>NC_046306.1:566996-5366996 GCF_004115265.2 Rhinolophus ferrumequinum
TTTTGGTCGCTTCTGTTTGAAGGAAGGAGCCACAGCCGGAGCCCTCTCCCAGGTCAGTGCCCGCCTGTCTCCCGTGTCTGCACCGCATGTCATCAGGGAAGCAAGGGCTTCTGCGGGGCCCTGTGGGAGCTCCCGTGTGGGGCTGTGTGTCTGGACCCCTGCCTGGAGGTGATGTGGGCCCCTAAATCAGTTTCCTGTGTCCCCTGTGAGAGCAGCCCTGGGGCCCCTAAGGCAGGGATTTCTGAGAGGGAGGAGGCTGGGCGAGAAACCCAGGGGTGTCTCCCTCCCTCTGTGGGTCAGGGTCCCACGGTGGAGAGGGCCACTCTGAGGAGGCTCCTCACTGCCTGCGTGGGGGGCCTGGTGTTTTGAAGTTTCTGAAGGGAGTGGCAGGGGGTTCCTCTTTTGAGCAGGGTCTCCTGTCCTGGGGGGCTGCAGGTCCCCACCGTTCTGTTTGCAGCAGGCAGATTAGAGACCCCATGCAGGGACTCTGCGGGCAGCTTCTGCTGTGGGCGGAGAGGCGGGTAATGGCAGTCTACCGTTCTCCTGGCGTTAAAAGGAAAATCCAGATCATGTCACAAAGGTCAAGTCTGATGAACTCCAGCCTGTGTGGCTGTCACTGGCTGAGTTCTCTGAGCTTTGGGGTCCCCCGAGTGCCTCATCCAAACACTGCAGAGTGAGACTGGTCCCCTGGACCTCCCGCCAGAGACGCCGCCCTTTGTTAGTGCCCTCCTGGATCAGAGGCAGCTCAGCTGGCCGCTCAGGTCGGGGGGATGACCCACTCCATCCATCGGAGAATGATGCACTCCTCTGTCCCCAGATCCTCGAAAAGGGAGTGCCGGCTTGTGCCTGGAATTGAAAAGATGGGCACTGCTTCTGCCCTGAAAAGCAGTGATGGGACCCCTCAAAGAGGCTAAGAAAGTGAACACTGGACCAGAGTTGGTTTAGTGGGTGCAGCCCCCTCTGTTCTCATCGACAGGATGGGGTTGCAAGGGGAGCTGATGGCACGGCTGTCCTCAGGGTGGAGTGGAAAACGCCCGCCTAGCACGGCGGTGCCCCCACTTATCAGTTCCCGTCATGTTGCGTCTGCCCCTGTGCGCCAGGACCCTGAGCCCCCGGCGGGCCGGTCTCTGTGGCCTGAAGCCCTGCCCCTCCTACCTGCCCACCTTCCATCGGAGGCCCCTGTGGCGTTGGCGAGGCGGCTCCTTATGCTCTCGGCCTGACTTGACTCTGGCCCCCAGCAATGCTCTCGTCTCAGCCTCTCTCTCTCTCTCTCCTTTCCTGCCCTCCCCTCCCCCAATCTGGAAATCTCGCCTGCCCCCAAGTGCCTTTATTCTTGTCACTGCCCTTCCTGGGCCCCTTTCACGTGCGCTCTGTCTTTGGGGATGAGGTGGCAGACCCTGAAAGCAGGACTCAAGGTGAGGACACACGGGACCCTTGCCCCCGGGCTCTGCGGTATGCTCCCTGCTTCCCGTACACCAATCCTCGCGTCCTCCCTGTGTGTCATGTGTTGCGCCCACCTGTGACCCAGCGGCTTCCCCCAGAGCCAGGCTGGCCCAGCCTCATTTTGGGAGGCACACCTGTCAGCCAGGTAACTGAGGCCAGCATTTCTGTCCCCTCACCTGGGGCAGCCACAGACACCCCCTTTTTAGTACCATAGTAGGCATGTGGGAAATTGTTCTGCCACTTTTACCCAGGAAGGGGTGGGCGGCCCTGGGCTGCCCGGCCAGAGGATCCTGTACCATAAAGCTCAGATGGACGCAAGGACACTCACTCAGCTCCTGTGAGACGCCTCCGGGCCTGGCTCATGGTGGCACACGCCATGGCCGTGCTGGCACCAGACCAAGGCGGTTGGTGCTGGGGCTGGGACCGGGGCCTGGGGCAGCCACGGGTCTCGGGCTGTGATGCCCGGGTGTCCCTCACCTGCCCTTCGTGCCTCCCCATTTCTGACTGCCCCCAGCCCCCAGCCGCTTTGCGCCCTTGTCCGTGTGGGCCCCTCCTGTCGCAGGCATGTCTGTCCAGTCTGGTCTTGGTGAGTGTCTGTGGTGCCTCTTTCACCCTCTCGGGCCCGGGCGCCCTGGGCTAGATGCCAGCAGCTCTCAGATAGGGTGACACTCTTGTTGGCTGCTGTGAGCAGGAATACCCCAGCACCAGCCTGGAGCCCAGAGAGAGCAGGCTGGAGTTGGGGTTCCTTGTACCCCCAAAGCAGTGGCTCACCTCCCCCAGCTTTGTCAGGGCCTCAGGCTCTGCTGCCCCATACAGGAGCCACTGGCCACGTGTGGCTGCTTAAGTTCTCATTGAAACAAAATGGTTGACGAGCCACCCCTCAGTCTCACGTGCTCAGGAGCCAGGCATGGGGCGGTCACCATACCAGACTGTGCCACACGTGTGGGGACAAGGGGCCCTGGGAGGTGCTTCCAGAGCAGACGACTATGCTGGGAGTTTGAAGGAGCACAGCTGTTTGGGGGCTGGGCAAAGCTGGGACCCTTCAAAGGAGCTGGAGGCAAGACCGCCCCACATCATTCTCCTTCCTAGAGGGAGGGGCCTCCAGGTGAGGATGGGGGCTGCACACAGGCCTGGGACCCCAGGAGGAGCTGGCTGAGGGGTCCTCGTCTATAGCTGCCCCCCAGGCTTTGGTGGACCTGTGGCTGAGACGTTTGCCCCAAATTTGAGGGGCTTCTGTGAGCCATGAGATCTGCGGGTGGGAGGTCACAGGGAGGCTTGTCCCATGTGGGGGCACTCGCCAGGACAGCTGGACCCCAACCCCCTCCCACCAGGGTCAAGCCACCCAGAGTCTTGTTGTTTGCTGAAGTGACAGGGCAGGACCACAGGGAGCAAGCTCACAGGGCACGGGGCATGCGGGGGTCCTCCTCGCAAGGAGACTCGGAGAGGGCCAGCTGCAGCAGGGGAGAACGCTTGACCTGCTGGCTCGCTGGCGTTAGCTAGGCTTGTCCCATATTAGTGAGTGGAGAGAGGCGCCTGGACACCAGCAGGTGCCACCAGTGTTTACAACGAACGTGTGGACCTCCCTCCTGGAGCTGGTTCCTGTGAGTGGGGTTCCTCAGGAGCACAGTTTGAGAACTACTGTCTCAGGCAACGCTGCAAAAGGGGATGGGGCGGGAGAGGCTCCAGGAGAACTAAGTGTTTCTCTAGTTCTTGTTTGCTGCTTTCAGTTTTGCTTAAGAGTGTGCACGTTCTGGGGCCGCGATAAGTCTTCAGCGTCGGAGGCCTGGGCGTGCCCACCTCTGGCGGACAGACCGCTTCCTGCAGAACCGCCTGGCAGGTCCACCTCTGCTCACTGAGGCGGATTTTTGTGGGACCTGAGATGAACTGACTTCTGCCATCGTCTTAAATCCAGGAGCCCCAAATCCCCTTCTCCTTAGCTTCCCTCCAGGTAGAGGCAGCCAGTGCTTCCTGGGTAAACTGAGGTCCACTTCTGATCGGGCAGCTGGCTGGGCTCGGCGAAACCTCGGCGATTGGTTTGTGAAGCCAAAATGCACGTTTTCCTCCCCAAAATGTGTGCTTTCTGGAACCCTGTCCATCTAGAACAAGCCTTTTGCAAAGTCTTAGCCCATGTATTATTTTTTTGTTCGCATGAATGTAGCAAAAAATAATACATCTTTAAAAAGACGTGGCCCCAAACTCGAACTCTGAAAGGAAAAGGTATTTTTGGAGGAAAAAACAGGGAATTTCTTTTTTCTCCAAAAATAGGGCGCTCTTTTCTTTTCCAGGCCGGCAGAAGACTTTATGTGCAGCTTCCTGGCTGCCCTGGCTCAGCCGCGAACGCTGTAGCTGGGGCCCTGCGCCCAGAGCTGCCCCAGGGGGTGTGGCGCCCCAGGCTCCCTGCGTCTCCTGTTCACTGGCCACCGGCCCAGGCTCCCTCTGGCCGTGTCCTGCTGCGGGTGCCTGGGGACTAACTGTGCTCTCCTCATTTCCAGTAAAGGCAGACCGTGCAGAGAGGGCCTGTGTGGATGCTGCCCTGGACATTCTAGGTACCGTGATCGTCGCACGGACGACCACTGCTGCACGGCTGTTCTGCTCCAAACACTCTGCTTAGTAGAGGTTCTAGATGAGCCAGGGAGAGGCCCAGCTCCTGGGCCCCAATTCTGATTGGCTGCTCACGGGGGAGTGCTAGGTCGCCCCTGATTCCAGCACCCTTTTCTCTCTGCGCTAAAGGATGCCCACTCCCAGCAGGAGAGGGCCGGCAGAAGGCTCTGAAACCCAGAAGGGGCATGGCCCCGGGTCCCAACTGCTCGCTGAGCCTTTTCTCCAGGCATCAATCTAGCACCTCTACTAGGCACCCGAGGACAGCTGCCCCTTAACTGGCTGCCTCGCCCGCCCAGCTGCAGGAGGCAGCTCCGCCCTGTGTGCCGGGCTCCTCACAGTCCTCACACGTCAGACCCACCAGGAAGCCAGGCGGCCACGGCTCCCCTTCCCAAGTGCAGGCCTGCCTTAGGGCAAACCAGACACCGGACGGTGGAGACGCCACCCACCCCTGCACCTGGGGCTCCTTGCCTGCACCATTCCTCCCTCCCGTCCACTGTCTGCTGTCGGGTGTGTGGAAGCGTCTGTCCTCTTGCTTGCTCTGGGTGCCGCCCACAGCCCCTCCCTCCTGCCCGCCTCACGCCCTGTAATGTGCGGGCAGCTGCTCACCTGTCCTGTTGTCATGGCATGTGGTCGGTGCTGGCCGTGGAGGCAGTGGTGCCGCGTGGCAGGCACCAGGGGCCGTGCTGCAGGGTCAGGCCCGGGCGGCATGCTTGTGCCCCTGTATCCATGCATGGTCTGAATCCCTCTGTACCCGGAGAGAGGCTCAGAGGCCCGTCCATATCCCTGTGTGTTCCTGGATCTGGGCTTGTGTGGGGACTCGCAGCCCCAGGAGGGATAATCTGGGCCTACAGAGGCTGTCCTGCTCTCCCAGAGCTCGTGTCCATCACGCTTCTGGCCACAGGCTGGTCCCTCGGGTCATGGTCAGGTGCTATGATGGGGGTGCGTGGGGACCAGTAGGGCCAGGAGTCCGGGCCAAGTTCCATCCTGCTGTGCACAAGTCACGAGTGTCACTTCATCCTCCCACTTTCCCTGGGCATCCGTGGTCCATCCGTGGCCGTGGCCAGGCAGCTTTCTGTGGATGCCGCTCCAACCCCGCTGAGCTGGGCCCAGCTGTGCTGACCAGGGGTGTTTGGTCCATCTCAGGTGCGGCCTTCCTTCGCCCCGTCCCAATTTACAGCTGGCTCCATATTTAGAATTTTGCCCTAAGTGTGCGTGGGGGGAGTGACCACAGGGGAGGAGAACAGACCTTGGTTTCTCCTCCAGACCCTCCTAATTGCTCCTTGGCCTCAGGTAAATGTGAAAGTGCAGACACCTCAAGATACCTTGTCATACAGGGCGCCGCCCGGCCACAGCTCTTTCCCCCACCCGGGGCAGGAGGCCAGAGACCCTCCCACATATTTGCTTCTGTCCTTGGCTTGCAAGGTGAGGCAGGGCCCCCTCACACCTGCAGGACCACTGGCCATTTGGGTACCTGGACTTGGGACAGGTCTAGGATGGCTGGGGTGTGGGGTGAGTGCCTGTGGGCAGTGAGCCTTGACGACCGGCTGTCCAGGTGTCCACGCTGTGGCCTCCTCTGCAGAGAGCGCCTCCCCTGTCTGAGCTGGGGAACAGTGGGGCCAGGCTGGACCAGGGAAGGCTCCTTCCTGTGGGTCTGTCCTCGAGGGCAGCCTTGTGGGGCCGAGTCCCTGGGGCTCCTTGGGCTGCATGGGGCAGCAGGTGCAGCCGGGGGTCCCCAGCTCTCCCGGCTTGGTAGGGCCATCGCTTCTCATGGTCTCGCTGGGCCAGATGGTGGTCTCTGTTGGGAATAGAACAGAAGAGAGCTCATTTGTACAGAGGTCCCCACGGTGCGTGGCTCCCAGCGTCCCTCAGTGCCCCCCGGCCCGATGATGCCTTGGCTGGGTGCAGTGGTTATGGGCTTGGGGCTGGTGTCCTAAGCAAGCTGACGCCTATTCCTGTGTCGCGGGACATAGGACACCCAGGGGCTCCCTGCCTCAGAGTCATCGGCCAGGGGGGCTTTTCTCTTCATCCCGCAGAGACCCCTGAACTAGCACAGAGAGTCTCAGCTGCCTGGGGGGTAGGGACAGGCGTGGATCTGGCTTCGGTGTCCAGGTTAGGTGGACTGGACGGTGGGCTGCCTATTCTCTGTGGCTGGTCATCTCTGCGCCATCTGAGGGGCGTTTCTCAGTTGTGGGTCCTGGTTGGGGCCAATGGAGCCAGCTGACCCCGGGGAGCCGAGTGGGGCTGGTGGTGTCTGAGGATTAGCAGGCAAGGTGTCTTCCCAGTGATGGCAGGGGGTCCCACCGAGCCCCCTGGGCAGGTTTGTCACAGGTCCCAGGAGCTGCGAGGGGCCCTGTTCAGAGGCCATTCTAGGAGGTTCTATGGCTCCTGCATGTGGCGAGGCATGAACAGGTTCACAGTTTGCAAGAGCCTCCTGTCTCGGGCCCAGTGAGAGGAAGCAAGTGGCTGTACCCTGACCATAACCACCCACCCCTGTCTCCTGGCTGCTGCCCAGAGGGTCAGTCCCATCTCCACAGTTACCAAGAGACATGGGGACAGGGAGGCCCAAGGACCCCTGCAGGGCTGTGGCTGGCCCGCTGTGGTCGCCCCGTCTCTGTGGCCCCTGGCCAGGGCTTGGACAGCCTGTAACAGCCAAGAGGTGGCCGGCAGTGCAGGTGCACCCGTTCCGTCCCACCCAGTTCCCGGATGCGTCCTGGGGGCAGGCGTGGACCTATGCTGCCTGGGTGGGGGAAGATGGGCCGGCCCTCACCCTCCAGGATGCTTCTCGTCCCCCTGCTCCAAGCCACACTGCTCTGGAGGGCTTCACAGAGGGGCCCAGGGGTCAGCTGCAGACCTCACCCCTCCTGAATATGGGGCAGTTACAGGGTGTGGAGGGGCAGCCAGCGATACTGTGGGGGTGGCCGGGCGCCCACAGAGGTGTCCAGGGAGCAGCCACACCTGCTGGGCATTTTGGGACCAGTCTTGCCGTGGGTGTCACCTTAGAGAGGGAGGCCTGGCAGGACAATGTCTCTTTTGGTGGCAGCCAAAAGTGATTTAAGAGTCTGCTGACCAACTCCCGGTCTGGGAGCCCGAGGTGGAGCTGACCACCCACAGCCGTGTCCCCCACCCTGCGACCTCCCTCCCCACCCAGGCTCCACTCCACGGCAGCTGCCCTCAGTGGGCGTTTTTCTGGGGCAGGGTCTGCATCAGCTGATGGCAGATGACGGGTGCCAGTGTTCTGTCCAGAGTGACTTCTCTTGCTGTCTCCCTGTGTGTGTCTGTCCGTCTGTCCTCGTGGGAGCAGTCAGAAGGTCAGTTTGAAAGATCGTGTCTTCTCCAGCCCCCGAGGTATGGCTGCCAAGGGGAAGGGGTCCCCGCAGGCCCAGCCTGTGCGGCGGTCGCCCAGCGCTGACCAGAGCCTGGAGGACAGTCCGAGCAAGGTGCCGAAAAGCTGGAGCTTCGGAGACCGCAGCCGTGCACGGCAGGCCTTCCGGGTCAAGGGCGCCGCGTCCCGGCAGAACTCGGAAGGTGGGTCGGGCCCAGCACCCCCAGGGACAGTCCCAGGGGCAGCACCTGTGTTTCCCTTTTCTTCTATTGAGGTACGAGTCACGTAACATACAATTAGGCACTTTAGAGCGAGCGGTCCAGGGCACACTCACTGTGTTCTGCAGCCACCACCTGTGTCCTGTCCCAGGTCACTTCACCCTTCAAAGGAGCCCCTCCCCATTAGCAGTCATCCCAGCCCCTGGCCACCGCTGGTCCGCTTCTATGTCTGGACACGGTGACACGCAGTGTTTGTGCTTTCGGGTCCGGCTCTGCTCACTGAGCATTTTCCGGGCTCACCCATGTCGCGCTGTAGGTCAGAACGTCATTCCTGTGCACGGCCGAGGCGTCGTCGTTCCTGGGTGTGGGCTCATCCCACCCTGTCTGTCCGTCCATCCGCTTACAGGGACGCCCTTTCACCCTCACACCGCACTCCCCAGGGGCCACTGAGAAAGGACGGGGTGGGTTCTAGAGTGTGTGTGCCACATAGGGTGTGCCGGGAGAGCCTGAGAGGTTCCCTGAAACCCTCTCCGCTGTGCGTGTGCCACGGGGCCAGAGGACCAGTCCCCTCTGTCCCCTCACGGGCGGCGTCCCTTCCACCCAGAAGCAAGCCTCCCAGGGGAGGACATCGTGGACGACAACAAGAGTTGTAACTGCGAGTTTGTGACAGAGGACCTGACCCCGGGCCTGAAAGTCAGCATCCGAGCAGTGTGGTGAGTGGCGTGGAGTCGGGGCGAGGCCGCCCCACAGAGCCCTGCGAGGAGCGGTCCACTCTGCCCCTGGGGACCAGGTCTCTGGGGGCTGGTGTGAGGGCACGTGCTCCGCTGGGACACCCTGTGGCTAACACACCTTTCATCCCGGTTCCCTGTGGCTCACAAGGCACCACATGCCACAGTGGTCACGGGCCCGTCTGGGGAATAGAGCTCCCGAGGCTGTCAGTGAACAGTCAGGAGCCACCCTACAGGGGGTCCCAGTGGATGAGGGTCCATCTGCACAGCCGAGCCCAAGAGTGGCCGGTGTATGTGGTAGGTGCGTGGCCCAGATAATAGTGACAATTGTCCAGTGGACATCTTCAGAGACGCTGAGAGGGCCATAGGTAGGTGGTTGCTAGAGCCAGCCTGCTTGGAGTGTGACCTGCAGTGGTCTTTGCCCGGGGCTCATGGCCCTCCACCCATCCCCGTCCAGTGTCATGAGGTTCCTGGTGTCCAAGCGGAAGTTCAAGGAGAGCCTGCGGCCCTACGACGTGATGGACGTGATTGAGCAGTACTCAGCCGGCCACCTGGACATGCTGTCCCGCATTAAAAACCTGCAGTCAAGGCAAGAGACCTCCCTGCCCAGCCCCCGGGATATGGAGGCCAGTCCTCCTCGGCCAACACTGGCGTGACTCATGTCAGACAGATGGGCGCAGTGAGGGGGGCTCGCTTGCCCCCACCAGAGGTGGGCGGTGGACAGGGCAGTGGACAGCCCTGCTCGCTGCCACCTCTGCAGCCCCACACCGGCCCCCCGGGGCTTTCTGCTGTTTGTTTTAATATCTCTGTTGTCTCTCCCTGCTCTCCCCCCCCGCCCTCACTATGATGGCAAGTGTGTGTGTGTTTGTGCACACTCACGTCTGTGTGCACTGCACACACATGTGTGAATGGACACATGTATGAGTGCACCCGTGTGTATGTGCATGTACCTGTGCACACACGTGGTTGTGTGCCTATGCCTGTGCGTGCTGGGCTGTGGGTGTTGTATGTCACACATGTTTATGTGCACGTGTGTGCATGTGTGCTGGGGACAAGTAGTTCTGGTGAGAGACTAAGCTGTGGGGTACTCGTGGCTCCCTCAGCAGCAGCGATGCTACTTGGCACCCCCTCTTCCTGGATGCAGGCTTGTCCGCCTGCCCCCAACACTGGGCTTCCACTTTCTGGGCAGGAAGTGGGGCTGGGATGAGTGTCCAAAGTGGGGCAACAGCAGGGTACACACCGCCGTCTCCAGTGCCCACCCCAGGAGTCACCTATACACATGTGTATACAGACGTGAGCAAGGGCCCAGTTAACACACCAGCACACCCATAAACACGTGTGTGCACACGTGTGCCAGCACGCACGTGTACACATAGCCATGTTCTTTGTCTCATGGCCACATGTGTGTGCCCGTAAGTCACACATATGCTCACACCAAGTACACGTGTGCTTGTAGGCCCCCACCCTCCACATATATAAACAAGCCCTGCGCACACATGTGTTTGTGGTGCTTATAAAGAGGCCACATGTCTGTTGTTGGGGGCCTCTCCTGAAACGGCCACATGCTCCTGCCAGTTGGGGCCCTACCCCTGCCCACAGTTCCTTAAATAAGGTGGCTCCTCTGTGGACACCTGGGCCCTGGACAGTCAGGGCACAGTCCTGGGGGTCAGGGGACAGTCCAGCTCTCGGCCCCCTGGCAGGAGTGACGCTCTCGTTCTGAGGAAGTCGGCGTGCCCTGCCTTGGGGCACTTCCCCTGTCCTGTTCCAGGATGCCAGGGGAGGGGTCTTTCTGGGCCTTAACTTGCTCCCATTGGGCGGCGATCAGAGGGTGACCCTTTCCTCTACCCGAGGCCTATTGCTCAGTCCTCCCAGAGTATCCATGAGATCTGCGCTATGTGTGTGCAAACGAGTGTGTGAGCCTGCACGTGTGTGCATGAGTGGTGTGTGTGTGCATATGAGTGATGTAAGTATGCACGTGTGTGCATGTGTCTAAACTGTGCATGTGAGTGATGTGTGTGAGTGCACATGTGCTGTGAATGTGCACATGTGCGTGTGAGCAGTGTGCTGTGAGTGTGCACGTGTGCATGATGTGAGTGTGCACACGTGCTTGTGAGCAGTGTGCTGAGTGTGCACGCGTGCATGTGAGCAGTGTGTGTGAGTGCACATGTGTGCTTGTGATCAGTGTTCTGTGAGCACGCGTGTGTGTGAGCAGTGTGCTGAGTGCCTGCGTGCGTGTGAATGTGCACGTGTGCATGTAAGTGTGCACGCGTGCATCTGAGCAGTATGCTATGAGTGTGCATGTGTGCATGTGAGCAGTGTGCCGTGAGTGTGCACACGTGCATGTGAGCAGTGTGCGTGATGTGAGTGTGCACATGTGCGTGTGAATGTGCACACGTGAGTGTGAGTGTGCACGTATGCGTGTGAGCAGTGTGCGTGATGTGAGTGTGTACGTGTGCGTGTGAGCAGACTGTGCGCGTGTGTGGGAACAGTCCAGCGCCTGCCTGCCGACCCTCCTCCACATCTGTCGCCACAGCTGTCGTGTTCACCAGTCTTCTGTCCTCAACTGTCTATATCCTTCCCTTTCTGTCGGGAAAAGCAAGCCAGGCGCACATGCAGGGAGCCGGCCCTCTGTCACTTGCCGGCCGTCCTTAGTGCTGTTCTTAGCCGGCGCCCCGGCTGTGTGCCAGCTGCGACCCGCCCGTGCACGTGCATGCTCGCCGGGCAGGCTCGGCCGCCCGGGCCGTGCTCGCTTGAACACAGGGAAGATCAAGCGAGCGTGGCGTCCACTGCGTTGTTCGGAGCAGAACAGAGTTGTAAGACATGTCACTTGTGGCTTTATGCTGGGTTGTTCCTTCTGTTTCTGCAAGTTCCCAGCCGTCCCCCTTCATGTGGCTTCACGATGCCTTTTGCTGGTGTCTTTTTTCTCGTTTACTCGCCAGGATAGATATGATTGTGGGCCCCCCACCCCCTTCAACTCCCCGGCACAAGAAGTACCCCACCAAAGGACCCACGGCCCCTCCGAGAGAGTCACCCCAGTACTCACCTAGGTCAGGATGCCAACCCTCTCCTGCCTTGTCTCTGGAATGGCCAGTCCCCTGCGCTCCAGGCCACATGACGGCAGCACCCGCACTATTCTTCTGAAAGAATGGAGGGGACGTTTCTCTGTCCCTGGCAAAGCCATGCCTGGGAGAAGGCCGTCCCTCTGCAGGGCCAGGCGGGCTGTGTTGGGGGCCCTCCTGCAGGGTCCTGGGGGAGTTTTCCATGGACACTGTTTGCGATGTCCACTCGGGGTGGGGGCTCTCTGGGAAGACCAGAGGGTCAGCTCCACAAGGACGCACTGTGTCCAGATGTGCAGGGAGGACTGGCGGGGTTTCGAGGACCTCAGTGTCCATACCACACCCACCGGCTCTCAGACCCACAGGGGGTGTTGACCAGGGCTGTGGTGAGGTCTGAGCAGGTCGTGTGTCCTATCTTGCCTTTAACGCTTGTGAATAAATAGGAGGGTTGGGGCCCAGGGAGAGCCCAGGGCCTCTGTGCTGTCTCCCAACGTCAGCGTCGCAACTAGAATTATCGATGCG
Organism: Rhinolophus ferrumequinum; assembly: GCF_004115265.2. Lineage (NCBI taxonomy): Eukaryota > Metazoa > Chordata > Mammalia > Chiroptera > Rhinolophidae > Rhinolophus > Rhinolophus ferrumequinum. The sequence continues at coordinate 578,887 of NC_046306.1, forward strand.
GACGTCCAGCTGGTGGGAGCTATGGTGAGGGCACCCTTAGATGGTGAGTTAGCACACTCAGACTTTGTCCTGGGGCCATTCAGAGGACACTGTGACCCACTCCTCCCGCAGGTCTGGTCGTCTAAGGGAGAGTGGAGCCCCCGGGGCAGAGATCTGAGGGTGAGGAGAGATGTACCTGGCTGCACTGACAGCTGGGGTGCAGAGGGGCCTGGGGCGTCCTGGAGGCCTGTGTGCCGGGCATCTCACCTGGCAGCTGTCCCAGGAGAAAGGAGGTCCCAGGGGAGCAGGCCTGACCCAGGGCAGCCCCAGACGGTATTTTCTGGGTCCCCTGCTCTGCCATGTCCCTCAGCCCCAAGGACGCTGGGCCCTGAGACCCAAGCTGCCCTCCTGTTGGGGATGGTTCAGAGCCATGAGCTGGAAAGGTCCTGCTGGTCCTCAGAGCACCCCAGGCCTCCTGGGTCACCACGGGCAGAGGACACACACGTTCACTCAGAGAGTGGGCCAGAAGGACAGTTTGGTCACCTGGGGGTTAACAGCCTGAGGCCTAGGGGAAGGGGTGGCGCAGGCTCCCAGAGGACCCTCTCAGGCTGAACCCTTGGCCCCAGCTCCCATGGGGATCAGCCATGCAGGCAGCCCGTCATGTGGCAGGGGCAAAGGCGCTGAGCACCTGTGCCTGGACTGTATGGACGCGCAGAAACGCCAGAGAATCCTTCCCCCTCCATTCTCCACTGGTGTCTGCTGGAAGCCCGAGGGTCTCCCCCGCCGCCCCTCCGTGCATGAGTCCAGCATGAAGCCCAGCATGAAGCATGAGGAGGCTGCACCATGGCTGACGCAAGCCTGAACCCCTCTTCTGCTTCATGCAACAGAAAGAAAAAATCACCCGAGCCCCCTGGCCCCCGTCAGTCAGGGCAGCCCTGTGGTCAGGAAGGAAACTGAGATGCAGCCCTGGCCAGCTCACGTGGCCCTGCCGGGCTGTGGGAGCAGCATCCTCCTGCACCCCAAACTTGAGAAGTGAGCTTTGTGCGGGGGGCTCCAGGCCACAAACGAGGTGGGGGCTGCGTGGCCGTGGTCTGCGTCACCATCCTGCTTAGCTGCACCCTGGCACGTCCACAGCAGCTGACCCCACGGCTGGCAGACAGCTGGGACCTTTGTTCTGAGTGAGCGTCCACGCACCTGCAGAGCCCTTCAGTGGCCCTTCCTGTTCAGCACGGGGGTCGGGGAACACCTCACTGGTCACACAGAAGCCCGCTCCCCAAAGGAAGCGTCCTCCTTTGGTTGGCACTCAGGACCTATGGCCTCGCTGGAGGTCAGCACAGCTGTGTTCTGCGTCTCGCACGCACGTGCACACACACACCCCTCTCTGGTTCGCAGTGGCTCTGTCTGTCCCCTCCTTTGGTTGTACATGGGCAGTTTCCTGTGTTGCTCTGTGTCCCCTCGCTCCCCGTCCTGGTGCACGGAGCCGCACGTCCTTCCTGCTTCTGTTGTGGCTGCTGCAGACATTTAACTGTCCCCACCAGCCCCAGCTGGGCCCAGGGTTCTAACACATTATGAAGGAGTAAAGCTCAGGGTGGGGGCGGGGCACAGGTCTAGCAGGGGACCGAGGGGTGAATGACCCCAGTTCCCTTTACTTTACTCCTCACTAATGTGCCAGCCCACTGCAATGGAGTGGACGGGTAACAGGCCCCAAGGGCTCAGAGCTCAGGGTGAGAACCAGGCGCCCGGCGCCCATCTGTCCTGGCACCCAGCTGCCCCCTTGACTCTGGGCTCTGCCTGGAGCCTGGATCTGGGGGGCTGTGGCCTGGCCCAGGAGGAGAGGGCCTCGGCCGCCACACCCACCCAAACTCATGCTAGGGGGCGGGGTCTCTTCCTGGCAGAGTGGACCAGATCGTGGGGCGGGGCCCAGCAATGACTGACAAGGACCGCACCAAGGGCCCAGCGGAGGCAGAGCTGCCCGAGGACCCCAGCATGATGGGCCGCCTGGGCAAGGTGGAGAAGCAGGTGGGCCAGGTCGGGGAGGGCCACCTGGGCAAGGTGGAGAAGCAGGTGGGCCAGATCGGGGAGGGCCGCCTGGGCAAGGTGGAGAAGCAGGTGGGCCAGGTCGGGGAGGGCCACCTGGGCAAGGTGGAGAAGCAGGTGGGCCAGGTCGGGGAGGGCCACCTGGGCAAGGTGGAGAAGCAGGTGGGCCAGGTTGGGGAGGGCCACCTGGGCAAGGTGGAGAAGCAGGTGGGCCAGGTCGGGGAGGGCCGCCCAGCCTTTTAGCCTGACGTATCTGGAAGGGACACTGCAGGTGGGGTCCTCAAGCTTCAGGGGACGTGGGGCCCTTCATAGCTGAGGGTGCTGCACTTGGACCCCTTCTGCAGCTGCACCCTCAGGGCCGCAGACCCTAAGGGCCAGGAGCACCATTTGTGCCCCCTCCCCTTGCCTGGGGGGCACGGTGGGACGCTGCGTCCTGACGCCTTGTGAGTGGCTCTCTCACGCTTGGCGGCCTTGCCCCACTGCCTTCTCCTGGGAGCGAGTCCTCAGAAACCACACACCAGGCCCTCCACTGGGCTCTGATTCTGGGAGCCGAGGAGGGAAAGGCGGCGCCGTCCATCTGTGCAGGTTGCTCCAAGGGGTGGGCTCACGGTGGGCAGCAGGGTGGCCCAGACAAGTACCAGGGTCCAGCGTTCTGAAGCCCTGAGGCCACACGCAGTGACAGGTGGGGTCAGAGGCTGAGCTGCTGCTGGGACTGCCTCCTACTGCCTCAGCACTTCTGCGGGGAGCCCCCTGGATGCTTCTACCTCTTTGGGAAGCAGCCCAGGTCCCCAAACTCTGTGAGGAACAGCCCAGGTCCTCCACCTGCAGGGAGCAGCCCAGGTCCCCCTACCTATATGGGGAGCAGCCCAGGTTCCATCTTTGAGAGCAGCCCAAGTCCCCCCCCTCTGCCCCCACCTGTGTGGGGAGTGGCCCAGGAGCCCCAGGTGTGAGAGAGCAGCCCCACGTGTGTGGGAGCCAGCGGCCCCAGCAGCCTGCCTTGCAGGTGCTGTCCATGGAGAAGAAGCTGGACTTCCTGGTGAGTATCTACACTCAGCGCATGGGGATCCCGCCCTCGGAGACCCAGGCGTACTTCGGTGCCAAGGAGCCGGAGCCGGCGCCTCCGTACCACAGCCCCGAGGACAGCCGCGAGCAGGGCGACCGCAGCGGCTGCATCGTCAAGCTCGTCCGCTCCACCAGCTCCATCGGCCACAAGAACTTCTCGGCGCCCCCGGCGGCGCTCCCAGCCCAGTGCCCGGCCTCCGCCACGTGGCAGCAGCAGGGCCACCCGCGCCAGGGCCAGGGCGCCTCGCCTGTGGGGGACCCTGGCCCGCTGGTGCGTATCCCGCCCCCGCCCGCCCACGAGCGCTCGCTGTCTGCCTATGGCGGGGGCCACCGGGCGAGCGCGGAGTTCCTGAGGCACGAGGACGCCCCCGCCTGCCGGCCCCATGAGGGCGCGCTGCGGGACAGCGACACGTCCATCTCCATCCCCTCCGTGGACCACGAGGAGCTGGAGCGCTCCTTCAGCGGCTTCAGCATCTCCCAGTCCAAGGAGAACCTGGACGCCCTCAACAGCTGCTACGCGGCCGCCGCGCCCTGTGCCAAAGTCAGACCTTACATCGCCGAGGGGGAGTCGGACACAGACTCGGACCTCTGCACCCCGTGTGGGCCGCCGCCGCGCTCGGCCACAGGCGAGGGCCCCTTCGGTGATGTGGGCTGGGCCGGGCCCCGGAAATGAGGCCCCCGGGGCCTCTCCCTGACTCTTGGCCTTGAGGTTTTGAGGTGGGACCCTGAGGGCCTTTTCTTAGAGTCACGTGGTGGGTGGCACGCAGGTTGCGGGCAGGAGGGGGCTCTCTGATCTCCATAGTGAAGGGTGACAAAAGTTCTTTTCCAACGAGGGGCAGCTAGGCTAGCTGTGCTCACTCTGCAGACCGTCGGCCCACATGTGTGCAGGGCTGGGTGGTGGCCGAGGACAGACCCCTGGCAGCCGTGCAGAGGCGTGGGGTCAGAGCAGGGCCCTGAGGGGGCGCCAGCAAGGGGCAGGACTGTCCCCCTGAGGCTGTCATGTGCACGGCTGGGACGACGCCCCCTGGCCTCTTGGGTGCCCACCCGTCCGATCTGCTGGTCAGCGGCCAGCGCCATCCCTCTCTTCCCCCTGGGTTCTGAGTGTCTGTGATGGAAAGCAGCCCTAAGTGCAGGACCCTGGCTTGGAGAGCAGGGGCGAGGCCACGGGACCACAGGGGAACATGGTGACTCTTGGACCTCGTGGGAAGGGCCTGCTCCTCAGGCTTCTGGAAGGGGGTCCTTGGGGGCTGTCCTGGCCGCAGGAGACCCGGGGGTGGGCGCGCTCGGCCCTGGCCGGGCGCTGGTCACCGGGCTGTGGCCAGCTACTGTCTAGAGACCCAGTGTGGGAGCGGGCTGGGTAGTTGGGGGCACCGCTCTGGGCTGGGCTTCTGTTGCAGGGTCCCTGGACTTGGTGGGTTGTGGTGACAGATTCGCACGCCTTCCTTCTTGCATCCCCCACTGGTGCCCTGAGAGAACCCAGGCCTGGATGATACATAAGCACTGGGAAAACCCTTCAAAGCCCCCAAGTGTCATTACAGGCCCCTTCCCGTCCAGAGGCCAAGGCAGCTTTGTCCTGTGGGAGGTGCTGTCCTCACGGGAGCTGACCGTCCCCACCCGCTCTTCTCCACTGACCGGTCCCTTAGCTGTGGACTCTTGGTGTCTTGGGAGTCAGGGACACCCATCCCTACCCTGGTCTCTGGGGAGCACCGGACCCCCCCCCGTTGTTGTCACCCGAGGGCAGGCAGCTTGGAGCTGGAGCCCAAAGGCAGCAGTGTGGGAGCCTGGCGTTTGAGATAACAGAACAGCAAGTTGGCGCTGGCACCCCCTAAGGCAGGACCCCGTGTGCGCGAGGCCTGGGCCAGCTAAGCCACCTCTGCGGTGATTCAAAGTCTCTTCCAGTGTAGAACCCTCTGTAACTTGGTGTGGCGGGTGTAAGTGACCCAGGCAAGTGGCCACCCTGCCTAGCTACTCCCGTTGGGAGGGTCGGGGCTGGGGTCTGCACCTCCCTGTCTGTCCCCATGGGAGGGGCTGTAGCTGCAGGCCCCAGGTGGGAGAGCAGCTGGGCGCCTAGATCCAACACCAGCTCCCCGGGCTGCTCCTGCACTGGTCACCAGCACAGAACTGTGTCCCCTGTGGGATCTCGTGCTCGAGGGGGACCTTTCCCCACCTCAGAGAGGTTTGCATTCTGTCCCACCTGCTCCGTGCGCTGTGTGCCTCTCGTGACCGGGGGAGCTGGCCTGTGACGTGCCTCCTGTCCCCAGAGCAGCTCAGCCAGATGCAGGTGTCCCTGAGGTGGCAACCGGAAGGGGTGGGGCTAGACTGTCAGGGTGCCCCACTCAGCAAGGAGGGGCGTGAAGTCTGCTGCGAACGAAGGTCTCTGCCCCTTGGAGAGAGGAGACCACAGCTGCGTGGGAAATGGTTTGGAGGGATGCTGGGGGACAGGCTCCCTCTCGGGGCCCCCAGACCCAGGCCTGAGCAGCGCTTGTCCCCACAGCGCCCGTCCACTGCCTGTCCCCGTCTTCAGAGAAGTGTGACAGGACGAGGCTGGATGTTCCTCAGGAAGCTGTGCACTGTGTTGCGTGTGTGTGTCCACACAAGTGTGGCTGAGAGCCAACATTCCCAGGCCAAGCGTATGTGTTAGCTGGAGCACACCCCCCACGCACACACAGACACCCGTGCTCACAGACACGCCTGTGTACATGCAGCACACACTCACACGTGCACTCCCAGAGCACACACGCCACACATGCTCTGTGCACACATGAGCACGCACTCACACACTCAGGCACACACACACACTCACACCCAGCTGTGCCCTGATGCACACACACCGCGTTCTGACTCTGGCGGCCTGTGTCTCACCCCTCACCCTGGCTCTTCCTGCTTTAGGTCACTAGGAATTAAGGACTTCAGGGGTCACTGCCAGTCCTGGGACATTGAAGCCTGGCTGTCCTGGGCTCCTGGGTCCCTTGTGCCCTATCCCCCTGCAACCCCCACAGCTGGTCTGGCAGCCATAGAGCGTTTGGGTGGCAAATGCCCAGAAACAGCGTGGTCTGGGCCAGAGAGGTCCTGCACCTGTGGGGTGTGCAGATGTGAGGCTGGGGTGCTGGCCGGCTCCCCGTGTCCCCCTGGTCCACGGCCCAGCCTTGTCACTGCCAGGTGGAATGTTGTCCTGTCTTCATTGGTGTGCTCCGGCCCAAACAGCTCCCTCTTCTGTCGACATGAAACCTCAAACTGGGCTGCCTGAGGGATAGGGGGACCCAGCCAGGTGGCAGAGGACTCCCTCTGGGCCTGCCTCCCCCCCATGACCCCCCCTTACGGGAGGCCACAGCTGCCCTCTCAGCAACACCGCCCACTTTGGGGGCTTGAAAGCTGCCCCGACTCCAGGACCGGACGCTGCGAGGGCTGCTTCACGGGCCAAATGTCCAGAAACAGGAAGAGCCGAGACCTGCCCTAATCACCCGTCAGAGCCCAGGGCATCAGCAGCCAGGCAGCCTCACGCATCTCCGCGTTATTTTAACCTCCCTTCTCCCTCACTAGGCTGCAGCCCGCCACCCCACCCTGTGGCTGTTGATTTGACATGTGAATACGGGAGAGAAGGGGCCACCCCTTCACCAGCCATCCATGCTCAGGGGACACCCTTACACCAGGTGCCCTTGCCCCCATGTTTGTGGATAGGACCTGGCTCTGAGACATTTCTAGACGCTTCCAGAAGCAGAGAGGGCTGGTGGGCGCTGGGAGGCCTTTGTAGAAACACTGGCATTTTTATCTATCTCATATTCACCCCGTATTGTAATAATGTACAGACCGGTGGGTGCAGCCACCTGCCCTTCGGTCTCAGGCTGCAAGAGCAAACCAAACAGCAGGTTCCACGTCCTCTGACATCATAAGCCCTTGAAACAAATGCAGTGTGAAGAGGGACGGTTTGACCTTGAGGACCCACCGTGCCAGGCTTGGGGGCACCTTGTACCCCTGCGGGGTGGCTCAGTTCTGAGCCGTCAGGGTTCCATGCCCTCAGTGCCCAGTGCGCGCTGGCCCAGAACCACACACCCCTTTCCTGACTGATGTGGTCCTCCACTGCCCTCAGAGGTGGTATGCACAGACCTGCCACTGCCTATATGTTACTGACGTGTGGGGCAGGGAGGCCGGGGGGCCTTGGGGGGCTGTCTGCTATAAGTGGTCCTGGGGATGGTGTCCCAGGCCAGCTTCCCTCCTGTGTTCCTGTCCCCAGGGACAGGCTCCACTGGGTTTCCGCCAAGCACTAAGTAGACAACCAAGGAGGCCTTCCTGAAGGAGGTGGTGTGGGGGGATGGGGACCCACACCGCTCCTGTCTCCAAGGGACCTGGGAAAGCTGGCTGCCCAGGCCAGGACACTGTAGACTCTGGAGCATGCAGGACTGGGGCCTTGGTCGTTCGAGTCTGCCGTCTTGTGAGGGGAGGGGCTGACAGCAGACCCCAGGAGGAGGTGACGATGGAAACAGGGTAGAGAGTGAGACATGCTCCTGGAGGTGAGACCCCTCTTTACCACCTTCTAAGGTCATTTGTGGGAAGAGCTGGGTGGGGCCTTGTCTTGGACACTTGCGTGGGTGCCCCTGGCTGGTGGAGGACAATGGGACAGGCAGATCAGGTGCCCAGATAGGAGGGGACCCTCCCGGGGGTGGGGCTTCCAGGCCGGGGTGCGTCCGTTGCCACATGCCCCACGTACCGCTCTGACCGTGTTTCATAAAGTTGCCTTAATGAGCGTTGGCAGGAATTCACGAAGGTCACCCCATGCCCCCTTGATGACTGCCAGGCCCCGACACCAGACCCCGCGTCCTCGTCCTGTGCGCGGCCTGCAGGAGCAGCTCCACAGAAGGTGCCGAGTGGCGGCAGGCCTCACACCAGTCTTCACACCTGCTTGGGGCTCCAAGCGCACGTCCGCCTGAGACCCGCTTGCGTCCCCTCTCTGCGCCGTCCGGATGGTTTGTCACCACCAGCCGGAAGCTGGCTGCGTCTCCCCATCTGAGCTGTTGGCTGTCTTTTGCACTTTCGTTCATGCTCCAAAGAATATTTCATAATGCCTTGCGTGTGCCGCACACTGGAGCACAGTGTGCCCTGTACCGTAGCAAGCAGGCCTTCTCTCCGTGACCGTGCGCCGCCGCACCACTGTCGCTTTCTAGGGACAGACGCCCAGGAATGAATCTAGTTTTCTGTGGACCAGTGCGATGCTGGACTCACTCAGCTCACTGTCAGGTTGATGCTTGTGCCGTGACAACGGGCCCAGTGCAGGTTCCCTGGGACCTTGGGTGTGGCATCTGGCGGCAGGGACGCACATGAAAAGTTCAGGAGAGTTCTACTGCCACAGGGACAAGTTCGGGTGCCCAGAGGACCTGTGCACTTAGTAAAGCAGTGATTCAACCTGGACAGCGTGTGAGCTTTTTCCTCTTGCACGCTCTCTGGGCTGCTGGCCTATGGCACAGGATCGTGGTAGGGACATCAACAGACTCCACGAGCTCACTGTGCTCCCATGTGGGGGGCGGGGGGGACCTCACACTCTCCAGGTCAAGACCTGGGATTTGTCAGTGTCCTGTCGCTGCCATAACAAAAGACCCCAACTGGTGGCCTCAGAACAACAGACCTTCCTGCTCCACGCCCTCCCCCCGCCCCCCTACCCCAGGCTTACTGCCTGTGACCCTTCTCCCCGCTGTCAGAGCAGCTGGGGTCCTGGGACAGAAGCCTTGGGGCCCCCCAGGAAAACACTAGCTGGTCCCTGGGCATGGGCTCTGTGCACAGGGGTCCACCAGCGTTTGGGGAAGGCAGCCTGCCCTGCTGTCCTCAGGGCCACCTCCTGCTGTCTTTGGCACCTGCCCCATCATCACGGTCCCCACCTCCTCTTCCATCTCGTGCCCCTCCATCTCCATGGGAGGGACCCCGGCAAGCGCCCAGCTGTGTGAGTTTGAGCTGCAGTGGCTGTGCCTCCCCTGCCCCCCAGACTGTCCGTCTGGACTGTCTGTCCCCACCAGACCCTCCTAGGACTCCCTGGGGGTCATAACCTATAAGAGCAACTTAGCAGGGCTCAGCAGCCTGAGAGGTAGTGACCGGTGACTGGCACCCAGCCCCTTCACAGACGTCCTGGGGGTAGGGAGGGCCTGGCAGACCCGGGCCGCCAACAAGAACCTTTGTGTTACAAGCCTTCCAGGAAGTTCTGGACTGGGGTGACTTTGCGTTTGGGGGAGAACCAGGCTGTGCTCCAGGCGCTGCTGGCTCCTGCCTGCAGCTGGGCTGGGCTGCTGAGCTCACCTCTGTTCACTCACAGCATTAACCAGGGTCCCCTGCTCGTCCCCACTAGAGCCAAGGGACCGAGGGCTGCAGAACCATCTCAGGACATTGGGAACTTCTGCTGTGAGCTCTGGGGGCCACACGGCCGGCATGGCCCTCAGACACCCGGGCTGGCACACTTCACTCTGCCTGATTTCTGGGCAGTTTGGGGGCAGTGAAACCCGGACCCCAGTGCGCTCTGGGGTTCTCTAGCAGCCCCTCCATGCTGTGTGCAGGAGGCTGACGCAGGAGCCCAGCTCTATCCTCCCTCCCCATGGCCGTGGGAGAAGAATGTCATGATCGGCTTCCCCACAGCGGTCTTTGAACTGGTAGCCTTATTTTTTTTGTGCCAAGCAGTTTCTCTGTTCTAGGAACTGTCACCTAGGAGCAGGGTGATTTGGGCTTGGCTGTGATTAACAGAGAAACCGTAATAGACCCTGGGTTTCAACAGAATAGACTCATGTTTGTCTCTCATGGTCTACAAGTCCAGAGGGAGCCTGTCTCGCCAGTGTGGCAGGTGGCCCTGTGGTGCCGGGGACCCAGGACCCTCCTGTGTGGTTGTTTCGGCTCGACATGGCTTCCTCCTCAGGGTCACCACATGGGCCAGTGTGGCTGCTGGAGTGTAGCCATTGCACCTGCATTCCAACTAACAGAAGGGGGTGTGGGGAAGAAGGGCACACTGTCACACACACCCACACACACACACACACACACACACACACACACACACACGGCTTCCCGCTTACGTCCACAGAACCCAGTGGGTAAGACTGGGAAATGGAGCCTTTATACTGGGTGCCATGTGCCCAGCTAAACCCAGGGTTCCACGCCAAGAAAGCAAGAGAAAGTTCCCTGGGGGACCCAAGCCGGTCCCAGTTCTGTTCCCAGACGCGCTCACAGGACCTGGGCAAGATACTGGCTGCCAGCTGATGGCAGGATGAGCAGAGCAATGCAGGGAAGGGCAGGCGTTTTAGGTTCTTTGTGGCCCTGTGGTCCCCATTGCTCCCTGACACGCCCAGAGCTTTCCCTGCCCTCTCTGTGTGTGGCCCATGTGGCCACGTACTCGCTCAGGCATGCACCCCATTCCCTGCTCTGCACACATCACCCATGAGGTATCATCACCAATCACCCATTCTTCAAGGGAGGAAACCAAGGCACAGAGAGCTTGGGGTGACCCTGGTCAGAGGTAAGTGGAGGGACAGGATGTGGCCCCCAAACTTGCCTGGGGTGTGACCAGATCGCACGGTGGAGCTGGGCCCCAACTAAGTTGCCTTCTGGGGTCCCCCAACACAGCCACCCTGGTTTCTGGGACCATCTGTGTGTCCCCCCTCATTCCCGAGCTGTCACCTGGGTCCCACAAGGCACCTTGTCCAGTCCTGGCACCTGACCTGGCACAGCCGAGGAGATGGGCCAGGCTGCAGATGATTGAGTCAGAGCTGGCCGGTCGGTGGGAGAGCCGGTGGCTTCCAAGGCTGGTGTCCTGGGGCTGTGAATGGAGTAGGGGGACCAGGGCACGTGGCTCTGGGTTCAGATGAGGGGCCACTGCAGACCCCTGGGGGAGAGCAACTGCCTGCCCAGTGGTGCTGGCTGAGGGGCATGGGCGGGAGAGTCTGCGGCCCCCACGGCCTGCCCACCATGTGGCCGCTAGGCGCTCTGGCTGCTGCCCCTCCCCTCCTCCTGACCCCTTTCCCGCCCTGACACGCTGTCCACGAGATGACACCCTAAATATACCTCAGCGAGGCCCCCACACAAGCAAGATGCCCCCACAGATGCTCATGTTCTGCTTGCTGTCACCCACACCCCTGGCGTTCCGTCAGATGGGGCCACACTGCAGGCATGCAGGCGTCTCTGAGTGCCCAAAGGAGAACAGGGCGCAGACGACCTAGAGTGTTTGCGGTGTCAGAGGGGCCATGGTCTGTGGAGTGACAGGACCACGGCGGGGACAGACGTCCTGGGCAGGATCAAGCTGCTGGGGCGATGCCAGCCCCCACGTGTGCCAGATGCCTGAGGACCCCACCATCCCCAGGATGGAATGGACAACCCCCCTCCACGGTCGCCCTCTGGGCCCCAGAGCCACTGTGTGCAGGAGGCCACCAGGGTGGCAGCGTTCACCCAGAGGCGGGCCGCCATGGAAGCCGCCTGCACCCAGCCCACAGCCAGGCCTGGGCACATCATCCCCTGCCTTAGATTCCTTAACCTTCACTCAGGACCTGGACCTGGCTGCTCACACAGCCCCAGGGACCCTCAGGCCTGCAGCCCCTGGGGTCCTGGTGGCGCAAGGCCTGAGGGGATATTCTCAGAATTGGCCCAGCCCCAATTTCTACAACAGGCCTTAAGGTTTCTCTGCAAATGGCCACACTTCATTCATTCATGCATTCATTCACTGAGTAGGTTCGTGCTGGTCACAGGGTGCGTGGAGATGAGGTGCCCACGGGCCTCGGGACCCTGGACAGCAGCTAGGAAACCTTGCCAGGCACGCAGCACAGAGATGGCTATGGAGGTGCCCTGGGTGCCCCGCAAAGGGGCTTGTGCTGGGATTCAAGCCAGACCAGGCCGTCTTGGTGACCGCCTGTTGGGGTGTCCAGGTTGGGTCTCTGCCGAGGGCAAGGCCTACTGGTCATCTCGCAATCAGCCCGGGGTGGGGGCGTTTGCAGCCAGCCAGCCCTCCAGGGAGGCCTCTGGGCGCGACTGCTCAAAGCAGTGACCTCCCGGGAGGTCACTCATTCGATGGGTCTGGCCGCCTCACCCCAAAGGCCAGACCTGTTCCTGGTGGCAGAGGTGAGTGACCCCTGCCAGGTTTGGGGGCTGAGAGGACAATGGGCTAAGGGGCTAGGGGGCAGCCCTTCGCTATCCCGGCTCCCTTCCTCAGATGTCACCTAGCTTCCTCTCTGACTCAGTGCATCGTCAGTCTTGTAGCTCCCTGATTGGTGATTACTCAGCCTCAGTTTGCCCTGGCCTGTTCACCACCCTCAGACGGGCTGTGTCACACTCACCACAGTTGCATTGGTAGCCCAGCCACCCAGACTCCTCTCAGAGTAAGCCCACAACTGGCCCCAGGACCTCAGGGCACCACCTGGCCCGAGGCCAATGGCCCTATCCCCTCCCACATTCCAAACAGGAGATCTCTTGTAATACAGTCAAACTCTGTCCTGGGTGGCTTGTGGTCCACTAATACCTTCAGTATCTTTTCTCATGACTCAATCTCAGACCAGGACAGTGAATTCAGGTTTTGGTTCGGGAGCCGTGGATCAGATTTCACCTTGTGCTGGTTAAAATTTTATCTCAGCCTGTACATGGCAGACCCTGATCTTATCATCTGCAAGATGTTGTCATCTGCAGCCCTGATCTTGGAGGGAGGCTCTCTCAGCACTCTTACTTCTGACACAGATGTCCCTGATGGGGCTTCCCCACCAGAGGCCCAGAGGCCAAGAAACTGAATCCCTCGTGTGTGTGGCTTCTCAGCGTCCGGTGGCCAGTGAATGCCTGGTGGTCGCCCCGCTCCAGCCACCGCCTCCTGCATCCCCTGGCCAGGAGCTGGAGAGCAGCTCAGCACGTCAGACTCCCTCCCTGACATCAGAGTTGCTAATTTTCCATCCCACGGTAGGTTTGACATTTGCAGTGCAGTGGGGTTGTGTTGACTTCCTTCCTGAGAGGCATGGGACACCAAATCCTCCTGGCTCCGCAGTGAGCCTGCGAGGGGCGGCCCACGTCCCTGCCTGAGGCAGACCTGGTGCTGAGGGCACCTGCAGCCCCTGCCCGACCTCCGTCCTGCCCAAGGCCTCTCTCTGGAGCGGCTTCCTCCCTGAAGGTTCCCTGATGGGCTGGCGTCAGGGCGTCGTTCTTGTGAACCTGATCACACCCTGCTCCTTCATCGTTTAGGTGCCTCCCTCCTGGGTCAGCTCCGGGGTCAGGCACTGGCTCCTTCTCTCCTTTGCACCCCAGCCCCCCACACAGGACGTGCACAGTCGGTGCCCAGGCAGCGGGTCGTGTTCCCAGCAGCAATGGTGACTCGGTGCCCCCTCTCCTAGATTATGCTGTGCACAGAGGGCACAGAATGGTGGCCCGCCAGCTCCCGGTGGGGAAGGCTGGCTGTCTGCAGGACAAATGCCAGCCTGAGGGGACTGAGCGGGGGTGGGGGGGGGGGTGGGTTGCCGGGGCAGGGGCATGGCCTGCCTCTACGGCAGATTTGCTGGGACGAGACCCACCCCTGCCCTCACAGCCTCGCCCCTCCTCAGGCTTCTGATGGGGCTTCCGCTTGGGGTGGGGAGGGAGAGAGGTGGCTGTGAACGCTGCCGGCCGAGTGGCTAATGGAGGGCCAACGCCAGGCAAGGGGTTCTGTCCTGGGACAGGAGGGGTGCTGGGCCTGGCTGCTCAGAACCCTCAGTGCCAACGATGTCCGGAAGGAGTCCGTCTTCCGCAGTGGCTCTTGTGAGTTCTGGGGTGAACTTGGTGTTCCCAGGGGCTGGGGTGAGCCCGTGCACTTCCAGAAGGTGCACCCTGCAGGACAGGCAGAGTTGGGGTGGTGGTCTCCAGATTCGGATCTCCTTGGCCCCATGGTCAGAGAACACACACCTCAGATCTCTGTCTGTGAAAGGGGCTCAGAGCCACACAGACGACTCAAAGGAGGCCCCCTGCCCCCAGGTGAAGAGCAGCATCCAGGTTGTGAGGCCCTGGGTTCCAGGCCAGCCAAGCTCAGCTGCAGTCCCTGCTTGTGTGTTCCTCGTCCCCTGGGGGGAGGGGGTCCCCAGCCCAAGGCTGCAGGGAGGCTGATCAGGGCTGGTCAGGTGGAAGCTGAGGCACACTGCTGGCCGGCAGAGCCTGGCTCCCCGCAGCTCGCCCCGACACTCGACAAGAGTGGGGAAGCCACTTGCCCACAGCCACAGGCAGGGGGCCAGGTGCTTCAGACCCCACCCGCTCTCTGCACCCCGACACCCCATTTCTGCCAGGAGCAGTGATGCCCCCGGAAGCCTCACTCTTTAAATCCAGGCAGATGGTAGGACATGGGGAGTGAGGCAGAGGGGAGCGTGAGAGACTCCCCAACTCAGTGCTCTGTGTAAGGCTGCAGAAGTGGTCACAGGCACCACACATCAGTTTTGTAATTTAGGAACACCAAGCAAATCTCCAATCATTGTACCACTAAGGAAATAAAACCCAATACAAAGAATGGGGCAGACCAGGCAGTGAAAACCCGTCGTGTGTGGTGGGCACTGATGCTGGGGCCCTGCCAGGCAGGCTACTCGGAAAACCAAGTTCCCAGGCCTGAGCCACCTTCCCCCGCCAGCCCGCGTGCACCCTGGAGTCACTGCTGGGGGGCTGGCTGTCACCCCCTCAGGCTGAAGGGGTGACTGAGGGAGAGTCCTTTCTGCAGGCAGCGAGGAATGCTTGCATAAATATTTTATGTGCGTTAAAAAAACAATTCGACCGAGAGAAGCCTCTTTCTCAGATAGCCCTGCCAGCACCGACAGGCCGGTGACGTGGAAACTTGCAGGCACGTCAGCAGGGAGGACTCTGGCCTTGAGTCCTGCCTGTCACCACCACTGAGGGCCAGGAGGGAGGGCACCTGGCTGCCCTGGGCAGCTGTGCCGGGGAACAGGGTGCCTTTGGCTGCAGGTCCCCTCACTTGAAAGGAAGGGCTGGGTCAGGGGCAGATGGACTGTCCCTCGGGGAAGGGCCCGGTCTGGGTGGCAGCTGCACGCAGGGGGGACACGGGGCGGGCGTCCAGGTGCAGTGTGCACGGGCCTTTCTGCCCATACAATGTAGGAACCGGGGCTCAGAATTCAGGGTGTCTGGGGCCCCAGAGCCCCTCACAGTGGAAACCACCTTCCTGCAGGGCAGGATGCACAGCCACGGGATTCCCGGTCCCACCCAGCCCCATCACCCCCAATGCCACCCGAGGGCACAGGGGCTGTGCTGCCCTCCCCCTGCGGGTGGGGCCTCAGAGCCCCTTCCGGGTGCAGCCCTTCCATCTACATTAGGCTGGGAACGTCCCCACTCTCTGTGTATTCCAGCGGCACCCTCCCTCTGCACCCCGACTCTGTCCAGCACACACTCGCCAGGACAAGGGCACGGACCCTCGACAGCTACAAACACCTGGGGTACTGGTGGCCCCATTTTAGAGATCAAATGGAGGAGTCAGGATTCTGTCGCACCCCAGGCCCAGGTGGACCTCCTGCTGGCATTTGCTTAGCTCCACCAGCTGTCTCTGGAGTTTTCCGAGGGCCTGGAATCCTGAGTGTCTTGCTGTGACAGGGGACTCCTCAGGCAGCAAATTGGCTGCTCCAGAAACATCGCTGGCAATGGGACAGTGATGCTGCCACTCAGATGGAGGCCAGAAGCCGTCCCCATCTCATCATGGCAGCAGGCGGGAGGGAGCAGACAGAGGCCTCTGGTGAGCAGGAGACCAGGGAGGTGCAGCCACCCAGCCCCCACTGGAGGGCTGGCCGCCAGCCTCCCTCTCCTGGGACAGGGCCAGGTGGCCCTCTTGTCACTGGTGATGTGTGTGTCCTGTGGGGCCCCCTTTCACTGTAGCTGAAGGGGAGGTTGTCTCTTTGTCTTCAAGACATACTCTGGAATGAATGAGGCGGTGGACACGAGGCTCACGGCAACCGCATCTGTGCTCGCTGGCTTGTCCCCGTGGGGGCTGGGTTTGGGGTCATCGTGCCCTCTGCGCTCCCAATCTGCCAGCCAGCACAGCGATCCAGGTCGGGGACCATGCCTTCAAAGAGCTCACAGTCTGATGAGATGTGACCAACAGAGGCACATGCAGGTTGCTATGGAAACACACACAGGCTGGGGGCTGGGGGATGGGCCCCAGAGGGTCTCTGATGAGGTATTGAAAGATGAATGTGGTTCTGAACAGAACGGGGTGAAGGCGGGAGCAATGTCTCCTTCTGGGTGACTGTGAAATTGCTGGGACGCGGGAGGTGGATTAACCTGGGTCCACACAGGCTAGAACTGTTTATTTAAAAACCTCTCAGCAAAACCAGCAAAGGACTCAAAGCGTTCTGTCTGCTCCTTGGTTTGGGTGCCCAGACGGAGCCCAGATGGAGTTGGTGACTGCTGATTACTCCGGTCTGTAAATACACGTCCACCCGTGTGGAGCTCTTGGCAGACACCGGGGCTGGGGAGGTGTGGGTGCCCCGGGCTTTCAGCCAGGCCAAGTAGGGTCACAGTGCCAGCGCCCATCAGGTTGGTCCCTCTGGTGGGCACGTGAGCTCCCTGCTCCTTGTCTGCACTCAAGGTGCTCGTGTCCCCCATCAATAGTCCCTCCCAGCTCTTCCCACATAGCAGAGCAGTGGGCAGGGGTCCTTCCTGGGCAGAGCGGGGCAGTGGGCAGAGGTCCTTCCTGGGCAGGACAGTGGGCAGGGGTCCTTCCTGGGCAGGGCAGTGGGCAGTGGGGCAGGGGTCCTTCCTGGGCACAGCAGGCAGTGGGCAGGGGTCTTTCCTGGGCAGAGCACGTTGTATCCTGAAGCGCCCTGGTCCAAGCATGGCCTGTGGCGAATGGCAGAATAGTGGCTGTCCTGCTGCGCTACGGCACCAATACAGCTTGTCATCGGAACAGGGAGACCTGTGTGACCATGTGGCCTCAGCCCTCAGCAAGTCACAGAACCCACCTGCTTAGGAACAGCCTGGAGTCATCTGCAGGATTGCAGGAGGGCAAATGGGGAGGGTGGAGCCCCTTTCCGCCACCCTGTCTCCAGCAGCAGGCTCCCCCGCACACATGGTCTGAGGGGACCTCATGGTCTGTGGGGACAGGCAGTGGGGGGTCCCTTTGTGCTCAGGGCGGCGGTTTGTAAGCTCTGTGGGCTGGGACTTTGCAGGGATACCCTAGTTTTCTCTGTCTTTCCCTTTCCTGGAAAAGCCCTCCTTTGGTTCCCCACAAGCCACTTGAGGTCCCAGCCCTGTGTTTGTCTGTCTCCCCGACATCGGGGTCCCTGAGGGCCGCTCCCTGTGCGATGCTAATCGTGATGAATGTTTGTCATTCTACGTGCTCACCCAAAGTGCTGCTCTGACCTTCACGTGCCCTCTCCCTCTGCAGTCATCTGTCAAATCCTAATCAGTGGGAGTGGGAGGGGCTGCAGCAGGAGCCAGTCCCACAGGCTTTCCCAGAGGCCTGCGCAGGCAAGGTCATCCAAGGTCGCCCGTCCCATGCCCCTGGGACAGCGGTCTCGGCCGTGGTAGCTTGTGCCCGTGTCATGGTTGCTGAAGATCCAGCTCCGGTCGCCCTGGCTGCTGGCTCTGGGAGGAAGGGAGGAGGGATGGCCCTGCCCTGGGGTGTTCTCCCCCCACACCCACCTCCTGGAGGCTGTCTGGGCATCGGGATCCCATGGAAGCCTCTGGCTCAGAGTTAACAGTCTGTCCCCCAGAACCACAGCATCCGAGCCTGGAGATGAGGGACCCACACATTCCAGCTGCTCGGCTCAGCCTCTGGCCACCTCCAGAGGAGGCAGGAAGGAGCTCAGAGCCGCGAGGGCAGTGGCCAGTGAGCCGGGAGGTGAAGGGCAGCCCCGACTGGCAGCACCCTCGTCCGCGCGGCAGGGCCTATGAGGGGGTTCTCAGGCCCACAGGGTGAGAACAGCGCTGGAGGCAGGGGGGAGCGTGGCTGAGCTCACCGAGGGGCAGAGACCCCTCTTCCAGCCTGAATGTCCCCGCAGAGCTGCCACGGCAGAGCCCAGCCCTGACGTGAGACCTGGGACCCAGGCTTTGAGGGGCCCATTTCCCTGTAGCCCAGACATCCAGACCGCAGGCCCCGTGAAGAAGTTCAGGAACCTCCACCACTCAGCGCCCCTGTCCGGCTCCGCCTCACCCTTCCTGGCCTGGCACAGGGCCTCGGGGACAGGGACATCCCTGGGCAGCAGTGATGCCCCCTACCGGCCAGTTCGGAGAATGAGGAGCTGCAGTGTGTGGCGTCCAGGCTGGGCTTGTGCTGGTTGCTTGATGAGAAGAAGCCACCAGCCCCTCCCTCAGTGGTGGAAATACCGTTCCAGGGGGCTGAGCCAAAGAAGACACGCTCGCCACAGCCAAATCTGCATTTCTAATGCTGAAAAATGTATTTAAACTCTGCAAGCGACGTCAGGGTGATTATCTTCACCCAGCACTGGGACGAGGTCCAGCACCTCCCTGAGAACTGGCCAGGGACACAGCAGGTACTTTGGAGAGAGACAAGGCACTGGGTGAGGCCCTGGCACCCGGATGGCCAAACAGGTATGATGGCTCAGGTGCAGAGGCGTCCAGGCCAGCCACCCACCACCTCCTGGTGGATGACAGGGGGAGGGGCGTGGGGGAAGGGCTGAGAGAGCAGGGGCGGAAGCCTTCGAGAGCCATGGGGACGCCGGAATATTCATGAGTCCGCCCTCTCGCCCAGGTAGCTGAGGCCCGCACTGGCTGCCTCGGCTCCAGCTCCTGGGTTTTGGAGCCATGACCGGCCACTTATAGATGCGTCTCTGTCAACAGGGAGCAGAGTTGGGTTTCAGGCGCTCTCCTGAGCAGACAGTTCTGGGCACAGCTGGGGGGACCGTGGGATGGGGGCGGCAGGAGGCCTCGCTGGGGGTGGGCAGCCCGGCCCTCTCCTTGGCCTGAGGGCCTCAGCTTTGTCATCATGGGAGTAACAGAATAATAATGCCACCCCAGATGCTTGTGACAATCCATCTGGTGTGACAAATGTTAGAACATGCTGGAAATGAAAAAGGGCTCCACCCTACCAATGAACCCCTTCTCCCCTGCTCTCGCCCCTACATGGAGGATGGGCTCAGAAACCCAAGGGCAGGAGAGCCAAGCTGCCCTCCTCCTGGCAGGACGCATCTCCACGCGACGGGCACCCGAGCTTGGCAGGGGGTGTGTCCAGCGGCGTCGGAGCCAATACATTGATCAGTGAGAACTAACTAGTAAGCTCTGCGTCTCCTTCCACAGGCACCTCACCCAGTCCTGGCTTCCGGCTCACTGTACGGAGGCTGAATGTCCAAAAGGGATGAAGGCCGGCTGAGAACCCGAGGGCCCAGCTGGACCTCAGCACGTCCATGAACCAGGCACAGAACAAGCAGCGAGAACCAGAGCGCTGGGTTCACAGGGCCGGCCACCTCAACTGCTCAGCGCCCCTGCCCAGCCCCATCTGACCCCGGGTCCTTGGGGTGCCTGGCACATAGAGGGGCTAAGGACGGCCTTGTCCCACCTGTCCCGAGGCAGCACGCCAGCAGCAGAACCCCCCCAGAGCGCATGCACGCAGGGCGGCCCACTGAGGAGGGGGCAGTAGCAGCCAGAGCCCTGGTGTGCTGGGCGGCCTCAGGCATCTCGGGTGCCCAGTGCTGGTGGGTGGACAGCACCATGGACGGGATGTGCTGATTAGAGAGATCCAGTTGCCTGCCTGGCACGGGGAGGCAGCCACTGCACTGGGATCAGCCCCTGGGTCTGGGAATCTGAGTTCCCACTGACCAGCAGGCTTTCACATGCGTTCCCTGTGCAAACTTTCCAGGAAATGGCCTGCGGCCTCCAGGCTCTCTGCCTGCCTCTGGGCCTGCACTGTCCAGCTGGCTTTGGGTGGAAGTGCAGGGTCTTCCTCTCCCATCTCCTCCGCTGGGCCTGAGGCAGCTCAGACCCCAGAGAGACCCCACCGCTGCAGAGCAAGCACGAGGAGCTCTGGCCAAGCCCGGACGTGACTCCTCCATTGGCCCAGAGGGGCCAGGCCTCGGAGTGGGGTGGGGGCTCCTGGCCCCAGGCAGACCTCCATCTGCAGCGGCAAGGGTCTCTGACTGGTGCCAGGTTTGGGGCTGGCAGGTGTCTCGGAGGTGAAGGAGGAAGGGCAGGTCAGTGTCCCCTGCAGGGCCTCAGCTCTGCTCAGCAGCTCTCAGTCGCGGGCAGTCACTCCGACCACGTCCTCCCTGCTCCACCAAGGGACATGGTGACCCTCGGCCCTCAGCCGATCCCCTTGGGACATCTGCAAGGCTCAGGCAGGGAGTTATTGGCAGGCGGCCAGCTGGCCGGGACAAAGGGCTTTTCTGTGCCAGTGGCCTGTCAGGACGCAATTCTTCACAAGGAGCTGAACTCTCTCTGCTAACATCTGCCTTGGGGGCGCAGCCGGAGGCTCCGTGGTCTGTGTCCACTGGCTAGAGGGGACCCAGAGACCTGCCATTTGGGTCCTCTGTTAGGCTGTTTGCGACGGAGCCCTGTGTGGGGTCCTTGGCCCAGACCTGAGCACATGCCGCTCGCACACGCTGTGGTCCCTGGGGCAGGTGGCAGGGCCCACACCGGGCCTGGCCCGGGGGCTTCCATGCCTGGACTCTGAGGGCACCTGAGTTGTGACCCTGAGTCTAGCCCCGTAGCTGTTGGCACATGGACCTTCCCCTGGAAGGGCAGAGCAGGAATTGCCAGGGTGGCTTCCGTTTAATGGCAATTTTAAGCCGCAGCAGCAGTGACAAGTCAGCAACTGCCAGACACTCAGCCAGGTACTCTGAATGCCGCAGGCCCAACCCCGCTCCATCCTCGCAATGGCCCCATGAGTTGGGGGACTGTCACTACCCCCACTTAGCAACTGATGCTCAAAGAGGTGTCTGGCTGGCAGAGGCAGAGCCAGCATTTTAAACTCACGTCTAAGCACCCATTGGTGTTTGCTGGGTCAACCTGCGAGCCTGGACGCAGAACACACGTGCCCAATCGTTCGTGTTCATTGCAAACTGAGTCTTCACTCTGCAGACGGCTCCACCTGGAGGCTGCAGCCCTCCTGGGGGTGTCTATGGATGGGGCAGAGGCGTGTCAGGTGTGGAGCGGGGGCAGGCACACTTACAGCCGTGAAGGGGACGCCAGCCAATGGCTGCCTAAGGAGACCCTGCAGGTTTCAAGGATGACCTCAGCTTACAGGAAGCCCAGCTGTGCAGGCGTGCTTTGGAAGGTCGGGGGTGGGGCTCAGCCCCACTCGATTGGCTCAGAGGGATAAGGGGGGCTGCCAAGACACTCCAGCTTGGGCCGGAGCCCCAGCAGTAAGGGGGGCCTGTCGACAGCTGCCAGCTTTGGGCAGCACAACCTCCAGGCCAGGGCTGAGGGACGGAAGCCCAGGACGCTGGGCCAGGAGGAAATGTGCTTGGGGTCCACGGCTTACCCCAGTCCTCGGGGAGAGGCCAGCTGTGCGCTGCTGTCCAGCCTCCTTTGCAAGACAGTGCCTGGGATTTTAGGTGGTGACGCTTGGACGGAACTGCCCTCTGCCCTGTCCCACCTCTCACCGCAGTCTATGTGGCCTCCAGCTGACTGGCACCGGTGTCTGTGTAAGGAGTCTGCTTGGAAGCTTGTGCAGCTGGGGAAAGAGGAGGGCACTGCCCCTTTGGAGATATGGCCCCAGCGTCCACGTTTCTCCTGCTTTCAAAACTTTTGCTGAAAGAAATGGGCAAAGACGGCCTCAGATGGCCTTTGTCCCCTGGGAGCTGGGAGGTGGGTGGAGCTGTCCCTGGTGCTGAGAGCGGGGAGACTACAGGGGCCTGGAGAGCACGAGGAGCCAGCCTGGGGGAGGTGGTCAGCAGAGGCCTCTAGCCCAGGAGGATGCCTGTTCCCCCACAATGATCAGGGTGGCTGGGGGCTGGACCGGCACCTTTCATTTACTCGCCGGTAGTGTGTGCTGGACCACAGTTCCTGCTGAGGGACAGATGCCAAGGCCAGGCTCGGTCCTCCTAATAGCCCGAAGAGAATGTCGCCAGGCCCAGCCCAGGGCTCTGCCAGGCAGGGTCCACTGTGCATTAGGGGAGGGTCCCATGGGCATAAATGGCCCAGAAGAGTTTCAGGGGCAGCCAGACGGTGGGCGCCAGGGCATCAGAGGGAGGGCAGAGTGGCCTCGCCAGGCCTAGTGAGGCGAGAACCACCAAGTCACTCCAATGCATTCCTGACAGATGACAGGAAGCTCAGTGAGGGGAGCGTGGCTCAGGCCCCTCCCCAGTCCCCGGCCCCTTGCTGCTGCCTCACCAACATGGTCATCATTTCTCCCTCCCGGTGTCACCTGCCTGGAAGTTCAGGGCCAACATAAACCACCTGGGTCCTCCCAGCCTGAATGTGCAGAGTCTGGGCCAGCTGGGGGTTGGTGTGCAGCACACAGGGGCCCAAAGGGACCTGGCCTCACCTGTATCTTCCTGACAATCATCCATCATCCGTCTACTCACTCAACAGCCCTTACTAAGAGCCAGGTGTTGTGTGTGAAGCCTAGAGCCTCCCCTCGTGAACTTACATTATTAGCAGGGATGGGGGCCGGGGAGAGGCAACAGAAGACATGCAATATGTGTGGTGGTGACGAGCACTAGGAAGAGACATACAGCTGGTTATGCAGCAGAAGTCGGGGAGGCGGGGTGAGAGAAAACACTTCTGGAAAGTTTAGTTACAAGGGAGCACTGCACTTCGCACGGGTCCCCTCCATCAGGGGTACTTGGTGTTCAAGGGCTGCTGTGGCTGACCCTAGGAAGAAATGGAGGGACATCTGGTACCGTGTCACCCTGGGTGGGGCAGAGGTTTGAGCAGGGCAGGGATGGACATCCCCCGCCCCTTGGGTGAGGCCAGGCAGAAGGCGGGAGGAGAAGTCTCTAGGGCTGTGGGAGAACAGGTAAGACTCTGCCTCCCAGCCGAGCTCACCAGCACTGCCCCTGGGCTCCTGGGGGTCATTAAAGCCCCATTGGGTTCTGGTGCTGATGGGCCCCTCCTGTCCCCTCCCAGCGTCACCTCCCTCAGACCCTACACGATTCCCCCACACACCATGCAGCTCCGACTGGGCACCCAGCCGAAGCTCCCACCTTTAATTCCAATCCCTGCTTACACCAATAACTGGTTACCATGGAAATGTCCTTGGGATAGGGTGGAGGGTGGAGAGGGCAACAGCAGGGGGGAGGCCTTCCTGCAGAGATGACGTTCTGCTTCAGCCGCAGCCTTTGGAGCTAGTGTGACATTGGCTGGGGTGGGGTGCAGGTGGGGAGGGGTCTCCGGGAGCCTGCGCCCACACCCCTGCCCCTTGGCCTCCACCCGTGATCACCCTCAGAGGACCCCGACCTGCCGCAGAGGACTCGGGGTATGGAGGTACCCTCTCCAGAGCTGGTCTCATTTGTCTGTGAACCACGTTTTCCTTCCCTCAGAACAGTTTCAGCAGCAGCCAGAGGGAGGGGCCTAGAGGCTTGGAGTAGGACCCAATTCAGAGGCTGCGATGATTGCTAGGTTCTGTGCTTTCCAGCGGGCCCAGGTGGGGAGGGAGGGCTGTGCAAATTAATGAGTTAGACCCCATTAATCTTGCCACATTAGCAAATCCTCTGGGAAAGCCAAACGAGGTTGGACAGACGTGTGAGTGTGCATGTCAGAGCCCTGAGGACTGGCGCTAACCCAGCTGGCCTCGGGCGCCGGGAGACACGGGTCTGCTGGCCTTGCTGGGCTCACTGGCTGAACTTACCTGTGGGAATGGCACAAGCGCACCATCCCCACCCACTGTTTGAGCCAAAGTGAGGGGACACACGACAGCTGACTGCATGTGTGCTGCTCCTGCCGAGAACATGGGGCCTCTTTCACCAGAGACATGTGCCATGGGGACGATTCCAGCACCTGCCCAGGCCAGGACGCCAGGCTGAGCCGTGGCCAGGGGTGGGGGCCCCACCTGACTGCTACATGACTCCTTGGCCAAATCAGCTCGAAGGCTGAGGCCTCCAGCATCAGAGCTGCCTGAGATGGCAGTCACAGATCACAGGTGTGGGGGTCTCCGCCCAGGCTGAATAAGTTGCGTGGGGGAATTGCCAGAATCTGGAACTTAAGCAAACTGCAGGCTATTCTCTGTGCATGATGGAGTGGATGTCCATGGTCCCTGGGCTACGATCCTGTGTGCCCCTTCCTCCAGGAAGCCTTCACAGACTGTCCAGCCTCACCATGCACCCTTCTTTCTTTTAAACATTCTCGGAGCACCCAACCTTAAGTCCCAATGGATGAGCCCAAATGCAGAAGCATGAGGAAGCATTCTCACCTCAAAAGGTCTGTGTGCACAGGATGACAGGACAAGGCAAACGTCACTTTATCAGGCAGTGACAGACCGTTTATGCCTCACCGTTCTAGATCGTCAAGAGCGTAATGGTGACCTCTGCTTCTTAGGGGTGCTGACATAGCTGGGAGTGACCCATCCAGAGCACGGTTGGCCTCTCCACTAATAAAAGAATGTGGAATCAGCTCTGCAAACCACCCCATCCAGCACTGTCCTGTGTGTTCTGGGATTTCTCATCAAGATAGCATGTACAGACAAAGGAGGGCTGTACGCACTTTTCCCCACGCTCATCACCCTCCCTGGACCCCTCCCAAGAGGGGGGCTCTGGCAGGTTCTAAACCTCACTAGCCCTGCCCTGGGAGGAGATGGCCTTTGCCTGCCACGTGGTGGGACATGGTCTGGGAGCCTTCACCCCTCCCTGTGCTCTGTCAACGACAGGCAGGCCCTGCTCCACCAGCTCCTGCTCAGCCCACTCTCCACTCAGCTTGCAGAACCTTCTGGTTCCTAGCACAGAGCTGGTTCATGAAGGAGCATACAATGCAGAAGAACCCAGTGTCTGGCACTGCCTGAGAGGCTTCGGCGGGTAAGAAGGAGGAGAGGGGGGACAGGAAGTCTTGTTTGGAGGGACTACGGCTCTAGGTCTGTGGGTTGGTCCGAAGGAGGGGCAATGTACCAGAGCTGGGAGGTCCAGGGGTTTCCCCAAGGGCAGACTTCCCTTGGCTCCAGGGAGGACAGACCATGGCTGCCACCAGGAGTTCATCTCAGTAGGGGCACAGGCCAGCCTGGGGACATGCTATGCCCCAGGCCTGGAGGAAGCCAGGTTGCAGACCCTGAAGAAAGGCGGCCTGGGTTGGACTCTCACTACTGGCTGTGTGACCTTGGGCACGTGGCTTAACCTCTCTGGGCATCCCTTTCCTCATCCCTATCCAGGGACAAGCCCAGAGCCCACCTCCTCAGGGTGCTGTGAGGGTCCAGTGAGTCCACACCTCTCAAAGGCTTGGACCAGCATCTGGGAAGCCCACAGACCTGAGCAAGCAGCACCGCTGAGACTGGACACTCAGGGCCCAGCAAGTGAAAGTTCTGTGTGTGCCTGCCCCAGGGACGAGTGAGAAGAATGGGGAGGTGGAGGGGGCAGGGCAGGAGAGATGGGCGCAGGGGCTGTCACAGACATTCTGGCCCTTCAGGGGCGGGCTGCCTTCTTTCTCTGCCCCCATGCTGGAGGGAAGTCTCTGGGGGGCTGGGTCCCCCGCAGAGCCTGGGATGGCCGCCCATCTCATTCCTGCCGCGCGCCCCCTCGCCTCGCCCTCGCCGCAGACTGGTTTTATCGTACAGAGCAGCCCCTCCCGGGCCTTCGTCCAGGCACCTGCTGCTCTGTGGGTGGTAACCTTGACCTGCCTGAGGACGGAGACCCTGCCTGTCAAGCAGCACAGCCCGCGGGACCTCGGTTGAGGCCCAGAGTTTTGAAGATCCCTGCGGGGACGCCGGGGGTCTGTTCTCCAGGCACCTGAGCCTGACACCCTCCGTGCTGCCCCACGGCCACTGCCCACAGAGCGTGGGGTGGGAGGGTGCCCTCACGCCCTGGCAGTCCAGGGCTCCCTGGCACGAGGAGGTGGGGCTGAGACTCCCGCCCCAGGCTTGACCAGGAGGCAGCAAGAGGCGGCTTGCCTCTCCCCAGAAGTAGGGCCGCAGGGCCTGGGCTCCCTGCTGGACGCTGCCCAGTCTGCCGGGAACGGGCCGATAGGGGTGGGCTCTTTCCCGAACGCCTCACCAGGCAGATGATGAGGGATTTGTGATTTCCAAACTGCAAAGCGGGGCGGGGGTGATGGAGTTAAGCAGACGAGTGCGGGGCACCCCTCCTCGCTCCCAGAACCCCTGGGTGCTCGTACCCCTCCGGGCAGGCTGCGGGGAGCAGGACTGGGGTCGGTGCCTCGTGGTCCGAAACCAGCACTGCGCCGCGATCCCCCAATAGCACGCAGTGACCACCGTCCCCATCCACGGCTGGGGCACGTTCTCAGCCCCGGGAGGGCGAGGGAAACTTTACCCCGTGCGGGCTGAGCCCAGCCTCCGCGCCCCTGTCGGCTCGCGGTCTGGCCCCGCTTCCTCCCACCCTCCCGCCCTCGCCTTCCCTCCGGCTACCTCCCTCTCCCCCTCCTCCTAGTCCCCGCCGGCTGGAGGCAGGCAGGGCCGGGCGGGGACGCGCCGCTGAACCCACAGTCCTGCGCTCCCAGCCCAGCGGGAGGAGCGGCCGAGCCAGGCCGGGCGGACAGAGCGGCCGGCGCGGCGCGGGGTGCATGAAGTTGGGCGCGTGCGGGCCTCGGAGCGGGGGCGCGGCGGAGACAGGAGCGGTCCGCGTCTACAGCCCGCTCGGTGCGCCATGGAGCTCGAGGACCCGGGGGCGCTGCCACCTCCGCCGCTGGCGCTGCTGTTGCTTCTCGGGGTCGGCCTCCTGCCTGGTAAGTTCCGGGCGCTGGACTGGCCCCCTTTCGTCCGCGTTCAGGGCAGCCCAGGACCTCGGAAGCCAGAGGAGGGGAGGCTCCTGGCTGCGGTCCCAAACCGCGGGTGCGCGCAACCGGGCAGCCGCGGAGGCTCCCGCACCCCCGAAACGCAAAGGCTGTCCTGCGGCGTGGCGAAGCCGGCACAGGAGTTAAGGCGCCCGCGAATGCGGGAGAGGGGTTTGGTGGGGTGGGGGCTGCTGTTCAATAGTTGGACCCAGAAGCTCCTACTAGGGTTGAGAGAGGTGGGGTCCATCTCATCCTTCCCCTGCCCCCATCTGGCCAAATTAAACTGCAGACCCTGTTCCGATGCTCGCTCCTGGTTGGGAGGGATCAGAGGGGTGGCCTCTGCGCTTTTCTGCTCCCCTGGGCTCAGAGGGACAGAGGGAGTTCCAGTCTGTCCCCCCTCTCCTCCCCATGGCAGCACCTCGCTGTTTAGGGCAAGTGGAGGGAATTGAAGCCCTGGCCCCCACTGAGAAGTGGCTACACCTTCCTGGTCAAAGGGACAAGGAGACCAGGTCGGTGCTCTGGGCTGGGGGTGCAGTGTCCAATGTCCAGGAGGGACCCCAGGGGTGTGTGAGTCCTCTTCAGGTTCTGTCTGTGACTCACAGGTGAGCAGGGCAAGCAGGAGGTCTCCTGTCCCCTCCCCCAAACCCCTCATGATGCAGGCCCCAGGGGAGGCAGGGAGGCCTTCAGTCCACAGATCACCCTTGGGCTGTGGTGGGCTGGACGAGAAGGGCTCCTCCCAGGCCCTCCCCAGTGGGGGGCTCCCCCCAGCCTTCGTGGAGGGCAATCTGTGTGTCCATCCAAGAACACAGGACGCTGGGCTGGCTGTCAGAGTCAGCACTTAAAATGTCCCTTAGACATCATCAGGGAACAAGAGAGAGCTCCTTCTAGATGGTAACTCGATACTGAGCGCGGCTGGCAGCCACGGGGAGCAGGCTGTGGGGGTGTGGACCCTCACTGTCCGGTCCCCGCCATCTCCCGCCTGGGCCCGCCCCACTGCCGTCTGCCCCTCACCCTGCACTGACCCCACCTTGGCTTTGAGAAGGCTTCGCACTCCACTGGTCACTGGAGGTTACAGCCGCCAACGCGACTTACCCACATCAGCGCTTGTGGAAACAGCTGTCCGCTGTGTGTGATGGGCAGGTGTTTGAAAGGCCTGAGCGGCCTGGGAGGTCTGGCAAGGCTTCCCTGAGGACATGACACTTACTCCCGGGGTAGAAGGGAACCGGAGAACCTGGAGGAGGGTGCAAATGTCTGAGGTGAGAGGAACCTGCTGAGAGGAGCTGGGAGGAAGCCAGGTGGCTGAGTGCGGCCTCGGCCTCGAGGGAGGCGGGCGGGGGCAGTCTGGACGGTACCTGCTCCTGAGCCCTTGCCTGCCGGTCCCCCAGCGGGCAGCCACGTGGAGACCCGGGCCCACGCAGAGGAACGGCTGCTGAGGAAGCTCTTCTCTGGCTACAACAAGTGGTCCCGGCCTGTGGCCAATATCTCGGACGTGGTCCTCGTCCACTTCGGCCTGTCCATCGCACAACTCATTGACGTGGTAGGTGTGGGGGTGGGGGGCAGGCAGTTCTGGGCCTCGGCTGTCACACATGGTGACAGAGCATCCCCTGACACGAGTACCTGTGTCTGGGAGGCCAGCCTTGAGGTGGCCCTGGGGCTGGGGAGTCTGGACGAGCTGGAAGGGCTACTGTCCTGGCCTGCGGAATGCCTTAGCCATGGGGTTCCAAGGACAGGCAGGCCCTGTGCACCCCTGCTCCAGGCCCTGCCCTCCTCTCCCCTCCCCCACACGGAAAACCAAAGTGCCAGGTTTTCAGCAATGGGTCAGGGAGGCCACCTTCAGAAGCAAAGAGCAGAAAATGCCTCTGTGGGGGTCGTGGGGGTGGGGGGCGGCTGCCCAGGCCTGCACGTGGCTGGCTCGAGCCACGTGTGAGCTGTGTGCTGGCTGACCGGGAGCTGCTCCAGGAGGCCCCGTTACGCCCGGTCTAGAATGCAAGGGTTCAGGTGAGCCATGGACAGGTCTGGGGTGTTTATCTTCCTGGTTAGGGACCCAGGGGGCTGCTGGAAAGGCGCAGGGGTCCAGTCTCTGAGTAGCCATTGCTATGGAGGTGCTGGGGCATCTTTTGGGGTGGGGCACCTCCCGCGGGGGTGATCTGACGGTGCTGGGTACACAGCCTGCGGTGCGGGTCCCAAGGGCCTTGGCGTGTGGGCCCCTGACTGGCAGGGAGGGGCCTCTGGGAGCCCGGCTCGCTCACCATGAGGAGGTCCTCAGCCTGCTGGGTTGGAAGGGCTGGGGTTTTCCACACTAGGATCCAGCCACAGGGGGCTGCAGATACCCCCAAATGCCCACCCCATTCCCCTGCCAGGACCTCAGCCTCGGGTCAGTTCTGTGAGGGCTCTGGAGGCCCTTGTGTCAGGCCGTTATGGTGACACCTTCAGCTGCCTGCCTATCTCCTCGTCTGTGAAATGGGCTGAGCATAGCGTGGCCTCCTGGGGCTGAGAAGGCAGCATCCAAGGGGCTTTGGGAGGTGGGAGGGGCTGTGGCCACCTTCAAAAGGACAGAAAGGGCCAGCATGGGCCCCGTTAGCAAGGAGACCCAGCCAGCTTGCCCTGTGCTCAGCTGTGCCCAGGCTTCTGCCAGCAGGCAACATGGAACAGGTCCTTGGACAGTTCCTGCAAAGTGCTCCTGGCTGGGCCGCAGCCAGGAGGCAACCAGAGGTGCCCAAGGTTCCTTAACCTGCTGGGGTTTGCAAACACGGCTCAAGGTGGTAGCTGGTGGAGGCGGCCGCTGGCGGCCGCTCAAGATTAAGCGTCGGCGCACAGCAGCCTGGCTGCCTACCTGAGTTCCCTGGGGCTCACTCCTCACTTCCCGCACCGCCCATCTTCCCAGTATGCCCAGGAGAAGCTGAGACCAGGAGGGAGCACACCGGCTCCAAGACCCCAGGCCCGTGGCAGCACCAGGCAGGGAGGGACCAGCTCCCAGGCTGTGCTGTGGCCCTGAGGCTGACCAAGCACAGGCCCCACACATGTGTGCGTGCTGGTGGGCCAGCCTCGCTGGAGCCCTGGGTGCTGGCTGCAGGGCCACCATGCTGTGGTGGGAGGGGCCAGCCCCGCCTCTGAGCCCCTCAGCCTGTGCCTTTGCCGCAGGTTTGTGTCTGGAGGCGAGCGCTTGCGTGTGTGTGTGTGTGTGTGTGTGTGTGTGTGTGTGTGTGTGTGAGCTCACCCCTCCAGGAGCCTGAGGCGGCTGGGTGTTTTCCCGGCCTGGGCTGACTTTGCAGGAATGCACAGAGAGCGCTTCACACACAGGGCGGGGGCAGGCCCTGTCACCTTGAAAATCCCTGGGGGTTGGAGGGGGAGGGAACTGGGGCACAGCAGGGGCAGGCTGTCCTCCTACAAGGAAGGGCAGGACTGCCGGGCACCAGTTCGGGGCTCTGGCCGGCAACGTTGTCCAGGAGGAACCAGGAGCCGCCTCCGTTTCCCACACACCCGCTGGTAGCTGAGGGAGGGCCAGGTCCCAGCCACCTACGAAGTGGGCTAAACCTTGTCCCGGCTTTCCTTCTGGAAAGAGTCAGGGGTCCTTGTCCCCACATCCCTAAGTGTCCTTAGGGCCTGCCATCCTGGGCTTGGTTACCTCTAGAGACGAGGTGCTCACTCTCTCCCCATGTTCAACCTTGGCCTGTCCTAGTGGATAAGGACATTCAGGGCCAGAGAGAGATGTGTCCCATGACTGTCACCGAGGGGGTTACGACCTCCCTTCTTCTCATTTGTGTCCTAGGACGAGAAGAACCAGATGATGACAACGAATGTGTGGGTGAAGCAGGTGAGTGGGAGGGGACACGTCCGCCGCCGCCCCCCGCCCCCCCCCCCCGCCCCTACCCCACAAGCCCTCTCAGGTGGCTCTCTCTTCCTGCCTGCCCCAGGAGTGGCATGACTATAAGCTGCGCTGGGACCCCAGCGACTATGAGAATGTGACCTCCATCAGAATCCCCTCCGAGCTCATCTGGCGGCCGGACATCGTCCTGTACAACAAGTGAGCCCCAGGGGACTTAGCGGAGGGGGTGGGGCCACCTCGCTCTGAGCTGAATGCAGGCCTGGGATTCCGTAGGGCTTACAATGCAGCAATTGGAAGAGCACTTAGCTCCCTCTGGTTCCGGCCTTCTGGCCGCAGCCCCTGCTCTCCCCACTGCCAGACCCCGAAAGGCTCCTGCCCCGCCCACTCCAGGGCCGTGGGCGCTGGGCCTGACCTACAAAACATTATCTGATTACAAACGGCTGGGCTCTTCTTCACCTTAATTGATTCCAGTAATGGCAGCGAGAAAAGCAGCCACACATGAAGGAGCTGGGAGATGGTTTTCAGGGGCGCTAGGGGGTCAGCTTGGGTGGGGGGGGCACTTCTCCTCCTGCCCCTGGCAGGCTGTCTGCTCTCTGAAAACTACTGGGTCTGAACCAGGAGCCCTGCGTCCTCCCGCCCCCCACCCGCACCCCCCCCCCCCCGTGCTCCCCAGCCTTCCTGGGGCCCACGCTCAGCTCTCCGAGCCCCACCCCCAAGACCTTAGCTCCAGGGAACACACATCAGCTTAATGCTCTGGGACCCAGGGGAGCATTCAGGTTCAGGGGGAGCTACGACTCCCTGGGGAGAACTGCACCTCTCCCACAGGCTCTGGGGCCGGTACAGCCCCCCAGGCTGCAGCCCAGAGGTGTGGAGGGCCGCCGCCAAGTTCCCTCCTCTCTCCTCCTGCCAGGACCTATGGAAGGAGTGGGCTGCACCCTACTTCTCTGTGGGGCTGTGGTCAGCATCGAGGCTGTCTCTGGATGGGGCTGAGGGGTGGGTGAGCCTGGACCCTTGGGCTGGAGGCTGATGCTGGCTGGGCCACAGCCACTGAGGAGGCCCCTTTCCCATGTTGTGGGTGGAGAAACCCAGACCTGAGGCCCTGGGTTTGGATTTTAAGCCCCTGGGATCGGTCATCTTCTGGAACATGCCATGGGCTGCCACCAGCTCACACCACTAGAGGGAGCTACTGAGGTCCCCGCAGTGTTTGCTGAATGGGGCGTCTGCTCATTTGTCCTGTGAGCACGTTTGAATTTGTGCCTCAAAGGGGTGAGACTGGTTTTTGGAGAGATGGAGCCAGGGGAAGGGAGTAAATGAGACGAGGCCATTTTGTGTCCACTCCTCACGTAGGTGTTCTGTGTGGAGCCAGCTTGATGGGAGGAGCGGGGCGCCAGCCCAGGAGGGTACAAGGGGGTCAGTGGGCACCGACTGAGGCTGTTGGGGGCTCGGAGCTTGGGGACCTTTAGGTCCAGGCCCCAGCAGGATGCTGGGTGCCACACACAGAAGGTCTGAGGGTCCTGGGGTGGCCACTGTGGCCGCCTTGTGCCTAGCCAGGCCAGCTGGGGTCTCCTGTGGGCTATGGCTCCATCGCCAGCCAGGCTGCCTGGTGGTTCCCCGTGCAGACTTGTTCGTAGCCCTAGGACTGGGAGGGACGAGGCACCACCTACTCCGTGGGCTTGGAGGCTCAGGGTGCCCGGGAGGAAGCTGGGGACACTGGCCACAGTCCCTGCCCCAAGCCCCAAACATTCGCCATTATCATCACCCACATGCTTGTGTGTCACCCCTGGGGTAGGGGTGACCAGGCTGAGGCGGGGAGGCGAATGGCATGCCCAGGGCCAGCAGCCAGCTCTGCCCAGTCCTGTCCCGGGCGAGGCCACCCGCCTTCCTTTGCTCACCAGTGAAGTGGGAATGGCAGGCGCACAGGGGTGGGGGCGGGCCAGCAGGCCTCACCCCGCCCTCTCTCTCCCTGCCCAGCGCGGATGGGGACTTCGCTGTCACCCACCTGACCAAGGCCCACCTGTTCCATGACGGCCGGGTACAGTGGACGCCCCCCGCCATCTACAAGAGCTCCTGCAGCATCGACGTGACCTTCTTCCCCTTCGACCAGCAGAACTGCACCATGAAGTTCGGCTCCTGGACGTACGACAAGGCGAAGATCGACCTGGTGAGCATGCACAGCCGCGTGGACCAGCTGGACTTCTGGGAGAGCGGCGAGTGGGTGATCGTGGAGGCCGTGGGCACCTACAACACCCGGAAGTACGAGTGCTGTGCCGAGGTGTACCCCGACATCACGTACGCCTTCGTCATCCGGCGCCTGCCGCTCTTCTACACGGTCAACCTCATCATCCCCTGCCTGCTCATCTCCTGCCTCACCGTGCTCGTCTTCTACCTGCCGTCCCAGTGCGGCGAGAAGGTGACGCTCTGCATCTCGGTGCTGCTGGCCCTCACCGTCTTCCTGCTGCTCATCACCGAGATCATCCCGT
The DNA here is from genome assembly GCF_004115265.2 of Rhinolophus ferrumequinum. Classification (NCBI taxonomy): domain Eukaryota; kingdom Metazoa; phylum Chordata; class Mammalia; order Chiroptera; family Rhinolophidae; genus Rhinolophus; species Rhinolophus ferrumequinum. Next base: position 612,043 of record NC_046306.1, read on the forward strand.
CCACCTCGCTGGTCATCCCGCTCATCGGCGAGTACCTGCTCTTCACCATGATCTTCGTCACGCTGTCCATCGTCATCACCGTCTTTGTGCTCAACGTGCACCACCGCTCCCCGCGCACACACAGCATGCCCGCCTGGGTGCGTCGGGTCTTCCTGGATGCCATGCCGCGCCTGCTGCTCATGAAGCGGCCGTCTGTGGTCAAGGACAGCTGCCGGCGGCTCATCGAGTCCATGCACAAGACGGCCGGTGCCCCACGCCTCTGGCCCGAGCCCGAGCCCCAGGGGGAGTCCCACCACGCAAGCAGAGCCCAGAGCTGGGGCCCCTCGCCCAGCCGGTCCTTCTGTGGCCCCCTGGACGAGCCTGTCAGGCCCCAGCCTGCCTGCAAGCCGCCCTCGGACCAGGTCCCTGTTCTGCCGCCCTCAGAGGCCCAGAAAGCCAGCCCCTGCCCCTCGCCAGTCACCTTCCGCTCACTCACCGGCACCAGGGCCGCCGGGCTCAACAAAGCCCGGTCCCTGAGTGTGCAGCACATGTCCAGCCCTGGCAAAGCAGCTGAGGGCGGTGTCCGGTGCAGGTCTCACAGCATCCAGTACTGCGTTCCCCGAGAGCAGGCCGCCTCCCAGGCCGATGGCCAGACTGCCAGCTCCCCCGCCTCCCTGAAGGTCCCCCCAGCGGAGCTCCCACCCCCAGACCAGGCTTCTCCATGCAAATGCAAGTGCAAGAGGGAGCGGTCCAGAGGGTCCCCAAACGCTGCCCTGAAAGCCCGCAGCACCAAAGCCTCTCCCCGGCACCTGCCCCTGTCACCGGCCCTGACGCGGGCGGTCGAGGGTGTCCAGTACATCGCAGACCACCTGAAGGCAGAAGACACAGATTTTTCGGTAAGGCCCCGTCCCTGGCTGCATCCCAAGGTGCCCCTGGCCCAAATGAGGCAAGCGGACACTCAAGCTGCCCTCTCTGCTCTGAAGGAGGGAGTGGCCAGTGAAAAAATCCAGCAACTGGGCCCAGACCCAGGCTGCCAGCCCAAGTCCCCAGTCTCCTGTTCCCTCTTCCCCGAGACACCAACACTTGTGGGGTTCCTGGGCTGGAGCGGGGCCGGGTGGCCCAGAGTGGCTATCGGGAGCACATTGTGGGCCCAGGACACAAGAGCCCGTGGGCAGCAGGGAGGGGCCGCTAGCCTCATCTGTGCCCCAGAGGGGCTGAAAAGAGCCAGATGGGCCTGACGGGAAGAGAGGAGGGGGCATCTGGGCCAGCCCCAAGCTGGGGAGAGGGAGCACAGTCTGGGTGGGGGTGCAGGAGGTTGGTGGGGCTGCTCCCTGAGTTCTGGGCTCTTCTGGCTCTGCTGCCCGCATCTCGCATCTTGGGGTGTGCTCGAGGGTGTGTCCAGATTGATGGTGAGTCCCCAGCTCAGAGCAGGGGCGAGAGCGGGAGGGCAGGGCCAGCCGTGGGGCAGCAGGGGGAAGGCGCTGCCTGCCCACCTGTCAGTCATTCTCTGCTCTCCTGGGGCCCAGCCCTGCGTCAGCTTCCTCTGACCCCGGTGTACACACTCCGCTGACCCTCAGCTCGTCTGGGGCTCCTCCTCGTCCCCTCTGCCTCCTCTGAAGGGGCCACAGCCTCCTGGGGTCTCGGCTGAGCTGGTTTATCAGACCTGTAACCTGTCCTGGTAGCTGAGTGAACCCCAGAAAGGAAGCCGGGCTTTCACACAGTGACCCCCGAGAAGTGAGTGACCCAGTCTCCCCCGCTCACCCCACTGAATCCCAAGAGGCTGTGGAAAAGTTCTGCCCGGGAGCAGCCAGCTCTGGGATAGCATTTTGCTGCCAGCTCTCAAAACAAGACCTCTCCAGACTGGTAACGGGTCTGAGTGGCGCCAGATCAGAACCATTTCAGTGGAATGCAGGGTGGGTGCCATGTCACCACCGCCTGCGTGCTCTGGCTGCCAGACCTGCTTCTGGTTCCGGAACCTGGCGGCTCTGGGCAGCGACGGCGTCTCATCCTCAGGATGGGGACGCCGGGGGTGGATGAAAGGCAGAGTGGGGACAGCGGGCTCCTGGGTGGCCTCTATTTATAAGTGACCCTGTTGGCGCTCAGGGTTCCTGTGAATAAACAGGGCATTTGGTTTGGTTTAAACCATCAGGACGCCTCTGATGACTTTAAAAAGCAGACAAAAAATGGCAGTGAGGGGCCCACAGACAAACACTGAGCCCTGCCCCTCGCCCAGGCCTCTCAGACCCTCTGAACAGCTGACCAGGCCCTGAGCTGCTTCCTTTCCCGTCACTTGGGCGCTGCCAGGCTGCCCTCCCTCCCCCAGGACCTGCTGTGGCTCTGCCAAGCCCCCTGAGCCTTTGCTCCTGGGGTCACCCAGGGAGCTGTCACTCCTGCTTCAGGCCAGGTGGAGCCCCGAGGTGGGGGTAGGAGCCATCCCGAGCTGGGGTCTGCTCCCCCCACAGCCACGCTGGGCCTCAGTGTCCCCACCTCTCCATGGGACAGTATTGCCACCTTCTTCAAGTGACCGACCGCAGATGACATACTCAGCGTGCTTCATGCGTGTGTGTATGCATGTGCCCCTGGCCCACCCTATGGCTTCGTGCCTGGACCCCCTCAAGCCCAGGGCTCCTCCCCCTCTGCTCGCAGCACCCAGGGCTGTGCCACCTTGAGAGGCTTTAGGGACAAAGCTGAGAGACCCCACTGGCAGTGAGGGACCTCGGCCACGTAGGCAGCTGTCCTCCAAGCACCTGCCCCAAGGCGGGGACGGCAGGAGTGGAGGGCAGTCATGCTCGGACGCTGTCCAACACGGGGCCCCTGAGGCCCTGGTTGCAGGTTAGTCCCTGTCACCAAGGGTCCTCCTGGCCCTCGTCCTGCACGGCCTATGGGTGTGGCGGGCCCTCTCAGGGCCTCACTTGCTCCATCTGCACAATGGGGGTGTACTCCGTGATCTCCACAGCGCCCCGCACACCTTTAGCAAACCCAGAGCCATGTTCACTGTGAAGCAGCTGGGCCCTGGTTTCCTCCAAAGGCAGCCCCGCCTCTACCCCTGGGGGTCAGGCGTCCTCCCCAACAGTTGCCGTGGGGCACAGTGCCAAATGCTCATCTCCCACAGCAGTAGCCCCCGACGCTGGCCCCGAGAGGCACTGGCCCCTCTGCAGCCCAGACTTCAGCTGGACAGGCCACTTCCCTACTCATCACCTCAGTACCGGTATACCTGCGACCCTGCTGGCAAGGATAGGAAACGGAGAACTTGCCATGCAAAGCACCAGGCTCTAGAATGTTCCCGCTGCCTGTGAGGCCGCCGGGCAGTGGTAGGAGTAACGTATTTGTGTTGCAGGTGAAGGAGGATTGGAAGTACGTGGCTATGGTCATTGACCGTGTCTTCCTCTGGGTGTTCGTCATCGTCTGCCTGCTGGGGACCGCGGGCCTCTTCCTGCCGCCCTGGCTGGCTGGCATGCTCTAGGGGCCGGGACGGCGGGGCCCCGGTGCCTGCATGACAACGGCAGCGTCTACGGAGCTGCACCTGCTCTGCACGGGACCCCCTGCACCCACCGGGGTCACGCCCTTTCCCAGACTGTCCCCCCTTCTGTTTACTGTAAGACGGACTTGGGAAGAGCTCCTGCCTCTTGGGGGTGCAGGGCGCTCAGTCCTGTCCCAGGGCAGCCAGCGGCAAAGGGGCCGGGCTGGTAAATGCTTGTTTTTGTCTGCAGGGCAGTGTCACCGCCTGAGTCTTAATAAAGCTTATTGGGAGCATGGCCACACGTTGGCTTCCTGTCCAGGACGCGCGTCTGACCCCTCTCAGCAAAGGTCCCAGCCGTCCCCATGTCCTGTGACCATGCCCTCTTTCCCTCTCAGCCCCAAACGCCTGTCCTCCCTGTGGGACCCCTGGAGGCCATGGCCACCCCTCCTCCCGGGTGTGGGGGCGCTGCCCGGATCCTCGGCCAGCTCTGGCGAGTCAGCAAACACGCAAATCTCATTTGCCAGGCTGGGTCCAAGCAGGGGTTTGGTTTTGTTTTGTTTTGTTTCAGTAAATTAGTGAAAACCCAAGTTTGTGTCTGAGGGACCTTGGGGAGTGGAGCTGTTAGACCTGCTCATGCTTGGAAGAGAATTAGGGGGCAGGTCCCCCACAGGGGAGGGACCCCCGGGCTCTGGGATTCCAGACGTCCACCTTCCAGGGGTCCTGTGGGATCTCGTGCAAGCACTTTGCAGGGACCCTGGTCCCCATGGGCACTGGTGGTTTGTGAGGATCCTGGCGCAGCGTCCAGGCTGTCCCCACACCTCTCTGTGGGCTCCCCCTCTGCGTACAGCCCCTCGAGATCCACTCTGGGGCTTCTCAGCCACAGGGAGTCTGGGGTTCCCTGAGGACAGCCTACTCTGGGACACTCTGGGGTGCGGTCCCTTGGGGGGGCCTTTGTGGGAGGTGGAGGGGACCCCTCTTAATGGCCTCCTGCCTCTGGACTCGTTCTCTGGGGACCACCAGAGCCAAGGAGCCTCTGTCACGTGGAATACAAGGGGTTATCTTGCCCAGAGGTGGGGGGAGGCCCAAGGGCAATGGTTCTGGGGGCCCAGTGTCCTCCCCCGAAGGCAGAGGACGGGGTAATACCAGCAGTGATCCCTGTGACCTGGGGAAACACTGCCCCTGGGTGGCCGGGGGTGGGCGAGTGCTACCCTAGGCCCCATTCTTTGTCACCCTCAAGTTCCAAGTGTGGGGGTGGGGGGACACTGTGGCCCCTTCACCAAAAGTGACGAGGGACATTGGCTGGCAGAAGGAGGCCTGGTGGCTGAAGGAATCATTCCTCCTGTTAGTGGTCCAAGTCCCACGTCAGGGGCGCTGCGAGCAGGCTGGACCAGGTCCCGAGGTACTTGGGGGACTGAGTGAATAATTTGGTGGAGTTCAGAGCCTGGGACAGGCCAAGTGTACGATGAACCAGAGACTGATGTGCCGGTCCCAGACTGGGGGGCTGCACCCCCACCCGGGTGCCTGGAGTCCTCGTGCCCAGGAGTGGGATGCAGAGGTCCCAGTGCCTAAATCCTGGACTCTCTTTCCTCCCTGGCCTGCAGCCCATCTAGGAGCCCAGCTGTGCGGGCACCTGCCTCCTGGGAGCCGCCTGGGGTTCAGCCCCAGGATGCAGGGGGATGCGGGCCCCAGGGGGGCTGGGATGCAGATTTCAGAAGTAAGCGCCTCGATCCTCTTATGTAACTGGTACGGCTGCCAGCTGTGCGGGGATCTGCCAGGAGCCACCCTGGCACAGGCCCAGCTGCAGATGTGCTTTTCTGGGTCTGGAGAGAGACGCCGCACGCAGGCAGTGGCAGGAGAGACACAGGGACCTGCCTCTGGCCCTTGGTGGCTCGGCCTGCACGGTGAGCCGATCGCACAGTCATCACGGGAAGCCATCACAGATCTCTGCACACGCACTCACACGCACACACGGCTCACACATGCACACGCATGGTGCCCACGTGTGCACACACACAGTCCATCTGTGGACTCGCCAACCCTCCCGGCTGGCTCCCCTCACCACCTGCTTACTGGTGGGCTGCACCTGGGACCTGCTCTCCTGCCCACAGCCTGTTCCTGGGGTCTTCCGGGGTCTCCCCGACTTGGCCAGGGGCTCGCCAACTGCCTGCCTGAATCCCTCCCCACAGCCAAGCCACCTCCATGTCAGTGGACGACGGCTGAGGTCCCACGTCACGTGGCTCCCTGAGCTCTTATCTTCAGGTGGTCACGTCAGCTCCCTGCTCAGAACCCTGGTGGCTCCCTCTAAGGGCAGAACCAGATCCCTCCCCACAGCGCCCGCCCAAGTTTGGTGAGCCCTCCCCTGGTGCTGTGCTCGGCCTTCTCTGTCCCCTCCATCTGCCTTCCCACAGTTTCCAGGTCGTGCCCAGCCGGGTCCAGACTTAGGCTTCTCACGTGCTGTGCCCCTGCCGCCACCTCCTGTCGTCTTCACTCCCTGCTTTGTTCCTGCCTTGTCTCACTGTCACCTGGGAAGCCTTAGCTGACTACCGCATCTAAAGAAGTGCCCGCCCCCAAATCCTCCTGGTGTTTAGAAAACTACTACTTGGTGTTGAAGGCAGAGCAGGTGACACCTGGGGCCCACAGCTGCTGGGGTTTCCAGGTGAGCAAGTGCAGATGGCCTGGCCGAGGGGAGGCTGCTGGGGTGGGGGGTGTGAGCCGAGGATGCCCAGGCTGGTCCAGACGGTCACGTCGCAGTCTGAGCGCAACTCAAAATGCAGCTGAGGTCAAGGACCCCTGGCCTGAGCTCTGGGGGGTCCGGGGCTGGGGGAAGAAGGGGTGAGCCTCAAGGTAACAGGGAGACCGTTGCGGGTTCCTTGCGGCCACAGAAGGACGGAGGCTTCTCTCTGAGACGGGGTGGGGAATCTCGACCCTACGTGACAGGGGTGCACGCTGGCCCCAGCACACGCCCTCCCCCAGTAACGAGAGGCCACCTTGCTTGAGGAGCACAGCACTCGGGTTTATGTGAACGTGGAAACAGCAGAGGCAGGGCTCCCAGGCCCGTCCGCTCTGCTACGTCCCGCTCCTCCCCACACTGTCTCCAGCTCCTCCGTCCACAGCTCAGAGCCTGGAGACTCCAGCGTGAAGTGCAGGTCACTCGGGGCAGCACGGAGAATGTCCTGGCCGGACAAGGCGGGCAGGTCTGAGGTAGGCGGCTGCCGGCTCACACCCGGTCAGCCCGCCCAGTGCCATGCATCCAGCCCCAGTGTCCGGTGAGTCCAGCGGGGCAGAGGCGTGCGCCCTCAGCTTGAACAGACTCCCAGCGCCACTCCCACTGCGCCTGCCTGGCCTGTGCCCGGGCCGTGCTCCAGCATGGGCCGCTCCACCGCCTGCATGCTAATCCCTGACCAGGGCCTCCCTGGGCTCCCATTAGGGGGCTTTCCATACCCACCCAAGTCTGGCTGGGCCCCCACACACCCCACTGCCCACACCTGCACAGTCGGTCCTCACTGCACCCCTACCCCGGCTGCCCCTCCCACAGGTGGGGCTTACCTGCTCGTCCAGGGGGTCCCAGAGGCTGCTTCCTCTGTGGCCCAGGGGTGCCCACCTGACTGAGGGCTCCAGGCTCACCTGGGAGGGAGGGGGATGTACTAGGACGAGGGGTGCGGGAGGCAACACTGCCTTTCTCGGCGCCCCTGTGCTGGCCAAGGGGATGTGGGTCCCTGAGCCCTCAGTAGGTACCTATCGTCAGCTCGGTGGCCGAGGTTTAGTGGGAGGCAGGGCCCAGTGGGGGAGGCATTGGGAGGGGTCCTCACGACAACACCTGCCAGCCTTGTCTAGACAGGTGGTGCAAAGAGGGGTGCTGATCCCAAAGGCACAATCTGGGGGACTGATGGGCGGGTGGGCGGGGGTTCCCCTAGTCAGGGCCCTCCCCTGCACCCAGGAATGCACAGCAAGAGGCAAGGCAGGAATTGCTCCCTCCCTCACACACGGTGCAGGGCTGTCCCCCACCCCCAGCCCTTTCACCCACGAGCTCGCTCCCATCTCCCCTAAAAATCTCAGCATCTGAGCAGCCCGGTCAGATGGACAAGACGACAAGGTCCCTGGACCGAGCCTCCTGTGTGTCCCAGGCAAGGAGAGAGGGGAGGAGCATGAGGGGAAGATGGGAGGACGGGGAGGTGCCCTCAGCTCAAGCTTCAGGGAGATGGGGGAGGGGCCGTTTTGAGGACGAGCCGGGAACCCAGTGGCTTCCAGCTCTACGGTTTTAAACCTCTGAGGCGGCTGTGTTCCCACAGCCAGGAGGCCTGGTGTGGGGGCTGCTGTGGGCCACACAGAGTGACCAGCCCCAGGACGGTCGGGGGAAGACATGGTCACTCCAGACCCTCCCCAAGGAAGCCAGTACCTCTGTCTTCAGGGCGGGGGCCACCATGTCCCCCTTCTCCAGGAAGCTGGATGTCACTGCTCACGCCAGGGGGCCTGGGGGCCTCCAAGATGGGCATGGGGGGCCTGGTGCTCTCATGGAGGAAGGAGTCGAACTTCAGCATGTGTGCTGGGAGGGGTGGGTGGACAGAGGGAGGAAATCAGCAGGGCGGGGTGGGTGGGAAGGCCCCGTTTGCCTCCCCCAGCTCTGTGGACATGGTCATGAGAGGCTGAGTGAGGGGACAGCACGGGGTCCTCACGAGGAGGCCGGGCCACTCACTCTGGATGGCAGACTCGCAGGCCTGGCTCACGAGCTGGTAGATGGTGGCCAGGGACTGTGGCTCGCCCTGCGAGGGAAGACGGGCCACGTGGCCTTGTGCAGTGACCGCCCGGCCCAGGGCCACGGGGGCTGGCACCACCCTCATGCCCTGCAGAAAGGGCCCAGACCTCAAACCCTGTGCACTCACCTTTTCTCCTCGTTCCCCCTTGGGCCCTGGCAGCCCCTGAGGGGGAGGAAAAGGAAAAATCAGGTCAGCAGAGAGAAGTAAACCAAAAACAGGGAGAAGCCAGGGCCCTGGGCCTGCGCACAGCCACCCCGCCTGCTCCCCTCACTGTCCTGACTGCCTGGCAGCATGGGGGTCCTGTCCATCTGGCAGGAGGGCAGCCAAGTATGCAGGACCCCAGAGAATGGACAGAATTCACCATCCCTGAAAGGCTGGCCACAGGAGTCCCCAGTGGGCAAAAGACCTGCCTCTTGGAGCGGGAGGAACCCCGAGGAGAATAGACCCCGGCCCATAGCCCGGTGCCCTGGCCTGAGCCAGCCAGGCCTGCACAGAGCAAGCTCAGCACCTGTCCCACCTGCCTCCACCTCCCCAGCTCCCGGGAACCCTCTGGACCCCTCACCCGCCATTACCTGCCCCCAGCCATCTGTCTTGGGCCTGGCAGGGGCAGCTCCAGCTCTGGCTGCTTCAGGCAAGCCCCAAACCCCTGCTCTGTGTGTACAGACCTCATCTGACAAACATGCTGGCTGCAGAAAATCCCTGAGCATCCAGGGCGAGTTTGCACATGTCTGTCGCCCCACACTGTCGGTCAGGCTGTCTGGATGGGGAAGGGACTTACCGTGGGCCCCACAGCCCCTGGGGGTCCTTGCTCCCCACTGGTCCCCCGGGCCCCTGCCATGCCCTGGAAGCCCTGCCAAGATGCAGAGGTCAGGGCTTAATGCAGCCCCCAACTAGTCTGGCCCCTCTTTCCTGCAGCCCTGACCCCATCCTGGACCACTGTCCTACACCCAGACCAGACCCTTCCATTTGCCTCCAGCCTCTGTAGGCCTGTTCTTCCTACCTCGGAGCTCGGCCAGGACCTACTGTGCTCATCGAGCAGCCTGGACGGACCCCGCCCACCCCTGCCTGATGGCACAACCCTGCACTAATGCCCCTGGCTGTGTTCTGGGCCCTCCAGAGGGTGGGCTCCTATGGAAGGGGCAGCTGGGCTCCCTGGCACCCAGCAGAGGACCACCCAGGGAGATCCCAGCAGGGTCTGGGCTGCCTGCTCGGACCCCCACTTAGCATGGGCCCCCAGGAGGAAGATGCTTCGTAGAGAGGGAGGGTGCACCAGCCCTCCAGCAGAGGTGGCCTCCCAGGTGGAGGGAGAAGGGCCTGGGGTCACATTCATTCAGAGTCAGGCCAAGAGGGAACCCAGATGCCCTCCTGCCGTGTGGAGTCAGGGTGCAGGCCTGACTGGGGCTGCACTAAGGCTGCATTTCCACACCACCCTGCCCAGTGGGGGTGAGCAAGCTGCTCACCAGGGTGGCCTTCCCCTCCCTTGGGGACAAAGGACACTACATGCCCACAGGGCCCAGGAAGGTGCCAGCCAGGAGACTGAGGACTCCCAGGTCCCCTCACGGTGGTGACCGCACTCAGTTCAGCCCCAAGGAAGCTCAGGGAGTGTGGGCGGGCTGGGTGGGGTGAGGGCTCATGGGGGAGGTGGTGCCTACCCTGGGGCCAGGGGGTCCGGGCAGGCCAGCAGTGCCCTCCAGACCTCTCATTCCCTGAGGGCAAAGGAAGGTGGGTTGGGGCTGGGGCTCACACCCCACACACCCCTCCCATGCCTGTGCCCGCTGCCCACCAAGCTCAGGGCCTGCCCTCTGCCCCCCACCATGTGCAGGCTGATGCTCCCCTCCCCCCAGCCAGGCCACCCGTGGGGTAGGATGGGGTGGGGGCAGAGGAGGAAACCCCACCCCACAGCATCCATCGCGAGACCCTCCCCGGTGGGCTTCTCTCCCACCTTTGGTCCCTGGAGGCCAACCTTCCCAGGGGCGCCCTGGTGGCCGGGGTGGCCCTGGAAGAGAACAGAGGCACTAGCCAGGCTGGGGCCACGTCTGACCTAGCAGAGGAGGCAGTGTCCCTCCTGGGCACACCGAGTGTGGTCTGACCCCCTCCCTACCTGTAGACCTGGGAGTCCATGGTCCCCCTTCTCTCCTTTGATACCTGGAGGCCCCTGGAGGGGAAATAGAGACTGGGCAGCGGGGAGAACAGAGAGGGGCCAAGGGCAAGGGGGACAGCAGGAGGAGGGGAGGGGAGGCAGCACCTACCACAGGTCCCTGGACGGCTCGGCCCTGGGTCCCTGGTGAGCCCTGCTGACCTCCGGGACCCTCAGGTCCTGTCTGCCCAGGTGGCCCAGGCTCTCCCTGGAGCACAGGCAAGGGAAGGGCTGAGAAGGCAACCGGCCCCTCCTGCAGCCCCTCCCCTGATCCTGTCCTCCAGGCCCCTCTGCCTGTGATATCCAGACCAGGCCCTCAGAGGGGCTTTTACTGCCACTGCCCACCCTGGGTGGGGGTCCCGCTGCGGGGCCGAGGCTGCTTCTCCAGGTCACAGAGCTGGTGAGCGAGAACACCCCAAACACCAGATCAGACCTCACTGGAACCTTCTACCGAACCTCTAAGGACAAATGACACCAACGCCATTTAAACAGATTGCAGGGAAAAAATGCTTTGAAATATTTTTTGTGAATCAAGCATATCAACGTGCCAAACTCCATGAAGAAAACTATAAAATTTTCTCTTGTAAATGTGAAAATCCAAAAGCCCGGGAAGAGCCTGTCTGCTCCCCCTGCTGTCCTCGGACCAAGTTCTGCGTGTTCACCACTCAGGGCGCAAGATACAGAAACGAGCATCGAAGTCAGAAAGGATGAGCAGGTTTCTGCTGGTGATGCATGTTTAAACCAGGAAAGTCCAAGAAAACCGCCTGGGAATAAAAAAACTATTGCAAACAGGATAACTGAGTAAGAAAGGGAGCACAAAAATAACACAGAGATCTGAGGGCGCGGGGAGGTAACGGCGGAGCGGACAGTAGCTGCACGCGCAGTCTGCCTGATGTAGGTCTAAGTGTTGGAACGAGAGTCTGTGACAGCTCGGGTGTGACAGACACAGGGAAGAGACGTTCGATAAAGGTGCAGGCGACATGGCAGTGACCTTGGGAGCAGGAAGTGGACCCCTCGCTCACACCTTAAAATAAATTTAGGTGAATCAACACTGAAATGTTTAAAGGTACTAGAAGTGCTAGAAGAAACTTGGGGAGGATGTACGCCCTGAGGCCGAGGAAGACCTTTCAGAAAGCGACAGGAAGGCAACGGCTACAGGAGACAGACCCATATGGCTGACGAAACAAAGGCCATAAACAAGGTCAAAAGACAACAAAATGCTAAGTCTCGTCGTGGTCGGCTCAGATCACAGAAAAGCGGCTCATTTCCATAAAATACAGAGTGCTCCCACGAATCAGGAAGAAAGATAAGCTGGTGCAGAAGGGCCAAAGGACACATGTGCCTCCAGAAAATCCCAGAGAATTCCAAAGGCTGCAGGAGCTGCTTGGAGGGACGCAAATGACCGCGCATCTTCACCTGTCACATTGCCAAGACCAGTGACCACTCTAGATGCTCGGGGTGGGTGGTGGGGACCTGGCCCCTCATGGGGAGGGCACCTCGCTCCCAGTCGGGGAGCCTCCTCCCCCCAGGATTAGGCTGCTTGGTGCCCACTCCTGTGTTGCTGTGAATGTGCCAGGGGCTCTCCCCTGGGAGGTAGGATCCAGGGCCCCATGACTCACCCTGGGCCCAGGGAAGCCCTGCTGTCCAGGGGCTCCATTCCTCCCGGGGAGGCCCTGTGGGTACAAGCAACACTGAGCCCCCCACGGCCCACCTGAGGCGGGGTGCACATGGCCCCAGCCTTGCCCTGGACTCCAGGCCCTGCCTTGGGGTGGAGAAGGGGAAGGGGCTTCTGGGCAACAGCCTCTGGCCCACCCTTCCACCCTATAGCTGCTGGTCGCTGGTCACGATGCAGACTGGGGTTCGGGTGGCCTCAGTCAGGTGAGGTCTGTGCACGGCCGAGCGGTGCTCACGAACCCCTTCACACTGCAGCCCTGGAGCCTTGCTTGTGGGGCAGAAGGGCTGGGCCTGCCCCTCGGTGCTGCAGGCCTGCTGGGCCTGGGCCCCCAGCCCCACCAGGAAAGATGGGCCATACTAAGTCTCAGCAGAGAGGGTCGGCTCTGGAGAGGGAGTGGGTGTGGGGAGCTTGCCAGGAGGAGTGGATGTGGCAATGAGGGGACCAGTGAAGTGTGTGTGCAGCAGGCCTGGGGACAGCTGCTGGGACCCGGCTCCCATGTAGGGGCATGGGAGGGGCCACCCTCGTCTGCCAGTGGCAGCGAGATGTTGCCAGGAGAACCTGGTCACCCGCGGAAGGGATGCTGGACTTACTTACCGGAGGTCCCTGGGGCCCGGGGGGCCCAGGGGTCTGCCAGGAACACGGGCAGGCAGAAGGCAAGGCAGGGCAGGTCTCTCCTTCCTTCTGGAAGAAGGAGACCCCGCTCATTAAGTGGACCTTCTCCCGGGCTCCTGTCTGACCCTAGAGCTCAATGTAGCCATAGACAGCTTGGTCCAGAGAACCCCCAAACCCAGACCTGGGAGGCTGGGGGTGAGGGGTGGGGACCCGATCTTGGGGGCCGACTCTCAGGCTGCCCAGCACAAGCCCCAGGGCAGGACACCCCCTCTCACTACCAAGCACGCCCTCAACATAGCCAAGCCCAGCGTGGGTACACGGGGCTGTCACAGAACAGGGGCCCCCGAGTTTGAGGCTTCAGCCACCCTGCAGCTGGGGACTTCCTGGCCACTCCACCCTGCCTTGCCCCCAGGGCCTGTAGGACAGTGCCTCCTCCAGGAAGCCTGCCTGATCTCTCCCAGCACTGTGACAACCTGGCCGGCCTGTCCACCTTCAGACTTTATGGCACTTGGTGGGCACTCAGCACCTACCGCCCCAGGGAGCTCGCAGCACCTGTCCTCCTCTGCCCAGGTGTCACTGCATATGATCTGCAGCATCTGGAGCTGGAACTACAGAGCATGGGGGTGGGGGTGGGGCAAGGTCAGTGGGATTCAGCTTGGGAGGGGGAAGGCGGGCAGTCCACTGGCCCCCGACTGGCCAGGCAGCACAAAACCGAGGCTCACCGTGGCTGAGCTGCTCCGGGGGCCCCGGGCCTTGGCCAGCCTCCCCAGCGTGACGAAGCCGGTGGAGGGTGGGCTGCCGGTCTCCCCAATGGACCTCTCAGCCACCTTCCGGCAGTCCACATAGAGCTGGACCTTGGAGCGGCCCACGGCCACGTGCACCTGCGAGACACCATGGAGGTTCCCCCGCAGCTCTGGCCAGGTGCGGGGGAGGTGCCCATCACCTGCGGCCTGATCCCACCCCCAAGTCCCGTGGGAACCCTTCCGTGGGCCTCAGTTTCCCTCTGTACATGGGCCACATGATACCAACACGGGCCTCTCCCAGGATTTGCGAGACCAGAGAGCAGAGCTGAGATGCTTTCAACTAAAATTAAGATGGGACGTCCGAGGCAGAGGGGACCATAGGGGCAGAGGTAACTGTCAGGAAAGTTCTGGCGTTCTGGGGGGACCCCTGGTGTCGAGCAGCCTGCTGTGGGGAGGCAGGTACGCAAGTCCTGCAGAGCCCAAGGGGGTCTGTTCCAGAAGTTGGAGCAGATCTTAGGCAGGGGGAGACGTGTGTGTCAGTCCTTCCGGAACCTTCCAGGACCTTGTGGAAGCTCCCAAAGAATATCTTCCTCACTTCGGGCAGATCGAAGGTCACTTCCTGTAAGGCCGCCCTGGGGTCGTGGCTGAAGTAGGTCAGGGACTTTCTGCTGGCTACAGGGGAGAGTGAGGCAACTGTGAGACCCCCACGCCCACCCTGGGCGTGCAGAGCCGTGGGGGTCGCGCCTCAGCCAGGCCTGGAGGGGCACTTGCTCAGGGCCCACAGCCTGCGAGGCTTCGACGGGCAAGCTGGGCTCTGCACCCGCCCTCCCTCCCGACTGACCATCCAGCAGGACGCCCAGCACGGGCCGGAGGTCCTCGGCTGTCATCTGCCACAGTGCGAAGGCCTCACGGGGCGTGTCGGGGAGCAGGCGTACCAGGAAGCCCACCGTGTGCTCCGGGGGGAGGGCGGCCGGGTGGATGTCACTGTGGGGCCGAGTGGGGTGGCCACAGGCCTGGAGGTCATGGCCGTTCCCCAGAGCCCAGCCCCGCGGGACTGCAGAAGGGGGGGCTCAACGGGGCTGAGCTGGGGCTCTCCTGCCTCGGTTTCCCCATGAGTAACACATGGTGCAAAGGACAGAACCACGTCCCAGGGCTGTCGGGAGCTCAGTGACAGCTGCAAGGGTGTGGCACCGAGCCCTCTGCCTCCGAGGCCGGGGCCAAAGGCCACCCCACCACAGCCAGCGTCCACGCCCTGCGCCAGCCCATGCCCTGCCCCACCTGGTCCTGCGCGTCAGCTGAGCGTCCTTGAACAGGGTGAAGGTTCTGGTCGGGCCAAATGCCGAGGGCTCCATGGCCACGCCACGGATGGAGGCGTACTCTTCCTGCACCAGGCCAAAGGCGGCCATCAAGTCAAAGCCTGGATGAGACAGACAGGGACAGGAGGTGAGGGAGGGTCGGGCAGGTGGCAAAGAGAGAGAAAACCAGGTGTCAGGGTGAGGGGCAGAGAGCAGGAGGAGCGGAGCGTGAACACCCAAGGCCAAGAGCTTAGGATAGAGATGGGGACGCACAGGGACGGGACACACAGAGATGGGGAGAGCGTGAAACTAAAGAGGCACAGGGGCCGATTGCGGCGCTCAGGTGGGTGGCAGTTGGGAGCTCAGGGTCCACCTGGCACCCCGAGACCCCTCCGGCCACACTGCACCCCCAGGTGGCCCTTTCCCTCTGTCCTGACCTGGCATCGCCCCACCCCCTCCGCTGCCCACAGCCTTCAGCTTCCTGTGACTCTGCTGACCCTCTGCCCAGCAGAGTCATGGGTGCCCAGTGGCTGGTCCCACCACCCGCCCGGCCTTGGTCGACAGCACCTGCAACTTCTCCAACGTTGACAGCACAAAGTAAGCGTGAAATCTCACTTCACTGGGTGCTCAGTGCCCAGGGCGGGTGTAGGCAGGAGTGAGCAGCCTGGCCTGTCCCCACTGCCCAGCCACAGGTGGGCCCTGCACTCTTTGTGGTCTGAGACCCCAGGAGACTCAGCCATCAGGGTGGACGACCCTCCCTGCAACCCCACAGCTGGCACCCACATATCAGCCCTCTCTGGGGAGGGTCTCAGACTCACAAAGATCTAAAGACGCTGAGTGACCCTGGGCAGGCCCTCTCCCCGCCCAGCAGAGGCTCACGGAGGCTGGACAGGGCCCCTGCTTTGCCTCTCCCCACCACACCCTGACCGTGACCTTGGACAAGCCTCAGTAAGTTGCACTGTGAATCAGCCCTAAAGGCACCAGTCAACCTGGAGGGACCCTCGTGTGAAGGTGTGAGCCCTGCCTGTCTGAACATCCTCTGACGTCACAGTGACAAGTCCCAGGACGCCCTTCCCCACGAGGACCCGAGAGGAGGAGGAACTGGGTGGGGGGAGGGCTGGGAGGGAGAGCAGCTGCCACACAGGCCAGGACCCACCTGCTAGGGAGCCGTCTGGGTGGAGGGCCGGGCAGGCTGCTGAGAGACAACAGGGAGGGGGCGGTCAGTGGACAGGGCCTCAGCCTCCTCCTGGGCAGCTGTCTGCCCTGTGGTCCGAGAGTGGCTTGGAGCTGCACTGCTGTATGCGCCCCCTCGCAGGACCTCAGGCCTGTGGTCCCCACGCCTCAGGGATGGGGAAGGGACAGGATGGTGTCCTGCCACCTCAGGGCTCTCACTCCCAGCCCCCAGAAAATAGCAACCAGCTGAGATGCTCCCACTGTGTACTGAACCCTGAGAGGGTACCAGGCACCCAACGTGCCCCAAATGGCAGGGCCAGGGAGAGGCTGCATGGTGGGCACACAGATGGGCCTGGCTGTGCAGGCTTGCTCCCCCGCCAGGCGGGCAGCAGGCGTTCGGAAGTGTTTGTGGGTGAGCAAAGGCAGACCCTGGGACCCATAGGGCCCTCCAATGGGAAGGGGGCTATGCCTCGACAGCTGTTCATGCAGTAGTGAGGCCCCCGCCCCGAGGCACCAAGCCAGAACTAGATAACCCCATGGAGGGGACACAGGAAAGCAGACGTGGGCAGGTTGACTAGCCTCAGAGGGCTTTGAGTTCCCATGTGTGACTGTCCACGATACCAGCACAGACAAGCAGAGGCAGCAGGTCCCTTCCAGCAGGGGTCCAGCCTGGGGGGACGGGACCCAGGGACGACTGCTGCCACGGCCGCGGGCCTGGGGCCTCTCTTAAGTCATCTCCTGTGTGTGCCCCCTGCCCACCCGCCCTGTCCAGGAGCTGTTCCGACAGGCTAGACATGTGCCCTGACCTCCCAGACGCAGACAGAGGAGAAGGACGGCCGTTCCCCAGGTCTGGGCTTCCGTAGGCCTGGCCACACCAGCCTGTTAGATGGTTCCACCTCCACATGGAAGCCCCGCTCCCCTTCTGCTCAGCTCTGCAGCGCTGGGCCGTAAGGGGAGTGGCAGGGCGCATGCCCAGCTGGCAGGCCCCAGCAGAGTGGCCACACAGGTGCGGGCACCTGGGGGCCTGGCAGGGTCTGGGCTGTCATGCCTGCTCACCTGTCCGGCCCGTGGCAGACACTGCCGTGCTCTCCCCTGCTCCATAGACTGCTGAGACCAGGACCCTGTATTTGGTGGCTGCCATCAGGTCGGGGAGTGTCACGTGGCTTGTGGGTCCTGGAACAGTGACCTGGAGGACCATGTCACCTGAGCCACCCCTCCTGAGAGCCTCTGATCTCTTAGGCAACTCAGCTCCTTTTTGTCTGTGTGTGCCACCACAGAAGAGCTGGCACCCTTTACAGACAGGTGGGCCATGTCCCCCCACTGCCACCAGGACCCAGGGGCCCACAAGGGGCGATGGCTCCCAGCTCCGCCAAGACCCACCGATTTCTCGGGTCCTGAGCCCGAGGCCAGTGCGTACGTGAGCCGGTAATGCAGGACACGGCCACTTGGGGGTGTCCAGCTGACCTGCAGGCTGCTGGGTGACTTGGACGCCAGGGCCAAGTTAGAGGGCGGGCTCCTGCTGACTGAGCACAGGGGGAGGGGCTCAGCAAGGGTGGGGCCAGAAGACAGCAGACACCCACTGAGCTCTGTACCCGCCCTGCCATGCCCCCCACCATCCCCACCTCCCCAACTACTCCTGTCCACCCCCGCATGACACCCGCTGTCCTGTGACCTCAGCACAGACCAGGTCAGCTCCAAGACCACCTTGAGCACTGTCACACCAGGTGACTTGGACCCTCAGCCACTCAGGGACACCTGCCTGGAGGGCTCAGGGAGACCCCAAGAACCCAAGCGGTCAGGCCAGAGGGTCAGGGACTCGTGGAACCGCCTGTCAGTGATTCTGGGAGTTCGGGGTCCCGGGCTCATGGAGCTGGGGGAGCCGGGGCTGCTCCTGCCCATGCAGCTGAGGGGTCACGTACGGGGGGTGTAGCGGAGGGACACAGGGTCGCTGCGGGCCCCGTCCCTGTAGTAGGCAAGGATGGTGATCTCGTACTCCGAGTGCCTTCCCACGGGCAGGACGGCCGTGCCCAGATTCCCCGGGATGGATATCTGCGGAGAGGAGGGGCCAGGTGTCCACACGCCGGGGTCGGCTCCCAGGCCACAGGTGGCAGGTGCTCCATGATGCAGCACTGTGGGGGGAGCCCGGGGAGCTGGGCGTGGGAGGGGGTCTTCTCTCCCCACCCCACACCTCATGGGCCTTCCCATCTCCCAGGGGTGTCCACTTGATCTGGTAGACGAGCACACCAGAGGCCGCTGCAGCCGCCCACTCCAGCCGGACCTCGTCCCCAGGGAGCTCTGTCACTGACAGCTGGCTCGGGCTGGGGACTTTCCCTGGAAGACGGAAGAGGGACACTGAGGCTGGGGTGGCAGGGCCTGGATCAGTGATGACTGCACCAGGGAGGAGCCCTTCAGGTGATTCATTGGAAGCACCCTCAGGTGCTCCTTAAGGAGGTTTTGCTGGCACAGGTCACACTTGGGGGCCAGGGGGACCCCAGTCCTCACATGGCTGCCATGACCACATGTCCCCTTTTCCCAGTGTGGGCCTGGTTCTTGAAGGTGGTCCAGCCCCGTCTCTGCTCAACAGCCGGGGCCGCTGTGTCCTGCCCTCAAGGGCCCTGCACCTCACCACCTCACCATGTACCTGTGCATGTACCTGTCGCCACCTGGCTCAGGGCTGCACAGAGCAGACACCTAAGCATACGTGTTGATTTGAACCATCCACGGGGGCAGAGGGATACAGTCCAGCCTGACCATTGCCCACTCACGTGTGGTCAGGCGCCCAGTCATCGTGGAAGAGCTGCCCCCGGGGTACAGGCAGGTGACACGGACGGTGTACGTGGTAGAGGAGGACAGGGGGCCCAGAATGGCTGAGGTGGCATTCCCAGGAGCTTCCGTCTGCAAGGCGGGTGGGGACACAGGCAGGGCCTGGGGCTGACCCCCCAAGCCGGAGAGGGGACAGCCCTTGCCCAGATGGAGGCCCAGGCCCAGGACCTCACCCAGAGTGGGGCAGGAGGTGTGGGACCTCATACTGGGGCGGGGCCTCCTGGGGCCCCGCCCACCCCTGTGTCAAACAGCCCAATCAGCTGCATTCCCGCCTCTCAGCCTCCACAGGGCTGAGCTTCCCAGTAATTTTAGGGCTCTGCTTCCTATCTGTCTCCTCCCACTCCCATCAGATGGGCCCCCCCAAGAGTTGCGGTGTCAGTGCTGCTGGGCTTCCCCTGCACCAGGCTGTGAGTGGGGGTGAGGGCACCAGTCCCCCTGTGGACATTTCAGCCCCCCTGCAGGCCAGGTTCCCCCATGGCCCCACAGAACATGGCCTGCTCTTACCTGCCCAGAGTGGCCGCCCTCGCTGGACACATAGCTGACCCTGAACAGGCGCACAGGCCTTGGGGTGCCCTCCCAGGACACACGGGCTGAGTCATGGCTCACATCCGAGAAGGCCAGGTGTCTCGGGGGGGCCGGGGGTGCTGCGGAGCCAAGCAAGACCTCAGGGACCCGCTGCCACCCCTCCCCCAGTGTGTGGGGAAAGGATGGGCGGTGGCCAGGGCTGAGGGGGCTGCCAGATGGGGTTTGGAGTCCTCCGCCCCATGGAAGGCTTGGGGAACCAGGCTGCCACCTCTGCCCATGGGCGGGTAGCAGCCTATGGGGGGCGCACTCACGGGTCCTGGCACGGATGCCCCGGGCCTCGCTGGCTTCTGCTCCCCTCAGACTCTGCACCCAGAGGTCGTAGTCCCGGGCGGGTTCCAGGCCATCCAGTACTACCTCTGGCAGCCTCACCCGCACCTGTGAGGACAGACACTCACCTGGCTCCTGCCCGCCACCCTCCCCGCCCCACCTGCTGGCTCCTTCTTCCACCTGTCTGCCACGCACCTCTCTGCCCTCCTCCTCCCCCTTGGGGGCGGCAGGTGCACACCGCACCAGGTACTGGGTAGCTCCAGACGAAGGCTGCCAGGTGAGACGGACAGTTCTGGGTGTCACTGTGGCCAGGGTGAGCGCCTGGGGTGGAGGCAGGGGTGCTGGAAGAGGGGGGACAGCACAGTAGAGATCATACCATGGACCAGGAGACAGAGGGTCTCCCGTGGGGACACAGGCAGGAGAACGGCCCCTGGGGCACTGCTCCACGCACAAGTCTAAGTCTCTGCCCCAACCTCGCCCTGGGCCAAACGTCTGACTCACAGCTCTGGGGAAACACAGCCCCCCTGTGGGTTTCTGTTCGAGGGTGTGAGGGCCATGGCCTCCACGGGCAAAGGGCCCATGGAAAGCCAAACATGACAGGCCACACACTTGTGGTCCCATCTATACAAAAGTTCCGGAAATTGCAAACCCCTGGAGACAGAAGCAGATTAGGGAGTGCCAGGGGCTGGAGGTGGGGAGGATTGGCGTGATAGCTAAGGATGCAGGGTCTCTGTTCAGGGTGATAAAATTGCTCTAAAGTTGAGTGTGGTGATGGGTACACAACTCTGTGACTGTACAACAAACCACAGAACTGTACACTGTAAATGGTGACTTGCAGGACATGTCACAATGAAGCTGCCATGAGGGGCTCAAGGCAGTCCCTGGGGCTGCAGCCCAGGGCAGCGGGGTGGGCTGGAGGTGCTCCATAAATGTGTGAGCAGTAACAGTCAGTACTGGGTCCTAGTTGTGGTTGTGGTGATGACACGAATGATGTCACTTTTGTTCAGAAGAGGACACTGAGGGTCAGAGAGGTCCAGTGATTCAGCCTCGGTTACACAGCAAGTTGGGGAGGGTGCCCACACCCCAGGATAAGATCCATAACTGCGTGCTGCACCGCCCTTCCTGGTGCCAGGCTCCAGAGGAGTCTGCAGGTGACAGCAGTCCCCACCCTGAGCCCCGCCCACCTCGCCCCCACCCACCTGTTGTCACCAGGCCCCGCAGGCCCTCTGCTGCCCCCGCCTCGTACACAGGGAACACGGACACCAGGTACTCCGTGCTGGAGGTCAGGTTGTGCAGCTCCGTGGACGAGCTAGGCCCCTCCACCACCACCTGGAATGGCAGCCTGGTGGAGTGGGCAGTGGGGTACAGGGCAGGGAAACATGGCCAACTCGGGGAGGCTGGGGTCAGTCCTCGGTCCATGTGCAACTTGTCCCTGGCTCCGGGAGCAGAGCAGCTCCTGGCCACCAAGCAGCCATCGCGGGCAAGCGCATCCCTACATACTCCATCCTGCTCACTCGGCCTCCTAGGTGCGCCCGTGGGCCTGGGGTCTCTGGCACAGGCGCCCCCTCTGCTCATCCCCTACGCTGACTTCATAACCTGGGGCCTCATGCCAGCCGTGACTTTGCAGGGAGCAGGCAGAGGGTCATCTCTCACCTCCCTGGGGATGCCACCCCTAGAAGGCCGCCAAACGACCAGGTACTTGAGGGGTGGCTGTGGGGCTGGAGTCCAGGACAGGTGGACGCTGGAGGAAGTCACCTGGCTCAGGACCAGGCTGGTGGGAGTGGAGAGGGGGTCCAGGGCCGGAGCGGCTGAGGCTGGTTTGGCTGAGAGAGGAAAGGTGCATGGCTCACGACCCCAGCAGGCAGCTGGCTTTAGCAGCTCCGCCTGCCTCCCCTGGCAGCTGCTTCCAGGAAGGACAGGTGTTCCCCAGACTGCAGACCCCCTAGGAGCCATGGGAATAGGGGAGTGAGGGGGTTCGGGGAGTTCCTTAAGGGAGCCAGTCCCTGTTCCTCTGCCCAGAGTGTCCAGATGGGGCTGGCGGGGCTGTGAGCATGGTCACCACCTGCCCACTCACCTGGGCCCCCATGCAGCCTCCTGCCCTGGACCTTCTGACAGATGAGGCGGCTGAGTAGGCCGGCCAGCGTGCTGAGCTGGGGGAAGTCCTGCACATTGTGGACTGTGATGTCCAGCGGCTGGGATGCCAGGAGCCTCAGCTCGGCCTCGTCGGCGTTCTTCACGCCTGCCCGCGGGGCATGGGGGTGAGAGGTGCCCCTCGCACTGTTGTTCCACCGTACAGCCAGGCCACTGGGACCCTGCCCGTCACCCAGTGGGTTAGGGGCCTTCCCAAGGCACATACAAGACCCCACAGGTCCCTAGATGGGGTCACCTGGCAAGGCCCTGTGAGAGATGGCAGCCGGGACTGATGTAAAGGTGGGCCAGACCCCCCACGACCCCTCACAGGCTGTGCCACGCCCTGGGGGGCTGGGAACGGCAATGTCTACAGACGATGCCGCAAACTGGCCTATTCCCCAGCAAGGGACTCGTGGGGCCACTTGCCGAGCACCCATGGGTGCTCAGGTCCTCACTTGTGCACTGTCACCAGCTCCCGGAGCAGAGTCTGGTCTCCCGCGTCACAGACTCGGGGCTGAGAGGCTCAGAGATGCCTCGAGACCTCTAGCCCAGGATGAAGGTGGGGCACCAACTCCTGCCTGTGCCAGGAGCCCACCCCGCGGGGGTCTGGGCTCCTCACCCACAGCAAAGACGTCAATGTTCAGGTCCTTGAGGACGCAACCAGCAGTGTGGACATCGTCCTGAGACTTGCCGTCTGTCACTAGAATCACCACCTTGGCTGCCTCTGGACGGGGACCTGCTGTGGGCTTCAGGTTCTCTTGCAGCACGTGGGTCAGGGCCAGGCCTTGGGCGCAGTGAGAATAAAGGTCAGGTGGCCCCAAACACCCCTCCTCGCACCTTCCCGCTACCCTGCTCACCCGCCACCACTGGACCAGCCCGTTGGCCCACGTGCTCTGCCGGCTGTTGTCAGTCCTGGCCTGTCCAGGCTGGGGGCATTCAGAGGGCGGGCACTCCTCCTCCCCTCCCCCAAAAAGCACCCCACACCCTGCTGCTTCAGCAGCTGGTGCCTCCAGGAGAGTAGGGAGACCCAGAATGTGAGAACAGGAAGGAGACTGTGCCCTGTGCCGGAGGGGCTGCTTCCAGTAAAGCCGTGCCCAGACCTCCTGGCTGCCCCTTCCAGAAGCTCTGTCTTCAGAGCCACTCCCTTTCAGTGACTGCCCCACACACACCACATTCTCGCCAAGGAGAAATAAGAGCGATCTGCTGTTTGCAAAGGTGAGACTGGAGCTCGGCCCCACCCAGCACCCCACGGGGCGGTTCACACACACGTCTCAGAGCTGGGAGGAGCGTAAAGGGAGGCTGGCGCGCACGGTGGAGCGAGGGTCTTCGTTCAGGACCAGGACCTGAGCAGGCGGCCGAGGGTGGGGGCACGGGGTGGGGGGGGCAGACCTGTGAACGTGTTTCCCCCTTTGTAGTGAAGATGCTGCACAGCGCCCAGCACCTCCTCCTTGGTGCCGAAGGCGTTCAGGTCCCACTCGGTCTGAGGGTGTCCACTGTACTGAGTCAGGCCTGGGAAGGGGGCCAGGCATGGCTGCTGGAGAGCCAAGTGGGAGGCCGACACACACAGCCTCTCTGCCTGGGGTCCCCAGGGGGGCACGTGTGTGCAAAGCCCCGCTGTCCACACAGGAGTCTCCAGAACACCCTCCCAGGAGCCAGCTGTCCCATCAGTCCAGGTGGGGACACCCACCCGGCCTCGCCTGGTGCAGCTCTCCTTCCGGTTGCTCCCCCAGTTCTCCCAGAGTGGGAGCTTGTAAGTTGTGAGGCCTGTCAGGGCTGGGGTGCAGGGCAGGATTGGTACCCACCTACTTGGACTTTGTCTGGCCCGATTTCAAAGGGCTCAATGACACTGGCCAGGAAGGCTTTGATCTGCTGGAAGTGACTGTGGCCGATGCTCCAGGACCCGTCCACCAGGAATATCATGTCCGCAGGCGTGGGGGGCATGCAGCGGAACTGGGGGACGGCTGGGTGGGAGGGGAGGGAGGGGATGTGGGCGAGGCCCCCAGGATCTCTTTCCGGGGGATTGGTGGGGGGCGAGGGGCCACAGGGCTCCGGCCTCAAGTGAGGAAGGAAGCTGAATCGTGGAGGGCAGGAACTCCCGAGGCACTTGGGTCTCACCAGTCAGAAAACCCCATGTGGACTTTGGTCCATCGGCTCAGCCCCTCCAAGCCCCCTAAAGGGAGCTAATGAGACACTCAGGTGCTCGGGCGCCTCTGCCCTCCAGTGGCCTTGGCAGGGCCGTTCATGACATGGTTGTCTATGTGGGGGCTGCTATGGGGGCCTTGCCATCTTCCCAGCCACCCAGCCAATACCCAGGCCCAGCAGGCAGAGGTTGCCCACGGTTGAGTCCACTGAGATGGGGGTGGTCAGCACCGCAGACAGCTACACCAGCCAGCTCGGGGATGGCGGCTTGTCCTGAGGACCCAGGAGCTCTTGGGAGACAAAACCTCGCCTCCCTCACCTCCGATCTGGGGTCTGAGGCTCCCTGAGTTTTGCACAGACAGCGCCGCCTCAGAGCCAGGCTGAGCCCAGAGCCAGGGTCAGACCCCACATTGAGGCTCCTGGGAGGGCAGTGCATTGGGACCCCGTCAAATCGGGGAGGCACAGCCCTGCCCTCAAGGCCCTGCATAGTGGGGAGACCACCCTGGCAGACCGCATGTCCACTGGGAGACAGCGGGGGGCCTGGACCCCAGTACCCCATAGGAGAGGGGCTATACTTGTCTGAGGAGGCAGATGCCTCCTTCCATCCCATGTCTGATGGGGGCACAGCCCCGCCTGCAGAACACGCCCAGCTGCCTGCCCTGTGCCGGGTCACACAGCAGCCTGCAGAGCCTGGAGCCTTGGCCATTTTACCCGGCTTCTCTCTCCTTCCCACGGAGGCCCTGGCGTGGCTCTGCCTCTCCAGATCTGGGCTGGGCTGAGCAGGGGCCTTCCCGCCGGGGCCTCTGGGGGGAGGCTGCTCCTCGCTGGGCACACCTGGGGAAGGTCACAGCTGTGTCACCTCTCACCTGCCACACTCAGGCAGGGGGACACCTGAGAGGGGTCGGATGGTGAGACCAGGCACTGGGGCCTCAAGTATACCCCTGTGGATGACCTGCCCCCAGTGCGCTTGAGAGAACCCAGGAGAGTGGGAAGCAAGCTTCAGTTAAAGCTAGATAGTGTGAGGTCAGATATGAGGAAGAACTTTCTGCTCATGGAGAGAAAATGTGGGAAGCTAAAGATTACTCACTCCCTCCCCCCGCAACTTACTTTCATCCCACTTTGACTCACCCAAACTGGGCGGGTCTTGGCTTGGGACCACAGTGACTGGGGGCTCAGGGTCTGGGCTCCCCACGTGGGAGGGTGTGGGCCCCAGAGCTGCCCCCAATGGCCTCCGGCTGCTCCTGCTCACGGAGTTACTCTTCAAATCCTCAACTGTAAATAAACGCAAGGGGCTGTCAGGACCCCCTGCCCAGGGCTGGGCAGAGGCCTGGTGGCCCTGGGGGGCCTGCAAGCACAACCCCCCCTACAAAGGCACACCCTGGGCTCCCCCAGTCCCTGGGAGACTGGCAGGGGTGGCAGCAGCTCTAAGCAACCCTCGTGGGCAGCTGCATGAGGGAGCAGAGTTCCGGCGCAGGGCTCCCAGCCCAGAGGTGCCCGCAGGGCTCAGCTCCAGCCTCCACACACACTCGCCCCCCAGAGGCTGGAATTCCATGTGGAAAATGGGGGACTTACTCACAAACTCCCTCCGAGCCAGCAGGACGTTCCCTGAGCCAGTGAGCTGGAAGATCTGCAGGGTGTACCCTTTGGAGGGGCTCAGGCCTCCGACCGTGGCCTTGGGGCTCTTGGTGGTCAGCATCACCTCCTGTTCCGAGTCCCCTGGGTGGGGTTAGGGAGAGCTGTCGAGGCCACCAAGTGGGTGGGTGTGTGTGTGTGCACGTGTGTCAGGGAGTGGAAATCCTCCAGGCTCCTCCTCTTTCCCTCCCCGTGCTCCCCGGTAGGACCTGGTGGGAGGCGCTGCACTCCTGGCACATGAAGTGAGAGAATGTACCTCTGTGTCCTTTACCAATGCCTCCCAGGGGGATTTCTCCCGGTGAGAACCCAGCTCAACAGACTGGGGGACACCTGAGGGTACGTGAGAGAGGATGATGGGAAGCGCCGGGCCCCCACCGCCCTGTGCACCCAGGGCCGGATGGCGTGATGCCAGCCAGCCTCCAAACGCCTCAGGGTCTGTGACTCCAGGAATCCAAGCTTGGGGCTGCCTTTCAAGTATTAAAAACAAATGATTCCAAGGGACGCTGCCCTGTTCTCAGAGGACATGTTCTTGGAACAAACAGGACAGGCGGCAGTCAGATGTCCGGAAGGGCTTGGTGACCCTCCAGTCTCAACTGTAAGACAGGAGGAAGGACCTGTGCCCCCAGCCCTGGAGGGACAGCCGGCCGTGACCGCCTCACCCAGGGCCCAGCGGCTGCGGGTGGGACAGGCAGGCAGGGGTGAGGTCACAGGTGTCACGGGTGTGGTTATCCGCTGCCTTTCACTGAGCACCCGCTACGCGCCCAGCAGCTATCTGGGTCCTTCACGTGCAGCAAGCTGTGTAATTTTCACCCACCCGTTAACGTCACTTTGCAGGCGGGAACTGAGCCCACTCAGGGACTGTCCAATTACTCAGGTCCAGGTCTGTCCGAACCCTCAGCCGCCTGCACAGATGTGTGATTGACAAGCACAGATGGTGGGATTCACACCCGTGCACACTGCCCAGCCCGGGCGCCCATACCACCCCCGCTGCCACGCACTGCTGACCTCATGCAGCCGAGCCTCGGTATCAGAACACAGCCTTAATCCCACGTGCCCCACGCACTCTTGCAGGCTCGTTATTTTTAAAAGGTCGAGCGTGAACCATCTCAAGCGAGCTCATGGCTGTACGATCCCAGCGACCACCACTGTACAGATGCCTGCCCCCCGTCCACACCACGCACTCGATGGGCACCCCTCCTGCTGCGAGGGTTAGGAAACCGGACAGAACATTTTTTAAGACTCTGCCTGAAGGCTGAGAGCCAACAAGACAGCGAAGAATGGCAGGAAAGGAGAAAAGTACAACAAATGTAACAACAACAACAAAATAGGAAGATGGTAGATTTAAACTCAAATATATCAGCAATTAAATGTAATGGAAATGGAAACAAATGTTTCAATTAAAAGGCAAAGATTGTCACTCACTGGACGAAAACAATACCAATTCTACGCCCCTTAGAAGATGCACCTCAAATGAAAGACTGGAGGAAGGCGGAATGAGTGGATGGCAAAGGGAAAATACTTAGAGCAAACAGTGCCCGGGCCGGCACTGTGGCATGGACAGCGGTGTGAGCGGGAGCACTACAGGGAGATGGAAGGGGCCCCTCTGCAATGGAAAGGCTCAGCGTGCCGGGAAGCCTTACTTGTTCTGGAGCCTGGACATCTAAAGCAAAGATTGGTAAGACAGCCAGAGAAAAACGCATCGACAGCCACAGTCGGGATTTAAATGCTTCTCAGGAACTGATAGGATACGTAGATCAAAAAAATCAATTCCACTTGTGGGTGCTTATCTGAAGGAAACTCAATCACTCAATCACAGGTGCAGAGACACCTGCACCTGTGTCCACAGCAATGTGATTCACAACAGCCGAGACACAAGCAGCCTAGGCATCCATGGACAGATAAATGGATAGGGAAAATGTGGGGTGATGCAGTACCACTCCGCCAGAAAACGTGAGGAAATCCTACCATCGCTGACCCCATGGAAAGACCCGGAAGAAATCATGTTAAGTGAAATAGGTGAGACAAACAAACACTGTGTGAGCTCACTCACATGCGGAACCTAAAAAAGCAAACAAAAGAAAACTCCTGGAAAAAGAGGCGGGACTTATGATTTTCAGAGGCGGAGGGTGGGGTGGGGGACGGGGAGTTGGAGGAAGGTGGTCCAAAGGCGCAGAGTCCAGTTATAGGACAAGTGAGTTAGGGACGCGACGTGCTGCATGGTGACAGTAGCTGCCACTGCTGTAGGATACATAGGAAAGTTGTTAAGAGAGTTTCCAGCACAAGGAAAACTTGTTTTCTTCTGTTGTATCTTCAGAGATGACGGATGTCAGCTGAACCTGCCATGATCGTTCGACAATACGTGCAAAGCATATCCTCATGCCCTACATTATTTCTCAGTAAAACTGGGAAAGATATAAAAGACTTGAAAAATGAGGGAAATGAATTCAGCTTAATGGAAACAGAAAGCTACGCCCACATCAAGCGGGTCATTCGTGGGAGTAGAGAGTGCTGGGGCCGGGGACAGGACCAGGGGCTCCTTTTCATCCCCGGGGGCGAGTTCAGGTTCACACCCGTCCCACGTCCTGCAATTACACACTCCTGTCTGTGGGCTTTGCTTCCGGTTTTTACAACTCGCGCGTGATGGCGTCTGCAGCGCTCTGTGGCCGGCCTGGGCTAGGCCTTCAGGCCCTCTCGGCCTCCCTCCTGTGACTGCAGGGTTCCCCCTGTGGGCAGATGCCACACCCCACCCGCTCAGCTGTTGGAAGGGCTCTAAGCCCTACGGGGATTCACTGCTTCACCAGAAGGTCTGGGGAGCCAGCCGTGGGAAATTCAAGCCCTTCTCCTGCTGTACCCACAGTGCTGGGCACGGCCTGGAAGGGACAGAGTCAGACAGACATGCGGACGCTGAGATGCAGGCATGGGCACAGCAGCCATGGAGCTGGGCACCGTCACTGGCCATCCTCACAGAGGCCCTTACCTGCCATGGGCTTCACCTGTACCAAGTAGCCAAGGCCGCTCCCGTCCGACTCCCTCCATTTCATTTGCAGCCGGTCCTCGGGCAGCACAGTCAGCCTCAGGCGGCCGCTCGCTGGAGAAACAGGTGGTCAGGACTGCCGCCCAGTAACCACCCCAGCTGGCTGTTGGGGGCCAGGGGGACTGACCCAGAGTGGTGCAAGGAGGCCTTGGCCCCACTGGGGGATCAGAGGGGACCATGGCCTCCTGGGAGGACCTTGAGAAGATGAGGCCCCACCCAGGGCTGGAGGGAACCATCCAAGGCACCAGGGCCGCCTGGTAGCTCCAGGAGAGGGGCTTCTGCCCCCAGTCTGGCCTAGTGAGGGTCAGGCCAACATCCGGGACTCAGCTGCCAAGGTCACAGCTGGGTTCACACAGCCCCATGGGGTCTGTTCCCCTGGGGGGCAATGGGGGCCTGCGCCCTAGGAAATGGCCTACCCCTCCAGAGAAGCATCCGGAGCTCCATGGCGGAAGCAGCTATTTTTGGATAACGGGACAGAGATGGGCTTCTTCTAGATGCCCCACTGGGAGCCGGGGTGCACAGAAGAAGCAAGGGCTGGGGTGCCCAGGGCAAACACAATGATGGCTTCAGAGAGGGAAGCAGCTGAGCCTGTGTCTGGTGGGCCGGCTGCTCCCCTGGGGCGTCTGGCTGAAAGGCAGGACTGTTTGGGGGGAAGGGGCTCTGAAAGGCCACTTGTGAGCAAGGATCCCAGCTCCGGCTCATGAAGAGCCCTCTGTCACTGTGTCTCTGACAGGCTGCCTTCTGGGGAACCCCTGTTGGAGGCCTAGGCAGGGCGCTGTAAAGACAGCTGGGGGCTCCCCAGGAGCACCCCCTCCCCAGGGCCAGTCTCAGGAAGGGCTGCCTGGACACGCGAGCCAGGCAACCCCAGTGTCAGCCCAGAGCCTGCAGGGACCCGGTGAGGGGCAGCCCAGCCTGTGAATTCTGAACTCAGCTTTTCCGAGGGTCACTTCGTGACTTTGTCCCACCTTGGGGTGGTCCTATCAGAGTCACAGGGAACAAAGGACCCACCCAGGCAGCAGTCACCAACCTGGGTGTGAAACCAAACAGGAGACCTGCCACAAAATAAGAAAGCAGTTAGCAGGTCGGGGATACCCGCTGCTCTCACTGCCTGATGCCCCCAAAGCAGAAGCATTCTTCAGACCCAACGTGAGACCTCAGCGGTAATCCAAGAGAACAGCTTCAGACCGTCATGCGATGTGGCCTCTTGCCCTCACGTCACCCAGTGGGAGCTGGCACATGCGAGGGACCCACACGGCTGGAGGCAAAGCCAGCTCGCTGCGTGACTAGAGCCTCGGAGTCCCCAGGACACAGAGACCATCTCCTAGCGTCGGTGTCACCCAGCTCTCTGTGGGGCAAGCTCAGCCAGGACATGTCCCTTTTGGGGTGTTACAAATGACACCGCAATGAACGTCACCCCAAAAGGGAAATGCCAAAAATGCCCACCATGCAGCAGTCGGACAGAAGTGTCCCCCCGCTGGACAAATCACAGCCACCAAAAGGCATGACAGGGAACAGACCCCACATGTGGGTGCTAGGGGCAGAAGCTGGTGTGAACTGTGACCCCTGCAAGTGCCTAAAATGGCCTGGGGAGGTGCTGGAAGCTGAGGCCTGGTGCTAGGGCCTCACTTTTACTGCAGATTTGTGCTCCTGACCGTGAAAATTTTATGTGGAAAAGGCATCTGTGGAATACTTAAAAACAAAACATTAACGACAGAGAATTAAGTGCACAGAGGGCTAATTATCTGTTAAAAAACCCAGAACACAGAAGCATCCCTGACAAGGTGAAAGGTCGCAAAGCCAAAGGTCAAGCCGAGAGCTGGAGCGAGGCTTTGGGCAGAGGAGCACAGATGACCCCTGGGGCTGTCCGGTCCTATCTATTAATGGAGTGGGCTTCCTACTGGAGCGGCTGCCACCGGGGGTCAGAAGCAGGAGGCAGAAGCTCGTTGTCCAGTGGGGCCTCTGCCCTGGCCGCTTGATCCAGGCGGCTGCTGCGGGGGCCAGGAGGGGGCGGACAGAGACACGATGCCCGGGAAGCCCTTACCCCACCACCACCCCCGTCCTTACCTTGTCCCTGACCACGTCCCAGAACGACACCCAACCACAGCCAGAGGCAGACGTGCAGGTGGGGGCGCACGGGGGCACTCATGGTGCGTGCCCTGTGGAAGCAGAGGCCACTCAGCCCTGTCCGTCTGCCCCTCCTGACCACAAAGCCCATTTCTCCATCCACATGCTCGTGGGCGGGGGCTGAGCCCATGCCAGACACCTGCACATGCAGGTGTGGAGACCCCGGGTCCTGTCCACTGTGGGCCAGCGCCCGCAGGAGCTTCCAGGAGCAGGCCCGTTGCCCTGCTGCCCACCCCCCCCCCCCGACACGTCTGGCTCTGTCACAGCCTCAGTCCCAATCCTGCCTTCAGGACACTCTCCACAGGGCAGCACGGGTCCTGACCGCTGCTTGTCACTCACTAATCACTAGGACCAGACTGGGATGGACGTTGTCAGGGCTGAGGTGGGTGGGGTGGGACTGGGTCCCCAATTTGAGCAGAACCTCTCAGGAGTGCCCTCTCAGCAGTCGGGGGGGAGGCCCACAGAGGTGAGCTTTGGGTCCTGAGGGAGCTCTCTGGGGGCAGCCCTCTCCAGGAAACTGTCCCCATTTGTGGGGCCCCTTCCAGCGGCACGGGATCATGGCTGTAGACGGGAGCCCTGGGCCCATGCCAGCTCAGCTCCTCCCACCATTTCTGAAAGCTCTAGGTCGTCCTCGGATCACAGACCTCAGCGGATCCCTGCTGGCCCTCCTCACCCACCCCCATGACCACAGGTGAGTCCCCAACCTGCTCCTGCTCCGAGGGTGGCGTCTCGTGCTCCCTGAGTGCTCAGGTCCAGTCTGGTCGTGCTGCGGCCACAGGGAGGCCAGGGCTCATGAAGGCCCCTCTGACGTCACTGCCCCAGCCCACCCCCTGGCCCACCCCTTGGCCTCCTCCCCTCCCCTGGCTGTCCTCACAGGATGATCCTCTAAGAGTGAGGGGGACACAGGCCCCAGCGTGAAGGACCCCATCTCACAGCAGGGTGGGGATCCCGTATCAGGGAGGGTACAGCACTGGCCAAACATCTCACTCCACAGGGTCTGCCCCAAAGGGGCTCATGGGGAAGGCAGAGCAGGGATAGGGCCCTGGATGCCACAATGTGGGTGGTGGGCACTGGGGGCTGGCATGGGGGGCAGCCTGGACCAGCACCTAGACCCTGGGGCCACACCAGCCTGCACTCCCTCCCCACTCATCCAGCATCACCGCCAGGGTCAGGTTCCTAAACCTGAGCCGCTGGGTCTCTGCAGTAGTCTCCAGAACCCTGGCCCCCACTGCCCACCCAAGCCGCCTCTCTACTGGCCACGTCTCTACAATGCTCCCTGGTCTGCATGGTCAGGCAAGCTCGGTCCCTTTCCGTGCCCTCCCAGCCCCCAAGGAGACGGTCCCACTGCCTGACCGACCTGGCAGCTGGGAACGAGTGCTTGGAGGGGGTGCCCAGTCTGGGACCCAGGCACCCACCAGGCCCTGCCCCCGCCCAGGCAGTTGAGGGGTGGGAAGACCTGACCTCTGGGTGATCTCAGAGGCTGCCAGGAACCCAGCAGGGCTGGGGGCTGCTCTGAGTTCAGCCTCTGGAGACAGAGGCACTTTGGGAGAGGTAGGCAGACAGCACGGGCCCTCAGGGTGAAGTCGGGGGCTGGCCCATCCCCAACTCCATGGGGCTCACCCCTCTCCTCAGACCGCCTTGCCTCGCCCCTGCTGGCTGGTCCACCAGCTCGAAGCCTGGGAACACTGCTGGGAGGGCCCCCGAGTCCCAGGCCTGGGAGGAAACTGCAGCCCAGGAGCCCACTTTGCCCCAGGTCTGTCGAAGGCCCCTCCTGACCCCCCATCCGGACAGACAGCAGACAGCATTGTGACCCAGCTTCTCACTCTGGCGGCCGGTGCTCCTGACCGTGAGCACCTCAGGACAAAAGGAGCTCCATGACTTGTGATGTGCTGTAGCCTAGGAGCCACCCAAGCCTGAGGACCCAAGGTGTCCTGCCATCAGACACTGGACACTGATGTCCTGAAAGGGGCTGGGACTGGGGGTGTCCTGGGACCCAGGGTGCCCATCCAGAGGGCTCTGCAGATCCATGAAGTGGCCAGTAGAGGGAGTGTGGCCTAGCCGCCAGACTCCAGACACAGGTCAGGGTCACTTGGGACACACGTGTGCCTCACACAGCCCAGAGGTGCAGCCCTTCACACACACGACCGTCAGGTCTCCAGCGTTCTTGTCTGGACCCCAACCACCCCTCATCTGTAGGCCTGCGCCAGACTCCCTGCACCCAGTGAGCTGCATGCCCGTGGCCCTGCCCCGAGGACCACTGAGCAGTCGGGGCTCTGTCCTAGGTCACAGCTGAGGAAGGGCAGGACAGAGCTGGGCGCTGGCCCCTTGCTGAGAAAGAATCCTGTCTGCCTTCTGGGGGTGGCGTAACAGCCAGTCTCCTCCTGGTTGCGCACCCCTCTCCTGTCACGTGCAGGTGGGGATGTGGCCCCAGGAGCTCCTGTTCTGACCCCCTCCCCACCCCCTCCATGCCACCCTGCCCAGGCGAAGGGGTCCCAGCAGAGCTACAGCGGCTGGGTGTGCAGGCCTGTTGGCAGGGCCACCTAGCTGGGGGTGGCTGCTCAGCAAGGCGGCAGCAAAGGTGGATGGGCAAAGGGGGAGGACACACAGACCACCACTGCTCGTAAGTTCCAGAAAGGAAAGCTAAGCTGGGCAGGGGCTTGGCTTTGAAGCGTCTGTTGGTCAGTCCCGTGCATTGGGCAAGGGTCTGGGGCAAACATGGTGGAGGCTGGCCAGGAGGCTTAACCCGGTGGTGGACACACGGGTCCTGGATCAGCCTGGCCTCCTGGAGGCCGAGTCTGGCTGGTCCAGGTGGAGCTCAGCCTCGTCCTGCCTCCCACCCAGCTGGTCAGAGGCAGAGGCCCAGCTGGCCAGCTAGGTGGGTGGGGCAATGGGGCTCAGCCAGGAGTATCTGCAGGACAGCCACGCCCCACCCAGACCTGCCTCCACCTGTCCGGCCTCAGCCCACCCACCCTGAAGCACCGCCTGGGACATGACGACCCACAGGAGACCACAGGAAGACACAACTCCAACTCCAGACCCTCCACTCAGCCACTTTCCTCAGTGGCTCAGGATGCAGGCTCGGGTGGAGGGCAGAGGCCGTGCGCCCCTGGCTGCCCCAGGCACAGGGTCTGGGGAGTCTCAACCCAGAGCCAGCCAGCCACTGGAATACAATGCGCCTGGTGAAAGCTTGGATGACAGTGACACGAGGGTCAGCAGACGAGCACTGACCACCGCCTTGTACCACAGACCAATGGGGAGCAAGCAGGCACCCCATTCGTACTTGACCGTAGGAACAGCAGTGGCCAACCCACAGGAGCTCAAAGCCAGGTGCCTCTGGGAAGATGGAGAGATCCAAACGACAGAGGAGACAAGAGGACAGCCAGTGGGGGCAGCTGATGCTCGTGGGGATGGAGTGCTGGAGCCTGCCAGGCGCAAACTCGCTCCATGCTCCCCACGCCCAGCCGTCGCCCACACTGACGTCCTGGACACGCATCAGAACACCAACGGGCAGAGTCCAGGGTGGTGTGGCCCAGCCGCTACCCAGTGAAGGCCCCACACTGCTCCGCGATGGCTCAGGAAGGAGGCCCTGGGGAGCCCGCCCTGCCGTCATGCCCCCCAGGCCTGGCAGGGGATGGACGCAGCTCACAGGGCACTGGGCCTGCCTGCCGCCTGGACCGCACTGTACTCAAGAGCTGTCTGGGGCATCCTGGGTAGGGGCTGCCACCAGCTTAGCGGGCGCAGCTGAGTCCAAGCGCTGACAACAGCTCAGGTTGGGTGTGGGGGACAGATGGCAGCAGGAATGCTGCTGTCGCAAAACGTTAGCATTTGTCTCTAAAACCTTGGGCATTTCCTATGAAAACAGAACTCAAGCAGACCGAGATCAGGACACTCACGTCTCACGTCACAGACGCAGACCAGCACTCAGTAGGGTGTTTATTAGAGTGCGCCAGCCTGCAGCGGGGACCTGCCTTGGACGGTGCCTGCAAACCCAGGAGGGACGTGGATGGCAGGACAGCAGCTGGGCCTCCATCCCGCTGTAGCCGTCGAGGGCGGGTCCCCACGCGCTGAATCCCCCTCGTGGGCCAGCAGTCCCACCCCCAGGGTCCTGCCCAAGGCGCTGTCTTCACACTGCGGCCGGGATTTCTTGGGTCAGATGGAAGGAAGTGCAATGAGGGCCGATTCAGCCGCCGGGGGCCAGGGGCCTGCCTACCAGTCCTGGTTGTCCCAGCCCTCATCCACCTGCGTGGTGGGGGGCGCCGGCTTCCTGGCAGCCTTGGCCCTGCCCTCCCCCCAGGCCTCCCCCACGTCGCTATGGTCACTGCTCTTGCTGTTGGATGCAGAGCCCGAGCCCCACACATCCCAGCTGTCTGAACTCCGCTTCTCGGCTGAGGCGTCGGCGCACGTCCAGCTGTCACTGCTCGGGGATCTGTGGGCCTTGGCGGGGTCATTACTCCCAAAGGTCTCCCAGAAGCTCTGGTCCACGGCGCTGCTCTGGTACCCCTGGCCGTCCGGGGGTCTTGGAAACAAAGGAGGCCATGAACAGCTGTTCTCGAAAGCAGGATATGGTCCCAGCACCTGGCGCACCTAGCGTGCCCTTGGCATGGCCCCAGGAAGAGCCGACCCAAGCCCCACGGCCATTCTTGCTCAGGGCCAGAGGAAGCCAGGCTCACTGCAGCCCCAGGCAGGTGCCCTGGACGCGGACCCTGGTGGGCACACTCAGACCGGCCTCCCGCCAGAGCCCACTCTCCAGGCCCACCCAGCATAAAAGGTGCATAAACATAAAACATGGGGACTCTGCAGAGATTAAGGGAAAACGGAAACGCAGAGCACTCAAGATGGCCAGCTCGGCACAGGGCCTACCAACCCAGTCACACCACGTAAAACACCAAGCAGCATTATCAGGAAGAGAGTGGTGCCATCAGCCCGTGGGCAGGGCAAACGTGCCCCATCCTGGGAGTACGGACCGGCAGCGCCCACCCGGCTGGCCTCTCAGCAGCTAGCGCTCCAGGCCCGGCCCATGGCCACCTGCCTATCAGCCACCCATGAATCAGAGAAGCAGCCCAGCCAGATGGCGTCCCAGCAGGAGGGCCCAGGCACAGGCCCAAGTGCTGGACTCGGGACTGGGCTACCGAGGGGACGGCGCTGCACCCACCCAGACTCCATGGACAGCGGGTCAGGACGGCCGCCCTCCTCAAGGGCTCCTGCTCCCACCCGCAGCCAACCCGTCCCTCCCTCCTGAGTCCCCAGTGGCAGTTCCCACAGGGTCAAAAGGAGAATTGGGCCACTGCACTGGGACCCCAGGGCCCCTGGGGTGCTGACTTCCCCAGAGACCCTGTGGGAAAAACACTAGAGAGGGGACCCATGCCAGGACGGTCACCCACCATACCTGTCCGAGGAGTCATCTGCTCTCCCAGAAAAAAAGGTGGTGACATCCCGCCATCCCCTGCTGCCAACCCCCTGCACCTGGAAGGAGACAAGAGGCAGCTCGGCCTGGGCTCACACGTGAGCACACACGGTGAGAGCGTGCCAAGGCTCCCTGCCAGCACCACGGTTCCCCCAGGTGGATGGTGAGGGGCCGTGGCTCTTGGCGAGGCAGGCACAGGAAGCAGCCCCCCACCCCCCTGCACTGGAAGGCAGAGATGGCGGGCAGGCGTCCCCCGCAGGAGAGGGGGCCAGCACTCACCAGGGGGCGGTCAGCGGCAGCAAGAAGAGGGCACAAGGAAAGAAGCGACAGGTTAGGGGCTGTGCTGGCCATGCAGCCGTCCCCACATTCTCCAGCCGTCAGCACCACAGCACCTGCCTGACCCCTCACGTCTGAGGACAGGTGCGGCCGAGGGCCGCTCTCGGTGCCAGCGCATGGGAATGTGGGGACCGCCAGCTGCGGCCGCACATAAGGCGGGACCCA
The DNA here is from genome assembly GCF_004115265.2 of Rhinolophus ferrumequinum. Lineage (NCBI taxonomy): Eukaryota > Metazoa > Chordata > Mammalia > Chiroptera > Rhinolophidae > Rhinolophus > Rhinolophus ferrumequinum. The sequence goes on from NC_046306.1 coordinate 648,510, forward strand.
CCCTACCTTGGATGCCAACTGAGAAACCCCACTGGTCACATCATCAAAAATCTTTCCCTCCTTCACCTGGTGAATTAAACAGTGCCGTCAGCCAGGGGGCAGAAGCCCGCTGCTCTTCCCTGACCGGACAACGCCCGCAGGTACAGAGCGTCTGGTGAGCCTGCCTCGCGGCTCTACCCCCCAGCCCCAAAGTGACAACACACCCCTAGCTGCCTTACGCTGTGCCGCCCCTGAGGGTCTCCCACATCACCCCAATCTCTCCAGGGCAGGCTGGCACTGCTCCCAAAGTCCCCAGACCACCAAGAGCTTCTCCTGCCTAGTCTGGGCCACCCGGCCCCAGCAGGGGGGACCCCTCACTGGCAAGGCCAGACTTCACTGAGCCTGGGGACAGGAGCCCATAGGGACATGGGAGTGTGAGGGACACGGAGAGCACAGGAGCACAGGGAACATGGGCCAAAGCCCCACCCAAGGCACTGCGCTCCCAGCTGGCCTACGGGGGACACGACGAGCCTGCCCGAGTGTCCAGCGGGCACCAGCAGTGCGTTACCTTCTCCTGGGCGGGCCTGAGAACGTTCTCATTCAGACTGTGGCCCAGTTCTGACGCCTGCGTGAAGGAAAGACGCCATGAGAGGAAGGTGGGGAGCTCCTGGGCAGCACGTTCACCCCAGGACAAGGAACAGCACAGCAGCACCAGCTTGTGGGCAGCGACAGTGAGCCGCCCAGCAGCACACAGGATGCGCCCCCTCTCACGCAGCAGCTGCACAGGAGTGGTCCCCAGGCACCTGGCCAAACAGAAGCCAGACCACTGCCCCAGGTGTGGGAAGGGGCCCAGAGACAGGACGGCACAAGCCCTCGGGCCCACCCTGTCCAGCCACCACCCGAGTCGCCCCATCAGAGCCCGGACAGTCCCGTTGGTGATGACAGCATGTGCCAAGAGCAGGTAACACGCTCCCCCACGATGTGGCCAGCACATACTCATCACCAGCCCCGTGAGGCCTGCCCGCTCTGCAGCAGGCACCGTGGGAGCTGGCCAGGGGCAGGGAAGGGGACGGACCGGAGAGGTCATGCTCAGGTGGGGGTAGGGCTGGGCCGATTGGGGGACCGTGAGAAAGGATGCCGGGGAGTGGTGGCCCCGACGGGGGGGGACTGTCAGGCCCTCACTCCTGGGTAAGACGCCTTTGAGTGTGAAATGGAAACCCCGCCAAGTAGCCCGAGGGGCCCCAGGCCATCAGCGCCCCACAGGACAGCGTGCAGGAGCCCCAGGCCGGCGAGAAGCCCTGAGCGTGGGCACACGTAAGCACAGCACAGACGAAGGGGCATGCTGACAGCAGACAGGGGGCCTTACCAGCTCTGGCTGCTGCTTGGAGCCCCAAAACTGTACCGAGCCGGCACAGGGAGACAGGGGAGAGAGAGACAGAGCAAGGCGGTAGGAGCAGCACGGCGCAACACCAGGAAGCACCTCGCGACGCGTCCTTAACGTCATGTTTCCCACAGAGTCACCCAACGGCCCCCCAGGTCCTTGGGGCTACCTTCACCGCTGCTCGACCTGACTGACCGCTTTCCACCCCCAGCCACCTTCCAGAATGGTGTGAGCGAGTGCAATTCAGGGCCCCAAGTGGGGGGCTCAGGGACAGAAGTGGAGCAGGGACCCTGGGTAGGGAGGTGACAAAGCACCCCCCAGCCAGGTGATGCCCCCCTTTACTCAGGGCATGAGGGCAGGCCCCACGCAGCCCTGAGCCGTCCTGGGACAGCCCTGCAGCCGCTGCCTTTTGTGTGAGTCCTGACCCCAGCCCCGGAGGAAGGGCCAGCCCAGAGTCCTGGCACCTCGTGGGGATGGCAAGGGGCCCTATCCAAGACTTGAGGGAAAAAACGCTCAGGCCCAAGTGCTGCCTACAAGGGAAAAGGCACTGCCCAGGGACAGAGGTCAACCCCACCGTCTCCAGGAGCCGGCTCGGGGGTCACAGCACAGCCTCAGGGACACTGAGCCTCCTTCTGCCCAGCGACGCAGACCGCCTGCTCCTCCCTGAGGAGGGGGCCGGCTGCCCAGCACCCAGGCTGCGGTGGGCGGGGTGATGGTGCCAGCCCGACAGGCCCCGAGTGGGTACAGCGTCTTATGCCACCTCCAAGCCCGCAGGCCCCCAAGTAACGTGCGGTGGCACGAGCTTGGGGGACAAACCCGTGCACGGGGCCTGTGGGTGCCCAGGCCGCACGCATGTCCCCTCCACTGAGTGTGGGGCCTGAGGACACACCAGGCAGTGCCATTTGAGGACCTGAGGCCAGATTAACGAGCACAGGGGCAGAAGCTTCCTCTCACCTTCTGACTCGCCTGGGATCCAAACTTTGTAGCCTGAAAGGAGAAGAGACGGGCTTTCAGACCAACTAACCTGCCTTGGCCACTCACTTACTGGGCCGCGTTCTCCCCAGGCACAGACAGACGCTGTCCCAGGCCTGTCTCCTGAGGCCACCAAGGCACCAGAGCTCACCCTGCTGTGGCTCTGAGGGCCCCACCAGCTCCAAGGGGCCCAGCAAAGCTGACCATGCTGCCACCCCACACTGGAGGAAGGTCAGCAGGGAAAGGGTGCCCCTGCCATGCCCAGGGCCAACTCTGTCCCACTCGCTCTCTGGATGACAGGTCCCACAGGCCCACTGATCAGGGGTGACCACCCCAATCCCACCTTCACTGGGCTTTCCCACAGCCCTGTGGGATCCAGTTCCAATAGCTAATCACTATGGTAACAAGGAAGGGAAAGGCCTGGCCACACAGTCCAGCTGAAAGGCCCCCGGGCCCCCAGCTGCAGCCCTCCTTCAGGGACAGGGCCTCGTAGAGAAGCCACAGGACTGGGCCAGGCAGTGGTGCCAGCGGGGCGGAGCCCTTCCACAGCAGGCTCTGCCCAGGGCCCCCTCCAGGCAGCTGGGGGCATGCATGGCACGGTGGCCCGCGAGGAGCAGTGCTCTGTATGACTTCACTCCAGCCCAGAGCCAACCCCAGGTTCCCTGGTTGTCCCTGGAGCTGCGGCACCCGGCTGGCCCCAGCCCCCTGGCGTTGGCCCTCGGCACTCCTGTGTGCCCCGGGGTCAGTGCAGCAGGAACCTGCTGTCTCTGCCCAGGGCTCTCGGCCACGCCCACGGCCACGCTGCCCGGCCCATGGGCTCTCTCCCAGGCTAACATCCTCAGGCCGCTTCCCAGCCTGCTCCTTTCCTCCCGGCACTTGCCCGGGTCACTCCCAGGAGCACGAGCACGTTCCCCTTTTCCACTTGTCTGTCCTAAAAAACCCCCACCCCCTCCCTCGGCCTCAGGCAAAACTCCGACTGTCAGACTCCTCTGAGACCCAGCAGCAGAACGTGAGGGGCCATGAGGCCACCACCTCCTGCCCCGGGCCTGTGCCAGCACTGTGGGGTGGGGGGAGTTTGGGTCACCATCTGTCCCCACTCAACACGGTGTCTATTAGAGCCAGCTCGTGTGATACACAGGCAAGCACGGCTGTTCGCGCAGAGAACTGTGTGGCTCTGGGAACTGTGGCTGGTGGCAGGGCGCAGCCCTAAGCGTGGGGGCGGCTACTTACACCCTCCTTGGCTGCCGAGGCGAACTTGCTGGCTCCAGTGGCAAAGCTGCTCCAGCCCTGTACGGAGACAAAGGCCATGTCCAGTCCCTCAGCGACGCCCGAGGCTGCTTTCTGACCTTGCCAAGGTCAGGAAGGACGTGGAAGAGGCAGGCCTGGACCACACCATGGGTGCCCCACCTGCCCCACAGCCCCGCCTTCAGCCTGTGCCTGCTCCCCCTGTGGCTCTCGGTCCCCCTGCCTCCCAAGGGGTACAGGCCTGGCACCCACTTGGGACAGATGGACCCTGGGGCGGGGGCACTGCACCCTGCTCTCCTGAGTTCAAGGCTGTTTTCTCCTAAGGCCCCAAACAAATGCAAGCTATTTAGGAAGGTGTAAATGCCACCGGAGACTCTCCTCCTCAGGGAAACCCCAGGGCGCCGCGAGAGGATGGTGGGCACCGAGGGAACTGTGAGGGGTGAAGACTGGCTAAGACAGGGACCACGGAGATGCGGCCTTCGAGGGCGGGCCTGTTTCTATACAGACTCCCCCACAGCAGGCTTCCGGCCCAAACTCTGCCTTTCTTCCCTGGAAAAGACTCAGTAGCCACTGTGGGCAAAACGAGCTCGGGCCCAGGGCTCCCGCTCACCCTCCCAGGCTCCAGGGTGCAGGGCTGAGGCTGGATGACGTGCCCCATGGGGAAGGCAGCTGTAAATAACTCTCAGTGAGAAGTGCATTCGTTTTTGGAGTAAATTGATACGGCTGGAGAAGACGGTACGAAGTGGCAGTGACCGCCCCACTGCGTCTGACTCAAACCCTAAGGCGACAGCTGGGCGGGGACCGCTTCTATGTCCCCCTGTACACCCGCCCTCCTGCACTCGCTTTGTTCACCCACCACTGGAGACCTTGTCCCCCCAGCGTAAAGAGCCCTTCCTGCGCGTTCACGTGTGGCAGCGCCCACCAGTGCCCCAGGCAGACCCTTGAGTGTCTGCAATTATTAGTATCACCGTCGAGGCTGCAACGAATAAACACCATTTTTAAAAAACAGTAAGTTTCCCTGGAAAATGATGGTTTAAACTGGAGCGGCCGAGGGTAGTGGGACAGGCCATCCCCAGAGGACACCGAGCCCTGCAGCTTAGGCGCACGTTAACCTCTGCCCCCTGAACCTCATCTTTCCCAGGATGGCCAACAGGGCAACGCCGTGAACCAACACGGCTCAGTCAGGCGGGCTGCCCGGCGCCGCGCCAGGTGAGAGGTCAGCACGCAGGTTACTCCCAGGGCATTAGCACTTTGGAGAAAATGCGTTGTTACACTCCAAACACTGTGGATGTCACCAGAGCAAGCCCGTGACTGAAAGCACCTGGGATCTGAGCCACACGGAGAGTCTGATGGGAGGGGAGGAGCCCCAGGACCCGAGTGAGGCCCCAGGACAGCATCCTCACCGAGTACAGGGACGACATGGCGTTGTTGAGGAAGTCATCGTCTCTCTTCTGAGGCGGTGCCGTGTTCCCAAACCCCACGTAGCGACTCTCCTGGGCCCTGAGGGGGACACAAGCAGCCACCGTGCTGCTCCTGAAAGCTGCAGGTGTGGGCGGCGCCCAGACCCCAGGACAGACCCATGGCCCGGCCGGCCCCAGGACCCCCTTAGGACATGGGATGCCCACGTATGTCCTGCAACGGCAGCACACGGGGGGCGGGTTTTCCTCAGCTCACTGGAGACCTTCCTGCTGCATCCAACCAGGGAGCCCGGGCAAGGCCCACAGCCACCAAGCAGTGGTGGCAAGAACCCGCCAACAGTGTAAGCTGACGGTTCCGGAGATACACCGTTGCAGGCCAGGCGGGGCCAGGAAGGAAAACATACTCTCCTTCTAAGCAGGCTTCGTCTCCACTCCAGACCCCCATTCACGCTGGGCAGGCCGGGGCCAGCAGCCGTGCTGACTGCACGCTCGGGTGCACAAACGATAGGCCTGGCCAGCCGCAGGGGCAGTGCTGCCCCGAGGGGCCAAACCCTCCATGCTGGTCAGCCTAGCACCCTGCTGCCCCCATCACCCGGCCTCACCCTTGATAGGAGCTGAGGTCCTCGTTCAGCCAATCCTCAAAGGCCTTGTCAGAGGACGTGGTGGAGCTCTGCGGCTGGCCCGGGGCTCTGCAACGGAGTCAAAGGTCGGTGTGGCCACCAGAGGGCAGCAGACGCCCACCCGGCACCACCTGGGCCTCCGGGAAGAAATACTGTCAGGGACACATGGGCACACCAGCTCCATCGTGCAAGTCACAAGTCGCAGGGGGACCACCCTGGGACAGCGTGCCTGCGCTCTGGGGAGGTGGGCAGCCCTCAGACAGGACAGAGCGGGAAGGTCCTGCAGAGCCGCACAGAGGTCGTGGGCACCTGTCAGGAGTGATCGGCCCTTGGCTGACGCCTGACATTTCCCATTAAACACGTCTTGAATTTTTACTGAAAGCGACATACAACGTTGTTTCTCCCACTGACTTTTGGGAAGAGCTCACAACTGGCTGTCACCACAGCAGCGTGGGACACTGGGCTACAACTGAGAGCAGGACCCCGAGAGCAGCGGCCAGATGACCCCTACCGCTGGGCAGCGGACGGCAACGTCCTGGGCTGGGGCGGGGTCCAGTTCTGAGCGGGCGATGACTCCAGAGACCACTGTCTGCCTTCGGCCTCAGTGGCCACCTGCCGAGGGGACAGGGGTCTGAGCCCGCACCTGTCAGTGCAGCCTCCTGGGCGCAGCGGCCGTGGGCTGGGGTCTCTGCCTCGTGTGAGCACTGTCACCGGGCCTCCCTCTGCAGTGACACTAACCCCAAGTGCCCAGGACCCACCTGTGTGTCTCCCAGTGGGCACCACTGTCCTCAGGAGTATTTTAACTAGATGGATGGAGCCGAGCGGACACCATACCCTCGCAGGGGTTGGGGAGAAAGGCCCAACCTTCACCCCTGCTAACTATCAGCCACCTGCTTCCTCTCGGGTGGGACGAGACGGGGCCACACGCCCGTGGACTGCATGCGGCTGCCATGGCTATGTCAGAACCCACACAGGAATCCCAACTCCTGGAGCCACTGAAGCCGCCAACGGGAGCACCTGCGGCACCGCCAGCCAGCCTGGCAGGTCCTCACCTTATCCCTGAAGAGGGCTGCGGCTTTGCTGCTGTACTTCTCCTGCAGGGACCAGCCGGGGTCGAAGTCCTCCTGAGATTCCAAGAACTGCTGGAACTTAGCGTTGCCACCAGCTTTCATCTTCTCGAGCTCAATGTCCTTCCACTTGTCCATGGTGGCAGAGCGCACGAAGCTAGAAACCAGACGATCGATCAGCCCAATCACGGTGAGCGAGGTACCCAAGGGCCCCGCCCCAGGCAAGCTGGGGATCAGACGCCTATCTTCTTGGGACGGGCACGCTGGGGACATGCGGAGCGGCCAGAGCGGGGCACTGACCTGAGGTGCACCCCGAGCCCGCGGTGTTTCCCCGAGCACTCCAGACAGATCCAGATGCCATAGGTCACGCTCACCCACTGAGGGTTAAATGCACCACACTCGAAACACACCTGAGAAAGGGGCCACATACCACTCACCGGGGTAGCTCAGGCCAGGTCCCAGGAGCCCCAAAGACCCAATGGGTGGCCCCAAGAGGGAGCAGAGGCCAGGCTGGCTGGGGGACCGACAGTGACAGCGAGGGCGGACTCCGACGCTGCAAGCGACTCCCGAGGATGCGAGCCCTAACGGCAGCAGCAGAAACATGCAGACACTCACGTTGTTCTCATCCTGCACCCTGATATCCTTGAGCACTTTCCTGGTCCTTGGGCTGGCCATGCTGCTGCAAAGAAGAAAAACAAACTTAAGACTCACAAACAGGTCACTTTACGAGAAAATCAGTAGTCAGTGCAAGAACACTACGAAACACAGCTTCAGAGAAGAGAAGTTCTGTTAAGCTGCCTGGCATCGACAGGGCGAGGCCGCCGTCACCGCAGGCAGCGCTGGGGACCGCTGACGGAGGAAGGCTGTTCTCCACACCCCGAGAGCACCAAGAGCAGGTGGACGTTCCCAGGCCAAGGGCAATGCAACCATGCGGGGCAACATGGGTGTCCCCTTTGCTTAAGCATCACGCACCCCACAACTGCATAAGTTAGAGGGAGTCCTGTCCTCTAAAAAACTTTATTCACAGCAAGGATGGTCATTACTAAAACACACACAGATTGATTAGCCCCTAAAGGGCGACACACAGGCCTGGGCTGACAGCCTTCCAAGACAGGCAGCCACGTTCCCTGCACTGCACACCTGTCCTCCCATCCCTGCTGCGCTGTGGGGGGTGGCCCTGACGGACATGTGAGGAGCATGAAGAAAATGGCTGGCAGGAGGGAGAGAGGTGACAGATGGCCACAGTAGGGCAGATCTACCCCCACGCCTCACAGGGACACTGCTGGGCAACGGCAGTCACACAGCTTGGCCTGAAAAAGCCACTTATTTCTTTACATATGTCTCCTTGCTTTCGGAAAATTCAACCTCAACCTGTGGCCCACTGAATTCATGACCAGGAAAACCAAAATAAAAGATTCCAGCAGGAGGAAGGGGGTGGGAGCCAAGCACCATGTGGGCATCACCGCGGGTCGGGCCTGGGTTTCAGGCCACCTCTACCACCTCCAGCCCACAACCGGGTTTGTGGCCTTTCTGAAGTTTGCCCTTCACTCGACTGCGAATGGAATCTGTGAGCTGTGCCCTGTAACTCACATGGCACCACACGTCCTCTCGAGAACACTAGTCAGAGCTGTGTTCCTGCACTGCTGCCATCCCACACCACCACCTCTCTACCACTTCCCTGCTGCGCGGAAGGGAACTGCTCACACCGGCTTTCCTATCAGTGGTGCAGCTGGAGCTTCACGCTGAGGGGCGGGTAAAAACTAAAGGCAGCTCCGTCCTCTACTTCACCTTCAATCATAGGGACGCAGAAACACGTGATTCATTAAGGGATCCCGACTGTGCACACAACCAAGCCTAAACCTGGAGCCCAGGACTCGAATGTCCCTCAGTGCCCACTTCGAAGCCAGATGAAGTTAAGAAATAAACGTTTGTTTTCTGTATTTGATGGAAACAAACCAGAGCTCAACTGCGGCTCCTTTCTGCCCAGGAGTTCTCTGCACCGCATGTGATGGTCCCCAGAAACCCCCCGACCTCAGGGGCAAACGTGTGAATGCACCGTCCTGCCCAGCATGGCCGTTGGCCATGCCACCACTCTGGTGGAATGCTGTCACTCCACTGAGCGTGTATTCTTCCAAAGCACGAAAGGCAGAAGTGGGCAAACACACACATGGCGAGATGTCCTGGGGGGTGAGAATTTACAAAGCCCTTTGAACACACTGGTGTCACGGTAGCCACAGGAGCCCCTTGCGGGCATGTGTGTGGGGCTGACACGCACACCTGCCCGATACAGGTCTCTACACCTGGCTTCATAGAGCTGTGCCTGCCCTCAGAGGCTGACGTTTGGCCAACAGGACACAGGCACACAGAAGTCAGCACTGGGGTGAGCCTGCTCTGCATTTCTCAGCGTGGAAAACAGCAGAGTGAACATCTGCAGAACCACTACAGAGAAAAATATGTGAAAAGTGAATGACTTAGCTTGGATTTAAAAGGACACCCCCCTCCCCGCCCTCAGTCACTGGTTTTGGATGTCAGAATCGTCGAGTTCTCTGAAATGCTGTTTAATACAAGCAGCTCCTAACTTTCAAAAGTTTAAATATTGATTCATCTTGAAAAATGATCTAAAAACTCCTGTCTTAACACTTGAAAGCAAGATGGCACAATGTAGCTTTTTCTGCAAGGGGATATAACTTCAGCCAATGTTGGACTAAGTGAGGACACTCTGTCCTAGTTCATTAAGTAATCCACTTGTCAGGCTGCAGACTGTTTGGTCTTTCTCAACATCTGAGATTAGAAGAGATGACTAAAGCGCACTGCTCAGTCCCCAGGGCCGTTATACAGGTGACAGGCAGAAACAGGAGTCACCTTTCTCAGAAACCGAACGAGGCATCCAAAGCACTTGTCTCTAAGAACAACCCTTTCTCACACTAATAAGAGTATTTCTGAACTTCCTGGCGGTGTGGCCCTGGAAAGGGATGCCAAAACGAACCCAAGAGCCAGCTATTCCCGGGCCATTATTGCAGCCCCGTCGGGCACTGTCATAAACACAGGACACGGAATATTAGAGCCGCACAATTATTTCTCAAAATCGGTGGTTTGCCATGAAGTTGTTTAACAGGCCAGACAAAAAGCATATAGTCCTTCCACGTAAATCCACGTAAACGGAAAATGTGTAAGTCCTTTCCTGGTTTCTTCTCCCTCCCTCGAGACAATCACCCACCGCAAAGGGCGAGGAAAGGGAACGAAAGCACGCTGAGGCTGCCCTTTCCGGTGAGACGGACCCCTGCCCGCCCCCGCCCCCGCCCCCACACCTGCGGGAGGAACCCTCGCTTCTTAGGGCTGGAAGGCCCTTCATAGTCGGCCTGACCGGACCCTGTGTCCAGGCCAGGTGCTGGGTCCGAGGGAGGGGACAGGGCCGGGGCCGGCTCGGCCCACGCGGGGGGATGATGGGCAGGATGATGTGACTGGTGGAGAATTCCAGATGCTGAGGTGGGGGAGTGGGGGCAGCTCCAGAGGAGAAGGGTGGCCGGCTGAGGACGCGCGTAGGGTGGGGGCGTCCGCCGGGCCGGGCCGGCGGGCGGGCGGGCGCCAGGGGCCTCAGGCCGCGCGCTTACCTGGTGGGCGGGCTCGATCCTGCGCGCCGGGTCGGCCGTGTTCCGGAGGCTCGGGCGGGGTCCGGGCCAGGGTCGCGCAGCTCGCAGCACGGAGGACTCTAGCCCGCCGCCCACCCCGCCGCCACCAGCTTCCGGCTACGTTGCGCCTCCCAGGGCATCACGGGAAGCCGGGGGCTGCTGGCAGGGGCGGGACTTCCGCTCTGCAGGCCGGACCGGAAGCACCGCCCCCCCGTCGCCATGGGGACGCGTCCCGGCGCCGCGCAGCTGCCAGGTTGGCCCAGACGCCGACCGGGGCAGGAGGCCGGTGCTGACGGCCCTGGGGCCGGACTCCGGGTCCTCTTCGCGTCGCTTCGCCTCGTCGTGGTCGGCCCTGCGGATCCCCAATGCTGCTGCGCGGGGCTGGGTTAGCGACTGTGTCAGAACTGGAGGCCTGGGGACCGCCGGCCATCCTTAACGTGGACACGGAAGTGCGTCCACGCGCATCCTCAGGGTCTGTTCGAGAAACTGACGGCCTGTTCAAATTAGGATGATTCGAGGATGGTTTGTTTACACGGGAACTAGTTAGGAAGGTGTGCGTGGCTTTCGGGAAACCACAGGAATTCTGCCGGAGCAGCAGGGCTGTGACGTCAGGAGGCTCCGAGGGACGTGCGGAGGGAGGGGGCCGGTACCCAGGAAGGAGAGAGTCTTTAGGGCCTCTGCCCAGAGGAGCTGTCATCTTTGTCTGAGGGCATCTCCAGCCCACGGTGACCAGAAGGAGAAGCCACAAGAATAAGTACCTGGCCTCTCTGACCTCTCACCCTCCGCTCTCCCTATTTGCCTCCTGTTGGCGGAGCCCATTGGTGTCGTCGGGGGTGGAGAGGGTGGGGGGTGGGTATGGAGCGCAGCTGCAGAGAGAGAGAGAGAGAGAAATGAGGGGGTGGGGAGAGAGAGAAGGAACACATCACACAGGCGGGGCAATCCGGCTGTAAAGCAGTGTGAATAGCAGGATCCCAAACATGGGGAAATGACTGTACAAAGAGAATTGTTGAAAGTGATCTCTGAGGGGTATAATTGCAAGTGGTTGTCAGTTATTCCTTTGTGCTTTTCTGTATTCCACATACTTTTAGGGATCTGTGTAACTTGGGATGGTCCAGTATAAACATTTTTACGTTCCATAACTTGTACAGCTCAGAGAGTTTGGACAAACGCATGCCCAGTGTACCTCCACAACAATCAGCTACAGAACGTTTCCATCGGAGGCAACCACTGTTCTCATGTCTAGCCTCATACCTCAGTTTTGTCTGTTCTAGAACGTCACATAAATAAGACATGCGATATGTACTTAGGATGTCCTTCGGTTAACGTGATGGTTTTAAGATCCACCCATGTGGGTGTGTGCCTCTATTCTCAGTATTTCATATAAATGGAATCGTACAACATGTGACCTTTGGTGTCTGACTGTCACTCAGCATCATGTTTCCAGGGTTCATCCACATTGTAGCACGAATCAGTGCCTCATTCCTTTTTATTCCATTAAATGAAAATACCATTTCATTTATCCATTCATACAATGGTCACTGGACTCATTTCTAAGTTTTGGCTATTATGAATAAAGCTGCCCTGAAATCCATGTACATGTCTTTTTGTGGACATACTTTTTGTGTCTGTCACTTAATTACTTAGAAGTAAAATTGCTGGGTGATGGGGTAGGTGTGTGTTGAACCTTATAAGCAACTGACAGCCTTCCAAAATGCTTGTATTATTCTGTATTTCCACCAGCAGTCTGAGGGTTCCAGTCGCTCCACATCTTTGTCAACACTTGGTGTTGTCAGTCTTTTTATTGCAGCCAGTCTCGTGGGTACCAAGTGGTATCTCATTGCAGTTTAATCTGCCTTCTCTCCATCACTGGTTGAGTGACGCCCTGAGTGCTTACCTTACTCCTCAGCACTTCCAGCCTGCCCTGGGCCCAGCTGAGCATAAGCACCCTCCTGCGTCCGGGGCCACCCCACGGGAAGAGTCACCAGTTCCTGCAATAAGAAGCCACTGGCACTCACAGAAATGGCGAGGGCTGAGATGGTTTGGACGAAGCACCAATAGGGTCTACACAGGCGGTAATATGAGACAACACAGATGTCGGTGTAGATTTCAGATCCTGTGGTTGTGCCTGTGTAGGCTCCACGGGTTCAGAAAGTGAGAGGCAAGTGCTGGATCAGTTAGTTACAGTGGGCTTCCTGGAGGAGGCAGGCTGAGAAGGATGAGGTGTTGAGAAGGAGAAGAGGAAAAGGGAAGGCATTCCTGGAAAGGGCACATTTGGCACCGACTACACCAAACAAGCAATGGAGGCTGGATTTCCAGTTTTCTGATCAGTTTTCTAAAAAGTCAACCTTCCACCCACCCCAGGCTATGGGAGGGCTGGGGCTATGTTCACCTCCAGAGCCAAGACTAGAGGGGTGGCCCTTCCAAGGACATGGCGAGCCCACTGCTTCAGAGCCTGTGCGGCAGCCTCTGCCTCGCTCTGTGGTCTCAGGCTCAATCAGTGACCACGTGACAGAGAAGATGAGACACTCACGCACAAGGGCAGAGTGTGGGCCATGCAGCGAGAGGGCGGGCAAGCATACTGAAAGCATTTTATTACTCCATCAAAACACGGAGATCATTTGTTTTACTCTCAGAACTGCCAGCAGCCCATTACTTTTCAGTTATATGTAATGTGATCATCTTGGTGGTTTCCTCCCCAGGGATCCCGAAGTTCTCAATGTGATTAAAACAGAAGGGAATTCACGGGCAGCAAAATGAAAGCCTCAGTGTCAATGGTTGCACAGAGCTGGAGGGCTCCTGGCATTAGCCGGGCCTCACAAGAGGAACAGGAACGAAGCCACTGCCAGCCAGGCATGAGAGCAGGTGGTCTGTGAAGTCGCTGTGGGGCCTGGGCAAAAGCGTTACTTTTTCCCGGACTCAGTTTCCACATCTGTGAAAGGAGGTCTCCAACTCCCCTTTCAGGCCAGGGGCCACATGTCCTGAGCACTTGCCAAAAGTCAGTCCCTGGGCTCGATAAGGACGACCTCCTTTAAGCCACACAGCAAACCTGTGTACTCTTTCTGAGACGAACCCACTGTTCAAGGGAAGACACTGGGGCCCACAGCAATGAAGTAATTTGCCCAAGGTCAAAAAGCTAGTAAGTATGGAGCCAAGGTTTGCACCCAGCTTCTGCTCCATCCTCAGAGCAGGAAGGCGAGTGGACTTCGGGCCTGGTGGGGTGGCCCATCCTGCCCTCTGATCCGAAACCCAGCCCCAGTCTCAGAGGCAGAACCACGGTGGTTTGTTTCCAAACTTGTGCAAGTAACAGAGAAATTGGTTGTGGGGCTGTGAGCGCTGGTTGTCAGTGGCCCCGTGGGGGCCCTACAGCCTGGTCAGCAGGTCTAGGGGGTCCACCAGCTCTGGTAGGGGTGGCAGAGCCTGAAGAAACAGTTGGGGCCACACAGGGCTGGACCTGCCAGTCTGGTTTTCCCACGTCAACATACAGACTGTGGCACTTTTTACACCCTGCTCCAAGGAACTCTTCTTCCCTTGTCAGCCTTCAGCCTGCAGGTGCACATTGTAATTTCTCTAACTGCGCCTTCCGTTGTCATCACTGTTACCATTCTTGCTACTATGTTGCCTCACCCCCAGGTTGTGCAATGATCTCTCTGTGCTCAAGTGCTTCATGGCGTAGGCCCCCAGAAGTGGAAGCTCTGGGTGAATTCTGGCAGATCCTCCCAAATTGTCCCCAAGGCCTTGGTCCCAAAGCACTGATGTGAGCGTGGCTCTTCTTACGACTTCTGCCAGGCCGGGCATCATCAAGCTGCTTGTCTTTGCCATGCCAGCAGCACGTGTGAGTTTTCATTTTCTTAATGGTGGCGGGGCCAGGCACAGGTGTACTAGGCAGCGTCCATCCCCTCCTGATTCCTGTTTGTCCTCTGCCCGTTTGTGTCTTCTGTTGATCACCTTCCACTGCAGGTCCTTCCTGAAACAGCATTGCCCCACATCTGGAGACCAGAGCATGGGCTTGGTTCGGGTCTGCCCAGCTGAGATGCCCACCTCCTGGCCCCTGGCATGCTGAGTGCTCAGACACAGCCCCACGTAGAGAGGGCCTGCTGGCCCCTCTGCTGCTGCCTCTGACTGATGCACAGGGAGAATGGGAGACTGTGACAGAAGGAAATGACAAATGGGAGGAGGCTGGGACGTGTGACCCTGCTCATTTGAGAGGCTGTGTGCCCTACAGCAGCACAAGTATCCCTGGAAATCCCGACCTGTCGTTCTGTCCTAAAACACCCAGCGACTCGCAGCTGTGCTGGGTGACACTTGGTCACACAGGCTAAGGAGTCGCAGCCATGAATGTGTTGAGACTGGGCCAGCTTCTCAGATTGCCAGCCTGTTGGCTCCGATTTGGGACTATGGCAGTAAGGACCCCACCACCCCACCTCAGCCCCTCCTATGTCTATCTTAGTTGGGAATCTTTCCAGAGTCTAGTTGCTAGAGACATAAAACCCAACCCCAAATAGCTTTAAAAACAAAGGAAAGTGATTGACTCATGTGATGAAAAGTCCAGTGGTAAGTTGGCTTTCAGGTGAGGCTTGATCGAGCAGCGCAACAATATTGCCAAGGACGGTTTTCTCTGTCTCTTTGCTCTACAGTTCCGTTTTCATCCTAAGGTCCCAAGAGGCAGCTCCCAAGACTGCAAAGTCCCTGGTGTGCATCCAGCGGGAGAACGTGGCTTTGTACCAGCATCCCAGCCAAAAGCCTGAGATTCACTAGCTTGGGTCATGTGTCCACTTCTAAGCCAAACACAGGCCAAGGCGTGGAATGGCATCTGGGCATCTGTGGCACCTGTGGCATCTGGGAGCTCCAGCCCAGGAGCACCAGAGGAGGCTGGTTTCCAGAACTCTAGGGACCCCCAAACAGCAATGTGAGGTGTTGGGGAGCCGGAGGGCAAGACACTGGAGAGCAGGCGGCCCACACATCTGCACTTTGAGGCCCATCTCCACACTCCATGGGGCCAGGTGAGCTTTCCGTGTGGGGAGCTGAGGTGGGTTCAGGGGTGCAAGCCCTTTCGTGTGGGAAGAGCGTCTGAACACTGTTATCAGTGGGGGTCTTTCCCTTCAGGACGGAGATGTGGGAGCCCGCTCCCTTTGCTTTTCTGCCGTGAACTGGAACGGACCAAATTTTCTTTCAAAGGAAGAGCAGAGCCCACGCCGCCGTCCACGGGCTGCTTCCCACCTGGTCCGGTGGGGGTCAGACTGTCCCCGCTGTGTAGCTGTGGGGCTCGGGCCTCTATGTTCTGAGAGTGTTTGTTGATAGAAATGTCTCCAGTGTCACCTGGAGATTTTGTGCACATGGCAGTGTGGTGCAGGGGCCCTGCAGGTGTTTCCATGGTGATGAGGCAACTTCCGTGCGGGGGCAGTGCCCAGGAATGGGGTGCAGACCCGCTTATCCTGTTGTTCCGGCCGCTCTGCTGGGGCGGTGGGACGGGAGTGTAGGAGAGCACCCCAGAACCTCAGCCCATCCTCTTCAAGTGCAGTGGTTGAATGGCGGCCCCCAAAAGATAGGTTCTAATGCCTGGCACATGTGAATGGACCTAATTTGGAAGAAGGGTCTTTGCTGATGTGGCTGAGCTAAGGACCTTGACGCGAGAGATCGGATGACCTTGGTGGCTCTACATGCCGTCACCAGCAGCTTTATGAGAGACACGCAGAGGACAGAGGCAGACATTGGAGTGATGGGGCCGCAAGCCACGCGACACTAGGACCATGAGAGCGGGAATCAAGGATGCCCTCCCCTAGGGCGTCCAGGGGCCATGGCCTGCCTGCACCTTGATTTGGGACTTACAGCTTCCAGACTGCGGCACAATAGATTTCTGCTGTTTGGGCCCACCCAGTTTGTAGTACATTGTTACAGTTGCCACCGCAATTTAATACACCAGGTTCATTAGGGAAGAAAAAAGAAAGAACACACAAAGTCCTGGTCAGAGGGAGCTCTGTCCTGCAGCTCTCTGAGCGAGGCTGCGCGCCTCCCAGGAAGAAATGGCCCCATGCTCCTCCTCGCAGGGTCTGGCTTTCGCCCTGTAGAAGGCCCCCTAACTGTCCCAGCTCTGTCCCCAGACCCGAAGAGCAAGGCTTCCCCCTGATTTGCAGTCCCTGCTTAGTTCGTGGGCCCTGTTGGCATTCTGGCCTCATGCTGATGACTGAGGCAGCCTTGCCAAGTGTCAGACTCCTGTCAGTGCCCCCAGCCCCTCGCTGGTTTGGGGGGTGCCTGGGGGACCCTGGAGGCAGCCCTCCTCTGTTCTCTGGTTATGACTCACATTGTTGCAGTTTCCTGCTGCCTGTAATCCGCCTCTGGTGGTTTGTAAACTCCAGTGGCAGGTCAGGGTTGAGGTTGCTGCAGGAAACGGATCTTAGCTGACTCCTTGGTGAAGGGGCCAGTGAGAGTGGCACCCAGAGCTCCAAGGATCAGATTCCAGCGAGTGCTCCGCCTGTGCCCTTTCCTGGTGGTGCTGTTGGGCCAGGTCACCGAGGAGCTGGGACCTCTGGCCCTGGGTCGCTGGAGCCAAGAGCAACTGCCCAAGGCTGCAGGGCCACTGCTGGGCTGTCCCAGAAGGGCTACCTATGTTCCTCACCTGGTGGAGACCCTCCCCCCCACCACACGTGTCCCTCTGCTTAGGACCCACCCCTCTGAGGCCTGACCAGGACCGCTCCTGCCTCTCAGCACAAGGTTCCTCTCCTGAGGACGGGGTGACCATGGCTCACCCTGGCCTGGAACCCCAGTGGCTTCCTATGGCAGACGGGATGAGTCCAACCCAGCCCCAGCGCAAAGCCTCTGGACCCGCCTAAGCTGCCTCCCTCTCACCGTCTGCTCCACCCCCACACCTCTGCCCAGGGGGCCTTCCCCTAGTCCTCCAGCTGCCACACACAGGACCCGGGCCTCCAGCTTGGCTGCCAGCAAACCCAGGTCTCTCCGGAATCCCTTCCCCTCAGGCCTGAAGCCACCCTGGCCTAGTCACAGTCAGAGCACACCTGGCCTTCGGGTCCCCCACGTTCCCTGAGCAGGAGAGCTCCTGGTAGGCTAGCCTGTCCCTCTTCCTACCCCTAGCGGTCACTCCCAGGCGGGGTACCTCTGAGCTCTTGACACCTGGGGCCCCACCAGGGAGGAGGTTGATGGGGAGGGGGTCACACCAGGGGACAGGACAGACACGAGAGGTGTTGTCGGGCAGGAGGCTCCCTGGGGGAGGGGAGCCGCTGGTTATCGTTATGCTGGACTCGGGCAGGGTGGCCTCGCGTCTGTCCTGGGGCCAGCGGGCAGCCCCTCTGCTCCGCGCCGCCAAAGACGCGCCATCGCCCCTTTAAGAAAGGGTCCCGTGGCCCCTCCCCAGCTGGCGCGAAGTCCCCGGAGGCCGCGGGTGGGGGGGAGGGAGGGAGGGAGAGAGAGGGGAGTGGAGGAGGGGGAGAGAGAGAGAGAGAGAGAGAGAGAGAGAGAGAGAGAGAGAGAGAGAGAGAGAGAGAGAGAGACGAGGCACAGCTGTTATTCCAAGGGGGCGGAGCTGGACCGGGGACCCGGGGAGGTAGGGAGGGGTCGAACAGGGAAAAGGCCAGGGGCCGAGGGCCAGGAGTAGCGGAGCTGAGGGGTGAGACCCGGCCCGCGGAGGTCACGAGTCCGCGAGGTGGGGTCTGGGGCCGCCGCGCGGTGTGGCGAGGTTCTGCCGAGGTCCAGAGATCGCGGGCCGCGTCCGGGGCCAGGAGCCGGGCGGGGGGTGGGGGGTGGGGGCCATCGGGACTGGGGCGGGGCCGGGGCTTAGGGCCAGGGGCCGGGGGCCGAGTGCCGGGGGCGGGGCCGGGGGCGGCAGGATTGCGGGCCTGGACTCTGGGCTCCCCGCGCGGGTGGCTCCGGGTCCAGACAGCAGAGGCGGCGCCATGGGCTGCTGTTCCGGCCGCTGCACGCTCATCGTCCTCTGCACTTTCCAGCTGGTGAGTGGCGGCCTCTCCTCGGACCGCGCAGTCCCAGCGCGCTAGGGGATCCGGGCTCTGACCCTGCCCCAAGCCCAGCCCGCCGGGTCCGCGCCAGCCTGGGGAGCTCCGCGCAGGGGATGGCTGGGACCCGCCGGCTCCTACAGCAGAACTTCGCCGCCGCTACGGGGGCGGGGGGACGTGGGAAGCCAGTGCCCTAGGCGCGACCCCTCCGGCCCCGACTGCCAGCCCTGCGCGTCCCGCTGTGTGTGCACGCGCGGGGGCGGCCGCAGTGTTCCCAGCAGCAGGGACAGGTGCCGGGGAGAGGCTGGAAGTGGCCCGCGCGGAACAAAAGCCTTCGGGCGGGGCGCCTGGATGCTGCTCTCGCCCGCGCCTTGCGTGGGGACTCAACAAGTCCCGTGGGCGCGGCGCGGTCAGGGAGGAGCGCTGCTGCGCGAGCGGTCCGCGCGTGTCAGGAAAGGCGTGTGTGGCTCCCAGGGCGCACGCAAGTAGCGCGTGCGAGTGTTCCCTTTCCCAAGCTAGCGCCAGGCCCCGAGTGAGCAGCGGAGTTCCCTTTCTGAGGCCTGACAGCCCATAGGGTGGGGGGTGCTTGGGAGATGGGGAGTGTGTGTGTGTGGGTGTGTGTTGGGGGGGGTGAGCCTGGCCCTGCCCTCCCCTGGTGTCCCCCAAGCTGGAGGAGGGTTCCCCCCAGAGAGATGGAGAGAGGAGAGGGGCGTTGGAGCCAGTGACCAGGCCTGCATTTGAGTGTCTTTTGTGTAGGGGATTAGCTGGGCCGCTGGACACAGAGCTTTGTGGAGAACTTGGCCATCTTGGCCAAGTTTCCACTTCGCTCTCGGAGCTCCAAGCTGCTAGGTCATACCCGTTCCCAGAGCCCGCTGCCTTGGGGGAGGGGCTGATACAGGACTGGGCCCCTGGGTCTCTGGTCTTCAAAAGGAAGTGCGGCTTTGTTGAGGCCTCACTGCCTTTGCTCTGGCTCAGCTGGGCCGGGCGGGAGTCCAGGAGGACAGAGGGGCTGCTTCAGAGAAGCTGTGAGCAGAAAGTCCTCTTGCACTCACCGCAGGGGTTGCCGTCCTGCCCTTTGCCTGGGGGCAGGGCTTGCCATCGGGGCTGGCAGGCGGCTGAGATACACTGCCCAGTGTGTCCCACCTGGAGGAAGCTGCCAGAGTTTCCCTGTGGGGCAGGCTCTGCTGTGGAAGCCTGAGGGGTGGGGTGACGGGGAGCATGGAGGGAGGGGGGCGATCTCCAGGTTTTGTGCGATGAGGCTGGGAGAGGCCCTACCCTACAAAAGGCTAGGAGGCCGAACAACTGTTCCATGGGCAGTAAGGGCTATTGCAAACCTTGTCTTTAGGTGGGAGTGTCCCTCAGGGCCAGGAACCCCCTTAGGAGGTGGTGTCGGGACATCAGGAAGCAGCGCTTTGGGGGGTGCTGTGACTGTGGTTTGGTTTCCATGTGTTGAGATTGGTGTGTGGGAGACACTTGGGGTGCACGAGTGGGCTGGGATTCCAGGCAGGAGAAGTGGATGTACTGGGTGAGGGGTGTGGCCTCTGGGCTCAGAGGGGTCAAGTCTGGTAATGTTGCCTGTTTAACCTCTGAAGTGGACAGCGGATAGAGGACAGACAGGCGGCCCCCCACACGCCCCTGGAAATCTGGCTGCAGCTAAGGGGGAGGGGTTATCTTGGCTTAGGGCTGCAGGGTTCCCTGGGCCAGGGGCTTCTGGCAGACTCTTAGTCTCAGCCAGGCGAGCCCGAGGGCCTGGCCAGAGCTGTGTCCCCACAAGGCCAGCAGGGAGCTATGAAAAGCCTTTTGTCCTGGCCATCCCCTGTCCCTCCTTTGCCTGGTGGAGGGGATGGCAGAGTAAGACAAGGTCTGACGTCACCCACCACTCTGGTCACTGTGTGGGGGGTGGGGGGCCCTAGGAGGAAGCCGAGGGGGCGTCCTGTGGCTTTTCTTTTCTCTTCTGACAAGCGTGAGAGTTTCCTCGTTACCCAGCTACGGGACAAAGGCCCGAGCATGTCTTCCCAGAGCCATCTCTGAAGAACAGCATGACCATTGCCTGCTCTGAGCCCGCCGAGCATCGAGGCGCTTTCCCTAGTTGTGCCCTACCATGGTGACAGGAAGGGGCGAGGACTTAGCGAAGGGTTTGGAGAGCGGCGGCGCTCATCTCCCCGCCTGGACGATGGCCACAGCCTGAGCCTTCTGGTGTCTTGGCTCAGAAACGGAAAAGACAGAAAGACGCCCCCACACAGACTGCTCGTGCTGGCCACCCTGCTCAGGCTGCAGGCCCGCCCTTCTGGGAGCAGCCCCTGGAGACCACCCTCAGATTTAACCATTAACAAGGGCGCACAAGTCACTCGTCCCATCCAGGCCGTGAGCCCACTCTGCTGGGTGCACTGGGTTCTAGGGGTAAAATCAGGCAGAATTCAAATAGCCAGGAGTGTCTGAGATTCCCCACGGCCTCTTGGCCGGCCCTGGTTGTCCTGGGAAACGGTGGGCCTCGCTCCAGCCTCTCAAGAGAGAGCAAGGCCACCACCTCCTAGCTGCAGTCACAGCCTCAGGCGGACTTGTCTAGAGGAACCCATGGCAAGCCTGCGGGCAGGACGAGCTGTGACATGAGGGAAAGTGGCTCAGAGCCTGGGGGTCTCACCCGTGGGCAATTTCTCCATGCCATGCATGCAGGCCTGCTCCCACTCCCCGTGCCCAGCTGTCTCCTAGGGCTGACCCCAATCCCTGAAGGACATGGTTGGAACGTCCCCCTGCACAAGACCTCCTGGAAACAGCCGCCACCGCCTTGGGGCCATCCACGATGACCTTGACAATGCCCAGGACAGACCCATAGCAGCTGTTTCTGGGGGCTGGTCGGGGTCCCACAAGGGCTCCAGGACACAGGTCAAGAGCAAGCAGAGGGGCGCTGAGGTGGGGAAGGGCCGGGTGCCCTTCTGGCTGAGGTCAGGGCATCTGTGACCAGCAGGCCCAGGGATCCCAGGGAAATCCACGAAGGCTCACCCTGCTGGACTCTGTCCCCAGTCACAGTGCTGGGGGGCCCTGTGGGATGTGGAGGCTGCTCCTGGGTGCCCCATCCTTCCTCCACCCTGTGTCCCAGCTCTGCCCACTCTAGGTTTCAGCTGTCCAATCTCGGGGAGGGGTGTGTGATGACCAGCTGTGAGAAGACTCTCATTTCTGCCTATAATGCCTGGTGGCTGCTTGGAGGGGCCCCTCCCTCCCCTACCTTTCAGAGCCCTCCCTCCCCTACCTTTCAGAGCCCTCCCCCAGTCCCAGAGCTCAGCAGGTGACCCACCGCCCACCCACCAGAGGTCACTCAGGGTCAGGCAGGCCTCTAGCTCTCCCAGTGCTGACAGAGCACTGGGTGCACCGTGGGCCCTGAGTGAAATCGTGGAATGCAGCCATAGGCCCCCGGGAGCCACGCTGCCTGGAGGCTGTCCTCCCTCCACAGCTCTTTCCAGGATGTGACAGGTCCCTTCCAGCCCTCGCTGGATGCAGAGGATTCCGCCGTATTTTTTCCCGGTGTTTCCTCTACACCAGCATGTGTGATGGGCCTGGCCCACAAACACGATGAATGAATGAATGAGTGAACAAATGCTGTCTGGAGTCATGACAGCTCAGAACCAGTCGGTCTCCCTACATATAAAACATCAAGTTCCTTAGGCATCTGGTTCCTCCAATTGGTCCTCTGTCGGCCGTTCCTATGGGGTTGGCATCTACAGAGCTGGAGGGGTGAGAATGGCCTCCAAGTGCAGGAACAGCCTTGCCTGCCGCCCCCCCTTGTTCCCAAAGCACAAGAGAGAGCCCAGCAAACCGAGGCTGTGCTGTGTGCTCTTCCTGTCCTGCGTTTGTTGTGTGGCCCTCCACCGCCGTACTTCCAGCAGCCCCCGCCCCACCCCAGTTCTCTTTCTTCAGATGAAGGAGGAGCTGGGGGTGAGGGTTTCTCCAGCAGGACCTTTCAAAGCAGAAGGAACACCGAGCGGAGAGGTGTCGGGGCCATTGGACTTGTCTGGGGATTTCTGCTGGAAGAGCCAGGACCGCAGCAGGCCCTCGAGGGGTGATGAGGCAGGAGGTCCTCGTGGCTCTGCTACCCCTCACACGCTGCCCCTGCCCTAGGTCACTGCCCTGGAGCGCCAGGTGTTTGACTTCCTGGGCTACCAGTGGGCGCCCATCTTGGCCACGTTCACCCACATCGTCATGGTCATCCTGGGGCTCTTTGGCACCATCCAGTACCGGCCTCGTTACATCGTGCTGGTGAGTCCTCTGCGCTGCGAGGTTTGCTGCAGGCAATTGGGCTGGCTGGCCAGCATGGGGCCCTCCAGTAGCATATTGCCCTAGAAACCACCAGAACACCCAGAAGCTAGGAGTTTAGCTGCATACCATCTTCCCAGACCACCAGGCTCAAACCTTTCCACAACCCAGACATCTAGAATTCTGACCTGGAAACTGAGGCGCAGAGCAGGTGCCCAAGCCCAGGGCAGGACTGGACCCTGGGGCGCCCCAGCCCAGGCCCCTACATGCTGCCATCCTGCCCCTGCAGAAGTTTGAATGACGTCCAGCAAGTTTTGCTCTGGTCAGTGCAGCAGAGGAAGATAACCAGTCCTGACTGGGGTTTGTAGCAAACTTCTCCAGTAGTGGGCATTTCAGGCCTATGGGCCACAGTCTCCGCCGTGGCACAGATACAGCCGTAAGCAGTAGAGGACAAGCGGGCGTGCTGTGTCCAGGAAGACTACCACAGCTGGCACCCTGCAGCCTCCCACTCCTGCCTGGTAGCTCTCTGGGGTGCTTTTTTAGGGAGATTTCAGGGAGTCGGGCCACTCTGCAGTCAGACCACACATGCCCTTTCTTCTCATTCGTCCACCGTGGATGAGCCATAAGCATCTCTGGACCAGGACAAGGAGCAAGGAAAGGGTCCCCGAAAGTTGGCTGTTTCTGGTGGCCCCATCTCCTGGGCACCCCTCTGAAGCAGAAAGCAGAAGCCCTGTCACACTCTTGGCGTAGTGGAAAGGTTCCACAGCTGAGACCTGGAGTGGCTCCGCCTGCCCCTACAGGCGCTCAGTGGTCTCCTCTGAGGGCTAAAGCAGGGTGCCCCCCCCCAACAAGTTCCCCGGCTGTGCCCCGCCTTTGTCTCCCTAGTATGCTGTGTGGGCGGCCATCTGGGTCACATGGAACATCTTCATCATCTGCTTCTACCTTGAAGTGGGGGGCCTCTCGAAGGTGAGTGAAGTGGAGGGAGACGCATGTAAATGGAGGGGGCCTGGCCACTGTGGGCATTGCATGCATTCGGTCACCTGTCCCCCACACACAGAGGCGGGGATGGGTCTGCTCATGGCTCTGTCCCTGGCGCCCAGAACAATCCTGACCCACAGCAGTGACTCAGTGAAGGTCTGGGGAATGACCAGTGATGTGATGGATGGATGAGGGGCTGTGGCACCAGGGAAGGCTTCCTGGAGGAGGGGGCCTCAGAGCCTGGGCAGCACCTGGAAAGAGAGTAAGGGCTGGGGGCCAGGGAGCAG
Source organism: Rhinolophus ferrumequinum (assembly GCF_004115265.2). Lineage (NCBI taxonomy): Eukaryota > Metazoa > Chordata > Mammalia > Chiroptera > Rhinolophidae > Rhinolophus > Rhinolophus ferrumequinum. The sequence goes on from NC_046306.1 coordinate 672,295, forward strand.
AAAGACCAGCCCTAGAAGAGGTGTGCAGGCAGGAATACCACCTTGGGGGACCAGGCCAGGCAGAGCAACGCTACCCTCCTGCCCTCTGGACTGCTCTACTCTTTCAAACACTGATGAAGTCCACTGGTCCCTCCTGCAGTAGGGGCGGGATAGGGTATGAGGGGGTGGGGCGACCACATCCAAGCCCTGTTTCACCAAGAGTGTCCTTGGTGAACAAATTCTGCCTGAGCGGCTATTGAGGGCACTTTGCACATAGCATTTTTTTTCATCCTTGTATGAAGCTCAGAGGTAGGATTTCAAAGAGCCAGGAGTGGGGCTGGGGTTTGGCTCCAGGTGCCAGGCGTGGTAGTCAGCAGAGCTGACTGGCCCCTAATTCATGGGGCCACACCTGGGCCAGACACATGTAACACACACAAAATGGGAGCATTGGCCCGAAACATGAAGGAGGAGCTTAGGGCACCTGAGAACGCACTGTTGGGGGTCTGTCCTGGGCAGGGATGCCTTCCCAGAGGAGGGGGTGTGAGCTGAGGGCTGAGGGCAAGCAAAGCCAGGCATGGCTATCTGGGGAGCAGCTAGAAGGGCTTTGGTGCCCCTGCCTCTCATGGCTGGAGCCCAAGGGGTCCCCGGACGGGAGAGGCAGAAGGGCAGGGCACCCCTCGCCTTTCTCAGGGAGCCCTCGCTGGGCTGTGGTGAGTGGGGGCTGGTGGAGTCCCTAGTGCTAACCTGGTCCCACCCCTTTTCCCCCAGGACAGCGAGCTCCTGACCTTCAACCTCTCCCGGCACCGCTCCTGGTGGCGTGAGCATGGCCCCGGCTGTCAACGAGAGGAGCCAGTGGCCGGCTTCCAGCCCTCCGGTGGCCAGGCCCTGGTGCCGGGCGTCAGCTGCGTTCTGGAGCACAGCTATGTGGAAGCCCTGCACAGCGCCCTGCAGATTCTGGTGGCTGTGAGTGTGGGGGAGGAGTGTGAAGTGCCAGGGGAGGGGATTCACCCAGAGGGCCGTGCCGTCCTCTGCCAGGGCATGGCGTCCTTCCTTACCCATCGTTGCCTGACGGGTTAAGGACTCACACCTCTACTCCCTGCCTGTGTGTCCTGAGCCATCAGAGCCTCAGTGTCCTGCACTGTAAACCGGGCTCGGGTCCCACTGTGACCCCAAGGGCAGCATGAGGCTGAGACAAGGACAGAACCTGATTGTACTCATGATGTTGTGGGGTCGGGGATACTGGGGCTCCTGCAGTCTGCCCCCTCCCAGCCCTGGAGGCAGTGTGTGTCGGGGAGGAACCCCAAGAATTCCACCCGGCCAAGCACCCAGTGCTGGGAGAGTGGGGACTGCAGGCCATGCAGGTATCTGGAGAGCTCCATGGAGCTGCAGCGGGGCCTGGGAGGATGGACAGGAGGTTGGCTGTGGGAAGGCAGAGGTGTGGTGAGTGGGGCATCTTTCCCCAGCACCCTCTCCCTAGGAAGAGCAGGGCTGCAGGAGGCGTTTTCAGCACCACGGCCAGCTCCCGGGCCCCAGGCTCCTTCCGCGGCAGGGGGCGCCCTCCCCTCCAGGCCCACGCAGTTTGGGAAGGCTTCTCAAGTTTGTGCTTCAATAGCGAGGAGACAGTCCTGCCCCTCAGAAGGAGGGGGGCCATGAAGAATAGGGGGCACAAACCTGATCTTTCCAGCATGTCTGGCAGCCCTGGTTGAGTCAGGGCTGGTCCCCTCATTCACATCAAAGAAGGCAGTTCCCTGACGGTGGTAGATGCCATGCTCCGCAGTAACTCATCGCGTGGTTAGTGTCGCACACGTCACGTGAGTGTAAAGGGGTCAGGCCGTGGGCAGTGCAAGCCCTGCCGCATCTCAGCTGGAGCCCTTTCTCCCTGGAGGCCTGGTGCCCCGAGGTCCTGGGGGGTTTAATGCAGGCCTGCCCTCTTTCCCCTGAAGTCTGAGCATCTCCAGTGAGGGGCCTCTGCCCTCAGGGCTTGGTGATCTCCTGGCTCACTTGTCCAGTGGTCAGCACTCACACCCTGGAGGCCCTACTGGGGAAGTCAGACACTTGTTGGGCCATGTCTCGCGATGACGCTCCTCCAGCTCACCTGGTGTCCTGACCCTGGCCTCTCGGTGTCTTTCAGCTGGTGGCCTTCGTCTATGCCTGCTACGTGGTCAGTGTTTTCACCGAGGAAGAAGACAGTTGTAAGTGTGTGGCCAGCAGGCTCCCTCCGAAGCCCATTAGAGACCCGGCCCTGCCCTGCCAGGCAGTGGGGGAGGGAGCGGGGAGCAGAGGGCCAGCCTCGGGGTAGTGTCTCCAAGATCTCCTGCCCTGCTGTGGGCAACCTGAGACCCCTCCCCTTAGATGGGTCCCCATGCCCACAGGCATCCTGGCCTGAGCAGAGAGGGGGATGGTCCAGCCCCCTGAAAAGAGATAAGGAGGGGTCCCAGGCTGTGGGCATCAGGGGTCAGCTCACCCCAAGACCTGCAGGTTTACAGGCTCCCATACTGCAGGGCTGGCTCCCACAGCCCCCACAGCTGCTGCAGGTGGCAGGCTGAGCCCTCAGACCTACGGGGAACGGGCCACTCTGCCTCCTCGCAGCTGAGAACTGGGCCATGCTGGCTGGGCTTCCCCCCAGGCCCTCAGTACTGGCCTGGACTCATCTGACAGCATTTTCACTTGCCCTCCACTGTGAGCCCCTTTCAACTTCCTCTGATATGCAGCATCAGCTCAGCCGCCCTCACAGGCCCCGACTGTGGTCTCAAGGACAAAGCCAGGGTGGCAGGGGCTGGGCACACCCATGGGCAGACCCTCCCCTGGGGTCTGAATCAAAGTAGACTTCAGAGCCTCTGTCCCAGGGCTCAGGTGGCTCTGGGGTGGGCAGTCCATTTGTTCAAGTGGCATCCTGGGGCTAAGAGAGCAGGCTCATTCCCAGACCAGCCCCCAGCTCCCCTCAGCCGTCGGCCTGTGTGGCCACCCGACCATCTCTCAGGGCACAGCTGGCAGGGAGGAAACAAAAGAGCTTCATGTGTTGGTCACATTAAAACATTCTAGGACGGGAGCCAGCCTGGGGGTTCAGAAACGCATTTGTTTTGCCCAGAAAGCCCCTGCTACCCACTAGCTGTGCAGACTGCTCCAAGGGGTGGGTGAGTGATGTGTTTGAACACGACAGGGGCGTGACTGGGAGAGCCTGCAGGGCATGGTGCAGCCCACCAACCTTCAGGCTCAGAGGATCCGAGCTCCCCAGGCCACAGCCTCTGGCTGAGCGTGCCAGCGTCCATTGAAACATTTCAGCCTGGAAGTCACTTGCATTATGCATCACCCAGAGAGCTCTGTCTCCAGGTCTGAGTCAGCCTGGGGTGGTGTCACCCTCCCGGGGTCCCCCTCTACTTGCTCCTGCCCCTGCCATCACTGCATGAGTGTCTGTGTTCTCCATCTGCCATCTTTTCTATTGTTTGGGTTTTGTTTTATTTGGGTCTTGATTTTTTTCAGTTGATTTCATTGGTGGATTTGATCCATTTCCTCTCTACCATGTTACTGAAAAGCCTTCCAGCCTCTTGTTCAAGCAGGCGTACTTGTAAGTATGGGCAGCAGAGCCTGCCCCCAGCTGGGCCTGGCCAGTCAGGTCAGCACAGCCACGAGGCTTCTCTCCTTAGGCAGCTTCACCAGGCATCTGCCTATCTGTCCATCCATCCATCGTCCATCTGTCCCCCACTTTTCTGAGATCTGTTCCATGCATCTCTGGGCTGGGGACAGGGGTGCAGAGGTGCTGGGGCTTGGCCCCCACACCCTGGAGCTCGGAGCCCAGCAGAGACTATGGGAGTTGGATCTAAGCGGGTTTTGTACGAGGAGGCTGGGGGGGCTGCCACCTCCCAGCCAGGCAACATCTCACTGTGGCAGGAAGTTTGGGTGTTGTTTTCCTACCTCTGGAGAAAGAGACTTCTCTCATGAAGAGCAGTGTCCACGCCCTGCACACACCAGGCTGGGGGGAAGGGTGCCTAGGCCTCTGCCACCAGCCCTGCCCCATGTGTGAGCCTGAAATTTGGGGTCAGAATTTGTGGCTGGTGGTCGTCTCAGTAGAGCTGTACTTCTATTGTCCTAGCCGTGCCTTAAAGATAAGCCTGCCCTTTAGGACCTCACCTGCCGTCATCTCCTGGGGACCCTGGCCCTCTGGCCAGCCCCCCAGCCTTTCTACCCTATAAGTGAAGGCCCACCATCACCAGAGGTAGTAGGCATCCAGCATCTCTAACAGGGAGAGGCCTCCCCCAGGCTCGCGAACCAGGGCAGGGTACATGGGGGCACATGGCACTCTGAAAGAGTACACTGGGCTGGACAGGGCTCCGGATTTCCCTCCAGCCGTGGAGTCCCCCCACCCCCGCTCAAATCCCACCGAGAGGTCTGAGGACAGGCCTGATCTGCCCAGGTGGAAACCCCAGCCCCTCACCCCTTAGCCAAAGCCCCCCCCAACCTTGGATTTTGTCCCATTTGCATTTGGATCTCTCCAGGGGAAGAGGGCATAGCATCCCTGATGATTGCAGCCTGCCTGAACCTTCTTTCTGCCCAGATCAGCTCCTCTGGGGCTCTCTGACCCCTGTACACCCCCTTTGCCCCTGCAGGCCTGCGTAAGTGAGGAAGCACCAGTCCTGCTCCTGCCTCCAGCCTCTGACCCATGTGGATGGCGAGGGGCTCCAGGCAGTGGGACTCACCGGGCCTCCCTGCTCCTGGGGCCTTGCAAGTGGCCAGAGCTCCTGCACCAGGTCAAGCAAGTGGACACCGGCTGGAGGAGCCAGCCAGCACCAGGCCAAGATGGCTGCAACTTCAAAAGAGTTTGTAATTGCATTTTTCTAAAAAAAAAAAAAAAAAAGACCAAGGAAAACCTCATCTCCTGTGTCCAGCAGCTCTGGGACCACGCTTGGTCCACAGCAGGCCTGGGACTGTTGTCCAAGGAGCCCCTTCCTCAGGTGCCGGTCCTGGGCTGCATACACTGCTGAGGGGAGGGGCTGGCCACAGGGTCACAGAGACCGGAGACAAGAAAGTGACCCCACCTCGAAGGTCAGTGGGAGCCCATGTGCCCCCACGAGGGGGTCCTGATTAAACACTGCTCACACTGCTGAGTTGTCGCCAGGCACAGCCCCCCACCCCACCCCAGGTGCTTTTCAGCTGATGGAGCCCTGTGTGGAGGGCTGGGCTGGGCCAGGAGCCCAGCCCCTTCTTCCCGCAGGGCCAGGCACTTCCTTCTGATGGCCCTGGAACTGTTCCCAAGAGGTGACTTGGGCAACTAGTGATGCTACAGCATCCCGAAGGGACCAAGTAGGTACTAAGCCATCTTCCCTAAAAGGCCAGGCTTAGTGGGGATTACAGGTTCAGCCTCAGAAGTGGCCTTCCCAAGTGGATTCTAAGACTCCTTAAAGAGACGGGGAGGGAAGGGGGTGTCCTCGAATGTGAGGAAGCATTTGGGGAAATGGCCTGGAGTGGGCTGACTGGATGGTGCCCTGCTGGTGAGGAGAGGCAGGGAGGGGGTTGGGACAGACGCTTTTGGAGGCAGGGTGGTGGGGGTGGGGGTTGGGCTGGCGGCTCTGGAACACAGGCTGCTAGCACCATCAGTAAAACCTAGCACTTTATTATGAATCTTCAAAAGCATCCAAACAGGTAAAAGCACCCCACCCCCACGCCAAGCCGCCGCAGCTCTGTCGTCCACCCTGGGCTGTGGGTCAGGAATCAGGCAGTCAGTGTGTGTCCAAAAGACAGGCTGAGACGGGCAGGCGCCCACACAGAGGCCACACTTGTAGCACCTGGGGGAGGACACGGATGAAGCAGCAGCTCCCAGGCCTTGGGCAGGGACCCTGAGCCCCAGCTGGTTTCCTTCCCTGCCACGTCTAGTCCTGGAGGATTCGTGGGGTGACCATGGGGCACGCAGGCCCTTGAAAACCCTGAGAAGGCCAGGCTCCTGCCCTCCTGCTGTGATAACCCAATTCACACCCACACCGCCCACAGCCTGGGCTCCCAAACCCTTTCTCATAAGCAGGCCCCACCCCCCCACACACCTGTGTATTTTCCACACACCTCCAATGCCATCGTCCCCTTGGCATGGCTGCAGCCCTGGGTGCCCAGCTGGACAGGAGGCATTGCCCCGACCATGAGGAAGATCAAGGTGGAGATGTGCCCCCCAGGTGTGGTTTAATGTGCCCACACCAAATGTTAGTGGCCCCAGGGAGCCGTGCTGAGAAGGCTCCAAGCAAGAAGCTAAGGGGGTAACGGGCTTGCTGGGCACATGTGCCAGGGCTGCGGTGGAAGAAGTGCCGCCCCCTGCCATCACGGGTCCCTACAGCGCCGGGCCAGCCCCAGGACTGCAGTGTCCACGCAAGCCTGGCCTCCCTGTCCAGGCCCATCTGACATCTCAGAAACACCCGTGTCAGGCCAGGCTGGGACCTGCCTGCAGGTAGTGCTGTGGCCAAATGCTTACTTGGCCCAGCAAGGAAGCTGTGCTCACCTGGCTTAGGACAGGAAGGTGCGCACGCAGCTGCGGATGGGGGCCCTGCAGACGGGGCACTGCTGCAGGTGGGGGGCACACTCGGCACAGACCAGGTGGCCGCAGGGCACGAAGACAATGCACACAGTGCGGTCCAGGCACACCTTGCAGGTCCGTTCCTCCCGCAAGCGCTGAAGCTGCTCCTCCGCGTCCCGGACTCCTGGGGGCTCAAAACCTTCAGATACCTGTGGGCCGGGGCTCCACCTGGCTCCTCTAAGACGGAGGGCCTATGACACTGCCACACACCCTGTTCACCCTCTGTACTGGGCCGATGGGGAAGGTGGGCTGGGGCCCACACAGTGTCTGGCATCAACCAGCCCCAGGAGCGCCCACCCCTCCCACCCCAGGACGCAGAAGAGCCAGCCCCACCCCCAGCTGGGTCCTGCCCTCACCTGGCTCCCTGCCACCCTCTGACCTGGTCTCTCTTCTGGGCATGGGCAGCTCAGGGCCCGGGTGGACAGGAGCTGTGGGAAATTAGGAGTAGACTTGAGACCTAGACCCCCGGGGGAGAGTGAGGCTAGGCCCAGAGACAGAGCCGGCCCCCGCGAGGTCCACTTCCGACAGAGGCGGCAGTACCCGCCCACACTCCTGACACCTTTCCTCTCTCAGTTTTCAGAATGCCCGCAGCCCCCTCTGCACAATGCTGTACCCGTCCAGCCTCTCCTGCAGTAGCCACACGTGCTGTGTCTGCCGGGCACTGTGGTGCAGAGGGGGCTGTGCCCAGAAGCAATGAGCAGGACAGGAAGCAGGAGGGCGGCGGGCACTGAGCTCAGGGCGGAGGCACCTCTGACCCCGCCGCCCAGCCCTCCTCCTCTTCCTGGAGCAGGTCGGCCGCCAGCTGTGACGTGGACGTAATGGTGGCACTGCCCGGTAGCACCTCCACTGCACCTGACCCCAACCACACCCATTGGGAGAGCTACCCACACCGCTGGGCACCAGCAGCACGCAGACCACCCCAACCAGGCGACCCCTGGCATCTGCAAAGCAAGGGGCGGCTGGGGCCCGGGGGTCATGGGACAGAGCCACCACTGTGGTCAGTCACGAGGGCCACCTCAGCACAAGAGGCCTCTGTTGCCATCACGGCGGCTCCATCAGCGTCCGTGACATGGAAGTGCAGCGAAGAATCAGACCCTCTCGAGAGGGGCTCTGTTCCCAGAGGTGTTGCCAAGCGGGAAAAGCAGTAAACGGCCAGCAAAGCCACCACAGACAGAGCCCAGTGCCAAGAGCTGTTCCCAGGCGTCCCATGGACCCTATTTAATCACAGATGGTCTTGGCACTATCCCCACCTGACAACTCAGGGCATGTGGCTCAGAGAGCAAAAGCTCCTTTCCCTAGAGTTGGAGAGAAGAGCCAGGATCTGAACCCTGGAGCCCCTCGGCCCCCCACCCCACAAGGCCCGGGCCTGGGGAGCCGAGCTCAGAGCAGCTGGCTCCCCTGTGGACTCATGACTACAGACAGGTCGGCTCTTGGGCTGTGGCTGGTGGCCACCCCAGCAGAGGACACCTGGTGCACTCCTCTCCGTGTTCATGTCATCTGCACTGGGACTGGCTATGTCCACGCTGCAGGGCACTGCTTTGGCCTCAGCTGGAGCCCTGGACACACACACGTGCACACTCACACACACACACACACACGTACACACACACATGCACACACACACACACGGCCTACATGCAGCCCCCGTGAAACTAGCCCAGGCAGCACCCTCACACCCGGCCCAGCAGCCTTCACTCTCCCTGCTGTCCAGCGTCAGGGGGACACCCAATGGCATCAGCCACAGTACAGGCTGCAGGTGCCCAAGAGAGCAGAGCACGGGCCACGGCTCACCTGAGGGGGTGCTGGGAGTTGTGTCTCCTGGTTCTTCCCATGGATCCTGGAAGGAGTCAGAGAACATCTATGCCCTGAGTAGATGGAGGAGCAGGGGTGGGAGGGATCCCCCCACCCGAACTCCACAGCCATAAACAGTGGCAGGACTCACCCAGGAGCCGAGCAGGTGGCAATAAGTCTCCTGGATGCTGCAAACAAAGTCCCTTCCTTTTGTCCGGAGCAGGAATTCACACCTGAAGAAAGTGAGTTCAGAAGCCCCGTGGGCGTGGGCTGCCAGAGAAGCACCTCCCAGTCAAGTTCAAGCCCTGGGAAGACCCTGGGCCGAGGCTCTGCCTTCTGCCCCCCAGTTGTCTGGGGCTCCCTGAGTGGTGGGCACTTGCTGAGAAGGCTATTTTGGAAGAAACCTCTTTTGAGCATCAAGGAAGAAACAGCGAAAGTGCTGTCCCCAGAGGGGCCCCCGTCCCTGAGACCAGACACCCCCAGGACAGTGGAGTCCCACAGGGCCCTTACCTGGGGAACCACTTGGCGTGCTGAGCCCAGGGCTCATCCCCTTGCTCCCAGCTCTGTAGACCCCCGTAGCAGAAGAAGCACCTCACCTTGTCCTGTTGGCCTGGAGGGAGCAGAGATACCGGCCCTGCCCATACCCAGCTGCTCCCGCTAGGCAAGGTATGTCCCCCAGGCTGGAGACAGGGGCTCCCAGATGGCTTTCCTTAAGGGGCGGGGGCTTGCTGAGGTCAATCGAGAGCCTTGGGGCTCTCACTGGACTCTGTCAGCTACCTTGCCCAGCGTTCTTCTCAGATTTCACGCATACCCATTTTCTCAAGTGTGAAATGGGGATAACGATGCCTGGACACTAGCCAGGATTGAGAACATTCGTAAAAGGACTGGAGTGAGCATTCACATCGTTCACAGGTGGGCGGGGGGGGGTGGGCAAGCCCCGGGGCCTGGAGCATCAGGTAACCTTGGCACTTCAGGGGACAGAAGTACCCCTCCCCCATCGCCTCTACCCAGCTGCCACCTCCCCAGGATAGTTTCCCAGTGATGGAGAGAAGGGAAGACTGACTGCCAAGCTCAAACCTCCATTGTGGTGGGGGCCCCCCCCCCATCCCCTGGTGGCCCTCACCTCCACTTCACTCCCCACCACCTACAGGTTTGTCACCTGGTGCAGACTGCAGGTGATGGCTGCTACAGGCAAATCCCGCCACCAGACCTCTGAGCGCCTGTCCCTGGACCCCTAGGGGACCCATAGACGTTCCTCCTCCCGGCTGCAACTGTCGCACCACTGACCACCGTGCCAGGGCCCAACTGTCTTGTGTGTCCTGGCCCCTCCCCAAGTGCACTCATCACAGTCTGGAGCACGTGCCCTAGAGAGACTCCAGGGCTGGGGGCAGGTGTGAGGGGCTGTGGGAGCTCTGCCCCCATCTTCATCAGGCCTGGACCCTCCCTGCCGTGGGGGTTGGGCTCCCTCAGTCCAAAAGGGCCCTGACTGGCACCCAGGCCCACAGGACTCACCAGTGTGGAAGAAGCCTGCGGCAGCCAGCAGCTCGGCCCGCACCACGGCAGTCAGTGGCCAGTCACAGAAGGAGGCCAGTCGCAGCTCATGGGAGCCCATCTCGGGGAAGGCAGGCCTTGCGGATGGGGCAGCCCCGGCCCTCCCCAGCTCTTCCTCCTCCATCAGGGGCTGGCGCTGGCCCAGGAGCTGCCCGTCCATGTAGCCCCGGCCTCCCCAGGATGGGACAGTCGCATTACCCCGGCCCAGGACATGGCCGCACGGAGCGTGGGGTACACAGTGCCCCCGTGTGGGGCTGCCTCTGGCTGCCCAGCGACTCAGCTCTGGACCCCAGCCCCAGCACTGGGTCGTGTCCTTGGGCTCCATGGAGGAAACACCTGCCCTGACCAGTTCCACTGCGGTGGTGAGGCCCCTGGACAGCCAGTCCTGGAATGTGCCCACCCAGCATGCCTCAGAGCTCCTGGCCCCCGGGCCCTGCCTGGGGTCAGTGGTGGCTTTTGCCTCAAACAGCCGGGAGAAGAGGGCAGGGCAGTGCTCCAGGTTGGGGAGGGGCCAGGGGGACTGCCGCTTTCTGGAAGGGGCCAGGGCAGCAGCCAGCATCACGCGCTCTCTACAGTGGGGGGGTGTCATGGGGCTCGTGGGCGGGGCCTGGAGCGGTGAGGGCCACAGGTCTCTCTCCAGTCCACAGGGGCAGGCAGTGTCTCTGGGGACAAGGAGGGACAGGCCAGAGCCTGGAGACCCCTTCCAAGGAGGCAGAGGGCTGGTACTGGCTCCAGGACCTCAGGGGGAGAGGGAGGAGAGGTGCTGTAGGTGTGGTGATGCTGGATGCTGGCAGCTTGGAGTTCCCAGGCCTGGCGCCAGGATCAGCCTCTGGAAGCAGAAGGTTCCAGGTGATGTGAACTGTGTGGGAAGTACTGCCTGGGAGGGGAGAGAGGAGGAGGGGAAGGGAGGGGAGGGGAGAGGAAGCGAGGGTAGGGGAGGGGTGCACCCCTGTGGGGATGACATGGCAGCCTGAGGACGCAGGGGTATGTACTGAAGGGCTGGGCCTGGGCCTGGAGTTGGTCACCTACATGTCCTCCTGCTCTGAGCCCTGGAGCCAAAGGGGCCTTGAGACCTCCCTGTGCCTAGCAGGCAGAGCGGGGGAGGTTAACTCAGCAGGCCCATGGTCAGCTCTCACCGCAGGCCACAGAGAGGGGCCCAGGTGGAGCTGCACCCTCCCCGAGGTTCCCAAGGCTTTGGGGAGGGGACTAGTCCTGAGTGGGCCACCACCTCCCTAACCTTCCTTCGCCTCAGGGAGGATCTTTGGGGCCAGGCATTGTCAAGGTCACTTTTCCCACTTGAATTACAATCCTGGCTCCTGGTCTGGAGGGCAGGGCTGGGGCTGGGAATGCACTTGCTTCAGGCCCAGGTCAAAGCCACTGGCCGTGTGGGGTGCGCCCCTTCCCTGAGTGGCTTCCCTCAAACCTGGACACAGCCACATGGTCTCTGCCAACCAGCCCAAGTCCAGGGGCCCCAGTGCCCCAGCCCAACAGTTAGGGAACATGACGAAAGGATGTGACTTCAGTGGAGCTGGAGCTCCCAGGTGGGCAGGGCGGGGTCCCAAGGACAAAAAGCCTCTGGTGTAGAAGGGAGGAGAGGGAGACTGGATGGCGTGTGAGGCCCCTGTCCCCATAGCCCCTCAGGAATGCACACCTCCCCCGTTCTCAAGCCGTCTCCTCACCCCTCACCCTCTTCCCCGTGGCTGCCATCCCGTCAGCCCACTCAGGCTGCCGGTGCGTCAGCCTTTTAAAAACAAGTTAGTTAAGAATGAAAAGAGGAACCAGGCTATGCAGGGCCATTGCTAATGCAGGATGGGGTTTGCAGGGCCAGTCCAGCAGGGTGGGCAGTGCTACAGTCCCAAAGGAGCTGGGAGGAGGGGTTCGTAACCCACCCTGGGCACAGCACTGCCAGGCCCAGCGGCCCTCACTCACCTCCCACATGGAGCAGCACGAGCAACACAGACCGAGCAGCCGGCAGCCGGTGCTCTTATATACCAGCTGGCACCTGTGCATCACCCCCGGCAAGTGGGGTGGGGCGGGGTGGGGGTGGGGCATGGATGGTCTGCCACCTCACCCTCTAGGGCCATCACCAACCTGGCTGCACCAGTGGCTCAGCCCTGATGTTGCCAGGGTCCCAGTGAGTCCCGAAACCCTCTCCTATCAGAGGCCTGAAGCCACCTGATTTCATGCAGGAAATCCTGACAAGTGACCACAGGGAGGCAGGCAAGTGAGTTAGGGGTCCCCGAACAGGCTTCTGGCTTCCAATGGGGCAAGAGCAGGCGTGGACTGAAGGGATAGGAAGTGGGCACACACCGGTGCTGGGCCCCCCACCATGGGTGCCCGGCAGCCGAGCTCCCTCAGGGAGCTCACTGTGACCAGCTGGGCTCCTTGCTGGAGTCTCTCCAGCCGCCACCAGAAGCCAGACGAAGCCTCGCAGCATCAGCATAAGCGGACACAGCTGGCAGATAGTTTGGGCGGGGTCGTCACAGGCGGCCACCGCGCTCAGCGTGGGAGGGTGAGCATCACCTGTGCTGTGGCCCTTGGTGCGGTCCTCAGAGCCTGGAATGGTGCCTGGACCACAATGTCTCAAAGATTTGTGGAAAGAAGTGAGGGGAGTGAGCGAAAGGATGGGTTTTATTTCATCTCACCCTTAGAGGATTGTTTCTGTGCCTCCCTCTCCACCCCTGAATCTTAGGGTAAGCTCTCCAGAGCAAGTCCAGAACCAAAGACTGGGGTGTAAGTGCTTTATTTGGGGTCCCTGCAGGAAGCACCCAGAGGCAGTGGGCGAGGCACCAACACTGGCTGTGTTCCTGAGGGTCATTGCCATGGATGCCCTGCTGGAGGTGATGGAGCCTGTGAACGGGCTGGGTTCTGCCGGCCAGGGGCAGAGCTGTGGGCAGAGCCAGAAAGAGGCCAGCAGGGGGCGTGGGGAGAGTTGAGCTGAGGCCCAGCCACAGGGTGCCCCCCCCCACCTACAAGCTGGTCTTCTCCCCACCTGCTGAGGCTGGGCCCGCCGGACCTTAACCCAGCTGAGACCCCGAGTGCAGCTGTTTGGACCTTAGCTTCAGGGCTGCCCGGGGGGGGGGGGGGCACCCGCGTGGCCTCAGGCTTGTTAAATCAGGTTATTTCCTGGCATGCATGGCCCCAGGCCTGGGCAGGACAATTGGCTTCTCCCTGAAGACCATTCAGCACAGCTGAGCCTGGCTCCTTCCCACTCTTGCCCAAGCCCAGGTGCCCCTGGAAGCTGAGCCAGGAGACTGGGGATGGATGGAAGGCGGAAGGCGTGGTGTGCAGGGAGGAGGCAGGGTAAGCTGTAGCCTTCTGGGCCCACATTCCTGCAGAGCCCAGGACATCCGCCAGCCAGCCAGCCAGCCAGCCAGCCCTGCTGTCGGTGATCATCTGAGCCTCATCTGGAGAGCTGGGAGGTCCTCTCTCTGGCCCCAGACCCCGCCCAGATATCCAGGGCCCTGTCGGGTCAGCTTCAGGAAGGGCAGGTCAGGGAGCTCACTGCCCACGGGTGGGGCTCTAGGGAGGGAGGCTGGCCTGCGTTGCCCACTGCACATAGGAACAGCTCCGGGGGTGAGTGGCTTACGGCTCTCCTGTCTCTCTCAGTGCCTCCCACTCGTGATTTTCAAGCTTACAAGGAGGCACTGTTTGGGGCAGGGTTGAGCATAGGTCCAGCAGGCAAGTGGTGACCCTGCTGGCTCCCCAGAAGAACGTCAGGATGCGTCACGTGACAGGAGGGGACGGTGATGGTGGGCCCGAGAAGGAGCAGGCCTGTGCCATGTGGAGGGCTTCCCTTCCCAGGACGGCCACTCCAGGCGAGGGCTGTGGCGTCTCTCATTAGCCGGACTCTCCTCACCTGCCCCCAGGCCCCCGCTAGGTGCCAGACGCTCCTCCAGCGGGGCCAGGTCCCAGCCCCCTCTCCAGGGCCGGCCCTGCTCACCCTCATTCCTGCGCCCTCACAGGCCCCCAGCACGGCCATCCAGGCCCCTCCCTTCCGGGCCACTTGCAGCTCTTGCTCTCTGGCACATGGCCTTGTCACGTTGGTCCCGTCTACCATCCCAGTGTTTCCCTCCACCCCATTCCGGCCACACCGGCTCCTGTGACCCCCGCTCTTTGTGAACCTCTGCTAGAGAGACTCCTCATGGCATCCTGGGCCCCTCGACCCAGGGCTGCTTCGCGGCCATCTTGACATCCTTAATACTTTGCCTTTACATTTGTTTTGTGAAATGATGTCCCGTGGAAAAAGGGCTTGGGGCCTCCCCGCACCCACCGGCACCAATCTCAGCTGCCACTCCCCCAGCCAGTCACCACTGTCACCCCTGACCCCAGCGGGGGCCTGGGTGTAAACACGACATCATAGAGGGTCTGTGTTCCGTCTGAGGGAGCCTGATGTTAAGTAGTAAATGGCAGGACAGGGCCAGAGAGAGACACGGCAGGAGGAGGAGAACAAGGCCCCGCTGGGCGTCCGGGCTGGCAGCCGTCCTCCCGGTTGCCAGGTGAGGCGCCTTTGCTCACCAGAGCAGTGCAGGGAGCTTTTGCAGCAGGTGCCAAGGTTCATCTCTGCCACGGTCAGTGCCACCTGAGCTGGGATGGGGTTGCGAGCAGCCCTATGCCGGCTGTCACTTCGGCCACTGGGCAGGCATGTCCACATCCTGCTCCCACCCCCACCCCCAAGACATCAGGCCCCAGACTACCTGGCACTGTCTTTGGGGACAGACGACAGTCCATGCTGAGGACAAGGTGCCCTCGTCCAAGTAGAGTTAAGACAGTGCAGATGGCTGCTGGAGAAGCAGGGAGGGGGTTGCTGGGCTTTCGGGGAAGTCAGGCAGAGAAGGCGGAGCCCAAGGGTGCCCGCTGAGGACAGGGCAGGTTGCCGGGCACCAGGAGCTGCCCGGCCACGTAACACTTCCAGAGTGAATGAGCCCATCAGATGTTCGGAGAGAAGGCTGTGGGTCACAGGAGCATGCCAAGGTCATTCCTGAGGGGAGCAGGAGGAGCCCCAACGACACACCAGCAGGTTTTGTGGGGAAGACGGCTCCACAGGAAGCACAGAGGAGCGGGCTTCTGGAAGGAGGCTGCTGATTAGGGACGAGCCTGGAGTTTAGCTCGTGACCAGGAGGAGACCAGGGAGTGGCACATGCCATTGGGGAGATGGGGGTCTTTGTTTGCAGCTCTCAGAGGCCAGCTCTGGGTGAGCCACATCCAACACCTGGGGGAGGTAGACTGCTCCAGCCAGCTGGTCACCTGGACTCAAGGCCACTAGCCTCTAGGCCCCACCCTCCACCCCAATGAAGGTGTCCCTGCTGGCTAATGGGCACAGCCTCTTTGCTGGTCATCTGCCAGATCCAACATCATGGGGGTGGCCTATGCGAGTGCCCTCTGACCCGGTGATCCCACCTGCAGGAACCTCTCTCCACGTGTCCTTGCACAGGTGCACAGTGTGCATGTGCGTCAGGGCCAGGGCACTCACTACAGCGAGGCTGGAATCTGAACGGCCTGGGAATAACCTTGGGAGGGACGTGGGGAGTGGGCGGGGGGCGCTGATATGTTCAGTGAGACACAGAGCCATGTGCTGGCTGGACAGTGGGGCGGGTGACAGACCTACACTCTAACAGGCAGTCTGGGCGGAGGGTACAGGGAACCCCAGGTCCCTTGGGAGTGGAACCTGGGACGGCGGTAGTGCCTTCTGCCACCCACCTTGTACCTTTGAATTCAAAGATGAGGTTTTTAACCTGTCTGTATGCTTTTGAGAGAAACAGAAAATCAAACCTCTTTAATGCTAGCTAGCAACGTTTAGAAAAATCCCATTATGCCTGGGAATAGCCGGGATACGGCAGGGAGGGGGGCCTTTCTGAGGGCGGAGGGGTGGGCCCTCTCTGCCATTTGACATGTATGGCTGGGGACCCCTGTGCCACGTGCCTGCATGGGCTTGGCTCCTCCCTGAGGCCTAAGGATGAGCAGTCGTGGAGTGAGGAGTGGACTGTCCCAGGGAGTGGGAGAGCCTGTGGGCCCCAGCACAGACGCTGAAACCGAGCCAGCCCTGCCCCAGAGGTTTCAGCACTCTTCCAAAACCTGAACTGGTCAGTGTCATTTGAGCCCAACCCCCACCCCCACTCCTACCCCCACCCCATGCCAGGAGCTGCTCTGTTCCCAACCTGCAGGGCCCTGGCCTCCTTGTCCTAGACGAGCTGGGCTGGGAGGGTGAGATTGGGACAGGTTCTCCCACCCCCTCTATGGTTGGACCGTGACAGTGGCCCTCTGCAGTTAGAGGAAGCTCAGCTCCAGACTCTGTGACACCGTCCTTCCTAGGTCCTCAGGCCTGGCAGACAAAACATCCTCCGCTGGGCTGGTCGGAGTGGCCTCAGCTCCTGTGCTGGTCCGTGTAGTCCCTCCTTTCCCTGCTGGCTGGGACCCACCTTGTGCCCTGCTCCGGCGGGTCTCCACTCTGCTCCATGATCACGGTCAGCATGGAGCACTGCCAGATTTCCCAGCTGGTGGGGTGGCAGCTGGGGTGGCTCCCAGACCTGGCCTGCACCTTCCCTAGCCAGCAGCCTGCATGACCGCTCCTGCTCAGTCATCTTGTTTCGGGGGCCACTCCTTCCACATTGTGAGTGGAACCCAGCTCAGCCCCTGGATGCTTGCCTCCGAATTTTCCAGTTGACATCTCCTGTGACCCTTGTACCGGGCTGAATAGTGTCTCCCAAAATTCATACACCTCCGAATGTGACCTTATTTGAAAACAGGGTCTTTGCGGATAGAATGAAGTTAAAACGAGGTCATGCTGGACGCGGGTGGGCCCTGTGTCCAATGACAGGAAAAGGCCATGTGAGGAGGAGTCAGAGCGCCAAGGAGCATCAAGGACAGCTGGGGTCACCCGGGGGCCTAGAGGAGGCAGGGAGGCCCCTCCCCTGGGGCCCCTGGAGGAAGCTTGGCCCCCCCCACAGCTGGATTTCACCCCAGGGAAACCGATTTTGGATTCTGGCCTCCAGAACTGGGAGAGAATAAATCTCTGGTGTTTTAAGTCGCTCAGTTTGAGATCCTTTATAGAACAGGCATGGAGAGCTCACCGCCCCCGCCCCCTCCACCCAGTGTGCTGCATCAAAAAAATCACCTAAGTTCAAGGCCAGCTTAGCCTGCTTGGGCATTTGTGGGTGAAGACGGCAGGTAACAGCTAGTGTTTGTGGGCCTGGCCTGCTGCCAAGGGTGCCCATGCCTCATTTACGCCTCATGCTAATCCTGAAAGAGGGGAGTTACTCCTCCCCCAGCAGAGGAGGAAGGGAGCGCGGGCAGCTGAAGGATCCATGCCTGCTGTGTGGCCCCAAACCCCAGGCCTGCCCACTGTGCTCTCCTGCTTGACGGATGTCACATGGGGAGAGAAGAGCAGGGGCTCCGAGAGGGCTGACTGTCCAGGCTCTGACCACTGGGATTCTCCTGGTCCTGGGGCATAAGTGCCTGCTGTTCTGGGCCCGGGAGGACTGCCCCATGTGTCCCCCTGCTCCACCCCAGAGATGGACAGCCCTGCCCGTCAGCAATCTTGAAGTCAGCCACCATCCCCGTGTGTCTTCTCCGTGTCTGTTGCCTTTCTGGATGTGTGTCATTCATTTTTGGACCCAAATGCATGGACTTCATCTTGGCATGAGCTGCCCACGGCCCAAGCATATCAAAGTCCCACTGGACCCAAGTTCATCTCCGGGCATCAGATGAGCCTTTTAGCCTGTGCCCAGCCTGCCTTTCCCACCTGTAGGCCAGGCAGGGCCCGAGGGAAACCCAGTGAGGAGGGTTTGGCGTAGCAGGCCTCCCACATGGCTGTCTGCCCACTGGTGCTGTCTACACCGCCGGCCGCAGTGGTGAGGGATGTTGCCTGGTACGCACCCATCCTGTCTCTGCCAGCAGTCCCCATCCCCAGCTGCTTAGCCCATCACCTGCCCGCTGCCATGTGCTGGGCGGGCCCTGCTTAGGGGAACATTCCTGTCTGTGATGGCGCTGCCTGACACCCCACCCTGAGCCAGCATTCCAGGACTCTCTCTCCCACCAGGATGAGGACAGGACACAGCAGGGCCTCATGAAGACATTACACCTGCCAGAGCTGGAAAGAAAGCCGTGGTGGAGAGTGGCCACTACAGAGGCCCAGGAGCTGGGAGGGGCATCCAGGCTGGGGACCCCGTGTGGTGGGGGGGTGAGTGAGGAATGAGACCCGGGCTCCCCTCAGGAAGTTAGAGCCAGGAAAGGGCTGTCCATCCTTGAATACAGGCCAAAAGGATTCTGCGGCTCCTGGACACTGGTACAGCGCAGGGCTGAACCTGCTTTTCCTCCCTGCAGTGAAATCCGAGCTCAAGAATGTAACAGGTAAACTGGGGAGCCCCTTGGAGACTCAACAGAGCGTGTGCAAAGCAGCACCGTCAGGGAAACTGGAGTCCAGGGCTCCAGTGCTGGGGGGACAGCTGCTGCAGAAGGCGAGGCCACACACACAACTCAGGAAGCCCAGGAGGACCGCCCCAAGAACCCAGAGCCCCTCTGGGGGTTGCTGGTGGGGCTTTGGGGCCAGCTGCAGGGTCGACTGGATCCCCGCCCGTGTAAGGGCTTTAGGCGGTGGCCTCGCTCGCTGGCTCCGCTTCTTACGTCTCGGGTCTCACAACCTACGCCCGCACGTGCCTCCTGGGGGCAGTATCACCCCGCCGCTGCCCACGTGACTTCCCGGGCTCGCCCCGCCCCCGCCGCGGCCCCGCCCCCGCCGCGCGCTGCTGGGACCCCGGCGCGAGGTGCGTCCTATCGGGCAGCGGCGCGCAGGCGCAGCGCGTGGCGGCCGTCGGCGCTCCCGGCTTTCCCCGCGCGCGCTGACGTCGCGCAGTCTCGTCCCCGCCGTCGCCGCCGCCGCTGCCGCCGCCGCCGCTGCCGCCATTGGAGTCGGCGCCCCGTCCGTGCGTCCGGTCCCTGCTCGTCGCCCTGCGCCGCGCCCCACGAGCGGCCCGCGCTCTCAGCCGCCGCCGCCGCCACCCGGCCGGCGCCCGGGGAGGAGGCAGCCGGCCCGGGGCCGCGAGAGCGCGGGTGACAGGCCCGGCCTCGCGGGAGGCCCGAGCCGGCGGGCGCCCCGGCCCCGTGCCGCGCCGCCTGTTCATGAAGCATGTCGGCCACCAGCGTGGACCCCCAGGTAGCGGGCCGGGCCGAGGCCGCGGGGCCGGGATCGCGGGGTCGGGGTCGCGTGTGACCGCGGGGCCTGTTGGCGCCGGAGCGCGCCCCGCGCCCGGGAGGCGTTCTGGTAAATAACTTGGTGTTTCCTTCTCCTCGGGTTGTGTCTGCGCGCACGTCCCGGCCTGCGACGATGCAGAGAACAAAAGGACAAGATAATAAAGGTAAGCGCAGCTGGGACGCTCTGCAGGCCCCGGGTGGACGGGGCGCGGGGCGGGCAGGAGGTCGCTGAGAAGGCGGACCCTGTGGGGCGTAGAAGGTCTGGGAGGCGGCATCCGGTCCGGGAAACGTCTTCCTCTGCTTGGGGGACATAACACTTTAGGTTGTGACATTTGGGGAGAGGCGACAGGTCGGAAACGGGGACTTTCAAGGAGACGTAAATGGGTAGAGTAACCGGAAGGTGGTTGATTGGATGGAGGCAGGGAAGGAGGCCGAGGGCCCCGTGACCTTCCTGTCTGCGCCCCAGGTGTCGGGCTGGCTGGTGGGAGAAGGGCCTGCCCTTGGCCCAGTCAGCTAGCTCCACGCCCCAGCGGTCACAGCCCTGCTCGCTAAGCCCCTCGTCGTCTCTCCTGATATTCTGGCTGGGGATAAACCCCCAAACTCACTCTTGTGAGAAGCTGTAAGTGACACTTCATGTTTACTCGGGAGACTGTTTTTAACCAGTGTGTGTGTTCCGCGGGTGTAACCAAATATGGTTAATCGTGTTATAAGGTTGGAAAAGGCCCAGCACTTTATTTACCTTTCCTTTCCTGGCTGACCATCCTAATGGTGGAAAATAAGTGGAGAGCCACATAGTAACGAGTTCAGAAACATGATTACCCTTCAGTTACAGTCTTTTCCCGGTTACCCTGGCTGAGGGTTGCCCGGTCTTCTCTCCTCCGCATACAGTTGGGCTTCTGGAAGCGCCATCCTCTGGCGTACACATGGACCGCTCCATCTTTGCCAAAGCCCCGTTACGAGGTCCTGGCAGGATTTTGTCTGCACCTCTGTGTTGTCAACATCTACTAAATTATGATGAAATCCTTATCAAAAACATAATATTGAAAGTTCTGCGCTGCCATCCTAATCAGTCATATAAATAGAAGTTCCGTACTGATTGTGTCCATTTTTAAGTTAAAAGCAGTTTCCACTAGAAATTGATGGGCATAGAGTTTATGACCTTTGATTTCCATGCTTAAAAGTAATTTCTAAAAATTCAAACACACTGTCTGTCTGTACTATTTGTTCCAGTACAAAATGGTTCTTTGCATCAGAAGGACACAGTTCATGACAATGACTTTGAGCCCTACCTTTCTGGACAGTCAAACCAGGTGAGTCTATTTGTTTTTAATGTAACGTTTTTACATCACGTAGTTTTGACCGAGTTTTGCAGTCCACCTCTGCTGTGCTATGTGTCTAACTTTGTTACCCTAAATAACAAAGAAGCAGACTGTAAAGCACTAGAAACAACAGAAAGATTGCTAATGAAGACTGGCTTTGCGTTGAATGAGGATGTGAGTGCAGTGAAGCTGGCTTTCTCTCTGGAGGAAGGAACTAGCAGGTGGCCTGGCTGGCATGCAAGCCGAATTCTAGGTGGCCTCGGCGTTGGTGGGTCTGAGTGCACTGCCGGGGTTGGAGTGGGGATGCAGCTAGTTCCCGGATGCTCCCTCATGAGTTATTTTTGCCCTGGACGGTTGGACTTGTGGTCGAGGAGAGCAGCTACGATCCGGACTCTGGAGCCCGACCCTACCTTGGATTTGAGTCTTAACCCCACCACTGACTGACATGTGACGCTTCTCAGAATGCTTGGCCTCTGTGCCTGTTCCTTTTCTACAAAAGAGTGGTGAATCCTCATAGAATTTTTGAGGAGTGACGTTAGATGGTGCACATAAAGCTTGGAGATGGGACCTGGTACAGGCCCGATGAGCGGTGGTCGCCTGACTTCTTGGGCATTTCCAGGTTTCCCAGTCTTGGCACTGTGGACATTTGGGACTGAAACATGTTTTGTTTTGTGTGTTGTAGGATCTTTAGCACCCTCCCTGGCCTTCATCCACAAGGTGCCATTAGTAACTGCCCCCCAATGTGACAACCAAAAGTGTCTTGGCAAGTGTCCCCTGGGGGGGGCTAAATTAATTGCCTTGGTCAAAACCACTGGGCTAGCTGGAGTTGAGGTTTAAGTGTAATATCTGCCACTTTTAAAGTGCACTGTGCTTGTTTGCTTTGGAATAAAAGCAGGCTTTGCCCCTCCCTGGGGTGGAATAGAGCCAGTCTGCCTCTTTTCTCGCTCACCTGCCCTTCTCCAAAATGTCCTAGAACTTTTCTTCATCCTCCTCCCGTCTGCACCTGGCACACAGGCGGCAATGGGAACCCTGAGAATTCCCCCCCACCACCACCACGGGGATGGGCTTCGCCAGAGGAAACGGCAGGAAGTTAAATGGACGCAGGGTTTTTGACTATCTGATGTTTTTTTAGATGATTTGACTACTATAACAGTATTGTGTACTAATTTTAACCAAAAGTGGGGGTGGTTTCACTACACTCGTGTCAGTGAACAGCCTGGAAGCGGCCCCTTTGTCCTGCATGTTAGAGGCATGCTTTCTAGCAAGATGGTCACCAGCACTTAAGGGTGAACCCAGGCTCTGGGTTGAGAACATTTCCCAGAAACGCCCTCCCAGCCAGCTGCTGTCGAGGGTAGGCCGCAGAGCACCTGGAGAGCACTTCGCGTCATAGATGAGGAACCCGGGCCCCCCAGAGGCCTGTGTGCCCAGCGGGGTGGGGTGGGCGGTAGTGCAGAGCCAGGCACACAGCAGGCCCCTGCTGTCCGTCCCTGTGTGTGTCACCGCCTATTCCCAGGGCCGCACTGCGACTCACCAGAAGTGTTGCTGCCTCCATTAGGGCTCTGCTGGCGGGTCCCTGGAGGAAGGTGCCCTCTGCCCTTCAGCCCCAGTTCTCAGGTTGAGTGAGAGATGGTGTGGCCGGAAGCAGGAAAGTCACAGTCCTGTCCCTGCGTGCAGTGCTTAGCGTGAAGGGACACGTCTGTGCACTTGCCCTCGCATGCGCACATCTGTAGAGACGGCTGTATCCGTCGGCCTGGGCTGCTTTCCTTTCTAATGCGCACACTTGCGGTGCACAGGAGGCCACCGGCTCTTTTGTTCTGTGAGGCCTGACCAGGTGGGCGACTTGGAGAACACCTGCCTGTGCTGCGCTGTCGGGGGGCTGTCGCCCTCGGAAGCTGCCGGTGTACACTTTCCCTGCGAGTTGCCCCGGGGCCCCTTCTGTGACTTGAAGTAACGGTGGTCAGCTTGGGGGACACGAGGGGGGAAGGGAGAGCTCCAGGGAGAAGCGGGCTCTGGCTGAGGGGCTCTGATAGGGCTGTGTTGTCCTCCCCGCCTTCCCGGTTCTCTGTTGTTTTCAGAAAGGTGAGGACACGCCGAAATGACCCAGAGAAGTCCCTCTGAAGCTGCGGTAGGTGCCGCTGGCCGACGACCAGGCCGCGCCCGGGCTGGGGCAGGCCGGGCGGTGTGGGCAGCCAGGGAATTGACCGGGACACCTGTGTCCACACTCAGTACTCAGCTGTCACACTCACGGGTTTGCTCAGTCACCTCTGGAAGGGGTGACTGGAAGTGAACTGTTTTCCTCTAACGGTTCAGCTGTGTCCCAGGTGTAACAGGAAACGCTCCCTTTCTCAGGAAGTCCCGTAGACCTGTGGCGGCTCCAGGCCGGTCACTGTGACTCGTTCCAGCCTGTGCTGAAGCTTTCTCGTAGCGTCACACTGGTCCCCATGCTGTGACAGGCTTCATCTCCGCTGGGGACAGCGCCCCTGGAAGTGCTGGGCGGGCCCCAGGAGCTGAGGACGCTATCTATTGCCATATGTGTGGCGAGCATCCCTCACATGTCACCTTCTGTGCTGTCTGGCCTCAGTTGTCACCCAGGCTTTCTGTCACTTTGAGGTGGTTTTCTTCACCCAGCAGCACAAAGCCAGGCCCGACGGATGCCTCGTCAGGGCATGTGCTCCGGGGGGTGGGGTGGGGGAGAGAGCTGGCTTCTGGTGGGCCCAGGCGCCGGCTGGCAGGGACGGGGGAGCGCGTCTTGCCGTTGTGTGAAAGCTTTGGCTTCCCTAAAACGGGGTGCCTCACAGTAGACGTCCACCCTGAGATTCAGCTGGTGGGACCCAGTGGCATCTCGACACACTTACTGTGAAGTTGCTCACAGCTGCGCTCCTCGAGGCAGGAAGCAAATGCAGAAGTTGTGTGGGTGTCAGGAGCTGCGGTCTCATGTGTGCCCGGCATGTGACCTGTGGGTGACCTGCCAAGCAGCACAGGAGCTGAAATCGCAGTCTTGAGCACAGGAAAGCAGGCAGGGCTTCTCGGAGGAGCCCCTGGGCTCTGCTGGTTTCCTGGGTCTGTGTCACTTTGTCACTGTTTGCATAATTGCCCTTGATGTTTGTACATTTTCCCTTTTTGAGTAAGTGCTTCTCAGCGTGTTCCAGAAATGTTTCCCTCGTGCCTCTGAAGAGTCCTTCCGTTTCTCCCTCCAGTCCCTGCCCTTGGTCACTAATGGCTGAGTCACTTTATTGTTTGTGAAACTGAAAGCTTTTGAGTAATGTCAGGATTCTTGCCTTCTCGGAAAAACCACTATAGGAAGCAAACGTTTCCACTTGAAACGGTTCTAGTCATTCAGAATGAGAGCTTCTTTCTTTTTTTAATGTGGTTCAATTTTAGTAAGTATGAGAAACTCTTAATTCTGGAATAGATTCATCGCTTTATTGTGCTTTACCGTTTGGTTTTCCAAAGGAAAGGATCGAGGGGTAGTAGTCACTGTTTGAAATTGTTTTGTTTGGCGTGCCCATCTGTTCACCATTTTTCTTAGTCACAGTACACGCCCCTAGAGTCCAGTGCTTGGGGTGTCATCTTTAAGGTCAGGATCCTGCCTTGAAGACCTGATGCAGTGTCGCCTGTGAAAGCGCCAGAACAAGACGGGGTGGTGGGTCTTCTCGCTTAAAGACAGGCGGGGGTTGGGGTGGGAGAGTCCTAGCTGAAGCTCTCCGTGTAGAACTTTCTGGTTATTTAGGGGATGTGGGGACTTAAGAAATCAGAAAACAGCATCATAGGCAGGAGAGTTCGTTTGCCCTGCTCCTGTTTTCCTTGCAGCCTTAGAGGGGCGTCCTCACCCCACACTTTACTCTCCAGCACCCCCACTGGACACACTCCCCGGACACTATTTCCGTTACCTCCTCAGACTGGCCTGGGGTGAGGGCCCAGGTCTGACCAGAACCCCCGGGTGAGTCTTTTCAGTCTGAACCCCACACCTGGAGATCTTTGGAGTCCCTGAGTTGAGGCCCTGCCACCTCGTGGTCCGGCCACCTTAAACCCCTCTGAGGCTGTGGCCGCCACACACAGGTGCTTCCTCTGGGTGAAGCGGCTGGACCCACAGGGCCTGTGTGCTGCCAGGCTCACTGGGAGGCAGAGCCTAGGGCTGTGCCCAGGCAGCCGTGGGGCGGGGGTGGCCTGGCCCGTTTGGACTCCTGTACGGTGGGCTGTCGGGAGAGGCGTGTGGAAGGGCGTCTGGAGCGGCCCTGACGGGGGCGAGGGGTTGAGAGTGGGAAAGGCTGCTTGCCATGGGCAAGCTCGCATCCGTCTGTGGGGCAAACCCACAGCCCTACACGGCCCTGCCTGTCGGCAGAAACACCTGACCGCCTCTTTGCAGCTGTTCTCACGTCCGTGCTGCCTGTGCTCTCGTAGGCGTCACTGCCGGCCGGGCAGGCTGAGCCGTGGGCTGGGCTCCGCTGGACGGGCCGCTGCTCGGTGGTGAGGCGGAGGGGCTGCTGCCCGCGCAGCTGTCCAGTCCGCGTAGAGCGGCTGGACGTGGTCACTCGACTGGACTCCAGGCCACGGCAGGGGGTGCTGTGCATGTGGGGACGTCCCCTGGGCTGCAGCCCCTGGGCCTTTTACTCCCACTTCCAGCGTTTCTGCCAGCGCTGGGGTGCCATGCTGTGTCATTTCCCACCCGCCTGCGCTTGCACGTGGGCAGGTGGTGGTCGTGTTTAGGGGTCTGACTGAGAGCAGCCTAACTCTTCACCTGTTGTTTCCGCAGAGTAACAGTTACCCCTCCATGGCCGACCCCTACCTGTCCAGCTATTACCCGCCGTCCATCGGATTCCCTTACTCCGTCAGTGAGGCGCCGTGGTCTACCGGAGGGGACCCCCCAATCCCGTACCTCACCACCTATGGACAGCTCAGCAACGGGGACCATTTCATGCCCGACGCTGTGTTCGGGCAGCCCGGGGGCCTGGGGAGCAACATCTATCAGCACAGGTTTAATTTCTTCCCCGAAAACCCTGCCTTCTCGGCCTGGGGGCCGAGTGGGTCTCAGGGCCCGCAGGCCCCGAGCCCAGCTTACGGGAGCAGCTACACCTACCCGCCGAGCTCCCTGGGCGGCACGATGGTGGACGGGCAGACCGGCTTCCACAGCGACACCCTCAGCAAAGCTCCCGGGACGAACAGCCTGGAGCAGGGCATGGTCGGCCTGAAAATCGGCGACGTCACCGCCTCTGCCGTCAAGACGGCGGGCTCAGTGGTCAGCAGCGTGGCCATGACCGGCATGCTGTCTGGGAACGGCGGGACAAACGTAAACATGTCGGTGTCGAAGCCAACGTCCTGGGCCGCCATCGCCAGCAAACCCGCCAAGCCGCAGCCGAAAGTGAAAGCCAAGAGCGGACCTGCCCTCGGGGGTGTGCTGCCCCCTCCTCCCATAAAGCATAACATGGACATCGGCACCTGGGATAACAAGGGGCCCGTGCCCAAGGCCCCGGCGCCCCCCCACCTGCCGGCCGCCCCGCCCGCCCCCCAGCCCCCGCCGCTCGTGCCGCCTCTGCCCACTCAGGCCCCCACGCTGGCCCAGCCACAGTACCAGAGCCCTCAGCAGCCGCCCCCCACCCGCTGGGTGGCCCCACGCAACAGGAGCGCAGCGTTCGGGCAGAGCGCAGGCGCCGGGGGTGACAGTCACTGTCCGGGTGGCGCCCAGGCCGGCGGCACCCCGGGCGTGGAGTGCCACCCCGTCCTGGAGAAGCTGAAGGCGGCACACAGCTACAACCCCCAGGGGTTCAACTGGGACCTGCGCAGCGGCCGCGTGTTCATCATAAAGAGCTACTCGGAGGACGACGTGCACCGCTCCATCAAGTACTCCATCTGGTGCAGCACCGAGCACGGCAACAAGCGCCTGGATGGCGCCTTCCGGGCCCTGGGCAGCCGCGGGCCCGTCTACCTGCTGTTCAGCGTCAACGGCAGCGGCCACTTCTGCGGCGTGGCGGAGATGAAGTCGCCCGTGGACTACGGCACGAGCGCGGGGGTCTGGTCTCAGGATAAGTGGAAGGGCAAGTTTGACGTGAAGTGGATTTTTGTCAAGGACGTGCCCAACAACCAGCTGCGGCACATTCGGTTGGAGAACAACGACAACAAGCCGGTCACCAACTCCCGCGACACGCAGGAGGTGCCCTTGGAGAAAGCCAAGCAAGTGCTGAAGATCATCGCCTCCTACAAGCACACGACGTCCATCTTCGACGACTTCTCCCATTATGAGAAGCGCCAGGAGGAGGAGGACGTGGCTCGCAAGGTGGGTCCGGGTGGGGGCGGCGGGGGCCCAGCGTGCTCACAGGCGTGGCCCCTGGTGACGGACGGCTCAGGGGTTGTCGCCACCCGACCTCAGCCTGTCTCGGGTTCTTGGAAAGGGTGGCTGGACCACAGAGCACAGATTTCTTATGAAGAACTTAGGGTAACTCACGCTTTGCTTTTCTAGCACACAGGCTTCCTCGTCTTTGTCATGTCAGGGGCACTGGGGCAGACCTGGCCCTGCCCGGGGATGCCAGGCCTCATCCACGTGGGCCTCCCGGGCACTGCCCTCAGCTGTTGGGAAGTGCTGGTCTGCAGGTCATTGCTTACCTCTTCTCTGGAAAACCCAGTGTCCTCAGGTTTTGGGAAGTTGACCTGCTTCGCCTGGGTGGTAAGCGTGGGACAGGTAGATGCAGACGTAACAGCACCGTGGGCATCTGTGGCCAACAGCCGTCTGAGACGCTGAGCCTGAGCTGTCCAGCCCGGTGGAGAACGGGCTCAGGGGCCTGCACACTGACCAGGAAACAGTGACGGACAGAGATGCGTGACACACTGGAAAGAGTTCACCTGGAGGTTGTTTCCCATGCTTTGTTTTTAAATGTCCTTGGTTTCATGAAACGTCAATTGATAATAGATGGCTTTTCAGTCCTTTTGCAGTTCTCTGTGTTAAAAGAAGAGTTGCACATCCGTGCCCATCAAATGTCCTGAAGCATTTTTAGCAGAAGGGCGTGTAAACGGGGCCTGTAGAGGACACGTAGTCCTGTGGGCAGTTGCAAGTGACACATACAGTGACAGCTCGGCATTGCACACTTTGAAAACAGGTTGCTATGTTTCACTCTTATGTGGAAAAGAAAAGGGCTTGTCATTGCCTTACTGAAGTGCTACAATTGAAGTCTTCTAGGTATGGCATAAAAACCAAAATACATGCAGTTGCCAACTTTGGGGCTTGGAGAGAGCTCACTGATCACACAACCTGATGCTGGCAGTCGGCTGTGTCGTTTGTCGTCAGTGCTGTGACACGTGGCTCTTTTCCTAACGCTCACGGGTTCTAAGGTGGTGGCAAGCCCCTGACCTGCCCGGTGTCTTCACGGTGCCGACGTCCTAAGCTTGTACTGTAGCAGCCGGGCCCTCGGTGATGGGCAAGGCTGCTGACAGGCTGTCGGCCTGCGCGTGGCCTGGGGCCGTTCCTGCAGCCATTCCGGCAGGCGTTTGAAATTCCCCCGGAACAGTAACAAGTGGGTCCTCTCCTATCACTTCCCAGACGCCTCTTTGGGCGTCCTCAGAAGGCTCCCCAGAAAAGACTGCCACCTCCCAGCTCGTGCCCACCGTCCACCAGGCCCAGGCGGTCAGTGTTGACCCCGGCTGTGAAGAGTGACCGGCGGGAGCTCCCACTGCCCACTGTTGTAGAACTCAGACCGCCCTGAGCTCACACAGGGGGCTCGGCCTGGTCCCCAGAACCGTCCCCCAGGGCGCC
This sequence comes from Rhinolophus ferrumequinum, assembly GCF_004115265.2. Taxonomy (NCBI): domain Eukaryota; kingdom Metazoa; phylum Chordata; class Mammalia; order Chiroptera; family Rhinolophidae; genus Rhinolophus; species Rhinolophus ferrumequinum. The sequence goes on from NC_046306.1 coordinate 700,418, forward strand.
TGTGGCCGTGGCCGTGAGTGCATTCAGGAAGGGTGCGCCGTGCTCTGAAGGGTGGACATGCTGACAGGCGGTCAGGCAGGAGCCCCCAGACGCGAGCTTGCTGGGGGCCACCTGGGCAGTTGGCACAGGATGTCTGGGAACTATCCACCTTTGTGAGCAAGATGTGGGCGGCATTGGGTAGGACTGCTGTCCTGCCCTCTCCTCAGCTAAGGTTGGGCAGTGCTGCTTCCTGAGGGCAGACCAAGTCCTGGAGCTGTGCGGCTTGTAACTGTGGCAGTCACTCCTTGGGGCGCTTCAGAGAGCGCAGTGACAGTCACGGAAGGGTCCTCCTACCTGCTGGCCTGGAGCCCTGGCCCGGGGTCTCTGCACAGACTGGCCAGGAACTGAGGAGACGGGCTGAAGAAGGAGCGTTTCTGGGACGTGTGGATGACTTCCTCTAGAGTGAGCTGTGCTTCCTTGGTGAAGTCTGGGGCTTTTAAGAACACGAGGGGAACCCCGCAGTTGTTGGTCATGGGGAGGAGCGGGGCGAAGGGGCCTGTCGCCATCCGAGGTGCTCCAGCAGCACCACCAGAGAGGCCGGCGCCTTCCTGGGAGAGGCGGCGCCTGGATTCTTCCCTGGAGAACACAGTACAGAGCTGCTGGCTTTGCCGTGTGGAATTCAGGGCAGGGAGGGGACGTGGACCTCACAGCGGTGCTGTCCCTTCAGGCCCGGGAGCTGCTGTGCCAGGCGCAGGGGCCTCTGAGGTGGAGGGCGTGGGGCAGGGACCGCTGTGTGGTGACCTGAAGGCACGTCCACTCCAGTTGTAGCACAAGCGATAGTTACCCTTTGTCTGCTGATCCCACACTGGGACCTGTCACCACTGAGCAGCCCCGCACAGCACCGTCCTTCACTGGCTCCGTCCTGGTGGGACGGCGGGTGGAGGTGGGCGAGCGTCCCCACGTCCCCAGCTCAGTGCAGTCGCAGCGCTGTGAGGCACCCTGCCAACGGGAAAGGGAAGCCGAGCTGGGGGGCAGGCAGGCTGGTTCTCCTTCGGGCGGGGCCACCGCTGCCGAGGAGGAGCCGCCTGGAGCAGGTGGGTGCTGGTCAGAGAGAGGGGCCGAGTGCTGCCGGGTGTGGCAGGGCCCCCTGGGCAGCCGGGACCACACTTTTGGGGGGATTTCCACATGTTCACTCCATGTGTTAAGTTTTTTTCCTGTTTCTTTTTTGCAGGAACGACAGAATCGAAACAAACAATGAGGACCTGCCTTTTTCTTTCATGATGTAATGTTTGAGACACGGCGTCTAAGAAGCGCGCTCGGTGCTGTCCTGGTTCAGCCCCGCTCTTGCATCTCTGCGTTCTCTGTGGTCTCCTTCTGCCCAGAGGGCACCTGGGTATTTTCCTATGTATTCTAGTCTTGTAGAACTCACTAATAAAGGAGGATGGTTTTTGTCAGCCGGTCAGTCAGATTGCATAATGCGCGACAGAAATCTCTAAAAACAAAAAACCTAATACATCCCAAAGATTTTTTTGATTTTGGCAGAGATTATGTTCTCATTCTTATTTGCAGTCGTGTGACGTCTTCATGAGCCCGACATCTCACCGCCTACTGCTTCATGGTGAACACAACAGGCCATAAGTTGTTTTGTCATGCAGTGTATTCTCTTAAACATACTTCTCTTAGAAATGCCGAAATCAAGAGGTGAAGTGTCTCACCTTGTTTGGCTGGTTTGCCATTTTTATCATCCGCTATCTGTCTGCTCATCTGCCCATTTGGGTTTTTTACCGACAGAAAGCTACGTTTTCGTTTCTCGATTTTGCTCCACACTGTTTCTTTCCGCAGCCCCACGTGCTTGGGGCAGGCGCTGTGTCTGGAGGGAGGACGCTGACAGGCCTTGGCGTGTGGCGGGTGCAGGTCCAGTGGCCCTGCGCCCTCGCTGTGTGCACGCCGTTTTAGCCCCGCTCCCTTCACTGGAGAACGCTGACGCCGTTTTTGTTTCTATGCCGAGAATCTGAGCTTTAACCAGTAGCATCTGATGGCAGGCAGTGTGACGGTTGGTGCTGCCCGCTGTAAATTTCACCGTGCGTCTCAGTCTGTTTTTCCTGTTCAATGGGTGAAAAAAGCAAAAACAACCCTTTAAGAAACTGAACTTGCTGTCACGTTTTGCGGAGTGGGGACCATGGGGGACCTCGTGTCACCTGCTACATGGAAACGGTGCTTGAGCTGCCGCTCCAGCACCCGGGCCGTGCGGAAGGCAGGTCCTCCTGGAACCATTTACTCCGGAAGCCCCTCTGAGGTCAAGTTGAAGCTGTGTTCTTTAGACTTGTATTTAGAGCGCGCCCCTCTGAGCTGTTGCTGCTGGCAGAATCACGGACATCGGACCCCTTTTCCTCCAGGAGAACACAAGCCTTAATAAACGACACCTATTGAGCAAACCTGGCGTCGTGCATCCTTCTCCCCGGTGGGGCGTTTCTAGCTGCAAAGCCAGTGGCAGTCACCGCTCTGAGCCCATGGGTGCCTGCTGCAGGGACCGGTGGCCCCTCAGACGGAGCTATGACTTCACTTGCTCCTTGTCCGTGCTGAACAGGCAGAGGAACTTCTTACAGGCCCAGTTCTAACCCAGGATTTGTAGTTTTCCCAACATTTTTCTGTAACCTCCAGACGTGCAGCAAAGCTGGAGGAATTCAGCCGTACCATCTGGCGCCCACCCGTCAGGCCCTGCCCTGTCACTGCCCGCTCACCCTCTCACTGCGCTCCACACGCCCCCAGCCCCTCCCGCTCCGGCCGCCCTCTGGAGGGGTCAGCATGCACGTCGTCACGTGGCTTTCCCTTTGGGGTAGAGTTTATAGACATGCAGACGGTGGCAGAGTTGTGACAAGTGTGAGAGAAAGACCCGGGTCACCAACATTCCAGGGAACCCTTGTGCCCTTTCCCAGGCGGTGACACTGGAGACGCCACACCGGACGTGGGAGGCAAGTCCTGCCCTCCAGCAGCTCAGGCGGTGCCCTCCCGCCTGGCCGTGGTCTGTAGGCTTGCTCCCAGCTGCTGCTGTGACCTCATCCTGGGATAAGAAGATCCCTTGTCTTAACGTGTGATCACTGGACTCCCTTGAGCAGTGCGTGGCTCCTGGCTGGTAAAGAGACAGGCTGAGGGGGACACTGGGAGGCACTGCACGAGGCCATGGCTTGTCCCCCCACTGAGTCACGGCAACAGGGTTGGGGCTTCCACGGGCGTGGGAGGAGGGCCGTGGGCTGGTGACAAGGAACAGAGGCAGGTTGGCGCCTGGGTCTGTGACTGGTATGTACCGAGTCCCTATGTGTCACCTGCTCTGAAGGCTCCCGGGCTGCCTCGCTTGCCTCCCAGGCCTGGCGGGTTGCTCGGTCTCCAGCAGCTAAATGCTTCAGAGGAAAGAGGGCTCTATTTTAAACGTGTGCCAGGCTCTGCTTGTGAGGCTGCCCGTTGTACCCCCCAAAGCCATCGGTCGGCCTTTCTGTCCCTCTGTCCCACCTGAAAGCACGCCACGTTAGGGTTCTTAAGTTCCATGAATGCCAGCAGCCTGTGGTGCTCTGAGGTCCCACTGGCTCTAGAAGGTCTTGGAGGGTCTGACTGGAATTGTGCAGACAGCACCCCGCAGGCTGGCTGCTGTGTCACCTGCTGGGTCCACAGGCCCCTCGGCGTCAAGGTTAAGTGTCCCGCAATGGGAGCGTGGCCAGGAGCTGGCTCGGCTGCTGGTGGCCTCTCCCTGGGTACAGATCCTGTCCTGGTTGCTTGCTGTCCAGGATCGAGGGCCTTACTCTGGTAGGACGAAGTGACCAGGTCAGCAGCCTTGTGTCCTAGTTGTCTCTGGTCCTCACTGCAAGGTGTGCTCAGACTTACTCTTCCCCGCCCCCCATGCGTGCGCCCCCACACTCCGCACCATGGCTTCTTCCGCAGCCTGCAGTGGCTTTTAAGATTTGCGTGTTCAGTTATCTTTTCGAAACCAACGTGTTAGAAAAGGCATTTAAATGGTTGTCCTGCACTTACTCATACTATAATAATTCTCTATGGATGAGAGTGACAAAGTGAAATTTTTGGAGCTAAAAGAAGAAAGACCCAGTAGCCTGTTTCTTCTCAGAGTTCATCTTTATTTACCGGGAAGGACCCCAAGAAGAGGACCCAGGGGAAGGCGGGTGGGGAGGGCGGCCATGCTGGGAACTAACCATGTGTTTGCGGTTCATCCTGGGTCTTTGGCCCAGCACGTCACCTGGCCAGTGACTGACAGAGCTGTGACACTTCTACCTAAGGGCCATCTGACTCCTGTTTGGTTATTAACACACTGTCCTTTACAGCATTTAGGGGCGGAGGAGACTTCTGGGAGGAAGCCTCAAGGTCTCACGCGCTGGCCTCCCTGGCCCCCTCTGCTCTAGACAGCCACGCACACCTCATCACAGGCCTGCCGAGGAGGCCTCAGGGTCCATTCCCCCACCCCGGCTCCTTCCTGCAGGGTCCCTGGATGGCTGGTCCTTGGTGTCCTCTGGAGAAGGGGGACATTGGGTCAGCTGCTGACTGCTGTCCCAGGGCGGGTGCACGGTGAGCCGTTTTATGGCTGGGAAAGCCCTGGGCAGTCGGCCCGTGGACGCGGGAGTAAGTTTTGCCCTGGGGCTGGTGCAAAGGGGAGGGGGCGCCCGCCAGCAGAGCCCAGGGGCCGGGTGGTGACGCCAGGAGTATGGTCCCTCTGCTCTCCCCTCCTGGGCGCTCAGCAGGCCGCTGCTTCCCTGGGCCACCCATACACCACCGGCCCTTCCTGCTGGGGGGCCTGCCCTGACACTGACGACCACCTCTGTGGGAGGCCATCACCGAGTGATGTCCCGAGCTGTGGCTGACCCCACGCCCCCCACTGTGTGTGTTGGCTTTGGTCAGACGAGAGCTCGGTGCTGCTTGCCCGAGCTCTGAGGCAGTCCGACCAGAGGCGAGTTTCCAGCCCCAGCTCGCGGGCCAGCCAGCAAGCGGCCTGCCCCCCGCACTCCCGCTTTGGGTCGCTTGAAGGGCATTCTTTGCCCTTCTCCCCCTCCCCAGGGCTGACATCGGGGTTTTCTTCCTGCCCAGGTGGGCTGCTGGTGCAGGTACCAGAATCTCGTAACTGCACGGAGCAGCTCCCACTGGCCCCCAAGCTCTAAGGTCACTGGAACCTGAAACAGCCACTGGGGCTCTGGTCACTGGATGGCTTTGAGGGGACAGGGCTTGGTGACACAGTCCCTGTCACTGAGGGCCACTGGGCCAGCTGGGGGATGAGGCCCCCAGGGTCACAGAGCATATTCAGAGTGTGAGCAGGACCTCCAAAGAGGAAGGAAGAGCCCAGAGGGCGGGTGCTCTACCAGAAGCCTTCCCGGAGTTGGGGAGGCCCTAGGCACTGGGAGAGCAGGGCGATGTGGGGTGAGGGGGCATTGGGATGGAAGCAGTAGGAGAGCAGTGGGCATCTGCGTCCAGAGATCAGGAGTGGGTGAGAGCAGGGGCCATGGTCTGAGAGGGCTGTGGTCAGGGCAGCAGGTGGAAGCCAGAGGTCGGAGCTCTGCCCGAGCCGCCCGCTGTGAGCTGGTCCTTCCCTCAGCCAAGCAGGCCCCATGTGTGTTGTCTCCTCCCGAGAGCCAGGGGTGCAGGCCCAGCCTTCTGGGGGACTTCCTGGGGCTCCGGGGCTCAGCTGTACTGGGGATGTGGGCGCTGGGGGCAGGGGCAAGGACATGTGCGTGCTGCCCAGAAGACAACCCGCCCTGCCTGGCCTTGCTGGGGATGTCCCCTGTGGGTGTTTTACTCCACTCGGTGTGGCAGGCAGTGAAGCTTGGGACCGGCCCGCTGCTCCCGGCAGCCTGGGGACCCAGATGGGGATGGCACGGAGCTGACTATGTCCACTGGCCATGGAGGGGCGCCGCCTGGTGGATACCATGTGAGGTGGGGCAGGGCTGGGTGCCCCACCTGGGCAGAACCCAACTGGAGAGGAAGGCCCCACCAGGGTGGGGCAGCTGCAGAGGGGTGAAGGGGAGCAAGGGAAGGACCCCAAGGAAAGCCTGTGCTCAGGGAGTAGTGGGGCTTTGATGCCTCAGGTGATGGTAGTGGTGATGATAGTGATGATGGAGATGGGGATGATGGAGGTGGTGGTGGAGATGGTGGAGATGGTGATGATAATTATACCAATTGCTCATAGTTGCTGAGTGAACGTGTTTTAATTCACTCTCCAGCCAAAGAGGACGAAACAAGTCACAGAGAAGTGAGGTCTGAGACTGCTCGTGCCCAGTGGCTGGGGTGCCCAGCTTCCTGCCCGCTGCCATCAAAAGGCTCCCACTCTGTCCCAGACTCAGTTCCAGCTGGGTTCCTGGACAGAATGCAGAAGCCCATGTTACCCTCACTGCCTATCAGGGTCCCATCCCCTGCAAGCTGGCCCAGACCTCGGCGGCTCTTGTGGTGGCCTGGTCCCTGCGAGCGACTCAGAAATAGTTGTTGAATGAATGAAGAGCATCTAAGGTGTGCAAGGAGTCTCACCTCCTGTGGGCCTGGGTGTCTCTCCTCCCTTGGGAGCTGGGGCAGGGGGCGTCTCCCAGCGGGGAGGGGGCTGCCTCTGCTGTCACACTTACACAGGTGGCCTTTGGGGCTGGCCTCTGCTGTCCACGCCCGCTCCAGGTCCCTCCCAGCCCTGTCCAGGTGCAGAATCCTGCAGCTGCTCTGAGGCGCCCTCGTGTGGTCAGTAGTGGCAGCTGCAGAAGGCCGGCGCAGAGCCAGGTCCAGAGGCGCCTGAGGAGGGTCTGTGAGCAGGGCTGTACTCAGACTCTCCCTGAGCTCGGTGTGTGCCCTTTGTGAAGCAGCCTGTCTTGACCCTGCACAGACAATGCCTGCTGCATACTGCTGACCGTCCGTGCGTGCTTCTTGAGCCATGGCAGGGCACACAACCTGGGGCAGGGAGTGTCCCACGCTTGGTCTTGTTGGTGGGCCGTTCCTGTGGGCGCAGACTCTGCTCACAGGGCAGAACTTCCTAGGGCTGGTCACAGGTCTTGGTCCCAGCTTGAGGCTCTCAAGAGGGTCCAGAGTGGTCGCAGGACAGCCCAGGTGCCCTCCCCGAGTGTCTGGAGCCCCTGGCATAAACTCGAATGGAGGTGCAGCCCTGTCGCCAGGTAGGAGTGCCGATGCCACTGGACTCTGCGGCTAGAGTGGTGTCTCCTGCCCAGTCGTGATTCTGGGGTCAGGTCCTGCCACGAGGTTGTGTGGACCCTGTGTTGGGGAGCTGGGGGAAGGGAGGCTGTGCAGAGGCCCACAGACAGCTGGCAGCAGCCTGAATGGACGTAGTAACTGTGGCTGAGGACCCTGAACCCAGGGAAGCACCTCTTACTGACTGGAGGGGCTGCGTGTCTCCCTCTCGGCCAATTTCCCGTCCCTGGTCCTGGGGCGGGGGCTCAGCTGCCCTTGGCCATTTTCGCGGGCCCCACTCCCATCACAGTGTCTGCAGAAATGGCTCGTGGAGAGGAATCTGTTCCAAAAATTTCTACTCCGTTCCCCAGCACAGGAGCAGCCCCGCCTTCCTGCTCCAAGTTCCCTGGGAGGAGGGGGTTTGGGGAGCAGCCCCCCAGCTGGGGTGGGTGTAGACCTGGGAAAGGCAGGTGTGCGCCCATCTCTGTGGCCATTCTTGTCATGGCTGCTGCTGACTCCCCAACAAGCGAGCCAGGGCAGTCTGTGCACGTGCCCTCTGCAGAGACGAGGACAGCTGTAGGGACACAGGTGCCTGGCCATGCAAATATGTCCTCTCCATGCTCCCCTGAGTCGTGCCCCAGCTCTGGGCTGGCAGCCAGCCTTGGCCTCAGCTGCCCCTAAGCAGGCTCGCTCATCCACCCGTGGGAGACGCACGGGCTTTACTCTCCCCTCTGTGCAGAGAAAACAAGGTCCGCAGGGAGCGTGATGCTGGCAGGAAGGTGGGCCAGCGTCCGTGCTGGGTGCAGAGAACAAGTTCTGGGCTCAGCCCCTGCGGCCTGGACACATGGCCCTCCCCACACTGCGGCACTCATCTGACTGGGCCTGCTCAGTGGAGGCCCGAGAGCCCTGCAAAACCACACACACACCCAGGGAACTGGGGCACAGGGGCATGGTTTCTTCAGGCCTCCTTTATGGGAGGGTTCTAGGAGGAGGGAGCTCCCCAACTGGAGGGTCCCCGGGGACCCTCACCAGAGACCAACCAGCCCAGGACAGTGCCGAGGGCCATCCGCCGGCTCTGTGTCCTCCTCCCCGCCTGGCTAACCACTCAGAAGGTCCATTCTAGGCAGGAGCCAAGTCCCCAAGAAGAGAGATGGGCGAGCACAGAGCCCAGCCCCATCCCTTGTCCAGAGGGTAGGGGGAGCAAGGGCCACCTCCCCTATGAGAGAAGGTCCATGCCGCTGATTCAGGGAGGTTCTGAGCAGCCCCCAGAGAAAGCTCAGATTGGACAAGGGCCACTCCAGCAGGGACACCAGACACGGGGCTGCCTCCCCCCAAGTCCCTTCAGTGCCGGCCTGGAGGACCTTGGGGCCCCTGCTGGGCCCCTCCATAAACTCAGACCGGACGTGCCTGTGAGGTGCTGTCCCCCTCACAGGGGGAGGAGGGAGAAGGGGTCGCCATGCCCAAGGCCAGTGCTGTGGTGTCAGCTCTGCTGCTCCATGGTCAGGCCACAGCCAACTGGGGGTGACTTGGCCCTTCCCCGCCCTTCAGGGGGCAGGATATGGGGTGGGACGATCAGGCCCTTGCCTTCAGCTTGTGCCTGCAGCATGTCTCAGAGAGAGCTGGAGGTCTGAGCCGAGAGAAGGATGGCGGAGGCAAGACGGATGGGGGTTGAGGGGCCACAGCTTGACACCTAAGTGATCCCTTCTGTGCTGGTTTTGTTTCCTGCCATGGCCCAGGGGCTGGGGATTTGGGGGCACCAAGGTCCTGCTCAGGCTTGGAGCCTGGCCAGAGGGGTTCATCCTCGCCGCCATTAAGAGGAAAAACTGCGCAGCTGCAAAGCAGTGTTGGGAACATGCTGGAGGAGAAGGGGGGCGCATGTGGGCGCCTCCCCCACCGATCAGCGCTAGAGCAGCCTGTCGGCCAGTAGACAGCCAGTGACCCAAGGAGCATTCCGGGATGGGGGACCTGGTGGGTGAAGGGAGGCAGCCCCATAGGGAGCCAGCAGGCGGAGCGCATGCCAGAGCGCCAGCAGGTGGCGCTGGCTCCCGAGGACAAAAAAAAGAAAATGCCTGCAGCAAACCCGAGTGGGTGTCACTGCGGCTGCAGAGGGCGGGGGAGGAGTTTGCCACCTTCCCCCTGGCTGCGGAGCCTCATGTGCCTGAGTCCTGCATAGTCCAGAGCGGGGTTTGGGCCTGGATTCCGTCAAGCGCATCCACCTGCCCTTGTTTGGACGCTGGACACAGGTGTAGAAGTGCCCTTTTCTTCCCCTTCCCCATTTTGAGCCTCGTCCTCGTCCTCGAGGCTCCGGGACGGCTGCAGGAGCTCAGTGAGGGCTCACCCCCGCCGCGCGGCCCGATGGACTGAGGCAGGACAGACTTTGCAGTGACCTCAGACCCTACTCCAACCCCCCTTGTTGCCATGACAACTGCCCAGAGCGTCCGGGGTAGGGGCAAGTGGCCCTCCGGACACTCTTGTCCCGCGGGACCACCCCACCGCCAGCACCGCGGACAGCGCCCCGACGCGCCGGTGAGGTGGCCCGATCTCCCCAAACTCAGCCGCGCGGCCGCCGATTTCCGGTGCATGGCGCCGTCCCGGGCCCCCGCCGGCTCCCACTCCCCACTCCGCTGCTCCCCGCGGACCCTCCCTTTGTCTCCCCGCCCCTGCACTTCCTCGGACACCCTCCCGGTTCCTTCTGCCCTCTGCGGGCTCTTCCGCGCTCCGAGCTGAGGATGCACGTGGCTGAGAGCCGAGGCCGGGTGGCCCCAGCCTGGTCCGGACCGGTCTTCCCCCTCGGTCGCCCCCACCCGCCCGCGACGCCCGAGGTTCGCGGGCCCCTTTGTGTCCCGCAGCCAGGTCCCCGGCCCGGCAGCTGAGCCGCCCTCTGGGCGGGCGCATTGTTCGCCGGATTTGTCCGCGGCGCGAGGGGCCGCCGGGGGCCGGGCTCGCCTTCCTCCCGCGGGAGGGGCGCCGCGCTGGCCGGGCTCACGGGCCATTTCCATGAGAAAGGAGCGGCGGAGGCGCCTCTCTTGGCATTCACCGCGTGCCTTAATTGTATAGACATTAAATCAAGGTCCGCTGTGAACACGCAGAGGGGCCCTCAGGGCTGCGGCGGCCGGCGAGCGGCCGGGCCGGGGTCGAGGCCGCGGCTCCGGCTCGCGTGGGGTCCTCGCGCAAAGGGCGCCAACGCTCCAGCGTCTTGGCCGCGGGGCGGGCGGGGCGGGGGCGCTGCGCCACGCCGACGGTGCTTTCTCGGACTCCAGCCCGGATCCGCTCCCAACTCTGAGGAACCCACTCTTCTCTCCCTTCCGCAGCAGGGAGGGGGGCCCACGCAAGCCCCTGGAGGCGTCCTGGGAGCCTGGCGCCCTGCGGAATCGCGGCGTGGAGGCGCCGAAGCCGAGCGGGTGAGCGAGCGTGTGCGCGCCCGGCGCCTCCCGCGGGCCGCTGAGAGGCACAGAGCCCTCTCTCTGACAGGGCAGGGCGACAGCCCCTCCCGAGATCCCTCCCAGGCCGGGCCCCGAGCGCGCAACGAATGCGGTTAAAAGAAAGAATCTCGATGCACAGGCATGAAAAACAGTCTCTTTTTACAACCCAGAGAGCTCGCCCTCCCCGCGCACCGGGGCCCGGCTAGAAGGCGCTCGAGCTGTGGGTGGAGAGGAAGACGGGGAGACCCGGAGAAACCGCTCGCGGAGCTCGCCCGGCCCCAAGCGCAGTTACCCGTCCCGGGCGGGAGCCGCCGCCGCCTGCCGCTCCTCGGCCGCCGCCGCCTCCGCTCCCCGCGCCGCCCGTTCCCGCCTCCTCTGCGGTGCCCGTGGACCCCGCACTCCGCTGCCTAGGAGGAGGGCGCGGGGACACCGCAAAAGGAGAGGGACAAGTCCCTGAGTGCCGCCGGCGGGCTGGGAGCCGAGCGTCTGCGGAGTCAGCGCTGCAGACTCCCAGCCCCTGCTCGCCGGGCCGGCCTGGGCACTACTGTCCCCGCGCCCGCCGCCGCAGCTGCCTCTGCGCGTATCCGCGCTCGGCTCCGGCACCGGGCGATTATCACTGGGGCGCGCGGTGACGTCACCCGGACACCGGCCCCGCCGCCGCCTCCCGGAGGTGTCCTTGAGAACTGCGGGGCGCGCGCGCCGCGCACACGCGCACACACGCACTGCGCGCCCGGTGCCTCCGCGCACACTCGCCGCGTCCCGCCCCGCGCGCTCATCCGCTCACACGGACGCCGCCCTCGAGCGCCCTCGACCGTGCCTGGCGCCCTCCAGCCACACGTATGGCCACGGAAACGCTTCTCTCTCACACACACTCCCTCGAATCCTTCCCGCGACCCTCCCGCCCTCACACGATCGCGGCTCCTGCAGCCCATCGACTGCAGCCCCTCTGGGCGCACCTTGACACCCACCAGCCACGCCTCTCCTGCACGCCGCGGAGCCCCACCGGCACACCTCTGCGCTCCGGCCTTCGCCGCAGGCTCGCATCTCCTGTGCTCTTTCCCCGCAACGCACACCCCGGCTCAGCTCGCACACCGTCATTCCTCAGGGGCTCCCTCCAGCCACCCGGGAAAGGACTTGCAGAGGAAGCACAGCGCGCCGGCGCCGGCGCAGGCCTCGCCGCTCGCTCGCTGTAGGCCCTGCTGTGTATTTATACCCAGGAGGGAGATAGCGACCCCCACCCCATCACAGACTGCTCCCCTTTCTCCCTGTGTCCTGACTGGTGTGGGGAGTTTTCGCCCCAGGGACCACGGGAGCACAGGTGACACGACACGGCCTGACTGCTGAGCCCGTGCCTCTCCTTGGAGCCCTTCCGTGGATGACCCTGATCCGCCTCTCTAGGGCCAAAGATCAGAGGCTCCCCTAAACCACACCACCTCACATCTCCCCCACGGGCCTTTGTTTCCGTGCAGACGGTGAGGGAACCGCAGGCCCGGGCCTGGCCAGCAGGCCTCTGTCCCCTCGCATTCCCTCCAGGCCACCCGGCCCCTCCACCATCTGCCCTCAGAGCAGAGTCCGCTGACCCTCCCACCGCGGGCGCCGTCCTGCTTCCTTCCTTCCAGCCCTCTCCAGCACCGCAGAGCCTGCAGAGAGGCGCCTGGGAAGGGGCTTGGGACCCTACCCCAAATTCCCGTGCTGCTCAACCCTCCAACGCGCCCCTCTCCCTTTGGTGTGGCTTCAGTCTCAGCCTAACCAGCGCAGTTTCTGGCCCTTTGCAGGTGTCAGGAATGGCCCTTCTCTATCGAGTGGGATTCGCAGATCCCCACTCCTCCACGCGGAAGCAGAACCTTCACTACCCACGTCCAATGCACGGGAAGCCGCCCCGAGCCTACCGGCCGACAGGCACAGCCTCACGCCATCCAGACGCTCTCACTGGAGGGGTGGAGGGACGGGAACGCCAGGCAGCTGGCGGTTTCAGCATCAGAAGGTATCGCCCTCTGCCTCTGCCCCCCCCCAGAGACCCTCACCCTGCTGAGGCTGGGCAGTCCCTATGCGGTGGGGTCCGCTGTCCATGGTGTTGAAACGAACCCTGAACCCCAGTCTCATCTGTTCCCGCGTCCCTCTGGACTTTTTGCCCCGTCCTCTCCCATGAAGGGTCCGGCCCAGGTGGGGTTTGAGGGCAGATGCACCCCCAACCCTTCGCTGCCTGGATACATCCAGCAGCTCTGGCTTCCAGTTCCCTGGATTGTTCGCATTCTAAGGGGAGAACTCAGCTTTAGGGACCCCAAATCTTTTCTCAGGTGCCCCCTCCCTACAGGCTGGCCCCCCGGGGGGCCAGGGGAGGGTCTCCGCTCTTCACAGGCCTGCTGCCTCCCCTGGCCCAGCACCTCACCACGCAGAGCTCTCCGCGGGAGGTGGGAGGGGCGACCCTACCTTTGGATCAGGCTGGCTTTCTGCGCAGCCCTCGGGCATGTCCTCTCGCCATTTTTACCTCTCCGAGTCCTGGCACCGGTGGGGTCGGAGGCTCGCCCCTTCTATTTCCAGCGACCGGCAGCTCCCTTACTGGCCCGCTGGCCCTTGGGAGAAAGAGCCACCCTGGGTGTGGGGTGAAGTCGACCGGTGGGTGCTGCGTGGGAAAGGGGCTTCCAGCCTCTGCCCTGCCCGCCCTCTGTGCCAGCACGATGGGGACCTTCTTGGTGCCCTCAGAGCCTCCATAGGTTTCATCAAAGTCAACTCACTGCTGCCAGGCTCGGCGCGGGGGTTGTACTCCCGTTGGCTCCTCCGGGACCGCCCAGCCTCACCCGCCCAGCGTTCTCTCCGCGGGTGCCTGTGCGGCCGCTTCTCCCCAGCACACCGAGAATTTGTGTTTGAGGATTCATTTATTTGCCAGCGCCGAGAATTGGGGCAGGGGGCTCCCGGCTCAGAGTGAAGGGCGCAGGGAGCCAGGCAGCTCAGGGCTCCAGGTTCCAGGCGGCTGCCTCCGCGCGCACAAAGACCCCTCCCCTCGCGCCGGCCGGCAACTTGGATACGGGTCAGGTGGCTCCTGGGGCGGGATCCGGGAGCAGGAAGGGAGGGACTCGGTCGGGACCCCCTCCCCCTTCCTTCCAGTCCGCCACTGTGAAAGCTTGCGAATAGCGTGGGATTAAACAAATCCACAGAAGCGGTGAGAACCCCTCCCTTTCTGCTCCTGCTTCCTTGTCACAAGGAAGCCGCCCCCTCCTGGGCACCAGGCTTGTCATTCCTCCAGAAAGGGGAGGGGAGCGGTCACATCTGGGAACAGCTGGCTCTTGGCCTCACGACCCTGCCCTCTTCCAAGGTGGGGGAGGACTGCAGATCAGGGTCTGGGGACCCACCGACAGGGGTGGGGGAGCGTGGAGGCCAGTGGCTGGGGCCTGCGTGCACATGTGTGTGGTGGGGGAGGGAGACAGGGCTTCCCAAAGGAGGACGGGATGGTTTGCTGGCGTGGGTGGGCACGGGGGCGCCCAGTCCCACCCCTGCTCTGCGTCCCTTGTAGCCTCCAAATGGTCCACAGCTTCCAACCTCTGACTTGGGTGGTCCAGGCAGCTGAGAGGCCCCCACCCACAGACCTACTCATTCAGGAGGCCCCGTCCCCTCCCATGAGACACCAGTGAGTCCAAACCTTTCCCAAGGAAAGCACCCCCCATCAGAGGGACTGCTCCCACGTGGCCACAAGGGTCCCAGAGGTGGGGCAGGTGCCTGATCCCATGGGGGTGGCCCCCAACCTAGCTGGGACCGTCTGCTCTCCCTCCCCCTGGGGCTCCCCCACCCCACGTGCTCGGAGAAGCTTTGCCTGGCTGCTTCTTCCTGTGTGGCTGGGGGGTGGGCGTGCACACACAGCACAACCTCGGGCAGGCTCAGGCAGGTCCCTGTCTCTCCACGGGGCCTGAGGGGCACAGAGTCCCTCCCCTCCCCTTTGAAGCGGGTGGGGGGCCGGGACCCCTGCCACGCCTGAGTGCTGAGGGCGGGAGCAAGGGACCACAAAGGCGGCAATTGTGAGCCTGGCCAGTAGCACAATGGGGTGGGGGCCGCTCAGGGTCCAGGGGCTCCTGCATGGAAATGAGGCCTCAGCCCTTCCCCCCTGCTCCCGCCCTCCTCCTGGCCCCACAAAGAGGGACAGACCACAGAGCGCCCAACAGCCCAGAGGTGCAGCTGCCTCCATCCTGGTCCGGGGAGGTCTCTGGGCCTGAGGTCGTGGAGCTCGGACCATGGTGGCCTCGGAGTGTTTGCGGAGGGGGCCAGGTAAGTGGGCACTTGGCCGGGCTGGAGGCCAGCACTGCCACCCCAGGCGGGGCCTGGAGCAAGGGCCACTGGCTGGATGCCTGGCCAGTGGGGGAAGCAGGTCTTTTGTATCCCAGGCACCTCTGCCCCACATCCCTGAGGTTCACCACCCCACTAGGAAGGAGAGCCACAGCCAGCTGCCCGTCCCCACGGGCCTCCCAGGGCTCGACCCCGCGCCCCAAGGCTGGGTCCTGGCTTTGGAGCAGCCTCCCATTTCCTGCAGGCTCAGCCTGGGTCCCTGAGGGTATATTGTGGGGAAGGGACCCAGGCTGGCCCCCACTAGCCACACTGAGGAGTCTTGAGGTCAGCGAATGGCCCCTGGTAAGGGGGTGAGGGCTTGTCCCCCAGAAAGCACTGGGGCGGCTGGGGCAGGGACAGCAAAGGTTCCGGGACAGCCTTCCCACCCAGCACACAGGACCCCCGGGGTGGGAACACCCATTTAGGGTCACTTTCCTTCTGGAGCCTGGACCTTGCAGAGCTCACGGCAGGGTTCCCCTTGGTCCTGGGGTCTCCCTCCAGGGGACCCCTGCCCCCAGCTGGCTAGGAGAGGTGGGCTGAGGCCAGCCTGGCCCCTGCATTGCTCCTGTCTCTCAGGTCACAGCCTGGAGCCGGCCATCAGACAGGTGAGGGGGGATAGCTTCCCCTGGGGACCAGCCTCTCTGAGTGGGGAGCAGGGTGCCTGGCCCTCAGATATTGGCAGCCCCCCACTTCCTCAGGCCCTTCGCCAGTTCCTCGCACCAAGGCCCCTCCCTCATCACAAAGGTGGGGTGCACCCTGCTCCAGGGGCCCTAGTGCTGCCCCTTCTCTCTCAGCCCTCAGGACCCCACACGAGGGAGCACCCCCCTTAGAGTACTGGGGCCTGAGGTCCCCAATGATGGCTTGTCCTCGGAATTGGACTGGCTGGAGGTGGGAGCAGCGGGACCCTCCTTGGCCAGGCCTGCGGGGCCAGACCCTGGCCTCTGGCAGCCTTGGTCACAGGGAGGGACCCGTGGGGCCTCCTGTTGGACGCAGCCTCCCTGGGGTCCAGGTCCCTGCCTTCCTGCCCCCTTGTCCCATCTCTCTCGCCATCTGTAACTCTGCCTCTAGGCTAACTGCTCCTGCTTTTCCATCTCTGGTAACTCTCTCCCAGCCACCCATTTCTCCTTTCCTCTCTCCCTTCTTCCTCCCACCCCATCTCTGTCTCTGGCCCCTGTACCTTCCTCCACCTCCAGGAGTGTCTGGCTCACTTTTCATCCCTCATGTACAGCTTCCTGCACACTCCCTCGCCGTCTGCTTCTGGGTCATTCCAGCAGGAAAGAGGTTCCTGGGAGGGGCCCCAGGAGCTTCAGACTTCTGTCTGCTCTTAGGGACACAGGCTTGTCCAGACTGAGGGTGCACACAAAGGGGCCTGGGCTTGACTTGAGAGGGGTGTCCTGGGGCCCAGGTGGGGTCTGCCCACCTCAGGGGTGGGCGCTTAGACAAGCGCTGGTAGTGCTGGTTCATCTCCGGCAGAAGGCAGAGGCACCGAGTCGAGGTGCTACCCGATTTAATTGTTTCATTTTAGGGTTAGTGTTTGTTTAGGGCAAGCAATAGTGAGTGAGGTCTGCCTGAACCCACTGTGGGGTGACAGGGGTGGACAGTCATGGCTGACCCTGGGGTTCCCTGGGGCCCTGTTCTCTGTTACTGGATGCATCTCAGGCTGGACAAGGGAGGGTGAACCAGTACTGTGTGCCCCCGAGTCCACCTGGGGGCCTTCCAGGACGGAGATGGAGAACAATGTGTCTGCTGGGCAGGAGCAGAAGCAAAGAATGGACATGTCCACCTGGTCATCCACTGTGGTTGCCATCACCCTTGGACATCCCACTTTGTGCACCTGTTTTTCACTGTGTCTCCAAGCCTTCTTTCTCCCTATAACTCCCTTTGCAAAGTGTCTCAGACACCAGTTCTCACTAGGGTGTGAATGACTGCTGAGATGTGCCGGTTCCCTCCCAGGTGCAGCGGCCTCTTCCTCCCTTGTCTGCGCCCTGGGCTGCTGCCTGTGTGTTGCATGGTGGGCTCTGGACCTCTGGCTTCCAGCTGGCTTTGCCCATGGGAGGCCCCAGCGGGTCCAAGGGAGGAACCAGCCAGTGAGTTAGTGTTTACCTCACAGCCTCCTTGCAGGGTGCCCTGTCCTTGGCTGATGGCCAGAGGGCGAGCCCCAGGACACTGCTCTGTCCCTGAGTTTCTCTGCCCCGGCCTACGCCTTTGAGAGATGCCCCTTGTGCGACGCCTGTGTTACCTCCGGGGCATCAGTGTCTCCCCCAGAAGGACTGAGTTCATGGTGAGCTTTCCTGCCCCCCAGACCATTGCAAGAGACTCTGGGGCCCCGAGAAGCCTCCTGGGCTCCCCTCCAGTGACAAGGATTGAGAGACAAGCCTAATACTCAGATCAGATGGAAGGAAAGAGAGACCATGAGGGCAAGATCAGGGGGTTCCTAGAGAGGCTGGCGTGAGGAGCCGCCCCCCACCCCCACCCCCACCCTAGCACCTTGGTTGGTCCTAAGCCTGTGCAGGGGAGTGGCTTAGGGAACCCAGGAGTTCCTGCAGGGGGAAGGGGTGGGGCTGAGCACCCCGTGCAGACACCAGGATTCTGAAGGTCTCTGCAAGAAGCTCAGGCTGACCCTGGGACACTGCAGGGAGGGGACACCCACGACTGCTGGATTCGCTTCCCATCCTGCCCTACTTTGGGGGCAGATGGCAGTAATGACAGCTGAGCGATCCCTACATACTGAGAGCCAGCCCCCAGCCCATGTCTCATCTAGGAGGAGAGCACTTAGGGTGAGGGATGGAGGTACCTGGCACACTGCGCCCTGAGCCTGGGTGACCCTGCCTGCAGCACTCGGCCCCACCTCTCTGCAGCTGATTCGAGATGCAGAATGGGGTCTGTCTGAGGTGCTGCCCAGGCAGTGGGGCCTCAGTGTGCACCCATCATGCCCTGGGCTCCAGCAGTGTGGTGACAGAGGCGTCAGGACCCTCCCCTGGAGGCTGGAAGCAGGGGTGAGGATCAGGCCTGGGTGGACTGATCGCTCGCTCAGCTGCTCTTGAATGTGTGCGAAGGGCTGCGAGGGGGACAGTGAAGGGCCTCTCTGAGGAGGGGGCGCTCCGCGTGGCTGGGGGGGCTGGGGCCGCGTTCCAGCAGGTAGGACGCCCCAGAGGAGGAGCTTGGAGATTGGGCACAGGAAGAGAGGTCAGTGAGTGAGGCTGCTGCAGGGACAGACCCAGCCGGGGTCCCTGGGCCATCCTCCCTCTCGTGGTCAGAGGGGGTAGGGGACAGGAGGGCACCAGGCAGAGACACACACTGTTCTCTGTGGGCTGCTCCGAGGAAGAGTATTTCCTCTTCACCCACTTTCTGGAGGTGTCCTCACCCTCCGTGCTTAGAGCTGGGATTCCCGGCAGGTGGTGGCACATCCCCCGTGGAGTGCCTTTGTAGTTTCTGGTCTCTGCCCTTGGAGCGCACAACCCTTGCTCAGGCCCTGCTTTCTGGGGGCCTGGGCTATGAGCCGAACTGGGGCTCTGGGAAGTGGCTCAGGTGGCACTGGTGAGCCCAGCTAAGGCCATGGTCACTGCTCTGTCACTTCCCCAATCAGGAAGTGAGGTCAGGAAGGGGGTGAATGGCTGGGTGTGTCCAGGGAGAACCCCACTGTGCTGTCCTTGGCTCCTGGGTGGGAATTGGAATCTTGCTGGGGGAGCAGGGATGCCCTGTCAGGGCTGGGGCTGGCAGGAGCTAGGGGTCCGCCCAGGTAGAGCTCTCCCAGGGTCTGTGGGAAGTCAGGGAGCCTGCCCCTGAAGCCACCCGACGGTTAAAAGAGGTGAATGGATCTGGGGAAAATCAAGCTGCCAAGTGGTTAATTGGCTTTGCCTCAATCAGCCCAATGAATATTCATGAGGTGCGCTGTCCCCATCAGCCCGCGGTCTGCATTCAGCCGCCCTGTGTGCCCAGCCTGCCTCACAGCCTCTTCCTGCACTGACAGACAGCAGCCCGCACTCGGCTCTGATTGGCCCAGCTGCCCTCGGAAATGCCATAGCAACCCCTGGCTGGTTGCCTAGCAATTCTTCCCTTTCTTCCTTTTTTTCCCCAAAGCCCAAGCCTGTAATCCACAAGCTGAGGGTGGAAACGTCTTTGTGCCGTGGTGCGTGTGTGTACGTGTGTTCACACACAGGTGCACCGTTGCCTGTGGGTGTGGAAGTGGCTGTCCACCCCACCCGCAGGCCCCAGAGACTTGCGGTGCTTCTGTGCCCCGTGACTGAGCTTGCCTGCCCAAACTCCGTCTGGGTGTGTCCCTTGCTCAGGAGAACGAGATGGGCACACAGGCTGCTGGTCCAAAGGGCCGACCTTGTCCTGCTGCATTGCCCGCCCCCCAAGGTCCTCACGGCCAGTCCTCGGCACCCACAGGCACAGTGGGGCAGCAGTCCCAGCTCCTCGCTGGTGAAGGAATATGATATGGACGCCCAGGTGCTGTCCAATGGTGGTGCTGGGCTTCCCGGACCAATGTGTCAAGTTCATGGCAGTGGAGTGCATGAGGGTCCCAGTGTCCACTGCCTGGGTGACACCAGAAGCCCCCCACTTGGCTTGGCCAGTCCTATCCATAGAGGAGGTGGTACCCTGCTTTGTCCTTGACCCGTCCCCCTGGGGAGGTTTCTAGTGGACATGGAGGACCAGCCTTGGGGAGAAAGTGTGAGGATGGATGTCGCCACTTCTTTTCTGCTTAGAAAAGATTTAAGGAGAATTTCAAACCAGGGGAGTTGACAATGCCGCCTAGATAAGTTTCAGAGTCCAGACCTGAGATTGGAGAGGGGAGCCTGGGCCTGCCTTGCCACCACGCGGAGCCCACTGACGTGTCCCAGGCTACCCCAGGACACTGGAGTGGAGGTGCCCCGCCAGCAACACCACCCCTCTGCCCTGGTCCTCGTGTGCCTGGACCGTCGTGTCTGGGGGAGCACCGATGCGGGTGCCAGGCAAGGCTCATAGAGGACTTGGGGTCCCATTGGCCTTGGGACAGGCCAGGGGAGCACGGCCAGAGGGGGCAGCCCACAGGGGACGCTTGGTAGGAGGCCAGTTCTCATTTCCCAAAGGACATGGGGGCCGGTGGCTCTTTCCCCCGTGGGAGGAGGTGCGTGGAGACTTGTTAAGTTTCCTTTACATCAGACTTTGTGGTGTCAGTGGCAGGCACATCAGGATCAAGAAATCGAGGGAACTGGATCCCAAATCAACCACCGCCATTTGATCAGCATCAAGAGACAGAAGAACGGAGCAAGCCCCCGAGGCTGCACACAGACAGGTGTTCCTGCCTCACCGAGGTGGGCGTCTCACCGCTGTGGCCTCTGTGCTAGTGTGCGTCCGGGTACACCCAGAGCACATGACAACTGAGAGGGACACGCCCTGGGACCCACGGAAACAAAATCATTCGTGCCCTGCGTTGAGCCCCCGTCCAGCTCTCCCGCCCAACAAGCCAGTGTCTTGGTGAAAAGCTGTACAGTGACAATCTCCAATAGATCCGAGGGCGTGACGCCACACTGCCACGCTGCGCCCAGGAGCCTGAGAGCGGTTGTTCCGTGTGTGGAGCTGGTGCCTGGGGCGCAGCTAGAGCAGGGGCGCATGGGACAGCAGCCTTCACTGCTGACGGAAGCCCACGCTGGGTCTGACCTTGCTGGGGCAGGAGGGACTCCGATCAGTCCCTGCTGGGCGCTCTGTGTGCTGCTGCGCCCCTCCCCACATCTCCTGAGACCCCTCCCCAGGGCAGGGAAGAGGGCATTTGCACAGGTCCTGGGAGGAGCAGACGAGGGGGTTTCCAAGCAGTGAGGAAGGTACCAGCCCAGGTCTCAGTGGAGGGGCACTGGGAGGAAAGACGGCTGCATGGGAGGAAGGTGGGTTCCACAGAGACGAACCGGGCGGTGAGCCTTGGGTGGCAGTCCCCAAGTGGATACCCCTCCCATCCCGCCCTCCCCCTCGTCCTAATGGATGAAGCTCCCCCTAGGTGTGGGGAGGGTGGCCAGCAGCTGGCCAGCCCCCAAGAGGGGGACAGACGGACTGCACAGAGCCAGCTGGGCTCCTGGCTTGTCCGGTTCTCTAAAGACCTCCAGGGAGGGAGGGCCACCCCCAGGACCAGGGTGGGCTTGTGGTGGTACCTGGGGGGGATCCCCCACCTGGGGTTCAAGCCCCACCCCTCATGGCTGGTGAGTTCAGGGTGGCTGACCCTCCAGGAAGGGAGGTCCAACTAGCGGTCACTTCACACTATCTTCTGTGCTGTGCCCGGCCAGGCCCCACTGGTGTCATGTGGAAACTGTGAGAGAAAGAGGCAGTTACCATGGAAACAAGGTGTGTTCAGAAGAGAAACCTCTGAGGTAGAAGAAGCAACGGAGAGATGCTTTGTGGGCGCCCAGTGCTGGGGTCAGTCCTCCTGGAGGCCCCCCCAACCCAGGCCTCCGGGTCACACTATGGGGATCAGGAAGGTAGTCCACCCACCACCCAGAAGGGCCTGTGGAGCCACGTGCTGGGGCCTGGCAGCCAAGAGCAGGTCCTCCTCTGGAGCCCAGCAGCTGCCGGCCAGGTGTGTCTACCTTCCCTGGGCTGGGGGGATGCTCTGTAAGTGCTCTGTGCAGGAGGCTGAGGGCCCTGCTTTGGGGCAGCCGTCCTGGGTGCCAGGAGACGACCCTGCAGTGGTTGGGCTGGCGAGATCCTGCGGTGATGGGCCCTGCCAGGTCAGGCCCTGAGGGCACCTGGGCGGGACACCTGACCTGGGTCTCCTCCAGGGAGACTCGTCTGGCCACTGGCCCTCCACACGTGTGCCCTTGGACCAGACAGTGTCTAGACGGGCACTGGGAGGGGCCTGGGAAAATCCCAGGCCCTCAGGCTTCCCACAGTTCCACACCCCTCCCATCCTACCCTACCCCTTCCCCCGCCACGCGCACCTGCCTGCTGCAAGGTTACCCCCCAGGGTGGGGGGTAGAGCAGACCCCTGGGGGGAGTCCCAAGGCCCCTGTGCCCAGCACTGCTGTCACCCACACACCGCACACTCCCCTCTTCTCTACAGAGACGAGGGCTTCGTGCTCTCAGGGCACCTGGGACGTCCACAGCCATGGCGGACAGAAGCCGCACCTTGTCCATGGGGCTGGCACAGGGACCAGACCGATGCCTGCTGACTCCCAGCCCTCTTACTCCACAGCCAGGGGTCCCTGGGGCTTGGCCTGGGGGACATCTGTTCGGTGGCCTCCACTGCCCAGCTTCTGACCACAGGCCGGGACCCATCCCCCAGTGAGCTTTTGTTAAGCACGTAGCCATCACGGCCCTGTCACGGGCATGCAGCTGCACCCCAGCCCACCTGCAGCACAAGGGCCTCCAAGCTGGTGAGCCCTGTGGAGGGAGGGGTGGCCTGGGGGGCAGGACACAGGGTGCCCCTGGCCTGGCCTGTTACATAGGGTGACCTGGGCCTGCAGCACAGTGACCCCACAGGCAGCCACACGTGTGGCCTTCACCCCAGGCCCAGCCCTGGTTTTTCAGTCCTGACTCAAGTCCCATCCCCTGGTGAGGAAGCAGGATGAGGCCCAACCAGCTCACTTTTTGTGGTTTAACATTTTCCTTTTTTTTAATAACAGTTTTATTGGGATACAATTCACATGACATTTAATTCACCCGCGTAAAGTGTACAGCTAAGCCATTTTCAGTCTATTCACAGACTAGAGCCACTGGAACCTGCAGTCCATTTGGGACATTTTCATCACCCCAGAAAGAAGCCCTGCACCCCTCAGCTGTTACTCCCCGTTCCCCCAGTCCCTCGGCCTGAGCCGACCACTCATCCTGTCTCCTACGGTTTGTATGTCCCGGAGAGCTCACATATGCAGAACCGTGCAACGCGGAACTTCCCGTGTCTGCCTTCTCTCTTTAGTGCGGTGTTTTCCAGGGTCACTCCTGCTGTGGCGTGGCTCCGTGTTTCGTTTCTTTTCATGGCCAAATGAGAGTCCATTGTATGGATAGATCACATTTTACTTACCCACTCATCACGTGACAGACTTCTGCATTGTTTCCACGTTTTCACCATTAAGATTAAAGCTTCTGTGGACACTTGTACGCAGGTTTTAGTGTGGATGTGTGTTTTCGTTCCTCGGATATACACCCACCAGTGGAACAGCAGGGTCATAGGGGAAGTCTATGTTAGCTTTCTGAGGAACTGCCAGACCATGTTCCAAAGTGGCTGTACTATTTTCCATTCCCATTGGTAGTGTAGGACGGTTCATCTTGCTTTTTAATGCCAGTTTTTCTTACTTTCTGGAGACTAAAGCCATTCACCATCCCTCCATCCATCCATCATCCACCATCCATCATCCATGAGTTCCCCGAGCACCCTGAATCCCAAGCCTGGGTATACGAGCTGCAGGATTCAGCAGGGACGCAGCTCCCTGCCCTCCAAGTGCCATGCGGGTCTTCAGGCTGGGAGCAGTGCTGGGCCCACAGCCCCACACCCCGGGGTGTGGGTACTTTCCTGCGGGTTTCTGCATTTGAAAGAGGAGTGTGATGAGGCAAGGGCCACACCACACCATGTCACAAGGCGCAGAATTTCAGGACCCAGACGACGCTATGCTCAGGAGTCACTGCTGCCTCCTCCACGGCCCCACCGGTCCTCCCAGGCCCCCAACCAGGCTCGCTCCCTCCTCCAGAAGCCTTCTGGGGCGGCAGTGCTTCTCCAACTTAGCCGTGCGCTGGACGCACCCGCTGGATGCAGGGGCAGGGTGGGCCTGGCAGCCTGCGCGTCTGACAAGGTGCTGTAAGGGGTCAGGAAGCTGGCCAGGCGCCCCCGGGCTGTCCTCTCGCTGACCATGCTGTGCATTTGACAGGGTTTCTGCCCCTCTCCTATGTCACTGTTGGCACAGCTGGGTGTCATTTCTCCAGCCAGACCAACCTCCCTGAGGGCAGCCTTGCCTCACACACCCTCCAGCTTGAAGCCTGGTATTCTGTTCTCTGTCACACGTGTCCCCGCTCCACCAGTGACAGGTCTGGCGGGAGGAGCTCTGGGGGGCTGTGGAAGGACCTTGATCACTCCCAGCATGGAGTCATTCATGGTCCTGTGAGCCACCAAGGAGCCAGAGACCCGGGAGAGCTGCAGTCACTGCCCACAGCCTTCCCCGCCTCCCAGCAGCGAGAAGGATTTCAGACGGGTTTGTCAAGAGCTGTGGCTTTCACTACTGACTTTATAGGTCTTCACAAGGTCCTTGTTCCTTTTCTTTGATTTTGTTTTGGTTGAAAATCTGTGGCTTTGGTAGATGTGATAGAAACCTTTGCATCACCCAGCAGCTTTCCATGTGAACACGTGAGAGACACACCTTTAGACGAGTCGCAGACCTCTCAGCACCGTGGAGGGCCCCTCCCAGCCCACGGCCTTTCTGACTGAGTTAATTTGGAAAACAGGCCATGGAAAATTAAATTGCTTAAAATAGGTCACCAATTATAACTCCGCATTCTATCAAAATGAGAGCATCTCTGACATCTTTGTGAGTTTATTGTGACTAAAGACAAAAGCGCAGAGGTACGTCGTTGCTGGCTGTGTGTGGCCTCGCCTCTGCTGGGGACACGAAGTGCGGCCAACCCCAGCACACGTGGCATCGCGGTCGCCGTCTACAAACATCACTTTGTGATCCAAGTCCCAGCAGGAGAGAGGACAAATGAATAATAAACCTGGTTTTAATCATTATTAATAAAAAAGGGACAAAGTTTCATCCATTAGCGAAATGGGATTCCTGTCTTGACTAAATTCAGTACTGAAAACACCGCACCTGCAGCGAGGGGGAGCCCTGTGTGGCCTCATTTCCTGGGCGAAGGTCTTGGAGGGCCCAGGGCAGGGGCAGGGGCGTGTGTGGGGCAGACCTGACTGGGTGTCACGTGAGCCTGTCAGCAAGCAGGTGTCTGCGGGACCTGGTGTTCCCTCACTTGGCAATCGGGGAGCCTGAGGCACAGAGCGGCTGAGGAACTTGGGCCTTGTCACACAGTAAGTATGTGCCTCACCCTCACAGCTGTCCACGGAGGACCCACGAGGGCCCTTCCCTCAAGGTGCGCCTCGTTTAGCTCCCAGATGGAGCGGCTTAGGGAAGTGGGGGCCCACCTCAGCCCCTCCAGGCCCTGGAGCTCGGAAAACCTGCTCTCCCAGAACACAAGACCAGGCCCTCCGTTAGCCGCCTGGAAAAGCCCTGGACACACCAAGTGAAACAGAGGGGCTGTGTCCCTGGGAGGCCACCCGCTGCGTGAGCCCATATCGAATGAGGATTTTGGAGTGGACGAGGTCCCAGGCTCTGCATCACTTCTGCCACACAGGAGTGGACAGCGCCCTCTGGGGGGCAAATGGCCATGGGCAGCCCCACCTGGCCTCGTCTGTGCTAACTCCGTCCACAGCACTTCTCCCAGGTGGTGGAGGACACAGGTGGGCTCTGTCCCTCCACCGTTCTCCATCCCACAAAGGGCAGCCCAGACAATTTGTTCCTGGAGCCCCAGGTGGCTCAGGGGGGCTGCCCTGGGCCCATAATGCCCCATCTTTTCAGGGTCACTGGGGACAGGACCCACATGTGTTCTCTTGTGGACGATGGTGACAATTAAGGCACACCCTCGGGGGCCAGACGGCAGTTCCCCGCATACTTGCTGTGTGGCTGCAGGCAAGTCCCTTAGCCTCTCTGCGCATTAGTCTTCTCTTTGCTGTGTGCTTTCCCGCTGTGGTTGTGGTTTTGCTTTTCTGATTTTGTCACGGTCTGCATCCCAAACACATTGAGGTCACACGGAATGCTTGCTTGTTAATCCCTGTTAACGGTGACTACGCTGGCCCCCCACCCCCCAGGCAGCCAGAGGGGCACAGTGAGAGGTACACGGTGAGTCTATCGGGATCTTCCAAGGGGAGCCCATTCTGTGCCTTGGCAGAGGTCAGAGCCTGGAGAGCCGGGTCCCCAACGCTCCAGGCCCAGAGTATGAAGGCCGGTCCTCCCACCCCTGGAACAGCGTCATCCCGACGAGGACTTCTGGAGAGAAGCCCGGAAGCCTTGGGGTGTGACACTCTCCATGAAGGGTGCCCCTCAGCCGATCTAATTGACCTTTGAAGTCCCACCGCCACCGTTATTGTGAAAAATCATTTTGCACTTTGCCGAGTGGGCTCTGGGACGAAGTGCGCTGTTTTTATTGCAATTTACCTGCGTCGCTGTGATCTGAGTTGAAAGCACACTCTAAAAATAAACGTTCCTTTTAAACTCACCCTCAGGTTGGGTCCCTGGGTGCTGTGCTGTTCGTTCAGACCATGGGGCAGCTGTGACGCGGGATGCCGGTGCCCAGCTGCCAGCACACTGAGGTGGGCACAGAGCCCGTTCCTGAGGGGACTGGGCCCTCCCAAACCCCCTCTAGGAGTTCTCGTCTCCCGGAGGCCATCGAGGCAAAGTCCACTGCATTCCCCTCTATTTTTCTCAGGAAGCTGGGGGAGCGTTGGAGGCCTGGAGAGCCGGATACTGCAGGAGCCCCGGGAACGTCCACCCAGGTCCTGGGCCAGCTGTTTCCAGGGAGGGCCAGCTGCTAATTCACCACCGGCCTCAGCAGCAGCTGGAGTGACTCCCTGGTGGGCCTGGCCCTCAGGCACTGGGAGCAGTCCTGCCGAGCCTCCAGGGGTACAGCCCCCTCTCACGGAGCAGGCAGGTGGGTTTCAGACACAAAGTATTAGGCTTGGATGAGCAGCAAGGAAACAAATCTGGGTGCTCAATGGTGCTAGGCCGGGCTCAGCGCCTCAGCTTCCGAAGACAGATGACACTCATCACACGGGCATGAACTATACATTCCCCGGGAAAGTGGTCTGACCGCCTCCCCAGGCCGCCTGGACGCTGGACGCTCATGCCCCCTGCCCGCAGCACGAATGTCTCCATTAGGTCTGGCTGAAAATATCCCGGCAGGAAGTCCAGGCTGCCATGCAGCTGTGTGTCAATTCGCTTCCAGAAAGAAAATAGTGCATGCAGGGTCCTTCTTTTATGATTTTTTCATTCCAAGGTTCTCCAGGCCATTTTGCACAGTGAGCGACGGTGCTGACAGACCCCAGAGCAGCAGTCAGGGCTTGCTTCTGTGATGAGGGAGGGGGACTGAGGGGGTTTTGTGCCCAAGGGACCTTGGGGTCACCTAGAAGAGACCCTGACTCCATCCCACCGCCCAAATGTCTGACAGCCCTGCCTGCCTCCAGCCTCCTCCTTCCTGGAATGTGTTCCAGCCTCGAACCATCTTGAATTCTCTTTCTGCCTCTAAAAATAGCCCAGACCCTGGCGGGGACTCCATGGAAAGACAGCCCCTCCTACCTTCTGGGACGAGGCCAATCAGTGCTCTGCCTCCTGCCCACCCCAGGCTCCTGGCACGCTCTCCCCACCTGCCCCCAGTATAAGAGGTTATTGCAGACCTGGGTCCCCGTGCACCTCCCCTTCATTCTCATAATCTAGACGTCAGCTGGGCCTGCCCAGACCTGGCTTCTCGGACATGCTTGGTGTCCAGTCTGTGAGCGACAGACAGAGATAGGGTGGGACAGTGTCCATGCTTCATGCTCACCCAGCCACACACCCTGAGCATCCATGACCCAGGAGAGCGCAAGGCAGGCAGAGGGATCCACAGGGGCTCAAAGCCAGGTGTCGCAGGGCCATGCTCCCTCCGGAAGCCCTAGGCTTGGATTCTTCCTGCCTCCTCCGGCTTCCAGTGGCCCCAAGTGTGCCTTGGCCGGTGGCCGCATCACTTCCTGTTCCTGCCTCTGTCGTCACATGGACTTCTCTGTGCGTCTCTGAATCTTACCCTCCTTATAGGGAACCCCCTATAAGGGTCACTGTATTTAGGGCCACTTACTCCCGTGTGACCTCATCTTTACTAGGTCCACCTATGAAGTCCCTGTTTCCAAATAAGGTCATGTGCACAGTCACGGGGTAAGGGCACATCATTTTGGGGACAGAATTCAGCCACAGCCAACCAGGGCAGCCCACTGCTTCTCCCTCCTCTCATGCTCTCCGTTCTCTAACCTCGAGGGAGCCTCTGCTTCATCTTTTAGTGACAGAGACACCACACCCAAAATACCCCCATTCTCTGAGTCTCCCATGTCTGAACCTAGTTTTGGTTCAGCCTGTCTGGAGGGGACGCTCTGGTTGAGGTGGGACCTGAGGCAGCTTCGGTTCCCAGTCAAGGCACTGGGCTCGATGTCTCGAACGCCAGGTCTGCTGGACGGAGCTGAGCTGACGAAAGCAGGATGACCACCATGGATGGGACTGCACGTCTTCACGGGACCCAGAAACCTGAGGGTGGGTCAATTTTGGTGACTCGAATCAATCCTGGGTGGGCTGTACACAGTGTCAAAGTGCTGAGATAAAAAGTGAGTCATTCGGGC
Source organism: Rhinolophus ferrumequinum (assembly GCF_004115265.2). Classification (NCBI taxonomy): domain Eukaryota; kingdom Metazoa; phylum Chordata; class Mammalia; order Chiroptera; family Rhinolophidae; genus Rhinolophus; species Rhinolophus ferrumequinum. Next base: position 728,645 of record NC_046306.1, read on the forward strand.
AATTTCAAAGTCTCTGGAGAGCTGCCAGCAAAACATACAAATTAAATACTCGCATTGGTGTTTGGGATCACGCAGACCGGTTTCTCTCACGCCACGCAGAATGTCAGTGCAATTCCAGCAGATACCAGCACATGGACGCTGGTTAGAGAGGCTGAAGTGGAGCCCGGAGCTGGGTTGGGCGTTTCTAGAAATATGGTCCCCCTTCACGATGCCCTTGACAGAAGCCATGCTTGGGTTTTCGCAGGTACTGGAGCCTGGAGCCAGCGGCTCAAAGCCTTCCTTTTTGGAGAGAGTCTGCTGAGTGTGTAAGCTCCCCAGCACCACCTGGCCCCAGGTGAGTCTGGCTGGGTCCTGCTGCTCTGCTGTGTGCAGGCATCCTGCCGCTGGGCTGGGGGGAACAGGAGGGCTTAGTGGGGGGCCAGGAGGGTGGACTGACTGCTCCCACCAAGTCCCAGCCTGGAACACTCTGGGCACTCAGAAAATATTGGAATAAGTGGTACAGGAATGGAAGGAGCTGCTGGAGGGATCAGTGACCGGGACCAGGTAGGAGTTCAGGAAGTTTTGCCAGAGGAGATGGGTACAGCTGGGCCTAGAATGGGGCCAGGGGAGTAGCCAGCAGGACCTGAGGGACCCGCCGTCAGCCCACGAGCAAAACTGCAGTCTAGCTAAGTTAATTCCAGCCCCATGAGATGCACTGCAAAGAGTCTCCAGTTAGCACTGCAAATTCGGTGGAACAAGGGGTCTAATTATATTCCACTGCAGCTTGTTAATACTCCAGCTGCTGCTCCCGCAAGATAACGATGGCTCCGGCACAGAGGTTTAAAAATCCATGACGACGCAGCTCCCGGAATATTTGTCCTGTGCACAGAGTGAAGCCCTGACAGTGGCGCCTTTGCCCTGAACGGCGGAGATAAAAGCCTCAGCATGACCGCGAGTGTATGAACCCAATACAGTCTAGCAATGACTAGGTGCGCGCTGGGCAGCGCGTCTTCAAACGGGTGTGCAGCTCCACACATCTCTGCAAAGCGGGCATCCCATCCATGTCTGTGGTCTGTGGTCTGTGGGGTGAAATGTGTTGTGTCGCACAGGAGGACGTCCAGAACCCTCGGCGGCTGACACCATGTTGTTCCCTGATTCTCTTTCTCCGCAAGGCAGTTGCAGTGGGTGGCTGCTGGCTTGCTGTGCAAACAGATTTAAAAATTGCTGTTATGACAATGAGGCTTTTTCATCACTTTGAACGTGAAATAAAATGATCCTGGGAGAGCCGCGAGCAGCCCAACAGATTACGGGCAGCGTAAGCCCTTCAGGACACGAGCTAATGCCTGGGGTCTGGCTCATCCAGAACAAAGCAATGCCTGCTGTTATTTTAAAAACAAACAAACAACTTTTACTTTGAAATAATTAGACTAGATACACAGGAAGTGGCCAGAACAGGCAGCACACAGGGGTCCTGTGCGAGTTCCTCATCTGTGACACACATAACATCTCATGTAATAGCACAGCCTCTCGGCCGGAGCAGTGTGTGCGCAGGCGGGTGTCCAGTTCTGCCCCGTTCCTCACAGGTGCAATTCCTGTGCCCCTACCCCCTCCACCACGACTGAGACTCTGGTCCGCTCCGTGTCCGGGAAGGTCTTCCCCCTCATTGCCCTTCACAGCCCCCTCCCACCCCCGCCTGCTCCCGAAATATCCCCACAATCACTAATCTGCTCTCCCGCTCTGTGATTTTGTCATTTTAAGACTTATGTAGATGGAAGCACACAGTATGTCACCTTCTGAGACTGACTTCTTTCCCTCCGCGTGACGCCCTGGAGAGCCCCCTGGGGTCTTCCCTTGGTGCTGAATTCGCCTCACTGCCTGGCTGCATCCTCCTGTGCTAGCCATTCACCTGCCGGATGAGCTCGTTGCTATGTGTACCTTTGGACAGGTCTTTGTTTCTCTGGGGTAAGCGCTCAGGGGTGCAGGTACTGGGTTTTTGGGTTTCCTCCGACTGCCATGCTGCTCCATTTCCCATTCCCACCAGCCATGGACAAAGGTCCGGGTTCTCCGCGTCCTCGCCGGCATTTGATGTGGCCCCTACTTTTAGTTTCAGCCGTTCTGATGGATGTGTGGTGATACCTCATTTTGGGCTTACTTTGCATTTCCCTGTCGGCTGATGACCTTGAACGGCTTTTCATGAGCTACTTTCCCACCCGTATATCCTCTTTGGTGAAATGTCCCCTCGTGTCTTTTGCCCATTTTCCAGCTGGATTTTTTGTTTTCACTGTCGAATTTTGAGCACTCTTTATATATTTCAGATACGCATCCTTTGTTGGCTGTGTGGTTTGCAAATCTTTTCTCCCAGTCTGTAGCTTGTCTTTTCATTAATTCTGACTCGTTTCTTTGATTTTAGTCATTTCCACTGGAACTAAGGCAACTGTGGATACGTTTGGTTGTAAACGCTGTCTTCTGCCCCCGGGCAGCTTTCTCCAGGTTGTCCCTGCGTGCCCCAGCGCACAGGCTGAGTTCAAAGTCGGTCTTTATTTCCTCAAATACGTTTGTTTGAGTATGGGACATGGGACAAAAACGTTGCTGCTCCGATCTGAAAAGACCTGGTATATTTGCCTGTTTTCCGCGTGAGAAACGGTGCTTTGAGAAGGAAGCGTGAGCTCCCGTCCTTCCTAGTATCTGCGGAGGCCCCAGGCAACCGTGCGTGGGTCTGCAAACCCACGCGGCCCGCGGGGAGGCACGGGCACAAGTATCGCCACTCAGAGGTGCAAGCACATGGGGAACTCGCCTCTTCCCTGTTTTCCGTTCTCCTGAGGGCGTTGGCGCGCTTTTCCAGTGGCCCTGAGGCCAGTGCTTTAGGCAGGTGGCTGTTAGAGTCCTGGCTTCTCAGTTTCCCCCAGGAGTCGGCTTCTGAACGCCAACGTTCTGCTGCCTTTCCCCACAACGAATCAACTTTGGCTCCGTTCCCTGCGGCTCTTTCTCCGAGCGACTTGGGCTGCCTGCCCCTCCCACCATTTTATTGTAACATCTACCTGGGAACTCGGAGTTCAAGGCCGGGAGGTCTCCCCCACCCATTGCCACCTGCAGGGAGCACTTGCTCTTGGTCTAATGACTTCAAAAGAACTAAACTGGGGAACTTTAATTTCTATTTTTATTTTCTAGCTTTATTAATTTTGATCACAGTAAGATTTATACTGCTTATCTGTTTTGAATCTTCCTGAGTTATTTTTTTAACAGTCAATTTGGGGGGCTCGCCTCCCCATGGGCCCCTGAGAAGGTGTGTTGAATCCCTGGGGCTGGTGTCTGCTGAGCCCTGGACGCCTCCTTACTCACTCCTTGTCCAGCTTGCCGGGGGGTCTCCCTCCGCTCTGTGGTCCAGCACTCACATCTAACCCTCTGGTAAGTGCCCGCCCAGCAGGCAACCAGGGCTCGGACACCTGCCCCCCAGGAGAGGCCATGGGCCCTGCAGGTGGGTTCGTGGATTCCAGGGCTCCCATCTCCGCAAAGTCGCTTCAGGATGTCACACAATCTGTTAATAAGGAAGTAAACTTCCCCTCAAATCCCAAATCAGCAAGTTCCAAACCAATTAGGCTGATCCAGTGCCACCAACCTTGAACTCAGAAAATGATTTTTCCAGAAGATTTATTCAGCAGTGTTTTAATTCACTGTCTATTAACCTAATTAAAGTGGGCCTTTTGGGTTCATATTTTAAAGGCTTGATCAGGCTCTTTCATCAGCGGAGCGGGTCCTCGATGCCATCATTAAACACCCAGCCTTTGGCATCTGGCCTGGGCAGGGTGGTGGTGGCCTCAGGGCTGGGGGAGGCTCCTGGCCACCTGCAGGGACCATCCTAACCCAGCCTCTCCCAGGGGCCCTGCGTCAGCCGCACCCCCGCCTGCTTGTCCAAAGGAGGCTGCTTTCCAGAGAGCCCGGAGGTAAGTCGAGGAACTGCGTTTTCATGGCTTCTTCCCAAAAGGCCCCGGCCCCGGTTCTCACCCTCTCACTGGTCCGGCAGAGGGAACACGTGGCCATGCGGTCAGTGTCTGCTGTGAGTTCAGTCCCACCATGGGGCCCGGGGAGGTGTCCTTGGGGACCTCAGCAGCCTCAGCTCCTGTCCCAGAGGTCCCCGTCCCAACCTCATGTTCCCTCCCACTGGCACTTAGTCCAGGGATGTTTAATCCACACGCAGTGTCCTGGTCATCTGTGGTCACCTCTCAGGGGTTCATACACCCTTGAAATCAGAGGCAGAATTGTGTCCACCCTTTCTGGGAGGAAGACCTATCACTTTCAGAGGGTTGTGAAAGGGTCCAAGACTCCAAGGTCAGCCCCACGACTGGCTGTCAGCCTGGCATCCTCATGTCCTGGCCCCAGCCTCACCGGACTGTGGAGAGCCTGGGCTTGGGCATCCCAGGGCATCGGCACGCGGCGGGGTCGTGGGCTCCGTATCCGAGCTGCTTTCTATGGTCAGCTGCACCTGCCTGCCGGTAGGAGAGGCGTGGGGCAGTCTGGCTTGGCGCCAGTCCTCCCGGCTGCCCAGTCTGTCTGGTGGCCCCACACCTCACCTTCATCAGGGCCAAGAGCTTTCTGGACGTCACCTGGTTTAATGTCCCTTCGGCCATTGAGGCTTGCCCACCCACTCCATGGAGGAGAAGGGCGAAGCTCAGAGGGGTCATTGTGTGTCCTGGTGCTTGGCCGGTGAGGACACATGTGGGATCCTGACCCAGGACTTTTTACTTCAAAGCTTCGACTGCCACCTCTGTGCTGCCAGTGTCCGTGAAATGTCCTCCAGGAGGACCGGAGGGTGCTGGTGACACTGGGTCAGCTAGGATGGTCGTGAAAGCCTGGAGGATGGAACACGTCCCTGGAGTACCCTTGATCTCCCCTGCTCCTGGCCCAGGGCCCAGGGACCACGGGGACGTCCAGGCTGTGGGGTCCCTGCAGTGTTGCCATGTGGCATAGATGGCATGTGCTGGCAGCAGCACAATACAGAGAGCAGCCGCTGTGGGCTCCCATTTGGCAGGGAAGTGAGACCAACACGCCCGGCACACACGGCGTCTGAGGGCAACAGAGGCCCTGCCCTGGGGCCAGGGACAAGCCCACCTGGGTGGACAACGCTGGAGTAAGGCTCTTGCCCAGCCTTTCTGGAGCAGAAGTCTCAGGCCCTGGGGTGTCCTGTCCCCTCCTGAGTCCTGGCTTCTGAGCAGACCGCTCGGGGGCGGGATCGTCATAACCTCTGGCCCTGGTGGGCTGGGGATGACAGGGGCTCCCATCCAGGGAGGTGACCATGGGGAAGGAGGCCCACGTCCACTGGGCATGAGTGATGCACACATGGCTGAGCCCAGGTGTCTGGGAGCTCCGTGACCCTCTGGTCCTTTCTGCTGGACGTGGGCAGTGCCCCAGCAGGGATAAGGCTTGTGTCTTCAGGAGGGAAGGCAGCCTGGAGCTTCTGGAAAGCCAGGTGTGACGCATGGGCGTGGCGGGAGCCCTGGGCGTAAGTGGCTGGATGGTGAGGGGCTCTGGGCTGAGGTGTGGCTGGTGGGAAGGGCGCCTGCTAGTGGCCTGCAGGAGCCCTCTCATCAGATCCAGGCCAGGAACCACCGGGGGTGGCTGCTGTCTCACAGAGTGGACCCTGGTCACTCTCGGGACCCGTCCCTCCTGAGGACACCACCCTGCAGGGCTTGGCTCATGGAGTGCCGGCTTCAGGTGACCAGGTGCCCGACTCTGCTGCATACGGTGTCCCAAGAGGGCCTGGCATCTGGCCAACACGTGGACCATCTGTCTCCAGCTGAGGTGGACACTGCCCCAGCTTCTGTCCCATAGGGCCAACCTGTTACCCAGGACCCTCCCCCTTGACACAAAGTCCTGGGTGGGGTCACAGGGAGTCCCTTTCCCCCTTGGGGATGAGACAAGCCAGGCTGCGAAATGCGCATGAATGGCAGAGGCTGTACCCCTTGGGGACAAGCCTTGGGGGTTCACTGTTGCTGACAGCCCGCCTCTACACCTTTGCTTCAGTAGAGAATATGGGGCCTGTCCTTCCTCCAGGCCTTGCTGCTGTGTGACCTCCAGCAGTTGCTTAGCCCTCTCTGAGCCTTGGTCTTCGAATCTGAGAAGTGGGTGAAGACCCTCTTCCTGACTTACGTCCTGGGCTGGGGTCTTCATGGCCCACAGCCTTGGCAGGGTTCTCCCTGGAGGAGTGCTGCTGGCTCTGGTCGCCTGCCTGGGCTGTGTGTGCCTGCGCTCAGGTGAGCTGTTCTGCCTTCAGAGTAGCCTCAGCTCAGGGCTCGGGCCAGCGCCCGTGTGTAACGCATCACGGTGCTGACGCTGGGCCCAGGTCTCTCCAGAGAACCAATGTATTCTGTTCACAGGCCTGTGAGCCCTCCCGGCCCCTGGGAGGAACAGACAGGCCACTCACATATGGCAGAGCCCTGGCGCTCACCTGGGAGTGAGCTGCCACCCGCGACACCCGGCAGCTTACAAGCAGCTCATCTTCACCACAGGGCAGAATGAAATGTTGTCTGCCACCATGTTTAATAAAGAGAATAAAGTAGGCTTAACTACTAGGCATATCTTTAAATTCTGGTTTCTGCTCGTCACATGGCACAAATGAGCCCGTGAGGCCAGGCTGTGTCCCCTACACCCAGCCCTGCACCTGCGTAGGTGGCTTCGTCTGGGGGCTAGACACGGAGGCTGAGGTGCGGTCACTGTTCCTGCCTCGTGTGACACGAGTCACTGGGCGAGCGTTGTCCCACGCGGCTGGCTTTCCCTTTTGTTTTTATTTCTACTCAGGGAAGCCCTTTCTGCGATGTCAGGCTTACCCAGTTGCTGAAGAGAAATGCCTTGTCCGGCAGTCAGCGATGTTCTCAGCCCGGGAAGGGCAGGACGCACGCCTGCTCTTGGCGTGGCACCCGCCACAGACAAGGCCAGCTGTGGCTTAAACGCGCGAACGACAGCCACCATGCAGGCAGCACATTGGGGATGGCCGGGCACACTGGGTAGGCCTGCCACGCACCCCGTGACCATCTCAGGTGTAGGGCAGGCGAATGCCTGGTTATTTCTACGCCCCTCGGCCTCACAAGGAGGGAAATGTGGTCCAGGGTGGGCGTGGAATGTTCGGCTGTGATGCGTGTTTTGTGGATAATAAATAAATCAGTCCTTGGGTTTATTTTTTCCAAATCAGGGGTGGAGATGGTGAAAATGTCAAGAGAGCCTTTATTGGGCTTGTGTGATTGGGCTTGTGCCCTCTGTCTGGTCTTTGGGGGGGCTCCAGCCGTGACCCTGTGAGTCTTGCGTCTGGTTCATCTGGTTCCTCACGCCCGACCTGCATGTGCGTGAGTGGATCCGGGGGGAGCAGACTCGCTTGGGGTTGGGGGGAGGGTGAGGGCCGCACTTTGCATTTCAATGGGTTTTATTAATCCACCTGCACACACGCAAAAGTGCCTGTCTGAGCTGCAAGGGCATAATTGAAGCTTCAGAAATAAAAGAGAACAAGTGTTATTGTTATTCTCAGTGTACAGATGTTTGTTCTCCTCCCCCCTCTAGTCCCACTGCTGTCTAGTCAGTGACGACGTAAATAGGATGTGTCTCCTCACCGTCTCCCAAAGCCTTTGTGTTCTGGGACAGCAGCCTATTATGATATCACACAGTGGGACAGTAATAACCGCCCCCCCACCGGAAAGTCTTACCACAGACAATGAAAGAAGCTGGTGTGCGGGCGGGCAGTGAGGAGGGGCTGAGGGGGAGAGGAAGTGGATTCCGGGGGTGGCGCCCCCAGCCCCTGCGTCCAGGGCAGGTTATGTGGGGAGGGGGATGACCGAGAGTGGCTGGTGATGGTTTCCGGGCTGGATTGATGAAGAAGATGAACAAGGAGCTGGAGGAGTCAACGTGCATCTTCCTGCTGGGGTTTGAGACCCAGAGCCAGGGGTTCGGGTGGCTCCCGATTATGGGCCAGGCTCTGTGTCCCAGACAGCTGCAGCCAGACCTCAAGGCTGCTCAGCAGGGATGGACGGTGGGCACACACTCCCGAGGAGGAACTTAGAAAACTGTTCAGTGAGAGAAGCAGGTCACAGAATAACATATCGAGAGGGATTCCGTTTATAGAGTTTGAAAACATGCAGAATTTTAAAATATTTTATTTACGAGGCATATAATGTACTAAAACTATAAAAGAAAGTTGGGACCCAGCCATCTCACTCCTGAGTATATATATCTCCACAAAAACAGGCAGGAAGAGATGGCCCCACACTGACGTTCCCGGCAGCATATCCACAGGAGCTAAAAATGGAAGCGACCCCAGTGCCCCCCGACGGATGAAAGGATGGGCACAGGGGGGAGGGTCCAGCCACACACTGGGGTGTCACTCAGCCTTAAAAAGGAAGGGAGTCCTAATACATGCCACACGGAGGGAACTGGGGGACATTGTGCTGGGTGAAATAAACTAAGTCACAAAAAGACAAATACTTTGTGATTCCACTTAAATGAGTCATCAGCTTCTTAGACACAGAGAGGAGACGGTGGGAGCCACGGGCAGGGCGGGGGATGGGGACTCTGGCCCCTGGGGTCTGTGCCAGGACGGCCCCTAACCCCGAAGTCCCCATTTGCTCCCTGGGTGGCCCAATGTGCTCACAAGCGAGGGGGGCAGGAGGTCAGAGTAGCCGTGAGGATGCAGCACAGTGAGGAAGGGGCCACGAGCCAAGGGATGTGGACAAGGTGAGGCACGGATTTTCCCTGGAGCCTCCAGAGGGAACTGACGGTCCCAAACCCTGACTTTGGCCCCAGGGGACCCGCCAGACTTCCGACCTCAGAACTTCTGCTGCTTTAACCCTCTATGTTTGTCACAAATGGTCACAGCAGTCACAGGAAATGGCCCACGAGGCTCTGCGGCTGCTTTTCCTTCTGTCAGAAGCATTCTTGGGAGCGGCGGCCCCGTGGACAATGAGCTGGGGCTGCGGGGCCACCATGACGTTCCGGCCCTCCTGTGGTTCCTCCCTGGTGTCGCCTTGGAGCCCTGGTCTGGGGGGCTGTCAGCACCTGGGAGGGCTTCCTCCATCACCCGCTTGCTCTGAGTCCTGGGAGAAGAAGCAGCTCAAGGGTGGGGGTCAAAGTCACGTTTGAAGGGCAAACGGGGACTTCTGGGTTAGGCGCCGTTCCGGCACAGACACCAGGCGCCACGAAGAGCAAAGCGACACCATCCTCTCGGATGCCAGGCTTCCATCTCTGCCTTCCTCTTGCACCCGGAACCTTTAATTCCCAAAACAGGAAACAGTCCTGATAACAGTTGAAAAGATGGTGACCATTCTAGCTGCAGTGCCGACAGAAAGGTCCCTATTTGGACGGAGTCCTGTGGTGGGGGCCCGCAAGTGGAGGAGGGTTTTCTGCTGAGCCTAGGGACCCAGAGATTGGAGGACACAGAGGGAAGACCCCAGCTATCTGTGGGCCCCCACGCCCAACTAAGGCATAGAGACAGTAGTGAGCACATGTGCCCACAGCAGGGGAGGGGTTGGGCACTGGGGGGAGAAGCAGAGCCAGGTCCATCCCAAGGCCCACCCAGCCCTGCCCAGCATGAGCTCCCTGTTCTGACCCCCTGAGTGAGGGTACCTGAGCCATGAGACTTGACTGGGTGCCCCTGTGTCATCTCCACAGACGTGTTGAGTGACATGTGGGGCGGGGCACAGGGCGTGTCCTCTCACCTGCAGGAGGGAGGGGTGATGGTGGCCTGGGTGGGGGCTGCATCCCAGCTAGGCACACCTACTGCCACCAGACCAAGCCAGACGCCAGGCCCCAGCCTCCCTGGGCTCCCTGCCTCCCGGACCCCCTGTCCCCTGGACCCCTGATCACCGAGAGTGCCGGGAGGGCTGTTTTCGTGATGGGTGATTTATACGTTTTCAGCTGACAGGAGTGTCCACAAGCACATGGATCCAAGAATTGGAGGGGCACCAAGCTGGCGCCCAGATTTCAGTGGAGATGAAAATAGGCTTTGCCTGTCTGGCTTTCGTCCTGTCAAGGCAGCGAGAGCTGCACTAGACCCACTTGGGGGGAGGGAGACAGGTGACCTGGGCCGGTGAGAGCTTCCCAAGGGCCCCTGAGTCACCACAGCCAGGCTGGCCTGAGGCACTGGCCTCTGGTCCTCACGGTTACCTCCCACCCTCACCATGGCCGAGGAGGCACAGAGGGAGCTGGGCCAATGTCCTCCCCGTGGGGCTGCCCTCCCTAAGGCTGCTGGCTGTGGACAAGGTGGCTTTGCAGACTGGTGGCAGGGAGGGCCTGGGGCAGAGGGAGCCTCTCTGTTCCAACTGTCATTGAGATCGGGCTGCTTGCGCTCTTCATTGGTCTCAGGAATCTGTCCTTTTTCTGCTTCCGTGTTTGGCAGGAAAGCCTGAGCTCTGCCGGGCACTGGGCTGGAGAGTCCGGCCTGGTCTGTGAAGACCCGCTCAGGGGCCTCTGGCACCACCCACCGTCAGTCTGGGGGCTGAGCCTGTCCTGGGGCCGTGCCAGCCAAGGCTCCGAGGGGACGAGGGGACGCGAGATCACAGCCACCTCATCAAGGACTCCTCGCTGCAAGAGCAACTGTTTCCAGGAGGCGCCAGCAAAGAGCAGAGCCGCTAATGAGGCTGGTGGAAGGCGGCCTCGTCTCATTAGCTCGACGCTGGGTCTGCCGGGGAGCGCGATCAAGGAGACTGCTTCTTTTAAATTACTCTGTTAATTGACAAAACAAAAAGGACGCAGATTAGTTGCGTACAATTAACAAATTAATTCTCAACAATTACAGGCTTAATATCAGGGCGGCTTTGTGGTCGCAGGTTGGGCTCTGCGGCTTATTGATTGTGTTTCTCGGAGACAGAGATTTATGGAAAAGCATAAAGTTGGAACACGGCGGAGGCAGGAGCGGGCCGGTGCAAGAGGACGCCTGGCTCGACCACTGGCTGCGGGAAGGGCCTGCTCCGCGTTCCCAGTGTGTCTGCCGTGTGTCCCCAGGGTGACAGGAGACGCTGCGCAGCAACTGGCACCGGGCTCACTGGTCAGGGGCGGGGTGTCCAGTCACAGCGGCTGGCTCGGCCCTGAAGCCTGGTGCCACTGGACACAGAGCTGCGTCCCTCCCGACCTGGCTGGTACGTGCTGCCCAGACCCGAGTGCCTCCTTTCTAGTGAACCGATTGGCCCCCACCCCATCCCTCATCCCGTCCCATGTCCTGTTCCTTCAGGCAGGAATTATGCTGACCTTCGTCCCTTTAATTCCCAGTGCAGCTTGGCCAGGCATGAGATTTCTGTTTCTGCAGCTGGACCAGGGCCTGGGGGAAAGGGCTGGACAGACCCATCCATCCGGATCTCCCTCCTTGCTCCTGTCCCCAAAGTGCTGGCTGGGTTTCCTCAAGGCTCACTCCACTCGCTGCCCCTCAGAACAGAGAAGAGGGCTCACCCTCCACTCAGAGCGCCTGCCCCATGGGTCTGGTGGTGCCCACTGAGGCTCAGCTTCCAGTTCGCGCGTCAGTGACGTGAAGCCCACAGAAATGCGGTGACTTCTGGGTGCTCCAGAATTCACTGGGAAAGCTCACTCTCCAACTGTCTGTTCACATTTCCTGCTGTCACCCGGGCAAGTGTCCTCTGCTGAATTATCCACATGGAGATCCCTACGCTTTGGGCCCCACCCCCAGTTTCCTTGCCTGTGGGTGCTGGGAAAGGTGGGGGACCAGGGAAATACAAAGGTGTCTGGCCAAGGCTCTGAGGCCTCCAGGAGTCCCCAGGCCTGTTCTTCCTGGTGCCCATTTTCCTCGCTGTTCTCACCTGGGGTCTGGGGGCAGTTGGGGACATCTACTTTCCCCATTCAGCCAGAGGCAGTCCCTGAGAGTGGCCGGAAGCTGGGAAGAGAGGACAGGAGGTTGCCCTTTTGTCAATGGGAGGACAATGGGAGGCTCTCGAAGTGGCCTTTCTTGGCCCCATTTGCAAAAGGAGACACGACAGCTCTCCACGGAGAACACAACCCCTCATCCGGCCCATTCACCTCAAGCCCAGCCAGGGCCACGTGGCCGCGGTTCCACAATCTAGCTGGGGCCTGGCATCCCCAGCTCAGAGCTCACACCAGAACCTGGCCGTGCTTCCGTGTTCAGAGGTCTGCCCCCCACCTCCCTCTCCCTGCTGGAGCCCCTCCCCATAGGAGGTGACAGAGGGGACACTGGGTGCTGACATGTGGATCCCAAGACAGGAACCCAGGCTTCCTCACTCCTAGGACTTGGGATGGAAAGGCTCTAAGGGGCAGCCAAGGGCTGGAGTGTCGGCAGGTCCCTCGGAGGACGCCCCCAGGCTCCATCCACGTGCAGCTTATTCTGGGAGTGGGACTCCCTTGCTCCCCTGATGCCAAGCACATAATGACTTCACCAGAGGTCTGGGGGTGGCGTCTTATTCCCAAACTCCTGAGTTTCAACACAAGTGAGGTGACACCCATCTCCCCTTGGTGTTGCTATGGAAACGAAGGTACCGGGCTCCCCACCACTCCTGGGACCAGCAGAGAGAGCGCTGCCACTCCTGCCAGCCTTCCCTCTCCAGTGGGCAAGCAGAGCTGTGCCCTCAGGCACCAGGCATGGAGTGCCACACCTGGGAGAGTGTAGACAGCCCTTAACCCTTCCCCCCAGAGCAGGTGTTCCCTCTACAGAGCCTGGGGCTGGGGGAAGCTTCCCCATGTCTGGCCGAGACCCCCTCCAGCTAGACCTGCCCGTCCCTCTCCAGGTCCCTCCACCTTCCATCCTCCCTCTTCTAACGAGGGCCAGTGGTCAGGCCCCTCTGAGAGCAAGCTGCCGCCTCCACCCCTGCCCTGCTCACTGACCGCTGCCCCCCTGCGCTGCCTGGGTCATCTGGCAATGGACGGAGCCGACAACTGCCTCTGAGGACTCACAAGCATGAGAACGGGGAGACTGGCCATCCCTCCCGCCCGACGGAGAGAAGGGGAAAGAGGTTAATAAGGAAAAGGGAATTGCAATCTTTGGTTCCTTTTGTTCTCTTTGTTCTGAGTGGTGATGAGGCCTGACAGCTGAACGCAGGGTGCAGACGGTGTTGCCCACACCGTGTAGAGACCCAGGTCCTCGCTGAGCCTGGGGAGCAAAGGTGCACCCCAGGCCGCCAGGCAGGTGGGAGGCAGCCACAGTCGTGGGCCTGAAAGAGACAGGGTGCGGGGGAGGGAGAAAGAGCGGTAGTCCCTCCCACCTTCTGCTCTGCCCTTGAGAGACAGCAGCTCCAGGTCCAGCCCCACCATGTGGTCAGGGTCACTGCAGGCTCCTGAAGTGGGGGCTGGCTCTCAGGACCCCCTCTTTTACTGGCAGCTCCCAAGCACACAGGCCCAGAATCAGCAGTTCAGAACCCTCCACTTCCACCGGGGTCCCTCTCTGGGAGAGACTCTGCCATCAGGACCAGGGCCCTGCCCCTATCCGCCACCCCCATGTACCCTCCCCCTGAGCCCCACACCTTGTGCACCCTCTCCTGCCCACACACCCCTGGTTGAATCAGTAGGGCAGGGCTGTGTTGGGTGCCTGGTGCACGGCAGGACTGCACCTGAATTTGGGGCCAGGGGACACAGCACGGGGTCGTCAGCCATGTCTGGAGGGCAAGGAGTACTGGTAATCTTGGAGGGTGGAGTCGGCTGAGCTGCGGCCCCCACAGGCCCTGCTCACATCCTGACCCCCAGAAGCTATGAATGGGACCTTAACTGGAAAAAGTCTCTGTAGATGAGATCATCCTGGACTGAAGGTGGGCCCCGAGCCCAGTGACAAGTGTCCTCATGAGACACAAGCAGGAGATTGGAGATACACGGACCCCAATGAGGAGAACTCTGTGAAGGCAGAGACAGAGACTGGGGACAGTGACATGCCTACAAGCCAAAGGGTGCCACCAGAAGCTGGGGCGGGGCCTGGAGCAGACTCCCCCGCAGATTCTCCAGAAGGAACCGACCCCGCCCACACTTTGATCTTGGACTCATGGCCTCAAGAACTGAGACGTCTCTCAGTAAATTTCTGTCATTTTCAGTCAGCAGTTTGTGGTACTCGTCACAGCAGCCACAGGAAACTAACCCAGGTGCTGAGGGGGTGGGATCCCGTCCACACCCCCTCACCCCCCTGCTTCCTGTGAGCTGGGGGCATTCGGGAGGTGGGGTGTTGGGGAATATCACACGTTCCCTAAGAACATGGGTGGCTCTTTGGCTAGATGTCACTTCTCTGCCTCAAGGTCACCTCTCCTTGACAATTATCAGCCACCCTGAGCCCTTCCTAAAACGTCACAAATGCCACCTACAATCTATACGCACACACATCCTCAGTCCGTCAGTGAAGGAGCCTGCTCACCCAGCTGGTTTTCTGGTCTGTGTGAAGAAACACAGCCAATCAGCCACCATTTCCCTCTGACGACACCTGGACGTGGCAAAGCGCCCAACCGTGGAGCTCTAAACCACGTATAGATTTGTTTCCTTTTCTCTTTTCACACTTAAATTGAGTTCTGCTGGCATCTAGGTTACAGGAAAGAAGTCAGAACGTCGCATTCTTTTCATTCAATCAACGATTATTTATTAGCTCCTACTATGTGCCAGCATTGTGCCATCTTGGAAATACGAGAGTCAATGTGGCAACTTGGCTATAAAACCAGGGAAAAACAGGTTTCTCACCAGGGGGATAGAGAAGATGCCCTCACGGTGCCCCTCCTTCCAGGTGGGATGAAACCTCATCCTCCTGGTGGGAAACTGCCCCACAGGAATGAGGAGCTTGCCCCCCAATTGGTGGTGAGTAGAGCTGGAACTTGCTCCTGTTCAGAGACAGGGGATGTTTGAGGGGATAAAGCAGACATGCTGGCCCCAGAAAAGCCACATCCATCATGGCTTTGTGTAACCCCCCGCCCCCGTCCCCCATTTACAATCCTGTGACCCAAGAAAGCAGAGCAAACCCAGCCTGCTAGGCTGTGAGGACCCAAGAGAAGCGCGGCGGGCGCTGTCCGAGGTGCTGAACGCCGCTCTGGGAATCCCCGTTGTCCGCTCGCGGCCCCCCCACCCCCGCGCGGCCATCTCTGACAGCCCTGTAACTATCACACCTGTGCCATTTGGAGCTCACAGGTGAGCTCATCTGGAAGGTGGATTCCACTGCAATGAACTCCAAGGAAATTGGCAAGTTATTTTTTCCCATTGGAATATGTGTGCCCGGGGAATTTCACTGCATTTAATGAAGTGACAGGTAAATGGCCAACAGGCTGAAAGTTGGGGTGCTGTTGTCCTCTGTGCCAAGCTCTGGACTACATGGGGGATACTAGTGGGAAAACCCCAGGGTTGGCCCCCACCCTCATGGAGCTCACAGTCTAGTGGGGCAGACAGATCTCCTGTTATTACATGAACGGGTGTGACTACACACGTTGTAAGGGCCATGGAGAGAAAACGTGCTGTACAATGATGGCAGAAACAGGGGCACCGGGCCTGGTCTGGATGTGGGGAAGGTTTCCCTGAGCCTGTGGCATTGAGCTGAAAAGGACAGATGAGCTGGAGCTGTGGGTGAGAGTTTTTTGTGAGATGGTCCTTGGATCTAGCATGGTACTTGTCTAGCATTGATTAAGTCTGTAAGGAGAGGAGTGGGGGAGATGGCCCACACAGGGAGAAGGGGATCCCCATGTCCTCCCACTTCTTCTGCAAGTTCCCACCTGGCCAGGCACCAGATAGCTCCTTTGGGCTCTATGTCCAGGCATTCTCCTCTGGCACCTCCATGAAGACCAGGAGTGTACCTGGGGATGGGACGAGGTCTCGCCTTGCCCTGGGGAGGGTGCCTCGGGCACCTGTCTTGTGTATGCAGGTTCGCAGGCAGGAGTCACCTCACTACTGACTGTCCCTTCCTGTGCCTGCCAGAAGTACAGCCTGGTCTGCTTTGCCCTCAGTTGTCCTCAGCTCACAGGGTCAGGGGACAATATCTAGCTACCTTCTATTCCTAACAGTTCCTTATGCTTTCACCCTCAAACTGCCTTTTCCATCTGTTGTGTAATTTGATATTTCATCATCTTCCTGCGAGGTTGGCTGGGCAACAACGATCATTCCCATTTCACAGATGAGGAGACTGAGTCTTGGGGAGGTCCCAGTGCCTTTGAGCAGGGTTGAAAGCAGACCAGATCCCCTTGTTCTAAACCATGTAATCACACAGCTGCCTCCTCTGTGTGTGCGTGTGTGGATCTGTGCATTGTGTCAGGGGCATTGCTGGGATGCTGAGTAAGACATTCGCACCTGGCATTATCGCTGAGCATCTCACCCTCAACTCTCAGACATCTGTTTGGGGAATCTTGCTTGGAGAATTCGTGATAATGTCAAAACCCAAACAGACCATTTGCTCCCAGCCCAGCCCCTGTCAGTGCATTCAGAAGAGTCACGCTTCTGCAAACGTCAGAGTGGCGCCTCCCCTCCTCAGACGCCCCGTGAGGAGTATCCTGATGCGTTATGACAAAGGTCAAATGTGCCAGGGAGAAAAGACCAGCGTCCCCACAAGGGCAGGAACCTGGGCCAGCGTGTGGCCACTGACCCCCACACCTCCTAGAAACGCAGCACATGTTTACTGAGAGAGAAACAAGGCCCTTCTTCTCAGTAGCTCCGCTGATACACACAAAAGTGTTCTGAAAACTGGAAATGCTGGGAAACGTCACAGCTGGTTTAAATCTCAGCAGAGCAGATTCTGTGGGCTCCACCCACCTCCCGGGCTGCCTGCTTACTGGGCTCCAGCTGAGCCCAAATGCCTCCTTTGCGTCTCCCTGCTGGAGGCTTTTCTCCAAGGCTGCAGAGGCTGACTGGACCGGTCAGGGCGTAAGTGTCGTGCTATCTCACCCTTGGGTGGAAATCTCTGAGGGGCCCCTTTTCTGCTGGCCCCAGAACATGCCAACTCACACCTGGCTCTCCCTGCACCCTTTGTCGACACCCCACTGCCCCACTCCCGACTGGACTTCCTAAGATTACCCCTCACACGAACGTGTGTACGCACATGTGTCTGCGTTGTGTGCGTGGCACTGTATGCATGTGCACGTGTGTCTGAGTGTGCAGTGTGTTGTGTGCACGTGTGTCTGTGCATGTGCGTGGGTACATGTGTCTCTGGGAGACCCCCAGTGAGAGGCAGGTCCCACACATCAATCCCAAAAGTGGTGACAGGCCTTGTTCCAAAGTGCCTTTACCCCACTGTGAACTGTGAGCTGGGCCACTCTAAACGAAAACACCTCAAAGGTGAGCATGACCCCTTGCTTTATATGCTAAGAAAGAAGAAAAGAAAAATTCCACTAGAAAGAGGTGGAAATTCACCTTCATGTTGCCAGTTCATTCATTGCACTAAAATTCCTAAATCCACGTCTCTTGCAGTTATTTTTTTTAAAGATTAGTTTTTAGAGCAGTTTTAAGTTCACAGGTATTACTTTTTAAAATATCCTCGAGATGGATGACAGGTCTGCTGAGGTCCAGGGTATTTTAGTAAAACAAGACAAAGAAAGTGTTTGGGGGAGGGCTTCCAGGCCAAGATTGGCACAGACTGTTTGCATGCAAAGGGACAGAGATTTGGGACAATTATTCCAAGAGTTTGCGAGACCCCCACAAGTTCTCCAGTCTGATGGAAACTCTAGAAAAGCCCCAGCCAGTATGAGGTCTGCACAGGGTGACACATGCAAGGACGTCTCACGTCCCTGTTGCTCCAGCGGGGAAGGTCCTCTCAGGCCCATCCTGGGGAGGGTCTGTAGTTGGAATGGTGACCCAGTGACCCGGCACAGCTGAGATGTGCCCCAAGAGAGGTTCCTGGCCAGGCGTGAGTCTGTGGTGAAGCCAAGTGTCCAGGATGCACCAGGGGAGGCAGCATTGTCTCCCCCAACTCCTAGGTGTGGGGGCTGCAGAGGCACCTATGGGGGCTTCTGCCAGGCCTTGTCACGGCCACTGTCGGTAGCACAAAAATGTCTGCACCGGCCTCCTCCATCAGTGTCTGCGTCCAGGTCCCCAGGCGGTGGGTTTCAGAAACACCTGATCCATGGCTGTTCCAGATGTGGCTCCTCTGTGAGATGGGACATAGGGACAGAGCACGAGCAGGGCCTTCGAGTGCCCCAAGGCCACTTTACACCGAAATCTCATTAATCTAGTTCCCAGTAATCTGAAGTTTGTGGTAGTTTGTGTAAGTGCAGTGTGGCAAACAAGATGGAAAGGGGATCTGGAAACCCCCTGAGAGCGCGCTCTGGAAGGGCCCACTTATGTGCAACCAGTGGCCTAACTCCATATGCTCATGGGCACGTAGGGCTTTGCTAGCTGGTTCCATGTATTACAGAGTTGAAATCAACAAGCATTGGGGCGGCCGGTTAGCTCAGTTGATTGGAGCATGGTGCTAATTACACCAAGGTTGTTGGTTCGATCCCTGCATGGGCCACTGTGAGCTGCACCCTCCTTAAAAAAAAGGAAAGAAAAGAAAAACTAACAAGCATCGCTTTAACATCTAAACCATAATGCTGGCTGTTGACTCTGCCCTGGGCAGGCCCTGGGCAGTGAGCACCCCCAGGCCCATCCTGAAGATACTGAGAGCCACGGACGCCTGTGAACCCTGGGCGGTCACTGCACAAGCCCCGCCTGCCAGGAGGGAGGGTGGCCCCTTGTCTTCCAAAATCCCTCCACGAGGGAGTCAAGCCCAGTCACCAAATTAGAAATCAGCGGTAAAGATGCTCAGAAATTTAGCAACATATTCCTAACTCACACGCCTCGAAGAGGAAATCATAGCAGCAAATGGTGTAATTCCTGTTTATAGGGGCAGCCAAGCTGCCCGTCAGGTAAACCTGAGCCTCCAATTAATGTATTGAACAACATAGAGGACTGGAAACAAATGGGTTGAATGTTCAACCCAAGAAGCCAAAAGCAGAACCAGACAACACGCCTACGCAACGTAGAAGGCAGAAAATAAAAGCCAAAATTAATTGAGCAGGAAAGCAAAATAGCAAGAGAGGGACCAGGAAAATCCCAGGACCCGTTCCCCTAACAGAACTGGTCAAACAGGAAAACAGAGAGGAGAGAGGGAGCGGTTTTAAAAACCGTAAGTTGCGCTGAGCACTTTTGTCAGTAAATTTGGAAATGCTGATGAAATAATTTCACAGACACACGCTGACAAGACTGAATTGAACATACAAAAGAAATGAGCAAACAAGTTACCGTTAAAGGAATTAAATCCATAATTGAGCCTCTCCCCACTTCCCCCACCCACCCAACCACTCACACCTCTAGACCCAAGTTTTACAGGCAAGTTTCACCAAATGTTCTGGGAATAGAAAATATCTACCTTGAAAAGTATTGCATAGAAAAACAGGAAAATTCCCCAAATAATTTTATGAGGTTGTATAATCTTGATTTCAAAACAGGACAAGGACCAAAGAAATGGCTAGCATGTCAAATCCCGCAGTGTGTGAAAACAATACTGCATTTCCTAAGAATGCAAAGCTGGTTCAACCTCAGGAAGCCTTTAATTAAATCACATTAGGAAAGGAGAACAGCCATGTAACCCTCTCAACAAAGGCAAGAAAATACAGCCCACACAACTCAGCCTTCTCACCAATGCTCAGCCAGCCAGGAATACAGCAGGGAAAGGCACAGCAAACACTGTGTTAATCATGGAACTTGAGGCGTCTTCCCAGGCAAGTCAGAAATGCTGTGATCACATTCCTGTTCAGCTTGCATTGGTGATCCAAGTCAATGTAACAGGACAAAAAAAAAAAAATGAGAACTGGGAATTGACAAATGGCCCTACTTGCATAAAATATAATTGCACAGAACTCAGCGAAATATGCAGACAAAAGTATGAGAATTAATGTGAGCATTCAGCAAGTTTGCTATGTGTAGGATGATCTCTGTACAAAAGTCAGTAGCCTCCCCACAGAAATACCCACAGAGGAAATGAAACAGAAAACACGTCGTCCAGTGTGAATGGTGGATGTCGGTCGGTGTTGAATTTTGATTTTTGTGGTGGGGTTTCTTAGAATGGGACATACCAGCGTCGGCCCAGGCCAGGCCCTACTCTGAGGGCGCCTGCGCGTCTTCCTGGAACAGGTGTGGGTGGGGAGGCTGCACTTGAGAGGCTGAAACCACAGGAACCTGCAACGTGTTGGTGGCCAGGCCGCCAGGTCCACCACCCACAACGTGCACGTCTTCGGAGGGCGAGGGTCTCTGACCAGGTGCAGCCAGTTGAGCACAGGACTGAGGGCACCAGTCTCCCTCAGCTCCCACACCCCAGGTCTAGGAAGGCTTCTGTTTCAGCGGGCTTCAGGGCCCCAGTAAGATGATCAGAGACAGCTGGAGTGGGAGTGGGTGGGACACCCCTCCCTGTCAGGCTGCAGCACAGCCCACAAAGCCCCGAGCTGGGGGGCCTTGCTCCTCTCCCTCCATCTCCCCCCATTATCTGTCCTACTTACTAGAAACCTGTTCCCCAGCCCCCTGCCCGGGTGGCAGCAGGAACATAGCCTAATTCCATGGTCTGTGAGGCGGGCCGCTGACAGGCTGGGCTGGTGCCAGCCAGGATGCCCCCGCCTCCCCATCCTGTTCTGCGGTGACCCTGGCCCACGTAACCTTGTCGGGAAAGCGCTCTGCTTGGCTGCCGTCCTAGGCCTGGGAACCATTAATCACAGTGAATTCCTCAGGCATTTCACAGGGACCTGGTTTCCCAAGTCAGTTCTGACTCCATTGGAATTAAGTGACAGAGACCATCGCGTGGAGACGAGGCTCTGGGCCGTGTCCACCTCCCAGAGTGAACGGCCACAGGCCAGACCACAGGGCCTGGCTCCCAGGCACGTGTGACCTGAGGCAGGATGCAGGGCCAAGGTCAGCCGCCGCCTCCTCTCTGAGGGTGGCAACCGGCTGAGGTCCACAGGTGGCAGCCTGTGCTGCTCGCACAGGGCCTTGTTGTTCATGTGGGGAAGGCCGGCCCTGCAGCACCCAGCCCACGGCCCACTCCTTGGGGCTCCTGCACTGAACCTGCCCTTCAACGGGAGGCCCGGGACTCTGGAGCACGCTGAGGCGGGGAGGCCCAGTGGGAGGAGCCCCGGCTCTCAGCCAGAACCTGGGCCCCCTGGCTTCCTTCCTGGGCCACCGTGCAGGAGGAATTCACGTGCCCCAGTGCCGGGCCCTCCTGGCCAGCTGTTGCTGAACACACGGCAGGGCTCAGCATGGCCAACACCTGCCTCCGTCCTGCCTGCTTGTGCAGCTCTGCTGGTCTCTGCCCACAGGGTGTGCCTCATGGACGGGCCTGCCTGAGTCCTATGCCAGCACAGGGACACTGAGGTGGGCATCCAGAGGAGCAGCTGCACCGTGTGGCGCCTCTGGGTAATCCTGCAATTAAACCCGGTGCTCCAGCACCACCGAAAAGGGGATTTGCATAATTTAAAATTGAGGAAAATCTCTACATACTTGAATTTTGATAGAAACTGTTTCCATGGCTGACATGTGCCTACACCTGTAATTTCAGTGGATAAATTGCTGTAATTTCTCCTCCATTTCATGTTCTCTCGAACATTAATTGTCAGTTGCAGAGTCAGACACTATGGAATAGGAGAGTAAGAAGCCCGTGCTCGAATGTCTGCAGGGTGACAGGAGCTCACAGGCGCAGGAAGACGCACAGTCGGGCCCCTTGTCCACGGCCTGTGGTCCCAAACCCGGGGGCATTATGGGTCCTGCCAGCCAAGGTCTGAGTGACAGCAGCTGTCACCCTGACACGTGTGCACACACACACACTAACACCCACTTACACACATACATACTCTAACTCACACTGGGGCATGTCTACCCGTGCGTGTGTGAAAGGAACGTCTAACACCAGCTGCAGATGTCCTGGTTTGCCCAACCTGAGGACGGTGGCGGGGCATCCGTGGAAGAGTGGACAAGGGGTTACACCCCAGCCTCCCCCCCCACCTTCTGTGACAGTCACACCCGCTTCCTGCTCATTCAGCCTGTTCAGGGCCCTGGTCTGCTGGGCCAGGCTGCTCTGCCCACTGAGACCCGCCTCCCAGACCTACAGACCCGAGCTCTCCCTGTGTCTCTAGGAGCGCCTGGTGCTCAGGGCACAGCTCCTCCCAGGGTCGGACCACAGTCCCTGTCCTCAGGCCAGCCTTTCCACCAAGCCCCTGCCGCAGCAAACACCTCCAAACCTCCCGGGAGCCTGCCAGCCTCACTCGTGCCTCAGCGTCAGCTTAGAGGCAAACGAGGATCCATCTGCATACTCCATGGGCAGGTGGTCCGTCCACGTTCAGGGTCAAGCTCATATTACACCTCCACCTTCCAGGTCAGCCCTCCGCCTTCCAGGGCGGCATCTGCCTTGGCCACAGCTGACTGGCCTCAAAGGGGACACGTGGCCCAAGCTGAGCCACGGGACTTCTCTGCCGCGGCATTTGGAGCCAGCAGGGCGGCTGTGTGCTTGTGCCTGTGATCTGCCGTCATGGGTTCCTGTGCGCAGGTTCCGCTACAGGCAGGTGAGGCAGCGCTTGGCCTGTGGGTGTCCTGAGCCGCAGAGAGGACCCTGGCCCTGGAGCCCCAGAGATGTCCCCTCACTCTTTAATTAGCCCCCTGTGCTCGGTCAAACAATTTCTCATTTTTGACGACTTGAAAAATTCCTGATGTTTTCCAAGGAGAGGAAAAGCATTAGGGTAATTTGTGGGGGGCATGGGGAATTATGAAATACACGCCCCACCCCGAGGATGGCATAGGCCTGGGGCTCCAATTGTAAACTCTTCCTGGCTTTTCTGTGGGAAACGGGGGGCTGGCCAGGCTGGTCTGAGGCAGGAACCCAAGCCTCACTTGCTCAGCTCAAAAGCCCATCAGGATTTGGTTCCAAGCCCAGTCCCCCACCCACAATGCACCTGGGAGGCCTCCATCCTTGTGACAGCTCACCCCATTAACCAACGTCTGTCCTGTCGCCAGCGCCTCCTCTCCAAGCTGTTAAAACAAAGCCCACTTTTACCCAGGGTGTCACGTGGTGCTACCAAATTATTCTATTAATTTATTATTCATGATGAAAAATTATTCTAATAACATTTTCCATGCTATTAATATTCCAAAGATGAGCTGTTTAAAGCCCCTTCCCGCGGCCTGTTCTTGGCGAGAGCCAATCTATTTTTAACAAAGTGTATTGAAATTAAAATCTGATTGTGTGCAATATGCTGCATTTGACAGATATGTTTCCAGAGTCTGCGTCCCGGGCCACTGGGAGGAGACAGGCCGGCTGCTGGGGGTGGAGGTGGGGGTGGGAGGTGTCCCCACCTGTGAATGGGGTCCCTCTCCTCACAGGGGGGCAGGCGAACCCCTCCTGCCTCCCACCCTCCATCCACGTCCGGTGATCCTCAGAGTTTGGCTCTGGCAGAGGGTGTGCTCAGATTCTAGAGTAGCTGCCCACGTCAGAGGGGGTCCGTGGATCAGGGAGCTTCTTGTCAGCCCTCCACCCCTGCTGATTCTCTCGGGTCCTGCCTGTCTTCTCCATGGGGGTGTCCTTGGCCCCACCCCAACACACTGCAGCCCAAGGTGGGCCAGGGTCCAGCAGCCCAGGGAGAGCACCATGGATGGTCATCCCTCTCCATTCCCTCTGTGCACACGTCCCCCAGGTGACACCTCCAACCATCGCACAGCCAGGTGAGAGCACAGAGGCAGCGTCCTTCCATCCGTCCATCCATCCTGGACAACACCAGCATGCCTCTGGGCTGGACACAGAAGGATGAGATTAAGACCCGATGAGGCAGGTGTCTCCTTGGGGGACAGGGGAGTAGTCTGCTCTGTGGGGCGACCCCCAAGCCTACCAGGCCCCAGTGAGCTCCTTGCACGTCCAGGACACGGCCCCGCCCAGCGCTGTGGAGGACCCACAATTGGTGAGTTTGTAGTTTGTTTCTTTAATACAGTATTGAATTCTTCCTCTTCAGCATCTTGATTGAGAGATAGTCACATACCTGACGCTTCCTGCCTTGGAAGTGTACGCTGCATGGCCTCTGGTACATTCAGCCCTCACAAGGCCCTCTGTCAGCACTAGCATCGCCTCAGAAAAGAAGCCCACACCAACGGCCTGCGGATTCGTCCGGGAAGCCAGAACCCAGCCTGCGAGTGTGATTTCCAAAACCACCGCTGCCGGAAAGCCACCCGTTTTCATTTTTTCTAACTGCTAACCGGCCCATCCCCTGGAGCCTCTGGCATGTGTCCCTGCCATGAAGGAAACAGTTAGTCTAATTTAGAACAATATTGACCTTTTCTTCCTGCCCTTTTCCTTGCGACTAAATCACAAGGTGCGGCTGGATGTGCCTTTCACGGCCGTGGTTCCAGCGACCCTGAGTCGGCACTCACCACTCCTTCCTGCTCTGAGTTTAATTAACAAGAGGGGACATGGAAGCCCTAACCCGGGGTCTCTTGTGGGGACACGAGGTACAGAGGGAGAGGGCTGGCCTGGGGGGATGTCTGCCTCTGTTTATCAGAGGCCGGAGAAAGGAGGTGGCTGCAGGAGGTGGCACGGCCCCCAGGAGACCCCAGCAGTCCCTGCACCCTGATCTTGCTCCAAGTCCCGACACCCTGCTGGGCCAAGGGGTGACCCTTCAGCAGGACCACTGACCCTCCCACTGAGCACCGGCAGGGGATCCACCCCTGCATGCCCAGGCTTGGGGGCACACCCACGGGCCCTCCAAGGGGTAACACTAGGCCAGCCAGACAGTCCTCACCTGTCAGCAGATTCCAGGCAGGGGAGACAGGTGTGTGTGTGTTCCAAGAGAGCAGGACCCAAGCCACACGGTGACCTAGCTGTGGTGCTGGAGGGGCAGCAGTCCCCAGGGCTGGCCAGGCGCTCTCCAGGGACAGACACCAGGGACTCTCTGAGGAAACCAGGGTTTCCCCAGGTAGTACAGAGAGCTGGAGAGCCGTGAGAAGGACACAGAGGGGATTATGACAAAGGACTGGGGAACTGGCCTTAAAGGTGTCCTTGCCGGGGGACATGAAGAGGGGAGTCCCCCAACCAGCTCAGCGCGGAGCCAGGTGAAAACCCAGCCGGAAGGCAGCTCATGCCTGTGTGCCGGGCTCGCGCTCGGCACCGGCTGTGCAGGGCCATCGGACCAGATACCGGCACACGCAAGCCTTTGGGGCTCCCTGGTGGCCATGCGCCCTGTCAGCTCCCAGAGGGGGAGATGAGCACTTCCGGTCTTAGCATTTGCTATAGTAAATGAATTTAAAGTGCCCACTGTGTATCAGAGATCGCTTAGGTAGCATATCAAACCCTGGTCACTCCCAACCCACTTTTCAGTTCCCTGAAGCTGGTGGTTTCAGCCAACAACACCCCACGTTGAGCGGAGTCTGCAGCTGGTTCTGTCAGGGCCAGACCACACTCATCTTACACGGTCTCTGCAGTAACTCCCCAACTCTGCCCTTGCAGGAGGAAAGCCACCTGCTGCACATGTGTCAATGACAGGATGCCTGTGTGCCGATGAAACCTTACTGATAAAAGACAGCGGTGGGCCGGCTGCAGCCTGAGGGGGACATTCACAACCCCTGGTCTGGACCAGTGGTTCTCACCCAGGCGACATTTGCCGGAGGACACTTGGCAATGTCTGGAGTATTAGTCATTGTTTTAACATTGTGGAGAGGGCAGTACTGTGTTCTAAGGGGTGGAGGCCAGAGACGCTGCTAAATGTCCCACAATGCAGGACAGCCCCTCAGCAGAGAACTGCGTGCCCGAAAGATCACTGGTCCAGACTCCTGAGTCCAGGGAGAGAAGGTGACAAGAGCTGGGGCTTGACAGTGTTTCGTCATGTTGCAACTGCAGCTCTGGGCGAATGTCACTCAGTCACCCAGCTCAGTCAGCTCGGGATGCCATAACTGACCACGACTCGGGGACAAGCACTCAGTGTGTGCAGAGCCTCTGGCTGACAGCACGGGTGTGCCCGCAGACCTCAGGGGAGGCGGGAGCCCATGCGGAAGAACATGAGTGGGTGACTGTGAACGCCCGCCTGCTATGTGCCCAGGGTGTCAGGACTTGGAGTGGGGTGGTTACCTGCTGGGCCACCAGGTGAGTAGAGGTGGGCTGGCTTCTCGTCTAGGTGACAGCAAAGCTGCATTCTTGCCTTTGTGTGCCATGCCCTCCCCTGGCAGCCAGCTCTACCATAGTCCCAGGGGATTAGGAAAACAACGACTTTCATGGAAAAATGGCCCCATCAAGCCAAGTCCTGGGTGTGAAGGCTCCTGGCTCTTTCCGCTGGTTCCCAGTGGCGTTGCTCACAGGGCTGGTCGTGCCCGGGAAAGCTGTGGCAGCTACAGGACGCATGCTGACTGCCTCGGTAATGCATAGTTACCTGGTAATAACGGCTCCAAATTCGTACAGTAACTGCGCGTCCTGTGGACGACCGGGGTACCTTACCCAGAGTTACCATGTGAATTGGTGTATAATTACCCTGCATAATTGTCCAATCTCCCAGTAACACTTTAATTTGCAAAGCAAAAGTAACCATGTGATCACCCTGCAATTACACGATAGTCCCTAATCAATTACTTGCACAGTTTGTGATGTTTACAGACTGGCTGATGCCCATGGGCCTGTCCCCTGCACTGCTCTCGGGATGCCCGGCTGACTGGCGCTGCCCCAGGCTGCACCCGAGGGGCACTCCCTTGGCCCCTCCAATGGTGGAGGGCACAGCGGCCTCCTGCCCCTCCCACCTGTTCACGCACACCTGGCCCAGGATTCTGGAACAGTGGTAGCCCCTACGGGTCCTGCTATGTGTCTGCAGCTGTGCAGAGCTGCAGGGCTTGTGAGGCAGGACACAGGGTGCCACCACAGGGGTCCTCTCCCTCTCGAGGGCACACGGCTGATTGCAGCATCCGTGGGCATGGCACGAGGGCCACATGCCTACGTGGGAAAAAGGACACTGGCCTGGCTCCATTTGCTGGCGGTCTTGAGGGTGCCAAGGCCAGCAGCGAGCAGGGCTAGCCGGGTACATTCTGCCAGGTGGGGGAGAGACATCCTGCCCTTGTTTAGCACAGGCCCCAGATCCTTTGCTTCTCAGAGGCCCAGAAATCAGTCCACGAAACTGCGGACACTGCCAACAAGTGAGCTGGTCTGCCGTCCTACCGCTGACTTGACGGCCGCATCCCAGCACCCACCTTGGGCTGCCCTCCCTCTGTTGGTCCAGAGGCTGGCTGGCTCAGGTGGCCGAGCCTCCGGGAAGTGCTGGGCTCTGAGGGAGAGTGCCAGGCTTGGGCAGGCCACTGACAGGCAGAGACTTGCCCCAACCCACCCCAGGTAAGGGTCCTCTCAGCAAACATACTGGGCTCTCGCTCTGCAAAGCAAAGGGACAGTAGCTGAGCTGAAGTTTGAATACGTTTTCATGGAAACTGGAACTTTGGATGTGAAGGGTCCCTCTCTACATGGACAGCGGTTCTGGCCACGGACCCTCCTCCACTTCGCATCTCTCTTCCCTGATTTCTGGGCAAGGGTTTGTGCCCATCTTGAGAGCTCTTAGATTTCGGGGCAGTGGGATGCAGGGGAGAGAGCAGGGCTGGGGGACACTCTGCTGCAGCCTCAGGGCCTCCTCAGGGAGGGTGTGACCCTAGGAGAGCCACCAGCCTCCCGAATCCCATGGGCCCTCCTCCCTCAGAGGGCCCCCAAAGGGTGAGGGCCAGCCATCCCTCATTCCATGCTGTGACACGTGGCCTTAGAAACAAGGTTCCAAATGGAAGTGTGATGTGCACGTCCTTTATCACAGAGCACGGGGCCGGAACCCAAGGGCAGCCCCTGCGCCTCTCCCTTGGGAAGTCCCAAGCAGGTGACAGAGCACATTTTGGTGTCCAGCAGCCCAATCACATGGCAGTGCTGACACTTTAAAAAGTCCTGTTCAGACTTGTAAACTGAGAAAATTTGACACAGGCGCTGTGAGGCTGTGAACATGGAACAGACATCTGTGGTCTGCTGGGCGGCCCAGCTGGTCCCATGCATGGGAAGGACGCCCCTGTTCCTGGCTCTGGTCTGGACACTTGCAGGCGTGGGCTTTCCTCGTCCACCCACCAACTGCTGTTTGGTGCTCTCACACATCTGTCAGCCTCTTGCTCACCCTCCAGATGAAGCCCTTGGAGAAAGGGCCCCCAGGGGAATCGGCCATGGCAGGGAGCTGCTGGGTAGTGCCCATTGCTAACTGGACAGCCCCGAAGACGGGACGTGTCGGCGGATGTCAGCAGGACACAGGTGCAGAGACATGCGGCATGAGCTCGAATTTCAGGTCCCCGTAAGCACACGTCTTACATCTTTAATTAGAAGGCTTCCTCTTCTGCCCTCTGGTGAAATAGCAGAGATTGGACACAAGCTCATTGAAACTGGCAGAGCCCGGCCGTGTTCCCTCTCCCCACAGACTGAGGGACAGTGGTTACACCCCTCCTTCCCACATGGATCCCCTGTCTGGCTGTCTGGCTGGGGAAGGCGTTTACACGCGTTAGCATCTCCAGGAAATGGAGCAGCTGAGGGCCTCCTTCCCTGGCCCCCAGAGAACCCACAAACGCTGCAAAATTTGGTCCTGGAAGCTCAGGTGTCCCCATTTCTGCTGACTGGGGCTGAACAGAACCCACTTGGTAACACTTATTTGCCGCATGCTCGTGGATACCTCCACCTGGAGACGCTCAGCCTCTTCCTTGGCAGCCCTGGACCCTCAGGAAGCACACGGATGGACCCCCGGTGACACTTGGGCCCTTTGTGGCCGTCAGAGTGGGGGACACTGTAGCTGAGCCAATGCCTTGTTCTGGTGCGAGAGGCTGCAGAACCGTCTCCCTGGACAATGAACTTTCCCCCAGCCGGTGGGCGGGGCAATAGGGGGGACTAGGAAGGTTTAAACCACAGGGAGGCCAGGAGCAAAGATGCTTTGTCCCACCAAGTGGGACTTGGGAGAATCCGAAGGGCCCCTCCCAGGGGAACCAGACAGAGGGGCCTGTCTCAGACGGACCTGTGGGTGTAGCTTTGTCTACTGGAGTGAACCCGAATAACAGCTATAGAAAACTCACGTTTTATAAAAATTGTTCTGGTGGGAGCATTGCTGGCTTGGATTAAAAAGGGCAGAAAGTGTACAAAGTGAAAAGTGGCGGGAGTCAGGCTGAGAGAACTGATCAGCTACGAGCACAGACTGTCGCTCACGGAGAAGGGCCAGTTCGCAGGCAACAGGCTGGAGCCCCAGGGGAGGGGCTGGCCACGTGTGCCGCCGGGTTTCAGAACTGCTGGCAGGCTGCCCACCGCCCTTGGTACGCAGCGGTGGCGCCCTCAGCTTTACCTTGTCTGTCCCACCTTCAAAGGAGGGATGAGCACGCAGCCCTCCCCTGGGGGCCTGTATCCGAGCCTCATCTGAACGCGAACTGGACCTGGATGGCAAGAGCCCTGCCCCCGGCCCGAGCCTGATGCCGTGATGGCATGACCTCTTGGGGTGTCTTGGGACACCCAGAGGATTTGGCATGTGGGAGAAATGTAAACAGCTCCTGGCTGGGTTTAAACATGTGCCCCTAAATTATCTGAAAGTCCTCCCATCAAGGCCTAGGCAGAGTGTGTCTCTACTGCTATTGAATCTGGGCTCTTGGCTGCTCGATCAGCAGAGGTTGGCGGAAGGACACTGTCCACTGGCAAGGCCCAGCCAGGCCTTCAGAAACCGGCAGCTTCACTTCTTGTATTGAGGACACTCACCCTGGGAACCCAGTCCCCATGTTCTCCCCGTGGAGACGCCGACAGCCAGCACCACCTCCCCAGCCATGTGGGCATGCCTGCTTGGAAGTGGGTCCAGTTGCCCAGCTAAAACCGTGGAGCAGAGAGAAGCTGACCCCTTCAAGCCTCACCCAGACTTCAGACTCCTTATCACGACTAAGGCTCATCTTCAAAGCCACCGCGTGTGGGGTGGGTCTGTTAGTCAGCAGAAGGTAATGAGACACGTACAGGACAGAGCACAGGACAGTGGCTGGCACCCCTGGTGTTCAGAGAATGCCAGCGCTGCGTTTACTCATCTCATTGTCAGTAGCAGCACTGAAGAAGCTGGCTTAGCAGAAAGGAGCAACTTCCAGAGAGCCCTGGGCCCACATCATGTTCTAACTCCCTGGGCTCCCAAACCGAACACGGTCGAAGGTCTAAGAACAAAGGCCCGCCCTCTGGCTTTAGGATTCGTTTGTTGTGTCCTCAAGGTGGTGGTGTGCTTTCTTAGAAACCACAGTACAGGAATCCTGGTTTGGATTACCACAGGGCCCATGTTGTTGGGTTTTTCTCCTCGTCTGTCATTTCTTTGTCTAAAATGGAAAAGAGCAAAAATGGACGAGGCCTTCTTGGGCCTTTCAGTTCCTCTGACTTAAACTGCCAAGCTTGCTTTGGAGCCGTTCTAATCCGGGTTTGAGCTGGGTATTCTCAAACACCAGCCTCGACCCCACTGGCCAGTCGCCCCAAGGTGTCACCGCTCCAGCTGGCCGGAATTGATGTATCCAGCTCTGGGGCCTCCCTGCAGCAAACCGGGGTCCGAGCTGTCCCACCAGACTTTCAGTTCACACAGGGTCTTTTGGGGCCCTACGATGCCCCGCAGTTCAGGTGGGAACCCACCCCACCAAGTCCCACACTCAGTGGGACCAGAGCTGCCAGGGCCCCTCCATGACATCTGGCTGCCTCCCCAACCCACTCTGGGGGTGCTCCCCAGCCCCCGTCCCTGGGTCCCCAGAAGGACCCTCTGAGCAGCCAGGAGAGAAGCTTGTCTCTCCTAGATCTCATAGGGGGCACTTGCACCCCAGTCCTTGCAGCAGCCTGGCCTCCCAGCTCCTAGGATCCCAGGGGCCCTCAGTAGTCCCTGCTCAGAGCCTCTTGCAAAGGAAAAGATGAGCTGCAGGGGGAGCCCCGCGGTGGCCTTGGGGACAGCGGTGGTGGCCTGAGGTAACCAGCGGCAGCGTTATTATCATTATGCTGCTAATTAATTTCCCAGCTCATTGCATTTTCCTGTGGCTAATTTGTGCTCCGGCTGATTTGATTAAACTCATCTCTATGCTAATAAGTGTGTTTCCATTTGTTTAGTGGCTGAAGGAAAAGGCTTTGATATTTACATATTTTGACGTTTATCAGAGAAATCGGAGCGTCTGAATTAATCCTCTCGGTTTTATAAGTTTGTAGAAAGGATAGTGGGTCAGCTGCCCCCCTCTGGTGACCCTCAGGGCCCTGCCCCCTGTGGGGGTCTCCACCTGTCACAGGCTCCTGGGCAGGGCCTCCCTCCCTCTGTGGGGAGCTGTGGTGCCCACACCACTCTCTGCTGACTAGCAGTGCACTTCAGGGGGACAGGGCTAACCCCAGCTTCTGCATGTCCCCACCCTGAGCAGGGGGTAACCAGGAACAACATCGTTTCCCTCAAACCAACCTCATGGTCACTGCGACCTCGTCCCCCTCAGCTCCCTCCAGCCAACAAGCGAGGCACCCTACGTCAGAGCCATTCCCCATTCTGCCACATGCTGGGGGTCCCTAGGTCCTGGTGACATTTCCAACTCCTAGCACGAGGGAGCTGACACGGGCCAGGAACTGAGCTGGCACTCACAGGGAGAGAACTTGCTCCTTGCCCTGTGTTTTTTCATTGTCGCCTCCATCAGGACTGACACAACAGCCTGGTCCCAATTCTGGGGCTCATCAATGACTTTCTGGCCCAGGGATAAGCCAAGGACTTCTAGATGCTATGCCACCCCTGCCGCCCAGCCTCAGGAAATGCCACTAGGTCCCCTCCACCCCATCCCTCTCTCATCCACGAGTTTCCCCAACTGCCTCTGAGGTGACAGAGAGGCCGAGCCCTATTTCCTGGTGGAATGTCAGCCTTCCCCCAAAAGGAAGCTGTGGCTCCCACCCCCTTCCCTGCACTTGAGTCCTGCAGGGGGAGGGACTGCGGGATGCCTTCTTGAGAAGACAGCTGAGATCCGTGGTGAGAATTCATTGGCTGAGCTGCAGAGAGCGGAGGGCAGTGTCAGCAGACCCTGCCCTGGAAAAGCTGGCATCACTGGGCTCTTGAGGCATGCTGCCCGCTGAGGTGGCCCAGAGTTCACAGCAAGAGGCAGCCGCCCCCATGGCCAGGACACACTCCTCAGCCGTGCGCTGTTTGCCCTCATCCAGCTCCCCTGTCTGGGCTGGCAGCTCCCCATATCGAGCAGCATGCCCCACTTTAAGTTGCCTCCATGCCCAGGCCACTCAAACCCAAGCAGCTCACTCTCCACCTCCCCGCACTGCCTCTGTGCCCCCTCAATGACAAGGACCTTGGAGCAATGACGAGACACCTGAGTGCTAGGTACCGGGCACTTGCTCATCAAACATGGCACTAAATGCCACGTAGTAGAACCATTGCAACCAGCGTGGGCTCGTACCTCTGCTCCCTGGCAGCAGGAGAAGTTCCAGGTAGATGCAAACGGTCTTGCATTCGTTTGAGAAAATATGCATATGGTTATTCAGCTAAATACTCTGTTTCCTTCCGGGGGTGGGAGGCAGGGGGTGGCTACAGTCAGTGTAACACTGATCAGCCACGAACACAAGCCTCCTCTTCAAGTCTGTAGAGGAGTTTGGGATCACACTGAGAGGTACCCGGGGTGCATCTTTCTGCCCACCTGCCTGAACCCCAACTGTCAGGAGTGGGAGAAACATTTCCAAACCTTATTTTTCCCCCCTTCTACTACCTCCCCCCCACTCCGGTTCAAGCCGTTGTTTCTCAGTCTAGCTGTGTAGGACACAGCTCCCTGGCCCCTGCTAGTATTAAGAGCCGTGCGCTCCCCCGGCTGAGGCAGTCGGTCTCCAGTCATCCGTCAGCCGCTCACAGCAGCTCACGGCAGCTATTGCCGCTGCCGGCCACTCGTGGCAGCACACGGTAGCCCACGGCAGCTCACGCCAGCTCATGCCAACCTCCAGCTGGGCTCAGCTCCAAGGAGAGCTGTTGTTCACTATCTTAGCTGTAGAAGGCGCAGCTCACTGGCCCAGGTGGCAATTGACCCGGCGACCTCGGCGTTAGGAGCACCGCGCTCTAACCACCTGAGCCACTGGCCGGCCCGACATTTCCAAATCTTTTTCTCAGGACCAAACAGAGGAAGGGTATCCTTCTCTGTCCCTTTGGGAAATTGCTGTGAGGAGGGAGTAAGGGGAGGAGGGAGAGAAGAGAAGGGGAAGGGGTGGGAGGGAGAGAGGGATCAGATCAGGAATTCAGCAAGAAGCCACAAGGTCTCACCGAGGTTAACAAAGTGACTTATGTCCCCAAAGACACGTGGGCAGAACCATAACTCAGGATGTGTTCAAGGGAGGCCCCGCTGAGCTGACTTTTGTTAAAGCCGCGGAAGCTCTCCTGGGCTGGAACTTTGTATCTTCAGCACCTTGGAGGGCGCCTCAGGCCCAGCGTGAGTCTGGCCGGCTCCGCAACCCCGGAATGCAGGGCCCAGCCCTCTCCAGGCGGAGGTGAGGCGGGACTGCTGCAATGGGCTTTGCCAACAGCCAGGCAAGGCCGTGCCTGTGCCTCCTGCGAGCTGGCTGTCCTCCACGGGGCTTCTGACACGGGCCCCTGATGAGTGATGACAGCCCAGATCCCTTGGGGAGAGCAGGGGCCTGTCTGGGCCAAGCATTTTAATTGGCCTCTAACCAGCAGTTTTTAAAAGCCTAGACCTTCTGAACGGGAGCCGACCCAACTGCCCTTAGGAGCTGGGTGTGGAGGCGGGAGGGGGGCTCCCTGCACCCCAGAGCTGCAGTATTGGGCCGCTGAATTGGGGGCAGGGGGCCTGGCGTTCCATCTCACTCCCACACGGGCCTCCTTGGAGGGTGTCCACTCTGTGAGCCATGTGGATGTGGCCGAGGGCAGAGGCTTCCTCCACGTCCTACCGCTGTGGTCTCTGCCCTGCTGTCCGCCCCACAGGACAGCTGAGGCCTCCACAGCTACATGTAAGCCGGCCAAGCCCAGGCTCCGTGCTGGGGACCTGGGAACACACCTCACCTGCTCCTCCTGTCACCTGGTGAGCTTCTCCCTCACCACTGCTCCCGTGCAGTGAGAATGGTGCAAGGGGACCAGCTGGCTGGCGTCCAGCCCACAGGAGCCCGAGGACCTCTGCCTGGACTGGCCTTCCCTCCCTGACTCACCTTAAAAGAAATCGGCTCAAACACCACCTCTCCCCAGAAAGGGAGTTGTGTGCACACGCCCGGCTCCTCCTGTGTCCACTCCAAGCTGCCGGGTGGGGGGGGGGCTCCCCCGCCCTCCCTCAGCCTCCTCTCAGCAATGCCAGGTGCTGCACCTGCCACTTAGCGTGTGTGTGGCTCGTCATGTGCAGTCCCCAGCAGAGCTGTTTCCGCACACAGTGACCTAAAGGCTGTGAGAGCCTTACAGCTGCAGAGTGGGGGTCCCTGGGAGGATCTGGGCTGGTGCCCCTCCCCCAGAGAACCTAACTGCCCACGAGCAGTAGAAAGCCAGAGAGGTGGCTGTCCTCTCATCCGACACACACTCACACATCAGCCCATGAGGTCTGAGACAGGCTGGGTCCAGGGCCCGTGCAGGGGCAGCCGCCTCAGAGGACAGCCAGGGAGGGCACAGCAGTGTGAATGCCACCCATCCTGGCTGTGCCTGCCTCCCAGCCCTTTCCCCGGGGCACGAGTTGCCAGCCGAGGGCGAGACCCATGACAGCACAGCGTCTTTAATCTCGAGAGCAGTGATTCTCCCGAAACATGTTAGCAAGAGAGGAAGGGACGCAAGGGATGTTTGAGGGGAAAAAACCCATCTCAGGCATTCGTCACAGGGATGAGAGAATGCTGCCCAGCAAGGCAGAGTGTGTGGCCCCTCTCACGAGGAGTGGGGGAGACTTCAGGCAAACCTTGCCCGGCCACAGCCTACAACAGACGGAGGCCTGGGGGAACCCTCCCCTGTCCCAACCCCAGAGGAGCACGGCACATGTCCAACCCCAGACAAAATTCCAGCCAGAAAGAAGAGGCTTGACGGTGGTGGACCAGAAGCAAGGAAGGGCCGTGCATCCCGACAGTCAAAGGACCGGGCCAAAGGTCCACCAGCCTGTGCTACATGCTGGTGAAGGCACGCTCTCAACGTGTCCCTGGCTGTGTGGTTAAGACAACGGCCACCAGGCCCACCTCCGAGGAGCTCAATGGGCTTGCAAGTGTCTCTGCTCATCAGACCCGAAGAAGCCCCCCAAAACCCACAAAGGATGTGCAGAGAGGCTGGAGCAGCTGCTGGGGAAAGCGTGGGAGCCACTGCAGTGATCCCGGCCTGTGCCTCGGCCGGCACTGCGGAGGAAGCTCTGCTGGGTTCGGTTCCAGGCCTCTATTTCTGTCCATCCCCAGCCGACCCGGCTGGCGGACTTATTTTAGCATCCTCTGATGACTGTTTAGGACTCGTTTCTAACCATGAAAAGCAGAGCTTGCGATGAACAATAGCTTCTAAAATTATTTCCGTTCTGACAGTTTGGGGAGGAACTGACGCCCTGGTGAGCACACAGATTCTCACCTTCCCATCTCTGCTGCAAGGTGGTGCCAGCCTCAGCTGATCACCCCGGAGACACCCACAGCTCACGGTGGCCGCAGCCGGGGCCAGGCCGGCCAGGTCCCCTCCCACAGACTGAGCTGAGCACATGAGTGGAGGCAGTGCACCAGAATGACCTGTCCCTCCTGGGGACGTGGTGGACACGCCTCCAGACAGCAGGAAGAGACCACATCTACGCCAAAGATAGACCAAAGCGCTTGCCAGACAGCTTTTGCCAGCCTCTCGGGTCCTACAGAGCGGGCCGTGCGAGGGCCCCGTCCTGCTCCGGCAAACCCTCCGTGCCTGGGAGCTGATGTGGACTCATATCCCCGCTGGCAGCTTCACTTCCCACCAAATCAGCTTCGTCGCACGCCCCTGAAGTGATCTGTCTAAATGACTGAATTCTCACAAGCTGTTTGCGCCTCCCCTGGTGACAGACGGTCCTGCTGCATTAGGGTGGACGTCACAGATCTGTGCCATAGATGGAAGGCTGTGGCTTCACATGTGAGATCAAATCTGAGCCAGAAACTTTCTGGAGAGAACTCTTTCTGATGAGGAAATGCCTCAGGCCCCACCCACATTTGGGGCAAAACATGAAAGTATTGGAACCTGTCATGCAGTGTCACGTGAGGCCTCTGGTCCCGCTCCCCGCATAAGAACGCAGGACATGGTGAAGCCAAAAAGGAACACCCACGGAGCCATAGGTAGGGGAGTCACACCACTATACTCTACTCTCACTGGCGGCTGGGTTGGAGACACAGGAAGCAGGAGCCACACAATCTGCAACCTGCCGTCCGCTTCTCTGCCAACCAGCCAACCCCACTTGCTAACTGCAATCCGCGCTTGCTAGCTCAGCCACCATCTTCTTGCTAGCCCCCCATTCTCTGCTAGCGTAGCCACGGAAGTTATATTAGTGGACAGTGGCTTACTGGTTACAGCTGACGGCCAACTAGCCACAGCTGATGGCCATCCAATCACAGCTGATGGCCATTTACTACCCGAGCCAGCACCTTTCCATGTGAGGCGAGAGCCTGGAAACTGCACTCCTGCTCTGTCCCCACACTCCACCCATCCAGGATCTCGCCCTCACAATCTAAGCGACAATCATCTTCCGCAGGGGCCCTGTGCGAGGAGCCTGGAGGTGGATGCAATATCCTGGACACAGCCAGGCTCTTTTGGCACAGCCAGGATTCTCAGGGCACCACCAGTCTTTCTGGGCACAGCCAGGCCTCTCAGGGCACCACCAGTCTCTTCTGGGCCTAGCCAGGGTTCTCAGGGCACAACCATTCTTTCTGGGCAACAGCCAGGGTTCTCAGGGCACCGCCAGTCTTTCTGGGCACAGCCAGTGTTCTCAGGGCACCGCCAGTCTTTCTGGGCACAGCCAGTGTTCTCAGGGCACCGCCAGTCTTTCTGGGCACAGCCAGTGTTCTCAGGGCACCGCCAGTCTTTCTGGGCACAGCCAGGGTTCTCAGGGCACCGCCAGTCTTTCTGGCACAGCCAGAGTTCCAAGGGCACAGCCAGGGTTTCTCAGGGTACCACCAGTCTTTTTGGGCACAGCCAGACTTCCTGGGCTTCTTAGGGCACCACCAGTCTTTCTGGGCACAGCCAGGGTCTCAGGGCACCGCAAGGGTTTCTCACATATTCTCGACGGCGGCCGGGCGAGACAGAGGAAGCAAACATCCGCCAGTTCCACTGCATGGTGGTATGTTCCCAAGCAAACAGTCAAGCGGTCCATTAAATTAGGGATGGAGCCCATTCCACATAGTCCACAGTCATTGGCCAGGGCTGTGCGTTGGCCCCACAATGTGTGCCCTCTACACAGGGCAAGGGCTCCAAGTCCTTCGCTTTCTCCGGCCTCTGCTGGTTGGAGAGCCGTCCACGTCTTCCCACCCCTCCACGGGGTCCAGCTCTCAGGCAGCTGCTCCTCCTGGTCTTCCTGAGACTGAGTGTTCATACGCACAAACTGCTCCACCGCCCCCTGGAGAGCTTTGGCCGGCACCGTACCCTGCTCGCTGCGCATGTGTCATGCAGGGTGACATGCGGGGTCTCTGGTCCCGCTCCCCGCATAAGAACACAGGATATGGTGAGGCCAAAAAGGAACACCCACGGAGCCATTGGTAGGGGAGTCACACCACTATAGTCTCGCTGGCGGCGGGGTTGGAGACACAGGAAGCAGGAGCCACATGATCTGCAACCTGCCGTCCGCTTCTCTGCCAACCAACCAACCCCACTTGCTAACTGCAAACCGCTCTTGCAGGCTCAGCCACCATCTTCTTGCTAGTCCCCCATTTGCTGCTAACCTAGCCACGGCAGTTATATTAGTGGCCAATGGCTCACTGGTTACAGCTGACGGCCAACTAGCCACAGCTGATGGCCATCCAATCACAGTTGATGGCCATTTACTACCCGAGCCAGCACCTTTGCACGTGAGGCCGAGAGCCTGGAAACTGCACTGCTGGCTTTGTCTCCACTAACCTTTTCTCATAATCCCTGTGAGCAAGACCAAAACGGGAGCTGAGGGCATGCGCGAGTGAGTTTACGAGATAAACAGCATGTGGGTGGTGTCAGCCTCTCCGCAGGAAATCTGCATGGAAAATGTGACAGAAGTATCTCCTCATCAGGGATGTGAGGCCCGCCCAGGAATTGTGGCCAAGCTTCTTCCAGAAGCTTCCTGCCCGGGCCCCACCATGCAGAATGTGGCTGCAGGGATAACCAGGCCGTGGCCACGGTGACCCCCAGCCCTGCCCGCACAAGCCTGTCCTCTCAGCTCTTCAGGGCTGCACCATCCCAGGCCACTGGCTCGCAGGCTAGCCGTCACATTCATGTCACAGAAGCAGATGGACAAGGCCCATTAGGCACGAAGCACAGACACTGAAAATCAGCATCTTCCTGCAGCCCTGGGGCCCCCTTGCAGGACGGGACCTAGTGAATGAATGCCCAGTCCCGTCTGTGTCCAAACCATGCTTGCCGCTCCGGTGCAAAAGGGGCGGTGTCCCTCGTGGGACTCTGGCCCTACAGGTCAGGACGCCAAGGCCCTGGGCACAGCCTTCAGCTCTGTAGTTCAGGGGATCCTGCCGACTACGCCAAGTGTCGTGCGGGACACCAGGTGGGGTCTCTGGTCCCACTCCCCACATAAGAACGCAGGACATGGTGAGGCCAAAAAGGAACACCCATGGAGCCATAGGTAGGGAGTCATACCACTATACTCTCACTGGTGACTGGGTTGGAGACACAGGAACCAGGAGCAACACAATTCTCAACCCTCACTGTGCCGCTTGCAGACTCAGCCACCATCTTCTTGCTAGCTCCCCCTTTCTCTTTTTCTTCTCTGCTAGCCTCTTCTCCTAGCCTAGCCACGGCAGTTATATTCATGGCTAATGGCTCACTGGTTACAGCTGACGGCCAACTAGCCACAGCTGCTGGCCATTTGATCACAGTCGATGGCCATTTACTACCTGAGCCAGCACCCTTCTATGTGAGGCCGAGAGCCTGGAAACTGCTTTTTGGGGCTCTGTTCCACAGCTCTCAGAGCATGCCCTCCCAGCCGAGCCCCCCAGGCGTGCGGCCTCTGTGCCCATCAGGCCCCACCCGCCTACCAGGGTTACTTGTTTACTCTCTCTGGTCAGAGCCTGGGAGTGAGAAAGAGGGGGCAGGTGGGGGAAATCCCCTCACTTCCCCTGGGGGGAGGGGCTGGGGCCTGGATGCTGCTGGACAGACACAGGATGTTGTGTAGAGTCCCTGAGGCCAGCCAGAAGGGTGTCCTGTGTTCTGAACCGAGTTCCCAGGGGTCCAGAGGGGAGTGGCAGACAGTGCGGGCATCTTGGCGGGAATAATCCCCTCCCGCAGGAAGCAGAACTACTCAGAGAGCCGCTCAGTGTTCAGGGCGCGGGTCAGCTGCCCATCAATGGGCCTGGTCAGCGCAGCTGTTTTATATCCAGATATCAATTCTCCCACTTCAGGAGTCACTTCCTGGCCAAGCCTTTCTAAGCTTCACCCCCACCACCAGGTGCCATCAGGAAGGCAGCCCTCTTTGCACCACCTGCCCAGGACCTTCTGTGACCTCAGGTGACCTCACGGAGGGCTTCTTAGAGCCAGGACCCCCTCACAGGACACCGCTGCTGAATGGAGTTGGCCCCCCCCGCCGAGGGCATGGTAACAAATGAGGACCCTGGCCGGGCAGGAGATGCGGGGCCATGTAGGAGCTGAAGACCTCACAAACCCATGACAGTGGCAGGCACCTGGGGGTCTCCACAGACCCCCAGGCTTCCTCGGAGCCTGCAGTCACTGCCTGGGGTCCAGCCATTCCCAGAAGGCTGCAGGCACTGCCTGGAGGCCCCCACACATCCCCACCCTCCTTGGGAGCCTGCAGGCATCACCTGCGTTCCAGCCAACAACTCGGTCTGAGCCAAAGCTCTGCCAAGTGAGCCTGCAGGTGAGGAACAAGACCAGGTGCCTCCCGGGCAGTCACTGCCTGCTTGGCTGGTCTGTGCTACTGTGGACTGCCACTGTCAAGTCAAGGACATCCAGAGGCCCTGCCCATCCAGCATGCATGCCACCCTGGCTGCTAATCTGCCTTAAAACCCGGCACCAAGCACCAGGTCAGGGTAGGACATACTGGCATCAGCACTGCTGACAGCCAGGACCCCACAAGGGAGAAAGACCCATGTTTGCAACATCCTCCTGCCCCCACCGCAGAGGAGCCAGGGGCTTTCCCACGCCCCTGACAGACGCATGCGCATACTCAGAGTGGCCCATCCCGCCGGCCCCCCTCCCGCCGGCCGGCCCACCCAGGGGTGCTGAGGGGAGGGTGGGGCTCCACCTGGGAGAGGAGTGGGACGGCAGGTGGTAACACCTGGCACCCTCCATCTCCGGCCTGCTTCCCTCTGTTCCCCAGACCCCCAGGGCAAGGCCCAGGGGTGTCCTCTGACCACAGTCCCCCAAGGAGAGAGGGCTGATAGCCCTTTGTCCCCAGGCCGGTGCCTCGGATGGGCTTGTGCACCCCCCCCCAGCTGGAGGGAACCCATGGTGACAAGGGGCGGCGCCTCCTCCTTTCTCACCCACGAATCCTTGAATTGGAAAGAAGGTCACAGGAATACTTTGTCTTCCTAATCGTTAAGATGTCAGGTTAACTGCGAAGGGGGCGACTTCTAAAAAGAAATGGCAAGGAGGTTAGGCCCAAAGTGTCCCCACCTGAGCAGACACAGGAGCTACCGTGGCAATGGCCAGGCTTGACCAACAGCCAGGTACTGCTGCCCGCAGGGTCCCAGACAGGCTGAGGGCCACAAGGGGCCGGGGCATAACGGTGGACCCGCCCTGTGGACACACCAGCTAATGACTGTCCCCCGCCCGCTGCACTCCACAGAGCGCCGTCTTCCAGCCTTTGGGGGGGTACATGGAGACCCCGATCTGCAGGGCCTACTTACAGCGAGGTCCACCCTCGGTGGCCCAGCTGAGAGGCCAGCCCGCTGCTGCCCTCTGCTGGCCATGCAAGCCCACTGCGCTCCCGGCCGGGGGCGGGGAAAGGGAAGGGACTGTGGGCCATTTGGGACGGGTGTCAAACTCCAGTCAGCATCACCGAGCCAGTTGCCATGGTGACGGGAGGGTGGGGGTGGAGGGGCTGCTGCGAGAGCCTTCTGGAAAGCAGAAAATGTGCTGTCCTCCTGCTGGAACCAAATTCCTCACGCTCTGCCTCCCCGCACAGCCATGTGACCACCCAGGCCTGGAGGTGCAGCAGAAGAGCAGGAGGGGCTGGGTCCCTGATGCCCAGGGCGGCCCCCACCCCAGAGCCCAGTGTGGGACGGTCAGCAGAATGCTCCTGCTCCTGCTGCTGGAGGGCGGTGCTCCCTGACCACTTCCACAGACCACACCCCTCCAGATGGACCTGGAGGATGCGGGCCGCCACCTGGGGTCCCCTGTCCGGTCACAGAGAGGTCGGTGGACTCAGCCAAAAGCTGAGGCTGGGAGGCTGGAGGCCGACAGGGAGCGGGGCCTCGAGGCCACACCCCAAGCTGGGCACCCAACCTCTTCCTGAAGCTGCTTGCACACAACACCACTGGGGAAAGTGACAGTGATTGGGCCTGGACAGAAGTGAGTGGGCTGCAGTGTTTGGAGCCAGGAGCCCAGCACCAGGCCACGCAGCCCCATTAGTACGCAGCTCACAGCCCCGGGGAGGGATGTCACGAGCGTGCACTGGCCCAGGCTGGCAGCCTCTTGGGCATCGCCAGCACCAAATCCACCATCGCCTGGCGCCGGGGGAGCAGCTGAGCTTGAGGCTGGCATCCAGGGGGCCCAGGAAGCCCCTGACCTCGGGTGCCACCCAGAGGGAGGCTCGCAGGGGACTCAGTGTCAGCAGCCCCAGATGTTTCTTCACCAGGAGATGGTGTCTAGTAGCTCTCCACTTGTCACATTACGTAAACAAACAAGAGTTGCTGGTTCTAACTAAAGGTATTTGTGTAAATTAATATTCATAGAATAGAATGATTTGTCTCTGGAGGGATCGTGTTAGAGGCAACGTAGGATATAACTGTGTCATTTGCATATGCAGATATGTCTAATTATTCAAATTCGCAATTAAAGGCTTGTGTGTCAGCAAATGAGACTAATTAGATACACTTACCTATGATAATCAGCTTTTTACAAACAAAATAGATCCCCCTTCGTTTTGCAGGGAAGTGGTAAGGGGGTGCTGGTGGCAGGTGAGGGAAGGGCGGTGGGGGCCACTGCGCCCTCTGCCCCAACTGGCCTCAATGCACTGACCCATCGCTGCACTGTCCTGGCCGCAGAGCCGCGGAGCAAGGCTGACCGAGGCAGGTGTCCTCAGGAGGGAGTGCAAGTCCCGAGATGAGACGGGAAGTCGCAAGCCCTGTGCAGCCTCGGACCAGGGAAGGGGGGGAAGTCCAGAGAGACGCAAAGTCCAGGGAGGCTTCTGTCCATGGAAGGGAAGGCAAGTAGGTCTCCATGGGAAGGGGACGCTGGCCCACGTGGCATCCTGGGTTCTAGAGCCTCGTGCTGGGTGGTGTCACAGACCCTGGCTTTGAGATCTTTCTGGACTCTGGTAATTAAATTATTAGCTGTAAGATGACAAGCTGGCAACATCTCCCTCTCCTCTGACATGCCCAGTCGGTGTCACCTGCATGGAAAATGCCAGAGAGCAAGCACGTGCCACACCATGGCGCCTGCACACAAGACGCAGAAGTGCAGGAAGAGGCCTTTCAAGGGGCCAAGAAAATATGCAGCGTCTGTAATGCTGGGGCCAAAGGCCCCCAGCCCCCTGCTCCAGCCCCACATGTTGGGAGGTGATAGTACAACCCTCGACACCCACCAGCATCATTACAGGGCTGGCTGGGGGCTGCCCGACCCAATTTCAATCACTGTGCACCCCGACCATCTCCTGCTCACACCCCGAGACTCCCACCGAGCACCTCCCCAACTCGAACCCCACGTCCCTGACTCCTGCTCCCACCTCCCTCCCACACCCAGCCACCCCACCACCTGTCTGTCCTCCTGCCTTGTGCCTGCTTTGCACCAGGCCCCGTCTGGGGACGCTGAAGTCCTATGAACACATTAAATGCCCAGAACAGGGCACACTGGGAGTGGGACCTCGCCACCTGCAGGTTCCCAAGAACAGAGAGATGGCACGTCTACACACTTTCCCCTTCCAGACTCCTCTTCATAGTTATCCATTTGGAGCAATGAAAGCCATTATTTGGAAAAGACAACGCTCAGTTTCCTCAGCTGAGCAGTGTTTTAAGCAGCATGTTATCAGGAGGTGTCACACCAAATCATCCACGTGGGTGAGGGAGGCCTGATCGTCAGAATC
This sequence comes from Rhinolophus ferrumequinum, assembly GCF_004115265.2. Lineage (NCBI taxonomy): Eukaryota > Metazoa > Chordata > Mammalia > Chiroptera > Rhinolophidae > Rhinolophus > Rhinolophus ferrumequinum. The sequence goes on from NC_046306.1 coordinate 771,902, forward strand.
GTCCTGTCCCAACTCTGGAGGTTTGTCTTTCCTCTGCCCCTTGGGAGGATGGTGGAGAAAAAGCCCAGGTGAGTCCGGGGTCAGGGAGGAGAGTGACCTGCAGGTGGACAGACAGGCAGGGCATGGCCTCCTGGAGCCCATCCCAGGAATCTCACAGCTCGGCCGAGGCTGCTTTGGATGAGATGCTGCCTCAGCACGTACCCCTGGGTTGATGGAAATCTAATTCGGCAGGCAGTCTGGCACCGAATGTCCTAGTGTCCCCAGCGCTCAAGGGATGTGAGTGTCTCTTCTCTGCTGTGGCTCCCAGGCCCACGCAGGCTTGCACAGTTGTTGCCTTCCAAGCCAACCTGTAGTTGTGTCAAAGATGACGCCTATCAGAAACCCGGATGGTTTCCACAACCTCTGTCAACCTGGCTGGATTATGAAAGGCTCTTAAATTTCTCCAACAGTTAAAGAGAAGGACATGAGTGCCAACCCACAGCCCTCCCCGTCCCCATGCCAATCAGCCGTGGGCCAAACACCTTTGTGACACAAGGGCTTCCTGCCTGCACACACGTGTCATGTGCAGGCACACTCACATACAGACACACGTGTACACCACACCACTCTCAGTTCACGGGTTCTATAACCCCTCCCAGGTAGGACCTCTTGACTGAGGTGTGCATCTCCAACCTGGACACTGGATCTCGTGGCCCTCCCCGTCCTAGGACATTGCCCTGCAGCTGTCCCCTCAATGTTCCACCTCCCAGGGACTCTCACATCAGCCAGACCCCCATTGCAGATGGCCTCGCCCTGCCTGCACCGCTCCACCGCAGCCCTGGTGGGGCTCCTGATGGGAGGCGTCCATGGTCAGGAGCACAAACTGTGGGCCCAGGGCCTGGGCTAGAGTTCTGGCCTCTGCAGCTTGAACCAGGTGACCTCAGGGTAGTTATGAGAAACAATCATTGGGTGGTTTCTTCATCTTAAAACAGGGGCAGTAAGATTAGTGCTCTTAGAGCACTTTGTTTTGTGCCCTGGTCTGTGATGGTGATGATGGTGATGAAGATGATGGTGATGAAGAAGGTGATGGTGATGGTGGTGATGAAGGTGATGGTGATGATGAAGGTGGTGGTGATGAAGGTGAAGGTGATGGTGGTGATGGCAGTGACACCCTCAATCAGGGGCCGTTCAAATGCTCTGTGTCGTGTTGTAGCAGCTCGAGGCTGGAAGGGCTGGAGGCTGAGTAAGGTCAGCCACATGGGCTTCATGCCAACACCACCGCGCCCCACAGAACCCCGGACACCAGGCTCACTCGGGAGCTCCCCTGTCAGCCACACAGGTGTGTGTTCAAACACCACTCCTGGGAGGGATCATACAGATCCACAAGGAGACCTCCTGGAGACGCACAGCAGGAAGAGGAAGAAGGGAAGAGAGAGGTACTGACTCGGCAGAGAATGGAGACATGAACGGGGCATGGGAATTAAGTTTGCAGATGAGATTGGAATAGAAGAGATTGGAGAAGGACTCGCAGCTCAGAGAAATCCCATCCTAAGCTCTGCTCCTGGTGGGTGAGGTATCGCCAGTGAGCATGGCCTCAGAGCAGCACCGGGGAGCTGGGGTCGTCTGCCTGCCGCCAGGCCCGGGGACCTCTCATGGGCCACACGCATCCCTAGCAGTTTCCCTCCGGGATCCAAGCCTTGCAACCAACTGAGTTAATATGTTACCCCTCAATAGTTAATTATTTTGTTACTTTCTGACACTGCAATCACAGATTTTTATGTTTTGATGCTAAATTTAGTAAAACTTTAGGGCAATTAAATAATTACCTGTAAGATGACAAGCTGGCAACATCTCCTGCTCCTCTGACATGCCCAGTCGGTGTCACCTGCATGGAAAATGCCAGAGAGCAAGCACGTGCCACACCACATGCCTGCACCACGAGACGCGCCCCAGTGGCCTGGCCCAGCCGCTGTCCTTCCCTCCGGATCGATGGTCCTCGTCATCGCACTTGTCTTGGGATCAGGCCCTTGTGTTGGCATCAGGGCCTGGCAGTGCTATGCCCAGCACAGGAAAAGCAGAGCCTGACAGGAACTGAGCTTCCAGCACCCTCACTGCTGCATCGCTGCTGGGAGAGAAGTGGGGTGACTGGTGTTCAAATTGGACACCTGCCTCTACAGAGCTTCCACGGGCAAAGCAAACGCATTTGCCCCCACGGTGGCTCAGATGGGACAGAACCCAGGAGCAGTTTAGGTGTGAGACGAGGGGATGCCTGCGTCCGCAGGTCTGATGTTATTCCTCCTCCTCACCCCTTGTCCCCCAAAATTCAATGGCTCTGAGCACCAATTACACATGTGTGTGGTGCCTCTGGAGTCTGTGGCTATCGGAGGCGGCGTTCGGTTTCTAGGTTAACATGGCACACAGAAATATTTAGGAACTGAATGTTCAAGCGAGCAGTATTTATAGAGCGCCTACACCATCGGTGGCCTCATTTCTCCCCAGGGGAATTCCCACCAGGACAGTGTTGAGCGTGATACTGTTTCTTTTTATTCCAGGGCGTGGGTGTTGGTGTATGGGCTCACTTGTGCAGCCGCAAGCGTGGGACCCTGATCTGCTGTGGGTGTGCCCACCAGGCTTAGGGGACCACAGCTGAGCTTTGTGTCCACTTAGGGCCCCTTGCTTAAATGTGTGCATCTTTACCCAAGACGTGTTCAACACCCCGCGTTTGAGAAGGCGAGAGCTCCTCTGTGAGGTGGCGAAAGGCCAGGCCTCGCCCAGCAGCCGTCAGCACCACGGACAGCATATGAGAGACCACAACTCATCCTAGCTGAGCCTGAGTCAGCTGTGACCGTCCTCCAGGGATGGGGTTGACCCTCGATTAGGAGAAATTGCCCTTATTCTTGGTGTCAGACAGTCCCTAGGCTTGGCTCATAGCTAGTGGCAGGCCTCCTGCCACCACAGTGTCCTGAGCCCAGGTGGGAGCCAGCGCTTGACGTCCTGGCAGGCAAATGGCTCCAGGTAGACCAGGCAGGCAGCCCAGGTCCCTCACTCAGTGAGCTGTGACTGGCCCAAGACCTGGCCCAAAGGTGAGTTGCGTGGTCTGAAGCTCAGCCTTCCATCTTGGCAATGAGAGAGGCAGTATCATTATTCATTAAGTGACCTTGGGGGCACCAGTGCTGGGCCAGCTCCAGAAACCAGCTCACCCTCCCCTTGCCTGAGAAGGGGCCCTGGGCGTGCACGGTCCTGAGTCTCCCAGAGCTGGCGGACAAAATGTGCCCATGGGGTTAGCCGTTGCCATGACGGGGCCGGGGACGAGGACCAAGCTGCACTCCTCCTCCCTTCTCATCCTGCAATGACCCCTCAGCCTGCTGTGACAGCCCTTCCCAGAGCTCGGACTGAAAGGCTGTACAACGCCTGGCCTCTGCGTCTCTCTGACCCTCTCTGTCTGTCTGTGTTTTCCTGCACAGCCAGTCTCTGGTGGTCCCTTCTCTGTCCTGGAAGCAAAAACAACTGTTCGTGAACTTTTAGACAATGAAAATCCACCAGGAAAACCCACAGAGGAGACGAGGAGAGGACTGTGGGAAGTCTAGGAGAACAGAGGAGACGCCTCCCCAGGAATTCTCAGATGATAAAGAGATACCCAGGCCTCCTAATCCACCCCAAAAGGAAGCCACAAATGCCCCTTTGGACATGTGGGGGGCAGGTGAGGCTTGTGGCCACAATCGTGGTGACACTGGCATCGGCCGGGCCCAGTTGGGAGAACAGAGCCCACGCCTGAGTGTTTAATCCAGGGCACCAGTATCAGAGGAGTTAGAAGAGCTGCAAAGCAAAGCAAAGCAAAGCAGGAGGGGGGAGCCACAGGAAGCCAGGCCCCCGAGGGCTGAGGGCCAGGAAAATGGGCCCAATGATGAACGAGCCTACTCCAGGTGACCTCTCGGCTTCTCAGACCCAATAGTCCCATGGGCAGGGGCTCCTGGAGGGGGACATGCCTGGCTCAAGGTGCTTAACTCAGGAGAGGCTGCCAGAGTAGACGGCTGGGGCTGAGGGACGTGGAGGGAGGGAGGGGTGCACCATGGTGAGCAGGCACATCCTGGCCTGTTCCCTCTGTGTCCCATCCGCCCACTGCCCTCCCCATCCGGAGGATTAAATGTCAGCAGGTGTCCTGCAGCTGTGGGGCCAGAGCCCAGGTAATCGCTGCCACCTCCCCCTTGGCTTTCCTAGGCCAGGGCTGGATGGCAGATTGGGGCCACAGCCCAGACCCCCAGTCCAGTGCTCCTTCCATGCACCACGCAGCCCCCCAAGCCTCCGACAGGCCCACGCAGGGCACCTGCATTTCCGTCTGCAGCCCTGATTCAGCTGTGACCTGGGCTGCCCCCAGCACAGCTGCTTGCTGGACACTTGGAGGTTTCGCCTTAAAAGGACAAAGGGAGCGAGGAATGGAAGGTGGAGCTGTCCCTTTGCTGGGACGCCTGCACTTCACTGAGGCATGGCGGTTTATTTTCTCCCCTCACTGGTCCGGACCATGAAATAGTTTTTTCCTCATTGCGCCTCTGCGTTGAAGCAGCCTCTGACCAGCTCCCCACAGGACCACAGAGGAAACCGTCAATAAGCTCAAAAAGGGACAAGAGAGAGCTTCTGTGGCAAGTTTGTGCCATCCAGTCAGCCCCACGCATGAAGAGCTCATGGAATGCGGCCCTTTGGGGTGCCATGTCCAGCAGGCATGTGATGGATGGAATCTGACCACATCCTGTGGCCCTGTGGTCCAGCCCAGGCGGCCAGGGGCAGGGCAGGTGCACGTGTGGGCAGGTGTGCAAGCCTGGGCCTGCAGAGCGAGACTCAAAAGGTTGGGGGCACATACAGTTTCCACCAGAACTGATGGGAATTGTCACAGGCAAAGAGACCCAGACATGGGGCTCCCGCTCAGCGTCTCCCTCTGTTCATAGTAAAGAGACACTCTTCTGTTGAATTTATTCTGGGAATTGAGCTTCTTAAAAATGCAGACGTCACCTTTAAGAGGAGGGCATCCGATGCCCTGGGAACAGGGCAGGTGTCATTTCTTCGGCGGGCCCCACCCCACCCTCCCCCAGCCCAGGACAAGGCTGGAAGGAGTCAGCTCAGGCCTGGCCAGCCCTGCCTGGCCCCTGCACCTGGATACCAAGCTCTGCTGCCTAACCCCGCACCCAGCGGGCAGCGGAGGCCCTTGGAAGAGGGGCACCCTGAGTGGAGCCCCTGGGGGAGAAGCTTCGGGAGGTGTGGGGTGCGAGCTGCATGTTGATGTCTCTGTCCTGACCCCCACACGCTGTGGTGTGGGCCATGACATGGGCCAGGGAAAGGACGGTGGCCGTGGCTCAGCCAGGCCGGGCAAGGGGTTTCCAGAGTTGGGAGGAAGGAGAGTGCAGGGGCCACCTGACTCCTTCCCCATCAGAGGACTTTGTTACAAGAAGAGGAAGGAGAAGAAAAATGAAAATTCTGCTGTCAGTAACGTTGCACTTGAATTTCATGCCATGTTGGGGCAACCAGGTGGGTGGAGCCCTGGAAAGTGGGTGCACGTGGGGCTGTGGGGCAACTGCTACAGCCAGTGCCTTACCAACAACCAAACATCGTGCCTCCCCAACCTCCACATGCTTCTTTCCTGAAAGGGAAAGGGGGACCCCAGTGGGGAGTGGCACGCTCCTGGGGCGAATCATGAAATTAGCGGAAGAACATGACGTGCTCCCCACAGAAATGACCCTTCTGCCTCAAAGGGAAAGGCAGGATTGATGACGGTGTCAATTAGCCTGCCAGGCAGTAGCTGCATAAATTACCATCTTAATAAGCTGACTGCATAAATTACCATATTAATAAGCTGACTCTCAGGAGGACCAGCCCTGGATTCTTCATCCCTGGGTGGAGATCGGGGCCTGACTGAGTCTGTGGGTTTGATTTTAGGTGAAAATGTTGAGACTGCTCAAAAGGCATGCTGTCCACACACGTGTTGTGCGTCCCACTTACACGAAAGGTCCCAACCAGGCCAATCCAGATACAGAAAGTGGACTGGTGTGTGCCAGGGGCTGGGGACGGGGAGTGACTGCTAACGGAAGTGCGTCTCCTTTGGGGCCATGAGAACATTCTGGAATAGACAGGTGATGGCTGCACAGTGTGTGGACGTGCTAAACGGGGCTGATTGTGTGCTTTAAAGGGGGTGACTGCACCATATCTGAATGATATCTCAGTAAAGCTGGCAGTACACACACACCACGCGGTGCAGTGGCCTGAAGGCAAGGGCTCCCCACGGCATCGTCCCACCAAGTGGACTCGTGGGCGTCTGTGCTCCACCTGGACTGAAGCCTGCGTGGGTGGCTGGATTTTTTTCCCATTCTGTGAAAGATTCCATAGACATTACCGCTTGGAAGGCAGCTGACCAGGAAGCGCCAACAAAGACCTGTCCGTGCCCAAACCTGAAGCAGGCCCCTTGGAACGCCCTTTGGAGCGGACTGCAACGCCCAGGCTTCCGGACCCTGGAGAGTCCAGTTCCAGCCGGAACCTGCAAAGCCAGCACCGTGGCAGGGGACTGGGCCGGCACTCCATGACCTGTGTGCTCTGAGGCTTCCTGGCTTCATGCTTCGTTTTTGCACAAGGGGCCTGCATTTATATTTTGCACTGGGCCCCGCAAATTCTGAGACTGTCCTTCCTCCCCCGTTGGGGTGACTAAGGCCAGGCTCACTGCCAGCTTTCTGGGGCCCGTGCTCTTACTAATGGCAGCGTTAAATCTCTCACTGGCTGAACTTCTAGCTACAGGCAAATGGGGGCTTTCTTCCCATGGGACGCCCAGAGGGGCTCTGCCCACTAATGACACGTGATGACAGCGTCCCAGCAGCGAGGGACACCAGAGCCCCTGTGGGTCAGCAGCCCCACAACCATGTCTGTCCTGTCGGGAGAGGCTGTGTGTGTGTGTGTGTGTGAAGTGGCAGCCTTTGCACTAATTAACATCTCTATGCTGCACTAACTTTCACATCGTTCTGGAGCACATCTTATGCGGAAAATGTGAAATAATTCTGATCGCCCACGCTGTTTTTTGTTTGTCTTCTTTTTTCTTTTCTTTTCCATCCATCCATCCCCCCCCCCCCCCCCCCCGTTTTTAAAACGCAGATTGGCCTAATTTTGAAACTTTAAAAACTCGGCTGTAAGTGTCTTCTATGACCTCCAGGTGGCGCCACCGCGGTGAGCTGCCCTGGCCTGGGCACCCAAGAGGGCGGGCTCTACCATCTACCCCGAGGAAGTTTTCGGGCGTCTAGTGCACACGAACGCCCTGGTTTTCTCAGTCGCGGCTGTCCTTTCCCTCCTAACTCAGCAGAACTTGGGTGGACAGTAAAAGCGTTTGTCTAGTTCACGCTGCCCCTTTCACCAGGAGGGACCTGGGGAAGAGGCAGTCATAACGGAAACGTCCCGCGGGCGGGCTGGACTGGGGCTAAAGGGAGTGGCGTTGAGTCCTGGGGCTCAGCCCAACCCCGTCCCCAAGGAGGCGCAGCGAGGGGGTAGTGCCAGGCGCTGGAGACCGGAAGTTACAGGAGCTGCAGGCCCGCGCAAACCCTGGCGAGCACCAGAGAGAGGTCCTGCTCTGACCTCACAGAGGGAGATGGAAAGGAGAGCCTTGGGGGTGAAGAGAGTGCTAGCAGCTCACGGAATCAATGTGCCCACTGGGCCCTCGTGTGGGCCATGGCATCTGACTGTCGCAGGCCAGACCGCAGCAGAAGGGTGGGCCACACGCAGGAACCACGGTGCACGGCAGAGTAGCTTCCAGGGAGGCTACAAGAGAACCCTTGGGGAAGAACCACGTCCGAGGGTGAGCCCTTGGTGGGAGTCCCACCCGTGGGGGCTGTTGTCAGACCGCATGGGTTACCAAGACATCTCATTTACAGGTTCAGAAACTGAGGCTCAGGGAGGCTGACCCAAAGTCATACAGAGCTGCCCTGCGCGAAACAGTTAAGGGGGCCAGAGGCGGCGAAACCTGCACCAAGGCGGTTATCTGCTTTATCAGCTGGACCTCCAGGCTGGGTCCCAAAGGTCACGCATACGGAGGAGAACAGAACCCCAGGACAGGAAATTCAATGATTGGCATGGCAGGTTCCTCCACTCCCCGACCAGGCAGACACCGGGCACCTGAGAAGCGCCCCCGCCCCTATGCCCGCTGCTGATCAGGACCCGGAGGGCCTGAGAATGTGCATTTTAAGTAGGCAGCTCTACAACCAACAGCAGGTCCGCCCGTGGAACGTAATCTCCCAGACGGCCAGCAGGTGGCGACGTCTGACCAAAAACGATTTGTACTGGTTCTCCTACACTGGACCGCGGCCCCCACCTGCAGGTGGGCCTTCCAGGGAGGCTGTTTCATGATCCCCCACTCCAGACGCAGGCCAGCCCCCACACCCACCCCTGCCTCCAGCCCTTCCCTGGGCTGTTGAAGGTTTTTGGTTACCTGGCCATTTGGAAACCGGCCCAGAGCCTTCGCTCCTTGGCCAGGGGTTTAGACATCCAAGGCCCAGGTTCACCCGAGATCGACGACGCAAGGATCCCTGGGCTGGAACCCACACATCGGCTGTAATTTAATCTCCGCAGGTGATGCTGACCTGCGGCCATGGTCAGCGCTCTGCTCCAGGCCTTGTCTTGAAAGCCAACCTTATCGAGTCTGTGGTTTCAACTCGGCCCCACCTAACGTTTCCACTTCCCCACAGAGGCCTGCGGGACTGGGAGGCATCCCTGGGAGGTTCAAATGCCCCCACGATTAGTCCCCAGCGTGCCCTCCTCCTCAACCCTAGCCCCCCCAGGAGCCCCGCCCCTCCGCAGAAGGTCATCCGACCCAGCACCCCACTCCAAGCCCCCCCCCCCCCCGCTAGCCCCCACTGCTCATTCATCCTCAGGGCACCTGTGGAGTTGGCCCATCTCTCCCCATGTTCCCTTTCACAACTCCCCCCACCCCAGCTCGGCTAGGCCTATAGGGACGCCCAAGGGGAAGTGCCCCCAAGCCCCTGTCCACAGCCTGGACAGCGCTTCCCCGAGCATTCAGGGAGTGCAGCTGCTTTTCCATCAACTCGTCCCGGCAGCCCACCACGTCTGGGCCCTTGCTGCCCCTACAGTGTGCCACCCCCGTTCTGACAGCCTGTAGGTCCCGGCCCCCAAAGTGCTCCCCACCTCAGCCCCTTACCTTGATCCCTTCTCACCCTGGAGAATACTCCAGGCTTTCCCGGTCACTCTGCCTGTGCCATCCCAGGAGGCAGTCCAGGGGCCCCTCCTGGAGACAGCTTCACCCAGACCCTTCTCATCTTTGCCAAAGATGAGCCCACCTGCACTCGGGGCCAGGTGGGTGAGGACTGCCCTCCTGAGGGTGCAAACGGCTGTCCACGAGGCCACCAGCGCAGGCAGCCGAGCTAGCCCGCGGTTCTTCCCGCCCGCTCGCTGGGGTCTGCTCAGGGCCAGGAGCAAGGAGGATCTGGTGTTTCCCGGGGTGGCACCTGTCTCACGCGTTTGTGCCTGTTTCCTCCAACACTCACACCAGCATGGAAGCCCTGGAGAGCCAGCATCCCAATCACAGCTGGATATCCAGAACTTTCGGGAGAGCGCTGGACTCCTAGCCATTCACTCCACAAAAGTGAGGGCAACCACTCACCCTCCCCAAGCACCCACCCGACAACACACGGGTGGTCTGTTCTTCCTCTCCCTGGTGAACCTGGAGAAGAGGTTCAGCGCCTCTGTCCACAGAGTGCCAGGGGCGTGCCGTTTGCCCCTCCAGCTACCGGCTGTGTAGCGGATTGGTGAGGGCGCCCACCAGGGGCTGCAGGCCCAAGACCCGGGAGGTGGGCCTGGGGCGTGCGTTCCGCATCTGCGCTGGCCTCCGCGGGTCAGTGTACGTGGTGTGTTGCGCGTTGCCTGCCCGGACTCCTGAGCGACGCTGGAGGCGGCTCCTGCGAGAAGGACCCAGGTCCAGACCGACAGAGGCGGGTGTCCACGTGGGCCGATAGCTTTTGTGGTAACAACCGGGGTGGGGGGAGGTGCGGGGCTTGGCAGGGGGCAGCAGGGGCGTTACCGAGAAGCAGGTAAAGCGCCCCTGGGTCCAAAAGCCCCAACACCATCTCCATCCGCATTTCCAGCTCGCTCCATCCCTGCGCTCCCCCTACCTCTGGCCGTCGGTCTACGCATCCGGTGGAGTCCAGCTCCGGGAACAGTCGGTCACCAGGTCCGCTCTGATTGGACAACGCGAAGGCCCAGCGGCGTCTCCGCACCTTAAAACAGTGGCGAGGCGGGCAGGCGCTGGAGCCCGCCCCGGGCCCAGCCCCGTGCGCCGCAGGGAGGTGGGGGGAAGAGGGGAAGGAGAGGAGGCGATCGGGAGGCGGGGCCGAGGCGGGCCTGAGAGGCCGGCGTAGGGAGGCTCAGGGACCGACAGACTGCCAGCCCGACGCGAGGAGCCGGGAGCAGCACCGAGGCGGCGCCAGCGGGGGGCTCGGCGGGCCTCGGGGGCGGCGTGGGCCCGGACGCATGACCGCGCGCCCGCCCGGCGAGCCCTCGGGCCACGGCGGCGCAGCCATGGCCGAGCTCAAGTCACTGTCTGGGGACGCGTACCTGGCGCTGAGCCACCGTTACGCGGCGGCGGGCCTCGCCTTCGGGGCGGCACGGGGGCCCGAGGCGGCCCGCGGCTACGGCGCGCCGGACCTGGGCGGCGATCTCCCCGCGGCGCCCGCGCCCCGCACCCCGGCCGCGGCGGCCGAGAGCAGCGGCGAGCAGAGCGGCGATGAGGACGACGCCTTCGAGCAGCGGCGCCGGCGCGGGCCGGGGAGCGCGGCGGACGGGCGGCGGCGGCCCCGGGAGCAGCGCTCGCTGCGGCTGAGTATCAACGCGCGCGAGCGGCGGCGCATGCACGACCTGAACGACGCGCTGGACGGGCTGCGCGCCGTCATTCCCTACGCGCACAGCCCGTCGGTGCGCAAGCTCTCCAAGATTGCCACGCTGCTGCTCGCCAAGAACTACATCCTAATGCAGGCGCAGGCCCTGGACGAGATGCGGCGCCTGGTGGCCTACCTGAACCAGGGCCAGGGCCTGGCCGCGCCCGTGGCCGCCGCGCCCTTGACGCCCTTCAGTCAGGCCGCGGTGTACCCCTTCTCTGCTGGCGCCGCGCTGCCCTGCCCTGACAAGTGCGCCGCCTTCTCCGGGACGCCCTCAGCGCTTTGCAAACACTGTAACGAGAAGCCGTAGGGGCCCCAGGCCGCTCCCTCCTTCCGAACGCGCCCTCCATTTACCATTGTCCCCACGACTGTGTCATCCCGCCCACGGGGAGAAGGTGGCCCGACCGCGCTTCCAGCCCCTGCGGAACAGCTTGGGGCGGTCTGAGCACGAGGTTGAGCCAGAGAGCGGGTCCTGGAACCCACACCCGGGAGTCCGAAGCTCCCATTGGGCACCCTCCCAACGCCCCAGCCATCGAGCCTGGGGACGGGGACGGGGTGACCAACAGTGCTCGTCTGGGCACCGCTGCTCACCCTCAAAACCAGCGGGAGCGAGGACTGGCGCGACCCTGCCTGGCACCAGCCCCGGGCTCGCGGAGCACAGGGACAGAGTATGCGGCTTAGCAGGTTGTGGTCTTCTTCGCGCTGGGATGCCTCTCTGCTGCCCCCCCGCCCCGCCCCGCCCCCCGCCGCTGTCTGCCGCTCTTGCCAAACTGCAAGGCCACGCTCTGGGCGGGCGTGATTCCGAGGATAGGAGGCTCCCGGCACCCCCGCCTCTGCCGGCTCCACGACTCTGCGCCCAGCAACTGATCCGCCCCGTGCGCCCCCCGCTTGGCCCCGCAACTGTCGTTTGCAAAGGAGCTGGACTGAGGACTCCGGAAGTCCACGGGCGTGGCTTTTCGGCTTTCCCAAGTCTGAATTTATGTTTATTTTCTTGCCTGACTAGAGGTGCTAACCCCTAGGGGTGAGTGGACGAAGACGCTGGCTGGCTCCAAGTCTGAGGAATTTGTCCCTAAACAAACCTGGACTCCCCAGCCATCACCGCCCCCGCCGGAACGTCCCGCCTAGGCGGGGCCCTGGTGGAGTTGGTGGGAGACACTCGCACGCCCTCTCCTTAAAGGCGGCTGCATGGAGGAGGGGTCCCCACAGCCTGCGCCCCCACTTGGCTCTGGGGTGTCAAGGGAAGGCCCGGTCTAGCCCTGGTGACGGCAAAGCCCCTCCCCACCCCGCGCACGTTTCCGGGGTGGAGGCCGAGCCACGGGTGAGTACGCTGCTGGGCGCTGGGTGCCCTGACCCGTGCGAATGGCGATGGGGTCTGTCTCTTTTGTGTTGGCGCCCGGCTCAGAATTCTGCCACCATCCGGGGTCCACGCGCCGCCCACAGCCGGGGTCCGCGCCACTTCGCTCCCCAGCAGCTCTGCTACAATATCCGGCTTTATTAACCCAATTTCCTCGGCTGTCTTTAATGCTATGCTAATGGGGAGAGGACCGCCGCCCTACAAAGCGGCCTGTCTATAGCGTTTAACTTTAATTAATACATTTCAAAAGGCCCTTTTGTATTTGCAAAATGAAGTGTGTGATTAAGTCTTATTCATAAAGACATATGCTTAATACTGGTTTCTGCTAATTTCCATTTTCGTTTTGTCATTGTTTTTTTCCCCTAACAGTCTAGTTTATCAGTTTTGCACATTCAAAGAGCTGAGTGTTGGAAACTGCGTTTCAAATATCCTCTTAATTGAGGACAGGACAACCTCAAAGGTCATTCACCTTGGGGGTCATTTCAAAGGGATGCTAATCAACTTTGCAAATTACTTATAATCCGAAGTAACCGAGTTACTTCTGGTTAAAACCACACCTGTTCAGTGCGTCGTTTGTATTCAGAATAAAGTATTTGTTTTCAACTTATTTATTTAAATAATATGATTAAATTTTAATATCAAATGAAATAGTGTTCACTTGTGACTGACTCCTAATTTCCGTTTTCAGATCGTTGTGTCAGCTTGGGCCACACGCCCCTAAGTCAGTGTTTAAAACGTCTCTGCGATCTGTAAACAGCCAGTCAGCAAATATATGAAATAATCAGAAAAAGGTGAAGGAAAAAAATCTCCCTGCCTCTTCTTGGGTGAAAAATAAATTTTAAAAGAACGATTTAACTAATCATAAACCATTTTAATAACTTCCTCTAAGTAAAAGTTAAATTAAATTTTTTTTAATTGCAAAGCTGTTTATCTCCTGTTCCCCCAATGGCAGTGTGCTTTGCACTGGGGTTGCGTGGATAGTTATTCAAAGTGAAATTAGGCAGGTCTCAACAATCAGGTGCCACTAATCAAGCAAGCTGGTCCATCAAAATAAACGCACTTGGCCTCACAAGTCTGCACAGCAGGCTCCCCATTCTAAGCAGCCCAGACACAGGAGAGCTTCCCCAGCAAGAAGGCCTGACCCTCCACCTCCGGTGTACCCAGAATACCACCCCCCAGAGGTGCCTGTTTCAAGCCCAGGCTCTGGAACCTCTGCTGGGGGCTCTGGCTGCTGCCTGCGCGCTCCGCTCGAGGGTTGCGCTCCAGCAGGCTGGCAGGATTTGCCGTGGGGTCAGTGTGAAAGGAAGCACCACACACCGCCCACCCGAGCTCAAATGGCTCCAACAATGCAGGAGGAATGACAGGAAAGAGCTTTGTGGGATTTGAAAAGCCTTTCCAAGGCACTCATTGTGCAGATCTGTCTTAGGTAAGGCAGACATCTGCTGTGCTGAAGTTCGGGACGTGATCCCAGGACCGGGACAGAGATATTGACAACAGCCCTTTAAACCAGAGCTACCCTCCCCTACAAAAAGAGTGCCGGCCATGTGTGGGATTTTACATTTCCGAGTGACAGGTGAAATTAATTTTCATGATAACTTTTATTTATCCCAAATACTATGCAAAATATTATCGTTTCATCATGTAATCAGCATTTTTAAGTTATTAGGAAGACCTTTTACATTTTTTGTACTAAGTCTCCCAAATCCCACGTGTCTTGCACTTGGAGCAGCCTGTTGCCGGTGCTCAGCGGTCACATGTGCCCTGTGGTCACCACAGTGGGCATCACAGCTCTAGACTGTGAAAATGCAAAACATATGAAGTGCCTTTGTTTCCTTTGTTTTAATAAGAATTGATTATAGAATAAATTCTAGAGCTAGAAAAGCAGGAAATGTCCTGTGCCTGTTACTCTTTAAATCCTGGCTCACCAATCTAGCCGGGGCCAGGGCAGGCAGAAGAGCCATCGTCCAAGCAGTGGTGGCTGTCTGTCTCCCTGTATGTCGCCAGTGCCACGTGCTGGCCAGCCACTCCCAAACCTGGGCGGCCAGCGTAGGACAACCCTGGGTCCTTCCCATCCTGGCCAAGGGGTTGTCTAGAAGCCAACACAGCCTTTTCCCTCTATTAACCACACGAATGAAGGGTCCAGGCACCTTGGCTGCCGCTTGAGCAACTTGCAGACTAAGTCTCACTCAAGCCCAGGTTATAAGACCATGAAGCCCAGCTTCAAGGGGTCCCTTGCTGAGTCAGGAGAGGCCAGTAGCCTGGCCAGGGTCCTGCATCCTGTCTCCACTCACTGACCAGGTGCTCACACGCCTGCTTTCCCCAGGTCACACCCCTGGGGAGAGCTTGCCAAGTGGAAATAGGGGATTCACAGATTACTAAACAAGGTGGGGCGTCTGTGGTTAAGGTAACGATTAAGCACCCCAGGACAGACACGGCTGCCCTTTCTTCCTTTCTTTAAAACAACCCACTGCAGACGTATCTTTCCCACACCTCTGGGGGTCTTGATGCCCTGTGACAGTAACTAAAGCACGGCAGCCCCTTAACTTGCTGCCCTGTCTAGTCAAAACCAAACTGTTTGCTAAAGTTTTCCCATCTGCTTGCTGAGGCACATGGTACCCAAATACTCAACACCCAGGGATCTTTGTTTCCCCCGGTTAGGAAATACGCTTCTCCAAAACAGTATCCCTGATTTTCTGTAATAGAGTTTGGCATCCAAACTCCTAATGCAGAACTCTACCCAAACCTAGCTCTGCCCCTCCCCCAAGGGGTAGGGGTTCCCTAGCACCATGACCCCGTGTAGCCTGCCCACATAGGTCTTCAGCAGACTCATGGACCAGCCATGTTGCTTCCCACTGTTTTATCTTGTGGATTTCATCCCCAAGACAAGGATTTCTCTTCACTGACACAGATAGCTTTAGAATCCTTGGAGCTTTGTTTTGCCTTATGAGGAAGCTAATGAGGGTCCCCGTCAGTGCACACACCTGCTTGTCCCAACACACACGTCTCCTTCCCCTGCAGAGTGGGGACATTAAAAGAAGAGGCACCTCCTGATAAAGGACAAATGCTGTTTTCCTAAAAGGGTGGGTGAGATGCACAACCAGCCTCGTCTCACCTTGGCCTGCTGAGGGAACTCTGGCTGGAGCAGCAGAGCAGAGGCCCCCGAGCCCTGGTTAATCCGGCAGAGTGATTACAGCAATTTCTCCTGTGAATTTGCTTGTGGTCTGTTTTTAGTCTTTAATCGCTTTTGGCATCCCATTTGAAGGGATGGGAATAGAGGGATTTACAATGTATTAAATCATTTCTTCAGCAATTACCTCTATGGACTGGTAACTCTGGATATTATGTTACAATTCCCCAACAAAAGTCTGCTCTTAAAATTAGATAGTTGATACACATTTGCAAACTTAACCCCAAAGGGGAGAAACCCGTTTTCCCATAAATGCAGAAAGGCTCAACTAATTAGCAAAGTTACCTTTGATTCCAGTATTCTCCCTGTTTTAAGAAGTGGTTTATGCTGGTGTTTTCCCATGCAGTGCCCAAGGCATATGTATTCATATAAACAGATGAAAACTGTTTTGAAGTGCAGCTCTCTGTGTAGGAGGACAGTCGGGATTGCTCTGGAGGTTAATGTGAAGGGGTAGCCTTGTGAAAGCACGCGTGGAAGAGGTCTCTGAATACACCGAGGTTTCCCTTCTCGGTTCATGGAATCACCCAGCTGCTGCCTCGTCAGGATGCAAAGGGAGCTGCTTTGCGGCTCTAGCGGCCCCCATCTGCATTTCCGGGAGGCACAGCCATCAGAATACAACACAGAGCCAGCTGTGTGGGACCTGGCCAGTGGCCTCTGTCCCCTACAGCACTCAGGGCCTCCTGGGGTGCCCACCAACATACTGGGTCCTAGCTGGAGGCTCTCACAGACAGCCTGCCGGCGCGGTAGGCACAGCCAGCCTAGTTTCGCCTCCAAGCCCCGTCTTGTCTGAAGAGTTGAGCCCACAGTCAGTTGCTCTCCAGGGACCCTGATTCGGCGTGACAGGAGCCCCACCTCCCCAGGCCCACGTGGGTGGCCCTTGCTGCCCAAATGAGACCACGGACAGTCTAGGAACTCGGTTCCAAACCCTGAGACACGAATGGGACCCGCGACGCTCTCAGGAGGCCACAGGCATCACTGCTAGTCTCTGCGCCCAGCAGAGCTGTGTGTCCCCTGTCCTCTCCGCGCTTCCCTGCTGTTTGACCACAGACAGCACCACGGTGGCAGAGGCCCTGAGGACAGCGGGTCCCCTGTCACGCACGGGGCACAGCCCTCCTTCATGGCCCCTGTGGACACCTGTGCAGCGAGGTTCTGCTGCACAGGTCCCTCCAGACCTTTCTATCAGCTGTTTCTCTCCATCTCAGCAACTTTGGGGACTCGATGGGACCTCCCGCACCCATCCCAGCTTGTTCTGTCTCCTCTCCCTCCCTGTCCCTCTCCTGAGCCTCTCTGGGAAGAAAAGAAGGGTCTGCAGTCCTTCCGCTGCCTCTGGGGAGCCCTCCTCCCCTAACCATTGCACATGCTCCTTTAAACATCGCAAATGTGGGGGCCCAAGATGCTGGTGACTGCTCCCAGTGTGGTGCTCATTGCATCTGGCTTAGAGAAGGCCTGGCCGGTCTGCAAAGGGAAAACTGACCCCTGAACACCAGCCCAGCCTGGAGCGAGGGGGCACTAGGCGAGAACAGCTGGGGCAACCGTTATCTCTGCCCAAGATTGTCACCTGGATGCACATGCGTGTGTGTGAGCACACGTGTATGTGAATGTGTGCGTGTTGCACTGGGTAAGTCTCACCCGCGAGCGGGTTCCTGGGTCCTTGGCCATAGTGGGGACATCATCAGGGGCCCTGTTAGAGCCCTCCTCACCCCTCGATCTGAGAGGTCTCTGAAACCCCCTCCCCTCTGTCGACCATCTAGCCTTTGCTGGGACACAGGCTTTGTGTAGAACCTGGAACGTCCTCAGCAAATGGCTGAGTGGTCACAGGGGTGAGGTCTTGAGCCCTTTCAAAAAACAGCAGATGGGGTAAGCAGTAGAAATAAAATAAATAAGACACCGGTGGCAGTGGGGGCCTCCTCTCTGCTCCCCCGACCTCCTGCAAATGTCCTGGTCTCCCCAGGGACTCCCTGCACCTCAGCCCAAGGCCAAACCGTGACCATGAGCATGGGGGCTCACTGCTGTCCCTGTGGCTGCTCCGGAAGGTGGTGAGACCCCTCTAGGCAGACAGCAGGCAGCCTCCGACAGAGGGGTGCCTCTCGGTCTTGGGGTTGTCATCACCATGAGAGCAACAGGGAGCAAGGACAGCCAGTGTGGTTCCAGTCAGAGGCAACTCTTCAGAGAAGGGACAAGAGCTGGCCGATGAGGGGAGTCCATTTCCTGAGCTGCGGTCACTTCCTGGATCCTGATTTCTCCCCCGTGATGCTTCCCCAGCGTGGATGGCAGCACTAGGAGCCCATAGCCCGTAGCCCATCTGGAATTTAGGAGGGGCAGAGGGGAGCCCCTCCCTGCAGGAGCTGGCAGTGGAGGAGAACGGCGCGGGCTGCTGACAACATTGTAGGAACAACGGGGGCCGATAGGGACCGCCCCCCCCCCCCCCAGCCCGTAATAAGCAGCACACTGTCAGGTGATTTCACTGATTTCACTCTCATTTTCTGCTTCATGAGGCTGGTTTAAAAAGTAATCTGAGGGGACGTGCCTCCCCAAACCTGTTCGTTGTCATGACAGACCTCCCTCCTCCACTGCAGGGCACATACATGATGGCTAATTAATATCGTGTCGGGAAGCAGGTGTGCTGACAGGTGAGGGACATGGGTGAACTTTCAAGGATCCTGACGTCACTGAGCAACCGCATGACAGCAGGCACCGCTGCGAAACGTGTCACTTAAAAGGGTCCTCAGCTTTCAACTGCTCCCTTCCTCCTCTCCACCCACCATGTAGGTGAATAGAGAGTGTTCCCAAAATAATTACAAATGAGCAGACAAGGTCAGAGGTACCTGCAGGCTGCCGCAGGCCTTCCACTGAGTGCCCGGGACCAGGACGGCAGAGAGTGGCTCTGAGCGGTCGGCTGGCCGTGGGGGGCACGTGGCTCTGGCCCCGGTTCCTCCTTGGCAGTAACTTGGCGCCTGAGGATGCAGAGGGCGGCCCCACACAAGCTCCAGGGCCTGGCAGGTGCCTCACGCACATTGGCTGTTCTCCCGGCCGGACAGGCTGCTGGGCGAGGAGACACCGAGACCCCACAATGGGAAACGCTGTGAACCAGCCCACCTGTCTCCCACCTTTCTTCCCGTCCTGGAAATGCGTCCCCTGGATTAAAACTGCTGCGGAGGACACCTGCGTGTGGGTGTTGGTTTCTCTGGCAGGTGAGACATGGCAAGGGTGTGGGCAAGGAGCCATCACTGCACGAGTCACACACTGGACAGTGAAGGGGCAGCGGGCACGTCTGGCCTCCCTGTGAAGGGCCTGGGACAGGGTAGGCGGGCAGCGTGCGGCTTTAGGCACTGATTAACCTAAGATGGCACTAGTGGTCAGCAAGGGGACCGGCAGGGCCAGGCAGGGAGGTGCCCCATGGTGTCCCTTTTCCATGAGCTCAGCACCCGGGCTGCCACTAAGTGGCTTGTCAGTTAGCGTTAACCTGGGAATTCAGGCTGCAGAGCACAGACTAGAAACCAGTCGTGAGAAACCACACGGCAACCTCAACCTCATACCCACACAGGAAACGCTTACTGCGAATGAGAAAGGACCCAGACTGGGCGACGTAATCAGATCGAAGCTGCTGAGAGAAACGGGGCCAGGAGGAGACCTTTCAGCTCGGTCACCGTCTCCATACAACTGAGATATGAGAGAAGCTATTTCCTCCTCAAATCTTGTCTCAACTTTCGGCTCCTATGGTACTTTTCTGATAGAGAGAAGACTCTAACAAACGAAGTGAGTCTAAAGGCTGGGGAAACCACCGATATTGTGGGTAGACGGCCAAGAGTGTGGGACCCGTGGGCCTGATGCTCAACCCATCAGTCGGGCCCCACGTCCAGGCCGCAGACGGAAGTGGGAGATGTTCGTCACCCCCCATGGCAGCTCGATGACCCGCTCGGTGGTGAGGGCCACCATGCGTGAGGCTGTGATTACATTTCCTCGTGTAATGACCCTGAGTAAATCTTTGCAATTTTCATTTCACAGATTTAATACAGATTCGTGCCCTGTTGCTGGCTCCTATTTTAATCCAAAATCACTCATTAAATGGAGACCAGCAGACATCAGTGGGTGAGGCCTGTGGGCTGAACTGCAGACTGGACATCCCCAAGCGTGGTCCAGATGGACGGCCGCTGCCCTCATTCTGTGACAGGCACTAATCTGAAAACTTGACCCGTTTCTATGCCCATTACACATATTAAAGCCACCAAAATTCCAGGGATGGCAAGGTCTACAGACACTCGCCCCAGATGCTTCTGGACTGAGTCTGCTGGGGTGGACAAGACGACCTCTCCTGCCTGCTCCATGTGGAAGCAGCCACTCCCTGGGTCTGCTGCAGCCAAAGCCGTCCGGGGCTGGGGCCTGGCAGCGCCCACTGACAAACCCCACCTGGAAACTATGGGCCTTCCCTGTGTACCTGGCCAGACCCAAAGTGGACACAAAGGGTCCCAGTACACCCACCTGCCTCTCCTGGCAGAGCCCGTTTCCCCTCTGGGCATGTTCAAGTCTTCTCTTTGGCTTGATTCTCCCAGAGGAACAAAGAAGAAGGTCTTCCCCTTACAGAGACCAGGTGCAGGCCCTGGGCAGTGGGTTGTGCTTTCAGGCCCGCCTGGGGGTCCTGGTTCTAGCTACCTGGCACTGCCCTTGGTGTTCCTGTTCCAGCATCTGAGAAGTGCAGCCGCCCCCCTGTCCTCCCTGGGGGCTGCAGGAATTCAGTGCAGTTAGCCCTGGGGTCTGGCAACCAGTGAGGGTCTCAGCTGCATCTCGGGAGCAAGTCCACGTGGTGGGGAGTGGGTCTTGCTCCCCGAGCAGCATTCCCATTTGGACAGTAGCACACGCTGGTTTCTGGGAAGCTGACCCTTCACGTGTTGTCAAGGTGCCCCAAGCAGGTCACTTAGAGAAGGTGCTATGCCCACTGGGTGTGTGTGAGCCCAAGGGGAGCAGGTATACGCGTGCCCCAGGGGTCTTGCTCCCCGAGCAGCATTCCCATTTGGACAGTAGCACACGCTGGTTTCTGGGAAGCTGACCCTTCACGTGTTGTCAAGGTGCCCCAAGAAGGTCACTTAGAGAAGGTGCTATGCCCACTGGGTGTGTGTGAGCCCAAGGGGAGCAGGTATACGCGTGCCCCAGGGACAGAGTCTTAACACCCATTCCACAGACCAGGACACAGAGGCTCAAGGCGGCTGGCAGCTTGTCCAGGCCTCTGGCCCCTGCCTGGTCACGGCCGCTCCAACCTGCCATGCACAGCCCTCACCCACAAGCCAAGCTGGAGCGGTGGCGAGACAGGCTGAGGCCAGGTTCCGGGTCTGGGGTCTGAGTGTCCTTCCAGTTTTCAAGGGCAGCACGGGCGTGAGGCGCCAGCACCCCCTCAGAATGTTCTTGCACAACTTCTGCTTCATTTCAGAACAATGGAAATGGCGCAGAGGAAATTTTATTAGTGCAGTTTTATGTGGGATCCAGAATGGCTGTGCTACAAAGGCATTACTGGTCACACCCATCCCGTTAATTAGTACGAGCATTTATCACTGCCGGTAAGAGGTAGTAATGGGGGGTAGAGCCGGTGTACCTGCACGGCCCCTCCGGAGTGCTTGGGCAGGGCACTGGGGGACGGGGGACTCAGCGGCCATGGCTGGGGACCCTGTTGGGGTCTAGGGTGGGACGTCCTGCTGAACGCCGGAAAGGGCAGTCCCATCTTCTTACTGAGAGCCTCTCACATCCGGCCCGGCCCAGATGGGGCTAAGGGGACAGATGTGGCCCAGAGGACAGACGTCTGCCTTCATGTGGGGCCTGGGCTGACCTGTCCCTCTATCCAGGAGAGTGGCCTCTGTGGGTCCCCGTCTGTCTCTCGGATGCATCCACAGCCATGGGAGGCAGAGTTTGTCAGGAAGCTGTCACTCCACAGCAGCCAAAGCAAAGAGCCAGTGGCCGCTGGCCCAGCCTAAGCTCCGGCGCTCGGCCGGCCACCAGCAGGCCTAGTCATCAATATTGATGGCACCTCCTTTGTGAGGGGCCTCTGCTCAGGGCCGCTGCAGAGAAGCAGTGGTTCAGAGACGCGTCCGGCTTTGTTGAGTGTCAGGACTCAGTAGCGACAGATGGATGTGCCTGCAAACCTCTGTGGCCCGAGTCGGGCACAGGGAGCCCAGGATGGTTTTCATATTTTACACTTGCCTGGGGCGAGTTCTCAGTCCTGTCACCCAGAGCGTGGGCTTTTTATCAGTCAAACGCCTTAAGCACTTTTTCAACTTGGACATCTGGCTGCACATTTAAACAATTTTTGTTTGCTAAAATATTTACCAGTGTGGCAGGGGTTTTGCTGGAGACTTGGGTATCCACACATATGTGGACACCCGCCGCTGCCGCAAAGGCTGCTCGGGCAGCCACGATCGATTGCCAGGTGCTGTCCTGGCAGGAGCAGCTCTCCCCTGGCTGAGAAGTTAGAATCTGCGCCTCTCGGGGCCCGGTGAACACACTGCTGTCACCCTCCCTCTACCGCGAGCAACCAAGGCCAAGGCAGGATCTGCGAGCTCCAAAGATGGTCCGTGGAAAACAGTGGCTCAGCCACACCTGTGCACGTATGTTTGTAGCAGCATGTTCAACACGCCACTCAGTGCTGTTTATTCAACTCTAGAAAGCGGCCAAAAGGCAGAACCAACCCAGACGTCCGTCAGCTGATGAAGGATGAACACAGCATGGCCCACCCACACCCTGGAGTGTTGCTTGGCCAGGAAAAGCAGTGAAGCCCTGACACGTGGGATGGACAAGTGGGATGGATCTGACACGGGGCAGTGAGAAGCCTCTCAGAAGACCACAGTGTGTGGTTCACGTGCATGGAACGTCCAGAACAGGCAAAGCCAGGGACACAGAGAGATTAGTGGTGCCCAGGAGCTGGGGAAAGAGGGTGGGGGTGACTGCTCATGGGCTCAGGCGTCTTTTTGGAGTGATGAGAAAGTTCTGGAACTAGGCAGTGGAGATGCGCAATATTAAAATGGTTAAAATGGTAAATTTGTAAGAGTCACAAAGATGGGCTGCTGCTGGCACGGATGTAATAGCCTTCACCTGGACTGGTTATGGAAGGTCTTTAATGGTCCAGGGTCCCCTGTGTGCCTGGTATGGCTGTGTGCTGAGAACACATCGAGGAGCGAGCACAGCTGGCCTCAACCCAGGCAGGACCGCGGTGGAGAGCAGGCGCAGACGGTAACCAGGTAAGTTAGCTTGAGATGGAGGAAAGCTTCTTGGAGGAGGTGACGGGGAGCTGAGCTGGGGAGAATGGAAAGGGGTTCAGCAGGCGCAGAGACCCTGAGGCAGCAGGGCAGCCTGGGGATGAGAGGATGACCTGGGGAACCAGAGGTGGAGAGGGTGGCGCCAGGTGCCCTCACTGAGGAAAGTCAGGGGCTGAGGACCAGCAGCGGGAGAGTCTCGTCTCTGCCCTGAGAGCAGTGGGTCATCGCTGCGGAAAGAAGGTGAATTGGCGGGCAGCTCCCATGGCTGTTATCAAACCCATTCCTGAGGGCCTGGATGTGCCAGGCCTGGTGGAGTCCTTCCCAATGGCCTTATTTTAGCCTTACAACCCATGCCTGCCTGACGCGGCCCCACACTTCTCAGGTGGGGACGCTGAGGCTCAGACAGGGGGTCACTGGCAAAGGACATGCAGCTTCCAGGCGGGGCCTCCAGCCCAAGCCTGGTCCCAAGCTCCCGTCCCGGCTGCAGTGAGCCCCTTCCGAGTGGCAGCAGAGGGAGGCAGTGGCCTGTCAGCGCAGTGAGGACCCTGGGGAACCGAGGTTCCTGAGATGTCCTGAGAAACTGGCCTGAAGGCTGCAGTGCTGTAGCCGAGCTGGAGGCCGAGGGCCACAGTATCGGGCAGGGTACTCCGTCCTTTGTCCTTCGTGAGGACACACGTCTATCCCACAAACTCTCCTGGGCCACCTAAGAGGCCACCACCAGGTTCCACAGCCTCAGCCTTCCTGTGTGTGCAACGAGGGAAGGCCTCAACCTCAGACCTGGCTGGCGGCCTCCTGGCCCTGGGCCGTTATACCCTGAAGCATCTGGAAGGTCAGAGAGAGTCCTGGAAGCCAACTCCAGGATGAAGCGGCCATAAAATTGATTGACCTTTGCCTATTAAGGACGCGTCATCTGGAAACCCTGGGAGGACAAGAGTTACATCCCGGGAAGATGGTCCCGAGGGCCGTGGCCTGGACACCTGGAGTCAGCACCTCGGACAGGGCCTGGGGCCACCGGTGCCAGCAAGGATGCTGGAGGGGTTCATAGGTTGTCACCCCAACTCCCGGTGGGGTTGACAGCCAGATGTGACTCACCCTCCCACGGAGGAGGGTGGCAGCAGGGGCTGGATGGGCTCAGCCAGGCCAGAGGGAGAGACAGGGAGGCCGGCGCTGAGAGCGGCTGTCACAGCCAGGCATGTCCACGCCGCCCACGGAGATGCTGTGTCCTCATCAGCCTCTTCAAAGGAACAGTTGTTCTCGTCTCAAGGAGACTGACTCTCCTCCCCGTCCTCCCAATGTGCTTTCATGTGCCTGCAGAGACGGCATGAAAGGTGCGCGTCTTCCCGCTTGCGTGTGGCTGTGCGTCTCAGGCTCACCCCAGTCACTTGCGTTGCCCCCACCTCTGTGCCTGCGTCCCATCCCAGGGGACCCCCGTGGGTCTGGGCCCCGCCGCACCCTCCGCAGCAACGTTGGCACCCAAGCGGGATGGCCTGGATTCTGTTGTTTCTCTTACCTTTAGATATTCAACAGCATGAATATTCTTATTTTTTATTTAAAACTAATTTGGAGTTCTCACTCTCTAAGGGGCTTCTAATCACCAAAAAGTGCCTGCGGCAAGAGCTGATTGACAGGCCAACGTGGCCACTTCTGAAGAACAAATTGGCCATTGGCAGTGCCACAGACAAAGGGAAATGCCACGGGCTGGTTATTTATGAGCTATTAGGGAGAAGCTCTTAGCATCTGCTTCCCACGTGGGCAAAAACACCTGTCAGACATCAGGAGACCATAAAATATACACGTTTAATAGTTACTTTGTTCAAAAAGTCATTAAAATTGAATGTCAGCTAAAACTTTGGAAAACATTTACTCTTTAAACAGCTTTGAATCTCGACACAGAGCTAGCTGCTCTGCTCGGAACAAAGATGTGACTTTGTGAAGAGGGTGGTGACTCACAGACAGAATGAGGCGGGAGAAGCACCCCTCAAGGAGCCAGACGAGGAGCCCGCAGTCCCCGCCTGGGGGTGCAGCTGGGCAGACAGGGCTCCACCAGACACCCATCCGCACCTTTATTGGGTCCACTCTCCATTTTTCTGCAAATAAACAGCGCTCTCATTAAATACTGGGTGTGGCAGGTGTTGGCTGGGGCAGCATGCAGCTCACACGTGGGGATCCTGCCCCAGACAGTTCCCAGACTCAGTGCTGGTTGAGGGTTCTCCAAGCCAGAGGACGGAGAGGAAAGCAACCACTCATAGGTTTGCAGGACGGCAATTAGTGCTGTCACATGAAATGACATCATTGGACAGGCTGTTCTCACGCTGCGTGTCCCTGGCATTTTTAATGGCCTTGCCATCGGTCTTTCCTTGACGCTGATGCTCTCCTGGCTGTTTCCTAAAGCAGCTCCCAGGCCACTGCCCAGCTGGGCACAGGCAGGAAGTCGGCTTCGGTCAAATGATCTCTGAGCCACAACCGTGAGCCAAGACTGGACAGCTGCAGAGCGCTGAGGGACTCTCCGGAAGGTGGCGCTGACCAGAGCTGGGTGTTCAGGCCGTATGGCTGGTGTGCCCACCACCTGGCAGTACGCGCCAAGCACCCCTGACACTGAGGGGTCTCCCCAAGTGAATAGCCCCCTTCTCCCACCAGCCTGTTCCAGACCCGCCTTGAACACCGGCTTCAGCACCCCGCCGAGGTCAGCCGCCCTCTCATCTAGTGTCCCGTCAATCCTGAAGAAATCTTCTCACCTGTTTCGCCCCAAAGCCTGTGTTCTTTTCTGTCCATCATACTCCAGGCATTTGGGAGGGCTCATCTGGGCCATTCTGTCTGGGGGTCTCCCATGCACGGAGCCAGCTGCCCCTCCCCAAGCTCAGCCCCACCCCTGGTGCTCCTGACTGGGCTTCCTCAGCCTGGCTGTCAGGGTCCCATAGAGCCAGGTGGAGGCTAACTCACTCTAGAAGTCACGTTCAGGCCTCATGAGCAGTCACAGACCCACCCAGATTCAAGTGCAGAGTCAGGCTCCACCTGTCGAGGGAAAGAATTTGTGGGCCAGGGCCCCAATGTCCTTTCCTCCCTTGTGGGCTTCTCGGGGAGGGTGGGTCTCCCTCTCCTGTGCCTGCCTGTGCCCAACATGGGCACAAAAAGGTGCTTGACAGATGCTGACACCAGTGGATCCCAGGATTTCTGCCACCCAGTGTGGGGCACAGACGTTCCAGACCCTTTTGCTAGTATTTCTGCCAGGCAGAGTAGTGGGGTGGGAACAGAGTGTCCCTCCAAGAAGGAGCACCTGGGCTGGGGGCACCAAGGAACAGTGTTCACGAGCCCTGTCCTGGGGAGCCCCTGTCTAGTGGGGACCCCTCCCTGCCACACCAGTACCATGTGTGCCTGTGCGTGCATGTGCGTGCATGTGTGTACACGAGTGTACACGTGTGTGCATGTATATGTGTGTGCTCAATGAAGTCAGGTGATCCCGGCAGACACAGAGGTGATGCCTAGGTATCCAGGTGGGAAAATCTGGGCAGGGCAGAGAAGAGCGTATCCCAGCGCCCATGCGCTGCCCAGGGTGTGAGGGCTCCGGGGACATGGGCCACGGGTCTCAGAGGCTGACTCAGGAGCCTCTCGGCGTCCAGCCCAGTAAAGCTGGCAGCACAGCTGGATTCGGTCTCTGGGACCTCAGCAAGAGCCATTCCAATAGATGGTTGGGGAAAAGACCCCTCTGGGGAGTGACAGAGAGCGTGAGAGTCGGAAAGGGGTGTGGGACCCAAGAGGGCTGTTTTACTTCTTTGGCAGGTGAGGGGACCCTGATATCTCTTCAAGAGATGGCACAGCTGCTTGTGGGGTCGGGGGCTGCCTGCCGGGCTTCAGCCACTGTCAACTGTCCCTGAGCCCCCCATCAGGAAGGTGAGATGAGGAGAGGACCCAGTCACACCCAGAGTGTTAGAAGCAGAGCAAGCGTCCTGCCCCCATTGTTGGGGAAGGCTGTGGGAAAGCAGCTGCCCCTCAGCACAGGGCAGAGACCCCCAGTGGGGAGAGAGGGCTCAGGGACACCGCTGGCCCCAGGGGTCTTCTGCCAGCTTCCAGCTGCACCCAGCTTCTGCACCCAGCAGGACGCGGCCGGCAGGGCTGTTGGGCATCATGGCTCCCAGTCAGGACCAGCAACTGCTGTGGCTCTGCACTGGGCCCCTCCTATGCTGGCCTGTGACCCCATCTGTCCCCACATGGCCTCTGGGCTCAGCCTGGGCATCATGGCCGGCCCAGTATGCCTGGGAGCCGTGTTCCCCTGCCACCTGCACCAGCCTCCTCACCAGCTTCTCTGAAAGTTGGGAGGTCTTTTGAATTCCAAAGGCCAAAGGGCCAAGCTTGCTTTTAATTAAAATGCACGTCCTTTAATTAAAGGCCCCGTAACACCTGAAGGGCACCCACTGAACTACAACGCATGGCATAGTCATTTGCCTGCTGTTAATTACTAATTAATGAAGCTATTTCAATTAATGGCTTCCCCGCCATGCTCCCCCTTTGTCAGGCCCCGTGCTGGGGTGCGTCCCGCAATGGCGCCAGCAGCCACCTGGCTGAATATTCATGCTCTGACTTCAGTGCTTTTCAATTAAACAGACTAAAGTGAATCCTGGTCCAGAGTTTATTGAACGTCAGTCCACCTCTCCTGTCGCAGGAACCAGTGGGGGGCTAGGGCTCCACTGCAGACAGTGGGGAGACCATCGCCCATGGTCCTGGGAGGTGCCCCACCCTGGGGGGTGGCGGGCCCCGTGCATCCTACCAGCTATGAAGGATGACCCGCCCAGGAGACAGATGAGCGGGAGACGCAGGGGACAAGTGGGGACCCCCAGGGCACTGCAGTCCTACAGCTGAAGGACAAAGCCAGAAATGGGGGTGGGGCAGGGAGGGTAACCTAGAAAGGTAGAGGGACAATTAACATGCTAATTACGAATAGTAAGTGGTCATTAAAGATCGTGCATTAAAGTAAGGACAGAAAAGTGTCACTGACGGTGCCCAGGAGGGGATAAACCTCTTTGTGATTGGGAGTGGGGGGAGGCCCCCTGGGGAGGCCTGCTTGGGGCTGTCGGGGGTCTGGGGACAGGACCGCACAGGCACAGCCCTGGCACAGGAGGGACATTGCCAGGACCAGCTGGAAGCACAGCCACCCATTCTGGCTGCCTACCTGCCCAGGTGGGGGGACAGCCCGCCCCCTGAGGACGCCCTCAAGCCCTGGGGAGGGAGCAGATGGGACGGTCCTTGGAGTCCCACGCCGTGGCCAGTTGTGATGAAGCCCTCCAACGACAAAGTCTCGTCTGCAGCCCTCTCGTTAGAGGTGGAGACAGAAAACCCCGTATGTGCAGCCCGGTGGCCAGCGGGAAGGACCCGCGGCGGTGACTCGGCCCGCGGAGGGGTGAGTGGGTGTGGGTCCCTGCCCTTCTCACGTCGAGAGTCACCCTAACAGGCGTGCGCCCCAAGTCCAGCCCCTCTCCGTGTCCCACTCCTCTTCGAGGGTGTCCAGCCTCGCGCCCTCCCTCCCCACCACGACCTGGCCGTGACTCCCCACGACCACCGCGAGGCTCCCTGAGCCTGGAACGCCCTTCCAACCCGGGCGCTTCCTGCGGAGCTAAGCCGCGGGCAGCTCCCACGTGACGTGCTGGGCGGAGCCTGGGGCAGCTGCGGGGCGGGAGCGCACACCACCCTGTCGGACGGCGCCCTCTGTCTGCCAGCTGTGGAGTGACAGCGACTTTGCCCTCCTGGGGGGCCTCCTGGTGGTGCGCTGTGCAGGCACGCACACGCAGCCCCAGGCGGCCAGAGCACCTTCTTCTGGAGGGAAGGGACAAGCATGGTTTGGGTTTGGTGGTGGGTGAACGAGACAGGTGGGCCTCCAGACGCAGGCTCCGCCCACACTCAGGGTACCTGTGCGCTGCTGGGATCCCGCCAGGGCTGTTGGAGGTGGGAGGTGTCTGAGCCTGACTGCACCAGCTAGCACCCCGGTGGGTCAGAGCCGCCCTCCCAGCTCCTGGGACACCCCTCCTGTTACCAGCACCCTCCCCACTAGCAAACATCTCCCCCAGACTCCACGCAGCCCTGTCCCAGGGTCCAACACCAGCTTTGGGAAGGGTTAGGGAGACCCACCCACCTCCAGATGACGTCCTGGACCAGGAATGGTGTTGAGGGGAGGAGGCTGGGTCCGTCTGCTGTACTGGGCCTGAACCCCCAAACCCCCAAACGCCAGCCTCCTCTCTCACACTCTCCAAGAGTTTACAGCTTGCGGTGGATTAAAACAAAGGTGTCAATCAAACACCCAGGTTCAGGGGCACATCGTAACAACAGCTAGGAGGTGGAAACAACCCGTGTCCGTCGTCGGATGAGCCAACAGGGACAGTGGGGCCCATCCAGGCTGGGTATCTCTCAGCCTTAAAAACGGAGTCCTCACACATGCCACATGGAGGGGCCTGGAGGACATTGTTCTCGGTGACACATGCCAGACACAAATGGACAAATCCTGTATAACTCCACTTATGTGAGTCCCTAGAGTCATCAGGTTCATAGAGACAGAGAGTCGACGGTGGTACCAGGGGCTGGGAGGGATGACAGTGTTTAATGGGGACAGTTTCCATTTTGGACAGTGGAAAGTTCTGGAGACGGTGGTGACGTGCACACAGTGAGGAAGCACTCACCGAGCCGCACATTTACACACGGCTGCAATGGCAGCTTTCCTGTCGTGTGTCCTGGGAGCTTCCTGGGCTGGGCTCCCACTCAGACAGCATGTCACTGTCATGCCACCGGCAGCTGTCCCTGGAAACCCCCGCCAAGCAAACGCAAAGACCTATGGGACATGACTATACCTGCTGCACCTCTGTAAACAGGCCAAACCTACTGAGGCCAGACTCACTCTGTAATCATGAATCTTTCAGACCTAAAGTGGGGAGACCACAGGGAAAGTCTGTGCTTACGTGGAAATTACGAGTTGTCCCTGCAGAACACGCCGGGCTGTGTGACTCTGGCCGGGGGACTGCTTGGCTCTGTGAAGAGCTGATAGCAGTGCCACCCACTCTTATCTGCAGCCATGAGGGGGCCGCCCAGTGGGGGACGCAGGGCACCGAGTCCATCTGTGTCACGGTCTATAACGCATCTGTTCTTGGGGTTTGCCTTTGACCTATTGTAACCCTTTGCTGGTTTCCTCATGAATGAGTTCAACAAATCTTTAACATGTATTTATTCTTAAAATATGTGTTAGCAAAGTAACAGTCTTTTAAATAGTTTAATAGTCATCATTTAAATAAGGCTTTGCTATGATTGTCCACAATTTTGTAGTTTCTTTTCCCCACACATACATCTGACAAAATCTATTATTAATTCATGAGATGGCTCCTCTTTTATAAACAGGGAAAGGTGGTTTCCCTGGTTTTGGGGAGTATCTTGGACAAGAAAGGGTACCCACACTCCTCTCACAGCTGGTCACCAGGTGCCAGAGAAGCAGAACACATTGTTAGTGCCCAGGGATCCATGGGAGGGGGATGCTGGGGTAGGGTGTCCCCAAATGATGGCCAAAGGGCTGGTGCCCATAGCCCACCCATCCAACAGACTTCATGTAGAGCCGTGGTCCTCACTGGGAGGGAGTCCCTGGGGGGGCACTGGTGATGTCAGGAGACGGTGTTGATGGTCATGGCCGGGGGGGAGGGTCATCAAGAAACAAAGCGAAGCAGGTTTGGGGGGCGAATGCAATCCAGCCCCTCAGCGATGCAGAGGCAGGCCGACAGCAGGGACACATCTGACCACATGGAACAGACCGTGTATGTCACGAAACTGCTGCCACTGAAAACACTGACTCCACTCAGCCGACAGTCCCACCAACCCTGAGAGGAGGGCACTGTGCCCAACAGCGGGGGCACCTGAGGCTGGGCGGCGGCCTGGCCCCGGCCCCGTCCCTCCATACACACACACACACACACACACACACACACACACTCAGCTGAGGCTCACTCTCTCCTCTTGCACACATTTGGGGCAAGAGCAACAGCTCATCAAGAGAGCCCGTCGTCCGGAGGCTGCTGGTGCCAGGTCCTCAGGCGGCCGAGGGCCGGGCCACTAGAGGTCCTCACGGGCGGGGCTCAGGTCCACCCGCTGGGCCTTTCCGAACATCAGGAAGGTACACAGCCCCAGGCTGCTGACGGCGGCCACCAGATTGAACATGGATGTCCAAGAGCCCGTGGTTTCGATCAGGTAACCCCCCAGGCCCACGCCCACAACACCTGCACCCAAGAGAAAGGACAGCAGGATGAGTGACAGGTAGACCTGGTCCCTGCATCCTGCCACTTCCCAGGGTAGTGCCAGGGAGAGGAGCTGTGGTGGGGTGATTGGAGGAGACACCTGGTGGGGGCCTGAGGGCAAAAGCCGAGCTGGGGTTTTGGAAGGGCGGAGATCGCCAGGCCACCCAGGAAATCGCCCACCTGCCCTGACTCCCTGTACCCGCCACTGGGGCCCAGAGCACGGGCTGGGGAATGAGCCTGTCACTGTCATCTGGGCTCTTGGGCTTGACTCACATCTGGGTTACGCTCCACCAGGACGGTGAACACTGTTCTCTCCCTGTGCCAGCTCTCCCCTGAACACACACGCACACACACACAGTGGTCTGACACTGTCGGACCCCCACCCCGGAGGGTGCCACATACTCTGCAGGGCTGGAGTAGCCAGAGGGGGTGGGAGGACACAGGAGTGGGGCAGCCAGGAGGCACCCAAGGGCCTGTGGCTTGAACCCCTCAGGTAGGTGACCCCAGCCCGCCTCTCACCTGCCAAGGCCCCAGCTGTGTTGGCCACACCTATGAACAGGGCGGAGAGAGAGAGAGGAGGAGGACGGGTCAGGGGAGTCCCACTGTGACACCCATAGCCACCTCCCCCCAGGAGGAGCCCCCGGGGGCCCAGGGAGGGGGCCAAGCTGAGTGAGCAACGCAGGGCTGGGGGTGGTCACCAGGTGCCACGGTCCTCACCAAAGAGAACGCCAGCGCAGGATGGCGCCAGGTCCTGGATGTTAACGGAAACGCCGCTGTGGGAAAGAGGATGTGACAGGTGATGGGGCAGCCACCTCCCCAGTAAATCAGTGGTCAGTCCTCTGAGCACCTGGGGACCAGACACCCTCTGGGGGCACTGACGACCCAGCCCAGCCCTGCCGGGGTGCTTGGCCCGCTGGGGTGCTCAGCCCCTCCCCTGGCACCATATTTTTTCCCCAAATGGCCCAGGTCCACATGCTGATACTCAGACAACCCTTTGCCTCCGCGGCTCACTTGTGGGGACCAGCCACACGCCCACCTTCCACGTGCCCCCAGCCAGGCAGTTTCTCCCCAGCGCCCAGGATGTGTGATACCAGGGTGCCTGAGGGCAGACGGGGTGTCTCTGGTGGACAAGACGCCCGGCCCTTACCTGTGGTTGAAGGTCTGGAGGCCAATGGAGGCTGACGCGAAGAACACAGACTTACAAAAGCTCGAGGTGTGGCCCAAACACAGGGCAAAAACACTGGACAAGCCCAGGCCCATCACCTGTAGGAGAGACGACTGGTGACAGGGCAGTGGCCATGTCAGCCAACAGGGGCCCCTTCCTGGGGTGGCCTGGGGTGCACTGAACAAGGCAGTTGGGGAAAACCCCTCCCGGGCCAGAGCCTGCCCAGTGGACGCATGGGATGGGCTCCAAGATGAGCCCTGCTGGTTGGAGCTAAAGTGGGGAGGCCGCTTTACATGTGAGCAAACCCTGGCTCAGGGCACCGAGCGACACAGAGAGCCACATGCACAGCTCCGAGAAGGGCCTCAGGTGGGCCACACCGGCCCCTAGCACTTCCCAGGGCACCCTCCACCCGCCATGCTACACGGGTTGCCTTCTAGGCGAGGTGATTTGGGGACACAGCCTTTGGGTCCTAGGAAGAAAGAGGACGTCCAGAGCCATCCCACGACCTCCCTACCTGCATGAACTTCCGCACGGTGATGGTTCTGTAACCTGCACAGAGGGGACACGACACGTTCCCACTGGCCCGTTTGCACCCCGCCCCTCCGCCGGCACCCAGAGTGGGCCCCCCACACGGCTTCAGAGAGGGAGCAGGGGAGAGGAGGGCTGGGCCCCGGGCTCAGCTGGGCCCTGGGCGAGGCGTGCGCACACGCGTGTGAGCGTGTATGAATGCATGTCCTCTGCAGTGCCAGTGCACTGACGACCCAGGCCAAGGTCAGGCAGAGCACGGGAAGAAGGCCACGCAACGAACACAAATGCACTTCTTGTTGCTTCTCCAAACTTCCTAATTTTCCACAATGAGTGTGCAGTATTGTAACTAGGAAAAGTAACCACCAACATTTACAAACGAGCAGATGGGTGCAGAGTGGGGGCGTGTGTCTGTGGGATCACTGTCCCTGGGGTGCGTGCGTCTGGGTCCTAGGCTCGCACCTGAGGGGACCTCTGACCCCACCAGGTGCCCTTTCCACCTCTGAGGGAGATTGGGGGCTGTGTCCAGCCCTCAGGGCTAACTCCACACAGGACTCAGGTCCTCTCACTGTGCCCCAACCCCACCCTCAATGGGGAAACTGAGACTGGGGGAGTCGCGGGCTGAGTCAGGCCAGGAGCCAGGCTCCCACAGGTACACCTCTGGCTGGCTCTGAAGAGCTGGGGGTCCTACTCTCAGGGGCGTGGTTTCTTCCCATCACTGTAGCTGCACCCCCAGGAGGGCTCCCTCCCTGCTTCCCAAAGTGAGGTAAAGCCTGGCCATGGCCCCCGGCCCATCCCCGCCCCCAGGACTCACCCTGACTGATGAGATGGTCAGAGAGAAACCCGCTCAACACACTGGCTGGAATTGCTACCAGCCAGGGCACCACGTTGAAGACCCAGCCCTGCACAGAAGGTGTGGGTACAACCTCAGAGGTGGCTGGGGCCGCAGCAGTCCCCCGGGAGAGAACGCGTGGGCAGGCCCACCCACCCCAAGCACTGCCCATCACGGCTCTCCTCACCCACAGGCTGGGCCTCCCGTTGTCTGCCTCCCTAACCCTAAGCCACCCCACCCTGGCTAAGCCAGGCCCCAGCACCAGCTCCCTAGTGGCTCCCCAAACCACGCCCAGGTAGAGCTGGGGTCACGCCCTCAGCGTGGGAATGTGCAGCTCAGGGGTCCACATCAGGCCCCTGCACCCCCCCCCCCCTTCAAGAATGGCCGTCCATAGATGGCCAGCCAGGCCTAAGCCAGGGACTCTGCCCGGGTCACAGTCTTAGGCAGTGGAGTGCGGGGTTGTGCCTTCCTGGCAGGTACAGACCAGGATGCCAGCCCTGAGCATGGGGCCAGGGAGCCGGGGCGGCCCACCCACCTTGGAGCTGGGGAATGTCTCCTTAAAGAAGGTCGGCAACCAGGACAGCAGGATGAAGAAGGAACAGGCCGCCGACAGCTGGGAGAAGATGGCTGCCCTGCAGGGGGACAGGTATAGGCTCAGGGCCACTGCCCCAGCCCCCAAACCGCACGATGGCCAGAGACCCTGGGAGAGCCAGGTGTGCTAGCTCTATGGTCAGTCAGTGCCAGACACACAGGGTCCCCCCCAGACGCCCGTGCTCCTTATGGTGACCCCCAGGGGTCTGGCTCACCAGATGGAAGGCTTCCTGAAGAGCTGTCTCCAGGGCACCCTACTGTGCCGGGCCACGGGCAGGCCTTGCGCCAAAACGCCCAAGGCCAGGATGAGATCTGGAGGGAGCAAGTGTTCCCACGTGAACGCTCTGGATGGCTGCTCCCGAGGGCTGATCCTCCCCGCTGTGTCTGGGGCCTCTGAGGGTCCGTGTTTGTCTTGAGTTTGAACAAACTTTCTGGACCCTTCCCCAGTCCCATCCCTACCCCCAAGTCCACCCAGCTCCCCTCCCGCCGTCTGAAGACGCAGCTGCTCCTGTGGGCTGCCTCTGCTTGGTGGGTAACTCCCCTGTGTCTGCTTTGGCCCCAGCGGAACTCTGCACACCAAACGGGTCTGCTTTGGCCCCGGCAGAACTCTGCACACCGAACGTAGCGAAACCACAGCCGGGAGCTCAGCACGAATGTTTCCTGGGGCCAAGCTCCAGCCCCAGGTCCCCTGAGCTGGCGCCGCCCTGCGGACATCCAGGCACCTGGTTGACCCCCTGGCAGCTGTGTTTGCTGCACTCGCCCACCCAGCTGCGGTTACCTTGTTCACTCAGCAGGTACCTGTACACGTAATACACCCACAGCAGGGTGAGGCCGCCGGACAGGTAGAAGACACTTTGCCAGCCATACCAATCCAGGAGCAGGGAGCCCACGGCTCCTGTCACCAGCGTCCTGGAACAACAGAAAGGAAAACGGCCATGGTGGTGACCTAGCCTGCGAGTCCCAGCCGGCGTGAGCTGAGACCCTAGAAAACCAGTGGGCCCAGGGTGTTTGTCAAGGACTGCAGCTCTGAGGAGAGACTTCCGGACACCACGCAGCCATGGAGGACACGGGCACGGCCACGCGGCTGCAATGTGGCTCAGGGACCCTGTGTGGCCTGAATTTCCTGCTTCTGGGCCTTCAAGTGGGCCTACATTGTGGTATGGATCTTTTTAAGCTAAAAAAGAAGAAAATGGTCAGGAGAATACGCAGAACTAAAACCTCCACGCTGTTTTTAGCTCCACCCCTCACAGAGGGTGAAATTCTAAAAAGATTTAAATGCAAAAACGACAGCAGCCAACCCCCTCCCCATGTCCTGCTGATCCTATTGTCTCAGGACCCCCTCCCTGCACATTGGCTGGCCTGTTCAGGGACCGCCCCCACCTGCTGAGGTTCGGCCAGGAGACGTTAAGGAGAAAAAGAGAAAAAATGCTGGGCCCCAGATTGAGGCCAGAGGGCCTGTGGGGGTCGCCTTCCTCTCTGAGCCTCCATTTCCCCATCTGCGGAGGGCAGTCTCTCCTTGTGTTTCCCCCTACACACACGGGCCCAGGATGCCCAGGTGAAATGGGATTTCAGATAAACAAGGAATCTTTGTTTGTGCACGTCCCACAGTGCACTGGGCACCCTGGTTTTCACTGGGGCTGCTCCTGGCCCACCACAGGCACCCCTCACCTCTCTGATTCTTGCCTACACCTTGGAACAGATAAGTGAGGGCCCTGAGCTCAGGGGTCGTGAAGCCCATTAGGACAGCGAGATGTTCTTCCGTCCTTTGGGGTGGTGCAGGGAGGAGGGTACAGGATTTTCATGTCTAGAAAGTGACCTATGCCCTCCAGGCCGAGCTCAGGCCGCCTCCTCCATCAGTATGGTGCCCTCCCCACGCTGACTCCACCAGCACAGACGAAAGGAAGTTTGATGAAGCAGCCGCTGCCCTAGCCCCTGTGCCAGAGCCCCAAAGGCCACGTCATCTGGCACCAGCTCCAGGGGACAGGACACGCACAAAGAGAAGCGCTCTGCAGAGATGGGGAGCCAGCAACCCCAGAACACAAAACCTGCCAGAACCATGTCCCCGAGCCACAGGCGCACGCACGTGGCCTGTCCCCTCCCCACCCACCTATGGGGCCCTGCCAGGGGCACTTTGTCCCCCTGTGAATGTACCCAAGGCTGGGGACTCACCCAAACTGGGAGCCAGCCCCCACGGTGCTGTATGTGAAGGCACGCTCACTCTCCCGAACCTTCTGTGAGAGCAGGCTGGTCAGCGCAGGGAAGTAAACCCCTGCAACAAGCAGAGAACACAGAGGCTCACGGGTGCTGGGTCCCCAAACGGCCAGCAAGGGGTGAGAGCCCGGCTGGGAAGCTCCCAGTCCCATCGGTGATTCTTCAAGCTTGGGGTACCCTTCATGCCCACCTCAGCCCCAAGGGACCAGCAGCAACACTCGGCTAAGGGGACACTCAGCTTTTGTGACAGGCTTGCTTGAGGTTATGCCACCAGAGCCATGGCGGGAAAGACTTCTGGGTCCAAGCTGGCATTCCCACCACTGGCACACTGGGTTCCAGAGCTACACACATGCACACTGTCACACCAGCACGTTATCACATCAGCACACACTGTCACACACGCTGTCACACCAGCACATGCACACACACCGTGCACACTCAACTGGTGAGACCTGTTGGCCCTGTGGAACCACAACGTTGGGCCCTGGGTAATGCTGCCCTGCGGCTACTCAGTATGTCACCACAGGTGGGGGTAGGGAACGGCGAGGGAGGGCAGTGGACCTTCCTGCTTATTTCTTTGCAACTTCCTATGAATCCTAGATTATTTCAAAATCTAGTTTGAAAAAAACTGCATTGGGGATTGCAGTTACACTGTGTTTTTCTCCAAAAGCCCCCAGTGGGGCTAAGAAGCCGGGGGCTGGACAGGACCTGGTCGCTGCCTGCCCATCAGGGGCCTGGCCCCTGTGAAGGGAGAGTGCCTGAGCCCTGGTCTGGCTCCCATAACAGCCACAGACCAGCTGCCCAGAGAACTGCGTCTGCCTCGCAGGAAGACGGGGAGAAAGCTCGAGCTGAGGGCTACCCAGATGGGCGCCCTTCAGCCAGCTCGTCCACAGGACAGAAAACAGCAGCCATCGGTCACGTGGGGAGCATGGGGGGGGATCCGCAGGAGCCTGTCTGCCAGGACCACCTGTGGGCCGGCCAGGAAAGGGGTACAGGCAAATTCCGGGAGGCCTGGGGCCCCGGGTCCATGCCCTGCCCTGGGACCAGAGGGGCAGCCAGGGTTCCATAGCAGGTGGGGCAATGTGGTGAGGAAGGGCCCAGACCCCAGGCACTTGGATCGCATCCAAGAAGCATACACTGTTGGATGCCAGGCCGGTGCAGACAAGAGCACAGGAGGCTTTTCCCTCGAGGGGGGTTGTGTGCCACTGGGCTCCCTGGGGACTCTCCACAAGTCCAACATTCCCAGAGTACGGGAGCCAGAGGTGCTGGGAAACCTGGCATCGCCAGCGTGCCCGTCCGCCATGAGGTGCTGATGGTTAGCACACAGCAACCTGGCTGCCACCCGGGTCCCTGGCGCAGACTTTCGGCATGGAGGACATGTGACATTAGGACGTGCCAGACTGTGAAGTGTTTCTAGAAACACTTCAGTGCCCAGCTATCAAGGCATTGCAGCACAAACTGGCCGTCCTAGGGACGAGCAGCGAGAGCTGGCAGCTGGCAGGGGGGACTGTCCTCTCGCTACCTTGCCCAGACCAAGCTGCCCACCCGCCAGGCTGGAGAGTCCCCTTAGTGACAGCCCTGAGGCGTTCACATGCCTGCTCTGATTTAAGGTATGCCACTCATGGAGCACACACGAGCACACATATGTGCCAGTGCCCCACCTGCACGAACACGCATGCGTCTGTGCAAACACACGCGTGTGCTAACACGCCTAGGGCAGAAAGTTGAACGCTGGCAGCAGTGCCCCTACCTTGGAGCAAGCCTGTGAGGATGCGTGAGAAGGTCATGAAAACCAGCTGGGCACTGCCCAGGTGGGCAAGCAG
Organism: Rhinolophus ferrumequinum; assembly: GCF_004115265.2. Taxonomy (NCBI): domain Eukaryota; kingdom Metazoa; phylum Chordata; class Mammalia; order Chiroptera; family Rhinolophidae; genus Rhinolophus; species Rhinolophus ferrumequinum. Next base: position 809,969 of record NC_046306.1, read on the forward strand.
CGGGGTGGCAGCGGTGATGAAGCCCCAGGCAGAAGCTGACAGCAGGATGACCTTCTCACCCCCGATCCTGGAGGGGTGACAAGAGGACAGTGATGGCGATGGGGGAGCTGGGCAGCCAGACCAGAAGATCCTGCCAGGGAGACACGTGGCCGGGGGGCTGGCCATCCCTCTTCGCTCAACCCTCTGCGGTGGCACTGCTGCCGTGTCCCGCTCTGCAGAGGCTGAGGGTGAGAGTGCAGGGTCCAGCCTGGTCTCTGTCCCCACGAGCCCCCAGAGCCCTCAGTGGGACCCCAGGGAGAGCCAGGTGCCACCCGCTCCCCGCCGTGTGGACCTCGGGTCTCCCAGCTCCCTCTTCTTGGGCAGGGCCTCTCCCCACTCGGTTCCCAGGAGCCCCTCCCCTGTGCAGCCCTCCTCCAAGAGCAGCCCCAGCGGCCCAGCCTGGGGAGGGGGCGGTTACCGGTCCCCCAGGTGGCCGCCCACGATCTGTGTCAGGCAGTAGCCCCAGAAGAAGCTGCTGAGCACAATGCCGGCCTCCTTCTTGTCCCAGCCGAAGTCTTGGCTCATGGAGACGGCGCAGATGGGCATGGTGACGCGGGCGCAGTACAGCAGGCACGTGCCCAGGAGCAGTGTCCCCGTCCAGGCCTGGCACTCGGGCCTGTGGGAGATGAGGCCCGGTGAGGCGGAGCCCTCCTCTCACACGTTGAAACGGCCCTCTGCTGACCCCCAGAACACAGGCCAGGCGCGGGACGGGTTAAAGAATCCGTGGTGGGTGCTGTGCTCTCCAGGACCCACAGCCAGGGACCGAGGGGCCCAGGAAGGCAGCCAGGTGGGAGCTGACAGCTCATGACCCACTGAAGGGCAGCAGGCTAGGCAAGATAAGGCAGCGGGGAGGGTCCCTTGGCTGGGGTGGGACTATCCAAGGGGTGGGGGGAGGACAGTGGGACCCGCAGGGAAAGCTGGGTCTGCCCAGCACAGGCCCTAGGGCAGGTGGTGCTGTGGGGCCCCTTGGAGGAACCTGAGCGGGGGCGAGGCAGCCCTGGCTGCTGGGAAAGTCGCCAGAATACTGTTCTCGGAGGGATGGTCCACTGCACTCCTGGCCAGCGCTCCTCGGCTGTCAGTCACCAGAACCAAGGGCCGTCAGCAAGTGCCACAGCCAGGAGGGACCCAGGGGACATGAGGACTCAGCGCCTGCTTGTGGGAGCCTAAGTGGGTCCTGGGACATCAGAAACCTGAACACACTGTCACTATCGGCTTCCAGCCAAGTGACCAGCACATGACAGTAATCTCAGGTGTGACGACGGGAGGTGGGTGTGGAGCAGACAGGACGTGCTGCCCTCACAATGACTTGACATCTACAACTGTTCTAAAGACAAAGCTTACTCCTAAAATGAGAGCGCAGGCGAGCCTGGAGCCCTGGTTATGTGGGTGGGAGTGGGGGTGGCGGGAAGTCCCAGCGGGAGACAGCCTGGGGGGCGGGGGGCACTGCTAACTTGCGTCTCTGTGCCTTGGGAGTCACCCTCTGAGAGTGGGGGTGGTGATGGGGGCGGATGGTCAGAACAGTGGACAGGCCTGGAAGCGGCCTCGCTGGGGCCAGTGAACAGCAGGTTGACCCACCAGCTCCCCGACAAGGAGCCATTGTGACCGGCTGGGAGGGAGGCATGGCAGCGTGTCCACCTCCTCCGGCCGCATGTCCACAGGGGTCCACGCCCTTTGCAAACCACAGGGTACTTTTCCGCAGCCAGGCAGCGACACAGGAGGACGCAGCCGTCCCCAGGCTTCAGGACTGTGAGGAGCCTCGTCCTGGGTGCACTCCGTCCCCCTGGGGGCTCCTGCACCCCAAAAGCACTGACAGCTGATTCAAGGTTCGAGACCACCCCTCAAGGGTTTTGGAGTAAAAGAGTTCAAGTTCTGGAGGGCTAGTCTGCTGTCCCCAAATAGGTGCCAGGACTGGTCTCACTGAGCCTGCAGGACGAGAGGCTGGAGTGCCACCGGGACCCTGCGGTGACGCAGGGAAGCCCGCGCTGTCCTGGGCCTGTGTCCCATGTGTACAGTGCAGAGGCTGCACTGGACCGTGGATTTGGGTGCTCAGAGGGGTGCTACGAGGGGGCTATCGGTTTACATATTGGATCTTCCTGTACGAGTCCAGTGGGGAACGGGGTCCTGTGCTGAAAATACCCACAGCTCTGTAATTCCAGGGGCCAGCTGCTGGCCGTGCCTCTGCTGAGGCAGGGAGGCGCTGCCTTGCAAACTGCTTGGTGGCCCTTCACTGACTGCTAGGGAAGGGACCCTGGCCATCATGCCCCCAGCCCACCTACTGGTTCTGAAAACGTTACAGGAATGAATCAGAAGCCAGGACAACGGGAACAGTAGCACAGTGGCAGGTAGGACAGGTGTCCTTGCCGTCTGCCCCCACCCCGCCCCCGGGCCTGAGACGGCAAGGTGGAGGGGTGCACCCGCCAGCTGGCTCACTGGCTCTCCCTCTGGTTCTTATAGAACCACAGGTGGTGAGGTGGTGGGGGCGGGCCAGGCACCTGCAAGGCCCATGAGCCCCCAGGCGGAGTTCGCTCGGTGCCGTCTGCATCTCTGACAGGGGACTCAGGAGCTTGAGGCTGCTGTGGGCTCCTCTGGGGTTCCGAATGACCATGGGGGTGACACCTGACTTCCCGGGTGAGGCTCACCCCTGGGACTTGACAAAGCTCACCCACCGAGCACCCCCCACAGGCTTCACCCCCAGGGCTGCAGGCGTGTGGGGGACATGCCTGCTTTTGCGCAAACACCCCCTGTGCTCGCCAGAGAAGCAGAGCCACACCATCCAAACTGCATCCCCGTTAGTCCGGCTGGCGGCCTGAGCGCCCAGGATGGAGCCACCAGAATGCCCCGTGGGCGTGCCTGTTCCACAGCACTGCCGTGGTCTCCAGGTGCCCATCCTGGGGGCGCACGCAGGCCAACGGCTTTCCTGTGCCCCCGCAGGTGAGTCTCTGCATGCACGTGTGTCAGGAGCGGCAGGGCGTGGGAGTGAGGCCCCACTCCCCAGAAACAGCACGGTGCAAAGGTGCCTTCAAAAGGGAGCTTTATTCCTGTACGTGGTCAAAGCAGGGAAGAGTCTGCTGCATCCAGATGGGCCTGCACCCCCAGCATGCCCGCCCCCCCCCCCCCCCGGCAGGCACACCTTGGCAGCGGCCCTGGGAGCCTGATTGCTCTCTGAGTGGGAAGTCCAGTTACAAACAGCAGAGACTGATGGGCTCTGGAAGGTTGGCAGGGCACCGAGAACAAGGTACGGACCCCTGGCCTCCTTATGGCCACAGGAGGTCAAGAAAGGCCCATAAGCTTCCAGGCCACCGTCGGCTCTGGGCCACCGTCTGGCATGGACAGTCCCATGGGACCCGCGTGGGGAGGTTCTATCTGCTTCCTCCTGGGCCCTGGAGGCCCCCACGGCACCGTCCATGAGCTAGCGGGCAATGCCAGCTAGGTGGCCAAAGGGATGCCCTCCTCAGCTGCTGGGGACACAGAATAAGGAAGTCTGGCTGGAGGAGGGACCCAGATGTGGTCAGCTGAGTTAGCCGCCCGACCCAGAACCTTCCGTCCTGCGACGGGCTACTTAGGAGCAGAGGCTATGGCAGGCTTGGACAGGAAAGGCTGGAGAGCTCATCCCGCCCTTTTGGACTGGCTCTGAGCATCAGGTCTGTGCCTCCAGCTCACAAGATGCTTCCTGTGTAGCTCCTAGGACCTTCTGCTTCCTGCAAACGGCCCTGCTGCATGACAGACCTTAATGGCTGAACAGACACATGGTCACGTGGCCCCTCCATTCAGAAACGGGAACTGTGCGGGTGCCATAGGCCAGGAGGGCAGCAAGCCGGGCTGGACAGGTGGGCCCGAGGCTGCTGGTGGCCCTACACCTGGGATGCAGCTGGAGAGCCGCTGTGGCCACACACCTGGCAGCTCGTGCACAAGGCAGGCCGAGCCTGTGGGCACTTATTCCGATGATTCTTATCGTGCACTCAGGGCGTTGAACGACCTGACCCACCCAGGACCCCACAGCCCCCTCCGGGACCCATCCCGGGAAGTGGCAAATGCTCCTTCCTACACCCGTGGAGGGACGCAGGCAAGGCAGAGCCAGCCTAAGCTTAAACCATCACCCGAGAGCAGAGCTTGCAGCGTGTTCTGTAGCCCTGGGCCACGACCCTCTGCCCAGCTGCCTGCGAAGCCTGGCCTGCTACCTGGGGCAAGGTGACAGCGACCCTCTGCCCAGCTGCCTGCGAAGCCTGGCCTGCTACCTGGGGCAAGGTGACAGCGAGGCCCCACCTTGATCACCAGCAGGGTGCGAAGGGAGGAAGTGAGCTAGAGGCAGGCGCAAGGGCAGGCAGAGTCCAGCCCTCAGGGCTCACAGGCTAACTAACCTGGGGGAGATGGCCAGGCTGCCGGGGGCTCACTCTCACTGCGGCCAGCCCTTCTCCCTGCCCACCGCGCCCTGTCCCCAGGGAAGCGCTGGCTGCTGAGGACTTCTGAACGTCAGCCTCTCTCACCTTCCCTGCTAGCTTTGCCTCCATCTCAACCCCAGCATTGGAGGACTGTCCTCGAGGGCCCTCCTGCAGCCCTGTGCTGGGGACCAGGGACAGGAAGGTGCAATCATACTGCAGGCAGCGCCTCCCCCCCCCCCGGCCCCCCCACACAGCAGCTTCCCTGGGGACTCAAAGCTGGAGGCGGACGGGCCGTGGAACCACAGGGCCTGACTTTGGGGCTGGGGGCTGGCTGGCTTGGCCTCAGACCACAGAACCAGAGTGAGGGGCCGAGCCACAGCGGCTTGGGGGTTCCTCTGGGGGACCCCTCTCATTCCTGATTTGGTCTGCACATGGCACTGGACAGTGGAGACAGACATGAAAAGCAGTGGGTGACTTGCCTGGGCCCTTCCTCCCCCCCATGACTCCCCTGCTGGGCCTTATCCACATCACATGGCACGTGGTGGCCGGACTCAGCCACTGGCCACAGGCTCCAGCATGAGCCCCTGACGGCTCCTGACTGCCCCATCAGGTGAGCTGAACTGCCCCTCGGTGCCCTCAGTGTGGTCCTACCTGGCAGGGTCAGTTCCAGGACGTGAGGCCCAGCTTGTGAGTGACCCCTCCTGTCCCCGACGCTGCCCTGTCTAAAGGCCTCCAAAGACCCCGAGGCCTGGAGAGGGCGCCGGGGACACTCGTGGGCCCTGGGACTACACGGCAGGGAGGAGTGTCCAGGCCGCTTCAAGGTACTTGTGCCTCCCCCCAGGGCAGGGGCTGCCTCCCAGGGGGAGCAGAGGAGGCCCGGAGGGACGTCTCCACACAGGACGCGCCGCCCCCTCCCCTGACTGCCGCCAGCGAAACCGCACGGCCCCACCTGGACCACTGGGCGTCCTCGGCCGCGTCCCTGCGGGCTTCCTCCGGGGACTGCTGCATCGGGCAGCACTGCCGCGGCGCAGCGAGTCCCGAGCCCGGCTCCCGCCCAGCCGGCTCACGGCTCACGCGGGCAGCGCCGCCCAAGTCCACGTGTCAGTCCCAGCGGCGCTTCCGTCCGGCGCTCCCAGGACGTGTCGCCCCCGGACGGCCACGGCGGGCGCAGTGCGGGCGGCAGGCGGGGCGTGCCTCTTGGTCCCCGCCCAGCAGACGTCCGTCGGGGAGGCCAGGCCGCGCCCCCGGGTCAGCCGCTAGGTCTGGAGCCTCCCGCTGCTTCCTCGCCAGCGGTGGTACGGGGCGCCCCTGCAGCGCGAAGACTGGTGAGGCTTAGAGGGGCGGGTCCGGGGGGTGATCCTGGACCCCGGGCAGCCTTGGACGCGTTGCAGAGCGGGGCAGCCTGTGTGCCCATGTAATAGGGGCGGCGGTGGTCCCCACCGCACAGGGCTGGGTGCGATGAACATGAGGGATCGTTTTAACCCACTGCCAGCACAGTAAGACTCAGGATAACCAACTTTTCCAACACGCCTTTGGAGGTGGGCTCCGCTGACCCTGACCCAGGTGCCCCTGCCGGCGGCTCAGCGCCATCCGTGTCCACGCAGCAGGTGCTGGCTGTAGGGGCCTGAGCTCCTCACAAAAGTGATCTGGGCTTGGACCGCCGCCAGGCCCAAGCTGGGTCCCCAGCGCCCTTACTTGAGAAGACTGCCCCAGGGGGCTTCATGCCCATGTGATGGGCACAGCCAGCATGTGAACGTTGGGACCACTGGGACACAATGGCAATGGCTGTTTCCAGTCGCTGTGCTGTCTCCAGCTGCCGCCAGCTCACATACCCTCCCCACCTCAACCCGTCCTCCCAAGCGGCCTAGCGACTGGGCCACCCCCCCGAGCCCCCTCGAGGCGTCCTCTCACTCAGGACGGCCTCACCCTCACCGTCCCCATGAGAGGAAAGCTGGGGAACTGCTGCTAAACTTGCAACCAAAACATGCCACTGTCTAGGACTTCACTTCTGTCCACTGCACCCGGCTCTGATGGTAACTTTCTACAAAGACCCAGAAGCACAGTCATGGTCACCTGACTGCCCGAAGTCCCTTTCCTCCTGGAGCTGCTGTCCTGCACAGGGTACAAAACAGAGTAAAGGAGGGCAGGGAAGGGTTGTTTCTGCAAATAGGCTGGGCCAGGCACTGTCCCCAAGATGAAGTCTGTTCAAGCGAAGGAGGAAGCAGGTAGGTTAGGACAGGAGGGGCAGGGCCCTGGGCCACAGGGGGCTGGTGGGGTTGAGGAGGGGAGAGAAGGCAGGTGAAAGCAGGGTGGCCAGGTGGAGAGCAGCAGGGCTCTGAGGGTGGGAGCCATCGGGGTGTCACAATCACCTGGCTGCTGTGTGCACAGCTCAGGGTACCCAGGGTGGAGGTAGGGTGGCCATGGCCACTACAATACTCCAGGCCGGAGGTGAGGCGAGGGGGGCCCCATGGGCTGAGTGCACGGGCCGGTGAATGAGGGTTCAGGGGGGGAGGCCTGAGAAAGATCAAGGGTGAGCATTAGACACCTTCCTGAGACCCTGAGCCTGGCAGGGCTTCCAGTCCTGAGGAGGAAGGTTTGGTGGCAGCCAGAGCTGCTGCACGAAGTATCACATTCCAAAGGGAGACTACGAACACCTGGTGTTGGCAGTGGCCTGGGGCACATGCTCTCTAGGCTTCTAGCTGATTCTGTGGGCCAACCCTACCCAACCAACCGCCCTTGAGGTTCAGGGTGGAAAATGACTGGGGGCCGTGTATGGAGACTACAGCAGACGGTTTAACACCTGGTGTTCAAAAGGAGGGCCGCTGCTGGTGACAGACCTGTGCCCAGCTCCCTTCTTGCTTGCGGCTCTCCATTGTCTTCCAGGTGCTGCTGTGCAGACATGCCACCAAGTTTTAACACGAACTCACGCCGATTGCTCCTGTCGTCTGGTTCCTTCTGCAGCCTCCAGAGCTATGCCCACCATGCAGGCCCTGCCGCCCACCAGTGCCACCTTCTGTAAACTGCAGACCAAGCAGACCAGGGCCTGGGTCTCCCCGGTGCCCCCGTCACTCTGCCCCCTTTGCAGCCTGCCAAGCACAGTTTTTCCCCGAGACGACGAGTCTGAAGCAACAGTACAAAGGCCCGTGGCCCACTGCTGACAGGTAAGGAAGACTCAGGGTCTCGGCCCTGGGCACACCTTATAGACCAATGGAGGGAGGTGCCCCCTTTCCAGTTGAACCAATCTTTTAAATGGCAGGGGGAGCAAGGACAGAAAACCATGCAATTTTACTAGAACCAGAGACGAACTTTATGATGATAACAAACAGACTCAGAGCGATCCCGGTTCTACATGTGGAATTCTGGAAGGTTCTGCAACAGCTCAACTCTTCTCAGGTGCTGATGAGCTCATTCCCTGAATCTTACAAACTGCTGTTACAACGTTTCTGTTTCGTGCTAAGAATACAGTCGGAATGCCCAGCGATTAGGACTCGCCTGCCCCCGAGTCTGTGGCCTGTGGCCGAGAAAGCAGCAACAGTCTCTCACCCTGTCAGTGTGGCCGGCGCCCGCCCACGTCCCTCCCGGGCCCCTCCAGCCCTGCTGGACTCCTTGGTGGCTGGGCCGTGCGCTTCACTTCCAGAAGCCAGCTGGGCAAGTTACCCCAGTCAGACACTAGTCTCTGAGACAGGAAGCCTTGCTTGTGGTCTGCAGAGTGAGCAGTACCAGGCAGGGGGAGGCGCGCAGACCGGCGGCCGCCAGAGGCTCCTCACTCTGGCACAGCTCCCGCGCCCACCAGACCCGGGACCCCTCCGAACCCGGCAGGCACATGCAGCAGCCCAGCAGTGGCACCTTGTCGTCTCCCTGCCCCGAGCGGCCATGCGAGTGGAATCTTGCCCCACGCAGGGCAGTGAGCCTGCTCGCTCAGCGCCCACAGTGGGCAGGAGGGCTCTGTGGGACTTGCTGCTGTACACATGGCAGCACTCAGAGGTGTGTGTGGACACAACCCACGTGTCCAGTTGATTCCTTCTGCTGGTCCTTTGGGTACAGCAGGGTACACGAGTCTGGCAGACTTTCTTCTGAACCATGCTCAGACTGGACCCCCATGAACCTGGCCTTCCAGCCGGGAGACGTACAAACACTGCAGATGGAGCCAGGCCCCGCGTTTCTATTTACCTCCACACACTCCCCACCGCCGCAGACGACTGGTGTCAGGAACAATAAACCCAGACGACCCCCCCAGGACCTCACAGGGCTGGGGCTGGGGCTGGGGTGCAGCCTGCTGACCGCTGAGCCGTGGCCGGCCTCCTTCAAGGGCAAACCAGCTCAGGACAGGACAGTCCACTGAGGGCGGAAATGTCTGCCACAGCCTGCGTCCCAGGCCCACGTAAGTGACCTCACCATGAGGAAGGGAAACCCCTCGTGGTGTCCAGGCTCCCCCTGCCCGTGCACAGCACCACCGAGAACCACCGGTAGAGCGTGCCGCGGGAAGGACGCCAAGACGGCACTGCCACATGGGGACAGTGACGGGAGGCTCTCCTGTCCTGTGTGCTAATCCCAAAAGGCCCGTGCGTCCTAACGTCTGCATTCCACAGTGCCCTGCTCCCGCCCGCACGAGGGCCCTTCACTAGAAGGCACTGGAAGCTGTCACTGCAGGTGTGTGTCAAGTGTCCTACAACTGCCTCCGTGCAGGAGGGCACTGACGCCCCGACAGCGTGGGAGGCACGGGCCGGAGGCACACGGGTACGAACACCCCGGCGAGCAGGACCTGCGCTTGCTGCGGCCGTCCCTGGACTGGACGTTTCCAGGTCAGCTCCCAGTCATGCGGTGGCTGGCCCAGGGAGCTCTTCCTGCACCAGAGTGAAGCCTAAGTGCCAGAGCTCCAAACACACGGCAGATTTCAAACCACACACATGCTCAGACACGCATGAACGAGACCCAACAGTGCTGTTTGCAGAGAGCCCAGACAAAGCGAAGCGTAAGGGCCGTGAAAGCCAAGCTCCCTTGCAGCCTGAAGCTCTCAACAGAAATGTGGTGGTGTGGTGCTTAACTCTCATTCTTATTAAAATATCTTTACAGGAGGAAAAAAGAAGCCTTCAGAACCACTCTGAGGGAAGCATGCAAACTTCTACTGTGAAGTTAAGAACAGGCAACAAAAGCAGCCTGCTCCAAATTTTTCAAGGTGCAGGAGGGGCAGGCATGGCCCACAGGCCTGGCACGAACTACAGCATCCAAGCGTGTGCCAAGCACGACGTAGGCCATGGTGATGGAGTTTACATGACGCATGTCCACAACACAATTGCCCATAAATCCGAAAAAGCAACACACATTTGTGAAACAAAAACGTACACACTGCAAAAAACAACACACATGGTGTCAGAGTAACACCCATGAAAACCTACCCTGGGTCCTGGCTGACACCACGTGATGTCCTACGTCTGACTCAAGGTGTGAGGTCCGCAGGTGCGCACACAGACCACTGAGGCACCTGCGCCCTTACTCTGGTTCTTCTTCACACAGGGACATGACAGACCGGAAGGTGGTCCTGCTTGCTAGCCCGACCGGCAATGTCTCTAACATAAAATGTGTACAATTCTTTCTGAACCCTCTGGGTCTGTCACTCCCCAGAACTAAGAGTGCACAGAAATAAGAAGAGACATCAAAGCGCCTTAAGCCGGTTAGCTCAGTTGGTTAGAGCGTGATGCTTGTAACACCAGGGTCACCGGTGCGATCCCTGCATGGGCCACTGTGAGCTGCGCCCTGCACAACTGGATGGAAACAACTACCTGACTTGGAGCTGATGGGTCCTGGAAAAACACACTTAAAATAAATAAAATTTAAAAATAAACAACAACAACAAAACAATGTGTCCTCCACATCTTTTCTCTAAGAGTCCCCACAACACAGGTCACATGTCCGGAGACCTCCATCTCAAGTGCCAGCGCTGACAAGCACGTGCCTCTTCCAGAACCTGGAAACCGTCATTCAAAAGCCAGAAAGTACCAGTTCTCACTGGCTTGGCAATAATCCCTATGCTCTGGAAAGGTTCCAAACTACGGGCTACTCCTCACGTGACTCTGCTATCAGGAACACAGAGAACCAGAATACTCTCAAGTTTTATTGATTTCAAGGCACTTGTCACAAGAAAGCATAAAGACAAGAAATAACTACCTCTGTAAAACATTACGTTTTAATAAACAGCGAGATCCAAATGAGACAAAACAGAACAAATTATTCTTAACATTCATGGTCTTTAAAGTTTAGTTTGCTCCAAAAAAGTGACAAACGGGAAAAGACTACAAAGCCCCCTCCCTCCCCTCCTTGAAGGAGGTCCAGCCTGCTGCTAACAGGGAGGCCGTGGGAACAGTAACTCAACCTCTTAACTAGAGCAAAAGAAAGCAAGAATAACATCTGAATTCTGTCTCGCCAGCACCTGGCTCACATTGGTCTGGCAATGGCTTATTAAGCCACACACTGACTGAAGTGGTAAATCAAATACCAACACTCAGTCTTGTAACCACTTACTAACACATCAAGCACGTGACAAAGCCCGTTCAGGCCCCAAAGGTCTGTGGGTAACTCCTGCGTCAGGACTCCCATTACCACACCTCAGACCCTCTCATTTGAAGACTATGTCAAATTGATTACATATTAATTATGCATGTAAACAATCATATATGTTAGTGACAAAAGATCAGGAATATGCTGAATTATCTGGTGTTTTTCCAAAAATGCAGTTTCATCTCCACCTCTCTCTTAATATTTGTCTTCCACCTTCTGTTGTATTTAAATATTAATTATTTGAAGATTAAAATCCCCTTTTCCTCTCACTTATTTTTATCCTCAAACCCAGAAGAAATCCCACAGGAAGGTCACACCTGACATGACTATTGAGGCAGTCAGAGTTGAAACATCACTTCTAGGGGGTAAGGAAAGGACCCCCCTTCACGTTCACAAAATCGAAGGGGCAGCACGAGGGCCAGTGAGAGGCCGGGAGGGCCTAGGAGGACCGCAGGTCTCACCAGCCAATGGTGACTGAGTTGCACCAACCAACCCCCCTGGGAAAGGGAATGCTGCCAGAGCTCTACCCGCGACCAGGGTCTCCCAGCCTCCAAGTGGCAGCGAGAGCGAGCGTCAGGTGGAGAGCCGCTGGCACCACACACGCTTGATGGTAAGTGCTCAGGATGATGGACGGGCTCGGGAGGAAGCTGGCCCTAGCCCTCAGGGGCGGACCACCTGCCTGGCCTTGCTTGTCAAGACAAACACAGGACCCAGATTCAGCTGCTACTGGCACTTCTCTCCATCGAGCCCCGGGAAACAGAACAAGCAATCTGCCAGGGCTGACTGAGTCCCAGCCACTCGGGCAGGTGTGCCGAGCTCTGGGGCAGCTTTGTCACCACCTCCACGACACTGGCACTGAGTGGTCAGGAGCTCTGTAACGATCCACAAAATTGACTTCTCGCACCAGCGCCCAGGGGAGGCTGTTAGCACTCTGAGTTACACGGGCACTCGTGTCTCACCAACTATACTGTTGTCACTTCCAAGCTGCCCACCCCTGGGCAGGGAACAAATGTGAGCGCACAGAATGAGGACAGCTACAGAAGTGGCTGACAATGCGAGCTGATGAGAAAGCATATCAGGCCGAAGGGCTGGTTCCCCGAGGCTGAGCGCACGCCCAGGCACCTGGGCATCTGCCCTGCTGCCCGCTCCCAAGCACATGGGCCGGGCACCGTGGCCTCCAGCTGGGGTACCAGGGAGGTGATGCCACTGCCATCACCATGGGGAAGGAAGCCCCAAAAACGAAAGTTTGTGTGAGATGACTGAAACTTCCCAGAGGCCACTTTGGTCATTCTTGAAATCAAAGAGAAACCTTTATTTTCAATAAAACTGCCTAGAAGAGATGGCTTGTTGATTTACCAGGAAAGAATCTCTCACCACATACAGCACCAAAATATATATTTGAAAAATTAAAAAACACACAGCCCACCCCCTCACACACATCCCCTAAAGCCGCACAGCCCAGACGGAAAGGGGAAAGAAATCAAACTCGATACCCTGACACGAAACAAGGCTTTGAGTTAGGATTTACAAATTTATAGTCTTTCCTATGAAAAAACAGAACAAACAAAAGACCAAGGGGTAAGGACCAACTTCTAGACCAAGGCCTGATGAGGCTTCGGAGAATCAAGGAAATGCTGTTGCCTACAAGCTAACAGAAAGCGAAACAATGGTCAGTGCTTCTCGTCACCTCTGGCTGGGAGGCCTGAACATGGACCGGATTCCCTAACAGCACAGCGCGAGGCGGCCACCAAACCCTTCGGGAGCAGGGCCCCACGAGCGAGCGCTGGGTGACACTGCCATGCCAACACCTCAGGACACGCCGTGGTGCAGTTGGCCGCCAGGCTTCCAAACAGATGGACGCCGTCTCTCACCGCGAGCTTTCCAGCGCTTACAAGGGCCAGTTTGCCCATTAAAAAGATGCTGGGTCAAAAAAAAAAAAGTAAAGGGGGGAAGAGTTCTCTACTGCAGTAAAAATCTGTCAGTCACAGCGACAGGCCAGCAGGCCCTAGCGGGCGCAGTGCGGGGCCCGCTCCCAGGCCTACTTGGGCTCCTCGATCACACCTTTGCTGAGGTCTGTCATTTTGGGATATTTCACTTTCTTCTGGTCCAGCTCATTCTGAGCCCAAAGGAGTAGTTTCAGTAATTTCGCCAGCTTGGGTGTGGACTCACGATTTTCATAGTCTAGGACAGCTTGGTTCACTTCGCTCCACACCTAGAAAAGAAACACATCCAGTGACAACCACCACGCGCAGGGCACCAGCCAAGAATTGGTCAGAGCGTGCACTTTGAACCTCTTAGAGACCAATCTGACACACGCAGCTTGTAACTCATCTAAATCAACGTGGAGCCTGTAACCCAAAGCACCCTGGAGGACGCGGACGCATGTTCCCACCCAGGAGCTCACGGTCAGGGCCGCCAGTGTCATATCTGGCCTGGATGGCAGTTAAGTGCCACCAGCAGACTGGAGAGGGCTGCGTGTGAGGAAGACCGGAGCAGGAAGAACACCCGCCAAGGACCTGAAGGACGGCACACCTTCAGCACCAGGGCGATGGGGGACGGGAGCTGCGTCTGGGGAAGTGACGAGCCCCACTGGCTGGCACACAGAAGCAGCAGTGAGAACGTCTCAAAAGCAAGTATGGGGTTTTCAGTAAAAAATACTAAGAGTCTTCAAAAAACAAGAAGATAAGATACAGGAGAAAATTGGCAGAGACCTGATACAGGGGACCCTCGAACAACGCGGGTTGGAACTGCAGGAGTCACCCTGGTGTGCGATTTTTCAGCAAGGACACAGCCGGCCCTCCAAATGCCCGGGTTTCACACCAGCAGTGGGACCTGCGATGCAGAGGGCCGACTACATGCTCTGTTCTACACGCGTGATACGGGACGTGAGCATACGTGGGGGTCCTGGAACCAAGTCCCCGTGGGACCCAGGATGACTGTATAGTACTTCAGTCTTTGGGGTTTTTCGACTGTGTGGGGCCAGCGCCCCTGCACCCGGCGTTGCTCAAGACCAGAGGGCTGACGCCGTCCCACGCATGTCGCTCAGCACTGTCACCTGTCGGAGCCCCGTGCAGGTGGGTGGGCAGGGTCCCGCCGCCGTACCTTCTGCCTCTGCATCATGTTCAGAAGGTCCCCGAAGGGGGACTCCTCGGGGTTGTCGAAGGCCAGCAGAGCCAGCGTGCGCTCCATCTCCGTCAGGCACTCGCGGCTCTCCTCCCCCTGCTCTGCCAGCTGGGTCTGCGCGAACTCCAGCGCTGCCTCCGTCTCCCGCTGCCGGATCAGCTCGATCAAGTGCTGTTGCTGGTCGGGGCCAAGACGGACGGGTCACAGGCGCAGCCAAGCCCAAGGGCATCCCAGGGCACGCGCCACACATCTGAGTTGTTACGTTTGCACGCGTAAAGCACGAGTGCCTCTGAATACACACGACAGCTAGCTCGACCCCTTGCCCACACAGGTCCCAGCCCGACTCGTGCCGTGAGCTGAGCCACGGGCAGTCCCTGACGTGGCCGTGCCCGCCAGCCCACTCACCTGCAGGTGGAAGTACAGGTACCGGTTAGTGTCCAGCAGCTCGGGGTGCAGGCTGTTGATCAGGGCGATGGCCTCTTGAATCTGGCCTTTCAGGAGCATCTCACGGATTTTGATTCGCTCGTCAAGGGTTTCCAGGTCCACACTAGGCTCGATCCCGGACTCCATTCGAAACTTCTCCGCGGCTTCCTTGAAGCCCTCTGAAATGACAACCGTCCTCACTGCTCGGAAAGTCAGCAAGACGCTGACACAAAACCTCTTCGTCGCCTGTAGGCCCGTTCCCCTCAAGTAAATAACCCCGACGTGCAACTTCCTCAGGAGTTTGTATTACTACCGCTGCCATTTCCCAGTTACGCCCAGTCACGTGCAAGAGGGGAGTGTACCCCTTCCTTTCCACCTGCTCCCAAACCTCAGCCCCCAGCCAGAGGGGACAGCGAACGCTCGGAAGCCAATGTACTGCTGTGGGCTCCCCGAAGACACTGCACTCCCAGGTCCCGGCGACGTAACACGCAGCACCACCGTCTAGGCGGCAGGGACCCGGCCACACCCACCTCAGGGAGGCTGCAGCCTCCACATGAAAGTGGCGTGGGCCTCTCCACACACTCAGGCACACGCACGTGCATGCACACATGTGCACACACTGACATTTCCTCCTCACTTTTCAAAAACCATCTCAACAGAGACTAAGGGGGGGGGGGGTGGGGAAGGTACTGAGAACTAGGGAAGGAGACATACCCCTTGGGAAACATCTGTGCTTTCTTATCACGTAGAGTCACCCTTTTCATTTCCAATACCCGGGAGGACAGAGTGTTAGCGACAGGCCACTTTCGTCTCCCGCATGCTTTGCCCTTCCCCCTGTCCTCTCCTGAGTTGGGTACCTTCTAGAAACAGTCCAGAATAATTTACCAGACTGGCCAGAGGAGACTGACGACTTGGACTCTAAATGGACTTAGAACTTTCTTAATTACCCCGATTAACTCCAAGTGTCAAGAAGCCAAGAAACGGTTTTTGCCTTCGGTCTCAGAGACCTGGAACAATGATTTTCCCTCCAGAAGAGGATATCTTTAACATGATAACATATGACGCTCTTAGCACTGCGTTTTTATAAAGCCTGAACAGCGCATAAGTTGCCAGGGGACCTCAGCATATAGTTCTGACCACGTGCACAAAGGCAGAAGTAGGTAGCATCCTTGTTGCAAGCCGTTACCTGTGACCAAGTAGTTCATGATGAGACGATTCATGTCTGCTCGCTGGACATGTAAGTTATTGAGTTTTTCCATCCACTCATCTTTCGTGATTTCATCGGGTTTTTCTGCATAACTCATCCTGATTTATTTCTACAGGAAAAAAAAATTTAACAATTGGTGAATAATTCTGTCACAATTATAGTCGTTTCAGAAATAAACACAGAGACGTAATGAGAAGTAAGATGGAGTGAGTAGGAAGACGCTTTAAATCTGAAGTACAGTGAGTGCAAAGGGCCTGAGACCTGAACGCAGGGCTAGGGCTGGGGACCAGGAAGGAGGAGGATGACGCAAGAAAGAGCCAAGGGTCTTAGAATGAAGAGGTCAAGAGGTTGGCTGCGGTCGGACTGAGGAAGGCCCTACTGGCTGGGGAACGGACTTAGATGCCTCCTCCCCTACGTGCAAAGGGCAGCCGCAGAGATGTAAGCCGAAGAATTACGTGCTATGATGTTCACGCTCAGAAGGCGCTCGCAATTGCCCATCCACCACACGGACAAAAACGGAGGAGCCTGACGCGACCAGTGTAACAAAGACACGGAGTTCTCCAAAACTGTCACACCGCTGTCAGAATACACGGGCACTGCAAAAACATTTGGCATTCTCTGTACAGCTGAACACGTGCGCTCTGCACCGCCCAGCAATTCTCCTGCTAGACTGACCCCCTCGAAAACTCACATCCGGGCACCAAACACAAGACTGTTCACAGAAAGTGTTCAAAATGGCAGAAATGTGGCAGCCACCGCCCCGGTGTCAACAGCAGCATGGACAAAGAGCTGTGGTTCCTAGGCCCCACACCCTTGGGCAGATGTTTTAGAATCCAGAATGTTTCAGATTGCACAAAGACTACATACAGCACAATTTACAGTATATCATGCGTATATGACACCCTCCCCAGGTCTGGGGCAGAACCCATAACCACATGTTATTTCCCCTGTGAAATGTGAGTTTTTGTGCTGAGTGGCATAGAGGCTATGATACAGCCTTGGCCAGGTCGGGCTTTGCTACCAAATAAGTGAAAAACAAAAACAAACAGTTTTGGTCTTCAGAGCGATTTGGATTTTAGGATTGCTGAGAAGGGACGGTGGTCACGTATTCACGTAAGGGAACTTACTAAAGTAGTTAAGATAAATGACCACCACGGGAATGAGTCTTAGAAACCAGCCGGGTGAATAAAGCAAGTTGCAACGATAGCCCAGATGTGGCAGACACTTTTGTAGAGAACAAAAACAAGAGAAACTACATAAAGTGTGCTTGGGCAGTAAGTACTTAGAAAACATGAAACGTAGAAGGCGGTTATGATGGGAACAGGGGCAGAGAGGTGCCGGCCCTGGGAATGCCAGTGGGGCTCTTGAGATGGGTGGTGAGTCCACCGCTGTCCACTTCGTCACTGGCATACACGTTATGGACACTACTTTATACGTAGCAAAGCATGTGCCAAATTGCTTCAATAAACTAAAAAAACTTAAAAGACAGCAAAAGTGGGTGGTGAGAGTTGAGCAGGAAGACCAATAAGGAGCCACCCCAACAAGACGACAGACAGCAGGAGAGCTGGAGACACAGCTGATCGAGATTCTGTGACAAGCCTCCTGCTGAGCCCAACGTGGGCGGATCCAAGAGGACACCGAGGACTGGAGGTTGCGAGCTTGAGACCTGGAAGGATGGGGCCACAAATGAGGAGGGACTGGGGGAGGAACAGGTTGGAGGAGCAGGGCGAGTCCGGGCTGACGAGGAGACAGCCCGCCCGCTGGAGAAGTCAAGCAGACACCTGATTACAGGTCCCGGCCTCGGCGCTGGAAACAGTCATCAGGGAGACATCCGCCAACAAATATGGAAAGCCCAGAGTCTGGCAAAGATCAGGGAGCGAGAGCATGGGTGAGGAAGCAAAGGGGCACAAGCTAAAGTCCTCAGGTCCTTGGAAGGGGCCGAAAGACGACATGCATCTCGTACAAATGCCCATGTGTCCCGGCTGCTGAAGTCACTCGGTTGAATTCTGATTCCTCGACAATTCGAGGTCAAATAAGGCGCTTTTCTCTGCGTTTCCGCTCGGTAATTAGCAACCACGCCAGTACCACTCCCTGGCGGCGAGAGCGATGTCGGACAGCAACAACTCGGGAGAGCCGGCCGGTTCTGTTGTGTGCGGGAGGAACTCCGCAGCTGAGCATTCAACCGACATCATCGACACCCCAATTCTGACGACGAGGAGCCCTCGCTTCCGAGCGGCCACCCGCGTCCTCGCCAGGTGTTTCTGCTCGGAAGCAGTTGTTACAAAGATCGCTCCCGCCAGACACATGTGCTACGTCTCCCTCGTCTAGTCAACGACACGCCGACGGCCGGAGCCTCCCTGCCGTGTCCACCCAGTGAGAGTCCACCCCGAGTCACGGCGCCCGGCACCGCCACGCCGCGCCGTCCACTTTGGCGGGGAGCAAAGGGGGCCGTTTGACTTGCAAATCCAGAAGGCGCCGCCTCCGCCCGGGAGCTCGCTCGGATCCTGACACCTGCTCGGACCTTCGACGCCCTACGGCCCGCGGCGCGGGTCCGGCCGGGCGCACCTCGGCCGCACGGTAACCCGGACTCGGCCCCCACCCGGCCGCGAACCCCACCGGGGGCCGCGGCGCCCACGCCGGCCTCCTTCCCGCCCCGCCGCGCTCCCGTGGGGACGCTCGGCCCGACCGCCTGGGCCAGCCGCGGCCATCTTACCGTGCGGATCCCGCCTCCCGCGCTGCGCGGTCTCCGCGGCCGCTCGGGGGGCCGGGCCGGGCGGGGAGGGGGCGGCGGCGCCGGGGAGGGGGAGGCGGAGGCGGGGGCCGCGGCAGAGGCGGGGGCGGGGGCGGGGAACGGGAGGGCAGACGCACCGGCGGCCGCCCCCTCAGCCTCTTCCCGCGAGATCGCGAGCGGGCAGCCAATCAAGGGCTCCCTCGAGGGGGCGGAGCGCGGCGGCCGCCCGGAAGCGCGGCGGCGCGGCTTCCGTCCTTGCGCGGAATGCCCTTCGCGGCGCGCTCGCTCTACGGGTTGGCGCGAGAGTCAAAAGGCGTCGTCCTCTGGGCAAGATGGCCGCCGCCGAGGCACCGCTGTGGGGGAACTTCGCACCGGGATGGCGACAGCGAGACTGAGTCCGAGGCGAAGGTCCAGCGTCCCTTCCGTCGTTTGTGTGAGCCCGGAGGGCGCGGGGCGGGGGCGGGAAACAGGCGCCGGCGCGCCGCGCTGCCCCGAGCCAGGGTCCCTCCCGACCGGTCGCCTGCCCTCGCACAGGCCCGGAGGAGCCGCCCGGCGCGGCCCGCAGGAGTTCTCCGTTCCGTCGGTTGAGGCGGGCCCCCGGGGTTACCCGACCGTGTCCGTGTCGGTGAGCGCGCTGCCAGATGAGTGAACAGACAGGGCCTGCCCACGGGGACCTCGAGGACCGGGGGTCCGTCCGCCGCGCCCAGGCCGGGCGGGGGCTGCAGGCGTGTGCGGCGGGGTCCCGAGGTGCCGCGCGGCCCGGACCTGGGGGACGCGAAGGAGCAGAGACACCTTTGCGCGATCGTTTGCTTAGTAAAGCTCGTCTGCTCGAGAAGAATGCAGACGTCAGAGCGGGGCCTCGTTTCCCCATTGCCGGAGACTCAAGTGGAAAGATCGTGAGCGCTTCGGGGAGGCAGGAGAGGGCAGCCCCCGGTCTCCACCCTGTGAAGTCGGGCGTCGTCCTGAATTAGAAGTCCGGGGTTGGATGGGTGGGTTGCTCAGCAGGGAACTGAATAACGCGGGAGTGCTGTCGGCCCCTCGCAGAAAGTGATTCCAAGGTGCAAAGAGATTTGACAGTGACGACTGGTTGCGGATAGTTTCCGTTAGTCCAAGGAGCGAGTCTGCAAGTGCCAAGATTTGACACAAATCTGTTGAAAACGTGGTTCCATCACATGTCCGTCATGACTCCTTTGAAGCTACTTGACCCTGTCGACAATTTTAGGCGTCAACTTAATAGTGTGGGAGGGGGTGCAGATTTTAAAAATTGTTTTCTAGGGTACCCAAGCAAAAAGCGGGACCGCCAGTGCCCTAAGGACATAGAATGTTCCCGGGTAAAAGGTTAATGGCCCCTCCCCCGCAGCCAACCAGTTACAGATTCCAGCTTCTTAAGTCCATCTAGGGACTGGCTGCCCCCTATTGTCTGCCTCTGCTCCTTAGATTGTCCCTCCCAGGGGTCCTGGGGGCTCCTTCCTGAAACCCAGACTGCAGGCGGGGTGATCTCTCCTGGTCCCCGCCCTTTTCACACCCTCTGGAGGTTCCCCGGTGGCCTATGCAAAGTGAGCACAGCCGAAAAGCCTCCCAGCCCCTGCCCTTTTCCTCCGCTCCAGCCCTGCCTCCCTACTGGAGGCTCTGGGCTCAGCAGGCTGGTACCTCTGAGCTCTCAGGCCTGGGCCTCGGCCAGCTCCTGGGCGATGGGAGAACTTCCCTGAACACAGCTGATGGAGTGGCTCTGTGCTCACACGGTACCCTAAAGTCAACCTAGGTGGCTTTTAGCAGACCTCTGTGTCCCTCAGGCCTGACAGTAAGTCATGATTTGCCACAAACCTGAGCTGAAGTGTCCAGTACATCGTGGGAGTTCCATAGATACTTGTTTTCTTTTTTTAAAGATTTTTTTTATTGGGGAAGGGGAACAGGATTGTATTGGGGAACAGTGTGTATTTCCAGGACTTTATTGGGGAACAGCGTGTTTCTCCAGGACCGATGAGCTCCAAGTCAAGTCATTGCCCTTTCAGTCTTAGTTGTGGAGGGCACAGCTCAGCTCCAAGTCCAGTTGCCATTTTTTTTGTTGTTGTTGTTGTTGTTTTTTCAATCTAGTTGTGGGGGGCGCAGCCCACCATCCCATGCGGAGTCGAACCGGCAACCCCGTTGTTCAGAGCTCGCGCTCTAACCAACTGAGCCATCCGGCGGCCCCATAGATACTTGTTGAGAATGTGAAGGGATCAATGAGTGAGTGATGGACCTTGAGAAAGACCTTTGTAGAAGCAGTTTCCACAGAAATGGACAAAGGGAGGCCATCAGTGAGGCAGGAAATGAGTTCTTGGTGATGGACAGTTTGTAGAGCTCCAAGAGAGAGTCAAGAGTGCCACTCAGCTGTGTAGCCTGGTTGATGGTGGTGGCAGCACCTGAGAGAACCCTCGTGATGTGGAGCGAGAGAGAAGGAGGGGAAGGAAGATGATGAGTTCCGTGTGGGTCTCGTTGACTTCGAGGTGCCCAGAGCCTAAGGGAGAGAGAAGCGCGCTGTGGCGACACCGTGTGAGAGCTGGTCTCCATATTCAGAGAAAGGCCATAGGGAGGAGGAGAGAGTGCAGCCCTGAATCCAGGGGGCAGCGACACGTGGCCATTAGCCAAAGGAGGTGCCCATTAAGGCAGCAGAGAAGAAACAGCCGGAGAGTTTGAGAAGGATCCAGCCGTTAGCGGGCTCCCCGAGACGGCATAGTGTCTAGATGGATTAGCAGTGTCAAGTGCAGTGGGGAGCTCCAGTGTGACAGTCACCAAACAGTGTCCATTTGGCAATTCCTGGCGCCGGAGCAAGTTCAGTGACATGGTGGGAACAGAAAGCAGGAGAGCGCCATGAGTTGTGGGGGAGGCGGAGAGGCTGTGTGTGGCTGTGTGTTTGCACTTTCCGAAGTGAAGCGGCCCTGCAGCAGGTGCGGGGGGGGGGGGGGGTGGGCAGGCGGAGCTGACAGCAGTGACCACTAACGTGGCGAGGGCGAGGGCGAGGCAAGCATTGCGGGAGACGCCAGCTTTATAGGGTGGGACCTCTGCCGAATAGGGACCCGAGGGGCGGTGTGGACTGCTGCAGAGGCTCGGAAGTCAGGAGCTCATGTTGCGTGTGTGAGGTTCTGAGGTGCGTTGGAGGCATCAAGTGATGTGAGGGCAGCAGGTGAGTGGACGCCAGGGAAAGGTAAGCGCAGCCAGGTGTGCACGAGGCCCCGTGGGGAGGGGACTGATGATAGAGGCCCGGGCCAGAGCGCCAAAGACAAGCTGTCCGGGGACTTGGGGGACAGCAAGGTGCAGGGCCACTTCGCTTATTCTGCGGCAGCTGACCAGGTTGACCAAGATTTCAGCCTGGTGGGATCACGAACTGGGTGAGCTTCTCCGTAGGAGAGCTGGGCGGGCCTGTGGAAGGGGAGCCGCCAGGTGTTCTGCCAGCCCAGGTGTTGAGCCCCACGTGGGCAGACCAGCGCTTCTGTAAGGAGAAGTGCTGAAGGCCTTTTAGTCTTAACAGCTGTCCAGGATATTGGCCGGTTTCACAGTGTCTCTGTGGATGTCTTTGTCTTACTCTCAAAATCCAAAAGTCTAAAATCAAACTCCTACAGGCTGGAGCCCTGCTCTTAAAGCCACTTGCCAAAAGCAAAACCTGAGGCATCGGGATAACCTGGGTCGCTGTCGCCCAGTCATTAGCACAGGTAGGCAGCAAACACCAGGAGAGCCCTTTCCATGCCCGGGCTGTACCAGTATTTCAGTTTCTTCGTGAAGACGTTGGAGGATAAGGAAGAATCTATTACTTGTTCTGCACATTGAGATGTCATGTGGCTTAGCTGAATGGAGACCCCATGAAGCCTGTTTACCCCCCATCTTTACCTTAATGGATTTCCCGTTAAGGATTATGCCACTAAATCCAAAAGCACTGGCCACAGCCTTCGTTCCTCTGGGTGGGTAAAAGCAGGATTCGTCTTCTCCTCGCTTCTTTGAACTCTTGCTGAGGTTGTAACAGACTGCCCCCAGCATCGTGCTGCCTGAAACCCCCAGTGTGTTCACCTCCACAGCTGAAAGTCTGTTTTGAAAAAGGGTTTGTCAGGCCATTGCTAGCCAAAAAGAAAAGAAGACCGGTATTGGGGCACGGAGTCTAAACCACCAGCAGCATGGCTAGGTGGAAAGGGCACACATGCCATCGTCATCCGGAGTTTTGCAAGCGTTTTTTATACATCAGGTTGTGGGAGAAGGAGGTGATACCTTCTGGAAGGATTCACATTGGCTGTAGATAAAGGGTGAGGGAAGGAGAAGCGGGGCCAGTCCTGGGATGTAAGTGTCCGCTCTTGTGGATTAGCCGTGGGCAGCAGCAGATCTGCAAGTTCCTGTGCCCATCAGGGGCTGAGGCTCCTGGGGTGCCATGGCCTCTGGCTACTCTTTTGCAAAATCACGGAAGCAGTCACCTGGAAATTAACCCTAAATGCCAGCAGACACCCAGTGAGCAGTGTTTAGTCAGAGCTGGTCCAAGCTATTCACAGGCTAACTGTTCTGTCTCTCACTCTCTGGCTGCTGTAATTTTAATTTAGAACGTCTCAGAAAGTTTTCCTTGTCACAGCATTGGTGAGATGGTAGGACTGTGCAAGTGGGATTTACCTAAACTCAACTGTTCAAGTTAGCTGGCCTCACACAGAGTAAAAGTGGTGAAAATTAGTGTTTCTCAAAAAAAAACCCCAAACAGTGGTTGAAGCTTTTGTTAGCTGTAAATGACTAGATTTATCTGTTTCTGGGAATTTATATTCTATCCCCAAGGAATGGCAGAGATATATTTTGTAACAACCTTTTCATTCGTGTATTTAATTCCACAAACGGTTAAGAACACAGCCTCTGGGCGCCAGCACCCTGGGGCCCTGGACTAGGGTACCCGCTGTGAGTGAGAGGTGGGCCCACATCTGCGCCCCTTCCTTCCGTGGTCCAGCCTGGGGGCGGCCAGTGGATGACGGGGAAACACGCAGGTAGTGTGTCGATCTCCGGCCACAAAGTGCCTCCTGCTGTCTGTCCACCAAGCCCGGGGCCTGGGAGAGTGAGGCCTGAGCCCTGTAGCCCATGACCCTGGGTCACAGGGCACCGGTGGCGGTGTCCGTTCTGGAAGAATCCTTTGGGTTGTCCCAAACTGCTGACGGAGGCCAGGGAGGAGGAGCCGAAGGGATCCGACCTTGCCCTTTCCCCTCCCCCCCACCCCCCCACCCCCGCCTTAGGCCAGGCCGGGTGGGGATCCTCTGGGCCTCAGGGAGGGTGCTGGGCTGCTCTGGGTCTTTGAATTTCAAATGAGAGTAACAATAAAACAACTTGAGGCTGTCTCTCCTGGTTTTAAATTATCCTCGGAAAAAGCCGGGACACTTTGTGCCTGGCCTCTCATGGCTGCAGTTGACCTCGAGAGCGGTGCTCTGCTTTAGGATTTCATTTAGGATCGGGGTCTTCTGCTCAGGACCCTGCTTCCCAACAGGCTTTAACATACGGGTGAGAAGAGTCTGAACGCCAGGAAGCAGTTTTTTAAAGGATTGGTGAGTTCCAGAGCCTCTTCCGTCAGGTGGGGGTCGGGGGTGCAGGACCAGTGTCCACGTGTGCTGGTGATCTTATTCTATCTTATTTTTTCATGGACTCAAACCCACTTGAGGCCTATTAAGCTTCCTGCCCCTCCAGCCTGTGAGACACCCCTGTTGTCAGTCCACAGGGCTTTGGGATTTTTGTGCATTGTGGGTGTTTAGGGAAGAAATTGAGACAACTGGAGATTCCTTTTTAAAATTTGGGTTAGCTATTAAAATAAGTGTTAGGAGGAAGTATCCCTTAGCTGGTAGGGTTCAACTGAAAAAAACAATCTAAATTCCAGAAATGCCTTTTTCACCAGTGAGAAGCAGCTCCCAGGAGTGATGGGAACTGGAATTACCTGAAGAGGTCAGAGGGGAGAGCCTCAGCCACAGAACCCAGTCAGAGCCAGCTCCCGCTGGGAGCCTGTAGAAGGGCAGGCGCAGTCAGGGGCCCTAGGGGTTCTATTTCCTGCTACTGCACAAGAGGCCTCTGAGGGTCACCCCATCCTGCAGTGGCAATCGGTGGGGGCTTCCTGTGGCTTCTCCACTTCCCTCTGCTTGGTTTTCCACTCTGGGCTTTCTTACCCCCCCCCCCCCCCATCCATAGTGCCTTTCATCCCTCCAAGCACCTGGCCTGACACTGCACCTGAGTTAAGGCCTCACCTTGCAGAAAGACACTGCGGCTGCTCTTGCTTCATTTAAGGATCCTCAGCTAACAGGCTGGGCAGGCAGGTTCCCCCATTCCAGCCCCCACTTAGGGAGCCCTTTGTAGGTCGGCCTCATGTGACCTGCCCCAGCAGACCAGCCCCACTTTACAAGTCTCCTGAGATCACACTGCTTGTTCAAGGCAGTTTCAACTCGATCTGTCTGGTCCCTAAACTTCCCACTACGCCTGCCTGGGAGCAAAAGGTAATCAAGATGGAAGAGTAGAGCCCTTCCCTGGAGGTTTCAATGAGGTGGTCCTAAGGGAACCACGCCAGCAATGTTGTATTCTTTTGAAGAGAACTGCCCGTCTCCTCAGAAACTGGCGGGCCTTGTCTTGAGAGATGTTGATTAAAAAGCCCCCTGCCCCAGGCCCCCGGTTCTCAGCGCATGGAAGCTTCTGGGCTATCTCTAGGGTCAGCGGCCCAGCTTGACTGCACACAGGGCCCCCTTCCGCCTTCGGCCCGGGCGGTCCTGCTTCTAAGGACCACGGAGGCACGTAAGGGGGGGAGGGCAGAGGCCCAGGAGTTATTGCCTTCAGGGCAGATGTCCAGTGTCCACGGTGCCCCGAGGCAGCACCTGTCTGAGATCGGCTGAGTATTTGGGGCCAGGCAAGTGCTGGGGTGTCCACTAGTCAGCACTAAGTGAAGAAAATACACGTGGAGCGGGGCTGCCGGTTAGCCCCGTCGGTTAGAGCTGGTGCTCACAACACCAAGGTTGCCGGTTCCATCCCCGCGTGGGCCACTGAGCTGCGCCCTCCCTAAAAAAAATACACGTGGAGGGATATGCCTCTGCCAGAGCCCTTTCTCTTTCTGGACAGTTACTCTCTCGCCTTTCCCTCCAGCCCCCAGGGCACGCGTGTCCCCGTTGCGTGCCCGTGGGGAGGCCGGAGCTGGCTCGCTGTGCTCCTTGGCCTCGCGGGCTGCGCGCTCCATCCAGTCCAGGAGAAACTGACAGCGCAGCACGGGGGGAAAGGGGCGTTGCGCCGTGCTCCTTTATCCTCGGGGCCGCCGGCCGACGGGAACCGGGCCTTGGTGCGCTTCCTTGGGGTAGCCAGTCCACCACGGCTCGCAGCCCGGGGTCCCCGCCACTTCCGCCCCCAGCTTTGGGCCGTGAGAGGCGTGCCACGGCGCGTGCGCACAGGGCGGGGCCTGGACTTGGCCTCCTTCCGCTTGCCACTCGGGGGCGCCACTCAGGGCGCGGGCGGCCTTTCTAGCCGAGGCATCTCGATGGTCGGCGTCCTCCCAGCTTTGGCAGCGCGGGCGGGCCCTCTAGGCCCCGCGTCTCAGTGGCCGGCGTCGACCCCGCCCGCCCGCTCGCTCCGCGGCGCTCGGAGGAAATGGCCGCGAGACCCTAGAGGCCTGGGACCCGAGGTGAGTGGCGTCTGGTCGCCGGGTAGAGGGGCTGGCCGCCGCGGGGGCGCGTTCGGCGGCGGGCGGGCGGCAGGGGCGGCGGCGGCTCCCGAGTCCGGCCCGCCCAGAGCCGCGGCGTCTGCGCCAGGCCGCGCTCCCGCCGGAAAGAGAAGATGGCGGCCCGGGGACGGCGGAGGGAGGAGGGAGCAGGGCCGCGCCGGGCCGGCGGCGCCGCGGGCGGGGGCTTCGGGGGCGGCGGGCACGGAGGGGCTGTGCGGCCGCGGGCTCCTCGGCCCCTCCGCGCTCGGCGCCGGCCTGGGGCGAGCCCCCGGGAGCTGTTGGCTCGGTGGTTGGTCCCTGTCTGGACGGACTGAAAGGACTGAGCAAGATGCTGCCCTTTGCTCCGAAGCAGCAGTAACAGGAGGCCGAATAGTCCGAGGCAGGGAGAATGCTTTTTCCTCCAAGTTGCGGTCTGGTTGGTTTATACGTCGAAACGATGACTGTTTCAAGTAACTAACGGGTAGGATTGAATTCCTTTTTAAAACAAAACAAAACCCAGTTCGTTCCCCTAGACGTTTTGAAGGATCGTGAGGTTTGGTTCTAGATCTTTTTATAAGTGTGGGTTTGTGCGCTTTCATTTCACGATGGTTTGCATTGGTGGCCGACTGCTCTGGTGAAGGCTAACAGGAGGGCAGTGGTGGTTGGTGCTGCAGGAAGCAGAGGGGCGTTCGGAAAACCGCTTTCGCTTTCTTGCTGGCTATGTGCCTAGTCATAAAGTACTGGGGTTTAGTTTTGTTTGTTGCCTGACTTGTCGATTTGATGTTAACACCAGCCGTATTTGTGTCACGTTTTACTGTCCAAACTTTTGCCTTCCCCCGGGCGTGTGCCTGTGGCCACCCCTGTTCTGTCTCACGCCTTGGACCCTCTGATCTCCGTTCGCTTTCTCCTCCCTCTGTTTCTGTACCTTGCTCCCCAGCCAGGTTGTGAGACACTGCAGTTCAAGGGAAGTGTTTCTGCTTTGAATCTAGCACCCCGTTAAATGAGCTTAGAAATGGGGCTTTAGGTAACACAGGGTGGTGAGTTAAGTTGTAGCTGTTTGAAGATACTTTAATTCTTGCCTGGACTGTAGATAATGATATCTTTATCATTTGCACACTGATGGAATGAGATTTGAGCCTAATGTATAGTCAGGAGCGTTTTGTAGGAGGAAAAGGTGGATTTTGATTTCAAGGTGTTTGCAGTATATCCAGGTACCGGTTGTGCCTGTAGGTTGGTGCCGGGGGGGAGCTGAGTCTCTGAGTGGCACCAGTAACTGCTCACAGTGGCACTCCACCAAAGTGGACCCTATTGTGAACAGTTTCCACAAGTGCTGTCTCCTTTATGAGTGGGGTGCTTTTTGTACGAAGCTCAAGTACAGGATCACAGAGCTGGGTTCTAATTGGGGCTGTGGGCCCACTCCCGACAAATGTTCCATGGTTTTCCCAGAGCCACTTGGCCCTGAGTGAAATACGCTTCTGGAAAGGTGCTTCTAACTGTGCATTTTAAGGAAATAAGATCTGTGACCTTTAGAACGGTTCCTTGATTTCTTTGACGAATATTCATTGCTTCCTGTGTGCCCAGCACCAGGGCTGAAGCAGTGACTAGAAAGGTGGTCTTCGCAGCCCTGGAGACAAGTGTCGCAGGCACTCGTGAGTTCATCCCAGCTCCTTCATTGGTCCAGTGTTGCCAACCAAGTGTCCTGGATCCTAGTGCCCTTAGTGGCTCTTTGGGTTGGCATATACGTATATACGTCTGTATGGCCTAGTCCACTATTTTCCTGTTTTAAACACAGCATAGACATTTCAGAAAGACAGCCCCCGGCCCTGCTGACAAACTTTCTGTCTGATGCATTTTCTCAGCATTGTTTCCTTCCTACTTGCCTGTGTTCTTGCAGACTTATTTTAACCACGTGATGAGGAGTAATGTGTAGCTTTCATTTACTTCTGATTTTCCAAGAGCCGGTCCTTACTAGTGTTTGATTAAATTCAGGCTATTTTAAGTAGAGTGAGTTGAATTCTGTTCTCATAAGAAAGGCACAAATAAGAAGTAATTGGCTGCCTCCCTGTGCTCCTTACTGTCTGCTAGTACCCATGGTTTCCAATTTCTTTCCTGGCAAACGATGGCACTCACAGCATGTGTGCAGGTATGAGCCTCGCAATGGCTTGTTGAGGACATGTGTCACTGGGGCTTGGAGACCGGCCGCTCATGCTTCAGGTGGGCCTCGGGCCAATGGGGTTGTCGCTATGTGGGGAGGGGGGCTGGGGTGGGCATTTGGGTGGAGTCTGCAGGTCCTGCACTTGGCTCTGTAAGACCTCCTGTGGCCACAGGGCGCCCCCTTCGCTAGGATTCTGTTCAGAGCAGCCCAGGGCCTGCTTCTTTGTAGTCTCTGCAGAATGTTCGGAGCCCCGCTTGTGTTACACTTCCTGTTAACATTGCTCCCAGGATACCCGGTGACTTCCGAGTGGCTTTCGCAGGGCAGGGATTGAATATGTTCCCAGGCAGCTCACTGGTGGCCTTGGGTCCCTGCAGTGTGGCACTGTGTCCCACGGAGGCCTGATTTGTCGTGTGCCTGGTACACTCAGGAAGTCATTCAGAAAGCTTTCCTAAAACAGCCTCCCGTTTGCTTTTCTTCTTATTTAAATGGTGGGGTCACTTACAGTGGATGTCAGGTATTACCCTTTTCATGGTCAGTATCAAATGATGTGTGCTAGTTAAGGCTCTGTGATTGACAGTGGAAATGCACTAATCAGGAAAGGAGGTGGGACACGGCCTGAGTCCAGCTCACATGGTCTCTGCCCACACTGACCTGGAGAATAGTCTGTCTTAGGCCTCAGTTTATTTTTTGAGTAGTAGTTTTGAGGGTAAGTTGTTACATGAAGTTGAATAGGTTAATTGTACATATTTTAATAAGAATTCTCGTAGCCTGGACTGTAAAACATACTTCATCTTGGTCTTATGTGTAATTTGTGGAGCAGGTATTTCTCTGTGGGCATCAAACTTAGACGCTGTGGTTTTATTTTTTTATACAGACACTTAGGTGGTATTTAATACCCTTTTATAAGACCTTAAATGGGAGCCATTATAGCTTTCCTATGTTTTGGGTTACAAAGATACATACATATTGGAAAACATTAAAATAATATCAAAAAATAAAGCAGAAACACCAGAGATGGCACCGTCCAGAAGCCCACGCCACAGCTGTTCGTGTGTTGGTGAGCATAGATGTCTGTGTGTGGCGGGTGTGTTTAGGGAGTGTGGTCGCTGAGGGCTGACTCTGACCTGCTCTCTTCGTGCTGTGTGTGTGGGCAGGGGGACGCGGGGGGACCCTTTGCAGGCGGAGAGTTCGTTCTCTTTTTTGCAATCTTAATCCTGTTATATAGGATGTTTCTTGATTTTTTTTTTTTTTTTTCAAACCCATCTTCTGATGGTGGACATCAGTTTGTGTCCCTTTGTAAATAAACATGGCTGGGAGCCCCTTATAGACACACCTGCATTTCCACTGATTTGCCAGGTGAAAATGAAGCGCGCTCACCTGGCCCCTGGGAACAGGGGTGTGTGGCCTGCTCTGCCCAGCACGTGAGAGGCTCTTGGTAAATACTTGTCAAATAGACTCTCCTACGAGGGCCTGTTTTCCCAAAAGCTCACCGACATGGACGCTGCCGTTTTGATAGATGACATCTACCATTTATTGCACGCTTGCCGCCTGTGAACGCTGACTGACACGTGACACGTTGTCATTTCAGATATCCTTTTAGGAAACTGAGGTCACTGTTGTCTCCATTTCCCAGGCAGGCCCCGAGAGAGAGACACTTGTCCAGCACGCCCCGCTGTTAGGTTGGCATCGGGTTGAAGCCAGGGACATGTGACGTAAAAGCCATTGATTGGGGGCATGTCTGCTGTAGTGGGGGGGCGGCGCTGCTGGCTGCTGCTGTCAGGACCAAGGAGGCTGAGTGGTCCCCCCTGAGGTGCCCCCTGCGCCCCATGGAGACACGGGGCTAGGCTAGGTAGATGCGCCAGCCTTGGCCTCTGGGTTTGTTAGATTGAAACGTGGGCAGTTTCCCCCTTGTTGGAAGATAGCCTTCCTCTGCATCTCCACGCTTGTGCAGCAGGGCCATGAGTGTGACGTCGTCGTCTGTGGATTCAGCTCTGCATGGGTCTGTGACACGTGACACAGAAAAGCCTAGTAGTTATTTTTTAACTCCTTTATTTAGGCGTGGGCTGTTCCCACAACCCCCCAAAACAAAACTGCGGTGGCCTCTGCTAATCTCGGGGGAGGAAGGGAAGATTCCAACCGAAATGCAGTTAATTCTTGACTTGCCTTGTTTCTGCCCCTTGGCCTGTGCTTGACGCCCTGAGACCTTTCTAAGGTGCAGCTCCATGTGTGAGCGGGCTTTGGTTTTTCTCCAGCCACGTTCTCTTTGAACTTGGATGGCAGCCCGTGTGAGTGCTGCAGACTCATAGATGGAAGGAGCGCCTTCTCAGTGGTCACCTGGAACTGGGAGGAAAGGCGGAGGTGGCTTCTGAAGACCAGTACTGAAGCAGAGCTGTCGCGGTCCTCTCGTCTTCCTGGGACCTTCCTGGGAAGGTCACTGGCGTTGCTTGTGGTCCTTTAAGCAACGGCCCCTTCAAGTCGCCCTGAGTGTAAAGTCAGTGCTGTGTCGCCCTTCGCACGGTGTCAGAAGCCAAAGCCCTGCACACCTGCAGTGACCCAGGACCCCAGGGATCTTGCGTACATTCGCTAAGGTTATGTCTGTTGGTTCTTAGCATATTGGGTATTTACCAGGAGACCTTTATGTATTTATGATAATAAACCCTTGCATATTAACACGAATAACATTTTGGAAACTTCTCCAAGGCAAAGACGACTTCATGAGAGAGGTGGTCGTGTTTTACGTTTTCTGCAAATCTCTTTAATGTCTGGCTTAACTGACAGCAGCTGGGTTCTCACGTCTGTTTCTGAACAACTACCATATACTCCCGAGAGAGTGACCAGTGAAAAGGGCACATAATGTCTTAGTGTTGTGTATAAGTATCTTGATGGGGGAGAGGGGCAGGGAACCTTAAAAGGGGTCTGAGAACCTCTGCTGTAGACAATAGTTAGAAATGCTCTTAATGTTTAGAAGTTCGAGTTTTAAAAACAGTGGACTCTGAACTTTAGCACCAGGAAATGGGGCACTTTGGAAGACAGACCCTGCCTTTTTTAATTGGCTCGACCATGTGCTGCTTTTTGGGGACAGGCTGGTTTGTGGTCACAGGTGACAGTGGGCCACCGTCTCCCTCAGAGAGGACCGCCTGACCCGAAGCCTGAGCGTCACTGGTGGGAGGGGGCCAGACCGCTTTTAGCTTCCAAACTTTCAGCCCTGGAGGGGAGGTGCCTGAATGGGAGCGGGAGCGGAACCGGAACCGTGATTTTGTGTCGAATGACACTGCACTTACAGGGTGTCTTTTGATAACACACAGCCCTCCCGGCTCTGAAACCATTCTTGCCACAATGAATATGGGAGTAAGCGGCCTGTATTGGGGACTGTGGAATAATGCAGGTCTCGGGTTGTGACCCCAGGAGACAACAGCAGGGCGCAGACATCCCCGCACGTGCCGTAAGGGAGTAGCCAGTACACGTGCACTTGGCCCGAACAGAGCAGCGTGGGTATGAAAGCAATAGGGTGGCCATTGTGTGTGTGGGGGGGGAGGGGTTACGGGGCAACAGCGTTGTAAATTAACAGCTTCAGGACCTGGAGACTCGGGAAGCAGCCCCCGAAGTGCCCAGCACTTTAGGGCCCACTGTCCTGGGAGGTGGCACTCAGTGCCTGGGTTCCCTGAGAGCACTATGAGCCGCCTGCCTGAGGAGGAGACGGGGCTCCGGTCTGGAGACATGTCCCAGTGCTGTCCTCACAGGAGCCAAACTGTCCCGCATGGCAGATTTCTTAAGAAACTGCGCCGGTCAGAGGGTTACTGGGACCCAGGTGGTGGCCTCGTCTTAGGAGCAGTCCCCTGGGCTGTAGGATTCGGATGGTCCCTGTCACAGAGTTTGGAGCCGTGTTTTCTTGTTTACTGAGCAATAAGAGAAGACTGGCTCGTCCGCTTAGCTGCCGTAACACAGTGCTGCAGACTGGGGCTCACCCACAGCAGACGTCTGTTTCTCAGGGCCCTGGAGGCCCGAGATCAGGCTGTGGGCCTGTACAGGTGGGGCCTGGGGAGGCCTCTTCTAGGCCACCACAGATGCCGAGCTCTCTGGGGGTCCCTTTTATAAGGGCACTGATCCCATTTGTGGGCGTCCACCCTCGGCACCTGAGCACCTCCCAATAGCCCTGCCTCCTAGTCCCATGGCCTTAGGCCCTAGGTTTCCACATGAATTTGGAGGGACAAAGACACACAGCCCACAGCTGCCTATCCAGGGTGGCAGCAGCTTGGGAGACTGTCCACACCATGAAATGCACAGCGGTGAAACCTCGGTTCTTTTCCCTGTTCTGAACTCGGACAAGTGCACATGGCTGCTCCGGTTCCTGACTCATTCTGCGAGTTGCCTGCTGAGCTCACAGCCAGAAAGTGGATATAGAGAGAAACCAGAGTACCCACTGCACCCACGGCCAGGGAGTTGGACGCCCGTCCCCACCAGAGCCTGCCTAAGGTGACAGCCAGTCAGTCCCTCAGACGGTTCTGAGGGACAAAGTTTGCTTTTCGCCTCCATGTATCTGTAAAGCAAAAATGCCCAAGACGCTGTCAGCCACAGTGTTGTTTCTAGATTTCTCTCTGCACCTCTGGAGAAACAGGCTGGGTTGTGGGCCATCTTTGCGTCCTCAGAATAGATTTAACAATGACAGTGTTATTTGCTCCGCTGCAAAACTTTGAAGGAGCCATCTGAAGGGCTTAAATGCAATTTGTACAGTTGATTCAGGTTCTGTGAGATATTCCAACAGAGGAAACTGCATTTCTTAGTTTACTTCACGGGCCCAAACCTCTCCTGTCTGTGTTCAGTGGTCAAGCGATGTGTTTGCTGCTGCAGACCCGTGGGGTCGGGGAGGGGAGCGAGAGCT
Organism: Rhinolophus ferrumequinum; assembly: GCF_004115265.2. Taxonomy (NCBI): domain Eukaryota; kingdom Metazoa; phylum Chordata; class Mammalia; order Chiroptera; family Rhinolophidae; genus Rhinolophus; species Rhinolophus ferrumequinum. The sequence continues at coordinate 843,111 of NC_046306.1, forward strand.
TTTCTCCTCTTCTCACTCCCTCCTCATACACAGCAAAGGATCAGTGGTCAGATGAGAGACCCTTCGTGCCAAATATAAATCACTGTAGACTTCAGCCTGGTGTGTCAGTTAAAAATCCCGAGTTAGCCAGAGTCCAAAATCATGAGGTGTGTTACAGCATCAGACTGTAACTTCTGACTGGCAGGTCCGAATTGTTTCAAAGTCGAAATCGTTAGTTTTGCATATTGTCCCAAGGGCGTATGAGGTTTGGAGAAACACAAGGTTTTGCACACAGGTGGGGCTGGTACGTGCCGTTTCTTGGTTGTCGTGTTGTGAAATCAGGAGCCTTGATGTGGTTGGAAGACACTCGATGTATTTTAGAGTGTCTCAGAGAGATGGGGCCACTTGAAATGGGCAGGTTGCAGGTAGTGTCCTTGAGACGCTTTGTGGAAGTGGCACCTTCGGGTGGCCCCTGGTGCTCATATTGCAGCACTGACCTTTACGGTGGTTTTTAAGGAACACACAGTACTGGGGAGGGTGTTTTGGGTTTTGTTTTAAAGAAATTCACCCTGGCAGCTTAACATCTTGAAGAGTTGGAGACACTGAGTACAGGTTGAACGGTTGCTTTGGAATGGTTTTGTGGTAGGAAATGTTTGTTCTAGCAGTTGGTGTGTATGCAGTGTTTGTCCACTGATAGAAATGGCTTGTTACAGACGCTCTGGCTTTCCCTGGGACCCTGGTGGTCCCCCAAACCCTTCCTGGGGCTGAGAGGTCAGAACTCTGTCCGCCTGACAGTGGGCGTTGTCAGCCTCTGCGGAGTTGCCATGGACACCGGTGAGCGGATGGCGTGCTCTCCGCCTCTGCACCAGCGCCTCAAATGTGCCGGCTCCACTTAAGGACGTCCTTGATGCAGCGCTGAAGACTGACTTGTACTGAATCTCAGCCTCCAAGTACATCTTTTTAACACTCCCTGTGGTGAAGTGGCAGGGACACATCAGCACTTCCTCTGCACCCAGAGGCAGGGTGGCTGTCCTCAGGAAGAGCCCCTGGGGGTCAGTTGTGAGCTGAGTAACGTCATTTGCACTTGAAAGGACAACTGATCGGCTGCAGTTTTCCCACAGTGTTTTGGCAGGCACTTTCTTGCAGATGAAGGATGTGAGTGTCAAGGAAAGCAGCCTGCAGTATCTGTTGTCACAGTAATATCTGCGCTTTCACATGGGCCTTAGAGTTTTGAAAAGCTTGTAGCTGCCATTGTGAGCTTGATGGCTTGCCAGTAATTAAAGCCGTGGGTGGACATGGGCGCTGTCTTCTGTGTTGTCTGATGGAACGTGCATGGTCTGGACTCAGCATGAGTCAGCCAAGAGGGTTTTCCAGTGAGGCCGCGGGGACCAGGTGTGCAGGGGGGACCAGGTGTGCAGGGCGGGCGCCAGGCAGCCCGCGTAGGGGGGGCACGGTGTTCCCGTGTCGCAGTGTCGGGGGTTCGATGTGATGTCACAGGACGTCCACAGTTACCCGGAAACCTTTCTCAGTTTCAATTTTGGAAATACCAGCATGTTCCACATAAATGAAAGCTCTCGGGGTCCTCATTGTTTAAGGGTGTCAAGAGGCCCCCGAGACCAAAAGGTTGGAGAGTTGCTGTTCAGCAACTTTGAAGGTGGGCGGGGTCCTGTTCAGCCGTTTGGTAACAGAGCCTGTTAACAGATTTTAAACCTAAGATTTCATAGCATTATTCCTATGTCTGCTTAGTGAGAAATGCAGCAGTTTGCAGCTGAGAAAAAAAATTTGCACTTAGAAATGTAGAAATGTAATTTTAAATATTCCAGTGCATTCAATGTTCACCTCCGGTTTTTTCACTTTCTCAGTTTCAGGGATGCCCACCTTTCTCTTTTTCTTCACAAACAGTTATTAATACAATGTGAGTGCGGTCTCCTGACCATACTCCTCATGAAATGTGCAGTAGTGTGTGGGCTTACGCATACGTGGTGTTAGGAACTTACCACTGGACTGCAGAGGTTTTGTTTCTCTTTTGTCTTTATACACATACATTTGTTTCATGAGCTACAGTTTTGTATTAGAATTTCTGTGTTGAAATTATGAAAAGAAATCAATTTTGCCAAATATAAAAGTCGAGATAAATGAACCAAATTATCTAAAATGATCTGATCTGTTCTGCATATGTACTTTATCTCGTTCCACTCAACAGACATAACTAGATTTTTCTTTTCCGATTAATTAGAACGTAAATCAAATCTAAACACATGCTTATTTTTCAGAATAACATAAATATTGCTTTCATTTCTGAGAGTATCTTAATTTCTTCGCTGAGTGTTGTGAAATAAAGTAAGGTTTGTTTCCAGTTTTTTTTGTTTGGTTTTGTTTGTTTTTATCCAGTTTCTTCTGAAAAGGAAAGTTTGTGAACTGTTGAAGCCTCATTTTGAGATGGGTTTACCACATTTAAGAGGTTTTGGTGGTGGTGGTGATGAATTTAGCTAATCAGGGTGAAACAGTCACTGTCTCTTTAAAAGGAGGTGTGACAGAATGTTTGTCTGTTCTGAGGTCACTAAGGATACCACAGTTACACAGAAGGCAGTTGGAGTGAGACTTGGGAGAGGTGAGGTGCAGGTCCGCTGGGCGCGGGGCTACTCGGGGCTAGAGTCTGAAATGTGTTAAAAGATCAGGATTCAGGGCTCACCTCGGAACAGAGCCGCAATTAGTGAGGCTTGAACTAGGCATGGCTATTGAAAGCGATGTCGGAGAAGTGAGTTTTAAATACACATAAGTGGACTGTACCACGTCGGTGTGGAGTAATCATAAACAGTCATCTAAAATCTTCCTTAGGTTTTTAACTGATGGCATAGCTACAGTATTAAGAATTTTTACATAATTACGTTCATTATTAATTTTGTTGTTCAGCCTTTTCACGTTTGTGTGTTGGGTTTTGTCGAGCTGGGTCCATCTCCAAAATGGGGTTACAACTGGAAAGCAGCTGACAGCTGATGCTGGTTTTGAAACCCTCTGTCCCTCCAAGATCTCTGCCCTCTTCCCGCCAGCTTGCTCTGCCTCCAGTGGCCAGTCCAGTGGCCAGTCGTAGTCCCCATGTCGTCAGTATTTTCTCTTCTTTAAAAGTCTTCTAGGGAAGGGAACTGTGTTGCGTGTTTTTCAGGTTTTCTCCCCAAGTGTCTTTGTAGGTCACGTAAAGTACAGATTACTTGCATTGAAGTTTGTTCTAATGTGGTTTCAGTTATAGTTACTCAAGATCTATAAACTGTTGTCTTCGTTTCTTTTAGGAGCTCACTCCGTGGGAGCAGTTTCAAGATAATCTGAGTCGTTACTGGTGAGCAGCGACTGGTCGCAGCAGTGTTTTGGGGCCTGGCTGTTTACCTGGACCAGGTGATTGCGCCAGCCAGGTTTTCTGTTGTACTTAGGACGTCCGTCCATAAAGGGTCCAAGCTTTCGGTGTTGGGGCAGGTAACGTATCAGTAGTGTTACATGCCAACAGCAAAATTTTAACTTAATAGGTTTGGAGTTTCTTAACCTATTTCTAAAAGGGCATTCATTGTATGTGAAGACAGTGATACAAGGTAACAGTCATATTTGTTTGAAATAGTCTCAACTTCACCCATAAGGTTCTTAGATGAATGTTGGGTAATGTGTTAAGAATTTGGTTCACAGCATGTCGTTTTATGTTGGTGGTTTTGTTAGTACGTAGACCTTGACATTGTATATTCTCTCTGTGGTGAACTGTGCTTTGCCGAGGAGAGTTCTTCTGGCAGAAAACCATCCTGCGGTGGGGATCAGGCTTCTTTCCCAGCCCTGAGTGAGCTTTATGGGGTCCAGACCCGACCGTCTGAACTGGAGGGGCTGCACCCCCTGTACTTTCTGGCACAGGCTGGCTCAGGCCCCTCAGGCCGCATCTTTAGTGCCCATGCCAAATGTTGTGTGAAATGCAGACTTCCCCTCGCTCAAGATGACTGTCAAATTTGCTGCAAGTTGGTTAGCACGAATAGAAACACTTGGGATGGGGGAACGGTTGTGATGACTGGTTTAGTAACAACAGCTCTCCTATGTATGTGTGGAGGGAGCACAGCTGTCATCGAGGGTCCATGTTGTTCTTCACATTTCAAATTCCCAGCCAGTGGGGGTCAGCATTGCCTCGCGGAGAGTGGTTCCGTGCCACTAGCCAGAGCACTCTTGAGCGGGAATCACCATTTACACCCCAACTTAGTTCCCATCACTTCAGGTGACCAGAGAGGTGGTGTGGTCCTCAGTGGCACATGGGCTCATGTCACAGCCACTCTGGCAAGTTTGAGTGGCCTGAGACCGTGCGGGCCAAGTTACATGGTGAAGGATATAGAGCTGGCCAGGAAACGGGAGGTGACAATACTTAGTGGGAAGCAAAGAAAGAACTGGGTTGCATGTGATTTTCAGTTTTGTATATTTGCTGTTTTGAAGGTTTTTCATTCTGTCCCAGTCCCTCTCTGAGGATGGAGCACGGCATAAGAGCTGAGGCGTCACTAGCATTTCAGTGTGATTGAAGCTGGACGGCTTGAAAAAGAATTCTCAAGGTATAAACTGAGTAAAGTTTTCGCAAACATAAAGATCATAAACATAAAGTTTCCTTTACTGATCTATAGGAAGAAAGACGGGAGAAGAAATGCACATTCAGACTCTTGCCTGGGTCAGGAGTTCCTCAGTGTCGCGATTACCTGTTGCTGCGTAACTACTGCCCCAGAGCTCGGCAGACCCCACAGTGCCCTTTCGTGTCTCCCGAGTCATAGCTCAGTGAGTGGGCAGGACTCAGCCAGGCGAGGCTTCTCCATGAGGCGTCCACGGGGTCACTGTGCACTCGGCCCGCAGCAGGGCCACGTGCAGAGCCCAACACCCCTCTGCACGTGGCATCAAGGCAGAGTGGTCAGAGTTGTCACACGGCAGCTCGGGGCTCCTAGGCCCGGGCCTGGCACGGCGTTCTGTCTATGCGAGAATGCCAGCGAGCCCGCGGCTGCCTCTGCTCCGCTGCCGCGGACGGTGCTGTGGTGCATTTGGCATTCCCCGCTGCCCGTGTTAAGTGGTGGGCTGAGCACCTCGCTGGTGGAATTCCAGGTTGGGAGCTGTGTTTTTCTTCTGAACATTACATACGTAACTAGGAACGTTTTCTTCAAGAATCGCCTTGAATTATGTCACGGACCATACTTGAGGAAACACTGGTCAAGATCACTTGCTTTAATAGACACCCACTTTCTGTAGGTGGAACACTGTTCCATCTACCGTGTTCATGCCTCCTGCGCTCACGAGGGGTGGTGCCCCCGTGGGAGCTCCCGCTGTGTATTCATGGCGGTCTGCACCCGCTGGCTCTTCTAGCTCTGGCGAATGGCTCCTTCGCCAGGACATGTGGCCTCACTAACGTTGGTTGTGGTTTGGTTGCATTTCACCATTAGGTATGGATGACAAAGGTGACCCCAGCAATGACGAAGCTCCCAAGGTCATCAAACCCACCAGTAAAGAGTTCAGGAAAACATGGGGCTTCCGAAGAACCACCATTGCCAAGCGCGAGGGCGCTGGGGACGCGGAGCTGGACTGCGTGGAGCGGGCCCCGCCGCAGCAGCAGAGCCCGTCCTTACGGCGCAGCGGGAGGCAGCCCAAGCGGACTGAGCGCGTGGAGGAGTTCCTCACGCGAGTCCGGCGCCGCGGCCGGAGGATTGCGCCCACCTCCCTGGAGGACCCCAGCGAGCCGGCCTCGTGCCCAGCAACAGATGCCGAGACTGCTTCTGAGGGGAGCGTGGAGAGTGCCTCTGAGATGAAAAGTGGGCCCAGGGCCAGCTCCGCGGGGGGTAAGGAACGAGCCGCCTCCTCTGCCAAGGCCACAGGGGGTAACGACGAGGATGACACTTCCGATAGTGACAGCGATGGCTTGACTTTGAAGGAGCTTCAGAATCGCCTACGAAGGAAGCGAGAACAGGAGCCAGCCGACCGGTCCCTGAAAGGTGCCCAGAACCGCCTGAGGAAGAAGCGGCGGGAGGAGGACCCTGCAGAAGCTGTGGACGCAGAGGCGGGCAACACTGTGGAGAGTTCCCCGCCCAGCAAGCAGGAGCCCACGGCTGCCCAGGCAGCGAAAGATGACCGGGAGAGGACGTCGGAAGGGCCAGCGGCCGAGGGACCCCCAGACGAAGAGCCCGGAGGCTCAGTCAGACACAAGCCTGAGTGTGAGGTTTACGACCCCAACGCTCTGTACTGTATATGTCGTCAGCCGCATAACAACAGGTGGGTCTCGGGAGGAGCTGTAGCTGCCAACTCTTGCTCGGGGTCGGCCAGCTTGCCATCCACTTCGATCAGTCACAAAGCTGGGCACGGGAGGAAGTGGGGTAGCTGAAAACCATGAGCAGGTCACTGAAAAGAAGGGGGCTGCTGGAGCCACACGTGCCTGTGGGGGCTGCTGGCCGCGTGGGGCTCTTCACTGCCTTGGTCACGTGAGCACGTGCAGCCAGCAGCCAGTGCAAGGGGCACACATTACTCATTCTTGTCACCCCAGAGGTCCTTCTCGGGTCGCACTGCTTTAGGCTGTCCCTGAGGGACACAGAGGCTGGTTGGCCCCCAGTATGGATGTTGAGGGCAGCTCCGAGCCTCCGGTGCTGTTAGGGCAATAAAGGCACTGTTGTCCCTTCGTGCAGACGGGCACTGCGGTCGCCAGGTGCTGTGGAGCCAGCAGTTCACTCCGAAAGCTCCACTCACGAAAAATAAAGTCATCTGGGCAAATGTTAACATCGAGAAGGGGCCTAGGATATGCCTCTGTTCTCTTCACTTTCTGTCCCTTTGTGTTTTTTTCATAGCAGCGTGTTGTTGAAACCAACTGTACATTAATAATGTGTCTAAATCGAGTGTTTTACCTCTTCGTTTTCCATCCCTGGTTATTTTCTAATTTCAGGTTTATGATTTGCTGTGACCGGTGTGAAGAGTGGTTTCATGGCGATTGTGTAGGCATTTCTGAGGCTCGAGGGCGGCTCCTGGAAAGGAACGGGGAGGATTACATCTGCCCCAACTGCACCATCCTGCAGGTGCAGGACGAGCCTAACGAGCCTAACTCAGAAAGCGCAACCCAGCAGGCAGCAAGACTCCGACCGGCGGACGCCGACGGCACGGACTGCACGAGTATAGGGACTGTGGAGCAGAAGTGCAGCGAGGACCAGGGCATCAAGGGTAGGATCGAGAAGGCTGCAAACCCAAGTGGCAAGAAGAAGCTCAAGATCTTCCAGCCTGTAAGTGCCAGCTCCGGGGGGCGGCCTGACGGGGCCTCGGGCTGCCTTCTACCCACGGGGCTCGGGGAGAAAGACCGTCCTGCACTTGGCTCTCGGGCCTCCCGCTCCTCGTGACAACTGTCTGCCTCCTATACTGTTACTGTGGGCGGATCATTTTCCAGTTATCTTTGTGTTACTGAAGTGAGTGTGCACCTGTCTCACCTGGCACCATCTTGAGAACGAGGGGTCTTATACCCGCCTCACTAGAGATGCCGAGGGTGGGGGTGGCAGCTGTCGCCTGGCTCCGTGGGGTGATGAGGCGACCTCGGCCAGGGGCAGCCCTCACACCGGCTGATACAGCGTGCGACCCTCTGGTGGTCCTGGGCACTCATTGTGCCTGAGCTGACTCACTTCTCCTCCCTGGCTGATTTTCAGGCCCCTTGAGGGCCACATTCTCCACGAGTCGTCAGCTTTGGCTGAGTGAGCTGTGTCGGGCTCTGACAAGTGCCCCGCTCGGCCTTCCTGAGTCCCGACCAGCCAGCCTCGAATGGGGCAGCCCCGGCCGGGGCGGGTGTGAGGCGGGCGGCACAAGGCTTTGGGGTGGCTGGGTCAGAAGCGTGTGCCCGACAGCCTGGAGCTGTGTTAGCTGCGAGGTGAGCATGCTCTGAGGCTGGGCCATTTCACTGTCTGTCCTGAGGTGTTCGGAGGCGCACAGTGCACGTGTATTAACTGTTAACACACTTAGTCATTAGGAAAATGAACGGAAATGTCAGCGGGAAAATCGTCCTAATTTCTCGTCTTTAATGTCCATGTGTTTGGATTACATGAGTTTAAATTCTGTTGGATTCTATGGAGGAAAAACCGTTCTCTTAAACACTTAACGTGAGAAGTAAGATTTTGCTCAAGTATAATTTCGTTGGCCAGGACATGGTCACGTGTACTTGGTGTTGGCCTGCGAAACACCTTGGTGACTAAGAACAAGCAGCCAGCCACGCTTGTAGTGCGTCAGTTCCTAAGCTGCGTGCCCAGTTACCAGACTTAGCTCAAAACCACACACATTTCTTAGCTCGGTTTGCAGGGTCAGAAGCCTGGGCCTGGTCTTGCTGCGCCCCTCTCAGGGTCTGAGAGGAGAGGGCTGCATGCCAGGGCCTGGGGTCTCATCAGAGGCCCGGCTAGGGAATAGCCACCTCCTAAAGCTCTGACACGGTTCGGTATGTGGCTGTGTCCCGTGCAGCTTTTGTGGCCTGTTGATACTGAAGGGCATTTGCTGTGCGTCAGATTCGGGTTAAATTGGGTGTCGCCCTCACCCCAGAGCATAGCCGTGGGGGCCTCACAGCAGGGCTGCTTTCTTCACCATCAGTAGTGGTGGCTTCATGTCTTTGGAAGGCCAAGCCCTCTTTTAAGGGTTTTCGCCTAATTGAGTCAGACCCTTTGGATTAATTCAGAGTCATCTCATTTGGGGCCTTCATTACATCTGCAGATACCCCTGTCCATTTACCCTATCAGAACGTAATTGTGGGTGTGACATCACATTGTGTCCGAAAGGACACAGCATGTGTCCTGGGGGCGGGGGTCCTAGGGTCCTCTTGGAGTTGTGCCTGCCACGAGTGGCATGAAGAGTGTGCAGGCCTTCGCCCGGGGCGGTAGGTCTGTGTGCTGGGAAGGAACAAAGATGAGTTTTTATTCACTTTCAAGTACTGTTAGTGTCTCCTGATTAGAAACAGTAACCTCAGTGCTGTAAACAGTGATTTTGCAAAGTACCGTGACGCTACGGTGGTGAGTGTTGTCTGCGGCACGTTTCGTTCTGCAGGTCTCAGAGGCGCCGGGCGCTGCCAAGTGTATCGGCCCTGGGTGCGCGAGCGTGGCGCAGCCGGACTCCGTCTACTGCAGCAACGACTGCATTCTCAAGCACGCTGCCGCCACCATGAAGTTTCTGAGTTCAGGGAAAGAAGCAAAACCCAAACTGAAAGAAAAGACCAAGCCGAAGCCAGAAAAGCTCATTCTTCCGAAGTGTAGCGTTCAGGTAAGCTGAGCAAGGGCAGCCATTTGAGCAGTCGAAGCGGAAAGTGTCCCTGTCGCAGACTTGGCTGGTTGTAGGGTGCGGGGCAGCGGCCGAGGCGAGAGGCACGCGCCGGCCCCTTTCCCTTGGTCCTCCATCTTTCCATCTTTCCATCTTTCCACCGGCTCTGTTGTCAGCAACGGAGAAGCAAGTCCTGACGGTTTCTTTCTACCGCCCTCTAGCTGAGGGAGTAACAGATACAGACGCAGCAGAGCAAACCCAGCCTGCGGCTGCTGCGGGGAAGCTGAGCCCTCTCTCTGTCCACGAAACAGCAGTGACAGGAGAGTCACATGGAGAGGAGTTGGCAGGCAGCCAGCGGGGTGGGCAGGGGCTGTGGTCCACCTAGCACCCCCGTGGCCCCAAGTTTGTGCCCCGTGTGATTTGGGAAGGCTTGAGGGTGCTTCAGAACGCAGGCCCTTTCCTGACACTTGAAGACCCTTCCTGGGGAGTTGGCTCTAGTGGGCGCGGCTGTACTGCGGCCCCCGCTACGTCTGTGACAAGCGAGGCCTGAGTGCTATTGGGGCAGTTTTCTTGACCTTGACAGTGCTGTTTATCCCTTAGATGGCTTTGTTTTTAAGGCTGGTCGTTTTTAACCAGAACTGCCGAAGAAGCAGTTGTGTGCAGTAAGGGTGTCGTGCAGCGTGCCTGGGGTAGCCCGGGAGCTCCCCGCGCCCAGCACGTGCCCCCCGAGGTCCTTCCCCCCTGCTCTCACCTTGTGGCCCCACCACGCTCGGAGCCCAGCCGCATTACAGGTCATTTCATGCCGGGCCTTCTCAGCACTCAGACCCTGGAGTCCTGGCTGTGGCGGTGGGTTGTGAGGGTCGGCTGGTGTGTCCGTGCAGGGCAGTGGGGGGGCCTGAAGTGACCCCGCGTGCGTCCGCCCTTCGTTGAGAGTGAGCTGAGCCAAGGTTAGCTCTGACCTTAATGATGGGGGTTTTCCTGCTTATCCAGGCAGGCGTCAGAGTCTCCTCCATGCACAAGAGAGCAGCACCAGACCAGAAGGAAAGCACCATGAGGAAGGCCCTGGCGGCCCCTGCTAGGAGCGAGGTTCCTATTAAGGGAACGACGTGTGACAGCGGCACGCCGTCCTGGGCCAGCGACCACAACTACAATGCAGTGAAGCCGGAGCCCAGCCCCGCCCCCTGGCCGGCCCTGTGGTGCAAATGTACGTATCGCCGAGGGGCATCGCCGAGGGGCGGCGTCGGGCCTCCCGGGCTCTCCCGGCCCCGCCCCCTGGCCGGCCCCGCCCCCTGGCCAGCCCTGTGGTGTAAATGTACGTATCCCGAGGGGCGGCGTCGGGCCTCCCGGGCTCTCCCGGCCCCGCCCCCTGGCCGGCCCCGCCCCCTGGCCGGCTCCGCCCCCTGGCCGGCCCTGTGGTGTAAATGTACGTATCGCCGAGGGGCGGCGTCGGGCCTCCCGGGCTCGGCCCGGCCCTGCGCTCAGGCCTGGCCACGGCCAGGAGCTGTGGCCCCGTGTGGCGCTGCCCGCAACCCCGCCCCTAGCCGGTCCCCACAAAGCTGTACAAACCCCCTCGCGGCTGCTGTGTGTCCAATCTCTTCGGTTGTCAGGCTCTGGTAAGTATCTGTATGATGCTCAGCGAGGTCCGACGGAGCAGACACGCTGCCCAGCGCTCAAACGTGTCAACGTCCCAGCGTCTGCTGCCATTTTGTGACAACCCTGTTAGCTCGCTCATTTCTCCACGTTGTCTGCTTTTAGCACATGCAGTCATCACTTCTTTTGTACACTGTGGGAATCTATACTGCGGATCACCGTTGATCTGATGTAAAAGACGGTTTTCAGCAGAGTATGTTTGACAGGGCAGAACTTTTTTCATGTCCAGTCCACACACGACACACCCACATAGACACACGCTCACGTTTGGAAGGCCCTTCCCCGCGGCTCTGTGTTCCACGGTAAGTGACGTGATGTGCTCCCTGAAGGGAATCTGCCCCAGCCTGTAAGTGCCCATAGATCTTGGAAGTCCTGGCTTCAGTTATGCAGTAAATTTAGTTTCTTCTTGCATTTCAGCCCCTCTCCAAAATTAAAATTTGGAAATTTAAATAGAACCATTGGGCACATTTTACTCTATTAAGATTATTGTTAATTTGGTTTTTATGCTGTCTTTTAGACCATTTTGTGCCTCTCTTTACAGCAGCAAAAGGTTAAATAGCCCTAAATCGCACGACTATAGACGTGTGCGGTGTTCTGTTAGTCAGCCTCTTAGCAATCACCTGAGGGAGAGCACTCGTGTAGGCAGATGCCAGGTTAGTATAGTTAGAAAACCTGTGTCTAGATGCTCATGATAGAATGTAAAGGGTCCAAGACCTAAGAAATGGAGTTGCAAGTAAATTGCAAAGCAATACTAGATTTTCTTATTTTATTTTAGGAATAAGTTATTAAATATAGAAATAACCAGTTGTATTAAAATAAGTCTGATGCACCTTAGGTTGTTTGAACTGAGAATTTCATGCTAACATCATATCTCAAATCTTCATCAAATTATAATCTCCGCAAAGTAGCACTTTCACAGAGGTCATGAACGTACCTAAAAATCCACGTCACTTACGATTGCTGGTGTCCTAAGTGGTTATAGGCCTGGGACAGAGTAAGGAGCACCAACGCCCAGCCTCCAAAGCCCTGGCAGTTGATTTCAAATCAGTCTCACCATCTCTGTTGACTAGAATTGGACAGCTGCCCTGAGGCTCCATGAGCTGAGTTGTGGGGTGCAGAGCGGAGTAGGGGTGTCGGTGGGAGGGTGGGACAGCATGGCTCTCCCTGGGCTCTTAACGGCTCACTGTTCTTGAGGGAAAAGGAGGGGTGGGGGGGCTTGCGCTCCCCGAGGAGGCCAGTTTCTGCTCAGACGGTTTTCTTCTCCACCTCCTCTTTCTATGCCAGCTCTTCACTGAAGCTCCCAGTGCTTCGGTTGACAGAAACGTGAAACAAATTAATGCCTGATTACCTTTCCTAGCACATCCACGCTTCAGAATTAAACTTGGTGGATATCCAAAATGAATTGCATGCATAAGGGACATATTTTTGAGCTAGTTGCATTTGATCTTGTTATCCCAGAAATGTCATCTTCCCAAAAGTGATTGGGAGGACAGTTAAAGGTTAGTAGCAAATACGACTTCGGCCGTGGTGAGTAGCAGCTGTGTCTCCACCGCTGTCCCCAGACGGTCACTTCACAGTTGCGATAGCGGGATGGTAACAGAGCACAGTGCACACAGAAGGCTACGCCCCACGAGGACCCCACCTGCCTCCCTGGCTGGCTGCAGAGTGTGCTGCTTTTCCTGGTGGGGGGTGGTGACTCTTAAGACAGGGCGTTGTCTGCACTGACCTGGAGACGAGGATCCTCACTGAGCCCAGAGAGCCATGCGCTGCTGGAGGTGCTCCAGGCGCCCCCGCCCCCCGGTCCACTGGTTTTTGGGTACCAGGGGGTTGGATTGTGGGGATAGGGACAACTTTTCAGTGAACATGGAGGGGACCTGTGAAGCGGGCATGGCGTCGCTGTGCGTGGAGGCTCTTTCCTCTTCCACACAAGTGTCAGGAGGCCCTTTTTCTCTGGGTGATGCCAGTAACACAGTCTCCTGAGTAATTTTTAAATTGTTTTTGAGGGCGTCTGTGTAGTTTCTTTAACTTACAGAAACAATTGCCATTTTATTTCTCCCCAAAATCAGTAGTCTTTATATTTTTATAGCCTTCTTTTTTCTCTATTGGTTTACCTTCCATTACTGTCAAGGTATGAAGAGAGCTGAAAATATTTTCCTAAAATTTCCCTGGTTTATTACAACTTGACAGTGGAATTCTGATAGGCAGAGGCACAGGTTCTAGTATTTTGGACTCAAATAGCTCGTTAGGTGACTTAAAACACTGAACAGAGTCCGACTGGAAAATGAGGTTTCTACAGTGTCATCTAGCTCAGAGACTTACAGTGGAAAACCCTAACAGAACCTGTCCACCCAAATCCAGGTGGTTGGTTAAGCCTTTTGCCAGATACAAGTCACGTGTGTGCCACATAGACTGTCTAAGCACTGTGGTGAGCTGGCTGAAGGAGGACGCAGATTTGCACGAGGATAACTAGTGGTGTGGACTCCAGAAGCACATTTCACCAATCATAAGAGGAAACAAGTACCCTGTAATAAATGCCGGGGTTGAGGCGGGATTCTGGAACCCAAGCATATTTTGTAGAAATTTAAAGCGGGCTGGCTAGGGGATGTCTCGATCAGCTGCGTGAGCCATTTTTATCTGTCCCTTCCAGATTGTCTGGCAATAAAATATGGTTGGCGACAAACCAGACTACCTACGAATTGGTTTCTTCCCCAATTCGAGGGAAGAAGCACTGTCCAGATATGGGACTTGGCTTGACGGTTGTTTTTAACGCTGTCCATGCAGCTGTTTCCTCGGCTCTCAGTGACGTTCTTTTATATTTTCTTTGTTTTACTTTTTACAAGCTTACAAAAGCCATCTGTTGAGAAAATTAGATTGGGCGTAGTTTCACATGAACATAAACTAACACTTGAGATGAAACCCTTGGCAGCAGCGTGTGCCTCCCCGGGAGGGGGGAAATGGGCTGCCAGGTCCTGCAGGGTGGGTCCTGCCCACTTCACCTGCCTGTTGGTGAACTTGATGTGGCCAAGGCAGCCACGGCTCCACTCGGATACTGGTGGAAGATGAACAGAGGAGGGAAGTGCCCTGGGGGCGTCCCCCCGAGTCCGCAGGGCCGCTCTGAAGATGCTGCTCCATGCCTCCAGCATGGTCCACAAGTCTGCCCTGTTGGTATCAAGTTGTAAAATGCTTAATCTTGATTTTTGTGTGTTGCACAAAACCATGGCACGTAGTTATGTTCTTGGCTTCTGAGAATTAAAGAAGTAAACTTAGAAGATGGATAAGAAGTTTTGCCACTTTCATTTATTTAAATGAAGGTTGGGGCAACTGTCTGCCGCAAGCCTGGAGGACGTCAGCAAGAAGAACGTAAAGGTAACTGCATATCCCGAACGCTGCTCGGCCACCAGCCTGGGGGTCCACTGATGGGACCCTTTGTGACCAGGAGCTTACAGGGTGGGCAGATGGACTCATCTGACGTGCCCCTAACCCGTCATGTTGGTTGAAGTAGTAAACAATTTGGGCACAAACGAATGATGTTGCTTAAAACGTAACCTTATTAAAGTGACATGAGTGCCTGGGGCCTGGTTCCGAGACGGGGGAGACGGTGGGGAAGCGGCGGCTCACTGCCCGGGTGCCTGCTGCCAGTCCAGTTGGTGACAGCCTTGGTCACATCTCATTCTAGTGGAGCATGTTGAAGTATAATTGGAAAAGTTCTTTTCCATGTTACTAACCCAACATGAATCAGCTTTGGGTTTAGATTTCAAAACACTACATGAGACTGAAAATAAAGGGTAATTGACCTGCTGATGTCCACTTGCTTCTTGCTAGTTTCCTGTGGAGAGTTCTATGCACCTCTCCGTTTAGGGTGTTAGCCACTCAAATACCACATCAGGAACAAGCCACCTAGAAAAGCTGCGTGACCCAGCCCACTCATGCTTGCTTGAGTGTTACTTGGGAATTCGTGTTTTCTGACGCACAAGCAAATCAGTACTTTACTTCTAGAGAAAAGAAGCAAAAGCAAAATGGTTTCTTGCTATTTACTACCTTGATTTTCCACACATGGAAAGCTCTTGTCAGGAAACCAAGTTGAAATGGGAAACTACACGTGTCCCGCAGAACTGATGTCACTGAACAAAACGCACTGCTTCTCCACTGTGTTGCCCCCCCAAGCCCTCGGGTGGGTCCCAGTTACAGAGACAGTCCCCACAGCGGTAGCTGCCTCGCTCTTCCTGCTGAGTGGACTTGGGACCCAGTGGGGTGGGTGGTGCATGGAGGTCGTGTGGTGGCAGCAGGCAGTTCCAGGCAGGGGACACCCCTGCCGAGGCCTGCTGTCCCTTGCCTGCACCATGTGCTTTCACTTGCTCATTGTCAGCAGAAGCTCACTTGGCTTTTACAGCCAGTCATTCAATAGGCCTGCGCAGGCGTCGGTGACTGAAGGGCTCCTTTCTGGGGTAAACACGCATAGTGTGAGTAGCACAAGAGGTAGAAAGCAATTTCCAGGTGCTGAGGGGCTTCTCCCAGGTCCTGTGCCTGTGCCGAGCTGTCCCGTGAGGCCCTCGCTACACGTGGCTGTTGGGCAGACCGTCACTACTGCCCACCCGCTGTAGCTTCCTTTGGGCATCTGCACAGCTTCTCCCCGGGGGAGCAGCGCAGCACAGCTGCTGGAGGAGACCTGTGTCCTCCCAAGCTCCACTGAGGCCCACCAGTGCCACCCAGTGGCCAGCGATGCCACAGCCACCTTGCCATGTGGCGAGGCCCTCAGTTTTATGCTTGTTGGAAATGAGCCAATTGGAGTGTTGCTGCTCGCTGATCCCCGTGGACACCAGCCTGCTTTGCTCTCTGCTTGGCTTCACCCCAACAATTCATCTCCTGCACCAGCGTGGTCGTCGGGCAGAAGCAGGCGCACAGGCAGCTTGGCCTCCTAGAGCGACAGGTTTTCCCTGGCTCCCTGGGTCAAGACCTGGCCCGGAACCTGGCAACGCTTTCCCCCCACACGGCGGGTGGAAGCTACCTACAGGCTGCTTTGCTGCCAACAGCCCAGGCCTGGCACACACCCCTGCGGGGCCGCCTCTGCCCACACCGCAGTCTGCTTAGTGCTGCCAGCAGAGTTCGGCAGCATTTGGGGGCGTCAGCTGTCCCCTGAAGCCACCCTGGCATGGGGTGGGCCACTGCTCTTCTAGAATGGGTTTTTTCTGGCTGGTTACAAAGTTAGTCCTTGCCCTTCTGTAAATTTATCCACAAGCTAATACAGTTAGAACTGAGTTTGGATGAAGGGTTTGCAGACTTGATGTAGCTGTGCTTAAAAATGGTAGCGTTTCTCTGTCAGAACATTCCAGCACTGCACCGAGGTCACTGTTCAGCACGTGCCACGTGCAGCTTACAGTGGGGTCAAAGGGACCAATGTGGCCCTTGCTGGAAAGCACTTTCTGCATGTTTCCAGCTTTGGAGTGCCAAGTCAGGCCCCTTCAGCATTTTACTAAGAATTTGTTTGCTTCATTAGACCTGTTTCTATACTCTGGGGAGCAGGTAAGGGAAAATGGAGGTTGGCTTTAAAAGGCAGCAGCAGCTCATTTTATGAAATGTCCTAGTTAAGAAAGCCATCCCCTCCCTGCTTTTTAAATCGATTACACGTGTTTACTGTTATTTACTGTTACCATGGATAATGGGTCATTGTACTCACAGGTATTGGGAATATCCTAAGTACAGTCTCAGAAAATGTACCAGTCAGACCAGCAGAAGTATTGATCAATTAACAAATGTGTCACTTGAAACAATGAAAGCCACAAGTGACAATCTGTTTTAGGCCACATCACACAGATGTCCTGTAGCTTACAATCAGGCCTCTTTGTGAGGTTTCTGGAAGCACCCTAGGCCAGCTTTGAGAGTTACTGACGTGCGCTACCAAAATGCTGTCCTAAAGTTGGTGTTTGTAAAAAGCTGACTGAACCCGCTCCTCAGCGGTTCATGCCTCCATGATTGCCAGTGGGTGGCCTCCCTGCCTGGCGGTGTTACCGCTCTCTGCTCAGGGTTACAGGGCTGTAGACAAGTGCGGCCACACTCCCTGCCCCCTCCCACTTCCCTGCAAAGAGGTCCTTCCATTCACCCTTCCGTCTGTCCGTCTCATTTACTGACCTGAGCTCCAGCCGTCCTGCAGACCTCGGTAGCCACATGTGAGGCGGTAACGTTTCCAAGTCCTGAAGTCCACTAACTCCTTAGGTATCTGAAGACCTGATGAAATAATCATGGAGAAGTGTAGTTTCTGTCGGTTGTCGTATGTCCCTATTTTTACTTTGTCGGACTTTATAGTGGACTTTACTTAGAAACCCAGCTCCTGAAGGAGTGAAGCCGTGAGGTGACTTGATGGTGTTGGACACCGGTGGGACCAGCAGGCCGGGTGGTATGTGCAGTGGGCTTTGGAAACCTGGACAGCTGAGGCCTGGGCATGCCAGCGCATGGGGTCTGGTGGACAGGCCACCTTAGGCAGAGGTGGGCAGGGGACGTGAGGTTGGGCTTGGAGATGAAGTGATTTAAAGTCAGAATTGATGCTTGGTGACAAAGCACTTCTCACACTGTCCTAGCTTTTGGGTCCATGAAGTGCTGTTGCAAACTTTGCAAATTAGATGACTGCACTTACACTGCAAAGTGGGGAAAATGTGAGGTCCCCATGGGCTTTTAGCACCCACCGCTGGAGGAGGGAAGGCCTTGAGGGCAATGGTGACGGCTCTGGCTCTCTGCCAAGATGTCCGTGGCTGCTGGTGGTGGCTGCACTGGGGCCCTGGAGCTCACCTGCAGGGAGGGCTGGGCCTGTAGGTGGAATCTCACCTCTTTGCCCAGCTCTCAGACTCTCTCCCTTGTTCACTGCAACAGTTAAAAGGAGCAGGGCTGGCTGGCTGGCTGGTGATTGACTTTTAATCCCTGGGTTAAGTTGGGGTTGGGGGTGGTTCACTACCTCAGGAGTAGTTTGAGAAAAACCTGCCCCGGGGAGGTACCTTCTCCCTGTGTGACTCGACCGCCTGCCCTAGGGGGCATCCCCATGGTGTCTTGGCTCGCCCACGGGGCCCCCTGGTCCCTGCCATTCTGCTTGGTGTGCAGAACACGGACCACGGAGAGAGTGCCACCTGCTCCGCCGTCACAGCTCCGACCTGGCCCTGGTTGGCAGCAGGTCCCTGAATCATGTCCCTGAATTGTTTTGCTTTCCTGAGACTTTAATTCTGACAGTCTGACACAGGGTTCAGTGTAATCCTTTGGCGTACCCCAAAGAAAAGGTTACTGGCAACAGATTTTTGTGCACATTGAGGTGTTTGATAATATCTTTTAGCTGTTGTCAACAATACTTGCTAATTCACTGTCTTACTCAATGATCAAATACAACTAGAGGGCTGTAAATGGGAACATTTACATAACTGTTGAATACTATATCTTGTCATGTCTTAGTACAAAAAACAATGGGTCTTTCACATGCTGGAGAACTGCCTGTGTTTTATTAGTCGTCTTACTCACTTGACTTTTGTCCAAAAGAATGATGAACACCTATGAGGAACTGCCCCCACCCCCCCGAATGGACTCGGGGTAGTCCTCTAATGCCTGGGGGTGCATATGCATTTAAAATGTGAAGGGAATTTGTGTTTGACCCCTCCTGAAAAGATCTTTTAAACTCATGTTTACAAAAAGATTACACTTAAATTTTTAATGAGGTGTTTTTCTAAAATCTGCCTTTTCTTGATAATGTAAATTTGTCCTTCCATTTTCAAGCTTAGCTAACGATTTATATCAAGCCTTTGATAAGTAGAGTTTGTTGGTTGAAGTAACAGGTTTCAGTAATAATACAGTAGAGCGTTTCTTTCTGAAACGAAGCATGGCTGTGATCGTAAATACTGATGGAGGCCTTAATTACATTCCTTTTCTGAATTCAGTATTAAAAAACCCTTTTCTCTAAATCAGTATCTCACGCGATAAGGCCTGGAAAGTGTTCGCTAGTTTAAGCGTGAGCAAGCTTTTCAGGACACGTGACAGCACGCCTGGGTGTCGTCCTGCCCCACTAAGCGTGTGTCTCCTTTGCAGCCGTGAAGGAGGAAAGACAAGTGGAGGAGAGCCCAGCAGCGGCATCTGCGGTGCCCAAGAGAGCGGTCCCTCCAGGTTCGTCGGGGGGCGGCAAGCAGCCGCCAGCCAGAAGGCTCCTTCCAAACAAGCCTCCTTCCGGAAATGTGGCAGCGGCCAAGCCGGCCGTCAGAAAGGCGCCTTCGGGTTTCAAGGGCACCATACCCAAGAGGCCCTGGCTCTCGGCCTCCGTCTCGGGCAGTGCTCCGGCCACCAAGCAGGCAGGGCTGGTGCCTGGCGCCACCACATCTGCTTCCAAAAGGTTACCGAGCTCTGCTGCCTTGCTGGGGGCCACCAGGAAGCCTGTGGCCGCCTCTGTGCCCTTGGTCTCTCCTGCCCCGGGACGCCTGGGGACCTCCATCGCTGCCCCATCACAGCCAAATTCACAGATTCGGCAAAATATACGACGCTCCTTGAAGGAGATTTTGTGGAAAAGGTGGGCTGTTGCGCTTCATTTCTACCTTTTCTCCATTTCAAGTGGAATGGAACGTGCAGGTGCAGTGGTTTACACAGCAGCTCCTTTGTGCCTCCTAGGGTCAGCGACAGCGATGACCTGGTCATGACGGAGAATGACGTCGGGAAGATAGCCCTCCGGATCGAGAAGGAGATGTTCGGCCTGTTCCACGTCACAGACAATCGCTACAAGAGTAAATACCGCAGCCTCATGTTCAACCTCAAGGACCCCAAAAACCAGGTGTGCACCTCGGGGTTTGGGCTCGTGGCCCTGCCACAGAAGGAAACCTACTCTCTGGTTTCGTTAGCTGAGGCACATTAAACACAGCATTCTGAACCATCGTTACCCTTTTCGTGGCAGCTAAAAGGCACTTTTTATCCCCTTGGACGCTTGCCATAGGCCATTGGTGTGGGATCGTCACTCATCCTCTGTTCCTTACCTTCATGGAGACCTGGGGGGTCTCACCCGCTCCCTGGAGTCCATCTTTATCCTGCCAGCTTCATGTCTCGTAAACATGGCTGTATAATTGCGTCCTCGTCATCCCATCGACTTCAGAGTCAAGTTCAAATCCTCTGTCCTAGTATGTGGGCATCTCCATATCTAAGTGGGCTGCTTCTGCCGGCCTTTTCTGCCTGATTGGCATTCCCCATCAGCTGAGCGAGCCTGTCCATTTGGGTTTCCTTAGATCAATAAACTGCCGTGCTCACCGTCTGCACAGGTGCTGCGCACACCTGTTTTTGCAGCACTGGGTGGGCAGTGCTGTCCCCACAGGACCAAACGGGTTGGCTGCTAGCCTGAGCTCACGGTTCTCCCAGCTTCCGGCCGGCCTTGTGGATGCTTAGCGGTGTTAGACACGGGCCCACGGAAAGCTCCGCTTCCGTCTCTCCACATTAACCCCAGGCAGAAGAGGTCTTTTCCTACCTTTGTTCCCAACACTGCCTTTTGGAGTTGATTGTTGATTTCTCTGAGGTCTTTTCAGCAGTTGGTGCAACATGGGCCTTGAGGTCAGCTGTGTGACCTTAGTGCCCATGTTTTCTGGGCGCATTTGCTGTATGGCAGGGGCAGCCCAATGTTTACTCCCGGGGGGCTGTTGTCTGGAAGCCACAAGGCAGGCCCCTGCTGCTGTGTTGTCTCCAGATCCTTTCTAGGATCTTAGAAACAGTTACTCAGGTGTTTTCGAACCAGTGAACGAAAGATGTTTGTTCACAGGGACTCTTCCATCGTGTTCTGCGTGAAGAAATTTCTTTGGCAAAACTTGTGAGAATGAAGCCAGAAGAACTTGTATCTAAAGAGCTTTCCGTGTGGAAAGAGCGGCCCACGAAACCTGTGAGTGCTGGTGGGCGTGGCTGCTGGGGGCGCTGGGCTTCTCCAGAAGCCCAGGCTGTTGGCAGGAGGGCGCCCGCCTAGAAAAGGTGTTGTAAGGCTCTGTGTGTGTCGTTCACACCTTAGGTGATGGAGTCCAGAGCTAGACTGCATAATGAAAGTAAGAGGACTGCCATTAAGCAGGAAGCGATTCCCGACATGGAAGACTCGCCACCTGTGTCAGACTCGGACGTAAGCACTTGGCTGCCGCTGTTGACAAGAAGCCACTGGATGGTTGGGGCAGACATGACTCTGCCAGTTTATGCATGTGCACAGTCCTCGGGAACGTGCATTCGGTGGTCCTTTGGGTGGCACTTAACCATGAGGTGTTTCTTACGTGTGCTGGGCCGGGAGGAACTGACCTTGGTGTTTTCTCTCTTCACCGGCAGGAACAGGAGTCGGTGCGAGCTGTCCCTGAGAGCAGTGCCGCGCCCCTCCTGGACGTCTTCAGCAGCATGCTGAAGGACACCACCAGCCAGCACCGGGCACATCTCTTTGATCTGAACTGTAAAATTTGTACAGGTGAGCAGGTTTGGGGCTGAAACTTTGGAAGGGACACTTGACTTGCTTTCGTTTAAAGTCGCTGATCCTTCTAATGGCAATGGGATTGAGCCAAGTTTAAGAAATTCAAAGGCTAGGATGGTCTTCTGGAGTATGTAAAGTTAGCTCCGAGTTTTAGAGAGTTCTTTTTTATTCTTGCAAGAAATCATGACCTACTCGTGGACAGGCTGTGCCCTCACAAGTGTCAGATTTCTCACGAAGGCCTTCCTCTTTTCTTCAGGTCAAGTTCCATCATCAGAAGATGAACCAGCTCCAAAAAAACAGAAAGTGTCAGTTTCTGCTAAGAAGGAAGAGTCAAAACCCAAGCACGACAGCTCTCCCTCTGAGCCAGTTCTTAGCTCAGCTGATGAAGTCATGCCAGCTCTGCCTGAGAATGCCTCTGAGCCAGACCCAGAGAGCAACTCTCGGGCACACTCGGAGCGGAAGGGCTTCCCCGGGCCTCCAGGGGACAGCCACCCCGAGCCCTCTGCTCTGGAAGGGCCCTCCTGCCCGGCCTCCTGTGGGGCCGCGGTGCTCAGCACGGTCACCATGTCTGGCCGAGACCCCAGGACTGCACAGAGCGGGTCGAGCGCAGTCACGACCCCTGCAGCAGCCCACCCGGACAGCATCCACCCAGCAGAACCACGACCAGACGTCCTGAAGCCTGCTGTGGCCTCTGTGCTGGTGCCCAAGTCCATCCTGGCTAAGCCGTCCTCATCCCCTGAGCCCAGATATGTCCTGGCGGCCCCACCATCACCGAGCATCAGGTACGGTATCCGCGTGGAGCACATCACCGCTCGTTACTGTAGATGCAGGAGCAGTAGTGAGCGATCCAGCAGCTCAGCCCTGCAGGTACCCAGAAACTGCTGCTCTGCAGCCGGTGGAGGCGTTTAGAGGCCCCCGGCTTAGGACGCCTGGCACCACCTCCAAATACCGACCAGAAAACAGACACCCAAGTCCATGGCTGTCTCACGTCCTTGCCTGTTCCGTTTCTTTCTCTTTGACTAGAGCACCTGTGTATGTCATTATGATTGAAGTAGTTAATTTGCAAAAGTAAGCTACCGAAACTTGCAGGAATTCACTTTTACTTTCGTCGATATGTAAAATCTTCATACGTGGGAAATTCTTTGTGCAGAGACTGACTGACTTTTCCATGGTTCTGTTTTACAGCATCACAGAGTCGCGGTCCCCTCCAGAAGGAGATACAACCCAATTTTTGTCTCGACTCAGCACCATTTGGAAAGGATTTATTAACATGCAAAGCGTAGCAAAATTTGTCACTAAGGCATATCCTGTCTCTGGATGTTTTGATTATCTCAGTGAGGTTAGAACCGAGAGAGAGAGAGAGAGAGAGAGAGAGAGAGAGAGAGAGAGAATGTCTGTGTGTGCACATGTGCATCTGTCACGGGGTTCTGGTCCTGTACCAGAGTCCACTGTGGGATAGCCTTCCAACCAAGAGTCCGTATACGCAAGGAGGTTGGTTGGCATGGCGCTCATGAGTGTGCAGGGGACCAGTTTGGACAGCTGGCAGAAATCCCGATGAGAAACGGGGCATCCCAGCTTTTGTGAAAAAGCTGAAGTTCATCTTCTTGCTTTCTCTGTTCAGCTCGGGCATTTACCCAGTGCTTGCGTGCACCCAGCCAGGGGTGGGGCCGGCCTGTGTGACCCACCTTGGTGTGGAGTGACACACAAAACAGATCCTTTATTTTTCACGATTAATGAAAACTGCTAGCACTGAGAACAAAGCAAGGAGCAGTCAGCCAGTCCTTTCTGGATAATACTGAGGCAATACTGTGTATGGTGTTCACAGGAGACGGCACAAGCCTTTTGCCAGATGTCAGCCTGTCTGGCAGAAGCTTGTCACCACACCAGCCTTGGGTTTGGTGGTTTGGTAGCTCGCAGCCCTGAGTGTTAGCCAAGCAGCATTCGGTACAGTTAATGACCATTTTCTCTGGAATCGTGTGGTTTTCTTGAATGTCGGGTAGCCAGTGCCCTGAAGTGACTGCATCATTCTCTGAACGCGTCCCACCCACCGGTCGTTCACGCACATGCGTTTTGTTTAGGACCTGCCCGACACGATTCACATTGGTGGAAGGATCGCACCGAGGACGGTTTGGGATTATGTCGGCAAACTCAAATCTTCTGTGTCTAAGGTACCTGCTTACAGTCTAATCTGCACACCCACGGAAGGTGTCTGTCTGGTCCTTTCTCTCACTTCTCATCTCTCTGGGTTAATATTCGAAATGTCAGCCTGTTGCTTCTTAGATATTTCCAGGTGAATGTTTAAAATGAAGTTTGTGGCTAGATAACTGAGAGTGTTAGCATAATACAGCGACGCGCTCCATTGCTGATTTATTATAATAGTGCACATGCAGTTCTCTGTTCGTGAGAAAGGCTTCATTTCCTGTTGTCTTTGTGAGTGAAAGGGTGGAGCTGCGAGGTGGTCGGGTCGCTCGCTGAGGACCTCATCTTGGCTGCGGCTGTGGGTCGTGCCCTTGGGCAGGGGCTCAGTTTGTGTCAGGTTCACAGAAGGGTTAGAGACTGTCGTCTGGTGTAGCTCTCCCAGTTTCTCCTAACACAGGCGGCTTTTGTAGATCACACAGCCGGTCAGTCATGACCACAGTCACTGCATTTAGCAGAGGCCAGTGTCCCCGACATGGTACCAGGCTGGCGCCCACGTGGCTCGACTCATCAGCACTGAGCTGGAGGGCGGGGTATGTGTGGAGGCCCCCGGGACTGAGGAGACTTAGGTCGAGGTGCACGGGAGCCTGTGCCCCCCTGCACCCCATGACGTGGACGTGCTGGACAGCAGGATGAGAAGCCGACAGCCACTCGGTCTGGCTTCAGAGTGCTTCTGGGGCTGAGGCCCACAGTGAGAGCAGGCGCCTCTCCAGAACGGCCACAGGTCCATGTGTCTGTCCCCTGTGCTCTCACCGTAGGAGCTGTGTCTGATCCGCTTTCACCCCGCGACGGAGGAGGAGGAGGTGGCCTATATCTCTCTGTACTCCTATTTTAGCAGCCGCGGCCGCTTTGGCGTGGTCGCTAATAACAGCAGGCACGTCAAGGACCTCTACCTGATCCCGCTCAGCGCCGAGGACCCTATCCCGCCCAAGCTCCTGCCCTTTGAGGGACCAGGTAAGCCCCAGCTTTCTGGGTGGTGAGTAGGTGCCTCTGATCCCACACACACCCCCTCCCCACACGTGTCCTACTTAGCTGGTGGTGGCCAGGCACTCATGCTGCCTCGGCACACGTGACTGGAGGACCAGGGGTAGGAGCCACACAGAGCAGCATTTAGCTCGAGGGCACGGCTTCCAGGACACGGGGTAGGGGTTGGGGGCAGTAGGAGTACCCCTGCATCGGCATAATTGCCCAGAAGAGCTTGATGAAGCGAAGGGACCCACGGCACCCAGCCCGCCTGTCACAGCCTGAGTCGGTGGCCTGGGTCAGTCAGTGCCAGGAGCTTGCACAGGAGCCTGGGAGGAAAGGTAATGCCACCCTCATCGGCCAGCGCCAGCACTCGGCTTTCTAGTAACGCTCAGCCCGCAGCGCAGAGGCAGGCAGACTGCTCGCTCTAACGCCGACTCCCAGCACACAGGCCACGGCAGTGCAGGGGCAACTAAAGAGTTCCAGAAATAATGACTTTTAAGTCGACTGCTCAGATTTTCATAAGCTCTTTTCTCTTTTGCGAAATACTTTGTGTTTGCTCTTTCTTGATAAAGTGCTGCTTTTTAAGGATTACTTACCAATTAACCTTAAAAAAACCAGACTCGTCAAGGGATTGAGGGTGAGTCCTGGGGGCGTGGTCTGTGAGTGCCTGGCTCTTTGTCCCGAGAAGAGGTTGGCGAAAGATGCCTAAGCTGGAGCACATCTGTGCCCACAAAGTCCCGAGGGCTACAAATCCTAGCAGATGATGGGTCTAGCACCCGCTCGTGCTCCCGAATGTTGTTCTAGAGGCGGTGGCCAAACGCCTCGGGCCATCGCTGCTGCTGCCCAGACCCTGGCACCTCTGTGGCCTTGGCCCTGTCCTGCAGCCACATGCTGTGCTCACACTGCCCCTAAACGGCCGGGACCCAGTGGGGCGCCCTCGCCCGGCCCTGAGCCTGACTGGAGCCCATGCTTGGCCTTGCAGGGGGGCCCGGTGCCCGTTTTCAAAATTGTGCCCAAAGAGGGATCGGCGTGCCCGTAATTGCAGGGTTGTTGTCACTGGCACGATGCATCCAATCATCTGGATGCTTCAGGGTGCCCTGTCATACTCTTGGGGGTGAAGAAGTACCACCTGGCGGGTGGGGGTCCTGGTGAGGGCGCAGCTGGTGAAGCGGCTGGCCAGCTCCCTGGATGACCGTGAAGGGAAACGTCCGTGTCCCTGAAGGTGAGATGAAGAAGCTGACTCCTCAGACACCTGTGAAAAGCCTCCGGTTAGTCACGAGTGTAGACACCGTGTGGGGTCTTAGTGAGCGGGGGATTCTGGTCAGACAGACACACTCTTCTCCGCGCGTAGAGCACTTTGTGGAGACGTGAGTCAGTGGGTCCTGGAGTCATCCCTTTCGAACAATGAAAACACTTGCTTCCTGGTGTGAGCCCATCTCGCTGCTCCATCTGCCTCCCTGAGCCCAGCGGCTACATCTTGTCAGGTTGCGGGGTCCTCAGGGGTGGTGACCAGGCCAGAGGGAAAAGGTACAGCTTCAGGATTTGGCCGGGGACAGGAGGGGTCAAGGGAAGCCACAGAGCAGCCCCTCCATTGGGCTGTGGTGGGAGCTGGGGTCGTGTGCAGCCCTGCAGAGGCGAGGCGAGGACCACACTGGGTGCTTCCAAGGTGACATGGCCAGGAGGGCTGGGCTGGGCTGCGGGCGGGGCTCTCGCCTTACCCACTAAGCGTGATGGGCGCTGAGCACCAGGCACTCGGTAATGGCTGAATGGACGTCACACTCTGGTCCGTCCGCGTTCCTGAGGCTCTGACACCACCTGAGGGGGACACCCTAAAGACTGGCAGGTTTTCCTCCACAATAAACAACAAATGTGTGTTGTTAAAACACTAAGAAGGATTGTAGATACGTAATCAGTGATTTTTCATGCATGAGCTCTTAAAAGATTTTTTTAATTTAAGGGCTTCTAAATCTAAGCCTGTTTCATTCAGTATACTAGTTTTCATTCCGTTGTCAGTGTTTTCACGTACACTAATGCCTGTGTATGTTGTATACATGTCCACGTCGGCGGAACCACCTGGATTCCAGGCCGGGCTGTCTACCTGACCTGCAGCACGTGTTTATCGCGTGGCTTAGCACACCCCAGATAACCATCTCCACCTGTCCTGGTGTCGTGTGTGTGCGTGTGTGTGTGTGCATTTGGGAGGCTGGGAGTGGGCGCGCTGCTCCTGACCCAGGGTCCCTGCCCTCAGAGGGCTGGTCTCGGCACGGCATCCTGTGAAGGCTCAGGCCCAGTCAGAGGGGAACAGTGACGTCCCTCAGCAGGTCCCAAGCAGGCTTCAACACTGGCCCCACCGCAGGTCAGAGCATTTGTTCTCCGAGGGGGTGACGTGTGCTGCCCACAGCTGTCACTCCTGAGGTCACATACCCAGTAAATGGCTGAGCCAGGGTTGGCCGCACCCCCTCTCCATCCATAGGCCTTGCTCAAAGCACAGGCCTCTGGGAACACAGAGCTCCAGCTTGGGAGCTGCCAGCCCATGTGGGGGCTTTGGAGACCGCTGTGGGAGTGTGAGAAGGTTATGTGGGAAAGGTCGTCGCAGGGGGCAGTGACCGACACACACACCTTAGCTTACGGCGACAACACGAGCTGCGAGCTGGGGCACCAGTAGATTTGGACCAGATGGTGTCCCCCTGAGCTCTTGCTGGTCGCACTTGAGAAGCAGGTGAGGACGCCAACGGTGCTGAAACCGTCTTCTCACCTGTGAAAGCGGCGTGGCCAGCCCTGGTCAGTGCTCGCTCGGGACAGTGAACGCCGGGCCCTGGGTCTGCACATCCCTCCTCGGCCCGCTTTGCCTTTGCCCATCCACGTCTCCTCTCAGAAACCCGCCAGAGCGGGACTTGTCCACAGACGTGCCAGGCCGTCTGGGGTCACACAGTGGCCTTGTGATAACATGGCAGCAGTATTTCCAAGGACAACTGCAAAACCTGGGTCTCTCTAATCCAGCTGGGCACCTTTCCCACTACAGAGGTTAGCTCAGCTCAGTGCCGCCGACATGGATGGCGTCCCCACTGGGGACGTGGGGCTCAGCGTGGAAAACCAGGCCGACTGACGCTTGCTCGTGTGCGTCCCTGTGTGGGCCCTCTAGCACTGAACGTGGCAGGTCCACACCTCCCGAGGGGCTGCAGGCTCAGGTGCTCAGAGGTTCTGAGACCTCGGGCAGGTGCCTTCGGAGGTGTTCCAGCCGACGGGGAGGGCCATCTTCTTACAAGGTTGTTCACGTGCATAGTGTCCTCTTTCTGTGTTCCCTTTTTAACTTAGCTGGGAAGTTCTGTGCCTGAAATGCTGTCAGGTAAGGACTCTGGTCTCCAAGTGTACCGATAGCTGCAGACTGATCGCAGCGCCTGCTGCCGACTGTACCTTCCTCCTCCAAAACCAATAAAAGTTTTCCGTGGAAACCACTCATTGTTTGTTTGAATTGAACCGTTAGTGGCTCTCAGTACCTGTCCCAGTGTCCCCCGGTGCTTGTCATAGCCAGCACTCCTCCCGTCCAGTCGTGCCACCCAGCCGAGGGCTGCAGGCCACCTGGACCAAGATGACACTCGTTCCTGCTGGAGCACCGAGCCCTGTGGCTTTGTCAGGTCGTATGGTTCAAAATGGGGAAGCGGGAGAGGTGTGTGTGTGTGTGTGTGCGCGCGCGTGCCTGCATGTGGAGGGCTGGGCGGGCACACCGCTGCCCGTGTTTGCAAGTCTTTCCTGCCCAGTCACACTTAAAGACTGTCACCTAGTAACTCCCACACCTTTTCTGTTCCAGCAGGTGGGAAAATTTTGTTTGCACAGACAGACCATAAGAGGGTTTTCATTTTAAATAATGGGTAGTGGAGCATGCCAGACAGATTTAGAGGTGAAAGCAATGTTTTGATAGTTTGGGGGTTAAGGAGTCAGCTTTCAGATGGTTTATTAAAAAGCTTTGTCCCATGTGTCAGGTTTGAGATACGTGGGGGGCCCAGGACTCCCTCCTCTTCCTGGCAATTCACCTTCCCTCACAGGTGTGTCCCTGTGGCAGACACACCTGGACACGCATCCTGCTTTGGTCTTGTCTCAGGAAACCAGGTGGCACAGCCTCTTCAGATGACCCTGACCCTGGGCTTCCCGTGCCTCCCCTGTGTGTGGTTTAATGAGAACACTGAGCTAAGGCTCCCCTCCCCCGTGACCACTCAGAAAGGATCCATGCAGCTAAAGGCTTGTTTTCACCCACAGTCCTTTCCGAGGGTAAACATTTGCTCCCGCGTTGCCTAGGGCGTCGGGTGGGAGTGCCCACATCCTTGTTCTCAGTCTGTCCGACCCTTCTTGTCTGGGATGGAGCAGGGGACCGCTGACACCAGTCCCACTCACCTCGTGCTTGTTTTCATCTGATGTGCCAATCACAAGCCTCTACAACCCTCAAAAGGGAGGTGGGTAAGTGAGCGCCCTGCTTGTAACAATGGAGAAAGGGAGGAATTTGCGAACTGGAGACGCAGCCTTGGGTTGGAGCCCTTGGTCTCTGCCCTGCAGCCAGCCTGGTCCCTGCGCTGCCCCTTCTCGGGGGCCAGGTTGCGGGGGCTTTGGGAGGGAGAGACTTCCCCATGCAGACACCCCTTTGTACTCTGCAGCATTCCCTCCTCTCTCATCTCAGTAAGGATTGTGTCCAAGACCCAGCATAGCTCAGTGGACTTAACTTTTTCTCCTGTGAATGTAGGTTACCATTCAAACATGCAGCCATAACACCAACATATCAGTCGGATGATAAGATTTGACTGCTTCAAAATAGGGATGTGCATTTTTGAGAGCCCCTTTTAAATTTAAAATCTTGGGGGAGATCAGGGGGGAAATTCAAAACTAACCCCCACCCAGCTGGAAGTTCTACTAGACGATCAAGTAATTTCACCATGACCTTCCCCACCATGAATATGATGACAAAGGTTAAAGTCTGAAGGGTTCTGCCGAGGCTGGGATAATAGTCTTGTTTGAGTAAGCATGTTAAGCCATTAAAAGTTGGAGTTGGCGTGGTACCCTTCACAAGGGCCGGAGACCGTGTCCTCCTGGGTTTAACAGTCACTTCCCATCACACACAGCTTAGTGACCTGATGCTTGATTCCTGCCTCAAGCCTTGTGCTTTAGAAGTTGGGCTGGTTTTCATGTGGCATAGCCCCTCTGCGTTGAGGTCAAGTTCCGGGGGACCTCCCCACACCAAGGCTCCCAGCCACCCATGTGGCTGCGCACATTCCCCTTCTGAAGTTGGGTGCTTTAGGGAGCGGAGGCCTGGGAGAAGCTGTCCTGCAGGCTCTAGGGCTCCTATCAACAGTTTGGTCCAGACAGGCCATCAGAGCCAATTTAACAACTGACCAGACACAAACACGGTGTGACTATGCCGTAAAACACTCAGGAAAGAGCTGGAACACTGAGAGAAGTACTGTTTCAAGTTAAAATACCCGTAATTCATGTTAATTAGAAAATGGACGTGGCTACCCCGCATATCTGAGCAGGGACACTTGGGCGTGAAACTCCAGGCTGCCAGTCCCTGGGCCCTCTGCCCAGCTGCTCCTCTCCTTGGACACGGCTGTTAGCAGCAGGGTAGGGAGAGGACATTCTGGAAGCCATTCTCTAATGAAGGTGGTGAGGTCCTGGGGCATTAGGAGTGCAGGTCTTCAGTGGGCATCTCAGCTCGCACGCCAGCCTGTGGAGCAGGTCCAGTGCCTTGGCAGTCCGTGTGGTGCTGGGTCACCTCTGGTCCTCAGGTGGCTGGGACGTCCAACACCCTGGAGCTCAGCCTGTCAGCCCTTGTCTGTTGGGATTTAGGGAGATTCACATCGCTGAAATCACAGAATAGGAAAAAAAACACTGATTTTCTTTTTTAGTAAGTAAAAAAAGGAACATGAATGTATACCACAGTAATGTTAAACTATAAGTTGAATTTATACAATTTCATTGCGAACTTTCTGTCCTTTGTGTAGCATTTCTCCCTACATTACTGTTTGGTGACTTGGATTTTTTTTGTTCCCTTTGGCATTCCAGATTTATTAGGAGTGTGGGGGTGGGAGAGCATTACCGAAATACCAGCACTCCTGTACAGTACGCCACCGTTGGGAACACTGTCCTTTTTAAGAAATAACCTTTAAGAACTACTGTGCCCTAAAACCCCAGTGTATTTTCTTTGCCGCCAGCATTCCGAAACTTCAATGCTTGATTGACGCACCAGGTCCTGTGTTTACAAAGAGTGAGCATTAGGTGGCTCTTGATAAGTGAACTCGCAGGGAGTTCTTCTTGTAAACCTGACAATATTCACTTTAGCCGTTTCAGTCAGCATCACTTTTCCCGTGAATTGTAATTTTGACACCAGCGGCTAATGGACTTACTTAGCTAATGGCATGCGTTATACTGGTCATTGAAATTGTATTGATCGTTGCAGTTGAGTTGTAGAATTAGGTTGTAATCAAAGCTCTAATATTAGCTTATTTAGCTTAATTCAGGTGTTGCAACTCACAAGTTCAAGACCAGAAGGGCTGTTACCTTCATGATGTGCAGCCAGAGGCAAATAAAAGCACAGCTAAGTGTCCTAGTACGTTCATGCTTTGTTCCCTGTAGGGTAAGAACGCTGGCCACGTGCATAGTGGCCTGCCTGCCTCGCCGCCTCTCCCCCCATGTTGCTTAAGTATTACGTACCGTTTTGAAGTCTGTAATGTCAACTGATGACGGGGGCGAATGTACTCACGAATCAGGGCCTTGGTTTCGTGGTTTATGAGCCGGGGATTAATTGCTTCCTGTCCAACGGCCCGTCGGCCTGGACAGGCACATGGGTGTGTTCACGATCTTTTGCAATAAGCTCTCCAAACACTTGGTTTTATTTTGCCACAGAATTTCTTCCTTCTACCTGTTAAAACATTCCCCACTGCTTCCCTGGATCAAGTTCACCGCTGAAGGATGGAAGCTGAATTTGGAGTCTAAAATTCACACAGTGCTTTGTTTTGCAGGTCTCGAGTCACCTCGTCCAAACATCATCCTGGGGTTAGTAATCTGTCAAAAAATAAAACGGCCTTCAAATGCTGGAGAATTCGACAAGGTAGAGGAGAAGCGGTCCCGACTGCAGACCCAGGAAGAAGTGGATGTTTCGGCCTACCCCAGAGTGCCTCCAGCCTCGCAGCCCGAGAAGAAGCCCCCCAAATATCAGCTCTGCTCTGGGGACTCAGCTGTCGGCACCACGCCCCCGGGGTCGCCCCCGCCCCCGCCCCCTCTTCCAGAGCCTCCTGTTGTGCCGGCTTCGTCATCATCGTCGGTGTTAAAAATACTGTCGTCCCTCAAACCGGGAGCCACGAGCACCGCCAGCACCGCCGAGGCACCCACTGCTTCAGCCACAGTCACAGCGGCCGCTTCCTCTGCTTTGAAAACAGCTTCGCCCCTGGAGCATATCCTGCAGACTCTGTTTGGGAAGAAAAAGTCATTTGACCCTCCTGCCAAGGAGCCTGTGGAATCCGCCCCTGCCGCCCAGCAAGACGTCAAGGCCAAGGCTGAGTGTGGGCTGCCGGCAGCGCCCTTGCTGGATCCAATTGTCCAGCAGTTTGGTCAGCTGTCAAAAGAGAAGGCTCTGGAGGAGGAGGAGGATGACAGGCCATATGATCCTGAGGAAGAGTACGGTCCTGACAGAGCCTTTGACACGCAGCTCAGCGACCTGGGGAAACGGCCAGACGGCGAGAAGGCCCCCGAGAGCGCCGAGCGCGAGGAGGTGGCCTATGACCCAGAGGACGAGACGATCTTAGAAGAAGCCAAAGTGACCGTGGACGACCTGCCCAACAGGATGTGTGCAGATGTCAAAGGCGCTTCCACGGAGAGGCCGGCCGCGTATGCTGCCGACAGCTCCACCCCGTCTTTGGTCGAGCAGCAGAAGATGATAGAAGAACTCAACAAGCAGATCGAGGAGCAGAAGCGACAAGTGCAGGAGCAGGAGGAGGCGCTCCGGCTGCAGAGGGCCGCTGTGGGGGCCTCCATGGCTCACTTCTCTGTGTCTGATGCGCTGATGTCGCCGCCCCCAAAGGCGGCGCTGCCTAAGGCCGAGCTGTTTCCACATGAACAGCCGGCTGCAGGCCGGGCAGTGGCACCCCCCGCCAGTCAGGGGCCAGGCCCAGGCTCCGACCCGAGACAGAGCCAGAGCCAGAGCCGGGACCCTCGGCAGGCGCGGCGACTAGCCGAGAGCAGCGAGAGCGAGGCCTCCAAGGCCAACTGCATGCCCAGCGCCCCGCCCGGAGGGGCCGCTGCCGCTCAGGGGCCTGCGCCAGCCCCGGAAGAAAAGGAGTCGTGGGCTCCCCGCGAGGAGGCTGCGGTGCCGGCCCCGCAGGACAGCCCCGCGGGGGAGCCCTCGGAGAGTCCGGCCCAGCCGCCCCCTGAGAGCGGCCCCCCCACGGCCAGACCTGCTCGGAAGGTGCTGCTGCCCACGCCCCCGGGCGCTGCTTTCCCGTCCACCTTCCCTTTGCAGAACGCCAGCCAGAATTTCAGTTCTGCGGGGAGGGATCTCTTCTCAAGCCCGGGGTTCACATCTCAGGAGAAATCCTTTGGCTCGTCCCAGTATGAGGACCCAAGAAATGCTCTGTTTGCTGAAAAAAGTGACCGTTTAGCAGTTGAAACTGAAGGAGACAGAGCCCCACAGTCCAGACCTGGCGAGGGGGCCGCCCCGTTACCCCCACCTGGACAGAAAGGGGCCCCTCTGCCCCAGTTTCAGGGGCAGCGTGAGCCCACACCACGCACCTTCGGGATGTCGGGGCTTCATGGCCCCAATTTCCCAGGACCCAGGGGCCCAGTCCCTCCATTTCCGGAAGAGAATGTCATCTCCAACAATGACGGGCCGAGGGGGCCTCCACCGGCCAGGTTCGCGGCCCAGAAGGGTCCCATTCCTTCCTTATTCTCAGGGCCACATGGGCCACCTCCCTACGGGGACAGCAGGGGCCCCTCCCCCTCTCACCCTGGGGGGCCGAGAGCAGCAGCACCGCCCCAATTCGAAGAACGCAAGGATCCCCACGGGGAAAAAAGAGAGTTCCAGGACACCGCATACAACGAGATGGCCGGCCCTCCGTCTCAGTTCGAAGGACCAGAACAAGGCCAGTTCATGGGAAACAGGGGCGTGGCACCTTTCCAGTTTGGGGGCCCAAGGAGGCCTCTGCTGTCTCAGTTTAAAGGGCCCCGAGGAGGGCCTCCTCCCGCTCAGTTTGGGGGTCAGAGAGGACCAGCGCCTGGCCATTTCGTGGGCCCAAGGGGGCCGCATCCTAGTCAGTTTGAAGGACCCAGAGGCCAAGCACCAAATTTCATGCCAGGACCCAGGGGAATTCAGCCTCAGCAGTTTGAAGAGCAAAGGGTAAATTCACCGCCAAGATTTGCAAATCAAAGGGCGCCAGCACCCCTGCAGTTTGGTGGACCAAGGGGGTCTTCTGCTCCTTTTCCTGAGAAAAACGAGCAGGCGCCTTCCCGCTTCCACTTTCAGGGCCAGCCCACCCCAGTGATGAAGCCGGTGCCCAGGCCACTGCTGGAGCTGCCCAGCCACCCCCCCCAGCACCGCAAGGACCGCTGGGACGAGGCTGGCCCGCCTTCTGGGGCACCTGGACCAGGCCCCGAGGCCGACACGCAGTGGGCCTCGCCGGACTTCCGAGAGGGCAAAGGCCACGAGTACAGAAACCAGACTTTGGAAGGGCGACAGAGGGAGCGGTTTGAAGCCGGGCCCAAAGAGAAAGCACTGGACGAGCCTGAAGGGCAGCCCGAGGGCCGGCAGGGTCGCGCCTTTGAGGAGAGGAGACGGGACCGGGAGCATGGGAAGCCCTGGGATCGCGAGCGGAGCAGGAACTGGGGCCGCGAGCGGGACTGGGACCGGGGCCGCGAGTGGGACAGACACCGCGAGAAAGACTCCTGCCGAGAGTGGGACAAAAGCAAAGAGCGGAGCACAAACAGGGACAGAGAGCGGGAACGGAGCAGGAACCGGGACCGGAGGCGGGACCGGGAGAGGTCTCGAAGCAGAGACCGGGACCGCGAAAAGGCGCGAGAGCGTGAGCGGGGCCGAGACCGCAAGGACCGCAGCAAAAGCAAGGAGAGCACGCGGGACCCAAAGGCCGAGACCCCACGGGCCGCCGAGCCCACCGCCCAGACCTAGTGGCCGGCCCAGGCCTGTGTTAAAGGCTTGGTGTCAGCCCTGGCTGGCGTGGTCTCAGCTTGGCAACGATCCTTTTTAAAAGACAAGTTCATAAAATGTGTCGAACAAATAGTTTTTCAAATAGCTATGAACTTAGATGCAGAATAGAGTAGAATATTCTGGACTTCAAAAATTACTGTAATTTTGTGTATAATGGTTTCTTACAAAATTTCACATCTTTACAATTCTGATGCTTTTTTAAAAAAAAACCTAAGAACTCTTAATATTTCCATTTAAAATTACTGAAATGGGAAAATGTCTACAAAAGCATATTGCTTTTTTTCAGATTATAAAGTTATCTTTTCCAATAACTTGACTATGGTAAATTTTAAGGGAGTTCAGTGGACCTTTGAGCCATAGCTTTGCTGACATCTCATCTCTATTTCTAGGCTTCCCAAGCTGTTTTTACAGGTTAACAGGCTCTCCCAAAGGTGACGGGGCGTAAGGGGGAGCAGTGTCAGCTGCCTCTGGAATGCTGAGAAACAAAGCTTACCAATGCGTTTTCCTTTCGTCAAAGAAATTGGAATTAGAAATTTCAACTGGGAAACAAAACACATTTCTTAGTTTTGCTCAGTTTTTATATGTCACCTTATACTTTTTTTTTGAAAACATGATTAAAAGCAACATCTGAGTAGAAATTGTTACATTTTGAATAACAACTTATTGAAAAAGGTTTAAATTTTAGCAGCCTAAACAAAGTGAGAAAATAAACCAATTAAGTGTACTTTAAAGGGGGGTGGGTGGGTTTCTTTGGTTTGAATAATCAGGAACATTTTGTTTGTTGAACTTCATCATCTGAGCGGTTCTTCCTGTATCCCAGGCAAAGTGCACTAGCTCTCAACTGTTATGTTTGTGAGGTGATAAATTTTAAAGTTTGTCTTTGAAAATGGAACAATATTTGTATAAAGTCTGAGATGACAAATAGTGATTTTAGTTCAAGAACTACAAACTAGAAAGCGTTCACTGTGAAAGACAGTGTATTGCTTCTTGTCATGTATTTTTTGAGTTCTGAAGTTTGACGAGAAAACCTTGCTAATTTATTTGACTGTACAAATACACTTTGGTAATTTTTTTATATTTTCATAAACTTACTTTTGCAAATGTAAAATTAGAGTTTCATTTGTTCTTTGGAGTCTGTTATTCCCTTGTACGTCACTACAGATTTTTCACTTTCTAGCACAAATGTTTAAATTTGAAAGGATCGAGAACTCAGCAGTTGGGATGATTGGTGTAATAAACCAAGTGTCGTGGGCTAAATTACATTCAAGTGGTGTCAAGTTCCAACATCTAATACGATGTGAAGGTTTTTTTACATGTAAAACAAATTTTTCTAATTTAAATACACAAGTGTAAAAATCAAGTGTGTTTCTTTAGGTTTACTTGATAGAAATTTCTGTAAATTGTATTTTATATTGCAAAGTATTATATCACTGTACATTAAAACATGGAACTTCATAGGTTTTGTTACTTGAAGTAGAATAAACATCTACAGGTTTTCTGTCTTGTGTGTCATCACATCTCTTCCATGTGGGGAAGCTGGGGACCCCTTCACACCCAAGCTTGGGTGAACCCAGCTCATGACCGGCTGATGACTGGATGCATCTACTTTCAGGGACTCCCAGTCCGACCTGGAGGTGGGTGACCCACACCTACCGCTGTTGTCTTCGGGTCTTGTTCTATCAGAGCAGGAAGCCTGAAGCTGGTACAGGAAGAAGAGACAAGTGTGTGGTTAGACGATGACCAGTGATGTGGTCAACGCAGGTCCCCAGGGTCAGCAGGCACGCAGTGGACCAAGCCTCAGCCTGACTCCGGGTTTAAAGGAGCACCGGGCTGGTTGGGAAGCGCCTGGTGAGGCAGCATTGGTGGCTCAGGGTGGTCCCTTGAGTGGAGCAGGGGGCAATGAGCACCCAGCACTGCTGGGAGCAGGAACACCTAGGAGATGTCCCGGGCAGGACACGTAGCCCCTGTTGCCCTGTTGGGTGAAGAGTCAGTACCAACTGCTGCCTGGTTTCCCAGCTGAGTGCACAGCAAACCAGGGCCGAGGCCCTGAGCCCAAGTGCATTTCACAGGGGCCCCGCCATGGGCAGTCCCTGCCTCCTGCAGACCACTGTCCTCGAGCTGAGCATGCCTGACGACCCGCCAAGGCCGACGAGGGCATGCCGCTGCTTTACTCTTGGAGACAGCGCTGCCAAGCCCCCGGTGGCTGAAGTACTGCTAAGCAGTAAAGCGGATTCTGTAGGCTGGATGCTGAGGGTGCTGGTAGCCCCACCCACCAGAACAGATCCCCCAGAACATGACGAATATGCTCCATTGACAAACCCTCAGTCCTGCGTGACTCCTTGGACTGGCTCTCACCTGCCTTCAGCCCAAA
The DNA here is from genome assembly GCF_004115265.2 of Rhinolophus ferrumequinum. Taxonomy (NCBI): domain Eukaryota; kingdom Metazoa; phylum Chordata; class Mammalia; order Chiroptera; family Rhinolophidae; genus Rhinolophus; species Rhinolophus ferrumequinum. The sequence continues at coordinate 880,152 of NC_046306.1, forward strand.
GCCTGCCCTTCACATGCTCCACGACACCCGTCACCCTACTTTCCTCCATCCTGTGACCCCACTTCGCCAGCATCAGGCACACATGGTACAAGGCGTGCTGTGCAGGGCTTGGCTCTAGGAACATGACCTCGGTCTGGCCGGCCGAGGACACAGGCCAGGCCCCAGTGGCCGTGTTCCGGTTGGGAATCCCCGGGGCTGGGGCTGCCACGCGGTTGTATGGAACGAGTCCCTGCGCTTCAGCGCTTCAGCCGCCTCGGCAGAGGCAGCTGGGGGGACGCAGGGAGCTGTAGGGAACTCCGGGGCCTCCCACAGAGGGACACCAAAGGGGCGGGGTGCTGCCCCTCTCCCCACCACCCCCAGCATCCAGGAACACAGGGAGGCAGTGTCCCCGCACAGCAGGGGGACTGCGCTCTCCAAGGGGCCTGAGCCCCAGAACACAGCCTGCGGACATGCCTGCCACATTGGCTCCCCCTTCAAAAATCTCTGGTTGTACCTTGTCCGGTCCGCCAGGCCGTGTCACACGGCCGCCCCTCCTGTAAGAGAGCTAATCAGGGTCTTAGTAAAAAAGAGGAGTTATGAAGCCGCAGGGAGGGCCACCACCGTGTATGTCAGGCACTGCGTGTCAGAAAACTGACAGTAACCTGTGCTGGTGAGGACGCGGGGTGACTGGTACGTCCCTCACTGCAGGGAGGAGGGGGAGGGGGCTTGTCGAGTTCAACCCCACAGCCCAGCGATCCCCCAGCAAGACATCTTCCCCAGACCATACATTATTGTGGGATAACATCTCCCAGAGGCCAGAGATTGGTTCTGGGGGCACATCTTGGGTATTGCACGGGGCCACAGCCCCAAAGCACCCCTGTAGGATCGGAACGTCGTGAGGGAGACGGCACTTAAGGAAAATAGTCTAGACTGGCTTCTTAGGGCGCTGTAATTTTTAAAAGATTGAGACACTGCTCTAAACAAATGAAAACTTAGTTTCACACAAGTCTGTAAGCAAATCTTTACAGTGATTTATTCAAAATTGCCCAAACAGGAAACCACCTACAAGCCCTTTGATCAATGAAGATAAACGGTGGCCCCGCCACAAATGGGGTGACGGAAAGGAAGTGAATGCAAGGACAGTGAGTCTCAGACACATGGAGAAAGGGAAAGGCGCCACACCAAAGGCCACCAGCCAAGGATCCTGTCACGTGACATGCCGATAAGGCAAAACTCTCTACCTCCAATCTTGATGATGGGGCGTCCGACCTGAGAAGCTGGCAGAAAAGCAGATGCACACCTGGCCCAGGATTCGAGGGGTGAACCAGCTGAGTCACCAGGGGTGTGAGCCACCTCAACCCTCGGGGCATAACTGGCAGTGTGTCTGTGCTTCTTTGCTGGCCTCCAGATTTCATGCACAAAGGTCCCCTCAACCAGGAACACACAGGATTCCAAGAACAGTGGCCCAGCTGTCACACAGCCACACCACCGCCACCACCGTGGGCCCAGCACCTCCACAGGCCTTGCTTGCAGCATCCTTTAAGCCATAATTTCCAAACAAAGACAGTAGCAGTCATGCTCCCACCCAACATGACACACCGTCCCCAGGACACAGTCCCTCTCTGCCTCCAGCCACGTTTAATCTTCTTCTGAGATTCACACTTCCGCATGCTGCCCTGTCCCGCAAACTCTGGGAATAAGGCCAACCACTCTTGACACAGGAAATAAGAAACGAAAACCAAAGTATGTGGTTAATAAGCAGACAAGCATATTCATACCAAAGTAGAAAGACAGTCATTTTTGCAGTCGATCATCCGGTCACCTCTAGTGTTTACGAAATCCTCCTTCCACTACCCACGCCATGCTCCTCTGGCCGTCAACCAGCCCCTGTGCTGGGCGGGTTCCGTGCCTGGTGGGACACCAAACTCCCTTCCTGCTGGTCTGCGCTATCAGTCGTCCTGCCTGAATCACAGTGTTGTCATCGTTCTCCACTGACTGTAGTTACAGCACGCGGAGCGCCCCGCTTCGCCTCCCCTTCACTGGGCAGTAGCAGCTCGCTTCCCCTCGACAGTTAGGCCCCATCTCCCCAGCCAGTACAGCCTCTGTCTTTGCCCTGAGATTCACTGGTGTGAAGACTGCAAAGTGGCCGAGCGGAGTCTCAGCCACCTGCCCAATCCCCGTGAGTGGTCCCTGAGTCCTCTGGAGGAAGCGCCCCTGCCCTGGGATTGAGCCCTCTGGAACCCAAAGCTGCAGGAACAGGAAGCACAGATTTTGCTGGTGGACCAGCAGACATTATAGTGAGAGGAGCCACCCTCTTTCCCCTTTGATTCCCTGGTTCCTGAATCCTGGCTTTGGAGTGAGAGCCGCATATGTCAGTTGCTGACTCAGCAAATGCGTCCTGGAAGACATGCCAGGCCCTGCATGATGGTGCCATCCAGCTGGAGCTGTAACTGAGCCTACAGCAGGCCATCAAACCCATCCATCAGGACGGCCACGACCCAGAGCACCGACACCACACGCCGGCGGGGACGTGGAGCCACGGGAACCCTCAGTCACTGTGGGGAAAGCAAACGGTGCAGCCGCTTTGGAGGACAGTTTGGCGGTTTCTTACAGAGCTAAACATACTCCTAGGATCCAGCAATCACGCTCCTTGGTATTTACCCAAAGGAGCTGGAAGCTTGTCCGCACGAAACCTGCACACGGACGTTGACAGCAGCTCTATGCACAATCGCCAGAAGTTGGAAGCCACCGGGATGTCCTCCGGTGGGTGATGGATAAACGAACTGTCCATCCAGACAGTGGAATGTTACTCAGCACTAACAAGAAATGAGCCGCCGGGCCATGAAAAGACACGGAGGAACCTTAAACGCACGTGACTAAGCGAGAGAAGCCAATCTGAAAAGGCTGCACCCTGTGTGATTCCAACTACACGACCTTCTGGAAAAGACAAAACCAAGGAGACAGCGAAAGATGAGTGGGTTCCAGGAGAAGGGGGTGTCGGGGGGCGAGGGATGGACAGGGGAGCACAGGGCACTTTCAGGGCAGTGAACTACTGTGTTCCGGACACTTTTCACCTGTCTACTGTTAGGTCGCAGGGAGACGTCGTGACCCCACAGCACACCCTGGCTCCGTGAACTCGTGCTGGAACGCGACTCGGATAAGCACCTCATGTTTGCGCCCGGCCACCCGCCAGGCTCGGGTGGCTTCCCGCGCCGCGGACAGTGGGCCGGGGCGGCCCGGGACCTCCCCACCCCTCCACGCACGCGCAGGCTGGGTCAGGCCGCCACGGGCGGGGGCGGGGCGGGGCGGTGGGCGGTTGAAGGGCGGGGCCCGCGGGGTGGGCGGGAGCGCAGGGGGAGGAGCTGTCGTTGGGGGCGGGGCGGCGCAGGCGCACTGGGTCGGCGGTTTCCGGCGCGCCGCTCGCCGGAGCACGTCAGTCGCCGGCCCGCCCGCCGCCGCGCGACCCCCGCCGTTGGCGCCGGCATGTCGGGCCCCGGGCCGCGGGAGCCGCCGCAGGCGCAGGCGGGCGGGCCGGCGGGCCCCGAGGGCGCGGACGCGGCGCTGGGCGAGGCGGGGCTGAGCTTCACGACCACCGACCTGAGCCTGGTGGAGATGACGGAGATCGAGTACACGCAGCTGCAGCACATCCTGTACTCGCACATGGAGGCGGCGGCGGCCGACGGCGAGCTCGAGACGCGCCTCAACTCGGCCTTCCTGGCGGCGGCGGCGCCGGGCGCGGCGGCGGGGGGCTTCGCGGCGTCCGGGGGCGCGCCGCCCGTGTACCCGGTGCTGTGCCCGCCCGCGCTGGCCGACGGCGGCTTCGCGGGCGCCAGTCCGTGCCTGGGCCACATCGACTTCCAGGAGCTGCGCATGATGCTGCTGAGCGAGGCGGGCGCGCCCCCCGCCAGCGCCGCCGAGAAGACGCCGGGCGCCGACGGTCCTGGCCCGGGCGCACCGAGGCCCAAGGCGTCCGACGGCGCCGGCAAGGAGAACGCGGCGGCCGGGGAGGGCGCGCCGGAGGCGCGGGCCAAGTCGGCCGTGCGCGTCCGCCTGGAGGACCGCTTCAACAGCATCCCCGCCGAGCCCCAGCCCGCGCCGCGCGGCGCCGAGCCCTCCGAGCCAGGCGTGGCGCTCAACAAGTGGGTGCCCACGGAGGGGGGGCGCACGGTGCGGCCCGGCCTCCCTCCCGCCGGGTCGGGGCGGAGGCGGCTCGCGTCGTGAAGCTTCGAGTGTAAGACGCGGCTTCACCGTGTCGGGCATTGCCGGCCCGGGTGGGGAGGGTCCAAGAGCAGGAGCCCGTCCGCTACGGTGCCTCTTCAGCTGTCTGTCCCCACCCTGTGGTTTTCCCCGTTTTACTCATAGTCATCAGATTTCGGAGGTTGGCCCCTCAAAAGAGATTGGTGTCAGGGGTGTTATGGGCAGGGGGGGATAACTGACAGCGGCACCTTCCTCTCTGAGGAAGGATGCAGCTTGTCCACCGTGGCGCTAGCCGACCACTGGTTATAGACGTCGCCCCAACGGGGCGTTCAGCGGGACAGATTTGAGCCCCTCCCTAGAAGATGGGATGTTAACGATTACAGTGCCTTGCTAAATGGTTGCAGTGTTTCGGGAGTGTCGTGAGCGGGACGTGGCTATCCAAGGAGCGGTCTCACACATGTGTCTTCCCACAGTGTCAGACTTCATTAGAATGAAGCCATCGATCCAGTCCTACTCCCTCGGTTTCCCACGGCCATTAACCAGGGCTCCAGCCAGAGCATAGCCTCCAATAGTCGAGGGAGAGCAGTTTCACACAGGAGAGTCACACAGATTTGCAAGCAATAAGGTTAGGCAAGGTGAACAGTCTTAGGAAAGAAGGATGAGAGACTCCGCTGTCCAGCGAGAGTCCCTTTGGCGCTGGGGTGCTTAGCGTCGGGTGTCAGGCTGGGCTGGTGAGCCGGGGAGGCGAGGCTTCAAGCACTCCGTCTGGGACGAGTACAGGTGCGGCTGTCAGCTCCTCCGCCTGAGCCATGAGCCATCGGAGAACTGTGATCTTAACACTCGAGACTGGGTGCGGTGCCCCCATCTGCAGTCCCAGAAAGCCATCAGATGGTCACACTCCAGCCTGTGTCTGGAGTTACCTGGTTAGAGCGTTCACTGGGTACGCCGTGCAGGGGGTGCTGTGGCATGACCGTCACTTTGTGACTGATAGCTGTCGGAATTATTAGTGTCCATTCCGTGTTCATAATGAATGCTCTGTACAAGGAGGCTATCTGCCGCATGTCATTCACGGTTCTGGGTTTGCTTTTGTCTCGGCAGTTTGGTGACTCTTATTCGACATCCATCTGAATTGATGAACGTGCCTCTTCAGCAACAAAACAAATGTACGACCTTAGTGAAGAATAAGACTGCAGCTGCCACCACCGCCCTGCAGTTCACCTACCCGTTGTTTACCACCAACGCCTGTACCAGCGGCTCGGGCACCAGTCTCGCACAGACACAGGTATTGGGGGATGCGCGTGGCCTCGCTCTTTGGTGTTCAATGAATTGAACTTACTAGGTCCCAAGGATTTGTTTTTTCATGGAGCGTAATAACCTTTTAAAATCGAGGTATTTATGTGGTTTGGGAATATTGAAAAGACCTCAGTGCACCTACAGTTCTTCACGTGGCAGAGTAATAGCAGCGACGTCACTTCTTTCCAGTGCATTTTGTTTGTGCAGTAAAGAGGAGAGCAAGATGCATGTTGATAAAATTCCTTTTCTGCCTCATCTTTTCCAGAGTTCTAGTAACTCATGTTCTATCCTCGACGCTGCCAAGCACCAGGATATCGGATTGCCTAGAGCGTTTTCTTTCTGTTATCAGCAAGAAATTGAATCCACTAAGCAGACTTTAGGCAGTAGAAACAGAGCTTTGCCTGAGCAGGTGTGGATTAAAGTGGGAGGTAAGCCACCAAGCGGAAGGGAACAGGTACTTCTGCTCCTGCCTGACCTTTGCCCGTCTGTCATTGTGTCCTTAGGCCCGGGAGTGAGGAGGTGGTTTATAGACCTGAACAGGTCTTGAAAGTGTCTTTATATGTCGGCCCCTTCCACCCTTCCTTCCCCAGTCTTCTCATTTTAAACATTCTTCTGAATTTCAAACGTCTACTTACACTTGGTAGTGGGACATTGAGTTCAGGGGCTGCTTTATAAAATTGTAAATTCCGTAAACAGAAAAATGATGAACTTACATAAATTTCCAGCTATCTTCAACTTACCAAAGCACGTAGTTTTTTTTGTTTATTTATCTTTTTATATTTTGTGAGCAAGGCAGGAGTCTGAAATCTGCTAGAAGCTTTAGGAGACAATCTGCAGACGGGCGAAGGATTGAGTTGGGGGCACGAAGCTGTAATGTGATTCAGAAAGTTTTAGAAATAAAGAAACTGCTGAAGGCAAGCTTTGCTTACCTTGAAAGTTAACTCGCAGTCCCTCCCTCCCTGGAAGCAAAGTATTTTTCAAGTAGTCCAACAAAATAACAGCTCCCGGAGCTTTTCCAGAGCTAATGAGCCACAGGATGGGCGGGGGCTGCTGCTTTCTCCTGTGGCAATAATTCATTTTCTCCTTGTTTTTGTGACATTTTATGCAAAAGCATATGTTAATATTTGTCAGGTATAAAGGTTAATATTAAAATAGTCACTGTACTGAGCACTCAGCTTGAGGAATAAAGTACTACCAATGCTTGTGAACTCCCCTCTGTGTCTCCCTTGAAAAGTTATCACCATTCTGAAATGTGCTGGGTGATTCTTTGGCTCTAGAGAACTTGGCTTTGTGTGGCTTCTTGGGGATGCACGCCACCACACATGCCAGTTAGGTGCCTGCTGTTCTGTATTTGGTGGAAATTTGACTTATTTCTGTAGCATCAACAGAAGCTATGATGTGATTACTCCTTCTGTGGGGAGAATCACTTGGAAAGTGAGGGCATTTTCAGTCCTAAACCACTTAGGTTTTGTCCTCTTCTGAGAATTGCGGTTAAAACATCAGTTGTCGTAGTAGAATATTTTTCAGGGTTTTTTTGCAGTCTGAGTATCAGAAAAATCAAACAACTTTTGGGTCTGTCTGTTCGTAGATGACAGTTAATGCCTGTTGGTTAATGAAAGGGCATGACGGGTGTACTGATTACCTAACCTTCAGTGTTTTAATTGAGTTAGGGATTTGTGTCTAGTTTGTCGTGACACTTGGAGCTGTGCTAACCGCGCTCACGGAATTGCTGTGGTGGACAGCTCTTCCTCTTCCGTGCTCTGTGCTCCTGACCCGCCCGTGTTTGTATCTTGTGTTGAAGATGCCATAAAATATATTCAGCATTAATGGGGATAAGAAGAATAAAAAGTTGAAATACTGCTGTTTTCTTCTTTTGCAAAGAAGAAGCGCTCTGCAAGCAAGCGATAAATAAGAGGAATCGGGGCAGAATGCGTCCATTGGACACGAGTGGAGAGCGAAGAGCCCTGGGAGAGATTCAGAATGTGGGCGAGGGCACCGCCGCCCAGGGCACCTGGCAGCCCTCGGAGTCTGCGCCGGCACACCTCGGGGAGCAGGCTCAGAGTGGGCCCCCTGGGGGCAGGTCTCAGCGCAGGGAGAGGCACAACCGCATGGAGAGAGACAGAAGGTAACGTGCGGCACACTGTCCAGGCCCCTGCAGACGGTGCTCTCGGGCACGCAGGTCTGTTCAGGTGTCAGTGGTGCCGGGCGGGTTGTTGTCTAAAACAGTCGTGGATCGTTTCTGTGTTCAGAGAGAGGAAAAGTGGTAAGCATAAACACTGACTGTGTTTTGCTAGGTGGATCGGGATCCCCGAGCCCCCAGGTTTGCTGGCTCATTAGGAGAACTCGGTCTTTGGTTTATTACAGAGAAAGCACACGGCAAAATCTGAAAGGTGTGTGGGGAGAAGCCAGGGCGACCAGGTGCAGGCCCACACTGGCCTCCTGGAGGTGACGCGGGAGCATCTAACTCCCCGCTCTGAGTTCTGAGCCACAGAAACACTGCTGGCACAGACTCAGTGTCCCAAGAGTTTGTTGGGGCTGATCGTGTGGGCACGCAGCCAGTTCCGGACCCCAGACGGAAAGCTGGTGTTTAACACTATTTGCACAGTTTGGGCCCAGGGAGCCCCTCTTAGCCAATGGTGGGGGAGCCCTCCAGAAATGCACATTCCCAGATGCCAGTCGGGCCAGCCTCTCAGCAGGCCTTCCTGGGAAGAGGATGCACTTGCCGGGCTACGTGCCCTGCACCCCAGGTCACTCGCTTGGTTCTTTTAAGAATGTTGGGGAAGGAGGAGGTTAAAACTGTTAGTTAAGTCGTTTCATCTGTAGATTTTATTGGTGCTACTCTATGTAGAGCTAAAAGGTGTTTGATTTTTCTCTTACAACTGGGTTTTTATATGATTTTCCCTAATGTACAATGAATTAACTTAGTCATTTATTGAGTACTTTGTACCAGTTTCTGTTATAGGCTCAGGAAGTACAACGTGGAGCAAAACAAGTCATTCCACTCTGAAGCCCCAGTGTTGAGCTAAGGCAGTTTATTTCTTGTTAAAGGGATACATTAAAGTTGGTAGCCAGCGGGATACCATTAAATATGTGATCCACACACTTGATCTAACTGAAGGGCCTCCCTGAACGCAGTGGGAGTTTCAGAGGGTGTTGTTTCTACTGACATTTATTTACTGTGTTTCCCTGAAAATAAGACCTAACTGGAAAATAAGCCCCAGCATGATTTTTCCGGAGGACATCCCCTGAACATAAGCCCTAATGAGTCTTTTGGAGCAAAACTTAATCTAATAACACCCAGTCTCATTTTTGGGGAAACACAGTAATAAATATTTACTGAATACCTGCTACGTGAAAACCCTATCCTGTATGTTTACAGTAAAAGTTTCACTTCTTACTCTGCCATTTCCTGGTTTAACAAACTTCTGCAAATTCTTCCCATCTCGCCTCAAGTTTCTGTCTATAAAATAGAGATATTCTCTACCATGTAGACTGGAGTAGAATTAGACGCGCTGATATGGCGCCAGGCCTGGACGGTAGAGAGCATCTGGTAATGCCAGCTATTTCCTAAACCAAGTCCCCAAAGAATTCCGAGTGTTCACTGGGGAAGATGAGGGGCAAGGACCACCTTGTGTAAGGTGTCCAGTGTCAGCTGCACAGGACTTTGCGTGCTACTGGGTGTAGTGTGTGGAAGTTAAAATGGTCAAATCATAAGACTCCAGGTGTGTTTTAAATGATACTGAACAAGACCAGGTTTCCGGATAGCATCAGGCTGGTAGACTGTGATTCCCTTTGAACCAGGGCCCCTGGGAGAATCAAAGCTGGGAATCCTAGCGGTGACTGAGTCCTGGGCACACGGAGGGCAGGTTTATAACTGTTGACTGAAACAAGGACCTGCCCAGAAAAAGCACACACATCGAATTGGGCTTCTGATTTCAGGGTCTTGGATCCATCCTTGCCCTGGACACGTGACCCTGGCCTTGCTCCTGGCCCATGAGAAGAAACTAGGGAACACTCCCCAGGGAGGGTGGCAGGACTGGACACAGAGGTTCTGAGAGGAGGGGGGCCCTTCGCAGGCACTTGGTGGCCAGACCCGAGTTCTGATCCTTCGAGTGGCACGAACTCTTGCTCTGCTCCTGCCTTGCTTCAGCTTCTCCATGTCATTGCTTTGGATTTTGACTGTAGGCGCAGAATCCGCATTTGTTGTGATGAGCTGAACCTTTTAGTCCCGTTCTGCAATGCCGAGACTGATAAGGCGACAACTCTCCAGTGGACCACAGCATTCCTGAAATACATTCAGGAAAGACACGGAGACTCTCTTAAGAAGGTTAGTATTTATCAACTTCTCAGTGTTCTCATATGTCATTTTTTTCCCAAAGATATACCAAATTGTCCTTTGTTTCATGAAATCTGATGTCACTCACTGGTCCAGTATGAACAAAGCTCTCTACTCATTAATGGTGTAATTGACACTTATTAAAAGAGTGTCAAACATAGCCTGGATTTATTCACTAAACTACAGCATAGACATGACTCGAGTACCCAGTGTCATAACAGATTGAGCGCCTGCTGTATGCAGTGGGTTATACTGGGGTTTGAAGGGGTCTCAGAGGATGTGATGTGATTTTTTTTTGCCCTCAGAAAACTTTGTGAAAGAGATGAAGCAAGAATAGCAAAAAATAAAAATAGGCAGATAAATTTCCAGTAGTCTGGGCTTCAGCGTACTCAGAAGGCAGAGAAGAGAGACGCTTGCATGGGCTGGCTGATTGGGGACAACCCGGGGCTTGGGGCCCGAGCACCTCAGTTCCTCTGCAGCCACATGGCTTGGACCCTGTCTGACCTGTGCCCAACGAGTGCTCTTCCTTCCGCAGGGCCGAGAGCTCAGGGTGACAGTCCCGTCCGCCCCTTTGGTGGCGGTTGCGCTGGCTTCTGCGCTCTGGCGGGGGGCCTCAGTCCCAGGTACTGGCCTCAGAACTCGTGCTCATGCCATGAGGCCTCAGTGAGGGAGGCCTGAGCGCTGGACGGTGTTTTTTGTCTCAGCTCTTGTGCGCCTACAGCACGAGTCTGATTAGAGAACTGAGCGGAGGTTGGCCTGATAAATGTGGGACCTTTTTTAAAAGAGCCTCCTGTGTCTCGATCCTGGATGGCTGAGAGAACTTGTCCCCCGTCGGCCGATTCTCGGGCTGTGTGCTTAGAGTTTGTCCTTTTCCCCTGTCTGTGTCACATGACAGTTACATCTTGTGAGTTACATAATCTCATTACTTTCCTTGTATTTGAATTGCATTTTCAAGCAATACTTATGCCAGATTTGTTATAATTGGATCATTTATAGTTATTTATAATATAGTTACTCTTTAACTCTATTTGTTAGAGGTAGACTATTGGGTTATTTTAATAAAATAAAGCTTTTATATTTTTTAAACGATTGAGTGTTTGGCTCCGTGTACCTATTAGTCAATTATTGATGTAATTCATTTAACTACAATGAAGACATTACAAGAACAAAAACACCTTGGTAACTATATATATGTATATGCAAAGATGAAATAGATTAAAAACTTATGGATATTATATTTTATGTATATTATGCTCCCTGGATATTTCTGAAATTTAATTACATTGAATTTGTAGATTGTTTCTATGTCAGATTTTAGGACCCACCAAGAAACAGGCTGAAGTGATACCAACTAGCCATTTGTTTGGGGGAATTATAAAGTAAACAGCTTAAACATGTGTATACTCTGCAGTTTTCCTTAGCAACTTTTCCTCCTCTTACTTGCATGAATATTTTTGTTCTTAAGCTACAGTACACGAGAGTCTGAAGTGCTTTTCCTGTTATTTTAGGACACATTTTATTCCACAAGTCTTTCCTACTCTCACCAGGCTTCTGCTCATTCAGGATGTGGGGGTACTTTGAATAAGCCAGAGACACGGGTGGCCTGCGGGCGGCATCTGGAGAAGGAGACGCTGCTATGCGGTCCCTGCCTGCAGAGCGGCGTCTTAGGGTTTTTCTGGTGTCTTGAGTTGGAAGTTTACGTACTTATTTTCAGTCTTTCTTGTTTTCTGGTCAGTGCATTTAAAGCTGATGGCTGTCTTGGTGCTCCTTTGAAAACATCCCACAGGTTGGGATGTAAAGCTTCATTGTCTCGAAATGTCTTTAATCGCCTTTGTTGCCTCTTCAACATAGGAATTCTGTGGAAGTCGGTTCTTAATTTTCCACAGATGTGGGGGCTTCTTTGTGTCCTTTTAAGGACAGCTTTTTGTCTGTTTCTCACATTTATTTATTGCATTGTGATCAGTGAAGATGGTCTATCTGTATAAAAAAGCAGTTTTTAAAAGTTTATTGAGGCTTCCATTGTGACTTCTTATGTGGTCAATTTTTTAAAGTTCCGTGGACGGGTGGAGTGCTCCCACTACCCCAGACGATTCAGGAGTTAGACCAGTGACAGCAGAGTACTTACACTGACCTTCCTGGACATGAATTAAATATAAACCTGCTACAGCTCAGCAACAAAAAAGCAAACAACCTGATTCAAAACTGGGCAAAGGACTCGAATAGACATTTCTCCAGAGAAGATAGGCGAATGGCCCACAAGCCCATGAAAAGATGCTGATCAGCAGGGAGATGCAGATGAAATCCACAGTGATGCCACCCCACACCCATTAGTTGTGGCTACGAAAACCAGAAAAACAGGTGTTGGGAGGATGCACAGAAATTGGAACCCTTGGGACTGCTGGTGGGGGTGGAAAATGGTGCGGCCACATGGAAAACAGTCTGGGCTCCTCAGAAAGTTCAGCACAGAACTGCCACATGATCCTGCTTTTCCACTTCTGGGTACTTAGCCAGAGAATTGAAAACCAATGGATCCTTGTACCAGAATGTTCCAGCAGTATGATTCACGACAGCCCGAGGTGGAAGCGACCCGTGTGCATTGACAGACGATGGACAAGCAAAACGGACATACAGACAAGGGCACACAGTACGCAGCCTGAGAAACAAGTGGTGTTCCGGCACGCGCTCCAGTACAGACGTCCTGGAGGACACTGCTAAGGGAAAGAGACCCGTCACAAAGGACAAATCCTGTGCGACCCACTCATGTGAGGTCCTTAGAGTCGTCAGACTCGTAGAGACAAAGTAGATGGTAGGTGCCAGGGGCTGGGGAGAGGCATGGGGACTTAGTGTTTAATGTGGACAGAGTGTCAGTTTTACAAGATGAAAAAGCTTCGCAAGTAGAGAGTGGTGATGGCTACGCAGCAGTGAATGTGCCTAATGCCAGTGAATTAACTCACAAACAGTTCACATGGCAAATTTTATGTTAATAAGTATTTTACCATAATAAAAAATATATGAGCCTAGATTTGATTGTATAAGAATGCTATGTTTTACCAAAAAAGCATGGAAATTTAGGTGCACAAAATGGACAGACTGTCACAGTGACCTCCCATGTCCCTGTCACGGCGTCAGGCACACTTCTGTTCCGTCACACCACCCCAGCCCCCACCCTCGCTGAGTTCTTTCAGAGCAGGGTGGACCTGGACCGCTCAGCTCTTCCTTCCCGAATGTGTCCTGAGAAGAAAAGGGCTGTTGAGAAGCCTGACCACAGGCCCAGCGTCACTGCCCGCCACCCATTCCTGTGCCGAGGGGAGCAGAGCCCAGGTCTGGGGAGCCGCAAGGCAGAGACCTGGGTGGGCATGGAGGGGCCAGCCTCTCCAGGTGGCTCCCAGCTGACCCACCTGAGCCAGGACCCAAGCACTGCATTTGGTTAGTAGCTCTTACGTACCGTTGAGTCTGGAATGTGCCCCCTTCCGTTCCTCCTTGCCATTTATTTAATGATGAGTCGGAGGACGTTGTCCGGGAGGGGGGTCCCTCACCCTCTGCATCCTGCATGCCCGTGACCTTCGTCTCCTAGAGGCTGCCGAGAATCGGGTTGTCTACTTCCACTGGCTTCTCCTTCTGGGAGGCCAAGGCTGACCGAGCACTTAGCCGTTAAAATTGAGGCCTTTTAAAACGTGGATGGAGGCGGACCAGCGCGAACAGGGAGCCGCCAGCAGAGCGCCTGGGGTCAGAGCCCAGCCCCTGGGCCACGCCTGCCACAGCACTCACCAGTGTGCGTGGAAAGCAAATGTCCACTGTGGGGCACGTAATGGCTACAGAGTCTGTGGAGTGGTGGAACGTTCTGGAGATGGACAGTGCTGATGGGTGTCCACAGTGACTGCCTAATGTGTCTGAATTTCACACTCACAAATGGGATGTATATTTTACCACAATAAAAGTAACAAATGTAAATATGGCTGCTTTTTAAAATGTAAGACAGCTTTACCATATAATCAGGCATTTGGACAATCTGTTAGAAAAGTGAATAAAAATATGTGCAAATGTAACTATGAAAAAATGTTTGAATCCCTATTTTTATCATATATATATATATATATTATGTATATGTATGTGTGTATATATATATATATCCCCTTAAAAGATGTGACATAAGTATGTGAATGGCCCCTGATTTTGCTATATATTCTGGAAGTAGTTCAGCTCTTAATTTCCACCTTTTGTGTTTTTGAAGACAGCAGTTTTTGTGTCTGAATTCGACATTAATGATCATTTCTCGACTTTAGGAATTTGAGAGTGTATTTTGCGGTAAAACTGGCAGACGTCTAAAGTTGACCAGACCAGACTCCTTGGTGACGTGCCCCACACAGGAGAGTCTACAGAGCAGCCCAGCCATGGAGATGAAGTGACCAGAACTGAATCCTGATTCCTGGGAAGCAGATGGTCATTCCTTCCAGCCCAGAAACATTTCCACAGCCCTGGGGCTCTGCTCTGACAGTCTCACTCTAAAGGGACATGACTCAAGTTGATGGGACTCCATTGGGGACTTTGAAAGCACATTTTGTAAAAACATTTAGAACAAAATACTTATCCATTAATGTCCTCTTAGACCATTGAGGATGAAGACATCTTGACAATTAGTAAGTAATTTTTCAATTATCTGTCTGATTCCATCATGTTTTCTTAACATGATAACTTAAAAAATTAACATCCCTTGTAATTGCTTTAGTCATACAAGGTACATTACTTTGTACTTATTCTATTTACATTTTAAATATGCCCCTTAGCAACTGGAACAAGTTAAATTGTTCTTCACTAGAAGCAGTTTGGAAATTTGTTTCATTCGTTTATCAACTCCCCTTGTAACGACTTCCGGTCGCGTAGTCCTGTATTGCAAAATGCAGTCCTGCTCAAACCTTTTTGCTAGAAATTTGCCAGCGATGTCCTTTCTGGGATGTCCCTACTTTTGTCCATAAATGAAATATTGTCACAGTAGTTGCTTGGTGCCCTCGCTTCCATATTGAGAGTCATTACCTTTTGTGGAATAAACTGTAGTGTTTGGAACAGAGTTTTTCACATGAGTGGCTTTATTTATTACAACAGATAATACCGATAGACTTTAGTGCAGTACAAAGTCACCTTCAATAAATACTGTTCGTCCGACAGTTAAAAGTTTGTACACGAAAGAAGCAGGTGAGTCAGACTAGACCTTAGTGGGCAGGGGTACCATGCATTAAGTTCTTTATTTTTTTGTTTCGCTGTGGCCAGTCATTAATCTGAAGATTCAATCTATCGTTTTATTGGGATTATACCTTAGTCTTTACACAAGTGCTATGTAAACAAGTTGCTGAATGTTTTGCAGCTCATGGAATTGTACAAAACTTTGTGTATGTACACCCTGTGTCCCTCGCAGATGGTGGGGTGACAGCTCTTCCACCAGGGCCTGGGTCTGAGGGACGACGTGACAGCTGGATGGACTGTTGTCAATACACGTAGTGACAGCAGCTCAATGGAGTCTGCGCTCAGGGGCCCAGTATCCAGTTGCTGCCACTGAGGACGCGGAGGGGCAGGCCAGGAAAGCCTGGCTGGACGTCACAGTGTGGCGTGGAGTCCTGTCCTTAGAACAGAACGTGGCCAATCCCTGGCGTGTCCCTCCGGAGCCCACTGCTTAAATTGGCGTCACTTTCTCATCTCCTTAAGTTGTGTTTTAGGAGCTTCTAGCACCTGACTTTTCCCCGCCTCCTTCCATCACGGCTCCTTGGCAGGCCGACGTGTCGCAGATGCCCGGGGTCCCCTGAGCACCAACAGTCCCAGGAAGGCCAGGGTCGCCGGGGAGGCCGGGCTCGCCGTGGGCCCCGTCTTGGCCGTCCTTGCCAACGCCAGGCACGCCCTGCGGTCCTGGAGACAGAACAGGAAGGTGAGTGCAGAAGCCATAGGACAGCATTGTGGGAGTCCACATGGGACACGGCGGGGCTGGCCTTGCTGGGGATAGCTCTTGACAAAGCACTTATATTCGGCATTAAAAATGTAAACGTTCAGGATACATGTGGGTCAACTAAGAGAAAATTCTGTTAGAATTAAACCCAAATAGACACCGGATGGCTTTCGTTACATAGAATTTAACCGAATCCACTTAACTAAAATAGGACGGCGTTTTTACTGATGAAATGTTTACATATTGAAGTGGTTATTAAAACAATTCCTAACCTTGCCTCTAAGATGCTTTGTCAAGAGAAAGGAAGCGTTCCTTTAGAAATGAGACGTGTTCGTACCCCAACACTGCCCCGCACAAAGTCATGAAGGTTTGGAATTTTGGGAAAGAGCCAAGGAACACAAGCTGCTAGTGACAATATGCTCGTACCTCGGAGCCCCTGGTCTCCGTCAGGCCCGTCCAGGCCCACGCCAGTCGAGCCTTTGTCTCCTCGGTCCCCCTGGTTTCCTGTCAGAGGGATTTGATATAAGTGCGTGTTTAGACTATGAAAAACTTGTGGTGCAGCGTCATGGCCACATGGCACGGGGAGCCCACTTTTCAGTGAAGCGGGATGCGTTCGGACGAGGACACAGCACATGCACAGGGCTCGTGGGATCTGACAGAGAGCTGGCCGTGTGACCCACTGGTCGGCAGCCACTTTTGTTGGTGTTTTAGTTTTGTTCAGACATACCGCTGCCTGTTCAACAGCTGAGTTTAATTTGTGTTCCTGTTTTGCACGTGGTTTTTGGCCCACGAGTTATCTAAAGGTGCTTGGAAGTGCTCCTGTAATTGTGTTCCTGTCTTCCGCCTGCCGCTGGTTTGGTCTCTAGCCTGTGAAGACACACTCAGAGGTGTGTGTGTCCTGTGGGTCAGCCTGTGCTTTGTGTGACATTGGACACATACAAGTTATTCTGGAATTAGGTTCCCTAAATGGAACCTTTTGTCGAGACGGTGCCACTCGTCAGTAGACGGCGTGTGAGGCAGTCCGTCTGCCCGTCACGCTGACAGGACCGACGCCCGCATTCTCGGTGGGTGTTTGTCAGTCTGTCTGTCGGTCCTGTCACCTCCACAGCTGACCAGCACCCTGGGGAGCGGCACAAGGCCCTGGGGCGGTCAGTGCTGGACCGTCACTACACACGGCCACTGGCGGGACATCCTTCCGTGGGCATGTTGGATCCGATGCGCTGTCCCTGGCCTGTTGTGTCCCCGGGGACAGTGGCTTCTGCCTGAGGACCTACAGGGCATATTCTCAGTTAATCCCCATCCTGCTTTCCCCAGGGACTGGGCGCTAGGAGGTGAGGCCATCCGTCCTCAGGCAGGAGGCCACAGGACACAGATCCCAAAGAGCAGCCGGTGACCCACACGTCTGTGTGGTGGCCTTCCGGTCAACATTGTCGTGCTGAGAGAACCAGGAAAGGCGACTAATGCTATTTTTGAATCTTATTTTCAAAATTCTTAAAGGCATTCAGATCCCAGGCATTCAGATCCCTGTGTGAAGAAAGCCCCGTTTGGTCTTTTTTGAAGACAGTACCTAATGTGCACTGAACTAGCACAGACGCCCCAGACTAAGTCTCCCCAAAACACGGAGCTGTTGGGTGCTTAAGCCGGGGCCCATTCTCCTGTTGGGGATGAGATGAACCCTACACGTTTGCCCTCTAGTGTTGAGATTGTTCAACAGAATTCTGAGTATCTTAAAAAAAGAAGTGAAACAGGACCACTGCCGATGAATACTTCCACCGGCTAAAGTATTTCAATTTAACCTCACGGACGGAGAAAGACAGAGTTCAGTTTCCCTTGGAAACATTTTCCTTAAACTGTCTTTCAGAAATGAAATCATTTGGTCCACAAATTGGAACGAATTGGAATCGTGAGCTTCAAATCCTTGATTTGGGGCCACAAGGCGACCTGACGGAGGCAGGCCACCCGCGGTGGTGGACTGTGAGATTTTTGGAAAATGTCATGGTCCCTGCAGGTGGAACAAGGAGCTTACTGTGCTGGGCTCCGAAAGAGCCCCGAAAGCACAGAGCGCCCAGCTGGCCTCTTCCCGAGGCCACGTCTGGCGGGCTCCGCCTTTCACCGCATCGGGCAGCCGTGCGGAGCGAGAGGAAGGGGACGGGTGGGGTGTCTGCTGCGGAGCTGCATGAGGCCAGGCAAGGCCAGCGTGCCCACTGGCTCACGTCCGGGTGACTTTGGGTCCTACTTTTCCCTCAGTTCCCTTCCCTCCCTCGTCCCCACAGTGGGGACATCTCCGCGTAGAGGGGAGCAGGCTTCATGACGGGAATGCCTGGGGTTCCAGCACGTGGCCGAGAGGCTGTGGTAGGGCCGGCTGCACTCACCTCTGGGTCCGGGATCGCCCAGCTCTCCAGTGGGACCACGGTATCCAGGGGGCCCTCGAGCACCGGGGTGACCAGTGGAGCCTGGGGGCCCCGGAGGACCGGGGGGGCCAGCTGGTCCGGGCCGACCAATGGATCCCGGTGTTAAAGGCTTCCTCAGGTGAGCAGCTAACTGTGCAATTTGTTCTTTTGGGAAACAAAGATGCCAGCAGTCACTCAAAGAGGATTATCGAAGGCTTTCATGTGGAGCATCAAGGATATACTGCGTTTCAGAGGAAGTGTCGTTTATCGACTGAGACTGCCTTGAGCTGCTCTGGGCTACGTGGTAAATGTGGTCAGATGCCCTCCGCCGCCAACGAGTGAAACCTCGTGTGCACTGAACTAGCACAGAAAGGGGCCTCGTGTTTTGGGTCCTCCGTAAAAACCCCGGGAATTGGTGTGGCCACAAGATTCCACTTGGTCTATCAAAGCCGAAAGCGCCCAATTCTTTGTCCCTTGTCACTGTTTCATTCAGTGGATACTTGGAACACGGCCCGTGTGCCAGGCACTGTTAGACCCTGTGGAGGGGCCTCTTCCAGCTCAGACACCGACCCCCAGAGACCACAGGTGCAGGCCCCGCGGGAAGCGAGCACTTACCGCTGACCATCCCCCCACACAGCTCTCTGATGTGCTGCTCAGTGGCTTCTTTCCCCTGAAATTTACCCCAAAAGTCAGTCAGCATGCTTGGGGTCACCCTGGCACCCCCACTGTCACACTGGCGCGCACTGGCCTGCAGCAGGGCAGGGGGTA
This sequence comes from Rhinolophus ferrumequinum, assembly GCF_004115265.2. Taxonomy (NCBI): domain Eukaryota; kingdom Metazoa; phylum Chordata; class Mammalia; order Chiroptera; family Rhinolophidae; genus Rhinolophus; species Rhinolophus ferrumequinum. The sequence goes on from NC_046306.1 coordinate 899,047, forward strand.
CATACCGGGATCCCGGGTTTCCCTGTGATGCCAGGCATGCCTTGTACACCCTGCAAGCCCACGGGCCCAGGGGGGCCCGGGACGCCCTCCACACCGCTGGTGCCGTTGGGCCCCTGGATGCCTTTCGGGCCCAGCTCCCCTCGAATGCCAGACTGTGGGGAGAGAGCAGGATGAGGGTGGGTGGGAGGCCAGCCACATCCTGCAGCTGCCACCCCACGCGGCTGCCACCCCACGCGGCTGCCTCACGGCTGGCAACGGACTGAGCACTTAGGATCTGCAGGCCGGCCTGGTGGCCCAGCGGTGGCCCGAGATACCAGTGGGCTCCTTCAGAGATGGTCATTGGACCTCTGCCTGCCACCCACCTCTCCTTTGGGTCCAACGGGGCCACTGGGACCCTGCAAAAGAGAAGTGCATTTTCATGACACGTGTTGTTAGGTGAGTGGGAAACAGTTGCTATGGAACCAACCTCGCACATTATTAGTTGGAGATGAAATAAGTCAGGTCATGCTCGAAACCGCTGTTGAGTATAACGAAGTGTCACTCTCATTCTTCTAGGCACAGTTTTCATATCACTGAGCCTGTTGTAGCTACTGATGTTTCTGAACTTATTTTCCCTAAAGGTTTTTTAGTAGCTATGTGGTACTTTTTCACATATGTGCTTATTCGTTTCCACTGTTTTTATTGTCACCCATACTGTTCAGGGCTCTGTGCCTCAAGTTCTCCTTCTCCAGCTGTGTCCTCAGGGACATGGTTCTAACCAGACAGCGAATGGGCCAGGATCGACGCGTCTGTGTGGCTGTCTGGGTGACAGCCTGGACACACGCTCTGCTCAGGCCCAAGAGCCGACTGCCCCGTCGAGGCCACAGTGAGGCTCCAGGCTACAAGGTCTGCCGGAGCCTAGTCTGCTTGTGGCCGAGACACTTCCATCTGCCCCAGACACGAAGAAAGGCTGACAGAACTGGCCACTCCGGAGCCAGGGAGACCCTCCCCGCAAACTGCACGACTGCTCCAGTTCAGTTACCTCCAAGAGAAACGTGAATCTGTCCAACTCAATCAAGGGTTTTGTTTTAGACTTAACCTGTGTCTTAGGACTGCAGAAGCGGTTTTTCTTGAGTTAAAACTTAGCTGTGACTAATTCACACCAAAGGCCACAGATGGAATGACTTTGCAGGAAGAGAAGACAGCACCCCACAGCCAGGCCTATGTCCGCTCCTCCCACAGGACAGCGCAGGCCCGCCCTTCCACCTAAGGGTGCTGACCTTCTCCACTGGTGGGTCCCCACACTGGCCAGTCCGTTCCCCATTGTCAATGACAGTGAGGGTGACATACTCACACTTACCAGTTCACCTTTATCCCCAGGAAGGCCATCGGAACCCGCGATACCCTGAAAACAAAACACCCCAGAGTTAAAAGACCTGTTCACGCCTGAGGCTGCCCCCAAACCTCCGGGGAGCTGGGCCCCGAGAGCCAGGCCCCGGCCATCAGCAGTGGTGGCATGATGAGGCTTTTCTTCCAAGCAGACCCTCAGGTGGGTTTACATCGTCCTGGGTCCTCAACCAACATAAAAGGCCTGTGCTGCCTAGAGGTCAGAGGCAGAGTCGCTGGGACACAGGCCCCGCCCACCCCAGCCTCCAGAGAAAAGTGAGACTCCGCCCCTTCCCATGGTCACTGTCCCAAAACGTCAGCAGGGAGCACGCCCTCCCTTGGGAGGGTCCCACAGGAGCTGCCCAGGCCAGAGCTAGCTACTGTTCCCCAGGAGCCAGTGGCGATGACATGGGGCTGGCTGCCCTGTCCCCAGTCCCGGCTGTGGGGCTGAGTGACCAGAGCTGTTGTCACCGCTGGGAGGGAGGGAAGGAAGGAGGGAGCGAGCGAGTGATGAGAGATGAGAAATGAGGTGACAGCCCAGCAAGCGGGGCAGCCCCACACTTGGCCTGGCAACCAGCCCACTCACCGGCTCTCCCTTCGGCCCTGTGGCTCCTCCCGGGCCCTGCGTGGAGAGAAGGGTCAGCATTAGAAGGATTTCTGGAACCCCGAAGCTGCATGCTCCCCCCAGACACTCAGCTCCCAACCCCTCCGTGCGTGTCCCATGGCACCGCCCACGTCACCAGGCTGTTTAACAGTCGTCTCTAAATTTGCTCTTGTTTCTAACACCAGGAATTGGGGAGACCTTCACACATGCAATCCTAGGACAATTCCACAGGTGGGGTTGCTGAATCAAGGAGCCAGAAGCTCCTGTTTGTCATCATGCCACAGACGTGAGATTACGGACCTGTCGGGGAGTTGCTGGGCTCACCCCTAAGACATTAAAATACAAATGTCGTTTGATCCAGTAGCAGCATGCGTGAGAACCTGCCCAAAGGGCACACAGTGTGACACTGCCTGACTGGAACTGCAGGAGAGGGCACGGGAAGTTCAGTGACCACCCCATCACCCCAGGGACAATGGCCTCTCTCTCCATCCTTTCGGAGACCCTGGCGTTGTTGGCATGTCCCGACTGACCCCTCAATTTCCTGCCTGGAGACCAATGAAGGGTCCACTGTCCTGCCACAGGCCAGTGTCTTCCATGGTCACCTCCCTGGGCCAGGAAGAAGGAGCGTCTGGAATGCCTGCTCTCGGGCCGCCCCGCCTGTGGGATGTCTGTGGCCTTGGCAGGACCACCCATCATGTGTGCACATCTGAAGAGGTTCTCTGTCGCTGCCCAGCAGGGCAGGGCGAGGCGGGCACAGACAGCCAAGGAAGGCTCTCAACGTCCCCAAGGACCTGGTGTGGCATAGCCAGAGGCCCCTGGGCGCCTGGTCACCTGCTAACCATCACCCAGCCTGGGGCCCTCTGCGCCCTGACTGTCACAGGATGACAGGGACCCCCACAGCAAACCTACCAGCTCTCACAAGACCACTAGGAAAGTCTCGAAAAGTTAGACACCGTGACAGTTACAGAAGTTGAGAGCGATGGTTTCTACCCTTATTTTAAAGCAACATGACCCTATGCCCAGAAACCCAACAGCTAAAGCCGCTGCCTCTCTTCTCGGACCACGGGCCCCAGCAGAGCCCGGAGCCCAGCAGCTGGGCACCAACTCTGCGGGGCCTCTGTCTGTGTGTCCCATGGGGCTGCAGACAGGCAGGTGCAGGGGCAGGAACCTGCTGGGACAGCCACTTACCCGGTCGCCCATGACGCCTCGGAGACCTTGGGGGCCTGGCAGGCCAGGCTCCCCTATGCTGCCTTTCCGGCCCTGCAGACAGGAGCAGCTGGTCAACGCCCACCACAGAACACAGCAGGGACCCCTCCTCCACCCCGGCTCACTGGGTGCAAACCCACCTGGAAGCCTCGGACGCCAGGAGCCCCGGGAGGGCCTTGAGGGCCCAGAGCCCCCTGAAAGTCAGAAGGAAAGTTTGAGCCCAGCTCTGCCAGCACCAGGGGCAGGTGGACACAGGAGCTGGCCCAGACGGAGGTGGGAGGGTGTCCTAGGGGGTAGTGGGGTGGTCCCAAAGGTGAGGTCAGGCATACCCTGACACCTCATGCATCAGCCAGACTAGGTGGCAGGAACCAGTGCCCAGGGCGTCTAGGCACTGTGGCTGGCTTTGTCATTATCTCCATCTGTGGGGACCCCGGGCTTGGGGAGCTTCCAGAGTGCCTCCCGGGGCCCAGGGCCGGGCCGCTCCCTCCGCCAGGGGCCGTGGCTCTGTTCCCTGAGCACAAACATCTCAAGGGCAGGATAGCTCAGGCCCGGCCCTCACCACCTCCCGGCTTTCACGGGCTCGGCCCACTGCTGCGTCCAAAACACCACCCCCACCCACACAGAAACTGGGTCACATGGTGGTGGCGCCAGGCCTGTACCCGCCCCACACGCGTCCCCCACTCACCGCTGAGCCCCTCTGGCCAGCCTCGCCACGCTCCCCGGGCATGCCAACATCTCCCTACACACAGGGCAAGGGAGAGAGGGAGGGTGTCAGCAGGTTCTGTGCACTCGGGTGGTGGGGGTAAGGGCTGTGGGTACTCACGGGGACACCCGGCTCTCCTGAGGGGCCGGCTTCGCCCAGCTCTCCAGCTCTGCCCTACACAGAAGGGAGAGTCCTGAGCGCCTGCCCATCCAGGACCTGGCGCTGGTCTCCCCTCCCCCATGGCAAAGAAGCCACCTACCAGTTCTCCCTTCTCGCCCTTGGACCCTGCTCGTCCTGGGAGACCCTACAGGACAGAGGTCAGGGGTCAGAGCACGTGAAAGGGCCAGGGGCTCTGACAGCTTCCCTGGCCTCGATGTACAGGGCCCCACTCAGGGACCCCAGGAGACGACCCTGCCCTGGCTCAGTCCCTGGGACCACCGTGGGATGCCCCATGCACTCACCGGTGGCCCATTGGGTCCCTTCTCTCCTGGGGCACCATTGCGACCAGGCTCTCCCTGCAGGAGATTCAGGGTGATAGGGTTTGAGGCGCGGGAGGCTGAACTCCCCACGGACCCCTCCCCTGCAGGCTACCAGCCGTGTACAAACCTTCTCGCCATCGAATCCTGGCACACCGTCCATGCCGTCCTTGCCCGGCATGCCCTGGGGACAGGGGGCTGTGTGAGGCCCGAGGGCAACGTGCCCCCACTCCCCTTTCTTCCCAGTCCTGTCACCGTCTAGACCACCCACTCTGAGCAGCTCCCTTCCCCATCGTCCCTCACTGCTCGGGGCCTCCAGAGTCAGCAGAGGCTGAACTGGCCTCACAGCTCAGTAGCCACAGGGTAACCTATGATGCCCTCAGACCACGCAGGTGAGAAGATGTGGGCAGGTGAGGGGGCATGGACACAGGGCAAGGGGTGTGAGGACTGCTCTGTGGGACCACACATGGCCCCCCCCTCTGCCCAGACTGTTCCCCATGGGACTTCTGTTTTACAGGAGCGGAAGCTGATGCTTGGGAACCAGGATTTGGGCACAGGCTCATCTAACCCCACTCTCAAAGCTAATTTGGAACTGAGGACACTGCTGAGTCCTGGGGGGGGCAGGGGGGGCAGGACAGCAGAGCCTCCCCTCTTCCCTGCCTTCAGCCCTGCCTCCCCACTCCCAGGGGACACCTTGTCCTCTAGGACCAAGGTGGGAGGGTCAGAGGGTCGGGGCTGAGCCTGGCACATAGCAGGGACAAGGGGGCACAGGGTGGGTGCCCCACACCTGTGCCCACCAGTCCTGCCCACCCCATGGCTCTCGTGCCCCCAGAATACAGGTGAGCTCAACCAAAGACCCCCAACCTTACACAGTTGGTTGTGAGGGCCACAGAAGTTGTGGCCCCATGAAAGTGCAAATGCAGGGGCTGCAGAGGTTACATGAGTGAGGACCACCAGCTTTGAATCCCGGGACCCTGGGAGGAGAGCAGCTCTCCGGGGGATGCAGGCCGCAGTGGGTCGGCCACCCCAGCAGCTGCCACCCCAGCATCTGCCCCAGAGACTCACCGGTTCTCCATCTGGCCCAGCTACTCCGGGGACTCCTTTGGGACCAGGTTTGCCCTAAAAGACACGCAAGCCACTGCAGCTGTGATGGTGAGGAATGTTCCAGACTACTTCACTAGCCCGGGCAGGCTCAGGCCAGGGGCCTAGGCACACCGTGCCCACCCTTCTGGACACCAGGTGTTGTGCTCAGGAGGGGTGACAGCTGCGTCGCCCGATCCCAACCGCCGGGGACCTTATCTTCAGATCCGGTGGACTGCGTGGCCACCGCGTGGGCCTCTGGCCACTGGGCTCAGTTCAGGGGAAGGACTGGTTGGTTTGGAGGCGTCCGCAGGTAAATGCCAGTTTGAGGACAATCATTGCAGTTGCTTAGTCACCTCTCAGCTTTACTTGTGTTCGCTTGCTTAACTGGAGTCATTGTCTCTGTTATTCAGTGCACAGCTGGGCGACCTTGGACCAAGGTCAGGCACTACCGCCCAGGGCCTCTCAACAGACAAGTGTGCCTCAGTGGCCAGAATTTGCACCCAGGAGTCTGGTCCTATGGCCCCTGCCTGGCTGCTCCAGAGGGGAGCATGTCAGATGACAAGGAGCCACTGGGGAAATGGGGGCGGAGGGTCCCCACTCAGGCTGGGAGAACTGCCTGAGGCCAGGAACGTGCGATGGGCCCTCCTGGCCAGGTCCCACACATGTCCAGTGGCTCACCCCCACCCACCCGCAGGAAAGGGCAGCCATTCCACGTCCCCCCGCATGTGCAAGCCACTGCAGTTGGGACCGTGTGTCTTCCCATCCCCGTAGAGCGGGTTCTTCCAAGGAAGGACCTAGAGAAGCAAGGTTCTCTCACTTACAAGGTCACCCTTGGGGCCACGGAATCCCTCTGGGCCCCTCTCGCCTCTGTCACCCTGAAATGACAAGAGGGGACATGGACAGAGTTAACAACTTAAGAAGGTGGGAGAGCCAGACAGGTGTGACTGGCCGGGGTCAGCCCCAGAAGTGGTCAGAGGTGGCAGCGCTGATGCTGCTGAGGGCGGCAGAAGCCAGAGGGACGCTAATCACACCTCACTTCACGTCCAGAAAGAGAAAGAACACACATCTCCCATGGAGGACAGACAGACTCCTTTGGGAAACTCACCCTCCAGGTGTGCCACAGGTACCTGCCCAGGTGTGCCCGCCCACAGGTACCTGCCCAGGTGTGTCCACGGGTACCTGCCCAGGTGTGCCCACGGGTACCTGCCCAGGTGTGCCCGCCCACAGGTTCCTGCCTAGGTGTGCCCACGGGTACCTGCCCAGATGTGCCCACGGGTACCTGCCCAGGTGTGCCCACGGGTTCCTGCCTAGGCGTGCCTATGGGATGGCTCAGCGCAGCCCAGTAGGGCTGGGGGAGACATCTGAGTGAGGACGAGGGAAGGGAACAGAAAGCCTGGGCCAGCGAGGGCTGCCCTCCACCCCCAGACTCACACGTACCGCTTTCCCAGGGGGTCCTGGAACACCAGGGGGCCCTCGGAACCCAATGGGACCCTGTGGAAGAGAGGGGTGCATCTGGGGCTACCTCTTCTGAAGCCTGGCCAGTATCCCCAGAGAACCCCGTACCGTCTGGAGAGGCCAGAGCATCCCCACCCGAGCGCCCCCAGCAGGCCCTTCCTAGTGGTCCCCAAGCCCCCCTCCCACATTTGCCAAGGCCTCCCCTCCTCTCCCCATTCTTGGCCCTGAGCACAGAAGCTTCCAGAGCCCCCAGCTAAGGGGCGTACGAGGGAAGGGAGGTCCAGAGACAGCTTTGCCAAGTCACACGGCCCATCGAGGGCTGCTGTGAGGACCAGTGCTCACAGGGCCCATCTGACATCTGGAGGTGACCCCTAGCCATCTGGACTGACCCAGGGCAGGTCACAGCCCCCCAAGGTGCGGGCGGGTAGGGGCGGGCAGACTTACCCGGTCCCCTGGGGGCCCAAGCGGCCCTGGTAGTCCTCGGAGCCCCCGAGGGCCCTGTGGGGAGAGAGCTGGAGATGCAGGGTCTGGGCTCACAGCACCCAGGCCTGCACACCCCTGGGAGCCACTGAGGGGCCCGGTTCTTCCCTGAAGCCCTCCACCTCACTCAGGCCCGGGAGGGGGCAGGGCCAGTGCCCTGGGATCAGCAGCGTGGCAGAGGCAGGACCCAGCCCGATTCCCGCTGTGGGTGTTGTAGAGCACCCCTGCATCCCCGAGCCGTCCAAAGGGCCCCCATCCTGCATCTTCACCCCTGTCCAGCCCCTCCCCCCACCTACCTGCAGCCCCACGGTGCCTGGGATGCCAGCAGACCCGGGGGGGCCGGGCTCACCCTGCAACGGAGGCAGAGAAAATGGTCGTGAGCAGGGTCGGCCCCGAGCTCTGTCAGCACCTTTCCATGCCCGCCAGTCCCCTGCCCCCACTTCACAGCGGAATCTCCAAGGCCAAGGGGGCACTGGTCCTCCAGAGAGGTCCCCAGCCATTCCCCATGCTTCCTCCCAGGGGGTGGGGTCCTCTGCCACCCACATGGCAGTCTGGCCACTCTCACCCTTTCGTAGGGCACCCAGCCTCACCCCCAGCCTGTGGTGAGGACGGAAGACACACTCCACGGGCAGCGGCTATGGGGGGAAGGTGGCAGGACTCCTGGGGGACACTTCGAGCTGAAGCCAACCTCTGGTCATCAGGGGGGCCCACCTGAGCTGGTTGGGGTGGGGGTTTGCCCAGAGATCAGGGGTCTCTGACCAGCCAAGCTGCTGGGGAGGTGGCACAGCAGCCACTCAGTAGGGGTGTGTCACCATACAGCCAGCACCTGCTCACTCACTGCCACTGGCCGGAGTCCTAGCCACACCCCAGTGCCCTCCCTGCAGCTTCCACCGCCTGAGCTGGCAGCCCCGCCAGCCCCGCCAGCCCCGCCAGCCCCGCTGGCACCCTCAGTACCTTCTCCCCGTCTTTGCCAACTTCTCCTTGATCCCCTTTGTAGCCGGTGGGTCCCTGAAAGCCAGTGGTGGGTGACAAGTCACAGCCTGACCCCCCAAGCAGCCCTGAACCGGGGCCCCAAGGCCCCCCAGCCAGGTGGGGAGACAGGCTCAGTGGGAGGGGAATGGCTGGGCCGAAGGGGTTGGGAGCCTGAAGCCAGCTCTCCCTGCGGCCACACCAGCCTGCAGCAGATGAGCAGGGTTGAAGTGGGGAAGGGACAGAGCAAGAACCCCAGGTGGGGTGGGAGGCCAGACGCCTTTCTGCACCCCCATTGCTCCCTCCCACCTCAGCCCCCATGGGACCAGGCTGCCTCCTGCAGGGCATGGAGGTGGGCTCAGGTCTGAGTCACCACGCAGCCACCACTCACCTTGAACCCTGGCATTCCCGGGGGCCCAGGGGGACCTGGCGGGCAGATGGCCGGGCACTGTTGGAAAACTGAGTGGTCAGACCCCTCCCAGACAACAGAGGCCCTGAGATGGGCCATTCCGCACGGGTGAAAGGGACCTGGGGCCCACCGGGCTTCCCGGGGAGCCCAGACAGGGCCTCATTCAGTGCGGATTGCAGGGTGTGGTGAGGTTGTGGGAGCCAGATGGCTGCCAGGCCCCCCCGGCCGCCCCCTCCCGCCGGCTCCAGTGTCTCAGCCTCAGTGCACAGCCGCTCAAGGCAGCTATTCAGCCAGCGTCTGCCAGCTTCACAAAGCGGCCTTCATCAGGCCCGGCTCCCTGCAGTGAACTTCAGGCTGGGCTCTCAGTGCACAGACGTGCTTCAGGAAGAAACGTGTGTCCCTCAGGCACAGACTGGATGCTCCATATGGGGGGGTGGGGGGGTCAGGGGGAGGGCATGAGGATTCTAGATCATTCCACGGCTGATCTGGCACACAGCCGGTGCCATCAGCCGCTCGCCTGCCTATCAGGGGCCCAGCCGTTGTCCCCATTCTGGATGATCCCTAAACCCCCCTCTGGGACAGGCGTGGGTTGAGCAGAGCGGGCAGGCAGCACCAGCTGGAGCCAGACCAGCCGCTCTTCTTTCAACAATGCAGCCCCTCCGTGGAGGGGAGGCCGGATGCCCAGACCAGCTGCACAGTGTAGAGAAACAGGTCCAGGTACCAAACCACGGCTTTCCTTTCCACATGAGTGCAAAGCTCAAAGCGAGTCCCAGACTTTAGTCTGGAACCTTCTGCGATGGGGAATATTCTGTCTGCACTGCCCAGGACAGCCAACCCTGGCCACATGTGGCCGAGAGCACTTGAAGTGTGGCTGAGCCCAGGGGTGCTGGCCTGTTTAATCTGACTTTGCTTAATTTGGATTCCCATGGCTGCACGTGGCCAGTGCAGTCTGGGAGAGCACGGGAAACTGTGTCACAGCTGGTGGGCCTGCACTGAGCTTTCCTGCAGGGAGGGAGCCAGCGGCTCTCCAGACAGTACCCCAGGTGGTGGATCAGGCCACAGCTTCTCCCACCACGACAGGCACCCCCAGCCCCCTTCACGAATGGCTGCCGGTGCCCACCTGAAGGTCAGCAGCGCCTTCGGGGAGGACCCCTGGGTGACCCTAGAACACAGAGAAGGCTGAATGTGACACCACCCAGCAGCCCTTCCCCTCCTGCCCCACACCCACCACTGGGAGACCCCCTGGGGACAGCAGCCCTTTATCCCCCACAGGGTCTATGCTGGGTACTGCTGTTCCACCAGCAGGGCATGTGACAATGACAAAAACCACCTGCCCTGGGGTTGGGGGTGGCCACCAGGCCTGAGCCCTGACTATCCGTGGGTCACTGCTTCAGCCCTGGACTCAGCCGGCTGTGTTTGGGGAGTGGCCGGGAGCCCACGTGGGCATGGACCCCAGCGTGGGGGCTCACCCATCCTGCAGCCCCCTGCCCAGTACTTACAGGGGGTCCAGGAGGTCCTGGGGGTCCAGGTAGGCCGGGGAGTCCAGAGGGTCCCTGGGGGGTTGGGTTATGATTTAGATGGAGCAGAACCAGCCCCCAGCTGACGTGAGGTGACCAGCTACTTCCAGAGAGAAGCCTCACTCCACTGCGCCCTGATGGGGATGCTCCCAGCTCCACCCACCTCCCCCAGCCTGGCCTGTGCTCATGGCCTCTGTGGTCATGAGGTTTGGTCTGTCTGTCCCTCTCCCTGGATGTCAGCCAGGGCTTCCATCAAAGCCCACCAAGAAAGGAAAGGGGGAGTGGAAGAGGGGGCGGGGAGAGACTGGGAAGAGAGAAGGTGAAGCAGCTCCTGCAGTTGAATTCAGAGCTCCTGGCAGGCAGGGCGCCCGCTTCCAGCTGTGGGGGGAACTTCTGGGGCAGCTACTCACCGGGGGGCCCCGGAGGCCGAATCCACCTGGGAGTCCACTCACTCCTGGCTCTCCCTGGGGGGTAAAGACGTGAGAGATGGGGGTCTGCACCCAAGGAGCTCCCCTGGCCTCCTGGACCCCCATGCAGGGCCAGCTTGCCCTCTCCGAAGGGGCAGACTCCAGGTAGCGGGTCAGGTCTCTGTCCTCCCCAGAAGCCCCGCCCCCAGCCCTGGTTGGGACCTAGCAGCCAGGTTGGCTCTGGGTGTGGTGGGAGCATGAGGGCTGTCGGTACTCACAGGGGGTCCGGGGAGGCCTTTGCCCTGCAAAGCCAAGTGTGGGTTAGAGCCTGCTTGGAACAACACGGGGATGCCCACCAGCCCTCCCCTTCCTTAGTTGGTCAGGTGCGTGTACGGAAGAGCACCCCAGAGTACGAGCGTCTGCTGCAGGACAGCCACCCCCAGAGAGACCCAGGTCCCAGGAGAGGCTGCACAGGGCTGGTAGCCTCTTGGGGCTCCTGCAGGACCCCACCCTGGGCAGACGCTCTGGCACCTCAAACTTCCACCAGGAGAGATGGTACTCACCCCCAGCCCAGGTGGCCCCGCGGGTCCCAGACTTCCCTGCAGAAGGAAACTAGGTGTCAGCGGTGGGCTGGGCCAAGGTACCCACCTCTGTTTGCAAACCCGTTCTCCTCCCGCCCCAGTCCATCCTACAGTTCCTCCGAGGAAGGACCCATTTTACAGCAGCCCGACGCCCCAGCAGTGGGGGGAGCCTCTGATGCCCCAGTGGCGTGAAACCAGTCCTTTGCCAGCCAACATGGCAGGATTAGCCAGAGGTCGCTGGAAATAGACTCGGAAAGAAGGGCTGTGAAGGCCGGATGGGCCACCAGGAAGGTGGGCACCACCTGAACCGCGCAGAGGGCTCCAGCCACATCTGCCCAAGGCTCCCTGAAGAAAGCTGGGGTTTGTCTACTCCCGCCCTCCACCATCCAGGGCACCAAGGACCCGCTGGCCTGGCCACAGCAGCCACTCCCTTATCTCTGAGTCCGAGCACTCCTACAGCTGTCCCCAAAGGCAGTGCTGTGTGCTTGTGTCCCCCACGGCCTCTCCGCCCTTTGCACCCTGGGGAGCCACTGGTCAGTCAGGAAGCGGGTTTCAGTGGATGATGGTCAGTCTCAGGGCACTGTCTAGGTGACCGTGGGCCTCGTGAGTGGGCGCAGACAGAGGAGTGAGTGGTGGCTTCCCAGGGGAGGATGGGGGCATGTGGGGCCTGTCACCCCCCAACCATACCAACCTCCTCAACATGGCTGTTGCCAAGACAACTCTGACCAAGGTGGGTGTGGGACGGGCGGGCACCACGGGGCGCCACTCGCTACCCTGTGCCCACCTGACCTGCCCCCTCCACCCCCCTGCAGGGTGGAGCCCAACCATCCCAGTAATGGCAGCTGCCCTCCGAGCTGCCAGCCCCGCAGCCCTGTGCATGGAGGGTGCACGGCCCAGCCACCCTGGCTCCGTCCTCGCTGCTGAACTGAAGCTGCTCCAAGCGCTACAGGCACTTACCCGTTCTCCAGGGGCGCCCTTGGGCCCAGGGGGTCCATCCCTCCCGGTCAGACCCTAGGGAGGGGGCGGAGGAAGGCTTGAGTGTCACATGGAAAGGAGCTGCCTTACTCCCCACCCCCGTGTGTAGCAGGAGAACAAGCCATGGGCCCTGGGCCCTTCCCTAACTAGACCGAGTCCCGAGAGGCCAAGAAGACCCTTGGGCCTGGTACCTTCCTCTCCCGGCCCGTCCACTGCCCACCTGCTGTGTCCAGAGGCTCTTGGGGGAGGTGGGGGCCAGTGGGAAGCCAGCGCCTGGAGCTCGTGCTGGATCTGGTGAGCCCAGCAGGCAGGAGAGTCCACTTCTCAGACCCCCTCCTCACCCCTCCAGCGATTCTGGGGCCAGGCCTCGAGCCCCTGAAGACTGACGTACTGGCCTGCGGCTTGGAGGGTTCTGGGTAGTAGACCTTTGTTCCCAGATAAGCAAGAGCTGGTGGGACTTTCACCTTTTCAGTGGGCTGGCTCTGTCCTCTGCCGCCTGCCCACCCCCCTGCCTTGGCCAGACTAAGGACCCTGGCTCTGGGATAAAGGCCAAGGGACACCCGCTGGGGACATCAGACTGGCTTTCCTGCTTGAGAAGGCCCAGCTGGAGAGCAGCTACTAACCCTGTCTCCTGGTACTCGGAAAGAGCCCCTCCAGGCCTGGAGGGGAGGGGGGCTCACGGGATGGGGCAAGGAGGAGCCATGGGGAGGCGAGGGCACACTCACGTCCACGCCAGGCAGTCCCGGCAGCCCGGCTTCTCCTGGTTTCCCTGGCTTTCCTGCAGCCCCTTTTGGTCCCTGTGGTGGGCAGAGGCATGAGGGAAGGGCCAGCTGGGAGTGCTGGCCTTCACCAAAAAGAAAAGTGTTTTCCAGGCAGGGGCACGGCCCAGCAATCCAAGATGGCCCCTCTCCACCGAGGCCCAGCCCGCCTGCAGTCCTGCACACCCGCCCCAGCTGGGGTAGCGCACCTGCCCAGCCTTCGCTCACCCCAGGAGGGCCGCCCTCTCCAGCTGCCCCCTTACTTAGTCATATCTGTACGACAGTCCCCTGGACACTTCAGCCTGCCCAGCAAGGGCCGCAGCTCCTGCTGTGGGACCCTCAGTGAGCCCTGGGCCTGAGCAGCTCTGTGAGGTCGTATTTGTCAGACCCGTGACCAGCTACACTGCAGGGCTGTATTGACTCCCAGCCCCCACCTCCATGCCTGCCTGGGCACTGGTCCAAAGAAAGCTTCAAAGCCAGAGCCTGGGCAGGCACACGGGGATCCCACACACTCCCTCCCACCCCCTTCCTGGCTTAGCCTCTGCTCTGAGCACTCTGAGGCCTCCTCTTAGGTGACCCAGGCCCAGGGTGGTGGGAGGGGTGTCAATGCCCCCTCTCTTCTGGGCTCATCCTCCCCTTCAGATTGGGAAGGGTCATCCCCCCCCACCACAGCAGGTCACTCACCGGGGGCCCAGGCAGACCTGGAGGACCAGCTTCTCCCTGCAGAGGAGAACACACCCATATGTGACCAAGGTCCCCTGAAAACCCTGCCCCAGGGGAGTAGAGCTGGGCCCCAGAGCCCCTCACCCACTCGTCCACACCTAGAGGCACCTTCCCTGTAGGGCCAGACACAAAGGCAGGCCCTGGGGAGAAGGGTGAGCTGGACACACGGACTCAGCCACTGCATGGCCCACACAGTTTTGGGGACCACTTTGTGAGCTGGGGACAGGACCCCCAGAAACGCAGGAAATGTCATGAAGCCCTATCCCTTCAGAAAGTGGGCTACAGACAGCTGAGAGGCACCCCGCCTCCACCTGGCCAGAGCGGGCAGCCCCCAGACACTAGAGGCCCAGGAAGGCAGCCCAGGGCTCACTCATGCCCACGACCACTGGGCCTAAAACCCTGTATCTGAGGCTTCTAGGCCAGGTCTTAGGTGGAAGCATCCCAGACGAAAGATTGGCTTGGCCTGGGAGCCCTGGCGCCAGGTGTGCAAGCCCAGTGGGACGAGTGTGGGGAGGCTGCGCCCTGCAGGGGTCAGGGTTCAGGGGGAGGCTCAGGGTCTTAGGGTCAGGCAGGGCCTTGGGGATTCAGAGGTAGGCTGAGGACTGACCACCTGGGGATCGAATGGGTGAGGAGAGGCCCTGGAGGGGCCCCCGCCTTTCATGGGATGGCTGGATGGCAGGAGACTCACCACAGTCGGCCCTGGGTGGGGGCAGGCCGCAGGATTTCAGCTGCCTTCCCATATTGCTGGCCTGGGGATGCCATCTCTGGGGCAGAGCAGGCCCCCAATCCCCCCCAAGGCTGGCTCCAGCCCCCAGCAGCCCAACAAGACTCACCCAGAGGGTCAGGCCCTGCCCTGCACCCCCAGAATACAGGAATACAGCCCTTCCAGGGACCCAGACACACACACCTCAGTGCCCACATTTCCAGTCCAGAGACTGCCATGCAGCCCCCACCGTTTGCTGTGGAGATGCAACCCCCGAGCGGTGTGCCCCATACAGGGAAGAGGATCATCTCTGTCCCATTTCACATCACGTGCGGGGTGCTGGCTTATCACCCCGACTTCACCCAGCCCTGGCAAGTGAAACTCAGTTTTCTCTCCATAAAGCCTGGGGTTTCGGTGCAGGTGGGGCCCAAGCTAGAGCCCCCCAGAACACTCCCCTGCCCTTCCCACACCCCAAACTCACATCAATGCCATCCTTGCCCGGCTTCCCAGGTGACCCTTGGGGGCCAGGGGGGCCTCGAGGTCCCACTTTCTGAAATGGAGAAATGTTATTAGGCAGCTGAGAACTTCCACCCCTCTCCTGCATTGGGGGGTCCCCTGGTGGGCCCTCGGGTCAGCCTGACGGAGAGATCCCTCTTCCCGGGTCTGAAGCAGCACGGGGGCAGGGGGGGCTGTCACATGATCCTGGCCAGCTTCAGAGACCCCCAATATCCGCTGCTTCATTCCTTCAGCCAGGAGAGGCTTTGCCCAGCTCCACAGGGAGCCTCAGGGAACAAAGGCGACATTGTGTCTCTCTGGTGGCCGTGGCAGCCCTGGCAGTGGCTGGACCAGGGCCTGGGGAGGACGAGGCGGCCCCCTGGGCTCATCAAGAAGTCCCGGTGTCCATGGGGGCTCAGCCCCCATGGCTGTGGCAAGGCTACGCCGGCTGTCCAAGTCCCAGGCTTGCTCATAAGCCCAGGGTGTGGGGTGTGGGGTGTGGGGTTGTCCCCTGGTCTCCTGGCTACGCTGCTCCTCGAGGTCAAACATCGGAGCCCTGAATCCCCCACCCCACTCCACCCTCAGGTCCTCCATTTGCCGGTGGGAGCAGAGCTCGCCTGCGGCCGTGCTCACCTGAGCCTCGGTCACGGTCACGACCAGCAGCTGCCCGAGCAGGAGCAGGGCCAGGGTGGGGGCTCCAGCCATGGCTGCACTCTCGCTCTGAGTGTCGCTGGTGGCGCGGGGCTGGGGCTCGGGGCTCGGCGGGCGGGGCAGGGGGTGGGCAGGTTGCCAGTTCCCGCCCCGCCGCTGGCTGCGCACAAGCCCCCCATTCAGCAGGGGCCCACCTGGGCAGGCGGGGGCTTCCGCATTGCCCGCCTGTCCCTGCCCAGCCAGCCAGGGGCAAAAAAGCAGCACAGTGGCAATTTTGGCCAGCCTCTGAGTTAAAATTATCCTGGACCAGTGAGTTACACACATACACCTTTTAGCAGAAAAGAAAGACACGCTTTCCTCCCCTTTCTCCTCACCCTGGGTGTGGCGTCCACACTAAAGGGGTCCCCTGGGGAGCGGGCAGTCCTCCTCTGAGAACCGAAGTGCAGAGGCCACCTCCCCCTCCCCAGGCCCAGTGGGAACCAGGAAGACCCCCAAGAGGGTGAATGCCCTGTACTAGGGCCCAGAGGGGCCTCCGCACAGCCCTGGTTCCTGCTATGGGGCCCCGTGAGCACCTCCCACCCCCAGGACCCTTACCCCAAACTTTAACTATCCTGAGTGGTCTGTCGCCAGCAGCCAGGACTGGCAAAGGCCAGCCTCACCCACACTCCCCTCCCCACCCCAGAGGGCCAAGGGGTGGCCCTGGCAGAGAGGGTCCTGGGGCCTGAGTGCAACTGTGACGGATGAACAGGAGCTGTCAGGCTTGTGTCAGCCTTTCCCGGTTCTCACTGGCCTGGGGCACCTCAAGGTCTCCGGATTTGGGAGACTCTGCGTCACCTGGGAGGGCAGGGAGTGCAGGGCTGAGGCAGCACCTGGGGCCTCTCAAACCCCGGGGCCACACCTAGGGAGCTGAACCCTTAGGGGTACCAGTGCGCTGTGCAGGCTCCATTTCCGCAGGTGGCGGGGAGTCAGGATTTCTGAGATGGCGTGGGTTCTCACGGGAGGGGTGGAAGCGCCGGGGAGGAGCCACAAGAAGCACCGGGCGCCCTTAAGAGCCTCGCTTCACTATTGGTCAGACCAAGTCTGCTCCTACAGGCCCGGCCACACCTCAAATGGGAGGGCCCGTGAATTAAATACGGAAGGGCCAAGAGAAGCTGGAAGCTCCTGCCCTCCAGCAGTCTGAGCAATCCTAGGACGTCCACAGGGGCAGGGGGCAGGGGCAGGGGCAGCCACCCTGGTCCCCCCACCAGCTCTCCTCAGTGCCTCCTGCCTGGCCCCATGGCTCAATTCCTGCGCCCCTCAGAGGAAGCTCTGCCCGTTGCTAGGTCCCCACTGCTGGGCACAGACCCCCCGTCCCAACCCAGGGCAACTCCAATGGGGTTTCCTTCTCGCGTTGAGCCCCGTAATGCTCCGAACTGCTGAAGACACTCGGGGGTTTGACCATTACAACGCCGTTGTGACGACACTCACCTCAGTGCTAGGTTCCTTCAGGATGGAAACGCAAAGGACAGTGTGGGTGTTAACTCAGGGTCTCTCCCTCCCAAATGACTTCCAGTTTGTCTGCCACCCCCCAACAGACCAGGAGTGAGCTTTTCACGGAAAGGAACCCAGGCCACGCTGTTACCATGTTTCCCCAAAAATAAAAGACACATTAGAGCTGGTTGTCCGGCTAGGTCTTACTTTCCAGGAAACAAGGCAGCTCTCAGAATCCACTCTGCTCCCAGCTCCTCCCCCTGGAGCTGTGACCTCATCACTTCTCTTGTGCAAAGTCCCCTCTGCCATGGTCAGGAAGCCAGGCCTATGCATAGGCTGGAAGCACACTGTGCCCAGCCCACGTTGGCCCTGCCCAGGGGTCCTGGGGAAGGTGCGCGTTGGTGTGGGAGGGTGAAGGGTGGGGGGCTGTGGCTGGCAGGGCACGGACAGCTGCATTCGCTCCCCAAGACACATCACTCTACCCAGAACCAGGGCAGGCAAAGGCATGGTCTGCTCCCTGGCACTGCACCCCTCAGTTCACTTGAGGGAACTGTGCATGAGTCCCCAGGCCTACTCTTAAAACGGTGACAAAACGCAGCCAAGGGACCAAGGCTCTGGGAAGCCATGTGGTCAGGGTGTGTTGGACGGGGAGTGTGCCCAGAAGGGCTGCAGCCCCACTGCATGCCCACTCGTTACTTGGGCAAAGTGGTGCCAAGGCCCGGCCAGAGTCCAGAGGGCAGCATCAGGAAACCAGCCCCACCCCCACCCAACCACGGCAGGACCAGCGTCCACACTCCAACACTCAAAGTCAAGTGAGTTTATTCTGAAAAAGGCCAGACTAAGAAAGTGAGCCTCCACTCCCACCCACACCCTTAAGGGCCAATTTACAAAGATGGGGCGGTAGCAGGGAGGAGGGAGGCAGGAAATGAGGTCAGGTTAGGGTCTGGAGTCCTTGGCCTTCCCAGGGTGGAGCCTGTGCTCACAGCAGCTGTAGTGGCCACCAGGGAGAGGCCAGCCCGCAGGGCGCCAAGACAGCTGGCAGCCTTGTTGCCCCACCAGGCTATCCCCTGGCACCCACTGCCTATTGCCTAAGGCGTTTGGGGTCTGGCAGGTGGCCCCGCCTCCACAGACTCCGCCCTCTCCTCGGGTCCAGCAGGGGCTGGACTCCTGGGCGCCCCCTGCTCCGGCCCCCCTTCGCCTCCTGCCTCCTCCTCGACCCCATTCTCGCCTGCTCCGTCCTCAGAGCACCCTGAGGGGGCAGGGGGCGCGGTGGGGGCTGTCTGGTTCCCACCACCATCTGCCACAACTGCGTCCTCGCCCGAACAGGGGTCCACCTTCCTTCGCTTCCTCACCTCGTCGTCGTTGGCCACCTTGGCCCCTGGGGCCGGGGGACAGGGCTCCTCAGTTTCCCCATGTTCCTGGCTGCCCATTTCCTGGGTCTCCGCACTGAGGCTCCCCTGGCTGAGAGCGCAGCCCTCCAGGTTCAGGGCAATCTTCTCCACCTCCGAGGGACTCTGGGGACCAGGCTCCGGGGGGGCCTGCTCCCGCCGGTTCACCTCCAGCTTCCTCTTCTTGCTCTCCTTGGGACTGGAAGGCTCTGGGCTCTCCTCTCCCTGGATCCCAGCGGCCACCTCTCCCGGGTCCCTCTCCAGGGCTCCCACCTCCTGGGTCTCCGCGCTAGACGGCTGGGGACCCTCAGCCACAGTGTCCCCGCCCCCCTCCCTCCCCAGTCCGCAGGTCCGTCCCTGGGCACCGGCCTCGGCCTCGAGGGGGTCCTCAGGACTGTCCTGGCCCTCGGTCAGCTTGGGGCCCGCCGGCAGGGGCGGGCGGGGCGGAGACTGCAGCCGGAGCCTCCGCAGCTTGTCGTGGGGCCCCCAGACAAACTTGCTGCGGGGCCGGAAGTGCTCCCAGGCGTAGCGCAGCAGTGCGCGGCGCTGGCGCCGGCAGC
Organism: Rhinolophus ferrumequinum; assembly: GCF_004115265.2. Classification (NCBI taxonomy): domain Eukaryota; kingdom Metazoa; phylum Chordata; class Mammalia; order Chiroptera; family Rhinolophidae; genus Rhinolophus; species Rhinolophus ferrumequinum. Next base: position 918,025 of record NC_046306.1, read on the forward strand.
GCACGGTGAACACGAAGTAGTCCAGGACGCTCTGCCGCACATTCGGCAGCTCCTGGTGCACCAGCGTCTCCTCCAGGAAGAAGCGGACCAGCGGCGCCTGGTAGTGCTCCAGGCCCAGCTCGCCCAGCGACTTCAGGATGCGAGTAATGCGCAGGTTGTTGTGGCTGTGACTGAGGGCAGGTGAACAGAGAGGAGAGGGGACGCTGGTGGGCGGCTCTCAACCAAGGCCTGCCCTCCTCCTCCCACCCGGCTCCGCCCCCACCTCCAGGAGCCTGGTGTGGGGGGGTTGTGATGCATCCTCCATCCTCTAGAAGGGTTACTACCCCTTGGTCCCGTGGAACCCCGCTCCCCCACTATGGCTGGAGGCGGCTTGGTGGGGCAGGACTTCCTTTAGGTCCTCAGCCTCCCAGGCAGGGGCAACCCCCACCCTGCCAGCAGAAAGGAGGGTGCTCAGAGCCTTAGTCACTTGTCCTTCCTTCCCAGAAATGCTCCCCCGACACCTGCCTGAAACCTAGCACAGCCCCTTCCCCTCAACCAGAGACCAAGCTGTGCTAGCTACTGGGGTGGGGCAGCCCTCACCGGTTGAGGTTCTGGAAGCGCTTCTCATAGTTCGGTGCTCGGCACACCTTGCCGGTGTCTCGGTTCTCAAGCTGGATCCCGTAGAACCCCAGCATGAGCTCGTAGGCCTGAACAAACCGCTCCCCGACCTCCTTGCAGCTTTTAAATGCCTGGGAAGCACCCGGAGGAGAGCAGGGAGCTCAGGGGACATCGCTGGCACAGATGTTGGGCTGCCTGGTGCCCCCTCAGCCCGATTCATCTAGAGGCCTGGACTCAGACTGAAGGCGAAGTGACAGGTGAAGGAGCCGAACACACACCTGGCTGCTGCGTGTGCTTCAGCCCTGAGGGGAATCCCTTGAGCTGCTGGGAGGAGCCCATGAGGTTCCCAGAGCTGGGCGTGTGGCAGGAAAGGCCCACCATCTCATCAGAGCACCTGTTTCACCAGCTCCAGCCCCAACCAGGGGGCACAAAGGCTAGCCCCACCCTGCACACCCTGCTGCAGTCTGATTTCTCTAGAGGCCTGTGAGGAGCGCCGGGGGAAGAGGTGAGGACCCCTGTAGAGGGAAGATAATTAGGAGGGGGTCTTCTGGCTCCTGCACTCCAAGTGGCTCCCTAAGGGCACACAAATGCCTGTGGCCAGACGTGGCCCCTCCCTGGCCAGGGGAAGCCCAAGAGCTCACCTCGATCTCCCGCTTTGTGAGTGGCTTGGCATTCCAGTTCACTCCTGGCTCCCGGAGGGGAAACAGCCTGTGGGAGAAGGCATGACACAGTTCCCATCAGTGGCAGACTCAGTCCCCCAGCCAGCTGGGCAGCCTGGGGTGGCTCACTGCCCTCTTTGGGCTCACCATTCAACCCAAAGACCAACACACGCCACAGGCTGTCACAATAAAGCTAAGGGATGAGGTTAGGAGAGCTCCAGGGAGGGTGTCACAGGCCAGGGCAGAGAGCGGGCGTGTGCGTGCTCAGCAGCAAGGGTGGACCAGTCAGCCACGCCACCCAGGGCTGCCGGCTCTCCTTTTTATTCTTTCTTCTTCTTTCCCTCCCGTCACTGATGCCGCAGAACTATTCCCGCGATACCCTGTGCCAAGGAGAGGACTTTGCAAGCGTCCTCAAAGACACGCTGTGTAAATACGTCAAGGGTCACCTCAAGCCCATCAGAACCCTGCCACCACATGTGTCAGAGTGGCTCCGTGGGAGAGGCCAGCACCAGGCACCCTCGGCCCACACGGTCCCCTAGAAAGCCAGTGTGTCTGCTGCTCTTCCTGCCCCCGACGTCCAGCGTCAGCTCCCAGCCAGCCACAGAGGCCGTTACAGCTAAAGAACCCACAGACTGCGGGACAGCGGGGTCTTCCCTCAGTGGCCACCAGCCTGCAGTGCCCAGCAGTGAGAGCAAAGGGCAGCTTGGGAAAGGACCCAGTGTGCCTGCTCCCTAAGCACGGACTGGAGAAAGAGGCCCGGGCTCCGCCTGCCCCTGCTCTGGAGAACCTCCCGGGAGTCCCTGCATGCCCTTGTCCCAGCCCTGCCCGCTCTGCCTGGAGCCCCTCCCCGCTGCAGCCCTAACCCCGCCCCTTTCCAAGCCCCTCCTCCCAGAGCCCCAGCGGCCTCCAGGCCCTCCCACTCACCACTGGATGTAGGAATGATTGTCCTCCAGGAGGTCGTAGTCTTCCCTCCAGTTCTGAAGCAAGTCCTCAATGCAACAGCCTAGGAGCCCCATGGGGAGGAGTCAGCGTGGACTCATTCAAAGCCCCACCCCCTCTTGCTTGAGGACCTTGGGGCTCTGCAGCTTCTGTACATCTCATGTGATTTTAACCCCCCAAATTTCTCAGCCCCTTTGCCATCTGAAAAGGAGAACCCCATTGCTGATTGAAGACACACAGGAGAGAGAAGACCCCACCCCTGAGAGGGCCCAGAGGCCCCAGCAAAAGGACAAGTGGTCCCAGGCTTGCACCTGTCTTTGCAGAAGGGGGGCCTCACTGCCTCCCAAAACGACAGCCGGTTAGCCGGCACTCTGTCCCCACACAGAACCTGCAGCTGAACCCCACTCATCGCCTGGTCTCCCACAGGAGGGCGGCCACTGTTTCTGCAAAGGGCCGGACACTGAATATTGAAGGCTCTGTGGCCCCACGGCCTCGGCTGCAGTTATGCTGTGTCGCGGGGAAGGCAGCCACAGACCATGCACAAACGGACGGGCGTGGGGGTTCCAATAAAACGTCACTCATGGACACTGAAATTTGAATTTCATATAATTTTCACGTCACAAAATATAATTGTACCTTAAAATTTCCCAACCATTTAAAAATGTAAAGATCCCCCCTTACTCGTTAGTTGACATAAACAGCTTTCCCACTGTGGCAGAAGAGCCAAGTAGATGTGACAGAGACCTTGGGTCCTGCAATGCCACCAATATTTACTGTCCAGCCCCTTACACAGCAAGTTTGCTGCCCGGCTCCAAGCCACAGGTTGGGGCCCTGGTGTCCCCTCAGCAGCCTCCAGGGGGCACTGTGGGGCTACCTGAAAGCCAAGGGCCCAACACGCAGCCCTCCCAAACCAGGTCCCAGCAGATGGCAGAGGGGACACGCCAGCAGGATGGAACTGCCTGCAATGAGTGGGCACGCACCGTTAGGCAGGAACCGGATCTTGTTTCTGTAGAAATTCAGGTTTAGCATGTCACCGTTGCTATCTCCTTCCACCAAACCCTGAAGGGCCACAGGAAGTGCCAGTGAGGACATCACTGAAACAGGCTGCCCCCCAGGGTCCCTCAGACCGGTGTTCCTGGAGGAGGGGGTGTCTGCTGTGGGCCAGAAACCCTCCAGATATCCTGGAGGCCGGAAAAGACCCCTAGCACCCAGCCTGGGCCCCTCACCCACAGCGGGGTCAGCACCCGCTTCCGACCACGTCCTTCGCCTCCTCACCAGTGTGGGCCAGGGCTGGGACACCCCCTTCATCTGTACCCCAAGGCGGCCTAAGGGTTGCCTGAGACTCGTGGTGCAGAGGGCAGGGGCTGAGGGTGAGACCGACACAGTGGCCAGCGGGGCAGGGCCTCACGTGCATGCACCGTGACCACGTTATACAGACACGGCACTGAGGCTCCAGGAGGCGGGGGCCGAGGGCCACATCGTCCCGCTGGCCTCCTCCAGGTGGAAGGTGGAGGGTTTGGACCCAGGGCTGCTGAGGGTGGAGGGCGCTGTTGGCAGCTACTTACCGGGTAGTGGTGCCGGTACCGGCGTGTGTCCCGCATGGCTCGCCAGTTTCGGGACTCTGTCATCCTAGACTGGGAAGAGACAACAGGATGAGACCCCCATGGGAGCCCCTCCCCACTCCCTGAAGCCCCCTAGCAGGCAGGACCCACCCCCAGGAGCCCCCATCCTGGTGAGGGCAGCAAGGACCTGGGTCAGATGTCAACAAAACCAGAGGGGCCTGGAGTGGCAGGAGCCAGGCCTGCCCCCTTCTCAGCCCCTGCCACCCACAGGCCAACATGCACATTCTTGGGGTGCAGCCCTCCAAGCTCCAGCTTCACTTCCTCTTCCCATGTTTGCTGGCTGCCCCTATTTGGGCCACAGCTGTTACCTCCCCCCAAGGAAACTCCACCTTCCCTAGTGCTCTCTCCTTGCACTGTGCTCTAAGTTGTCACCAGGCACGTATCCCCAAGGGCAGTGGCCTGCCACCTACAGCACTAGGAGGGGCCCCAAACACCTGTCGCAGTCTGATGAAGGAAAGAATGACCAGTTCCATCCCGCCCAACCCCACTGCTCATTGACCAGACCCCTTATCTCCTGGCCACCAACCCCATCGAGGGTGGAGGTGGAGGGTTTCTCGGCAAGAAGTCAGAGGCTCCTTGCTGCCCTCCTGACCCCTGCAGCCCTCTCTCCACAGGCCTGGAAGGACGGGAGGTAACTGGTGACCAGGATGCTAGGTAGACACAGACTGCCCCACCTTCTTACAAGGGTAGCTGAGCCCAGCTGTCTGACTGAGGCTGGGTGATGGGCGGGGGGGTGGGGGGGAAGCAGGGCAGACACAGACCCTGGGCATGACAGGAGGGAACAACTCATCCTGGGGAAACACCTGGGTCCTAGGATCCGAGGAGTGAAGGCCAGGCCTGCCACTGTGTACCCTGGCGAGATCCCATCCCGAACCCCCAAGACCCTTCCATGGTTCTGAGCCCAGCCAGGGTCTGGAGCTGCCTTTCTGCCTGACTCCTAAACCAGGGCCAGCTGCTGAGGTTCTCGCCTGTCAGCCAAGGGCCAGTAAACAAAACTGAAACTCAGCAGAGGTCTGCCCCAGTTTCTATTTCTGCTCACTGGGCCATCCCAGCCGGAGGCCTCCCATCTGCTCCTCCTAAGCATGGGGCCTGACTAGACACTGGCTCAGCCCCACAGGTACACACATGACAGCCCAGGACATGGCAACAACTGTGCCAGGACCCAGGGCAGGGCAGCTGGGGAGTGTCATGGGGATCTTTGGGGGGAGGGTTGGGACTTTGTGGAGGGACAGAAACCGCGGCAGGAGGGAGATGGGGGATACGGGGTAGGGGGAGGTCAAATGATCGTGTGCATCTCACAGGGTGGTCAAGGCAGCAGAGTACACCTCCAGGAGCGTGGCCTGTGGAACTACGGGACAACTGTCCTCTCACCTAATCCTTGCCACAGCTGTGGGTATCTGCTGGGAGACAGAACCAGATTCCTGACCTGTGACTCCAAGCCCCCGACCCTGCCCACTGCCCAGGGCACTGGCACCCACCCCACACACTGGATGTGCAGAGGCCGCTGCTGTTGCAGGCAAGCACAGGAGCCTCTCGGGCTCCCTCCCACTGACCCCTCAAGACAGAGCGAGAGAAACCTGCAAACCAGCGCTCTCATCTGCTACCAGGAGAATCCAACCCAGAGACCACAGACTGGGGTTTGAGACTCTCCACACACAGTGCCAAGATGCCTTCATCCAAAAACAACTGTGACACAGGGCAGTGCTACCATTCTGGGCCCTCCATGACTCCTGGAACCCCAGCTGGAACAAAGGCACGCACACCCCAGTCCCTGTGAACAAGGATCGGCTTTGCTGCTAAGGACAAGTAACCAGTGGCAACAAAAGTAACCACTGGTACCCATAAGTAACTGGTGGCAACAAAAGTAACTGGTGAAAACAAAAGTAACCAGTGGTAATGAAAGTGATGGTAATGATGAAAAACCAATGGTAACCACTGGTAATCACAAGTAACCACTGGGCATGGCTCGGAAATGCAGCTTCCAAGGCCACCTCCAAGAGGGCAGGTCGTCAGCCCCAGCCCAAGAAGGTGGGTGCTGCACCCAGTGAGGAACATCAGGGGTGGGGCAGACTGGGGGCTGGGGCCTGAGCGTGCAGGGGAGTCTCGAGTGGGCGGGGAGCAGGGCAAGGAGCTCCCTGAGGGGCATGGGGAGGCTGAGAGGCTGGCAGAGGCAGTGGAGGTGGCCAGCGAAGAGGACAGAGGCACAGGCCTGGAGGAGGATGACAGAGAGAGGGAGGTCTAGGATGTGCCGGGCATCCTCTGGAGGAAATGTCATTACGCAAATTCAGTCCTGGGGCCACCGGTCTTAGGGTGGCCCTGGATCTCCATGCAAGGTCCCCTGGCTGAGCCCAAGTAGGGGCAGATCTTGGGGTGTCCAGGGGTTCATGAGGGGAGCACGAGAAGGACGGGGGTCGGGAAAAGGGCAAGAGCTGGACAGGGAGAGTTGGGCCGAGTCTCCAAGAGGTGCCTCCGCCCCCGGTCCCGAGGGCTGGGGGTACAGTGAAGGGGACAGTGTTCCCCGGAGTGGGGCTGCTTCACCCATTCCGCGGCGGCCGGGCAGGCCTCCCCAGGGGCGCGGAGGGCGCGCGGGGGCTGCACCTGCAGCGCGCTGGGCCGCGCCTCCTCCTCGTCCTCCGCGGCCGCGTCCGCGTCCCCCGGGGCGTCGGCCTCGCCATTTTCATCGCCCCTGGCGCTCGGGACCTCGTCGTCCTCCTCCTCGTCCTCCTCCCAGGTCGAGTCGCAGTCCGGGTCGTCCATGCTCGGGCGGCGGCGAGGAACCGCGCTCCGGCGGCGGAAGCGAAAGTGAAAGAGGAAGGAAGCGCGGGGGCGGGCCAGGGGGCGGGCCTGGGGGCGGGCCTGGGGGCGGCCGCCCGGCGTCCCCGAGCTGCGGACACCCACAGGATCCCTTCTCGTGGAAGAAGGTCCCCGCTAGAGGATGCGCCCACCCAAAAATGCTGGTCAGGGAGAATTCCCCTCAAGGATGCCCTTGGAGGTTGTCCAAAGAGTATCTGCCCCAGAACCTCTCCCAGGTCACCCCCCAACCCCGTGGATTTCCCTCAAGGTCCTTCCCTCCGAGGATCCCCCACCCTGGCGGATGCTCTCCCCAGAGGATGGTGACCCCTTGAAAACGTCCCTCCCCCTCTCCCCTGAGAATTTCCTTGGAGGATACCCCAAGGAGGGTACTGCCTGGAAGCTGTGCCCCAGGTGACTGTCCCCCAGAAGGTGACCCTCCCAGGAAGTTCCCCCAGGACACCTCCTTTGGGAGACTTCCCAGTGTCACCCGGACTGCAGTCTCATCAGAGAGGCTTGTGTGAGGAGCGATCTGTCTCCAAGCTCCGTCAGATTGTTGGCAGAATTCATCTTGGGGCTCCAAGACAAAGACCCCTGTGTCCCCTCCACAGGCCGCTCACACTGGGCATTTTGCTTCTTCAAGACCAGCAGGAGACTCTCTCCAGCGTGCTGATGGTCACCCCCTTGGGCCTGACCTCCCATCACTTTTGCTGAATTCTGAGGATGATGAGGCCAACACAGGAGCCAGCAGCCCTGAGGAGGTGCCGACTGCACAAAGGCCTGGGCGCCAGGGGGTCACCCTGGGGGCTGTTCCCACAGGCCCACATCAGTTACGCCCCCCTTAGGGGCCTCTCTGGGGGCTGGGAAGGGATGGTGGTGGCTGTCCCTTTACACGCATTGGCAGATTCCAGACAGCTGAAAATCAGCAGCAGCTTCACATTTCCCGGTGCCTGTGGGTCCCCTCCTTAACCTCTGCCTCTGACATTTGCTGGGCGACACAGGACCTCCGGCAAAGTTGGTGACTCACTCTTGACATGGAGGTTGGGGGTGGCCACCCAGGTAAAATTCATCTTTTGTAGCTACTATACCATTTATCATTTCAAAGCAATTAGCTAAAACCCAAGTCTGGGTTTTCCACTCGGCTATGAGGAGAGCTCTGGGAGGGTGGCCTATGGGGTGAGGGGTCAAACAGGAGGCCACAGCCCAGCCCTGACGGGCGCTCACTCCTCCTGCCCCGCCAGCCTGTGCCTGGGGATGGCGACATGGCTTGCATTGTGCCGTTGGTGACAGCTGGACAGTCTTCCAGTCTTGGCCCTTAGCACAGCGCACGGCTTCCCTGGGTGCTGGGGCAGATCTTCATTAATCAGGGCTCGGTGTGACCTGGCTGGAACCTGCGTACATGCTATCTCCCTTTCTAAAAGCACAGTGGTGACTCCCTTTAGGCATTTCTGCAAGTCGTCTGTCACCAATGGCCACAGGAGACTTCCCGGGAGCAGCTGCTGGGCACCTGGTGAGGCCAACCCACGGCAGCCACAGCCTGACCTTCTCATTAGGTGATTGGCACTTGCCTGGAGCCCCTGGCTGTGATATCCAGGTAGATGGAGGCGTTGATGGGGTCTTCAGGGTTCGGCTGATCTGAGAGCACTAGGGTTGTTGGCAGGCTCCACCCCTTCTCTCAGGAGACATCATGTTGTGGGGGGGGGAGTCTCCCGGCTTCACCACCCAGCCCATCTGTGACCGTCCTGCCAGGGCCGGGGCTGCAGACGGCTCTCCCCGGCGTTGTCCTTAAGACACTGCCCAACTTCTGCCTTACAAGTGATAGTCACACCCAACCGCACCTTTAGTTGCTTTTGTGCACAGTTTGCACAGAGCTCATCTCAGAAGGGGTGTTAACCCAGGGATCCCAGATTCTGCAGCGGGAATAAGCTTGAGTGCTGGGATGGCCACTGTGAACTCAGCATTTGAGGGGCTTGCTGCCTAGGCTGGGCCAGGGGGCCAGGAACGCAGCGCCGACCCTCGCACACACCGCCATGCATGCGTGGCCACGCAGGGAAGGGCCTTCCTCCTGCCCAGCAGTCACTGGTGCGCCCAGCGGCAGCGTTGTCCTGCCAGGGTCTGGTAGGAGCCTGGCTGAGGCGGGCTCCGGTTAGACCCGCCTGAACACTCTCCTCGGGCAAAAATAGTTGTGGTGACGTTATTTGCACACAGTCTGCCCACCCCCGCTCAGCCAGCCACGTGGGGGGCCTGTTGCTGCTTGGTAATACTGAGGAGCCCACTCTGCCTCCCCCATGTGAAGCAGGGAGTGCTGAGGCCACAGCCACCTGGTGACCTGGTTCCCACGTGCAGCGATGCAGCACAGGGGCTCGGGTTTCAGTGCCCTTGGCATAAAGAGCCTCTGCAGGGGTTTCTAGTCTTATAGCAACAGTCTGAACTGCATAGGACCACGTTTCTTCTTGTTCTGCAGCTGCAGGCCTTTGAGTCTCCATCTCCACCCTTCCAGTCCCATCCAAGCTGTTTTCTCATTCGGGTGGTTTCCACTGGCGCCTTCTATGTTATGTGGTGGGTGCACATAAGACCCCCTCGTCACAGGTTGGATCCCTACGCCACCAGGAGCGGTTACATGCCACAAGTGCCTGTGAACTTGGCCTGCACAGACCAACACAGGTGGGAGCTGGACCCACCCGAAGGGAAGCGGAGATCCTATAAGCCGGTCAGGTTGAGGAGCCGGGGAGGCCGTGGGCGTCTGTGTTCTCCCAGGCAGGGATGCTCAGTCGGCCTCGCCCCTGCTGAGGACTGAAGCCCCGAGGGTACCAGGGCATGGGAGACGGGCTGACCAGGACGCCGGAGATGCCCAGGGCTGGGGCCACCTGCTCACCTGGCTGCCCTTCTCCTCGAAGTGCAGTAAAGTGTTAATTGAAAGTAGGCAGGCTTGTGTTATTGACGAGGCTTTCCAGCATGCTCTGAGGTCCCTGAAGACACTTTCAGAGGGGGTTTACCAGTGAGCCCCGTTCTGCCCCGTTCCGACTCCAGGTGCTAGCTTAGTGCTCTCTGCCCATTTCTCTGCCAGTCTGGTGGACTCCCCAGGTTTCTCTCATATATCACAACTCCAGCAACAGGACCTGGCAAAGAGTGGGCGCTGCGTGAGGCCTGGTGGACACTGGCAGTGAAAGGATATGTACCCCTCCCGCCCAGTTTGTTCTAGAAATCTCTATTAGGCAAACCTCTGCTCTCTTCCCTTGAAGATTTGCTGCCTGTCTGCGACCCTCCGTTCTCTTCCCTTGAAGATTTGCTGCCTGACTGCGACGAGGGACGTCCCACTGCTGCTCCCAGGCGGACAGGAACTCACTGTTCTCAGGGTTTGTCCAGATGAAGAGAGCGGGTGTGGTGACCGGCCAGGAGGGAGTGCGCCCACTTCTTGGCTCACTGGGCACAGCTGGGCCTGGGCTCCGGGCCCATGGGGACGGCCCACCGGAAGGTGGTGCCAGCCCTGGCTCGGTGCTCCTCACCGGTTCTTATTCGAGGGCCTGTCACATCCGCAGCTGTGACTTGCTGTGTCTGCTTTGTATCAAGTGAGTCAGGCAGTTAATCTAAGTGTACGCGTCAGTTATAAAATCTCGGAAAAAAAAAATCCCCTTACTGGAGGCAAAGTGACTGATTTTGGCACCACAATCACACGACTCTGGGTTACTTTCTGTTGCTTTAATGTTCGGCAATCGGAGTGTATTCCTGTCAGCCCAGCAGGTGCCTGGCCCTCCCTCCACTCACTCACTGCTCGGTGTGCAAGTTACTCGGTGATACAAAAATAACCACTACAAATTCTCTGTATCTGGCATATAAAAACTGAGCAAAAGGATCTCAGTGGTCGTTACCTTAAAAGAAAACATCTCAAAAAAATACAACACAGGTTTTTCACTTCTGCAGTATGTTTTTCATATAAAACACTAGTAAAATAGGCTTCTTAAAAATTAAATAGTGAAATAGCAACCAAATTATATACATCATTACAGTACAAGTGAATGAGCCAACACATCCAGTCCCCAGTTTCTCTGGCGGTGACGGAGAGGCCGCCGTGTGTGGCTCGATGGCCTGACTTTCTCCTGAGGTCGCAGTCAGTTGAGCAAGAGCGGCGCACAGACGGAGAGACGGACCCTGGGAAGACTCGCAGCCCTGGGAGGTGGGGTTTTATTGCTTGCTGTTCTAGGCCTTCTCTGCTGCCCACACCCTGGACCCTCAGCCCGTGTGTGGCCTCTGGGACGTGCAGACGAGCTACGCAGATGAGCCTGGGTCACAAAGCTCTTGAGGCCTGGGCGGGGAGGTCCTGGTCTTTGGGGTCCACCTGAGCCCCAGATGGTGAGTGGAGCCCCCGGGCCCCAGGGCAGGCAGCAGAGGCCAGAGCATTGGCCCCCAGGGGGGTGACCACGGCTGTGACCGCCCGCCTGCACCCGTGCAAGTGTCTACGTTCGGCGCCGCTTAGCGGCACTGGGGCTGGAGGGGTTGCTGTTGGCGGTCAGGACCTTGTCGGTGACCCGGCTGCGCTTGCGCTTGTCCGCCCCTTCCTTGGCCCCCAAGTCGGAGGCGTTCTTCTCTTTGTCTTTGCCAGACCTTTCGGTTGCTTTCCCCAAGCTTCCTGAAGATGAGAAAACTGGGAGACAAAATCATTTAGCTGAAAACAGAATATCCAGAATTTTATTTCATCTTCCTGTTCAGTTAAAACATTCTATATCCACAAACTCAACACTCTGAACCCACAAGCCTCTCCTGAGCTGCGGGCGGTCCTGACAAGGGCCCGGTCCTCCTGAGGACGTGCCTTGGGCAGCACTGGCTCAGGCTGTAGGACCCTGTCCCGCCCGGGGGAACCGGCTGACACTCGGTCTGCCCTGTACTGAGACGACCCACACACTTTCACGTGGACCGCCTGCCCTGCATACTGGGTCTGCCTGACTGGGCCTCAGTGCCCGAGGCCGCCGCGGTGCATTCATGGTGTCGGCCACACACGTGCTGTCCACAGGGCCAGGCTCCTGCCTGAGTACATGGAAAGTACTTCTCAACTGTGGGACCAGGCAGAGCAGCTCTGGCTGCCAGGGACCAGAAATCCAGGCCAGGATCTGTGGCTACATTCTGTGGGGAGGCCCGGCCAGGGGTGGGGTGCCATGTCCCTCGGGGACCCCAGGGAAGGGACGGGGTGTGTTCCGTACTTACCATCGTCGGCCCCGTTGTGGGGGTCCACATCTTCCTTCATTTCCTCCTTCATTTCCTCTTCAATGATCACCTTTCCTGTGAGGGAGATGGCTGCCATTTCCCAAAGGCCCACACTGGTGGGGGGCTCAGGCTGCCCGGCCCCTTCTAGAGAAGCCGACGGCTCTTGAAGAAATCCTCCTCCACCGTGGCGGGCCGAGCCTCAATGCCAGTCACCCTAACTCCTCCCCAAGGCTCGTGACCTTCACCCTGATACCACAGCCTGCCTTTCGAGCTCCCAAAGCTGACCTCGCCTGAGTCTCACCTTCCCGGACTTCCTGGATGATTTCTTCTGGGAGGACGAAGTTCCTCTCTGGGTTCGGGAATGGAAGAATCTCAGACTCATGCTGGTGGCAAATAAGGCATTTTATTTTTAGAAACAAAAAAGAAAAGATGATTTTGGCAAGTGAGTAAAACTGCGTATGAGCCAATTCAGGAGCACCCCGGGGACGCACAGAGCCATCTTGGGGGGCTGCTGAGGTACGCATGAAGGGGTGAAGACCGCTCGTTCTTCTGCTGGCACAATCGATGGGCCCAGAGAAGACGCAAGTACATTGCCAACACTGGCAGGAGTCAGGAGGGGGACGAAAGACGGTTTAGTGTCACCTGAGACGACACTCAGGCCCTCAGGGACACAGGCCCTCAGGAGCAGAAGCGGGCAGCAGCTGTCGCCTTCAGAAGGCAGGGACAGCCCTGAGGTTGTCTATGTGGGAGCAGTCTGAAGACACTGAGGGTGTCGGCCGGGAAAGCCACCTGCAGACAGCAGGTAAGGAGAGCAGAGGGCGCCGGGCACCACAGCCAGCCTGTCAGGTTCCACCTGTCCTGCAGGGCACGCATGCCAGAAGGCGGAGCGCCTCGGACACAGGGAGCGCCCGAGGAAGGCAGGTGAGCTGGTGGGAGGCGATGCCACCCTGCCACTCTCAGCGGCCGTGTTAAACCAGGCAGCCAGCTCTGGGAGCTGCGAAACCCCACAGGATGCTGGGTGCCCCGCTGGTCGCCCTGCGGGTGGGGTCCAGGGCACAGCATCACCTTTATCCCATCTGCCTACGGCAAGGAGACCCAAATGACTCAAACGACTTGTCCAAGGCCAACAGGAAGCGAGGGGCGCACGGGATCCGGACGCTCTCCATCTGTGATGCGCACGCACGTCTAGGATGGACGGCTGGCGTGGCCCAGAGCCCAGCAGGGAGGCAGAGCCGTCCCTAACCCAGCCCAGGCCCGCTCCTCGGCCCCCAAGTGCTGCCGCCCGGCCTGACACCTGCTGTTTCTCTGCCAGGAACACCCACCTGTCCCTGCTGACCGTCCTGGTCACTAGGTAACCGGGCGAGCTGGGAATTCCATGGGGCCTGGGACCCTGCCTGCCTGGTGCTCATCTGAGCCTGGCTGGAATCCGGTCACCTTCCGGCCCAGAGCACTCGGGGGCCGCCCGTAAGAGCCACGGTGGCCGGGGCTCCCGGCTCTCTTCCTGAAGAGCCCTCCACTGACCCCCCACCTAAAAGGGGCTGTGTCCGGGGGCCCAGCTTCCATCACTGGGGTCTGTGCTGCTTGTAGGACCCTTGGAACCACCTCGTTTAATGACACGTCCCCAGCGGCATGGCAGGTTCTCTGAGGACAGGGCCTGGGGGGGACCCCGCCGCCGCTGCGTCTGAGGGAAGGCGGGTCTCTGGCCTCGGGAACTGGGGGGGCGGGGGCCAGCTCACCAGCGCCTGCATGTCGTACATGGTGCTCAGGTGGTCCCAGATGACCTTGGACGGCACCTGCCGGCCGATGTTCTGGCTGAACTTGTCCCTGATACAGATCATGTGGAAGTGGCGGTTCACACCTACGGGAGAGGAGGCAGGGGTCAGCGTGGGGGAGGCGACGGGGTGGGAGTGAGGAGAGAGGGGGGGGCAGGGGGCGGGGGGTGGAGCAGGGGGTGCTGGGTGGGTGCAGAAGGGGAGAGGCGTCACGGGGGTGTGGGAGGGGCCTGGGCCCACGGGTGCACAGTGGGAGGTGCAGGAAGGCGCAGGGTCAGCGGGGGGAGGGGGCGAGGGGGTGGGAGGGCCCCGCCCTGCGCGCGCCCCCGGCCGTTGCCCTGCCCGCCCCGCCCCCACGCAGGTCCGCGGCGCTCCGCTCACCGACGGGCTTGTGGCCCAGCATGGCGTGGAAGAGGCACACCTCCACCTCGGGGCTCCACACCACCGTCTCCTCGGCTGGGCTGGTGGCCGCCTCCCCCGGACCCTTGTCGCCCGCCGCGCCGCCGCCGCCCACCTCAGCCTCCCCCATAGCCCGGCAGCCCAGCGACGAGCCCCGGGTGGGAGCGGGCGCGGCCACGGGCTCCGCGCAGGCGCACTCGCGGGGGGAGCGCGCTCGGCGGGCTCGCGCTCGGGCTCGCCCGCGGCGCCGGCGCCGGCGCAGGCGCAGCGGAGGCTCGGTCCCGGCGGGCGCCCGCCGTGTCCCCTTGCGGCGCGGCGCCCCCTGGCGGCCCGACCCTGAAGCGCAGTACCGTCCGACCCCGCGGACCTCCGGAAATGGAGTGGATTTGAGGTGAGGGATGGAAACGCTCTATCTTAGGCTGTGGCGCTCGGGCTGCACAAGTCTGGGTAAAGCCCACTGACTGTAAATGGCGGAATTGCAAATTATACCCCATAAAGCGGGAAAGAAAAAAAAGAACAGGCAACTGTCAGTTCTGCGAGTTAAAAGGGCTTCGACTGCGTCTGTCTGGCCTCTGGCCTGAGCGCTGCACGGACGGGCTCCTGCGCACCGGGGCAGGGGCCGAAAGGGCCCCGCCGCTGTGACCGCCGGCCTCCGGGCTGAATGACTGGGGTTACCCCGGGCGGCGGAGCGGTTTGGGCGGGGGCAGGGGTGGGGCCCGAGTGCGTGTTAATGGCTGGTCGGCACCGGGGGCGGGGCCGGGACCGTGCCGCTAACTTGGGGCAGCCCAGTGACGAATTCAAGGCAGCACCCAATCAAGGCCCGCCGGGGCCCCCGGCTCCGCCCCCAGCCCTCCTGTCCCAGCCCCGGGCCCGCAAAGCCACGCCCCCGCCGTGCCCCGGCGGAGAACGCTGCTGCGCAGGGCGCTCTTCGCCTGCCAGTGGTGTAGACTCTCGCTGGGGCTTCCGGGTCCCTTCCTCTGGGGCCTGCCAGCTTGCGAGTCGAGCAGCGCGCTGGGCTTCTTTAGGTCTCAGCTTCCTCCTGCGTGCGATGGGACCCACAAGGGCGCAGTTCCCAGGTGTATTATTGATGAGGGTGGGCCACCCTGCCAGCCGTCTGCTGTGTGGCCCGACACAGCTCAGGCTTCGTCGTAAAGAGCTGGAGGCACGCTGCTGGGCGCTGTCCCTTGGCGGTGCAGCCTCATCGCCCGGGACAGCCTGGTGGACTCAAAGCTGGGTCAACTGGTCGGGGCCTGAATCTCGGCTTTCCATCTGTGCAGGAGGCTGCTGGCAACGCTAGTCTCCACAGTGCCAGGTGGGAGACGTGGCCCAGGGAGGATTCTGCAATGGCCCAGGGCCACTAGCTGTCATGTGAGCCGCGAGGTGGCGGGGAGGAAGCTCGGCCCACAGCCACTTGACACAGGCTGCTCCCGCAGTAAAAGCTCAAGGGGAGGGCCTCCTCATTATTAATCTCCTTACTGTGCCCTGGACACCTCGGGGGCCCAGTTCGTCTGCCAGGCTCACTCTCTGCTCTCCCCCACCCCATCCCTGCCTTCTCCCAGTGGAGAGCCTCTTCCCCCCAGGTTCCTGGGGACCCACCAAGCACTGCCAGCTTGGGTGGTGAGATTTGTGCTCCAGCACTAGCCAGGGCTTGTAGCCCACACATCTCACCTCTAGGGGGCGCCTCCCACCCACTGTTGGGACCCAAACCAGAGCTTCTGAGTCAAACATGTGCAGGCAGGAACCAAGTGAAGGCTTGTTCTCCTGGCACCTGGCCCACCCAGAGGTCGCCAGTCACAGCATGTTGAAAAGGAAGTCCAATTCTTCCGGAGGGGCATATGAGGAATCCCTGTGATGACCCCCAGGATGTGTGTCCCGCCCTGGGGGTGGGGGTGGGGATGGGGCATCAGATCTGTGGTCAGCTCCCTTTATCCTCACAGCACTCTGTCCTGGTACTAGGTATTACTGTCCCCACCACGTCACCTGTAGAGCTAAGCTGGGCCCAGGGGCTGTGGGGAGCCCTGGGATGCCAGGCTCAGTTGCTGGTCATTCCTGACTGGTGTTTTTTTTGGGGGGTGGCTTATTTTGGGGGGTTGCCAGAGTTAACATATAAAAATAGAGGATGGTCAGTTAAATTTGAATTTCAGATAAACAGTGAATAATTTTGCAATATAAGTATGTCCCCCAAATTACATGGGATACACTTATATAAAAAAAGTATTCATTATGTAAAGTTAGGATTGAACCGGGCATCTTGTATTTTATCTGATAGTCGTACTCCTGAATTTGCCTGAAGTGCCTTCTGGTCGGCAGCTGGATTTGTCCCAAAGCGTGGGGGCCACCAGGTCCATAGTACCCCACTTACCTCAGTGGGGTGAGCTGTGTGAGTGAGGGACAGGGTGGCCCTGTCACTGCTTGGCACTATCGGGATTTGTAGAGGGAGTGAGCAGCTCGGCTGTGATGGCCGAGGGGAGACCCCAGGCCCTGGCTCCCCAGGGCTGGTTTTGTGGGTGTCAAGGACCCCAGGTCAGGGTGCCTTGACTTCACCACCCCCTGCCTTGATGGACAGTGTTTGTGCATTTGTGCTGGAAGCCTGTCGTCACGTGTGCCTCCGGTGCCGGGGGGTGGGATGGGCCAGGTGGAGGAGAAGGGTGCAAGCTCTGCTAGGCCTGGGCCTCTCCGCCTGAGTGTGGCCAGCTCTCACACACCAGTCGGGCGTGGGTCAGAACTGCACGTTCTCCCAGGCACACATCTGCACGTGTGTGCATGCACATGTCAGCACGCACACACAGCACCGCTCTGCTGAGTCAGTTTGGGGGCGGGCAGCAGTCCTCCAGGGGTCTCGAGGTACAGCCCACGGAGGGAGGGGCCGCCCAACTACCTCCAACGCTTTCCCACGTTGCCTTGCAACGGGCAGGGAGGCCAGGCTGAGCTGCTTTTTATCGTCTTTTCATTTTCCAGTTCCTTGGGGGGATCCCAGCCTGCTGTGGGACGTGTGGTCCTCCAAATCCTTGGTCACAGCCTTTTTGTCATTAGAGCCAGGCCCTGCAGGAAGGACCTTTGTCCAGCTGGCAAATGGTGGCTGTGAAAGCTTATGGCCTCATCTTCACCTGCAGGGACCAAGCTATCAGGAAATAAGAGGGTCTCCTGCTTATTCTGTGCCACTGGCTGTTATTATCCTCTTTGTGTTGGGAAAACTGAGGCACGGGAATGCTGGGTAACAGGTCCACTATGCCAGATAGGGGCCAAGCTTTGCACTCTGCCCGTGTGACCCCAGAGCACCAACCCCCACTCTTTTGCCTTTTCTGAGAATGGGGTCCCGTGGGTCACCACTCGTTTTTCCTTGCTGGGACTGACTGTTCCAGCCCTTCCTCCCTCCCCTCCTGTGGCCCCCAGTTTGCAGGAAGCCCCTTCTTTAGGAGGGGTGTCAATGCTGAGGCCGGTGTAGAGCTGGGTGAAGTGCGGGAACCCACCCAATGAGGGGCCCTGCTGCAGCAAGAGAGAGCACGTGGGCCATGGGGACGATGGGGGCGATGGGGACAATCGGGAGACAATCTCAGCTTCTTGGCTCAATGCAGCCCCGTCCCGCACGGCAAGGAGGGGACCCTTGATCTCCAGAGGCTAGTGTTTTATTGAACTTGGCTTTGAAGACCCCTGTCCCCAAGATGACTCAAAGGCAACTCCAGCAATGCCCCTGCCCCATAGACCCGCTCCCCTCACCCCGTCCCCTGCCCCGTTCTATTTATTTTAAGATGAAGCCTTTTACGCGGTCACATGATGGCGGGTGCCATGCGTCATTTCCCACTGTTATTCTCATCTCCTTGGGTCTCTTAGAAACCTGGGACAATTATGACTTCAAAATGCTGCAGGACGGTGATGTGACAGTTGCCACATGCCACAGCAGTTGTGCCTGGGTTATTCATCCATGTCAGCTCTCAAGTCAGTTTCAAGGGCACCAACAAGGGGCTGAACTTATTTTAAAAAGATGGAATCTTTCCCCATTAATTCAGCTTCCAAAGGCCAGTTCTGCTTTCTTGTGCACATGCAACAAAAGGAAATGGTTCTTTGGGTCAGTGTGGAGAATGGCTAATGCTCTCTTTGTGAAAGGGAGTATTTTTCTTATAGGCAGGAAAAGTCATTCTGAAATAAAATTCCTTTTGCCCTGCACTTCTCCTGAGCCAGGCTCTGTACCATGTGCAGTGTGCTGTACGTCTCCTTCTCCATCCGTCATCCATCCATCTATCCATGCATCCTACAGACGTTTGCCGGGCACCCACTAGCTATGTGCCAGGCACCGACGTGGGAACACAGCACGGCTGCTGTGTTGGAGACAAGGGAGACAGATGAGAAGAGCACAGCTACTGCTCTGATAGTGGAGGAAAGCAGACAGGGCCAAGGCGGGTGGGGTCGGTTGCCTAGAGGCCACAGGTGCTCACCTGCCGTTTTCTTTAGTCTGTTGCCGCACTCGTCTTTCTGCATGAGGGAGAGGGCTGCTTCTCTCCCTTAGAACTGTACCGTCTAGGTCGACCCGGTCTGCCCACCTCACCGCAGTCACACAAATGGTGCTAAGGATCCCCCATCTGTGTGCCGTGGTTTCCTCAACCACCCGACTCTCGGCCATTGAGAACTCTGTTTCCTGTAAAAACCGACGCTTGAGTTTCCCACAGTCCTTTCTTTCCTACTGCCGCTGGCTTGTGGAGTTGGGCCCGTGCGCCTCTGTGGGGTCTGGGGCTCCACCAACAGCCAAATTGGGCAGGTCTCTGTGCAGCAAGCCCAGGAAACCTTGACTGAGGAGGGAGGACTCTGACCTCATGTTGTAGTGGACCCCCGGGCTACTTCGTTTGCCCTTTGACACCAGCTGCTCCATTTCAGAACTTGGGGTCCCCGCGTATCCGCCAGAGGAGGCTCTGTGTATTGAGAAAGTGCCTGGAACGTCTTCCTGCAAAGCAAATGCTTTCTCTCGAGCTTGAGTAAGACATGGACCCAGAACATTTCAGCCCATCTGAGCACAAACCTGGGCCTGTGTCCCAGCCGGGCCCTGGGGCTTATAAGGTCCTTCCTGGGAAAGCCAAATGCTTGGCAGGGCTGGTCACCAGAGGAGGTGAGCACTAGTGGGCAGCACTCACAGCTCACAGCAGCAGAAGGAAGGGGCTGGCAAGGCACGGGTCCCGGCTGGGGGCCACACTGCACTGGAGTGTGTGTCCCTGTGTCCTGCCTCTTGTGTCCCCTCACTGCTGGCCACGCTGGCCCAGGCCAGTCCTGCCCACGGCATCTTTTTCCTCGTGAGCAGCGCTTGGAACACCATGAGGAGTGGGGACAGCTGATGCAGGCGCTCGGAGCTGTCCACTCCTTGCAGAGAGGTGACCAGTGGCCCCACCCTGCCTCACCCGTGGCCCCCAACTCAGATCCAGGACGCAGGCTTCTCAGGACGACACAGGGGACAGCCACAGAACTCCCAGCATCCGATGGCATCTGCAGAATGGGTCCTGCGTGTTCCTAGCGCTGGATGAGCCAGCTCCCCTGTCCTGTGGGTGGTGACCGTGTGTCACTCACTGGGCCACAGGAGAGGCCGAGCTCAGGGCTCACGTGTGGATTGTCCTCTGCACACAGAAAAATGTGCAGGGATAGTAGCACAAAGCTATCAAAAGACTGAAAAGCCCACGGGTACCAAGCTGTGGCGAAGTCGTCAGTCCAGCAGACACTGGATCGATTTCCTATAGCCGCTGCAACAAATGACCACAAATGTAGCAGTGCCGAAGCGCACCGGCTCACTGTCTCATGCTGGTGTGGTTGGGTCTCCGCTCAGAGTCTCACACGCTGAAATCGAGGTGTCACAGGTGAGTGCCTATTGGGCATTTCTGGAAGAAGCCGCTGCCCGCTCACCCCAGCTATGCGCAGGATCCAGTTCCTTGCAGCTATAGGACTGAGGGTCTGTCCTGGCTGGCTGTGGCCCCCAGCTGTCCCCTTCTTCTCCGGCCCAGGGAAGCCAGTGAAGGCAGGTGGGGTCCTTCTTACACTCTGAGTCTCCCTGACTTTACCTCCTGCTCCAGAGATGCCTGGGAAATGGTTCATGTGACTCCGTGGGGCCACCTGGTAACCCAGGACACTCTGCCCCACAGTGTTTGTGGCCTTAATCACATCTGCAAAGTCCCTTTGCCCTGTCACATAACACGACACATATTCCAGGCCCTGGGAGTTGGGGTGTGGACGTCTGCCACCTTCCTGAGAACGGGGCGGTGGCCCTGTGAACCTGCCTGGAAGGACCCAGAGCTGCCCTTGGAGGCGGAGGGCTCGGTGCTACTCACCCATGTCCCTGCCCAGGACAAGAGATGGCCTCCTGGGGCTGCCTGTGGGAGGACCTGAGGGGTAGAGCAGGGACGGTGACATTTCTCCGCATCAGCTTTGTACCTCTTTTGTGTTGTGCCATGTGCATACATTATCCATTTGGAAATTATGGGTACATATATTTGAAAATGATATGTTTTCAAAGCACAGAAAATGAAAAGACAAGATTTAGAATCAAGTCTGGGCTCACACACAGCTGTGGACTGGGCAGCTGTTTTGGGCTCCTTGGCAAGTAATTAATAGAGAGTTGTTTACAGTCACTCACGGGCACTTGACTTTGAAGAACCTCGAGCTCAGCCTGGTGTTTGCAGGACGCCGGCAGTGAGGCTGTCGGAGCTGTTCCCTGAGTGTGTGGGGCTGGCTTTCTGGGCGGATGGGGGCGGGGGTGCTGAACTGAGGCCGCCAAGGCCCCCCCCACCCCATGTTGCTCCCTCCCTGGCTTGGCACACACACTAGATGGGGACAGTTGTGGAGACCCCAGGGGACTGCAGTCAGATATGGGGGCACTTTGTGGGTGCAGGGGACCTGGAGGGTGGCGCCCGGCCTGCTTCAGCTCTGGGGTCCAGCCTGTAGGACAGGACGGGGGACTCTGCCCTGCTGTCAGGGAGCTCATGCTGTGGGGGCATTACTGGTCAGTGTCCTCTCTGAGGCCATTGTAGGCGTCACTCGCTAATGTAGACGAATGATGGGGCTGCGCAGAAGAGCCTGCCTGCTGCCAGGGGAAGGAACTAGAAGGAACTAAGTGATTAAGGGTAATTTGGGCCCAAGAGAGGTGATTGATGTGGCCAAACAGAGTCCCAGCACGGCCGCCATGCTGAGCCAGCTGTCGGGTGCCAGCGTCCCGTCCCCAGGGCTGGGCCGCCCCTGGGGTGCAGTGGCTCTTGGGGGCCTGCAATGTCAACACCGTATCCCCAAGGAGCTCGGCGTGAGACCACAACCGCGTCATCCTGCCAGGCCCCCTGGTCCAGCTGGGTCCACCTGTCCCCCCACTGCCCTCGCTATCCCACTGCAGCCACTGCTGACGGAACCATGCCCCTCCCAGCCGCTCCCTCTGCTCTGATCTCTCACCCATGACTGCCTCATCTCCTTGTCTTTTCTCCTGATTCCCCTTCCTCCCCCCACCCCCTCTCCGCAGCCATGGGAGCCCCAGGGCTCTGCCCTGCTCCCCACGGTCCCCACACAACAGGGTCCGGCACTCACAGGGACTCAGGGAAATCTGACCGTCAGAATCCACCTGCTCTACAGGCTCTGGGGGAAGGAGGCTGAGTCCACCCCTCCTTGCCTCCTCCAAGCAGCCTCCCGGGATTCGAGGCACCGCTGCCCTGGGGGTGAGTGGAGGGTCTGCTTCCTAACGGAGCTGGAGGCTCCATCCCCTGTAGGGGCCCACTTTGGGGGGGGGGGTGTGGGCAGAAGGCCATGACGGGGCAGTGGGGTGGGGATTTGATGCTTTCTCGGGCTTCCCTCCCCTTCTCTGCTCCCTATGAGGCGCCAAATGTGATGCAACCAATTTTGAAAGAGGGTTTTCATGTCTCCACCAGGCTCCTCCATGATTTCGGGCACGAGAGCTGGAAATGCATGTGTTCATTAGTAGTCCAGGGAAAAGCTTATCGGGAGGAATAAGGGACAGTAAGGTGATCCCTGCATGGGGGCCCTGGTAGAGAGCCTGCACGGGAGTTGGGAGACCCAGAGTGCTTTCTGCTCTGCCACTGACCTCGAGGACACGGGCAGGGCCTCCCCTCCATGTCGCAGTTTCTTTATCCGTGAAAGAAACCATCCCCTTCCCTTTCTAACACACAAGGAAACTGAGGCATGGAGGGCCCACTGACTATTGGAGGTCACAAAACTCACAAGAGGGCAGCAGAGGTTAGCATGTGCCTTCCCTGATGTCCTCACCCTTTTCTAGCTGTTCCCACGTCACTCTCCCCCTGCTCTGTTCCTGTCCCCTCCCTGCTGGGCCTGTCAGGCTCACCTGGGCAGCCTCTAGTGATGGCTTGATAGGGAAATGGGGGAGGGGCATAAATGCCTGGCCCCCCATCCGAGGCCCCCAAAACCCCCCTGAAGGGCTGTCCCATCCCTGAGCTCCCAGGGGGTCAGCTGAGGCCTGTGCAGACATGGCATGTCTTCTGCGTGGACACTCCAGGGATGGAGGCCTTGAGACTGCACAGGACAGGCCATTTTGCTTTAGGAAACATCTGAATGTCAGGAATTTATTTAATTTTTTGTCTAAAAAAATGGCTTTGGGAGTGCGCACATAAAGGATGGAGGAGCACCATATGCGCATGTGTGTGCATGTGTGTACGTGTGCGCGTGTGCATGTGTACTGTGCGCACGTGCATGCGTGTGCATGTACGTGTGTACGTGTGTGCACGTGTGTGCACATGTGTGCGTGTCTGTGTGTCTGTTTCTCTTTGCATGTGTCTATTTGTGTGTCTGTGAATATGTATCTCTGTGTGTCTTTGTCTCTGTGCTTATGTGCATATGTGTGTGTGTCTCTATGTCTCTGTGTTTCTCTGTGCATGTGTCTGTGTGTGTCTGTGAACATGTGTGTCTCTGTGTGTGTGGGGGGGATGGGTGTCTCTGTACAGCAGCAGCGGGCAGAGCCCACAGCGCCAGGCTGGATGCCCATCCATCTGCCGGCATGATCGTCTCTGGCGGGGCTACGTGGGGACTTCACTCTGTACCTACGCTCTTTCACGTTATTTAAAACTTCACTAGAGAATGAATCGCTTTTATAATAAAAGGAAAAGGAGTTGCATCTTGAAAGGTGATGTGCGCACAGTGTTTTGAACAGGCCGGGGCAGCGGGCGGGGGCCAGATCCAGGCCCCCTGCTGCCTGGCCACAGTCACCCCCTCTCACATTCTGCTCCGCGACCCAGAGCCTGAGCTCACGTTCCTGGAAGAGTAAAGAGCAGGCAGGGAGGTGTGTGGACCAGTGGGCGTGCAGCAGGGGGTGCACCTGGCAAGAAGCTCGTCGTCCAGCGCAGCACTGAGACGACATAGTCTCTGCCCTGCTGGAAAGCCCAGTGCGGGGGCCGGGCACCAGGGCGTTCCTGTGACAGCCTCGGCTCCTCCCAGGAATGCTCACCAAAAGGTTCCATGCATGGTCACCTGCCTCCAGGGGACTCTGGCTCTGACATCTGCTCTCCCTCTGTTCGGATGGGGACTTGCATTTTCACATGTCCCCTGACACACTGACCCCATGAAGATGTCCCCAATGTCTCCTGTTCAACACCCGCCTGAGCCATGGGAGCGAGAGCCCTGTCTGGGGAACTGGATGGGATGCCTTGTGGCTGGCACTGGCGGCCTCCATCCAGCAGGTTCTAGAGCCAGCCACTGACCCCCAGGGACCTTGTGCGTGCTGAGTGAGGCCTGGCCCCCTGAGGGGGGCAGAGACTGAGCTGGGGAGCATGCTCCAGGCCCTGGGGACTGGCCTTGGTTCTGGGTCCAGCTGGGGGTTCCCAGCCCCCCATGTCTCCCTTCATCCCAAAAGGACCAGGGAGGTGAGACTGGAGAGCCCCGGACAGTCAGGAGGGTGGTGTCCAGGCACCAGTGATCTGTTGACCACCTCCTGAGCTGGACCACAGGATGAGAACCAGCAACCTCTCAGAGCCCAGCCATGAGGCCCATTGGGGTGGGAGGCCAGAGCAGGCTGGGTGTGTGTGCGCACGCGTGCGTGCCAGAGCTGCCCAGGCTTGCGGCTCCATTCTCTCCATGCAGACTCCATTCCTTTCATAAATTCAGCCTGGACATGGCTCCCATGGTGTTTTGATAAAAATTGGAATTCAAATCATAATTGTGGGGAGTAGAGTGGGGCAGTGGGAGCAGGGAGGAGGTAGGAGGAGGGGGAGTGGGAGAAAGGGAGTGGGGGAAGGGAGGAGGTGGGGAGGGAGCTTTTCCTGTACTCAGGATCCTGCAGCCAGCCAAAAGCTGTTTTTCCTTTTATTCCTTCAAATGTATTGTCAAATGTATAGAATTGTCCTCCAAGTCCTCCTCCTGTTGCCTAGCGACAGCAATGGAATCAGAGGTGCCCTCCCTTTTGAGCGGTGATTCCTCTCCTGACCTCAGAAAACCTGCAGGAGGAGTGAAGGGTCTCTGGCCTCATGGCACCGTGGCATTGAGCTGTGGCTAGTGTTCAGAACTGCCTTATCACTGTCCCCAAATGTCTTTCTTCATGACTGGCTTAAAATTCCACCATTAGAGCTTCATTCCTTTGGATATTTTTGTAAAATGTCAGTGCACCTATTGGAGCTTGCAGTGACTCCCTTACACTTTGGAGTGAATGCGAGTCCTGAGATTTCCCTGCTGATGGGGTGGAGGCGGGGGTGGTGACTCAAAAGAACAGAGGTTGGGAGCATGTGGACCCTTGCGCCTCCTCCCTGTGCCAATCAGAGTGGGGCCCGTGTCAGATTTGAGGAAGCCAGACCCTGAGGAGCTCCTGACAGGTGAACAGCTGGGTGGAGGGGAAGGTGAGAGGGTATGGGGTGGGGGTTCCTGCACTTCACCGGGCCTGCAAGTTGCCGCACACATTGTCAAGGGTGCAGGTTCCAGGGCCACCGAAGCTTCTGCTCACGCAGGGCAGGCGGAGGCGTGGAAAGCCCGTCTGTACCAGCTCTGCTGGTGGTTCTGGTGCCTGCCAGCCCCCAGCAGAGCCCAGGCTGCCAGGAGTCTTGAGGGGGAAGTCAGAGGGCTCTCCTGGGGCCCTGTAGTCTGGAAAGATGCTTTTCTTTTTGTTCCCCCAGGTCAGGTTCCCCCAGGTCAGGGCCTCGGAGCAGGGGGAGTGGGAAAGGAGAGGAGGTGGGGACACCCCTATTCAGAAGGCACTTCCTGTGAGGGTGTGCTGGCGGGCGGCTGTGTGAGGGGACAGGGTTAGTGCTCCATCCGTCCCCAGGCCCCCACCTGCTGACCCGTAGGGAAAGCCAGCTTTGTTCCCTCAGTTCCCTGGGTTGGTGGAGACCAGAGTCAATGGTCATGGGATCCCACACCCCGGTTCATCAGCTCTCCTCTGTGCCCAGACCACAGATGAGGAAACTGTCTCAGGAAGGCCCAGTGTGGGCCCAGAGCTCCCCAGCTCCAGGCCTTGAAGGGAACCCCTGGTTCACAGGGTCCTGCACAAGCTGCTCCCTCCTCTGCTGCTGCTTGAAGCTCTGGAGGGGTGGACAGGACCTGAGTGGGGGCGTCATGGCCCCCAGCTCACCAGCTCTGGGGGACGTAACCTAAGCCCATGTGCTTTTGGTTCCAGGGCCCCAGTGGAGGGCTGTCTACAGTGCCAGTGAATTGTGTTGAATGGGAGGCGAGTGAATGGCGGGGTGTGCGAAAGGCTGGGGGAGTGAAGAGTGGGTACACACAGGCCCGCTGGCCCCTCAACACAAGAGTCCAGCCATGGGGGTCCAGAGTCTCCTTTATGGAGAGATTCAGGAGGTTCGTCGTTGTCCTAGCCGTACATCGTGGTGGGGTGGGAAGCAACGTGGGAAACAGCATGATGGCGTTTAGCCATCCTAGTGACCAGTCACACAGGACACTGGACTCCAACACCGGACCCGTGCACACAGCATGCAGAGCTGGCTTCTGGAGCAACAATGTGACGAGGCCAGGAGCTGAGGTGGCACAAGGAGGGGTGGACACGGCACACGGACATGCGTCCCTATGTGCGATGACAACAGTGAAGTGGACTTGGGGTGCAGCTATCGACGCACCCCGGCTGCGTCCAGCAGGGTCTGGGGAGGTGGGGCGTCTCCATCCTGCGTCCACTCTGCCCCGCCTCGGGATCCTCCAGGACAGTCACATCCAGCTCTGGCCGAGGACCGGCTCGGGGACCTGACTCCACAGGCCCCGTTCTCGGTGGACGGAATGGTGCTGTGGCTCAGAGAAGGACATGGTGGGGTTCAGGTGACACAATGCCAGCAGAGTGGCCAGATCCGAAGTGACAGAGGACTCTGTAGCATCCGACTCACTGTGTTTACGGAGGGGAGACTGAGTCTGGGCCCCGGGCTACGACGGGGGCCTGAGCACTGAGTCCTGGCTGCCCATCAGGCTGTCTCCCTTCTGTGCACGGGAACCCCATTCCCCGGGAGAACCTACTGCACAGGCCTGCATCATGCTTTCTGGGCCCTTTCTACCCCTTGAGGCCCCAGCTGGTCCAGGGTAGCTCCCTCGGGACCCACCTCTCCCTGGCTCTGGGGACCTTCTTGGGGCCAGGCTGTCCTGTCCTGTTTGGAAACCGCCTCCTACAGACCAAGGAGGCGCCTGCCTTTCTGAGAGCCTGGAGCCTGGGGCTGGGGCCGCTGTCTGCCAGATGGTGACAAACTAGTCTGGGAATCACCCTGGCTGCCGGCCAGCGGGCGGTCTGGACCCACAGCTGCTCCTCCTCACCTGTGGCCGACTGAGTCCCGAGACTGGGAGCTCACCTGCACAGCGGGAGTGAGAGCACGGCCTGATGCCAGCCTGGGCCACCTGGGCACGGGGAGGCCAGGCCCTGTGGATGGAGCCTGAGAGGCCAGGATGCAGGACTGGAGGCCGAGCCCTCAGTGTCCCCGCAGAGCCTGGCTGTCTTGGCCAGGGGGGCTCGGTCCCCGGGATGCCAGGCTGACCGTCATTGTCCTCAGGGCTCGTCCAAGCTTTGCAGGACTGACCCTCGGAGAGGTGGGGCTCCCAGTGCCTGATGCACAGGGGGGTCTCGCTCCTGAGCGGGGCCAGAGGCAGCAGCGACACAGGTCTTCTCCTTTGCTTGGTGTCCTCCAGCCTGGATCCTCCCAGCACCCATCCCGGGAGTCTCCTCCCAAGGGCCCAGCTCCGACCCGAACCTTTCATTTCTCCTCTCTCTGAACATCCATTAGTCTAGGAATGAGGCTGCCTTTCACCCAATGCTAACTGTTCCTCATTAAAGGCCCTTTTTGGGTCTGGGAGAAGAATACTCTCTCTGACTTTCAAAGAGAAGAGAAGGGAGGGATAGAGAGGGATGGGGATGGAGGGGAGGGGAAGGGAGGGGAAGGGTGAAGGAGGAGGAGCAGAAAGAAATGGGGCCTCTAGGGTGTAGGTGCCACGTCCTAGGCCTCAGATGTCCCAGTGCAGGCCTCCAACTGACCCCCATTCCAGCTCCCAGGTAGTGGGGAGGGGGGATGGAGGCCAAGCAGCAGGCCAGCCTCCTCCCTGCCCCTCCCAGCCTCCCCCTGACCCTCCCAGCCTCCTCCCTGCCCCTCCCAGCCTCCTCCCTGCCCCTCCCAGCCTCCCCCTGCCCCCTCCCAGCCCCTCCCTGCCCCTCCCAGCCTTCTCCCTGCCTCTCTCAGCCTCCCCCTGCCCCTCCCAGCCTCCCCTTATCCCTCCCAGCTCCCCCTGCCCCCTCCCAGCCTCCACCCATCCTCCTCCCCCTCTGGCCCCCTCCCTGGCACTGCAGTCCCCTGCCCAGCCCAGCCCTAATACAGTGTCTCTTTGGTGACATTGCTGGAGGTGTGGTTGCTGGACATGCTGTTGCTTTTCCTCGACAAGGCGGGCCTGTGCCTCCTGCGCCCCCACAGGGGACAGAGACAGGCCAGGGTGGACAGGAAGACCTGGCGGAAATTGGCAGACACGAGGTTGTACAGAATGGGGTTGATGGTGGAACTCACGTAGAAGAGGGCGTTGGTCAGCATGTAGAAGTAGTGGTAGAAGTCGTAGAGGAACCTGGGGCAGGACAGGGCGCTCAGACCGTGCCCACAGCCGCCAGCACACATGCTGGCTTGGGACAACACTTTACAAACTACTCATACATTTTGGACCCAAAGACATTTCGTCACAAATGCCAGGTTCTGGCTTCTCTTGAGAAGTTGGGAATCCTGTCTGGCTCCGGTCAGCAGGGCTGAGTTACAAGGGGCCGCCCTCCTGGCAGGGCATGGCCCCCCTGCCCCCTCCCCCATCCTCACGTCTCCCTGAAGCACGCGGCTTGCCCTTCCGTGAGCAGAATCCCAGCCCCCAGGGCTGCAGGGCTTGGCTAGTCCCTGGCCTCAACTGAACAGCCAGGTCCCCCACCAAGCATGCAGGACAGCTGTGCATCTTGCCCTGGCTTGTTTGCCGCCACCCACAGGGATCTCACCCCTCTCAGGCAGCTCACATCAGCACCAGGCAGCCCAGAGTCTCAGCAACCCTGTATCTGGGGCTGTGCTCGGCTCTCTATAACTTCTCATCTGTCCTAGATTTGTCCTCAACTTTCCTCATCACTTTGAGAACCCGTGACCCTTGGAGCTGGCAGCCCTGAAGTGAGGAAGAGCTCACACGGTGGGCCTGAGGCTGCCTCACCCATCTGGGAACGTGGATTTCGGGGGTCCCCACCACCCCCTGGGAGGAGGGGCTCCCTGGGCCTAAACTGCCTACAAACAACGTGGTTTGTGCTGAGTGCCTGCTTCCCTGTAGGAGTCTGGAACTGGGTGCCTGCCAGGGAGGGGCGCCCACGTGACTGGCCCCCAGGAGAAAAAGCCTGGGTGCCGGGTCTCAGGCAAGCTTCCCGGGGTGCAGCGTTCTGGGGGAGTTAGCGGGGAGGGTTCAGGAAGCTCGCGCCTGGTCTCCCGGACTCCTCTGCACGCTTCTCCCTTTTAGGATTTTGGGGTGTGTCCTTTCAGTGCAATCGTCACCGCATGGGTGTGACTCTCTCTAAGTCCTGGGCGTCCTCCTAGCTACTCCTCCAGCCCAGGGTGGTCTAGGGGACCCTCCAGCTGCCACCTCTCCTCCCATATCCAGCAGAGCCAGGCCTTCCTCGTTGATCTCTGGACGTCTCTAACCTGTGTCAGCATGGGCTCTCCTAGGCCCTGCTTTCCTTTCCTGCCGCCACCTGTCCCCTGCCGAGCGGCTTTCCAGTGTCTGCTCCTACAGGGACTCCTGGTTTCCCAGGCCAGTCACAGCTGCCCCTGAGGGCCCTCTGGGGGACACCTGACCTGCACACAGCCCTGCCCTGGGCTGCCCCTCTCCGGGCTCCCGCCTCCCACGCCCACCTGTTTTGAGGAGCAGCCCCAGCACCGTAGGAGCCTCGCGCCCTCCATGCCAGCCCCCCAGTACTCACGGGGTCCATTGCTCGTCTGAAATGTAGCAGAACATGAGGCGCCGCACGTGGTAGGGCAGCCAGCACACCACGAAGGCAATCACCACAGCGCCTGGCACAGAGACACAGGTCTCAGGAGGGAGGGGAGACGTCCCGTGGCCGTGACTGGAAGACTTAACGCTGTTAAGATGTCGGTTCCACCCAACGGGACCCACACATTCAATGCACTTCCTATCAGAATCCCGATGGCATTTTTTGGTAAAAAACCCCATCCTAAAATTCGTATGGAACCTCAAGAGACCTGGAATAGCCAAAACAATCTTGAGAAAGAAGAACAAAGCTGGAGGACTCAACTTCCTGATTTCAAAACTTACTACAAAGCTAATCAAAACAGCATGATGCTGGCAGAAAGACAGTCACACAGATCAATGGAACAGAATAGAGGACGCAAAAATCTACCCTCTCATACACAGTCAGATGGTTTTGACCAGGTGCCAAGACCATTCAATGGGGAAAGGACAGTCTTTTCAACAAATGGTGCAGGGACAACTGGACATCCACATGCAAATGAAGTTGGACCCTTCCGGTATACAAAAATTATAAAAAATATGCCAAAATTAACTAAAATCGATCAAGCACCTAAATGTAAGATCTAATACTATAAACTTAGAAGAAAACAGGACAACAGCTTCATGTCACTGGATTTGGCAATCACCTCTTAGATATGTTACCAAAGGCACAGGCAATAAAAGAAAAAATCAGACAAACAGGACTTTATGAAAATTTTTAAAATTTGTGCATCAATAACACACTCACCAGAATAAAAAGGCAACGCACAGAATGGGAGAAAATATTTGAAAATCACATACCAGCTAATGGATTAATATCCAGAATATATGGAGAACTAAAACTCAACAACAAAACAAAAATCCCACTTCAAACACAGGCAACAAAGGACTCGAATAGACATTTCACCAAAGAAGACACACGAATGGCCGTTAAACCCATGAAAAGACGTTCACCATCACTGATCACCAGGGAAATGCAGATCAAAACTACAAAGTTCCCACCTCACACCCACCAGGACGGCTGCTATCCAGAGAAACAAACAACAAGCACCCGACGAGGATGGGGAGAAATCAGCACCTTTTTACACTGTGGGTGGGAACGTAAAGTGGTGCAGCCGCTGTGGAAAACAGTATGGCCGTTGCCAGATCTAGTCACATGGCTTTATGTTCTTCTTCATGCGCATCCATGTCTGAATGTGTGTGATGTGCGTTTGCTCCCTTTGGTGGAGCCTATGCTCCCAGTGGGAGGTCGGGGTGATCCTAGCTCTGCTGCTTCTGGCGCTGCGAGCAAGCTGTCTGAGCCAGAGCCGGTGCTCAGGAGACTAGTGGGGTGGGTGAGTGTATGGATGAGCGAGTAAGTGAAGGAATAGATGAGTGAACGAGTGAGCGCATGCGAGGATGGATGGGTGAATGAAGGAATGGAGGAATGAATGCAGCAGGGCTCTCTGCTTTGCTGGCCCCTGGCCGCCCTCCTCCCCTCAGAGGGCCCAGCAGTTACGTACGTAAAACCCGGACTCCGTGACGCAGGGCCTGGACCCTGCCAGGCTCGATGGACATACTGAACGAGCTGTGCTGGTCCCCAACGGTGCACACCTGGCCCTGCTCGGCCGCCTGGCGGACCATGACGGTCAGCTTGTTGGCGATGATGGTGTTCAGGATGGAGATGACCACCATGGGAAACACGAACGACATGAAGGTATTGATCTGTGGAGACACGGAGAAGGGCCGCTAATCAGCCCCGTGTGCAGGGGACACCGTCGGGCTCCTGCCCCGCTGGCTGGGGGCCCAGGGCCCAGAGTGCAGGAGGCGCTCGGTCTATAGCGGTGGCCGGCAGACACAGGCCCCCATCTCCAGACTTGAATCAACATCTGCTGCCCTGGCCCTGCTCGGATGAGGTTGGAAGACTCTCCGGCACCTTGGGGAGCCGTCTGCACAGGGTCCAGCCTGTAGACGCTGTGTAGGCAGCAGAGTCTGAGGTGACTGCCTGTGGCTGGCAGCCAGGCTCTCTGTTCCCAGGCCTGGATACAGAGCGTCCATGGATGCGGCCCTTGAACGCATGGCCACCCCCACGACCTCTCTCTAGGATGGCTGAGCCCTGCATCCCTCACTCTGTTTGCAGTGAGTTCACATTTGGAAACAAACGGAAGACCATTCCCCCTCGCCCCCCCCCCAATTGTGTCTTGAAGCATTGAAAGGTGTTTCGTATTTGCCCCTCTCATTCCACATTATTCTGCATCTGGGGAAACCGAGTCTCGGAGAGGCCGAGGGGCTTGCCGAAGTCACCAGCTCAGAAGTGGCTGCAGCTGGACTTGAGCTCCGATGGCACCAGGCTGACACCAGCCTTTGCTCCTGCTCAGCCCAGCAGCTGAGTGTGCTTCTGGAAGGGGCGGCCAGGCCTCGTCCTGGGGACGGCACGGCTCATGACGGGAACAGAACTGCGTCGGTGGATGGCTGAGTGGTGAGCAGACATGGGCCCGCGGGAACCAGCCAGGTTGCACGTGGCCCTGATCCAACTCCCACGTGGCTGCTCGTACGACCAGCATCACGTCTTGGGCTGTGGAACAACCACCTTGAGTGGGTCACAGACACAGTGATTGTTCATTCTTTCTTAACCGCTCTCCTCATCAAGGCGTGTGCTGGCGCCCTCGCTTGTCAGCACCTGCAGCTCTCGCCCCAGGGATGGGGATGGGGCCGCTGGTCCGCCTGGTCCCCGCTCAGCTGCTCTTAATGCTCATTTTGAACTTCAGATTCGGGGCAGCTTTTGGTCGCACCTGGAGAGATTGTCTGCACTGCCTACAGCCTGGGCCGTCCCAGGGTGTCTGCACTTGGGGTCTCCCGGGCTCCAGGCCACCCCTCCTGCTGCCTCCTCTTCCGGATTTTCCCACAGCCCCGAGAGCAAAGCCGAGGGTCCTGTGTTGAGGCCGTGGCCGTGACGCTGTCACCAGGTGAGGACAACCATAGCTCTGTGCTGTGAATGCGGGCAGTGGCCACCGACACCAGACAGCCACCCAGCAGTGCCAAAGCTTCTGGAACGGTGGGGTCACTCCAGGGCCTGTTCCCAGTGGAGCGTGTGTCCTGCCCACTGCCATGGTGCACCCGGCCCCACTCGGGAGGACTCGAGTCCTTCCAGGAGGCACGGCTTCAGCTCGTCTCTAGCTCCATTAGAACAAGGTTCTGATAAACTAGAGGAGAAACACCAGAGAGGGCCACCCAGTCCCTTGGGAGGATGGGCTTTTGCTCGCTGGCTGGCCCCAGGGCCCATCTCTCATTGCCCACCCTCGTGGTTCCTGGGAGCCACCCCTGCCAGGCACCCTATATCCTGCGCCTGCCAGGCTAGGGTACAGGTCCAGAGGCTGGGGGCCGTCCCCCTTCTTTGCTTCCATCGGAGTCCCCCTTCCGCAGGACAGTGAGGTGCTGGTGTGGCTGAGGGGCAGGCCTGGGAAGGTTCCTGGGGCTCCCGCCAGACTGGGGGCTGGGTGGGGGCGCCGGGGGACACCGGGCCTGGACCCAGAACACAAACTGATTCCCTGTGAGTCACCACAACCAGGTATTATTTAAACAGAACGAATGTATCCAACACAGATTTTAAATGTCAAAACATTTAAAATACCACACCTCGCTGAGTGCAGGCAGCAAAAATAGCTACTTCTGGGGGCCGGGCAGGGGCCGCAAGCCATGGGCCAGAGCCCGGCCTGCGGGGCTGTGAGGTCTGCCCAAGGACCCCAGTGGCTCCCCCAGCTAGAAAAAATCCAGATCCTTGATCCTGAGGTCCTGGGTGCAGGCAGAGGGGGCCCCAGCCCTGCAGGCCTGCCTGCCCAGACACTGGAACCCTGGGCCTAGAGACAAGGCTCCGGCCAGTGCTGGCTTCCAGAGGGGGAGGTGCCTCCCCCCGACTCCCCCCAGCCCCCCAGCCTGGAGACCGAGACACAGCCTGGATTGGGTGGGTCCTGGGGGTGCCCGGCTGACTCTCGGGGTCACCTTCTCTTGACAAGGCTCACAGCTCAGCCTGCACCCCTTTTCCTGTACTCTACCCCCTGACTCTAGGAACAGGGAAGCAGCCCATCCTCCATGCTGGCAACAAGCAAAAAGGAATACATCCGATGAGCCATGTGCAACATTTCTGGGAAGTCCTGCTAATGTGACCCCAGGAGGGAAGAGGCTTGGTGGAGAGGAAGCCAGCGCCCCCGAGACAGAGAGCCCAGACTCGGAGAGGCTGTGCCTGGTCTATGCGTTTGTCCCAATAAAACATGGAGCGACTCGGGAATAGACCGACTGATTCTAAAATTCAAATGGAAAAACACTAATCCAGGAATAGCCAGGGAAGTTCTGGAAAGGCAGAGTGACAGGCCAGTATGGGGACAAGGAGACATCAGCCTTAGCAGCTACTGGAGTGCCTGAAGAGAGACTTTAATGAGAGCAGTTTGATGGGAGAGAGTCCAGAAATGCCTTTATAAGTGGTAAAGATGGCACCTAAACCAGGGGAGAAGGTGGTGACCCTCAACCCTCTGTCTCTGCTGTCCAGCATCCAGAGACCTCCCCTGTGCCTCCTGGGAACCGCCCACCTCTCCACCCATCTCCTCTCCAGACCTGGCCAATCAGCACATTTGAAAAGGTCCGGGTGGGCCCTCATTGGACAAACGTAGGCCCCACATGTCATCCTGCACCAATCGCGTTCGTCCAATGTACCATGACATTGTTTTGGCTCCTGGATCTAGTTATGCCTGCAGCTACCACTCCTGACCTTAGTTTTTCTTGAGCAAAATAAATATTCCTTTTTTCTCCTTACGACAACCTGAATTAATTCCTGGAACTTGTACCCTAACTCACAGAGATCTCACACCAAAAATATTCAGATAGAACAAAGATGAAAACATAGAAACAAAAGCCATAAGGCGACTAGAAGAGGATGACCGGTTCGCTTAGTGGTTAGAGCGCGATGCTCGTAACAGCAGGGTCGCCGGTTAGATCCCCACATGGGCCGCTGTGAGCTGCGCCCTCCACAACTAGACTGAGACAGCTACTACTTGACTTGGAGCTGATGGGTCCTGGAAAAACACACTTAAAATAAATAAGTTAAAAAAAGAAAAAGAAAAGACTACTAGAAGAAATCACGGAAGTTTGACTTTTCAGTGTATGTATTACACTGTTGGGATTTAAAAAAAAACACGTAGTTCAGGTATTGCTGTAAAATTTTGCTATAAAATGTAGTGATGGAAAATAAATTCTTTCAGCCCTGGGAGAAATTCCTGTCTTGCCCTCCAAATGTCCCTATGACCACGCCCGCCCGCCCCCAGGTCTCTTGTGAAGAAGACGAAATGAAATGATTAAATAATAAGACAGTGTTTAGAGGCAGCTGGATGGGCAGCAGCTCTGCCTGAAAGGGAGGGCTGAGCCCGGACACTACGCCACGCCTGCAAACAGGTGTGGTGGGCCTGGCAGGTGACGGGCTGACCTCGGGACACAGCCTGGCCGCGCCCCTGGGCCTCCAGCCAGCCAGGGGATTGCTGCCCCGTTCTACCTTTCTTCTGAAGAACAATCGCTGGTTTTGTGCCCGGGCCATTCTTCTCTAATTAATCCCGTTGTGTTTAGGTAAAGAGACACCCCCCGGACTCCCATAACTTCCCAGCTCCACAACCCGCCCGCGGTGAGTGAGAAGGTACAAAATACCACTCAGGGTGTTTGTAAAACCCAGTGGCTTCGTAAAACAGCATCTGAGATAAACAGCTTCCGGTACAAACCCTCCCGTGTAGCGACTGCTGGGAGCCCCTCAGCTGGCCTGGCAAGGGATTCCCCCAGCAGATGACCAGCACTAGATGCTGCTGGGACCCAGAATTCACAGGTCTGCCACCCAGCAGAACACACACAGTCCACAGTGGACAAATGTGTGGACAACAGGACAGACCAGCTCTGAGCAGCATGCTGCTCTGTGGGTGAGCTCTGACCACAGACCCGAATGTCTGAGAAGTCCAGTGTGTGGCTCGGAGGGGACCTGCACACCTCCCCAGAACTGCCAGTGTTGCTGAGCTGCACACGGAGGACCAGGAGACAGGACGAGGTATGTGACCTGGAGGGGACATGTGGGGCTTCTTTAGTGCCTGAAAGGCCACCACGGAGGGGGGGTGCTCGCTCGATGGATGGTGTGCAGGTCAGGGCTGAGCTGGGCTGCACCTGGCCACAGGTCTCAGCCCTTACCAACAGTCCGGCCCACTACCAGGCAGCTCTAATACACAGATTTTGGCTCAATTATAAAAAAGGACAGTTGAGTGCCTCTAACTCCCACTTTCTAGTTGGTGCACAGCCTCTAGCTGTTAACAGAGTGCTTTCCGTGAGCCAGACGCCATGCGTGTCACTTCATTGAATACACACGTTTACTCTACGAGGTAGAAGCTGTTGGCGTCCTCACTTCATATAAGAAAACTCACAGACCCAGCCAGGAGCTCAGGCCCAGTCTGACCCACAGCGGAGCGCTCATTTCAAATGTCACAGGGCCGGTCTACTGGCAGAAAGCAGAAGAACAAAGGAGTGTGCACAGAGCACAGGCGAGAGCCAGACAAGGGCAAGGACCTTGTCATCATCCGCAAAGCTTCTCGGGGCTCGTGCCCACCGCTAGCTTCCCAGAGGGAACACTTTTTGGGGGCAACTGCCGATTTTTGAGAATAACTTCTAGTTCAGAAGCCACGGCTCCTCGGTGGCCTCTCAGGGCTGAACCTCTGTCTATCTCCTTGCTTTGTTCTCTCCTCCGTTCTGCCCTGGCACCCCTGTTCCTCTGGTTTGGATCTCTGGGGGAGGCTGAACCAGTCTCAGGAAACTCAGTAGAGTACTCAGACCCCACCAGTCTTGGGGTTCAGCACCACGGACAGTGACCAGTGAAGCTGACTGGGCGCCTTGGTGGGGTGGGTCTCGAGTGAGGAAGGACCTGGTAGGACAAACCTGAGGAGGGCAGGGACCTGGGGTGGGCCCCCCCAAGCCATTCAGGGGCAGGGGCCATCAGGAACTCTCCACCCCGTCCCTAGACTTTTCCTGTCCTCTGATGAGGGTCAGGTGGACAGCCTGTAACATGTGCAGGAGCCACCCCCCCACCACCACCCAGGCCCTGTATGAGGGAGCCTTTCCCTTCTGGGGCCTGGAGCCACAGAGGCCACAGTCAGAGTGCACTTGGAGGAACAGAAGCCCCTCTGGAGCCACATCCTGTCTACTCCGGGCTGTGCTGCAGGGCTGGCACCAGCCAGGCTGCTGGGAGACCCTCAATCAGATTAGGGAAATGGCCTTCCCAACATGCCTGCCTCCTCCACCTGAGCCGGGGGAAGTATCCTTGTGGAGGGGCTGGAGGGGACCCCGCCCCTTGGCAGCACACAGGACAGGCCCTGGGGCCTGGCCTTGACCATGAGTTTGGGTGGGGGTCTTGCTAGCTGCTCCAGGCTCAGCAGCCGGGTGGTGAGCTCCTTTTCGGTCATGCTGCACATCTCAAAACTGCGTCGAAACCGTCGGCAGCGTGCAGCAGGCAGCCAGAGTGTGGGCTGAGGCCTGTTTTCAAGTATCTGTTGGCTAAAAAGCCCACGAGAATGTTCAAATCAGTGGGACGTATGCTAAGTAGAAACCAACGGGGCTTTAAAAACCCTTGACAAGGACAGGTGGCAGAGCAGAGAGCATGTGGGTGGAGGTCTGACCCCGGGGCACGGCCCCCACCTCTGTGCCCGACAGGATTTGGGCAGGAAGACGCCTTAGTGGTCACCTAACTTACAGAGACCCAAGCCCACATGAGATGTCCCAACTCTGGTCCCACTCACACCTCACACTGTGACAGTGCTCATTTCTTGCTCGTGACAAAGTCTGTCTCGCAGGTGGCTCCCAGTGTGTGAGAACTGGCTGCTACTCACCCCACTACGCAAATGAGCCGACTCGATCGCGTTCGCTAAGCCTTTTGTTTGCGTTTTTCTAAGGTGCAGGGCACAAATTTGACTCCGAGGGATTAAAAGTGGTGCCAACTCACTCAGCACAGAGTGTTCCGGAGGCTTCACATGTGCCCTTGAGAGCAGTCAAGCCATGAAAGAACGTTCTCTGCTCCACGCCAGGAAAACTTGAGGACCTGGTCCTGATCAGGACCTTTAGGGGCCACGCAGGTGCTGGGAGCAGATTTCTGGGGAGTTGTGCAAATCCCTCAGCTGTGGGACGGTGAACTCTTGCAAGTCTGGGACACACTGTGCTGGTGGGTGAGAGTTCCAAGCAGGCACTGATGCTGTTTCAGAAAGCGTGTTTGGAAAAGAGCCCTGCTCCCAGCTGCAGCCAAAGCCACGCTCGGCCTGGGCACAGGTTCTCCTTAGGCCTGGCAGGCTGCTGTGTGTGTCCTCCATGTTCCCACCATCGCTGGCAGCTGAATTTCCAGCCCCACAATTTCAGTGTTTTCCTGCCATGTAATTGCATGGGCAGTTTAGCAAATGTCCTGCTCCTTCCCTATGGCGAATTACCATCCGCTGGCAGAGCTGGTCCCCGTGCTCCCGGGACGTGGACGTCTGGCTCTGCAGCCCGCGTCTCGGCTCCCTTCAATAGAATTAGCGCTCTGTCCCCGCTTTTGGTGAAACCTGATTATGATGGATCCAGAGCCCAGAGGCTGACGTGAGGGAGGAGGGCTGGGAGCAGCCCCACGCCCCCCAGGGCCCCAATGGAGGCTCACATCCCAGCTCAGCCAGCATTTGGCTGTTTCTTCCTAACCTGACCAGCCCCTGGGCTTGGAGGGGACCTTGTGCTCTGGGCTTAACCCCCAGGAAGTGACATTTTGTGCTCCTTTAACGAGGTCCCCTCCTGGGACTTCCTCCCCACAACGGCTGTGATTAGAAGCAAGCTCAGCCATAGGAACGATGCAGTGCCCTGTGTCCCCCCTCCCCCGACTCAGCTCCCACTGTGCATGTGAGCCTGGCTGGCAGTTCTCTCTTAGGACAAAGTCAATCAACAAAGCAAGAGGGACTGGCATTGTCCCAAAACACGTCCCCCCACCCCCCACCATATCAATCTTCTCTCCTTCCCGAGGGGCCGGTTCCACGTGGCTTTTCTCCTTTACAGGACGCCTCTTTGCGATGGACCCAGTGGACTGCAGGCCGCTGTTGCCCACGCACACACATGCATGGGGCAGACGAGTCACTGTGGGTGAAGGGCCTGGATTTCTAGACCTGGAGTGAAGGACAAAGCAGGCCAGCATTTGGGTCTTGCCAAGCGACCAGAGCACGTCACTTTCTCACACTGGGCCTGTTTCCTGCCTGTAAAGGGTGAGCTGGTCCACCTTGAAGACCCTGCCCCTCGGGAGGCAGGCAGCCTCTGTGCACGAGGACCAGGCTGGACGTGCTCCTGGCTCTGGTTT
Organism: Rhinolophus ferrumequinum; assembly: GCF_004115265.2. Classification (NCBI taxonomy): domain Eukaryota; kingdom Metazoa; phylum Chordata; class Mammalia; order Chiroptera; family Rhinolophidae; genus Rhinolophus; species Rhinolophus ferrumequinum. The sequence goes on from NC_046306.1 coordinate 956,768, forward strand.
TTGCCCCTCTTGCCACAGGACCCTGGGCAGACTCAGGCCGTGTGGGCCTGGGTGCCTGGCAATGCTGACATTTGGAGCCTGTGGGAGCCAGTAGTGGGCTGACTGGCTTTGAGGGGAGCCTGCCCTCTCGAGATGGCTCCCAGAGACTGCCAAAATGTTTGACGTTTCTCCAGTCACTGAGCCTCACTAACGCGTCTTAGCTCTTGTTCCCTTAGTTCCCTTAGAACTCAGGGAACCAGGCTGTCGTCCCCTCCCACCCCGACCCCCGTCCCCAGGATTCAGGCCCTGGAGATGGCCCAGGGGCAGCTGGCTTCTTCCCAGCCTGGGAGCCACAGGATTGAGCAGGAAGACTGTGCATCTCTTCTTGGAAAGTTCCCAGCTCTTACTGGCTGCAGCCTCTCTTCTGTCTTCCCACCTGTCCTGGGCCTGCGGGCCCATCCTCCATTCTCGGAATGCACCATGCACCCAGGCTCCCCTTGTCGAAACTTCACAAGCCTTTATTGAGCACCTGCTGTATGTGAGGCCTCCGCACGTAGACCAAGCTGAGTGTGGAGGACACGTAAACACGTACGATCCAGAGGTGGGCAGGAGACGCAGGCTGTGGGGACAAGGAGCCATCTTCTGTAGGACGGACCTCTGGGCAGAGAGCCGAGGTAGAAGAGGCCCCCATGGGCTGGAGACAGGAGGGGAGCACATGACACCTCAGGAGTGGGGGCCGGCCAGGCAGGGCCAGGTGGTGGAAGCAGGAGGACGGGGTGAAGCAGGGGATGGCAGCCTGCATCAGGGTGGTGCCCACGGGCCGGGCAGAGTGGGCACAGTGGAGGGTCAGGAGGGAGTGGGGGGCTGGGGCAGAGCTGGGGTCGGTGGACGTGCGGCGAGAGTGACGCCCGAGGACGACCCCAGCTGGCTCCCAGGCTCGCAGGGCCCCGGAGCCGTGCATGGTGGTTGGTGCCCTGTGAGCCCATCACCGAGACGCCAACTCCTGTTAAGATAAACCTCCAACAGGAGTCTTTGCTGCTTATGAGCTAATGACCCCCCAGGTCTGAGGTCCCTCCTTATCTCTTTCCTCCGACAATGTGGGTCTCTTTCCCATGGAAACGTCCTGAGCAGAGACGCTTTCCCCTATGGTCCATGTCCATCTCCTTGGAGGCACCTGCACCCTAATTTCCACAATTTCCTCTGAGCTGCCCCAGCTGGCACCCCCACCCCCATAAGCACTCACGGTTAAGGGCACAGCGTTAATGGAAAGTGACACATTGCACTTCCCTGGACTTTTGGAGCGCACTGCAGCGCGGGCGTCCTCCCTGCCACGTCTGGACAAGTGCCATCTCTCCGCACAGATGTGGGCGTCGTGGGGGGACAGCACGAGAACCCACTGCCTCCATTTGCCATGGAGGTGGGCGCTGCACGCCTGACAGGCTGAGGCCACACAGAGGCCCATTTGTCCTCTGTTGCTGTCACATGTTGCCCAGGGCTCCCTGCAGCCCCTGGAAGCTCTGTTGCAGGAGCGAGCAGCCTGGCTGCATCACCCAGGCTCACTGAGGGCGGCCTCCCGCTGTGCCCACCCACTGTCCCCACTCATGGTGACCTGGCTTTGTCTGCTGACTTTGAAACGGCCCCTTGAAGCTGCTCTAGGCCTTGGTCTCCAGGTGGGGGCTGCACCCTCCCTCTCAGGCTGAGACAGAGAAAAACAGCCAATGTCCCTGGACGCTCTCTCTCACCTGCTTATTTTCTGTGTTACCTTAGGAGGCAGCCACTCCTCACATGAGACGGAGGGGAGTGATTCTGCTATGGACTGAATGTCTGGGTCCCAGAATTTCTATGCTGAATCCTAACTCCCCGTGTGACAGCGTCAGGAGGCAGGGCCTCTGGGAGGTGATTAGGTCACGAGGATGGACCCCCTTGATGGGATCAGTGTCCTCCTAACAGAGACCCCAGAGAGCGCCCTGCGCCATTGCCCACCTGAGAAGACGCCTGCAGTGACCAGGGAGCTGCTGGTACCCTGCTCTTGGCCGTCCGGCCTCTGGAACTGAGAAAGGCCTGTCTAGTGTTTGTGAGCCCCAGTCTGGAGTTGTCAGAGCTGCCAAGGGACAGAGGTGGCTCCCAGTGGCTGTGCACTGTCATGCAGGAACTAGCTCCCACTCCTCGCACAAGAACGCAGGATCTGGTGAAGCCAAAAAGGAACACCCACAGAGCTATGGATAGGGGAGTCATACTGCTACATTCTCGACGGCAGCTGGTGGAGACACAAAAGCAAACATCCGCCAGTATCCCAACAAGGGGTCTTCCTGCACCCCAGTCTCACTGGTGGCCAGGTGAGACACAGGAAGTAGGATCCACACGATCCGCAATATAATCCTCCTGCGAACTGCACTTGCTAGCCGCAATCTGCTTCTCTGCCAACCCACCAACCCAGCCCCTAGCGTAGCCACAGCAGTTATGTTAGTGGCTAATGGCTAACTGGTCACAGCTGACGGCCATCTAGTAACCGAGCCAGCACCTTTCCACATGAGGCCGAGAGCCTAGACACTGCTCTCTGGGACTCTGTCCCTACTGTGCCTGAGGGAGCGGGTTGCCTCGTCCCCATGTCCCCATGGCGCGTGGAGGCCGCTTCCCGAGGCCAGGCATTTCGCCTGTCCCAGGCTACATTGTCTGCACCATTCCCCCACCCACGGAAGGGATTTAAGCTCCCTCATAATAATAGTTTGTCACAAAGACATAATTGGTTCGTTTGTTAGACGCGGAGTGCTTCAAGCCTAGAACGTTGGGGTTTTGTGGAGGTTTTGTTGATGACAGCGGTAATCTAGCTGAACTGCCACTCGCCTTTGAGGGAAGCAAATGAGGCACTCATTCCCTCCCTGCCAGGGCCCCACCTCTTCCGTCTGCTGCAATTATGGCAATTTGAAAACTGCCTGGGGCTGGCCGGGGAGCTGGGCCTGTTGGGAGCACCAGGTGGATAGGTGGACACGGACTGCGTGGGGACTGGCTGACCTCTCTGGTGCAGATGAGGCAGGCATGCGGCCCCCCTGAGTGTCCAGTGCTGCCCTCTGCCTGGGCCCAGCAGGCCAGGTGTGGGCCCAGCGGGCCAGGTGTCAGCTGAGCGCCAGGGAGAGGGTGGAGCAGGGCCCCCACTTTTCCTTCAGTTGGCACATGGCCGTTTAGGACAGGTACGTTTGTTCTCCTGGTTGCTGCCCCCACCCCCACTCACAGTTCGCTGTCTGGGGACAGAGCCTGCACCCCACTGTCACTCAAATGCTGCCTGAGTGAACAAATGAAGGAATGGCTGCGGTGTTCCCTCGGGCTGATGTAACAAAGTGCCATGGCTGGAGGGGACTACAAATAACAGGAAACCAATGCTCACAGCTCTGGAGGCTGCGTGCCTGTGGGGACAGATTCTGGGGGGCCTCTTCCCGTTTCACACGGCCACCTGCTTGGGTCCTCACAGGATTGAAAGAGGGCCCAGGACTCCACCCTCCTAAGCTCGTCACCTCCCAAAGGCCCCACTTCCTACCAGCATCACGTGGGGGTTAGGTTCCAACATATGCATTTGGGGGGACACCGACATTCAGACCACAACAGCTGGCAAAGGGAAGGCTGGGCTGACCCAACATGGGGGTGCCCCGACCCGGCGAAGCCTGGACAGGCTCTGGGAGACGGCGCAAAGCACGCATGGAATTCCACGGGTCAGACGGGCACCCACCCTCTTCCCCTGGAGGCGGAGTCCAGGCCAGTACAACCCAATGGAAATAGCGCGCCAGCCGTTCACGGGATCTAAAGATTTCCAGCAGCTACATTACAAAAGTCCAAAACGGTGATAATAATTTCAATAATAGATTTTCTTTAACTCACTATATTCAAAATACCGTCATTTCAACATGCAAGCCGTATGGAAGTTTCAGCGAGATGTTGCCCATTCTGCCTTTCACATGGCCGCTCTGGCATCACGGGCATTTCACCCGAAAGCCTCTCACGATTCAGGCTGGCCACCGCCCTGGACAGAGTGGTCCTGGCGGCTTCCAGGTGGCGTCCACCCCACGGCCCCACGCGGGTGGCACTAGGTGGGCACATTGGCACCGGCACTCCCCTGGTCCCACCTCTGGTCAGCAGAGGAGAGAGGGGCAGCTCCCGGCCCCCAGGTCACACCCAGAATTTGCACAAGGTCAAGGACGACTTATTCAATTGAAACAACCCAAGAAAATAGTTGTGTTGAAGATGGAGCCCCTCTGTAAGAATGGTGGGGCAGGAAGGCCCCCTGGGGACGTGGTGAGGACGTCAGGGGCCCCCAGGACAGCCTCCGTCTGGGGCCATGCCTTCCAGAAACTGCACCTGGGCTTCTCTGTGCCCCTGTGAAGCACCCACCTGCACCAGAGCGGGAGTGAGCAGAGTAAACCGAAGGCTTCATGGGTGCGAGGGCCTCCGCGCGCTCCAGGGAAGGCACCCTCTTCTCTTGCCCCCATCACCCGCCAAGCGTCTAAAATGGACCAGAGTCACCCAGGGAGCTGAGGCTCAGGACAGGAGGCTGGGCAGGGGGTGGTACAGACTCGATGTCCACAGACCGGGTCCCACGGCCCCCAGGCTGAGCAGGGGCCTCTCCAACCGCAGCCTCAGAGCCTTGTCTCCTCATCCATAAATGGGGACCTGAGCCCAGAGGGGGGCTGTGAGGGTCACAGTCAGCGGCTGAGCAATCACGTCAGCTGTCACAACGCTTCACTGAGTTAATATATTAATCGCACAGCTCCTCACTGTAATGGCTCCTTGTGTGGGTGACGTCCTCCCGCTCCCTGCCGTCTCTCTCCGTGCCCAGAAGCCAGACCAGCACACCCTGCCCCTTGAGGCTGTCCACCCTGCATGTCAGGTGGGGCAGCTTTGAGCAAGTCAATTGCAGCCGAGCTTTCTGGAACTTCTCTTCTCGACCTAGAAAGCTGGAAGAGATGTGGGACTGACTCCACGTGGGGGGGCCACCAGCAGGGTCCCTGCACCAGGAAGTGCTTACAGCCCAGAGAGGAGGAAGGTGTGCAGGTCACTCAACTGCTTCAGGAGGGATCAACGCCCCCCCCCCACTTAGTGCTAGTTTTTGTCCCCCCAGAGCTGTGACTTGGGGCCTCGGGAGGGCCTTGCCAGGACTGAGGAGGCTGCTTCTGTGTTAGGACTGGTAATCAAGATTCATTTTCTCTGACAAATCTCCTGAAAAAGTCCTTCGCAGAGTTTACGACATTTAAATCACTTGAATTTGCAAGTCCAATGCTAACATGAATATTCATGGTGCGTGATACTCAGCTGGGGCTCTTTCTGTGGCTCCCAGGACACACACAGCCCGACTGGGGTGCCAGGCCTCTGGGCAGTGATGTGACAGTTCTGACCAATGTGCATGGTAGCTTCTCACGGAACCTTCTGGAACCTGAAAACTGCCAGCTGCCAGAGGCCCGTCACCCAGATGTCAGCCTGGGCCACCCTACTGTGACCTCAACCGGCCAGGACAGAGGCTGAGGAAGGGCAGGAGAGGAGCTGGGTCAGGGAACACAGGGTGGACGTGGGGAGGAGGGAGTGGGCCACTCACACCTTCCCTTTGCTCGGCCTGCTTGTTTTAACCCCAGGTGGCTGAGTGGGCTCAGACACAGCCCCAGGGCTCCCTTATCTGGCTCTGGGACGTCCCCTGGGAGGGAGATGAGGCTGTGGGCTCCCTGAGGACACACCACACCCACAAACCACACCCAGAACGATGGGGAGCAGCAGGGGTCCTCTGCCCGTGGCCATGGCGGCCTGTCTGTGAGTGCTGGGCAGTCTGAGGGAGAAACGCCTAACTTTCTGCCACAGCTGCATGGCCTGGCCAGCCCCCAGCTGACCCTCAGCTGACCCGTCCTGTGATGGGCCCCATGGCAGCCCCACTCTGCCACTTAACCAGCCACCTTTATGAGCTGGAGTGGGGTGGGGAGGAGACCCCAAGAACCACCCCATAACCGCTGAGCTTCCCATGTGCACTAGCCTGTGTGGCCCATCTCGGACCCCATGAGTGCAAGCAGCCACAGGACGCCCCACTCCAGCCACCTGTCACGTGGCACTGGCCCACGTTCAGTCTCTGGTCAGACTGGGGTCAGTCGCCAGGTCCCAAGGAGACTCCCCCCGAGGCCTCGGCCAGGTGCCCCCATAGGACAGAACTGGATCAGGAGTGGACTCCACGTGGCCCATGTCCTCCTGTGACACAGGGACCCGGCCACCAAGAGGCCCCTCCCCATGCCGGCTCAAAGTGCAAAAGGCTTTCTGAGAAAGACGCTCTTGTGTCCCTACATCCGCGATGGCTGAGCAGTTCGGCTCCCTCTGCTATTCCTCAAGCCTCATTAGTGTCTCTGCTCAGGGATCGCCAAGGTGCCAGGCTGCCGTCTGATCCGGGAAGCACTTGTCCCTCTGCCCATGCGTGCTCACAAGACGCAGCTGACACACCAGCCCCAGGCCCGGCCACTTGCTCCTGATTCCCCAGAGCCCGTGGTGCCAGGTGCAATGGCACCTGGGAGAATCCCCAGGCCCGCAGTGGGGTGAGGGGGGGTGGTCCGTACGTGACGAGGGCACTCCCTCTGGTGGATGGCAGGCCACATTCAGCACCCAGGCGTCCTCCAAACGGCCTGTGGGAAACAGGACTTAAGACCAGGCCCTGCGGGCAGCCCTGGGTCAGGACCCCTGGGGCAGAGGCAGATGGGCCCAGCACATCACACCTGCTCAGGAAGTGCCACCGTCCCAACCTCCTGTTTAACAAGGGACGACCCCGTCTTGTCCCCTAGGGTGAGCATCCAGGGACCAGGCCGTGTCCCTCTGGAACAGTGTGGTCACTGCAGTGAGGGGCGGGCCAGCAGCCGCGCTGTTTCCCATCCTGCCCCATCTATGGCCACCTGGATGGCTTGTTAACTTGAAACTGGAAACAGGAAATCAAAAGAGAAAAATCAACGAAACCAAAAGCAGGTTCTTTCAAAAGATCAATAAAATCGATACACCTCTAGCCAGGCTAATCAAGAAAAAAGAGAGAAGACACAAACGACCGCGTTTCCCCGAAAATAAGACCTAGTCAGACCATCAGCTCTAATGTGTCTTTCGGAGCAAAAATTAATATAAGACCTGGTCTTATTTTACTACACTATAATACCGGGTCTTTATAATATCATATCATATCATACTGGGTCTTATATTAATTTTTGCTCCAAAAGACGCATTAGAGCCAATTGTCCGTCTAGGGCTTATTTTCGGGGGAACAGATTAGTAACATTGGAAATGAAAGAGGGGCCATCATGACAGGTCCTGTGGACATTAAAAGGACAATAAAAGAACAACTGTCTGCCCACAAATTTGATAACCAAGTTGAAATGGACCAGTTCCTTGAAAAACACATACTAAAACTCACATACCAAAACTCACACAACTAGAAATATATAATCTGAACATGCCAATATCTAATAAAGCGATTGAATCAACAATGAATAACCTGACTGGCTACCCCACTGCTGCAGGAAGCCACTGTGCCCCCGACCCGGCCCCGTCCCCGGGTCTCCTGCCAGGGCTCCTCTTGGGGCTGCAGACACAGCACAGAACCCCACTCGGTCAGAGGACGGGCCAAGGAGGAGCGGTGAGTGTATGTCTGGGCACAACTGCATCTCGGTGTTGACTTCTGGCCGGCCAAGAGCCACCCAGGTGTGGACAGACAGAGGCCGGATTCACCTCTCCTGGGCTCCTGCAACCCGCTTTCTCTGTTGTTAAAAGGGGCGGGGTGGGGACAGCAGATGGCTTTGGGGTCCCTCTCTGACTCAGCATCTCCGGAATAAAAACCACCAAGACCGTTTCCTGCCTGAGGCGCCTCCATCCAGAGCCCAGTGTGGATGGCGGCTGCGTCAGGGCCATGCCGAGGGTCCTGGCGAGCCCCTGGCCGGTGTGTCCAAGAGGGCCTGGTGGACACCCCTCCATGTGTAACGCGGAGCAGGTGTGACCCACAGATGCAACTGCCTTGCAATCTGCTCGGCAGATGAAGCACAGCCTCTCAGATCAGCTCACCATTCACAGATATTCTTTCCTTTCCTTTCTCTTTCTGAGCAAGACCACACACAGAAACACACTTGCATCGTGCACACGTTATCTTCTGTAGGACACTTGTCCAGCCCGAGAAGAAATGGGGTCCTGGGGCAGGCGGGTGGTTAAAGCCACAAACGGCTTCAATTTTTACTGAAATGGGCAGAGCTTTGCAGAGGGGATATTGAGAAATGAATTCTCTGCCATTTTTAGAAACCAAGCAGTAAAAACCCACAAGAGGGAGGGTGGTGCTGGAGACAGGCGCTCTGTGCACTCGTGACGGCTGCCCATTCTCCACCCCCAGGTGAGCGTGCCCCCCCGCCAGGCACACAGAACATAGCTGCTCTGGCTCTTGGCCCATTTTGCTGGCCCTCACCCATAGCCAGACCTGGCCTGTCTGAGAGGACATCTCTCTCCTCTGAGCCCCGGGAAGGCTCCAGTGCCATGGGAGTCACTCAGGGTGGCTTCTTGGGCTCCCACGCCCACCTGCCTTTGGGCAGCGCCTCTCAGCTCCACACTGGCCCTCAGGAGCCTCCTGCAGACTGAGGTCCCGCCCCGGACTGCGGGGCACAGGCTGACCAGGACGTTGCCCGTCCTGGGCTGTTTGCATGGATTCCCAAGGCCCAGGGGCCATTTGCCATAATAGCTTTCAGAGCCGGAGACAACGACTGGTCCAGGGTCCACTACTTCCGACCCGAGACTCTCTCTCCAGCCACCCTGGACACATGTTCTGTGGACACCCACGTCCAGCTGTCCGGTCTGTGCTGCCCGCCGGGGGGTTAGAGCCACTGCCCAATGGCCATCTCAGGGACACTCAGCAGAGCCACTTCTGTGCACGTCAGCAGCCTCGCAGAGCACAGAAGTTGGCTCCAGACTCGCCTGCTGGATGGGCTCTGTCTCCAAGGGAAGACGCGGTTCAAGGCGCTGACAGCCTTGTTTATTTTCAATGGCAGAGACAAGCTGTTCACGCCACGTTGCACTCCAGCACTTGGACCACCTGTTCCCCGGCAAACTCTGTGTTGGGCCTTACAGGACCCTGTCTCCCCACCTCCCCTGCTGCTCCCCCTGTATGGGGATGGGGGTGGGGGCTGTGCCGAGCTGGCTGGGGAGAGGCAGGGTCACTGCAAAGAGCCCACCACACGCACTGGCTGCCCACAGTGACAATCTGGGGCCATGGGGAGCAGGCAGAGGCCCTGCACCTGACTGGGCACTGGTGTGACTGAGCCGGTTTCACAGAGGGAACGTTTCCTGCTCGGATGAGATGGTCTCCGGATTCCAGAAGCACCTGGAGCCTGTAGGATCAGTGATCACAGGTGAGGCTCAGCCCTCTCCTTCTTGCAGTTGCTCTTGCCAGCACCACAGCCACCCCCAGCCCATCAGCGTAGCCAGTTCCCCGTCCAGACGCAGAGGGACGAATGCAGGCACAGCCACGGGGCTTACAAGCAGCCCCACTCTGCACCGTGTGACATTCCAGTGCTGGCAGGGACACGTGGGTCAGGAGCAGCTCCTCGCACCTGCAGCCACCGTCAGCCTTGAGGGCCGAGCCGACATCCTGGTTTTGTGCCTCAGGCGCCCGCTGTTTGTGGACAATGGCACAGCTTGAGCGCAGATCAGCAGAGTGGTGAAGACAACCATCCCTGTCTGTGAAGCACTGGACTGTGCGCCAGCCCCATTCAGAGCGTTCGGGTCCCCGGGAGGGGGAGGGGTCCCACAGGGCCTGTCTTCTGGCACTGCTCGTTTCCTGGGCTCCACTCGTTCACAGCAGCCGTCTCTCCAGGGCAGGAGAAACGACAGCGACTTTAATTTATTGGCAGCGGCTGCGGAAGTTCCCAGACAGCTGTGGCCCCAGCTTCTGGTCACTGGAAACTGGAGCCTCCCTGGAGATCTGTCTGTGTCTGATTCCTGGCACGTTGGTGCTTGGGTTTAATTGCGGCTCCCTCACTGCGTGACCCCAGAACGCCATTTCAGGGAGCACATGGGGAGGGGGAGAGTTGATCCATCTGTTTTCTGAATTAGTTTAAAAAGTCGGGGGAGGATCCCACCGAAACTCGGCAAGGGGTGGAATCGTTCTGGCTCTAAACGCTTTCAACGCCAACCGCGCACACTGCCCTTCGGGCTGGGGGCGGGTTGCCTGTGATTGCAGCTCCTGGGCGGCTGACCTGGCAAGTCTCGGTGGGGGTGGGATGCGGCAGGTCCCAGGCCAGAGGCCCTGAGGCCCCTCAGGTGAAGCCCTGGGCCTGGGACAGGGCGGAAGATCTCGGGCCCTTTGGGACGCGCTGGGGCCAGGCGGTGGGTGGAGAGGGATTTCAGGGCTCCGGGCAGAGCCACCAGGCGCCCTCCGGTGCTGAGCCCACAGGAACCCCACGGTGGGCTGAGCACACGGGCAATCCTTGGCCTGGCTTTGCTGCCCTGCGCCCTCTCAGTTGGACAGAAGTGTTTGTGGATGTAATTAAGGATCTCACGATGAGATCATCCTGGATTGGGGCGGGGGGGGGGTGTAAATCCAATGTCTGGTGTCCCTAGAAGAGACAGAAGAGGAGGGACTCAGACACAGAGAGGAAGAACATGTGAAGACGGAGGGAGAGGTTGGAGTGACGCAGCCACAAGCCAACAGACGCCTGGGGCCACCAGAAGCTGGAAGGGGCAGGAAGGAGCCTCCCCTGGAGCCTCTGAAGGGAGCGCAGCCCTGCGAAGCCTTTGTCTTGGACTTCTGGTGTTCAGATTTGTGCAAGAATAGATTTCTCTTATTTGGCGCAGCCGGTGTGGCCCTTTGTTCTGGTGGCCCTAGGACACTTGTACATCCACCGGCTCGGGAGACCTGTAGCCTTTCTGTGGCCTTCATGACAGGCAGAAGCACAAAAGGTGTTTCAGGTCCCAGCGTTTTCAAAACATGAGCACTCGCCCCCGTGGTTTTAAACAGAAGCTTTCTGAGTGTCTTCTCAGAAAGAAATCTTCTCAGGAGATCACAGATCTGATACAAATGCAGGTATTTTTAATACATTAGATGGGCGTCTTTAAACAAGCTGTGTAATCATTGCGTCTGGTCTGCAGGCGAGTTTGAGGGGCGGGGGTGGGGGGGACAATGACTTGAGCCTTTGCTCACGGGTTCTCCTTTCCTGCCTCTTGCCCTGGACACTGGTGCCTGTGCTCCTGAGCTGCTGTCATGGGGAGACGGACAGGCCACCTGGAGGCCACCAGAGAACGTTCCTCAGAAGTCCAAGGGCTTCTCCGTGGCTTGGCCCTGACTCCCCCAGGTGCATTGCTGAAGGGGGAAATAAAGGGGCAATGTCACGGGGCTCCCCACACTGAGGACAATCCAGAGGGAGGTCTCCAGGCTGTGTGTCCAAGAGGGTCCCTGGGCTGGAAAGACCCTGCCCCCACTTGGTGCTCCCTCCATGGAAGGGTTCTCAGGAGCGGCCGGTGGCCACAGGAATGGCAGGTGAGCCCAGGTCTGGGGTCAGTGCCAATGTGATTGCTTCTCCCTCATCCCGGGGAATAAATCGTGACCCTCGACAGGCGCTTCCGACTGTACACATCCTGCTGGGCGAAGGGCCAGAGCGCACTGACTTACACCGAGCACAACCTTGATTTTGGCTCCAGACCAGCATGTGCTGGATGGTCCGACCCTTGGGGCTCCCAGATGACACAACCCCGATGCCTTTTCACTCCCTCCTGACCCTCAGGAGCTGGAGGCTTCGCGGTCCTGCCAAACAACTGGGAGATTCTGCCCCGGATAACAGCACCCCGCGCCTGCTGTGAGCAGTTACAATTGAATAATTCCTAAACTGGGATTATTCCCACACAGCCCCGAAACCCAGGAGGCTGGAAGTGGAGTGTTTTTTAAATAGAAGAACCATTCAGGAGTTGTAAGACCACAAAACTCTGAAGAATGCTCTTAACCTTTAAATATGTCAAGGGAGAGTTATTGAAATTTACAATAAGTTCACCTTTTAACAGACAATGAGCTAAAAATGTTTAAGTACAAATAATGTTGCTCTTTTTCATAAGCCTTTGTAAGATTTACTCAAATACAATGGCTACCTTCAACTTTGTTTCTGGGATGACTACGTTTCTTGTTATGTTTTCTTTTGCAACATTGTTTTAACAATTCCTTTGAACCAAAGTCTTCTATCATAAACTGCCTCAGATAGTTTTGAAAGTAGGCAGTGTTTAAACTCCGAGGAGGACCTCCACTGGGGGTACTGGACTAGCTCTTCTGTCAGGAACAACCATAAAATTGTACAGAGTGTATCAGGTGACTATTTATAGACACTGGACAAGTCGCAGTGCAAGACTGTGGTCCCTGAGAGCAGGGAAAACTCATGAGGTGAGCCCCACTTCTCTTCTTGGGGACATTTTCCTGATGGTGATGGTAAGAGCTGGGGTCTTGGCAGAGCGTGGCTATTCCAGCTGAGGAGGTAGAAACCAGAGAATGGGCTACAGAAGGGGCTTGAATCTGCAGAGTAAGGCCTGCATGGTGGGGGGTCTTCAGAAGCGTGTGAGGGGCTCTCCTATGGGTTCTGGGCTGGCAGGGGTGTGTGCACAGACCGAACCCTTGAAAGGCTTATGGAGGGGGTGGCTGGCAGTCAGGCAGAGCTGGAGGGGAAGAGGCCCCATTCACATCGAGGATCCCCCTGAGATGCCAGCAAGCCCACACCTTAGGATGAGGACCATGCCCTGGGGGAAAGCTTACTCTAGACTCGCCCTAAGTAAGCCCAGGACAAACTGATGAAACCTGCCGAGGAGACTGAGTGTGGATTGGAGTCCTCCCAAGTTACAAGGGCCGGGCTTTCCACAGAGCTGCACTAATGAGGCACAAAGGCGAGTGTGCACAAGTTCAAGTCTGCAACTGCTGAAACAAGAGTCAACACTCTTTGAAGGAAGGTAACCAGAATCCACAGTTTCTTCAATGTGTCACGTACAATGTCCAGTAAAAGATTACTAGATGCAAAGCAATAGGAAAATGGGACCCCTTGATAAGGAAGAAAGCAGTCAGTGAAGAGACATCTGAGTGAACAGTGAGAAGCGGGAAGCCTTCTCACTCAGGTGTGACCAAGAACTGCACGAGCTCTCACAGGACTTCGATAACGTAAGGGTACAAGCTGACAGCTGAGAGTAGCCATTACAAGAACAAACACAAAGGGGCATGTCGAGAAAAGTGAACTGAGGACGTAGAACGGACGACTCCAGCTCCGCCCTGCCTCCCCTCTGGTGATGATGGAAAGCCCTAGAGATGGATGGTGGTGCAGGTCACACTTAAAGACAGTAAATTTCATGTTACCATATTTTGCCACAATAGAAGAAAGAAAGGTAGAGACTCCTTTCCCCCTCCTAACACAAACCACTAGGTACCAGGGGGGAAGTTTGGCTCCATTTTCTCTGGTGGAGAGAACGAGCCCCGCCCCAGGTGTGCACGGGTCTGACGTCCCCTCACAGGCCCCACCCGGCCTGGGCTTCCCGAGCCGGCCACAACCCATCAGCCGGAGTCCTATCCCAGAGCTGAGACTGAGCTCTGTGATGAAAACAGCTCTGGGCTGCTGTCCCCGAGCTCATGAGCGTCTCCTGGGAATGAACCCCTCACGGGGTCGCTGGGCCACTCACTGCCCTGGGCGCCGCCCGAGCCTTGGACAGGGCGTGCTCTTCTCTAACTCCAGTGCAGTTCTCAAAACCCAGAAACCAGACTTAACTCTGATCCAGCATCATCATCTCACCACGGACCGCGTCAGAGTTCAGCGACTGTGGCAGCAACAGTCTTTACAGCAATTCCCTTCCGCTCCAGGGACCGATCGTGAGCAGGCACTGTGAGCAGTGGCCGCGTCTCCTGGTCCCCTTCAGTACAGCCTGTCTCGGCCCCTCCTGGCCTGGGCACGTGGTGAGTGCAGGCCAGCTGATTTTAGAACGTCCCTCAATTAGGGGACTAAGGGATGGGATAGACGGTCCACGTTCTGGGCGGGGTGCTGTGCTCTCAGTGCCTGGAGTGACGGCACCGGTTTGGGGGTGTTCACTTTGGTGTCGCCACATATCCCCAATATCATGTTACTTCTGTGGGGACCCTGTGACTCGTCAAACTTCACCATGAAGGACAGCATCACCGAGGCTCAGGGGCTGCGATTCTGGAGCCCCTGGGTCACGGGCAGGTGAAGGAGTGGATGCAGGGACGGGGAGGGCGCCTCTGGCCACAGCAAGTGGCACAGGACAGAAACGCTGAGAGAAAGATCGATGGTCTGCTTTCATGGGAACCAGTTTTCTCCCACTTTGTGGAGACAGGTCTTGGCTGCCTCTGTCTCTGTGGAATCACATCAGCCTTTGACGGCCTGGTGTTCACGATGCCGCCTTGGGCTGACATGTACTCCTCCTGCGGCTGCAGCTGCCCCGGGGAGGGGGCACCCCCACCCCACTGGCCCCCCGCAGCCAGGAGCACTTCTGTTTGCATTAAACATGAAAGAGGTTTTCTTCTAAAGCAAACGAAGAGGCAGGGAGCCCCCAGGAGAGACCTGCTGTGAGAACCCCTGTCCTGAAAAATGGCAATAACAAAGTGCTGATACAAAGAGCCCTCAGCCGGGGTCTCATGAGGGTGGGGCAGGCAGCCAGTCTGGGGCTGAGTCCTGGGGGGGTCTGAGGGGGGCGCCCTGGGATGAAAGGAGCCTGGACTAGCGCTTGGCCCAGTCCGTTCTGAGGGGATGCTAACTCTCCCCAGGCCTCTTTCTCTGTGGGTCTCAGCTCCCTGCTCTCCCAGCTGCCTGCTGCACGCAGCGCTCAGTGGACAGTCACTGAGACACAGGCCCTGCCCCACCTGAAGCCAGCGACGCCCAGCCTGTGACAGCAGGACCCGCCTCACACCCAAGAACAGGGGCACGGCCTGAACTGCAGGAGACCAAGCACGGCTCAACGTCAGCCCACGCAGGCAGGGTCACGTGTGGTCAGCTGCCACCTCAGGGAGCCGCCTGAGTGATGGTGGAGGCATGCTGCTTCTCAGAGGGGCTCCTACCTGTGTCTTCCACTCCTGAAGTCGTCCCTGTGACCGACTATCTGTTTGGGAGGACTGGGGTTAGAGGACAGACCGGCCCAGGGTCCGGGACGTTGCTGGCCTAGAGACGACCCTGCCCTCCCCAGAGCTCTGCTCAGCCTGTTGTTGGCCCCCCTGGCCCCTGCCTATATACATAGTGAGTAATCAAAGTTGCTCAGAAATCTTATCACCAAACCACCTCATTTCTAAACATGAACGAACTGTCTGCAAGTGCCCAGAACGGGCTCTCACAGACGTGGAGGCTGGGAGAGGGCCTGTGGGGGAAAGGGGCCATTTTGATTGGCCAACACCTCCAAACGCGGCGGACAAGACAGAGACACAGGGACACAGGCTTCTAGCCCCTCTCCGGCCAGATGTCACTTTAAAAACAGTGGACATTTGCCCAGACCTGCCACGTTGCCAGGAAGCCTGAGTGGGGAGCATAACCCCTGGGAAATCTCTCCTGCGATGGCAGCTGGCCGAGCAGAAGCCAGGAAGGGGCGGGCCAAGGCCATGTCCCTGTGAGGAATGTGCTGTGTGGGACCCCAGGGGCCCCTGGGGGCACCACATGGACGAGCGTCTCTTATAATCAGCCCATCACTCGCTCCCAAGCACACAGACGAGGCCTTCACAGAAAAATGGAAGCTCCGTTCTCTGAGGGCATCGGGCAGCCTGCACGTATGTGGCAAACACAGGTGCCGAGGCTGGACCAGCCCGCAGTCCACATTCAACTAACCATCGCTGAGTGGACGGCCGGCCAGGACCGCCCCAGGCTGTGGGTGCCACAGCCTCCAGCATGAGGACTCAGAGGAACGGCTCTTTGGGAGGTGGAGGTATGAGGATCACATGTCCATTCCGTGGGACCAACCGAGGGCCACGGGACTGAGAGAGGGCGCTTTGGGGGGCGAGGCTGCGCTCCCCCTGCTCTGTTGTTTTTGCTGATCGCAAACCCAGACGGCATCTGGCCACGCCCTCGGGGGCCTGAGTGGAGGCGTCTCCTGTGTAGGCAGCGAGCTGCAGACCTGAACCTGCCACGTCATACCTTTGAAGGCAGGTGACATGGCTGCTGCCTCCCAACTCCCCAATGTGGGCCAGGAGAGGCCCCTGGGCAGAGCTGGTTGGAGACAGGCAATTGGGGAAGAGAAGGAAGCGGAAAGGTGACTCCCGCTGTTCACGGCTCTGTCTGCCTCTAGCTCAGGGCAGATGGCCGCGGTGGCAGCCATGCCTGTGACGCATCTCCCCACTACGTGTGGCTGCTCGGAAAGGGGTGGCTCTCCGCGCAGGGGCACCTGTAGCCACAGTGCTCAGTGCAGGTGAGGGGGGCCCACAGCTTGATTCTGCCCACATTGCCACAGCCCAGGGATGCACGTGCAGACCCATACTCTGCGGACTCCCTGCCCTGCACACTGTCCCACTGGGCTTCTGATGCAGCCATAGGGGACGGTTCTGCTGGCAGGTTGCTGTGGCTCGGCAGTGAGGGGGCAGCCAGACAGGGACAGCGGCTGCTCTGGCCCCTCCTCCCACCCCCCAGGCCCTCTGTCCCTGGCCTTCCCTATGCCGCCCTGCCCTGCCATGGCTACCCACGTCCTAGGGCCACGATGCCATTCAAAGTGGCACTTCTGCATACATTATATAAGACTAACCACCAGGCTGTACACCTGAAACTAATATAAAATAACACTGAATGTCAATTGTAACTGAAAAAGAAATAATTTAAATAACAACAACAAAAATGACATTTCTGTCAGAACTCCCCCTGTGGATGCCCCTGTCTGGTGGCCCCTGCCTGACAAGCCTTCTGCCCAGGGCCGGATTCTCCACCCGGCCAGGCTGCCTCCTCCAAACCAGCTCCCAGGGTGGGCTCCTGCCTGGGCTCTCCTGGTGCTTCACTCAGACCCGCAGAGGCAGCTGGCCATTCGGCCCGTGTCGTCCACCACACACAGGCTCCCAGCTGCCACCACGCCCAACATCGCAGGGTCTTGCAGCAGAAACAACACTGTCACCACCACCAATGACAGTGCCACCGAGCTCTCCTCGGCACCAGGAACCAGGCCAGCGCTCCCCACAGCTCTCTCTGGAAGCTTCTGTCTGTTGAGGTCGGGGCTATGATTGCCCCATGTCACAGATGGGGAAACCAAGGCTGAGCCAAGCATCGGACTCAGCTCCATCTGCCAAGTGTGGGGGAGGGCAGGGCAGCCAGGACGCACTGGGGAGCAGTCTGGGGGCACCTGCTGCCGAGGAGGCAAACCTGGTCTTGTGGGGACACAATGCTTTCTGAAAAGCTGATGAAAGGGACTCTTTCTAGGAAGAGGCCAGTAGCAGCACGCAAGTTACCTGATGTCTCAGGGAATCTGGACACACACAGCTGAGGCCCATCCATGGCCCCCAGGGAGGTCATGATCTGAGGGTCCCGCCCCCATTGATAGAAGGGGGGGACGAGATACGGGGGCTGAGACCTGGCAAGGTGGGAAGAGGGGGGGTCAGGCTGCTCCCCAGGCTCCGTCCCATCCCCCGACCCTCTCCCCAGCTTCCCAGGAGTAAAATTTCTTGTTGGCGTTTCTCCTGCTCCCTGTACCCCGAGGGTACACAGATGGGGAACCACTTTTAGGGTGAAGGAGACAGACTTGCTCGGGCTTTCCTGAGGGTGTGCCTGCCAACCTTGCCCCCAGGTGAGACCCCCGTTTCTCCGCAGCCCTCTGCCCCGGCTGCGGCTGCTCACCTGGATGACGATCTTGATGGTGGCAGTGCCCACAACGGGTGTGCACACCAGGCCGCCGGGATGCTGGCCGTCGGCGCTGCGGTTCTGCTGGCCCATGGTGAACAGCATGGGCACCGCCAGCAGGCCGGCGGCGAGCCAAATGGCACCGATGAACTTCTTGGTGCGGCTGCGAGACATGAGGGTCTTGGCCTTGAAGGGGTGGCAGATGGCCAGGTAGCGCTCCACGCTCAGGCTGGCCACGTTGAGGGCGGTGGCGTAGGTGCAGGCGTCGCGGAGGAAGTAGTAGCCTCGGCAGGCGGCGTCGCCGAAGGCCCAGGGGTGATGCACCCAGATGAAGTTGTACAGCTCCACCGGCATGGCGAGCAGCAGGATGAGCAGGTCGGACAGCGCCAGGCTGCCCAGGTGGTAGTGCACCGTGCTCTGCAGCTGCTGCAGCGACTTCTTGCGCGCTAGCGTGAACGCCGTCACCGCGTTGCCCACCGTGCCCACCACGAACAGTGCCAGGTACATGGCTGTCACCAGCGCCTTGGAGTAGATGTCCGTGTTCACGTCCAGGTCACTGCTGGGCGCAGTGGAGACGGGCTCGGATGCGTTGCCTGAGCCGTTGCGGAAGCCGGGGGCCAGGAGAGCCGCCTCCAGCCCTGATGGGGGTAGCGGGACGACGTGGGCGCCCTGGGGAGCGCGCGCTGAGCTATTTAGGCTCATGGTGAGCGCGCTTGTGCAGGTCCGCGGTCTGTCCAGCGCCTCTGAGGCAGGAAGCCCGGTGGAAGGAACCCGAGGGGAGGGCGCGAGAGAGCGAGGGGAGGGGGCGCGCCTTTCAGCACGAAGGGCCCGACCCAGACCGCGCCACCCGGGAGCGCTCCGGGCTTGTGCTCGTCTGGGGCTCGCGGTTTCCTCCTGCTCCGGACTCGGGGCTCTGGGCTCCGCGATGGCCCCGGCTTCCTCGGATCTCCACACCTCGTGGTTCCTGGCCCCTCCGGCCGGCTGTGGCTACCGGACCAGCCTGTGGCGCCAGCGGAGCGCACGCACAGCTGCCCGGCGCGCTCACTCTCACCCTCGCGCTCTCCGCGCACTCCCGCCCGGCACACCTCCCCCCACGCCCGCGCCCTCCGGGGCTCCGCGCCTATGCTGAGCTAGCGGCGGGCGTGCCCAGCCGTGGGGGGCGATGGAGGGGGGAGGAGGCGGCCCCAGCCAATGTCCCCGCCCCGCCCGGGTGCAGGGCTGGCGGTCGCCCCCGCATGCTCCGAGGCAATCCGGGCTGGGGTGAGCGCCCCAGGAAACTGGAGTTCCAGCAGGTGCGCCCGGGATATTGGCCCTTTCCAGGCGCCCTTCCCCAGGCAGCACGCCCTCTTTTCCTTGTATTCTTAACTTTCCCGCCCCCAGGAAGGGAGCTGCCTCTCCTCTCCCTCTGCTACACCAGCTCGCTCAGCGGGGGAGAGGGGGCAATGCGGGACTTCCCGCTGGGATGGCTGAGCCGCCCCTCCTGGGGTGCCCACGTGGTGCCAGAAGCTGGGCCCCCAGGAGCTCTAGCACAGGTGGCTGAGGTGAATGAGGGGGGCAGAAAGCAGGGAACAAAGCAGCCCCTCTCTGTGAAGGCTGGGTACCTGCACCCAGCTCCCTGGGGTGGACTTGTGCTGCTGTGGGTGTAAGCGGGCAGCCTGGATTTGGTCATCAGAAGTCACCCTCAGAGCCAGTGCCAGCAAGGTTTGGGAGGGGCAGCCTGGAGTCACACCTCAGGGCCTGGACCTGGCTGGCTGCACCTGCTGTGCTGGGAGTTAGACAGAGCAGGACTGAGGGGCCGAGGGGTGCTGAGGGAAGAGGGTGAGGCTGAAGAAGACCTGCTCAGCCCAGGGCCCAGCCCCACCCAGCTGGGGGAGAAGTTTAGGCTCATGAGCTGATGGCCAGCGTGGGTCCATATTTATTCCTCTGTTGTCAGCTTTCTTTGGGCTTGCCTGTCCCACCAAAACTTTATTGTCACCAGGGAGTCCTACGGTGTGAAATTTCATGCTTAAAAATTTAGCCTTGAAAGCAAACACTAGCACCGCTCTGCTGGAAACCAGCACAGCAGGCTCTGGGCAACTCGTGGCTTCCACTAGGCATTGCTCCTTAGCAGCTGGGTGTGAGCGTTAGCTTCTCGGTGCCTCACTTAGTCCCCAGTTGAGTGGGAATAGTGGCTGAACAGACGGATGCTTGTGGGCCAAAGCTGTTACTGATGTGGCCAGGGCTGGCACACAGTAGGCCCTCAGTGAGCAGCTGTGCAGTGAACGCTGTGGGACGCTCTGGGCAGCACCTTCCGAGGGTGGAGGGTGAAGTGCCCAGGCCAACAGAAGTTGCTTCAAACCTACCAGATTAGACCAGGTTTGTTCTCTGGGAGACGATACGTCCACCAGTTAAGTAAACACATCTTGGCATTGGGACCTCTGTCCATGTCACCAAAGGAAGTGATGGTGCCGGACTGTGTCAGACCCATGTGTGCTCACGGACGTCTCAGCACCCATGGTAATGCTAGGTCTGACCAGGAATGGTGCCCCCTGCCCACCTCTGTTGGGAGCCCCCTGAGGGAAAGGCACCTGCCAGTGGCCACTGGGGCCTGTCCCTTTGCCAGCCAGTAGCCGTAGCTGCTCAGGACGATGGCAATGACAACGTGGTCCCACCTGGCCGCTTAAGCTCCTTGTTTGGTTTTCAAACCCCTGACCTTTCTGCTAAGCTGGGCTTCTTTTCAAAGATTTCTCTTTGAGCCAGCCTGGAAGCTTGGGAAATCATAAAAGGCAACCTAGAACAAATATTATGACAAGGCATTTGCTTAAAACCACCAGGGAAATGTCACTTGGAGGCCTTGTCCTACAAAGTGTGCGGCAGGCCTGGTCCGGCTCCCTGGCAGCCGGCTGGAAACTGCCCTTCTGTGCGCCCAGGAGTCTGGACGTTGCAGCGGCAGCTGCCAACTCCTCGGGGGCTGGCCCTCTCTCTCCTGATCCCCCGACATGAATGTTTCCTAAACAGCCGGGGCCCTTTAAAGAAAGAGTTGGTGGTCACTCGGGAGGGCCAGGCACCAGATGGGGTGTGTCTGTTGGTGACTGGCATACCCTTGGCACTTGGAGGGCTTCAGGCGGGTCTGCCCCCTGCAGCTCTGTGGCCTGCGCTGCTCCAGGGCTGCTGCTGAGTCTTGGGGATCTGCTGCCCAGCCCTCCAACTGCTGCGTGTGACAGGAGCTGGCCCGGCCCGTGTGCAGCGAGGGCTGAGATGTCTGCGTTTTGGGGCAAAGCAGGAGTTTTGGCTGAGAGGGCAGCAGGCACAGGGGATGGCCAGGATGGCTCCAGGTTTCCTTGAGTCCCTGTGCGATGCAGGCCATGTGGGGGCCTGTCTGCTGAGCAGGGGAATCACCTGTGTCCTGGGGTGGAGATCAAGTCCCAGAGCTGCCAAAGGAAAGATGCCTGGATGGCCACAGCCAGCGCCGGGTCCTTGTTTGCTGGCTACTTTGTTCCCTGGATGCTGCCTAGTGCGTGGGTGTTTGCTGAGGTAGTAGAAGAGAGAAGACAATGGATTGTGTGGCAGGAATGTGCAATGCCTCGGTCGCTGCTTCCACAGGTAGTGCCGAGAGGCCTGAGACAGGTGGCCGCGTGCCACCCATGCTGCCCCCAGGCCCGCAGCTGTGGGAGGCGTGGCTGGCCAGGACGACGAGCAGTGGTTGTGATGAGGACTTTATTTCTCTGGCTACGCGAATTCAGGCCTTGGAATCACAGTGCCAGCGGGTCCCTTCCACCTTGGAGGTCCCTTTCTTTCCTCTGGTCCCTGTGTCACGGTTGGGCAACTCTTGCTAGCAAGAAGGCTTTTTCCTAAGTTTAAAAAAATGTCACAACAATGCCCGTATCCCTCATCTATTTATCTATTGCTGCATAACAAAATACCCCAAACTGAGTCGGTCAAAATGACAGACGTTGTTATTATCACCATGTTGTTTCCTACAAGGCTATAGGTAGGAAAGGGCACTGTAGGTCTATTTACAGACAGTAAGGAGATGTAATACGCATAATTTGTAGCATTTAGCTGTACATTTTCCCACCCGCATAATGCAAATTGCCCGTGTCCCAGAATGTGCAGTATCCTCAGGAGGATTTAAAAATAGAACAACACACGTACACATGTAAGCAAAGTGCGAGGACCAGCGGCTGGAGGGAGGTGGCAGGGCCTCCTTCTAGCCTGGGTCCTCCTGGGCTCACGGCAACTTGGGCTGTTGGTGCCCCCGAGGCCCGGCCCCCCTCCCTCACATTTCCAGGGACCCCCTCGGCCCTTGGTCCCAAGGAAGAACCAGAAGAGGGACAGGGCGTGGCTGCTGAGAGTGCAGCCTGCTACCGTGGGGTCTGGAGTGCAGGTGCACGTGTCCAGTGTTCCCCACTGCCCCGGCACAGGTGTGCGGGCTCCCAACTGGGCTGCTTCTCCGCTAACTGTCCATTAGAACAACTGTGGGGGCGGCTGGATGGCTCAGTTGGTTAGAGCACGTGCTCTGAGCAACAGGGTTGCCGGTTCAATCCCCGCATGGGCCAGTGTGAACTGCGCCCTCCACAGCTAGATTGAAACAACTGCTTGACTTGGAGCTGATGGGTCCTGGAAAAATACACTTAAATAAATAAAAGTTTAAAAAAAAAACAACTGTGGGTGCCTTCACAAAGGGGCACTGCCCAGGCTCCCAGGGCTGGTCACCCCTGCGTCTCTGGGGACAAACACTGAAGAAGAGACTGAGTTTCCATTGGCCGGAGGCTCTTTGTTCAGAAGTAGGGTCAGAAGGCCTGGCCGGCTGTGTGGGGGAACAAGACAATGCTCAGTGGGTATTTGCTGAGTGAATGAATGAATGAATGAATGAATGATGGCACAGGGCAGGGCTGATAAGATGAGAGGGCAGCACTGGAGTCTGTGTGTGGCGTGTGCCATTACGGAGTCGCCAAGCAGCAGACCTCTCTCTTCTGGGCTGAGCGGAGGCCACAGTGAGAGGCTTAGGCCCACCCAGCCCCCTGTCCACTGCAGGCAGAGGGATCCCACCTTTGTTTCCAGGGCAAAGCTCCAGAACTGTGGGTGAGCTCCGAGTGGGTCCCCTGGGCGGCTGAGAAGCACCCTCTTCTTGTCCTGAGGTTCCCGTGGGAATGAGGCCAGAGGGAGGTCTCGGGCGACCGGCCAGCCTGGGACCGGACGAGAGGGCCGAGGTCCTGGTGGCTGCAGCTGTTTGACACCTGGAGGCATTAAACAGAGACGTGGGGTGAGAGAAGGAGGTGCAGGAGGGAGAAAAGGTGCCCTGAGGTTCCAGGTCCCTCCCCAGCCTGGACTGTGAGCCGCAGTGAAGACTACTCTCCCCCACTGAACACCCAGGGACGCAGGCCCTGCCCCTGCTCAGGGCGTCCTCCCTGCCCAACATCACTGCGCGTGCTCAGGGCCAGGTGCTGCAGCTCTGCCTGCTGAGCTCACAGTCACCACGTGGAGCTCCTTTCAGGACGGAGAGCACGGGTGTGGCAGGAGGAGGGCTGGGGGCCCCGGCAGACATGGGGGCGGGGGGCAGTCTGGGAAGAGCACAGATGGCCAGAGGGGCTCAGCTCCTTGGGACCCTGGTGCGTGAAGGCGTGGGTTTTATTCTCGTGTGTCGCAGGGCCTGTGCGGAGGACGACGTGTGTAGCAGGCTGAGCTCCAGGCTGCAGGGGAAGGGCTGGCTCTCTGGGACCGCTGTTCTCCAAAGCAGTTAGTGAGGTGTCTGGGAGGAGGGACAGACCACAGGGACGCCATGGCCATAGTCATCCTTGCTTCCCCCACAGAAGCACTACCCTTTCTCCTAACCATCGAAGCCATCTTGCCGAGCACTTTTGCAGAAGACTGGTTGAGCAGAGCACTTCTGAGTATAGTAAGATGGCAGCCACTGGCACTCGCAGCAGAAAGAGGCTGGTGACAGGCTGGGCAGCCTGCACAGGTGACCTCCACGGAGGCCCTGGAGATCCAGCAGAGACACGCAAGGGAATGGTGTCTTGGAGGAAACGGGCAACCAGACAGGGCATTTCCTAAGGAAATAGAAAATCCGACTTCCAAAACATGTTTCAGTGCAGCCCCCTTTCCTCTCACTTATTCTGGAGGAGGTTGTGCT
This sequence comes from Rhinolophus ferrumequinum, assembly GCF_004115265.2. Classification (NCBI taxonomy): domain Eukaryota; kingdom Metazoa; phylum Chordata; class Mammalia; order Chiroptera; family Rhinolophidae; genus Rhinolophus; species Rhinolophus ferrumequinum. The sequence goes on from NC_046306.1 coordinate 980,657, forward strand.
GCGACATTCATTTCTGGCTGATCAGCACAAAGATGCTTGTCAGAATTTCCTTTGAAGTGGCACAGGGACTTCTCTGCACCACGTTGGAAACTGATAGAGTGCCCCCCCCAGGCCATGGCCTTCTGGTTCCCCCACCCGGGTCATGCTGGAAAGAGGATCCCGAAGTGCCCGCCCCCGAGGAAGGCATTTGCTTTTGGAAATTTGCTCTTGAACAAATGACAAACACACAAACAGCACACGCAACGCAGAAGGACAAAAAGTCCATCTGTTCAGTTTGTGAAGAAAAGCAGTATTTTGTCAGCTCTCACCCTGGGAAGCTGACAGTTTTTGCCTCTTATAAATTTACCAATTGACGATTAGATTTCCCAGGCATGCTCGTGAACACACTAGGTTCGGAAAGCTAAAGGGTCGTATTTGGCTAACATCCCTCTTCCGCGCACTGTCAGGAGCCATGCAGACAATAGGATGGCCGTGTTCGACAGCTGGGCGGAGGGTGGGAAGGTCCCAACAGCCGGAGTGGGTCTGTGAGGGCCAGGAGAGGGGCCCTCCCCACCTGGGACCTTTTCCTTGCTGCTTTGCCAGGCAGAAAGGGGCAGCTGTGTGTCAGCATCTGTCCTCTGCCCTTCCAACCCCTCCCCTGCTGGGGAGGGTAAGGAGGGAGCTGGAGTTTGCACAATGTGACTTCTGACGGTTCCAGCACTGCCCCCTTTGCCTGCAATCAAAAGCTCTAGTTGCCTAGAAATATTTAAATAAGAAAAAGGTCTCTCATCTTATAGTGACTTCATATGAGTCCCCAAAATAAAACCTGAATCGGTGCCTTTTTTCTCATTCTTGCCTTGGAGCTCTGTTGTTCTAGGCGACACCCACAGGCGAAACAAAGCCAGGCGCCAGACGGGCCGAGGGCAGGAGACCAGGGCACCCCTGCAGCAGGACGCACGGTCCCTCAGAGGTGCCCCAGTTGGCCAGGTGGACTGTGAATATCCAGGTGCTGTCCCGTCCCCCCGCAAGTCTGGGACTCTGGCGAGTGATGGCCGGGCCGAGGGGGCTCAGCTGGTCTCCTGGGTCCTCTCTCACTTTCACCTGAGTCTCAGATGTTGACACAGCCAGAGTCCATCTCCTGGCCTCCCCTGCCGGCACGGGAGCCCTGGCCAGGAGGTGTGCAGAGAAGGGGCACCCACTCCAGAAGGCCCAGGTCCTCCTCTGGCTGCCACAGCCTGACAGGTCTTCATGGTGGCGGAACTCCAAGATGGGCACACTGAGCTCCCCGGGGGCTCAGGGGCGTGGCCCCTCACTGGCACCCCACTTGCATATGGGGTCTGCTTCTGGGGGATGGGAGCTCGACAGCCACAATGGGAAGTTGTCTGCAGCCTCACTCAGGGGGGGTGAAGAGCACTCTGGGCATTGGGGTGACAGCAGGATGGTCACATAGGGTGGGGGGACTTCACTGGTTGGTTGGACTGAATCAAAATGTCTGAAGAGCCGGGACCCCCAGCCGAGACAGACCCCAAAGCAGACATATACCTTCCATGTACTCAGAGTCGTGGAGGGGTGGGGCGGGCAAAGCCAGCCAGCGTCCGGCCCAGCAGGGCTCCGAGGGGCTGCTCTGGACCTTCCGATTCTTGGAGAGTTCCTGGTTTCGGCCTTGTGAGTGCCCAGGGGCTGCCGGAACCAGTGACCAGAGCCCAGGGGACGCATCCTCTCAGTCTGAATGCAAGGTGTTTGTAAAGCTACCTCTTGCTCTGGGGGCACAACACCCCTGCAGAGGTGCCACACAGCCACGCCAGTCCCTGGTCACGGGTGGCCCTGAGGGCACTTGGTGTGGATGAGTGTGGACCTTGCTTCAGGCCCAGACCTGGGAAAGCCCTCACCTGGGGCAGGGCCGGGGGCTGTGCAGACACACAGTCCACCCCGTGGTGTGAGCGTGGGCACCGTGACGTCAGTACATGGAGGGTGTCTGGTTGTGTTCTCCTCGGAAATCCCACTCCACACGCGGGAGCAGCGTCTCGGCAATCGGGTGTTAACGTATCTTCACTGGGGAAGGAGGAGCAGTACTAGCACGCTCGGGGAAATGTGCTCTGGCACAAACGAGCGTTATAATCAGGTTATGCGAGCCTGCCAGCAGGGTCTGTGGAGACCGCACGCTCTGCCCGTGTACGTAAACACACGGCCCCTTGCCTACCGTCACCATAGGAGCCCCTGTGCTGGCCTTGTTCTGGGTGCTCTTACACGCGGGGGCTCCTGGAATCCACATGCTCCCTCTGTCTCTCTACAGCCGTGCACATATGTGCACACACATGCACACATGTACACTCCGGCACAGATTGCATGTGAAATACACACCCACATACAATGGGTGTGATGGCTAGGAGATATGGTATGTTTTTCTGCTTTTCTTTTTAAAAGAGCCGAGGCCGCTGGATGTCGCCAAGTGAATAATTTTGCTGTCGATATCCTGAGCGGCCCGCTCATCTCAGAGTCTGGCTTCTGCAATCTTTTCCAAATGCCACTTTTGTTTAACAGCCTGTCCTCTGGCTGGGAAATCTGTGGCTCCTTCGTTAGTCTTCACGACGGGTCTGCCGGGACAGCTGGCAGACCCTGGAGGGGACATCTGTTGGTTTTGCTTGTCCATGTCAAAGGTGCCCCCACCCTCACGCCCCAGGCCTGCCCCTTCTGCTGGGCCACGTGGGTCTCTGTTCCTGAGACCAACCTGCGTGGCCCGGGGAAGGCTGGCCTCACCTGTCCTGCCCCCGGTCATCAGAGCCACCATTCCCACAGCCTGGGGATGGGTCCAAGGATATATGTGTCATCCAAGGTGGACACTCAGAGTCCTTCCTATTTGTGGGGAAGGGCCAGCCCCTCCCACTGGCTGCTAAGCTGGTTCTAGGCAGAGGTGAGGATGGGAAGAGGCACAGAGCCCAGATGACATGGCTTTAACCCCTGGTACCTGAAGCTTCCACCAGCCACACTGCTCTCCGTCAGAAGTCTGCTTTGATCTGAGTTTCCATCGGCTGCACCCAAGTGCCATGATCACCTGTGAGGTTTAATGCTGCTTGGTCCCTAAGTCCTTTATATGTAGATGGAGAAATGGCAGAAAAGCATTGAGGGTGAGTCCATGGTTCCATTTTTCTGTAACCAGCTGGAAAACGGAAATGGTGTCACACACGAACAGGTTCTTGTCTTTGAAATTTCAAGGTTCGATGCTGATGACAGTAGGTCCTGAGGTGTTTGGGTCTGGTGGGACCTGCGTGGAGATGATTTGCTGCTTCCTGTGACAGCCAGCCATCAGCCTCTCTGCAGCACATCGCAGGCTCCAGCTGACTCGCCTATAAGCCAAGTGTCTTCCAAAAACAATTGTTTGAGAAAACAACTGCAGGCCCTAGTGCTGCTTCCTTAGAAACACAGCAGAACCGCCCCCCCCCCCCCCCGCCCCATGCTGGGCTGTGCCTGGGAGCTCGGAGCTCGGAGCTCAGAGCTCAGAGCCGCCCCTCCATCCCCAGATCCCAGGCTTGTCACCCAGCACTGGGAGGTGTGCGGGGCTGGCAGCTCTCCTGAGGATCTCCTTTCCAGTAAGACTTGTGGGAACCTAGCTGACATTGCTGCCCATCCTCAACCTGCCTGGCGCCCTGGGAGCCGTGCTGTTGCCATCTGTGTCTCTGGGGGTCTCCCCCAAACAGTCTCGGGACAGGGAGTCACGTGCATGCAGCTCTGGGGGCACACAGGGGAGGTCAGGCGGGGAGGTGGCTGATGAGATGAGCCTGGGCACAGTGGAGGGGGGTCTCGGGACCTGTGGCCCCCACCTCGGCAGAGGGCGGGAGAGGGGCCTCCTTTCTCCAAGGTCACCCGGGTTCTGGGGGCTGCCTCCTCACCTGCCCCTTCCTGGGGCGTAGTAAGTACTCCCTTGTCACCTCCCGCCCACCACACGGGCCTTTGTCTGCAGTTCCCTAAGTGTCCCTCACGGTCCTGGCCCTGAACGTTCCTTTGCTCCCCCTTTGCCTGTGCCCCCTCCCCAGGTGTCAGGTGTCACACATCACAGCACTGCCCCCACGGAGCTTCTCCTCCTCAGCCCCGCTCACTTGGTAGGTGTGGGCATACACCCTGGGGCAGGTCGTGGACCACTGAGGTGGGGACCTCTGCTGGTGGCTCTGTCCCTGGCAGCAGCACAGGGCCTGGCCTCGAAGACGCTCGGCAGCTGTTTGTTGAGTGACCAAGTGCACTAAGCCCGTAGTCTCATGTGGCTACCTGGCCTTCTGCCACCTCCAGGGACCTCGGAGCTCAGGGGCCCTGCGAGGTGAGCCAGAGGCTGCTCCAAATTAGGAAGTGAAATGAAGACATTGTCTTCAGAGGTTCCTAGCACCTGTTTGGGGGTCTTTTCTTGCAGGTGGTGCCCTGTTCAGCTGCCTGTTCTCTGTGGCCCTGTGTACTCGGGCCCCCTCCCCCACATCATCCCCCTGGTGAAATAGTGACACTAGTTCAGACTAAACGGTCAATGACTGCTGCCTTTTTCTTTATATCTGACTACAAAGGATTCTTTTAAAAATTATAATAGAATAGAAAAATGTGAGTGTGGAATGGTGGCCAGCTGGTGGGGACAGTGTGTCGGGGCCAGAGCTCCTGAGGGCTCAGAAATGGTGCTGCCTTTTCAGGCAGCGAGTGGCCGGCCCCTCCTACAGCTGTGAAGGCTGCACGGAGTCTCCCACCGCCTCTCGCCTCCACCCGCGGTGGAGCTGTTTTCTTCGTTCCTGAGCTGTGGAACATGACATTCAGTCACAGCTGGGACATGAGACGAGTAATAGACTCCGCGCCTCCACTGTTGTGCTCGGTAGACAGCAGGAGGCGGCAACCGCACTTCTCAGCTGGAGGGGGTGGGAGAAAAGCCTCATTCAGGCTGGTGCTTTGCAGAGCGTTAGACAGCTCTGTCATCCCGAGCCGGGAAACTCCTCCTGGGGCTTCATTCACAGAGACACTCAGTGCATTTCCCAGAAACAACGCAGGCACTCTCTCCCCACGCACAAATCGCTCTGCCCAGGCAGACATCACTGGGATTACCACACCACTCTCAAGCCCGGAAGCCCACTGTGGGGACAGAGCCAGGAGCGCAGTTTCCAGGCTCTTGCCCTCACGTGGAAAGGTGCTCACTGCGGTAGTAAATGGCCATCAATTGTGATTGGATGGCCATCAGCTGTGGCTAGTTGGCCGTCAGCTATAACCAGTGAGCCACTGGCCACTAATATAACTGCCGTGGCTACACTAGCAGCAAATGGGGGGCTAGCAAGGAGATGGTGGCTGGCAAGTGTGGATTGCAGTTAGGACCGTGGGTTGCGGACAGTGAGGCTCCTGCTTCCTGTGTCTCCAACCAGCCACCAGAGAGAATATAGTGGTCTGACTGCCCTATCTTTGGCTCCGTGGGGGTTCCCTTTTGGCCTCACCCTATCCTGCGTTCTTATGTGGGGAGCGGGACAGGAGACTCCCTGCATGACACCCACCTGCCCAGAAGGACTCCGTCCCCCACAGGGGAGGGGAGTGTGGGGGGGGGCACAGGCTTCTAGGAGCAGGAAACCTGGAGAAGCCCTCCCACAAGCCCTCCTTCCCGGCTAAGCTGCCAAGGTTGGCTAAGGAAGGCCAAGCCATTATCCTCTTATAATGGAACAGGCTAATCGGCACGTGTTTTATAAAACCTGATGTTAAACAAATGTGCCTGGTGTTCCCCAGGATGAAGCTTTAACCTCCACTGTCACTGTCTGTATCTGGCCCCTCTGTACGTTGGGTGTCGGAAACACATGCTATCCTTTCCAGAGGAGAAGGCAGGCAGTTCATCCTCCAGAGAAAGTGGACTTGGAGTTGGCACGGGACACCGTCGTGGCCTGGGTGACCTCCCCTGGGGACAGGCTGAGTCTCAGGCTTTCTGGGCTCGCTCTCTTTCTCCCTCAGACGATCCACCATCCCCACACGTCCGTCCTTGGCGACACTCCCACCCCCCGTTTGATGATCTTAGACACAAGTATGGTCATGCACAGCCCGACCTCGTGTGCCTGGCCTGACCACCGCTGACCCGGTCACTCGGACATTTTCTGGCGAAAGCGAGAGTAAATACACAAAGCAGTTGTCATTCTTGCTGTGCGAAGACACAGTCGTTAGCTGCAAACCAAGTTCTTTGGGCCTTTGGGGTGAGCAGCGGAGGCCGGAGGCAGTTAGGGTGCTGCACACACGTGGACACACGTGCCCACAGACACACACACACAGACACACACGCCCTATGGGTTGTTTCTCTGGAGAACCCCTGAGGGGACAGAGCCCCAAAAAGCAGTTTCCAGGCTCTCGGCCTCACATAGAAAGGTGCTGGCTCAGGTAGTAAATGGCCATCAACTGTGATCAAATGGCCATCAGCTGTGGCTAGTTGGCCGTCAGCTGTAACCAGTGAGCCATTGGGCACTAATATAACTGCTGTGGCTAGGCTAGCAGCAAATGGGGAGCTAGCAAGAAGATGGGGGCTGAGCCTGCAAGCGGCACAGTGAGGGGTGAGAACTGTGTGGCTCCTGGTTCCTGTGTCTCCAACCCAGCCGCCAGTGAGAGTATAGTGGTGTGACTCCCCTGCCTATGGCTCCGTGGGTGTTCCTGTTTGGCCTCACCATGTCCTGCGTTCTTATGTGGGGAGTGGGAGCTGAGACCCTGCAGGCCGCCCTGTGTGACAACCCCAGTCGATACAGGCTTGTTACTCAGCTCTCTGTGCCTCAGTTTCCTTACCTATCAAGCAAGGATGATGATTATTTTAATAATTTAAGGAACACCTATAGTGCATTGACTGTAGCCCAGGGACTCATCCAGAGTCCATAAACCCCAGTGAAGTTCGCTCTGTGGTATCCTCCCCATTTTGGAGGCGGGGAAGCTGAGGCACAGAAAGCTTAAGTAAAACGCCCAGGACCACACGGTCTGCCCCAGGCCTGAAAGTCATGCTGCGCTGCTGGTCCCCTGCCTTGCAGGTGTGGGCACACATCGCACGCTGATTTATTAAACGATAGCTACAATGTATCTGATATTGTATCAGTCTCTGCTTTCCCATCTAGTGCTAGTTACTGTTCTCACCGCCCGGCAGCCTCCTCAGCTGGCTTCTGTGCTCACTGAGTCAGGGACCACCTGCCGGGAGCCCCCACGAGAAGTCTGGGCCCGGGCCCTCCATGTACGGCCAGAGCGGAGGGCTGGGCCCCTGCAGCGGCAGCTCCCCAGAGCCTGCGGTGTCCAGCACCACTTGGAATAAATGATCAAGTTATGAATTAAACACAACGGAATGTAATTACTGTGGGAGCCAGCTGAGAGTCAAATGCATTATACACACAACAGTCATTAAACGGTCACCACGTGCGCCTTTCTAATGTGCTGCCGACTAGACTAAATCTAAGCAATTATCACTCGGAGCAATTGCTCCCCACAGTTCATCTCTGTGTCCCCAAGGAGCTGTATAGAGAGGAAGTGCCTCGAGCCCGGAAGTCTCACCCGCCAGCCCAGCTGACCCGTTAGGGACCACAGGCCTCCAGCCTCAGACCAGACAGGGGCCACCTCGGGGTCCTGGGACAGCCCGAGGACGGCAGTCAGCACCGTGGTTCCTAGGCGTCCTCAGAGCTCTGCACAGACGCATCTGCTCACCCTCACCTGTGCTCACACCTGCGACCATGTGAATGAGCCTCAGAACAGGATGCTCAGCGAGCACAGCCAGAGACGAAGGCCACGTGGAGTGTGATCCCATTTATAGGAAAGATCCAGAGACAGGAGGTGGATAGGTGGTCGCCAGGGTGGGGGGCAGGGGCGGGTGTTCTTTCTGCCGTGATGAAAACACTCTAGCTGACGGTGGTGGCCGTCACCCAACTCTGAAGGCACTCAAACCCACTGACTGCACACACTACCAGGTGAGGTACACGGCGTGTGAGCTATGTTGCAATAATGCAGTTTGAACAAAATGTGAGCTTTAAATAAGCACTCATCCCAGCCTGCACCCTGTTCAACAGCAACGCCAGGAGAGGAGAAATCCAGAAGCACTGGCTTCTGTCAGGTTCTGGGGTCCCACACCATGAAGGGGGCCGGGGGTCTTCCATCAGGGAGAGGGTATCCAGGAGCTAAGAGGGTCCCCAGGCACCGTCTGTGGGTCAGTCCCAGCGACCTGCCGAGTTTCTGTCCCAGGTCCCCGCCGCCCTCCCGCTGGCCCAGGTTCCCTGTGTCTCAGTTCTGGGCCCAGACAGGCACTCCATTAGTTCTCGAATATCATCCACAGGCCCGGGAGCCTGTCAGTTCCTGGATCTCTGCTCAACCCCACACCCTGCCCAGTTCCTGTCAAATGGAGGTGGCTGGATCAGGAGGCGTGGGCAGCTCAGTCACAGAAGTGTCACCCAGAGGAGTGGAAAGAAGAGAGCCAGCTGTGGCTTGTGTTCGTGGAGGAGGGAGGACAGCTGGGGGTGGGGACCTGGGCCCTGCCCACAGGGACAGTGGGCTGGGTTCCGGCTTCCGGGGAGCCTGACACCCAGGACCTGTCTATGCTGCCCCCTGGTGCCGAGTGGCTGTAACTGCAGGCCCTCTGAGCCTCCTGGCATCGCGGAGGAGAGGGCAGAGCTGAGGTGCTGAGCTCAGAGCTCACACCACCAGAGGTGGTGCCTGGGGAGCCCAGGTCCGGGGCAGAATCAGAGCACAACCAGCCGACTCTGCCCTGCCCTGCACTGGGGAAGGCAGGGTGCACCTGGATCCCTGAGGCCATGGTCCCCCGCTTTCACTGTCCCCAGAGGACAAAGGGGCAGGGGTGCAATGAAATAGGGGGCCATTCACACAGGACACCAGCCCTGGACACCCGAACTCACTGGGGGGGGCGGGGGAATGAGGCCCCTGCCTTTGCCATCGTAGTGAAGGGTACCAGGCGTTGCCGAAGCCTTGAGATGCCTCCAGCTGGCGGTGCCCCAAACAAGGTCTTTTGTTTTGCTTAGATTTCGCTTCTTCTAAGAATGGTCTGCTGAGCACAGTCACATCCTTACCCTCCAGGAGAAGAAGCTGACAGACTCCCCTCAAAGGAGCCATAGGAGAGAGGACCCCCTGGAGAGCTGGGCCCTGCTCAGGGCCAAGTGGGACCTGGGGCCTGGGGAGGAAAACACCTCCAAAGACTGACTCTGACCCGGGCCTCTGAGGGTGTGGGGGACAGAGGACAGAAGGTGTGGTCCAGACAGATGGTTCGTGGGTGGGAGGGAAGGTGTGGAGCCCAGGGGCTGTGGCCTCACTTGAGGGCTCCACGCATGTCCTGGTTGGAGCAAGATGGTGACATGGGAGCCAGGGGTGTGGCAGCTGGACCACTGGGCAGGTCCTGCGGTGGTGTGTGCCCCGGGCTGGGGGGAGGAGCTATTTAAGAGGAGCTTTGGGGTGAAACAGGGGAACAAGGACCCAGCGTGGCGAAGGCAGAGGTGTCACAAGGAGCAGGTGAGGAGGCAGAGGGCGTGAGGGAGGAGGTGCTCCTGGGAGAGGCTGGGGTGAGATGCCCTGGCCCTGGGGCAGCCCAACCACAGGTGTGTGTGCGATGGTGGGAACACGAGATGCCAGGAGGGGAGGCCAGGATGGAGCTCCGGGGACTCCACCATTAGTCTCTCACCTGCTTGCCTGGGTGGGGTGAGGCGGTGAGGAGCCTCCTGGGGGCAGAACCCACCCCCGCCCCTACTCCTCCACGTGACATTGTGTTGACAGCGAGCTCCCGAGCACATACATCGACGCAGTGGACGTGGGGTCGGTCATCGCCCCGCCTGGTGATCGCACCATCAGAACTGGACGTGTCCGAAGAGTAACCCAGTACCGGGCTCCTTTTGTCCTGTTTCTTGAAACACATGCACACACACAGACACACACACACACACTCTTCATGTGCCAGTGGCAGTGTTTGGCCCCCTGTCCTAAGTCCCATGCTCCCAGATGGAGTCCAGGTCATTTACAAAAGGGAAATGGGACCCCACATTGAGGACCCAGGTGGGCGCTAGACCCTGGAGGGAGGAGACTCTTGGTCACAACGGGGAGGGGGTCAGTAGTGGGGGAGGGGACACCCATCAAGAGGCCCTGGGCCAAGCGAGGGCTTATTGACGCAGCCTGACGTACACTCACAAAAACTCACATGAAGTATGTGCAGAACTACCAAAGTTTGCATACGCATAGAATAAAGCACACTGGGAGATGCTTTAAATATTAAAATATATTTACACACAATTTTAACTGAGGACATCCAGGAGCAAACATCCCAGAAAAGCCCGCCGATGCCCTCCAGGTGCCTGCTGCACGTGCCCTCTGCCCACCACACGATCAGGTAAAAAACAAGTTCTATAAATAAGTATTTATGCAAAATATGGGTCCATAAAGATATGCTTATGCAAGTTGCTCCCATGCCAGGACAGGCGGTGACAGCAGGTTTTGAAGGCTCCATGTGGATCACAGGAAATGGTCTCACGCCAGCTTTCCCTCCATCAGGACAAACACAGGAAGTCAAGGGCCGCAGCTGCAAAGCTGTGGGCTCCGTCAGAGGCAGCACCGGGCCACCAGCACCCCACGGTGGGCGACAGTGCTCTGTACTTTCCACCGAGTGGCACCACCAGTGTCTGCACAATCAGTGAGAACGTGTGCAAGCCCGGTGTGCACCAACCTCATAGCACAACTGATAAACTGTGGCACCGCCAGCCTCCCACAGCAGCCATTTACGAAGAGTTGAGGGAGATGGGGTGCGGCTCAGCTCGGTCTGTGCACATTTTATAGCTTCCAACGGAGTTAAGTCAAGACTGCACAGGTTTTTAAAAGCTCGGCCCATGTGTCCAGGGCTCCTGAGTTCCATCAACGCTGTTTGGCTACGTCCACTGGGGAAAATCCAGAGTGTGAAATGGCTGGGAAGAAGGAGGGGAGGGGAAGGAAGGGGAGGGTAGCGAGGCAGCGCCATGTCCCTCAGGGACGGGGTCGAGTGGCGGGTGGCACCGCTGGCCCTGCTCCTTCCGAGCCAGTCGGTCAGCCCGCTCCCTGCTGTGTGCATTTTGGATGTGTCTCGCATTCTTTCTCCTTGCTTCCTTTGAGGCTCAGACATGTGTGACCCCTGGGTTGGGTCTCCCAGAATTCAATGGGAGATTTTCAGGGGGTCCTCAGTGCTGGGCGAGCCATTGGTGAGGGCTCAGCCCTTCTGGGGAGAAATTGGACGGTGTTTTGGCCCAGACCTGGAGTGGCAGATGGGCCATCAGACGTCACTCTGGAGCTGGACGGCTGAGGAGGCATCCTGGAGGTCTGTGGGGTTGTCGGAAGCTGAGGACTGGCTGGGCAGAGAAGCTTCCAGGCCGTGGGAAGCCCCCGAGGGGCGCTTGTACAGGAAGCAGGCAATGGCAAAGAAAAGGAAACCCAGCACCTGGGGAGAAAGGAGCTGCTGGAGGAGCTGCCCACCCGGAGGCCCCAACACTCGCAGCTCTGGGCCCCCACCTGACCTGGGCTCCTCTTGAGGTCCTGAGGACGCCTGCTCTGGCGAGAAGACCCGCCTTCCCTGCTTAGCCAGGCCCCAGTCTGGGCACCGATACTGTTCATGAGGGAATGGAAATCAGCCTTTTGACTAAAACCAGAGGCACTGAAGGGGGGGCTTGTTGTGGGCTGAACAGTGTCCCCCTAAACGACATGTCCGAGTCCTGACCCCCAGAACCTGTGAACGGGACCTTTACTTGGAAGTCGGGTCTTTGTAGATAAGACTGAGTTAAGGATCTCGAGATGAGGTCACTGGACGAGGGTGGGCCCCCAGTCCCATGGCGGGTGTCCTTACACGGAAGAGACCGATTTGACACAAATACGGACGGCGGGGGCCACATGTACATGGCGGCAGAGACGGGGCGATGTGTCTACAAGCCACGGGCTGCCAGCCGCGCCCTGACGCCGGGGCAGAGGCTTGGGATGGGTCCTCCCTGAGAGTCCCTCCCAGAAGGAAGCAACCCTGTGACACGTTGATCTGAGACTCCTGCCTCCAGAACTAAGACAATCAATGCCTGGTTTTAAGCCACCTGGTTTGTGGTCCTTTGTCACAGTGGCCCCGGGAACCTAGCTCAGAGGTGGTCGGCACCATCGCTCCGGCGTCACTGGTCATGACGGGGATCACATACGGGCTTGCGAAGGATTATGGGAGCACGCGTGCTGGCCTCCGTATCCATGTGCCACATTTAATACGTAAATGCTGGTGTTAGCAGAAACACCCACTGTGCTTCCTGGAGCATCTTGGGGCTGACGGGCCTGAAGCTGCATTAATGGGTGAGACTGTCTCCACTCTGCAAAGTGATCGAATTCCTGGGACAGTATTTAGGGGTGCACCTGTCTGCCCCCCGACTAGGATTAGCCCACGCTGTACGGCCCATCCTAACCACTGTGGTCCTGGTTAGCTGTGCCGAGGTCACAGGTGATTCCCTGGGCAGGCAGACACCCCGGCACCAGCCTGCTGCTTTGGGCAGGGGCCATACAACACAAACAGGAAAAGCAAGGGCCAGCTTCCCAGGAAGGCCTGCCTCTTTAAAACTGACCCAGGGCTGCTCTGCAGAGTCTCACAACCCCTTGTCACACTCGGCTATTTTTACCTGACGTGCAGGGAGATAAACCCGGCTCAGCGGAGACTCCTGTCTCTGAGGCCCCTCATGAAAAGGCTCCTGCCAGGGGGCCATTCCTGAGTCTGCCCTCCGCCCAAGGAAAAAAGTGGAGACACTCTGGCCCTGGGATTTCATTTTATTTGGAAGGTGTTGTTCCTTCTCTTCCAGTGGGGGGGCAGAATTCAAAACAAATTCTGTGCCTCAGCCCAGGGGCATCTGCCAAGAGTTACACTTGAAGTTTCTCTACACAGCTTGAAACAGAGGCTCAGGCTAGAAACGGGACGGTGCCCAAGGCACATTAGAGTTCTGTTGTTCACAGACACATCATGCTGACCTGGCCCAATGTGTGCAGGGCTGCCAGGCTGCTCTATGCAGCGGACCGCGTGTTATTTCTCCAAAGCCTTAGGTGCCCAGAGCCACTGGGCAAACCACCAGGCTGGCAGGCAGGGGAGGGGGCTGCTCCCCAGGCCCAGAGCTGCGAGCTGTAGGTACTCATGACCCTGGGCTGCTCTCCTCCTGCCCGCTCTGCTGTCATCACATCACCAGGGTCCCAACAGCAGCTCTAAACATGGAAGGACGCCACTTCTGCACACAAGGCAGCAGGAGTGGTGCCTTCGGCCCCTGGGATTGGGGGACTTAACTGTTGGAAGGTCCCGGTGGAGCGCGCAGACCCCCAGCCAGTGGAAGGAGACCGCGGACCTCTTCCACTCACCTTATACACCAGCCCGGCGACGAGCATATACCAGCTCATGGCCGCGTTCTGGTACACGAAGCAGGAGCCTTGCCGGCCGCACTGGTCCTGCCAGAGCAGGCACGCCTTGTCGATCACCCAGCCAAAGGCGATGGGCCCTGGGATGCCACCTGCAGAGAGAAGCCCACTCAGAACCCCAGCAGCCCAGGGCAGAAGGGTGTGGCGGGCAGTGCCAGAGACCTGGAATGCCCGGGCTCTCAGAAAGGTGATCTCGGCCATTGGCATTCTCTGGGGGTGCAGGGGGGACTTAAATGTGCCTTCTCTGGGGACTTGGCATCTGGCTGGGTGATTCCCCATGACCTCTGACCCCCACAGAGCCTTTGTGTTAATGAGAAAAAGGCACCCTCTGGGCAAAGAACCGGCCACAGGTCCCTCTAGTGGACTGTTAGGGAATGGCATCCTTCCCCCGGTGGGCACAGCCTCCCTCGTGCAGGGATGCACACTGGTTTGGCGAGGAGACACCTGCCAGGTGCCCTTGTGCAGTGAACACACTGCACAACTATACAGGACTCCCTCACACTGCACCGTACCTAGAGTTCTAACCACAATCCACTGGATTCCCAGCGCGAAGGATCTCTGCTGGTCACAGACGCACCTGAAATGGGGAAACAGTGTCACACCCAGGGAAGTGTGGCTGCTCACCAACTCACACCCCCAAGCCACAGGCCACGTCCTCATGAGCCCCAGGCTGCATCGCCGCCTCCCCAGGTGGCAAGCACCTCACAGAGGCACGGTTCTTTCCTGCCACTGCTGTCGGGGGCCTGGCAGGCACCCCGCAGGATCTGCAGAGCTCCACCTTAGCACGCTGCAAGGGAAGGTTCTGGACCACAGTGAAACCCAGGCCCAAGGCTTACCGTAAAGTTGCCGTTAGCGCAGGAATGCTGCTGAGGAATGTAAAGATAATTACAACGAATATGAAAACCAGAAGGAGGGGCTTTCTTTGACAAGTTGAAGTGCATTTCCCTGCAGTAGCACTGCCAAAACCAGAGGAAAAATTCTGAGGGACACAGCTACAGTCTCGGTACACCTGAGGACCGCAACAACAGTGCCGATTACAGAAGGAAGAAGCAGGGGCCCTCCCAGGGTCCGGGGCGCAATGGCCGGGACGTGGGCAGCGCCCGCACTCACCTTCTGGCCGCCCGGGCCAGCCACGGCCGCCTCAGAGCAGCCCGCGTGGCAGGGTGAGTAGTACACGAGGCCATCGGAGCCACACACGGGGCTGTAGTGTTCTGGCCGGCAGCCACAGGCGACGTTGCAGGGAGCCATCAGGTCCAGGTGGCCCTCGGGCAGGAGGCTGCAGAAGGGGAGATTTGGGCGGTGGGGGCGCGGGCCAGAGCCAGGCGGGGTGCCCATGGGCACAGGGACAGCCTCGGGTCTCGTCCCCACCGGCCCAGGTCTGTGGGTTTACAGGGAGTGGAGCCTCATACATTGCCTCTTGCTCCCAGGATCCTTGGGAATTTTCACAGCAGAGCGCACCCAGCTCCGCATTGCTTTCCAACCACATGTGCAACGCACACCCCAGCTGGCTTGTTTTTTGGACAGGCAATAGATCCACACGGCTCAAAATGAGACTACAAGAAGTCCCACACGACACTGGCCCCGGCCGCACATGTGCAGATCGCTGATCCGTGCACACGTCAGTGATCACAGACACACACGCTTTCTCTTTTTACTCAGACCGATCACACTGTACACACTGCCCTGCTCCTTCTTTTCCCCGCTCAACACTGTGTCTTGGAGGTGGCCCAAGAACCACAGTCCTCCCTTTGGTGGTGGCAGAGCCCTGCGTGTGGGGACGCTGGCCGTTCAGCCAGTCCACTCTCCGCCGACTTAGCTTCTCCCGACCGTGGTTCCCTGACAGTTACCACGACCTCTGTTCTGCAGTCTCGCCATCACCTCCACCAGGAATTCCTGGGAGAGGACCTGCTGGGCCCTGGGGCAGGTCCCCTGCTTCCATTTCAGATTATCCCAAATCAACACCCGACGGGCTGTTCCTCTCACATTCCCAGGACACAGTGACGCATGGGGCTGATCCTTAGCCACTTTCCAGGTTAACACATACATACAGGCTGGGCTATTGTTATCCCATTTTACAGGTGGAAAACTGAGGCTCAGAGCCAGGCCACAGCCCAGGGGCCCTTTATGAGTGACTGTTAATTGGTGTGATGTGCGCCCCACTGAGGGTACTATCCTTGCTGCACACAGTGGCCTCCCCGACCCCCACGGACCACTGTGCCCAACAGGGGTGTTGGGGGCCTTACCTCCCGCTGTAGCTGGCTGTCACACCCGCCATGGGCACGTTGGGGCAGTGTGTGAAGAAGACCAAAATGGCCAGCAGGCTGGTCAGGGTGCAGAGCAGGCAGAACTTGATGATGCCCGAGCCACGGAGCTTGAACTTATTCACAAAAAAGCCGCCCAGGAAGGTGCCACCGCCGCCCGCCGGTACCACCAAGTATCCTGTGGGAGAGGGCGGGGCTCAGGGAAGGGCTCGGAAGTGTCTTAACCCATCATGTCTTATGATCCCCACTTCACAGATGGGAAACTGAGGCACAGACAGCCCGACCCCCGTCCCTGCCCGAGGCCCTGACCGGAGCTCTCAGCCACCACTCTGCTGCGGCAGAGCCTTGGCCCAGGGCCCGGGCAGGGCCAGGAGGAGCAGAGGTCACCCGCACCCTGCCTGGCCCACAGCCTCTGCCCAGCCCAGCTGTGGGGGGACACCTGAAGCCGACAGCCATGGCCATTGTACTATGAAGTGGAGACCAGTTGGCACAGGGATCCCAGGACGGGAGTAGAGGCTCCAAGGCGCAGTGGGACCATCTCCCCAGCAGTGACCAAAGCCAGCCTTGGGGGCAGAAGAGGGGGGAATCCAGGGGATGTGGCTGTTCCCGGAGGGGGGCATTGCTGCAGGGAGAAGGGGCTGCTGCAGGGGAGGGAAGGCAGGTTTGTGGGTCGGGTTCTGGGCACGTGGGGTCAGCTGAGAGGCCAGGCAAGGGGGGGTGTCCAGGGCCATTTGTCAGAGAAGGAGGGTGGGGCCTCCTGTGCAGGAAATGGAGCCCTGAGGGGTGGGCACAGCTGGATTGGCCTGGGTGCTGCTCAGACACACCCCATCTTCCACACAGGGCATTGACCCCCTGCCCTGTGACGACGCCCCCACCTCTTGCCAGGCGTGTTCTCGGCGAGGCTATGGCTGCCCTGTGAGCAGTGGCAGATGGAAGGGTCTGAGAGGGCCCTCAGTCTTCTGGGAGGGCCAACCTCCTCGCCACAGAATGCCTGCAGCCAGGCAGGTCCAGGGCCTCCAGCCTCATGGTCCTGAGAGACCCTGGCGCACAGCGACGGCCAGGCCGAAGGGTCTGAGTGTCCACTGGGGTGCTGCCACCCAAACCCTTCCTGCAGTAAGCCAGGGGTGACGCAGGCCGAGGCCCTCGGTGGTGAGCCGGTGGCACAGGTGAGCTGGAGCCCACCCCCGGCTCACCCCACCAAGCTAGAGCGGGATCCCACTTGGAGGATCCTCAGAGAGACCGGTCAGCATGCCGTGCAGGAAAAAGACAGCCCACTCTTGTAAACACGATCAGGTCCGCGAGTGACATCGTTTGTATAAAAGCCGACATTCGCTCTCCCGCCTGGGCTGGACCACACGTGGAGCAGTGCTGCCTAGGCCTTTCCAGAAGATACCCTCAAGGACCCCCTCTCGCCTGAGAACTAACAAGAAGAGAGGACCCCCAGGCTCGGGAGTTTTCTCACCAAACAAGGTGGCCGCTTCTGAGGCACTCAGGCTGAACTGGGACTCAAGGAACTTGGGGCCAAAGGTAGACATGCCGGCGATGAGGGTGGCCTCGGTGGCCCCAGCCAGGCAGAGCAGGACGAAGGTGGGATTCTTCAGGAGGAGCCAGATGGAGCTGGATGGGGGCGAGGAGACCAGAGAGAAGAGACAGAGGGTCAGAGTGGACCAGAGCCAGGGCCTGAGCGAGCCGCAGTGCCTGAGGCCATCGCCCCTCCCACCTGAGTATAAGGAGCCCCGGTTCCGAGAGAAGAGCTAAGTGGGGTGCCAGTGAGCTGGGAGGGGGACACCCCACATTCATTCCACAGAAACCAAGAGGGTGTGCAAGGCTGGGCCGTGGCAGGTAAAAAACTGGCACCAGGATTCCAAGGCTGTGCCTTGTTGTAAAAACTGCTGTCACTGATTATGGAAAAACCACCTTGTCCAGAGTTTTGGCTTCAGCATGACGAGAGAACTTGAGTGACCAGTGACACTGTTTAATCACCTCTGGGGACAGCTGTCACCAAGTCCCAGACTGGACAGGCCCCTGGGAAAGGGGAATGGGGCACTGAGGGGTGAGCCCCTCCTCAACCAACAGCCTGGGGAAGGGGAACAGGAAGCCTGCAGATTTGGACTGAGAGGCGCCTCCCAGGAGCCCTGGTGGGCATGGCTGTCTCCCCAGCTTCGCTTGCTGTGCACGGGGGTGGGGCTGATGCCAGCAGCCTGAGGAAGGGTCTTGGCATTGGCCGCTTGGACCTGGCCTGCTGATTCCTTGGTGGACCGTCCTGGACCCTCTTCTGAGGACTGGGTGGGCTCGGAGCCCTGGACGGCCCGGGCATGTGGCCTCGGGTCTGGCTGCAGGGCCCAGAGAGAGAAGGTGTTCACTAGAGATGGCCGACTCTGCAGAATGGTTTTCGGGAGGGCTGGATGTGGGCTGTGAGCCTGGAGGTGTCCACGTCACACCCTGCAGCTTCGCTGGGGAGGTGGCCTTGACACTGCTCCATCAGTGTCACAGAGGGCGAGGCTCGGCCCCACGCCACGGTCAGCTTGTGGTATGAGCACAAAGGCTCTTGAGGGCCAGTCACTCGGGGGGCCTGGGGGCCTGCCCTCTGTTAGGCGTTGGAGCCGTGCTTGTGCCTGACCACGCTGTTTAAATGTGGAAGATGCTCTTAGAGTACGAAGATGTCATGTGTGACACAAAACCGACAAAGCCCTCCTGACAGTGCAGGAGGCAGAGCTCAAAATGGGAAACACAGAAGTCACGGCCCCTGGGGGTCTGGAAATAAGAGGCTTGGCCTCCGAGGGCAGCCAGGTGCCCAGCACGCACACGGCTTTACTCTGTCCTCGTCCCTCTCAGCCACAAGGCGTTAGGTGCCAGGCCCCGCGCAGGTATTTGCTGATGGGGTTATGTCCCTGTGCCCAGAAGTGCTGAGGGACGTGGGTTGGGTACTGGACAGCCTCGCTCTGAGCACCACACAGCAGATCCCGTAATAAATGACTATCGTCTGGAGACGGTCGGAGCAGTTCTGATGTGGCTCTGCTGAACTTACAGTCTCGGTGTCGCCACCGTGGCAGCTGAGGGCTGTACCTGTCCTCGTTGGCCTCTTCCCTTGAGACCCGGCTTCCACAGACCCGTCCGTCACCCTCACACCAGAAGGGGCCCCCGCTTAGGTCAGAGATCAGTGCTGGACCTCTCAGCACTTGTCAAGGCAACTTCGAACACCGTGACACTCAAAGCTCCTCGTTTTGAGGACACAGGCCAACAATAAATTGGATTCTAAGAAGGAGGAGCGTGGCATGGAGCCATATCGGCCTCTGAGCCTGTCCCTCAGAACAGGAGGCCTGGCGCGAGGTGACTAGCGAGGGACATGCCCTCTCGGCTTTTCAGACAGGGGACTCTTTCTGGTTAACTTCAGAGCGGGCTCACAAGGCCTCGCTCCCCATCTTGATTCCAATGGGGGAGTCGAGTCCTGAAAAACTGACTTTCTAACTTGAGTGCTGGAAAGGCTTCTTCAGGTCAACTCCTTGGGTCCCACGCCCGTGAAGGATAGAAGACGGCCGTGGAGGAAATGAGAGTGGGTGTGGCTGCGGGGCTGAGGCAACGGGACTCTCCAGCATCTTCTCCGGCCGGCACAGCTCTCGGGTCCTGTGTGCGTGTCTGTCAAGACAGGTGCCCTGGGTGCGGCCGGTCCCTTCCTGGCCCTGCCCAGACCTGCCCAGGCGTTGGAGCCTTGGCAACACAGGGACGTGACTCTCCCCAGTGGCATGCAAACTTCCTCATTTCTTCTTCTCAGCCTGCAGGTTGCTTGGCTGAAATTCTGTTGAATTTGCTCAGAGAACTAGTCATGACCTTAACAGAGGACACGTGTTCCGGGAGTTTTTTTTTATTACCAGCAACTGGTTTGGGGAATGAAGCCTGGGCATAAACTTCCTGACCCGGCTCCAGGCCTGTCCCCTGGGTTCCGGGGCTCTGCTGGCGATCTGTGGTGTCCTGGCTTGTAGATGCTCCAGTCCAGTCTCTGCCCCCATCTTCACAGGGCATTGTCCCTGTATGTGTCTGTGTCCAAACGTCCCCAACTCAAAAACAGGGTCCTACTGGGTTAGGGTTAGACGCTGCCATTCGCCGGCTCAGGGTGCCGCAGGGGCCGGTGGACACTGCGTAACGCCGAGGACTAGACGGGAGGGAGAGCCCATGGAAGGCCCGGTCCTGTGAAGAGGTCACCGGGCAGCCAGGAGCCCCAGGCCCCACGTCCCTCTGAGACCCCGGCAGTCCAGGGCTCTTTTTGTCCCGACACTGAAGGAGGACAGCAATGCAAGGCCATGTCCTCCACAATAAGGAGGAGGAAACGGAGGGAAGAACGTGCCCAGAGGGTGGACTCCGGGCATGGGCCTGCTCCCGCGTGGTCCTCAGAGACCCCGAGGCAGGGAGGGCAGCACCGCCTGGAGCCCAGAGGGCTGTGAGCAGGTGACACCTACTGAAATGGTCAGAGCGAGGGGCTGAGACTGGGTAGGGGCAGCTCGGGCAATGGTCTGGGGTCAGACACATGTCCCTGGGAACCGGGGGTCTTGAAGGGGGTTTAGGAGCCATGAGTTCACATTGTGGCCCTGGAGGGTCATGTGGATGCTCCTCGTTTGGGGCCAAGACTCAGCATGTGTGGGGCCCCCGAAAGGTCTACAGGACACATAGGCGCAGATAAGAGGCACACGGCACGCGACCCCCCAACGTCCTTACAGAGGTAAGTCTCTGATGGTTTTCCCAAAGTCGGGGTTGCTGGCCGCTGTGTGGCTGCTGTCCTTCAACTGGTGTGTTTCAGATGCTCTCATGACCACGTAGCGCTGGGAGCCTGGAAGGACAGAAGTGTCGGCGAGAGGCCGGGACCAAAGGCGCCCCCAAGGCCCTGCCCTTCCCGGGTCTGCAGACGTCCAGCGGGAAGAGGGTGTGGAGCAGATATCCAGTGGGCATGCACCACGGTGGCCGGCTGGCAGGGAACAGGAGGTGGGACAGAGCCAGTGGCACAACGTGGGACCAGAGGGAAAAGAAAGGGGTGCTTCCCTCCCCCTGCTGAAATGGGCGTCTTCTGTGGCCCCTGAGTGGGTGGGGCTGCACCGCTGGATGAGACCTGGACTCTCCTGTGTCCCTCAGTGTCCCAAATGACTGGGAAGGAGGGAGGGGGAGGAGGGCTTGGCACACTTGGGGCGGGGTGCACTCACCTGGCAGCTGCCGTGGGTAGCCGAGGATGGGGACCGCGATGAGAGAGGCGGCAGCACCAGCACCCAGGAAGCCCACCCACCAGGCGCCAACCCACAGCGGGCTCTCGGTGGTCAGCTCCGTCCTGTGGGGACAGGCGCCCAGATTCAGTGTCCTAATCACACACATCCAGGACACATGAGCAGGGCGTCCCTCTGCCTGCTGGCCCAGGCAGGCCCGGGGGAGGGTGTAGAGAGTGAGGGCACAAGCCCCACCTACCTCCTGCACTCTTTGCACAGAACATGCACATTTGACACCCAATTTAGTCAACCTGAGGCCAGAGGTGGCATTTATACCAGGTGAGAGCACTAGAAACCTCGATGAGAGACGGGCCATCTGCAGAGAGAGTCCAAGGTGTAGCTAGCAGTGCCCACCACGCGTCTCAGCAGACCTTAGGGAAACCATCCCTGATGGGTGACGCCCGTGGAGCAGGGGCCAGCCTCCGAGCCCCGCTCGGCCGGGAGGCCACACTTCCTTCCTTCTTCCCTCCCTCTCAGCCTCTCTGTCTCTATCTCTGTCTCTCTCTCCTGCTCAAATTTACAAAAACTAGTATCACAAACAAGAGATACAAGGAAATGGAAGAAACACAACATGACAGAATAAGAAATACAGATTTGGTCTCTGCCACGGTTCTTGGCACAGAGCTCCGCAATTCCTTGCGATTTCCTGGGTGATAGGAGCGTCTTCTGTTCTAATGCCGCCAGAAAGACTGACCGTGACATTAGCGAGTTGGAACTTTCAGCCCCACTGCCGGGCCTCCAGGGAGGTTGTTGGCCACTGATGTCCAATGATTTAATTAATCACACCTATGGAATGAGGCCTCCATAAAAGGGATTCAGAGAGGTTCTGGGTGGTGAAAGTCTCCGGGGGTTGGCACTGGGGACCCACAACTTGTGGCTGGCATCTTTAGTGGGGGCAGTCAGTGGGACTGAGCCCTTATCCTGTGGGGTCTGTGCTGATGCTGGATTGAATTTGGGACACCAGCTGGTGTCCAGGGAGAACTGGGGAATTGCTTAGTGTGGAAAAATGCATACAAAAGAATCTGACATTGGCAGCAGGAAAATCCATTCTCAGTTCAAGCCATCCAGCCACATTGTCCCCTTCCCTAAGCCTGCGCTCAAAGACACCCACAGACCCCGCAGGTCTGCTAGAGCAAGGTCAGCTCTGGATGTCCTCCTGCTGGGGCCACGGCCCTCGGCCGCTGAGGATCCCGCTCCGTGGGCACAGGGGTCCTCCTGCCTGGATAGCGTGGCAGCTTCTCTGTGAGGGCAGGACCGGGCCCAGGTCACTCACCGTCGGCCTATTTCCGTGTAAATGTTCAGCAGGGCGCCTCCGATCAGGTAGCCAGCCGCGGGGCCGAGGATGGCCGCTGTGTAAAAGATGGCTGGAAGGGAAGCAGAACTGTTGGGGGGGGGCCATGCCTGCTCCCTGTGTGGGACACTCAGAATCTGCACCTGTCTGCCCCTCACTGGGGAGAGACCCCTTTAAATCAGGGTTTTCATCTGTGCACTGAATCTGACATCCGACTCGTGTCAAATTTTTAAGGGGATTTTAAAAAATTTCCCTTATAGCCAGCAGCAGGTGCCATTGGAACTCTGCCCTTGGAAGAGCAAAGGTGCGGAGACCCTCGCAGTGCAGGACGAGGGCACCATGGACCCACCTCCCTCAGCCTCCAGGGAAACGGGGCTGCCTGTGTGGCAAGGGCCCTGGGAGGCTGGCCGGTGGGACATCTCCTCACTGGAGCCGTGTCGCCCCAATGCCCCCTTCGTCCCAGGATGGCAACTGCTAAGTGACTTAGACGAACAGAGTACGAGATGGAAGTAAAGAAGCTAAAGGTCAGCTAACAGTGTGGCCGGGCCGCTGGGATACCAGCCAGTCCCTGAGCGAGACCCTCGCCTGGCCTCACCGGACGGACGGGGGAAGCGGGCAGCATGAGGCTAAAACCTTGGAAATCTCGTCCCCAGGTAGCAATGCGGGCCTGGGGGTGAAGGCAGAAGGCTCTGAATGAGCCGCTGTGGGCAGCCAGGCTGACATGGCAGGAGCGGCCTTGTGACTAGTTACTCCGTGCACTCAGGGACCCTCAGGATGCACCTGGGAGTCGGGCTGAGGTCAGCCAGCACCACCGCCCTCACCTGAGATGCTCCAGGCCAAACGCAGGCCAGCGCTCACTTGCCACCTCACCTGGGGCCACATGTGTCCATGTGTGGCCAATGGGGAAGTACCCATAAGGGCTCAGACGGGGCCAGGCCAGTGTCGGCCATCATCACGCTGCCCCGTCCCGCCGGCCCCACTCACCGATGTAGACGGGTGAGTAGCTGGACTTGACGTTCTCGTCCAGGTAGGTGACGCCCAGCGTGTAGAGCGGCGTGGCACCCACACCGTGCAGGAACTGGCCCAGCATGAAGACCAGCCGGTAGCTGGACAGGCCCGAGGTGCTGTCCCCACACGCCACACTGCGGTTGGACGGGCATGTCCCGATGCCCTGGTCCAGCTCCACCTGGTAGGAGCCAGCGGTGAAGTGGGGCAAGGCGAACACCAAGGAGCCCGCCCCCATGACCAGCACGCCCCAGCCCAGCCAGCGGGGCTTGTGTCCACTGCCCCCAAAGTAGCTGACGAAGGTGAGGCAGAGGCAGGCGGCCAGGTCGTAGCTGCTGGCGATGAGGCCACTCTGGTAGCTGTGCAGGTCGAACCGTCGCTCGATGGAGGTGATGACTGTGTTGGTGAAGCCATTCACCGTCATGCCCTGCAGGAAGGAGGCCGCGCTCAGGAACAGCAGGAAGCCCCACGGCGTGTTGAAGGCCTGCAGGCATTTGGGGGCGAAAGTCCACCAGCCACACTCCATGCTCTGTGGTCCTGCTGACACATAGCGCACCTCGCGGGCTGCCCGGGGGCCGCGCTTCTCAGCCGGTGGCTCACACAGAAGCTGGCTGCTGGAGTCCAGGGGGTTGTGGGCTGCTGGATGCAGGTGGCCCAGGGGCGAGCCCAGAGACGCCCGCCTGCTGGGGGGGGTAAGGCCACATCCGTCCTCCAGGGCCAAGGGTGGGCTGGAGAAAACCAGCTGTGGCATCGAGGCAAGGGGCTTATCCCCCATCGTGTGCTGGGGCATGGCCACCCAGGGCGTGACACTGACAGCAACGGAATTTGCCAAACGGTATTCCAGTGGCCGGTTTGTTCTGCAAGAAGAATTTCTGGTGAGCGAACTTGGATTAATATCTCAGCGAGAATACGCCTGCAGTCCCGCCCAGTCCCTTAGGGGCAGTCGATGGCTCTGGCTGCCTGGTACCCCGTCTGGTGGGGTTGAACCCTCCCTGACCAGCCCTCTCCCCGAATCCAGGGTCCCACCTGGACCCACACATTCAGGGAAGCACATCCCCAGCCAACAGCTTGGCCGGGGGTTGGGCACGTCCTCTCCTGAAGGAGGCCTCACAGCAGAGCAGAGGTGGCAGGATGGGGTCAGAGGCCACGCGAGCCTCTGGATCACCCTGACGGCACCAATCCCACCACCCCTGCCTTGTTGGCTGAGCTGTGCGTTCTGCCATTGCAGCTGACGGTGCCTGAGAGAGGACCCTGTGCAGGCACTCTGTCCACACAGCTCTGCCTGACTCCTCCCTCAAACTCACAACCTGCTAGGTTTCTGAGCCCTTCAGTGTGAAAAAGAAATTCGTCTGAGTCCCGAGCTTGGAGGGGGTGGGTAATGAGGAAGGGCGGAAGTGGCAGGGCCTGTTCCCCGGGAGCATAGCAGCTCTGGGACCAGACCTGGTGGGGTTCTTTGCAGACAAACTGGGAACCCGCCAACAGCAATGGGAGCAGAAGCCCAGGTGGGACCTCACCCAGGTCCAGGAGTCAGTGTTGCATTTGGAGACCCTGCCTGCCCCTGGCCCCCTCCTGAGGTGGCACAGTGACCACCACACCCTGTGGACTGAGCCTCAGAGGCCGGGCTCCGGATCCTTCCATCATGACCCTCCTCTGCTCTTCAGCCCTGCCCGAGCAGTCATGTCACCGAGACCACAGGCATCAGGCAAGTGGCCACCACCATGCTCCTCTGAGCACTGGACGACTGTGCCCTCTTAGCTAAGTTAAGCCTCACCCAGGCTCCTCTCTGGCCTTCCCCAGGGACAGGCAGTGGGTGTAAATGCCAGTGGGCGGGGAGCACCCCATTTCACCGCTGTGTCTGGGCACCGTCCTTACGGTGACATCACACAGTCCCAGGCCCTCTGTGCGTGTCACTCGTGTACACCTGGACATTGCCCATCTTCCAGGTAAGGGAAGTGGACCTAGAGGGGTCAGCAATTTGACCAGGGCCACACTGTCAGCCAGTGGCAAAGAGGACTCAGCCCACACAGTCTGGCTTCAGACCCGTGTGTGTATCACAACTGTCCTTGCCGTCATTTTATTGACAGAACCGTGACCCATGGTGTGGCATTTACACACAGGGCTGGCTGTTTACTTTGGAAACTCGTACTGCCCCGCTATCAGCAGCCGTGTCTGGAAGCTGTGGGTAGACAGCAGAAACCACCAGCCATTCCCTAGGGCCTGTTCCTGGTGCCAGCATTTTATTTATAGTGCCACCGCCTCTGTGAGCTGGCACTCCAGGATGGGCTATGAGAGAGCTAGGAAGACAGGCCCGAGGAGAGGAGTCAAAGCTTCCTGGAGGGATGCTGTTGCATGTCCTCACACAGCAGAGAGCTGCCCAAACTGGCTGTCACTCAGACGACATCCAGCACACACACTGGATGCAAGCACTGGGACGGCTGTGGACGGCATGGAAAGTGACAGGCTCGAGCCCTGGGACAGGACGACGGTGCCATGCCCCTGCCCCGAAACTCGATGGGCTGCTGAAGCAGAAACATGGAGAAATACGCGGAGGGTGTGACGCTACTGGAAGTTCCCAGGCCCAGAGGCCACTCTGTGGAAATGAGGAGGTGTGCTCCCCCCTAGAATTTTTCCTCAATGCGTGTACACACATGCACACACGCACATCAATATATCAATCATGTGCATACACACATGACCATCCACACGTGCACACACAAACCACAGGACGCTGGAGTGTACCCAGGGAAGGAGCCCCGGCCAGGCTGAAGGCCAGCGGGCACTCAGAGGGGCCACCCAGTGGCCTGTGGGGTTTAGGGGTCAGTACTGGGACCTCAGGAATTATTGGTGGGGCAGGGGCGTCCCCAGTAAGTGATCTGCAAACCCAGGACCAAGATGCTGGCCGCCCACAGCCGCACACACCCGCACACACCCCCCTCTGCACACCCTCACAGCTCTGGGCGTGGCTCGCACAGGGACAGAGGCCTGGTTACAGAGGACCAGCCCTTCCACTGGGCTCAGGAGGCCACCAGATTGCTAGCTTTCATCATTAGGAATGGCCACAAAGAAACAGAACTTTCTATTTGAAATCAAAGCCACTGCAAAGCAATACAGCACCCAACAGCTCCAAGTCAGCCATAAAGCTTTACCTGAACTGAAAGCTGAGTCTCTGACATACACAGATAAAGCTCATCCTAAAATCACACACATCACAGACCTGTAAACCAGCAAATTGAAGATCCTATTTTAAATAGTAAGACCCCCTGCAGCGGGGGTGTGCCTTGGCTCCCACCTCATCTGTGACCCCGCTTCCCCCAACCCAGTCAGCCTTCCCTCAGCCTGCAGCTATGCTGCCGTGCTCTGAGGTCTGTTCCCGTCTGAAGGTGGAGTCCTTTCTCTAAAAGGTTTGGGGCCTTATCAGTGTGTCTGGATCAGAAAGGGGGCGTGGGGCCCTCGGTGACTCAGGAGCTGAGGTGCAAGGGGTGCTCAGAAGGAAACATGCCCAACCATGGGATCCTGTGGAGCGCAGGGCTGTGTGACCAGGAATCTCCAGCCACAAGGAGGGGCCCTCGTTCCTGAGCACCGTGGGGAAATTCCTGCTCTCACACACGTGGCCCGTTTGGGCACCAGCTGAGCCTGTCCCACGTACACACAGACCGTCTGGGGACGGGGTCCTTTGCCCCCACCTTATAGGCCCATCCGGACGCATGCTCCCCACAACCCTGTGGAGACAAAGTTTGCGGGGGCTCTGGCTACGGGATCCCAGAGCTGGTGGCTCCGCCTGGTGCCCCAGGGGCACCGGCCTATCCTCTCCTTGCCATTCTGCTGCCTTCATCCTCCAGGGAGGACAGCAGTCGGAAGGTGGAGGAAGCCCTCATGAAGCCTCAGCTGGCTTAGCGAGCAGAATGCCCTCCTTTGTGAAGGGGAGATCTCCCTCCTCCAGCTGCAGAGAGCAGCACTGCAAGCTGGGGAGCCCACTGGGGGGTCAGTCACATCCCCCAGCCAGTCCTATCCCACTCAGGCATCAGGTGTCAGGCGGGAAGCCAGTCTCCCAGGTGAGGACAGTGAGCAGGGCGGGTGACGTGGACTCTGAACCTGGGGCTTCGTGGGGTGGGCGAGGCTGTGTGTGCGTGCATATGTGCTCAGGGACGCAAGCTGTCTTAGGAGGAGACCACAGATCTCTTCCGAAGTCCACACACTGCCCTGGCCCATCAGCTGCACCTTGAGGGGTCTGCGGCCTGCTGTGAAGAAATCCAGGCCCGCACTCCTCCCCTCCCCCACACTTCCCCTTCCCCTCCTCCACCCTCCTCCTCACAAGGCCCCCAGCTGCACTCTGAGAAGTCAGTAGCCCCTGGGGGTGGCTCGCCATAGCCCAGCCTGTGAGAACTGGGCTCTCAGCTTCAGTAAAGGACTGAAGTGGTTTTCACAGCCTCACTGATTTCCTTAGGTGCTTGTGCAGGCCCTAATGCGGGCATCACTCCATCTCCTCGTCGGAGGCTGTCTGCAAAGTGGAGCAGGTAGGAAACAAGGGTTCCTGGGAGGGCTATTTTAAGCCTCCCCGGGAGGCCTGGGTCTGGGGCGGGGCGAGCAGTGCCCTTCACTTACCAGTACTCCAGGCTCCATCCTGAACCCTGCTGGGAACTTGGCTTCAGGGGAGACACACAGGTTTCGTTTCTCCTTTTTTTTTTAAGTACCAACTAGCAAATTCCCTCCTTGCTGCACCTGGTGGCTCTGAGGCTGGCGGCAGCCACCATCTGTACCACTGTGACATGTCCCACGCAGACACGGCAGCCCCTGCCCCTGGCTCTCCTTGGCTGTCCCCACCCCCATTCCCATGGGACTCTCCAGGCGGCCGTCTTCTCTCCCCTTCTAGACCCACCCTGGTGTCTCTTCCTGAGTGGGTGACTGGAGGGGTTTTCACTTGAAGTTGAGGCTCAAAGCTGTTTACAGAGCAGATGTGACATGGTGTGGCAGGAGCTGGTGCTGCCACAGCAGTGCCCAGTCCACCCTAATCTGCATACCTGGTGACCACAGAGCTGCTTTGCATGGAGGTCAACAATAGAGGATTGTCTGGGAGACAGCCGGAAAGGCCCTCAGGGAGTGTCCTGCTGTCTCAGCAAGGACAGCCCTGCTCCCACCCTTGTCCCTTGTCCCTTGTCCTCCCAGCATGGGGAGGACGGAGGGGGGGGATGAGCTGGGAGGGGGGCCTGTGCCAGCTTACTGTCTTTCCCACTCATAATGTTTGATCCGTGGAAGTGAAAACAAACAAGCTGTCCTGTGCCACTCCAGGACAACAGGGAGGCAGAGAGGGGATTCAGAGAGGCTACCTTGGAGCCAGGCAGGTACTCCCACTTCGGCCAGGCCTCTGGCCTCTCTGACCTCAGTTTCCCCACTGGAATGGTTGTGATGTCATGGGGAGGAGCCCCAGAGGTGAAGAACCGGCCCCTCTATTCAAAATGGGTCCGGGCACCACTTGAAGCTCGTGAGAAACACAGACTTACAGAAGGCCTTCATGGGATTTGGGGGTGCTGGGGGAAGCAGGCTCTGTCTACACAACAGGCTTGCCCAGGCACAGGCTGGGCTCGGGCATTTCCAGGTGACCTCCTAGGCCTCTAGTACCTGCCAACACAAAACGCATAAACCCCAGACAAGCCCAGGGCGGGGATAGGTGCTCCCTGCAGCCCAGCAGGTCCCAAGCCCTCCGGGGGTCAGGCCGAGCGGCGATGCTTGAGGTACCTCCAAGGTTTGCTGCATAAGAAAGCCACGCAGAAAAGGCAGCTCCCCTGGGTGAGGGTCTCACATGGAGCCTGGCTCACATGAAGGAGAAGACCTGTTTGAAGCCCCACCCCCTAGGAGCCCACGACTCTCTGGACACCCATAAGTAGAACCAGCTGGACCTTGGTCAGTAAGCCCCGCCCTATGCTTGGTCTTTGGTGGGCCTTGCCTGGCCACACCGTGAGTGGCTTTTACAAAAGACACATGGTTTGTGAAAGCGCCCACCTGCCCTCAGAAAGGTGGTCCAAGAGGCTAATTCTGTGTAATGCTGGTGGGAACAGGGTGGGAACAGGGCAGCACCGTGGCCGCAGAGGGGAAATGAGGACAGCAGGCTGAGGGCGGAGCCAGGGCCAGCAGCAGGAAGAGTCCTCACCACCAGCGCACGAGGGGTCCAGTGTGCAGGCAGCCAGGCCGGTTTCCTTGGCCGCCTCCAGCAGGGCCCTGCTCACCTGAGGCCTGAGCTGGTGCCCTCATACCCGGTGGAATTCCTGCGGGCCTGTCAGATCACCTACCATGGTGGAGACCGGGTCCTGTCCCAGTCAGCCCTCACACCCACCATGACCGCACCAGGCCACATGAGTAGCTGAACGTCCCAGAACAAAAGCAGCCGCGAGGTTCTAAGGATTACTGAACATCCCCTTCCAAAAGCAGGCACTGGGCTCTTTGCCATGCCACATGACTGGAGAGAGGGGACATTTTCATGGTCTCTGTCCACATCTCAGTGGGACAAAGCAATGAGAAAGCAGGAGAATGGCCCCTGAGTCCCTGGGTCCCTAGAGGGGCCAGCTGGCCCGGCCCAGTCCCTCCTATGTGCCAGCAGTAAGCTCTCGTCCGCCCATAGGAGGGCCTGAGGGACTCAACCACTAACAGCTACTCCTCCTGGGCACATGCGTCCATGAAGCCATGACTGCTCAGCCATGCTGACCTGGGGAATGGACACTCATGGAGACTTCCAGCTGGAGAGCATTGTAGAGACCGTGCTAAGCCCAATAAGTGAACTAGATTTCACAACGAGCAAAATAAACCTTAGCTGTTTCAAACCAGAGGTACACAGCCTAGCTGAGAACCCACCCTGCACGGTGGGTTTGTCGAGTCCAGGATCCACCAAGGCCAGGAGAGCCGGGCTCTGGGAGTTGAGTCCCTGCGGATCAGGTGCTCTGACAGGAACAGGTCAGCCCCAAGACCCCCCCCCCCCCGCCCCCGCCATTATCCTGCCTGACTCCAGGTGCCCAGCCCCTCACAGTGGCAATAGGGAGGGACTTGGTTGGGACCTGCCTGGCACCTGTTTCAGGAGCCACACTGAAGGAACCACAGAGTAGATCATAGACACCTGGGAGAGAAGCAGCCCCATGAAGAATTTCCAGGTAGCACCTGTGGCCCTGCCCAGCAGGAAAGCAGGACAGGGTCCCCATGCAGGGCGGGCAGGAGTGTGGGGTCTGACAAAAGTGCCCCTCCTGCATCCCTCCAGCAGCACATGGGAAGCCTGGCTGTGCTGGCTCGCTCTCTGATAGGCGTCCTCTCTGCTTCCAATGGCCAAAGGCTCTTGTCTGTTTAGCTTGGGGCCCACCTTTTGGGACACTTCTTTGTCAGGCCTGCTCCCACACCGCCCCAGGAACACAGCTGTAAACGTATGGAGTCACACAAACCTGGATTCAAACCTCTCCACCTTGGACTAGCAGTGTGACTGTGGGCAGGTCACTTAACCACTCATGCCTCAGTTTACTCATCTGTAAAATGGGAGCCATGGTGGCTGCCTCTGGCGGTTGGTTGTTAGATGCTGCTCAAAGCCCTTAACGCAGGGCCTGGCACATTCTAAGTGCTCAGTAGACAGCTGCTGTTGTCTTATTATTGCTGTTGTAGGTTCATAGAAGGAGCTAGCTAAAACCAGGTGCTTTCTGTCCTGAGGTCCACTTGCTCTGCCCTGCACAGAGTAAAACCCACAGCACCACCGCTCACAGTTCACCGTGTCCCAGCCTGCTCCCCAGTAAGTTTCTGATTAGACAGAGGAAACCCAAGTTCTAAACAGCAGGGGGGAGGAGCCCAGACTGGAAGCTGGCTTCTTGCCTGTGGAAAACTACTGAGGGTCCTACAGGCTCCGAGGACGCCAAGTACCACCGCTGCACGAGGGAGCGCCAGGCACTCTGGGTTGGGAAGCCTGGGGGTCCAGGGCCAGCCGGCCTCCCCCCGCCAATCCTTCCCCCTTCTCCCCTCACCCCCCCGCACTGACCCCACTGCCCCAGCGGGCTCCCCCACCCCGTTCCGTCCGGCCGAAGCTGCCTCCACCGAGTGCAGGTACCGGAGTCTGGGTTCCCCGTCTGGGGCCCAGTGCGCCCACCCGGCCCCGAGGGTGGGTCCGCACCATTGTCTCCATCCTTCCCCGCTCTCCGCCTGCACCCGGGCCGCTCTGGGCTCGGCGTGGGACCTCGCGTGATGGGGCGGGAATAGGGGCGCGGCCGGCGTCGCTGTAGCTGGGGACCAGACCCCCACGCCCGCCGGGCAGCCCGGCCCAGGGGGACGCCTCCGCCCGCGCTCCGCTCGCGGAGGTGTCTGGAGCGCGGGTGGCGCTAACGAAGCCCGGCCGCCCGCGAGAAAGTTCTGTGCCTTGACGGTTTCCTCCTTGACTCAGCAGTGGCGGCATCCACCGCAGGTGGGGGGCCTGCCGCAACCAGGCAGCTCCGGGAAGCGCATCTGTCCTGGCCCGACCCACGTGGCCTGCGCCTGCGTGCGCGCCCGGCCACCCGCCCTGGCCGCTCCATCCATCCGCGCCTGAGCCCCTACCACCCACCACCCATCCACCCATCCCCTTCCCCTCCGCCCTCCTCCTCAAAGGTTTCCCGCCTGGGGAGCTGGCGGCGAGAAGGCGTGCATTTTCCATCGGATCCCGCGGAGGCAGCCGGGTTGTGGGGTGTTGGTCCGCGCTCTGTCCCACCCTTCGGCCCGCGGAGGGTCTCGGGGCGCACTGCAGACCCTGGGCCCTCGCCCCGCCCGGATCCCGCGCCGCGCCCGCGCCACCTCCATCCCGCTAGCCCCAGCCCAAGGGCAGGGGGCACCTGCCGCGCTCCTGACGTCAGCAGGCCGGGGCCGGCTCACCTGGGTGGCGCCTCCACTCCCCCCAACCCTGCACTGCCTGCGCTCCCGCGAGTACTCACCGTCCCAGGTCCTGGCCGCCGCTCTGCGCACCACGCTCTGGCGGCCGCCAGCAGCTCACTCGCGCTTCATTCATCCGCTCTCGGGCCCGCCCCCGCCGTGGAGAGGCGGCCTCCTGCGCTCACCTACTCCCTCCAATGGCTGCGCCTGGCGGGGTGGTCCGGCCCTCCCACTGAAGTGACAGCTGCTGGAGCACGCGGCGGGTGCGGAGCGGGCTGAGTAGGAGGGGCGCGGGACGGGGCCCCGGCTGCCACAGAGGGGGGGCAGCTGGAGACTGGAGGAGTGAGGGGCGGGGGCCGGAGCGGGGCCCCGGATGGCGACGCCTCTCCATTCCCAGGTAGCCATCGCCCAGGAGCCCACCGACCTCGGAACCGACCAAAGGCGCCCTCGCGTCTTCCGCTGACCAGTCCCTCCGCAACCCCACAGATGGGGCAACCCGGCGTAAAGCTGGGAACCGGACGCCGAGAGGGGAAGCCTGCTCCCCAGGCCGCGCGGCGACTCAATTCCGAACTGACTCTCACTTTGAGCCCTGGCTTGTGGGGCCTAGGTGGTGGGAGAGGCCGTGGGAGGGAGTGAAGTTT
The DNA here is from genome assembly GCF_004115265.2 of Rhinolophus ferrumequinum. Classification (NCBI taxonomy): domain Eukaryota; kingdom Metazoa; phylum Chordata; class Mammalia; order Chiroptera; family Rhinolophidae; genus Rhinolophus; species Rhinolophus ferrumequinum. The sequence goes on from NC_046306.1 coordinate 1,013,325, forward strand.
CCCGCCCTAACACTTTGGAAAGACGGAGGGGGCCGGGACGGAGGCGCAGGGGTCGCAGTCACTGTGGGCTTTGGTCTGGCTCCCAGGCCCAGCCTGGGATGCCCACCGGTGCGAGCCTCCTTAGGCTTGCCTACGCCTACGCGTGGGCGTGGGCCACCTGGGGAATGCAGTGTTTCCCCGCCTGTTGCCCTTTGGGTAAAACGATCCTCCTCTTGACGTCAAGGCTGATGTCAGACCACAGGGAGTACTAGGCACAGGGCCGGCAACAGGAGGCTGAACTACCACTTTTCTTGCTGTGTGACCTTGAACACACTGCATCTCTCTGAGCCTCAGTTTCTTCATCTGTAAAATGGCACTACTGATAGTGCGTCATTGAATGGCCATTGAAAAATGGGCTGAGGTCCGTGCATAGAGGAGCTCACAGGGCTTGCCAAGTAAACGTATTAACAGCTGATCACAATAGCACTGCACAATTTTTTCTTTCTGTAAAATGAGTTTATTTTAAAAGAAGTCTGCAAAAGTCAACCGTGTGTGTGTGTGTGTGTGTGTGTGTGTGTGTCTGTGTTTGGATCCTGAGATAAATTGGGTAAGGAGGAGATTACCAACGTGTGACCTTAGGCTTGTAAGGGAACACACAGAGCTAGGCGCTTCAGACCACAGAGGAGGTGTAGGGGGCGGGCCTCTTCCTGTGGGGCTGGGGGAGGGGAGGAGAGTCAGAGGAGAGGAGGAGGTGCTGGGCCTTATGGAAACTGTCCACATTCCCGTTACTCAGAGGGTGGGGCTTATGCCCATTCCCTCTGTCCTGGGCAGTGCCTGCTGATGTCCAGCCCCAGGCTGTCTCCATGTGAGTCTACTCCTGGAAGCTGGGGCGAGGTCCAGCTGCACCTAGAGTACTGGCCTCCATTCCTGGAACTGCCCTTTAAGAGAAAAAGACAACCAGCTGTAACTGGGGGTAGAGAAGGTGCCTCTGAGAGGATAAAGACCTGCTGGGGGTGGAAGGAGCACAGGCTGCCCCCCAACTCCCCCACGAGGAAAGGGAACTGAGACACTCTGCAGCCCTGGCCTCGGGTGTGGAACCTGCTGGGAGCAGCATTTTCCAGCCCACGGGAGATGCTTTCCATAGGGAGTGAGCTCCCCATCGGGGAGGCGTGTGAACGGGGCTAGCCAATCTTCTAATGGGGGTGCTCTGAAAGCATTTCAAATGTCAGAGCAGGATTGGACTCAGTGTTTCCAAACTTCGTTTTAGATTTGATTCCTTGAAACTGTTATTTACACCATGCTTTTCCTTTGAACAATTCATGTATTTTACTAAAAGGGTAAGCTCATTTTTAAAAAAAGTAAATCTGTATCATGACCATAGAGAGGTTACCATAAAAATAGATAAAAGAAAATAGAAAGCGGTCTTAAATTCTAGCCTGCTTAGAGTGCTGAGCCTCAGACCCACTTCCTCCCGGTTGAAAAGGACAGTGGCTGGTGCCAGCCAGGTGTGAGGGTGGCTGTGGGGAGCAGAGCCGTCCCCTGGATGTGGTCAGCACAGTGGAATGAGAAGGGAGGAAGAAGCAGCTCTCGCTCTGTGATTCATCGCTGTTTGCAGTCTTGTTTGGACATTGCCTCTCCTGCCCACATGTCACGGGGGCTTTCAACCTCTCGGAAACACTGGCCCCGGGCCACCCAAGGAGCCTGGGCTCATGGCCCTTTCCCATTGGCTCCACCAAACCTGTCCTCTCGTTCAAGGGTCACCCCACCTGGGATCCTCGTGCGAGACTCATCCACAGGCACAATCTGAAGGGTAGATCGGAAGCCAACATCCCAGCCCTGGGAGTGCCTGTGCCAGGAGACCCCACCCTGTGCAGCCTGCCCGCAGGGGCAGGGTTGAGACTTGGGGTACCCAGGGGGATGACTCCAGGCACTGACCGATACTGTGGGTCAGGCTGGGTCTTCTCTCCACAGCTGACTCTTCCTCTTGTGGTAGAGGAATTAGGAGGGCCAGGGAGGAGGCCTAAAAGGTCACCCACAGCCGCGGCAGCCTTTGAGAATCAGGCAGCCTGATAAAGTGCCCTGGAACATTCTGAACTCAATAAGTGCTGTCTGGACAGGAACAATTAGAAGGAAAAGAACCCAAGTTCCAGTGGCTCCCCTGTGGCCCTCTGGGGGACACACTGCTGCCCGTCAGGGCACCCCGGGAGGCTCAGAACCAGTGCTTTCATTTCACGGTCCATCACTGTTCTCTGACATTATCTTTGGAGGCACCCCAATAAACTGAAGTGTGCAAGCTGTACTGACACACCCTTCTCTCTGCAGACTCTGGCTGGCTTCTTGGACAACTCACCTCGGGGCAAAGTGTGTGTCCTCCTAAGGTCAGAAGAGAAGTGGAGAGAGAAACTTTTTCCCGTTCCTGGGACAAGTCAATGGCCAAGCTAGAAGTGCCCCCGACACCCTATGCCCTAGACTGGGGGTCTGGCACGACAAACAGGACACCAGGCATGGCATCCAAAAATGTCCTGTCTGCTGGCAAGGCTGTATTTGAAGAACACTTAACCCTGTGTTGATGTGCTGTCCTGGGGTCATTTCTATTTTGGTGAGTTTTGCTTAATCTGTTAGTTGAATTGTTGGGAACGGCCAATGTTTTTCCTTTCGACTCCTCAAGATGGCCGTTTCAACGTAGTGATAATTGACACCAAGTCTCAGAAATGAGGAGCACATGTTGGGAGCAAAGTCGAGGCTGCAACCACGGTGGAATTTCTGGAGACATTAAAAACAAAAACAAACAAAACCCTTAAAGTTAGGCTCTTGCTGTCTTGCATGAGAAAGAGGGTTTTTCTGAAGGATATGAGCAACGGATGGAGCTTACGGCGAAACACAGCTTCCCATGCTCAGTTAGAGAGAAGGTGTGTGAGCTGTTGTCATCTATTAGATGCTACATTCAGGTAAGCAATTATTATCATTGCAGTCCAGGTGTGGGCTGACCGCAGGTACATGGCTTCACAAAGAAGAGAAACATGAGGTCGGAGTGGTCCCAGGAAGAGACTCAACTGGGAGCCCAAACTTCCTGGAAGGTGGAGCTTCATGGGGAATTAAGATTGTCAGGACAGGGGAGGGCTTGGGCCACTGGAAGGGTCTTTGGTAGCAAGAATCCACAGATGGTAAAAAGCATGTTTGTCCTCAAAGTCACAATTCCAGCCCCGGAGGGGAGAGCCCCTTTAGAGTAGGGTGTGGCTCTGGAGCCCTCCATGGCCACTCACTGACTGTTGCCTGGGGCATTTCATTCGCTTCTCTGGGCCTCAGTTTCCCCCTTCTCACAGCACACAGCTCCATGCCGGGCACACACATGCATAAGCCATGTGAGCCATCATCATCCTCAGCAGCGATCGTAGTTCATGCCACACTGATTTGCTAACCTGGGATGTGAACTGAGACGGCGGCCTCCCTGGGCTGGGACCCTGGCCAGCTCTGCACAAAGGCCTGGGTGACAATGAACTGCTAAGGGTGAGGAGCTGCCTCTGGGCCACAAAGGTCCCTTCTGTTCCTGCTTTGTCTCCCGCAGCAAAGTGGCTCTCGGGCACCGGGCTTTCAATTCCCTTTTTGTCTTTTTCAGAGTGTCTGCTGCCTTGAGAAGCAGTTACCGGGAATCTGACTCCACTGCACGCGTCCCGGCGTTCTTCCATGTGCTGGTGGGCTGGGGAGACTATCCTGGGGTGACAGGTGCCAAGATAACTCATACGGGGTACCACGCGTTCGACACGCCATGTCAGGCGGCCCTGCTCGGCGGCAGTGATGGAGTTTTGGGCCTGGGATAGCAGCCGCATTCACAAGCATTTGGGGCTTCTTCCACCGGGGAAGGCTCTGGCTTCAGGGTCTGGACAGGCAGAGGCGATACGTGTTAGAGGCCACCAACAAACTGGTCATTGCTTGGAGAACCTGGTGTTACACATTCGGTTTGGGGTAGATAAAGATGGAGTCTGGACTTCTCTGCCCGGACGAACAGTTCTGAGCTCTGAGGACCATCCAAGGACACCTGGGACGCCCTACGTTCCAGGAAAGGCAGACCTGGCAGAGTGGGGAGAAGGCCCCCTCCGTGTAGGTGGCCCCGTGGCACAGGCATCCAGGAGCTACGGGAAGACATGTGCCTGGCCCAGTGCCTGCAGAGCCCACCCTGTCCAGACCCAGCTCTGCCCTGTGAGCAGCATTTGAACGTCACCATGGGTCCTCTCATGCAGTCCCGTGCATCACATCTACAAAGAGGCAAATGTCTCTTCCAGCCAGAGGGCTTCCAGACTGCCCCGGCCTGCCCTGCCGGTCTGGGGTGGACGTGGGATCGGAAGGCCCACTTGGCACCACCTCACATTCCCGGAGGACCTCCCACCAGGTGAGTCCTTACAGTAGCTTCAAACACAGTTAGGCACGGCCAGCTGCAGGACCCACTGGCAAGGCCGAGAGACAGGCCCGGTCAGGCCTTCCTCCTGGCTCCCGTGCCCGGCCCACCCACCTGCAATGCATAATGGAATTTGTAAATCCTGTAATTGCCTTGTGACTAGTCAGGTGATGTTACATTGAGAGTGTTTTGTGTTAAAAACATTAAGCACAAACATTCAAGTCATCCACAGTTACTGTAAGCATTTCTTCGTGTCTTACTTTGGTGGGAACTTTTGCGGGCACCTTTGTCCCCAAGCTGCCAACTCCCAGGAGCCAGATGCCCCAGCTGCTACTCATGACAACCGATACAAACAAACACAAGGCCCCTGGCAGGGACAGACAGAGGCCCAGGGAGGCATGGCCTCTGCTTCTCCCGTGGAGTGTGGAGCGTGGAGCATGGAGCGGTGTGATCTGACCTGCACTCGCCCTCCAGGTCCCCCATGCCCCTCTGGCCCTGACCCACCCTTGTTCAGTGTCCTTTTCCTGGGTCTCCCACTGGCCTGGGACTGGAGCTCAACCCCTGCCTGCCCCGCCTGGCTCTTTGTCTGGCAGGCCTAAGCGCGCCCTGCCACTCCAGCCAGGATGTTCCTTGCACCCAAACACCCCATAAGTTGTTCCCCCACCCCTGTGCCTTTGCACTTGCAATGTTCTTAAAATTTCTTCCTTTGCCAACTATGCAAATCTGAATCCTGCCTCCTTCGGGGAGTCCTCCAGAACCATGTGTCCTCTCTCGTCTCCTGCACTCCTGGAAGCCGAATAGCTGGGCTCTCTGTAGCTCTTCACTGTCTCGCAGGTGTAGAGCTCTCCCTGGCCTGGGCCACGCTGCATGGAGAACCTGCTCGTCCATCTATCCCTGGGTAAAGCACCAGGAGTGGGAGGAAGCGGAAGCACGCTCACGAGACATGATCTCAAGGGGCTACCTCAGTTTCCCCAGTCCTGGGAAACGTCCTGGACGTCCACAGCCTGGAGTCAGCCCCCAGTGTCCACTCTGCTCAGAATGGCCTTATCGTTGTCCCAGCACTGCTACCTGGGACGGCCCCTCCCTGCTGCTCCTGCTGGCGAGTCAGCAGGGCACCAGTCTGGCTGAGCCGGGTTGGATGGTCCACCTGCCTCCCCACCTTTGAGGAGCAGGCTTGGCAGGTGTCCTGGACAATCCCGCTCCACCTGATCCCTGAGGAGCTGCAGGGCCTGGGCCCCCCTCCCCTGAGGCAAGCTGCTAGGCCACCTGCCTTCCTGGAAAATGAGACACAAATTCCCGGGGAACCGACTTCCGGGAGCTTCCAACTCAGAGGTAGAGCTTCCACAAGGCAGTGGCCGGCATCCCTCCTGCGGTTCTCAGGAAGCGCTGGGAGGTTGAGGGTGGGGGGGGCCACATCTGGGAGGCCACTACCCCAGGGTCTGGACAAGTCCTGTGTGTCTGTGGTCTTGAGTTGTGAGGTGGTGCTGCAGCCGCGGGAAAGGAGAGCTGGGCCGCTGACCACCACGCAGCTGTCGTGAGAATCGGTGGGTGCTGTCCACAAGGGGCTGCAAGCACACAACAGGGTCCTGTCTCCTTGGGGGGACCGCTGAGTCTGGAGGACTGAGGAGCTTGTCAGGCGCGCGCACGGACAGCCGACACTGCGGGCAGGGAGAAGACCCTGAGGGCTCAGGGCCACCCACGTGGGACAAGCTGAGACGTTGGGACTTTGCCCAAGGGGGTGTGTGTCCCCAAAGAGCCACGCTTGGGTCAGAGTGAGCAGCCTGGCCCTCTCCAAGCTCCCTGGCTGTGCGTAGGGAGCTGCCTGGCTGAGGCCACTGGAAGGGCTGCTGGGGGAAGTCAGGCAAGAGAGCCCAGGGGTGCCCTGTGGTCCCCGCAATTCCTTCTGAGAAATGTCTGCTGTCTGCAAGGCCAGAAGCCCTGATGGCCACCAAGACGCTGTCCCGCTTGTGCCAAGTTGCTCTGACCCGGACATTCTGCCCCAGTGTGTCAGGCAGGCCAGGTGAGCCCTCAGCGGTGAGTGACAGCACTAAGTGCACTCCAGGGTGCGGAAACCTTTTCAAAGCTGTCATCACGTGGTCTGCAGCCTGTTCCCATTCCCGGCAGGGTTGCTGAGCGCTCTCCCAATTAGCAGACTTTTTCATTTCCACCCTAGGGGACAAATGCGACTTTCTGGGTCAGCGGGAGGCCTGAATGTTCTACTAACCCCAGGAACATAGAGCCCCAGAGGGGATTTGGGAGCTGGTGCAATTTCCGGAGCCCAGATGGCTGGTGCTGTCGCAGGAAGTGGTGTGGCTCTGGCTTTGGGAGCCTGAGGGTGGCCACGTCTGCAGGCCCTGCCACACCGAGGCCTTCAGCCACACCCTGCCTCCTTCCCTGGCATGTATTTCTTTGTCTGAAGCAATCCATTGGGGGTGCAAGGCTGGCTCCTCAGAGGGGGCCTAGGCACCCCCAGAAGCCAAGTGCCCCAGCTTAGCACACTGGAAGTAGCCAGGAGAAGGGAGCTTCTCTGTGAACCGCTGAGCCCAGGAGGGTGTCCAGCCTGGGCCCGGGACAGGGCGGTTCTGAAATGGGCTCCCGTTCTGAGGCAGGGGGCTATTTCTCCACAGGTGCCAGCTCCCTGGGGGGTCTCTTGCACCCAGCAGTTAGCCCCACAATCACCTCCCACGTTCATCACCATCCTGAGCCAGGCCAGCCTCGGGCCCTGGCCATCTCCCAGCATGGCCCTCAGTCAGCACTCCCACCCAGGGCAGGGGCTGGGCTCCCTCTTTCCAGCCCTTCCTCCTGAATCCTGCAGCCCCTCTCTCCCTCCCTCCCCCTGTTCTGTCTCCCCCACTTCCTCCCTCACCCCGACCCTCCTCAGTGGTATCACCATCCAGCCTGTCATGGAGGCTCTACGGGGTGTGGTCTGGCTCCCTCCCCTCCCTCTGCCCCCCCCCCCCATCCTAGTTCAGGTCTCCTCACTTCCTGTGACCACAGCCTCCAACATGCTCCTGCCTCTCCCCAGCTCCAAGCCAGGCTCCACTTATCCCAGGAGGATGTTCCATCCCCTCCGAGTCCCAGTCCTGGAACACCCCGGAGAAAGTGCCCCCATCCTACCCCATCCCCTCTGGGAGGCCCTGGCAGCTTCTGGATGGGTGGGGGTACAACTGCCAGGAGGGGGGGTGCCCCAGGCAGACGGGGCAGCCCAGCCAAGCAACCCAGAGAGCAGTTTGAGAGAGACAGACTCAATCTGATGCCCCAGGAGCTGTATCTCTCAGGGTGAGAGGACAGAGAGGCTGCCCACCAGATGTCCCGGGCCTGGGCTGGACACCCTCCTGGGCTTGGCTTCTCCTGGCTGAGTCCAGTATGAGACGTTGGGACTTTGCCCAAGGGGGTGTGTGTCCCCAAAGAGCCACGCTTGGGTCAGAGTGAGCAGCCTGGTCCTCTCCAAGCTCCCTGGCTGTGCGTAGGGAGCTGCCTGGCTGAGGCCACTGGAAGGGCTGCTGGGGGAAGTCAGGCAAGAGAGCCCAGGGGTGCCCTGTGGTCCCCTGCCCAGTAGTCAGCCCTTCACCTGGACCCCCTCCCGCCCAGGTGGGATCCTCCTACCCTTGCCTAATATCCTGTCCGTGTTAGCAGGTAACAGAGAATCAGGCTTCTGAGAGGGCCTGAGAGGCTGGGGAGGCCCAGGCTTAGCGGGGACTCCCATACCCTCCTCTGCCCTCTGGGGACTTCTTAAAAGCACGCCTGCATGCACTGTTGGTGGGAATGCCAATCGTGCAGCCGCTATGGAGAGCAGTGTGGAGGTCCTGCAGAAAACTAACACCAGAGCTGCCTTAGGACCCAGCAGTCCCACTGCTGTCTCTATCCCCTCAAATTGAAAGCAGATACTTGAAAAGATATTTGCACACCCATGTTCATACCAGCATTAGTCACAACAGCTAAGAGATAGAGGAACCCGAATGCCCGCTGAGGGTTGAATGGGTAAGTAGAAGGTGTGTGTCTGTGGGATACAATTCAGGCTCCTGGAGTCGCCGGCGTGGGGCCATTGTGCAGGGAGGAGTCCCAGACGGAGGGCTTCACACTTGGTTGAGTGAAGTGGGGGCTGCCCCGCCTGGGGTAACTCAACTTCTAGTGATGAGTGACTCAGCCAGTTGCCTCAGATCAGGGAAATGGAAAAACCCCGAGTATTAATAAACGTTTCCTCATAACCTTCTTTGTTTCTCCATGGCCGGGGAGGTGTTCATTTCCTTTTGTCCAGGTCTCACTCACAGTGACAGAAGCACTGTCTGGGGTGTGCTTGCCTCCTGGGTCCCACTTCTAGTATTCCCTTGCTTTGTAGGCAAACTATGATGATGATGGTGATGGTGATGGTGATGGTGGTGATGGTGACACGGAGGTCTCCCTCATGCCAGCCCCCCTCCCAGCCCATGGCGAGGAGCTTGAACTTTATCTGAGGCGTGATGGAGAGTCACTGAGATGCTTTAACGCATTGCGACATGACTCCAAGTGTGTTCTTAGGAGAGGTAGTGGTATGGCGTGAGACTGGTGGGGACAGAGCATGAGAACGGAGGTCAGGCAAGAGGTGACGGGGCTGGAGTCGTGGAGATAAGGCAGCAGACACGAGAGGGGGGGCCAGGACTCGCTCTTGGGACAGACATGAGCGACAGAGGGTCCTCCCTGAGGGGACGACGGAGACAGCAAATCTGGGGGGAAGTCTATCTCCCCAGTTAGGCAGCTCTGAGATGCCTGCTGGACACGCAGAGGTGACAGTGAGTCAGCAGTTGGACATACAACTCTGGGTTTCAGGGACATTCAGGCCTGGAGGTGAGATGTGGCATGTCACCTGTGGCAATCAGGTGGCATTTATCTGGGACCAAGGCTGGGGCTCTCTGAGTGGGGGCTGAAGGAGAGGGTGGCTGGGACATGGAGAGGGGAGGGAGTGTCAGCACGTTTCCCGAGACTCTGGCAGCTGCCAGTAGCACCCGAGGAGCCCCAGGGAAGGCTGCCCTTCTACCGGGGAGGTTAAGCTACAGGCCAGCTCATGCCAGAGTCAGGAGGAAGCCCTGGGTCCCATCAAGCCTGAGGGCAGCCTGGGAGGACGCGTGAGGGCAAAGGGGGCATGGTGTACCCTGCACCAGGACTGGGGCCAGGGGCCAGGCTGGAGTCTGGGAGCAGGTCTGATGGCACCAGCTGGCAGGTCACTTAGGAAGACACCTAAAGGTCAGACTGCGAGGGTGCCAGTCCCTGCTCTTCATCAGGAGTCCTGAGAGGCCCTGGGCAGCTCACAAGCCTCCTCAGAGCCTCAGTTTCCCCATTTGTAAAGCGACAGAGCCGGACTCTTTTGCGGAACCTCAATGAATTAAGGCAGACAGGCAGAGTAGCTGTGGAGGACACAGGGATGGGCCATTACCTCACCCGCCAGCTGGCTCCCACCCCCCCAGATACACCTGCGGCTCTGCAGGACCCCCACCCTGGTCTGAGGCCTCAGTGGGCCATGAGGAAGGACACCAACCCGGAAAGGGCCTGGCCGCGGGGGAGGAGGCGCCGCCCTGCTGTTCACTGCGTCACCGCCAGCCAGCCGTCCTCCCCCCAGCTCCTCACTCTGAAGACAGTGCATACCCTGGGGCCACCTCTGAGCAGCCCCCGCGTGTCCCAAATTTGGCTCAGCTGCTTCCTGCGCGAAGCCCCTTCACAAGACCCATCCTTCCCATCCTGACTTCCCTGTCACAACCGGTGTCTCAAGCCCAACTGCCCCTGGCCACCCAGGGCCTTGGCGGGCGGGGCCTCTCCTCCCTCCTCAGCCCTGCTTTCTAGTGCGGACACTCTGGGCAGGACCCGGCCCACCAGGAATTGCATTCCTGCAGCTGCAGCCACAAACGGAGGGAGTCTGGGTGGGCTTCACGATGCTGTGCTTTGTCCTGTCGGGGTTTGGGGTGGCATTAATGTAAACCGAAGGATGAAAAACTGGGGATTTCAGTGTGCGTGGCGTTCCTATGAGAGCGGAGTTCCTATGAGGGTGACAATCCTGGTCACTGGTCCATGGGACGGGGGCAGGGATGGGCCTGCTGTCCCTCCCCGTCCCAGACACGGCCTCCTCTGTTGTGGTCATGTGGCTGAAGCTCTGACCTCTGCCTGCGACACTGGTCACAGGCAAATTCACCACCAGGAAATGGGGACACAGACAGTCTTTAGTGAGAACCCAGCTCAGGAAACAGGGATGAGCATGTCCATTTCTTTGTCCCTCTATCATGCAGGGTCTCTGGTCCTGCTCCCCGTACAAGAACGCAGGACACGGTGAGGCCAAAAAGAAACACCAACGGAGCCATAGATAGGGGAGTCATACCACTATATTCCCTCCGGCGGCTGGTCAAGACACAAAAGCAAACATCCGCCAGTACCCCAACAGGGGGTCTTCCTGCACCCCAGTCTCGCTGGCAGCCGGACAAGACACAGGAAGTAGGATCCACACGATCCGCAATCCGCCATCCACTTTTCTGCCAACCAACCAACCTCACTTGCTAACTGCAATCCCCTCTTGCTAGCGTAGCCGCGGCAGTGACATCAGTGGCTAATGGCTGACCGGTAACAGCTGACGGCCATCTACTACCCGAGCCAGCACCTTCCCACATGAGGCCGAGAGCCTGGAAACTGCTCTCTGGGGCTCTGTCTGAAGTGACCCTCATTTCTGGGGAGGAAAACAAAGGCTAGGGCCTATGCAGGGAGCTTCTGGAAGCTCGTGCTGAGCACTGCTGACCTGCGTGGACACAGTGAACTTCTATTTAGACCCATCTGTAACTTTCGGTGGCTGGTAGGGATGCTGGAACTGGGGACTTGGGGACACGGGGACATGAGGACGCGGGGACATCTGCATTGTCCCCATTTTTGGTGTCCCTTGCAAAAGACTCGTGGCCAGAGACAGCAGCGTGCTGTCCCCTGGGGACGCAGGACCTCGCTCCTCCCCTCTGGACTGCAGGCCGTGCTGTGCCTCACGCTCTGGGTTCTGCAGAACCGCCCTGTCTGGGGATCAGTAGCACTGTGGTTTAGGTAGACATTTCCCTTCTTGGCAGTGACATATTCGGGTAATAATAAAAAAGAACTTCCCTTAAAAATAGCTAAATATAGAATTGCCCGGAAGTTACTTAGACGGCGGGGGGCTCCGCTCTGATATGGTCACTTCTGAGCTGAGCCTGGGCCCAAGGAGTGTCAGTCACACAGACAGCCTGTCACTGTCAGGAGCAGGTCCAGGTCCTGGGGCTTCCGGTGGAGCCTGAGGGTGTCAGCTGCCGGGTCAGGGGAAGGAGCGGGCCCTGACGGCTCCCACCTGAATGGGAGACACGTCATTTCCTGTCACTTTCCACGTGGGACCTCAGGCAGGGAGGTGACTTCCTGCCGTGGGCCCTGAGGGTGGAGAAGGTCTAGTGACATTGGCTCAGCATAACACTTGAGCCCCGTTTTGTTCGGGTCATTTTGGGGAGGCTGGACAGACTTGAGCAGCACAGCCACTGTCACGTGTGCAGTGAGTCGGAGCCCGGAGATCTCAGGGCTGACGGACTGCCACCACCTGAGGCTTCTCTCTCCCCAGATGTTCCCACCGCATGGGAACCAGCCTCAAGTTACCTCTGCAGCCCTCTCTCCCACCTTGGCCAGGACCTGGTGCTCCCCCACTAGGGCCTCCTTCCTCCTAATGTTCTGTGGGCAACGCCACTCGTGTGTGGCCAGAGATGCATGTGGTCTGAAAGGTGGGGGATGGCCGACCACTCAGCACCCCAGCTTGGCTCCAGATGCAGCTGTGCTGCTCCTACCCGTCACCGCTCTGCTGGGCTCTGCCTGTGTCCCTTGCCTGCTGAGTCACATCCCATCCTGCTCCGGCACTGTGACTTCTGGTCAGGCACAACAGTTTCTGGTTGAACTGTTTGTGGCTGAATGTCCTTTCTGCCCTGAGAGGAAAGTTTCTGCTCTGGAAAATCACCAGGCCAGAAAGCAGGGGAAGTTCCTGGCCTTGACAGTTCTGAGAGACATTTCATGGGCGGGTCTCAGCCAGTGACATTGGCTCCTGGTCGGTAACCTTGATTAGACCACTTTCCTGCTCTCTGCCAGCCAGGGGGCTGTGTTCCAGAGTGTCCCTGTGGGCACAGCCCTTCGTGACAGGTACAGACCTTAAGCTGTGTGTTCAGAAACACGGGCTGCTTCCAGAAAGCACGGGACCCCTCAACTGCCTGAAGTGACCAATATGTGAACAGGTGCCCTGTCACCGCCCAGCCGTCCTTAGGTAAGCTCCTTTTCAATGCCCCTGGAAGTCAGGTAAATACCGAGCATGGGCCAAGTGTCAGTTAAATCATTAGAGCAGAAAACACATTGCCCGCCAGCCTGGGGGGCGGGCCCAGAACTCACTGAGCTCCCCACCTGCGCAGGTAAGTCACTCAAGTCTGTAGACAGCACTGATCTGAACATCTGTCTCTCCCCTCCTCCTCTCTGTGGCTGGTTGGGGCATTTGTCGTGCCTGCTTGGTGGGGTCACAGCAGCACACACAGTTAAACTCTGACAGTCCCAGTGCAGGCCCCCGAGCTCCAGAGAAGGCACTTGGCAGTTCCACACGGCTCCGCTCTGGACGGGCCACGTAAAGCTGACTGACGGACCCAAGGACACCCTAGCAGCCTGACTGGGCTTCCCAAGGGGGGGATTCAAGGCCACGTTTGATACTAAACGGCATTGACAAAGGCATAGAAATATGTGGCGTGGTGGTCCTCTGGTTTCATCAGATCAGGGATTCCTAAGAGCACAAAGACTGGAAACAGGCCCTGGTCCTTGCCACCCATTAGTGCGGAGACTGGGAGGGGGCACTGCCCAGGCTCAGCCATGCCACACAGCTGTCCCCTTAGTGCCCCTTCTCCCCAGGTGGCCGAACATGACGCCCATGCTGCCGCCTTCTCGGCACCACTCTGGGCCTCAGGCTGTCCATCTCTGAGATGAGGGAACCCGCAGGGCAGGAGGGAGAGTTAAAGAGACAATGTCACAGGTGCCCAAGGCAGTGTGAGCTGTCAGTAAGGGCTGGCCCCCGGCTGCCGTCCCACCAAGTGTTCATATTTAGGGAACACGGATTAGACTGTCACTTTCCCTTTGCCTCCAGAGCCTCCCGGCTCTGAGTGACCTCCCAATACTTATCTAGAGCACCCGGGTCTGAGGATGAAGGTAAGCAGTAGCCTGTGCAAAAGCCTTGTGGCTGGAAGGAGCTGGGAATGAGGGAAGGCTGGCACCCAGGAGAGGGGTCTGTGCCAGGGTCAGGGCACACAGAGCCCCCTGCCCCAGCTGTTATCTTAGAGCAGGGGGAGTGTGGGAGAGGGGATCGGACCTGCAGTGTGCAGGGCGCCCCTGCTCCTCCCCCAACGCCCTAGGCCGTGGACGGGCCTGACCCACCAGTGGCAGAGGGTCTAAGCCTGGGCCTGGGGGTTGGGAGACGCGGAGTCCGGCTGTTGCCCTCACAGCTGGTTCTGTGGTAGACATAGAAGAGGAGGTGATGGAAGAAGAGCAGGACTTCGGCTTCCTGAGCTATCACTAGGGCTCCCTGGGAAGAGAGATTTGGGGACAGGTGAGTTTGGGGAGCCAGGCGCCTCCCTGCAGGACTTCTCAGTCCTTTGGCTGCCCCTTTAGTATGGATCTCTGAGGGTGGTTGCCCGCGGGTGCCCCAGCCCTTCCAGCCTCAGAGTCCTTGCTGGTCCCTCGCAATGCTGATAAGCTCCCCCCGTGGCTGTTAACCCAGGTGCGCTGCCTGCAGGGGGCGCTGGCAACATGGCCTTGGCAACCCCAGGCGCATGCAGCAGCCATTCAGCACTTTCACGCCCCTTTAAGTTAAGTGGAAAATTTCAAACGAAACCCAATTCAGTTATTGAAAAGCAAGCATGTTTGGAACAACTTAGGTAAATGAAAGTCCTTCTTTGACGATAACTTTTATGAAATGTAAGTACAATGAATAATTTCTGATAAAAATTTAGTATCTGAATTGAGATGTGCTTTAAGCATGAAATACACAACGGATTTTGAAGACTTAGTAGAAAAAAGGAAAGATATTTCATTTATAGTTCTTGATATCCTTACATGTTAAAACGATCATTTTTGCAATAGTGGATTAAATGAAAAGATATTATTAAAATTAATTTCACCTGTTTCATGTAAAAGTACCTCCATAGCTCCATTATATTTTTACTGGATGGTGCTATCCAGACACACAAAACTTTAGCAAAACCTGAAGTTGTAATTCACCCCCTGGTGGAAACTTTGAAAGGGTGGCTCTGCCTGCACTTCAGTTACTGAGAGAGCCTCTGCTCGATGGACATATTTGCAAGTGTGCGGGTGTGCATCTGAGTGTGAGGGGGGTGTCCGTGTGTTCCTGAGGGGTTGGGCAGGAGAGCCAGTGTGCGTGAGGGGCCGTCTGCCTGCAGGAGGCAGACCGCCGAGCGGGGGCATTTCCAAGGGACTCGGAGGTCCTCGTGGGGGCCAGGCTTCACTGGCTCCAAACTGCTCTTGGTCTCATTACTATCACATCAAGGCCACTTCCTGGGAAACTGTGTCCCAGAATTACTCAGAGCTTGCACTTCCGTGCTCAGGAAATGTCAGGTCAGGCGGGTGTCACTGGGTTTCACAGTGACCCGTCATCAGGGGCTTGAGTGGAAATGTTTGACAAGACATAATTCTTTCTTTCGGAAACTTGGTCTTGTGTGGGCCGTGAGGTTCTCGGCAGCAGGTGGGGGTGTGGAGGGTGCTCTGCCCTTTGTCTGCCCATCTGTGAAGTGGACCCAGCATTCCCTCCGGCTCCCTGGGTGGCTAAGGGCTGATGGAGACTGAGGGGGTGGGGGGAAAGGAGGGCTGGCGCAGAGCCGCGTCACCCCCAGGCTGTACACAGCACGGAGGGCGCAAGGCCTGACCAAAAAGGCTGGACGGGAAATGTCAGGGCATCCGCCCCATTTCCTAGCCCCTCCCCTAGAGGCGAGGCCACAGCGGAAAAGCACAGCCTGAGGCAGAACGACATGGAGGAGCTACAGTGAGTGCCACTGGGGGGGTGCGGGACTCTCCCCAAGCCGGGACCACAGGAGGGCTGAGTGGGTGGGGGGACAAGTGGGTGAAAGTGCCGGTGAGGGCACTTCCTTTCGTTTTTCTCCTGATTTCTTTCTCCCCCTTCTTCCACTTCCCCGCTCCCCCCAATTCTGGTTCAAGCCGTTGTTTGTTGTTTCTCAGTCTAGTTGTGTAGGACACAGCTCCCTGGCCCAGGCTGGTGTTAGGAGCCTTGCGCTCCCCCCCCACCCCCCCAGGCAGTTGCTCTCCGGTTGTGGTTTGGCCGCTGACGGCAGCTCTCGGCAGCTGCTGGCCACTCGTGGCGGCACACAGTAGCCCACGGCAGCCCAGCTCCAGTGCCCTGTCCCCCACCTCGTGAAAGCCCCGAGGAGGCGCCCAGCAGCCCTCCTGATGGCCCCTCAGGGTGACAGAGTGGGACTCGAGGCAAATAGAAAAAACGTGGCTTCACACCGCTTCCCCACGCCCCCAGCCCTGGCAGCCAGGCTGTGTGTTATGACCCGAAAGGGCCTGGACGGCGGCCATGGCTGTTCACAGGCCCACAGATAGCTGCACTCTAACGAGGACCACCCACCCAGCGCCTGGCAGGATTTGCAGCCACCTGTGTTTCCCTTTTATGTTTCATATACTTTATGTTTCAAAAATTTAAGATTTGTACGTGCAGGAGAATATGGGCCGATGTGGGACTTACCAGCATGGGAGGATGAGACCCCCTGAAGCCCCACTGACCCCACACACACCTGGGCTGGATTCCGGCCGGAACAGAGTTCTGGATTTGGGTGGCCCCCAGGGGAGCCAGGCTTCCATTCCATTCCAGTGGGCGGGCGCTGCACCCTGTGGCCGGAGAACCGAGGTGCCAGGAAAGCTGCATGGCAAACACCCCCTGGGGCCTGGGGTCACATCTCCAGAGAGGTCGCCTCTGGCATAACACACGGGAGTAGGGCCATTGGCTTCTGACCTCAGATCCTAAAATTCAGGGAAGACAGAAATCGTGGCTGAGAGCTGGTAAGTGTGGGGCCTGGGCCTGGGAGCCTGCACAGTTCACTCAACCTGGGGTTTAAAGGCTGTGAGGCCCTGGCTCCACATGACCCCAAGGGGGTGTGGCTGGATGGTGTCTAGGACACAGCACAGGATGGCCCATAGGGATGAGGCCAGACGCAGCCCTGCCCCTCAGCTGTTCACCCGTGAGGCAGGATCCTGCAGCCAGTACAGTACCCTCGGTATAAGGGTGAACGGATGTCTGGTCCCTGCGCTGACACTACACTCCGCCTGTTTCTCCTTCCCCAGCACTAGAGCCTTTCACCAGCTTTTGCCGAGATTCCATATGCTTCTTTCAGCCTGTTTCCCATCTTGAAAATGAGGGAGTTGGATTCGAAATTCTCATCGTCCTTTGCAAGTTTCCTCTTCTGTCCTAAGAACACAGGGTTCCAGCTGCACAAAGAGCACAATAGTGTGGTCCCTTGCTGCCTGGAACCCAGTCCATGAGTCCCTTTGAGCAGTGCCTCGTTGGGCCAGGAGAGGGCGGCCGTGCCCCAGCTGAACCCACGCTGAGCCCAGGCACCCAGAGACGCAGGGAGAAGAGGGCACATGTCTGTCTCTTTGCACCACCTCGGGCACCGACAGTGGCCTTCCCAGGACTCCCCTGCAGCCGACATCTCTCGGGAGGAGCAGGAGCCTCAGACTCGCTGCAGCCCCCACAGCTCTTGCTGCACCCTGAGAGGGAAGCAGCAGGTTGGACGGGTGGGACCAGCGGTCTGGGATGCTAGGACACCGGGAGGCGTGACCTCCGGGTTCACCTGCTGTTTGCAGTGAAATCTCTCTGTCTCTTGGGGACAAGTTCTCTGCGTCCTGCTGCCGGCCCCCAGGTCTCAGCTCTTTCTCCTTCTCTCAGCCCAAGTCAGCGGAATCCCTGTGGAGACTTTGCACCTCTGCCCCACAACCTGCCTCTCGGATCTGAGAAGGAGATGACACAGCTCAGGTCTGAGAAGGCAGATGACGCCCAGGAAGGTGAGGAACTCGGCTGGCTGCCCGTATGTGGCAGGGGTGCCCTGAAGCCCCCCGAGGACATGGGGCAGGCCGGGCAGTGTCCAGCACTGGGCCACGCCCCTCCCGGTCACCACCCCCTCCTCCCTTCCTTCCTGGAGGTGTGACTGAGGAGGAAGCCTGCCTGCTGGGCTGGGCCCCCAGCGTCTATGCAGTCTCTGTTGGCATCTGAAAGGCAGGCGCAGGCAGGCTGCTCTCATTCACTTCTCCATCACCTGCCTTAGCTTTTAAAAAATCCGTTTTAATTGCAGGGAAAATATTGTGCCCTTGCCCCCTGCTGTTTTTTCCTTTGTTAGTACAGTGATTGACTTGCTGGATGGGAGCCCGCTGAGAGGACGCTGGCGTCTTCCTCGTCCTGTTTGCTGGTCTAGTTCAAGTGCGTGCCTCTTTGCATAATGGTTCCAAACAACTCAATTGAAGGTGATTTATAGAACAAAATCAATGGGAACAGAAAGACGATTAGTCAGCATGTGAGCTAGAAAACTGACCGGTTTGTCATGTAATTTCTTCTGATTTACAGCAAGAAAGTTTATGAAGGTCCCTTGGTCACCTGAAAGCATGTGCAGGGACGACCAGTATCCGTCCACGTGCCCTTGATGACCTACCTATTTAATTATTCAGTCCATCCTTAGAAAACAGCACGCACGCGATGTCCTCTGCTTTTGTGACTCCCTTTCATTCCACTTAGCATTGTATCATGGGTACTATTCCATGCCACCAATACTTTTTAGCATTTTCAGCGGCCACATACCATTCTACCGTAATTTCTGTAACTTATGCAGACTGTCCCCAGCTTTGGGTATGATACATAATGACTATTCTTGCATGCAACTCTCCATGCAGAAACCTATTTCCTTAGGACGTATTTTTATGAATTTTGTTGGGATTTTGGTTCACTGCACCATTGCCCCATCTCTCCACCCTCCAAAAAAAGACACGCCAATTTACTCTTCTACCGAAGGGCGGGGCCATCTTGCCTCTGTTCTTTGGTCGGAATAGGTTTTACAGTCTAAACATTATTTGCCACTTTGATGGGAAATAAATTGGACGTCATCGATGCTTTCAGTGCATTTCTTTGATTCAAGTGAAGTCTAGCATTTGTCACAAGCTTATTGGCTGGAGTGCAGTTTGTGACATGTCTGTTCCGGTCTTTTGCCCATTTTTCTACAGGTGTGCTTGTCCTTTAAAAACCTCATGAGAACGCTACTAACTGTTTGCCTGTAATATATATTGCAACACTTTCCTCTGCTTGGTCATTTGGGTTTACGGTATCTTTGACCATCCAGACATTTTCAGTTTTCGTGCAGTCCAACGTATCAATCTTTCCCTCTGTGGTGTTTGGAAAGACCCCACCATCCCAGAGTAATAAAATGATTCATCTCTGCTCTCGCTGCCTTTGTCTGTCTGATGGATGTGTGTAGGTGGTGACATGAGGCTTCCAAACTTTGCTTCAAACTTTGGTCTCACCTGAGTGACCAGAGATTGCAGATGGAATGTAAGTCTGTGGTTTTGAGCGGGGAGAAGCTGATGTTGCCCAGACATCTTCACCAAACCCCCAGATACAGATTTGTTCATCCTGGTCAGTGGAGCGGGGAGAATTGTTTTCCCTCAACGGGTCATCTTTTCACCCACTGGGCGAAAAGGTCAGGGTTCGTCTCAGGGCCACTGCTGACCCCAGTGGCACATGCAATGTCTCAGAGTGGTGAGCAGCAAGTGCCAGTGATGAAAAGTACAGACAGTGTCCCCAGGCCGGTGCTGTGGGCAGGGTTTCAGGTTGGGGCCCCTGCACCAGGCAGGGCTGCCTGAAAGGACGACACCGCTCATAACGCCGGGCGTTGGAGAGAACTGACTTGTAGAATTTCATAAATCAAGACTATTTTCGTTTCTAGGGTTGAAAATTGATTAAACTCTGAACCATCACGCATCGTATGGATCTGGGAGGCCCGTCTCCCTCCCGCTCTGTTTGCCAGAGCGTCCCGCGTGTCAGCAGTTTTCCCGGAAAGCAATCTTTTTATGTTTAGCATCCTCTCTGCCGATTACTGTAATGCTGCTGTGGTCGGGGCCTGGCCAGGCAGGGGACAGAGGGAGGGTGCTCCCTGTGCCTAGAACTCCTGGCCAATGGGAAGGCTTGTCCTTTCTGACTCCTCTGGGAGAAAGCTGGGCAGGTGTCCTCCCGAGCCCTCTTAGCTGGATGCAGGATCAACATCCTGTTCCCCCCGGCCTGGGGTGGGGGCTCTGGCTCAGGCGCTCTCACCAGCACTTCTTAGTTCATTTGGTTGCTGCTGGCATTTGACATACCTGGGGAGAGGGGGCCTTTTTAAATGATTTATTTTCCTAGGGACCATTTCCCCAATGAAATGATTTGATGCCAGTCATTCCACCTCAGTCCTCAGAACACGAATACTGAGCTGAGCGGAGCTGGGATTCGGGTGGGGCCACAGCTCTGAGAATCAGCTCATGGTGGTGAGGCGGACGGAGGTTTCCAACGCAGACTGTGGTCACCCAAGCTGGGGAACGTGCTCGGGGTCAGCAGTGGATGCACGGGGAGTTTTGAGGTTTGAAGCTATCGTGGGGCTCGTCTACTTCTCAACCTCATCTTCCTGCCTGGGTTCCAAATTCTCACCAAAAGTGAGGGCTGGCGGCCAGCTGTGCGATGCCCTCTCCCTGGGCAGGGCCTGGGGAGGGGTGGTGTGAGCTCTGGGGGTGCGGAGGCCCCTGGGAGGCCCCGCCCAGGGCATAGCCACAAAGTGCTGTGTGTGGTACACCCTGCCGGGCCCACGGTCCCACGTTCCACCCGCTGCAGAGGCAGCCGGCGCGGTGTTGGGGCTCTGCCAGCCAGCTGAGTAAAACTGCTAATGAATAACACCAGTTAAAAAATGGGCCTGATCTGGGCTTCCAGAGTGCTTCGCTGGCCCCCAGCCCAGCACTTCCCAGCGCAGGGTCAGCCTGGGGGTCCTTGGAGAGCAGGAAGCGCTGGCTTCCCCATCCCCCCACCTTGCCTGGAGTGCAGTCACATTGCCATCGGGCCCTTGTCTTGACGGCAGGAATTTCATCAGCGTCAGGTCTCTCCCGCACTCTGGTCCCGTGCTGTCTTTTTCTCCGTTTGCATTAACACCAAACGGGTCAATCATCACATTTAAATAAAGGTGTCACTGTAGTGCTCTCTTCCTTGTCAAAGAAACGGTGGCCTCGAGGCTGTGTTGGGCTTTACACTCAGTGTGGGAAAGGCTGCATGTCCCTGGGAGGCCACGCCCGGTCGTTAATCAAGCCGGAGAAGGCCCTCAGAGTTTACAATAAATCGCAGGCAATATTGCTCATCACGGCCTCTCTGGGCTCCTGGGCGGCTCATTGATCCTCAGCATGAGGCTCACACTTGCAACGATGACGCCACAGCCCAGCCACCTGTAGATAAAGCCGCTGTGAGCCGGCCTGTGGCCCTGCCAGGGCCAGCATGGGCCTCAGGGCACCCTCCTCCCAAACCCCGACCTCCTGGGCACTGCAGGCTCCCATAGTGAATGACAGGCCATCTCCGAGAGAGGATGAAGCCAGCAGGACCTGGGGGGATCACTGGGTCCCGGGGAGTCCTAGGTGGGGGCCTGATGGAGCTGCTGCACGTCTGGGGCCAAGGAGTGGTCCAGGCACCTCATCTTCTGACTGGGGCCCTGCCTACTCCACCTCTGCTGCCCTCCCAGCCCTGCCAGCCAGTGACAGTGACAGGAGCACATGCCAGCCCAGAGCCTCTCCTAGCGCTGGCCCATTCAGGGGACACTTCAACCAAAGACCATTAAGCTGTCACAGCCTCTATGTGTCGTCCCCTCTTGCATGTTACTGATGTGAGGTGCTTCTGCTTCCTGTCCCTTCCTCTCTACTGAGTCACCGCCATCCAGCCAGGCCACCCTGCTGCCAGCTCTGAGCTCATCGGCTCTGCCAGCAATTATTTACCCCAGAACTGGGGTGTGGGGTTGAAGAGACGTGGGTCTGACAGGGACTTTGCAGTCCCAGGCAGCTGGAGTGGTTCAAAGACTGCTTGGCGGGGCCCTTCTGCCCCCATCTCCTCTGTGTGGAGGGTGGGCGACATGGTCCTGAGGCCGCAGCTCAGACTCTGAGCCCTGCCCTACCCACCCCCAAGCCTGCGCGGCTGCCTGGGTCTAAGGATGTTGGTCCGACTGACGCAGAAAAGGAAAGTGTTGCGTCAACAAGCTGACACCACTCCCCACTCCACCGGACTGCGCTTCTGGCTATAGCGTCCCCTTCCAGACGCAGGACGGCTTCGGCCAGTACCCCAGATAAAGATCTGCTCACGGGGTGCTCCCCGCCGCCCCGAGCTAATGGCACAGCCCAGAAGCCCGGCACTCAGCCAGGTGCCCACACTCTTACCTGCAGCTTCACGGAGATCTCTCCACAAGCTTCATCATCAGGAAAACCTTGAAAGAAACAGGGAGGTGACGTCTCATGCCCAGCCCAAGGTACTGATTGGTCTGGGGCCCATCCCTCCACTATTATGACTAAAATCTGGATGAAATGCAAACAGCTGCTGAGGCCTCGGTGAGGCAGACAGACTGAGGGGGTGTGGGGGGGGCGCAAGTCCCAAACCAGCAGAGCCACACAGAGGCACCAGCTCTGATAGAAACCCCACCTTTCCAGCCAGAGGAACTCGGAAAGGGGCCCCTGCAGACAACAGTGGGTCCGAGAAGAGAGAGAGCAGATAACAGGACCTCCTAGTTCTGGGTATGATTCTGCACAAGCCTCGGAACCACCTGGAAGGTGCACGGTGATGAGAAAGTGGCGAGATGGACCTGCCATTAAACACCACCATCAGCTTCTCCAGAGGATGAGAACAGGACCCCGAGTCCATGCGGCATGGTACCCCAACATTCAGAATGCAAAACGAAATCACTCAACAGAAACCAGGAAAACGAGCACCCCTGGAGGGGAAGGGCAGTGACGGGTGACGGGACACCAGCCGCATGGCCTGCTGCTGGCAGTAGGTACTGTCACTGCCTCACGCGATCTCACCCACACTGGCAGTGACTGACATATGAGCCGAAGGGTAAGAATTCTCAGCGGAGAAGTGGGACATCGAAGGAGTAAACAGATGAGTATTTTAGAACTGAAAAACACTATGTCTGAAATAAAAAATTCACTGAGGGACCCAAGAGCAGAATAGAGGTGGAAGAGGAAAGTCAGTGAACTTGAAGATAAAGAGAAAATATCCAATCTGAAGAATAGAGATAAAAAGAAAAAACTGAGCAGAGGCTCAGGGACTAGTGGGAATGACATCAAAAGGCCAGTACTTGCTTGGAGTTCCAGAAAGAGAGGAGAGAGGGATTGGAGTTGAGAAGTTATTTGAAGGAATAATGGCTGTAACATCCCAAGTTTCGTGAGAGACACATATGTAAACATTCAAGGAGCTCAGAGGACTCCAAAGAGGATAAACTAAAAAAACAAACCAAACTACAAAAAACCACCTCTGGAAACATTATAATCAAATTGCTGAAAACCAAAGAAAATGTCTTGAAAGCAGTTAGAGACAGCAACATGTCACACAGAAAGCGCTGACTGAGTGGCTGAAACGTTTCGTGGGGCCCGTGGAGGCCAGAGGCAGTGGGACAGCAGCGTTAGAGAGCAGCGAGGGCAGGTGTGTTGTGAGCCCACCGAATGCGTCTACAGAAACGCAGGTAAAATGAAGGTGTTCTCAGAGGCCGGAGACAGGCTGTCACAGCCCTTCTCTACCAGAACGGCTGAAGGCAGGAGGGAGTGCCGCTAGAAAGAAGCAGGTCTTCAGGAACGAGAGGAGGAGCAGCAGGAACGGGGACTAAATAATATAAATAACTGCTTCCTCCTGTAAGTTCTTTAAAGCATAGATGACCATTTAAAACAGAAAAAACCCGATAATACTGTCTGGTGGACTTTTCAACATACGTACATGTAATAGTGTGACAACTCCAGAATACAGGCCAGTTGTGGGGGGTCGTCCTAAATGGCTGCGAGCTTCTTGTACTTTCCGGCTCCCCTCCTAAATGTCACCCCAGCCTGTGTGGCCTGGCCTGCACGGGCTCCACCGGGAGACAGGGACCGCTCCCAGGCACCGCGCACCATAGAGAGCTGGCTCAGGCACCGCTCGTTCAGGCCGAGATGTGCTTGTCACCTGGGCTTTGGTCCCTTACCAAACCTCCTTGTCACCTGGCGCCAACAGCCACCTTTGTATCCAAGGCCAGGGGTGCTGGCTGGTTTCCACGTCACTGTGGGACATCAGGATGACAGGTGGGTCAGGTCATTGTCCCGAATAAGCAGGGCCTAAACGGTGGGTGGCTGCCCTCGTTGACCAGAGTCGAGGCCCCCGGAGTCTGACCTGGACGGCTGCGCCTTCAGCTGTGCCTCCAGCCTCTCCCCTGCTCTCCTGAGATTGATTGTTAATTACCGGGTGTGTGGGAAGGTGGCGTGGCCAGCCCAGCGAAGGCAATACTGTCTGTGGAGGACTTTAAAACATGAGCAAGCCCAAAGAGGAGCCGGTCGGCTTCTCATGATTCCAGAGAGGCGTCCAAAGAACAGCAAGAGAAACGCCCCTCCATACAGAGATGCTCCTGCCCTCGGTGCACTGCCAGCTGCAGGAGCATGAGACCAGCTTCCGCTCCAGAGGTCAGGAACCTCCCGGTGCACCCACGGGGAGGGTGGGGCGGGATTTGAGCCCAGTCTTGTCACATGGGGGCTTCTGCCATGCTCCGGCCACACCACAGACAGGATGGTGGCCCTGGGAGTGGAGGCTGCTGCGGTGGGGTCCATGCCGGGCCTGTAAAAACTCCAAGCAGCTGCCAGGGTCCAGCAACACTCCTGCTGGGCTGAGCAAGGCAGGGCCTCCATAGGAAAGGGTGTTGGAGCAGGGGTAAGTGTGTCTTCACCAGCCAGGTGTTTGAGGGACCCATCAGGCATGTCCAAGCCCAGGCCCAGGACCCGGCCTCAGAAGGCCCCCCAGCCCCACCCCCTCCCTCTTGCCTGGCCCTGGAGAGTATCTGGGCGGCTGGCTTCAGGGGTGTTACAGGTCTCCGAGGGGCTCAGGGTGTCCTCTAGCTAAGTCAGGGGCCAGTCAGAGGAGCTGTGGCCAGGGAAGAATGAAGCACCGATCTTCACTGAAACAGCACAGCTATTTAACCCCCCACCCCATTGGGTCCCGGCCAGGCAGCTTCCAGGAAGTACACTGTGCTCCTGATGGGCACATGGGCACCTGATGTGCAGCTGCTGCCACCACATCTGCAGGGAGCCTACTCGCCTCCACTAGGCACTTTGCTCCGGCCACTGACAGAGCAGCCCTCCTGGGGCAGGGGGCCAGCCCAGGGGCTGCGTCGGGGAGCCCCATGGGCCTCAGTTTCCCCAACTCTAAAACCAGCACAGCTGTCTCCAGGGACATGGGCATGACACCGAACCCACAGAGCAGATGCACCCCTCCCACCTGCGCCCTGGTTGCCCTTCGCTGGACCAGCCTGGAGTCCAGCCTGCAGCCAGGCCTGCCCGCTTCCTGTCTGGGTCGGCCTGCTGAATTATTCACTCGGCATGGGGCAGGCCCTGGCAGGCCTGGGAGGGTGAGCATCCTCCTGGACTGAGTCCATCCCTCTGCGCTCTCAGCCATCTCTGGCTCCAGCTCAGAGCCTCCGTCGTGCTGTTAATGGAACTTCAGCACAGGCCCCTTCCCCCACGGCCACAGCCAGACCAGCGCCTCCCTTTTCTGCAGCCCACGTTGGCCTGAGTCCTGCCCTCTGCATGCTGGCTCTGGGAGAGAGGGCTATATTCACTGCACCCGGCACAGCGTTACACACGGCCTCCAACCAGTCACCCCACTGACCCCACACCAGGCCAGGACTTGGGACGAAACGGACTGCGACTCTCCAGGGCTGGAACTGTTGATGGTTTTGCCTTGTTTTCTCAAAGAGTGTTTCCCAGGGGCTTAGAAAGGACAACTGAAGGTTTGCTTTGGGGTGTGTGTGTGCACATGCATTGTGTGTGTGCATTGTGTGTGCATGTGTGTGAGAGTGTACATGTACACATGTGTGTATGTGTCATGTGTGCAATACTTTGCACCCTAGCTGGCTTCCCTCGCCCTAACTCCCGTGTGCACACGTGTGTGCACTTCCATGCATGTATACACGCACATGTGTGCAAAGGCCGCACTGGAGCAGGATTTGGAGCTCAGTTCTGTGTGCTGCAGCCTGGTCAGCCTTGGTACACCCAGGTTTGGTTTGGGGTTTATGTTCACTTGCCAGTTCCTTCTGGGGTTCCCAGAACCCCCTGCCAGTATCTGGGTCCCTGTAAGCCTTTGGCATCAGCTCTGCTGAGAGAAGAGCCCCCATGCACCTTCAGCCCCTGCCAGCCCTGTGCTGCCCTGGTAAACAAGGAGAAGGTCTATCTGCCAAGAGAGCCATGGCAACCCTGCTAGAGGCCCTCGGGGACAGCTCGTCCCCACTCCAGTATGGGCCTCCCCCAGGTATGTCTCAGGCTGGCACGAGGGTGGGTGAGGGGACTCTGGGCAGACGCAGAACAGCCTTTGGAGGCCCAGTCATGGGACCACGGCACCCCCAGAGGGAGAGCCCAGCTGCAGGCTCCCCCACCCAGCCTGGGGCTGTCTCCGTCTTGGGCTGCTCACGGATGTTCTGTGAAAGGAAACCTCATGTGGACGCTCTGCAGGGAGAACCCCCTCCCCAGCTGTGAGCTGAGGTTCCCTTAAACAGAGCGACAAGGGGGAGCACAGGAGGAGAGGAGCCCCTACTGGCCTCTCAGAAGCCTGAGCCTCAGGCTGTTGCTGGGCGGCTCTCGAGTGGGGCAGGGGTGGCAGTGGGCAAGGATGAGGGCCTGGATGGGGTCCCGGGCCACCCCCACCTGCACAGTGGAGGCAGGTGCTGCCGCAGGGTCTGAGTCCTGGCTGTGTCCTCGTCCGACCAGCCATCCCAGGCACTGGATTGTGTGTGGCAAATACTCCCTTACATGGCCCCTGACCACGGCCCATTTTCTCACTGGCTAGACGTGCTCGGAACCCCACCAGGTCTGACCCCGGGGGAGTTGGCTCTCTGCGGTCCACTCACGAGAGACGAGGCCAGGAGACCACCTGCTCTGTGGTCCCTTTCCCAGTGCGGTGGACGCGACTGTAAAACCCTAATGGTCACCGTGCAGCTGCTTGCTGGCCACGCCCCTTCAAGCCCTCGGTGCTGACTGTGGACTGAGCCACCAGAATCCTGCCACGTCTCCTGCTGTGTGACCCAGCCCCATCAATGGCCCTCCGTCTGCCTCGCTCTCCCCATCTGTGAGGTGGGGGTAGAGGGGGAGCCCACCCAGAGGCCTGTGCTGGGATAATGTGAGGGGCGTGTGGTGCTGAGAACAGCAGACACCCCTACCAGACCCAGGACCCCTGAGGCTCCCATACCCTTTCTCTGAGCCCAGCAGACCCAGGTACCCACCTGAGGTTCCTGACGTCACAAGGCCACCTGTGCCAGACCCACAGCTGGAGTTCAGACCCCAGCTTTGCCTCCGACGTGCTGTGTGGCCCCGGGAAGCTGCCCAATTTCTCTGAGCCATTACTTCCATCTGTGGTTTGGGGAAGCCGACCTAACACAGTGGGACCATGGTGAGGACGAAGTGAGGTGACTGTTGGCACACGCCAGGTTTGGGGTCACCTCTCCACCAGCAGAGCCAGAGACCCAAGCCATAAAAGCCAGTGTACAAACAGCCAGCCACTGAGTGCCGAGCTTAGCCATGACAGTAGCACGAAGAAAGGGCTTTGGGAGCCCAAGGAGGTGCTATACGATACAGAAGGCTTCACAGAGGGGGTGACCTCAAGCCTGAACTTGATAGTGATAAGAGAGGGGGGTGTGGGGGCAGGGAGGGCATTCAGGACAGCGGGGAGACCCAGACACCTAAAAGCAGCTCATCCCTCAGTCCCGCCCCCGATTCCCCAACAAACAGGTGCCAGGTAGAGGCTGTGAGGCCCCCCACACTTGCATGGCAGGAGCCACCCTCTGCCCCTGCCCCTCCACCAAGCCCCCCACACTGACCTCTGCAGACCCATCTCCCCCACTTCTGCTAGGGCCTCAGGACCCGGGACACAGAGGCACACTGGGAGGCGGCTCGAGTGTCCGAGCCTGGGCTGCATGGTGGGTTCTCCGAGGTGGGGCCACGGCCATGAGCAGCCTCCCTCCACGAGCTCCAGGGAGCCCACTCGGGTGCCTGCTGCGTCAACCACACACCACTAATGGCCGCGAGAGTCCCTCTAAAAGGCCCAGAAGATAGATTTGGTTTGGTCATTCTTAGTGGGAAATCTGACTCAAAAGACCTGGCAAATTTGTAGGAAATTGGTTATTCATGCCCAAAAGGAAAGTAAATCTTGCCTCCACATAAGTCACTGCCCGAGAAGCTGTTACCCACGGTGGCAGCAGCACGTTCTGCCTGGCAGGCCAGCGGCATAAAACTCTGCCTTCTGAGTGATTTACAAACCCCGGCTAGGCCAGCGGCTGCCTGCCCCGGGGCTGCAGGCCCGGAGGCCGCTGTCCTCGGTGCTGAAAGCGAGCCTTTCAAGGGGCGGGGACGGTGGGTCTCCCCAGGACCCACCCAGAGTCCACCTCAGACAGTTCTGGCATCTGCTGCCCGAGAGCATTTCTGGCCATGAGTGGATGGCGTGTGGGGCAGGCTGAGAGTGTGGAGGTCCACACCTCCAAGAGAGGCCCCCAACCAGGGAGACAAGATTGGTAGGCAGACACCTAGCGTCTCCCCCTTGGGGGGCCGCTCCGAGTATGTTCAACAGCGCATCACGAGGTCCTCTGCAGACCTGAGCCCAGGTGCCCAAGGTGGTCACCGCTCACTAACTCGCCCTTTGTTGCCTTTCCTCCCCTCTAGTTTCACCTCTCAGCTCCGCACCACACTTGCTGACATCACCTCCAACTAACTATGTGCCCCAAACCTTTGTCCCAGACAGTCCCAGACAGGGACCCCAGACAGTGCTGCCACTGTGGCAATCTGATTGCAGACCAGGCTTTGCATGGCATCACACTGAGTGTTTTGTGCAGGAGACTCCCTCCTTTGCCTGCAGGCTCACAGTCCACACGGCTCTACCGACATTGCCAGTGGGGAACCCAAGCCCAGTTTTCCCGTGGTTAAAGTCTCATGGAAGCAGCTCTTTCCAGACTGTGTCCCCAGGACACCTGGTCCCACCAGAGGCACCAACAGCTGTGTGGCCAGATCCCTGGCACATTGCTTCTCAGAGATGCCCCTGCCAGCTGAGGTGCAAGGTGCCAGCGCAAGGAGTCATGTGATTTTAGTGCCAGGTGTTTCCGGGACAAACTCACCAGGAAACCCTGCTTCTGCTCACACCTGTCAGCCCGTCACCCAGAGCCTGTGCTTCCCAGCGGCTCTCTGTTCACCAAAGGAGTGATTGGATGTACTCTCAGAGGTGGATTTCCTTAGTGCATTTAAATAGTGTGAAGTCACCAAATTCAATTTCCACACTCAGTCCTGGGAACACGTAGTTCACACATCCGTGAAATCCTGGGAGCAGGAGTAATGCGTCACCCTTGTTTGTGTTCCCAGAGCCACCCCAAGTAACCCAGTTTGTGTCGGCTGCAAGGGTGGTGTGTATAGTGCCAGGTCCTACCTAGATGGCTAGACCCTGGGCAGGCAGGATCTGAGGGGCACTGGCCTTGGTCATCTCTCCAGCCAGCACTGGCTGGACCACGGCTGGCGTCATCATGGAGCTCACCGTTGCTGAGTGTGCTCCATGCTCCAACGGAGTGCTGCTGCTGTGCCACCCCATGTTACGGATGAGAAAACTGAGGCCCGGGGAGAGGTATCAACTTGCCCAGGTCGCACAGTACAAGCAGGGTCCATCTGAGTCCCCAGGCCCTCAGCCCCAGACCACTCCCTTCTCTCTGCCTTTAAGAGTCTGGCTGAGCTGAGCTTGAGACACAGCTCTGGGCAGGCCACCTGCTGGCCACCGTGGGCCAGGAAAATTCTGGATGTCCGCAGACTCTGGTCCCATTGACACTGCACTAGACCTACCCACAATCAATTCTGGCTGGACAGCCAGCCACCTTGTTGGTGTGGCTGACCCGTCACCTACAGGGGACACGTGTGTGTGGCGTGTGCATTTAGTGTGTGGGCTCTGCTGTGGGCTCCCCATGTGCCCCAACCCCACTGGACTATGAGCCTCAGGGCAGCAGGTCTCTCTGTGGGTGTTTCCTGGGTGAGTTAAGGTGAGGGTGTGTGCAGAGCTGGGCAGGATCCATGCCTGCAGGCTCCCCTGGGACAAATGAATGGATAGATGATAGACAGACAGACAGACCGACAGACAGACAGATAGATAATGATAGATAGATGACAGACAGATGATAGATAGACCGACAGACTTGTATATAGATATAGATACCGACACTCAAGTCTGTTTCTCCTGGGAGCCTTGTCCCCAGCTTTGCAAACCTCGGTTTCCTTGGGTCCCAAAAAGCACCACAGCAATTTGGAGGAGAAAAGAGCTGAGAGCTGGCTCAAAGGCAGGCCCTTCTCATCCCACGTGTCCTTGGAGATGGGGGCTTGGAAGCCTGACGGGCACTGTCCTGTCGATTGGCCGCTCAGGGCAGCACACGGCAGCCAGGGAGAACCATTGTTCACGATCTTAGGTGTGTGGAGGGTGCAGCGCACTGGCCCATGTGGGAATCGAATCGGTGACCTCGGCGTTAGGAGCACGGCGCTCCAACCACCTGAGCCACAGGCTGGCCACCCACCTCTCTTTTCTCTGAGATCACAGACCTACAATGTCTGGAATTTCTCAACATCCCGCTGCCTCCCCTCCCTGACCGTTCCCCTCCACGGTGCTCCTCAAGGCCCCACTCCACTTCTCTCCCACAGCAAACGCCACCTGCTCACACATCCACTTCCCAGCATGGTTGCTGAGCCCCAGGGGAGGTGCCACCGAACAGGGGCCTTGCCAGCCAGTCCTGTGGTCGCTGTGGTGCCAGCACAGCTCGAGGCTCGCAGCAGCCATGCAGGTGGACGGACGCTGCCCGTGGGCCCTTCCTTGGACCACTCTGAGAAGAAGCCCCGCCCTCGAATGGGCTCAGCGGATTTCCTGGCTGGGCTAAGAGCGAGCCTCCAAGGAGACGCTCTTCTCTAACTGAGCGCCTCTCCGTCCGCATGGCGTCCTTGATGATCCTGCCCCAAGGGGACACTGCTGGGTGAGAAGCCCGGGCTGGGATAAGTTGCCAAAAGCAAGTTCCGTGGCTTTTGTTCATGTACCCAGCTCTGGTCCAAGTCACACTGTCCCAGGGGAGCCAGCTTTGAAGGTCAAGGACAAGAGCATAGGGCAGGGTGGGGGCTGCTGAGCATCCCCATACGTGCTGGGGGCCATGCCTTGTATGTGCCCCATTGGGGAAGGCTTCACATGCTCAGGGCCCGTCTCCTTAGCCATCCGGGAACCATCATTATAGAGGGGAGAGAGACGCAGGAGGGGAGAGGAGGGAGGGGATGAGAGAGAGAGAGAGAGAGAGGCGGAGAAGGAGGGTGGAAGGGAGGGGAGGGAGGGAAGCTGGGCTGGGGGCATCAGGACAGCCCACTGTGCCAGCCTCTCCAACTGTAGCACCTCACCTCGGGGCTGTGCTCTCTGGTTCTGGAATCTCCTGCCTGTGTGGGAAACCCAGTTTGGCTGTTCCATGGACAGTGACCTTGGCGAGTCACTTAACTTGCCCGCCCTATAAAATGGGGCGAATGACAGTGGTCGGGGTGGTGTGGCCATGAAGGTGATGGACACCACGGGTGTCAGGAGGGCCCCTGGCACCTGCCTGGTCCTGGGCCATGGGAGCCAGGATTTTTATGGTTCCCCTGGTGTTTCCAGCGGGGCTATCATGTGTTCTCCAAACAGCCTCCAGACCTTTACTTTTAAAACGAACCTACCGTGTCTCCCCGAAAATAAGACCTAGCCAGACCATCAGCTCTAATGTGTCTTTTGGAGCAAAAATTAATATAAGACCCAGTCTTATATTATATTATATTATATTATATTATATTATATTATATTATATTATAGAGCCAGTATTATATTATAATAAAATAAAACCGGGTCTTACATTAATTTTTGCTCCAAAAGACACATTAGAGCTGATGGTCCGGCCAGGGCTTATTTTCGGGGAAACACGGTATGCACCTGCCCTCACCCCCTTTCCCAGCCAGGAGGGGGTAGTGATGCTGGGAAATGTCGCAATTTCTAGAATTTACTCTAGTGCTTTCCAAGGAAAGAAATTAGGCAGAACCCTCAGGGGCTACTACAGCTACTCTAAGTGCCCGCTTCTGCCAGCTGGTGGCCGCCGGCCGGGTCTGAACTCTCCACAAGGTGACACAACTACTATACCCGTTCTGCAGATGGCCAAACGGAGACTTGGGGAGCAGAAGAGACCTGCTCCAGCCTCGTGGCCAGGAGGAGAGGAGCTGATGGGACCCAGGCTCTCCAGGAGCTCGTCCCCCACAGGCCTGCCCTGACGGCACGGAGCTCACAGCTGAAGGTGGGACGTCGGTGCAAATGGTCTTTGCGGCCCCTGGTTCTCTGCTCAGGGCGACACAGGCTGTGCCTTGGACTCCCTCCTGGACACGCCCTCGGGAGGGCCCAGTCACGATGCCATTGGCACTTTCTCTGCACCCCTCCTGCGGGGTGGCCCTGTTCAGTGACTTGCCCTTCGGCGAGCTGCTGGCCCCTTGGAGCTGTACTGCCCTCATCCCGGGGCAGGACAGCACGGGAGGGTTGAGTGAGTAGACTAGCCGCAACGGCGGTTATTAGCATGTTGTTATTAATTATTAATATATCAATACAATTAATCCAGCGCTGCATGAATAATCCATGTGTTGGAGCTCTGGGCTGCGGACAGCACGTTGGAAGCTTGTCAGGCCTGTGCTCAAACCAGGGAGTCCCCAAACCTACGGAGTCTGTGCTAACACCCTCCTTCCAAGCTGTGCTGGGAACCATTAGCAAAGCATTTTAATTAACTTGCCGAGACGCACATTAGCGGCCTTCGTCTTCTAGCTACAGGGTTCGTCTTTCCTGGGGACCGGGACACAAGGAAGGCAGCCTTACCTGTGGCTGCCGGGCGCCGTCAGTCGGGCTTCCTGCAAGCCTGCCTTTCTGGGGTGCACCCATAGGGGTGTCCCTGCACCTCTGTCCTGCCTGCCACCAGCACAGGGCTGACCTGGGAGCTGGCAGCGGGGCGGCTGCAGGGAGCTGTCCGCACACAGGTCCTGAACAGGCACTTCCGGTTGCATTTTTACTGCTCTGTTTAACACAGCGCTATGCCTCCTTCCCTGACCCACCTCGGGCTGGCCTTCTTGGGCAGGGTTCGCACAGGTGCAGATGGCGAATCAGGTACCCAGGGTCCCTAGGTGAACCACTAGCCAGTTCTGAAACAGACGGTCACCAGCCCTCCCGGCCCCGAGCCTTCATCAGTGCCCGGTCCAGTCGGCGAGCAGTCTCTTCCCACGCCAGGAGCTCCTGGTGGAGCGGTGGGAGGACTTCCCACTCGGGGGCACCGACACACGTGACATACAAATGCAGCTGCTGCTTCTGTGTGATTATTATGACAGACAGGGTTGATTAGAAACTGTGCCAAATTAACAGCAGACGTGACCTTCACCAAGAGTGGCCAGAAGGTCGGTGCTGTGAGTGGGGAAGGAGTCACCCAGGGATGGCTGGAGTCATTGAGAGACTTGGGGACGTGGGGACAGATAGAAGTGCTTAAAGCTTAGGTGGCCTCCAGGCAGGCAGGAGCAAGGCACGCTCAAGAGACCAAGGTCAGTGTTCAGGTAGTGAGAGAACCATGCCCACAGGGCTCTTTGGGACTCAAGTCCCAAGGGGAATTTGAGTATGGGAGATAGCACATCCTGACCCCAAGGGCTCCCCCAATCCCTCTGCTCCCAGATTCCTCAATGACTGCTGCATGTCAGCCTGCGTAGGACAGAGCAGGGATGGGAAACGGAGGTGACCCACACAGGGATACAGGCTGTGTACCCCAGACGCTGCACCTTTGCTCCCTTTACTCTCTCGTAAGGAGGCGTGCAAGGTGGCCCCGATTTACCGATGAGAGCAGACTTGGGGACATCTTCCCCAAGGTCCCAGACCAGGACTTTGCTGGAGACCTTCACACGCCCAGGCGGCTTCAGGGCTGCACAAGCCTCTCTTACAAGTGGAGTCTGGGCGGGCTCCCGGCGCTGCCCTGAGTCAGTTTTATCGGACACACACCGTGATGGGGCCGCCTCTGCACGGAGACTCACGCCAGAAGTCCAGCCTGCAGCTCCTGGGGTGGACAACGCGGGCAGTCGTAGGACAGCACCCCACCCCATGAGGTCCTGCTGGCTCTTAGTCTCCAATCTGTGCGATTCATGCCAGAGAGGGCTCCCACTATCCGAGGCCCACAGAGGCACAAATAAGCGAGGATGTGAGAAACCCGCTCCTTGGGGCAACTTCCCTTCTTGTTTCCAGAAATTCGAACAAGTCTCTGAGGGGATGCTGGTTTGCTGTGTGGGCAGCCCCACGCACAGCCAGCCTCCCTGAGCAAACTAAGCTGGGGACCCGGTGCCCTTCACTGTTTTGTGACAAAGGTCAGGTGTCCTTGGTGCTCCGTTTTTGCAGTGGACACCAGCCTGGCCTGCCTCCGCCTCGCCAGCCCCGCCACCACTGCTGACATCAGCGCACCTTTGTCTTTCATGTCTCCCTCAAATGAGGAGGACAGGGGAGGGCCTGGGGGCTGGATCTGGAGTCCTCACTGGCCCCCTTCCCCTGTGTACTGGCCCCTTTCTCCAACCAACGCTTCCAGCCCCTCAGGGACGCCATCCCCATGTCTTCAAACAGAACTGTGATCCGTCTGCCTCATTCCCCTTCTGTCCCACCGACCAACTTGGGGAGCCGTCTCCTGCCTGTCCCCACACCCCACTGCCACCCTCGGGAGGATGGGGACCATGGAAGGGGGGACCCTGGTTGAAACAATTTCCTGAGTAATGGGGTGACTGTAAAACCTCCTCCCCAGGAAAGCATGTTGCTTGTGGGTGAACCTCGTCCACAGGCAGCTCTGGGAGGCCTGGCTCCTCCAGAGGTGCTCAGCCCCCCCACCTCGCTTCTGAGAGAAGCGTGAGGGGCTGTCCTGGCATTGTGAAAGCTAGGTGAGTGAGGGGCTTCCATTCAGCAAAGTCTGCCACGCGGCTAATAGCTGTGACACACAAGTCCTCTGCCACACTGTCTGTGGGCACTGAGCACGTGTCTGCTGCTTACTCCCCACTCACGCTGGCCCAGGGGGCAAACTCCTACCCAAGGGCCAGATCCCAGCCAGCTGTTTTATACTGCCAGAGAGCTGAGAATGGCTTTTACTTCCAAATGACTGGGGGGAGGGGAAATCAAAGGAAGAATAATAGGTTGCGACCTGTGGAAATTTTATGGAATTCAAATCCCAGGTCTGTATTGGACCCCCCGCTCCAGCCCATTTGTTCATGGATGGCCTGTGGTCCTCGGCCAGCCCTCGGGTCCCCCACTGCCTGCCAGGCACACTTTAGGTTTTGTGTTTTCACTCACTGAACCCACAGCATCTGTGTGGTCGCCGTGGTGAATGGAGCAGAAAGACCACTGGACCTCACTGCGGACCTGACAAAAGGCCCCAGGTTGGTGGTCCTTCCCGGTAACTCAGGAGCTGATGTCCACGGCCTGGGTGGAGGTCTCAGGTGGGGTCATGCTTCACTTACAGGGGGAGCTGAGGCCAGCAACAGGGAGGCCTCGGGCACCCGGCTAGTTTGGGCAGAGGCTAGGTACCCCCTTCCTGCCCTAAGCATCATGGGATGCTCGGAGGCCCTGCCTGCTGAGCAGAGTCCCCTTTCAGCCACCCAGCCATCCCACTGGCAAGCATCCACACTGGTCAGAATCAGGACCACAGGTGCCAAGCTGGAGCTGGGCTGCATGGGGCATGGACAAGATGGCAGGGGCAGACTAGACCCGAGGGGGCAGGTGTCCCTCTCCTCGGCCAAGTCATGTCTTGACTCAAACCATAAGCTCATATTTGAAGGTCCTCTGCTAGTCTCAGGGCTTCATGCGTGGCTGCCCAGCCAGAACTGGCCCTGGTCTGGGGGTGGTATTTGCACAAAAGCACCCCCAGGGACAGGTCCTGGTGCCTGGGCTGTGACAGCTCTGGCCACCATGTGAGATGGATGTGAACCGCATCTAATCAATTGTAAAGCTAATTGATCAGCTTCTAGTGGAGACCAGCTTGGGGAGGGGGGAGCACACTGCCAAAAGGGCCGGGGTTCTCCTTTCCTGCGGACCAGAGTGGGGTAGGGCCGGAGCTCAGCCAGGTGCCACATTTCACACAAGACTGGAGGTGGG
The DNA here is from genome assembly GCF_004115265.2 of Rhinolophus ferrumequinum. Classification (NCBI taxonomy): domain Eukaryota; kingdom Metazoa; phylum Chordata; class Mammalia; order Chiroptera; family Rhinolophidae; genus Rhinolophus; species Rhinolophus ferrumequinum. The sequence goes on from NC_046306.1 coordinate 1,049,174, forward strand.
AGGCTGGGCAGACCAGGCCTCCCCCACGCCTGGTTTAGGGGACTCCCACATGCTCCCTCAGAGACAGGCCTAGGTTCCCCACAGGACTGATGTCCCCAGCGGCAGACCTCAGGGTAGACAGTGGTCCTGGGGGTTTGCTCTCCTCTAGTGCTGGGGGCAGCGGCAGCAGGGTGGTGCTGTGAGAGCTGGTGATCCCAGGGGTAAGGGACTCCGACCCCACCATTCCTGGAGGAAATTGGGGTCACTCCTGGCAGGCCGCAGACCTCCACACCTAGAGGCTGCCCACGAGGACCCCGTGAGCTTCAGCCGCCCTGCCCTCGGTGCCACGCTCGGCGTAGGATGGGGACACGTATGTCAGGGGTCCCCATTCACAGGTTCAATGCCCCCCGCTCATGCCCGTAGCTGTCTCTTAAAGCTCAGCTGATTACAGAGCGCTGGCTGGTGCCACTTCCGGCCGCGTGGGACCCTGGCCCATAATGGCCTTCTCTGGATCCTCCCCCACCAAGGGGCCACGGCCAGGGCTCCTGTTTGCTGGTGTCTCATAAGGGTGTCCTTCAAGCCCAGCACCCAAAACTGAGAACACGGAGGCCACCTTGTCTTCTGCAAGGCCTGTTTGCCCAGTGGCCCTCTCCTGACCACTTAATAGCAGAAGGCTGCTCCCTCACAGAAACCCACCCCGGCCTCCCCATGGGGCTCTGTGGGTGGGTGCCCAAGAGGCCTAGGTCCTGCTTCTCCCGTCCATCCGGGGAGCCCCACCCGCCAGCTGTCCCAGGACCTGGCTGGCTGAAGTGACACAGACATGCGGGCCGCCTGCCGGAGCCTCCCAGCCCCCACGTGGAGACCCTGTGACATTCCCTAGGGCATCAGCATGACGTCACGCCCATCACTGTGGAGGGCTCCTGGGGCCAAGGTCACTCTGAAGGACAAAGCACAGCAAAGGTGGGAGGGGCGAGGGCCGACCTCTTGGGCACAGGGTCCCTCCCAGGACCCTGCCTGCTGGGTGTAGGCTCCAGGACACACACTCTCCAGTAACGCTCTGGTGTGAAAACGAACGTTTATTTTCTCCATAAGCTGGTGGGGACGCGGGGAGGGAGTCTCTGAGGGGGGCAGGCGGCCGTCCAGGTCCTGCAGTGGCCGGTCAGGGGCCTAGGCGGGGGCGGGGTTCGCTTACTTGGAGCTGACCTGGCCCTGCTGGGCCTCCGTGTGGCCTTGCGTGGCCCCGCGCGCCCGCCAGCTCCTCCAGCCGGGCGTTGGTGCAATCAATGCGCAGCTACAGCTGGTTGAAGGGGACCAAATCCATTGAACAGTTGATTTGGTTCCATTTTACCAGCTTTAGCAAAGCATTTGGCTCCCGGATCCACAGGAAACAGCGCTGGTGACGATGAAGGGGGCTTCCGGTGTGACAGCAAATGACCTCGGGGAGGTGCCAGGCAACGCACCCCACGCTCCCCAGCAGAGCCCACCTGCCGAGTGGCCCCTGGAGTTCTGCAGGAACGAGTGTGAGAGGAGCCGCCCAGGGTGGGGGTGTGAGGGGTCACACACCAGGATCACACGCCCAGACACACTCGCACAGGCATAGATGCACACAGACCATCAGACACACGCACACGCGCTCACAGACACACATATTCCCAGGACCCTCCGTCTCCCCCACTGGGACTCAGCCCTGGACGTGTGGGGGGTGGGGGCAGATGCCCCGCCCCCTGGCATTGACACCCCGCCCGCCCTGCCTGTCACTCGCTCTCCACTGATTCTTCAACAGCCCTGCCTTCTGTCAGGCGCTCACTGCACCCGCTAGTCTCAGCCCCAGGGCACAGCCAAGACCATCAGGTTCTGCCCTCAAGGGCCTGCACCCCGGTGGGGTGGGGACCTCCAGCTGTGGGCCCTTGCACCCCACTCCAGTCTGATCATATTTCAGCTGGAGCTGGGGCAGGACAGTCCCCCTGAGTGCCACCTCCGGCCCTGGCTGGCTGGGAGCCCAGCTTGCAGTGGCCTCAACCCAGCCAACCCAGAGTGGGGCAGGGCTCTGACACGCTGTGGCGGCTCTGGGTGGGCAGAGGCCAGAATATTGTGGGGAAGCCCCCCTGTGTGGCTGTGGGAGGTGAAGCAGGAGGGGGTCTGGGGCCCTGTCCCCTAAATCTACAGGGAATGTGAGGACGGTCCCCTCGGCTCCCAGGAGTGACCCTGCGGTCACTGTGGTAAGAGCATGGCGCTGGTGGAGGTCACATCTGCCCGATCACCCTCACTGACTCAGAGGGAGCACATTCCTTTTTAGAGAATTAGCTTTCCTGCCAACACCCAATTCATCAGGAGTGAGGATAAGGGGGACAGAAGCTTTAGCAGGGCGGGGACACAATGTCCTGTGTGTGGACGTCCCTCTGAGCCAGATAGGCCTGACCGGCGAGGGGCAACCGCACAGAGTGGGGGCAGCACCCTCCGCGAGGTGTCACCCCTCTACTTGCTGTTCTCTATCCCGCCCTGCGGAAGCTATGGGGACAGACACTCGGGCACTGGAGACCACAACACAGCCTCATGCCCACCCTCCACAGCTGCTGCAGGAGTGACCTCGGCCCCCTGCGTTCCCACCTGGCCCCACTGCGGTGCCCTCTCCACAAAGAGCTGAGCTGGGCTGCACCACAGGGTCCCCCTCTGGGTGGCCTTTTACCTGAAGACCAGCTTCCCAAAGTTCACCGGGAGCCCAGCGTGGGCTCCAGCCCTCCCGGCCTCACATCCCTCGACCAGCCAGCAGGACAGAGGGGGCAGCCGGACCCAGCTCTGCAAACACCTCTCTTGTTTTGACTCTGGGACCACAGAGGGAGGAAGGCAGACCTGACGCCCCCAGAGCTGGCCCCTCTCGGCACTCACTGAAGACAGTGAGATGGGTGACTGGATACGACCTATCACATTCCTAACGAAGCGGAAGATTTCACAGCACACGAACCGCCTCACGTTGAACCTGCCCCCGGGCATCTGCACCCGGTACCATCATTCCCAAACCCAACCGCAGCCAACACCAACGTGGGTAGCGTGGCCCACTGACTGGTGCTGGCACTCTCCTCTGACCCCTCACTGCTCTTTGATGCCACATGTTCCCACGCCTGGAGGCGCTGCCCCCAGATTATAGACCTTTGCTTCCTCATCAAGACTGCTTTCCTGGGACTGTCCCAACACGCCCTCGGACATTCCCGTCTACCTAGGGCCCGGCTGGGTCCTGCTCAAGACCATCTGGAAACCAAAGCAAAAGGAGACGGCTCACCAGGTAGGGGCTGGAGTCCAGGGCCAGCGAGTCTCCTGTGAGGAGCTGGAGGGTCGGCGTTGCCCAGGTGAGCAGCAAGCGGTTAGGGCGTTTCAGCCACGGACCCTGCACAAGTGGTTTGGCTGCAGAACTCGGAGTTGTGGCCATGTGGCCTCTGAGGATGGCAGTGAGCCGTGGCCAAGCTCACACTGGCCCTGAGGACCAGGCAGGGGTCTTTGCACGGAGGGTGCTGTCGCCTGCAACCCCATGTCACCCAGTCAGCAGGGCATGAGGGCTTGGGTGGTGTCGCCTGCCCCATCCCAGGGCACAGCACGTCTGTCAGCCCCATGCCGCTCTCCTGGGGACAGTGGATGTCCAGCTTCTTACTCCTCTCGCCCCACAGCCCTTGCCCAGCAAGGGCTTGGGAGGTTCTAGCAATTCCTTGCCAAATAAATGGTCACCACACTCAACTGTGGACTTGAAGGGCACATGGACCTCTGTCCATAGTGGGGTCCACTGGCTGTGGAGCCCCCAGCTCCTGACTAGCTCCAGAGCGCGAAGGCCAGATGCTTCCCAAGTACCCCTCCCGCAGCTCTCAGGCCCTGCGCGCACCTCCCCAAGGACCTCGGGCTGTCCTGCCCCCACCTCGGCCACTCTTGTCTGCTCCCAGGGCCTCTGACCTGAAGGCCAGAAAAAAGCGCAAAGGAGGCTGAGCATAGAGCGCTCTGGAGAAAGCAGCAGGGCCACCTCAGGCCCTCACTGAATTGCAAGCCTGTCACAAAGTCTGCATTTACAGGAGCAACGTCCGGCCAGAAGGGAAGCTGGCCCAGGGCAGGCCTATTCCTGGCTGCTCTCCGCTGGCCGCGTGGTTCCTGCAAACCTCTCTCCTCTCCCCACCGCCTTTATTCTCACTCAAATACGAAGGAGTGAGGCTACAGCGAATATAGTTTGTGCATTTCATGAACCAAACAATTAACTAGGTTTGAAAACATCTGCTGATGGAATCACCCCACATGGGAAGTACACTCAGCATTTTTAAACAGCAACTGATACTAGACGCAGAGACTCGCTGCCGAAAACACCAGTCGTCCTGTTAAAATCGATAGAAAATTAGATGCTATGAAAATGCAATATGTGTCCAATTAGTTATAATTGGAGAAAACAGTGATTGTAGATAAAGCCGGAGCAGGAGGCGTTCTCCCAGACACCCGCCTGCAGACGACGGTTCTGGGCCCTTCCACCACCATCACCCTGAGAGGCCCCCATGCTGGCACGGGAGCCAGAAGGCTATGGTGCCGCTGGTGCTGGCCCCAAACACCCCTGGGGCCCGAGCTGCCAGCAGCACCACCGCATCCAGGAAGCCCTCCTACATTTGATAAGGGCCTCAGAGCCAGAATTCAGATACAACGAGAAGACTCTAAACTCAACACAACCTGGCCAGGCGACCTTTCACCCCTGGTTGTCCCCAGGTTTTACCTTTGGTGGAGCAGAGGGTGACTGAGGTTCTGGAGCACTACACACCAGCTGGGGACTCTTGGGGGCTTCCTTGGCCTGCGCCTCAGTTTCCTTCATGGGAGTGCCAGCCCCATGCAGCCTCTGGTGGCTGTCACTCCATGCCCCTGTTGCCACTGTCCCAGCTCAGCAGGGAGCCCCTGGCCATTTGCCCCTCAAGGGCAGCGGGCAGCATGTCACCAAGGACCTCAGGGAACGCCATCCACTTTGGGCAAAAACTACCCAGGGGAAAGTGCCACTGAGCCTGGCACTGTGGGCACCACGACCAGCATGTACCACCTTCTGTTCAAGGACAACCAACAGCCTGGACACATGTACAGCAGAACACCTGCCTTCTGAGACCACGGGGTAGGGACGAAGCTGCACGTGCACCAGCCGTCACAGACACAGTCCCCAAGACAAATGCCAGGGAGTGCCAGCGGGTGCCACCCCCTCCCCCAGCCAGCCCCACTCACACACACACTGGCTGGGCAGCACCCATCCCGGTGACAGGTTCCCTTGCCCTCCCTGGGAGAGTGTCACCAACTCACATCTGGGTACCTTTTGTGTTTTACGATGGAGCTTTTAAAATTTAAACATCAATAACCCAATATTTCTCCAGCAGCAAGATTACCTATTAGCACTCAGATTCACCACCAAATTAATTTTTAATTTTAGATTTTGGTTAATTATTAAAACAAACAGCAAAGAATTACGGTTAGCCCCGGGAGCATGAGCAGCTCTGGCCAGGGCCCCGCGGAAGGAGCCTTCCTGGGGTCTGCTCGGGGGTCTCAAGGGAAACCCCATTAAGAGGTTAAAGGAGCACCCTCGAAACAACCCTGTTTCTTATTACTGCCCACGCTGACCCAGCCAGATGCCGAGCAGGACCCGCTCAGCCCAACGCCATGACTTTCCTGACTATTCAGAACAAAAGTATATTATTTCTCAACACTGATAAAAGTTTAATACAGAGTTGCAAAGGTTTTTAATAAACTTGTCAAGAAAGGAGTATGCCAAATTGATGGGGACCCCTCCTAGAGATAAATTCCACTTCAAATAGACCCAAAGAGCAGGGGGACAGGGCAAGGGGGAGGTGGGGGCAGGAGGGGGCACCCGATTGTTTTGCTGTTCTTTGCAAAAAAGGCAAGATAGATTTTCGTGTCTTACTATCTCAAAGACAGGGCCGGGGCAGAAGCTGGTCGAATCTGACGACAGAATGCTGCTTGGCTGAGGACCAGATCAGAGAACCAGGAGGTCAGGGGAGGGGATGGCAGCTTGGGAACAATTAATGGCTGATGGACCCGGAGATAAGGAAAAGCCACTAGACACCGCAACCACCAGCAGAGAAGCAGGTCAGAGAGTAGGGGTGTCATCGCATCAGGTAAATTAGCAGGGGACCTGGAGAGGCCACCACAGGGTGGCCAGAGGTGCACACACAGACAGGATGCACTGACCTGTCCCTAGAGCCCCTGCTCTCCAGCTCAGTGAGGTCTTCAGTATGCAGAGGCATGAAGAGTGTAGCTACCTGCCTCCAGGCCCTGGGTCTGGCACCTAGGCAGGGGGCCTGCTCAGCACGCCCTTTTATTCCCTGCTTCAACGTCATCTGCTCTCAGGCCTTGGTGGCGGTTTGAAATTCCACCATGAGAGATTCACTTGTTAGTTCCCCTGCAAAGGGGGTGACAAACTGCTGTTCTACGGCTGTGTGACCTCCGGAACATAGTGCTATGTCCGGCATAGGAGGACATAGCCAGGGACAGACAAGGAGGCACTGAGAAGAGAGGGACAGGGGACCCCGGTGACAGCTTTTGCTATAAGACTGAGCCGGTGGGGGAGCGCACACACAGCCCTCAACCCCGGCTTGGGGTCCTGGCGCTCTTCACCCCTTCAGTGGGCAAAGTCCGTGCCATGCCCTTGGAAGTGGACAGCAGGAGGTCTCCAGGTCCCTCCTGGATCTGACACCTGTGAAGTAGGCAGGTGAGGGGGGACAGAGCTCAGAGCTCCCCTGGCCTCTCCTGTCGTTGCCATTGCAGCTGTGATTATGGGCAGTCTGGTGGCAGGCAGGGAGTGAGGGGGCCGTCCCTGGGCCTCCCCCAGTCCGGAGTCATCCAAGTTCAGCCTCTCCAACAGGACAGCTGAGAATGTGGACTATTTATACCGGCCGCGGCGGGCAGGCGGCTGGAGAGACAAGCGGCCCGGTCGCCATATGTGGGCATGACCAACGGCATGCTGGCCTGCCAGGGGCACAAGGGCCCAAAACCATGCATCTGGCCTGGGTGTCCTTCAATTTCACGAGTCCCCACTGACATCCCCTCCCTGTCCCCCCCCCCCCGCCCCCGCAACAGGTTCAGGAGCAGCTGCCTTCTCCCCTCCCTGCTGTTTAAAAATACTCTGGGTCACTGTCCCTCGTGTCCCTCACCTGCCTTCCGTGCACGGGCGCACTTGCCCGCACACGCGCACTCTGACCCCAGCGTTGTCACTGGCTCTGCCTCACTGACCCCATGGAGGGGGACGCCACACTCTCAACCAGCAGGTCCTTTGGGTATCTGCCCTGTGGATGGGACCAGCTAGCGACCTTTCCACTCAGCACTGTGCAGTGGGGCCTTCCGTCCTTTGTTGTCTCTGGGCTGGACACTGGGGGCCTGGGCGCTGCCTCTGTGCCATGTCCCTGGCCCTCACCATCATACGCACCTAACTGAACCCCTTCCCCCTTAGCGCAGGAAGCAGACCTGGCCTGAGACTCAGTTGAGCATCTGAGAATGGGAGTGGATCGGGCCGAGGTGCAAGTGCCCACGGAGACGGCCCCCTCTGCGGTGCCCACCCTGCTGACCCTGCCGCCCTGAGTCTCTACCTAAGGAGCAGCTGCCAGGCTGTCCGAGGTGACCCTCTTGTCCCTGCCCTTGCGACTCTGCACCTGCACCGCAGGGCCCCAGGCAGCAGCCTGCAGGGCCTGCACTGCTCCACCCTCCCCCTCCCTGCTCCCCACTGGGTGGCTCGGCCTTCCCAGGGCCGAAGCCCGCCTGCAACCCTGAGCACTAAAGGCAGTGGCCTTTGGGACACAGTCCAGGAGCAGCCCCAAGCTCCGGCCAGCCAGGTCCTGGGCCTTGCAGGGAAGCTGAGAGGCCCAGAGCAGGACATGGAGGGGGGGAGCAGACAGCGAGAGATTCTGGGAGCTGCTGACGCAGTGCTGCGGGCCCCTTCCCTTCCCCACGCCTGCCTCTTCCCTGGTAAGCTGGCTGCTGGTGGGCCAGGGACCCTAAGAAAGCCATGTGTTCCCGTCCCAGCGTATCCAGGCTGCACTGTCCCCAGGCATGGCCACCCCAGAGAAGCAATACACGCCAAAGGCAGGCAGCAGAGCCACAGGGAGCGCAGAGGCCCCCTGCAGCGCTGACCAAGCCAGGCTGAGTCAGCACAAATCTCCTCAGACTGAGGACCCTGGTGACCCCTTATGCTAAAGTGGCTGCATTAATTAATGCAACTCCACTGGCCCCGCCCACTCCTACTGGCCCCGCCCACTCTCCCATGCCTGCCCATCAAACAAACCCTTCTAGGCCCACCCTTCCTGCCACGCCCTGCTCCTAAAGATTACTCAGGTTCCCTCGGTTTTTTGTTTTTTTTTTTTTCATTTAGGGCATTTGGGGGCGGATATTTGCAATTCAAGCAGTGTTCCCCGATTGGGCTATGGTGGCTGAAACATCTGTCCTGAGGGTCAATACGACATTTCTCACACAAGGTGGACAGTTTTAAAAGATCACAAATGCTCCACTTACAATGCTTTCACCAGGCCTCCCCCCTTTGAAAGCCTCGTACAATAAAATGCTCTCTTGGACTCAAATGCAGCACCAAAGCCAGGTCACAGGCACCCCTCTTCAGCAGCTGGGGCCACACCGTACTTGACTATGGAGATGAAAGACAACTAGACATTGACACACACGTGCGCAGACAGTGTGACGGCTCCCCTCCCACTGACCCTCACTCCCGACTCGGAGCTGGTCTCCCTCGAGCGTGCAAGTTTCATTTGGAGCGTGGCTAAATTTTCTGTGCCGCAACACAGAATTTTAACTAACTTGGCACACTGAAATTACAAGTTCCACCATTCTCAGAGCTGCCATTTCCCCCAGCGGAACCTGGGCCTGTCATCAGGCTACCTGGCGGCAAACGTTCCGGACTATTCCACCCAGCAGCCTCCCCACTCCCAGAGCTCAGAGAATGGGGTACCTGCCACCTCACCCAACCACAGACACACAAAACCCACCTGGGTCCCCAGCTTGGCAGGCAAGCCCCAGAGGGTGGGGCACTTTGACCCCACCCGGCCACACCCCAGGCTCCTTTCCTCTGCATGTCCCCAAGCCTGTGGCAGCACCAGCATGTCTCCGTCCCTGTGGCATGCAGTGCTGGCAAAGCCCGCCTTTACCCTCCTCCACGGGGAAAGGCCCAGACATCCCACGCTTGCCTTAGCGCCCCCACTCCTCCCTCTGGAAAGCCTGAGTTGGAGCTTTGAGTCCAGAAGACCCCAGGCCCAGTCAGTGTCACCAGGCCCTAGGGTGAGGGGCACTGCCAGGGAAGGGGCTCTGCCTTCCATAAGGAGGCATCTGAGTGGTGCCTGCTTTGAATTCGGCAGATGGAGAGACTAAGGTGAGCAGCTGAGGCGGCCACGGCTTTCTCCCTGCACACGCCAGTTTCACTGCTCTGTCAAACCTAACTCCAAAACACTAAGGCTTTTATTTAAACACCACATCCTGCAATAAAGCCCTAATGTGCGGTAGGACACATCCAGGGGAAGGGCGGCTGTCTGCGGCCGGCTTTGGTGGCCGCACACTCGACTACTTTCCTCCCTGTGGCCGGAGCTGGAAGCTAGCAGGGCACAGATGACCTTCCCAGGAATGCTAGGCATTGACCCCTCCAGGCCCGGTGGCCGGAAGGAAGGCACTGCCCAAGGACAGTGCTATCTCGCCATGCCAATGCCAGCAGAGCCAGAGGTGGAGAGGCTTGAAGATCGGGAAGGGGCCCAGACCGCCGAGCCCTTCTCGACCTCCCTGGGCAGAGAGAGCCGAGTGCCAGCTTGGAACTGCCCTTGTGTCCTTGTCCCTGGCTCCTTGACAGGACCTCAGAGGCTCAGGGGAATCTGGCTACCCCAGACCTAACACTTCCAGCAGCTGGAGGAGGGGGCCCACTCGCTCCTCCCCCAACTGAGAGACAGCACTGCTGCTGCCGAAGGTCAGGGTGTGGGAGGAGCTGGGGCACCTGCTGTGAGTCCCAGTAGCAATGCCAGGACACAGGAAAGCAGGGATGGCACACACATTAGAAAACAGCCCTGAGCCCATGGAGGACGTGCCCTGGGCTGCAGATGTCTCCACTCCGAGGGCCAGAGATGGGAGCCGGGCACAGACACACCTCCCACCACAGCCCAACCCCTGCCTGCTGCCCCTGGAACCCAATGCCCTTTGCTCCCACAGAAGGACCAGCATTGTAGAGACTGGCTACCCAGACCAGACGCAGCATCCACACTCAACCCCTGGGCAGTCACGGCCCAGCTGTGGGATCCACAGGATGTCACCCCAGCCCCTTTCCCAACCGGGACCTGGCAGCGAAGCAGGCAGAAGGGCCAGGGTCACACACACTGTCTCCACTAAGCAGGCCAGCGAGAGCTCTGTGTCCTTGACAGTGAAAAGCGCTTCAAGCTGAGGCGGTATAAACAGAGAATTGTAGTGTTGGGGCTTTGGCTGGGGTGGGGGTGGGGTGGGACGCAGGAAGAGCTGGGGGGACCCCAGGATGGGCTCCGGCTCCCACTCCGGCTCAGACATCTGTTTCTTGTCCTATCACCAGGGCACCCGAGGTGCCCTCAGATACTGGGCTCCAGTATTTCAGAGCAGGGGGCCTGGGGCTACAGGTGCCTGTGACCTTGTGTGGGGGTTGCTGCCCTCACTGGACCCCAGGGGAGGCCGAACCATGTCCCAAGCCAAGGAATGTCTTTCCCTCAAGACTCCTCTTACACGAGGCTGCAGGAGTCGTCCTGTCCCCCTCCCCGTCCAGCTGGCCCGTCCATTTGGAAACAGGCGGCTTTTCTGTGCCTGTGAGCAGTTGTCTGCCCCAACCACACAAACAGCCCGTTCTGCTGGTGAATGATCCCTTTTAGGGTGTCAAGAAGTGACACCCCCAGAGCCACGCCACCCTATGTCCCCAAGCCAAGGTGCCCACACACAACTCCCAGCCCCTCACGCCCCCACGCGGACCCTGCCTGCCACAGGGCCGCCTTTCCTCTGCCGCAGTCAGCACGTTGAATATTTAATGTCTGATGAACGCTTCCACCTGCTGACACAGGCAAAGTGACAGAACAATACCGGCAGGGGACAGGGCCCTCACCAGCACCCAGGCAGCCTGCCACCCAGGCCTCTCCCTGTCCCAGCCACTGTCTGCCTGTCTGTCCCCTCGGGAGGCCCCTTGAGCGTGGACTGCCCCCTTACTCTGGCGACGAAGTCCCCGACCTGAAATACATACTTCTTTACATTCCATAGCTTAGCAGGTCATATGGGCATATAAAGAAGTATGTCTCCCAGGCAGGTAGTTCGGTGTGCACAGTGGGTGCCGCCGGGCCCCACCTTGGGGTGGAGAAGGCGGGCCAGGGGCCCTGGAATTGCTGCCTGTCCACACCCCGGAGCCCTCCCACCCCGATCATCACAGGGAAACTAAGCCCCTGTGCCCTTTGACCCCAGTGCCCCTCCTTCCCTCTCCCTCAAACACATCACAGAGTCAGGGAGTCAGAAGCAGCCCATGCACCCCAGAAAGTCTCAAGTATCCCTGAAATCACCCTAACAGTCGTGTAGTTTTGCATCAATGAGACAAGAAAGGACCCAGGCTGCCTCCTTTCACCCTCGCCGCAGAGAAAGGACGTGCCTGCCCTTTCCCAAGACAGTGCCGAGATTTCGCCAGCACCCTCCATGTCTATCTGGGGCCCTTGTCCCGGCCAAGTGCACAGGGACGACCTCCCCCTGAGCAGTCTGGGAGCAGGGTGGCTGGAGCCAGCAAGAAGCACCCCTCACCGTAGGCCGCGGCAGGGGAGACGGCACCAGGAGACCTGAGAAACGGACAGGCCTTACCTGGGCAGCTGGGCAACTCCCGGGCAGGTCTCTGGTGATCTACATCCAGGAACGGGCACCCAAGGGGGGCTCGGTGCCTCTGTCTTTGAAGAAGTGCGTGAGAAGGGCAGTTGCAGGCGGACCCCGAGTCCCCACAGGGCAGCTAGGAGCTGCTGGGAGGCAGCCCACGCCTCAGCCTGCTCCCAGAGCAGACGCCCATCCAGCGAGGGCCTGGGGCCGGCTCCTGCCCACCCCCACGCCTCCTCGTCCTCCTCCGGCTCTCTCCCTGCGCTCTTCTTCACCCTCTCTCCCTCTCCACTCCTGGCGCCACCACCTCTGTGGAGGGCCTTGACACGATGCTTGCGCAAGCAGGCAGCTCACACGGGCACCAGGGGCCGGTCCTCACCTGGCTCTTTGTGGCCTGCGCCCAGCCTCCGCCGGGCCTGATCAATACCAATTTACAGGCAAACGCAGGGGCCGCCTTCCTGTTAATGAATTTCCCCTGTGCTCACTGGCTTCTAATAAACCCGTTAAAGAGGGTTTAAGTAAACTGAGCAAGCGGCAAACTAAGCACTTTTGAGTACTTAACTGTGTCAATATGCCCTCCACTGCATTTCCAAACTTCCCTGCGATGGACAAGTAGTGGCCCTTCTCCCCCACCAACTGCTATAGCCACCTGAAGCCGGAAGGAAGGAGAGCGGAACCCACGGGCATCAGGAGCAGCGTGGGATGGAGGCCGCGGCCTGGCCCAGGGCAGGCCCGCAGGTGAGGCTGAGACGTGGAAGGAGGCTGTCGGTCATGGAGGGGGCCTGCAGAGGGAGAGAGCAGGGAAGACGCTTGCTGCTGGGGGAGCCCGGTGCAGACACAGGGGGTCGCCGGGCCCCAGTCCTAGGTGGCTGGGAGCTGACTCTGGCCTGAATGCACTTCCAGTATTCCTTCTGCCAGCAAGACAAGGTCCAGGTGACCTGCCCCTCCTCACCTGTCCCTGCCCTGTGAGGATGGGCCCAGACATGGTGTCTGGATGCTGTCACCGGGCAGGGCAGTGTCTCTGCAGAGCCTGCACTGTGCGGAGGCAGCTAAGCGGTTTCTGAAGTCCCCGGGCTGTGGCAGCTGCGCCAGGCATGGCCAGGCTGGAGTTTAACATGGGGGTGCGTGATCTGGGCTCTGAGAGGCACCCCACTAGTAGGAAGAGCCACTCGGCAAAGATACCGAGGAGCAGTGTCCCACGTCCGTGTGGGTACTGTCATCCATCATCTTTGTGTCACCAAGGATATAAAAGGGCCACTGACACAGCCGCCAGGGCCCCACGTCTCCTCTGCCCTGGAATGTGCCCTCCAGAGAACCAGTCTGAGATCTAAATTTGCCAGGCCACCTCTGACAAAGGAGACCTCAGAAGCTGGGAGATCTGTCACTGCTCGGGCTTGGGACCCTCCCTCGCCCCTGCCTCCCGGGAGCCCATAGCCATGGTGTCTGGAGGTCAGGGGAAAGTTGGGGGCCCCAAAGGGCAGGAGAGTCACCCCAGGTCCAGCAAGAGCCCTCGTGAGCTTGTGCCTGCTCACAAATGAACCACAGCTACTTTGCAAAAGTTTCCCATCTTGATAAGAAAAGAAGCATTGAGCCACCTCTGAGGGGCCACGAGGGACAGTGAGCTGGCACCATGCCCTGGGCCTCCTCCAGCAGCTTCAGCTGTGAATGTCCCCAGCCCCCCCCCATGTCCCCAGCTGTGTGTAGGTCACCCTCTCCTCCAGAGACCACTGGGCTGCTCCCCCCTCAGGCCCCCAGTCTGCACCCACGTGTGCTGCCGTGCACGCCCAGCATGGGGACCCTCCCGACCCCGATGGGGAAGCCACCAGAGTCCAGGGTCCCAACCTGAGGCAGCCTGGCCGCCCTGCTCCCAGACCCCTGCCCACCATCTGTACGGTCAAGACTGCAAGTTCCAAGGTAACTTCAGCCACATTCCTGTCTGGGCGTGGCTCCGTTGCCGGGGCAGGTTCACCTCGCCGTCCCTCAGCCCCCACGCCCCCACCTCGGCGCCACGACCCCGTCCACCCCGTGTCAGGAGGCGGCTGCTTCCTCGCAAAATGCTCGCGTGTCAAAGTTCGCGCATCCCAGTTGGACGCGCCCTCCCGGCCCTGCTGGCTGCTGGCTCTGCAGTTTTGCAAATGCGGACGCTGCGGCCAAGAGACAACTCCGAGGCACCCCCGCCGGAGCCACGCGGCCGGCTCCCACCTCGCCGGGCACACCCCCGCCGCGGCGCCTGCAAGTTTGCGGGGGCGGCGGGGCGGGCTGAGCGGGACTCACCGCGGAGCCCCTCCAGCCGGGCTGGCGACGGCGGCTGCGGGCGCAGGGTCGCGGCTCTCGGGTACGATGCGCCCCGCGCGGCTCTCCGGGAGATGCTGCAGCCACGGCAGCGCCATCCACCTTCTCCCGGAGCCAATCGCGAATGCAGGGGTGGGGGAGGCCGGAGCTCCCGACGCGTCCGCACTTGGGGGTGGGGGAGGCAGAGAGAAAGAAGACACCAAGCACCCCCTCTCCGCACCCCTGCCCTTCCCCCAGCCCTCCTGCAGCAGCGCAGACTTAGCAGGGAGGGACATCTTGAGAGAGAGGGCGAGAAAGGGAACGGAGAGAGAGGAGAGAGGCGCAGGAGTGGCGGGCGGGCGGCGCAGAGTTAGAGAAGCCACCTCGCAGCCCGCACACCTTGAGCCCCTCCCTGCCCTGGGCTGTGTCTGCAGGACGCTCCTGCACCCCCAGCTGGGGTCAGCGCAAGGTAGAGGTCAGGCTGGAACAAAAGGGGCTGGTCGGGGTGTGCAGCCTCACACTTGCAGGAAAGCGGGGGAGGGGAGGAAGAGGAGGGCTGACCTGAGGACCGGAGCGGGTGTGGGGACCCCCTAGTATCAGGAGCCGGCCTCACCTTTGCAGTCCTTATATACACGGCCAAGCATCCCAAACACGCAGCCGGCCAAGTGGCCCCCTCGGGCTGTGCTCCCTGACCATATTTAGTCAAGCAGGGGAAAAATAGCCTGTCAGCTGGGCCGTGGCTGGCCGGCCACCGGGAACAGGGTGGGTGCGCCAGCGCCATTGACGGCCCGGTCCTGGGCCCAGGCTGCCATCCGATGCCCCCTCCCAGCCCCTCCCCAGGAGCCTCCCACCGGCTGTCCCTGCCCTGCCATCCCCCTGCTATTTTTAGCCCAGCCCAGTACAGAGGCTCTCTCAGCAGGCAGCAGCCGGGCACAGCCTCTCAGGCCACGCAGCCTGTTCCCAGGGGTGCCCTGGGGAGACCCAGGTGACTCCCAGGGCATGCGTTGGGCAGGGGAGCCAGTGCCTCCTCCCTGCTCCTGTCCTCCAGTGGGCTGGGCCCTACCCAGGCCATTTAGGGCCCCACCCAGTACCTCTGGGCTTTGCCCTTTTGCCCAGAATTGGGGCCCAGATCAAGTGTTGACGGAGTCACCTGGGTCTCCGGAAGCTCCCAAGCCAGCCCTGAGTAATGATGCCCGCAGGTCACCTTGGACAGGGAGCCAGGCCAATGAGCTGCCACACTCCATCCAGGCCTACAACTGGGGGGTATGTGTGTGGGGGACACCCATGTCCACGCTCTGGTCACTTGGGGCACCCCCATCCTAGGTTCACGCCTGAACAATGTAATGGGCGTGTCCTTGCGGGACCAACTGCCCCCACAACTTTGTGAGCTGGGCAGGTCTCCTTGCCTCTGGGGTCCCCCAGGACACACGACAGGGGCTGCAATAGTAGGGTGGATCCACTTCCCAGAAGGCCGGGTGCAGGGCCCATGTGGGTGGGGGTGGCGGGCAGTTAGCTTCACTGTTTGTCCTGACCAGCGTGCGGCAGCCAGAGGCCCTGTTGTTCTGGAAAGGATTTCAGAAACCTCCCCATCTCCTGTGCCTTGTAGGCCTGGCCCAGCTGGGCCCACGGGGAAAGGGTGTCTGCCTGATCCCTCCATGACACCCCAGGTGAGGCCCCAGAGCCACAGAGTGACAGCCTTGGGACACAGGGTATGGTGGGGGTTCTCTGTGGCTCACCTGGGCATCCAGCCCACTGCCCATGCCAGGCCCAGGAGAGCAAGGCAGGCAGTGGGGACTCAGGTGCTTCCTGAAGAAGGCCCTGGAAGCTGAGTGTGGCTGAGGGTTGGCCGGTGAACAAGGTGGGCCAGCACTCTGGGAAGCTCTGAATGGCTGGGGGGCTGAGATGGGAGAGGCCCACAGGACCAGCCCAGGGCCCTTGCTTGGCTCACCCCAAGGGAGGTGGGAACCCTGAGACGTTTCAAGCTGCCCCTGTCCAAGTACTTTTCCACCTCCAGCTGACAGTGGGAAAGCAACCAGTGTGAGGGGCCGCATCCGAACTCCCCCACACACCCCCTGTCCCTGTGCCCCGCCTCCTCCTGTCCCCTCTGCCCTCCCTCTCAGGGCAGGGGGTGGGGACAGGAGAGTGAGGGCAGCCAGGGCCCCATGGCTGGGCCTGCAGGTAGGCGGGGCAGGGGCAGAAACTGCAGGGAAGGACAGTGGGAGTGTGGCATTGGCCAGGCCTGTCCCTGAGGCTGGCTCCTGTAAATGGTGTTCCAAGGTGGTGAGGCAGGGTGTGGAGCGGGCCCTGCTATAAATCACCTCTGTAATCACTCTGTCATGGCAGCCAGCACTCACAGAGTGGGGCAGGGGACTGGTGTGGGTGTCTGGTCGGTCCCCAGAGGTCCCCGAGGCCTCTAGGACAGAGGCAGATGGCAGAGCTCTCCATTCATTTATCCACAGCACCTGCATGTGTGGGTATTTCAGAAGTGCCTATGTAGGTTATCTGTTGGTCTTCAAAGTATCATTACGAGGTGGGTATCCTGTGACCCCACTTTACTGAGGGAAGCAGGGCTCAGAGGGGAGCCGAGTTGCCCGAGGTTACATGGCTGGTGGCAGAACTGGGCAGTGGCTAACGGTCTGGCCCCTGCTGCCTTCCAGAACCCCCTCTGCAAGGTGGCAAAGACAGAAACAGCGTCCCCTGCCTTGGACGCTGATCAAACTACCCAGGGAGACCAGCAAGTTTTGGAGAGACGCAGAAAAACCAAGGCCCCAGCCGGGCCTCCTGGGTGTTCTCAGGAAGGTGGAGGCGACGTGACCCTGTTTCATGGATGCAGATGAATAAAGCACAGCCAGAAGCCCCAACAGCCTTCCTTCCTCCTTCACTCACCACCAAGGACCGTCTCACTGTCACGGCCACGTGGGGGCCAGTCTGCCCCAGTGGGAGGCGCTGCACCCAACTGGGCTGCCATGGCCACGTGTGGCTGCTGAGATCTGGAAATGATGCTAGCCTGGCCGCACACTGGATCTTTGATTTGCTTTAATTTAGTCAATTTTGGTTTTAGTAGCCACATGTGAGCTACTGCGCTGGTCACTGAGGGAGAGGACGTGGGACTCAACAAGGGCCGTTCGCATGGCTGCGTAGGAGGAGCTCTAGAAGGACCGGGTTGGGGAAGGGATGGACAGGGTGGTGGTAAAGTTCAGAGGGCAAGCGACGCCTCTGTGGGAGATGAAGAGTGGCCTAGCGATGTCAGAGGAGCGGCAGGCCAGCACCGGGAGGAGCCTGGAGATGGGAGCCTGGCCTGTCCGGGGCCAGCAAGGAGGCCAGGGGCTGTGCAGAGGGTGACGGACCGATGGCCAGCCGGACAAGGACGTGGTCACTCTGGTGGGAGTGCTCCAGGGCTGAGGGCGGAGCTGGGTGAGCTGTCAGGAGCCCCAGGCCTGCAGGCTGCGGTGTGGGACTGCTGGGTCTCTGGCTGGCGTCAGTTTGCGCGTTTGCCCACAGGATCTGCCGACCGAGAAGAGGTGGTTATGAGAAAGAAGGGCATCGGGTGGGGGGACCCCAGGAGGACAGGGTGCCTTTCCTGCAAAGGAGGAGTGGGGTGGGACAAAGCTTTCACAGCGGAGAGGAGACTGCAGCCTCCAGGAGGAGCGGCCCTCCACCCTGCGTGGCATGGAAATGTCCCTGCCCCCTGGAGCAGGAGGGCCCTGAACGGTGAGAAAGATGGCTCTGGTCAGAGCCTGCTGCAAGTCCGGAGGGACCCCCAGGAGTTGGCCTGCACTGGGAATCGGGTAAGTGGGGGCACGTGTGGTTTGTGGGTCGCAGGGCACCTTGCCCGGGGTGGACCCTGTGAGCTGGGCAGGGGCGGAGTGGGCCGCCGGAGAGCAGCGCTTCCTGGAAGCGTGAGGACAGTAATGGAGCAGTGAGTGCACCCCTGGGAGCAGTGGCTTCTGGCTGAGAGCATTTCCTGAAGCGCTGTCCCCAGGGTGCAGGCCGGGAGGGTGGGCCAAGCCAGGCTGGGACGGAGCAGGCAGCCCTTACACCTTCCAGCCGGAAGACAGAAGGTGCAGTGCCCAGAAAGACCCCCCTGGAGTCTGCTTCCAGCCTCACTCAGTGACCCCTTGGAGGTCTGAGCCCCAGTCATGATGGAGGAGGGGTCCCTTTGGAGCCCTGGGCCGCATGCAATGGGGCCAGTGAGAGGTGACTGCGAGGTCCCGAGCCTGAGCTCCCTCATCTGGGAGGTGGGGCCGTGGCCCTTCCCAGGCAGTGATGAGGCAGAGCCCTGGCCGAGGCCTCAGCGTCAGGGTCAGCTCAGAGATCGGGGACACCCCAGGATCTCTCTTTGTCTCACCTTCAGGTCTCTCCACACAGACATCCAGCGAATGAGGGAGGGAGTGAATGAATGACACAGTTGACAGTTAGCTCAGGCCCCTCTCTGGTGAGACAAGTCCAGCTCACCTAATGAAACAACGGGAAGGGACTCAAGGGAACATCTCTCCAAAGAAGACTTGCAGACGCCAACAGGCCCACAAAGAACTGCTCAACATCCCTGGTCACCGGAGAAATGCTAACCAGAACCACGGTGAGACACCAACCCACACCCACCAGGACAGCTGTGAAACACCAAACACCAGAAACCGGGAAAAGAACAAGTGTTGGCGCAACGTGGGGACATCGGCATCTCTCTTGTGGCTGGTGGAGTGTGACCCTGTGGAAAACGCTCTGGCTGCTCCTCAAATAGTTAAGCCGGCAGGGCCAGCGATTCCACCCCAAGTATATGCCCCAAGGAAAGGAGACCAGGACTCACACAGACACTTGTGCCCAAGTGCAAGGTAGAAACCACCCAAACGTCCATGTGCTGATGACCGGGTAGCCCTGTACCCGTGTGGCGGAGGGAAGGGGGCACGACACAGACCACCGCGTGGATGACCCTGGAAAACATGAGCCAAGCCAGACCCAGGAGGCCACCCACAGTGATTCCATTTCATGAAGTGTCCAGATAGGCAGACCCACAGGGACAGATGCAGATAGCGGTGGCCAGGGCTGGGGGGAGGGGACAGAGACTGACCACATGATGGGAACCAGGCCTCCTTCGGGGGCATGAAATGTCCTGGAATGAGATAGAGGTGTTGGGTGCACAGCACCGTGAATGTGCTAATGGCAATGAATGGTTCGCTTTAAAACGGCTAATCTTGTATGAATTTCACCTCAATAAAAA
Source organism: Rhinolophus ferrumequinum (assembly GCF_004115265.2). NCBI lineage: Eukaryota > Metazoa > Chordata > Mammalia > Chiroptera > Rhinolophidae > Rhinolophus > Rhinolophus ferrumequinum. The sequence continues at coordinate 1,068,486 of NC_046306.1, forward strand.
AACAGCAGGTAAAGATGAAGGGAGCTCAAGGCCAGCTTCTCCCCCTCTTCCCACTGACCTTCGCTGCCTGGCCTGAAGGCCACCTGGACCCTGGGCACAGGACCCGCTGGCCGTGTGGGCCGAGCTCCTGCTCTCTTGGGGACCTAAACCATGCAGAGGACTGGACCCCAACTTTGCCTCTGCTGACACCGGGTAGCCCAGCTCTACTCGGGCAGGGAGAACGGGGGACAGGAGACGGCCACCCCAGAACCACAGTCACAGCTCTGCTAAGGAGGGGGCTGTACAGGGGCTCCCCCAGGCAGCCCCATCTGCTGCTGGAATGTTCCCTGTGGAGTGGACAGAACGATGCCCTTCCCCACAGAGGTCACATCCTGGTCCCCAGAACCTGTGAATGTGGAACGTGTCACCTGACGTGGCAACGGGGACCTTGCAGGTAGACTCAGTGAAGGATCTTGAGATGGGCGATGACCCTGGGTATCGGGGGGAGCCCTAAATGGAGTCCCAGGGTCCTCGCAGGAGGGAGGCAGGAGGGGAGAGTCGGGTGACGCAAGGGTGAAGCAGAGGTCGGGGACAGAGGGACTGGAAGGTGCTGGGCCACCGCAGATGGAGGTGGGGCGGCGAGCACGGGCCTCTGGGAGCTGGAGGAGGAGGAAGCCGCCTGCCGGGGCCTCCGGGACAGTTCTGCCGACACCTTCGCCTCAGCCCTGGATTAGAGTCCTGACTCCCAGAACAGCGAGAGAACAAATGTGTGTTGTTTGAAACAATGAAGTGTGTGGCCATTTGTCCCAGCAGCTCCAGGAAGCTCCGTCCAGTAGGTCCTCCCAGGCCTGGAGAGGATGGAACCAGCACTGAGGGCGAGCAGGGCTGGGGGCGCTCATGGCCCCCCCCAAGGTCTGGCAGAGGCAGCTTCTCCCCCGCCTGGGTGGTGGGACCCGCAGGCCCTGAGGCAGAAGACTCCTAAAGTGACATCCCCGGGGGTTCCCTGTGTTCAGCTGTGGGGAGCACATCCGCCTGTGGGACTTCTCAGAGGCTTTGTGAGGCCCCAGCAGCCCAGCCTCAGTTCACCCCCCACCCACCCCACACACAGGTACAGCTTGTGAGGCCTGTGGAGCAGAGCCGGGCATGAAAGACCCGTGGCACCAGGCGCACCATCACACTGCGGGAGGACTGTGCCCCCCGCTCGCCCTGCCTGGGAGGTCGCCTGCTGCCAGACCGCAACGCTCAAGCACACGCACGCACATGCACACACAGACATACACACAGGCACATACGTAGCGCGTGTGCACAAATTGCCATAATGGCGGCGGGAAAGCCTCCCTGGCGGCTCGTAGAAAAAGTACCATTTCGCTGCCCTGATGCCGGCAGAGAGCAATTTGTTTCCAGAGACGCCCCATCCAGAATGGCGACAGCTTTACTGTCATCCAGAGGCAGGGAACTTCCCAGGGGGCCTGGCCCATGGGGTCCCACTCGAGAGCCTCTGAGAGGGTTGGTGCAGCTTCAGGTCAACGCTGGGAGGCCTCAGACCTGCCCCACAGAGAGCCTTTACCAACCCAGAGCTCCTGGCTGGGGGAAGGGCCCCAGCAAGGGGAAGGGGGGAGGGGCGCTGGGGTCACCCCTGGCGCTGAGGGCAGAGTGGCCATTTTAAAGCGCCTGCGAGGGGCCAAGCTGGCAGGTGTGGACATGCAGAGCAGACGGGTCTGGGTCCCTGGACTGGCACACAGCAGGAAGCCCATCTTGCTGAGATGCTCGCCTTCCTTTGCATTCTCAGCCGAGTGGCGCTCCCCGGGCTTTTGCTCCCTGTCCCCATCCCCGGTATGCAAAGGAGAGTCCACCAGACGTGCAGAATTGAGAGAACCACAGACCTTAACCCACTTAGCTTCAAACCATTTAGCCCCAAAACGTTATGCCTTGATATGGTTGTGAGGGGGACAGGATTTCTGTCCAGGTGAGCGAGCGTCCCTTCACCTGTGCACAGGTTCTGGGGAAGTTGTGCAGGGCGCACACTTTGCTAAGTGGACTCCTCGTGTGCGACGCCGGAGGCTCCCTGGGAACCACCCTTCCCAGCCTGCTCCAGGCAAGTGAGGGGTGATGGCTGAGGGAGAATCCGCTCCCTGCACCTCCTCCCTGGGGCTCGGCTGAAGGGGATAGAAGGAGGCATCTCAGAGAACTTCTCGCCTCCAAAGTGGACCCCAGGGGTCCGGGGCTGCACAATTCAAGCTGTTCTGATGAATGCCTGCGGGGCCAGCCGGGCCCTGACTCCTGGTCACTGCCCTGTGGACGCAGGTAACGTGGCTGTCAGCACTGGCTGCCGATGGGACACGACCTCCCAAAGGGCCTGCTCCTGACAGCATCCCCAGAGTCCTGGAGTCTCCTTGGACATTAGCACCGGGTTGCGGGTTGCAATCTGCTGAGGTCAGAGCTTTCTCTGTGTCTCTGCCCTCCCTCCACCAGGAGCCCAGCAGGTCCTGGGTAAAGGCAGTGGCTTTTCCTCCCTCTGTTGTGTCCTCTGGGAGCCCAGGAGTGTTGATCCAACAGGATTTCAGCCACAATTAGCCGTCCCCTCATCCCTGCCCTATACATATTCATTTTGGGATTGTTACAAAGGTGCTTTGAAAAAAGAACATCCCAACCCATGCTGATGAGACGGAAAGCTGCCACCAGCGTGCCTTTCTCAGCGGCCCATGCCGGTGTCCTCTGGGGTGTTTTGGTTCCTTGCATGTAAAACTTACAAATGTCACAGCATGCTTGGGATATGTGTGTGTGGGTGATGTCCTCCGGAGGATGGTCACCTGGGTCCTGCAGACAAAGGGAAGGTGACGGCTGCCCTCAGGGGACACCTCGCACTCTTCCTGCTTCTACTGGGAGCTCACTCTGCCAATGAACCTCCCTATGGGGCCTGAGCCCCGCCCACTTTGCTGGGTTTTTTTTTTCGGTGCTGACCTTGATGACCTTGATGGGGTTGAGGCCTGGTTGAGCACATGGACTGTGCCCCGTGACAGTCTGTGCCAAAGGAGGCACCAGGATTGGATCTGGGACTCAGCTGGAGGTCTTCCTGCTGGGCCTTCCCATTGCTGGGAGGTACCTGGATGCCTATGTTAAATGCTACCGGTGATGGGGCACTCACTACCCCAAAGGTGTTTTCCTTCCTCAAATGTGGTGCCCACTTGACCTCGGGGAAGCCAAGAGATGAGGGCAATGGTTGCACAACAATGATGCCAGATCGACTGAGTGGGTCGTTGACGCCAGTGGGTGCCAAGCTCAGAGTGTATGCACATAACCGCTATCTCCGCAACAGCCAGCCCCAAGCAAGGGTCAGCTCCTTTGCAGACACAGACCCCAGGAGGGTGTGACCCCGGCCTGGCTGCAGGCACAACTGGAGCCCCTGCCTCCCTGTCCCTCCACCTGCCCTGCCCGGCACAGCAGCTATTCTGCCCCCCTGCCCCTCTCTGGAGTGAAAAATCGTGGCCATAGCAGTGGTCCCACCACCTCTGGCTCTGCCGCTGATGATGGCCAAGGGGGTGTCCGTGGAGGGGTCCAGCGTAGTCCCAGGTCCGTGGAGGGGTCCAGCGTAGTCCCAGGTCCGTCAGAAAGGAGCTGTCCTGCTGGCCAGAGTGGAGCCAACAGCCAGGACATGGCCTGTCCACAGGGGCCACGTGGCAGAGTCTGCGGGTGCCCCAGACAACACAGACCTCACCTACAGCCCAACAAACTGAAAGGGCTTGGACGAGGCCCCGAGCCTCAGGATGACCCCTGCCCAGCCTCCCCTGACTTCAGCCCCATGAGACCCTGTGCAGAAGAGCTGGCCATGCCGTGAGGACGCCTGAGCCATGGAGCCTGAGACAATAAGTGAGTGATGTTCCAAGCTGTTAAATGCATAGTAATTTGTTACACATGGAAAACTGATACAAAACTGAAACCCAAACTCAAAATGTCAGCACGCACAGTTGGAGTTGCATTGCCTGGCACCTCTACCCAGTATGGGGGCAGCCGGTTCCCCCGCCCTCCACGTCTCCCCTCTCCGTGTGGCTGCTGGGCCATGTTGAGAAGGATTCTAAGCCTGTGCCCAGGCTCCGCGGGATGGGCACTGTTGTGGGGCAGGGATGCCCCGTGGATGGTGGCTGGGGAGAGTGGTAGGTGGGTCATGCTGAGGCTCCCAGTTTGAGGGCTCGTAGCAGAGTCTGCTGGGAGACCCCCCCCCCCCCGCAGGGGCTGCCTCTCTACCTCGTGGCCCCAAGGCGATAGACCCCAGGCTGGCTTTTTGGCCGAGATCACAGAGAGTGCCCGGCCTGCTCCAGTCAGCACGAGCACCCGGTGGTTCTGCCCACGGTGGCATCAGGAACACACAGGTACCCCCATTCCGGTACCCACAGGCCTCAGGGCTCTGAAGTTCTCCCTGGTCGTGCTGCCTCCCCTCCCCCAAGACCCTTCTGCAAGACCCATCCTCACCGCCCACAATGACACCCCAGCCCCCCACTAAGCTAATCCACCTAGAGTGGAGGGAGGGAGACTGTCAACCAGCCAAGTGTTGCTGGAGTAATTGCCTGACGAGGCCTCATTCCCAGAGCCGTGGTGGGTGCTCCGTCCAGGGCTAACGGATGCCCCCAGCCCGGCCTGCCTGTGTTTGGGTCTCAGCCTGGGAGCTGTCCCCGGCAGCCTCTGGGAGCCCTGCAGTGACCTTCGCCAAGGTTCGATCCTGCAGCTGCCTCTGCCGAAGCACCGAGTGTCCACAGTTATGAGTGATGTTATTGCCCAGTCAGTAAAGCCTCCTGATTATGTCATTGCAGAGGCAGTCAGATGCCAAAAAATATAAATTTCCTTCTGTCCACTACTGACCCTGCCGTCTCCACGTCAGCCTCTGTTCTGGTTCCTTTCCCTGTGCTTCCGTTAATTAGTGAGACCTGGTGACTGTGCCAGCTGCCTCGGGGCCCGAGGGCTCCTTCTGGGGGGTTGGGGCACCTGCGGGCCAGTCCTTGGACGCTGGTGTCTCAGAACAAAAGGTGCAGGCACAGGGGTGGCGCCGAGCTGAAGGTTGCACACTCTGGACCCCGGGCCCCTCCCTCCCTGGGAACCAGGGTCCTCAGAAGAAGTACCAGCCCCTTAAAATTGGTCCTTTTCTGCCCCTTGACACAGATTGCAGCTAAGTGGTGCACCTGCATTCGTTGGTTCTGTCAGGACGTGCTGCATGCTGGCCCAGACAGCCAGCCTCTCGGGGCTCGGGCCCTCCTGTGCATTGTGTGGTTACCATGCTCCCCCCTCGGGGAAGGGGTCTAGCACAGGGCTGGGCCTAGAGTTGGACCCAAATGCCAGCGCAGACACAGCCCAGGCCTCCCAGCTCAGAACTAGCAACGACACAGTGACAGGACAGGGAGGGGCAGGGAACGCTTCCTGGGGGAGGAGGCATCTATCCCCACGTTAGGGTCTCGGGCCCTCTCTCTAGCCCTTGAGTGGACTCTGGGAGCTGCAGACTTAGGACTTCAGCCGAGGCCTGGAGCCCTCCCCACAAAGCCAGCCCAGGGGACACTTGTCCAGCCGGCACCCACCCTGTACATTGCGGGCGGCTGGCATCAGCGCAGATTTGAGCTCCACTCTGGGCACCTGTTGGGCAAGACCCAAGAATAGCCTTTTCCAAGAAGCCGAGTGGAGCTGGGTGGTGGGATGGGGTGGGCTAGGGAAGGAGGGGCCACTGGAGTCACTTTCCCCTTTAGGCCGCGGGGCCAGTGCCTGACCTAGAGCTGCAGGCCTGCCGTTCGTGCTAGCCTGCGCCCTTCCGCCTGGCTGAGGCAAGTGGCCTTGACTTCCCCACCTGGAAACTCAGAAGGCTCCCCACATCTGTATCCTGGGAGTGATGAGCTGACAGGACCAGTCCAGTGGACAAGCAGGACAGTGCTTTCCGAGACTTGTGACCTGTGATGCCCTCAGCCACCTAAGTTGTAATGGGTCAGCTGTCAGACCCTCCAGGGACCGTCCCCCGGAGCCCGCAGTAGACGGGTCACTCCTGACATGTGCCTCCCCTCCCAAGGATGAGGACCAAAGCATCCAGGACAAACCTGCTCCCTGGCACACAGTAGGTGCTCAGTAAACCCTCACAGGCCTCACCCAGCAGCTCCCCCCCCAGCTCCCCTGACCAGGGATTTCCCCTCCTTACCACCTTCTCCCCCAGAACCCCTCCCCGGGGCCTGGCCCCACACGTCCCTGCAGGGTCTCTCTGTGGCAGAGACAAAGGTGAGGAAGGAGCTTCCCAGGGACAGAGACCAGTCCTCCCTCTGAGTGACCGCCTGGCCAGCCCTGGAGGAGGAGCTGCCCCCCAGTGAGGGACCCAGAATTCTCCCAAGTGCCATCCCCTCCCCGTGTACCCCACCAGGAGCCACCTCCGCCCCAGACAGTGGCACCACTTTTCTAGTCATTTCTAATCACGAGCTTGTGGTTTCTGGAGGTATAACTAAATATGATGACAACAGTGCCCCCCCGGCCCCCCAAGATCAGGTGGGGCTTTTTAATTAGCTCCACCAATAAATATGTCACAAGTGCCCTGAAAAATATGTCTGGCTGCCAAGACCAATCTGAGTGACAAAAGAAATAGGGGCTTAAAAACCAGGCATCGTGGCCTCAAACTTCCCACCCCGATGGCATTGCCTAGCAACAGAGACGGCCGCCGCCTGGCTCAGCCCCGAGAGGCCTGAGTGCATGGTGGTCACTGGGCCCCCATCTCTGCCCAGGATGCTGGGGAAGCGGAGAGCCATGGCTGGCGGGCTGAAAGCATCTGTTTCTGCAGCCGCTCTGCCGAGCCCTCGGGATCCTGGCTGCCTGGGGCCCAGAGAGGCAGGTGGGTGCCAGGGTCACAAACCCCTGCTCTACCAGGCAGCAGTTTGCTTCGTGTCTGCCCTCAGCCTCTGTCCCATGTCTTAGGCCTCCTGGTGTCCTGGGGGAGGCATAGGTCCCTTCTCCTATCCGATTCTCTTAGAGCTCACGGCAGGCTTTGAGCACGTCTCTCCAGGCACAGCTGCCAGTGGACCCCGCGATTCCACTGGGCCATTGAGGGATCACAGAAGAAACAAGATGCAGAAGTTCCTGTTCAGAACCAGACCGTGTTCATCCCGACTGTCTGGCCCTGCCGTCCCCCCAGGGTAATTCCAGAACCCTGTCTGCCTCCCAGGAGGGTCCAGAACCCCCCCACCTGCTGTCCCCACAGCCTCGCCTGGTGCCAAGCCCATGTCCAGCTCGGCACCTGGCTGAGGGTGACTGGCCACTGGACAGCACCCCTACTCAGCCCTCGAGACCCGTCCTCCTCCCCATCTTCACCCCAGGGCTCCCCCGAAACACTCAGCTGTCCTCAGTCTGGGCAGCTCCATCCACACCATCCCCCTGCAGCTCCTCTCCAGCCCCGGCCCCCCACATCTCCCAGGCCAGTCCCCTCCACTCAACCCATCCCCTGGAACCGCACGTGAGCCCCACGACCTCTGGGCTGGGTCTGAGCAGGAGAGGGTGGCCCGTCTGTGGGCCCACTGCCTACTGTTGGCCTCTGCTCCTCTGCTGTCGCACCTGCCCCCTGGTGAGGGGCTCCAAGATGGACCCTCTCTCACCATGGAAGTGTCAGCACCACCTGCAAGGAGAGGACAGAGTGCCCTCGGTCCCCTGGGATGTCCCCTGGTCGCTGTAGACTAGAGTCCCCATGATTGGCTGATGGGAATCTGTCCAGAAGCCCCCTGAGGACCCCCCCACTCCACCCCGTTTGAGGGCCCTCTGTCTGGCTTTGTAAACCCAGGACTGTGAGACCTGCCCCAGGGTGTCTGCTGCCCACCTTCAGGGGTGATTGTGAAGATGGCGGCCCTCACTGGGGCCTGTGTGCCCACCACATCTGCTTCATCTGGAAGGCTCAGGGCGCACTGCCTTGGGCTGTCTTGCCTCGCACAGCACCCCAGTGGGGCACAGGGTGAGTGGCTACAACCCTCCACCCCCAACCCCAAGCTGCCCTGTCCCCACCCGGCCGGGTCCTCTGCCCTTGACACCCCTCCACACAGCCGCCAAGCCACCTGACAAATCACTGGTCATCCTGGCCTTGCTACTTCAGAGGCGGGGTCCTGCACCAGGGCCACAGCCGGCCTGGGCTCGAGCCCCATGACCCATGGGAGCGCTAGGTCCCTGAGACTGGCACATGGCAGGTGTTCAGTGGGTGAATGAGTGAACGCGTGAACGAGTGAATGCATGAATGAATGAATGGACAGATGAGCGCCTGGGGACTGGCATCCTGTCGTGGCAGCAGGTGGTGCTCAGATGCTCGGCCTGGTCTTTCCTTGACACCCCACCCTTCTTTCTCTGAGTGGCCCCAGGAAGCACCTCTGACGCCTTCCTCAGTAACTTGGGAAGGAGGCTGTGACTCGCCCTGGGGGTTAAGGGGGGAGCTCAGGGGGGGACTGTCTGCACCTGCCCTCGGCTCCTCATGTAAGGAGAAGAGAAGAAAAAGGCAGAGGAGGCAAATTCCCTGAGTGGGCAAACCCCCCTCCCGGCCCCCAGCACATCTGGGCAGGGCCGAGGCCCAGAGCCACCACGGCACCCGGATTCCACGCCCTCTGAGCCCAGTGAGTGGACACAGAGGGAGGCGGCGCTGCCGACACCCACTGAGTGCTGGCTGTGTGCCGGGCTCTCAGCACCACACGGCATCTTCACCTCAAGCCCGTGACCCGTCCGAGGGGGTGGCGTGGGGCCGAGGTGCAGCGGGCAGGGCTGCACCTGACAGCGCTGAGGGACATCTCCCACGGCTCTGGCTGCCCGCTGCCCCCCAAGTGTGCCCTCCCACTGGCTCCCTGAGCACCAGAGAGCCTGGTATTGACCCACACAGACTGGGCATTGATTGGCTGAAAGGTAAAACCTGATATAGTCCCCATTACCGGTAAACAGGATTCTTAATTGTTTAGGCAGCTGATCTCTGGTCGCCTCCCAGGAAGCTGGGGGGTGGGGTTCTGATCTGTCCACAACCCGGAGGGGCCAGGTGCAGGGAGCATCAGCCACCCAGTGCTCTGTGCAGGCGCAGCGGGAAGCCAGGGGGTCTCGGGCCCTCGGTCAGGACGGCAGGTGTGAGACGCGGTCCCCGAGGCAGCTGCAGGAAAGGGTGCCAGCTCTTAGTCCTGATGTTTGCCCCTGGCTCTGCCATTTTCTCACTGGGAGTCCCTGGGAAGGTTGCTTAGGCCTCTGTGCCTCAGTTTCCTCATCTGTAAATAAAGTACCAACCACGATGATATTGGCTAGGTTAAGGCAGCTCTGCCCAGAGGAGCGCCTGGCTTGGGACGTCTGCTCAGTTAAGGGCGGTGTTACTTTGCAAATACACATCCAAGAGAATTCACAGAAGCCGTTGAGACTGTTCACGTCTCTCCAGGTGTGCTGAGAGAAGCCACACTGGCCTCCTTGGGCGGCTCCACTACAGATGCTGAACTTCCAGGGGCACTTCTGACGTGGCGTCACCTGAAGTCCCTCCGCCAGGCGGCATCCGCGTCCCCCAATAGACGTGTTCACACCTCTGCCAAGTGGATAATTCTAAGTGTACGCAGTGCCACCAAGAGTGAGGCAGCCCAGGCTGGGGCAAGCCCCGCCCCACCCCCCAAAGCTTTCATCCAGGGGCTACAAACAACAAACTGCAAGGCTGAGGGAGCAAACGATGGGAAGGGCGGCCAGGTAAGGTGGGGGGCCCGGTAAGAACTCCGATTTTATTCTATACTGCGGGCACCCATGGCGTTTACAGATCTAGGGGCCAGCCCAGGCCAGGGGCTGTGTTGCAGCTGAGAGGAAGGGAGGTGCGTGCAGGGTTGGGGGAGCTTTTGCTGCACGCCAGAGCCCAGGGATAAGTGACCTCCCTCTTCGTCACTGCATCCCCCACTCACCAAGTCCACCAAGACCTGGCGTGGTGATAGTGGGAAACGGGAGCTTCAAACCCCAAGAGCCCACAGAGGTGCCAGGAGTAAAACCTGGAAGGTGTTTACTACACCCAGCACCCTGCGCCCCCCAGAGCCCCCCAAGTGCCCGGCACGCCAAGGAGCAGCTCTGCCTGCACGCCTCAAACTCATTAGGGCCGGCTGACATTTCTCCCTGAAATAATTAACTTTGACATCACAAAGGGCATTTCCTGTGGCCAAGGTCATCCCAAGGTCATCCCAGGGCCTCTCTGTCCCCATGGTCCCTCATCAGCCTGAAGCGTTGACGAATGGGGTTTCAGAGACCGAGCTGCATAATTGAGGGAATGAAGAGGGAACTAAAGCTGCTTTTCTTGCAGAAATAACTGCTGGTGCCTCGTCAGCTGCAAACCACAGGCTGGGGCGGCCACAGCCAGGCTGGGGGCCAGTTAGCCAGGCTGCCTCCAGCTCCATATCCCCAAGAGGCTGCAGGAGAGCTACGAGTGTGGGGTCTCCTCTGGGTCCACCTAACTTACGAGTGGGCAAATGTCAGTCTCCCATGCTTCAAGCACAAACATGTTCCCCAACAGCTTGAGCACAGGCTGCGGGGAGCCAGCCATGAGTGGGGTGAATGGAGAAACCGAGCGCTGGGGCTGCCTGCCTGGGAGCTGCCTGCACACCTATCTTCAACTGCAAACGGGATGACAGCGCAGTGACCTCTCAGGCTGCCCGAGGCTGTGGTAATACAGTGTGTGCGGCACTCACGCGTCACCCATTTCTCTCACGTGCTCCCTAGGTGTGTGAAGGTCCCTGGGCCACTGGAACAAAGCCCCACAGATTGGGGACTTCAACAGCAGAAATTGATCTTCTCCCAGTCCTAGGAGGCTGTAAATCCCAGATGAAGGTATCAGCAGGGCTGGCTGCTCCGGGAGAATCTGTCCCAGGCCTCTGGCCAGCTTCTGCTGGTTGCTGGCATCTCGGGGATCCCTTGGCTTATAGACACATCACCCCGTGTATGCCTCCATTTCACACGGCACTCTCCCTGTGTGTGTGTGTGTTTGTCTCAGGGTCCCCTTCTCACAAGGACACCACTCGTGTTTGATTAGGGCCCACCCTACACCAGTGTGACCCCCTCTTAGCTAATTACATCTGCAACAATGCTATTTCTAAATAAGGTCATAATCTGAGGTCCTGGGGGTTAGGACTTCAACACGTGTATTTTCGGGGACCCAGGTCACCCCACAACACTAGGACTAAGAGTAATGAAAAGTTAAAGTTCACTACCACACAAAAACCTGCACACAGACGTTTACAGCAGCTCTATGCACAATCGCCAGAAGTTGGAAGCCACCGGGATGTCCTCCAGTGGGTGATGGATAAACAAACTGTCCATCCAGACAGTGGAATGTTACTCAGCACTAACAAGAAATGAGCCGCCGGGCCATGAAAAGACACGGAGGAACCTTAAACGCACGTGACTAAGCGAGAGAAGCCAATCTGAAAAGGCTGCACCCTGTGTGATTCCAACTACACGACCTTCTGGAAAAGACAAAACCAAGGAGACAGTAAAAGATCAGGGGTTGCCCGGGGTTGGGGGGGGAGGGATGGACAGGGGAGCACAGGGCACTTTCAGGGCAGTGAACTACTGTGTGTGACACTGTAATGGTGGGTACATGACATCACACGTGTCCAAAGCCACAGAACGTCCAATAGCAAGAGGGACCCTCATGTCACCACCTACAGGCTTTGGGTGATGGTGACATACCAGCAGTGGCTCGTCAATTGTGACAAACAGCCCAGCAATGCAATTGTCAATACATACGGTAACTTTCTCTACGCTCAATTTGTCTGTAAACCTAAAAGTGCTCAAAACTATTAAACCTAAAAGTGCTAAAAAAATATAGTCTATTAATTATATTTTCAAAATCCAGCTACTGTAGCAATTGTTTTCATGGGATCTTCTGTACTGAAAATATTGTATATACTTGAGATCACTGTGGGTCCACGGGTGCGGAATCCAGGAAGCCACAGTTGTAATAAAGAAGCTTAAATGTGATGGAGGAAATCACAGTCTTTAGGCCCCACATGTCCCTGCACCACCCGGAGAGCCCCCTTGTTGCCTTGGGCCTGGCTGAGGGACCTGGATCCTTGGGCTCTGAGATGACCCAGAAAGACTTCCCTGACTGGGCTCTGTGTGCCAGACATTCCTGACGCAGGTGACCACCGTGAAATCCAGAGCCAGCTGCCTGTCCGTGGGCCTATCCGAGGGGGCCTGGGAGAGCCAGCAGAGCTCAAGGGGCTCTCCACCCAGTGGGGGAGGCAGCAGTTCCAGTGAGACAGGCGCCCAGTAAGTGTGCCCCCTGCTCCTTCACGCGCCGGGCTAAGTGACTCCTCTTCCGAGAAGCCTCCCCATCACCCCAGACTCAGCTGCCTCCTTCGTTGTGGGTTGGTTATGTAAAAATATAATAAACGGAGCCCCTTTAGGATGGAGCGGGAGCTGCCACCCCCGAGGAACTGCCATGTTCGTCTCATGCCTCAAACCTTGGAATGTCCCCAGGGCAAAGAACCTTTGGACTGGGCCCAAGGCAACATTGTATTTCAAACAACTGTTTGCAAAGATAACAACAAAACCAGTGTTATGAGTATCAGCCCCCAAATTTTAAACATTGTGTAGAATTAGCGTCACTATGTTACCTTTCCTGCACCAGTGGCAACGCCTTCCTTCTGTGGATGTAACTGTCTCCTTCCCTTTCTCCTAAATAGCCTATTGCCTTCGCTGTGGTTATTAGGTTTGTATTTTCCTTGTCTTCAAAGACAGTAGATACCCTGTTTTGTTTTTTATCTCACAGTTTGAAGGCTATACCACACACAGTGGTCTCCCTTTCACCCACCAGAGGCCCTCGGGCCCCTCCCCAGCTGCCCTGCCAATTCCAGCCTCTGAGCCCATGGGTGTATCGCCCCACACCTGCTGCACCTGCTGGACAGGTCCTTTCCTCTGTGTTCTCCATCCCACCGAGCGTGTCCACCACTGTGGGTGATTCAGGGTCTGTTAGGAAAAGCAATGTCACGAAACGGGCTGTCTTTCCCCAGTAGAGCAGAAGGTGTCTGCCCTCCCAGAAAAGTTACTGGAGCTTCCAAGTTCCTCACGACATCCGTGTGGAATGTCACAGTCACACGCAGAAGGCACAGATTTACCCGCCTGACTGGCCATTTCCAGGGGAGCTCAGGGAGGACCATGGCGGGACACGAGCTCCCCTCCCGGCTGGTGCCACCCATGACAGGGGAACACCGTGCAACGCGCTCTCCCTTCTGCACAGGCCCCCTTCTCCACAGAGCCCCCGTCACAACACCAGAGGCACACAGGGCTCCCCCAGGCTCCCTGACACCCCCACACCACTCCCACCCGGCGTTCTGAATGTGCTTCTCTCCTTTCACCCAACATCTCTGCTCCCCCTCCTGGCTGTGGGCCTTGGTCCGACAGAGAACAAAGAGCGTGAGTGATGTGTGCAGATGCATGGAAGCCGTGTCCCCTCCCTGGCCGTAATGACCACCAAGGCCCCCCCCCCCACACCTTTCTTATTTGAGGCCACTAAGATGGGGGCAGGCATGCTTGTCACTGAAGCCTAACCCAGCCTGTCTTGACTGAGACACCCAGCACTTCTCCTTCTGGCACGTTCTACAGGTATTTGCTGAGCTGCTCCTCTGTCCCTGGCATTGATCTAGGCACTGAAGCCACCTCCATGGGTGAATGACGGGGTCCCTAGCCCGGCTGGGCTCCCATTCTAGAGGGAGGAGACAGGCAACGAGCAAATAAAGCATGAGTAGCAATTACACCCGGTGGGGATCTGATAGCAAAACGAAGCCGAAAGGAAGCGAGGGAATGCCGATGGAGCCCCTGACAAACAAGGTGGTTTGGGGGGGCTTTGAGGAACTGCACAAGGGGCCTGGGATCTCAGACTGGGGTCTCCCAGCTGAGAGTCCTTTGATGGTTCCACGGAAGCTCTTGTTCTCTCCCCAAAACCAGCCATGGGCTCAGATGCCTCGAGGGGTGTCGTGGCCCCACGATGAGCCCAGCTCCAGCCTGGCACCCCCTCCCAAAGCCTCATGGGCCAGCGAGGGCATGGCTTTCACCACTGAGGGCGAGTCCTGGTCCCACACTCAGGAGGCGGCGGGTTCTCTCAGGCACATCACTCTGCCCTCGGACGCTGGGGTCCCAGCCCCCAGCCCTCGCCCACCCACGCCCTGGGCACCAGGCGTGACTTCAGAGTTATATTAAGGACCGACAGTGGTGGTGGGGACGGGCGTCTGTAACCAGATAAGACCAGCAGGACGCAGTTGTCGGAGGAGCTGGATTTATCCTGCCCCGGTCAGCTGGTGGGATTCGGTTACAGCCTCAGCGGCCGGCCAGAGTGTGAGCTCAGTGTCCACGCCGGGCCACTGCAGTCACTGATCAGCAGAGAGGTTTTCCTGTAGAAATGCACTCACCACACTCGGGTTAAAAATAACCATGAGCCAGAGCACCGATGTGCCATGGCCGGAGCGCAGCCCTGGGCAGCTCTGTCCCGGCTCGGGGACAGCCAGGGAGAATGGCTGCACCTGACAGGCCTGGGCCCAGCCGGCACACCCTCCACCCACAGCCAGACCGGACCTGGAGCAGGAGAGCTTAGGGAACTTCCTAACCAGGGCTCTGCAGCCACCCCACCAGCAGCCCGTGCACAGAAGGCGCTTGAATGACCACAGCCTATGGGGGGAGGAGGGGCCGGCCCAGGAGGGGCGGGGGCTGCTGTCCAGGGCCCACTCCCACGTGTCGTGGACGGGCCACCCCATGGCTGCGGGAGCTGCCACCCTCGGCCCAGCCTCTGTGTTCTCCTCTCTGAGGTCACAGCAAGCTGAGATCAGTGTGGCCTGGAACCCAGGCATCCTGCGTCTCCAGCCAACCAACTCGGAATGTCCTCTGGCTGTTTTCCTGCTGTGCCCTGGAGCTGGTCAGCCTGCCCATGGGCAGGGAGGAGGGGCCGCCTTTCTGGGAAGTGTGTGTCGTGTGTGCTGGCCCCACAGAGCAGGGAGGGCCAGAGTATCTCATCACTGCTATTTAAAGCAGGAATGGACAGGTGCAGGGAGGAGAGGAGATCTGCGTGGGACGCAGGGGAGGGGCTGCCATGTGAGGCTCCTGCCTGGGGCAGAAGGCAGCCCCGCGGCTCGGACACCGTCCTGCACGCCCACATAGGGGCCCAAGTGGTTGCAGGGCTGTGGCAGGATGGGGGAGCCCCGGTGCCCCCGTGAGAATGCCCGAGGCGGGTGGGGGAGGGGCCGCAGGTAACCAGGTCAGCTTCTCCCTGCCTGTCCCTTCCGGGTCGGCGCCGCACAGGAAGCTGAGTCAGGCCTGCAGGCCCAGAGGCTGTTTCCAGGCCCTGAAAAGGGCAGAAACACTTGCTCCCTGTCGGAAACAGGACCCAAGCCTTTATGTCATTCTGGGTGGACTTTCCACTAAAACAATCACCTGCGTCGTGGTGGTCAGAGGTGCCCTCAGACCCTCCTGGGCGAGGGGCATGGCACCCTACACTCGCAGTAAGACCCTGGGTACATCCATTGATCTGAGCCTCAGTTTCCTCAGTCTTACAATGGGGGGAAGAGCACCCCTGCACGCAGCCAGGGCCGGAACCCAACAGGCACATGGCCAATGGTGTTTGCTACAGGCCCTGGGAAAGACAAAGCAGGCTGGCCTAAGTGTCAGTAAAGTGTAATGACTGCACCTTCCCCTCAGGAAAAGGCTGCTGGAGAGGGAGCGGGAGAGTGGGAGGGACAACAGAGAGGCTGAAGGGAGGGCCTCGCCCGGCCCTGACCCTAACTCCACTGGGATCCCAGACCCTGCCAGTCAGGCTGGGGCAGTGAGCGGAGCTGAGGCCCCCTCCAGGCCCCTGGTGGTGCCTGAGCAGGGCTCCACCCGTGTCTGCTGACGGCATCCTGTAACTGCGGGAGGTGCTTGGAAAGCCCCCTGTCCCGGGGCTCCTCCGGGGTGCCGAGCAGAGCAGAGCTGGCTGGTGGGGAAATGTCTCTAGGGCTGGCTCCCTGAAGACAGGTAAGGGCGCCCTCCGCCCTCCCCACCATGTCCTGGAACCACACGGCACTGTCTGCAGGCAGCCCTTCTGTCACTGGGACGCTCTCTGTGCCTCTCCGCTTGCGGGCTCTATTTCTCTGCAGATCAAACACGGGCCCCAGGCTGGAGTAGGAGCTTCTGGACCTCAGGGTAGCTCAGTGCCATAAAGTGTGTCTCACCCAAAGGCTGCCCCCACGCCCCCCCCAATCCCCAGAAGCTGCCCACCATAAATCACTCCCACACTCCTAGGAGCCCTCATGCCCACGGGCCAAGAGGGCAGGGCCACGTTCCTGGCAGCCCCCCCCCCACTCAATGCTGTGTCCCTGCTGTCTGCCTTCCTTTGCCCTCCACAGGCCCTGAGGGCATCCAGCCACACTGCCACCTCCATTCTGCTGTGGTCAGTCTAAGGCCACCCTGGAAGGACGTGCTGGGGCTGGACCCGCAGGACAGATGGCCAAAGGGGAGAGGCTGAGGAGAAGGGAGGTCAGGTGACTCTGGGGTCTCCTGACCCCGCTGGGCACCAGGGGGTGCCCCTTCACCTCTGAACTCTGAGGGGCTCAGTGCCTGTGGTGTCCCCGCTGGAAATGGCTCATCCCCCACCAGCAGAGATCCCAGAGGGGGCGAGGGGTTAGCTGTTTCCACGGGGAGTAGGGTGGTCAGGGGAACATGTTTGGATGGAGCAAGGGACGAGGTGAAAAGTGGAGAAGGGAGAACACAGAGAGAGCTAGAGAAGGGGGAGAAAAAATATAAAGAAAAAACAAGCATGAAACAGAAAAAAGAAAGGAGAGGCAAGCATGGAGAGGACGGGGAAGGGCTGGCACCCTCCGGGCAGCGGGTGTGGGTGGTGCCAGCCTGCTCCACTGCAGTGTCGTTAAAATGCCAGCACTCCTGTGACAAGCTCTGCGGGCTGCGTGCAGACGGCCGAACACGGCTTGGCCCGGCACCCCACGTCATTAGGGCATGCGTCCCCTGAGAGCAGACCTCAGGGTGACCACCAGTCTGGGCCTGGTTGGAGCCCAGAGGCAGCTGGGGTAGGGCAGAGAAGCCCCCACGTTTCACCATGGCACAACTCGTCCAGGGAGGGAAAAGATGTGCCCAAGGTCACCAGGTAGATGAGGCAGGGCAGGACCAGTTCCTAGGACGCCTCCCACTGCCCAGTCCTCCCACTGGACCCATAGCTGCTGAGAAGGGTGGGCCAGGGGGCCAGGCAGTGTCACTTTACAGGCAGGAGGTCCCGGAGGCTGCCCTGGTCATGGCAGTGCCCTCTGGCCCACCTGCCCCCCTCAGGGAGCCATGTGTCCAACCCCCTGGCCAAGCTGAGTTAGCCCCGCCATCCTGCCTGAGCCTGTGGGGCCAGCTCTGGTCTCAGCCTGGCTGCTGTCTTCATACCAGGCCCCCGGCACGGCCTCCTCACCAGGCTGGAAACGGAGGTACCCAACAGTAAGAGGCTCTGGGCCAAGGACACAGCGCAACATCCCCAGACTTTGCTAAGGGGACACGTGCGTGGGAAACGCAGAACGACGCAGTCACATGGTTCTCTGAGCAGCAGTGAGGACCGCCCTCTGAGTCACCTGTCAGAGGGCTGGGGCTTCGGGCTGACCTGCCATGCCCACTCCCCCCTCCCCCCTCCCCCCTCCCCGGTGGCTTGCTGGACGGCTGTGTCCAGAAGACCCTGAGGCTGTATCTGGGCTGAGCAGTAAAGAGCGTTGATTGATTAGTGATGTCTGATGGGGGCACAGAAAGACGTGGGAGGTCAGCACTGGCACTCGCCATCCCCACTTTAACAGGTTCGTCACCCTGACGTGGGCTCTGGCTCTCGGCTGAGCAAGTGTCCCGAGGGCCCTGGAGGGCAGCCCGTCCTCGGTATAGAGCACAGCAGACAGAGGCCCCTCCCCAGACAGCAGCAGCCTGTTTGATGTTGAGCAGTTGCTTTGTCTCTGTTTGTTTGGAGTCACGTGCTCCTGTAAACTCATCCTCTGCTTCTCCCATTGAGACACCGGCTTCTCCACTGATGGGCTAAGAGCCAGTCCATCAGCTTCAGGCTTTTCCCATCGATGTCCCCTCTCCTGCCACCATCAGATGTCAGCGGTTCCCGATAGACGTCAGAATGCACGGTGCAGGGCTGGGCCAACACAGTGACCTGAGCGAACCCCAGCCCCAGAGAATACCTGTGACCCCCACGCTTGGGGTAGGGCAGTGAGAGCCACCGCGCTGGACATGAGGTCTTCCAGGGCCTAGGAGCCTTCTCTGAGCACAGGTGACCGTGGACTGTGACCGTTGAAGCTGGAGTAGGGGAGGGGAGGGCCAGGGCCCCCACCCACTCTATCTTACCCCCACTTTCCCCAAGGCTCAAAGAGAACAGGAGGCCATCCATGGAAACCATCAGAAAACATGAATCAATTCACTCCTGAGGTTGCAGGTGATGGTGGCCCCTCCCAGGGTGGGGGGACTTGCTGGGGTCAAGGTCAGCACCCACAGCCGTGAGTCCTGTGGACAGCAGGTGCCCGATGTGAGGGGCTGAGAAGGGCACCTGCCCTCTGCGGTCCCTCCAAAGATCCCTTGCCCCATGAGAAAATCACGAGACTGACCCACATGGAGGGAGCTCCTCCCAAATGCCTGGACAGTCGTCCTCACGTGTCAAGGTCATCAGAGACAAGGGGAGCCAGAGACACTGTCACAGAGCAGAGGAGCGGAAGGCAACGTGACGACATTTGCCACGTGGGTCCTGGACGGGATCCTCAGACAGGAAAGGGGCGTGGGGGAAACTGAGGAAATCTGAATCAGCTACGGCCTTCTGAAGACAAGCCACACCGTTGTGCTTCATTTATCACAACACGCATGCCACACTAATGGGAGGTGTTAGTGTAAAAAGCTACCACTGAACCCCTTCTCACACGCTGTTTTTTAATTAGTTGTCAGTTTAAAAAATCAGGGGATTGCCCATGAAGACCTGGATTTTTGGCTTCTCTTAAAAATCTGGGAGACCAGCCCCAAGGGGCCGTGGTCCTAGGGAACCTTCGCAGCCCACGTGGCCTCACCCGCTCCTGGTCAGTCTGCCCGGCCCCTCCAGGCATTGGGTTGGCGGCCTCTGCACTTGTCCATCTCCCACTGGACAAATGGGGAAACTGAGGCCTGAAGAAGGGCAGGGACAGGAGGGGTGGGGGATGGAGGGACAGAGGAAGAAGGCAGAGGGCACCCCACCCCCTCCTCCCCATCGTGCCCAGGCTCTGGCTCCATTTCTCCCACGTAGGACACTGGCCAGTCCGGCCAGCGCTCAGGCAAGTTGAATGCCCCAAAGGCCGGTGGAGGGTGACACGGAGGGGCCCTGGGCACGGCTGAGCCTGGGCTGGCAGGCTCTGCTGCCAACGGCAGTCGTGACCGGGCGGCAGACACGGACACTGCGGGCTTTGCCTGGAACCGCTGCATCAACAAGTCCCAGGGCCACCCAGCAGGCCCATGTGGCAGCTGCCGCCAGCACGCTGTGGCCCAGTGTCCCCTGGAGGTGTGGCGAGGACACGCGCCTGCCCAGTGCTCTAGTGGCCTCACTCACTGCCTGGGAGTGCACTGGGGTCCCAGGCCCAGCCTCCATCAGAGGACGCAGGCACCCCCAGCCAAGAGAGCCCCTGGCTGGCATTGGACGCCCCAGTGTGCGCTCCCTATGTCCCTGCCCAGCGCTGCCTGCAGGGGTCTCTGAGCAGCTCTGTGACATCCCCCCACAAGCGTGCTCCTGAGCTTGAGGACCGCCAGTGTCCACCCCAGCCCAGCTCTCCAGAGGGACCTTCCAAGCCGTGTGCCCCCACTGCCTGGCTTGGTCTTGGGGGTTCTGACTTGAGGCTCAGGGTGGGGGTGACCCTTCATTGACTGCCTGCCCTCCCTGCCCAGGAGGGGCTGACTTGACAAAGCTCCAGAGACACAGAACAGCTCAATGGTGGCCGGGTGCTAAGAAGGTGGGGGGGAAGGTGAAGTGGGAGAGCCCAGGTGACACGGTGGAGACCCTTGTGGCCACGGGCAGCTCTGGATCCTGGGTGCAGTTACACAAAGCCACAGGTGTGATCCGTGGCAGAGAACTGGACACACACGTGCCTGTGTTTTAGTCTCTGGCAGGCCTGCTCCCCAAGTATTAAATCCTACAAGATCTTCCTCCATGCCACACCCCCAGGGCACAGCCGACCACGCAGGGTGAGTAAGGGCCCCTGCTGGTCCCCAGGGGCCTGACACTGCAGCCACGTCTGTGGTGGCCGGGATTCAGCAGTGACTGTGGGGACTGGGACGGTGAGCTGGTGGCCCCACCATGAACCCCAAAATGCTCTCACATTGGGGTGACGCCAGGACCCGAACCCGACCCAAATCTGTCCCTTCCCAAAGCAGCAGACAGAGCCCTGAGCCACCACCAGCCCCATCAGGGTGAGGGAGGACAGTGGGGCAGCTCAGGCCTGTCTCCCCAGTTCCCTCCACCCCCATCACTGAGGTGGCTGCATCTGTAATTTCTCTTCGGTTCATATAAAGTAAATGTGTCTTTGTGTCTCTGCGAGCTGTGGTGTTGGCAGCATCTAATTTGGCATCGAGGGAGACCAACTGCGGAACCCGTCTACGTTCAGAACACACTTTACAAAGAAACGCATCTTTGTGGGCCAGATGCGGAGGCTCCAAATATGGGCACTGAGCTGGGGTCCCCTAAACCTCTGGGGCCTAAAGCCCTGGGCCTGGCCGGGCTCAGCCTCCCTCCCCACGCGGCCACCAGGGGGCACCCGCTGCCCGCGTGACTGCCACTCTTGACTGCGGCGGACACCCCAGCCAGGACAGACTAGGACTCGGAGCCATGGGAATAAGGTCCCCAGAGGGGTCGGCGAGAACAGGCGCAGGGCCTCCTTGGCTTTGAATCTGAGGGGACAGAATGAGCCGCCCAGCCCAGGCCTCCCCCACTGAGCCTCCACCTACCTCCAGCCTTGAGATGTGACCTGTAAGGTGAGTGCCCAGAGCCCAGGTGCAGCAAGGAACCTGCCCACCACCCACCATCCGGAAGAAGGCCGGCTCCCAGAGGTGGGTGCACGCTCAGGCCAGGACAGCCATCCAGATACGCCCGGCTCCTCTGCAGCCCTGAGCCAGCCAGCCCAGGTCCCCTCAGAGATCATCGCTGCTGAGCCAGGCCACAGAGATGCTTGTCACCAAGCCCTCCAGCAGGAGGGAACGGAGTGAGGGCAGGAGGGGCAGCTCCGGGACCCAGGGAGCCCACCTGCTCTGCATCTTGGACATGGAGGCGGGAGCGGCCTCATACCGCGCCCTTCCCCTCCAGCCCCCCCCCAAAGTGATACATGGCCTTACCAGGCAGAAGCAGTAATCACCTCTCCTAGGGGCCAGGGGACCAGAGACTGGACAGCACAGCCTGGGGTGGTCTGGATGGGGGAACCCCTCGCTGGTAGGGTCTTGGGGTCCCTGTATGGGCACCCCTTTTCCAAAAGGCTCCTGTTTATCTGTCATCCATCAGGCAGTTAGCACACTTCCTGGGCAGCTCCAGGGTAGGCAGCAAGGAAGACCGAATGGGACCTGCCCTTGGAGGTCCACTGTCTGCTTGAGAAACGTGAAAGACAATCGGCCAGATGGGGGTTGGGAAGGGAGCTATAGGGGGCAGCATAGGCAAGGAATACTTCCTGGAGGAGGTGACACCTGGCAGAGATGGCCCCACCAGCTTCCCTGGGGCCATGACACACTTCCCTACACTCCCTGCAGGGGCTGTAGAAGATTCTGGACAATGGGGCGGGGGTGGGGATAGGGCAGGTGGTGGTGGCGGGGGGTGTCCCATCATCCTCCCTCAACCTTGGCCACGGTCAGGCCACCCCAGGGGCCTGAAGCCATGCTCACCAGAGTCTGCCCACTGCACACGCCCACCAGGGACCTGCGTGGGTACCCCACACCCCCCCACGCTGAGCCCTGGTGGCTGAGCAGGGACCCTCCTGCCCTCCCATTGGACATGGAGGGTGGGCTCGGCCTTTTCGGCAGATGCTGTGCATTGTGGAGCATGACTATTGGACACTGGGTGTGATGTGTTCCGGGAAGTCCCCCATACGTTTAGCCCAGTGGTTTCTACACCTCTACAGGAGGGCCAGGCCCGTCCTAACCCCTTACCCACGCCCGAAGTCCAGGGCCAGGGGCCTGGAGCAGCGCCCACACACCGCAGACCTGGTGTGGCCTTGGCTTTCCTATCTGTAAGGTGGGAACCCACTTCAGATGAAGCACCACTATGAACCCCACTTGTAGAGGAGGAAACTGAGGCACGGAGAGGCTCCGTGGGTGCCTGAGGCCAAGGGGAGGCCGTGCGGTGCAAGCCGGTCCCTGCGGCTCCTGAGTCCGTGCTCTTGCTCTACCCTCTTAGCCTCCAGGAGAGCGGTGGGGTCTGGCAGGAGCAGAGAGAGCCTGCTTCCTCCAGGAGAAGCACCCAGTGCCTGGACGTCTGTGTCCCTGAGCTGGGCATCCACACCAGGCTCCCCTCTTTCCCCCACCCTATAAAACGGGGCGCAGGGGCAGATGACCAAGGGATCCTGCGACCACGTCAGTTCTCCATGCTACACTGCTCCCCACCCTGGGACTCAGTTTCCCCAGCAGCAGCAGCAATGAGCAGCATCACTCTCTGGGCTGTGAGTGATGGTCCCAGAGAGAGCCCAGGCTGCCCTGGGGGGAGGGAGCCCTACTCGGCTCGGGCTGCAGGGAGGAGGGGGTGTGGCTGGGGCAAGGGCTGCAGGAAGCACAGTGTGGGTGCTGAGCCCGTCACCCCAAATTTATGGCTGGGTGACTGAGTCACTGCTGGTTACAGGCTGTGCCATGCACCACTTCCCTAGGGTGCCCGCAACTGCCAGGGCAAGCACTCCAACCCCCACCCCGTCTGCAGTTGGGGCACTGCCAAAGGTCAGGGCGGTCTGTATTAGGAGGCACCTTCTCTGGGCGCCACAGGCCCAGGCTCAAAGTCCAGTGCCATCTGCTCTCCGGGCCACGGCATCTGCTCCAGGGGCACTCAGGGGGGCCAGGAGGGGCTGGGAGCCTGTCGCTGACGCTGAGCAGGAGCCAGAGAGGCCCAAGAAAACCCCAGTGGCCAGGCCACTCTGGAACAGCAGATGTCGGGCTCCCTCTCTCCTGGTCTGAGGTACATACCTCAGCCACCCAAAGGGCCAAAAGTTAACACTGAGAGCCTTGGGGAGTGAGGGGAGAAAGAGCCCTAAGAGCAGGGTTGCTTCTGAGGGGACCTGGAGCCCTGACTAACCCAACACGTCTCAGAGCCATCCAGCAAGCCCTTGTCTGGGAGTTGATGCAGGTTCCGGTTTGTGCCAGCCGGCCGCTTGGCACAGCGATGTACAGGGGCCGAGCAATAAGCCTGGACACACCTGAGCGTCCGTCTCCGTCTCCAGGGCCTGGCTGACCCCCCATCACACGCCCCACCACAAATACCCTGCAGTTGTTGAAAAGACATGCTCAGCTGTGAGGGTTCTACCTGCACTGTTCTGGAAGGAACTAAAACCAGTGGTAGAAGAATCTCAGATTCAATCTCAGGTCAAGTGAGCAGCCTTTTCCACAGACACTGTCTGTGTTCTGGTATGAGAGGCGGGTGTCAGGAGGGGGGCAGATGGGGTGCCCAGGGCTTGTGGGAGGGGGAAGGCAGCTCACCGCTTTTCCTTCAGAAACGCTGTGCCCTCTAAACCATGGCTTGAACACGACTTATGTTTGTGAAGAAAGGCCGAAAGGAAATCCTATGGAGGGCAGTGCCTCGACCAAAAACATTCAAAAGAACTCATTCTTCCTGCCTTGGCTCACGTGTCCTCCAAATACAACCCCAACCCCTCCTCCTGGCGCACCTGACCCCCAAGTGTCTTCCCACCCTCAGCCACCCCACTTCCAACTACTTGGAGCCGTCACGTGCCACGTGCCTCAGGACCCTTCTGACCACCCTCGTCTGTTCCCTCTGCCCTGCAAGTCCTTTCCTCTCACCTCACTCAGCAAACTCCTGCTCATGTCTCAAAGCCCTGCCCCAATGCCCTCTCCTCTGTGAGGCCAACAGAAGCTCCTGGCTGGAGGGGTCACACTGACCTGGGAGCCACCCGACTCTTCCTTGCTGAGCCCTGCACTGACCTCCGGCTGTGAAATGGGGCAGCTGGGCCTCCTGGCAAAGGTGTTTCCAGGACCAATAGAGGGGGGTCATCCATCAGGCTCTCAGTGTTTGATGATGATGAAGGATGTGACAGCCAGGAGCCAGGCCAGGCGGAGCTCATTCTGCACCCCTGCCCCAAGAGGGTGGGCCCATCACCCACACCCGCTAGATGAGGAGACGGAGGTCACAGGAACCCGACTTGCCTGAGATGAATAAAACGAAGGAAGTGCTGGATTTCCCTCCAGGTAGCCTCTTTTTGAGATGTAAACAACAAACACATGCTCCAAAACCCGTGGGCTGGGGTCCCAAACTCACTTCCTAATGACACCCAGGGTCTCCTCGTCAACTGGTGAGTGGCCACAGGGTCAGTGCAACTCAGGGCCACAGCTGGGAAGTGGACTATCCAAGGAGGACGGTGTCTGATGGAGCAATGCCGGGTGGACAAAGGTTTGCTTCTTCCAAGGCTGCAGTTTCAATCCACAGTGTTCACCTCTCAGGAGGCTGGCGCTAACCTTGGGACACACCTGGAATGGTGCAGGGCACAGAACTCAGGGCTAAGGGTCAGGAGGCTGTAGACAGCTGTACCTCCTTGTGCAAACTTGGACCAGTTCATCTCCTCTCCAGACTCAGTTTCCCTATCTGTAAGATGAGGGGCTGTACCAGCTTGTCTTTCTGTGGATCCAGGCAGGCTGACCCCTTCTCAGAAGCAAAATACCACTGCAAATGGGGTTCCACAGGCACAGGGGTTGTCCCTAGCAGTGAGGTTGTAGTGTGTGAGTATCTGGGAGCTGGGGGACCGGCACAGACAGGACCCATTCCCCCGGATGAGATGTCCCTCCCCAGAGGGGCCTCCTCACCTCCTGTGGCCCCAAGTTGAGTTGAGAGAGGAGAGAGGAGGAAGACGGGATTTTTTCCACCCCCTATCTCCTTCCACTTCCATTCCCAACTGCCCACAGGGGCCAGGATAGGGGCGGGGGTGGGGGAGGTGCTGTTGTTCTCCAGCCAAGGCCGGAGGATTACTCGGCTAGATAAGCCCCTGAAAAGGCTCTGGCCAGAGCAGGCACGGTTATCAGACCCGGGCAAAACCAACAGAGGAAAATGCCACAGCAGGGCTGGGCAAACCCCCCGCTCCACCCCTCCACTCAGTACAGCCCTCGGCAGCGTCTTTGCTGCTCCTTGTCCCAGCAAGGGGACTAGCCCTGACTTCACAGTCTTATCTCCACAAAAAATATTCTCCTCCTTGAATCAACGGAGCAAATGCTGCCAGCTGTCGGCTGCGTGACTTATCAGTCCCACAAGTGGAGAAAATGTGAACAGCCTTTGGGGAGAAACCAGGAGTTCAAACAGGCTGCTTATGGACAAACATGGGAAGCCTAGCACATCTGTCCACCTGAGGCCAGTGAACAGAAGAGGTACCAGAGGCAGGGAAGGCCGCCGCTCCTCCCACCCTCCTGTCCTGGGACATGACCTCCTTGGCCAGGGAAGGTCTCTGTGAACATGACTTACGATTGTGAAGAAAGGCCAAAAGGAAATGCTATGGAGGGCCATGCCTTGACGACATTTTGAAAGGACTGACTTCTCCTGCCTTGGCTCCTCACTCCCTAAGCTGTAACCAAGCACGTCTTCCGTAACAGATCCACAGAGAAAAACAAGACCCTGCCCCTCCTGACAGCAGGGAGCAGGGCAGACGGTGTGACAGACATGCAAGTAACAAATGCTTAACAAAAGTGTTGTACGTGTCATATCACTTAGTCCAGCATCACTTAAAGAGTGTTTTGGGAATGTTAGTCCTGTGAAATGCCTCTCAAAGGGGGAATTCCTTGGTCGATATATTTGGAAAATGCTGTGCTAGCTCTCTCCCATCCAGCTGCTCATTAGCAAATGAAAGGGGAGGGTAGAAAGTCCTCCCAAATGTCATCTTTTTACGCCTATTTCTCTTTGTTTCAGCTTTGGTCTTTTAACCCCAGCATCCTTTTCAATGCCTATGAAGTCCCACACTCTTGTTTCAGGAAAACTGCTCCACATCTTCCATTCGTCCAAACCTGTAACCGGCTGAGAGAAGGTGACTCTCAGGTCAGTCCCCATGAAGAAAGAGCTAATACAGGCCCACAAGTCCGAGGGGGTCTCCAAGTCACCCCAAATCTTTCAACTTCAGGACTGCCTCTTGATGTTGAAGCAAGGAATCCTGTCAGGAATCCTGACTGCCAAGAGGGGGGCCACACATTTAGCACATACTGATTGAGAAAATGCTTAATGACCTGAAGTTACAGCCGATCTGGCCACTGTCAAAGGGGTGTGTATTTCCTGTGTCCCTTTAGCATCACAGGCACAGGACACGAGAGCACATGGGCACAAACTCCCGTTGCAGCGGGCGCCGAGCACACGTGGGGACTTGTGGGCCGCAGGTGCCAGCTCTGGGCCCACCCCCAGGCCATGGACGTCTGAGTCAGCACTGCCAAGCTTCAGAAGACCCCTCTTGATACGGACATTAACCCCTCTTACGGATGAAGAAACCAAGGCTCAGGGAGGTACAGGGTCCTGCTCAAATCAATCAGCAAGTCAGTGACGAGTGTCCAGTCTCCTGCGTCCAGGTCAAGTGACCTTTCTGCAAACAGTGACCTCCCTGTGGGAGGTCCGCTCTTTCAATGAAATGATACCTGAACCAGGAGTCACAGGAAAGGGCCGTGCAGAGAACGGACGGGACAACATGGAGATGCGCGGTCTGTGGCAGCGGGAGCGCCCCTGCCTAGTTTAGAGGAGGACCCCGTGCCTGGCGGAAATGTGTCCTGTGTCACCACAGCTGGCTGTGATTTTTTTTTCAATAGAAAAGAAATTTGGATTTTCATACATAAATTGGTCCTATTTTTAAGACATGGCAGGGCAGCCCCCACGCTGCCTGTGTGCAGCCTCTACTCTCCGAGTTCCCAGACAGGAGGGCGTGTCGGGCAGGCTGCACCGCGGTGCCTGAGGTGCCAGGGCCACATGCCTCCCCGCAGCCCCTGTCAGAACCCCTGGACCTCTCCACATGGCACCGATCCTAGGAGATGGGGGAGCTCCGTCATCCCCTGTGCGCTTCTCCATGTCTGCGCACGCTCGCTCAGGCGGCGGGCGGGCCACGTCTGCTTCTCAGCCTGTGCGCCCAGGCCTGGCCTCGCAAACGCGGCGAAGGAGTCAGAGCACGTATGTGCCTCCTTGGCCTTGCCCAGCTCCAGCAGCTCTGTCAGCAGACGTCAGCCCCCAGGAATGAGCACGGCTGTGTGCCAGACACCCCTTAAGCTGGCGGGAGTGGGCCACCAGGTACAGACACCCCCACATGTGTGTCTTGCCCTCCCCCCGGGGAGCTTCTTTCGGTAGCCCCACAGGGAAGAGGAGAGGACGGGGTCTGCGGCTGCCTCTGGCGCCTCCCTGTCAGCTGCTGGGAGGGGCCCCAGCCCACAA
This sequence comes from Rhinolophus ferrumequinum, assembly GCF_004115265.2. Taxonomy (NCBI): domain Eukaryota; kingdom Metazoa; phylum Chordata; class Mammalia; order Chiroptera; family Rhinolophidae; genus Rhinolophus; species Rhinolophus ferrumequinum. The sequence continues at coordinate 1,096,036 of NC_046306.1, forward strand.
GATGCCAGCAGCGCCTTATCTTCTCTCCAGAGGAAGCGGAGGGGATCGGCAGGAGGCCAGCCCATGTCTGCAGCAGGAGGTGGAGGTGCTCTTTCCCTCCAGCGGTCCCTCTGAGGAGGCTCCCAGCTGCAGTGGTGCAGGTGGGCACGAGGGTGGGGCTGGCTGTTCCTGGGCTGGCAGCTGGAGTCAGGTGCAGCTGGGACGGTTAGAGACCAGCTGGGGCCAGGCGGCCATCCCGGGGTCAGCCTGGAGGGTGTCCACCAACCTGCTAGCCCCACCCTCCTGACTAGGGTTTATTGGCTGGACACCTCCCTGTGGGTCCTGGGAGGCATCAGACCCAGGAACTGGGTCTCATCGCACAGGGGTGGGGGCAGGGGGGGCTCCATGCGACACCACCTGACACATGAGGCCTCCCTCTGGCTTTGAAGTCCAGGACAACAGTAGCAGCGAGCCGTCTTCCCACCTTGCCCGTCCAGTGCTGGGGACTTTTCAAATAGCGCTGTCTCTTCCTAGCCCCACTCCCAGCTGGCCAGAGTTCTGGGGGTGGGAAGGGGGCATTTTGTCATTTCCTGACAATACCCCCACCGCAGGTCAGGAAAATAACTCTCAGAAAATGCCTCACCTGACAAAGGGGACACAGCCTGTAGTAACAGAGCAGCTCAGGACTCCACATCCCAGGAGGGACCGGCCAGCCCCTGGGCCTCAGAGCTACCCTAGGAGGTCATCCACTGACCCAGCTCTCAGGAGGAGGTGGGCGGGGACCCTCACCCTGAGACACAACCCCACCCCTTCCCAGGAATAGAACCCAAGGCACTGAGCCCAAGGGGCGGGCGGGGCCTGACCCCTCCAAGGTGACACCCTACTCCCAGCTGGGAACTGCTGTGCAGCAGCCCCAAGCATGGCCACACAGGCTAGTGTCCTAGGGAGTGGCAGGTGGGGGACAGCCGCTGCTCTCCCCAGAGGACCTGGGCCCCAGGGGGTGGGGGGCAGCTCCCTGCTGCCTGTGAAGTGCCCGGAGCCTGGATGATTCTGCACCCTGCCTGGCCATCCCCTGGAGTGTCTGCACACGGTAGAGGGGCTGCACGTGGCCCCTTCACATTGAGGTGCCGGCAGGTCTGGCCCCAGCTTTTGGTCACTGGGGAGCAGGGGGCGTCCAGGGACCAGGAAGCAGTTTTCTGCTAATGCCAGACCCGCCCACAGAGCATTAAGGCGCCGCGTCAGAGAGCTCCAGCCACCCCAGGCAGCCCACCTGCAAGTCAAGGTGCCCGCCAGCTGCCCACCTAGGACCGAGGCTCCAGGCCACTCGCCTCTTCCTGCTCTGGCCCCAGCCGTGGCTGACAAATGATCAGCAGACTGGAGCAGAGGAAGTGGGACCAACTCTGCTGCTTCCAGCTGGGGACCAGTGGGTGGCCAGAGAGAGAAAGCCTCTCCTCCAAGGCATCTGCGTAAGTGTGAGCCAGCGTGTGTGCAAATACGTGTGCACACACACATCAGGTGTGCATGCATGAGCTCAGCCCTTTGCAGCCTCGCTCCTGGAGCCAGGGACTGGGGAGCATCTTCAGCCAGACACTATAAAATGTGACTGGTTTCCATTGCATTTATATTTACCTGTGTACTTTGGTTCATTGAGGAAAATATAGAAAATGCAAAAATCTTAGCTGAAGATGAAAGGAGCACATGGTCCCAGCCCTTCAATCACCTCTTTCTACCCAGACTCTTGGACGCTTTCAAACCCTTTTCACGCCCCTGGATTCTCATCGAAGTCCTCTCCTGCCAGCAGAGGTGGGGCTGATGCTTTGACACCCCCTGAAGTCTGTACATTGAGCAGACACAGTTGGAATGCGATAAACTTTGCTCTTGGCCAGGAAACCCCACCGTCCTGCCCACAGAGGTGAGGGCAGGAGGCTGGCTCCTGGGCTGTCAACCCCTGGGATCTTGGCGGAAAGAGTTCAGAGGCAAGCCTGGCACCCCTCCCCCCAATCCTGGTACCACCCAGGAGACCCAACAGCCCAGGATTGATCCCAACCGAGATGGAGTGACCAGGCACCTCACTGGGACCCTCTGCAGGAAGATAGTGGAGAGAGGAGGGGCGGGAACACAGAGAGGGAAAGGGAGAGAAAAAGACCAATTTTAAAGATAAGAGAGAGAGCACTGAAGGGAGACAGAGTGGTGAGGACACAGGTGCCATGGGGCCCTGGTACCGCAGGACCCGCCCTGTGCCTGTGTGTGAGCCCAGCCGCCACTGGCCCCTGAGCCTCCAAAGTGAACTTATGGAGGAGCCTTCTTCTTCTGGGTACCTTCTTCTGGAGTGGCCACTGGGTCACATGGCCCCGCCCCCGGCACCTGCAGGTGAGAATCAGAACTAAGTCCTGGCCTTCGGGAACAGGAGTCATCACACAGCCCCAGGTGGGCGTCATCTGGGAGCTCCAGGGGCTGGGGCCACCCGAGAGCCCCCAGGCCCTACAGCTCCCGGCCTCAACAGCCCCAAACCTGCTCCACTCTGGTAGAAGGGGTTCATGAAACTTCATTCAGATGGAGAGTTGCACACTGCAAACTAGCAAAACAGACCCTGTGTGTCCAACAGTCAGTTTCTCACTGGCCTGCCTCCCCCCACCCCCGGTGTGATCCGAATTCAGCCCTCGGACTGGCCTCAGAGAGGTGTCTGGGGCTGAGAGCAGAGCCATCGGTGATGGTGGGTAATTCACAGGGCGCAGACCTGACCTGAGTTGTACCACCATCCCCACGCCCACCCATCCGTGTCCCAGCCCCTGTGAGTGGACAGCAAGGCCTCCCCTGGCCCCACCCCACCTGGGCAGCGGGAAAGGACAGTCATTTACAACCTGCAGACCCGAGGGGGTTAGGCCCGGCCCCCAGCCATCCTGGCCTCCAAGGGGCAGACGGTGCCTGAAGACCTGAAGTCCGAGGGCTGGCCGTGCTGGGGCCACAGTGAAACACAGGCTGCTCCGTTAAATGTGATGCACGTGGGTGCATTCTTAGTGCCAGTGTGTCCCGAATCCCATGTGAGGCACAGGAAAAAGAAACGTTAACTGTAGCTTATCAGATATTCAGGTTCAACGAGGTACCTGTAAACTCTGGCCACATTCCCCCGTTTCCCATCTGGGGGCCTCCCCACCAGCACCCACAATGCATCCTGTTACCTCTGCCTCCTCGCTGGGACCCCCAAGGGCCAGAGGGCGCTGCCCCTTCCTGGGTCTCCCTAGCCACCCAGCTCTGAGCTATTGAGGCGGCATAAGAAATCATTCTCTTCCCACCTTCTGAGTTCTTCTAGATGGGTTTATACTCACATTAACAGAGACAGATTAATGAGGAATTCAGGTAAGCATGAAAATTCCAAACACAGTGAGGCAAAATGGGGTGTACGTGTCATTTTGGACAAAGGAGAAGGGGGGAAGGGTCTGGGGCTTCAAAGGGGAAGGAGACCATCAAACAGGCAATCCACAGGTAGAGCAGGACATGGGGGACAAGTTCCTAGCGGCACAGCTGAGTGGGGATGAGGTGGGGGCGGACGACAGCAGGGGGCCGCCCTTCTGGGAGCAGACCTCTGCCTGGGTGCCCTCTGCACCACTCTTACCTCACACTAAGGTTCCCTGCCTGAGCAGGATTTTTTTCATCTGAACCTCTTTAAGAAGGAAATGGGGAGGTAAAAATCTCTTCCTAAGTTTGTTGGGCTTTAATTGTTTTCAGCTCATAAAAAAAAAAAATCTGTATGGCAGGAGGGAGACTGGCTCCCCGATAGTGCCAAGGGGTTGAAAGGGAGGCAGGACCAGGAGGGGCGGGCAGGGGGGGGATCCTCTGTCCCCCCAGGGGGGTGTGCCAGGAGTGGATCAGGGGTCAAAGCCTGGAGGCAGCCCCTCCCCAGCCCCCAAGTGGGAGGTTGGTCGCCCCCCAGGGAGAGTGCAGAAGGAGCCCTAGGGCTGTGCCCCTCTGGGCTGTGCAGCCTGGCCGTGGGGGAAGCTGACTCCAGGAAGGCTCTTCTCTCTCCCTCCACCGTCTCCTTACCACAGCCATACACACACAGCATCAGACCCCCCACCCCCTCTTGCAAGGTCGCGGGGAGGGTGGAATGGGGTGATATGTGGAGAGCTCAGCCCCTGGAGTGGCACCCATGAATGCTGGGCAAATGGCCCAGGGAGGCCACCCCATGGGGTATGACCAGATGGGCCAGGCAGGAGCAGCAGAGGTGCTGGGGGAGCAGTGGCCCCTGCTCTGCCCTTAGCAGGTCCTTCCACCTGCTGGCTGGTTGCAGGATGAGGCTGCCCAGCCCCTTTGTCATTGTCACTCGGAGCTTTTGGGCAAGATCTCCTCCAGCAACACAGAGCAGCTACTGGATGATAAGTCAGCCGGAAATGGAGACAGTTGGCTTTGTCACCCAAGAGTAGGTCTCTCTGGCCTGCTGGGTGGGGGATACACAACCACATGTGGATTTTTCCAGGCCCCACCAGCTGACATCACTTTGGAAAGGGGAAGGTCAAGTGGATTTCTGTTTTATCTCCTGGGGTTTCCTGAAAAGGCTTTCTGCCCAGAAGATGGAAATACGCATGTGCTTGTGTGGGTGCGTGCATGTATCTGTGTGTGTAATACACGTGGGTACGTGTATGTTCCTATGTGTGCAAACATGCTTACATTTGGGAGTTTGTTGAGGGTGTCACCACCCAACACCCTGGGCAGGATGTCCCCACCCCAACCCCCCCACCAAGCCTTGAACAGACTGGGCTCTAGATCTGGGGAGCAAGCCCTCTCCCCAGGAACACAGCCCATGTACTGACTCTTATCATCGGCCCAAGAACCCCAAGCCCCCGGCAGGCCTCAGCGATTGTACACGGAACAGTGAAGTTGTAGCCAGAGCTGAAGGGTGAGGGGACACCACGAGGGACACCTCCTGCCACCCACGTGGCTTTGGTGAGTCCAGTCAGTCCTCACTCTGAGCCTCTGAGCCAGGAGAAGGAGGTGCAAACAGTGGCTCCCCAAAGAAGTTTCAGCTGAGCCCCAGGCAGCCACTGGGCAGCCAGCATGGGGCGTGGTGACGGAAGCCGCGGTGCTGTGGCTCCTGCAGTCCACACAGGACCTCGTGTGCATGCAGGAACAGGGTGCAGGTAGCCTGGTACCCAGGAAACCCCATATACAGCCCCGCAACAGAGTGTGCCGGCTTCCTGTCCATCCCAGCAGCCAGGACTGTGCACATCATTCACATGTGCCACACACAGCCCGTCCCCCCACGGTGGGCCCACGACATTTTTTTGGGTGGGGGAGGGAACAGGACTTTATTGGGGAACAGTGTGTACTTCCAGGACTTTTGTCCAAGTCACGTTGTTGTCCTGAATTTCAATCTTAGTTGTGGAGGGTGCCATTCAGCTTCAAGTTGTTGCCCTTTCAGTCTTAGTTGTGGAGGGCCCAGCTTGGCTCCAGGTCCAGTTGCTGTTGCTAGTTGCAGGGGGCGCAGCCCACCATCCCTTGCGGGAGTTGAACTGGCAACCTTGTGGTTGAGAGCCTGTGCTCCAACCAACTGAGCCATCGGGAGCTCAGCGGCAGCTCAGCTCAAGGTGCTGTGTTCAATCTTAGTTGCAGGGGGCGCAGCCCACCATCCCTTGCGGGAGTTGAACCGGCAACCTTGTGGTTGAGAGCCTGTGCTCCAACCAACTGAGCCATCGGGAGCTCAGCGGCAGCTCAGCTCAAGGTGCTGTGTTCAATCTTAGTTGTGGGGGGCAGAGCCCACCATCCCTTGCGGGACTGGAGGAGTTGAACCGGCAACCTTGTGGTTGAGAGCCCACTGGCCCATGTGGGAATCGAACCGGCAGCCTTCGGAGTTAGGAGCATGGAGCTCCAACCGCCTGAGCCACCGGGCCGGCCCCCGCAGGTTAGTTTTTTACAGACAGGATTCCTGGGACCCACCCTCCAGCGCTGCTTTACACTTCTGAGTGGGTAGTTTCAGCGTGCCGTGGATTTCCAATGCCGATGACGGATGGAGGGAAGGCACGAACGAAGACCCTGGTCCTGAGCTGCGTGGGGCAAAACCCTGGTCCAGGAAAGGAGAGAGGAGCCCCTGCCCCGCGTGTGGGGAAGCCCTCCGGCTGGGGAGGCACCAGGACACCACTTTTAAGTCAAATACTGTAATTCCACAGGGTGACATGTGGTTTTCATTTTTACCTTCTCCGGCAAAATCAGGGACCTGCAGCCACAAAGAGCCCAGGAACCATGCGATTTCGTTCAAGGTCAGGTGGCAGCTGATCTGTGGGGCAGCCGGGCGTCACCCAGGCCAGTGGCGGTGTCAGGCTGTTTTATTACCAGCGCGCGGCCCAGCCTGGTTCCCAGGCATCGTGGTGAAGTAATTTACAGCTAATAGACATGAGGGGGCTGCCTTGTCCAGCCGTCTGTTCCTCTGTCCATCCTCTCGCGAGCTCAGCCCTGAGGGGGCCAGAGGCCCCTGCCTCCCTCTCCTCCCCAGTGATGGGCCGTCCCCTGTCCCTGCTCCAGCACACCCACCCTCACGGGTACGCCCTTTCGGGGGCAGCTCCTTGGCCTGGAAGCTGGTCATAAATATCCCATCACGTGGTAGGACGTTGGCTGCACACTCCCGGTGACGGGGGGATGAGCCCACTTGGAGCGTGTTATGTCTCCCCCAAAACAAACTTGCCTTGAGCCCCTCCCCAGAGGACCCTTCTCTAAGTGGGTTGTCTGGTGACCTGGCCAGCGAGTGCCTGCCAGCTGTAATGCTACGGGACGTCAGGAAGGGGCTTTGAAAGCAGATTGGGTTACATAAGTGATACGGCGCCCGTGAACTCTGTGTTCATTTCCTGCTCCCCTTTTCTCAGCAGCCAACTCGAGGCCCCGGCTGGGTCATCCACAGTGCAGGCTGTTTATAAGGCCTGGCGTCTCCTGTTCACTAATCCTCCCAAAAACCAGTGTGTAAGGCAGGGACCAGCGTCACCCCCACTCTACAGAGGAACGGAGGTACAGAGAGAAAAGTAACTTATCCAAGGTCATACAGCCTTGGGATGGCAAAGTGAAGCCCCAGAGAAGGTCTGATGACTGCTTTGAATTCACACTGTGCCCTGCTGTCCCCAAAGCTTTCCTCAGGGCTGTGTCTGCCGGGGAGGCACAACAGGACTCACACAGCCATCTGACCACAACACATGATGAGGCACAAGGGAGAGGGCACAGCAACTGATCAGGGCAGGTCACAGACAGAAGGGACCTTACAAGCTGGGCCTTGAGGGATGTGTAGGAGTTCAGCTAGTAGGGAAGATGGCAAAGGAAGGGCCCTCCAAGTTAGAAGCAGCATGGGCAAAGGCCTAGGGGAAAGGCAGGCTTGCAGCTGGACGGACTAGCAGGGAGAGTGAGGTCCTGGTGGACTGGAGCACCTGGCTCCCTCCTGCGGGGCCCTGGGAGCCTGGCAGGGCAACTGCACAGAAGGATGACAGAGTCCTTCAGCATCAGAAGGTGACTTGTGAGAGGGAGGGGGAGGCTGGGCAAGGCAGATGTGGGGTGGGGAGGCATCGGCGGAGATGCCTGTCTTTTTGGTTCAAGTAGAAGGGATCTGTGACGGGGTCCAGATGCTGTCACAGACACCAGTGCCCCTCCCACCCTGTCACTGTGCCCAGGGGCTGGCAAGGGTCTACAGGGTTTCAGGCCTAAGGGGGGGGCACATGCCAGCAGCAGCCTCTGCTACTTGGGCCGCAAGGCAGTGATCTCACACCCCCCTGGAGGGGCTACTGCCCCTGAGATGTCACCAAGGAGCAGCACAGCCCTGGACACCCAGCACACGGCCCTCCCGGTGGACTGGGGCCCAGCCTGGGAGGAGCCTTCAAAGCAAGGAGTAAACCTCCTTCCCTGAGATCAGGGATTTAAGGCAGCTTCCGCCACCCCAGCCCCACCTCCGCACACTCTCACCGGGAAAGTCTCAGGCTTTTAAGTATAAAAATTATACATGTCCAATTTAGAGATTTGTTAACAGAAAAAGTGACCAGACATTGTGTCCTTATGTCTATTTTTGCACTCTTTGTTTGTTTTAATTACCTTGTTTAATTACTAGCTACGTGACCTTGGGCAGGTTAGTTAACCTCTCTGTGCTTTGCTTCCCCATTTGTAGTGGGAATAATAATAACTTCATCTACCTCCTAAGATTGATGTGAGAATTAAATGGGAACATCATGAGACAAAGCCCAGCCCCCAGCCCCCATGCTGGTATTTGCTATTCAAGGATCTGGCTGGATTGTATTCCAAGCGAAAAATACATACAAGTCTCTCCCCCATCCCACCCCTAGGATCCCGGGTTTGCTGCTGGTCTTTCCTTTCTCTCTGGACCTTTTCTTTTTTGGGGGGAGGGAGCTGGAGTCTCCCCTTTTTGATGTCTCCTCATCCCGGTGCTGGGGGGCCATCTTCCTGTTGCATTTAAACCTCCTGGGTCACCCGTGTCTAAGGGCCACAGGGCACAGGGAGGGTCAACCGCTTCACTATCCTGTGGGTCGCAGAGACCACACTCTTGTGCCATGTAGGGCCCCTGCCACAGCGACTTTCCAGGACCTTGAGCAGCACCAGGACCCCTCTCTGCCCTCGTGGGGCCCACTGTGAAAAAGAGAAAGATGGATATCCACTGGCGAAATCTGGAGGGGATGGGGCGAGGAGGGGCGCGGGTTCAGAACCCAAAGATAGCAATTAGGGAAAGCAGGAATCCTGGAATCAGACCAGCATCACGGACCCAGGGCCTGAGGGTGGGAGAGGGTAAACTGACTGGTGGTGGGGTAGTATGGGAGAGGCTGGGAGCAGAGGCTAAGGGGGCAACTGAGAGCCCCCTGCTTCCCCCCCCCCCAGTGGCACACGCCAAGGCTTGTGAAGAGCCCAGAGCTGGCCGTGGAACCGTCTGAGGTGTCCCCAGCCTGAGGTGTGTGTGGGGACCCTGCCTTCTGCCTTTCTGGACACTCCACCCTGGTCCACCCGGTGCCTGGATGTGCACCCTAGTCCCTGTCTGCTGTCCTCAGGGGAGCGCATGGAGAGGAATGGCCCGGGCCAGTGCACCCCCTCCACCCGCAGACAGTTCCTGGGAGTCTAGCCCACCCAGGGGGTGTCCCTGGCCCCAGACTGCATTCTGTGCACCCAGGACCATGAACAGAGGGCCCGCTCTGCAAACTGAAAACATTCACGATCCCAAGCCTGGGACAAGGGTGGCCTGGTGAGCCCTGCTTCTGCCCAGCCAGTGTATGGGACCTGCTGGGCACTGTCCCCAAGGAGAACCTGGGGGGAGGGGAAGGAGGCTTGGCTCATCCATCAGCCAGGGTGAGAGGGAGGTCGCTCTGCCACAGCACCGCCACCAGTGCACCCACCCAGGAGGACCGGGGGCACCTCCATCCCACATTTCTGGTACCTGGTGGAGACACTCCCTGTGTCCCCAGAGGGCAGGCGAATGCAAAGCCCACCTAGGGGTGGGGGCGAGAAGCTGGGCTGGGACCTCAGGGAAGGCGTTGGGGGTGCATCCAGACGGGCCTGCCAACCTGGGCGCGCCCCCCAGCTGGGAAGCACTCAGAAGTTGCCCTGCTTGGTCAGAAATTGAGGAAACTGTGGGCCTCCCGCGGGACTTCGCGCACGCAGCGGCCTTGGTACTCCCGGACTGAGTCCAGGGACACCGAGCCGGGGTTCCTCATGGAATCCGGATCCCCGGAGTCCAGGGGCGCAATGAGGGGGCCCCAGCACTGTATGTCCGTGAGCGCGGTCGGCGGGGAGTCACCGACTCATCCACAAACGCAGAACCAGACACCAGGCCAGCCTCGGAGGAACCTGTGGCTAGCGAGGAAGGAGGGCTGGGGATCCGCAAATCCCACGAAAAAATTTAGAGAAGTCTCCGCGCCCCGACTACTCTGGGCCCCACCAAGCGCCGGCCGGCTCCTGTCGCCTGCGCTGGCCCGGACTCAGCGCTGGGTGCCCGGTGCCATGCGCCCTCGTCGCCTTTCCCGCGGAGCCCCGCCGTCCCGGCCTGTTTGGGTCACGTGGCGCCGCGGCCGCAGCCCCTACGCTGACCCCGCGGGGAAGGAGGGGAGGGCGCCGGCAGGGAAGGGGAGGCGCGGTGGGGGCGGGCCGGGGCGGGGCTGCGCGGAGGGGCGGCCGGAGCGCCTGGGATTCCCTGCGGAACCGCGCGGCCCCGGGCTCCCAGTCTCCAGCCCGCCTGTCGCCGGCCCACCGCGGCCGCCGCGCCCTCCGGTCCTCCCGACGAGCCGGTGAGTGCCGTAGCCCTGCCGGTCGCCGTGCACCCCGCCCTGGCTTGGTGCTTTCTCCCAACGCGGCGGGGCCCCAGCGCCCAGGCCCTGCGCTTCTCAGTCCCCGCCAAGCCTACCCTGGGAACCTCCGAAGCCCGGACAGTAGAGGACGTGAGCTCAGCGCCCCGCCTGTGCTGGGGCTGCCCCTCACAATTTTGTTCCCTCGGTTCCGGGACCCGCCCCAGGAATGGCCCGGCTGCGGAGTGGGGACCGCGGCCCGAGGGGTAGCACCTGCTGGGCACGAGCGCGGGCGGTGGCGGGGCGCACAGCGGCCGTGACCTCGACGCCTGTCCCTCTTCCCCGCAGGTCAAGGCCGCGCCGGAGAAGATGTACCAGAGCCTGGCGTTGGCTTCGAGCCCGGGCCAGGCCGCCTACGCCGACGCGGGTGCCTTTCTGCACCCGCCGGGCGCCGGCTCCCCGGTGTTCGTGCCGCCGGCGCGCGTCCCCTCCATGCTGCCCTACCTGCCGGCGTGTGAGCCCGGTCCGCAGCCGCCGGCACTCGCCGGGCACCCCGGCTGGGCGCAGGCGGCGTCGGCGGACTCATCAGCCTTCGGCTCCGGCAGCCCACACCCTCCGACCGCTCAGCCGCCCGGGGCCGCCGCCTTCCCCTTCGCGCACAACCCCCCAGGCCCGGGCGGTGGTGGTGGTGCGGGGCTCCGGGACGGCGGCGCCTACCAGGGCGCGCTGCTGGCTCGCGAGCAGTATCCAGCCCCGCTCGGGCGGCCGGTGGGCGCCTCGTACCCCACCGCGTACCCGGCCTACGTGAGCACCGAGGTGGCCCAGTCCTGGACCTCCGGAGCCTTCGAGGGTAGCGTCCTGCACAGTCTCCAGGGCCGACCGGCTGGCCTCTCAGGACGCAGAGCCACCTTGGGTGAGTGCGGGGCTGCGGGCAGCTCCACTGACCTGGGTCCGGCCCCGGGCTCAAACCCGCACCCTACGAAATGCACAGCTTCCCGATTGGCCGATGGCAGAGCAGCGCGGGGCAGGCCAGAGCCCCCGGGGTCATTGCGGCTCTGCCACAACCTCACCGACCGGACATGGAAAACCTTTTACACATTAGGAGGAGAGTATCTATTTCTACCTTTCCTTCCTCATTCCAACATTCTGGACCGTGCCAGTTTAGAGCCTGTTAAACATGTTAAACGTTTTAAAGAAAAGTTTTGGAAATAATTTTATAAAGTTCAAAATACCGGTTTATTTAAGTATGCTGCCACATGCGTCTCCGCTCTAGAATGTTCACATATTCTAATTCAAGACCTGATTCCATAGCTCCCCGGTATAAATTTGGATTATGGGATTCCAGGCCTGTAAAGCAGAGAATGATTCCACCCAGTTTCTGGGGCGTCAGTGCAACTGACCTTTTCTCTCCCCAGGGCTGAAAACCCAGGGCTCTGCCTCTGTTTACTGCCCCCCAGTTCGCCCTCCAGCAGTCCCTCCTGCGTCAGGCCTCCCCCTCCCCCTGCAGCTGCCTTTTGGCCCTGCCGGCTCCTGGACGCAGGAAGCGGGTTCCCTTGGCCCTGGCGCCCAGGGAAGCCCTGTGCCTGGCGCCCACCCCAGCTGGGTGATGACTGATCCCCGCCCTGCCCCCACCCAGTCCTGCCGCCCGAGTGTCGCCAGCGCCTGGGCCTGCCTGGAGGGACTGGGGTCCTGTGTGCGCGCCCAAGTATCCGGTGGCGGCCCAGCTGCGTGTGCTGCCTCCCGAGGCAGGACAGTGGTTGCAATCCCAACAAAGCTGACAGGACAGTAAGGCCCCTGGTCCTTGTAGGATCTGGAGATCCCCCATTTCCCATCATCCTGCTTCGCAGAGGACAAGGCCCTTGGGCCCCCTCCCTCTGCCAGTGCAGCCGCTGGTGCTGGACCCTGGTCCCCTGGGGGGGGCACTGCCTGTTGTCCTCCCTGGGCTTTCATTTATTAACCCTCCCCCACCTTATGAAAACAACCCTAAGCAGTGTTTTAAATCTGCGCAAACTTTGCTGTATGTAAATTAAAAATTAAATTAGATCAATATATTTTAAAATAAAATAAATTTAAAGCACACAAAAAAATTACTGCAGATGCCCTCGGGCTCCAGGAAGAACTGAGCCTTGTCCCACGAGCTGCCTGTCCCCACAGTGTCGGACTTCTTGGAGGAGTTTCCCGGCGAGGGTCGGGAGTGTGTCAACTGCGGAGCCCTGTCCACACCACTGTGGCGCCGAGACGGCACCGGCCACTACCTGTGCAACGCCTGCGGTCTCTATCACAAGATGAACGGGGTCAACCGGCCACTCGTGAGGCCACAGAAGCGCCTGGTGAGTGCAGGGCCTTGGGGTGGCCGGGCTGGCTGCTCCGCAGTCCCTGACACGCAGCCAGACTCCCGCGTGCGTGCTGGAGCAGGCGTACCCCAACACCAGCATGGGCCCTGCTGCCTGGCAGCCATGCACCTAGGACCGCTCTGGGAAGCTGGGAGGCCCTGGCTATGGCAGGAAGGGACAAAGGACCCGCTCCCCACACTTGAGGCTGTGCTTTAGTGGGGTCTGCAGGAGGGGTGGATTCCCCAGAAGGGCTCTGTCCCCGGATCTGTCTGGGCAAGGACGGCTGTGGACCCTGACAGCCTTTTGGGGGCTCAGCCCTGTGGCTCTGAGGGGGACTGGGGTGACAAGCTTCTTGTCTGGCCGGGTGGTGGGGGTGCAAGGGGATCTGGTGGGGGATGGGGCTGGAAGGGAAGGTGGTTGCTTGCTGGGTGCTGTGTTGGGGGACATGGGAGGGGTGTTGGGGCCGCGGCCCCACTGCGGAGCACTGTCTACCCAAACTTTCAGGGGTGGGGAGCAGACCAGGTCTACAGTTGTCCCTGGCAAAACTTGTTTTCACTTTTGGTTCCTTCTGGTGTGTGGCTAGGCAGGAATGGGGGGCTGGGAGCCCGACTTTTGCCCCTGGTGAGGCACAGCCCCAGAAGAGGCGCTAAGATGTAAAGTGACTTTGTTCTATACCTTCTCAGAGGCAAACTTTGATGTTCACGGGACTTTGTAAATAAGCGATAGGCCCTGCAAGTTGGTAAGGCCGCAGTGGCTCCTGGCTGAGCCCTGGCAGGGGTGCATTTCTGGGGTATCGAGCCTTCGGTCTAACGCTGCTGCTCTGAGGCCTGTCAGGGCCAGTTGGCCGGTTCTGGCCGGTTCTGGTGCCTCAGGCCCTGGCCATGGCAGCCCAGCCCGCTGGCTAGGGGAGCACCGGGCTGGCCCTCCCAGGCCCCAGACAGGGCTAGCCGGAGGCAGGGCTGACTGGGTCACGCAGTTCCAAGACAGCTATTCTTTCTCCTGATCTGTTCCAGCGTTTGGGGCTCTGCAGGCCCCCAGCCACCCTCGCTGTGCCTTGGAGGGAAGGGGGTTTCTCAGAGTCCACATTATCCCTCACTCTCGTCTCTGAGCCCCGCCCCAGTGGTCATGCCCCCAGCCCCGGGTGTGCTGTACTGGTCGGCATCTGGTGTGGCCCTCACTGATGGGGAAACTGAGGCTAAGAGGGGAAGAGTCTCGGGGGACAGTAGCCCAGACCCCCAGCAGCAGGCAGCTCCCTTCCCTGGCTCCATCTGCCCTCCAAGCGAGGCTCTGAACTGGGTGCCAAGGACACACTAGTCAATAGGACAAGAAGGTGTGAGAGCTTCCTGTCTCTGCCCCCACCCCCAGGTCTCAACTCCCAGCAGAAAACTCCTGACTTGGGGGTGAACAGGCAGGACCCCCGTGTAAGCACTGACGTATCTATCTTCACAGCATCCAGATGACAAGCATGGGGTTCAGAGACGCGAAGCGACTTCCCTGGGCACACAGCCTGCCCGTGGCAACCCCGATACAGGCCAGAACTGTGCGCCTCGGGCCCCACGTGCCCCCACGCATGCTGAGCCCCTGCCCCGGTGCTGGGTCTTCTGGCCCAGGCCTTTGGGAGATGAATTAAGGGACTGTCCCCACACCGTGTTGTAAGGATCAAATAGACACTTGGGCTTTGGCCGGCTCCAGACAGGCTGAGCTCGGGCACTTGGCCTGGTGAAGCCTTTGTTTCCTGGTCTGGGGGACACAATGTAATTAGGAGGCCTGCTGAAGGGACGGATCCCGTGTGCCTGCTCCTCTCCCCAAGGCCACAGGCACAGGAGGGTAGACAGCCGGGTCACCCCTGTGTCCAGGCTCTCGCAGCCCTGAGTGTGGAACACGCCCCGGAGGGGTCTGCCGAGTGGGGCCGGAATCGGGACACTCATAGGCCCCCTCTGCTCCCCGACTCCCCCTGAGCAGGACCCTAGGGATTTCCTCTGACTTGCTTTGGGGTTTCTGCCTGGCACTCAGAGAGGGCAACCCCGCCGATTGCCCTATGGCCGGTCCTGACGGGGCAGATTGGCATGGAAACCCCAAGATTCTCAGAGTCCTGAGACCAGAACCCGACCCACACGGGCCCAGACTTGCTCCCACTCCAGTGCCTCACTGTCCCTCATGTGTGGCCAGACCTGATGCCCCAGGAGGGCCCCTCCCCAACCCCGAGGAGAAATTGTCCCAACCTTCTTTTAAATGATTACAAATGTCCAGTAGCGTGTCACCAAGAATGCAGGAATGTGAAATAACAAGCTCATGTCCCCCCGCCTGCCGGAGCCCGTATCTGTGCTGCCCTTTGTGCCTTGTGTTCCTCCTTAGTTGTGTGTAGGCTGGGGATGCACCTTTGACCTGAGGCTTCCATCAGTGCAGACATGCAGCACGGATAGTTGTGGGTTCCCCGATCCCCTTGTGCCTGCCCCTCTGTCTGCCTGCTCATAGGGCCAGGTGCTCTTCGAGCCCCACGAACACAGGTGCCCACAGCCAAGGTCAGCAATCGGCAGGTCCATTGGCCGCGGGCCGGCTCTGGCACCAGCTCCAGGAAGTGGCCAGTTCCGCGGGGATGGGGGGTGGGGGGTGCCTAGCATCCTTCGAAGAGGGAATCGGGCCTTGTCTGGGCCTCTGACCGCTCACCGGCCAGGTGTTCCTTCCGGCACAGCTGCACCTCGCAAACTCCCATCCTGGCAGTTTGCCCCGAGCAGCAAGGGGCACCCGCTTTGTCAGGTGAAGTGTCCATCACAGATCCTGTCTTCCAAGAGCACTGGGGGACCAACTGGAAGCCGCAGCCATTTTTTGCTGCTCTACCTCACAATGTGACCTGGAGCGCTTACTTTATTCTCGAGTGTCTCTCTGAGGGGGGTGTGACATCCTCCCCCCTCTCCCTCCCCTCATCCCCCCCCCCCCTCTGTGTCTGCTGCAGCCCGCCAGCGCCAGCGCCCTGACTACTTCGGGTGTCCCAGAGCTCAGGGCGGCTCTGTGGCGGCCAGCAGGCTTTGAAGTTTTGCTTCTTTTGAAAAAAACAGACCAAAAAAGAAAAACAAAATGCAGCCAGAGAGGCCTGGCGGTTAGGGGGCCCTGAGAGTGGCTGGGCCTGGCTGCTTGTCCGGACAGTGAGGAAGGACAGATGGAGGCTCCAGGACGTGTCCCTGGAGTGTGTTTGGCCGACCGAGGTGGTTCTTTCCACCCCAGCAGCACATGGCCCCACTGGCCCCTCCGCGTCTCTGAGCCTCAGTTTCCCCTCTGTGAACTGCAGTCTCGTGAGGGAGAGGACAGGATCAATGAGCAAACACTTCGGATTTTTTCTGAGGGATTTTTTTTTCCCTTTTCTTAATTTCCAATTTCTTAATTTTCATTTGTGCTCACTGTAAAAAGATTGCAGCGTGGCCTCCACGTTTCGCCTTGCCCTCCCAGAGAGAGGGTGACAGAGCTGCATGTTTCTGGGGCTGTTTTCTGTGTGTACGGACTCTACACGGTCCACCCGCTGCGGTCGCTCCCCGCAGCCCCGTGCACAGGCCACTGTGGGATATCTGGGGGTGTGCATGAGTCTGGGGGTGAACCCGCATGCGTACACCCCTGTGTGCGGGGTGCTGTTGCAAACGCCTTTGCTTTGGTAGATTTATGCCCTCTCGGGAATGTTGGTGTAGGGAGGATTTTAGTAAGAAGTGGCCTGGAGGGCGACATTCACACATGATTCCTCCGTCTCAGTGATTAGGGGGTTTTCTGAACATGCGGTGGCAGTGTGAATGCTAAGGGAAGGAAGGTTTGTAAAAGTGCCTGAGGGTCCCAGCTGCATGGTGAGAGGGAGGGGCCTCAGGCCCTGGTCACCATTGGTTTGAAGGCACAGCAGGAGGTGTGGACTAAGGTGGGGCCCAAGAGGGTAGGTTAGGGTCACCAGGTAAAATACAGGACTGCACAGTTAAATGCGAATTTCAGATGAACCACAAATAGCACGTGAGCATCTATATGTCCAAAACACGCCTGAGGCAGCTTATAGAGCACGTGTTGCCTACCCCAAGTTCACATCTACCTGGGCATCCTGGGGTTTTTGCTACATCTGGCGGCCCTGGGGGAGGTCCCAAGGCCTCCTCCCACTTTAGGAAGGTGGATGGATTAGAGGCTCAGGGCATCCTGAGCCGGGGAGGGTGGCAGGCTGGGAGCAGATCCTTCCTCACGCTGGACACTGGGCACTGCTCCTGGTATCAGAGAGGCACATAGAAGGGAAAGGAGGGAAGGGAAGGGGAGACCCTCACCTTAGTGGAAGCAGCTGCTTTCTAGACAAGGTCAGGCTGTGGCCAGGGGCTTCCCGGGAGAGACAGGCTGGGGGGGAGCCCAGTGCTCCTGCTTAGGAGGGACACCACGGTCTGCCCTGGGGCTGTGGCTGCCACCTTCCTTCCAGTTTGGCCGGGGCCTCAGCTGGATGCCAGCTCTTTCCACTCCAGACTGTGGGCAATTCCCACCCCCAGGTGTCCCCGGGGAGACCCCTGAGAGGTTGGACATCAGGTCTGACAGAGCCGTGGCCTCCAGAGGCCAGAGCACCCGCCCAGTGTTCCTTGGGAGTCTCCAGGGCCACATCCCTTCCTTGTCTTTTGGCCCTTTTGTTTGGAGCCTGGGGGAGGGGGCATCCTGCATGAAGACTGCAGGCCGAGCCTCAGATTAAATGGGGCAAATTCTCTGGAGCTTTTGGCGGCTGCCTGCAGCCTGGGGGAGGGGAGGGCGAGGAGGTATTTTAGTGTCTTGAGTTTTCTTGGGACTGCCTGGTGTGGAGGCTCCAGACAAGCCCCCACTCTCCCTCCCAGGCTGTTCACAGGGGGCTGGCCTGGGCCTTTGACCACTGACCATGGCCTGGGGGGAGGCGAGAGGGTGGTCAGCAAGGTTGGCTACCCTCAGTCATTGCAGAAGGAAGGATCCTAGAGATTGCTGACAGGTGGGGAAACTGAGGCTGGCCCCGTCTGTTCTCCCCTAACCCAGGACAGGTCCCTTTCCTGGTTTAGTTTGGCCCTCTCTTGATTGCCTTCTGACTTAGCCCTGGGCTAGACAACACCGAGGAAGGGACATACATTCTTGGGACAAGTTTGAGTGTGGGGTCCTCGTAGGTTTCTGTCCTGGTGCCCAAGGTGCTGCTGGAACATTGTAGCAGATATCACTGGTGTGATCCTGGGTTTGACACCCTGCATCACTGTGGCTCAGGCGAGGGGGCCAGGAGCCTGGACCATGCAGGGACAAATAGAGGAAAGGGTGGGACAGGTTCAGGGGTGTCCAAGAACAGGGGCTGGGGGTGAGGAGAGGAGAGAGCAGTACCCCCAAGGACAAAGTCTGGAGGCAGGTAGCTGGGGAGGGGTGGTGCCACAGGCAGGCTATGCTCTGGGATGCGGGAAGGGCTTTGGGTCTGAGGGCCTTGGGGGGCCCTGGGCCTGACACAGAGCCTCTGGAGCTCCCAGGCTGTGGGTGACAAGACCCCATCCAAATACCAAAATGTGAGCCACACAGAATCCGTACTGAGAGAGAGGCGGCTCAGGGAGCACGGGGAACGCTGAGCTGGAGGGGGGCGCCATCAGGCCTGCAACAGCAACTCCCCAGCTCTACAGGGATCCCTGGAGTTGGTACTGTCCACAAGTGCAGGGAGGTTTGGGGTCCCCAGTTAGATATGGACCTGTAGGATTGGGGGTCAGCTCTTCTGGGAAGCATGGGAAGGAGGCAGGCTCCTGGAAGTTTCCGTATGAGCCCATTGCAGCTCTGACATAAGGCACAGTGAGCGGCAAGGGGGTGATGTAGGCCAGTGGGACCTGGTCCCCTCAGCCCACCGTCCCATGGAGAGGTGTTGGGCTGAGCCCCTGTTTGGAGTCCCAGGTCTTGGAAGGCAGGTGCTCAGAGGGACCAGCAGGCCCCTGAAAGTCCAGCCTGGGGCCTGACCTCTGGAGGTGCTTCTCCACGTAGAGTAGCACGGGGTCTTAGCCACGGAAAAGAGCCAACAACAGCAAAATGGCGGTATGTCTATGCTAGGTCTTCATGAGATCTTAGCCCCACCAACAGGCCTGTGGCGGGTCTGTCAACACCTCCATTTTACTGATGGGGAAACTGAGGCCCAAAAGTGAAGTGACCTGTGCTGAAGATCATGGAGTGCAGGGCGGCCTCATGACACCTTCTCATCAGCCGCTATGGGCTGGGGCCTGGCTGCCAGGCAGTCCTGAGCCCACTCCGTCTGCCCCTGGCGGTGCTGGTTGGCCCCAGCACCGGGCTCACACCAGCCTCCTCCATCCACAGTCCTCGTCCCGCCGTGCCGGCCTCTGTTGCACCAACTGCCACACGACCACCACCACACTGTGGCGGCGAAACACAGACGGCGAGCCTGTGTGCAACGCCTGCGGCCTCTACACGAAGCTGCACGGGGTGAGTGGGGGCAGGGCGGATGGCACGGAGCATGCTGTCCCTGCTGGGTCACTTGACCAGCCCTCCCTGCCCTGAGAGACCAGGGGGCTGGGGAGGAATGAGGCAGCGGTGGCACAGGAGCTGGCCGTGTTACACGTGTGTTACACACTTGGCCCCATGCCCATACTGTTACTTATAGGCCCATTGTGCAGATGGGCTCACTGAGGCTCACCCACAGCCATTCAGCCCGGGGCAGAGGCTCGACACCTAGTCCTGCCTTGGCACCCCTGAAGCCCCCCTGGCCCGGGGGCTCTGGGAGGTTATGGTGGGATGGCTCCTCCCCGCCCCGCCTGGAGGAAAGCACCATCCAGGGCAGCAGCTCACCCAACGGGGTTGTGAGGACACGTCGGCTCCGGGGTGAGCAGGGAGAGGGACCAGCCACCCACCCCTGCCTGTCTCTGCCAGGTGCCCAGGCCCCTGGCAATGAAGAAGGAAAGCATCCAGACGCGGAAACGGAAGCCTAAGAATGTCACCACCAAGGCCAAGGGCTCCTCAGGTGCGGGCCAGGGCCCACCAGGACGCTGGGAGGGAGCCCTGGGCCCCAGCCACTGGGATCACCCCCAGCCCCTCTGCTGGGGCGCATATTCTCTGTGGAATCACTTTGAGTGTCTCACATTCCACCATTAGAGATTTACATGTTGGGTGCAAGCTTTGTCCTCCTGAAATACAAATACCCCCACTCTGTCCTGGGGCGGCTGTGGTTGGGGGAGGGGCCTGGTGGCCTGAGCTCACCCAGCAGTGGTGCAGGGAGGACTGAGGAAGCCACACCCAGCCTCGCTCACTCTGACGAGTGCTGCTACATCTGGCAGCTTCTGTAAACGCCCCACCTTCCCTCCCAGCGTCCACAGTCAGCACCACGGCCTCCCCACCATCCTCTGTCCCCAACCCTGAGAGCTCAGTGGCCACTTTGAAACCTGAACCCAGCCTGGCGTCCCCTTCGTGCTCTGGGCCCAGCATCATCTCCCAGGTAAGGCAGATGGGGTGGGGTGGGTGCCCAGAGCTGGCTCCCGGTTCCTCAGGGAACCCTGGCTCCCCGGCCAGGGCATAGCCCCTGCTGGCCTCTCCCAGGAGCTCAGGGCTGGGCACACAGTTGGTCATTGGTACCGAGAGCTGACCTGTGGCAGACGCTGGACTGAGAGCCCTGCATGTGTTACCACTTCTACCCTCACAAAGGGTCCCCCACCCCATTCCAGGAGTGAGGCAGCCCTGTCGTGCGGGCTCCCAGCTCCACATGGGGCCACGGCGTTCCTGCATTCTCACGTGTCCCCTGTCCTCCCTGCAGGCCTCCGGCCAGGTGGACAACCCCTTGGCCCCCAGCCACTTGGAGTTCAAATTCGAGCCTGAGGACTTCTCCTTCCCCTCCACTGCTCTGGGTCCCCAGGCTGGCCTCGGGGGTGCCCTCCGCCAGGAGGCCTGGTGTGCGCTGGCCTTGGCCTAGGTCACTAGTCACCCACCGGACCCACCTTGCTACCTGTGTCGCTCCAGCTCAGCGGAGAGACCATCCGCCCCCCCTGCCAGAAGAGACGGGAGCCGGCAGGCCCTCCAGGCACTGGGCATCCCTCAGCAGGTGGCAGGGAGGCTTTCTGCATACAGCAGCCAGACCCCAGAGCAGGAGGAAGGCTGCTGGGAGAAGGGCTCAGCACCCCCCAGACAGCGAGGAACCCCTAAATGCTGCACGAGGCTCGGAACCACACTGACCACTCCAGCCAAGGCTGAGCCGGGGTGCCCACTGCCACCTTGAACTCTGTGGTCAACACTCGCCGTTGTCATGTTTACAGGTTGCAGCAATTGGAAAAAAAACCAACCTTTTGTTGTAAAGCCAGGATCACAAGTGGAGTGGCCAAGGCCAGGCAGAAATGGGAATGAGGGCCGCAGCCGGCTGGGGACGCCCTCAGGCCTCAGGTCTGTCCTTCATTTCCCGCGTTTGAATGATGGAGCCACGGCACAAAAACCTTTTCTCCTCTGAGGGCAGGACTGCCAGGGATGGGTGTCCAGGTCGTGCACTGCACCAGGACGCCACCCCAGGGGAAGCCCTTCACACCCGTGGCCATTGGGGACTTGTGTATTTATTTGGACGGTTTTCCCAGAGGGGGCAGTAAAGGGCCTTGTTCTGACCGGATCTGTCTCTGAGCATCTCTAGTGGGCAGAGGAAGGACCTGGCCCTGATCTGACCTGCACAAGCTGCTGGCTTGTCTGGGGTCCCAGCAGAATGGTGAATCCCAGCCCCTTTCTCTTACAGAAGGCCTCCCCTCACAGGGTGGGATCACAGATGAGTTGGTCATGCCTGCTGGACGCAACTCTGCCCAAGGGAGCCGATGGATGGCTCCTAACAGCTTGACGTTGGGGAGGCCTTAGGGACCGGAGGGGAGTGGGGCGCGCCCGCCCAGGGCATCACCTCCATTCAGGTGCCGCCTGTCACCGAGACCTGATTTTTCCAGGGAAGCCAGAAACTGGAATTTTTTTATTTTTATTTTTTAATGTAAAGTCTTCCGACTGAATGTTTCTTTCCCCAAACTCCCAATTTGATTCAAAGATCTTTTCAATATTATGAGCCAGCAAGACAGCTGTGAGCCCGCCACCATCGTGCCGGTTTGTTTCCCTGGCGTCAGCTTCCAGAGTGTTTCCGTTCATCCTGCAGTTGTCCCTTGAGATTCAACCAGCCCAATGATGTTGTCTTTTTTTTTTTTTTTAAAGACAAATGAGGCCATAAGGAAACATGTGAAATAAAGACCTTGACTTCGGTTTCCTCTCCCATCACCTGTGGGATTTCCCGGCCTCGTCCCTGCCTGCCAGGTCGGCAGCGAGTCCAATGTCCATTCCGACTGCCTCTCCTTTCAGAAACGCGTCCCGGGGACTGGCCTGCTGGACTTCGCTGGCCACTTTGAGTCCTTTCGCCTTGTTCCCCATCTGTGAATTGGGGGTCCCCAGCTTCCCACACGGAGAGAGGCAGGAGGACCTTCCCCCAATGGGTCAGTTAAATGCAGAGTCTCAGGGCCTGGGAACCTGCGTCAGCCACACCAGCCAGTACCAGGCCTCAGAGGAAAGCCGTCGGGGGCAGGGTCTGTCGAGGGGCTCAAACCAGCACTTTCCACAAGTGGAGTGGGTGGGAGAGATGGGAACAGGCGGCTGGGCCCAGGGTACACGTGCCTGGTGGCCAGACGTGAGACCACTGTCCTGGGATGAGCTTGCTGCCTTCTGTCTCCATGCCCATAGGCTCGGGCTGCCTTTCCAGGAGACCATTCACAGCGAGGAAACGGAGGCACAGAGAGGTTGAGGGGTGGCCCAGCGGGGGAGTGGGGAGCTCCCTTCCCATCTCCTTGCCCAGCATCCCCTCACCTGCTTGGGGTGCTGTCCTATGGGCCCCATCACTCGCTCTTCCCGCTCCCTGGGGGTGGGCACCATTCTCCCCCTTCATGATGAGAGGTTAACCACACACGAGGTTACAGGAAGCTCAGAGGTGACGCGAGACACCAGGTCACAGCAGGGCCCACACAGCATCCTCACACCGCAGCACTGCCACCTGGGAGCCCAGTGGCTTCTGTCGGAGCCTCAGTCTCCCCATCTGTAGGTGGAAGAGGGTGCCACATGCCTATGCCTGGGTCTGTAATCCATGCCCACATGGCACGGGCCCTGGGAGCCCCCAGTATGTGGAGATAGTGTCCAGGGTTCACCAAACCAAGGAGGTTTCCTTGGTCCCCACAGATGGAGGGGAGGAGGGGACGGTTGCCCCAGGGGACCCCGTCCATCTGTCCATGAGGAGGGGTCACCAAAGAGAAGGGGAGATTTGGCAGAGCAGGAAGGAAGAAGCGATCTTTTCCATCTGGTTTTGTCATTTTTAAGGACGTGCTCAGGATGAGGGAGGCTGAGCACCCCATCTCTGGGCATGGGCGTGCTGCTAAATTTAAGCTTCCCTCCCACCCGACCCCACCCCCACCCCAGTGCCTCTCCAGGGCCGGAAGCTGTCAGGACCTGGAGCCTTAATATAGCCTCCGGGCACCCCACTTCCTGCAGCTTTTCCGCCTGCCCTCCACCCCACGGCTCTGCCCAGCTGGTCACAAACAACTGGATGCTGGGGAGGCTGGCAGGCCTGAGCAGCCCAGGGCTGCTCATCAGTGACAGGATGGAAAGAAAGGGCGCTTCGTCTGTCTGCGCTGCCTGACTGCACTCTTCATTTCCCATCCTCCTTTGAGCTGAAGCTGACGTCCAGAAAGCCTGGAGGAGGGGAACCCCCTGTTGTGACTGTCCCCTCCCATCCGCAGAGCGGCCACCGAGTCCCCACTGGTTTCTGTCCTGGGTGCCTGGGGAAGGGAGAAGACCCTGGCAACGAAGCCGAAAAATGGAGCACACAAGGCATGGAAAAAGGGGAGACACCCAGGGTCCCCTCAGTTGTCATTTCTTGAACCAGAACAATTTATAAAGCACCTTAAAGCCCTGAATTCATTGCTTCACTCCAGACACAGAGCAGCAGCCAAAAGTGCCCCGGGGGCAATCCTGCAGAAGCAGCCCCCGCCACACACATGGTGTCCTCGATGATGGCGTCAGCGTCGGTGACACCCAGAGGCTCCCATCACCCCGCCTTTTGGTTCTGCTGCCGTTTGTCAGTGGGGTATTCGTTAGGCATCCTTCAGCCCCATGGTATGCGTCCCTCCCTTGGGCCTCATCCAGCTGCCCAAACCCCAGAGATGCCCGGTGGGGCCAGTGTTATGGGCTGATTACCCCTTTGTTACAGCAACGGACAGCTGGCTCCAGAATGGGTGCAAATCCTCCAGGCGCTCATCTGAGAAGCCACGTGCTTATTAAGAAGGAAAATTGTCCTTGGGGGAGGGAATGTAGGCATCACATTTTTATTTGACCAAATGAGGACTTTTCTTAGAGAAGGCCAGGTGCTGCTGTCACCATCATTCTGCCACCAAACACAGGGGACTGCAGTCTCGGGGAAGGCATGGTGTCTTCACACCCATCTGTCACTTCTCTCCTTTGCCACAAGCCCAGGACAGTTCATGACAGCTCAGGGCTGCCATTCTCCAGGCTGTGTGGACAGGCGCTCAGAAAGAGCCTGACAAGGACCCCACATTGACCCCCTTTAGCAAACAAGAGGCCAGTGAGACTGGGGTTCCCTGAGGTGGGCCCAGGGTGCGCAGCCTGTCCACCCACATGCACCTTGGTGGAGGCCAAAGTGGCCCCAAAGAGGAGGGGGCTGGCTGAGCCCCACAGGCCCCTCGGAGCCGGGATGGGGGTGGCTGGCCCTTGACGGCCACGTGGAGGCCATGGTGGGCAGCCCCCCCTGCAATGCCCTGCGAGGCCCGCCAAGATGTTGACACGGACGGCTCCAGCCGCCTTATTTATTATCTGATAAAGGGCTCTCGGCACCGCTGGTGGACGGCGTCTGGCCGCGCTGGGGCCTGGGGGAGGGAAGTGGGTGGGCGGGGGACCGGAGGCCAGAGCAGGCCTCCGCCTGGACTCCAGGGCAGGACGCATGGAGGAATCTGGACCTTTCTTTCCCCAGCCAACAACCTTCCTTCTTCACTGCCCACTGAGCCAGCGAGCGGGCCAAGGAGAAACTCAGCTCCTGCATGGAGGGGCCCCCGGGGCCACCCCGTCTTGGTGTCACATCCCCAAAGCCTGCACCCCCTTGCTGTCAAACATGTGTCCCCTGGTCCCCGGAACACCCCCGGCTGGGGCCCTTCTCTCCCTTTACCCCTTCCACCCAATTACTGCCGCAGCCCATCCCCCACTCCTCCACTTGGCCCGGAGCTCAGACTTTCCATGATGCAAATCTGGGCCTGTTTCTCCTTTGCTTCTAAACGCTCTGGCCCAGGTACCGCCCCAGCAACAGCACAGCTGGCCCCAGCCATGGCCACCCCGTGGCCTCAGGACTCCCCTTTCCCAACACCTACATCCCCTTCGGGGACGCTTGCCAGGATCCAAATGCATCATGCCTCTGGGCCTTTGCAAGTGCTATTCCCTTTGATGGTGATGCCCTTCCTTATGTGTGCCCAACCTGTGACATGGTACTTAGGGTCCAAGACCCTCCCATGTCACCTCCTCCACCAAGTCTTTCTTAGGCAGTGTTAGGAACTGGCAATCCACAGGTATCCGCCAGGCAAAGCTGTCACCGCTGCCCAGGGCTGCCCTTGCACAATGGAAACAACCTAGATGCCCAACAAGAGGGGATCAGTTAAATGACCAAGAAAATATGTCTAGTGAGCCTTTAAAGATCAGAGTTCCCAAGAATATTGAACAATTACATCTTATTCTAAAATGTTGTTCCCTAAACCTTCTCTGAGTCAGAATTCATAGCCAGGAAGGAGATGACAAAGGTGGCCTCAGGGTCCCCACAGCCAGCCCTGCCCACCAGTGACACTGTCTCCTCGTGGAGGCCCAAAGGAGGCTGTATAGGAGAGGCAGGTAGGAGGCTCCAGGACAGATGGGGACCACGTGGGACCACTGGGGTACCAGGCCACCCTGGACACCAGGCCACAACCCAATTAAGTCCCTTCCCACTGGGGCTACGGCAAAGGCAGGTAATGGTCAGTGTGCATTCTGCTTGACCTCTGAGAGAGCTGGGGGAGGCAGGGCAGGTCCCAGCCTACCTGTGCTGCCCCTTGGAGCAGTGACACTGCGTCCCCTGGCTGCTCACTTCCAGTCTGTCCTGCTTCAGCTTGAAGACCTCTGCTTCAGACAGACCCTGCTTTTCCACTGTGATACAAGCAGCGTTCCCACCCCTTCCTGCACTCGTCCTCTCTGTCATCACAGATGTGAATGTTCCCATGCTCCCTCAGTCTCGCCCACCAGAAACTCCTTCCCTGAGAGCGGGGCCTCGTCTGGCCCATCCAGCCCATGTCCCAGCAATGAGCCCAGGGCCGGCCGACACTTAGGAATGGAGGACTAGATGCATGAATGAACCACCATCCTGTTCTCTGTCCACCTGTGGGGGTGGCCTGACCACCCCTCCTAGTGGCCATCTGTCTGTCCTCAGTCCCCCTGCAGTACTCTCAGTCCTGCTGAAGACAGCCAGGGGTGGGGACAAAGGAGGTGAGGTGGGGTCCCCAAAGGAAGATGTGTGTCGGCTTGAATCATAAAGGTCGTGCTCCCAGGGCCCGGGAAGGAGAGGGGAGTAGGGGAGCCCATGTGGGCAGGTTCCCGCTGTGTCCCAGCCCCAGGCAGACCCTGCAGGAGCTGGAATGTGTGGTGTGGCTCAGAGGTCCGGCCCAGGGCACGGACGCTGGCTCTCGCCCTCCACACGTCTGAGGCCTCCATGGCTGCGACCAGTCCTGGGTCTGTCCGGGGTCAGGGGCTAGGCAGGGCTGGACGTTTCCATGCCTGGACAATGGTGTGCAGGGTCTTAGAAAAGAAGGGGGCCACTCGAGGGGCCTTCAGAGCCGTGCACATTCAGGGTGGCCAAACGGCGGGGCAGGCCTCATCCCGAAGCCATGGACACTGGCCAGGTTGAGTCCGCCGCTGGATTCTGGTTCCCAGAAATTTGGAAATGACTCCAGGCAGGGAGGGGTAGGGGCCCTAACTGGTCTGAGGGCTTTGTGTCTGACCTCTGAACTCATTATTTCTAAGTCAGTCTCTTGTATGTAAAACGGGCCAAGTTGTTCAACATAAACATTTTAGAGATTACACAATTGTCACGCCCTGTTCTGGCATGTCTTTGTTTTTTAATATGCAAAGGACCTCAGAACAGGCGGTGGGCTGGGCCCCTTGCTCTTGCCCTCTCAGAGGCCCTGGTAGCCAGGAACGAGGCAGGTCAAGTTGGACCCACAGTAGGCCATGTGCATGGACCAGGAGGGAGAGATGAGGCAGGGAGGAGCAGGCAGCAGATGGAGAGACTGACAGATGGAGACAGGCAGAGAAAGAGAGAGAGGACCCCTGACCCCACACTACCTTTGGTCCGATAGCCACAGCCCCCCCTTTTCTGGTGGACTGTCCTGGGGCTTGTGTCCCCTCCCACCCTGTGATGGCTGTTGGACAAAGCCCCCAGGTGGGCCCTGGGGGTGACACTGGTGCCAGGGAGGGCCAAGGAGCATCCTGGCCCCCTCTAGCCTGTGCTCGGCTGGGCACATGGGGACCATTTGGCTAGTGCTTCCAAGAAGAAGACGAGGCAGGCGGCAGGGGACAAAGGTAAGGAGTTTTTCTAAAGATTTTGAAGGAAATACCAAAAACCCTTCATGCCAGGTTGGGCTGGACCCGCCAGAGTCCTTGCACAGGAGTCTCCTTCTAGCCCATCCAAGACAGGAAGAGGGTGTGGCAGGAGGAGTCAGGGAGGGGCCCCCACACTGCTGGGGCCAGCCAGCCAGGAGCCCCCCAGCCTCCCCACGGGGGAGCTCCCTTAATTGGTGGGCCACCCTGGGGGGACAGGCTCTCCCTGACCCTGGCCCCACAGGCAGAGCTCAGAGATCACCCACGGGCCCTGAGCAGCTTGAGGCTGGCGGCCCCTGGGACTGGGCATGGCCTTCACCCACCTAAGAAACTGTGGGGCATGGGCTTGGATTGGGGGGGGGGCTTCCTCAAGGAGAATGGGCAAAGGTCCTTAGCTTGAGCGTGGCGCCCACTAGCCCATCTCTCACACTTGGGGGCGAGGGCAAGGGGACCGGGGACAGAAAGGGATGCGGGGGATGCGCGGTAGCCAAGCTGGGAACCAAGGCTCTGGGGGGGCCTTCCCTCAGGGACCATCTGCCTCAGTTCCAGAAGGATCGGGGTGCAGGGCAATTGCCCCACCATGAGTCCCTCTGAGCGCCTCCATGCAGAGCCCGGAGCCCTGAAATTGCCACCCGGGCTTTGAGGGAGAGCGTAATGAGTTTTTCTGAGGCTTTTAAACTAAACACAGAAAGCCCTTCCTACAAAGCTTCCTTCCATCAGCGGCACGCTAAGTGAGCGCGTGCGACCCTGGAGCTGACGGATGGCTGCTCCTCCATCAGCGGTGCTTCTCTGAAGCTCCCCCAGAATTTTCTGCTGAAAGATTTAGGACACTCCAGCCCAGCCCCGCCAGCCAAGCCTCCTAACTGAAGTATTAGGCCCATCCGCTTCCTGCTTGCACATCGCTGAAAGCAGACACTCCCCTCCGTCAAGTTCTAAGCAGTTTCCCGGGACTTTGCAGAGCGCCTGCAAGAGTTCACAGCCACTCGCAGATAAATCTCCTTTGTTTATTTTATGAATGAGAGGGGACATTAAATACTCAAAGAAAGTCCATCTACGTACTCCCAGGCCAAGAGACACTTAGAGCGCCAGCCCCTTTGTGGGGGCCCTTAGGGAATTCATAGTCAGGCCCAGAAAAGCAGCCTCCAGGGGTTCTGTGAGCAGCAGACAGAGTCCCCAACCCCAGGCCTCAGGGCCACATGGCACTCTGTGGCTCTCGGGGAGAGCACATGGGGGTCCAGGACAGATGCATGCGACCAGCATTAACCAGGCACTTGGGGCTTCGTGATGTGTCAGGTCCAGGTCCAAGTCCCAGCTGCCTCTGAGCAACGGGGGACAGTCCCCTGCCTGCAGAAAGCCTGAGTGCTGGCCGTCAAGGCCACTGGTGGCAAGCTTATGCCATCTGCCTGGCCTTGGACCCAGCCTCAGCAGAGGACCCTGCCCTCTATCCTGTCTGTGTTCCCAAAGAGTTTTACAAAGACCGTGAAGCGTTTCAGCCACCAGAGAAAACACAGGTCAAACCCCACAGCCCTCTCTCAGCCACTCACCCACCAAGCGGCCTGCCATGGTCAGCAGGCCAGAACAGCCCCTTCCTGTGCCCTCCAGTTGGTCCCCCAAAGGAGGTGCAGTCCCTGGGGAGCCAAGAGGAGGGAGGCTGCTCACAGATCCTCAGGACTCCCTAGTCCCCACCCCCATCGTCCCCTTGATGCCCCTGGCACGGCTCCCACCTCACTCAGACCGTGGGGCCCCCCACTAGCGGCCTCCGCCCTGCTCAGCCCCTGCTGGAGACTCTCAGCTACTGCTTCATGCCCCTGCCACCCCCCACCCGCCCCCACAAGCCCTCACACACACACACACACACACACACGCACCTGCTCTCCCCACAAGGCGGGGCCTCGTAGCATCTCCCCTACTCCCCTCTCCCCCAGCTCCCAGTTCAACAATTCAATAAAGACCCCAGCCGGGCAGAATCAACGATGGACTGCTTGATGGAAGGAGCACCCCCGCCCCAGCCTGCTGCAGTCCTGCAGACAGGCTGGGCACCCAGGGCTCCCTGGAGACTCAGATCAGCTCCGCTCCCTCCTCAGCGGGACAGCTAGCAGAACCTTTACAGGACAGACAATGGGCGCTAAAAATACTCCGCAGGCAGGCAGGATTTCCCAGGACCGTCGGTAAGTTCTGTCCACGGAAGTTATGAATACTAAATAATGTTCATTCACAGCCGTTAGTCATCTGGGGACAGCCACGTCCTCTGTAGGGACAAGGGATGTTTTCCAGATTTGTAATTTATTGCTCTTTACAGTTAAATCCAGCTACAGGCAAAAAAAAAAAAAAAAAAAGAGGGCGGGGGATGAACAAAGCAGCGTCTCCCTTGGAGCCACTGAGAGCCGAGCCCCAGGGAAGGTCAAGAGTCCAGTCAAGGCCGTCGTCCCCCACCCTGCCCCTGTCAGCAGCTCCAAATCAGGCAGCAGGACCACGATTGTGTCCCGTGGGATCTCAGGGTCGTCCTGGACATCGCCAGACGATCCTACTCGGCCCTGAGTCTGCCTCCTGAGTGGGGTTCCAGTTCCTGTGCATGGCATCCCCTCTTCAACCACAGCTGACCCCAAAGCCTCCTCCCACCTTCCTGACCCACCCTGCCGTTTGCCCCTTCCCTCTGAATAAGGGCTCTGGGGCTCTGAGAGATCCACACTCGCCAGCCCTCCAGGATGCTGTCCTGCCACGTGACCCCTGCCAGGTCTCCGTCCCAGCTCCCGTCCTCACATGCCCACGGGCTCCTGTGCGCTTCATGCCCCTTGCATCCCTTGCCCCGTGGGTCCGTGGGTCCATCTGTCCCTTCCTGGCCTGTCGTGTACTTGCAGGGCCCCCCCTCTGTCCCTCCCAGACCCGGCTCTCGCTCACCACCCCCTGGTTCCTTGTACCTGTCATTTAGTCCCCACTCCAAGGTCAGTGCCATGGGGGCGCTGGTCGTCACCACATCCAAGGACCTGTGCAGGACCTGGCATACAGCAGGTGCTCAGCAGTGCCCCACGTGGGAGTTGATACCACATAGTCCCTGCTGGATTGTCCCAGACACCATCATGGGTGGCTGCATGGGGACACCCGCTGAGCACCCCAGCATAGGCAGGTAGGGGGATGGGAACCTGTGCAGGTGACCTTACCACCCAGCTTATCACAGAGAAAGGTGAAAGGCTGCAGCTTCTCCAAGGAGAAGCAAAGCAATACAGGGACTCTATGCCCCCTCCAGGCCCGCTGGCCAGGGCTCCCCCTGCAGTGTCTGCAGCCCCAGCCACACCCAGATCTGCTTGGAAGACACGGTCCAGAGTTTCTTCCTGCCCATCTCCCTGCCTGCTCCCCCGTGCCCCAGAGCTCATGCCAAGTTCTCCTGACACTGACCACTCTCCTTCGATGGGCCCCTTGGCCTTGGAGAACTGTCTCATGACCCCTGGTTCCCACTGCTCCCGAGGGTCTTCTGTTGTAGGGACCAGAGCCAGGAACCCGGCCTAAGGACACAGGTGGGCATCCCAAGCAGGCAACTTGGTGTAGAGACGGTGCCCCCCAGAGCCATGTCCTGCTCTATTCGTGAGTGCTGTGTGACCTTAAGCAGGTCACTAAACCTCTCTGAGCCTCCGTTCCCTTTGAAAAGTTGAGGTAGAAGAGATCAAACCCCAGAAGGCAGCAGTAAGGGTAAAAGTGATGGAGGCCCTAACTTGGCAGCCCCACACCCAGGCACAACAAGGTCCTTGGAGAGGGGCTGGGGGGCCAGAGCTTCTAAGATAGCCAGGGAAGGGGAGAGAGTGCGGCTTTCTGCATTGGGGTGTGACACACTGAGTTAGGACCTGCTCTGAGGCAGCCAGAGGGGTACAGTTGTGCAAACTAGTCTGCACCTCTGCCCCCCCCCAAAGCAACTCAGGTCGCCCATCTTCTGTCTCTCTCTCTCTCTCTCTCTCTCTCTCTCTCTCTCTGTCTCTCAGACGCAGGTCTTGAACCATAGGGTCCTGTCACAGGAAGGCTAACTCCACCAAATGTGGCCCCCAGAGCTTTCTCTGCAGGGTGGGAATGTTGGGGTCCCCTGCATCCCTTGGGGAAGCTTGAGGACTTTGGGGAAAGGGCGGCTCCGTGCTGTCATGGTTTTTGAGGCTCTGAGACGAGTCTTCATAGACCTGCCCGCTGCCCCCGCCCCAGCACCACTGTCCACAATGTCCACAGCCCAGGAGCCCCGGGGCTCGGCACACTCAAGGCCTGTCCTTTCCACCCGGGACTGGAGCGGAGGATATCCTGGGCATGGAGGTCTGTGGGGCCCCATTTGGCTGGTGCCATCCTTGGTGCCCAGCCCCTGCCCAGGGGAGGGGGCACCCATGATGCACTGGGGGAGCTGAAATGTGGGCCTGGGTGGTGATGTTCTGAGCAGGGGCAGAGCGGGCAGCTGGGAGGCCAGCCCTCCCCCGACACCGGATGAACTACAGCCCAGGGCCCCGAGGTGCCTGCCCCGCCAGGCAGTGTCTGCCTCTGGCCCCCACCGCCCTGGCTAACAGCTAACTCCCACCTGCAGTCATCTGCACAGCCTGAAAGAGGATCCGCACACATGGCCTCGGCCCTCACACGCTGAGCCTCAGGGTGGCACAGTTAAGAACAGCTGGGAGGTCAGGAAGGGGTGGCCCACATCCCAGCAGCCTGGGTGGGGCAGCCAGGGGTTAATGGCCTTGGGGACATTTACCACATGTGGGGTGCACGGGGATCCCAGTGCAAAGGTCCCAGAGAGAAGAAAAACAGCCATAAACCAAAGGGCAGCGTTCCGATGAAAGGAGGGTTCAGGCGACAGGCGGGTCCCCGTGGTGGGAGACGGTGGGTGCCGGGAGCTTCCGAGGCCGCTGGGCTCTGGTCAGAGGACACCAGGGGCCTCTGGGTTGGGGGAGGCACAACAAAGAAGCCAGCGGATAAGCCGCCTCTGCTGGACACTAACCGAGGTGTGGTCCAGGAAGGACATTGGAGCTGGGCCAGGTAGCCAGGGGCCGCGTCCAGGCACAGCCCTCGTCCCAGTGCCCTCGCTCCAGCAAGAGGCACGCTCTCACTCTCACTGCACAAGCTGCCAGGTGAAGCCGCCCAAGGTCAGGAGAGTAGCCGGGACAGCCTCAGTGGGAGGAGGGCCCAGGTGCGGGCTGTGCCAAGAAGGAATTCTGACCTTCTGTTTCCTCTGCGCCCCTGCACACAGCAGCCCGGGCACGGTCGATGGGCCCAGAGCGCAGGGGGTGGGGGGGGATGCCGAGAGGACGT
Organism: Rhinolophus ferrumequinum; assembly: GCF_004115265.2. Lineage (NCBI taxonomy): Eukaryota > Metazoa > Chordata > Mammalia > Chiroptera > Rhinolophidae > Rhinolophus > Rhinolophus ferrumequinum. The sequence goes on from NC_046306.1 coordinate 1,128,467, forward strand.
GCAGAAAGGGAGTGGCAAGCTCCACTGAGCTGCCATCCCCCAGCTGCTCTGAGTGGGGGCTGCGTCAGCACACAGCCGCCACTTCTCCAGAGAGTGGACTGGGCCACAGGAATCAGGACCTGCTCCCAGGATGCCTGGCGACAGACGGTGACCCACGACAGGGTGTACGGGGCACAGGGGACCTGCCCCTTGTCAGTGGTGGTACTGACTCTGGGGCATTTTCTGCTCTGGGGGACCCTACCTCTTTGCTTAGCGTCCCTGCCCCACCCTGTGTCCGGAGGCTTTTCTGCTGAGGACCCTTCTATAGATCATGGCAGAGGTGCCATCCTCTCAGACCAGACCTGATGGCCTTGGGGAGTTGGAATAAATCCTGTGGGAACCAGGGACACTGAGGGCCATCGGGACACGCTGGCCCCCACATAGACGCCTCCTGACCTGGGGTCTCCCGGGCCTGTTCTCTACCAGTTCAAGCACAAGTTGGATTCTGGGTCTCTGCAAACAGGATCCAGAGAGGGGCTGCTAACTCCTCCCACACCAGGTGTCTGGGTTGAAGGGTGCCCTCCAAAATTCATGCTGAAGTCCTAACCCCCCTATATCTCAGGCTGTGACCTTCTTTGGAACTACGGTGGTTGCAGATGTAATTAGCTAAGATGAGGTCACACTGAGGTCGGGTGGGCCCTAATCCAACATGACCGGTGTCCTCATAAGAAGGGGACACTGGGACAGACAGGCACACAGGGACAGTGCCGTGTGAAGATGGAGGCACAGACAGGGTGATGCTTCTACAAGCCCAGGGGTTGTCAACACCACCAGAAGCTGCGAGAAGCCTGGAGCAGATTCTCCTCCGGCAGAGCCAGCCCAGCTGATACCGTGATCTGGCATTTCCGGCCTCCAGCCCCAGGAGAGGATGGAATGCCTGCTGTTAAAGGCCCGCCTGCCGTGCGCCCGTTCCGGTGGCCCCAGGACGCTCTCCCTCCAGGCCTCTCCACCACGCTTCCTTCCTCTCCTCTGGACCTGGGAGCATCCACCCAGGAGAGAGGACCTCGCCCTGCTACCAGCAGCAAAACCACCCCCCATGTGACCGTATGGGACCCTTTAAAGCAGAGGGCATGACCCTCACAACCGTGGCTCGCCTGAGCGGCACAGCAGCCTGGTAAGGTGGCCAGACGTGTCGTCGTTCCCATCCCACAGAGGAGGAAACAGGCCCAGACACTGGGAGGCAGGGGTCCTGCACCCAGGCCAGCGTGGGTCAGAGACTGCCCCAGGGCTCTGCCACTCTGGTCACGGGGTTCTGTTCAGGCCTCGAGGGGCAGAAACAAGTGTGGTATTCCTGAGCCCCCTCCCCGCACAGCACCCTGTTTACTTCCATCACAGCCGCCACTGGCACCTGAAATGTCATCACGCGTCTACTTGGCGCATGTCAGCCTGCCATCCAGGCCGGCGCTGTGCCATAGAAATCACACGAGCCATGCATGTGATTTCAACATGCTGGTGGCCATGCTAAGAAAAGAATAAGAAACAGGTGCAGTTCATTTTAACAACGTATTTTAACCCCCTATCATCACAGAAAGTGCCAATGCGATTGCGTTCTCCAAACCCAGTGTGCATTTCACGCTGATGGTGCACACAGCTCGGCTGGCACCAGCCAGTCCTCAGCAGCCACATGGGGTTCGGAGCCACCGTGCTGGACAGAGCAGGTAGACAGCTCCACGGGGCTGGGGCCCTGTCAGGCCATAGATGCTGATGTGTACTTGCTAACGAATGAGTGACCACCTGGACAAATGAGTGCTGAGCCAAACCGCGGTCTGCGTCCTGCGTGGTCGGTGGGAGGCAGGTTGTAGTTCCAGGGTATGAGGGCTGCCCCTGGCTCCCAGGAGCAGGTACAACAAAACCCGGGCACAGGGAGTGGGTGCAGGGGACTGGGCTGGCCCTGCTCCCACTCCTGCCCTCTTCCTGGAGGTATAGGAGAAGAAGAGGGAGGGGAAAGCCTGGGCCCCCCTCAGTGCCCTCATGACACTCAGCAGGGAGGCGGAACGGCAATCTTGCTGATCCTAAACCACAATCACCAGGCCCTTGTGGTTACTTTCCTCTCCAAGAGGAAGCCGAGCCAGGATTTGGAGAGCAGGCCTCTGAGGACCGAACCCCCAGGCCCACAGACACAGCACCTCCGTCAGTGACAGATGGGGTGGGTTTTCCATGCAGCTGCCCAGCGGACACCCCACAGCGTCCTGGCCACCCAGACAGGGTGGGGGTCGTGCCAGGCTCTGCTGCCAGGCAGAGGTGTCTGCTGATGCCCTGGGTGGAGGGTGGATGGTGGGGCCTGGTGGGGAGCCAGCAGCCGCGGGAAGGAGACTCACATTTTCCGATGAGAACACCACTCCAGGGCTGCGGGGGCCCGGCTGACTGGGGAGGGGGCCCTTAATCCCTTCCCAGATCTGCCTCTTTGAGCGATGGTCAGCCATGGCCATGAGAAGGGGGGAGGAGAAGGACGTGCTGAGGGAAGGCCCTGGTCGGGAGCCAGTTTAACATGTGTCCCACTCTCTGTGAGCGGCAGTGGCCTCCCCAGGGCCCTGGCCAGCTCTAGGCTCCAGAAAGAAGACCATAGGTTCCTCATCCTGTTCTCACCACCCACGCTGGGCTGAACAAAGGGACACACAGAGTGGATAGGCAATGCTTGAAGGAATGAATGCATGAGGGAATGAATGCAGGGAGGCCCTCTGGCGCCCTCCAGGAAAGCACCTGCTCTGTCCCCTCATTTAGTCAACCAGACCTGCAGCCCTGGGCCCACCGTGTACCTCGCCCACGGGGCCAGCAACTGGACAGTGGTAAGCAGAGACCCCAAAGCCTGGCCCCATGGATCCTCCAAACAACCAGGATGAGACCTGGGTGGACGAACCCACACCTCCACATGTCACATCATCAGGGAGTGGCAGGGGAAGGCTGCTTAGGGGCAGGGACCCAGGCCACACCACACGGGCTCAGACTCCAGCTCTGTACAGCCCGGCCTTGGGCAAGTCACCTAGCCGCTCTGGACCTGCAGTCCATCGTCTCAGGCCTGCTTGTTATTGCAGAGATCGAAGCCCTCAAGGCTAGCAGCGGGGGTGGGGGGAGTGGGCTGGACAGTAAGTAATGGCAGGGGCCCCGCCACGTGGGGAAGTCTCCAGGCCGGCCCACTTCATGCCAGAACCAAACCACCAGATGGGGCCTCCCTCCCCTGCCGGCCTCAGTGAAAGAGGCAGAGCCCCTCCCTCCTGGAGCGCTACTTGATGGGGGCAGGACAAAACATTTGTAAAGAAGGAAAATGTGGAGAAAAGCAGGTCAGCAGATGCAGACCCTGAATCAGGCCCTCGCAGGGGAAGGAGGGAGAGTGAGGGGACACAGAGCAAGGCCCAGCCTCAGAAGAGTCCCATGAAATATGGAGGATCTGAGGGCCAGGCTTCCTGTTAGCAGGCCCCCTGCATTGGCGCTGGGGACAGACTGCAAGCAGAGAGCTGTGTGCGTAGGATGTGACAAGGGACAGTCCCACTGACCTCTGAGCACCGGGAGCCTGGCGGGCAGAGTTGAAGGCCTCCTTCCCTCCTTCCTTCCTTCATTCATTTATTTGTTCTTTCATTCATTCAGGCCAGCCATGGGCTGCTGGGCGTAGAGGATGACGGGGTTCTGCCACGTCTCCCCAGGGCCCCATGAACACAGGCAATGCTCCTGTCTCTGTCGTGTTGCCACGTAAGCGTGGGGTCTTGTTGGTGTTGCTGGACGTCCGCACGCTCCCCAGGTCTCCTCAGTCTCCTGGGCTCTGAGCTCCAGGGGTGAGGCTGTCCTTGAAGGAAACTCAGCATCACTGACACTCCCCCCCGCGCCCCACCCCCCCAGCACCAGTGCACAGCCAGGGAAGGATGACACCCAGGTGACACTTAGGGAAACCAGAGCGGGCAGCCCCAGGCCCGCTGGCCTGGTGGCCTATTGGGACACTGGCCCCCCGGATCCCCGCAGGGACGGAGCACATCTTGTGAAGCAAGCGGTGAGGCACGGTGCAGCAACAGCCTGGCCGCCCAGGCTCTGAGGCCGGGCGGCGGGAGCTCACCACCCAGCTCAGACCCCGCTCCAGGTGGCTTTGAGGGGCAGGCACACATGTCAGTGCTGAGCCCTAAGTAGCATGTCCAAGCCTGTCTGCTGAGCCTCAGGCAGCCTGCTGCTGCCCGGACGGGTGCGGGGCCCCCGGGCGCCTCCTGCTGCCCCGGTCTCAGACTCCCGCCAATGGCCTGACATGCAGTGTCCCGCCTTCCGAAGGGCCAGGAGGGTCCCTTCCCCTGAAGAGGCAATCTTTGCTCTGCCTTTGATCTCCCCTAAGCGCTGAGGCTTCTGCTCCGTGTCGGCCATGACAATGACAATTGTTTATTAGTTCTAAAATAGCTGAAATTCATGTCAAACATCCCGCATGTTGGAAAATGTTTATGAAGTGCTATCGCGTTTATGTAACTGCATGTTTGGGAAAGCAGCATAGGACGTAACGGACCACACAGGCATCAGCCCCGGACGGCGAGGGAGGGTCCCCGAGCCCGACCCCATCTCCCCTGGCCCAGCGGGCAGCGCGGCCCCCCCTGCTCCTGGGGCTCCCACCACCTCTCGAGGTCAGGGAACTCCCCCAGGTCACCTACAGACCCATCAGTGTCGGGTTCAAGGCAGGGAGGCGTCCACCCCCCTCCGCTTCTAAAGGCCAGGGGGCCCCTTCCTCCTTGCAGCGGCATTACTGAGGCTTCAAGAGGGTCTCCCCCCGGGCTGGCCCCAGCCCTAGTATGGGGCGGGTACACTGTCCCGCTTGCCTCCCCGGATTTTCAAGTGTCCAGTTCTCCTCCTCTGGATGGCCTTTTTTGGAGGTGGACACCTGGCTTCCTCCCGGGCACAGATGCCGGCGGGGTGTCCCTCAGACCTGAGGGCGAGAGTCCAGCTGGTGGTGCCAGAAGGGCCCTCCGTTCGCTCCTGCTCTGTGCTGCTGCCAGGCAATGGAGCACGTGACAGCGCAGCCCAGGGGACAAGACAGCCATGGTTTCTGCACTCCCGCCATTACCCTTCCCAGCAGGACAGAAAGGTGTCAACAGCCACTTGCTGACATTCCAACAGCGTTATTCTTTGCTTGATGCCAACGGGGCACAGGGCCCGGGTGAGCTGCTCCCCAAGGATGGGGAGGTACAGCCGGGGGTACGGACATACAAGTGTGGCCCGCGTCCCGACCAGGGGCTCTGCTCAGCGAGCAGGAAGGTGGCAGCGTGCCTGAGCCTCAGACTCTCCTCTGACCGGAGCGGCTCCATGCACAGGGATGCTAGGAGAGGCTGCGTTCACCGCCAGGGCAGGACGTAGCGCATGACTGTGTCTGGGGGCGGGCGGGGTGCATCCCCCAGAAAGAGACCAGAGGGCCCCTGGCAGGTTCAGGGAAAGTCCTACGCTGAGATCTAGGGTCCCATGGCTCTACAAGCCCAGCACAGCGTGTCCAACTGAACACTTCAGGTGAAGAGTGCTTAGCAAGATGCCTGCCACTGGGTAAATGCACAACAAAAGTTATTCTTATTCAATAAGAGCACCAACAGCTGGAGAGAAAATGTGCCCCGCCTGAACACCATACTCCAAACAATTGAAAACAGGAACTCAGACACACATACCCGCGCGTCACAGTAGCCACAGGGTGGGGACCGCCCAGTGTCCATCAGACAGGGCTCTATAAACAAAGTGTGGTTCATCCATACGGTGGAATATTAGTCAGCCATTGAAAGGAAATGAAGCACTGACACACTACAACGTGGATGGACCTCACACGTGCTAGCTGACAGGAGCCGGACACAGAAAACCACGTGCTGTAGGGTTCCGCTTACATCCAGAACAGGCAAGCCCATCGAGACAGAGAGGAGCTTGGCCCCTCCATTTGTTCCTCTGCAATGAATCCATAAAATAACGATTTAAATCCTGCACCAGGGTGAGTTACCATCTGACTGGGAGTACACGGTGGCCGGAAGCCTTTCCTTCTGGAAAGAGCTGGGTGACAGCAAGTCATCAGAGCATCGGGCCCAGAGCCGGGCCGACACAGGACTTGTGGAAGGCCAGTTGCCCCCCGCTGTGCCCCCCACCCAGCACGCACACTGAGCCCCCTCTCCTGAACCTGTCACTGTTCAGATGCCCAATACCCCTCATCCTGAAACTGCCCCTTCCAAACCTCCCGAGGAAGACGCTCCTAGCTGGCCCAAAGGGTCATGGATGGGCTGCCTGCAGCCACCAAGTCCATCAAAGGCCGGCAGCCAGCTCCCCACTTTGTCCCTCCAAGACGCTGAGACCAGCAGTGGCAGATATTCTGCTCTCCCTTCCCACATCCTCATTATTTAACTTTTCAGGGGCCATAAAATTCTGACTTTTAATATTTTCAACTCTTGTTTCTCATAAAACAACAGTATTAGTATTTCTTTAAAGACGCACGTACCATGACTGTATCTTTATGATGTGTGCGGGATGCGTGGTGCATGGACCCTGGCTTTCTGACATCACACTCCTGGCCACGAGGCGTGAGTTACAACATCGGGGTTTGACACGGTCTCCCCGTGTGCGCAGAGATGAGTTTTATTATCTGTGATGTGCCAACAGACAGCCCAGCTCGGACTGGGATCAGCGCCACCACGGACACCCCCTCGGCCCTCGGCCTCTCCTACAGCCACGGCCTGAGTCCTGACCAGCAGCGATTACAGTCGCCATCATGCACTCGCGCCTATAAATTCCCAGAGCTCGAGGAAGCCTGAGGCCGTTCTGCGCAGACACGCAGAGTCCGGGAGTGCTGCCATTGGTCTGTCAGACTGTTTATATCTGGGGACAAGTAAGCAGAAGGACAAGTTTTGAACTTCCTGGAGTCAGGCGAGAAGGCCCAGAACTGCTGGCCCGGCTCCGGGTGGGTCTCCAGGCGAGCGGAGCTGCCCAGTGACCAGCACGCCTTCATGGACAGCCCCGCCCCCAAGCCCATGTCCACTTGGCCAACAGGCTGACAGGTCTGAGTCTTCCCCAGCTGCTGACCCCCAAAATGGCAGCAGAAAAAAACAATCTAAGAGCGCACACTTGGGAAGACCCGATGGGCCAGGCACTGTCCGGTCATTCACGGGCAGGTCTCTCGTTTAACCCCCGCACAGCCAGGGGACAGGCACTCCAGGAGCCCCCATGTCCCGAAAAGGGAGCTGAGGTGGGAAACACCCTAGGCACACACGGGTGCGCCCCCAGGCTCCTCTTTGCCCCTCCCCAGAACTCCCAGGAAGGTGTGGGAGAGTCAGTCCAATCCCAATCAGGACCCCAGCCCGTCACTGTGCGGACCTGGACAGACGGACTCTGACCGTCACCCGGAGAAAAGGCAGAAGACCCAGCACGGCCGACACACTACTGAAAGGGAGGAACCAGTCGGAGGACTGATGCCCCGGGCGTCAGGACTCAGTCTGAAGCTGCAGTAACCGAGACACCGCGGTGCTGGTGAAAGAACAGGCAACAGATCAGCGGACAGACTGGAGAGCCCAGAAACAGACGCACACGGTCCAGTCCACTCACCTCTGACAAAGGAGCAAAGACTGTCTCTTCAGCAAACGCTGCTGGAACCACTGGACACCCACGTGCAACAAGACGAATCCACACACAGACCTCACACCCTTCACGGAAATGTATTCACAATGGACCACGGACCTGAGAGTAAAATGCAAAACCACAAAACTCCTAGAGGAAAACAGGAAAAACCCAGACGACCTTGGGGTTGGCGATGCCTTTTCAGATACACCACCAAAGGCGCGATCCACGAGAGAGAAAATGGATGCGCTGAACTTAAAATTAAAAACTTGTTCTACGAAAGACAAATATCGAGAGAATGACAAGACAAACCGCAGATGGGAGAGATATTTGCAAAAGACACATCTGATTCAGGACTGTTTTCCAACATACAAAAAACTCTTAATACTCGATAAGAAGAAGATGAAAACCCTGATTTAAAAAGTGGGCCAAAGACCTGAGCACACCTCGCCCAAGAAGATACACAGATGGCAAATAAGCACAGAGGATGCTCCCCATCTCGTCATCAGGGAAACACAAATTAAGGCAACGAGACAGCCCTGCACCCCTGTCAGGACGGCCACGACCCAGAGCACCGACACCACACGCCGACGGGGACGTGGAGCCACGGGAACCCTCAGTCACTGTGGGGAAAGCAAACGGTGCAGCCGCTTTGGAGGACAGTTTGGCGGTTTCTTACAGAGCTAAACATACTCCTAGGATCCAGCAATCACGCTCCTTGGTATTTACCCAAAGGAGCTGGAAGCTTGTCCGCACGAAACCTGCACACGGACGTTGACAGCAGCTCTATGCACAATCGCCAGAAGTTGGAAGCCACCGGGATGTCCTCCAGTGGGTGATGGATAAACGAACTGTCCATCCAGACATGGAATATTACTCAGCACTAACAAGAAATGAGCCGCCGGGCCATGAAAAGACACGGAGGAACCTTAAATGCACGTGACTAAGCGAGAGAAGCCAATCTGAAAAGGCTGCACCCTGTGTGATTCCAACTACACGACCTTCTGGAAAAGACAAAACCAAGGAGACAGTAAAAGATCAGGGGTTGCCCAGGGTTGGGGCGGGGGAGTGATGGACAGGGGAGCACAGGGCCCTTTCAGGGCAGTGAACTACTGTGTGTGACACTGTAATGGTGGGTACACGACATCACACGTGTCCAAACCCACAGAACGTCCAACACCGAGAGGGAACCCCACAGAGGAGATGGAGCCGTGTAGGATTTAGCGGGTACACACACAAACGCAGGTCACAAACCACCACTGGGCGACATCTTCTGTGTGATGGGCACACAGGATCTCACTGTATTATTCCGTAGTGACTCCACCATTATCTTCTTAGAAACTTCAGGTAAAGCACACTCCTAAATATGGTGTTTCTCTTGATTACTGAGCTTTTCGTGCCACCTGAAGCTTTGTGCCCTCTCTCTTCACCCTGATCCCTGCCTAGGCAGAGGCATTCCAGCTGCACTGACCCAGCCCCTTGCCCTCTCCTCCGAGGCCTACAAGCCGGGCTAGCACATTGGCTTTGGTCTCCCCCACAGCCCAGCTTGTAGCAAGAACCCCAATGACCCACCATCGGGGCGTACAGGAGACACTGCCCTGAAGCTTGTCAGTGGTTCTCATTAGCTGCACATTTAAATAACCTGAAGGGTGTGTTAAAATTCTGAAGCCTCTGGCCGGTCTGCACACAGATGAACAGAGAGCTGCCACGTGACCTGTCACCACCACTCCCAGGCATGTGACCTGTCACCGATACTCCTAGGCACGTGCCCGAGAGGATTGAACACAGGTGTTCGACCAAAAGCTTGTACGTGAACATTCACCGCAGCACTGTTCACAGTGGCCAAAAGGTGGAAACAAGCCAAAGGTCCGTCGACAGATGAAGGTGGGAGTGTGGTGTGTCCCTACGACAGGACATCACGCAGCCTCAGAAAGGATGGGGCACTGACACACGCCAGTGTGCATGGACCTCGGAAACATGACGCTCAGGGAACAAACCCTGATGCAAAGGCCTCAAATGGTAAGATTCCACTTAGGTGAAATGTCCAGAAGAGGCAAATCCATGGAGACAGAAAGCAGCTCGGTTGTGCCAAGGGCTGTGCTCAGGAGGCCATCGCCAGTGAGTGTGGGCCTTTCTTTGGGGTGATGAAAAATGTCCTAGAGTCAGACAGCTGTGACGCTTGCATACGTTTGTGAGTGTACAACTGCCCCTGAACTGTACACGTTACAACAGTTAAAATGCACAGGTAGGCGGTTACAGAGAGAAAGATCTGGCAGCAAACACCGGCAGTCCAAGCAGAGGTTGCCCTGGAAGGGGACGAGAGGTGACAATAAAAGGAGACTTTGGCCTTACCTATAACGTTTTAGTGCTTTGCAAGGTGGGCCATTCTTTGTAGTTCTGGTGTTATCAAGAAGTAATTTTAAAAATAGGGTGTCTACTGTTGAGGCCATGTGAAAGGAGGGTTGGGGGTGCCTCACCCTTTTCCCTCAGGACAACCCGAGTCCCCCTTTCCCTCCCACTGCCCGCCAGGCCCACACCAGCTCCCCCTCCTCCACCCCCTGCGCTCCCCGGCTGTAGTCCTGTAGTTGGGCCCAAGCTGGGCTCAGTCCCCAGCCATCAGGAAGCTGCCTCCCCCAGCTGGGTCATCAGGACCCTGTCTGCAGGGAGGGTGGGGACAGAGGCCCAGACATCACAGAAGGCAGCCTGGCCCCTGGAGGACCCCCTCTGCAGGGCCATATTAATAGGTGACCCATTTATCTGGGAGCCAGGGATGCCGGGCTGGCCTGGCCGGCGGCTGCTCACACCCACCATCTATCAACCCAGTAACACACACAGCTGGCAGGACGCCTTTGAAGCCTTATCTCCTGCCCCTCCCATCACAGGGATAAAAGCCAACAGAGCCGCCTGGAGCTGTTCCGGGAAGCAGGCGCTGGGGGGCAGGGACCCCTCCCCAGCCTCCAAGCCTAGCCCCTCAGGTGTGAGGAGGGCTGCCTGGCCCACTCCGGCCTTGGTCTGCAGCTGAAGAGCTGGCATGGAGCAGCCCTAAGCTCTGACAGCAGGCTCTGCTGGGAGGTGAAGTGAGGGCCTGTGGTGTCATTCAGGTCCCTGTGAGCTTGGACCCGGTGCTGTCTGGGGGGCGGTGCTGCCTGGTTAATGCATCCCAGGCCCCTGCACCCAGGGCTTCGAGAAACATGGAAGAAATGCATGAATGCACGAATGAATGCCAATGAATGAGCGCCACGGTCGGGTCTCATGTCATCCTCACACCAACCCCGCCAGGTGGGAATCCTGATCCTTGGGTTACAGATGAGTAACCTGAGGCTCCGAGAGTGCCCACTGTGTGCCTGACTGTGAGAGCCAGTCTCCTAAGCAGGAGGGACGTATGCATGACAGCCACGCCCACCCGTGTGCCCAGAGCCCAGGACAGAGCCGCGAGGACTGTGAGGGCGAGGGCTGCGTGAACAGACCAACGAGCCAATGAACAGCCAGGAAGGGCAGGGGAGCCCGTGCCACCCACCCTCGCCTGCGGAAGCAGCTGCGCCCTCCTCCCTTCTCTCTCGGGCACTTTCCCCTCCCTCTATCCACAGCTCCCAGAGGCGGACAATGTTTGCCTGATGTCCCTCCAGCCGCTGACTGGCCCAGTGGTGCCGCCTGTCCCCTGCCCCCCCACCCCCACAGGCACTCTCCAGCCAGGTGGCTTTACCCACTCTGTTCCCCCACTGTGTCACCCTCCCGGCCCTCTCCTCCCTCAGGCCTCAATGGAACATCGTCTGCCCTGTACCCCATCCAAGGGTACCCTGACTGTCACAGACCATCCTTTACTTTCTTCCCAACAGCTCTGACTCCAGCTCACTCGACCAGGATTGTCACTGTCACCAGGATCCGCACACAGTGGGTGCTTGGTCAATAGGGACCTCTGTCCTATACTATCAGGGCCTGCACATAGTGGGTGCTCGGTCCATAAAGACATCCGTCCAGTATCACCAGGTCCTGCGCGCTGTGGGTTCTCCATACACAGCTGCCCAGTGAACACACCAGGTGAGATCTGAGGTTGTTGCATCTCCCCATCTCACCTGCACCCCAACTGGTCTCACAAGAGAGGTGCAAGGGGACCTCAGGGTGTTGGTCGCATATCTGGCTGACCCATGTGGCACTCAACAAACACAGTTGCACGTATGAATGCATGCGTGAACATCGTATGTTCAGCGTCCACACACGCCTGGGGTGGAGGGCGTGAGCCTGAGAAGCCATGGAGAGGGCCCCACACATCAGGCTGTGCCCACACTCATCACATCCACTCTCACACGGGACACACACACACACACACACACACACACACACGCACAAACTGCACCCAGCAGACACCTCTCACAGAGGGCCCAGCCAGGAAAGGCAGGCAGGCAGGTGCTGAGCAGGAGGCACCCACAAAGCTCCAGGGCCTGGCTGACCACTACCCCTCCGGAGAGACCTGGGTGGGGCCACCTGCAGCCAGCAGCCAGCAGGGGCCTCAGTGGAGCAGGATGTCCTATGGGACCTCGGCAGGGCGACTGGCCTGGAGCCTGGAGTGCTGAGCAGAGTGAGGACGGGGGAGAGGTGGGAAAGGAGAGAGGGGAGGGGCTGGGGGAGGGGTGAGGAAGTGTGGGGCAGGAAGGCAGGGTGGGGGGCATGTGCAGGTGGTCGTGGGGTGGGGGTGGGGAGTGGGTTGGAGGGGGCTGTGGGGCACGGGGTGCAGGGGCAGCCGCAGTCTCAGAGGCCAGCTCTTTTCTGCATGAGTGGGCTACTTGTCACCATACAGTGAACAAACACGGAAAACCACACCTGGCCCCTCCTGTGCCCCTGGGCCCAGCCCCACTGGGAACCTGCCCTGAGACCCCAGAGATGCCCACCCATTGGGCCACCCACAGGCCTGCTTGTTCTCCTCTGGGAGGGACAGAGGGTGTCCCCCAGACCCAGCAGGGCCACTTCCAACAGCAGCTCCAAATTTCTGGCTACAGAGCTCTGATAGGACAGGCCCTGTGCTCATTGCCCCAATTTACAGGCAGGGAAACCAAGGCCAGAAATGTCTGCCCGTGAGCCAGGCTGTGAGGCAGGAGGGGCCCGGGCTGCCCACCTGTGCCCTAAGATGACAATACCAGGGTCCATTCCCTCCTGCCCCAGCACCCTCCCTGCCTGCCCTTTGTGTCTGCGGCCCTGGATACTACTTGTTAATTGGCCAGAGGCGCAGGCAGAGATATTCTGGGGAAACAATTCCATCTCTATGTGGGTTCAGACCCAACCAGTTCTGCCACTTTCTATGTGATGGCAGAACCCGTTGGGCGACTTTGGGCCGTCTCTGCCTCCTTTCTGCTCCTGGCTGGGAGAACCCAGAACCTGTCAAGCGGGTTTGGCCAAAATTGTGTCTTGTTGCCTGTGCAAGTTCACACACTGCTCGCTTCTATCTCGGGCGGGAGCGTTCCAGCTCGGCAGGAAGGTCCACGGAGGTCAACACGGGCAAGGGGCCATGTGAGTACCTGAGAGACCCCAGCAGTCGGAAGTGGGGGAGGGGCTGGGGTTGCTGTGAAGGTGGAAGCCCTGGCCCCTGCTCCCTGGGCAGGAAGAGGGCAAGAGGCGGGCAGGCCAGGCTGACAAGAGGGGCAGAGCCACCTGCTGGAGGGCACCTGGTTCAGGCAGCCAAGTGGGGGAGGGGCCCCGTGGGCTTCCCAGGCAGAGGCCTGGGTGCAGAGGCAAGGCTGGGCCTGGCACCGCTGCACCAGGAACTCTGTCATCTGGTGAGGGTTTTGGGGGCACCAGGAATTAGTAGCCAGGCACTCCATCCGGGACCTGTCCCGCTGCTAGACCCCCCGGGACATAAGGGGTGCAGCCGTGGGGGTGGTGCATGGTGCAGCCGTCCACAGCTCAGTGCTGGGCACGGTGGGACATGGCTCCCCATGGATTGGTGTCTCTGGCAGGCAGTAAAACTGGCTGTCAGGGGCCACGGGTCCCGCTCAGCTCTGCCCCGCCAGGCCTCAGGGAGGCAGCAGGCAGCCCCTCCTCAGGGAGTCGGGTTGCAGGGCCCGCTGTTACCTGAGCCACAAAGCGACACCTCAACCACCCAAGAGCGCACCTGCCTGTTCCTCTGCATGTGTGCACACGCATGTGGGACACACAACTCCGTGTGTATGTGTGCATGTGCACACGCATGTGGGACACACAACTCCGTGTGTATGTGTGCATGCATGCACATGTGTGTGCTGCTCTCCCTGGGCTCGTGCACTGCTGTGTGCATGGCAGGGAGGCGGCTGAGGGGGGTGCACATGTACGTGTATTGGGGCGTGCACTGATGTGTCTTAGGAAGGTGTTAGGATCCTGTTGCGTCCATATGTGTGCATGTGATCGTCACACACGTGCACGTGTGTCATGGGTCTAGTGTCTGGCAGGTATTAGAGATCTCCTGGCAACGACACCTCTCTGGACATGACCTGCCCCCCTGAACTGGCTCAGAAGATCATTAGGAGGCCCTGCTTCTGCCCTGGCTGTGCCCCCAGTGAGCTGGTGACCATAACAGATTAGATGGCGTCACTCTAAGCCTCAGGTCCTCATCTATATGTGGGGTTGCCATGGCCACTCCACGGGTAAGCGTGAGGACTCATGACTCACTGCATGCAAAGTGCCTGTCAGGTGCCTGGCACGGGAGGACTCCCAGGCTGGCACCTGACCACCTGTCAGTGGGTGGGTCGCTGGAGCGCAACGGTGCTGGAGGAGTCCCACGGTGGCACAGAACCCCTGGCTCCGGGAGCGTGGGGCAGAGCACTCCACCCCCATCTGCCTTGTGGGTAGGGACACTGAGGCTCAGCCAAGGGAGTGACTGCCTGTCACCGCGGGGGTCCCCATGGAGGGTGGACAGAGACGGTGGAGCCTCTTACCTGCTTCGAGCCTCAGGGCCCGAGTCTGTGGAACGGAACAATGAGCACTTCCTCAGAAGGGGTGTGTGCTGCGCCTGGGCGTGCAGTGGGCGCTTCATAAACTCACACGCTGCCCACACTCACCGGGCTCTGATGTGGGCCTGGCCTCAACCAGGAGGTCGGGGCAGGCACTGTCCACACGGCTCCCTCAGAGAAGCCTTGGCGCCCCTTGGTGCCCCTGCAGGCGCCTGAAGCGCTGGTGCCTTGCTCGACACAGGGGCATGTGGGCACACTGCTGTGGTTCCTGCGGCATCGCTGCAGTTGTCTTGTGAGCAGATGGACAGGCAGGCAGACCAATGGCAGAGCAGGGGAGGCCCCAACCACGGGAGGTGGCCAGCAGGTGAAGAGCCCAGACACTGGAGGGGCCCAGGGGCCCCAGCTGGCCACACTCTTGGGCTTTGCTGCTCAGCCAGCTGGTGCCCAGTCCAGGCCGGGGGCCACAGCGGGGGCCTCGCTGCCTTCCTGTGCGTGGGGGCCAGGCGGCACCTGTCCTGGACACAGACACCAAGACTCAGTGAACCCTAAGTATCCACGCAGTGGGCAACTGTCCAAAGATGAGAGTGTGCCATCACTGTTGGAATCCAAGACCTCTGCCATGAACTTGGGGAATGGGGGTCTTGTCCTTCTGCGAAGGGTCTTTGTGGCGATGGGACTTGAGCTGGTCCAGAGAGGAGGGGTTCCGTAAGCAGCACTGCTAGCCCCTGGGGTGGCCGCTGGTGGGGGAGCGCAGGCGGTGGACAAGGGTCTCCATCTGTAGTTAACTGGGCACTCTGACCCGCCTGCGCTGATATGTAACACTCAGACGGTGTCACCTGGACATACTTAACCTGGACAGGTGTCACCTGGACACGTGTTACCGGGAAGGGGATGGGTAAGTAGTATTACCTCCAGATGAGGGAACTGAGGCTCAGAGAGGTAAAACCACTTGCCCAAGTTTGCACAGAGGGTGAAGGCAGGTTGGGGGCCCACACCAGGGCTGTTGGCTTTCAGCTTGGACCCCCCACCTTTAGCGCTCTGTCCAGGTTGACTGTCCATGGTGAGTGGCGGGTGGGTAGAATCATGTTGTGGCTGACCCACCTGCTCCTTCCGGGGGCTCAGCCCCAGCAGAGACCTTCCAGCTGGACTGTCCATAGTGGGAGGGCCACGGAACTCCTGGGCCTGCGCTGGGACCCTAAGGAGCCAAGCTCAGGTCTCACCCCCACCCTCACCCCAGCAGGCAGCTCAGGCCACCTTCTCCTGTGCAAAGGCCCCCCCAGACCCTGTGGCAGCCCTCACCCCAGGCCTTGGCATCTGTGCCCAGAAGCACACAGGCGTAGGGGAGTGCCCACCTCACCCTCAGAGTTGCCTAAACCCCCAGCCCCCTAGCTGCCTTGAGCTCTCCTGACAAGCACAGGCCAGCCTGCTGACCCCTCAGTGGGAGGCTCCAAGCCGGGTTCATCCCACCCGCCGCCGCCAACTTCCCAACTTCCCCGAAGTCTGCAGACTTCCCCCTGGGTGGGTACCCGCATCCCTCCACCTCCCACCCGGTCCCAGCCCTCCCCAAGCACCAGGAGGGTGAGGCCTGGGACAGGGTCTGCCCAGGAGACTGACTGTCCACTTTGCCTTGGCCAAATGCATTTCTGCCACCCGCCCTCCCGGGAAAGCCACACCATCCCCATCGCACTGCTGCCCATGGGCTGGGTGGCCCTGAGCCTCCCTGGGAAACGAGGGTCTCCCAGCAGGCTGCACCCCTTCCTGCTCTGCTTCCTGCCCCACGCACAGTACTGCCCTAGGGCCTGGTCCATGCTGTTCTCTCTGCCCAGCATGCAGGAGGGTGTCTCTTGCCATCCTTCAGGGACCCTGAGAGGAATGGCCAGGTGGGGCTAGACGGACAGCTGGGGACACAGAGAGGAGCATGGGGGGTGGGACCCAGCTGACGGCACCAGAGTGACAGCATCAGGAGCAATGCCTGCCTCTTTCACCCAGAGCCTGCACAGGCCTCTCCCTGGCCCATGGCACCAGGGGCTCCCTGGGGCGGCTCCTCTGTGGGCGTCAGCTGGGCGTCGGCCGGGCCCACTGTTGGCGCTGGGGGAAGAGCTGCCTGTCAGGCGGGTCTGGGTGGAATTTCAGGTGCCCTGGCTCAGCTTCTCCCCAGCCCTCCATGCTTGCCTGCCAGAGACCTGAGCCCACAGAAGCTCTTACCTCCTGGGAGCCCTACCGCAAGATAAAGGTCGGCACAGCTAGCATAGCACAGCTACCAGGACATGTCCCTGGTCCACGCAGGGTGAGGGCACAGCATCCACAGCCCCAGAAGCAAGTTCAAACCCCGCTCCCACCTCCCGGTGGGCAGCTGGAGGGGCATGACCTGATCTCTCTGGGCCTCAGTTTCCCCATCTGGAGAGTGGGGTCTTTGCAGTGTGGTCAGAGTTAGATGGGCTGTCAGACAGTGAGGGCATCAGCGTGTATGGTGCTCAGGAAACACGCCGGGTTCCCACTCCTACCCCACCTGCTCAAGGCCTGGCCTCCCCCAGCCTCTGGACTCAGCATCTTCTCTCTTAACCTGCAAGGACAGGTGAGCTCTGGCTCCTGGCCTGGTGATGGGGACGCTCCCAAGCCTCCGCATTCCCAGAGTCCTCGTGTACCTGACACAGAGCCACCACGCGGGCACCCTCACTTCCCCAGCCAGCACTCCAGGGTGTCCCAGAGCCCAGGCAGGTCTGAGAAGCAAGTTTGGGGAGCCCCGCCTTCCCACCACTCCACCCTCCACCATACTCCAGCTGGCCCTGCCTAGCCGGCCCGCCAACAACGCAAGATGCAGGACCGTACTTTCCTCTAGCAGGGCCCAGCCCAGCATCCAGGAGCCCTCTTCTCTGGTGCTCTCACACTTGACCCTGGGTTCAAGGGCCCGGCTGAGAGCCAGACAGGTTCTGGCGGGCAGCCCCAGCACATGTGCACCTGGCCCCTGGCCTCTCTTGGGGTTACAGGGCCTGCTCTTCTCAGTCAGGACACCCCAGCCCCAACCCCCAGGGCCCCTGCCACACCTACTTCCAAGAGCCCAGAGCAGTTGTGCCTCATCTGTGCCTGGTGTACATGAATCCGAAGCGGCTGGCTTTCAGGTCTGGCTCCGTCCTGCAGTGTCACATGGTGATAGCAGTGGGGGTGGGGGAGCAGTCATTCCTCCACCATGGACATTTGCCAGCTGGCATTTGGGGGATTCCAGTTTGGGGCTGTTCTGGAGGGTGCTGCTGCAACTCTGGGCAACCTTTGAAATGCACATGAGACTGTCTCCTTTGGTGGCCATGGTGAGGACTCAGGCCTGGCCTCCTGTGATGGGCCCAGAGAGGATTTTCAGCAGAGGTTTCAAGGGCCTGCTTTGCCACTGTGCAGAATACACTCTGGTGGGACAGGTGGAGGCAAGGAGCTGGGTGCAGTGGTCTGGTGGCAGTACCAGGGTGGCAGTCCCATGGTGGTGGTTCTGTGTGGCAGTCCCATGGTGGTGGTCCTGTGTGGTGGTCCCATGGTGGCGGTCCTTGGGTGGCAGTCCCATGCAATGGTCCCATGGTGGTCCCATGGTGATGATCCCATGGTGGCAATCCCATGATGGTGGTCCCATGGTGGTGGTCCCAGGGTGGCAGTCCTGTGGTGGTGGTCCCGTGTGGCTTGGGCCTGGGTGGGCATTGCAAAGGAGGAAAAGGTGAGATTCTGAACATACGTAGAAGACAAGCCAACAATTGGTGCTGATGGGTCAGTGTGGGATGCCAGGAAGAGACCAGTTGAGAGTGCCAGGAGCCTGGCCATCTGTTTGTGGGGTCCAGCGGTCTCCCAGGGCTCCTCAGGCTGAGGACCAGGTGGGTCCCTCTGACCTGGTTGCAAGACCCAGAAGGGAAGAGGGTGGGCTCTGGCCCTGGGCAGGCAGGACAGAACCCATTCTCTTTGTGAGACTCAGGGCATGGGTCCCCTCATGCATAGAGTGGGGCTGGTAGCAGAACTCAGCCCTACGGTGGTGACAGAGGGGCTGGGCTCAGCCTCAGAAAACACAGGCAGGGGTCAAAATTAACATCGACAACTACTCAGCCCCAAGGTGGGAACTGGGAGAAGGAACACTGGAACCTCAGCAAACCGCAACACACTCACACCCCATGTGGTACACACACTGCCCAGCCCGGGACGGGGCATAGCCTGAGGGAGTGGGAGCCCTGCATAGAACTCTGAGCCTCAGAGGCTCCTGGCACCCCAGCAGCTGGCAGTGCCCCCTCTCCTCACAGGAGGAGCCGGAAGGAGAGCTCCCCAGAAGGGCCCTGCATGTTGCAATCAGCTAATGGGTTCACACAGCGTGTAATGGGTGCCCTAAGCCACTACAGGCCAGGCAGGCCAAGCCTCCTAGGCCTGGGGCCAAGTTGCAACCACAGAAGGAGGGGAGAGGTGGGGGTGGAGAGGAAGGGAGGGGAGGAGGCAGCCACTCCTGGACGCCCACCTGCTGGGGCCTCTCTAGTCAGGTGGGGTCTCAGAAAGGTCTGGAAGGGTGTGAGGATGAAAGTGTCCAGACACCCCCCCACACACACACACACACACACATCCCTTTAATTCTGGCCTGTGTGAAGGTACAGGGGCTGCCTGGTGGCCTCAAAGCCATAGTGTAGGAGGAGGCTGCCATCAGGGTGGGGCTTCAGTGAGAAGGGTCCTGGTGGAAGGATGGGCAGTGATGGTGACGGTGACTGGTGAGGTCTGCCTGGTGACGCATCTGTGCTGACGTGGCTCTGTGAGGTTTGTGTCAACTCCCAGCTCTGCAGCGGAGTGGGCACCATCTGCTTCCCCCTCTCCAGTAAGGATGACAACAGAAGGTCGCACAGGGAAGGGGGTGGAGGGCACTGGTGGCCTTGGTACCCCAGGACCGGTGCCCAGCCGCCACAGCAGTCTGCCACAAGGACCAAGGGGTGGCACCTGGCACCACGGTGAGGAAGCTGCCGCTGAGCTGAGCCTGGCCTCCCTCCTGCCCCTGCAGGACCCCACAGGAGGCTCACAGGTGCCCAAGAGATAGACGGGCACTGTGGCTGCCTCCACAGGGAAGGAAGGGCAGCATGGCGGGGCGGGTGCTAACTGCTGCCACACGGAGGGTAGGTTTGTGTGGCTCTGGGCTCAGGCTCTCAAGCCCACACTCTCGGTTTCCAGTAAACGTTTCACAGTGGTGAAACACAGGCGCAAAAAAGGACACCGCCCACAGGGATGGCGGGTGGGCTTCCATCAACACAGTACACATGGTCACCAGCTCCTGGAGGGGAAACGGCCGGCGGGGCCGCAGCCCCTGCCCAAAGGGCCATCCGTGTCCTGCGAGCACCTGTACAGCACACTGCTGGGTGGTCTTTCCCGTTGTGTGAATACGTCATGGCTCACTGACCCACAGCTGCGGGGGCAGGGGTGTCTCCAGTCTGGAGCCTCACGAATACATGTCAAACGTACTGTCGTGAGGCCGGCACCAAGCAGGAGCTGGCGCCTTTGGGGACCTGCTTTGTGCTGGGGCTGCATTAGGGAGTGCAGATTGAGTGAACGCGCCTCCCCTGCACCCCCCTCCAAGTTCCCCTGCAGGACGTATGCTGAGAACAGGGCAGTGTCGATGAGCCCACTGGGTCCCCCAGGTGGACGTGACCCAGTGGGGTGTGTGGAGTAGCCCACAAGGCAGGACTCCCCCCTCCAACGTGGCACTGGTTCTGCTCCCACACCTGTGGAGACGGGCAAGCACCTCCTCTCCGGGCAGTGGCCCATGGCTGGACCCTGCAGCCCACCGGCCTTTCCCAGACCAACAGGACCCCTCTCCCCACTTCCTGCTCCACAGGCTAGAAACAGAGGGGCAGCAGGGCTGAGGGGCCCTCCCTGCACCTGAGCACAGACGGGCCTGAGCCAGGGCCGTGGGCGCCATGGAAAGCTTCATGGAGTCGCTGAACAGGCTGAAGGACATTCATGAGAAGGAGGTCCTGGGTGAGTGCCATGGGAGCAGGGCGGGTAGGGGTGGGCCTCTGCAGGTGCCTCGCACCTGGACCAATAGTCTAAAGGCCAAGGCCAGGCCAGGGTGCTCCTACATGTCACCTCCATTTTCACCAAATCCAGGACCTCACCTTCTAGGCCCAGACAGAACTGACCCAGAACCCAGAGCGGCAATGTGGCCAGGGGCCCGGCCTCTAACCAACCTCCCCGAGGGTGGCCCTACAGGGCATTCTCCCAAAGGGTCAGCCCACGTCAGAATGCAAATCAAAAGCCGGGCCTGACCGCAGAGAGCGCAGAAGCTCTGGCCGAGATGGGCCCCTCACCCAGGGCGGGGGATCTCAGCGGTCCCAGATGTGAGACTCCACCTCTAGGAATGGGAGATCACGGGGCCGGAGCCCATCAGGGGTGTTCCGGGCATCGAGCTGAAAGGCTCTGCTTCCCTCCAGGACACCCAGGCCCAGCATTGCCCTGGCCGACACACCTGTCCAACTCCCCACCAGGGACAGGGCTGAGCCCCTGCACACCCCACGCTCCACTGCCCAGGCCAGTCCCTCCTGAGACCTTGCCACAAGCGCTCACACACCCCGAGGGCCCAAATGGCCTGGGTCACCTTCCCAGAGACCCAGAGTCAAGGGCTGTTTGGGCTAACAAGCTCAAGCCGGACCACAGTGAGGTGACGAGGACGGGGTCTGCTGGGCTCTCCCCCAAGAGCCCGTTTTATTTACTAGCAGTACCCAAAAAGAATGTCCCTCCCAGGACTTGGCTAGGTGGCTGGTCACTCCCAGCTTTGGGGTCGCAAGCAACCTCCAGAGAGACACCAGAGCCAGAGAACCCCGGAGAGGGCAGAGGCTGGTCCAGACCAGCGGTCCCAGGCAACCCTGAAACTGGCACCCCACTGTGTGGGGTGGCCTTGCGGAATCAGTGAAAGGACCTGGACAGGGGTGGGGTGTGGAGGGTGCCCTGCCTGACCACCAGGGAAAGCAGGTGCCCTGGGCTCTGCTGCAGGGGTGGTAGCAGAGCTGGGCCTAACCCTCTGCCCTTTCCTCGCTCCTCCAGGCCTGCAGAACAAGCTTCTAGAACTGAACTCGGAGCGGTGCCGGTGAGTCGAGATGGGCGCTGGCCCAGTGGGAGGCAGATGAGAAGGACAGCGGCTCGCCAGTTGCTCACCTGATCCCCCGAAACCTCAGGGTGTCGCCACCTCATGATGCTCAAGGGGAAACCGAGGCTCAGCTAGGTGGGGGTGGGGGAAGCGCTGGTCTCCATCATGCCTCTAGCAGCTGGTGGAGCCAGGACTGAACCTCCAAGCCCACCAAGTGAACAGATACCCTCCACGGGGCTGGACAAGCCATGCCCACGTACGACTCCTGCGGTATCAATAATTACCAACAGGGACATTCACAGTGAGACCTGGAGGCCTGCGGGGGCAGGTTCCCCATGTCCCCATGTCACAGACAGAGCTGCAGCCCTGTAGCACTACTCGTGACATGTGGACAAGACAGAAGTCATCAAGGTGCCCGGGAGTGCTCACGTTATGTGTGCTGGGTTCAGCACTGCCTTCGCAAGGTCCCCCTTCTCTAGGAAGTCCCCACAGTGGGTGCACCCAGCAGGACCCAGCCCAGGACCATGGGAGATGCCGGCCGGGGGCAGCGTGGTGTCCCTGAGCAGAGCGGAAAGCCCACCTCAGTTTGTCCCCCCACAGGGATGCCCAGAGGCTGGAGGAGCTGTGCGCCAAGAACCAGCAGCTCAGGGAGCAGCAAAAGGCTCTGAAGGAGAACGTGCGGGTGCTAGAGAACAGGTGAGCCCAGCACAGGGCCACCTGATGGCCACGCCCATGGCGCGTGACGGCGGGGCAGGCTGGGGAAGATGAGAAGGGTTCCATGGAGAAGAGTCTAAGATGCTCTGGGGTTAACCCAACCAGGTAGCTTTCCCAGAGGCTTAACGAAACAGCATTTTCTAGGTTCCTTCCCAAACCCAGTGGGTAAGGGATGAGGTGGGGCTTCCATGAAACACATCCTGGAAGGGTCCCCGCGCCTCCATGGGCCTCGGTCTCCCCCTCAGAGCGGCCCCTTGCCTCCCTCGCCCCCACAGGCTCCGGGCTGGCCTGTGTGACCGCTGCACGGTCACCCAGGAGCTGGCCAGAAAGAAGCAGCAGGAGTTTGAGAGCTCCCTCCTCCAGAACCTGCAGCACGTCTTCATCCTCAGTGAGCCCCCCACTGGCTGTCCCCTCCCGTGGGGGCGTGGCCACCAGGGCCTACTCAGCCTGACATGGGGTCGCAGGGAAAGGGGAGAAGGCCATCGTGCTGTCGGGCGGGCACCCCGCACCCCGATTTGCAGACAAATGGTACAAAGCCCCCAGCTGGCCCCGGCATGTCCCTCACTTGCTGCCACTTGGGCTGCGGGCGTCCCTGCCCTCTCAGGGCCTCAGTTCCCTCTTCCCTGTGATGAGGAGGAGTCCCTGAAGTCCCACCGGTCCTGCCAATGAGGAGGACAGGCCCTCGTGCCCCTGGATGACATCCCAGGGACAAGCTTCTGGAGGGGCCCCTTTATATTCCACGTTCTCAAGGGTGCTGTCTCCTCAGTCACATGCAAACATCCCCTCGGGCGGCAGGCATTTAGGGGCACCTACTGTATGCCAGGCCCTGGCCTGGGGACAGGACAAGGGGGCAAGGAGGGGGACTTCCCCAGAGCTGTGAGGACCACCCCCCTGCCCTGCCTCCCCTCCCCCAGTCCTTCGCTAATCAATGCCTTTTGCAGCCAATGAGATGACCCGGCTACAGGAGGAGAACGAGACCTTGAAGGAGGAGGTGACCCGGCTTCGGGGCCCGGGGTGAGTGGGGAAGGCGCTGGGGGCCTGAACACCCCATTGCCCCATACCCTGCCCACATCAGGCGCTGGGCACACGTCCATGGGGTGCCAGGGGAGGAGCATGGGGTGGCAGCCCTGGCGTGGGGTCCCACGGGCCATGCACCTCAGGGCCAACTCCCGACCTCCACAGTTACAGGCACAGGTGCCTATAGAAGGACAGAAGCCCAGCGGACATGCTAGGAACAGGGCTGGGTCCCCAGGGCCCACTGCAGCTGACACTTGGGGCTCCGCCAGGGACCGCTCAGCCCTGCAGTGTAAGCCGTGCTGGCGGGGTCTCAGGCAGTGTCAAGAGAGTTATCTTCTGGGTCCCCTGGGTCCCCCTGCAGCGGTGGCCGGGCCCCGAGGAGGCTGCCCTGGCCTTTCTGATCGCCTCTGGAGGGTACTACCCTCTCACGCCCTCCCCTCTGGAGACAGGCCCACGCCCCAGTGCAGGGAGGGCGCCTTGGACCCCACCTCGCCCCTGCTGCTCCCCTCCCCTGGTTCCCGGAAGGCTGTCACCGAGAAACTCCCAGGAGGCCACGAGGAGGCCGAAGACGACCACCCAGGTGCGAGTCGTGGGGAGAGGCTGTGGGCAAAGCGGAGGCTGGCAGTCCGGGCATTACAAGACCAAAGAGCGCTCTGGCCGGGGTGGGGCTGAGCTGCTGTTCCCCTCAGCACCTCCCAACCTGTCCTGCCCACTGCTTCTCCTCCCACAGAAAAGTTGGGGTACAGGACGTCTCCAGTGGCCAAAATCTCCCCAGGTGCCAACCCACCTGAGCCTCGGGCCCCAGACATGGTGAGGGCAATGGACCCCCAAACCCACTCCTCTCCAGCAGGCAGCCGCGCCCCACGTATGACATGTGCATCCTTTGTGCTGGCGGATGTGACGTGGTGGAGGCGAGGCTCAGAGCGGGTGGGTGGCCTGCCCGAGGTCTCCCAGAGAGCACGGGTCGAGGGCAACAGCTGGTCCCCCCCGGGCTCACCCACCTGCCCTGTGCAGAGTCCCCAGCGCATCTCCAACCAGCTACATGGGACCATCGCTGTGGTGCGGCCAGGGGCCCGGGCCTGCTCTGCTGACCGGGGCTCCACTAATGGGACACCCCCGCTGCCACCTGCCAGGGGCAGCCCACCCAGCCCATCTTATGAGCACAGCCTGCCCCTGGACAGGTGAGGCCCTGCCCACCGCCACCACCAGGAGTGACCCCAACTGAGCAGCTGTCTCCAACTCAATCCCACCTGTAGGGAGGGCCCAGAATCCCCCCTCTACCCCTCCAAGAGGCCCTGCCCTTCCTGAGCCTGACTTTCCCGGGTACCCCGCATGTACAAAAGTCCCCACGTGCACAACTCCTCAACGGCCAGAGGGGGGCAGGGGATGCTGGGGGAGGAGATGAGGCCACAGAGCCCAGGCCCCAGCTCACCACTGGCCAGGTCACATGGCTTGGCTACCAGGGCTGAGGGCCAGGAGCCCACCTCTCCCCTACCTGCCCTACAACCTGGGTGGGTCTCCTGACCTCTCTGGGCCCCAAGTCCTCACCTGTAAAATGGGGGCTGACCGTGGGCTCCTGTCATTGAGCTTCTCCACCACTCCTCACGCCCCCACAGCTTCCTGCGGGCCTCTCGGCCCTCCACTATGACTTACGAGTCCCTGAAGCCCTCCCTCCAGGCTGACCGCCTCTGCCTCACGAACCGCCACCTGTCCCTGCACCTTCGGAGCCCCCACAGCAGTCCCCGGGCCCCTGCCACAGTCCCCAGGGGCCCCCGGCCCGAGGGCCTGAAGGCCAGGGAGGCGGAGGCCTGGGAGGATCCCCTGGGCCTGCTGGGCCTGCCGGGTGCCCTAGTGGACATGCGAGATCCACGGCTGGAGGGGGCGCTGCATGTGCTCCTGGCCCAGCAGCTGCGGGCTCGGGGGCAGGCCAGTGGTGCCAGACTGAGGGGCACACCCAGGCTGCGGGAGACGCCACCCTCCCCTCCAGTCGGCTCGGACTCCGAGGGCCCAGAGGGCAAGGCAGCCGGGGCAGCCCTGCCCGGGGGGCAGCACCCACAGACCACAGGCCCAGGCAGCCCCAGGGGAAAGGAGGGCACGGCCACACAGCACCATGCCCCAGACAAGCCCCTGGACCTCTCGGAGTGGGGCCGGGCCCGGGACACCCCCAAACCCTCAGGCCAACCAAGGTCGCTCAGCCCCAAAACTGCTCACACTCCCAGTCCTGAGCCACCCCAGGGGGCAGAGCCACCTGCCCAGTCTGGACCCTGGGAACACAGCAATGGCACCAAGGGGGCCGGAGCATCAGAGCTGGAAGATCCCCCCACTCCCGAGGTGAGGCTCAGCCCTGTTTTTGCCCCCGATGACCCCACCCAAGCCAGCACCCACCTCTCCCCTCTGCGCCACCAGCCAGTCCCCCGTGAGAAAGCCTGGCTGCCTGATGACACTAGACGACATGACTGACCCACCAGCTGCAGCCCAGCCAGGGTCCCCCGGCTGTGTCCAAGGCTGGGTGGGGGCACGGCAGTCACCTCAAATGAACTCAAGTCACTTCCTTGCTCACCCCTAGGACCCCCCACACCCTCTCCCAGGGC
The DNA here is from genome assembly GCF_004115265.2 of Rhinolophus ferrumequinum. Taxonomy (NCBI): domain Eukaryota; kingdom Metazoa; phylum Chordata; class Mammalia; order Chiroptera; family Rhinolophidae; genus Rhinolophus; species Rhinolophus ferrumequinum. Next base: position 1,154,362 of record NC_046306.1, read on the forward strand.
CCCACCCTAGCCCGCCCTCTCCAGGAGGGACAGGAGATGAGTCCACAGAGCAGCCAGAGCGGCCCCCCCACCCGCAGAATCCTGATGTTGATGGCCACCCAGGTACAGGTGAGTATCAGGGGTCACAAGAACCTAGCAAGTGGGGACGGAGGGTGGTCAGTGTCAGCTGGGGATACCTATCCCAGGATATCTATCCAGCTCAGCCCCCGGGCCTGACAGGCCAAACCCTGGGTCCAAGGCTTGGTCTCCCACCTGCGACCCCAGAAAGCCGTTGGTGGCCCAGGGTGGGCGCGTCTCTGACCACAGGCAGTGAAGGGAAGAACATCCTAGCAATTAGGGCTTGGGGTCAGGAGGTTAGCTCCCCACTACGCTGCAACCAAGCCAAGGACATCCCCACTGGTGGAGCCACTGTCCCGACACTGGGGACACTGGGCCTGGGATCGGCCCTAGGACAGGTTACTTGGCCCCTCTGTGCCTCAGTTTCCTCATCTGCAGCATCGTTGCCACTCATCCTAGCCTGGCAGGCTAGAGAGGCTTATGTTTCCACTAGACCCCCGGCCACCAGCCTGGCCTGACCCACACCCTGCATCCTGCAGAGCTCAGCAAGCCAGAGGTGCAGCAGCCAGTGTCAGACGAGCCGGATGAGCCAGACGCTTCAGACAGTGAGGTGGGTTCCCAGCCACACACTTGCTAGGGTGGGGGTAGTGGCTCCAGGCCAGGGTTGCCCCAGGCTTGGAGGAAGGGTCCTTGCCCTGACCACACCCCCACACTGCACAGATGGGCCTGAGTCCTGAAGCCAAGGCCCGAGTCACACTGAGTATGCCTGGGGAGGAGCCCAAGTGTTTCTGCACCAAGGAGCGCGGGCGGAGCCCACAGCAGAAGAGGAAACGGGCCTTCTCCTCTGACCTGTGGGACAAAGGTACTCTGCCAGGGGAGGTGGGGGGCGGGCACAGCCACTTGTGGAATGGCACCATCAAACTGACTGGAACCCAGAAACCAGCCCTCCCAGAGCCGGCCCTCAAGAGGAGAGACCAGGGGTCAGGCCTGGGTGAATCCTGGCCCCACTTCCTCCTCACTGCTAGGCCTGGTCAGTCCCTTCAACCTGGAGGGTTGGGGACTCCTGGACCCTCTTGGCCACCTTCAAAGAGGAGCAGACGGTGGTGCAGCCCTTGGGGCATGGAGTGTGTTTGTTCCCACCAGGGGAGCTGGGGGCTGCTCAAATGTTTGTCAAGGGTAGCACCTGTGGGCCCAGCCCCTCCCAACAGAGCAGCAGAAGCAGCGGCCCAGCCAAGGGTATCAGGACCCCCCATTTCCTCTCTGGCTACAAAAGCAGCTCCAGCCAGGCCTCCGGGTGCCTGAGAGAGCCTTTGAATGAATGCCTGAGCTAATAATGGATGCCGCCCTGGTGTTTGTCCAAGCCTGCACTAGGTGGGCTGGGCCGCGGCCGCCACAATGCACCATTGTTGCTGGGAAGGTGACCACGGCTTTTGTTTGCTCGGGCGAGCAGTAGAGGAGGCCAGCACACCTGTCTGATTTTGAGGCACTTCCTGTTGGGATCATTTGGAAACCATCCTGGTGGGTGCAGTCCGCAGGGAGCACCAGTGTCTGCCCCACTCTGCACTCTGACACGAGGCCACCACCATTCATCCTGGCCTAACCTCAGTCTGCTTTCCACAGCCTCAAAGAAGCTGTCCTGAGACACAAGGCAGCCAAGGGGCCTGAGAGCCAGAGGGACCCCGAGGATGGCAGCCCCTCACCCAGCAGCAGCAGCTCGGAGGAGACCTAGCTAGCTGTGCCCAGGGCACTACCGCTGACCCAGATGTACTTCCCACCTGACTGCCCACAGCCAGGACAGCCCACACCACCAGCCTTGCAGGCAACCCGGCTCAGCAGACGAGGGGACTGGGTCCTGGCCATATCCAGAGGGACTGGGAAGGCTGAGAGCTGGTCTCTAGCTGGTCTTTCAAACCCCTCCTTCTCCATGAATTTCAGAAGTAACCAGCTGGACCTGCTGCCCTTCTCTCCCGAGTATCTGCTCCCTTCTGGGGAGCAGGGGTTCAGGAGGCACTGGAGGCAGGGATCCTCAGGCTCCCACCCAGCCCAGCCCCACCCCTGCAGCAGCAACACCCTCCCACCCCCTCCCACCCCCTGCCTCTCACCCTCCACCACCTCTGACCATCCCAGACTCCCCTGGCACCCCTAATTCCCAGGGCCCTAGAGCCTGGCCGCCCCTTCCCTGACAGGCACAGAGCGCAGAGAGCGGTCTTGGGCGCCCCCTCGTGGAGCCCTGCAAAACAGTGCTGGGCGTTGAAGGTGTGAGGGACACAGGAAGCAGGCGGGCAGTGGTGGGGTGCCTTCCCAAAGAGCGTCGCCAGGGCACTGGGAGAATAAAGGTGTAAAGAAGGATGGCGTGTGCAGCTGGCGGGGTTGGGGGTCAGCCGGGCCTCCACCTGCCTGGGCAGGCGATTCAAGAGGCTCTTGAATGCATCCAGAGTTGGGTAGGACACCGGAGGGCAGGATCAAAAGAAGAGCGTTGCAGGGACAGGGAGCCCTCTGGGGAGGGTTGGGGGAAACAGAATGGAGAATGTGCATAGGCCTCAGCACGGCCCCTCACTGCTACCCCGAGTCCCTGGGCCCACACCACACCTGCCACTAACCAGCCAACCCTCTGCATGACCACAGGGCAGCCCAGCCAGGATTCTGCCCTCAGCACTCAGGCCATTCTGCCCCCTGGGACATTGTCACTTCAGAAAAGCGTGTCTCACAGGCCTCCAGGGGAGGAGCTTAAACAGATTCCTGGGCCCAGATAGACACACTGAATCAGGATTTTAAAAGCTCCCAGGGGAATTCTGTACATATGTTTTGAGAACTGGTCCTTCCAGGGCAAAGGCAGGACACGGGGCAATGAGTGGGCTAGGTGAGGCCTGGGGCAAATTGGGAGCACAGACCTGACTAGTGGAGGCACTGCTCCCTACCTTGCTGCCTGCCGGCCCCAGAAGCCAGAGGGACTAAATTCCCCAGAGAGAAATCTAAGGGTGTGTGTGTGTGTGTGTCCACGCATGCACATGTAAAATATCCCAGCTGTTCCTAGTCACTTTGCTTTTATTGAAATCAAGTAAAACAGAACCTGGGTGCACCATTCACACCCGACCTGCAGGCCTGGGTGGTGGAGAAGCTTCGTGGGCAATTTGGAAGGGCAAAGGGAAAAGAAAGGACAGCCAGGGCACTGGCAGATGAAGGTCAGTAGGAGGGGAACGCCAGGGTGGGAGGTGGGTAAGGGGCCTGCAGGGGGGCCTGATCCATGGTGACGACGACGACTGCTCCCTCATGCCACTGGCGACCAGAGACTCGCCCACCCATTTCCGTGAGGCACTTCAATGCCGGCCTCCCCCACTTAGACAGGAGCTCGCAGGCCAGCACAGAAGAGACGGTAGACAGTGTGCAAGCCGGACAGTGAGCGTGCAGTGGGCAGCACACACAAAGCACTCTCAGAGCTGTATAACCAAACGCCAAGAGACCTGTTTGCAGCCACTCGGCAGCCCAGCGTGGGTGACGTCCCGACAATACCTGGGGTCGAAATCACTAGCCCCACTCGAGACATAAGTAAGCCCACAGGCAGAAAGCTAGACAGAGCCGGCGAGTGGCACAGAAGTGGCTGCAGACACTGCTGGGGTACTGGGGTCCAGAAGGCATCACCTGAGCATGAAGCCACTGCCTCTGAAGTCATGGGGACCCCGGTACAGAACAGGAAACAGGCTTAAGTCACTTGGCTGCAGAGTGAAGTACAGGACTCTGCCTGGGGCTGAAGGCCCAGGACTGCCCCAACCCGCCTGCCTTCCCGGGCAGGTGCCTTCTCCCCTCAGACCCTGGTGTCCTCTTCAATGCGGGAGGCCACGTAGCACCGCTGGCCATTCCCGGGAGCCCTGAAAACTGAACGACCTCCCACCCGGCAGGTGGCAGAGCTTCACCCCGCCCCACCCGCTCCCGCCCCGCACAGACACTTAACCGCGAGGAGAAGTGCCCTGCAGCCTAAAGACTCAGGCTCGACGGAGACTGACCACGAACACCCAGCCGAGCAAGAGCCCGGCTTCCGAGGCGGGCACTCGAACCTGAGCCAGCGCCGCCGCGCGGCTCCGGGACCCCTGGGGCTTTTCAGACCCGCCTCTGAGACCCAGGGGAGCAGCCCTCGAGCCCGCAACCCGCCCTCGGCGCCGCGCTGGCCAATGGGACGGCGCGATGGCGATATATTTGTATATGGGCGCGCCGCGGCCAATGAGCGGCGTGCGCGGGCGCGTGCGCGCATGCGGCGGCGGCGGCGGCGGCGGCGGCGGGCCGCCCGCGGGCTCAGTCCGAGGATGGCCGCGGCCGCGGCGGGTGGAGCCCCGGGCCCGTCCCCGGGCCCTGCCGCCAGGACCCCGCCGCCCGCCGGCCCCGGCCCCGCCGCCAGGGCCCCGCCGCAGACGCTGCGGAGGCGCGGGGACTCGCGGCGTCGCCAGGCCGCTCTCTTCTTCCTCAACAACATCTCCCTGGACGGGCGGCCCCCGAGCCTGGGCCCGGGCTGCGAGAAGCCCCCGCCGCCGCCGCCGCCCGCCGAGGCCCGCGAGCCGCCCGCGCCGCCTCCGCCGCCGCCTCCGGGGCCCGCGCCAGCGCCCCCCGCCGGCCCGCCCGGCCTGCCGGTGCTCGCGGGCAGGACCTCGGCGCCGCAGGGCCTGTCCAGCCCCGCGCCCGCGCCCGCCGGCCTCGGCCTCGGCCTCAGCCTGAGCCTGGACGCACAGCGCCAGAGGTGAGTGGAGCCGGAGCGGGTGGCCCGGGCTGGGTCAGCGCAGAATGAGGGGCTGCGCGGGATCCGGGTGGCCTGGGGGCCGGGACCCTATCCGCACAGGACTTGGGATCAGGGGGTGACCCTGCTCCCCTGTGAGCCCAGACACAAGGTTGGGATGTCCTCGGCCCCATCAGCCTAAGATGTCAGGGTCGGGTCGTCCGGGGCGTTGTCCACACCTTGGCCATAGGTGTTGGGGTTTTCTCAGGTGGTGTCTGGTCCGCTCAACCTGGTCAGTTCCTCCAACGTGCGTTGCAGGGTGTCCTTAGCCCCGCTCAGCCCCCAGACACAGAGCCCTCTCGGCGCTGGACACGCCCCCGCCCCCACCTACTTTTGTCAGTCCCCTGGACACAGGGACTCCCAGACGTCCCTTCTACGTGCCCCTCTATCCACTGCAGTGGGTGACCCCTCCCATGTGGACCAGGGGGCTTCCCTGCACTGTGACATCGAGCCTCAGTCTCCTGCACCAGGCCAGGTCTCCCACCCCACTGTGTCCTGTGCTGCCCCCGCCCCCGTTGTCCCCTCCTAGCTCTGCGTCCCTGGGCCTGTCACATCCCAGGTTGCAGTTAATCCTCGCCCTGATTCCACCTCTCGGAACTCCTCAGCCCATCCCAGAGCAGCCCCCAACCCTGAGCTCTGCCCCTCCCTGCCCACATAGCCCCTGGCAGCCACACACCCCACTTGCTTCTCTCAGAAGCAGAGCCGCAGCTTCCAGTTCCCTTGAATGCTTGTCCCCAGGTGACCCTGCCGTGGTGGCCCCTTCCTCTGGACCCGCCCCATAGCCCTCACCCTGAGGAGTGACCAGGGCCTGGGAGCCCGGACTGGCCTCACCACAGTCCCTTCCCAGAGGCCACTACTGGGCCTTTTGTCTGCAGGACAGAGCTGCTGGGCGGCCGGTGCTTTCTGAGGCAGGCCCTGGAGGTGTGCGGGGGGGGCTGGGTGCAGAGCCCAGCGCAGGTGCCCCTGCCGTGCCTAGTGTGGGTGGGCCGAGGCCTCCAGATGGCCGCCATTCCCTGCAGTCCAGAGGTGGCCCTTCCTACCTGGACGTCATCACGGCGGCACTGGTGGCAGGTCAGGGTGATGGGGTTCTCCTAAGGGTCTTTTGTTGGAGGGTTGGGTCCAGAATACTTCGCGTTTGCTCGCCCCTCACGGCCCTCCAGTTGAGGTGTGGACACTGGGCAGACTGTGTGTCATTTTGGGCTGTCGGTTCAGCAAACAGTTCGGAGCCCCCGTTGTGGGCCAGGCCTGTGCACAAGACAGCAGCCTGGCCGTGGGCCCTGCGGGGGGGCGGGTGCATGTGGGGGTGAGGCCGCTGCGTGAAGCGCCTGGAGCCCTGCACGTCCCTGGTGCTGTGAGGCCACTGCCAGTTTCGGAGGAGGGTGTGTGGAGGGCCACGCTCGGGAGGACCCTGGGCCGGGATGGGACATGGTGTGAGGCAGGTGGCCCTGGGTCTGCTGCGGCCACCACAGTACCTGTGTCCCTCCCCCTGCCTGGCCCGTGCAGTAAGCCCTCTTCTGCCTCCCTCCTGCTTGGCCTTCGAGCCCTTGGTCAGATGCCCTTCCTGACGTCCAGGGCTGCACCTGCCCTGCACAATGTGTCCCTCCTCGGGCGCTGCTGCCAAGCTCAGGGCCCTGCCCTTGTGTCCGGAGGTCACTGCCTCTCCCCTGTCAGGCGGCAGGCCCACGCAGGTCCCTGAGATGGGGACTGTCCTTTCTCAGCTCCAGGCCTAGACAGAGAGGGTCACTGCTGAGTGCGTGAGGGGTGGCTGGCCCAGCAAAGGCGGCTGCTGGCTACTGCTTTAGACTTCGAGGAGCTGTGGGTTTTTTTAGGAATGGAGAGAATTCTGAGGTTCTCTTCCCAAAACCAATATCGTCAGTGCGGTCATTTGACCCAGGCTCTGGGAACAGAGCTGGTTGGAATCCTAGCTCCACCGTTCAGTAGCTCTGTGACCTTGAGCAGGTGGCATGACCTCTCTGGGCCTCAGTTTGTTCCTCCATGCAGTAGGTTTGCTTTAAGCATTATCTGCCTGAGGGGCTGTTGTGAGGTCAGACCAGTGTCCAGGGCTCAAAGAGGGTGGCAATGGCCAGGCCTGGCAAACAGAGACCCTGATTACAACCAGGTTGCTCAGGGAGTGCTCACGGCTCAGTCCACGGTGGAAACTTTGTGTTTCACACTCAGGGCTCAGCCTGGAGTAGCTTTTGCTGCTTGCTAAGCCAGTGAGCAAATCATTGGAATCCTGATTTGACTCCTGGAGCTTCTAACACAGTGTTGATTTTCATTTTAATACTGTTCACTTAACACGCATGAGCAAGCTGCGTTGCTGGGCTTCTCAAGCTGGGCCAGAAATGGGCTCTCAAGGGCACCCACCAGGCTGCTGCACCCTCCTCCATGCCACGTTGGGGCTCCTCCCCTCTCCCCTGGGTGTGGGGCTGCGTAACAAACCCACACTGGGCAGCTTCTAACAGCAGCTGGCTTTCCTCTCTGTCTAATAGGTCAGGGTGTGGGCAAAGCCGTGTTCCCTCCGGGGCCTCAGGGGAGGCTCCTTCCTGCCTCTCCCAGCCCCTGGTGGCCCCAGGCGTCCCTTGGCTTGTGGCCGCATCACTCCCATCCCTGCCTCCGTGTTGACGCAGCTTCTCCTCTGTGGGTCTGTCTTCTCCTCGTGTTTTCTCCTCCTTATAAGGCCCCAGTCATTGGGTCAGGGCCCACCTTCATCACACCTGCAAAGATCCTGTTTCCAGATATGCTCATAGTCACAGGTACCAGAGGGACCTTCAATGATATCTTTTTGGGGGACGCAGTTCAACTCTCAAGGGCCCTCCTTAGCATCCTCGGTGCTACCTAGGGGGAGGTGAGCCAGGGATGCACTGTGAGGCCCAGGATCACTGTGTCAGCAGAAACCCCTGAGATTCTGGAGGGTTCTAGCAGGGACAGTTCTGAGAAAGGGCCTGGGATTTTAGCTGCCGTCTTGGCCAGGAACCAAGTGTTCTGGAAGCTGCCAAGCACCTGTCCAATGAAACCAGTGTTGACGCAGCATCTGGCAATGTGTTGACAGCGCCGATTTGGGGATTGCTTGCTCTCCGATGGGAAAATGGCTGGAGGTGATCACCCAGGTTGGAGCCTGAAGGCGTGTTGCCCCATGGTGGCCCAGAGGCCTTGCTATGACCCAGGTTTGCCCCCAGAGATCAAAATTGGGTCCTGTCAGGGGGGAGGCTGTGCGCCTCCCTGAGGGGTTGGCTGGAATTTGGGGGCTTTGCTTTGCCTGGCAGGGATGTGGTGACATGGGGTACCCATTCATTCAACAAGTGTGTGCCGAGGGTCTGGGAGGTGCCAGCGCCATGCTTAGATGGGGTGGTCCGTGGGCTGGCCAGACAAGACCACTGCCTGCACTCCCCTGGCGTGAAGGGTTGAGAATCGTTGGTGCAAGAGCGGTCACTTCAGTGTCGGGGAGGAGGGGCACCCATTCTCAGGTGGTCTGACCCCACGTGCAGCAGCCTATCCACGGGCCCCTTGTTCCAGCTGGGTGGTCTCCAGACCTCAGGCAGGAGCTGGGTGTTTCTTCAGTTACAAAGTAAAGGAAGTTTTATCAGACACTAGAAACGATGTCTAGTGAATGCTGATTTCCTGTCTGAGAGCCCGTGGCATTCAGGATAGGAGCCCTGAGAAAGTGTAGGAGCAGCCGTGACGCCAGCTCACCGACAGGGTTGCAGGGCGGTGTGAGGCAGTGGCAGGGCCCAGCTCCACCTCCCCAGCTCTGTAGCTCGGTTTCCCCACCCGTAAACCGAGAGTAATAATACTTCCCACCTTGTAGAATTGTTGTGAGGATCGAGTTTACATATGAAACTTTTATAAGGAAGGAAAGATAGAAAAAATGACAGGTGGAGGTCTGTGAAACCAGTGGGGAGCAGATTTTAAGCATGGTGACGGGGATAGCACCGTGCCTGCAGTGACCTGGAGGAAACGCAGGAGCAAGCTGGGCGGGGGGTGCTGCCTGGACTGCAGGGCGCCTCTGCGGGGAATGTTGCTGGCCCGATCTGTGCGAATGAGGTTCCAGGGGTGCGAGAGCCTTTGGCCATCACCTGGGATATTGCCTGAGGAAATGAGGCTGAGAAAGCCCCACGGGGCTGCTCTGTGACGCCTTTGAGCCCAGCCCCGTGGGGCAGGACAGATCCCTCTCCAGGGATGGTCCCCACTTCCAGCTGGGCATCCTGTCAGGGCAGAGCCTGCCTTGTCACCCACCATAGGGTGAGTACTCACCCCGGGCCTCAGGATGCTGAGTGTCTGCCCTGGAGCGGGCAGTACCCCTGCCTGCAGAGGGCCCTGGGCTCCCCTTCCCTCCGTCCTCCCCCCTGCTGTCCTGGCTGGTCCTCAGGCTGCGGCGGGGCCCCTCCCTGACCCATCCTGCATGCCTGCCGGTCCGTATCCTGAGGCCCTGTGGTGTCTCCTTTACAGAAGGCGGGTCGCCTCCCAGCGCTGCTCCCTCGAGTTCCTGGAAGACGCAGCGGGCTGTGCCTCGGTTCAAAGGTAAGGGTCCCACCCACTGCCCACTCAGAGCTCAAGGCCCTGAGAGCCTGAGAGCGTCCGGGAGGGATGAGTGACCCATCTTTCACCTGCAGAACCAAGCACATATCTGGGTCCCCCAGACACAAGGGCCTGAAGAAGACGCACTTCATTAAGAACATGCGGCAGTATGACACCAAGAACAGCAGGTACTGGCTGCAGCCACCAGCGTGGGCTGCCCACCGTGGCCTCCCTCAAACCTGGAGGGCTGAGGTCCTGCCCTGGGGCCACAGGGAGGGAGGCACGCGGCCCCACTGCTCATCCACGTCCCCTTACAAACGGAACCTCCACCCATCACACCTGCCTGCCCCCTGATTAACCGGGGAACGCCGGGGTCCACAGTGCCCCCCCCGCCCTCCCTGGGATCCTGGGGACACCAGCCTGGAGTGGAAGTGCTAAGTGAGGGGACACTGGCAACACAGCAGACATAGCGACGGAACGCATCCAGGAGAAAAGGGCTTGGTTTGGGGGAGGCTGGGCTCCACCCCAAATCTGGCTGCAGAGTGGCAGTGGGTGCCTGGGCGCAGCCCTCAGAAGCCTGGTGTCTGCAGACATTGGATGGGGGAGTTCCTGTCACCTGTCCCTCACTCCCCACCCTGCTGGCACTGAGGTGTCTGAGCTCTGCACCCTGACCCAAGGGTCTCCACAGTGTGTTCCCTCCCCACTGGAGGCCCGTGCCAGGTACCCAGCCTCCCCAGCAGTGGCCGTCGGTTGGACAGTCCCTGTCCCCGGCATTACAGGCTGGGCCTGGTGCTGAGGAGCAGCCTGGGCACCCAGTCGTCCCAGCCAGAAGAGGGGGGCGCGTCCCACTGCCGTCCTCCCTGCTGGACCGGGGCCTGGCCGGGCACAGCTGCTCCTAGAGGGGGAAAGGCTGTCCTTCCTGCCGCGTGCGCCCACACCAGGGCACCTCATGGGTCAGCTTGGCTCAGGACGTAGACTAGGTGCTTTTGGACACTGCTAGGCCCCGCCCCTCCCGGATGGCTGAGGAGGGGCTCCCTGAACCAAACAGTCCTGTGGGCACCTGCATCTGTCCTGTGTGTCCTCCAGAGCCTGGCCTCTCCTGGAGGAACTTCGGTCCCCACCTCTGGCCCCTGTGCCCTGCCACGTGGGGCCAGGCGAGACCCTTCCTGCGCACCAGTGTGTTCGTCACATGGCAGGGACAGCAAGAGCTGGGGCGGCCGGACCGACTGAGCCTAGCCCCTGGGCCTCCTGGCCCGAGAGTCCTCTGGATGCCTGGGCGCTGCCCCTCACCTGAGTCTGGGTGGGAAGGGTTTCTCCCCGAGGAACACCCACCGTTCTGCCCCTGCCCCCCCGCAGGATCGTGCTGATCTGTGCCAAGCGGTCCCTGTGTGCGGCCTTCTCAGTCCTGCCCTATGGGGAAGGCCTGCGGCTCAGGTGAGTGGCCGGGAGGCGGCGGCGTGGGCTGGGCTCCCCGTGGGCTCTCAACAGCCTCCCACAGCGCTCGGCACATCAGCTGCCACCAGATCCTCTCTGGAGCGCCGGAGGCCCCTTCCTGGTTCTCCAGGAGGGGCGTGTTCGCACCCTGACTTTTGTTTAAGCCTAGATGGCGCTGCTGGGATGGTCCTATTCATGGGGACCCTGCTGTGCGTCCTTCCAGTCCAGGCAACTGTGTCCTGCGCATAACCTGGGAAGGAGACAGCTGTCAGGGTGGGGATGGCACCGTGTGACCTGGCGTAAAACGTCAGTGGTGACCTCGGGGTGCGGGGACACACCTCTGGAGAGCGGACTAGAAGCGAAGCTGTGGCCAGGGCTGCGGTCCACATCACTACCACCGGCATTTTAACAGGAAGTGCCTGGGACTAGGGAAGGAGCGAGACTGGACAGTCCTTCGCTGGGCCCCAGTAATTCTGTTCTCCCAGCGAGAGCGGCTGCGGCACGGGCACTGTGTCTAGGCGGGCGTCACAGGTGCAGAGGTGGGCGACCTGTGACCCGAGGCTCTGCTCCCGCGCCCGCTGGAGGGGCAGCAGGAGGGCCCAGCAGCTTTCTGTCGTCCCATGTGTTGCAGTGACCTGAGGGTGGACAGCCAGAAACAGAGGCATCCATCTGGCGGCGTGTCCGTTTCTTCCGAGATGGTCTTTGAATTGGAAGGCGTTGAGCTGGGAGCAGATGGAAAGGCAAGAGCTGGTGCACAGGGACAGGGCCGGCGGGCGGGTGGGGCCGAGCTCGTGTTTACGGAGAACGTGAGCGTGAAGTTGTGTTTCACCTTAACCTTCCAAAATGCAAGGAGCCCGTCCGTTGTAGGCCACACAGCTCTGTAAGAACGAGCCCAGAGCCTCGCCCAGCAGCTGGGGAGCAGGAAACAACCTGAGTTGCGAGGGGCACCCCCTCTGCCTTGCTGGTCAGAGATCATGGGGTTCAGAGGCAGGGAGGACATTCCTGTGCTGCAGATCCCTGCAGATTCCAGATAAGGGGTGGCGGGGTAACGTTCTGGAATGTTCTTAGTACTGAGAACACTAACGTGGAGTGAGGAGTGTCCAGCTCTGGGCCCCCCAGGAGCATTAGCCCTTAGTGGCCTGAGCTGCCACTGCTCCTTCATTGTCCGTGTAGGGAGCGTTTGTGTGGGGGCCTTCCCGCTAAAGGAGGGGGAGAGCAGAGCTTGCTTTGACCTCTGGTCTTGGGACAGGGCTGTGGGGCTGGAATGAGCAGGACTGACCCTGATGCACTTGCCTTTGCAGGTCGTATCTTATGCCAAGTTCCTGTACCCTACCAACGCCCTGGTCGCACACAAGACAGACGGCCACGGCCTGCCACCCCAGCCCCGGCCCAGCGTGCCCCGGGCTCTGCCGGGGTCAAGATACAAACCTGCTGCCCCCAAGTCAGTGCCAGCTGGCACAGAACTAGGTACCCTAACCGGGCGCAAGGGCGTGTGGCCACGCCAGCCCTGCCAGAGACCCCAAGTGGCAGCAGAGTCACATTCGAGCCCACAGTCCTCAGTCCAGACAGAGCTGGGCTTGGGGTATGGGGTTAGGGTGCGGCCTCTGGGGAGAGAGGAGACGCCCAGTCGACGCCCGAGTCCCGGGTGGGGGTGGGGCAGGGCATCTGTGCTTGTCAGGACATGCTTCCCTTCCAGGGTCTGGAGCCCCTCCCGGACTCCAGGAGCATCGCTGCCCCCAGGGCAGTAGGCAGGTTCTGCCCCGGCTTGGGTGGGTGAAAGCCAGGAACCAGCGTTCAGGGCTCCCTTCTGCTTGCAGGGAGTGAGGCGGGGGACACCCTGGAGTACAACCCCAACCTTCTGGACGACCCACAGTGGCCCTGCGGCAAGCACAAGCGGGTCCTCATCTTCGCATCCTACATGGTATGTGAGCGCCCCCACCCGCTTGCCTCCACCTGGAGACACAGGCAGCTGCGTGGGCAGGGCCAGGCAGCAAGGCCCTGAGCAGTGGCGGTCACCCCCTAGGACGGCCCTTGCCACCGCCCTCTACCCCGGTTCTGGTGCCCTCTGTCCTGAGGCGTGTTGTTCTCACAGGCTCGGTGCCTTTGCACTTGCAGGCCAGGCGCTAGGCCCCCAGGGCTGCACGGGGCCTCCTCAGCTGCCTCCCTCTGTTGCAGACCACGGTGATAGAGTACGTGAAGCCCTCTGACCTCAAGAAGGACATGAATGAGACCTTCCGGGAGAAGTTCCCACACATCAGGCTGACACTGAGCAAAATCAGGAGGTAGGGAGGGCTGAGGCCACGTCCCTGGGCCCTACCATGGGGCCTCCCTGAGACCTCGTGATGTATTTCATCCTGTGAGGGCTGTCGGCCTCTCCTCCCGTGTCCTGTGGATCCCTGAGCTTAATAAATTCAGGTGGGCCTATCCTCCCCACCGTCTGACCAGGCCAGTCACACACACACACACATCTCCGCTAGCCAGGTCACTGAGCCCTCCTCACTGGTGCCCATGACAGCCCGTGAGGCAGGCACTGCCATTGTCTCCATTCTGAAGACGAACTCACGGTTGAGATGGCTTGTACACAGCCCCACAGCGAGCAAGTGGTGGAACTGACGGCCCAGGCGGTGCTCCCAGTCCTTGCCCTTCGCTGGGGTCCTGGCTGGCTACCAGTTCCCATAGCACCGCCACCCCACAGCTCCGACAGCTCTGCTGGTGGTCCAGGTGCCACCTCAGCAACTGTGCATTTGTGTCCAGGAGGGGCTCTGTCCTCTGGTGTCCCCTTGAGGGCTGTGTGGGCCACCTGGTACAGTTGGGAGGTGCCACAGGACCAGCCAAGGGGTGAATGGAGCCCAAGGCCAGCCTGCTGCCTGCCCACCAAGCTGTGGGCCTTAGCGCTGGGTTGCACCCACCTGAAGGGAATAGCACGTTCTAACCACCCAAAGGCAGATCGCTGTAGCAGGCAAAGGGTGGCTGTCCCTGGGCCCCATGAGCACCTGGCTCCCGTGTGAACCCACAGTTTAAAACGGGAGATGCGGAACCTCTCTGAGGAGTGCAGCCTGGAGCCCGTGACGGTGTCCATGGCCTACGTGTACTTCGAGAAGCTCGTCCTGCAGGGCAAGCTCAACAAGCAGAACCGCAAGCTGTGCGCAGGCGCGTGCGTGCTGCTTGCCGCCAAGATCAGCAGTGACCTCCGCAAGAACGAAGTGAAGCAGCTCATTGATGTGAGTGTGCGTGCCCCGCCCGGCCAGCACCTGGAAGCTCCCTATGCCCGGCGCCACTCTTGGGGTGGGTGGTCATCGCGCACGGGTTAACCTGGGGTGGGGCCTGACGCCCACGCCCAGACCTGCTCACCTACATGGGAACCAGAGCAGGAACCCCACTTAACCCTTCTCTCTCTTTCAACACAGAAGCTAGAAGAACGGTTTCGATTCAACAGGCGGGATCTAATTGGGTTTGAGTTCACAGTGCTCGTGGCCTTGGAACTTGCTCTCTACCTCCCCGAGAACCAGGTGTTACCTCATTACAGACGCCTCACCCAGCAGTTCTAGCCGAGGCCGGCTGCCCAGACCACCCCTGGCGCTCCAAGCCCTCGCTGCTTGCTCAGTGCACCCATATTTGTGGGCCCAAAGCACTGCCCCAGGCACCATTTTCTTCATTCCAAAGCCCTACGGCACCCGGTATTTCTGAGAGTATTCCTGCGCTCGCACTGGCCCGTGTGGGGTTGTCACTGTCTTCGTCCACGTGCCCGTGATCGCTCTGACAACCCCCCCTTGATTCATGTCGCATGCATCCTGACTTCACGGCATCTGATCCTTGGTGTTGCCTTGCCTTCCGGAAACTATCGTAGCCACTGCACTAGTGTCGCAGTGACGATCTGGGTTTCCAGATGCTCTGAACACACTGAAATTGCTCAAGTTAACGTACGGAAGCATTAATCATGGCTATTTCTGGTGTGTGGATGTGGAAACCTATGGCACACACCCCCACTCAGCCCTGCAAAGCCGTTGGGCTGGCCACGCCCCTCCCCACACCAAGTTGTGGCACCACGTTATGCCAACAAGAGCAGACTCCTGGTTTGTATTGCTGTTTTTACTCTTGGACCTGTTCTTCCAAGCATCGTGTCACTGTGAAATCCTGAAGCCTGAGTGTCATGCACCCCACGTGGGGACCGCCCTTCCCCCACCAGGAAAACCCCGCGGGTCCACGACACTCTGGACCTTTAGATGACTGCATTGCTGGCTCTTGACCTTCCTAAGCAATATTGATGGACATAAGCAGCAGATTGTCTTTTGGGATGCTGCTGTGGTTTTTTTTTTTAAGGGAACAAAAACTGGTTAAGTGACATGCACTGAAGCTGACTTGAAACTACACTTGATTCCCAAGCGGGGAGATGAGCACTTCACAGCCCCTGCACCCCACGGCACCACCTCTGTGAGGGTCAACATCAATGCCTTTTCTGAGGCAGGAATAGAAGCTGGCCGCTGCAGCCTGTCCCACTAAGCAGACCCCAAGGGGTGGTGGTTGTCGCTTCTGTGGACATCTGTACCCAACGTGGTCAGCTTTTCCCAGGTTTGTGTTCTCACATGAATGCTGTCTTGTCCAGTTCTCGTTTGCTGCCCCCAAAATACCTAAGAACCAAGGATTGGTGTGTCAGCTGGTCTGAAAAATGCCCGTTGGCTGGGCCATTAAGCTGCTTCCCTACTGTGCTGTATAGAACCTTGTCACTGGAGGGGCCCTGGGACAGTCCCCACCTGTGTCCTCTCCCTGTGGACCGGTGCTTTTGCCGGGAGAAGAGGCCAGTTCCCATCACAGCACGCGACCACCAGCAACTCAGCCTAGACCCCAGCAGACGTGCATGTGTTGTTCCTTCTTCCCCAGCCACTCAGGTGGGCTAAGGGAGGCTGCAGGGCAGGATGGACAAAGCCCAGGCCCGTATCGCAGCCTTATTTATTGCGGAGTGCCTCCCTCTCCTTTCCGAGACAGCTCCCTAACCCCAACATGCACGCCAGATGGAGTGGAGGATGGAAGCTGCTCGGCCCCGGGCAACTTTCTTCTGGAAAACCACCTGTCCTGCCACCATAGCATCTCAAGGATACTTCCGTTTCAAGCACTGACGGGACTGCCTTTCAAAACAGTGTATGTCCTGGTTTACAACTTAGCCTCGAGGGACCCGTCTCCTTGGGAATTTCTTTACTGATATTACAACAGCTGATAAATACAATAATTTAAGTTTGCATATTTATGTAGTGAGATTTAGTTGTTTACCAAAGTCATCTGTGTCCTTTTTAGTAACGTGTCAACGAGCTGCCCCTGTGTGGGACTGCAGTCACCACAGCAAAGCCCGTCCGTAAGCCAAACTAAGGCCTGACCCGTCGTCCTCTGGAATGAGCCCAGACATCTGACGGGTGTCCCAGGGCCTGGTGCCAGTCCCTCAGAAGCCCCCGCCCCAAGCAGCATTTGTGCGTTTTAAATGTGCAGTAAGCAACTATCAGACCTCAGTGCCGAGATGTTTGTATTTGTGCTTTGAAGTAAAATTTGGTTTCGCAGCGTATTTCATAGCTTGTGTCTCAGCTGCCCGGCCGTCAACCATTCACAGCCAAATGCCAGCCCTGACCCTCCAGAGCCCCGTGCGCCTACTAGCACGGAATAAACCAACACAGCTGGGTTCTCACTATTTATTTATGACAAATGCGGCACATCTGTGGTCCTCTCCAGTCAGAAGTTCCTAAACAGAAGGAGTCACAGTGTTAACACTTCCTCTCCGGGGAAGCCCCGAGCCTGTGCCCAAACGCGAGGCCTCTTACTTTGAGACGATGCCGTCAGCCTTGGCCAGCCGGAGGATGGAGTCATCTGACTCGCCCTGGGAGAAAGCACATTGGGTCTGTGCCCCTGCTCCCCAGGGGGGCAGGGGGGCTGCCATCGCAGCTGAACAAATGGGGGGCAGCACTTGGGGGGGCGCGCTCGCCTAGTGCCTCGGCCTCACGGTAAAGGCACGGCGGCCGTGTCAGAGGGGGGCTGCCATCGCAGCTGAACAAATGGGGGGCAGCACTTGGGGGGGCGCACTCGCCTAGTGCCTCGGCCTCACGGTAAAGGCACGGCGGCCGTGTCAGAGGGGTCCTGTGAGGGGCCTCCAAGCCCCCTCGTCCACCCCCGGGACGGGGCTGACGGCCAGCAACACCCGGTCAGGCTCAAATCTGTGCCGCCAACAAAGGGGCTCAGGCCAGAGAGGAGCTAGGAGAACGCCGCCCCGCTCCGGGGACTCACCATCCTGCGGATGGCCCCGCAGATCGCGTAGGTTTTAAACTGGCCGTTGAACCTGCCTGTCACCTTGTCAACCTAGGAAACGAAAACGAGGGTCACAACACACGCACTCAAACGCCTTTGGCTCGAAACCTGGGCTTTGGGACTCGTCACCCCCGGGCCAGTCCGGACCCGCTCCCCCGACTTCGGGGGCTTCTGACGCAGTGGCCGGGCCCTCCCGCCGCGGGCTCACCTCGGCCACGTTCATCTGGATGGACGCGTGGTCCTTGGCGCCGATGATGCGGTTGCTGGCGGAGCTGCGGGGACAGCGCAGTGAGCGGGGGGGGGGGGTAGGATGGGGGGCAATGGGCGGCTGGGCACGCGGAGGGGAGCCACGCTCACCATTTCCGCGGCACGTACAGGTCCACGAACTCGCCGGCGTCGTTCTGCATGTCGGGGACGGACCTGCGAGACCCCGCGCGACGCCGTGAGGACGGGCCGTGTCCCCGCCCCGCCCCCGCGCCGTCGCCCCTCCTCGACCCCGCGCACCCGGCCCCCGGCCCCCCCGGAGTCCCTGAAGAGCCGGCGCCCGGCCGCATGGCCTACCTGGTGCCGCCGAGACGAGTGCGGGAGCAGAAAGGAAGCGCCGCGTCCCCCGGCAGCACTATTGGCGGCCGGGGCGGGGCCTCGGCGAGTGCTTCCGGGTCCGGCGCGCCGCGGCGAGTCTGCGCAGAGCCCGCTTGGCCGCCCTGCGGCACTTCCGCTTCCGGCGGGCGGTTGGGGGCGGGGCGTGGAGCGTCTGTCGGCTGGTGGTGGCCGCGGTCCGGTAGCGAGCGGGTGGCCGCGAGGCGCCGCGGGCGGCGCGGGCCGGCGAGGGCGCGGGGGTCGGCGGCCGCGGCCGCTCCAGCGTGAGGCCCAGGCGGCGCCAGCCCCGAGGCCTGCGCCCGTGCTGCCTGCCCGCTGAAGTCCGCGCCGCGCGAGTGGCAGAGCCGTGTCGGCCGGCCTGGCGGGCAGCGGACCCCAGCGCGCCGCGACTCAGGGCTCCCCGTTACTCCGCCTCGGTGCGGGCGGGCACCGTGCGAACGGGCAGCCTTGGGGAAGAGCAGTGCCCTGGGTGTTTGTCGAAATGTCAGAGCACAGACCCTGTCGTGGGAACGGACCCGGAGGAAAAAGCCGAAGATGCACACACGGAGGGGTGTCGGTGACGATAAGAGCAAACAAACAGTGGAGAGCCGAGCCCCAAGCGAGGGAAGGAGGGAGCAGCAGGGCTGGTGTTAGGGTCCTCACTGGGGGCCTGAGGGGCAAAGAACTGGGCTAAGCCTGATGGCGGAACCAGGGCAAATGGCAGAACTAGGCCCTGCCCTGCACCATCCCACCGCTCCCGAGCACTACTTTCCTCCCTCCTTTCCCAGTCACTCCCACTCCATTCCTCCAGAGCGGTAGTGATGGAGAAGGGCCTGTGCCAGGCCCGTTCCTGGTGCCAACATTCATCGATAAACAAAATAGAAAAGTCCCAGACTGCAGAGCTGACTTCCGAGTCCCCTGTGAGTGCAGTCCCTTAGCTAAAATGTCTGCTTGGGACTTGTCTCCCAGATGAAACAAGGCCCCTTGAGGACGAGCTTGAGACCCTGGACATCCTGCCCCCCATAGGGGCTGCCCCTTTGCCTGGCAAACCCTCCTCCTCTGGGGCGGCTCCCACATCACTTCCCCAACCCAAGTCTATGTACAGTTAAGGCTCTCCCTGGGCTGTGCTTGCTCACCTGTGGGACTGCACACAGTAGGTGCACAAAGCCAACTAATATGTAAATGATCCTGGCCAGCCTGGCCTCAGCACCCTGTGTGAGTCACTGCCAACTTCATCATGGCTCTGGGAGGATTTAACAGCTGGGCCTGGTTGGAGCTGAGGCTGCAAATCTCATACCTAGAAACCAGTGTTTGTGTGGGCAGTGTGTCTGCTGTTGCTTCCACTGGGCTCCAGCAGCTGGGCATCAGGAGTGAGGTCACTGAGGCCAGCACTTCCAGGAAGGTCATTCAGTTCATGTAGGCCCTGAGACGTGCGTGCCGTGCTCCCCCAGCACGTGCACAGCCATGATGTGGACAAAACATGATGCATGTTTCTGCCTGCCAGCATCTGCATGTGGGTGACCCTGCTGGTCCTGGTGGTCACGAGATTCCCTCTGTAACTGGAAGGCAGGAGAGAGAGGCAGCTCGAGTACCAGAGCACCAGAAAGGAGAGAGTGGCAGGGAGAGGTCTGTTCAGCAGAATAGAGAGCCCTCATGTAGATGGTCAAATGATTTTTGACAAGGGTGCTATGACCATTCAGTGGGGATAAGGACAGTCTTTTCAACAAATGGTGCAGGAAAATTGGACATCCACATGCCAAAGAATGAAGCTGGACCCTTACCACACACCATATACAAAAACTAACTCAAATTGGATCAAGGACCTAAATGTGAGACCTAAAACTTACATGCTACTTACAGGGCACAAGCTTCACGACATTGGATTTAGCAATGACTTCTTAAATACATCACCAAGGGCACAGGTAACAGCAACAAAAAAGACAATTGGACTTGAACATTTTTAAATTGGTGCGTCAAAAAACACTATCAACAGGGTAAGAAGGCAACCCACAGGACGGGAGACTATTTGCAAATCATACATCTGATGAGGAATTAATATCTAGAATGTATAGAGAACTAAAACTAAACAATAAAAAAACAAACAACCTGATTCAAAAATAAGCAAAAAACTCCAATAGAAGTTTCTCCAAAGGAATAAACTAATGACCAATAAATATGTTTAAAGATGCTAACATCACTAATCATCCAGGAAACGCAAATCAAAACTATAATGAGAGATCACTCACACCCATTAGGATGGATACTATAAAAAAAGAAATGACAAATGTTGGTGAGGATGTGAGAAATGAGAACCTTTATGAACTATTGGTAGGAATATAAAATATACAGCCGCTGTGGAAAACAGTATGGGAATTCCTTAAAAAATTAAAAATAGAATTACCACATGACCCAGCAGGTCCACCTCTCTGTATATACCCAAAAGAGTTGAAATGGGGTCTCGAAGAGATGTCTCTACACCCATGTTCACAGCAGCAGGATTCACAGTAGCTAAAGTTGGAAGCGACCCGCATGTCCATGGATAGAGGAATGGATGAACAACATGTGGTAAGTACATAAAATGGAATATTATTCAGCCTAAAAAAGGAAGAAAATTGTGACCCATGAATATGGATGGACCTTGAGGACGTGCTAAGTGAAATAAGCCAGTCACAAGAAGACAAATCCTGTGATTCCACTCATGTGAGGCACTTCGAGTATTCAAAATCAGAGAGTAGCAGGGTGGGTGCTAGTGTCTGGGGGAGCAGGAATGGGGGGCTGGTGTTTAATGGGCACAGTTTCAGTGTTACAAGGTGAAAAAGTTCTGCAGATGGATGGGGGTGATGGTGGTACATTATTCGTGTATTGGATACCGCGGACCTGGACACTTACAAATGGTTAAAATGGTAAATTTATATATATACACACGCACGCGCACGCACACACACCAGGGGTGCCAAAAAAATGTGTACAGGTGGACACTGGTCAACATTCCTCAAGGAGTAGTTTGCCGTGGAAGTGTCTGGACCCTGATGGGAACCGCTCTGAGCACCTCCTGTCATTGCAGAAGTCAAATGTGACTTGTATTCATCTTTTGTTATCGGTGCACATTGAGTATTACAATTAATAAAGTTTTTTCCTTTCTTAAAATGTGTATACACTTTTTTGGTGTCTGTGTGTGTGTATATATATATGTTATATGTGTATATATATATATGATATATATGTATATCACATATGTGATACAAGTATAATACATCACACATATATATGATGTATATGTTTTACCACAATAAAAAAACAAATCCTAAGACTATAGGACACATGCACACGGGCACACACACACAGGCATCAAGGGCTCCTTTCCCTAGGGCCAGGTCCCCAGGCCAAGTTCTTCAAAGGGGAACTCTGCTTCCCACCTTTGGGCCCATGAAATCTGATGATCCCCTTTTTAAGAAACCCCACTGTCCAAAGTTGCAGCTCCTACAAACAAAGGAGCGGGTGGTCCCTGAAGGGAGCAGAGGAGGGCCTCAGCAGCAGGGCTTCCTGGCATCTGTTGGGACCAGAGGTCGGTAGCTGGGGGAAAATGTCCCCCACATCCCACCTGCACTGTCCCCAGCAGCCACACCTCGCCCTGCACTCAGCCCTACGAGGGGCCCAAGGGCAGAGACTCCCTTGTCTGCTCCCTGCCCACTTCCCTGCTGGCTGAAAGGGGCTGAGCCACTTCCCTCAGGCTTCAGGTCTCTAGCCCCTCACCCATGGGTAAGTTGTTTACTGAGTGTCCTGTGGGGTCTCCAGGTTGGGAAAGGGCCCGAGGCTGGGTGGCACAAAAAGAGTGGGGGCAGGAGGACCTGGCACTTGAAGACACTGTCAGGCTGAGCCCAGGGCCACCCCCAGGGGCTCAGGCAGCAGCTGTTTAGCACGCTGGTCTCAGTCAGGGTCCCTGAGTGTCGCTTTGTCCACTCCAAAACATACACCTCTTTCTACCCCCAACGTGCTCTACGTAACCTTGACTGCCCTTATCGCATCAGGGTTACAGGCAGAGTCCTCACTCTCTGGTCTCTTGGCTATGTGACCTTGGACAAATTATTGGGCTGCTTCGTCCTCCCAGCTATAAAGTGGGGACAATGGTAATAGAGCCATCCCACAGGGCTGGGGTTGTCTGCATTCCACAGGTTAGCACGTATGTAGTGCTCAGAATGGCTGTGGCACTTAGTAGGTACTTAGCATGCCTGCACTCACCATCATCACCGTCACCACCATCACCACCATCACCACCACCATCATCACCATCACCATCACCACCACCATCACCATCATCACCATCATCACCATCATCACCATCATCACCACCACCACCACCACCACCGCCTCCATCGTTGTTATGTTGTGGCCCCAGGTCACACAGGGAGATTTGAATCCTGGGCTGGTGACTTCAGAAGCTGCACTCCAAGCACCCCAATCTTGCCCAGGTCCTCATTCGGTCGCCCAGGCAGGTGACGGGCCCATGGCGTGTGGTTGGCGTGTGTGCAGCAGCCCCTGCCCATCCCCAGCACTGTCTGAGTGGTCACCTCACCGACAGGTAAGAGGGTCTCAGATGTGTTGGCAATGCAGCCTTCTGGGGGAGGCTTCCTCCTCTGCTCATATCAGCTGTTTCTGGGCCAGGCAGGGCCTGGCCAGCTCAAAATGCATTGTGTGTGGAAGGGAACAGCCCCAAACCAGGAAACTTCCTTCCTGACCCAGGGTGAGCAGTGGGTCAGGGCCAAGGGACAAGCTTCCACCCACGCAGACCTGGATAGGAGCTGTGGCCACCGGCCCCTCCCCCTGCGCTCTGTTCTTCTGGGAGGAGGTCTGGCTCTTAACAGAGTCCCTGCCCCAGATGGGGTCCTGGGGAGGTAGGAGCATACAGGCTTCAGTGAGCCACCCACTGGCTCACTGGGACCCGGCCATCCTCGGGTCTGAGGACGCAGGCAGTCCCTGGCCCTCCGCAGTGTGGGTGAGGCTCAAGGGAGGTCACAACAGGGGAGCAGCCTTGGCGTGTGGGTCAGGCCTAACTGACCAGAGCGTGGGGCCCTTGTCAGCATTAGTCACTGGCTGCTGGAGCCCCGGGGAGCCTGGGAGCGCTGGGCCAGCATCCTGCTCACTGTATTTCGAATGTTTTACTCTCTTCTGTTATTTTATTTCACTATCTTGTTTATTTTACTTTATCAGATTTTTTTCATTGAGATAGGACCGCCACGTGATAAAGAGCACAAACCCTACTTGTGCCACCCCTGGGTTTTCGCATCCACGTCCACCAAGCAGGCAGGGCTCCCTACAGACCGTGCTGGCGCTGGGGCAGGGTCTGCGTGGGCCCGTCTCCTTCCCCAGCCAGCTCCCAGGAGCCTCCTGCAGGTGGCAGGTAAGGGCAGTACGGGGCCTGGCGGCCAGGACCTGGGCTGTGCACCCCCAGAGGAGAGCCACTGTGAGATGGAAACACCCAAGTTGCCCCATCTTCTGGCCCCACCTCTCCCCTGGGAGCTGGCTACAAAGAACTGAGCCAAGTGACAGGAAAGGAGGCACTTCCGTCCCAGGCACACACAGCACATCCAGCTGGCCGGAGCCAGCGGACACACCGAGGGCTCGCCTTGCTGCTCGGAGGCCAAGACGGTCCAGCCAAAGCGGGTGGAGCTTCAGGTCCAAAGGGAGAAGGCTGCAGAGCACAGGCTGCAGCCCCCCACCCCCAGGGCCAGGCCTGCCCCGGCCCCAGGCTGACCTGGGACCCTGCACAGAAGGAGCCCTGACCCCCTGCCCTTCTCCTCACTGAGCCTCAGTTTCCCCATCAGGATGCTGAAGCTGTTTTCCCCACCCCAGGTGGAGGTGAGGGTTCAACAGGAAAGGGGCAGCTAGGGGCCTTGGCGGGGGTGATGAGCTATGAGAGGTGGCATTGTGTGTGTGCACCATGGGGCAGGTGTAGACAGGGGAGACAGACTTGTGCCTGCCCCTTTCCTGCTGTTCTCCCCAGTGGAAGAGACTCTGACGGCCCGGCCCGTCTGTCTGAGAGGAGACCTTGCGTGTTCCCAGTCCCCGACTCTCCCTGCCCTTGGAGGAGCGGGCCATACTGCAAGTCGGCAAGCAGCCACTGGCACCGGGAGGTGACTGAGCCTGCCCAGCGCAGGGCTGCATGGGAATGGGCGTCCCCAGTGCCAGTGGCCACACAGCAGTGTGCAGGGGTCCACAGGGGCCCCAGCCTGCCGCTTTCTGCCTAGAACTGCAGCTTGCGAGTCCCCGCCTCCCTGGAAGGGTCCTGACCACTGGCCTGGTGCCTGGTTGTGGCCCCTCTGAGCCCCCATGGCAACCCCATCAGGAGGTTAATGAGCCCATTTTACAGAGCAGGAAGTTGAGGTCGAAGGACAGGAAGTCGCTCCCCAAAGTCCCAGAATTAGGGCTCCAGGGGTGGAGGGGTGAGATGCAGTACAGCCAAGATGGGGGCCTGTGTGCTGGAGGAGAGGCTCCCCCAATGCTGAGCCCCAAGGAGGGTTAATGGCAGGATGTCAGTCACAGCACATTCAGAAGAAGCCGTTTGGGAACCCCTCATCTCCCCTCCATGCTGTGGTGACTCTCAGATGGGGACCAGGGATAGACTAGAGGGGAAGGTGGCCCCAGTCCTCGGGCCCCTGGGTCATGCTAGGGCCTGTTCTCTGGGCCCCATCCAAGCACCAGGCCAGCTGGGTGTGTTAGCAGCTGCTGACATGCCCAGAGGCAAAGGTTTGTTTGGCCTTGAAAGCCAAGGTGGAAACTGAGGGAACCCAAATTCCTGCCCCAGGTGAGCAGGCCTGGCCCGGGCTTGTCTGGCTCAGCCCGCCCAGCTCCTCTGGCTCCAGCAGCTTCTCCCCGCTCACCACTCTGTAGGTACTGGGACTCTGAGGCCCTGGGCTGTCCAGCAGGGCCCCTCCACCAGCTGTGACCTCGTACAGGTGCCTGTGGACCCCAGGATGGGCACCGGCCCCTGCAGTGTGCAAGACAGAGGTTTCCTGTGTTCAGGGAGCCATGGCCTAGAATGCCAGCAGGGCTGGTCTAAGGCTATGAAGGGCAATGGCCCAGCGGAAGGCTTGTCTGAGGAGCTTGTCAGGAAGTGACCGGCCCTGAGAGGAGGCCCCCTTCACACTGGTCATCCCAGTGGCCGCAGCCGGAGCAGAGGACCACAGAGGAGCCAGGCGCACTGCGGTGGGGCCTGGGGGGGCAGGGGGGACTCTGGTGCCAGGCCTGGGGAATTCCGGGAGGAGGAGGTCTCCGCACCACCCCTCCTCCCAGGCTCCCAGCTCCCAGCAGCCTCTGCCACATTCCTCCCCCTGGGTGGGCAGGGGCTGGGGGCTCAGCGCATTCCTGTGCAGGCAGCAGGCCAGGAAGGCAGTCTACCTCTGCCTCTGCAGATGACCTCGGCTTCCTGGGACGGGACACGGGCGTGCTGAGGACACTCAGGGTCAGCCTTTGCTGGGGAGCATGTGGACACATGCCCAGCCTCGGGCAAACCTTTCTGCTGGGGGATGAGCGTCTTGCAGATAAGGCCAGGACTTACCAGCCCAGTGTGGTCATCAGCGGAGCCTTGTGACCAGAGGGGGACGGTGACGCACAGGCCTACAGTCAGCACTGGGGACGGCTGGAGTCGCACATAACCTCTCTGATCCTCGTTCTCCCGGCTGACAGGGCTTCTGTGAGCATGGCATTCGGGAATGTGCATTAGGTGCTGGCCCAGCCTAGGCGCAAGGTGGCAGCTCCCTAGTGGCCCACTGGGTGTGTGGCACAGGGCGGCATGTGGCCAAAGGGCCCCAGTTAGATGGTGAAGAGGCAGGAAAACGCAATCAGTCCATATGCTTGGGGGCCCAGGGAGGCCGTGCCTCTGACCCAAGGTCACATAGCAAGCAGGGGGGAAGCTGGGAGCTCTCAGCTTTCAGACCTCAGACATCCCCACCCTCCCCCTCCCCCTCCCCCCCCACCAGTGCCTGGTAGGAACCCTCCACATCTACCCGTGTTTACATTCCCCCAGGAAATATCATCGCAGACCAATGTTTTGTAAATGTTGAAACTTGAAGCAAACAGAGGCCTGGAGCTGAGCTCACTCACCTCCCCCACCTCTCCACACTGGCAGGGGGTGGGGGGCGTCTCGGAGGGGCACCTGGTCACCTGGCCCACCCCTCTCCTCCCAGCCAGCCAGAACTGAGCTGGAGGCTTCTGGGATGGGCAGGGAGTAGGCACTAGGCAGGCAGGATGGGGGCCACCAGGCCCAGAAGGTGGGGACCACCGTGCTTTCTCCTACCTTCCTGGTGTTCCCTCCTTGTATGATTGGAGATGCAAGTGGTTGGGGTGTTACTTGTACGTGAAGCACCTGTGATCTTAGGAGACGGATTTCACCGTCACGCCTCCCAAGCCTGCAGGCCGAGCCGCACAGTGACAGGGTCCTCGTGGGCACTGGCTGAAGACAGGACTGGAGGGGCTGTGACTCAGCCATCTGTGCAGAGGGGACCCGGGGCATCTCGTGCTCCAGGCAGGGTCAGTCCCTTGTTTAGAGTTGGGTGTCTGGGGTTCACCATGTCCCTAAACACAGGCCCATGCCTCCCCAGTGCTCACGGGAAGCCTGGGACCAGCTGGCAAGCAACGGCCAGTGTGTAGGTGGCCCACGGATGCCCTGAGATAACTTCGCCTCTGCTGTCTTCCCCTGAAGGTCTGACGGGCACCCACTCCTGCCCAAGCCTCACCCCACTCGGGTCCACAATCCTATCTGAGGTCGGGCTGGCCCAGCCGAGCCTCCCTCTGGACGCCTGAGGAGGCCAGTGGCCATGGCGCACCCCAAACGCCTGGGCCCTGGGCAGCTACCTCCCAAGGCTCGCGCGTCCGGCAGCAGGCATCGGGGCCGTGTGCCATTTTATGGTTGGCTGATCGTCCACACCACTCTTACCCACTGCTCACCCACTGGTGGACATTTGAGCTGTTATGAATACTGCTGTGGTGAACATCCGTGTATGAGGTTTCGTGTGGGACGCATTCACATTGCTCCTGGGCACGAACCCAGGAGTGGCAGTGCTGGTCACATGGTGACACTGCATTTAGTCTGAGGCAGCACCACCTGCGTCCCCACCAGCAGCCTAGCCCCGACTCCCCACACACTTGCCCACACTGCCAGCGTCTGACGTGTTCATTCTGCCTGGTGGCCGTGGCACACCCAGGCCACAGGAGAGGGGCACAGGGGCTGGGTGCCGAGCCCTCTCCCCATCGGCCTATCCCACGGGGGGCATGGGCATCTGGGCATCTAGCTATTATGGTCCAGCATCTGCTCAGCATGGGGCGTAGGACACAAAACGAATAATAAAATGCTAAAAGTAAAGAAATACATTTAAGAAGGGTTGTTTAATAAATAAATGAAGGAAGAATGTACAATAACTGGGGGCTCAGGGAACCCTAAGCTGTTGGGTGGGGAGAAACATTCCTGGTGGAAGGTGTGGCTTATGCAAAGGTCCTGTGGTCCCACAGAGGGGCTCTTAGTGCTCTGCGAGGAGGCCAGTGAGGCCTGAGCGCTGGGGGCCATGGGGGGCTGCTGGAAGTGGGGCCATAGGCAGTGAGAAGCTTCAGCGGGCAGACCCTTCAGGGCACAGGGCAGGGCTGAAGGAAGGGTTTCCAGCAGGGGCCAAAGGGCCACTCGCCTCCAAAGTCATTCAGTCCCTCAGGTGGAGACTAGCAGAGAAGGGGTCCCTTGTTACAGCCAGGGCCACAGGCCTGGTGGGTCGTGGGTCTCAGCCTGAGGGCAGTGTCCAGGCCAGGGCTCCCCGGGGACTCTGCCCGGTCCCCTCCTGCTTGGTACTAGGGGAGATGTCACCAGCTCTTGCCAGCACAGAGGACATGCTGGTCTGAACTGCAGTGGGACGGACAAGGCAGGTGCCGCCCAAGGCCTCTTGCATCTGTACGAGGCCCCTGCAGCCTGGCAGCCCTTGCCCTCCTGCCTTGTCCCCTTCAGGGCCCGTCCCAGACAGACAGCTGTCAACAATGGGGGCATGCGCCTCACCGGCCTCTCCCTGGGCCACGCACCTCCTTGAGCCTCAGTGTCCCTCCCAGTGAAATGGGAACAGTGATTCCTGCAGTCACCCAAGAGCCACCTGCAAAGTACAGCCACCAGGCACGTGGCAGGACCAGGGGCCTCCACATCAGCTTTTGAAACACCCCAAGCAAATGGCAGCTTGCCGGGGGCATGCACAGTCACTGTGGGTCCTGCCTCAGTCTGCTCCCTGGACAACAGCGTGACAACAGTCGCTGGTATCCACGGCTGGCCCGGGCAACGGCTGCGGCCGACCGAGTAATGGACACTTTAGCGCTTGACTCCTTCTGCCTGGCCCCAGGCGGAGCCCCAGCATGCCAGCCGCTGGACCACCGGTGTGTGTGCACATGGGGGTGGGAACGGCTTTTCCTCCCCCTTAGCCGAGGTGGACAGCCCTACTAATCACTGCATCCAAGGGCCAGCGGGGGGTTGGGAGGGGCAGGAAGTGGCCCTGTCACCATGCAGCTGCCCCTCGTCAGAAACAGATCCCTTCTCCAAATGTCCAGGAGATACAGGTGCTCAGAGGCCAGATGTGGGGTGGGGCCAGGGCTGCCAGTGCCTGAGCCGGCCTGGTATGCACAGCGCAGCGGGCAGGAGACTCGGAGGGAGAGAGACGAGAGCAGTGTGAGGAGGAGGAAAGATGGAGGGGCTTAGGAGGGTGAGGTGGAGGCTGGGGGCGTGGGGGGGAGTGGAGTTTGAGGCCCAGCAAGAGCCCGGGCTCCAGTCAGACCCCCAGGCCTGGCCAGGGACCCTGCTGCTGCTCTGAGGGAGGGACCAGGCCCAGGAGGGGAGGCAACTTGCTGAGGGCCAGTGGCCTGGCCGGTCAAGACCCAGCGTAGCAGCTACTGGACCCAGGCCAGTAGCGGGCAGGTGGGCCGCACCTGGGGGGCACCTGTGTGGTCTGTGTGTGTGGTTCGGGAGCAAGGGCCCACCTTGGAGTCACATCAGGTGTCTGTGGGAGCCCCAGCGTGTTCAGGGGAGCCTGCTCGTCCCGCTGCAGCAGCGAGGGGCCCCGGGAGCTGCAGGTGGAGATGCTTGACACAATGTCCCAAAGTTGGCGAGGGGTCTGGGCTCATCTGGCTCCCTTAAGGGACTGTGGCCCAGGAGGCTCGGGGTTGGGGGCCGAGAGCCGCACCCCCAGCTGGTGCTCACCCACCAGGCCGCCCTGTCTCTGCCCTTCCTGGGGGATCAGCTTCCCCTGGGCTGCGAGGCCTCCTGGCCATATAAGGCTGTCTGTGGGCACCTCTTGGAGAAGCTGCAGAGCCCTCACCCTGCCTCCCCCCCCACCATGGGAACCAGAACTTGGCCAGGCCCCCAAGGACGAGGTGGGGGAAGGGGCCTGCTGGAGCCTAGGTCCCATGAGGGGGGAGGGCAGGGCGCACCAGGCCAGGGCTGTGCTGGGGAGCCCCTGCCCTTCTCCTTCCCCCCAGGGCTGCCCAGTCTGGGGTGCAGAGCAGGGAGATGGTGAGGATGGGGGTGGGGGCACTGGTGTGGACAGATGTCAACGTGTGATGGATCATAAACACGGTTGCTGCCTTCTTCCAGGGTCACCCCATGTGCTCCCCACAGATCCAGGACCAGGAGGCCTGGACCCCTAACTTCACACCACAGCTAGGTTCTGGGAGGTGCCCGATGGGGTCCCCCTCAAGGGAGGTACATGAGCCTGGAGCCTCAAAAGCAGCCTGTTATTGGATCCTTCCTTCGCCCTGAGGCCCCCTCCCCTGAGGTTTGTCCCTCAGGCCCAGGGCTGGGTCCGTCCAGGGAGGGGCTTCTAGTGGGAGGGGGGTGATGATATCTTCTAAGGATGCAGATACTTGTGTCCATCACAGACACAAGACACAGATGTGGGGGGGCAGCCCCCCCACACCCCCCAGCAGAGGCTGCTTCTCTGAAGCAAGCCCCTCCTCCAGCTCACAGACCCCAGTCCTGTTGGGGACAGTTGGGGCCACTGGGCATAGCAATGAGTAGTTCTCCCTGGAAGCCGAGGTCTCCGCTAAACTCCTCCTAAGGTCACAGGGCCCTGGGCAGCTGGCCGGGCCTGGGGGACATAAATCTGAGAGCCTTTCTGCACAGTGCCCACTCTCTCGAGGCGCCTGCTCTTTGCCAGGCCTGGAGCTGTGGCCAGGTGGCCAGGCAGGCACAGCTCAGGTTCCATTCCATGAAGTGCAGTTGTCGGAGAAGTCACACCTGTGGGCTCCGAGGGGACAGTCTGGAGGGCCCAGACCCCAGGCAGGGAGGGAGGGAGGGGCCAGATAAAGGGGTGGGGACGAAAAAGTGGTTTTAGGAAAGTAACCTCACAGGGGAGCTGGTCACACATCCCTCGCTGCTGCCGGGTCACGGTGGGTGGTCACCAGCCTAGGACTTGCGTTGTTAAAGCCGCACCTTTGCCATAAGCAGCCCTGTCCGCTGTCTCTGTGCATCTAGTTCCCACGCCTTTGAAATGCCCGTCAGATCCTCCTTCTGAAGCACTAATCTGAACTCTGCAATCCCATCCCCGCCTTGCTTTCTCCCACCCCCATGTCATCTTCCTCACCTTCCCTCCTTAATTCCAAATGCATAAAAGAAGCTGCAAAACTGTCATTCTCCGGACTGTTTAAGATCTTGCTTCCCGGCGTATGTCGTCAGTTTGACTCAAATAAACTCATAAAAATTCTCTGCAGATTTGGACATTTCGTACGTCAGCTAGGAGAGGGGGCTCTCCTATAATCAGCTAGAGACGCTGAGGCCATGAAGGGGGCCCCAGAGCTGGACCCCGGGCTCTGGACGCAGGTGCAGGGCTCTCTGCACATGGACGGCACGCTGATCACCCTGTGGAGTGTCACAAAGCCCCATCGTTCTGAGCATCCCAGGTGCATGTGCTTTTTATAGGGTTGGCCCATCCAGGTG
Organism: Rhinolophus ferrumequinum; assembly: GCF_004115265.2. Classification (NCBI taxonomy): domain Eukaryota; kingdom Metazoa; phylum Chordata; class Mammalia; order Chiroptera; family Rhinolophidae; genus Rhinolophus; species Rhinolophus ferrumequinum. The sequence goes on from NC_046306.1 coordinate 1,184,946, forward strand.
CCAGCTGGGAAGAAGATGAGACAAGTGGGGGAAGGGAGCTTTGGGGAATCTCTTCAGAGAGCCCAGGACCTGGGGGGGGGAGGCGGGCGGTGGGGGGCGGGTGCTGGCCAGCACATGCCTTCTGGCACCTGGGCTCACCTAAGCCTGTCTGTGCCCTTCTGGTCTGCAGACTCATTCCCCTCCCCCTCACCAGGATGCCCAAGGGTCAGGCCTGCAGTGGGCACTCTGGGGAGTGTGGCCTATGAGCGGGGCACACAGGGGTCAGAAGGTTCCCAGAGGAGGGGACTTGGCTGGCGAGTGCGTGGCTCAAAACCATTCGTTCCTGGTTGGGGTCAGCCCAGAGCCTTGTGGCCTCTGAGTTTTCCCAGAACCATATGCCCTAGAAGCTGAGAGAAGCCTGGTTGTGGCCTGTGGGCCGCAGGCAGCAGAGAAGGCACCACTCCTCCCAGAGCAAGGACCAGGGGGCTGTCCCTGGCCTCTCCTCATGCTACAAATTCAGGGCCGGTGGCCTGGCCCCACCCTTCTGAGGACAGGTGGGAGCCAGGGGTGCTCGTGGCCTGGGGGAGGGTCCATTCCTTGGAGCCTGTCCTCTACCCACTGGCTCCCAAGTGCTGGGCTGGCCCCCGCAGTGGACTGTGCCAACCAAGAGCCATGGGGGGGCTCCAGGCTGAGCAGTGGCCAGAGAAGCCAGAGCGCTCCCTGTCCTGCTGGGTTTACAACCTCCTAACGAGGCCGCTCCCAGCTGTGAGCACTCGGGTACCCAGCTGGTGTGCATCCTCCCCAGGGACGGGGCTCCACCCTGCCCGCCAGAATCAGCCTTGCGCCCGCTCCCAGCCTCTCTGCCCCATGCTCTGGGTAGGTGTGGTTCCCTGGAAGGCCACCAGAAAGGGACTGGCCGCCACTCCAAACTGCAGCCCAGCTTTCCCAACTCTCTTCCTGCTGAGATACACATTCTAGGCATGGTGCCGGGAGCCACACGCCTCACTCCCAGGGCCCCCCAAGCCCCGGGCCCCCGCTTTGCCAGTGCAGCTTCTCCCAAGGGTGCAGGGCCCAGTGGGAGAGCTGGGGTCTGGTGACGGCAGGCCCAGCACAGCCACCTGCTATGGATTGTGAGCAGTGACTCTGGGAGGGTGTGGAGCCCTTGGGCGCCGTGCAGCTGCTTCCCGGAGAGCCTCTGGCTGAGCCAGGTGTCCCCACACCTGCCCGCAGGGACTGCTGCTGCCATGGGGGTGGGCAGGAAGATGGGACTCCTGGGAGCACCCACCCCTAGGACGGTGGACCTCTCCTGGGGATTCAGGACAGACAGACGCTGGGGCTGCCTGATTTGGGGGGTGGGGCACTGCATTAGGGACCGGTGCCCAATAAACGTGGGGGAGAAAATGACTGACTGACCAACTCCTTCCCCCTTGTGAACTGTGTGAGCTTGACTGACCCCTGGACCTTTTGGCCTCAGTTTCCCCATTTGTAAGTAGGAAGGGTGGCTGGGTGGCCTGGGAGTAGGAGGAAGGCTAGAGACCTCTCCCTGGGCCACTTGGGGATGACTTAGTGGAAATGTGACATAGGCAGCAGGGCTGGAAGTGGGCGGAGCTGGGTCACCCCTTCCTGCCCAGCTCACCTCCTCCCAGAGCCCCCCAGGCCTGTGTGTGGCCTGGCCAGCATAACAGCTCCATCCTCCACGCTGCCCGCTCCTTGGCTGCCCCCTCCCTCGCCGTGGTGCACAGGCACACAGTGGGAACAGAGTATGGCCACCTCACCCAGCCGCTTCCACCATTCTCCGAAGTCCTGGACCCCACTCCCCTCTCTGGGCCATCAGTTGCTCAGGTCAGCTGTCCATGGTTGACCCTCCCCCAGCTGGGTACTCAGGCTGACTCAGCACATTCTCTGGCAGTGGCCCCTCCCTCCTGCCGTGCCTGCTCTGTGCCCTTGGGCGGTGAGGCCTGGCTGCCAGGGGGGGCTCAGAGGGCGCTCCCCCACACACACACATTTCTGCCTGCTGGCCCCTCCAGGGATGTCGGGGAGCTGATGGAGATGGGGAGAGGGTTCCCAGTCTCCAGCCCCCACACTGCCAGGGCTCTCAGCTGTCAAGGGCCAAAGTGCACTGCGACTGGGGGGGCCTCTGGGCAGGAGGGTGGGCGGGGCAGGTCAAATCTTCCATCAGGGACGGCTACTGCCTAGGAGTGGCTGTGCCTCGCAAGGGATCATAAATTAGCTCGGGAACGGCCTGTCTGGGGACTCTGGATTCCTCCACATCGTCCACCCACCCTCTGGGCAGGTCCTCCCTGACTCGAGCTTCTCCTGCAAAGGGAACCACCTCTTTTCACCCTCCCCCAGGTGGAAGAACTAAAAGTGAAGTTATAGAATTATGGAGTTAGGGAGGGAGAGTGGTTCCCACTGTGTATTTCCCAAATCCGAAGAGAGAGAGAGAAAAGGGGCCGCCCAGCCCTTGGGTATTCTGGATTTGCAGGTCAGGGGCGGCCAGGAAGATGTGGACTGACAGTGGTTCAAGCTTCCGGGAGCAGCTGCCGGTGCAGGATGCTCCCCAGGACCAGCTGGCCTCCGCCCGCCCGATGCACTCACTGGGCTGCCTCAGGACTGTCCAGGGGGTCCCATGTGGGACAGACACCCAGCTGGCCTGGCTCAAAGAATAGGGGGAGCTGCCAGCCCAGCAGCTGTGGCTTTATCCCCACCCCCTCGGGGCTTCCCTGAGGCCGATTTGGGCCAGAGCCTCCCAAACTCGGAACAGCTGGGACACAACCCCAGAGCTCAGGCCTCTAGGTCCTGTCCCATTTCCCAAGGCGTCCTCTAGGGCCTGCCCTGTGCAGGGGAGTGGCCCTGAGCAGGAGGGGTCAGCCTGGTAGACAGACTTGGGGTCCACAGTGCCCCACCAGCTTGCAGTAGAGGTCTTTGGTGGGGACCCCAAGCAAGGCACCCCCTGGCACAAAGGTGGGTTCACAACTGGTACCTCCCCATAGACAGCAGGTGCTTAATAGATGTTCTCCTTCATAGTATTTCTGGCTCACACAGAGCTCTGAGCACCCTCCCGTGACCACAGGGGACCCCAAGCCTGGGCACCCAGTCCAGTCCCTCTCGATCCATTTCCCTGTTTTAGAGTATTTTTAAACCAAACCGGGGCAGGCAGGAGGGGGGTGTGTGGGCTGAATCTGGCCTGGCCGCCCCAGGGAAGCATGAGGTCCCCAGTCGGGTTTCCCTGTCCCTCTGCAGATCGATTCCCTGCCCCGCCCACTGCCACTCACAGCTGGCAGAGTGCACCGTCTCGCAAACCTGCAAGATGGGGTAGATACGGAGGCAGTACGAGGGGAATAAAACTGAAAACCGGCCTGGGGAGGGTGGTGAGGCTGCGCAGGGGGGTTCCCTGCGTCTAGCAGTTTCCCTGCGGCGGTCGCTCCGGACAGTGTGCGGTTCTGGGAGCGCGGGTGGGGACCCGCTGGGGCGTCGATAGACAGATGCCCGGCTGGACCTCGGGCTAGCGTGCCGGACTCCGGCCGCCGTGCCTGCGCCCAGGCCGCCGGGGGCGCTCGGCCGCCGAGAGGTGCCCGAAGTTAGGGAAACAAAGAGCAGAGCCTCTAGGCTGGGACGAGTCGGGCGGACGCGTTGGCGACCCGGGGCGTCGGCGGGAGGGGCGCGGGGAGTGCTGCCGGGGACCGATCCACGCCCTGGGGGGCCTGGGCAATACCGCAGTCTCACGGCCTGGCCCAGGGCCAGCAGGTGCCCCTTCCGGGAGGCTGCCCGGCCAGGGTCCGAAGGGTTAAGGCCGCCCCTCCCCCCCTCCCTGGGGAGCGGGGCTCGGGCGCCCAGGCGGGCTGGGGCGGGGCCTGACGTCCGCGGGCGGAGCGAGCCGGCCTGCCCCGCGCTCACACCCCGCCGGGCTCCCGCCGTGTGCAGTGCCCCGTCGCGGAGTGCGCAGCCGGGAGCTTCGAGATGGGGAGGTCGGGCCCCACGCCGCTGCTGCTGGCCGGGCTGGCTCTGCTGGGTGCGGCGCGGGCGGCGGCGGGCAACGGCTTCAGTCTGCACCCGCCTTACTTCAACCTGGCGGAGGGCGCCCGCATCGCCGCCTCGGCCACCTGCGGCGAGGAGACCCCGGCGCGCGGCGCCCCGCGCCCCACCGAGGACCTCTATTGCAAGCTGGTGGGGGGCCCCGTGGCTGGCGGGGACCCCAACCAGACCATCCAGGTGAGCGCCTACTAGGGGCAGGGTCGCTGTGGGCGGGACGGGGTGGGGCGGGGAACGGCGCCCGGAGGAACCCCGAGCCGCGGCGGGTCGGCCTTGGACTCCGCAACTCCAGCCCGACTTGGCGGGGAGCGCCCGGGGCTGGACCAAAACCTTCCCGTCCCGCCCCGACTCTCTGGTTCCATATTCGGGGAACGGAAGGGACCCCCAACTCGGCCATTCAGGCTCGCCAAAGAATTGCGCGTCTCTTTGGGGACCCGGGGCGGCGGTGGCGCGCGGAGGGGCGCTGGCGCCCAGTCCCTGGCGGCCCCAAGTCCCGGGATCCCGGCGAGGCGGGGCTTAGTGGCCTCCGCCTGCTGCCTGCGGGGAGGGGGTGGACCGCTCCTCCTTCCCTCGGGACAGGCTGGAACCTGCTGTGGTCGGGATGGGAGGCAGGGATCAGACAGGAGGCTTTCACTGCCTACAGCAAAGAGTTGAAGCTCTCCCCACTGGGGATCTAGGGACTGGGTGGGACCCTCAAGGTGGGGGAGGGCGGCAAACAGCGGAAGTTTTAACTGGGGGTGCCAATTGGGCGCACTATCGGGGGCAGCGTGTGCGCCACAGGTGGTGCAGAGCGTGGGCTGCAGTCTCCCTGGGGGAGATAGGGCTTCAACCCCTGAAGACCCGCTGGGGGGGCATGCCTGCCCCAGCCTGAGCCTGCAGGTGGGGGACGGGTTAGGTGGCCCTACACATGGACACCTCACCAGGGAAGCAGGGCTTTGAGACCTCCCGATGTGGTGAGCCTCCTCGGCCTCCTGGGCTTAGCCTTGGCCCGGGCGGTGGGAGGGTCTGCTCCAGGGCTCCCTGATACCCCATGCTAGGCCTATCTTCCCATCCTTGCCAAATCTTAAGGAGAATCTGGGGGCCTCAGGGCTGATGTAAACTGAGCCACTTCCTCCAGGGAGGAGGTCACAGGCAGTAAGAAGTTGGGGGAGGGACCAAGGTAGCTGGAGAGTCCATTCACTGGGCCCCTTCAATGCCTGCCTTCCAACCGCCCTCGGCCCCCAGTGCAGGCAGTTGCTGACAGGGTTCCTGGTGTGGCAGAGAGATCCTGGGACAGAAGTGTTGCCTCCTCGGGCTCCTGGACTCCCCTGCATGCTCTCCTCTAAACTAAGCCCAGCACAGCTGCTATGGGGGGGTCTCAAGCCCACATTTCAGATGGAAAAACTGAGGCCTGGAAAGGCACAGATACCTGCTGGAAGCCCCACAGCCAGACCAGGATCTCTGTGGAAACTTGGGCCCCTGCTGGGGCCCTTGGCACATTTGGTTGACGTTATAGGGGCCGAGTCTAGGGAAGGAGCTTGTGTGGGGGTCCCCAAAACTGCCTCAGGGGCTTGGCTGAGCCCCCGCGGCCCCTCCTTGCTGCTCAGCTGAGATTCAGCCATTAGGGCAGCGCAGGTCACCTCGGAACCCCAGCCGGTCACCTCGGAACCCCAGGGTACTCTGCAGGCTCTTGAGGAGGGGCAGCTGCAGGGGTCCCTGCAGGGGATGGGGACGTTTTATTGCCCCCAGGGCTTAAAGGAGCAGCCTGTGGCCAGGGATCAAAGCCCCTCTCTTCTGCCTCTCCTTAGCTTCAAGGTTTTCCTCCCAGACCTCAGGTTCCTCGTCTATGAAATGGGCACCACGTGAGGGCCTGCTTCACCAGGAGTTGGAGCCCGGGAAGCCATCTGTCATACAGTGACTTCTTCACAGCCATGGCAGCCTGGTGTTATGTGCCACGGAACTGGCCCTGAATGAAAAGTGTCTGCCCTGGTCGCCCAGCCCACAATCTAGCAAGAGAGGCAAAAGCTTCCCGTTGGAAGCCTGAGGCCCTCAGCCACGAGGCTGCCGGGGCAGGGGATGGGAGACAGACCAGCAGCCGGATGGGCACCGGTGTGACCTCCGACAAGTCCCTGGACTGGCTGGCACCTGTGCCCTCTCCTCTGGGACCGGGGTCTGCTCAGTGCCCTGGTCTCTGACTGGATTGCTGATAGAGCCTTGTCTGCAGGCCCCGTGTGGTGGCGAGTGGCAGTGGCAGGGTACAGGAGGTGCCAGGGAGGTGAAACCCACCTTCTCTCCACAAGACTTCTCTCCAGTCTTGTGCCAGCATGGGGGAGATGGGTCATGGAGGACATGGGACCCAAGGCTGCCGTCCAGCAGCTCCTAGGGGGCCCCTGGAGGGTATGGGACAGAAGCTGGCGGGGGGGATTCCAACTGGGGCCTGGGAGAGGCCTGCTGGGCGAGGCGGTCTGTGCACTGGAGCAGGCAGAGGGCAACTCCCGTCTGGCCCTGCGCAGCCTCAGGTGGGCATGGGAGGAATTCCGGGCTGGCCTCACCCCCAGGGGAAGTTAGGGCTGGTGACTCACGAGGAGGGGAAGTTCTTATCGCTGCTCCCTATTTCCTAGCTCTGTTCCCAGCACGACCCTCTACAGCACACGGGTGGAGGGAGCCCGAGCAGAAATGCCGGCAGGGAGGCACTGAGGGCCCCCCGCTGTGGCCATGTGAGGACCACTGGAATTACCTCTCCCTGACTCTCTGGGTGGGCCTGAGCAGAACCTTCTCTGGGCCCCCTTGACCCTTGACCCATTCCCTGCACAGTGCTCAGAGTCCTGGGGGGGGGGTGTCTTGACAACAGTCAGCCTCGTCTGGAAGGCACACCCCCAGCCAGATGGCCCTGCCCACCTCCTCCTCCTGACCACCCACCCCGCCAGGCCCCCAATGGCCTGCACCCATGTGCATGGTACTTTCGGTGACACCCTTGAACCCCTCTTCTGCTTGCCCCGAGAGCCCCCGCAGGCCCGGGAGCCATAGCCCCAGGTTGCCCTTCAGGTGTCATCATCTGAGCTTGGTGATATGGCCGCACAGGTTGTGCCACTTCTCTGGGTGTCCTCCATTGCTCTAGCCCCTGGGTGTGGCACCTCTGGGTGGTGAGCTCAGGACCCAAAGCAGGTGTAGCCCCCACCTCTGAGCTCTCAGCCCCCACGGAGGCAGTAAATACAAAATCGTTAATAGCCAGACAATCCCAGGTCTGCAGGTAGAATAAATAAAGTAAGGTGATGCCAGCAGGATGTCAGGGCAGCATCTTGGGTGGTCCAGAGCTGGGTAGGATGCTGCAGAGGAGGTGACATCTGAGCTGAGATGGAGGGCAAGAGGTCAGGGTGCAAACGCCCCAGGCAGGAACAAGGTCTGAGATGGGGCCACCTAAAGCACCCACCACCAGGGGCATGGGGGCCTGCTGCTGCCTGTTGGTCTTGCCCCCCTGGGTGCACAGTGGAAGCCTGGAGCAGACATAATCTGGGAGGTGTGGGGCACTTTTCAGATGTGTGGCCTGGGGCTGGGAGCAGGGCATCCCACGCTCCCACCTCCACCTCCTAGGACAGGTCTGGCCTCCTGGGAGATGGGGAGGGGTGGGGTGGCTGCCTTTCCCAGACAAGGCCTCTCAGCCTCAATCGGTGCCAAGTCCCGGAGGGCTGCCTTTGTGTGCAGAGGGATGGCAGGTCTGGTTTCCTTGGGGCTGGGAGGTTGGGCCTCCACTCTGCCAGCTGCCAGGGCCCAGCCCTGCCCCCACCCCACCGCAGGCTCCCAGCACCTGCTCCTCCCCAGCAGGCCAGGATGCTGCTGGGAGCCCTCTGTGCCCCCAGAGGACAGGCCCTTGGCAGGTGTCTGGACTGTGACAGAAGCAGCTGCCTGGCCTGGGGTGGGATCATTAATCCTGGTGTGGCCAGGGCAGGTGGCAGCATTACCCCCACTCTTTGGATGGGGACACTGAGGCTCAGTGGCTGCCGTGACTTGGTCAGGTCCCAGGGCTCGGAAGTGGCAGAGCCAGGAGGTCCGGGCCTTGCTGGATGCCCACATGCCTCCACTGTGGGGCCAGTCCCCACAGGCCACCGGAATGGCTTAGTTTCGTTTCTCTGGAGACCCTAATCCAGATGGCTCTGGGTGAGAGCTCGGCAGGGGTGTTGTGGCACATGGGCTGTTGGAGGGGGGACAGGGGTCTGGCTCTCCTGATCTTCCTGCCCCCTTTCCTCCAAATGATCCCAGCCGTCTGTTCGTAGGGGGCATGTGATTTGTCCCTTAACTTGTCCCTTTCCCTCTCCTCTCTCTCTTTACTGCATGGCTCTTTTTGCCTCAAGACCTTTGTACCAGCAGCCACTCTGCCTGGAGCACCCGCCCCTTACAGTTTGTACCTCAGATGCCACCTCCTCAGAGAGGCCCACCTTGATTTTACCACCTACAGAAGTGCCCCTCTTCTTCCTCACTCTTGCTTCTTCCATAACGGATGTGATCACTGGTCACATGAGCCATATCCCCTGAGTCAAGAATGTAGTAGGTTTGCTAAGAAAATGAATGAATGATGGACGAGGGTCTGAAGACTGGGGATGGGAGGAGGACTAGAGGGGGAAGGGATCCAAGCCCTCCTCGGCCATCTGACCACTCTGTCCCCACAGGGCCAGTACTGTGACATCTGCACGTCTGCAAACAGCAACAGAGCACACCCCGTGAGCAACGCCATCGACGGCACAGAGCGCTGGTGGCAGAGCCCGCCACTGTCCCGCGGCTTGGAGTACAATGAGGTCAACGTCACCCTGGACCTGGGCCAGGTAGAGCCCCTTTTTTCGCCTCTGCATTTCCGGCCCTAGGATTCCCCTGGGGCACGGACCAGGAGGTGAGGTGCCCACCCTGAGTAGCCTGGAGCCTGGGCACAGACAGGCGTGGCAGTGGGCGGGCACCTCGTGTGTGTTGTGTCCACACCCCGCGGCACACAGGGGAAGTGAGGGCTGACCTAGGGCGCATGAGAGTTAGGGTGCGGGGTGCTGCGGGTGCAGCATGGAGGCAGGTAGGAATGCCGAGCCTTGGTGTTTGCTCTGAGGAATCCTCTGCGGGGGAACCAGGCTCTGGCTGGAGGGTGTGGGAGGGGCCTCAGGAATGTGCTGGAGGCTGGGGAACGTGGACATTCCTGGGATACCTGTGCTGGGATCCACCCAGGGCTTAGGTGCATGCGGGGGGGGGGGGGGGGGGGGGGGGGTGGGGCCCAGGCATTTCCCAGTGACAGGGAGCCCCCCTTGGTGGACCTGGGCTGTGAAATGGACGGGCAATCCCATTGCCTCCTGGGATCGGTTGGGAGCAGGTGAATGAGGCTGGGCCTGTCTGGGCTCCGGGCTGCAAGGTCCATCTTGCCAGACCCCACCCTGTTCCCAGGGGCTGGGCAGGAGTACTGCACTGCAGACCCAGAGGCCCAAGACCAGTCACCTGTGCTTCTGGCTGAGCCTCCTCCCGCTGTAATCCCGGGGGTGTTAGAGGACAGGTGGTAGTGGTAAAGTGTCTCTGAGAGCCTGCTGGAAGGGCAGGTCCCCGGCAGGTTTGGGGTGCAGCGTCGGGGTACCTTCGCCCCAGCCTGGAGGCCTGCAGGCCTGGTCCAGCGGGCGGTGGGCAGTGAGGGGAGTGGGTTCAAGTCCTAACCAGGGGCCTGGAATTTTGGAGGTAGGACTGGATTGGCTGTTATGTCACCAGAGTGGGGGAGGTGGAGCTGGGGAGAGCCCGGAGGTCCTGGGCGCCCTGCCTGCAGGTCCCAGGGCTGGAAGGGTTACCTGGCCCACGTCCTGTTCTGGGAGCCTGGGAGGGCCCTCACAGCCACGTGGGAGGGTAGTAGGGAAGCGGGGCAGCCCCCAGCCCTGGTCAGGTGACTTCTTCTTGCCCCTCCCTCTCCCCCCCCTCCTGGAGGGACAGGTCTGGCCAGGCTGGGGGAGGGGTGACGGCCCTAGCTGGGGGCACAGTGGCCCAGTTTCCATGGCAACCGCTGAGTGACCTCAGAGCAGGTGGGCATGCCTGCCCCGCCCAGCCTCAGTGCAGTGGTGGGCTGAGGAGCTCGCATGGCCCCCCACCCCCCTAGGCCCTGCGCCCCAAGCTGCTGTCTCCACACCTGTGAACCCTGCCTGAGATGGGGCCACAGGCCCTCATTTGCTTTGTAGACTGGCCCCAGGCCAGGTCTGGGTGCGCACCTTACCTCTCTCTGCCTCCGTTTCCCCAATCATAAAATGACACGAAGGGCAGAGGCCCATTTCCAGGGCTGTGTGGAGGGAGATGACCCACGCATCCATCTAGACGGGAGTCCTTCTCTGTCCCCCCACCCTCCCTCCCTTTTTTCCGCCCACTCATCCACCCTCTTTCCATCGACCTGTTTTTCCCTCCCCAGTCCTCTTTCCCTAACCGCCCATGAACAGACCAAAGCCCCTGACTAGGTTTGGGCCAAGGGGCTGGCAGCCCTGTCGGGGTGGGGGTAGGGGAGCACGGCGACGGCCCACCTGTGTGCTTTGATGCTGGGTGGGCCGGTGGGCCCCGTTCCCAGCTCCACGGCTGAGCGGGCCTCTGAGCCATGGTGTTACTCCAGGAGAAAACTGGGAAAGGGACCTCATTGCCCCTTCCTCCCGGAGCCAGAGCCAGAGCCGTGACTGGGTCCCTTCGGGGTGTCCCCACTTGCTGGGGTTGGGGTCGGAGACTGGGTCCTGCCATCGCTGGTCTGGGGCAGAAGGGACCATGGGGTAGGAAGTGAGAGCTCTGGGGGACCAGTGGAGGCGGCCAGGCAATAGCCTTGGGGGGAGGCATTTTGGAGGCCTGGGCCTGGAGCGTGTCCAGCTGGCCCTCACAGTGACCCTGGGTCTGGTGACGGGATGTCCCCAGGGCAGCACAGCTCCCCGTGCAGATCAGGGACAGACAGGGTGGGAGGGCCCAGCCCAGGGGCAGAGCCCGGGATCCCGACCCCTGACTGGGGCTCCCCCACTTAGGACGTCCTGGGAGGCTCTGGTCGAGGCATGGGGCTGGGGCTTCCACCAGGAAATGGGGCTGAGTGGGCAGCAGGCCTGGGCACTCCCCATGACAGGCTGCCAGCAGCCTTTGTTCTGGGATCTGGAGCGGATGCCCTGGAAACGGGGTGGGGGCAGCTGACACAGGGCATCGGGAGGCTTCCTGCCCCTGGGAAGACTGGAAAGGGGTCTGTGGGCTGCAGCACAGCTCCCGTCTCTCGCCAGGGCTGGAGGCTGGGCCCCTCAGTGTCTGCCTGTTGGGGCAGAGGAGCCTTGTGGGGCCAGTTAACCTGCCCCTTCTCCAGGGGTCACACCTTTCCCATGGTGGGGGTGTTCGACCCTCTTCCTTCTCATGTTGTACATAGAGAAACTGAGGCTCCAGGAGCCGCGTCCTGGCTGGGGAGGGCATGGGGGGCCTGGGCTTTGGTGCCCTGCCTGCTCGTTGTGTGGCCCTCAGCCAGAAATCTCAGATCTGAGCGGACCGGCCACCGGTCTGAGCATTGCTAGGTCTGGCCGCAGGGTCAGGAAGGCTCCACGGCTGGGGACGGAGGGGCAGTTTCCCATGTCCCAGTGGTGACTTGCCTGGGGTCCCCCCAGGGACCAGAGGTTCTTGCTTGTCTCCTTTCTCCCACTTTGGGCCTCCGGCTGCCTCTGGCTCCCCCTTCTCTGGACCCAGGGCAAGGCAGGTTCTGACCCAGTGCCCTGCTGCCCCTGGGGCTCTGCCATGGGGTCCCAGGCCCTGTCCCCACTCAGCCCAGTCGTTTTAAGGAGCTGGGCAGGTGAGTTGGGGCTCCCTCTCAGGACATGTCTCCCTGGAGGCCTGGCCGTGGGGGAGCCCCACGCCTTGCCTGCACCTACAGCCCACATTCCCCAGATCTGGCTTCAAGTAAGGAGTGCTGGTGCCCTGTGGTGGGGCAGGTCTGCCCAGGGCTGGAGGCCAGGTGGGGTGCAGGGGTGAAGGTGCAGGGGGGTACTGAGGCTGGCCTTGGGCTGGAGGCTGGGGTGGTTGGCTGTGACGCCAACAGTGTTGGTTGGGGACTAGAAATGCCAGGTGAGTGGTGCGTGCCCTCCCTGGGGCACAGGGGGGCAGCTCAGGGGGTAGCATGCCAGGAAGCAGAGCTCCCGTGAGGCTGCTACACTGGAGGGTGGCACTCGCTGGCACCTGGGGAACTGAGCGCACACATGCAGACACTGAGACCCTGTACTGGTGTCTGGAGGAGAGCCAGGGCTTGGCCGCGGCCGGGAAACCTGGCCTCCGTGCCTCAGTTTCCCCTCTGTACATGGTGGGGTGAGAGCATGTGCCCACGGCCTTTGCATCTTGGCAAGGGCCCCAGACACATGGGCTGCTTTGGTCGGCCCCCCAGTTCTGGGTGGCATGCGTTCAGAGGCTGGCCAGCTCGGGGCTCCCAGGGCAAGCCTCCTGGTCCAGGCGTGCCTGCTGGCCTGACTTCCCGGCCTCGCTGGGCGCTCAGCCATGTGGCCGGTGCCCCAGCAGGGTCAATGAGGTTATTCCAGGGGAGCGGTAGGAAGTACGGCTGGGGCTGGCCAGGCTCTGGTTACAGAGCCCAGCGGCCGGGACAGGTGTGGAGGCTGGACCGGACATGGCCCCTTGAGCTGGGCTCCCTGAGGGAGGAGAGTGGGGGTGGTCGTGCGTGGCCAGCCTGAGGCACCCCCTGCTCGGGCCCCTCATCTCCTCGTGAGAATCAACGAAATCCTGCCTCTGCTTGTCCTTTGCTCGGAGGACACGGGGCCGTTTGTCCCCGGCCTGGGTGTCCTGCTGCTGGCACACTCACCCTCGGCAGCCACACACAGCCATTCTGGACTGCTTGTCTCTGCTCACTCTGGGCACACACAGAAGCCCCCCGCCATCTCACACTGGACCCCGCAGACCCTGTTGGCTCCCAAAGGCTCCTGTTTTCCATCTGTTTTTCAACAAGCCCCCAATGTTAACCTCCAGCAGTACTGCTCACCAGAGACTAAACTGTTTGGGTTTTGGGGTCCCTTGGGATAAACTCCACTTCGTTTGGCTGACCATCTGGCCTGACCTGGGCCAGGCTGCAAGGAGTAGGGGATGGGAGCGGGGACCTGTGGGCTGAGCCTAGGCCTGAAAACACCCCTTCAAGGCAGGGGGCCCAAGACAGCCCTGGGGTGGTTGAGGGTCTCTGAACTGCCCCCAGACTCCCCTCCATCGAGGTGCTGGACCACGCCAGGCATTTGCTCTCCACTCTACCTGGTGAGCTCCTGCCCACCTGTCAGGGGCCCCTCTACCCCCACCCATTCCCTGAACGTCTCCCGTCCCTGCTCTGCACACCTGTGCATTGGGTACCGCCCAGCAGAGCCTGGTCCCTGGGGCCTCAACTGTCCTCTCTGAATTGCCATGTTTCACTTGTCTTTCCAGCAGTGGCTTTTCTACTCCCCATCTCTCCTGGAGCTGGTCCATGAGTGGCCCGGTTTTGGGCTCCCTGACCTGGTGTGTGGACAGCCACGCTTATTTACCCAGTTGGGGGCCTGAGTGGACACGCCTGGCCTGCCCTGCCCTGTCCGGGCCCTGCTGACCCCTGCTGTGGCGTTTATCCTTATCAGGATTTCCAGATGGGGTCTCTGCTGAGAGGGTGGGCACATTGGGGAGAGGGCAAGCCCGGGGCTAGGTCAGGTGGGTTCAGCGCATAGGCATGGAGGCTCCCCAGCAGTCTGGGGGCGGGGGTCCAGGTCTGGGTGTCCCGGTGTTCATTCTGGCCCGGACGCTGGCTCTAGGAGGGGCTTCCTGCCTCCAGCCGGCCTCTGCCCAGGACCCCGGCCCACGGGCCCTGCTTCCTGCAGAGCCAGGCTGAGTCATAGACTGCCTGGTGATTCAGGCAGTGGGGGCTGGGCCCTCCTCTCCCAGGACGGGCACAAAGGGCCAGCCTGGGTCTCCCGGCTCTGACCATCTTACACTCCCGGGGTTCCAGCCAGGGCCCTGCCCTGGTGACATAGGTGCCTGAGCCCAAGAGGCTGTGGCCAGCTGTCACCCTCTGCCCCAGCTTCTCCCGAGGGGTGCAGAGGCCCTGCTGGGGCCTGCAGCACTTTTCCTAGCCTTCCCTGTGGTGTCAGCCCTGCCCCGGTGCACTCCCCTCCCCTCCCCTCTGCCTCCGGACACCAAAGTGTGGTGTAGTGTCAGGTACTCTCTGCAGCATCCCTGCTAGGTGGCCGCTGGCTTCTGCTTGTCCCGCTCCAGGGACAGGTGGCGACGTCCTATATAAGGCTCTCAGAGCCGTCACACCATCTTGAAAGGCCCTGTGCCCTGCCTGACTCCTGGGCTTTGCACCTCTGCTGTGTTTGTCTTTCCACTGCTCCCGTTTGTCTTTCTGCTGCCCAGAGAGGGGAGGTGACTTCCCAGGGCCACACAGCCCCTGGTGCCTCCTGCTCAGGCCCCAGCACCCCCACCCCTACCCCGTCAGGCAGTGGTCCGGAGACAGATGCTCTCCTGGGGGGCCCTGGCCCTCCACAGACAGGCTGGGGGTGGGGGCTGGGGGTGCGGTGGCCGAGAGGTCTGGCTGCTGTCCTGGAGGCATGCCTGCCCCAAAATAGCCAGATGGTTAAAAATAACTCAGGAGGCTTTTGTTTGGCTTTTGCTTTAAAAGACGTTTTTTCCTTCTGCAGAGAACTGTAGCAGCGGGAAAGGTCAGCAGTGGGCCTGGCGGGGGTGTGGGGTGTGGGGTGTTGGGGGGGCCGTGTCCAGGGAGACCAGAGGTTTGCCTCCCTCCCGGGTCATGCCCAGTGTGGGAACAGATGGGGAGCGCTGGGTGCATGCCTTTCCTCCCCTCCAGCCTGGGCCGGGACCTGGGGACAGATGACCAGGTGGTCAGACGGACAGGATGTGGACCTCCGTAGCCACATCCCCGGGTGCCAGGCATGGGGTAGGAGTTTCCGTGCCACCCTTGTTCTGCCTGATCAGGCTTCAAATCAATATTTGTGCAAGCGCTCTCAGCTGGGAAAAATGCAATCGGCCCGCCGACCTGACCCGGGGGAGGGACAGAGCTGGCCAGCGGAGGGTGCAGCCTGGTGGCCTCACTCAAGGGAAAGGCGGGGGTGGGTCCCAGGGGCTGGGCGGGAGCCTTTCATCTCCTTCGGGATCTTCTGCGTGTGCTGCACGCCCCCCCCACCCCCGCCCCAGCCGGTGTCTGTGACTCACGCATACCCAGGCCTCCGGACCCCGCCCTGACCCCCTTCCTCACGAAGACCTCTCCTGGCACAGGGGCCATCCAAAGTCCCCCAGGGCTCCCCGGAATGCCTGTGTGCAGGGTGCGTCCCCTGTGGGCTCGTCTCCCTCCCCTGACTGGACAGGCCCAGGGGAAGATGACCTCAGAGCCTGGCAGTGGGTAAATAGGTTGTGCCCCCCCCACCCCAGGGAAAGGCCACTTGGCTTGATGCAGGCAGGCCTTCCAGGAAGGGCAGGACTCAACAGGCGTGTCCAGGATCCTGGGACCGTGCCCCTGCCGGCATTCTTAGCAGCCTGTGCCTCCTGAGGGCTGGGCCACGAGGGGTCCACCATCCCTCTATGTGGTCACCACAGCGGCCTCAGGCTGATAAGTGCTGGGGGTGGAGGGGTGACTGGACCTCAGGCAGGGAGCCTTGCTCTGCCTCCGCTCGTCTGGGGCAAAAATCCAGATCAGTGGACACCAGAAGGGGACCTGCTTCCCTGGGCTGGGCAGGGCTCCACTGAGGGTGCAGGGGGTGGCCTGAATGTGACGTCACCCTCGAGGTCAGTGGACAGTTCCAAGCCTACCTGGTGTGGTACCCCTGTGAGCGTGCCCCGAGTGGGGGGTGGGCATCCCCCCACATGTAGCATGTTCACCAGCCACGTTCTCTGCCTGTGTCTGGGGCCTCCCACTCCTGAATGCAGACTGGGGGTGTCTGTGTCCCCCCGCTCACCCTGCTCAGTCTCCTTGGAGCCCAGAGCCCAGCCTGGACAATGCCCGTCTACTTTGTTGTTCCCTTGGTTTTGGGGCCGAGGGGGAGGAACCACAGTCCTTCCCCGTGGGAGGCGGAGCCTGGCGTGGGCACCTCTGTGTGTGGGGCACAGTGACACGTGTCAGGGGTGTGAGGGTGCAGCCTGCTCATGTGCCCACCCTCTCGGGGGTCTGGGTGGCCCAGCCTGGACATCGAGGCCACCGGCTGGGCAGGTGATTCTGCCTGAGCCCAGGGCTATACCCAGTGGCCCCATTACCCTTCCTAGGAGCTGTGGTCCGGGGTCATGGCTCCAGGCGCTGACGTGGGGACCCCCTTTGCCTCATGCTTCATGGATTGCCTTTGGCAGCGAGAGCCCAGCTCCCCATTTTCCAGTCTGTCTCCCCGCCTGGGGCCTTGTGACAATGGCAGGGGCTGGGCCCTAGCTGCTCCAGGCCACCTGCCCCTGGGGCCTCAGTGGCTGGGGGCTGGTCGGCAAGTGGAAGGCAGGTTCCAAGTTGGTTCTGAGTATGATGTGGGATGACCAGGGGCCCCATCGCAGGAGTAGGGGTCACCTGCCAGCTCTGTGAGGAGACCAGGCTCACTTGGGAGCTGGGGCGCTGCCTGGGCCCTGTGGACGACCTGCCCCATGTGCCCTGGCACCACCAGGCCTGTCTCAGCCTCAGAGCCCAGGGGCCAGTGTGGCCCAGGGGCCTGGGGCAGGGATGGGGAGGCAGGCGGGTCTGGGCCCTGGGCCAACACACCCCCAGACCCGGGAGGGGAGCCCTCAGAAATGGTGGTGTCCTGGGGAAGGCCTCAGTGGCCACTGGCCAGTCAGCCAGGCCAGGGGCTACTCCCTGAGCCAGGAGGCCCTCTCAGGCAAACCCACAGATGTCTACTGTGGAGAAGGGAGCCTCTCAATGGCAGGGCGGGGGGACCCTCAGGTCGTCAACACCCTCACCACCCACAGGTTTTCCATGTGGCCTACGTGCTCATCAAGTTCGCTAACGCCCCTCGGCCGGACCTCTGGGTGCTAGAGCGGTCCATGGACTTCGGCCACACCTACCAGCCGTGGCAGTACTTTGCCTGTGAGTCTCCCAGAGCCAGGGGCTGGCTGGGGTGGGGGGGGTGTCCCCTGGGATGGGCTGTCATTACCGTGCTCTCTCACGCCTGGCTTCTGCCTGGGTCAGGACTGCTGGGTGCGCGTCCCCAAAGGCAGGTGGGGGGAGCGGTTCCCGTCCCTGACGTGGAACCCACAGTCCCCATGCAGTCTCTTGGCTCCCTCTGGACTGGCTTCATGCTCTGGCAGCTTGTGAGTAACAAAGGTGGCCCACTGAGCTGCCCAGTGGCGAGAGCACGGAGCTCCACGCCCATGCTCCCTGACTGGCCATGTCACGTGCCACCCGGCCCAGTCATGTACGTGGGGTAGCTCTGATTGGGTGGCCCTGGGTCACCCAGTACTCCACGCCTGAGAGTCAGGGCAGGTAGTTGCCTAAAGGGCAGTGGAGAACAGTCTCCCAGCCTGGGGTGAGGGCTGTCAGGGGCCTTATTCTCTGCAGAGAGGCAGCCAGTGTGAGGTGGGCCATTCAGAACCACCGGGCTCAGGCATGGCCCCCGCCAGGCCCTCCAGAGGTTCCCGCGTGCCATTCTCCCTTTGGGGTGGCGGGTGACCCCTCGAGGCAGGGCTGTGCTCCCATCTCAGGGCTGAGGCCATGAGGCTCTGGGGGTCCAGACACGCAGCGGGCCTGGAGTTCTGCACCCTCACCTCCTGGCCTGTCTCTTGCAGCCTCCAAGAGGGACTGCCTTGAACGATTTGGGCCACGGACGCTGGAGCGCATCACGCGGGATGACGATGTCATCTGCACCACAGAGTACTCCCGGATTGTGCCCCTGGAGAATGGCGAGGTGGGCGGACGGCACGGAGGGGGTCCCAGCCGGTGTGCTGTGGTGGGCGGTGTCGGCCCGACCCCGACCCTGACCCTGACCCTGACCCTGACCCCGACCCTGACCCCGACCCCGACCCCGACCCTGACCCCGACCCCGACCCTGACCCTGACCCTGACCCTGACCCTGCTGTCTGCAGATTGTGGTGTCCCTAGTGAACAGGCGTCCGGGGGCCATGAACTTCTCCTACTCACCCCTGCTGCGCGACTTCACCAAAGCCACCAACATCCGCCTGCGCTTCCTGCGCACAAACACGCTGCTGGGCCACCTCATGGGCAAGGCGCTGCGGGACCCCACCGTCACCCGCCGGGTGAGCACGCCAGCTTGATGGGTCCCGTGGAGGGTCGGGGGTGGAGGGGTGCAGGCCGGCAGCGGGGCGGCGTGGGCAGCAGCATAGGGGGCAGGGGGTGGCGGGGCTGGCGTGGACGGCGCCGTGCTCATGGCTGGCGGGTGCAGTACTATTACAGCATCAAGGACATCAGCATCGGCGGTCGCTGTGTCTGCCACGGCCATGCGGACGTCTGCGACGCCAAAGACCCCACAGACCCCTTCAGGTGAGACCTGCTCAACCCCCTCATCTGCTCCCCGATCCCAGGGGAGGACACGTGCTTCCATTGCCTGCCACGTCCCTGGCCCCTGGTGATCTGCACGGGCCGCCACCCTGTGACCTGTTTCTCCAGATGCACAGAAAGGTGCAGGGGCAGCAGAGCTCACCTCCAATCTCACAGTCAAAGCCACACTAAGAGGCAAGCCCCAAACCTCCTCACTGGGGCGGATGGGTCTGGAGAATGGAGGGGCGTGGTCACCCTAGCCGGAGGACTCAGGCCTGCTGCTCCCCTCCCACAGGCCCTCTGGTCGCCCCGGCCTGTCCAGTCTCAGGGTGGCCCTGGGACAGCACAGCTAATTACTCTGGGAAATGAAGTGCCCAGTAGGAACTCGTGAGGGCTGGGAGCAGAGCCCACTGTACTGCCTGGTGTCTGAGGGACAGGCAGGTCTGCCCTCCCCTGCTGGGGCGGCGACTTCCAGCCTCACTCACCTGTACCTGCATGTGGGCTGAGCTCAGCTCACCCTGCCGGGCAGCAGGGGTGCGTGGACTGGGCATCGTCCCCAGAACCACAGACACCAGCGCCCGTCACATACTTACGCCCTGTTGTCCCTGCACCGGACTCCTGGCACCATGGCCTCTCCTCCAGGGAGGCTCCGCCCCTTTGCCTCCATCACCTCCTGCCCCGCCCACTCCCTGCCTGCCACCTGCAGCACCTTCACCGGCATCGCTTTGCTGACTACCTGCCCAGCTCTGTGCTGAACTCCTCCGTCTCCCCTCACTCGCTGTCCCCTTCCCCTTGACTTAGAAGTTACGCATTTGGTCTCAGTCACCTCTGGATGCTGTAACAAAACACAGAGGGCGGCTGATAGCACTTCGCGCCTTGGTTCCGGATGCTGGCCGGTCACTTCCTGGTTCATAGCCAGCATCTCCCTGCTGTGTCCTCACACGGGGCGGAAGGGCAAGCTGCTCGCTGGTGTCCCCTAATAAGGACACGAATCGTGTTAATGAGTGCTCCCCTAGGCCCTCCTCACCTCCCAGAGGCCCCACCTCCAAATACCATCCCGGGGGCTTAGGTTCCACATGGGACTTTTTGGGGGGACACAACCATTCGGTCTGTGCCAGCTGGCAGTGCCACACATGTCTTTTCCAGTTCTGCGTACTGTAGTGGAACCCTGTTTCACAGGCATAGACTGAGCGATGGGCCTGAGGGCGCTCACCCAGGCACAGCCCATGGAGCCGCCCGCGTCTTCCCGATCCTCCGCCCTCATTGTCGCTCCTTCCCAGGACCTCACAGCATCCCCGGGGACTGTCTTCCCTGCAATGCCCCCTTCGTTGCTCTTTCCATGAGACTCTGTTTGTTAGTCATGTCTGAAAATGGCTGTCATGCCCTCACTCGGGGTGAAGCTGTAGCTGACTGCAGAACCCCTGATTGACGGCCGTGTCTCAACACTTCCGAGACATCCGCTCACTGTCTTTTGGTGTCTCTCGGTGCTTGGGAGAGTCTGCTGTTGTCACTCTGCCCCTTCTGGATGTGTCTATAATCGTCTTGGTGCTCGGCAGGTTTCCTCACACTTTTTGAATCTGAGAATATGAGTCTCTGTTCATTCAAGACCCTTCTTGGCCGTTAGCTCTCCCCTATTCTGTCTTTTCTCTTTCTGGAATCCCAGTTATGGTTTCCTTCCGTCTCAGGACTTCTGGGACGTATCCCCACCCCGCTGCCTTCCCAGCTCCCTCCTGGAGAGTTCTTCAGTTCAGAGTCAGTCCCACTGCGTCTGACCTGCTGTGTAGTCCACCCATTGCGGCTTCTATTCAATAATTTTATTTTTCATTTATGGATGTTCTGATGGTTTCTTGTCTTACATCTGCCTATTTTTCATAGCATTGCATTTTTTATGATGTTTTAGATTCCTTTGGTTATAACCTTTAAACATTCTTACTTTACGGTTTCTACCCGATTGCACTGTGAAATTCTTGGGGTCGAGTCATGCTGTTTGTCACGTCGGGAGCCATGCTGCTCTGTTATGCCCGTGTCCCTGGAGTGGGAAGAAGCCCCATGGAGTGGTTTTGCGAGGCCCTTTGCCAAACACCCCAGGGTGTCACCAGGCTAGCACCACTTTTTATGTTAACTTCTTGGTTTAAAGTTGCCCCGACCGTGTAGATTACTGAAAAATCAAACAGCAGCTAGAGGCCCCTGGTTCCAGAGTCAAGACAGATGGCATGTGATTACCTGTCTGTGGCAGGTTATTCCCACTTCCTCATCCACTGAGGCCCTCCAGATGTCCCTGGACTCTGAGGGACAGCAGTATTGACTCCCAAGGCCCTACAAACCTTCATGGGGACAAGGCCAAAGCTGCATGATCAGAGCTCTGGGTCTTACCTTCGTGGACTGGCTTGCAGGGTCTCACATAGCACTGCAGCCGTGATGCTGGCCTGGGACCCAGGAGCACACAACCCGGCCTGGGGCTGCTTCCTGCCCCCACCTCAACTGAGCTGTGGTCTGTCCTGGGGGTGGGGCTTGGCATGGGTGCCTGTGCAGTAGGTGGCTGTAGCCTCGGTTCCCAGCTGAGACCAGCTGTCCCTTGCCCACTGAGCCAACAGGCGCTGTTCTCCAGGATAGCAGGCAGGATTCCAGCCCTCTTGAGTGCTGTCCACCCCCGGCTGGAAGAGGAAGCAGTTCTTGGCCACCTGCCCGGGGAGGTGCCCTGGATGCGTGGGGGTGTCTGGCTGAGCTCAGGGCTGCCTGCTGAGCGAGACCTGGCCCTCGGGGCTAGCCCAGGACGCCGTGGGCTTGGCCTTGGGTCCTGGCCCTGGAGAGGATGGCATAGCCCCAAGGCCCAGTGCCCCAGGCTGACCTGCATGCAAAGGCCATCGCACTGACCACTCAGGCATCGCCTGCCCCAGGCACCACCCACCAATACAAACCCCTGCTGTAGCTCCCACCCTCCACAAAGACCTTGTACAGCCCCTGTTGCCTCTGCTTCCTTGTGTCCCCCTGGGTCCACGGTGGGTCTGAGCCCCTCCTGTGCCCTGTGTCCTCACAGGCTGCAGTGTGCCTGCCAGCACAACACGTGCGGGGGCTCCTGTGACCGCTGCTGCCCCGGCTTCAACCAGCAGCCATGGAAGCCGGCGACGTCTGACAGTGCCAACGAGTGTCAGTGTGAGTGGCCCCACGTGCACACACGGTGCTCACAGATCCACTCACACATGTATTCATATGCCTTTGCTCATGCTTGCACAACAGTCACATGCACACGTTCACACGTGCACACACAACACTCGGGCATACACTCGTACAATGCACACTTGCGTGACGCACATGTACACATGGTGCTCACACTTGTGTGCACATACATAAAATGCTTATACGTTCGCCAATGCACACACGTGTGCTCACACATGCACACACGTGTGCTGTAGGCACACTCGGGCAACACGGCATGTTCTGCCACCCGAGCCCCATCTGGGGTCACCCGTGGTTTGTGGGATGTGTCCCAGCGGTCCTGGCCGGGCTGCCAACAGCTGAGGGCCCTTCTCTCCAGCCTGCAACTGTCACGGCCACGCGCACGACTGCTATTATGACCCCGAGGTGGACCGGACCAATGCCAGCCAGAACCAGGACAGCGTCTACCAGGGCGGCGGCGTGTGCATCGACTGCCAGGTGGGCTGAGTGCATCCGGGCCAGGCCTGCCGTGGGGAGCAGGGGACACCAGGCACTCGGGGAGGGTGGGGCCGCCGTGCTGGGTGGGAGCGCCCGTGACTCAGTGCTCTGCACCACCCCAGCACCACACCACCGGCGTCAACTGTGAGCGCTGCCTGCCAGGCTTCTACCGTGCCCCAGACACTCCCCTGGACTCGCCCCAGGCCTGCCGCCGTGAGTGGGGTCCCCCTGGGGGGCGTCCTGGGGACAGGGATGGCCCGGGCAGGGTGTCCCAGGCCCTCGCCGCTCTGGGAGGCCTGGCCATGGCTCTCATCCTGCTGCCCAGGTTGGTCTCATAGCCCTGGGCTCGGGGTCTCATGACTTCCTGGCCCCTGGTCCCCACCCAGGCTGCAACTGCGAGTCGGACTTCACAGATGGGACGTGTGAGGACCTGACTGGCCGCTGCTACTGCCGGCCGAATTTCACGGGGGAGTGGTGTGACGCGTGTGCTGAGGGCTTCACAGGCTTCCCGCACTGCTACCGTGAGGGGGCCGGCCAGGGGTGGGGGGAGCCCAGGGGGCCCTTTTGTCCTGCCTGGCTGACATGCTACGTCTCCTCCCCTCAGCGATGCCCTCCTCCTACAATGACACTGGGGAACAGGTACTGCCAGCTGGACAGATTGTGAGTAAGTGTCTCCGAGGTCCTCACTGCCCTGGGTCCCACGGGAGCAATGGCGCAGGAGGGGGCCATACAAAGGCCCAGCAGAGAGGGAGGATTTCATTTTCGTCACGTCAATTTTGATTCTTTTATTTGCATGCAAATAATACATGTTCATACTAGAAAACCTTCAAAAATATAAGTAAGCATAAAGTCGAAGCAAAACTTTATCCAGACTCTCACCATCTACAAATCACCCCTCTCCACTGCAAAACCGTTCTCTGTGCGTACACACCCGGCTTTCACAAACATTGACATGTGCTATACGCTGTTTCATAACTGCGTTTTCCACCCACCACAATCCTGTAAACATGTCACTTCTGGTTCTGCACTACACAGAGAGCTGCAGCATTTATTTAACCAACTCTCGATTGTTGGAAATTTAGGTTCTTTCCAATTTTCTATTTTCAGATAACGCGCCAATAAACATCCTTGCAGCTAAAGGTTTCCATAAATACTTATTTTTTTCTGAAGGACAATTTCCCAAAGGAGGTTCTGCCCAGGCTAGACATGCACACGCTAGGACATTCTGGGCCGTAGGCTGCCAAGTTGCTCTCTCCAAATTAAACAGTCTCCCAGCGTTGGGTGGCAGTAGCAGTGTTCACACATGTTAATCAACTCATTGTGTTGACGACATAGCAACAAATATTGTCATCTTGATTTGCATCCACTGGGGAACGCACTCCACCTCCTGACTGTTTCTGGCACTGGGACACGTCTTTGGGTTGATGGTGTGTCATTGTCTAATCAGCAGGTGTCTTCCTTTCATAACAGGACATAAAATAATGGTGTGTTTTATACTCGGTGATGTCGTCGATTAGATTGCGTTTGGAGCTCATTGTTTTCAGCTGCATTTTTTCCTTGTTCACTGGGGCGAGTTCTTTCCACGTTAATTATTACCCATTCCCTGCCGCTTGTGTTTTTTCTCCCCATGGGTCATTTGCCCTTTACTATTTAGCGTGCTTTCATTTGTGTGCCGGTGTTGTAAACTTTAGGTGAATCTGGGGACGTTCTGCTTCGTGGTCTCTCAGTCATATTTAGATGGCGGTCCCTAAGTCCACCTAGTGTCGTGCTTGTTGGTTCTTTGACAGTTTTTCTTTTTTACATTTACATGTTTCGTTTTTCGTCCGTGGTGCAAACCAGGCCAGCAGTCATTTCCGGAAAAGGACCACACAGCCAGTGTTTTGGACACGGAGGGCCGTGTGGTGTCTGTCATGGCGTTTACCTCTGCCGTTGCACGTCACAGTGGGCCCTGTGCCAATGAAACTATTTACAAATTAGGTGGAGGGGCCCTGCCATCGTTCGTGGCTTAATTTATAACTGAACCCCCTTTTCCTTTTCTGCCCAATCCCGACCTCCTTTCTGGTCTCTGTATCTACTATGAGTTTGGTCTCTGTATCTACTGTGAGTTTCTGTTTTATTTTGCTTTTTTTTTTTTATAGATGCCACATATAAGTGAAATCACAGCATATTTGTCTTTCTCTGTCTGACTTACGAGTATTTCACTTAGCGTTATATCTTCTAGGTCTATCCATGTTGCCGCAAATGGTAAGATTTCATTCTTTTTCATGGCTGAGTTGTATTCCATTGAATATACGTACCACCTCTTCTGTATCCACTCATCTATCTATGTGCACTTAGGCTGTTTCCATATCTTGGCTATTATGAATAGCGATACAATGAACATAAGAGTGCAAATATTTTTTTGAATTAGTGGGTTTTTTCTTCAGATAAATACCCACGAGTGGGATTGCTTGTTCCTACCGTAGTTCTATTTTCAATTTTTTGAGGACCCTACTCACTGTTTTCCATAGTACTGAACCAGTTTACATTCCCACGAACGGTGCACAAGGGTCCCCTTTTCTCCACATCCTCGCCAATACTTACCTTTTGTCTTTCAGAGAACAGCCATTCTGACAGGGGAGGTGATATCTCACTGCGGTTTTGATTTGCGTTTCTCTGATGATTAGTGATGTTGAGCATCTTTTCATGTGTCTGTTGGCATCTGTGTCCTCTTTGGAGAAATGTCTCTTCAGGTCCTCTGCCCACCTTTTAATTGGATTATTTTTTTTGATGTTGAATTGTATGAGTTCTTTATGTATCTTGGATATTAACCCCTTATCAGATGTATCATTTGAAAATATCTTTTCCAATTCAGTAGGTTGCCTTTTTGTCTTGTTGATGGTTTCCTTTGCCAAGCAAGCAGAATTTCACTTTCAATCTGTGACTTGTACAATGAATTCTGTTAACGCCCTCCCTCATACGGACCACCACTGAACACAGTGCTTTCATTAGTGAGCCCGGTTGAAAGGCTTCTCGATTTCCTTTCTGTTCATTTTTCTTTGGTTCAGTTCTCATTTTACTGCATCAGGGTCAGATGTGGTAGCCTGATTTCTGCTTTTTGTCTTTGGAATTTGAGATCCTCTTTGTTTTGCACCCTTTTAGATGGACAGGACGGTGTGTTCTCTGTTGGGCACACATTTCTGTGTGGGCATCTATTAAAGCACACGTGTTATTACGCTGTTTAAATCCACTCCGTTCTTGCTTAATTTTTGTCACATTCTGAGAACAGTACATTCAGTCTGTCTCTAGGTTTTGCCAAATTCTCCTCACGATTGTAATAGTTTAGCTCTGCCCCCCAAGACCACATTTTTCCTGCTCCTGGAGCATTGGGTTTGCCACCTCTCTTGGGGAGCGAGTCCATCTTCTTAATGGACACCCCCTTTGTCCTCATTAATGCTTCTGGCCGTGGGTTTGCTGACTCTTCTTCATCATCCTCACTTGCTCTGCATCTGTCTTCGGTTCAAGGTGTGTCCTTTCAAGAGGACATGCCTGGATTTTCCTTTTAGAGTCAAACTGACTCCTTTGGGTTGTATCTCAGGAAAGGAGACTTGGCCTGGCACAGGGACGGTGGCCACTGTCAGTTGTCCTCCCTTAATTTTTCCTTTCCCGCCTTTCACTGGAGTGAGCAACCAAACGTGTTTTGGTTTTGGTGGGTTGGTTTTTGTTCCCTTCTCGGAGTGTTTGCAAGTTCTCTTTCTATCTTTGGGTCTGGTCCGTGGCGACCCTTACCTTTCTGACAAATATTGAACCGTTATTTTCTGTCAGTAACAAAAACTAAATAGTGTTTATGACCTTGTCTTTATGCATAAATTAAGATACTTAGCGTGCTTTTGCTCCCTTCTTCCCAACCCCAGAATTACTTATAAAGGCTAGACGTTTTTGTTTGCCATGTGATGACTTTGTGTTTACATTCTCTGGCTGTGTTAACGCCCACAATTGTTTATATCATGAACCACCAGTTCAGTGTGTAGTTGCCCTTATTGTATCACACACCGTGTATTTCCTGAAATGTCGGCTTTCCCTTGTTGAGATTTTTATTGTCTGTTAGTTTTGTACACGTGCAGTGTACAAGTGTAAGGAAGTGAGTTTGTGAACAAGGGAGGTTTTCCAGCGGGGAGGGCCACCTCTGCAGGGCATCTGAGACTCCCTCCTGTCCCCCACCCGCCAGACTGTGACTGCAGCGCCGCTGGGACCCAGGGCAACGCCTGCCGAAAGGACCCGCGGGTGGGACGCTGCGTGTGCAAACCCAACTTCCAGGGTACCCACTGTGAGCTCTGCGCCCCAGGGTTCTTCGGGCCGGGCTGCCAGCGTGAGTGCCGCCCCAACCCCATCCTGTTTCTCTGTGGCCGCTGGGAGCCGGGCCCCTTCTGACGGGCGTGGGCGTCCTTCTCTGTAGCCTGCCAGTGTTCCAGCCCTGGAGTGCTGGATGCTGACTGTGATCGTGACTCAGGCCAGTGCACCTGCCGAGCAGGCTTCGAGGGGGCCGCGTGTGACCGGTGTGCTCCTGGCTACTTCCACTTCCCGCTCTGCCAGCGTGAGCAGGGCCACCCCAATGGGCCTGGGTGGGCGTGGGGCCTGGGGCCTGGCCTGCCCGGCTCAGGGCCACTGTGTGCCTCTCCACTCCGTAGTGTGTGGCTGCAGCCCTGCAGGGACGCTGCCCGAGGGCTGCGACGAGGCTGGCCGCTGCCTGTGCCGGCCCGAGTTTGATGGCCCTCATTGTGACCGCTGCCGCCCTGGCCATCATGGCTACCCTGACTGCCGCGGTGAGCAGAGGGCCGGGGAGGGGCAGGAGGGCCACCCACAGGTGCCCATGGCCTGAACCTGGGTCTGTTGCAGCCTGCAACTGTGACCCCCACGGTGCCCTGGACCAGCTCTGCGGGGCGGGCGGGTTGTGCCACTGCCGCCCCGGCTACACGGGCACCACCTGCCAGGAGTGCAGCCCCGGCTTCCACGGCTTCCCCACCTGTGCCCGTGAGTATCCTTGTGGGAGGCCAGGAGGGCAGGTGTGTCTCACCACGTGCCCACACCCTCTTCCTCCCCCAGCCTGCCACTGCTCTGCCGAGGGCTCCCTGCATGCAGCCTGCGACCCCCGCAGCGGGCAGTGCAGCTGCCGGCCCCGTGTGACGGGGCTGCGGTGTGACGCGTGTGTTCCCGGCACCTACAACTTCCCCTACTGCGAAGGTGAGGCCGGTGCAGTGTGCGCGTCGGGTGCTGTGTGTGCGTCGTGCAGGGCACACCTTCCTGTGCTGGGGTTCCCACCACCGTCCATGCTCATGCGTGTGCTGGGGTTGTTCACGCATGCGTTCGTGTCCGTGTCTATGTGCTGTGCGTGTGCATTCATGTGCTTCGTGAGTGTCTACGCTCATCTGCTAGATCGTGTATGCTCACGTGCTATGTGCCTGTGCTCACGTGGCTCTCCACACGCACGTGTTCCCGTGCTGTGTGTGCTCATTTCATTTCATAACCATGTGCTGTGTGGTGGAGGAGGGTACACGCCCTCACGGTGTGGGGACCAGAGCACGGACACGTACATCTTTTTGCCTGTTTATGCATGTGGGAGATATGTGATCTGGCTCCCGAGGGGCCGTGGGTTCTGGCCAGGCCTTGGGGAAGTTCTTGGCCATCAGGATCAGTGACCAAGGAATGACCACAGCCCGGGTGTCTCTCCACAGCTGGCTCCTGCCACCCTGCTGGGCTGGCCCCAGCCAATCGCGTCCTTCCTGAGGTGAGCCCAGGTCAGCCCTTGGTGGGGCTGAGGCCATCGCTTCCAGTGAGACCATCACTTCTCTTGCCACTTGGTCACCATGGCAACCTCAGGGCCCATTTGTTCCCTTGGCTAGTCCTCTGTCCCCACTCTAGGGGCATGCCAAAGATGGGACAGAGTCAGGGCTCCAGGGCTGAGGGTTTGTAGATAGGAGGGCAGGGACCCACTCTGACCCTCAGTCTCATTCTCTCCCAGGCACAGACCCCCTGTACGTGCCGGGCTCATGTGGAAGGGCCAAGCTGTGATCGCTGTAAACCTGGGTTCTGGGGGCTGAATCCTAGCAACCCCGAGGGCTGCACCCGTAAGTTTGCCTGGAGAGAGTATTAGGGGCTGGGGGAGACTCCTGGGAGACCAGGGAGGTGAGAGCTGGCCCCATGGAGTCCAGGCCCTCCTGTCCCCTCCCCAACTCAGGCCTGCTCTGCCCCTTCCCCAGGCTGCAGCTGTGACCCCAGGGGTACACTGGGTGGAGTTACCGAGTGCCAGCTGGTGAGTCTGAGGGCTGACGTGCTGGGGGCTTAGGGGGCACGTGCATTGGGACCCCCCGCACCTGGTCCCACCTTCTCCCTTGGCCCCCAGGGCAACGGCCAGTGCTTCTGTAAGCCCCACGTGTGTGGCCTGACCTGCGCAGCTTGCAAGGACGGCTTCTTCGGGCTGGACCAGGTCGATTACTTTGGCTGCCGCAGTAAGTGCCCACTTACTGGGCTCTCAAACCACGTTCTGGGGGAGGCTAAGGCCCAAGGAGGGACAGATGAGGCAAAGGACCCAGGCAGGACCTTGGCGTGGTAAGCCCCGATAGACATTGGACTCACTGAGCTGCTTCCGGATGCCTGGCCAGGCCCGGGCTGGGTGTGGGAGAGAGGAGCACGGGTTCTGCCCGCGACCCTCCTCTCCATCCTGCGCCCCTGGCAGGACTCACCAATCAATCCCAGTGCCTTTGCCCCTGAGCCTGGACCCAGGGCCTCCGTGGTCCAGAGCCCGAGGTAGCGCTCGTGGTGGAGAAAAGTTAGCTTCTCATCCCCTATTGCTCTGTCAGGGTGGACGGAGCCCCAGGGGACAGTCTGTGAAACAAGCAGGGTTCCAAGCCAGGGGGCTGGAGGGCATGGGAGGAGCGCCAGGGTGGGGTGGGGGCTGGGTGGCATTGACCACGTGCCCTCCTGCTATAGGCTGCCGGTGCGATGTTGGAGGTGCGCTGGGCCAGGGCTGTGAACCAAGGACAGGCGCCTGCCGGTGCCGCCCCAACACCCAGGGCCCCACCTGCAGCGAGTGGGTGCCCCTACCCCAACTGGGCTGGGGACAGAGGGCTGGGGGAGGCATCTCCCTGGGGACCCCGGTGGGCTGGGCTGGGCAGGGCAGCGACCTGCCCCTGAGCACCCTGCCATGGCCAGGCCTGCACGGAACCACTACCTCCCCGACCTGCATCACCTGCGGCTAGAGCTGGAGGAAGCAACCACGCCCGACGGCCATGCCGTGCGCTTCGGCTTCAACCCCCTCGAGTTTGAGAACTTCAGTTGGAGGGGCTATGCACAAATGGCACCCATCCAGGTAGGCGTGGCCCTGCCTGGTCCCAGGGCTTGGCTTGAAGTGCCCTGTGTGGCTGGCAGAGTGGGGTGGGCCAGCTCCTAAGGTCACAGGATTGGGCTGGAAATGGCCAGGGAGGGGTGATCCTGACTGTCCACGCTGCCCCCCACCAGCCCAGGATTGTGGCGAGGCTGAACGTAACCTCTCCTGACCTCTTCTGGCTTGTCTTCCGTTATGCTAACCGCGGGCCCACGAGCGTGAGCGGGCGTGTCTCTGTGCGGGAGGAGGGCAAGTTTGCCACCTGTGCCAACTGTGAGTGTGTTGGGGCCGCCTCCGCCCACCCTCCCGCCACCCCCGGCATCCACTCACACCTCAGTCCCACCCAGCCAAAGCCCCACCTGGGGCCCACGTGTGGGTGGGGAGGCCTGGCCCGGCCTGCAGGCCCTGGGGAGCACAGCCGGGGGTGGCCCATGGGCTGTGTGCAGAGTTTCACCCCCACCCCCAGGCACGGAGCAGAGCCAGCCGGTGGCTTTCCCGCCCAGCACGGAGCCTGCCTTCGTCACTGTGCCCCAGAGGGGCTTCGGGGAGCCCTTCGTGCTGAACCCTGGCACCTGGGCCCTGCTCGTGGAGGCTGAAGGGGTGCTCCTGGTGAGGTGGGGCTGAGCGGGGTGGGGGGGCCCGGGCGGGGGCACAGCACCAACCTCCCGCCCACACGCCCGTCCCCTCCAGGACTACGTGGTCCTGCTACCCAGCGCCTACTACGAGGCGGCTGTGCTCCAGCTGCGGGTGACCGAGGCCTGCACGTTCCAGACCACCGCCCAGCGCGCCGGGGACAAGTGAGCGTGGGGCTGCTGGGGCAGGGCTTGACCGTCCGCTGTGCTCAGGCCACCCGCCCCATGCTGACCACAGACTGTCCCCCTACCCAGCTGCCTCCTCTACACCCACCTGCCCCTGGATGGCTTCCCCTCAGCCTCTGGACCCAAGGCCCTGTGTCGCCATGGCAACAGCCTACCTCGGCCCTGCCCCACGGAGCAGCTCAGCCCCTCACACCCACCGCTGGCCGCCTGCCAGGGCAGTGACGTGCGTGTCCCTGCTTCCCAGGGTGGGGCAGGCAGGGTCAAGACCTAGGGGGAGGCATGCCTTTGGCCTGGGGGAGGGGTCCATGTTGCAGTGAGGGCACACAGGTACAGGGCAAGGCAACGACCGCAGCCCTCCCACTCACTGGGGGGGCACAGCAGGTTTGGGCCGGACCTCTAGGCACTGAGCGCTCACCAGCGATGAGGCGGGCCTCACGTGGGCAAGGGAGGCTGGGAGAGGGCAGAAGTCCGTCAGAAGGCCGAGGGGCTGCAGAGTCCAGGGCGCAGCTGGGGTCCTATTCTCCAGGTGGGGGCTGGGGCAGGCTCCTGATTGCCCTGTCCCCTCAGATGGACGTCCAGCTACAGGTGGCTTTGCCACGGCCAGGCCGCTATGCTCTGGTCGTGGAATACGCCAATAAAGGTGCCCGTCAGGAGCTGGGTGTGGCCGTGCACACCCCGCAGCAGGCGCCCCAGCAGGGGGCGCTCACCCTGCACCCCTGCCTGTACAGGTGGGTGGGAAGGGACTGGAGGGCAGGCGGGAGGGTGCAGCCAGGGCTGCCTGCCTGCTGATCACTCCTGCCCCGTCCCCTAGCACCCTGTGCCGGGGCACCGCCCTGGGTGCCCAGCACCACCTGGCAGTCTTCCACCTGGACACAGAGGCCAGTGTTCAGCTCACGGCCGAGCAGGCACGCTTCTTCCTGGTAAGGCCCTGACCCTCACTTCATGGGCCCCAGGACCCCCCGTGGGTCAGGTCTTTCAGGAGGTTGTCAACAGGCATAAGGGTACAGAGAAGAGTGTCATGTGCCCGGTACCTGTCACCAGTGCCACTGTTGGCTTAAGCCCAGTCACATTTCTTCCAGCACCCCTTCTCCTGTCGGGGTTTCTTTTCCTGTGGGTACAAAATGTATATTTATTTAGTAATAACACCCGTGGCCACCTAAGGGGAAGTATGATGCATTGGAGTAGGACTGAAAAGCAAAAGCCCTTTTTGCGTATAATTTACCAAGACACACCTGTGTATGAACAGGGGTCACTGGAGTTAGGAAGGGGTCCACTCCCCGGGGGTCCGGAGGCTTACGATCAGTGACGTCATATAATTTGCTTCCCTCTCAAAGTCACAGGGGTGTGAGAATTAAGTCATTAGAACCGCTAAACACTGTGCCGTCTGAATCGTTTCTCTGGTGCCCAGAACCAAGCGTCCATGTTTATTCGATATCAGACAAAATGGACAGCGCTTGCTCTGCAGAGCACGATACGGTCTATAGTATGAAATGTGTCAGTGCGACATGTGCACAATTTTTATCAAAGCCTCAAATGCTGCTACAACACTTGCAACACAAATGGATGACCCCGAGCCCTGGTGTCAGGGTTTCTAGTCCCACTTTGCAGCGTCCATGCGTGTCCTCCGTGTTGCTCACGGACGTGGACGACGGCTCGCTTCCCGTCGGTCCATGTGGGGACCCTGTGGTTTTTCCTGCACTGTGGTCGTGGGCTAGCTCAGGGCAAACTTGCCTGTGTACACGGGAGAGCAGCCCCGCGGGCCCCCCAGGCCAGCCACCTCCCCACACTGACAGCACCGCTTACCCTCCTGTTCTGGAACTTTCTGTAAGGAATCATGCAGAGCTCTTCTGTGCTGCTCTTTTGCCGACATTGTGTGGAAGATGGATTTGTGTGTTGCTGCGGTCATGCAGCATTCCTTGTCTTTGCTGTAGGGTTTTTCTAGACCTGCTGTGATGGCTCGTGTGTTGTCTTATTTGTCACCTGTACACTTACCTGTACACTTACCTGTACACTTACCTGTACACTTACATGGCACGATAGAATGCCTGCTCATGAGCCTGTGTTTACTGAGTGCCTGCCTGTCCCTGGACCTGGGGGCACGTGGTTGACATGTGACTGAATAACTGCAGATGGCAATGGGGGACCAGTAGAGAGGGGCAGCCATCGGGACAGCTGGGAGGTACCCTGGGCTCCAGAAACTGCAGTGGCGGGCTGGGGGTTGTGCAGCCATAGGGGGGGCAGCAGAGCTGTGCAGGCGCAAAGACCAGGACTCGGGTCGGACCCTGGCGTGAGGACGGGCTCCCCCTCCACCTCCACGCCTGGCCCTCTGCCCACAGCACAGTGTCACCCTGGTACCTGTGGAGACATTCACCTCGGAGTTCGTGGAGCCCCGGGTCCACTGTGTCAGCAGCCATGGTGCCTTCAACCCCAGCAGGTAGAGGGGCTGGAGGGGCCTGCGTGGCTGGCGGGTGCACTGACAGGAATCAGAGACTCACCCCCATGTTCCCCCAGTGCCGCCTGCCTGCCCTCCCGCTTCCCGAAGCCGCCGCAGCCCATCGTCCTGAGGGACTGTCAGGTGCTGCCGCTGCCATCCGGCCTCCCACTCAGCCATTCTCAGGAGCTCACCCCAGGCGCACCCCCGTCCGGGCCCCAGCCTCGGCCCTCCACGGCTGTGGACCCCAATGTGGAGCCCACCCTGCTGCGCCACCCCCAGGTGAGGCCCCGGCCCTGGGGGTGTGGGTGTGGGCTGGGGCGGGACTTGTGGCCCCCCCACCAGCCACTCTTGGCAGGTGGTCCAGGCAGCAGTGGCACCAGTTCGGGTCTCCCCCTAGTGTCCCTACACCTGTCTGCTCACGGCCGCCTCTCCTTGCAGGGCACAGTGATCTTCCACACCCACGTGCCTGCCCTGGGCCGCTATGCCTTCCTGCTGCACGGCTACCAGCCGGCCCACCCCACCTTTCCTGTGGAAATCCTCATCAACGGGGGCCGTGTCTGGCAGGGTGAGTGGCTGCGGCCGGTGGTAGGGGACAGCTCCTGGTGAGGAGCCTCTCGGGGTCTGTCATTCACACAGCCCCATCGTGTGGGCATGACACCATGCGGACAGATGGTATGCTGGTTCCATGGCTCGCGTGGCCCATGGCACGGCGCCCGTTACCTGGCTGTGAGTGACAGGTCCGCGCACCCCATCGTGCTGTCAGTTTTCAAACGAGGGGCCCCAGGACTGAGTGTCCAGAGCCAGGAGCCCCAGCCTCCCGGCCCCCTTGCCAGACTCTGCTCCTTGCATCTGTTTTACGAAGTAGGGTTCACTTGTCACAGGCCTCACTGCGGGACACTGGTTGATGGCACACGTGTCCCTCCAGGTGTGTCTGTTTTGTTCCCACTCTGCCAATCCCAGGGACTTGCGCTTAGTGGGTCTTCACGGGCGACCACAGCTGATTCGTTGTGTGAGCAGGCCCAGCCCGGCCCTTCCTCCCTGCTGACCCCAGGAGTGCCCTGGACGCTGGACAAGGCCATGGGGCCACAGTAGTTGGTGTGTTGGGGCTGACCTTCTGTTCTTGCCCCTCCAGGCTATGCCAACGCCAGCTTCTGCCCACACGGCTATGGCTGCCGCACCCTGGTGGTGTGTGAGGGCCAGGCCATCCTGGATGTGACTGACACCGAGCTCACAGTGACCGTGCGTGTGCCCGAGGGCCGGTGGCTCTGGCTGGTGAGTCCTGAGGCTGGGTCCCTGCGTGTGGACGTTCTGACGTTGCTCAGGGACTAGCCGTCCTCACATCTGTCACATCACCATCAGTCACTCAGCCAGCGTGTGTCCCCTGCTGGCCTCGGCCCAGCCATACCAGGGGCCAAGAGCCGAGATGTTGCTCACCAACCCCCAGGGACCCTGCTGGTCAGAGTCGCCGTCCTGGAGGAGGCGGGGCCTGGAGGGATGCAGAGGGAGGTGCCCATCAGAAGGGGGGGGAGGGGAGGGTGCCTCTTCATTGGCGCTGCCTGCTCACACTCCCCAAGCTCCCAGTAGGACGAGGAGGCCAACCGGCCACCCTTCCATGTGGTCCAGGTGGGGACCCAGCACCTGACAGCCTTGCAGTGCCCTGGGCCAGGGCTACCACTGTCTTCGCTGCGCGGTCAGACCATGGCCAGTCGCAGAGACCCCCTGGGAATGTGCTCCTGCCGGCAAGCCCTGGCATCCCCCTGACCCGGGCCCTGCTGTCCTAGGAGTACGTGCTGGTGGTCCCTGAGGATGCCTACAGCTCCAGCTACCTCCGGGAGGAGCCCCTTGACAAGTCCTATGACTTCATCAGCCACTGCGCCACCCACGGCTACCATGTCAGGTGGGCTGGGCTCAGGGCAGGGCCGGGGCAGGGCTGAGGCAGGGCAGGGAGCCCAGCTCACCACCTGCCCCTCACTCCAGCCCCACCAGCTCGTCCCAGTTCTGCCGAGATGCCGCCACCTCCCTCTCCCTCTTCTATAACAACGGGGCTCGGCCTTGTGGCTGCCATGAAGTAGGTGCCACGAGCCCCACATGCGAGCCCTTCGGGGGCCAGTGTCCCTGCCGTGCCCACGTCATTGGCCGAGACTGCTCCCGCTGCGCCACTGGCTACTGGGGCTTCCCCAACTGCAAGCGTGAGTACCTCAGTCCACGAGCTTGCCAGTGAGGGGGCTGATGCCTGAACCCAGGGGGGCTTCCTGGTGGAGGGGGACCCACCAGGTAGTATGGGCAGTGGTCAGAACATTCTGGAGCCTCGCAGACCAGTCCAGCCACCACTTGTCTGTGGGACCTCAGGCAGCTTGTGGCCCAGGCCTTGCAGGGTTGTCCAGAAAGTTCCAGGGACTAGATGGCTATTCTGGGCGGCTCATCCCCGTCAAAGTTGCTGCCTGTGGCTCTGGGCCCAGAGCTAGGTGGAACCGGGCTGGGGTTGGGGTGCCCCTGAACTGGCTCCCAGGGCTGTAGTCTGGGGCCTCCGAGGGGGCAGAGGGGTCCAGCAGCCCTGTGCACGCTCCCCACAGCCTGCGACTGTAGTGGCCGCCTGTGTGACGAGCTCACGGGCCAGTGCATCTGCCCACCGCGCACCGTCCTGCCCGACTGTATCATCTGCCAGCCCCAGACCTTCGGCTGCCACCCTCTGGTTGGCTGTGAGGAGTGTAACTGCTCGCGGCCTGGTGTCCAGGAGCTCACGGACCCCACCTGTGACGAGGACAGCGGCCAGTGCAAGTGAGAGCCAGGAGCCCCTGCCACCATGGCCTTGGGTGCTCCTGAGGTCTGGGTGTCTGGGTGTGATTTCTGCCACCAGGGGGTCCTGAGCCCACACTCGCCGCGTATTGCTCCCTGGGTTCAACAATGCCTCTCCTTCAGCTCTGGGGGCAGGGGCTGCCCACTGTCTCACTTAACATGAGGGGTCCAGTTGGAGGGGAGGCCCAGCCAGCTCCTGAACCCTCCGGCAGGTGCAGACCCAATGTGGCCGGGCGCCGCTGTGACGTGTGTGCTCCTGGCTTCCACGGGTACCCGCGCTGTCGCCCTTGCGACTGCCACCAGGCCGGCTCTGCACCTGGCGTGTGTGACCCCGTCACGGGCCAGTGCTACTGCAAGGTGAGCACTGGAGCCAGGCGGCCCCTGCCCTGCCTGTCATCCTACCCCATCAGCTGAAGGTCGTCCTCTGCATGCTTTTGGGACAGTTGGCCAGTTGGCAAGGGCATGACAGCAAGCCAAGATGGGTTGGGCGGGGGCCCACACCCAGCCGGCTGACCTGCCCTATCCTCCTCTCCCCAGGAGAACGTGCAGGGCCCTAGGTGTGACCAGTGCCGCCTTGGGACTTTCTCCCTGGATGCTGCCAACCCCAAGGGCTGCACCCGCTGCTTCTGCTTCGGGGCCACGGAGCGCTGCCGGAGCTCCACACACATCCGCCAGCAGGTGCACAGGCAGGGCCGCCCTGGGGAGGGGACACACTGCTCCCAACCAGCGGCGTCTGGAACATGCCATTTGGGGGCGCTCACCGTGCCCCGATGTGCCCTGCAGTTTGTGGACATGGAGGGCTGGACACTGTTGACCAGTGACCGGCAGACGGTGCCCCACGAGCTGCGGGCAGAGGCGGAGCTGCTCTACGCGGATCTGCGGCGCGTGCCCGAGGCCGTCACTGAGCTGTACTGGCAGGCCCCGCCCTCCTACCTGGGGGACCGAGTGAGCAGGCACATCAGGCCCTAGGGAGGGTGCCCATGTCCAGGGAGGTGTGGGGGCACTATGAGTGCACACAGGCCCCACCCCAGACCCCCGCTGGTGATTCTGCGCCTGTGGATGGGGTCTGGCCAGGTCACAGTCCTCGGTCCGGTCTCCAGGTGTCATCCTACGGTGGGACCCTCCGCTACGAGCTGCACTCAGAGACCCAGCGGGGAGACGTGTTCATCCCCACGGAGAGCAGACCAGATGTGGTGCTGCAGGTGGCTGACGGGAGGGTGGCGGCAGGGTGGGCAGGTGGGCACAGCCGAGCCAGGGCAGCGGGCAGCCCTGACATGCACGTGCCTGCCTCCCCAGGGCAACCAAATGAGCATCATGTTCCTGGAGCCGGCGTACCCGGCCCCTGGCCACGTGCACCGCGGGCAGCTGCAGCTAGTAGAGGTGAGTGGAGCTGGCCTGGGGCCCAGGTCCCTTTGGACCCTGGCATGGCCCAGGGCTGCTGTGCCCACTCCATGATGGAAAACGTCCAGGAGAAGGACGGGGCTCGTCCCAAACTCACCTCGCTGCACTTTTCTGACTGCCCCTGAGGGCAGCGCTCCCGGCCAGTGGTTCTCTCTGTGAGCTGCCTATTTGTGTCTTTGTCCCATTTCCCTCTGGCTCGTGGTCTTTCCTTTCAGAGGAGTTGTGTGTTATTCTCCACACGGACCCCTTGCCTGATTGTGGAGAAGTGGCCCTTTTCTCCCAGTTCGGACATCGTCTTTCTTTCTCCAAGCTTCTCCTGACGAACAGAAGTTCTTACGTTTACACTACTCAAATTTATCAGTTTTTCATTTGCAGTTAGTGTTTTTGTGTCTGGTTTAAGAAAGTATCTGTACCCCCAAGAGCAGGAAGTCCTCACCTATGTTTTCCTCCAGAAGTTGAACTGTCTTGTGTGTTTGCAATCTTGTCCCTGCAATTGTTTTTTGTCCACGGTGTGAGAGAAGGATCAGGTGCAGCTTTTCCCCAGGTCCCCGCCTGCACCCTGTGAACTGAGTGCCCCTGTCCCCGATGGGAGGGTCTGTTCTGGGCTCGGGCTCTGTTCTGCCCCCCTGAGGACCTGTCGCGGCCCCACAGGGGAACTTCCGGCACACGGAGACGCACAGCAGCGTATCGCGGGAGGAGCTCATGATGGTGCTGGCCGGCCTGGAGCAGCTGCACATCCGTGCGCTCTTCTCAAAGATCTCCTCGGCCGTCTCCCTGCGCAAGGTGGCGCTGGAGGTGGCCGGCCAGGGGGGCAGGGGGCCTCTGGCCAGCAATGTGGAGCTGTGCATGTGCCCGGCCAACTACCTTGGGGACTCATGCCAGGTAAGGCAGTGGGGGCGGACACCGGTCTGCCCACCCTCACACGTCTGTCCTCCACCAGCCTCCCCTCCTGCCCTCCTTCCCCATGTCTCTCACCTGGGCCACCGTCCCAGCAGTCCTATCTCCCCGCTTCAGGCCCAGCCAGCTGCTATCCATGGTCACCCAGTCTCTGTCCGGGCCTCTATCCATTCACTGCCCAGTCCACCCCTCGCCCACCAGTTCAGCAGATGCCGTCCACCTGACCACAGCCCTCATTCCCTCACCCGCTGTGTGTCTGTCCGCCCTCTGAGTCTGACCTGTGAGCACGTCTGCCTCCTTTCCTGACCACTGATGTCCCCGCAGGAATGTGCCCCTGGCTATTACCGGGACATCAAAGGTCTCTTTTTGGGTCGCTGTGTCCCCTGTCAGTGCCATGGCCACTCGGACCGCTGCCTCCCTGGCTCGGGCATATGTGTGGTGAGTGGGCCCCAATGGAGGGAGGGCAGCCACCAAAGGCACACACTCGGGAAGGCCAGAGGCCTTTGGGTCAGTAGTTACGGCTACACTGAGGTCGGGGTGTGAGGTGCCCTGGGCAGCATCCCTGGTGGTTGGGGTGGGAGCTGACCAGACCCCGCCGGTGGGAATCGGGACCTCCACGGTCAGTGCTGACCTTTCTCCTCTGCCCCAGGGCTGCCAGCACAACACAGAGGGCGACCACTGTGAGCGCTGCCAGGCGGGCTTCGTGCGCACTGGGTCTGAGGACCCCACCGCCCCCTGTGCCAGCTGCCCCTGCCCCCTTGCTGTGCCTTCCAACAAGTAAGCTGGTCGGGTCAGCGCTGACCTCTGCGGAGGCCAGGGCATTGGGGCGAGCCCGTCAGGTGGGGACCCCGACCCTGCAGTCTGGCCCAGTCTGGGTACATGGACGCTTACACAGGGCACGCAGGTGTGTGACAGCCACCTCCGTGTTTGCAGCTTCGCCGTGGGCTGTGTCTTACGAGGTGGCCGCGTCCAGTGTCTCTGCAAACATGGCTATGCTGGGGCCTCCTGTGAGCGGTGAGCTGGGTGGGGTGGGCCGGGCGTGAGTACCAGCAGCTCGTGTGCGTGGGCCCCTGGGGGATTGAGCGCGGCGTCCGGTACAGGTCACCGACCCCACCCTCACCCCAGGTGTGCGCCTGGCTTCTTCGGAAACCCACTGGTGCTGGGCAGCTCATGCCAGCCCTGCGACTGCAGTGGCAATGGTGACCCCAACCTGCTGTTCAGCGACTGCGACCCCCTGACGGGCACCTGCCGTGGCTGCCTGCGCCACACCACCGGGCCCCGCTGCGAGACCTGCGCCCCCGGCTTCCACGGCAATGCCCTGCTGCCCGGCAACTGTACCCGTAGGCAGCAGGGAGGGGTGCGATGGGCACTGCCTGTCTCCTAGTAGCAGGCTGGGGGCTGGGTCCCATGTTGGGCCCTGCAGGGAGAAGGTGGACCTGGCCAGGCCCCCAGGGCTTATGGACAGGCCCATCCACCGTCAGGCCAAAGGCCACTTTGGGACTGTCCTCTGCTGAGTTAGGGCTTCCCTGGGAGGGCTCTTGCAGGCCCCTCTGGCTGAGTGTGGGCTGCAGGGCAGGTCAGGGTGGAGCCGTGAGAGGGCAGCTGTGTGGTCTGGGTGGGAGATGCAGGCTGTCTTGACCAGGATGGAGTGGGGGAGGTGGTAAACATGAGGGGCTGGGGGTTTCCTTTGGGGCTGGTGGAGGTCCAGGAGGAATAGGAGCTCACTCAGGGCCTGGTAGGAGCCAGAAGAGCCTGGGGGGAAGGGCTATTATCACAGCCCCACCTTCTGCAGGGTGTGACTGCTCCCCATGTGGGACGGAGGCCTGCCACCCCCACAGTGGGCACTGCCTGTGCAAGGCAGGTGTGACAGGGCCCCGCTGTGACCGCTGTCAGGTAAGACTGCCTGGGACGGGTGGGGTCTCAGGGCTGCAGGGGCGGGGCTTGGTGTGTGGGGGTGGGGCCTTAGGGCTGGAAGGGCGGGGCCTTAAGGTTGATGGAGTGGAGGACGCTGGGTCTTGAGGGCTGGGCAGAGCCATGACACTGCAACTGTGCCACAGGAAGGACACTTCGGCTTTGAGGGCTGCGAGGGTTGCCAACCGTGCGCCTGTGGACCGGCTGCTGAGAGCTCCAAGTGCCACCCGCAGACTGGGCAATGCCACTGCCGGCCAGGGGCTGCGGGGCCCCAGTGCCGAGAGTGTGCCCCCGGCCACTGGGGGCTCCCCGAGCAGGGTTGCAGGCGTGAGTGCAGCCCGTTGGGGCACCACGGGGTGGCGAGTACCCTGGGCCCTCAGCCGGCTACTCACCCCATCCTTCCCCTCCCCCAGGCTGCCAGTGCCAGGGGGGCCACTGTGACCTGCACACGGGCCGCTGCACGTGTCCCCCTGGGCTCAGTGGGGAGCGTTGTGACACCTGTAGCCACCAGCAGCAGGTGCTGGTGCCTGGCGGGACTGGGGGCCGTGGCGTGCACTGTGAAGGTGTGTCCCTCCTCTGCACCCTGCCCTTCCTGACCCACCTGTCTCACCCCAGCCCTCCCACCTTCCCCAGAAGAGTGCGGTCCCCGCTCCGCACTGACCTGCTCCGCACTGACCTCCTGGTGACCCATACGTTAACCTCGACCTCCGGAGTCCTGTGGCCCCAATTGTCCCTCTCAATTTTCTGAGGGACCCCACACCTGTCCTTACGTTGAACTTCGGACCACCCCATGCTGACCTCTGACCCCTGCCAACCTTGTCACCTTCAGCCCAGCTCAGTACCCCAGTGCCAACCCCATGACTCCCTCCCTGGCCCATGCCAACCCCACACCCTATGCCGACCCACCCAACCTGCCCACAGTGTGTGACCACTGTGTGGTCCTGCTCCTGGACGACCTGGAGCGTGTCGGCGCCCTCCTCCCCGCCATCCGCGAGCAGCTGCGTGGCGTCAACACCAGCTCCATGGCCTGGGCCCGGCTGCACAGGCTGAATGCCTCCATCGCTGACCTGAAGGTACTGCGCGGCCGGCCCCCCAGCCGCCCTGCCCAGGTTGCAGGCTCTGACCTTCCCCTCCCCACAGAGCCAGCTCCGGAGCCCTCCAGGCCCCCGCCATGAGACTACACAGCAGCTGGAAGGACTGGAACGACAGAGTGCGAGCCTTGGGCAGGACATGCAGGGGCTGGACAGCCAGGTAGGACCGGAGGGACCCGTCCCCCTCAGTGCACTTCTCCCATAGGCCCCTGCTCCTGGACCCCAAACCATCCATTGTCACTCCTGACCTCTGCTCAGGCCAAGGGCCCCTCCCCAGTCCCCTAACCTTTCCCTATTTACCCCACCCCGCACCCCCCAAGCCAGCACAGACTGTGGGCTGATGGGATGCTGTGTCCACAGGCCACGAGAGCCCGAGCCCAGGCTGGCCGGCTGCTGGATAGCACGGAGGCCACACTGGGCCGGGCACAGACACTGCTGGTGGCCATTCAGGCTGTGGACCGAACCCTAAGCGGTAGGGGCTGGCGCAGCTGGGTGGGGCGGGGCAGGGGTTGAGCAGAGTGGTGCTGTGGGCTGAGCCAGGGGCGGCCTCCAGGGGCCTTGGCCTTGAAGAGCTGGCAGGTTTGGGGTTTCAACCGGGACGGGGTGCCTTGGCCAAGTAAACAGCAGGGCAGTTCGAAGGTGGGAGAGGTGGCCAGTGTGGCCAGAGTGAGAGGGTGGGTAGACCCTGAAAGATGGGCAGTGCCCATCTCGTGGGCTTCCCTGGGAAAGCTTGCTAGTGAATACCTTAATTATGAACTGAAATGTGTCAGTAAGAAGGTGGGGGGACCTGGCCCAGCCCAGGGGTCTGGGAAGAAGTGCAGTTTCAGCTAAGTACTGGCGTGGACGAGGGGTTGGCCAGGCGAGGCCGCCAAGGTAGTAGGCTGAGCAGATGAGCAGCGGGGGTGTCGGGGTGGGGGCTGTGGGCCAGACGGTCAGTTGGGCCTGGATGCAGAGCACAGCCGTGGCCTTGAGCCAGGAGCTCTGGGATCTGCCGGGGAAGCTCAGGCGAGGGGTTGGCCTGGGAGGCGTGGGCCAAGGTCTGCTCTGGGCTTGACAGCCCTCCGCAAACCCCCACAGAGCTCAAGTCCCAGACAGACCGTCTGTCGCCAGCTAATGCCTCGGTCCCATCGGGCGAGCAGCTGCGCCGGACACTGGCCAAAGTGGACCAACTGCTCAAGGAGATGCGGGCCCGTAACCTGGGGGCCCCGCGAGCATTGGCCGACGCTGAGCTAGGCGAGGCCCAGAGACGTGAGTGGTGTGGGCCCCGCAGGGCAGGAGTGGGCGGGGCCAGGACACAGCCAGGAGCCCCGGAGCTGAGGTCTGCATGCAGTGGCATCACATCAACTTGTGGGGACAGATGGGGGCCGGGTGGGCACCAGCGGTCACTGCCCAAGTGACCATCCCACACTGGGTCTCGGCCAGTGCTGGCCCGTGTGCAGGAGCAGCTGACCAGCCGCTGGGAGGGGAACCAGGCGCTAGCTGCCCGCACCCGAGACCAGCTGGCCCAGCACGAGGCCGGCCTCATGGACCTGCGCGAGGCACTGAACCGGGCGGTGAGCACCACGCGGGAGGCGGAGGAGCTCAACAGCAGCAATCAGGAGCGCCTGGAGGAGGCCCTGGTGAGGGCCCCTGGCCTGCCCTGCTCGCCCCTTCCTGCTTCTCCCCTCCCCTTGTCCTCTCTTCCTCCCCTTCTCCCCCTACCCTGTGCTCCTCCTCACCCCGTCACCCCCTCTCACCCCGTCACCCCCCCTCACCCCGCTTCACCCGTCACCCCTCCTCACCCCGTCACCCCCCCTCACCCCGTCACCCCTCCTCACCCCGTCACCCGTCCTCACCCCGTCACCGCGTCACCCCTCCTTACCATCACCCCACCTCACTCCTCATTGCCTCCAGCATCGGAAGCAGGAACTGTCCCGGGACAATGCCACCCTGAGGGCCACTCTGCAGGTGGCCAGCGATACCCTGGCCTCGGTCTCTAAGATTCTGCACGACATTGACCGGGCCAAGGAGGTGAGCACCGCCCCTCCCAGGGCTGCGCACCAGGCGGGCTGGACGCTCGTCTGCTTGCAGAGCATGGCCCTGGGGTCCCAGCCCTGGGGCAGTGAGGAGGGGGTCAGATGAGGGCCCCACCTAGCTAAGCACCCCCACCAGGAGTACGAGCACCTCGCTGCCAGCCTGGACGGTGCCCAGACGCCGCTGCTGGAGAAGATGCGGGCCTTCTTCCCAGCAAGCAGCAAGGTGGACCTGGTGGAGGCCGCAGAGGCGCACGCATGGCGGCTGGACCAGCTGGCGCGCAATCTCTCCAGGTGCAGGGCCTGAAGAGGGGTGCCCTCGGGACACAGCCCAGGTTCCTGCTGGGCAGTCAAGGCCTTGAGGGGGCACAGCTGTTTTGGGAGGTCCTAGAGGGAGAAGCCATCGTCCCCACAGGGCCAGGGCAGGAGGGAGCAGGAAAGGCACACCTGGCAGTGGAAGGGTACGGGCAGAGGTTGGGGGACCAGCCTGGCCCAGGCTGGCCTGGCAGCTGTGACGGCGGGAGGCCCTCTGTGCTGTGGGAGGCGGCTGTGATGGCCCCGCGTGCTGGGCTAGGGCTCTCTGGACCCGCCCACATTCCTTGGACGCCCCCCCTTGCCCCCAGCATCATCCGTGGAGTCAATCAGGACCGCTTCATCCAGAGGGCCATTGAGGCCGCCAACGCCTATGGCAGCATCCTGCGAGCCGTGCAGGCTGCCGAGGGCGCCGCGGACCAGGCCCTGCAGCACGCAGGCCATACATGGACGGTGAGGCCCTCCCCTCCCTGCCCCTCAGTCCTCGACCCCCAAAGGAGCCCTTGCCCCCGCAGCTCCTGCTGGGTGGGTATGAACTGAGTCATGTCCCCATGTGTTCAGATGGTGGTGAAGCAGGGCCTGGCACTCCGAGCCCGGGAGCTACGGGCCAACAGCAGTGCCCTGGGCGAAGCCCTCCACAGAGAGCAGCAGCGGCTGGGCCGTGGTGAGTGCCGGCGTCTGTCTGGGGGTCCAGGCTTGCGGGGACCCTCAGGCTCTGGGCACGTGTGGGGGTGTGTGGGTTGTTACAGTGAGAGTCAGGGTGGCGGCTGCTGTGTGTGGGAGCCCTGCTCCCCCGTGGCTCTGCATGTCCACCCCTGGGAGCCCTGACTCCGTGACGGGGCTGTGGGACTGAGGAGGTGTCTGGGTAAGGGGACACAGGACTCGCTGACGGGTCTTCCTTGTGTCCTGGCTGGAGGGCTATCAGATGAGAAAATGGAGATGGGCAGTGGGGGATTCCCCCTGCTGCTAGAACCCTGGGCCATGGCTTGGCTTTTCTGAGCCCTCAGTGGTTTCATCCATAAAATGGGGATGATTGCGTTTTGCTGTGGGATCAGAAGGGGGCCCTGAGACGGGGGGGCTC
The DNA here is from genome assembly GCF_004115265.2 of Rhinolophus ferrumequinum. Classification (NCBI taxonomy): domain Eukaryota; kingdom Metazoa; phylum Chordata; class Mammalia; order Chiroptera; family Rhinolophidae; genus Rhinolophus; species Rhinolophus ferrumequinum. The sequence continues at coordinate 1,229,140 of NC_046306.1, forward strand.
CAGCGCCTCCCCCAGCCGAGGGCCCTCGTGTCGACGTCTCCATCTGTCAGTGAGTGTGTCAGCCTTGGTCCTTCCTGGTACACGGGGGGCGGGGGCTCCTTGTGCTGAGGCTGCCTCCCCCGCAGTGTGGGCCACGCTCCAGAGCACGGGGACCCAGCTCCATGATGCCTGGGCCAAGAAGGAGCAGCTGGCAGCCCGAATCCAGGAGGTGCAGGCCATGCTGGCCATGGACACAGGTAGCTGGGCCCCCTCCCTCCCCGCACCCTCGCCGCTCGTCCTAGAGGGGAACAGCCACCTGCCCTGCACAGGCATTGCTGCGGCCAGTGCTGTCCAGCAGGGCTCTGATGGGGACACATTCACAGCTGTGCCGTCCAGAATGGCTGGCGGGGCAGCTGACGGGAATCCCATAAGGGGTGGCTCTGGCCCTGGGGACCTGCCTCCGGTCAGGGGACAAACAGCAAACAAAATAGCCCCAAGGAGCAGTTGAAAATTGGAAGGAACAGGAAGTGCTTCGGAGAGAAATAATGCAGGGTGGCGGGTTAGGGGAGTGGCTGGGGGCTGGGGACACAGGGGCGTCGAGGGGGGTGCAGTTGGTAGGCAGCACAGAGGTGGACGTGGGAGCAAGGGGGCTGGTGTGGCTGGAGCCGAGAGCAGGGGGAGGCCTCGGGGGAGCCCAGCGGGCTGGGAGCAGAGGAGCGAGGCGTCTTACACAGGTTTGCAGGCATCCCTGTGGCGGCCCACTCGAGAGTAGAACATCGCCCCAAGCATGGCTGTGGGGGCCGTGGGGGCTGTGGCAGGGCCCCGGGAGAGACGGTGGTGGCCATGGGGAGGTGCAGCTGAGCTGCCTCAGCGAGGCATCAGGGTGACCCTGGCACGGGAGAAGCCATCGAGGGGGACGGAGGGTGGGTTTCCACGGCTCTGAGGTTCTCACGAGATCTGTGGGGGTCAGCATCCCTGTTGCTGGTCCTACTGGAGGGCACTTATTGGTCTGCGCTCGACTCCTACTGAGCCTGCCCACCGCCCACCACAGATGAGACAAGCAAGAAGATTGCTCATGCCAAGGCCGTGGCCATGGAAGCACAGAACACAGCCGCCCGTGTGCAGTCCCAGCTTCAGGACATGCAGAAGACTCTGGAGCAGTGGCAGGGCCAGTATGGGGATCTAAAGAGCCACGACCTGGACCAGGCAGTGCTCGACGCAGGCCGCTCAGGTGGGCCGCCGCTCGAGGTGCCCGATAGCGGGTGGGCCAGGGGCGGGGCCGGCGAGGCTCAGGTGCTTACTCCCGTCGCCCCTATCACCACAGTGTCTAGCCTGGAGAAGACACTGCCACAGTTACTGGCCAAGCTAAGCCTCCTGGAGAACCGCGGGGGGCGCAACGCCAGCCTGGCATTGTCTGCCAGTATCAGCCGTGTGCGGGAGCTCATTGCCCAGGCCCGAGGAGCCGCCAGCCAGGTGGGCCACAGTGCTGGGCAGTGGGGTGTCTGGGAGACCGCGTGATGGATGCTGAGGGGCCATGCACCCTCCACACAGGTCAAGGTGCCCATGAAGTTCAACGGGCGCTCGGGAGTGCAGCTGCGTGCGCCTCGGGACCTCTCTGACCTCGCTGCCTACACCGCTCTCAAGTTCTACCTGCAGAGCCCAAAGCCAGCGTCCAACCAGGTCACCAGGGACCAGTTTGTGCTGTACATGGGCAGCCGCAAGGTACTGGGAGAGCTGGGTGGCCGGGTGGAGACGGGTACCGGGTTGGAGTGAGCGGCCATGCTGGGTCCCTGTCCCATGAAGTCTCCCACCATCACAGGCCAATGGTGACTACATGGGTGTGGCTCTGCGTAACCAGAAGGTACACTGGGTGTACCGCCTGGGGAAGGCGGGCCATACCACCCTCACCATCGATGAGGACATAGGGGAGCAGTTTGCAGCCGTCAGCATCGACAGGTGGGAGGCCTGCCCCCGCCCTGCCATGCTTCCCCCACCACCAGGCAAGGCTGCATGTCCACTCCAAACTCCTCTGCTTGTGCCCTCAGGACCCTCCAGTTTGGCCACATGTCTGTCACAGTGGAGAAGCAGATGGTCCACGAGACCAAGGGTGACACGGTGGCCCCTGGGGCTGAGGGGCTGCTCAATCTGCAGCGTGACGACTTTGTCTTCTACGTCGGGGGCTACCCCAGCAACTTCCAGGTGAGCCTGGCCCGGGCATGCGGCCGTGCCCCGCGCTCTTATCCCAGCAAATCCTGCTGGGTGTCTGGCTGCAGTCTGTCCCAGTGCACTGAGCTCCTCCTTTTGGGTCTGTCTGGGGGCGGGGGCGGTGCCACGATCACGGTGCTGTGCCCATAGCCACCGGAGCCCCTCAACTTCTCCTGCTATCGGGGCTGCATTGAGATGGACACGCTCAACGAGGCGGTGGTCAGTCTCTACAACTTTGAGAAGACCTTCCTGCTCAACACAGCCGTGGACAAGCCTTGTGCCCGGTATGTACAGCCTGGGGCCCCTCACCCAGACGTGGCCCACCCTCTGCTGACCCCGTGACCTCTGACCTGCAGCTCCAAGTCGACTGGAGACCCGTGGCTCACAGATGGCTCCTACTTGGATGGCTCCGGCTTTGCCCGTATCACCGTGGAGAGTCAGATCAGCACCACCAAGCGCTTCGACCAGGAGCTGCGGCTGGTGTCCTCCAGTGGGATCATCTTCTTCCTGCAGCACCAGGCAGGCCAGCCGCCCCGCCCTGCCCCCGCCGGCCCCGCCCCCCGCCGGCCCCGCCCCCCGCCGGCCCCGCCCCCGCCGGCCCCGCCCCATGCTGACCCCACCCACTCCACAGGGCCAGTTCCTGTGCTTGGTGGTACTGGACGGTCGCCTGCAGCTCCTCTACGACTTTGGGGAGGGCCTGAAAGAGGCTGTTCCGCTGCACACCCCGCCGCCCCTGACCGCGGCCAGCAAGGCGGTAAGGCCTGGGCCGGCAGGGCGGGCAGAGCCGGGTGGCAGGAACCAGCTGGCCCTGAAACCCCGTGTCTGGCCGTCCAGATCCAGGTATTCCTGCTGGGAGGCAGCCGCAAGCGCGTGCTGGTGCGGGTGGAGAGGGCCACCGTGTTCAGCGTGGAGCAGGAGAACGTGCTGGATGGGGCCGACGCCTACTACCTGGGTGGCGCGCCGGTAGACCAGCTGCCCCCGAGGTGAGCGTGCGCAGGGCGGAGCACACGTCCCCCCACGCCCATCCTCCCTCCCCTGTGCCAGTCCCCGCCCACACTCGCTTGTCACGCAGTTTGCTGCGGCTCTTCCCCTCCGGAGGCTCCTTGCGCGGCTGTATCAAGGGCATCAAAGCTCTGGGCAAGTACGTGGATCTCAAGCGGCTGAACACCACGGGCATCAGCGCCGGCTGCACCACGGACCTGCTGGTGAGCCCGCGCCCCGCCCCAGCCAGCAGCCCGCTCCCCAGCCAGCGCCTGGGGCCCTCATAGTGGTCCTCCCTGTAGGTGGAACGGGCCATGACTTTCCACGGCCGTGGCTTCCTGCTCCTGGCGCTCGCCGACGTCGTGCCTGTCAACGGCAACCTCTACTCAGGGTTGGGTTTCCGCAGCACCCAGGACAGCGGCCTGCTGTACCACCGACAGTTCCCGGTGCGTCCGCCCGCCCCCTTCCCCCCATCCCGCCTCCCCCCGTCTGACCTCTGTCCAGCCATCCCCGAGTCTGACCGCCTGCTGCCCCACGACCTCCTGGAGCAGCAGTGGGGGCTCCAGTGGCTGGAGGAGGGAGTGAGTCTGGGCCCCTGGCTTGGTCCACTGACCTGGGCACTGTCCCCAGGATGGGCCTTGCGAGGTGTTCCTGCAGCAGGGCCATGTGATACTCCGGTTTATGGGGACTGAGGTGAAAACCAAAGGGGTCTTTGCCGATGGCGACCCCCACTATGTCGCCTTCTACAGCAACGCCACAGGGTAAGGCAGGGACTGGGTGGGGGCATGCAGCTGGGTGAGGGCAGGGCAAGCAAATGCTGCTCTTCCCCACAGGGTCTGGCTCTACGTGGACGACCAGTACCAGGAGATGACGCCCCACCGGGGGCGACGCCCCAGGCCTCAGCCCCAGCCGGACAAGCTCATCCTGGGGGGCCTGCCAGAGACCAGCACGCTCCAGAACTTCAGCGGCTGCATCAGCAACGTTTTTGTGCAGCGGTGAGCAGAGTGGGAGTGGGAGTGGGGGGTGGCCCCACCCACCCACTTCCCATTGCTGACACCCCTCTGCAGGCTCCCCCCAGGGCCGCAGCGCGTGTTTGACCTTCAGCAGAATGTGGGCAGCGTCGGCGTGAGCTCAGGCTGCGCTCCAGACCCAGGCACCCAGACACCGCCAGCACCACGAGGGCTGCAGCCCACAGTAGCTCGGAAGGTAGGCACCAGGGTGGTGTGCTGACGGAGGCAGGGTGGGCAGAAGGCAGCCCCCAAGCTCCCAGCATCCCCGTCTGAACCCACAGGCCTCCCGGCGCAGCCGGCAGCCCACCCAGGACCCTGCCTGCACGCTGCTCCGGCCCCTCAGGACCATAAGAGACGCCTACCAATTTGGGGGTCCCCTGTCCAGTTACCTGGAGTTTGCAGGCGTCCCGGCACCCCCTGGGGACTGGTAAGGCTGGGCCAGGTATGGGGGGGTGTGGAGGGGCCACCCATGCTGACGCCCCCACTCGAATTGCAGGTCCCAGCTCTCGCTGCTGGTCCGCCCTCGCACCCCTCGAGGACTCGTGGTCTACGCTGCGCCCCTGGCCGCCGGCAGCCCCTCCCTGGCTCTCTTTCTGAGTCACCGACACTTTGTCGCTCAGACAGAAGGCCCTGGGCCCCAGTTCCGTGTCCAGAGCCACCAGCGTTCACGGGCTGGTCAGTGGCACAAGGTAAGGGACGAGGAGGAGGGAAATGGAGGGGCCCTGGGAGCCCCTACCCTGACGTGCCACCCCCCCAGGTGTCCGTGCGATGGGAGAAGACTCGGATCCAGTTGGTGATGGACGGGGTCCAGGCCCAGGGCCACAAGGAGACTGACCAGCTGCACCAAGGGGCAGAGCGCCCCCAGGCCCACACTCTGTTTGTGGGGGGCCTCCCTGTCAGCGGCCACAGGCCCAAACTCCCAGTGAGAACTGCCCAGCCTCCCCTACCCTGTCCCAGCCCAGCCAGATGCAGTCTACCCTCCTTAGCACCCCTGGGTACCTGACCCTATTCCATCCTTCTGCGCCCCCACAGGTGGCTGTCAGCAGCTCATGGTTCGGCGGTTGTGTGAAGAATCTGAGGTTGGACGGGCAGCCCCTGAGGAACCCCACTCGAGTGGTGGGGGTCACGCCCTGCTTGTCAGGCCACCTGGAGAAGGGCCTGTTCTTTGCAGGCAGTGGGGGAGCCATCACTCTAGGTCTGCCTGCTGTCCCCACTCCCCAAGTGTGCCTCAGGCTGGGTGGGGTGGGAGCGATACCCAGGGAGGGAGGGGCCTGGGGCGGGCGAGGGGGGTGAGGGGCCTCCTCCCCTCACAGCCCCTTCCCTGCAGACACCCTGGGGGCTACCCTGCCCGATGTGAGCCTGGAGCTGGAGGTGCGGCCCCAGACAGCCACTGGCCTCGTCTTGCACCTGGGCAGGCCTCAGGCGCCCCCCTACTTGCAGCTGCAGGTGCTGGAGCAGCAGGTAAGCTGGGTGGGGTCTGTGACCACAGGGCAGGATCGGGGTTGGCAGGGCCCTCCTGATGCCCATGCACCCTGCCCAGGTCCTGCTGTGGGCTGACGACGGTGCAGGCCAGTTCTCCACGCAGGTAACACTGTCCAGGGCGCTGTGTGATGGTCAGTGGCACCAACTGGCAGGTGAGCTGGGGCCCCTCGGCCATGGTCAGACACACCCCTGACACCCTCCCCCGCACCCCGCTTCTGCAGAGCAGATAGCCTAGGAGGGATTTGGGAGCGGGATACTTGGGACTCCCAGGCAGGGGAACATGTGGCAAACAGCCCCAGCCCTGGGGCCGGTGTGCGGCCCCTCCCAGCCCAGCCAGAGCCTGTGCCCTACAGTGACCAAAGGTGGCAACGTCCTTCGGCTGGAGGTGGACTCACAGAGCAACCAGACCCTGGGCCCCGTGCCAGCGGCCTCAGCCTCCACCCCGGTGCCTTTGCACCTAGGGGGCCTGCCTGGTGAGTGTGGCCTCAGCACTGCCCCTCGGGGACCAGGTACTGGAGTCACCCTGCTCTCCCCCGCTCCTGTGGTGGGACAGCTGGGGAGACCAAGGCTTGGTGGGGGGACCAGCTGGAAGCCAGTCTCTGCTCCAGCCTGTCTCCCTCCGTCTTTCCCCACACCCCAGGAACCACGGACACACGTGCTGGACCCCCCACTCTGAGGCACCCCTGGCCTCCAGTCTACCGCGGCTGCATGAGGAATCTGGTGGTGAACTGGTCCCCCGTCACCATGTCTCACTCTGCAGGCGTCCAAGGGGTAGTGGGGGCCAGCGGCTGCCCCGCTACATAGCACAGCTGCTCCCCAGGACCCTAGCCATGCAGGAGGGCCTTCAAGGGCCCCCAGTCCCCATGGCCGGCCACCCCAGGCAAACAGGATCCCGCCTCTCAGAGCCCCCAAGCCCTCCATACAGCTTGCTGACCGTGCCACCCTCAGCCAGCTTCACAGATGAAGTTTGTTTGCGTTTCTCTACCTAGGCTCTAGATTCTACAGGTGACCTTGTTTCTGGAAATGGTCTTTTTATTTAAAGGGTAAAACGCTATGAAATGGGGTTTTTATACTTTTTATCCCTTCCCCCAACTTTTAATAGTTTGAAAAGTCTTAAATCACTGGACCCTGCTTAAAACAAAAATTAAAAAAGAACTTGTTTAACTGAGTGTCGACTGAATTTGAAGAGAGAGCAGCTGAGCGCTGGGGAAAGCCTGGCTGTGGAGGCTCACGTGGGGGGCAGGTGTCTCTCAGAACAGCAGCGTGAGTGACACTGCAGATGCGGAGGCTCGTCATGCCAGCTCCCCTCCAGACAGCAAGGGGACGGGGCCGTGGCAATGCCTCCTGGGCACAGAAAAACCAGAGTTGGCAGGTAAAAGACAAGACTTTTATTATTAGCAAGTGGGAAGAGGTGAGGCGTGCGACGGACCACGCCCAGCTGAGAACTCCCCCGAGACGGCAAATAACTCAATCCAAGCTCATATCCTCCTCCTCGTCCTTCTTCTCCTTCCCGTCGCCCTCCTTCTGCTCCGACCTAGCACTGTTCTGCATTGCTTTGGCAAACGCCTCCACATCTGAAACGCATGCGAAAGCGTGAGGCCACGGGGACCGCCAGCCCGCGCTGCCCAACAGGGAGGCTTTCCCCTTTACCACCAGGAGAAGGGGGCGCGTGGCCGCGGGAGCAGCAGCAGGTACTCACCGCCCTTGTTGGCGGCCTCCACGGCCTCCGCGGGCAGGCCAAACTGGCACATGAGGGGGCCCAGCTGCCCCGAGGCCAAGGCCGCGCTGAACATGCCCAAGGCCTGCAAGGAAGAGCCAGTCTCCTGTGAGCAAGCACGCGGGGGTGTGGGGGTCGCACCCACTGGCCAGGGCCTGGGCCAGCGCGCATTTCGGGGACTCTTGGTGCCAGGGTGCCAGGCTAGAAGCACATGGCAGGCAGCAGGCCTCATGCCTACCTGCTGGAACTGGGGGGAGGTCAGCGTGCCCTGGATCTCCTCCGCGGTCTGTGGCAGCGACTCCCCAGAGGGCAGGTAGGGCAGCAGGCGCTCCTGCACGTCCGCGTGGGCAAGGATGGGTGCCATGATCTCGGGCGTGAGAACACTGGCCAGGTCAACTAGGGCACAAGCACAGAGCCATCAGCGGCTTGAGGCCAGTCTGGACACACCGAGGAGAGCGACACTCGGAGGGAGGCGTGATGTGCTGAGTGGCGAGGCGACGAGGGAGCAGAGGCATCGCGTGCAGGCGGCAGCGCGGCCATGCCTCGGAGACCAGCGAGCCAGCGGGCAGGGGCAGCAGGCACCTTCACCCCCCAGCCTGGGGCCGAGGAGCACTGTTACCTTGCTGGCCGCCTCCGGGCCCGGCCGGCACGTTCATGGTGGCCAGAATGCTCTGGAGGTCGCTCAGCTGGATGGGCTGGGTTGGGCTGGCCGCCGTGCTGGTTCCATTACCTGAACTGGGCGCGGGGCTCGGGCTGGTCGCCGAGGCAGCTGCTGGAGCAGAAGGGGCTGGGGTGGCACGGGCAGAAGAGGTTGTGGAGGACGGGGTGACCGCTGCCGACTGGCTCCGGGAGCTGGGAAGAGCAGGGCGGCACTGGAACAACCACACGCCCAAAGGCGCCACAGCACATCGGTCCTGCCCCAAAGGCCCTTGCGCTGCCAGGTGCTCGAAGAACCTGAACCATCTCAGGCAGAAGGGACAGCTGGTGGCACCTGACTACGCGAGGGGGCAGGGTGCAGGGTGCGAGGCTCACCTGGACGAAGAGCTGCTCGCAGGAGGCCCTCCGCTCCCCAGTAAGCTGGCCAGGCCCGGCCCAGTCAGGGCCCCCAGCCCACCTGCAAAACAAAGGGGACTCGAGCTCAGGCGTCACGCCCACCTGCCCTGCCCACGGAGCAGAAACGCCCTGCACTGAAGCCAAGGGACAGCGGGGGAAGGTGGTGACCACAGTGGGCCCAGGGGACCGAGGGATGGCGACTGCTCAGATCGCAGTCTCCTGGAAGCTGATCGCTTTAAGTCGGAGCCCTGGATTCCTCCACCCATGACACCTGGGTTCCAGGTACAGCAGTGCAGATCAGGTACAAGGCAGCAAGCACTCCCCCGTCCAAGAAACACCCCCCCCAAATCCAACGGGCAGCAGGCATGGGGGGACGCAGGCACAGCCCCGAGCGCATGCCCTCAGCCCCACCCCCACCCCCACCAGCAGTGGTGGCGATGCACACAGCTGGGTCCTCGCTGGGGGCCCTGGAAGGCTTCACCCGCCCCCCAGGGAGCACTCCGACACCACTCGGAGCCAGGGAGGGGCGGAAAGGCCGCACTGGCACACGGGGCAAGCACCGCGAAGGCCAGCCGGCCGCCTGCCCGGCCGGCGGGGGCCGGGGGGCGGGGGCCGGGGGCGGGCGTTACCCAGGCCACCGAGGCCGGCCGGTCCGATGAGCTGCATGAGCTGGCTGTGACTCATGCTCCCCAGCAGGCTCTGCAGGCCGCCCTCGCCTGGAAGACAGAAGGCACTCAGGCCACGCTGCCCGCGGCCCGCCTGGCCCTCCGGGAGCCCCCGGCTGGAGCTCAGAACCCATCCCATTGCGTCGGGTGGGCGTGGGGCCGTGCAGGACGGGTACGAGGGCCTCCCAACTTGGACCCCTCCGTTTCCACCTCGAACACCGCCCGCACCCAGGGGGCCATGCCAGCCGAGAGCCACACGGTGCTCGCAGCACCCCCGGGAGGCGACATACCGCCCAGGGCAGACAGCTCGTGGCCGCCACTCCCGCTGGCGCCCAGCGCGCCGGGCATCGGGGGGTTGTTCAGGTACTCGTTGACTTTGCGGCAGTGCTCCTCGTCCTGGTCGGTCTTGGGCTCCTAACGGGAGGACACACGCCGCAGGTGAGCGGCCCGCCCACCATGGCCCTGCTCAGAGGAGGCACCTGAGGCTCAGACACACGATGTCACCTGTCCGCGGTCACCCAGCATCAGGGAGAGGACCCAGCCCCCACCTGCTCGCCCATTTGACAGAGAGGACTCGAAAGCATTAAGGGCACTCAGCCCACACCCTGCAAGGCCACCGGTCACCACAATCCCTCCTTCCGGCACGTACGCGATGACACAATCCTCTTATCACAGCACTGCCCAAGCAGCAGCACGGCCCGCAGCCTCTTAGGTCAACAGGGGCAACGAGCCCATGTGTGCGGGGGTCACCAGGCAGTGCCGCCCTGCCAGGGCCCCAGACTCATCTGTCCAACAGTCACTGAGCATGTGCTGTGGGCCTGCAGGGAGCCAGGGACACAGACACAGTCCCCACCCTCAGGACCGACGGAAGAGAGCCAGCAAAGGAGCAACACGGGGAAGAACAAAGGCAGTACGCGCTGAAAGTCTAACATTTCTTGGCAAAACTGGAGAAACAAGCTCTACACCAGCAGCTGTCAAACCATGGCCTCATCTGTGTTTGCACATAAAGTTTCATTGACCATGGCCGCACCACACATTTCTTATTGTCCACGGCCATTTGCAAACTACTTCAGCACAGGGAGCAGCCGCACCACAGACCACCTGGCCCACCATGAGGAAAACCTTTCCTGCTGGGCTCTCGGGAGTGCTGGGGGCTCAACCTCTGGGATGGAACGAGGTGACATCTGTCAAAACTACAAACGCACTCGTACACCCACTGCACGAGCTAGTCCACAACTACACTGAACACGCACGTCATCCTCACAGAAAGTCACCTTGGCACACTGCCCATAACAGAAACCGAGATGGGCCAATGGCCACCGGGTGGGAGAAGGAACGCTGCCGGCAGCTGCGGGGCGAGGTGGCCCTGGAGCACTGGCCGCCGAGACCCCAGAGCACACCACTGGGGAGGAAGGGGGTCACACACGGCCACCCTCGCTTCTGCCCTGGGGTCCTCATGACCCTTGAGAGAGGGCACTGGGCGACAAGCAAACCAGAGGCCATACGCCCATCAATGCATCAGGACAGGGCCCAGCCTGGCAATCACTCGTGTGTCTGCCAGGGAACACCATACCTTGAAAGGGCACTTGGGGCCCAGACACAAGTGCTGGGACTCTGGAAGAGGCCCCCTTCCCACACCCCCATGCAAGGTGACGCACTGGAATTCCGAGGTTGCGTGGCAAACGTGTTTGGTCAATGAGCCACTTTGTGAAAGCTAATTCTACCATCCAGTGAGCAAGCTTTTAACCTAATTTTACGACAGCGAGAAAAAACTGAAAGCAAACAAAACCTCCTACATACCTGCATCCAGAAGAAGAGCCGTTTGGAGCCTGCCTTGAACTTGAGCACATAGACCCTCCCGCTGGGGCACTGCGGCACACGCTTGAACTCACAGTCATCAGGGAAGATGATCAAATCCTACAGGAGAGGAAGGTCAGAGTCAGCATCCCGGAAACACGCACCACTGAGGCCCACGACCTCCCAGGGAAACACGCAGGAGCCTGCATCTGTGTGTGGGGTGGGGGGGGGAGGAAACAGACCAGATGAACAAGTCGCCAAGCCGTCCCCGCAGAGTATCTGCAGGGCAGACAGGCCAGGGCAGGGGCACCCCACGGAGGGCGTGGAGGCCAGGAGTCGGGCTCAGTGCTAAACAGGGAAGGGAGGCTTTCGACCCTTGAAGGATTTTTTAATAGACATTTTGAGAACAACACTCCAAGATGAGTTAAAAATTTCAACTCTGACCTGCTCTCAAACCTGATACAGAAGGACAAAGAACACGGAAACAGATGACCACGGAGAGAGCTTTGTGGAGGGCTGTGAGCAAGGGCAAGGTTTTCACACAGCTTCTCCAATTCCAGGCACCTAATCTTCAAAGTTTAAAGTTTACACAGACAGGAGAAACCTAGCTACTCGTCAAGACTGGGAAGACCCATAAGCAAACAAAACAGCCCGAGGACAGCAAAGCAACAAGCCCCCCCCCACTGCCCTCCACACAGTAAAGCCGCGCGCCGGGAGGGCCGCTCCATGTCCTTCTGATCTGACCACCAGCGACGTGCAGGCCAAGACACTTACATCTTCCACGTTCCCCGACGTCCTGTCTTTCCAGCAGAAGTGAATGAGGGAATCATCCGTCTGCTGAATATACACCAGCCCTTTCCTTTTATCTGGGGTGACGGTAGTTCCTTTTAATGACATTTTTCCTGCCCGAAACTCCACCAAATACTTGTTGGAGGACCCGCGGGAGCCTGGCACCAGGCTTGGAAACAGAGCGCCTGAAGTCGTCATCCTGAAAGAGGGACCAGCATGCACGCCCAGTCACTGTCACGGAAATCCTACCTTCTCACTCAAAGGCTGCACTGGCACCGACAGAGCGAAAGCGCCCCTCTCTGAACCTGCGGGCCGCCACGCTGGGCACCGGGGACGCTGCCCAACACCACGCGTAGGGCCACAGAGCCTGGCAGTACCCGAGCCAAAGGAGCCCGGTGCCAGGAGGCCAACACTGCAGCTTCTTCTCAGGTTTCTCAACGAATGAAACCAACCTCTGCGTCTACGCGACATCGCTGCCTGAGGCTGGGGCCCCTCCTCAACACCCCTTTCTGTACCTACAAACTCTGTTTTTCAGTCTGGGGTCCGAAGAATTTAAAACCTTGACCCGGGCGGGGACACCTTTAACACGTCCGACGGGAGACAAGGCTGACCCAGTACGTACTGTTGGACACAGGCCCGTTACACGGCAGGTTTGCTCCCTTAGAAAACGAAAACGGAGCACTTGGGAGAAACACGGCGAAGGCTGTCCGCGTGCGGTGAACGGCCCGCCCCGACCCCGCAGACCTCACGGCCCAACGCCCTTGGCTCCGCGCTGGCCGGAGGGGCCGAGGCAGCTCGCAGCGGGGCGGCGGCCCGGGCCGGCCCAAGAGTCCGACGGCCCCCGACAGCCCCCTCCCCGATCCCCGAGAGCCCTCGCCCCGTGCACGGTCCACGCTCCCCGCCCCCCGAGAGCGTCGGCCCCGCTCCCAGACCCCGGGTCCCGGGCCCCAGGCTCACTCAGCCCGCGGGGCCCTGGGTCCCAGGACTCCGCCTCCACAAACCCGGCGCCCGGCTCGGGGGCCGCTGACGGCGCAGGCCCGGCCGCCCGCCGCCCTCCGTTGCCGTCCACGCCCCCGGCGCCCCCCGTACCTGGCCCGCGCCGAGGTTCGGACGAGAGAGCTGCCGTCCGGTTCGGTCTTCCTCCTCGGCGCCTGCCGGGCCCCGCCGGAAGCCCCTGCTCGCCCCGCCCAGCCCGCCGCTCTCGCCGCCAATTGGGCCCCGTCAGGCGCGGGGACGACACTGGCCCGCGAACGATTGGCGAGGGCGGCCGTCCATCGTCCTGCCGTGGCCCGCCCCCACGCCGGCGGCTCCCTTCCGGCGGAAGCGTGGGCCGGCAGCGCGCGGGCCAGAGCGGCCCCTATTGTTGCTGTGTCATAGGGGCGCGGCGGCGGCCCCTGGCGGCGGCGCCGGGATCGGCGGGGCAGGCGCGGGGCGAGAGGTGGGCGTTGGAGCTCGGCCGGCCGGCCGGCCGGGACACCTGAAGGGCGTGAGACGGGGTCGCTCAGGGTCACTGTCAGTGCGGGACGCTGGGTCCCGAGACGTGGGGGAAGTAGTCACGGGGTTGGGGGGAGGGTATCTTAGGACGCCAGGGCTGGGCTGGCTTCGCGTTCCTCCGGGGGACTCGGTGCGTGGGCCTTGCGGCGGCGCGTGTGGCGTACACGCGGGGCCTTGAACGGTGGCCCCGCCCGGGGTCCCCCAACCCCGCCCGATAACAGTGCTGACTGACATGGGCGCCTCCCCCTTCTTCCCGGTCTCTGCGTGGAGTTTCCACAGTGACGTTAGGTGTCCTCCATGGAGGCCGACTACATAGTCCCGAGGGCAGAAGCGGACGCCCACCTACTCCCGTTACTGCACCCACACTGCCACGTGTGGCCTCGGAAGCCCCAGCCCTAGTGCCGGGAGCCCTGTGCCCGCCCGGCCGGAGCTGGCTGGCGCCTGCCCTCCCCAAGGACAAGGCCATCGGAGTCCTGGGGCCACCCCGAGCTGCTCGGCGACTGTACGTCCATAAAATGGGTTTTCGGCCTTATTATTAAAAGCATAAGAGTGAAAAGTAATTTTGATTCACCGTTTTTAAGATGTGTCTGACTTCTGCAGAACTGGGATGCCTCAAGCACAACTTGCCTGTCCACCGTCTGATGATCTAAAGATTCACGAATTTTTGTTTTTGAAAATATAGCTGTTTTGCATTTAAAATGTAATAAGTAATGGATTTGTTAACTTTTAATTAGTGAAATATTTGTAAATGTCTTCAGTTTAATTTCTAATATGCTGAATATTGGTAGATCAAACTCACGGACACCAAAGCTCTGGGGGGAGCCTTGATCATTTCTGAGCAGCGTGGGGAGGGTAGCGGGAAGTGCTGGGTCCACAGCCGCTGGCACCTCCCTGCTCTGTGAAACCAGGAGGGACACTGGGAAAATCCGGTGGGCCTCCCTGAGACGGTGCAGCGGCAGGTGTCACTTGTTAAAGGCATGAAAAGTTAAAAAGCTGCCACCAGAGGCCGCGGGAAACCAACTTTCCAGAACCTGAAGTCAGCGCTTCCCCTCCAGGCGGTGACTTCAGAGGGGTCCTAAACGGATAATGTCCTCTCCTCCGCCCCCCGGGAGCCCGTGTCCTGGGATGGCTCAGAATAAGGAAGCTTTATAGCCTCTCAGTACGTTCCATGCACCAGCTAATAAGGAAACAAGCTATGGGAGAGCAGCCTTGTGGAGGCCCCTCTGTGCTCCCACCCCCACCCCTGGGCTGTGTGAGGCCTGGGGGGGGGGGGGCCTGCCAGCCCTCACTGCCCCGCGTGGGACCTGCGACCTCTCAGCCACAGCACGCTTACCACCTGCCCCAGCAAAACAAGCTGACAGCAGCTCGTGCTGCCTGGCCGCCGGCGGGGCGGAAGGGAAGGCAGCAGGTGCCGGAGGACACGGCCCAGAAGTGGGCAGGAGACGCGCCGACGTTTCACGCAAGAGGGTGTGCACGGTGCACGACGCGCAGGAAGAGGTGGCGGCGCCGTTATTCACGAGGGAAACGCAGGTCAGAGCACACGTACTAGGATGGCTACGAAGAAAAGGCAGCTGGACAAGACCCAGTGCGTGGGCAGTCCTGGTGCTGGGGGAACAAAGTGGCACAGCCATTCGAGCCACGGGTTTGGCAGCTGGTTTCTGCAGCTGGTTTTGGTCTTTTCTTAATGCTGCACTTTCTTTTTCAGAGCAGTTTTAGGTTCATACCAAAGCTGAGGCCAAAGAGCTGCCACATACCCCTCCACACACATGCACGGCCTGCCCACTGCCAGCACCCCCACGGGATGGCACATGTGACAACCCATGGACCTACAATGACACGTCCTATCAGCCAAGTCCAGAGTCAACATTCGAGTCACTCTGTCCATTGTGTGTGACTAGACACAGGTATAATGACATGGATTGTCATAGTGTCATTCAGAGAATGTCCACTGTCCCCGAAGTCCTCTCTGCTTCCCCTGTCCCTCCCTCCCACTGCCTTAACCCCAGCAGCCACTGATAATTAATTTTTCAATTTTTTTATTGCGGTAAAATACACGTAACATAAAGTTTACCATCTTAACCACTTTTAAGTGTAGAGTTCAATTAAGTGGTAGTAAATACATTCATAATGTTATGAAAACATCACCGCCATCCTTTTCCAGACGCTTCATTCGGTAAAACTGAAAAGCTACACCCATTAAACACAGCTCCCTGTGCACCCCTCCCCGAGCCCAGCAACCACCATCTACTTTCTGTCTACGATTTTCACAACTCTAGGGACCTCATGTAAGTGGAATCACACAGGGTTTGTCCTTTTGTGACTGGCTTATTTCACTGAGCATTGCGTCCTCAAGGTCCATCCATGTTGTAGCGTGTGTCAGGGTTTCCTTCCTGTTTAAAAGGTTGAGTGACAGATACTCCAGTGTGTGGATGGACCCCTTGTATTTATCCATCATCCACCCACGGACACGCAGGTCGCTTCCACTGCGAGCTTTGCGAATCCTGCTGCTGTGAACATGGGTGTACAAATATCTCTTCGAGACCCCCTTTCAACTCTTTTGGGTACATATAGAGAGAGGTGGAACTGCTGGGTCATGTGGTAGTTCTATTTTTAATTTTTTGAGGAACCACCATACTGTTTTCCACAGCGGCTGCACCACTTTACGTTCCCACCCACAGTGTATAAAGGTGCTGATTTCTCCCCATCCTCGTTGGTGCTTGTTGTTTCTTTGGATAGCGGCCGTCCTGGTGGGTGTGAGGTGGGATCTCACTGTAACTTTGATCTGCATTTCCCTGGTGATCAGTGATGGTGAGCGTCTTTCCATAGGCTTGTGGGCCATTCGCATAATCTTCTTTGGTTAAATGTCTATTCAAGTCCTTTGCCCATTTTTGAATCAGGTTTTTGGGTTTTTTGTTGTTGAGTTGTAGTTCTCTATTTATTCTGGATATTAACCTGTTATCAGATATGTGATTTGCAAATATTTTGTCCCACTCTGTGGCTTGCCTTTTTCCTCTGATAGTGTCTGATGCACAAAAAATTTTCAAGTTTTCACAATATCCAATTTTTCTATCTTTTCTTCTGTTGCCTGGGCCTTTGTTGTCATATCCACAAAGTTATTGCCAAATCCAGTGTCGTGAAGCTTGTGCCCTGTTTTCTCCTGAGTGTTATTGTTCTAGGTCCTGCATTTAGCTCCTTGATCCATTTCGAGTTAGTTTTTGTATATGGTGTGAGGTACAGGTCAGCTTCATTCTTCTGCAGGTGGTTGTCCAGTTTTCCACCATTTGGTGAAAAGACAGTTCTTTCCCCTTGAATGGCTTGACACCTTGTCATTTGACTGTATATGTTGATACGGTGGTGGTTACAAGATGTTATGAATTTGTTAACTGCAGACAATGGTGTCACTGCATGTAGAAGCCTGCTTCCTCCAGTCACCTGCTGTGAAGTCTCCCGCAAGCACCCCTTCTTGCAGGAGGTGGGACTGGATGGTAATCATGGGCTTGGGCAGCCACGGCACCAGGCCTGGGCTCTGGCAGAGCCGAGTGCTCTGTGGTCCCGTCATCGGATGGGTGGCACCCTGCATCTGTGCACCTGCCGGAGCATTCTGACCGCGGGGACTGTCTGTCCCCTGCCCGGAGCCACCGTGGCTGTCGGGCTGACTGCCTCCACTCCGCTCACTCTCTTGGAAAGCACACAGCTGCAGGGCACCCAGGACAGTGGCCACAGGGCAGGGACCCTCGAGTCAAACTGACACTGTGTTCCAGGCATTTCGTTGCTTCCAGCAACAGGCTCTGATCCCCTGGAGAGGAGACAGCCGGTCACTCAGAGCTCCCGATGCTCAGAGAACCTGCACCCCTCCGTCCATTAAGTGTGTCCACCCAGTGATGTCACAAGTGTCCCTGAATGCCTTCTCTGCCGTGACCCGCAGTTTTCTGAAACAATCCACGCGCTGGGCCAATCCTACAGAACATACGGTCCGAGCCTCTGACTCCAGCCATGAGGCTCATCCGCAGCCGGCCTGCAGTCCTTTCCAAGAAGCCAACTGAGACGGTCAACATTTACCTTCACAGGTCTGTAGCAATCCTCCTGGGTGACTCTCTTTACACAGATGGGTATTGACAGGTGTCACATAGTATAAAACAAGCCGTCACTAATGTGTTTTCTTGCCTGATATTTTCGTGCTACACGGATAGGATGAACAGCGGTGAAGACCAGCCACACACACGCACAGTGAGGGAGGCAGGACCCGATTGTGTGTTGTCACCCTCTGCAGAGACCAAGCAGCCCTTTATTAAACAAGTGACCAGGACAGTCTGGTTCTCAGAGGCAAAGGAGCAGTGTGTCCAGTGAAAGACTGACTGTCCAGTAAGCTCATACCAAATCTATATAACTTTACTAACAATTGTCACCCCAATAAACATTAAAAAAATAAAAAATAGAGAGATGGCCAAATGCAGTCTTCACTTTGCAGAACCCTCACCCTGAGAACGCAGGAGCAGTGAGGCCCGTAAATGACACACTTCGGGGGAACCACCAGGACACGTGCTGTATGTCTGGTGACGCACTCGCCCATCAGGGGCCCCAGCTTTCGTACCCACAGTGGACAGAGGAATGTCCTCTGGGAGATGTTTGAAAGTCCAACCGTTGAGCCAGGACAAACCAGGACCAGTAAGAACATTCTGTTCATTCCTCTGCCCCAGGCCCAACTGTGCTACACGGGGTACAGCTCTTTGCTACCCCTCCACCCCTCAAGGATAGGTCTGTCGGTGCTTCTGAATTTTGGAAGCTTGTTGGCCTTTGTAACTATGTCTTCATTTCACTGTTCCTCATGCATGCATGAGACTTGTAAAGCACCATCTGCTGGGAGCTCTTTTCCCAAAGAGCAGGTATCCTGAGAGGAAGCTTCTTGCCGGGGCTGCCCAAAGGGCTGGCGGGTTCATGGGGAGCATCCGGGCATCCTTTTCCGATCCCCTGACCTTGTGATCCAGTAAGAACCTAGCGGGCAGATGGCATGACGTCGGTGAACGCCTCCCCAGCTGGACAGCTCCAAGTCCCTCGGCACAAGGGGGCTGCTGGGGCCGTTGGAGGCCATGGGGACTGTGCTTGGCCCTTCCTTCCCCAGTGCTGGCCCGGGGGTCTGACATCCATTTCCCAGCACTAGATCATGTGTCTGGCAGGTCTGCAGGCCGACCCTACCTCAGGCACAAGAAGCACGAGCTTTGGGGACAGTCTGAATGACCAGGACAACCGTGGCACCACTCAGGGGAGTCCTGCCCAGGCCACTTCCATCCGTGGGGAGAGCCCTGATGGCACGGTCTCACACACTTCAGAGCACGTGTGTCTACAGAGAAGTCGAGGGGCATCTGGGCACTTTCGTCTCATTTCCATCCCAATGGAGACAAGGATTTGGGGGGTCTGGCGTTGGCCGCAGCCTGGAGTGACATATGCTGTGACACCCCTGAGGGACCAGGGCCTGCTTCTCAGTGACCTTCTCATGAGCGGGTCTACACTGGGGAGGAGCCCTGACCCCTGACCCCACCTGGGAGGGCAGCACCACTCCTGGGACAGACCACCTGCCCCGACACTGGGCGCCTCTTAAATCCAGTCAGCACCAGTGGGCCCCATCACATTCACATACACTCCACATAAAACACGCTCCGAGACGTCGGCATCTAGTTGCAACTGACTCTCCAAAACTGGCACTGAATCAACGGACACATAGCCAGCCTGACTTCAAAGGGCCAACCCCCTAATATGACGCTCTCTGGGGAAAGTGCACTCTGTTCCCTCCCATCAGGACACTGTCAAAGCCACAGTCACGCAAAGGTGTGGACAAGAAGGTTGTCCTTTCCACATGGGCCACATACGTCAGTTGCGGGTGGCTGTCTTCTAGAAAGTGGCTTCCACTGCAAAAGTCTGACAGAGACAAACATCTGACACCCGGTATTTGGGGGGCGGGGAAACGGAGGCTCTGGCTTTTCTGTGTTAGCTTTGCAGGCACAGCGGGCGGGAAACTGAGTGAGGAGCCAGCTCTGCACCGTGGCAGCGGCATCCCGCCATCCCCTTGGGCCCCCAACCTCAGGAGAGGACTTGGGATGCAGACCTTGTCGGCTGGTTACTGAAGGCCGGGAGTGACACATGGACGACCCTGAATGCAGCCGTCCTCCCCGTGCCCTGCAGCTGTGCCTCTGACACAGCCGGTGGCAGAGGCTGACAGCACGCGGTCCTCCACCAGAGGCACGCAGGCTGAGCACCGGACTCTCCAACACCTCCTCTCCAAATCCGTCCGTCAGAGATGCTCAGACGCCTGAGTGTGCCTGCACTGCGTTCAGGACTCTGTCACAACACAGTGGCTTCCAGTTTCTGAAGCTACAAAATGAAGCTTTCAGGACAAGTCTTCGCTTTTCAAAGTGTTTTAATTACAAATGTGATTTTGAAGCCTGGCCACACAACGATGACACCCTCTCACTGGGAACTCCCTGCTCCGTACCACTGCATGTGCACGTGCCTGTAACTATGTATGTGTGCCATGTGTGCCCATGTGTGTGCCTTGTGTGTGCACATGCCTGTGTATGTGTGCATGTGTCCGTGCATGTGCCTTGAGTGTGTGTATGTGTGCCTTGCATGTGTGTACGTGTATGTGTGTGTGCCTTGCATGCATGTACGTGTGCCTATGTGTGTGCCTTGTGTGTGCATGTGTGTGTGTGCCTGTGCGTGTGCACACAGCAGACTGTCTTCGATTCAGAGAGCAGTACCATGATCTACAGCGTTGACATTTCTACTGAAAGAAAACAGTCACCTGATAAGGATGTACACCTGTGTTTTAGGCAATAACTAATTCACCTGGAAGCAGGCTCTGCTCTGACCCTCCACAGTGCACACCAGAGCTGACTCACCTGGACTCCTGTATTTTAAACATGCATGCGGGAAAACAAGGACACAGTGCTGTGGGTACAGGCCTAACGTTTTAGGACGTGACTCTCACTTTGTGACAGGGGCTTGGCCTGCAGTGACAGTGAGGCCTGTGACAGGAGCAGGCATGGCCAGAGCCGGGGCTCCTTCAAGGCTGGGAGCAGTCTGTGGGCCTCTGGTCAACAACTCTCAGTGCATCTGATCACCCTGGGTTGCTACAGTAACGCTTCTTGTTGGACAGCATACAACTGGTGAATAATGCATGGCTTGCTCTTCGGCAAATACTATTCAAGTAGTTTGAACTTAAATATTTTAAAAGTAATCTTTATATTATTGAAGACTGGTAAAAAATACAGAATCTGACAACTATCATTCAATCTGATGCTTTGAAAACCCTCGCTTTCGTGTTACCATAATTTGGAAAGCAATTCCTCGCCCGCAGGAAGCTCTTCACAGGGTTACTTTCAAGATCCATCTTTTCCTATTACTGGTTCAAATTTAAAATACATTCAGAAACCCTGTGATGCTTCATTCTAAGGAGGAATGTGGTCCCCTTCCTGTGACTTCCTTTAGTTATAAATTTCATAATTAAGAGAGTGCTGTCAGCTAAGCAAGCCCCAGCTAACTGCTGTCACATAAGAGGGAATTAAAGAATTTCCTTCTCAAACCTTAATGAAAACATGATGATCCCAAGGGGAGCTTTATGAAGAGACCGCAACAGTCGTAAAGGTTTGGCAATCAGAAGTTAATTAGGACCAAGTCCTCCACCAGGGACGGTGCTGTCTCCGTGGACACGGTCCTTAGAAAGGCTGGTCCTGCCATGACCGAAGCTCCGAGGAGCCACTCGACAAGTCCAGCCTTGCAGGCATCCGGGTCCCGGGCCAGTCAAGCCCTCAGTAGATGTCCGGGCAGCCTGAGAAATCCCGGTCAAAGTAACCGCCTGCATACAGCCAGTCGGGGGTCCCAGTGTACGGGTTCCTGCCCTGGCGAAACCACCTGCAAACAGAAGAGGGTAAGGGAGCCAGAGGTGCCAACTCAGCGCGACAGGGGCCTCGCCGCGGTCAACACCTCTAACTGGGCATTGTCACATCAACGCGTATTTGAATGCGTGGCCCAGGGCAGCCACGTTGACTGGGGAGTATTAATCCACTTTCACTCAAACGCTCTCCCCACAAACATCCATGATGGCAGCCTCACTCCGGACAAAACATGGAGGATTTCACAGAAAACACTCAGGCCGGGTGGTGAGCAGGGCAGGGTTGCTGACCCGAAGTCACCCCGTGCCTGTCGGGGTGACGACCGTCACGGCACTCAGTTTCCCTCCTTTCAAGCAGGCCAGGTTTGTGTGACATTAACTGGGGAAAGGAGACACATCATGGGCAGAGGGGTCCCAGGGACCCCAGGTCATCCGATCAGCCAGTTCAGTCTGTGTCACCGGTTCCCACGGGCACCACTGCAATGCCACCTGAGTGGCGGGCGGGAGAGGCCTCTGTTTCAGGACACGGAGACAACTAAGAGGGTGGCAGCCTAGCAGGGAGCGTGCTGGGGGGACTCGCAAGGTCCGAGTAACTGTCTTCTCAGGACAAAATATTTTTTTCACAGTATGTTTTAAAAATTGACTACTTAAAAAACAATGAAGGAAGTTTCACTATTTCCTTTTTTTTTTCCTGGAACAAAAGCAAATTCCATTTATCAAACTATTAAAAGCATAATAGTAAAGGAAACTGGAAGCCCAAGAATCGAGAATTGGTTTTAAAACTGTTGGTCACATGAAAGTCACGAGGTGATGTCACTGGGCCCTGAAAAGAATGACTCCGATGAATGTAGCTTGATAAGGACAGCTCTGAACCACCCAGAGCTTTGTAACTCTGAAATCCGAACCTTTGTATGTACAGATTTAAATTCTGCCTAAGTGTTGCAGTACTTAAGTGATCGAATCCTTACTAAATGACTTATTTTCCTGTTATGACTATTAAACAACAAAGGATAAGTAATCTGAGGCATTTCAGTAAGAAGACGGCACAGCAGGCTCAGCAGCCAGCGTCACCTAACTACTCCCTCCGGGAGCCCGGCAACGGTCATCGCCACCGTCATGGGGGGCGCGCTCGCGGGCGGGGTGGCCGTGGTGTGGCCGTGGTGTCTGGACGCACAGCGTCTCTTTCCTTCAGTCATGCTGCGTTTCCTTGTTAAACCTGCCCTATTTCAGAAGACGCTCAGGGTGGACGATGCCAGGGGCAGGGCGGCAGCGAGGCCCCGTCTCACATGGGCCGCCTCTCCCTGGTGGGGTCCACTCACTTTGGGGAGACGCAGCCCATCTGCACAGCGGGTCCAGAGCCAGGTCTGGGCGGCCGGCACCCTTGTAACAGAACCAGGAATTGCTTCTGCTCGGCCAGAGGCGTGGGGCCTCCCCATTGTCCCCGCGCCCCGCGGGGCCTCACCTGGTCTGCCACTCGGCCTCCTCCTTGGCGCGCTCCCTCCGGGCTTCCCTCTGTTTCTCCTCCAGGCGCTCCTTCTCCTGGCTCGCCAGGTCTAGGGTGCAAGCACAGGTGTGGGTAAGGAGTCGGGGTGGACAGTGAGGCTCCTAGTCACTGTTAGGGAAGCACACAGAGTAAATTCTGCCACCAGGAAACCAAACCCACCACAGGGCTCAGGCCCCACTGCTGACCGCGTGGGGATGCGCAGACCTCAGCACAGCCGCGTGGGGAACAGTGGGGCGCTGACAGCACCATCCCCACAGTGTGTCACACCCATGTGCTATTTCCCTCGCAAAGCTGGTTACATCTGACCTTGACCTTCAGGGTCTGTGGCAGCCCTGGTCCCAGGACCACAGTGATCCCGAACACGAGGCCCCCCGCCTCCCGAGTGGTTTCTTTACTGACACGCCATGGGGACAATACCCGGAGTTGTGTCGCTGACCTGACCTAGAGTCGTGCGTGAATGAGCAAGGGGCACGCTGGCTCCTCACCCTGACCCCCCCCATGCCACCCCGCACAGCGGTCCCCCAACGTGTGCTGCCAGGGGCGGGACACAGGACTGTCTTGTCACAGCTGCAGACAAGTGACACCCGCAGCAGTGGCCCCCCACACGGACAGCCCATGGGACTTCTCATGAACAACATGAGGAGTTGTTGAAATGCACCTAGTAATAAAAATATCAGGGACCATGTTCTGCACGTCTTCTTTTTCATTTCATTTTTCTAGTAATTAGCTTATGTTTCCAGGAGGATTGGTCTGCAGCAGGCCGGAGAGTTCTAAACCCGCGCGGCGCAGACTGTTTGGGGCCTCTGTGCTAGGAGGGCTAAGGCCTGCTTGCTGGTGCAGCTAAAGGCGTGGGCATTCCTTCTCCTGCTCGGCGCCCGCGGAGGCCCCACGCTCAGGCGCACCCATGTTGCCATCCTCCATGCCTCGGATGTCGGGGCGCAGGCGGCAGTCTGTGGGTGCCAGGATCTTCTCCATGCCGGTCTGCAGCTCGTTGAGACTCACGGTGAAGCTGGTGAAGTTATACATCTGCAAGGACGGGCAAGAAACCAGCTCCTGTGAGGGCACTCGCGCCTGTGCACGGTGCACATCTGGAAGCTGCAGACACACTCTGAACCCAGCCCGTGGTGCCTGCTCCCTGGAGACGCTCCCGTCGAGGTCACTCAGGGCAGGCGCTCCCCCCACCCCGGCCTGAGACGCATTTGCCTGGGTCTCCCCTGGGGGCTCCTCCTCTCCATCCCCTGGGGCCGTCCCAGGGGGGCCCCACACTCTCCCCTTGACTCCTGGGGTATGACAGCAATCTCAGACGGAGTGCACCCCACATGGCTGCACTTGGGGCCGCGCCTTCCACCTGGCCTGCCCTTCTGCTTGTGTCCCCACCTCTGCAGTCTATCTCAACAAGCGGCCACATCACACAGAGTGGGGGTGGAGTCACTGCAGCCCCATCCCCCACCACGCCCCCGCCCCTGGGCCTTGCCCCTCCTGCCAGTCTGCCTGGGGTGCCACCTGGGGCAGCTACAACACTGCCATGTGTGCACAGAGCTGCGTGTCAGTCATGTGTCAACATGTCACCGCGACTCGTGCAGACACAGCACGCCACGGCTGGGGCTGCGAAGTGGCTCTGGCCACAGGAAGCTCGGAGGCTCCTGCTCAGAAGCTCAGTGCGATTAGGTGACGCAGGGACAACGCACGGAGGTGGCTGGCGTGGGCGGGGGCCGGGGGCACTGACCTGCGCAGAGTTGGGGGGCCGGGAGTTGATCCTCCAGAGGAGCTTGCTGCCTGGAATGACCTGCACGGTCTCCTGAGCCTCAGGCGCAGCGTCTGACACGTCACTGTCGGCTTTCTCGGCAGCGTCGTCCTGGAACAGGGCACACACACCTGTGGTCGCCGGCAGGGAGTGGCGCCAGCGCTTTTCAGACCAGTTCCAAGCCCCTGGGCACAGCCAGACGCCCTCTAATGAAAGAGAAGCCGCCACACCCTCTGCCTGTGACCTGTCTGTCCCTCAGCTTAAGGAGAGGGTCGGTTGCTGCTTCTGCAGAGCTGACCCCACCTGGGGGGCACCACTTTCCTGTGGGAGAGCGCGGGCAGCATAAAGACCGCACTCCGGAGTCTGACCACTAGCCGACGACGGCGACACCGTCTACAACAGCATGTGCCGTCCAAGCTACGGGTGGCTCTGACGACGATGGAGCCCTTCCCACAGGCTGCCTCAATCAAGCGGTCCATCTGGCAGACTTGAGGGCATCGCGGCACCTCCAGACAATCCCATCTGGAGGCCGCATCTCAGTACAAAGAGACAATGGCCGCATTTAGCTTTCAGAATCCAGGAAGGGGACCGGAGAAAGGATAAAGTGGTTATTCATGCAGCCAGCCGTCAGGGGGAGAACACTTAAATGTCACAAACCCTCCCACCTGACTGCAGGCTCCACGGGTCGGTGGGTTGGTGCCAGAGCTAAATGCAGACAAGACTCATTTCCAGGCTACCCAAAGGAACAAGGAAGCTAAGCCGACACATGAAAAGGCGTTGCTGAACGGATTTAACATTCGAGGACTTAGAATGTCTAAATGAGGCGGCTGGTTTGCTCAGTGGTTAGAGCGCAGTGCGCATAACACCAAGGTCGTGGGTTCGACTCCCACATGGGCCAGTGAGCTGTGCCCACCACACGTAGATTGAAAACAACGACTTGACCTGGAGCTGATGGGTCCTGGAAAAACACACTGTTCCCCAATAAAAAAATTAGAAAAAAAAAGGAATCTTTAAATGGAACTTTACTTGTTTCTAAGTAAAGGAGCATTATGAGAAAGGATCCTAACAGCACATATGAAAAACACGGAGAAGCCAGAGGAGGCTACATGTTATCTAGAAAACATGACAGCTCTTTGAACTATCACTGCTGGTTGCAGCTCTGGAACAGTCTTCAGATGAGCGGTATTGCAAAGCTCCAGGGGAGAAAGTGGCCCCACTGTCACTACTTCCCGACTGCTGAATCTATTATCTGCTCTCAGAACTAAAATGCAGCAATGACAGTCACTTGCTGTTTTAATAGGTCTAAGCTAACAAGGTCAGGAAGACAGGTTTATTAAGAAGTATGCAGAACGTGGAGTTTCCAGGAAGAAATGGAGGTGCCTCCTGAAACTGCCCGGCTCGGGGGGACAGACGCTGTGCCATAGGAACCCCTGCACCCACGGTTTCTAACAGCAGCGCCTGCAGCATCGGAAGGCAGATAAACTCCACTGCCAGTCCAGAGTCCACAGGACGACCAGTTTCATGGACAGACGAGTCTACGCATCAGCCTCTCCCAGCAGGGGCCTTGAAGGGGTAGGGGGAGGCACACTGGTTTCCCGGAAGCCCCGGCCCCGCCCGCTGGCTGCCCTGCCGGGACACGTGCCATGCCGAGCAGCACCTTACCAGCTTCGCCTTCCTCGGGGGGTCGCCTCTCCGCTCCTGCTTCCGGAAGGACTCGTAGGCCACCGGGTCTATGCCCCACAGGCCCTCTGTCCATTTGCCATAGACGATGAAGAGCTTCTTTCTGCTGGATCAAGGGGGGTAAAAACCAAGTTAGCAGCGATGGTGAACCATTCCTCAAACATGCAGCGCCGAAACTCTGACTACGGAATAAATGCCCATCCTGGCTTGTCTTCTTGTACATCTTAGGCTATCTCTGGACAAAAATGCAAAGGGAAAAACTGCACTTTGTGATCTCTAATCGTGCCACTTGAGACCATTCATACTCCTAACATACCAACGCAGAAGAGAAAATGAAGGCTCAAAAACCTAAAAGGGTGGGGGACGGGGCTGGGGAGACAAGAAGCAGTGACAAAGTGTGGACGTACGTATTTTCTAGATAATACACAGCCCCTTCTGGGCTTCTCAGTATTTTTTACATGTGCTGTTAGGATCCATTCTAATAATGCTCCTTTACTTACATTTGTATGTACCCATCTGATTTTTAAAATACACTGAATTTTCATGTTCTTCAGCCCTTTCTCTAGAAATTCCATAAACAAGCCTTCTTATGCTCAGTTGACATTGTTGTCTTTGCCACCATGTCGGGTACCTCTCTGATTGCCCACCATCTTTTCGCATTTAATAACAATAACCTCTGGAGACCTTTCCAGACCAGCCACCAGAGCTCCCTGCCAGTTCCAAAAGGAGCCATGCCAAGTGTTGGATGCACAACTTTTCTTTGTGCATCTTCCTAGGGGGAGAGCACACAGTTGACCACTGCCCTGCCAGCGGTGTGGCACCCTGGGAGGGCACCCATGTCTCAGCGGCTCAGCCTGGAAGGACAGCCAGTGGGGACTGGCGGGGAAGCGCGGCCAGTCCTCACTCTGGAGAGACAGCTTGGCTGACACTCCCTGTCTCCAAGAGGCCTAGTGTGAGGGCAGAGCTCAGTCGAACTTGGGGTGGAAAAACCGAAAATTGGACCAGGGTTTGCACGTGCTCACTGAGGGCTGCTGAGCAAGGCCTTGAGGGCGGGGCCACCTCTTCATGTACAGCCGGTTGGCGGACCCGCTAACTGACCAGCTAACCGCAGTCTCTGTCCGGGTGCGTCCACCAGGGAGAGGATGCTCACAGCTCTGGTCACTGCCGCTCAAGAACGGGACTGCTGTCCTGTACAGTCCACACAGTCCCAACTGATTTCAGTGGGCAAAGTGGGTGGAGGCTTAAATGTGAGGGTGTTTTCCAGGCTGTTTCAGGTGGGTTTCTGGAACCCAACAGAGTGGGTCTGAGCAAAAGCACACGCTACTTTACGTTGGAAACTTGTTTCTAGTTGAAAAATGTATAGATTTTAGGAGCTGAAAGGAATCTTGTGACATTATATGGCCCAAATTACTTATAGGGGGAAAAAATGAGAACCTTGAGACCCAAAACATAAGATAACTAACCCGAACGGTGGGGGGAACCCAGAAAATTTGTTAAAATGCTACTGACCACTTCTCTGCTCAAAAAAACTTTAAACATCCCTAAATTATGGATCGGAACAAATGAGTCAAATGAAAAATGATGCTTACACAGGCTAACGTTTGGGTTTTGTCTGACAACATGCACTGGATGCTGGTGGAGAGAAGGATGCACAGGGTAAACTTATAAATCTGGACCACGATCTCTCGTTGGAGGGTCTCCGTTCCTCCTGCCCATTTTACCAAAGGGAAACAGACCCAGGTCTTTTACCCGCACCAGAGGGTGGGCGGGCTCCAATCATTCAGCAGCCTGGAAACGACACTGAAAACTGCTCCTGTCTCCTCGTGTACTCAATAATGACACGCTTTCTCCCAAACAAGAGCCCTAACTTGCACCATGAGCGGACATACAGCTGAACGATGTCCTTCGCAAGGCGCACACGCGCTGCAGGAGCACAGTGGGAACCAAGGAGATGCGGACCTACTTTTTGTCTTGAATGTGTCCTTCCACTTTGTGAAGCTCTTTTCCAAACAACCCACATGGTTTAAAGTGAAGCACACACTTATCTCCAGTTCTACGGGAAAAACAAACACAGGCTTCTGTTGTGGGACAGGAGCATCCAGAAAAAGCAGGGGGAGGGGGAGGGAGGGAGAGGAAGGAGGGAGGGAGGGAGGAGGAGAGGAGAGAGGGGGAAGGAGGGGGGGAGAGGGAGGGAGAAAGGAGGGAAGGGGTGAATGAAGGAGTGAAACGGATGGGGAGAGAGGGGGAGAGGTAGGGGCAGAGGGAGGGGGAGAAGGGGGAAGGAGGGAGGGGGAGAGGGAGGGGGAGAGAGGGGGATGGACGGAGGGGAGAGGGAGGGGGAGAGAGGGGATGGAGGGAGGGGAGAGAGGGAGAGGAGGGAGAGGGAGGGGGAGAGAGGGGGATGGAGGGAGGGGGAGAGGGAGGGGGAGAGAGGGGATGGAGGGAGGGGGAGAGGGAGGGGGAGAGAGAGGGGGATGGAGGGAGGGGGAGAGAGGGGGATGGAGGGAGGGGGAGAGAGGGGGAGAGGTAGGGGCAGAGGGAGGGGGAGAGAGGGGGATGGAGGGAGGGGAGAGGGAGGGGAGAGGGAGGGGGAGAAGGGGGAAGGAGGGAGGGGGAGAGGGAGGGGAGAGGGAGGGGGAGAGAGGGGGATGGAGGGAGGGGGAAGGAGAGGGAGGGGTAGGGAGGGAGAGAGGGAGGGGGAGAGGGAGGAAGGGGAGGAGGGGAGAGGGAGGGGAAAGGAGGGAGAGGGAGGGAGAGGGAGGAGGAGGGGGGAGGGGGAGGGAAGGGGAAGGAGGGAGAAAAGAGGGGGAGACAGGGAGGGGGAGGGAGCCAGGCTGCCGAGAGGCTGCCAGGGGCTGCGCTGGGCGGCATTGGCATTGGGGAGTGGCTGCCTGGGGACTTTTCCAGTTGAGGAAGACGTTCCATCACTGCCTTGTGGTGATGGCTGCATATTTCAGTAAATTTACTGCAAATCATTTAAGTGTCCACTTTAAATCGAGGGCTTTTATGACATGTACGTTATCTCAGGAAAGCTATTAAAAAACAAAGCCAGTTGGTTGTGAACGCCCAGGAATAAGGAATGACAGCCTGGATAGTGGACAATAACTGAGAACGGCCACTATATCTTCGCCCAGGAATCACCATTGTTTACTGTTGTTTAAAATTTCAAAATAAGTTAACTCTTGTGACTAAAAACAAGACAAGTACCAACACAGCATGCCTGCCTCAGCGCCACCGGAATCAGGTCCCGCCACCGGGGCTGGGCCGGCCCGTCCTGAAGCCATCGGGCGGGGCAGGCACGTGTGGGCGGCGTGGGGTGTCAGGCCCCTGCCACCCATGGCGCACACGCCGCCGCCCGTTACCTATGGTTCAGGATCTCCACTGTCCCGTACTGCTCGATCCACAGCTTGCCGATAATCACGTTGTGCACACAGCACGTAGGGTTGGTCCAGGTGTAGGCCTCATTGTGTCTGTCAGAGGCCAGAAAACAAACGAGTCAGACAGCAAAGCAGACACCACGACGCAGAAGCGAGGCAGCAGACGGAATTGAACCATAATTGCCTTAAAACCTATGCGAGAGAACACTGCTTTGAACTCCCCTGGACAGTGGCTATTTATTTAGCATTCGTTTGAAATTTATGTCTTCTTTCCTTTGTAGCCTCAACAAAGCTTTCTACTTGAATGTCAAGACAAGTTCAGCATCAATAAAGAACATGGAGACAAAGAGAGTAGCTCTCCTGTCAAGCTGCCCGCAGAAGGGCCTCAGCAGACACACCCATGGGACGCGGTCCGGCCGCAGCCTGGGGAGCTGGGGGCCAGGGCACGGCAGGACCACCGGGGGGTGGCCTGTGGCTTGGAACACACTGCGAACACCTTTCCTCATGCTCCCCAGTGGCCTGACCCAAGGAGAAGAGAAGCCCCCACAGATCGGAAGTGAGATTGCAGGACCTGTGTCCCGAGGGAGGCTGCGGAAAGCAGCCACATTTAAGGGCAGACGGCAGCTCGGTGTAGAAAAATTTCATGACACATAATTGCAACTCCTTGAATTTCCCAGGTGTAATCCAAACACGTTACTCAGTGAGGTGTGCATCTTTTCATCTCTACGTGCCTCTCCCAAAAGCAAAGGCCACCGGGACAGGCCCGTTTCCCAGAGGGGCTGCCCTCCTGGGCCTGGGGACCTCACCAGCCACGGGACGGGACGCAGGGGCGGGACTGGGGAGAGCCTGCTCCCCCAGGTCCTCATGGACCTCTGACAACCATCCAGGCCGTCCCAACGGGGAACAAGACTCTATGCGTGCCTGCCCCAGGGTACTGCTCCCCAGCTGGCCTCACACCTGGGAAGCGGCTGCTGGCCGCGGCCTGGACTGCGTCTGCAGTGGCTTTGCAGGCAACTGCTAGAGACTCCGTTTCTGTTTCGTAGTGTCCGATCAACACTGGATCAGCATTTAGACTCAGGTTGCATGGGTGTGGGGGCAGCCTGCGGACGGCCCCTCCATGTTCCCTACGTCCTGGAATTCAAACCCTCCCGCCCAGGCCAAGGTTGGTCGGAGTGACCAACAGCACACAGGTGGGTGGAGGGGAGGCGTTTGGGTCACGCTGTGGCTTCCCTCTTGGAGACTTCTCCCCTTGGGTCTCCGGCTCTGAGGGACACCAGCACCAACTGCTGTGGAAGCAGATGCTCTACCCAGGGCCCCCCGGCCTGGCCCACCTCATGGGACCCTGAGCAGGTACCGGCTGCCCAGACACCACGGGAGACACAAACACTGCTTGTTTGGTGCTGCGAGTGCGGGGTCGGCACGCAGCTCCGACCAGTGACCAGAGCATGTCCAGACCCCGTGGGAAAGAAGACGGAGGACTTCCTCCCAGGAGCGCCAGCCCCGCCAGGTACCTGGGGGAGCGGTCTGACTGTAAGGTTTCTGCCGCCTCAGCCCGAGGGCCTGGGCCGCCAGCACAGGAAGCCTCCCTCCCAGTGAGGACGGGCTCCTGCCCCTTGGGTCTGCAGCAGGCGGCCCCACTCACCGCAGGAGCTCCAGCGTGATGGTGCCCCGGGGCTCCGCCTCCACGCTCTTCCCCCAGAACTTGAGCTTCGGGTAGATGGAGCCATGGAACAGGAAATCGTGATGGAGGCCCTCGGAATAGAATGCACTGATCGGGGGGTGGTGGCTGACCTGCTCGGATATGAATCTGAACCCCAAGTCTTCCCTAGGTACAAAAACGAGAGAGAAAGGAGGGGAGCGGGAGAGACAGAGTAGGAGCCACGTTAGTGACGGCGGCCCCATCAAGGTCCACCCCGCGGCCGTCGGTGCAGCCGCAGTGGCACACGCGCGTGCGAGCGGAGGGCGCTCGTGTCAGGAGAGCCGCTGGCAACTGGGAACCACACCTGCTGCCACCGGTGGCAGAAATATCCAACACCTGCTCAGATGTCACACTTGGCCTAATGCCGACAACACATGCATACGCATGAACTGCCTCCACGGGCCCACCTGAGCACATGCAGGTCTGCAAGCTCCCCTCAGAACCAGGGACCGAGAGGCCTGAACCTGACTGTCACTGAGCCTCAAGACATGCCCAGCTGCCCCAGAACCAGGAGGGATGACTTTCCAGCCTTTCCGAAACGGGTTTCCTTTCTCGCCTTCTTCTGAGGCTCCTGGAAGTTTTGCGATAAAGTGTCTTATGCCTTGAGATATTTCTGGCCAGGAAATAGGATTTTGGTGCACTCTTTTTCAATAAAAATGTCATTTTTTTAACTGTTCCGGAACTGTGAATACACCTACAGTTGTAGTCATTAGCAATTATAAAAGCTAAACCACATAATTACTAACTTAACTGAAATCTGAATTTCCAATCATTACAGAGGAAGGAAAGTTGAAAATTAGATTTTTAAAAGGTTGCCTACCAAGGTATGTAATTTACAAAATGAATACTTGTCTAAGAAAAGAAAGTGCTATTTTTAGTTTACGGAGCAATCTGGGAGGGTACAGAGACATCGGTGAGTGACTTGGTCTGGTCATGGTGGTCCCCAAACAGAAAGACGAGCAGGTCCTGTGTGCCTAACGTGCAGGGACACTGGGCATGCATGTGACCTGGGGACTAAGACATGACACACCAAGTACACTGGTTTAGAAAGAACATTAGTTTTTTTCTGTCAGTCTGCGACACTTCAGTCCAATCCAGAATGAAGCTCCTGGATGAGGTGAAACTTAGGACTGTCACACAGCCATCGGCACTTGGGCTGTTCAGAGTCTTTTCACCTGTATCGCGTATTTCCCGCTGCCTAGAACTTTATTCATATTATGCTTTGATTTCTCTTTTCAAGATATATATATATATATTTAATTTTTTTATTGGGAAATATTGGGCAACAGTGTGTTTTTCCAGGGCCCATCAGCTCCAAATCAAGTCACTGTTTTCAATCTAGTTGATTTGTGGAGGGTGTGGCTCCCTGGCCCATGTGGGAATCGAACCGGCGACCTGGGTGTTATGTGCACTGTGCTCTCACCAACTGAGCCAACCAGCTGCCCCTTAAGATATT
The DNA here is from genome assembly GCF_004115265.2 of Rhinolophus ferrumequinum. Taxonomy (NCBI): domain Eukaryota; kingdom Metazoa; phylum Chordata; class Mammalia; order Chiroptera; family Rhinolophidae; genus Rhinolophus; species Rhinolophus ferrumequinum. The sequence goes on from NC_046306.1 coordinate 1,261,657, forward strand.
TTACTGATGCTCTTTAATAAACTAAAATTGTACTAACTTGCTAAAAGCTGGATAAGGTCAGCATCTTGAACCTGGCACTAAAACATGTGGGCTGGAGCAAGAAACCTGCTCAGGAGAACCCTCGACACCTACAAAGAACCCTCTAGGCACTACAGAGAATCCCTCAGGACTGACTCTCAGGGCAAGTCTTTCCCTCGTTTGGGCTTCACCTCCCCCATTTCTAAACTGAAGATGCAGGGCTGTCACTACCATCCCTCTTGCTGTGACATCACCTGCTGAACCCGGGTCATTTATGGAGAAGCCCAGTGGTGGCACCCTAACGTGTCCAGCTCTCTCCAAGGTAATGAGATTTTAAGCCCAGCTGCTCCACCGCTCAGGGCCAGTGAAGTCACATTCCCAGGCCAGCAGTGGGCCAAAAATCGGGCAGCAGCGGCAGCGTCCAGGCCAAGCCAGATTAGAATTCACAGCTCCGGCCCTAATGTCGCTGCCCAACCAGCAGTGCTTTACTGCACATGTGCAAGCCGGCCTGCGTCCCTAAGGGTGACATCCTGCCCCCGTGTCTGAAACCAGAGCTGGCACACACCTTCAGCCTCTTTACACACCCGAAGACTGCCTGTTGCAAGCAGACCAACATCCCAGATCCCACCACCGTTTCCTCACCGAGGTCATCCTAACACATGGGACAAGGGACCCGGCAACCACAGTCAGAAATTTCAAAGAAACTACACTTCTTTGAACCCAAGAGGCCACTGATCACACCAACACCCTTGTTTTATTTTACCAAAGAAAGAAAACATGCCGCAAAATAAATTATGACAGGCAGAAATGCTAACACACGAAAAACGTGTCGTGGCATCAGTAAAATACTGTAACTTAGGAAAAGGTTTAATATCGTGGGGGAAATGAATGTGGCATAGTGTTAAATGAAGAAGGATACGAGTTAACCACGACACATCATGTAAACACACACACAGGAAACCTACTAAAATGTTAACACTGAGTGTCTTTCATGGGATTATGTCTGACTCGTCTTTTTCACTTTTCTCAATTTTACACATTCTCAAGAGAGAGCATGCTCTTGTACTTAAAAACAAACTTCTGTCCAATAAAATGTCCCCACAGGCTCCTACCAGCACCCAGAGTGGATGGAACAAAAGCTACTGCACATGTCACCAAACGCTCGCGGAGCCCGGGCCCAGGCTGTGCTCACTCTGTGACCTGGCGGACCTGACGACTGTGAGACCACCGCACAGCTGTGTGTGAACTCTTTCCTTGTGCTCTGGGTGGCACTCTCGCCGAGCCAGCTGGCACACAGATAACTGTGGGCCAGTGAGGTCGCTGGCGAGTACCACACACAGCCAGTCTGCCCTGGGTGCAGTCCCTGGTGTGTGTGCTGGGCTCCAGGACTGGGGGGACACTGCGGGTGGGGCTGGGGCAGGAGGGGCTGCTGAAGCTTCCCGCGAGGAACGCCATTGGAAGGAACTTGAGTGGCACCTAAGATAAGGTGTGGTGGGGTCACTGTGCCACAGCACCGGCCACGCCTAAGAGCCCACGCGAGGCTGCGTGTGGTCAGGAGGCTGGGAGCAGGGCCTCCCATAGGTTCTGTGTAAATCACCCGCTCCCTGCACAACACCGACTGATGCTCCGGGAAACGGACAAGTGTGTGTCCTGGGGCCGACATCCACGTTAGCTCAAAGCTGACGGCCCTACGCTCTGTCCAGCACATTCATATACGTTCTCTCTCCATTCCTGAATTGAAAACATTGTCCTATTTTCAACTGTTTTTCCTCACTAGGGTTTTGTTATGTAATTGACATGACATTCCTCGTACGTGAAACATCTTCTCGCCCACGGTCTTGCAGGCCCTTCAGTAAACTCCTCAGAGTGGAGAGATCCACGCTGCTGGATGAACCGGCCCACCATCAACCAGAGCGCCCCACGCACAGGTTGTGGGGGGCCTGCCTTACCTGATGAGCTCGTACGTCTCTCCCAGCAGCGGGTTGAACGGCTTGCCAGTCCTCTCCCACTGGGAAGCCACCGCTGACACCGCAAAGGCGGCTACACACTGCAAACAACACACAGGCATGAGCGGGTCTCCAGCAGGAGGCGAGAGCCAAGGGCTGCAGGGCGGTTCAGGCACCGAGATTCCCTGGGTCATTATTTACTCTCTGGTGACTGTTCAGTCCTCCACATGTAAATGTCTGAGATTACAGAGATTCCGGGAGATGCCTTTGCCACCCACCACTTCCTCTAAGCCAGAGGAGCAGGAACTCGCCGCTGCTTGCACTACCGCCGCCTGGACTTCTTACAGGCCCTTTGCAAGGGCCTGTCTGTCCCAGCTGTGCAAGTGCACAGGCACACACACGCGCATGTGTGCAGTCAGGTACACACAACACACATGCACATGGGTACACATGCATGCACACACAACATACATGTGCATGTGGGCACGTGGGTGCACATATACACATGGCCACACGTGCATGCATACGGACACACATGACATGCATATAGGTGCACACATGGCACACACACACACAGGGTATACACACAGGGTACACACACGCACCCACATGGACGGTGCTGCTGAAAGGACCCAGGCGGGGCTGAGATGCAGGCCTATGAGACCACGGCCGCCGAGCAGGACAGACAGCACCCACACTCAGGGTCAGCTCTGCTGGCTCCCCTCCCAGACGTCCACTAGGCAGGGGCCGGGTCCCAACCATGACGTGGCCAGTCACGTGGCGTCACGTCCACTCACAACCACGCTCTGGCACCCACCTGCATCCTGTCCAGGGGCTGGGGCTGGCGGGAGGCTTTGTGGACGAGGTACACGTGCTCCATGTATTCCGTGATCCGCTGCAGGAAGCTCAGGGGCTCGTTGAAAGCGATGGGCATGGTGATCTTGGACAGCTCCTTCGAGGGCCAGCAAAGACCATGAGGGGCCGCTTCCCAGGAAGCAAGCCCACTCCCGCGCCGCGCGGAGGGCCCCTTCCTGGACAGATCTGAACCCCCCAGCGGTGGGGGAGCACCCCTGGAAGGTAAAGTCGCTGCCCCCCCACTGCCTGTGCAATGGCTCTGCCCCCCCACTCCTCTGTCTACGGCCACTGCCCCCTTTCAGACCACTGAGAGTGCAGGAGCCCCCTGACTGGCCACCTCCAGTGGCCTGCCCCCAAACTCCAGTGTGTCTTTCAGGCCACCTCCAGATTTGTGGTCCCAAAGCATCATTCAAAAGACTCATTAGCTTCCCAGCACGTCAGGGGTGATGGCTCGTTAACCAGGCAGGTGAGACGTTCCATACTGTGGCCCGGCGTGCTGCGCCCAGAGGCCTTTCAAAGCTGGCCACGGTGTTTCCCTCTGGGACCTGCGCTCAGGTCCAGGTGGGCAGAGTGAGTAGTGCAGGGCAGGAGCCAGGAAGAGGCTGAGGGGGACACTAAGGGACAGTGTGACAGGGCACTGAGAGCTGGTGTGTATGGAGCAGATGCTGACAGAGTGGAATATGGCAGAGGCCCTCCCAGGAAGAAGCCTGCTGAGCAGGGCAGGGTGTCAGAAAGGACCGGAGGGTGAGGGGCCAGAGGGCAGAGGGCACCGGAGGAGAGGGAGGGAAAGAAATACAGGCAGCCCTGAGCGCAGGAGCCACGCTGGCCTTGCTCACATCAGGAGGAAAGAGATAAGGCGACGTGACATTCCACTGCTCAGCTGCTCGCCTGCCCCACGCCTGCTGGTGGCACTGCAAGTAGGACACCCTCCCCTCCTCCCCAGGGAATTCGCCACATCAGAACTGCACACGCACTTATCCTGGGGTCCAGGGGCCAGATTATTCCAGAGACCCTCCAGCAAACACACGGCAAAGGCCAGAAATGACCCAAATGCCCCACAACAGGCCAGGTCAGTAAATACAGGCCGCCCCAGAGGCAGCACAATGCAGGGACCAAAAGAATGAGAAGCAGCTACGTCGTGCCGTGGGTGGAGAAAGGTGTGGGGAGCCTATCGTGCACCCAAAGAAACGGGCAGCAGATATGCATTGTCAACTTCAGGAGGCGTGGTAAGACAGACTATAGATTTTGTAATGGTTGCCTCTAGGGGAAGGGACAGTACAGGAGGGAGCGGACAGGGACAGGGAGCTGGATAGCTGGATGGATGGATGGATGGATGGATGGATAGATGACAGACAGACAGACAGACAGACAGATCTAGGACTATACCTTGTTTGGGAGATTTGACTTTGGACTTACAATTTGAAAACAAAACTAAGTTTAGAAAAGCAACCTCCATGCATCAAGCATAAAAAGAAACAAATGAGCCCGTGAAATCCCACGGGCACAGCCCCCCCCAGTGAAGGAGCCAGTGCAGACGCCCTCCGAGCACAGTGGCTGGAGATGCACTAGACACAAAAGAGCCACGGAAGCCAACAGACCACTGTTGTGGTAAACACGCGGCTTTCAGCGGAGCTGGTGCTCCCCAGAACAGCATGTGAGGGATACAGTGAGTGAGCCCTTAGCTCTGCGCCCGTCCCCGTCCGTCACCTCTAGCACGGTCGGAGTGGGAGAATCACACACACGATGGTGGCTCCATAAATCCTGTCGCCCCAGATCTGAAGCATTGTTGAAACAAATCAAAACACGGTTCCTAAGTGTCTCCCCTCAGGAGATCCAGAAACAAGACCAATCCAGCAGCTGCCTGGGGCCCGCCCAGCTGTGGTCCGGAATCTTCTCCCTGCACAGGTGGCTGACTGCAGGTGCCGGACAATAAAGTACATCATGAGCCAGGAGCGTCGTTTGTAAAGGACTGTGGGCCACTGGAGGGGCCACCACCAGCCACGGCCTGCAACAGCAAAGAGGCTCAACGCCCTGACTTCAAAAGTAAATAAAGAGACAAACTAGCTGGCGATGTTGTCCCCGCTGGGTGATGCTAGCGAGCCCGACACTTTATGTGAAAACTGACAAACCGGAAGAAGCACTCACAGCCGTACTGTCTTATGCAAACCACCTTCACAGCAGAGGAAGGGGGCTTCCTCACTGCAGACGCAGCCCAGGGAATGAATGAACAGTGACAGTGAACGAGTGGGTCTAGGCGCTGGGCTTCAGCTCGTAAACCCCGAAGAGCAACAAAAGGTCACGGACAGCAGGATCCAAACAAGTTCCACACAGACGTAAAACCCAAGAGAACGGGTTTGGGGCAGCTGGCTATCTGGTGATACTAAAGCATTGTTATTTTTAAAGGGGGAGAACAGTGTATGGCTGTCTTTAAAAAGAATCCGATCCTGTCCAACACATAAGAAATATCTACAAAGAAAAGGACCCGCTAGAACACCAGGGAAGGAAGTGGTGGGGATTGGCTCAGGCCTAAGCAGCCCTGAAGACAGCTGGAAACTGTTAACTCGTTTGTTGCTCTTGTTTAGTGAGCTAAGTAGTAAGAAGAGGGTGTGGTCTCTTTAGAGGTGTGCAGTGCGATAAGCATCTCAAGGGGGAAAGTGACGAATGTGTCCAGTGGTGCAGGGCGACCCAGCAAGGTCACCTTGCCCGGTGGCTCTGAGAACAGGCCAACCCGTGTTTACGTTCAGCTTTAATGTAAACCCATCAGTCTCGTGGGGAGTGCACTGCCATGGCGTCACTGTTGAAAAGATGCTTTTGGTACCAGACTTCTGAAGGGTCAGGATCAAGGAGCTTGAGTTCGTCACAGATCCCGTCAGACACTTTTGTCTGGACCTGAGCTGGTTGGTCAAAATGTAGGAGGTGATACCGCTCAGAAAAATTCCCAAACATGTTTTTGAAGAGAGTGCTGACAGAGGTGTGCGGACGTGTGCGTGTGCAAGCAGGGCGCAGGGTGCGGACGAGGTCCCCAGTCTGCGGGGGGCCTGGGGCACTGCCACCCAGGCCTGGCAAGCATGACCAGCGGCCACATCTTGCTCTCTAAACACTGTCCTCCAATAAAAGGACATCAGGAAACACAGGGAAAGCCAGGTCACGTGTGTGGCTCAGGGAGCAGTCACGTTCCCACAGACGCCCTTCGTTTGGTCACTGCACCATGGTTATAGGTGAGATGATTATGGGAAGCTGGGTGAAGTTTACAGGACTCACAGTGCTCTTCACAACTTTCTATACATCTAAAGTTATTTCAAAACAAAAAGGTTAAAGAAAGATGTTCCTCTGGGAACAAAGGACTGGAGTGGAGAAGAGCAAAAAGTAACCGCAGCAGCAGGCTGGAGTCAAGGCCCTGGGAGAGTCAGCGGAGGGTGCGTGCTCCTAGGGGTGCCCCTCCCCAGAGTCACAGCAGGCTTCTCAGTCGGGAAAGACCAGCAAAAGAGAGCCTGTGGCCTCTGGACACCAGCTGCCCAACGCTTCCTTCTATTATAGATTCTGAGCATCTGAGCTCTGCCGGCAGCCCCGTGTGGATGGGCTGGGGACGCTCAGCGTGTCTGGGAACCCCAGAAAGCCCCCATTTCATGCGGGTCACCGGAAGCCAGCTGACTAGGAGCACATCACAGACCCCGAGGGGAACGCCCAGAGTGGAGCCGACAGAACTGCCTCCTACGGGCCGTAACACCTTAGCTTCTTCACCCTTCCCCTTCCGCGTCTGCGCCTTTGCTACTTCACTGTCTCTGTTTCGTGCCGTTTATAAACACGCAGAGGCCATGAACGCACAGGAACGGTGCAGCCCAGGGGACTCACCAAGCCGATGCATCTCTTCAGTATACTCCACACACTGAAGTCGGTCCTGGTGAACATGGGGGCCGGCAAGCACGTCCTGAGCGGTGAGAGAGGACAGCAGGCGTCAGCCCAAGGAGAGCCGCTTACGACGGATGACTCTGCTCAAGGCCACGTTTGCTTTTAAACTTTTATCTATTTAAGGGTGTTTGTCCAGGACCCATCAGCTCCAAGTCAAGCAGAAAGCACAGCCCATAGTGGCCCACGCGGGTATCCACCCGGCAACCTTGTTGTTAAGAGCACCGCGCTCTATCCAATGGAGCCAACCGGCCACCCTCAAGGCCACTTTTCCCTTTCCTTTTTCTATCTAAACATTAGCAACTCTGTTCTGCAGTGCCTGGGGAGAAAGAAGACTAGCTGCTGAAGTCCCAAAGGATGGTTTCTGCACGGACTCTGGAGGGCCTCCTGGGATATAATGCCCATGACCACACAGCCGCCTTTCCTTCCATAGAACTGGGGGCAGGGCGCCAGAGGAGCAGGAAGAAAGGTCATCGGTCCCTCCCCGAGGGGCAGTGGAACACAGCAGGACCATGGACAGAGGCCGGGCCAGGAGCAAGCCAAAAGGGACCCAATTAAGGAAACCTTTCCGGAAACCAGCTGTTCAACCCCCTTTAAACATGTGTTTGTGTTGCCTGAGCCGGTCCGTCTCAGGCCGTCTCCCCGCCGCTACAGGGGAAGCCCACAGCCATGTCTGCACCATGACACTTGCTCACAGATGAAGGGACCCCTGACCCAAGGGGGGCCCTGATCGCCCTCCTGGGCACTTGGCTGGGATAAGACACTGGCTCCGTTGGGGGAGGGGCACCGGAGTGGGATTTGGGTCGGGGTTGGGGCAGGCACGCGGGCCCGTGCACTGCAGACAGACCCGCTTGGCAGGACAGCAACGTGGCCCAGACAGCGCTACGTGGGGCCTTGGCTCCCCGCGGCCGCCCTGCGTTCCAGAAGCCACTCTGGGTTTCCCTGTGGAATTCCAATTTTGTGTAAGCAGCTGTCAAGTGGTGTCTGCATTTGCACTGGGAGGCCTGTACGTGGTCGGGCCACCTCTCCCCCCCCAGCACTCTGATCTTCAGGACATGTCCTCGCCTGTTCAGGACTTGAGCTCTGCATCAGGGATGTCACATTAAGGGAGCTGAGTCAGGGCACACTGTTTATTTGGGATGGGACAAGAGGGAGAGAACAAGGCAGCTCGAAATGACATGGGAAGGAAAAACTCACAGTCGGGAGCAGGGCCGCTGCGAGGAGGGAAGGGAGCATGGAGAGCGGAGGGAACAGTAGGCACTGAAGAGGGGGACGGGCAGAGGGGGGCAGGGGCAGAGCCCTGACTGGGGAGGGGCCAGGGCGGGAGGAGAGGCTGCTGGCTCTCGTCCTAGCAGGGGGACCTTGGCTCACTGTCCAAACTGAGGCACTTGTGAAAGGAAAAGTGGTGCTGTCAGCAACGGCTCGGGACCACGTGGATATCCACCCGAGACTTTTAAGTGAGGGGTCAGAACTGTCCTCTGGAAAAATGGCTGCCCGCAGCATGGAGGAGGAGGAGGGGTACAGACGCAGTTCCAGGGTGACTGCCGGAGGCACAGAATGGCGTGGGCTGGACCGGGACGTGACAGGGGAGGCAGGAGGGTGGCAGGGCCCCGAGGCATGTTTGAAGAGGCCAGCGTGTCAGAGCTGGCTGACAGGACCGGCCAGGGAGGGAGGAGGGAGGCAGCCCGGCTGACTTGCTGTCACCTGGCAATAGACCCGAGTCCCAGGATGCTGGGGAGGGCTGACGACAGAGGTCCAGCCCGGGAGAGCCCGGTCTGCTGGTGGCCAGGCCGCCTGAGCAGGAGGACGTGTGCCAACGAACAGGCGTGAGTCCTCTGGGTGGGGATATCAGTGGGCATTTGGGTCTAGACCTCACAGCAGGTCGCGGTGAAGCTGGAGGGCTGGCTGGCGCCGAAATGCAAATCAGTGTGGGGAGGACGGGGGCCGCCTCCCCACCGGCTCATCTCCCCACCGGCGCCATCTCGGGGGGCCACCGCCGGCTGACAACCTGGCCGGCCTGTGATGCCACTTCTGTTGAGGAACACTCAGGTCACCGGCAGCAGAATCTGCTTGTGTGACAATGAAACCCTGGGGGAGGAGAATGGAATGCAGCCTTGCCGCACTAAACAACCCTTACTCCAAACTCAAAGTGGTGAGAGGTCAACGCAGACGGATGCACCGGAAATCAGCCTCAGCTGAGGGCCCATCTGCAGCGCCGGCCGTGTGCACGGCGCCAGGTCACCCACTGCGCTCAGGCCGCCCGGCAATGCCCGGCAGGGATGGCCGTTCCCATCATTCTATGGATGACGGCACCACTAGTGACAGACGCGCCATCACTGATCTCCAGGAGCCAAGGAGAGGCAGCGCGTCTTCAAGTCTCTGGCTGACCAGGTGCTGGGTGCTGTCAGGAGGGGCCCGCCTGGGTGACGCTCATGACTCTGAGAGCTGCAGGGGCGCCTGCGGCGTGTTAGGGGGTCACTACAGATACACTGGAAGAGTAAAGCACACGCGTGGGACGACATACCTGTGCTTTTGAATCCCATTCTCCTGAGGGGGCTTCTCCCCAGCCCTTCCAATCCCATTACTTTGGCCGGTGTCCACATGAATTACTCCAGTGACTCGCTGATTTGTCTCTGAAAAGTCCCCAGAAGAGTTATCAGAATCAAAGCCTGCACAAGACAAGCAGAATGGTAATTTTCACAGGTCTTAGAAGGTAAAAAAAGTCTGCCTCCAAGAATCCTGACTGCGCAGAATACCCAAAGCTCTAAATGGTTTTTATGAACACCTTTGGCATAATTATATCCGTTTCCCAGGGACTGAAGAAAGAGCAGAGAGGCAGGGACACTGCAGGGAGCTTCTTGAGCGAGAATACCCACTCAAACCTGAACTTCAAGTACTGCAGCTTCCATACAGGCCTGGAGGGGACTGTCCGCTGGCCCGAGGTACAGCCCTGGGCCCAGGACAGTTTCTCAGGCCTGTAGTCAGCGCCTCTCCGTTCCGGGCCGCCCCCAGCACTCAGCTCCATCTTCAGGGGGTGGCAGGTGTCTCTGCACAAGGTCGCGGTCATGCTCTGCATCGGTTCTAAGCCCCAACCCGTTGAACTCACTCCTAAGGCACGAGGACACTGCGCCACGCAACTGCCAGAACCCATCAGATGCAAGACAGTCACTGAAATAGTGAGTAATCGGTGCAACTTACGGAGCACTCGGTGGCACAAGAAACCTGGGGGAAATGCACTATTTGGGACTTATGTGAAACACAGCCGAGTATGTTCTCCTGGACCATCCAGTTACCCAGTAAGAGCCACCAACTAGGCCATGCTCCATGACCCTTCCCACCAAGGGGGCTTTCTTTCAAAAGAGCAGGCGACTCTCGGGGGAAAGGAGAACACGTTTCCTCCCGCCACAGACAGTACACCAGTGGAAGGAACACTCAGCTTCTGCTCCAGAGCTACAAGGGGAGCTGCGGCCGCTGGGGCGCCTCATTCCAGCTGCGGGAGGGCGCTCCTGGACTGCTGGCGCTTGCTCGGTGATGACCTCGACTATTGGGGGACATGGCGCTCACAGGACTTCAGGGTTCCACAACAGCCCTCATTTCACAGAGAGGACGGCGAGGCCCAGGGCGCAAGGCCGGGGGTTAATTGCTCTCAGACCCCAAAACATAAACCAATCTGCTGCTAAGCTTCCCTGAGAATAAGCAAAAACATCTCCTTTCATAATCTTCAATATGGTCAGATTCACAAAACGTAGCATGGAGACTTATTACACAATGATTTTGAAAGGATATATTAAAAATGAACCTCTTGAATGAGCCCTCTTTTCTAAAACAGCCTGTCACCTCTACTTTTTGCTACTGTTCCCGAAAGCAACAGCGACTTCACGCCCACCCTAAACTGAGGTTGGGCAGGTTCTCAACTCAAGGACGCCCGTCCTGTGGGCGTGCCCCCTGCTCCGGCCCGGGAGTCTGGTCTCCATGGGCCTCCTCAGTACGAAGACATTTATGTGGACGGATCATTTAAATTACAGCTGGACTGCGCCCGGACACAAGGCCAGACGGCACTGATACGCATGCTGAAGTCCTGTCTCAAATGAAGCTGATGCTTTGCAAATAGATATTTATTGTAGAAAAAAAGGAAATACGCAGGCGCAAAGGAGAAACCTGAAAATATCTGCAATCTGATCACTCAGAGATACCCACAATTTTTTTTTTAAGGAGGGTGCAGCTCACAGTGGCCCACGCAGAGATCGAACCGGCAATCTTGGTGTTATTAGCACCACGCTGTAACCAACTGAGCTAATAACCGGTCACCCCCAGAGATAACCACTTTTAACAGGACAGTGTGTGAATTTTTGTAGCCCTCAGTCTGTACATGTTTTTCATGTACTTTAAAACCTTTCACTTTAATAGTACAGATTCTTGGCGGAAGCAACTGCCTGTTGAAGCCACACATTTAATAACTGCTGGGTTTAAATACTTTTTATGTTCGAGTTCCAAGGTGAGCCCACCGCTCTGGGCAGGGATGTGGTGGAGACACCGCATCTTCTACCGCATTTCGCTACCCGGGACACTCAGCATTGTTCTTCCCATGATTCGTTTTGGAACCAAAGCACTGAGGTGACACATGATTGCACCTGGACAGCTGCCTGTGCCCCTCTCTGTTGGGTCCACACGGAGAAGTGCTACCGTGCGGACAGGTGGAGACAGCGTCCCCCCAAACACTGTGCTGCGTGGGGATGCAGGCCTCTCCGGAAAACATCCCTGGAAGAAGCTCAGAGTGGTCCAGGGGTCTCAGTCACACTGGTTCCCAGGGAACTTCGCACGGGGCTCCCAGGAGGGGGCACGCCGAGGCCGGGCTGTCTGGGCGACGACACAGCCACCCTGCAAGAGCCAGGTGGCCCGAGGGCCAGGCCCTGACCATCCCACTGAGTGGGAGGTTAGCTGCAAACGAGGACTGAGGCGAGAGCAGGTGGCTGCACAGACCCACCTCCTGGGGCACGGCGACCAGGCGACCGGCATGAATGATGGCTCTGTACTCAGTGTCCCCTTCCCCTGGGTTTTCCGACAGGAATAAGTCAATATCCGGGGCTGCCTATCCCCCCCTCAGGAGAAGCTCTCGGCTAGTGCGCGACAACCGCCCCTGAGAGTGCGCTAAGGCTCCAGGAGACGGCAAGGCGGGTCCAGGGGGACAGTGACCGCCATCAGCAAGCAGCCTTTGCTGTGCTGGGGACCAGGTCGTTTTGGCAATAACTACAGAAGTGGCCCCTGTGACTGCACTTGGAAAGACCATCCCTGAAATCCAGGCCCGTAGTGGTACTTCAAAGCTGCTACTCTGCTTCCGGAGGGGTGACTACATTACGCTCCCGAAGGCCCTGTCCACCAAGAAGCGTCCTCAACAGGAACCACACGTTGACCCTCCACCCATTGACCAAGGGGATGGACAGCGGTCTGGGGCTTCTGAGCTTACTGTGGCTATGCCTCGGTTTTCGAACGTCTCCGTTGAGGAACATTTCGGTTTACGAGTGCCCTAAACCCAGAGGTAAATGCTTCGGTGTTCGAACACGCCTCGGAAGCCGAACATGTCACGCAGCTTCCGCTGAGTACAAGATCCTGAGACCTACCTGTCGGCTATTTTGAACATTACAGAACTCGACCAGTCTTCCAGAACGGATTACGTTAGAAAACCGAGGTACCACTATACTTGCTGCGTGGGGGTCCAGGGCTTCCTCCCAGCCATGGGGGAGGGGCTGCCCTAAGCACGTGTGACTTGCCAGCCCACTGTCCCACCCTTCCCCCACCAGCCCCACCTGCCCCACCTGCCACATGCAAACACATACAGCCAGGCATACACCACAAGGCGCGTGCTGCTGTCTAAAATGGCCATGGGAAAAGCGAAAAATAACTGAATTCTGAGTATTTATACCCTACAGCAACTCTTTGAAAGACTGAAAACCCAGTTGCCCTTTCTTTTTATCTCCTGTGGTCCAAAGCTGAGCTCTGTCCCCAAATTGGGAGCCAGGTCTGGGAACATGTCACGTCTCCCTCCTGCGTAGGCTTCCTGAGCCGTCCTCATGTCCCAAACAAAGGCTACGTCTGAGAGCAGGATGGACCAGTTCTCTGTCTGCTCACCTGTGACAGCATCGAAGAATTCCTCGTCGCCGTTCATCCTTCAGCCCCAGGCTCCCTCGCCGGCCAGCAGGTCTGCGGTCTTCTACTGAATCATCACCATCAGATCTCCACCGACAGTGCAAACAATTTGACACCAGCAGCCTTTTTTGTGAAAATCCAATAGGTAGTGGGCGGAGATCTGAGGAGGAGGAACATTATGGTGTACTTAGCTTTCCGAAGTTTTACGGTTTCGAGACATTTTTCAATACCCATTCATCATTCTTGAAATCAATCTCAATTACATCTAAGCAAAGAAATAAAATGAATGATCTCATAACAAATGCATGATTTCGAAAAGTATAAATCAGAGGAAACATCTAATACAAATATCCATCAATGAATAGTAGCTAATAAGTAATCATTATTGGAAGTTATTTTTATTTTAAAATCACTATCTATTATCGTATAAAAAATGATAAAATGATTAATTTGGGGAAAGTCACACGAACAGGTAAGTTTCAGTGAGGCTTTTACGTACACATCAGGGGCTCAAACGTGTCTCAGGAATTGTGCTGAAGGTCGGTGCAAATCTTTACCAGAAGTAGGCAAAGGGTTATAAATAAATGGAAAATGATGTTAAAATACTTGTTTCACATCAACATTAACCCAATTTCAATTCTGGAGAATTAAGACTGCTGAATAGGTTAGCTGCTATCAGCACAAACTGTAATCAACTTAAATTTTCTCAAAATTATTTTAGCTCAATATTTTAGTAGAACTCATGCATGTTAACTTCTCAGGAAGAGCAGCATTTTATAAATGGCAAGAGCCTGAGGAAAAGGTCAACTTTGTCTCCAAAGTTTGGCTTTTTGTGACAGTAAGCTGAGCCCTATCTTTAATTGTGTTAGCAACATAAAGAGGGGGCCCCAGGGCTCTCCCTCTGTTCTGAGAGCAGTGAAGGGGCAGGGACACACCCTCTGTCCTTGGAGTGGCTGCTTGGCCTCGTGACACCTGCAAAGTGGCTCAGGTCTGGGCTCCATCCTGCAGCACACTCATGAGCTTCCACGTTACACAGCAAACTGGCACTAATTTCTCCATCCTTCCTTCCTGGAAAGGCTCTGAGTTTCCTTTTTCTTTCCCAGCTTCCCACCCGGCCCAGGGAATCGGGCACCCGTGCAGCTTCTGGAAACACCCATGCAGAGCCTCACTCACTGGTGCAGGATTTCTCCTTTGCAAATTGGAGAAGCTGTTATCACTCACTTTGAATTCTCTGATACGCCAGGACCCAGCTACAACTGCCAGCAACTTGCTCAGCCCTCCAGGGGCCACTCAAAGGAACCAGGGTTCCCTGGAGGAGAAACGGCTGAACCCAGGACTGGGGTCCCTCCGCAGGCAGCAAGAAGCTACCGGGGTGCTGTCACAAGACCCAGGGTGAACCCCAGAGGCTCCCCGTAACAACAGAACAATCTGAGCACCACTACCATGTATTAGACAGAAACACGACCGGTACATTTCCGTCCCAGGTGCGCAAAGATGCTGGAAAAGACACGAACTGGTCACCACTGGGGCTGTCAACACCATCTTCTGAAAGTTAGTCCACAACGGGAAAGAATCAAGCGTCTGCCCTGCCTGTCCTGTGCAGGCTGTGTGCGCTGCTGTGTGGGCAAATGATAGAGGCCGGCGTGTCGCTCTGCAGAAGTGATGATGACAGAGGAACGAGAGGACGTGAGCATCGCCACCATGTGACACTGAGGAATTAACGGGCAGGCCACTAATGGCTGCTGCCCTCACAGGACCAGATGTGTTATGTGCCTTGTGGCAGAGGAGCATGCAACCACCTCTGAAGCCAACAGGTCTTGCCAAGAAAATCGAGCCAAAATCTGGCCCAGCCTCCAGCTTTAACTAAGTACCGACTCAAGGAACACAGAGAATCGAGGAACCTGCTAAATGCCACCGTGGGGACACGGTCAGCAAAATCCAGATTAGGAAAGTCAACGGGACAAAACCCGGCTTCTTCAATCAGTAAAGCACAAAGGAAAAAGAGAGTGTGCTGGAGAGGTGGGGGGATGTCCCCACACTGGCAGTTTCACAGGGGTGCACGTCACGTTAACTACGTGTCAAACTACATCCTGGGAACAACGAGCAAAACCCAGGCAGAACAAACCCAGCTTCTTCAACAGACAATTAGAAAGAAAAGAACAACAGAGAGGGGAGGGCTATTTCACTGTCCTGACGGAGGTGAGAGTTTCATGTGCGTATACTTATATCAAAACTTACTGTACACTTTAAATATGTACAATTTATTGTATGTCAATTACACCTCAAACGAGGCATAGGTGTGGTCACAGCATTTCTTAAAAGACGCCTTATCTTTCAGAGCCACACTGATACATGCGTGGATGAATGATACCATGTCTGGGATTTTCTTCCACACAACTTGGGAGGAGTGGGCGGGTGGTTCACAGAACAGGCCATGCCCAGCTGGCAGACTTGCAGAGCTGGACATGGGCACACAGGGCTGTCCTGCCTGCTTTCCGTGTGCTTCAAACCTCCCATAACAAAGCACGTGAAAGCCACGCATGCGCCCTTTCATTTTGCTCCCTCACCCCCCTCAGGTGTCCTAATGTTGAAGGAAACTGATCAAACTGTATGGCAAGTCTTCAGAATGAGGCTGTAAGACGTCAGGCTAGACAAACACTGAAGACACGGCTTGGCTGACAACAGGGGCACTGACTCGACCTGTAGCACTGCGTCCCTGCCTCGGGCACCACGTGGACCTCCCGCCACCAAGAACCTGAGCCCCTTCCACAAGATCAAGGCCGAAACTTTCACAGCAGTCATAGGACCGGCTCACATTTTATAAGTTCAATAATTAATTCCAACACAGTTTCAAGGTAATTCCTAAAAGGGTTGCAGTAACGGCCACCGCACATTTTATCTTCTTCGTTTTACCGAGTAAAAACTACCTACAGATACAGACTATCAACACAAAGCAACAGTGATCTCATTCATTCATTCAAGAAGCATCTGCCAGAAGCCACTGTGTGCCAGGCCGCAGGGCGCGGAGCCCCGAGGAGGGACCTCTCCTCAGCAGGCTCCCCAAGGGGGCGACCCTGGGCCTGAGCCAGAGTGAGGGAGGCAGGGGTAGGGAGGGCAGGGCTGCACGCCACCCCAGCACCTCAGGCTCATGGCACAGCAGATGCCCATGTGGCTGAGCAGTGCCCAGCCCGGCCTGGTCCTTGGTCCTTCCTCACGTCTGCCCCCCGCCTGACCTCTTCTTGGAAGCCTGGTCCAGCGCTCGGGACCCCCAGAATCCCTGTGGCACGTCCCGCCTAGCCCGAAGGCCGCATCATCTCTGATCCTGGACGTGGGTCCCCCACCCCTAATCCAGCCAACATACCTTGCAGAGGGGATTGAGGGCTGTGGGCAAGAAGCTATGGAGGAATTATGGGAGAGTTAGGCTCTGCAGCTCAGGACTCCACCAAAGTGGAGGAATGTGTAGGGAGCCAATCGCTAAAGAAAGAGCATCAACCAAAAGGCACAACTTCTGTTTCCTGAGTACGTCCTTCTTCTCAAATTGTATTGTGCACTCAGAAAACGATCCACGAAGACAGTGTTTCAGGAAATGACTTGGTTTTTTTAAATCAGCTCTTTCTGGTCAACTGTTCCCTTTTCTCACTGGAGAAAACCCAGAAGAATAAGCTCAGGCGGGACTTCTTCATTTGCCTCCCGTCCCTCACCCTCCTTCTCCACCACTCTTGGTCCCAGGGGCACCTCCAAGGGGCTGACCCGGCCACATCAAGGGAAGGGGTGAGAGATGGGGCTTCCTCTCCCCACTATTGCTGCAGGACACCCCCCCCCCCCCGCATGCCGGCCGCAGTGAGTCCTGGCTCTTCAGGGAGACGCCAGCTCAGGACGCCCCATCATTCCTGCCACTTTCCCACAAAATGCCCACTCCCGTGAAAAGAGCCCATCCACTGTTTTTGAGGTGCCCACTCTTGCCTGTGCCAGCCTGTACTTCCAGGACTCTGGCTCAGAATGCAAAACACCCCACCACCACATCTATGAATACCTGAACCCAAGCCTTACAAATCACCTTTACTTTTTTCTTAGAAAAACAGATCTAGTCACTTCAGAAAAAGTCGTCTGGCTAAGAGCTTGGGGACCTGGGGCTTAATTTCCATGGTCAAGTCCCTGAAGGGTGGAATTGTGTGTTATTTCTCTTCTCTGTAGAAATGGCAATGCAACCTAGGTGCCACCTCCACAAGGTGCAAAAAGTTCACTAATAATATGAAAACTCTAAATCCAATTCTGAATGCAAATCATTCAAAATAATATAAATTCTATTTCATAACTTTAAACTACATCAGCAAGCAACAACCCGACAGAAGATAAGTGAAGAAAAGAGGAATTGAACAGCACATGAGAGCAACTGGATGTGACCGACATGTGCGGCACACACCACCCACCAGCAGCACACACACCCTTCTCCAGGGCACGCGGGGCATTCTCCAGGACAGACCATGCGGTGGGCCACAGATGCAGCTTGGTAGATTTAATAAGACAGATATCAAACAAAGCATCGTTTCTGTACAGATGAGTTAGAAATGAACAAAAGTAAAACTGCAAAATTCACAAAGTTGTAGAACTTAAACAACATGCTATTAACCAACCAATGGATCAAATAAAAACCACAAGGGAAATTAGAAAATACTTAGAAACGAATGAAAATGAAAACACAACACACCGAAACTTATAGGATGCAGTGAAAGCAGTGCTAGGGGGAAGTGTATAACTACCAATATCTACATTAAAAAATAAGAAAGATCGCCAGCAACCTAACTTTACAACTTAAGGAAGTAGAAAAGGAAGAAGAAACAAATACCGAAACTTGCAGAAGGAAGGAAATAAAGAGTCATGCAGAGATAAAGAAATAGAGAATAGAAAACCAGAGAAAAATCAATAAAACCAAAAGTTGTTTTTTTTTAAAAAAAATTAACAAAATTGACTAACCTCAGCTAGATGGACTAAGAAAAAAAAGAATACTCAAATTACTAAATTCAGAAATGAAAGTGGGGACATTACAACCAATTCTACAAATATAAAAAGGATTATAGGAGAGTACTATGAACAACTGCACATCAAAACATGGGATAACCTAGGTAAAATGGACAAATTTCTAGAAACACAAAAACCTACAAAAGCTAAATCACAAAGAAATAAATCTGAACAGACCTCTAACTAGTAAGGAGGTTGAATCAGTAATTAAAAACTTCTCAACAAAGAAAAGTCCTGGACTTGGTAGCTTCACTGGTGAATTTTACCAAACATTTAAATTAGAAATACCATCAATTCTTCTCGAACTTTTCCCAGAAAAATTGAAGAGGAAGGAATACTTCCTAACTCATTCCATGAGGCCAGCACGATCTTCATGTCAAGGCCAGAAACACACAGGAAAAGAAAACTACAGACCACCATCCCCTACAAACATCACTGCAAATATCCTCAACAAAACACTAGCAAACCAAACACATTAAACACACATTCAGCAACACATTAAAAGGTGGATATACCTTCACCAAATGGGATTTATTCCTGGAATGCAAGGATGGTTTGACATTTGAAAATCAATCAATATATCACAATAACAAAATAGAAAAAAAAACCTACATGTTCATCTCAATTGATGCAGAAAAATCATTTGACAAACTCCAACACTTTTTCATGATAAAAACACTCGACAAACTAGAAATAAAAGGACAGTACCAGAACATAATAAAAGCCACATATGAAAAACCCACAGGGAATACCATACTTAATGGTGAAAGACTGAAAGCTTTTCCTCAAAGATCAGAACAAGGCAAGGATGCCTACTTTTGCCAATTCTATTCATCATAGTGCTAGAAGTTCTAGCCAGAGTGATTAGGCAAGAAAAAGAAAAGGCATCCAAACTGGAAAGAAAGAAGTAAAATTACGTTTGCAGATGATATAATCTTACATGTAGAAAACCCTAAAGAGCACACAAAAAAATCTGTTAGAACTGACAGATTCAGCAAGATCGCAGGACACAAAGACAAAACACAAAAGTCAGTTGCATTTCTATACACTGACAATGAACAGTCTGAAAATGAAATTACAAAAACAATTCCATTTACAATAGCATCAAAAAGACTAAAATACTGAGGAATTAATCAAGGAGGTGAAAGACCTGTACGACAAAAACTATAGAAGATGGCTGAAAGAAATCAAAGCAGACATGAGTGAATGGAAACACGTCCCATGTGCATGGACTAGAAGGTTAATATGGTCAAGATGTCCATACCACCCAAAGCAACGCACAGATTCAATGCAACCCCTATCAAAACCCCAATGGTGTTTTTTGCAGATATAGAAAAGCCAATCCTAAAATTTGCATGGAATCTCAAGAGACCTGGAATAGCCAAAACAATCTTGAGAAAGAAGAACAAAGCTGGAGGACTCAACTTCCTGATTTCAAAACTTACTACAAAGCTAATCAAAACAGCATGATGCTGGCAGAAAGACAGTCACACAGATCAATGGAACAGAATAGAGGACGCAAAAATCTACCCTCTCATACACAGTCAGATGGTTTTGACCAGGTGCCAAGACCATTCAATGGGGAAAGGACAGTCTTTTCAACAAATGGTGCAGGGACAATTGGACATCCACATGCAAATGAAGTTGGACCCTTCCAGTATACAAAAATTATACAAAATATGCAAAAATTAACTCAACGATCAAGCACCTAAATGTAAGATCTAATACTATAAACTTAGAAGAAAACATAGGACAAAAGCTTCATGACACTGGATTTGGCAATGACCTCTTAGATGTTACCAAAGGCACAGGCAATAAAAGAAAAAATCAGACAAACAGGACTTTATGAAAATTTTTAAAATTTGTGCATCAATAACACACTCACCAGAATAAAAAGGCAATGCACAGAATGGGAGAAAATATTTGGAAATCACATACCAGCTAATGGATTAATATCCAGAATATATGGAGAACTAAAACTCAACAACAAAACAAAAATCCCACTTCAAACACAGGCAACAAAGGACTCGAATAGACATTTCACCAAAGAAGACACACGAATGGCCGTTAAACCCATGAAAAGACGTTCACCATCACTGATCACCAGGGAAATGCAGATCAAAACTACAAAGTTCCCACCTCACACCCACCAGGACGGCCGCTATCCAGAGAAACAAACAACAAGCACCCGACGAGGATGGGGAGAAATCAGCACCTTTTTACACTGTGGGTGGGAACGTAAAGTGGTGCAGCCGCTGTGGAAAACAGTATAGCAGTTCCTCAAAAAATTAAAAACGGAATTACCACATGATCCAGCAGTTCCACTTCTACCTATATACCTAAAAGAATTGAAAGCGGGGTCTCGAAGAGATATTTGCATGTCCGTGTTCACGGCAGGATTCACAACAGCTAAAGGTGGAAGTAACCCACGTGCCCATTGACAGATGATGGACAAGCAAAATATTATTCAGCCTTAAAAAGGAAATCCTGACACCCGCTACCATATGGAAGGACCTTGAGGACATTATGTTCAAGGGAATAAGCCAGTCACAAAAGGACAAACACTTTGTGATTCCACTTAAATGGGGAACCTAGAGTTGCTAAATTCATAGAGACAGAAAGTAGATGGTGGGTGCCAGGGGCTGGGGGGGTAGGGGGTGTTTCATGGGCACAGAGTTTACTTTTATAATATGAAGAGTCCTGGAGATGGAAGGTGGTGATGGTTGTACAACAGTGAGTGTACTTAATGTCCCTGAACTGCACACTTAGAAATGACTAAGATGGTACATTTTGTTACGTGTTATTTTATCGCAATTTTAAACGTCGGGAAAGTACACTAGCACGTCGTGCAAAAGGAAACGAACAATGCACAGAGCGAGATGCCAGGGTGAAGCTTATGCTCCCACCCACCAATGAGAGGGTTCTTTCTCAGACAGGACCCAGAGCCACCTCACAGTCCCCTGCCAAGAACCTTCCTCCGTCTGACGGTTCAGAGGTGCAGCCTGGACTTCCAGGCTCGTTCCCACCGGGGGTTGCTGAGCTGTAAAGGGCAGCGGTTTGGGGACAGCGGAGATGTGGAACCTGAGGCAGGGGCTGAGGAAGGTCCCTGGAGAAAGGCCTTCAGGGGTCTGGTCCTGGCCCGCAGAGGTCACACACAGTTGATCACACAGCAGCGTCGCCACAGGAACCCAGACGGTGAGGGCCTCAGCTGAGAGGCCGGCCTCATTAACGGCATACTCACCTGGTTGCCGGATGCAGGAAACTGGGTTCATCAAGCACAAATCAGAACAGAACCAAGCGAGAGCAGCCACATGGCAAAGTCCGTGTGTTGTGCTTGTGGTATTCCGGACCCACTGTCACCGTCGCTTCAGGAGCACAGCTCACCTGTAAGGCTCTCAGCACCCTGCGTCTCTTAAGGTCAAGGCCAAACACATCCAGAGTCCGGAGAACACCGGTGGTGGGCCAAAGGCCAGTGACAGCAAGCCACAGCCACCCTCACATCCCCACGTGGCCTCTCCTCTCCGGAAGCAGCCTGGCAGGGACCAACTTGGCCTCGTCCTCCCAGGCTGACCTGTCGGACCCCCGGCAAGATGCTTAAATGTTACCATAGCACGAGGACTATAATCCAGGGCGCCCACCAGGACCACAAAACCAGTGTCACTTCTGAGCATGAAAGCCACAAAGTTTAACACATAGGAACACAATGAACTATCAGAAGGCGTTAAAGACACAAGGATGGGGCAGGAAACTTAAACCGGGAAGCGTGAAACTGAGGCTGTGGGGTGATTTTAACACCCCTGAGGAAAGGCAAGCCAGTGCCCCGCGGCTCCTGAGGAAGCATGCGGGCCCGAGCCACGCAGGCCTGGGCCTCTGGGTGACCCCAGCCCTCTCCACCACAGCAACGCCACTGCCACCGTGGGTGGACAGTGCTTCTAGGCCATTCTGCCTCTGTGGTCATGGATTTTTCAGCATTTTAGTCTTCATTTATTTATTTTTAATGAGGTTTTTTGTTTTTTGGGTTTTTTTAAAGATTTTATTGGGGACAGGGAACAGGACTTTTTCAAGGAACAGTGTGTACTTCCGGGACTTTTCCAAGTCAAGTTGTTGTCCTTTCAGTCTTAGTTGTGGAGGGCGCAGCTCAGCTCCAGGTCCAGTTGCCGTTGCTAGTTGCAGGGGGCGCAGCCCACCATCCCTTGCGGGAGTCGAACCGGCAGCCTTGTGGTTGAGAGGACGCGCTCCGGCCAACTGAGCCATCCGGGAGCCCTAGCATTTTAGCCTTTAGATGTCCGCTTTGCAAATGAAGCTCACCTGTCACCTGGATGCCTAAAGACCCTGGCCCTACTGGTGCCAGTGACGCCACAGTCCCTAGTTTCTTTCCCTTGTGAAAACACAAAAGCTAATGGAAACAAGGCCTCCACCTGTGCCACTACAGCGACCCTCCGGCCGTGGAGGGAATGCTCTCACTTGCTCTGTCCCGCGCAGATGACTCTGAGCACTGAAAATGTGGCCTGTGCGGGAGAAGAAGTGAATGTTTCCTTTTATGTAATGCCAATACATGAGTGTGTTCCACAGGTGGGGGTGGGGTCCATCTGGCCAGGGCCGCACTGGGAGGAGACACCACGACGGGCTTCCACACTGACCGCCCATCTGGCAGCCCTTGAGGAGGACCATGAAAAAGGGGCAGCAGTGGGGCAGGCAGGCGTTCCTTGACCCTGAGCACAGATCCAGGCACACGTTGGAGGCGGGGACAGCGGCACAGCTGGCCCCCAAAACCACCCTGTCCATGGAACAAAGTAAAGGACGCTAAGCCAAACCCACTCTTTATTCTTAATTCCAAAACCAGCCTGGATTTCTCAACTTGCACTCACTGAAGCATGCGTTGTGCTCATTGCTGAGGCGAGATCAAGCCTTAACATTGCCGACTGTAAAGCTTAGCAGTAGAATCAAATAAACAATCTGTACTCTAGTCACAATAGCACCTGTCTGAAAGGCTGCCGTGTGTGCTCTGTCTCATGCCCACCCTCTCACATGCTCACGTCACGCGGACACGGGAAGGAATAGAGAGGGACCTGCTGGATGCTGGTTCCTTGTACTCAGAGGAATGGGTGAAGTGGGCCGTCCTCAAATTTCCGACCGCACACCATTCTCAGGCCAAACCTAGGAAGCTGCGTGCTTTCCTCCTGCGGCCTTAACACTGACTCCGGGCTCTGGGGGGCCCTCTCAGTGTGGGCGTAACCCCGAGTAAGCGAGCAGACACCAGCGGGACTGCAGGGCAGAGCCCAGCTCCTGGCTCAGCCAGCTGGCACATGGGCCTTGACTTAGGGCGTGGTGTCACCTCCCCACCCCACTGTTGATTTTGTTAGGAGCTCATGCAAGATACAAGGACAGTTTCTAGACTCGAGGAAGGTAAACGAACCTGAACCTACCTGCTATGTCAACAGCCGCATGAATCACTCACTGTTTACCCTTCTCCACCCAACAGGGCGGCCTTGAAAGCAGGCAGAGGGGTAACCAGCCTGCCCCGAGGAGCTGGAGCTGTGGGAGCCGCACTTCCTGCTGGGACTCAGCCAGCCACTCACCCTGTCAAGTGGGAGCCTAGAGCCCCACTGTCCTCAAGTCCCCTCAAGTCCCTGGTCTCCCCTTGACAACACTGATTATTCAATAGTGAGAGCCAAAGATACATCACACGCTTCGAGGAACACGAGCGATCGTATAACCCAGAACCAACCAGTGCCTCCAAACTCCAGTGCAAACACGTTTGTTTTAATCCACCTTGTTTTCATTCTGTAACAGAAAAGATGGTTCTAAGGTAGCCTGAGAGAGAGAGAGAGAGAGAGAGAGAGAGAGAGAGAGAGAGAGAGAGAGAGAGAGAAGAGAAGGGACAGAGGGGAAGCTCGGGACTGGGTGGGGTGGGGGTATCTACCCACCCAGAGGCACTGCGGAGCCCTGAGAGCAGGAGAAACCAGACAACAAGTAGGGCCACCCTCCCCTCTGCTTGCCCACCTCTAAACCAGGGCCTGGGGGCGGTGGGGAGCAGCTGGGAGCGGGGCGGGGGCCTGCTGTCCTCAGGGCCCCTCACCTATGGCCTGTGGCACCTATGCAGTCAGGCAGGATGCTTTGGATGCCATCCCATCATGACCCAGTCCAGTCTGCCAGCCTCGCCCTGTCACCTGCTTCCTTCTCCTGTTCCAGGTCCTTCCTCGTCAGCTCTTGTCCAAGTCTCACCTGCTCAGCCTCCTAACCGGTTCCACAGCGCTGAGCAATCTGTCCTCCTAACACCAGCCCTGCCCCGCTCACTCCCAACTATATTTCCTGAGCACTAATGGGGTGGGGATTTAAACCAAGGTGTGGGGGGGGAATGCATGCATTTCTAGCCCCACCCCTACACACAGAGAAGATTAAGAAGGACAAAAGAAGGACAAAAGCACAACCTTCTGTTTGTGTTCAGGTTGTTCCCCAGGAAGGAGAGTCAGACTCATTGGGTTCTAAAGGGGTCCTTGATCCAAAACAGGGTTACGACCCCTCAGGGCGTCCCAAGCCCAGGACAGCCACAAGCAGGCATGCGCTCCACACATCCCTGGGCCCCGAAGGCCACAGATCTGGGGTGGGGCCTTGAACCTGCACTTTTTACAAAGCTCCCCAGGTTCTTCTGATGAGAAGCCAGGTGTGAAAACCTATATTCACCAGGAGCCTGCTACCGTGACGAGCAGACGTGTTTAACCCCAAACTCTGCTGCCTTAGAGGCAAGCCCACGGCAACGCTGGGAGCTGGCACCACACAGGGAAGCCCCGGCCTTCCTCCCATTGTGACCTGCCCCGGGCCCCCGAGCAGCCCCCACAGTTCATGTTTCTTTGGGATACAGGCACTCAGGGCCTCACTTACACCGAGCTGGGTTCAGGAGGCTCTGGGTCCTCTCTGCGGCGTCTAAAGCGGCCCCAAGCCCGGCTCACACCTGCCCTCCCTGCACTCCACCAGCTCCTGTTCACGCGCCAAAGCTTCCCATTCGGACATCATGGCACAGTCACTCTGGTTTTAAAGCACCAGTGGAAGTCACTTTCCAGCCCAGCAGCGTGGCACAGATACCAGATTCCAGCTGGCTTTTCTCACGATCAGCCTTTTGTTTGTTCAGTAGAACACATAGCCACTCACTCTGTGTATCAGAGCCTGCCCCCCCCCCCCCCCCACTGCTGGCTGCCATCGTCTTTTCTAGAACCTGGAGTCACTACAACTTCCCCACAGACAGTTCTCAGGCCATGCTCTCCCCAAGAATCCCCACACCAGCCTGGACTGAGCGCTTCTCCCAGCACCTGTTAAAGCTGGTGGGCCTGCCCTCTGTTCCAGGTACGAGCTCGAGGTCAGACAGGTCTACCCAACCGAGAGCCGCTCAGACGTTCCCACTACTGACAAGACGCAGTGGGAGGGTGGGGCCCAGGTCAAAGGTGCAGGTGCTTCCCACCGCCCTCACTGTTCAGGCCCAGACGGAGGGCCAGGTGTGAGCTCAGTCAGCACCCATCCTGGAGGCCACATCTCAAAATAACCCTGCAAGACTCCACCGACACAAACAGAAGGCAAGCAAGGAGAGAGAACACACAAACAGCAGGCGAACGTCTCCACACATCCATGTTGCCCAAATACACAGCCCTGGAGGCGGCCCCACTGTTCAGCTCCTCGCAGAGCCCAGAGTGTTTGTGTTACCAGAGGGTCCGTTGGGAAGAACGGTGATGCTCGGAAATTCTACCAATTCACCCTAAATTGTCTTCTGAATTTGGAAAGAAGCGCCATGCAGTTCACGGGCATGGCTAAGTGACCATTTAACGGCACGTTTATTAACGACAGCTGCAGGTATGGCGTGTCCTCCACATGTTTCCAAGAGGGGCTTGGCCCCAACAGTGCCAATGCCGGAGATGTATTAGGAAAAACACTTTGAAAAAGTAAAAAAAATGATAGCAGAAATTAACACAGTGGTTATAAATTAACCACTGTACATGGAAACTGCATTTAAAGTGTCAAACTAGAGCCTAAAATATTATTTTTCTTTCTTTTAAGCTTTTATTTATTTAAGTGTGTTTTCCCAGGACCCATCAGCTCCAAGTCAAGTAGTTGTTTCAACCTAGTTGTAGAGGGCACAGCTCACAGTGGCCCATGCGGGGATCGAACCAGCAACCTTGTTGTTAATGGCACCGCGCTCTAACCAACGGAGGTAACTGGCCGCCCCCTAAAATGTTAATTCTTAGGATTTCAATATTTCTTAATAATCAGTCACGTTCAAATACTAACTTACTTCCATCTCAGTAAGCTATAAATCAACCTTAAAATGCAGCATGTTTCAGAATTAAGCCTGGCACTTGACAGTGTTAAACACTAAATCGAATGTCAGCCTTCAAAGGGAAAGCAGAGCAGTGACCAGGCTGTGGGAGCCGTTCAGGGCCTTCGGCTGAGTGACAGCAGGTCCTCACAGGCCCAGGGGCCTTTTTAGAAGTATGTCACTAGAGTCGTCATAATGTAGAAGTCTTACTGTAACATTTCCATGGAATGCAAACCTGCCCACCCAGGAGTGCCTGGGCTTCATTCTAAGTTGCATTTGTGTGTGTCCGTGTGTCACTGTCGGGTGGGGTCCATTTCAAGGCTCTCAGGTCAGTGGCTGAAGGGTACTGAGCACCCAGCACAACACCAGACACTGTCCGTTACGTTTCTTCACAGACATTCTCCACGATAATCCGTTTCACAGGCAAAGACCCTGGAGGCAAGAGTGGGTGTAAGAACTCTCCCCCCACCCAAGGTACAGAGCGAGGGGCCAGACCCCGGGAGCCTCAGCCTGTGCTCTCTCTGCCCTCTGACCCGCAGGCCGCCTTCAGAAAGATTCGTAACCTCTCCAGTGGAACGCAATGGCCACCACGGCCCATCACCACGCCTTGGCGCGAACACTGAAGCCCCACGTGCCTATGTCCGCCGCGGCCACGCCGCCAGGAAAAGATGGAGCCTTGATTTTTCACAGGGATGCCAAAGCACTCGTGGGCAAGACACGTGTAAATCCGGGTTTCAAGACAGTATAAGAGTACATAAAATGTTTCTAAAATCTCCCCACCAAAAAAAGAAATGTTACTTTTGTAATTAGCCGAATGTAACAAAATTGTAAAAGTTGAGCACCCTGCACACCACACCCAAGGCTCATTTGCCAGCATCTCCTGGAGGGCGGGAATGAGACACGGGGATGGAAGTCAAGGAACACATCTGAAACCTTAAAGTAACGCTGCTCAGCAAAGTGTCAAACAAACAAGAGTCTGGGCCCTCTGCGTGCATCTGAGAGGAGGGAAGGTGGGCTGCACGCTGCCTTCGTTAAGTTCACTCAAAGCAGAGTCCCAAACGACAACCTCGTCCTGCAGACTTGGCCATCATTACCCCGCCTCCTCCAACGCACCCCAGCACACAATGAACAGCAACAACTTCGCTACTAATCGAGGCACTGGGAGGCCGCTGGGGTATTTCGGCAAAACGGGGCATAGCCTGATGGAGAGTTACTTTATTTTAGAAGAAATAAAATGGTTTTATAAACATCCATGCTCACAAAATAAATGAAAATCTAGTATATATGCTGTAAGAAACAACGTTCTGACGTTCTGACGTGCAATAAGGCAACACAAAGGTTCTGAAGAAAAATGTTAAGGGGACATTGTAAGTGAAAATTCTGGTTTCAATGGAAGCATGGAGAAGCATTTAAGAGTGTGAACTCTGCAGCCACGCCACCTCCCTGCTCCACGACTTACTACTGTGTGACTTACAGTAAGTTACTTAACCTCTCTGGCCCTCGGCTTGCACATAAGTAAACCAAGGACCAGGTTAGTGCTGCTCTCGTAGGTGTCGTGAGACCACGTGCATAAAGTGAACAGAAGGTGCTCCCAGCCGTCCAGGAACACGGCTGCAAGTTATTAGCACCGTAGGTAAGAGCTGCCATTGACAGGACACGGGAGGCAAACAGGAAAGGTAAATTCTGAGGAGATTCAGTGACGCATCTACTCAACATCATGTTCTAATAACAACCCCAGGCCCGGCCCTGCGCTGGACCTGGAGGAAGTGCTGCCATAGTAAGTTCCTGTCCTCAGCCCGGGCAAGGGAACTGACCATTCGAAGCACGTGCCCTGGGCCAGGGACTGCCGGAAACTGTCATTTCATCGGCACCTCTGATCAGCCCGTCACAGAGGAAGGACCCGAGGCCAGGAGAGAGGGGACAACACGGCCCAGCTCACGCTCAGGAAGGGCCTCCGCTTTGCTGCCAGGACAAGGAGCACGGAGGACGAGGGTGCTGGGCCGGCCCCAGGACACCTCTGCTCTCTAGCTGTGTCCTCTCCACATCTCCCGGGGGTTGGAGAAATCGTGCAGCAGGCAATCGGGGACACGGTGGGCATTCCAGAAATGTCTGTTGGACTAAACTGAATGAGATCCGTCTCCAGATGTACAAGCAGTCCCAGAAAAGGGACTCGAGCAAGAGCTGCTGGCTCCCGGTCCACAGCTCGTCCGTCCTATGCTGCCCATTCAGGATAAGAAAAAACCCAAAACAGGGGCGCAGCTTCCTGGGAGCTGACCCTCACACTCAGACGCTCCCGACCAACACGGAACACCACGTAGCTCCTGGTGCCGCAGAAACAGGGAAGTCTGATTTGTGATTACCCAACAGTCTTGATCGGACTCACAGACGTGCAAAGTCAAGAGGAGTCTAAAAACTTATCCTCATTACTGAAATTGAAGTGTGGAGAAGAAGGGAACCTTTCGACGTCTGATTACGTACCTAATTCATCTAACACACGTAGTCGGTAGACACCTCTCAACAGTACGTGTCGTCTGCTAAGCTCAACAAATTCAAAATAAACCCAGCATGGCGGGGTGTGGGTACCCCCACAAACCTTCCTGCTGCAGATAACCCCACAGGTGGTCGCCCCGGGAGGAGAGGGGCTGGGTCACCAGCGGGGAAACCGACTTTTCACGCTGTGCCCTTTCTTACCGGCCACCCCTGACGCCCAAGACCTTCAACACACAAGTAAAGCCCGGGGTCCAGACGCCCCCAGCCGGGGAGCCCACCCTGGGGGACCCCTGACCGCGGACAGGGGGTGACAGCGGCTGGCGGGCCCGGCCTCGGACGTCACCCCAAACCCGACTTCCGGGTGCGGCGCAGGTCCGGCCCCGGGGCTGCAGTTGCCTGGGCGACGCGGGGTCTCGGCGGCCACGGGGGACCCAGGCCCGCCGCCAACTTTCCTCCCAAGTTTCCTCGGGGCCAGGACTCCTGGGCCGAGGCCGCCGGGCGGGGGTCGGGTTGGGTCGGGTCGGGGCCTGGTCGCCCCGCGGTGGGCTTGGGGCTCCGGCTCCCCCGGCCCGACCTCCCCGCCGCCCGCCCGCGGCCCAGACCAGGCCGCCCAAGGCCGGGCGCCGTTCCCGGCGACGCTGGGTCCGGGCTGGGATTCCGGCCGGGGTCACTCACCTGGACCGCGGTTCCTCTGGCGCCCGCCGAGCCTCGCAGCCCGCCCCGCCCCCACCCCGCAGGCCCGCGACCCACTGACACCGAGGCGGAAGTGCGGCCGGCCGCCCGGGCGACTGACAGCCGGCGCCCCCCACTCGCTGCGCCCCGCGCCGTCGCGTCGACCGCCGCTTGCCCAATCAGCGCCCGGCCCGAGAGCAGCGCCGGGAGGCGGGACTATGCTAATCACCTCGCCGGAGCGGCAGCTCCCTCCACCCTCGGGAGTCCCGCCCACGCGGAGGAGTGACGATGCTGACAACCAATCATAGCACGGAGAGGCGGGGTTATACGTATATTGACCCGAAAGGTGAGGGCGGGCGAGAGGAAGGGCGTGGCTGGCAGAGCTGAGTTTACAAACAGAGTCAGGTGGCCCGGGCGCGGACACTCAGCAGGCTGGTGGCTCTGCACCGGCGGCTCGAAACCCCTGGGAGTGGGCAGAAGCGGGAGTCAACCTCCCAAAGCTGCCTACCTCAGCTCACGCACCTTTGCAGGACTCCCCACCGCCTGCCCTCCTTGTCATGCCTGTCGCTGCTCACCGAAAACCAGTGCCAATTTACCCTCCAGCTGCATCCCTGACTGTTCACTCCCCTGTTAAAAACCTTTCGGGGCTCCCACTGACCTGCAGTTTCTCCGTGGTTAAGCCCAGAAGCTCTGGAGTCAGACCCTGAGCTTGTATCCTTACTAGCTGTGTGGCCTTGAGAAAGTTAACTGACCTCTCTGAGCCTTTAAGCACCAAGATTTTCCTTTGCAAACCAGGTGTCTCCCACCTTCATCCCACTTAAATCATGGATCTGGTTTAGGGTGGGTGGAGTAACATGAACCAGTCTGGCTCAGGGGCGAGCAAGTGAGCCTGTGCTGGCTAGTAAGGGTCAGCCTCGGGACTTCTGCTGGGGGTCAGCGAGCTCAAGCCAGAGGGATGGCTGAGGTCAAATGACCCTCCCATCTGCCCGCAGACCTCTCCAGAACCGGGCTAAGGGAAAAATGATGTAAGTTTGGGGCTACTGATGGCCTCCTGTCAACCTGAGGGGAGGGAGCACCTGGGAATTAAGCCAACCCAGAGGAAAGCAAGAACAAATACGCCTGAGTCATCTGGAACCAGGTGCACTTTAAGCAAGCTCTATCCTACATTTTTCAGTTACGGACATTTTCCTTTCTGCTTAAGCCAGTGAGGGGGAATCACGGAGTACTCACAGATCCCTGGCTTGCAGAGCGCATTCTGAAGGTCCCACTTTTTGCTGCCTCTTCCACAAAGCCAGCCCCAGAACTCCCTCCTCAGAACGTGTTTCCCCATTTCCGGCAGAGGGGGACTGACACACAGGTTGCCCCTAGCAGAATGTGGGTGCCTTGAGGGCAGGGGCAGGCCTTGGCTGCAGACGATGGTGTCCCCTATAAACAGCAGGACGTAAGTGAGTGGATTGACACTCTGTGGCAGGGGTGGGGCCCAGGCAGCATTTCTGGGGGTAAAAAGCCAGTGGTCCCCCTTCCTTGGGCTGGCCCACCACACTGGTGGGCCCGCTGTCAGTGGGCAACTGCGACGTGCAGGGACTGAGAAAGAGTTCTACTGGCCTCTGCTACAGAGAGAAACAAGGAGGGAGGTGGGGCCAGGACTCAGAAACAAAGGCGTTGCCATGGTTACCCATGAAGAAACCCACTCCAGCAGGAGAGGGAAGGGAGTGGAGAGCAGGCCCCCAAGCCAGGACAGGGACAAGGCCGGTTGCCACGGAGATGCTCCCAGTTTCCCTTGCATGCCTGGCCTACGTCCAGGGCTGCTGAAACCCATCATCCTCCACGCCTCTCACCCTGACAAGTCCCTAAGACTCTGACCCCCATGCAAAGCACAGGCCCCTGAGGGGCTCAACGTCAGGGCCCACCCTTTGGCCATGAGGCGGCATCAGAGAGCTGGGAGCCAAGGAGAGGCTGGGGTCAAGTGAGAATGACCGCGGACCACCCTGTTTAAACAGATACAATAAGCTAGGCTACCAGCTTCTGCTTCCTCCTCCCTGCGCCCCCACCCCAGGCTGGAGGAACGGTGCCTTGGGACCAACACAGGAGCGTTTTCATGATCTTCACTAGGTCAAGAGGCCAATTCCAGAGGCAAAATTTCCCAGGAATGGCAAGGAAGACAGGAGCAGAAAAGGAAACAAAGCAATTTGGGCCATGCAATAATGACTCGAGGACGATGACAGCTGACAGTATCCAGTGCTGTGATTTCCATGCCTCATCCAGTTTCAAATTTGCAGCAGCCAATACAGATACTATGTATCACCATTCCCACTTTCCAGCTGAGCAGACTAAGCCCAGCGGGAGAAGTGCAGACCCTGCCCCCTGGTGAGGAAGTGGCCCCTGCACAGTGTGGTCTTGCCACCCAACGGCCTGGCATGGCCCAGGAGGTGGTCAGAAAGGCCAAGCCATGACCACTCCTCCCAGGCCAGCATCTGTACCTGAACATGACGCCCAGCTGTTCCTGGGCAGCTGGCACCTCGGGGGCCTCGTGCTTCATGATATCAACGGAATGATTACCTACCCCATGGTGGGGGATTGTCAGAGTCACCTCTGCATGCTGAGCACTCAGGCCTGGCTCAGTTCCCAGAGCCTCTCAGGACCCCAGGGGTCCTTCTGTGTGTGGCTCTCAGAGTTTGAGAAGTGCTGGTCTAGTAGATTTTTTGAGGGGTGTCTGCTACCACCGGAATTGCTGTCAGACCAGGCCAAACCCAAGAGTAAACCCCACAGTCACGTCTGTCTGTGACCACTGCCCCCCTCAGGCAGAGATAATCAGAGCCTTCTCTATCCCAGCTCCTTCTCCGCGAGAGCCAGTGGATACCATGGCCACAAGCCCCCCGGAAAGCAGCCCTTCCTCCCCTCAGCGGCCAACAGATCCTATGGGCGTGAAGCCTGGTGTGCTGGGGTCAGAGGTCGCAGCCACGTGGGAACGCGTGCCCTAGTTTTCTCCTGAGGAAGCACACTCACGTGCACTATCCTCCTTCCTTCCATCTCACCTCGAGGAGGCAAAACAGAGGCAATTGCTCCCCCTTCAGATGGGGAAACTGAGGCTCAGAGAGTGGAAGGGCCTGCCCAGGGCCACACGACACAGCGGGGCAGCAGTGCCAGCCCTGCCCAAACCTCCTGCCCTTTCCCCTACTCCACCCTCACCTCCCCAGCAGGTTTCTGGGCCTGGGCTGGTCTCTTATCTCTGGCTGCTGTGGCCAGAACTGCCCCATGAGCTCCAGTGGGGCCAGGCATCCAGCCTGACCTGGGGAGCCCGGCCTGAGGCTTGCTCCTCTCCCGATGGCCCCCAGGCCATTGGAGCAGACAGTCCCCACTCCCTCCTATGGAATGCTGGGGAATCTTCTATCTGGATGCAGCCTGGATGGCCAGAGCGTGGCTGGCCACTGAGCCTAGCCCTGGCCCTCACGTGGCCCACGCTGATCCTTCCCCACGCGACTTTCCAATCTCCTGTGCAACGTGACAGCACTCGGCACCCTGTCGTCGGAGGAGAGTATTTTTAGTGTTGAACCCACCACGTGGAGAGACACGAGTTATCAATAGCAGCGGCAAAGGGCCTCTTCTTCTTTCTGCCACGGGACCTGAGCAATCTGCACCCGTTAGATTCTGCCAAACGGAAAGCATGCACTCCTCTCACCGACTCCTTCCCTGTGCTTCCTCACCCTGCCTGGCCTCTGGGAGGAAATCTGGCTGTGAAGGAGTCGAGAGAAAGCGCAGGGCAGGAGCAGGACCGAGGGGGCCAGGGGCGCAACTTCCATGCCCACAGAGCTGATGGGGCTCCACTTCTAGCAACTTAGCATTTATTGAGCACTCACTGTGTGCCTGGCACTGATCTGCGTACCTTTGAGTGTGCTGTCTCAACGAAATGTCCCGATTCCCAAACCAGTGCCACGGATCCCCAAGGCCTTTCTGGCTGTTATGGGGTGTTCCAGAGGAAAGGGTTCCATGGTCAAGTAGGTCGGGAAAGCCAACCGGTGTCCCACTCCAGTGCAGGGCTCCCCAGGGAGGGCCCGGCCCACTCGTGTACATGGGAGCCTCCAGGGTACAGATTCCTAAATCCTGAAGACCCAGGATTGATTAAAACTAGGAGACTTGTTTTCTATGGAATTTCTTGCAGGATGTCTGAGTGGGGGTGCTTTGGGGCCAATTTGGCTGCCTGGCCTTTAGGATGAGTTAGAGCTACAAATATGAGAAAATCCAGAACAGACGCTTGAACAAAACAGAAATGTGCTTCTCTCTCAAGTGACACAAGTACAGGCAGGGAACCAGGCATCATCGGGGCCCAGTTTCTGCCTTATTGTGTCTCCTGGTGCTGGCTTCCATCCTCCTTGGCACCTCACGGCCCAATCCAGCTGCTTGTGCTCTAGCCATCACATGCATATTTGATCAGGAAGAAGGAGGATGGGAAAGAACGAAGGCAGAGGTGCTGCCCCACCAGGTGAGTCAGCTCCCTTTGAGGATCTGTGCCAAGAGATACATCAGACACTTCTGCTGACATCTCACTGGCCAGCACTTCGTCCCATGGCACTCTTGATGGGACAGCAGCATTTTAGCTGAGTGCATTGCCTGCCATTGCACCTGCCTGCTGGCCTCTCCGGAGACCCGAGACCACCAGAGCCCTGTGGTTAGGTCTGCCTGGGATCCCCGGCTGTCCTCCAGCTTTGACCAGGCCAGGCACAGAGCTGTGGACACCTTGAGAGGTGTGGATCACAATAACTCCTGGGAAGAAGGCACAGTGCCAGACGCAAGGCAGAAGTCTCAGCTCACGGCCTCCACACCCTCGCCACATACAGTCTGGTCCCCTACTGCGTGCCCCAGCACCGTGCCGGGCAGGGAGCCCCAGTGCTGTCCCTGGAGGCTGCTGAAGCACTCACGGTGGGCCTGTGGTTTCTGTCTCCTGGCTGTGCCCTGACGGCTGGCAGCTGGTTTCCTCACAGTACCTGCTGAGTGCCTGCACTGGTGGCCCAACACGGGGTGGGCACTGGGGTGCCGCCATGTGTAGGCCCAGGCCCAGGGGGCTCTTGCCACGCTTCCCAGGGGCTGACGTGGTCAGGGATCGGTGTGGGCGCATCTGTGCGCAGGGGACCAGTGGGGCGAGTGGGAGCAGGCGGAAAGACAGCTTGGGCTGCGTTAAATTTAACTTGCTGGAGCTGCTGGCCAGCCGTGGTGCCAGGGGAGCTGCCAGGCATGGGGGTGGGAGAGGACAAAGTTTACACATGTCTGGGGAGCGGGGATGGGGGCGGCCCAAAGCAGCATGATCCATTTCTCTTCCTGAGAGCAGCCAGGGCCAGCGGGGAGGGGGCTGGCTGCAGGGGCAGCAGCAATCACACTCTGGCTGGTGGGTTTAGGGGGCTTGGGTTGGGTAAGAGTCGGCAGGCTTTTGGGTCCTTCTAAGGGATAGGCACACTCCTCCCATTTCATCTGTGACAGGGACAGCTAGCAATCGTGTGCCAGGCCCTGGGTCACAGCGCTGGGCCAGGCACAGCCCAGGCCTGCCCTCAGGGCTCATAGTGCAGGGCATGAGAAGTGGCCCTAGCAGGCTGGACTGTGTCCTAGCAGGCTGGGAGTGTCATGGCTCACAGGGGTTCAGCAGGTTTAGTTGCATGGGGCTCGTGCTCAATTTACTGCTCCGCTCTCGCCATCCTGAAATTCTTTATTTGCGGGAGGAGGCCCACACTTTGCTTTGCAATGGGCCCCACCAATTCTGTAGCCGTCCTGAGTGAGGAGGGTTCAGGGCAGGAGTCAGGGCCGATGGGGTCCTGCCTCTCCAGTTTCAGGCCTCAGGAGGGGCATGCAGCTGGCTGGGTGGCTCTGCCCCCCCAGGCAGGGTGGCATGCTGGGCAAGCAGGCCAGGCTTGTTCTGGGGAAGAGGCAAAAAGGCTGACAAGAGACCTCACCCTGGGCACAGTGCCAGCCAAGGGAGGACAGTCTGCCCGGGAGTTCCACGGCTCAGGGCTCTGGGGACCCTCAGGGCAGGGTCCTCTCCAAGGCACACGCTGGGGACAAAGCTAGCCTGGCACCTCCATCCACTCACTGGCCTCAGGAACAACGCTGTCTTCTGGGCTCCTGGTTTAGATGCACATAGTAGGTGCTCAATAAATGCCCCTGGGTGCTGGCAGGAGGTGGGCTGGGTGGTCTAGTCTTGGGCAGACGGCCGGGGCTTGGGGTGCAAGTCCATGCAAGTCCAGGCTCTGCCACTTGCTAAGTAAGACAGGGTCGGGGCCGGCCTGGTGGCTCAGGCGGTTGGAGCTCCGTGCTCCTGACTCCGAGGGCTGCCGGTTCGATTCCCACATGGGCCAGTGGGCTCTCAACCACAAGGTTGCCAGTTCGATTCCTCGAGTCCTGCAAGGGATGGTGGGTTCTGCCCCCTGCAACTAAGATTGAACACCGCACCTTGAGCTGCCGCTGAGCTCCCGGATGGCTCAGTTGGTTGGAGCAAGTCCTCTCAACCACAAGGTTGCCAGTTCGACTCCCGCAAGGGATGGTGGGCTGCGCCCCCTGCAACTAGCAACGGCAACTGGACCTGGAGCTGAGCTGCGCCCTCCACAACTAAGACTGAAAGGGCAACAACTTGACTTGGAAGAAAATCCTGGAAGTACACACTGTT
Source organism: Rhinolophus ferrumequinum (assembly GCF_004115265.2). Classification (NCBI taxonomy): domain Eukaryota; kingdom Metazoa; phylum Chordata; class Mammalia; order Chiroptera; family Rhinolophidae; genus Rhinolophus; species Rhinolophus ferrumequinum. The sequence goes on from NC_046306.1 coordinate 1,297,661, forward strand.
CCCCAATAAAAGTCCTGTTCCCCTTCCTCAATAAAATCTTTAAAAAAAAAAATAAAAGTAAGACAGGGTCTCTCCAAGCCTCAGTTTCCCCAGGGCTCGGTGAGGCTGAGGAGACAATGTGTGTGAAAGCACCTGGTAGAGGATGCCGAATGACACACACTTGGAGGGCGGGAGGGGGGCAGCTAGTGCTCTGCCCAGCATCCACCCTGTCATCTGTGAACATCCCCGAACCCTCCTGCGGGGACCCCCACCCACAGGCTGAACCTACTTCTAGCCCCAGATGGCAGCCTGTGACTGGCAGCTGAGACATCGCTGCGTCACCTTGGGAGAGTCAGGCCCGGGGTTGAGCACGAGGCGCTGCATCTGCTCCTGGGGCTGAGCGCTCTGGGACATCAGCCTGAGGTGCCACCAGTGAGGGGACAGCTGCCTGAGGGCAGAGAAGGGCTGAGCTGAGGGCTGAAAGATAGGAGCAGTTGGGCTCCTGGATCCAGCCATGCCTGATCCAGGAAACACACCACCAGCCAACCGTCAGGTACGTGCCCTACTGAGCCGAGGTTTCCAGGCCCTTTTCTCCACACATGGGGAGGACGTGCCTCTGGAGCCCTCCTGTCTTCATCAGGGCATCCCAGGATGGGAACCTCCTCCAGATGTCGCACAGGTGAGTCACTCAAGGACCGACTCCAAGGAGCCCCAGATGTTTCCACCAGCTGGCTTTCAGACACTGGCTTATCCCGTACTGCACCATTGTACAGATGGGAAAATTGAGCGCAGGGAAGTGAAGAGCCTCCCAGCGAACGTTGTTACTTGTCACATGGATATTTCCAGGTCCGCATGAATCAGCCAAGCACATTTAGAAAATGTGAGGATTATGCAATGCCAGAAGGTGGGCAGAGTGAAGTGTGGCCAGGATGTGCGGGAGTGAGCAAGGGGTCCCATTGGGGTAGCTAGCACCCTTCCCCAGGGCTGTGGGAGAACCCAGGGGGCCCGCTGTGCCCCTGTGGAAAGCAGGGCTGTGGTCTGGGGCAGGGGGCTGGGACTCCATGGTCCTCAGTGATTACCCAGGGCTGCACTTTCAGCTGGTGACCTTGGTCATCGTTTTCCAGGCTGTAGGGGGCAGTGCAGTGCTACCCTGTCAGCTGGGCGGGTGCTGAGCAAACCTAACCCGCCTGCTAACCAAAGCTCCTAAGCCTCCGGGGCTGCTCCCAGGGTACCCCAGCCCCACCATGACCCCTGGACCCCACTGGCCCCTTCCTCCTGCTGAGCTCCTGCCCCACCTCTGCCCGGTGGGCCCCCGTGCGTCCTGAGGACTGTCCACGAGGCACAGCTTCTTTCCGTGTTTTCTAGCTGTGTGAGAGTGTGCAGACACTGAGCAGCTAAGATTGGGGCTCAGACCCAGGGTGGGGGCTGACCCCTGCCCTGGCTCACCATCTGGTCCTACCGTCAGGGTTCTGTGGAGTGAGGGGACGTTTCTGACCTGCCGTGTCCCCACAGGGTGGGAGAAAGACAAGCGCCAGCTTTCTCCAGGAGCCCTGCCCCTGGCTCGAGTCAGAAACACACCCGCAGAGGCACACACGCATATGTGCAAGTGGAAAAACAGACATAAGAACACCCAGACACACAGCCAGACCCACATGCCACATACATAGACACAGACACACACGTGGGCATACACACGTACACACACACGCACGCACATACCTCGCCCTGCCCCTGGGGGTTCCCCAGGCCCCCTCTGCCTCCCTCAAGGACTCGGAATGTCTTCATTAGTTGGATCCGGAGCCTGTGCTCTGAGACAGTGGCTCATTCGTTATTTTCCTAACAAGTACAGGCTCCCTAGGAGCGGCCCTGCGTCCTCCTCGGGGGACTCCAGGGTAAACAGAGGCACCACATCGGGGCCAGGCTCTGTCTCCTCCTGCGGGAAGCAGCTTCCAGCTGGGCCCCTCAGTGCAGCCCCTGCACTCCCCCAAGGCTGCTTCTGGAGGAAGAAGGGTGCAGGGTGTCATGGCAGGTCAGGGTGCTGCTCGTTTGCCCAGGGGCTGGGGCCAAGCACGGCACATGCGCGCACACTCTCTGGCTCAACATAGAACAGCACAGGCAAGATATCAGAGACCTGGAGTAACCCCGAGGCTTCTGAGAAGGGAGGGCGGCATGCATGGGGGGTTGTGGGGAAAGGGGTCAGGTGGGGCTGAGCTTGCCTGAGGAGGTTTGTGGTGGGGTCTGCAGAATGGACCGCGGTCACCAGGTCCAGTTCACCTCCTCAGCACTGTCACAGGGCCACGCCACCTGGTCACTGCAGGAGAGGTCCATTGGGGGCAGGAACCCGAAAGGAGGGTGGCCTGGGAAGGTCAGGCTGGGACAACGCATTCCTGCGCTGCTGTGTGTGACGGTGGCACTGCTGGGCAGAGGGCTCAGAGCAGGCACACGAAGGCAGGCAGGTGGCAGCCAGCAACGGGCCAGCTGCTGGCCAGGAGTCCAGATAAAGGAATGGCGCAGCCCCACCAAGGCTGAGGCGGTCTCAGTGCCCAGGCCCACTGCCCCCCAGGACCATGCCCGGGCTTCTCAGCACTACCAAGAAAGATGCTGTTGGGGAAAGAGGCAGAGGCCCCTCACAGGACCCCCGGGGGCGGCCACAGGGGACCACCGTGCCACCTGCCTGACACCTCTCCTCCTCCATTCTTCTACTCTCCACAGGGGTGGACCCATGATTGTTTGAGCCAGGCCAATGGGGCTAATTCTGGGGTGCTGTTGGCAGCTCCCTCTTCCTCCTGGGGAGTGAGCCAGAGGACACGAGTTCAGCCAGGAGCTGCAAGAAGAGACTTTAGGGAGACACTCCCGACTGAGAATGAGGCAAACCCAGGCAAAAGACAGACGGAAAGAAGCCGCTTCTGGATACAGCTGTGTCTGAAGCCCACCTTCTGGACTTTTCCGCTGTGGCCACAATAAACACTCCTTTTCCTGAGGCCTGTTTGAGTTGTAGCCAAACCACAGTGACTATGTCCCTGTTCACTTGTCCTCTCTCCTTCCTGTCACCCGGACCCTGGGCCCAATTCAGCCTTGTCCATAATGGAGGGGAAATCGGACTCCGCGTTTGTTCCAAGTCGGTGGCCTTGGAAGCCATTCTGATGACATCTGGGCCCTGAGCTCATCAGGACGTACCCGGAGCTGACTCAGAATGTCACCAAGAGGGAAAAAAGACAAGGAACAAAAAAAGAAAAATCCGCATTTCCGTACTCACATGAGCTCCTACAGAAAGAGGGCAAGCAGCGTTCCCCTAAAGAGGGGTCGGGCGCCTGCCCCAGAGCCCTGACAAGCACTCTGGAAACGTGCCGTGGCCAGAGCTGGCAGGACAATTGTCCTGCAGCTGGCCTTGGCTGCCCAGCTGCCCTCATTATTTCTCATTCCTCGTGGGCCATGCACCCACGCACAAGGGCAGAGCGCTATGTGACAGTGCCGGGCCTGCAGCTGGCTGAAGGAGAAACGTTTTGCAGGCACAGTGAGAGTGGCTGGGGGCAGAGCCGGCTGCCCCGCGATGCACTACATGCGGGCACACGTGGGATGTGTGCGGCCGTGTCCTGCTGTCCTGATGCTGGCAACTCCCAACTTTGTGTCTCCAGACCCAGGAGGAGGTGGGTGGGCGCTGCTGGGCCAGGCTGCCAATCCCAGGACAGGGTCTCTGGGCCCTAGGGGGCCTGATGGCCTTCTCTCCAGAACGTCCGATTGGCAATCAAGCTGCCCCCATCGTCCCCCAGTCCACTCCTCCCACAGACTCCACAGCTCATTCCTGTGAATGCCATCCTTCACGATATCTGAGCTGAAATCCTGGGGCAGCCTCGAGCCCTGTCTTTGTCTGATACCCTCATGTGTCAGCGTCAGAAAACACCCAGGATCTGGCCAGGCCTCCGCGTCCATGCCACCCTTGGCCCGCCACCAGGGCCCTCGCCTGGGGCACCGCAGCCGCCTCCCCACTGGTCTCTCGACCTCTGCCATCTCCTTCCAGAGACTTCTGTGCACTGAATCCTGTCAAACGTCTCAAACCCTCCTGGTTTCCCACTCAGCATCCTTTCTGTGGCGGGAAGAACACATCTGCCCGGTCCCACGCCCACCGCTCTCTGCTCCAGCCGCAGGCGCACATGCTCCCACCCCGCGTCCTCCACTCCAGGCGTGGCCCCTCTGCCTGGATGCTGCTCCCTCTAGACCATCACCTGGCTGCCTGCTGCTCCTGTAGGTCTTTGCTCTCCTTCCCAGTGGAGCCTCCCTGACCATCCATCCTTTCAAAAGTGGAACCTGGCCTCTGTGGACTTGGGCCCTCCAGGAAGCAGACAAGACAGGGTATGAGGTCGAGAGGCTATTGGGTGACACTGCAGTGTGGGCTGATGGGGGCCACTGACAGCCAGCCCCACAACAGAGACTGGCCGTAGAGGAGTCCAGCACCATGGCGGGACCATGTCCCCCGTGCTCAGCTCGGCCGGCTGGAGGGGGGAGGCCTGGGAGGAAGGTGCTCTCCCCTTGAATTTGGCATCTGAGGGCCATCACACTGCCCTCTTCACTGGACGGCACATCTGAGCAGCACACCTCTGCATGCCACCGGTTCTCTCCCTGCACGTGGGAGCTCCTGCAGGGGTGGCCGCCTCTCTTCCTGAAGGGAGACTCAGGAGAGGGGGAAGACGGTGAGCCCGTCGCTGCAGCTGGTCCCCTCCCTCCTCCACTCTGCAGCCTACACCCCAGCTCAGCTGTCACCTCTGCAGGTTTTGGGGGCCTACCTGGGGCTGTGACCCACGCCCTCATTCCTTCGACGCTGAGCCCCTGGTTACTGCTCCTTCTCTGGCAGGGTAGCTGCACTGTCCACTCACGGTCACAGGCATGCAGGGGCATCCAGTGCCAAGAGGGCCCTGAATTCCACACGTCTGTCCCCTGGTGGCTTGGAGTGCCAGCCCCGCTTCCTCCTGCTGAGGCCAATCAGCCCTGAGAAAGCCCCAAACTGTGACAACTCCTCTCCACTGCTCTCTGGGCCTGAGGGGCTCAAAATGCCGGGGGGCAGCCATAACCCAGTTCAACGCACCCTTCCCGTGCACCCTGGTGAGAGCGTGGCCTGTGGGGACAGGCCCCTAACCCTGCAGCCGCGGGCGGAGGCACACATTCCCCAGCGGGTCACTGGAAGGGGGCCAGTGGGGCCATACCAGACTTCCACTGGGTCCGGGACGCGCGTGCTCTTCTCGTTGAAGACGTGGTGCCACGCACAGTCTCAGCACCTGCAGGGTGGGGCCCATCCTCCAGCTTGGCCCCCGCTGCTGTGCCTCTGGAAGGCTGTCCTGCTGCCCTTGGCATGCATGAGCAGCTGCAGGATGGTGTGGCCGGCGGGCGACACAACCAGCGGGTCCTTCTCTGGGCAGTGGGCCCCAGCCTGGGTGCCGGACTGTGTGGGGTTCCCTACCCATGGATCAGGCCTCCACATGCCCCTGGACGGTGGTGCTACCTCAGCAGGCAGGGGAGGCAAGCCCACACTCAGCAGGTGTGTGACGACCATCCCGTACCCAAGGGCCCAATGTGGTCAACTCGCCACCAGGGGGCGATTTGCTGTCCTCCAAAAATGTGCCATTTGGGGCTGCCAGGTGGCTCAGTTGGTTAGAGCAGGAGCTCTTAACAACAGGGTTGCTGGTTCAATTCCCACATGGGCCAGTGAGCTGCGCCCTCTACAACGAGATTGAAGGACAATGACTTGGAGCTGATGGGCCCTGGAGAAACATGTTGTTCTCCAAAAAAAAAAAAAAAAAAAAATTTTTTTTTTAATTAAAAAAATAAGTGCCATTTGCGGGGCTCAGCGTGGCCTGCATCACTGGCAGGGCACACATTCAGAGGTGGCAGCCACCAGATGGACCTCAGCAAGTGGGAGTCCACGCTCCTGGTCCAGGATGGCCTCCGGCGTGACCACTCCATCTGTGGGGTCATGACAGTTCGGGGGTGGCCTGGGACAGGGCCTTGCTGAGCCACCTCCTTCCAGTGGATGCTTCCTGGTGGGTGTCTGTGTGTGACAGATACGAGGACGGCCATGCTGTTGCCATAGTTACATGTCCATACGTAGCCCCCGTCTCCACCTCCAGTCCTTTTCCTTCCAGGCCCCTGACCAGCCCTCCGGGACTTTGGCCACTGCCCCTGAATCTGTAGATGGTCTCACCTGCGCCACTTTCCCGCCCACACAAAGTGCGTGACCAGGAACTTGAAGCGCCACCTGTTGGGAAGGTGTGTCCCTCGCCTCAGTGCCAACTCAGCAGCAGATCCCAAAGGCACTGCCACCGGGGCTGTCAGCTCACTGCACCCCACACAGCAGGTAGAACTGAGCGCCACATCCCATGACCACCCCAGCCCCGTGCTAGCACTTGCTGTCCCCAGCCAGCATTTAGAGCTGGCATGGGGGTTACCCATCACTGCGGACGTGGCCCCACCCCGTGAAAGCACAGCACAGAGCGCTCAGTAAGACCTGTGGATGGCTGAATGAATGGATCACTCGGTCGGTGGGCGAGCTCTCTTCCGTGTGGGAAGATGCAGGGTCTGGTTTTGCTAACTGGCTAAGGTTGGTGTGAATGGAGCACTTGCCCCACGGCCTCCTTGTTGCACTGGACAGCTTGCAACCCAAATGCCGGCTGTTTCAACAATGAAGAAACCAGAGCCCCAGGCCACTCCCTCTGGGGAACTGGGTGAGCTCAGAATAGGGGCTTGTCCTCTACCCAACCCTCAGCCAGTCTTTGCCAGGGCCAGAGAGGGTTCTCCGCCATCTTGGAGCCTGGACTCCCATTCTTTGGGACATAGCCTACAGGACAACCACATGGGGACCCGCTTCATTCACCCCGAATTGCCTTGGCTGGGTTGGGCCTGACCCAGGGGACACTAGGCTCCTGTCTAGCCAAGGTCAAGGCCCCAAGGGTTGGTGCATTTGCTGGCCTCAGGGACCTTGACCTCAGGGCTGGGCCAGGAGTACGGCCATTAAGAGAGGGGCCCCTTGTGTGACCTTGGGTGGTGGTATTCGGCTCTGTACAGAGGCCACCGGTCCTGCCCAGCTGATAGGCTGAACGGGGGCTAATGAGGCCGTGCACGTAGGTGCTGAGAGGGGGTGCTCACCACCACGGGCCATGGCCACCCTCAAACCTCTGCGCCAGCCTGGCCCTTCCGTTCTTGATGGCTTAGATTTGCAGAGGAGGATCTTTACACTCAGAGACATTTAGTAACTCCCCCAAGTGTCACAGCTGGGCCGCCCAGTGCCCCGATCTGAACTGAGCCCATCCCCCACTCCAACTGCTGTGGGGTGAGACCGTCAGAGAAAGCTCCAGAACACTGACAGTCACAAGGACAGCTGTGGCTCAGCTTGACTGAGACCTTAAAGGGGCCACCTCTGCACAGATGCCTCCTTTACTCGGCCCTCCACCCTGGACAGCAAGCAATACATACTCCCCCTTCCAAGATGGGACACTGAGGCTGACACTCCCAGCCAGCGAGTGAGAGAGCCCTCTTAACCCTCATCCAGCTCCAGTTCCTGGGGCTGGGGCTGGGGCCGGGGTGGGGGGCACCCACACAGCCCTATTTAGCCAGAGCCGACCTCAGGATGTTGGTGTGGTCCACTTTACAGGGAGCTACTGGCTGAGCTTGGGGGCAGTGAGCCCTGACCCAGCACCAAAGATGCAGGGAGATTTGGATGACGGGCCAGCAGCTCTCACTGACCACTCCAGGAACTCTCTTCTTTGGCTTGTCTCACCGCCAACTAGATGTCTGGTCCTGGCACAGCACTGCCCACCAGGCTCATTGGGGTGCGGTGAGGGGGCAGCTGGGGGACCTGTAAGAGAAGCAGGTCCTGCTGGTGGAGGGGAGGGGTGTAGCCAAGTACAGAGAGGGCTCCTGGGAAGGTGAGCTGCAGCCCCGTGCCCCGCCCCCAGTGCAGGCTGCAACAAGTCATGGAAGAGTGGGTCCACTATGGTGAGGGTCTGGGGTCTCCTCCCTGCAACCAGCTCTGAGGAGGGGGTAGAGGGAGCCCAGGTCCCTACTCCCCAAAGTTTTTAAAGCACCCCTTGCGGCTAGCAGGAAGGGTGGATTCCAGCATGATCCAGAAACTGCTGTAAGGGCAAGAGTGCCTGTGAGTGCCAACGCCTGGGGTCCCATCTGCAGCCGCTCCCCGGAGCCTCGCCGCTCCCCCCACCCCCACACGCAGACACGTGCATCTCTGTCCTGTCCTCTTGGAGGCTTTGGCAGAAGTGCACCGCTGGTAAGAGACTGGAGACTCCCTGCTTCCCTCTCCCTCCGGCGCTGTTCCCTTGCTGTCTGCCTGATTGTGTGTCTAAGTGCCACTCAGGAGGCCCCAGCCTGACGCTGGGGAGCTGTTTCCCTGGTCTGTGGGTGTCTGTGTGCCTGTGCGTGGGCATGTCTGTCTGTCTTACTGTGAGTGTCTCCAGCTGAATCTGTCCTTGACCCTGTCTATCTGAACGTATCGAGGGGGAGGGGAGCTCCCTCCCTCAGCCTCTCCTGCCCCACCCCCACCCGCAGGCGCTAACGCAGCCACCTCCGCCGCCTTGGCAGCGCCCTGAGCGCAGTGACCTCTTCTGTCCCTGCATCAGTGACCGCCCCACCGCGCTGTCCGCCAGGGGGACCCGTAGCTGGCTCCCAGCCGCTCCCCCCCAAACCTGGGGCCCCGCCTGAGCCCTAGGTGTGTGCGCTCCCCTCCCGGCGGGGTCCACTGGCTCCCCATCTTCCCTTACGTAACCCCACATCTGTCTGCGCCTTGCAAATCATCCTGGACCCGGCGCGGAGCCCTGCCCCTGGGGAGACTGAGACCAAGAGTCCCACACAGATGCCCCCATCTGTAGAGCTGATCCCTGCCAAGGGCAAGGGCTCTCCGAGACCTTTCCCATTCTTTCTCTTTAAGACGTTCCTCCCTCAGACTCGCTTGCTCCAAGCATGAAACGAGGAGGGGTCCCGCGGGGCAAGTTCCCCTGAGCGCGATGCAAGTGTGCCCCCTACCCCCCGCTCCAAGTCAACACAGGGGCCGCAGCTGCCGACCAGGGTGGCCGGGGCCACCAGAGCAGAGGACATGGGGCTGGCCGAGCGGCCCAGAGACGGGTTCCTGTGCGCACGGGCCGGCTGACAGCAGGCGAGTCCCTACCCGCCGCGCCCGTGTGGGCTCCCAGCCAGCCGCCGTGCGCACTGGGGCTGGGCTCCCGCGGCCCGGCGGGCACGCGGCGCTGTCCGTGGTGCTGCCGGCGCCGGGCGGGGCGGGGGCGGGGCGAGGGTAGCAGCCAATGGCGGGGGCGCTGCGCGGGTCGCGGGGGGCGGCAGGCTGGGCGCGGGGCGCACACGGCAGCGCGCTGCACTCGGGTCGTAGGGACGCTCCCGCAGAGGCTCTGCTCCAGCTCCGTTCCGGCTGCAGCGGTCGTGCCGCTGGCCCCATTTGGCTCAGAATCCGGCCCGGGCCCCCTCGGTGCCGCCCGCCCCGGCCTCGGCGCTCGCGGACCATGTGCCGGGCACCCCCCGAGGAATCCAGCCGGGCCGAGAGTCCGCAAACACCAGACTCCCGGGCCGGGGCCCCTCCCGCCCGCCCAGCCGGCGGTCCGCGCCCTGCCCTGCGCCCCGGTGCCGCGTGAGCCGGCGAGGCCATGGAGCGCGCGCCACCCGACGGGCCGCTGAACGCGTCGGGGGCGCTGGCTAGCGAGGCGGCGGCGGCGGCGGCGGCGGCGGGCGGGGCGCGCGGCTTCTCCGCCGCCTGGACCGCGGTGCTGGCCGCGCTCATGGCGCTGCTCATCGTGACCACGGTGCTGGGCAACGCGCTGGTCATGCTCGCCTTCGTGGCTGACTCGAGCCTCCGCACCCAGAACAACTTCTTTCTGCTCAACCTCGCCATCTCCGACTTCCTCGTGGGTAAAGCCCCCAGCCCCCGCCCCCGCCCGAGCCCTGGAGCGCCCCGCCCGCCGGGCCAGCAGGGACTGGAGCGCGGAACTAGGCTGCCTTTAGTTCAGGCACAGGCCCCCGCCAGGGGCCCCGGCCTGGGGAGGGGGCATCCGGGACTCGAGGGGCGGTGGGCGCGAGTGAAGTTCCTTGCCTCCCAGGGCAGGGGCTGGGGAGGGATGACCCCGAGGAAGGGGCGGGAGCGGGCCGGCGCAAGGCGAGGCGCCAGGCTCAGCAACCGCGGGTGCAGCGCTGGCTCTTGCGGTAGCCAAACAAAGGCTGCGGCGGACTCGGGACGCGCGGAGGGCGCAGCGGGGAGGTTTGCAGGAAGGAATATGGAAGGGGGTTGTTAGAGACGTGTTGGGGGAGGGGGCCGTAGGGAAGGCGGGGGTGGGGTGGGGGGGAGATGCTTCCAGGAGCGCGCTCTCACGTGTCCGTGCACTGCTGCCGGCTGGGAGGCTGGGCGAGGAGGGGGCCGGAGCGCCAGACACCTGTTGGGGCTGCGAGGTGCGTCTGCCAGACGCTCAGAGCGGGGCTGGGCGTTGGGAGTGGCTGATGTGGCGGCAGCCAAGTGCCCTTTGAGTCAGGAGAACGGCGTTCTTGGTTTCTGAGCTGATGAGGAAAGGCTGTTCAAAGCCAGGGTAGGGGCTGGGGTCCAGTGGGCGGGAGGAGAGGGAAGAAATTCTCTGTCTTTCTCCCACTGGGGACTGAGAGGGCTGGAAAGAAGCCTGGGAAGTACCCAATCCGGGCTCAGGGGCTCATTGTGCCCAAAGGTCCCCATCCAGAATCTTCCCTCCTGTCCCCAAGTCCAGGGGACGCTAATGGGGCTGGGGGCTGGGCAGGGTTTCAAGGTGAGCTGCAGGGCAGCAGGTATGCCTCAGCCGGATGGAGTGGGTGGGTAAGGTGACAGATGCTGGCCCCAGAAAGGTGGTGACTGCCAGGTCCTGCCTGTCTGTACTGCGGTGGGTCCGACCCCAGGCCCCATGCAGCCATGGCCCTACTCTTCCACAGGGGCCTTCTGCATCCCACTGTATGTGCCCTACGTGCTGACTGGCCGCTGGCCCTTTGGCCGGGGCCTGTGCAAGCTGTGGCTGGTGATGGACTATCTGCTCTGCACCTCCTCCGTCTTCAACATCGTGCTCATCAGCTATGACCGCTTCCTGTCGGTCACGCGTGCTGTGAGTCTGGGATGGGGGTGCGTGCCCATGTTCACTCTTGTGGGAGGTGGTCAGGAGTGGCCACTGGAGGCACTGGGCAGGGAGCACCACTTCTGAGTTGTGGGCAGTGCCAGGTGGGCTTGGTCCCCGCCAGCCTCACACCTGACATGCCAGGCATTCTATATGGCCAGCTGCCCAGTGGGTGCCATTTGCTGCTGGTAGGCCTTGTCCTGGGACAGGCAGGAGGAGCAGTCTGGACCTGGCATCAGATGTCACTGAAGGAAGGGGGGGTCTTCAGCCTCTACTCTGAGGCAGGTCCAAAGTCTCAGGCTGAGGGAGGATCTGGGCCAGAGGCCCTTGGTGGCCCCCCACATTCCCCCCAGGAAGATGGTCATGGCTCCTGGCTCCATGGGTGTCCCCGATGTGAGTGGCCACCATGAGTTAGGGGCCCTCACTGCCATGTGTGCATGTGGCCAGTGGTACTGGAGCAGAGGGCTCTCCTGCCCCCTCGTGTTCTCCTTGATGACGACATCTGGCACCCGACAGCCCTCTGCTCAGGGGCCACATGCGTCCTCATCTAGAGAGGCCATGGGACAGAGTGCAAAGAGCATAGTTTCGGAGACTGACAGGCCTGGATCAAAGCCCAGCTCTGCCCCCTCAGCTGATGCACCTGGTGTCTCCCTCCCTCCTTGAGCCATTGAGAAAGAAAGTGGGGAGAACAACGGGGCTGTTATAAAGATTAAATGAGATGATACCTGAAAAGTGCCCAGCACGGAACCTGGCACACTGTGGGTATTCAAGAGACAGGGACAACACGAGCACGTTGCGTGAGCTCACAGCCAGAGGGAATGGTAAACAGGCAGCCTGGTGGTGTCACAGGTCATCAGCCAGCCAGGGTTCCAGGGGGAGGGGAGAGGGAAGGAGGAGACGAGGAGAAGGGAAAAGCATCCTGTGAAGGAAGGCTGGCACACGGAGGCCGCCCGGAGCTCCGGGTCCAGTGCTGCTGCTGCAGCTGGTGGCAGCGCTGACCTGGGTCCCCTTCCGTCCTGACCCGGCAGGTCTCCTACCGGGCCCAGCAGGGCGACACGCGGCAGGCGGTGCGGAAGATGGTGCTGGTGTGGGTGCTGGCCTTCCTGCTGTACGGGCCGGCCATCCTGAGCTGGGAGTACCTGTCGGGCGGCAGCTCCATCCCCGAGGGCCACTGCTATGCCGAGTTCTTCTACAACTGGTACTTCCTCATCACGGCCTCCACGCTCGAGTTCTTCACGCCCTTCCTCAGTGTCACTTTCTTCAACCTCAGCATTTACCTAAACATCCAGAAGCGCACCCGCGACCGGCTGGACGGGGTGCGGGAGGCGGCCGGCCCGGAGCCCCCACCCGAGGCCCCGGGCTCCCCGCCGGCCGTGTGGGGCTGCTGGGGCTGCTGGCCGACGGGGCGTGGGGAGGCCGTGCCGCTGCACACGTACCGGGGCGGCGAGGCAGGCGAGGCGGCCCTGGGGGGCAGCGGAGGGGGCACCGCGGCCTCGCCCTCCTCCAGCTCAGGCAGCTCCTCTCGAGGCACAGAGCGGCCCCACTCGCTCAAGAGGGGCTCCAAGCCATCGGCGTCCTCGTCGCTGGAGAAGCGCATGAAGATGGCGTCCCAGACCATCACCCAGCGCTTCCGGCTGTCGCGGGACAAGAAGGTGGCCAAGTCCCTGGCTGTCATCGTGAGCATCTTCGGGCTCTGCTGGGCCCCCTACACTCTCCTGATGATCATCCGGGCCGCCTGCCACGGCCACTGCGTCCCCGACTACTGGTACGAGACGTCCTTCTGGCTGCTGTGGGCCAACTCGGCAATCAACCCCATCCTCTACCCGCTGTGCCACTACAGCTTCCGCCGCGCCTTCACCAAGCTGCTCTGTCCCCACAAGCTCAAGGCCCAGCCTCACAGCTCCCTAGAGCACTGCTGGAAGTGAGCGGCCCTCCTGGCATCTTGGGGCCCGGGCTTCCCTGGGCGGCACCCCGGGTGTGAACCAGGCCTTGTCTGCAGCCCACCCGACGTGCCACGGCAGCCTCTTGGGCCATCTGCCTGCAGCGGAGGCAGCTTGGCGGGCTGGCCAGAGGGGCCCTCGCTGCCTGAGCTGGAATGTGGGTGGCTCCCCTGCCACTCAGATGCTAGCCCCACCTCAGGAGGGACAATCCAGCGCTCTCAGCCTCGATGCTCACCCCCCACAGTGGGATAGTGGTGTCCACCCTCTGCACAATTGCTGCTGGTGTCCTTGCCAAAGCAAACGCCTGCTGTGTGCTCCAGGCTGCTTGACCCAGCGGTCTGCCCCTGCACGCGCACACCTGTCTGTACACACCTGCACACCTTTCCCCGCTCCAAGCCTGGGCCCCCAGCTCTGCTGCCGTCCGTCCCCTGCATAAGCCTGGGTCCGGCTCCTTCATTCCTCTTCCCTCCAGCTCTCTCTGCCCCCAAAGTGCCAAGTGGCCCCCAGGAACCTCGCAGCCATTCTCTGCTTTCCCATTCTGGATGTTTCAGGAAGACAAAGAACAAGAAAACACATCCGTGAACTCGATGTTCCTTGGATGTTTAATCAAGAGACAAGATTGCTGAGGAGCTCAGGGCTGGATTGGCAGGTGTGGGCTCCCACGCCCTCCCTCCTCAGGCTGCCGCTTCCGGCTGAGCTGCGCCAGCTGCTTCTGCCCACCCTGCCCCCGGCTCGGGCTGCTGGGCCCTGACTGGCAGCTCTGAGAGTAGCCAGGGTCCCTCAGTACTGCTTGTCCAGCAGGCTGCTCATCTGCTCAACCAGCCTTTCCTGGGGTAGACGGTGGGAGGGCCTCTGCCCTGCCCTGAGGGTCCTGGGCTCACAGGGGCAGCCAGAGGGGACGGGGTGGGGGGCTGTGCCTAGCGGAGCGGCTGATTCTCCATGTCCCATGCACCCCATCAGCACTGTGCATGCTCCACTCCCCACAGCCTGCCTGCTGGCTCTGCAGACCTTAAGGTCCACAGTAAAGTGTATTTTTTTAATGGTGCTGATTGCTGAGGACGAGTAGGGGTGGGCCGAGCTCCAGTTCAGTCAGGCCCTGGGTAGACCGAGACCTCCCAGAGGGATGTGTGGCGCAGGCCTGAACCCCCTCCTGCTCAGTGTTCTCTTCCCAGGGAGGTACTGCTGTGGGGAGCAGACACCAGGGCGTAAGCCTAATAAGGGACCTGTGCCCAGCAGCGCTCCACCTACTGGACCCATGCTCCAGCTCACCCCGCCTGCTGCAGCCTGCCTGCCCCCCAGCACAGGGGTTCTCGTCTTTCTTGGCCATGATCTTCCACCTGGGGAGCTTCCAGGGCGTGGGGGCTGGAGCCGAGCTCCAAGGTGGAGGGAGGGGAAGCCGCCCTGGTAGAGGAGCCGTGCAAAGGCCTGGAGGCAGGACCATGGGGGACGAATGGGGACCGAGAGAAGGACCTGACATGGGCCCAATCAGCTCTGAGGAGGTGGCAGGCACTGGACCTCACCCCAGGATGGGCGGCAAGAGCAGCCCAACTCAGGAGAGCCAGCCGGGGGTCGGGGGTCCGGTGCTGCCTCCTCCAGGAAGCCTTCCTCCTTTCCAGCCACAAAGGCCCACCTTGCCGACTTCAAGGACAGCCTCTCCTCTCCCCACCGTGCTGGCCCTGCTTGCAGCACTTCTAAGCACACCTTTCTTCCCATGGCAAAGACTGTTACAGCCAGGTGCCATGGCCCCATGTCCCATGGGGAGATGCAGGACAGCGCCAACGGACTTGCACCACTGCTGCACCACTGCTGCAGGAGCCGTTCACAGTGACACGTAGAAGGACAGCCTCCTCCCCGCAGCGGTACTGCCTTTCATTTCTCAAGTGCCCCAGAAAACTCGACAGTCCTCAGCTGGCACCCCTCCCCCTCGCTTGCGTGCTCTGTACCACAGGAACCCCTCTGGTCAGGGCAGGCCCCTGTTCTTGGGCCCCCTCCCTAGTGACCAGAGGGATGGGCGAAGCTGGGCTGCCCTTGGGGAAGGTGGTGGCAGGGACAGTGCACTCGCTGTCTGTGAAGCCCAGAGCTGAGGGAGGCCGCACAGGTAACTCGGGGGGGGGGGGGGGGGGGGGCCTGTGCTGCTGCGGGCAGACTAGCCACTGGCCTCCCTGCTGGCCCTGCACCACTGGCCTGACCCCCAGCGGGCATCATTCCAAAGCCCAGAGCTGTCTGAGCGAGGACAAAAGACTGGTTCTCCATGAGCGTGCGCAGGCGCCTCGTGGCCCCCCCCCCCCTCGCACAGCCAGAGCCCTCCCTGTCCTGCTAAATGGCTACAAATTGGAGGATAAAAGCGCAGGCTTTCAAGCAATTTTGCCTTCAATCTCTGGAAACGGCTGCTCCCTGAGCTCCTGCCTGGGGACGGAGTTGGAGAGAAGAAAGTCACCCACCCTATTGGTCCCTGTCCTGCAGCAAACAAACACACCAGGGGGCCTTTCTCCTTGAACCCGACATTGGGAGGAGACAAAGCGGTGGCCCAGGGCAGGCCTGGGGGCCATTCGCCATTGGCTCAGCTGGCCTCCCCCCTGTTGCTGCTGGTCATTGAGCACCTACTGTGTGCCTGGCCAGCTACTAGGAGGCAGATAAACAACTGGCAGATAAGTGGGGCCGTTCCCTGGGGGAAGGAGACTGCAGGGGAAGTTAATGGGCAGGGGACCCAGAGCAGGGGATGGCCCAGTTCATAAGCCAAGGGAGCCTGTCTGAGGAGTGACAATTCGCTAATGCCACATTCACTGAGCCTGGTGGTGGGCTCCCAGAGGCAGCGGGGCACCCGGCTGGGGAGGAGGGGCCCTGGGGAACTCAGCAATGCCTCGGACGCAGTGCTGTGCTCTGAGTGCAGGTGGGTGACCAGCAGGGCCACCTGTCAGCCCTCCTGGTGCTGACAACCAGGCTGGAGGGGCTCAGGCCCAGCAGGGGCCTACAGGCTCCTGGACACTGGGCCCCTTGGGCTGGCACTGGGGGTGCCCCAGGGACTGGTTCTGGGTACATGCTGGGCGAGGGTCCTTCCCAGCCTGGGATGGAGAACCTAAGTTGTCAGGGCACCCAGCAGGTGACCCCCAAGTCCCCCCCACAAAAGGCTGTTAGTCAGTGCTTTCTTTGGGGAGCCAGGGCCATGACCAGGGAGGGCTGGGCTCCCCCAAGGCCCCTGTGGAGCCCTGAGATGTGGGGAGCCCTGTGGCTGTCTGGCCACTATCTCCTCACAGTCACCCACCCCAGCCTGACTCTGTGGCTGGGCCTGCGGGTGCAAAGAACCTTTCCAGTCACATCTACTGAAACATCCTACATCCTTGCAGCCACCCCAGGAGGGCTGCTCACACTGCCCATTCTGCAGCCTCCAGAGGCTGCACCGTACTCAGTAGTCAGTGGGACCAGGGCTCCACTCTCCAGCTCCCCTGGGTTGTCCCCTGGTGCCTGGGGCCAGCAGCAGCACTGCACCATCCTGGATGGGGAGCACAGTGGGGAGATCTGTCTTGAGACCCCTGGGAGTGCTCCCAGGAAACCCAGCCTCGGCTCTGTTGATCTCAAGGGACGTGGAAAGCACGACTGGGCGCCCACGGTGCTCTCCCCTGGTTGTCCACAAGGGGCTGGGGAGTCGCCCCTGTCCAGTTGGGTGTGAGGGAGACAAAGGAGGGGCGAGGGGGGTCATGGAGCTGGAAGCCCGCTGCCCAACTGCCCAGGTCAGGCATTTACTGTGCTTGAGGAGAAACTGAGGCCGGGGGCAGAGGAGGCTGGGAATGGAGCCCAGACATCCTAAGGGCACCTGGCCCCCTCCCCGCTCTTTCCCCAGGGTCTAAGTGGCCAGACAGTGGCTCCTGGGCCTTGGTTTCTTTTCCTCTGCAGAATGGGCTCGGCCACACTCAGTGGGGTGACTGGTGCAGGTGTCAGTCACTCGGCTGCTCTGCCTGGGGCCCCAGGTATGGGGTCACCCGCTGTCCCTGTCATTACTGAAACCGCCCCGTAGCTCGTGGGGCCTGCACCTGTGCCCAGCGGACAGTGCTGTGCTAACCTGTCAGAGCCCACCTGGGCCACACGCCTCCCAGCAGGGGGTGGCTGGAGGGGTCACCTCTGCCCCTTCTCTGGCCCTTCCCCATGGGCTAGCAATGGGCACAGGATGTGGAGTGGGCTGGGCTCCCACAGCCCCAGGGAAGCAAGGCGGGTCCAGAAGTCAGGCCTCAGTCTAAAGTCGGTTAGACACACATCTCCGAGGGGCACAAAAAGAGCCTTCAAGAGAAAAGAAGGGAGAGAAGGGAGAGAGATGGGTTTTGGATGTCCAGAGGAGGGAGGTGGTGGAGTCGAAACTGCCCCGACACTCCAAAGTCACGCCAGTTTCCAAATTGAAACACGACCAAGTTCATGATCTTTAAATGCTTGCACTTTGAATGCTGGTCCATCTTAGTCCAGCGATGCCTGGCTGGCAGCTGAGCCTGGCTGAGGCATTGGGGCAGGCAGTGGGTGGGGACGTGCCAGCCCTCCTTCCAGGGGCCCAGCCTGGCAGAACCACAGGGCCCAGAAGCCAGGGTAGGCAGGTGGGTGGTGTCTCCCCACTGGCCCCTCCTGGTCCACAGGCTTCCTTTGGATGGTGTCAAGCTGTCCCGGCCTCAGTGGGCCTGTCGCACCCAGCAGGCCAGCCAGGGCTTTGTCACATGCTGGGTGCTGCAGAGGGCAGATGAGAGCTGCAAGGCTCAGAGGCTTCAGTGGGGCTGCACACTTTCCTGTGTCCTATACGGCAGGAAAGGTCACTGGGCAGCCCAGGAGGAAGGCAGGGACAGACCCCACGTCCTACAGGAGAAAGGGACAGCAGAAACTACAGCCGTTGCAATTACAAAGTGGGGTATTTGCTGAGGTGGTTACAGGTGCTCCAAGTCAGATTTCGAGTTCTGAGCTCGTCGGTCTCCCATTTTCCCTGGCCTTTACCACACCTGGAAGCAGGTGCGTGTCCACCTGCTCCTATCTGAAACCCCAGAGCAGCAGGAAAGGAATGAGGAAAGGATGAGACTGTACAAAGGGAGGGGAGGGAAAGCATTCCAGAGGCTGGTGGGGTGGGAGCCCGCTGGGGGTGAGGAGGGCAGGGCCAGCAGCCGCACCCCCAGGCCCCGCCTGCACCCTTGGGGGCCCTGCGAGCACCTGGAAGTTTGATCCCTGGAGCAGGCGAACTCAGGAGTTCTGGAGCTGGGATGCCAGGCCTTAGGGCTGAAAATGGGAATTTAGGAAATTCTGCACCCTGAAGCTTAGGCACCCCCATTCTCAGACCTGCTTCTGGAGACTGTGAGCAGCCAGGTGACGGCCTGAGGAAGATGCTCCGAAGGAGCCACTGGAGGGGGACTCCATCAATAGAGAGGGAAGGGGAAAGGGGGACAGCCCGAGAGCGCCCCGGAGTCCCTGCAGGGCTCTCAGCAGCCATTCCTGTGGGGATAGGAGGTTGGAGAGGAAACCTCCAGGGAAGGGGGAGCTGGCCTAGTGCAGCATCTGGGAGATGGAAGCAACAGGGGAGGGACAGAGAAGTTGGGACAGGTAGAAAATGAGGAAAGTACATGCGGACAGATGTTAGCGTCTAGAAAACTGAGGGCCCCAGCACGCATGCGCTGCCAGCCTAACACAAAACCTAGGCCACTGTGTGGCTGGGGGCCAGACGTGGACAGGTGGTGCCCCAGACTGATAAACGAAGCAACGCTGAACAGCTTCAGGACAGACCAATAGTCGTGGAAACAGCCAGAAGCGGGGGTAGCGGTTTCTGGGGTGTGGGCATCTTGGTGACCACCAACCACTTCCTTTTACAAATATCTCGGAAGTAAAAGAAACCTAGATGCACCCAATAGCAGCTGCCATACCCTCGTTCACTGCACAAGTGTCCGTCGCACCTCCTCAGGGGGCTGCTGGGGGCACAGCGGGAACAGGACAGAGACCCTGCTCTCTGGTGCTCCTGCCACCCCACGGGTGTTCTATCCTGAGTGTCTCCCTTCCGCAGAGCGCGTGTGGTGGGGGCACAGTGACAAGACGACAGGCCATGGGTAATCGTGCACTCAGGCCTGGCTTCTCTCTGCGAAGGCCTTGTGGGGCCCAAGTGAGTGGCCACACAGCCACCAACACCATCTCTCCGCTATCACAGCACCTCCGAGTGGGGCTCTGCGGGGAGGGAGGGGGCGCGTCCTGGGGTCCAGCAAATCAACTGCTCCCGGAAGCCCAGGTGCTGGCTTGTCACTCGCGGTGTGCTCAGCCCTCAGGTACAGAGGACCCCAGGGCCAATCCCCTCTCCTGTTACCTCTGTCCCCTTCACTAAAGGACCCTCAGGGTCAGGTCAGAAGCAGCAGACTTTATTTGAGGGAAACAATAGTTCGAGAGTATGTTGCTGGATGAGCGAGTTGGCAGCAGCTGAGCCATCCTTGCCAGGCCACTGGCAGTTAGTGGATGCCAGCGCTGCAGTGAATGCTGGGGGGTGCAGACTCGAGCCACACGACGGAGAAGGCACTTTCTGAGCACTCCGCCTCAGCTGCCATCACTCCAACCGAGAATCAGTCGGCCAGACAATCGCTGGCCCTGTCTCGGCAGTGTGCTCTGAGCTGAGTACAGGGAGCTGCAAGGCTGGAGGCAGCCGCCGGCCCAGACGCTTTCTGGGTCCTGGAGGTGACAGTGCTGCAGCATTTCCTCTCAGCACTCGGCCTTCTCTCTGCCAATAACCTGCTGAGCAGACGCCAGTCTGAAGCCACGTCCCGGGTTGCATATTGGGTGCATTCAGTCAAGCAAAAACTGTGACTCTTTTTCAGTGTCGGGCTTCTACAGAGCATGACACAGTCTGCGGACAACAGGGGAGGGGGCGCCTGCAAATGCCGCTTGTCCCCGGCCCCACAGGGCAGAGAACACCCTGTAGAAACTGCCGCTCTGCGGGCCATGCGGACAGCTGTGAAAAGGCAGGCCTGCCCGGGACAGAGGCTCACGTGCGGGCTGACGCTTTGGAACCGGACCGGCACCTGGCCTTGGTCCCACTGTGCTGTTGCCGCGTGGCCCCCTAAACGGAGCTAAGCATGCGACGCGCCCATCTCAGCACGCCAGTCCGCACAGGAAGCACTGGGAGCAGACTGTCAGCAGCACCAGTGTCCCCACCGGAGGGGGCCTGGCCAAGGCTGGGGGGCGTCAGAGGGCAGGCCGACCTGACCCGGAAGGTGGCGCCCGCTACCACCTGAGCGGCTGGCGGCCGCGCTGCAGCTCGGCGGCCACGTGGCGGTCGTGGAGCTCCTTGAGGCACAGCAGCAGCTCTTCCAGGTTCTCACCGGTGGCCGCGGACAAGGCAATGGCCTTCGCGCCCAGGCGGGCCTGCAGCTCGGGCAGGTTGGCTCGCGCCTGGGGGAGGTCGATCTTGTTGGCGATGATGGCGTGGGGTCTGCTGGACAGGCCCTTCTCATACTGGTCCAGCTCGTGTTTCAGGTCGTCCAGCTGGGTCCAGGGCTGCGGCACTGAGAGGTCCAGCACAAACAGGAGGAAGCCACAGCGCTCGATGTGCCTGAGGAAGGCGTGCCCCAGGCCCCGGTTCCGGTGGGCGCCGCGGACCAGGCCCGGCACGTCGGCCACTGCGGGACACAGAGCAGGGCTGCCAGCGGCCCGGGTGACCGCTGGTCCCGCCCCCGGCTTCTAGGACTTTCCTTCCCAAGAACATCTTATACCGAACTCATTCAATTTACTGCCTCAGTGACTCATTAGGCCAATTGCCACCCGAAGCGTTTCAGTGTTGAGTTTTACAAAATGCCTTGAAATATTTGGGTGACAGGCATGATGACAGATCAATGTAAAGAGGAATATTTATTCACTGGAATTACACCTGCCAGTCTTTCTGGCTTCAAAAATGATTTAAAACCGGGGCAATGGCTTCCTGCGATCTATTAATAATTTGATTACCGGTAGAAATTATTAGAGTACTTCGTGAATATAAAGTGCTATATGCATAATGTTACCAGCAGGCTTACTATTTTTAAGGGGTACATTATCTTCTGGGGAAAAGTTTTCTTCTCTCAGAACGGTACAGGCAAAGCTTTTGACATCACACGCTGTCTGCACGCGTGATGCAGCCAGGTCCCCACAGATAAAGGAGAAGAACACAGGCGGTGAGAGGCGTCAGCCCCTCAGGCTGGCCGTGTGAACTCCAAGTCCTGGACTGAACCAACATACGCCTGGGGACGAGGTGGGAAACACACCTAGACCCTAACGCTGAGAGGACACAGGCTACGTCCTAGCGGGGAAGCTGCTTGCTGTCGAATCCCTCGCGCCACCTCCCCAGCGCCCGGAGAGCCCTACCTGCTACCTGCTGGTGGCCCTCATAGTGCACGATGCCAACATGGGGCTTCAGGGTCGTGAAGGGGTAGGCAGCCACGGCAGGCTTCGCGTTTGAAATGGCCCGGAGCAGCGAGGACTTCCCCGCATTGGGGAGTCCGACCTGGAAGAGAGGGGACACGCTGCAGCACGTCCTCAGGCTGCGATGGCCCGAGGTCAGGGCGAGTCTCAGGACAGGGGCTGGACAGCTGAGGGCACAGCTCCTGTTCCAGGTCACGGGATGCTGACTGGAGAAAGGGGGGCTGTTACTCCCCGCTCGGCGAGTGGTGTTTTCCTCCACCAGAAGCAGCAGACTTTCCACAGCTCAGTGTGTGAAGTGCCGCCCCTCCTGCCCGAGGCGTCAGGTGACACTCACCAGCCCCGCGTGGGCCATGGTCTTGAGCTCCAGGAAGAGGACCCGCTCCTGACCGGGCTGTCCGGGTGTACAGGTCACTGGTGCGCGGTTATCATTGGCCAGGAAAAAGCGGTTACCCTTTCCTCCTGCCCCGCCGAGGGCAGCGATGTACTCGTCACCTGGGCGCGACAGGTCAGCCAGAACTTTGTTTCCCTCCTTCACCAAAGTGCCCACGGGGACCTGCGGAACAGGACAGTGTTTACAGGGTGAAAGGGACACTCGAGGAGAGTGGCTGGGCCTGGGGTACCTGTCCAGTTCGGGAGGGGTGCGGTGGAAGGGGCTCCGCTAAGCACCCTTCCCAGAGCCACGGAGTACCAGGAGAACGGCCCCAGCCTTTGGAGGGTGTTATGGGGCTGGTGACACACCTGCAAACTGCACAGATGGCGTTTGCAAAGTGTTCCTAAGACATGAGGGTGAGCAGAAGCATCGGAAAATGCTGCAATAATCCGAGAGAAGAAAGAGTAAGCCCTCAGCTCAGAGGAGGTGTTCCAGAGGGCTGGGGCAGAGGAAGCGTGGGCCCCGTGGGTTTCCTCTGTTTACAAATAATGATTTCATGATTTTTTTCAACAGGTCTTAAACACACGTGGCATAAAATCAGTACAACATCCAGCCCGGGGTTTGCTTTCTGGAGGACAGCTGCGTGGTTCAAGCCCAGGGCGCCCCTTTGGACCACAGCACAGAACCTGGGGAGCTAGAGGTCTAGCAACGGGCCGTGTGGCTCACCCGGATGTAGAGGACAGCGCCATTTCGCCCAAAGCAGTTTTTCCTGCCACCGTCTTCTCCGTCAAAGCCCTGATACTGTGACTGGACCGACGACAGCGACTTGACTTGCTGGTCAACTGAAAGAGCAAGGACCTTCACTTTCCTTTGTGTTAAAAACTTGCTGCATATTAACTTGCTGTTGTTCACTTCAGAAACCTTCAGATGTTTGGGGAACATGGAACGCAGTTGGAGCCAAGGTTACTACACTAGCAACATGCTATTTGATAAGCTACATTCCTATCTTTTTTTCAAAAAATACTACAATTTCTGAGAGCTTCAAAATTACCCATAATGCCATTAATTGAAAGATAGCTACATTTAATGAAGTGCCGGGCTCTTTGCTAAGCTCCCAGCTTCCCGAGCACCTGTGCTCAGTGTGTGGCATGTAGTTAACACTCTTCCCGCACTTGCTGACACCGACATACATTTGTCCTTGAACGGATCTCACTATGTTAAGATTCCCTGACAGATAACTACCTTCGTGTTCCTGAAATTTAAAAACACTATAGAAGTTGGGTTTTGGTACATTATGTAAACGTGACCAGCCACAGAACTGAACAGAGATGACTTCCATATATCAATTTTTGAATTCAAACTCCCATCGGGATGAGAAGGGGAAACTATCTGCCCCCAAAGTGCAGACACAGTGCTGGTCCCCGAGCTGCCCCCAGGCCACGTGCCTCTCAGGATGACGTGGCCGCCGCTGCCTCCGTCACCCCCATCGGGGCCTCCAAACTCCTTCCGGGGCTCGCTGTGGAAGCAGCTCAGCCCGTCGCCTCCACGTCCTCCTCGTACAAGCAGCCGGCGACGGTCCACAAAATGCCTTTTCTGCAGAAAGCACAGCAGTGGATACTGACTCCGCCATCCTTCTACGAAACAAACAGCCGTTTGAAATGTACCTTTCCTACCCGTGACAGGCTTCAAAATGAGAAGTTGCTGATACTAGTCTCGCTGATCTCTCCTAACGTGCAAACATAAGGAACAGTTCCCACCGTGATTGCCACCCGCAGGCAAAGGATAAGCCAACCACGCAGACGTGCAAGTGGTCAGCACGGACACTCTCAGTCCTGCGCTCAACACCCGACCTGAACAAATGGTGGTTGTTTAGGAAACAATCTTCAAATAGAGCGCCTTTCTAGCTTTTCCGAATAAAAACATATTACTGAAAGAGCAGATCTTTATTGATGGAAAGTTCTAGTTCCTTAGGCCACAAGAGGAACATGAGAGTTAGAGTGCTGGGAGTGGCATCCAGCGCCCTGCTATGAAGAAAGGACGTTTTCTGGGCCTGACTGAACAGGGCTTAGGTTTGAATGGAGCAATGCAAACAGGCTTCTCTCTGACGGTCAGCTCCTCTCCAGACCCCGAAGGAGGCGCTCTCGCGGCGGAATTAGAGCTCCCCAGGTTACTACTTGGTAAACGTGAGCTTCCCCGACAAGAAGTTCAGCCACCCAAGGGAAACACAAGTGTGGTATCAGGGGTGCCACCCCGACCACTGTGCACAGACTGGCACCCACGAGGTCCCTCCACCACACCGAGGGCAACTAATACATAAGCAGATCTTTTTTAAAGAAAATACGCACACATTTTAGACTCTCTGGCACCACCACATGGAAAAACCATGAATTACTATTTTTTTAAATTAGTTTCAAGTGTACAAAACAATGTAATAGTTACACATTTATACTCCTCACAAAGTGATAACCCGTCTACCCCAACCCCCTGCCCCTCTGACATCGCACACAGCCGTGACATTTCCACTGTCTCTATTCCTTATGCTGTACTCCACTCCTTGTGAATATGTATGATTACAGTTGACATTCATTATCATTCGGTTTCGGCTTCAGCTGTCCAGTGCAGTGATCAGGCATCTACATCATCCCTGAGGTGGTCTCCCTAATGGGACAAGTGTCCATCCGACACCCTACAAAATCTTTACAACATTATTGATTACATTCCCCAAACTGATTTTCACATCCCTGTGGCATCTTGTGGTTCCTGATTGTGCTCTCTGATCCCCTCACCTTCTCCCTCATCCCCACCCTGCAAAAACCGTGAATTACTATTTAAAAACCTCAAGGGATAATGTCGCTGCACACCACAGTAAAATTACAGTAATCAAAATCACCCGATGGGAGGAGCGCACACGGATGAGCCCTGCAGGGAAGGCAAATGCACATTCAGTCTTACGTTCCGGGAAGACGGAACCACATGGAGACGGCACGGACCGCCCAGTCCTCTTCCCACAGGAAGCACTGCTTCTCTGGCCCCCCACTTGGAAGATGAGTGGGCCATAAACATGTCTTGTCCTGAATTTAATTAAACGCCATTCATGTTTCACACAAGATGTTTTATGTTAAGAAACACTCACACACAGTCAAGAACATCTGTAACACATGGGGGACACATAGGCCGCTGGCGGGTAGCGCCAGGCAGCCTACGGGCCCAGGAGAAGCAGCCTCGCCAACACTCCTGGCACCCTGGCACCTGCCCTGGGCTGCTGCAGGTTTGTGACAGCTCAGCGCTTGGCACACACAGGCCCTCATTTCATCTCATCGTTTCAAGACCTACGTGTGTCTTGCCAATAACGTAATGAGGATAAATGAAGACAAGATAACAAGAACTCAAAACAACGCCCATGCCTCCCGAGAGGGAAGCTGCACCCCAGTTCCTTCCCAGTTACAAGTCTCACCAGCTTCTTCTCCGAGAGCAGTTTCTTTCCGGGGGGTTCCTGGCGCTCAGCGCAGTCCACAGAGCCGACCCAGAGCCACCTGGGAGCGAGCCGGCCGGGCCCGAGGATGGCCCACGCGGGAGGAGTCCAGTGCCCTACGCCCTCCATCACGGCCTGCCATCCTGCGGAGAAAAGCCTCGAAGGCTTCATGGCTCCCTAACAAAAGTCAAATTGACAAAATAAGCTACCTGGTTTAAACTTGAACATCAAACAAACTAAAATCTTGACGTCTGGTTTTGAAACACATGTCAGTAAACTGATGACTACGACTTTCTTACGTCACACACCATTTAGGACCTGAGTCATGAACAGTCATCTGCCCCATTGGCCTGCATGCTACTCAGGGGCAAGACTTGCGTACAAAGAATTTAAATCATTAAATCACCCCAACCCTGGATATAAAAGCTCCCGTTTACTCAAATGCTATTGTGTTATCTTGTGCAGATTACATGGTCAAACGGGAAGTTAAATGACACTCTCCTAAATAATCCAACAGGTAAAAGAAGAAATCAAGAGAAATTAGAAAATATTTAACTGAATGATAATGAAAGTACAATATATCTGAATTCATTGGATGCAGCCACAGCAGTGCTTAGAGGGAAACTTAGACAGTCACCCCCACTTATCCATGGGGGACACGTTCCAAGACCCCCAGTAGGTACCATGTCAATGGTACTGAATGCTAGATGTACTAGTTTCTTCCTATAACATACATACGTAACATAACGTTTAATTTATAAATTAGGCCCAGTAAAGGATTAATGACACCTAATCACAAAATAGAACAATTGTAACAACACACTGCAGTACAAGTCACGTGAATCCGGTCTCTCTCATAACCGAGATGGCTACCCAGTGACTAAGGGGCAGGGAGTGGACGCAGAGCAGGGCGCTGGGCAAGGGATGACACGTCCTGGTCAGCGGTGAGCTGGAGACTGAGGTGTCACCACACTACTCTGAACGGCATGCAATTTAAAACATTGTTTATTTCTGGACTTTTCCATTTAATATTTTGAATGTCCGTTGACTGTGGGTGACTGAAACCATGGTGGGGGGAGCAGGAGGGCGGGCTAGTGGCTTCCTGCTCCCCTCGGATCACTACACTGAGGTCACACCCCCCGTCAAGGAAGCCCTGTCTGTACCGCACTGTTTTGGTTCTGTAACTGCCCCTCGCCTTATCCTCCGGCATTGTGCATGGAAAACGGGCCACACACGGGACCTGATGAGCTCAGGGAAGGCCAGCACGGGGGGCCTTACAAACTCAGAGACCTAAGTCCCCACATAGAATGGTCTGACTAAAGATTCCTAACTAAAAGTGGGCCGTGGCGGGTAGTCACGTCCTAGGCCTGTAGCTTCCTTGACAAAGGTCTTTACCTTAAGTGAGCCTATGGTCTTTGTGCCGGTAAGATAACATGCCTTTGGAGTGTCAGACTAATCTCCTCTGCCAGACCCCTCAGGGCAGAGCCTCCGCACCAGAGCACAAGACCACAGGCCCCCTCGCTGCATCTTGTTCCCCAAATACTGTCTATGTGTGCTATACGTTCATTATTAAGTGTCCTGTACCCACCAATGTAAAAGTATGTGTCTCCGTCTTTTTACCCAATCCCAGAGATTTCCCTGCTTTCCTCTCTCCCACCCCCTTAACCTACAGCCCACGGATTTCATGTAAGATTCCTTGCGTCTCCTCCTTTGATACCGATGTATAAAATAAGCTGCAAAAATACCATTCTCTGGAGCATTTTCTCAATCCGTTGAGATTTTGCTTCCTGGCAATTGTCATCAGTTTGGCTCAAAAAACTCATAAAAATTCTCTACAGGTTTGGACGTTTCTCATTTCGGCAGCGTCTAGGGCCAGAAACAAGTCCACTGTCACTGGCTCCAGGCTAGCATCACACATCTCCCTACAGGCCCCCCTTTAAAACGTGTGTTTATAAACCCTCCTTAAATTATCCTAATGTGATGAGGCCACGATTCCTGACTCTTACATTCGTTCTGCCCATTTTAAAGCAGGAGAGGCTGAGACTCAGAGCGATTAAGTCACTCGCCCAAAGTCACACAGTGGGGTCCTCCGGCCTCGCTGGCGCAGCGCTGCACCTGTATTTTACACCAAGAATCTTCAAGCGCAGGCACACACAACCACCTTCCAAGGGAACCAAGGCAAGGATAATTCCAAAGGAATCCATTTTCCGTCCCTTCACTTTTGATATATGTTGTCTTTGCCAAAACAGCTTTCTAAGTGCACACCTGCATTTGAAAGAACCGAGTTCTCCTTTCCCTTCCTCTTTTACCAAGGGCCCTCTCCTTTACAAAAGAAAGCCACCCCTAGTGACGGGCCAAAAGGAATGATTTGTGTCAACAAGATTCCTCAGTGTCGCCAGCTACAGCAACGCAAACAGGAATGGCATTGATAACCCCGCTCTCACTCCGCGAAATCCAACTACGGGTAAGTGAACCAATCGGAAAAGCGTGCATCTCACTGCGAGCTGCACTGAACAGAAAACTTACTGCTTAAAGAAGTGTTTATCAAAACGTGTATAGGCTTACGTTGCTTTGCGCCAGAATAAGTGTAAAGAATCATTACAGAGAAGAAAATGTTTGGTTCGTAGGACCGCGGGTCAAAGGAACGGTCGGAACCACTTAAACCTGGGCTCGAGCCGCACGCGGGGCCCGGCGGGAGGGCGGACGCGCCCCGGCCGGCCCTGCAGGCGCCCCGCCGCCGTCCCGCTACACGAGGACGCCGATGGCCGCCGGCGCCGCTCCCGGCTCCGCTCCTCCCGCCGGCGCCCCCCGCGGGCTCCCCAAGGCCGGGACCCGCACCCCGCACTCACCCCCTCCGACGGCACGTCACTTCCGGGCCTCGGCCGCCGCAGCGGCGGATTACTTCCGGCGCGGTCACGCCCACGCAGGGCGTCCCCGGCGCGCATGGGCGGAAGACAGACCGAGGCCCTTCTGCGGGGCTGGTCTCCGCGGGGCTGGTCTCCGCGCGCGAGGGGCTGGGGCCTGACCACGCGGGTCCCGGACGGCACCTTCGGGGGCGGAGGGCCGGAGACTGGATCGGAGAGGCCGGGCGAGGCCGTCCAAGGCCGGGGCGGTCCCTCCAGTTTCCGCCTGCTCGGGACCCGCTCAGCCAGCCCTCCTGCCGTCTCCACGTCGTCGTCGTCCTCCTGCACGGGTGCCATCCCAGGTTACCTCCTCGTCCCCTCTCCGTCACATACCGGACCGTCTCAGACTCCTCGAGCACCCCACTCCTCCTGCTGTGGACGGAGCTCCCAGGGAGGGGGTCTGCGTAGGGCAGGGCACAGGGGGACTGTCCCGGGGCCTGGCGTCCTGCCTCCGTGGATTGTCAGTCTACATTACAGCCCACCCTCTCGTCCCCAGGGGCCCGCTGGACTCCGCCCAGGAATCAGGTTCCCCAGAAGGGTGACTCCAAGGAGACCTCATGTCAGTCACCTGGGTCCAGGTACAAATCATGGTACGTCCCATTAACTTCACGAAAACTCACTTTTTAGGATGATTTTTGAAGAACCAGTTTATTAATTACACTAAAAGCATAAACAATTTATATGCCAAACTCCCGACTGAAAAAAAAACCCAATAAAGATGTTTTTCAAAAAATCTGTGCTCACAAATACGATGAATTTGTCCCGTTCAATAAATAGAAATGAAGTAATGGCTAAAACATTTTAAATGGAAATGGAAATGGTCTTCTTTGTACAATTTTGAATGGATGCCCAATATTCAAACCTGTACTATAAAAATTCTGACAAAAATCAGAGGCTCACTTAGGCTCCAACTACACGAGCATTTTAAGGCTCCCTGGGTCCCCCTTAAATGCGATTCTCATGACGAGTTCTAAGTACTTGCTAACAGTTACGTCCAAAGGTACCCTTGGTTCAACAACAAACCCCAATGGGTGATGAGCTTTGGCATACCAGTATGAATTTGTCAGCACTTCTCAAAACTCGGCATTTTTCAAATTCACAGCCTGCTGCGTGTCAGGGACAACAGGAAGAATGAGCGTCAATTTCAAAGTCTTCCTTCACCTGGCCTTCTGTAGTAGTCATCAAAAAACAAAGCACCATCCACCACCACACTGCACAAACAACGCATTTCAGCCTAAGCTTTTGCAAACATTCATGTTACAGAAGATACAGTTACTGAAGAAGAATTGCTGGCGTCACTTCCCCCCCACAATAGTACATAAAAACAGACAACACATTAAATAAACATTCTGTTATTAATCATTAAATATATTAACACCAAAAATCATGTATAAATTAGGAAATAAATGTATAAACTATTTCACAAAGTGCTTTTTAAAATATATACACAACATTCAAGAAATTCTTAATGTAAGACATTTCAGATTGAAGTTTCGGGATAACTTTTAAGTGTCCTTTTCTTTCAAAAGTATTAATACAGCACTTAAAAAAAAAAACGACACACATAAAAGGCATATTCCCAGAATGGCAAGGAATAAAAATAAACTATTCTCACAGTTATCTACAACGTTTAACATTTTCTGTGGGAAATTTTAGTCCCCAATTGAGTTTGCAAATTAGTTCTATGAAAATTGTTGGGAAAGAACAGAACAAAATCCAGGGAGATGACACTGCTAGCATCTGTGTCGTTTAGCAGTTAAGAACTCCCATTTCAGTAATTTAATATAGACATGTATTTTTAAGCCCTTACCAGTGTAAAAGGTTTTTAAAACACCCATATGCCTACAAAATAAACACTTCTGTCCTAGTAGACCTGGTATATCAAGAATTGGATGTTTTTGTATTTTCTTTTTCTTGGTTGTTCTTGGAAATATGTCAGCGTTTATCCAAATATGTTTGTAAAGGATTCACAGTAAATATGGATATTATTATCCAAGTAAAGGTTAATAATATGTCAGTATTACTTAGTGAAATGTAGGATTTTTCCTCTGACCAGACTTTTCCAAGTGAGCTGTCTATATAATTTTTGCACAGAATTTAAATGGGATTTAATGTCCCAGGAACGTAAAACTTACTCCAATTTCTATATATAAAACCTTTTCTTTTCACTAGGAGAACACAGTAAAGTTAGGGGGGGTTCTTTTTAAAAATGAGATGTGAATTTCAGATATCCCTAAAAGAAAAGGAAAGCTTGTTTGTGGAGATTTAAACAAGCAGTTTCTGGAAGAAATAACATAAACTAACTTGCCAACTGTTTGGAAAATTTGGTATCAATACTTTAAATTATAAATTTAGAGTTGAATATATTAAATATTCAAATCCCAGAAATGAGCGTCAGGATAACAAGGGTGAAAGCTGAAGTAATGTCAGAGAACTTTCCGGTCTTCCCTTCAGTACCATCCCTTTCCCTGGGTAGGCTAATCACACGTTGCCTTCATGGATTCATACTCAGAACGCAGTCATTGATCCCTCTTTACTTTTTAGAAGAAAAACGTAACTTTTTGGATAAACGGAATTGGCGAGTGACACAGGTAACGGGTGAGTTCTGGAAACGACCGTTCGCAGCCTCTCCACATGAAGCGTGTTTATCTTTTCCACAGGGTAACAGAAAATGACCCAAAACGCAGATGATGCCACCCGCCCCCATCGAGGCACAGGAAGAGGCTGCCATCCAGAGCTGTGTAAGGATGTCCAGCTGCGGGGTAGCCAGTGAAAGACAAGTTTACAGCACACGTTACAACTGCGTGAGGGGAGTCAGACCTAAGGCCTGTTTATGAGTTCACAGACTATGGCATCTTGTAGGTGTCCCACCACTGGGCACGGAATACTCTGATGACAAGAAGACCCCTACAGCTAGCTAGAAACATTGAGGGGGGGACAAAAAAGGGGACAGCCTCTCCATCCACTGTGTGGACATACGATACTATACACAGCACCAGAGGGTCACGCCATCAGAGCGCAGTCTCGTGCCTCGGCGCACGCTCGGCACTACCCAGCATGAGATGAGCACACTTCACATGCGACGCTGCGTGGGGTGAAGGGCAGCCAACCGGTCAGCTTCATCAGAACTGCCCCTGGCCCGTCCCTCCTGGACAGACATGCCACTGCAAGGTTCCACCAAGAAAGCCTGTCCCTTACTGCTGGTAATTTCCATATTGGCCCTGCAAGAGACCAGGATGTGGGTTATACCGCTAGTCACGAGTAAAAGGGTCCACGGCCAAAGGGGAGACAGGCCCCACGGCAGCCAACATCCAGGACAAGAGATGGAAGAAGGCCTAACAGGCAAGCAAGCAGAAAGCCCCTGCCCAGATCTGCGAGGCAGGGTGGACCCCCGCGGTCTCAGCCAGCCCTGTCACCCATCCCTCTGTCCCTTGGCCCCTGCGTCCTCTTCCTAGAACTATCTGCCTGGCTCCATCCAGGCCCCCAGACGGCGTCCAGCTCTGTCTGATGAGACATGAGCTCTCAGAGTGCAGCCGGATGTGTTTAGTGGCCATGGCGTCCCAGGCCCACAGCAGAGAGCGGCACTGCTGGGCACACGTGAACCTCCGTGGCACAAGAATGTGAGTGTCTGACTGAGTTTAGGATATGAAAAGCCAGCTGTCTGACCAGGGTAAGCGTACACGCAGACGTAACTTTTAAAAACCTACAGGCTCAGAGAATCACCGCTAGAAGGGACCCTGGAGCCACTTGGTTCATCTCATTATTCCTTGTGACCCCAGAGAAACCTTCGTCTCATTTTGATAGACACGTGGGTCTGCCCAGGGAAACATCCAGAATGCTTGCCTGCTCGTAGCCATAAGGCCGCTGCTGCTGTGCGGACGGGCCCGTCTGAGACGCTCTGTAGCTTCCGTACTGTTGCCCTTGTCCTTGCTGGTAGCTGGAGTACTGCGAGGGAGCTCCCTGGGCTGGCCCTGAGAACACACCGCAATCGTGAGACCAACCCACCCCTCTGTCCTCTGCAAGTCTCTGGAACACCGGCGCCCATCCCGCGAGCGCTCCAGCTCATGGAGTGGCAGCTGCCCCTGTCCAGCGTGGCCTGGGCTGCCCGCACCCCTGCTCCTGCCTCCGGGAGCACTTCACATCATGTAGGTGGTGGCTGTGAACGTGTGAGTTACAGGGCAGTGATCAGTGAGAACACGTGCAAAAAGGGACAGTGACCCTCCCTGTTGAAGACTCTGGGAAGAATTCAGGAAGGCCAAGTAATTTTCCAGAAAATGCTGATTAATTAGGAATGGTTGTGAAGGGCTGAATGAAAACCTTGAACTGGGGTCTCTTGTCCTCGCCGTGGTCAGCGGCACCTGGAGCTGAGTAAGAAGCCTCTCCTGTGGGCCACCCTGACCCCTTGTTTCTTTCTCCAAGGTGTCCCAGGTGTGGGGAGGGCGGAGACGGCGGGCCTCACTGAGCTTCCTCAGCGGCGCGGCACGGTGTGCGGCTGACAGAGGGAGTGGGCCAGCTCCGCGTGGAGTGAAGGCAGGCTCAGGTTTAAACTAAACTGAGACATTCTGTGCATGCTCACTGAACTCCCTCTTCATGAATTCGCCCTCTACGCATTGGGTCACATCCAGTAGGACGGCTTTTACCGTGTATTTAAATGTTAACAGGTTACAAGACCGTCACACAGTGGCAACGTTAGGAAGTTGCCCTCTTGTTGACAGTGGTGTCACGGGAAGCACCCTGGGTTCTGGGAACGCGGCCCAGGTGTGTGTTGGAAGTGGGTTAGGACCCCAGGGAGAACCTCATGTGGTCTCGGGCTCTAAGCAGACGACCTGCAGGCAAGGGGCCAGGGCTGTGCTGTTTCAGGCAGACCTGCCCGGGGCAAGGCCCCAGACGACTCTGGGCAGACACGAGGGTTGTGAACCTTCTGTCAGGTGGCCTGACCTCGGTGGGAGCGAGTCTGCACTCAGCTCTTCTCTAGAGGACAAGGTCTCCCCTTGGCTGCTACTGCAGCTCGCAGAGCTCCCGGTCCACTTTTCTGCCCGACTGGCCCTGACGGCAGTGCGTGTGGACGGCCCCTGGCTCAGTCGCGGCAGACCTGCCTGCCCCTTCCCCTCCACGGACCCTCACGGGGAGAGCCCTCGTGGGCGAGCGGCGAGTGCTTCCGGGAGCTGCTGCCACAGCCACACGTGGACTCTTGGTAAGTAACGTGGAACTGGGCTCAGAAAATGGTGACCGGCACCCAGGTCTTGGTTGGAGTCCTACTGTCCAATAAAAGGAACCAGTCTCCGCGGACAAATGGCAGCTTTTAAGCCTGGGGCAGGACAACGATTGTGGTCCCAGAAGAACGGGGCATGTCAAAGGGACACAGGAGCTAACTGAAAGAGTTCCGAGAGGCAACACTGGAACAACGTGAGCAACAAAATAAACAAGGACTGGGTTATCGCCCGATGGTAAGGTTAACATCCACGTGGACAAACTAAATAAATGACGAACAGCAGTAACGGGGGGAGATGACACAGACCTTCCCTACAGATGAATTCCCAACAACCTGTGTAGACATGGCCCCTGGAGTGTGGACTGGACTCAGGACTTGCTCCCAAAGCTTAGAGAAGGGGAGGGGGAAGGTATAGCTCAACAGTGGGGACACCTGGCCGACGCCCTCTGGCCAAGTGACCAAGGTCAAGCCCAGAGGCAAGTCATGCTGACAGGAGGTGGTGAGAAGGGGTACTACAGCAATGCGGTCTCCTTTCCAAAGCCATACCCAGTGACCGTCACATCCTGAGAAAAACATCAGACAAACCCAACTTGAGGCACGTCCTACAAAGTACCTGCCTGGTTCTCCTCACAACTGTCAAGGTCAAGAGAGACCAGGAAAGTCCGAGGAAGCGTCCCAGCCCAGAGGAGCCTAAGGAGACAGGAGACTAAGATCCCAAGTGGGTCCTGGGACAGAAAAGGACACTCAGGGAAAACTAGTGAGAGCTGAATCAGGCCACAGTGAGGTACCCATGTTGGCTTCTTGGTTGTGACAATCACACCAGACAAGCAACAGACAAGGTCAACAACAGAACATTCTGTACTATCCTCGCAGCTTTCCTGGAAATCTCAACCTATTCTGAAACACACAGTGTTGTAAGCATCCACGAAACGGCAGCACGACTGTGTGGGGTCTGGCAAGCAGGCGCCCCTCTTACCGTAGCCTTGTTGCTGGCCCGGGTATCCCTGCTGGTTGGGGTACTGCTGCTGGTACCCTGCCTGCTGAGGGGCCGTGCCCTGCTGGTACCCCGCTTGCTGCTGGCTGTACTGGGAGTTTCCTACAGAGTGAAGGAGACACAGTTCCTTTGATGTGTTGTCAGTACACACGGCTACCAACTGGCCACAAGGAGCAGATAAGCAATCGACTCAATGATGCTTCCTATAAAACCCCAGCTGTCCGAGCCAGGCTGTGCCTCGGACACCATGGTAGCCGTCCCTGCTGCTCTGAATGTCCACCCACAGGCGCACGTG
Source organism: Rhinolophus ferrumequinum (assembly GCF_004115265.2). Lineage (NCBI taxonomy): Eukaryota > Metazoa > Chordata > Mammalia > Chiroptera > Rhinolophidae > Rhinolophus > Rhinolophus ferrumequinum. Next base: position 1,332,346 of record NC_046306.1, read on the forward strand.
CGGGTCACCAGGGAAGAAACCCTGAGAAGCAGCCAGGACAACGGCCCTGTGGCCACGAGACTTGGCTGTGTGGGGTCTGGGTGGCCACCAGCTTGAGCACTTCCATTTCAGGGACAGCCAGTATTTTCAGATTCAACTTCTGAACAGGCAGGTACGACGTGTGATCAAAAACTATGGTGAATGTTTAAATAAAAAAATTCATTACACTAAAAGACACATTGCCATGAATCCCCCTCAGAATACTCTCCCTCACTTCGAATACACTTATCCCACTGTTCTTGCCACTTTCTGAAGCAGTTCTGGAAGTCCTCTTTCGTGAGTGTCTTTAATTGTACTGTTGTGGCTGCCTCCATGTCCTGAATCAATTCAAAACGTTTACCTTTCATGGTCCTTTTGACTTTGGGGAAGAGCCAGAAGTTGCATGGTGCTAGATCCAGTGAATAAGGTGGATGAGGACACACCGTAATGTTTTTATTTGACAGAAATTGCCCTACCAGAAGCAATGTGTGACAGGCTTTCCGTTGTGATCACAAAGTACGGTGAATGCTGCTGCCGAGGGCCATCCAGGGCCATCCAGCGGAAAGGCAGGGATCTTCAATACGGGAAGGGGCACACACTTAGTAACAGTGTGTAACAAGTTTCAGCTTGTTCGGTGCAGTCAGTTGGGTGTGAGCTACGGTTGAGAGAAGGTGTGTTTTAAAGTCTGTTATAAATCATCCTCCATCACGACAACACTCCATGTCACATGTTGCTTCTGTATGGCAATTTCTGTCAAATAAAAACATTACAGTGTGTCCTCATCCACCTTACGCACTGGATCTGGCACCGTGGAACTTCTGGCTCTTCCCCAAAGTCAAAACGATTCAGGACATGGAGGCAGCCAGGGACAGCACAACTAAAAACACTCACGAAAGAGGACTTCCAGAACTGCTACAGAAAGTGGCAAGAATGATGGGATACACGTGTTTGAAGCAAGGGGGAGCATTTTGAAGGGGATTAGTGGCAATGTGTCTTTTACTGTAATAATTTTTTTACCATATTGTTTGATCACATCTTGTACATTCAAGTGATTCAGAAACATAAAAAAGAGCCAAGCCCACATTCGAGAGGTCCAGGGAAGAAGGCTGCCCCGGTCCTGCCGACTGCCTGGTCCCCAAATCCATCCCCACCTACAGCCACTCTGTGGGGCCCTGGGTATTTTTCCAGAGGTTGTTGATGGTCTGAGCGAGTGTGTGTGCAACCATGCGTGTATGGTCTTCGCTTCCCTGTCTTACACAGAAGGAGCACCCAGACACCCTAGCCCCCTGCACCTGGACTTGGCACCTGGCACGTGCGGGTGAATCTGACATAGCAGCCCACAGGAAGCGCCACTGCTTTTAACAGCACAGTGCCCATCGGACATGTCATGCATGTCCTGGCAAGCATAAAAGGAGGGGATAAAAGTGGGTGGTCTGGGGATGAAAGGTGGGGAAATCTGACTGCCCAAGCTGCCGCTTGGGGCCGTTTTGTCATGGGCTCCCGTCACTCACTAGCCCACGGCTGGCTGTGTCTGCTTCCCTCTTGGTCTCCCCGTCCTTTGGCGTTTAGGGATGGCTTTGCACACATGGCCTTTTCAGGGAACAGAGTCTAACCCTGTGACCGCCATGTGGCCAAACCCTGTCCTGTTTCATGACCACACACCTGGCAAGAGGAGACCCGGGACCTAGCCTACACCTCCCACTTGCACAGACCCTGCCACCTACTCACGGTGCACGTCCAGGGCCCGTCCCACAGCCGTGCGTTAGGTGACCACGTGAGGGGTGTGCATGCCTTACCCCCCTCGTAGTAGTGCTGCGTGGACTCCTCGAAGGAGCGGTCGTAGGTCTGCTCCGTGTAGGACTGCTGGTAGGCGTAATCACCGTGTCCTGCAAGGAGACGGGGCGGGCAGTCAGCGGGGCCCTGACCACCGGGTCCTGGCGCATAACACAGTCCAGGGCTGAGCCCAGGGAGGAGCTCCCACGGCCTCCCAGCCTCGGTCCCCTCAGGCCAGTGCAGACAACCACACTGCCCACAGGCTTCGTGAGAGGACTCAGTAAGTTATGTTTATACAGGGCAGACTACATGCAGTGCCTAATATGTGACACATCCAGGGTGTTGCTGCAAGGGCACCGTCCCGCCATCTCTCCTGGGGGTATCGCATCAGGGGCCCCGTGAACCCTCAGAGGCCTAGTCACCATTAGTGCCCTGAGCTGGTGTCAGCCACCTCCCACCCAATCACGCACCCCTGCCTCTCCCTACTCACACCAGGTCCCTGCCTGGGTGTCCTCTTCCTCCCAACTCCACCCATCCTCTGTGACCACTTTAAATGCCACCTCCAAAAATCTTGGGACAATTAAAGAGGAAAGGTGACAACTGAAAGGAAAATCATGTGCAGACATTATAACTGACCAGCTGAGAGATGAGTGTTACAAGACACGAACAACCAGGGCAGGTCTGTCACCTTCCTGAAGGCGTTTCCCAATGAAGCTGTGTCTGTCCCTTAAAATATTCATATTGCTCTGTTCTGAGGGTCACACATCCCAGTCTTAGCCTCTCGGGAAGACACAAGGAGCCCAAGGAGTCAGGTGGCCGCGGCCCTGCTGTCCTGTGTGCCCACTGCCACACCCACCCTCGTCCCTGTCCCCAGTAGTTCAGGCATGGGGGACTCTGGCTGCTCTGCTGGTGACGGCTCAGCAGTGGGAACTAACAACAGGGGAGCCATCAGAAGCCATGGAGAGCCCTGGCCCCGAGCGTGGGCCTCACCGTCAGGGTAGTACTGCTGGCTCAGTGGCTCCGAGGCGGCCTGGCTGTGGCCGTACTGCTCACCGCCGTAGTAGTCCTCCTGGCCCAGGTATTGCTGGGACGAGCCTGAGGGTGACAGCACCGCCGGGCGTTGACGCAGGGCCGCCTGCCCTCACGAGGACCTCCTCGATGGGCACCCCACCATGCCACCCCCAGTACCCCGGACTTCCCACTGACAAACACAGCCGCCTGCCACCCCGCAGTCCCCGCGCCCGACCCCCCACAGTGGCTCCAGCCTCGTGCGACCCTCAGCATCCACGTGCAATAGGGAGGGACGGACAGAGCCTCAACCCCCGGCCCCGGGCAGGAATGCGTGCAGGGCACATGGGCCTACCTTGCTGGGAGGGCCGGTAGGGCGCCATGGGCCGCTGCCCCATCACGCTGCCCCCCTGCCCGCTTGGGCCCATCATGGCGATGGACGACTGGCCCTGGTAGTGCTGCGTCCCGCCCTGCGCCGAGTTGTAGTGGGACGAGGCTGCCTGCTGGTGCATCATGGACACTGGGCGACATGACAGACCCCAATAACCCCGAGAAGCTCCCAGGGCGGGCGTCACAGCCCTCACCTTCTCCCAGGGGAGCCTTCCCTCTTCTCCACAGCCCCACCATGAGACCGTCCCCTCGAGTCCACATCACCCTTCCGACCAACGAACCTCCACGCCAACTCGCACAACATGTGACACTCAAAAAACACCAGAAAGCACCGCCGAGCAGGGAGCCACCGGGAACAGAAACACGAGTCCCTTCCTCCCTGTCCCTAACTCCCCAAGGCTGGTCCCACATGAGCCCATCACCCTCCCCACCCCCGAGACGGCTCTCCCGCACCTTGGCCTGGCACTTAAGTCACCCCACCCAGAACCCTCTAGAGCAGCACTGTCCAACACAATGGGCTGTGAGCCACCTCAGAAAAGTAACAAGAAACAGGGGAAATCTGTTTAGCAACATTAATATATTTTATTTGACTCTATATATCCAAAACACGGCCGTTTTAAATATATAACTAATAATAAAAAACGAAGGAGCTACTTCACATCCTCTTTCTGTACTAAGCCTTTGAAATCGGTGTCTGACACTCACGGGAATGTCCATTTGGACCTGATGTTTCCCAAGTGCTCCAAGCCCCCTACGCGGCCGCAGTGCCCACCTCTTGGGTCCCACTGGGCCGGAGGATGTCCAGTGCCTGAGCCGGCCCTTCATCCTTCCCACATTGGGGGCTCCAACCGCCCCCGCGGCCCCTACAGAGCCCAGCCCTCTCCTCCCAGCAGGGCACATGCGACCTCCTCAGAGCCTTCCCTGCAGCCAGTGCGGGGTCAGCCCAGCTCCCCCAGAGCTGGACCCCACCTAGCCTGCACCCACCAACCCGCGCCCTGGTGGAAGCTTCCAGCAGAGGGAGCCCTCGGGACCCGTGTGGAGGGCCCCAGGGACAGGCTCCGAGTGTGCCCGGGGCTGCGGGCGTTACCTGGGTTGGACTGCATGTTGATGTTGGCACGTGACACGTAGTTGCTGATGGCCCCTTGGCCCTGCAGGGGCACGCTCTGCGAGGCGGGGCCTGAGTGGCTGTAGCCGGGCCCCGAGCCGTGGCCGCTGCCTGACACGCTCATGGAGGCAGTGGGCAGCGTGCTCTGCGCCGTCTGCTGCATGGGCACGTGGTTCGGGCCTGTAAGGAGGGGCGGGGCGAGGCACCTTCAACCCATCTAAAGCCACCTCTGCCGGCCCGGCTCCTTCAAGGAGGTGACTTGTACGCTCACTGTTGTACTGTCATTATAGGTCCCAACGGCTGCTAATAGTTCTCGATCCACAGACGGGAACTTTCATTCTGGTTACAAAGTCCCCATGGAACCCCACGCTTTGATTTGAAGTGGCTCTGATCTGATGAATAAGGGCTTTATTCTCTGCCTGTACCCCTGCGCGTGCGCCTGTGCCCAGGATCTCCAGGAGGAGAGGGGTCTCCCGCGCTCAGCCCTGCAGGGCATGGGGTGGAGCCTGCATGGGTGACGCTGTCGCAGGAACCAACCCCAAGCCGGAACCCCGCCCCCAAGCGCTCAGGGCTGCTCACCGTTGCCGATCTGACCCTGCATGAGGGAGGCCGGGGGTAGGCCCGAGCCGATGGCATCGCTGAGGCTGCCTTGGGAGTGCAGGCCCTGGCCGGAGCCGCTCTGGGACAGTGCTCCGGGGCCGAGGTTCATGTTCTGGGTGGGCGGCTGCAGGCAAGAGGAAGGTTATGGAAGGGAGGGGGGTTCACTCAAGAGCCACCAGAGCCAGTCCAGGGACTTCACAGTCCCTGAGATCTGCCGTCAGGTTTCAGGGCCTCCTGGCCAGCGTCTGTAATCAACCTCTGCCTTCATGCTCAGCCTGATGACCGCGGATTAGCAATTTGGACATCTCAGCCCAAGAAGGAAGTGACACCAAACATGTGTAAACACTCAGAACTTCAATGAGTCCCAAGCTATGCACACACTTGGAGGTTCAAAGCTGGGTGTTCCTTTCCTGGGTGCAGGGAACTGCTTTGCCAGCCACCTCATCTTGCTCCACGTCCACCCCCATCTGCCTCGGGCTCAGCTGTCCAGCTGTCTCAGTATTGCTCACCCACACCTCCACCCCCATGCCCCAGGGCCTTTGCACAGGTGGTCCTGTGCCTCAGCACTCCATTCCCAGGGTGCTCTGACTGTGGGTGTGCCCACCCCCTCTCCTACACCACCCCCTCTCCTTCACCACCCCCTCACTTCTGATCAACCTCAAGATGTAGAGGAAGATGGAACTCACAAATTACCTCCCTACACCCACCTCCCAGGGACAGAACTGCAGCGCCAAAGGTCTGCACAGACACTGTCTATACCTGGCAAAAAAAAAAAATAAAGTTTCCCTCAGAGTCTGCTGGTATTTCCAGGGTCAGGAACCCTGATTCGAGAGGCCAAAGTTGCTTTAACGTTTTTACTAGCAAAACACATTTGGCATTTCTGCCATCACTTTCCATGGGCTTGGGGGACACCGGGAAGCCATTCCCACCGACAGGTCTGTCCCGGAACCTCCCCACCCACCCGTCAACATGCAGCCAGTCCTTCTCAGGGCTGCGCCTCCTGGTGACCTCAAAGGGGGCCTCAGGCAGTTGTCACTGGACGTTGCCTTTGCAGCAGTAATTTAACTTGGGGAGAATGCGTTTTAAAAAGTCAGACAAAAATAAAATATTTATACTACTGTTACTGCACGAGGCATCTTTTTAGGCTTTTTTGTTGAATCAGGGTGCATGCTCATGGGTCATAATTTTTCAAATTGCTCAGAAAGGCTCACAATGAAAAGCAAGAACCCTTGGGCCACTCCCTGTTCTCTCTGAGGCCCACTTCCCACCATTTCTAGGTCTGGTTTCTCCGGGGTCACCTTTCTTTTCTAAAGAAACTGATGGCACGATTCTGACCACCCCACTTGAGACACTCCCGACTAACTTCCTGCTGATGGCAGGACCCGCTGCGTCTCACATCGGCCGGTCCCCTTGGCTACTCCAGGTAAGACCCTGGCCTGAGGCAGCGCCCTGCCCCCCTCGGGCACTCACGGCAGGGAGCAGAGACTGCATATTCTGGTTGGAGTCCGCGATCGTGGCCAGGTAGACCAGGTTCCGGTGCAGGATCTGCTGGTACCTGTAGGTGAGAGGCGTGCGCTGAGCAGGGAGCCCGCAGGCCCACCCTAAGCAGAGGAAAGCTCACCAGGACATCCTGGCCCGGCAGCCACACCCTGGGGACACGACCCAGAGGACACCGGGGCCAGGGCAGGCAGCAGAGTGCTCTGCAACCCAGGATGGGGCCAGGTGGGGAGTGGGCTTCTGTCCCATGACAAAATGCTGGAAAGACCCCAAGGTGGTGGCCAAGGGGGAGATGCCACCCGGTCTGTTCAGAGGGGGGTGGAGACAAGCCATCCTTCAGGTGACCCTAACACTGGGCCAACTCGATCCCCCACCCCCTGAAGAGGTGCTGGGAGAAGACAAAGCAGCTCAGTTTGACATAAGAATGTCCGTGGGTGGGTGTGATGACTGCTCACACAGGTCATGCCTCCAGGCAGCCCTGACGGCCAGCTCGTGCACCTACTCTGTGTCTGGCCCTAGAGGTCCTATCTGGAGCTCACTGTGCCCTGGTGCGTCCACCAAATGCTCACAGAGCTGCGGCAGCGTCTGGTCCAGGCCTCCCCTAGCCACCTTCTCTTCCATTTCCCTCCAACCTTCCCACTTCTCCTTGGGAAGCCACTGGGGGACAATGCAGCCACCCCCCAAGGGACGACTCAGCAGTTTAGGGACTTCAGCAGCTGACATGCCCAGGCCACTTAGCACCCCAGGAGAGGCCTTCCCAGTGCTACAAAAGCTGCCGATGGCTGGGTGGGGCACCGGCACTCACTGTGTGCACTCGGCAGTCTTGCCCTTGCTCTGGTAGTCCAGGATGCACTGTATCAGGTGGTGGTTCTCATCCAGCATCTGAAGAAGAAACAGACGTGAGTGCCTCCCTGGCGTGCTTGGGGCACCGGCTTGAGTCACTCGTTAGACGTGACAGTACCTGCCGTCAGTGTGCGGGCATTCTATGTACAGCTGTCACTCTTCCATCTGACCTCAGCCAGCAGGAGTAAGCGCTTTCCACAGCCCTGTGTTAAGCACACAACCCTCCATGTGCGGAGTCAGCCTTGCACCTCCCCAGGGGCAGGTCCTGGCTCTCTCACCTGCAGAGGAGGCCCCACAGCCTGAAGGACCCCCTGTCTAGGGCCCCTGATCATGGTGCATCCGTCCACCTAGGGTGGGCCAAGAATCTACAGCAGGGATCCTGGGACCCTGAGCCCCGGTCTGGAGGGTGTGAGGTCCGCAGATGCTGGCCACATAGGTGTCCCTCCCGGGGGAGCTCGCATACCTACAGTGTCCCAAAGACCTATAAGAGCCACCTCTATAGGACAGCCATGGGGGGCTGCACCTGGGAGACCCAGAAGCCAGAGAGGAAGGCCTAACGGGGGTGTGGGACGGGATGGCCGTGAGAAGTGCAGCAGGGGTGGCACACACGCTGGGACCAGGCAGTCACGGCCAGCCCACATGGGGAGCCCAGGGTCCGGTGAGCATGCAGCACGGCTCCCGGGCGGGCCCAGTGTGAACCATTCTCCACCTGGACATGAAGCGATGGAGAAGCGTCCAGCTTATTCACCATCTGTCCATGCAGCCAGCCTCCTGCTCTGGAGGGAAGGGCAGAACTGAGCCCTCAGCAAATACCGCTTTCCATAAAAAGGTCTTTCTTTGCTCAGAAACTCTCACCAAAAGAAAAATCTATGCCTTTTGTCTCCAGCAGGTTGTGCCCAGCCATCCGGCCCCAGGAGGTCCTCCGGGTGGGCCTAGCTCCTGAGCAGGTGAGGCCCTGGCCACAAGGGGCAAGGGGCCCACCAACCTGCCACTGTGCCGGTGCCCGAGCACACTGTCCCCAGCACCCCCCCACCCCGCCCCCTGCAACATGGCTGCCTAACTGCCCTGTCACTGTGGGCTCACCCCTACAGAGCCCAGGGGCCTGGCCACTCCTCACTGCAGGGCTGAGGCCAGTGCTGCTGAGAGACCAGCCCCGCTCAGCTACCCGCTTCACCCCAGCCTTCAGAGTTTGTCCTTCGTGCTGTCTTTTTTAAGTTTCAACTTCCTCCTCTGTTTGCTTTACCATTTCCTCCTGGCTGTGGAGATGATGCCCCCCACCCCCCCACCCCCGCAGGGGAACCACCAGGGGGCGCTGTGGGCTCCAAGCCACCTGCCTTGCTCACCTGGGGGCAGGTGCAGGGCATTCCAGCCATTGGCACATTATGACTCTTTCTCGAGATTAATTAACAAAGGAAGTGAAAGAACTTGCCTTCCTTCTGAAAGCTGTCCTTAAAGAGGCTTCTGGGCTTCAACTCCCTGACTAGCAATCCTGAGCAGGAATTCTCTCTCAAGGACACAGTCTGTCCTACCCGAACGTTTTCTGTACAGGATGTTCATTTCAGTATCATTCACAATAGCTCAAAAGGGGGGGCGGGGTTGGAGCTAAATGGTCAATGCTGGGATACTTAAGAAAACCGTGGTAGAACCATGTGGTAAGATGTTAGGCAGTATCAAAAATGATTTTGCAGTTTTTATCAGCATGAGAAAATGTTACAAAATTGACCAACAGGAGAGAAACGTTAACAAAGTGTTCAAAACAAAAAACAGCAGAGTACTGTCTCAGTCAAAAACACTCAGGAAAAAACGCCAGGACGTGTCGGATGAAAGACAATAAGGCGGATGTGTGCTGAGCTGCAAGCCCCAGCAGATCTGCAGTAAGGGATGAAAAAGGAGCACTTATAGGGACAAAGGGGACAGGGCTGAGACAGCAGCACCCGCAGCAGGATTCCAAAAGCAGAAACCAAATGGGCCAGCGGTAACTGGATTAGCAGAGCCCAGGGGGCCGGCCATGACAATGAGCCACACTGGAGACCCCACAGGCTGCTGAGGTTGAGATTCCGGGACCTTCCCAACTGCTCACCTGGCAGGAGATGGGGAAGGGGGCTGCAGGGAGCGGGAAAAGGCGTCCCCAGGGAAGATGACCAGCCTGGGAGGAAAGCCAAGAAGATACAGAAGGCAGGAGAGTACCTCCAGGTGAAGCTACCAAAGCTCTCTGCACCACCTGAGGACACTGAGAAGGCAGCCGTCTGCAAGCCCTCCCCAAGAACCGGGCAGCCCCACCATCTGGGACGTCCGGCCTCCAGGACTGAGAAACAAGCATGTCCTTTAAGCTGCCCGGCTGTGGTATTCTGTCACAGCAGCTGGAGCCGGCTAACCTAAAACCATTTAGGAAGCAGCCCCATGGCTCAGCGATGAGAAGAGAGAGGAAGCTGCTGGGAAGTGGGGCACCGAGCACGGCTGTGGGAGAGCTATTCCCCATTTTTCACACACACCCTACAGCACTATTTGACTTGATGTGCATGCATGGTTTTGATGAGTATAAAATCTAACCTAGAAACAAGGTCAGTGACAAGAGGGAAACCCTGGCTCTTTCTAGGCGTCTACCCAGCTAACGGGTCCCATCCCCACCCAACCCAGGGCAGGACCCAGGACTGGAGAGAGGGGACAGCGCCCCTGCCAGCCCTGGGAATCCTTCCCCAGGGCCTCTGCTCACAGAGGACAATGTGCTTTCAGTAACAACTGCCTGAAATGAACAGTCAGCCAGGCTAATGGGAGACTCAGAGTCCCCAAGCCATTTGCAGTTGTGGGGACAGCTCTAATTTTAGAAATAGGCAATTTACTTTCCTTACCAAATCAGCCCATGTTCTTTAAGACAATGAGTTCCAGGTGTGAAAGAGCGCAGGGCACCCCCCCCCACACCCAGACGGCCATCCTCTACCCCTGCGCCCGCCCCTCCACCCACTCCCCCTTGGGCAGGGAAGGCCCGGTTGCGACCACTCCCTGGCTCTCAGACCCTGGGCACAGCAGCTGCCCTCGCTCGTTCGTCTCACTTTTCTGTACCAGACCCATGTGGCAAATGCCCCAGGTGCCCACCTGTCTTATCAGCTCTATCCTGTCCCCACAGGCTTGTCGCCCTCTGCAGAAAGTGCTGGGGGTACAGAAGGACAAGATACCATTCCTACCCTCAGGCCAAGAAAACAATCGAGAACACCACAAATAGTAACAATGAAACTTACATTTATTAAGCAACTATTGTGCACAAGCAGCAGGGAGGCACCTGCGTGCCAGCTGAGACCCAGCGCCCAGGGGGCCCTCCAGGGAGCCACGCAATCCATGGAGATGGCCACTGACCCAGCCCCAGCAGTGTTGGGAGCACATCACTGGACAGCAGGGACTCCCTGGGCCCAAACCAGTAGAGCGCCGTGCAGGGCAGGCAGCTAGCTACGAGGCCACAGGAGTTTGCTGGGACACTGCCTGTCTCCAACTCACAGTCCCCTCACCAAATCAAGTTCCGCCTGCATCTCACCCTGCACTAAAAACTAAACCACCTTAGCAGGCGGCTGAGGCTCCCACATCAGGCCAGCTCTTCCTGACCTTCCAGTTCGGGTCTCATACCTGCTCCATGCAGACCTGCAATTCCCTCAGTGTCAAGCAGCAGACCTACCTCTGCTCCTTGGTTCTCTTGGTCTGGAATACCCTTCCCACACATGTCCTCTGTTATGGGGTGAATTGTGTCCCTCCAAATGACAGGTTCAATCCTCACCCCCAGTACCTGTGAATGTGACTTAATTTGGAAATGGGGTCTTTGCCAGTGTGGTCAGGAGGAGGTCAGCTGGATTGGGGTGGGCCCTAATTCTGATGACTGGTGTCCTGATGAGAAGAGGGAGATCTGGACAGACACACAGAGAGGAGAGGCCACGTGAAGGCAGAGGCAGAGACCAGGATGACGTGTCTACAAGCGAAGGACCAGGAGGACGGCCAGGAACCACCAGAAGCTCAGAGGAAAGCAGGGAACAGGCCTCCCTCGCGGCCCCAGAAGGAAACGACCCTGCAACACCTTGATCTTGGACTTCTGCCTCCAGAACTGAGAGAATAAATGTCTGCTGTTTTTTTTTTTAATATCCCTTTTCACTTTTTTAAAAATAAGTTTTATTGTGGAATATAGGGCAACAGTGTGCTTCTCCAGGGCCCCTCAGCTCCAAGTCGTTGTCCTTCAATCTAGCTGTGGAGGGCGCAGCTCAGCTCCAAGTCCAGTTGCCATTTTCAATCTTTAGTTGCAGGGGCACAGCCCACCATCCCATGCGGGAATTGAACCTGCAACCTTGTTGTTGACAGCTCAACTGAGCCATCCGGCCGCCCCAAGTTTCTGCTGTTTTAAACCACCCAGCTTGTGGTCATCTGTTATGGCAGCCACAGGAAATGGATACACCCTACCTATCCCAAACACTTCCCCTGACAGAACCAGGATCACAGATGCTCCTGTGTGTACTGGGCACTGACTGTGCCAGGCATCGTGCCAGGCTGGGACACAGCAAAGAATAAGTCGCTGACACGCAAACTCGGAAGCCCAAGCAACGTGCCAAAGTGCTGCACTCAGCACACGACTGCCAAGGGACCAAGGGAAGGGACATTTGAGTGGGGCCTTGACGGCTGAGTAGGAGGTTTGCCTGGCAGAATCCTACCCAGACATGCTCCAAGGACAAGTTGTATACTTCCTGCTCTCTCATTAAGGAGCAGGCGTCTGGAAAACCCTGTCTTTTCTCAATGCTCTGAGCATGAGCAGCTGCTGTGGACACAGCTCACACGAGTGCGGGACATGCACCTCTCACCCCCTTCTCAGCCTGCCAGTAGAAGAGCCCTGGATACATAAATTCACTGTCAAAATACAAAGGCCTGGGCAGCAGGTTAGCTCAGTTGGTTAGAGCCCCAGGCTCTTAACAACAAGGTTGCCAGTTCCATCCCCACATGGGCCACTGTGAGCTCCGCCCTCTACAACTAGATTGAAACAACTACTTGACTTGAAACTGATGGGTCCTGGAAAAACACAAATAAAACTTAAAATAATAATAATAATATTAATTTAAAAAAAAAAAACAAAAAAAAAAAACACCAAGGCCTACCAGGTCAAATCAGATGACAGCTTAAACGGAAGCCCGATTTCCAATGGTCAGTCAACAGGCTGATTTTCTGCCGGGGGATGCAGTCAGCAGGTTTCCTTCTTTCTGATCTGAAGTTCAGGAGTGGTGCTCTAACACACACTTTTGCCTGGAGAATTTGGGAAGCTTTAATACGGGGTGAGTACAAAGTACAAATAACTGGATGAGTACTGAAGTCAAAGGTGGCGTCAGGAACAGGGACTGTGCTCATCACGCTTAAACTCCAAAAGCCAGGGTGCCCGGAGACCCCTGGGATTGCTAACATGCACCTCTGCCTCGCCAAGTGTCCTCACATCAAGTGTCACAGTCGGGGCTGACCCTGGAGCCGCTCATTGCCTGGGTTTGACTCCTGGTCTACCACTAACCAGCAGGCACTTAGCCTCCTTCTGCCTCAGTTTCCTCATCTATGAAATGGGGGCGACAATAACTACCACGAGGAATAAAATGAGTTATGATTTGCAAAGCCCTTATAACAGTACCTGGTGTGCAGTAAGCGCCACATAAGTGCTGACAAATAAAAATGCCCCACTTTTAAGCGCATTTCTGCTGTTTTTTCAACTGGCCTCTTTCCTGTTTGGTTTCCTGAGACTCCTCACGGGTCAAAACCAGCCACAGCAAAGGTAGTCGAGGAACAGACAAGGTCCCCAAGGTCTGGCGTCATCAGGGTGAATATCACCTTGGAAGGTAAGAGGCTGAGGGAACCAAGGAATACTGCTGCAACCCCCACGAATCCCAAAGTTAGAAAGAAATCAACACAGCCACCAAAATAGTTTAGAAGATTCAAACGGAAAGGCTAACATCATTTTTCCTCTGAACTTGTCATCTAAAGAGAAACAGCAGAAAATTTAAAATCCCAACTTCAAATCTTACGAGTTTTGTTAAAGGGGCCCCAAACCTACATAAACGTTATCTCTAGAAAACCATAAGGCCAAACTTACAGAACGTGAGGACAGGCTGTAAAGCAAACCTGCAATGTTTCTATTAGGCGGAGGCTTGCCCAGGTGTCACGCTGAAAAACAATTTGACAGGCGCATAAGAGCGGCTGAAGCTTGGCCAGCAGGTCGACCCCGAGGTGTCGCCCGCTCCTCCAAGGGCTGCGGCACGCTGGAACGGCGTCGCACACTCGAGACGCGCCCCTTTGTGCCTCCGAGTGCCAGCACCTTAGTGAGGGACGGGCGTAGCCGGCTGCTGGGCCAGGTCCCCGTCGCCCCGTGCGCTCCCTCCACTCGCTAAGCTGTGCGCAGGGGCTAGTGGCCACCCGCCGCGTTGCGCCACTGTCTTCGCCAGCCAGGCGGGTCCCCCCTGCGCCCTGCGCGGCCCAGAGCTATTCCCAGCGTGGCTCCGCGAACTCCATGCCGCGCAGGCCACTCTACCGACACCATCCCGGGAGAGCTCGGCCCCGCTGCCCTGCACCCTGCCCGCGGCGCAGGGACCTTGAAAGCGGTGGGTCCCCACCATGTCCGGCGCGGCCTGGCGCTGTTCCCGGCTTGGCCCCACGGACCCCACCCCGCGGACACCATCCCGAGGGCTCCAGTCCCCACCGTCCTGCGCCCTTGCCCCGCGGCCGCCGCGCGCCCCCTACCCCGAAGGCGGCGAGTCCCCACTGCGCCGGCTTGGCCCAGGGACACCACCCCACCGACACATTCCCGAGGGCGCCCAGCCCCGCCGCCCTGCGCCCCTGCTCGAGGCCCCCGCCCAAGTTGGCGCATGCTAGCGGCGGGGCGCTCTTGTGGCCCCGCGGGGTCGCGGCCGTCGGCTGCGCCCCGGCTTTGTTCGAGCCCCGCGCCCGCCGGCTGCCCGCGCCCCGGCTCCGCGCGCGCCCGCCGGTACCCCGCGCCACCCCCAGCCCGTGGGCCCCTGCCCACCTTCTGGATGGTTTGCTGCGTGACCTCCCCTTTGCCTCTCGGCCGGGCGGACGCGAAGGCCACCGACATGGTCGCGGCGCCGGCTCAGCACGAGATCATCGGGGTTTCTTCTCCGGCTGCGCTCGGCTGCCGGAGGAGCTCATTCTCCGCAGTCGCAGGGGGGCGGGGGCCGCGGGGGTGTCCCGCCGTGGGCCCGCCCGCCCCGCAGCCGCCGCCGAAGGCCTCCGGGCCCACCGCCCCGCCGCCCTGTGCACTGGAGGCCCTCGAGGCCCAGCCTCGCGCGGACACCCCAGGCGGCCGCCCCGCGCCCCGCGTCCGGCCCGCGGCCGCGGCTCCGCCCCCCGCGCCCGGCCGCCGGTGGTTCAGCCCGGCCCCGCCCCAGCGCGCGCTCACGTCCTCCCGACACCGCCGCTGCCGCCTGACGCCGCCTTACGCCCTCAGCGCAGTGGGCGGTGCCCGGGGGCGGGCGCGGCGCGGGCGCGGCGACGTCGAGTCTCTGTCGGTCCGGCGGTGAGTGTGCGCTTTTCCCTGTACCGGTTGCGCTTCTCGCCGGCATGAGCTACGACCGCGCCATCACGGTCTTCTCGCCTGACGGCCACCTTTTCCAAGTGGAGTACGCGCAGGAGGCCGTGAAGAAAGGCTCGACTGCGGTGAGCGGCGGGCCGGGCCGGGCCGGAAGCGGGGCGGGCGTGCGGGCGCTGCTGGGGCGCGGGCAGCAGGCCGGGCTCGGCCGTGGGAGCGGGGGAGACCCCAGGACGCGGAGGCAAGCCTAGGAACCCGCGAGGCCCGGCCTGGCCGCGTTGCTAGGGCGCGGGGAGGCCTCGGCGTGCGGGGGCGCCCCGAAACGTGCGGGCGTGCGCGAGCGGGCGTGGGCCGGGCGCGGCTGGGGACAGGAGGTGGCTCTGGGGAGGAGCGCGTCCCTCTCCGTCGCGAGGCCTGGGCCGCGGCGTCTGCAGCCCGCCGTGTGGGGCCCGGCGGCGTCTCGCTACCAGGCTTCGGCCAAGCGGCCGAGCTGACAGCCTCCTTTGTCGCCGGCGGTCTGTGGTCCCACTCGCCTTTTGAAATCAGCACAGGGACGCGGGTTGCACACACAGGAGCCCTGACGTTGGTGTTGCAGGAGGAAGTGGAAGGGGCACGTTGTGCATTGTGGGTGCCGGGAGCAGGGGAGCAGACAGGACAGGCCCGTGTCTGATGGGACCGCCCTGGAAACGCTGGGTTCTCACCAAGGGCAGTCGAGGTGGATGCTGCTGGAGAGTGATAGGTGCTTTGCAGACCAGCGAACTGGGTGTGAGGGGTGAGCTTCGAAGAGCCAGCCACCTTCCTCTGCACCTGGGCGGTGACGGCCATCTTGGCCTGGGAAGCCGGGGTCCTGGGGGGAGCTGGCTCCGGGGAGGGCCCGGTGTGGCCGTGGTGCGTGGGCACCAGACAGCAGGCTGGCTGGGCACGGGCTCGGTGAGTACTAAGTAAACAGGTGGCTGAGGTGAATTGCACCCAGACAGCCCCCATTCGGGGACTTTCCCAGCTAAGGGACAGCAGTGTCCTCCACGTCCGGGGGTTCTCAGTACTCGCCCGCACTTCCCACGCATGGGCCTCCTGAGTCTGACTGCTCTGCCGCCCGTGGTGGGCAGAGCGCTGCCCCACTGTCGTGTTGGCGTCTGCATGTACCTCTCATTTTGATCACTGCTTGAAATTTAAATTCATGGTGTCTTCGAAATACCTGTCAGTTTGTCTGCTGGTCAGTTTTTCTTTTACCACCTGGTATTTCAGAAGTTTGAGCTGGCAGACAAAGCACATGATTCTGTGAATTTTGGTGTTTATATTTCATGAATGTCTTTTGAAATTAAGGTCCAAAATCCATCTTGTGGCCTAACTCAGCTTAAGGAGCACTGGACAAAGAGTCCACTGCTTCGACCCCTCCCCCATAC
This sequence comes from Rhinolophus ferrumequinum, assembly GCF_004115265.2. Lineage (NCBI taxonomy): Eukaryota > Metazoa > Chordata > Mammalia > Chiroptera > Rhinolophidae > Rhinolophus > Rhinolophus ferrumequinum. Next base: position 1,348,526 of record NC_046306.1, read on the forward strand.
TACCTCGGGCCAGCCAGGGTGGCTGGTGGAAACTAGCATCTCTGGGCCTGGCGGCCTTTCCCTAGGGGAACTTTGAAGATCAAGTACACGAGAGAGGAATATAACACACTGCAGACCAGTGCTTCTCAACCAGAGGTGATAATGCACTTCAGGGGGCATTTGGCAACGTGTGGAGACATTGTGAAGTGTCCCAGATGTGGAGGCCAGGGAGGACGCCGAAGCCCTGCAGTGCACAGGCAACCCCACGGCAAACGCCATGGCCCAGGCGGAGGGCCCCTGCTCTGAACCAAGCCCATGTTGCCCTTCTGAGTGATTTTCCCCTTTGCACCTGTCTCGACTGGGGGGTTAACTGGCTGTCAGTGGTTTGTCCGTGTTTTAATACAGCTTTCTCCCCATATGGGATCAGCTGTAAGCAGAGCGCCCGCGCTCCCACTAGCAGTCAACACGATGTCCTTCCACCTGACAGCAAACTCACCTTCCCGCATCCGTGCACGTGGGCACACAGCCATGCAGGCGAGGGCGGGCTGGGCTGGGCGGCAGTGTGGTCCCAGGTACAGGAACACTGCTTCCGTTCAGGACACCGCACTGGAACGTTGGGCTTTCGGGCTGCAAGGCCCTGCACACAAGTGATGCTTCCATGTGCACACAGGTTGTGCAGCAGTTGCTTCTCTGTTGTGTTGTGACTAGAACTACAGCTCAGCATCTTAAAGACACAGGTCCCGATGCCTGGGCGAGCTTCACCTGAAGTGGATCAGTACCCACGGTGGGCAGGGTGGGTACCCACAGCAGGAAGGGGTGTGTGGGGCTGCTGTCCCAGGGTATTCGCAGGACCAGCGCACAGCTGCTCTCGGAGCTCGGCCTGGTGGCATAATCTCGTGTCGATTTTTGTCACAGGTTGGCGTTCGAGGAAAGGACATTGTTGTTCTTGGTGTGGAGAAGAAGTCCGTGGCCAAGCTGCAGGATGAGCGAACGGTGCGGAAGATCTGCGCCCTGGATGACAACGTCTGCATGGCGTTCGCAGGTGAGTCAGGCTCCGCGAAGGCGGAGTTTTGGAGTTTAACTGGTGGATGGGCTGTAGGGAGGCACATCTGTTGCTTTTAAAGCAACAGATCTGGGCCTTTAAGAAAAGGATTGGCCTCGGTTTCTTGGTGGGGAGGCTCTCTGCCCTGGATGGCTGAAGCCCAGGGGCCAAATGAATAAATACCCCAGGACGAGGGGGCTGTGCTGTCATCTCCACTGCTGTCGCCATGTCACCGGCTCAGTTAGTCTGTAGAGAGGTCAGGCGTGACATGGCGGACTGGGCCCGTGAGCAGGGAGGGCTGGCCACTGCCCCCTGCCTGGCGTGCATTGTGTCCTCAGCACGCATTTCCTCCTTCGGCAGGTCCACACTGGGGAGGTCCCAGTTCACCTGAACTAACCTTGACTTGCCTGGCCAAGGGCTTAGCGTGCTTCCATGTGCTCTGACGCACAACGTGCTCTCAGGACGTCCATGGAGGCGCACCGGTCCTGGCGGTCCTGGGCTTGGCCTCGGTGCTGGGTTGTAGAGGGCTGGTTTGGGAACCCTTGCCTGAGGTTCACTGCTCTCTGCTCGAGCGATCTGAGTCCGAGCGCAGCAGACGCAGTGACACTCAGCTGTCACTGCAGGCCTCACCGCCGACGCAAGAATAGTCATCAACAGGGCCCGGGTGGAGTGCCAGAGCCACCGGCTGACGGTGGAGGACCCGGTCACCGTGGAGTACATCACGCGCTACATTGCCAGTCTGAAGCAGGTGGGGACGCCGCACGCGGCTGGGCTCCGGTCGCAGCGTGGTCGCGGCTCTGTCCTTGGTGTGCTGGCCCCTTCCAGGCCCAGGCCTGGCCCCTCCTGGGACGTGTGTGCTTTTCTATCGCTTGCCCGTTTCGGTGCTGCTGTTCTTGTGCAGTGGCAAGGGGCAGGCCAAATGCCTATTTCTGGAGGGAAGTGATAGTTTTCGTCTTGCCATTCTGAACGGTCACCAAGGAGTTGGGAGGGGGCTGGAAGCCACCCCCACTCTTTGGTGACAAGCTAGTCCTCTTTAAAACCAGCTGTGTCACGTTACTCCACGTGGCCTCCGCTGTGCTCCCTGCTGCAGCCCTGGTCACTGGCACAGCCCACGGAGTGAGGACGGCAGAGCAGGGATGCCGCAGGGGACTGGCTGACCAGGCTGCCCGTCTGGATTGCAGAGGGCTGCAGAGCTTGCTCGGTGGTGTGCGCTCACCCCCCACTGCAGCAGTGGTTCTGAACGGCCGCCGGCTCTCTGGGGCCTTGCGTGCTACTGTGGCATGGTAACGCGCTCCTTCCCCCCGCAGCGCTACACGCAGAGCAACGGGCGCAGGCCGTTTGGCATCTCCGCCCTTATTGTGGGTTTCGACTTTGATGGCACCCCCCGACTCTATCAGACTGACCCGTCGGGCACATACCATGCCTGGAAGGTGAGTCACTGACGAACCGTGGCCTCCGGGCTGTCTCACCACAGTAAAGAGGCTTGGGAGGCCATTGCAGGTCCTGGACCTCCTGGCGCGGAACTTGGCCTCGGCCTACAAACATACGCGCGCACACACACACTGTCTCATAAAACTTCAATTTATGTGGGAGCAAAGAAGTTAAGTGGCACTGTTTTTTTGAGAAAAGGGCAGCAAGGTGTAAGGATACACGGCATCAAGTAAAATGGCACCTATCTTTCAATAATGAAGTAGAATTCCATTCTTGGTAAGAATCAGCACCAGCTCCAAACAGCCCTCTGGGAAAAGAAGGCGCAGGTCAGGGCCCGGGGCCCAGGCCACCTCCTGCCAGACTGCCTCTCACCGCAGCCCACGGGAGAGGGCGCAAGGCAGCGGCTGGCCGGCCCCACGGCTGGCTCTGGATTGTCACAGCTTGTGCCGTAATCGCTTTCAGGCCAACGCCATCGGCCGGGGCGCCAAGTCAGTGCGTGAATTTCTAGAGAAGAATTACACGGATGAAGCCATCGAAACGGACGATTTGACCATTAAGCTGGTTATCAAGGCCCTCCTGGAAGTAAGTTCGCCTTTGAAATCCCGGTGAGATGGTGGAGACACCCGCCTGGGGAGTGGACAGCAGAGCTGGGTGACAAGGGAGAAGGCAGCAAGGCTGCTGGGGCAGCCGCGGCCAGAGGCTCAGGTGCTCGTGCTCCAGCACACCGCTCACAGCAATCGCTCTGCCTTCCTGAGACTCGGCTGCTGCCAGAGTCAGAAATTAGGACTGGGAATGATGGTTGGGGGTCGTGAGGTCTTGGGCTGTCATGACATCGGAAATGCTGGTGGCTGAAGCCAGAGAGGTAGGTGGGCAGGGCTTGGTGGAGGAAGGACGTGACCCCGTCCACGTCTGCGTGCCGGGAGACAAGAGGGAGTGCAGGTGTCCCAGGGCTCGGGGTGCTGGGACTTCAGTGTCCCAGCCTTTCCCCGCATGTTGCAGGTGGTGCTGGCTCAGATGCACGTGACCATTTAAGGAACTTGCCAGAGCTGTTTGCTCCTGTGTCTGACGCTCTCATCTTCCCCCCAAGGTAGTTCAGTCAGGCGGGAAGAACATCGAACTGGCTGTGATGCGGCGAGACCAACCCCTCAAGGTAACCGCCGCCTTGTTTCTGTTTGTACTGCGCGAGCTCCCAGGGTCAGGGCACAGGCCTTGTGCTGTGGCTTTGGCCCTCGGCAAGGTTCTTCCCAAGGCCCCCCCACCAACGGGTCAAGAAAAAAGCATTCCATCCAATACTGCTCTCGGGTCACAGGCAGTGCACGGCTCTGTCCACATTGCAGGCGTGCTGCTGCTTTTCCATAGTCACCTCAGCTGTTGGTACGGGCCTGGCACACGTGGCCTTGGTTTCCCGCGCAAGCGGCTGTGGGGTAGTCTGCCCGGAGTCCAGGGCTTCCCACCCCAAAGCGGGCACTGCTGCACTGGGCCCCCTCTTGGGACTTGGGGGTTGACCATAACTCTTCTTTGGTAGATTTTAAATCCTGAAGAAATTGAGAAATATGTTGCCGAAATTGAAAAAGAAAAAGAAGAAAACGAAAAGAAGAAACAAAAGAAAGCAGCATCATGATGACTCAGTCCTGCTTGTAGTGATTTTTAAATTCAAATCATGGATGATTCTCTAACGACATGTGGGCATTTCCATTCCATTTATCACTGCAGCCCAAGTGTCCGCCAATAAACTTGCATATTTTTAACCTTTTCTTGTTCAGAGAGTGTGTCTCTTTCGGTGTCCTGAGCACATGGAGTCCTCCCTCGCTGTTGACCAGAGTGCTTTCCTCAGTGGGAGATTTCCTCCCGGTTCTCCGGTGCCAGGCTCCAAGGTGATGAGCCACTGACTGCAGCCGGGGTTGCTCCTCCCTGGGGGGCTGTGGAGAGGCTCCAAGGAGTCCCAGCCCACTGATGCTATGGGTGCTGTATGTGGCTGCCGGAGAGGCGAGGCACCTCTTGTCAACGTGCAAACTCGGTTTCTCCTTCCGAGATCCTAAACAGACTGATTTTGTTTGACCTTCGTTCAAGTTCCTAATGAACATAGAAGGGCAAGGACACAAGTGCAGGCAGCACTCGGTTCAAGTGCTTGACTCAGTTTTGCAGAGTGGCCGCTGTCTTCAGAGCTCGTTGTTTCTGGTTTTGGTAGCTCAAGTCTTCAGCTTTCTCCTGTTTTCTCCCTTGACTTCTGGTGCTGGCTATTCCCTGCCCTCTCTCGCTGTTTAGCCAGAAAGACTGTCCTTTTAGCTTCCAGGCCAGCAGCAGTTCAGTCATGGCCCTCAGCTTTGTCTTTACAGAAAAATCCTGTAACAAGCCCCTTTGCACAACTCGGCCACTTTGCACGATGCCTGGCTGCCAGCCCTGGTGATGGCGCTCCCATGCCCGTAGGATTCCAGGGCCCTGCTTTCCACCTCAGTACAGCGTCTACCTCTGGGTTCTGGAGTAATGGAACATGTCTGTCTTCTCAAAAGGAGTCAACAGGCCCAGACACGAGCAGCTCAGCATAAAACGTGATTGTCCAAATGGTTTTCAGTGTAAGACTCAAATAGCAAGGTTAGTCATAGGTGGGAACTGACTTGACTATATTTAGAATCTCAAAGAAAACACCGCTTCAGTTCAACTGTTGAGTCACCTAACTAGTTTAGGATTTGTGCCCCGGCTGCCTACATCTAGCATGCACAGCACGGGAGATCTTTTTTATTGGTCAAGGATGTTAGTTGCCAAGACTACAGAACCTGACACTGACAGCCAGGCCCAGACAAAGGCCAGCTGTCTGGCCCCGAGTCACAGGCAGGTACTGACAGGGAAGCGACACAGCTACCAGTGGGCCGAGTCCTCTGGGATCGTGTCTTCAAGTCTGACACCAGCCTGTCCTTGCTTTTCTGCACGTTCCAAGGGACTGACAACTTGGGAGCTCTGGGAGCTTGGAGGCTGCAGCAGGGGGTGGGAAAAAGGTCCACTTCTACAGCAGGTTGATGTGAACAGTTTTTTAAGCTACTTTGTGTCTAAAGTGTCTGGGAAGCAGAGCCCCTTGTCCCGGGAGGTGGCCCCCAGTGGACTTGGATCCGCCCCTCACCCAAACAAGCCTGGGCCTGACAGCACCGCCTGGGGATGGCACGTCAGGTGTGGTGCCATGTGATTCTGACAGTCAATAGGACTGTTTACATTCAGAGTCGAGAGGCGAGTTTTAAAGGTTTGCATGTTTATTTATAATTACAATTTACATTATTCCAACATAGTGGCCTCACAGCTACATTCTAATTCTTAGGCATTACTCCTACAAAAATAAACCCAAGCTCTTACAGTAACTTAATACGGAACCAAAACCTTTACATCTACTTAAGGGGGTTAGTTACGAAGGTGCTTATGCTCAACACATGCCCCGTCGAGCAGGGGCGCATGCTCCCACTAAAGGGCTGACCCCTTGCCTCATGCAACCAGTTTATGTCCCCACCCTCCCCTCCACCCACCTTTTAAACAAAAAACACGGAACTATTTACAATTCAGGGAAGATAATGCTCTTGGTCAACTGACCTTACAAAAAAGACTGGCTCGTTTCCAAGTGGATGAGACACCAAACAATGTTGGCCCGGCTTCCCACACGGACTGGCCCCGGCTGGGCTGGCTGGGACAGCGGAGGACGGGGACACGAGAGGGTTTGTCCTGGGCTTCCACCCCAACCCCCATTCCTATGGAAGCCAAGCTCAGCAAACAGCTAGCTCACGTTCAGGACCCCTTCCCACTTCAAGAGTTCCCCCCCCCCGCCACCGCCAGCCCCCAAACTTGACACCACCACTCCGGACATCAGGTTGTCTGGTCTGCTTGTACAACATCATCTGTGGATCACCCCACTTTCCCTGCCCCAGGCCCATGCTCTGGGTGCTGGCCCTGCCTAGCTCCTGGGACCTCACCAGTGGCAGTGGGGGTGCCAGGCCAGCAGCACCAGGGGCCTTTTGGGTTACAGAGCTATGCCTGGCTGCCAAATGAGATTTGGTTCCACTGTAAAAGTCAAAGCTGTCCAAAAAGTCACAAAGTGAGGATCAAGCTGTCACTTTAGAAACCTTTTTGCAAAATACCAAAACCTTAGACTGCACAACTGAGGAGGAAAGATCAAGACACTCTGGAGAGGTTATCCATAAATACTTCCCCCAAAACAAGTGGTTCTAACGCAGACCACGTCCAATTTCCGTGAAGTCCAGAACAAAAGGATGAGAATTTTCCCAATTCGGTAAACAAAGTGACCCATCGTCTCCCCGGTTAGTGCAGTGTCTTCCATCGCCTCACACAGCTGCGTTGCTGCTGCTTCGGCAGGCCTGTGGGATAATACCCAGTGAGCGCCTCGGAAGTTGGGAGGCGGCTCCCCAGCGTAAGCCAGGCACTGCCTGGGATGAAGAGCAGGAGGGGCTCAGCATCCCCCGCCCGTCAGACCAGGGCTTCCCAGACTTGCCTATTAACCCACAGTGAAAATTGTCTTTGGACACGAGATGGGACAGCTCCAGCCCCCCCCACCTGGCTGGAGCAGGTCAGCACCATAACCTGTTCACCACCACACCCTAAGGACTGGGCACCAAGTCACCCAGGACCTGGTTGAAAACGCGGGCTCCGAGTCAGCTCACAGCCGGGCTGTGCCGAGACCCTGGCTGGCAACAAGCTCTCCTTACTGACCCCCTCGAGTCACAAGCACCCAGCCCTCCGGCACCTGGAACCTGGGCCCCTCCCCAGATGCGGGTACAGTTGGCCCTGGGTCTTGCTGTCCCCAAAGAGCCCCCTGGATGACTCAGAGGGTCAAGGCCCTTCGTTTGGCCTGGAACCTCGAGCTGTCTCTTCTCACTGGAAGCCAGAGCCGGCCACTGCCCAGCCCTGAGCTCTTCCTGAAGAGGCTCCCCACAAGGTGCTCCCGTCCCAACGCCCCCCACAGGGCCCGGGAGGGTCCCTCACTCACCGTCGGCCGCTTCCTTACACCCTGCCAGTCCCAGCTCTGTGGGACGTCGGGTTGCGCCGGGTTGTCCCGCTGCCCCGGCCCCCGCGCAATCCCCCCCGGAAACCACGGCCACGAAGAAACCTTCCTGACACCCCGAAAGTCTCCGTGTTGAGCTTCCTCTCCTCAGCCCACGTGGTCCGCCTGGAACTGATCAAGACAAGGGGTGTGAAACTACCTGCAGGGGCGCCCCAGAAGGAGGACAGATGGTCACTTGTTACTAGAGCCATGGGGGCGACCCAACCAGGCTGCTGCAGCCCGAGACCCAGCACCACAGGTGCTCCCGGCCGCATTTCCAGCCAAGCCTATTCCTCACTGCACTGGGCTGCTCGCTACAAAACTCTCTGGCCTTTGTCACCTACAGTGAGCACGACTCTCGTGTGCTCGAAGGAAGCCTCCACTGCTTGCCAGGCCCAAGGCCCGCACAGGCTCCGAGACCTGGAGCAGGTCCCCGACCTCTCTGAACAAGCTCCTATTAGACAAGGAGGAGACTGGGTTACATGTGGCAAGGCCCCCCAGAACATGCTTATGCCCCTTGGGGTGGGGACACAGCAGCAGCACTCTACACTGTCCCAGCATCCTTTGTGCTACCTGAATATACAGCCAATACCCCTATACCCACAGCGAGGACCCCACGTGCTTGCAGACAGCTCACACACAACACCCCCAGACCCCTCATTGAAAGACACAGCAGCTGCGCCCTTGAGCTGTCTGGCTAGGCCAATGACGGGGACGTCACCGGCTTTCACATCTGGTCAGCAAACCCCACCAGCTCCACTTCAACCTGGTTCAGAAGCCAAGCTCCCCAACCCCATTCTGAGACACCTAAACCACCCTGGGTGGACATGTAGTCCTTCTCACGTAAGACCCAGTGAAGCTTCAGATGGCATCGATCCTCAGCGCCCAACCCGACAGCTTGCAGTGCAGCACTTGAGATAAAAGCCAGGCACCCCCATGACCTTCGAACTCTGAGGGCACCCCCCCCATCATAGCTCCTCCCTGGCCCGCCGGCTCTGCTCCAGCCACATGGGCCCCAACGCGGCCACCCCACCCAGCCCAGAAAAGCTGCTTTTACTTTATGCACAGGCTGGGAGACCTCAGCATGCGAGCACCTCATTCTCACCACACCCCTCGCCGCCCCCCGCACTGCTTGGTTTCCCCAGTGCATTTCCATCTTACGTATGTACATTTTTCCCATCACCTACTTCCCCTGCCAGAATGTCTAAGTGGGGGAAGGTCAGAATCTCCTTGCTTGGTTTCTGCGGTCTCTGGTGCCAAGCAGTGGGCCTGGCACTCCGCCTGCAGAATGGATGTGTTTCTACACCCCGCCTGTTCCGTAGACTCCTTTCACCTCGGTCTAGCTTGTCCATGGCCAACACCTGAGCACCAGCTGCTGGGTGCTAAAAACACAGCATGTGACAGGGTTCCCAGCAATCAGGTGAAAACACACTGGGACACAACACACTGCCTCAGGCAGCAAGGGCCTTGGGCCACCAGGGTCAGCTGATGGATGTCCCTCAGCTGGGGGGGGCGGGGACTGAACCCGGCTGTGATGGAGAGGGGCAGACAAGCCAAGAGGGAAGCAGGGGCTGGACGTCGGGCAGACCCCTCCGGGGCCTGTGACTGCCAAGGCTTCCCATGCTGCCACCAACCACCACTGCTGGCTCCGTGACTGCTGTACTCATTAAGGCAAGAACGCGAGCAGGCCCCCGAGAGCTGCCCTGAACCTGAGGTCGCACGCTGGTCTTCGGGAGAGCGTGGCCTCCTCCGAGTTCCGAGACAGTGAGTCCTCCCCACCCGCTCACTGAGGCCTCACCCCGCCCCCCGGCCTCCAACCTGGTCTTGAGCTCAGAGGAGATGTTGTCGAAGAAGGACTTGGACTTGTCGTAGTAGCAGTTGGGCCCCAGGTGGTCCTCCTCAGCGGGGGCCTCGTCACTCTGGGTCACCACCGCCGGGTCCTTCTCTTCCCCTTTCTCCGCTTTGTCATCTGCACAGAGAAGCACACCCAGAACTGCTGGGAAGCAGCCAATGCCCTCGACACCATCCTCAGGCCTCAGCCGCGCGGCCCCGAGTGCTGTGCCGAGTGGCCTCCTCCTCGCTCCGACCTGCTGGCCCTGTCTGGCCGGACTGTGCCGTCCACTCTGCACATTTCAGTGGTTCCTCAGGTGGCACCCCGCACTCCGGCCACCATCTCAACCCCACCCCCTGGTCCCAGCGGTCTTTCCTTGACCTGCTCTACGGATACTCCTTGGGGAGGAGGAGCGTGATCTTCCTGGAACGACGCAGACCTTTAAAATTCAGCTTCTTCTTAAATTCTTTGTCCAGCTCCTCGCGGTTGAACTGGGCGTTTGCACTCTCAAAATCGAAGTCGCCTTCAAACTTGATCGTGTTCTCCTTGACGTGAGTTGGGCGGCTTTGCCCTCTGGAGCGGTTCCTTGTTCGTCTGTTCCCTGTGGAGAAATGAGTTCCGGCTGGTCAGGCACCACCCGACGTTGCTGAGTGAGAGGTGGATGACAGAGGGCAGGCACCCTCAAGCAGCCCCACAGAAAAGCGGCCAGGGCAGGCAGAGCACCTGGGTGGCTCGGGCCCTGGGCTCAGGTGGCAGCGGCTGTTACCTGATCTCCTCCTCTGGGGCCTTCTGTTCTCGTCGTTCACCTGCCCTTGAGCTTGCACAGCGGCCGGCTGAGCTACATCTAAAGCGCAAAAGGGAAGAGTGAGGCAAGCGCCTGCGAGAGCATAAGCCAAAGACGGAAGCGGGCAGCACCTCCCCGGGCCATGCGGCAGGAGCCTGCCCTGCAAAAGCATGTGGTGCTTAGGGTGGGGGGTGTAGTTATTTCCAGAAAAGCTGAGAAGAGGGAGCACACTCCGGGGCCACGTGTCTCAGTACCGCTGGCGGTCTTGCTGCTGGGCGGGGCCGGGCGCCCGTTGAGCTGCATCCCCACTGGGCCCTTGCCGGGTAACAGCTTTTTGGCGTTCAGGTTATCAAGCGAACCAGTCTGGACAGCCTGCTCCACCATGGGGCTCTTGCCGACTGGGACGGATGGAAAACCAGCTCCTGAGTTGGGAAGAGGAGGAGGGATGGAGAAAAGCCAAAAGAAGAAACTGTCACACCCCCCTCCAGACACTTCTGTCATGGCTGGCGTGCCAAGCAGGAGAAAGGCAACCACCTCGAGGTCCTACCAAACCCAGGCAAAGCCCCCTCAGGGGCCACCCCTCTGCACCCAGTCTGCCAGCAACACAGCACAGCCAGCTCAGCCCAGAAGCCAAGCCCCAGGCTCCCTGTGTCAGGGAACCCCAAGGAGGTGAAAAACTCCCAGCCACAAATGAACACCACACAGGCGGTTTAGAAATAGCTTTCCAAAACCACCTGAGGGGTTTGGTGGTTCTGAGATGGCTGGTGAACACTCACTCTAAGAATGTTTTGTGCTGGGTCACGCTGGGGGAGAACCATGCAGCCTGAGTTTGTCCAGAAAATGCAGCGGTCAGCCTTTGAAGTTAAAATCTAGAATACTATCATGTTTGCTTAAGGCATAACACCACCAAAAAGGATGACACAGTAAGAGTGGACTACAGAGAAGTAACAGCCTACACTCCTCGAGAATCAAGCTCATCACGGAAACAAAAGCCTCCAGCTGCCCCTGGTGACGGGGCTGCACTCCCAGCCCTGAGCACAGGAGGTAACTGCTCAGACACGGCGCTCCCAAGACAGTCCTCTACAGCAAGAAGAGGAGGGATGTGCATCCCACACACACATCCCCACTTTGCTCCTGCATCTGTGGCCAGTGTTTAAACGGGGCCGTGTGGGACTGGGTGGAGGTGACACAGAAAATGAAGTTACCCCTAACTACGGGGTAACTAATTTGAAAAGGATGACCCTATATGAGTGAACAGCAGATATTTCACCTTTTCCCCAACATGGGACAGAAACTAGAGAAATTCCTAGTGGCAAATGCGTTGTAACCAGATCCAGCTACTCCCAGGGCCGACTGGGACAGCCTCCATCCATCTGACACCTTAAGGGTCCTCTACGACAGGCACTGACCCAGGCCACTTTCTCTGGCCTGTCACCCCACTCAGCATGGACTTCCCTGAGTGACACGGCTCGGGATGGTTTCCTGCTCACACTGGAACTGCATGGGGCAAGAATCAGGCTTGTCCTTTTTGTAATGCCAGAGCAGTTAAAACCATCTTGCCCTATGAGTTTTATGTTAACGGTGCTAAGAAAAACGAACTTGAGTGTAATTTTCAGGCGGGGAGAAGGCCTTACTACTACTGTGAGTGGAATACACTGGCACTCATGCAGGACAAATGACGACACGTGCAAAGTGACTGACCCACAGTAGTTGTGCCATAATGAAAGCCCGGCTATTACCCTGAACCCAGTCTCTCCAATGGTGAGAGCAGAGCTCTGTCTCCAACAGTCACGCATGCGAATTTCAGACCCCCAGTAAAATGAGAACAACGCCAGGAAAGGCGAAGAAACCCCACGGGCACCGCCCCCCAGCAGACAGGTGGTGAACACCAGCATTAAGAAGCCAGTCATCGGGCCCACACTGTTCACCTGTCAACAGCTCGGGCCACGCACTTGTTTGAAACAGCTTCATTTTACAAAGACACATGAGAACCCCTATTTTGATGAGTGAGGAGCGTGCCATGGGTCCTACGTGGCCTGAGTCGTTTAGGGGTGTTCCCCTGCAGTCTTCCCCGCAATCTGGACCACGGTTAGGACCAGCAGAAAGCCCAGGAAATGGCCTTCTTGTGCACAGGGCCGTTTCACACATGTGGCAATCGCGGGACAGGTCAGAATAGGCCCTGGACCCAGGGAGAGTGGACGAAATGTTTCCCCAGTTCTTTCTAATCCTCCTTGAAAACTGGAGTTAGTAAGTTAGCACTATGTGCTGAACCAGAGAGAAACCGCTTCACTGATCCACAGGCTTAGCAAAGTAACTGCTACAGCTACTATCACTCTGGTCTACTGGTTACCCCTCGCTCTTAGGATGGCTTGCAAGACAGCATGCAGTTCTCCAAGACTGCTGTTACCCTTGGAAGTGAGCTGGTGTGGCTCTGAGCACATGTCAGGCTCTGAAACGGGCTGTGGAGATGGAGAGGAGCTAGGGCTGGAGGCTGCGGCCGAGGCTGGCGGGCTTACCAGCTTCTCTAAAAGAAGAGAAACAAGAAAAGAGCAAAAAGAAAGGGTACAGATAAGTAATGAGAAACTTGTCTTGTGTCCAGCCAGCTCGGAAAGAGCCAAGCGTCTCTCGCAGGACACTTGGCTCCCACAAACCTATTCTAGAAACACAGGGAGAGACTGAGAAGGGCACCGCACACTAGGAGCAGCCAGCAAGACAACCTGACTTTCAGAAACAAGTGACCCACAGAACCGTCTAGGGCCGGATCACACCCATTGCTTAGAGCAGGAGCAAGGGCGGGGGAGGCCTGCCAACTCTGGTGTGACTGCATCGCAAAGCTCCGGCCGGGGCCAGGCGGACCTTCTCTCCACATGTGTGGGAGAGTCTCAGTCCAGGCTTAGTCAACCTGGGGAAACCGAATTTTTGAGCGAGGCATTGACAGCAAAACGGTAGACGACAGAACAGGTGGGCGTCGTATTTAACTTATGTTTATGGGCTTACAAAGGTGCAGGTAATTATAACTCATCTGGAATTACACCTATCAGTCATCACGTCTTCCCAGCAGACGTCCCATGACTTCCACCCAGACCTAGGCTGACATTCGATGAATACTGATTAGATTCACCTGTTCCAAAACGCAGACTGCTGCCTCTTTACTCTCAAGCAAGCAGTTGTAAGACGTTCTGACTAGTTGCAGCTGCACTGAATAATGTACTAAGTGTGCCCTGTAGGCTGAACGTGACAAGGACAGCGTCCCCCCATCAGGACCTGTGGCTCTGCTCCCTGGAGGTCACGGCATGGGCAGTTCACCAGGTAGAAACAGGTTACTCACCTAGACCCAACGAAGCTGCGTACTGCTGGCTCAGCAGGGAGCTGGCGGCCAGCTGGCTGTAGGGTGGCATCCCTCTGAAGGGGCTGTAAGGCACGTGTGGCTGGAAGGAAGAGGCCGAGCCCAGGGAAGACTGAGCAAGGAGACACAGAAGTGAGAGCAGCGTAAGGCGCCCCTGTCACCCTGCCTGGGGGGTACTGTTCAGACAGGGAAAGCAGCCCGATCTGCCAGCCTGCGTTCCTGGGTGCGCTCAAGGGTGACTTTCAAGATGGTGTTGGGAAGTCAAAGCTGCCTTCCCCGCCCAGCTTCCCCTGGCCAGGGAATTCCCACATGAATTTCTCCTAAGTCAATTAACCCCTCCAATGGTCCCCACTACCCGGCATCAGGTAGTCCAGGCTCTGCAAGAGAACAAAATGCCATCCTTGGCTTGGCCCTGCCGCCAACACGCAGTGTGGCCGGGGACCTATCTCCAGGTCCCCAGGCATCCCCCTTTCCCTGCCCAGTGGCCCAGAGCACACCCACCGAGCATGCGCGCAGTCCCACAGCCTTCTGCACAAGGGCAAGTGAGTACCTAATGCACAAGCCTCTGGGACCCGAGGTCCACATACCAAACACAGCAGGCAAACCCTGAGTCCCACAGCACTGCAATGCAACGTGGACGGTGCAGGGAGCCAAGTCCTGCCCCACTGCGAGCATCTTAGCCACTCCCACCACGCCACTGGGGTGTGGGACCAGAAACTAAGGACAAACACAATTCCTAAGCGCACCCCCTGCCCCCCTCCGCCGCCCCTGCACGTCTCACTCTCCTGCACACACTACTGCATGCTACGGGAATTAAGACTTTCCATGGCAACAACAACGGACCAGACAACATTAAACCACTTTTCGTGAAAAGGCTATTCCTTGAGTTGACTACTCTGGCCAAAGAATGACACCAAGAATGACACTATCTGAAAGCCAGAATCTCAGAGACGTGCCCAAGGAGTGGCGCCACGCACTTACCTGAACGATGGCAGGATCCTGAGGGAGTGCATGCTGAGCTTTCGGAGGCTCGCATACCGTAATATCTTTGATATCACTTCCCCGGAAAATGATGTACTCGTAAATCTCCTCTCTCGGAGGCGCAGGCCTATCTGTGGGGCGATCTTCGGTACCAAAGGACCTCACTTAGGAGTGAGAAAAAAACAGTAAGTGTTGTCCTCAGCCAAGTGCATTCAGCCCTCTGGTTCTGCAGGTCCCGAGCTTTCCAAACACGGGGCAAGTGGCCCTTGCCCTGGGTGCCATCCACAGCCCAGCACCGCTTTCCACGTTTCAGAAATTATTCCACATACACCCCTCAGATTTTCAAAGGGCAATACCAACAAGACCCCAGTTGACAAAGCACCAAAAAGTTCCAGATCACAAAGACAACAAGGAACAAGCCCGAGGCCTGGCGCTCTCATACAGTCTACGTTCTCAGGTGTGAACACAGAAGACAGGCTGCCCGGGACAGGCCAAGTTTGCTCACGTCTGACGTGGCAGATTAAAAGCCCAACAGCTGCTTTTTGACCCAGACCCCTGACATATCACCACTGAGGAAACACATCACCCAGAGGAGTCCCTTTTCTCTGGAGAGAAGCCAGGAGGTTGAGTGTGGTCCCCACCCCGTACACACAACCAGCCTGGGAGGAGCCCTTACAGAACAATGGGAGAACTTCGACCCACACCATCAGCTTCTCTGGCTGTGGAGGGGCTTCTTGGGGTATTAATTCCTCCCAGAGGGCTCAAGGAGCCCAACGGATCCTCTCTTTAGATCTCTGGGGCAGAGCTGGGCTTGAAGCAGCTTCTATCTAACCTACACACAACTCTTGCTGAGGATCAGGAACTACTATGGGCCTCAGTTTCCCCAACTGGGATGTCAGGTCACATGCAGTCAAGTGCCAAGAGACCCATCAAACAAACAGTCCTTCGGTAGACCTGGCTGCATGCAGCACTTCTAAGACGCAGGGGAAGGACACTCGCCATCTTTCCCGAAGGAAGAAGACAAAGAAACTTTGGGGCCCCCTCCTGCCTCAACAAGCTCAGAAAAGATTCTGGACTCCTCTAGAACCACAGCACAGCCGTCTTTCTCGAAGTCTCCAAGGGGCTTCAGTGTGCTTACTTACCTGTCCCTACAGGGAGGGATCTGCCACAAAAGGGTAAACCCAGACGCAACATCTGGGTTAGGATGGGCAAGCGCTTTAAACCGGGGCACCTAGCTGCCGACCAATGCTTCTATCCTGGCAGGAAGTTCCATTAAAACGTGGTATTTGTTCAGGCTCGAGGCCCCAGCTGCTTAATAGATTCCAGAAGGGCTTGCAGGAGGTGGGTTTTCTCGCCCCCAGCCTTCTGGGTAGGCCCCGGGGAGACTCGGGCCCCTCGCCCCGCCCCGCGGGTTCTCTGCGCCAGCTGCCCCTCGGGCAGGTGGGGAGGAAGCAGCCCAACAATCCCGACCCCCACCTGCAGAGGTGGGCTACGCGGTGGAGGGGGCGGCGCCGCGGGAGCTGGACCCTCCCCCACCACCCCACCCCAACCCCGACTGGGCGGGCCCGTCGCAAACAATAACGCCGGGGCCGGGGGAGACCATTGTGCCGGCCGGGGGCGCCCCGGGGGGCGGGGATGCCCGGGAGTGGGGGACAGCGGGGAGCGCCCCGGGGGGCAGGGATGGCTGGGGGTGGGAGCCCGCAAGGGGTCCTGGGGGGGGCGGCGCGGAGACCGGGGAGTCGTGGGGGTGGAGCCAGACTGTTGGCTGGCGGGGGTCGGGCGGTTGGCGCGGCCGCGGGGCCGCTACCTTTGGCGAGCGCCACGGTGGAGTTGTCCGTGTCGATGGTGTACAGGATGCCCTCGTAGCGGATCTGCGCCTTGGAGATGAGGCTTATCTTGCTGCCCAGGTACGGGGTGCCCGACGAGCCGCTCATGGCGACGGCCGCCCGGCCTTGCCCGCTCGCCTCCGCTCGGTCGCCTCGCTGGCTGCTCTGCTGCCACCGAGCTCCTCCGCCGCCTCCGCCTCGGTGCCGCTTCACCACCGCCCGAGGGGCCCGCGCGGAAACCAGCAAGCGAGCGGCGGCGCGCGGCGGGGGTCTCGGAGAGAAGCGCGGGGGAGGAGGGGCCGCAGCAGCCACATCCGGGGCCTCGCGTCGCTACGCCCCGCCCCCGCACGCTCGCCTTCCATTGGCTCGTCTCTCTTGCCGCCCTTTAAATATGGCCGCGCTGCCGGCCTAGGGGCGGGCCCGCACTCGGCGCCTGCGCGGCGAGCGCGCCAACCCCGGCAGGTTCTCCCCGACTTTCCGCCCCCCCCCCCCTCGGTCGGCTCCCGGCGGGCCCCGCGCGGGGTGGGAGCACGAGACCCGGAGGGCGGGCCTGGGGGAGGGGTGGGAACAGAGCTGGGCGGAGCGCGGGTGAGCCGGGCGGGTGTGTGGGGACGGAAGGGAGGGGACAGAGGGGCGCAGTGGGTGGACTGAGCTGGGGGGGAAGGTCGGACGGGACGGAGCGCGCGTGCGTGGGGGCGGAGCTCTAGGCCCCGCCCGCCGCGCGTGCCGGCCGGGCCCCAGCCCTGGTGCTGCGAGCTGGTAGACTTGACCCTACAGCGCGGTCTCAGTTTTCCTCCTGCAGAAGCACGCGGGGGCGGCTTTTTCTGTCCTGGCTCAGAAGGTCTACTGCCCGGGGTGCGCCCCGACCCTCCCCTTCCCCAGCTCCGCGCTGGGGTTCTTGCCCGCGGGGCGAAGCTGGGGGGATCCCTGCTGCGCGAGGTGAAGGCGGGAGCCCGGTCCGGGGGTTGAGGACGGGGTGGGGAGCGAGAGGTTGGAGGGTCCCTGCCGGGAGAGTGAAGGCGGGGGCCGCCCTACGGGCGTGGGGCGCAGTAGTATTACAGCTGCGGGTAACGAGCGCTTCCGGCGCGTCAGCTACTAAATATAACGAGCTGAGCGCTTCTTCTCCTTTCATCCTGCTCCTCCCCCAAACCTGCGGTGGCATTCCCCGTCCCTTAAAATAAATCCAACAGGCCACCAGGCCTCAAAGCCCCGCCTGACCTGGCCTGCCTGCCGCCTAGCCCGACTGGCCCAGAGGCCCGGCTGGGCCTTGTCTCTTGAAGTGGAAACGGGCCGCGCCTCACGTCGGATCAGACCGGGTCTTCCCCGCGCAGCGCTCGGCTCCATTAATGATGATGCGTGTGCCCTTGCTTTTTGTTTCCCTCTCCCTCCTAACTGTGCTCATCAGATCAGGACCACTATTGGGCCCTGAAAAAAACAATCGTGGGTGGTGATTAATATTTCGTAACAATGAAACAGTAAAATAGAAAATATCAGAGCCTCCCACATAAGACTGAGTATTGCTTTGTGAAGCGGTTATAATGTATGTTTAAAGGGATGCTTGGTCAAGATGTGAAATGTATTTCTTAACCCTGAGTGCTAGACAAAAAAGGGAAAGCCCCTGCAGAGAAGTTACCTCCAAGCAGGTAGGCGTCTGACTCCCCATTTCCAGAGGAGGAAGCAGATGGCAGTAAAGGGGAGCAGGCAAGTTGCAGACCGGGCAGGCTCTTGCCCTTTGTGTATGCCCCCACCCTGGGTCCCACCCGGCAACGGCCACTGAGAAGAGAACAGTAACGGGCTTGAGAAAAGGGAGAATCACAAGGGAAACCGGATAAGTCCTCCAAGTTGATGTGCTAAGATTTACCTGTAGGTCCCAGCACTGCTTCTTGGCTCCTGGAAAGCTGCTGCTGAGCAGGCGCAGCCCAGCCGCGGTGAGAGAGCTTTCCTGGGACTGGCGCGTCCTGCCCCCAGAAGTGAGAAGGGACTCTCCCTCAGCACAGCACAACCTTCCCCAGGGGTACACCTGTCAGGAGTAGGTGCTGCCCCAGGTCTCCGGGTCACCTCACTCAGCAACTGTCTGGTCTGGTGGTCCCCTTGCGCAGCTTACATCCCCCCTGCCCCCCACATTCCAGGTCCAGAACATGACTTGCCCAAGGTCACAGATTCCATGCCTCACACCTCCAGTTGTCTGAGCCACAGCTTCTGTGTGTGTGTTGGGGGGGTGGCTGCGTTCTTCACTAATAGGAACTGATTCTATCTTGGAAAAGGGAGCTGGATCCCGAGCCCACGACCAGGTTAGTAGGGTGCTGTTCCCGGAGACCTTTGAGAGCTTGCCAGGCTCCTGGGTGTGGAGCTGGGCGCTTCCCTGAAGACCTTAGCCATGGGCAAATACCCAGGCAGGGCTGAGGCTAAAAATACACACGGTGCACAGGTCCCGGAATGCCAGCCCTGCCATTCGTTCCTCCGTGTCTGTGGAGGGCGCCTGCGGAAGGTCTGAGAAGGGGAGAAGTTGTACAGGGACGTAAACCTGGCGCAGGAGCCAATTGATGGGGTGTGTTCTCCAGGCTGGAGCACACCCATCCAGCACCTCCACCTGAAACAGCTCTTCCCAACGCCCACCCACTCGGTGATCACCAAGCCTCAGACTACTGGGCAGAGGGGTGTAGAGACGAGCTGGGAAGCTGGAAGACTCCCTGGCTCGGTTTCTCCATTTGCCAGATGGAGATTTTTTTTTTAAGGAGGGCGCAGCTCACAGTGGCCCATGTGGGGATCGAACCGGCGACCTTGGTCTTATTAGCACCACGCTGTAACCAGCTGAGCTAACCGGCCGCCCCAATGGAGATAATAGCTCCCTTGCCCATCTCACTGGGGGTTGTGAGGATCCCGGAATACAGTACCTGGAAAGGGGCCAGGGCCACACGGGAGACCTGGTGTGCACAGGGGAACACAGAGGCAGTTAGCGAGGTTTCCAGTGCAACCATGAACCACTTACTAAGCGCCTATTGTGTGTGTGGAGGAGAAGGAAGCCATCCCTAATAAAAGCAGTTGTGACTACATGGGCACCGGACCCTGCTCTGGGCTCTATCACCAGTCTAGCTGCGGTCACATGGCCAGCGTTCTGTGGCAGGTGAGGGGCACTTTGGCACAGAAAACCCTTTGTGACTAATGTGTCACTGAGGGAGAATGACCCGCATGCCACTGATTGCACAGGTGTCATCGCTTAGTGGGAACAAAGCAGAACAGGTGAGTTGATTTAAAGAAATGTTAATGATAGGTGTTCCACAGATACAGCAAAAGTCAGTGGTCTAAAGCATGGGACGGCACCAGTGAGGTGGGACCTCGCTTGTCCCCTCCCGTCCTTCAGGCCCTGGCACAGGGCGGGGCAGCCCTCGCCCACCTGCAGAGAGCGAGCAGCCCATGGAGCTGAGGGATTACAGTGGGCTGGGGGGAGAGATCAGGGCTGGCTTTGAAGATGTCACTTACTAGGGGGTGTCCAGGCAGGGAAAGGGCCTGGAGGCCCAGGGAGGGTGAGTTCAGGGCCCCCGACCCATGCGTGTGGCCCTGAGGTGAAGACAGGAAGGAGGGCACAGCCAGGGATTGCTCTTGTCTCCTGCTGAAATCCATCTCCTCCCGCCCAGCGTCCTGCAGGTCCATACACCCCCACCCCCACCCCCCCTCCTCTGCCTTCCCTTTCCTGCCCCCTCTTCTTCCCCTACCTCCTCCTCTCTCTATTCCTCCTGTCTTCACCTCCAACCCTGTGCCATGTGTCCCTGGGCACGTCCTTCCTCTGCTCTGCCATACAGTGGGACTGCTGGCAATGCCACCCAGCTTCTGGGGCAGGATGCCATCGGCAACAGTGATGGGGCAGGCCAGCAGCTCAGGCTGCCTTCAACCTGCCCCCGCCACCCTGAGAGCTGCTCCACTGCTGGCCTCGGCTTCTGGCACGGAGCCCCCACCTGGACCTTGCCTCTTGGCAGTTCCCGAGAGGAGAACGGAAAGGGTGACAGAAGTCACCAAGGCCACAGGAAATGGGACCTAGGAAGTGGGCCAGGGTATATTCCCCTGAGCACACTGCCCACGTGCTTGGGGTTGTTTCTATTTATCAATAAAAGGTAGTTCTAAAGACCGAGTGGTGATTCGGGTCGTTCATAGCGGCATATGCCCGGACGGAAGACTGGGCACTGCCCGCGGCAGACCTCAGCGGCACGCAAGGAATGAGCCGCGGGAGCCCCTGTGTGGAGTGACAGGCAGGCGCGGTACACAGGCCGCCAGACGTCAACATGGCAGTCACCTGGGGCCTAGTGGCCAGCAGGGGCCTGGGGTGCATTCCACACACGTGCATTCCATTTGCGCCCACGCATGAGCTGAGCACTTCTGAGCATGTGTTTGTCACACTGGAGCCCATCGATCACGCTCTTGCATACCGGGCCCTGCTCTGTGCAGCCCGTGTCCGCCTGGCTGTGCCCTCTCCCCTAGCCCCCTCCCCAGTCCTGGGAAGCGCGATGCTGCCCCTGCAGTCCGGGTCGCAGGGCTGGGACCTGCACACTGCCTCACAGCACTCGGCCCGGGGACAGGCCAGCTGCGGCATCGCTCTCGGGGGCCCAGATGCAGGCTGCAGCTGGACTTGGGCAAAGGGAGCAGCGAGTTGACAGGTGCTCTCCTGTTGTATTCTGTCCTCTCTTGAACCGTGCACGGGACGCGGGTGCGTCCTGGGGAGTGGCCATGGGAGCCCATAGGGTTCGAACTCCAAGGCTGGGCACTCGTCCTCGCGCCCACCTGACTGTACACGAGCCTTGGCCTGACAGAACCACAGCCCCAAGATGAAGTCATGGAAATAAAGGACTGGTGGCGGAGGCCAGTAGAGATGTCCAGTCTTCCCAAAGCCTGTCCTTACCTGACTGCTCCGAGAGCTGGCCTGAGGGCCCCTATCTGTGCGCTGAGACGTTCTCCCACCCCACAGCGGCTGCCATACTCAGATGGCAAGCGTCCTGCCAGGCACATGGCACTTGCATTCGTGTCAAGGTCCAACTTGTTAACACCATACATGTTCTCTTCTGTGGCTGCCTGAACCACCCTGAATGCAAAGGCTGCATCAAGGCGCCGAGCAGCAAGGGACATGTGCATCAGGAACCCGTGGGCACCCCCGTGGGCACCCAGGCGGGCCCTTGCTGTGATGCCCACAACGGGGGGCACTGTGTGCGCAGGCGGAGAAGAGGGTTTCACTGCAGGAAGATGGGTTCTCAGCCCAGGGCCGCTGCCAGTTTTCTAGCAGCTGGTTGGGGACGATGGCGCCTGACACACATTGCCTGTGGCTCATCTTGTGTGATGACTCGTCTGTGGCACACATTGGCTGTGGCTCGTCTTGTTCACACGAGCAATCGCAGACTCGCGTGATCACACCGGAACACGAGAAACACGTTTGCCTCGGAGTCTGCATTCTCGGCAGTGTTCCCACAAACGGTCCTCACCACTGACTGCAGCCCCTCGGGGCGAGCACGCCCGAGTCTGAGCTCCTTCCACACTGGGCTGCACTGAAACTCGTGCCTTAGTCATTTATTTGTCTGTTTAAAACCTTATTGAGGTAGTACTTGCATGCCATGATACTCACCCATTTAAAGTGGACAGTCAGTGTTTCGTATATTCACAGTGTTGTGTAACCATCTGGGGTATGTAATTCCAGGACATTTCCTCACCCCCAAAACCTGTGCTCAGCAACAGTCACTCCCCTCCTCCCTCCCATGAGACCTAGGCCTTTGGATTTGCCTGTACTGGAGATTCCACATCGATAGAATCCTACACTGTGGGCGCTTCTATCTGGCGGCTTTCACTCAGCACACATTTAGAGATGTTTTAAGGCTCACCCACATCTTAGCACGTGTCAGTGCCTCATCTCTTTTGATGGCTGTGGAATATTGCACCATGGGGTGTTGCTTATGTTTTCATCAGTTGATGGACATTTGGGTTTTCAGCTGCTATGAACATTTGTGTACAGGCTTTGTGTGGATGTGTGTCTTCGTTTCTCCCGGGTACATAGATACGTGGGAGCAGAATTTGTTCACTCACCTGGTAATCCTGTTTAACCTTGTGAGAAACTGCCAGCCTGTGATCCAAAGTGGCTGCAGCACTTTATGTCCCCACAGTGACGTGAGGTGGAGCCCAGTCCCGGTTCGATATTATCTGGGGACAGGGTGTCCCGTGCTGGTCGTCCGTTGCGGAGTGAGAGTCGTTTCCCGGCTCACATGAGCAGCTCGGCACCAGGTGTCCACTCTCTCTGTCAGCAGTTGCCCAAGGGACAGAACTCTCTGCTTAGGTGAGCAGGGCAGATAGAGGTTGCTTTAATGACCAGTGTTGGGAGGGCACTGGCAACCCTTCCTGGGAAAAGCTGCAGCGGGGTGGGGTTGCCATGCTCACCCGCCTTTCATCCTAGCCAGTCATGGGGAACACGGGAACGCAGCCCGGAACCCCAGACTCTGCATCTCCAATCTTCAGGTCTCTTGTTACCATCCCTGCCTGATACGTGCAGACCACACATTGTGCTTCTGAGTGGAAAAACAAGGCCCATGCAGCAAACACCACCGAGAAGAAAGCACTCAAATGAAAAATAACGGCAGTTGGAACTCATGATTGTCGTGTGTGCTGGGTCTTGTGCTACGCAGTTCACACGTTTGATGTTCACAGCGGCACTGGAGCAGGCCCCATAATCATCCCGTTTTATAGACAGGAGACTGAGGACCCGGACAGTTCAGGGACAGGCCCACTGTCCCAGCAGAGCCGGGGTGCAGCCCAGGCTAGGGAAGCCGTGGTCCCCAGCATGCTCTTACGCTTCCTCCACAAATATTTGCTGGGTGAATAATTGAACTCGCCCTGGCCATTCCACCTGTCATCACACAAAGGCCAAGCGGGAGGGCGGGAGGCTGGTTCCTCCGGGAAGCAGACGCTGGGACAGTGAGGGTACAAATGGCTTATGGAGGGTAACATCTGTGAGTGGAAAGGAAGTCAGATTGGGCTGGGAGCTGTGAGGCCGACATGCAAACCTGACGACGGCTGTGTGTGCCCAACGGGAGCTCCAGAGGAAAGAGTGTTCAGGGGATGAGTCCCACGCTGGGCGGATATGGCCAGGCCCTAGTTCCCCGCTTTGCTCAGTCACTGGTTGGGGCCACCCTGTGAAGGGCACTACCTCAGTGAAATCTAAGGCTCTGATGGTCACAGGCTGTCATTTAACCTGCTGTCACAGTTGGACTGCAGGTCCCTTTTGGAAGAGAGATCTGTGTGGCCACAGTCCACGCCTTGTACCCGCAGGTTCTCTCCCTGCACGTGGGGGCTCCTGCAGGGGTGGCCGCCTCTCTTCCTGAAGGGAGACTCAGGAGAGGGGGAAGACGGTGAGCCCGTCGCTGCAGCTGGTCCCCTCCCTCCTCCACTCTGCAGCCTACACCCCACCTCAGCTGTCACCTCTGCAGGTTTTGGGGGCCTACCTAGGGGTGTGACCCACGCCCTCATTCCTTCGGCGCTGAGCCCCTGGTTACTGCTCCTCCTCTGGCGGGGTAGCTGCACTGTCCATTCATGGTCACAGGCATGCAGGGGCACCCTGGTGCCAAGAGGGCCCCGAACCCCCTCAGAACTCGGCCCCACAGGTACCCCTTCCCTTTCTTGGTGGCACATGCGAGCTGAGCCTTGCAGCCCCACTCCTCCAGTATCGGCCCAGCTATGCTGTGACTCAACTCTGGTTACTGGCCAAGTGTCCTGGAGAGGGTGTGAGGTCAGCGTCCTGAGAGGCACCTGTAGTCTCCTGAGGGAGAGCATGCTACATCGTGTCCCCAGGGGGGCAGAGCCTGCTCTTGATGGTGAGGGGTGGGCCATGTTTGCTTGCTCAGAGGGTTCAAAGGCATCTAAGGAGTCAAACTGCAGGCACTCATTCAGGTCCCACCCCCTGCCGGGTCCCAGGGCTCCCAACCAGGGCCCTGACGTTGGCCTAACAGTCCTGCCTCAGCTGAACACTCAACCTTGATATTCAGCGGCTGTGGCTGTCTAATCTGGACTTGAACTTGAGCTGTTTCTGCTCTTCCGCCTGAGATGAGGGCCCCTTTGAAGCTGCTAATGAGACTTGGGGCTCACTCTGTTTTCAATTGTTTGTTAATTGCCCTCAGCTTGTCATTATCGTCTCTGAGTCAATGCAACTTCGTTAACAGCCCTCCAGGCCCATTATCTCCTCCCTCTTGTACTTTACAAACAGACTGAACCAGTTGGAATCCTGACCCCGGCTGGCTGCTAGCTTGTGCCGCCCTCTCCACCGGCGCTCTAGCTGTCACCCAGATCCTTCACCCAGGCTATCCCCAGGGGTGTTAGCCCCTGGGCCCCGGGGCCAGGCTGTGAGTACACCAAGGCCGGGGTCCCCCTTACTGGCCAGGTATTGGTGATTGAGCCAGACCACAAACCCACCTTACTGCCTGCTTTCTTGGACCACCCCACTCCTAATATTAACTTGTCCGGCCTCCAAGAAGCAGGAGCTGAGGTGGAGCTGGGAATGCAAAGGTTACTTGAAAAGTCACACCTTCGAGAGGGGAAAAGGAGGCAGCAGGGACTGTCGACTGTGACGTGCCAGCCCAGTGGGCAGCTCCAGAGTACACTGCCCATTGGAGGGGTCCCCCGTGGGCAGAAATAGCTGTCCTTGTGTCACCTCCCTGTTCAGTAGTAGCTGGGGTCACCAGAGAAGAGTGTGACCTGGGCTTGAAGCTAATAGCTGAGGCTGCCAGTTCACCCCACTCCTGCCAGCTGGGTGCGTCCTTCCCTGGAGGGGATCTGAGCAGCGTATCTCTGCGTCTGCACAAAGGGACCATCCGTCCCTACCAGGGAAAGCCCTCATCATTGTCACCGTGCTCCATTCTGTGAAGAGTAACGCTCTCCCTTTGGGAGACTGGCCTGGTCCTGAAACAGGAGCCCCCGGTGCCCAGGGACTGCAGAGTGGGCACATAGGCTGCTGGTGTTCCAACCACAGTCCTGCAGCAGTGAGCTTCGACCGTCCGCAAGCCTGTAAGAATACAGGGCAACCTCACTACTGCTGAGGGGAAGGTCCTGACCCAGGAGAACTCGGTTCCTCCCTCGGTGAGACCCAGAGTCGCCATCTGGCCCAGTAATTCCACTCCGAGGCACATACCCATGAGAAAGGAAAACGTGCATCCTCACAAAACCTTGGGCACGGATGTCCATAGAAGCACTACCCCCCAAACAGAAACGCCCCAAGTGTCCACCAGTGGATGAATGGGTAACCACAGCGTGATCCATCCACACGATGGAATATTATTCAGTCATGAAAAGGGGTAAAGCACTGTCAGGCGCTACAACGAGAATGGACCTCAGAATCATTATGGTCGGTGGGAGAAGGCAGACGCAAGGGGGCACACCGTGTACAACACCAATTCTATGAAGTGACCAGAATAGCAAATCCGTGGACACAGAAGGGGACAACGAGCGGCTGCTCAAAGGTTTCCTTTTGGAGGCATAAATTATTCTGGAATGAGACAGTGGTGATGTTTGCACAACATTGTGAATGTGCTAAATGCCACTGGATTGTTCGCTTTAACATGGTTAAAATGGTGAATTTTGTTGTGAATTTTATCATGATAAAAAAATTATACCCCCCCAAATAAAACATTGGTGGGGGGCAGGAAACGGCATAATGCCACTTCCATAAAGCCCCAAACCCGGCTACAGGAATCCACGACATTAGGTGGGTGGTGGTCCCCCTCAGGGTGGGAGGGACTCGAGGGGTCTCTGGGCGGCTGGGCACGCTCTGCTTCTTGATCTGCTGACATGGGCGACGCAGGTGTGTTTAGTCAGTGACAAGTCACTGAGCTCTGCACTTTTTAGTGTATTTTCCTTGAAGAACAAAGTTAAAAGACGAAAAATTGAGCAGTGCTTCTCTTTTTTAATGATAAAAGAAGAACACATTCATTGAAGACAATTTAGAAATTGCAGAAAAAGCATAAAGGTGAAGGAAAGGGCCGTCAGTGCCCTTCCCGGCCTCTTCATTTCCAGCGCCCCTCTCCCCCCAGCACCTCGGGGCCCCAGGGCAGAGCCGACACTGAGATCTGAAGCTGGTGGAAAGCTGCCTTCTACAGTTGCTGGTGGATACGTTGGCTTGGTCCTGGTGACCTGTGAGTTCCCTGGAGGTCTCCAGGTGATCTGCTTCCTGTTTCTGGTCTTTCCCAAACAATTCAGGTTCACTGTGGAGGGCCAGGGAGTGTCCAGCATCTAGTCAGAAGAGTGGACCTTTATTCATCCCAGAGTGGGGCTCCCTTTCTGCTCCGTAAGCTTTAGAAAAGGAATACATGGATTCTTGGGGCAGGACGGTAATTTGAAAACTGTTTCGGCACCACACAGCCCATTTTGACAACGTCTGGATGTCAGAATGATGTGGGCATGAATTGGGGGAAGGATTTAATCTGTGAGGGGGCCCGCTTTCCCCCCACACCCACCAAAGATGACACTTGCAGGCTAATTTCACACTGCACGTGCTACGCACTCTGCCTTCCCAAGGAAAGGGCAAATGACTCATTTGGAAGACTCCCCACTTTAGGAATCCTGGGGAAAGAGTGGGAGCACGGAAGCCTTTTGGGTTAGAACCGCAGGTCTTCACCTCAGTGGGCGGGAGAATCATCTGAGCAGACTTTTCAGAATGCAGATGACCAGGTCCCTTCGAAACCTGGAGACCTGTGACAGAACGCCCAGAGAGGCTCTCTCTCCCCTGAAGGACGCCCTTGAGGAAGAGTCCCGGGTTCAGAGGTGCTGGTGTTATTACACTTCCTAGGCCGGCTGTGGGTACGCGGGTGATTGCTTCCTTCTCAGTTCAAAGATGCAGTGTGATATGTACACTCTTTTACGTGCATGTGACATTTGGCATTTAGAGTAAAGCAGAAACACTCACACACACATCCTCGCACGGTGCCTGCACTTGCACAGGTGTGCGTCAGGTACACCCAGCCTCTCTGGGAGTCCACACCACCCCTGCTTGCTGGGCTCCTGCTCCTGAGTCTGGGGTGTCTTCAGCCTCAGTACCGCAGGGGTGGGGGAAGTGTTACCCGGTTTGTGGGGCAGGGTTGGCAACCCAAGATCCAACTGCTTCGGACACTTTCAAGCAGGGCCAGCCCCACCCCCTCAGGAAGACAGTTATTAAATTTTCATCCACACCTCACTGGATAGTTGACCCCTGACTTCTAGGACCTGAGAGTTTAGTTGAGGTGCTAAAACCTGCAAGTATAAAGTAACTTAAGTACATATGTCCATGAGACCACTTCTGAGTACGAATCCAAAAGAACCGAAAGCACGGGCTTGAAGACGTATTTATCTGCACACCCGTGTTCACTGCAGCACAATTCACAATTTAAAACGTGGAAGTGGGCACAAGTGTCCATCGACGGATGAACGGATAAACAAAGGGTGATTTACCCACACCATGGAGTATTATTCAGCCATAAAAATGAGGGGAATCCTCATTTTTACGTGTCCTTCAGGACAAAATGCTCAGTGAGAGAAGCCAGCCACAAAAGAACAAAGACTGTGCCATCCCACTGTTGAATTATCTGTTTCTCTGTTTAACTCTGTCCATCTTTGCTTCACGTATTTGGAAGCTGTTATGAAACTCCTAACAACTTAGGACTTTTGTCTTCTTGATAAGATAACTGTTTTTCATGATGCTGTGTCCTCTTTTATCTTGACAGTACTCTGTGGTGGTCTACCTTATCTGGTGTCAATATCGTCTCTCCAGGCTTGGTAGGCATACTATTTGTATGATTTACATTTTTTAAAGTGCCTCTCTTGAAAATAGTACATGGCAGACTCTTGCTTTTCTTTCCTTTTGATGGAAGTGCTTAACATTTAATGATTAATTTGGTGGGATTTAGGTCTATCATCTCTGTTTTAGGTTTGTTCCTTCTCAAATATACTTTTTTGCTCCCTTTTGGATTATCTGAATTTTTTAGCCATCGATTTTTGTTTGTTGATTTTTAGCTATACCTCTGTGGTTTTTTGTTTTTTTTTTTTCTTTTTTGGTGGTTGCTTTAGGGATGACAATACATCTGAGCTATGAAGTAAGCTCGTCTCTGAGCTACACTAGTGAAATCCACCCACGATGGCTGTATGTAGCTAGCCATTTTTCAGAGTCAGCCTAGAGACTGGTGTGATTGAGTCATTCCAGAGTTTGCAGACAGCCAGCCCCCATCCTGGAGCTCTGGGTCAATTTTGGAGAGGCAGCTGGCCTGGCTCTGACTCGAATTTAGGAGCGTGTATCGAACTGGTGGTGTCCTGCTGTTTGAGAGGCTTTGTGGACAGAGGGGCCGGTCAGCCCAGGGTGGCAACCTCGAAAGAGCAGCTCTGACGTCTGTCGCTTTAAGGTCCGAGCCCTGGGTTTCTGCCCCACTTGGGCTGTTGACTTGACCTTCCCAAGCCTCAGTTCCCGCCTCTGCAATTCAGGCTTGGCTTAGCACGGGAAAGTCTCAGTGCGTCAGTGTGCTTATCATGGGTGGTCACCCCAGCAGGTTTGAGCATCGTCACTTTCTTGGCAAGGCAGGACAGGGAGGGGACTGTCCTGATCAGTGGACTCCACTGCAGACCCATCGAGTCACAGGCTGGTGTCTCGTACTCCAGCCTCTCCCGCCCACTTCCTGGGGCACAGGAGCTGGTAAGGCTGAAGAGGGCCTCGTGATTTATCGGATAGGTCTTTTCTCCATAGTGGACAAACTAGTCATCTGGTACATTGGGTTGAATAGTGTCCCCCCAAATTCATATCCAATGAGAACCTCAATGTTATTTGGAAATAGGGTCTTTGTACATGTCATTTTGGATGTACGGTGGGTCCTAAATCCAATAACTGGAGTCCTCTTGAGAGGACAGACACACAGAGAGAAGCTACGTGACTAGGATAAATGTCGGTTAAGTCCCCATTGTGATAATGCTCTGAAGACCCTAAGAAACGAACGTGTCGCTGCTCACAGATCAGTTAGGTGTTCATGAGCTTGTCCCTGGCTGTGGGTCCACGCTTAAACACATCCCACTGAGCCTGCAGCACTGCCGGCAGGGGTGGGGAAGTCAGCCAGGTCGATAGGACTCTGGGGCACTGGCCTGCGTCACTGGCCATCTAGATAACTGCATGTCTTTTTTTCAAAAATGTTGTTTCATTATGTAGTATTTCAGACAGACAACCAAAGCATGGGAAAGGTAACAAACATTGCACATCTTTCACACAGCCACAGCGAAGTTGAACTTACTGAGTCTTTGTTGTTTATTCTTGTCTTTCAGCGAGTGTGTCTGATGCTTTCTGTATTTTATTGAAAAGACAACAGACTGCTGAGTAAGAAGCCCACACAGCTGCCTGTTTGCCCAGGGCCTGGCACATCTGCAGTGTGGCAGGTGGCAAGGACGTCCTCTTTTGGGTTCTGCCGTTCTCACAGCAAACATTTTTCTGCGTTTAAGCGTGGTGTTTATATTTACTCCTTTCTTTCCTGTTTTTCTTTTTATGCTATGTGGGATTTTACTTTCAAGCTATGGAAGTCAAAACTGCTTGTGGAAGCAAGTGCAACCACAGAGATATTCAAAGAAAATGGCCCACGTCCCCAGGGTGACCAAGGTTGGCAGTGTGTCCCCCACCAGCTTTGAGGGAGGGGAGGAGCCAAGTGGCTTCTGTACTCCTCTTGTTCACTCTCAAAGTGGGCAGTGCTCTGGAGGGCACCAGTACAGCTGCTAACTCTAACTGGTCTGCAGCTCCTACCTTTTCCTGGGGATGCAGAAGGCCCACCCCCCCAGGGAAGTTGGGATGGCAGGGGGCAGGGCACAGACTCTTAACCTCCCACACTTCCTGCTGGACTGGAGGGTGCCCCAGAGGACTGTGGGGGTGATGTCAGCACAATGCAGGAAGAGGCCTGGTGCAGAGGGGAGGGGCTGTGGAGGGCATCCAAGGACGCCGAGCCCAGCTTTTGGAGGCCCGGGGAGCACACCGGGTTGGAGGGGTTCTGGTGGGCCTTCAGGGAACTCAGGAGTTCACCACGCTGTGGGCAAACAGGAGCAGCCTGAGATGGCACCCGTGACCTTTCTCTACTGAGGATTTGCGTCATGTAGCAGGGGCGGGCTTAAGAATGGGTCCCCTCCCCCACAGCCACAGGCCTTGGAGAGGCCTCTGAAGCTGTGTTTCACTTCCTAGAGGCATCCAGCGTTCTGCCTGCTAGCACCCCTGATTTCCATCTGAGTGTTTTGATTTCTATCTGAGTGTAGACTATGGTAGACCCTCTGCGTTTCCTACGACACATGTTGCACCGAGGGCCGAGGTTGGTTTGCTGACGTTTTTGTCTGGTCCACTTTAAAATGTTCTAACTAGTTGTCAACATTTAAAGAGGACAAGCGGTTACACACAATTCCACATTTCTGCTCTTGTTTAAGAACTAGACTACCAGCCCAGGCTGGGTCAAGGTACGCAGGCACCCAGTTCTCCACCCCAGGGCGCCCCTGAACCCTGGTAGTTCCTTTCCTTTCCTGTCCTCTGGGTGCTAAAATTCCACTTATCCTTGGAGGATTTACCTGACACTGTCCCCCGGGGAAGCACTTTTCCTGGACTCCAGTCCCTACTGCTCTTTGGGAAGCTGGGGAGGGTGACCCAGAAATCAGCCCAAGGGTTTGAAAAGCTGCGTGGAGCCCGCACAACAGCCCAGCTGGATGGGCCTTTTGTTAGCGTGGCTGGAGAGGACGTTTACTGCCAACTGTTTCCCTTATTGTGCTGAGGTCTGTGTTACCGGGGCCACAATCCCTTCGGCAGGAGCCTGCTCCTTTGATCTCCCATTTTGCCAGTGAGGCCTGAGAACACTTCTCTCTGGGCTTCCCCCAAAAAAGGAGAAGAAATACCACTAAAAATGTCCCAGAACACCATCTTTTGGTGAAACACAAAGAACCAAACCAAAACAACAACAACAACAAAAAACAAACGCAGAGAGAATTTTCTCTGAAATAGTTTATAGAGGCGCTTGTAAACATGATTTGAGATGACTTACAGGAAACGAGGAACAGAAAGGGCCCTCCAGATCGGACTGCTCCCTATCCAGCTACCGGTCCCCGCAGGCGCGGTTGGCTCACCTAATAATTTATAAAAGACACTCGTGTCTGGGAACCGTGAGGCCGGATGAAATGACAGTCACTCCGGAGAGGCCTCAGGCTGACTCAGCCGGGGACCGGCCTGGGTCGGGGCGCACGGGTCCTCCGGCCCGCGCCCCGCAAGCTCTGCAGTGGTCCCCGCGCCCGGCCGGCCGCCGCACGCTTCCTGCGCGAGCGCCTAGTAGAGGACCCAGCGCGTTCGCCCCGCCCCGCCCGGAGCAATGGCGCCGACGCCGGGGCGCCTTCCCACCCTGGACCCCTGCCCCCGCCCTCCACGAGCGCACGGTCACCGCGGGCGGCGGCTCGGAGGGGCTCCCGGTCCCCGGAGCACGGCGTCCCCGCGCCCTCGCCCGCTGGGCGCCCAGTCAGCTCCCGTCGGCTCCGGCCGCAGCCATTTTGGAGGCAGCGGAGACAAAGAGCGAGACCCCATCGCCGTCCCCAGCAGGCCTCGGCCGCGATCCTAGCCCGCCGCGGCCTCCCGCGGTCGACCCCGGGCCCGCCCGGCAGCCCGCACCCCCACAGCCCGCAGAACCCCGGCGCCCACCGCCCGGCCGCTGTGCCCGGACGCCCGCCCGCGCCCCGGCCTCTGCCGCTCGCAGCCATTGGCCGCGCCTTTTAAGCGCGCGCCGCGACCAATGGCGAGGCGCCCGGCTACCGGGCGGGGGGGCACCGCGGCCAATGGCGAAGCGCCGGGCGGCGGGCGGGGGCGGGCGCGCCGCCGCGCCTGCGTAATGCGCCGCCGCCGCCCTCCCCCCGCGCCGGCCGCCCGCGCCCCCCGCCCGGCCGCCGCCCCCGCCCCGCCCGGCGCGCGCCGCCCCCCGCCCGCCCCCGCCGGCCGCCAGCCCGCCCGCCCGCCCGCCCGCGCGGAGCCGCCTCCCCGCCCAGCGCCGGCCGAGCGGCGGCGGCGGCGGGCCGAGGAGGAAAGATGGCGGCGGGCTCGGATCTGCTGGACGAGGTCTTCTTCAACAGCGAGGTGGACGAGAAAGTGGTGAGCGACCTGGTGGGCTCGCTCGAGTCGCAGCTGGCGGCCAGCGCGGCCCAGCACCACCACCTCGCGCCCCGCGCACCCGCCGGCGCGCTCGGGAACCACGCCGGAGCCGGAGCGGCCGAGGGCGCGCCCGCCGCGGCGCCGGAGCCGCCCCCCGCAGGTAGAGCGCGGCGCGGCCTGAGCGTGGCCGGAAGCCGGCCGGGCCCGCGTCCTCACCGCGCCGCCCCGCTTGTCCCCGCAGGGCCGGCCGCCAAGCTGAGCGCTCTCGAGGCCAGCGCGCCGCCGGGGCCCGGAGCCGGGGCCTGCTCGGGACCGGGGGCCGCGCCCGCGCCCGCCGTCAAGCCCGCCGCCCGCAACGGCCCGCCCGGCGGCCCCGGCGCCGCGCAAACTTTGAATGGGAGCGCCGCGCCGGGGAACTCGCCGCGCGCCGCCGCACCTGCCGCCAGCCTGCTGCTCAACGGGCCCGCCGCCCGCACGCCGCCCCGCCTCGGCGCGCCCGCCGCGCCCGCGCCCCCTGCCCCCTCACCCCCCGCGCCCCCCGCGCCCGCTGCGCCCGCTGCCGCCCCGCCGCCGCCGCCGCCCGCCGTCGCCAGCCTGGCCCGGCCGCCCGGTGCCCCGGCGGGCCCCCCGGCGGCCGCGCAGAACGGGGGCAGCGCCGCACCCGCCCCGGCCCCGGCCCCCGCGCCCGCTCCCGCCCCGGCCCCAGCGCCCGCTCCCGCCCCGGCGCCCGCCGCCAACAGTCAGCCCGGGCCCGCCGCGCCGCCCGCGCAGGTGGCCAAGGCCGACTCGCCCAAGACCGCGGCGCCGCCGGCGCCCCCGCCGCCGCAGACCCTGGCGGCCAGCTGCCCGGCCGGCGCGGGGCCTGGCATGATCCTCGGGCCAACTATGCAAGGGGCGCTGCCCGCCGCCGCCGCCGCCGCCGCCGCCGGCACCCCCACCGGGCTGCCCAAGGGCTCGGCCAGCGCTGTCGCCCAGAGCCTGCCCCGCACGCCCTCGGTCACCACCAGCGGGATCCGGGCCACGCTGACGCCCACCGTCTTGGCCCCTCGTCTGCCACAGCCGCCCCAGAACCCGACCAACATCCAGAACTTTCAGCTGCCCCCAGGTGAGTGAGCGACGCGCGAGTCTGCTGTCCCAGCTGGGAGTCCAGGAAGTTGTAGGGTCTGGCACGGGCCTGTGGGAGCCGAGCTGTAGCCGTGCCCAGGGGCAGGATGTCACCCGGGGTGAGAATGTGTTCTTGCACGTCCCGGTGTCCTGTGGCAGCTGGGGTCTCTTACCTGGTGCAGAGGTTGGTTTCAGTTTATGTCCTTGCCTTGCAAAGTTTCTGGGCCGGTGCTCACAGTTCTCCTCCCGTCCTCCGTGCAGTGCAGTGGCAGCAGGCGCTGCCGGGACACCTTGCTGGGTTATACAGGATGGAGAGACATGGCCTGGGTCCATGGTCTTCCCACGCTTGGCACTTCCCCTCTTGTGTCAGGGATCAGACATATGGTCTGTGTCCTCACTGAGCTTCCCTGCTCCTTTAGTTTCGGGGCTGTGATGGTGTTCCCGGTGGGTCGTGCAGAGTGACGTCCCCTCCTTGAGGCTGGGCAGGTCTGCATGGAAAGCTGCTGCTTCCCTCCTAACACCAGGATGACAGGCACCCCAGGTGAGCCCTGGAGGACTCCTGGGCACACAGCCTTCCTGGGATTTCAGCCCTTCCCATCCCACAGTGGGGTTCAGCTCCGTGTGATCACTTAGAGGACGC
This sequence comes from Rhinolophus ferrumequinum, assembly GCF_004115265.2. NCBI lineage: Eukaryota > Metazoa > Chordata > Mammalia > Chiroptera > Rhinolophidae > Rhinolophus > Rhinolophus ferrumequinum. The sequence continues at coordinate 1,382,639 of NC_046306.1, forward strand.
CTGGTTCCTCTGATCATGACCGTCCAGTGACACCAGCGGCGGGCACATGCTGTCCAGTCAGCGGGTCTCCTGGAGGGTCAGATGGTGCCGGACCTCACGGAGCCCAGCGCGCTCAGTGAGTCCACTCAGTTTCCTGTCATCTTGGCGCTTCTTTGCGTGTGACAGTGCAAGATCCCCCAAGCGTTCTGTGTCGCCGCTTGGTTCTGGGATTCCCAGGCAGAGGGAAACTCGAGCACTTGCTGTGCCATTTTCTCTCTTCTGTCCCCTGCACTCGTCAGCGTGGAGTGAGTGCTGAGCTTCTGGAGAGCTCCTCCCTGGCTGTGTAGTAACATGTGCTGCTGGAGCAGCTGCTGTGGTGGCAGAAGTAGTAGAAACAGCACCTCCGTGTCTCCTCGTGCTTGCTGGAAAGAGCATGGGTCACCCTGAAAAGGAATTTCAGCGTGTTAAGAAGGCAGGGTTTCCCTGTCCAAGTCAGTGAGCTTGGGCAGTGGTGCAGAGCGTGGCGGGGACCTGTTTCTGTACGGGCACTGGTAGAGAAAGGGTGCAGCCCCAACCAGGGGCTACTGGGGCACCCGTGCTTGAGGAGGAAGAGGTGGTGTGAGATGCCGCTCATGACATGTTGTGTTTGTTTCTGAGTTTGTCAGGGTGTTTCATTGACGGTTCTCTTTTGTTCGTTGATGTGCCTCCTGACCTGTAAGTGGAGAATGTATAGGCTGATCTTTAGTTACATTTAAAACAGGAAATTCGTGCTTATAGTTCATTATGTAAAACGTAGGATACTTTTGACCTGTCCACGGCCATGTCCTTTCGGTGGTCCTGTTGGCTTTAGATTTGTCTTTCTCTTACCAGGATGGTCCCCACATTCCGCTTTTGTTATTTAAAAGTGGGCGAGTTTGTCAGTGAAGTTTGTGAGGCAGGTGCTTGGCCAGGTGTGCAGGGGTGGTGAAGAGGCCGCTGGTGCTGCATGAGGCCTGCAGGTGTGGTGGTTTGGGGTTCACTGGATCCCCTTCCTCTGAGCCTCAGTATAGGTGCAGCCCCTGCCGTTTTTCTTCTGGGGGAGGAAGCTGTGGTTCAAAAAGGGTGTCCTGTCTTTGTCATGGGTGACCGTGGACTCACTTTCATCTCTGTTCAAATGTCAGTATTAAGGATGTGTTCACGTGAGAAGCAGACAACTCCTTGATAAAAACTGTAAAAACACTGACTCGTTGCGTGAGTTCTCATGAGTCTTTGCATTAGTCCTGTGTGAGAGCAGAGAACAGCTCGTGTTGACATTTGCGTGACAAATGCTGAGAGCTGTGTGTGAAGAGGCCAAGTGCTTTCTAGAAAATAAAAGATTTACGCGCGTCTCTTCGTGCATGTTGACATACTGATTGGGGACGCTGATTAATTATATTACTTCATTTTAATAACAGTAGAAACAAAAAGAAGTGTAGTTAAACTTTTCCCAGTGCCCCCAAACCAAGTACCCTCTTTTAAATAGTGCAATTTAGTTCAGTAAATCAAAATGACAGGAAATTCTAGTTGCGTCTAGTTGATTGGTCAGAAAATATTAAATTCTATATGGTATTTTCTCTTCATTGCAGCGTTTTATCATAAAAACTTATAAAGACGGAGTAGACGTAGGGTAGTGGCTAATTCTTGTTACAAGTCATTGATACCCACGTAGGAAGAAGGGATTAGGAGCCTGCCAGGTGTCACAGCCACACATAGGTGTCAAGTGAAGTAACAGACTGGTGACAGTTGTGAAGGAGGGCGTGCCCCTCCCCGCGCCTTCCCTTCCTGTAGGTCAGAGTCCGGGGTGGGAGGGGAGAGAGACAGGTGTCACTAGGCCTTGAGGGCCAGTCCTAGGCCTTTCATGCTTGTCTCACAGCCCTGGTGAGCTCATGCCGACTTTGGTTGTAGCAAACTCCGTCTTGATGTTCTGTCAGGACAGTCTTGTAAAGAGATGTGTTTGTTTTTGTGATTAGTTTGTTCCTTTGAAACTACCAGAATCTAAATTTTGTCCACCATGGGACTAAGAAGGACACACAAGAAGGCCGTTGTCAGGGTAAGGGGTGAAGGGGGTGGTAGAAGAGGGGAAAGGGGGTCAAATTTGTAGTGATGGAAGGAGAACTGGCAGATGACGTATTACACAGTTGTACACTTGAAACGTATATCATTTTATTAATCAGTGCCAGCCTAATAAATTTCATAAAGACTGTTGTCCCCAGAGCACTGGGACGCGCTGGTTGGTCTTACATATCTTAGAGTAGTTGTAACATCACAGTAACATTGTGATTATAGTTGAAAGAAGAAAACAGTGATATGACACAAATTAGCACGTGCAGAACTGGTTTTAAGAGAGCTTTTCAGGTAGGTGTTACCTTAAAGGTCCCCATTTCTAAAGGTTATCCTTTGGCGTGGCCAGTGAGCGTTTTCTGCGGTGTGTATGTGTGTCCTGCTTTCGCAGAGGCTTTGCCCCCTGTTGCTCTGAGGCTTGGCCAGTACAGGCTCTCATTCCAGGGCAGGCACCGTTTCCCCCTTGGACTAGATACAATGGCCTAGGGAACATTTTCATGAGACTCATTGAAAATGAACACTTCCGAGGTTCAAGGGCTCATGGAGACAGGTGTCTGGGGCGTTGGTTCCCAGTCACTGGGAATTGAATTATTTGTCCGCAGGAAAAGAAAGAGTGCAGAAGCGGCTGACCGTGCTGCTGGGGCCACCACGCTGAGCTCTGGGAGGGCTGCCCCCAGCTGGGTGGCAGAGCGTGTGGGGCTGGGCACTGAGCTTACAGGCACTGGAAATTCTGGTGGCCAATGCTTGCAGCAAGTGTTTTGGCACAAGGGACATTCTTAGAAGTTTAGATTTTGTTCCTTGAGGGTACTGTTGCTTTCTGACCTGGGACAGAATGTGGGGTTCTTCGGAGCCTCAGTTTTCCCAGCTGGAAAGTGGGGCTGACCATTTCTGAAGCACTGAAATTGCAGCAACGTGAACGGTGCACACCGCTGTCAAGTGGTGCTTGTACGCTTGCGCTGGCCCAGTCCCGTCACATTTGCACTGGTTTTCAGACGTTAAACTGCTCTGGAAGCAGCAATGTCTGCAGACAGTTTCTTTCCCATCAAAACCGTGTCCAGACGGGCTGTGTTCTCAGTGCCCCGGGAGTCTGCTGCGGTGGCTGACGCTGGTCTGTCAGTGAGAAAGCTGCCCAGGTTGTCGCAGGTGGGTCATAGACCTGGGGGACGTGTCATGCAGGTGGTGGGGTGGGGGGGTGTGGGGGGGCGGGGATGACAGAGTCGCAGCTGCCTGCAGAGGCTGTGGACCTGGGCGTCGGCCTCGCTTTAGGCCAAAGGCCTTAACCGAATTGTCCTTTTGATACACTTGGATAACAGTGACATTTGAAAAGAAAAAAGAAAAGTAACTTTTTGCCAGCGTACACACCTGCTCTGACTAGTTCTACTCAGTGTAGGACAGAGGTCGCCTCCACACTGCCGGCTTGGAGGGGCGGCCGCAGGTTGAGCAGGGCACCCTTCCGCACCCTCTGTCTGTACTTCGCTCCTCGCTGTCCCCATGGCCTGTAGGGTGGACAGAGCCCTCTGGGGGCTGGGTCGGGATGATGTTTCACGCATATGCGGGTGTTTTTGTCTGGTGGTCCTCACATTGTAGCAACCAGGAAAGGAGTCCCTTGTATCCTCCTGGGTGTCTGTTTTCACTGTGTACTGTGTTTAGGGCAGAATGACTTGAGTTTGAAAAGTGGGCGGCTTCCTAAGCCCTTTATGTTTTGCCACATGAGGGGTGGGTCCCTATTTGTTCAGGCCCCATAAGAAAGCAGTTAGGAAAAGTGGTATCCTGACTACGTGGGTGGTTGATGAACCCCAGGGGCCAGAGGGCGGGGCTCCCAGGGTCATTCTGTCCCCACTACCTGGGAGGTTGAGTGCCTGGCCTCTCAGTTGTGTGTGGGAGTTTCCCATAAACACCTGCACAGAGTTTCTGACAGGTGGACGCCGGTCCCCTCGCCAGTGGTGTTTGATCAGAACGGGAGTGACCCAGTTCAGGCCCTGCCCTAGAAATGACGCTGCTCCGTGACACAGAGCAGCAGGGCGGCCTGTGCCTGTTTCCTTGAAACCTTAAGAAGAAGGAAGGTGGCTCCTGACAGGCTTGCCAGGCGCATTTCAGTGTGAACGTGCTGCCTTCTTCATCTCACTGATACATTGGAAGAAAGCTTTTCTATAAACAGCTAGTCAGTGTAAGCTGATCAAAAAAAACATGATTAACAGCTGTTTTGAAAATCTTGAAGCAGAGATTTAAAAGGACTCTGGAGAAAGTTGCCTGAGATTTGGGGAAATTCGCATCGTTCTCCAAAGCACGTTTCCTTTTCTTGACGTTGATGGTCCCGGCAGTCTTAGGTTTTCTCTTCAGCCCTGGGCAGCAGCGCTGTCAGGGCTCTCAGCTCTGCAACTTGCCTGGGGCTGGAGGCCGCAGATGACTGACTTAGTCAGGCCTCGGCTAGTTACCAGTTAAAGGAAGGAGGACAGCCCGGGGGAGGGGCTTTCGCAGGGACCTTCCGTCCTGGGTGCTGGGCACTGCTGGCTGAGGGGTCTGTTCTGTTTTCCGCTGTAAGTTCCAAACTCTTGGACTTCGGCACCTCTGGAAAGTGGACCAAGTGCGGTCAAGTTATGCTGGAAGACTGGGGACTTGATCCCAGGAGGGCCATGAACGCTTTGAATTAGAAGTTTTGATGTTTACACATCCGGGAACATCTGTGCCAAGTCATTAAAACCTTCAGAAAACAGAGATATGAAAATTGCCCATAATTTGGGACCCGCCCCCATTTTAAAAGTTCGTAGGCATCCTCCCCTCCCCCCCATTTGGCTTCCTTCTGTGGCTGTCCACCTAGCTGTGCGCTGCTCTGTGAGGGGACGGAGGACGGGGACACAGGCGGGGATGGAGGCCATGGAGCTCCCTGGTGGCCACCGTTGTCACCGTGAGCTCAGAGTCCTCTGCAGCCTGTGACACTCAGTTGGACTTCGATTTTTCCGTCGTGAAATTAGAGCCTTGATGGGACCTTCTGCCTCTTCCACGTGGCTTGCGAGGAAATGACACACGTGCTTCTGTTGACCCCCAGACTTGTGAGGAGGAGTGTGTCTGGGTGAAGGGGGTGGTGCGGGGTGGCCGTGCCCACACTAGGGAGCTCATACTGCAGAGGTAGGGCAAAGCTAAAGCCGGTCTTCATGACTGCGTCAAACTGGAGGTCAGGCTTTGGAACCTGAGTGCAGCAGTAGAAGGTTCTGTGGCTCTGCATTGACTTGTTTTGGGGGCGGGGGGGCGGTCAGTGGTCTGAGTGGACAGAGCAGCACACCAGGAGCAGGACAGCTAAAGCCTCCCCCCAGTGCTGTGCACCCGCCAGGCAGGTGTGTGCCCGGTGGGTAGAGCGGCGACAGGCGGCCGGAACACTGCACAGGACGGAGAAAGGCCCGTGGGGTCAGCAGGGAGCCCGAGCGCATTGGGAAGAAGGGGCTGTGCGGACGTCCTGCCAGCATCACGGCGGGAAGAGCGAGGGAGACAGCTTTCTCCATTTTTAAGCTGCGGTTCGAGCAGTGGGCCAACTGCTCGAGACGAGTTTGTAAAGACATGTTTATACCTTCCATAGGAGCTGGTCTTGGTGGTTTCGGATATGCTCCATATCCAGGTTGAAGTAGGTGGTCGTGAGCACAGCAAATCACGGGCCAGGCCCACGGCGTGTTGACTTTGACCTGTCAAAATGCTGCAAAACAGTGGCACCCTAAGTGTGATGACAGTTATTTGAAGAGTGGGAAAGGAAAGCAATTTTTTTTTTTAAGGAGGGCACTGCTCACAGTGGCCCATGTGGGGATCGAACCGGCAACCTTGGTGTTAGCAGCACCACGCTCTAACCAACTGAGCTAACCGACAAAAAAAGAGAAAGCATTCTTGAGTTTGTTAAAGGAAGCTTTAACTGTTAATAAATAATTATTAGTCCCTTGAAAATGACTCTTTTCCTACTGCTTTTTTTGATTATAAAATTAGTTTTATTCATTATAGGAAGTTGAGAAAGAGAGGAAACTGTGAAGGAGAAAATAAAGCCCCTTGTGCTGTAGCTGTGCCCAGACTGTTGGCAGTTTGGTGTCTGTCATCTCAGCCCATGCTGGAAGCAGATGTGCTGTGACTTTTACATTTGGGTCACCCGTGGTCCCACCCGCCACGCGTGAGCCGCCTGAACCTGCCGTGTTGAGTGCAGCCCCCTCCCTTGGTGGGCTTTGAAGCTCCTGTCTCCTGGTTCTCCACGGTCACAGGCCTCTGTGACACTGCTGAGATCAGTGACCTTAGGTGACGGTCTTTGCACAGCTCTGTGTGCGTCTGATGGGTCGAGCATTTGCAGATCTTTGATACCAGTTGCCTTTGTACTGTGGGCACTTTGAACACCATGGTTTTAGACCCAGGCCCAAAAGATCACTTTTGAGGGACCAACGCATTCTGCAGGCTTCCTTGAGAAAGTTGTATCTCGTTTTAATTTGCATTTCTTTTGCCTAAGTGAGGTCCAGCCTCTCACGTGGGTGTTGGTGGAGACTGGTGCATTTGCATTTGTTCATTCTAGGGTGCCTTTTGGGCCAGTGAGCGGGGCTGTTGTGGGTGCTCGGACCCCTAGTGGGGGGGCGGTTTGGGGGGGTTGTTTCAAGGCTGACAGAGCCCTTGCTCCCAGGGGCTTCGCTTGGGGTGGGGGCTGGGCAGTCAGCAGGTAGGCAGAGTGTCAGCCCGTTTTCCCATCCTCGGTGTGATAAGGATCAAGAGCATGCCAGACCGAGTGACCAAGAGGGCACTGCTAGATTGTTGGGGTGGCCTTTCTGAGCAGGTGACATTGGAACCGAGATCTGGGTGATGAGGAGGGAGCCAGTGTGCAGCCCGTGACCTGGGTTCCAGGTACAGGACGGAGCAGGGGCCCGAGGGTGGGTCAGAGAGGGGGTTCTGGCTGGAATGGGTGTGAGGGCCCATGGGGACAGGTGGGGCCGGCTGGGTCACACAGCCGTCGTAGGCCGGTGTGCCACAGGGTTGTCTGTTTCAGGTGTGTTGGGAAGCCGTGGGAGGATTTTAGGCAGGCAGCGGTAGAAGCTGATTTGTTTTGGTATCACTTTTGAGTCTGTGGGCTATGGAATGCAGAGGTGGTGGCGGTGAGGGGCAGGATGACAGCAGGGGTGGAGGGGGCAGGGGCAGCAGCATCCAGGCGAGGGCGGGCGGCTGGGCCTGGGCGCTGTGTGGTGGTGGAGGGAGAGCTGTGGACATACAGGACTTACTGACAGGTTTGGGCACCTTAGGGCAACTGAGATTGGGGACCGCAGCGACACGTGTCGGGAGAAGGTAGAGCCTTCTCTGGGGGAACAGTGGGGGTGGGGAGGAGGACAGGTATCCCTGTTTGGACATGTTAAGTTTGAGATGCCATTTCCGGGAAGAAACATCAGGTATATGGGAGCTTGGGGAGAGGTCAGAATCTGGGAGTCATGGCATTTGATGGAATTTACGTTCATGGGGCTGAAACCCCCAAGGGAGTCTTGTGCTGGAAGAGCAGTGAAGGCTGCCTCCTGGGCAGACTGTCCAGCGGTGTCCAGCGGTGTAGAGGGTGGCAACGGGGAGAGGTGGCCGCCAAGGAGAGGCCAGGGAGAGGGTGGGCACGTGGGGCCAGGCAAAGCTGGGCCATTCAGTTGCAGGCCTTTCTGTGGGGTACTGCTGTTTTAAGAGTTTTTTATTTTTTTTTAAAAAGATTTTATTGGGGAAGGGGAACAGGACTTTATTGGGGAACAGTGTGCACTTCCAGGACTTTTTTCCAAGTCAAGTTGTTGTCCTTTCAAGCTTAGTTGTAGAGGGTGCCGTTCAGCTTCAAGTTGTCCTCCTTTCAGTCTTAGTTGTGGAGGGCGCAGCTCAGCTCCAGGTCCAGTTGCTGTTGCTAATTGCAGGGGGCGCAGCCCACCATCCCTTGCGGGAGTCGAACCGGCAACTTTGTGGTTGAGAGGATGCGCTCCAACCAACTGAGCCATCCAGGAGGCAGCTAAGCTCAAGGTGCCGTGTTCAATCTTAGTTGTAGGGGGCGCTGCCCACCATCCCTGCGGGACTCGAGGAGTTGAGCCAGCACTTGTGGTTGAGAGCCCACTGGCCCATGTGGGAATCGAACCGGCAGCCTTCTGAGTTAGGAGCACGGAGCTCCAACCGCCTGAGCCACCGGGCCAACCCCTTAAGAGCTTTTTATGCTGTAGGGAATGTCTGTTATGAAGATAGCAAGTATGTCATGGCTTCTCTGCCTTCTCACTTATGAAGATGGCTTAGAACGGACGTTGGTATTCTTGGTGTGGCACCTGCGTTGATAAGCTCAGGTGGTTTTGCAGTTCTCGTGTGTGCGGTGGTGGTCTTCCTGCTGGGTGCTGACGGACAGATTCTTGAGTCTAGATTTCTGGAGCCACACTGTCCTGGGAAGAGAATCTCCCTGGATGAAGAGGCCGGTAGGTGAGGTGGCTTATCAAAGACCCCTCCGTCACTTCCCTGGAGGGGCTGGGCCCACAGTGAGGGGCCGATGCATGGGGCCCAGGCTTTTGGAAGAGAAAGTCCATGGAATGGAGTGTTTGCACGATGAGGAGCTGTCCCCAGGAGCTACCATTTCCCCGAAAATAAGACCTAGCCGGACCATCAGGTCTTATGCAGCTTTTGGAGAAAAAATGAATATAAGATCCAGTATTATATTATGTTATATAGTATTATATTATATTATGTAAGACCCGGTATTACGGTAAAATAAGACCAGGTCTTATATTAATTTTTGCTCTAAAAGACTCATTAGAGCTGATTGTCCGGCGAGGTCTTCTCTTTGGGGAAACATGGTAGCACACGTGCCATCTGTCCTGGAGACCCAGGTGAGGGACGTAAAGACTGTCCGGCAGCCACTGAACTTCTTGTGCTTCGTGGGCCCAGCCTTGAAAGGTCCGAACAGCTCCTGCAGGCTCTGTTTTGCTCAGGCTGAGGTGGTCATGCCAGCTGGAGGGGTGGCCTGGTCTGGGGACATGAGTCCCTTTCTTCTGCCTGGGGGCTGTCCTGGTGGACAAGCAGTGGCCCCACTTGTGGCCTCGCGGGCCGGGCAGTGGTTTGTGAGTTTGGTCAGTCGGTTGGTCAGCAAACAGTAGCTGAGGAGCAGCTCAGCTCCGATCTTGCAGCCTGTCCTCAGGAGTGACTCCCTGATGGGGCCACCGTGATGTGTTTGTAAGGGGGGCGGAAACGTGTGTCGGCTCTGAAATGGAACATCCCCAGCCACTCTGGCCCCTGGTGCTGTTTCTCACGTCGACACTCTGTCTCTTCTGTTCATTTTGGACACACCAGAATTTTCTCTGCTGCTTTGGGCTCATGAGATAACCAGTCAGGTTTGGTGCCACTTTGTTATGTATTCAGCAGTTAAGAAACTCAGGTCTGAATGTCTGCATTGAAAGCCCTGGAGTGACGTGGTCCAGACGGCCCCAGGCCACCTGCAGTGGGTGCCTCGTCCAGCTCGGGGAGGCGTGGAGAGCCCTGAGCTGTGCCCTCCAGGGTCCTTGGGGTCCAGGCCGGGTTCCAGATACTCAGTGCCGACCCCTGCTTCCGCTACGTGCCGAGGTTTGGAAACCACTGATGTGCTACGTGGGTCCTGACTTGGGGACCACGGGCAGGCTGCCGTCTCCAGCGTGGGACTTCACAGTCCAGACACACCTCTGCATGGGTTTCTGAGACCACGCTCCGGGATGGGGTCGGCTTGGCCACCTGCTTGGGACCTGCTGCTCTAGAGAAAACTGTGGCTCCAGTGTGGAGCTACAGGCCTGGCCTTGGTGACACGGGCAGAGTTTCAGCTCCTTGAAGAAGAGACGCTGTCACGCAGGGACGTGTGAAAGCGCAGAGTGGTGTGCTCTCGGTGTGTGTGCGTTTGCAGCTGTGAAGGGCCACATTTGGGATCTGTGTTGTCCCCGCAGGCCATGGGCATGTGTTGGAGGGTGGGAGGTTGTCCAAGGCTGTCCTGGGACTCGCTGCAGGTGGCTGCTTCTGGGGGGCTGGGGTGCGGGCCTGTGCCTGGGCCCTTCACCTTCACCTGTCAGATTTAATTGCTCTTAAAGAGATCTGCAGCTCCTAGGGTAACTTGATGCAATCCTGTGTTCTGGCTGGGAGACGCCTGGAGTTTTCTTGTAACTGTGTGTCCTTTGAAACTTCCGGAGCCAGCAGGACGCTGAGTGCAGCATGGCGGGCAGGTGTCAGGTGGAGCTCCCGGCAGTGAGGGCGCGGTCTCCGTGCTTGGCCCACTGTCCTCAGGGCTGCGCTCCCTTCTGGCTGCTTCTCACTGGCCCCCTGCGGAGGCTGTTCCACTTCACAACCTTACTAGTTTCTCGTTGCTTCTAGAAGGAAGCCCAGACTCCCGACCATGGCCTGACCTTGGGGACGGGGGTGGGGTCCCAGTCTGCCTTGGCCCCAGAAGACGCTCACCTCCTCCCGCATCGGTCAGCACGCCAGGTCACGGCTGCACCTTCAGCCGCTCTTGCTCTGCCGAGAATAGTCCTCACCTCCAATCCCCACCTCCAGTGTGGCTGCTGGACACCGTCCTCTGTGGTCCCCACAGCAGAACCAGGCACTTCCTCAGGACCAGCGTGTCTCACTGCGCCTATGCCGTCGGGTCCTGGCGGTGGGGCAGGTGCTTCTGAGCCTGTGCAGGTGACTCTCTGTGGCCTTACATGCAGGCAGAGGGCACGGCTGTGCTGCGTTCACTGTGGAACGTCACCATCAGCATGGCGCTCGCTCCCTCGCGTGCCGGGGATGCCGGGGGCCTGAGTCGGGGCCTCCCGGAGGCGGTCGTGGTCTCCACGTGGCAGGCGGGGCCGTGACTGTGGAAGGCCTCTAATTGAGACGGAGGACTAGGTGAGAACAGGTACATGTGTTTGGGTCTCAGAAGCGTAGAACTGAATTAGTCACAGTCTTTGGGCCCTGCACGGCCTGCTGTACTTATGTGGTTATCGTAACACTTTAATAAGCATCTGCAAGCACGTCCCAGAGAGCTGGGGCCCCGCCGGTGTGCCGGGTGACTGTCCGGCCCCCTCCTCCCTCGCGGTGTGTCACCGTGGCCACCGCACGTTCGCGTCCCTTGTCCCGCCTGCTCACGGCCTCTTCCTGGATGACGTGTTTGATTTCACGTTTAACTTTGTAGAGAGGGTGCCATGCTGTGGGTCATCTTATGGGGCCTTTGCCACTTCAGTGTCACGTTGCCGAGACCCTTCCATCCTGTGCTGGGTGGTATTCTATTGTATGGAGCCAGCACCACGCTTCACCCTCTTTCGGTCATTCCTGGAAAGGGCCCTCACGGCTTGCTGGGTCCCCTGCCGGGGAAGCAAGGAGCACAGTTGTCCTGGGGGGTGGTCAGCTCAGGAGACACTGCCACATGCCACCCACAGGACTGTACAGATTTCCACTTTCCAGCAACACACGAGCCATTGGTGTGTGGGAACTCAGGCTGCTTCTGGGTGTGCATGTCGGGGATGTCCACTGCATTTCCAGGTGGGGGGTCCGAGAGAATTGACATGTGAGTCTGAAATTCACAGGTGGGTCCAGGGCTGGGCCTCTGGATGTGGTGGGTCCCTAAAAGGCTGATGATATTTTAAATCTGTCTTGGGGGAAGGGCAGTATAGGCAGGGGGAAAAGAAGACAGCTCAGAGACCTGTTCTGGTACTTTGTGACAGCTAGGGGTGGGACAGCGGGAGCCCCCGGGGGGTGGGGGCCAGGTCCTGGGGTCAGGATTTTGTCACCAAGGTGAGTGTCTTCACCTGTCATGTGTCGGTGGCTGGTTGGGGAGGTGGGGACACCTTTCTGTTTGGCCCCTGCAAGCTGGACGGGCCAGTTCTGAGTGGGAGCTGAGGCAGTGCCCTGGGTTCAGCAGTGTTTCGGGGACCTTGTTTCAGAAGGGGAACAGACGTGGGAATGGAGTCTAAAGACAGTTTCTTAGAGATTCTAGAACCGTGCTCTCCAGTAGGAATGAAATGCGAGGCACACGTGTAATTTGAAGTTTCTAGTAGCATGTGACAAGGCACAAAACCCTGAAGGTATGAGAAGCTGATGTTAATTTTAGTGCATCATAGTTAACCCCCTGCATCCAAGGCGTGGCCATGTCGCGTGTCGCCCAGGTCAGGTTCTCTGAGCGCTGGCCTCCCTTCCCCCCGGCCCCCTGCAGAACCCGTGTGTGCCTTCAGCGTAGCTGGGTCAGATGCTCACAGCACCTGTGGCTCGTGCTGGCTCCTCGGTACATTCGTGTGGGACGAGGCAGGTTTGCCACAGGGGCCAGGGCCCAGGGCCCCAGTGTCATAGGGCAGGACAGCCAGCAGGCTGCAGGGAGGGACGGGGTGGTGCCAGCCGCTGTGGGACTTGAGCTGTCTGGTCAGGCCCCTTGGAGGAGGTCGCTGGGTGAAAAAGCAGGAGCTAGCACTGGGCGGGAGGGACGCCGAGCCAGGGGGAGGGCGGTGTCATCAGGCTGTGCCGTGTGGCCTTCCTGGATCTGGCCTCCTGGACGAGGGAGGGTGAGGAGCTGAATGGCCGAGCCTCATCTCCCCTGGGGGGAGAGAAAGAGAGCCTGCCCTGGCGAGGGCAGCGGCTGTCGGCGCGGTGTCGGCGGAGCAGGGCAGGTGTGCAGGTGGCCGCTGGTGGCTTCGGGCTGGACGGCAGGGAGAGACCTGGGGAAGAGGTGGTGGGCAGTCCTGCCTCCTCCCCTGGGCGGGGCAGGGCGGTGGGCAGCTATCCCCGGACTTTGTGGGGGGCAGTGTGCACTGTGGCCTGGCCACAACAGGTGTTACCTCACCATGAGAAGCAAACCCGAAATAAACAGTTCTCTCCGCAGAGACACAGCCTAGCTGGCTGGAGAGCAGGGCGCGTCGCCAGGGTGGTTGGGTGAGCGCAGCCTCCTGAGGTGGCTGGGGGAGCCAGGGGTTCTGGTGATTGTTCACCGGGCGTTTTTCAGAGTGAAAGGAGGACACGTGATCATGGCCTGGATGAAAAGTGTAAACGGGCTGTCCCGGGCAAGCTGGCCCCGCAGCCTGCCTCGTCCGCCGCCTTGGTGCTGACGTCTTGCTGGAGCCATTGCTGAGTAAGTAGAAGAGGAGGGTGCGTGGCCGGCAGCTTCTCTGCCCTGCACCTCAGGCACCTGTGACTGAGCCCCGCCTGGCTGAAAAGGAGGTGCCCTGAGCCTGTGTTGGAGGTCCCGTCCACCACGGGTGCCTGCGGGCTCCAGGGCGTGAGTCCCGCCGGCTCTCCCATCGTTCCGGGGCCCCTGGAAGCCCCTGCTCTCCAGGTTGAGCGCAGTGTATCTGTTATTTCTGGGGGAATTCCTTCCTTTCTAAGTAATTTCCTGCCTGTCTTCTCTTTCTGAAACACCTTTACATTTGTCAGGAGCCCTTTCTTGTGTTTGGATGGTTGGTTGTCCCATGTTCTCTCTGTTTTGGGTGCCCGATCTTGCCAGCACCCCCAGAGTTGTTCCACAAGGAAGGGGCCCCGCTGATGCCCAGCGCCAAGGACAGCACGTGGCACATAGTTGGCCCGCAGCTCTCTGCGTGGTGGAGCCTTTCATGACGTGTCGGATGGCCCTGGCTTCTCTGAGCATGAAAGGAGCGAGGGGTGGAGAGCCGTGATGGCACCCTGACGCCCTCATCTCTGGGGGTCACATGGGAACTTTTGGTGCCAGAACGGCTTCAGCTTCTTAGGAAAGGACCTCGCAGCCATTATTTCGGTGCCTGGAGCCCGGACCTGCGGCTGCTGCGTGCTGTCCATGTGGTCTCCTGCTTCCTGTCCACTGTCACTGTCCACGGCCCGCACGTCCCCTCCCCGGGACCTGGCAGTGCCCAGCAGGCCTTCCTCCCCGCTCTTCTTCCTGGAGTCTCTTTCCTTCTCCTCATGCATTTGTTGAGATCTCTGGTCCTTTTCCTGTTTTCTCCTGGTGGGGGTGGGCACCGTTTAAATTCCTTTCCTCCTGATTTAGTGGGGTCTTGGTAGGAGGAGGGGTGTGGACAGACAGTAGATGATTCTGCCAGTCAGCCAGCTACTCAGAGGCTACTTCTTCGGGGGGGGGGGGGGGGTTTAGAGCCACCTCTCTGTGGAGTCCCTGATACTAGCAAAGGCAGAGTGGTGGTTTTTTTTCAGTTGATTTATTATTATTATTATTATTATTATTGGGGAAGGGGAACAGGACTTTATTGGGGAACAGTGTGTATTTCCAGGCCTTTTTTCCAAGTCAAGTTGTTGTCCTTTCAGTCTTAGTTGTGGAGGGCGCAGCTCAGCTCCAGGTCTAGTTGCCGTTTTCTGGTTGCAGGGGGCGCAGCCCACCATCCCTTGCGGGAGTCGAACCGGCAGCCTTATGGTTGAGAGCCCACTGGCCCATGTGGGAATCGAACCGGCAGCCTTTGGAGTTAGGAGCATGGAGCTCTAACCGCCTGAGCCACCGGGCCAGCCCCCAGAGAGTGGTTTTTAATTTTTTTTTTTTAAGTAAAGAATTTTTTTAGAGTAGTTTTAGGTTCACAGTTTGTCCATCACCCACCGGAGGACATCCCGGTGGCTTCCAACTTCTGGCGATTGTGCATAGAGCTGCTGTCAACGTCCGTGTGCAGGTTTCGTGCGGACAAGCTTCCAGCTCCTGTGGGTAAATACCAAGGAGCGTGATTGCTGGATCCTAGGAGTATGTTTAGCTCTGTAAGAAACCGCCAAACTGTCCTCCAAAGCGGCTGCACCGTTTGCTTTCCCCACAGTGACTGAGGGTTCCCGTGGCTCCACGTCCCCGCCGGCGTGTGGTGTCGGTGCTCTGGATCGTGACCGTCCTGACGGGTGCAAGGCTGTCTTGTTGCCTTAATTTGCGTTTCCCTGATGACGAGATGGGGAGCATCTTCTGTGCTTATTTGCCATCTGTGTATCTTCTTGGGCGAGGTGTGCTCAGGTCTTTGGCCCACTTTTTAAATCAGGGTTTTCATCTTCTTATTATCGAGTATTAAGAGTTCTTTGTATGTTTTGGAAAACAGTCCTGAATCAGATGTGTCTTTTGCAAATATCTCTCCCATCTGTGGCTTGTCTTCTCATTCTCTTGATATTTGTCTTTCGTAGAACAAGTTTTTAATTTTAATTAAGTTCAGCGCATCCATTTTCTCTCTCGTGGATCGCGCCTTTGGTGGTGTATCTGAAAAGGCATTGCCAACCCCAAGGTCATCTGGGTTTTTCCTGTTTTCCTCTAGGAGTTTTGTGGTTTTGCATTTTACTCTCAGGTTCGTGGTCCATTGTGAATACATTTCCGTGAAGGGTGTAAGGTCTGTGTGTGGATTTGTCTTGTTGCACGTGGGTGTCCAGTGGTTCCAGCAGCGTTTGTTGAAGAGACAGTCTTTGCTCCTTTGTCAGAGGTGAGTGGACTGGACCGTGTGCGTCTGTTTCTGGGCTCTCCAGTCTGTCCGCTGATCTGTTGCCTGTTCTTTCACCAGCACCGCGGTGTCTCGGTTACTGCAGCTTCAGACTGAGTCCTGACGCCCGTGGCGTCAGTCCTCCGACTGGCTCCTCCCTTTCAGTAGTGTGTCGGCCGTGCTGGGTCTTCTGCCTTTTCTCCGGGTGACGGTCAGAGTCCGTCTGTCCAGGTCCGCACAGTGACGGGCTGGGGTCTGACGACATTGCCGTGAATCTTTAGATTGAATTGGGAAGAACGGACATCTTGACAATGCTGATGCTCCCTGTCCGTGAATGTAGCATGTTCTCTATTTAGTTCTTTGATTAGTTCATCCGAGTTTTGTAGTTGGCTCCATATAGGTCTTGTATGTATTTTGTTAGACTTACACCTAAGCATTTCATGTTTTGGGTGCTAATGTGAATGGTGGTGTGTTTTAACCCATTTGTTCCTTGCTGGTACATAGGGAAGTGGTTACTTGTATATTAATCTTAGGTCCTGCAGCCTTATTATAACTGTTTATTATAGGAGTTTTTTTGGTGAGTTCTTTTGGGTTTTCTACATACATGATCATGTGATCTGTGAACAAAGACAGTTTCATTTCTTCCTTTTCAATCTGTATACCTTTCGTTCCTTTGATCGCACTCGCTAGGACTTCCAGGGCCATGTTCAAAAGCAGTGGCAAGAGGGGCATCCTTGCGTTGTACCTGGCAAGGTATGTGGGAAAGCTTTGTTTCTCACCAGTAAGTCTGATGCTTGCTGTATGTTCTCTGTCGATGTTCTTGATAAAGTTGATGAAGTTTCCCCCTCCTCCCAGTTTACTGAGAGTTTCTGTCACAAATGGGGATATTTTGGGAAAAGTCATCAGTGAGCAGCTTCCCTGGGAAGTCAGAGGAGGGTGCCAGGTAGGGACCGCCTTAGGACACTGCTGCCACGTCCAGGAAGTGTCCCCTAGTGTAGTCTGGTCCCCATGTAAGGGCAGGTGATGGGCCAGGGGATAAGTCGTAGGGGAGGCGGACCTGGGACTGGGCCTGGGCAGAGGGGGAGAATGGGGTGGCAGCGGGACCTGGTGTGTGGTGAGTTCTGTGCCACCTGGGGACTGGGTGGCAGTGCCAGGCACTGCACGTCTCCTGCGCGCCCGATCGCCCCCTTTGCAGACAGGTAACCAGGGCTCCGGTGATGAGGCCCTTGGCCCAGGGCCTCCTTGCTCATAGGTGACCACTGGACCAGTCGGCGGGGTGGGCAAAAGCACTGCTGGGTCCGGAGAAGCAGCAGTTGTGAGGGGGCAGTTGGCTGGCATAGATGAGGCAGGTGGGGGAGGTGGGAATGGCTGCGGCTGCAGTGGGCAGGAGAGTGAGTGCGGCCTCAGCCAGGGCGGACGGGAAAGTCCAATTCTGGCTCTGCAGGTGGTTCTGCCTGGCCCTGTCAGGAGGGGGCCCAGGCGGTGACAGCCACCAGCGAGGCTCCCGAGAGAGCCAGGTTGCACTGCTGACCTGCTGGGCAGGTCCCCTCAACCTCAGAGTTGCAGCTATCCCAGCCATCACGTGGGCAGTAAGCAGTGTCCCTCGGGGCACGAGGAGGCGTGCCCTGGGGAGCCTGGGCAGGGCAGGCTGTTGCTCTTCTCAGTCCCTGAGCGTGAGCCCAGTGGTTTTAGAAAGCGTTTTGGTACACCAGGGTCCCCAAAAGGCAGGCCTCTTGGGTCCGGGGTTCAGGTGGCCTGGGAGGGAGCCAGTTCAGCCCGAGCCCTCCGGGGCTTCAGGGGACTTTCAGGGGTGCCTCGTGGTACTTGTGTTAGAAAGTCACCCTCCCTCATGGTGATGAGGCCTCCAGTGGTGGGACAGAGTGAGTTGGTGACCAAACAAGGCTAGTGGCCCTGCATGTTGGGGTGGCCGTGGGAGTAAGGGCTGAGCCGTGACGGAGGTCGGAGGGAGGGCGGAGGATCTGGGGGCAGCCCTGGCCGTGGGGGTGCCAAGGAACAGGGTCCTGGAGATGCTTGTTAGCGTTTGAATGTCCTGGGGGGGACATGAGGGGCTGGTAGTGGATCGGCCGAGCTTGGCTCCCTGTCATTTTCCGAGTGATTGAAACTTGACAGTGTCGTTTGTGTTCTGTCACGCCCTGTCCCTTTCCCGTGGCAGGGCCGCACCTGTCCCACAGCGTCTGGAGCGTTTTGGGCAGGTGTCCCTTTAGTAAGATTTAGCAGCCGCTTATAAGTCAGGTTCTTTAAAATGAGACCGTACCCCGGAAACTCTTGAGTTTCGTTTTCAGACCTGGAACCCACCAGAGGCATTGCCCTGGGCTGCTCTGGGGAGGTCTTCGCTTTATGGGCGTGCGGTTTACAATTGCCCTGTCACGGGCAGGGTTCCCGTTTTAGGGGGAGGAAAGTGAGGGCAGCTCAGTGGGTCTTTCCTGTGGAACATCATAGACTCACTCCTGCGGGGAAGGTGTTGGTGACTGTCTGTCGCCCTTACAAAAAGCCCATGCCCTTAGTGCCTGCTGACTCAGGTGGAGGTGTGTGACTGTCCAGAGAAAAAGGATGTTTCCAGAGGGTGGCATGTCAGGGCTGGAGCTCCGGCTGGGATGGCGCCCCGAGGAGGTCAGGCACCCTTTGCCTTGGGGCTGCAGACGGGCCACAGAGTCCCTGGGGGTGAAGTGCGTCCCGCTCGCAGTGGCACTGAAGCCCCGTCCTAAAAAGGAGGAGTAATTGTAGAAAAACAGATGCTGAGCTTTATGACCGCAGGTCAGAAGATTCCCTAGGACACAAATAGCATGAACATAGAGGAAGATGCATACATTGGACTTCAGAATGCAAAGAAATCTTTGGCGAGTTGGCAGACATTGTTGAGAAAATGAAAGGCGGGCTGTGGAGGGAGAGGATTAGCTACCTGAGAACCTGTGTCCGGAGCCGAGGAAGGAAGGGCTGTCACAGCTCCGTGTGAGAAGACAGCTCTGCTAAGAATGGGCAGAAGGCCGGAATAGCTGCAAAAGAAGGTGTGAAAATGGCCAGCAAGGGTCTGAAAGATGTTTACATCACAGAGGGCGATGCAGATGAAAGCCCCAGTGGGACACCCCCACCGATTCCACCCCCAACACCGCAGCCTAAAGTAGAAGAACCTTCCAGATTGGAGGCTGTAGAGCCAGCAGGACCGCCGGGTAGGAGCTCAATGGCATGTCCAGTGGTCCCGCTCTAAGAGGAAGGAAACCTGCGTCCACGCGAGACTTGCTGGCAAGATTGGCGATAGCTCTATTTGCAGCAGCCCAAATTGGAAATACCCTGAGTGTCCGTCAGATGGTGAATGGTACTGGAATACGGAGGGGTCTAAAAATACTCTGCCAAAGGCATGAAGCCAGATGCAAAAGTCCACCTACTGTCTGATTCCACGTGTGAAATTCTAGCAAAGGCTCAGCTTAGCAGCAGTGGTCACTGGGTGGGGGCATTGCTGTGTGGCACCAGGGGACTTTTTAAGTTGATGGAAGTGTTTTCTGTAAATCGTGGTTGTGGTGGTGATTGTACAATTGTATACACTTGCCCAAACTCATCAGATTGAACCCTTGAAAGAGGTGAATTTCCTTCTGTGTAGACTGCGTTTCAGCAAAGCTGTACAGAACGTTCACGGTGGCTCTTCCTTCTGCCCTGGTGTCGCATCATGTTTCAGGAGGAGGAGAGCTGAAGTTGGGCTTGTGATTTCTGTTCTGTTTATTTGTGTGAAGTCCCAGTGTCTCCTGCCTCCTAAACCCACTGCAGGAGAGCAAGACGCTGACACTGGCGTGCAGGGGCTTGTCTGAAACGGCTTCACCAGTGGCCTGTTTGGTCTGGTGCCGGCCAACTTCACCCTTCTTAGTTTTAAAACGGACAGTTAGAGCACTTGCAGGTCTTTGGCGTGAGGTGGGTTGTGCCTGTGAAAGAGGTTCCCGCCGGGGCAACAGTTGCGTGTTAGGGACTGCACATGCCACCGGGTCAGTCCCATCTGCGGTTGCTTTTCATGGGAGGAAGTCCCTGCAAGTCCGTCGAGTTTCCCTCCGGGCCTGCCGTTTCAGTAGAGGTCGCTGTCAGGTACAGCGTCTGTGGTCTGTATTCACAAATAGCCAGTAACGTCTGGTTTTTAAATGGGTGCTTTCTTCCCCAGTAATACACGCTCATCATAGACAATTTGATAAAGACAAAAAAGTGTGGGGAAGCACTTTTTTGTCATCAAGAGATCGTGGTAATTATCTCTGACATGTTTCCTGATGTCTAAAATCGCCCAGGTCCTAAACTGTTCTATGGTCAATGTGATTTTAATGACCGTGGAGCTGAGCTAACATTGGTGCACCCATTCTCCAGGGTGTGTCGATGCCAGGTATGTGCTGGGCACCGTCACCTGTGATGAGGTGCTGCGGAAAGGGGGGCACGTGCCCGTTCAAGGGCGCGCGCGCGCGCTCGCACCCCTGTGTCTAACTGTTGTCAGTTCCACAGAGTGAGGCAAGGTGGGGCGTGGAGCCGAGCATCGTGATGTGTAGGTGGGGTGGTCAGGGAGGCTTCTCCAAGGAGGGGCGGGACAGTGAGCCCCGCGAGTGCAGGCAGAGGAACTTTCCAGTAGTGGGCGAGCTGCATTCTGGGAGCAGCCATGGGGAGACTGGGGGAGGGGATAAAGAGGCAGCAGTCTTATTGTGAGCGTGGTGGGTGTATGTTGTGGGTGTGGGTGGTGGGTGTGAGCGGGGAGGGTCACAGTGGGTTCACACTGTGACGTTTCTTCTTCTGCCTGTGCGTGGGCTCGCCCTGTAGCTTACCTGGATGTTCACCTGTCTTCATCTGCCCGTCCTGAGTGTCCTTTCTCTTTTAGTATTAAATGCCCCCCGATTAATTTTCGTGTATCATAAGGCGAGTCAGCCATGGGAGGGTCCTGGAGGTGGCCTCTTTCCTCTGCACCTCTCATTTCTGTCGTGGTCCTGCAGTGAGCGGTCCCTTGCTTGGGCAGGAATGGTCCCAGCCAGCACTTGTGTATTCGCTGTCCCAGGCCTGCAGGTGGACTTTCCCTAAAAGCCCGGGAAGGTGAGAAGCTGCAGTCATCACAACATGTCACTGCTTCTGGGCTCTGGATGAAGGGAGCCAGGAAATACATCACAGACTCACAGAGCTCAAGGCCGTATTTCTGATTCAAGATTCAAGATTGTGATTCAAGAATCAAGATTCTAACGCAACAGGTTTCCCTCCATAAATGCTCTGAAACTATGTGTGTATCTGTGGCACAGAAACTGTTGAATCCTGATAATATAAATGTATTTGTTTACCTGGCTTGTGCCATGTACCTAAAATAGTTTCAAAGTTACAACAGGGAAAGTAAGTTTAAGGTGTCTTTGCAGTTCTTTGTATGTTCAAACTCCATTGGAAGAATTCTTTTTGTGTTACCAATTTGATGCACAATTTAATTTTATTGGTTTTAGTTTGTTTGCAACTTTGATTTCCATTTTTTGTTTTTATGTTCTGAATATGTGAAACATTACTGTGATACAAATGTGGAATTTTTTAGACGCACTTTTGTCTCTGGTCCCCTCCCATAGAGATACTTTTAAAGTTTTTATTTTCATTCGTTTCTGGGCCATCCTTTCAGTGTTTATTTTGTAAAACGAAGCATGGGCATACACACCTACTGGTAGGTGCTTCTTCTGCTCTTGCTTACACCAGTGGAGGCACAAACGCTGGTTTGCACCTCAGTTTTTTTCTTACCAGTATAACCTGGAGATCATCTTCTGGTGGCATGTTGATTGAAACACTTTAAAGTTAACAGCGACCTTTCCTGCATGGTCCAAGCACTAGAACTTAAACTTGGGAAGGGCGTTGTGGTTCAAAGACGTCGGGTTTCCTGCTGCAGGGAGCACGTGCTTGTGCTTCTGACAGCTGCCGGTTTAGTCACCTCCCGGGTGCCGTGGAAACCACGCCCACGGCATCTGAGGGTGGCGGGGGCTCTTCTCTAGGTCAGCACACGTACACCTTTTTGGGGGACATAATTTACACACAACAACATGTACCCATTCCGAGCGTCCAGACTGAATTTAGAGAAGCGTGTGCGCCTGTCTTTCCACTGTCACCACCATCTGACGAGGACGTCCCTCTCACCTGGAGGCCCTGGAGGCCCCGCGTGCCGCTGGCTGTCAGTGCTCCCTGCGCCGGGCCGGGCAGACCTTCTGTTGGCTGTGTGCCCCCGTAGTTTTGTTTCGCCTTTAAAGTCTCATACAAGTGGACGTGTGCGTCGTGATTGTATCTGCACTCTGTTGTTTTGAACTCACCCACGTTGCTGCAGGTGGCAGTAATGTGTTTTTATGCAGCGAACATCCCACGTTTGGACACTCATGTCATCCGTTCATCAGTGGATGGACAGGGTTTCCCGAGGGTGGCCGTGGTGCAGGAGGCTTCTGTGAACATTAGTGCATGAAGCTTCCTGTGTGTGGACGTTCTTTTCTCTCGGGTGGCTACTAGGAGGAATTGCCGAGCCATGTGGAAAGTGTATGTTCAGTCTTGCCAGAACCGCCACATTCTTTTCCTAGGTAGCCGTGCGAGTTTACCCTCCGTCCGCCAGCGCACGAGCGTTCCTGTTGCCCCACACCCAGGGCGGCACTTGGCGCCGTCAGGCAACTGTTCCCTTCACCCTCGTGCTGTTTTCCAGGCCCCGTTTATGGAAGTACAGTTTGCCTGCAGTAAAATGGACCCTTTTCAGTATCTAGTCCTGTGAGCTTCAACAAACACAAACCATGTAACCATCACCACCGTCAAGATACAGAAACTTCCAGAGCCTCAGAGAACTTCCTCTCGCCTCTTGGTAGTTAGCTCTCCTCCACTCTCGTGCCCAGCACTCACGGCTCTGCCCTATCTTGATGATTTTGCATTTTCTAGAATTTTATATAATGAAATTCTACAATACTAGTTTTTCATGTCTGGTTTCTTTTGCTTAGCAGCATACTTTTGAGATTTTCCCAAGTTCGTGTGTCAGTAGTCTTTTCCTTTCCATGTCAAGTGGAATTCCATGCTGTGAGTGGACTGCACTTAACTCCTCCTGTTACCAGTTGCTTCCAGCTATTAATGACTGTGACTAATGCTTCTAGAAACACCCCTATGAGTCTCGTGTGGGCATAAGTTCGCATTTCTTGTAGGTAGATACCCAGGACTGGGATTGATGGGTATGGTGAGTGAGTGTTTTACTTTGCAAGCCGCCACGCTGTTCCCCACAGTGGCTGTACTGTGTGGCGTTCCCACTAGCCGGACGTTAACGTGGCCAGTCTTTTGAATTTTAGCCATTTTTGTTGCTGTGTAATGCTATCGCATTGAGGTTTCAATTTGCATTTCCCCAATGAGGAATGATGAGTATCTTTTCATGTGCTTATTTTTCATTTGCATATCTTTTGTAAAGTGTCTATTCAAATTTTCTGCCTGTGGTTTTTAATTGGGTTGTTTGTTTTGTTGTTATTGATTTGGTAAGAATTTTAAAAATGTATTCTAGATACAAATCCTTCATCAGACAGAATTGTTTTATAAATATTTTCTCTTAATCTGTGTTTGCCTTTTCATTTACCTAACAATGTATTTCAAAGAGCAACTTCTCAATTTTTTTTTTTTAAAGATTTTTATTGGGGAAGGGGAATAGGACTTTATTGGGGAACAGTGTGTACTTCCAGGACTTTTCCAAGTCAAGTTGTTGTCCTTTCAGTCTTAGTTGTGGAGGGCGCAGCTCAGCTCCAGGTCCAGTTACCGTGGCTAGTTGCAGGGGGCGCAGCCCACCATCCCTTGCGGGAGTCGAACCGGCAACCTTGTGGTTGAGAGGACGCGCTCCAACCATCCGGCCGCCCCTTCAGAAGCTCAGCGGCAGCTCATTGACTTCATTATAGTTGCGGAGAGCGCAGCTCAGCTCGCTGGCCCATGTGGGAATCGAACCGGTAGCCCCGCTGCCCAGAGCTCGTGTTCTGACCAACTGAGCCACCCATCTGCCCCCAACTTCTCAATTTTAATAAAGTCCAGTTTATCTTTTTTTTTTTTTTTTTCAGAGTTTGCGTTGTATCTCATCAAAGAAATTTTTGCCTAACCGGAGGCACAAGTATTTTCTCCCAGGTTTTCTCCTAGTATTTTTATGGTTTTAGCTCTCACTCAATCCAATTTGAGTTAATTTTGGGGTAGTTGTAAGATGGGGGTTGAGATGTATTTTTTTTTTTTCCTGTAGGAAATCCAGTAGTTCTGGCCCCATTTGTTAAAAAGATCTTCCTGTCTCTGTTGACTTCTCCTGCCTCTTTTATTGAAGATCAGTTGACCTTGTACATGTGGGCTTTGTTTCCGGACTGTATCCTGTCCCCCCAGTTGATACCATCTGTCTCTGGGCACTAGAACACTCCGTGTTTAGTGCAGCTCCATGAGAGTAAGGCTTGGCTTAGGCAACCTGAATCCTCGTAACTGCTGTTTTTCAAAAGTGTTTGGGGCTATTTGGGTCATTTGCATTTCCATATAAGTTCTAGAATCAGCTCGTCAATTTCTCCAAAAAAAAAAAAAGTCTTCTGATATCTTGCCTGGGATTGTGTTGAATCTGCAAATCAGATTTATGATAATTGACGTCTTAACAATATTGAGTATTCTGATCCATGAACATGGTATACCTCTCCATTTATTTAGGCCTTTCAAAATTTCTGGTAGTATTGTGTTATATTTTTCAGTATTTACGTCATTAACATGTTTTGTTACATATATCCTTAGATATTCATAGTTTTACGTTATGTAAATGGTACTTTTAAAAATTGCAATTTCCAGTTATTTGTTGCTAACATTTAGAAATACAATCGCTTTTAACTGTTGACTTCATATTCTGTGACCTTGCTTAACTCATATATTAGTTCTTGTAGTGATCATGTAGATTTCTTAGGATTTTCTATAAAGACAAGCATATTGTCTGCAATAAGAAGAGGTTTTTACTTCATTTCTCATCTGAATGCCTCTTATCTCTTGCTCCTGCTGTACTGCACTGTTTGGAACCTCCAGTGCAATGTTGAAAAAAAGCAACGAGAAAGGATGTTTTTGCCTCGTTTTCGATGAGGGGGTTGTAGTCAGTCTTTTTCCAGTAATGTCTGATGTTAGCTGTGGGTTTTCATAGGTGCCTTGTATTAGGTTGAGGAATTTTCTTCTGTTTCTAGTTGGTGAGAATTTTTGTCATGAATGAATGTGTGATTTTGTCAGATGCCTTTCTTCATGTATTGAGACGGTCATGTGGTTTTTCTTTTTCAGTCTAATCAGTGAGTTTTCAGAAATTGTACTCTAAACATGTTCGTTGCAAAATGTCAGTCTTTATGGAAATGTTTGATGTAAGCAAAGACCCCTTCGCCCATTCTCATTTTCATTCTCTGGTGGGTGCCTGCATGTGTGTGTTCACTTGTGTGGACACATTAGCGAAGTTCGTAAACATCTTTAACACAGCACCTAAATAGCTGTAGGGGCTACTCTGCTTTAAGCCACTGTTACCCTGAGTGTCATCGTAGGGTCTGAAATGTCCCTGAAATGAGATGTAGAGATGACGTGTAGGATCCTCAGTCTCAGGCCACCGTGTGCTTCGACTGCAGCACTGGTGTTTGCGTGGGTAACGGTCAGCAGGTGTGGGGCGGGAAACCCGACCTGAAGGCCAGAGGAAGATAGGAGGGAGCTGCCCCTGTTGGGGCTTTTAGGTTTTTTGTTTTTTATCTCAGATACAGATATCTCAGATATCTTTTTCGGTCTTTAGGATTTGAAAGCATTGACAGTGCAGAAGAATAAATAACTCTTTATGTTGGCATCAGCCAGGTTGACACTAGTCTCTTACTTTATTTTTCTTGGCTGTTTGCCTTACCCTGGTTGGTGGTGTTTGCAGCTGGCCTGAGGGGTGTGGTTTGAAATAATTTTCTCTTGTCTGAACATCAGATAAAAAGACAGTTATGCTATTGACTAACTCGGGTACTTTTCCATGAAGATGGTTGTGCTCACGCCTCCCGAGGTGATAGGGGAGTGTCAGGGGTGGCTCCTGGTGCCACCCCACCAGGAGGCTTACTCCAGCCCACCCCTCACGGAGCCAGGACATAAATGGGCCAAAGAACGGTGATTATAAGAAAAAGTCATAATACACACTGCTAGCAGGGGAGTTTGTATTACTGGTATTATTACATGACTGGAAAATCATTTTAATATTTCAGAGCTGTTTGAAATTATGTGACTACTTATACCATAAAGCAAATCTATGTTAGTACCAGACTTTCATGCAAAAAAGCCATGTTGTGTAATTTTCTGGTGACGTAGCATCTGTGGCATTAATGCCATTTCCTGCATCTGTTCAGTTGAAGGGACTTGAAAGCCTGGCCGGTTGACACTCTAATGGGCATTCAGGCCGCTGCCTCCGGGCTCTTGGAGATGGGGACGGGAATTGCCTCTCTCACCCGCCACGACTCTTGGGGCTGTGGCCGCGTCGCCTCTCACTGCC
Organism: Rhinolophus ferrumequinum; assembly: GCF_004115265.2. Classification (NCBI taxonomy): domain Eukaryota; kingdom Metazoa; phylum Chordata; class Mammalia; order Chiroptera; family Rhinolophidae; genus Rhinolophus; species Rhinolophus ferrumequinum. The sequence goes on from NC_046306.1 coordinate 1,408,532, forward strand.
TGCCGGGTACCCGCGTGCACTGGCGCCTTCCTTCCCTGGGTCACTCGCCCTCCGCCTGCCCAGCTCCGCTTTCCCGTGCGTGCTCCAGTCGCCTCCTTGGGCCCCGTAATGCTCTGTTCTGCCCTCTTGTTCAGCCCCTGGCCACCTAATCTGGTTTATGCCCATATCTCTCCTCGAGGGTCTGCCTGGAGGCCAGGAGCGGTGCCCAGGATGATGACTGAGGACGTGTGTGTCTGTTGGGTGTGCGGCCCTGGGGTACGAAGGCAGCAGGGTTCTCACCACTGAGGCCTCAAGCGCACGCTCCAGTGCAGTGGGGTGCCGGGACTGCCCGTTCACCTTGCTCATGCCTTCCCTGCTCCCTCCCCCAAACCAAACTCATTTCACCTGAATTTGCTTCTCTAGCTAGCAAAGCATTTCCCGCCTCTTTTATTTTTGAGAAATTTCAACCTTCCAGAAAAGACTACTGCAGTGAACACCTGTGCACTCTCCCTAGAGTCCCCTGTTCTTGACAGATCTCGCGATGTGATTTAGTTTGTAGCTGACACCGGTTGGTGTTTGCAGGCCATACCTCTGTGACACGTGCTTAGAGTCAGGCAGAGCAGCTCACGGCCTCGGTGTCTTACCTGTGCGTCGCCCTGGGGGTGGGTATCGTGGCCTTGGGCCATAGCTGGTAACAGCTCTGCTTCCCGCAAAGCTGGCTTCACGCGCGCACACACGCTCATGCACGTAAACTGTGTGTTACACGTAAGCACATTTGCGCATAATAATTCCTTAATCTTACCGAACTATGTTAGTCATTCAAAGTTAACTTGCGCTTCAGGAGAATTTGGGGTGCACTGGGGCCCAAAGCAGCCCTGGCGACATGAGAACCCCGTGGCTCTCCACTGTGGTTACCCCGAGTGCTTTCAGTGAGCGGGTGAGGGGCACAGAGTGGACCCTGTCCTGGGGGTCCAGGGTGTTGTGTCCACTTCTCTGTCCAGCACCTCAGGGAGCCGCAGCCGCAGGAGTGGAGGCACCGAGGTGTCTGCACCACCGTCGTCCACGAGCAGTGACACGCGTGGTTCAGACACCCGCCCGCCTGACTTTACCAGTTGGAGGGTGCCGTGGTTTCTGCGTGAGCAGGCGGGTCACATGCCCCGGCAGGCCCATCGCGGTGGAGGGTGAGGGCGCCGCAGCCACCGGGGGGCACTTCCCAGTCACGGTTCTCTCTTCCGCATCAGAAGACAACGTTGTACCCAGCACTGTGTGCCCAGTGTGTGACGCGTTACCAACATTGAATGAATCTGTGACTTAGACATTTGTGAAGATGAAGTTAGCAGTTTTTAGTAACCCGATGCAGAAATGTATTTGCTAAATACATTTTACCCTGTTCTGAAGACAGAGATAAAGGAGGCACAGCCGGTGGGAAGGATTTTGTGGTCTGAAGGTGGCCGTTGTCCTGGGCTCTTGGCTCGGAAGACTGCTGCGCCTTCTGCCCCTGTTGCGGGGACCTCCTCATCCGGGAAGCCCCCCTTGGTGCATTTAGGACGCGTGTGTGGAGTGGCCTCAGAAATGAGGTTTCTGCCGTATTGCAGACTGTGCGTCTTTGCTCCGGCCCTGATTCTGGCGCCTTCATTGTCAGCGTTGGGTTCGGGGACTTGCCTTTTGCACGCGTTTGGTTGTGGAGGGCTTTGCCTTTGCGTCATTGCCTTTGCAGACTTGCAGCGCCGTCCGACAGCTGACGGCAGTAGGGACCCTCATGGAGGGGAGGGGAAAGGCAGGGTCTGTCTGGGCCATTCTCCTGGGTGACGTGTCCTTCCACGCCTGAGGGAGCCTCTAAACTGCGTGTGTGAGAAAAGCGTTTGTGAGGGGCTGTCACAGGTAAGGTCGGGGCGCGGAGCCCACAGCTCCCAGCCGGCCTTCCAGAGCTTTTGCTGAAGTACATCCCTCAGAAGTGAAGTGTCCCAGACGGAGGTTCCCAGGCAAGTCCCCAAATGCCTGCGTCCTGTGGGGTGCAGCTCCGGCTGACCCACACTTTTGTTACGGATACAGTACAAAAGGTTGGCTGAGAGGGTTCGGAAAGACTGATGGGGTAAGGACACTTGAGGTTATCTTGAACTCTAGTGCTGGAGGGAAGGGAGGGCTCATTCAGTCTTTAGGAACAGGTGGTTGTGCTTGGCGCTGAGATGGGGGCACGAGGTCCCCCCGGGTAAGCCTTGGGCTGCCCGCTGCATGTACCACTTCCTGCCCTCGTGGGGCACCCCGGCTCCCAGACAGGCGGTGGTCAGGGTCGTGGGTGTGCGAGCACGTGAGGCTCGGTCACTGGCCTTCAGACTGCTGCTGGAAGGTTTTGTATTGCGCAGTGTCATTTTAAAACCTGAGTTTTCACAGTAACGAAAAATAGAAACTAGCCTAAGTCTCCACACAAGGAAATTGTAAATACATTTTGAATGAAATATTATTTAGCCATTGAATATTATGTTTTAGAAGAATGTTTAATGACTTGGAAATGCTTGTGATACAAGAAATAAGAGAGTACAAAACCAAACAACAAAATGACCTCCGTTTTCTTCATAGTTATCAAAACGCTTAGATCATACACATGCCAGTAGGACAGAGTGGAAAGAAAGACCTATACGGTCCTGTTACCTAAAGGAGGTGGGCTCCAGGAGATTTCTATTCTCCTTGTATGTCTCCACAGTCCTCAGGTTTTCTGTCATGAACACTTGTTTCTGTACTAAGAAAGGTTAAAATTATTTAAAAAGAAGACCTAAGTCATCCTCTTGATCCAGATGCATCATGGTACTTGCTTGTGCGAATTGGCTGGTTTGGGTTTTAGGTGGCCTGAGTGGAGGAGGAGGGAGATGAGGAAGGCAGGGGTGCAGCGGGGGGGCTGTGGGGTGAGGGCCTCTGCTACCAGGTGCAGGTGGGCGGCCCGGATGCAGGTGTGGCCTGATCAGGAGGCAAAGCCCAAGTCCACGGCTCTTGGCTTACCTGTTCACTGCCTTTGGGGATTGACCACATTGCGGGAAGGTGTATTTGAAGGGTCTTTTGAAATGGAAGTTGTGTTTACTGTGTCAAGTTTGACCTTCTCCTTCCCTGATTTAAGGGTCGGATGAATATGGCCTGTGGTATATATAGCTCTCCCCGCGAAGCATCCAGGGGGTGTGTGGTGTTGGAAGGCACTGGGGTATGCCTGCACGGCGTCTGGGCACTCACGGAGGAATCACTCACCCCTGGCCGGGTGCCCTCTCTGTACGGTGGGGAGTGGACCACACCTGCACGGTTCCTTCCTTGATGGAGTCGGGATGGATGGACCTCCCTAGGCCATGGCTGCAAATGCTGGAGATTACTTCTTCCTGACCTTTTATGCAAAACTTGTTTGTTACATTTTGAGACAAAGTTATGTCTCTCTGCCATTGCATGCATCTGTTGGAAATGAGTGATTATAACCAGAGTTTACAAGATCCAGAGCTGTGATAATGTCGTTAAAACATGGCATTTGATGCAGCTGTTGGTGTTCTGATGCTCCCCAGGCTATCACGTGTGTCTGGCTTTTCTTTCTGTTGGAATCTGTGACTGTGATACATTGTAACCCGGGAAGCCCAGAGAAAGGCTCCGCCCCCAGTACAGTGTTTAGCACGTGGGCAAACAAACTTCCCCGCCGCCTAAGGAGCCATGTGGAGCCATGTGATTTCGCTGTCAGGTTAAAGCACCCGTTTCTAAAGCCGCCCACGTTGAGTCCAGGCAATTTGTCCTTTCTCTCGCATATCCATTTACGTACCCACTCGAGAGATTTTCAGTGCTGTCAGAGGCTAAGTTCCCTGCTCGAAGTCACATGGTCACTTGTGGCAGGACTTCTGATTCCTTCCCAGACTTCTGTTGTAACCACAGGCATGTTGCACATTGAACAGTATCTATTTTCTTACACTGTCACTTCTTCAGCATTTTAACTGCATTGCAACTTCAGGAATGTTTGTTTCGGTGTCCCTTTACCCTTTAAATTTCGGTACATGCACCTTTCTAATCAACAGAGCATCCGATAGTTAACGTCTATACATTGACTGCCATTTTAACAAGCGTGACATTGGGCTGTGACGCCATGGGCACTGCTGCACCTCCTTTGGCTACTTGTCCTGCCAGTGGTGACCACTGGTTCCACAATTCCTCAGAGGAAGCAGCAGGGGCGTCTCCACATGGACAGATGAGTGAGTGTAATGAATGGTGGGTTTAAGAGGATGGCAGTGGGGGTGTTTATCAAGTTTTCTCTTTCGGGGTGCCCAGCACAAGTGTGGGCCTACCTGGGTGGTGACTGTGCAGTCCCCCAATGCCCCATACTCAAAGCTGGTGGCTGCACGGCAGCTCGAGCCGCCTCCTCGCCCTCCAAGCCTTTCCTGGGCATTGCGCACGTATCTAGACGGGGCTCCACGTTGGATCTGGACGAGCCTTCCAGGCCCTTCTGTTGTCTGCATCAGCAAGCTTCTGGGGTTGGGGAGATTTCAGCAGTGTTATTTGCAGTAGCCTGGTTTTGGGTTTTGTTTCTTTTTTTTTTAAATTTCAGAGTGGTTTATTTTACAAGGGATGTGTTGGAGGGAAGCTCTCTGAATGAGCATAAACGTGGTTGGAGAGGCCTGTTGTTTCTTGCTGTCTGATGGGGGTTGGCTGGGCCAGGCCCCAGGCGCTCACAGGCTCCTGAGAGCTCCAGCTCCTGTCTGCCCAGGAGGGAAGGGCTGGCTCCCAGGCGGTCCCCAGCCTTGCCTGTCTTCCCGCTAGTACCATTTCCAGGTCTCCTGAGGGGAGGGCGGAGGCGAGGCGGCCGCGTGGGTGTGGCGACGGAAGAGGATGCATCTGTGGGTCTCCTCTCGGAGTGCCGTCACTGACTCGTTGCGGAAAATTCAATGTGAAGTCAGACAGTTGTGTTACTGTTTGTAATGGAATCTGTGCTGTAACTGGTTGCTGGGTTTTGAAGCTAAAATTAGTGCCCAACGTGCCTGATGGGTTTGCTCTGCAGTGACTTAGCTCAGGCACCGTGCACTGAGTGGCTCTCCCTGCTTGCGCCTGTGTGGGGGGTGTCCTCACTTAGCCGTGGGCACAGGGCTGCCCCCACACTCCCTGGAGCCAGGTTCCTGGAAGGAATGTTTCTGTGGCACCTCACAGGACACCAAGCGGTGGCTGTGAGGACTGATGTCTCCCCAGGTCCCAGGCCGCCCGTGTGCATAGGAGAAGGGGAGTGGGGACAGCCGGAGGGGCTCGCTCCAGGGCACGGCTGGGGCCTGAGGCCCCAGGCACGACCTCCCCCCACGCCGCAGCCCCAGGCTGAGCTCCCACAGGCCCTGGGCCGCCCTGCGCCTGACTTCCTCACCTGGAGAGTGGGTGCGTGGCCCTGCAGGCCAGCGTGGGGCGGCTGTGGGGCAGACGGGGTGGCCTGCAGAAGCTCTGCTGCCCGTCTTACAAAAGGGAGGCTCAAGTGCTGTTCGAATCCCACGAAGAACACCTGTCGCGTTCTTTGTCCTGCATGCCATCCTCACGGGCTTGCGCGTACGTGCCATCACAGTGCCCTCTTTACCGAATACCCAGCGACCTGTGTGTTACCACTTGTCCTGCTCTCTTGTCAGAGCCGCCAGGCTTCCCTGGTAGACTGCTGCTTCCTGGGCTCTGGGGTGGGGGTGCGTTCCTGATGCCAGGTGTCCTTTGTCCCCCAGGTATGGTCCTCGTGCGCAGCGAGAATGGGCAGTTGTTAATGATTCCTCAGCAGGCCTTGGCCCAGATGCAGGCCCAGGCCCACGCCCAGGCCCAGCCTCAGACCACCATGGCGCCCCGCCCTGCAACCCCCACAAGTGCCCCTCCTGTCCAGATCTCCACCGTACAGGTGAGTGCATGCGTGCGTCCCACCGTGCTCACTCGGGCTGTCTGGCACGCGTCCTGCCATCCTCCACGGGGTGGCTGGTGCTGGCGTCACGGGTGGCCCTGCTTGGAGGAGCCAGCTCCTGGGCCACGCGCCCCGACACTCCTCCTGGCCCCTGCCCTTCTCGCCCGGGACTTCACCTTCCTGTACCCCCGTTTCCTCTTCTGCAAAGTGGAGATTCGACCAGTGCTTATCTCCCAGGGCTCTACAGGGACTGAGTTAAGACTCTAGTGCTAAGAATAGGGGAGCAGAGTAAGCACTGAGTGTTAGCTGTTATTATCAGGGAGGCACGTAAGAACTTTATAAGATTATGTGAAATAGTATTCCCCCCCCCCCCACACACACACAGGTATTTCTAAGCCTTGAGGGGTTACTGCCCTGCCCCTGAGATTATGGCGGGCGGACAGGTTCTGAAGGGGAAGCAGTGTGCTGGGACTCGCCCTCCCCAGTGTTCGGCGTTCCTGGTCCATGTCAGAATCTCCTGTGGGCACGTGCCAGCACGTTCCCTGTCCCTGCTCTGTCTGCTGATGCTTTTGTGTCCGGTGCTGTCATTCTGCTGTGCTGAGCGAGTTGGCTGGTTAGTAACTAAAGTGGAGACTAGAAAGTGCTTGGAAACTCCTTTCTCCTGTGACGTCAGCTGAGTTCCCTCTGGTGTTGGTGCCCCTGCACTGTAGGTGGGGGCACGTCTGTTCTGGGGGACTCACAAAGGACCCCCTTTACTGAGCATCTGAAACAGCTCAGAACAGAGTTTCCAAGGTCTGCAGCGTTCTGTTCAGTACGCTGCAGGTGTAAGTAAGGTGTTCGTGCTTTCACTTCAGCTGCCGGTTTTGCATGTCACCATCTGGCTGGCAGCGTTCTGCTGTCAGTTTCCTTTCAAACCAGCTTCAACGTCACCTTGCTCAGGACTCAAGCCATCTTTCCATCGGGACTAAGGTGTCAGTGGGCCACCTGGACCACTGTCTCCTTTACTCCCCTCTTCTGCAGCACTGTGACCGGTCTTTAAATCCAGTGGACACGTGCTTCTTACTGCCTTCATCACTTTTTTAGTGCTTGTCAACAAGATCACAAGAAATCCACATGGGGTCCGATTTCCCAGACACATGGCATTCTTTAAAGACCAGGTTTGGTAGACTTTGACGTAGAAGTTAATGGTATTTTTATTACAGTGTATGAAGACTTCAGTCCTACCCTTTTACTTTGGTAAGAAAGGTTCAGAATTAGGGTGGCCTCCCTGAAAATTGTGACTAAACTGCAGACTCACCTGAGTATACAGTTCTCTATGAAAGGATTGGTTTTGGGGCACACGGGGCGGCAGGGAATTACTTTCACTTGTCCCTCCTTTAGCTGACTCTCACTTGTTTTCCAGGCACCTGGGACCCCTATTATTGCACGGCAGGTGACCCCAACGACCATAATTAAGCAAGTGTCTCAGGCCCAGACGGCGGTACAGCCCCCCACGGCGTTACAGCGCTCGCCCGGAGTGCAGGTGAGCCGAGGCTCGGCGCTGCGTCCGTGATGCAGACACGGCCTCCCGACTTTGGAGGTGGGGCGCGAAGCTGTGGTCTGGCAGGAAGGTTCTCTGGAGGAAAGTGTGTTTTCTCTGCCAACGCAGAGTCAGTCAGGGCTCCTTTTCTGTAAAGCCTCATGAGATTTAGCACCAGCGGCACCTTTTAAAGCTTTTTGCTATGTCAGAAGTCTCATTAAAAACGGTATCTATGAATACTTGCTTGTGTGCGTCTCTGGAGCAGGAGAGTGTGTGTGTGTCCCTGTCACCCGAGTGTCCTGATGGTGACAGCAGCTCTCGTCTGAACATCCTTTCCAGACGTTACTGTTGATGGACGTTAGTTTGTGTGGTTCTCACCCTTTTCCTGGTGAGGCATTGATGAGTGACATGTGTGGGCTTCCGGACTTGCTCGCGCTCAGCCGGCGCGGCCACCTGTGGCCGTGTCCTCTCCAGTAATGACCCCCTGGTGGAGCTGGTGTGTGTGTTTGGTTGTTGGATTTTTAAACAGTGTGTGAGCTGTGGGATGGGAGCAGGTGCTGACGTCTCTTGGCCGGTTTGGTGCTCCTGACAGCTCAGCCTCGGGGCGGGAAAGCCCAGGAGGGGCCCGTGTCCCGGCTCGGCCGGCCCCTTCCTTTGCGGAGAAGGAGACCACGGTCAGGGGAGCAGCCTGCTGTGGAGGCCAGGCCGGCGCAGCCAGAGCCGTTCCTGGGGTTGAGGTGTTGTGAGCATCCATCGTCAGTGCAGGTTTTACAGTGTTGGCCACGTTTTCTCGGGCAACTGCGTGGGCCAGGCTGTGCTCTGATGTGTCGCTGAGCTCTGTGTGTCCCCACTGCAGCGCTGCGCGGCTTCCCAGTGAGGTGGCGTGGGACCGCTGGTGGGCAGAGGGCCCCGGAGCAGCCCAGCACTGGGCTCTTTCCCCCGACTGGATCTCATCTTCATTCACCCTCCGCGTCTCCAGTGGGAGGCAGTGTTTAAATTAAAGCCAGTGGGAGAGCAGCTCAGCCCCAGTGAATGAGCCAGAGCCGAGGTCCTCTGTGTGTGTCGGGGGTGAGCCCAGGTGACCAGGAGGTCCCCGGGCCGCAGGCTTCAGCCCCGAGTTCAGTGTGGCGGGCAGTCCGTCCGGATTCCACTTGCAGTGCAAGGGGACAGTGCAGCTCACCGTCGGCTTTGCCTCAGTCAGTGGAAGGTGAACATGTCCCGTAGGTGCACGCCCTGTCGTCCAGGTGAAGTGTGTATTTGTCGGGTCAGCAGGAGAATATGTGCGAACAGATTGCCAGGTGAAGGAAACTCCCAGGGGGTGAGGAGCGCCCTGGACGGCTCTGCCCCAGCCCCACTGAGAGATGGTGGCTCGGTTTGCTCTTCCTTTTCTTCCTTTGAGGGTTTATTTGATATTTTCTATTTACAAGGGTACCTATTATAGAAAACCTTACAAGTAAAGAAGACACAGGTTATACAGAACAAGGCCGTCATCTCGTCCGGCTCACTGCAGCCTGGTATCCCGGGGACACCTGAGAGCCCGGAGGCTCAGTGCAGGCTGTGGCTGCGGCTTACGGTGGGGTACCAGGGCTGGGCGGCCACCGCCCCAGTCAGGCTCATGGTTGGCGCTGCCCCTACTTTGAGGTTGCGAGAAAGGAACGTTTAAAAGATTGGAGAGAAAAGGTTGCAAGCTAGATTTATAACTTGGAAAAAGACTGATTAAGAAAAACCAGTACGCGTCTGCGTCGTGACCTTGCTGTGGAGCAGGAACGGCAGGAGCCTGACTGAGGCGGCAGGTGAACTGCCCCAGGCGTCTGACGTCTGGCTGGTCGTTTGTTCAGCAAGTGGCCCTCCTGCTAACCCACTCCCGTCCGTTTCTCCCGTTGCTCTGAAAACCCTCTTTTGTGATGTTCCTTGATCAGACTCAGTCTTGGAGAGCGAGGAAAGGCCTGGGACCCTACCCCTGTCATCGTGGTGCCACCCTGCATGAGGGCGGACCACAGGTGAAGCCCGGCCTCTTGTCACCAGGCTCTCTGTACAGACCAGACGGTGGCGTTTTCAGCTGTACTTTCTCTGTTTGGTGCCTTTACTTTCTGATGGGATCTGGTTTGGTTATTAAAAGATGACCTGTACTGGTCACCGTGTGACTTTTAGGATGGACTTGTGACCAGCAGGTTTTTTCCAGCCATTGGCTTCATTGCCCCCTCTGGTGTCAGGCCTATGCGCTCAGGCCATCTGTGGTGGGTCCCGAGGGCCCCGCCCGGGGTGCCTGTCCCCCCGCCACCACCCCACACACACTGGCTCGTGGGGTCCCGCCGCTGCAGGGGGTGCAGGCCATCTCCCCGTAGCCTCTGTTCACCCTGTGTTTTGGACTCTTGCAGCCTCAGCTTGTTTTGGGTGGCACTGCCCAGACACCCTCACTCGGGACGGCAACGGCTGTTCAGACGGGGACACCTCAGCGAACAGTCCCAGGGGCCAGCACCACCTCCACGGCTGCCACGGTGAGTTCTGCCTCGCTGCACCCCTCGGACCCTGCCCCTCGCCGCCACCTCCCTTTCCTCCCAAGGCCCCAGAGCTGTTTGGGGCCGTGCGTCTCGTTCGTGCTGCCTCAGAGCACCCACCAGCCTCGGGGAGCTGCAGCCCCAGACATGCGAGTGCTTTGCGGTCTGCATGGCTCCTCTGAGGTGGGGTCTGAGGGCAGAGGCCCCTGGGGCGGCAGGAAGGGCCCCATGTTCCTGCCCGGGTTTTTCAGGCCCTGCCCTGCAGGAGTCTGTAGTGCTAAGGCCCCAGCAGCGGTGTTTGAACAAGTAGCACGTGGGCCGTGCAGAAGTGCGGACTGGTGAAGCGTCACTGTTGTCCACTTCTGTTTCTCCTTCTAGTAGTTTCCCTGCATGTGTATACACCTTTGAATTAGTGGGCTCATACTTTCTTTATGGCTTTGTATTTTTCACCATCTTTAGTAGCAGTGTCACAATTGAATTCCTCTTACTGTGCATTTAGATAGATGGCAGTGTTTGTTTCTGATAACCAGCATTATGGTGACTATATTAGAGACTCCCCTTTTCACCTGGGGGGGCTGTTGACTTAGCTTATTTCTAAAAGAGGAGAAATTTGACAGTCACTGCTGGGCTGAGTGAGGCATAAGCTCGGACCGGCCTGTCGCTTTGTGTGGTCAGATGGCCCCTGGGTCACATGTCCTGGTTTGTACCCCCCTCAGCAGGCCAGCACGGTTACTGCCTTTTCTTGAAAGACGTTTCGAGAAGAAATACATATTTCTTATATTCATATCTTAGTTAAACTGAAAGCTATGGTGAAAACCTGCTTTTTAAGACTTTTTCACTTACATGTTTTTAACTTGACTGCAGGAAACTATGGAAAACGTGAAGAAATGTAAAAATTTTCTATCTACGTTAATCAAACTGGCGTCATCGGGTAAACAGTCCACAGAGACAGCGGCTAATGTGAAAGAGCTGGTGCAGCACCTGCTGGTAAGGGCTTCACTGGGCCCTTGGCGAGTTTCCGACACGTGGGAAAGCCAGGGCTTCCACCCGAGGCTTGGGGTCTTAGTGGTGTGCGTGGTGTCGTGTCTGGGTGAAGGGGTCCCTGGCTCCCGTTGGCGCTGCCCCGTGCATCTCTGCTTGCAGCTCTGACTGTGATTATGAGGCCACCTTCAGTCTTGTCTGTCTCCTAGCAGAGTGCCTGGCATTGAGTGACAGCTGGGTGAAGGGGACGAGAGGCAGAGCAGTAAGCCACCCAGGCGCAGGCGCAGGCACAGCCAGCGGCTGGCTCCATAGGGAGGGCCAGGCAAGGGTGCAGCCGCACACCTAGGACACTTGTGTCGGCCAAAACATGCCACGCGGTCACTTTCCTGTCACCTCTGTCCAACACCAGACCTGGCACAGGGCACAGCTGATCCTGGGACACGAGACCAGAGTGATGCTGAGTGAAGAGATGTGTGTGTGTGGACTTTTATTCGTGGAGGAATTTCAATGTGAATTTTATTTTTAAGGATGGAAAAATCGAAGCAGAAGATTTCACTAGTAGGTTATACCGAGAACTTAATTCTTCACCTCAACCTTACCTTGTGCCTTTCCTGAAGGTAATTGTAAAGCCGTCTGGCACCGTGCACCTGCACGCGTGGGGGCGGGTTTGTCCCACGGGAGGAGTGGGTTCACGGCTGTCACCAATGTGTTTGAAAGCACAGCGCCCTGCAACAGATCGTCTAGCTTTCTCTTCAGAGGCTTTTCTGGGTGTCATGAGACCCCTGACGCTGTGGCCAGTCTGCTGTGTCACGCTTCCTAAGCACAGGGCAAACCCGCAGGGTGGGCTGTGAGTGTGAAGGCTGGTGGGGGCGCTTACCCGGCCAAGGACTCAGGGCTTCAACAGCGTCGGATCGTCCCCCACAGATAATCTCTGACGCCGTAATAGTCTTAAGAGCACTTCAGAAATACCACGTTTTCTTACTGAGAATAATCCTCCCTCGTTGGTGATGGGCGCGCGTGTGTGTGTGTGACAGGTGTGTGTGTGATAGGTGTGTGAGCATGTGCGTGTGTGGGACGGGTGTGCGTGCATGTGTGTATGTATGTGTGTGACAGGTGTGTATGTGTGTGATGGGTGTATGTGTGTGATTGCGTGTGTGCATGTGTGTGTATGTGTGACGGGTCTGTCAGAGTGTGTGTATGTGTATGTGTGAGTGTGGGTGTGAGTGTGGATACCTGACATCAGAGGCATCTCCTTAAGGCCCTGAAGCCTACGCTCTTTAGCTTGAGAACTCTGCTCAGGGCGGATGTGTCTGAGTTTGGGAGCAGGGAGTCCGGTGCGGGTACCGCCCGCCAACGCCGTGTCTTTCTGCCCAGAGGAGCTTGCCGGCCTTGAGACAGCTGACCCCCGACTCCGCAGCCTTCATCCAGCAGAGCCAGCAGCAGCAGCCGCCCGCCTCGCAGGCCAGCACCGCGCTCACGGCTGTGGTGCTGAGCAGCTCTGTCCAGCGCACGGCCGGGAAGACGGCGGCCACCGTGACCAGCGCCCTCCAGCCCCCTGTCATCAGCCTCACGCAGCCCACACAGGTTGGCGTTGGCAAGCAGGGGCAGCCCACGCCGCTGGTATGCAGGCGAGAGCCCGCGTCGCCCCCCTGCCCGCCTGCCCGCCTCCTGGCTCAGGAGAGGCGCCTGCCAGGAGCAGGCTTGGGTGTTAGCCTGAGTAGTTAGCCCAGCGCCAAGGCCCACAGGTCTGAAACCCGTTTTTCTGTAAAGGGCAGTAAGCGTGTTGGCTTTTACCCACCACGTCCATTACCTGTATCGTTTCAAGGTGTTCGTGGTTTACACAAACTATGTGTGTTTGTAGTGACTCTTACCAGGATGTCACCTTTGGTTAGGATCAATGGCCCAGATGCAGCAAACAGACCATGTGTGCTTGGAGTTGACACGTCAGGCAGGCCGGGGAGCCTGTATCTGGGCATAGGTCCCAGCTCTGCAGTCAGGCTTGGGCCCTGGTTGATTCTCACGAGCTGAAGCTGCTGATTGATCGTTTATTGACAGTTTGGGTCCAGTTTTCTGAGCTCTGAGGCTGGAGAAAAAGCATGTTTGTTTCCATAGGCATGTTGGTGGCCTTTTAAAAAAGGTTCAAAGGGATTTTGTTCTTCCAAAGACAGTTACCAAAAACACACAGTGCAGCTTCCCTCGCATTTCATGGCAGGTTGTGGAGTGGATTTTACAATAATAAAGTGACCAAGTGGGTGACCCGAGTGTACGCAGGACTCCCTCACCTACTCAGGTGAAAACCTGCCTTGTTCTGCCTCGAATGGTGGTGATCTGGGCAGCCGGCTGATCTGGGCAGCATGGAGGCTGGTCTGTGGCGTGGGGCCGAGGTGCCCACGTGAGAGCAGGTCTCCACGCTGCTTTTCAAGGGGCAGAGATTTGTTGTGGCCTTTGCTTTAATGTCGTGTAAGTACAGAGCAGCCCTGTTTGACAGTCACTGTGGCTAATTTATGCAAAAGCTGGGTTCTCTGGACGAGAACTTGATGGGCAGCCAGTTTTTCCCAAAGGTTTGACCTTCATGCGTAGTGTATGACATCATCGGTGTTTTTAGACCCAGGCTGTCTCGGGTTCTGTGTGTCTTTGTGTGTCTGTGGAGGCAGCAGTGGGCAGCCGGACGCGGGTCTGACCCGTTCCCGGCATTCCTTGAGGCCTGTAGACGTGTGAATGCCAGAGGCACTTCCCTGGCCTTACGGCAGAACCTGACCTGAACCATCTGAGGCGTCATTGTCTGCTCGTCTTGTAGAGTGTGAGTTTTCATAGGTTTTGTTGCAGGAATAGTGTGATCCCACGGCACTGCCACATCCCCGCTGTGTGTCCCATAACATACCCCCCAGGTTACCTTTGTCCGAAGCACCCGACCCAGAGGTTTCGGGCTGTTGACCTGTAGCTCTGTGGCGTTAGAAGGGGTCTTAGTGCCTCTGGACCCAGCACAGGGAGTGCTCAGTGCTGCCAGCCTCTAGAGCACCGCTGTGTGCGGGCTGGGAGAGCTAGGCTGGAATCGGAGCACATGAGCTGTCTGGACAGGTAGACAGGTAGACGGTGAGCAGAAACAGGACGAGCCTGTGCTTGGTGGCGGGAGTGAGGGGCCAGACAGTGCAGAGCAGTGCGCACACAGCTGGGGCGGGGCTCAGGCCGTGTGGGGTCGAGCAGTAGGAGAGGCCCTTCTCTGATGGCCAGGTTCAGGGCAGTGCAGGACGTAGGAAATCTAACATCCCTCCAGCACAAAAGCCATCTTGCCTCTTAGAATGTGGAGGAGGGGCAAAAAGCTTGAGCTGTAGCCCCAGGCAGCCATGTCCCCACTGGAATGTGGGGCGAAGTCGCCTGGTCCACCTGTTCCTGTGAGCTTAGCTTGCCCCTCCAGGCATTGAGCTCAGGGCCCCACGTGCAGTGTCCACGTCCCCGTGGCAAATCCCCCCTGAAGAGTTGGCTTTGGTTGTGGGGCCTGAGGTGGGTGTGCCGGGCCTTCTGGAGCTGCCCCGCCCGGCCAGGGCAGGGGGCGGCTGGGGTGGAGTGCCAGTGGCTCCGGGCGGGCTATGCTCAGGACGGGCTATGCTCAGGACGGCTGTGTGCTCTGCCGCAGGTGATCCAGCAGCCGCCGAAGCCTGGAGCGCTGATGCGGCCCCCGCAGGTGGCGCTGACGCAGACGCCCATGGTGGCCCTCCGGCAGCCCCATAGCCGCATCGTGCTCACGGCGCCCCAGCAGGTCCAGCTCAGCCAGCTGCAGCCAGGTGAGGGCCTGCGGCCGCCTCAGGGCCATGCACTGGGCAATCCTGTTCTCCTGCCTTTTTATTGTGCTGGAATACACATGACAAAACTGGCACCTGCGCCCTTTGAAGTGTACAGCTCAGCGTCGGCAGCGTCACCCGTCAGTGTGGTTTTCACCCTTACACGTACATTTACCACTGCTGGTTTCTCTGTTGGGCGTCACTCCCACACTTAGCTTGACGAGAGGTGCGCTGACACTGTTAGCTGCACTTTTTTTTTTTTTTTTTTTAAAGATTTTATTGGGGAAGGGGAACAGGACTTTATTGGGGAACAGTGTGCACTTCCAGGACTTTTTTCCAAGTCAAGTTGTTGTCCTTTCAAGCTTAGTTGTAGAGGGTGCCGTTCAGCTTCAAGTTGTCCTCCTTTCAGTCTTAGTTGTGGAGGGCGCAGCTCAGCTCCAGGTCCAGTTGCTGTTGCTAATTGCAGGGGGCGCAGCCCACCATCCCTTGCGGGAGTCGAACCGGCAACTTTGTGGTTGAGAGGATGCGCTCCAACCAACTGAGCCATCCGGGAGCTCAGCGGCAGCTCAGCTCAAGGTGCCGTGTTCAATCTTAGTTGTAGGGGGCAGAGCCCACCATCCCTTGTGGGACTCGAGGAGTTGAGCCAGCACTTGTGGTTGAGAGCCCACTGGCCCATGTGGGAATCGAACCGGCAGCCTTCTGAGTTAGGAGCACGGAGCTCCAACCGCCTGAGCCACCGGGCCGACCCGTTAGCTGCACTTTTGAGTTAGGAAGCTCACGTTCCTAAGAACTTGACTGTGGGGGGGAGGGGGCAGCCCCTCCCCAGGCCCCTCACACACTGGAGCGGTGTCCCTCTCGGCAAAGCCCAGCGGCCCCCGTCGTGGTTGGAGCACAGTGCACACGACGCACACTGGTGGACATACCGTGTCTCTTGTTTTGCAGTCCCTGTGGTGAAGCCTGCCGTGTTACCTGGAACCAAAGCCCTTTCAGCTGTCTCAGCCCAGGCAGCTGCTGCACAGAAAAATAAACTCAAGGAGCCTGGGGGAGGCTCGTTTCGGTAAGGAAGGGGCTGCAGACCAGCTGAGCTTCTGTGTGAAGCAACGGAAAGTCGGTTTTTTTGCGACAGCCCAGTGTCGGAGAACATGCCAGCCCCACTGTAGAAAGTCCGGTTCCGAACCTTCAGCAACGCTGCCCTTGCGTCTCTGGATGCGCAGCCGGTCTGAGCCGCGTCACAGTTGAGGACGTGCGTGTTGGGAACAGGGCAGTAGAAAGGCCACCGTGGTAACTTCCGTTAGACGAAGCAGTAGGAAAGGGGGCGTTTCAGGAGGCTCTCGCGGGACCCTCCCTTCCCCGGTGCTGCTTCCCAAAGCCATTGGGGAGCTGGAACAGGGTGGGCGTCGGCAGTGCTGAGCTGTGGTGGCCCAAGCTGGGTGAGGAGGCCAGCGCCCGTGGGTGGGAGGGGGCAGGCGCTGGCGACGGGAGGCGGTCCACCTCAGGTCAGAAGAGCGAGCGAGCGAAGGCTGCACGTGCCTCGGCTGCTTCCTGGCAGGGAAAGGAGGGGGTGAGAGGCGCAGAGCGAGTGCGCTGGCGTGACCGCCGTGGTGTCGGGCTGGCATGGCGATGTGAGCTCGCGGTCAGTGTGGCTACATAGAGCCGTCCACTGCACATGGAGATTCAGTGACAGCCCGTGGCAGCGAGCACACCTGGCGCTCAGATCTCATCTTCTAGCACCGTTTTCCTGCAGTGGCCAGGGCGCCTGGGATTCCTGGGCCGGGGTCGGGAGAATGCACGGCGAGCCTAGCGTGCCTTTTCATGAGATCGGAAAGCAGTGCTGGGGTGGACGGGCACCTGTCAGAGCTCCCGGAAGTCACCCGGAGTGGCCTCCCTGCTGTGGGCCACGTTGGTCGTGCACACGCGCACGTATTGCTGACCACAGGGAGGCAGGAGCACCCTGATTGTGGGGAAGCTGTGCAGGAGCTCACCCACGGGGCGGGCGCTCAGAGTGTAGCTCAGCAAGGGGCCAACAAGATGCAGCCCTTGTGGGAGGTGGCGAATGAGGCCGCATCCACACATCTTGTCACAAGGGGAGTCAGTCGGAGGACAAAGACATGCTGCGAACAGCTGGCCTGTGATCCACCAAGTGTCAGGGGCTCAAGAGTCAGGGAAGGGCTGCAGAACGGTCCAGGCCAGGAGGCTTAAGAGAAACAGCAGTGAAGCGCAGTACGTGATTCCGAATTGGTCTCTTGCGGTGGAGGACGCTACTGGGACAGTCAGCCAGATGAGAGGGGCCTGAGCGCTCCTGGTGGCCGTGGAGCCTGGTGGGTGGCCTGGTCTGCGAAGTCACCCTGGATCTGTCGGGAATGCCCTGGTCCACAGGGACACACTGCAGTCGTCCCGAATGGGTGTCGGGTGGCCTGCTCACCCTGGAGTGATTCAGGAAGGAAGTTCCTCACCCTGCACTCCCGCTTTCCTGAGAGTCTGTGATTGTCTTCAAGTTCAGTGAATGCTCTGTGATCTTCAGAAAGGGTTCCACTTGGAGGAGCTCTGTGAAACTAGGAGTAGAACATTGGGTGTTGCTGTCTGAACTTGGCATTGACTGTGGGGGAATCCTCTGCACACGTCTGTCCATATGCAGAGACTCATGTTCCACTGCAGCTCCTAGCGGGTCTTCCTTTAAAAGACCAGACGCGGTTTCAAAGACGACCGCTAGGCTTCCTGCTTCAGGCGACAGCACCGTGGGGGAGGCAGCTGGCAGAACGCACGCCTGGGGGAGACGTCAGCTGTGCTTCCCGCAGGGGCTCCCCTGCGTCTCCGTGTGTTGCCCCCTAAGTCGGGACCACCAGATGTGCCTCCTGCTTTTCTCTCAGAGCCTCTTTTCTTTTCCTCTTTTCTGAAGGGACGACGACGACATTAATGATGTTGCGTCGATGGCTGGAGTGAACCTGTCGGAAGAAAGTGCAAGAATATTAGCCACAAACTCGGAGCTGGTGGGCACCCTCACGCGGTCCTGTAAGGACGAGACCTTCCTCCTCCCAGCGCCGTTGCAGAGACGAATACTAGAAATAGGTATGTCGGCGCTACCTGGCTGCGGCCAGGGCTCCACGTCCATGTGCAGGCTTGCTGGGCACCGTGACTTGAACGCTCGGGGCCAACCCGCCCCTGCCAGTAGCTCCCCGTACATGGCTGCCCGTGTCACACCTTGCACGTGGTGGTGATGGTGGTAGCCCTCTGCCCGGGGGCCTCCTGGGCTGCCCTGAGGCTGTGTAGAGCAGTAGCTGGCGGGGGGACCCAGCAAACTCGTGAGAAAGAGGGCCATTTAAACACTTGACATGTTGCCTGCCCCCTAGGTAAGAAACACGGCATAACGGAGTTACACCCAGACGTGGTGAGTTACGTATCACATGCCACGCAACAGAGGCTGCAGAACCTCGTAGAAAAAATATCAGAAACGGCTCAGCAAAAGAACTTCTCCTATAAGGTAACGCGCTGTTTCCCTGAAGAGGGGCCGGCCCTCGCTCTCCGAGTGGCGCGCCTGAGGCCTCCTCCCCACATCCAGGCACAGGGCGGCCCAAGTGTCAGCTCAGTCTGAGTTTTACGCAGAACTAGATTTGGGGAAGAGTCCACTTCTTTTAGCCGCCTGGTGTTCTCGGGTGCTCTATCCTCCTTGGCTGGGGAAGGAAGGGTAGAGCGGCCGGGGCTGAGGTGGAGGTGACCTGTTCAGCTTTGGAGACTGGGGGGCTCTGGACCCGCTCCCATGACTCCTACATTGCCCCATTTTTTTTCGTGGAGGGTCACCTGCACCAGAGTCCCGGCCTCCCACAGCAGCATCTTCCTTGCTCCCCAGCCGTGACTGCTGTTCTTCAGGGCACCACAGGCAGCAGGAGTGGGCGGGCGTGACAAGGCAGGCACCACTCCCGTTCCCTGGGTGACAGCGCCTTCCGAACAGTGGTTAAATGGAAGCACGGGGCCATTTTGCGTAACATTTATGTTGTTATGAAAAATTTTAGATGTTGCTTTAAAAAAGTCAAACACCAGAGTGCATAAAATGAGCCATGGGGTAGCTTGCCTGAGCCCTCTCTGAGCGTGTTGCTGTGCAGAGCTCCTCAGATGCAGGTTCGGCTGGACGTGAGAGGGTGGGCTTGGGTCTGCACGGTGGTGCTGGTGGTGCCGTGGGGACTGGCCCGAAGGTGATAGTTCTGCCACATACTGCCCAGCTGGGTTCCCAGACTGATGACAAACAGGATTTTTACTTTTTTTTGTAGGATGATGACAGATATGAGCAGGCAAGTGATGTCCGGGCTCAGCTCAAATTTTTCGAGCAGCTTGACCAAATCGAAAAACAGAGGAAAGATGAGCAGGAAAGAGAAATCTTAATGCGAGCAGCAAAGGCAAGTGCTTGCACTTCTCTGGTGGAGTGTCCCCCCTTCCCTTCCTGTCCTGGGCACCCATGACACCCTCACGGTTTTGGGCTGGCCTTGGGACAGGCATAGGAGTGGAGCTGGGGCACGAGGCCTCGGCAGCCACGGCATGTGGGGCAGGAGCCGGCTGAGTCCTGAGCCCTTGGGCCGCCCTGGTGCCCGTCCTTATCCCATCAGGTCAGACCCTGCAGCTGGCAGGTGTGTCAGGGACCGCGTCTCCATTTTGAGGTCCATTCTCTGTGATGCGCAGCCTAAATGTTCATGTCTTGGCTTTAAGCACTTCAGAAATTGCATATGCCTCCTGTTACGACCTAGGTGTTATTATATAGAGAATAAGATAACATGTGCCTTAGATGGTAAACGTTTAGGTCGTAACTTCTTTTTTTTTAATCTCGTTGAAAAATAGTCTCGGTCCAGACAAGAAGATCCAGAACAATTAAGGTTGAAACAGAAGGCAAAAGAGGTAAGGGGACTTTTGTAGTCAATGAATCTTCGCTCCACGCTTGCATATACATGTGTATTCAACCGAAACTGCCAACGAGAGAGAAAGGTGAAGAAAGGGATGGTATTTCCATACCACAGCACTTCTGTAGCTACTTAAAATGTTTACCAAGGTATTTTCCAGTGCCAGCAGTTTGTGTCCTGCTTTCAATTAATGTTAATCTCTCTTTGGGTGCAGTTAGTCCGTACTTTTAAAATTTGTTCATATTTCTGAGCTTTTTAAGATGAGCATCTATCGTTTTATTTTCCTGATTGTGTAATATGCTTACTGTTAAAAAGCAGTCAAAACATTGAAGAAATTTTAATTTAGAAAATTTCTGAAAACCTTTGGTGTCTGTATTTGTATTACTTTTGTAGTGAGCGAGAAATGTGTATGAAATGACAGTCCTTGTTTCTTTTTCAAACTAAGATGCAGCAGCAGGAGCTGGCACAGATGAGGCAGCGCGACGCCAACCTCACGGCGCTGGCCGCCATTGGGCCCAGGAAAAAGAGGAAAGTGGACTCTCCAGGACCTGGGTCGGGGACAGAGGTACAGAGTGTTATGGGCACTGAGGGGCGGGGGGGCCTTGCCCAGCAAACCTCCTCGGGCAGTCACACACGAGCATGCGATCCTTTAAATTCAAATCTACTTACTTGTGAGTGCCACAGAAGTTGAGTCACGATGGTTGAATGTGGTGCCATTTAGACTAACTTTCAAAAGGTGTGGGGAGATTATAACTGTCAGAAGAATGACCTTCATGGGGTAACCCTTCTTACTGAATGGTGGACGGGAGAGGAGCCTGTGGGAGCACGGGAAATCCTGGCATTAAGAAAGGACTTGGTACCGGTTTGTATTTGTCCAAACTTGTTAGTTTCCTGCTTTGTTTGTTGTCATATCTTTACATATAGTTATAAACCCAACCTTTAAGTATGTCGGTTGTTTCTAACTAAATTACAGGTGGAGCAGGCGTCGTCTTTTATGTGTACCTACTTGTGTACCACCACTGGAGTTCTTTGCTCCCCGCTCAAGGTCCACATTTCCATCAACAGCATTTGTTCCCCTTTGGCTCGAAGGACAGCATTTCCATTTCTTACAGTGCAACCTGCTGGCGATGAATTCTGTCCGTTTTTGTTTCCTTGAAAATGGTTGTATTTCACCCTCAGATTTGAATGGTATTTCTCTTGAATACAAACTTCTGGGTTGACAGTTTGTTTTTGTCTTTCAATTCTTTTTTTAAAGATTTAATTTCTCCTACATTCTTGAATAAGCCAAGCAAATCCAGATGTATATCATTTAATTTTCTAGAACGACAGAATAAAAGAGATAAGTGAATCCAAGAACTAGTCATCCTTTTCATTTTCCCTCTTTCTTGAACGCCTCTGTTTTACTGCTGGGCTTCTTCACGTTTCTAAGGAAATTCCTGTGCTAATGCCATGTTATCTTGTTCTAGATCACAAGAGAAGAAGGGACACTTCCCAGTGTGTTTTGCAGAATTATAAGACTTACTCTTAAAACCGATAGACAGCTATTAACGTGTGACTGTATTTCTGCTTCTTAGAGCCGTTATTCCACTGTTTTCAGGGTCCCAGTGGAAGAGAGTAAAGACTATGGTTTTTACCCGTTCCCTGTATGTAGCAGTTCTCTCTTCTTTGCCTGTTTTGAGTTTATCATTTTAGTTTTTAGAGGTTTGTGTTGTGTTTAGACTTGGTTCTCTTGACATTTTGTCTGCTTGG
Organism: Rhinolophus ferrumequinum; assembly: GCF_004115265.2. Classification (NCBI taxonomy): domain Eukaryota; kingdom Metazoa; phylum Chordata; class Mammalia; order Chiroptera; family Rhinolophidae; genus Rhinolophus; species Rhinolophus ferrumequinum. The sequence continues at coordinate 1,429,789 of NC_046306.1, forward strand.
GTTCCTTCCTTGAATTCTAGGTCAGTGTTTTCCTCAAATTTGGAATATTTTGGCCTTTATTTCTTCAAAATTCTTTTCTGTCCAGTCTTTTTTCTACTGGGACTCCCAATTACACGTATATTAGACCTTTCTTCAGAATGGATGATTTCTGCTGTTTTTTCCTCAAGTTCCCTGACCACATGGAGTTCCGTTATCTCATCAGCCGTTAAGCCCCTCCAGTGACATTTTCATTTGTCAATGTATTTTGTCGTTCTAGGATTTCCGTTTAGGTCCTTTTTATGGTTTCCCATTCTTTGCTGAGATTCCCTGTCTGCTCACTTATTGAGACCATATTTTCCGATTATTCTTTGAACCTATTTATAAAAGCTGCATACTGTCTTTGTCAAGTCAAACATCTGGGCCATCTCAGGTTTGGTGTCTGTCAGCTGCCATTTCCTGGATGACGGGTCACACTTTCCTGTTCCTCTGCTGTCTAGTGATTGCTGTTTGAATGTTGGGTATTGTTGCGTGACACGTGGAGAGACCATGCATTTCCATCTTCCTCTAAAGAGTGCAGCTGTGGTTTAGCAGGCAGCTCAGCTACTCAGCTTTGTTTTTCACTTTGGTGTTAGTGAGGGTCTGTAGAAAGCTCACGGCGTTTCTGAAGCCTCCAACTCAGTGGGCCTCACCTGCAAACTCTGCCCTCCCGGTGCAGGTTTGGTGTTAGGCTTTGTTCAGGTGGGTCTCACTTTAGCCGGTGATCCTTACTCCTGGGGAAAGGCCTTTTGGCATCGTGGCTGGATGTCAGGAGTGTGCGTGAGGTCTGTCCTCTCAGGCAGCTGGACTCTAGTGAGGACGGTCATTTCATGCCCATGCACCTGCTTACTACCGAGCTAATGCTCGACACAGCTCTTACGTAGTCTGCTCTCTCCCTCGAGCCCTCCTTTAATCTGAGGGCCACACGTTACTGTGTATTTAATACTGATGACTAGTCTGTACGTTGACGTCTGTTTAGTCATTTTGGTTTTCTGAGTCTCATTCTCTGCCAGATTCTTTTGGAATGGTTCATGGGGGCAGTGTTCCCCAAATTCTTGCATATTGATAACTGTGACCTTTCAACTGAAGGTCAGTTTTGACAGCTATAAAATCCTTGAGTCACGTTTTCTTTCCTTGAGAATCTTAACTGCTTCTGCATTTTCCTGGGATAAAGTATTGCTGTCAGTCTGATGATAGTTGTATTTCTCTTATATGTCATGTATTCTTTTTGCCCAAAGATGCCCAAAGAAGCCTTTTCTATAAAGCCTTTATTTTACTTGGCATTGGTTATTCTGGGTTGGCATTCTCAGTATGGGTGCGTTCTTTCCACATGCAGTTCCCAATCTTTTCTTATTCAGGAGCATTTTCTTTAACGTTCTTTTTGTATTTTGTTTTCAGAGATTCTGTTTTTCATATCTTGTATCTTCTTTACCTGAATCCTTTAAATCTGTCTTTTTAAACAATTTTATATAGTTTTCATTCTTTTCATCTTAATTCCTTCTTAAGGTATTATTTGTTACGCTTATTTGCTGTTGTGTTCTTTTTAGTTTAGTCTTTATTTCTCAAATGAAGTTTTCTTTTATTTCTAGTTTCTAATTCTTAACTTTGTCACCTCATTTCTAAGTTTTGCTAATTCTGATTTATGTTGTTCCTTCATGCCTTTTATTATTTTCTTAATGCCTTTAGCTTGTTGTGAAATAAACATTACAGTTTTCATCTGTTTTTGATTATGCCCTTTTGGTGGTTTTCATCATCTGTGGGGACGTTATTTTGCTTCTTACTCTCCTTTCCTGTAGTAACTTGTATGGGACTTGATCTTCATACTTTTCTGTTGCTTACTTCTACGTGAATTTAGTTTTGCTGGACTGTTAAGAGACGTGTGATTTGAGATGCCTTTGTAACTTCACTGTGTTCTTGTGTTGCTTTCATGAAGGGATAACAATGTGGGAACTCTCTGTCTGAGAGCCCATGGCTCTGCTTTCCTTCTGTATCTCACTGGACCCTTCCTCCATCTTCATTGTGCTCGTCCTGCGCAGCTTTCACTCCCCTCCCCACAGAGCCTCTTCTGTGTGAGAGCCTGTACTGATGGGGAGCCCCGGGGGGTCTGGTGAGGGTCCCCAACGTCCGGGCTGCTGTGTGAGTGGACAGAACCTCTCCCAGGTTTAGGGGCTCTCAGATGAGCCTGCTGCTCTTTCCAGGGAAGTCCTGCTGCTCCTGGGGCTTCAGGCCTGGCGGTGCCCAGGTGTTTTCCCTGGACGCACCCTGCAATTCTGCTGTACCAGACAGGCTTGTGGATGCTTAGGCTTCGTCTTCACCGGTGTTGATTTCAATACTGTCTGCTGGTCTTGGTTTTGCTACTTGGTTGCTCTGTGTCTTATATGGGCCTCTGGGGAGATCCTAAATGTGGCAGCACCTGTTACCGTCTTCCCAGAATATATTGGTGAACTTTTTTCAAATTTATTTTTTTTAATTTAAAATAGTTTTAAACCTGCAGAAAGTTGCAGGAATAGTACAAAGAACTCCCTTTATTCAGATTGTCATTCTGAACGTTTTGTCACATTTACTTCTGCATCCTGTTTCTCTGCGTGTGTGCAGGTACACGTGTGTGCACGTTTGTGTATTACATGTACATTTCACACATATATATACACACACATAGCCTTTTTTTATCTGATGTCCCCTCATTCCTAAATGCTAATACTGTCAGACACCCTCTTTCATCACTGCTGCCAGTCGGGAAATCAGCGCTGATGATCCACGGCCACCAGCCGGTCCTCAGATGCGGTCATGCACCCCAGATGTCCCCGCAGTGTCTCTGTTCCTCTTTGGTCCGGGAACGTGTGACATCCAGTAGCATACCTCGTTAGTCTTCTGTATGTCCCCTTCTGGGCAGTGTTCAAGAGGACGTGCCTTGTGCTGGGGGTGGCCCTTAGCCAGGTGTGTCCGGTTTGGCGGAAGTACCTCAGTGTGGACTGCGGGAGGTCAGTGTTGACCTTGCGTCCACGGGTGACCTTAACTTTGGTCACCTGGTTAAGCTGGTGTCTGCCAGGTTACTCTGCCTTGTAGTCACCGTTATTCCTTTATATTGACTCATATTTAATAAGGAGATGGTCCAGGAGTATGTAGATACTCTGTTCCTCATCAGACCTCCACCAGGTGCAGTGCCATTTGTCAGTACCCCCACAGTGCTCAGTGCCCGGTGCCTGTCTGCCACTACGCCTTCTCCATTCAGTTCCATCTGCTGTAAAGAAGAGCTGCCGTTCTCCCTGCTCCCTCCTTCCTTCATTCATCCATCCATCCATCCATCATCCTTCCATCCATCCATCCATCCATCCATCTAACCATCCAACCATCCATCCATCAGAGTGTGTGGACTGGTGGATTCCTGTTGTATTCAGTGGGTTGTAATCAATACTCTCATTATTTCTAGATTTGGTCAGTGGAAGCTTCTTCAAGCTGGTTTCTATATCCTTTTGAAATGTCGCCCTCACTCTTTCAGCATTGTGTTTTTATTGGCGTGAGGTGTCCAGGCGCCTCTTGTCCTTTCCCTGCCCTCGCCATCCCTGGTTCCTTTCAGTGGAGGGCAGTGTTCAGAGACCACTGTCTGAGCACTGTGCGTGCTGACGCCTTCGGGAGGGTCCCTGCTTCTGGGCCCCGCAGCCGTCAGAGCCCGGGGTACGTGTGTGCACTGGTGTGCGTGCGTGGTATGGCGTGTGTGACGCTGTCATGGCAAAACCCATCCTGTGTGCTGTGGCCACTCGCAGGTTCTAGTGCAGCACCTCAGGACCGCTCCCTACTGCCTTTTTCTCCGTGCTTACGGATCCCTTCTCTGGGAGAGTCTGGTTTCCATTGCTCTCCGGGTATGTGGTGTTTGGCTCAATGAAACCGACTTCCCAGCCGCTTTGGCTGCTGGGGTCCCTGTGCTAGGAGGGGAGGGCACGTGGGAAAGGCATACTGTTTAATTTTTGACTTGGGTGTTAAAATATCCAGAGTAACCTGTAAGGGGCGTGTGCTTCCAAACTGATGGGACATGGGTGTGGGGGAGAACGTGGGGTGGAGTGAAAGGACCAAGAGAGAACCTAATGTGACAGTGGGAAGAAGCATGTCACCAAAGACTGTCATGGGAGTCCTTTCATGCGGTGCTGGTTTTGCCTGTTTTTGAACTTGAGGGATACTTGTGTGTTAACATACGTAACGATTAACACAAAGTTCAGAATTTTAAAGTCCTCTATATTCCTGTCTTCATCAGAGATAATGCCTTTTTTTTTCTTTGAGTTTAGATTTTTTTTCCTTAGGGTATGTCCTTTTTAAAAACTTTTTATTTTGAACTAGTTTTAGACACACAGGAAAGTTAACAAAAATTTTAGAGAGTGTCTGTATGTCCCTCACCCAGCTTTTTCCAATATGTCATTGGTATGATACTCTTAACTAAAGAATTTATTTGATCTTGTTTTTCAGAATTTTGTTTTTTAAATTAATAAACTTTATTTGTTAGAGCAGTTTTAAGTTCACAGCAAAAGTGAACGGAAGGTACAGAGATTCCCCTGTACCCCTCACCCCCTGTGCACAGCCCCCCCACTGTCTGCCTCCACACCACATGGTGCATTTATTACAATAGATCGACCTACGTTAACACATTGTCACCCTGAGTCTACAGGTGACATTAGGATCCTTCTCGCTGTTGGACGTTCTGTGGGTTTGGACACGTGTGATGTCGTGTACCCACCATTACAGTGTCACACACAGTAGTTCACTGCCCTGAAAGTGCCCTGTGCTCCCCTGTCCATCCGTCCCCCCCCCCAACCCCGGGCAACCCCTGATCTTTTACTGTCTCCTTGGTTTTGTCTTTTCCAGAAGGTCATGTAGTTGGAATCACACAGGGTGCAGCCTTTTCAGATTGGCTTCTCTCGCTTAGTCACGTGCATTTAAGGTTCCTCCGTGTCTTTTCATGGCCCGGCGGCTCATTTCTTGTTAGTGCTGAGTAACATTCCATGTCTGGATGGACAGTTCGTTTATCCATCACCCACTGGAGGACATCCCGGTGGCTTCCAAGTTCTGGCGATTGTGCATAGAGCTGCTGTCAACGTCCGTGTGCAGGTTTCGTGGAGACAAGCTTCCAGCTCCTGTGGGTAAATACCAAGGAGCGTGATTGCTGGATCCTAGGAGTATGTTTAGCTCTGTAAGAAACCACCAAACTGTCCTCCAAAGCGGCTGCACCGTTTGCTTTCCCCACAGTGACTGAGGGTTCCCGTGGCTCCACGTCCCTGCCGGCGTGTGGTGTCGGTGCTCTGGGTCGTGGCCGTCCTGACAGGGGTACAGGGCTGTCTCGTTGCCTTAATTTGCGTTTCCCTTATGACGAGATGGGGAGCATCCTCTGTGCTTATTTGCCATCTGTGTATCTTCTTGGGCGAGGTGTGCTCAGGTCTTTGGCCCACTTTTAATTGGGTTGTTTGTTTTCTTACTGAGTTTTCAGAGTCCTTTGTATGATGTGGTAACAGTCGTTCATCAGATGTGTCTTCTACAAATTTTTCTCCTTGATGTTTTCCAGTTTTTCCGCCAATGTCTGTTTCCCGTTGCAGGATTTTGTCTGGGATCCCTCCCTCATAACGTTTGGTCATCACGTCTCCTTCGTCTCTTCTAGTCTGTGACAATTCTTCAGTCTTTCCTTGACTCTTCTATCTTGACGCTTTTGAAGAGTATAGGTTGGTTATTTGGTAAAGTCCCTTACTTTGGGCCCATGTCATGTTTCCTCGTGGCTAAAGCCAGGTTACTTAATTTTGCTGGCCTGTCACAAAGTGACAGTGTCCTTCTCAGGATGTGTGTCAGGAGGCCCTGTTGCTGGTGAGACCTGAACTTGGGTTCAGGGGGCTCTGCCCTGGGAGCCCCTGTTGTCCTGTGCAGTCAGCGTGTGACAGATGTCCCTTTGCTGTGCTGTGTGCCGTCAGCCTTCCCTCACTGATGGCACCGCTGGCTTCAGGGGCGGTGTCTGTCTGGTGTCCTCACCTGTGTGAGGAGGAAGTCTCCTGTCAAGGGCCCCCCACGCCGCCACCGTGTGGATACTCGTTTTATCCCATCGGCAGTGCTCTGTTTGGGTGCTCAGCCGGCCCAGCTCTGGTCACTGAGCTGTCCTTCAGGCCGATGCCTGGGCCCTTTCAGCACCACCCGTCCTGTCTGGAAGATTTCGGACTTTCTCACACTGCACACCATTCCAGGCTCGTCTTACATTTTCCTGCCATGGCTGTGGAGTCAGCCCTTTCCCTGAGGAGCCTGGTTCCTTTTGTGGAAGAGTCATGTTTGGGACCAGGGTCTGGGCCCTGGGTGAGCTCATCCTCCTGGGGTGTCTTGCTTCCAGCCCCCCTGCCGCCAGTGTCCCCCCGGGGACGTGTGCATTCCCACATGCACACACCGGTCGGTGCTGGCCTCGTTTCTGTCCGTCTGTAATTGTACTGAAAACAGTAGGTCTGTCTGTAGCCCTCAGCTGGAATCCAGTCTGAGCGCACGGCTGTGCCTCGTGCCTTTCGTGAGGAGGCTGGTTCTCATCCCCGATTTGTGCAGTCCTGGTGGACGGACAGGCAGGGTCTCAGAAGAGCTGAGCCCGCGAGGAGGAGACTGTGGCGAGTGTGCTGTCCTGCCGGGTGCGGTCCAGCCGGTCGGTCTCGCCGCCCACCTTACCTGCCGAGCTCTTCGTGCTGCCCCCTCCGGCCTGGCCGTTACTCACTCGAGTGCAGGCGTGTTCCTTGGCTGCATGTGCTCCATGTTGGATTCCACCACGTCTTAGTTGAGTTTACTCGTTAATTTTTGGGGTGAAGCATTGCCACCGTTCTGAGAGTCCGAGCTGTACACACACAGGGGCGGTGCTGCTCCAGCTGCCTCCTCGTTTGCACTCGGCATACGTAGCCCCTTCTTTTCTCCTCGAAGGGAGTGTAATACAGGCGCCCATCTGCAGGGTGCCGTTTTCCCGTCCTGTGTTCTGGAACTTACTTGGTGCGACCTCATAGGGCTCCTCCTCATTGCGTTTTCTCCGCCTTCAGCCCCACCTGTTGGCGCTACAACGGTGAGCTCGTCCTGTGCTCCGTTGCCTCTCCCTTCTCTTTGTCACATTAGTTCCACTTTGTCACAGCACAGGACATGTGTCGTTAGTCCTCTAGCTTTTCCTCACATTCGCTTGGTGTTAGGTGTACATTATAAATGCTGATTTCCGTCCATCTTTTTGCTGCAGTTTCCCGCCATCTGTCGCTGGGTGGCGCCCAGCCTGTGGCAGAGCCCTCACGACGGCCCTGGGTGCACGGTCCCATTTGTATATTGAAAACAGGTTTTCTTTGGCCCTGATACGGAGGACATTTGGCTGGATGTAAAATCCTTGGTTCATGCGTCCTTTCAGTGGTTTCTTTTAATGCTGTTCCGTGGCTGCCTTGCTTTGTAGGTTGGTTTTGAGAAGCCTGATGCCAGCTTAATTCTCCTGCCTTTATAATTTATTGATCTTTGTCTTTGAAGACTACTCATTTGATGAGGATCGGTCAGTTTATTTTTATGGGTTAATTTTCCCTGATACTCACTGGGGCCCTTTAGGTGTGTGTAGATTTTGTTTTGTTTCTATTTCTTGAAAGTTTTCTTGGATTGTAGTTTTTAAGTGTCAGTTCTTTTTTTCTTTTTCTTTTTTTAAAGATTTTATTGGAGAAGAGGAACAGGATTTTATTGGGGAACAGCGTGTACTTCCAGGACTTTTGTTCCAAGTCAAGATGTTGTCCTTTCAGTCTTAGTTGTGGAGGGTGCAGCTCAGCTCCAGGTCCAGTTGCCGTTTTCTAGTTACAGGGGGCACAGCCCACCATCCCTTGCGGGAGTTGAACCGGCAACCTTGTGGTTGAGAGGACGCGCTCCAAAGAACTGAGCCATCCGGGAGCTCAGCGGCAGCTCAGCTCAAGGTGCCGTGTTCAATCTTAGTTGCAGGGGGTGCAGCCCACCATCCCTTGCGGGACTCGAGGAATTGAACTGGCAACCTTGTGGTTGAGAGCCCACGCCCCAACCAACTGAGCCATCCGGGAGGCAGCTCAGCTCAAGGTGCCGTGTTCAATGTTGGTTGCAAGGGGCACAGCCCACCATCCCCCGCGGGACTCGAGGAGTCAATCCGGTAACCTTGTGGTTGAGAGCCCACTGGCCCACGTGGGAACCGAACCGGCAGCCCTCGGAGTCAGGAGCACGGAGCTCCAACCTCCTGAGCCACCGGGCCGGCCCTAAGTGTCACTTCTGATCCATTGTTTATTTTCTTCTTCAGGGACTCTGACGATATATTATGAGTTCTTCTTTGCTTGTCTTCCATTTCCACCATCTTTTCTCCCCACCACTTAATTTTTACCTTATCTCGTTTTCTCTTGTTTTTTGACTTTCATCAGTGCCTCTTACTACATTTTCATTTGAGTCTGTTCTCCCCTGGGCACCGTGTAATTAATTAATTTCTTAGGTAATTTTGTCTTTTTTTGCATTTTTTCCTTGCTGTTGATTGTCATTTCCTTGTTTTTAAATGTTTCTTGTCTAATTTTTGAGATTTTGATTCAAGGTGATTTTCAGATTCTCAAATGCTTAAGTATATTTTTGTTGTTGAAAGTGTCATCTAACAGTTTTCGTTTTTCCAGGCTGTTTGTTTCTGATACGTGTGGAATTTCATTTTCTGATTTTTGCAGTGGTGCTTTAAGGATTTGCTAATCTCGTGTTCATTTCACAAGTCACGGTCTGGTGGCGCCCTCTTCTGACAGCATCGCGAAGCCTGCCCTACTCGGCAGGTGTTTTGCTTGTCTTGGTTGTAGAGAGGACTCCTGTGTCCCGATGCTGAACTTGTTCTAGGCCTCCCCTTCCGTCTCCTGCACTTAACTCCCCACCCCCAAGTCTGTGCCCTGGACGCCAGTACCCATTTTAGGGTGGGCACATAGGGTGGGCCCCGCCTTTCTCGTGATGGTTTTGGGACCGTAACCCTGCTCTCTGCATCCTCCATCTTTGCTGGGTGGTCTGAGGTGCAGTGAGACCCCACTGGGGACACCAATTCTTGTCTCCCTCGGGGTCCTGTTGAGGCTTGGGCATCCCCAAGTTCAGACAATGCTGGTAGAGCATTGTCTGTGCAGGTCTGGGTTTCCCTCTTGTTCATTGTTTTGGGGAGATGGTGAGAGATCTTGGGGTATCCGGCAACCATGGTGTCTTCACCTTCTGCGAGCAGTGGTCATTCTTTCAAGCTGATTATCCGAGTATCTGTGTCACAGCTGCTGTTCTTCTAAGTGTCCTGCCTGATTGCCCGTCCTGGCGTGTGTTCCGTTTTATGGCAGTGAGGACAGAGAGATGGGACACAGACCAGTGAGGGAACCACCGGCAGGCGAGCCGGTCGGGCCCCTGGCGCTCTGACCCAAAGTGAACCCCGGATGCTTCTCACCTGTGAACCCTTTGCAGCGCCCTGGGCTGCTGGCAGGTGTCATGCTCTCAGCGTTGTGGGACGGGCTCGTTGGGCGCAGAGGTGAAGTCAAGGGCTCCATGGCCCACAGCGGCCCCAGGGGACATTCTCAGCCACTTTGGCGGGCACCCATGGGAAGTGGGCACATGCAGGAGGCTCCCCACGGATGTGAGGGTGCCTTGCTCTGTGCACTGTGGGCCCACAGGCAATTGGGTTTGGACAGAGGGCGGTTTCTTTCGTTTGTTTATTTGTTGGCCACCACGTTGGCACTGGAAAGACTGCCTTGGGAAGACGCAGCCTCCTTTTATCCACCCTTCCGCCAGCCCTGTGAGGGCACATGAGCACTCGTAGCGCCTTCTTTGGAGGACACTGTGGGGACAGTGTACAGGACATATGCAGGGTCACTGCGGCAACCCCAGTGCCTGCAGACAGGCGCAACAGGACCAGCCCTCTGAGCGTGCATGTTGTTGGTGCTGGAGTCCCTCCCAGGACTGCTGTCTGCGTTGCCCGTCGAGCTGTCTGTTGTCTGGGTCGCTGCTGGGGTCGTTCGGCTGCCGTGGGCAGAGCATACTGCCACCCTGGCCCAGGCCTCTGCCTCATGTTCCCCCATGGGAAACTGAAACTAGACCAGGTTCCCTGCCTGCAGGCTCGGAGCCAGAACCCCACCTAGGAGCGTCATCAGAGACCCTGGACGGAAGTCAGGGAGCGTGTGCCCTCTTTTGGGGAGAAATGGAGGAAACAGCACCTACCCCATGTCATGAGAAGAAAGTTGAGCATCCAGTAGGATATCTTGGAGCACAGAGTTTCATACAAGTCCAGAGAACCATGAGAAGTGCTGGTTTCTTGTGGGCCTGTGGCATTGCCGTTGACCTTGAGACACTCAGAGGGAGGAGCTGGGTTGTGCTGCCCAGGCCGGGAGGCGCTGGCTGCCCTCACCTGCCCTGCGGACGCTTGCCCATCAGGACTTTGACACCAGTTTTGAGTTCTAAAAAATGTTGCATTGAAGTATTTATTTGTTTTGATGTCGAAGTTTAATTGACTCACAAGATTATATTAGTTTTAGGCGTACAACAATGGTGCGATAGCTATATACACTGCGAAGGGATCACCACGAGTCTCGTCACCTCCTGTCACCGTGCAGTCATTGTGGCATCACTGACTGTTGTCTGTGCTGTCGCCACACCCCTGTGGCTGGCTGACTGCAGAGCTGGAAGTTTGCATCCCTAACCCCCTTCACCTATTCCATCCATTCCCCCTTCCCTCCCGCTTCCCTCTGGGAACCACCAGTTGGTTCTGTGTCTACGAGTCTGTTGTGTTTGTTCATCTGTTTTGTTGTTAGAAAATACCGTTTGATTTCTGACCTTCACCCTTTAACCTGCGTGCCTCTCCCTTGTCCCAGCTGATGAGGCCCTTGAACCATTTTGAAAGTAGAAACATCAGGTACGGTGCAGAACCAAGAGAGTGGCAGCGGTGTTGGGTCTGTCACTTGGGCAGAGCCGTTGTCCTCGCTCCACGCTCCTAGGTCAGGGTGGCCCCCTCCGTGGGCCCCCCACTTTCCTTCCAGAGCTGCCTCCTGCCTGCCAGGCTTCCCTGGGTTCTGGGGTCCAGATCCGCAGGCCCCTGGGAGAGATGTCAGCCCTTCTGTTGGGCTGCGCTGGGGGGGTGGGTCCGTGTCCTTCTCTAAAGCGCTTGTTTTCATCAGTTTGTTGAGGGGTGCAGTTTTTCTCTTATACAAGATGCTCCTTTAGGGCTGTTGTGGAGATTCAGGGAGAACCGCCGAGAAAGGCCAAGTAGTTGTTTCAAACAAGGAAAAGTAGACGTCGGATGGCCATGGAGGCGGCTGGGGGTTCGGAGGGGGGCGCAGAAAGTTATCAGTGGAACAGGCGACTTGGCGGATGGGTCTGGGAAGGGGCTCAGGTGGCGGCCGGGAGTGCGGCCTCGCCTGACACCTGCTGGCCGCTCTCAGCACTGCGGCTCGTGCCTTAGTACTCCCACCTTCTTACGTAATCCTTGAGAAATGCTGTAAAAATACCACTGTGATTTTTGCACTTGAAATGTACATGAGCAACTTTAACCATCAGAACACAGACACTTAGTTTTCACTCCGAACGAAAAACAAGAGCCGTCCGGTTGGGAGTGGTGTGGTTTGTGCCCCGGAATGTCCGATGGAGATGCTGACCTGCTGAGACCACAGGATGCTGGTGCTGAGTGACACGAGACACCTCCAGGAAGGCCACCCCGAAACTCTGTCTCTACGAGCAGGCAGGCGGCAGAGACTCAGCCACGATGACGAGTCCCCAGGGGGCTGACCCAGCCGGGTGCCTGAGCCCTGAGCCCAGCTGCTGCCTCAGCCGGAGACAGCAGTGCCTTGGCTCAGACCAGCAGGGAATCCCCTCTGACCACGGATGACCGTGGTGACCACGGAGTGCTGCGGCCCAACCAGCTGACACCAGCCTGCCCCGTCCAGGAAGTTAGACCTTGCGCCGTTGGGAATGTGCCTCTGTCAGCGAAATGGGGATGACACAGCTGGCCCCAGATGTGCCTGGGCCTCGCCTCAGCCCCCGGACATGTGGAGGTGGGGACACCTGCTACAAGCCCGGGAGCCGTCCGCCATCCCCTTGGGGCAGCAGCCCCACCTCCTCCTTCCTCAGTGCAGGGGCCAGAGTCTGAGCTCTGGGAAATTGCGAGGGTTGGTGTTCTGAGTGTGGAGTTCGTCGTGGGGTCCGTGCCCCTGCTGTCACCCTGCCCCGTTAGGGACTCGTAAAGCACTGCAGCTCAAGGCATAGGCCTCCAAGAAGGAGCCCGTCCCAAGCCTGGCTTCCTCCAGAACGGGGTTCCTTAGGACACTGTAGGGGAGACGCAAGTTGCCCCAAGGCGTGCCGTCCTTCGGCCAGCTCCTGGCCCTGCCCCCTTCCTTCCAGCGCCGTGGGTCCTGCCCACCCCTGCGCACCACTAACTCGGCTGTCTTCTCCTTTCTCATCAGCAGGGGTCGGGCCCGGGCTCGGCGGTCCCAGGCAGCTCCGGCGTCGGAACCCCCCGACAGTTCACGCGACAAAGGATCACGCGGGTCAACCTCAGGGACCTCATATTTTGTTTAGAAAATGAACGCGAGACAAGCCATTCACTGTTGCTCTACAAAGCGTTCCTTAAGTAGCACAGGACGGGCGGCACCTCGGAGAGAGACGCCTGGGGACGTTTTTATATATTTGCAGATTACGCCTTTTTGTAACAAGCAAATGGGATATTGTTTAAAAAACAGCCACCTCTTTGCAACGGAACAGTTTTATATTCCTGTTTCTAAGTCAGCTCTTCAGTGCGGAAGCAAACTCGTTTCTGTAACAGAATTCAGAAGCCCGTGGACTCTTAAAGGACAATGAAATCCTAACTCATCTTTGATTGAGTGGCCTTCTTGCCAAACAAGCCATATATAAAAACTGATGGAATCGTTTAGCAAATAATTAGCCGCCCTCTGTCACCTCGTAGCGGTCTTTACATTACTTGTGCATTTGGTTTAGTTCAACCCCACTTACTACATAGGTGTGTGTCTGCAGCCAATGACCTCATTTCATTTATTTTATTTTTATATTAGTCAGTTGGCAAAGCAAACTGATTTTTTAGACTATTTATCTTTCCCCCCTCCTCCCCCTCCGCTCAGAATTCTCGAGGAACACACAATTCATCTAAACACCCCTCCTCGGAGTTCAGTCACTTTTTCTGGTTAGTGGAGCCCAGTGCTGGCGGCCCCTCTGAATGTGTGGTCAGCATCTGTACAAACGCATTTTATTTGCTATAGTTTGTAAAGCTGTAAAGTTAAAAGAAATGAAAACCTTTTCAGCATAAATATATTTTACTTGCACTGTGTTTTTTAGCTAAAAGTGAAAGCTTAGATGAAATAAAATCAAAGTTGAGAAGAATCATCAAAAGAATGTTTCTCAGTGTGAATCAAGTGTTGAAAAATGGTTGGTGTATTTTGTCGGTAATTGTACATAATTTTTGGCACATAACATAAAAATGGCTACGTAAACTAGAATTATTTTGCTAAGAGACTGTACGCGCGCTGTGGGCCAACTTTACAGATGTCCAGAGCAAAGCCCCTTCTTTGTACCTATTTTTTTATTACAAATATACTAATTGGTTCTTTATATTTTCAGAGGTTATTGTATTAAATTGTCTATTGATAGTACTTTTATGACTGTAAATACTTTGGCTTCCCCCGTGTGAACCCTCACGTTAGACCTTGATTCGCGCGCGTGCGAACGGAATGCTGACCAGTATTTTTTATCAACACCTGAGAACTGTTACGCCTTTTATTTTGTCTTTTAGGAAATCCGTCTTTCCATTTTTTCATGTAAATTTTGCACAGTTACTTGTTCATATGTAAATATTTTACTTTCAAAAATGAAGTTTTTAATTGCTATTGTTTTATATAGGGTTGAAAGAAAATTAACTCCTTTATTAAAAACAAATTTATCTGTATTTGTTTTGCCTGTTTTTCCCAGTTTTCCAGTTTTAGATTCTGCTGCCAGAGACTCAGCTCTGGTTCTGCCGAGGTGTTTGTGTAGGAGCTGCTTGTTAGAATCAGTGTCTAAAACCCACCTCCCCTCCAAGGGCAGGACGTGCTCGCTGCAGAGTCAGGCTGCTGTGGCGAGTCCCGGGGCTGCACGCGGAGCAGGTGCCTCGCGTGCTTTCGCGGTCTGGGTCACCGGCTGCTCTCCCTGGCTGGGGCTACCCCACCTCGGACACAGATGGAACAACCTGTGCTGTGTGGACGCCGGGGCTTCTGTACGTGCCGACGAGCTAGGGCACCGCAGGGAGAGGCCAGGTAAGGCCCTGGGGTGGACCCTGAGGGGTCCACACACACCTGTACCCCGTGAGCCTGGGTGGGGACTAGATCGCCTAGCCCTGATGTGGACCCACGATGAGGGAGAAAGGTGGGGTCTCCAGGAGGCCCACACCTCCCCCGTCTGTGAGTGTTCGGGGTGGCCTGGGTGGACCGCAGCTCCTGAGGGGCCCCACTCAGGCTCAGCACCCGAAATTCACAGCTGCAGTTTCTCAAGTGCCATCGATAGCCCATTGTTGGTGTAATTGGAGTTGGTGTTGGCTTTTCACATTAATTGTAACGAGTTTGATGGAGCTGCAGCAATATAGGGTTTATTGACAGGTTACACTGGAAAACCCGGCTCTCATTATGGTGCCTGGTGGTCGGTGTCCCAGGGCTGCTGCAACTAAGCACCACAGAGGCGCTTCGACAGCTGGTCTGTATCATCTGTCAGTACTGGAGGCCGAAGTCCAAGGTGTCTCAGAGTCACGTCCTTCCAGGGCCCGCCCCCAGCTTCTGCTGGTTTGCCGGCATCTTGGACGGTCCTTGGCTGGTGGAAGCATCATCATTTCACCTTCACAAGGTGCTGTCTCTGTGCATGAATGTCTGTGTGCCTATGTCACTCCTTTTTATAGGACGCCAGTCATACTGGATTAGGGTCCAACCAATGACCTCTGTTAACTTGACCTCTGTACAGATCCTCTCTCCAAATAAGGTCCCATTGTGGTTCTGGGGGTTGAGACTCCCACATATCTCCTTTGGGGTGGGGGCACAATGCAACCCTAACACCTGTGACGGTGGACGATGAAAGAAACTGAACCCGAATTCTTAGAGCCGGACAGGAAGTCCTGGAAGCACAATTTGCAGTCTTCCCGCGGCGTGATTTATTCATGAGGTCAGGCTTGTACTTTCTAAGCATGACTAATACCGTGTTCTCACTGCGTCCCTGGCTTCAGATCAGTTAGGTCAGCCAGTAAAGAGCACTTGTACTTGGGTTTCTGCAGGTGTCATTGATTTAATTTCAGCCTCTCTGCATGTCCCACTGGGTCCAGTGACCTGCCGAGGACAGTCGCAGCCAAGGCCCAGCTCGGACGCTGACAGAAGCCTGCGCAGGCTCGAGGTACAGGTTTGTCGGTTGTTTTCCCTCATGAGACCCTTGGTGCTGTTTACTGTCCCTCCACAGCATGTCACTGGTCATCCTGAGTCTGATTTGGATACTGACAGGGGTTTGGGGGTGGAGGGCAGTGATACCAGTCCAGTTGTTGGGGACAGGCGGCCAGGAACACGACAGGGACATCTGCTCTCACCACCTCTGTTCCCCATCGTGCTGTGGGTCCAGTTGGGCAAAAAGATGAGAAAGAGAAAGGCAAAAGGTTTGGGAAGGAAGAAGGTGAAGGAAGAATTCACAGGTGACACAGAAAATCTGAAAGAATCTACAGACTTGTCACTGAAACTGAGGTGTGACTTTCGTAAGGTTGCAGATCAGTGTCCCTAATCAAATGTAACTGTATCACCCACCACAAACAGCTAGAAAGTGAAAACTGATCGTTAACCATATCCCCAAATCGTCGGACTATCTAGGGACACGTATAATGAAAGGTAAGATCCTTACACAGAAATTAAAGAAATTAGAAGACTAAATGGAGAAATATGCATGGAGTGGACTCCGTGTGGTGGCGACAGCATTCTGCCCAAATGACCCTGTCTGTTCCAATGTGAACCCCAGCAGGATTTTCATAGAAATTGACAATCTAATTCCCAAAGTTCATGTGAACTGCAGGGTACTTGGAATAGCCCAGGCAGCCTAGAACAGAACTGGGGTTCACATGGCCAACTTTCCAGACATGCTGCATGAGTCAGGCCAGCACGGTGTGACACGAGGCCACACGTGACTGGTGAACAAAGTGCAGAGTCCAGAACTGGATCCATACGTGTGGTCACCAGGTTTTGACGACACCAGCAATGAAGAAAGGGTTGCATGTGCGGCCGGAGGCCCTGTGGGTGGTGGACCTGGCCTTCCATCCACACAGATGCATTTGAGATGGATCGTCGGCCTGAAGGGAAGCTACAACCAGAAAGTTTCTAGGAGGAAACTTCGGAGAAGATGTTCATGACCTTGGAGTGAGCAGTGGTTTCTAAGGACAAAGAAGGCACAAACCACAAAGAAAAGAATTGGTAAATTGGACTTTAAAATGATAAGGCTCGTTAGAAGATAGCCCTCGTCACTGTCCAAGGGCAAGCCGCAGACTTGGAGAAACGATGGGCCGTTTTGTACGTCTGACCAAGGACTCGTACCCAGAATAGGGAAAGAAAGCCACAACCCAGTAGTAAAAAGGCAGCTCGTTGAAAATCTGCACACACGAACGGGCACTTGGTGGGAGCTCCAGGTGGCCAGCGAGCAGAAATGGCCACCAGAGAAACGCAAATTACCACCACGTGGGCCCACCACACGCCCAGCACGCGTGCAGATTAAAAGGTCGACAGTGTCAAGTGGTGGAGGTGACATGGGGCCACCAGGACTCTCCTGCGTGGCCGGATGGTGTGTAACATGGCGTAGCCACGCGGGCAAACCTCGCGCTCTCGCACAGTCAGCAGTGCACCTGCCCTGGGCCACCCCTGCAGTCCACTCAGCGGGGAGACCTTTGTCCACAGACTCTCCGAGGATGTCCACGGGGCCTGTTCATTGGTGGAGTAAAGCGGCCCCACAGTGCGTGCACACAGGCCACTGTGTGTGTATTCAGCTGACCACCTCCAGGAGTGGAAAGCCCGGGACCACTGGTGCATTTGTGTAGATGGCTGTCCAAACAGCTACGCCGAGAGAAGCTCACACGTGTCCCACAGCCTGTGGTTCCATCGCAGGAAGCTCGAGAACAGACACAGCTTGAGTGGTGGTGGCAGGCAGAGCGAGGCTGCCCATGGTGGGGAGGCTGGCAGGAGGGACACCAAGGCGGTGGGCACACACGTGTGCACAGGTGGGACGGTTAGGCCGACAGGTAAGATCTGAGCACTTGAACGCATGTGAAGTGTACCTCAACAAGTGTGCCCCCAGCATGGGGGACTCTAGAGTGAGACCCCCAGGGCGTGACCTCACGTTCACCTGGGCAGGTAACCCGGCCCCCGCCTCAGTGATCAGGCGCCAGTGCAGGAGGCGGGATTGTTGGGAGGGCGTTGTACACAGGTGACAACTTGTGACCTGTTCTTACGACAAAGCTCGTGATTACCCAGTCACTAGTTACCGAGTGAATGAACTCGTTTTTCCTTCTATCACACTGTGATCTCCAGATGTATGTTTTATCTATCAAAGTAGGTTCCCCCAGCCTCCCCCCAGCCCTGCCCCCGGTCCCTGGCTGGTGCCAAGCCCAGACCCTGCCCACCTGAGCTGTGGCTGCGAGGCACACGTCTGGTCTCATGTCCCGTCTGTCCAAGCAGCTTTGGGGACCCACTTGAGGCCCTTTGATCCTCAGTGCCTCGCACGCAGCCAGCACGCAGCCAGGGCGTGCGCTCATGAAGGAGGTTATACTGGTGGAAAGACCCCGCCCACAGGCAGCCTTTCCAAGCCCACCGACCCCAGTGCCCGCACCACTGGCTGCACCTGGGACCCGCTCACCCAAGGGGACATACCCTGTTTCCTTAAGAGACTTGCTGGGGAGACAAGGGACACTTACAGTTCCAAATGGACCTACGTCGTCGTTTGTTGCGCCTGCTTCACGCGGCTCTGCGTTCTACCTGCCAGTTCCTGTCTTTCTTCAGAAGAATTGGCATGTACGCGTGTTTCTTTATAAAATGTACTCAGCAAGTGCCAATGCGTGTACCTGTAGCCTGCAGGGCGCCTTGCCAGGGGCCAGAGGGCGTGGGGCGGGGGCGCAGTCCCCAGACAGGGCTTGGGCTGGAAGTACCAGGAGCTCCCTGGCGGCTGCGGTGGCTGGAGGGGTGGTGATGGGCGCATCCCCGGAGGGACAGGGAGCAACCTCCTGTGCTTGTCTGGAACGAAAAGCCCAGTGAGATGCCAGCACGTGCCGTCAGAATGGCCCCGACGCAGAGGATGGCGACACGGGCGCTCCGGACCGGCCGTGTGTCGGACATCCAGCCCTCGGCAGTGTCCTCAGAAGTGAAATGCGCGTCACCACACCCACGCCCGCATCCTCGCCGGCCGCTGCGCTGCTGGGTCCTCGGGAGAAGCAAAGGCACGTGCACGAATGTTCATGGCAGCTTTGTGTGAAATGGCGAAGAACTGGACAAACCCGGGTCGTCTGTGGGCAGGGGAGGAGTGAGCTGCGGCCTCACGATGGTGGTAAGAGTCGCGGCCCCACGTGAGTCCGTGGCGAGCCTGGCACGCCAGCGCCACCGTGCGGATGGATGCATCGTGTGCTGCCCGGTCGTGTGCCGCGTGATCCGCCAGCCCAGCGAGGCGCCTGGGGTCGGGGCGGGAGGCCTCTGGGTGCTGGAACGTGCGTTTGTCTTGATCGTGGCGATGGTTTCACAGGGGTGTGCAAATATCAGAACTTTTCAAATAGTGCACTACAAATTGTGCGATTTATTGTACATCAAAAATATCTCAATAAAGATGCAAAAATAAGTGAATAAGAATAAAAAAACAAAGCTGTGTTTTAGTGCAGAGCCAGGCTTGGGTGGGATGTGCCCGGGAGGATGGGTCAGGCGGGGGTGGCAGTGGGGCAGGAGGGACGTGGGCACAGTCCTGGCGTGGAACGGGGGTGGTGGGGTGAGGTGGAGGCCCAAGAAGTGCCAGTGTGTCCTGGGAGTGACAACCTGGCCCACAGGGTGGGACAGAGACTAGGAGTACCAGAGAAGTGGGAGGGAACCCGGGGGAGTGGCTGCAGGGGGAAGCCAGGGCCCCCGCAGGTTCCTGCTGGAATCAGCTCCTGGGTGAGGAGCCAGTGGGAAGTGAGGCTGGGCGTGCAGGGTGAGAAGAGGGAGAAAGGGGTGCAGGTGTGGGGGGGTGTAGGCAGGGGAGCGGGGAAGGTGCAGGCAGGGGAGGGGAGGAAGGTGCAGGCGGGGGAGGGGGGAGGTGCAGGCGGGGGAGGGGGGAAGGTGCAGGCGGGGGTGCAGGCACCCATAGAGAGGAGTTTACGTGTTGGGGGTGTGTTGGGATGGCAACTCCTCTGCCTGGGGGACCCCCTGGCTGCTCCTCGAGGGCCTGGCTGGCACAGGCCGAGTGAGGAGTGTTGGTGGTGTTGGGGCACCTGACCCGCTTTGCCTGCAGACCAGCGCTGAGCCTCTCGGAGGCCCTGAGGCAGAGTGGTGACAAGACTGTCACTTGTGGATTCAACCAGGCCTGCAGATCCAGTTCAGCCCAAGAACTGGCTTCTGGGAGTTTGGGGAGGACGGAAGACCCCCGACATTGCAGACCACACCCTGGAAAGAGAACCGTCCAAGCCCCCACCCCCACCCCGGCAGTCCCTCCTGCTCTTCCCAGGTTGGGTTCAGCTAGGGCCCCACCAGGGACGGAGGGGCGGGGCTACCCCGGCGGTGGGGGAGACGGGAAGAGGGAGATGTGGGTGGAGGGTCTGGGGGCCCTGGAGGTGCCTGGGTAGGAGGCCACATCACCAGACAGGCCCCTCATTTAGGCACCAGCAGGAGGGGTGCGCCCCCTCAAGCTCTCCTACAGGCAAGGCTGGCCCAGGACCCCCTGTCCCCGCAGGGCCCAGGCAGGGCTCACACCCTCCTCTGGGCCTCTTTGGAATGGGGACAGTAGCAACAGCCCCCCCACCCCTGGGCGGCTGAGAGGTGCATGGAAGAGCCCCAGCTGCAGCTTCCAGGCTGAGCCCCTCCTGGACCTGTCAGGGCTGCTGACTCACTGCCAGGGTCCTGGGTCCTGTGGGCAGGCGCACGGTCTCTGAGGCGCTCTTGGGGACCTTCTCCCCAGTGTTTGGAGGACCATGGGGGGTTGCCCAGCCCAGGTGAGACTGCTGAAGGCCACAGCCATGGAGGAGGAGGAAATAGGCTGGAGAGGGGACGTCCACCCAAGGCCACGCCTAGTAGCCCCCTCATGTGGCGACTGCTGCTGCTCCTGGGGGCATCCAGGTGGCAGTGAGGGCCACGGGACCTGGGCTCACCTGGAGGGCCGGGAGGAGAGCTGGCTCAATGTAGGTGGGGTCCGGGCTGGGCTGAGCAAACAATTGGGGGTGGCGAGGGCCCACCATTGTGTGGAGGGTGGGGTGGGATGGGGGTGGGCAGGGAAGGTCCAGGGCACAGAAGTTGGGGCAGGTGGGTGCACGGGGGGACACTACACAGGACACATGAGAAGTGGGGCATGGGGAGGGGCCGGGAGTGTGCAGGTGGGGTGCTCCGGGGCACGCCACCATTTGGAGCTGACCAGTTCTTCCTGCTGAGGGGGAAGGTGGGGTAAGAGCCGCATCGGGGCCCCCCAGACACAGCCTGGGCTTGCTTTGCCTGGGGGGTGCAGAGAACCATGGACCTGCCCAGTTGGTCGTGGATCCCTGCCCAGCACCTCATCGCCCCCCCGGATCCTGATCCCCAGCCCAGAGGCCTGCAGTCTCCCCGGAGAGCCCCGGCCCAGGTGTCCTCCTTGGTGGTGGTGGGGAGGTGGGGAGATATTGGGGTGGTGGCATTAAAATCTCTTGAGTTTTCAATGTTGACAGTTGTGGTTGATGGAAAAATGCTCCCCCCACCCCCCAAAGTAGCAGGTCCTAATACCTAGAGCCCGTGACTGTGACCTTATTTGGGAAAAGTGTCTCTGGATGGTATAAAATTACAGGTCTCAAGATGAGACCATTGGTCTAACCTGGGTGTGCCCTAAATCTAGTGAAAAGTGGCTTTAGCAGAGGCAGATTAGAGAAGCCGCATGAAGACAGGCAGAGATGGGAGGCAGCCACAAGCCCAGGCCTGGGGCCCCCAGGAGCTGGAAGAGGCAGGAAGGAATCTCCCCGGGGGCCCCCAGAGGGAGCCCGGCCCTGCCCACACCTGGATTTCAGTCCAGTCTCAGACTTCTGGCCTCCAGCTCTGGGAGAGAATAAATCCGCCATCCAGTGTGGTCCTTTGTTACAGCGGCCCCAGGACACTCACACAGCAGTTAGTTCAGTGTTTCAGGTGAACTGTGCAGGTCGGCCTGGGTCTCTGGCGCTTGACCCTCTAAAGGGCAGCTCAGGTCATGACCGCCATGGGAACCCCTCTGCCCGCCCACATGTCTATCCTGTGGCTTTCTCTCTGACATAGCCCCTCCCTCGGTGACCTTGGCTGAGGAGCAGGGCTTCCACAGGTGGCAGCGTTGGGGGTGGGGTGCATACACAGAAGGAGCCCCACTCTCCTGCCTGGCCCTCACAGCAGGCCCAGCTGACCTGTGCCCAACAACTGCTCCTGACCACTGGCCTCAGTTTCCATGGCAACCACCCCAGAAATTGAAAAGGAAGACAAAAGCAGGGGGGTAGGAAGCATAGGCCACTCCTGGCTCCAGGTGCAGCGAGCTAACCCTCCCTGCCGCTTCACTCGGCCAGCATGCTTCTGGAATTTTTCTCTAACTCCCCTCCTTGCATCACCCCCAGTTCCTTCATGGGGACTGAGCCTCCTGCTCTTCTGGGACTCCTCCTCCCTCTGGGTGACCAGTGGTCAGGAGCCTGGCCAGGCCCTAAGGATGCTGGGAACACAGCGGGCACAGCTGGGGAGGTTGCTGCCCTTCCAAGACGAGAGAAAGCAAACACTCGAGTTAAAACACACAAATACAGTATTACTTCGTGCAGGGTGTCATGCGGGGTCTCAGCTCCCGCTCCCCACATAAGAACGCAGGACATGGGGAGGCCAAAAAGGAACACCCACGGAGCCATAGGTAGGGGAGTCATACCTCTGTAGTCTCACTGGAGGCTGGGTTGGAGACACAGGAAGCAGGAGCCACAGTCCACAACCTGCCGTCCACTTCTCTGCCAACCAGCCTCACTTGCCAACTGCAATCCGCCGTGCTAACTGTAATCCACTCTTGCTAGCTCAGCCACCGTCTTCTTGCTAGCCCCCCATTCGCTCCTAGCGTAGCCACGGCAGTTATATTAGTGGCCAGTGGCTCACTGGTTACAGCTGACGGCCAACTAGCCACAGCTGATGGCCATCCAACCACAATTGATGGCCATATACTACCCAAGTGAGCACCTTTCCACGTGAGGGCGAGAGCCTGGAAACTGTGCTCCTGGCTCTGTCCCCACACCTTGGTTTTCGAACATCTCCATTGACAAACATTTCGGTTTATGAACACCGTAAACCCGGAAGTAAATGGTTCAGTTTTTGAACACGCCTCAGAAGCGAACATGTCACTTGGCTTCTGCTGAATGCAAGATCCTGAGGCCTAGCTGTCGGCTGTTTTCAAACGTTTCAGAGCTCGAACGGTCTTCCGAAACAGATTACGTTCGAAAATCGAGGTACCACTGTATCGAGTTGCTTTAAGGCATCAGAGACAGCGAGGGGCGGCCTTGGGCGGGGAGGCTTCGCCCACAGAGGTGCAGCACTTTGCCACGGGTGGCCACCCAGACGGAGTCCTGGGAAAGGCTGCAGGGCTCCCTGCCTGGGTGCTCCCAGCTGGAAAGGGCTGGAAGAAGTCAGATCCTTGTGGCCGGAGGTCAGCGGGGCCCGACCTCACGCCTCCCTGTCCTCACACTCATCTTTGAGGTAAATTTCCAAGCAGACAATTTATTCCTAAACAGGCAGAAGTCCCTGTGGGCATTTTCCGAAACCACACAGGAGCGGGGCTGACGGCTGGAGGGTCAGCACCGCGGACAGCGTCCTAAGCCAACCCTGAGCCCTACTGAGCCTGCGAGAGGGCGGGGAAGGCTGGTGGGTGGCTGGGGGTGGTCTCTGCCTGTGGGGGTGGTGGGCGTTTGGGGGGTGTGATGGAGCACATGGGTTGGGGGAGGGCGGAGGGAGAAGCTCCTGAAGTCTGTCCACGTGTGTGACCCCCTCCTCCCTTCCGCGGGCACCCAGGGCCTGTGCTCCCTGTCGACCTTGAGGACCTTTCTCTGGTGAGGCCTAATGCTGTCCGGATGACTCAGTGCTTATGAAGTGCCCCCAAAGTGCCCCCTCATTCTGATCCAACCCCCGAGGGCTGAGTCAGGATGAGGGTACTGCCTCCCAGGCCTCCAGAGGCTGCTGGCTGGGCAGCTGGTGCAGCGGGGGGAGTGTGGGGTGATTTTCAGGCATTGCCGTCTCTGGAAGCCTCTGGGCCTGGGTCCTGCTTATGGAGAGAGCTGGTAGGACCACTCACTCTGCCCGCACCCATGGACCCAGGGACCAACTGAGGCCCCTTCCCTCCCACGAAGCTGCTTAAAACCGCAGACAGGGGAAGGGGGGGTCAAGAGAGACCAGCATTTGTGCCCTGCACTGCACATGGGTCTGAGGTGCCATAGGACTGTGCACAGAGATGTCCGGCCCTGGGCGTTGTGGGCCCGGGGCCAGGCCAGTGGGCCAGCATCCCTGCTCATGGGAAGGGGCCTCAGGCAGGTACTGGAGCCTTGGTCTCCACCTGTGCCCCTCAGGGCTGTGGTGAGGGTCACGAGTCGTGGGTGTCAGAACATGTCTCACAATCTCACTGGGAGACACTGCGTCCAGGCATCCACTGTGTCCAGGCAGACTCCTGACAGCTGAGCACCCCCCAAACCCCGCCAATGGCATCTCCAGTCAGGGACATCTTCCACACCGAGTCCTGCCTCCACCAGCATCCCCCCAGCCTGGCTGTGGGCTGTCATGTCTGGTGGGGCAGCATCCTGGTGGGCAGGTGGGGGAGGGGTGTGTGCATGTGGGAGAGACGGGCTCCTAGTGTCTGGGATGAGACGGATGGGAGCTGGGGACAGCTCCTGGGGGCGCCCACTCTCCGGGGGCAGTGCCCGCTCTGCGTTTATCAGTTAAAATGAGCTTCAGAGTAGTTTATTTCTCTCTTAAGTAAAAACAGCTCCTAAGTGGACCTTCGGGGGGGGGTGCCCGTCCGTCAGCATAGCCACCAACATTGTCATTGGAGGGGGGCAGCCCTTGTGGCCCTGGCACGTCACTGCATCCTGGGGGTGAGGTGGGGTGTGTGGCTCATGCACCAGGGCAGCGCCTGTCCCCTGGCACGCCTGTCCCAGAGTCCCCCCAGCCAGTGGGGCTAGGCCTCCTTGGCCAGCAGTGTGGGCTGCCACAACTGGGGGAGCAGCCTGGCCCCAAGGGCTCAGCCGGTGCACACCTGTGAACTGACCGCTCTGAATGCCGCCCCCACCATCCCCGCCCTCGAATCCATGGTCTGCTGTCCCACTTACAGGTGAGGGGCACAGACTTCTGTCTAGTGAAATGATCTAAGAGATGGCCCCTGGGTGTCAGGGAAGGGGCTTCCTGGCTGGACTTGGGGGTTATTTTGGCCAGGCCCCTGCCTCTGGGATAACCAGCCCTCTGCTGTGGAGTTGGGGTGTCTTTAAGCCGACTGTGCCCCCCACCGCCCCAGGGCCTGGTCCTGGGGCCACATTACAAGGAATGTGTGCCCCCAGCACTGGGCTGCCTGTCACAGGCCCACAGCAGGTGCCTAATTGTGAAAATAATTAGCCGCTCCGCACCCGCAACATTAGCAAGTGACTAATTGTGCCTGTAATTACCAGCTGCACCCGTAATGAGTGCTGAGTGACTTTTTGTTATGCAAGTCATTGTGGATGCCAATGTGTGCCCAGTAAGGGGGTGGGGCGTGAGTGAGGGGCGGGGAGTCGGGAAGCAGTGCTGGGTCTGGTCCTGCACTTACTAGTGGGGTGACTCAGCGTTTCTGAACTCGGGCTCCCTGAGCAGGGCAGAGGCGCTGCGGGTCCAGCCAGTCGGGCTCCTGTGTGTGGCTTTTTGACCGGGAAGGTGTCCAGAATGTGACACAGTGACCGCCTTGGCTCCTCCAGCTCTGATTCAGGCCAGAGGGCAAAGGCAGCTGGGCCAGGTGACCAGGCCAGGCCAATCAGAGAGCTGGTGGTGTGGACCGGCTCCTCTTT
Organism: Rhinolophus ferrumequinum; assembly: GCF_004115265.2. NCBI lineage: Eukaryota > Metazoa > Chordata > Mammalia > Chiroptera > Rhinolophidae > Rhinolophus > Rhinolophus ferrumequinum. Next base: position 1,455,008 of record NC_046306.1, read on the forward strand.
GGGTTCTCAGTCTGGGGGGCTGTGGCTTGGTGGGGGTTGTGCTCCCACCAGATGGTGGAAGAGCCCCCGCAGGGGGAGGAGGCCAGGGCATGGAGGGAATTGGGGGGCGTGAGAATTCTGACTTTGAACCAGGCCTCCTACATCTTAGGAAGGCACACCTGTCAGGTGGGAGGGGAATGGACCTCATTTAACAGTTTGTTAGCATGAGTCTAGGGGACGTTCTCAGGGGACGCCTGAGAACACTGCGACACTGCCTTTCTTTGCACACTTTCCCTGGGCCTCACAAGTGTGAGGGCTGGGCGGGGCTTTGCTCACGACTGTGTTCCCAGAGCCCAAAACAGAGCCTGGGACAAAGCAGGTGCTCGAGACCTGTGTGCTGAGTGGACGGGTCCCCTGTTGACACCGCACCCCCACGTTCACCCATCCACTATCCCGGAGCACCACCAGCTTCCCGAACACGTGGGGACACACAAGCCAGGTGGAGGCCGACTCTTTAAAAGGGGGACTTTATTTATTCCTCTGAGCGGTGTGCCAGTGCTTGCTTCCGCTCCGGTACACACGGCTCAGCAACGCTGCTCTCAGCGTGGAACCAAGACCACCCGGCACGAAAAACACATTGAAAACATCGACGCGCTTCCCTTTTTTTCCCTTTTTTTTTTTTTTGGTACAAAATGATACAAACAACAATACAAAATAGTTGTGCTGTTGACGATTACAAAAAATGTCGGAACATTTGTCTAACTGCGTGATGCTCAGAGATGCAGTGTTAACACATCTTACTCTGGTATCTTTCCCCAGAACAACCACAGTCATGCGGGCTGCTGCACATTTTGTCCATTTTCAAAAAGAAACATGCAAAAAAAAACAGAAACAAAAACAAAAACAAAAAGGTCAGGATGGAAAAAGGAGAGAAAGGAAAAGCAGAACGCGTTCTGATTCTACAGAAAGGTGGCTCCCCGCTGGGCCCACTGCTCTGAGCGGTCCCCCTGTACACCGCACGGCTATGAGTGACGGGACGCTCTGGGGACAGATTTTGTCGTGTTTTTTTTGGTGTTATTCCTTTCAGCATTGACAAAGGTTGAGACTCCTCTCCCCCAGCTTTTTACCCTGGAGAGAACAGAGCTGCATCTCAAGGGACCATGTGGCAGCTGGTGCTCACCTGGGGAAACTGAGGCATCTGGGACTGGCGAGTGGACGTTACCCTGACACTTGGGCGGGGCCTGCACTTTGCATGTGCTGAAGGACACGAGCAGGAGAAGGCCTGGTTGGCCAGGTGAGGGGGTGTTGAGGCCCGGACACACAGGGCCCTCAGCCGGAGGGGCCACCGACCACGGCCAGGGCGTCCCGACACCACCTGACAGCGCAGGACTTTCCTGTTCACAGAAAATCCCCTAAAGGAACTGAACTATGCCCTGGCATTTCGCCTGGACCAAGTCCAGGCCTCCAGTGGCTGGCCCCTGCTCACAGACACGTCCTATCTACAAGCTAATAAGAGAGACGTTTGGCACTGACTGTACGTTTAGCTCATGCTAACTCGTTGGCCTTGGAACAGAGTTCTGGGGGAGATCTGGCAGGGTGTGGGAACCCCATCTTTCTCTGGCCCCCAGGGGCTTTCCGGGGTGGGAGTGAGAGGGGGCAGCTGTCCAGCTGTTTGGAAGTACGGATGGGCATGAGAAGGCCCCCAGCAACGTCCACCCAGCAGGCTGCTGCAGCCTCAGCCTGCACTATTTAGGCAAAATGCACTGGGAACCTGGCAGTGACGAGAGGCTAGGGGAGAGGGGAGAGGAGCCAGAGGGAGGCACGTGATAGGGACACCCATGTCCTCACTCCCCAGTGGAGCGAGGTGGAGGGGCAGGACAGGGGTCGCTATGGGGTCGTCCGCCTGGTGTTCAGGATGCTGCATCCTGGGCTGCGCTGGGTTGGTCAGAGCCCCGGGCCTGGGGGCCCCAAGGAGGCCTCGGGATTTCAGAGAGAGGCGTCCACAACTGCCTCGGCTCCCAAGCTATAGTCACACCTACAACTTAGGTTGGAGGGTGAGCTTTCCTCAAACAAACAAAAACAATATCCCAGCTCACCTCCCACCAGCCCTGACCCCACCAGCGAGCCCTAGAGCAGCCTCCCCCCTGACCGGGGGACACGTCTCCTCTACCTGACCCCCATGATTTGCATAGCACAGCTCAGGACTGGGGGTCCCGGACCCCTCCTCTTGGCAGGTCAGCGCCTGATGTGTGTGAGGTGGCTGTCTTCTGCATGGGGGGAGGGCATCCAGCACGTGACACAGTGACCTCCTCCTCCGTCCATCCCCCCTCCCTGGCAGCCATGGACGGGGGCAGAACGGACAGAGCCCGCCTCAGGCCACAGCCGCAGCTTATACCCCAGCTCCGCCCTAGGAGGGTGCACAGAGTTGGTGATGAGTTTGGGTTGGGGAAGAACCCTGACATCCAGCGGGACACACCCACATGCATCACACACGCGTGTGCAGTCAAGTTCATCTTTGAGGCCAAAGCTGTTTAGAAAAGAGGATGACAATCGCAATAGGGACAGGCCGCAGGCTGAGGACGGGCTCAAGGACCAGCGCCCTCGCCACCACCAAGCTCCCCGGTGCCTCCCTGACCCCAGGAGCCGCTGTGGGCAGGGTTCCAGGGTGGGCTAGGCTGGCCAGCTTGTCTTCTGTCAGCGCTGGGACTCCATTCCCCTTGGGGGGCTCCGATGCCAAGTCCTGAGGGGCCAGGGGCACCCTTCACCCTTCCTCGGGGAGCTGGAGAGTGGGCCAGCCCGGCGCAAGGATCCCACTGCGAGGGTGCCTGCCTCCCGCTGGCCCGAGGCGCCTTCACACCAGGGAGGGAGGCACCGGGTGCAAACGCAGCAGGAGTCTCCCCACAGGTCCCCGGGACACAGCCCCTTCCACCGTCCCGTGGAACGGACTCCCCTGGCCTCTCGCTTGAGAGTCAGACTGCCCATCGAAAGGGCAGTGACAGCTCTGAGTCTGAAAAGCTGCTTGGTGCTGACGTGAGTCCAAAGGAAAGGAGACGGGCAGCTGTCTCCAGCAGGTGCGTCCAGAAGCATCTGTGGGGCCGATGGTCAGCAAGGCTGATCTCTCCGGCCACTCGTTGCAGATCGCCACTGTCCACGTTGGTTCACAGCATGGGAAAACCGGTCCAGCAGGGCTGGGCAGGGAGCGAGGCTGCCCGAGGCCCCCCCTGGAACAGGAGGGAGGCTCAGCCGGCCCTGCAGTGTGGATAGCTCCCGGGTGGCCGGCAGCACTGGGAGTGGTCAGGGGCGAGGACTGACACTGTTCGCTGCGCCTCTGCAGGGTCCGTTCTACAGGGTGGAGGGCTCAGGCCAAGGTTTGGTGGAACACTTGCTGGTTTGGGCTGTGGCTTCTTGGACCAAAGGCAGTGGGGGGGGGGATCTGGGTGGTGTCAGGGTGACAGTTGGGCCTGGGGGGAGACCTGGGGGTTGACTGGGGGGCCAGGCGGACAGCCAAGGTCAGCGATGGGAGCATCAGGGATGGTCCCTGGGAATCCCATTTGCCCCAACTAGTTACAGCATCTGGGAGTCAGGGCGGCCAAAAATCCTGGGAAAGCCACTCCCCCACGGCCATGACGTTGGTTGTGGGCTTGGCCAGCTCCAGGGGACACCCTGCTGCCAGAGCCAAGGCTGGGCCTCCCCACCTCCCACTGGACTCGGGAACCCCCAAGGGGCCCAGGAGACCGGCCCCACTGTGTATAGCACAGCACAGAAATACAGAAGGCTGTTGCAATTTGGACCCCAAACTATTTTTTCTTTGTAAATTTTGTCCAGCGAATCACCCTCTTTTCTTCTTAATAAAAGACCAAAAAGAAGAAAAAAAAAAAGATCCTCCCCGATTCCTTAATTGTTGCCTTCAGAGCTGGGACAAGCTGGGGTTGGGGGTGCTTAGGACCAGGGTGGGGGGCCTTGGTCTGTCTGCTTCAGTCACTCCTGAGTTTGAGGGAAACTGATACATGTACCAAAAGGCACTTTCATTTTTTTTTTTTTTTTTTTTAAAAACAGTGCTTCTGTTCTAAGAAATTCAAGTTAAGACCGAGTGCCTCTCGCTCTCCTTTAGTGATAGGTCAGCTACCGTATGGGCGGCGGGGTGCGCCGGGGCCAGAAGTGTTCATGCCAGACAGCTGTGTTGGGGGCGGGGGCGGGGAGAGACCCCCGGCACACCACTAAATGACACGTCCGCAGGGCCGGGGAGGCCGCGGCCTCCTGCAGGCCTGCTCCTCTGGCGCCTTCCGGGTGCTGGTCCCACTTTGTCCGGGGACGTGAGGCTGGCTAGTCCTCGCCTCCCCCGTACATGTCCGCCAGCTTCTTGAACCGGGGCCCCCAGTCGTTCAGGTAGTCGTAGTCCTGGTCCCCCGAGCTGGACGAGTTCAGGGAGCTGACCGAGCCCGCCGTGGAGCCGCTGCCTTCGTAGTCGAAGACCAGCAGGGAGTCGTAGGGGGGTGCGGTGGGGTCGTTGTCGGCTGCTCGAAGTCCCTGGGGGCAGGACCCGGGTTAGGGTGGAGGGTGTGTGACCTCAGCCCTGGGGGTGTGAAGGAGCAGGAATGGGGAGCCGGGGCAGGCATTGGGGAGGCGGGGAGGCGGGCATTTATGGGCCTGGCATGCCGTGTTTAACCACAGGGCATCCCGAGCACCGAGCAGGAACTGGGGTGTACGAAAAGGGACTGTGGCAGAGTGCCGGAGGTAGCCGGCCACGGGCAGGAGGCCAGAGGGCTGGGCAGGGTGGCCTCGGTGGACATTCCGACTCCATGGTCACTGCCACACGAGATGTGAACCTGGGGTGGCCAGACGTCAGAATTCTGAAGGTGTTACATTAAGTATCCCCACAAACAAAATTCAGCATGTGGCAGGTATGGTGGCGCCCGCCCAGGTGCCCGGCCCTTGCCTGAGTGCAGGTCCTGAAGCATCCAGCTCGGCTCCATGGGTTGCCGGTGGGGCCCCTGGGAGTAGCCCCGCCAGTGATGGCAGGGACACACACAGCTCTGAGGCACAGGGTCTGTGTTGGCTCTGACCCCCCCCCCCCCCCCCCCCCCCGGTGGCCCAGGTGTGCAGGGCGGTGGCTGGCTGGCCGGCCACCTCATGGCCCAGCTCGTAACGACCATTCAGCATTGAATGGTTTGTAGTGTCCGTTTTCACCTCCCTCCGAGTTATTCAAAAGTGGGCTTTTAATGGTAGACTGGAGAGGTTGTACTTTTTGGGCTTTTAAAAATGTTACTACATTGGAGATAGTAAACATTATCTAAGCCGAGCAGCTTTTGGGCAGTTGTGGAAGCTTCATGTGTTCTGTTTTGGGGAATGTTCTGGGAAGTCTCTTTCATCTCTGCTGACCCCCTCCCTGGCTCTGTTGTTTCAATATGTTCTTTTAGAGTTGGATTCCAACGTAGGCAGAGACGTCAGTGTGGCCGCCCCTCTCAGAAACAGTCAGGAGGAGAGAGCACATGGGGTAGGGCCAGTCCCCTCACAGGACAGGGCGGGATGCTGAGGGGCTCGGCCCAATCTGCCCCTTGCCCCCCAGGGCCCAGCCGTATTTGTGCACGTTGATAGGGTTCTGCTATTTTTTTTTTTTAAAGATTTTTTTTTTTTTTTTTTTTTTATTGGGGAAGGGAACAGGACCTTATTGGGGAACAGTGTGTACTTCCAGGACTTTTTCCAAGTCAAGTTGCCATCCCCTCAATCTTAGTTGTGGAGGGCACAGCTCAGCTCCAGGTCTAGTTGCCGTTTTCTAGTTGCAGGGGGCGCAGCCCACCATCCCTTGCAGGAGTCAAACCGGCAACCTTGTGGTTGAGAGCCCACTGGCCCATGTGGGAATCCAACCGGCAGGCTTCGGAGTTAGGAGCATGGAGCTCCAACCGCCTGAGCCACTGGGCTGGCCCCGGATTCTACTTTTAGAAGAGGCCCTGCTCGGGCCCTCCCCCCTACCCGAGCACCCACCTCATTGATGAAGTCGCCGATGTCCCCCGGGTGGGGCACCACAGGCCTGACCGGGTACTGGGGCTCGGCGCCCACAGGCCGCTCGTCCACCCGCCGCACGCCGGCCGCCTTGCTTAGTACATGCTCCATGGCCTCTGGCTGCTGCAGCTGGCTGAGGTCGTAGTCCTGGGTGGGGAGGGGTTAAGGGAGAAGGCGGGGGGGTGAGGGGTCAGGGAGGGAGGCCCAGGTGGGAGGAGGCCCAGGTGGGGACCACAGGCGCCAGAGAAACCCCTGTCCTATTCCGTCACCTGGCCTGCCCTTCCCTCAGTGCCCACATCCTTTCCATTCGTCCAAATCCTGCCCATTTGCAAGGCATGTGAGGGGTCTGCGCCCCTGGGCTGCCTTCCCCGGCCTGACGGCCCCTCAAGATGGACCCCATTGCCCACACTGCTCAGCTCCCACCACACTCCTCATCTGTTCCTCGGAACAACCCCGAGCTGGGGCTGCTGTCACCCTGTTTTAGGGTCACTCACTAGCTTGAGTGACGTAAGGACTTGTCCCGAGTCCCTTGATGGCCAACGGTGGGCCCAGCATCCAACCAGGTGGCAACCGCCCAGGGGCACTGCCTCCTGGTCACCTGGGAGGGCTGACCAGGGCTGACCAGGGCTGATCAGGGCTGGCCGTCCCACCCCTGGGGCTCACAGGCCAGCAGTGGGCCAGGCCCTTGGCTGAGGGGAGCCACCGAGGAGGGGAGGAAGCCGGTGCAGCGCCTGGGGACACGGGCAGGGACACCCAGAGGGGAAGAGTGTCCCGGGCTCTTCTCTGCCATCCTCAGCGCACGTGGGCTGCCTTCGCGCTGTGACAAAGGACAAGACACCTTCCTGGGGACCCGACAGGCGCCCTGCCCGGCGTGGTCTCACCTGGTCCTCCTCACCGCCGCCCTCCTCGTCGTACTTGAGGATGTTGTCACGCACGTCGTCCTCGGGGTCGATGAGCAACTGCTTCGTGTGACGCTCCTTTTCCCGCCGTTTCATCCACATGACAAACAGCAGGACCATGGCTGTGGGGGCAGGGGCCGCACCGTGAGCAGGCTGCGTGTGTCTGTGTGCTCACGTTATGCATGTGTGTGCCCAGGTGGAGTATGTGTGCACGCACGTGTGTGAGAGTGTGTACGCATGCTTGTGCATGTGTGCACGCACGTGTGCGTGCTGTTTGGTATGTGCACACTTGTGCATGGGGACAGCTCATCTGAATGTGCCCTAGTGATGTGTGTATGGCCACGAGGGCCTATGTTCGTTACTTACAACCAGTTCAACTGGGGTTCGGACAGGTCCCCAGCGGGGACATTTGCTGCGGGGCAAGCTGGGCGCTGCCTCTTCCCGCCACCCTGGACGGAGGGCTCACACTGAGACGCCCTCAGCAGCCGCTGTACTCACTCAGCAGGATGACAATGCAGATGAGAATGGCCACGATGGCGCCGGTACCCAGACCAGCAGCCGCCACAGCGCCTACGGTGGTGCAGTCGCCGTTCTCGTCGCACGGGCACACCTTGACTTTGATGACAGATGTGTTGGACAGGGGGGGGTTCCCAGAGTCTGTGACAGTGATGGGAACGTCGTACATTCCGGCCTCCAGGTACAGGAGGCGCAAGCTGAGCTGGGCGTAGTCACCTGGCACAAAGTGACAGTAAGTGGCCAGCCCTCCTTCCCAAGCAAGACTTGTGAGGGAAAGGACTAAATTTGATGGCATGGAGATCTAGTGTCTGGTTAACACACACACATATGCACACACCTGCTCACTCAGGTATACTCATGCACAAGCACGCATGTGCACACAAACACACACATACACACGCGCACACTGCATCTTACCATAAAGTTAAAAGACACTGGCAATTTATGAGAAGAGCAATTCTAACATGTGGGATGAAGAAATGATTTCCTTAATACAGAAAGAGTTTTACCAAATCAATCAGAAAAAATACCTTCGTAAAGAAAAATAGGCAAAGGCATTGAACAGACAGTTCACAGAAGAATCACAAAATGAGCAATAAGTATAGGAGAGAATGCCCACTGGTAGTCAAGAGATGCAAATGGAAACACTGATTTTGGCTGAGAAATTGGAACAATGCTTTTGGAAACAGTGACCCCCAGTATTGGTGAGGGCTTGGGGAACCGCAAGCTCCTGTACTTCACGAAGCTGGAAGTTGGCGGAACCTTTCTAGATGCATCCTCACAGACCTGGCGAAACTTCAGAACTCGGGTGCCCTTTTGTACCAGCCCATGTCTAGGAAAGCACCCTCAGGAAATGTATTGGCCGGCCAGTCCCATCCAGGTGTCTGTGGCTGTGCTGGCTACACCAGCAAGACCTGGGACGGCCGTAATGGCCTCCTCAAGGGCTGGCTGCGCGGGGCCAGCGTCCTCAGCCTCCCTGGGGACTCGGGCAGGGACAGGGCTGCATAGCCCTCTCGTGGGACTGGCCCCCATCTCTGCCGCCCACTCTTCTCAGGCGGCGGGCCCCTGGGGGGGCTGGACCCCAGACTCTGTCCGATCGTCCTGGGGCCCGGGGCGGCTCACCGTTTAAGCGGGTGATTGTCCAGTTCTTGCGCACGGCGGCCGGGACAAAGGGCAGCTCGAAGACGTAGGGGCCGACGTTCGGGTCCATGTCGGCGTCGGCCGCGGTGATGTTGATGGCCGTCAGGCTGGGCTTCTCGCACACCTGCGCCTCCTTGGGCAGCAGCTCAGGGGCGTTGTCGTTGATGTCGATGAGATAGATCTGCAGGGTCCCGGTGCCACTGGCTGGGGGGATCCCTGAGGGACAGACACGGGTGACCCACGGCGCACTCCACGACCACACCCCCGGGACAGCCCCACAGCCTCGACCGCAGCCCCAAACCTGTGCCACCCCCGGCTGGAGGCCACGCACACTCAACTGCACACGACCCACAGCGGTGCGTGCACACAGCACTCACGCCGCCACCATGCAAAGCTGCAGGAGACGGCGCCCTGAGCTCAGAGCCACACTCGGGACCCTGTGCCCCTCTGGGAGCCTGGGGGGTCGTGGGGCAAAGCCCGGGCCTGTGCTCAGCATAGTCCTGGCCCCCCCAGCGGGCTCCAGGGGCCACATGCCCTGCGCTCAGATGCTTATGACCAAAACGGATGATTAGAGGAATTGTCTGTCTGCTAGGAAGACAACAGGAGGCTCTCAGGATGGGTTTGGGACGGCGGGCCTCCCCGCCCCAGCAGACAGGTGCTCTGCTTAGCCCCAGAACTCCTCAGGGGCCGTCCCCACTCCCCAAGACCCCTGCACCCAAGCCAGGCTGGTGCCGTGGACGTGTGCGGGGCGGCCAGGCCTGGAGAGCGGGGGCAGCAGTTTTCTGACCGTGGCTCTGGCTCCTGATAGCGCCTCCTGACCCCCACACTCAGCCGCGTTTTTTGGCTGAGGAATGCGAATATATCCTACAGCACGTCTCCTTAATCTCCCAGTAAACACATCCAAACACATGGAAGGACACGCGGCTTGGTGCTGCCTTTGGGAACTGCTTTGATAAGCAGATGACCGCACACGACGGGCAGCAGTGCAGACGGATTCTATGACTCCCGTGGGACCTGCATCCCATGTGGGGTGTCTTCCATGGGCCCCCCGCTCCAGCACGGATTCACTTCAAGTCACTTTCTAATCTAATCTCGGTGCTTGAGCTCCTGGAGGACGGGATATTGAGGAAAGACACATCATCACGGGCTCTCTGCAGGGACCTCATGGACCCCGTGGGTCAGGGAGGCGGGAAGAAGGCTGGCGGGGTGGTTGCCAGGTCCCAGCTTTCACTTGCTATGGAACGAGCCTCGTGAACTTGAGCGGCACAACTGTTGCCAGAAGCCACCAGGCACGTCCTGCCTGGGGGCCTTTGCACGTGCTGTTTCCTAACTCTGAGACCCCCCCTCGCCCCCCATCTCCCCCTGGCTTGCTCCTCCTGGTCCCGCAGGTCTCGGCCCCACAGTCAGCTCCTCGGAGCCAAGAGCTCAGCGGCAGGTGCTGCTCACTCCCTCCCATCCCCCTGCTTTGTCTTCTTCCAGCCCTTCTCCCTCCCTGAAATGATCTGGTCGGCTTGTTTGTCATCTGTCTCCCTGCGGCAGAGACTGCCAAGTTGGCTCTCAATATCCATTTTCCCTTTCTTCCTTAAAAGGACCGGAGCTCCCAAATTTATCTGGGATCATTACTGCCTAAGCAAGGGACCACATTTCTCAGCATCCCTTGCAGCGAGATATGGCTTCGGGACTAAGTTCTGAGTCATGACTGGCCTTCGTGAGCTGGGAGTGAAGTCCTCAGAAGGGCAGAGGGTGCCCTTGCCCTCCCCGCTCCTCCTGTTTGCCAGAAGATGACTGTGATGGCTGGAGCGCCAGCAGTCATTCTGGACCATGCTGCAGCTCTCCAAGGACACGGGAGTGGCCAGCATGAGCCTGGTTTCTCAAGCCTGACCCGGGGCTGCCAGCCTCCAGCCTCCAGCCTTGTTTTACGTGTGAGAAAACGAACCTCGGTCGTGTTGACACTATTATACTATAGTACATAGTAGCGGCTGACCCTGGTTCTAGCGGGTACACTGGCCTCCTGAGTGTCAGCCGTGTGAGGGAGGGGCTTTCGTCTGTCCTCTTCACGGATGAATGTGCTGGCAGAGTAGGGCTCAGGGCTAAGAGCACCAGTAATGGTGCTGACTGGAGCCAGGCCCGGTTCCCAGCATCCTCAGCAAGGGCTGCTTGGCTCAGATGCGGAAGTGGCTGAACCGCCGCAGTTTACAGGTGGGGAAGCTGAGAAGCTGTTCAGGCCGAGCCGTTCAGCCAGGACAGGGCTGGGACCAACCTCGGCCAGACTGCTGCCGTCCTGGCTGCCCCTGCCACCCACGAGCGAGTGGCCATGCGAATGACTGGATGGGTACGAGAAAGCCAGGAAGTCAGACAGACTTTGAACGAATGCAGGCAGGGCGATTGCAGGGGCACTGAAGGATGCCGGCTCAGCACAGGGCACCTGGCACCGTGCCGCCCCACCCTACCCTGCCCTCTGGGTGCTGGCCGGCCTCCCTCAGCCTCCCTGCCACAGAGCCCACGGCACACGTGACCCCTGAGTCACCCGAGTGGGGCGTACCATTGTCAGCTGCCAGGAAGGTGGCCTCATAGACGTTGTTTTTGACGTAGAGGGACTCGCGGTCGAGGATGGCCGCCGTGGTGACCTGACCGTTGGTGGCATTGATGTGCAGCCAGTTTGCGGGGTCCGACAGCTTTGAGTATCTGCGGGGAGAGAAGGTGGGAGGTGAGGTGAGGGACTGGGGGAGGACGCAGCTGCCCGGAGCCCCCAGCCCCTTCGGCCACATGCCAGGGCACCTCCCTCCTGAGGCACCAGCCTAGGTGCCGAGTTCAGCAGGGGGCTTGCCCTCCAGCCCTGTGCGGGGTCTTCCCACAGTGGGACGGTGACAACAGTGGCTCATGGTCACCGAGGTGGAGGGGCTACGTGTCCTCACAAGGACCCCAGGGGGCAGATGCTTTCGTCGTCCCCATTCACAGATGGGGAAACTGAAGAACAGAGAGGGAAGTGACTTGCAAAGTCGTACAGCTAGTGGAGTGAGGTCTGTAGCAGGACCCAGCCGCACACCAGACCTTGCTGAGTCTTGAAGACTCTCCCACCTGCTCGTGTACAAATCAGGACAATGCCCATGGTTTGCTGAGCGCCCGCGGCATTGAGACCACTGCCTGTGTCAGGCAGGCGGGCGACCACGGCTGTGCCAGGACTGGGTCTGATTGTTCCCGCCTGGAAAGACACTGCAGGTCGGGGCCAGCCTGAGCCCCCACTGGTACTTTCTGGTTTCCGGTTTCCTCTTTCTGCCTGGAAAGCAAGGGCCTCACGTGTGGGGAGCCCTTCTCAGGGCCCAAGGGCAGCCCACCTCACGGCCTGCTGCATGAAGCGGTCGGGGTCCACTGCTGAAAACGTGGTCAGCACGGTGCCGGTGGGCACTCCCTCCTCCAGGCGTATCAGCTTGTGGTTCGAGGGGAAGTAGGGGGCCTCGTTGACGTCCATGACCGAGATGGTCACCCCCGCCGTGGACTGGAAGGACATTTGGATCCCGCTGGCCAGGGGCGCCTGGTTGGACACCATCACGGTCAGCATGAACGCTCTGTTCAGCTCGTAGTCGACAGCCTGGAGTGGGAGAGACCGGAGCTGAGCTGTGCGGGCACCCGTGGGGCCCGAAGGAGGGGGCGCCTGTAGGGCCGGACGACGGCATACACACTAGCCCAAGATCAAAGCCAAACGACTGCAGCTGACCATAACACACGGAATGGATAAAACCCCATGCGTTCTTAATGATAGTGGGAAAATGAAACACACACAATTTATCACTGTGGTTGGCCGATCAAGGTCCTCCAAATATGTCCTGGTTCTCATCCCTGGAACCTGCGTATTGTCCCTGTCCATGGGAAAAGGGACTTTGCAGATGTGATGAAGTTATAGACCCAGAGGTGGGAGGTGAATGATTCCGGTGGGCCCTAAATGCAGGGCCAGGGTCTTTGTGGGAGGGAGACAGAGGCACATGGGACGCAGCAGAAGGCCGTGAGGGCTGGCGGCTCTGGCTGTGAAGGGGCAGGACGGCCACCACCTGGCACAGCAAGCACATGGCGCCCACGGCCTCCGGGATCGGGGGGCACGGCCTCACCGACAACGTGGTTTCAGCCCAGTGAGACTGGTTCTGGACACTGACTTCCAGGGCTGTGAGAGAACGAGCCTGGCTTGGTGTGGTGTTACAGCAGCCGTGGGTCCCACCTGCTGACCACACGTAGCCCTTAGTGCACCGACTGTCCTCTGCGGATTAGAGATCCAGAAGCAAGGTCTCATGGCGCCTTTCGTGCCAGACTCTGTATTGCTTCTGTGTTCCTGTTTCGTGGCTTAGAACAATACACAGTTATCTGACAGTCCTGGAGGTCAGCAGTAAAAAATCGGTGTCACAGGGCTGAGGCGAAGGTGTCGGCAGAACTGTCCCGGAGGCCCCGGCAGGCGGCTTCCTCCTCCTCCAGCTCCCAGAGGCCCGTGCTCGCCGCCCTGCCTCCATCTGCGGCGGCCCAGCACCTTCCAGTCCTTCTGTCCCCGACCTCTGCTTCACCCTCCCGTCACCCGACTCTCCCCTCCTGCCTCCCTCCTGCGAGGACCCTGGGACTCCATTTAGGGCTCCCCCCGATAACCAGGGTCATCGCCCATCTCAAGATCCTTCACTGAGTCCACCTGCAAGGTCCCCGTTGCCACGCGTCAGGTGACACGTTCCACATTCACAGGTTCTGGGGACCAGGACCTGGGCTTCTTGTTGTCGTGACTGCTGCAGACCCCTGGTTCAGAGCTGTCGTAGGGCCCTTGTTGATGAGGGAAAACTCCTTTTACAGAAGAATTCCAGCCAAGGGACAACGGAATTTTCAAAGCACCATTTTGTACGCCCCCCTCGGGAGAAATTAATTTGGAGAATGACCGTCAGCAGACGATGAAACCAGCAGATGGGGCTGCCCGTGAGGGTAAGTGTCTGCTCTGTGATGGAGGGACCAGGCCGTCACCTCCTGAGCCCCCGGCCAAGCCTCCATGACCTTGAATGGGACAGCCAGCACCACGGCCTTCCTGACGCCACTCAGCTCTAGCCATGGGCCCCCCCCCCACGACGGACGCTTTGGGTGTAAATCCCAGGTTACAGGAAATGGGGGGGCAACGAGGGACAAGATGTGCTGTAGGGAAGCGACTGGACAAACGCAGCACGTGGGGCCGTCCACGGACCAGGGATCCTGCGTCCACAGCAGGTCAAAGGTGGGGGCAACATTCTGGATTAGGAAAGAGTCGACAGGAGCTCCAACCACACGCAACATGGGGGAAATTAAGGGACATTAATATAGACTCGTGTTGGACAATACGGAGGAAATACGGTTAATTTTGTCAGAGGTGAGGACAGTGTGGTTATGTGTTCTTGGGGATGACAAATCCTGACATTTAGGGGTGAAGGGTCATGCGGGGAGTTAAAAGGCACTCGTCAGCAAAAAGCACAGACGAAGCAACCTGGCGCCTGTGACGTGTAAGTGGCAGGTGAGCTTATACCGTCTCTCACTTGTAGGTGTGTTTGGAAATATTCGTGATAAATAGTCTAACACTTTTATGTTTAAGAGGAGTTGATCTGATGTGTGTACAGTTTTCACCTGGCTGCTGGTGGCCCCCAGCCCCCGCAGAGTCCCCCTTCCTCTGCCCCTGCCTTCGCGCTACTGCTACTAAGGTGTTAAGTGCGAAGAGAAGGGATTTGACAACTAGGCACGAAAGGGCACCGGTGGGCATGGAAACAGCTGAGGCCCTGGTTCCCGACAGCCCGACGCCACCCCAGGAGGGGCTGGAGGCGGACATCAGCTCCGGTGCTGAAGCCCCCACCATCCCCCAGGTGACCTTGGGGCACCCTTGTCCTCACAGCCAGATGTGGGACCCCTGGTGTTTCTGCACAGGGCCTGGTGCCAGAGGGGGTCAGCCGTACCCCAAAGGTCCCTGGGGGACGCAGGGAGGCAGACTGGCATCCTCCTTGCTCATCAGTCACCACTGTCCATCGCCCAGCACTGTGTGATTATAGGAGGGGCCTCGTACCCACCGCTGTCACCCTGACAGGACCCTCGGTGGCCCAAGCTGGCCACCAGTCTGTTGAGGTGCCCAATGCAGAATCACCTCGTTCCCCTCCCCTGAAACATCCGCCAGGGACTTGGGCCAGAGACCGCCCACCCTTCCCAGGTGCCAGCTTGATTCCTCTGCCCCTTGGCTCCGGGCACCTCCATGCACCCGGCACCCACCTGACCCCCACGGCCCTCTGGGAGTTGGCCGGGGGTGGGGGCTACTCCATTTAAATTTACTGTCTCATAAAATTGTGGCGGTTTTGTTTATGAACAAGCCACTGAAGGAGTGATCTTTCTGCCATATTTATTGGCTCGTGTCCCTGGAGGACATGGAATGATACTGCACGTCATGCATTACAAACCGTCACCGGGCTGAGTGAGGGTGCCTCCTGGAAAGACTACTCCAGCCAATAAGAGGCAGGTAAAATAAAACACATTTGTAATGGGGAAACTGATAGGTAATTTGCTCTGACAGTTTCAATTCGAGTGGTGGGATCTGCTCACCGGGTCTGGACTGGGCTGCCTCCCCCACACATGGCAGTGACCCTTCACTCAAAGGCGAGGGGCTGGGTCTGCACCGTGAGGGGAGTCAGCCCAGTGGCTGCGGGTGGTGTGGGCGTGGCTGGGCGCTGGAGCGGGCACAGCCGGGCACGCTCTGGAACCCAGTCTTGAGGAACTGCAGGGCAGGTGGAGGGACCCCGAGTGACCCACTAAGAGATGAAAGAAGAAATGGCCCTCAGGGAGGGGATGGAGAGTAGCTGGGGGTGGGGGGTGGCGGGTCAGGCTGCCGGCTCTGGAGGTCACATGACCAGGTCCTCTGCCACTATCAGGTTGAGCGCAGTCCTTTGTCCTTGGATGTGAGGGATGGTGTGCCCCTAACCCAAGTACCACGTCTGCTGAGTTGGTCCTGGGGTATGTGGCCGGGGCACAACCAGAGATGGCTGGCAGGACGTGAGCGGCGCACCCACCTTCACCACGGTGACCCTGCCCTCGTTGGTGACAGGGTCCGTGCGGATGCTGAAGTGTCCCGAGGGGTCCCCGCTGATGATGCGGTAGACGGCGTTCCAGTTTGGTGAGTGCGGCTGGTCTCGGTCCATCACAGTGAGGTTTGCGACCACCGTCTCCACCCGGTTTTCGGGGACTTCCCCTGCATACTGCAAAGTGTGAGACAGAGACTGTTACGAACGCTGTGGAAGAAGGGAGAGGTCGGGAGAGGTTCCCTACGACCCGGGGGAGGCACCCCAGCTGCTCCCATGTTTGTGGTGGCATCTCAAGAGGCCTCTGGCTCCTCCACGGAGGCCCAGCAGGCCGGAGGGCCTCATCTGCACACACCCGCATCCAAACTATGCCTTGCCTGCACGCACACGTGCACACCAGGCCTCTTTCCGAAATCCCCTTGAGGCCTTTCCTTGTCTGCAGAGGACTGATGCGAACATCTGAGACGTGCGGGAGACGGCAGGGTGTGCTTGCAAGACAGCAAATAGCAGTGGCGTGGCAGCTGCACAGGCTTCGGGAGGAGAATCCTTTCTGGGCTTGCCCTGCTGGGGGTCCCATCACAGGCTTGGGGTGGGGTCAGCGCTGCAGACGAGCAGGTGACCAAACCTGTCCCAGAACAATGAGGGCTGCAAGCCATGCCCACTGGTAAGTGTGGTTCACATGACAGCAGTAGTTACCTGCAGGGAAAGGTGGCGTGTGTGTGTGTGTGTGTGTGTGTGTGTGTGTGTGTCGGATGGAGAAAGAAACCCGAGCCCTTCCTACCAGGCGCGGCTCACTGCTCGGGGCGGCTGCACAAGCATGCGGCCTGTGTAGTTGTGGCCCAGCTCAGAAGGGCCCAGAGCTGGATTTAATGGTCGCTGTCACTGCCTTGAAATTCTTCATACTTCGTGGCCTTGGGCCCTGCAAACTGTGTGGCTAGTCCTGCCACTGTGGAGTGTGCTTCTGAGCCACAAAACCGGGACACAAAATCTGTACAAATACTCAGCGATCTCCGGTCGTATTCACAGTGGTGTGTCCCCCACAATGATCGCCCCGTGTGCACTGTGTGCTGGGGGCCAGGCCAGGCGCGGCCCACGCTCAGGGCGACCCCATTCTTATCCCCACTTACAGATGAGAGGACACAGCAGAGAGAGGTTAGGACCCTGGGGTGCCACAAAGGGTCAGTCCCAAGTGCTGGGCATGGTGCTGGGGGGTCCTCGCCCAGAAGGTTGACCCCCTCGGCCCCGTCATTGTGGGGGTTGCAGGAGAAGGAAGGAATCCAGAGGCAGCTCAGCTCAGCCCTCGTCCTCCCAGAATCCTTTGCACCCGCCTGACGTCAGCCAGAGGCGCCCGAGCACCGCAGGCTCCCTGCCACCAGCTCTGGCTGCGGCACAGCACCTCGACGTTACAGTGAGATGACCGCTGGCGTTGTGCCCACGTACGCTGCAGCCCAAATACGCCTGGAACAAACACGGCGTCACTTTGTGCCAAAGAAGTGCCTTCCTGTGCACTCGTGGCGGCAGCCCTGGACTTCTGCTTGCTCCAGATCTAACCTCCCCCCACCACCGAGTGAGTTTCAAAGGTCCGGGTGCCCGGTGGAGCGTGTTGGGAGCCAGCCACTCGACCCTCACCATTCAGGCATGTTTATGGCTCTGACTTCGCAGCCGTCTGGAATTTTCCCACTCTGCATCCACTGCTCACTTCTGCTCAAGGGCCAGGCCCCCACAGATGTGTGTGAAAGCCTGTGCATGCACCACAGATGGTCCCCCGTGCAGGGCCGCTGGCGGGGACGGCTTCCTGCACGCCCCAGTCCGTGGGGACCCGGTCTTCCTGGGCGAGACGGGACCCGCCTTGGATGCTGGCTGACAGGTGCTGGCTCCGTCCAGCTTCCTGTTCTCTCCATCGGGAGCTTCCTGCGCCCTCGGACAGATGGCACTTGAAGCCCAGCTCTGGGTCCCAGTTTGTTGCAACATTTTTCTGCCCTGAGCACTTTAAATGCAGGCCTCAGCTGGCAGTTGGGAGGGCTCCTGGGGTGCGACGAACAGAAAACCAGACAACCGTAGTTTCCCCAGAGGCTTGATTTTCTCAGAACGCGGGAGATTGAAGGCTGGTTGGCCTCCAGTAATGCCGTGTCTCAGTGATGGCAAGCTGGTGGCTGGGGGGTGGGGGGACGAGGCGGGTTATCTGGGGGGGCACAAGGCTGTGCTGGGGGTGTGTGTGGGGCTGACCTGGTTCCTGGAGCTCTCGGGAGGAACAGAAGTGTGGGGTGATAGCCCCCACTGGACCTCGGGTGATGGGAGCCGGCAGAGTGGAGCTGGGAGCTCCTGGGGAGGGGGGCTCTGCAGACCTGCGAAGTGGTCCCCCAATGGCCTGGAGGGGACAGGAGGGTGTGCGCACAGCAGGCTCCCCCATCATGAGTGAGGTGGACAGGGAGACCGTTTGCACTGGCCTTGTGCTTTGCTGCCTGTAGTGGCAGCAGGCAGGTAGCAGCGCCTGGTTCAGCGTCAGGAACAGGAGCCGAGGTCCCTGCCTGGTGACGCCGGTGGAGGCCCCACACCTGATGCCCTGGCCCTCACGTGCTCTGGCAGCTCGTCTCTCTGCTTAAACTACTGGGGTGGGTTCTGGGTGTCGTCACTTGAGAGACCCCCCTCAGCCGAGGTGTGAGGGGCCACCACGCCCCACGTGTGCCATCGCCGCTGTGATCTCACCTTCTGAGAATCATGGGCACGGGGAGAGTTGTGTGTCCCCAAGTCTGCTTCTTTCCAGACTTTGGGGTGAAGTTTATTCGAAGAGTCTGTTCTAATTCATGCAAGTTTAATAAGAAGCGCCTAAGCTGGTAAAGCTGGGTTAGGATTTTCGTATTAAGTTTCCTCCAGCCATAACGAGATTTCAATTTCATTTCTCAGGTTTTCGGGCACAGAGACAGCGTCTCTGCTGCCCCACGGGAGGCAAAGGCTGACATTTGGGGAAGGAATTTTAACAGAGCTGGCACGAACTTGGTCGCCTAGACGGTAATCCAGAATTCAAACGTGCCCCCACCCCAGAGGCAGGGCGGATTTCACACGGAGCGTGGGCCTTTGAGAGCTATCGTGTTCTGCCCAGAAATCCGCCTGGTTCCCAGGGGAAGGTCCCATTAGCACAGAGGAGGATTCGGGGAGAACAGTGAGCCCCACCAGAGAGCAGGCAAAACCCCACGGCTGGGCTAGAGCCCGAGAGTGAGGGGTTCCCCTCGTCACCAGGGCCCACAGGGCCGTCACACCCCCACAACTGGAGTGTGTCCCTGGGCATGGGGTCCTCGCACCTGGGCACCTTCCCTGGGCCGGCTGAGACCGCTGAGTGGGCAGATGCGTTCTGAGCACCGTGGGCTGCCCACCTGCGGCCCCACGATGCCTTGGATGACGCCAGGTGCGTGGCTCGGCTGCTCAGTACAGGCCGCCTCAGACAGGTTTCCCGCTCTGCAGAGTGGGCTAACTCTGAGCGCCCAGGTCACGCACCAGCATGGGACTGGCATGTCCGAGGGACAGTTGTGTGCTCCTGTCCCTGTTGCAGACGGTGGCGCAGGTGGAAGGAGGATGGATAGCTGAGTCTGCCCGGCCAGGTGTGGGCGAGGCCCACTGGGGTTTTGGGGCCTGGGCATCATTATTCTCCAAGGGTCCCTAGGGAGCTGCTCCCCCATGACGAAACTCCTGAGACGGCCACTGGCCAAGGGGAGCAAACAAACGGAAGCCATGCACCCTCACCAGTGGGCAGGGGCCTGACTGCTCCCTCCTTGCGGCGATCTGCCATTTGCCCACCAGATGGCGCTGTGCCCCCACAGCCGAGGCCGCAGCACCGCCCCTGGGGACGCCCTCCATGGCCTGGTCCAGCCAGGCCCAGAGCCTTGGATTTGGGGAAGCGGGATATGGGATGTGGGGATGCCGGGGTTTGAGGACATGGGGATGTGGGGTGCCATGGGGGTGCAGGCAAGCAGGATGAGGGCTGTGGGATTTGGGGACTCTGTGATTTGAGATGGAGACACGGGGTGGGGGGCCAAGGAGGTGCTGGGGCGTGGGGGTGCTGGAGGGGCTCGGCCTGCGACACACCATCACAGCAAGGTGACTGGCCCACCAGGAGAAGAAGGAGTCTCCTGTCCGTCCCCCACCTCTCTGCCCCCTCCCGTGGCCCCTCCGTTAGCTGCATAATGACAGCACAACTTCTGGGGTCTCATCCCAGCTGTTCCCACTTACAGGCTGCATGGCTTTGGGCAAGGGACTTAGCCTCTTTGAGCCTTGGCACCCTCCCGTAACTTGTCCTGCCCCTCGTGGGGCTGGTGAGGACTGAGGCTGACAGGCAAGCCCTGGGGGGGGCCTGGGGGGGCCTGGGAGGGCCTGGGCGCTAGTTATCATTACGGTCACTGCTCTGACATCCTCAGCCACGTGGCCCCCCAGTGGCCTGGCCCCAAGATGGGGAGGCTCCAGGAAGGTGACCTGAGATCATCAGGGCAGCCTCCACCTCCCAGCTCTGCTCTTCGAGCCCTCGCGGACGCCCCCCTGCCCGTCCGTACCTGCCCCCTCACCTGCCTCATTGCTGGGTGGGCACCCGAGGGTGGATGCATGTCCCCATTGTGTCGGGATCCGCTTGCGGGGCCTGAAAAGACGGCTCAGGGACTCAGCACTGCTTGCCGAGGGCTGGGGAGTCATGGGGAGGGTGTTGGCGAGTGGGGACAGAGCAAAGGCCAGGGCCGCTGAAGACGGCTGGGTGGCACCGAGGGGTCTCATCAAATGTGTTGGGCACTGAGTGAGCCGTGAGGACGTCACAGGAAGGGGCGTCCTGCAGACAGGAGCTACGTGACCCGCGACTCGTGGCTGTGACCCCACAGCTCACTCCTAGGGCGTCCCCTGGGAGAGGGCAGATTGTCTCTGTGACTCGTGGGCTCTAGACCCAGAATGGACATCTACTGTGAGCGCTTGGTCACTTAGGTCCAGCCTGGTGTGGGGCCCAGTCGCAACCCGCCAGCCGTGCCCGACGGGAAGAACGCACACTGAACTCCACACCCTGTTTCCCTCTCTGCTGACAGAAGGCCATAGAGGGCCGGCTGCAGGGCCTGCTCTGCGCCATCTGAGCCACCCCCACTGGTCCACCCCCAGCCACACGCATGCCTCCAAAAGTGGCTGGGACATCAGCCTCTCACCAGGGCCCAATGTCACCCGTCAATTCCTCTGGATTCAGAAAGACTTTGCACCTTTCTGTGTCCCAGGAGCTCTGGAGGTGCCAACAACTGCTGAATGTCGGCGTCACAGTGCCACACTGGGGCACAGCCCGCCCCTCCCCCCACCCCCAAAGGCCAGCTCCTGGGCGCAGCCTCCAGTGCCTCTCCTACCGCACGTACCAGACAGGCGTCATGCCGGCATGGGCCTCCCACTGCCAGGGCCTCTGCGACGCCCGTGTCTGCCCAGCTCCTCTACCCACCAGCAGCAAGGACAGAAGCAAACAACAGCCGCAGCCACGGGCCCCGCGGGGTGCCAGGTACTCACGGTGCTCGAGGTGAATTCTGGCGGGTTGTCATTCACGTCTGTCACCATAATGATGGCTGTGGCTGTGTTCGAGAGGCCATAGTTAAGGTTTCCCTCCATGTCTGTGGCCTGAACGATGACTGTGTACTGCTGAACTTTCTAGAAGGGAATGAGTTGGGGAAGAACAGTGCATCAGTCTGGGTTTTAGTTTACAGGCTGTTTATACTTTTCATCAAAGAACCACAGTCCCCGGGACGGAGTTAGCTGCAGCAGGGTCCCACGCCTGCGGGTGTTGTGCTGGCCGCAGGGCTCGCTCGGAGCTCTGGGCGGAAGACCTGGAGGATGGTGAACAGTCCGGCTGTGCTTTCATCTCTGCGGCCCTGCCTTGGATAAGTACAGATCACATTCGGTGCCAACACGGGAAGGAGGAGAGTAGGGGGCCCGGGAGAGCACGGTGCTGCATCTGGTTTGGAAAACCAGAGACACACAGTCTACAAAGAGAAGACAATCCCACAGACATGAGTCTGGAAGGACCTCGTTTCTTTAGCGTTTTAGTGTCCAGCTCAACTGCAGGTCAGAAGTTCAAACAGAAGAAGATGAGACCAGCCCTCTTCCCTTTCCTTGCAGACACACAGGAGCACGCTTTCTGTCTGAACACAGTCCGGAAGGAGCGGTTAGCAGTCGGACGCAGCCGTGAGCGTTTAAGGGCAAAGCTCCACGGGAAGAGTGAATTCCACCAGGCGCTGACGGGTCTCACAGCCCTTGACCACCTGGCCCTCGCCGGGGGTCCACCAGTGCAGACACCTGAGTCAGCAGAGGTGGCCGTTCCTTACACTGCCTCGCACCACTGGTCTTTGCACACGCCCTTCCATCTGTGGAGTGCTTTTCCTTCTCCTCTAGTGAATGCTGCCCTTTCTTCCAGAAATTCGCTCAAATGCCCCTTTCTCACAGAATTCTCCCGACACTCCAGAGAAGCCAGTCCCCCATCACCTGCTCTCCGACTGGCCTCGTCTGCACCCACAGCTCATGTCACAGTTCCGATTTTATAGTTATTGGGCCAGTATTTGACTGTTGGCTGTGTCCCTCACTGAGCTGGGCTCCGGAGGCCATGGCCATCTTTTTACCAGTGTGTCCCCAGTGTCGAATGCAGTGTCCAGCACGAAGCAGGCGCTCAGTGAATGCTCTGCATGTTCCCAAACGACTGTGGTGACAACAGAGGTTCTGAGGATGGTCAAGCCCAGCCACTGAGGCGCCTGACAAGGCGTCTGGACACGTGGGGGCAGCTGGCAGTCCCTGAGCGGGCTGTGAGGGGTCGCATGATCCAGCCAGTGTGCACAGTGGCCCAAATCTGCCCACCGCTGCTGATTCGTGTAAATAAAGTTTTATTGGCACACGGCCACGTCTATTCATTTACACATCAGCTTCGGCTGGTTTTGCAACGACAACAGCTGAGTTGAGTGGCTATGACAGAGCTCACATGTCCCGCCATGCCTAATGCCAGGGCCGGCACGCTGGGGGGGTGTGCTACCTCCTGGGTCCCTCCTCCCTCATCACCTCTCTCTGACTGTCGTCCAACAGGTCTGTCCCCAAGGGGGCAGGTGTCAGGAGCCTCTCAGAGCGGCAGGACACAGCTCCTGAGTGCACGCCTGGGTTGTCCCTTGAAGGGGACCAATTACCTGGAGAAGATGTGAGGATAGGGCTCCCCGAGCTGCCAGGTGTGAGAGGAGGGGCTGCAAGGCACTGCAGGGCAGGGGCCAGCTGCACGACCAGCCGGCTGGACAAGCCCCAGGCCTCGCCGGACTCAGTGTTGCCGTCTGTGAGATGGAGCTGGGCCATGTGCCCGGCTAATGCCTGGCAGTCACACCAGCCACTGAACGAGTGCTCAGGGACGTGTTTACGTCATCTCCCTAGTGCCGCCCAGCAAAGCAGTGGCGGGTAGAGGTGCCAGCTGGGGCCCTGACGCCAGTCGTGCATCGTCTGCCTGCTCAGAGACCCAGCAGGCCCCTGACATCATGGCAGTGGCCACAGCAAAGGTCCCCGCTCCTGGGCTTCTGTCTCAGGACCTGGCAGAAAGAAGGCGTTCCTTCCTCCTGTCCGTCAAGGGAGCTGCTTGTGTGCTCAGGGCTCTGCGTCTGCTAGGACACTGCAGGGACAGGCTGGCAGACCAAGTGGAAGTCCCAGGTCCCCCACGCCCTGGGGGAGGGGTGAGCGGGTGCTGTGCTCACAGCTGCAGGCGACCCCCCCTGGATGGGGCCTCGTGTCACGTCAGTCTCCTCCCAGAGGAAGGGTGTGGCATGAAATCAGATTTTCTGACAAAGCCGCAGGCCGTCTCCCTTTGGAAACTTTTTTCATTTCGCACCCTAGTTTCTTTTGTTCTTTACAAATCTGATTATCTCCTCCTTCTCAGGACTGACTAGGAAATCTAAGCTGCAGGGAACCTCAGCAGTGTCTTTCCAGGATCGGGCAAGGTGGCATTTCAGGCCCTTCCTGCACCCAGATGTCACCCCTGAGGGGCTGCCTGTCACCTGTCTGCAAGACTAAAGGTCCTGCTCGCTGAGGCGTCACACGTCATCTGACTGCCACCTGGTGGGAGGGAAGGAGACCAGGGCTGGTGGGGTGGAGGGAGGACCTCAGCGGAACAGACACGACCAGAGCCATCAACTCTCATGCCCCACCTCGCCCGCCCTGCAGGACCAGCCACCACTCCATGGAGCCAGAGCGGAAATGCAAGAGGACAGAGGCTGACAGCAAAGGGAGGGATTTAGCCAGAGAAGAGAGGAAGGAAAGTGTTAACCCCTAGAAACTGCTATCCTGTGACTGCAGTATGAAGTCACTTCTCCAAAGTATCGAATCACAAACTCCACACGGGACCGTCCTGGGCTGCTGCCTTCAGAAGACACCGCAGAGAAACAAACCATCTCAGACACAGGGACGTGTGTGTATGTGTATGTGTGTCCACGTGTATGTGTATTCATGTGTATCCGTGTGTATGCAAGTGTGTGTGTATGTGTCCACGTGTATGTGTATCCGTGTGTATCCGTGTGTATGCACAGGGTGTGTGTGTGTGTGTGTGTGTGTGTCCACGTGTATGTGTATTCATGTGTATCCGTGTGTATGCAAGTGTGTGTGTATGTGTCCACGTGTATGTGTATCCGTGTGTATCCGTGTGTATGCACAGGGTGTGTGTGTGTGTGTGTGCGCGCGCGCGTGTGTGCAGCCGTCTGCCACTAGAGGGCACCCTGGCCTTGCTTTTGGGAGCCGAGTGGGGAGGTCTTTCCTGGCTTTGGGTAGGGGGAGGGAAGCAAATCCATCAAGCAGCAGGAAATGGGGGCAGGGACCCCCAGCAGAACCCAGGGTGCAGAGCCCTAGGGGAGGGGGGTTCAGGCAACTCCAGTTAGATCTTGCTTTAGAAAGTACACTTTTCAGACTCAAACACCGTCACTATTTTCTCTTTCACCAAATCCCCTTCTGGAATGGTATTTAGAGGCCAAGGATATGCATCAGGACCCTCGAACATACCCAGGAGGGCAGGTGTCCCCTGGCGTCCCTGGACACAGACACCCCTTCCATACTTGTCCCGTCTTCACTTAGCAGCCTGCGCCTGGTGTGGTTAGGAGATTTGATGTCTTTATCACAAAGCCTTAGGGCCCCGCTTCTCGGCCTTGCACGCAGGTCATCATTTATGAGAGGCCAGGTGAGCGAGCCCTGAATAGTGGGCGGCGGGGGTCCTCCCGGGCCTGACTCCACCCAGCGCCCCGCCCGCAGGGGGGCCGCGGAGAATTCATTAAAACATGACTTGGCCACTTTCAAGTTCAAGAGGAGGGAAGAAACCAGCAAACGGCTGTCCCTGGGTTTCGCTCGCCTTCCCCAGCTCAGTATTTAAATTTTGCAGAACAGCCATCAACAATGCAGCCCTACGCCTGTCCTAGATAAGCATTGAGGCTTCCTGCGCGCCCCCCCACCCCCTCCGCGTTACCACCCTCCCACGCAGGACGCTGGGGCTGCAGCCAATGTGCACCGGCCCCCGCTGGTCGGGCCTGTGGCTCCCTCCCACGTTCCTGCCTCCTCACAGCAGCGCTGCCGGGGCTCCCACATCCACACCGCCATTCTGGGTGGGAGGTAGGCAGGTGTCACAGGCTGGAAGTCCGCAGTGCACGCTCCAAGCTGCAGCTCCCTCGGGCTGCCGTCCTCCCCTCACTGGTCAGCACTGCTCCCCATGCTGGGGTCACTGCTGGAAGCTGCACCCTCAGACGCGGAGAGACATCTCACTTTGGGGAGGGCGCTGCCGGTGTCTGCTTCTCGTGCTGCTCGGGGCCCAAGAATGCGACGGGTCGTGGCGGAACCACAGGCTACTGCCCCTGTCCACTCATACGCATCGTGAGGCGTCCCCGAAAGGCGGTGGGGCATGAGGCTGCCGTGGAAGCATGCCCGGGTCCTCAGAGTTACACCAAGCCCCCTCTGACCAGCCACTAGATGTGACCAGCCCTGGGCACATTCTCGAGAGACCTGGACACCGGTGCTCACAGTGGGAGGTGCTCACAGTGGGAACAACCCCAGCGTCCACGGACAGACGAGTCAGTCATAGTATGTGGCCCATCCACACAGTGGAATATGCCAGCCGCATAGAGCACCTCAGCTCCTGGAGCAGCGCCAGCTCGCTGCACCCAGGCCCCTGTCCCGCCGCACATGCAGGGCCCGGCCTGCACTCAAGGAGCAGGGAAGGCTGGGAACACGACACCTACAGCCAAACTGCCAACGAGAGGCCTGGAAAGCGATGACCGGCATGAATGGGAGGTGCCAGCTCCCCTGGGCTTGCCTGGTGGGCTCTGCGGGTGGGTTTGCCGGCTTCGTCCCTGAGTGGACAAACGGGGACCTACCCAGCATAGACTGGGCCTCTGATTTTGTAATAGTCATCTTCCTTTAAAAGGGAAAGTTGGTTTCTCCTGCTTTCTCTTGGGCTTATTTCTTCCTGCGAGAGGCTAAGTGGAGGTTAGCAAACAGATGGTGTCTGGAAAGGCCTGGAAACGCTGGGGACCAGCATGCTTTAAGACTCCTGCAGCCAATGGCCGCTCGCCGGAGGGAGTCCTCCACGCAGCCCCAGCCCGAGACCTTTACACAAGCTGCCCACCGTTTCCTGCTGGCCACTTGAGAGGCCATTCTGTAAAATCTGTGACTAGAGCTCTCTCTCCTTGAAAGATGCCAAAAAAAAAAGGTCGTCTGAGTTTCCTCTATAAACATCGGCTCCTTAGAGCTCACGCAGGGCGGGGCTGCTCCGGGAGGGGGCTCAGGAGAACATGGAGGTTACAGAGACAGGGAGAGGGCGCGGCAGGGCCAGGGCGAAGGGAGCCCAGGTGTGAGGGTCTCCTGGGCAGCACAGGCCTCTCTGAGGACCCAGGGCACAGCATAGGGCCCTGGGGGCCAGGTCAGGGGTTCTGGTTCCAAGGCCGAGGGGAAGCTGAGTTTTCTTAGCTTGTGTTGTAGGCAGGTGGTGATGGAATGACACCTCTGCTAGCAACTGTTGTCCCTGAGGTCGGGGCATGGGTGTCCCCTGTCCTGCACTGGCCTTACAGGTCCCTGTTCCAGAAAAACCCTTAACCCTCACACAGAGCGAACGCGTGTGTCCCAGCCAGGCCAGGCCACGGAGCCGGGCCAGCCCGCCCTTGGGGACCAGTCGAGGTCTGAGAGTAGGTCTAGGATGGCTAAGTGGAAGCAGGTGGCCCAGAGCAAACCCTTCCAGACCCTGAACCCAGCGTGGCTCTGCGAGGTTTAGCTTGGTTCCATGCCTCGGCGGCCCCACGGGGTCTGGAACCCTGCAGACCTCCAAAGGCCTCAGTTGCACTGCACATCGAGGCCAGAGAATAAGAAGAAAGAAGGCAGAGTCCCCTCTTTCCTTGTATCGGGTTCCGGCAGCTGTGGTCTTGGTCTGATCCCGCTGTGAGCTCAGTGCAGGGGTGCAGGGAGGGGAGCTGGGAACTTCTGGGCAGTCCCCCTGGCCATGATCCAGCCAAGAATGGACACACACTGGGCATGTCCTCAGCGCTCCCTCCCTGCCCCCGACTCCCGGCAGTTACAGGAGATGCCGGCCCAGTGAGCACCCAGCCTGCACACCTCCGAGAAGGTAATGTGTGCACACATGTGCAGTACGTGCAGCCACAGCACTAAGTCATGCAAGTCCCCATGATGGGACACCAGGAAGCCACTGGAGTGACGCGGGAGGAGGCTTCTCCTGACCGTCCGTTTGTGGTCCACACGGGGTGCCGACGTGGCTGCCGTGTGTGCACACGAGGGAGACTTCTGCCAAGGACACACGTGTGTGCCAACCGTGGGGGACAGTGTCGGCGGTGCTTGTCCTCCAGAGCTCGGACGCAGGGCTGTTCTTCTGTTTTTTGTACTTATTTGTGTTTTCGACTATAAGTCTGTTGCTTCTGTGATAAGAAAAACCCTCAGCAGGTGTTATTGTGGAAAAAAGGTGTCTTTCCACTCGTGCTCCATGGCAGAGAGTGGCTGAAGCGTCCTGCACTGGACTCGGTGTGGCCAGAAACGTGGATCTGAGGCTCCCCAGACAGATGCCCACAGTGTGGATGGACGGGCTTCTGTGTCCTGACTGTTGGGGCGCTAGCCTGGTACCTCCACGCTCGTGAGGCCGCCTCGTGACTCAGGAGAGCCCTACAGATGGCAAAGCCAAAGCCACTGTCTCAGAGGGAAGGTGATGCCCAAGACAGCAGTACTGCTGGGTCATGTTTCTCCTTCCCCATTTGGGGGAGAAGCAATAAGGTTTCAGGGGTGCACATCCGGTCTGAGGTTGTCAGGGGCAAATTTGTCTCACTTGCTATTTTTTTCTCCGAGACCACAAAGCTTCATTTGGTGTCTGGAAAACAGGGCTCTGTAAAAATGATTAAAAATTCAGCCATGGAGAAATGTGGGGCGCCACCCGCCTTGCCCTGTCTCCAGTGGTCTCACAAGGTGCTCTTTCTCTGGGAAAACGCATTTCAGAATTTCCAGTGATGCGTCTCATAAAGCAAAGCGGTCACGTGGCCTTGTCACCAGAGACCATTTTCCACCTGAGTTTGAGCAACATGAGTGTATTAACTGAAGCGGGTGGTGGCGATCGTTACATCCGTCAGCAGGGAAAAAGCTGTGCCTGCCACTGTCCGGGAAGTCCCTTCCTCTGATGACCACGTACAGCGGGGAATCTTGAACAGACATCGGAAGGTTTTGGTTTTGGTTTCCTGAAAATCCTGTAAGACCATGAGAGGATCCATTTGGCTCACCCTTGTTTGGGAAGAAATTTCAGGTTGCTGAAGGTAACTGAGGATGGAGAGATGGGAGGAGGTCCTTAGAGCAGGATGGTCTCTGCGGCGCGCGGAAGCAGGTCTGAGGACAGTGGTGGCTCCGTGCTCATGACACCGCTCGGCAGTCCGAACGGAAGCCCCCTCACCTTGAGCAACTTGTTTACGTCTTATCAGGCCACAAATATCCTAATTAGGAAGCAGGCCGAGAGGGGCATCTCCAACTCAGCACACGAGACACTTCAACCGCGCGTGTCTTATCCGAGTCTCTTCTGACATTTTAATCATGTAGAAATGCTCAATTTACATAGCTCTGCCTAATTAGACACGCTGGCAATTATGTTGGTGGAATCTGCCCCTTCCTAAAGACGACTCATCTGCCAAACGGGAAGCTGGTTCTGAAAAGAAGTGTCTGTGGTGTTTCCCCCCAGGACGCTGCTGCCCCCAGGGGCGGGGAATCGGTATTCTTACCGAGAAAGGAGACGATGTGCCGATGTGCCCTTCTCAAATTCGGTTGTGTAGATGTCCAGCCTAAGCCAGACAGGCTGGGTCTCATGGAGGAACAGCGCGATGTGTGACCCTCCCAACAGGCCAAAGCCCTGGCAGAGATGGCACTTGGCTCCTGGGCCTGAGTGCAGAGGTGGGATTGCCCTTCCAAAGGGCTGTGAGTGGCGCCCCGGCTGGGCAGGGGGCCCGAGAGTCAATTTGGTTCTCCGACTGGCTGCTAGTGGCCACTCGTGGTTTTACAAATGCCTGGAAACAGCGGTGTCAGGTCCCTTTTTGTGTTGTTTGTCACGGAGTGGCCCAGACCAGGGGCATCCATCTGAGACGCTTCCACTCCAAAGGCGGTTAACCGCTATTCAGACTCCCTGGGAGGCCGGCAGGACGAACAGGGCAGCTCTCGACAGGAAGAACAGGCCACGCTGGAAAGGAGCGGTCAGCAGGTCACGTCCGCTCCCCACAACGTCTTTTGGCCACTTGCAGTCCTTATGTCCCAAGGCAAAAGCAGACCCGTGGGGGTTCACCTGTGAGCAAAACGGGAGAGAATCCTGCACAAATAGTGGGGAGAAGGAGGACACGCCACTGGCCAGGCCGTGATCCAAGGTCAGGGCGCCTGTGACCCCCAATCACTCCATAAACCGTCGCGGGGTCTGCAGCGGCCTCAGCTGGACAGAGGCCCCGGCCGGCTTTGTCCTGGAAGCACAGTTCGGACCCCCCCAGGCAGGAGCTGCTAAAGACAACGGGGCCCTCGCTGGCCGCTTCCCCAGCATCTTGGATGGGCGAGGTTCTGGAGACTGGCGCCTGTGTGTGTAGGGAAGCAGCTTCTTCAAAAGGAGAAGGTGACGGTTCCATCCGTGGAAGACACTCATGGGAACGACACAGGTCCGGGGCCCAGCCCACAAGGGGCCTTGGGGACCTATGGCGCTGTCCCCAGCCCCACATGCAGCACCTGAGGCCTTGCAAGCTCTGTTTCCAATTCAAGACAGACTGGCCACCCGCCAGCCAGAGGGACCTGCCCTCCCAGCCACCAGGAGCAGCCTCGGGGGTCATGGGGACAGAAAGGGGACAGTGCAATGGCGTGTCCTGGCCATGTGGGCACTCGCTGCCCCAGAGCTCTTATACTTGGTAATGAGGGTGCCTGGCACACAGAAGGTGCTCAGTGGGGTGTTCACGGTACCCCCCCTCCCTGTCCCCTCCACCCACACCCACGGGCATCTCCCTGGGGAGGGCTCAGAGCTGAGCCCCCTGCACACCCCCCAACCTGCGTCTTGACCGACTTGGCAGACACCTGAGGCAGGTGCCCACAGGAGGCCAGGCCCCCCCGGCAGGCTGGAGCCGAGAGCCAGCAGAGGCTGGAGCGGCCATGTGCTGTCGGGACCCCTGAGCTGCTTCCTTCCCGCCCAGCTGGGATGAGGGGGCTGAGTGACAGCACGCTGGTGCATTTTCAGTGTTTCTGAGAACACCTGCTGCTCTGTCCTCGGCCCGGCAGCCAGGTGCCTAGCAAGGGCGCAGTGCACTGGGCACATGGCAGTGCAGGGCCGTGGCTGGGACGTGAGTGTCGCCACGGGGCGGCTGCTCCTTGGTGCACGGATCTCCCTGGAGCGACTAGAAGCTCGGTGTGGAGGGACGTGGGGCGGTTGTGGGGAGGGTCTCCGGTCCCTCCCTTGCTGGTCCTGAGTAAGCCCGTCCTCTGTCCTCGCCTTCGTGTGTTGAAGGGGCCCTGCCCTGAGGGACCCGCTGCCCTGGGCTCCTGACACAACAAGTCCCTTCCGTATGTCTTGTTCACATGTTTTTGTGCAGGGTTACTGAATCAAGTCCTCCCGAGAAGCCCAAATCTTCCCAATGCACTTTCCTGCACAGGCCACTCTGTGCCGTGACAGAAGCATCAAGCACCCGGTGCAGACGCCTGGCTGTGGGGTGAGTGGGAGGAGCCGGCCTGGCAGCCCAGTGATGAAGGGTGCTTTCCGCAGGACTGACGACAAGTGAGGGAGGAGCACGGACGGGCACCGGCGACGGGTTGTGTCATGTTCTCCCGCGGCCGCGGAGTGGAGGCGTCAGAAGGCACCTTCAGAGGCAGGTCTCTTTCTGTAGCCACGGAGCTGGTGTTCGCCGGTGCTCAGGTTCATTTTCAGCCAAGGGCCCCTTTGATAGCTGCAGCACGGACAGCTCCACTTGAGGGCGCATGTCCTGTCGTGGGTGACAGCACCGCCAGCCTGGGGCTCGTCACCCTGATCAGACTGGATGGCTCGCCGGGCGGGGTGGGGTCCTTGATGTCATGTCCCCTGCCTGTCCTGCCTCCCTGATCTGCAAAGTCCAGCTCTCAGAGACCTTGTTGCCCATCAGCACGACTCTCGTTCTGCCTCCATCGGGTCTGACCGTGGTGTGTGGAGGAGGGAGGTACAAGAGCAAGCCGGGCTCATCAGAGAGGTGCCCGGGCAGAGCACTGACGCCACCTGCTCTGTCCTCGGCCCGGACCCAAACGGGCTACCTCGGGGGTGGGGGGCTGCCAGACAGAGCAAATAAAAATAGGGACCAGCTAAAGTTGCATGGGACATTCTTATACTAAAAATGATTCTTGCTTGTCTGAAGCTCAGACCTGACTGGGTGTCCAGTGTTTAATCCAGTGGGGAGGGGCACGGCCACTCCAGCTGGCTCCGAGCCCTCACAGGGGTGCCCCTGGAAAGGGGTTAAGAAGCCGGGCAGCGGTGGGCAGGCATCTGATTAACAGATGCACTCTCAGTGGTGCCTTCCTCCACCTGGAAAGAAGCCCTATTACCAGAATTCTCGTCCCAGGGCTGTTTCAATGATTAACATGTGATAAGTCCCAGCACACAGTGCCTGGCTCGTGTTGAGTTCCCTGGGGCTCCCTGGGGTGCCCTGGGGTCTAGAACAGGCCCTGCCTACAGCAGGTGCGGGCACGCGTTTGCTAAAGGAGTGGAGACAAGAAGCTGGAAATGCTCAGGCCATGTCGGCAGCTCCTCCTTGCATCGCCGCTCTTAGTGGGGTGGCGGGTCTGTGCTGTCATTCCTCCCTCCAGCACCTGCCTGTTCGTTTGTAAATAAATTCAAAGCAGAAACAGCCCCCTCATCACCCCCAACACAGCAAAGGTAGCTTGGGGAAACTGAGGCTCAGTATGGGTGGGGGTCCTGTTTTCGTTAGAACCAGCAGCTTCTCTGAGTTTCCGAGGTTTGGGACCACTCCCCTTCTCTGCAGCCTTCCAGAAGGGGTGTGTGGCTAGTCCCCTTTCGGCTCTGGGAAGAGGCTCCAGAGAAGCCTCCTTCCTTCTAGAAGACCCACATCGCCAGCAGAGCTGCTGGCAGGGCCACGCAGCCCAGTTACTTATTATCTCAAATAGAGCAGATGACAGCTGAGCAGGCTGGACACCCTGGGCTTGCTGGCAGGTGCCACCCCCTCCCCGCCTCTCTGCTTCTTGCTTCAAGTCCACACTCATCAAATATTGAACAGAAGCTCTCTTTGGAGATGGCCGTGGGACAGCGAGGCTCTGCCCACGTGCAAATCAGTGAGCCCTGAAGGGGGGCCCTGGCCCTGTGCCCTGCTGGGTGGGGGCCCAGGTCTCTAGGGGGCAGGAGACTCATCAGCTGAGGCGGTGTAGCCCAGACTCGGGACTTGCAGGGCCGGTGAGAGAGAACCTGCGCCATCCCCTCCACCTCCCCCTGCCCACGTCTCCTGCCCTCCTCCTCCCCCTTCACTTCTCAGGGAGGAGTTTCCGTGGAGCATGTTCCCCGGTGACCCCTGGAGAAGGGCGTGTGTGCAAGGACGTGCGCACATAGGCTCCATCAGATGACACTGTTCTCCCAAAAGGTGTGAAAACACCCAGGTGAGGTGACAGCCTGGGAAACATGCACATTGCTCTGGGTCTTTTGGGTGGCAAAAGGGGGTGTCTTCCCTCCCCAGGGCAGGTGGGGACCCCGGGTTGGGGGGACAAGGGATGGTGTCTTGTCACATCTGCGTGGCTCACACTGAGGGTCCTCCCGCTAGTGTCACCGTTACGGCTCGAGGGACCACCTCCCCAGTAAAAGGCCGCAGGTTTCTAGAAGCCGAGACCGAACAGCTCCTCGTCCTGACCCCTGACCGCAGAGCCTTGTC
This sequence comes from Rhinolophus ferrumequinum, assembly GCF_004115265.2. Lineage (NCBI taxonomy): Eukaryota > Metazoa > Chordata > Mammalia > Chiroptera > Rhinolophidae > Rhinolophus > Rhinolophus ferrumequinum. Next base: position 1,487,972 of record NC_046306.1, read on the forward strand.
CGGGCCAAGCAGGCCCCCTTCGTGCTCACGGGGGTGGGGCTGTGTGAGGGGGCCTCGGCCGAGCCTCCAGTGCGTGAGACGGAGGTGCCAGGACTGGCTGAGGCCCAGGGTCCCGGCCCAGCTCCCCCGGGAACAGCGCCACCAACATCAGTCTGAGAACATGTTTAAATGGCGAAGCTACAGCCCCCCCAGCCTGCGCCGTCTCCTGGGACCCGCTTCCCATTCCTGCACGAGCCCATGGGGCTGGCACTGCTGTACCCACTTCACAGGTAGAAAGAAGGCACTGTGCCTGGCGCTCAGAGCGTTCCTCTGACGTGTCACTGCCACACGGCTGGCGAGGATCCCACTCAGCTGGCTGAGCCCCTAGTCTGCTGACCTCGGGGCCGTCTTGCCTCCTGCTGAGCCACGGGGCTGCATGAATTACCTTCCACGTGGCCTCCCAGTGCCCCCGTCACCCAGGGGCACCACCTGGCACAATGCAGGGATCCCAGGGAGAGCCCCTCACGCACTCCCATACGACAACCTGGCGTCTGTTGATGTGGAAGGCGCAGGTGGCGACCACAGACCACATGGCCAGACGGGCCGTGGCAGGCTTGCCGAGTCAGGTCCAGGCTCAAGGCCTTTGAGTCCCCACAGCCATCCAAACCCGCCTGGGTCACAGGCCGTGGGGTTCAGCTTGGGAAGGGAGAACCGCATTTCCCTTGCCAGCCTCGGCCCACAGAGCAGCCCTCAGTGAGCACACGGTCAGGGGATAGTTAAGGGACTTAGGGGATGAGGTCTGTTATGGAGGGGGCGTCAGGGGCCACCAAGATGAGCACTGCCAGGAAGCGCTGCCACCACAACACGCCCGAGGGCACAGCAGCCCTGTGTGCTCTGAGCTCAGCTAGGGGCCGTCCTGGATCCTAGAAGCCAAAGGCTTTCACGGGTAAACTACGTCAGGGGCACACTGGCCTCTGGTCAGAGCAGACAGGAGCCAGTCAGCCAGACTCCCGGAGGCGGGAGGAGGTGGCGACGCTCACATGGGAAGCTTGCAGGATTTGGTGCCGCAGGCTGGTGATGAATCTTCCAGGGGCCTGGGCAGGTGACTGTCCACATGAGAACACGTGGCCCAGGGCCTGGAGACGCCCCCATACTCAGTGGGAAAATGCCTTGCCGGCAGCAGCAGGGCACCACGCTCTATCTGCTCCCAGGTGTCTTCCTGGTGGGGTCTGGCTCTGGACGGGGGGAGGGTGGGTATAACAGAGGTGCCAATCTCATGGGGTCAGGGAGGTGGGAAGTCTGCCCGGCACCAAATACGTGGTCAGTCAGTTTGGCTGCAGTGATTCCTGGCTTGAGTGAAAAGCTTTGTGCTGTGCACCCTGCTTTGTCATGGAGGGGACACAAGGGCTTTGGCAGATGGCCCAGCACGTGGACGTCAGTCAGGGTCAGACGTGGGACAGGTGCTCCAGGGGTTCAGGCTCCCTGGGGGTCATCAAACCTCCCCACACCTGCAGTCCTGTTATGGCTGCACCCTGAGAACCACGGAGGTTCGCCCCTGCTTCTCTGCCCCTCTACGCCTCACCTCTGCACACACCAGCAGGAACCTCACAACACGACACTCAGCGATTGGGCTGGTAATGAAGCTCAGCATCCGCTTTGCTGAGACGTCCTCCCTCCAGGCACAGTGGGAGACAGACGTCCTGGGGCCAGCTTCCCGGGTCCCCGGTGACTGTGCCCCATTGGAGACACTCACTCTGGGCTCTGCTGTCCTTCATGGACCAGCGGGCTCCGGGGACGCAATCAGGCTGCGGTCAGCCTCTCCCACATGGCTGCAGTGGCAAGGCCACTCTGCCCGGTTCCACGGTGCCCACCTTACCTCTCGGTCCAGGCCAGCCGCCACTGTCACGATGTCCCCTGTCTCGCTGTTGATGGTGAACATGTTCTGGGATGGACTCTGTGGGGTTTGGGTCACGATCCGGTACCGCACCAAACCATTGGCTGTGGTGCTGTCGTCAGCATCGTTGGCCGTGACTGTCATCACGTAGGTTCCTGGACAGAGAAAGCAGCTCAGATGGGAATGATCGGCCACACAGGCTGCTGCCTCCACTCACAGCCCCAGGGCAGACGTCACCAATGGATCGCAGATCTCTCTGGAGCCCCGATGTAGTGCACATCCTTCCCCACACCCTGTGCTGGATGCCTGTCAATCATCACAGGGGGCCTTGGAAAGCAAGTCTGCTTCCCACACTGCCCCATATAGAACCACCGAAGGGTTTCTCCTAGAAACCCTTCTAGAGCTCGAGAGTCCTCTGTGGCCAGCTGTTCTGACTTCCTTCTTTCTCGTCTAGGGGGAGACTGAGGCCTGGAGAGGAGGAAGAAGAGCACGGGGGCAGCAGGACCAGGTCTGAGCCAGTGCTCTTTCTCCTCAGCCACGTGGCCCCTGGCACCCCCGCCGGTGTTTGCTGAGGCTCAGTGGGTCCCATGCGGGGTGCCACCAGTGTGGCGGGGATTCGAGGGCACACAGTGAGAGACCGTCTGGCCAGGGCTGGGTGTGCAGCAGGTGTGTAAGGAGTGCTTGGGAAAGACACATGGGAAACACTCACTGGAGCCCTCAGAGGGGAGGAGCGCATGTGGGACACCAAGCGTCAGGTGAATTTGGGGGGCACGAGGGGTGAGTGACTCCCTGTATTTCAGAGCTGGGAGCTGAGTGAGTGGCTCACGTACCCCCAGTCAGCGCCTTGATTTCCACACCCATGTACTAGGGTTGAGGTCTGCAGGGGACACTGGCATCTCCCCCGCCTTCTGAGAGCAGCACTTGGTGTGTGCCCCTCCCCTCCAGGGAGGCCCTGGTGGGTCAGTAACCCCTCTCCCTGGCCACACAGAGCCAGTGACAATGGACGAGGTATTTGCTGGGAAATCAGCACGCTGTCCTTGCCACTGGATTTGGCTGGGTCAGCGTGTAAGGTTGGGGGCTGTGGCCACTTTGTGGCCATGAGGAATGAGACTGAAGGACAGGGCCATCTCGGAGGAAACAAAGCCAGGTAGCCCCTGGATCCAGCCATGCCTGAGGCTGTTGCCCTTGGATTTTTAAAAAAATTTAAGACTTTTAAAGAGTAGTTTTAGGTCCACAGCAAAATTGAGGGGAAGGTACCCTACAGACTTTTTCGGCACCTGAGCCAGTACATTTCCCTCTCGCCTTATGCCATTTTAGTTTGAGTTTTTGTCACTTGCAGCCCAGAGTTCTGATTGACACAAGCTGCCAGTCCTGTGCCTGCCACCGGAGCCTTGGGGACACCTGTCCCAGTCTGTGTGCTCGGAGTTCAGCTCCGTGTTGCCAGGTTGGGAACCACGTGCTGTCTGGGGCCGCACAGGGGTGCAGGGAGTGTGGGTGACATCCTTGACTGGGTCCTTTTTTGGGGGATGCTGGCTTCAGTTGAGGCTGAACTGGGCTTGGGGATTAGAGCCGTGCAGCTGGGCCCCCAGGCCCGAGGACCACACCCGGGCGGGACCCCAGGTGAGTGACGGATGGGGGGTTTCATTCATCAGCCACTTACTGGGCACATACTGTGTGCCAGCACTGTGCCAGGGGCTGGGGAGACAGTGGCAGATGACATATGACCTGCGGGAAGCCCTACAGGTGCCTCGTCATTGAGCGTACATGTGTGTAGAGCAGGTCCCCTGCCTTCTGAGTGCAACCCCATCCAGGCACGATGTGGGCCCGCGGCGGTGTCTGCCAATCTGCTTTAGCTTTCAGCTTTTCCTGAATGAAAACTTCAGGTGCCTTTTATGAAAACAGGAGAGCAGAGAGAGAAAGGAGGAAGTCTATTCACAGGGCATGGCTTCTCCACTCGCGTCTGTGGAGGGAAAGCCGTTCGGGTTCAGACTTTTCTCACTGAAGACGAGACGTTGCCGCCCGGGCAGGGGCCGGGAGAGGGGCCGACGGGCATCAGCGCCAGAACCCCTCCCACCCGTCCACTCCATAAATACACGCATTTTTATTGAGATGTAATTCACATACGATAAAATTCACCCTTTTAGAGTACGCAAGTCAAGGGGTTTAGTATTGCCACAAAGCTGTGACGCTGTCCACAGAAACGTATCTAATTCTGGCACATTTGCATCGCCCCAAAGAAATCTGTACCCAGAGTGTCTCCCCACCCCCTCCCCCAGCGCCTGCAACCATTAATCTACCCTCTGTCTCTGTGGATTTGCCTCCTCTGGACACTTCATAGAAATGAATTGTACACTTTGGGGCTTCTCTCACCGAGCCTAATGCTTTCAAACTTCATTCCTTTTTATGGCTGAGTAATACCCCACTGTCCGGGGATACTCGCCCTACAGTTACTGACTAAGCACTTGCTGTGGGCGGACACCAGGCTCTGCACTCAGGATATCGCAATGAGTACAACCGGGCAGACACTGTATTCCACTAACAGGTTAGTGAGGGAAGGCAAAACAAACAGGGACAGAAACAGGTCACTGCAAGCTGTGGTAAGTGCTTTGCAGGGGATACAACATATGTGTGATGAACAAACACGCAGACTAACTAGGTGAGAAGAGGGAACTACAGAGGAACCAGGAAAGGCCTCTCTGAGAGATGAAGGTCGGGGTGGCAGGGGAGTGGGAGGAGTCTGGGAAGGCGGCAAAGGCTCTGGGGCAGGGAGCAGAGAGGGGGCAGGGCACGTGGTGGGGTTAGACATGCGCTGGGCCCATGGGATTCTGGACTTTCTCTTAAGATCACAGGGAAGCGAGTACTGGATTTTTATCAGGGGAATGATGTGATTGAGTCTATGTTTTTAAGACACACGGAGAAAACAGACTGTGAGAAGCCAGGACTCTTAGTGGGTGGAGAATGGGTGGTAAGAAGGCTAATTCACCTACTGGATTTTGTAGAGGATTTGTTGTAATCAGGCAAGAAGACGTTGCACCCACTAGGACATTTGTTCATTCATTCATTCACCCAACACATCCTTGTGACGTGTCTTCTAGGGGAAAACAGTAAAGAGCTTCCTGTTTTGCGAGCCCTACATAAAAGCTCTCCAAACAAACACACCAACCTTACTTCATGCAATGAATACATTCTCAGAGTTGTGTATAAACCCAATTTTAATGAATTTAATTATCAGTAGAACTTCCCCAGAGGGAAATAAAGTATTTAAAAGAAATCCAGGACGTTTTATTTTTAGTAAATGCTGGACTATGTTTTTAAACCAATCTTCTCCCTGAGGAAAACTAGAAAAGCTAGATAAAATATAACATAAAAACATTTGATTAAAGACACAATAGAGTAACTACATAGTGCAGACTGTGGGGCTGGCAGAACAGGACAAACTGATGCCCATCTTTTCTCTCGAGACATTTGCTGGTTCCAAAATTGGCTGCCGACAGCTGAAGAGCTGCATCGAACTTTCAACAGACTTATGGGGCTGGGAGTAAAGCTGAGCGTAGGGCTTGCCGAGGAGGAAGATGCCTGGAAAAGTCTCTAGTCTTTGGGTTGAACCCTGAAGCAATATTTGAAGACAGAATAGCTGAAAATTTTCCAAAAGAAAAGATATCAAGCCACAGATTCAAGAAGCACCTTAGGAGTGAGGGTGAAGTGGAAATACACAGTCCAAACAGACAGACGCACAGCTCTAATGAAGGCAACTTAGATTAAGATGATCTGAGGTTGCTAGTATCCCTTCCAGGGGCAAAATTAAACTTTCTGTGGAGAAAGATAACATCCTGCATAGCCTTAAATTATCTCTGCGATTATTCATACACAAGCCACAGCACTTAATTAACTAGGTATACAAGAAGACAAAACCTGACTGAAAATAAGGGAAAAAAATAGACAATAACCAGACCCAGAGGAGATTGAGATAACGGAGTAGTCAGAAGCAGATTTAAAAATAAACACAACTTACTATGTTTAAGGAACTAAAAGGATGAGACAGAAAATTCTGTTGGAAAACCAGAAATTATTAAAAAATATACAGAACAGCAAACTTATATTTTAAAAATAGTTGAAGTTAAGAATGTGAATGAATTTCTGACAGCATTATAGGTTTATATTATAGGTTAAAATATAACTAAAGGGAGAGTTAGTGAATTGGAAGATTTATCAATGGAAATATCCAGACCACAGCATAAGAACCATATGTAAGTCCTTCATATGTATAATTGGAGTCCCCAAAGGGTCAAAAAGAGAGAATGGGGCAGAAGCAATATTTGAAGAGAGAATAGCTGAAAATTTTCCAAAAGAAAAGATATCAAGCCACAGATTCAAGAAGCACTATAACGTCTAAGTGGGATAAATATAAGGAAAATCACAGTGAGTCACATCACAGTGAAACTGATAAAAGCCAAAGATTAAAAATTTAAAAGCAGGTAGAGAATTTTTAAAATGGTATAAAACTTTTAACAGAGCAATAAGAAGACTTAAGACTGATTTCCCAATAGAAGTAATGGAAGCTAGAAAAAAAGGGAGTGAAAGAAAGTGCTGAAAGAAAATGATGGAAAACCCAGAATTCGTTGTTCTTTGAGAAAAGCTTCCTAAAAATAAAAGTGAAATAAAGACATATTTAGACAATCAAAAAAGAGATAATTCATCACGTGGAGACCTGCACTGAAGTAAATGCTTTCAGGCAGAAAGATAGTGATCCCAGAGGACAGCTCAGAAATACAGGAAGGCATGAGCAGAGTCTGTATATACATGTGTTTGCTCGTGTGTGTCTGAGTATTTGTGTATAAATGTTTATATAAAGGATAAATGTATGGATACATCTCAACAATACGAATTGCATAAAAAAACAATTTTGCCTTGCGGGGTTTTGAAGCCGCTTAAACACACAAACAATAAACAAACAACACGTGCAGAATTTCACTTGCAAAGTGAACAACATGCCTGACTGAGGCCTGTTACCGTCTTACCACCTTCTTGAAGCTAAGGAGCTACTGGAAACCGCATCTGCACAAAAGGGGAGAGCGGGGCGGTCAGCTGGCCTTGGTGGGGTGGAATCTGGCCGCCACTCGCTGCTCCCCTGTGCCCTAGGCGCCCAGACTCTGGGAGGTTGTCATCTGTGAAACGAGTGACGAGCTGCTGAGATGGCGCATGTGCCTGGCACAGGTAGGTGCTTGGCCGTTGTGATGGCGCAGTGGGGGAGGGACGTGGAGAAGATGGAGGGGAAGAGAAACAAACAGATGATTGATGGGGAAGGGGCAGAGTGCATGCTTGTATACATCCAGCTCACTGGTTTTATGAAAGAAAAAATATTTTAACCCCCAAATAAGAGAATGAATAAAGGTCAGTCCTTTGCACTAAATATATTTATCTTCATGCGAAAGGTTGCCACACTGAGAGGCTTTGCTTTTTCACCGTGGCCTCACCAGCTGCCACCAGCAGTGGCTGTCTTGGCACGGAGAGAGCCAGGAGCACGCTTCTGGGGTAACGTGCTCTCGTCTGCTTGCTGGGATGAGGTTCACCGTCCACCCCTCACGTGGGACTCGCGAGTGAAACACCACGTTGGAATGTAGGTGAGCAAGTGAAGGGAAGAGCCCTCCCGCACGTCAGGTCCCCCCTCCAAGGCGGCTCCCTGGAAGGAAGATCCTTGCCTTCCTTCCATGGGGCAGCACCAGGGGCCAGATGAGCGAGGGGCTGCACCCCCATGCTGCACCCACAGGACGATGGCTGCCGACCTAGGCTCCACGGTATGCAGAGTCGGAGAAGATGGAGAAGCAAGGGGCCCAACGCCCTCGGCCCCCAGACCCACACACAGGCCATAAAGTAACTGCCCACTGTCTTCAGCCCAGACAGACCAGGGTGGCTGTGACCTTCACCTGAGCTGCCCTTCGGTTCCCGGCTCATTACAAAATCCTGCCAGATCTGGGCATCCAGCTCCTTTGCTCAGGAATCCGCGTTTAAAAACCAATGACACTCTGGTAACTGCTTAATGGTCACAAAAATAAAACACACTCAGAGTGAGCAGTGCATGTTCCTTGGGAAGTATCGGAGGCACAACGCAGGAAGAACCCTGGCACCCTCACCCCTGGACACGCTTCGGGTCAGCGTCTCCAGCCAGGGGGCCTCAGCGTCAGAGCTCCACCACTGAGGAGCTTTAGCTCCTCCTGCTTTTTAAAACCAACTTTATTATTGATCAAAGATGGGAACACAATTCCACACACCAATGAGCAAACACTATTTTAAAATAATGATGGTGGCTAATGGCAGGGCTACCTAGGGGACCTGCCCCCACAGCCTCCGAGAGCAGACAGCCTCAGCTTTGGAGGCAGTTTGCCCATCTGTTTCCAAAACGGCCTTCAAATGTGCCCATTCAGCAAATCCACGTCTAGGAGTTTATCTTGAAGACAAAAGTCACAGATGTGCAAGAAAGACTAGTCGTGTCCCCGCTGCCCATGCTGACATGGTTCCTGACAGCAAAGGGTGAAATCCCCAGCAGGTATTTCCTGAACACCTACTATGTGCCAAGCCCTGCTTCCGGCATTGAACAGAACAGATGAAGAAAATCCCTGATGACAGGGCTGGCGGGAGGCGGGGGGCGGGGGCGGCCTTCCTGCCTCTCCCAGCTTCTGGTGGCAATTTTTGGTGTTCCTTGGCTTGTGGCAAGGCTTCAAGCTGGGCACCTGGGGCGTGGGCAGGGCCGGCCCCGTGTGTCTGCAGAGGTGTGACCCTGACACACAAATTCCCCTCCTGGCCCTCTCACCTTCTCCAGCTGGCGGTCCAACTCCACACACAGAGGCCAGCCCCCTGCTCCCGGATGCCACAGTGTGTCTGCGGAAAGTGTCTGGCCACCCGTGGGACTGATTTGGGCACAGTCCCCTGTTCGTGCCCTCCGCTGAGGAAGCGCTCACACAGGGAGCATCCACAGGGACCGGGGTTCCAGTGGCCTCTGTCACCTGGGCTAGGCGGCCAGGGCAAGTTGCCCTTCCAGGCCTTTCTCTGCTCAGGAGAAAGGCTGGAATTTTTCTTAGCAAATGAGACAGAACGTCGGGATTGTACTTTCACTTAATGAGGGATATTGTCGGCTGCCTGTGACGCCGGACATCGCTTTATTAATCACGCCAACAGGACAAGGCGAGGACGCCGGGCTGGGCCCTCCCGAGGAATTCATGTACAAAGGCTGCCATGCGTCTTAAAGGATTAATTTCCCAAGCCTTAAATTGCAGTTTAATTTGAAAACTAATTCAGCCCCATAATTGGCTTTCTGCTCAAATCACTGAGGCCAAAGATTTAAACTCGTAATATTCAGATGACTTTCAAGTATCTGTGCCATCTGTGCACCAGGCCATGGCATTCATCTCGGGGGTCCTCTGTCAGCTTGGAAGTAAAATAAATAAATAAGCGGGCCCACTAATAGAATAATCTATTTAAGCACCAACCCTGCGTCATACAGATGAAGGTTTCTTTGACTTCATTTACAGCATGTGGATTTCTCTGCTAGTTAATATTTTAAAGTGACATTAATTTAAAAATTTATAATATAGGCCCTCACGCAGTTACAAGGGGTGAGGGAAAGCAAGAATTCCAATTAGAGTCTTTTTTAGTTGAAAAATAATCAATACAGAAGCGTCTTTTCTCAGGAGGTTCAAGGAGTGCCGCGGGACTGGTCCGGACTCGGGGTGGGGCGTGTGAGCCGGCGGTTCTGATTCCCAGCTGGAGAACGCCGTCAGGAAGCCGGTGGACCTCATGGTTGGTGCGCAGGCTGGGCTTCTCTGGTTGTGAGGACGGGCTCTGTGGTCCGTCCTGAGCCCCGTGACCTGGTTTTCTGGAAAGTGGGGCGCTGGGCAGTGTGGCAGGAAGTGTGTGACTCAGGGAGTCGGCAGGACGGATGCCCAGCTAGCTGTCCGCTGCGTTCCCGCCATCAATGGCTGAGCGTCCCCAGACCTCCAGGAAGCAGGACCAGACATGTCCTCGGGTGTCACTTAGGCTCCAGAGCCCCCGCGGGGTCAGGCTGAGGGTGGGCCTTCACCGAATCCCTCCCTTGCTTGGAACACAGTGATGAAGCAAACGGACAGGTCTCCGTCCCACACGGGGGGCCAAAGCAGTGGCAGAAACTGACAACACACTGACTAGGTAACCGAGAGTAATTAAGCATCAGCGGAAGACCTCAGGGCAGGGGGCCTGCTTGTGAGAGTGGCAGGAAGACATCTTTGCTGAAGTGACATGTGAGCTGAAGGAGGAAAAGGCACGAGCATCATAGAAACAGCGGGGAGGACATCAGGCGGGGGGCACAGCACGTGCAAAGGCCCCGAGGCAGGAAAGACTGTCCGTTCCCGACGCCTGGTAACCCTGCTGCTCCGCCTTTGCCCAGGTGTGCAGTAACAGGCACGTACGAAGCACAGAGATGGGTTCTTTGTTCCTCAACTGGACGACGGGCTCCTTGAGGGTGGGGCTCATGTTTTCTCATCCTTGAGAAAGACACTCATACACAAGTGCTTTTCCCGGGGAAACTGCCATGCTACGCACTGCCCTTCCTGCTCAGGACACGCCTGCCGCTGCTGAGGCGTCCTGGCCCCGGGAAGACAGAGCCTGCCCAAGAACGAAGCCACACAGAGGAGATGGTCACACAGTGGCCAGCAAGACTCTGGGCAATTGCATTCTAGCCCCAGTGCGGCCGTACCTAAGCTCCCAGCCACCTGGGACTTCACTGTCATGGGAGCCGGCATATCCCTTTTGAGGGGGCATTTGAGGTGACTCTTGGCTACCGCTTACTGCAGAGAGCTAAGGGCTGTGGCCACAGGGGAGGGCGCTCTTGCCCCCAGGACACTATGCATGTTGCCCCGCCAAAGGGGCCGGACCATTCCAGACCTCCCACACCTGCAGAGATGTCTAATCCAGCCACGCCAAAGAGGATTTCATCAAATTGGGGGGCGGTGGCTGGAAAAGAGCGTGGGGTGATCCTGGCCCCTAGTCAGCTTGCTAATGTCCCCAAATGAACTTTCCAAACCTGACAAGGTTCTTACCTAGCTGAGTCACTGTTAACATATCTTTCCACTTGTTTTCCATTAGAACGTACATCTGAAACCCTTGATTAGCCTGTCATTCCAGAGAACGATGACTAATTTCTGGCGGTAGTTTCTCCTTAGTGCACACAGACTCTAGGTAAACCTGGTCCTGTAATTTGTGATGTGAGGGGAGAAGTGACAGAGGCTGTTTCCAGGTCCTGGGAGTGTCTTGCCTCGAGGACACCATGGCATGGACGTCATCCCCTTGCCGTCGACCAGGGTGAGCGAGGACGTCGAGCTGGGTCCACAGAGGCATCTTGCAGCTCTGTCGAGCTTTGCACAAAGAGGTGGCATCACTGTTCCCCTCTGAGGGTTGTTCTGGGAAACAGACTCCGGGGCCCCCCAGGGGCTCTAAGAGTCAGTCCCAGTTCGTGCCCACAGTCTTGGAAGGGGCAGGAGCCAGTGGGAAAGGGGGGCTTTTCCCAGGAACAACACCAGCCTCTGGCCCAGCCAGGCCCCGGCCAGCGTGCCCTCTGGAGCAGGTGGTGGGACGGCCAGGCTTAAAGACTTATCAGGCTTTCTGCAAAGATACAGCAATTTGCTGCTTCTGTTATCCTAATGAGTAGAGCCAGTTGCACGTTGGGGAAGACTTTATTGATTTGTTTTAAAATAAAGACACGGGAGGTTTGATCGGTGATAGAAAACCCAGGCACCTTTGCAGAGCGTCCTGGGTCTTTCAAGGGGAGAGAGGTCCTGCTGTGTTTGGGTTAACAAGAAAGACCCTCCACCCCCAAGCCCGACACCTACTCCCCCACCCCCAGCGCCTTAAAGAGGTGGCTGTTGGCAGCCCTCATCCGTTTCCTTTGACTACTTGCAGCTAATTTGCCCACCCACCACCTGCCCCTGCCCCTCAAGGGACTGCAGGGAACAGCCGCCCAAGGTTTCGGCAGAAATAATGTCACATCCCGCTCCCTGTGCTGACACTGGGCTGGTCTGCGCCTCACAGTTCTGAGACAATCAATCGAAAACACAGTTCACCTTGTTGAAACAGGAGCCCCTGGAGACAGAGCTATAACAACCGTCTCGCTGAGAAGTGATGATAAATGTTTGTGTTCACCGCCCCGAGTGGAGCCCGGCTGACCCTCCGCGGTGGCCGCTGGAGCCACGTTCCATGTTCCGGAAGCCCCCTACACTGCGTGCCGTGTGCTCAGCCCTTCCCACAGCCCAGAAGCCCTCCCGCGAGCTGGCGCTCACTGCGGGGAAGTTTAGCTCCACGAGGAATACGGTCTGCAAGGGGCACGCTTATGTGAAAATGACTTGTTGTCTCTGAAACCCCGCGCACATCCTGTATTTTAGTGGCTCCTTCTGGCAGCCCCACAGGGCACTCATCAGTGACACTTGGCTCTGCTCCCCCATGCAACCCAAGCCAGGCATTTGTCCCAAGGACAACCTCCCCACCTCATGCAGGGGACAGCAGTGCAGGGCTGTGCTTCTCAAACCTGGTATGCACAGAAATCACCTGGGCGGCTTGTCCGCCCAGACCCAAGGCCCCACCTTCCGGGAGTCTGCGACACAGAGAGACTGCAATTGTCACCTGTCCCCAGGTGATGCTGCTGCTCCCGGGGCCACTGGCTGGGGATTCCAACCCACACGGCGGGGGCTGCGCCGCTCGCTTTACCTCCTGGGGCCTTGAGTCTCGTCTCTGCTAAAGGGGAGAAGGAGGGTGCCCTTCTTGGTAGTTATGGATTCCAAAGACCAGATGTGTCATGTGCTTCGGAAGGGCCCTGCCACATGATAAAGTGGTCACCATCGTTCAGGCTGCACTGAAGTCTGTGGGAAGACGGGCCCCTTGGTGAGCTCTCAGGGGAGCCGAGGGCCTTGGTTACATGGGCTCACCTCTTTGGGATGGGGGAGTCTGGCCCTCTCTCGGGGTTCCTATGGTGTTCGGAATGAAATCCAAAGTGTGGCCCAGGAGACCCCGAATGGCAGGCCTTCTCTCTGACCTCGGCGCCTGCCCCAGGACCTTTGCACATGCCTTCTCCGCCCAGGCTCCCTGCCAGCACACACACTGGTCCCAGCTGGACCCTGAGCACTGCTCCTTCTCATCCTCCAGCTCCTGCCTACCTGTCACCTACGCAGAGGGGTCCTCCCTGATCTACCGCCACCCCCGCGACTCTTCGTGCCCCACCGGTTTCCGTCTGAGCCTCATCATCACTGCAACGACTTCATTCACGTGCTTTAGCTCATCTTTTGTCTGTGTCCCCGATTGGACCGTGAAGGCCCCACGTCCCAGGGCAGCGTCTGCACGCAGTGGGTGTTTGCTAAACACACACATCAGTGGGTGGGTCCCCTGGGGCCCTCTTGATAGTGGGGGGCTGACGGGCCCCCCCCCCAGACGCCGGGCCTCCCGGTCTCGGGCTTGCTCCCCCCGCCCTGGGCCACAGGGCTGGGCTCACCTGGCTTGGAGCCCTCGTCCACGGAGCCATTGTAGACCTGGTTGATGAACTCGGGCCGGTTGTCGTTCATGTCGATGACGTAGATGTACAGGTCGATGGGGTTCTCCACCTTATTGCCATTCATGTCCACGGCGTGGGCGCGGAGCTGGGAAGCAAACGGGCAGCGTCAGGCCAGCGCCGCCTCTGGGGGCACAGCCTCGGGCGGCAGCGAGAGCAACCCACGGCACTGGGGTGGAGGTGACACGACCGTCCCGGGCCCCCAAGGGACAGCCTGGGCGGGAGGCAGGTGGGCCTGGGGCACGTGGCAAAGCTTCCCTGAGCCTCGGTTCTCGCCTCTGTGGAAATAGAGAACGGTGGTGAGAGGACGAAACGGATGGCGTGTGGGACCGGGGAGCCGACCGGAGGCCCCGGAGCTGACGCCCACCCAGGACCCCCGGGCCTGCTCAGACTGGTCCCGGCACCGTGTATAGTGAGGTACACGTCCACCTACAGCGGCTGCAGAAAAGCCATTTGTGTCAACAAATGTTGGGGGCCTAACCTCCCGCTACTGACAGTTCAGGCCTGGGAGACCTAGACCCTGGGGGACCTCGAACGTGGACGGGGGCTAAGGTTAAGTTGGGCACCCACTGAGAGTCCATGCTGCTGGCCTTTCACCGCCAGGCTTATCTGCTCTGGGGAACCACGAGGAAAATGGGGTGGAAGAAGCACCCCTGCTCTGCTGGGGAAGGGGCTGCCGGGAACGCAATGGGACCAGCTTCTAGGTACAAAGGGAACATATCCTGAACGTGGGCGGGAAGGGCGCACCTCTTAATTTCAGCACTTTCTCATTCGCTCACTCATTCCTCACCCACTCACTAATTCATTCACTCGTCAGTATCTATCAAGGGCCTACGTGCGCCAGGCACTGGCTGGAGCCTAGATTATTGCCCAGCAAGACAGCTGCAGCCTGTCCTTGCAGTGTCTCATCCGGGAGATGGACACTAAGGAGGAAAAGAAGCCACACACACCTGGGTGTCATGGCAGCGACCCCCTGGGGTTGGGAGCAGCCAGGCAGGCCTCTCAGAGGAGGTGACATTTGAGCTGAGACCTGAGGAAGGGAACAGGGAGGACAGCAAGTGTGGAGGCCGCCAGGGGACACAGAGTGTCCGGGCACTGTGGGCAGCAGAGGAGTCTGGGGTGGGGCCACTGGGGACCTGGGACGCAGAGGGAGACCAAGGCTTGGAGACAGGAGGGGACGTGCCTGAGGACTCTCCATGCCGAAGCTGTGACTGTCACATCATGGTGTCCCAGTCCATGTTTCTCTGTCAAAACTACTCCCCCTCCAAGCTGGACACATGGGAGCTCCAGGTCTTTGCAACACGACAGCACCAAGGCCAGCGTGCTGAGACGAGCTCGTGCCTGAGCCTGCAGGCCGGGAGCATCTCCCAGCAGGAGGCCCAGGGCTGCGCTTCACCCCCACTCTGCCAGCCTCTGGGGAGAAGGGGGAGGAGGCTGGCACATGTCCACACTGGCCTCAGCCCGTCAGCTCCGTTCCGACAGCCCTGAGTGGAACGGTGCCCTTGAAACGTGTGTTTTAGGAGAATCTTGAGGCTGGTTGTACCCCAGGAGGCGACCTGCATTGTTTCGAGGCGACACATCAGGTCCGATTCCAGGGGAAGCTGGAACCTGCCACGCAGGACCTGACAGCACACTTGCCTGTGGGTGTGAAGTGTCATGTGACACCTTGAAATGCCGCCCTCCCGACCCCAGGTGACAACAGGCCCTCGTTACCCTGGATCCCGACCTGAGAAGTTCTGACGGGCGGGTGGCGGGGGGATATCAGCCTGTCACACGCAGTCGTGCAATGACGCACTGAGTCAAAGGTCGAGGAGACTCTGAAAAAGGTAATTCTGAGCTAAAATCAAAGTTACTGTCTTCTAACCTAAGTGACACTGCAGGGTTCAGATGCCACCATCAGCAGTAGGCGCACCCATAGTGGAGACAGCAGTGAAAGTGATGAAAGCAGCCTGGCTGTCACGGTTCTCCTTGTCCCACCCCCGCGCCAACCCCCAAAGTCTTAGTTACACTTGACAGCGGCTGTTGGAAACCTCCACCTTCACCCACCTGTCAGGTGGGCAGGGGGTTGTGGGCTGGGGAAGGGGCTTGTCTTGGGGGGGAACAAGCAGTGGCAACACAGGAGCCATCCGAGCTTCCTGCGACTTGCAAATCTGAGTGTGCCGCGCAAACGAATTTCCTGCGATGCTTTGAATGGGACGTTTTTCTGTTCTCGTCATGGAAAGGAGATGGGAAATATTAACATGTGGGCTGCGTCGCCACGGGAGTGGGAACGATGCCTGCTGACAGACGCGGTTCTGCCGTGCGGGGGGGCCTCCTTCCCTCCCTTCCGGGTCGCTCGCTCTTCTTTGTATCGTAATTGTGGTCCATCGGTCTCCTCCTTGGGGTACGGAACCTGGACACTCCAGGTGGGCCCTGAACATCCCCTGCGGGTGCACTCAAGGTTTTCTTCCATCAACACCAGCAGCCCACACGTCCCATCTCGCCGCCCTTGTCAGCCGAGCTGCGTGGGACAGGACTGACGGGCTCGCTGGGACTCTACGACAGCACCAACGATGTACGTGCTGATCCCCAGGTCAATGCAATTGGGTGTCATCCCACGATCGGGTTATGTTTCGTAGCATGGATGACCTTAAGGCACGGAGACAACCTGAGTGGGCCTCAGCGGCTTTGTGGCTCTAAGATCAGGTCGATTTCTCCGGCTGGTGGCAGGTGAGGGAGTCCGAGACTTGTGGGTGCCCTTAGTGGGTGAGAGCGGCCCCTGGGTGACAGCCAGTGAGGAATCGGGCATCTGGACCTGCCACAACCCGAATGAGCAGGAAGCAGGTGCTCCCCAGAGTCTACAGGTAGGCATCCAGGTGGGAAGATGCTTGATTTCCTTCCACCTGTGGGACCCTAAGCAGAGCCCACCCGACTTGACCTGCAGAACATGAGCTAATGAATGGGTGTTGTTTTAAGCCACTAAGTGAGTGCTCGTTTGTTACGCAGCAGAGATAACTAACACACACGCTGGCTGGCACAGCTGGCCCCACAGGCTCTGGTGGGCGTCCTGTGTGGTGGAAATCCTAATGGGGGTCGTGCTGGAGTCTTACAAGGAATGTGACGACCTCCCCACCCTGGGAGTTGGGGAGCCCCTGTCGTTTCACCAGCACTCCCCAAGTTCTTGGCTTTCCCCTGGCCTGCTGGGGTGAGGAGGGATGGGGGCTGCACGAGTCTCTGGAGAGAACTGGGGCCTTCGGGAGAATCTCGGTTTCCCTCCAGGCTGGGCATGTGACCCGTTTCCCTAGGGACCACCAGCCTGTGATCCCCGGCTTTTCCACGGGGGCTTCTAGCTGCAGTGACATTGTTTCCGGGTAGAGGTCGTTCTCAGCAAAGCTCTGGAGTGAAGTCAGGCCAAAAGAATAAACAGACTGCAGGTGCGTTTGAAGAGCGCAGGGGTCTGGTTCCTCTGCATAACCAGTGCTGTCCTGGCACTGGGCAGCCTGGTAGTTCCTGCCCGTGAGTGGGGTTTGGGTGGGGGATGGATGTGTGCACCCTGGAGCGGCCACCCCGGCCTCCAGACCTCCCCTTGCACCCTGAGCCTCCCGCCATGGGCCGAGTGGCGGGTGGGGCTGCAGGCTGTCCCTGAGGCTTATGGAGCGGCTGTACCAGCCGCAGTCCCGGAGTCTCCTGTCCCTCGGCCAGGCGGTGGCACCAGTGTCAGTTACTCCCAGTCAGCTGCAGGAGGACTGAGCCTGGGCCCTTTCCAGGTAGTCAGCGGGAATTCCAGCAGAGGAGACAGTTAACCAGAAACACCAAAAGTGGTCTAGTTTTGAGTTCAAGGTTTCCACACAGTAATTACAGTGAAATGAAAGGAAGAGGCCTTTCCACTTGGTGCAGGAAACGGCTTTGCATTCAGCAGGCGCTGGGGCCTGGGGCCTGGGTCGTTCGAAACAGGCTTGACTGACAGCCCCACCGAGGGGTCCCTGCGAGGCCGCAGCCCCCCAGCCAGGCACATGCGGCCAGCAGGTTACCTGCCCCAGAGCCCCAGCTTTGCTCTGATGGAAAAACCTCAGCTAGAAATACATGGTGCTGGGACTCCCCACCAAGGGGTTGTAGGGCTGGTCCGGGCGCCCCACGGTGAGATCCCACGAGACTAACTCTGCCGTGTGCAGGTCAAGCCTCCTTCCTCCCGCTCTCCCTCTGTCTCTCCTCTCCCTCTGTCTCTCCTCTCCCTCTGTCTCTCCTCTCCCTCTGTCTCTGTCTCTCTGTGTCTCTGTCCCTCTGTGTCTCTCTGTCTCCATCTCCCTCCCTTGGTCTCTCAGGCTACACGTGTCTGTTGGCAGACAAAAGAAGTTGACCCTGGACTTGGAGCCAGGCTCTAAACACGTGTTGCTGGTGCCCACAGCCCATTTTGGGAGCCAGCGTGTGTTAAGATGGCAGGTTTCTTGCTGCACGGCTGGTTGAACGTTGGTGTTGGTTGAACGGTCCAGTGGAGTCTGTGCCCCGGCGGTGCAGCTCACGGTGGGCTGAGCAGTGTCAGGACATCCCACCGGCAATCAGATCTCCTCTCCCAAAGCCTGGCTCCTCAATTCTCCAGCAAGAAACCAAAGAACTGGGGCTCAGGCCGGGGGCTGAGGGCAGGGAGGGGTGGGGAGAGGGTTCCCGGGCCGTGCAGGAGGGGTTTTCTGTGCAACCACGATAATTACAAATGAATCTGCTGATCCTGAACAAGGAGAACTTAGTCAGCAAGTGGCCTCCACGTGAACCGTGTGGTGGCCAAGTCCAAGGACAGACAAGACTCCGGGGGAGATCGCCTAGTGACGGACGGAGATGGCCAGGCGGAGGGCCCCTGACCAGGTGGACGATGAAAGGGACGCTGTAGGGTGGGGGCTGCTGTGCAGAGACCTGGGTCGCTGCTCGCTTGGGGAGGGGAGCAGCCCTTTTCTCGCACCACCCCCTTCATTCTCTTCTCACTCACTCAGTAAACGTCCCTGGGGCCCCCACCACTGGCCGAGCATCCATCTACACCCAGAACCATGCATTCTAGAAGGGCCCTGCCTCTGGGAGGGTGGACAGACCACAAGAAAGGGAGAGAGAACGGAGGCCAGGGTGGCTGAGTGTCCAGGTCTCCCCTGGTGCGTGGCTGGCTGAGGCGCTGAGGCTGCACAGCCCTGCCACCTCCAGCTGGCGCCAACCGTCATCTCGCGGAGGAGGGAGGGGCTTGGCGGAGGGCGTGAGGCCCGCTGTCCCCTGGCTTCAGGGCCCCTCCCCTTAGCTGCCACAGCAGTGAGGCCACAGAGGAAGGGAGTGGACAGCCCTTTAAGCTGAGCCTGCAGCCTCGTTTTTCTCATCCTTTCCCTCTCCAAGCACAGCTCTCAGGGAGCAGGAGGCGCTGGAGCGGGTGGGCCCGAGTGTGCAGCAGCCATGTGACCTCAGGAGCTCCTGGACGATCACGTGGGTCGGCACCTCCCAGACCAGTCGCTCTCCCACTGTGGCCTCGCCCAGGAACGAGAGGTGTGAATTCTCGGGCCCACACTGAACCCACTGAGTTAGAAACCCTGGGGCTGGGCCAGCGCGTGAGCTCCAGGCAGCTTTCCAGTGGCCGTGGTACAGGCTCAGGTGTGAGACCCCTCCCACAGTTAGGAACCCGGGGCTGCAGGTACTCACGTGGTAGGAGGCGCGCTCCTCCCGGTCCATGGGCCGAGTGACATACATGCGGCCGGACATGGAATCGATGCTGAAGACCTCCATGGGGGGCTGGTCGGCGCCCACTCCCGTGATGCTGTACCGGATGGGGATGTCGTTGTCTTTGTCGGAGCGGATCTGGAGGGGGGAGCAGCGGGACGGGCGTCAGCCTGCCCTGGGGGGGGGCCGCGCTCCTGCTCTTACACTCACCCGCCCTCCTTTCCTCAAACACCTGGGACCACAGCTAATGCTTCATCCACTTTGGGAACCGAAAGGGCAGCCCGTGATGCAGGGTCTGCTGAGTGCCCACAGGTGACAGGGAACACAGGACACCACCATGTTCCAAATGAAAGGCTCCGCAGGGAGCATGGGACACCTGACACGGCTGAGAGACACTGGCAATGGTGGCGTAAGGTGACCGAGGCCCTTGCTGCAGACGCTTCTAATGTCCACTGTCAAACCTCGGAAAAGACAATGGCAAGAACACAGGGCAGCCTCCATGGAGATTTGAGGAAAAGAAGGTTGGGACCTGGTACGTTTACGCCACATGAGTTTTCATCTGCGCAGGAGGGCAACAGACGCGTTTGCGTGCACAGTCAGTCCCTGAGAGGTGACCCTCAGAGAGGACCTCAAGAATGGGGGCTGTGACAGATATGACCCGGGACCAGCATTTACACACAGAAATTTAACACTGAAATTGTCAATATGGCTACAGAGCTAAACACAAACCAAAGTTTTACAGAAACTGTATGTTGTTGGAAACAGGATTTCACAGTGGTCATCTGGGTCCCAGGTCCAAGATACGTTGGCAGAGACTGAGAATGTGGAGGAAACGTTAGGAGCAGAGACGAACGCTCGGTTCTGTTTTATGCGGAATGAGGCAGGCTTATACGGAGGCATCGTTTGATTACTGACCAGATACCTGGATAAATAAATGAGTCTTTGGGAAACAAAGGAGACACTAGTAGAATGAAAAAGATGCCTGTCTTCCGTTTAGATGAAGCAGAAACTCTCAGTGATGGGGGCGGGGGGACGCAGTGGACGGAAACGCCCTCACCAAAGGCTGTGTAAGGTGACAGTGCCTGAGCGTGGGGAGATGTAAATAAGCCACAGAGGTTTGAAAGGAAGAACTGATAAGCACAAATCCACAGAGTGGCATTCATCGTGACTACACCTTTAGAAAGTACAACTTTAAAAATCAAAGCCCAGGGGACCATGGTCACATTTATAATGAAATGGGCCACAATGAAAGCCTCAAAAAAAAAAAAAAAAAAGCACAAAGCAAAATTGAGT
Source organism: Rhinolophus ferrumequinum (assembly GCF_004115265.2). Taxonomy (NCBI): domain Eukaryota; kingdom Metazoa; phylum Chordata; class Mammalia; order Chiroptera; family Rhinolophidae; genus Rhinolophus; species Rhinolophus ferrumequinum. Next base: position 1,508,365 of record NC_046306.1, read on the forward strand.
GGGACCGTTTACTGGAATAATGCAATTAAAATTTAATGATAAAACTTTAAAGAAAAGACCTTTGAGAAATTTTAAAAATATTCTGGGCCGGCCCAGAGGATTGGAGCTCCATGCTCCTAACTCCGAAGGCTGCCGGTTCGATTCCCACATGGGCCAGTGGGCTCTCAACCACAAGGTTGCCAGTTCAATTCCTTGAGTCCCGCAAGGGATGGTGGGCAGCGCCCCCTGCAACTAAGATTGAACATGGCACCTTGAGCTGAGCTGCCGCTGAGCTCCTGGATGGCTCAGTTGGTTGGAGCGCGTCCTCTCAACCACAAGTTTGTCGGTTCGACTCCCACAAGGAATGGTGGGCTGCGCCCCCTGCAACTAGCAACAGCAACTGGACCTGGAGCTGAGCTGGGCCCTCCACAGCTAAGATTGAAAGGACAACAACTTGACTTGGAAAAAAGTCCTGGAAGTACACACTGTTCCCCAATAAAGTCCTGTTCCCCTTCCCCAATAAAAAATCTTTAAAAAAAAAATTCTGAAATAACAATGGGGTCAAAACTGCATTTAGAGGCTATTTAAACACAGTAACGAAAATGAGACTGTTACACAACAATACCCAAGGAATTGGCCAGAGATGGAGTCAAAGCAAACCCTTAACTTTAAAGGTTTTTGTCATTAGAACAGAATTGCAGTGTATAAATGGAGCACTGGCCTCCAGAAGGAAAGGCACGATAAAGCAGGATGCAGAAAACTCCAGCATAATCGACAAAGACAAATGCACAGTCTGAAAGCAGAAAAATAGAAGCACTGATAAATCAAGAACTGCACTCAAGGGGGAAAAATTCTCAAGAAAACAGAAGCACCTTTGGCAAATTTGAGAGAAAAATAAAAAGAGTTTTCCTAGCACCTTATTCTTTATATTTATTGCTAACTCAGTTGCAAATCTGAATGAAACTGATTTTTTTTTTTTGACAAAATATAAAGTTTCCAACTTGGCTAGAAGAAATAGCAAACCTGAAAGGACTGCTGTCTCTTCTGGAAATGCCTCTGAAAAGTGCTCCAGGCTCACGTGAACGAGTGTACCCAGTTGTCACCTGAAGGTTTTCCAGAGCAGAAGGCGTGAGAGGAAAGCCACACGCCTGATTTTACAAACCCCTCCCCTCCCACCCCCCACCCCCGCCCCGTGCACTGTCATCCTCAGAACACAAAGTGGAGACCTGTGCAAACTGACCCCATGTACTGAGGTGGGTGTGATGGTCAAGACTGAAATACAGCAAGTGGGACTCAGATAAGTGCAAGGCCCTTTGTCACACCTGAAGGGGACAGGCCTGGTGAGCAATTCCAGAGCCCTTGTCAGAAGCCCAGCAAAGCAACTTAAGACGAGTCCGTATGGTCACCACCGCTCTTGCTTACGTATGCACATAACAGGCCGAGTGTAATAAGACTGGACTTATTTTGCAGACGAGTCAGGCTCACGGGGATTATCCTTGTTCGAAACAGGGCGATGGGAGTGAGAATATTATGTTTCAGCAGAAAGCGCTAACGCAGCTTGTGCAGCTCAGATTCCAGCCGTGCTCACAGTCTCGGCGGTTTTCTTATCTATCTACAAGCTGGACTGGATCCCAAATTCTTCTGGTTTCCTCTGACATCTGGCGACAATCCCGCAAACTAACGTTTCTGCGTTTCTGCCACCCTCGGACTTGGAGCCACTCAGAACCAGCAGTGCCCTTTCCTGGAAGCCTGGCAGCCTGCAGCTCGACAGCTCGACAGGAAGCCCAGGCCGTCACAGGGCTCTGTGTGGACAGCCCGCCTGTCACGTGGGCCACTCAGAGGTCCAATAGTGACATCACCAAGGCATTCTAACTGCAAGAGGCGCGGTAAGCTTAACATCTAGAAATCTTCCTGACCGCCTGCCATCTCAACTCCGAAACTGGTTTATAATCTGCTCCAATCATTAACCTTTGCTTTTCTTTGGCTCCCCCAAAATACCTGACTGCTTGTGCCATTTGGAGCCCACCGGCAACACAGGCTCCTGAAAAGAGGCAACTGTTAACTGAACTGACCTCTCAGGACTAAGAGATGGAGCAAACGACCAACGGTTAATACACCGTGAAACCGCTCAGGAAAGTTCCAAAGGTGGGGAGCAAAGGGCAGCCGGACGTGCCACCCCAAAAGAAGCCACCTTGGTGTGCTGGTCGTTTTCAGCTGCCAACACTGGAAAAACAGCAAATGTAGGGAGAGGCTTGCTCTGAACTCCTCTCAGCTGCCTGCAGAAGGTCCTCCAGAAGGAACTGGGTTGTCCGAAAGCCCCTCTCTGGGAGTGTCGTCAACCAGGAAGGGCTGACTTGTCACACGGGGGGAGACTAGCAGTCGGCATCACCCCCAGACACACCGTCACAGCGATCAGACTTCCCATATACTCCCAAGGGCCCAGTCACCTTTCCTGAAAGTCGTCTCCTCTCTCCTTTCCCTCGTAAGGTGGCATTTAAGCCTGAAGTGTAAGCCACCTCGGGAGTTACGCATTTCCTGGTCCCGCCCATGTAACACGAGATACCCATGTTAATAAACTTCTTTTTGTTCTTCTCCGGTTAGTCCGTCTTTTATCACAGGGAACGCAGAAGTGTGAAGAGAAATGTACTTTTCCTCCCCTACATGCCTAAGTAGGATTTGTCTCAGAAAAAAAGGATGGCGTTTTCTTGGGCAACTTACTTCTGTAGCATAATAACAATCACAAGAGAGTGTCGACAGAGGCTCCCAAGACGTGTGATGAGGACATCCTTTCTGGCTGAACGCGTACCAGAAAAACAAGTCATCCCCCAGAAAAACTCCACTTCTCAGAAAAGTCAGTCTGATAGAGAATATCTTGCCTAAATCAGCATTTCCTGGTGACTCACTAGAGTCACCCTAACTAAGGGCATGAAACGGGGACAAGAACACCAGCCACACCCTGACTATGTAACAGTGGCCTGTGTGATAGGACGTGAAACAGAAAATGCTATTTCCCCAACAGCAGGAAGGAGGTAACGTTTTCATGATACAGGTGACGTGCAGGTTAGCATAAAGGTGGGGCTGGGTGGGTGGGCTCTGGAGAGGACCACATCCCCGTGCACACACCCAACCCACATGTACACACACACCCACGTGTACACACCCATCTGTACACACACACCCATCTGTACACACACACACCCATCTGTACACACATACCCATCTGTACATACACACCCATCTGTACACACACACCCATGTGTACACACATACCCACGTGCACACACCCATCTGTACACACACATCTGTACACACACACATCTGTACACACACACCCATGTGCACACACCCAACCCACATGTACACACCCACCCATGTGTACACCCCCCCACATACCCACATGTACACACACACATACACCCACCCATATGTACACACATACACCCATATACACACACACCCACATGTACACCCACCCACCCATGCACACACTCACGTGTACACACACACGTGTACACACACAGCCATGTAAACACATGTACACACCCACACACCCACGTGTGCACACACACACACACAGTCTGTGAGAAGCACCTGTGTTCTGGGTTCCCCTCTCTGACCTCCTCACTTTTCACAGTCAGGTTGGGCTCCCTGGCTCTGCCCTGGGCAGCCACTGATCCAAGCTTTAGGCAAGAGAGCTCACAGCACAGCCTGGGCCTGGGGACAGATGCCACCCCTGCAGTGCCCCTCGGGTCCTGGCAACGCTTGGACTCTGCTTGCCTCATCTCAGCAGGGCCACCCCTGCCTCCTCCGACTGATGGTGACACCGGGGACCCGGCCTCCCACGTCCGCCTGGCTGTCTCACTGACAGCGCTGGGCATCCCAGCACAGGCTCCAAGCCACCCGTCAACACACGACTCTCTGGTGCCCAGCAAGTGATGTCCTTCAGACAGAACAGCTGCCCCGAACAGCCCTGCCAGGCTGCCGAGCAGGGACTCAGGGAGACTAACATCAAAGAGACAAAGAGATTTCTTTCTGGAGACCTGTCTCCGTTCCCAGGGGGTCGGTGCATGGCAAGGTGGCCGTCCGTGACCGAGGTCTGTCTCTTCTCCACCCACAGAGAGTTTGCACCAAGATTTGGTCACCAGGAAACAGGGCAAAAACTCGCAAGTCTGGATGAGAGAGAGAGGCAAAGCCCGTTTCCGGCTGCCTGTGCTGGAATTGGTCCTCGGTGGTAGGAGAATGGGTTAAAAGAGATCAAACTCGGTTGAGGAGAGCAGGGAACTGAGTGATGAGTGTAAAATAGTCAAGGCTTGCTGCTTATGAGGCAGCAGTTCTGTCCTCCAGGAATGTGGAAGGTTCTGGAAGCGTCAGCGAGTGTGGAGGTTAAGACAGGGTACTTGAGCACACAGTAGGCCCTCAGACATGTTGGCCGCGTTGACTTGGACGGGGGAGGGCATAGGAGCCAGATGGGGTCTAGAGACGGGAGGTGGGGCAGACGGTGTCCTCACCGAGCGTGCTCACGCTGCCTTCTGTGGGCCCGACTGCTCATCTTTCTCAGGGAAATTTAATGCTAGAGCTGCTGAAAAGAACCCACCACATATTTAAGAGATTTTATTTTTTGCAAAGAAATTCATTCCATTTTGACCATGGGGCCGCGTTTGCTTAACCCTCCAGGTGCTGTTCAGCGGCACCTTCTCAAATGAGGTGGGTGAGTCTGGGGGTTCTTTTCACTGGCTCTCAGAACACGTTGAACCCTCCCTCCTACAGTTTATCGCTTAGGAAGGAAGAAATGCTGTGCGAATGAATGACCGGATCAGGGGACAGCAGTTTGCCCCTTGATTTGCGTCTGGAAAATGAGGAAAACATCACAGTAGCGTGCCGCCGGGCCATGAATAAAGAACACACAGGCGTCCCCGTCGCCCATCTCACTTTTATGATGCCACTGAGAATTACACTCCTTCGCATTTGTTATTAAAGGACAGAACAGATGGTAAAAGGTTAGTTTAAAGTGATGTCTACATTAAAATAACTTATGGTGCCGGCGATTGCATTCACCCAGGGGCGTCTGCCGGCTCTCGTCCTTAGAAAGGCTGGATGAACTGAAGGATTCTGGCCGAATGCCCCCCGAGGAGGAGTATTTGCCTAATTTCAAATGAACTTGAAACTGGAGAAAAGTCACCATGTGTGGTTCTGAATTGCAAACACCTGGGAGATTTTTCCCCAAAGCATCGAAGGAGACAACACTTGGGGACAAAAATCACAGGCAGACTTAGCCGACTGGAGAGGACCCTCGGCTCCCCTGGTCATTTCAGAAACACCTTTGTTCATCCCACGCAGCTCGCACCGTGTGCCTGGTGCTGTGTTGGATGAACACGGCCCTGCCCTCAGGTGATTCCTGGACCAGTAGAATCAGAGGCATTGAAAAAATGACACCCTGTCATAATTACAAAGTGTGATTAGGATTGTCGGGCAAAGAACAGGGACCCTGGTGGAAGAACTTAGTGCGTAAGGAGGATCCTCGAGAAAGTCAGATTCAAATTGAGTGTTTGGTCTTGTCCACTGCCATACATGGCTTCTGGGCACACACACACACACACACACACACACACACACACTCTACACTACATGCACAAACACACACACGTACAAACATTCATTAACCCGACCTCCCCCCCACACAAGCAAACATCTGTGTGTACACACACACGCACACGACTGGATCACCCCTCTCCTTTTGCACCAAGCCTCTTGGAAGGTGACAGACATTCTGCATCTTAACGGGCTTTGCCCACTGCTAATAAGGTCTCCCTTGACTCCTGTCCTAGCGTTTTAAAAAGACGCTTTCCTACTCCTTATGGTCAATCTCTTCCACCAGGATGTAATTCTTTAGTGAAGTGTTCTAGCTCTTTCTCCTAGAACGATATTAAACCCGGAGATTTCCCCAAGAAAACAGATTGCGAACTCCTATTTTCATGACCTGTTGGGGGTTTTGAGCTGCCTGTAGCAGTTCCCATTTCTCTACTGAGTAAAAAGCTCTGAATCGTGATGTACATGCTTCGCCCACATCCGTCCCCATCCCTGGACGGAGCAGGATGCAGGCAGCGGGTTCACGTGGAAGTGACGCGGTCTGGCTGGCCAAGATGGGTAATTTGCTTTTAAAATCCGACTCTCACCAGAGCGCAGAGGTAAGAGGCCTATTTCTTGTAAACGTGCCTGCAGCTTCCCCTGGCCTCCCAGTCCTCACGTCAGCTCTCCACGGCGGAGCTGCTGACTGGGGCTGCAGTCAGGGCTCCTCACGTTTCTGTGTCTCTTTGCCTGTCTGCTGGGCACGGACGGCTCACCCGCCTGCAATCCCCCTGCCCCCCCACTTTGAGCACTAATGACCCTTTTCTGGGCCCTAGGAACACAAGCATGGCGGTCTCTATCCCCAAGGATGGCATGTGCAGGCCTGGCACCATGTACACAGTAGGTGCTTAATAATTATTGGATGAACAAATGAAATAAGGACATACTGGCTGGGTGGAGGGGTGGGCAGGCAGGTGAACAGATGACCAGGGTCACATCAGGAGCTGTAGGGAAACCTAAACCTGCCTGGGTGGCAAGAACGGCTTCCCGGAGGTGAAGCGGCTTCACAGAGAGGATGGTGGGAGGGGGGCCTGAGGGGACGTCGGGTGGGCAGGTGAGCAGGGCGAACACTGGGGCCTCCCTCCAGGCTCCCAGACTCAACGTGGTTATGTGTGAGGGAAAAGAAGGTGACCAGGGAAATGGGAGGAAGAAGAGAAAAGAAGGAGGGGAGTCGGGAAGAAGATGGAGGTGTGGTCCCCTCCCCAGATGGGCTCACCCTGCCCAGTGTGCACGGAGCAAAGCGGGGAGGGGCTGCCCGGGAAGCACCTCTGCCAGGCCTGTCCTTGCAGAGACTTCTGGGCACCCCAGAGGCTGGGCGACGGAGTGAGAACAGTTCTGCTTTAGAGAGGGAGCCGAGGGTGTGTTGTCACGTGTCTCCAGGCCTCTGGCAGGAGAGGAAGGTTGGGGGAGGGGCTGACGGGGTGGGGTGTGTGTTCTTGCCCACCAGGGGGCAGCGATGAGCTGGTGATGGGATGGGCCAGTCCTCAGCCTGCTCCTCCTGTGTTTACCTGGGGCCTCTTTGTCTACAGTAGGATTTCCTGCTTGTCCTTATCGTGCCTCAATGTCTCCATTGATATCTCTGAAGCTGGCACAGAGCTCCACTCTGGAGAGGAGAGCCAGGAATCTCCACTCCCCACCCTGGAGCTCCTTAAGGAACCACTGAAGAAAAACCCCAGAATGTCAGCCATTCTGCAGATAGGGAGACAGGGGCCCTGAGCGGTGACACAAGTAGCTGGGGGTGGTCACTGCCTTCCCAAGAAGCCTCTGAAAGCAGAAAGGGAGGCCAAAGCCATGCCCGCTGTGATGATGGGGACACTGAGCCCAGGAGGTGTCCCCCAGGGTCACCTGACTCTTGGCCACAGTCTCAAACCCTGGTTGTCCCTCTCCCTGCAGCTCTACGAACATGACCAGGCGTGTGCCGGCCGGGCTTGCTGAAGCGCCACGTCCTAAAACATCACCGTGACTCCAAGGTCCAGAGCTAGAACTTCACTTGAATTGCTTTTGAAAGCACTTCTGAGATTGTCACTAAGTCCTACTGATCTCTTTCAGCAAAGCCAAATCTGAAAGGCCTCTGCCCTGGCTCTGGGTGAGTAGCAACTCGTAGCCACAGTGAAACCTCTCTCATCGAATTAATGGGACCAACTGGGGCCGAGGGGAACTAGGGGTGATGTTCCCCCACTCGTCCTTGATTCTCGACCATCTCTTTTCTGTGTAAGAGGCTTACAGATGTTTGTATGTCTTGCGTTTCATGGACCCTTCCCATGCGTGATGAAGTTCAGCCGTCAGTTATTTTCAGTTAGGTTCTTGCAATGAGCAGAAAAGTCCAGAACGTGATAGGAAACGGCGTTTGTTGTGCAGTACTGATACGACTGTACAGTGCCATTCACAATTACTCCGAGTTTTATAAATCGTGAAAACACCCTCAAAGTCGTATGAATGCTAATGAAGCGAGGAATATATTCCTACAAAACTTGCCTGGTGGGGAAGAGTCAATTAGATGCTCCTCAGAACTGCCCTTCGGGTTCTACCAAACTAACGAAGACAGGTAGCTACTGAATTTTGGGTCTGGGCCTCAGAAGACGTCCCTGTTGACACTGGGCATGGCCCAAGTGGCCTCCACGTGCACTCCTGCCTGCACCCGTGGTGGCTCACGGTTCCCCCACTGTGAACGGTCTTGGGGAGACAGTCAGTCGAGGCGCCCCACATTCCCCTGCCCCCAGACAGGCCCATGAGCCAAGCTGGGACAATCAGCGTCTCTCTTTCAAACCTGGATCTTAAGTCAAGAACAAATCAGGGTGGAAAGTCACGCTGGAGCCCCCCACCCCCAGTGCAGTGCCGTCTCCCTGCCCGGGCCCAGGCCCCGGGGACCACCTGATTGGCTGGCCCTCCCTTCCAGTCTGTGAGCAGCCCAGGAGTGTTGCTTTCTGCTTGGGGTGATGGGAGTGGTTTCCTGTCCCAGTAAGTCACCCCTGCCTGCCCCAGACAGTGTGGGGAGCCCTGCGGATGGCATGGGCCGGTCAGTGCCATCAGAGGGCGACAGTGAGAGGAGCCCAGGTCCCAGCTCGGGCGCCTGCCCGTAGAGGTCCCCCTGACCTCTGCATCCCGGTGTCGGGGTGGGGTTCCCTACAAGCAGAGCCCAAGGCAGGGGTTCCTGTGAGGGTGGAGGCTTGGGGAGGCCCCAGGAAAAGGGGCTGGAAGGGGGCAGAGTGGTCTCAGCGAGGTGGGCTTCAGCCTCTTCCCCGGGGGGATCCCAGGTGTGTGAACGGCCCAAGATAACTGAGCCTGGGAATGAAGAAGGTAGATTTTGGGGCCCAGCCCAGGGCGACGGGGTCCTCCCAGGCACCTGCCAGAGTGGCGTGGTCACCCTCTGCGCAGGTGTCTCTCTGTGAGTCACCAGACAGCCTCCGAGCAGTGGAGGGCGGTGCGCTGGCTCGCAAGGTGTGGGCGACCCCCACTGCACTGTCCTCACAGCCCTGTCCCTGCCAGCTTTGTCCTGCTCGTCTGCGTTGCTGGTGGCTGTCTCCTTTCTGTCCCCTCACTGGACTGCTCGCGCATGAGAGGGGGTCATGCAGACGCACACAGCACCCGGCCTCGAGTGGTGCTTGGTCGACAGCCTCCTGGAAGGTTAGAGACATGGAGCAGAGCAGATCTGTGGCTTCCAAGGAGTCGCTTGAACTCGACAGCTAACAAGGGCTGTCGGCTGCTCAGGAGCCAGACTGGAGGCAGCTCTTTCTTCCAGTGACTCAGGTTGGGGACAAGCCCATCTGTCAGGGAGCCGAGTCTACGGCAAAGCAGACTCTTCTCGGCCTTCGTCTCAGCCCGACTGAGACAGAAGTCGATGGAACGGATGACATGACACGAGAGCTTGTGGGCTGAGTGTTCACCCTCAGATTTGTCATCTGTGCCCTGCCTCTTGTCATTTCTGTTCCTCCGAATGAAAAGTCAAAGGTGTCGTCAGAAAGTCCGCTTCATTAGTACTTTATACGTGTTCCCTGCCTGTCTCTGGAAGGTCCTGCCCACATGGTCTGTTTTAATATAACAGGACGTGTCTGCCTGCTTTGTGTGCCAGCTGGCTGGGAAAAAGGGTGACCCCAGACAGGATCGGGTCCTCAGGGAGCGTGGGGCAGGGCTGGGGGCGGAGGCTGCAGCAGCCAGACTGTGGCTGGGGCCGGGGGAGAGACCTGGGTGGGAGGCTGAGGGGGCAGGTCCCAGGATGAGGATGGAAGATGGGGCCCAAGTCCTGAAGGAGGAGAGTAGTGAGGATGGGGTGTGGGCAGGGACCGAGGGGCCTGTGGGGGACAGTGGGGGGGCTGGGGCTGGACGCAGGCTGAGTCGGGGCAGTGAGGCAGCCACCAGCCCGGTGTGTCCACTCAGGCCCCCTCTGCTCACCTTTGGACACCACTGCCACCTGCTCTGTATGCACCGGTGGGGACGATGCTTCCACGGGTGCCAGGAGCACCTTTTTGGGAGCGTCAGTATGATTGGCTCAGGGAGGGGTGTGTCACCCAAGCTGGGGGTCCTGAGGGGGAGGGTGGGGAACAGGGTGGCTGGGGGCCCTGAGATGGGCAGAGGAGGGAGCTGCACTGTGGGTCCCGTGGGATGTCTGCTTTGTTAGCACATCCAGGTTTAATGTGCACAATGACACAGTGTGTGTGCAGGTAAAGGATGCAGAAAGGGGAAACAAATGAAAAGCTGATTTAATAAAAGGTCTGGGAGCAGTGCCCCCACCGTCATGCTGGCGGCCACCCCGGGGCCATGAGGTCTGGCTGCAGGCAGAATGACTTACTGGGTCCTGGAGGGGGGCACGCGTTTCCAGGGATCTGAGCAGAGGCATTGAGAACAGACGCTGGGGACTCATCCCCCCCAATTTTACTGCCCGCTAAGAACTGTCAAGCTTCAAAAGAAATGGCTGCTACTCAGTGGAATTCAGCCCAATTTTGAGGCTGAGTCTCCACTGCCACCACGAGGAATTAATCACCATGATTTATACTTTTAATTGAAATCTCAGTTTCTGTTTATCCTCAACTGCAGGAGAACTGGCACACTCTCCAGTGTGATCAGGCCACAGGAAAGGAGAGTCCACTCACTGGGGACTGCGTGTGTGAGGCCATTGCAGGGACCAGGGAAGACGGGTTTTAAGCAAACTCCACCCACAGCCACGTCCCATAAGAGCTGAGAGTAGCCGTCTCTAGGGCTTGTGAGACCTGACCTTCCCAGGGGATCCCCCGCCCCGCCCTCCGCAGCCTTCAGGTGTCAGCTCAGATGCTACCTCCCCAAACAGCCCTCCCTGACTGCCCTGCCTCCAAGTTGCTCTGTTCAATCGCCTCTTTTAAAATCATCTGTCACCTTACAGCCTGGAGTGTGTGTGGCCCGTTTATCGCCCGGCTCCCCCTCCACTCCCTGCCTAACATGCCCTGTGTCCCAGCACCTGGGGGAGCTCCCGCTCGCAGCAGCAGATGGGAAAACAGCGTTGAGTGGATGGATGAAGAGCGCTGCACAGACCCCTTCCTCCCTCCACGGATCCCAAGAGATCCCACTCCACGAAGCAGAGAAGCAGGTGCCTGTCCCCGAAGTGATGACTTTCCCTTCTTTCTCTGGGGCGCTGCTCTACACCGAGCACTTCAAGATCTCACTGATTCCTAAAACAACCCTGACAGAGATGGTGCTAACCCCACTTAGATGAAGAGACAGGGTCAGGGAGGTGGAGCAGGATTCGAATCCAGAACTCCCAGCTCTAAATCCCTGTCTGCTTGGTCTGCACTTCACAACCCCAGGATGGGGAAGCACCAGTGTCTGGTCTCGGGGACAGAAAAGTCTCGTGGAGGAGGTGGACCCAAGAGGGTGGCATCTCCTTGGTGCCACATCTTATTTGCAGCTCTTGGTTTCCTGGAACTGTGACAGCAGCAGCAACAACAAGCAACCTGAGGACCCCTCCCCTCCAGGAGCCAGAGTGAGTGACATGAGAGGTCCTGTGTCCAGAGGAACACATGGCTAAGTCTTTCCAAGGCATTGCCCTTCCTAGTATATTAGAAGGGGCCCCAGGGATGCCAAAGTCTCCATCCAAGGGCCCCACATGCCCGCACATATTCTCGGGGAGTAGAGGCCAAACATGCTGATAGCTCGGGAGTGGGGGCCCCAAGCCCTGGGACGTCATTTGCCTCAGTGCGTCTGCGTTGACTCCCTCTCAGGACCAGTTAAGTCTCCAGCCTCTGATTCATACTCTGACCCAGGGCCAGGCCTGGGCATCTTTGTACCTACCTCCCTGCACCGTGCTCCCCAAACTCAAAAGCCACCTGAGAAATGGAACAGTGGCTGCCATCAGGCCTGGGCAGGCAGCGCGTGTCACTTAGGGATCCTGTAGGTTAATGGAGAATTACTCATCTGTGAATCAACAACCCTCTGAGTGGCTTTTGACACAACGGGCCACCCCTGCTCTCTGGGGTCATTCAGGATCATTACCGGCCTCCCTGTCAATGACCCACAGGTGACAGGGTATTGGGAGGTTGTGGGGCCATCACTCTGGGTCCCCCCATGGACACTGGGGGTTTGGCTGGGGCTGAGGTCCCCAGCAGCCTCCGGGGAAGGAACCCACAGAAGCCTCTGTGGAGAGGGGGGCCTTGGGGCCAGGTGCTGGGCTCGCGGGTGGTGGGGGGTTTGCTACAACGCAACATGAGAAAGGAAGAACCGGGCCCTCTGACAAGTCAGCCTGTGCAGAGTTTCTGGAGGGACCGGTCAAGCTGAGAGGGGCATGCTTGCAGGACAGCCGCCAGGACTGGCCGTGGCGGGCCAGCTGTGGTCGCTATGACTGGCCCTTGGCCCCAGGCCATGAAAATTTGTTCCTGGTCCAGGGGTCTTGGTCTTGGCTGTGGGAATGTAGTGCTGGCTGAAGGAGGTGGGCAGGACTGAGATTACCCACAAAGGTTTTGCCATGACCCTGACCCTGACCCCCCAAACCAGTCCTGCTTCCTGGACCCACTGCCTAGCTTATACCTCTTGATTTTGTCCCCATCCTCTCCTGAGGCCTTGAAGCTCAGCTTTTGCCATGCGCCCTCTCCTCCTTCCTCCCCAGCCGTGCCACCTTCCTTAGGCTCCTTGGGTGCCCTGCCTCAGGACCTTTGCACACCCTGCTCTCTCACCATCTCCCTGTGCATGCTCCACTTCTCAGCTTAGGTGCCACCCACTCATCCCTGTCAGCCTGGATTGGGGCAACTCTCACAGCACAGGCCCCACGCTGTCCTTGTTAGCATTTGCAATAGTGTTGATTTTATCTTGATTGGATTATTAGACTATTTGTCTCCTCTGAGATTCAGAGTTCTACAAGGGCCGTCTGTGCCTGGCACATAGGACGGGGTAAAGGCCACTGGTTGTGAAACTAGAGGAAACTTTCAGGTGCCATGTTACACCCAAACAAATAACCAAAATGTTAGTTTATTCTCATTTCCCAAACACAGTTGTAAGAATTCTGTTGGGAGGAGAAGCATTCCATAGTCAAGTGCATTTGGGATTATGTTGTATATCACCACAGATTTCAGAAAAGCACGCGAGGTGGGAACCGGCTAACAGCCCCGAGAAGTCCTGCCGGAAGGAGATCTGCTTCACTTTGGTTAAACCAGCATTTGCAGAGACATCTGACTGGTGAACGTTCTGCTGAGCCCGCCCAGACAGCCATTAGTATACCATGCTTGCTCCACAGAACATGCTGCGGGAAAGTGTTTATCAAATAAACTTCTGTAAGAACGCACTACTGAAACCAGCACAACGCAGCCCTCAGTTAAACGTCCCTGTGTTTTGCTTATTCACTTTTTAAAGTTATCCGATTCTCTCAAACATCTGAGAATTGCTTATACTGGTCGTTTGCATGAGCTATTAAAAAAAAGTTGAATCTTTGTGTCGGCAGTTGTGCATAAAATGGGGAAGGAGACCAGTTCCTTTTCCTCCAGATGGGGAGAAGAGCCATAGAAATGCTGTCTTGTTTCTCCTGTTCATCACTAACGATGATGATGGTGATGGTGATGATGGTGGCAGTGATGATGAGTTTGAGGATCGAGTGGGAAGTTGACAACATAACAGAGATGCCACAGAGAAAGGTGGTAAGAGTCAGCGCTGGGCCCTGACTGCCTGGGTTCAAATCCTGGGCCTGCTATTTTCTACCTTGTGATCTTGGGCAAGGTACCTAAATTCTGTCTGCCTCAGTTTCCCCACTGGTAAAACAGAGATACAAATAGTATGCCTACTTCCAAAGTTTGGGTGAATTTTAAATAAGGTCTTGTTTGTGAAGCTTTTAGAGAAAGCTTTGTCTATATAATAAGGGCTCAGGAAAATTTTTGAGTGAGCCTGGTATTGAGGTGAGAGCTGCAGGCTGGATCTATAGGTTTTTATTTTGATGTCATCAGATGTATTTTAGTCATGAGGGATAAAGGAATAAATGAGAGAAGAAAGGGAAAAATATTCACCGACTCTCAGATCTACAAGTCAAGTGAGAAAAATCAACTCTTATGCCATAAACTCAAACATTGTAATGTGGCCATGGGATCAAGGAAGTGGTGCCAGGGTCCCAGTGGAGGGGTGGGGTTTGGAGAGACTCAACCTTTAAACATCTTGATCAGGGGTGTCCAAACTTTTTACAACATTTTTTACCTAGGGCCATATGAGGTAAAATACACAAACAGCCGGGCCACTCACTCGAGGTGAAGTATGAATTGCCTCACCTGGTTTATTTAAGTGAACTAAGTATATTTTTGGAATTTGCTGCGGGCCAATTAACAATGGATTGCAGGCCACAGTTGGCCCGCGGGCCGCAGTTTGGACACCCCTGATCTTGATGGAAGAAGTCTCAAGCTGACGGCACTCAGAAAGTCTAGCTTCCTGTGTAATATTAGGAGAGTGCAGACTGTTTTGGGAATGCACGTGGCCCCGTGTTACTACACAATTTAATGGCTCCTTTATAGAAGAGCGGGAAGAAAGCTATAGATAAAAAAGCCTTCAAATTAAAAGACTCTTCCCCCCGTGTTCTACATATCCCTACAACTGGATTAAATTTGGCCTGGATGCCTTGTTTGGCACTGGATTACCATTTCTTATCAAGACCTCTTTCTCCCAAGTTTTCATGCAGGTTAATTCCAAATAAATTAATGTGGACAGTGTTAGAACTGTGAACATGTGCACACCCAGGCTCTCATAACAGAGGCAGGCAGCTCAGTGTAGGGAAGAAAATGATGGCACGTCGGCCTCCTTGTGTAAGACCTGTGGCCCTATAATGGCCTTCTCAGGAGTCCCTGTTTTAGTTCCTTCCTGCCTCCGAAGGTAGGAGGCAGAGCATCTTTTCAGTATTCTTACCCATCTTTAGAAGATCCAAGCGCCACTACTTATTTCAAGCCAAACCAGTTCTTCACGAATGCAGCTACCCACCAGCACCTTGCACTTGGGAGGGAGCAATGGAGATGCCTTTGCAGAATGATGTATGAGGTCCAAAGGAAGCTGGCATGGAACACAACCAGGCCTTAGAGCAGTGGCACACAATAGGGCTCCCCCCCAGGGGACATGTTGCTTCAGACATCTGGTGGAAATTATAATGAAAAAAGAAAACCAGCTGATGTGTTGAGCTGTGGCCAGCACAACAGTGGTCCTTACAGACTTGCCTCCCTACCCTACACACGCGTCTCTTCCAATCTTCTCAATAAAACACACCTTTTACACCCAAGAAAGCTGCCCCACTACATGGCTTTACTGTGGAGTATGTATTGATTAAAACATGCTTTGGCATCAAATTTACTTAGTGGAGACTGTCATGTCTTATTTCCTAAAGGCTTTACACGAACTGGCAACATAAATGTGCCCCGTGCGTTTATTCTTCTGCTGCCACCCATCTAAGTGGATGTCAAGGGGACTAGTGATTCAACTGGGTACAAGACACACAAATTCATGGTGAAGATACTGTGTTGACAATGAAAAGTACATTGCTTGAGACGCAAATAGCTCTCATCCTGCCACCTATTTGTGGACATCTGGACAATTCGGACCTTCCCAACTCTTAGTCTACTCGTCTATAGAGGGATGATGATACCTACTGTGTCAGAATTGTCAAGAGGATTAAAGCAAAGCTGTCTGTAACTTAGAAGACGCAGAAGAAAGTGCTCGAGATGTGGTGGTCGCAACTTCCTCCTCCTCTATCACCACCCTCATCATTGTCATCACATTACCGCCAACATTGTCATCAATGTCATCATCACCATCGTGTTCACTACCATCACTACTATTACCATCATCATTTTCATCAACACCTTCACCAGGATCATCACTGCCTTCATTACTATTATCAGGTCTACCATCATCATCACCATCATCACCACCATCATCATCATCATCATCACCACCATCACCGCCATCACCATCATCATCACCATCATCACCACAATCACCACCATCACCATCATCACCACCATCATCATCATCATCATCACCACCATCACCATCATCATCACCATCATCACCACCATCACCATCATCATCACCATCATCACCACCATCACCATCATCATCACCACCATCACCATCATCACCACCATCACCATCACCATCGCCACCATCACCATCATCATCACCACCATCACCATCATCATCACCACCATCACCATCATCACCACCATCACCATCACCATCGCCACCATCACCATCATCATCACCACCATCACCATCATCATCACCACCACCATCACCACCATCACCACAATCACCACCATCACCATCATCATCACCATCATCACCACCATCATCATCATCATCATCGTATTAGGAGCTCACCTGCCCAAAAACAGGGAGGGCAGGACATACAATAAATGTGCCCCCAAATCATGCTGAAAAAACTAATGAACCCCAAAGATGGACATATCCAAGAGTACCTGAGGGGCAACAGAATAGAATACCCAAGTATTTCCATAGCCTGAGACTCTGCACGTCTCAAGAAAGATTCTAGACATTGTGTCTGATATCACAAGTGGCAGATGTGGAAACTTCCTGCGATGAATGAGAATTGTCTTTATTTGGTACCTTGAGGCCAGTGTATTTGCAACTACTGTGTTTCCCCGAAAATAAGACCTAACCGGAAAATAAGCCCTAGCATGATTTTTCAGGATGACATTCCCTGAATATAAGCCCTAATACGTCATTTGGAGCAAAACTTAATATAAGATGCAGTCTTATTTTCGGGGAAACACGGGGTAGGAGAGTGCCAGGGGGTCCAGAGGAGAAGTTGCCCGGGTGTTTGGGAGCGAGTTTAACTAACTGGACAGGGATGCTGAACAGATGTCCCAGGTCTCATACAAGTGACAAAGAGCCTCGGAAAGTGTCTGTGGCTCCAGCAAGGAGCAGTGTGGGCAGGGATCCTGAGAGGATGCTCCTCCAGTGACACCTGGGTAAGTCCCCTCAACTTGCTGGCCCTTCATGCCTTTGTAAAATAAGGTCTGGACTGAACAACGTCTAAAATGTCTCTCTTGCTGCTAAATCCTGCTTTTATGACGATACAAAGTCAGGGAGAAAAGAAATTGATGCATTTCAGTGGCGAGCACATGTTTCTGAAGCAGGAAGTTTTTAAGACCTGCTTTATTTCTGTGGCGTCCAAGTGACAGAGTAATCGGGAATGACCTTCACGCAGCCAGTCCTACCGTAACTTCAGTGTTGTGGAGAGATTCCACTCATCCTTTGGGGGTGGTGGTGAGAAAGTAGGACTCCCTGGGGCGGAGGGGACTGGCAGATGGGGCCGCAGCCATGCAGAGAGAGGCTGCACCACCGGGCTTCACTCTTGGTCCCACCAGACAAGAAGTCGGGAAGACACTGGCTTCTGAGTCGGGGTGTGTGAGAGCAATGGACTCCCCGAGTCTGCGTGTCCCAGCTCCTGCCTCAAGGAGGGCAGAGCTGTGCCGGACGGTCTGAATAGACCGTGGGTTGGGAGGCCCTCAGGGCGCAGCTGCATTTGTGCTTGGATTCCGTGCCAGGAGCCAGTGTGGGCACCAGGAATCTTGGTCTGGTCTCTTAGCGCAGCAGGGTGTTGTGGCGAACACCTGAGATGGGACATGAGAAGGTGCCGAAGCAACGGCTTTGGGAGGGGGGCCGAGCAACATGGTGCTGACAGATGGTGCTGGTTCTGACGGGCGCTTCTGTGTCCCTTTGCAGAGGCAGAGGACCTGGCTGTCCGTGGGTATTGGGCCCTCCCACAGGCTTTGTTTGTCTCACTGATTTCATAAGAATCTGGATTTTCAGCTCCTCTTGAAACCCTGGGGCATCTGGGCACAGTGGGCCCGTGGCAATATCCAGGGGGACGGAGACAGGAGACAGTACCGTCTTTAGTGGGGGCACCTGCTCTCATGTCCGCTGCAGCCCCCACCTCTCCCTATTGTCTCACACCCAGCCTGGCCCCAGGCACTTGCCCTTACCACAGGGAGCGCCCCACAGCCTCGGCTCCCACACGGTCTCCACTCAGAGGCTTGCTTCTTATGGTTTAGTCCCACTGGGTGGCTGTGTACATGAGGGAAGCTGGTCTTGCAGGAGCCCTTCAGACTGGCCCAGCACTGGCATCGACCGACGACCTCTTATGGGTCTGCGGCCATCTCCCTCCCATCCTGCCTGAGCCCTTCCAGACACTCCCAGCTCACCGAGGATTCTCTCACTTGTGCTGCACTTTTGCAGAATTGAGCATAATATGCTGATCGTAGGCTGTCAGCCCCGAGCAAGAGGGCCTCTCACCTCCTTCATTCTGGACCATATACCTTCATTAAGCCAGTCCCTGGTGATGTTCAATTTCCCCAGCATACTGCAGAGCTCAGAATCAACTGAAATCTCCTGTGTGTTGGACCCCAAGTGCTGCCAAACTAGTGGGACACAGTCAGGGTGACATAGCCTTCCAGAATGAGGTAGGGACGAGTGACCTGGGATAGGCCACTGCAGCCAGTGTCCGGGGCCTGGATTCTGATCTCCACCCGTGATGGTTATTTTTATGTGTCAACTGGTCTGGGATACGGGGTGCCCAGATACTTGGTCAAACACTGTTTTGGGTGTTTCTGTGAGGGTGTTTTGGATAAGAATATTTACATCAGGGGACTCTGAGTAAAGCAGATTGCCCTCCCTAAAATGGTTGGGTCTCATCCAATCAGGTGAAGAACAGCCTCCCTGGACACGGGAAAGATTCTCCACAGACAGCCTTCAGACTTCATCCTCACCACTGCCTCTTCAGGGTCCCCTGTCAGCCAGCCCACACCGCAGAGTTTGGACTTGCCGGCCTCCAGAATTACGTGCGCCAATTCCTTAGAGTAAACCGCTTTCTCTACATACTCTCCTCCTATTGGTCTGTGTCTCTGGAGAATCCTGACTCACATGTCGCCTTCTCTCCCCACCCGCAACGGATGGGCAGATTGCCCAGTGGTGCGTCTGCCGGGTGGGTTATGTGTGATCTGCAACCCGCTGTCCTGGCATTTTACATTCCAAGACCGATCTGACAACGCGGCCCCCTGTTGTGGCCGGGGCAGGTGGCCCTCACCTGTCATGGAGAAGGGCGAGGTGGGGCAGCTGGCTATTCTGACAAGCTCAGCGGCCTGTGGGCGGCCGTGCTTGATGAAATTCGACCGCCCACCAGAACTCTGTGAAGCCTGAGGACCTCACAGTGACACGCTCACTGGGGGAGTGAGGGTTTGGGGGGTCACGCCCGCTAGTGCTTCCTCAGAGATGTTTCCACCCACTAGCTCCACCCTCGGGCTGCCCACAGAGTGGGCACCAGGAAAACCTGGGCGGCTGCTGTCTGGGTCACAGCTGTGCTGTAGCACCCCACTTCAGAGGCCCCGGGAACTACAGGTCTGCCACGCTACTTTTCTCCCTTTATCAGTTTTCGTTTGAGCACCATAATAAAAATTCTGATAATATAAAAATGGCAATAACTCTGCCCTATAAAAATGACTGTCTCCTCCCGCTACTGCTGTCATCAGAGGCTCAATAATAACACTCACAACACGAGACAAGGTGGTTATTGTATTAAAATGAATAAATGACAAAGGTTTTTATTACAAGAGTGATTTTTCTAGGCATCAAGATGGTTTTTATGTTGTTCTCGAGTAATAAACATAATTCACCAACACATTAGAGCGCCGACCTTAGCATCTGAAGGCACAGTCACTGCAAATAAGTAAATTATTAATGAGGTGTTGTCTAAAAATAAAACTGGAAAGCCCCACCTTTCTCCTACAGAAAGAAATAAAATATCTAGTCACCCTCAAAGGCAAAGGAGCTGGAAACTAACTTGCCTGAGGAGCCGCTTTGCTTGTGAACTTGCATGGAAGGGTGACCCATCCCACAGTCCTAGCTCCCCTCTCCTTCCCTCCACAGAGGCTAAAATTATGCCAACTATTTGCTGTCCCGGCCTCCCTGGCAGCTCGAGGTGGTCTGTGACCAGTCTCTGAAGGATGAGACATACGGGAAAGTCTGAGGGGGATCCTGGATATTTTAGCATTCCTGACAACAAGCACGAAAAGATAATTCACCAAGAGGTAACTGCTGTCACCTCTTGAAGTGGACACGATGGCAGGCGCATTGGCAGCCCCCTTGCAAGCACGAGGACACAAAGCCAACAGCTAGGGTGGCAGAGTCAGGAAATAAAGGGGTCACGTCTTCAAGGGCATCACTGAGCTAATCATGAACCATCACCAACTCCCTCTTCTTTACTTCTCATAACACGAAATAAAGACAGAGTGCCCAGGCCACTCACTGTAGGTTGGACTCTGTTCCTTGCAAGGAAAGCAGCCTCAGGGGTGCAGAGAGCAGGATGTCCTTGCCAGGAGGCAGAGGGCTCTCAAAGAAAGCCAGGGCTGCCTGGTTGACCACAGGGCCTGTTTCCCAGATGGACAGGGTACCGTGTGCTTGGAGACCCCAGGGGCTCCTCTGAATGGAAGAAGAGGACTTGACTGGCACAAGCAGGTTATTGAAAAGTCTGTTCTTGGCTTGGGTGTGGGACTCAAGGCACAAGCCTGGGTGCTGTGGGTTCCAGGAGCTCGGCGTGGGGCCCTGCGGGGGGCCCTCCGACACCTGATGTGTTGGAGACTCGGTTTCTCACACCTGCAGCCTCTGTCAACCCCAAGGCCAGCAAAGCTCTCCCGGGGCCTCTCCCTGGGGCCCCGCTGCCCGGACAGCCCAGGCCGATCCCGCCGCCCAGGGGCCGGCGCCCACCAAGGACGGTCGGTCGGCATGGTGACGGTGACGGTGGGTGGACAGCGGTGCTCACGTGTCACGCTCGGGCGATGGTACACGTGTGCGTGTCCGGGTCGGCTATTTATTATTTCTTTTTTGTGAAAGAAATCGGAAGAGGTTCTGGATAAGTGGGTGGAGGGGAGCACGTCTCTACTTTCTACTTTGTTCCTTTATAGAAATTCAAGAGAATTTTCTAAGCATGTTCACATATTACTTCTATTTACATAAAAGGTCAGTAATGATGATCTGAGTGGGGGTAGAAACCATTTTCTTTTTCTTATTTTATTTCTCTGAATTAAAGAAAGACTACGACATATTACATATTATTTTTTTAGAAAACCACTGAGCTGCATTGCTGATGACCTTGCCAGTGGGTCACCTGCCCTCAGAGCGGGTGCCATGTGACGCAGAGTGGATCCATACACTTCTCCCTCCTTTCTGGGGTTTGGACACAGGCACCGTTTTCCCAGCAACACTGGCATGACCACTCTAAGGGGAGAAGGGGGAACCAGGAGGGGCACTGTGTATGGGGGAAGGGAGGTCTTGGGGACCCCAGATGACCTTGGGGTTCTCTGGGAAAGGCAAGGCTTGGGGAAGATGAGTGCAGAAGGCAGGATGGGAGGTGGGGACCCCAAGTCTGAAACAAGGTGTGGCCAAGGGGATGGAGAGAGGAGGAGGGAAGCCAGAGATAGTCCCCCGAGAAAAGTGGCAGATATTGCAGGAGAAAGGAGAACGGTGACCCTAATTCCAGGAGTTCTGCCCGAGGAGTCTGGCCCGAGGCCTTTCAAAGCCAGTCTGCCACAGCTCAAGACCATGGAGTCAGATCAGTAACGCGCCCCCTCCGCTCACTGCACCCTGTTATCTGCCCTGGGTCTGATCCAGTCCCCAGAACCCGGCATGCTGCAAAATAATAGCTAAGTAACCGGGCCCCTTAAATGAATATGCATTTCATCAGCACAGCTAAAATAGCTCCCTGAGAACCGTCTTTCCTCCTCACGTGTACAGAGCTGGAGAGAAGGGCTGGCAATTATGTGTGTGTCGCAAGCCGTCCCAGCCCGGCGGGGGGCTTCGCGCCTTCATGTAAATTATACCAATCAGCAGCAGGGGAAAACCCCCCACAAGGATACAAGCAGTGATGCTTTCTTCTAACTGGTGCACACAAGTACTAGGTCACGGCAAACAGAGTGTGTGGGGTGGCATCGTAAAGCGAGTGCCTGGCTCCAGCTCAGCCATCCTCACGAACGCATGCCGTCACCTCCATGATGTGTTTGGAGGAGACGTGACCTATTGCAGAGTTTACAGGTCTGCAGAAGACAAATGCATTTGGAATTTTCCCGGGAGGAACGGAGATGTGAAGGCAGTGCAGCTGGAACATAAGCCATGATGCAAATATCAGCGCTTCATTCTCTCCGTGGGTCCCTCCCTTTTAGAAGGGGACACTTTGAGGGCCAATGCAGTTTCCCAGGGGTCACCTCTGACACTACTTCATGTCCTGCCAGGCCTAGCCAACATGCTCGCCGAGGGAAGATCTGCGAGAAATGAAGTCCTTGCGGGTCCCAGAGCCTGGACCTCAGAGGAGGGGCTGAGACCAGAGGAGAGAAGCCAGCGGCCCATCCAGACAGGGTCCTCGGTCTGAGAGGGCACCTGGGCACCTGGACGCAGCCCCCGGGCTCCTGCTGCCGTGCCAACCTCAGAAAGTTCCAGTGGGCTCCCAGCAGCTCTTTCTTGTTCTTTGTAAGTAACCCAGTGGCCAGGATGGGGAAGAAAGAGATGCAGGAGATTACAAGAACACAGTGCTAAGTTGTGTCATGACTTAGGGTGACATGCGAGGTTATCGGGGATGAAGACATTTAGAGGAGATGCCCAGAGAGCCAGTCTGCACCTCGCTCCCGAGAGACGCCACAGGGGTCAGAAACACTCCCAGGCCCACGCAGGACGAAAGCAACTTCCCACACTTGTCATTCAGACCTGGAGGCCTGGAGGGCAGCTCACCTGACGAAAGGCAGAGATGGAGAGAAGGGTGGGGAGGGCAGTGGGCCCCTGGCTCTCAGGGGGGAGCAGGCAACCTGGACGGCTGAGGCTCAGGCCAGGCGTCAGGCAAGCACACAGCCTCCCCGCGTCACTTACAGAAACAAGTGTAGGTGGCAGAGGCGGGATTGGGGACAAGCACAAATGACCTCTGCAAGCCCAGACTCAGCAGAGGGTGCGGGGGGAACCAGAGGGCAGCCTGTGGCAGGAGTGTCCAGCGGCCGAGGCTGTGGCCGCAAAGTGTGGTCTGTCAGGAGAGCTGCTGCCCTGTGGATAAACTGAGGTGACAGCGATTCCCTGTGAGTTTCCTCCAGACTCTGTCAGACTCCAGCCTGGTTCCCACTGCCCTGGGGACAGATTTCAGGATTCCACCAATGGGCTCGCCAATCGCAAGGAGCCAAGAGGTCACTTCCGGCTCAACTGACAGCATGGTCTCCACCTGGGGCAGGCAGCTCCTTTTCATAACCCGTCTCTGACTCTGGTTGGTAAAATCATGGCCTCCATTGTTATAGGAATTAACGCCTCACAGGAAAAGGAACATAGATTTGGTGTTTAAGGAAGTGGAAAATAGAATTTTCCTTTCTTTTTTCGTAAGAATCTCAGCTGAACTCGGCTGTCAGAATCACTGCCTTTGAATTTAGAAAATCGGGGAGCAACGGAGAGCAGTTTAATCTTGCTGTGTGCTTTACCCCTGTGAATGTTGGGGAAAATATTATCAGGCAAATAATGATGAAAGCTGATACAAATGGCGAGTGGATTTGTAGGCTGGGAAAGGTGGCCACACCTCCCGAAATAATCTCCCGTCTCCTCTGGTCTCCTTCCTCCCAAGGCTGCTGTGGGAACAGACCCGCTTCCGGGTCGCAGCTCAGGGCCCCCAACTGCCCTTTTGTGGGAACTTTGCTTCTGAGTGAAGCTGGTGTGTGAATCCATTTGGGGGCACTGCACAGGGGAGCTGTCTGGAGAGTCCCCACTTTGCTCCCTGAATGGAGGTGCCTGAGTTTCCCTGGGTTTCAGGACACTTTAAGCAACTCGGCCAAGGCCGAGTGAAATTGCTTCCTTAAACCTTCTTTTGTAAATGAGAGTAGTGGAGGGTTTTGTAAATAAGCACGGGGACGAGGCGGCCGGGAGAACCAAGGACAGGTGGCCGGATCCCGGCTCCCACCTCCAGTGTCCGGGCATGGCTTGACCTCGATAACCCAGGACTACGTTTCAAAGATTTAGCATCAGAAATCCAGTGTTCCTTCAGTGTATTTTCATTCTAGCTTGGAATTCCTCTGGCCTTGGCCTCCAGGGCTGAGAACATAATCTCCAAACTTTTATGAGGTCACCTGGTCCCGTTGCTGAAAAGATGGATTCTAGAGAAGCAGGTTTTCTACTGGAGGGGTGGGGGTGGTGGTGTGGGTTCCTGAGGACCAAGGGGTTTAATTTTAGAGGGTTCATCCTTCAGAGATCTGGGAGTGAGGCTATGCTTTCCTGTGGACAAATGTGGTCACAAGTACAGAAGTTGCTTGAATTACCACAGAGGCCATTAGTGGGGCTTCACAAACACTTCTTGGTCACAAAGCATGGTGCCCACGACGAGGCCACTGGGGGGGGGGTGACCGCACTGTTGCCTCTCCTTGGTGGCTGTGTCAGCCCTGGAGTCATGGTGTTCAGCGTAGAAGGATGTGGCAGGCCACGCAGCATAAGCCCTTTCTGCCCCACACCCTCCCAGTCCCCCAGTGCCCTTGGGCACGTGCTATGTCCATTTAACATGGTCCAGGGAACGAAAGTGCACTCAAGGCTCAGACTTTCCTGGCATCCTGTTCAGTGAGTCTGGAGGCCTTGAGCTGCTGCAAAACCAGGCAGGGCATCCTTGGTTCATGGATGGGTAGAAATTCAGTTTTAGGAGCCATATCTCGCGGTCCACATCTGTGCTAGCATACACCAGACGCCGTGTGTATTACAGACTGGGCAGGGCCAGGGTAGGGGCACGTGGGACGCCTGCCGTGGGGCACAAAGGCGCATCAGCCTTCACTGGGGCGAGCAGGGGGCGGCTTGATGGAAAGAAGCGACACAGTGTCGATGTTGCCCCACTCACCCGGGGTCCCGGGGGTGAGAACACGCTCCCCTCAGAACGTACTCTGGGTGGCCTGTGTCTGGCAGTGAGGACACGCAGCGGCGACCTTACTGAACGCTCTTCGTCGCAGCGTGGAAGCTGTTGGAGGGCTGGGACATTCAGGATGAGAGATTTACGATGGTACCAATTACACTCACTCCCGCATCTTAAATACGAGTTTCACGGGTGTATCCCTGTAAGGGAGGCTCATTTTCATATCACCGCAAAGCAGGTTTAACTGCGTGCTGCAAACGAGCTCCCGGAACGGGAGCTTTGCCATTCATCTTGTGCACAATGGGTTTCCTGCAAGTTATTTTGGGAGCCTCCAGCACACACACGGGTGTGAGAAGTCCGGCGTGCACCAGCTCGCCGGCGGGAGGCGGCAGAAACCAGAGAAAACGGCCGCAAGGATGAGACTCGCAGGGCCGATTTGCCAGCCTGGATCCCCGGGGTGGGTCCCAAGGATTGCTCTGAAGGCCTGGGCTCCAGTCCTGTTCCTATGTCCCAGCTGTGTGGCGGGGAACACGTTACACATAGTCTCTGTGCCTCACTTTGCTTGTCTACAAAATGAGGGTGACGGTGTGACGATGGGATGAGTTAGTTCCGGGGCCATTCTCGGGGGGCCAGTCCTCTGTCCGCTTAGGAGGTGAGCATGTACCATCCTGTTTACAGACGAGGTAGTGGACCCTGAGGGGAGGTAGGCAGCCCACCGTCACACAGCTGGGAGGTGACTGGAACCCAGGGCTTGAGCTCCCAGGGTGGGCTCTTCTGGGCAGGTCGCCCTGGCCGGCTGCTGGGCGAGGGTCAGCAGCCCTGAGAGGTACAGCTGTCCCCCATCCTCTGCTGGGTCCATGCAGAGTCTGGGTTCTGCCTTTCTAGCCCAGCTGGCACACAAGCTCCTGTCTGAGCCTGGAGCTGTGGTCTACATGCTGGAATGTAGGTGGCTTTGGGGCCACATGAGCACCCCCAATACACCAGCTGGGGGCCTGGGTGGGGGAGATGCCCCAGCAGCCACACCTCCCTGTAGGATGCCACCGGGGCTGTGATGGAGGTGTCATCGGAGAGGGCAGTCAGCAGGCTGTGGGGTCCCCAGGCAGCCAGGGAGGAGCTCCCTGGGGAACAGAGAGTCTCACCACTGTCCAGGTGGAGGAAATGAACTGTGCAGAAGCTGGTAAGGGCCCGGCCATTGTGGCCGTGGTGGCATCGAGTCTGAGGCCCCAGGTAGGCAGCACCTGTGGCCCCCCTTGCTCTGCGCCCTGTGCCCTGGGGCGAGGCCATTGAGCCCTCTCTGTGCAGTGTTCACACCAGAGCTTTGGAAGCACACAGGCGTGGACTTCCTCCTGTGTGACCTCGGGCAGGTGGCTCAGCCTCTCTGACGCTCAGTTTCCTCATCTGTGATGCTCACTCTATCGGAACTGGGGAGCCGGGGGCCAGGTCAGAGGCAGAGATGAGGCACAGTGCTTCGCACCCGAGTGCCCGGACAAGAGGGCGCTGTTATCTACAATAGCGGTCCTCGGCAGGGAGAGAAGCCGTGAGGACCCTGAGGCCCTGCTGGGCGCGTGGGTGAGTCCTGGCTCATTAGTGGGAGCTGGCGGGAGCTTGGAGCACATTTTAAATACTCCCCATGCACTCTGTGTACACTGTTAATTCTCAGAACTGAAGGGTTTGCCAAAGATGTCAGAGATTCCGTTTGAAATCTAAGGCAGGAATAATTTAAGACCTCTGTGTGTGTGTGAGAAGGGAGGCGGCAGGACGTGAATTTTACTGGGTCTCTAGTGTGAGCGTGGCGGCCTGCCGCCCCAGGAGCCCAAGTACCGGCCGCTCGGGCGGCCCTGCCTGTTCCCAGGCGACTGTCGTCTTTCCTGACCTGGGAGTGCAGCTGACCTGCTCGAAGAGGCCTCTCTGTTGTCATGTCTGGGGAGCTGGGCAGCTGCTTAGAAACGAATCACTCCTCTAACATAGCTGGGGTATAGGAGCAGGGAGGTGGAGGAGGCTGTGTGCGTTTTGCACAAAAGTAAAGCCTGGGAAACGCTCACGCCTGAGTCCTGCTGCCCTCAGCTCACCCACAGGCCTGGTCGGGAACGAGACATCTTCTGTGTGAATGCATGAATGTCTGCTGGTCGGTGACCGAATCACACGCCAACGACCGGGAGTGTGTTCATCAGATTCCAAAGTCATGTTTGGGACAGTTTGACTTAAAATACAGGCCATGTGGAGTAGAAGAAATCCTCTCCAGAGGTTAGAGGCACATCAGAGAACGGTGTGAACATCCAGGCAGCCGGTGCCCTGCCCAGACCTGCTTCACTGGGCAGTGGCCCCTCTGCAGCTGCTCCAGCTCACAGCTGTAACCCCGTCTTTGGAAAGCTGCCCATGGCCAACGGGGACCCCACCAGGCGGCCTGGCCATGACTGCTACAGAATGCCCCGGGGAGGGGGGCAGGGCTGAGGGACACGTCCTCTGCCCGTCCTGCTCCTCCCCTCCTCTCTTCCCTTCTCCCCATTACATGTACCCAATCCCAGTCTGAGTTCTGCTACCAGGGAACCAGAGCGAGCGGAGGCAGCCACGCCTGAGAGCGGTAAACTGAGGCACCATGAAGTGCCAGTGATGCCCCCAGTGGGGAGACTGCCGAAAATGCCAAGGTGGAGTGGATGGCAAAGCCCCCGGGGCTTTAAATACAAGCCCCAATGGAAAGTCTTCAGGCTGCAGACGTCCAGGCTGCGTCCTTCCGTGGGCGCTGCTGGACTCACACAGCAACGCTGGCAGGGCTGGGCCACCAGAAACCAAGGACCCTGTGGACGGTGCGGCAGCCATTTGCAATTTGTTTTCCATTTTCAACAAGTTACTTGTGTTGGCTTTGCTTATCGCTGTAGGGAGGGCTTCCTTTTCTCATCACAAACATGCACGAGCTGAATATTGATTGGCTTTTCCTTGCTTCAGATCGTCAAGGGTTTGATCTTCGTTACAGGCAAGTATGCTGATCAGTGCTGTCCCTTCTGGGTGTGTCTGTGCGAACCAAGCACGGGCATTTAGCTCACAGCCCCGATGGAGGCAGCCCTGCGAGGCCGCGGTGGGATCCGCGTCAGCAAAACTCGTCTCGTAAGCCTGAGGCATTTGGATCTTTCCTCCAGCAATTTCCACATCCACCTGCATCACACCCTCAGCAGAGATTCATTTCTTTTCTCCCTGAGAGTTTGGGGATGTCTGTGGTTTCTGAAAACCTGATTTCTGCTGTGTTCTTCCAGAACGCGTGCCTGATAGCACATGGCTGCTAGTTCTGCAGGGGTAGGTGGGGAGCTCATCTGGTGGATGCCTTTCTAGGGCCTGTTACACATGCGGCATGATTTGCAGAGCAGGATAATGTCAGGATATACAGCCCCTGGCGAGCCCAGCCAACAAACGGCACAGGCCACACACTCCCGAGGGCTCCTGCTGGACAAGCCGGTGGGTAGCTGCGGTTGTGCTGGAAAGCTGTGAGACCCAGGGCTGACCAGGTGTCTGGAGGTCGGGTGGTTCTCGGGGACGGTGGCCCCTGCTTGGTTCTGCCCAGGCTGGCACAGCTGCCTTGGAAAGCTGACTCTGTGATTATTTCAGAGTCAGAAACGTCACAGCCTTTGGGGTCGCCCTTGGTGGGTCAGGGATCTGGAGATGGGGGAGAAGCGGGGGAGGGGAGCAGAGGTGGGGACACGCAGACTCTGATCCCCAGTGGGTGTGACTCACTTTTTATGATTCCTGATAAAACCCGCCACTGAGTGAACAGAGGGGTCAAAACTTGGGCCTGAGGAAACCAGGCCAGGCACGCACCCAGCTTGGGTTTGGTTTTCTTGGGGACATTATAAAACATTCTTTATTAAATTTCTATTTGATTACAGTCTCAGTTAGTGGGATTGTGGCATGTCACTTAATCGTCTCCGTTTAAAAAATAGGTTTTGAGTGACAGTAGGAACATGACATGACACTGTCACTACAATTCAGTCATGATGAAGTGTGTCCCAGAGCTTCTGTGTCACAGAGAGCCTTGAGTCTGACTCAGCATTTCCTCCCTGAGACAAATTCCTTTAAAATAAAAGTTGGGGGGTTTTAGATTTTGTTTTGAGGTTAGCTAGCTTTGCCTAGCAACTCTTCTTTTATTTATTGAGTTAAACCCCCCCCACATAACATTAAATTTCCATCTCTACCATTTTTCTGTGTATAGTCCATCAGTGTTAGGTGTATTTCCACTGTTGTACAACCGACTTCTAGAACTTTTTCTTCTTGCAAAACAGAAAGTCTATCCCCACTAAACTCTAATTACCCCTCTACCTCCCACCCATGGCTGGGGTCAGCTTTTGCTGGAAAGAGTCTCAGTAACCTGTCTCCACGGAAAACCACTACGATACACAGTGAACAAGCAACAACAAGAACAACAGTAACAAATAACAGCTACACCACAACCCCTTCCCCTGCTGCCCCAGGATGCCCAACTCCTGGCCCTGTATCCACGCCGACTGCCCTCCCTTCTTCCCTGGGGTCGGCCAGTGTCCTGCTGGCCGGGGAACCATTAGTGTGACTGGCCTTGCCTGTCCTCTCACTTTTCCACCCCTGTCTGGAGGGCCAGTCCGGGCTCCTGCTGGAGGACGTGTAGCTCTGTGCTCAGACCAACCCCTGGCCAAGCCCCCAGGCACGAGCAAGACAGCGGGCTCTGTGTGCGGCCCGCGTGCAGGAGACTGCTGCCACAGATGCAGCCAACTTGCAAAACAAGGCCCAGTCATCTCTGTCCCGACAAAACCGACCGACCGCCCGGCACACTTAGAACGGCATTCACACTCTTCACGGCGGCTCCAAGTCCCGCCGGGATCCAGCCCCCCACTCCAGCCTCACTGCCCCTGCCCCGGACGGGGCTGTCATGTCTGCACGCATTCATTCAAGGCTCTGCCTCTCCACGCAGCTCGCTAGTGATGCGAACCCCACCCTGGCGAGAGGACGCCTGCTTCTGTCCACCTGCTCAGGCTTCAGCGCACGCGTGCCAGCCTTGGTCTCACCATCACCTCCCGGCCTCACGGGCGTGTGGATATGATCACACACGTCACCTGTCCGCACACTGGACGTGGGTCTTCAACCAGGTGTCACCTGTTTGCAGGTTCCTCTGAATTGGGGGTGGTTTTACTGGTGGGAACTGTGAAGACACGAGGAGGCTCGTCTTCTGGGGTGTCATGGACAACTGGCCACCACATGTACAACCACAGGTGAATTTGCTTTCTGAGTTGTTTTGACCCGTCACGCCCTCTGTTCAGCCAGTAGCCACCTCCAGAAAGACCGGAGCCGGTTGTGACGGTCCTCGGTTCCTAGAAAGGCTTCTGAGCAGAAACAGGAGGGCGACTTCCTTTCGGGAGGAGTCAGATCATATCTATTAATTCCATGTTTAAGGTCTCCAGCCCCCCGGGACCACTCACCCTGGCCACCGTTACTGACATGCATTTCCCAGGCTGTGACAGGTCCCTGCTGCTGGGACCTGAGATGATTGTTGGTGACGGAGGGGTACAATCTACCTTAAACAATAACACCCTTTTGCTGCCATTTCAGCGGGGGGAGGTCTATTCTCTTTAGGCCTCGTAATGAGGGTTTTTCATTAAACAATGGTTACATAAAAAGTCCTTTAAAATAAACTTGTTTAGTTTAAAAGGCGAGTTGATTTAAATAACAGCATCAGAGAAACAACGGCACATGTGGTAGCCTGCCAAAGACGGGAACGTGAAGGCCGGGTTGCGAAGGGCTCGCCTGGCCAGCTCGCCGGCCGGTGTGCTGACAGTAAACAGGGACGCATGTGACAAGAGCTGACACGTTGTGAGGCTCACAGCATCACCGGGAGGGGGACAGCATAACAGAGAAGCCGCTCCGAGGGACTGCTGTTCTGCTGCAAATCACATTAGGAATGAATTTTGCATATATTCTCCTTAATGTTCCGAGACGTGGTGAGATCCAGGAGGGGCAAAGCTGGGACTGGAGGAAAACCCTACACATCATTAAGATCGAGAGTAGGCCCCTAATGTGCCCACAGACTCAAAATGCGGTCTAAACGGAGGCTTTCTCCTGACTGCAGGGCACAGTGGGTATCAGTGTGTCTCTGGACCATCCTTTGCCACATTATTTTTCTTTTCTTTGCAGCTGGCATTGCTACATGTGAAACAAGTCCAAGGAAACAGATGTATCCATTAGAATCCAAATCAAAGTTGGATTCTCCAAGTGCAGATCCCTTGGTGACAGTGTTCTTGAACCCAGAGCCCTGGCAGCTCGGTCCCCACCTGGACACCTGTCACCTGGCCCAGGCCTGCTCTCTAAGCCACTGCACCCCACCACGGACTTGCAGACCCGACATTCAGCTGCACGTGCTCCGCGTGACTGTAACACAGCCAGAGTTCATCCCCCTGCACTCGCCAGCCTCCTGGTCACTTCCGATTGGACTGGGGCATGCTGGCTGACTGGCCTCTTTCACACTGGAGACGTGTCCAGCCCAGGGTCACTGCTCCTGCCACAGGCTTGCCCCAGGCGGTGCCCCGCCCAGTCTAGCCCACCCTGCACGGTTCTGCATCCCAGCCAGGCTCGCCAGCCCACTGCTGGGGGGACGTTACTTAATATAATGACAGATGACATTACTGGTTATGAGTTTTCTGGCTTTGTGAGCATCTCAAACTTTAGCATCCTGAGGGTTGAAAAAGTACTATGTGCAGACAAAAATCTCTAGCACCTCCTTGCCTGTATTTCAAAGTTCCTAAGTATCTAGTTATCCTTTTTATTTATTTTTAAATTTCATTGGGGAATATTGGGGAACAGTGTGCTTCTCTAGGGCCCATCAGCTCCAAGTCATTGTTCTTCAATCTAGTTGTGGAGGACACAGCTCAGCTCCAAGTCCATTCGCCGTTTTCAATCTTTAGTTGCAGAGAGCCAGCCCACCATCCCATGCGGGAATTGAACCGGCAACCTTGTGGTTGAGAGCTCGTACTCTAACCAACTGAACCATCCGGCCGCCCCTCCAGAAGCTCAGCGGCAGCTCGTTGTCTTCAATCTAGTTGTGGAGGGTGCAGCTCACTGGCCCATGTGGGAATCGAACCAGCAACCCTGCTGTTCAGAGCCTGTGCTCTAACCACTGAACCATCCTCTTGATGCAAAACATTTTCCCAGTCAGTTTGTCCCATCACGTCCTCTGCACCGGCAAAGTCATAATCCCTCAGCTTGTCTGTCCTCTTGCGTCTGTTTATTTTTCTGAATGCTATTTGGTCAATACTCCATGGCTGCTTCACATGTATTATCACAGCACGCAAGTCCTGCCCTCCCAGACATCAGCAAATGCCAAACCTCAGACGGGGACGAGAGACTGTGGACTCCCTAGCTGGGAGGACAGGGAGCAGATGGGGCAGGGAGAGTTCAGGCCCTAGTGGACTGAGCTTGAATAGATTGGACTCGGACACCTTAGGACAGCCTGTCATTAGCTGCTAAGAGCAAAGCCCACAGCCCAAGCTGTCTAACACCCCACCCAAGACACCGCTGGGCAGAGCGGGGCTGGACCTCCTTGCGGTTCTGGAATATGCAGCTGTGGCTTTGACAACACCCACTCTTTCTTCCAACAGCACTTGCTTTCTTCCCCGAGGCAGCTTCTGGTCACAGCTTCTGCTTGGCCTGGAGGATCCCACCAGACGCCTCCTGAGCCCCTCCCAGTAGCACTGTTGGGCTCGGTCAGTGGGTTCCTGCAGATTGGGACGCCTTGCTCAGGATGTCCTGCTTCTGAGCTCTGGCACCCTGCAGCTCAAACCCGACACACCTGCCTCCAGGAGAGAGGCGGACAGTTCCTACAAGGAGAAGGGAGGGATTTGGGGCAAGCAGAGTCTGGGGGCTCCAGGCAGGAAGGGGCACCAGGCACTTTCAGGAAGAGAAGGGAGAGCTGCCCACTGGCTGGAACTGACCTCTAGGCCATCAGGAGCCTTCGCTGGAAGCAGCTGGCAGGTGGTGTTGCTGGAGGGCAGCACCAGAGGGTGGGGTGAGGGGAGGTGAGAGTGTGGGCAGTGACCCTGCAGGGGAAAGTCCCTGTGCCTGCTCAGGGCAGAGGGACCAGATGGATGGTGCATGGGATGCGTCCCCACAGCTGGCCTCCAGCAGGCGCTCCATGCAGTGCCACTTCACCATTCTGTCCTAGGCTTTGCCTTTTGGGCGGTTCTCAGACCACCCAAATGGCAGGCTGGCGGTGCTTTTCCCACCTGAACGAGGTCTGCCAGCTGACTGTTTCCTATGGTCCCCCCTTACAAAAATAAACCCTTTCGAACATGTGCCTCTTTTGTCAGGATAACTTGCAAGTTTGGCAACTTCCCTGACAAGAGACAAATGTGCACAAGAAAAAGTTTAGCTCATTTATACAGTTGACCCTTGAACAACATGGGTTTAAACTGTCTGGGTCCACTTCTATGCAGACTTAAAAAAAAAAATACATAGAGTACTGTAAATGTATTTTCTCTTATGATTCTCTTACTAACATTTGCTTTTTTCTAGCTTATTGTAAGAATACAGTATGTAATACACATAACAAAAATATGTGTTAATCGACCTTTTACCTTATATAGTAGGCTATTAGTAGTTAAACAGGGGAGTCAAAAATTATACATGGATTTTTGACTATGGGGTGTCGGCGCCCCTAAGTCCGTGTTCAAGGGTCGTCTGTAATCCTACTAACTCTGCTGCCTTTTCTGTGCCTCCTGAGGACAGGGGACAAACAGCGGGACCAGCATCCTGCATGGTGACTTGTGGACACTGATCTTATCACACGTGGCCCTTCTCCTCCGGGGGATGCGGGTTTTTCAGCGTTGAGCCTTCTACACCTGCAGAACCCCTGGCAATGGAAGCTTTTCTCATAACAGACCTTCACTTGGGCAGTTTAGAAATAGAGGTTTGATAGGAGGCTGGGAAATACATGATTGAAGCTTTCTTTCAGATGGCCCTCCTTCGGTGGCAAAGCCAGGAGCTGGCGTGTCCCCACCAGGACCACGGTGGATACACTGAAACTGTGTCCCCAGAGGATGCCCACATGCAATGGTCGGCAGCGGAGCCAGCCCGGAGGTGCCCTGGCCCCGGCAGAACCGAGTTCCCGACATGGATGGCCTCCGTCAACAGGAAGATAAGCTCAGAGCAGCGGAGATTTTGGTTCTAATTCCCCAGCCAAAGCTACCCTAACATGGAATCAAGTCACCGTTTCATATTTCCAAATAAAGTTGAATAGGCAAATGAAACATCTCGTTTGGGAACCAAACCTCAATTTAAATACTGCTGCTCCTGGAGGTAGGGAACTTTAAACTCTGAAATAGCCAGCCCGGGGAAACTGGTGTGGACGGACTTTGGCTGCGTGACTCTGTGGCCCCATCAATTGCTGGCGAGGATGGGCCGCCATGCGTGTGCCAAGTACAAGTGAGCGCCTCGCTGACCCAAAAGCATCCAGTAGCTGGAGCTGGTCCAGGGCCACCCAGAGGGGACCCATAGCCTTGCGTTGACACAGGGACCAGGCCGGACGAGTGGCCAGCATTGCTTTCATTCAGAGGTGCCAGCCCAGCCCCAAGAGCCAATAGCAACTGACCCACGGCGCGGTCCTGTGTTACAGGGGAAACTGAAGCACAGGGAGGCAAAGCTCCTAGCCTAGAGATACAACCAGAAAGTGTCAGAACTGGATCCGATCCCTGAGTCCCCACCGTCCTGACGGGGCTTTGTGCCCTCAGGCCTGGCTGACCCCAGAAAGAGCGTTTGTGTGGGGTCAGCTCCAGACCTGACCTCCAGGCTAAGCTGTGGTCGCCTGCATAACAGCTCAGTGTCCTGTGAAGTGCAGGGTGCTCATAAGAGAGGGATCTTTTTAGGATTCTCCTCCCCACCTGGTAGAAAAATGTCCCTGGGCCACTGTTGCTCCCTCGCCACAAGTGAACCCACCCCTGGTGGCTCAAGACAACCCAGAAAAACCTCTTGGATCTGCCGTGGTCCCGTCCACCCTCTCAGGCACCGGTGCTGTGCAGTGTTCCAGAAGGAAGCCTCATGCTCTCATCAGGGGCGCGCTGTGGCATCTGTGCTACTCGCGGGGTCAGGACTCTGGGCAGGCTCAGGCCCAGGTCTGGGGGCTCCAAAGCACTGTCGGGGGTGCTGGCTGCAGGCAGTGGCTCAGCCTCAATGGGGCTTCAAAGGGGCCCAGCTGGTGGGCTGGGGATCTCGCTGCAGAGAAAGAATGGCAGATAACAGGCCAGCACCCAGGTGCCCCCCACACCGCTGGTCACGGCAGAGGAGTGTGTCGCAGGGATGGACCAAGTGTCATTAAGGGAAGGTCAGGCTGTTCGGGGCTGCGCAGAGCGTGAGCCATGGGATACGGGGCTCTCCGCCTGCCAGACCCAGCAGAGGGGTCTTCGCAGAGCAGCAGGGAACGTGCACTGGGCTGTGACAGGGACCACTCACCACTCCAGGATGGAGCTGCTGGAGGGAGACAGCAGCGAGGGACCCAGGACGGAGCAGGGGAGCCCTCTAGCTGAGCCAGCAAGCACATCTGCACAAAGCCCAGCGGCCTGCCTCCCGGGACTCCCAGGCGAGTGTCCATATGCCTCCCCCCAGACCCACAGAGGGCTACACACCCAACTGCAGACTCGGGATGGGGCTGCCGGCTACCAGCGCCAGCGGTGAGGTCGGCGGGAGGGTGCGCTCCGCGAGGCAGAATCCTACGGGTCTGCAGGGTTTGACTCCAACACATACAGCCCGCTTGAATTCTCCCGATATTCACGGGAATACTTAAAATAATCCTCACATTCTGGAACACATTTAACCTCCCCGCCCCCTTGGTGTAACAGTCAGGTGTCAATAAACCTCACACTTAACACCAGCCAGACACACGGACCTGCCTCTGTAGAGTTCCGGATTTGTAGCTATTTAAATGTAATTTCCTGATAGAAGTAATAAGACAGTTATTTAGTTTATTTAAGCTATTCAAATATTATCTGATTATTTAGAAACATTTACCGGGGCTAATTGTAAGTAACAGTTGATCAGAACTGTAGCAGCTATAAAATTAATTCTCAGTAACCACAGCTCTGACAAGAGCTGGTATGTATTTAACATACATTAAAAGCCTTTTAAATTTGCATTAAGAGGGCTAAGAGCTTAGTG
Source organism: Rhinolophus ferrumequinum (assembly GCF_004115265.2). Classification (NCBI taxonomy): domain Eukaryota; kingdom Metazoa; phylum Chordata; class Mammalia; order Chiroptera; family Rhinolophidae; genus Rhinolophus; species Rhinolophus ferrumequinum. The sequence goes on from NC_046306.1 coordinate 1,544,468, forward strand.
AGCTCTCAGGGGAGCTTTGATTTCCATGAAGTAGCTGTCACCCCTGGGTTTCCTTCCGAATGACACAGGGTCAGCAGGCCTAATGTTTATTGGCTCTCAGCTTTGTAAGGAAGCGTGGACATCGGTCAGTGACTGGCAGAGCGGGGCCAGCGATGGTGGGTGTGGACAAGATGAGGACTTCCGCCCATCCCCTGACCCAGCGCGGCTGCCTGTGGGGGGTGAGGGGTGCTGGAGCCCATGCCCCTTGGGAAACTGTGGCAGGGAGGGGGCCCCACACCAGCCGTGCAGGGTGAGCTCGAGGCGGGACCACAGCCCATCGCCCCTGCTGTCCCTGCTTCTTGCTTCCCTGAGGTTGGGATGAGGGCTCAGAACAAATGTGACACAGATGTGCCCCGCAGAGCCCAGCTCCTGGCTGCCAGGTGTAGACGGCTAAGCAGTCCTGGCTGCTGGCTCGGGAGCCGCTCTGCTTGAGCTCAAATCCCACAGGTGACATTTACTAACCATTCAACCTGGGTGCACAGAGTGACCCAGGATGTGCCTTGCCAGGGCTGCCCTGAGAATTGGCGTGGGAGCCTTGGCCTGGTCTGGCTCGGGAAGAACTGCTGGGCCCACTGTGGCGGCCACTCTGGGAGAGAGCGGACGAGACACCATGCTCACTGTGGACGCCACTGTCCCCTTCCAGCCTCCCGCTAGATATTCCATCTCCGTCCAGATGGGTGGGGAGACTGAGACCCAGAATGGCCCAGGCGGCTGCCGCACAGGGTCCCAGGGTCGCCCACCCCAGGGCTGTGCTTTTCCAGTCAGATTTTCTTTAGCAAATCCCAGGACAGCAAACACCACCTGTGTGGGTCTCTGAAGTCACACCTGCCACACAGGAGGCTCGTGTCCTGTGTCCACACCCTCTACCCGAGGCTTGTTAACGACATGGGTTCCCCTACCCTTCCGGGACCTTCTCATAGAACCCGGGCTCTGAGAGGCCTGGACTGGCATTTTTATCAAGATTCCCAGGGGTGTGTATGCGTTTCATACAATCATAGCTTCACATAAGCCAGAGCTCACTTGATTTTAAAACGTGGGCTGGGGAGAGACAGTGCTTGGCCGTAAGACAAATGTCAACCTTTGCGCTGTGCTGGTCTGGCCTCTTCCTGGTCACCTCCCACCTGGGGCTCAGCCACGATCCACAGGGCGAACGGAATGACAGATGTGAACCCTTCTAGGGCAATGACATTAGCGTCCCTTCACTACACAGCAGAAAGGGTCCCCTGTGGCTCCTGCACTGATTGGCCTTCTGGCTGCCAGGTCACGGCTGTGGCTGAGCCCCTCTGGGCAGTGGCCTGGGGCCTCCCTCCTCCCGTGTATCCTGGAGGGGACATCATATGCACTTGCTGAGCTGAGCACCATATGCTGTTCTCATGGTGAGGCAGAACAGGTGCGCGGCTTGTCACTGTCGGGAAAGCAGTGTGAAACTTAAATGCTTTCTTGATGAAGTGGAAGGTCTTACACTTTAGCATGTCTCTGCAAACGCATTCTGCTCGGCAGTTCTATTTCTTCCCGTCCGCCTCTCCTTCTCACGCCCTGGTTTCAGCTGAGGCCCCCTGAGTGGCCCAGAGCCCCAGCCCGGTGACTAAAGTGGCGTTCTCAAGGCTGACCCCACCAGGTTTGACCTCTTGGAGAAATAACAGATCCCACCCATCTTCCTTCTGGTCCTTCCTTCCCCAGCAGGGGGTCTGTGGGGCCAGAAAGGCAAGTGTCCAGCAAAAGCCATGTGGGCCACAAAGTGGGCCTTGTCCAATGGCCAGGGGAGAGTGGCTCTGAGCTTTGGGGGCGAGGGTGGCTGGACATCCCACTCTGCTGTTTCCTGGCTGTGTGACCTTGGACGAGTCACTCAACCTCTCTGAGCATCAGTCCCTGCCTGTGGGAGTAAACCAGTTTTGCTCCTTACTGAACAGGCTGAGCATTGTACTGTAACAGTGTTCCCTGGGGCAAAGTGGAAATCCAGCTGCGTGCGTGTGCGTGTATACGTATGTGTGCGTGTGTGTGCACGCACAGCACAGCTGGGCTTTGCTGGACATGGAAAGGCCCGAGCTTGGAGTCAGCAGAACAGATGGGGGCCACGCTCAGCAGAGCTGGTGGTGTCCCATCCTGGGGGCAGCCACCACTCACACCAACCAGCCAGGTCCACCTTGGGCCTTTTGCCTAATGGAGGGACAGGAGGGGGCCCAGCTGCTAGGTCATATCAGGCTGACGGCCGCTGGGGTAACAGGACATGCCCAGGACACTGCTTTGTCACTCCTTGGGAGCAAGGAGAAACCAGACTAATATAACAAGGCAGCCTCCAGGGGCTCCGCGCTCCGGGCGCTGAGCGTGGCCTTGAGCCATGATGTGACAGGGGTGTCACGGTGGCCATAGCTGCCCACTCAGAGCCTTGCGGCCGCCTGAGCCCAGGGGATGTCTGGAGGCAGCTGGTGACGCCAGAGTCCAAGGGGTCAGTGGTCTGGGCCCGTCTGAATTCTCTTGTTCATGGGCTGAGCCAGGCTGGCTGCACAGAACCAGGCTGCATAGCCTGGCTCAGCCCATGAAGAAGAGAAAGTGTCAGGACGTAAAAGGAACCACAGAGAAAATCAACCCTGGGGTGAGACAGGCAGGGAAGGGCAGGTTGAGGACAGGGAACTCTCGAGGGGGTGTGTTGGGGAAAGCCTCTCCAAGGAGACTGCTGAGCTCCTGAAAGACTAGCAGCCGGCTGTGCAAAGGTCAGGCAGAGCAAGTGCAAAGGCCCTGGGGCAGGAATGAGCGTGGCACACCCCGGGAGTGGAAAGGTTTGTGTGACCAGAATGTGACAAGCAAGGAGAGGTGGTGGGAGAGCCAACCCGGGAAGAGGGCAGGCACCAGGTCACACGGGGCTTCCAGACCAGGTCGGAGGTCCAGGTGTTGGCCCGCATGTGACGAGAAGCCTTGAAGAACACCCTCTGACTTGTTGTCTGAAGATGCCTTCAGCTCCCGTGTGGGAGGTGGAGGTTTAGGACAAGAGGTGCACCACAGTGCCGGGAAGGAGGGAGTCAGCCCCGGGGAGCGGTGACACCGGCCTGGGCAGGACAAGAGAGGTGTCAGGGGAGCAGTGGCAAGGTTGGGGAGCCCAGATAGTCTGAAAGGAAGAGTCAGCAGGTCCGAGGAGTGGGAGGTGGGCGGGAGGGAGACTCTGAGGCTGGTTCCTTGGGTTTCAGCCCGGCGTGTGTGTTAATGCAGATTCCCGGGCCCTCCAGGACTGACTGAACTGGAGGAAACATGAGTCGCCGAGGCGTCTGCTATCATAACAACGTCCAGCCTGGTTCTGTGCAGCCAGCCTGGCTCCGCCCATGAAGAAGAGAATCTGTCAGGACGTAAGAGGAACCACATGAAGAAGAGAAAGCACGGTAGTCTCCAGCTCGCTGAGTAAGCTCTCGAGGACAGGACAGGACCACAGCGACGTGCTGACCACTGCACCTCAGTGCTGGCCGCAGGGTCACTGCTCAATAAACACGTCTTCAGTGACCAGGTAGGTCAGTGTTTTCTTCTGGCTCAGAATTTTCCTCTGAAAAACTAAAATTCCCTCTATGGAGAAATCTGGAGGAACAAACACTTCTTTTGTTATCAGGCCACATTTTTGTTGCTATTGATGACTGAGGAAAACAATCCAGAAGTGTTTGTTCTCTCTCCCAGGACCCTCCTCGGGGGTCAGCGCCACCATCAAGTGCTCGTAGTTATGCCACTTGGAATGGCTTTTCCCCTGGAGAACTGCCCACTGCTGTCAAAAACGTATCACTCTTATCCTCAGTTGGGAGCTTTCCAATGTTGATAGGACTTTAAGGATGGCAGCTAATGATGCAGAGGGTGTGGCCTGTTGCATTTGTTCTCAACCTCAAAGGCCCTGAATGTTTAGAAAAAGTAGCAGGTGTGTTGCTGTGGTGGTGCAGGGTTCTGACGTACAGCCCTGCAGCTGCCAGGAGCAGGGAGGGTGCCGAGAGGCGGAGAGGACTCGAACGGCCGAACGGATGGATGGACAGATGGATGGGTGGACGAGTGGATAGATGGATAGATGGATGGATGAGTGGACGGATGAGCAGACAGAAGGATGAACGCGTGGATGGGTGGGTGGGTAGATGAATGGATAAATGGATGGATGGATAAAAAACTGGTGGATGGATGAGTGGATAGAAGGATGAGTAAATGGATGGGTGGACAGATGGACAGATATTGGCCCAAAAGACTATGGATGTACAATTCACCCTCTGCCACCCTGTGAATTTGTGTCAGCCCTGTCCAAATCTACATGTGAAATTTGCAACCTAGCTCACCTTTGCATTCTATGATTTTTAGTAGAAAGCCTAAAGCTTGATCTGGCCACTTATTTCCTAAGACGAGGGCCCCGGCCTGGGCCCGTCCAAGTTGGCCACAGAGGATGGCCACACCTCCTCTCCCTTCCCCATCAGCTGCGCCTCCCAGAGGCGACAGGCGAGCTGAAAATGCTGTGCAGCGAGCCCTTGCCCTGCTCCAATGAGTCCTCTGCAACCTGGGATAGGCGATCATACACCACTGGACGAAGGAGCCTCACAGCACATCAGGATGGAGAGGGTGGTTTCTGCTGAAAATGCAATGCACTGGCTGGTCCTCTCGGCCCTAATCTGATGTGTGGAGACCATTCCTGAAGCCGCGAGCTAAGGGACGCGCCCCTGGCCTGTCCTTGTCATGCCCACTGGCAGAGCTGATCTGCAGGCGGCCAGGGCTGCCGGCCCCTCTGTCCTGTGCCTGGAGGCCCCACCTCCTCCGAGATGCTGCTTAGTTGTCTCTTAATTTTTCTCTTAACAGACACTGAGGCTCCATGGCTTTTCTTGTTTTTATTGCCTCACATTTTCGGAAAATGAAATCAGCTTCTCAACTTAAATAAACATTACAGCTCACGAAGCCCCAAAGCCCAAATCAAACACGTAACTCAATTGCAAAGCAGAACAACTACAGGCAGGAGCAAGTGCGTCTTCAGGCGGTCTCAGAGTCTAATTAAATCGAGGGCCATCAGCACGCTGAAGCCTTTTCCTGACGATGGGTAGAGAGGTCCCTGAGTCTGGCCAGAGAGGCCGAGACCCGGCCCTATCAGATGGGACTTTCAGCCAGAAGCAAACACAGCAGAGCCACGGGCCACAAGCTGGCCGTCAACACGGTCTCTTTCTGCGGCATCAATTTCAAGAGCAACTTTGCAGACAGAAGCCAGACTGCTCCAGCACCACCGGGGAGGCCGAAACCTCAGCCCATTTCCTGTTGTCTTCCGTAGCTCAGGAGCAGTCTGACCTCCCAACAGGCCTCCCTTGACACCATCCCTTCTGACTGGCTTGGCTGTTGAGCTTGTATCTCCTGACCTTGTCTGAGTGAGTGGAAGTCGGTCTTTGAGCTGAGGGCTTTGTGGACGCAGACGTTCCCTAGCATTCCGAAAAAGAATTCTTCAAAATGAAATGTCTGCGGTTTGGAAGAAATTAACAGGAAATGCCAAATACCATCAGAAACACACCCGGGTCTCCTGCAGGGTCCTAGTCAGAGGAATGACTGCCCGGCTGGGGTGTCTTTGACCATCCCAGGAAGGCAGATGGCCTGCAGTTCTCCTCCTCCTCCTCGGCTCCAGGAAGCATTTGCTGGGGGCACCTGGGCACCTCCTGACCCATCTCTGGGCGCCAGCCGGGACCTGGAGGATGAACCCTGGGAATCCTGTTGACGTGCAGCCGTGTTCGTGTTCCTCTGCTGTGAGTTCCCTTCCAAGACTAGAGGAATCTTTGAAGAACACGCACTGTGGTCCCCCACCTCAGTCCCTACAAGGCCTGCTCCCTGTCTGCCACCAACGCCCCCAGAGGGGTCATGCTCTGCAGCTTCTTCTGTATCCCACACATGCACAGCCAGTCAGTAGCTCCATGGCCCTCTGAGACAGGAGAGGGAGCCTCTCCTTCCTTGGGGGTTCTCCCCCACCCCTGAAATAGCGCTGACTGAACGGCAGAATGCTCTCTGCGCCCCGCCCACCCCAGGCACCCGCCGCAACTTCTGCTTCAAGGAATCACCCTGTTGGCCTGAGTTGTCCGTGTGGAGAGCAGGGTGGACCCTCCACCACCAAGAGAGCTTGTAGGGAGCTAGGGCTGGTCCGACCTCTGCACGTCCCACCATAAGTACAGACCCACCGGGGACCCTCCGAAGCCACAGTCTCTTCAGTTGAAGCCTAAACCACGTGCACCTGGGGCTGCTGGCTGGCCTCAGCTCCCTGCACGGTATTCCCAGGGAGCGAGCAATGCTCACCCCTCCCCCGGCAAGCCAGGTCGCACCATGTGACCTATGTGGGCCAATGACGTAGTGTGGCGGTGACGTCATCTCCTGGTGGAAGCACGAATGGGAAGTGCGCACCTCCCCTGCCCTGGCGATGGGGCGTTCACACGGGGGTGCTGGAAGGTGGGAGCGGCCTGGACCACGGGGCTGTGCCCGAAGGAGGAGGCAGGGGAGCTTCCTAGCTCTCTGTGCGGTAAGACACAGGTTTGGGGGGTGTTCTCCCCCTGCTGACAAACCGGATCTAAACGGCCCCCCCGCTTCCTGAGGCGCTGGAATAAAATCCAGATGCCTTAAGAAGGCGCTCGCGGTCCAAGACCCCTGCCCACCTCTGCTCTGCTCAGACTCTCGTATGGTGCCGTGCGCCCGTGGGCACGTCTTCTTTCCCAGAAACGTGCTGGAAAACCACAAAAATCTACATTTCATGCATTTCTTTGTTTACATGTTGGGAACGAATTCAGATTTGCTAAGAACTCGGTGTGGGTCAAACTAACGCATCTGTAAGTGGACCGGGTAGGGCTGCAGCTCGCCCTGCACAAGCCAGGCCTGGGGCTGGTTCACAGGGCGTTGGGCGGGGGCACCCATTAGCATGGAACCTGGGGTACAGGAAGTAGTTTTCCCGGTAACCTTCCAATTGTCCTGGGGGTGACTTACGGTAAAAGAAGATGAACCAGGACCTGCCACAGGGGATGGGCCTCACCCTCACCGTCACCCCCTGCCATGATTACTGGGCACTGCTCCTTGAGTTCCGGAATATTCCCAGCCTGGATCAGCCTGACCTCCTACCTGGACAGTGAGGCCCCATGGGACCGTCGGCTTGTGTCCACGCTGGCAGACGACATGTGGTCTGCAGACGGGAGGCCGTGGCCGCGGCAGAAGCTGACGTGGGGGAATCGTGGCGGGAGCCCCAGTGCGTGGCACCCCCCTCAGCAGGTGCTCAGAGGTTGCGGCCCAAATACCCACCCACACGGGGCGCCGTGGTGGTTCAAGGACCAAATTAAATCTCTGAATATTAAATTAATGGTGGAAATCTAAAATGTTAATATATTCTAATTGAATATTCCCCAAGAAATTATCTGAGCATTGGCAGCATTTTGACTTTCCTTTCATTTCTTCAGGAACTTTCAGCTGCGTAAATAGAGCCATTAAAGCAATTCAAGAAAGGGAGCACTTTCTGCTCAGATGAGGGAATGGCAAACACAAAGGACCAGCACAGTTCTTTCACACGATTGATTAAATCGCAGAACCCCAGGCGGCGGAATCGTTAAACTGCCTTCCTGGTGTCCCTCTGGCTTTAGTGAGCACAATACAGATTCCCTACGGGTCCCAAAGTGACCTGTGACCACAGGGATGCGATGGCTGGGCACAAGATCCCAAATGATGTCTGGGTGTTGGGGCCGTGCTGTCAGAACCCACAGCGGGGCAGGCAGTGCCTGACCCTTCCCTGGGACTGGGAAGGGGGCGACCCCGCATTACAGGTGGGGCAAGTGAAAGCGCCATCTGTCTCACAGTGGAAGGGGTCACGTGATTTCTACGAAAACGTTACTCCAGATAATTAAGAGTTTCCTCACAGAGAGATGCTTCCTTCCGTGGATGAGCTGATGACCCGGGGGACCTCTTCCTCAGCCATTCCTGAAGCAGCTCCTTCTAGCCCAGCTACCATTAAAACAGCAGACTCTATGGTGAAGCCAGAGGTGACATGTCCACGACCTCTTCAGATCCACTTGTGGGGGAGAAAACCCCAACACAGCAACCTCCTGGAGCACCCCAGCTCTCTTCTCCCCAGAGGCTTTCAGTCGGACGTCCCTTTAGGGAAGGAAATCTGCTTCTTCATGACCCACTCACCCACCAGCGCGTCTGGCTTTGAAGATCACTAGAGAGGTCAGCATTGCAGCATCTGAAGCCTCTGCCTCCGAGAAAGCGGCCACGCCCGCCCAAGCCTCCCCGCAGGTGCCTCCTTGAAAAGGACGTTTGCTGTAGCTGGGGGAGGGCCCCATGCACCTGGCTGAGGGGCACAATCGAAGGGTAAGTCTCAGTTGTACTGCACAGTGTTCATCAGACAATCCCATCCGACAGGCGGGATTGGTCTGGGGTGGGCTACAATCCCGTCTCTTCCCAAGCAGGTCCTGTTATTGTCGTACTTATTATATCTACATAAATTGCATTTTTTTGTAATTTATGTTGTGTTACAGTTTTGCTTTAAATAGTCATCTCCATTGCAATAAGTTAAGGGAAAAATACAATTTTTTCTATCCACCCACAAATGAATCTTTTCCTGTGCTCTCAATCCCTTCCTGTAGATCTGAACTGCCAAGTGGTGTCGTTTCTTTTTAGCCTAAGGAACACCTTTACCACTTCCTGTAGGGCTGCTGGCAATGAATTCCCTCCGTTTACTCAGAGATGTCTTTATTTCACCTTCAAGTCTGAAGGATTATTTTTTTCTGGATACAGAATTCTTGGTTGATAGTTTCTGTTTTCATTTAGCAGTTGGAAAATGTCATCCCATTGCCCAGGGGCCTCCATTATTTCTAAAGAGTAGCAGTCCTCATTCTCACTGTTGTCCTCTGTTTGTAATGCACCTTTCCCTCTGCTTTCAAGATTTTGTCTCTGTTTTTTGAATTTCAATAGTTTGACTCTGATTAAGGTATGGCTCTCTTTGTATTTATCCTGCTTGAGGTTCACTGAATTTCTTGAACCTGCGAGTTTGTTTCTCTTCCAATTGTGAGGAAATTTCCACCACTGTTTCTATCTAGTCGTCTCTCTCCTCTCCCTCTGGGACTCCAGTTATACATGTTAGGCCATTTGACCTTGTCCCATGACCTTGTCCATGCTTCAGTCCTCTCCCCTGCCATTCTTCAGGTTGGATAATTTTCAGTGATTTTTCTTCGAACGCACTGACACTTTCTTTTGCCTTCTACAATCCACTTGTAAGCCTATGCAGTAAGCTTTTCATTAGTTATTATACTTTCCAGTTTTAGTATTTCCACTTGGTTATATTTTTAGGGTTTCCGTTTTTCTGCTATGTATTCATTCATTCTGACCATATTTTCCTTTAAGTCCTTGAGCATATTTATCAGAGGTTTTTTAAAGGCCTTGCTGATAATTCCAATATCTGGGTAGCCTCAGGGTTAGAGTCTATGAGAGTTTTTTTCCTCTTAATTATGGGTCACTTTTTTGGGCATGTCTAGTAATTTTTGATTGTATACTGATCATTGCAGATGAGATACAGCAGAGACTCTGGTTCTGTTATCTTCCTCTGAAGGGTGTTGATTTCTGTCCTAGCAGAGAGCTAACTGGGCTGGGTTGAAATATTAACCTGTTTCCCATGTGGTAGGCAGCAGCTGAAATCTCTGCTCAGTACTTTCAATCTTCTTGCTGCTGTTGCTTTTCACTGGGTTTTCGGGGTCTCCCTTGCGCACGCACAGTTCAAGGAACAGCCAAAGAGCTGGGCAGAGTTTATAAGCAGATTTGGGAGTCTCTATCTATGGCCACATGTTTTATAAGATTTATTCTTTCACATTCCGGCTGCTCTGTCAGTTCCAAACCCCATCTTCCAACTCTGACCAGAAAGACTGGTTTTCTGCATGAGATCTAGCCACCCTCTGACGCAAGGACAAGGAGTGCTCTCCGAGGGAAAGCCACACAAAGATAGATCTCACCCAGGGCTGTTTGCTCCTCAAGGGCAGAGTCCCCAACAGTTTCTGCCCACTACTGATCACTCTCAAGTAACTGCAAATAATTTTAAATAAATTTCCCCCAGAGTTCATAGTTACTGTTTCAGGAGTGACAGTCTGATATGCACTACTCCACCATTACCAGAAGAACTTCCGATTCATTATTCTCACGTATTGCATAGCTAACCTAACATTCTTCATAATGATAATGAAAGGCTGCCTAGTAGAGGTGGGTATGGGTCTGTATCACTCATTCATTTAATAAGTACTTAGTGACATCTATTCTGTCCCCACTGTTGTGCTTGATAGGTGGACTATCCCTCAAGGACTTTATGTTCAGCGGGGGAGACAGACCAATAATCACTGACAAAACAGTGTCAAAAACTCTGCCGTAATGGCAGGCAATGGGGGTGCCATGCGCCCCGTGGGAAGGCCAGTTAGTCCTGAGAAGTGGGGCATTCTCAGAGGAGGTAGGAAGTAGCCAGGCTGGGTGGTGCCAGAACAGAGGGAAGAGCTTGCACACAGGACTCCAGGCAACCAAGCGTGTGATAAGTCTGGAAGCCCAATGTGGCTGCAGCTTGGTGTGCCAAGGGGGCAGAGCCAGATCATGGGATCTTGTGTGACATGCTAGGAGTTAGATTTTCTCTGGGGACAATGGGGAAACAATGGGAGGGGGACAACACACAGACATTGTACTTTGACAGGTCATCTTGCTTCCACCAGATGGTGAATAATGACGGGGTCAGTCATTCAGGCATGAATGGAGACTTCTAGAGTACCAGAAATACATTCTTAGCTGGATTCAATGATAATTATACTGCTTGGTTACCTGGCAAACATTTTGTAGGATAACACTGAGTTAAAATTCAGCCAGCTCCATCACGTGTATACCTATATCTGATGAACATTTGTGGAAAGTCTACCTTGGGCCAGACATGGGGTGACTCACTGAGTACCTGGCATACACCTCATAATGCAGACCCCAGCCCAGGGCATGTCTCATCGCTCAACTAGCTCCCAAAGACCCAGCCTCTCTCTGTTCACGCAGAAGGTCAATAAGTATTGGTGGCTGGATATGAAGCAGTGTGGGGTACGTGCACAAAATTTATCGAGGAAATGTGAAGAAAACCTTTGATTTCAATCAGTGTCAGCTCATTTGGGTCGTTAGGTGTGAGGAGCTAGTTTTAACAATGCTGCCAAGCTGTGCTCTGTGAGCTCCCTACTCTAGAAACGTCTCTTGCTTGTCTTCTCCACGTGGCCACTTTTATGCTAAGCAATTGTGCAATGACTTCCTTGCAGAGTCTGAAATCCAGAGCTCATTTTCCAGATCATGCTTGCGGGCGGGTTCCTGAGGATGGCTTTGCATGACTTCTTGTCTGTTAAAATATCAACTTCCAAAATGAAAGGACTTGTCGCCCAGCAGTGCTACCTTCTTCCTCAGCATCTTGAGCCAATTCCCACAGCTGCCCTGGACAACCTCTCCAGTTAACAAATTCTGAGTTTTTATCAGACTCAGCTAAGAAATGCACCCTCTTTTTTAAAGTTTGATTTTATCCTCATCCAGAATCTTGTCCAAATCAAACCTAACCCACCTGCGAGAGAAGCAAGCGGCTTTTCAAAATCCTGCATTCACTGACCCGTGAAGGAATCTTAGTGACAGTGAAGGGACCAAATTCTGGGTGACAAGTCGGAAGCTGACTGCCTGGGGGCTCTTGAGGCCACAAAAGGACTCGTGTCCTTCAGCCTCTGAATCCCTAGTGTTGGCACAGGGTGTGGCACCCACCAATGGCCCCAAATTGTCCCATCCAGAGACCAGTGCTGGATTTTGGGAGCAGGGGAGGTCATGCTCATCTCTACCGGGTGCCCCCTCCTGCCATTTCCCACAGTTCCTCCAGAAGGGAGAGCCTCTATCCAACTCCCTAGGGGGTCAGCTCGATGACAGTGACTGCTTCCCCCTCCGCTGTGAGAAGGGACAGCCTGGAGCTTCCGGTGGGACGGCCAGGGCACAGCTGCCTCTCCCTACCCACCACTCAGTTTAGACTGTGGTCCCACTGCGGTGGGCACAGCACATGGAGGGCTTCCAGGCTTCGCCGCGGACACCACGGCTCCCTGCAGCCCAGCCGCGTACAGCCACCGTCCCCCGCGTGTGGACCGCTCTGCACGGGGGTTCAGTAGCCTTTGAAGAGGCGTGATATTCCTTCCAGGGAAACGCCTGCAATCAACAGCGGTTCTTTTTGGAAGAACATTCTGCCTGCTCCTCTCCTCCCAGTTTTCATTTAACTTGTTTTATCAGAATGAAATGCCTTAATGAGCAGAGCTGCAGCTGATCCCAGCTGAACCTCCAAGTGCTCTGTGCTCAGCTTCCTGCACCCCATCAAGCTGTATTCACACTCACTGTGATGTGGGCTTTTCTCAGGAGCAGCCCCCCCGGACCACTGACAGGAAATTCATCAACTTCCTGGAGACAGCAACGGAGATGGAAAAGCACCCCCAAACCCTGTCTGTGCTGGACAAGAATTTAATGGGGGAGGGAGGGAGGGAGACAGGGTGGGGGAGGCAAGCAGGTGAGCATATGAGTGTGTGTGTGGGGGTGTGTGTGTGTGTGAGACGTGGGATGGTGTGCGTGCACACGTGTGTGTTTCTGGGCTGAGTTCTTATGTAATGACTTGGAGTCCATTTGGAAAAGACAAATCTTTTACAGAAACCGTAACGGAGATTCCATTTTCCATTTGCTGAAGAGGTATCTCCCCATGAGAATTTAGCTGGGCGCCCATCTGGGCGCCCATCTCATTCATTCATTCATTCATTCATTCATTCAACAAATATAGTGCCTACTGTGTGCCAGGGCTGTTTACACACTAGAGATACTGGCGGGGCCTTTGATTCAGGAGACATGTTCTTGATGAATAAATAACAACATGAAGTCAGACAGTACTAAGCGCTGTGGAGAAACTGAAGCAGGGCAGTAGCATAAAGACTGGGGGAGGTTGGTGAGTTAAGTCTGACTGCTCACTAGGCCGCCTGCAGGCCCTGGGCTCCTGGCGTAGCTGGGCCATCAGAGAGGAGAGGGACACACTATTGGTATTTGGGGAGACCTTTCGTGGCAGAGACCAGCTGCTCACCACACACATTTCCTTTGCTCCTCGGCAGAGCAGGACTACGTTTCCTAGTGTCCCCTGCCGTCAGGCACGGCTACATGGCGTCTCCCTAGTTCTCCAGGGTCCTCACTCTGGGCCTGAGTGACTCCCCACCATGACCTTCACAGGAGCAAGAAAAAGCCTCAATTTTGTGAGGTTTCTGACATTTTCGGGATGTGCATGATTGCAGTCAGCCAACCGTGACCCACACCCCACCTTTGCTCAGAGTCTGTTCCAGCCTGGGTGTGGTCCCCCCTCCCTACAGGGCTGCTGGGCACGTTAGGGTGTCCTGGGCACAGGGGAAAAATTTGCTCCAAACCACGGCAATGTTGCAGACAAGACCACAGAAAGTGCCACGTTGTCCCTCGGCGCGTCTGAGCTGCCGTGACAGCCCCCAGCCCCGCAGAGTTAGCAGCTTTTCTCAGCTGACACCTGAAATCATGTTCCCATCTCCTTTCCATAGTTTTAGTTTAGAAACGTCAGCGACCGTCTCCAGGAACCTGCCACCTGCTCCTCTCTCAGCCAGATCCTGCAGGTTTGTGCTAACTGGGCAAATGTCCATGCTCAGTAGATGTTCAAAATGGAAAGCACAGTACGTCCCCAATGACACACAGATGTCACAGTGGCGTTACAGGAAGAAATGTCCCGCCAACATGCCCACTGGACCTGTCAGGAGACCCGAGCCCTCTGCTAGTCTGGGAGAACTCAGCTCTTCCGTGAGCCTGTCGCCAGCCCCCACTTCTCAGCCCGAGACCACCGGAGGTAGGTCAGGCCAAATGTACAGAAGTACTTTCTCTCCACTGTCCAGCAGAATATGGACGCAGCAGGACCAAGGGTGCCAGGAGATCCCCGGCATCCTTGCGAGACCAGGGTTCTGTCCGTGCTGGCCTTCTCTCTGTCTGGTACCCTTTATGGGCCTGTATACAGATGGGCACAGCGAGGATCCTTAACCTGAGAAACTCTGAAAGCCAGGATCAAAGAACCCTCCAGCAGGGCTCAGATGCCTGCCCAATGCCATGTGCGTACCCTCTGGTGTGTGAGCACTCGGCATTCATTACAAACTCACTCACTCACTCTGACATCCTGCTGTGGCCCACGGGCCAAATCCGGCCCATAGTCTGTGTTTGTCAATAAAGTTTTATTGGAACACAGCCACACCTGTTAGTTTACATATTGCCTACAGTAGCTCTCACAGTCCAAGGGCCACAGAAGCCGATCAGCCTGCAAAGCCTAAAATATTTCCTATCTGGCGCTTTACAGAAAAAGTCTGCCCACCAGAGTGAGATCAACAGTTTTCTACTGGAGGTGATTTTTGGGTAGTACAAGCACAAGGTTTTAAATAAAACCGAAGCACACAACAAAAGACTCACTCCCTTTCCACTGGCATTCCATCCTGCTGACATTCAGGAGGAGGCCTCTGCGCCTGGTGTGTTTTTAAAACACCCCAAGGTCACCTCTCCCTCCCAAACAAGCGGAGGGCAGTGTGGGGCCCTGAGTGTGGGTGGCTAAGCACCCAGACAGTAATAGCTCTGTTTTCTCTGCCGCTGCTTGTTTCATAGTCAACTTCTATCGTAACAACGTAACAACGCCAGCTTTGCAATGGTGATCAAATACAAAGTTTCCTTTTACAACAACTTTATATTAACAATGAATCACTAAGAAAAACTTTAACTAAATGACAAGTGATAGTTAGATAGGGCGAGCATGTGGAAGGTGGTAGGGGCGTGAACGCAGGGGGGCCCACAGGACTGTCATCACCCCCCTCATTGGTGTTGGTAATGGAGGTTGGCGGATGGGCCCGGAAGACGGGAATCCTGGGAAATGAGGCCCGGGTTGGGGTTTCCATCCTTGAGGGCTTCCTTCACTCAAGTCCTTACCACCATTTCACAGTGAAAACTCCAACCCCGTCTGGCCCAAGGGCAGGGACGGCCCCAGAAAGCCCAGCTCCCTGTCTTGTGGGGAGCTGAGGTGGGAGGGCCGGCTTTATGAGCTGTAAAAGCTCTCCTGCATGTCACATGACTACCACGGTCACACTTCTGACACCAGCCGTGTGGGTATGTTCCCCACACTGAGCCATTTTCTGTGACACCGGCTAGTGTTCTACAGTTTAACTTAATTCTGACCCATCTACCCAGAGATAGCATCGATCCCACAGGTAAAAGCTCAGTCCCACAAGACTGCCCCACGCCAGACACCAGTCTCACAGTTAGACTGTCACCTCTGCTTCTGCCCGACTGGCTACAATGGCCCCTTCCTTGCATTCGATTAATGTGCTAGAGCAGCTCCCCGTTTATTCACTGGATGTTCAGCTTATTATAAAGGCCATGTGGGAACAGCCAGGTGGGAGACCCGTGTAGGGCCAGGTATGAGGACAGACGGGCGCGAAGCTTCCATGCCCTCTCTGGGACACCACCTCCCCGCATCACCACGCGTCCCTTGGGGTTTTCATAGAGGCCTCATCACGTCGGTGCGATTGATTACATCATTGGCTATCCAACAAGGCTGCCGACTGGCATCACAGTGCTAGCACCGAGGTCTCAGTATGGAACGCACCATTCCATCGCTCAGTGTCGCAGTCAATTGGAAGGAAGTGGGAACGATCAGGCCAAAGACAGGGGTCAGAGGTCAAAGGCCACAGGCCAAAGTCCTTGCCTCACCTCCTTCCCCTCTTGAGAGCACTTGACAGTAACCGAGAGAGAGGACCCAACTCAAGCAGCCTGCCCGCCCTGGACGACGCGACCACCCGAGTTTGCTCTGCAATTCTGTGTCATGCTTGTCTGGAAAGGCAAAATCCCCACCTTCTTAGCCACCAAATGCAGAACCCATCCCCCGCTCCAGGAACAAGCCCATCAGACCTGATTTGCAAGGTCCCCAGAGAGGGGGATGCAGCTGAGACTTCCCCCTCCCCACCGCAGGTCGGGTCTGCACTTACCCTCACAAGCTGCTGTGGGAAGGGCCCGCGCGAATTTTCTGGCACATTGATGGGTGGGATGACCCAGTCCCGTTTCTGTCGCCTCAACCCGCTGGTGAGCTGATGCTGGGGCCACGGCAGCAGCGTGTCATTCAGAGGTCCAGCAGGGGCCGGGGCTGCAGCCTTCTTCCCTTTCTGCAGCATCACGGGGTGTGGGGAGAGAAGAGCCAGAGAGAGTCTCATTAAGTTCTGCCCAGAGGAAAGGGTGTCTGTTCAGAGAATCCATACTTTACCAGTTTGATAGAGAAAGATTGGACGATGTTGGGAAAAGTGGCTAAGTGTCGGGGGAAAAATCAAGCAAGGCCCTCATCGATGCAAAGAAATGGGTTACAAAATTAAACGGGTTGAAATAAACCTTAAAAAAGAAGAAAATATAATTGGCTATGTAACCAATGGAGTGGATCACAGCTTTAAATCCCGACCGAGTTGGGAAAAAAAAAATCACAAAAGGGAAAGGTGAATGCATTTTGGTTGAAAATTCTTGTTTATGAAAAACATATCCTAAAAACAATTGATGAAAATGGAACACTTGATTTACAAGAAATCTGACAAAGGGTTAATAGTCTCACTATATAAAGAGTTCTTACAAAAAAAATAATTGAATCTTTTTTATAACATGAAAAAGACACGAATAGATAATTAACAGCAAAATAAATATAAAGGATCAATAAACTTATACAAATGCTCGTGTTTTCCAGTAATCCAATTATGCAAATTAAAGTAATATATCCTCTTTGCCTATCAAAGTGACCAGATTAACCAAAGTGACCCCTCAGCACTGAGGAGTGTGTCGTGACTCGGTCACTAGAGGGTGATGGCTGAGGACGTCGGGCTTGGTGTGAAGCTGTCCTGGGGTCACAAAAATTCATGTGACACGGGGCAAGTCCCAAACTCCAGACACTTCTTTTACAAAACAGGAGGGTAGCACTGAGTTCAGAGGGTTGCCATGGGAATGAAACTGTTAAGAGCCCCTGCCTGGTGGCGAGGCAGTGGGACTGGCGCTGACCACAGCCCGCCTGCCACCATATGCCAGGGACGGACAAGAGCCTCAGGTAACTTCACAACCGGAAATCTGTCCCAGAGCAACTATATGTGGACAGAAGTTTCCGTATTAAGATGCTCACTACAGGTGTTTTTACCATAATATTTATAAATATTTTTTTTATAATATTTATAAATTTTATAAATTTTTAAATTTTTTATAATATTTATAAATATTTTTATAAATATATTTATAAAACACTAAAAATACCAGTAAAAAAACATCTCTAATGTCTGACAGTAAACAGTAGTTACACGCATTATGCTACATGACATTCTACAGACACTAAAAGTTGCTCTTTGAAAACTGTGACGTGAAGAAATGTCCATAAATAATAGTACGTGGAGAACTGGCACCAAAGTAGGTACACATGCAGCATGAGTCCTACCTTTTCTATTTTTTTAAAAGGTAGAGAAAAGCCTGGAAGGAAATACATCAAAATGTCAACTCTGGTTTTCTCTGTCACCAGTGGCTTTCATGCTATTTTGTTTTACTTTATTCCTCTTATCTGTCCGTGTCTCTGAATATCATCATGTGCATGACTTTCCATCATTAAAAGCCAGCAGAACGTCACATGCACACGTGACATCTACGCATGTGTCACCCCGTGCTTCGGTGACGTGTTCAGAGGTGGTGCTCATTTCTCACTGTGGCTTGGAGCCCGGAGCATACGAGAGGGGACATGCCAGACCCTGGACCCAAGGCAGGGAGGACAAAGCTGGCTGGAGGCACCTGACCACTCATGGCCTGGTCTCCACCCTCCAGATGCGCTCCAGGTCCCTCAGGGACCCTGCTGGTCTTAGGATTCATTGCCCTCTGTGGATAGGAAAGCCCACTCACTTTTCCAAAACAGCTGCATAGCAGTAAGTTAACACATATACAGAAAACTGTGTGACTGATGCAAAAAAAATCTATCCACCCTCAATGCCCAAATGGATAGCTCCATCAGTGGAAAAATCCATCTGGACAAACCACATTCCCCTGAAAGCTGCTACATGCAAGAGCTAAAACCCAAAGGCTTTCTCAGGCCACTCCCATCCTTCCTCAGAAAGAAGCCATGCAAGGTGTGTATTTCCCCGGTGGCCGTGATTTCTAAGGAAATAGGACAACTATACGGCTTCTCTTCAAGCCAGCCTGAGAGATGCTGCCTGCGACTGACCCTCAGCCTCTCATGGTGGCTCAGGGCGGGGGCATCTCTGGGTTCCTTAGGAGCTTCACAGCACTGTGTTTAGGACAGTGCTGGCCACACGTCCCTGCACAGGGGCAGAGAGCTGCTTCCCACGCCCTCAAGGGCTGACTCTGCCCAAATCCTCCCCATCACCAAATCAGCAGGGGGCATTCTCACCCCCACTTTACTGGGAAGGCAACAGGGGACCTGAGAGGCTGTCACTTCTGAAGGTCACATAGCTCGTTAGGCAGAGGCAGGATTTGAATGCTGGGAGGCAGAGGCAGGATTTGAATGCTGGGAGTCGGAACTGAGACCAGAGTGGCTGGTTCAGTGCCACCCCCACTTCTGGGGTCTCTGCCTGTGAGGTCGCATGCCCTGTACTGGTCCTCACGTTAGGTGGACTGGGCAGAGGTCAATATTCCCCTCGAGGAGGTGGGGGGCTGCCTGCATGTGGGGTGTTGCGATAAACCTTCCTGGGGAGGGAGAGCGCTGTGTTCCCAGTGTGGGCCCCAGGGAGCTGGTTAGCAATGCAAAGTGTAGGGCCAGCTGGGATTTGCTACCTCTGGCGTGGGGCCTGCAGTCTGCAGTGGGGCCCTCCAGGTGGCTGATGTGCTCCACACGCTCACAACTTTGCCGGGGCGCCCCCACACTCAGGTGATAAGGTTCACCTGTCCCCAGGGACTGGTCTCAGGAGAAGGGACCTGGTTAGGGTTTGTTCTGGAGCACGTCTGCTTAGGGCAGCCAGACGGACTTGGCCAATCAAACCTCGCATGACAGGATGTGGGAGCCCCGGCCACACGTCCGCTGGGCCCTGTCTCCCCTCGTGACGGTGCAGAGGGCACAGCTCTGCCTCACGGTGGCATCTGGGCACCAGCAGAAGCTCACCGGAGCCCTCTGAACTACAGACTCTGAATTTTAAAGGTTTTCATACAGCCACTAAAAAAAAAAATCCGAAACACCCTGCTTTATCTTCATTTGCTTAGGATGAGCTTGCATGGCGTTAATTTCCCTAGTGTTGTTTAAATAAATTGCCCATATTTGCTACTATTTTAAAGCTGTGAGACAAATGTAATAACAAAATCTGGTGAAAATCAATGCCAGGCCTGCACAGGCTTCAGCCCGGAAGGCGCACCCACGTCTCTGGGGGAGAAACGTCACGGGTGCCTGGCGGTTACCCCGGGGGAGCGAGATGTTGTGACCATGCGTGACCCGGGCCCTTTCCGAGCACACGTGCAAACACTGACGCACAGTCATGCTCGCCCTGAGCAATGGCCCCGGTTCCTCCCACAGCTTCTCCCCACAGATGACACGTGCTGAGGTTTTCCTGTATTTCTGAAGACTGAGTGTTCGGTAATAATGATGCAGCCTCTATGCTACGGTCACTGAAAATTAGACGTGTGCTTGTCACACGCAGGTGTATACAGGCTCATACATGTGTGTACACACACATGTAGACACACGCGCATGTGCACGCACGTATGTACATGTTACACACGTGTGCAAAGTATGTGTCGATGTACACATGCATACGTACACGTGTGTGTTTGTATGTCTGTGTGTGTGTATGACACACCACAGTTTTCTCAAAACCACCTGGCAGCACACTAGGCTAGTCCCACGCCATCACTGGGCATTACACAGTGTTTCATCCAAGCTGCAGGTCTTGTGACTTGTGGGGCAGGGAGGGTCCTGGCTGCTGAGCTGGCCGCTGGGTCCAAGCAAGCTCGTACTGCAGGTGTGAGGAACAAAGGGCAATGAGATCACCTGGTCCAGCTGTCCTCTGACTGGACACCTAAGATGTGGCTACAGGGTAACTTCCGGAACTGCGGTCACTTTGCAGGATCCCCCACGAGAATATTCCACAGAGCACCCAGCCTCAGCATGGCCGGACCTGGGCTCTGCTCCCACATCCATCTGGAGAGAGCACCCCAAGGTGCTGCCTCTGACCCCACGTCCCCAAATGGGTCAGCTCTGTCCCCAGATGCTGGTGACCTCCGTGTGCGGGTGCCTGCCTGCCCTGCTCCCCACTCCACCCGGGCAGGACACCTCCACCCCTGCCTCACACTGGCTGGTCCATGGCCTGGCTGTGGTCCCTGGGCTCCATGGGCCACCCACTCAGCAGGGAGCAAACTCAGCGGACAGACTCAAACGTGTTTGAGTGTCCTCAGGAAACAGAGGATGCTCAGCCCAACCTCATGTGGGGAGGGCGGACGTGCTTCATGAAGGGAATTATACCTGGTAGGGTCCTGAGGGCTGATTAGAAGTTTGCTGGGGGATGAGCCTGGGAGGGACAGGTTTAAGGGGGTAGATGTGGAAACAGGACAGCACAGATGCCTCAAAAACCAGGTGCACCCCGTCTTTAATGGGATATTTGGGACTTAGACGAACAGTGGAATGAGGGGAAGGTGGAAATACAGACTGTGGGGTCGGCAGAACTGGTCAAGCGCAGTTTGCTCTTCACTGGCCCCACCATTTCACCCTCGGCTCCCCGTCTGTGAAATGGGGATGCTGCTGAGGCCCCTGCCTGGGGTAGCGTGGTGAGGAGCTGCCACCCAGGGAGCGCTGGGCAGACGTCGGCGTGTCCGCCCTGTTGTCGGGTTCAAGGTCAGGCCACTTCCCAGAGGTACTACCGTGTGTCCCCAAAAATAAGACCCGGCCGGACCGTCAGCTCTAATGCGTCTTTTGGAGCAAAGATTCATATAAGACCCAATCTTATTTTATTATAATATAAGACCGGGTATAATATAATATAATGTAATATAATATAATATAATATAATATAATATAATATAATATAATAGTGATGTAATGTAATATAATATAAGACCATGTCTTATATTAATTTTCGCTCCAAAAGACACATTAGAGCTGATTGTCCGGCTAGGTCTTATTTTTGGGGAAACACGGTAGGGGCTTCAGCTAGGAGACCTGGGGGCTAGCCTGGCCTGCAAGAAGCTCTGTGTTTAGAGGGGTGGGCTTGGGGATAGGCGGGTTTAGGGGTGTTCCCTAACCTTACATCCTAGGTAAGGAAACTGAGGCACAGGGAGGATAAAGAATTTATCCAAACTGCCTGGCTAGTGCAGGCTGGGGCCGAGCCAAGGGTAGTGGTGGGGGGTGTGGGACTGCCCATGTGAGGGCAGGAGTGAGTACAGGTGGGTGTCCTGGTCCAGCCTGGCGGTCTTCTCGAGGGGGCCATGTGGCTCCTTTCTGGATGATCGAGGTGGGGTCCCAGCATCCACCCCCTTCCCTTGGTTTCTTCCAAGGGGCCCATCCAGAGTCTCTCTGGCCATGGGCAGTGTGAGCGTCCAGCCTGGTCATTCAGAGCTCGGCATTCCATGTGGCCAGGGTGGCCTCCCCAGGGAGGGCACGTGACCCCAGCAGGGGACTTTCCCGGGCTGCTGGAGGGGGTGGGCTCTCTGCCCCTGGATTAGGGTCCAATTCCAGCAAGGCGGAGGTCCTACGGGTCCCCCAGCCACCACGGGCTCCTGGTCACCCAGGCTGCACAGATCGAGCCGCCCCCTGCCCCCCGCCCCCTTATTCCTTTTCTACTCCTGAACAGCCTGTGAGCTGGTCCCTGCTCTAGGATGGCTGGGAGGTGTGTCTCCGAGGCACAGACCATGCAGAGGCCAGATTCACATTTGCAAAGCCCTAAATCTGTCTGCTTCTTAATCAGCTTTTATTTACAAAGTGTGTCTCATTTCAGTTCCCCTCTCCCCGCTGAGCCTTAATCACCCAGCTTACTATCGGATTTGTTCTGCTGACAGCCAAGATGGTGATTACGGGGTGTGCTGCCCCAGGCCGGGGTCCCAGTGCCGGCGTGGGATCTTGGACGAGTCTTACACTCCCTCTGAGCCTCAGTTTCCCCATTCGAGGACAGCTGGGGTGGGGCAGTAAGTGGGGGAGGTGATACCGGACGCCAAGGCGGGGACACCTTCTGGACATCAGCTTCTCGTCACAGTTTGGGGACGACAGGTAATCGCACTCCCGAGTGACACAGGTACATTAGGAAGTCATGGCCTCAACGGACGCTGACTTTGTGAAGACAAACAGGTGCCGCGTGTGGGTTGGCGCCTTTCCCAGAACGTGTATCCCACGCAGTCCCGGACACGCGAGGACCCGGGGGAGCTGAGGTGGGTGGTCTGAGGGTCCTTCCAGGTCAACCCGTCTCTGGTCCTGGCGTTTCTCTCTTGGTGGGTTTTCTGGACCAATCCCCAATGCAGGCACCTCTCTTTTCAGGGATAAAGTGACAAACAAACCCTCACACTTATGAACACATTGGAGTGACGCAGGGGGACAGGTGAGAGGTCAGTGAACTCAGGAGGACACAGGGAATGCATGAAAACAGTGACACTCTTCTGTTTGCACTGGAAGGGGAGGCCCCAAATTCACGGGCAAGCTGCATGTCACCCAAAATCCCCACCATCGCCCCCACAAGCCCTAACCGTACCCCAGCAGTGCCTGGCGCTCCTGCCTCTCAGGCTGGCTCGTCACCCGCACTGCATTTTCCCGAGCTGCTTCCCCAGGCTCCTGGCAGGCTGTGCGCCGCCTTGATTGGTCCGAGCGTCTGATGATGAGTGTAATTGACGGTGACTTCTGGGTGAGGTCTTCAGGGACTCGTCAGTATCACCAAGAGGCCGGGTCACTTCCCTCCCATCCGCCCTCACAAGTGAGAGATGAATAATGCAAAACTGACCTGGGGCAGGTTTTAAATTATCACCTTCTTTTTTTTTCTTTTAGAAAGAAAGAAAAAGAGGCAGAAAAAAAGTGTCAGGGGAAGACGACAATCAATATGCACCTCCCCCGATCCATATGCAAAAAGTTATCATCTGTCCTATTTTTCTATTATCCAACGGCTCACCTGCTAGGAACCCAGAAACATGAAGATCCAGGTGTGATGCCGGTTCTGAGTAACTGGGCTGGCTCCTAAAACACAGGGGCAAAGCTGAACGGGGGTGTGAGAAGCCCCGGGGCGCCTTCCCTGGAGCCTCCCACCATGTTGGGTTGAGGGGGTGTGAACTGGCGAGCAGGTTTCCTCGTGATGGGGACGCCGGTGACGGGTCCCTCTGCAGACCTTCCTGACCCAACCAACTAGGCTCCTCAGGTGGGTCCAGGGGTCCACGTGGGGGACGTGCGCCTGGGCACTGGGAACGACGTGGGAAGCCAAGGTGCTGCCGACGAGGGTGGACATGCCTCCTAGAGGCATAGGGAGGTTGGAGAAAGGGCTGAGCGCGGGCCAGGCCGCATGGAGAGGCCTCTGGAGCAGCCGGGCCAGGCGGGAGCGGCCAGTGAAAACCAGCAGACAGAAGGGGAGTGGGGCCACTGGAGGTGGGCACCCTGCCGCCTCTGCAAAGTGCAGCGTCTGGGGCGAGGGTCCCTGTTCGCTGGAGGAGGTGACTTGGCAGAAGCCATTCCCCTCAGGGGGCAGCACAAATGTGTAAACTGCTTCAGAATTCCCAGACTCCAGACCCCGGACTCGTTTCTAAGGAGCGTCCAGCAGCCCCGACCTTTGAAGATGGGTCACAGATGCCAGCCTGCCATCCCCGACGGGCCATCCCACCCAGCTGGGTCCTGGGCTGACCTGCTGGATGCTCCTTGAGCAGCTTAAATCCCCCCAGTTTTGAGAAAACAGACAGACACAAGTCTTCCTGATTCGGTAACGCAATTTATGGAAAACATGTCATGTTAAGTCCCCGTGGGACACGCCAACCTGGCATTGTGACCGCTGATGTCTGTGGGGCCTCTCCTTAATCAAGGGCCCCAGGTCAGCCTCACCCCCAGGTGTGATCATCAGCTTTCGTTAGCAGGACGGCTCCCCCTTGAGATCTAATTTCTCGGATGTCAGTGCAGCCCGCAGGCCCTCAACGCAGAGACTGGCTGCTTTAGAGGGGGCCTGTGGTTGCGATTTGCACAAGCAGATAATAAGGCAACGGGGGGGGGGGGGGGCGGTTCCCCTACTGTGCCTGCTCTCCTCCTGCACCAGGCGCCTCTGTGTGTGGCTGACGCCTGGCTGAGGGGTGGGCACCACGGGAACTGAATCTCCCAGCGTGGCAGCTTCCTGAGAGAGGGGGGTGTGCCCCTTGCAAGTGAGGCGTGACGCTCTGACGAGCCAGCACGCGGCTCCCCTCACCGAGGTAAACCAGCCTGGCCCTCTCCTTGCTCTTAGCCGTTGCCAGCACATCCGGCAGGCACGTCTTTGCTCTGATCCACCTGCCCTGCATGGCGTCCAGCCTCTGGCTCTCCGGAACCTGGCCTTCTCACACACAGAAGGACCCCAGGCCCCTTTACACCGTCTCGGCTGACCATTCCTGAGGCTTTCACGGTTAGGCAAACGGGCGGCCAGTCCCTGCTGTACACACAAAGCGTCTCAGGGCCTGGTGTTCCCAGGTTACTGACGACACAGGGCCCCGTCCTCCAGATGAAACATCTGGGAGATGACACGTCACTGCTGCTCAGTGAGCTCACGGTACTTATGTTGGAACAAAGGTAGCTAGTATATTCCCCCAATGGCAGTGCCGTTTAAGACGCTCCTGCATGTCTCTCATTTACCAACCGTCCTGTTGTCATCGCTTCCTTATAGCTTTGGGTTAAACACGTGTCAAGAAAGGAAGTAACATGTCCCCCCGCACATCTCCCCCAAATGTCAAACCTGCTGCTGATGTTCACTGAGGATAATTAGATTGCTTTAAAAAAACAACACACTAAAATCTATACAGATAGTTCATTCCTGCACCTCCTCCTTCCCTTTCAATATACATTTGAAAAATGGTACATGTTGCTTGCCTGCAAGCATGTATATTTAAAATATTTAAGTAGGGTACTGTCTGCAGCCTCTGGCTGGTTTCCATGGTAGCTAAGGACAGACAGAATAAAATGGTATTAAACAAACAGAAAATGAAACAAACAGGGAGACATCTCTGCTCTTTAACAAATAGAACATGTGAGCCATTCTAAGCAGGCATTTGCATGAGCTGGGTTCTGAAAAGGTGCTTAGTGGGTTTTCCTTCTGCAACAAACTAGTGGGAGGTGAACGCCGGTCTGCACCCCCAGAGCTGCACGCTGCTTCCCACGTCTGATCTCTTCCTAGAACGGGGAACCGTTGGGAAGTTCCCATGGAAGTCATGCAATGAAAGACGTCCTGAGTGAAATGGCACGGTCGTCTCTGCTTGGAGGCAAAGCCTTAGCGCTAAGGCTTCTTTCTATACCTGCCGTCCCCTCCTGTCTCCTCACTCACGCCCAGGACAACTGCCGGCGGGGACACGGGACCTTTCTGACTCACGGGATGCCCGAGTCCTCAGAGGATGCTCTGCCTCCCACTTCCAGGCTCAGGGACATGGTCCTCGGTGGTCGGGAGTGCGACAGAATAGGCCCCCACCGCCCGTTCCAGGCCTGGCTGGCACGGCCAGCCCCTCGCTGGCTGCAGTGGCCCGTTTCCCACCCCTCTGCTCGCCACTCTGCCTGGGACTCTTCAGCAAGGCACCTGCGGGGTTTCGGTGGCTCATTCCCCTTCAAGTCTCATTGACACAGAGCCCTGGGCAGTGTCCCTCACGGGGATCGCCCTGGGGAAGCTGATGACACGGGATGCTTTCTCCCTGGGGTTTCCAGGTCTGGCTGCGAGGGCCTCACCCTTACATGGCCATTCGCAGCCTGAAACAGTCTAAGAGTTCCCTTCTCCACTCTGCGACTCCTGCCTACCACCCAGCAGCAAGACCCGGTGCAGGAGTCAGCCCTGGGGCCTGGTGGGGCAGGCAGTGCAGAAAGACAAGGGAGCAGGGACACGCCGTCAGCCGTTAGAACAATCGTTCCCCTCCACCCCTACAGAGAGCTGAAAGCCGCAGTTATTTGGGGAACTTTGCTGGTACACTGAGCTCTAGCGTGATTACGCATCCTGGGGAGGCGGTGCTGACAGGGCTGTGGACCCAGCCGCAGGCTCTGGAAAGGGAACAGCCTCCTGCCCGAGAAATGCACGCAAATACACGGACACACGTGTCCGGGCCCCAAGGCAGTCCAGCCTGGGCCTGGGAGGCCCTGAGGGGCAGTGCTGTCTGGATTTGCCGAGCGGGTGGGGCCGAGGCCTTGGCCCACCAGCTCAGGGACATGCTCCTGTTTTTCACCCATTTCTTATCGGGCAGTTGCTCTTCCCACTCGCACTGAGGCCATTTGGGAAAAGGATGAAGGAAGTAGCTGCAACGTCCTGAAGACACATGTGCACCCCATCACGCGGGCAGCACCCAGCGACCTGGCTGCTCTCCCAGGGTGACACCTGGCATGGAAGCCCCACCTGGCCCCCTTTAGCTAAAGCTCCTGAACCCGCTGCATTGGGGTTCAGCCTGGGCACACCAGCCCTCTGGCATTCATGGGGGGTCGCAGGGCCACGTGGGGAGTCCTCAACGGCCAGCCTGACCTCAGGAGCCTGGCCTCTCAGGCAGACGCAGGAGTGGTTCTCAGCCAGGCCCTCTCCCTTCCACTGCTTTGTAACCAGCCTGGGAGCCCGTGGAGACATACTCGAGGGGATGCAGGGGGATGGGCTGTGGGGATGGTGGGGGCACCTCACGAGGATGGAGGCGAGACGGACCACGGGACACAGGGCAGGGAGGCTAAGGGACCCTGGGGCTAAAGAATCGGGGTCTTGGTGAGCCTTGTACTGGTGACCCGAGCAGCTGCCTGCAGACGATCTGAGGGCGTCTGGGTGCTGGGGGGTGAGATCCCAGGCACGACTCACCGCCCACCTTCGGGGGGCGACGCAAAGCGTTACCCTGCTCCCCGCACAGCACCCTCCCAGCGTGTGCGTGTCTGTGTCCACATGTCCCTTTCTCAGAAGGACACCAGTCATGTTGGATTAGCGTCCACCCCAGTGACTAAGTAATGACATCTGCACAACCCAATTTACAAGTATCGTCCCATCCCAAAGGCCTGTAGTTTAGAACTTCAACACGTGAATTTTAGGGGGGCACAACTCAGCCCATATATCTGAGGAGGCAGAAACCCCGAGAAAGAACACCCATCAGCCCCCGGGCCCGGTCTGATGCAGGGAGGTCGCTGGCTGAATTTTATCTTTCATAAAATGTGGACATGCAGGCTAAGACTCAATATTAGTTTCATAAACAACAGTTTCTTTTTTGCAAACTATACCCACAGGTCCCATTGCCACTTCCAAGTGCTACAGCAGCCAGTCAGATGACAACTGAGCGAGAAACTTTATCTTCAGTATTTACTGTTAGGCCGGAATATTCCTGAGGGGCAATTCAGCACTCCTGTGGGATACATGTGACCTCATTTGCATTTTCTAATTGAATTGCTATCAGCTTTCCTGCAAGACTGCACACACAAAAAAAAGTTCTCCCAGATTTAGCCCTGCTTGTATGATGCACAGAAAGCCCGCTTTTAAGTAGTTGCTAGGAGAAGAGACGGAAGCACGGAGAAAAAGTCGCCAAATTTTTATGGTTCATCTAACTGTAAAGCTGTCAGTTTTGCCCAACTCCACAGAGAGCCACTGAAATAACAGATGAGGGGGAAGAAACCTCGACGTAAGGGAAAAGAAACTCACAGAGCCGAGAAATTAGGGGGTCCCCAGGCACGGTCCTCTAGGGATTGCTTCAAGGCTGCTTTCATAAGAGTTAACTGGGACTTTTAACACTGTGAACTGCTCCTTTGAAGGAGGCTGTGTTTCTAGAACCTTCTGACAAAAAACTCTTGCTCACTGTGTGTCCATCTGAACTCCCCGCCTTCAATCCCAGCCAGGATGCCCTCTGCATGCATTTAAAAACAATAAATTAAAATCGTGAATTATAAGGTGCATGCAGAAAAGTGCTTGAAACATCAGTGAGCAGCTAAACGAAAGATCCCAGCACAGACCCTGCCCCAAGAGCCCCCTGACGTCCCTCGTGCCCACACAGCCGCCCCCCCCCGACTCCCACAGGTAACCTCCATCCTGACTATAACACACTAGGACCGACCCAAACGCAATGACGCTGCAGGCATGGCTCCTGCCTTTTCTCCTCAACACGCATCTGTGACGTTCACTCACATTCTTTCTCCTGCTTAGAGCCTCTCTGTTTTCACTGCTGCATAACAATCCACCGTCCGAACCCAGCACAGTGAACCGTCCACTCTGATGAGGACGAGCATGTGGGCCGTTTTCAGGTGTGTCAGAGACCAGGTGCGGTGCTCTTGGCATGTGTGTGTGCGCTGGTATTGGGCAATGTACCTAACACTGGTGATGCACAATAGAAACTACGCGTGTGGGGTCTGTCCCTGCTCCTGACACTCAGCACCTAACCCCCTTGGAATTTCCTGGGTGACAGGAGCGTCTTTGGTCCTAATTCAGCCGTTCTTGACGGGCTCCTGGGTGGCTTTAGCATGGGGGCCAGTCACCAGTAGGACCAAAGCCACGGCGAGAAGCTTGGAGCTTTGAGCCCCACCCTCACTCACCCCCCTACTGTCTGGGATGGGAGAGGGGCTGGAGACTGAGTTAATAAATCGTCACGCCTATGTGATGAAACCTCCATAAAAACTCCTAAACTGTGGGGTTTGCAGAGCCTCTGGGGTGGGGAACGCACCTGTGTGCTGGGAAGGTGCACACACCCCACTCCACGGGGTCAGAAGCTCCCACACTCAGGACATGTCCAGCTCGCGCTATGCACCTCTGCTTCTGGCTGTTCCTCTTTCTCTCATCCTTTATAAAAAAGCAGGACAGACAGCACGGTTCCCTGAGTTCTGTAAACCATCACAGCAAACCATCAAGCTGCGGAGGGGACACGGGAACCTCTGACCTGCAGCCCAGTTAGACAGACGTTGGGTCTGTGACCCACGATTTGCAATTGGCGTCTGTGGTGGGGGTGGTCAGTGAGACTGGGCCTGTCACCTGTGCGGCCTGTGCTGACGCTGGGGCATCAGGGTCAGAACGGAATTAAACCGTAGGCCCTCCAGGTGATGTCCAAGAAAAGTGGAGAAGCCACACCTTTGGTAGCAGCATGGCGTGAGCACAGGAATGGTTTTCCTTTTCACCAGGACACGTGTGTGCCACTTGAAGGGAAAAACGCTGAGTTGCCGTCTGAAGAGTGGTACCACGTACCACCAGACTCCAGGATGTCTCCCTGCTCATGCCCTCACCAGTATCTGGTGTTATCAGTCTTTCTAAGTTTAGGCGTTCTGGTAGGTTCTCGGCTACCATCTGCATTGCCCTGCTGAGGCTGACACGTCTTCACGCGGACGGACCACCAGGCTCTCCTCTTTGGTGGGCGGCCTGATAAAGTCTCCCGCCTGTTTCTTAGCAGGTTATCTGTCTTTACGTGGTGATCTGCGGTCCTCTGTACATTCTGGATGTGCGTCCTTAGTCGCTAACTGCCACAAGTACTCTCACACATGCTCTGGCTCATCTTTTCACTTTCTTAAGTACACGCCCTGATGAGTAGAAGTTCTTAGATTTAACGAAGTCCAGCTATCACCCTCTTCCGTACACTTTGTGCTTCCTGTGTCACGTGTAAGAAGTCGTGTGTCACGTGTTCCCCACAACTCACTCCCTAGATTCTCTTCCAGTTGTCTCGTATTGTCTTGCTCACTTAGACTCACAACCCACCTGGAACTGACATTTGGTGTGGCATGGGGTTGGGGGGTCGTGTCACTGTCATCTCTTCAGGGTGCCCCATTGGCTCAGTATCATTTATTGAAAA
The DNA here is from genome assembly GCF_004115265.2 of Rhinolophus ferrumequinum. Taxonomy (NCBI): domain Eukaryota; kingdom Metazoa; phylum Chordata; class Mammalia; order Chiroptera; family Rhinolophidae; genus Rhinolophus; species Rhinolophus ferrumequinum. The sequence continues at coordinate 1,574,459 of NC_046306.1, forward strand.
GATGGTCCTTTCTCCATTATTCTAAGTAGGGCTTGGCAAATGTTTTGTTAAAAGGTCAGAGAGTTAAGTATTTTAGGCATTGCAGGCTAAGAAGCGAAATCAAGGGTGTAAATATAGGTATAACCTAGATCATATAACCATTTAAAAGTGTAGAAACCATTCTTAGCTTGGAGGCCATCAAAAGGCAGGTGGCAGGCAGACGTGGCCTATGAGCTGCAGTCTGCTGACCTGCCACAGAGTGTCACTCTGGCGAAAGACTCGAGTGCCTACGTCACGTGCATTTGACAAGGTTTGTCAGGCTGTGTACGTGAAATGGGTGAATTTTGTTGTATAAAAGTCACACCTTCACGAAGATGATTTTTTAAGACATGAAATATTTTTTTTGGTATTCTGTTCCATTTGTCCATGTGACCATCTCTGCTCCCAAAGCACACCATTTTAATCATCGCAGTTTAGTGGTTCCCACACGGGGGTAATTTTGCCCCCAGTGCACATTTGGCAATGATTGGAGAGAGCTTTGGCTGCATATGGGGGTGGTGGGGTGCTGCTAGCATCCAGGGGTGGCGGCCCGAGATGCTGTTAAACTCCCTACAGTGCAGGACGGCCCCCAAGGGCAGTGGTGCAGACGCTGAGAAACTCTCTGCGGCTTACTATACACAAACGAGCAAAAAGCACGCTGCGATCGTTGCCGGGCCTGTGTTGAGTTTGCAGAAACCTTTGGGTAGAATGGGTATCATCGTACACCACAACACTAAGCCTTCTAAGTGACGAGCACGGCACCGCCCTCTGTTTCGAAAGGATTCTTTCATTGTTCTCAATAATATGGAAGGGTCTTGAACATTTTTTGTCAGATTTGTTCCTAGTTATGTGATCATTTTCAATGTTATCTTGATTGGTCTCTGGTTTGCATTTCAATCTCTAACTATTCGTTCCTGGTCTACAGAGGTACAATTAGTTTTACAGCCGTCTTACCCTCCCCGTCGATAAATCCAGGAAGTTATCTACAGATACTTTTAGATTTTCTGCATGCACAATCCTATGAGCTACACTTAATGTTAGTTCTACCTATTCTGATTTCTTTCTCTGCCTCGCTTTGGCTGGGACCTCCGGCGTGTGATGGGAGTGTTCTTTCCCTATTTCTGGTGTCAAGGAAGGCCTTGAGTATTCCAGCAGCACGTGCGAGGGTTTCTGGAGGCTCTTCAGACACACCTGTTGTGAGATTAAGGACGGTCCCTTTTTTTCCTAATTTGCTGAATATTTTCATCCTGAATGGAGGTTAAATTTAACAAGCACTAGGCAGAGGGTCATGTGGTTTTTCACCTTTTATTCTGCGCTGAATTCCATGGATTGACTTTCATGTGTTAAACCAACCTTACATTCTTGGAACAGACCAACACGGTCATGATTTACCGTACGTACACATGGCTGGATCTGAGTTTGCTAATATTTTGCTTAAGGTTTTGGTAAGCTGTATATTTCTAGACTGTTATTCATTTCATGTATATTTTGAAATATATTGGTAGAAATTGTACACAATATTTGCAATTTCTTTTATCTTACACCCACCGACTGGCTTAGTTGTTTACAGAGCCAACTTTTGTCTGTTGATTCTATTGTTTTCTATTTCATTATTTTTTCCTCTTGGTTTTACTATTTCCTTCTTTCTACTTTGTGTTTCGTTTCCTGTTCTTTTTATAATTTTTTGAGACAAACGCTGAGATCACTGATATTTCTGCCTTGGTCCAGAACATCAGCCAGGAAGGTGGAGAAGACCTGATTCAAACCCCAAACCAGGGGGGCCGGGCTGCTTTACTCAGCTGTACCTAGAAAGTCATTTTTCACTCCTTTCCAGGACATGGATTCTCCCATAGAGCAAAGGGGCTGTGGTCACGTGACTCAGTTTCCCCATCTGTGAAGTGGGGACAGTGACAGCGCCCACTTCTGGAGATACGAGGATGAGATGAGTTGACATCGCTGAGAGGATCTAGCTGAGGTCCTAGGAAGCCAGGACAGGGAGCTTTGGGTTTGAAGTAAGAGGAAACCGGGAGCCATCGGCAACAAAGTAAACGTGACGACAACGAGGGACGGGTCAGGAGGGCTGCAGCGACGCTGCCCGCTGCCTGTTATGGTCACACGTCACGCAGTCAGGCGTGTAGCCCCACGGTCACCCCATGACCGGGCTCACTGGGATTCTGTGTCCCCTGTGCTGCCGACGGGGCCAGCCCAACCTGGGGTTGGAGGTGCGCTCATACTGGGGCTGCCTAATTGCATTCACCTTCCGGGAAGGTCAGGAATCTGCTCATTAACACGCCTGACAAAAGATGTTATTAGCTTTTTCAGTTCGTGCCTTTTATCGGATGTCCTACTGTCTGCTCACAAGGGACACACTATGTGTCACAGTCAGGGGTGTGGCCTCAGCACAGCTGCCCCCCCGCCCCACCACCTGTAGGGAAGACCCCCCCCCCCGGACAGTGTCCCCAGGGCTGCTTTGCTCACCGCCTTCTCACCACGGTGTGGCTTGTGATAATCACTCAGGAAAGAATGAAAAATCACAGCCATCTGTCACAGTTTTTGTCACCCACAAGGTGAGGCTCATGATTTGGGGCACATGGCTGTTAGAAACGCGTCTCCATGCCTGGCTCACGGCACTCAAAACGTCCTTCCCGTGGGGTCAGCTCATCACCGAAAATGAAGCTATTCACCCGAGTCCCCACTTTCTCTTGTCCAAGCTAAACCACCTGCACTTGTTTAAAAAGAAGACACAGATCGCGGTTTTCCCAAACTGGACACCTTGGAACGCTTGGCTTACAAGAAGTTCCATGAAGAGTGTTCCTTGGTCAGCAGGTTTGGGGAAACTTGCAGACGGTCTCCCACTGAGGTTCAGAGAGCATGTTTGTGTAAGGTGCTGGGAGAATCTATAGAAAGGAATCTGGTCAGCTTGGTTTTACCCTTTACTTCTCCTGAACCCTTTTCCTAGGGACACTGTGAATGCCATCCAAGGTCACCTTGTGCCACTTTACCTGTGAGCTTTCCTTTGCTATGAGCCATACATGCGACGTCACAAAGATACTGCTGAGCCCACTGGCCTCACGTGAACTCTGAGGGCTCCAGGAACTGTGTCCCTCCCCCTGGCCAGCCGGCCTGGGACTCTCTGCTAGCCCGGCAGCCCCCACGCCGAAGGCCAACACAGCTGCCGAAACACGGGACGGGCAGAGGGGTCAAGCACTCTGTCCCCTCGGACAAATGAAACCAAACACTGAGGATTTTGGGGGTTCATGTCGGGTTGCTGAGCAGTCTGCTCCTGGATGGCTGGGGCATGAGGGACGAGAGAAATCTTTCAGGACCAGGGGAAGGTGAATTCACCCCTCCCGGCCTGTGGACAGGCCACGCGGGCAAAGCAGCAGGAAATGAAGCCACAGGGAGGTTGGATCACACTGGTTTGCATCTGTGGGAAACCCTCCCTCCCTCCCCCTCCTTCTCTGAACCAGTCTCATTCCAGCTGCTCTGGCTGTCTCGTGTGGCCAGCCACCGACCTCTGTGTTACTCTCCATCCCTCCAGGCCTTGGGAGTCTGCAGGGCTGGTGGCTACAAGCCTCAGGCAGGAGAGGGCATGGCATTAGCTGGTGCCCCGTGTGAGATGGACACGAGGGGCCCCTGTCTAAAGAATCACTAAGACCATCAAGGTGGTGACAGCAGTGTCTCAAGCTGAGCGCGGGGCACCGAGCACCTGCGGTGAGGTGGCCCTGCCTCAGTGGACAGGACAGAGGGCCACTCGGGCCGGCGAAGGTGTCAGCCTGTCATCGGGAGCCTCTGCAGGGACCTGGAGGATGAAGGACAGCACCAAGCCTACCGCATGTGGTCCCGCTTACCTTGTGTCCAGGGAGCGTGGATGAGGTCTGGGCCACCAGCAGCCGCACCATGGTGTCCCATCGCTCGGCGGTGTGGCGGTCCCATGCTGTCACAGTGAAGGCCACCTCCTCCGAGGGGATCTGCAGCTCTCGGGCGGCAAAGACTGTCCCGTCTGCCCCGACTTTGAAGTCCATGCTGCTGGTCTCATATTGTGTCCCCTTGGTCCCCAAACAGCTGCTGAACTTGACTGCAAGAGAAGGGGAGGAGAAGCGTCAGGTCCTGGCAGGCAGACGGCAGCCAGAGAGCTCACAGGTCACTTTTTAGGGAGCAGGCGCTAGGTCACTAATGAGCAGCAGGAAAATAGTGATCGGACTGATGTTCTGACCTTCAGGTCTTGGGTTTTGTTTGTCCCCTGGGGGAATTCACAGAGGCCTCAGAAAAAGGAGATAAAAAGAGCAGCCGTGCATTTCATGATATCGGAGACACGGCTGCTCTATGTTCCTGCCACTGCGTCTCTTCCTTCTTACTATATGAACTCAACTGGAGTCTGGTGGCAGCAGGTCTGGGGACTTCCCTCCTGAAAACAATTTCCGATTCCCTCGCTTGCCTCCCTTCCTGGCTGGCCACACGCAAACCTCCTGCCGCCAGACTTTTAACCCCTGACGGAGTGGTTTTCCCACCCCAAGGAGGCAGTGTAGGGACCCGGCAGGACAACGGGTTCTGGGCAGAGCTCCACTCTGTCACGTGCCCCAGACCATTTCATCCCTCAGCGACACCTGTGCACGCTCCATGAAGGCGTGGGGTCCAGAAGCTGGACCGGCAGTGACCTTGGATGGCGTTTCCTCAGTGAACTGGACACAGAGTCTAGGCACGCAGCTTTGCCTCCCAAACATTCATTAGGCCCCGAATGGCCAGCCCCTCCAGCGGCACTGCCACGAGTAACTCTGCAGCGAGAAAGCCGTCCCAGCCGCGGGTATTCCTCGGGCCCGCATTCTCGCGTCTTTATATGCGTGCCACCTAATGCCGCAGTAAATTACGAGGCAGCAACAGCCAGTGTCATATTCTTCTGATAAAAACGATGGATAAAGTTACCTAGTACTTATAAATATGTGGGTATCTTAGCAATTTGGGTGGGAGGATGGATTTTTAAAAGCAATTTCACTGTCACAGCTTACATGATTTAATTACTATTTATCCCAGAAACTATTAAAAAAAGCTCTTCACTGTGTCTCCTGATGCAGTGTCTTCCCTCTGTGTTCACGTGGTATTGTTGCCTGCCTTGAGATCATAAATAACGCTCGCGTTCCCTCTCATCTCAAATACTTCACTCTACACATCTCCCCAGTTACCAGCCCCTCCCACTTGTGGGTTTAATATACAAATGTTTTTAAATGGGATGAAACCAGCCGTTCTGCCCCGTCTGGCCCTAGAGCACACATGTGCGTGCCCCGGGGCTGCACATCCGGGGGCCTCAGGCGAACGAGGGTGACAGGTGACGAGTGGGACGTGCTCCCTGGAAATACCCCCATCAGGGAACAGTCACACTTTTTTCATGCGACAAGAACATTCCAAACTGCTTTTAGAGTACGGTTCACCTCGACTGTAAACAAATCAAAATCAGCAACAAACTGAGTGGCTCAATCATTTCTGATGCCCAACTGTCACCGGCAAAGATACAAGTGACAGTTCCATGATTGCTGGGAGATTAGCACAAAATGTATAAATAAATAAGCCTCTTTGTTCTCCGGAAGCAAATTTCTAAGGACACTAAGGGATCGGACAGGGCGGGTTTGCGTTTCTTCAGGATTAAATGACGATGCCACTGTATTTATAAAACAGGCACAGACAGAGCTTTGGCGGCGTCTGAGGCAAGAGTCAGCGCTGCCTTCAGAAGAACAAACCACCAGCGTCCGAGCTGCCCCAGCAGAAATGCCTTCAAACTTACTACAAAGTGGAGCACAGGGCCCCGCAGACAGTTCTGGCACTCACTTCAGACTCCGCTGCTCGGCACAGAGGAACTCAAGAGCCAGGACAAGAAGGAGGAAAGGAAGAGAAAAGAGTGGGGAACGCAGCAGGGGTCCCCAAAGTAGCTTCAGATTTCAGGCCACAGCCAGGACCCTGGGCCCATATTTCCACCGGGAAAGGAGAGCTCGCACGTGAGAGCAGCACCGGCTACAGATCTTATGAATGCACAAGATTCCAAGGAAAACATAATGACACAGGGCTGGCACAGACTTTGCATTTGGGGCATCAGTGACCCAGGTACTGAAAGTGCCCAGGGCCACGTGGAGACCAGTGGCATTTGTCCCTGGGCCTGCATATTCCAGGGACTCCACAAGGGCTTGTGGCGTTACTGGAACAGGTGGATGCATTCTGAAGTGTAAATCTGAAGCTACTCGGAGCCAAGCAGCATCATCAGGCCCTGAGCTAACCAGCAGGGAGCTGCGCCTCTCCTTTCTCCAGGATGGTGCAGAAACCTCCTTGAAAAGCGGTTTTGCGCCCCAGCCGTCCCCAGTCTGCCGCCTCCCAGCAGAGCCGGGGAAGCAATGCTCATGGCAGTTTCTGTCTGAAACGCACGCCAGGAAGGGAACCACGGCCCCTCATTAGGGTGCTACGTTTAACCCTTCACCCTCATCACTTTTAATGGCTTGCTCTGTGGGAGGGACGAGGTGACAGTGTGCCTGGGACGGCCAGTGAGTGACACGCGGATCCACTCCCTCTCAGGCAGCAGCCTGCCTGACATTTCCGGGGGCAGTAGCTGCGTGTCCCTGACTGGCGTGCGGGCGACTGCGCTGTGGTTACGAAACACCCCTTCCTACTGTTTTTCTTGTTAGGGGAACTGATAAAGATAAAACGAGCCAGAGGTGAGCTTGTAGCCGGACTGGGCTGGGGGTGGACACGTTCACCCGTCTGCTTGCCGGCCCTCCCTCTTTCCTTCCCTCCCTCCTTCCTTTCCTTCTTTCTCTCCCTCCCTCCCTCCTCCCACCCCCTACACTCCCTGCAGCTCCCCTGGTCCGTCCAGGCACCATCAGTCCAGGTGCCGGAGAGTCAGAGGCGGTGAGGGCAGCCCTGGGGGCAGTGTGAGCTTGAGGAAGACCAAGGCTGGAGAGGAGGCCACGAGCAGGGGCCATTCTGTGCTAACTGCCCCCAGGGACGGCTCTTCTCCCACTGAGTCTAAAGCAATGCCTGTTCTCTGCGGGAACTTGCACCTCAGGATGGTGAGCCCAAGGCACTCGACACTTTCCACCTGAGCGGTACCTGGAGCCAAGGTGAGAACCACGAGGTATCTTACGGAACCCTCACAAACCAGTGCAGGCATCCTGTGAGTTCCATCTTCCAGAAGAAGAAACAGAGGGTCAGAGAGGTGAGCTGACCCACCCTGAGGGCTGTGGGCTGCGACCAGCGGATCCGGTGCTGACGGGGGCTCCTGGCTTAGCTGCTCCCCGACCCCTAGCCTTGTGCCAGATGTGCCCCCTTCCTTCTGGTTCAAAACGTGACCGTGTCTGTCGCTTTCTGAGTGACGCAGAACCAGGCTAGGAGAACAATGCCTCATCTGTAAATGGAGCTTCTCCTCTCAACACTGACAATGTGTCCTCGGCCTCTCTATCCTTTCAACAGCTCTAGCTGCGGAGATTTTACGGACAAAAACTACACACAGGTGTCCAGGCACAAACCGACCGTCACACTTACGTTTTAAGCCCAGCATGCAAAGCGTAGCAGCCTTGAAAAACCACGAGCGAGCGGTCAGATTTTGGGGCTGCCATTTCGCTTCAATCTGGAGAGGCTGGTGCCGCCCGGTGCAAACCTTCCTGCTGTCCCGCGGATGATAATTCGGGACAAGAAACAGGAGTTGGCTCACGCGGTTCCTGGACCTTCGGGAGGACGCAGCCCCACGCCCCGAACCGGTCCTACTCCGCTGAGAGCTGCGTCAGAGGCTTTCTGAACATTCCCGCTGTGGGAACGTCACTGCAGCTAACGTGGCTGGGAGGGAGTGACCATTTCTAAGTCGGGCAAATATGTCTCTCACTGGCCCACGGGACGGATGGTGACGATCGTTACGATAACAATGGCAGCTCTTGCTTATACAGATGCTCCTCCATTTCCCATGGGGTTACATCCTGATAAACCCGCCGCAAGTTGAAATATCCTAAGTTGAAAACGCATTTACTGCCTCTAACCACTGAACATCAAAGCCCTGCCGGGGCCACCTCACATGTGCTCAGGACACTTACCTCAGCCCACAGTCGGGCAGTCACTGAACACACAATGCTCTGTAATACACTATTGACTAGCTCAGGAACCATCGTAAAGTCGCAAAATTGTAAGGCGAACCATCGTCACCTGGGGACCGTCCGTAGCATTCTTACCCTGTGCCAGGAACTGTGCCAAACTCAGTGCCCAGACCCTCTCACTCCATCCCCACAACTTGCACAGGGACAGCTGTCACCCCCACCTTACAGGTGAGTACACTGAGAAATAAAGACCAGGCATGTCATACCCCTAAATGTGGTCTCTGCTTAGGAAGCATCCATCGAGTACAGGGTGCGGGAGAGGGAACCGACACAGCGTGACCCGCAGGGAGGAGCACCCCAGGCGGGGCTCACTGGGCTGCCTGCGCCCGAAGGCAGGAGCGGGCGGGTTCTGGTGCCTTGGGGAGGCCTGCCGAGCTCTGCTTGGCACCTGCCCCGCCCGTGGGTCCCCAACATGCTACATGTGGCTACAAGGACACAGTGAATTCACAGCGCCCTCCACCATGTCCCTTCATGAGCTTCTCCTTCCGCAGCGCCCAGGCTCGGGCGACCGGGGCCGGGCTCTGGGCTCCTTGCTCTCGGGCTGTCATCACCATGTGAACGCCGTACATGAGAGGTGGTAAGGGAGAGACAGTCTGGGCCCGGGGAGCAGACCCTGGGGCACCCTCTACAACACAAGAAAGGGACCCCAGCCTCCCTCATTAGCGGCTTGCACATCAGGACTGAGCTAAGGACAACATTCACAATGGAGCCCAGGGAGAGAGATGGCTCTTTCCTGTCCCCAGAGGCTGCCTCCCCTCCTCTGCCATCCTCTCTACCGACGGGGGAGCCCCCGAGAGGCAGGGGCAGCTCCCGATGGGCGTCCAGGCCTGGTGGACGATTTTACTGCATTTTACCCGCAGCAGCTGGGGGCTGCTGCTTGTTGTCTGGTTTGAGGGCAGTCCTGCTCCGTGGTCACCTGTCCACAAGTTCTTTCTCCTCTCACAGCTCTCTGTTCTAAATATGGAGGGAGGACGTAACATTTGAGCCCTGGCAACATTCGGGAGGGCAGATGGGACCCTCCTCAGCTGAGGTCTGCATGTGGCCGGCTGGTCCCGAAGCTGTGGGGACGGGTGGTACACCGCGAACAGATGACCCACACGCAGACAGGAGCCAGGGGCTGTCCTCTGGGCCCCACAGCGCTGCACCATTCTTCACCTGCTCTCTCTCTTTAGGTTCATAAGAAACACACACAAAGCCTGTGTTACCCTTTGCCCTCGACCTCAGATGTACAAACCAGGAGGAGAATCTGGGGGTATGAGCAGATCCCGACTATGGAGGTGGACGGCACGTTGACCGCAAATGCCCCGGGAGGCAGCAGGTGGGCAAGCGCCTCTGGACCTCACAGGAGTGGAGCGGGCGCCCCAGGGCAGGAGCCTGCAGCCTCCTCCCACCTGCTCTGAGCTCACACATCCCAGAGTCCCCGGGGTTCTGATCGAGGGGCTTTCACCAGAGTCTGGCAGGATGTGGGGGCTGACCTCTGTGGTTACAAAGGTGGTGGCCGTGAAGCCGCTGCCCGGCCTGTCCTGGTTTGGCCCGGAGGCCACCAGCACCGTGAGTGGGGTGCATGCTGTCATTTTGGTGTGGGGATGCTCTCTCAGGGTGTGAGGGGTGGCCCGAGATCGCCCCGTGCGGTGTCCTGGACGGTGCACAGCCCCGGGCCCCTCCCGCGCTGGCTCTGGGCCCCCTCCTGGCAGCTGGCAGCCCCCTTGCCTGGCACAGTTTCAGTGTCCGTTTGCTGGGGCAGAATCCAAACATGACCCTGAACTTCACCAGCTGCTCCCTCTGTAAACACACTCAGAGTGGCCAGCAACCGTTTCTCTTAAGAAAAGGACTCAGGAAACGCAAACACATTTTCTCCCCACTCTCAGCCACGCTGACTGCCCGGCAACCCCTCCCTGGGTCTCCCCTCGGCAGGGCTTTTGGTGCGGGCGCATTCATGGCACACTTGGCTTTGAGATATTGGGGACCCCCTTGAGATGAGCAGACCGTCGGGGTGCCTGTAAACCAAGGATGGAAACGTGTGGTGTGTGCAGTCTGCCTGAAGCTCGGGGGAGGGTGGGCGGGATGGCCTCAGGCGACGAGCACACACTCAGGACCCTCACAGCACAGGGCAGAGAACGCACACCACTCACACACACATACACCGAAACGGGGCGCCATGCTGGGGACTGCATGGCGCACGGTCCCAGGAGAACCCCAGGAGGGGCCCCGGGAGGGGCCCAGGTGTAAGAGGAGCCAGGGCGGGGTCTGATGGAGAGCAGGGGATAATCCCAGCCTCGCTAAGATGCCCTCAGTGAACAGCCCCCCAGAGACGCAGGGTCCACCTGGGGCTCCTTGAGGCCCTGCAGGGACATGCCGGAGGAGTTCTTCACAGAAAATGCGGCCACACGCGGTGCCCTCTGAGCTCCTTTCCAGGATGGGCCCGACACACGTCTGGGCTCTGTGATTTCCTGCAACGTGAGGACACGTTTACCAGGCTGGGACGAGGCAGGCTCGGTGGTGAGGAGCAATTCTACCGCAACACGGACAGGAAATGCACCATTCCTCTTTCTAACAGTCTCGCGCTGCCGTCCCCTTCCTTAGCTGAGGGCCACCCCAAGGAGCAAAGTCCCCGTTGTTGGTTTGGTTGTTCCTGATCCAAACCGTGTTTCTAAAGAGCACAGAGGAATCTGCCACACACTCTTAATGGGTCACATTGCTGTCCAAAGAATGTCCAAGTAACACGAGTCCAGGGCTAGCACGGGGGAAGGGCGCGGGAATACGGTCTCACCTAAGTGACAACTGTGCACATTATGTCTCTCTCTCTCAGAAAGTTTCAGTGCACATGACACCATTAAAGGGCCTGGGGAGTCCTGTGAGGGCGAGGGGACCTGTGAAACCTAAAATGGTTGAACCCAAATGCTCTCTGTTATCATGGGGAAAAAAGTATACTGGATTTTATATCCAGTATCAGTCAGCATGAGGCTGCATTAAGCTAAGTGACAAACAGCCCCAAATCATGAGACATGGCACTATGGGCCGGCAGGGTGGCTCTACTGTGAACCCTCAGGCTGCTTCTGCCACCACCAGGGCCAGGACCATCTGGTGGTGGGAAATAGGGATCACACAGGGCTCTCAGGCCTCTGCCCCCACTTTCTGGCCGATGACGTGCTCTGGCCCTACCCGCAAAGAGTGAGGAGGTGAAATCCTACCACGTGCCTGAGAGAAAGGGGAGTCTGTCAGCACTGTTAATGTGTACGTAGCAATAAATGTTCACAATGGCAGCTTGTGTGAGTGTCACACCACGTCATGGGTCACTTCTGTTTGCTGTTCCCTCATGGACCTGCCACCACTTTTAGAGGTATCCCACATGTTCGGACTATGATTTCTATCCTACAATAAATCAAATGGCACTTAGAAAGATAAAGGCCCAAAGCAAATGCTGCCTGTAAAGAAACAGTTTTCATGGATGCCGCTCACATCAGCTGCCAGGTCACCTCAGCCTGGGGCACACGCGTCTGTGCATGTCCTGCAGAGGCTCCCCGAGTCCCGCCACCTTTTCGGTTTGTTCCCTCTCATGTGAGACTTATGAAGTTCCTGAGGAAGGAGATTGTGATGCTTCCGTCTCTCTTTCCTCGAGCAGAAAAGACACCCCACAGCCCTTTCTCTGATGGAGGCCCATGGAGACGACGGCCATTAAACCCCAACACCGGGAGAGCTGTGTGCTGGGCTGGGTCTTGCAGTAATGTCTCTGCAGATCCCCCCACCTGAGCTAAACGTTGGTGGCTTAACCCCGGCAGGAAAAACAGCCAGTTGACAAAATCACTTTGGAGGCAGTGGGTCCCGGCCTCACGCGGCCCTCGAGCTGATTCCCTGACCTCACCGGTGCTCCTTTCTGGAGAAACACGGCATCTGGTGCCGAAGGGCGCCCTGTGCAGGATGTTATGCAGACGAAGCGATTATCCCGAGGTAATTATGCCTTGAACAAGTTTGACATGAAATCTTGATAAAGAATTGTTTTTTAATCTAATGGTCAAAAAGCTCAACCAAATGTATAAAAATTACATGACATCTTACGCCTCAGTGTAAATTAAAATTTGTGGAAAGGTCAGTGCACCAGGAATTACTTAGACGATGAGAACTCGGAAGCCTGGAGGCCGTGGCATCACCGCGCCTGCCCACGCTTTTGACCTGGAGGGGGCTGTCCCGCCCTGTTAGCCAACCCCATCTCGCCAAACTGCATCTGCTCCCAGTGGGCCTGGCTCCTGCCGAAGCCTCATTTGAAGACGGTGAAAGAAGGTTCTGGACTGTCCCTTGGAAAGGAAAGGCATCTGTCGGAGAAAGGCAGTTTCAGGACTAGACTTTTTTTTCTGGCTGCTGAAAAAAGAAAGACGTGTGCAGGAGGCTTCAGTCCCTCTCACTGAGCTCCTACTATGTGAGCAGCGCTTACTACGTGCACCAACCATGACAGATGTGAGTGAACGCAGCGTCTGGCCTTGGAGAGCTCGGAAAGCTCTCTGAACATATCGGAGCTGACCCTACAGCCCCAAGGCATGAGCCTGCAGCCCACAGTCAGACGCAGGACTCATCAAGTTACTGCCAGGAGGGAGCTGCCAAGCTAATGGTCCAGTGGAAATAACAACCTCTACGGGGAGGGTGTTTGTGGTAATTAAATGTCGTGAGGCTGAGAAGATGCCCAGCACACGGCCTGGCATTTACAGGCGGCGGGGACATGAAAGCACCGTGTGCGCCTGCGGGCAGAGGGGAGCTGGGGCCTGATGCCCACGCATCCTCCTGCCCAGGTTGGCCCTCCGCTCCCAGCCTCCTGTTTGGGACCCAGGAGCAAAAGGGGGTGAAAACACCGACTTTGACCACAGCCAGATGCAAAGCGGGACCTTGGATTTCTGAACTCCACAAGCAGCCACAGTGTGATGTCTTATCCCCCCTCTTGCTTTTGAACAAAGGAAGGTGCTTCCCCACCCGCCTGGGCTTTATCTGCACAGTCAGGGTTGAGACTGTACCTTCATTTAAAACACAATGCCGAGTGAAACACAAACTCCCAGGAATTATCCACTCTTCAGAAGGGAAGCACAAAGGAGTTGACAGGGGGACACAGGCTGGCTGTCACACCACGTTAACAGGTATTCACGGGCACCTGGAGAGCTGAACGCCATTTCCCGCCATTTCCTGTGGTTCCCAGCGGTTCCCATTGTGTCTCTTCTGGGGGGACCTGGATGGCGGCATTGTAGGTGAGCACCGTCTAAATACAGCTCTGTGCATTCCGCATTCATAACTCTACAAGCTTTTGTGATTTAAAGCAGCAATTATACGGAGGAGCGAGATAAAGATGGGAGAAATTATCTCCCTGGGTTGGGCGGGAAGACACAGCAGCGGAGGTTAATGCTCTGGTGAAATATTTCCACAGTTACTCCTCGCAACCATTTTGCAATATCCCTAATGTTTCCGCACATTACAGGCTCTTCCAGGGGAAAAACAGCTTGTGTTTTTAAAGCAAGGAATAAAATCCTAAGGGGCCCCCCCGGCTGACTGACTGGTACCTGGGGAGGTTCTACCATGAGGCTGCAGGCTCGGAAACGCTCCCTCAGTCCAAGCACCAGGCAGGGGGCTGCATCTTGCTGTGTTAGCGGTGAACAAAAATTGCCAAAACTTAAAAAAAAAAAAGCAAAAGCTCCAATTAGACCCCACTGAAGTGCCCCACGACATGTGGCTGTCACAGGTGAAGCCATTTGGCTGCACTAAGAACGTGGATACGATTCTGATCATTGCTTTGGCAGCACCGGACACGGAGAGCCCTTCTCCATGCAGGTCTCGGCAGACGTGAGGTCACTCGTGACTGCTGACTACGGTGGTTGTCTGGTACAGGGCCAACATGGGGACCAGGTGAGTTACAAAGGCAGCCATCACCTCACCCAGTAGCCAACTCTTCGGGAATAGTAACACGGTAAATAATAAAGTCCCAGAGAGGGAGAGCTGTTGCCAGAAGCCCTGGCATTTGTGGTGTCACGTCCCCTCCAGCTGCAGTGCCATGGGCAGGAGGTACATGACCCCAGGGCTAGGCTCCAGCACCCCAGACTGTCCGTGACACAAAGCGTGGCACTGCCCTCCTGTGTGGCTCATGTCAGTGTCTGACTAAGCTACTGGGTCTTCTCACGACACCCCGTGCATGTGACACACTTCTTTCCAGCGCCGCTAAGAGGGAGCCACGCCCGACGGGGCTGCGGTCAGACTGCACCCAGGACTGGGGTCAGGCAGTACAGGCTCTGTCCTCAACGAGGGTCCAGTGTGGAGTTGGGGTGTCAACACCCAGAGAGGAGCCTTCCTTTGTCACACCCAAATTGTCTCCTCAAACACCCAGAGGGGCTGTGTTTCCAGGGTCCTGCCTTTCTGGGAACTGAGATGTGAATGTGGCTTGTCCTTACGGAAAGGGGCGAGGGATTTGGGGAAGGTGCAGGTTGTGCCTCCCCAGGAACATTCTGGAAGTCGGCTCTCCTGCTGCCCTTCCTCAGATCTGGATGGTCTGCACCACTTCCCTGCTCTGTGCTGTCTTCCTTCTCAGGAAAATGTCGGCCTCCCCAGCTCAGCATTCTAGGATGTTCCCTAAAACCCTATGTCACGCACGCCTCTCGGCTCGTGTCCAGAGCCTGGGCTGCACCGCAGTGTCAGGCTGCGCACAGCACATTTCCAAAGCACTTTTTTTTGTGCACATTTTTTGTGCATTTGCCCAGATAGTGGAGCAACCAAGCTCTTTAGAAACATCAGGATGAGGAAACGAAGCCAGGCCTGGCCATGTGTGAGAACAGCTCTGCCCAGCTGACCCTGGCTGCACAGAACCTTCCAGCATCTATCTCCTGGCCTTAATTGCCCAGTCCCAGGCTCAGGGCCATGCGTGGGGAGTCAGGGAAGGCTCTGCTCTCTTTCCATTAGTTCATTAACATTAAAAAACATGACTTCCTGCGTCTTTACCAAGGAATTCTGGCCACCATCACCGGGTGGGAAGCTAAGAGACGTCACTCTCTTGCTGGCCAGGGGCTGGATGCCCTGGTTACCCAGTTGGTGACCTCACCTGGCACCTGGCACTCAAGGAGCCCGCCCGTGACTGGGGACACCCTCCTGCTCCTCTGGTCTCATCGTCCCTCACTCATGATGTCCTCTGACCACTCAGATGGTGCCTTGTGGTGACGGGTCTGTCTCTGGGACTGGATGCTCTTGTGGGGCCAGGGATGGGCTGGCGTGGCTGTTTTGTGCAGAAGCGGGCATCTGATACGGCTTTACACTGGTGAGGAGGAGGAGGACAGGGAGGGAGGAGAATAGGGCTGGGTACCTGCCTATTGCAAGACGAGGCCGGACCCCAGCACGCCACCTTGGACTGCCCTCCTGACCTAGCCCAGGCCTCCAGGGCGGCCGGCCGGCTCAGCGCCTGCTCCGGGTCAGTGCTGCCCAGCCGGGGCCGGCACAACTGGGCTGTCCAGTCCATCGTGCATTTGAAGTCCCTCCCATCTCAGCACCTGCACCTCTGTGTTTCAGCCCCTCAGCCTCAGGGTCTGGCCTCACTTGCCTCCTCCTGTGGACCCCCCCCCACTGACTGTGGGGTACACGTCTTTGTTGCAGGCTCCCAGTGACCCATATCAGTGTGCAGCTGTCCACTGTTAGCACCCCAGGACATTTGCACTGATCGCTCCCATGTCTCTGTGGCTGGCCCCCTCCCACCCTGTAGACGAAACACCAATTCTGGAGACACTTCTCCTGACCACTCTATCCCGTATCTTGCTGCATTTTCCGGCCCAGCACACGTCCACATGACACAGCGGCACACAAACCTGTGGGTAGGTTGTCTCCCTCCACTGCAGACAGTCTAACGGCCCCTAAAGATGTCTGAGGCCTAATCCCAGAATCTGGGACTACGTCACCTCACACAGCAGAAGGGTCTTTGTAGACATGGATAAGTTAAGGACTTTGAGATGGGGGATGACCCTGGATCCTGGGCGGACCCAGTGGAACCACAAGGGTCCTTATAAGAGAGAGGCAGGAGATGAGAGTCGGAGAAGGACATGTGACAATGGCCGCACAGCTCAGGAAGACTGGAAGATGCTACATGCTGGCTTTGAAGGTGGAGGGAGGTGCCATGAGCCAAGGAGTGTGGGCACCTCTCGAAGCTGGAAAAGGCCCGGCAAGGATCCTCCCCGGGTCTCCAGAAGGAGCCCACCCTGCCCACACGGTGACTGCAGCCTTTCTTTGATCTTCTGACCTCAGAACTGTAAGGTAGTCAGTTTATGGTGTTTAAGCCACTATGTTTGTGGTGTTCTGTTACACACGGGAACATGATGCACGCTCACTGGCCAGGCACGCTCCCGGAGGCAGGTCTGCCGTCTCGGTCTCCATGTCCCCTGGCTCCCTGGGCCAGTGCTGAGCATGTGCGCAGGTGGTGCTCAGCAAGCGTTTGTTGAGTGAATGAGTGAGCGTCTGGTGCCCTGTCTGCCTGAGGCATCAGCTCCCCTCATACCTGCAGCATGGCACCAACATCTGTGGGACGAATGAGGCTCTGGCTGCAGCGGCTGCACAGGTCCTTGACCCTCCTCACCACTGCCCACCAGCCTCTGCAGAGGCCACCCAGAGGCAGCCATGGCCCCAGAGACAGGGGACTGTGGAGTTATGTGGTGACAGCATCCCTGCTCATCAATTTTCATTGCTTTGATTACAAATTGCATAAACACACATTTGGAGCTGCCAGGAGGGGTGCCCTCCCCCAAGAGAGATGACTCACGAGCTGCAAAAAGACAGAGAGCTGGGCATGGCTGCAGATTTCCTGCGCTGTGGTTCATTGTCTGGAACCTTCCATGGAATCTAACCTTCCTCACTGTCACTTCCTAGGACCAGAAGCCCTGAGAGCTATCAGCTGCGACTTCTCCAGGATGTCGAGGCTCACAGAGGTGAGCTGAATTGTCTGAGCACAGACAGCCAGTTGGCAGCAGAGAGACTTGTAGCCACTGATTTTTCTGGAAAGTTCTCTGGCTTGCTAATCATGAGTCTGGGCTGTGGGAAACCTCTGAGTCACGGTGACCCGACCTGGACAGCGCTGGGGGCCGTGGGAGGCACATCCAACGCTGCCATCCGGACTGTGTGTCTCCCGGCCCCTCCCAGGCAGAAGCCAAGGGACAGGTGAGTGACATCCCACTAGCTATTGCTTCAAAGTTTTAAAGCTGTGGCTGGTGGCAAACTTTTCACTAAATACACAGATGGTCCTGCCCGATCCTGTTAATGAAAAAACTCTCGCACAACTACAAAAACAGACGTGATCATCTGTTTTCTAACATTTTGAAAAAAATATACAGAGGTGTAAGGGGCTACACAAATGAGAATAATTAGCTTGTGCCATCTGTGAAAAAAGAAAAAGGAAACAGAAGAAAAGCCCGCCCTCCTGGACACATCCGCGATTCTGGGCTTCGCGAGCCTCCAGGGAGGGACACTGCGGCAACGTTTTCAAACCCGGCGGCGCCCTTTGGCCCCCATTAACTTGAGAAACCGTGGGACCAGCTCTCCATGCTCTTGTTCCACTTTGTGAGCAGCTGGCCATGAAAAGTCGTCATTAGAAAGTAGTACGTGTGACAATCCTGACAGCCCCGAGTAAATGGGCAGACAGCAGCTGTGCTGGCAGTGGCCGCGTGGCCAGTCTCGTGCCTTTGCTCCCGCTCCCCTGGAGAGCGGGGCAGGTGTGCTCGTGACTCAGAATTTGGGCGGCTGGCCTTGTCATCCAGGTGCAGTGGTGACGGGGGCTGCGGGGATGGGCAGCGGGGCTCCGGGGTTCTCTGTTAACTCACGCCAGTCTCCTCCATGTGCCGTCTGAGCAACGGCTATGAGCCAGGCCTGGAGCTGGGAGTGATACCAGCCCTTCCTGCCTGCCCCATGGAGCCTGCATTCAGGGAGAAGGTAGGGCCTGAGTGAGGCCCCTACCCGCTGCCCAGCCCACCCTCCTGGAAGACCAGTGGTTTGTTTTTCAGTCCAATCTACATCACGTGCTGACACTTTTGTGAAATACAATAAAAATGAATGACTAAGAAAGGATCGCAGGCAGAACGTTGCTGCAAGTGTCTGATGCTCGCTCTTTATTTTTTAAATTTTTTTATTGGGGAATATTGGGGAAGTGTGTTTTTCCAGGGCCCGTCAGCTCCAAATCGTTGTCCTTCAATCTAGTTGTGGAGGGCGCAGCTCAGCTCCAAGTCCAGTCTCCGTTCTCTACCTTAGTTGCAGGGGGCCCAGCCCACCATCCCATGCGGGAATTGAACCGGCAACCTTGTTGTTGAGAGCTCGTGCTCTAACCAACTGAGCCATCTGGCTGCCCCTCAGGAAACTCAGTGGCAGCTCGTTGTCTTCAATCTAGTTGTGGAGGGTGCAGCTCACTGGCCCATGTGGGAATCGAACCCGCAACCTGTTCAGAGCTCACACTCTAACCAACTGAGCCATCCGGCCACCACCCAGATGCTCACTCTTGATTTCTATGTGTCTCTGGTCCTCATCTGTAACAAAGTGCCCAGGTTTGGTGTCCATCTTAATCCCTCTCTGAGAAATGCCCACAGCAAAGGCCCTGGCCCTGGGCCATGTGAGGGTGGGGAGAACAGAGCCGTGCAGCCAGGGGGAAGAACGAGGACACCTCAGGTGGGGTTGCCGGGGGAGCTTCCTGGAGGAGGCAACATTTCACTGAGACCCAAAGGTTGGGGAGAGGTGGGCTGACAACACCTGGGGAAGCAGCTGGCTTCAGGCAGAGGAAGACCTGTAAGGGCCAGGTAGGAGCTGCGCCAAGAGGCACCCCCGCCAGGAGCCACAAGGTTGTGTGCGCCCAGGGTGTCCAGCAGGAAGTGACAGGCCACCTGGCTGTGGCAGGAGGGTGGACACTGCCATCCCCATGCTGGGGGACAATGGTGGCTTCGACCCAGGCCAAGGCAGGGAGGACGGTGGTGGTGTCCCAACCTAATGAGGAGGCAGAGAGATCCAAGCTCCCAGTGGACGGGGCATGGGGACGGGAGTCTGGGTCAGCTGAGTGCTCACCACGTCTGGTTTGGGATAAAAATCACAGTCCTGAGCATAGACGCAAAAAATCCTCAACCAAGATTAGCAAATCAACTCCATCAATGTATAAAAAGTAGTTCCCCACGACTAAGTGGGCTTATCGCAGGTATTCATGGCTGGTTCAATATCTGAAAAATCAATGCAGGCCATCACATCGACAGACTTCAAAAGAAAAACTGCATGATTATGTCAATAGAGAAAGCACTTGACAAAATCCAACACACACTCATGATAAAAACACTGTAAACTAGGAATAGAGGGGATCTTTCTACAAAAAACCTAGCGCTACTAACATACTTAGTGGTTAAACACTTGAGGCTGTCTTACTACGAGCAGAAACATGGCGAGGACACCCCCTCACACCCCTTGTCACAACGTCCTGGCAGTCCTGGCTGATGCAATGAGACAAGTAGAGGAGATAAAAGGCACCAAATCGGGAAGAAAGAAATGAAACTGTCTTTGTCTGCAGGTGACATAATTGTTGATATAGAAATATGAAAGAATCAACAACAAAATACTTCTGGAACTAATAAGCGATTATAGCAAGGATGCAGGATACAAGGGTAATACATGAAAGTCAATCGCTTTCCCACATACCAGGACGGAACGAGTGGAATCTGAAATTAAAAACACAACACCATGGATATTAGCACCCAAAATGAATACTTAGGTATAAATCTAACAAAATATGTACAAGACAGATATGAGAAAAACTCTGGTGAATGAAATCAAAGAAGAACTAAATAAATGGAGAATATTCCACGTTCATGGATAAGAAGACTCAATATTGTGAAGATGTCATTTCTTCTCAACTCGATCTATAAGTTCAATACAATTCCAATAAAAATCCCAGCAAGTTACTTAATGGATTCTAAAATTTGTATGGTGCTGCAAAAGACTCAGAATACTCAGCTAAGTAATAAAAAGGAAGAGCCCAGTCGGAGGACTGACGCCACGGGCGTCAGGACTCAGTCTGAAGCTGCAGTAACCGAGACACCGCGGTGCTGGTGAAAGAACAGGCAACAGATCAGCGGACAGACTGGAGAGCCCAGAAACAGACGCACACGGTCCAGTCCACTCACCTCTGACAAAGGGGGAGGGAGAGATGAACAGGCGGACCACAGAGGATTTTTAAGGCAGTGAAAATACTCTGTGTGACACTGTAATGGTGGGTACACGTCATTATACATGTACATAGAATGTACAACACCGAGAGTGACCCTAATGTAAACTATGGACTCTGGGTGATTACAGGGACCAAGAAGTGCGGTCAGGACCCCAGAGGCGGTGTGAGAGCAAAGGACAATCTCCCACCCTCACTGTCCCCGGGACCACCCTGGCAGACACATCCTCATTGCCTCTGCAATTCCACTGATCTGTGGTGGCACCTGCTCTGCTGCCCAGGGGGGCAGGTGGCCCAGCCAGGTGTGTCCTGGGCCCCGAGCCTGAGGACCTGTTGACTCAGTCCTGGGCCGGTCCTTACCTCCTATTTACGCCCTGGGTGTCTCCTCCCACACTGAATAGGGCTAACCTGTGTGACCGCTAGAAGTATGACAGAAACGACCACGCATGACCTCCAAAGCTGGCCAATAAGGATATTATGGCTTCCACCTCACTCTCTCTCAGGTGGCTCACTCTGGGGGGCCAGCCGCCATGCTGTGAGGATGCCCAAGCAGCCCCGTGGAGCGTCCACACAGAGGGAGCTGAGGCCTCCTGCCAGTGGCCGTGTGGGTGAGCCATGCTGGAAGCGGTTCCCTGAGCCCGGCCAAGCCTTCCGGAGGCCGGCTGGACTGCAAGCACATGCACAACCTAAGCCAGAACCGCCTAGCCAGCCTCTCCCGAGTTCCCGAGCCACAGAACTGTGGGGTAACCTTGGCCTGATGCTGGGGACCCTGACAGCCTGGCCCCTTTCCTGACTCCCAACACTCGCCTACACAGAACTCCACTTGCAGGCAGGGCACGGGGCTCCATATTGCAGAGAAACGCTTCCCTCACTCCACGTCCCCAGCATTTCAGGACAAATGACAGCCATTGCCACACAGAACAAACTGTCTAGACTCTCATGGTGGTGAGTGGACACTTGGACGGAAGGTGATGGCGTTTTGGGGATTATCCACCAAAAACGACCTCTCCTGGGGAACAACACGGCCACCACCTCAGCCACTAACACGTTAGTGAGAACTAGCTCCACTGGCCCTGACATACATCAGCAGTGCTACTCGTTGCTCCAGACCAGGGTGGGACCTTCTAATTCACACAACTTGTTTTCACTGGCTTGGCCTTTTCTGCCAGCTTTCTGTCTACTGAGAATTACATGCTTGACCTCTGACCCTCTGCCGCTGCTGCACACAGCATGGGGGGCCCTCAGGAGAGCCCCGCGGAGGGGGCTGAATGAGGGAGCAGGCATGGGGCATGCTAACCCACCCAGTGACTTCCTCAGGGCGCCTGGCCGTTCGGAAGGGGAGCGGCTGGGGGATGAGTGCACTGCGTGGGAACCAGAGAAGAGGCGGGACGTGCGTGCGTGGAGCAGAGGCTGCGGGACGGGGTGGGTCAGCGAGGCTCGGCCCACAGGTGAGAGCTAACGACTCACACGTGAGTGTGCACACGGCACACGGAGACCACATAGCCGTGTGTCTTCTGAAGGTCAGGGAGTGGGAGCATTTTACGGGGACCTGGAGGGAAATGGGCTCCCAGGGCTTGGCTTACTTCTCTTCCCGCAGCTCCAGCCACCGTCTGTCCTTCCTCTCCTGGGGTCCACATTGTGGCTCAACTTCCTTTGCTCCTGGGAGACCATGCTTTTGCCACACGCCCTCCCGCTCGTCATAGTTATAAAACCTGTGCCCACACGCGTTACTGTTGAGAGAAGTGGGTCTCCCACCGAGGACAACTGGGTTTTCACCGATTGTCAGAGCTGCAGGGTGGCTGGGTGTGTCGTTAGGTCCTCCATGACCCCCTGGCCCTTCCGTGCCTTCTCCAGTCAGTACAAATCCAAAGGCAGCATGATGGCCATGCCATCGTGTTCAAAACCAACCTGCCCAGCTCTGAGATAGGGTCCTGGACCCCTGCTGTGGAGCTGCGGGAGTGGCTCTTGTGAGAAGCTTTTTCAGAGAACAAAAGCCACCTGAGGGCGAGCTCCTTCCCCCCCCAGACTCCCCCAGATGCAGCCCAGGAGGGTGGGAGGACTTGCTTTCTGCCCCCAGGGGAACAGAGGGACTCCATCACCCCAGACCAGCCAGCGCCTGCCTGCCTGTTGGGGAGAAATCTGCAGGCGTCTTTAAGGGGAGGAAGCGACAGGGAATTAATGAGGGTCTCCAAGCTCTGCACATCTGGGAATCTTGACAAAACTGGGGTATGTGATTTGGCCGTTAGTGATGTAATGTTTCATTGTTGACACACATGTGTGCAGAAGAGCCCAGCAAAACCCTTGCAAATAAAGCCTTTCAGCCATTCCGCAGGCTTTTGCCTAATTAAAACTTCACCAAACTGTCTGCCGTTGGAGGGGACCAGCTGCTGGCTTCCAAGCCCAGGCAGGGACCACCAGGCAGGACCTGTGAGGCTCAGAGCGCCCGTGAGCGGGGCGGGCCTCCTGAGGGAAGGACGCTTCGAAGCGGCAGCAGAGGACACCACTGCTGCTTCCACGAACGAATGGCCCACATTGAGGGAGGCGATGTGGGGACCGCTCCCTGAGTGCCCACAACCCCTGCCACACAGGGGGTCAGTCCTGGGAGTAGAGTCATTACACATGTAAGCCAGATTTTGGGTCCTGCAGATTGCCTGCTACCCACCGTCTCCCCCGTGGGCTAGAGAGGCGTGCGGCCCCCCCAGGCCGAACAGCATTCTCTGCATTTCACAGACTCTGTCCCAGCCCCGCCTGAGGGTCTGCACTGAGTTGAGGTGTGCATGTCCCCACAAAGATGGGAGCAAATGTTTCCATAGGAAGCAATTTCCCAAAGCTGGTCAGCGACTGGGGTTTGCATGCAGCTGGCCAGGTTCAGGTACGAGGCCCAGGTGGTGCTGAAGGGGGGAGGGGCGTTCTGGTGGTCCAGGTGTAACCGAGGCAGAGGGGACGGGGACAGTGGCTGGCTGAGTGTAGAAGCCCCGGTGCTTAAGGGAGCCTCTGAGCTCCATGCATTTCTGGGCTCAGCTGAGTAATAAATGACGCATCGGTGGGTCTCGGGTTGCTCTGTTACAGAATCCACAAAATGAAGGCTCACGGTCGAAACGCCCAGTTCTCAGGCAGGGGTGATTTTGGCCTCAGGGGACATGGGCAACATCTGGAGACACCGTGGGGGAGGGTGCTCCTGGTATCCGGTGGGTAGAGGCCAGGTACGCTGATGAACACCCCACAACACACAGGACGACCCCACACAAACACTGAGGGGCCACGACGGTGGTGCTGACATGGAGAAACCCCTGTCCATTGCAGAGACCAGGTATCAGCAAATTTCACATTAAAAAGCAATCCAGGCTTTCGGCTTGTCTGGGAAATCAGAGAACGTGGCCACACCCAGGCCTCTTTCTGGTACAGACAGGAAGCGAACTACCCCCTGCCCCACCCACCAGCATCCCTGTGGGGAAGGAGACTGGCTTTCTGCAGGGCTAATGTCCCACTTGGCAACTCTGGGGGCCTGGGCACCAAGGTGGCCATGCAGAGAGAGCCGGACACTCCATGCCACCCTGCAAATGGCTGGCGACGCCAAGCACGGTTCTGACCCTGCGGAAATTAACTCCCGCCTCGGACTCCTGCGGCCCAGCTGGTTAACGCGGCTGCTCGTCAGGCCGAGCTGAGAGCCTCGCAGCCTGGCCTTGGAAGAGGCGGGCAGGAGGGGCCCCTGGACTCAAGCCTTCCCACTCAAGGAGGCGTCCCTTGTCCCCTCGGACGGAGCAGGCCTCCTGGAGCTGACGGGCATGGCTGCCTGCCCGGCCCCTCCTGGTCGTGACTCCGTCCTCCCTTCCTCGCCACTGCAGACTCTGCCGTGCCTCCACCCTTGCTCCTGCTTATTCAACCTTTTCATTTTATTGCAAAAGCTTAATTGGGAGTTCTGAAAGGTCACAATTAATATTTCCAAATGAAAAATTCAAGGTAAAGCAGCTCTGAGTAAATACTGTTGAAATCCACAGCCAATCCAATACGCTTAAATTAACCAGAAAGAACGAGGCTGGGGAAGGGGCCAACGAGGATGCTTCTCCCTGCTTCCTGCCTCTGTGCCGCTTCCCACTGCAGAAATCACCCCTTTGTGTCTGTCTGCTGGCTCGCCATGTGTCCCCAGCACATGGGGACTTCCTGTCTGCTCAGTGCCTGGTGATTCCCAGCTCCCAGCATGGAGCTCACCACTGTGGAGGGGCGGGCAGGGATCAGTGATCATACGGGCAAAGGGAGACACCAAAGACGGGCAGCCCCACGACGGGCAGCCAGTCCCTGGGGGCGGGGGGACCCTCCTCCCGCCAGCTCGGGCTCCGTGTACTCACCCACACAGTGGGTGCCAGGGCTGCTCTGCTCACCCAGCCACAGGAGGCCCAAAGTACGAGAGCCGTGGGACCTGCCAACCTACACCACACGGCAGGAGGGACTGGGCACGGGACTTGTGCTGGATTCTGACTTAATATGACCGGGATCCAGGCAGCCTCTGAGACCATTTCTCAGTCTCTACATGTCCCTTGTTCCGAATATTCTGGGGTTTTCTTGGGGACCAAGGAGTCACGAGAGCCCCTCTCCCATTCTTCGTTCTCTCATGTCTCAGGGACCGCCACCCTTCCCCAACTAACCCCTTGGACTTGAAGATGTTCTTACTTGTTTCTTGGAGAAAAGTGTGCGCTTTGGGTCGGACATAAGCGGGGAGCCTTGGTCCCCGTCACAGGCTCTGTCCGTGTCCCTCTCAGCCTATTCGCCCCAAGTCTTCTCTTTCAGTCTAGTTGATCTTCAGCTTCTCCCCATTTAATGCCTCAGGACATGGCAACCTCCATTAAACAATTGTAAAGGTGGCGGGAGCCTCAGTTTCCACAGAGGCTGAGTTGGGCTACGTTTCCTCGGGCCTGGGAAATCCCGTAGCAAGTGGTTGGTGACATCTAATCTGTTGAAAATGATTTCTTGAGTTGACAACAGCTCGTATCACCGTGAGGGGCTGCCATTCTGTCTTAAGCAGCGGAAAGGGCCCTGACGGGAGCGTGAGTGCTGCTCTGGTACCTGGGGCCGTGTGTGAGTGGTCTTGTTCCTGCCACCTCCCCTCCCTTCCCACCATTGCTGGTTGCACTGTCCCTGCTGGGGCTTGCACAATTCAGGGGCATTCGTGGGTAGGCGTATGAACCACGGGACACGCCTCTCTGCTCCCACCTTATCAGTTATCTCCAGCATGCAGTTATAGCCATGGTGACCTTTCTGGAAGGATGGATGACCAGCTGATTAAACGCGGGAGGACGGAGAAGGTCAGAGCTTCTCCGAGCCACCACATATTTCATGCTGACGTTCCAATAAATCATGCCCGTGGCCCAGGCTGCACTGAGGATGATGACGTCATCTTTCTCAGATAAGACCATGTAAACACCTGCCACCATGGGCACAACGGCTTGTGTGATGTGACGTGGGGGACACTTCAGTGGGCGCTCTGGTTGGGGAGGCTCAGTGGTCAGTGGCTGGAGGCCTGGGCGCTGGGCTGGGTGGGTGGGGCCCCGCGGAGGGGGCTGTGGACCCAGGAGCTCAGCGGGAGGCCCCAGAGGACGAGCCCCCGGGCCTGTGGAGCCACTGGTCGAGCTGTTTCCCAAGTCAACTCTCCTCTGTGGGGGGCCACAGCGGCCTCACCTGCATTGCTCATTCCCCATGAAGACTACGCTCTGAGACCCAGTGTCCACTGGTTTCCGGTGTGGTCCCTGCAGGGCCCAGGGCTGACTGGGTCTCTGGTTACTCCATGGCCAGACCCAGAACATGTGTGCACCCACCATGTCCTGTCTTCGGCTCCAGGATGAGACTCGCAGGGAGGGCGGACAGGCCTCTGACCCCAGGGTCCTCCCAGCTTCCCTGGGCGGCACCTAGGACGAGTGCATCTGATTCCTTAGACACCACGGTCGGCCAGCAGCATCAAATTGTGATGGCACTGCCTCCTGGACAGGGATGTCCCTCCAGGCCGGGGCACAGGGCATGCCACCTCCCACGGAGAGTGGGTGGGTGGGCGTTGGCACAGCCTGTCCTTGCTGGGCTGGCCCTGTGCCTGCCGGGCCAAACGCTCATTGCTCTAAGTCAATATTAGTTCTGTGTCAGCATTACCGCCTGGAGGCCTGGCTTCAAACATTAAGGAAACATGGCTCTCAGGAAACACGGCTGTTTTGTGGTTCCCAGGCAGCAGAGCAGTACAAACACTGACACGTTTCTGCACCGACCCACAGACATGGATCTTTCACACCCTACCTCTTGCCATATGCCGGGAGCTGGAAGAACGAAAGAGCTAGCTGTCAGTCTCTGAAAGCCTAACACGCCTCATCTCAGCTCCTGGGACGATGACGTTTCACCTCCGCTCTGTCAGCACCATCTCAGGGACCGTGCGTGCACAGTAAGCACACGCGTGACAGTGGCACTATGTGGAGGAGAGAGCTGCTTGCTGATGTCCTCGTCACAGTGTCTGGAGGTGCGGGGTTCATGGCCTCTGACAGATGTGGAGGCGGCACACTTGGGTCTGGCCTGACAGCCCGCCTCCGAGAGGCACCCGTTCCCAGGCTTTTACTTACATCCCAGTGTCCTGACTTGCCTTCCTCCAAGGGAGCTCCTCTATGTGGGGAGCCCGTGGCGCAGCCAGGGGCACGGCCGCCAGGAAGGACTCTCGTTCCCAGTTTGAATTCCCAATTCACACTTCCCTGGGCAACGATGACTTACAGGCCCAAACCTGCTCATTTCCCACAAAGGGCTGTCGTTGCGGCTTCGCCTGGACCTGAGTGAGAACTACAGTTCTCCTCTGTGCCAACACAGGAAGGCCGCGGGCTGCTGGACTGACGCAGAGCCGGGAGCGCTGGGCCTCGCCGAGGAGAGCAAGGGCAGCACTGCGGCACCAAGACAAACGGACCAGTGGGACAGCGACTCCCTCGGTCCCACCGAACCCTGTCTGTCTTCCAGACACTGCGCAGCTTTAGAAAAGGGCGCCGTTCTGGGGTTCTCACAGTAACTTGCAGCTGCTAGTGATGGTATTAGTTTCTCACAAACAGCTCCGAATCCTGCCACTCTTGTGACCCATCATCCATTGCACACGTTTAGGTGGCCCCCCAAAGTCAGTTCGGCTCCAGGTGTGGGGCGCTGGCCTAGGTGTGGGGGTGCTGGTCTAGGTGTGGGGTGCTGACAGGCACCTGGCAAAGCTGTTATGCTTGAACAGTCTCGTTAAAGAAGTCAAAAACCCCATATAAATACATGAACGCACAGAGTTCCAGAGAATGACAGGCTGAGTGGGCAGAAGTGACGGAAGCGACAGGTGGGCTGGGCGGGGGGCTGCCATGGAGCAGGTGCTCCGAGTGGCAGAGAAGAAAAGTGACAATGAGTCTGCGAGCGGCTGTCGCCACCCCAACAACCAAAGCGGATTCATCAGAAGTCGACCCGAAAAGCTCCCAGTGAGTGTGGGACAAGCCCACCTCTTTTAGCCGCCCTCCTGCCCGCTGCCCAGGCGGAGTTTCCAGCACAGGGTTTGCACAGCAGGCAGTGAAGGAAATGTGCTGATAAGCGAGTGGCTGAGAGGACGCGTGGGCCGGAGCGAGGCCTGGTGTGGCCTTCTGACCCGCCTTCGCCATAGGAAAATGCCCTATCAGGCCCGCTGTGCCCAGCAAGTGACTGGTCGATCCTGTGTGACCAGAAGGTTAAGCCGTGCCCGGCAGACCTGGTGATGGGTCAATATGCTTCTCCTAGGTCCCAAACCAGCCATCACAACGCCCAAAGCCACTTCTCCAGGCTCCATCCTGGGGCTGGCTGTCCTCATGGATCATTTTAATTGGATAACTGAAAAAAAACCCAGCAACCTCCTTTCATAAACCTCCCGACACTATTAGCTTAAAGGCTTTCAAGAAAACGTGCTAACTTTTGACCGGTATCCACATGGGCATTTCCGAGGACTTATCCAGCATTTGCAAAATACAATTCACTCGCGGGTAGAAAATAGAGTGTTAAAATAGAATCTGAATCAATTTTTCTGATCAATTGCCGCAGAAATGTGTGGAAGTGGCTGCAAATTGAGTCACACGGAACACAGGTGGGTTTTGGGACGGAGTGAGTTGTTATAAATCTGCCCCTCCCCTTTCACACGCTAGCACTCAGGCGGTCCCCGGTGCAAGCGTAGCCTTGGGAAAACCTCCTGGTTCAATCAGTAAATGCTTATTAGGAAACGGGACCTAACACCTGCCCAGTAAGCAAAGTTGTGTGGTTTGAGATAGGTGCCCAGCCTTTTTCTCATCTTATTCTTCTCTTTTAAGTCTAAAGGGAGATTAGCGTTAGGTCAGTCTATCTATTTAAAACAGATCCTTTTAGGAATGTGTTGCCCAGAACGAAAATAAAATGCCTTTGATGCTTCTGGAAATAAATAAATATTCCTCTGATAAATTCCTTGATTAAGCCTGAGGATATAAGTGGTGAAAACAAATGCAAAAAGCCACACACACACACACACACACACACACACACACACACACACACACACACACCTTTATCCCCAGGTGGACCTCATTTCCCCTCAATTCCCCTCGTGCCTAGAGATTTCCTGGCACCAAGACAAGGTAAAGAATTTTCTTTCTTCTGGAGAAACAAAGGGCTTTATTTCTCTGCCGATTCACATAATAAAAATGCTAGGAAGGCTGTACTGGGTGTTAATTTATCTTAAAGACTCAAACATTTATATCTGTGTTTACACACACACTCTCACACTCACTCACACAGTTAATTTCCCACTGCTCTTCCTTTCCTCTCTGACCTGGACTGGTGGCCTTTGCCAAGTGCCGGGGCCAAGGACAGATGTGAAGATGATGAGGGAGGAGCCCCTGCGGCCTGGGGCCAGTCGGGGTGCAGCCCCCCACTTACTGCCGCCGTTACAGGTGGAATCGCTCTCAGGAGGAGAGGGTCACTGACGCTAAAACTCACTCAGTGCGTTTCCCTCTGGGAGGAGGGGCTGGACCCCTGGGAGCCCGAGAGGCCTGGAGTGTGTTTCCTCCCAGATTCCGTACAAACACCACCAGTTGGCCCTGGCTGTTCCGTAAAACCTCACGGACCCTGGAACACTTAACAGCCACTTTCTCTCTCTCTTCTGCCAGATCAGACATGGACACCAAAGTACTAGGGGTCGGGGCCACAGCCGTCTGTCACGGGGGTGTGTGTGTGACAGTCTCGCGACAGTGTCACGACTCCTCTGCTTGTGCCAGGAGCACCTGGAGAACGCCCTCGCTTGTTGAGTCTGAAATAAGTGGGACCCCACCAGGCTCTGGCCCCACAGCTCAGGAGACACAAAGGACACGCTTGATACAGAACTACAGGGAGTCAATCAGACCACAGACTCGGGCAGGACGGCGTGGGCAGCTGGGTGGGAGCAACGGTCCTTCCTTGGCGCCCGGCCGACCCTGCCACCTGCCGGGGGCTGTCCCGACACACCGAGCACTGGTGCTGCCGCAGCAGCCAGCTGGCCGGCCTGAGCGCATGCAGTGACCCCACCCCCGAGCCTCCCAGGAATCCGTCGCTGCTGACGCACGGCCTCAGCACATTCTCTCCGCTCCCACACTTGTCACCCAACCGTCAGCCACCGTCCTCGGCCAGTGGAGTCGGTGTGACACCCCAGGGCCTGGCTTTGGCTGTGGGAGTCAGTCACGGCCAGCACACGTGGCCTCACCTTAGGAGAAACACTGCGAACACAGGACATAGGCCTCTGCCCAAGACACAGCGGGAGTGAGAGCGGGTGGGAAGGTCTGTCCAGCAGGAGTTTAGGTTTGGAAGAACACAATGCATTATGTTTATACACATTTTACCTTATGCAAAAGAGAAGGCCTCAGGGGAATAGCACCCAACCCACGGCGGCTCCCTCTCAGTGGCTGAGACGGCACGGATGTCGCACATCCCCACGTTGGAACTTCTCCCGCATCACACGTGTTACATTCGTTACCAGAAAAGCACTCGCAAGCCACTACAGACTAATGGATTCGTGGGTGATGCTAGTTCTGAGGTCAGGGCGGGGCCCTCACGGTGTTCTAGGGAAGACGCAGGTGGGGCCGCAGTTAGCACCTGGCTGGAGCCAAGCAGGTGTCTGCGCCCCAGCAGGAGGCGGTGGGGACAGCAGGCCCAGCTCGCGGCGCTAGGGCAGAGTGCTGTGAGCCAGGCGGCCACGCCAAGCACATCTGACACCTGTTGGCTAGTATTTCACCTTTATTAGAATGACAGCTGAACCAGAAGTGCTCAAGAAGCCACCGCTCAGAACGGAATTCATTCAGGCACAGGGCAAGGGGGTGTGTGTGGGGGGGTGGGGGTGGGGGTGGGGGTAGGGGAGGGGCAGAACTGGTGGAGGGGGCAGGGGAGGGAGACTAGGACCAGAGCAAGTCAACTAAACTTGATTTGGCGACTGATGGTGGTGGAGAGACAAACCTACTGAATAAGAATGTTCCAGGTCATGAGTTAGCCCCTAAAGCTGAAGACATAGTCCAGCTTAGAACAGGATCTCAAAGCTCGAGGGTGCAGGGGTGGGCTGCAGGGCGGCCGGAGGGCAGGCCCCCGGCTGCACACGGGACTTTGGAGATTCCGGTCCATCTCGGCCAGATCCACCTTTGTTGTCCAGGCCTCAGTCTGTTGAACTTGAATAGTGTCTCAGTGAAGTAATAACAATATCGAAACTAAACAACAGCTATGAACCATCCTTCCGAATGGGAGTTAACTTCCTTCTAAGACAGGACTCACACGCTAACAGAAAAACACCCCAAACCAAGCGGCCTCCCGCCCTGCAGAGACGAAGCCGCCCAGTTCTTACTGGAGAACATCCGGGCTCTGGACTCACGGCGACGAGAGACCATACTCTTCCCGTTTTTTAAAATCAGTGCTTCCTTACCAGGTGCTTCCTGATAAACGCTACCTGTCAAGACTTTCTCTTGATCAGCCTTCAAGGGAGAGAGAGTTTCCCAATCATTTTCTTGGGAATGTAGAAAATCCTAAGTAAATCTGTTTGCTGAGAAGGAAGGCCTTGCCTACTTCACATTGTCAAATCTAGTCTCAAATAGAGTTCTCCTCTGTGCTTAAAACTACTTTTAACAAGAACTCCCGGGCTCTCTCGTAAAATGGAAACAAACTCACTGATTAAAGGGCTGCTGAGTCAGCAAGCCCCTGTGCGTGGCCCCCGCTGGGGACGAGGGTGCCGCAGCGATGGCCACGGAGCCTGCACGTCTGGCGAGCACGTGTTCATTCCTCGTGGCAGCGGCTGCCGCCAAGCACAGGCAGTTACCCACACAGGAGACTCTGGGCTTTGCAAGCAACTATTTTTAATGACTCGCATCCTCAGGGGAACAAGGAGGAGAAAAGACACTGTCCGATTCTGTCCAGTGGTGACAGAAATAAAATGGGGAGAGGTGCCTGGAGAAGAAGGGAGTCACCTCTGCGGCTCTCGGGAAAGGAGGTGCCTTGCTCCAGGGACTGCTGGGCGCCCCACTCCAATTCCACCGGTTAACTTGGACAGATGGCCTGGGCAGGCGGGAAGGACACCCGTTTAGCCGCCAGTGTCAGGAGAACCTTCTGCGCAGCGACTCTCATGAAGGGTGCTGCATGCTGAACACCGGGTTGGTAAGATGGTAAGACCACGAGACAAGCTGTCGGTGGGAGGACAGAGCCTCTGTGGGCTTGGAAGGACTTTAGTCTGACTCGAGGGAGGCTGGCACTAAGCTAAGGGCCCTCCTGGGTGCACACACGTGCACTCACGCTCACACTCATGGTAACTTGTGGACCGTCTCGGTCTGTTCACACAGCTGGGTGGGAATTGATGTCCCATGGTTCCAGAGGCTGGAAATCCACGGTCAAGGATTTGGTGTCCAGTGAAAACACGCTTCCTGGTTCACAGTGGGTGTCTTCTTGCTGTGTCCTCACAGGGTACAAGGGACAAGGGGCCTCCTTCATAAGGGCACTAATCCCATTCCCGGGGGCCCCACCCTCGTGCCTGACGTCCTCCCGAAAGCCCCACCTCCTAACACCACCACAGCAGGGGTTAGGATTGGCCATAGGAATTTGGGGGTTACACATTCAGTCCATATCATGCTCACAGGTGTCCTTAGCCAAGAATGTGGGGACGAGCAAACACTGCGTTGAGGAGACAGCTCTGCAGGGGAAACGACTGTCATCAAATTCACAGTTTGCAGGACTCCAGGAGTTTCACAGAAATTTGGATTCTTTTAGGAAAAGCTGGCAAGACCCCCATTCTTTTGGCAGAAGAATATATAAAGTCAGTACAGACACTGCTGGTCTATTTCCACTGGGGGGGAACCACACCACCTCTGACGGTGCTAGAATACATCTTATTTTTGCTATTGGGATTTATCAGAATCTCCAAGAGTTACAAAGTTTCCTCTGATGAAAGGAGGGAGAGGGCTTGGGAGGAAGGCTTTTCCTCACAGAATGCTGCCATCTGGAATGTCACACGGCGGGTGAGCGCTGTCCTGCAGGAATCCACAGGGCTGGACCACACGGCCTGCGAGAACACACAGGTTTGTGCACCAGGCGTGGTCAGGCCTTAGCTATGGAATAAGGGGTGACCCTGCAGGGGCTGGGGTCCTGGAGCTTAAGAGGGTGGACACCTCCGGTCTCCTAAGTCAGGACAGCGGGAAGGGGTCCAGAGGATGGTCTCACACTGTCCATGGGGGGAGGTGACTGCAGCAGGCCCGACGGAGGGCCGAGTGTCCAGTCTGGAAGATGATGGAAAGGACCGCTGTCGGCACACGTGACAGGACAAAGGAGTGTCCTCTGCGTGTCCGAGGACACACTCTAGAGAGACCAGGAGAACTGCCGTGTCCTGTGCATTTACTACGAGGCGGGCACGGTGGGAACAGCTTGGTGCACAGACGTCTCCTTCAGTCTCTGGAACATGCCAGGGAGGGAGCCGTCACCCCCACCTCACACATGCGATGGCGGAAGCTTCAGGAGTTTAGGAAGTGGAGGCAGTTTTGAAGCCACTGGCAGTGTAAGGATGGCTCCCAAGGAACAACAGAAGCGAGAAATAGATTCAGAAACATTGTGCTGAGTGAAGGAAGCCGGTGGCAACAGACCACATGCTGTATGATTTCTGTGACGTATCCAGAACAGGCAAACCCACAGAGACAGAGGGACAGAAGCCATATCCGTGGTTGTCAGAGGCCCGGGGCTGGGGGAGGGGAGTGACGACCAGCGCGTGCAGGCTTCCCTTTGGGGTGAGGAAACGTAAAGTTACATTATGTTGACGGTTGCCCTACAAGTATAACTCTAGTGCCCCCTTAGCCACGGTTTCACTTTCTTTGGCTTTAGTTACCTGCAGTCAACAGGGATCTGAAAGTAGTAAATGGAAACTTCCAGAAATAAACAAATTCATCAGTTTTAAATTGCACGAAGTTCTGATAAAACCTCCCACCGTCCTGCTCTGTCCTGCCCGGGACGTGACTCACCCCTTTGTCCGGCGTCTCCACGCTGTGCACACTCCTGCCCATTGGTCACTTAGCGGCCGTCTCTCTTATCAGATCGCTGGTCCTGGCATCACGGAGCTTGCGTTCAGGTCACCCTTGTTCTGATGAATAATGGCCCCACAGCACAAGAGCAGTGATGCTGGCCATTCAGATACGCTGGAGAGAAGCAGGAAAGGGCTTCCTGTAGGTAAGAGGGTGTGTGTGCAGGAAGAAACGCAGTCTGTGGAGGGTTAGGTGCTGTCCGTGGTGTCAGGCGTCCAGTGGGGGCCTTGGCACGTCTCCCCGTGGGGAAGGGGGGGACTCCCGTCTGTCTCTCCACTGTTGATGCGAGCCACTGGTCCTTTGTCACACGGACTGTCGGCAGGACATGCTGCTGAAGAAAAGCTTCCCATGAGGACGGGGTTTTTAATCAGGATCCTTTTTGTCACAGGGGGCCTGGCTCAGAGCAAGACGCCAATCATTGGTGTCACGTGACCAGTCTTGTACGAAAGATTTACACTGTGAGCAAGCAAAGGCGTTTTTATCTTTGGTTTGAAGACTAACTTCCATTATATAAACTATGTGTCTCACTACACTGGTAGCTGACAAGTGACAAGCAAGGTTCTGGACGGCAGGGCTGCGTATGGGATGCTGAGACGGGCGGTGAAGCGTGGTGTGCGCACGCTCCCCGGCTGGTATCCGTCCTCACGTCCTCGAGGCGACTGCCCACTGGCTTCCGGGACCTGCCTGTGGGGGCCCCAGGACGCCTGGTGGAAGCCAACGCCTGCTGCTCAGTGCAGGGCGATGCCGGATTTGCCGGGTGCTTCGTCTGGGCCGCAGAATCAGTCTCTGAAGTGGGTGACTTTCTCTTGTGACTAGGTCCCCTCCGCCATCTTAACGTCTATTATGTCCTGCGTTCAGAGGTCAGGATTTGTAGGACAAACACACGGATCTCAGATTTATCAGGTGCCCTGTACCACACACACGTGGGCAACACAGCTGTGTGCACTCACTCACACTGTGTATAAATTCACACGAACACAAATGAGCGAGAACGCAGCGTCTGAGAATCGTGCGAGATGCACCCCGGGCCAGCCCCGCGTGGTACGGTGGCTTTCTATTTATTTTAATACACTCTGGTATGTCATTTCCATCTTTATGAAAAAGATGCTGAAGTTTAGAAAACCTGCCAAGAGAGAACCAGTCACAATTTGTTCTTACATATCTTTTTCCCCAGTGCATTTTCCCAGAGACACAGTGATGCTGGATGGTGAGCAGCTACTCCTTCCGCAGACTTCTTTATGAACAGCTTGCCCACAATCGAAACAAAGCCCTACAACAAAGGCCATAAACCTACAAATCTGAGACGAACACAGTACGACAGATTAGAATCATTTGGAGTTTTCCAAGCTCCCTGCCTCACTAAGTTAGAAACGCCAGGTATTCCCTGGGAGACCGAAATCCACACTTCCCCCAGTCATTGTTTTATTCATAAGGAGGCTTTAATGCCTGATTTTACTCCTTTTCCTTTCCTTCCTTCCTCCCTCCCTCCCTCCCTTCCTCACTTCCATCCATCCGTCCATCTGTCCATCCATCTACCATCCGTCAGTCCGTCCATTCATCATCCATCTGTCCATCCATCCATCTGTCTGTCCATCCATTCGTCAGACAGTCCGTCCATCCACCCATCCATCCATCCACCCACCGATCCATCCGTCTGTCCATCTGTCTACCCACCCACCTTCTATGCCCACTGAGCTAAGTATCACAAAGGCGGCGACCTCCCAGAAGGGAGGCCGACGCTTGGCACTCACATACTGACCAGCGTCACCAAAACCACTAGCAGCTGAAACCCACCAGGCCACTGCCCCCCGCTTCCCCCTCCTTCCCCCCTCCTTACCTGGCTGCACTGTTACCCTGACTCACACCTGCCCCCTCCCTCATTCTGTCAGCTCTCCAGGGATCAGTGACCAAGTGGCACAGACTTGGGGTCTGCTGAGCAGCTGCCTCACGACCTGACTGCTGCTGGGCGTCCCGAGGCTGCAGAGACCCAGGGACAGTGGTCGGGCAGCTCAGGGGTGGGCTCACGCTGGACGGCGCCACCAGGACCTGGGTTGGGGACGTGACTGATACCTTCCCACTCCACTCCCCTCTACCCGCTTTGTCCTGCCGGGCTGCTGGGGCATCCCAGCGTCTCCCACCACACGGGGGCTTTGGCTCAGAGCCTTGGGGTGGGCTTGCCCCTGATTGTCCTTGTATGTGAACAACCCCGTCCTGCTGCTGTTAGACAGACACAGCCACATCCCAGAGCCTTAAACGGGGTCAGCCCTGAGGTCCCCTGGCCTGGGACAACCAGCCTGGAGAGCAGCATAAACCTCACGGCCACCAGAACCGAGTGGCAGGGAGCAGAAGTGTGGATTCTCTGCTTCAGAGAGGGACTGACCTGGGACTTCCTCCTGGGGGGTGGGGGGGGGAGATGTGCCCTGTGCGTGGTGACCTGACAGATGGCCAGAAGCAAAACTGAGGTGGGAGCAATTTCCATCCACGGAACATGGGGCTGAGCTTGGTCCCCAGGCAGCAGTAGAAGCATCGGGTGGGGTGGTGGGCAGAATAATGGTCCCACGAAAATGTCAGTGTCCTGATCCCCCAAACCTGTGAATATCTGTTAACACCGTGCAGGGCCAAGGGGGCTTTGTGGATGTGATGAAGGACCTTGAGATAGAAGGTGACCCTGCATCGCCCGGTGGGCCGTGTGCTTACAGGGATCGGGGGACGGGAGGTGCTGGGCTGCTGGCTGGGAAGGTGGGGGCGGGCAGGAGGCGAGGAGGGCGGCGGCTCCAGAAGCTGGAGGGGCAGGTACAGCCCCGCCGATGCCGCCGTGCCAGCCCCCTGAGCCCGTTTTGGACTCTTGGCCTCCAGAGCTGGAAGAGGATCCTTTCTGTTTTACAGCCATGAACTGTATGGTAATTTGCAGTCACAGACGACTGACACAATAGGCGTGGGACTGATTTAAAATGAAAATTTCTCAGGCTCCTCGTCGGACCTGCTAAGTCAGAAGCTCTGGGGACGGCGCCCTGAAATGTTTCAACAGGCCTCCAGGTGACCCCAATGCTCAGCGAAGCCTGGGGCCCGGCCGAATTACGCTGCTGACATCGTTCAGCTTCTTCATCTCACCCTTGCACGGTGGCCTTGTCAGCGTGATGAGTTTAAACATGAATTTCACCTTTTTGTCTTTCGTTTACCTATTTTGGGGCCCCTTCTGGGTGGTGGGTACTGATGGAGATTCGGGGGCCTGTTCCTCACCCCCAGTTTCTCCACACAAGTCACTGCAAACAGCTCTCGCCCACGTTGAGCAGAGCCTGGGACATGCAGCCCCCTTACAGTGGGACACAAAGCCACGCCGTGACCACCCTGGGGTCACCGGTGTCTCGCGTGAGGTCAGAGCCCCAGGCTTCAGCATCATGGCATTTCCTACCCAGCCCACTGTCTGCAACGCACACCCACAGAAGACAAACTGTGGACCACTCTCCCTCTCCAAGCCCAGGAGGCCAAAGGCACGTCAACCAGGCTGCCAGACAGGACGTGCAGATGCAGACTCAGAGCTTCCTACAGCAGGAGCTCCAAACTCACTGTGCCCACCCTCTCGCCCGTAGCTCCATTAGGGGGCGCATGACCCTGCTGTGGCCAATGCATGGGCCCCGGTGCCCAGACCTCTGTGCCTGGGGTCAGGGAGGACACGCCACGGAGGCTGAGTTGAAGACAGTCATTCCCAACGTTCTCCTGGAATTACGGGGGAAAGAAAAAGTCTCTTTCGTAAAGCTGGGGTATTTGAACTCCTAGGATGGAAGTCAGGAGGGTGGGGCCGCAAGGAGGCCAGAGTTCACTGACTGGAAAACAGGAGATTCCTGAGGCTCCATCCTGACACTCTGGTCCCACCCCTGATCCACTGAGTTCTCCCCGGTACTGAGAGAGCCACAGTCTGTCGGCCGCTGGAGCTGTGTTTATTGCTACGGTAGAACAAGCCCTGCCCGGTGCCTGGTCCCCACCTGCACCACCTTTTGGGGTCACATGCTGCTCCCGGCCATTAGCTCAGCTCTTTCTGGAAAGGGCACTGCAGCTGCAGCGGAGGTGGGACCAGTGCCCCCTGAGTGTCCCACGCTGAGCGGCGCTGGCTTTGCCAGATGACCTGGGGAGTGTCCACAGCCCGCCTCAGGCCACCGTCTGCTCCCACAGCTCAGGTCCTCTACTGGCCTCGCCAAAGTGCATCCTGTGTGGACTTATGCATTTTATTTATACTAAAATGTCACATCCCTTCCTACAGCAGTCGCTATAAACACAGCTGCCAGCAGTTATTTTCATTAAAGTCTCTTGTGGCTGGGGGAGAGGGAGCGAGAGAGAGGACACGGCTTTGCCACACAGGGAACAGTGTTTAACAGGGAGGGAGGGAGGGGAGCGGGGGAGAATGATCAGCTCGCCTCCGCAGCAGATTCGAATTTTAGGAAAGAGCTTCCCTCTGGGGACGTTATGCATGGGGTGACTTCCCGATGGGATTTGGGGTACCCTCGCTCAGTTTTCTTTCCACTTTTCAATTCTTCTGGGCTTGGGAATAGGAGCTGCCACATAGGCCCCCCAAGTTCAATCGCACACGCAGCCCGCCCTCCCGCGCTCACTTGCTACCTTGTTGCCTGAGAACGTGGGCTCCACGAGGCCAGGGCTGTGCCAGGTGTGTAATCACCACTGGAGGGTGAAGGAATGACCCTCCCCCACCCTGCCACAGCTCTGGGGGCCTGTGGGGAGGCCCCAACCCTCACAGGACAGGGTCGTCCTGGAATACCCCGCCAGCTTCCCAGAGCTGCCCTGAGGACAGCCTGGAGGGAGGGGCTCGCGGGCAGTGCTTTGCCGAGTCCGTAGCGGGTGCTGATGGGAAATCCGCACACAGGGCACGTCCTAATGGCAGGTTCCCCCCAAACCCTTCACTTCCGCTCTGGATTTAGGAAGGGAGAGCGGTCTGTAGAAGGTCCAGTCGGCCTGCAGACCAGCACCCTGCCAGGAGTGTCGGACTAGCCAGTAAAGGTTCTCCAAAGCAGGGGCTTCATCGTGGCACTTTCCTTCTTGTTGGGTTAGAGAACCTGGAAGACAGCAGAGACCTTCCAAACTGGGAGTGTCCAGTCTTCAGTGTAAAGGGACTGAGCGTCTCTCAGGGCTTAGCCGTCTCAGGGTAAGAAGGAGCTCCTGGTCTCTGTAACACATCCCGACGTCCCCGACGTCCCCGAGTGGTGGGCCCGGGCGGTGGTGATGCAGAGGCCTCGGCTTCACACAGGGTCGTCCCAGCACTTGGACTGGCCACGGCTCTGCTGACACACGCCACCTCCCGACAGCCTGCCAATGCCACCGACACCCACCAGGTCCGCGGCCGGCAAGCTCCACTTCTTAGCAACCAGAGAGGGACACAGCCCCAGACTCACCGCTGGTAGGAACAATCTCCACTATTGAGTTTATTTTCTGGCCTCTTGTCCAGATATGGTGACTACTGTTAATTTAAAGACTTCATTCGATTCATGGTCTTTCGTCTTCTGAACAAGCATCAGAAAGACCAGTTTTAATTGTGGAATCTAACCCTCAAGGTGGCAACGCACAGAGTCCGACTTCCTGGGTGTCTTGCTGATCGCCCAGCAGGCAGCACCTTCTGGAATGGAGGAAAGAGTGGGGAATGGAGGTGGCCTTCCCATCAAAGGCGGGCCACGGAGAGAAGGCTTGAGTGGGGCCTTGTGAGCACACGGTCCCATCCACTCGTGGAGTCAGGTGCGCCCGACGGTGGCCGCCGGACGTGGTGGTGCACCTTAATCACAGACACTCCCTCTAACTCATTTGGTGGCTGAGTGGATGTTTTCATGCGCAGGGAGATGCCACTGTATCCCTCCTCCTGCATCTCTGCCGGGCCCTCCGGGGCCTGACTGGTCTCCCACCTCCCTCCCCGCCCCTCGTGCAGCCCTTTCCGTCTGGACTTCATCGCGGCCGGTGGTGTCTGTGCAGCCACACTCCTGTCTCCACTTTGAACGGCCACGCTGCGCTCGATCCGGGGGCTGCTGAGAGCAGACTGGTCCGTAATTAATTGCACAGCACAACCTGGACATTTTCAATCACCCGCTGACAGGAGTGATTTCGTGCAGCCGCAGGAAGCCAGCGGCAAGCTCGGAAGTTTCCCCGTCATGCCTTGCCCACCAGTCTTTTCCACATGACTTCAGCATGCAATTTAAATCACGTCTGACTGGGGAGAACCCGGTGTTCACACCTCCTTACAGACGAAGAATGGAGCCGTTTCAGGGGGAGGACACCCAGTTAGTTGATGAATGACACCGTGAAGCCCTGCCTGTGTGCTCTTAACTCAGCACTGACCCCTCTCCCGGACAGCAAGTGGCACCGTCACCCACGCCGTCCTGCGAGGCCGGGCTCAGTGGACTGTCCCTCAGCTTCCTGCTGGCTGTGTCGGGGGTGGGTAACTTGGAAAAAAAGCCCACGTTTCATTCTCAATGGGCCCAGGGGCTGAGACACTCTCAGATGGGGTCCACTCGGCCCACATCTTACTTTCCTGATGGCTTACCTGCCAAAGACACTGAGAACAGAAGTAGCTGTGGAAATTTCCAGGAAGGTTTCCTAACCAGCCAGATGGCCCAGCTTTCTTCTGCCACCATCAGCACTTCACTGTTAAAATACCCCACACATCAGCCTGTGTGGGTGTATAAATGCCTGTGCGAGTGTACATACACACGTATACACACAATCACACACACGCACCTTTCCATCACTTCCTTAAATCTCTCTTAGGTAGAAAACCAGTACCATATCACTTGCTACAAAAAATAGACAATTGTGAGAAACAAAGGAATGTTCCTATATTCTGGTCCCATAGTGCTTAGTGCCAGGGAGCAGGACGGTGACAAACAGGAACTCTGGGCCGAGACCGCCTCGCTGAACCTCCACTTGAGATGGGGCAGCTCCACACCCCTGACCCAGAGTTCCCAGCCTCGCCAGAGCCTTGGGACAAAGGCTGTCTGGCCAGGAAACAGTTTTTCCAAGAAGAACACCAAAGACAACTCAAGACATAGCTTTTCTAAGTTGCCTGCATTCGTGGCAGCCTGTGGCAAGCACGGGGCAGGAAGACATCAAAGCCGGGCTGCGTGGGAGGCGCGCTGTCTTATTTATGGCCAGGTCCTGTTTACAGACTCTGGGAACTTCAGTTCTTCCTCACCATGACCTGCCAGCCGTGGGCGTCCCCTCCAGTGGGCACTCGCTGCGCCCTGCATGGAGCCCTCTGGAGCATCACACTGGCCGAAAGGATGATGCAGTCTCTCCTCCCCGGACTGGCCTCATGCCCCCAGCAGAAGGGCAGTCACCAGAGGAGTGGACTCAGGAGGGACAGGCATGATGAGAATACTGAGCATCTCAGCTAAGCTCACAGGCATCCCCAAGTACTAAGTACTGAGCACCTCTGCTTAGTCCACAGGCATCCCCAAGTACTAAGTACTGAGCACCTCTGCTTAGTCCACAGGCACCCCAAGTACTAAGTACTGAGCACCTCTGCTAAGTCCACAGGCATCCCCAAGTACTAAGTACTGAGCACCTCTGCCAAGTCCACAGGCATCCCCAAGTACTAAGTACTGAGCACCTCTGCTAAGCTCACAGGCATCCCCAAGTACTAAGTACTGAGCACCTCTGCTAAGCTCACAGGCATCCCCAAGTACTAAGTACTGAGCACCTCTGCTAAGTCCACAGGCATCCCCAAGTACTAAGTACTGAGCACCTCTGCTAAGTCCACAGGCTTCCCCAAGTACTAAGTACTGAGCACCTCTGCTAAGTCCACAGGTGGTCAGCCACCCCATAGGATCCCATTTCACATCTGGGTGTGGTTCACAGCCTGGAGTACCACTCCAATATTTTTTGGGCTCACACTTATCCCCAAATGATTCTTAGTTTGCCCCCATCTCACTCAGGGCAGGGTTCTGCTCCATGTTTCTCCTTGGGGTGACCTTCTTTCCCTCCCAGCATCTGTCCCCAGCTTAGCCTGACATGGTTATGGATTTGCTCAACCACCATCTGCCAGCATGGATCACACGAGGCCCCTGATGGACTCTGGGATAAGGGTAGAAAGTGGGGGTCATCCCAGGGAGGTTATGGGATAAAAGACACAGGGAGGGGGCAGATGGACACGGCTCTGAACAGGAGAAAACGGGAGCTCTGGGGACCAGGGAGACACTGAAGTGGGTTCTCTGTGTATGTGCACGCTTGTGCACATGTACGTGTGTGCACACATGCACGCTGGGTGGGGTCATTCATGGGAGGTAGGCCCCAGGGGACTGGCTTGGGCAGGCAGACAGGATTGACATCGCAATGCACCTGGGGTTTAACAGATTAACTCTCTCAAAGTTTTAACTTTGAAATAATTATGTATTCCCAGGAAGTTGCCAAGCTAGCAGAGAGAGGTCCCACATACCATTCATCAGTTTCCTTCAAGCGTTGATCTTACTCAGATAACGACAGCACAATATCAAACAAATGAAATCTTTTAAAATGGGAATGGATTTACGGAGGATCTGCCCCTGGTGCCGAGACAAGGCCTGGCCACTCGAAGAGCTAAACCATGTTCCATGAACGGCTGGTGGCTATCCAAAGGTGGTCAGTACAGACCGGAAGCAGAAGCGTGTTTTGTGGCTGCATCACTTCTGGAACAACTTGCTACGAGCTTGACAAACACAAAAGGCTCATGAGATCGCTTTCCAAGTATGAAATTGATCTGGGAACACATGTGCGATCACACTTCATGACGTATATGGTGGTGCCGACCACTGGTCCTTTCTCCAACTACTGAAAAATGGAATTTGTTTCTAGACCCAACTCTGACACGTATGAACATATCAAACACGTCAGGAGCCAAGTTCATTTGAAGACCTTATAAGAAAGGGTCGTTTTGTCCTAATACAGAACTTGGCTTGCATGGTGCTTTTTCCTCCCTCCAGTACGTGAGGCATGATGGTGAGCTCACTTCCACACACCAAATTGGAAAGGGGGCTCCTGAGACCCGGCCCTGGCCCTGGACAGGTGGCCAGAAGGTGAGCCCATCTCTCTGTTCAGCGGGCAGTGGCTTCTCCTGGCTCTGTCGTGTCTCAGACCAGCACATACTTCTTCCC
Organism: Rhinolophus ferrumequinum; assembly: GCF_004115265.2. Lineage (NCBI taxonomy): Eukaryota > Metazoa > Chordata > Mammalia > Chiroptera > Rhinolophidae > Rhinolophus > Rhinolophus ferrumequinum. The sequence goes on from NC_046306.1 coordinate 1,617,450, forward strand.
GTCCTCCTGTCCCCTCCACTCCATCTATGTCTTCTTTGGGGCAATTATCTTGTAAAAGACACTGTTAGATTCACTTCAGACGTTTACAATCAGAGGCGATTTGGAGGAGAAAAGGATGGAGGGTTTTCGGGCAATGGTCTATCAGGTCACAAAGACCAGCTAAGCCCTATAGCCTGTCCTCCTGGTGGTAGTTGGAGGGGACATCCAGACATTTACGTAAAACCCCTGATTTTTAAATGGTGGCAACAACTAAAAAAAAAAAAAAACAACAACAACAAAGAACTGCCAGGCAAACAAGACTAACTTGTTGCTAGTAGTTTGAATGAAGTTTTCTGTTAGATCAATTAAGAATGAGAAAAATAAGAGATTTTATTTTACCTTCATTTGTTCCTTCTCTGATCTGAGTCTCTGCCCTATGTATCATTTCCCTCTGCTCTGAAGACCTTCTTCTAACGTTTTTCTTGCAAGTGTCAAAAAAATAACAAAGGGAGCCCCTTTAGGATGGAGCGGGAGCTGCCATCCCAGAGGAACAGCCTTGCTCGTCTTATGCCTCAAACCTTGGAATGTCCCCAGGGCAAAGAACCTTTGAACTGGGCCCAGGGCAACATTGTATCTCAAACAACTGCTTGCAAAGATAACAACAAAACCAATGTTATGAGTACCAGACCCCAAATTTAAAACATTGTTTAGAATTAGCGTCACTATGTTACCTTTTCTGCACCAGTGGCAACGCCTTCCTTCTATGGATGTAACTGTCCCCTTCCCTTTCTCCTAAATAGCCCATTGCCTTTGTTTCCTAATCTTAACATTATTTGGGCTTCTGCCTGAATCAGTGGGACCTGAATTGCTATTTTTTTTTTTTATCTCAAATGGACGCTTGTTGTCTCTCACTTTGAAAGGCCATTTATTTTTAACGTTAACACAAGGCAGGTCTGCTAGTGACAAATTGTCCCAATTTTGTTTGTCTGCAAAGGTCTTCATTTCCTTCACTTTTGAAGGATATTTTGCTGGATGCAAAAATGTAGGGCGGGGGACCTTTTCTTTCAGCATTTTCAGTAGGTGCCCCTCTTCTTGCTGGTGGTTTCTGAGCAGATGGCCCCGTAACCCTCAGCCCGGCTCCCCTCTCCCTCTGTAGGCTGCTCTGTCCTCTGGCTCCTCTCCACATTTTCGTCCCAGCGCCCCTCACTCCTGATCCCACAAGGCCCTCCGCCTGTCCGCCACTAGCAGCTTCTCTGGGATCTCCTCCTGATGGTCCTGGGCTCAGCAAGTGCCACGCCAGCGGCCACGCTGTCCCCCCTCGTGTCCCCAGGACTGTGCACTCGGAAGCCAGCACCCCAGGTGTGAGAGACACCATGGCCAGCAGGCTGCTGGGATGTGCCCTTTGCAGGTGGGGGACATGCACTTCTCTGCAAGGCTTTAAAGATGGGTATCAACAGGACCTGATCCAATAGGATTTGAGACCCCGTCTTCTTCCTGTGGGCCAGGCCCTGTGCTAGGCGCTTCCATATGTGTCACCCCACATATTCTTCACAGCAGCTAACAGATTTACTAGGCAATAAGAGGGTAGGTCTCAAGGTGACTTCCAGGCCAGCAGCAGCCGCCCCTGGGAACTTGGGAGATGCACATTTTTGGTCCCACCTGGACCTACTGACTCAGATATCGTGGGTGGGTGGGTGGGGGTGTCTCCCCCTTTGGACACATCTTTAATTCATGCCCACTGCACCCTCTCCACAGCCCAGCACCCCGAGGGAGCCACACATGGACACGTCAGTAATTTTTAAAGGATCAGGTTCTTTCATTGGCACGGAGTTAACAGTACTGATTTTGGGTCTATCACAAATCCTGTGTAGCAGCACATTTCCGCACCAGGTGAATGCCGTGTTTATATTATGAAGTGTTCTGCAAATATCTTCATTTTGAGACCCTCAGATAAACGTCCTCTCAGCACAATGTCAAGCATGAAACCCAGAGACAAGACCTCTAGGTCCTTCTGTAGCTCTTTCCACAGCAGTGGTTTGCCTTCCCCTGTACTGTGACTCGAACACGTCACAGAAACTTCTGCCCTACATGCTCCAACCTGTGGAACTGGAGAGCAACTTATCTGTCTTATCAGAGGTGCTTTAGAATGGTTTTTTGATAAGCGAGAAAAAGGGCATAAAACTAATCCTGTAAGACAGGCAGTTATAAGCTGCTTTGAAAATAGTCTTGTGGTTTTATCTTTATAACCTCTAAAGGCTGGAAATCACTCAAAAATACACCCACAAAATGTGCACAAGTTACCACGTGAGACTCTGATGAGCAACCTGCTTTAGGAACCGACGTCCTTTTTCAGGATTCGGAGCAAGAAGACATGACCTTGTTTTGTCAGCAATTAAGTTTGTATGTTCAAGTCTTTAAAACACCTCTGCACAGTCTAGGATAAAGGAAAATGTGCACCCCTGAGGCCTGCAGAGCACAGAAGCCCGAGTGGATGTGGAGGATGGTTACCGGCCACCACCGGTGGGGATCCCGGAAGGACAAGTTGCACATGAAACACTTACTCTGTAATTCGATTCACTCAAACATTTGCCAGGCCCTGCTCTGGTCCAGAAATGTTCCAGATGCCGTGCTGGGGATGTCTCCACAGTGGGTGGCCCCAGCAGACGACCACTGTCAGCCACGCCCAGCGTGTCCCCGGTGGGTGTGTGGATGGTCCAGACAGGACTGCCAGCCTTCGTGGAGGCCGATGGAGACACAGGTACCCGACTGCGTCCGCACACGTTAGTGCTGGGTCTGTCCTGCCCAGTGAGGCACAGGTCAGTCAGAGCACTTGCCCAAGGCCACGCGCCACCCCCTCAGGAGAGGGGCTGCGGGGCCCCCGTGCTCTTGGCTGTCGAGGCTGGAGACACGGTCAGAGAGGGACCTGCTCCCCACGCCCACCCCTCTCGCTATCTGTTTAGCCCGGCACCCTCGCCCAAGCCCTGCTGTGGGCATCTCACCCCAGGAGCAGGTCAGGGGCATGTGGAAGCCCCGTTTCCAGCAAGCCCTTTCTTCCCCACCCACCTGGAATCTGGTTCTCCCCTGAGGCAGGGCTGAGCCCTGAGGGGCCCCCACTGTAACCGCCCCTCTGTAGTCTGCTTTCCCACCTGCTGTGATGGTTCCCAAGGCTGGTGCTGCCCCCTCTAATCGCTCTACTTTCATAACAGGGGCATTTCAAAGCTGTGTCTTGTCTAGAGAAACACATGCTCCAGCGTCGGATTGCTCTCCACCTGCCAACCATGCCCACCGCGCGCCGGGACTGTGCTCGGTGCCCAGGTCGCAGGGACCCGTGCTGGCCATTCACTCTGGGGCCCTGTGCCTGGAACAGAGCCCAGCACCTGAATGGATGGATGGGTGAGCAAGTGGAACTTGCTTTCGGAGCTCACATGCCAATGGAATGGACAAACTACCCACTGACAAAAATGTGGTGATTTGCTTGGCCAGGGCCCTCCCATCTGTGGAACCTGGGCACAGGGGGAAGGCGGCCTTTCTTCCCAGTGAGAGGGGGACGTGCTGGTGGTCCAGGAGGCCAGGCAGTGCCTGGAACAACGGCCACTTCTTTGAACTGGATCCCATCGGCCATTGCACATTCCAAAATACCAAAAAGAAAGAGTTGTGTGTGTGCACCTGCACTTTTAAAAATGATCACACTTACATATTTCTTCTTGTAAAGAAGTAGTGTATCTATTCAAAACCTGGTAGGCACTACAATTGTAAAGCAGACAAATGACAGCCGTCTCCCCCCACCAGGAAGGAGCGGTGGCAATCCCTGCATGTTTGCTTCCAGAACTCTCCCTCTGCTAATATGCACACAGGACATACATGCCTACGTATGCATACGGTTTTAACACAGTTCCAAATGCAACATTCTTGTGAAGAAAGTAGCAGAACTGAAATGTATGGAATAAAATCAAAAGTGCCTGCTGGTGTCCCTCTCCCTGTCTCCCCACATCTGTCACCTGTCGCCACAGCGGCCAGGTGCCTGTCTAGTGACCATGGCTGGGCCGGCCGTGCCAGACACCTGGGGGTACAGCCTGTGGTTTCAAGGTCATTCTAGTCAAGGTTTACACTGGTCAGACCACACTACCTATAAAATTGTAGGTCCTGTTTTTATTGTTTAACCTAATTTCATAACTGTTTTATGTCATTTGACTCTTTTGTAAAGATTTTTAGAAAGCGTTATTTGATGCCAAACGAACCTCAGAAACGAATTAAGACACATTTAATAATAAATTACTAAAGAGCAAGGTGAAAAGGTCAAACAATTTTGCATGTGACTTTAGAAACAACACCTTGCTTCTCAAAAAATGTAAATACACAGCTAATCAGCAATTAAAGTTTCTTTAAAATTCTTGAACTTTCTTTGGAATAATTTTGGGAAGTGATCTTTTTTTTCTCAAATGAAAAATCAGCCCATGAGTTAATGTCTAAAGCATTACCTTGGGGACATTAGTCAGGTAAAATTAAATTTCAAGATTCTGTGACTTGAATGGATTTTTCTCAAACACTAATGGTGGGGACGCATATAGTCATTTTTTTTCTGGTAGTATTTAATAAAGGCATTATAAATGTCCATGCGTTAGACCCTGATAATTCTATTTTTAAGAATTTATCCTAAGGAATAATAAACAAATGCAAAAATGATGAAGAATGTTCATCATCATATAACTTACAATACTGAAAAATTAGAAGTAACCCGAACATCACTCATACAGGACAGGTTAGATTATGGTTTCCCTGCAATAGCGAATCCAGTCATTCAAAATGATGATGCAAATTTGTAACAGGGACAGGTGTGCATGGTTTAGTAGGTAACCAAGCATGCTGCTGCTTCATAGGGACAGTACAGATCCATGGCAATAAATGGCCACATACACGTATGTATGACAGGAACACACGCAGAAGGGACGATGTGAAAGTACCACGGCAATTCTGTGTGGACACTGGGGCTATGGAGACATTTCTTCTCTTTTCTGTATTTTCGACCACAAGTGTGTATTATGTACTTTAAAAAGGTAAAATAAACGGTGGCATTAAAATATGTTGACGTTGACTCAAACCCCATACTATCCAGTTGGCTTTTCCTCTTTGTGATTGCAGACCCCAGTCCTACCCCAGGGGACCCTCTACGTAAGAGCGGTCGTTCATTTTGCCACCCGGCACCCGTCCCCCTTCGGATGGGAGGCTCCCCTCCCCTCCGAGGGTCCTCTTGGCAGCAGGACAATTGCAAGGGCCTGCCCGTCACCCCAGCACCCAGGTCTCATCTCGGGGCACACGCAGCTCTGATTTACCACCAGCAATCCCAAAGCTGAGTCAATTAAAAGAGGAACACCATGTTTTATAATTCTGTTTGAGGTTAAGGCAACAGAGAGAAGCTGGAGACAGGTACTAAAACCACTAAATCACTGGAAAATAAATGAGCATAGATAAAAAAAAAAAAATTGAGGCTTTAGTTTGGAGACGAGGGGGCTGGCGGGATTGCCCTACAGCAGGGCTGACCAGATGGCCCGTCCTTCACCTGAGGGTGGGGCAACCTGTCCAAGGTCACAGGCTCTTAAGTGGAAAAGCCAGAATGTTGGCCCACGTGGGAGGCCAAACCCACACGGCCTCCAGGTGAGGGCTGGCTGCACTGAGGGCTCCTGTGAAAATCAGTCGCGAGTTATACAGGAGCTGGTGTAACACACAGCCACCTGTTCTGGGAGCCGTGCATTCCCCGCACAGGCCGGGAAACTCACCTTTGGGAGACCCAAGCAACACCCAACTTAGGTGAGCTTGCGAAATGCCACTAAAAGGACGCCCGTCCGCCCCAGAATCTGAGCCTGCAGTCTGAAGTCACTGCCACGACAAGAGGACAACACAGCCCAACTGCTCACTGCAGCAGAACCCACGCCCTGGGGCCCCACGTTCCCTCCTTCAGAAAAGGGGCGGCATCAGCCCTGAGGACAAATACATGAGGGCCACTTATATAGACAGTCCATGGTTGGGTGTGTTGATTAAAACCCTCGCTAATGTCTAAATGAAATAAATGTCACAGCAGTGAGACAGACTGAGCTAATTGTTAGCTCTTGGAAGAACTAATAAAATACTACTTATTTCTGAATTAGCAGTACTAAAGGCCCGTAATTATTATTACCTTCAAGGATGGAAATAAACCTTTTAAAATACCATATAAATATAGTATATGGGTGATTCTATGTTGATACCACAACACAGGTTTTCTAAAGATGAGAGCGTGTCTGTTTTACTCCAGCCCACACCCCACAGCTTAGTACAGGGAATGCCACACAGGAGACGCTTGGTAAATATTTTTCTTTGATAAAAAAGGGATGACATGTTTAATAATTGTTACCTGGCTAATATTAAGATGAACTGGTTGATGATAATGCTGGCCAGCATTTGCTCGTGCCTCCAGACATCCATCCATACAGACTCTTACGTATACAAAATATACAAATACGAATTGTAGATAACAAACGCAACGTTCATGCAACAAGTGCACATTGTATATACTGACAATAAGCGCCAGGCATTCCACTGTAAACAAAACAGCCCCTGTCCTCATCAGCTTCGTATCGTGGGGAAATTCACCTTGAACAATACATGTGTCATTAGAGAACGGGAAGCTGCAGAGGGCACAGGACAGGGTTGAGAGAGAAGAATGGACGGTGTCTGTGGGCGGGTGGAATTTACACTGAGGTGGTCAGGGCGAGCCTCTTGGACAAGCTGACCTTCCCGGAGGCCGGAGAGGAGCTGGCCAGGTGAAATGCAGAGGACATGGCGTTCCAGGTGAATAAGCCCTTGACGCGGAGGTTAGAAAACACGTGGCATTGCTCAAGAAAACCAGAAAAGGGCTCCTAAGGCCCAAGTGCAGTGGCCCTGTGGGAAAGCAGCCAGAGGGCCACAGCAGGGACCGCGAAGGGGCTGGGACCACGATGAAAAGTTTACTGTAGATGTGCTGCAAAGCTGTCGATGGACTCAAAGCAAAGCGGTGACATGATCTAATGCTTGTTATGAAAACATTGGTCAGGCAGCTGCATGGAGGAGCATAAACTGAAGAGGCCAGGAGAGGTGGCACGTGAGACTGGGGCAGCAGGAGAGCACCCGGGGGACAGCACTGGGGATTAGCAGCACTGGGGGCCTGTGTTAGTATCACTTGTACGGATGGAAATAAACCCGGGGATGGCCAGCCACTGCTCACGGGCTGGATGCAGCTGCTTCCTCCGCGGTGAATTTCCACTGGGGGACGGCGGGCAGCAAGGTGAGGAAGCCTTCCCGGGTGGCTGTGCACCACCCTCAGCCCGGCACCTCTCGGCGTGCAGGGAGACAGGCCATCCAAGGACAGGTTCTGAAACCTTCTTCTGCGGGTGTCCCAGCCCGGATGTAACTAACAAGTGCCTGGACAAGGGGCTTTCTTGGGAGGAAAAGATCAGAGGCCGCCTACAGCTGGCGTGCTTTCCTTGCAAACTAATCACAAACCCAGATGCCTCCTTCACATTCTCCTGCGGTTCCCAGATCCCCAACACTCCTGAGATAGTTGGAGCCCCGTTCAGAAGCACTGGGGGGTGTGTGTGGGGGCGTGGAGGCCTGAACCTGAGCTGCTCCGGGCAGGTGTCCAGCCTGCAAGCCTCTCCCTGCAGGAAGTGATATGTTCTGATTCACACACAGCTCCGGGTCCCTTGTCTCCACTGTGGCCAGAAAAGTCATTTCTTCACTTCTAAAGTGGAGTTTTGTGACAACTTATAAACTGACCTGGACGTACAACTTCTAGAATCTCAAAAATGAGTTCAACAGAGTAGCATGCACGAGGAAGATTAAAAAAATTTAAAAAAGAGTTAGAAAGAAAGCTAAAGGATTTAGAACAAAACCTAGGCTGCATAGGCCCCCACAGAGCTGAGCCTAGCCCCGCCTCTGACCTCACCGGCTGCCCTCCCCCCTTGATCTTGGACCTTGAATGCACCCGGTGAGTGCCCGACAGGCTTTGCCAAGGTCTGGCTGCTGCAGTGGAAGGGAGCAGAGCCCAGGGCAACAGACAGGGACGTGGGGCTCCTTGAGGACCAGGCAGCTGTGCTTCCTGTTGCACCTTTTAAGCCGGACATGCCCAGGTCCATCGCTGGCTGAACAACGTGATTTCTTGGTGACAAGGTGACTGGTTAATGCATCTTCAATGTCTCTGCTTTGCTCTGACGCATGCCACTTCCACTCTGACACCACGTGGACTGAATGAAGACCACGGTGGCTGCCGCTGGCTGCTTTCCGTCAACTCCGAGGTGGTTTGCATTTGCTTTGTGCTGCTTACACTTTTCTGCCGCTTAGAAATCCTCAGTACTCTGAAGGCTCTCTCGGTGGGTCCCCAAGCCGGGGGGTTTAAGGGGAAGTACTGGGAACCCATCATTGCCTGGGACTGGTCTGGTGGAGCTCCCCAGCACACCACCAGGGCTTGGTCCTCCCTGAGTGCCCTTGGGTCCAGCATAAAGCACTTGAGTTCTTGCGCCTTCATTGGGTGGGGCTGGTTCTCACCTTGGCCCTCAGCGTGGCTGTTCCTGGCTGGTAGGAGGCTGCCTCTTCATGTGCACAGAGGGTTTCAGAAACCCACGAAGAAATGAGGGCCACCGCGTGGAAGGGGTATTGTTGAACACAGCTTCTTCCCACCACTGTTTGTGCATCCCCACCTTTGCCGGACGGCCTCACCTGGAGGCTGAGAGTGGGGTCTGGGAGGGGCCTCGCCACCGTCAGACCTGCTCAGGTGAAGGGCTTTCCTTCTGGCGATTCCTGGTGCTTACCAAGTGCACTGCCAGCTCCCCTTTGTCAGCTGTCCTCTCGCGGGAGCCAGAGCTGGGGGCGGGGTAACTGACCTGTTACGAAGGCCTGGGCCCTATTTGGAGGCCGGGTGGCAGAGCTGTTCCAAGCATGAGCCATGGGACCACCAGGATTCGGCTTTGAACCTCGCTCCTTCACCGTTCAAGGGCTTTGTGCACGTTTCCACTTCTGTATGGCTAACAATAGTGTCTATTCTCAGGGCTTAACCGTGTGCCTGGGACACCCTCGCTGACCACTCTCTGAGCCCTCTTCTCGACAAGGCCCCGACCTGGGCCGGCCAAGCCCAGTTTCGTTAAAGAACCTGCTAAGCTAGTTTACAGAGAACCCCTCCCCCCCATATCTGACCATGTCCCTCACCCCCCCCCCTTCCTATCCAGCGCCCTGGGCTGCCTTTAGCAGGAACTGCCCTGCGCTTCACATCAAGTCTAGTTCCTCTTAGCAACTTCCCCTCCGCGGCCCCCTCGCCCTGCCCCCTGGCTATACGTCCCCAGATCAATGAAGTCTCCCGCCTTCCTTAACAAGTGTCAGGATAATTGCTTTTCTTTAGCACCTACAGCACAGTAGGGGTTCGATATATATTGATGATGATACGATGGTGGGAGAAAAATGCAGTCAGACCAGGAAAATGGCAGATTCAAAGTGTGAGAACATGGCACAGAAGACCATGAGGACCTGGCAGGGCCGCAGGTGGCTGCCAGCCAGGCGTCTGCAAGATTGCTTGATAAAAGGTGAAGAGCCACCATCGCCACCAACAAGCAGAAAATACCAATCATGAAATGGAGAAGAGCTCGAACCCCCACTGCTCCCCCTGGGTCACTGGTGGAAGGTTCCAGAGAGGCTCTGCAGTGTCCACCACCCCTGTCAAGCTGCGTCCTTCCCAGGCACCCCATTTGATGTTGCAGGGTCCCCAGACCCCCGTCCACAGCCTCCAGCAGAGAGAAGAGCTACTTGCTGCCCAAGACATTTGGCCAGTCTCGCAAGGGGGCAAGAAGAGTGGCCCGAACATATGGCACGGAATTGAACCTCCCACAGAGCTGTCATGAGCCTCATGGTACAACCGACAAGCTGCGTGCAGCAAACACAAGGCCACGTGCTGCTTCCCCGTGGAAACAGAAATGCTTACCCAGAGTTCCGTAAGCAGCTGCTCTGCCCAGCACCTAACATGGATGGTCAGTTTCCTCTAACTCAGACCTGAAACTTTCAGTATTAAGGAGTTATCAGTAGAAACCGAACTAAGAATCCAAAGACAGTCAATATCTCCTGTTTAATTTAATTTTCACTGAGTTTGCTGGGTGATGAAAGCAGACTTTTCTATCAGTAGGAAAACCACGTATGCAATCAAGGCTCTTTTGTAACTGCCAGCAAATTCCTGCCAACTCGTAAAGACCCATCTCGAATCCATCTCCCTCTTGGAGCGTCCCTTATCTCCTCCCCATGGGTGTGACTGGGACTCACATCCACCTTTTCCACGGTGGTGGCCGCACACCCTCCATGTTTTGCTGGCTTGTCCACTTGTCTACACTCACTGACAACGCCCCCGGACAGTGGCAGCCCAGGGCGGGATGGGGTCTACCCTCGGCAACCATCTGGGCAATTGCACTGTTGTCTTCTGAGCTGTGTTTGCCCCCATTGCTCTCTGGAGGCAGCCCCCATGCACCGCGGACCCAAGTGGGGCCATTTGGGTGATGGCGGCTTGGCCCCCCCCCCCCCCCCCACACAGGAAATCATGATTTGTGCTCTCAGACGAGCTGGCTTTAAATATCTCCATAAGATTTTTAAAAGATACATAATTTAGCAACACCCAGGAGGGGCCCTCTTTGTGTCACAAGACAGCCCTATCCTGGGTGAAGGAACTTCAAACCAAGTAGGAGAAGAGGAAGGAAATAAATGTAAGGAAAAATACTTGGAATCAAGGATTCTGATTTTATGATGAGTATCTGAATTATGTCAGAGCGGATGGTCACCATACATAACCGCCAGGACCGCATGCACTGACCAATCAGAATGCACGCCCGACCGGTAAGCATGTCCACCTGCCTGGAGCAACAACCGCCAGATCTGTGTCCCCGCTCAACGTCCGTCCTGAACTATGGATGTGTGACCACAAAGTAAGGAGTGTGAACGTTGAAACTTCCAAGTTTCATTAATCTCTTTGTATTACTAGGTCTGTTACCTTTCGGAAAATGTATGTTTTCTTAATAAATAAACCAGCTCCGTAAACACAAAATCTCTCCATGCAGGAAGGTTGACTTGGCTGTGCCGCTCAGATGACAGAGACGACGGGAAGCAAACGCCTTTGCACACCTGCCTTCCTCCGCTACAAAGGGATCTTGTGATCATCTCGGGATTTTCTATCAAAACCCACCACTAAACATCAAAAGCTGCAAAGTTTCATGGGGAAGCCAGATCTACGGCTTTCTCTCTCTCATCAGCTCTCCCAAGTGAACTATCTACTCAGATAAAACAACAAAAGCTCCTGCAAGAACGTAATTACTTCAAAACCGAACAGAAGGCAATTATGACAAAACAGAAGTGTGTTTGGGTTCAGTGTCTGACAAAACGGCTCCGAGATGACAAAGACGGGCATTTTCATTGCCAGATAACCAGCCCATTCTCTGTTCACAATGGTATTCTTAATATAAAAAAGGACATACAATAATTGGCCAGCTGACCTCAAGTCCACCAGGAAATAAACATGCCACTCACGGCTCCGAGAGTTGCCGAGAAGTGGGTGCCGTCAGCACGCGTTGCGAATATAAATTGCAGAGGAGACCTTCCCCTTCAGGACATTGCAGGGTCAGGGCCCATTTGTGGACCAGCAGAACCTTGATTTATCCTTGACTCTCAACCAGCCCGTTCAACTCCTGTTAATCAAGATGACCTCTCGCCCAGCGTCTTTATTGTGCCTACGAAGAGGTCATGTGTTTAGATTGATATCGTAAAATGCTTTTATTTCAGGTTGGGACCTGTAGGCATCGAATAGTTAGTAAGCATACAAAGGAAATGACAGAGCAGAAAGAAATCAACAAATTCAGTGGTACTTGCAGTTCTTGCTGTGCTGACTTGCGCACGAGCAGGAGGAGCGCATGGCCGTCATCAGCTGCCGTCCGGCTTGCTCCCCTTCCGAGGAGGACGTTGTGGAGAATGCTTTGGGAAGCTCGGGATGAACTGCGGGCACTTAACAGCACAGACCATGGCTGCACCGATTACCACAAGTGAGGCAGGGTCAGGTGCCGACATTGCAAATTCATGCTCCTCTAGCATTTTTAATTCATTGCCTTGCATGAGCTCCAGAACGGCTGCCAAATGTGGTTAACACATCACCTATGCTTAAAGAAAGTGAGTTCCAGGTGGCTGCGGCTCTTCCCTTTCTCCCTTTTGTTCATTCACACGTGCGCTCACTCATTCTACCAGCAGTAATAATACTGGCTACTGTTTGATGAGTGCTATTAGGTGTCACGAACTGTGTTCTACACGGAGCATTTCACTTCACTCCCATGAGGACACCATGCTTATCCTTTTTATCATCCTGTCTGCCGTGACTTGCATTGGTTTAAATCCCCACTACACACTGTGTGGAAGTCCCAAGTCTTTAGGAATTCTTATGGAGAATCAGTTTTCCAGGTCAGCTTTGCTTCCATGTCCCACACAGAATGCCTCTGTTCTATGTTCCATCTTTCCAAAAGTCAAAACAAAACCCTACACCAACCCAATCCCGAAGCATTTAATTCAAGATGTGGGCAGAAGAAAGACAGGAAAGGTTTTCACTCACAACACCCCTTGGGTTGAACATGAGGCATCTCCACACTTCACCAGGTCCTTCTGCTGACACCACAGGACCTACCGGGAGCCCATCTCTTCTTGCTGGTCTCCAGACAGCCCCACATCTCCCCTGACGCCTTCTCTCAGCTCCCCTACAGCCTGTTCTTCCCATCACTGCTTCCCTTCTGAATGTGCCTCCAGAGTTCAAATACCTTCCTACTTAGGCAGATCTCAGCCGTCCTCCTCGCTTCTAACACCAGCCCCACCTGCTGTATGCAAATCCACCAGGATGCTCTACAGAGCACAGGGCTCGCTGTCTGCCAGGACACACAGTCGTTTAGAAAGCCACATCACAACCTCGTCTCCCCTTCACGTCTCACGCATTCAATGATCATATCCAGGCAGCAGTGAGGAGCAAATGCTCAGCACAGTGCTGGGCTCCATGAGATCAGGAGGACGGTCTAGTTGGGGCAGCAGGTCTATAGACCAGCACCTATTTGTTGGGTTTGCCCCCCATTCATCCACTGTGGATGCTGTTCTCGCCCCACATATTTGGTTTTCCCCAACTTCTCCTAGCCTCAAGCCTCTGGCCTCACCCCCTCACCTTTCTTCACCCATCACCCATCCATCACCTACCCGTCCATCCGTCCACCATCCGATACCCATCCTTATGTTCTCGGTCTCTAAGTTCCATGGAAGACTCTTCTGTGCCATCAATGACTGAGACACACACACCACCTCCAACCTGGGTTCCCCCTGTAACTCTACCTCCTAAAGGTGTGAATTACTAAACACACTCACCCACATGCCTCCTGCCCTATCACCGACTACCGATCCACTCTCCAAGAAGCCGGACATGCCCCACCCCTAGCTGGGACACAGGAGACCCTCTTCTGGAGGCTTCTGGATTCCTGCCACTGTCTGACCGGTCTGCAGTTCTGCCTCCATTTGCCAACTTTCTGAGTGAAGCCTCTTTGGGAATTGGTGCACATTTGACTGTATGTCTTGAAGACCCTACTCAAATGTTAGTTAATAAGATAACGATATAGGAAGATGAGATTAGGAAACACACATGAACAAACAAACAAACAATCCTACCGCCGTTGGGAGGCGTGAGAGGGGCCAGCTGCTGCGCGAAGGACGGAGCAAGAGCTGCTGATGGAGACGGCCCAGAACTCTCTCTTTATAAGCCCAGCCTGTGGCAGGCTGAGCGATCGGATTGCGCTGTTTACTCCAGAGATGAGTGTCCCAGCCGTGTGTGCAGCAGCTCTCCTTTCACCAAGTTGGCCTGAGCTCGGGGCCAGGCTGGGAGCAGGAGTACGGTGTCACCGTGAGCCGAGGACACCGCAGGTGAGGGGCAGGGGGGTGCCAGGCCTGCTGTTACCCCGCTGGCAGCGATGGCTGGTGACAGCCAGAAAAATGACCCATTCTATGGGCCCGCAGAGTTTTCACGCGCCCTGTGGCACTGAGAACTTACAAAAGGATAAATCAGAGAATGACTCTCACAGAGCACTCAACAATTGTGCAAAACAACGTGATTCAGAAAATGTGTCAACGGTGAGCCTCAGACAAAGCCGCTTAAAAACATCAATGAAAAGAAACTGGACTTACACACGGGAGGTGACATAAGAACGAGGAGAGAGCTGTGTCACCGTCCTGGTTTTTAAGTAAGGCTCTGAGTTCAGGGACAAGAAAGGGAGAGGGCCAACTAGACTGAGGGAAACCAACTTTATGTGAAAAAAAAAATTATCCACAATTCAGATAGGGACAAAATAAAACTAAAGCCAGCATCTGTTGACACTCAGCCTGAAGACATTATTTTATATCTCACCATGTATACAGCTCAGGTGACTCAGAGGCAGGGATGGGAGGGTGGGCGGGGGACTCAGGAAAACAAACACGTGAATTGTGCACCAGGAGACACCCGTGGCTTCCTGTGTCCTGGGCTTTAGATCGATCCTCTGTCATCGATTACTCCTCCAAAGAATATTCAACGTCTCCTGGCACAGGGCACCCTAGTTTTGTAACAGTGCAAATTCAACCAACATGCGATTTATTTTTATGTCATTTTTCTGATAATGTCACAGATGCTTTATGCTAAAAGACAACAAGGACTAATATTTTTTATAAAGTTTGGATGCCTGTTAAGACATGAGGCAAGTAAGTAGAAAGAAAAAGAAGAGGACAGAGAGAAAGGACGACGGTGACATCATTGGACAAGGGCAGTGAGAGCACATTTTCCTCCAAAGAGCTCGAGCTTCTTTGGAGGGCAAAGTAGGTCACCAGGGGAGCAGTGACCGAGCCCTGCTAGGTCCCCACGCGGAGGCAGCCTCACCGGTGCCAGGAGACTGGCGTGGAACTGAGAGGCCCACAGCCTGGCCTGGACCACGCACATCAACCTCGGGATCAGAGGAGTGAGTGTGACCACGAGGGCAGCAAGAGGACGGTGTGGCCCTGCCCCAGTCCTGTGTCCTGACTGGTGTGGTGACTGCATGAATCTGCACCCATGATCAGTGGCAGAGAACGGGACTGGTTCCCTGGTTGTGATTCTGCACCGTAGTGACAGAGGATGTAAACACTGGGGGAGGCAGGGGGAGGGGTGCACGGGACCCCTCGGGGCTATCCATGCAACTTTCCATAAATCTATAATTATTTCAAAGTAAAAAAGGGTTTGAGAGGGTCAGGGGTGAATGTCCCTTCAGAGCTCAGCTCGGCGGATGAACTGGGGCTGCAGCTGCCCCCCCCGCCCGCCGTCTCTGTGGGCACTGGGAGCTGTCCCAGAGCCCAGGGACAGGCAGGCGGCTGGGACCAGATGGAGCCCACATGTCACGGGCCTGTGTGTCCCCGCGCCCTGTGCTGGGTCACCATAAGGTGCCCCGTGACCCTCCCCCTCTGTGTCCGTCTGCCCAGCAGGAGAAGCGGAGTCCCATCTAAAGGTCTGAGACTGTCTAATGGAGAAGGATTGGGGGCTTGGCCCACTGGCTGTGATGAGGAAAGGGCCTTGGGACACACAGGACGCCCGGCACCTCACATGGGTGGGGCCCAGGCCATGGCACCTCTTGTCTCTCCCCATGGCTCCCAGCAGCCCTGGTGACGGCCAGAAGGCCCGCAGGCACCTCCAGTGATCATTAACGGGTCTCCCTGCAACTGGAAGATAAACCTCCCAAGTTCATAGCTGTCTCAAATTCATCTTTAACTTAAAAAGAAATATCAATAATTGAAGCCAACCGCATGTGCCTTGGCGACACGTGTTGGGGACAGATAAGGGCCGCCATGCCTTTGATTATGGCTCCTTCTGCCTTGGAGGGTTTAGTCCCCAGACCCTGCAGCCCAGGCTCTGGATTATTTCATTTCGTTTCTGGCACCAGTGAAAGCCCAGAGCATCCTGTCTGCAGCCCCTGCTGGCTGCTCCGAGGGACACAGGGCAGAGGTCAGAGCCTTGGTCAGACTGGGTGGCTGGCAGTGAGAACCGCTGCTGTGCCGCTTCCTGAGCCGACCCACAGACCCCCGCTCGGTGTGGCCGCAAACGTGTGTGTGCCTCCGGAGCTACAGAGGCTGCAGGCGCCCAGATGAGGCTGTCCGCTGGGTCGGGAGCGGAGGTGCCTGTGGTGAGAGCCCGGACTCGCTTGCCAGGTGCCCCGGCCGTCACGCACACACTTGCCCACCCTTGACAAGCATGAGTGAGCCCTACTGTGTGCAGTGCACTGCCTGAGATGATGTCAGAGAGATGAAAACAGTCCAAGACACCGCCCAGCCCTACAGGAATGTGGGCGGGGGGGGGCAGGGCTCCATCGTCCATTCCTGCTTTCGCCACATGTCTGTACGTGGGTGCCGCTTACGTGGCCGGCCTGGGAGGGGCTGGGATGCAGAGTGAGGCCCTGTGCAGCCGCTTGCCTGTGCTGTCACTTCTCAGCAGTGTCCGGTTCTCAAACGTGAATATGCCTCAGTGTGAAAGCCCCGTGCCAGCCCCTCGCAGAGCTGCTGGGGGTGGGGGTGCAGCAGGCCGCTCTGTCCACCCTGCACACACAGTCCATGGGGCTGGAGGCCCTGCTGCCCATGGATGGTCTTCTCCTGTGCCCAGAAGAGTAACCAGGCTCCTGGAAGGAGCCCTGGCTTACACCCTGTCTTCAATGAAAGTGAATAAAATATGGATTTATAAAGTCTGTGTTAGGTGAGCAAAGGGATAGACTAATGAATGCGCCAATGGCCCCGAAGTCCAGTAGCAAGCCGGATGCTGACGAGCCAGCCTAACTGCTTTCACAGAGGAGCGGCCCTGGTGGGAGGTGCCCCAGGCAGTAGGCTCCGGGGGTGGGTGCACACAGCTGGGTTTTGCAGCACAGAGCGATCCTGTGAGGCTGGCACACCCCAGTGACCAGCTCCCCGAGGACACACCGCTTGCAAGAGGCACTCTGACCTGAATCTAGATGCACCTCGTTATGTGTACTAGCTAGTTGTGCACGTTGGTGGTTAGGCACCTAACCTCCGCCCACTGTTAGAAGCCATCGTGCTGTTGTTGTGCATTTCTTCAGATCCGCTACCCTCTTCCCAAAGCAACAAAGCACAGGCCCTGGTGACAATTTCCCCCAGAGGATGCCCAGCTTTGCCAGGCAGTGCCAGGCTCCTCTCATCCTCCAGCTAACCCTGTGTGGGGTGCAGTCTCTCTTCCCATGGAGCCATGAAGAGGTTTCAGAAAACCTGATTTTCAGTGGTTATCACAGATCTAGGAAGAGAGGTCTAAAGCCTGAGCATGCTTTTCTACAGCCACTGGCCTGAATTTAATTTTTCTGAAAAATGTGAGTTTCCTTCCAGTACCATTTAAAAAATTCAGGACACTTCAAGTTATAAATATCTGACTTCCTATGGTTCTACCCATAGGATCAGGGTAAGGCTACACACACGTTCTGTTGTCAGAGCAGCCAACCTGTCTGTGGCTAACAGAGCCACCTGCTGGTGGGTTAACTCAGTGTCACCTGACCACAGAAGTGACAGTCCCGTGAGCTGAGCTGCGGACTGGCACGCGTCTTGACCAATCTGAACGGCCTAGCGAGGCCAGGCACCTGTGAACCAGCTGAGTGCCAGCCCTGCCTCTCCCGCCAACTCAGAGACATGGGGACTTCCTGGTGATGTCACCACAGGGTTCCAACGTACACATTCCTCCTTAAAGCCCTCCTGGGTCACCTTCCCTCGTCCACTCCCACTCATGTAATCTGGGAACACGAGTGCTTCTCCTTTCCACTGTGAGACGCACGCCTGCACACACTCTTGGCTCGTGAGCAGAAAAGAATGTCAGCATTGCTCCCGTGTCAAAACCAAAGAAAGGAATCGTGTGTGAGGGTGAAATTAAACAAAGAGCGGGCACCTTCACGCCCGCCCGCGTGGCCTTGCGGGAGCAGCGTTATCTCAGACCGTTCCTGGGCCCTGACCACTCCGCTTAGAACCGAACCCTCCCTCGCATCCCGGGGAACCCGTGTCCAAAGCCCTGTTTATGTCCAGCTGCCCCATGGCCATGTCCACAACGACCACTCCCCATGGGCCAGGGCTGCTGTGTCTTCTGTTCCCGGCTCCATCCCGTCCCTGGGACCCTGTCTGCCACCCAGTAAGTGCCCCAGGCAGATGCTACATGAAGGAGAGTCGCCCAGATGCAGCTGAGACCACCCTGGCCTCAGCTGGCTCACACTGTGCACTGAAGGGCTGCCCATGCCCCCACCCCCCGACCCCCAGGACAGAGCACAAGCGTTTGCATGACGCTTTCTGACTGACCAAGTGCTTTGACACACTGTCCTGCAGAACCTGTCAGCGACCCCATAAAGTGGGAACAGAAGTCAAGACCACGTGGCCTCTCATCCGAAAACTTGGCTCCAAGCCACAGCCCGGCCACAGGACCCTGGTGGGTTCCAGTGTCTTTCAGCCCCAAGTCCTGCCTGTATCTTACTTATCTGAAAAATGGGACACTAACACGAAAAGTGCCCCGCTGAGTGTGAGTGCAGGGCTCAGACGACGGCACGTGATGATATGCTCTGGAGTCTGTTACAGCCACAGTTTTCCGAAGCACGGAGGCTGCAGGCATCAGAGCAGTGCCTGCTCACACAGCCAAGTCTAAAAACAACCCTGAAAAACAACAACAACAAAAGGCTCTGTTTTCTCCCTCTTTAAAACGATGTTGTTTTCACTGCTTTCAGATTTATTTTTGTTGATCCGCTGGTATTTGGTTCTCATGCTAAGTAGATGGTGGTTATTTCTGACCCTAATATAGCCCTGCGTTTCCTGTGCTTCTTCCTCCCACACAATCTTTCTGGAATAAGCCATCGCATAGGCTGCTCAAAACTGTGCATGCCTCACACAGAAATGCTTCACGACGCCGCCAAGTTGGTTCAGCAAATGTCAGAGATTTCTGATGTCACGGAAAAGGAAAAAGTTCTCATTAAATATTTGAATGTTGAATGAACATACTAATTAAATACTCAGAGAAAAACAAACTTGTTCAAGATGGCTCGTCCCTCCCCACCGTCCAGTAAACAGAAAAGTATGATGCAGGGGTGGGGTGTCTCTGGGGACCTTGGTGCCGTCAGGAGGACCCTGGCAGCGGCTCCAGGCGGCTCCCACGAGAGACTCATTCCTCTGGTCCTGCCCTAGGGTGTCTCGTCATGTCATGGGGTTCTAACACATCCCATTAACGATGCGTTCACCTGCAGTGACTTGAGGGGCCTGTGAAGCTCTCTAGCCCGTGACTCAAACAGAAGCACCCACGTGGAGTCTGAGCCCCACGCTCGTCTGTCGTCACAGCTGTGTGGCCCTGGACAACAGCGGACCCTGTCTCAGTGTCACACGCAGCAGGGTCCGTCGCTAGGATCTCCTGGGCCAGTGCTGGGAGGCGACGGCCGTGCTCTAAGGGGTGGCCGGTTGTTACCTGCCCCGGTCAGCCCCGGGCCAGGCCGGCACTGCTTCCTCCGATGTTGTCACTCCTTCCCATTTGCAGACACATCTCTTAGCTCTTGGAAACCATCTTCCTTCCCAGCTTTCTTGTTTTCCTCACCAGAGAAACGCCACTGCACGCCCCCCCCCCCGTCATCTCCTCTGCAATGTTTGTCCCTTGAAGCTGACACTGTGTTTTCCTTTCTCTTTGTCCTGATCGTCACATCGAGAATCTGGAGCCTCCTGGCCCTGGTGTGGCCACTGAGGGCTGGCCTCGCAGTTCGTCCACCTGACTTTGGCTTCCACTTGATGGACACAGCCTTTTGCAGACACGTCCACTCATGTCTGGAGCCACCTTCTCGGGAGTCAGGAAGGGAGCATGCCAGGTCCATGGTGGGCGCTACGCCTACTTCCCAGGGTGGTACCAGAGTGAAGTTCAAGACCAAGATGCCAAAGGCAGTTCCACTCGCTGCTGGGACCTCCGGCCCAGTCGTCGCCGGTGGCTTTCAGGGCGAGTTTTGGGAAGAACAACAAATATCATGCTTCTTGGGGGGACCTGCGTGCTGATGAGACTTCCTGAGGTGACATCTCCACAGTAAGAATGGCCATTGGTCCACCTGCCCAGCAGGGTGGCTTCATGGAACCCTGACTGGACGCTCGGGGCATCTCAAGTCATCCTTCCAACAGGCCTCCGAGACAGGGACCGTGATCAGCCTCATTTCACAGACGAGGAGATGCAACCTCAGAAGGAATAGCTCCTTGTCCCAAGACAGAGAGCGGGGAGATGACGGAGCCTAGGGCTGACCTGCAGCCGTCTGACTGGATCCATCGCTCCTTCCTCTGGACTGTACTGGGTGGACGGATGTGATGGAGAAACGGTGGGGTACCTGGGACACCAGTCATCAGCAGATAGCTACTGTTTTCCACGGTGGCCTTCCTGGGACGAGCCCAGTGGCTTCATCTTCTGTTACCTTTCCCTGTTTCCGGCCTCTCCTGGCTTTCCATGAGCGAGAGGCCTGCCCTGAGAAAACGGGACGAACTGTGAGGCGATAGATTGATCGTCGCAAATTAACGGCCGCGCCCGGCAACCTGCAGAGCACACTTTCCTGGATGGCTGGGAACACAGAGCTTTGGCGGGGAGCCTGTTTTAATCACTATACTTTATACCCTTAATCTACTTTAATTTTTTAATTAAACACCCATGTGTATTAGGGATCTTCAGACAGAAGCACACACTCTTCGTATCAAAGAGGGTTTTCATCGGTGGCAAATTAAGTGAAATATAACATTAGCCGATGTAAATAATATCAACAGTCACATTAAATATTAAAGCCGTCTTCTCGCTCAATAACTACACGTGACTTCCACAAGGGACCCTGGACTATGACACGCCCTCACCGGCGCCACTCCCAGCTGTGGGGTGTCTCGTGTCGCAGTAACGGTTCCCTGTGCAGTCTTGTCCCCTGCCTCTCTGCCAACTTGTGTGAGCGAGGACGGCAGTGATGAAAGCCCTGTTGGACCCATGCGGGCGTCACCGGCTTTGTTACTCTGATTGACTGCATGGTATTTTAGGCAAATAAACCTGTCTAAAAACATTCTTTATGACTGCGTTCGTGCGCAGATGGAAATATGAACTTGGCAATTCTGGGTACTAGCTTTGCCATTAACTGAAATGTTTCAATAGACTAATGAACTTTCATGGAGGCGGGCTCCCTGTCAGCAGAGGAGACGGGCTGTTGTCAGAGGAAGAGTTACACGATGTCAAAGACGTCCCGACTGCCATGCTCTGTGCAGGGGGCAGGGCAGTGCCAAAGACGCCGCGCGACGCTGGCACCAGGCAGCCCGTCTGGGTCTGATCCATCAAATTCCACCTGACGGGGGGTTTTCTATAGAAACATCCCTGCATGACGCCGACCTTTGACTAAAGAAATGTTGACGGTGCCGTTTTTTAGGAAATTCGCAAGAGCAAATAGTAACAGCATGATTGGGAAACAGAAACAGAAATAGATGCTAAGGATTCCTTGAATGCTTAGAAATAATTCTGTTTAACAGTGAAACCTCCACAAACCCACAGACGTGATGGACCAGCCTGAAATGGGTGAACCCGGAGACACAGGGAAGCTGCCCCTGCCTCGGTGGATGAAGGAGACGGCCAGGAAAAGACGCCGTTGACCAGCTGGATGGTGCTTCCAGTGGATGGTGTGTCTAGGGAGATGCTTCCATTTTGGATCAGATCCTATTACAAACATATAAGACCACTCTCTGCAACCAGAGCAACACACACACACACACCTCTCTCCAGGGAGCATAATGAGAAACGAAAGAAGTGGGTGTCAATTAAATGGACTAAAATGAAAATAATTTAAACAACTTTGCTAATGAATGATGGAGTATGTTGGTAAATATCAACCTTCACTTCTATTCTTCTAGCTATTTTTTGTATGTATTGAAAAGTTGTACTCTATTATCCATCCATCATCCATCCATCCATCCATCCATCCGTCCATCCATCATCCATCCATCCATCCATCCATCCCCTAGCTAGCTATCATCTAGCTTTTTTCTGTGGACCCATGGCTTCAAAAATGCAGGAAGCCATGCTGAGGACACAGCAGGGGCCCCCGCCAGCCCTGCACCTCTGGCTAAGGCCAGGACACTGGTGGGTTCTCAGGCCTGGGTCTCTCTGTAAGAGTCCCCAGAAGCCGCTGAAAGTTGAGCCCTTAAATTGAGAGCACTCCAAGAAATATGCAAGGATACTCGTGGTGACTACTGTTTTTGGGGTACAAACACCCCGTGGCAGGAAGAGCAGAGAATGGAAAGAGCCTTTCATGGTACCATGTCGACAGCCAGCCTGGATGATGGAAAGCTTTCTGAGGGTTTAATCCTAGGTAAGACCTGGCCACGTCCTCCCCCATCTCTGCTCAGATGCCACTGTGAGGTCTGACAACCTCTGTAACAGGGACACTTCCATTATGTAATCCACCACCTTCTCTTACTGTGGAGAAAAGAGAATAAAATTTGCCAGGATGATTGTGTGGCTATCTGGTGACAGCCTGGAGTCCCTCTCCAAATTCCTGCAGGTGGCCTCCTGGGGCAATCCAAGGACGGGAAACACCCTCTGGCTGTCTTCTCTTTCCTTCATTCTGATTGATACTGGAGTCGCAAGACCCCCCCCCCCCCAAAGGCAAATGTCCCCAACCCCACAGACACCAAGAGAACCAGGGGAGTATCTGGTTGGTGGGGTGATAAATGGCCACCGTCCCTTTTTCCCAGTCCTGTCTTATGAAGGGCTGCAGGTGACCAGCCATCATTCTGGGCAGCTCTGAAGCCGACCTCCTAGCACGTTCCTGTCCCATCACAGACGGTGCTGGTCCATCGGTGGTCAGAGAGGAAGTTCTGGGCTCCGTGCTCTTTCCTGCCCCAGCTTTTCCTAGTTGTAGAGGCACTTTGTGGGTTCACGGCCTTGGACTCCTATCCATACAGCGGGGTTACTGTGATTTCCACACCAAAGGACACACAAGGCCACCATGCACCTGGGGCCCAGAGCCAGGAGGGCCACTCACAACGCATCCCCCACATCCCCTGAGGGAGATGCTTGAGGCCTGCTCCAGAGGCCAACTCTGCTCCTGGACACTTAGATGAGAGGGCCCCATGGCTCAGCCGGAGAAGGCAGGGCGATACCCCAGGAGCAGAGAAAATGCCTGAGGAAGGTCCACACCTTGACGGGCTGTGCCCTCCTAGGTTCACCACACCAGCTCCTAACGCTAAAGCAAGATCAGCTGTCCTCATGCTCGTATATGCTGACTTGATAGAATTTGTTAATTCTGCTGTCTCTCAAATCCCTACATTAATAATTGCCAGGCCCACTGGGAAGCACAGAGCTGGCTGGGCCCAGACACACGCTTGTTCTGAAGACACTACAAAGAGGCGAGGAAAAGGCCAAATCATGAATCATCAGTCAGCAGGCAGTATATTTAGCATAAAAGTTTCCGACAACCCACCATCCATTAATTTATTTTTCTTTACGAAATATTAATGCCGGAGACTTAAAAATTCGTAAATAAGCTAGCTACACTTGAGCACTTTGAGGTTTAACTGATTATAAATGTTTTTCATCACAAGAAGTTGTTCACTTAAAAAAATGAAAACGCAGTCTCCGTGAAGACGTTTCAAATGTACAGAATTCTGACCCAGCAGGAAGGCGTCTGCCACGAGCTGTGGGTGCCCGCTGATTTCTGGCGCTGTCTCTGGGGGGCAGAATTTGACGTTTCTTACTGAACTTGTCACTAGACCGACACGGGGCGGTGTGAGGCAGCTCTGGCAGCGAGGCAGGGCTGCGGGTGTGGGCAGACGCCCCAGGCCGTCCTCAGGGAGTCCCGAGAACTGCTCCCTGTAATGAAATGAGCTCCCTCGCGGAAATGCGAGAGACCAGGCCTCTGCTCGGGTCACCTAGGAAAACAAGAGGCCTTATTTCTGCGTCGCTTTGTGCTCGCATCCTCAGGGGTGTTTCTCAGCACCAGTCAGCTTCCCACTTTTCTGACACCAAAAGTGGGTGTCCTACAACTCAATTACCCGGACTTCTCCCAGACCTCCCAGGTTACGGGCTCTGCCCCAGGAGAAATGCCCCACTTCAGGCTCCACTCACAAGTCCCGGGGGCCGCTGTGCCTCTGACCGACAGGCTGGAGGATGGGGGTTCTCACGACCTCCCATTATGGGGGGGCCAGCTCCCTCGGCCCCTCCAGGCATGCCCCCCCCAGCACCTCCATATCTTCACCACCGGGAGGCTCTCAGAATCTTAGTTCAAGAGTTTTTTCAGACTTCAGTTTGCAACTCCCATCCCCTCCCCAGATGTGAGGGGCGGTGGGGGTGGAGCTGAAAGTCCCACAGTGACCACTGGGTGCTTCCGATGACCATCCAGGGCCCCTCGAGTCACTTCATTAGCATAAACTCAGGTGTGACGACAGGGGCTCCTAATGAATCACAAAGACACGCGTATCACTCAGGAAATTCCACACCTTTTTTAGGAGCCCTGTGCCAGGAACTGGCAACAAAGACGAAACAAATTTATTAGGATTCCACACACCCCTGCGCGGCTGTCCCACCTCTGCAGGATGAAACAGTCTATGTGAGACGTGGTCATGTCAGCAGTCTCGGGAACCCTCCAACATCTCAGCCGCAGCTCATCTGGAAAGCCAAGCACCTGCCACTGCAGTGGGGAGACACACAAGCTCTCTGAAGCCCCTAATTTGAACTTCAAGGATGGAAACAAGCCGCAAAGGGCAGGAAGCTGAGGGGCCCCTGCTCCCGGCAGCTCCCTGACTGCACATGCCAGCCCAGGATGAAGCGGATGGTCAGGCAGAAAGGGACCGAGGCACACACGGCTGAGCCCCACCCTCACCCCCAAATAAGCTGCTCCTCTCTTCCTTTTAATCTCTGGGAATTAATTATTTCCCTGGTGGTTTAGGTACCCAGTGCACTAGATTTAGTTTTCTTTTGAAGCTTTTTTTCATTTTCTTTAGTATCACATCCTGGATTCTGCTCAGAGATGGACAGTTTACAAACGACCATTACTAACACCAACGTGGAGATGATGAAAAGAAATGCACGTTCAACATGGAGGCTGATGTCTCCAGGGAAATATTAAGGGGTGACAATATCGCTTCATTGCACTAGGGGTTTCTCGCACTGACTGACACATGCTCACAGGTGTCTGGTCAGGTCTGTAATGAGGGGGAAGGTCTGCACATGTCAGGATGAGACGCTGGGCTCTCGGAATAAAGCCCCCGGCTCGCTCAGCCCAGAGGGCGCCTGTGTCTCTGAGCCGGCTCCAAAGGTGTGTTTGCTTTCTGAAGCCCTGGGGTGAAGACTGAGGCTGGTGGTGGCAAGGAAGCTAGGAGCGTGAAGTGGAGACAGACAGAAGGAAAACTCCTCTTTTTATTTTTATTTTTCAAAGACGTACTTGGAGGTGAGAAGAGATGAAGAAATGTGGCAGGAACCCACTCCAAGCAGGGTCCCAGAAGTACTGGGGCTCAGAAGCCTCGTCTCCCTGCAGGCAGGGCCTCCTACAGGGGTGGGGGGCTGTTCCCAGGTCTCCTGCTTTGCACACAACACAGAGATGGTGGTAAGCCTCCTGGAGAGCTGAGCAGAGGAAGAGATGGTCAAGGTCCAAGGACACCAACGAGGAGAACGCACAGTCCAGACACACGTCCACCTCACATGGAACACAAGGCAAAGTCCTCCCAGATTACAGACTTCAGTGCAACTTGCGAACCTGCAGCGTTACCGGGAAACAGAGGGCTGTGTGTGACCTGGGGGTGGGGCACGGTCCTTCACAGAGGACCCAACCGCTCACACCACGGCATCACGATAAAGGATTTCCAGTCAGTAAAGTCTACAATTTAACAAAGTCCACCAGTGAGTCCCAGACTGGAGGCCTTCCACCTTGCAAAGTCACCATTGTGTATGATATTCAAAAAACATTGGCGAAAACACAAGAAAACGCAGGAAAATCTTTTTTTTTTTTTTTTTTTTTAAAAAGATCGCAAAGTGTACGAGTGGAGAAGTCACAGACGGGTTAACTCAAATGACAACCAAGTAGGTAAAAAGATGCAAATGAAGAGAAATGCTCATCAGGCAGAAAGAAAAACCACCGTAGGACCACTGGTCTCGAGAACACGAGGAGTCGCCAAGTGTGGCCACTGGGGTGCTTGTCCCAAGTCCTGTTTTAACAGCAATAATTAAGAAAGAATGAGCTGTCCTCCCTGAAAAGGCTCAGTTGGACTGATTTCATCCTATTTGCAGGTCCAGGACACATGGCGCATGCGGGGTCCACACGGCCCTAAGGCGGAGAGGGGGCTGGCCTGGGATTCAGAGATAGAGGGTCTGGCCTGAGGTGTGAGCTGCACAGCCTGGCCCCGGCAGGGGGCCGTCAGCAGGGGCCACAGAGCAAATACTGTGGCAGTGGCCGTGGGCGTCAGCGGCATGGACTGGTGGCCGGAAGAGGGATGTGTCCCACATGCAGGTCTGCAGAATAAATTCCCTGAATAAAACAAGGGGAAGTGAGGAAAGGTGCAACAGGCCGTTTTCTTGGGCGCGTCAAACATCCCTCCACCACAAAGCGGCAGGTGAGAATAAAGAGCAAAGCACAACCTGCTCCAGACAGGCCGGGAGCTCTGTCCAGGGTGCTGACACACCCAGGCTGCGTGGTTAGGTGCCGGCACCCACCCATGGGAGTTCAGAGCAGTTCCACTTGGACAAGCCATTGGCTGGGTAGGACACATGTTGGGTTGTGTCCACTGACAAGCTGTTCTCCTTTGCAGACAGCTGCAACCTCCCATCTGACTGGAGCCACTGGGTACATTTACTGTTAGCACTTTCTAGGCCTAATCAGGACACCTCCCTGCCAACCTGGGTGGCTTGAAAATAAATTTGTCCTCACCCAAATTATGTGTGCTGGCTGTGCCGTGCATCCGTGTGATAGCAAGCCACACACATCTGGGCTAGACCCTTGGTCGTCTAGCCCAGGGCTTGCCCAGAACACAGCAGCCACTCTTGGGGTGGCATGGGGGGCACGGGGAGGGAGGTGGAGAGACACCGGAAGGAAAGCTCATCTTTACAATGATGGAGAGTGAAACTGACAGGGGAGAGTTCTCAGGGGAGGGCTGGGGTGGGAGAGGTGTGTGGGGACAGATGGACAGACACCGGGCAGAGCCAAGTCTCCAAACTGGCCGTGAGATGAATGCATCCCACCAGACAAAACCCTTTCTTTTTCCTAAAAAGTCTCTCCAAGTCAATGCTGCACGTCCCAAATGCAAACTCAACCTGGCTCAGGCAGAGAAGACTCTGTTCCAGAGAGGATCCAAAGGCTCTGTGCCCCCCGCAGGCTCCCACAGAAGCTCTCATGAGACCACGTACCGGAAAAACTCAAAAAGAAAAAAAAAAGCCACATTTTAATTTAATTTTATTTTTTTGCCTAATCTTATTATATCAGCTCTGATCCGATTTCATGGCTGCCAGCCATTTGCTGTGTTTTCTCCTCCCCCTATTTGCTGCTATGCTAGGCTTTATGTCCATTTTAAAAAAGACTGTAAGAAAAATAATTTATGAGACAATCATAAATAATGGGCGTGGGGCATTAAATGTGCTTTCAGATAGTACTTTTTCTTCTCAAGTGGAATCAAAACGTTGTTTGGATTTTTAAAAAATCCTTTTGCATTCCTGAAGGTCGCGGCGTTTGTTACTCATTGCTTTTATGAAAGAAAAAAAGCAAACCAATATTAAAAAGGGAATCTCAGTTAGCGCATCCTGGGGGCAGCGGAAAATCCCACCTTCGTGCGTGTATATTAAAAGCCCATTTGGCCCTTTGGGTTGAAGGGTGTGTTTGTTTTTCGTCATGTTCACACATTCTGTTGAGCTTCTGAGTGTCGGGTCGGTGTGGCAAAGGCCGATTAAAACAGCCACAGCCAGTGTCGAAACAAGATTGTAAAGCTTAACAGACCAGGAAATGGACAAATTCCTGCCACTGGCACGGCAAGGCCTGAGGCTCCAACCCTTCTCGGTCCTGCTTCAAGCTGCTCAGCAGACCTTCGGCCCAGTGTCCCACGGGCCAGTTAGAAAAATAATTTCTGAACTTCCCCCCGCAGTATCAGAGCAGAGGCCCTAAGGCCAGCCTGGAGGTGAGGGCAGCGGGCGTCCTTCCCTTCCCCACGTAACTGCTTCAGACAAGATCACCAGGAGCCACTCAACGCAAGTCGAATTAGAAATTTGTTATCTTTCCACTCACAACCCTCGGGGACAGAAATAACACTGGACACCAGCAAAGGCATGTGCCATGTGAGAGGGGAAGACTGTGGAGCCATGACGTCACCACGGAAGTATCATCAGGAAACAGGGAACCCACAGATTTTCTGATGCATTCTGACCTCTTGTCAACAATCATCATTAAGACACAGAGAAATTAAACGACACACCTTAGTGGACACCAAGGACAGAACACGTGTGAATTGGTTTTTAGCTGCTGAGACAAGGTTAGACTTAGCTCTGAAGAGGTAAGGTCTGGAGTCAGGGAGGGCGGGGTTCCGATCCTGCCTCCCGGACACTCTCGGCTGTGTGACTCCAGGGGAATTACTCAGCCTCTCTGTGCCTCAGTCCTCTCATCTGTAGGATGGGGACATAACAGTACCTGACCCTCACATGGTTGTTGTAAGGATGGCAGGCCAGACAGGTGGCAGTGCTGAGACACAGGCTGCACGCACACAGGAGCAGGAGTCACTGCGTGGTCGCTGTCCCTCTCGGCCCTACCAGCTCAGTCGGCCTCCTGGGCCCGTTTCCTCCTCTGCCAGATGGATAAGCAGGGCCTTCCTGGGCAGGCCCTGAAGATATGAGGGGGCAAAGCATTACACCAAGTGGACAGGGCTTCGCACCACCAAGGGCCACGCAAAGCTCCGTGGCTGCTCTTCCACACTGTCCCGTCTAAATGTGACCCTTGGGCCGTGGGAGGGCACTGCTGGTCCCACCTCGAATGCATGCAGCTCTGACTTCTGTGTCCCAAGCGGTGAGCACAGACATGCATGGGCCCGCCTGTCCCCGGAGCCAGTGGGATCGTGGTGGCCAGACGCCCCTCCCCCCCTACAAGCTGTGGGTCCGGGGTCCACAGCACCTCGGCACAGGACCTGCTTTGCTGGCGGGCAGATCATGCCAAGTCCTGGGGTTACCAGCTCCCCCGCTGCTCCCTACTTCCTGCTGTGTCTCCACAGCAGGCACCGCTGCTGGGGCCTTTGTTTCCATCTCCGTCTAGAGGTTGCGTCAAGATGGTGCAATGATGCTTATACATGTGCAAGACCTGTGCCCTGTGTGCCAGGTAATGGGTCTAATGGCATTCTGCTCAGGGGCAGAGTTAGCGAGGAAGCAGAGGACGGGAGAGGGCAAGGGCTGCGTGTGTGCGTGTGTGCGTGTGTGCGTGTGTGTGCGTGTGTGCGTGTGTGTGCGTGTGTGCGTGTATGTGTGCGTGCATGTATGTGCGTGTGTGTGCGTGTGTGCGTGTGTGTGCGTGTGTGCGTGTGTGTGCGTGTGTGCGTGTATGTGTGCGTGCGTGTATGTGCGTGTGTGTGCGTGTGTGCGTGTGTGTGCGTGTGTGCGTGTATGTGTGCGTGCATGTATGTGCGTGTGTGTGCGTGTGTGCGTGTGTGTGCGTGTGTGCGTGTGTGTGCGTGTGTGCGTGTGTGTGCGTGTGTGCGTGTGTGTGCGTGTGTGCGTGTATGTGTGCGTGCGTGTATGTGCGTGTGTGTGCGTGTGTGCGTGCGTGTGTGTGCGTGCGTGTATGTGCGTGTATGTGCGCGTGTGCGTGTATGTGCGTGTATGTGCGTGTGTGCGTGTGTGTGCGTGTGTGCGTGTGTGTGCGTGCGTGTGTGTGCGTGCGTGTATGTGCGTGTATGTGCGCGTGTGCGTGTATGTGCGTGTATGTGCGTGTGTGCGTGTATGTGCGTGTGTGTGCGTGTGTGCGTGCGTGTGTGTGCGTGCGTGTATGTGCGTGTATGTGCGCGTGTGCGTGTATGTGCGTGTATGTGCGTGTGTGCGTGTATGTGCGTGTGTGTGCGTGTGTGCGTGCGTGTGTGTGCGTGCGTGTATGTGCGTGTATGTGCGCGTGTGCGTGTATGTGCGTGTATGTGCGTGTGTGCGTGTATGTGCGTGTGTGTGCGTGTGTGCGTGCGTGTGTGTGTGCGTGTATGTGCGTGCGTGAGACACAATGAACAACGTGTCACACCATCCCAGCGGTTGCAGTGCTCTGTGCCTTTCTCCATGGGGACCCTCGTCACCCCTGCACCCCAAGGGTCCCTCATCAGAAGCTGAAGCGCCCCGTGACACGCAGGACGCATTCCTTCCAGTGACAGTGGGCCAAGGGCATCACCCGACCACAGGCGGACGTCTTTGCGCCGTGCGGAGCTGCATTTCATGGAGAAGCGAAACAGGCACCAGGCTCCCCTGCCCCCCACACCGAGTGTCCAGCACAAGACACTCTGGAATTTCACCAGAACCCTACCAGCCTGAGTCCAGTCCCCCTTCACAAAGGTGGGGACGGAGGTGACAGGACCCGTCCTTTCAGGGCCACACGTCTCACTTCCGCCGTCCATTGCCCCAGATTACATGGGACGCGTAATTTGCTTGCTTGCACTTCTCCCGAAGTGAGGCCTGTACCAAGGGTCACTGGGGGCTTCCTGGTTGGGCCGTGACGGCAGCTGCTGGATTGGGGAGTGGCCCGTTTGCAACACGCCTGGTAAAAATGATGAGAATAGCCCCACCATGTGAGAGTTAGGGTACAGGGGCTGTGTGCTCTCAAGCACGTGTAGGGCGGGGGAGTGTTGAGAAGAGCAAACATCGAGCGGAGCTCCTTCTCCCCTGGGGGCTGCTGTCACTGCCCCCATGTCCTTCCACCAGCGTGGGTGGCCATACTAGGGACCTTGAGCTGCTGCAAATGCCACACGAGCGAACCTGGCCGCTCAGCTGGCCTCCTGCCCAGGTGCATGGCAGAAGGAGAGGCCAGAGAAGCAGCTTCAGCTTCCAGGTATCTCCCCCTTTTGGGGCCTGTGCTCCCTGTGCAATTATTTAAGCTGCATTGCAGTGTCAATAACTCATCGGGGATCAGAGTCAATGTCCAGAAAGGCTCATTAGGCGCAAAGGCAGGTGCTGAGGTGGCCTCAGGGGCCGATGCCGCGACCGTTTGCATCTCATCCTCCCCAGCCCCTCTCGGGCCTGGCAGTCCTGGACGGCCACCGTCGCAGGATGCTTCCTCCGGGCTTTCAAATATATTGTCTTCTTGGCTTTGGACACCAGAGTTAATTGGGAAGGAAGTAATGACATCAGCACATTGGATTGGAAGCTAATTCCCTCTAAACAATAGTCTCTCTGCCAGAATGTGGGGAAGGGGCCAGAATTGAGGACCATGGTCATTTCTGGCTGGGTTTTAAAATGGATGTGTGTGTGTCTGTGTGTGTGTGTGTGTGTGTGTGTGTGTACGCGCACGCGTGCACGTGCTGGTTTAGCACATGCAGTACCTGGCACATAGCAGGTGCCGAACTACTTCTGAATAAATGACTATGAATTCTGCACTAAAAAACCACACAGAGAACGAGTGGCTGCACACCTCAGGGATTTCCATTTTAAAGAACTGGAACAACCTTCTCTCCACTTCCCCCATGTCACTCACAAAAAACGCCCATGACGACTGAAACTTGCAGAGTTCAAGAGTGTGGCCGTTATCAGTATTTTGTGTACGTTTCTGCTGCCTCCTCATCCGTCACAGGCGAGGGCCGTCCGCCCAGCACCTGTCCTGCCTTGGCTGTGCATTCCTGAGCTCGAGACGCGAGGTTGCCTGGTTTCCTGCTGAGGACCCGACATCCTCCCGGACACACATTTTCCATCCACATTGTTCAGAGGTCTGTCTGCTTGGTGCATCGAGAAAGGCAGCACAAGAAAAACCTTGTGATCGAACGTGTGCTTGGAGGTGCCAGCGACGCCACTGCCCACGCCCACGGCCACAGGCTTTTCCTGTGACTCGGAAGAACTGCAGGAAGAAGCAGCTGGCAGCCAATCCCCTGACCTGGTCCCGTCATCACCTGCATTCAATCAGGAAGCACCGTCCCAGCTCAGGACCCGTGTGGGCAGAGCGGCCCGCCTGGCCACGTGTCCACCGTCTGGGGAAGGCGCGTTTTTGGAAGACGCTGCACTGCCAGCCCCTGTGGGCAGCGCTGTGGGGGACAGCCCAGGGCAGGTGGGTGTCCTGCCACTTTTCTTCATCATGGTATCTAATATTTGAGGCTGAGATTTCTACAGAGCTGCGTTTCCACTCACCATGGTGTGTCACTGTCCCAACACTGCAGAGCGGGCGGTGTGGCATCAGCTCGCTCGCTCCAGGACCTGAGCTCGGGAGCAAAGAGACACCCACCGAGAGCTGGGGCATCAACTTTCTCCTGCACCAACTGGATAGCGGACAACAGAACACAGGCACCAAACCGGCAAAAATCAACGACTGCTAGACAGACGCCAAACCTACCATGTGCTGGACCTCGGGCCACAGAGGCACCTCAGGAGGGCAAGACAGACATCTGGACCACAGGTCGGGGGCAGGACAGACACACAGGTCAGCAGAGCTGCCTCCAGGGGCATAAATGGGCAAGGTGTGGCAGGATGAGTAGGAGGTCACCAGAGAGTGAGAAGAGTGCAAAGAAAGACCAGGAGCTTGTATTAAAATAACTGAAATCGTGGTCTCTGGCTGAGCACTTACTCTGGGTGCTTTCTGGCATTTCTGAGTCAGATTCTCACAGCAGTTCTGTGACACGGGCACGACTGGGGTTCCCATGACAGAGATGGACCCTACCCCACAGCTCAGACGTGGAGGAACTGCTGGGTGCCACAGTCTGTCCTCCACCATCACACGCGTGTGTCGTGTGAAGACGTGACATGGAGCGGGGCCCGGTGTCCTGCTCTGGGGACGTCATGAGCTGGCAGTGTGGAGCTGATGCATGAACGTGGCCCTTGGCACCCTTTCCAGACGTTAAACGTCGTGGTCCAAGTGCCGCCTTCGCCACGGCCTCCATCACAGGGGCGCCGAGCGTCCCTGGCCCCGGGCTGAACCCTCACGTCTTGTCGGTCGTGCTCCTCACCGCACTGCATTCTGGGAGTCAGCGGGCCTGAGAAATACCTGCGGCTGGTCAGTCTGTCCACACGGAAAGCAACTTACATTGTAACAAATGCCCCCCAGTCTCTCAGTCATGAAAACGGTGTAGCTGTCACTGCAACTCGGAACTGGGAGCTCGTCTTTGGAAAAGCTGACCCTCTCTCTGCAGCCAGGGTCTCTTGCTTTCGTTATTCTTCAGGCGACGGCACGGTGGTGACAGGCTGCTCCTGTGTTATGCTGGCCAACGGAAGCAGGTCTCAGCTCCAGTCAGCAATGGGGAGAGGAAGTGTCATTCAGAGAAAAGGAGGAGCTGGCGAGAATGAGAGGGAGAGGCACAGAGCAGGATGGAGAAGGTTCTAGATGCTTCTCGGTCTCTGTACCTTCCATTAGGACCAGGCTTGGGTTTACAGAGTCTGTTGACTCACTGGCACTCCCAGTGGGTCCCGGCATCCATGTGCGGCTGCGCTTTTGGTTTCTGAGAGCTCCCCAAGCCCAGCCCAATGCTACACACCTGCCCTGCCCAGGAGGCCTGAAGGCTCGGGTCCAGTTTTCCACTTTACCCGTTGCAGCTCCCACAGGAGAATCAGGCACGAGGCCTTTACAAAGCTCTTACCTTGTACCTGCTGCGTGCACAGCGCAGGGCGCTGATGAGTGCAGGCTGATTTTCACAGCACTGGTGAGAAGGGCACAGCCCAGGGCTGGCACTGAGGCCCGGACGTCTACCTGCCCAGCGGATGGATCCATCCAGTGCCCTCTCTGCAGCCCGCAGAGCCCTGTGAGTGGTCTTCACCCGCCTACCCCCACCTAGCGCCAGTGCAGGACCTGCCACCTGGTGAAAGCCCAGGACGTTTGAGGACGGCAAGGGTCTCGGACTTCACCTGGTGCCTCATCATTACCATTAAACATGAGCTCCGGGGACTCGTCTGTCAGGCTCACAGCTGTGTCCCCAAACCAGACTGGAGCTGGTGCACACGACCCAGGAGATGTTTATGACTCTACTGTTTGCAAGGTACATGTTAAATGACTTTAATTAAATGTGAGCCACTGTTTTTATTACAGTCAGCACTCCTACGTCCCCACCCACCCCCTTTCTTATGACACTTGGGCACCCAGACGACTGATGGCACTGGACTTCCTTAAGGAACCTCAGCCACTGAGACCTGTGCCCACCTGCACAGGAGCTATTACCCACCGCCACACGCGCTGTCCCCTTCCCTCCCACGTGCAATGAGCGGGTGCATCAGCCTTCGGGTGTAACCCGAACCCTAACCCTCCTGGGACCCGGTGAGCGCAGCCGCACCTGGGCAAACACCCAAACATCTCATCCTGAAATGAGACACCTATAACAGGTGTGCTCTCACCTGTCCATATGACACCTTCCAGTCCTTCGTTTCATGCTGGCGGGCAGTAGTCGGGGGAGTGAAAAGAACATCTTAGAGGTTGGGATAGGAACAACTCCATCCCAGGGCTCAGTCCACTCAGCCCCCAGGGACTTCCTGACGGCAGGGTCAAGGGCTCCTCGCGTGCTGAGCGATGCATTCTGGGCCGCCGCAGTAATGGGGAGCCGTGGCTTCCCAAAGGACCCGTCCCCTGCACGCTCACAGGTTCTGGGCGGGAACAAGGCATCTCCTTGCCCTGAGCCAGCGGAGATGGAGCTTTCACAGGCAGAGGTGGTGTGGGCGGGGGTTTACAGGAAGCTCGTAGGGGAAACATTCGCGTAACTCGAGGCCACGGTCATCCCCTCAAACCAGCAGCAGAGCCTGGCCCCAAAAGTTCAACCTTTCCCAGCAGCGGGCTCCTGACATGCAGTGCACGGAATTAACCCACCCGGCACAGCTCTGCGGTGTACACACAGCACGCAGGCTAGACAGACGGGGACGCCTCTGGAACCCAAGGGGCCTTCCACTTCCTCCATGCTGCACGGTGCCAGGAGCTTTGTCCCGTGCTTCTCAAACACTAAAGAAAAACTGATAAAAACATTTTCCTAAAGGAGGAAAGGTTGACACCGTGCAGTCTTATGTGGGTCCAGTGGCATCACCACGGGCCCCTTCCTCCCTTCCACGGCTCCTCTGTGGGGAAAGGTTCGGAATAAACGCAGGCAGCTCATGGGGCCCCGGAAGGTGCCCCGTCGGGTAGGCCCAGGGCCAACGAAGACACTCAGGGGACTTCTGTGGCTCTAATGAGAGTCACCACTCAGGACTGGGGCTGAGGTCCCACTGGCCCAGAATCACGCACTTCCCACGCACAGACCATGGCGGGTCGGGCCAGGTGGGGGTGTTGGTGGACGTTGGCAACAAATGTTGGTTACTCGTCAGGGCTTTAAGGCCGATGATGGCATTTGGATTCCCTGGTGGTGTAGGGAATGGGGGGGGGGCAGCGCTGGGAGGATGCACGGACCTGAGTGAAAGTCCTGGTTCTGCATGCATGTGCTGTGTGACCTCAGACACATTACTGACCTCTCTGAGCCCATTTCCTCATGTGCCACACAGACCTAACGACAGCCCACGTGAGGCCAGTTGTGCCTGGAGAGGAAATGTATAAAGAACTCTGACAACTCAGTAATAAAAAGATAAATTACCCAATTGAAAATGGGCAAAGGACGGGAATAGACAGTTCTCCAAAGAAGAGCTTCAAATGGCCAATAACAAGTGCGTGAAAAGATGCTCCGTGTCATTCCTTATGGGCTAATCGGAACCAAAGCAAATCAATACCATTTCTCACCTACTGGGAATGGATGTGACAATAATAATAAAAACCCAGAAAATAACAAGGTTCGTGACTATGTGGATGAATTAGAACCCTCATATACTGCTGGCGAGCTGTCAGAGTGTGCAGCTGCTCTGCAAAATAATCTGGCAGTTCTGCCAATGGTTAAACACGGAGTTACCATACGAGTACGACCCAGCGACTGCACTCCTAGGCATATACTCATGAAAACTGAAAACATATGACCACACAAAAACATGCACAAATGTTCCTAAGTACTGTTCCCAGTGGCCAAAAGGTGGAAACAACCCACATGTCTATCACTTGAGGAACGCGTAAACAAAACGGGGTCCATCCCTATGTATTAGTTTCGTTTTGCTGCTGTAACAAGTGACCACAAATTAGTGGCTTAGAACAACACACAGAGTTCTGGAGGTCGGGAATCTGAAATCAGTCAGCAGGGCTGTGCTCCTTCAGCAGGCTCTGGGGGACGATCTGTTTCCTTGACTGTCCAGCTCCCAGAGGTCCCCTGCATCCCTTGGTTCTTGGCCCCCATCACTCTGACCTCTGCTTCCACTGTCACATCCCTTCCTCTTACAGAAGGACCCTTATGACGATCGGGCCTGCCTGAATAATTCAGGATAGTCTTCCCACCTCAAGGTCCTTACCTGAGTCGTACCTGCAAACAAAAGGTGACACGTTCACAGGTTCTGGGGATGAGAAGGTGGACCTGTTTGGGGGGCCATACTTCTGCTTACTATGCCATTCTATGAAATACTACTCAGCAACGGAAAGGACTCTGATATGCATGGACCTTGGACACAGGATGCTAATTGCAAAAAGCCAGTCATAAAAGACCACAAATATGTGGTTCTATTCATATAAAACATCAAGAAGGCGATACTACAGAGACAGAGAATGAATACACTAGTGGCTGTCCAGGGCACGTGTGCTGTGTGTCTACGTGTGTGTGTGTGTGCACAGTGAAGGGTGGCTAGAAGGGTAAGGGGACAGGCTGCTCGTAGGTGCAGAGCTTGTTTTGGAGTCATGAAAATGTTCTACAATTATATCATTGCGATGGTTGCACACCTCTGAGAACACACGAAAAAACTATGAATTGCACATTCTGCAAGGGTAAATTTTGTTGTATGTGAATTTTACTTTAATAAAGCAGATAGAAAAAAATGGTATCAGCCTTCTTCCTGGTGGGTGCTGTGGCAAGAGTCAGGAGCCCTCAATGGATATTAGTTGTCATTACGTTCTCATCACCAAGCCTTTCTTTACTGTGGGGAAAAGTCATTTCACTAACGAACATCCTTGATGAGACAGAAGCAGTACAAATGAATTTTATTAAATCGTGACTCCTGATTGCATTTCCTATTATTACTCAGTGTGATGAAACGGGGAGTGCAGACAGAGCATATACGGAAGCAAAGTGGCTGCCTTGATTTGATGCAAAGCGCCCCTGTGACTGTGTGAGTTGCAAGCTGAACTAGCCACTTTTTCACAGCAAATTATTTTTACTTAAAAGAACAACCCACAGACAAACTACAGTTAGTCATGTATGAGTCTGGCACACATGTGCTTGAAAATGAACAAAGTGAGTCTGTCACTTCAAGGAAAACAACTGACAATATTTGTTGCCAACGATGAAAGTAGAGCTTTGGAGCAAAAATCAGTTCTGGAGAACGTGTGTCTGCACTTGCGAGTTGGACAGCTTCCCAATAATGAAAGGCTTTTCTGATGAGACCGGTGGTGATATTCACAAATGTGATTTTTTAAAATACTGTATAATGGAAGACATACATCACTCAGAAAGCCACCAATTTGAAAAGACTAATCCACGATGTTATAAAAGTTTGCATGGGTTAAAGACTCATTCAAAGTACAGGATGCTGTCATCGCAGGGTCACATGGCTACTAACCTTCAAGAAACCAACGCTTGTTAACTTTAGGTGTAATAGTATCTACCATTATCTGAAAAGGTGATTAAAATACAGGCAACCCTTTCATCTACACATCTGAGTGAGGCTGAATTTTTTCATATATTTTTCAACTCAGCGTAACAACCGAGTTAATGCAGAAGCAGAATATAGCAGTCTTCTGTTAAGCCAGACATTAAAGAGATTTGCAAAAATGTAAAAACACTGCCTGTCTCACTAAATTGGATTTGTTTTGCAAAATATATTTAGTTTTCATAAAATATGTTACTTATGTGGGTATGCAATGGGTTTATTATATTTTTAAATGTATTAATAACTATTTTTCAAATGTCTTAGTGTTAATGTCTAATATGGTAAATACTGAAAGACTTCACCTGTATATATAAAAGCTATATACAAAAGCTCTTTGTTCCATAACTTTTAAGAATAGAATGAGGTTCAGACAATGACACTTGGACAAGGGCTGCACATACTACAGGACGTTAGCAGGGCAAGTGCTAAGCGGAGAAAGAGCAGAATGAGGGGATCTGGAGCCCAAGGGTGAGGAGATGGGCTGTTGTCTAATCGGGCGGTGGAGGGTCAGGTTTGGCCTCAGAGGGAGTCTTGTGGGCTGAATTGTATCCCCTCAAATCCATATGTTAAAACCCTAATGCCCAGCACTACAGAATATGACTATATTTGGAGATACAGCCTTTAAAGAGGCAATTAAGGGGGTTCTAATCCAATATGACTGGGGTCCCTCTACAAAGAGATTAGGACACAAAGAGGCAAGACCATGTGAGGACCCAGGGAGAAGGCGGCCATCTGCAAGCCAAGGAGAGAGGCCTCAGAAGAAACCGAGCCTGCCGACACCTCGACCGTGGACTTCCAGCCTCCAGAACTGTGAGACAATAATTTTAGTCTGTGGTCCACGCTGACGCATATAGGAAGGGTTGTGCAATGCTCAAAGGAAGTGAGAATACTAAGAGGCACTGGTGAGGAGGAAGGGCATTCCAAGCAGCTGGAACAGCTGAGGGCAGAGATCCTAACATGGGAACAGCCTATGTGATTGAGCAATGGCGCCAGAGAGGCGGCTGGCACAGAATGACAGTAAGAGTGGGAGTAGGTGCAAGACAAGAGGGGTGCCTGCTGCAAAGACCTTTCTCTGCTTTGAGGGCAATGTGGACCCTCTATAGCACTGAGGGATGGCCAGGGACGTGACTTGGCTCAGGCTTTGGCAGGATTCCTCAGAGTGCCAGGTTGAGTAAGGACTGAGGTCAGCAAACTATAGTCTGCCCACCACCATCTGATTTTATAAATAAAGTTTTATTGGAACATGCCCATTCTTTACATATGGTCTACGGTGCTTTCACGATACAACAGCAGAGTTGAGTAGCTGCAACAAAAAGTGGTATGAGCAGCAAATTGGAAAACATTCACTATCTGGCCCTCACTAGGACAAGTTTCCTGACTTCTGGTATTGGCCACTGGGATGGGTGTGAATGCTGGGAGAGCTGGCAGAAGACAGTTTTACCCCTCATGCGTAATGTGTTCAAAACTGTGCTTTTAGGGAAAAAAACCCCAACCAAACACAAAACTGCTGTTTGGGAGTGAAATCAGCAAGATGACGGCCAGGAAGCCCAGATCCTTCTTATCTCATGGAGACAACAACTTCACAATATGTAGACGAACTGCCTTTGAGAAAAATCAGGAAACCAGTCAACACAAGAGGTTCCTGCAACCCAGATGAGCCAAGAAGAACAACTGGCAGGAAAATTCATGACATTTATTTACCATTTATAGCCCTTCCCCTGGCACACAGCATGTGAGCAGAAGAAAACTCCCAACTCTTGGCTTCTCCTTGGGGAAGAGGAGAATGGAACATAGCCCAAAGTCCTGAGTTTTTTTGGGGGGGATGGCTGAGAGGCTGGTTTCTGTTTTGCCTGCATCAAATGCTGACAGGTACGGGAACCAGGTCAGAGGCTGCTGAGAACAAAAGACATCCCATGGCAGTTTAGTATCAGAGAGGCTAAAGTACCACAGACAGAAACTAAGAGGAAATTTTGAGTAGAAACAGGCAAATCTCCACTCTGAGATTACATGCATGAGACCAGAGAACATGCACCCCCAGAAAAGTCTTGAGAGTTCTGCAGAATCTCTAGCCAAGTAGGCTGGTGAAGGTCTACAAGGCCAGATTACAAAGACTGGATTAGGTGGTTGTTTTTCCAAATGGTCTCATCCCAACAAACAGTAACAAGTGTACAAAGAAACAGGGAACTATGGCCCAATAAAAGGAACAAATTTAATCTCCATAACTGACCTTAAAGAGAGGGAAATACATCAATTACCAGACAAAACATTAAAAACAAAACAATCATAGGGTAATTAATGAATGAACTGAAAGAGAGCACAGAAGGACAACTAAATGAAATCAGGAAAGTGGTGCATGAACAAAATTAAATATCAACAAAATAAAAATAAAAACTATCAAGAAGAAACAAAGAGAAACTCCGGAACTGAAAATTTTCCTGTAGGAGTGCACTACCAAACTTCACAAGGCAGAAGAAAGAATCAGTGAACTTAAAGACAGGATATTCAAACTGATCAAGTCAGAGGACCAGAAAGAAAATAGGATGAAGAAAAGTAAAGAGAGCCTACAGGACTTATGGGACCCCATCAAGTGAAATGATATGTGCATTATGGGAGCCCCCAGAAGGAGAAGAAAGAAAGGGGCAGAGAGCCTATTTGAAGAAACAATGGCTGAAGTCATCTCAAATCTGCTAAATGGACCCACAAATTCAAGAAGAAGATGAAAGAACTCCAACTAGGATAAATCGAAAGAGACCTACATTAAGATGCATTCTAATCAAACTCACCTAACAGACAAAGAGAAAATCTTCAAAGTATCAAGAAAAAAAATGACTCGTCACATGCAAGGGAGCTCCTGTAAGATTGTCAGTGGGTTTCTCAGCAGAAACCTTGCAGGCTAGAAGGGACAGGCGTGATATATATTTAAAGGGCTAAAAGAAAAGCAAAACTGCAAACTAAGAAAAGCATATCTAGCAAAACTGTCTTTCAAAAATGAAGAAAAAAATTAAGAGTTTCTCAGATTAAAAAAAAAAAAAAAGCTGAGGGAGTTCATTACCGGTAGACCTGCCCTGCAAGAAAGAAGTCCTTCAAGCTGAAATGAAAAAATTCTAAAGAATAACACAAAATCATATAAAGATATACAACTACCTGGTAGATGTACATACATAAATGGATATAAAAACCTGTCATGTTATAATGGAGGACAATACATTGCTTTTAAGTCTAGTATTTAAAAAACAAATGCATAGAAAGTAACCATAATTCTATGTTAATGGATATCAATTAATATCAATGGGTTTCCCCCAATATAAAAAGGGATAATGTGTATCACAGTAACATAGGAGGGGTCAGAGATGTAACGGAATCGTTTTTATATGTGATTGAAGTTAAGTTCTTACCAGTTTAAATTAGATTCATTGCAACTTCATAGTGTTTTTGTAACTGCAATCGCAACCACAAAGAAAATATCTATAGAATGTATACAAAAGGAATGACAAAGGAATCAAAACATGTCACTACAAGAAATCTGTGGGTGTCCTTAGGTTGAAAGTGAGTCTCTTAGAGACAGCATATAGTTGGATTCTGTTGTTTTATTTTGTTTTATCCATGCAGCACGCTGTGTGTTTTAACTGGGGAGCTTCATCCATTTATACTTAGTAACCACTGATAGTGAAGGACTTATATTGCCATTTTGTTAATTGTTTTCTGTGTGTCTGATTGCCTTTTTGTCTCTCCTCTCCTCTCCTGCTGCCTTTTTCTGTGTGTTTTGCTGATTTTTTTGTAGTGACCAAATCCTCAGCTAGATCAAGAACAAACAAACAAACAAACAAAAAAAAACGAGAAAAGAGAAAAGTCCCAAATAACTAAAATTAGAAATGAGAAAGGAGATGTTACCACCGATGCCACAGAAATAGAAAAGATTGTTAGGAGAATACAATGAACAATTACATGCCAACAAACGGGATAACCTGGAAGAAATGGATATAATCCTAGAAACATCCGACCTACAAAACTGTCATGAGGAAACAAACGAAAAATCTGAGCAGCCTGTAACTAGTAACTAGGGCTGCAGCTCAGCAGAGAGGCAGGCCCACCAGAGCCCGCCCAGCAGACCCGCATTTCAACGCCTTCTCGGAGCCATTACTTTGAAAGACGATTAATTCCTCATTTCCCAGAGAATGGCCGTCGTGACAAATCTGAGCTTAGTCAGAAGATGTCATGTAATGCCAGCTTCCAGGAGAAGTTAGCTGTTGCCCGGTGGCTCTGTACTGTCGGGACGAACGAAAAGCAGTGAGGGAAGATCAAGTTTAATGTGGTCTTCACACAGACTCGGTCTTGCAGCTGCCAGAATCATCTTTCCAGAACATTCCCTGATGGTGTCACTTTCCTGCTCTGACATGGCCAGGACCACTGTGCTACTGATGAGATGACGTGACCGCCACCCTCTCCTCCTCTGCCCTGATTCTGGATCCTGCGAGCTTAGGGTTCTTGCTGCTCCTGCCTGGCCTGCCCTGGACACTGGGATGCCAGGGTCCCTGGACTCCAAGGGTCGGCTCAGGCTCCGCTCCCTGAGAAGCTCCAGTGAGTCTAAGCACAGAGCCTCCTGTCCCCTTCATGTCCCCTCCCCTGCCCTCTCCTCCCGTCCCACACCTGCCTGCTGCTCTGGGGAGGACTCCACTGCTTGGGGTCCAGCTCGCTCCTTACTGGCACCCGCGGGGCCTGCAGGAATGAGCACCCACCCTACGTCTCTCCCCCCAGCTTTCTGGTTCCTTCTCTCCTGCCATGTGCCACCTGTGCCCAGCTCAGTCCTCCCACAGGCTGTCTTCCTGGACACGGATGCTCTTTGCTTTGCTAAATCCTCCTCTTCCTGATGGACTCCACTTAGGTGCTGCTTCCCCGGGCGCGTCCCAGGGCGGCCAACCCGTGTCCTGCCCCCCCTCCCAATAGCACCCTCCTGCACTCGTCAGTTACCTGCAGCCACTGGCGTATTATCCATCACAAACTCCAGGCTCCAGGAGGGCAGAGACGGGGTCCTGTTCACAGGGAGCCCCAGCACCAGCGCAGGAGCACAGAGGACCCTGCAAACCAACTCTCTCCTCGAGCCAGTCTTCACTAAGCACCTACTGTGTGCTGGGCACCCCTCTTGGACACGACCATGACAAAGAGCCCAGTGCACGCTCTAGCAGAGCTTACATTCTAGGAGGAGGAGGCAGATGGGAAATAGACAGGGGCCGAACAAGGTGGTCAGGAGGTAGGAGACAGCCTGAGGCCCTGTAAGGCTTTGACTCTGGCTTTTGTCCTCAGTGAAGGAAGAAGCGGTGGAAAGCCGGTAAGGAGGGGCCTGGCCTGACCTGGGTTTTACAAGCAGCCCCCCTACCCGGCCACGTGGAGGGGTACACACGTGAACAGGCATCCTCTGGAAGCAGGACTGGAAGAAGACAAGCTCTGGTCTATGGTCCTTGGAGCCCGCCCCAGGGCCTTTGCACGCTCCCCTCCCTGGCCTGAGGCTCACGGCCCTGGCTCCGTATGGCCAGCTGTCCTGCCTGCAGGCCGCATCTCCAGCCGTCCTCTGGTTGGCCCTCCTCAGGGGCTACCGTTCCTGCAGGGCTCCCTGTGTCAGCATCCACGGAGCCTGTGGTGCTGATAACAGCGCTGTCCATTGTGTTGTAGAACGGCTCTCTGTCTGTCTCCTCCAAAGGTCTGGGAGTCCCGGATGCTGGAGGCTTTGCCTTTCTACTTCACCCCGGGATTCTCATCATCTAGCACAGGGCACAGAATAGGTGCTCCAAACAAATTTTGAAAGAATGAAGGAAGTTTTGGCTTGTTCTTATGAGCTCACTCTCTGTACGTAACTGGTTAAATTACGTAAGCGTGTTATATTCACCAACAGAAATTTTCCAGCAGAGAAAGGAATCTGAAAATATATACATTAGAAACAAAGTAAAATGAATAGGAAAAAACGAAGCCAGCGCAACTATTTTTCTTCCACAAACATTTAAAAATGTAGACAGAGAAGAAATCTTTCCTGATTAATTTGAATCTGTCTTAAATCTAAGTTCAACTTTTTTGTTTTAACATCACTTAATGCTTAGGTAGAAGGAAGACTTTTGTTTGTCAAGATAAACGCTTTGAGTCTTATTTATACATCTCCATGTAAGCACAGAAAATTGTAGGAAGCTTGCTTTTCAAAAATTAATCAGAAATCGGAGATTAAAATTTTCCTTTAAATTATGCACACATTTGAAGTTATGAAGAATAATTCTGAGCAAATAAATCATGTTTTACAAATCACTAATACTCAAGGGACAGATTAAGACTTGCAAAGAAGTCCTGTGTAAGTCTCAGATGTGTAAGTACACACACATCTCTGATCTATTGTCAAACGGCTCTAAATAAAACAATTATAGATGTGTGCATATATTTATCTCCGTGGGTTTTTATAAGCGGAATGCCAAGAGTATGCTCGGAGCTGCACAGAAGATGAAACGGGACGCGGTCTGAGCCCTCGGGGCGTACAATCAAAGTGAGGCAGATAAAACAATTCAGACATGAAATACATCAGCTGAAAAGGCTGTTAAAATTTATGAGGTGCAAGGTTGTGTTGGCTTTTCCAGGGAAAGGCAAGACTGAAACGGGGGGGCAAATTACCGAAAACCACTGTGGATGAGTGTGTTTTAGGAAGAAAGATGAATGAAAGATAGAAACATCCTGAGCTTGAGGAGAGAAAGGGTGGGTGTCCCTGGGTGGGGTGGGGTGGGAGCGGGAAAAGCAGGGCCCCCAGGTGAGAAAGTCAAAAGGCCCCTGGAGCATCAGGTCTCAATGGAGGACTCAGTTTCCCCTTGGGGGAACAAGCCATCATGGCTCAGGTTGATAAAACACAGCCTCTTGTATCAGGAACTGGCCCCTCCACTTAGAATTCACGGTGTTTGTCCCCAGCCAGGCCGGGTCCTCCGTGAAAGA
Source organism: Rhinolophus ferrumequinum (assembly GCF_004115265.2). NCBI lineage: Eukaryota > Metazoa > Chordata > Mammalia > Chiroptera > Rhinolophidae > Rhinolophus > Rhinolophus ferrumequinum. The sequence goes on from NC_046306.1 coordinate 1,662,310, forward strand.
GAAACAGAGCCCCTGGCTCACCGCCCTCACGCTCTGCCCAGACCCTGCTTTCGGAAGCAGGCCCCAGGGTCTGCCGAGAGGACCTAGGACCACAGCAGCTTGAAGAAGACGTTAGCCTTCTTCCCAGATCTTAGATTCGGTGTGAGCTGGGTTAAACCATTTCGGAAATGAATGAGAAAACCCGGAGTTGTCTGGTTTACATGCCCCAGGTCAGCCTCTTTCTCTGGCTTTCTGTAGTCAGTGACAGCAGGTGACACTTCCAGGACGCCCGCAAGTGCTGGGCTCCTGGCTAAGAGTGTCGCGCGCATCACGCTTGGAAGGGAGTCCGGTTCTGCCTGACAGCACTAGTTCATCACTTACGTTTCTAAGACAAATGTGCACACGGTCACATGTATTTTTAAATGCACAGGAAAGAAAGTACACACACGAAGCTGAAACATGAGGTGACTCCCACAGGGAGAATTGAGTGAATGGAGGAGGTTGTCGCTTGAACGGTCCTGTGTGATTTTCAACAACGGGAAATCACTCACGCGCTACCTGTGCAATTAAAAATGATTTTAAAACAAACAACAATGAAAGGGGCTGCTTTCTGCTGCGGAATTTTTCTTCAGAAAAGGTGTCAAACACTGGGTGGGCTACTGTGAGGCCCTTTGTCCTCTCCAATTCTCAGCCTTTCCTTAGCAATCAGCTGAAACCCTGATGCTGAGAAGCAGTGCCCACCTTTCCCAGCCCCTGCTGACAGCCCACATCCTGAATCCTGCAGCTCTCCTTGCCACACCTCCTTCCTCAGGTCACTGGGGCTGGGGGGACAGCAGCTTCCCTTCCTGCACCCAGGCTTCAAGGCACACCTGCTTTGTCCACTTGCTTGTCCCCAGGCTTCCTAGCACACAGTAGGCATGCAGATGTTTGTTCAATGAATAAACTAATTAATGAACCATAGCAGATTATTTTACAACTATTATTGTGTGTGTGTGTGTGTGTGTGTGTGTGTGTGTGTGTGTGTGTTTTGTCTCCTATAACCTGGTGAGTTTTCCAAAAAGACAGGTGAGATGGAGGATGGCGATGAAGGTGATGACGACGGTGATGATAGTGGTGATGGTGATGGTGATGATGGTGGTGATGGTGGTGATGGTGATGGTAACAGTGATGGTGACGGTGGTGATGTGATGATGGTGGTGATGGTGATGATGGTGGTGATGATGGTGATGGTGGTGATGGTGATGGTGGTGATGGTGACGGTGGTGATGGTGATAATGGTGGTGATGATGGTGATGGTGACAGTGATGGTGATGGTGATGATGGTGGTGATGATGGTGATGGTGGTGATGGTGACGGTGGTGATGGTGACGGTGGTGATGGTGATGATGGTGGTGATGATGGTGATGGTGGTGATGGTGATGATGGTGGTGATGATGGTGATGGTGGTGATGGTGATGGTGGTGATGGTGACGGTGGTGATGGTGATAATGGTGGTGATGATGGTGATGGTGACAGTGATGGTGATGGTGATGATGGTGGTGATGATGGTGATGGTGGTGATGGTGACGGTGGTGATGGTGATGGTGGTGATGGTGATGATGGTGGTGATGATGGTGATGGTGACAGTGATGGTGACGGTGATGGTGATGATGGTGGTGATGATGGTGATGGTGGTGATGGTGACGGTGGTGATGGTGATGGTGGTGATGGTGATGATGGTGATGATGATGGTGATGGTGACAGTGATGGTGACGGTGATGGTGATGGTGGTGATGATGTTGACGGTGGTGATGGTGACGGTGGTGATGGTGATGGTGGTGATGGTGATGATGGTGGTGATGATGGTGATGGTGATGGTGACAGTGATGGTGACGGTGATGGTGATGATGGTGGTGGTGATGGTGATGGTGATGGTGGGGATGGTGAAGACTGCAGTTTATACTCATCAGCACTGATGGATTCCTTGGCAGAGTTCTAAGCTCTTCACATGCATTAACTCATGTAATGCTCACAACTCATGTATGAAGCATTTTCCTTCTGCAGACAGGGAACCTCAGGCATAGGAAACTGGAATGACTTCTACAGAGTTGCCCAGCCAATGAGTGACAGAGCTGGCATCTGAATGTAAGCCACCTGGACCACAGGTCATGCTCTCAATTTCCATTCCACCTGCTGTTTTGGAGAACTCACCAGGTTATAGGAGACCACACACACACACACACACACACACACACACACACACACAGATACTCACGTGTGGAGCAATTAAATAACTGCCCTAAAATAATCTGCTGTGGTTCATTAATCATGCGCATGAACAAAGCTGTGGGATGGGAGGGCCACAGCCCCCTTTTAAAGCCCCTGTTGGATGCCACCCACTGTGGATGCCTGATCTCATTTCACGCTCCTGCCACCTTTCACAGAGGGTGGTCTGGAAACCCGGACACCGAGCCTTTTGTAACAAGGCATCTCAGCTGCAGCCAGTGGAAGGCAATACAGGGACTAAGCTCCCCTGTGGTGTGTCAAGCTCAAAAGCAATAGCATGCCTTCAGTGTATGGGAAAGAAGCTGAAACGGCACCACACACTTCTAGAAAGATCTGCCCTGCACAGGCAACCCCATATTGACGACATGGTAATAAAAACATACACGTTTTTTAAAACAGAGTTTGTCTTGATTTTATACAGATTCCCTCCCCCCTTTTTATATGAACATAAAGAGTCTGTAAATCAAGGCCTTTACCCTGTGTTGCTTTGTAAGTGGAAAGGGGAGGCTGCAGCAAATTAGCTCTTTTCTGGCTGAGATGCAACATGTACGGAAGGTGCTGGGTGAACCTCAAGTGCACAGATGTTTATTTTACAGTTTTCTTTTTATTCACAAAGTGTATGCAATTTAATTAGCCATTTTGCTTTATGTAAAAAGTGCATTTTGGCTCCAAGAGCTTCTGCACCACTCTGATTTAGAGGGATATCTGCAAGCATAACGAGTCACCCAGCCTCATCCTTAATCGGACGGAAGTTTCCAAATGAAGGCAGATGCCATCCAGCTCTGCGTGGGGACCTGCAGTGCCATTCAGCTCCACAGATTCTGGGGCCCCTCTGCTCTGTGTCAGGATGGGGGAGGAGGACACGGGCGCTAAGCCAACAGGGGCTCTGGCTCACAGAACCCAAACCGGGACCTGGTCTCGGAAGGTGGATGTTATGACCTTCACTGGAGGAGATTTAGGGGAGCTCCTCAACACCCCCTGCTAGGTGTGGTCCTCCCATAGCTCCAGTGGACAGGGGGGCAGTCCTGTAGCCACATGTGTGAGGGTCCTGGAAGGAGTGGGTATAGTGACATTTGTCAGTTGGAGACATTGCATCTCCCCTGGGAAGCCTTCACCCCCATTCTCAGGTAGGGGTTTGAGTGGGATGGAGGGCACCCCTGCCCGTGCCCTGGATGGGCCCCGAAGGGCTAACCACCATCACCTGTCCCTCAGGCACACAGTGGTTCTGGGACGGCCCTCAATCCTGGCCAAGGATCTGAGGAGAGAAGCTTCTTCTCTTTCCACAGACCCACGGGAGGTGCTGGCTCTGCCCTGGGTGGGGACGGCTGACAGGAGAACCCAGACCTCTCAGGGCCACATATGAGGTGCCTAAAACTAAGGACAAAACATACGCTGTAACGGAGGGCAGGGGAGAGAGTACGATTCTGGTGACATTGGCGGTTATCAGATCGATTCGGAGTTGGTTTTGGGTCCCTCACAAGGCAGACCTTCAACGGAACGGCAAGTAGCAGGAAGGTATGCAATGAAAGGAAGGCGGCCTGACCGCCATCGTGAGCTGTCTGCCTGACCGGCTCGGTGGCCTGGAGCGCACCGTCTCGTGAGGTCCTGGGGTTCTGTGGGGTTCATGTCAGGGAATCCTAAACGGGGGACACGTTTTCTCTCTGATGAGCTGCACAAGGTGTTTCTGTACCTTTCGCTTAAAGTTCAACCAGTGGGAAGTGAGAATACCTCCAATGATCTTGCATGAATTTGAGAAGAAAGCTGGCAGCCACATGCAGTGATGTCACAGAATGCTGTGGTACAGGGCACGTCTGAGAAACCCCAACAGTGAAACAGTTCAGGAGGCCTGGGGCTGCTCACTGCCACACCGGAGAGCACAGCTCATCCCCGGGGTCCTGACTGCGGCCTGCCGGGCGCCCAGCGGACCGTCAGCAGAGCTGGTCAGGGACTGGAGGGGCCTCTCTCCTCTTCATGCGGCGCGGACATCAATGTCACCTGCTGCCCTGGGAGTGACTGGGCAGGCCCTTCCTGGGTGACAGCGGAGGGGGGCACAGGGAGCAGCGTCTTGATCTGAGTAGAGTGGGGGGTGAGGACGCTGAGAGATGAAGGTGCTGGCCACGCAGGCGGGCCTGGCAGTCAGACTGACTGGCACGGGGTGGGGGGTGGGGCTGTATGAGCCGGAGCGCGGAAAGGAAATTGCGAGGGATGAGACAGGAGGGAGATGAAGACAGCTTGGCCCACTTCACAGCTTTGCCTCGGGCTAGCTTGCTTCTGAGATGACACAGGGGAGGGAAGACAGTGATCAGAGATGTTAATTATGAGAAGACACACGCTTCATCTGGAGCGTTCTACATCCCCCTGGGGCTAACCGGGGCCACCGCCAGGGAGATTTCACCAGTAAGGCGGGGCCACCCCTCCCACCAGTGTGGGCTTCCGGAACACATCAGCACAGCCGGCTGCTATTTATTCCACATGCCACCCTAAACGGCCAGCCCACCAACTCTCTCTGTCCCCCCGGGACCCCTGACCCCAGGCCACGGCTGTGTCCCAGGAGATGAGCGGTTCAGCTCCTGGGGACCGTGACTAAGTCTTCCCACTGCACAGAGCCGTCCACATGCACACAGGCAAACATCTCCACACACTGCTCGCAGCCGTCAGCTGAATTTCCCACACTGCTTTTTCAAATCCTTCTGCACTTTATGGCTCTTGCAATGAACGACATTCTTGTCTGGCATTAAAAATAAATAAATCTCCCGAGACCCTAGAGTCCCAAGGCTCCTGGGGTTAACCGTGGATTTGCGTTTTCAACCTTCTCAATGCACGGCTTAGGGGCACACTCACTGCCATCGAGAAATGGATACGCTGCATAAGAGGCCGCTTTCATTTCCCCAACATTTTTGAGCGCCCAGTACTTGGTGGCAAAGGGCGTTTGTCCTGGGTGCTGAGTGGCGATGGCTGCTGGGATGCTGAGCTGAGAAACTTCAGGAGGCTCCGTTCCAGCCAGCAGGGACTGCCTCAGGCGAGGGAAGGGGACACGGCCACACAGATGCCATAATTTCACCACCCCACTTCCACGCAATGTGCTGTCCAGGTGCTGGGGAGACAGCTAACCACTTAGCTGGCCAAACGGGAACCGGTGAAGCCAAGAACGGGGCTTAGGGCAAACGCGTTTCAGGCCAAGGGATTCCGCATTGTCTTCTGACCCAGACCCAGTCGCCAGGGACAAGCGCCATCGGCTGGAAGGAGGACTGAGGCCGCGCGGGTTTAGGACACCCCTGGCATCCAGCCCAGCCTCATCTTGCGGCAGGAAGCCGCTGTGTTTTATGCTGACGCGCACAAACAGAATAAGAGTCAGAATAAAACCCACACTGAGGAGCCGGGTTCCCAGGGGCGGTGTTCCGGTTCTTTCCGCTTTGATGCTGAGCCCACACCCACCCGCTTCCGAATGGGAAACAAACTCTCTGGGGTCCGTCTTTCATCTTTTCCATTTGTCCCATCTTCTTCCACTCATAAAACGTTGATCCTAAGAGGAACGCCATGTCTTAGAGCCAAAACCCCTGACCAAGTAGCGCCAGTGCCCCAAGGACGGTGGCCCCGCCCATCTCCCCAGCCCCACCCTACGTCACCACCCCCATCCTAGCCACCTTGGCTGAGTTAAATCCTGTTTATTCCTGAGAGCTGAGGGGTGTGCACACCAGGCTCCTGTGGGGTAAGGCTCCTGCATCACAGGCTCAACAGGAGTCAGCACACGTTCTCTGTAACGGTCCAGAGAGTGACTTTTAGGCTGCGTGGGCTAGACGGGCATCACTGCAATCGCTCAGCTTGGCTGCTGTAGTGTGAAAGCAGCCACAGACAAGATGGAAACAGTAGGCATGGCTGTGTGCCAATAAAACTTTATTTACAAAAACAAGCAGAGGGCCACAATTTGCAGCCTCTGTTCCAGAGAATTGTGCCACTTTCTTTGCATTGTCCTTTCTGCATTCCAAGATTTTACTCATGTCTGTCTCTCACTAAGAGATTTAAACTCCAGGAGCACAAATCTGTGTCTTTCTAGTACCATTATAGCCCATCCAATAAATGCTTGTGAAACATGGCACTGAGCCTGGCACTGGGCTCTATGCAACCCAGAAGTGTGTACCTGGGATTTGTGTTAACACTACTGGGAAAAGCTTCTCTCTCCTTTCCCTCTACTTAAACTTGGGGACATGTAGGCTTGGACTGACAACTGCCAGCTTGCCTCCATAAGAGGACAGGCTGATTACAAGCAGCCAATCTGAAGGCAGTGGAGATAAGAGAAACAGGGCACTGATGACAGCAGTAGCCCCTGGATCAAGCTGCACCTGAAGCTGTCACCTAGATTTCTGTTACTTAACTTTTCTGTGTTCGCCACTTTGAATTCAGGGTGGCCACTTAACTAATGAAAGAGTCCTAAATGAAGAACTTGATTAACAAAACACAGAGTTCTGAGCCACTTTGACACTTTCTCAGCGCCTCAGTTTCTAACACGGCAGAGCTCTCTGTGAGTTCGCTAGGTGTACGAGCTGCCCTGGGGTCAATCCGGCTGTGTCCTGAGAGGATCCTCCTTGAGCAAGGGCTCTGCCATATCAGGTTTTCCATCACTGCCCCAGGCATTTAACTGGCCACTGCTCAGACAGGGCAGTTGGCACATCTGTGAGAATCCTGGACCTGGTACAAAGCCTTTACAGGTGAGGCCCAGAGAAAGGTGTGCGATCTGGTTCCTCCAGCGGAGGAGACACAGGCACCTCGGGAGACCTTTGTCACCATCTTGCCCGGTGACAAATGACCGCAGGGCCAGGACGTTCTCACCAGACAGAATTTACTGCTTCTCTCACTTGGGTCACTTGCTGGAGCTCTGAAATATTTCCAAATTTAAAATTACTATTTTTTTTTTGTGTAATTCACCAATATCCACAAGCTTCCCATGGCATTCACCGCTGGGGGAGAAAGGCAGGAGAGGGGCAGGGCAGGAGCCAGCTTGAACCCCAGCATGTCCCGGAAAGGCTGCCGTTCCCGATTGCTTCATCGCTGCCCCCACCCCCCACGTGGATATACCCCCACCCCCTTTCATTTCCTTTGCTATGTGGGGCTCAGGGCCTTCTCCCCAGAGTCCCCTGGGGAAGCACACACGTTTTGTTGGACTGAATGGCGAGAGCAGAAGCTCCCCAGTGAAAATATTAACCTTGGCTGGGCTACAGCGAGGAGACACTGCTTTGCATCTAACATACGGACTGGGCTACCCAGACGAGGAGGATGGGAACCACCTTGGCAGTCACTGCCAGGAGTGCTGGAGCCCGCGAGTGCTGGAGAGGGCGGCAGGAGAGAAACGGATTCCGGGGCTCTGCCTGGGGCGATGGGGCTAATAGGCTGGAATGTGCACCTGCAGCCACAGGCTGCGCGGGATGCGTCCACACCCTGACCCGTCCCTGACCCGTCAGCGGCAGGCTGGGTCGGACTCAGGAGCTCCAGCAATTAAACCCGCGCCTGCTGCTTCTCTGGAGGGTGGGGGAGGGGAGCAGACAGCGCAGCCGCGGGCTGGCGGGCGGGTAGCGGGAGTGGAGCTCCTGGCAGTGCTCAAGATGTTATCCACACACAGCTTCCCTTCCATCTGTCCCGGGTTTGAGTTTATCAAAACTGCGTCTGTGTGCAGTTTGCGTACACACCCGGAGTTGCGACGTGGGGGGCCTTGTGCTATAGGAGGGCCCAGGACACACAGGCTGCTGCTGCTCCCCCGGTGAGACCCTGGAGGGGCGACAGCAGCCTGTGCCTCAGTTTCCTCCTCTGTAACATGGGGGGACACACTGGTACCCACTCCCAGAGCCGCGGGGACGAGTAGACGCGTGTGATCAGGTGACACGCCTTGTGCAGTCCATGGTTTGTGGTGCTACTCATCCCTGGAGAGTGAGGGCAGGGGGGCAGGATGCAGGGGGAGACGGGAGGGAAGGGTATGGGGAGGAGGGAGGACAGGTGTCCCTCTGGTCCCTGCAGCGCTGCGGTTGGGCCTTGTTTCCAGCTCCTGGGGCATGTTGCTCGGCGGCAGCTGTGGCCCCCCAGGCTTTCGTGAACTAGCCCAGACCCTACATCAGCTGCGTCCCATTCCTGCGGGAGACCTGTGTGCAGTGTCCTGCCGCCACCTGCACATGAGAGCGGGGCTCTGCCTGTCACGTGGGGACGCCTGCCCTGCACTCTGGGCTCCTGTAGGAAACTGAGGACACCGCCCTGGCTGTGAGGCCCTTGGAGGAGGGGGCCCAGCTCCGTCCTGGTCCTGCCCCCTCCCTCAGCCTTAGGCACCCTAGAAGCCTCCACCCTTGGGTGAGCTTGGCATCAAAGGGAGGATCACAAAAAGTGGGTGAATGCCAGCACCCTCTGTCCTCCAGCTCTAAATATGTCTGTGCAGACAGAGGCTGCATACGTGTGTGTCCATGACTGTCACGCCCTGTGGCCGGGGTCCCGTTGAAGGACTGGGACACAAGGTCCCATTCAGACCACGTATTATGGGAATGCAGTAGAAACCGACTAACAAACAGCCCCTGTTCCTGGGGTGGGAGGCGCAGAGAGCACTGTGGCGGCGTCTTCCTGCAGCAGCGAGCTGGACGTCCGGGAGCTCACGGCCTGGAGTGTGGGAGCCCATGGCCGGCCTGAGTCCTCTGCTCAGAAGAGAGCGGAGGCCACCCTCACTCTGCACCCTGATGGACAAACGCGATAAAATCGACAGCCAGACAATGTGCGTCTCCCTGGAGCCCTGCACCCACGCGCAGCCCCACGTAAACCCCGAGACCTGCTGTCTTCTTAGAAGCTGTCAAACTTCTTAACACCACTTCCCATCCAAACACAACACACCAGGAAGAGGAAGCAAACCCCAGCGGCCCTGCGGGAGGCAGAGCAGGTCCTCAGACTTCACTGCCGTGCATGCCAGCAAAGCCCTGCTCCAGAACCGCCAGCCCCGTGCGTTCCCGCTTCACTTGTACATTCCTTTTCACTGTGGGTTTGCTTTCCCCTGGAACTGGAGTCCTGGCCGAACAGTCCCACATTGTTTAAAACAAAATCGCCCATGGCATTTCCACGCGCAGCACCGCCCTTCCCAGGAAGAGCATCAGGGATCGGAGCGCACAGAACTCGAGGCCCAGATCCCAAACAGATCGCCTCTTGTCATCGGCTTCTTCATCCCCCGCAAAGAATTCCCCCAAAGGTCCAGGCTTCTGGAAACGAGCAACACCGATCAAGCTGGAAGGCGCACGGAGCCGCGAGGACCCTCAGACCCACTCGTGTGGCCAGGCCTGGGCGAGCGCGCGTAATTGAGGCAATAATTCCTGCGTGTCTGGGAAGCGGCTTTGCGGGGCATCACTCACCCACCTCCCTGGTACTTCTGGCGGCTGCAGATTCTGTCTGAATTCTAAGTAAGACACCGATACACACGTGTATATATATGAACAGCGTCTCTGCTGCCCCGTCGATCCTACGGAGCCCAGCTCATCAAAGTAGAATTATGGGCCCATAATGCCTCCTGCAGAGCCTTGTGCAGGGCTCCCCGAATGACAGGCCCGAGATAATCCTCAGCGTCTCGCTGCACTGCTTTTTAGCCTAGCAGCCATCCCCTGTTTTTCCAATAACACCCCACGCATATCAGCTCCATAGCAATCACTTCCTTCCGCGAGTGAGCAACGGGACACGGATGCTTGGTGATAATCGGGGGCGTGCCAGCCCACAGGTGCTCACGTTTTGCCTGAAACGGTGGCCTTGATCTCCTGTGAGGAGACACTCGCGTCTATGAAGATGGTGCTGATGAAAAGAAGGGCAGCTTCATGGAGCCGCCTCAGGTGGACCCAGAGGGAAGGCACTCTACCCACACCGACGCTGGGCTTTTCAGAGGGTCGGTGCCAGGAGAGGCAGGGAAAACCCCAGACCAGAGGGGCATGGAGACCAAATGCAGGGCAGGGACTGCGCTGTCCAGAGAGCGTCCCGATGGGAGGGGCACAAGTCACACTGTGGGACAGCTGGCAAAACCGGAACACGGCTGTCAGTTAGCATGTAGTGGGAGCAGGGAGCACGCATGTGCCCCTCCCTCGTCTTGACCAGGGGTCTGGCTCCCAGGGCCCCTTTGAGGAGGTCCCCTCATATGCACTGCACAGTGACATCGCACCACCTGCTGGTAGAATTTACCTGCAGCCACCAGACGTCAAGCCCTGCCTACGATGGGGCTCCAGGGGCCCAGGTGTGGGCTGGGATGGGCGGCCACAGGACATACCAGCTCCCAGCAGAGGGAGTAGGGGGCTGAACTCCTCCTCACCGCCCCCAAGGCTGTGCGCCCTGGATCGGCTTGGGCACGACGGGTGACAGCTGGGACATGGGTGACAGCTGGGATAACACATGAACAGCAGCAGCAAACCCCACAGAGGCGGGCCCGGTGCCCACACTGGGTGCCCCGGCTCAGGTGCTGACTTGCCCAGCTGTGGAATTCTGGATCCACAGGGACCTTCCTCCCAGAGTGCATCAAGACGCAGACCCAGAAGCTAACTTGTAAGGTGGTGAGCGTCGGCCTTTTGACAACGGCGATGTCCACATGGCTCTCCTGGAGCAGGCAGGAGGATATCGGGAGTAAAAACAGCTGGCACTGCCAATGCTGAGCCCAGGATCCCACAAGTTCATGCCCAGATTTCACAGGGAATAGAGTGGAAACAGCTGTGATCAAGACTGACCGGGCCTGGCTTCCGGGGGAAGGACGCACCCCCCGGGTGCCGAGGCCCCCACGGGTGGATTCAGTGACTGGGGTCCTTTCAGGGCTGTGATCTCATGCCGGCTGAGAGCCTGCATCTGTCCCCTCTGATAATTCACTCAGCCACGATACCCACAAGAAGACAGCATATTTAACTTTTAAAATTAAAGCTTAAAAGCCCTTAATTAAAATAATAAATCAGGGAACCATTCCTGTGTCAAAGTGGAAGCAGCTGGACGGATTCTGCTCTCCTCCGCTCACCCACACCGGGTCTGAGTGGCCGCCTTAGGTGGTGACTGTCCCCACGCCGCAGGCCTGGCCACTGAGGGCTGTTCTGTGCTCAGATCCTGCCAGAACGCTCCAGGTCGGGGTACACACTGACGTCCCCCACCAGACCCTCCACATTCCCAGACGTGATTGCCCAGAGAATCAAGAAGCCACAGAGCGCCGTCACCACTAATACACACACAAGCACGTTCTTCTCCCTCTGGTAGCCGAGCGGGTCCAGATTTCAAGAAGTGGCATTACCGCCAGCATCCTGGTCCCGGACATTCTCCCAGAAGAGGGGCTTCGGTGGCTAGAACCCAGAGAAGGACTGAATCTTGAGCACAGGGAAGAAAGCATGAGTGTGTGGGTTGTCTGTTTCCTTCTCTTCCTGCCCGCACTACTGGAGCAGGGGCTGCAGACATTTCCTAGAAAGGGCTGGATGGTAACTGGTTTTGGTGTGGTGGACTGTCAGAGCTGCCACAGCAATTCGACTGAGTCACGATTGCAGGAAAGCAGCTGCATGCAATATGGACACAAACGGCCAACACAGCTTTACAAAAACACAGGCTGGCAGCGGGCCAGCCTGCGCTCACGGGCCATAGTCAGTCCCTGGGCTCCGACAGACAGTTGCGCCCAGAAACAAGGGAAAAGTATTGATCTTGAAATGCTCAGGTACTTTAGGGAGTTATCCAAGTGGGGCCAGGGAGGGGCTATACACGTCCCTACAAGTCCGGCAGGATGGATGGCGCTGTCACCCTACCTTCCAAGTGAGAAGGCTGGAGCGGGAAAGGGCTAAATAACCTGCTAGGAAGTGCTGGGCAGGCAGGTGAGCGGTCACTCTTATTCACTTGGGTATACTGACATCTAGAAATGTCTACGGAGCGACTTTTACCACCCTGTTACATGGACTTACAAACTTTTAAAACTGCCCAAATTAATTCACAGTTGCTCCCCAAACATTGTATTTTTAAAAACACACGCGCTCTTTAAATCTGTTCTCTTGAACTTGACGGTAACCAGCAGCCCCAGGACAGCACCGCAGACAGCGCCATATGGGCTCCCAGGGGTGTCAGACACGCCGAGCTCTTCCTTTCTTTGTCTCGGTGACTGGATCATCGGGGCAGATGTCAGGGTACAGCACCGTCCATCTCGTCTCTGCAAACACTGCTGGGGACTCGGGCTCCCTCAACTTTGATGGCAGTGTAGGTACCGTCTTATTATATAAGACTATGACTGGGTCTTATATAATATAATATTAATATTAATGTACTATAATATAACATAATATAATGTAATATAATATAATACCGGGTCTTATATTCATTTTTGCTCCAAAAGACCCATTAGAGCTGATAGTCCAGCTAGGTCTCATTTTTGGGGAAACACAGTAGGTGAGCAGCTGGGAAATGGACTCTGTTGACGTCAACACATGAAGAGTGAGTGCTGTGGTTCAGATGTGTGGTGTTTGAGGTTTGAAGTGTGTGCAGCTGAGGGCCTCAGGTGTCCCTGAGAGGGCCAGTGTGTGCCCACTACATCGCCGTGACAGCGACAGGACTCCAGGAAGCCAGCTATGTGTACACTGGGGAAGGAAAGAGAAAGCCACCCGGAGAACTGCAGGCGGCCTTCCCTGTGGGGTCGGCAGTGACGACACGACGTCTCCTCTCTCATCAGCATGTTGGCTCTTGCTGGTGACACACACAGGCCCTCTCTTCTCTCGTAACAGACCACCGGCATTCCAACTAGCAGCAAATGCTTTGTTTTCCTGGTCGCCCAACGGGAAGAAAAGGGTTTAGTGTTTAAAGCCACTTAGCACAGCTGGTGACTCCTTGGCCATGGAAACATGAGGCTGGGGCCAGCGGGCAGCCAACAAAGCCACACAGAGACCCCAGAGCCCTCTCCATGGGGAAAGTAGACCAGTATGAATTTCTCTGACCACCTTTATGCAGTCAATACTAACTCCAACTTTCTACATATTGGTTGTGCCTCAATTTCCTCATTTGTGAAGTGGGAATAATACTAGTATGTGCCCGACGGGGTTGGGGTGAAGATATGATGAGTTAATGTGATAGAACTACAGAGAACGCCCAATAAACGCTGGCAGTGGCTGCCCATCACCACAGTGGGGAGCGTTGCCGCCGGGTGAGGGGTGGGGCTCAGGGAGAAGTTGTGCAGTAAGTTCTCCACGGCTCTTCATCAGCACCTTCAGGGTGTGTGTGGACACAAGCGCCACAGAGACCTCCATTCATTCAGCATGTGTTTACTGAGCGTCTACTACACTGTGGAAGGCGGTGGGTGGCACGGAAGGCAGGCACAGAGGTGGCCGTCCACTACGAGATCAGAGGACGGTCACATAGCACGGAGCGATGTAAAACGCTCTTCTCCGATCCACTGGCATTAGAAGAAGAGAAAGGATTGAAGAGGAAATCTAATTGCCCACACTTCTGAAATCGGCTTCTCACGGGCACTCCTTGAATTGAAAATTAATAAGAACAGAAACAGGCTCTGGGAACAAGGCACGGCCAGCATGAAGCTCTCCAAATGTCGGTCCCAGATTCGGGGACAAAGTCATCTCTGGGACAGCATCCTGCTGTGCATCCCTGAGATTTCCTCATTATCCTGGATGTAGAGGGGACAGCGTGATCTTAGACCGAAAACCACCACTCGCTAAATGGGGTGAAAAAGATACCATTTCCTTATCAGCCAATAATCACAGTGGGCCGTACTATGCTATTATCACCCTGGTAAAAAATGTCTTCAGACTTGAACGAAAATGAGTAAGTAAAACGAGCCCACCCCAAATTCCAAGTGGAAAACATAGCTGTTCTCATTCTAACTGGCAATTGCTGCACGAACCCCGGCCTACGTCGGGAACCACTTTATTGTCACAGCTTGACATTTGTTTTGAATTACCTGGATAATAACGCAGCCATTCATTTAGCAACGGCGTACCGCACAGCTAATGGATCTCGGAGGCCTACTTTCTAAAGCGCAGCGCCGCACAGCCGTCGCACAACGAGAATTAGTGATGCCCCACCAGAACGGAACGGCCCGGCTTTGTCCTTGCACGATTCCCACGTGGGCACTTGCTCATTGACACTGTTAACGAGGCTGCAGTGTCTCCAGCAGAGCTGCCCACCCAGGAAATTCACCGACGACCCACGGGAGCGCAGGGCTGCTCTCGACTCTGCAACCGAGCGCATCCGCAAGGGTGGCGACTCCATTCATGCAAGGACTCGATTTGGAGGGAGACGGTTCCCGAGAGGTAATTTCGCTTGTGGATTTTATCTCTTCTCATTCCTCTATCACATTAAGAAACTCAATTAATAGATAAGAGAAGCCTATCCCAGGCAGGCCGAGGTCTCAGAGCCACAAAATTTCCTTCCACTTGAAAGCAACCTTGAAAGCGAATTTGCGTTCGCATGACCCGGGGTCATCCTCGTCGAGGCACACAGAACGACGGGTCTCGTAGACCAAAGGTTGATGGACGATGGACTGGTCATGCCGTGGCTTTTGTAAGTGCTTCTGTAGGAAGGAGGCTCCCCCCAGGGTCCGCCTGGTGTCCACGGAAGCTTCTGTGCGCCAGACGCGGGACTGACATTGTGGCAGAGCCCCATAGCTGCAACACCTCCAGGACTCATCACCCCGCCTTTACAGAAAGCGTGTCCCGACCCCTATCTTTGGCCACGGGACCCTCACTCCCGGGGGAGCTGCCTGCTGAGGAGGCAGCTGGAGAGCGCAAGGACGCCTTCGCCAACCCCGGTCCTCTCGCCCTTGGCCTGCACGGGGCCAGTGCTGACCTGGGTAGTTATGACCTTACAGCTTGTAGGGTGCCTGGTCCCTGGTGGCCACAGCACCCAGAAACACGCAACGGGAAGCTTAAAAATAAAATTCTAGTAACTCATCAAGGAATGACCTTACCTTTGGAAAGACCCAGAAATCAATTACTGTTTTGATTTGATGGAAGATCAGTTTCCAGTGACACGTCTATCCATCAGTCCCCACAGTGGGGCAGCCTGCGGACCAGTGTCCTGTACATCACTGGTGCCACTGCCAGGGGACAGGCTGGCCACGGCCTCCCGGTGCAGCATCTGAGCAGAGCAGGGCCACCGCCTGCCTGTCCCGGGGCAGACACCAAGGGGGGCGTGACCATGAGGACGGTGGACCCCCACCGAGGACAAGCGGGAGCTCGTGGGTTTGTGTGCGTGGCCTCTGACCAGCGGTGCTCCCAGGAGCAAGCTGCAATGACCTTTCCAAAGGGCATGCTGCCCAAAGCGTGGATGTTAGGTCCTAGCAGTGCTGTGTGACGGAGAAAAGGGCTCCCACGTTCCACCTGTTCTCAGCTGTGGCTCAGTCAAGAAAACAGTCAAGCTGATATTTGGACTCTGGCCATTGCCCTTTGGGACTCCGCTTGTATTCAGTACAAGCCTGAGTGAAGCGCGTCCAGCCGCCCCGGGGGTGCTCTAACAGCCTCACCACACGACGCCTGGACACCCCACTCCACCCCCAGCGCCTGTCCCTTCTCGGTCATGAAAAGGCTTGTCCACCCCTCTGGACCTGGTGGCACAAACCCTGGGACCTACGACAGAACTGAGCCTGCACTGCCCGAGTATGCCCCCCACCTGGAGGGGGAGCCGTCAGCTGCCTCTCGTCTTTCTGATTATATTCACCTCCGAGCCACTTGTGCCGAGACCAAAACAGAGTTGACGTGATGAATCACAAAATCGCACCCGTTATTCAAAACTCCACACAAACAGGGTTCTGTTTGGGATGAACTGGACCCAGAAGGCGAGTTACGGGCTTGTTAATGTGGCAGGACACTTTCCTTTATCACATTAAGTTTATTTAAATCACACAGAACGTTCATCTTTAGAAACAATCCCTACCCACCTCAAGAAATCATCAGAGTTGCTCCAGGAAATATGACACAGTCCCGTTTTTGACGGGATGCACACGGTTTGCAATTGGGTGACAACTTGTTGTCATTATACCTTCCCTATGGGGACGTCCCATAAAGATTGATTATACATTAAACGCGATATTAAAGACAGATGTAGCGCTGTGTGCATTCCTGCCTGTGGCTCTGAGCGGGGCCTCAGGCGCTCTCCGGCTCAGCTGCCCCTGGGGGGTTCGCCCCCGGCACCTCAGCCCTAAAGGCACACGCGCATTCTTCCCCTTTTCTGTGGAAGGCCACTCGTGAGCACAGCAGGTTCCCAGCAATGGCTCACGCTTTGGTGACAAGAACGTGCATTTGGGCGTCACAGAGTCTTCAGAGCTTGGGTCTCTCAGAAAAATATCGAGAGGTAACTGACGGCACCCCCTCCAGGTGGGGGGCATACTCGGGGCTGGATGGCAGGGGGGCTTGGGAAGGGCCAGCTCTGCGGTCACAGCTCTTCCCCCGGAGCAGCCGGAGCCCAGCTCGTCCTGCTGGAGCCCCTGGGCAGCCTACACCAGGAGCTGCTGTGAGGAGGGACGGCCAGGCTGATGTCCAGGGTCTGGGCCCTACTCAAGCTGAAGGGGGGCTCCCCAGGGGAGAATGTCTGCTCCAGGAAGGAAAGGGGGGTCATGGCCAGCGGGTGGCCCCACGGAGGGCAGGGGAGCCACAGAGAGGGCCGACCTGCAGACCTAGGCGGACAACACCCCGGGAGCAGGCCTGCCGCCTCAGTCCTGCGTGGTCTCTTAGTCCTCGAGTCCTTTGTGATTTGGGACTACTTCCCGCAGGCTAACGGCTCAGTCTACACTCCAAGACCCATGAAGGCGGCGACTGTCTAAGGCTGCAGTTCTGGCATCGTGGATATTGCCAGCCCCCAGGGGTACCCCGTAGCATCCCGTCCAGAGCGAGGGCGTCACCTTTGGAGGAAGGGGCTCTAGTACTGATGCAGGATGGAGGCTCAGAGAGGCTCAGCCACCACCCAGAGCCACACAGCAAGTAAGTGGCAAAGCTGCGATTTGAATCCAGCTCTGCCTGCTGCCAAAGTCTGTGTTCTGGGCTATCACTGTGGCCGCCTCCTCTTCTGGAAGGTGACTCTCGGGTCCTGGTGAGTCCCTGGAGGCTGGCACGCACCCTCTGTGTCCTGGAGGCTTGGCCATTTAGTCTCTCGGCATCACCAAGATGCCAGAAGCATGGATAATGTGCTTCTAGTGAAAAGGACGAGAAGGGGGCGTCAATGGGGCTGCAGAGTCTCACAATACAGGGCGTAAGTTCTGAACTTGAAACTTGGTTCAGGGAGAAAGAAACTCGTGGTCAGGCCTCTCCTTTACAGCCTGCCCCTCCCCTACACCCCTTTCTGTGAAGCTTCGTAGTAGTATTTTTCTTTTTTACAAAGAAGCGCCCTGGTTAGTATGGCTGAGCTGGCGTGTTCTTGCTCAGACACGGCGAGGACACGCGTGGTTTCTAAGGGCCTCCCAGGCCCCTTTCCAGCAACGGGAGGCTCACACCCCCTGCACCTAACCAGGCCTCTGTGATGAAGTGGGTGGAAGGTGGTGACAGCGCCCCATTTGTCACCCGTTATCCTGCCTGCGAAGCTCATACTGGTCAAAGCAACTGTGATGGGATATTTCACAGCAATTTCTATTGGCCCAGCCTCGGGGTCAGAGCACTGGTTTTCAAGACTGTGGGAAAATGACATCCCGTCGTCACATGAAAAGCAGGGAAAGACAGGTCTTGGGCTGAGATGCATTGCGAAGTCGAGATTTGGTGTGACCGAATGAAACTGCTTACAGAATTCCTGTGGGGCTAAATCTAGGCCCCCGTCATCTCCATCCTGCTGCGTGGCTTCCATCCCCGGATCCCTGGAAAAGCCGAGGACGTTTGTGATTTCACAGACGACGACACACAACGGGCCTGCTGGAGGTTTCAGCTCCGTACCCTTCCTAATTCATGTCCCCAGATGAACCCGCTTTATCCACAAGTTTAATGATAATATTTCAATCACCTGCCAACTCTTGAGATAGTCCACTTCCTCCTTTCTCCTGGTTGGTGACTTGTCCTGTCGGAAGAACAAACGTCGCGGTGTAGCCACCAATTGTTCCTGAACCCTCCACCCCCAGGATGGGCTCTAACATCAGAAGCGGCTGATTTCTGACTTTTTTCATTGAATTGCTTGAAAAGGGGTGCTGTTAGAGGAAATTTATTTGCTACACTGAGCATTTAGGTTTCTGTAAACATGCATTAATTTTTTAACGGACATTTTAAGCTACTAAAATGTAACCAATTTGAATAAAATGTTGCCCCAAGAACTTGGCTTGATAGTAAAAAAAATTAATTTTAAAGTGTTCTACAGCTGTAAGGGGGAGGGATGCAGATGCATGTTCACACCTTAAACAGAAACCTTCGCTCCTTTGCTTCATCTTGTCCCGTGACTTACACCCCCCGTCTCTCTTGCAGGCTGATCCTCGCTCCTCATGCCCGAGTGGACCGTGCTGGGCCCCTCTCACCACCCTCTGTCAGCCGTCCTGCCAGGCCCGGACCCTCAGCCTGCGGCCCTCCCGGGACCCTCCAGCCCCGGCTCTGAACCCCAGCGAGTCTCCTAGGAAAACCATTCTTGGGCTGTTATTATGTGCGTCCTCGCCGACACTGTTCCTGCCTGGAAAAGTGTGTGGGGGCCGGGCCTCACCCACCCTGGTGGAAGGTCCTCCTCCTTGGAGATTTAGACTCTTCCCCCAAACAAACCGCCATGAACCTGATGGGGCCTCTGGGTTCCACGCCCCCAGTCAATGCACGCGGAGGGAGAGGCTCTGTTTAGCTGCACCGGGGTACAAGGCGCGAGTCCAGGGCAGACCCAAAGACAGAAGGGAAACTTGTCCGTCAAAAGACACTGTCAAGGCACACCAGCCAATCGCAAAGTATCAACCTGTCTGGATCCTAATTCAAACAGACCATTTTTAAAAAATTAAATTTATTGGGGTCACATTGGTTAGTAAAATTACATAGGTTTCAAGTGTACAATTCTATAATACACCATCTATCTACTGCATTGTGTGCTCACCACCCAGAGTCAGTTCTCCTTCCATCACCATCTCCTTGACCCTCAAACAAACCATTTTTAAAGACGACGCCATTGAGGCCCCAGGGCCCCTGGACACTGCAGGCTGCAGGCTGCTTCTCAGAAGTGTGCGGTGTGCGTTAGGGATCCCGCAGCACGTGCGGTGCCTCTGGGTTCCTCCCCACCATCAGGTCACATGGAAAAACGTGCGAGCTGGATGACGGCGTGGCCTGTCTGAGCTCCAGGCTTTATCTCCTAGAGGAGGAATTGGGTGAGGACTAAACGTGCATTTCCAGCCACCTGTTTGGTCTTCTGCGCGTGTTCAAAGGAATTCCCATCAGACTGGGCCTAGCAGTCCTAAACGACGGGTAGCAGGTCTGCCTGTTCTCATGGGTCAGCCGTGACAAGGCCAGTGGGGGCGTCGCCGGGTCCTTCCAGCAGGGAGCACACAGCCATGGGCCGGGCCCTGAGCACAAGGCTCCTCAGCCAGGCCTCCCGCCCGGGCCTGCCCGACTCCGAGCTCCCGGCTGCCTGTTGGGTATTATCAGCCCAGGACCAACACAGTGCACTGGTTATGTGGCGGGTAAGCCCTACCTGCTCGTGGAGACAACAGGAAGCAGAACAGACACTGAACAGGCAGGTGTGGAAAAATCACCCTGGGTCTAAAATCCTGGCCAAGGACTCAGGGTGTCACAGTCTGGCCAGTGCACCCCTGTGACTCCTGCCCCCCACTGCCTGCTCCCCAGCTCGGGGGCTCTGGCCCCAAGCAGACAAGGAGCCTCGCGTTGTGGACCGGACGGCCCAGCCAGGAGCCGGGGTAGAGTAGGTGACAGCAAGGCCACCTCGCTCTGAAGGCAAATGGGCCGTTGCACTTCATTTCTTATTTATCTTACAAATATTTACACAGAGCTCACTCTATGCCAGGATGCTGTTGGAAAGGCTTTTCAAATATTAACCAACTTAACAGGTGTGCCACCCGTGGGTCACCCTGCAGCTCTTGGAGGCCTCTGCCTGGCTCTGAGGGTGTGTGCTGGCCCTCAAGCTTGCCGGAGGGACCCCTGCCCTGGGGCCCCGGGACCACCGTGCTAAATTAGAGAGAATGGATGAAGACCAAACGGGAGGTGAGAGGCAGTGGTCACTGGTTTTCTACGTCACCATTTGTCCAACAGCAACCTAACAGGCAGGTCATCATGACCCCCTCGTCTCCAAGCCCCGCACACGGTCTCATGTGTGCCCTGAGCTGGGAGAGGAAAATGCTGGACGCCGACCGTCTCGGGCCTGTCTCTGGGTTCCCATCACCCTGGGGTGTGACGGCCGCCACAGCCGACAGTCTGGCTGGCCTTCCCAGCCAGGTTTGTACCCTCCTGAAAAAACATTGCTCTGCGTCCAACGCACAAATATCTCTTCTGTCTTGCTGTTTTTCAGACAGGCTCATTCAGGGTCAAGATGGAATCTCCAGGCAGCATGCAAATCACAGTACCAGCCCCATTTTCACACATTTAATCTCTTTCTCACTCTTGTAGCAGAGAGGGACACACACACACACACCCCCCGCTAGATTTCCAGGTGAAAAAACCACCTGAGCTGTAAGTAGGACTTCAGAGCTGATTCATTACCGAGAACTGGGGGTGCGACTTTTTAAAAATGTTGCTGACAGCTGCAGTTCACACACACCAACTGTATTGCGAGTCCCCTGCACGTTCACTACAGAGCACGTGCCCCTGAGGTTGCTACCAAATACACGTATGTCCTGTGTGTGTGACAGTCCCACACAGACACCATATCTCTCTCACACACACACATGCACACATCTTCGTGTGCAGGACAAAGCTCTCCTGAGGCCCTGCCAATGGCTCTGGCATCTTGACAATGAAGGATGACACATGAGTCTGAAATGAATCTGTGCCTTTATAAGAAAGCAGGGGACGGGTGAGCGCAGGGGGCGCCCAGATGGGGCACCCACTTTCAGGCGCAGGGCTCAGAGCCGGTACGGGCCCAGGAAGCCGGGGTGGGAGCCCACGGGGACAGCTGGTGTCCCTCCTGTGTCCTGCGGTGACAGACAGCGTGACCCTTAGGGAAAAGAACGCCTGACTCTGAGAGGCCATCAAAGCTTTAGGGGACTTTCGGCAGCGTTCTGAAATGTTAATTGGCCTTTCATGGAAGTTATGGCCACTTCCCAAATGTGCACTTGCTGGATCTGGCCACAACTTCATCATTTTAAAGGTAATTTTTAACGTGTGGGACTCCTTGTCCTTTCAGAAAAGCTGTGTGTGCTCCCATGTGGGGACAAGGCAAGGCACGCTGTCCCTGAGGTGCTTGGCAAAGCGCGCTGCTGGCATGGCGTCGCCCGGGACGGCTTCCACGTCCGAGGCTCCAGATCCACACGCTCCTCAGACAGGGTCAGGGGACAGGTGCTCGTCCCCAGAGCCCCCCGTCCCCCTGCCTGGCTGAGCGTCCTGGTCACCTGTACGGTGAACTCCCAGCAGCAGCACCTGCGTTTGCCAAACTCCAACATCTCAGCACCACGCCCTTCCCTACCGGACAACTCAAGCGTCACGGTTTGTCAGGACGCCCCCTCCTCGGGAGCCCGCGATGAGCCGGGCCTCACGGAGATGGTGGGCGGCTCAGGGGCCCCGCCCAGAGGCCCCGCCCAGGGTCCCCACTCAGGGTCCCCGCCCAGGGACCCAGACTAATGTATTTGGTTGTTCTCCACTTTTCCCTCAAAATGACCCCAAACTGGCCCTCGGCCCTCGTGGGAGGGGTTGGTGCAGCCAGGTACGGGCTGGCAGGGGGAGCCTGGCGGAGCTCGGGGGGGTGGGGTGTGGGATCAGGGCTCCTGGCGCAGCCCCACCACGTCCCACCTCCAATGCGGGTCCTGCCATTGCCAGTGCAGAGGGACACTGTGACCGCCATCACACGGGCTGTCCTACTGGATGGACATGCTGCCCACTCGGCTTTCTCTCTAGGAAGCCCTGTTTCCCTGAATGTCACAGAACGTCCACAGATGTGACAGCAGAAGCCACATCGTCACTTTCCTGGACCAGCTGCACAAAGCGAGGCTGGTGAGTCTTGCTCGGCACTTGTGGCGTCTGGGGCTGGGTGGTTCTCTGTGGGGCTGTCGGTTTCTGGCCTTTCCCCATCGCTGCAGCAGCCTTCACCTGACAGTTGTGACAACCCCGAGGTCACCAGAGGCTGGACGTGTCCCCGGGGGGAAGAGCAGATTGCCCCCAGTTGAGAACCACCCACCTAAAGAGACTCACATGGCCCTGGGGGGCCACACACCCACGGGTTCCTTTCCACTGAGGCCAGCTGCAAGTCTTGGAGGAAGCGGTGAGCTTCCCGAGGTCCCTGGGCCCTGGACCCTGAGGAGTGGACGGGGCACCTCCATCTGTGTTTTAGCTCCGCTGAATGGGCATCCTGGCGAACGACAGAAAGAACCAGGGCAGAACCCAAGCTGCTTGTACCTGGAGGAGAGGGTACCGGAAAGCTACTGGTCGGCAGCCCAGCTTGGATCCATGGGTCAGCGTGCTTTGCCCTCAGCAGCTTTGGGGCAAGAAATGTACCAAGTCTACGGAATCAATGTTACAAAAGGCCAGTGGCCTCATGAGACCCCTTGCAATCATGTGATGCTTCTGGGCACCCGTCATAGAGCTGCTACCTGAGTGTTTTCATGGCAGGCTGCCCTGGGGGGCACCTGGCCACACTGCTGCCCCCACCGACGTCTCAGCCTGCGTCTCAGCAGCAGGTCTCAGACGTGTCCCAGCTTCTTTGTGTTTAGGTTTTTATAACCAAAGTCAGGAAACTATTGCTGGGTTTGGCAATGTCGTGACACATGAAACCTATTAAGGTTGTGAAATTAACAGAGCTGCCATGACATTCAAAGATTTAGCAGCAGTCAAGCAAACACAGCCATCCAGACTCCACTACCAAAAGAGACTGGCACCTTTCCTAATCATGGGAACTGGAAACATGACTCAGAGTCACGTCGAGTGAACACGTGCAAAGGGTGGCTGCGCAGCCCAGCTTTCATCCTGTGACAAGCAGGCGTCCTTACCGATGACCCTTCCAACGCATGAGTCCTTTATTCAAAGGGACAGAGAAACCCTTTTAAGATGTATGCTCAGAAAATACTCCCCACATGTCACCAAACGTTTACTCAGCTGGTAAGGGCTTTTTTTTTTCTTATGCCAACACAGACAAATTCCCCAATGTTGTGCAAACTATGAATCATTGTTTATTAAAAGGGGTGTTGCTTTCATTAGCAGGGAAAACTGGTATTTCAGAGCCTCGTAACTTACACTGTACGTAGACAGCGGGTATCTACTGTCAATTCCAGTTATGAGGTAATCAGCTTCACGCCGTCCATCTGGTCCACATGTGGGCTCTAAAATGCGCGGGGAAGGACGCCTCATGCACAGATGTGAACGTGAGCTCGTACACAGCCTTTGTGGACAGCAAGACGGCCAGCGGGGCAGTTGTAATGCAAGTGCCCTTTGACCCAGCAAATGCAGGTAAATGCTTGAGAGAGATGCACTCGCTTGAGCCGGGAGATTTATAAGGCCCCAAATCAGAACCAGCCATTCTCAGCCAGGAGACGGTGCTTCTGCAGCAGCCACAACCAGCCCCAGATCTCAGCAACTTCATCCGACAGAGCTTATTTCCGGCCTGGGCACCCCCAGGCCAGCTGCCCTGTGGACATCGGATGGAGTTCCACAGGACAGAGAGGTCCCTGACTCATCTCACGCTGGCACTTGGTGACACACACTGTGCCCACTCACATGTCATTGCCCAGAGCAGGCTGCACGGTCACCTGACTCCGAGGGGCAGTTTGGAGCAGCCCTCCCAGGTGCCCAGTGGGGGCAGACGTGGGACGATGGTGGCACAAGCCAGTGTCCTTAGCAGAGAGGGGAATGCCTGTGCTACACTCCCTGATGGGCAGCTGCTCGAATGGACCCACATGTGCCAGTGAAGGGCGGTCCCAAGACAACATCCGACAACACCAGCCCGTTCCAGAAGGACACGTTACACACGTTAAATAAGTACATAAAACCTAATGCAATTTCTGTACACACAACACAGCAAAGGAACAGAGCCACGGATGGAGAGATGCCACCCTCCAATGTGGATCGGGAAATGTCACCTTTTCCAGGATGATGCTACTTCTGTAAAAAATTCTATTAATTCTATTAATTCTGTGAATTCTGCATGGTGGACACCCAATGTTGGCTATGTCATTTGCACTTTTCAAGGCTTTATTGATTTGTTTTTAAAGATACAAAACTAACCAGTATGCTTACAGAAAACAGCACCACCCTCGCGTGGTGACGCACAAGCGAAGATGCAGAAATCAGGCCTGGCCGGGCTAGTCCTGACCAGGTGAGGCCACCCAGAGACTCATCACGGTTTTGAGGGGTGACCTCGTGTGTCCCGCTTTCTTCCAGGGTGTTCAGTGTCACATCTTACATGTTAACTCACAGGCAGAACGTCCCAGGCTCCATGGCTTGACATCCCACGATCAAGAATCCCACATTTTAATTAATAACCTGAGCAGATACGTACAGGATTCATGACGACTGGGGTATTTAATTGTTTTCTGGAGAGGGGGCTGACAAGACATCAGCAGTTTCCCTTGTTATACTTTCCAGGCACAGGTGACATGGTCGTCAGTAAGCTACTTCAGGTAGCAATGGGGCATCGTCAAATTCGTCCTCCCACCGTCCTTCTGTTTTCGAGGCTGAGACGGGATGCGGTGGGCGGGAAGCTTAGGTTGTACAGAGTCTGTGTAGGGTTTCGGGGGGACTGAGCGGCCCCCATGTCTGATCACTGCCTGTGCAGGACAAGGCTAGAGACACCAAGTCCCCACGTGGCGGACTGCCAAAGGGACGAAACCCCGACTGCCTCTGGCTGTGAAGATGGTGAGGTAAGCCAGCACCAGCCGTACTGCTTGGAACCCATCCAAGTTCTGGAAAACTCTGTCCCAAAGGCAGATGGCAGAAACGGGAAGACCTACTAAAAGTGACGGTTCTTCTGCATATCCTCTCTCATTACTGGTGGCTTTGTAACGTCCTCCTCGGGACAGGAGACTCCCCCCACCCATTGTCCCTATGGGCTCCCAGTGTTTTATAAGGTGCACTGAACACCCCAGTAAGAGTTTATGAATGGCCCCGAAAGCCCCAGGCCAGGAGCTGAGGTTACTGGCAGGAAAGCACACGGTTTGTCTCACTGACCCTGGCGACTGCCTCTTCCCTGAATCAGAATCCATATCCCTGCGTCTGTTCTCCTACACCTGCATCTCCCATTTCACACACAGTCTGGGTGGCTTCACGAGTATTTCCCAACACTGTCCCAGCTTCCCGCACACAAGCACCATGTTAACTGATACGTTTTTGCCTGGATTTTCAGGTGATTTTTCTCTTTCAATGAAGGCAATTCTTTCAACGTGCTGCCACATGGGGACCCTTCCAGGCGCGGTTTCTAAAACCGGATAAGGATGCGTGGCTGCTGCCCACTGAGCGCCCCCCGAGCTTCCGAGGGCCTGTCCATGAGGCTGCTCCAGGGGCAGGCAGGGCGGGCAGGCCGGCCGCACGGCGTGTCAGCTCGTCCCTGCCGCACTGCTCGCAGCTGGCGATCTGCCCTTCCCCCACCCTCTTGTCCAGCCTGACCACGAAGCCACCTGTCACCTCCCTTGGCTGAGGCTGCTTGGGATCTGGGGTCAGCAGGGGAGGAGAGGGAGCTGAGAAAAGGTACAGACGGCTGCTCACCCTTGTGTTGTTCCCCTGACCCCCCTGAGGAGACAAGTGTCCTCGAGGCCCGTGAGATGAGGCGTGGCCATGTGACTAGCTACGGCCAATGAGGTGTGTGCAGAAGTGACGGCATTTAAGAGCCGGAGTGCTCTGCTCCCGCTCGTCCTGCCATGGTAACTGTGAACACGGTGATGGGGTGTGGGGGGCCCTGAGATGGAAGCCACAGGAACTCCCAGCCAGCACATGACCCACACCTGCCCAGGAATCTCCCCATGGTTCTGGCCTAAGCTGTGTTCCCAGGAATTCCTACAGTAAAGTTCCAGTCTCAGGACCTCACAATGCGACTAGAGCTGGTGACTGCAAGGGAGGAAGAGTAAGTAAACACAAAATTTCAAATATGAGAGCTCTAAGTGACCCCAAAAGTGATGTGAACAGTCTCTCAACACACCTCCATGTTAAAGACACAAGGGAAGAAACCTCTGGGAAAAGGAACTAAATACGCGTCCAGATGGTGGTGTATCATGCCACCCAGGTAGGTGTGTGGCCGGCTACACCATCTAGGTTTGTGTAAGTCACTCTGTGATGCTCGTACAAGGACAGAATCGCCCAATGACACATTCCTCAGGATAGGTCCCCACGTGACTTTACTCAAAAATAATAGAAACGTGGATCTGAGTACACGATGGGTCGCACCCAAGGGTCTCCTCAGCCCTAAACAGGCAGGTTGGACCCACTGGTAGGTGGCATTTCCAGAAAACACACCAATCCAACCCAAGCCCAGGGGAAGCGTCTACAGTGAGGAAGGGTGTTGGGTCTCTCAGTGGCTGCAGGGCTGCTGGGAGTATCATTCATTCATTCATTCACTCACTCATTCATTCCTTCACACCCACCAGTCTTGAGCACCTACTACTGGGCACCGGGAGGCATGCAGCATGGACCAGGAGCGGGGACCTCCTGGGACTCACCTGGCCCCTTCTCTGCAGCAGGGCGCCCTGGTTCTGTGCAACCACATTCGGACAAGAATTCTCTGCAGCCAGGCCTTCCCTGCAAGGGCAGGCAGCAGCCCCGACTTCCACTCATTGGGTGCCAGCAGTCCCCTCCCAGGGGTGACAACCACAGAGTTTGCTGCCAAAGGTCGAACAAGGGGCCCTGTGTCTTCATTTGGCACTGGGCCCAAAAAGCAACTTGCTGGGTCTGACTTTCCCCACAGATAGTTTATTGCTCAAAAACATTACACTGAAAAGTTTTTCCAGACACCTACCTGATATTATGACCCTTATTTTAAACCCAGTTCTGTCCTCTCTGTATTAGCAGCCATTTTCAACAAATGGACCTGTGGCCTTGTTTCATGGTGGCAGATGGGATCTGCACACACCGGGCAAAGCCCCGTGGATCCCTGGGGCGTGTCCCCTTAGCCAGGGCCCACCTGACTCAGCTCACCCCTCCGTGGGGCTGCTGGAGACCAGGTGAGGGCACTGGATCTGTCTCTTGTCTAACTGCCACTACTCTGCCACCGAATGCCGTGAACCATTAGATCACGTTTGTGGGCCTCAACTTCCTCATCTGTGAAATGGGAAGAATTGTAACCATCCAGCCTGGGTCATAAGGTTTCTGGGAACTCTAGTGAGGAAGCTGTGGATGCCCCTTGGGTTTTCAGGGCAGAAGAACCACCAGAGGAAGTCTGTGATTATCTATGTGCAAAGGGGAGATGGGATTCCCATCCTGGATGCTCCCTGCAAATGGGCAGGACTGACTTCTGAACGAATCCCAGTGAACATTCCTTTCCTGCCAAAGCCACGCCAGAGGTCGTCACCAGGGGGCGGCAGGCCTTCTCTATCCTGTCCCTGCCAGGGAGGCCGTGGGAGACCAGAGAAAGCACAGGTTGGGGAAAGACCTCAAAAGGAACAAGACCCGATCAGGGCAGAAGCAGAGGGGCTATTCCTGCAGCTCAGACCCCGAAACCTACCCAGCGACAGCCTGGGGTCTCTGCTCCCCTGAGCACCTGGTGGGGTGCCTGGACTTGGGTCTAGTCCGCGAGCCTACTGTTTGCTACTTACCAGCTTTTAAACAACTGTGCTAAATATGGAATGCATACACCGAGGCACACACACAGTCATGGAAACCAAGGAACACATGAAAGTTTTTCACCTTTGCCTCTCCCAGCTGACCATCGTCCAGTCCCACATGGTTCATTCCAGCTCCATGTGCAGGAGATGCCAGAGCGAGTGGGAAATGAGGGAAAAAATGTAACAATCTCAATAATATTTTAAGCCACATAGTAATATTTCTATAGCGGAGTGCAAATAGAATTTTACATAATGCACAGAATAAATGCCTCTGAAAAATCAATATTTCCAGCTGGATGTACAAATTAAATGATGATATTCAAGTGCGAGATTAAAACAATGATTTAAGATAGAAATTGAGTTATATTATCTCATGCCTGCCTACCGCTGAATATGTTAATAGAACAAATTTGTTAGCATTCAGTCAATTTATCTCCCTAAACAGAAGGAGGTGGGGATTCCTGTCTGAAAAGCAAAAGGCAGGGTGAGAAACACCTCCCCAAACACGTTTTGGATGGAAAGGCTCCACAGCCAGATGCTATTTGGGAATCGCAGAGGCCCCGTGTGGTCCTCGCCCTCCAATGAGACTTGGGGTTAACCGCCCAGAAGCATCCTGGTTCCCTCCCCGTAGGTCTAAATGCCTCTCCCTTCTCCACCAAGACGGAGGCGTAACCAGGCCTGGCACATGTGAGGTTGGCCGAGCCCACACGCCCCACGACCAACACCCCCAGTCACGTCTTGGCTCTATGTTCCCCTTGAAGAGCGGGAGGCCAGCTCCGCCCACGAGACGCCGGCTCAGTCCTGGAGCAGGAATCAGCAGCACTAATGGATCCTGCACACGAAGTGTCTCTACTTCTGGCAGAAGGGGCCAGAAGAGACTCTGATAGAGCAAGTGGGGGAGACGCTGCCCTGCATCCTGGTGCTGGGTGCTGGCCAGGGTCCCTGGCAAGGAGCTGGCACTCTCAGGTCACTGGGACCTCCCACGCCTCAGGGCATGCAGTCGGGTACAGCTTGTCAAATGCCCGTGCTACAGGTCTTTACACTCTTGGTGACAACACATTGTATTCATGGCAGAAGCAGGCACAGCCACTCAGCCCAGGGATACCTGTAGACGGGAGGCCCCAAGTGTCAGCTCTCTCCCAGGCGTCCTCACTCACCTGCAGGCGCAGGCCCCAGACCTGCCCTACGCCCCCTGGCCCTGACGGTCTCCGGCTGCTTTGTAGCGTGTGCTGCTATAAAGCCCGCCTTCTCCTTAAAACAACCCCACCTTGAGCTCAGGGATG
This sequence comes from Rhinolophus ferrumequinum, assembly GCF_004115265.2. Taxonomy (NCBI): domain Eukaryota; kingdom Metazoa; phylum Chordata; class Mammalia; order Chiroptera; family Rhinolophidae; genus Rhinolophus; species Rhinolophus ferrumequinum. The sequence goes on from NC_046306.1 coordinate 1,691,626, forward strand.
CTGAGTTCCCCAACTCATCCCTTCCTTTCTGATCATGCGTCCTCCGGGCTGCCTTGTCCTGGGCAGCTGCCTTCCACAATCCCCCAGGGTCCACACCCTGGAGCCGGTGGTCCCTGGCCCCACATTCCCCGGGCACAGACGCCTGGATATTTTTGATAGAAGCCCCGTGGAAAGCACAAGTAGCGAGTTCTGCCGCAGCCGGTGAGCCTGCGGAAGACCCAGCACAGGTGAGAACAACAGCCCCAGTGGGCACCGTGCTATTAGCACCAGGAACCCCTGCGCCAAACTTCTGACCTGCAGAACTGTGACATGATGAATGAGTCGTCCCATGTTTGTGGGAGTTGGTTACAACAGCAACGGAAAATGAAGACATCTATTGATACCACAACACTGTACCCCAACATTCCTACGGGCGCTCTGTGAGGGGACCCCCATTTCCCCAGCAACTTTTCAATGATGACGTCAAACCTTTAGCTTTTTGCTACCGTGTTTCCCTGAAAATAAGACCAGGTCTTGTATTAAGGTTTGCTCCAAAATATGCATTAGAGCCTATGTTCAGGGGATGTCATCCTGAAAAATCACGCCGGAGCTTATTTTCCGGTTAGGTCTTATTTTCGGGAAACACAGTAATTAGATTAGCGAGTGTGGCTCTTTTGTTTGCTTTGCTCTGATTTCTAGGCGGGTAGAGCACGTCGCTATATGTTTCATTTCCACTTTCTTTTGTGTTTTTCCATTTGTGTCTTTTGCCTACTCTTCCATCTGATTTCTGTTGAGTGGTCTTTTTTTATTGATCTGTCTATGAAACAGATCTTCCTATTTGCATTTGACATGCAGAGTGGGGAGGACAGAGGTCCAGGATTCCACTTTACACTGTGGCCCAGACTCCATGTCTCCATTTCATCATCTGCCCCTCGTGTGTAGCAGGGCGCCAGGGCCCATCAGAGCACCTATGGAAGGTCCTTTATGTGTTAAGACCAGGTAAGGACAGAGAACCTGCCTGTGATGTAGCTCGGGCACCGTCCTGCCCGGAGGTAGGGGACTCACGCATTAGTGCTGCCTCTTGGGTGGCACCACCTGTGGGGTGTGCGTCCAGTGAGCAAGCCGGGGTGGAGGACGGGGCATTCCGCAGCCAAGGAACGGAGTCCAGTGGTTTGTCTGGGCTTTGCTTGCATGCGTTGTTATCAGCATCCCCCGTGGACAGCAGAAAGCCTCGGGGCCAGCAGCAGGTGTCGCTTCTGCGAGACTGTCTGATGCTTTCTACAGCTGAAGACTCCCAACAGGGCCGAAATCCCTCAGGTTCCACACTTGAGCAGTGCAGAAGATAAGAACAAACTTTAAAATCCTGGATAATCCTCTCTTTACTAATAAGCAGTTTTACCTAAATCCTGCTTTTAAAATTCTGCTTCCCCACCTGATGCTGGAAGAAGCGTTTCCACATCCTATTTCCAGTCTGCGTTCGGAGGACGCTCGCCCTGGACTCTGCCCCCAGGCTGATGGTGCATCTCCCTGTTCCATCTCAAAACCCATCCTCTGTCCCCACGAGCTGGGGCTCAGCCAGCACTGCCTCCTCTGTCCCCACTCGGCACACCTGGGAGAACCAGGAGGTGTCTCGGTTTCTTGTGGATGAGACTACCTGCCGGCCCTCTGTGAACCCACCCGGAAGGATGGTCCATGAGCCCCAACAGGGACATGTATTTATTTAATTAATTTAGTAAACATTTTAACAACACACATCGCTATGTGCCAGACACTCTAGCACTTTAATATTAACTCGTTCCATCCCTATAACAACACTGAGGCAGACACTTTTGTTATGCTCATTTACAGGTGGGGGAAACCGAGGCAGGGGGCGGTCACCCAGCTGCTGAGCTCCGGAACTGGAACTGACACACAGCCGGCTGGGTCCAGGGTCCCCCTACTCAGAAAGCCACTGTGGGGAGTGAATTCTAATGATGTTACGAGCATTCAGTCTTATTTTTCCCTTGACCCACGTATGTGGGGGCTTAGAAATCAACCATGAGCATTGGTTTGAATTGTCCTGATGGCAATGATATCCAAGGTGAGTTCAGCACCCCAGCAGTGGACAGCGCTGGGCTGGCAGATGGATGCAAAAGCATGAAGGTTGCAAGATGCTTTAGTGTCTGTCTCTACCTGTCGGATCAAGCTGAAAGCCAGATTCTCTTCACTGGTTCTTAGACGAGGTGTGTATGTGGCTGGGCCCTGCCTCCTGGATCCAGCGTCCACAGTTTGGTGGAATAGATCTGTCTATGTCAAGATATTAAAGACGCCCAGCATAGCATCTTCCCAGCCAAACAAAACACATTATTCTCATTGCCAGTCTGTTTTCAGAGAGGCTCCATGCTGGTCCTTGACCACTTTTGCTGTCTTGTTCTAAACCTTGTCCAGTTCCCAAAGATCTTTCTGGAGGGGCCAGGGTAAGTGAGAGATTGCTTTGCCAATGCCCAGCTGTGTGGGTGCCAGTGGGGAAACCACTGGGTCTCTCCACCAGACCAATGGTGTCACTCGGTCTGACTCCAGCGACAACGTGCACCCTTTAATCAGCACCAGAGGACATGGATATCGTCAGAAAAAGATTCTAAGGGCCATTTGGGAGCAAAAGGGCCATTCACAATAGCTAAAGGTGAAAAATAATGCGTATGAATATATTCTACCCAGTGAGCAATTTTTCTAACAAAAGAGTCGAGAGTGAGAACAAGAAGTTCTGAAGGTAAGCTGCAGATTCTCAAGGAATCATGCTATAGATGGTTCCGTGTCATGTTATGACACATTTGTATGAAATTATAAAAACCAATATTCACCCCGGGATTGTGCAATAAATAGAATTTATTAAAGTACTTGTGAGGCGCCTCCAGTGAGAAATTCATCTTTGATCCAGATTTTAATAAGGATTATATAATCATAACGAGACTGTAATAAAACGGCATTACCTGAATAATCCATTTCATTACCAGTTTTATTATGAGTTCCCATTTATTACAATTCACTGGATATTTAAAGCATATGTAAATGATGCAATATAAAATATATGAGGAACAAGAATTATGGTATATGTCTATGTAAATTTATCTTCCTGATACCGAAGAGCTCCAGATTTCCCAAGTTTATACAATCAGAAAGGATCTCAATAGAAGTTTAAAAATGTGGCTTTCGGTCTCAGGATGAAATATGAATGTCTCACCATGAAAATGTTCATTCCTTTCTAGGATATGAAATGTGGCCTGCAGAATTAAATCTTTATTAGGAATACTCTAGCTAACCAAAACCTGAACAAGTCGCCAGAAAACTCTTTTAACTTTGGCCTCTGTGGGAAATCTTCCTAAAATATCCAACTCCCTCCATCAGTAAGTACAATAGGAGGAACACACATAATCCATGATCAAGGCTCAAGATCATGCATTCGCCAAAACACAATGAAAGCAAGGTCAACATGAGTTCCCTTTCTAAGAACTAGGGGACAGGGGATGGCTGACTGGACTTGCGATGCCCAGCTGATGTCCTGACCATGTTTCTAGCTTTGTTTTAGGTCATTTCTAGATTAAATAATGCCTTCCATCTCTCAGTTCTGCACCTTTGGTCTTCCCTTCTCTCCCACACTTAGTACTTAGCATTTCCTGCCATCTTTCTTCTCTTTCTATCTCTGTTTTGTTTTCGGGTGGCATGCCCTGTTCCCCTCCTAATCAGTAAAACCGCTAAATGGACCGCTCCAGCCTGTTATCTCGAAACCCCAGATTAACGCTCTGTAGATTGTCCATTGTTCTGATGGCACCGAGATGCCCCCAATCTCTCCAAAAACCACGGTGCCACAAGACAGAAGTGAGACGAAGCCAGGAAAGGGTTGGCTCAGCTAGACCTAGTTAACGGACGCTCCCCTGCTTAGTTCTACGACCAGGATAAAATGTCCTATTAATACAGCACTCAAGGAGCTGGGACAAGGAACAAAATGCCTCTGTAAGGCAGAAGCTGGGAACCACCGTGACATCTCGTCTCAGCTGTCACTCACTGGAGACTTGGGGACAGGGTTCTCTCCCTGCGCGTTCACTGAAATGTACAGAGTCGCCTGTGTGACTCCCAAGGCACGGGGACGCTGGACAGGAGGGGAGACTCACAGATGTCACAGGTCCTCGGCCCTCACTGTGTGTAACTGCCTGTCCTCTGCGGAGGTAGGTACAGGCCCAGACTCCTTTTCTATGAGGATCTAAGAGAGTCAAAGGAGTGGGCGTAGACAGAACGAACGGTGGACCCCAGGGTGGGGAGGGGTGTGGTTTAACGAGGACAGTATCACAGTGGACGGAGAGAGCTGCCCTGCGACATAGCACCTGCAGTTAGAAATAAGGCACCGAGTCCTTGGCAAGAGGGCAGAGCTCACGTTAAGTGTTCTTAGCACAAACAAACAAAACCAACCACAAAGGGACACAGAAACTTGGGGAGGCGACGGACATGTTTGTTACCTGGTATGTGATGATGGTAACACACACGTACACATACGTCAAAACTACCAAACTGCATACATTAATTACGCACAGAGTTTTGTCTACCAATTATAGAATAAAGCTGTGAGGGGAAGCTTTTAAAAAACAGCTGTTATTTATAAAAAAAGTCAAGCGAAGGTAGTGACTTCAAAGGGCTACTGGGTGAGGGGGCCCCCGGGGTGCTGGCTACGTGGCCGTGAGTCTCCTGTGAGCAGTCAGGGGGCTATGCACACATTTGTTGAGAACGTCAGCAAGCAATCCAGAAGCTTCAGAAATATCATGAAGTGCAAAGAGCCCCCCCAACCCCCCTCGGCCCCCCTCGTGTCTCTGCACATTGTCACTGCCGCTTTGGTGGCAGAGCACTTGACAATCAAACTTGAGTCAATGTTCAAAGCACTTTCCGGAAGAACATAATTAGATTAGAATGTTACATTTGTTAATTTTTCAGTTGCTCATTAAAATTGACATGTCATTTGATTTTGACAGAAACCTTTTCATCTTGATGTAAGACTGTAGGCTCTTTTAGAAAAAAATAAAGCTATATTTAGGAAGTTCTGAAATATGACAACTGCAATAATGAAACAGAAACCTCTCTCTCCATCATTCATATCTAAGAATCACGAAATAAATCATCTTCCCCATAACGTTTAAAAAGAAAAACAGCTGGGGCCGCAGGCTTTATCTAAACTTTTAAAAAGATGAGCCCATGACGGGAGGAAACGGAGTCTGGGGAGGTGCTCAGCGCATGACGCTGAGCCTGCTCTGTACAGGAGCCGGGGAACTGGGACACAGGTCACGGGTTCTAGAAAGGTCTTCACGCCCTTCCTAAATGATGTCAGCCTTGCTAGGCTGCTCTGTAACACAGACCTGCTGGGTTGTGCTCATTCCTGCAAGGAAAAGAAAAAGACCCCTCTGGGTTCTGGCTGTGCCGTGTCCAGTGGGGGCTTCTGGAAAGTCAGAACAGAACCAGCCTGGCGGCGACCATCAGACAACCAGGGGTGGGCAGCGGGATGCACAGGGACCCCGGGATGGAGAGCCTGGGCCCAGTCCCCCTCCCGTGGACCAGCCACGTGCTCTGGGGCACGTGAGCTCAGTCCTTGCACCCTTCCAGGTGTGCCCTTGCCACTGCAAAGCGGATGGCTCTCTTCCCTCAGTCTTTCTCAACTCCAGCGGCTGGAAGGAAGGCCTCCAAGGACTCAGAGCAATTGGAAATTTAAGATGGAGGGAGTCCTCCTCTCGGACTGAGGATAAGCAGGGACTACCCTGCAGTGCTCTGTGAAACGAGCAAGAAAGGGACGAGCAAAGCGTCTGGGGACTCAGGGTTTCCTGGTTATGGCAGCTGGTCACTAAGACCACAGCGGCCACTGTGCAGAGGAAGCAAGACTCAGGTATGGCTGTCGCACAGCGCCAAGCACGCAGCTGACACTCCGTAAATCTCTTTCTCCCTCCCTCTTCCTGAGCTTCATGCAAAACACTGGCTCTTGCACGGGACGGGGGTTTAGCTGACGTGGACCTTCGACGCAAAGGCCATGCTTCCTGGAGCCACAGCCATTTCTGAGCAGTCGGCAGACATCTCCTAAGGTATCCTCATTATCTGTCTCCCAGAGGTGTGACCAGAGCCACGCTTCCCGGCAGCTGTGTGGGCCGCTGAGCGATGGAAGCCATCCAGGGATGCTCCATGAAAACCCAAGAGTGGGGCAAAAGAAACGAGCCTCTAACCCTCTCACTGCCAGTGATTCTTAAAGCCCAGCTGCAACAGTGCGACTCCCGCCCAAACCTCCGTCACCCCAGCCTCGTGTCGTCACCAGAAACCCCCAAGTGTGGTCCATCCCACAGGGGATGACTGAGCCAGTGGGCATGAGGATGGAACGAGGGCTTCCACCTGCGCGGTCCATCCAAAGTACCACGAAAGCTCAGTAGCGACAGCTATCACTCAGGATATGACCCACCCCACGTCATTGCTGACCGGGGAGTAAAAGCTGGTACTGAAACCAGCCCGTGATTTCAACATTCACAATAGAAAGAGGGATTTTTTTTTTTTTTAATGGAAGATGCTGGGGTGCAGAACGAGGCGAGGCAAAGAGAAGTGATTTTTTGTGTCTGTGATTCTGGTTTATTTTCATTAAAGGACAGACTGGAGAATCTGTTTATTGCTCAACCCAAGAAATCCTTCTACGATGGTGTTACCTAATGAGTTAGAACTAAATAGTATGGACGTCATCTTTTTTCAAATTTTGAAATAGTTTAAGACTCAACGAAGTTTGCAAAATTAGTGTAGAAAGTGCCTGGTCTTCCTCCCCAGGGTCCTCCAATGACGGCACCTGACATCACCCAAGTCCCTCCCGGGGCAGGAAGATGACCTTGGCACCGTACTACTAACTCAGGTACAGACCGCGTTCGCAGTTCAGTGTTTTTGCCCCTTTTTAATGGATATAATTAATTGACTGTATTTCTCCAACAGGTAGGCATTCCAAGTGGAAATATGCCTTTTTCATAACAATATTCTTCTAACTCCACGACATAAACGCAGAGTAGCACAGCTGATGACAACACAGTATCTTCCGTAGCTTTAGTCAATGGCACCACCAAGAATAACTGAGAGAAGTGGCCAGATACAGATCGAAACATAGTTGCTGTGCTTTGTGGAAGTCCCACAGTTCATAACTGGGGAGCACATTGTCCCCCTCTGTCACGTGTTGGGGACAGAACAGCCCAGCCAGTTCCGGCAGCAACAGCGGGACCACTCAGTGCCCAATTCCTGGCCAAACGCAAAACCACGTCCCGCCTGGGACACACAGTCTTTGCAGATGGAGCAAAAGGGTCTCACCACTGTCACTTCATGAACCGTTCTCAACTGGGGGCAATCTGTCCAACCTGCTCCCACCCCAGGGGCACTGGGCAATATCTGGTGACATTTTTGGTTGTCACACCTGGGGTGCTTCTAGTATGCCGTGGATGGAGACCAGAGATGCCGCTAAACACCTACGGTCCCCAGAGCAAAGAATGATTCAGCCCCCAGGTCAGCAGTGCCAGGTTGAGAAACCCTGACGTGTCTTATGTCTTTGACTGTCATACGCAAAGATTTCTTATCATCATTGTTCTTATAAAAACTTATAAAACTTTCATATTTTTTTTTTGCATAGTGGTTGTGGGACGGTCAAAGAGTAGGAAAACAATGAACAAATCTCTGACCTCAAGTATTTCATAATATTAAAATACGAATGTGGTTTATTTCCTGTGTTTTTTTCCTCCTCATTTGAATAATCTGAAGGGGTGTGTGTGTGTAGATTGTTTTTTGCTTTCGTTTTTCCTTTAAAAATCACACGTTTAATGGGCACCCACACACCAAATGGGACTCATCTGTGTTTTTGTCCCTCCCATAAAAGGACACGATTTAATTACTTTATCAGCGTTTTCCTTTGTTCCGATTCAAGTTCAATTAGTTGGAGTAAATGGCACAGTGGATGTGACAAAGCTTTGAAAAGAGTTTAAAGCTCTACACACATAAAGTGTCATCAAATGAAAAACAATCTGTCCCAACTGTAACTATGTGCTGTTTGCATGCGTGAGTAACAACAGACCACCACCTCTAGAATGACTCCGTATTTACAAATCACTTACACACGCAATGTTGCATGAAAAAAAGGGAAGCAGTGAGCTGTACACAGACAACCAGCTCTACAGACAGTCTATCTGGAAATTCAGGCCCAAACCAGCTTCCTTTTCCGTCCGTAGGTAGATCTGGTTGAATTAATCATATCTCTTCTCCCTTTACCTTGAGAAAAGCCAAGCAAAGTGGCTGGTCTGTCCTGGCACAGCCATCGGCAGCTCTTAGCCACTGTCATCAGGAATCCTTTCCCCAGTATTAACCATTTTCAATTTTACTTTAATAGTGATGTAACCGCAGAACCAGGTCAGACTCATCCTGTCCTGCTTCTAACAGGACCCAGAACCAAACTTTTCCCCACTCACAAGTATCACTTGTAACTAACTGCTCTGCCCACGGGACCAAACCACCAGCCATGACCGAACCGGAAGCCGGAACGTTTTCAGAAGCGAAGGGGCCGCTGTCCAGGAAGGTCTGGTGCTGAAACCCCTTAAGTCCCGCCCCGACCCCGGATGGGGAGACCGGTTGGAGCCTTGCGTCCTGTCTCCTCGCCTCGGAGCTCGCCAATCAAAGCTCTTTCTCTTCTCAAAAGCCAGTGCCATAGTATTGTCTTCTACGCGTGTGGGGCAGCGTGCCCTAGCTCAGTAAAGCACAACGCAGCACTACAACTCCACTTCCTAGCAATGAAAAGAACTCACTACTTACAGGGGACGAAAGCAAAGTTATCTGCATTGACGATCAGGTGGGCAGACGGATGGCGTCTCCTCCCCAAGGGGATGGCAGAAAGTTGCATGTCCACTCCCACACCCCCACCTTTTGTCTCAAAGGAATGTGGCCCTGACGTTTCCCTTGGTTGGACCCACTTTCTGTTGCATGTCTTGTCCCCCACCCCATGATACCTGCAACCTCCCCAGGTGTTCATAAAACGACTTTAGTGAGAAGTATGGCTCTTGACTTAGAGGCTGCTGGGAGGAGACTTACTTTACAAAGGGGCACCCCACGGGAGGCCATGGCAGGTGGCAGAGGTGGACTTGACACGGGCTCAGAACTTTTAGCCTTACAGTTCCCCCCACCCCCCACTCTTTAACCCACCCAGGAATTCACCTGAGGATACAACAAGCCGTGACCTTGGACAAGGCCTCCTGAGGGCGATTGAACATTTCCAGCACAAAGGAGGAAACAGAGGCACGGTTAGAAACGGATGGAGCATGGGTGGCGGACCATGCTGGCCAGCTCGGGAAGCTGGATTCCCCATCTGTAAATTGCTGGGCCAAGGAATCATCGGAGGGAAAATCAAGACAGAAGCCAAACCAGGATGCTCACTACACAGCGTTTCATTTCAAGGTACCAGCAGCTAACGAGTCGGCCAACCTGACTGTACCTCACACGTTCTGCACGTCAGTGCAGCTGCCCAGAGTCAACAGTTTTGTGTGTGTGTGTGTGTGTGTGTGTTTTCCACTTTGCTTAAAGCAGAACAATGAAAAGGACTCCAGCCCTTCAGTAGTAAGCATCTAACTAATCGATTGGCCAGGATAACCTAAAAATAAAAATTGAAGGGAGAGAGGAGGTGCTGAAGCGGATACCAAGACCCCAGGCACCTGGGCAGTCAGGTAAAGTCTTCACGGAGGACGACAGCCTGCAACAGGGTGTGCGGGGGAGGGAGGGCAGCTCTGCAGCCTGCCGCCCACCGCCCAGGTCCCTGCCGCCTGCCTCACCCAAAGGGGAAAATGAATCAATTAATAAAAACAAATTACCTTTTACCAAGTGAAATAAAAGCTAGTATAAACGAAGAACTGTGTGTGTGGCAGATTTACACATGCTATAACCATTCCATTTCAGGATGGAAACGCTTTAATGTGATATTAAAAAAGATCAAATTAAGCTTTAATGAATGTGATATTCGGTGTCAGAAATGGCACAGCAGCTCTCACGTTTTCAGAGTTCACAGACTGTAATTCCACCTGCCTCAGCTGCGGAAGGGGGGCTGGCCACCCGCAGGCCTCTCCCAGCCTCCCCAGTGCTGGCTCTGCCTGGGGGCGCAGGGGGGCCGGGGAGGTCAGCGTGGCCACGGGGAGGGTGGGAGCACACAAGCCGAGGGGTGGGAGCACCCCTGCCATGAAGAGCCCTGCGCTGGGTATTTGGGAGGAAAGACGTGGACTCCTCAGACCCTTTGCTCCCGAGACGGTGAAATTCCACGCACCCCAGGCCAGAGGCAGCTCCACACCAAGCAGAAAACAAATGACTTAGCTCTCTCTTAGGAAAAGGATAAAAATTAATGAACTGACCTTAAACCGGTTGCACCAAGACCCGTGTTCACCTTTCGCAGGAAGATAAACGCCACGCGATTCACTAAGGTCCCAGAACGCGGCCGGCGCTCCTGCGAGAAGCCCGCGTGGAAGCCGCGCGGGCCCGCTGTCCCGCGTTGCATTGTGGGAACCGAGTGGGCTCTGCCCATCAACGCCGGTCATCAGGTAAAGGTGTGGTGGAGAGGCGGGCTCAGGGAGGGGAGACTCCTGGGCGCAAATCCCGGTCGCCGCCAGCCCTTGCCGGACTGACTTTTCTGTGCCTCAGCCTCCCCCACTGTGAGACAGGAATGGCTCGGCTTTCTCAAGAGGTCCCCAAAGATGAACGAGGGAGCGTGCTGTGTACCTGTCGACAGCCTGGCAGCAGGAAGTCTGTCTGGAACTCATAACAACGCCCTCAAGCAAAGGCCGATGGAGCCTGCCGCCTCCTCCATCCTTGAGACTCCTTGTTTCTCCCTCCCAAACAAGGTTCCTACGGACGCGTTCGATTGTGTTTAGGAAATACTGCATCGTGTTGCTGTTGATTTACCCCCTCGCCCAGCGGCTGTCCCGCATTCCTCAGCTGTACGAGCAGTGAGGATACAGGGCCTGGCTGCCTCGTCCTGGAGGCGCTCAGAGGCCAGCGGACACACAAACATTCACGGGGCCAGAGAATGGTCATCGCACAACTTTGCAGAAACGACCAACAGGAAATCCAGCAGCCCTGCTTCTGGGGAGCGAAAGGCCCTTCTGATGGACATGGTCATGACAGGAACAGACCATCTTGCAAGTGTTCTTCAAAGCAGCACAAAGTGTGGGTTCACATGTAGTCTTGATAAGGGGCGCAGACCCTCTTCCTCCTGCGTTCCCACCGCGATCGCGATTCTACTCGCCCTCCGAGGCCCAATGCGAGCGGCACCTGCATGGGTCCTCGCTGCCCTCCAGCACAGGTGGGCATCCACTGCTCCTTAACACTGAATGACCCCCTTCATCCTCCTGCCTGGGTTGGAGGATTATAATCCTTTCTTCCCCGAGGAGGCTGAAAGCTCCTTCAGGTTAGCGGCCTCTGATAAACAGACAGAAGGGACTTTGGGCCTTCAGGCCTGGGGCCCGGGAGGTCTGGGTGTGCACTGCTTACAGATCTGTTCCCGGAGGAGGCCAAGATCAGGACCCCTGCACGGGCTGCTCAGAGGGCTAAAGAAAGCACTGCAGGTCAAAGCTGGGCTTGGTGCCTGGCCCACAGGAAGGGCCGGCCAACTGGCCAACTTTACCAGGAACGGCGGTGACAGGTGCATGCAGGTGGCACCCATTCTGTGCTCAGCACTGTTCTGAGCACTTTACTGAGGCAACCCTACAAGGGAGGTGCCATTCTCACCTCCCTTCACAGCTGAGGCCATTGAGACCCAGAGATGCGGAGGCCATGCAGCCCTGAGGGAGGAAGTTGTTTCCTAACATTCACTTGGGCTGATTCCTCCCAAGCCTCCTGGGAGGCAGGCACTGTCATCACGCCCATTTTGCAGACCAGAAGACCGAGGCCAGACAGGTCACATGGGTGTCCCCACTGACGTGGGTGTCTGTTTGTGATACCCACTCACCAGTAACTGGTAGAAGGTGCTCGGTGGGAACATGTGGGAGGGTGGTGGGCATGCATGCCTGTCTTGATAGTCAGCAGTATAGAAACCATGCCGCGTGGGACTGGAGGGATCTCACAGAACGGATCTGGGCCTTCCAGGGCAGGGGGGGAGGCGCTGCTAGGGCACGTCAGTGTCCTCTGCAGCGGGGACCACGAGGCTCTTCAGAAATGCCCGTGTGTGGCCCTGATGGAGCCCACACCGGCTTGGGGGCCTGAGAACAGCCGAGACCCACTGCGTGGTGTCTGTGGAAAAGGTACAGGAATGTCTAAGGAGCAAGAGCAGGGAGGTACCTCCTTCCTCCAAAAGGCTGTGGGGACTCCCTGGGTTCCCCAGGCCTGGGAACCAGCAACAGTGAAGAAAGGGAGGAAGCTGGAGTGTGCATCCACCCAGTGCCTGGGATGCACGAATGACGACAGAGGCTAGAGTCTCACTATCATTATTCCTTGGAAGTTCTTGGAGAACATGACGGCCCTGTCTGGATGGGGGAGATGACACGTGGCCTGAGAGGAATCAGGTAACTTGGGTCACACCCTGTCCATGACGGGAAGCATATAGGTCCCCGTCACCGGGAGGCCCGTCCACAGGTGTCCCCCCTAGAAGCTGCCTGGGCCCTGTCTGCGCCTGTAGGGAGACGAGACCCTGAAGGCCATGCTGGCTTTTGAATGAATCTGCTCAGACCTGACTGAGAACACGAGCTACAACCTGCAGGCTAAAAGGGTCGACTCTGAGCCAACAACACATTTCAGGATAAAACCACGGAGGTGGGGGGAAGGGTAGAGGGGAGTGGGAAGAATAACAAGGTAATGGAGAAAGTGACTCCTTGGGTCCTTCCTGCATTACTTTCATATCTGGTTTAGTTCTCTCCACAGTCCCGTGAGGGTGGCACGTCCAGTATCCTCACTGCGCAGCCCACGGGGCTTAGCCACTTGCCAAATTCCAAGGTCAGGAGCTGCAAAGAATGAATCCAACTCAGAATGCATACCCTGCCGGTGGGACGGTAAACAGACGCCTCTTAAAAACGGTTTGGAGCTGTCTGCTGAAGCTGAGCACACACCTGGGCAGGCCCCAGGAGTGCCTGTCCCAGCTGTCCAGCCCTCGAAGGGCATGCATCCGTCCACCCGCGGGCGAGACCAAGAATCTCCCTTGCGGCCCTATCGCCTGACACCGGTGATCGTCCCCATGCCAGCAGCAGGCGATGGACGAACCCATTGTGGTCTCTGTTCCCAAGAACCACACAGTAGGTCAGCACGTTGGATGGGCTCACCAGAGAAAAATCTACACAGGAAAGAGTCCATGTACCTAAAATTCAAAAGCAGGCAAAGCGAATCTAGAACTCAGGAATCTGGTTCCCCTTCGGGAGGGGACGGCCCTCGGAGGGGCCTGGGAGTGCTTTCTGGGCGGCTGGTGCATGTGACGAGCTGGCCACACTGTCATCTCGTTTGTGAAAATTCATATCCAGCTGCGTGCTTATCGTCTGTCCGTTGTTCACTGTGCGTGTTATATCCCAATACATTTAAAAATCCCTTGGTACAAAAATAGGACACGTGGTAGGAGCTGAAGTGATGGCCCTGCCTAGCGTCCTTGCCAGGACGAGGTGCGTTACGAGGAGACGGGCAGCTGTGGGCAGCGGCTCCCGGCGCCTGAGAAAGAGCTGAGTGCGAGCGCCGGGCTCGCTCTCCCCAGCCTGGGAACAGAGCCTGGTTCTTTTTGGTGACTGCTCTCGGCAAGGCCTGGTCTGACATCTCATCCCAAGCCAGCACTGGGCCTGTGTTATTACTGTCGATCAGGGCTCCGCACCTTCTGACCCTTTGCTTTAAAATAGCTCAGCCGCTGAGCTTTCTGCCAAGTGACGCTGTAGTTTTATTTTCCATGATGCTGACTCAGGGATGCAGGTCGGAGGCAGATGGAACCTCCAGGCGGTGAGGACGCAGTTTCTGCCTTCGATGCATGACGCCTCTTGGCCACTGTGCCTCAGTTTTCCCATCTGTCAAATGGAAGCTGTGATCATATCCACCTGGCAGGGCGGTTACGAGCTCCTGAAGAGAGACGGGCATGACGCTTACTCAGCATCTGACGCAGGCGCCGTAAGTGACAGCTGTTGTCATCGTGAGAAATCAGAGCCTGGGAGGGAGGTGCAGTGGGAGAGGAGCTCTAAACTGACTGCTCTGATGAGAGCGGGGTGTGTGGGTCTGCTGGCCTGTCCCGTGGTACTGAGTCCCCAGGGGGAGGAGCCTACGGCAGCTGCTGGGGGACGAGATGGCCTGTGTCCACTTCCCAGCCCAAGGCCCCAGCAGGTGGGCGGCAAGGACCAAGGCTTCGCATCGCTCCTGATCCTGGGGCAAGGTACCTGAGAGCCAGCACCTGCTGAGGGGCGGGCTGTGGGGGAATCACACCAGGGAGGTCGGGCCTGGCCGGTGACAGGAAAGAGACTGTGGTTAGCCCAGGAGGAGTTAAAAACAGTGTCGGATGGGAGGACAGTCTGTATGAAAACTAGGCCAGCCAGAGAGACGGAGAGAGAAGAAAGGAACGAGGGGAAGGGGAAGGAGGGGGAGAGAGGAAGGAGGGAAGGGAGGAGGGAAGGAAGGCGGAGAGGGGCGTGACAGCAAGACCATTAGATTAGCTCTCCCAGACAGATGTAAAAAAGTCAGATGCAATTATTTTGCCTTTGTTTGTGGTGGTGCCTAAAAGTCTTCATTCCTGGTTACAGTAAAAGAAAGGCAGTGCCCACAGCGGGGACGGCAACGCAGCCCAGAGTCCCAGGACTGGCTGTGCACTGGCTCCTGACGCCTGGACTTGATGGAACCCACAGCGCAGTTGTTTTCACAAAGGACATTCGGGGTGGAATGAGGGGGACCCAGTTCCTGACAGACAGCGTCCATCGCTCCAGTGCGGACAGAAAGCCCCGCCGTCACTCGGCAGCCTGACCAGGAGGGCTGACTCTCTGACGAGCGGGCTCTCCGCACGTGGCTGGCGGGACTCTGGGCCTTCGTGGCCTGCTGGGCTTCATGCCAGTCCAGGGCTGCACGCTCCCCAGGGGCCCCAGGTCCCATCACGAGGGTGACCCCACAGAGCCTGGAGCCCCGTGAGGTGGACGCGGCTGGGCCTGCAGGGTGCTGGCCACACTGAGACATGAAATTTTTTTCGTCATTTGCCAAAATGCCAAAGCGAGCTCATTCCACATTAGAAAAAGAATCCCAGTTTCCTTTTCTCTAACACAGGACTATGAACCCTGCACTGTGTGTGACACTTTGAAGGAAGCTTGGGGACAACAGCGTCTTGCTTCTAGGTGAAGGGTGGAGGCCCAGTGCTGTCAAGGGTCCCCTGCCCCAGACGGCCAGGCCAGGTGAAGGCACATCTGTGCAGAGGCCTTGGGGACACGCAGCCCCTCCCACCAGCCCGCAGCTGCTGCCGTGAGCCTATGGTCACCACTCACAGGGAACATCACGTTTATGACCTAAATCCTCTCCACCCCAGTTCCATAACCGCTCCCAGGACAATGAATATTTGGGCCAGAATCCCATGTGCGCTTCCCGAGGCAGAATGACTCTATCGCTCTCAATCCAGCCCCACTGCCGAGGGTCGTGTCAACATGCGACCAGCCAACTCCAAGCCCAGTAAATATTTGGCTTCAGCAAAGATCGGGTCACTCAAATTAATGCCCGTGGCCCTTGCATGGACTGGTGACAAAGAGCAAGGATGGTCGCGGGGGGTGATCGGAGGCCAGGCCTGCAAACCTGGGAGGGGCTGGGGGTGAGCACGGAGCGGGGGGGCAGCTGTCCTCCCAAGTGGGGACAGCCGCTGCTCACCTGTAGCTGATTACAGCCACATTGGGATGCAGGCCTGGAGTTGTCGGAGTTTTTTAAAAAGCTGTTTTTAAGAGAGAAGGAAGCTAAACGGGTTGAGTTTGAGAGACAGATTTGGTTGGAGGCCGAGGAGGCCTGGCTGTGACAGTAGCTGACAGTAACCACACCCAGCCCGGCTCTGCCACTTGAGAGCCATGTCGCCATGGCTCTGTGCCTCGGTTTCCTCCCTGTGAAAGGGGTGGGAGCAGTATATGGCCTGCAGGCTGCTGAGGGGCCGACATGGGACCGCGTATGGAAAGCTGTGAGCAGAGCCTCAGCCTGCGCAGACGTTCCTGCGTAAAGACCACACAGAGAGGGAGCATTAGGAGGTAGGAGGAAGTTCATGACCACCCCCCATCGTGGGCTGCAGGCCGGGGCCGGGGCACCCGCCGCCCGCTGAGACCCACTCCGGCACCTTGTGACATCACAGCAGACGGGGCTCCTCGCAGGCAGTGACCACAGGCGGTCCATGGGCAGAAGAGGTCAGGGCCGGGCATGGCAGGAACGGCTCTTCAGCTGTGTGCGTCTGGATGTGGACAGACACACAGCCATGGACGCAGCCTTTTGAGACTGCGAAGGCTGCTGCATGGACAGACGGCATGGCCTCCATCCTGGCTTTGCCATTTAATAACGGGGGGAAAAACAACAACACAAAACTTGACTGTCTTGATCCTACTAAAAAATGACCTGGTTTTGATGGACCGGACTCATAATTTGTCAAAACAAACAAAAAAGCACCCTGGACTTCACAGCCTTCAGAGCCCCCAGGGGCATGGGGTTCTCTTTCAGGAATTAATTTCCTGAGCTCACACCAATGAGTCTACACCAGCAGGAGCAGACAGCCTGTCCCTGCTGCCCGCAGGCTGTGTGCCACCCGCCACTGGCCACCACGGGTGTGTCTGCTGCAGGCCACCAGTTACCTAACTGAGGGGAGGACGTCTCTGGAAAACACAGCTCCAGGCTGCTCGTCTGGTCTTTGGAAGACGACACTGCACCGTTTGTAAGTGATTGCCCATGAAAGGACTCGCCCACCCCCTTCCTCTCCCTCCCCTGACCTATTTTAGCTTCTAAGCCGGCACTTGTGGGACTGGGTCGTGAAGGAGGAGGGCGTCGCTGATGCAGTTTTCATGGACTTAGCCACTGGGCCTCTCATTCTTCTGGGCCGGAGACGTGATGAAGTTTGTGATTCCAGCTGCAGTCAGGCCTCTGGGAGGAGAGGAGGGTCCATCTACATGACTAGGGCTCACTTTTCGCCTCCCGCCGGCCTGGCTGTAAAAGCCCCCCCCCACACACACGAGTGCACACCCCAATTACCACGATGGGGACTTGTGAGAGGGACAATCTGGCGGGGCCACAGTGGGACACGGGCAGAGAGGTCGGGGAGGGCACACAGTATCTGCAGGCCAGATCACCGGTGCCCCGCTGCTCGCTGCAGCCAGGAGCCAGGCTCTGGTTCACGTCTCTGACCAGCCCCAAAGCCGCAAGCTGACAGCGTCTCCGCAGACACAGTGGACTTGGTGACAGACTTTGCACCAGGAGGAAACAAGACGAAGTCAGTACGTGGAAGGGTATTCGTGGTGAAATCCCAGCAACCCCCGCAGGCAGGCCTTCCAGTTCTCAAGAGGCGAAGAGGTCCCTCTCTCTGCAGGCATCTCATCGGGAATGCAGGAATTGTCCAGATATTTACTCTCCAATATCTCCATGAAAACAAAAATGAGTTTCACGTGTATCAATGTCTTCAGGGCAGGAAAGCAAGACTGAGGGCCAAGATATGGGAGAGCGTCCAGGACGACTTAATCTCAGGAAAGTGATTAGCTCTGTTTCTGACTAAGAAGCGTGGAGTGCTCTAACGTCTGCCTGCCAGCTATTTGCTAAAAATCGAAATCGCCTCTCTCTGCCTTTCCTTCTTCATCGATACAACGGCTACAAAGTCGCGTCATGCATAAACAAGCAGATTTGTAAAGAGCTGAAAATTGCCTTCAGTAAATGTTTGAAAGTACCAAGTGCTGGTCAAAGGGATGACCTGTTTCTCTTAGAATCCCTTCCCTGGTGGCTGGAGAAGGCATGTCTCTGTGTCTATAGTCTAGCGCAAGCTAATATGATGTAATGGAAGGAAACTTCCAGTGAATTCTCCCTTTGAGGGGAACACGTAGGACCATTGCAGCACAAGCTGTGGCATCAGGGCAGATCACGGAAGTGAAGGCAGGTGTAAGATGTCTCCTAGGCCAGTGGTCCCCAGACGGGGATTTCCAGGCTCTACCACTGGAAACCGCAGTCAGGCTGGTGGGGTGGGGTCAGGTGAGTCTGATGCACACGCCCACCAGCAGGAGCACAGTAGGTGACAGTCCCACACGGTGGACACTTCCTGTTCCACTGACAATACGGTCTTGCCCGATTGGTGCATTTGTCTCAGGCACTTAGGACCTACCTCCCCTAAAATAATTTAGGGGACATGTTTCTGCCACCTTGATCACCTCCCAAACAGTCCCCCTATGGATGTCCAACCATGAGGCAGTGATGGGTAACGAGAAGGGGTGGCCAGTTACCTCCCGGCCCCCACAGGCCATGGCGCCAGCAGCCGACAGCGGTGGCATTTAATGCAGGACTCGTGTCTCTCAGAGGAACTCATCAGCCCATCTGGCCATTGGGGGCATTCAGATAATAAACGTGCCACCCACCCCTCTGATGGAGCAAAACAGCCAGCCAGGCCAGCTGAGCACCCACGCAGACGCACCCCTGCCCTCTGCCCCGTGTGACCCCCAGAGCAGCAGGGGACAGGGGGGCAGGGCTGGGAGAGGCTCTTCCTGTGGAGGATGTGAACCCAGGTGCTGACACATGCTGCAGCGGGTGGCATGTGGCTGTCCCCATCCCTGAGTGGTCCCCATCCCCCAGCCAGAAGGCCTCCTTCCACTCTGGGTGCCAAGCAGTGACCTAGCACCGTCTCTGTCCTGACCTTCGGGCCATCAGAGGTTTCCGTGCCAGCCAGGAGCAGCTTGCCACACAGCGGCTCCAATCCCCCAGGCCACCTGTTCCAAACCCCCACGTAGATGCAGCCAAGCCAGGCTGGGCAGACCCTCCATCTGCTCATGAGAACGCCCCCACCTGCAGTGTCTACCGACCGTTCCCTCACACCGGTCACCCTGCAGGTGACCAGCCCAGAAGCACAGCCCTCTGCGGTCCAGAGGGGACTCAGA
This sequence comes from Rhinolophus ferrumequinum, assembly GCF_004115265.2. Classification (NCBI taxonomy): domain Eukaryota; kingdom Metazoa; phylum Chordata; class Mammalia; order Chiroptera; family Rhinolophidae; genus Rhinolophus; species Rhinolophus ferrumequinum. The sequence goes on from NC_046306.1 coordinate 1,710,675, forward strand.
GCGGCACACGCGTGACAGCGGCTGGACCAGCTTCCGTCTGGCATGTGAGGGTGGCTCCTCAGGCCTCGGTCCCCACTTCGAGTGTTAAGGCCCAACGGGGTGGGACCCACGGCTGCGGCTCAGATGCCATTTCTGAATTTACGTCCATCTCAGGAGGACGCGGCGCTCTCCGCGAGTGCATTTATTTATACATTGGCTGACTGATCGATTGGCTGACCAAATAGTTTATAGTGACACAGGGACTCTGCTTCTGCTTCTACAACACTAAGGGGCAAAAAGCATGACAGGAGCTTGAGAGCCCAGTGTGGCTTCACTGGGGAAACTGTGTACAGAGGCAGGAGGACACCCCAAAGTATCAACAGCGATGGAATATGGGCGTTCTAAGTCATCTTGTTTATACTTTTTAAGAGGCCTTTTGTTTTCCGACAGTTTTAGATCGACAGGAAAGCTTTGCAGACAGCACAGAGCTCCCACCTTCTCCGTTACTGACATCTCACCTCACTGTGAAACGTCTGCTACAACTAACGGACGGGTATTGACGTCTTATTATGAACGGAAGCCCATACCTTTTTCAGATTTCCTTAGTCTTTACCTTTTTGTGTCTGAGGACCCACCCAGGATCCCACATGACATGGAGTTAACTGTCACCTCTCCACAGGCTGCACTTGGCAGTGACAGTTTCTCAGCCTGTCCTTGTTTTTGGTGACCTTGACAGTTTGAGGGTTACCGGTCTGGGATTTTGTAGAACAAACCATTGATTTTCACATGCACCACCGTTGGTGTCTCTTAGAGCAGACACTTGTCTCTGAGACACAGGGAACCCCACTGGCGCTGCTGGCTTTTCTTCAAACTTTTTCTGAAAAGCTCAGCGAACTTCTCAGAGGAGCCGCCAGGCCAAGTGCCCCGGGCACCTCCTCTTTGGTGTCACATGCTCACTGAGAACCCTTCATCTCCATTTGGATTCCCGGCTTCAAATAAGAACTAAAAATAAACCAAATCCACTTACAAAATAGATGTTGAGTGAGCTAACTGAACACTGCATTATCTGAGGCTGGTTATTATAATCAAGATGGTTCTGCCTTGTTCTACAATCTCCTAATTAGATGTGGTACCAAGAGCTATTCCGGCTCTTAGAAAAATTACCTTTGGAGAAAATGTATGTGTTTATAACCGTCTCTCTCTGTGTATATGTACTTATTTGTAGTTGTGCATCTGACTCAAGAAACTACATTCTGCTAAAAACTCACACAACATGTTGCAAACTCACAAAGGGAAACAAAAAACCCCAGACTCTCAAAAACGGGGCATATTTCACTAAATCCTCATTGTAAGGGAACTGTGGCAGTGATGGGCCAGAGTCAAGTAGTCTTATTTTCCCCAGTGGCCTGGGGCGTTCACGCCTCGCATCTGCTGTGCAGACCTCCAGAAGCTTGCTGCGTACTCTGAAACCTGCTGGCGGCACAGACCCCGGTGCCTTTCTAGTTTGATGTAGTCTCTCCCATGTGTTCATTTTTACTTTCGTTGCCTTTGCCCGGGGAGACATATCCCCCCAAAATATTGCTAAGACTCATGTCAAAGAGTTTCCCGCCTCTGTTCTCTTCTAGGAGTTCCATGGTTTTAGGTCTCACATTGGAGTCTTTAATCCACGTTGACTTTACTCTTGCATATGATATAAGAAAGTGGTCTAGATTCATTTTTTTTTTTTGCACCTATCAATCCAGTTTCCAAATACCATTCCTGGAAGAGACATTTATTTCCCTGCTGCCGTCTCACCTCATTTGCCATAGGTTAATTGACCACATCCTTCTCAAGCTCTTCCAAAAATTTGAAGAGAACAGAGCACTTCCAAACTGATTCTACGAAGCCAGCATTACCCTGGTACCAAAGCCGATTTCCTTCCTAAAACATTGAAACCCGAAGCAGCACCACCCCACCCTCAACTTAGACGAGCAGGCCCTCAGCAAAATTCCTCACCTCGGGACTCCAGAGAGCCCTCCCTCAATCGCTGTTATCACCACGTACAGGTCCACCTTGTATTTGATTCCCCTGAGCCTTTTTCTTTCCAACTCTTGCAGGCTGGCTCAAGTTTCTGTCACTCAGAGTAAAATTCTTTGCACCTAGTTGACGCCATATAAATATTCATTGAGTAAAATTCTTTGATACACTTCAGCCTAACTCACGGAGTTGGCAAAATGGAGGGTTTATGCTAAAGGGGGAAAGGACCAAAATACTGGTGATACCACTTAATCCTTCAGCAGCGATCCCCCCACATTTCTTCCACTCAATAGCCCCCAGGAAGTCGCTGCCATTGAGAACCGGATCATCGATGTAAGAAATGTGAACTGAAGAAACATCACAGGCAACCAAACTGTTTAAACATGTATATTGCGTTCATGATACTCAAGTTTAAGGCTGAGCTATGACTGCAATTGGATTTTAATAAGGACACAAAATTGTCTAGTTTTGTTTCTTGCTTGCACGACATAGGAAAATCAGATGCAACACATATGTAAGTTTCCTAACTCGTAATTTTGGAAAAGACTCATTTCTTCCATAATGGGTCATACTCTGTTGACTCCCCTCTATAATCTATGTAGATATTTAACACTATTAATAAAATCACTTTACTTTTTACTATTATTTGCATTCGGAATTCTTCCGGGGCAGCAAGTGACTGTCAAACGCTACAAGAGATGAGGTTAATTTATGACGTTTGAATTGCGTTTGTCCAACTCCAACTTCACGTTTGGAGATCATCTCAGACCAATCACAGACCCGGCTCATGTCTGTGCATCCGAGTCTCTTTACCAACATATCAGCAGAACTTTGCCACTTTCATTAACAGGGGAGATTTATAAAGAGTGGAAACTCCCTGTGGACCTGGGATGCTACGGACAGACAAGCAGCAGTGGACGCGACGCTGGGAGGGCCCCAAACACACACCAGACCCTCAGCTTCTTGGGCTTGATGACGCTCCCGTTTGCTCATTCTTCCCACCAGCAGCTATTGAGAGCCCATCGTGTGCCAGCCATGTTGCCATGCATTGGTGACACACAGACGAACAGAAACACCCCCACCCATGGCCCTCTTGGCACGACAGGCGAGAGCAGGCACACCTTCCGGGGTCCACGGGGCCCCTGAGAACAAAGCCCGGGGCCGAGCAGATAGCCAGTCAGACACCTGACGCCTCCACGTACCCGGCTCGCTCCTTCTTAGCATCACAAGGAGCAAAGACGCAAAGGACCGTCACGCCGGAGCCTTCACACCCCGCCTTCCGGTCACGTTTCTATTGACTGGGTTCCAGAGCGTGTTCCCCTGGAGCGACAGACATCGTACCTCTCGCGAGCTTGGAAGCCATTTTCAGAGCTCAGCATGCGTGTGGAACCACGCTTCCGACAGCCAGTGTCACAGGGTCACAGCAGAGGTGGCTCTGCTCTTTCCTGTTCTGTGTTCTTTTAGTAAGTTTTGCCCACAACCTTGGAAACACCCTGCACTGAATCGAGCCTGTCCAACGCGCCTCCATCACAGACCTTCCTTTCAAGATGAATTTAACATAATTCCCACAAGAAAAACAGCCTCAAGCCCTCACTTTAAGCAAAACGTTGAAACGTGAAACAATGAATGCTGAGCTGCCTAATGAAAGACGCACGGCCCCTGTAGTCAGAGCACTTTGAATAATGGCCCGGCCCTGAAGTCTCATCTTTTTTAATTTTATTCCCCATTAAATCAGACACTTCTAAATCCAGCCGGCAGGGTGGAGCCAGCAAAAGTGATGAGAAGCCCGGCGTGGGTATGAAAGTGGATGGTGGGCTTCCCGGCAAGCCCTGGGCCGAGATCAGGAGATCAGCCATCAGGAAGGAATCAGTGCAACTGTCCCTGGTACCAATTTAAATCAGATTGACATGCGGCAAACACAGCAGGCCTGCAGCGTGCACACTGGGCCCGGCACGCAGGGGAGGCGGGGTTCTGGGCCCTGCAACCAGCCCACGATGTCGGCACTCGGGTAGAGCGGACCCCCCTTCCCTGTGGTGTGGTGCCCTCCCAGTCCCGTTCCTGTTTGGTGAACAAGGTGGAGAAGTGACACGTCAGGACGGACGGCTCTGTCACCTGCGTACTGTGTGCTCTTGGGCAGCTACCTACCCCTCTGGGCCTCAGTTTCCCCATGGGCAAAATGAGGGCAAGAACCACATGCGGCTCACAGAGCTGAGGATTAGAAGAGCTGCTGAACAGAGGGCTCGCACGTCATCGGTTCTGATTGCCAGTGCTGACGTTCCTACGTGTTCCTGCAGTATTAACATTAATACGTTTTAAAGTCTCTGCCGTTGGGGAGCTCAGGGTCTCTCAACCTCAGCCTGCTGGCATTCGGGGCAGGGTGAGTGTCTGCTGGGGGTCGTCCTGTGGGACGTTTGGCAGCGTCCCTAACCTGTACCTAGTAGAGGCCAGTAGATAACTTCCCCCAGATTTGTGACAACCAAAGAACTCCAGACAATGCCAAACATCTGGCGGGTGCGGTGCCCTAAGGAACCACTGAGTTAAAAGTGAGAGGAGGCCCAGGATGTCACCCTAAGAATCCTCGGTGTAGAAATCCCCTTAAGATAATGTTTGAGGCCCAATTCTGGGACTTGTTCAATAGCAAATGTGTCTACACACAGTGTGAGAAGCACAAGGTCTGTAGCCAGAGATCACATCCAGCACTTCTGCCCCTGAATTTCACGTCACGCTGTCTCAGGCCAAACGAAGACATGAGAATCTGGGCAGAATCACAGGTCCTGGCCCAGCGGATGACCAGCCACGGCGCTGCCCCAGCCTGTGGTACGGCATGCCGAGACCTGAGACTCCAGGGCCCCCCAGACGTCTGTAAATACTGAGGTCTCCGTGCCAAGGACAACAGCGCCTGATCCAAGGTCAGGACTCAAGAAACCTCTCACTGCGGCCATGAGTGGAAAGGGAGCACCTCCCCCCCCATCCCCGCCCTGCCGAAGCTCAGCAGAGGGCAAGGGAGAGGGATTTCCCTGGAAAACCAGCCCCCAGACACGGCATTCTTACTGGACCTCGTTTTCGCTCCCTCCGGGGTGAGGCCAGGACGCACAGAGTTCAAACGGCAATACACCTTTTCACTGTAAGAATAAAACGCCAGTACTCAAGTGGAGTGATAACTAATCGTGCCCATTTTATCCTGACGTGCTGAATAACACTGAGCACGTGATAACTAAGAATTAGTCCATTCATTCAGAATATGCTTCGTTACACCTTGGATGCAATTCTCCTAAAGCCAAATGCTGTGCCTGGTTAGAGGTAAGTGTGACCTAGTCCTTATGACCTATGACCTATGATCTATGCCCTTCCACAGGCTCCGGAGATTTGGGGCAAGGGGCCAGCCCCACCTCACGTCTGGAGCAGCCAGAACACACTCGCTTTCCCAACATTCACGATCCAAGTACACCCCTCCAAGGACACATCGGGGCTGCTGTTTCAAAGATGTTACATTCACGTTTACTAACATCATTCTTTATTTTACGACCTCGTTTCCTATTTCTCTTTGGCCTTTCTTTGAAAGAAAGTCCTTCACATTTGCAATGAAGTCTGCATTGTGCAGGGCCCGATTTCAGACACTGGTCAACACCCTCCGGCCTCCACTTAGGGCTCTGAACGGACACCCTTACCTTGATCAGGAATGAGCTTCTTCTTTTCCCTGAAGGGCCACAACCTGGTTGTATGTGTCCTGTTTTAAAGCCAGTTACTCCACTCGCAGCCGACTCCCAGTCCCGTCTCATGCAAGACGGCAGGATTGCAAGGAGCCTCCTGCCCAATTCTTATCCGCGTTATATCAGGGAGGGCACTGTCCACAGTGCTTGTAACTCATCCATTTTCCAGGTACTCTAGGTTCTCCCTGGAATTCAACCAAGCCATTAAAACCATATTCACTCGTGCCAAACCATCTTTAGCTCACAGAAATGCTTTCAATGTGTTGTAGTTTAATCTTGTTCCCGCTGTTTCATTAAATAAAGGGGCAAACAACCACATAGAACCCTCCACTGTATTTTGTCCAGAAATGTTAAGACAGTTGTCTAATACGTTCCTCAGTGTCTCCAACGTAGGAGATCCACCCAATATGGAGTAATTCTTTCAGAAGTTAGTTCTGGTAAGGGTATTTTGTGTCAGAAACAAACAAAAAAAAAAATGAGGAAAGAGAATGTTTTTCCCTCATGATGTCTGCAACTGTTTTAACAGCTCTTATTTCCCTCTACCCTTTGGATGCCAGGAAGCTCAAGCCAGGTGTGAGGCTCACTTGTAGTGCTTTGGAAGGCCTTCACAGCATGGAGCTGGGTGAGCTCAGACAATACCAACCGTCCCCTCTGGCACATTTCTACTTTAAGCTCGGCAGTCTGGCTTCCTTCTCTCCATTTTACTTTTTAAGTCACTGAGCTCCTCCCCTCGACTGTCACCCTTCATGACCTGAGGTGGGGTATGTATGAACATACGTCATCACAGGTGTGGGAATGCCCATGGCTTGGCTTTGTTGCTTTTTAAGAAAACAGTAACACTAGCAAGTTTCCACGCACGCCTAGCATAACATCGTGTGGTCAGGTTTCCACGTCTGAGTCAGGGGCACAGACAGCTTTTCCTGACTACACACACTTGAGCTGTCTTTCAACGAGCAGAAAATACCTTTAGATTTTCACTTTCAACATTTGCTTTAACTGAAAACACCTTGGAACCAACTGCTACAAACCAAAAGAACCACCTCATAAGAAACCAGCCCAAGGACAACCGGGAAAATGGTAAACAGATGCCCAGAAAACACTCAGGCTTAGAAATGGCCGCTTCCAGGTCATACCCAAGAAAAAAGACACACCAACCACCGGGCTGCTAAGACATGCAAGCTGCCTCCCAGCGACAGCGGGTTCTGCCGTTCAGGTTGAAATTCCACGCTCTATCTCATTAGGTCTTTGCGGACGGTGTCGGCGTGGACTAATCGCTTTCACGGCTGGCTTCTCAAGTTAGAGAGTCCACACCAACTACGTTTTTATCTGGCTCACTGCCTGGCTACCTCATTTCCACCCTCCTTCTCCATTTGTACATGTTTGGCCAAGAAAGATGCCATTTACAGGCCGGGAAACGTGACCCGCACGGCTCACTCGTGGTTGGGGCAGACGCGCTCACCGGCTCCTCTCGGTTCACACGGGACCTTCCCCTGGCTCCTGCGGAGGAACGAGGGGAGCGGGCACATTCTCCCAGCGTGACGGGTGTGTAACGGACACGTGTGTCCAGTGCAGCCGCAGAATCACTTACCTAGGAAGAGAGAACAGAAAATTTCCATTAATTGAGTCTAGTGGGCGTCCCATTTGGTTTCCTAACGAATGTGGTCACACTGGCAGGTGTACTACTAGTTATAACGACTAGGATTCCAGTGCAGGTTTTAGTCTGCATGGCATGCTGTGCTTCCATAACACGCGCCTCCGGACCCGCTTGGAGCATCACAACAGCCTGTCGGGCGACCGGGGTGGGCGTCTCTGGATGACGGACATGCACTTGCTCAAACGCATCACTGACCCAATAAAACTATCTCTAACCGGCTCCCAATGTCCGAACAGGTAGCCCGACAAATACCAGGGACCTGGCTTTTGCTAAGGAGGCGATCTCTCCAGCACTCCGTTTCCCTCAGTTTACAACAGCTCATCTGCACAGAAGCCACACATAATATGTGTATGTATTAGCTGCATTATTTTAAGCTGCAGGCGTAAAGGGACACTGGACATTGAAACTGAAGATTTAAACATCATAATGGAGAAGTAGTTTGAATCCAGATGCATAAGCAAGCATGGCCTGTTTAGGGCCCTAGGAAAACAGTCCCCGTGCTAACAGAAAGGACCCAGAGATTATGAACAGTCTGCAGGAAAAGAAAGCCCCTCCCCCACTGCATCAGTGCCACGCTCAATGGTCCAGCGGCCGCGGACGTGGGGATGGCACGGTCTCCTGCTGACCCACGCTCCGTGCACTGTTCAAAGAAGACTTAAATGTTCCAGAACTTTAAAAACAAGGAGTTTGCCTTTCCTGCCTCCATGCCAAGAGAGGCAGGTGGGCACCTGCGTGTGCAGATGTCGGGGACCTAGAACTCCCAAGGTGCACGCAGCACCCAGGCCTATTGCAGCTTCTGAGGCACGAGGCTGCAGGACACACGTGTGACAGGACAATGATTTTAACAGAACACGACTTATAAAGATGAAATAGTAACACGGACAGAAAATGCCTACAGAGACACTGTCAAACAGTCCTCTTCACTACAATACTGTTTTATGATCTGTGGCTCTGTGGTCCCCCACTGGCCTTTTCCTCTCCCTGCATTGGCAAAGGGCCAATGCAGTCACCGCTCTCCTTCCGTGTTGTTCCCACCTTCACAGCTGTACGTGGTCATGTGAGTCCCTCTGAGGAGAGCTTTGTGGAGAAGCCCAGGCCAGGCAGACTCAGCCAGGCCAGGCCCTGTGCATGTAATTCCCTCCGCTTCCACAAGGCGGGATTTTAATGAGCAAGTACTAGGTGTGGGTTCTGCTCTCAAACTGGCATTTTACTCCACTCTGAGGTTCCCAAAGCAAGTGCAGTGATGACTTTATAACCTGGAATTACGGCTCATGAGCCCTCCTTGGAGCCCTCCTTCCTTTATCACGTCTGTAGATCCAAGTAAAAATTTAATTCCTATCTCCGAGCACAGCCTATAACATTGTCATTAATTGACAGATACAACAGCAACGTAAACGAATTACTGACCCCCCGCCCACCTGCCATACTGAAGCCAAAAAGGCCCTGCCCAGCTGGGAGCTGCTGCCATGCTGAGGAGGGCTCCCTGGTGGTTCCTGATTGGAAAGTGACAGTCCTCGTACTGACTGCCGTCGTCATGGCAACAAGAGCCATCATAAAATTAGTAATAGTTATAATGGCCCAGGCGACAGCTCGGTGGAACTTGAAATGGCCTGGTGCTCTTCTAAGCGCTTCACATGCATTACCCGATCGACCCTCCCAACCACCCTTCGACCAGACAGAACTGTCACCCACAACTGGGGACGAGGTGCCCGGATCGACTGGAGGCGTCTGGCGCAGGGTCAAGATGAATTCACAGCAGCGCCTGCCCTCAGGGGCCCATCACTGTCCCCAAAGTCTCTCTCAAATCCATAGCCCCACGGGGAAGCAGGCAGAGCAGGCTCAGGCATGGTGCCTGGGGACCCTGTGCGCTCAGCCTGGCAGGGGGGCACTGTGCCAGGTTTGTGGGATGGCCCTCGTCACGTGGTCCACAGGCCGAGGTCTGAATACTGGCTTTGCCACCGCCTCGCTAGGTGACCCGGGGACACCCCCTGTAGCATCAGAACCCGGGGACACAGAGAGGCCCACGGACAATGCTTTCTGTCCCTCCACCTCCACCCCAACGACTTCCCTCTTTAAGGCAAGGCAGGAAGGAGGCTCTTTCTAGGAAAGAAAGTCACATACCATCCACTGAATTCTTACTGTGGGCCAGGCGTGCCCACACCCACGGGGTCACGCATCCCCATTGTGTCCTTCTAGGTGGGGAAACTGAGGCTCAGAGGGGTGAAGGGACTTGGCCTGTGCCCCTAATGCTAACTGTCCCGGCTTCTTGATGCTGATGGTGAGTGGCAAAGTCTCCCACGTGTCCACGCACCCCTCCCCCGGGCTCTATAGATGAGGACAAAACACCACACAGCCTCTCAGCCTCCTGAGCCACAGTCCAGCCTAGTTCCCGAGGGACCAGGGCGTCCGAGGGGTCAGCACTGCCCTTAACTTGTTTCCCTCATGCAGTGTAGACTTCCCAGGCCACCCTCCAGCTGCAGGGGGCGAGCTGTAAAACCTTTCCCGGGTGTCCTGGACACGTGGCTCGTCATGGCCTCGCTCACCCCGGTCCCTCTCTGCTCTTCTGGGCACACGGTGCACGGGCTCTGCTTACAGCCTGGGAGGCTCGATCAGGAGTTGGGACCCCAGGGCTGTAACTGCAGGATAGCTCCCTCTTACAGGCGAGGGCCATGCAGTGAGGACACCCAGGTTTCCGCAGACCATGCCTGAACCAGGTCGGCTTCTCGGGAGGTCCTCTTGTGATGTTCCTTGACTTACCTGCAAAGGGGGACAGGTGGGAGGCTCTCTGTCCTGGGAGTTTATCTTAACGGTCAATGCTTTTGATTTAAGCGTGGGATTTTAAAATTCAGCAGTTATTATACTGAATTATTTTTAAAGAGGTAACTAAGAGCTGGAGCCACGCTGTCCCCTGAGTTTGCTTATTATTAACAATTAAAGCTTTGATAGATTTATGTGGTAGGGAGAGTTTGGGGGCACACTGGTGGTCATCAAGCCAGAACATTCTGAATGTCCTCTTTCACGTGACTGACATGAAGTGGCCGACTCCACCCGACTCCTAACTCACCTCCCTTATGAGTGTCCCCAGGTGATCTCATCTGGCCTCCCCAGGGTGCTGCCTTGGCTTTTTCTTTCATGAACAGTGAAGTAGACTGTGGTGTACCCTATAATCTCTAGGGCAACCCCCAAAAACCATAATGCAAAGAGTCAGAATCTAATAGATAACTTAAAATGAAAAACAAAATCAATTAACATAAAAAAGGAGGAAAAGAGAAGTCACAAAGGGAGACACACAAATCCACAAACATCAAGGGATAGACCCAACTCCAATCACATCAGTGACAAAATGAAAGGGAGTAAACATTCCAACTGCAAGGCACAATTTGTCAGAAAAGGCAGAAAAAACCCCAAGATCCAAATACACGCTCTCCACGCAGACAGAGATGGATGGAAAGACATGGAAGAATCTACACCAGCAAACAGTGCGTGTGCGGGGGCGGGGGTTGTGGTGCCGACATCAGATAAGAGACCTGGAGGCTGACAGTGTTCATTTATACACACACACAAGCATGGACACACACACACAAGCACATGTACACACACACACACACACACACACACACACACACCAGGATTCACACTGGCATCCGTGGCAGCTTTATTCAGAACAGCCCCAAACTGGCAACAGCCTCTCAACGACTGAAAAAGTCAAAACTGGGGCCGGCCCGGTGGCTCAGGCGGTTGGAGCTCCGTGCTCCTAACTCAGAAGGCTGCCGGTTCGATTCCCACATGGGCCGGTGGGCTCTCAACCACAAGGCTGCCAGTTCAACTCCTCAAGTCCCGCAAGGGATGGTGGGCTCCGCCCCCTGCAACTAAGATTGAACACGGCACCTTGAGCTGAGCTGCCGCTGAGCTCCCGGATGGCTCAGTTGGTTGGAGCGCGTCCTCTCAACCACAAGGTTGCCGGTTCGACTCCCACAGGGGATGGTGGGCTGCGCCCCCTGCAACTAGCAACAGCAACTGGACCTGGAGCCGAGCTGCGCCCTCCACAACTAAGACTGAAAGGACAACACGTGACTTGGAAAAAAGGCCTGGAAGTACACACTGTTCCCCAATAAAGTCCCGTTCCCATTCCCCAATAAAATCTTAAAAAAAAAAAATGTCAAAACCGAAACTGAACCTGCTGTGCATGTCAAACAGGGTTCGTGACCCATGGGCACAGCACAGAGAAAAGCGTGGAACACCATCGCCTCTGGGACGGGGGCGGGGGTGGGGGCAGGGGAGAGCGGCAGCACTGACTGTCCAAGGGCACAGAGAACTTTCTGGAATGATGAGAATGTTGTGTGCCCTGACAGGAGTTTTGGTTACTCAGGTGTATGCATTCGTCTAACTAAAATGTGAGCATTTTTCTCTATTAACGTTTGCCTCAAAAATGTAAACAGACAGCGAACTCCATTTAATGAGATGCCTGCTGAAGCATTCAGGAGTGAAGCCGGCTGATATCTGCACGTTCATTTTGAAATACAGGAAAAGCAAGATGGATGGATGGGTGGCTAGAGGATGGATGTGAGATGAAGCAAACCTATCAACATGTTAAGTGTGGAATTTACATGGTGGGCGTATGGAGCTTCAGTGCTTGGTCCAGCTTTTCTGGAAGTTTGAAAAATTTCATAACAATAAATCCGGGGGGCAAAGCCTGGACTAGCGCTGCCCGACCCAGCAGGTAACTGGAACCTTCTGCTCTGCCATCTCCAGCTCCCTGCCCCGGAGCCTGCCTGCTCCTCTGACCTGTGCTCAGTTCCCAGTGGCTGTTCCCCCCCGAGAACAGGTTTCACCCAGCTCTCTGCCTCCCTGTCATGGGTTCCCTTGGCCTCCCACACCCCGCCAATCGCTGACCCTTCGTCAGCTCTAACACCACATTATCAAGGACGTGTTTAGTGCCCTCCCAGGATGAGGCTGAGTCTCCCTGGGCCACGGCCCCCGACTTCCTTGTGCTCCCTCCTCACGCTTTTCATTACGTTTCTCGTGTGTTTTGTGCCTCCCCCTTGAGCACGCGCCCTGGACGGCTGGGGCCATGCTTCTCCAGCTCACGCCTCCAGTGCCAGACCCACGCCTGACACACAAAAGACACGCAAGAATCGGTTTTGACTGAAACGAATAAATAAGTTCCCTCTCTTTCTGCCCCTCACCCCTAAACGAGTGGTAGTTAGTCCTGCAGGATGAGGCATTGATTTATTAAAGCAACAGGTGTCCCCTGCCCTGGGCCTCCTAGCTCCACCTTGCTCACCCCACCCCAGGCACGCAGCTCTATGAGTTCTAGTTTCTGCCTGTTCCCCGCACCGGTCAGGGGTGGCTCCCAGAGCACAGGCCTCTTCATGCCTCAGTTTCCCCAGTGCAGACACTGCACCTGGCTGACTGACACAGCTAAAGAATGTGGGTTCAGTGAAGAAATGTCAACTCCATTTTTTTGTGGTGAATCACATTAGATGTGCACAAAACACAACGTGCTCAAAGAATCTACAGCCCAAAGTAATGCACCTTCTAGAAGAAACGATAGCCAGGGAACAGATAAAGAATTCACAGAGCAGGAATAACGCCAGTTTTCAATAAGTTCCCTCCTCTCCTGTGCTTTGTTACCCTAAATTGATGCCTTTGACTAGATGTCTCTGCGAAAAATTCTTAACTGCTAAGTAATAAAATCTATTAGAGAGTAATTCAAGTTCTCCCACATATAGATTTTTGTAGATACAGAATGTGTTAGAAGAATTATTCTCTCACACATATTTTATTAAAAAGCCTGGTGCTAAACATCGCACTTCTTAAAACAAAATTACTACCTGCAAGGAAATAGCTGGTTTTGAAAGAAAGGAAGGGAAAAAAAGCCTTTCCAATTGCGCCCTTCTGTATTCCATGATGAGTTGTTTGTTAAGTACTGAAAGCATAATGAATAACAATGCATTTGTTAAATGACAAAACTTCAAATATAAAGATTCATTTATGGGGTTCTTTCACCGCAGCATACGATTTTCTGAATCTATTCAAGGTTTATAGATTTTAGCGATTTGCGCAGTGCATGTGAGAGCCGAGATGGAGATTTCATTATCAAGCTGAGAAAAAAACAGGGCGATGAAGACAGCATCCAAACCAAACTTCTCTACGTCTTCAGGACGCACAGACGCAATGACTTAGGAAATATGCAGACGCTGGAATGTGACCTCCGGGACTTATGGGGACTTAGGTGCTGGGTAAACGGGAGACTATTCCCGTCATGCCAGGGCACCCAGTGACACTGTTGTTCCTAACGGCTCCTGGGTTGTTACACGTAATGAGCTGTGATCTAATGGCCATGGTCTTTCCGCTCGTCTATGTCGCCGGACAATTCAGCTGGTGAACCCAGCACGTGAACCTGCAGAGACTCACCCCACTGGGGTTTAGGTCTCGCTTCAGAGGGACTCCACGGGCCACAGAGGACCGCAGAGCAGGGTCCGAGGGGCTGCCGCCCGCCTCCGATCCCATTTGGCTGGCAGCCCTATTCTCCCAGGACTGGGTGGGGCTGCACTCAGAGGGATGCAAACTGGACCTGCGCTCTTTGTGGAGGGTGGGGGGGGTCAACCTAATGGGGTGGGAGTGGGAGGTTGTCAGGACCCAAGAAGACAGGCAAGGAAACAGGCTTACTGGTGGGGGGTGGAGAAGGGAAGGCGAGTGGGGGGAAGGGATAAGGAGGAGAGGGAAGTGCAGGGAGGCAACAGAGAGGGAGGGAGGGAAAGACCCAAGCAGACCGCGCCATCGGTCTCTGTCGCCCAGCTCCGGAATCCATGTTGCCGATATGTCCTATGGGACAGAACCGTCACATGCAGGGAGGCACAGATGGGCTCCAGGCTATTTCATCGTCGGCTGCCTCTGCCATCACAAACAAGAAGAGATGGAATTGTGAACAGGGTTTTGGACACTGACGCATTTCCTAGGGCGACCCATCAGCACTCCATTTCCCGCTTGTTTCCCCAAAACATTTTCATGGGGCAACAGACGCAATGACCCACGCTGGGTAAGAAGCGAAGGCTCAGAGAACTCTCAGGTTACTTCCGGGCATTCTCCAGGGGAACACATGTCTGTAAACAGAGCTGGGTGTGGCCCGACTGATGGGTGGTGGGCTCTGGAAGGCTTCACACCAAGTGTGTGCAGCTGGCTTGGGGTGGGCTTGCATTCGCGTCTCCTACAAAAAGGTCAAGAGATGGAAAAATCCATTCTAGTGAATTTCCAGAAAACTCCTGAGCTCACACTAAGCGGGTTAAAACGATCTGCCTGAGTCTCAGGGTAAATTTACACACTTCATTCAACCCTGCAGGTCTCATTTGCTCTGAGACCCAACCCTGCAGAACCATCCCAGGCTGCCCGGTGCCAGTGCTCAAAGGCGGAAACAGTGCTTCCTCCCGTCTATCTGAGCCCAACCCCCAGGCTTCCCTGCCCCTCCCACACTGCCCCGGTTCTCAGGTCTCCCCTCACTCGGTGAGCGAGTCTGCCTCCCACACGGCACGAGCGGCGGCACCAATTTTTGCACTGATTACCATCCAGGTTTTGGCTTAACTGTGGTCTCGCAAAGAGGCCCCCCTGCCACTGAGTTTAAAGCAGCTCCACTCCCGACTCTATCAATTAGCCAATATTTAGTATTTGTTATTGTACACGTAGCACTTCTTGCTTCTGATATTGCTGTTGTATGTTGACTTGTTCATTACATGCCGGCCCTCCTCAGACTCTGCGTAAGCTGCACAAGGACAGGTGGCTCATCTGACCTTGTCACCAAGCCATCGCCAGTTCCAATGCTGCCTGGCACACAGTAGGAAGCCATCTCTATGAAAGCATCTTCCACCAGGAAAACGAAACCTCACGAAGAAATACACTGCCACCGCCACCGACATCCATACCACGGTCACTGACACCACCGTCACCACCAATATCATATCACTAACCCCACTGTCAACATAACCACCACCGACAAAACAGAGGAAGGACGTGCACATAGGGTCAAAGTAACAGAAGGAAAATGGCAGCTTTGCCTTAAAATTCCCCAGTGGAAGTTTTTTCTCTATTCTTCGAGACTGAATCCCATCCACTGTAAAAATTCCACGTGACATGTGATCACACACACCATTGTGTTGTTCTTCTTCATTTTCCCTTTTTCCTTCTCAGCAGCCCTTGGTGGTGAAGTCTGTCAGCATCACAAGTCACACACATGCTGCCTGAACACCTGTCCTACAGGAGCTCCTGTCTGGGGGCCAAAGCTCTGAGCAGTCCACTTGGTATGTGAGCGAGGAACATCAGGGCCAGATTACAGACCAACAGCTACCCATCAGGGGCCGAGCATGCTGGCTCCGAGTTGCCATGGCCGAACTTGTCCCAATGAAAACTCTCCTGAAAACCAACGTGCTACATCTGGGCTTATCCATAAGATGCATACGCTAGTGATCGGAAAACCCCAAGTCAAAACGCTTTCTGGTAACACGCACTTGGTTATATTGTGTGCCATCTGCTGTATGACGATGAGTCAGCAATAGAATTATATATGATTTTCTAGAAGGCACTCTATTCCCGTGATCTGAGGCAGCAGAAGTTTGGTAAAGAGTTATCACGTGCAGGTAAGGATTTCTGATTAGTCAAATATACCCTGGGTGTGACCACCCAAATCTTATGTGAATTGCCCACTGCTGGGCACCCAAAGTACAATCAACCATCCCTGTCAGCACTTTGATGACCCTGAATGTCACATTATATTTATTTAACAATTCAGGGCGTATTTGAAGGCCCTTGCATTGGATCTGTCACATGACAATTAGGTGGCTATGGGCTGTAGGCACGAAAGGGTCTCCGTAGTCTAGGAGCACTCAGGAATGTGATGTCAACATCGCAAATGTAAATGTGTCGATTCCTGTAAACAAGTAGCGTGACGATACTAAAAAGTTGCTGAACATAAATATACCAGAATTTTCGTTGTGCTTATCTCTGGGTGGTGATGACGTGCAGCCCAAATCACTCCTTCTAGACCTGGCAGCGACAGCCCCTTGTTCTTCCTCTGACCAGCAAAGACGTCCTTCTAAAGACTTGTCTCTTAGATCATAATGTCCTCTGATGTCACCCAGCGTGGCATTCCTGAAGTGTCATCTATCAGTGAACGTACTTGAGATACAGGGAAAGGACACAGAAAGTAAAGAGAGACAGCAAGTCACCTGAGCCCAAGTCACACTGGGCATCAGTGCCCATTTTACCCGGCTGTGGGTGTGCTGTGCAAGCCGGGCACCGAGTCTTGTGCACAGTGTGACAGGAAAAGATCGCTTACAGGACAAGCATGGGGAATCTGCTGCTCGGTCACTTCCACTTCATAGTGACCGATGGAAACAAAACCCCAGGTATGCTTGTTATTTGTTCAACCTGCTGTAATGACAACATGGCAGCAGCTTTCAATGGAGCAGCAGCACCTGGGACTGGAGAGACCCGACGCGCTCAAGGGAGTTCCATCGGCAGCCGATGAACCTGCACCCGCACGGCTCATGTGACCCCTCCTGCCATCTTTTCTTTCTTTCTCTGTTGAACAGTGATATTCAGTCCTCAGAAATACACTCTATGAAGTCCAGTTATGGCCGGGCTTGGGGGGACTGTCTGTGGGCCTTCCCTCTGTTCCCGAAAAGAAGCCATTGGCTGGGAGAATGCTGAAACGCTCCTTGTAAACAGGAGGACGCCACTGGGACAGAAGGAAATGGGGCAGCTCACTGGGCTGTGTGGCCCGGGCCAGTTCACTGCACAGTCAACCAGATGTCACAGTCCTATGTCTCCCCCACTGGCCTCCTCTCTCTTCAGCGCCTGCCATTTGGATCTGGGAGAAGAATTCCAGAGCCATCCCACCATCTCCCAGCCTGTACCAAAGTCTGGGCCCCAAGAGGAGGGCAGGTGGCCCATGTTCTAATCCATCCAAATGAAGGATGTGACTCTGACCCCACTGGGCTCCTGCATCTTAGCTATGGCTGGAAACATGGAAACCAGAGAGGACGACTTCTTGGTCCCTCAGACTTCCATCAAGCAGTCATCACAGATGACCCTCCTGCATCTCTGGGCAGCTCTGCAATAGGGGAGACCACTCGCCCCACATCACGGGACAGCCAGATATCACCCAAATCACAACCTGTATTTGCTTTATCACGTCCTACCCATACCCCTAGTCCTGTACCCGTCCATCTCATTTTGGGATACATCAAAGTAAGCAACAGACTTCAGAAGAATTCACCCCTAAACATTACATCATGCATCTCATTGCCGATGTTCAATGTTCATTTGTTTTTTCTCCTTTTGAGGTACAATATACATGGAGTGAAATGTAAAAACCTGAGGTGTGACAAAGGTACAGCCCTGTGTAAGGCAGCCCCTGTCATGACAGTGGACAGTGCCACTCACACAGAAGGACCCCTCACCATCCACTCCGCCCCCACCATGGCCAGAGGCAAACACGACGATGCGTTCTTCAAACCTTGGATTAGTTGGCTTCTTCTAGAACGTCACATCAATGGAACCGTACACTGAGCTCTCCACGGCTAGTCTTTTGTCACTTGGCTTGCTTTCATGATTTCCCCAGGCTGCTGCACGTGTCAGAGTTTTTGCCTGGTTGCTGAGCAGGACCCCACTGTGAGGTACGCCGTTTGCTGCTGGTCACCTGGGCAGTTTCAGGGTTTGGCCTATGGTGAGTAAAGCTGCTTTGAACACGCTGGTACAAGTCTTTCGCTTCTCTTAGATAACACTGAGGAGAGGGAAAGCTGAGCCGTGGGGTGGCTGTAGGTTTGATTTTCTTCATGAAGACAGATAATGTGACTTGTCAACCAGCAGTTTGTGAGCTAAAACAGCACTTCCCAAACTTGGTCCATCGTCACAGTCTGAAGAGATTAAAAAAATAGGACAGATTCCTGGATCTTCAACCCACTGACTTCAAATCTCCATGGGAGAGGCCGGGAGGCTGTATTTTTCATAAGTTTCCCCAATAATGCTGCGGATGGGCCGCGTTTGGGGACCAGCGGCTGTCTAGCCAGGCCTGGGTTCTGACTCAGAGACCAGCCAGATTTGGTTCAAAAAGCACTCTGTATCACTCAGTATTTTAACGTGTAAATTCAGAGTCCTGGCAGCAACTATTTCCTAGGATTGGCGGAACGATGAAATAGTTGAACGTGCACATGGCGCTTAGCGTCTGACCCACGAAGCGCAGGACACAGGTCAGCTGTCATCAGAACAAACTGGCCTGCTGAGCCGACCCTCGTCGAGAGTTCAGCTCAACGCTGGCTGTGCCTATTGGCGGCCGACGCTCAGCCCTCGGGGAGCTGAGAGGACAAGTCAAGTTTAGTTTCAAGGTCAAAGTCACGACTTCATTTGTGAAACAAGTAGTCCCTTTGCTGTGCCAGTATCTTATCCCAAGTCTGTCTACACTCATAGGAGGTGTCAGGGTCTACACGGAGTGATGACCGACCAGCAACTGGGGACCCGCCGGAGGGCAGATCCATAGCGGGCAGGGTACTTTTCTCAGTATTCTGAGAGGAGAAGAGCAAGATACAGATGCTTAGAAACCTCCAAAAAAGAAGACTGGGGAATCCTAAGATTCGCTGACATCGGGCCGACATCAGTGGATGACTCTCAACGTAACACATTAAGGCAAGAAGTGAAGAAATGCATTAGTTTTCCAAATTGATGGATGAATTCCAGAAATAATGTGACTGGTATAAAACAGCTGGCCATACTGATTTCCTATCTTTGCATCTTTAAACATGATAAATGCTTCCAGGTCATTCTGGTCCCAGGACACACCACGAAAAACAAGATCCACGGTCAGCATTTTGTGTGCACGGGCAAATTCTCACAATCTTTTAGAGATCACTCAAGGAACACAGAACAGCCAGCAAGAGAACAGTCTCTGATTTCTAAAAACACTCTTTCAGTCTCACAACTCGGGAAACAGGAACGGGGCCATCAAATACTGACATCGCCGGAACCCAACTTCTCCCTTTTGCCTCTCCTCACTCAATCCTCTTGCTATCTATCAGTCAGGCCCCACGACGCTTGTTAGAGAGTACCTACTTCTTATATTTTAGAACTTATCCTACAATTTCAAATAAATCAGCCCAGTGCCAATTCCACCACAAGTGTAATTCGCTGCCAGGGAGACGGTCGCAAAGCAATCACCCCGGCAGGACATTTCAGCACAAGCTCCTTAGGAACCTCCTTCTGCTTCTGCAGGGACCCAGCGAACTGCAAGCCTTTGTTTACAGAGGCTCTCAACAAACGAATTAATTTGCAATGTACTTGTGAGACATTAGAGAGGCTCTGTTCCACGAAGAGTCTGGATCTCTGTGATGACTGCTGTGCAGAAGGTCAGCACGGTGACCTATGGGAAAGGGAGCAAGTATCGATCCACCCCTCAAAAATGCCACATCGCTCTTGCTGACACTGGGTGAGCCTGGCGCCATCCTCTGAGCCACGCGGAAGGCAAAAGCCTCACTGTTCCGAATGATCGCTGCTCCGAAATCAACAACCCTTCTCTCCCCAAGAATTACTGACTGTATCGCTTCTGTTTCCTTTGGTAAAGAACAGACATAGAGACACCGACGTGGCTCGAAGACTTATGGATACTCAGATCCTCCTCTTGGAGAAGCTGGCCTCAGCGCATAAGTTTTAAGCGCATACAGAGCCATAGCTGCATATGCAGACCGTTTCCGCCGACGGGCTTGTGCCATTTTGAGTCGTACATCGGTTACAAAGTGGGTAGGTAGGTTGATAAGTCCTCTCGGGGTGAGCCTGGCAGCTGGAAGGCCCCGACGTTGGGCTTTGAGGGGCGTCTCCAGTTAGATTTCTGGCTAGAAAATGGAGGGGCTGGAGGGTGGCCTTGTCAGCTTGCACTTCACTCCCTCTGTGGCTCGTCTGGGAGGCATGGCAGAGGAGGAGAGGATCAGAGAACCGCCGGACCTCGAGTTGTTTAAAGGGCAGGTCGAGATACACGCTTTGTGGCTGTTTCCCTACAATTTTGCTCCCACTTATTTGGACACTGAAGCTTGCGGTGCTTGCGGAAGGAACAGAGCTTCCATTATTGAGGCCAAATGAATAAATACATGAACTAAAACTCATGCTTAGAAAGATTAGCAGTCAGAGGGTGAGAAGTGGCAGGAGGGTCTACCTCTAATTTCGCTCCCCACCCGGCACCTTCTAGTAATCCCCTCACACTCAAGCCTCCATCTTCCTCCAGCCAGTGAGTCACCAAAAGCCCCTCTCCTGGAAGGTCAGAGAAGCTGGCACCAGGCAGGTGGCTTAGCCGATTCCTCTGCGTCTGTAGCCAGGTGAGTGTCCACACCCCTTGTTCCAGCCTGAGCCCCTCTCCCAGCTCCAGGACTGTACCCAACCATCTCCTTTACATGCGTCCTTGGGGACCCCACGGGCCCCTCAATGTTTGCAGGCCTGAAGAGTCACTGTCACCTCTCCTGTCCCCACCCACCACGATACCACCATCCTGGCAAACACGGCCGAGGCCCCTTGAGTTCTCCCCTGGAACTGTGCCGGGATGCGTGTTCTATGGATTTTTCAGTTCTGGTTCATAATATCTCAGAAACAGGGATGTGGGTGGAAGCATTGCTCACTCATGGAGACAAGAACAACGTACTGCTCTCCTCACCTGTAAAATGGTAGAAGTTGGCTTTCTGGTACTCCAAATCTGCAAAAATAACTATTGGAGTGAATGAACTGATGTGTTTATCTGTTTGTTGGTCTTGACTCAAAGGAGAGGTGCAGGAGAGGACATGTGTGTTGATTTGCGGTGTAGATTCCTGCTGATCAAAGGAGAGCCGAGAGGGACCCAGGACCTGGGCTGAGAGTGAAGCCATCCAGCGACTGCTCCCAGAAGCCATGGCCAGCAGGCGGCTGGATGTCTAATGAAACCTGCACTTGGCACGGCATGGACCACTGTCTGGCTACCAGATCGGCCGGGCTGTGCAGCCAGTGCTGGCTCGTTCTGTGGTCGCCCTGCTCTTTGCAAGACGCAGGAGCATCCCTGATCCAAGCCAGGAAAAAGCTTCACAGAGAGGCCGTGGAAGTGGAGTGGCCGCTGGCCCTCCAGCTGGCACCTTGGACCTCCCCAGACTCACACCTGGGCCATCTCTGGCAGCCTGTCACAGAGATGTCTCTGCGAAGCCTGAGGTCAGTCTCCTGCACTGGCCTTCTGAGGACCTAACACCGTCCGTGGCAGAGTGGACGGGCTCAATGCACATTCGTCAACTCGATCCCCAATCTAAAGTCCACTGCAGTGCTGACCTGCCACCTCCTTTCACTACATGGAATATTCTGGGAGAGAGTGTGGTGCTGTGACCCACAGGGCCACCCAAAATCCAGCCAACACGGGGAAGCGTTGGAGAGTGGAGTAAAAAAAAGTTGGGCAGGTTTCCCTGTCACCCTGTAATTATGCTGAAAATGTAAATCGAATACAATTCTCTATCAGGGAGAGCGTTAGAAGCTCTTGGCTGCCAACCACACAAGGAAACGGGGGTGCTGACTTCAGCTTTGAAGAGCCCAACTCCTTTGCCAAAATCACGGAAATGAAGTGCAGTCCGCCAACTCATTAAATGCAACGAAGTCGCCCATAGGAAACGGACGGAACTCTTATTTTTCAGCTGGGCCCTGCTCTGTCATATTAATTTTTTGCATCCTTAAATCCCAGGTGCATCCCAGCAGCCTTTTGTTCATAGCCCCAGGAGAAAGCATATCAGATCCACCCTGAAAATAGCTGAGACTAAAGCAGGCACAAGGGGGCAGTGTGGACTAGTGGTTAGGAGCTGGCTCCACGTCCTGACGACAGGAGTTCAAGTCCCGGCTGTGCCGCCTGGCAGCCACTTAACCTCAGCGCTGCAGGGGAACAGCTCCCCCCACAGGCTGGTCTTAAGGACCCGATCAGAACCAATGCAGCAACTTCCGTGGCGGGTACACTCAGCGAAGGCAGGGCATTTAAAGCACAGAGATTAGTCACTGTGGGCTGACTACGTGCACAGTCGGCCCCAGCTCTCAGGCTGCTTGCTGACTGGTCGTGGTGACAGGAACAGGAGCCAGAGGCTGCCGAGGTTCCAAGGTGGCAAATGAGCAGAAGATAAAAAGTATTGCTGAAGGGGTGAGCGGGTTGGACACGTGACGGCGGAACTCCCGCTCAGTGTGGACACTGAACGTGGCGTCTAGAGAAGCAAAACAGGCCCAATGACACTGCCTCAAAAATTTCCTGGAGACGAAGGCGTTGAAGTGGGTCTCTAAGAATTGGTAGAGTCTCAGGAAAAACAAGCGTGTGCGTGATTTCCAGACGGCAATACTAGGGCAAAAGCGTGAACTGTGGGAACGCACGTGGCATGGTGGGGATGTTTTTATTCGAGGAGGATGCCCGGGGGGATGGGGGGAAGGCATGATGTGTGACAAGTCCCGTGGGGGCGTGATGTGTGACAGGCAGGCCAACGGGACTCTGGGACCTCAGCTATGGTCTGGGCATCTGCCCCTGTGTCCCAGACGGCAGGAGGGTCTGCTGAAGTCCAGCCAACAGGACAGGTGCTGTGAAGTCTGTGTTCCAGGAGGATGTGTCTAGAGCAGAGAAGGAGGAGAGAGGACCAAAAGCAGGTCTAGAATGGGGAGGAGGCAAGCCTTTGAAAGTGGTCAGCCATGAGGTGACCACAGCATCAGAATGACAAAAAAGGGACTAAAAAAGAACGGAAAAGCGTGGCAGGATAAACTAGGATACGGACGTTTCCATTAGCTTTGGCTGCTCAGCCAGACACCCAGACACCCACACAACGGTGGGTCAGCAATTTGGGCTGAGCTCACCTGGACAGTCCTTGGGCAAGTCTGGCCTGGGGTCCCCTGTGAAGCTGCCCGGCATGTGTCTGCTGGCGGTGGGCACCCATCAGTAGGCCGTTGGTGGGGTGCCCTGGTTCCCCTGTTCATGAGGCCTTTCCACCAGCTGGGGTCCCTTCACATCCTGGTCTCAGGCTCCTACCCCGGCCAAGGCTGCCCAGCCCAGCGCCAGGCTCAGCCCTTGCCTCAGCTCACAGCGGTTTGCTCACATCCCACTGGCCAAAGCAGGCTGCCTGGCCACGCCCACCCCTGGAGGGAGAAGCACTAATGTCACACTCAAGGCTGTGATGGGTCGGGACACATTCTTGTAACCATCTCTGCAGTAACCGGCCAGATGGCGCGGACGTAGCGAGGTGTTGGTGATGCCCGTGGATTTGAGCCTGGTGATGAGGAACAGTTTGGTAGGAAAGCCACAAACGCAGTTCAGAGTGGCTTTGGCAAGATGTGGAGGGGGAAGTTTTGTCTGCGGGATGGTTCCCTTCAGGTACAGCTGGACCGGGGCTCAAACTATTTAATCAGACATTTAATCAGAGATCGAGCTCCCCTCTTCTGCTGTCAGCCCTGCCTTTCTTGCTTAGCTCCGCTGCCAGCAGCCTCGCCACCCGCTGGCCCCCAGCAGCTGCACAGGGAAGAAGTCACATCTTTCTCACCAAATTTTGTACACGGTGGCCAGAGGGGAGGTTTGGACCAGCTCACTGTGGTGGGGAAGAGCACAGACGGTGGCGGCCGACCCATCGGCTTCATCCTGGCTCTACCACGCGCTAGCTGTCTAAGCCCCTGCCTCATCTGTAAAATGGAAATAATGACGGCATGACCTCCCTCCCAGGGTGGCCATGAGGAGGTGTACAGCGTGCGGTAAGGTCCGTATCTGTGGCACTATTGCTGCTGGTGTCCCCACAGCGGCCACGTGGGCCACAGCCCGTCCACACAGAGATCTGTGGCCAAGGGGACAAGCACGCTCTTTGCCTGGCTCTCATGAGTCACGTGACTGTCCCTTAGCCTCCAGGGGGACAGTCAGCTAAGCGACACCTAGGCGCTGTCAGCAGAAGGGTGGGGGAGATCTGGGGGGGCAAAACCCAGTGGTGACAGCCTATGATGCACAGAACTCGGGGCCCTGGGAGGGAAATCAGCCGCAGCACTCCCACGCCCCACCCCACGCCCAGAGTGCACTAAAGCCGCTCTGACTTGGGCTGGGCAGTTTAAATGGACCACCTGTCTTCATACACATCGCCTTATGAATAAAAGCAATGCAAACTGGGGACAGACATATACAAATATTTGGAAAAAGGTTGGTCTGTGTGCATTTTAGCCTCCTTCTGCTGCCGGATCTCTGAGAACACCTGGCATCTTTGGGCCCCTGCAGAATCGTTCGTCTGCTAATCTGCATTTTGCAGCAAAGGCGACAGGCACAGAGGATTCCAGAGTTGGAACAGGCAGGAGCCATGGGGCCAAGACCCAGTAGGACTCCAGCGTCACACTCCCCAAAGCAACGGGCACGTTCTCCTAAGAAATGAAGCCACACACTGTGTGCTTGGGACACGCTAGTGGAATCTCGAAGACAGAGGGAGAGGAGAAACAAAATCACCACAGAAAGAAACAGTCATGGGTATGCGTGGAGCTGGCGAAAACATGACACAGGAACATTTCATAGGTCAAAATTCATGAGCTCTTGACTGTATGTGAAAACCATTTGTTCAAGCAGTTTGGTGCCTGGGAAAAAACCACAAAAAACCTCATATATTTTGATGCTCTGTATTAACGCGTATACACGGGCAGCAGAAGAGCTAGAGTGAGAGACCAACGATGACGTCTTCAGCTCCATCCTTGACATGGAATTAGCCCCGTGTGCTTCCCTGTGCTTACAGCCGACACATCCGCACTGACACTCGTGTGTCAGAGGGAGATGTCCTCTGTGGGGTGATGTGGTTCTTCGATTCACCGAGCCTCACACCTCCCCATGAAATGTCTACAGTAGGTACTTGGCAGAAAGGCTAAAGAGCACACAATCGTAAATCCATCTACAGAAGAGCTCAGGTGACAGAGGAATGTAAAGAGCCACATTCTCCTTGACACGGGATGACAGAGAGAAGGCCAGGACGAGGACCACGACCGTGTGACCGTGCTGTGACAGGCAGGTCTTGTTCGTGGGTCCTGTATGGTTTCCAGAGCACTTTCACG
Source organism: Rhinolophus ferrumequinum (assembly GCF_004115265.2). NCBI lineage: Eukaryota > Metazoa > Chordata > Mammalia > Chiroptera > Rhinolophidae > Rhinolophus > Rhinolophus ferrumequinum. Next base: position 1,736,103 of record NC_046306.1, read on the forward strand.
GGACCGCGCAGCCGAGGGTTTTCCGCCTCCACCCGATTCCTGGACACGCTGGCTCAGATCCTCCTTTGCTATTGGGGGGCGTCCGGGCACGGTGGGAGGAGCAGCAGCCTGGCCTCCACCCAGTAGATCCCAGGAGCTTCCCATTCCCACCCCCCAGTGGTGACAACCAATAGCGTCTCCTGACCTTGACAAAAGTTCCTGGGGGGCGGGGCAAAGCTGCAGGTGAGAACGACTTGTGTGGAGGAGCGGGGCCTCCATGTGCCATCGAGAGGCTTGAGTTCCAGACCAAAGGGCCACTGCCCGGTTGGGTGACTGTCGGCAAAGTCGCTTCAAGTGCATCGGTCACTCGCTCCATCTTAGAACAGACATGCAGCTGCCTCTACAGACACTGAGAATCATGTAGGAAACGCAGTGCAAACACGCTTACAATGACCAGGGGCTTCCGAGCTGCATGATCTCCGTTATACGGACCCATGTGTGGACAGCGCATGGACGCTTTGCCCGACTCCCGGCCAAACGACGTGAGGTTCAGAGAGGGGGCACAACCTCCTTAAATCTGAACAGTAGAAAGTAGAAACTAGAAACCTAGACCCACAATTCCAGTTTTACAACCTCTCAGTGGAGCAGGAATGAAAAGCCAGGTGGTCAGATACAGATGTTCTTTGTTCCCACGGCACAGGCTGGGACCCACGCAGAATGTTCTGGGGGACCCATGCACGGAGCTGCTCCCCACCTGCCCCTGCAAGGCTCTGGTGTCCCCAGGCCTCCGTCTCAGCCTTCTTCACCTTGTCACCCAGTCAAACACCAAGATTTGGTCATTACACAGATTTCTTGCTCCTGGGAAGGGCAGCCCCACCCAGGATCTTCGGCAGAGCGCTGCTGACTCTGCATTTGTCTCTTAGGGGCAGGTGACTTGTCAGCACTTTGATAGGACCCAGAGAAAGTGGTGAAGGAAGCTTCCACCCAGATGGCGTAACAGGGCCTGGAGTGACCCCCACCCACCTCGGAACCACCAAAAGTCTAAACAAGGATATGGACCATGGTGTTCAGACACTGGCCACCAGGGAGCACAGGGCAGTGACCCACGCAGAAGAGACACCCACGCGAGCCCCAGGATCCCCCCAGTTCAGGGCCTGGAGACAGTCTCCAGGCAGAGCACAGGGTACCATGGGCTGAGAAGATGGAAGGGAAGGTCTGGGAGGGGAATGGGGTTTAGAGGCAACAAGGCAGAATATGTGCGAGAGGGAGGGAGGGAAGGAGGGAGCGGAGGCAGGAGAAGCCTGCAGAGGGTCTCCCTTTAGTCCTCAGCTGAGTGCCGAGCAGGGAACATATGTGAGAAGTTACCCTGGTCTGGAAGAATCACCGGAAACCATCTCAGAACACACCCCCTGGAGCTCACACTGGGCTGCAATGGCCTGTGTTCCCATCAGCTCGTGGGGACGGGCTTCACACTCCATGGGGCACTGAGCAGGGAACTCAGAAACAACTGCCTCAGTGGTGAGACACACTTAGCCCTGGGCTGCGTGCTGCTCCAGTCCTGTCTAATAAAGCTGGCACCTAAGAGCTAAAAAATAATCAAACTGTTTCCAAGTAATTCACCTGTGTCAAGAACAGTAACAAGAATACAAAAATGCCCACACCCCCTAGAGCAAAATTCACAATATCGCACATCCAATAAAAAGTATTAGATACACAAAGAAGCAGGAAGATACGACCCACAATGAGGAGAGAAAGCAATCACAGAAAAGATCAGAATGGGAGAATTAGTAGACAAGGACATTAAAAATGTATTCCATATGTTCAAGAAGGCAGATGAAAGCACAACCACGTCAAGAAACAAAATGACCCATAAAACACTTTTATAGATGAAAATTAGTGTCTGAGATGAAATCTACACTGGATGGGATTAAGAGCAGGTTAGAAACTACAGAAGAAAATATTGAACTTGAAGATATACCAACAGGAAGTATCCAAAATGAAATACACTGAGAAAAACAGAATTGAAAAGAACAGAGAACTGGTGAGCTGTGCGAGAACTTTGAGCAGCTTGCTACACATGCACTTAGAGTTCCAAAGGAAATGGGGGAGAGGAACAAAAATATCTGAAGAAATAATGGCTATGATTTTCCAAATTTGATGAAAACTATAAATCCAAAGGTTGAAGAAACTCAACAAAATAACCCGAATCCAAAGAAACAGCAAGAAACTAGACCAAGGCCATTTATCATCAAATTGCTAAAACCAGTAATAAAGAGAAAATCTTAAAAGCAGCCAGTGTGTGCGTGTGTGTGTCACATTATGTATAAGGAACGAAGAAAAGAATGACAGCAGATTTCTTGTCAGAAATGAGGTAAGCCAGAAAGTCCTGGGGCCATATTTCTAAAGTATTTGGACAACAGTAGCAATTCTATGCCCAGCAAAAATATCTTTCAGAAACAGCAAAACAAAGACTTTCTCAGAATACAAAAGCTGGAAGAATTCATCACCAGCAGGTCTGCACTCTAAGGAATGTGAGAAGAGGTTGATTAGACAGAAGAGAATACCACCAGATGGACGTCTGGACCTACACAAAGGAATGACAAGCCCCAGAAATGGTAAATAGAAGACACAGCTCCTCTCATTTGATCTCCATGAAAGGGCACGTGAAACAGTTTATCTCTGTTATGCATTTATCACATCACAATGGTTTCTGGCTTCCACGGGAGTCTTTGAGCCCTCGACAGAGGAAAGGAGTGCCTATTCGTATTACACGCTCCGCACCACCATGGTGCCCAGCAAACAGCACACTGATAAATGCCCGAGGAACTAACTAACACACTTGTCGTAGGCCACGTGCACGTCTTGGTGGACAGTAAGGACACAGAAGCTGTGTCACACCTGGGTCTTCTGCTGAATGCCAGCTAGATCCAGCCCTGGGTGCCCGTCCATCTTAGTGCTATAGACTGAATGTGTGTGTCCCCAATATTAACAGGGAAGCCCTGTCCCCAGCGTGATGGGATTTGGATGTGGACCTTTGGGAGGTGCAGGGTTAGAGGAGGTCGTGAGGGTGGGGCCTCCATGATGGGATTAGTGTTCTTTTAAGAAGAGGAAGAGACACCAGAGCCCCCGCTCTCTGCCATGTGAGGACACAGCTGAATGTGGCCGTCTTCCAGCCAGGAAGAGGGCCTTCACTAGGAACCAAATCTGTGAGAAATAAATGTCTGTTGTTTAAGCCACTCTGTCGGTGGTACTTTCTTAGAGCATCCCGAATGGACTGAGACACATATGAAAATAGATCTTCTGTGTGGATCCGAATTAGGTCACACTTAGAAGACAGCAGAATCCCATTTCTCCAGTGTGTCCACACTGTCCCCAAACCGGGGGCCACTTGGTAACTGGCTGTGAGGATAAAAACCCACCTCTGGCCTGGTCACCTGGGTTGTTCCGTCTGGCAGGGACACCAGCTCCCAGCGTCTCCCTCCCACTGCACTCTGGGCACACCCGTGCTCACGGTCCACATTGCACGGACTCTGGGACCCAAGCCCCTGGGTGGGTCTTCTATGCTGTCTTGGGTGCCAGGTACAGTTCCCAATGTAGGGGCATATTTCTGTCCTCTGAACAGCTACGATCCCTGCCAAGAGGCTGACGGAAACTCAGTCCTCATACCACCACGACAGCCTGAGCTTCTTGAAGCAGTTAGATTTACATCTCATAAACTGGTGTTTCCACCAGTTGGTGTTTCCTTTTAAACAACCAAAGCTCTAGGACTGTGCATGAGATTGGGAGGAAGGAATTATTTCCTCGCCCCTGAAACCTACAGAATTGAAAGGTTCTGCTTGAGAATCCTACCTCTTACTACATTTGCCTGGCAACAGGGCCATAAACTGTTACAGGAGGGGTCGTTCACCTTGGGGGTAGGCCCACCCTCTTCTTCTTGGGTGGTGGGCGGGAAGGAGGGTGCATGGCCACTGGGAGGGTGTCCTACTGCAGAGCTGAGTCCCCTCAGTTGTTGGATAACTAGTTCACTGTAGGTTACGTGTGAGAACACAGGGACCACTGAGACATGACTGATCGCTAAGTGAAAGGGGTATAAATACTGCAGTCCATGCAAACCTCTCCTCTAATTTCACTCCAAAAGTCTTAAACAGATTTTAAAAGGCCAGGTGAGGCTCAATTTGGAAAGACACTGAACTTAAAATCCCCCAGAAAAAAAAAAAAAAAGGACTATTTTTAGAGCAGTTTTAGGTCCATAGCAAAATTGAGAGGAAGGCACATACCCGCCCCGAGGTGGTGCATCTGTTATAATCCATGAACCTCCAAGGACACATCATCGTCACGCAAAGCCTGTGGTTTACCTGAGGGCCACTCTTAGTGTTGGACGTTCTATGGGTTTGGACACACGTATAAAGGCATGGATCCATTATTACACTATCATACAGACTCGTTTCACGGCCCTAAAAAGCCTCTGTGCTGCCCCTATTCATCCCTCCTCTCCAACCTCTGGCAACTGCTGATCTTTGTACTGTCTCCAAAGTCTTGCCTTTTCTAGAAGGTTCATGGAGTTGGAATCACAGTGTGCAGCCTTTTCAGATTGGCTTCTCTCATTTTTAACAGGCATTTAAGGTTCCTCATATCTTTTCATGGCTTGACAGCTCCTTTCTTGTCTGCACAGAATAATATTCCACTGTCTGGGTGACAGTTTGTTTATCCATCACCTGCTGGAGGACAGCCTGATGGCTTCCAAGTTTGGACGCTTCTGAACTAGGCTGCTGTGAGCGTCTGCGTGCAGGTTTTGTGTGGACACCAGCTTTCACCTCCTCTGGGTGAATATGAAGGTGTTTGATTGCTGGGTCCTCTGTTTATATCGGAAACTTTTCCCCAATTGCAGGGCATTGAGTGTAACTGTCGCTCAAACACCTCTCTTTGGCATTATTCCTCTTGGGGCCAGTGAGGAATGAAAAAACAGTGTGACATTGTGCTGTCCAGTGGAACTTTCTGGGCAATGGGAACAGTCTGCTACCTGTGTGACACAGTGGCCACTATCCAGAGTGGGTATTATGTGTTTCAGATGGGGCCAATGTGACTAAAGAATGGACCATTTTGCTGTATTTAATTTTAGTTAATTTAAACGTAAAGAGCTACATGTGGCCTGTGGACCGCATTGGGCTGAGCAGGTCTAGGGACTGAGGTGAGCTCAGGTGGGACTGAGGTCTTGCCAGGTGGGAGGTGTGAGTTCTCTCACCTGGTTGGTTCCCACCTCCTGAGCACCTTCTGCTGTCCACCAGCCTCCGGACACGGTTTTCCCCACTCGCATATAGTCTGGCTTCGAGACTATTTCTAGGAAAATGGATGTGATGACAACCATCATTACGTCTGAAAGGGCGGGTCTGACTGCTTGTCCAAGTCACCCAGGGCACGGTGATTGTCGGTCTCATCTCCCTTCCCTTCCGAGAAGAGGAGTCTGCCTAATAATCTAAAACATACGGCAGCTCTCTGACCTGTGTGACTCAATGATATTCACGACCCCGAAGATACTGCATCTCTTTTGTATCAAGAAACGCCAATGGCGCACTATTCCATTACAAAAAGAAAAACATCTCCCGAGTACACGTCTTCTAAAGATCTGGAAAATGGAGGAAGTTGCAAATTTATTGTCTGTGACCCTCGGCAGAACAGCCTGGATCTCTCCAGAGAACTGGAGGGGTCCAATATTCTGTGTTGCTTTTTACGACAGAATCCAGAGGCAGCCCCATAAAAACATGAACTGGTGTTAATGAAAGAGGCGTGAAGAGAAGACGTCCTGTAGTTACGCGCCCAGAGCTGATCAGACCTGCTGCTCTCGCCTCCCTGACGCAGATGTAACATGGGCATGTCCGCCAATCTGCGCTCATCGCCTGATTCAAGTTGCCTTAACAAAACCACGCACATGTAGTGAACTTATTTCCTCACAATGAATTTTCTCACAAGTGCACAGAGCCGGGAACTATAAGCAATCTGCTAAATGAACCAGAAATTCAACTCTCTGCTTCTGAGTTAAGTTACGGTGCCTACTGGTTAACATCTGAGCTCCTAGAATAGGTTGCTTCTGGCAATAAGGACCTGGGTCGCAGAAAGCAGCATTCTGGCTGAGCTCAGACTGGGAGACCCGGGGCGTACTGTCATTCGCCGGTGCTGGGAGAACAACACTGCCCTGTACTCTCCGGGACTCTGCCCACGGTCTCTTCTCTTGACCGATTTTAATCTGTGTCCTTTCACTGTAATAAACTATGGCCACCAGCATAACAGGTTTCAGCGATTTGAGACCTTCTAGTGAATCACCAAACTGAGGCTGGTTCTGGGCACCGTGGAGTCTGCAGTTGGTGTCAGAAGGGAGGGTGGTGTGTGGACTGTCCCCTCTAATTTTGTAGGCACCTAACTCCGCACAAACCACGGTGTAAGGGCTCTGGGGCAGACACTGCCGGAGCAGAATCTCAGACCTGCACTCACAGCAAGGTCTGTACTCTCAGGGATCACTGTATGTGGAAGTTGTCAACAGTGGCTCCAACAGTGAGGGCAGAGCGGGGCCTTTTCACCCCCTTCTTATCCCATTTAAGACGCAGTTTTCAGACAGCTGGTCACAGACTCCCAGGCAGGATTAAAAGTGTTGCAAATCAAGAGCTTCAAATGTAAGCGCTCAAGAAGACCCAATTCAAGTGGAAGTCGGTACATAGCGTGTTTCCCCGAAAATAAGACCTAGCCGGACAATCAACTCTAATGCATCTTTCAGAGCAAAAATTAATATAGGCACCAGTCTTATTTTACTATTTTACTTATTTATAGTAAAATAAGACCGGGTCTTATATAATATAATATGATATAATATGATATAATGTGATATAATATGATACAATACAATACAATAATATAAGACCGGGTCTTATACTAATTTTTGCTCCAAAAGATGCATGAGAGTTGATTGTCTGGCTAAGCCTTATTTTTGGGGAAACGGGGCATTTTAAAAGAAAAAAAAAAGCACAGGGAGGAAACATTATTTAACAGGACTGCAGCAAAATCAACGATTTGGGTAAAGATAATCCAGCTGTGTTAACATGTTGTCAAACATCTGGTGAGAAGCCTAAAAAAAACCCTTTGAATCAAAGCATCTGATGTTTGGGCCTCGAGGAATACGGACTCTGGTTCTTTGCAACTATCTGACGAAATCTTTATATTTTCCGTAAGGGTGGCCACAGAGAAACCGAATGGCAATTTATACCTGCCCTGGTGGACAGGAGCACATGACATGTGACCCACGTGCTCTGCACTCTCATAATTAAAACTGTGTCAAGAAGATCTGATCCTATCTTCTTGCCATTGCAAACAAGACGCTCTCTTCATCAGGGAACTCACACAGGCAAAGGAATTTGGAAACTGGCCCACGGAGAACATAGGAAAGTCAAAATTTGTCCCCCTGAAGGAAAAAGACCCTATTTTATACCCTATAAACTAATACCCCGGGTCTGAGAGTCTGTCATTCTGGTTTATAGTTTCCAACAATCCCCTAGGGTCAAAATAGAAAAGAACCTTTGCGAGCAGGAGACTTGCCCACAAATGCAAACTAAGTTCAAAATTTGCAAGGATTGACAAAAACAGAAACCAGGAGACAAATGTTCAAAATCAACTTCATTACTGAGAACAGTTCAGAGAAAGGCCCACCAGCGGGCAGTTCCCTGCAGATGTTTAGTCACCTCTACGTCAAGTCAACATGCAGAGATGCACAGAGAGGTGCCATACGCTGTCCATCAGGCAGCGCCAGAAGACACCGAGTAACGTCATTTTTAAGATAACGCGAGGATAACCTCATTATCACGGTTAAGTCCCTCTGACTGGGAAATAGTTCACATTTGTACAGAGAGGGGGAGTACAGGAGTTTTAACAAAAATCCTTGGCTTTATACCTTTTCCCTCCCCATTATCGCATCTCCCTGGGAAGGTTTTTTTTTTTTTTAATGCATAATTCCAACAGAAACCCCATTCTTCCCGGATGTTCTGATAAAAACTGGAAACAGCAAATTCTCTGCAAGACCCCTTCCTTGTTCCCAGAGGGACCGAAGAATCCAGAAACCGCTGTCCCTTCCAGCCTTCTACATGGCCGATCAAAGTCCCCGCTGACAGTCTCTGGGGCGTTCAAAGACATCTTCTAAATGTGGAGGCATGGAAGGCTCACACACACTTTTGAAGGTCTGTGTGCACTCGTAGGACCTGCTGAACAAAGGATCCAAATTCCACATTTCAGACGTTTAGCTCATCATGCGGGAAAAAGGTAAACTGCACGACCCGGATGAAGGAGCCATCCTTTGCTGGGTTCCTGGTTTGGAAGTCGGCTTCGTTGTTGTCAGTGAAAGTTAATTTGGTAACAGCTCTGAAATGACAATCCAGTGTTGGGCTGTTGATGGTGCATGGCCAGACTCACCCACCCACCACGGGCAGATCCTGGCACGAGGTCCACTCCTGCTTGGGAGGGAGGGGAGACCTGGGCTCAGCAAGCACGAAGACTGAATTGCTTCTCACGTTAGGACAGCAGATGCATCCAAGGCAGTTACTGGACTGTTAATGAAGCCATGTCCGAGAGACCTGCTGGCTGCTGCTGACCTCGACTCCAAGATCCAGGAGGGCCGTTTATGACCACAACTGCCCAAATCAATTAACCTTCTCCAGCATTATTCGGTACTCAGGGACAAAATGCTGTGTGCAAAAGCAAAATGAGGTCCTGGCCCACATCAGGTGGGCCCTCACAGGTGATAACAAATGAGGATATTCTGGTCACCAGCGCAACCCTGGATTGTCATTTCTTAACTAAATTACAGGGGCACCATTAGCTTCGCATCTCCTGCCGTCTGAAAATCACCTAGAACACACCCAGACAGCCCTTTACTCCATCTGGATTGTGAGTAGCGGTTGGTGAGATCACATCCATGATAATTATACCTGGAAACTAACCTATTGGGGCTTTAAAGGAAAAACCTATTGGGGCTTTAAGGGAACACATTCTGGTGTTCCCTCAACACAGCTTCTCTCTATCTGACTACAGCAAGGCCCCCGGTGATTCTGGCATATTCTCTCCAAACCAATCAGGGCCCCAAATTTGGTTTAGAAATAAAATACCGAGTTCTCCAGAAAGTCATGTATCCCAGACCAACAAGTCGTATGAGCAGCAGCAGCACTGATCCCATGTATTCCGTCACCTGAACCGTCAGCTGGGGGCACCAGTGGCATCTGTAAGGACAAGTACCTGCTAAGGAGAGGGCCCCCAGCCAAGGGCTGGAGTCAAGAAGGCACAGTTCATAGTCTTGTTCCGTGGCTTTCCTGGTGCTCAGACGGCAGTACCGTGCCCCTGAGCCTCGCCAAAGTTCTGGCAGGTTTCTCCCTGACGATGGGCCCCTTACTTCTCTTTTCTCGGCACGCGTACTTTAGAAAACTCGCATTGTCAATTCTTCTCGGCCCCTCCGAGATGTCAGTCTTCTACAGATCAGTAATGAGTTTGCCAAGGAGCTGGTGGGGGGTGGTCATCTCTTCGAAACGAGTCACTGAAGGAGACCGGCCACTCTCCCGGTGTCTGGGGGAGGACAGGAGCCTAACGTCGCAAGTGGTGACCAAACACAGTCGGCCTGAGCACAGTATCCACCGCCCCCAACACCCTCCAAGCGCAACACAGTGCTCAAAACCCTGCCCGGATTGTTGCAAACTTAAGTTCCTCTCTCTTCCCCATGACAATAGTCTTGCCTGTTTCACTCGCCTGGTGCCGTGACTCCGACAGGATGCGATTCCCCTGGACCCTCAGACCTCTCACCCAGGACCCCAGGGTGCACCTGCGAAGCCTCTGTCTTCATCTTGGTGATCAGGGATCCACGGGTGAGTCCGACTCCTGGTCCAGTGCTCTGGACGACAGGCCACCTGAAGCCCGTTGGGTCAGTTTTGATTCTTACAATTCTCAGTTCCGGCTTCCCTGAAACTTTAGTTTAGAACACAGGAGATTCTGCGGGAGATCCCCTCTGACTGAACTTCAGTGCTCTGGTATGCAGCGTACGCTTTCTTTGCCAACATTTTGTTTGGACTTTCATTCTTGGTTACGGTTACTGGGATCCCTTTCCCCATGAGAATCCCACCCTCTGTTCCTCCTCTGAGAACACTTGCTCCATTGCTATGGCGCCAGCTGTCTGCTTCCCTCCCCCGTGGCACGTGTTTCTAAGGATAATCTGGACCTTCAACAGAGCAGAAGTTTGCCAGTGAAGAAGAGCCCTGCTCCACTCTAGGTTTGTGGAAGTTCAGCCCAGCGCAACGATGGAGGGTGGAACAGCACAGTGGTCCTGACAGGTGTAGGGTGACTTCGAGACGTACAACCAGCAGGACTGGGAGGGGGCCACGATGCCCCCAGATGTGAACCCCCAGATGTGAACCCCCAGATGTGAACCCCCAGATGTGCACCCCCGACATGTACTCCCAAACGTGCATCCCAGATGTGTGTCCCTAGATGTGAACCCCAGACGTGTACCCCCAGATATGTGCCCCCAGACGTGTGCCCCCAGATGAGGGAGGAGGCAAATGAGCCAGGAGCCTGGACCCTGGGCTCAGAAGGGACAAGGTGGGGTTTGAGGCAGAGTCTTAGGACTTAGAGCTGTTTGGGAACCACGTACAAGCTCAACGGGTAGGAAATCTACATAATGGTTTCTTTAACGTAATTTTACTACTTTCAGAACATAGAAGCAGAAGATTCAGGAACCCTTAGTCAGGACTCTTGGGCTCTGATTTAACAAACAGGCGAGAACAAATTTTACTGAGGATGCCAATTGTGCGTGTGAAAAGGAGTCTCCTCTACCTCTACAGACCTGTAACTGGTTCCCTGTGGAGAACGCAAAGGAAACCCCAGGCAGGCAGGTGAGTGGCCAGTGTGTTTGCAATGAGGCAAAACCTTTCTGTGCTACTTAGCTGGGATTCCGACCGTGGGATCTGAACGACTGAGTTCCTAGGGTGCTTCTGTCTTCCAGAAGACTCTGGTGAAATGAAGGCAGAATTTCAACAGTTAAGTTCTAATCTGCAACAAGCTTTCAGAAAGGCTGAACGTGGAGAGGCTCCAACACCTTCTTATCACGCATTTCATCTGCCAGCTCTGCAAAACCACAGAGCTTCCCAGCCCCGGGTTAATTTTGGATTTGTGCATTAATCCAGCTGACAACTTTCTCATCGAAAAGCCTTACCGTCGCTTAATAATCCTAAGTGCATGCGCGTGCCATGCTGGAACCTGAACCAGGACTATTAAAAGTGGCAATCCTTCGGGCAACTTGATTTTTAATGGCATCTTAATTTTTCATGGTTCCACGTTGACTCGTTGGTCCTGGGATCTGACTCAGCCTCCCAGTGATTTGGGAGGCAAAGTGCTGAATAACACCTCTCTCATCACCTGCTAGTCAGGTGTAAGGAGAGTCTGAGCTTGTTCAATAATATTCCTTTGCAAACAGCACACGTCTCCAATGGGGACATCTCCGGGTCAGTGCACAGGGTAAGTGAACAACCTCACAAATGCAGAAATGACACAGGACGACAAGACCAATTCCAGAGAGCAGCAGTTTCGGGACAAAGTAATCGAGCCCGCTCCCGGCGCAGGCGCCTCTCTGCACGTGGCCTCAGGAGCCGCTGAGCGTCAGTGGTTCTCAGAAGCCCCTTTGGCAAAATGCCTCATCTTCAGGCCTCCAGTCTCCTCCTCCTGGAGGAAGGCAAGGCACTTATAATTCCCTACAAAACTATTCTACGGAGGCTCTTCCCAGTGCTGATGTGTCAAGTTCTGACAGTCAGGATGCTATTTTTCAGTGAACTAATGTAGTTCATTAACCCTGCACAAGTGACAATTAAGAGATGGTGCCTGAACAGCTTTGCTTTTCTAATACCCTTTTTAATTGCAGGAAAAGCAGAAGGGGCCATCTTCTTCCCTGATGGGCTTGAAATTCCAGACCCAGGGATTTTGCATTTTTTAATCCAATTTGCTTCTGAGAGTGTGAATATTCCCTTTAAAATATTTTCCATAAAACGGGGGTGGGGTGGGTGGGTGGGGAGCGTGATACAACATTGAGTTTTCACAGCTCAGATTCAGATACCCACGTATACAAATGCAGCCCAGCTCAGCCAGGAGCCTGGGCCTCAGCAAATTCCCACTAGGAATGTCCCTCTCTGAAAACAGCAGCAAATAGCCTGGAGCAGGACACTGCTTGTCAGGGCCACCAGGTGGAGGTGGGGGTTCCCCAGCTGGGGGTTGGGGTTGCTGCAGCAGAGAGCTTCACAAGAGGGCTGCCGAGGAATAACAATATTATTCGTGGTAACAGTAAGAAAGTGACGACGGCCATAATTCAGCTGGGTACTCCCAGTGATGACCCTACTGACCTCCCCAGCCCTCCAGAGGTGTGCAGTCGTCCTGCATCCAAGCTCGGTACCCACTATTCCTCTTCTTATGGTGACACTCCTCTCTCTAAGAGAGCCAGCCAGCTCTGCCACCCCTCAGGGTTCCTCGAGACACCTGCTCAACACGTTCCACTCCTACAGTGGCTACCTCGCCATTCCATACCTGGGGACACCGGAACTCTCAGGCCCTGCATGCAGACCAGGTCGCTCCCCTGGGCAGGTGACCCTGGGCTCTGGAGCCACCCACTACACCCCTTCAGGGCACACCAGGATCCAAGTCTGCCAGCCACTCCTATCAGGCCAGGAACCAAGGGAACCAGCTAGCTCCTGGGCCAATCAGGGAAGCACGCCTCACCGCCTACCACCTGGGCACCCCACAGAACTTAAAGGGCCGAGCACCCTCCCTCTGCAGGAACAATGATGGCAGGCGGTGCTGATTGACTGCCTGCTTCCTTTCCTCAGGAACAGAGCCTAGGTGTCAATCAACAATGACAGTACTAATAGCAGGGTCACACGGTTATTCAGTGTCTGTCACATGTCAGCCATGGGTGAAGGGCTCCTGACACCTCTTCTCCTGGAGTGTCACACCTGTGCACATTCATTTAGCAAACATTTATTAGCTTCCTACTAACGAAGAAAATCGACTGATTGGCAAAGCGTGGTGTCCTACCCCAGTGCCAGCCACCTGCTGGATATGCAGGCAGCCTCCTGGCGTCCACCCCGACCCTCTGCAGGTAGTTCCTGGGCATGACACCCCAGGAGGGCCCTGTGGGCCCTGGGGTCAGGGCGGGGTTAGCATGTGGTGTGACGTTCGGCAGGTCACTGAGCTTCCTGTGTTCCTTTGCCCATCCTGGTTGGGCGAGGTTCAGGGAGGTGGCTTTTGACAACTGCTCGCCACGGTGTCTGAAGGCACACATGTGTCCAAGTTAGGGCCTCACCTGCCTCAGAGAGGGAAAGGGAGCTTGGGCTGACTCTTGGTTTTTCAAGAAAACAACAGGAAGGGATATGAAAACACAAAACACAGGGTGATGGTGCGGTCCCTATGCCTCCAGGATGCCCCTTGTCACCTTGTATCTGAGACATCTGCCCCATGTCTGTCCCACCGTCAGTCCCTCACCTTTGGCAACTATCCATGCACTCACTGTGAACTCCCATCACCCACTGCCCCTGCCATCACCACCATCACCACCATCACCACCACCATCACCACCATCACTATCACCACCATCACCACCATCACCATCACCACCATCATCACCACCATCACCATCACCACCATCACCACCATCACCATCATCATCATCACCACCATCACCATCACCACCATCACCATCACCACCACCACCATCACCACCATCACCATCACCACCATCACCATCACCACCATCATCATCACCACCATCACCACCATCACCACCATCACCACCATCACCATCATCACCACCATCACCATCACCACCACCACCATCATCATCATCATCACCACCATCACCATCACCATCACCACTTTCATCACCATTACCACCATCACCACCATCACTATCATCATCACCACCATGATCATCATCACCACCATCATCATCACCACCATCACCATCACCACCATCACCATCACCACTTTCATCACCATTACCACCATCACCACCATCACTATCATCATCACCACCATCATCATCATCACCACCATCATCATCACCATCACCACCATCACCACCACCACCATCACCACCATCACCATCACCACCATCACCATCACCACCATCATCATCACCACCATCACCACCATCACCATCATCACCACCATCACCATCACCACCACCAACATCACCACCATCACCATCATCATCACCATCACCATCACCACCAGCACCATCAATGCCACTTTCATCATCACATCACTGTCACCACAAAATGTTGCTGTTTGTTCATCAGCTTTCTCAGAGTGGCTCTATATCCTGCTAAGGTCTCTCTCTCTCTCTCTCTCTCTCTCTCTCTCTCTCTCTCTCTCTCTCTCTCTCTCTCTGTTTCCTTTTACACAGTTACTTGAAGGAGGATAAAACAAGCCACCTCTTCCCTCCAGAGATGGCACAGGGAGATGTGACGCTCCAGTGAGCAGGGAAACTCACTGGCAATGTTGTCAACCTCCAAGGTATTTGGAGAAGCTGGGCTGCTGCAGTCACGTGGCAACTAATTGTTATCAGAAGGGCCCGGGAGGTATGGCAGCATGTTACTGGCCTGTGAACTCCACGTAGGTCCTCGTCATTTTCAGCAGAGGCAGTAAACATGGGTTTGCTCTCTTTTATGAGGACGCCACACTCTGAAAGGAGAACGCAGGCACACAGCACCTCTTGCCAGTCAGTAGTTTTCTGACAAATTAAAACACCGATTTTTCTTTGTGCAGCAAGTTTCTCTTTATTACCCCATTGTGAATCCACGCTTTTCATCCTCCGTGCGTTGGCTTGCTCACCCCCAGGAGAAGTTTTCCCATTATTCTCGGAAGCGTCGCTGCATGATTAGTACAACTGTGTCTTCACATAAGTATACATAATCACACTAATGATGCATCCAACATACAGGGCACACTCTCTGCCCTAAAGACACCTGGGGGACCTTCCAAGCAGAGCTTATCTCTGGCGCTGCCTCCCTCGCGTCCTTTGTCTTCTGCAGCCGTATGAGTTCATTATGCATCCATTTTGTTCAAGGCCATCCTTAGTATTCCAAAGATCAATTAACTCACATTGTGGTGGTTGAAAAATAATAGAGCTGACCACCTTCGGCAGAGTTTCTCGCGCCCAGCACGTCTGACAACCTGGCGGATCACTCTGTTGTGGGACGTCCTGCGCAAGCACAACAATCAGCAGCGTCCCTGGTCCCCACCCACTAGATGCCAGGAGCACCTCTTCCAAGTTGTGACAACCAAAACTGCTCCCAGGGGTTGGTAAATGATCCCTGGGAGGTAAAATCAGCTGTTGAGAACCACTGACCTACAGTAAAAAACTCAGATTCTTACAAATCTTAGTGTTCTTACAACAGCCAAATCGTGATTCTCACCCACCAAGTTACCAACACATCTTGCTTAGGATTGGAGAGGTATGTCGATGCCTAAGGCCCGAGATGATGAACGCAGCACATATGCCGAGCAGCAGGCTCTGTCTTTCCATCCCTTTAACCATCCATCTCTCCATCCATCCACTTATCTATCTGTCCAACCGTTTATCCATTCCTTCATCCATCCACTCATCTATCTATCTGTCTGTCTGTCTGTCTCTCTATTTATCCCTCTCCTCATCCACCCAACATTCATCCACTCATTCACCTATGCATGCATCCATCCATCCATCTAAATATATATATCCTCCGTCCATCATCTATTCATCCATCCAGCCATCATCCATCCATCCATCCATCCATCCATCCATCCATCTAAATATATATATCCTCCGTCCATCACCTATTCATCTATCCAGCCATCATCCATCCATCCATCCATCTTCCATCTATCCATCTACCCACCCACTCATCCACCCATCCATCCATGTTTGTTTGGTTACTTCAGACCTGCAGTTAAGATTTAAGGATGATTTAAGATTTAAGATTTAAGGGTCCTTGAGGAACTTATAGTCGAGCAAAATGGAGCTCTCATGGTGGCGGCACCACCCCAAAGAGCAGTTTTGGAAACATGGAAAGCACATTTGGTTTTCACAGTGTCCGGGTGCCATTAGCCCTTTGTGTGCAAGGGCTTGTATGCCAAGGCATCATGCAAAGCCTGAAAGGTTCTGTGTGTGTACACCTCACATGACCCAATGGCTCATCCTATAAGTTTAGAATTATTTGAACCCAGACGTTAATTTTGTTTTGCATAAAAACATCACGTGGTTTTGCAGGATTTTAATCCACAATGAATTTTTCAGGAGGGAAACTGCCATAGAAACAGGGAAGGCTGCTTTTGCATGGTTCAAGATGTCACCATTGCAGAGGATTGCATCACCAACGGCAATGGTATTCCAGGCACATGAGTTGACAATGTGATTTGTGTCCATCAATACCTGCAGCTGCCATCTTCTCAGGCTCCATGGACAATCCACAGGCTCCTCACCGGGTCTCCGAGCGAGTCCTGCCTGGGTATTTACATGGGGAAATCTTCTGCTGGAAATCTTTGTAAACGCTCTCCTTCTCACCTTTTCAGTACAGTGATGCTGTGTATACACATATTTTTAAAGATGGAACAATCTGGGGTCTTGATTGTGGTAATGAAACAATCTACACATGAGATAAAATTACAGAGAAGTTTTTGGGGGTGATGGAAATGTTCTAGAATTAGATAGCGGTGATGGTTGCATGAGTAAACCCAAAATCACTGAACTGCCTTAGAAGAGTGAATTTTAGGGTATATGAATTATATCTCAGTAAAGCTGTTAGAAACAGACACTTAGATGGTTTCCAGCTTCTGCTTCACTGAAGTCCAAGCCTTCTACCCTGCTCACAGGCCTTTCTGACATGGACCTGCCCATGCTAGCTCGTCCCGAGCCACGGTCCCCATGACATGGGGTCACCCAGTCACTGCCCAGGCCAGCACGTCCTGAGCTATGCTCAGGTCACACGAGGTCACCCGTGGGCCTTGTTCAGGTTCCTGGCCATGACACAGATGTCCTCTGACCTCCGTGAGACCGCACACACTGTATGGAGCCTAAAACCTGCCTCCCTTCACCTGTGCCCAGCTGACCCCGGCTGAGCCTTCAGGGGTCTGCACTAACACCTGCCCAGGTCCGACCTGGGGGCCCTCCCGAGCCCAGGCGGCATGTGCCCAGGACAGCGCTCACTCTTTGGTTGTAACTGCGCATTGCCTTTGCCGACTGCCCGTTGACCATAAGCTCCATGAGAACAGGGCCATTTCCACCTTAGTCACCTTGAAATCCCCAGGAGCCAGCACAGAGCCTGGGAGAAAGGGCACTCAGAGAACACTTCTGACTGACAGCAGAAGGGCACAGCTCGTCTTATAGGGGAATGTGGAAGCTGGCAGAGATATAGTGGGGAAGAGATTGGCTGCCACAACTTGTGATAAAGACATAATCGAATATTCTTAAACTTGCACGGAGCTGCACAGACACGTAAGTACAGTGACATGTCACTAAGGTGTGGGCATTGTGTTGATGTCATTTTACTGGTTGTGATATTGTACTATGAACAAGACGTCACCACAGGGGGAACCTGGAGGAAAAGCAGACGGGAACTTCTGTAAACCTTTTTGTAACTTTTTGTGAATCTACGATAATTCCAAAACCAGGAGTTCATGAGTGTCTGTCTATGGCACAGATATTTACTCTCAAGAGAGGCACTTTTCTTACAGGATGAAGACGCGTTGGTGTGGCAGAAGGAAGACCTATTGTGTTTCCCCGAAAATAAGCCCTACCTGGAAAATAAGCCTTAGCATGATTTTTCAGGAAGGCATCCCCTGAACATAAGCCCTAATGCGTCTTTTGGAGCAAAATTTAATATAAGATCCGGTCTTATTTTCGGGGAAACATAGTAGGTGGTCCCAGGCCGCTTCACCCCCTCTTTCCATATTGGACGAGAGCGCTTGAGTGTGGGCCACAGAGGGGACCCCGTTCTCACGGCCATCTGTCTGCATGAGCGGAAAGCACCACCCAAGCGGAGGATCTGGTGAACGTACAATCACGGCTGCGATGAGTATCGTCAAAAGTGGAGACCTGAGTCCTGTGAAGACGGAAGGACCCACAGACTGACAGAGAGGGCTGACAGAGACCCGGCACTCACACGGCAGGTGATAACACCATTTCACCAAACAAGCCCGGGAGCTCCCTGAGAGTGGACGACCAGCCTTTCCCCCTCCGAGTGTGCGGTACACAGTTGTCACTCACTAGACGCTCCTCTATAAACGTGTGAATGAGCGGACGAGCGCTCTAAGACAGCTGGAAGCTGCGTGTTAGGGGCCCCGGGGGGTCCTGTAACCGTGGGACGGCGAGGAGGGCCAAGGTGCCGGCTGCCAGCACAGGTGGGGGCTGGGGGTAGGGGTGCGTGGGACGCGCCCAGAAACGGAGCCGGGGGGCCCGCATCTCTCATGAGAAAGGCCTCCTTGCTGTAAGCAGAGTTTCTTTGGGGGTATGATGGGAAAATCTACAGTGTATGTTCTGAGCCCATCACTGACCTGCCACTTCCAATCACGCAAAATAAACATCCCTGAACATGCTCAGGGCAGCTCGAGCAGCTGCTCCTGTCCGGGGGTGGGTGGGGGTGGGGGTGGGGGCGGTGCCGTGGACGGGTCGGGTCCGAGAGTTTACAACCAGCTCTGTGAGGTCTGAAGGCCTCAATCGGACGGAGCTTCACTTCGAGTGCCCCCAAGGGACATCCTCCCTGACTTATATTTGGTGTCTGATCCCCTGGGGAGGGCGGGGCCCCCAGGGGGCAGATAAAGAGAAGAGGGAACTGAGGGCTGGACACACACTGGGGGAACACGGCCCCCGGCCAGGCCTGCAGAGGGGCCTCTGGCCCGGAACATGGGTTCTTTTCTGCAAAGGTGATGGCCTGTGTGAGGATGCTTACCTGGGCCTGGCCGCATGGGCCCCACTCTGTAAACACCAGGCAGGGACATTCCAGTGACTGTCATGGGACCCCCATGCAGGCCTCTGGAGGGACCAGCGGTGTTTTACTGCATCTCGTACTTCCGATAAGGAAGACATGCAGAAGGTTTGGGCTTTAAATAGACAGGAATGGGTCTACTCCCCCTACCAACTTTCTCCCAGGTGCTCAGCGGGTCCCTGGTCCCCGCCCCACAGGGAGTGTATTCCCACACGTTCCTTTGCTCCCGGAGAGCTAGGGAGTGGGGGCTGTTAGCCTCCTGTCACACCTGACATAGGACGCTGACACAGGACGCTGACAGAGGTCTGCGTCCTTTTGTGTGTGCACGTGGATATGACTGCCCCCCCATCCCCTGCGCCCCCTCCACCAGGGCCACGTTCCACCATTGAAAGACAAATGCTTCAACTTGGCAGTTTCGAGAACTATACATTGTTCCTGTTCCCAGATATCAGTAGTGACATTAAAATTACTTAATTTAATATCTTCAATATACTCTTTCATCGGCTTTTTTCTGTCCCTTTCAAATTTCTTCTGGCTTATTACAAACCGGTATAATTACTTCCCAGGAAGTTTGATTTTCATTTCTTCAGTTTTCTTTTTTTTTTTTTCTTAATAGAACCTTTTTCTATACAGTTGGCTTGGGAGGTGACACATCGCTAGTCTAACTTTCAAGAAGTTGCAAGATTAAATTAAATACCAGCTCTGCTTTTTCTGAAGGATGTGATTACAGAAGGGTCTCCGTGAGAGCTCTGGGCTGCGGTGTGAGGAGAAGCACACGAAGAAAGCAAGACATTGAATAAATGTCATTCGTCTTTCTCTTTCTGTCGTGTCCCCATTTAACATTTGCCGCGCCTGCCGGGAGCTGCTTCTTCAAGGCTTTGCCAGCTGAAGTGTTTGTGCTCGAGGCGGCCTCTGCACTAGCAAAGAACGAATGCATCCTTAGGACTAATTGAAGAAAAAAAATCAAATAACCTATCTCTTGCTTTCCCTGCCTCACTTCCATACACATTGTTGGAAAACTCTTCAACAATCACAGACATTTGAAAACCGAATAAATAACAAAACTCAGGCAGGAAGGCCACCAGGTAAGATGTGTCAACAACCATCTCTTCCTTTGAAACCCATTAACTAAGGCAATTTGCGAAGCCGGCCCCAGAACACATTCTTTACACCAGAAGACCGCACTTGATACATGTGAAGGAAACCTTGACTGTTCCGCAGTCTGAGTGCTTTTACAAAATCTCCCACTAGTGTTAGCAATCTTTTCGGAAATCAAACGACACCCAGAAAGCTACTTAAAGGTGGCTTTTCTTCTCCATCAGGCAGAGCAAGGAAATCTTTAAATGAGGAACTAGGATCCATTAGGGCCAGCAGAACAGGCATCATGTATGATTTTCTGACAGGAGATTAATTCCAAAGACACCGGGAAGTCGACCTGTGAGCCCATCTGCCCGTTTTCGGGCCCAAACAGGGAAGATGAAATGCTATGATTTGATTACAACCTGAGTGTAATGTATCAACAGCCTCAGACTCCGTCGGGGGCCGGGCTCGTGGCTGACCCTCCCCACGGATCACACACAAACACAAGAAGGGAAGTATGTAAATGGGTGCACAAGAGAGAGGATGCCTATAAACACACACGCCCAGGGTCTTGGGCCTGGCCTAAGTGACTTTCCAAGGACACAAAATGAGTGTATGTCAGGCCAACAACCAATTTTACGTTTTATAAAGGGAAGTTAAGTGTTAGGCAATTATCTGGATAATTAATTTTCCAATAGTTTCTGCCCAAGTCACCTAAGTGCCCATAAATGAGGGAGAGCTGGGTGGGGGTCTGGCTTCCTCCTCAGTGAAGCTGAGCAGGGTTTCTGAGAACAAAGGGCAGAGGGGACAGACACTAGCGAGTCTGCTCTGCAGATGTGCATGGCCCAGAAGCATTGCCTGGTCAGGCCGCGGTCTTGCTGGTGGGACCAGTGCTGGGGGTCCCGCTGCTGGCCTGGTGGGGTGCTCACTGCCACGGCCGCGGGCCAGCCGGCACCACAGCCTGGAGGTGGGGGCTCTGGGCCAGACCTGCCCGTGATTGTCCTCGCTGCGGGACGCCGGGCAGGCTGACTCACGTCTCTCTCGTTCTCTGTCTGCAAGTTGGGGATGAGAATGCGATGCTCCCAGTCCTGCCATGCGGGCCAAGCACAAGGAACGGGATTGAGCAAAGTGCTTGTTATTTTTACTGAGGGAGCAGAGCAACGTCGTTAGGTGGCTGCTGGTCCCCCATGCCTCTGCTTCACTAATGACAGGCCTGTGAAGGGCTCAAGGCCCCTCCCACATCCCGCCATGTCCTCTGGGTCATCCTCCTGCACGGCCCCGGCCCCCGCAGGGCCCGACCCCCAGGCCTGAGAGCAGGTGATTGACAGGAGGATGGGGTGGGGTGCACAAGAGCCCCAGTGCTGCAGGCAGGACAGGCGGTAAGGGTGCTGGGCCTCGGGGTGGGGGGCGTAGGGCGGCCAGCATCGGGCGGTACAGCAGAGTGGTCGGCGTGCTTGCTCACGCCCTCGCCGAGGGGCTGTCAGCTCTGTGAGAACCCAGACTTCCCAAACTTCAAAATGGTGGGGGGACCCAGATTTTGACATGAAGTCTCATGACTGTTAAAGGTGGGTGGCCTATTTGGTTGGTGCTGACCGAGGCACTGAGGACCCCCAGCTCCGGCAGCCTGGGCTCAGACCTGTCCCATGGCCTACCTAGCTCCAGACCCTGCCCGCCTCCCATCTGTCGCCTCACCTGTGCAGGTGCACAGGTCTAGGTACAGGATGCACAGCTATCTGTGAAGGTCCAGGCCAGGTGGCTGCCACCACCTCTATGGCCACCTGTGCCTGGTGCCCACCTCACAGGCTCTTCCATGGCTGCTCACACCCTGACAGGGGTCCAGGCCAGGTCTCAGCCTCAGGCCTAAGGTGCCACATCGACCTTGATGGAGGTGCCTGCCTCTGTGAGTCTGTAAGCGGGGACCATGTAATGAGAAAACTGCTGCAAGGACAGTGGGCACGGCCAGGCTGCCCCTGCTGTGCCGGCCTCAGCAGGGTCACGGCCTTGCTGTCCTTCACCGAGGCCGTCCCAGCAGAGCACCCACCCAGCCCCCAGCAGTGACCAAGCGGCCTTGAACCATGATGGCACCATCTGCTGAAGGAGCAGCCAACAGCTGGCAACATGGCACAGGGTCCACCCCCAAGCCCGGCTCCAAGGCAGGGACACCGCCCCCCCCGCCGCTCTAGCCCTGGGACCCTCCTTCCTGTCTCAGGTGCCCTCTTCACTCCCACCTTACTCTTTCCTCCAGGAAGTCCCAGCCCCTCAGGTCTCCAGGATACCTTCCATGCAACACTGCTCAACCACAAGGCCTTGGGTCTCCCTCTGGTCAAGGAGCCCCAGGAAGGCAGGGAGGGCCACCAGGGCTTCCACGGAGACAATAACAGTGACAGATGCAGACATGCCCAACACATATCACTATGAAAGCAGCCTCTGTGGCTGAAATTGTGCTCAGTAAACCCTTGTCACTGAGGAAGCAGCCCCAGCTGGGGTTGGCTGATCCAAGTCATGTTTCTAGAGATTGGAGTTTGGTGTAAACCACATGGCTCCCTGTCTTCCTTGCAGGGAAAACCAACTCACCCGAGCAAAGAGGATGGTTTTGGAGAAGACCCAGCCTTGGTCCTTTGCCGAGTGAGTAGGAGGGCACTGCCATGGGCTCATGTGTTTAGCACCTCCCGTCTCGGGGCTGTGCTTAGGCTCCATTGGGAGCCTCATTTCCCCTGTCCCCAACTGGTCCAGAGCCTTCAGCTTGAGTCTCCACAAGATCCAGGCCTGGGGGGTGACCCCAGGAAGGGAGGTCATACAGAGACAACCCCACTCACAGACTTGGGTTCAGCATCACAAACATGGCCCACACAGAATCACTCATGAAGGCGTCCAAGAATCCACTAAGAGAGTTACAATCATAATGACATCATCGTCAACACTGTAGAAATTAACATGCCCGGTTTTCCAATCTGAACCAGGGTGCGGCTTAGTGACAGGTGTGGAGACCAGCCCTACTGTAAACCTCCTGGTCCTCCCAGACAAAACCTACACAGTTCCGGCTGGTTTCACAAAACTGGCATATGCAAAATGCCTTCCCCACCCCCTGAAATGATAGGAAAATTGATTTAACCCATGTTCTCAACTGGTTATGGAAATTCCTGTATCAACTCCTAGGGACAACTACAGAATCTGTGCAACTCTTAAAAACAGTGCAGAAACCTGTGTGTGACAATCGCCACAGCGTACGGAGAAGTTGGGGGTAAACCACAATCATTGCCATAATTTTGTGTTTGCAGGTTTAACGCAAAAGGCTAGAAAGGATAGTTGTAGGTCAAGCCATCAACAGTGGTGCTCTTACATTCTTAATTCTTCTCTCTTTGTACTGAACATTTTTACCATCAACATACACTACTATTAAAAATAATTTTTAGAATGCAGTAAAAGTTATTGAAAGCCTTTCTTTCCCCCCATTAGGAGACTGTGTCCAGTGATCATTTAAACAGGATGGCGGACACGGTCGATTACAAAGCGCTCCCAGGTCCCGTGAGATGAGTGTGAGACGGAGAAGGCAGGGACACACATGATCCTTATTAGCAGAGGGACTCGGGGAGCTGGCCGGGGGTGGAGACTGGCCCTCCACAGAGCAGGGCAGAAATCTGAGTGTTGGAGACCATGTAAATGAATGACTTTAATTTCTCCTTTCCTTGGTCTGGTGGCAGCTGGCCCGGCCATCCACACTGACCCTTGCTGCCAGGCCCTCCCCCGAGCAGAGATGAAAGGGGCAGGCCTCCAACGACACCTGGCTGGGGTTCACACCCCAGCATCGCTGGTGCTGGTGGCCCTCAAAGCAGCAAAGGTTAAGCCTGTGTGTCTCCCTGGTCCTGGGGCCACACGCCACCAGGGGCAGGTGCCACCGCAATCCCATTGCTTCCCTGGAGGCTGTGTGTGAAGTGACAGGAGTTAACGAGAACCCAGGTTATAAAAAAAAACAAACGGTAGAGAAAACATTGCAAATCCACGACCCAGCAGCCCTTAGCATGACCCACTGCATAACACAGGCACCGCAGCTGCTTCCTGACGAACATCTAAAATCTCAGGGCCTTTATCACTTTGTTTTCATGTGTGTGCTGCTGTTATTATTATTTTGGCTGTTTCTCCATCACTAAACTCCAAGATCACCCGAAAAAAAAGACAGAAGAGCCTTTTCAGAGTCTCAGAAAGAAAACCTCGCTGTGCAGGGTGGCTATTTGTATAGTCAGTAAACAGAACTGCAGGTCCACACCAGAAAAGTTCACCACGACGAGGCCTCACACAATTACGGCTGCTGACGCTGGGTCTATTGAAGTCGTTTCCGGCCCCCAGAACGGCCATAACGCAGCACAGAAGACTCCCCTGCTCTGTCGCAGCCCAGAGCCGATGGAAGCAGACTATCTTTGTTCTTCTGAAGAAACCCATTACCTTCCCAGAGAACACAACGTGTGTTTATTTTACAAAACCTCCAACACAAGTGGAAATGAAAGACACATTTTGGAGGTGATTAGAGAACCTGCCATGTGATGTATGATTAACCCTATTTGGCCGGGTGTGAGCACCAAACATCACTGAACGATCTGAATTTCTAGTATATTTTTCTCCACTCATTTCTACATGCTGCACATAAAGCATTCACAGAATACCTCTCAGGTCTGGAGGAGTGTGGGTTTGTTTAATAAAGGTCTCTTATACAAACTATAAAAGCACCTTTGTAACTGTCTGCAGAAGGCACCACAAGTCATCTGTGCCAGGGACACAGGAATTCAGGGCCGACTTCTCTGGGCGCTGGCCTCTTGGGAGGGAGCCTGGGGTGTAGCCTGGGGTGTATCAAGCCAGCACGGCCAGGCCACCCCGCTTTTGAGATTTCTCAGGTCCATTTCTAAGTTGATTCTATAGGGAAATCAGTACCCCAGTGAAGGAAAGGGGGACAGCGGGAACCGGGGAAAGCCACTGAGACCGAGAAGTGAGTCTACTCTTCTGGTGTCAGAAAAGGAGGGAAGAAGATAAATGAAAGAAGAGCAGCACCAGGGAAAAAAATGACCAAGTGAGAAGAATGGGAGGAAAATGGATCCGAGGGTGACGGGGGAAACAGGATGATAAACGGCCGGCCGATGAAGAGAGTGTGTCAGAGGAAAACACAGACAGACGTCCTTAAATCAGAAAATACTGTCACCGACACCGAAACCAAAGGACCCAAGGCAAAGGACGGGACAATCTCGCAGTGAGGGAGGCAGGAAAAAAGGCTCATGAATAGCATACAAAGAATCCTTACAGGTCAAACGTGAAAAGATAAGTATTTCAGTGGAAAAGAATAAGCAGACAAACAAGCAGATAAGCCCCAAAAGACAACTAACTTAGGAAGAAAAAGCAAGTGGTCAGTAAGCTAGTGGCAATGGAGGTTTAGCTTCAGTAACAGTGGCACATGCAAATGGAAACAACACACTACAGATGTCCCCTAACCAATGGCCAAAAATGGATATGTTTATGAACGTGTATGTATAAATGAACACGCTTCCCCACACACACTCCCTGGGTTGGGGGAGATAGCTTCTCAGAGTCCTACACGGTGGTGAAGACACAAACCTGCAGGTTGTCTGCAGGGCAGCTCAGCAACACGAGCAAAACACCTGAAAAACGTTCTCACTCTTCAGCCCTGTGATTCAACCTCAAAGACATGGTCAGAGGAGCATGAAAATCATAGGCATGTAAAAAGCATGTAAAAAAAAAACACGCGGCATCGTTTTCCATCATGGACAATGGAGAAAAGCTGTTTCACATGAGGCGCGGGTCAAACAGTGACAATCCACGTGATGGAGTATTTAAGTACTGGAAGCGTGGAAGCGAGACCAGCAGAATGAACATTCTGTTTAAAAGTGTGACTCCCAATTTGGCTTAAAATTGGTTTAATTTGAAGTGTGGGTATTATTCAAATGTAGTTGTTTTTGTTTTATCGGAAAGGTAACTTTCATAGGCAAAAGAATCAGTCAAATATTTACTTACATAACATGAAAGCTTGTGCTCCTACTTTTTAAAAAATATGTTATTGGAACTAAAATGAATTTATGGAAGTAAGTTTTGTAGAAAAATAGCAGTTGGCCACTTGGCCTAAGAAATTTATTTTAAACGACCATTGTTGGCCGATGGTGCCTGGTGTGTGCCCGTCTTTTTCCTTCTTCCCAGTTAGATTATAGGAGTCTGAGATTCAAGATAGAGTCTGAGATTCAACATAGAGTCTGAGAGTCAAGATAATCTCAGTAAAACTCACCATCCAAAGCATCACACACCTTCCCGATCTTTCGAGCTGTGCATAATATCACAAGCTTCTATGTTCTGTTAAGAAAATAGCTGATTAATTGTTTTGCCTATGAAAATTACTTTCCCGATTTTAAAAAACCTTTATACTGTAGTCATATTAAAGGGGGGAATATGAACTGTATCATTTCCCTAAAAACGTCAGAAAGCATGTCATCCTTCCCTTATAAGTTTTTTTAATAGTCCAGTATGCAATGTCAAAACCCTATTATTTGTTTGTATTTTATTGTTTATTTAGACACATGGGTTTCACTGTTTTTATTATTTTTGTTACCTTTTACTTAAATGTTTACAATTGAGGAATATTTGGGAAAACTTAACAAGTATGACTGCATATATATGAAGTGTTAACAGTCTTTCTTAAAATGGACCTAGGACTCGTCATTTCTACATAAGCCACCCAAGGTTTCCTCTGGTTTCGGTCGTACTGTCTGATCTGCTACATGGAAACCGATGGCCGGGTGCCAGGGGACCTCAATGTACAGGATGAGGATTCTTCTGGAGGCCACACGCCAAGCATTCGCCAAGACTCTCCATCAGGGATGAGGGAAGGACCAGCCACCCCATCATTCAGGGCACTGTCAGGGCTCCAGGGAGCTGTTAGTTTAATCCGTGCTCCAGGGGATACAACATCATCGATGGGAAATGTCCTGCATTTTGCTGCAATTGAAATCTGCAGCGTATTTAATTCCCCACCCTTTTCTTAATTGAGAACACAGCTAAATACAACATGAACCAGTGGGGATGAAGTGGGTGAGACAGCTGACTGTTCAGAGCTAAAAGTCCTTTAGCCCAGTGTGACTTGCAGGGGGCGGGAAAGGCGAGAGAGGAGGAGAAGTGGGCGTTCACCAGTTTGCGGCGCTCCAGGATTCCAATCCTCTATTACTGCACTCGGTCTGCCTTTTAGGTACCTGCCATTACGTCCAGTCTTGGTACTGGGAGCTCTCACCACACACTTGGAAAGGGTGGGACCCAGGGGCACCCAGGCAGAGCTCATCGTGCTCTAGGCCAGCTGGGCCCTTTGTCTGGAGCTGGGTCCCGAACACTAACAGGTCCCTGCATGGGGGGCTGGGGACACAAGTGAGGCTCTGAGGGGCCAGGCCAACGCCCGCCTGCCCTCCACAGCCCCTTGCTGCCGCCTTTTGTCCGTCCAGGTTCTCCAGTTCCATCCACACAGCAGCTCCACTGGATTCTGCACACGGGATGCGCAGAGGTGGCCCAGGGTCAGGGGACGGGGGGCGGGCTGGTGACCTTGGCAGTCAGGAGTGGGAATGGAGGGAAGAGAATAGGGAGAAGTGTTCCCTGGGCCAAGAGGGGGTGAAAGTACTTCCCCACCACACACACACACACACACACACACACATCCACACCACACACATACACATGCACACACACACATAATACATGTACACACCACACATACACACACATACATGCATAGCACAGACATACACACACGTGCGCACACACACCACACACGTATTGCACGTCCCACCCTGCAAGCCCAACCCATAACATAACATAACCATAACATAACATAACCATAACATAAATGAAATGAGTTGTAACCTTCAGATACGTTCATTTTAATAACTTAGCCGGCAATCTTCTCCCAAAATGAATATCTGGTCCAGCATCTCCCAGCTCTCCTTGTAAAAATAACAGCAGTTAATGGGGAAAGGCTGTCATGTGCTCTGACTTCAGGTACTGCTGGCGTGACAGCTCTATGATCAGGAGAAGAAAAGTATGCTAAGACAAAAGGAATAATTAAAAGGAACCACCAGAATCAGCCCTGGATTTCAATGTTTCAATGTTTTAATTTAAAAGAACAATGGTGCCTTGAAGTGTCTCACAACCGGTCCTGACAACCTGCCATTTACTAATCAGCGTTAAGTAACAGCCGCTCCGGGTTTGACACCAAACACCAGATGATGGGTGAGGATCCCTAAAATAGCAGCGACGTCTGAAAGCCGATTTCGAAATGGCTCTGGCGAGGAAGCCTCTAGAGTATTTACGGTACCAACTAAAGAGCGTTAACAACTCTCGTGGTAAAGCACCGTGCTGGGGGAGCGATGGTTAAATGCTCAGAGCCCCCAGGTAAATCAAGGCGCTTCACACGGAGGTAGAAGTATCTCCACGAGGGCTCAGAGCATAAAGTGTGTGTCCCTTAAAGAAAGAGCCCTAATAAGCCGGTGGTTCCCAGACGGGGCGGTTTGGTCCGCGGAGACACCTGGCAGTGTCAGGAGACAGTCAGGATTGTCGTGCTGGGGACGGGGGAGGGAACGGAGGGGTGCTCCTGGCATGGAGGGGGTGCTCAGCACCCACAGGGCCCAGGGCGCCACCTCCCCCTCAGGATGATTTGGCCCCAATGCCAACAGTGTCAAGGGTGAGAAACCCTACACTAAAAAACTCTGTGGTTCTGGGAGTACAAGAAATGTGTTTGACAATTAAGTTCGCGAACTCATCCTAGAAAAAGTGCTACATCCCTCACTGCTGAATATCACTACAGTCACCTTCGAAGTACGCCCCTTGGGAGGCTATGCACCAACGCCAGCGCCTAGTCCACCCTTCAAAGCACTTTTGGAACTCTTTTTCTGGGACGGCCATCAGAGCTGTCGTCGTATTACCCTTGATGTCCTGAATGTCATCAAAATGTCTTCCTTTCAATATTCCCTTTATCTTCAGGTAAAGAAAGAAGTCATTGCATTGGGGGCCAGATCAGGTGAGTAGGGAGGCTGTTCCAATACAGTTATTTGTTTACTGGCTACAAGCTCCCTCACAGACAGTGCCGTGTGAGCTGGTGCATTGTCGTGATGCAAGAGCCATGAATTGTTGGCGAAAAGTTCAGGTCGTCTAACTTTTTCATGCAGCCTTTTCAGTACCTGCAAGTAGTAAACTTGGTTCACTGTTTGTCCAGTTGGTACAAATTCATAATGAATACTCCCTCTGATATCAAAAAAGGTTAGCAACACCGGTGCACCAAGTTCGCGAACTTAATTGTCACAGCTCATATGTATTTTTTAAATCGGGCAAACGAGGGTTACAAATTGTCTTGGCTACCTACTGTATTTGAGGCTGTGCACTGCCATCCCTCTGGAGCTGCCCTGCCACCCTCACTGCTGTCCGGTCCCTGACGGGGCCCAGGCTGCAGTAGGTCAGGCCCACAACCTTCATTCTGTATCCTGTGCCCCAGGACCCACAGTCACCCCACCGGCAGATGACATGGAGTTTAACGTGTGAGCCAGGCGGGGCCCCGCGATGCCCAGTGGGGCCCTGAGACACCACCAAGTGGGCCAGTTAGAAATGCCAGCTTCACTTAAAGTGGTGCTTCGCTCTGCAGTATGCTTACTGGAGTTCACACAATGTTATCTTTTTTCACCATAAGCATTTTCACAGCAAATGAAAAGCATAAAGCATACAGAGAGGTGTCATCGATCTGACAATGACGACGTTTGTTTAAAACCAGGCCCTGGACGTCTCCGCACAGCAGGTGTGGTTCTACCTCTGTTAGACCGAGCTCCTCAACTGTGCACACCCTGGCTTCACCACCAGGGCCAGTCCTGAGGGGCCAGTGCACTGGCACGCCTTCACACGCGTCGGCACAAATCCTGGCTATGTGCTCATTTTAGCAACAGTGGATAGAACCCACCCTGCCAGCAAGCAGCAGTGAACAGTGGCTGCCAGAAGCCCAGCGCCTTTGCGTCTGTGTGGCCCTCATGTGTGTGTCACCTCCACTTTCACTGTTGTCTCTGGGAACGATGCACAGACACAGACATAGAATCTAAAATCTTGCAGCCATGTCCACTTTACCAGGGCTTAGGTTTTTCCGAAGCCATATTTTGTTGGTTAAAAAGGATGCAAGGGAGACTGAATGAACACCCTTGGCAAAATGAACAATCCTATCGGGCGCTTCTCTTTTTTTATGGGCCACATACGTAGTGGTAAAATGGCAGTGGGGGTGGGGTGAGCCTGGGGCCTGCACACTCCAGGAAGTCACTCCCGACTCTGAAATGCATAGAGAACCGTATATTGTCCACTCAGGACTAAAGCTAGAGAAAGCAAACGTCTTCCAAGTTCTATCTGACCTCAACAGAAACTTCCAGCTCAGACACAAGTCTCAGGGCTGCTGACATCTTTTCACACAGGCAGCCTGGGTTCTTCTCACAACTGCGGCCCTGACACGGATGCCACCCTTCTCCCCGCCCTTACCCTTCGTCGGCAAAGCTCCCTGGTGACTGGGGCACTGGGACACCTGCGAGGGGGCCCGCAACAGCCCGTGCTCAGCAAAGCCTGCCACTCGGGGAGGGAAAAGCTGGACCCTGGATTTCAGTCTCAGGAGATCTTGTCAGAAGAGAACGCAAACTCTCAGAGAGACACTTAGAGAAAATCACTAAGAACTGGGGTGGAGATGACATGGGAAATAGTACGAATCAAAGATGTGATTGGCACTTTACAGTGAAAAACAAAACGAAAATATATTGAAAATACATTATTTTATACGTCAGGCGATCTCAGTGGTCATGGCTACGAAAGGCTAATTTTTAGCACGAGGACACGGTTCCAGCAGAGTGGTGTCCTGGCGCAGCTTGCGCACTGAAATCTACGGCTGCCCCTCCAGGGTGCCCGCCCACACACAGCAATTTTTAGAATAAATAGTCCACATTTCATCAATTTCCTGAGGGTGTTTCCTTACTCATTCAATGTTTCAATAATTCTCTGTTGATGAACATGTATTACCACCGGCAGAAAACGGACTTTTGCTTCTTCAGCGGTTACCTGGTGGAATGCTTCCTCCTCTTTGTTCATCAGTAATTGTGAGTGTAATTGCTCCAGTTTTTCAGCAAGCCTCTCATCACCTTCATGAGATCCTGTATATTGGCATGGTTTGCACTGTCACTTTCTGGTCAATTTATATTGCATTTGGAGCCCCGAGCGACACTGGACATCAGCCAAGGCTCACCTGAAAAGCCACAGGTCCATCCGGCAGAGATGGTTCACAGAGGCAGGGCTGAGTGGGAATTCAGCGGAGGAGGGTCTGTGCGAGCACGCCTTTCTCCTCCCCACCCAGCCTCACAGTGAGAGTGACAGACAGAGAGCCAGGCTGTGTGACACACCGTCATGGCTGCAGGGGTGGTCTCCAATGATGGCGTCACTCATCCTTCCTTCTCAGCACTTGCAGGGTTCTTCCCACCGGAGGGGAACGTGGATCCCCTCCCCTTGGATCTGGACTGGCAGACGACCGCTTTGACCAACACAGCTGGAGAGACGTCCTTGGACTTCTGAGGATGGGTCACAGGAGCCTGCTTCCATCTGGACCTCTTGCAATGCCTTCTTTTGGGACACACCTCTCAGAACCTCGTCTCCAAACTGTGACAAGCCTGAGCAAGGTCCCAGCCGACGGCCAGCCACATACGTGCACTATCTTGGATGTCCAGGCTACTCATGGCTTGGGATGACCGCAGCCCCTGTCACCACCTGAGGGCAAGTGCCCGGGAACCCCAGGATGGACCACCCAGCTGTCATCTATGGTTCCACAGCTCAAGGAGATGGCAACACGCTATTGTCTTATGCCTCTGAGTTTGGGGACACGTGTCATGTGGTAACAGACAACTGAAACACACACGTCAACATTCTTTCTGTGTGCTTGCGCCGGCGTCTTCAGATCACACGACTTCCTGCACCGCGACGGTTTTGACCACTTTAACTAAAAGTCAAACTATTTTTAAATTAAGAGACAAGTCTTTTAAAAGTTAAAAATATATTCAGTCAGAATAGTCAACACAGAAGACATGTGCTATACTGAGAAGAGAAATAAAAGAAGTATGCAAACACTTTTACCCAATGTGTTTTCATCGTGTAAATAATAATGGAGCTTTGTTTCCTTGATGTTTTTAAGTGAGTTAAGTCTTTTTACTATTCGTTTGGGGCATTGAGAATGAACAGGTCTGCTTCTCGCTGGTTTCTGGGGGTATTACTGAGTTGATTAGGATGGCAGGATATATTTTCTGCCAAGAATACATTTCAGGGCACTGCTCGGGTGCATTCTGTGGGTAGTTTGTTCAGCGTCCTAGCAATACAGGGTTGCAAAGTTTGGCTAAAAGGTTTTGAAGCACAGAATATCCTCTCTCACATATAATGTTTTCAGGTCAGTTTTCCCCACCTTATCCACTTAAGTTCTGATACTCAAATAAATTTTGCATAGGCAGAGATATACGACACCCCCAGCTAAGGACTAGGGCCAGCCAATTATACCCACGTGTCATTTTGTACTTTACAAATCCCCGATAAAAAAGAAAATCTTGAAGAAAGTACTTCACACGTAAAATATTTCTTTTATAGCAAAATGTGTCCAATTGATTTATGAGGCCCCCTCAAGGAGAACGAAACACACGCTGTAAAACAGAAACTCACCGAAAGGTTTCTTGGCTTCCTCACAAGAAACACTCAAATTGCACGGGGCATGGATTTTCATATTTTCTAACGGGAATTCTTCATGGAAGCGGCATTGCCTCCTAGCGGGTATGTTTATTTTTATGAGAGTATAAATTAAAAAAGAAACAGTAAAACTTCTCAAGTGCGGGGACTTGCATTCAAGGCATAAAATGTGATCCATAGATTAGGGAAATGTGGGGTCTGTTTTTCCGACTTTGGGACACTGAATCAGAATCATAGAAGAGTTGAGCCCAGGCCCAATTGGCCAGTACTGTTTGTGCAAAGGAAACACTACTGGTTCCAGCCCGTTCGTTCACGGCTGTTTTCATGCTATGATGGCAGAGCTGAGTAGCTGTGACGGAATATGGACCACAAAGCTGAAGATATCTACTGGCTGGCCCATCACAGAACAAGTTCGCTGACTTCTGGGCTACCTGACAATGGCCAGTCCTTTTGGAGGGATCAATGTGACTTCGTTTTCTGAGGAGACATATGTGGGCCCAATGCATTCTCCTATCAGTCTCGGCAGTGCCAGCACACAGCGAACTTGAATTACACAAGAGAAACTGCCAGGCAGTGGCTTTGGGATCAAAAGGAACACCCTCTCGTTTCCTTGTTACCTGAACACACTGAAAAGCTACTTTTAAAAGTCGGCCCGGCCAGTGTCCTCGCCCCGGGCAGTGAGGTGTGTGTTGCTGAGACTCTGATTGCAACTGCTTTTAGGATGAGATGAGTGGAGCCCAGAAAGCTCGTCTGGCAATCAGTGCCCGCTCCGTGAGTGGCTCCGCCAATGAGGAGAAAACCAGGCGTCTTCACTAGTCACAGTGTTTTTGCTGTGTCACGGGGAGATGAAAGACAGGCTGCTATTTCATCAGCTAAATGCTATCATTTTAAGCAGCGTTCCAAAGAAAACAGGGATCCTGCCAGAGGAAAATAGCGTACACCAAAAGGGAAAAAATGTACACGACGGTAAATACACAGATCCCTCTGGTCGGGCTAGGAATGGCAGAAGGGGCTATTTCTCTGGATGAAAAGCAGTTACAAAGAGCAAGAGACGGAAGGGGACTCAGATGGGCCTCTTCCAGGAGGCAGAGGCCTTTGGGTGGACGCATGTTCTTCTGCCTTCGCCCAAATCTGCTGCTTGTCCACTACCACCACTCGACGGACTCCTCCCTTCTGTTCTGAGCACTGTGCTGGGTGCTAAGATACAGCGGAGAGAAAAACGAAAAAACCAGGCGAGGTCCTGCCCTCGCCGAGCTCCCTGCAGGGAGGGCAGACAAGAATAGAACAACCACACTGTTGTATAGTAAGAATTGGGTCTTTGTCCCTGGTCCTTGGCATGGAGTTTCTAAAAACCCTTGGGATTTCCTGAGAGATGGGTGTTTTTGTTATGCTAATGTGGGCACTCACTGCTGGCCTCTAGTTTTAGGATGGGGACTGGTCACCAGAAAGACAACCCCACGCCCAGGGAGTTGGGAACTTTAACCTTGCCTGAACTTCGGGAGGGGAGGTACAGTCACAGGGCCGATGACACCATCAAGCAGGCCTTCTGATGAAACCCCGCTAAACTCTGCACCCGCAGGGTCCGTGGGGCTTCCTGGGTGGTGAACGCTAGGAGGTGCCCGCAGGGGGCTGGGAGCTGGGCACCGCCTCCCGGATCTCGCCCTCCGAGTGCCCTTTATAATAAAACTGCCACCACAGTGCAGGCTTCCTGCGCTCTCTGAGCTGTTCTGATGAGTCATTGAACCCGAGGGGGCCTGGGAGCTCTGGGATTTGTAACCAGTTGCTCAGGTGGCCTGGGGAGGCAACCTTGGGAGCCTTGGGAGGAATTAGCCCTTCACCTCTGGGGTCTGAGCTTTGGGGAGACAGCGTCAGAACTGAATTCCAGGACACCCGGTTGGGGTTGGACCGTCAAGCTGAAATGGGATCCACACTGACCTGTGTGAACTGCCACAGTTATTATGACATCGCCCAAGAGAGGAGCAAGGTGAGTCAAAGCTGAGACCTGAGGGGCTGAC
The DNA here is from genome assembly GCF_004115265.2 of Rhinolophus ferrumequinum. Taxonomy (NCBI): domain Eukaryota; kingdom Metazoa; phylum Chordata; class Mammalia; order Chiroptera; family Rhinolophidae; genus Rhinolophus; species Rhinolophus ferrumequinum. Next base: position 1,770,961 of record NC_046306.1, read on the forward strand.
CTATTCTGAGAGGTCACGGGCAGCTTCCCTGGGATCTGAAGGCTGAGGAGGGCGCTCCAGCCAGAAGGAACCACACACACAACGGCCCTGGGGGCGCTGAGAGAAGGTAAGTGTGGCCGAGGGGAGAGAGCAAGGGGAGGCCACATCTGTCATGGAGGAGGTGCAGCACCCCCCCCCCCCGCCCCGGGGCCCCCTTACCAGCGCCCAGGGCCAGAAAGACTTTCCCCAACAACCAGATGAGGGCACCTGGTGTTCTCACATCCTCTGTGAAAACCTGTGCCCTCTGCAGCCAGGCCTTGTGACTCTTCACAAAGCTCAGGGCTCCACCAGCTCGTCCTGGGGTCCCACAAACCCAATGCTCTCTCAAGGGCAGTGGCTGTTGGGGGTTGTGAATTCGTCCTTGCGTGGAAGCCACCAGAAGGAAAGTGGTAAATCCATTTAAATGACTGGGCTCAGGAGCCAGGCCCTGCCACAGACGAGGAAGACGTCAGTCAGGGGGGACGGGTCAGTCTGGGGGCCAGACAGTGGGCGAGGCTGGGGAGGCCGCCAGAGGCAGATGCTCCCGTGTCCTGAGAGCTGAAATGCAGGGGGTCACCTATCCGGGCATCAGGCCGCACCTCACAATGGGAGGTAAGAGGCTCAGAGCCACGGCCTGGGTAGGGCTTGGCCCTGCGTCACCTGCGAGCAGTTCCTGGCATCTCTCCTACCCCTGTCCCTGGCCCCTCTGCCTTACTTTCCCCTTCCTACTTCCTGCCTTTACACCCTGTGGGGACAGAGCCCCCAAAAAGCAGTTTCCAGGCTCTCAGCCTCACATAGAAAGGTGCTGGCTCAGGTAGTAAATGGCCATCGACTGTGATCAAATGGCCATCGGCTGAGGCTAGTTGGCCGTCAGCTGTAACCAGTGAGCCATTGGCCACGAATATAACTGCTGTGGTTACGCTAGCAGAAAAGGGGGCTAGCAAGAAGGTGATGGCTGAGCCTGCGGGCGGCACAGTGAGGGTTGAGAATTGTGTTGCTTCTGGTTCCTGTGTCTCCAACCCAGCCGCCAGTGAGAGTATAGTGGTGTGACTCCCCTGCCTATGGCTCCGTGGGTGTTCCTTTTTGGCCTCACCATGTCCTGCGTTCTTATGTGGGGAGTGGGACCAGAGACCCTGCCTGACACCCCGTATGACACTTGGCGTAGTCTGCAGGATCCCCTGCACTACACACCCACATTCTGCCTCCTTCTCTTCTCCTCTCGGTGCATCCAAGTGGGGTGCTAGCTGAGATTGCACATCCTTGGAGAGCTGGTGGGCCCAGCTGGGGATCTCAGCCCAGGTAAGAGTCTCACAAATGAGTTCCCTGGGTCTCCTTCCTCCCGCTTCTGACTGCCTGTCCTGGGGCATCTCATGCTGCCCCTCAGACCCTCTCTTTTCTGCAAATGGACACAAAATAGAATCTAAGTCCCCGAGCGTTCTGAAGATGTAGAGATCAGACAGACGCAGCATGTCGTAGTTACTACAAAACTGACCGCCATGAGTTCTGCAGCTTTACGGTTTCAGGAGAAAAGCCAGTCTGACTGCACAGTCTGGCTTCAGGAAAGAGCAAATTAATTCAACTTCGCACACGTGGAGTGGGTGCTGGGGCAGGGCTGCAGGACACGCGGCACCAAGAAAAAGAAAACAAACTGTTTCATCTGCATCATGATGGGGGGAGGGCAAAAAAGTAAATGAATAAATGAACAGAATCATTGACAAGATGTGAATTAGAAGGAAAGGTGGGAAGGAGCAAGAAAAACTGAGGGCAAATGCGGGATGCAGCCAAGGGAGGAGACGCCACTGTGCACTGCACGGTTTGTCTGGAAGTTGCCTCTGTCCTGACACTGCCTTCCCGCCTGTCACACCCAGAAGACCACACTTTCTGGTGGCCTCCGTGTGACAGCAGAGGAGGTGGGGCTGGGCTTGCAAACAAAGAGCTGCTTGAGGCACGTAAGTGATTATGAAGTTCCTTAATGGGCTAAAGGAGTGAGAAGCAGGCACTTTCTCCCAGGACCGGTGCCATGGAAGCGATTTCCACTGCAGCTTTCATACTTGGCACTCTGCAAAGCTTGCCTCTTCTCTGCAAAGAAGGCCAGATTAGGTGGGAAAGAGTCTGACGCCTCTAATTCAAGCTGAGCTGGTCTCATCATACGCGGCGAACGTGCACTCTACCTCATAAATGCAGTGTTCCACAAATCACCCACATTTATACCCCAGGCATCTTTGACTCGGGACTTAGAATTACAAATGAATTCTCCTATGGATCTATTATTCTTTCAAACAGCAGCGAGAGGGCCCGGGCTTGCACAGTGCCGCCATGGAGCTGGGTGAAATTCGATCATGCAAAATCCAATGAGGATTATTCAGAAGGACGATGGACCTATGGCACGTACGAGCTGCAAGCCAACTCTTCCCTGGGCAGTTATCCAGGGGTCAAGTGTCACTGGTGGGTTAGTCCCATGAGCTACTGACTGATTTGACCGCTCACACTTGGAGGTGGCAGTAACTAAAGGCTGGTGAGGGAGCCTCAGCCCCTAGACAGAAGCCCCTGGGGAGCGGCACGTTCTAGAGGATACAACCTAAGACTCCATAACATATCACAGCTCCCAGAGGTCATGATGGCCGGGACATAAGAAAGCCAAGCTTCCACAAGAAACAGCTTCTTAGATATGCAGGTAGGTAGGTGGGTCTATGGAGCTAGATTTACTTTCAATTCACAAGTATTTGCAACTCACCTACTGGGTGCCATGTTCTATTTAATCCTCTCAACGATGAACAAGTCTTCGCATACTAAAGCTGGAGAGGCACACTAATGAGGCAGTGACAGATGCCCTGCAGGGCTGCTGTGGACCCTGCCCCACCGCTCGTCACTGCAAGGAAGAGGAAGCTCTCTTAAAGCAGACAGAGGCTGCACATATACACGACAACTTGCCTTTTCCCCTTATCTCCTTTGGCCCAGCTCCTGGTTCTCCCACTTCTGCATGCGCGAGGATTAATATACCGGGTCGTATACCCATACCCTTGCGTGTTGCACTTTAGAATCAACTTAAGTGATTTCAAGAGTGATTTTGACAATCCCAATCCAAATTCCAGCAGACGGATGACTTACACCACCAGATTTCAAGGTTCTCTATAAAGGTACAGTAATCAATGCAGGTGGCATTGGTGAAAGGACAATAGCTACAATAATGCATGGGGCAGGAAGGTGAGAGGCAGAACCATGCACAAAGGGCCCTCTGGCATTTGACAAAACTGCAAAGGTTATGAAACGGGAAAAAGAAAGTCTTTTCAACAAAGGGTGCTGGAACAATAGGGTATCCTATGGAAGAGATACATTGACGCTTAACTCCCTCCAGACATAAAGTTTAACTTAAAACAGACCGTAGGTCTGCATGTAGAAGTGAAAACTCTAAAACTTATAGAAGAAAACGTAGGAGGAAAAATGTCACGGCTTTGGGGTAGGAAAAGATTTCTTAGCTAGAAAGAAATCCAGGGAAATGAACATAAAAAGTGTGTACTATAAAAGGAAAAAAAATTGACAAATGGGATTTTACCAAAAATAGAACTTTTGCTCTTTGAAAGACACTCCCAAGAAAACAAGGCAAGCCACTGAATGGCAAAGAATATTTTCAATATATGTAGACAAAAAATTATATCTAGGATGTACCAAGATCGTTTACAAATCAATAATGAGAAGACAAAGAACATAATCTAAGAATGGATAAAAGAGTTAAACAGACACGTCCATAGATCCATAAATGGGCAGTGAGGACACGAAAAGGTGCCCAGCATGTTTAGTCTCCAGGGAAATGAAAATAAAAACTACAGTGAGATCCTACTACACGCTCACTAAAATGGCCATAGTTTAAAGGACTGCACACGCCCTGCGGGATCAGATGTAGGCCTCTCACGCTGTTGCTGGGAACGTAAAACAGTTCAACCACCTCGGAACACTGTCGGGCAACTTCTTAACAAGTTAAACATACCCCGACAGCCATTCTGCTCCTGGGCGCCCACCCCAGAGAGGTGAAGCAGAAAGGACTTGTGGTTTTAGCAGCGTTATCCACAGGAGCAACATCCTAGAAACAAGCCGGAATGTCCATCAGCAGGTAAACGATAAACAAAACGTGCACCTCCAGACAGTGAACTTGGCAACGAAGTGACGGCAGATACGCACAGTCACACGGATGAATCTCAGAATCACAGGTAAAGAAGCCAGGCATGAAAGAGTGTACAAGCCTCTGCTTCCATTTCCATAAAATTTTAGAAAATGCCAACTAATGTGCAGTGACAGTAATCTGATTCGTGGTTGCCAGGGCTGGCGGAGCGGTGGGCTGACAGCAGAGGCAGAGAGAGCTTGCAGGGAGACGGGGAGAGCTCTAAATCCTGGCTGCACTCGTGGCTTCCTGAGTGCATCTGTGCGTCAAACTCACGGGGATGTACATTTTAAAGGGGATCAGTTTACAGCGTGTAAATTTTACCTCGACAAACTTAATTTAAAAAAAAAAAAAAAAGAGTCATTTTGACCAAACAAGATTTTCTCCCACATTAGAACCTCTGAAGCCAAGATTTGTCAAATAGATCTCCCCCGTATAGCACTGTGTGATTTGAAATAGCGGGGGGAGGGGAGTTTTGTTGGTTTGTTTAAAAGAAAACTACATCAATGAACCTTGAAAGTTAAAGTCCACCCCTCCCCGCACCGACGTGCGTCAGCCGGAACGGAGCCACCTCACATGTGTCTAGTGCCACCTGGCTATACAGAAGCCACATGCCACAGCCACGCAGAAAAGCACAGCTCCAGGGCACCCCTCCACTAACGCTCACGGCAGCCCCGTCTTTACAAGGAGCATATAGGAGTGTGGGCGACTCCTCAAGGAGCAGCCGAGGCAGCTTAAAACCCAGTTCCACAGGGCGCCTGGAGCCTGGGGGTTGTGAGCACAAATGAACATTCAGGCTTCTTTCTCTGTCTCTTGGCCAGGAGGAAATAAAGAATACACTTTCAGCTAAATGAGAACTGAAGTGTACTGGAGGAGTGCTATAAATTATATGCAGGCCACCAAATAAAATTCAATTTTCAGGTGATGTGAAGGTGTAATGCGTCTGGAGAAGCTGCTTTGCATATCACACCAGACAGCAGGTAATAAGCAGGGAGGCAGGATGCGAGGCTGATCTGTCACCAGCCACGCTGTGATTGTCTCCTTCCCTACCTCCTCTAATCGCACCATTGCAGTGTTGATTCAGGACACAGCAGCCCATGAAAAATGTCACCGTTCTGTCGATGGCGCGGATCTGCGGGCAACTCCCGCGAGCAGCCGCTGCACATAAAGGGTGATGCGGCCCTGGATCCTGCCATGCTCAGTGGGTTTCCCATTTCCTCCTGCAATTACACATCAAACTGTTTTAGCTTCACAAGCTTCCGCACGACGAATGGCCTCGAGGCAGAAGGCCACCCGGCACACTGATGAGCAGGCTTCAAAGCTGAGGGCAGACGCACGTTTGGGGGAGGCTGCTGAAAACCCACAGCACCCCCTTCTCTGCAGAGCCCTTAAGACATGCCCTGAAATCATTCCCTCATTATCTCTGCTTACTCCAATTAACAGAGGGTTCAGGGGAACATTATTCAGTGTCCTTGCAAGAGACTCAGCACCAGCGGCACTGGAGAGTGCTTGCCGCCCCCCCCACTCCGGCGTGGTCCAGAGTCAGGCAAGCAGCACCTCCCAGGAACATGTTCAGGGTCCCAGAACCACCAGGGCCCTGCTGATCCACAGTCTCTGGGGTTGGGCCCAGGAATCCACTTTAATGAGCACCTTCAGGTGAGAAATGGAGCTTGAAGCCATATTCTCAGCACTCAAGCATTCCTGTGTCTCTGCTACTTTCCTCAGGAATCATTTACCTGCAGATGCAGGTGCCAGACAGGCTCAGAGCGAGGCTTCAAAGGACTTTTTAAAAATCCCTTCCTTCCCTCCCTCCGTCCCTCCTTCCATCCATCCACCCATTCATCTACTCATCCATTCATTATCCATCCATCATCCGTCCATCATCCATCCACCCATCCATCTATCCACCCATCACCCATTCATCATCCACTCATCATCCATCCATCATCCACCCATCTATCCATCCATCATGCATCCATCCATAATCCATCCATCTATCCATCATCCATCCATCACCCATCCACCATCCATCCATCCATCTATCCATCCATACATCCATCATCCATCCATTCACTCATCCATCCATCCATCATCCATCCATCCATCCACCATCCATCCATCCATCCATCCACCCATCCATCCATCCATCCACCCATCCATCCATCATGCATCCATCCATCATCCATCCATCCATCCATCATCCATCCATCATCCATCCACCATCCATCCATCCATCTATCCATCCACCCATCATCCATCCATCCATCATTGATCCATCCATCCATCCATCCATCCATCTATCCATCCATCCACCATCCATCCATCCATCCATCCATCCATCATCCATCCATCCATCTATCCATCAATCCATCATCCATCCATCCATCCATCATCTATCCATTCACTCATCTATCCATCCATTCATCCATCCATCATCCATCCATCCATTTATCCATCCATCATCCATCCACCATCCATCATCTAACCATATGACAAAATATATCGGCCACTGATTTCCTGACTGGTACTGGAGACACAGGGATGAGAAACCCCATTGGGTGCTGAGCTCTCTATGTATCTAGCACACAACTGGCCTTAGACAAACGGACGCGCTCATCATGGGAAAGGCTAGAGAGCCTGATGGTGGAGCACGTGTGGGCGCTGGGGGCTGCTGGCGAGGCTGGGAGGCTGCCTCTGCCACTGACTGGCTGTGGGACTCTGGGCAAGCTGAACAAGCATCTGAGGCTCAAATCTGTTGGATTTGTGAGAAGGAGATAACAATCTCTACCTCGAGGGTTCTTTGTGAAGATTAACTCGTTAATAAATGCAGAACAGCATCTGGAAAGAGTGAGCAGTCAAACATAAGCTGCCGTTATGATCATCATTTTATTGTCATCCCTGTGAACAAGGAACCCAGCCTGGAAAATGCAAATAAATACAAGATAAGACAATGTCTATGGAAGGGGCAGAAAATATACTTGTAAATGTAATGAGAATGTGGGAGAAATAGATCTGTCTACACGTGTACAACTGCCCCTGGAACATAGTAGGCAATCATTTTCTCTCTCTCTCTCTCTCTCTCTCTCTCTCTCTCTCTCTCTCTCTCTCTCTCCCCCTACCTACCTAGCTATCCATCATATAGCTTTTTAGCTAAATTTTATATTAAAGTACACATATGCTAAATGCAGAAATCATAAGTGTACGGCTTGATGGATTTTCACAGTGAAGACATCCGCTGTGTTACTAGCCTCCAGATAAAGACGAGAACACCAGCAGGACCACAGATGCCCCCCCTCGTGCCCCATCCCAGTGCCCACCTCCAAAGGGGACCACCACTCTGTCTTCTACCAACATCACGTCTGGGAGTCACCCTTGTTGTGAAGACAACAGCTCATCCTTTCTGGAGGCTGCATAGTATTCCACTGCACGATCTCCCCCAGTTTACATGTCCACTCTGTATACAATCGATGGACGCTGGGAGGATTTCCAGTTTGGGGATGGAATACGTGATGTTGCTAAGAATACTCCTGCGTTTGTCTTCAGGTGCCGTTCCCCACGCATCTCCTCCATTAGGGCTGTACCTCTGAGTCGACTTCCTGGGGTGCAGGATATGCGCACCTCCAGCTTTCGCAGTAACTGCCAACACTTCCCAATGACTGGACCAGTTCATGCTGCGGCAGTGCCAGAGTTCCACATGCAGCACATCTCTGCAAACCGGACGCAGAGCTTCCTAATTAGACGGACTTGGAATGAACCTGTCTTCCCAATGTTGGGAATCACTGAACCGCAGGCCTGGCCTTCCCACTCAGCCCCACTTCTGAGCCCTGGAGCAGTGGCTGCCTGGGGTCTGTCTCACCCCAGAACATTCCGCCTACACGTCAGCACCCACTCAGGGGAGTGCCACACAGGACACAGGCCTCCACTCTCCACAGTTCTCTGTTCTCTGGGATTTTGGCTCCTCAAGTCCTAGCTGCCTTGGTTGTTTTCTGATGCTTTCATCTCTTCCTTCCTTCCTTTTTCCTTCTCTCCTTCTCCTTCCCTCCCTCCCTCCCTCCCTCCCTCCCTCTCACCCCTCTCTTTTCCTATCTAATGCAGCCTTATGTGTTTGACTCTGCCATACTGGCACTGGAGGTCCCAGTGGATAAGAATGACTGACTGCCTTCTGAGTGCCATAGGTTGGGAGAGAGCGTTTGCCTGTCATGAAAATTGGTTGGGAGCTGTAATTCCAGGCACAAGTCAGAGCAGGGGCTGCATACCCCAGGGGCTCCATGTAGAGGGTCCCGTTCAGGACACTGGGAGCAGCAGCTTGGTCAGGTGAGAATAACACGCACGGCAGTGGGCAGGCGGGGTGAGAGATGCAGCTGGGTGGGCTGGAAGGGGCCAGGTGGCCCAAAACAACCTTAGTTGGGAAATCCTCTGATTGAAGTAGGATGGATTAATGCGAAGGTGACGTTCTGATTTCAGGCCACAGCCAGGAACCCTTGCAGACTGCCAGTGCTTTTGGCCTTTGCATCTGTGTGAGCCGGGAGAAGGGCACATCCCCCACCCCAGCCCAGAGGCCGCTGAGCCCCAGAGCTCAGCACATGCGGGCCAGCTGTCACGTCAGGACCAGAGCCCCGTACACAGTACAGAGCAAAGGTCCGCCCTGCAGCGCTGGGAGCACAGAGCCGAGAGACGAGTGCTGCAGACATGGGGGAGTCCATCTCAGAACCCGGAAATGCGGCAGCAAGCTGTGCAGTGGGCTTCAATGTTGCTTTTAATTGCTTGTTCCAAAGATGCCAGCCTGTGAAAGACTTATTTTTCTGACTCTGCTTCTCCCTAATTAGGCCTGGAGTTGGTAGCGTACATACGGTGCTCACTTCAGTTGCACATGAGTGACACGGACGTTATTCAAGAAACACCGCCTACTGGGAACATGGTAGCTGTAATGGAAACACTACTTACAATTAGCCAGGACTCTACTGGCTTTGCATAAAAGGCCGCAGCGAGAGCCGTACGTAGATGTTCATTGTAAACCCTAAACACCCAACACATCCCTACGTGTACGGAGACAATCTGGGGAGAAGCCAGGAAGGGACACTGCGCTGCTGCCTCCTTCTCCCTAGGGCATTACCTGGCCGAAGCTCTCTGCCACCCTCGCTGGTGTCAACAAGCCAGGGCTCCTCTGGGATCTCGAAAAGTCTGGGACAGCCAGGCCTGCACCGTCGTCACAATGTTACCCCCCGTTTCCGTGGCAACCGTAACTGGGATCTACGAGTCACTCACACACAGAGCAGCGATGCAGGTGACGGGGCAGGGGTGAGCGAGCGATGGGAAAGCCAGCCCTCTGCGGCCTCCGACACTCAGAGACGGGGACAGGGCCGCGCGTCTACCATCCCCCATCTGCAGCACCAGAGTGCCTGCCACCCACGACGCCGTCAACACCACGTAAACACGTGCCCACTGGATGTAAACCGTGAGCACAGAGTGCACGAGGTAACGTCAGCCATCAGCTGCGGCTGTAACTCCCCATGGCTCCCACTGTAACACAGCAAACCAGAGTACTTTCCACACAAAGTTTCTATCACAATCGGCTAGATTAAAAACCCTTGTTTGTTCTATCGAAAAATGAGGTTATTCCTTTTACTGCCATATATACACATATTTTTAAACTAGCAACCCCATTGAACATATTATGCATTCCTCTGTCCTGTTTGTTTTATAGCTTTTTTCATAAAACGAGTACCTCTTCGTCACTATTTCAACTGTAAAATGCCCTGAGGTCTCACTGCAGAGGCCCCCACCCCCCCGCCAAAAGGTGTCTGCTGTGTGACTTTCCGGAATTAGCAAAGGGTGGGAATGCTTGGGTTCAGGGCCAGTCCAAGGCCATCGGCACACTCAGCAGTGACCATCCTGCCCTGGGCAGTGCCAGTAAGAACTGTTTACCCCGTGCTGAGCGGGCCGGGGGCTGGCCAGCTCAGGTTTCTGTGCCACTTCCTCCATCGTTTCACGTGGACTGCCTTTCCGGCAGGTTTAACCTTTCTGGCAAGGTCAAATGCCACTTGTCATTGGCAGTCATTTCAGTGTCTTTGCTGGTCACCCTGTCCTCCTGCACTTGACCTCATGGACCACCCTGCTCAGGTGCTGGCTGCAGACGCAGACTCTCCTTCGCCCCCTATATTCTCATGAGAACAGGCCCACCGGCGCCTGTCCCAAGGCTCCCTGCCTCCATCCTGGCTGCTGAACCCAATTTGACACTGAAATCTAGACGGTGAGATGGAGCTGGCCAGACAGGAAGAACAGAAGGAAGAATGGAGACGGACGACAAACCTGGCCTAGGAGGGGCCCATAGACACCCAGGGAGGAGCAGGAACCCACGTGAGGGGATGGAAAGTGGGGGCTGCTGTCGAGGGTCTGAAGGCTGTCTATGTTACACGTGTGTGCAGGCATGTGCATCCATGTACTGACACGTGTGTGCATACGGGCACGTGTGGTATGTACATGCATATGCACACTCATTTGTGTGCTAAGGAAACCACTTCATCAGGAGAACAAGTAAAGCACTGTTCATGATGCAAACGTCCACTGTTCTCCGGGTGCAGATCTCAAAATGAAGAGAAACAGCAAATGACAAGTGTACCTGCCAAGTGAAAGAGGGATGTGGCACAAGTCGGGGGCAGAGGGTACCCAGGCTGCGGCGCCCACAACGCGATTTCTCAAGCGGCAGTCAGGAGCTGGCGCTCAGCTCAGCCCAGCCTGGCTGTGGTTTTGGACAGTGCCAGGCTCAGGACAGAGACAGGTCTCCGGCACGTGCGGTCTATTCTGGACTCCGTGGGAGCTGTGCAACCTGCCAGCTCAGCTGCAATGGAAGAATCGCCTTTGCTGGCTGGGTTCGGGACAGGGCCAGCACCAGCAGGGACCGGGGTGTGATTCCGAGAGGGTCACTGAGGTTCACACAGGCTCGCCTGCACCCACCGCTGTCCTTTGCCCACTCCCATGGACAGAAGAATGCACAGCCTGGCCTGAAGGTCACCCACGGATGTGAAAGACAGATGTCAGCAGTCCTCTCCCAGTGGGTGTGGTGGGTCCACACTTGCCCCCGCCCCGAGGGACCACCCCCGCAGAGCCATGCTCTCCTTAAGTTTCTGCACAATTTCCCCTCCGTCTTCCTTTTGTGACTTTTCCCTGATGTCCAATGGTCCTCTCCCGGTTCTCACCTCCCCAGCCTCTCCTGCATGTGTAGGGTCTGTTCTCTGGCCACATGGCTCAGTCTGCATCCCTGATGGAAACCTAGCTGACACGGACCCACCCTAGGGAAGGCGGTGATTTCCCAAGCACGAGGCTGGCTGCTCAGGACACACCGTGGGGCATCCAGACAAATGAAACACCCCACAGGCGTCCTGCGGCCAGAACCTGCCTCCGTAGCCCACGTGCTCAGCGTCTGCGTCGTCCTAACTCAGAACCGACGGCTAGACTCAGGAGGTTCTCGGAGGGGTCTCTGAACTCTGTGCTCATGAGCCCATCCACAGAAGGAACTCTGGGGGCAGGTACCCTTACTGCGTAGGGAGTTATGTACCTGTCATGTACTCCTGCCATTAGTCAATATTCTAAGGCACAGCACACCCACGGGAGAGGGCCGTCTTCAGTGACGGTGCAAACAGTTTTATTTTACAAAGCCGTCCTGATAACTGCATGTTTGGAGCCGAGGCCTCCCCGACGGGATCCCGTCATCATTTTCCATCTTTCTTTTGCTTTTTAACCTCTGCCTTTGGTTGGCGAGGGGCCCGGCCTGAGTGTGGACAGGTGTCGGCCCCACAGTTTCCCTGTTCACTTAACGCTTGTGTGGGGAGGGCTGTCACTAGCCTGTGGTTTGTCTGCCAGAAGCCAAGTTTAGTGAAAACTAGATAAAACTCATAAATCCCCTTCACCTACCACCCTTCCCATGAAGCCAGTCTCCATGCGCGACCCGGGACGACAGGGACGCCACACTCTGCCCCACGACCCCCACCCCCCTCCTGACACATCTCAGCACCACAGAGGCAGGCACAGGGAGCGGGGCCTCGGCAGTGTGTATTGTAAACCCCAGTCGAGTTCGATTTCTTCTTTCTGTTTTTTTCTTGACGGATTACATCTCCAGAGAAAATGTGCTCCTGACAAGTGTGCAGCTGGATGGCTTTCCACAGCTGATTCTTTGTAACCACCAACCCCTTGACTGCCTTTAGTCATGAAACACCTCCACCCCAAAGAGAAACCGCTACCCTGCAGGTAAGGTCCACTCACTGAGTCTTTCCTATCAATGGAAGCATCCGGAACGCTCTCTGGTGTCTGGGTCCTTTAAATCAAACATGTGTCCGTGTGCTTCCTCCACGCCCCGTTGGCTGGTTTCCTTTTGTCTAGATTAAGTCTCCTCCCCTTATTGGATTGAATAAAGGCTTCCTGGTGATTTTCTTGGTAATTTTCTGAAATCGAAGTGTAACACACTCGGGGGAAAGGATACACCACAAATGATAAATTTGTACAAACACACAACCCCATGTACCCACCAGCCAGACAAGGTGCAGGTTCCCGGCAGCTCCCAGTACCCTCCCCTTGCGCCCCCCACATAAGACCGTCCTGACTTCCGTCACCGTGGGCCAGTCCTGTCTGTCTTTGGGCTCCACATACACGGGGCTGTGCAGAGTGACCCCTTTTGCCGCTGGCCGCATGGACATCATCACTGGGGGCTTGTCCACACGCTGGCTGCAGGAGCGGGTCACTCTCCCTCCCATCGCCTGTATTTCTCCGTCGTGTGGATGCGCCCTGACTTACTCACCCACCCCACTGTGGGTGGCCATCTGGGTCCTTCCCGACTTTGCATTGTCATAAAGCGTGCTGCTGTGAAAGAATCTTCTAGAACATGACGTACGCATTTCTGTTGGGCATAATCTCAGGAGGGGAGTAGCTGGGAGTAACTGGCAATGCACATGTTCAGCTTTAAAAGGTCTGCCACACGGTTTTCCAAAATGCTTGGACCATTTATTCTCTTTTTCATGGCAAAAATAAATAAATGTAAATGGAAGTTGTAGTGAGACCTTGCTAGCGCCTGGGGACCTTTTTACATACCCCACGTGGGGACGGTTGCCCTACACGCTGGTGCCCACAGAACACGGATGACATGTGTCCCTGCTGAGATGTCTCATTCCACAGCATCTTGGTGACAATATCATGCCTCCAGAGTGGGGGCCCCCACAGTCTCTCCTCCTCAGGCTGTCGTCCCTTTTAGCTGCAGACTCACCAGGTCCTGGTCCTGGCCCTGACACATCGCCTCCCCCCTTTTTGCCACCCCCCAGGTCTCCCTACAGCAGGAGGAGCTGCCTGGAGAGGGACCCCTCTCAGAGAAAAGGGTCCCTGCCATTGCCCACATCCCGTGACCCCCCCAACCCTGACCACGAGAGGACAGCGTTAGGAGAGAACCTGGATTCAAGGCAGACACGGGTTAGTCAGCTCTTGAGACCAAGGCTCAGCCAGGAAGCCAATGGCCGCCTTATCCTCCCGGAGCAGCATTTGCTACTTAACAGCAAACAGCCGAAGGAAACCAGCCGGGACCTGCCCGTGGGCGCAGCTCCTCCACCTGCACCGGCCTCTCAAGTGTCAGCGTGGCCCCATCAGGCAGGGTGTGTCCAGACGTAAACCGGACTGGGTGGATGGTTCCTTTCTTTTCCAAACATGCTTTTGAGTATAAAGACAGCCCTGCTGCGGCTGGCACAGCTGCTGGGCCACCACGGCCAGCCGCCCGGCACGGCGGAAGGTCATGCCTCTGGCGGTGCCTTCGGAACAGAGCCTCTGAGTCCGCGTCAGCCTGGCCTCCAGGACCGTGCCCGGTCATTGCTCGCGTACCCCTTCCTGCCGCCTGCAGCATCTGTCTCCAGCCCTTCTGGAGCCATTTTAGCCGTAAAACACAATAACTGAAGTCTGGGGAAACTGACATATCAGAGGTAAACAGCGAGAGATTCCCTCCCAAACCCACGGTGCTCATTCATGGCACCGTTAGATCCCCATAGAGAAATGTATTCCAGCCGGAAGCGAGGCTGGGGTGTGTTGACAGTTGTTGATAATAATCACATCAGAGGGGGAAATATTCTGACGGCCTGACTCCTCGCACCTGACGGTGCTTGCACACACTGGTGATATTTTTAGAGGGAACAGCTGGCGCTTCGCATGGGTCCCACACCCCACAGCTGGCTCAAGGTAGAAGAGGAGACCTCAGCAGGTTTGCTGGTGCAGAGAGAGGGAGGGAAAGAGGGAGGGAGAGTGAGCAAGAGAGAGAGCTAGCGAGCGGAGGAGGGAGAGCGGGAGAAAGGGGGAATACACAGACTAAGAGCGAGAGAGAGAGCATCTTGGAGATCTGGACTGCAGGCCCCTGACAGAGGCCTTTTCTTAAGAAGAAAGAAATAGGCCACAGAACCTGGGTCTCATCCAAAGCTCCATGGCCAGCTCCGCGGGCTGCATATTATTCTACGGAGCAGAATGCCAAGCTGGACCAGCCTTGCTGTATAATGAATGAGTGTTTCGAATTCTGCCTCTCCTTGGGTTCAAAGTCATTTCCATCCAACAACTGGGTCAGCCCCCAAGATGGGCACCCCCACGTCCATGTACAGACATCCAATTCTCCCCGAGGGCAGTGAGTCAGGAAAAAAAATTGTTCAAAGACTTTATCCCCTCAATAAAATTGTCTTTTATCAAAATGGATTAACTCACAGTCCTTAAAAAAATCACACTTGGTAAACTCTGTGTCCAACATCCATTCATGATAAAAACTCTCAAAAAACTAGGGATAGAGGGAACATACCTCAACACAATAAAGGCCACATATGACAAGCCCACAGCTAACAACGTATTCAGTGGAGAAAGATGAAAGCTTTTCCTCTAAGATCACAAACAAGACATGGATGCCCAGTCTCGCCATTTTTTATTCCACATAGGACTGGGAGTCCTCGCCAGAGCACGTGGTCAAGAAAAAGAAAAGGCATCCACATTGGAAAAGACATAAAACTATCACTATCTGCAGACGATATAACCTTATATATAGAAAACCCTAAAGACTCCACCCCAAACCTCAGAACTTATAAATAAATCCAGTAAAAGTGCAGGATACAAAACCAATATATAAAAATCAGTTGTGTTTCTATACACTAACAATGAACGATCAGAAAAAGAAATCAAGGACAGAATCCCATTTACAATTATATCAGAAAGGATAAAATACCTAGGAATAAATTTATCCAGGGTGGTAAAAGATCCATACACGGAAAATGATAAGATATTGATGAAAGAAATGGAAGAAGAAAAATACATGTAAAAATACACCATGCTCATGGATTGGAAGAATTCATATTGTAAAAAGTCATACTACTCAAAGTGGTCTACAGTTCAATGTGATCTGTATCAAAAGTCCAACGGCATTTTTCACAGAAATAGAAAAAAGAAAGTCCTAAAATTTGTATGGAACCACAAAAGACCCTAAAAGAGCCAAAGCAATCCTGACAAAGAACAACAAAGCACACACAGCTTCCTAATTGAAAGCTGTATTACAAACAGTAATCAAAACAGTATGGCACTGGCATGAAAACAGACACATACATCAATAGAGAGCCCAGAAATAAATCCACACACAGACAGTCACTTAATTTACAACAAAGGATCCAAGAACACACAATGGGGAAAGAATAGTCTCTAATAAATGCTGCTGAGGAAACTGGACGGATACAAGCAGAAGAGTGAAACTGGACCCCTATCTCACAGCATCAACAAAAATCAACTCAAACTGGATTACAGACTTGAGTATAAGACCTGAAACCATACAACTCCTGGGGGGAAGCACGGGGCGGGTAAATCTCCTTGACATGAGTGTTAGCGATGATTTTTTTAGACTTGACACCAAAAGCACAGGCAACAAGAGCAAAAATCAACAAGTGGGATTATATCAAACTCAAAAGTCTGTGCTGCAAAAGAAACCATCAACAAAACAAAAAAGCAACCTACAGAATGAGAGAAAATATTTGCAAATCATATAACTGATAAGGGGATAATAGCCAAAATATATAAAGAACCCATAAAATGCAATAGCAAAACAAACAAACAATCTGACTAAAAGATAAGCAGAGGAACTGAATAGACATTTTTCCAAAGAAGACATACAAATGGACAAGAGATACATGGAAAGGTGCTCAGCATCACTCATCATCAGGGAAATGGAAATCGAAACCACAGTGAGATGTCACTTCACACCTGTCAGAATGGTTGGCATTAGACAGGAGACCCTGCAATGGATGTTTCCCCGTTTTCACTACCAGGCACTTACTGGCCCCACGACTGGTCCAGGATGGCTGCTCACTCTGAGGTACAGAAAGAGTGGAGCTGGTTTCAGCAAGGGGACAGCAATTGACTGTTTGAAGGGCTGCAGAGCAAGTCCTCTCCCACCTGGGGAAACTTCCCGACTGTGGCTCTAAGCGAAATTCCGATTCTGAGAAGTGACACTAATTTCTGCCCTGCAGACAAGACCAGGCATTCCCGGTTTGCCGAGCATCCACCCTCCACGTCTGCACGGCTGTTTCCCACTGTGCTTGCAAAGTCGGGGAGCACTGTTAATACTACTGCTAGGAGGACAATCTAGTCACATGACAATGTAGACAACGCTAGAAGCAGCATTTATAACTAGCTGCACAAAAGTGGGCAGGATGGGGCTCTGCACAGGGGCCCCGGGGCTCCCCTCCCCGCCCCTCCCCTGCACAGGGGCCCCAGGGCTCCCCTGCCCCTCCCAGTACAGTCTCGCACTGCAGTGCATGACATGTGCTGACCAAGTGCAAGAGACGCGTCTGCTGGCAGCAGGGCTGAGCCAGGCTTGGGCACAGTCCCTTCATGCCAGGAGAGCTACGTGACACGTGTGCATCCAGTGGGCTGACAGGAAGTGTTGTGGCTAAATTGTGTCCCCCAGAATTTTACCTGTTGAAGTCCTGACAGCAGGATCTGAGAAGGTGACTATTTGGATACAGGGTCTTTAAAGAGGTGATTAAAATCACACGCGGTCACTAGGATGGGCCCCAATCCAATAGGACTGGTGCCCTCCCGCGAGGAGGAGACGGGATATAGACACGCACTGAGGGACGAGCGTGTGCAGACACGGAGAAGACACGTGTGCGATCTGAGAAGAGGGGTCTGAAAGAAACCAGCCCTGCGGTCTCCTGGTCTCAGGCTCCCGGCCCCCAGAACCGGGAGAGGATAAATGCCGACTGGTTAAGCCACCCCATCCGTGGGATGTGTCCTGAGCCATGACAGACGCTAGGAGCTGCTGCTGGGGTGTCAATGCGAAGATGTGTGACCAGGACACAGCCTGTCACTAATGAGTGAGAAGCCATGGGAGGCAGGTTCCAGGCGTTGGGGAGAGGGGTCAGTCAGTGAGGATCTGAGCACCTCCAGAGCGCCAGGGGCTCCGACCAGCGTGGCAGGCTGTGACCAAGCACAGGTCACGTCACCACAGCGTGACAGGGACGATCCGTGCGCGGCTGGTGTGCAGGTGTATGTTAGGTGCCGTCGATCCTCACAGCAGTGCTGTGACCCTCGGCTACAGACGAGTAAACTGAGGCTCGTCACAAACTCGGGGCCCTGGCTCGGAGGGGACGACCCAGCATGTGGGAAGCAGCCGTCTCCCTCCTGAACTGGGGCTCGTAGCCCGGGGAGCTTGTGCCACGTACCCTCTGTCACAGCCTCACCACGGGGACCAAGACCTGTGCTGGCAGCAGGAGGAGGCACAGAGACAAATGAAACAAACCTCAGGGAGCCTGAGGTCTGGACCAAGGAAGACGAGGAGGAAACTGAGGCCAGGAGGGAGGGTACAGGCAGGCACTGGGGGTGCAGGCAGAGGGGCTCAGCCCTAAGGGAAGGAAACATGGGGTAGGGGCTGCTTGGCGCTTGAGAAGGATGGTTCAAACCCAAGCTGAGCATCGAAGGGCATCCTCACGGGACCTTAGAGAGAAACAGCAGGGAATGCAGAAGTGAAAGGTGACCGGTTCAACAGTTTCCAGAGGCAGAGGAGAAAGGAGGCCGATCCTGGTCCGTCCCTGGCCTGCCCGGCACCCTGCCTCTCCTTCTCCCTGGGACTTGGGCCCTGAGGTTGGGTAGGGCTGCTCTGCCCACCTCCCCCCACCCCAGCACAAGGCTGATCACAGGACCCAGGCCTGAGCAACAAGAACATTCCACGTGGTGCAGCCGGCTCAAGGGGAACCATGCACACGGGCCGACGGACGCAATCCCAACGTGTCTGTGAGAGCGCGCCTGGCAAGAACCAGCTGTTGTCCCACTGGGTTTGCTCACTCTATAAAGTGTCAACCTGGAGCCGTCGAGGTCACCGTGTGGGGACAGCAGAGCCAGGAGGTGGCGCTACTCAGGTCTGAGGACACAGCAGGAGCCCTGGATCCAGCCCTGCTGCCACGTGCCAGGGAAGTGACACGGATGTGAGCTGCTGGATCCCTTCCCCACCCCCTTCTCTCTGCCTGGCCCGTGGCTTCTGTCCAGCCCGCCACGCCCGCTGGCTGCCTGCTGTGCTCTGCCCACATGTCGACATACCCCGGCCCGCACACCCCGTCCACATCCGTTGGCTCCTTTCCTTCCACGCCTGACCCTCAGGGCTCATCTTGTTTTCATTTTTTCTGTTTCTGAGCTCAAAATTTGCTCTGCATCAGAGAGGGCTCTAAGAAACGGGTCGCGTGGCGTTGACACACAGCATATGGCGGGCCACGTCCGAGGCGCTGCTGTTGGTGCCATCTTGGAAGCTGGGGGTGCAGTGCCACCCGGCCGGCAGGTGAGCCTTCACGTGGAAGCTGGGCCGTTCGACCCTGTGGGAATGCTGCCCCTTGGGAACCAAAATAAAGAGGACAAGAGAGTCTGCCTTGAGGTTGTGCCAAGGCAATTAATTATCCAGGCACTGTCTCTGCTGAGGTTTCGTGTCTATAAATGCAGTTTCCTTGTGTTAGGAAGGGGTTGATGCCACTTCACGTCAGACTCACACTAGATGGGCCTGGACGTGGGTGCTGAGTGGGGCCTCACCCACCAGGACGCCACACGGTTCCCCATTTGGATGGTGGTACAGGACGGTGAAGGATGAACAGTAAGAACAAGAGATTCATAAAAGTAGGAACCTTGTCATCTCTTTGGTTGTGGAATCTCCAATATCTCGGATGGGTGGATGGATGCATGGATGATGGATGGATGGATGGCAGAGTGAACGTATAGACAGACAGTCACAAGACAGTCTTCATTTCCCTAATAATTTACAGGAAGGACACTAGTGTCACTGGGCTTTTCTCTCCCCCTCCAGCCTGTAGTCTCAGGGTAAGAGCCTGTCTTCCTGAGGGGAAGCTTCCTGTTCTCAGGACGTAGACTGATTGGTTCAGGTTCCTGCTCAGCCCTGAACTCCTCGAACAGGTCACTCCTCTGAGTTTCCCGGTTTTCATCTGGGCAAAGTGGGTGAAATTGCTCTCAGAGTAAGGTCCGGGCCAGGATGGAATGTGACGGCAATCACTTAGCACCAGGCCTGTGGTGGAGTGAGACCCGAAAGATTAATCATCATGATTAGTCGTTTTCTCAAACAGTGAATAGTCCCAGCTACCTAATAGTATATATCTTTGATAGTTTTGATTGATCTCTTTTCAAAGTTTCCAAATTGGGAATATTAAAAAGTAAATAACATTGCAGGGCCACGGTGAAGTTGTAGTGTTAAAGAAAATACGAGTTGCCAAAATCTTTCTAGAAAGAGTTCTGGGACTTACGTATCTCATATACAGCTCAGTTCACCTGCTTGAAATACGCTTAGTTGTTCTTATCCTCTTTTGCCTTTAAAGTAATTCTAACAGTACAAAGTGAGGTCCAGCTCGGGTCGGCAGGACCGGGGCCGACTCCAGCACACCAGCTCCACTGCTCGCTCAGCCCCTCCCGGCGGCACCCCCACCCCCACCCCGACGTCAACCCTTGTGGTTTGATGCTGCATTTTCAATTTGCATCTTTAAAAAGGTAACATTTGATCCAGATGAGTTGGTCTGGTCTGAAATATTTATCTGTGAAGAACACATTTTAGTTCCTTTTGGAGAGGGACGATACCCCTTTCAACGTTGGCGTTGTTTGAAGAGTGTTACAATGTATCTCGCAGTCCCAGCGGCTTCCATGTTTATTTGACAGTTTTGACACTGGCACCAAATGAGGGAGGAACTCAAGGTCAAGGGCACGGGTTTTGTGGCAGCAAGTCCATGCCCTGCTCAGGGGCAGCGCGGGCCATCCCACGCCGAGCGATGGAGTCGTGCCTTCCTTTGCTTCTGTGCCCGCCCAAGCTGGGCCCTGAGAGGCAGCAGAGCTTGAAAATGTCCGCTGTGCTTTCCTTTGGACAAAACTACCCAACAGTTTTCTAAACTGCTCCATTTCCAGAATCTCAGACGCCACATTAGAGTGGCAAAACCTGGACAGTCCAGTCTTGGAAAGCACGTGGTTCTGTGTGTGGTGCCAGGTCCTGGCAGGCTGTTTGTTACCTGGTAGCTGTGTGGTGAGGCTCCTTGAAGACACGTGAACGGCTGCGGTTCTAATGATCGTAAAGAGCTTCTGTTCCATTGTCATGTGTAAACAGCCAACTCTAAGAACTGCCAGAGGCCCCATGAAAAATATAAGTTACCCCCCGGTCCACAGGCATTTGATTCCCATGGGCGTTGTACGCAAAATGCAACAGAACCACAGAAAGGCAACGACACCCCGCGACCCCCCCCCCCCCACCCCGTCCTCCAAATCTCAAGCTCCATCATGGCACATGCTGGGAACAAACACCAGACGTGGCTATTTCCTTGTCCACCCTGCCAAGCACGGCGGTGTTAGCTCCACACGGAAAGTGCAGATGTGTAGGAAGGTTGACCTGAGCTTTGTTCTTCTTTTTAAAACTTGTATGGCTGCGTAATCTGCACAGAGTAAAGTGCACTGGTTTTCAGGCTACAGCCTGATCAATGTTCACATATTCGTGCAAACACGCCCATATTAATAACACCGAGATCCAGACGTAGGACACTGCCCACATCCCAGAATCCTCCTCGTGTCCCTCCACAGGCAATTCCACCCCCTCCCCCATAACCAACTATTCTATTGTTATCAATTAGTGCGGGAGGCAGAGGACTGGCCCCCAAAGACACCCACCTCCTAATCCCCAGAACCTGTAAAGATGTGACCACATGACAAAAGGGACTTCGCAGATCTCATTAAGTTACGGACCTTGGGATGGGAGCTTGTCCTGGGTTCTGGGTGGGCCCAGCGTCATCACAATGGTCCTTGTAAGAGGGAGGTCGGAGGGTCAGAGGTAGAGAAGGACATGTGACGGTAGAGGCATGTGACAGAGTGATGTGCGGCCATAAGCCAAGGAATGTGGGTGCCTCTAGACCTGGAAAAGGCAGGAAATGACTTGTCCCCCAGAGCCCCCCGGAGGAGCAGGACCCTGGTGACCCAGTTTAGACACCTAACTTCCGGAACTGTAAGAGAATAACTGCATGTCGTTTAGCCACAGCTTTTGAGTTCATTTGTTACAGCAGCCGTAGGAAACTGATACAATTAGCTTAGCCTGTTCGTACACTTCACATACGAGATGGAACACCACAGTATGTGCCCTTTGGGATTTGGCTTCTTTTGCTCAAAATAATGTCTGTGATGATCAGCTATGTCACTGCATGTAGTTGCTTCCCTTCGCTACGTGCTGTGTCCCACTGTATGAATATGCCCCCGTCTTTCTATCCAGGGTCCTGTATATGTAAACTTGGGTAGCTTCCATTTTGGGGGCTGCTGTAACACTTCTAGGAACAGCCTGATATATGCACTCATTTCTCCTGGGAAAATGCCCAGAAGTAGAATTTCTGGAGAAACTGAATAAAGAAATTTATATTTAACTTTAGGAAATGCCAGCAAACCATTTTCCAAAGTGGTTGCACCAATTTCCACCTCCACGATCCATGAATCAGGGTGATTCCCCATTTGACCATAATCTTTGATCACAATTTCACCACTTAGTCGCCAAAAATGATCTATCTGCACCACCAGGCACTGGGCCTCGGTGGTGAGGCTGGGTGACTAGCCCGTCTCACGGGTTCCACCGTAGGGAGCCCAGCAGAGGGAATGCCACCCAGGTAGCTCCAGGTGCTGATGACACAGGAAGAGAAAAGAAGGCAGTTATGCGGCAGAGCACGTAAGCCAATGAGATGAGGTCACACCGGCAGCAGGGATGGCGTCTCTAGGCAACTGGCCTACCAATGGAATCCAGAGTGTGAGAAAGAACCAGCCACATATGGAAGTGGGGGAAGAACGCTCTAGAAAGAGGGAGAAGCAGCTGGGTGATTGGCAACTAACTGTTGCTGCCTTGGTGTCGTCCCATGGAGGGAGGGTGACCCTTTGTTACTGAGAGCAGAAGACTGGGCATGTTTTATTTGATGCTATGTCCAGGCAGAGCAAAAGGAAGGATATTCGCAAACCAGGCCAGTGGTCTGATCCTGGCTGCTGTGGACGAAAGGTGTGTGTCCCCCAATTCCAACGTTGAAGCCCCAATCCCAGTGTGATGGCATTTGGAGGTGGGAGGTCATTAGAGTTAGATGAGGTCATGAGAGTGGGGCCCTGAGATGAAATACTGCCCTTATAAAAAGCGGGAGAGACTGGGGAGCTCTCTGCACCACGTGAGGACACAGCCAAAAGGTGGTCGTCCATAAGCCAGGAAGTGAGCCCTCACCAGGAACCACACTGGCTGGCACCTTGACCCCGGACTTCCAGCAAATGTCTGTGGCTTAAGCCGCCCCGCCTGTGGCATTTGTTATATCAGCCTGAGCCGACGAAGCACTGGCCCTTCCGTGTTACATTCTGGTCCCTTTGCTGGTACGTTCTTTGGCTGTCCCCTGCAGGCTAGTTCCTCAGCAGCTTCTGGTCTCAGTTCCAATCTCTCCTCATCAGAGAGGCCCGTCACAAGCCCCCAACACAGAGCAACGACACCTCTCATACCGCCCCTCCTGCCGTACTGTCTTCAGAGCGCTCCCCAACATGACACTCGTCTTGGGCAGGAAACAACGACTGTGCCCCCGAGGATGCTGGCTCCCCCGAGAGCAGGTCCTCCTTCAGCCACAGCACACTGAGTCCCAAGTGTCATCCCTGCTGGTGAAGGAGTCCACGGACCGATGCCGTCCCTGTGTTCTCTCACTTGGCAAGGATAACCACAGCCCAACGTCTGGACAACCGAAACCCTGACCCTGAACTTGAAGCCCTAGAAGCTAAGCACAAGGTCTTTTCTCCAAGTGAATATCTGGAAGGTCTGATGCAAACCCAGGATCTCTGTGACAAATGACTTTTATGATCCAGAGAGAGAAGTGCAAGATTAAATTGCTCAATGATGGAAATTTTATTTTTTACCAGACTTAGTGTCACTATTTATTATGGAAAAGACCTAGCAGGGGCGTTGAGACCCCTGCCTTAAACTTGTTTCAGCTTCAGATTTCTCTTCCCCTCAGCCACAGGTGTGAGAATATTAACTAGTTTTATAATGTGAGCACAGGAATTAGGGCTGTGGCTACAGCATACGCGGTTCTACCATGCTGGTGCTCTGAGCGGTTTTCTCGTTTCTTATTCTTTACAAGAGGAGAGAGCGTTCCGGTCCTGAAGGTCATCAGTGAGCAGCTGGGGTCCTCTCTGAGACGTGGGACCCTCGCCACGCTGTGGAATGGATGATTTCTAGAACGCTTGATAAAGGGTGGGTGTCTCCCAGCGTGATGGGTGTAGACGTGGCACAGTGTCTCACAGGACAGAAGTGAGAGGAACCTCCCTGGGCCCGAGCAGGACAATGGAGGAGAAGGGGACTAGCTGTGGGAAGGCAGGTACAGGAAGACAGGTTTCCAGTGTAACCTTGAGGCCCCCCAAGCAACATGAGCCGGGAAAAGGTGTTCAGAGGACTGTATTAACAACAGCAGCGAAAGTAATGCATGGTTTTCTTAATAATATTCTTCCTACAAAGAACAAAATATCCCCCCGACCCCACATCCTCGAAGCCCACAGATGTGGGCATTTCACTTAGGAAGGGACTAGATTCCTGGAAGTATGGCCCTGAGGAAACAGGGCGCTGTTTCCCCCGAGCCTCCGTTCTTTACTCTAAGGGACGTCGAGAAGAATCATGTCTCCTCTCTGACCGTCATAATCACAATTAAGTCTCGAAGCCCAGAGTCTGAGCCAGGTGCACAGGGATCTTTTAGTGCCATCAGAAATTTCAGAAAAGGCAAAAAGCATGAAATTTATCTGATGCTCTGACGCAAAACCACTGTACCATGTGGAAGAGAGTGAAAGGTTGGAAATTAGATAAATTACCCCAACTTGCCAGAGAAGTACTTTGTTTAGGACTTCCACAGCTGTCATCATTTCTTTTGGAAATTAAAGCAAACAGAAGAGAAGCAGAGGGTTGCGGTGGGGGGGGGGTTGCAGGAGCCCCCTTTCCTTAGCAGGGAGGGGAAATGGGAGTGGGTCCATGGCGGTGGGAGCCGTGGCCCAGGTCCCTGCCTGGCTGGCTCCAGGGCAGTGTCGGCTGTGGTTCCCCTGCCTGGCTCCAGCCTCTGGGACTCTGAGTTACACTCTGATCAGCAGCATGTGAAAAGACATGGTCCTCTCATTAGTGCTTAACTGAGGCTGTCAGCCACCTAATTGCTTCAATAAAATATAATTAATTAAGAATAACATGTGGAGATATTTACATGAGCGAGAGATAGCACACTGCGATTTCTAGATTTTTCGTGATAAACTGTTCTGCCAGACATTTTGTTGCTGTATTTAGATAAGGAAGGAAGCTTTCTGCAAAGATGTCACTTTCTCATTTACCCTTTGGGTTCAGGGGATAAAGACAATTTAAAGTCTATTATTTGTGCAGAAAAAGTGTTCCAGGCAAAATCTGGGGCATAAGTGGAAGTTGCTGGTGGGAAGATGCAGAGACGAGAACGTGTGAGATGAACGGAGCCCATGCGAAACACATGGCCACCTGGGAATAATTCAGAAAATGACACGCCCTGAGGTCTGGGCAGAATAAGTGATGTGGAAAAGGGCCCTTGTCCTTTCTCTGAACCCAGCTTACATATTTTCTAAGCGATTATTTGACTGGGGCCCTCGTACCCACATGGGGATGGGTGAGGTACAAAGTGGTCACTTTCCAGAGTGGCGTGGCTTCTAGAGAGGTGACCACATGCCTCAGAGTATGACAACAACCCAAGATGAGTGAAGCAAACTGGGGGCCGGTACCACCGCCCCCCTCCCCCCACACATACACATTTCCAGAATAAATAAGAGCTATACAGTATGAAAAGCTGCATGAAGCTTAGGTTCAACTGTAACACAGACACTCCCTCAAACTCAAAGGTACATTTGCTCATGTAAATGAAGCCCAGAGGTTGGCAATCCAGGAGGATTACAGGGGCGGGCAGGACGGTGTAGACCCAGCCTCTTCCTGCTTCTCTCCTCTGTATACGTGTGGTTTCTCTTCAAGGCCACCTCACGGTCCAAGTGGCTGCTGGACCTCCAGCCATCCCTTCCATGCTCCACGTAGGAAAAAGAAGGATGGCAGAAGGTTGATGGGGAAGGTCCCACAAAGTATTTCCACATAACTGCATTGGTCACACCTTAGTCATGTGGCGGCACCTAGCTGCAAGGGATCCTGGGAAAAGGGCCTGTTTTTGCTGGCTAGATTATTGCCCTAAATAAATTGGTGGATCTGTAAATAAGAAAGAAAGGGAAAACCGATTTTTCCAACAGACCCCACCATGGTGACCGGTGGGAACGTGGTTTAACCTTTTTGTTTTTTCATCTGTAAATTAGTCTAACACTTACTTCAAGTAAGACAAGTATGTGCTTTAAGACACAAAGCTCTATGCAAATATTTGTGATAAAAACCCATTCTGCTAAATCACTGGGGCTGATGTTTATAGGGGAGGGTTGCAGCCTTACACAAAATCACATCTGACACCCCATGGCTGACCCCCGAGAGAACATCTGTGAGGTGGGGCTGTGTCAACACCAAAGCCCTTGGGGACTGCCCCGGGATGTCCCAACAACAGACTTGAGGATGTTCCACATCCCCACTCCATCCACCACTACCACCATATTGCCTGGCTCAGTTTCTCTGGAAATGTCACAGTTGTTTAGGAAAGACAACAGTGGTGCTCCCTGAGTGTCCCCTGTGCTTTCCATGCCCCCTGACGTGGGTGTGGCCATTAATCTAGTTCTGGCCGTTGGATGGCAGGCCAAAGTGATCCTTCCCTCTGCAGGTTAAGGCCAGGCATGACCCCACCTGTGGAAGAGTTATCCCATAAAGTGCCCCAGATGGCTGCAAAGGCATCTGAACTAGCGGACAGGAAGGGCTCCCGCTGTGAGGGGCCCACTGAGCAGACCCCATTCTAACCCTTCACGTCCATGATGCAGCTGTATGTCCAAATCCAATGTTTTTCTAGAACTAGCATCTGAATCCATGAGGACAGAACGTACGATGCCCAAGAAGCATGTCCAAATACATCCTCGCTCAGCTGACCTACTGGCCCAAGGCCTGGGCATCCCACCTGGGTGGGCATGTTATTTCTGTGCATGCGGGAGCCCCGGGGTTGACCTGGGGGGTTCAGTACCACGCCCCTGGCTGCTGGGAGGTTAAAGTGCACAGGTCACCAGAGGATGCAGGGCCCGTGGGGAGCCACCAGCACCTCTATCGATCTCACCTACTGTCCACAGAGAAATCGCAAGGTTGACGGTAACGGACGGCGCTCGGCGCTGAGATTATTTTATGAAACTGAGTTTCTGTGGCTCAATTTAGGAACCACGTTGCTTTAGGAGGCAGGTGGTCCCCAGCAGTGGCCATCTGTGGACCCATCTAGTCATCTCATCAGTGGGGGCCCTACTCGAAAAAGGACAGGTCCCTCGAAGAAGAGAGGATGCTGCCAGCAGCCCGCCTCCTAAAGCAAGGTGGCATCAGCGCTTCCCCGGGCTCCAGCCTGCTCTGCAGATTTCAGAGTCGGGGAGCCAATGCCTTAAAGTCAGTCTCCCCAGACACACATCCCATTGGTTCTGCTTCTCTGGAGAACCCTCCCCGATGCAAAGGCTATCCTGCTCCCTTCACGCCCACAGATGGTGAGTCTCAAATAACATTATTCTATTGCTCTTTGTGTGTGTGTGTGTGTGTGTGTGTGTGTAATAGCACTCTTTAAAAACATCATCTCTTCTCCACATAAGTTGTAAAAATCTAGAATGCAAATCTATTATAATGCAAAATCAGGCCTCTGCGAATATCTAAAGCTGAAAACCTTTGAAGGTACATCATCAATTCCAAGACATATAACCAAGCGTGGTATGCTTGAATGCTCAGTTGCTAATGTGGGAGCCCACATCCCTGGAAAGGAGAAAGCAAGTGGACCCCGCAGGAAGAGGGGAGACAGCAAGTGGACCCCGCAGGAAGAGGGGAGACAGCAGTGGACCCCGCAGGAAGAGGGGAGACAGCAAGTGGACCCCGCAGGAAGAGGGGAGACAGCAAGTGGACCCCGCAGGAAGAGGGGAGACAGCAAGTGGACCCGCAGGAAGAGGGGAGACAGCAAGTGGACCCCGCAGGAAGAGGGGAGACAGCAAGTGGACCCCGCAGGAAGAGGGAGACAGCAAGTGGACCCCGCAGGAAAGGGAGACAGCAGCGGACCCGCAGGAAGAGGGGAGACAGCAAGTGGACCCCGCAGGAAGAAGCCTTCCCAGCTCACACTCCTGACAGTGCTGCTTTCAGCCTCTCCCGTATGTGGTGTGCAAAGCTGGCCATACAGATATCACGTCAGCGTCGGGTCCTCCACCGCACAAGGGAGGCCAAAAATATATGTGTATTTCCATTCTGAGGACTGGGTGTGCTCAAAAATCCAACCAGCATTTAAGGTCAAGTCTTAGCAAAACGGTTCTTAACTTGAACACATATGAGAATCTGTTCGTTCATTCCATTCCTGCCTCCACCCCCTCGGCAGCAGTTTCCCGTTAAGCACTGAGGACAACCGGTGCCAACAAGACCTGGATTCCCTACTCAGGTGGAAATTATTTCTCTTTCTAATGAAAACTGGAGTGTAATTTGAATGTGTGCCAATAAAACTTTATTTACAAAAACAGGCAGAGGGCCACAGACGGCGGCCCTATTGCAGTCCTAATCCAAGCTGTCTGTCAGCCACATTAGGAGGTTTAAGACCACGGAGCCCAGAGCAGATTTGATGGAATCCTCTAAGACATCTGGAATTACAAGAAATCTGAAGTGTGGGATTTATCCCGACCTCATTAATGAGGGAGCCCACTTGGAGTGTTCACTGTGCCCTCAGATAATGCGATCACAGCAGAGTGAGCAAGACCTTCAGAAGCTGAGTGTTTAGGATGTCAGCAGGCATCATTATCCATGTCAGACATGTATTCACAAGGCCACATGTGTGAGTGGAAAGGCTCTCGCACGGTTCGTAAGTAAACATTACTTTTTCTCATCCGCTAACTTGTCAATGAGTACTGTGTGTTCTAACTAAAATAACAATCATACAGTGTTTCCTGCATAAAATTTACCGAATAACAAACGTGTGTACTTTGGTGCTAAGCTGTCTAACCTTTTGCCGTGGGTTGGTTTGGGAACCCCTGACCCAGTGGTGAGTTCCCCAGCAATTTTCCTTTTCACAAAGCCTTGAGATTCCATTCCTGGGAGGGGGTGAGGCCAGACCCCTTAGGGCTCCCCAAAGGGCCAGCCTGGCCCCGGCCCATCAGAGGGCTGGTGGCCATTTATCCACGCATCACATACTCACTGAGGAAGACGCCCGTGACCCCCCAGGTGGATGGAAGACCAAGCACTGCGCTTGCTTTCTCTGCAGCGACACAGAGTCCCCCACCAGGCTTCTTCATGGTGAAGGGAAGACGGGTCCCATCGTCCCTGGCTCGCCCACGAGAGGACACATTAAACAGTGCTGTCAGTGTCCCCAAGTGTTCGCTACAGAAAGCAAACAAAGGCCCTCCAGTCAAATGAGATGATAAAAGGATGTTCCCACAGAGATTCAGCAGGAACCAGCTCAGAAAGAAATTAGAAGCAAAATAAGTGGCACTAATCACAGACTGAGCCCAGCGGGCACAGAGTGCTGCTCTCTGCACGCTTTCTGCCCCTCGTCCTCTCGTGGGTGACGGGGGCACGCGGGCCAGGGAACCGAGCTGCTCCCGGGAGCATGGGGCCGGGCCGGCCGCACCACCCTCCCCACCCCGGGGACCTTTGTGTTGGTCAACTGGTTATTACGAAGTCAGGTGACGCAGAAAATGGAGGGCTAATGCACTTGACATTTCTGGAGAACTGTGGGGGGCTAGTGTGCCTCACCCCACCCCTCCTGAAATAAATGTGCCATTCTGAGTTTCTGGTGAGTGCTGTGAGAAGCAGTCCAAGGCTCTTTGAAAATGTCAGATTTAACAGCACGGGAAAATGTCTCTGGGATCAGAAGATGAGAACTCGGGGGAGATGAATTAACCACAGAGCACAACATTTTACCAAGTAAGAGGACCATATTTCCCCTTTATGGGACACTGCTCAGGGCAATATTTAATCTCTGGAGTTTAATGAACTTTTAAACCCACTCGATAAATACTCAAGGCCGTGACAAGCACTGTCATGAGATAAATCCAGTGCTACGTCAATGGGCTGTATCATTCCTGTTATTAAAAAGGTTAATTTTCACATTCAAGGAACTTAGTTTTCTGGAAAATAAGCGTCCGACTCGCACGTCCTGTCGTGGTCTCCCTGGACGATGCCTGCTGAGCAGGGTCAGTCTACATTAGAGGCGGGCAGACGGACACCTGCCTCCACAGGGGCGCCCCGCTGGGCTCACGGCCCCACGCCCGTTAGGGAGCTCGTCCGGGGGCTTGTGTGCAGGGCGAACGCCATGCCGGACAAATGGAAGGGGGGCTGGGAAAGGACAGCTGTTTTTATCTCGCAGCCCCAGGTCACACCTGCAGCCCGAGTTGGTCATCAAAGTTCCCTGGGCATTTTCCATAGCCGCCAGGAACCTTAGAGCCAGACCCACCCCAAAGCTTGCACTGGGGCTCTGTAAAAAGGCTTCCCTGCGCATGGGGCCTGGAAAAGGTGAGGAGTGGCCAGCGACCCGCCCTGCCCTACTGACTGCACCGTCTCTGAGCACTGGTCCCAGGGCTGCGCCCTTCCTGCTGTCACCACTGCCTTCCTTAAGGCAGGGACTGGGAAGGGTGCCGGCAGAAATAAGTTCCCCACACCCTGAGGCCACTGGCGCCTCTTCCCCTCCCGCCTGCCCGGGGCACCCAAGGCCATGCCAGAGGAAAGCCGCCCACACAGGCAAACTGGACACAGGGCTGGTCGTTAGGGACAGTGTTCTCCACTGTGATTTCCTGTCCACCAGGCTCAGAGGACAGTCCACCGGTGAAAACATAGCGTTTCCCCATTTTTTAACCTAAGGCCATTCTGCTTTGCTTCCCTGAGGAGGAGGCGGTCCCTCCGGCCTCACTGCCCAAGCACAAACGAAGCTGTGGAATCGGCTGTTACACACGCTGCTGCCAGGAAAGCACCTCTGCTCACACGACCCAGAACCGCGAAAGCCAAACAGGGATTTCCCCCAAGACTATGGGCCTGGCACTTAGGCTGCTGGGGACGCACGTCCAGGCCTGACCATGTCCTCAGCCCAGTGTGCTGGTCCCGCAGGGTGTGTGGGTCCAGGACGCGGCCATCCCCTCATCCTGGCTGATCAGTCGTCAGTGAAAACCAGCTGTCTCAGACCTTTGTCCCGTTGCAGGTGTCAGATCGAGCGTGTTCTGCTCGACTGCTTCCAGGGGCCACAATACAACAGCACAGCACTCAGTCTCTCTCCCTGACCGATGTGCATTCTGTCCCTTGGGTCAATAACTGCTTTCCTGGGCTCACTTAAGTGGTAGGTCACAGAAGGGGCATATCTCAAGGGTGTGTTCTAGAACATTCTTTGAGCTTCCAAGTGCTCTGAGGACTGAGGGCCTGTGCAGACATTCAAACTGGCATCAAAAGTGTCCCCCACAGGACAGGAACTAGCTGGCAGCAGCCGCATGCTGGTGGCAGGCCACTCCTGAGAGCCACGGCATCTCTATTCCAAGCTCACGTTAATTAATGATGCCTCTTTAATAAGTAATTTTTAATTACAAAACTGTTTCAGAGAATTTGGAAAACTGACACATTGGAAAGGAAGGAAAATAGTCTATGATCTCAGGATCTCGGACGTAGCACTGCTGACACTTTGGGTCAGATACTCTGTCACGGGTCCGTCCTGGGCACTGCAGGGAGTTTCCCAGCAGCCCTGGCCCGACCCACTCGATGCCAGCAGCAACGCACCTCCCATTGTGACGAATAAAGATGTCTCCTGCCATTGCCAAGTATGGCCTGGGCCCAGCTGAGAAGTCCCGACCTACACATCCCAACATAACGTGCTGGCGGACTCTCTTCCCATCTCTACACGTGCATCAGACGAAACCAAATCAAATATTCGTTCCACAAATATTCACAAAGAACCTACCATGTGCCGGGCATTGGCGTTAGAGATCCTGTGGTAAATAAGAAAGACAATGTCACTTTTTCAAGGGAGCAAATAAATATTTTCAAGTTGTGCAAAGTGCTAAGATACGGTCACTGGGACACACGCGGGGCCGGGTGGTCAGTGGCACCTCGCCCAGGCCAGGGATCAAGGTAGAAAAGCCCATCACTTCTCAATGAGCTGAGCCAGCCTGCGGGGGAGGGCAGAGGGGAGGCATAACCCCTCACCCCCACCCTCCCGTCTGCCTCTCGGACAGAACCACAGCCCGGCTTGGAAGACCTGGGATGACCACTTCTGCCCTCTCTGGGAATAACCTCTGGTTATTTTCTTCCTCAGAAACCAAAACCAAATACCACCACCAAAACCTTTCCATCAGTTTAGCCAAGTACATATCAGAAAGCTTTTAAAGTGGTCCCTGACTCCACAATTCTACTTGAAATATCTCCTAGAGGGAGAGAAATTCAAATGGAAAAAGATTTAACTCCTAGGCTGTTTATCCCAAAGCTGTTTATAATTGTGAAAAACTGAAACAACTTTCACAAGCAAATCTAAAGAATTGGTTAAATATAGTATGTTGTGCTCACACAACAGTATAATTAAGGTTACATTTTGGATGTATTTTGTTTTTATGAAACTGCTTCAGGAAACACTGTTAAATGAAAAAAGCAACTATTAAAAAGCGTAAAACATGTGGGTATGTCTGTGTGTGTCTGAGTACACACATGCAGCATCCATAGATTGTCACTGTATGTTAAAACATTCATCAGTTATCCACGATGCATTTAAAAATCAAGTTGTAGCACAACATGCAGTAAATCTATTTGTGTCATAATAATAACAAGATAGAAAAATGGGCAGAGACATGCATATGAGCGTCCCAGGTAACACCCAGGGCGTTAAGTACGTAAGAGATGGTAAACCGTGTTTGCTACTGGTGACCTGCAAATCCGAAGTCCAGCACCCGTTCCAGACCTCGGGTTCGGCAGTCCGACATTACCTTGTGTGGGACAGCACACGCTGACCAGGCTTTCTCGGCCATGGCTGCTGGGAGCATATTTTGTTATTTCCGCTTCAGAGAGCAATTGGGCATAAACATTTGAATTCCCCAGCATCGACCCAAGTGAGAGAACTCTCACCTCTGGGCCGGTGGACACGGGGACCACAGCAAAGACAGGGCGCAGACCCCAGTGTCCATACTCTGGGGGATGGGTAAGCTGTGGGCCTCACACAATGGAACCTTGTATGGTGGTCAAAAGGTGCGCGTGATGACTCTTACCAACAGAATTCTGAGGGAAAACCAGTCAAGTGCCCAAAGATGACGTACAAAGATACCCATTTATTACAATTAAAACAAACAAAACTAAATAGCAGCTATTATACTTTTCTAATTAAATGAAATTTTGGCCACAGATATTAGATATCTCTTCTATTACATGTTTCTGCTTATAAGAGTGATTGTTTTTTTAAAAGAGTTCTCTGAAAGACATTATCTGATTGAGGTTTTTCCCGGTTACTTGATTGTGCAAAGACCAAATAGGGGGCGGAAAAAAAAGTAAATAACCCGAATTCTTTTGGGTGGTGGATGGATGGATAGCTCAGATTTTGAAAGTGGGACTTTACAAGGTCAAGCCCACACTGACTGCTGGATTCACCCTTCGTGACACGTGCCAGTTTGTTCTGAGCTTCGAGTCATCCTGAAAAGGGAGAAGGCACGCAGCAAGGAGGGTGGGGGCAGGACAGCTCACCATTTCCTCATTTTATTTCTTCTCTTCTAAAACCAAAAAAATCTCCCGCTAAGTGGATGTTTTGTTTACCGCCAAGTGCTGGGTTGTGTGCGATGGGCTAATTATTTCCACAGTCTCAAACAAGCCCAGAATAATTGTCTACAATCTTCTGCATTTGCTGTCTCCCAGAGAACATGTTTTTCTCACTTACATTTCAAAGCCCAAGTTTCTGATTGGGCCCTGGTGATATCATCTATAAAATAAGCAGGAACTCGCATGGAGTGTCCGTCACAGACACCCCAGTGACCATGGGGGCAGAACACTGCGGCTTCCTTGAGAGACAACCCTGATGGCTGCGTTGGGGCCTGGCCAAGCCGGTCTCTGGTCTGTTCCCCTACTCCCCAGATTTAAGACGCTGTACCCCAGGGCCCACCTCACCTTTCCCTGACAAAGTTCTGTCCTGATTTCCATCTGCCACATTCAGATGGTGACAATGTCACTCGGCGTGGCGTTTTCCAATGTTTGTGATTATGAAGGATGACACTCCCGTGTTTTCATTACACACACATCCTTCCTTTCTCAGGGAGAGTATTTCTGATGGCTTCTTAAGCAGGTTCAGGAGAGATCACTCTGACTGAACAGAGCCCAGATGCCATATTTCTGGGTAGAACCCCAAACTTTTCTATCGCAAAAGCAGCCGTAGGGCCCACACCCTTTTCTAGCTGTTAAAAACCTCTGAGTTGTAACAGCCGTGCGGGCAGCCCATACTGAACCACTTCACATGTCATCTGGGCTTTACAATGCGTGTCGTGCGACAGTGGGTCTGGGTTTGCAAACGACAGCGTTTTAGTAGATCTGCGTTGCGTCCGCCGCTGAGATACTGTCTTCTTGCCTTTGCAACTTGCCAACAACCTCAGGATCCAGGGAGGGGTCCACACGGGTGGGAGGGGCGGTCTAGCAACAGGAGTCCCTGGACTGCACGAGTTTATGCAAACTGCGTAAGTCCTCAGTGCCAGAGGCACCGAGCGGCCAGACAGTCACACGTCTGCCCGGAAGTGGCCCAGGATGGGGGTGACACGGAGACAAGTGGGATGAGTGCACAGAGGGCCCATTCAACAACGGGGCGGGAATGAAGGTACGAGTTAAAATGCGTACAGTGAGATGGATTTTCTTAACAGCGCAGTGTGGCATCGCCCTAATGCCCCACACGGAAACCATCCATTACAATAAATACATGGCTTAATGAGAGTGGAAGCGCCCAGTCTCCCAGTAAAGGTGTGATGAAGTGAGGCACGCGAAGGCTGTCACTGAGCATGAATTATGCACAAATAATACCCTTAATACCATGTCTCCCGAGCAGCGCCGCTTTTGTTGAATATTCAAAGGGACGATTTCCCAGGACAATATCAAATTAGTCTGTGTAATAAGACAAAAGTCTGCAACAAAATTATCTACACAATCCTTATCGGCATTAAGTCTCCGCTTTAAACAAAGGCCAATTATCGTCTGATTTTCTTTGAATGATTTGTCCCCACTCCAAGCTATGCAACAGACTATCGGTGGTTTTCCTGTTTGCTGCACATTCTGACACTTCACGTCTAAAACCTGCAATGGAAATTTAAACAGACTGTTCGGGCGCAGGGGCGGGAGTGCAGTTGCTTCAACAGGGGGCAGGAAGGAATGCCCCCACAATCCTTCCATTGCTTCTTCAAGGGTTCTTAACCAGAGTCAGTATAGCTAAACGAGCCATTCTAAGATCCTTCACTTTTTCCGATGGGAACACCCCCCCCTGCATTTTAAGCTGCACAAACCGGTGCAGCTCTGTGAAGTGGGGGTGGGGCAGGGCATTGCGATACCGATTCCGAAGGCCTTGGCCATCAGGCAGGGGAGGGTCTCCATTTGCTCAATGCCCTTCAGGACTTGCCCACCCATTTGAATGCTGGCTTAACTATAAAGATCATGGCTCTAACTAGTCCGCCCTCCTTGGTGGTTATGGTGGTGAGAAATACAGGGTTCCTGTGGATGGCTGACTACCCGTTCGGGCTGCTCCATCCGTGGGTTCGCCCACTAAGGACTGAGAGCCGGGCCATCCCCGGGCCCCGGCAAGACCCAGACGGGGTGTTCACTCCTCAGCCGCCTGCATGGTCCTTATCTGGTCTCAAGGCCCTTCCAAGGTGCAGGTCTTGAACTTTATCACGTTTCTAAGCTGGCTTTAATGTGTCAAAAGGAGTAACACTCGCCATGCACGGGCACGGGAAACACTGTTCTCCTTTCTCGAGTTCTCTCTTCATTTTCACAACCCCAGGCTCCTGTTTCCAGAGGCAGAAAACAACAAACTCCAGGCACGGAGGGTGAAAACTTGCTTCAAGCCGCACAGCTAGGAAGGGGGCCTGGGATTTACACACACACACCCTCTCTGACTTGAAATGATGCTCATAAAAGAAAACTATGCGTATGACCTGCGGATCCACCAACTGCCATTTCCCAGGTGTGATGTGTACAGTTATGCAATAGGTTACCAGCGGGGAAACTGAGGAAAGGCACCTGTCTATACTGTCTTGGCAACTTCCCTGAAAATCTGTAATTATCTCAAACCGCAGAAGCTTATAAATCAACTAAACCATCTTTTTATCCCTCTCCAGAGCTACACATAGTGGGTTGAGTGGTGACCCCCCTCCAAAGGTGAGTCCACATCACATCCCCAGAACCTGTGTATGTCACCTTATTTGGAAAAAGAGTGAACTCGAAATCTTGAGATAAAGATACCTGATTACCCGGTGGGGTCCTAAATCCAATCACACGTGTCCTTAGAGGAGAGACACAGGGGACATGAACAGAAGGAAAGGCCACGTGAAGATTGAAGCAGAGACGGGCCACAAGCCAAGGATACTGGGAGCTCCTGAAGCTGGGATAGGTAGGAAGGAGCCTCCCTGGGCCTCTCGGGGGAGCCCGGCCCTGCGACACCCTGGCTGGAGCCAGTTCGTCGTGTTTTGTTACAGCAGCCACAGGAACCTCATACACGACGCTTTCAAACAGTTAACAGTGGAAAATCTAGGTCCCAACGAAACCTTCATAACTGTTTTCCTAAATATGTTTAATCAGATCAAACAAAATCAACACATTAAAAAAATCCTAGAAGAACAAAGTCACATTACTCCTTATAAACTGGGGACACGTGAACGGATGTTTGAACCACCTGCCCATTGCAGATCGAGGCCACATTGGTCTGCTTCTCAGACACTGTCACAGGGGCTGACCTTGCGAGGTCCACGCCCCTGCTCAGAACCACCCTAAGAACTCCCACAGAGAGCAGCTGGCAGAACAATGTATGTGGTGCTGATGGTCACTGCAAACCCGGATTGTGACATTAGAGCCGCTAGGGACACCTGTGATCCTAAAAGGGACTTGAGACGAGCTTAACACAGATGCTCTTTCTAGGAACCCAGGCTCTTCACAGCTGAGTAAAGACAGTGAACGCTCAGCTGACCACACAGTCACCAGGCAGGTGGTGTCATTTCATATCTGAGTTGAGCACAGAAGACCAGCTTCCATTCATCCCAGGAGGAAGCGCTCAGACCCCTCTTGGAATTTGTGTGCAGTCAGTTTTACTCAAAGGTGAAGGGGCTTCGGGATGGTGATGGATTCCATCTCTATGCACCATGGAGAAGCTAACGCACAAGGTCTCCACGCCTGGCAGGGAGGGAGGGCCATCCTCAGCATTCCAAACACCCTAATCAATGACACATGAAGGTCACCTTGGCAATTACTTCATCCTCATCCAGTCGAACATGGCAGAGTCTTGGTGCTGGAGGGTTTTGAACTCAGGCCAAGATGGAACTGGGAGACAGAAACCCTCAGCCACGTGACAACTCAACCATCAACAGATGCTCAGATGTGGGGAGCACCCTCTGGATTCCTCAGAGGCCAGGAGTCCCCACTGTGGTGTTTTCTAAGGCAAGCAGGAAAAAGCATAAGCAGTGGGGCCCAGAGCGCCTCACTGAGCACGCCACGAACGACGGCCACGCTCCCCCGCTCCCTCAAGCTCCCAACCTCCTCAGTTTTAGATTGAGCCACAAAGTCTTCAATAATTGCAGAGCACTGCTTGCAAAATATGTCACTCGCTGTCCCTTCCAAATCCCCAGTTACCTTGGCAACGGAGACATGAATGACAGCAGCCTCCCATCACACCCTGGTGGTGGGCGTACACTCGGATTTTGATCGTCCTGCAACTTCAAGCTTGCCCAACTAGCGTCACTGGTTGGGATGAAAGAGATGGGTATAGGCACACAGAGCAGGCTTCCGACTCAAGCAATAGGCCCATCGTGTAGGAAATACTCAGAAAGGCTGTCGGATCAGGATATTTGCCAAGAGACTGAACTGCCAGTGAGGAGAGGGTGTGGGTGGTGCCCCGAGCTGCCTGTGATCCTGGCTTTGGTGTATGCACCTGGGGAACTCAGTCTCTGCATGTCCCTGAGTCTGAGTCCTTCCCATCAAATGGAAAATATTTGCCTGAGGCCCTGTGCAAAGACCCACAGTGAGAACGGTGCCAGTTCCCTAGAAGGGGTAGAAAGGAGGTACCCGCACCAAACACACTATGGGGAAGAATGCCCCAGACGAGGCTTGTTCTGCGGCTGGTCTTTCCCTGGCCTTTCAAAGCTCTGCCCCAGACAGGGGTCTTCCGTGACCATTATGCCCCAAGCCAGGCCTCCACTCCAGTCTCTCCCGTCCCCACCCCTCTCTCTCTGGTCTTGCCCCAGACTTGTCCCGCCTCCACTTCTATGCTGGTGCCATTTCTCCAACCCGGAAAAGCTGGCCTCTTTTCCCTAGACCTGGTCCAGCCTAACTTTCTCCACAAAGGTGATTCCATCTACTCCTGCCTTGCTCTCCTGGGTCTCTTCCAACAGCACTCACGTCCCACACCCCAGAATTCCGGGTGACTCGTCCTTGCAGCCACTGTTTCATCTCACCAACATCAATGGGACGCTGACAGCAGAACACACCATTTCTGTCACATCTAACACAAACCACATAACCACCTCCACCATCGCACACCACATCCATTGCCACTACCATGTCGAGCACCATGACCGCCACCACCGCCATCCCACACCCACGGCTGGGGCCACCAAGACGCCCAGCACCACCACCACCAGCCAGCACCATCAACACCAGCGCCACCACCACCATCTCCAGCACCACCACCGCCAGCACCACCACACCACCTCCAGCACCACCCCACCACCACCAGCGTCCAGCACCCCTCACCACCAGCCCTCCTCACCACCACCACAGCGCCACACCACCACCACCAGCGCCATCACCCACCACCAGCGCCCGCACCCCACCACCACAGCCGCTCAGCACCACCACCACCATCTCCCATCACCAGCACCACCAGCGCCAGCACCACTACCACCCTCCTCACCCCCACCACCACGCCATCACCACCACCACCATCTCCATCCCACCACCACCACCATCCTCCATCACCACCACCAACCATCCCAGCACCATCACCACCAATCCATCACCACCACCAGCTCCATCTCCATCACCACCAGCACCACCAGCTCCATCACCACCACCACCATCGCTCCAGCACCACCACCACCATCCAGCACACCACCACCAGCCCACCACCACCACCATCTCCATCACCACCCCCACCCCCTCCATCACCACCACCACCATCTCCATCACCACCACCACCACCACCACCACCACCACCATCACCACCACCACCATCACCATCACCATCACCACCATCTCCATCACCATCACCACCATCTCCATCACCACTACCATCCCACAACCAGTACTCACCATGAATATCTCATTATCACCACCACCATTATCTCCATCACCTCCACTTTTATTACCATCATAACAATCACCACCACCATCACCATCATCACCATCTCAACCACCACTACCACCACCACCACCACCCCGCCAACCACCAGTACTATTACCACCAATAATACCATCATCACCACAACCATCATCTGTATCACCACCACAATCATCTCCAACACCACCACCCCATCATGGCACCATCATCACCGTTACCATCTCTACCACCATTCCGACCATCACCAATCTCACCTTTACTCTTATCACCATCACAATCATCACCACCACCATCACCACCATCTCTACCACCACCACCATCCCACAACCAGTACTGTCACCACCATCACCACCGCCATCCCCACCTAACTTTCCTGAGCACTTAGTAGATGCCAAGCACCATTCTACACATCAATCTTATAAAAAAAAAACTCTGTGAGATAGGTAACTATTATCCCATTTTACAGCTGGGAAAACTGAGACCCAGACAATTCATGCAGCTTTCCCAGAGCCACATGGGAAGGAAGTGGATGAAGTGCCTAGTCCAGGCAGTCTGACTCATCAACACTGTTAACTGCAACCCCAGGGAGCCCCCAACACCCTTCTCAGGACTCCCCGGGAACGCCTAAGCATGCCATGTCATGTCCGCTGCCATGAAGGATGCCCGAGTCACATCTCACCCCCTCCCTGGCCAGGTCATCGCCTCCTCTGGGCAGCTTTGCTGGCTCGTGCACATGGAGGGATCACACTACTTCATACAACACACACTGTGCTCACTTTCTACATCTTCCCCCTTCAGGAGGACCATGCTTTACAAGTGACTGACTACCAGCACCAAGCTCTGTGCCTGACCCATGACAAGTGTATGAGGGATGTTCAGAAGCTCAGAGTGGCCTGTCTGTCCAGGCCGCTGCCTCACCACCAGCCGGAAGCCACAGGATCTGTGTAGCTTGAAACTCTCCCGGACCTGCCACATGCACGGCTGCCCACCCACCCCAGAAACGAACTCTACTGCTCAGTGCCCTTCTGTCTTCATGTCTATTTCCATCGCTTTCCGAAGACGACAGAGTGTCCCATGAGTTTAACGTGAGCAGGTCCAAAGAGTTTACACAGATACACACATATTTCTATTTCTCAAGGTCACTGTGCATTTGACTAAATCACACTGAGCATTTGTGTGGCCCTTGGAGTTTTCAAGTCACTTAACCGTGTGTTCACTAACCAACCACACAGCGTCGGGAGGGGAAGAGTTATTACCGTGATTTTGTAGTTGACAAAACAGCGCCGTCTGTCCCACACCATTGGCCCAAGGTCACCCGGCAATTCAGGGGGAAGTCTGGAGTAGACACTGACCGTCCCCGGTTTCTAATCCTGCCTTATGGGAGGTCAGATACAGCGAGGGATTTCTATAGTTTCATCTGCTGCTTTTTCTCTATTAAGTCCAAACGGTCCTGAGAGGCCCGGGCCGACATTCATTATGAGAAATGTAATAGGAGGACCTCTGCTCTATTATCTGCAAAGAACAAAGACTATCATTGCTGTTTTTAGAACAATAAAAGGAGCCTTTGACTAAGGCTTCAGTAATTCACCGCAAGCAGCTAACCGGCACGGCCCATCTCCCTCATTGGGGCCGAGCAGCGCCAGCAAGTTTCCACGCACAGGGCTTGGCTGGCGTGGATGGTCCCGGGCATGAAGGCACACGACTGTCTCTGCGGTACAGGGAGGGACAGGGGACATGGGTGCAGGCCCTGGCCGGGGCAGTGGGGACACAGAGAGCACGCCCAGCTGAAGGTGCCATCTGCACCAGCCATCACTGCCAGCGGGAATCTGGCCCCAGGCAGCCAAAGGCTCCAACTTCTTAGAAAACAAGCCAGATATCGTGATTTTTATGAAAACTGTGATTAAGTGTTGACATCTAAGTGCGGAAACAAAGATCTGAAGCATTGCACAAGAGACAGAGAGACACACAGACCACATGAGGCCTGAGGGCTAGTTTACGACTGCTTCTTGTGATGCTGGCTGGCACCTTTAATCTCGTGTCCCAGAACGGCAGTGCCCTTTCCGACCTCAGCCCTGGGCGTGGAATAAAAAGTCCCACCTGTACTCATGGTTGGGTGTCCCCCCACCAGGGCATAACCTGCACACAAGGCTTTTCTCTCCGCATCGGAGATAAAGCTGGTACATGGCTGGCTTGTGGGCAGGGGTGGCACAGGCCCTGCCTGGGGGTCCCACAGAAGTGGTGCCAGGGTGACCAAGATTTCTGCAGCCCCTGCTGCCACCTCATTTGAGTGACCTATGGGAGTCCCCAAAGCATCAGAGGGAGAGAGGAAAGTGCAACTCCTAATCTGAGCAAAGCCACAAAGGTGTCCTGCAAATAGATTTATGGAAACTACGGGTGGCAGTGTCCACAGAGCCCAGCAGCCCGGCACAGACACATTGAGGGAGAAAGATGGGCAAAGCGTGTGCACTGAAAACCTTGCCTGGGTGGTTTTCTCTGGATGTAATACTGAGTGAGAAGGGTTGGGGCACTGGTCCAGATGTAGCCGCCTCCATGCCTGCGTGTGTGTGTGTGTGTGTGTGTGTGTGTGTGTGTGTGTGTGTCAGACTTGGGCCGTGCCACCACTGTGTGACTTCAGGACAGGCAGCCAAGCTACAGACGAGAGAGGCCAGAGGTGGGGAGGCTGTGGTGTTTGCTGCATCTCGCCGGCCCCCAGGAAGACCAGGCAGCCAGTGGCGACGTGCTTACTCTGGGCTGAAACACGCCTGGTAAGAAGTGTCACAGGAGGAACTGAGTCTCAGATGTGGACCCAAAACACCGAATTCAAACACGAAAGCACCAGTCCCCAAATGGGATTCATTTAGACAGTGTCAACCCAAAAAGGGCACTCTGTGTTGAGACTCAAAGCCTCCTGCCCATCACACACCCCCACACCACCTCTGAGTCACCCTCACGGGGCTGGCGTGCTGCGTGTTCCCCAAGTGACAACACGTGTTTGGCCGGGGCGACGGGTGGGGGACACGGGAGGGGGAGGAGGCGCCCGTCACTGAAGGAAAAGCTTTCAGATTCAAACTCGGACTCCAGGATGAGTCCCCGCACTGTGGTGACCCCTGTTTCCTGCATTCTGGCATCGTCAGCTCAGTGCTGCTCCGGGAGGACCGTGGGGTCCCACAGGGACACGGGAGAACCAGTGACAGAGCTAGAGACATGCCGTCCACGGCAGGCGGCACGGGCACCTCTTGGGGGGTGGGGGCTGGCGTGCAAGTGCAGAAGGAGCCACAGGGCTGAGAAGCCCCAGAAAGACAAAGGAGGAGGCTCGACATTAGCAGCCGTCAGCCTCCACGACCACCAGTCTGATGGCCTTTCCAGCCTGGACTGGGAGCTGCCGCGACGAAATGCAGCCGCAGTGTCCGGGGGAGGGAGGCGAGTTCACTGAGTGCCTACCGGCTACAGAGGCTGCCCAGGAAGAGTCTCCATCCCTCCGTCTGCCCCCAGGACCACAGGGCTGCAAGGTGGCCTCCCGAGGGGACGCCGGGAGAGGACGAGGGCCCATGACCTCCAAACTGAGTGTGTAGGCCACGGGTGCAGGGCGCCCGCCTTGCCTCCCGCCAGCCCGCCAAGCTCCGTGCAGCCCGAGGCCCGGGGCCAAAACCAATCAGGCCAGCTCCCGAGGCTTCTGGGGGCTCCGAGCACCAGGCTGCCATTAGATTACATGCTCCAGCGCCCAGCCCGCTCGCTCCATACAGAACGAATCCATTCATTAACATCCAGGCCAAT
The DNA here is from genome assembly GCF_004115265.2 of Rhinolophus ferrumequinum. Classification (NCBI taxonomy): domain Eukaryota; kingdom Metazoa; phylum Chordata; class Mammalia; order Chiroptera; family Rhinolophidae; genus Rhinolophus; species Rhinolophus ferrumequinum. Next base: position 1,814,074 of record NC_046306.1, read on the forward strand.
TAAAAAGTAGGCAGGCTCCCAAATAAAAAAATCCCCAAGCCTCGTGTTCCTTCGCTCCCCCACCGAAGCCGCTTGGTGACCATTTCGGGAGGACAGACAGGACAGAAGAGAGAGAGAGGAAGGACAAACACTTCTGTTCCCGCAGTGACAAGAGGGTCTCTCACCACTGACCTGACCCTCACAGCTTTCACACAGCACTAAGCCCCCGACCGCCAGCTCCATACCAAGCTTCCTGGAGTCATTTTGTGGCCTCTCATTAGCGAGCTTAATATCCAAGCGACAGGGGAAAAAACTGCCCTCTCAGTACAGTCTCTATAAAAACAACATTGTAAAATTTACCATCGACTTATGTGCAAAGCAAGGGATGCAATCAGTATTTAAACACTTGCTGGGATGATGTGTCTTTCCTAACATCGTCTTGTCACAAGCCCTGGCTGGCAGCTTCTGTCCCAGTCCTTTCCCAGGACTTACAACCCATGGAAGGTCTCTGAGCTCCAAGGACGACATCCCTGGTCTTGGTGAAAACAGTGACAGATATAGAGTCAGAGGCTGCCAGTCAGAGGGAGGGACACATGACGGGAGATATGACGGCCGCTGCACACCCCAAGCTCTCTGCCGTCTCGCTCCTAGCCTGTGCAACGTCACGTGTCACCGTCTGCATTTATCTCGAGCCATGACTTTCTGAAGGCACAGGAAGGGGTCCAGCTCAGCCCTCCACCCAGTGTTCAACTAGAAACAACTGGGTGACCTCTGGGCCTCCCCGCACCCCAGGCTCCCACCAGCTCGACCTCCAGAATACACCTGAACCGTCCACTTCTCTTCACGCCCCACTCCCCCGGTGTAAGCCCCACCATGAATGGCGGCTGTACCTGGATGGCAGCTGGAAGGGTGCCCCTGCCTCCCCTCCATCAGTTCTCCAATCAGCAGCAGACAAGTGACAAGTGACGTGTCAATATGCATAACCTGCTCTGCTTGGAAACCTTCCCACGGGCTCTCCAACACCCAGAATAAAATCCACAGCCTGTCCTGTGATCTACAGGTCCCTATGTGCTCTAGTTCCTGTCTCTTCTGCCACTCGTGGGCTTCTCTGCAGGGGTCTTCTCTGACCTTCTGACCCGAAGCACTCCCTGAACTCCCGTCTCTCTCAAACTGACATCACTTACTTCCTGTTTACTTTTATGTTAATATAACTTCAGACTTGCAGGAAAGTTGCAAGAATGTGACAAATAATTCCCGTACTCTTGTCAAGCAGATTTCCTGCCGTCACACCTGTACCATGTTGTATCTGGGACCCTGGCTCTCTCCTGCATCCTATGCTGGTGTGGGTTCCATCACCTGCTGTTCAGGGCTGTCCATTCAAGGAAGGAATCAGAGCTTGCCCCCTTCACGCACGACTGTCAGAAACCAAGGTGGAATGGGAGCATTTGTCCCTCAGGACGAGGGCCGATGGATGGACAGGCGCGTGCAGGCCAGCGGGAGGAGCCCCATGCTACCTGCTTTGATCATGGGGGCTGCGCACACCTGCCCTGGAAACTCACACCGTGGAGGGATGTACACACGCTCCCCGATGTGCCAAGGGCTGCTCTCATCTGCCCAGTCCCTCGTCTTCTGCTCCCTTTTATGACACGTTCAGTCACAAAAGCTAAGACATGATGTCTTCTTGTCCTCCTGCCTCACCCCTGTCCCCTCATAAGACCATGTGTGTGCAGGCCTCTTAGCAAAGGTCCATTCTTGACTCTGGAAGAGGCTAGAAGGGTCTCCAGAGCACCAGGCGAGCTCCATGTTCCCCAGATGCAGACGTAAAGCCTCGGTGGGCTCTTCCCTCTGAATCTCAGCATGACAGGCACCCCCAGATCCCCTGCTGGAGCTCAGTCTGAACATGGATGATCCCTAAACGCCACGACCCTGGCGGCGTCTCCTGCCCATGTCCCGAGTCCCCCGTCTGCTGACATCGGACCAGCTCACAGAATGGCCGGCGCGTTCCTGGGACCTCAGTTCTCCCACAGCTCTGTCCAATCCCTCTTGCTGCGCCCTCATTCCCTTCTTTTTGTGGGACCCCCCTCAGCCCCCCGCCTCGTTGAGCTAGGAACAGACTGTCTACATTCTTCTTGGCGACAAGTTTAAAATAATCAATTCACATGTGCACAGCCCTTACTTATCAAAACATTCTGCCAAAATTCAGTTTATGTGCCTTTGATTGTTTTCAGTTGTCTTTCAACAGATTCTATAAAGACGTTTCCCTATGTTGTGCTAAATACAGGAACCACAGGCTCCTACATCTGGTCCGGAGCTGAGCCTGAAGGAGTATCTTTGTCCTTCTGACCTCCCTCCTCCCGGAATCCTTCCCCGGGTGGCCTCTTGCCTGGTGACATTCGGCTGGACCTTTACTGCTGTGCTCATCACACCTGACCGTGGTGCCCTCGGTCCCGGGCTCCTGGGCAAAGAGCGTCTTCTCTCTGCAGCCCTGGGCGGAGCCCTGCGCCTGGCTCATGGCAAATAGGAATAGAGGCCAACCACCCAGGAATGAATGCGTGACGCAGGGAGGGACTCATACCTGGGAACAGCCCTGGGATCCTGAACGCAGCCTGTTCTCGTGCCCCTGTCTCCACAGGCGCACGCCAGCCCCCACGGGCGCACGCCAGCCCCTGCGGGAGCCTCCTCTGCCTCCTCTCCGTGAAGGGTCTTTCCCACCTGTCCCCTTCACTCTGAAAGGCCGTCACGGGTCGGGAAATCATTCCTTCACCATCTTACAAGTCCGGGTGTCCCATCACGGGGCTCTGCACACTTGGGGGACACATACGCTTCCTCCCTCTTCCTAACAAATCCAGAGCTCAGGTATCTCACTTCCCCAAGACACTGAACCTACAGAGAGACTGTCTCCAAGGCGGCTTCCTCGGTTTTGACGACTCAGGTTATAATTTGGGTTCAATGAGAAGAGAAAACTGTCCAGAGCAGTTTCCTTCTGTTTAGAACCAGGGTCCTGCCGAGAATTCCAGATCTCAGCTTTTGGGTGTTATTTGTTGTTCCTTCTAAAAAGTCGCCGTCTCTGCTCACTTCCTTTCCTGAGGAGCTGTTTGATCTGTTGTCTTATCTGAGCTTATTACGGCTAATTACTCAATAAAGCACTTCCTTCCAAGGCCTTTCCCTCCACAGTGTCCTTTCTGGGGGCTGAGCCCCCCGTCTTCCTCTTTTGATTTCACTTCATCACAGCCCGGCTTTCATCACGGCACACCGCAGCCTCTGATGGGAGCAGTTAGTGCAAAACGAAGCCTTTAGATTTTCTCCTTCCTTTTGCCTTTCTCTCCCAAGCTGGAAGATGAAGCACGTGGGAAAGCAGATGACGGCCACAAACCCCTCACCCCCAGAGAAAGGCACGGAGGGGCTGCCTCTGCCAGGACACGGCTGCACGCTTCATTTGCCACTTTGTGGATGGAACAAAGACCTCGGCCCAGCCCCCACGCCCTCCGACCCACTGTGCTGAGGACGGTGAGAAAAACCAGCCTCCATTACGCGCCCTCTGTGCGCTGGGAATTAAGGAGTTTTCAAGGCGTTTGCAGAGTGAACCTGGCCCGTGGACCTACATGCATTTTACTGCAGGTTTTCCCGGGAGATGGAGGGTGGGGCACACACTCACACACACACACACACACACACACACACACTTCAGGAGGTGTGCAGGACGGTGGTGCTGACAGCTGAGTGACCCCCGTACTGAGCCACCCCCTTTCCCGAGAACACAAGACACCGAGTAAGTGACTCCTGGTTTAAGAAGGCCTTTCCCGCGGTGGTGATGTGTGAGCTCATTGTTTCTTTATGAAAAGAAAGCCAAGATGAGAAGTCACTGACCCAGAAACTTCCCTTGGAATTAATGAACTCGGGTTGCCAGGGAGTAAAATATGGGCACGCTCCTTTGCTGGCTGATTTCTGGGCACCTCTGCCTCGCTCGCTCCCCTTCCCTGCTTCCCCCGACCGTGACAGGCTTAGGCTGTCAGTGTACCGGGCACTCTGATCAGGGGGCTGCCCTGTGTTCACGGGGGACGTCCGACAGCAGAAGCCGGGACCGTGTGGGCCAAGCCCTCCACCTCCCGCTGACCCTGGGCTGAAACTGATGGACAGCATTTGGCAGGGCGACTCCCTGCGGCCATGGTTTTATGTGGTTTTATGTGCCTTCCTCCCCTTCAGCTCCTGCATTAGTGGGACTGGGGCCTTTGGTAAGAATCTCCGCCTTCGGGCCCAGGCCAGGCTCATTGTCACAGGAAAGCTCTAGCACCCAGCTCTTAGGAAACAAAGCAAGTGTGTGCTCCAGACAAAGTCTGCCCGAGGATTTCAGCGGGGAATCAGGGGCCACCCATGCATCTGACCCTCTCCTTCCTAGAGAAATACGGGGGCACCTGTTCCCAAGGGGCTGGATTTTAGGCTTTACTACTTAGCAGTACAGTGCTGATGATTTAAAGTGTCCTCATTTATACAGAGAAGGAACTGGAAGGGAGTTGATGGGAAACCCATAGTTCCTTTAACACGTATTTATGGAACGTTTACTCTGCCAGGACTTCAGGAGGCATTAGGGACGTGGCACAGAAATAACCAGACATGGTCCTGCCCTCCAGAGCTCACAGTCACAGGAAGTGCCACAGGCTGTGGAGCTGAAGCTCACCTGAGGTCCTGGCGTGCTGTGGTGAGGGCCTTCGTGCTTGGAGGGGTTAAGGGGCACGGGGCAAAGGCCGTGAGCTCCCGGTCTGGTGGGCAGTGGGGCAGGCCAGCAGGCACCTGCACTGACCGTCCCAACCTCACAACCCGAAGGAGAGATTTCTGCAAGGGTTCTGAGGCCTCTGTTCAGGAAATGCTCCTGGAGGCTTAGCTCAGGGTCACCTCTCATGTCCTCAGAGCCAAGGAGACAATAAAGACACTTAGTATTAAGAGTCACACGTCTCGTTGGAACGTCACTTGTAAAACCCAAGCAGTAGGTAAGATGGTTCCAAATGTTGAACAAAAACACATAGTTGTTTTTCAAAAAAGTGCTTTATGAACAACGACCAAGTGGTCAGTTATGTAGGTGTTTGGGGGACCAGGGAAAAATAAAAGAGAAGTGTGGTTCCCGCTCTCAGGGACCAGGAAACCAAGATCAGAGATGACCCACTGGCTTGCAGTCCTTGCTGGCGGGGGGTCTGCTTTGTGGGGCCTGCTCAGTATTTTAAAAACATTTGATTTGGCAGCCAATGTTTGAAAATGGGAAATTTCACATTTAATTCCAGACGTCTTGCTTCCTCTGAAAAACGTGGAGATCTGGCCACCCTGGGCCGACATTTTGTGCTGCTATGACCATCGGTAGGGGTCCAGTGGGCCGGCTTCCTCCCAGGAGACTGCCTGGTGACTGCATGAGACCCTGGCGAGTGGGTAGGAAGAGCACGAAGAGTTCAGCAGCACCAGAACGGACAACAACTCATCACACGTAAGACACACCAGGGGAAGGACAGCTTCCGGGGATCCGAGAAGCCGAGGGTGTTCGCAACAGCCCAGCTAGTAGCAACACGCAACAGTTAGCATGAGATCTCGATCAGCCACATCCTTCTCGTCCTGTCTTACTCAACCTGTCAGAGAAGCTGAGAGAGAGACTCGATGCCCAAAGAGAGGTAGGAACAAAAGAAAAAGTGTGAGAGGAAGAAGCGAGTTGGCGGGTTTCCACCCAACACAGGAAAAGAATTTCTAACAGGGCAGTCCAACATGGTGGTGATGGGCACACCCCAGCCACTGGGCACACGCCGTCTGCAACCAGCCTCCAGGCGGGGGTGCTGTGCTGAACAGGACGCCCCGAAGTCTGACTCAGTGCGGGGTAGAGCACCTGTGTGGTCGATCCTAACCCTGACACAACCCAAGGAATCCAAACCCGCTAGACATTTCCTTCCTTTCTTAGAACCAGTGGTCTTTGCAAGAACCATCTCTTTCTGCCAAATGAAAGAGGCTAAACGTAAATAACCTCTTTGAACTTTATTTCACATTTATCAGAGCTGTCCAGTTAATCCCAACCTAGATCCAATCTGTTCACTGTAAGTCTCCCAAACTGGCTGATTTTTCAGTTGCTTTGGCTTATTTTTTTTTTAAGAGATATTTTCTAATAGATGAAAAAAATTCCTTTCCCTGCTTCACTAATGCAAAAACAGCTGAACCAATTTAGCTCAAACTTTCTCCGTAGCGTGTTACAATCCTAATTAAAATATTCACATACGGCACAAGCTTTGGGGAACACAATGTTGCACTGTCAGTCAAATTCTGGCTGAATATTTACAACCAGCTAAACAAAAAAGCAACTGCATGGCTTTTTACTCTTTGTTGCCTCTTGGAAGAAAATGTAGGCAGACAATTAACGGTGAGGGGATTAAAGCAAGTGAGGGGCCCGGCGTTTCTACGCTTGGCTGAACTCACAAACAACTGGGTATAAAGACTCGCAGGGCTCTTGGCTGAACTGGGTGGGGATAATGCCGAAGACCTCAGTTAACCAGAGTCTCCTGGGAACGTGGCTCCCCACTCGGGGGGTGGCCATACCGCTGGCTGGGCCAGTGTAGCTGCCATCACAGACGAGGTGAGAGTCCAGCCTTCCAGCTTTGGTACCTGGGGCAGGGCCTCGACCTCCATGTGGACGGATCTCTCCTCTATCCCCTCAGTGGAATAAGGATAACTCCCACTCAGCGACCAAGAGTCCGAGCACACCACCGGACACACCATACATGCCCGATAAATGCCATCGCTAGGTTTCATCACCTCCCTCAACGGAGCACCCAGGTAAACAATGACAAACCCTTGAAGTAAGAAAATATGAAGATAAAAGTAGTTTAACCTTTCTGGAAACAAACGTTGGCCAAGTGCATGATGAGCTTTGTGCCTTCTGAAACACCAGCGTGCTCTCCTGACAACCTGATCATTTCCAGAACAATCCATCAGGATCTGGTTCCACAGACGACAACGTCCGTATGGGCTGTGAAGAAGGTAGGAGAGTCTCCTGATTTCCTCACGCTTCTCACTTCTCGTAACGTCTGTGTGCGTTGTGTACTGATAGACAGACAGACACATACTAGATAGATGATAAACAGATACACACAGAGATGCACAGACAGACGCAGGGTGATTGACAGACAGACGGCAGACACACAGAGATGCCCACACGCCTGACGGCGCACGTAATCACACAGATGTACACGTCTCCATCAGCTTTCTCTCCCGCGTGGCATCGGCTACTATTTCTCAGGGTTCTCAGTGCGCACGTCCTTAGCAACCCCCACATTTCTTCTCTGAAACCAGCAGACCAGATGGCCAACGTGCGCAGCGGCACAGCGTCCTGGGGAGGAGCTTGGGATGGGCCCTGCGGTTTCCATTTGAGACACACACGTTCTTTTGCTTCATTTTTGGTGTTTGTCTTAGATCCAATGTCTCCCCGAGAGGAAGACCTGCCCGCACCCCGCCGGCCTCCCTTTGGCCCTTCCGAGGTCACTTCTGAGCCGAGGGCGGTTAAAGCCCTCTGGCTGGCTGACTGCACCCTGCTTCCCACCAAACACACGCTTTTTAGGTCGGCAAAGGCGGGACGCGTCGCGCCCTCTGCCCCAGCCTTGACCTTCTGTTTCCAGGCCATTGTCTTGTCTCAGAGCTCATGTCAGGCTCTGCTTCTCCCGGGGAGGGTCACGCACTGGTTGCTGCCTAAACATTAACGGATTGCGGGGGGGTGGGTGGGTGGGGGTGTCTCTGCGGAAGGAACTACAAGGGAGCATTTTCCTCCCCACTCAATGGACGAATGCAGCCACATTTGAGAAATTTGGTTTCTGCAGTGGCTGCATCAGATGTGCTGAGTGTGAATCCCAAACCCCAACGCCAGCAACAATTAAGTTGGCTCTGCTTTTCTCTGTGAGAAAATGGCCCATAAAATGTTAATGCCGCTGCTGCTGTGGCCACTGAGGCCTGGCCGGCCACGCCTAACTGGCAGGGCATTGCTAGGTGTGGGAGCGGCCAGGGCCCTGGCTCTGCCACCCCCCCCAGACCCGTCCTTAGCTCCTCCCAGTATGCTCCTCACCAGTGTCATCAGGACAAACATCTGACCAGGATTGTGGGGATGAAATCTGACGCAGCGGGAGGCAGGCACTGAGGTGGGCAGGCCCCGGTGTGCGGGCTGTTCCCCGTGCAGCCAGGCCAGAGGGAAAAGTCTAGACTGGGGGCAGGTGGGAAGAGCCTCAGGGAGGTGGCAGGGTGGCCGTCACATCTAGGGTCTGGGGCTCTTTTCTCTTGATTATTAGTAACTTGGACTCACAGCCGGCCCCATGCAGCGCCAAGCCCCACACTTGCAGGTACTTCCCTAAATGCTAAGCACGAAAGACCCGTCACAGTGAATGGTTAGCTCTAGTCAACATATCAGGAAACCGGGGTTCAAAGAGGTCAAGGCACAAATAAGAGGGAACCTTGGAGCTCAAACGATCAGTACGGGACCCGACGTGCCGTAAAGCGTCTTTTCGCAATACCCAGGATCTTCCCAGCAATGTGCGGCCGGAAAAGCATTCCAGACACACGGAGCGAAGCGCCAGCGCTCAACCTTGGTACCGTTGGCACTGGGGCCTCTGTTGGGGGTCGTGGGTGCAGGAGGCTAGTAATGCTCTCCCTCATCCCTCCCACGTCGTGACAACCGAAGACGTCCCCAGACATTGTCCCTTGAGGGCAAGATCACCCCTCAGTGCCATAGCATCTTCAGAATTGTCACCATGGCTGTAAGTTATCTACTCCCCATATCTAAAAACAGGAACACTACGTCTTCCAATGTTGAAACCAAAGATCCGTCCGCTAGACACAGGGCGGGTGTCAGAGGGAAAAGCCGTCGTCCTCTTTGTGCTCAAAGACACAAGCCATTAAAACCACTAAGCTGAAAACCAGTTTTCATTTTCAGCTGTTTCTAATATGGCCCAGTTCTGGCTTGTGGCGCTGCCCGCCTATTGGAGGCGAACTGGGACAAATCACAAATATTGCACATTCATCAGCTTTTACAGGAAAAAAAAAAAAAACGACGAAGAGAGCAGAATTAACCGGAATTAAAAACCAGCTGCGGGAGGAATGATGAATCTGAACAGAGTCCACTCTCAACGCCGTGGAATAAAACCTCTTTCCATGAGGACTGCAGTCCGCGAGCCTGAGTATATTAAGGCCGTTTTCAAGGTAATGAGTTGGATAACGGTGGTGAAATGCACGTGCCAGCCGGAGACGCAGGCATGCAGGCCACGGTGCCCTGGCATGTCACCGCAGAGTCTGAGATTAATTTTCATTGAAGAGGCAACTCTAGTCAGGATACAGGCTGCTCCAAAGAGGCCCAGCAGCCACCTGGTTCCAGGCCCTGGTGGGGGCACCACTGGGCACCTTGTGACCAGGCTTGGCCTCCAGTGGACAAAGAAGCAAATCTGTGTCTACGTGCTAACGAAACCTGTGCAGTATGGAAGCGAGCTGCACCCGGGGGCATGGTGGCCAGGAGGGTAGGGAGACGGGCAGGCAAGAAACTGGGGGACCCACAGACACCTCGTTCGTCATTTACTCAACGTGGGAGGGCAGGAAAGACAGCGGTCCTTCCCTGAAGTGGTGGGAGAGTAAGGAACCGAGCTGTCGGGCCCACAGGGGCTGCCTCCGGCCCGGAGCCCTCTGTCCGGCAGGGCACAGGCAGAATAAACACATCTCCTCACTCTCAGACTCTGAGGTTCCGACATTTCCACAGCCCTTGACTTTCTGTGCCAGGGACCGAGAATGGAAAAACTGACACCGCTTGTCACCCTCACCGTTTTGCATGTTCACAGGGAGACATACTGTGTTATTCTGCAGAAGAACTCAGATGAGCCAAGGCAGGCCATAGGCTGCCAGAAAGTGAAGGTAACGTGTATGACAAGTAAGGAATGGAGGTCTGGCGCATATAAAGAGCGCCTACGAATCAATAAGAAAAAGCCAAACCACCTGAAAGAACGCATTCATCTCGGTAGAAACAGACATGGCCTATATACCACGTGACAGGGTCAACCGTACGAGCTATCGGGACAATGAAAAGGAGAACAGAAGACGGTGTTCTAACGAGCCGATGGCCAGAAATGGAAAGGGCTGAGAAAACCGCGTGAGAGAAGCTGCCAGAAGGAACGCACCTGCATGCTGTCAGGGCACCTACACGGGGCACCATTTTTAAAGATGACTGAACAGTGTTTCCCACGTTTTCAGATGTGTTTACAAAGCAGGCACTGCCTGTAATAAGGAGCAACACTGGCAACCATGTAAATGTCGCCGATAATAGTTAATTAATGGGCCGCCAGTCCTTGGAAGGCCCTCCCCGGCTGGGACCTGGGACAATTCATCGCTCCCTCTGTGAAGGGTCACGTCGGCGCGCTGATGCCAGCGGGAAGAGTCACAGAGCCCAGGCCAGAAATGGATCCGTACCCTTCTCAGGCCTCCTAGTCTAAACTGTTTTTCTTTTCTTTTTGAAGAAATTGTAGCCACGTAGTAAATAAAATGGAAGAGGTGTCACCTCTACAACTGTCCAGAAATTTCTGACAAACGGCGATTGTGTGCTTCTTCGGAGTTCAGAATGCTGGTCCACGGGTCTCAGTCAGCCCACCACGGGTGTGGCAGATGGCCCCTGTGGGACAGCAAGAAGGCGGAGGCCCAGGAGGCCACTTCTCCACATCCTGCGGCTGGAAAGGACTCAGCCGACCCAAGTGAGACAGATGGTCTGAGTTCAAATCCCTCCCTGGGGTGTGACCTGGCCTCTCCAGTGTCTGAAAAGGGGATGACCACAGTTCCTGCCAGCTGCTTCTAGCATGGAGAGGGGCTGAATGCAGAGCCAGCCCTGACTGCACTTGGTTTTGTCCCTTCTGGACACAGTGCCATGCTTCTGTGGCCGCCTTCTCACATGCTTCAGCACATGCTTCGTTTACACAGGGTGTTACTTTGCAGACAACCGGCACGACTTTTTACCGTGACTGTTCCTATGTCATTGTCTGTTATTCTCCAAGACCCAAGACAAGGGCCTGCCACCATGGGATGACACGTGAGCTCCTGACGCCCACCGGAGCCCTGCAGAGCGCCTCACCCACAGGCTCCCAGGAAGCTGTGACTGTCTGCACCCCATCTGCACATGCCCCAGCCCAGCACCGAGCTGCAGCCAGGTACCAGCCAACACCTGGCCACCTGAGCGGTGGGAGACCGCGGAAAACCACTCTGCTCACCCTCCAAGTTGCTCGGAGGGACTTTTTCCTCACTGGCCTATAAATTAACTCGCTCACATCTCAAGTGGGTGTTTTTTCCCCACGATTCAGTTCTCAATAAGCGTGAGCCAGTGCTCAGATGGTAACTGTCAGAATAGATACGGTACATCCTACCCATCGCGGGGGCCAGCGAAGCCCTGCTCTGAGGACGGGTGGCGGATCCTGTGCCACTCTTTCTCCCTGGATACACCAACTGCACCTCTTACAAAGTGGCTGTCGGTCGGGGAGGCAGGGTGCTCTCGAAGGGAACACTGGACGCCCCCATCTGTCCCTCTAGGACAGGCGGGTCCCAGAGATTTGGTCCCTGTTCGGTGCAGAGAGGACTCTATCACATGTCAGAGTGTGATGCCCTGAGCACCAAATCCTGGGGCCAGGGCCACACAGCATAAACAAAGCACGAAGCTAAACACATAATGGAGCAATTGTGACAAAGTGTGGCCATCCCCTGTCCCCATGTCATCATTCACAGTAGCCCCAAGAGATGTTTCCCAGGAGAGGGCATCTCTACACCTTTTCTCCAAGAATGTAGTTTGAAAACAAAAAGCAAAAAACAAGAGTTTTTAGAGACCCGTATCAATTATATTAAAAATCCAAACAGTTTCTGCCTCCATACAAGGAAGAGAGAAGCAGTTATTAGCTGTCACCTGAACACTCATTTCAAAGCCAGGAAGAACCACTTCTGACATGACGAGTTCTTTTTGAATTTCCCGAAGGCTCACCTTTGCGCCCACACTTGTCCTTTCTGGGGAGCCGTAATCTCCAAGCCACTGGGAGAGATTTCGCCCAATCACCGAAAGAAGATACTGTGACATGTAAACGGATTCTGGATTATTTGAACTCAGGAAGTAAAAGATAATTCAAGAGAACAGAAACCACGTTCTCATTAGGAGTTCGGTTTGAAGGGGACAGAAATTTTGGGCAGAATTCAGGTTTCCTGTGTTTGGCCAGAGAGAACTTTTTGCAATAATTCCTTCGTCTGGAGAACAACCCTTCAGTCCAGAGCCGTTTCACTTCAAAGGTAGAAAAGTCACCGTGGAGGTGGGGAATCATTGTGGTACACCCCACCTGGACACAGAGGTCAGTTTTCCAGGACAAACACGTGCGTGGGTTCCCCGACTTCTCTTTCATCATGTGAAGGGCTCCCCCTAATTTTACGCTGACGGATAATCTGACGATTCTGTGTGTGATTCGAATGCCCGTGTGTGTATAACCTCGACACATCCACAGTCCTGGTTCCCAACTGGCCAAATCAGCTGATGTGGAAGATGCTGATTTCTTGTTCCAAACCAAGAAAACACAGCTTATGGGCTGTGGTAAGACTAAGGGAGGTGAGCTGACATTTCGCAAACACTCAAACGGGGTGCATTTCATTTTACAAGCGTCTGCGGTTCCGGACATAGCGGTGGACTTCCTGGTGGATGATGAATTAGAACCGCCTTCACCGTCTCGTTATCTCAGGGAATGTGGGAAGATCTAACTCATTTTAAGTAACACTGACAGCTGCCACTAACGATTCCTTCTGCGATTTGTCATAGATGTTTATATTTCGTCCCCACAGGAAGAATTGTGGGAGTCAATATCCTGTTACGTTTTTTTTTTTTCTCTTTGGTAAAGTACGAAGAGGGAAACACGTGTCGATAATTTTTTTCTCCTTTGAGAAAATCCAGGTAAGAATGCTTAGAATAATGTAGAACAGAAGACTCAGGTAACCTGGTCAGACGCATCCTGAGAAAAACAGGGCCGAGTCCCATGTATTCTCATCAGCCCTGAGAAGGCGGTCCCACTGCGGGGTCTGCCAGGCTAAGGATGGTTGTTGAATGGTTTTTACATTAAAGGAAAGGTGCTGGGGCCAGGCAGGGGGTGACGCTGTGGGGTTGGCCCCACCAATGGCAGGTGCCACGACCCACAGTCAGTGAGTCGGGTGCCGTGGGCTCCGGCTGTGAGGCCAGGACCTCCACGGGGTCCTGGAGAAGAAACATAAGGAGACGTGGCTACTGACCTTGAAGAACGCACAGGCTGGGGAGGGGATAGCATGGGCCCTGAGCTGATGGCCTGACCTGTCACGCAGCCGGCGTGACACACTGCCGGCGACCTAGCACCGCTCCACGCGGGCCCCTGTGACCCACTGTCCACACGCGGCGGAGGGTCGTGAACCAGTCAGAGGCCCGGTCCTGCTGAAGCGTCCCCGTTGCACTAAGAATGGAACCCAAACTCCCTGCCATGGCCTCCGACCTCTCCCACCACAAACAGCCTCCTTCTGACTCCCTGTGACCCAGCCCTAGGATCTTCTTGTCCCTCTAGGACTTCGTCCATCCTTGTGTCAGTTCCTGTGCCTCTGCCAGAAACGCTCAGCCCAGGGCTCGACCAAATCAATGTGCACCGTCCCCCCGGGGGGGACGACTTCCCCAAGCACTCGGTCTGAAGTAGCAGTCCACCCCTTCCCCCCCACCACCCGGCTTTATTCTCTTTATTTCTCCACATGCAATCAGCTCACTTGTGTACTTACTTGTGCGTCTGCCTCTCCCCAAGGATGTGACCCCACCAGGGAAGGAGAATGGACAGCTGGGATGCCTACAAAAGTTCCGGGTCCAAAGCAGGTGCTCAGGAGATGCCTGCCCAGAAGGGCAAAGGGAACATAAACAGCGACCCTAAGGAAACAAGTACCTTGGAGAGAGCCGCCCATGTGCCCGGGGCTCGGGCCAGCAGCGGTGGGCCCCCTCCGGTCCATCACCCAGTGAACCAGAAGCCCAAAACCCCAACCCGGTGACGACACACCAGCGCCTTGGGTGCCAACAGCCCCCTTCCTTGTTCTCCACTTAAGTCCCGAGCACGCGGATGACAACTCACGCTGCCTGTCCTCATCACTGTCGTTAAAGGTGAAAGCAAGGCTGACAGAGTCTACTCAACACTCTGTCTAATGTCTAATGAGGTGAGTACATCAGCCGCAGTGTCTCGGGCAGGACCCTCACGCCTCACAGGGATCCGACCCAGGGATTCCACAAAAGCACAAGGCCTTGGTCCACGCAGGCTTCTGTTAGCCCGTGCTGCATTAAGCTGAGTAAAAATCAAACACTGACTATCCAGAGACACATTATATTCCCAGTGAAACACGGCTAGTTAATGACAGGGACTAGAATTGCTTTTAAAAACTGGGGAGTTGGGGTTTCACTAGGCTAGGTGGTGTCACTGAGGTTTCAAAGCTTCTCCAGGTAAGAACTGAAAGAAGGGAATGGCGTATGTATCGCCCCTCTCCATTTCACGGGAGCAGAAGTACCACTTTATAGGTGACTGCACCGGGAAATGTGTCCACAATGAGGGGGACAAATAAGGACCGGCTCAAAGCGTGCGTGCTGATCGACTGATGTTTCCCAACGGAAGGTGGACTCCAGGAGCAACGCCGCCGTGTACCAGGAGGGACAGCTAGGAGTCCAAGCTGCACAGAAGACATTCCTGCCACCACTGGTATCTGTGCACACGTCGTCCTGCCCTGGACTCTTTCACAATCTCATCACGAAGGGTGTGAACCAGGGGCAGCTGGACGCCGAGGCTGCAGGCCAACGGCCAGAGCGCGGGAGTGCTTTGTTTCAGCGGCGAGGACCCCCAGATGGTAAATCCAGCGACGGGTACATGATTCTGCCGATTCTGTCCCTTTACAGGGTGACTTTGTATTAATCAGTTTTAAACTTGGGAAAGTTTTGAGGGCATGTCTCTCTGTGAGATTGTGTTACTATTACAGGTGTCATCAAAAAACTGCAAAGAAAAATTAACATAGGAACTGGCAAAATGTACACAACTTTACAAACTGATGAGCAACAAAGACAACTCACTACCTCTTCATGGATATGCAGTTTGGTCCCTGGCTACCTTGTCACTGGGAAAAATGGCAAACCTAAAAAACAAAAACACGCAAGGATGTTCGTAAAGAAAGAACAGACGTATAATTTCACTGAGTTGCCTGTCAGTTTCCATTTTAACAATCTTAACGTACTTTTGTATTTGACTGCAAATGACCTCAAATCCTTTTTGAATGTGGACAGAAGAATAATGACAAATAAACAACGATGGAAAACCCAACAGACTATCTAAGTAATTCCCAAACCTGGAGGAATTCCAGAACAAACATAACTGAGGGCATGATCAGTACACTCTCCATGACGTGACCCCAGTGGGATGGGAGCCAGTAGACAGGACCCTTCAAAGGACAGCACGGAAGATACACAGAGAGAGAGAGAGACGTCAGCGCCAGCGCTGGCCAGCACGGGCCCCTGGACGCCCGAGGCCGAGAACCACCTGGCCCTCCTGGCTGTCCATCGGGCCCTCTCTTGGCCCCACACGCTCACAGAACTTCCGGAAGTCATGGGCACAGGCTAAGATGTGTCACATCTCGTGGCTTTGTCCAGCGTTCTTCCTGGAGCATGCCCTCGTCATTCCTCACGTAGATACAATCCTCTAAACCTAAGTCACGCCCATTTCTCAGGGAGCCTCGGGCTGTTCATTTATTTTTACTCCTGCCCCTCTAGTGTCAGACCCTATTCTTTCAGTCCACGGGACTGGCTGTCATCGCTGACGGGGTCTCTGCTGTATGACGTTGACACAACGGCCCAACCTTCTTGGAGCTTAGAGCCTAAGAATCATGTATCAAAAATCAATCCACTGATCGTATGAACTTCGAAAAGTTCACATTCAAGAAAAGGTACATCTTCACTAACATTTCCAGCCAGGACTCTGGAACAAAGAGGACACAAAACCCTCCCATAAGACCATGTTTGTGACCCAAACTAAACCTTTGCATGAGCCCCTGGGAGTCTGGGGTCATCTGTCACTGCAGCCACACCTACCGATGGCGCCCAATACCAGAACCATGGAAGGTTCATGCAGGAGGGGAAGGGCAGCATGAAGGCTGGGAATGCTTACACGAGCTCTTTCTGTGGGATTTCACACGTCCACATGGACCTAGTCTGTTGTTCGCATCATAAATGATGGTGGAGATCTGTCTGTGTTCTCGCATAGATACACACATGTGCACACACGTTTTCCTGCATAACTGTTCAAATGTTCTAGTTGAATATTTTTCTTTTCATGTACTTGGCTCCCAGCCAGTCTCTTGATATACTATGAATGAAAATTGTTGTTTTTTGGGGGTTTTTCTTTGGCAAGGACAACTAACCTGAAGATTCTTTTACCTTAAGCATGAATTTCATGTGTCATTTCCCAGCCTAGAACACACATTTCTGACTTATCCACACTGTTTTTGCTGAGTGAAAAACTTCTGGGACCTCACATATTCCCAAAGAGGTAAAAACAAAGGCTTTCCCCCGCCCCCAGCTGTACCCCGGCTGCACCGGCAGAGTTCTGAGGCCACACCGTGAGCCCACAAACGTGTGCACCTGCAGAGACAGGCAAACCACACCCTAGGCTCCCCTTTCGTGACAACTGACGAGGTCATTCCCGAGAGTCCGAGGAAAAGTACATTTGACAACATTAGGCCGTGGTGGGGTAATTCCAAACAGTCAGGATTCTTCCATTCCTTGTGGCACCTTTTTAAAAGGCTAAATGTACAATGGGGCAAGTTTCATTTAAGATGCCACCTTTATGTGTGGCCAGAACTGCCACGCAGAATTCTAGAACGGACACTTGTCATTTGTGACTTCATCTGCTGTCCCCCATCCGTCCCCAGTGCCTCCGTGATTTGGAGGAAGTCACTTCCTAGTCGGGAAGATAACCCGAGCGGGTCACGTGCGTGGCCCCTTCGTGTGTCTCCCGCCACAGCCGCAGCACGGCGAAGGGTCCTGTGATGTAGCCTCACCTCTACATTGAGTGCTCACCCAGGAAGTTCAAGCTCACCTTTCCTCAGAGCTCAAACGCAGGGCTGGCAGCCCTCCAGCACCCTGTGACAACACCAGCACTGCCGGCTGGCCTCACAGCCTGGGGCCTCTGCATTTTCACAGAGTGTTGTGAGTGCTGGACCCCTGGACTGAACAAGTGGCTTCAGGCCGCCCTGGGCAGCACCAGGGGCCGGCAGGCCTCAGCGAGCTGTGGTCCTGAGTCCTCTTGGGTGGGGGCTGCTCTCCAACAAGCCCTGCACACCTGGAGTCCGGTCCGTCCCCATTCAAGCTTCGCCCTCTCCCCTTCACCGTGCTCCACACCGAAAGTGGTGACAGAATGCACCAGGAGATGGAGCCACAGGCCTCTTGCCTGTCCCTTCCAATTACTCAGCTTCCTGTGCACGGCACGCGGCAATCAATCAACACAGGTGTCTGTCATCTGCGAAGAGGGAGCTGTGGCTGTGAGCACGCCACTCGCCACCTTCAGTGACCAGGACTGCCAACAGTCACAGTCCCGACTCCCTCCCTCAGCCTCAGTTCATCTTCGACAGACGAAAACACACACACAAGATGTGAAACCAACTCCTCTTCCCGACAGCTCGGGAAGAGCCATGTTTTGGCTCCCTCTCAACTCCCACATTCGGTCAATCTTAGGCCCTCAGATTGTTTTCTGTCGCTGGCATCATTTATTTCTCCCCCGAGCTGACACAGCTGCAGGGGAAGTCCTACAAAGGCAGTGGCGAGCGTTTCCCGAGGCCACGTGCATGGAGCTCTTCACGGTCTGCGATGGCTTCCTTGTGGACGGTGGGGAAGTGCGTGGAAGGGAAAGCCTGCAACAAGCCGTGCCGTGAGGCGGAGGAGGCGGGCGGACGTGGGGTTTTGGCCACGTCCCCTCACATCAGGCTGCATCGCCTGCTGCCACCACCCCATGGAAGACACAGGAAGCACCTGCCTCTAAACCGTGACGGTGGCTCTGGCCAAGCCAGCTCTTCCGGGGCCAAGCATGAGAGATGGCACCCGGCGCCTCCGTGTGCCCGGCTTCCTAAGGAAACAGAATCGCACACAAGCCTACGGGCTAAAGCTGTCACCGCTGTAGGGCATACTGTAAATTATCCGTGATGAGTAACTTTACTACAAAGCATCACAGAACCAGGTCTAGAAAACCCCAGACAGCGCCCCGTGACAGGCTCCGCTGGCAGGACCCCTGCAATGGACGCCTCGCCTGTTTCTTCACTGGAGATGGTGGCTCTGTCACGTGGGAACAGAGGCGTGGGGACAGTGGCCCACTGTTGCAAGGCTCCAGTTGGGGTGCCAACCAGTGTGTTCCTGTAAAACCACTTCCTGGGTGTCCCCCCGCTGGCTGCTGCGACCTCCGGACCAGAATGAGACCCCTCCCTCACCCAAGTGGCCCTCTGTCACTTACTGTCCTCCCTCCCCGGCCCCCCATGTTGGTTTGACTTTAATCATAAAGCCGACTAGTATTTTCTCGTCTCCCATTCAATTAGAGTTTTAAATGATAGGATTACACTTACCTGGGTTTTTAAATTATGTCAAAGAGACTTTCCGGGAATTATGATTTCTTAATTAACTCATCGTCTTAAACTCGGTAATGCTCTTTCTATCCATAAAATGAACTTGGGAGCAATGAGATGGCATTTAAAATCTGCCAGCAAGTAACTCCTTCCAGGTATGACTAAATCAGAGGGCTTTTCCCTCCAAACCTTCTAACGTAGTTGCTGTACACGGGGTACCATTGTCATCGCTCTGACCCCGCACTCCGAGGGTCGATCCTTAAATTCTCCATCCCATAATGAGTCCCGCTAACCCGCATACGTCCCAGCTCAGCCTGGGAGGGGCCTGAGCCTGAGGAAATCCCAGAATGTCTGCCTCATAGGTCTGGGGAAAGGCAGGAGTGGGCAGAACACGCATGTCGTGATCTGTTCTGGAACCCTCCACAAAGTCCTATGACCTCTCTTGTAGGGTTCAGCATGACCCAGTTTTTATCTGGACCTAGGAATTCCACCTCTTCTGAGAGATTCTGATGTTTACAAAACATTTATGCAAAAATCTCTTCATCAAGTCCGTAACAAGACCCCCAGTATTTAGTTAACTAAAAGATACTTGAACCCTACAAAAATGTGCAAGAAATAATCTCACACACATGCACGCGCACACACATCCCCCGCCACACACCTAAACTTAACAAATGAGAACACTCCGTATATTTGCTTTACATCCCAGGAACACACTTTACACCAGAAGCCCTACCTGCCTGCCTTCCTCATCCTGGTCTCTTCCCTCAGAGCTGTAACTACGACCTGGAAACTGGTTTGCGTGTCTCCTCTCTTCTCATTTATGCTTTTGTTCCATGGAAATACATTACACAAAATACAGTATTTGAGGGTATATTGAAACATCACAAAAATGGTACCATTAAGTCAATTCACTTTGCGACTTTGGTATACCATTACCTTAGAGATTAATCCATGGGGATACGTACACATAAATAGCGTACCGCAGAATCACGCTGTTTCAATATTCCACAATTTACATTTTATTCTCCTGTCATTGGACATTTCCTTTTATTTGCTTTTGTTTGCTTTTGCCAGTGCGAACAACATGGCAGTACTATTCCTTGGGGACGTGTTCGAGAATGTCTCTAGGGGATAAACGTAGAAATAGCAAATTCCCTTTAGAACGTCCAAGCACCGAAAATGAAGTGTGGGACCTTCTCTACGATTCTCAGTCTTCTCATGATGCTATGTTGGCCCTAAGGATAGTTTGACAATTAAAAAATAAACACTTTCTGGAGAACCATTAGTGTAATTAAGAAGGCTCCTCTGAATTCCAGCGTAAATCTGTGTGTTGGGCAAATGCTTGGCATTATTATTAAAAATAAACAGTAACGGTCAATGAGGGAGCAGTGAGTCTGGAGGGTCACTGCTGACTCCTTGAGAAAAGGACAGCTGAACCCAGTCAGAGGACCGGGCAGGGCAGGGAGGGGCAAACGGGGAAAAGAAACGGCGGAGCCCGTCCCGGAGGCCAGCGGCGGCCTGACCCAGCCCCTGTTTCCGTTCCTCCACATGTCTTTGGGGTCAACCCTTTCTGGTCCTCCCTCCTCAATTCCTGCTCAGGTCTTACAACCACTCAATCTGCCAAGAGAGAATGTTCTCCTTTGAGGGTTTTGGTGCAGGAAAGCTTTTGCTGGTTCTAAACCCCTGATTTTCTCCTCAATCTTTTCCCAAACTCCCTCCTTAAAGTATCGTAGTAACACGAGCTTTTAAAAGTGTTTTGAAACTAAGTATGCAGAAAAGGAGTAATCGAACAATTGGTCTACAAAATGGCTGATACTTTTCTCCTTGGTCAAACCAAGAAGGCAAAACTAGCTGTGGCTTTCTTGAGGACAACTAGAGGTGACTCCAACAATTCAACTCTCTCTTTGTCCCCAGCTTCTCTGCAAGCCAGACCACCCTCCGGCCCAACCCTGTGACAAAAATCTTACAAAAGCCCCCGATGAGGAGTAGGAGTCCTTGGATATCTGCCCAGTTAATAAGAAAACTGTAAATGCTATTGTGAAATAACCAAACTAATTAACCCCCTGCAGTTTGAGAAAACTAAAAACTCCAGGGCAGAAACTCACACATTTCAAAATTACCAGAGGAAGGAAGGAAGCGCCATTTCTATCTTCACAGCAGTGAAAATCATTGGTGTGGCACGGGTTTAGAAAGCAGGAAAAAGCACACACAGGAAAGGAAAAATATCACAGCTCAAATAAATAAAAAACCTTAGAGATTACAAAGGTCACAGAATGGGATGCCAGACTTTCCCAAAAAGGAGAACAATGCAACATGGTGTGGAAGTGTAAGGTGGATACCCTCAGAGAGAGGGATTTGAAAATGGATGCCTGCTAGACTTGTGAATATAAACACTGAAGAAATTTCATGACTAGACGCAGGGGACATCTATCCATTGTCATATGATCATCATCATCTCATCACCGTCATCTTCTACATTGTCTTCATTATCATCATCATGTTCATTATCACCACCACCATCACCACCATCATTACCACCATCACCACCATCACCATCACCACCACCATCACCACCATCATTACCATCATCACCACCATCATCACCATCATTACCATCATCACCACCACCATTACCATCATCACCATCACCACCATCACCACCATCATCACCATCACCACCACCATCACCACCATCATTACCATCACCACCACCATCACCACCATCATTACCATCATCACCACCATCACCATCGTTACCATCACCACCACCATCACCACCATCATCACCATCACCACCATCACCACCATCATCACCATCACCACCACCATCACCACCATCATTACCATCACCACCACCATCACCACCATCATTACCATCATCACCACCATCACCATCGTTACCATCACCACCACCATCACCACCATCATTACCATCACCACCACCATCACCACCATCATTACCATCATCACCACCATCACCACCATCACCACCATCATCACCACCATCACCACCATCATTACCATCATCACCATCACCACCACCATCACCACCATCTTTACCACCATCATTACCATCACCACCACCATCACCACCATCACCATCACCTTCCTCATCATTATCATTATCTTCATTATCATCTTCCTCATCATCACCTTCATGATCATCATCACGGGACAAAGTACTCTGTCAGCACTACACTCAAGAAAATAACTCATTAGGCTCTCAGGCACCCCGGGATGTGAATGCCTGGATTACCGCCATGTTACAGTGATGCCACAATCATTTAGAGAGGAACAATAATGTACCCAGGTCAATCTGGCCAAGAACTACTGAGTTGGGATCCCCCAGGTCCATCTTTCTCAGGATCTTGCTGGGAGCCTTGTAGAGAGAAGGAGCACAGCTATTCCTGGTCAGCCAGACTGGGCTCCAATCCTAACTGCCTACCCACCTGCTCCATGTGCAAGCGGGATGCACTCCAGCTGGGTGTTATTTCTACAGAGACAGGAAAAGAAGACAGACCCTCCCCTGTAAGGTCCAGTGGTGAAAGTAGAACAGACAGACAGGCCCCAGAACCTCAGAGGTCTCAGGTGATTCTCAGTGACCTGGGCAACCTGCCCTGTGCAATGAGGACTGAGATTCTACCCTGACAGGCTCCCACATTCTGGGCTAAAAGGAAGCTGGTCCCTATGTACACAGATGGCTATGCACTGGCCTCCTTCCAGCAAACACTTAGCGAGGACCTACTGTGCACACAGGATTGGCATTGACCAAGGAAGACTGAGAGAGGCCCATGGAAAAGCCTTCCTGGGAGGGGACAAAAAGTGACTGAAGCAAGACCATGTGCAGTGCTACGGCACCGGTACCAGGAGCTAACAGGCCACCAAGGAGAGTCAGTGAAACACACAGACTGAATAACACCGTCTATGGTGGAAGGGGAAGAAGAGAAAAAAGTGCCTACTCTGTGCTGGGCACAGTACGTATTTTACAAACACTTCACCTCATTTCATCCTCCAAATAACCCGAGGCAGGCACTGTTATAAACGAGAAAACAAGCACTGACATGATTTGCCAGCTCTTGCAGCCAGCAAGTAGGTCACTTTGGGACTTGCAGGATTTGGACGGCAGGGTGCTGGGGGAAGGCACCCTAATGAGAAGTTCCCAGACGCTTCTTCTGGTGTCAACATGGCAGCAACTTCTTCCCCGATGAATCAAGATGAGCTGGGTCACGAGGAAAAGGCTGAGACTCTCCTGGGCAGGCAAGTGGTTTAAGGGGTAACCACGGGGACGGGGGGAGGGGCACATGGGTTTTCATCAGCAGAGAAAGCAAATTAGGGCCAGTTGTCAGCAGACGCTGGATCTTCCTCAACGATTCTAAATGAACTGCAGAAATTGAGACAGAGTTGCAAATTTTGGATCCCATCTCAGTTTGAATTTTCTGCAGATTCCTTAATGGGCCTCTGAGTCACAAATATTCATTCAAAGTGCTTTGGCAATTCTCTTGTGGAGAACGATAGCTGGTACAATTCGGGTTCCACTGGGACCACCTGGGACCACCGCTGGGACCACCTGGGACCAGAGCTGGGCAGACAGACAGTCTTGTCCCTGCAAGGCCCCAGTAACTGGCTATCAGGCATCCCAACCAGGTGTGACATCCCAAATAACAGAAATTCGTGCATCACAAAGAAGGTGCAATAAAATTGTTTTTATGCATCAAACCCATTTGTCTGAAATCTTTGTAAGCATCACGTAGGGCTTATTCCTAAGTTTTCGAACAAAGTCGATGTAATTCACTCCCACTCCCCTGGGCCTGACACACTGTAGTTGAGCTGTTCTGTGGGGTGGGGAGGGCTGCGGAGCTGCCCTGCTCATTCTTCCCAAGTCGGCTGGGCCATGAAGGGCAGAATCGAAACACACACTGACCTTTGTCCACGGCCATGCACCCTCTCCCGCCCCTGTGCGGAGGTGCGCGTGCTCAACGACAGGGTCCCAGAATCCAGGGATGTTCGGTCAGGTGTGTTCTGTCTCATTAGCTTCCGGAAGCAGCATCAGCACTGTCATCGTGCTCTTCAATATGGCACGGCAGCCTCTAGCATCTATTGAGAGGTCTCTGAGGTTTTAGCGGCGACTGGAGGCTCAACAAGTTCCCACCCACTTGCTCTATGGGGGGGGGGGGCAGTCAGGGGCTTTGTTGGCAGAGGGAAAAGAAAGGTCTCGTTTTCTTTCTGGGGGTGCTTTCTTGGATATCGTGCGGTTTCTTGCCTTCCATTGGGAACACAGATCCCATTTCCACACGGCAAGGTAAGTGTCTGTGGGCAGCGTCCGTCTCACGTCATCTGTGGCTTCAGGGCACCCGGCCGAGGCTGGACGGGCAGGCCCAGGAATGATGCTTCCACTCACGGCCTGTTCAGCCAGACAGTACGTAAGCTCCTACTATGCACCAGGTGCTGCGCATGGAGCAGCAAACAGATGCCTCTCTGCCATGGAGCGTCCTTTCTCGTGGAGGGAAACAGATAGCAAGTAAACCAAGAGGGTCGTTTGGAAGGCAGGTGAGCCCAACACGGTCACAGGAAGGAGACACAGGAAGGAGAAAGCAGAAGACAGTTACAGGCTGACAATGACCCACTTCAGACAGCAGGTACTCGCACAGGTGACATCTGAGCTGGGACCTGACAGGACTCCAGCTCGGGGAAGTCAGGGTGAGGACACTGGAGGCAACAGCACAGGGCAAAGGCTGTGAGGTGTGAGTGAGCCTGGCACACACGGGGCAGGCAGAGTGGCCAGAGTGTGGCAGCTCACCGCAAGGGGCAGGGAGCTCGGGACGGCGCCCGATGGGTAGGGCCGTGCCACGGGGGAAAGGAATGCGGGTCCCAGCCCAGAGCAAGGGGAAGCCAGGAGGTCTGGATGGTGCCACCAGGTTTTCCCTAATCGCTTGATGCATAACTTATACCCCACACTGTCACCCACTGCACGTGCACAGAGCAAGCGTTTTCAGTGTATTCACAGAGCGGGCAGCCATGACCTCTCCTAATTGCAGAAGCGTTTTGTCTCCCATAAGGCAACCGGCACCAGGCACCATAACTCCCAACTCCCCAGCCGCAGCCCCTGCAACCACCCACCTCCCTTCTGTCCCTATAGATTTGCCTGTTCTGAGCACAGGGACGAACTCCTGTACTGCAGGTCCACTGTGACTGCCTTCTCTCACTGAGCAGTGTTTTCCAGGGTCAACCCATGTGCTAGATGTCAGGACTCACTCACACATGCACATGTGTGTACACATATACATACACACAAAGCACACATGCACACACATAGGCACACACATGCACACAAAGCACACATGTACACACATACACACACATGCACACAAAGCACACATGTACACACATACACACAAGCACGTGCGCATACACACTCGCACACAAGCACACGTGCACACACACAAGCACGTGTGTACACACACACACACACACACACACAATGTCCTGATGAGTTCCCACCCATGGGTCTGCAGGGTCCTGGAATCCATGTTCTTTGGATTCTCGTGCTCCGCCAGGCAGGGAGCCACATGTCATCAGACCCTGTCCTCTCTCAGGTGAGGACACTGGCGTTCTGGGCCATGCGATGTCCCCGTCTCACAGAGAGTGCCCCCACCCCGCCCCTGGAACGTGTGGGTGAACGAGTTATCACTTCCTGGTCAGCCGCTCCTTTTCCTAAACAAACACAGCAGTTAGGACACTTAGGTTGCAGACGCAGGCTGAGGGGACACGGTCACTGGACAGGGAGGGGTAGAGCGGTCCGTGGGCATTCCCAGAAGGGGAAGGGGGTCGACGGAGAGAACACCAGCGTGGTCCAGGCAGGTTTGTCCGCCTTAAGGCCCCGGGGAGAGTCTCACCCTCACAACCACTGAGGCAGGTCCCCAGGGGACCCACGGCCGGTGAGTGAGTGGAGTGGCCAGTGGGCAGTCGACCCCCACCATGGAACTGACCGGGGCAAACATGACCCCAAGCCCCGGCCTGTCAGGTGGAAACAGCCGGAAGGGAGCTCCATCCCACAGGATGGTAATGCAAGCCACATGGGCAATCCTAGACGCTCGGTGCCACATCACACCAGGTAGAACTAAGGAGGTGAAACTGCTTGTATTCATGTGTTTGATTTAGGCCAGTGCAGCCAGCCAGGGGCTGAGTGTTCCCACACGCCCTCTACACAAAGTACCTAACGGGTGTTGTACATTCTTTTGCACCCGGAGCCTTGGAACTCCAGCCTGTCTGCCCCCAGGGAGCGACGGGCACTGGCCCCCCTGTACTGACCAGTACCTCGGCCCAAGCTGGACACCACAGATCTGGGAGCTCAGGGGCTTCCCAGAGGGGCCATCGCAGCCTGGGCGCAGGAAGGTTTCGAAGCTGCCTGCGGAGAACTCAGGGCATAAGGCGAGAGAGGGAGGAGAGGGTAGAGCTTCCCAGCAAACCCGGCCACCTCAGTTATGGGCCTCCCTCGGGAGCCCCTGCCCACCCATCTCCACACCCCTCCAGGCTGCACACGGACCACATGCTGAATGGAGGCCCAGAACTGCATGCACTATGTTTTCACAGCAGG
Organism: Rhinolophus ferrumequinum; assembly: GCF_004115265.2. Classification (NCBI taxonomy): domain Eukaryota; kingdom Metazoa; phylum Chordata; class Mammalia; order Chiroptera; family Rhinolophidae; genus Rhinolophus; species Rhinolophus ferrumequinum. The sequence goes on from NC_046306.1 coordinate 1,840,289, forward strand.
CCTCCCAGACAGCCCAGAGTTTAATTTTGAGCCACTCTGAAACAGGGCCCATAAACTTTACATTTTACATGATTCCACACTTGGCCTGAAACACCGACCTGCGGCTTTGGCAGCCACTTGCAGGCAGACGGAAACCACGGGAGGCGGCGGGGCTGGCCGAGGCCCAGAGCAGCTGCCCCCGCCTTCCAGACCTCCTCCTCGGGCACAGAGGGACACACACGGGCACCGGCAGCCCCTGCACAAAACCGCTTCTCAGAGCTGCGCGGCACTTATCTCCTTTAGCCAGCTGAGGGCTGCCAGGGCTGCCAACCTGGGCATAGAACAGCCACTGCGGGGTCTCACTGAGCCGGAGCCTCGCAGCCTGCACCCCTGCTCACCCTGGAAATGCTCACCCTGGAAACGCCTCTCCTCTGGGAACGGCTGGTCCCCACCCTGGACTAAGGCTTATGGTGGCCTCCATGGCCGGGCACTGCCCAGTGCCGGCCGACACTAAGGGCCTACAGTCCAGGGGCAAGAGAGGAAAAATGCAGGGCTGACCGTATGGATTTTGCCGACTGTTCAGGAAACAGCTTTACGCGCTCCCCCAACTCAGGTGTGTGCCTGTGTGATCACAAGCGGTGGGCACACCTACTTCACTTTCTTTTCTTCACTAGAGTTGCTGAAGTGCCTCTAAAAATAATCCCCTGCTCTCGAAGGGCCACGCCAGGCAGTCACCGCCCAGGTGGGTTTCCTTAGAGCTGAGGAGCAGGGCCCCTTACAAACAAACAAAAGTCTGGTTTGGTCCAAAATTAGAGCCTCCCCCCTGGGGAAAGGAGGGGAAGCTTGGCTTTGTCTTGGGTCTAGGAGGGAAGGAGCCTCAGGGAGGGGCACGGAGATCACAGCCCAGTCCTGAAATAGCCTGTGGGCTGAGAGCAGGGCGGGCCACCCAGGGGCCAAGAGAGAAACACCCACAAAAGGCACACTTCTTAGCACACCATGCAAAAATACAAAACCCCAGAGCCAAGAGTACAGAAGGGCTGTCACCCAAGGGGGTGGGTGGCAGTGGCCAGTCTGAGGTCTCTACATTAACTGAGGACGGACCCTGTGCAGCTGAGAAAGCCATGGGTGACCGCCCGCCCCACCGGGGAGAGAAGGGTCTGCAGTATGGGCGGGTGGAGCTAAGACACAGGACTGGTGGAGACAGGAGGCCCCAAGAATGCCCCATCTTCAGTCAGAAAGAGGAGGAGACCCCGGTGTGGGCAGCCACTGTGAGGGAGGCTCGGGTGGGTCCTGGTGTCATTCCATGGACTCACACTTTGCCTGTGGACTTACATTTTGCAGGCTCTTTGCAGTGAAGTCCTAAGACAAGCCACATTCATTCCCACAGGCTGTGCTAGGTCAGGACAACTGCGGCCTGGTCCTGGCTTGGGCACAGTCACGGCCTCTCCTCTGGGAACGGCTGGTCCCCACCCTGGACTAAGGCTTACGGTGGCCTCCATGGCCGGGCACTGCCCAGTGCCGGCCGACACTAAGGGCCTACAGTCCAGGGGCAAGAGAGGAAAAATCGTGAGGCAATTTCAGGCAGGGAGCAGTGCTAGAAGAAACTCAGACAGGTGACGAGAGGACCCATACCTGGTCTGCCCTGGCTCCGGTGGCCGGGGCCCGGGGTGGGCGTGGACTGAGCCACGAATGATGAGGAGCCACCATGGCCAGACTGGGGGAGAACGCTCCAGGCCTTGACGGGGACAAGCTGGACACGTGTAAGGAACAGCTAGGACAGCGTGGCTGGCGCACAGAGGCTGGGGATGCTCGCCACACAGGGCCCGGCCGGATGGGGAAGGTTCTGGACGTGCTGGCTACGCACAGCGGGGCTGGGCAGAGCAGCGAGACTCGACTGAGCAATGCTTTTAAAATTACCCCACATCAGATGGGCACTTGTCTCATTAGGGAGACCACTTCAGGGACGCTGGAGGTGCCTGGTCACTGCACTGTACACCTGCAGCTGAAGCTGAACAATAATGAACGTCAACTACAATTTTACATATATATAGTCACAGGAGGTGGCGTACAGCACACGGAATGGTCCATGGAATTGTGACAGCCGTATACGATGTCGGAGGGGTACCAGCTTGGGGGGGTGGTTATCACTCTGTGACGGGTGTAGATCTCTATTACATTGTTTTGTACACCTGAAAACTAATACAATTTTTTTTTAAATAATAAAAAAATAAAATTACCCCGCTGACCACTGTGGGGAATGGACTCAACCAAATACAGAACAGCCGCAGAACAGGAAACCAGGTGAATATTAAAATGAGTTAGAACGGTGAAGTGTCGCCCTCTGAATGGCCATGCCATGCTGATCGATAACGAATCTTTTGTTGCGTCCCGTTGGTGGGACGGGGCGTCCTGCCGGGGTGGCTTTCTGCAGGTACCACCCGGGCTGCAGTGCGGCCACATCCGGCCACGGCTTCTCCAAGGGACCCACGACGATAGCTCAAAGTATTCAGCCACAGCACAGGCTGATCACAGCACAGATGACAAGGACTCAAAAGTGACCGTCCAGGGTCTGTGGAATGGGAGTAGAATTTCCAGGAGGCGAACACACGCCCAGCCTTCTGGCCTTAGGAAGAACTGTCATTGCGAATGGATGCAGGAGAGCGTGAAAGACAAAGAGAAGACCCTCACGTCTCTTTATTAAACATGAAAGCCAGGCACAAAGTAGCAGCCACCTGCAAACCATTGCAAGGGACAAAGGGGTTGGTGCCAATCGGGGTGCCCGAGAATCGAGGCACCCATTCCCCAGGCTCCCATCCCCCATGCAGCGTTTTGGAAAACACCATATTGTAACACACATGTGTGTAGAGTGAACTAGAATGTAAAATGTATGTGAACATTTTTCTTACTTATAAAGTGTGACGAGAATTTTGACCACCGTTTATACCTAATAGAAACGCCTGACTTCCTCCTGGAGCAAACTGTTGCTTAAATTAGCATTTGATTAAAAAGCAATTCAAGCCACCGCAAATAATTCTCAGTAAGCAAAAGCCCCCTTCTCTTCCTCCTCCCTCCCCAACTCCCAGAGGGACTACGTGTCACCTTTTCTTTATGTCCCTCCAGAAATCTTCTGTGAATATATGGGCATAAATGCAAACAGAGGCATAAATGTCCCCTACTTCCCCCAGACGGGTCCTCACATATGCATCGTCTTGAAAATTTGCTTTTTCACAACATATTAGTTTGTAACCCAAGGTGCGTGGCCATTGGTGGAGCGCAGCTCGTCCCTTACCACGGCCTGGTTTTCCATCCTGTACATGGTTGCAACAGTTCCCGACTGATAAAGGCTGGTGTTTCCAGGTTCCTAATCTAAGTAATCCTTCAGCGAATACACCTGCACCCCTGAGAGGGTCTACGTAGAAGAACTTCTAGAAGGGTAATCCCTACGTCAAAGGGTGCGTCCACTTCCGTCTTGGTGGGTCCTGTCACATGACCACCCACCCTGTTGCATGTCAAGCTCCCTCCAACCACCTGTATGACGGCTCATTTACCCATAGCCTCCCAACCGAGTACCAGCCGTGTCCCCTTTGCCCATCTGATGGGTGGAACGCGACGTCAGGATTTTATTTTGCATTGAATGTGCGTAACTTTAAACTGTTTCTCAACCCCCTAAAATCTTTTTCCCCCATTAACTGCTGTCATGTAATTTAGCCATAAATTCATATAACTTATTTCAACACCGCACACCCCCCACCCCAACGATGTGAACTCTTGGTCTTTTTCTCATTGATTTTAAAGAGCTCTTTATTTATTAAGGAAAACTGTCAAATGTATTAAAAACGTTTTCCCAAGGTTTCTATTATTTTCTCTAAATTTAAATGGCATGCGTCTGACAGTCAGGAACTGTAATTTTTATACAGTCAAACATAACTATCTTTTCTGGTGTGGCTGCTGGGCACGTGCATTTTTCAGATAAAACACGAGACTTCAAAGCTGCTGCCAGCAGACACTTCTGGCGGTTCCCGCGGAGTCCCACACGCCCGCTCCCTGCCGTCTGCGGCAGAGCTGCTCCGGGAGAAAGGATGAAGAGGACAGCCTGGCCGTGCCTGGCAGAGGTAAATCTTAAACCTTACAGCCGGTAAAAATGTCCCCGACACACGAGTTACTATTTGGAAATGACACATAGGGAGGCAATAGCAGAAATGGTTATTCCATGTACCTCACGACACTCCCACCCGCTCCATCTGGGTCCCTCGGGTGCTCAAGGATTACCGACATGACAAGTATGTCTTTGCCTCCTCACCACCTAACGCCAAATAAATGTTCCTTCCACGGAAATGAAAAAACTCATTTTGTGCTACAGACTGATGTGGCTGAACAAAGCCAAGGCTCTGTCCTGTGGACTCGTGCCCCAAAACGCTCCTGGCAGTGGGTCTGCCCACCCCACACGCAGCAACACGGGGTCTCCAATGACCCCCTCCCCCGGTGCCTTCCGGAACACCCCGGAGCCTTCTGGATCAAGGAGGAATGTCATTCTCCGTAGTGTCATTTTAATGCTAATTCTATTTTCTGACACTGGATCTTTGAGAAATGGCCACCTGTCTACACTGTGACACACTCCTGTCCTCGCCCCACGTGATGAGTCAAAATTCCATACCCTCCAACTGGACAGCGTGCATTTCCGGAGACGCTGACGCCCCACAGCACGCTGCAGAGATAATTGTGTATTTCATAAGAATAACCTTTTTCTCTAAGCAAGCTTCCTGTTGTGTATGCTATTTTGCATCAGAGAGCCAATATGGTTCAAAACATGTCACTCATTCATTTATTCATACCATATATATTCATGGAAACCTTCCACGAGCTCGACGTTCGGCCAAACCGTTCCTCAAACAAATCACTTAAGTGGAGTAGGCTGTGGGAAGCTAACTATTAATCACCTGCATAAATAAAGGCGCCACGAGAGACAGTCAAAGGCATCCCCTCATTCCCTACTGTATTTGTCACTTGAAGTGAGGTCTTAAAACAGAAGGGGAAATATAGTTACTAGTTCCGCTCAACTTAGTTTCTGTCCAGGAGCTGTCTGTCTATGAGGAATGGCAATTTCTCCTTTCCTGGTGGGTCTGAAATGGCGCTTCCATCGTCAGGGCGGTGAGAAGGGCAGGAACAGGGCACTGTGCTGATGAGGCCGATTGGATGGGCTCCCGCAGGACGAGACCTAACCTGTCAGGTCGGCATCTGTGATAACGCAGCACAAACGGTGCCTAGGTTTCCACACAATTCCAACCAAGACTGTTGACGCCCTGGGCGCAGCCCTCCAGAGTCATGGCAGTGGAACACGGTGCAGAAAGGACAGCCTTTGTGGGCTTTTTAGAAAACCCTACAACGCACCTGCGGGCAGGGCACAGTGTCAAGCCTCGGGTGGCGCTTACCAGCCACCCCGCTGGAACCAGCGTTCCCAGGCTTTGCATTTCCTCCAAGGAACTGAAATTCCACGTCCTCCGGCCTCACTCTGCTCCCTTTCCTCCCAACCCCAGCTGACCTGCAAGGCCGTGTCCTGCCTGAAATCCCCCTCACTCCATGACACACGACCCCCCTCTGACACCCCTCAAGAGAGATACATGGTCTTGACATCTCCTTTCACCCTTTGTCAGAAGGAAAGAAATTTCAAGGAGCTTCTCTCTGCAGGTCAGGGAACAGTCACAGAATTTAAAACAGCAACTTCACACCAGAAAGGGGAGGGTCCCTTTGGATTTGCCCTCCGCACCCCTTCTCCCCCACTACGAGAGACAATATCTAGAGAGGCTGCATTCGTCTGAACAGCTTCCAGAAGTTTTGTCCACGAAGGAGTTTAGGAGCTGAGAGTTGTTCAGCGACCACTTACTTACGACAGATGCAGGAGCGTGCAGCGTGCTGTTACAGAAGCCAATAAAAACCCCAGCCGCTCGGCTGAGGCCTGGCTCTCTGCCAGGCATCGCGCGAAACGACAGCGCCCATCTCGTTTAACTTCCACCTGAGCCCAGTGGCGAAGCTGTGTCTACGGCCGAGGCTGAGGCTCCAGCAGGTGCTGGCGCAGATCACAGGTGCTGGGTGCTTCCCCCAAATTTAGAGGAAAGCTCAGTGATGGTCTAACAAACTGCCCCAGTCTCTCCCTATTCGATGACCTCCCAGAGAGGTCCACGTCCCAGAGCTCTTCCCACAGGTCAGCACGTGGCCATCGTCCGTCTATAAACGCGGGGACGTGCAGACTGACAACAGCCTGAGCGCCTCATGGGTGGTGCCTCGGTGAATGACTGAACCCTTTCTGGTGCTGGAAACCCTCCCTCTGCTTCCTTCATGTTCACAGCTGCTCAGTGGACAGAACTCCCCCGTATCCGTGGTTTCAGTCACCTGCAGTCAACCGTGCTCTAAAGATTTTTAATGGAATGTTCCAGCAATAAACAACTCATACGTTTTAAACTGCGTGCCGTTCTGAGTACCCTGATGAAATCGCACCCATTTCACTCTGTCTCATCCTGGGCGTGAATCTCCTCCCTTTGTCCAGCGTCTCATAGACACTAGTTACTTAGTAGCTGTCTCGGATGTCAGATGTTATCAGAGAGAGACAAACCACATTCACATGACTTTTATTACTATAGATTGTTACAATTGTTTTATTATTGTGTTACTCTTATTAATCTCTCACTGTGCCTAATTTATAAATTAAACTTTATCCTAGGCATGTATGTACAGGAAAAAACAAAGTATACACAGGGTTCAGTTTCATCCATGCTTTCAGGCATCCACTGGGGTTCTTGGGACAGATCCCTGTGGATAAGGGGGGGTGCCTACTGCACTCGCCTGAACACCACCCTCCTCAAATTCATTCAGCGATAGCATCCCAAGGCCCATGCTTTAGGAGACATGGGCAAAAGGAAAAAAAAAAGCTAAGACGAGTAAGGCGTTTGGGGTTAAAGGTGCCCTCACCTTCTGAAGTCACAATACCTGCTTTGCCTCCTCCTCCTGCACTCCCACGGTGAACCCACAGTTCCCCAGATCAATGAGAAGGCACATTCATTTCCCAGGAAAACTGCTCCAATTTGCAGAGTTAAATAAATGCCGGAGCCGTCTGACCTCAATTAACGACTAACAGACCCATGGCATTCTCTCCGTTTCTCTCTGGAAATATGCAGGTTGGCTACTTTTGTTTCTTGACCACTGGCCAAGGGCAAGACTAGCTGGGTCAGCACTGCCCCATGGGGGACCCACATGTCAGAAAGCTTAGAGGACCCAGGAGGTTACAGGGCTGGAGCCTGATAAGGCAAGTGCGCTGGCCAGACCACAGGCCAGGTCCCCAGGGCCAGGACAAGTCCCCCTGCGCCCGGCCAAGGCAGCGAGGCCCTGGTCCTCCACCCCTCCCCCATGTGCCATGTCACAACCAGGGTCCTGGCCACTCTTCCAGTTCCTTGTTCAACCGTTTCCTCTGAGTTCAGAGCTTCCTGGGGGGGACACTTGTTCCCCTCCCTCTTCACCTGGTGGCTGCTGTCATTGTTAAGGTCTCAGCTATGCCGGCTTTCTCAGCCTCGGCTCCAGGAACCTGGGGCTGGGTCATCACCGTTGTGAGGGTGCGTCCTGAGCTCGGCGCAGGTTTAGAGCATCCCTGGCCTCTACCCACCAGATGCCAACAGCAGCCCATCCTCAAGGGCTCCAGGCACTGCCAAGTGTCTCCTGGGAGCAAAGCAGCCGTGCTGAGAACCTCAGGGGGAGGCTCTGTCCTCAGTCCCACTCTCCACTCTTCCTCCCATGTCCCCGCGCCCCGCTGTCCCTGGTGGCACTTCTGAGCACAACCTCTGCCTTCACCTGTGTACTGAAAGGGTTAACGCGGCCCTACACTGGGGATAAGCTCCCGGGACAAGCACCAGCCAGTCTGACTCCAGCAGATGCTCAGCAGTACTGTCTGAATGAATAAGTGAATGACCCTGACAAAGCCAGGGAAAACGAGGCACCAGAAGCACATACGCCCAGCACCTGAGCCGCTCGGGGAGCGTTCACTCGCGCACGGGTCTTTGGAAAGCCTCCGGGCTGCCGGTCCAAGCACACAGTACTGGCTGTGGGCACGGTCGGACAGAGAGCTCTAGGACGCACTCAGCTCGTGTAACCGATACTTCACCCCGGAGGAGAGCAGCTCCCCGTTTCTCCCTCCCTCAGGCCCTGGCAACCACCGACCACATGATCCAACAGTTATAAAACACGTGTGTGTCCAAAAGAACTGAAACCAGCACCTCAGAGCAACAGTGGCCCCCATGCTCAGCGCAGCCCAGCTGCGGACGGCCCCAGGGGCCATGGATGGACGACAGAGGAGGGGGTGTCAAAGCAGCACACGTGACGCGGTTCTTAGATGTGACACAGTCCAGCCTCCCGCTAGGGCATGAAGGAATTCTTCATAGATGAGTTCTCCAACTTGGCCAGTGCGTCCTGCTCGTCCCCCACACACGTCCCCACCTGTAGGCAGTACCAGCTGTGGTGAGGGCCAGGCACAGTGGCCCGAGGCCACACAGGGGTCTCCTGGCCCGGGCAGTGGCTGGCACAGGGACAGAGCAGATGTTTCCTCGGTGAATGAAGGAACAATAAGAAACGTTACAGGGGAAAGGAGCAAGGCGTGTCATCAGCTCAATCAGTGGACATCCAGTGTGTGTCTCTACGGCAAACACGAGCTCGTCACTGGTGATGTAACGCTGAAGAGCTGGGACACCGCATGAAACGTACAGTTTTCTAATCAGGTGCTAAGCACTGAGCCTGCATCCTGACTGAATCCACCGACCCCTAAGCCCCGGCTGGTGGCTCGTCTCCTGTCTCACTGTGCTTTGCGGAGAGTGCACCCACGTCACAGCCACCGGCGCTCCGACACACACGAACACATCATAAAACTACGGGGAAGACAAGGTTTCCTCAGGAGAGTGTCGACACTAATTCTGAGAGAGAAGCAAATGGGCCAAATGGAAGGAGGAAAGGAACTGACACACGTGTGGTTTTTATCATCCAAAGCAGTAAATCCTGCACAAAAGGAGACACGGGGCAAGGCTGCGTCCTACTGCCATGACTGCTGGTCTGTGGGGAACTGAGACCTGGGCTGGTGTCGGCGGCAGGGCTGCAACCTCAGGCGCTGCCCTGCGTGCGGAGGCAGCCACAGGAGGAGGGTCGCCGCTGTTAAACAAGAGGCGGCATTTTACCCTTTATTTGGGCGGTACACCCTCGTTGTGTGAGGGCATTTGCCGTTAGCGAGCACAGGATGGACAGAGTGCTCGGCCACCTGAGAGTCCAGATGGAAAGTGTTCCCAGCGAAGGCCATGGCGGAGCCCTTCTTCCTGCTGCCCAGCCTGGCCTACGCGCCCTGGGAACAAACACACAAACCTGTATTTCTCTTCCTCCAAGTGCCCACAGCCCACACCCTTGCAAGAATGGCTGGACCCTCTGGCTTTTCCCAAAGGCCATGAAGCATTCCACTTTTACCCCCCCTCAGACACGTCCTTCACAGAGACCAAGAGGGGTCCCCGACAGGATGTGAGTGCTGGTTGGCCCGCAAGCTGGCCGTGGAGAGCCAAGGGCCCCTCGCCGCTCTGGTCCTGGGTCCTGGACTGGAGGTTCCGCCCGCCATTCCCACAGTGAGGTCCATGCCAAGGACGCAGGCCAGAGCAGGTGCTGTGGCGACCACTGACTGGACGCCGGGAAGACCTCCTGGGAAGCTGGGCAGGGCAGAGATGTACTCGTCTTGTGGTGCCCAAGACAAGCCATGTAAGGAAGGACCCTGTCTATGAAAACTGCCACCCACCAGTCTGGAGTGGTCTGCCCGTTCTTCCGTCTCTCCCGGCCCTCCGAGTATGGGGCCAGTTTGCGAACAAACACTGGCCCTTTATCTAGATCCATGGTTCTTAACTGAGGGGTACTCGGCCCCCAGAGGACACTGGGCAACATATGGAGGCATTTTTGGTTGTCACGATGGGAGGGGGTGCTACTGGCATGGAGTGTGGAGGCCAGGGGTGCTGCTGGACCTCCCACAGTGCCCAGAACGGTCCCCACCACAGAGAATGATCCAATAGCTCCCAGGACAAGAAACCTGGTCTCGGGCAAAGACAGAGAGAGGGGTTTTGGCCGTCTGTGTGTATTTGCTGGATGCACTGCAGCCACAGCCCCACTTCCAATCAGGTCCTGTTCTCCGAGCTTGCTAATAAACACTTCAATTCAAGCACGATTTGACAGAATTTATAGCACAGGCGCTTGGAGACTTGGCTGCTCAGGCACCTTCATTTATCCGGTTTTAGAAATAATGGATTACATGGAAGACTTACAGCCCCATTTCAAGGTATGTTCTTTAAAGCCTGCTGGGAAATGCACAGGTGAAGTGGCCATGCCCACCTCCGAGGGCCCGAGGACCCAAGTGCAGGTGCCTCCCCACCTGGCCCAGCATCTCGGCCTTGACCATCACACTGAACACACAGCGATAAAACACGTGGGTGGACGGTTTCCAGCTCTGGGCAACGACTCAGAGAGACCCCATCCCTCCACCCTGCCAACCCTGCAAAGTGGAGCTGCTCTAATGACGGTTGATTCCAGCTTCTCTTTCATCTTTTTCACATGGTCAACATTTCTTCGCTACCAATTAACCAATCTGTTTGATCAAGCCACTGTCAGCAGTCAGCAGCATTCGTGGCCTACTAAATTAATTGTGCTGGAAAGCGACGCCTTCTCTTTTAACAGGCAGAGCGGTTCCTGCTCAGAAGACGCGGCATATGGTGGATAGTGAGCGGCAGAAACCTGGGAAGAGGGAGCTGCTGGCTTTATTCTCCTTCTCAGCCAAAGGTTTATTCCATCTCCGCTGGAACAATACATTTGCTTTGCCACCTGAACCTGATTTAGGGGGACAAGTGGACTTTTTCAAACTCGTTAGAGCCTTCAAATTATAAACTTAGTTAAGCATGATCTCCATCTGTGAAGAGCAGAGCCTTTTCCATCTCCGATGTTCCAGAAAATTAGATTTTCCTTTCCTTGACTTCTCCCAATGGAATGGGTTTTGAAAAAGGCAGATCCATCAAAAAGCCTATCTGAGAACACCCTTCCGTTTCTTGTTTCACAGGCCTCGCTGAGAAACCTGCCCGCCTCCGGGAGGCCAGAGGACGAGGGTGAGGCCGGAAGGAGCAGGGAGCTGCTGTGTCCTCAGTCCCGGGAGACCCCTCACCACCCGCCTCCCAAGTGCACCTTCTGAGGCCCTTTTGGAAACCCACCTTTCCCTGGAAGGTTTCTCGCCTACCCCAAGGGCAGAGAATGGCGTCCTCAGCAAGAGGTCCGGCACCCTCGTCCTGTAACTCCACCTCCTACTGCCCGACTGCAGCCAGTTTTAGGTACCACCCACTTCTCATGCCCTCGAACCTGTCAGCTCTCTTTCCGCAGCATGAGATGGAAAACCTGAGTCCAACCAGCTTATACCAAAATGCGATGCTGGTCTCCTGTGGCTGAGACTCCGGAGTCCCCAGATTTTCTGTCTGTTGTGACCACCTGGCCGCAGAGCCAGCTTTCTCTCTGAGGGCTGAGCTCTGCGCTCCCGGAAGCGCCCCTTTTTGGCGGAGTCTCTCCTTCAGGACACCAGACTTCTACCTGGCATCTAGGAGGAGTTTGTTGAGCAGGAACCCAGAAAGTCGCCGACATCTCACTGGCCCTGTCCCGTCACCAGCCCAGCCCATCACTGTGGCCCAGAGGTGACAGGTGCTGCTGGGTGACAGAAGCCGCAAGAACAGCGAAGGACGGAGGCAGACCGGGCCTGCTAAGCTCCGTGTGACTTGGGGGGCGGAGTCTTGACTGTGCACTGGGGACTGGACAGCAGGCGGGGACACGGTGGGATGTGCGGGGCGGAGGGCAGCGACGGACAGGGGCCCGGTGCGGGCCATGCCACGTGTTCCTCCAGGGCGCAGGGCGGAGGCTGGAGTCCATTCTGGAAGGTGTCATCATGTTACTGAGCAAGGCTCGCTGCCGGCCATGCAAAGGAGCCAAAACCATGACATGGGCTTGTGGCTTCTCACTGTCAAGTCCACAGCCAACGAGACAGGGCGCAAGGCTCCAACCCGTCTCCCCATCCGGAGTCGGGGCGGGACTCAAGGGGTTTCAGCACCAGGTCTTCGAGGACAGCGGCTCCCTCGCTTCTGAAAAGGTTCCGGCTTCCGGTTCCGACAGGGCCAGGGCTTTGGTCCCGTGGGCAGAGCAGTTACAAGTGATGCTCGTGAGTGGGGAAAACGTTGGTTCTGGGTCCTGTTAGAAGCGGACAGGACCAGCCTGAGCTGGTTCTGCGGTTGCACTGATTCACTACAAAGAACTCCCCGCCACCCTCGCCCCACCCTTCCACCCATCGGCCCTGTCCGTCCGCGTCTGTGCCGCGCACTGCGGCTGCAATGGGGCGCAGGGGACCAGGGGACGCAGCCGCTGGACAGAGACGTGCGCACAAACTCAGGATGCTGGAAGGGGAGGAGCACCTCGGGGCGGGGCCTGCGCAGGGGGGCGGGGCCTGCGCGGGGGCGGGGCCTGCGCAGGGCGGGGCTGTGGCGGTGCCGTGTGCACACCCACTGCCCTGCCTGGGGCCTCACGTCCTACACGCCCGAACCCACACTCCTGATTTCTCTTTTTAGGATTGATTAGATCTAGACTCACTGACTAAAAATGGACAACCGTTTCTCAGGCTCTGGACATATTTGGCCAATTTCTTTTCTATCTGAATTTTACATTTCTTGATGCAATGTAAAAATGCCAACAGATCTTGGCCAGTTTTGAATATCATTTAAAAGGAAAACACTTTGTTTAATTGGTAGGACTAAAGTGACAAAATAGTTTTCAGGTCATTTCCTTGGTGACCACTGACATTGTACATGTTTTCCCTATGTTTAGTAAATATCTACTGTTCTGTAATTTTTCTTTTTATGCTTTGGTCATTTTTCTAATTTGCAATGTTCTCACCCATTTATAGTTCCTCTTTATACTTAAAGGTGAGAAATTCTTCGTCATATTTATCACAATTATTTTTCCCAATGTGTTAGCGTGTTAATGTGAAATTTTTCACTTTTTTATAAAACCTTTTTTTAAAAAAACCTTTCATTTTTTCAGACGCAGCCATCTTTTCCTCTCTGGTTTCACCTCGGGCTCTTCCGTTCAATGAGTCCTTTCCTATCCGCATTCTCGGTTCAGATAAACACTCAGCCGTCACGTTTTTGTTTGTTTTGTTGTTTTTCAATGGACTAACTTTAAGTGTCTGACCAACCCATTTGGAATTCGTCTTCTGGGGCGGGGGGAGAGGGGTCGCTTCCTGTGTGAGTCTCCCCAACACAGGCGATGCGTGGGTGAGAACACAACGCAGGGTGGTGTGAGGTTGTGCGTTTCCTCCCACACGCGTCGTGCCACCTTACAACTGCTATGGGATGATCTCTGTCCAGCTCCCCCAAATCCAGTCGTTGAAGTCCTAGCCCTCCGCACCTGTGACTGTATTTGAAAATAAGGCCTTTAAAGAAGTACTTTAGGTGAAATGTGGTCACTGGGGTGGGCCCTCATCCAATAGGATGTCCTTATAAGAGGTGAGGACACAGACAGACACGGAGAGAAGCCCACGTGAGGGGACGTGGCGAAGATGGCCCTCTACACGCCAAGGACAGAGGCCTCAGGAGAAACCAACCTGCCGACACCTTGATTTTGGACTTCCAGCCTCCAGATCTGAGAGAGAAAAAGTGTCTGTGGTTCAAGCCTCCTGGTCTGTGGCCTTTGTTATGGCAGCTCCAGCAGATGCCCACAGGAAGCTCGCCCTCCCCACCTGGGTAAGAGATGACCTCCTCTCCGCCCACTGGCATGAAGGGACCTGACTGGCTGGAGACGCAGGGCCTACCCATCGCCTGGGCCCTGGTTCAAGGCCAAGCTGTCCCATGCACACAGCACTCCGTGGGCACAGTCGGGACTTCACAGGTGGGCGGGTGACCTGAGCCGTCCCATTGCCATGAGCCAACAGATGTGTGCAGGGCCAGCCCTAGACAATGACTGGCTGTCTCCATGGCCAAGAGGAAAGTCATCCGACAGACAAAGTCATCCTGCAGGGCCAGAGGAGCCAAGAGGGTGGCCTGGAGGCCGGAGGTGGAGTGACAGCGATGACCTCAGCCGCACCAAACCAGCCCCCAGGGACTTCTCTCACACTGTCGGCCAAGGCTCCGTCTTTCTAAGGGACTCTAAAAACTGGTCTGCAGTTAGCCATATCGAACCCCAAGGTCCCCCCCAACAGACTCAGCATGACTGGATCCCTGAGGGTGTCCTTGGACTTCGGCCACTGCTATATCCAGGGCCCAGCACTTAGCAGTTGTTCAAGAAGTACTTGTTCAATGAATGGACACGGCAATCTACAAATGAATCCTTCTGCTGTTCAAATCTTCTACTAAATGTTACCATTAAGGTCACGTGTTTCCTTCAAATCGTAGTATGGAAGGTACTGACGATTTGGGGAAATGGTTCTAGAAGTTTTATGTCCATTATCATTTCCCTTCCTGTACTCTGTTTTTTTCCCTTTTTAAAATTTTGCTTCCAAATTGCTGTCTTGTCCACCATAGCCCACCCTCCCTTACATAAACCATCTTAAATAAACGTCCAGTGGACAGAGTGGTGCCCCGCCCCAGGGCAGCTAGAAAGGGGAGAGTTCTACATGGTGTGGTCCTTGCTGGGCGCCCCCTCCCCACATCTCAGAGGGCTCAATAGAGGCGTTCACCTGAGCTCCCAAGTGTGGGGAGCCCCACGAGCCCCACACCCACAGAACTCAGCCAGAAGCTCTCAGGACCTGCCTCCAAGGAGACCACAGGACCTGTGGGCCCCTGCTGGCCCCTGAGCAGGGCCAGCCTCTGGGCGTGTGGCCCTCAGTCACACAGGGCCCCCCCACACTCAGACGGGCCTGTTCTTGGCTCCATGCTCTGTCCCGCCATGTTGACCCTCTTCCTAATTTTGGAACTAGGGCCCCACCCTTTCATTACACACCAGGCCTACAAATTTGCAGCCAGTCCTGCCCAGCCAAGGGCTGTCAGGGTAGGAGCGGCCCAGGCGCATGCTCACCTGGAACCCAGACCCAGCAGGAAGTCTCTCCTGCCGACCATGAACTTGCAGCCCTGCTCCCAGCCTTTCATCAGGCCCTGAGCACTTCAGACGTACAGGAAGGGGCTATTTCAGGAACCGAGACATTTCTGGCAACAGAGTCTAACGTCTAGAAATCGAAGTGCCCGGCCTCTCCTGCACCTGCAATCATCCAACTCACCTTTAATGCAAGGCCTCCGGGAGCTGCCTGGACAGGTTCACATTCGCAATGAGAAGCACACTGGATAACTGGACGTGCTCCACACTTGGCCTGGACTTGCCAAACTGTAAGCCTGGCTCTCCCCCACGCCCCTCCAGCCCCAGCACAGGAATTATTCCCAGGAACAACGTCAGCAGCCTTCTCAGCAGAAACGTCTCAGGATGGCTGACATGTCTGACTTTTCCCAGGATTTGCAGGTGGACAAAGATTAATTGTCTGCGCAGCTTTTGTGCACAATACAGCTCAAAGGAGGGTGTCACTGACCTCCTTGCTCCCCGCTTCCGTCTCCCCACAAAGGACACAGATGCCGCTAATTCGATTCACACAAAACCAGTTTTGCCCGCCCAACCTTGGCTCAAGGCAGCTGTGTGACAGCTTTCGTTAAGTGTGTGCACACACATAGTATTTAATATTAAAGAACTCATCTGTAGAACCCTTGAAAAGCATGCCGCCCCTGGCATGGTACAAACCTGCATGAAAATGTACTTCGTTCACTTAAAACCGGGAGGTTCCCACGGAAGTAACTGAAAGCAAGCGGCATTTGCATTTTCCCCCGGAGCACTGAAGTTCAGCCCCGACTCACTCTACCATTTCAAACTTTCACAGTACTTCCAGAATTCTGGTCTTTTCATCAGAAACATGAGGCGAGCCGTGTTCCAAAAGACCACTGCAGAAGCGTGGCTCCTGACCACTCGGGGCCCCATGTGACATCACCCGCCGTGGCACCATTAGAAAAACCCAAACGCCCATCAGCGTAGACTGGACATATAAAGCGTGGGGCATTAGCAGGATGGAAGCTGAACCACATGGCAGCCACATCTGGATGGTCATGGGGCTGCACCAAAGAAGCCAGAGGCAAGAGAGCAGATGCTACGTGAGTCCATTGACCTCAAGTTCAAAATCAGGCAGAACGGATATGCAGCAGACCCCTTGGGAACTACCAGAAAAGGGCGCCGAGGGCGGGTCCCACCCAGGGCCCACTCTGCTCCTAGATAAGGCTGAGGCTAGGTGAAGGCGGTGCCTAGTCTGAGAAGCTTCAACACCTGTACACTCAGGAGGCACATGTGCTTTTTGTGCAAACAGTAATATGTCAATTAAAAGTTTTTAGAAACTCGATGACATCACAGCAATACACCAAATCAGCCCTCTCCTGTAAATTGAAGTTGTAAAGGAACGGAAAATGTTTTGCCTACAATATTCTGAAGTAACTTGTTGAATGAAGACTCACAATAATCATCCTTTCCAACAACCTTTGAAAAACTCTTACATAAATCAACAGATAAAAATGAAACCCTAAGCAACTGAGAAGTACGGAAACGTTCAAACTTTTCAAGAGTGATTGCCAGAAACTGAACAGACACACGCCTTCTTCCCATCTCGGACTCTGAGTTGTATTAGAGTGACCAGATGTGTCATAAAAACACTGAAAGGTCTAGAGAAAAACAACGGCAGGGGTGCTATCAGAATCATAAAGTTCAAGAGTAATAAGGCGAGAGATATTTATTGCCCTGTTGGGTCAGTCGGGCTCTGGATTCTCACCCTGGAGCTGTGCGTACAGACACACATCACAGCTGCTGTTAGCCTGAGCCCCGAATGCCCACACATCTCCTTGGTGAGACGTGTGCCGAACCCAGTTGGGATGTGGATGGATCCTTCATTTGTCTATTTGTGTCTTCTTCATATCAAGTGGAAGTGACAAGTACCAAATCGTGGCGGCCCTTCTAATCCTGATTTCACACCAGCTACGTCATTGCACGTGGCAGTAAGTCGGACACTCTCAGTACAAAGCCACGTTCGTCGGCCACTGGGGCGCTCTCAGACCATGGGGAGAGGGCGGGAGAGCTTCAGGGAATCAGGGGGTTCATTACAGTATCAGCAACTGGTGCAGGGCTGGGGTCGACCTAAGAGCCTTTGGGGGTGTGTGTGTGTGTGTGTGTGTGTGTGTGTGTGTGTGTGTGTGTGTGTGTGGCGTGTGTGTGGCCCCAGTCCAGCAGCAGCTGGAAGCCTGCAGAGGTGAAGGCCGTCAGGCCCCAACCCAGACTGTGACAGAATCGGCACTTTCATCGGCTTCTCACGTGATCTGTGAACACTTTAAATCTGAGAAGCCTGAAGGAAAGTAAGATTGTAGCATTAGATGTCTGAGTTCCACCCAAACTCTGTATCACAGGTTGCACATATCATGTTTCTTTCTCTCCCTGGGACAAAGGGGAAAAAAAAATCACAAAATGAATATAATTTTATATGCAAAACATGCTCATGGATTGTCAAGCTCAACATCGGGTGCTGCAGGAAAACACATACACACAACACACATGTAAAAATACATGTGCGTGCACACTACACACGACATTCATGTAACACACAACATATGCAGGTACACACTACACACATATAACACATGCACACACTACACATCACACATGCTCCAGGAGCTCAGTTTAGAAAAGACAGTGAAGCAGTAAATGTAAGATAAAATGACAGACCAGTTTCAGAATGACTAAAATGACGAGTATTGACCAGTTCGATTATCGCCTGGGGAATCATCGCGGGATCACCCTCACTGAAGACTGGCTCCGCTGTTCTACTTCTACACTCCAGCCAAAACACCGGCTTCTAAGAAATGGGTTCAGAGGATTCGGGGAGAGGAGGAGAAATGCGCCCTGCAGGGGGCAGGGCTGGGAGATGACCTGGTCTGCAGCCAGCGAGGGCTCAGCCCTGCCTGTTTCCTGTACCAATGGACACTCGGGCAGGCGCAGCCACTGCGTCCGTGGGACAGCTGGGCTTCTCTTCAAAGTCAACTACAATTTTATATATATATATATATATATATATATATATATATATATATATATATATGTATATATGGTGACAAGAAGCGGAGTATAGCATTAGGAATAGAGACAGTGGAAATGTAATGGCTCTGCGATGTCAGAGGGGCAGGGGGTTGTCACTGTGTGAGGGATATAAATGACAAACGTCTATTACATTGTTTTGTGCACCTGAAACTAATAAAAAACAAAAGTTAGGAAGTGCACAAGTCAACTTGATTCCAAAGCGGCCTCTTCATCACTGAGGAGCAGGTTAGTCGGCTGCCCGCGACAGCAAGAGGAAACAGCCCGTCGTCTGAACCTGCGCAGGCCTCTCCAGCTGACGCCCCGTCACCAGGTGTGCCCATGGATGCAGACGGCCGCCCCTGAGGACCGCCACCCTCCTCCCTGCCCCTGCTAATGGCCACAGGGAATTCGGCAGCAGCGCTGGGAGTGAGGGGGGCACAGGGGCAGCAGGATAGAGGGAGGAGACAGTGAGGAGAAGGGAAGGACGCCAGGTGGCTGGCACTTGGCAGAGGTGGCTCAGCCACCAAGAGACACAGGGAGGTGACTCAGCCCAAATCATACGGCAGCTGGCCAGGGCCCCACCCGGACCCGTTGCTGCTCCCGGTCCAGGCGGCTCCCTGGAGCTCAGCAAGCAGTCGGCCGGTGAGGGCACAGGTAGAGGAAGGAGCGCAAAGCAGCAGGCAGTGCCGAGAGAACGGGCAAGGCCAGGCCGTGAACACGGGCCTGTGTGGGCACCTCCGGGCTCCTGGCGCGGTCCCATCACCTCCCCGACTCCCAGCACCAACACCCCCGACGAGTTCACCGTGAAGGCGCCCTACTGTCCTCTCATCTGATCCTCGAAACAGCCTCCCCGCATACCTACTCCCCACGCCCATCTCACAGGTAAGAAAACTCGGACTCTAGGTCACACGGTACATTAGTTGCCTGTGGCTGCTGTGACAAGCCCAGGTGCATAAAGCAACATACATTTGTCAGCTTGCAGTTCTGGAGGTCAGAAGTCCGACACGGTCTCACGGGGCTAAGATCAAGGTGTGGCCGGGGCTGCCTTCTGGAGGCTCGGGGGGAATGTTTCCCGCCCTTTCCAGCTTCCGGAGGCGCCCACAGTCCTTGGCTCCTAGGCCCTTCCTCTCCACTTCAGCCTCTGCTTCCATGCTCACGTCTCCTACTCACCTTGGCCGCCTGCCATCCTTCCAGAAGGGCCCTGGGATTGTACTGGGCACACCAGGGTCCTCCCCCATCTCAGTGTCCTTAACCGAATCACAGCTACAGTCTCTTTTGCCACATGAGGAGACGTCTTCACAGGATGTGGACGTCGCTGGGGGGCTATCACACAAGCCCCACACACAGGTCTCTAAGTTGAGTCTAGAAAGGTGCGTATCACACAGAGCCCAAATCTTAAGGTCACCCTCAGGGTGCACAGAACATGGTGACGGGGCCACCTGCCTCAGGATGACAAGTGAGGCCCACTAAAAATGCACATTACCTGGCCCGGTCCCAACCTCAATCAGAACCTCTGGAGGAAGAGGGAGGGGTCCTCCATTCCTGGGAGAAGAATCAAGTTCATGACCACAGACCTTGACACCCACCCAGGTCAAGGAAAAACACACACGTGAAATTTCCTTCTGTTTTCGGTTTCTAACCTGAATCTATACATTAAGCTGTTTCATCACTGGCAGGTTTAATTTTAGAAAGACCCGCTTGCAAAATCTGGAAGGTGTGTAATGAATCGACAGAGAGCAAGCAGCTCTGCTCCCAAGTGACGATCGACCAGGCGTGCAGTGTACACGCAGGGACGAGTCAGGGGGCCCTGGGTTAGAGGTCACCCACAGCAGGTCTCTGGTCCTTGAAGTGAAACCCGTCCTGTCTGTCGCCAAGGGGCTCGGCCGGCATCCGGGCCACGGCCTCCAGAGCTGAGGTACCCTATGGCCTCTCTCCCCGAAAAAACGCACGCTGTTTTGGGTGGGGTTTCCTACCTTTGTCAATTGGATCTGACTGAAAAATTAAAGGAATCTTGTGTTACCCCTGCATTACCCTGTAAGTACTTAAGTTTTAATAATCCCTAAGTCTACCTGAAGACGTTTGGGGAAACTTCCAAGAGTGTGCGTCAGCCGTGGAGTGCCGTGTGAACGCATGTGTAATTTCCAAGCCCCTGGTTGTTAATGAAATCCCAAACATTCAGATTTTAATTGAACTAGATAAAGATTAAGAAGCTTAGCAGCAGCTGGCATTACGAATTAGTTCTCAGCAGAGTTTTATGTTGTACTCTAAATCACTGCTTTTGTAATCGTCCTAAATTGTCCTTTATCTTGCTAATGCAGATATGATTCTCAGGCCGCATCAGGCTTCCTGGGTCCCCACTGCCTGAAACAGTTTGATGTGTAAAGTCTTAATAACAATTTTAATAATATTGTGATCTATACATATGCTGTATATTCAATAAATTCTTAACACTAATTAGAGAAAAGAGTCGAGGCCTTTCTGTGACCTATTTTTAGAGATGAGGCTTATTGCCAGAGATTAATCCCTGGGAAGAGCTAAAGACATGGCAGAACTCTGCAGGGTCGCGTGCCCAGGGAGGGGCTTCCGGAAGCAGCGTGAACTGGGCAGGCCAGGTCTGCCCCAGCGACATGCAGCCCTGGGCAGGGGGCACAAGCAGCTGCCCCTCTTACATTCAAGTGAGGTGCATTTCCAGATGTTGCTGCTGGTCCCCCAAGGGGGACAGTCAATGGATCTCAAGTGCGTCCACGTGGGTGCCCTTGAAATCGTGCACAGCACAGCTTCCCCCTCCATTCCCACACGACAGTGACCTGCAAGCCTGTAGGGACCGACTCCTGAGACACACAGGCTCCCCCGTCTGAAAAGTGAGCTTGTTTTGACCATGACGTTTACCACCTACAGACATACAACTGCACTTACTTCTGTCATTACCACGAAAAACAGGGGCTCTTAAAAAGTAGCTATTAAGGGCCGGCCTGGTGGCTCAGGCGGTTGGAGCTCCGTGCTCCTAACTCCGAAGGCTGCCAGTTCGATTCCCACATGGGCCAGTGGGCTCTCAACCACAAGGTTGCCAGTTCAACTCCTCGAGTCCTGCAAGGGGGATGGTGGGCTCCGCCCCCTGCAACTAAGATTGAACACGGCACCTTGAGCTGAGCTGCCCCTGAGCTCCCGGATGGCTCAGTTGGTTGGAGCGCGTCCTCTCAACCACAGGTTGCTGGTTGGACTCCCACAAGGGATGGTGGGCTGCATCCCCTGCAACTAACAACGGCAACTGGACCTGGAGCTGAGCTGCGCCCTCCACAACTAAGACTGAAAGGGCAACAACTTGACTTGGAAAAAAAAAAAAATCCTGGAAGTACACACTGTTCCCCAATAAAGTCCTGTTCCCTTCCCCAATAAAATCTTTTTCTAAAAAAAAAGTAGCTATTAAGTTCAGACTCCTTTGCAGCTTGATTTAGAAATTACGTTCTTTAGTATGTGTTCTTTTAAGTTTGTTTTTAATTATTTTTTCTTGGCAAGAGAAAAGGGTGATGGTTATAGAATCAGAGGGCAATGTGGTTGCCAGAAGGCTCAGAGTATCTGTCACAAATCGTGTTTTGGTTTTCAAATGAGAAGCGTTGCCGACATGGAAACACCAGGACACGGACCCTCAGACGGCCTGCAGCAACTGCAGTATTCATGAGGACAGAACAGGAGTTGGCCGATCAGAACGTTCCAGAAATACAACTCCGGAGAGAGGAGAGTGGGGAGGTTTGAGGGGAAGAGGTCAGGAGAGAAGGGAGGCAGACCTTGGGCTGGGCCGCAAAGCCTTGGTTGTCCGAGGGGACTGCCGACTGTTGGGGACAATTGATCAATACAGACAATAACTTCAATCTAATTCTTGCGACTTGGACACACTCACTGATTGATCTCTCTGCCCGTTCAGAGCCTGCGGCGGAATGTCTGCAGTGGCCCAGGACCAGACACCCTGCCGGCGTCCAAGGTCCGGCGGCCAGAACCTGCTCTGGTCACCTGATGCCGAGCCAGCCTCCGGGCACCGGCACAGTGTGCTCCAGCGAACACGTGATTGAAATCACTGCACAGAAGCCGCCTCCTGATACCCAAGCCTTCTTGGGATTCCTGCGCAGACGTCCCTGAAGTGCGTAATGCACCCCGGCATGCCCCGAACCCCCAAACCCAGGAGGAGGAGCAGCAGTTTGGTGGCAGAGCCCCCCACAGCCCCGAGTGCCTCCTGATTGCCATTCAAACCACAGCGCCGTGATGCATTCACGCTGCTCTCCCCACAGATTCACGCAAGTTCAGCCAAGGGCTCGTACTTATTAGATGAAAGGAACAAGCTAGAACAATGGGAATCCCCGGTAAAGGGTCTGACATGCACTAACGTCTCTATCACACACAGGCAGAGGGAACGGAAAACACGCTGAAAGCCTTCTAGTCCAGCCTTCGCCGCGGGGCGGGCAGACACGCTTCTCCACTCAACGGACAGACCCTTGAGTGTCTACTGTGCACCAGGCTCTGTCCCTGGCACTGGAAACGGCAGTGCCCAAGGCAGACACGCCATTCCCCGCCTCACGGAGCTGGCCTGCCTGTGGGATGCTGTGCACGTGCTCAGTGACACTCACAGACCACTGAAAGTCACCTAAAAGTGATGCTTTGTGGCGAGCATGACCTCTAGCCCCGGAATTGTTTCATACCAAGTACAGGACGCTCATCACACGACAAGGCCGTGCTTCTCCATGGTGTTTACAAGGAGAGGAACCTTGTCATCCACTAAAGGGGAGAGGAGAGCGGCTCCAACGGAAGCTCAGGTGGGCTTCCCAGGTCCTGCTCACTTAATTCACCCCCAAGTCCTGCCAATCACACCCAGCAGCTCCAGAAAATTCTGCAGAGCAATACCTTTTGAAGAAACTCAGACTAAACCACCAGTCCCTCCCTCCCTCCCTCCACCCGCCACCCACCCATCCACCCACTCGTCCTTCCACCCGACTTGGCAACTCTGATCCCTGCGGGGGTCTTTACTCAAACCTACTGTTTCCCAAACAACGCCTCGTTGTTTCATCCAGTTTCTGAGGGTTCAAGCATGCTGAACCCTTAACAGGATGTAAACAGCGCATCATCACCTGGTCTCCCCTGCTTCTGGGAATCCTCTCACCTTCCGGACAACGCCGCCTTGTCTCTCTCGGTATTGGCTTGGCCATCATCCTCCCGAACCCCCTCACTCTACCTCCTGTCACTGGTGAACCCTGTCCTACACCGTCCCACAGCACCCGCTCCCTCAATCGCATGGCCCTTTCTCACTCTACTACCTTCTGGTGTGTCTGCTCCCTCCAAAGGATTTAGAGGGCTGGGGACAGTGTTTACTGTTTTATTCTGGGTCCAGCCCAGAGCTGGCACAAAGGCAATGGCTCAACTGTGTACCAGATGGATGGGTGACATGCTTGAAGCAAGAACAGGGACCAGTGGGGGGATCCAGGAAGGAAAGACCCCCACCAGCACGGGTGGTCAGGGCCTGTGAGCGAGGTTGAGAAGAAGGGGAGTCAGCCTGCCTCCCCACCTCCACTGTGGCGCTAAACCCCGTGAACATGCTGACTGTGGGGATATTCCCATGTCACTTCCTGCTTCACACATGGTCACCAAGCAGGCCTCAGGTGCATTTTTCATGCAAAAGCGGGGGATGCTCTGGCGGGTGGCACCCTCTGCAGGCACCCTCTGCCCTCTAGCACCCCAAGGCCGCAGCTCCTCCTGAGTGCTGCCAGCTGGCCAGATTCCCGTGCCCCTTATTGTGGGAATGCACAAGGAGCCACGGCTGCAGTTTCAGGGCGAGCCTGTGCTGGAGGACGCGGACTGCAGGGGACAGAGAGCTCAGCCCGGGGTGCCTGTGGGCTGGCCACTGTGCCCCGAGCCTCAGTGTCCACACCGTGGAGCGGGGCCCACACCCCAGCTCCCATAACTGTGCAGAGGAAGTGAGAAGGCAGCCCCTAGCACACTGCTCAGCTCGTACTGGGCACCACTAGGATGGGACAAGGCCCACCACGCAGTGTGGGGTGCGGTGGAGCCAACCCCTTCTCCACGGTCCTATCACCCCAGAAACACATCTGTCCTGGGAGCAAAAACAGCTGCCACCTTCTGAAGAAGGATAGCGTTTCATAAACCATTTTCCCATTACAATCGCTGGAGAAAAATGAATTCCTGGCTTTTAAAAAGGTTTTGTCCTTTCTTAACAGGATCTGTATAAGTCACTTTCCTATTAAGCCCCAGTCTACGCGCAAGGAGCCCAAGTCGATGACATTTGCCTCAGAACATGGCGATGTTATTATTGCCTGAAGACAGTGAATACCCCTGAACCCCTGACAGACAAAAGCTGAAACTGCTTAGGTTTTATTGTTCGGCTGCCCTGCTTCCTCCCAGAGCAGCCGTGATGCCCACGCAGGCAAGCATGCTCCAGGCACAGGCACCTTCGTTTGCTGCGTGGTCTGCAGCTGGCAGCCACGGCTGTCAGAATTGTACCTCCGAGGATGGTTTCACCTCTCGGTGCAGCATGCAGCCGCCTGGGCCCACGGTAACCGCAGCTCCGGCCTGCCAACCGTGCTCGTGAGCAGCAGGGCCTGCCGGAGCAGCAGGCTCGTTCATTAGGAAATGCTCGGCACCCGCTCCCTTTCCCAGGGGCTCTGGCCGGCTCTGCGTGGATGATGGGATCAACAGGAGCCCCGTCTGCCTGCTTTCCCCAGCCCCAGCTCCAAAGGGACTTGACTTGCCTGAGTGCCCACAGGTCATCCTGGTCACCCTTAGACCCACGGCCACACCTCAAACACCAGTGGACAAGGAGATGAGGCTGTCAGTCAACCGTGCCAAACACAATTTTGTAGCTAAAATAGGTTACACGGTTCAACTTTATGGGCCTGAACCAGAGACCAGCCAGGGAGTATGGCCACTCCCTGCAAGGGGACTTTTCTGGGAACTTGGAACCAGACAACCGTACTGAGGAATGCAGCTTGTCTGGGAAAAACAAAATCATGAGAAGCAAACTGTGCCAGCGGCTTCTTTGATGAGATGGATCGGGAGAAGCAGAATGACCTTAAAGGCCGGTCACTGTCCTTCCACATCCTATTGGCTGTCATCTTCTTTCATTCTGTGGAACTCAGTTTCACTGCAAGAATCTGGCTCCCAAACGGACTTTCATCACAGCTGGAGGTGCAGCAAAGCATTCGCGCCCCAGCAGACACAGCTCCATGCCAACTTACCTGTCCAGCCACCTGGGCCTCTGCACCTCAGTGCATCTGTTTCTGGACCGTCTTTCCAGCAGCCCAGAAACCAAGGCCTGTGTCTCGGTCACGCTTCCCACACGGGATGCGGTGGTTTGTGAATTACCCACTGAGTCTCACCTACCAGGGGAACCTGCGGGACACAGGGCCAGGACTCCAGGCTCCAGAGTCACACCCAGGGCCCAGTGCTGCCCGGTAGGCGGAGGCTGTGCCGGTTGGCAGGCTGGGTTGCTTCCCAGAAGAGCCACCGCAGGCTGAGTGGTGACTGACCCCGGCCAGGCGCCCCGCAAGTCACGGACACGCGCGTCCTGTTCTTTCCTCACGAGGCCTCTGTGCTTGTCCTCCCCAGTCTGCAGACGAGAAGAAGGAGGCTCAGAGGGGACTTAGCTTCAGGGTCACGCAGCCGGGACGGTGCGGCCTGGGGTCCCGGGCTCACTCGTTGTGGGGCCCGCGTGGGGGTTCGGTGACCACCTGAAATGACCGTTTTGCAACCAACGCAACGTCCTAAGGAGTCTGACGTCAGATGCGTTTAAAACGATTCCGCTTGGCTTTTCTGGCATGAACTTTTCCATCCTTCCCACCGGTCTGCTCGGCCCTAACCCTCGAACAAAGGCCAGTGACACCGAGTCCAAGCAAAGCGGCCTGGAGGATGGCTGCGTGTTCTCCGAGAAGTGACGGCGTGACTCTAACGCCGGCCTGTGACCCAGTGGGACCGGGGCAGCGAGTCGGGCTCCTCCCCGGAGCCCGCGCACATCCTCTCTCATTGTTTGACTTTCGTTTTCAACGTCCCGTGAGCCAGACCCACGTGCAGGGCTGTTCGGAAGCGTGGACGCTGGCGCGCGTCTGTCGTCACAAAGCCGCCCGCCCCGGGTTTGCTCATCACTTGTCTCCGAGGAAGAACATGAGCCACACGCGGCCGCTGACCCCGAGTCCGGGGACGAGAACACGCCGGTCCCTGGGTCGGGAAAGTCCCATCGCGGCTGGCGCGCGGTCGACTCCCTCGTCCAGCGGCTCCTCCCCGTCCTCCCGCGCGTGGCTCGGCTCGGCCCGGCGGGCAGGCCTGGCTCCCACCCGAGGGCCGAGGGCCGCGCGCCAGCGGCTCGGCGTTTCCACCCTCCGCTCCGCACCCGGCTCCGGAAGGACAGACCGGGCGCCGGCCACCTGAGCACGTGCCGCCCCGTGGGGTCCGGAAGCACCTCACTAGGACGCGCGCAGAGCGCAGGGACCACTGCCCTCCTCCAGGCCCCTCCTCCAGGCCCCTCCTCCAGGCCCCTCCTCCAGGCCCCTCCTCCAGGCCCTCCTCCAGGCCCCTCCTCCAGGCCCCTCCTCCAGGCCCCTCCTCCAGGCCCCTCCTCCAGGCCCCTCCTCCAGGCCCCTCCTCCAGGCCCCTCCTCCAGGCCCCTCCTCCAGGCCCCTCCTCCAGGCCCCTCCTCCAGGCCCCTCCTCCAGGCCCCTCCTCCAGGCCCCTCCTCCAGGCCCCTCCTCCAGGCCCCTCCTCCAGGCCCCTCCTCCAGGCCCCTCCTCCAGGCCCCTCCTCCAGGCCCCTCCTCCAGGCCCCTCCTCCAGGCCCCTCCTCCAGGCCCCTCCTCCAGGCCCCTCAATGGCTGCCCTCTCCTCAGGGGGCGCGCGTGACCCCGCTGACCCGGAAGGAAAGGGCGCAGAAGCCGGAAGTGAGCCCATGCGCACAGGGAAGAAAGGGGGGACGAGCACGTGCGGCCCGGGAGCCGGTGCGGGGACTCCTGGGCCCTGGGCGGTGACCGAGGGACAGCACCACAACAGCAGGGCTTTCAGGGGAGCTGGCGCCAGCTCCTCTAATGAGGCGGAATGTTGGCATTTGGGTTTCACCTCTGTGGAATAATCCTTTCATTTCCTTATCTGGGGTGAACAGAGCAAAAAGGAAGTGAGGAGCTGGCTGGTTGTAACTCGAGATTTGCCGCTGCAGATCATTAAATTGGGAACTGAAGACACTATCCATCAGTGGTTAATCATGTTTCATTTCCTAATCTTCCCTTATTACAGCCGGCGGTATGGGTGTCGTTATTATCTGCCCGGCAGGAAATGCGCCCTGGCAGGGCTGCAGGGCCAGGCGGGCCCCTCCGCCGCTCTCGGTGCCTTTGCTGCTTCTGCCTCCTCTGAGGGGCCACTGGACACCCGGGGACTGCGGACCTGTGGCCTCTGAGCCCTAGGCCCGACCCTGCACTTAAACGTGGTCACCATGACTGTCAGAAAGCCATGGGTTTAAAGCACAGCTCTGCCACTTTATAGCTACGTGACCTTGGCTGTGCCCTCTAAGCTTGCCAGCCTCAGATTCCTCATCTGTAAATGGGGCTGATGACACCAAGCTTCGTAACATTGGTATAAGAGCTAAAGAATAAAGTATTCAGAACAACGGGTCTCAATAGGGGCTGTTTTCCTCCACACATACAGAAAAATAGGACAGGAACTGGTAGAGAAGCAGAAAGGAGGGGTTGTGTGTCTGGTCAAATCCGGCCCATGGCCTGTTGCTGTAAATAAAGTTTTATTGGCACACAACTGCACCCATTCATTACAATTGTCTATGGCTGCTTTTGTGCTACAGTGACAGAGTTGAGAAGGTCCCACTGGCGTCTGCTCTGCAAAGCCTAAATGAATTACTATGTGGCCCTTTACAAGAAAGTCCTGCCCAATCTTGTAAAGCTACTTTCACCCTCGATTCCAGGTTTCAGAAAGCTCCATTGCCTTTCAAAGAAATTGAAAGTCAGTTTGAATGTGATTAGGTTACTTATTAATATAACCAAATGGTCTCTGGGTAAAATAGATTCAATCAACCAACGCCTTCATCCTGTACTCACAGGACACATTAAACATTTAGGGACAAATTCTAAGAATGCACCAGAACTACTTGAAAAAAAAAATCACGAAACTTTCATAAGGGATTTCAGTGGTGACTGAGCTGACAAACTCAAGCCATGTTTGTAGGTTGAAGACAGATGTTGGATTTCCCCCAAATGAATATCTACGTTCGTAGGAGGCCATTCTAATCACCCCGATAGAAAAACTGACAATTTGCAAAATAGAAAAAGGGGAGGGCAAAACAGATTTTTTAAATGCCCAACCAAGCTCTCAAGTAATTAAATAAATGTAGATTAAATGATGCCATCTTACACCTGTCACACTGGAAAACATTTTTAAAAGAACGGCCATATGAGAAGCCTCTGGTCCAGGAAGGCATGGGGACATCCCCAAAGTCCTCGCTGGGGACATCAATTGGCACTGCCTCTGTGAAACATCCATTAGTCACATAGATGCAAGGCTGCATAATGAACAGAACCTCTGAACCAGAAATTCTGAAATCTGCTTCTAATGACTCATCATAAAAAAATTACGAGAGATGTGCTGGTAGGTGTGTTTACATAGATTTTCATCATGGTGTCATTTCCAGTAGCAGAGAATGGGAAATATCCTTTTGTCCAGCACAACAGATGCATACCACCTATACCTGCTACGCACATGTCACAAACATCCACACATGTGCACGTCATACTTGCATGCATTCTCACACTGCATGTGCCATGTCTGCCCACACCACCTGGGTGCACATATGAGCACATGTCACGTGTGCACACATAACCATGCCACACTCATTTATATATATCCACACTACACACACAGCATCCACATCCTTGCACACACATGCACATACCACACTGACATGTTGGCATGTGTGTATGAACCACACTTGCACACCTACACAATAGGACAGGTGTTCACACCTGATCACAACTACATACATGCTTGTGAACACTACATATGAACACACAGCAGTCACATGCAGTTGTTCACATGCACACACAGCAACATGTGTACCCACATAACAAATCACATACACAATCTTTATGTACACACTACATATGTATGTGCACATATGCACACAATACTGCCACAAACACACAAATGACATGCCAATGATTAAAGGTGGTTTGTTCAAGGGAAGGAGATAAAACTACACAGATTTTTTAAAATTCATTTTTTGTATTTTTCTGTTTCTCAAGTGTTCAAAAAAATTTGGGGGCATTTTAAAAATACAAAATTTTCTATTAAAATAAGAGGGATCAATGAAAGGGAGACTCTTCTGTAAAGAAACCTCTTATCTGAAGTGTGTTTCCAAAGGTTAATTCTTGCTTTAGCGCCTCACTAATTATGCTCCCAGTTGGCCTCTGCTCCCATTGTCTTCCTTTTCCTCTGGGTGGCGGTCCCCAGAGCAGGTGGGATTTTCAAAGAAACATTCCGAAAGATTCAGATGTGAGGGCAGAACTTCCGAAATTTGCAGAGCCAGCTTTTTATTTTGTGTTTAATGTTAGCAGTCAGTTTGGCTGACGGAGATGACTGGGTTCCCTGAATGAACACTCAGTTCTGCGGTCTGTCCCCTGATGTGGGTTAGAAGCAGGTGTCCCTTGGTGACTTATGGCACTGTCCCCGAGGGGGTGACAGGCACACAAGGGGTTCGCCTGGCTTGTCCAGTAGGCTGCACATGGCTTCCTGGAACCGGTGGTGGGAGAGACCCTTGCCGACTATGAACTCTGGCTCAGAAAGTGCTGACAGCTCTGAGCCACGTGTCTTCCGAGAGGAGGCCACGTGGCCTGCACACAGCTCTGGCCCCAGCTGCCCAGCTCAGGCTGTGGCTGCGTCTGGAGACCGTCTGTACCACTAGCCCTCCTATTTTTCTTTAAAAACTCATGACTTACATGGTAAACAGTTCATCACCCTGGAAAATGGAAAGCCGGACAATGACCATAACGAGAAGGCAACTGTCAGGAACGATGGAAAGAAGACGACTATGACATTGCACCTGGACCTCCACCAGCTCGCCCTCGCATAGCGGGAAAGGGGGAGCAGCAAGATGAGAGACTTGCTCAGGACATCCCAGCCCCAAACTCCAGGCCATGGCGGCAGGCGCACACGTCACACCGGGAGTGCATCACCCCGAGGCCCCCCCCAATTCAGACCTCTTCTTTTGTTTTAACTGACTCCTTCATTGTGCAGAAGCACATTTAAAAGGGAAATTTACATCACTGCCTAACACTGTGATTCTAAATAAGCACAGTAAAAGCAAAACCATGCCATTACGTTCTCGCTTCACACCTGGTGCTTGCTTCCTCTGTGAAAAAGCGAGATTCTCAAGAGTAAGGACATCCTGGCACCAACCAGAGGCTGTGCCATCGGAAGAGAATTGAACAGGGTCACTTTTTCATTCCAGGACTCACTGTCCTAGGAAGAGCCCTGCATGTGCCATGGGAACCCCCGCAAGTACTTCCGGGGGTATCACAGATCCCCCACTTTAGGACACACCACATAGCTGGACACTTTGGGGGCTTCTGGCTCTGACAGGCTAGGTTTGAGCACAATGCAGTTGAAATCCATGTTCCCACCATCTTGGGCATTTCAGGTCAAAATAGGCTTTCCTTCTGCTCTGTTTACCTGCACTGTGGGCTCTGTCCCCGCTTCCTGCACCTGCCTTCTCACCTCACCCCTTTTCATGCCTACCCAGGGGCTCGGCCCCAGGGACCACCCACCCGGGAGGGCAAGGACACCCCCGGTCCTGCCTCGGAGACTGGTCCACTCGGTCCTCCTATGGCCTCCAGTCAGTGGTCAGGATGGAGGTTGTTCCAGTGACACGACACCCAACCCTGGTCTTTACTCCCTCCAGGAGGTTCTCTCCCTGCAACTGTCGGCCTGATTGAGCATCCCCTTCTTTCCAATCACCTGTCTTCAGGAAGAGCATCAAAGCTCCCATTGGAGTGACTTCCACACAGTCACCTTGTTACTGAAAAACGAGTGGCACCCATAGTCACAGACTGGCGGCCTGCAGTCTGCCAGGGACCCCTGGACCTGCTGCACATGGTTCACAAATGTCACAACATCGAGTCCAGACTGCCCATGTTCCTTGGGAACGGGAAGTGCAGGCTAGGCCTGGGTTCCCACGGGGCTCAGACGAGGGCACCATCCTCCGAGGAGGGCGGGTTCTCCCCAGTGTCCATGCTTCCCCACTCCTGTTGTTTTGGGGGCCCTAAGAATCATGGGAGGACTGCAACAGAGCAGAGACTGGCCCATCCCCCACTTGTCAACCGCTACTGGCTGAGTGTCCCTCTGAGCCCGACTGGCTCCAGGTCCTGATACCCAGCAGGAAGCATGTATAGTCCCTAATGCAGCAGAGGGGGTTGACAAGCAGGAAAATGACAAGGGGCCCTGGATGGCAACTGAGCCCCCCAAGCTGAGGGAACAGAGTGGTGAGGGCAACAGAGGGACAGGGACAGAACTCACTGGGGAGGGTCCATCAAGCCATGTCCTGGTGATATGAAGCACAGCCAGGAGCAAAGGTAGAGGGTCCCCAGCAGAGGAAACAGACCACACAGAGGCCCCGGGACAAGTATGAAGAAGAGAAGGAAGGAGAAAGTAAAGAGCACACGGCCTCATAGTGGCTGCAAAGCCTGGGGCCCCTGCAAAGCCTGGGGCCCCTGCAGTTCGGCTTCTGAAGCCCCTGGTATTTCGGCAAAGGCTGGACATGAAAGCGAGAGCTGAGGGGCAGCAGGACCAGGACGAGGACAGAGCCACCAGCCTGTGCCCGGCCCCTGCTCACCATGTAGGCAGTTCCTGGTGAGTGTTTACTAGCCTGCTCTGGGGCAGTAGTGGAGACAGAGGGACCGCCCTTAGGAAGGGCTGTCACGGCCACGTGACTTCTATAGGGTGGTCCTCAGAGGAGAGGCAGGGCCACTGAGCAGAGGCACACAGTCCCTACGGGCTCATCACGTCCCCACCACCTTCAGGGGCTCATGCCAAAGACTCTGCAAGTTAACCTTGAATCTCCCCCAATACGGGTCCTTGCTATTGGAGTCTGAAGCCAGCTCCACTTCAGGTGTCAAGTTCATCACTGAAGTCGTCAGTCCATGTGGTGAGACCTCCTTCCTGAGAGCCACTGGGCATCCCACAGGCTCATCACTCAGAGGACCGTGAGGGGGACCCCGCGACGTCTCAGCTCTGCTTCTAGAAGAGAGAGAACACCCCTTTTCCCTCCCAAATTTCTTCCAAATTGCCTGGATTTCTCTTGCACTCCGAACACTTCCTGTAAGCCCTAAGGGGTGGGGGTGGGGGGCTGAGCACCAAGGTGGGTCCCCTACCCCCAGCCAGGCGGGCTG
Source organism: Rhinolophus ferrumequinum (assembly GCF_004115265.2). NCBI lineage: Eukaryota > Metazoa > Chordata > Mammalia > Chiroptera > Rhinolophidae > Rhinolophus > Rhinolophus ferrumequinum. Next base: position 1,872,861 of record NC_046306.1, read on the forward strand.
CTCCCTGAAGTCACCCCACTCATGATGACAATGCATCCTTGGCCCAGGGACACTCCATTTCAATAAACAAAACGAGAACTTCCAGGCCCGCCACAACACCAAACACCATTGCCTCATTTGGGGAGGCCTCTGGCTCGGCAAAGCAAGGGAAGGAGCCGAATCAATAAAATGCTCTCGGCCAGGCAGCTTGATTCCTGCACGTTTAAGCACAGAGGCACTTCCAAGGCTCCATTTCCTCAGGTCAATGTAATTTTACAGAGGTACCCAGCTCTCCTCTGTGAAATGACACTGGCAGACAGGCCTACCTGGGGAAGGGCGGGGACGGCAGGGAGGGAACAAGTCAAACCATTCACGAAATAAAGCAGAAGTCAATAGCTGCTTCTCCATGGGCCCTGGATCCCAAAAGAGTAACTGCCGCGCTTGCAGATGGCAGGACCAGCAGAAGCGTTCACGGGTGAAAGTTTACCAAATGGTAACAAATGTGCTTTTCATCCGGGTTAGAACACAGACCCTGACTCAGAGGAAGCACCGGGGGCTGAAATGTGGGGACCCAAGCACCCAACCTGCAGCTCCAGGCAGAGCCAGCCCTGCGTCTGCTTCCTCGGAAGCTCAGCAGCTGTGTTGTGTGATGCAGACAGGGCACTAGGGGGCGCTGTCCGGCACGGAACTCCTGGTGCCATAATTGTCACCATTATCCAATTATGTGCTGGGTACCTGAAGCTAGCATGGCCCACGGAGGGGCAATTCCATTAGACGAAGACCCGCTTGTCTCACTTGGCTTTGATAATGGCTTAATAAATAAACTGAGGAAGGCCCAGTACAGAAGTGCAAAACGAAAAATATTCTAGCTTTTCCATTCTACACCCATCCTTCTCTAATTACCGTGTTTTCGTATTTTCGGGCTTGTCAGTTCCCGCCTCTGCCCTCTCTGAGAGGTCGGGGATTGCTGATCTCCTTCCTCTTGCAAAGACTCCTTGGCAAGGAGGAGTGGCTGCGCAGGGGCCTCGGCCTGACTCTCCAGCTCCATCATCGCACACCCGCAGCCCCCATTTCTCCCGGAACACTCTCACATCCACAGCAAGACACTGTTTGGGCAGACAGGAGAAGCGGACAATAAACATCGAGGCACTGCGTATTTTAATAAAACCGTGAGGCAATGGAGATGGAAGTAATTAATTTGAAGGGAGGGAGAAGACAGCAGATCGCTCAATGGAGAAATGGCATTTGAATCAGGAGGCCCTGAAGATCCCCACAGATGAAGGGCCAGCAGGGGCGGAGGCGGGGAGGTGGGGCAGCCAAGACAGAGGGGCGGAGCAGCCAGGCTGCTTGGGCAGGTGATGCAACACTGGTGTGCAGAGCTAGTGGCGGGAAGGGGAAGGGGAAGGGCCTGGGTCCTCAGGATTTGTGGTTAACGGGCCAAGGACAGCTACAGCTACTTTGTACCCACAGTGCTTACGAAGTGACGCACCACCACCAACAGCCAAACAAACAATGTGATGCATCCGTGAAGAGTGTGGTCCCCACGTCTCCCTCTGTCCAACAGCCCCTGAGCCTGTGGCCCTCAGAGGCCCTGTGGCAGAGTACCAGGTCTCTACCATCCAGGACCACCATCCTGGGCCTCCACGGGTGCCCAGCCCAGAGACACATCGGCCTTCACCCCAAGGAAAACGGCAAGGGGAGTGAGTGGGTCTGAGTACCAGCCACACAGGACGTGGGATCGCGGGCACAGGCCTGTCGTTTTCCTGGTGGGGACGGGAAGATGGCAGGAATATCGGATCACATCGATCGCTGCTCAGGTGTGGCCTCGAATCCTCTGTTCCCCCAATCCCCAGGTAAAGCCTAAGATTAGCACCCGGGTCAAGAACGTCCCCCACAGATCAAGCAACTACAGTGAGTCTAACGGGTGCCTCCATTTACAAGGAAATCCGTGAGCAGACGAGGGGCGCAGTCTCTGGAAACACGCCTGGTTCCGACTGCAGGCATGCATTTCTGGTCCTACGCTCTAGCTTAAGCGTTCAAACAGAAATGAGACTATAAAAATAGATCGACAGGATCCAAGTCGCGCCGCTAGAGGACGCTTTTCTGTGCCCGAAGACAGGCGCTGTGATTTCCCCCAAACTGGTCATCCAGTGGACACTGGAAAGCACGGGACTTATTTTTTAAATAGCAAGGCTACATTTTTTTCGGTCCTGTGTCGCCGCTCTGCCGCGCTCCCGCCTGACAGACCAACTGTCAGGGACGTGGCGGGACGAGCGTGTCTGGGCCTCACTAGACAAGCAGCCTTATCAAAATCCAACCGCATTAATCCTCTTCCTTACATCAAAAATCAAGTCACTTCCTGGAGAGAGGCTACAGCCTCAGAAGAGCGGTTTCACTGGGAGACCGATGGAGATTAACAGTGCAGCCTGTGAGGAAATGGAGAGATAGCATCTGCCTCCACAGCGACTGGGTGACACTCAGAACTCGGCACTGTCTCAGAAAAACACAGGCAAGGCCGCGGTCACCCATGGTCTTGCCATTGGAGAGTGGCCGGGAACTCCTACAATAAACAAGGTTCTCACTGAAGATGCCATTTTCCAACAGCAAAAGTTTTAACCTGCGTGGCATTTAAGCAAGAAGGAAATAATATTATTTCAAAGCTGATAAGGGAGAAATGCATTAAGACAATTCCCAGATAACTGTAGGGAGGGGACACCTTCCTGATGAAATAACCACCTTTCAAAGGGAGGAGTCACGGATTTTCTGCCTGGGAGAGGAGCAGACAGACAGAGGGAAGACTGCAGCCGCCTTATCTTGGGAGTAGCACCCCCTCTGCTCCCCTGGGGCTGGAGGAAGTGATTAATTAGTGCCTCCTTGAAGCTGAGACCTCAGAAAGCCACCAGGGACTTTTTTCATGGAATGATACCCTCCCAGAATCCTCCCTTTAGAACCCGACAATGGGACATGTCTCTGACAATCCTGCACCACGGCTGCCAAGAGGCCCGAGGCCAGGCTTGAAAAGGGTTCCCTTCTTGGCACTTCTTTTGTAAAGGGAGGAAAAGCCATTAATGACCCAATTTTAAGGGACAGAAGGAAGCAACTGAGTACAGAGCAATGTCCTGCTCCCCAGCCCCGCCCCCCCCGCCCCCCCCGCCCCCCCCCCCCCCCCCCCCCCCCCGTTCCTGGCCACTCTCCACCAGCCCTGCCCTCTTCCCATCCCCACTCCCACTCAGCTGCCTGATGGAAACACGGCCCCTGCAAACCCCAGTGGGTGAACCTCGGGGTCCCAACCGGTCCCCGGGACCAAACCTTGGCACATTGAGGGAGACCTCAGCTACCTGAATGTTTATTTTTCAGTTGGGAAAGGGAGAAACCAAGGTCCTCACATCGTGACAGAACCATCCCCTTAGTGGCACCCCTTCTTGCTTGCAGTGGGGGAGGTCCAAGCTGATGGTGCTAAAAAGCCCAATTCCTACTTTAGGTTCCTGTGGCCTCACACGCCACGCGAGGACGGCAGGTGAGGACCACTGCTGCCACCTCCGGGGAGCCTGGGAGATGTTCAGAATTTGAAGACAGACCCGTGACCCCCAGGCTGTGGCCTCACTTTGTGAGATGCTGGAGCCCAGGCCTGTGGTTCCATACCAGCTCCCGGGGGCTTGAATCCTGCTCACAGAGAAACCAGAAAGGCCGGCCACGGCCCCTCCATGGCACCGATTCTGCCAGGCTGGACGTGAGGAGTGCCAGTGTCCATGGGCTCCACGTCATACAGCGGAAGACGCCGGACCCGCAGGGCACTGGGAGACTGATACCACGAGCGGTTACTTTTACAGGCTCCACAAGTTTCCTCTAACGGCACAGACACCGACTGCTCTGCCCACCCAAACTTGCAGGACAGGGAGAGAGAGGGAGAGGCAGAGGTGAGGAGGTCCTACCTCCAATCCCCAGTTTGGCCCAGAATACCTCCCTCCTGTGCTGGAATTCTGGTTGAAAACATAAAGATGACCCCCTGCTACTTTCAGGGGTTGCAACAACAGCCTGTCCCTGTGGCTGTGTTTAAGGAGCACACCACGCTCACAGTGTTTCAAGCACAACCCCCTCCCCCACCCCACCCCAGGCATATCAGAGACCCACAAGCACAGCTCCGGTTTATCACGGTGGATACGTCTCCTGTAATAAAGTGTACTGCACGTTCTAGGATCAGGAATCCAGAGTATCTGCGACATGTTGACAGCACTTAACACACCAGACAAACCCAGGCACAATGGAGCCGCGACTACCTTCTCGGAAGGTGGAGACACTGCACCAGGAAGGAAAACTACCTGAAGCACAGACTCTGCCCCCTCCCCCACCATCTTCAAAGGATCCCAGACTTCAAAATGGATTTCAAAGGCCCCTGCAACTCTGGCAGCATGACATTTTATGTCTTATAAGCTATTTTTATTAGCCAGGATTGTAGAAAATTGACGTTTACCAGCCATTAACCTTTCAGGCATGTAACTCTATTTTTTTTCCTACATGGAAGTTTATCTTCTACTTCTCTGAGGATCAATCCTTCAGCTGTCCGGCTCCTTTGAGAAAAAAAATAAAGTCACTGTGGAAGGAGGTGCTCTGTTCTCAGGAAAACGTAAGTTCTGTAATTTTACAGACTTTTGATCACAATTTTATAGCCTTCAGCCCTTTGCTGGTATTCTGTTTTTATCTTAAAATGGAAGAACGACATAAGACAGGTTGTGTAACCCCTTCTTTGTACCCGAGGGAAGGTGGGAGAGACGAAGATAACTCAAGAAAGCGGTGTCTGTTCTAAACGGAAGGAGGCTGCCATGTGGCTCCTCGGCATCCCTTACTTTCTGAGCCATCGAAGCGTCACGGCTCCGGCACTCAGGACGATAGGACACGATCCTATCATACCACAGCCTATTAATAAATGACGACAGCCAATAACTTATATCCGCGTGCTACCTCTCCCCTTCTGAGCCTAAAAGCCTTAAATAAGCCACTCTATAATTTATTCATTCCACTTTAAAACATGCCTTTTGCCAAAAGGTCTCTGACCACACATGAGAATGTAAAGGCCTTGAAGAGAAAAAAGTCCCCCCACAGCACCCTAAAAACCCACTGAATCGAGCTACTGTCTCGTGGACAGATGACGACCTCAAAGGCCTGTTCCCGGGGGCACCTGGGGGTCCAGCCTCCCGGAGAGGAGAGTCTGGGGTCGTCCATGGAGATCGGGGGCCTGGCAGACACAAAAAGCACCCTTGGCCCTGGCTGTCCTGGTCCCACGTGAGGAACATGGCGTTTTCCCTGAGAGCCAGCTTCCCGCTGGGTCCTGGCTGTCGGCTCCTTCCCAAAGCCTCAGGTATGGAGACATGAAGGGCAGCAGACATTCCCGGGGAGCAGGACACCCCCCGCTGAGTCGGGACTGCTGTACTCGCAGCACTGAGCAGAGTCAGTGACCAGGAGCCAGGTCTGGCAGCTGTGCTACCTGCGGCCCAGGCATCATCTGGCTGGCTCCTCAGACCCGCCTGTGCGAGGGGAACACTCAGCTCCTCCGACAGAAGTGCCACAGATCACACAGGTCACGGCACGTGCCTGGTGCCACAGAGCTCATGACTGGGGCGCTGAGGCTGGAACCCCAAAAGCGGAGCCAACCCTGGAGCTCGAGGTGCCTGGTCTCGCGACTGAGGGGACAGGCAGGGCTGGTGGAGGGCCGGCCTCAGGAGGCAGGCTGCCCGCTTAAACCCAGCTCCTCCAGTGCAGGCTGCAGGGTTCCAACAAGTGACCCCGAATTGTGGCACACCAGTGTCCCCTGCTTCGTAAGGGGGCCCATGTGCCGACCTCACAATTGGTTGTGCAGACCAGTCGGCTGCCTGGGGAGGAGCTAGCGCCTCACCCAGCACAGGAGGACTTCACAATAGGCTGAAGCCCAGACCCACTGTCCTCCCAGCTCCTCCAGAGGGGCCGGTGCTGGCGGGACGGGCTTCCCCCGGGACTCTGGTGCTCCCCACAGGTGGCTGCGTGACGCAGCTTGTGCTGTTTGCAGAGTTCAGACATCAAATGCCCAGGAGTGTCCTCACAGTGAGTCAGCCAAGGCCTCTGTAACGATCACATCGTAGAAAATAGAAAGGAAAAGGGTGTCTTTCCCCTTCTTGGCCGCACTGTGCAAACCAGCCTGCACATCAGGACAAAGCACGAGACGGTGTACCTGGCACTTTCCAACGACAGGGCCCTTCCCACTGTGCCCTGGCTGCCGAGGCACCAGGGGAAAGGTGTAAAGTGCAGCCCAGGGGCCAGCTGGAGCAGTGAGCAGAAGCTGAGATACGCTGGCATCCAGCTGTAGCGAATATTCTCTGGAAGGAACACACCTGTCCCCCTCCCCGCCGCTGGCCTCTGGTCTGCTCATCCCAGCCCAGAGAGAGAGAGACAGACAGCCCAGCTTGGAGATACCAAGACCTGGAGCCCCTACAGGCACCCGGGGCTCCCATCACCCACAGTCCCAGCGGGCAGGGCGGCATGCCACTATCCCACGTATGCATGAGGCTACCTGAAATGCAGCTGCCAAGAAGTGACAGGGACAGAGATGGAGCCCTTGGCAACCTAGCTCAGCTGCTTTCCTGAGCGAGCATGCAACCTCAGGCTTGCAGGGGAACTCAGCAGCCAGGCAGCAAAAGCACGGCGGCTGGAGGCGCAGGAAACGAGACACTTGGAGCCAGAAATCATGCCTTTTTGCATCTGCAGAGTAAAGCAATTCTGGGGAGAGAAGAGGCATATTCTCTAAACGCCTCCCTGCCAGCCAGCGCCATGCCTCCACACTCAGCTGCAGAGGGAGCGAGCCTGGGCCTCTCCAGCAGTAGCTGCTAAACAATCCATTCCCAAACGCAGACCTTCAGATTAACAAAATATTTACAATGTACCTACATGATATCATCGGAGCTATAATCCTTGTAAAGACTCCATTTGACAGGGGAAGATAATGCGAGGAGAAAAAGTGTGCCATATACATTTTAATTCTGATGAAATTGTTCTGTGTCACGCTTTGTAACGTAACATACTACACGGCTACACTGAAGTGCCTCATTTGCTGTGCCGGCGAGATGGAATACACGGCAGCGTTTCGACCGCCCACCTGAGCTACACAGAGGATGCCAGTGACCCCCCGCCCCGCCGCAGGTACCCCCGTGGACACCACCATGTCTCCCAAGGTGTGCTGGCCCTTGCAGTTCTGATGCTAAAAAGCCTCAAGGCCGAGGTCCTCGGGCTTTCTCTGGGAGATGGATTAAACAGGCAGACTGCCAGGCCACACCCCAGGATTTCTGATTCAGGGGGTGGATGAGTGTTCTGGGGCTGCTGTAACAAACAGCCACAAACTGGGGGCTTATAATAACAAAACTTGATTCTCTTGAAGTTCTGGAAACCAGAAGTCTGGGCCTGGCTGCCCCCAGAGGTTCAGGGGAGGCTCCTTCCTGCCTCTTCCAGCTCCTAGCGGCTTCCGGGGTCTGCAGCTGTGGCTGTATCACCTGGTCTCTGCCTCTGCCTTTACATGGCCTCTCCTCTGTGACAGTGTCTTTTCCTCTTCTGTCTCTTATAAGGACATTTGTTCTGAGCCTTTCAGATGCAGGGCCCACCTAGCTAATCCAAGATAATGTCATCTCAAGACCCTCAGTTACGCCTGCAAAGACCCGTTCTCCAAACAAGATCAGTCACGGCGCCTGCTAAACAATGTGTCTGTTGGGGCCACCGTCCAATGCACTACAGTGGGTCTGGGTGGGGAGCCAGGGGCCTGCCAGGTTTAGCAACGATCCCCAGGCCACAGTTCCTGGGCCACACCTAGACATCCCACCCTCTGCTTTGCAGATAAGGAAACTGAGGCCAGAGCAGGGAGGCCACCCCTGATTCAGCCCCTCTCCCACAAGTATCCCCGCTCCCAGCCCTGTGCCAGTCTGCATTCTCCCTGGGCCCTGCTGGCAGCAGAAGCCTGGGCCTGCACGCTCAGCAACCCTGACCACCGACGGCCCCTCTCAGCTTTCCAGGCAGATCAATGCCCGTGGTGTTCAAACGTACATTTGGCCAGCAGACCCCACCGCAAACCCAAATCCCATATTTCTCCACGTCAGGCGTGCAGACACAGGCCCACCCCGAGGAAGGAGGGGGGTAAGTCATCTTCCCCAGCTGTCAGGGACAAAGAGCGAGGTCCTCCCTGGGCAGACACGGGTCCACACCCCCACCGGGGCTGGAACTTCAGGAAACTGGGTTCCAAATGGACAGAGCACCGGGCCAGGCCAGGACGCCTCTGTGGGCACCTGCGGCTGCTCCCAGGGCCCCACCGGGACAGGTGAGCTCCCATCCTCCATGAGGACCATGCTTCTGTTGGTAAGGCAGGCGGTGGCCTTGTTCTGCCCTCTGGATATTTACCTGTCACCGAAGGCTTACCTTAATCCCTCCTAAATCCCCACACACTGTCCTGGGAAAACACAGTGAAGCCAAACAAGGTGAAGTTAACAGCAGCCGGATCAGAGCCGCCCAAGGCTTTGCAGCAGCAGCTCGCCCTTCAGTCTCCGAAGTGCAAATCCCGGCTCAGGACCCACGAAGAAGTGGCCCCCAGAGCCCTAATGACAGACGGCGCAGCGCCGATCGGGCAGGAGCTCCTGGAAGAGGCCAGGTGCACAAGGGCCGCGGGGGCGGCTAAAGCCGGAGCTCGGGCTTCACCGGCCTCGCCAGCCCGTGACTCCCACTGCGTTCCTCAGTCGCCCAGGCCTCAGTTTCCTCCATGGGGAAGGACAAAGAACATGGCACAGTGCTAGAGACACAGCAGGTCCTTACACGTGGGACCAGAAGGGACACATCATCACACGCGCATGTAGGAGGCCTGTGAATACCTTGTATGTCGCCTGACATGGCGAAAGGGCCTCCACTTACGTGATCAAGTTAAGGACCTTGAGAGGGGAGGCGATCCTGGGTGACTCAGGCAGGCCCAGTGTCATCACAAGGGTCCTTATATGTAAGCGGAAGAGGCAGGCAGGAGGGAGAGGCAGAAAAGGTGATATGACCACAGAAAAAGGCACAGACAGAGAGAACGGTACTGGCTGTGACGATGGAGGAAGGGACCACAAGCCAAGGAAAGCAGGGGCCTCTGGAAGCTGAGGCCAGGCCACTTCCCTGGAGTCCCCAGAAGGATCCCAGCCCTGAGGACACCTTGATTCTAGTCCAGGGGGACCCGTGTTGGACTCTGACACCCAGAACAGCAAGATGGTATTTGTGTCCTTTAAGCTGCTAGGTCTGTGGTTATTTGCACTACACTAAGAAACTAGTACAATCCGTAAACTGAGTATATTGCTCCCTGGGAAAGGCCGCGGGGACAGGGACCATCCTACAGGCCTTACACGTAACCCGGAGGGCTGGGCGTCATGACTTCTGACTGCCCTGAACCCGCAGGTATCTTTTAAATGAGAGCACGCATGAGCCCATGGGGAGCCCATGGGAAGTCCGCAAAAACACCAGCTCGCCCCTGAGGGAGGCTGGAAGGGAAATGGCCTTTGGCAGCACACACTGGTCAAAGATAATTAAATAGGTTAGGTTTGCTTTCTTTTGTTCTATTTAAGGGGAAGGGCCGGGTGGGAGCCAGCCAGAGACAGTACCGGAGGCCACCAGGAGAGGGCAGCCTAGAGCCCAGGCAAAAAGTCACCAAAATTCTGGGAGACTTTTGACAAAAAGCAACTGATATTATTACCAGCCCAGCTTCCAACATACCACCGTCCCCCGTTGGAGGATTAAAAGAAGAAGTAAGTGCCACGAGGTTTTACAAGAACACACGCGGGATGACTCTATCACCCTTGACGGAAAAAAACTCGTTCAGCTTGTGGTATTTCTCATAGCGGAATTCACTTGAAGTAAAAATCGCTCCTTCAAAAAGTCGAAATAGGTACAGTCTTTGAAAAGACAAATGCTTGCCTGCTCACTCACTCCCACTTCATGATTAGTTCTCTCATCTACCTGACCGTGCTTCACAGAAAAAGAAAGGAAGAGAGAGAGAGAGACCTAGAAACCTAGACTGGAGGCCCCTGCAAACACCCAGGACCCCAGAGCCAGGCAGAAAGGACCACGTGCAGAGGGAGGGAGGGCTGTGTCTCACGCATGTCCCCCGACGAGCTGGTTCCGGGGCGCCCCGGGCGCTTCTCACACTCCATCATCTTCAGCCTGTTAACATCGGGGCTCTATGCCAATCAGTCATTCATGGCAACGGTCCTGTGCCTCAGCCCAGCTCAGCCCAGACGTGGCCCAGCCCAGAACCCGCGGGGCTTCCTGGTAGGACTTCCTTCTGCCTGCTGCCTCCCCAGCACTGGCTGAGTCTGAACGCCCAGTGAGGACGCTGCTTGGGGCTGTGTGCCACCTCTGTCGCCAACACGGAATCCGGCTCTTCTAACGCCAGAGCCAGTTCTGCAAACCCAAGGTGTTCACAGAGCTCTGACCCACTTCAGACGAGCCCTCACACTCCCGCGACTGCCATCAAGCACTTCTTGATACCCTGGGCCCGTGTGGTGCCCGCGTCCAGGACGAGAGACAACTAGCACGTCTGAACGTGGATAAGTGGTAAATTCGGGGTGGGGCCCCTGCACAGTGGAGGTGTCCTGTGTGCCTACAGCGTCAGCGCTCCAAACCGCCCTCTCTCACGTTGTGTGGGACACACACGTGAGCTGAAAGCTGGGTCGGGACAAAGGGAAAGCATACAAAACGCATGCACCAAGCCCGTCTCTCCACGTCGCTGGTCCCCAGTTCTGATCCACACAATGGGTACGATCGCACCTCCCTGGGGAGGCTCTGGTGAGGGTGACAGGTGACACTGAGGGTGGCACACAGTCTGCCCAGGACTACTCAGTGTCATTACAGTGTATTGTAATCGCCTCATCTTAAGCTGCCGTTAAGCTCCGTAGTTCTGAAATGTAAACATGTTGCTTAACCTTTAAGCCAGAGCACCAGGAGGTCGCCGTCCTCACCTCTAACAGTGTGTGCACGTCCTTCTGGAGGAGGGACTCCTGGGCCATCACCTTAGGGAGCCAGCAGCTCCAGCAGCTCTCTCAGCGGGGGCACGAGGCTGCTGCAAGCCTGGGGCAGCAGACACCTGCCTCCTGGTTTTCACCTGCTATCAGGACCCTCTCTCCGGGGTGGTTTTGTTCTTGGGGCAATGAGTGAAGCACACCAGTCTTACCTTTTATGTGACAGAAGCCATTTTCTAAGTAAAGGGTATGATGATTCCCTTTGTAAACTCAACCTCTTAACTCTGACCAGGCGGAATGATGACAGGAAAGGCTTCTGAGAAAACAGCACGGGCCCCTGAAGCGGCAGGGCCGTCCCCATACACAGCGGCAGGGGCCTTGTGGTCTCCACCAGCAGCTGTGGGTGCTCTTTCTCGTGGGACCCTTGAGGAGAATGCCCACAGGAGGCAATGGAGGTCTCTATTCTCAGGAAGAAGCATTTCTCTGGCTCCAAGAGCAAGGTCCGCCCTGGCTTGGGGCCAGGCAAAGGCAGCACTGGGGCTGAGTCCGGCTTAATCTCCACTCACCATTGCTTCTTTGTGGGGCCCATGGGTCCCTGGAGCCAGTGGACATTGCGGACAAAGTCGCCCACACAGAACCACCTGGCTTCCTGGAAGAGGGTGGCTAAGAGGTACCGTGGAGATTTCAGATAGATAGCCCTGGCTTGATATGTGCAAGATTCATTTATATCCTCGCCTCAAGACAGAGTCTAAAATGTTGACTGTTCATTTCATCTAGTCAACAAATATTTACCCAGTGCCCATGGCGTGCTCTCTGCAATCCAGCAAGCTGGACATAGATACTAACTCACAAAGGAGGGGGGGGCCACTAAAGCCAGAGTAGGGCCAAGGCCCAAGGAACAAAGGATGGTTAGAAGGAGCTGGAAAACCCAGGCTCATGGCAGAAGATGACCTTATGTGCTTAGCTGGCAGAGGGAAAGACAGGCATTCGCTAGTGTACACAGCTCTTGTTTTCCCTAAGTCGAGGATTAGTCAGCTGTGTAGGACAAGACTGTAATGTTTAAACCTTGTTTTTCTCTTCTCTCCAGGGAAAATGAGTCCAGAGCTCTGTAGTTCTTCAAGGATGCCACCTGGGACCTAGTTCCTGTGCCACCATCCTCACAGTCACAAAACGGCTGCTCCGTTGCAGACATCACATTAGTATTCCAGGCAGGAGGAAGAGGTAAAGGCAAAAAGCATGACTCACTGAGTTGGTTCCGGAAAAAGTAAGGCTTTCCCACAAGCCTCATCTAATAGAATAACCTAATTAGATCCCACTGACTGGAAAGGGGCCATGTTGCCACCTTGGGGTACAAGAGTCTACTAGAGGTGGGACTACCTTAAACAGGGCTCCGTGTGAGCCAAATGGAGCAGCTCAGATGAGTGTTTATTAGTAAGGAAGAAGGAGAGAACGGCTATTGGACAGGCAACTTGCAGTGTCTAGTAATTCTCATCATACGTGGTTGGTGTCATCACTGGTGTCATTTATTTGAACATCCACAGCAGCTCCGCTCGTCGGTGAATGAACAGGGGACTCAGAAACATCACAGTGTCAGCATTTTATGGCTCATTCATTACTTCATTTGACAATACTGATTGCACACCCACAACTCCACAAGTCAGGCATGACCCTGGGAGTTGGGTGCGCAGTGAGATTTGCTTAGTTCCTGCCCGTGCGTCTAGCGACGCCTTCTGCCCTGGCAAGAGTTACCTGTCTGCACAGACGTGGGTTGGGCCAAACTGTGTGGGCAAAGAGGCCATTTCCAACACAGTTGTAAAGAAGATAATGGTACTTTTGTACATGCCTGTTACATGGCAGCAAGTTCTTGGATTCCCACTCTGGATACCAGCATTTGGTCTCCCCTCAACCTTGCCTCAGCCTGTGCCTTGTTATGCAAATGAGCCATTCGTTCAACAAAGCACTGCCTCTCCACTCTGTTTGGGGAGGGTGCTGGAAGCTCCAGAAACCTTCCTGGCAGACAGAGATGCTTGTCTCCTGGGCATGCACGCCTCCCGTCTTCCTTCCTAAAACAGAACCCCAATTAGGCTGCAGGTAGAGATTTGCTCCTTGGCCAGGGGATGGGTCATACAAGGACTAAGCCAAACGTGACAGTGCAATTCTCTGCTCCCCAGCTTCCCACTGCAGTCAGCTGGGAGTGGCATGTGTCCTGGTGCTAGCCAATGAGAAATTCTGCAAGGTTTCTGAGAAAGTGCTGACTTTCCTGATGCACAGAAGAAAGGCAGGTGGTGCTCCCGCTCCCTCCCTTCTTCTGCTCCGAACTCGAAAGCAATGCCTGGAGCCACAGCAAACCATTTGCAATGAGGAGGCAATAAACTGACAAACTAATAAACTAAAGGTGGTACAACGGTAAGAATAACAATTAGGCCTGAGAAGGTGCCACAGGTCTGCTGCTCCAGCCCTCGACCACCAACTTCTTCATTGTTATGTGAGAAAAATTAACCCCCATCTATTTATTTATCGGGTTTTATCCTGCTGGCTGAGAACATCCTGAAACGATCGAAATGGCAAACCAGAGTGACAGGGTGGCGGCCCTCATGAGTTTTCTGGTTTAAGGAAGAGAGAATATTGACCGGATGATGTAAATCCTGCAATGGTCCTAAACTAACTGGGGGTGGGAGGGGGCGGGAAGGCTTTTCTCCGAAAGTCTCATGAGATGAAGTCATCAGAAATAAAACTCCTCTTTCGACAGCGTTTGACTCACAGTGTACCTGCTTTCCTCAGGCAATGTCCAGCCCCCACTCCCTTCTGCGTCCAGCAGACATTTCTCCTCACCTGTCACGCTCTTCTCCGGGAGCGAGGGGAGCTAGGACACCCACATCCTGAGCTCCGATGATGCCACCTATCGCTGTCCCATCCTTGCAGGCTTTTCGCCATGAAGCTGCACTGGGTTCTCGCAGAACTCTGGCCGCCGGAGAGAGCACAATGCCAGTCACTGCGCCGCTGCAGCCTCAGGCAGGCTGACCGTCAATTATTAACAAGGTGGAGAACAAGACACCGGCCCAGCAACTGCCCCAACTACCTTCTGCTTTAGCCTAAGGAAACTGGCTTAATGGTCCTATTTTAGACATTACCATGCTCCAGTGATCATGGCCATAAGTGAATTATCCCGAAAACCAAACTACCTCCTAAGGGTAGGCACAGCAACACCCAAGGGTGCACCAGATTGGGGGTGGGGATCTAGGCACGTTACAAATCAGCTAAATGAACGCCCCGTGTTGTCATACGCAGCAGATCGGCTGTTCAAAAGGTTCGCAATACCACAGGATCTGCTACCCTATTGGGGAAACTATTTTAGGCCTCATTAGCATGAAAGTTTTAGCAAACGCATTTCATTTCAACGTAAAACAAAATGCCACGACATTTCTTCCATCCATTTATCATAAACAAGTTAATTACTGTGTAACAAATCACTCCTTCTGGATTCTGGATATTTGGGGCTGCTGGGAAGCTGACTCTGGCAGAGACGGAGCCACAGAGCAGTCGTGAACGGCTTACGGCACACTTAGAATGAAACGGTGACGCTCTGAAGCTTCCCTTGTCGAATTAAGGTTAAGCTCTCTCTGTTGGAATAACTCAATTACACGTCGTCATTACCTATTTAACTTGATTCCTACCAGAAGAACAGAAACACTGTGCCATTTACTTATTGTTGACACATGTATCTTCACTGGGGTCTCGTAGTTTGCAAAGTTTTCTCCATAAATAAATGGAGAAACTTTTATCTGCCCTGGCTTGAGTGCATGTCAGCTTTCGCCTCCATACGCGCAACGTTATTTGTAAGATTTAAAACATCTCTTTGTCCCTGAGATTCTTGAGAAGACCCAGAGGAAGGAAACGGTGCGAGGGTGTCGCACCCAGGTGCAGGGGAGCAATGGCACTCTAGGCCACGCCAGGGGAGGGGGGCTGCAGGACCCCTAACGCCTGGGACGCCTCTGCAACTCTCTCCTCAAGGAGGGTCAGGCTGGGCCTCGTTTCGGGACAAGCGCTTAGAAAACGAGTCTCACGCGCACACATTCCAGAAGCCGGTCCAAGTCCACCTACAATGATGGAGTCTTCATCTGCCACTAGGTGAAAACCATCTCGGCATGTGGGACAGGCCCACATCCAGCCAGAGGTCAGGGCTCTACCCCCCCAGCGCAGCCTGGACCCACACCACCCACAGGGACAGACAGGAGACACTCGTTTGAAATCTCACAGTTAATCATAAAAAGTACGAGAATCTGTCACTCTCTTCTGTGGTGGGCAGCACTTGTTGTTACTAAAATAGAGGCAGTTTTTTCTGAAATTCCTCAGTAAAACCGATGCTTCAACATCTCATCATGTTTAGCTTCACACCTGGGGAGGCACGAGGATGTCAGCTCCCGGACACGGGAACAGCGCACTGCCATAAGGGTCTCCTGTTATTTGCAACAGTCCAATGTACCGAGGGTGAGAGAATCTTCTGGGCCTTCTCTGCAGGCACGCAGGGATTCTCAGTAAACACACAGATCCTGCGATGGCCTCACCTTTCCAACTCTAAAATGACACACACAGCGCCATTACCAGAGCACCGCCTGAAAACTGTTACCACGGACACCTACTCATACAGCACATCCATTCCTTCTAGGCCGACGGCTCAGAGAGCTTTATGTTTTTATTTTATTTTATTTTGGTAATCAATCAATGAAAGAGTTAATAGCATCATACCTCTGCTTTAGCAGTCAACTGAGAGGACAACAAATAAGAAAAGTTGGATTCAGTGCAAAACGAAAACCCTGATTCATATAACAGGAACCAACAAGTCAACAAGCTCCGTCTCCAAGGGAGAGTGTCTGAAGAACCATCTCACATACCCACTACTCGTGGGAAAATCCTATAGTCCCTAAAACACAAAGCTGGGAGAAAGTCAGCCGCCTAAGGACTGTTCAGTCATGAATGCTGAAATTTAGCTTCGGCGCTTGCTCTCAAGTTCGCTTCCTCCATCACTTTGGACTCAGCTAAATGCTGCCACTTTCTGGGAAACGGATCTTGGGAGGGAAGACGCGTAGCCAAGACACTCCGGCTCTGACTCTGAAACCTTAGGGAAGGAAGCACTGATTAATTTCCCCTCCCATGCAAATATCAAGTCTAATTAGTTTGTCTGGAAAGGGAAACAGATCAATATGCCAAATGATGTACTGTCATCAGCGTTCTGAAGCTCCTCTGACTCGCCCATCACAAGTGTGGACAGACTCCGGCGATGGCGCTCACACGAACTGGCAGGACCCTCCTGCCTGTGTGTTTTCGTGTTGTTGGTGGGACGGTAATGAAAATGAATGCCACGTTTGCGAACAGAACGTCTGTGGGCTTATTTACCACATTTCCCACAACATCGTCTGCTGCACCGTGCATTTCAAAGCAAGGATAATTTAAGAATCCAGAATTTCATACATAAAAATACTTAGTAAGAAAGTCTCCCTCTGCCCAGTATTTGGGTGACGTTACATTCAAATCCTAATCCGTGGCCCAGGAAATGATTCACCTCACTCAAAAATGACAGGGATTCTGAATCATTCACCTTTGATGCAAAACGTTTTTCAGGTCGCCCAATCCACAACTCGCTGACCTCACAACCAGCATTCTGCAAAGACATGGCTCAAAGGCAGCCCAGCCTGGCATTTTCCACCCAAATGTCTCCCCCGTCCACAGCAAGGTGTGCAATTCCTTCCGCCCTCTCCCCCTCAGCCCTACCTTTGAGGACCTTCTCTCCTTCCAGAATATTCTGGGAGATTAATGCTGTGTAATCTTCTTCGGAGAACCCAGCCTTGCAGCTCTCCCTGGCTGTAAGATCCCCATTATGAGCCTGAGGACAGAAAGAAGAGAGGTTAGAACAAACCTAAGTTCACAGAAATTTAATCCAGCCGACGCTCACGAAGAGCCTGCTGTGTGCACAGTCTCAGCTGTGACAGAAACAGGATAAACCCCAGCTTCTACCCAGACTTTGCAGTGGTGCTTCTGGTCTCCAGGGACTTAAAGTGGCTTTGGCATGGGGACGGGGTGCTGCAGAGGGACAGCAGGCAGCAGGCGTGTCAGGGCCTCAGGGGCGGTGGCAGAGGGGAAAGTCTGAGGACCCTCCAGAAGGCAGCAGGCAGGACAGCCCAGGGTTACAATGAAGACAGACAGGAGGGGAGGCCAGGGGACAGGCCAGGGGACAGGCCAGGTCCCAGCCAGGTTGTCTGCTCTCTGCAGTCACCAGGGAGGGAGATGGCGGCAGAACAAGAAAGGTGATTCTCCAAGACTGCTCAGAGGGGGACAGCAAGGAGACTGGGGTGAGGAGGTGAGGGGGCTTCCACCCTCCTGTGTTCTCCCCCCACCCCTTACCTCACTTCCTTGGATGCCTGTCCACCTCAGGAGCCTCCATCTCCAGCCCAACCCAGGGAGAGAGCTCCCCTAACTACCAGATAGGGTGGATCTCCTGTTCTCTGAGCGCCCAGGCTTTCCTGCCCAGTGGGAGGTGGTATAGCTCCCACACGGGAGCACTGGGGCGGGTGGAGTGGCCTCCTCCCAGACTGGGGAGTGGGAGCCACAGGTCAGCCGCGGGGGCGGGGACGGAAGGAGAGACCGAGAGTGCCACAGGGAAGCCAGCCTGCCATCGCTGCGGGTGAAGGAGCGCGGCGGCGGCGGGGCCCTCCCCCTGCCAGCCCAGGCAGCAGGGGCGCTGCCCACACCCCGCAGTCGCGCCTTCAGGGGCGGCGGAGCAGAACGCACCTCTACAGTCAGTCGGCTGCGTCCTCCCGCCCGGCCCGGAAGCTGCCCCAGCCTGAGCTCCCTGCACCCACCGCCTGCGAGGACGCGGGAGCCCCCACCCAGAAGCACCCGGGGAGGGAGCGGGCGCGGGGTCGTTCCTTGGAAAAAGCTCCGCACCGCGGCTCAGTCCTCCGGCACGAAGCTCCAGGGAGACGGAAGCCAGGGAGGTGCACTAGCCCAGGAAAGTTTGGAGCCGCCCTCGGCGAGTGCCGAGCTCACCCCACGCCCACAGCCTAGGAGCGGCCTGGCCCGCGGCGCTGGTTTATTTCCGAGGTTACACCGCGCGGCCCAGGAGGAGCAGCGAGGCCGATCCGCCACGAGAGGGGGTTCCTGCAACTCTCGCGGCCCCTGCGCCTCCCTCAGGGGCGCCCCCGGCGCAGCCTGCGCGCCGGCCCCGGAGCTCTGCCCCCAGCAGGCGCGGAGCCGGGCTGGAGAGCAGCTCGTGGGCTCCGAGGGAAGCAGGCGAGAGCTGGGACCACGCTCCAGGGATCCCCTCGCCCTGAGCTCGCCCGGCGCCTGGCTCCCCGGCCCTGCTCAGCTCAGCGAGGGCTCCGCCAGACACCCGCTCCAGCCCGCACCGCGGGGACTCGGCGGCGAGGGTGTCCCGTGGTCCGCATCAGCCGCCCACCCGCAGAGACGGTTCTTGCGGGCACGCAGAGGATGAGGACCGAGGCGGAGCCGCGCCGCGAGTCCCCAGCCCTCCGCAGGGGCGGCCAAACAGGGTGTCCCCAGCACCCTGATCCCCGGCCCGCTGCCACCAGGTCCCCGCACCCGCAGCCTCGGCCCGGGTGGGTTCGCCAACTCCGGAGGCACGCGTTTCCCGGGCGAGGGGAGGGCGCGCCGGCTCCGCCAGCAGGCAGCCTGCCCTGGCGCGGGCGAGCCGAGCTCCGGGCAGCGGCCGCGGACCTGGGGTTGGCCGAGGGATGCGCCGCGGGTCCCGCTTAGGGCAGAGCTCCTTGCGTCCCCCACCCACCCAACCACCCACACTCCCACCCCGCTCAGCACCGCCGCTCTCCGCTGCTCCCGCGGCTCCGTGCTCTTGCCAACCACAGGAGGCTTCACGGAGCGCGGGAGCCGGCTGGATGCAGCGGTGCGTGCGGCGGGAGCGCCCGGCGAGGGCCGGGGAAGCCCGGGAGAGACCCTCCGGGCGTGTGCGCGCCCCGCCGGCTCCAGGGACGGCTCCGCGCTGCCCCGGCTTCCGAGCAGCCAGGGTGGGAGGCGGCAACTTACCCGGAGCGCACCGGAGAGCGAGAGCAGCACGAGGAGCACGCTGGAGCCCGCGGTCATCTTCCCCGCCGCGCCGCGCCCCGGCGCCCGCCCGGTGCCCGGCGTCCGGACCCCGCTCCTCGCCGCCGCCGCGATCGCGCCTCTCGGATCGCGCCGCCGCCGCCGCCGCTCCAGCGGGCCCCGCGCCTCCAGCCCGGCTGCGCGGCCGCGATCGCCGCCCCGCTCCGGAGCGAGGCCAAGTCGGCCGGCGGCGCGCTCCCTCGGGCCGGTGCGTCCGCCGGCCTCGCAGCCGCCCGCGCCTCTGTTCCGCGCGCTCCGAACTGCAGGTGAAGCCGCGCGGCCGCCCCGCCGAGGCCCCGCCCGCCGCCCGGCCCCTGCGCTCGCCAGCCTGAGGCGGGTCTTAAAGGCGCCGCGCTCCCTGCTCTCCCGCACCGCGAAGCCGGGTATGGGCAGGGAGTCTGGAGCCCGCGTCGGCCGAAGGGGCCACCGACACCTCGTCTACTGGAAAAAGTGTGTGGGCGGCGTGACAACTGAAGAAGGCACGGGGGTCCCCGCCCCCAAACACTGGGCACCCCTTCTGTGTTGATCCAACTTCCTGCCGGGGCCACGTTGGGGGTGGACACTCAATTCTTTGTTTGGTGTGTCTTCTCACTGACCCCAGATGTAGGTTCCCCTCCTGGCCAACCACCCATGTCTGGCTGCTCAGGAATCTACCTTGTGAGACCAGCCGGTTAGAAAGGGACAGAGCACCGAGGCAGTATTTCAGGCCACAGGCTGTGCACACCCTCCAGCCGGCTAGAAAGCTCCACGTCCTGGGCCCTGGCTGGAGATGGCCTTAAGGACTGGGGAGGAGACCAACGCCTATTTGTGCATCAAAACGCTCTGTTAGGCCGGCGACACCAAGAAATAAATTAGAAACCCCTGGGAAGGAAAGGAAAGGAAGGGCAGACATTCTCCCCCAGACGGTAGAACTGCCAGGAACTTCAGTGAAGCCAGGCCAGGCCGGATCCATTGTCTGCTCGGGTGATTTCTAAACTGGGGGGATGATCTTTAGGGATCATCAAGTAAAAAATACGTATAGCTTGGAAAGTGAGTAAATGTTTCTGCACATTTCCTTTTGGCTTGGAGATTTAAAGAACAGTGGCTTTGTTTGCTCAGATATTTCAGAATTTCTTTGTCTTGGTTTGGAGGCGTTCTGTGTCCAGATACATTAGTTCTGGTTGAAGAAATTCACTGCAAAGGAGGGGGCAGAAGATTGAGGGAAACTGTTGAGCTCCAAGGTCAGAGGCAATTTGGGCAAGAGAGCAGAAAGCTACAAAACAGCCTCTCCTTCCCCCAGAACCCTTCCACCTGGGTAGGGTGGCCTGCTGGTTAGTGCCCGACACTGACCTTCAGAAAATCCAATTTTAGGTAACTCGCGAGGGGCAGGGTAAGTTCTATACCAAAAGCATAAGGCGACGTGCAGTTTCTCACCCTGTAACTGTGTGACTAGTAAACGGAACACCATGTCTGCCTCAGGTCACCACACATGTCCTCCATTCCCAGCTCAGTGGTGGGAGGGGAATGCGTTACCCACTTACGCAGCTGAATGTGCTGGGCTTATCACGTTCAGACTCACGCGGAGGGCCTGCATGACCAGTGAGGTTTCACAGACTTTCCCCAGAGTCCACGCCGGGGAAAGTCCATTCCTGGGCCATGTGCTCACATCTCTGCAAGGCCCCCTGGTTCCTCCTTTACATAGCGAGCGTACTTCAGTGATGCAGAGAACTCTGAGCTGACCGAGGCTCCTCGCTATTGTCCTGAAATGTCCATCACTGGGACCTGCCTTTGTCTTCAGAAGACCTGAGCACGAGGCAGACTGTGCACGACGCAGACTGTTCCTTAGGAGAGGTGCCCCAGAGCCCAGCATTTGCTCCACTGGCTCCGTGAAAATGTCCACGGCAAGGAGATGTGCCAATCTGAAAAAAAGAAACCGGTGTTGGGTGCCGCCCCGAGACCAACACACGGGGTGAAACCCATGTCCCTGTCTCCCGCCACCGCCTGTCCGCACCTAGGCTCTGCTGTGACTTCCAGACAGGTACGTACATCCGGCCCTATCCAGCCTTCATCAGGCCCAGGTGCAGGGGTTTCTGCACTTGAACTCAGAGTCGCCCTAACTCTGTAAGTGGGTGCTACTACCATCCCCATCGTCCGACAGAACACAGGGCGGCCTGCAGAAGCCAGGCCCAGGCCCAGCAGCCCTGTCGGCCTCCCAGCCCAGGCCCTGCTGCCCTGGCATGTAGCATTTCCCAGATTCCTTTGGTGGAGGGAGCCCTTTTCCACAGCATATCCTGTCTATGGGAGCTCGTGTTTTCAGGACTATAAGCCAGAAACGTTGCAGTAACTGATGGCAGCCCAGCAGAGAGCATTGGTTTATCAGACTTGCTGTGTGAGGGAAGCAGTGAGGGTGCATTTCTAGAGGAGGGAAAAATAGGATCTAAGCTGCAAGGCACTGGATTTCAAAGGCTGGTGTGCAGCCTGGTCCGTCAGGTGTGGCCCCCAGACCAGCAGCTTGCACACCTCTCTAGCTTGTTAAAAATGCAGAATTGCAGGCCACACCCCAGACCTACCCTGTGGGAATCTGCATGTGAACAGAGCTCTCCTCCACTGCACTCTGTTCTCAGAATCCTAGAAAGGCTGGTGGAAAAGCACAGATTCCTGGGTTCCACTTGAGACCAGCGGCCGTGGCTCTTTGGGCCCTGGGGCCTGGCCTGGGAACAGCCTCTTGGGTTGATTTCATGCCCACCAGAGTGGGAGAACCACAGGCCCGTCCCACAGGTAGTGAGCAGCTCCTGGAAGCCTCACACAGACACTGTTTTCTGGGTTGGGCCCTGGACCTACTGACTCCGCTGTTGGGGGCGGAGCCAGGGAATCAGCTTGAGGAAGCCCCAGGAGGACCCCAGCTGCTCTGCTCTGCCCACTGCTGGAAGAGGACCTGTGATCTGCCTGCAGGATGAAGAGCCCTAGAGAAAAGTGTGCTTTTGTTTCTAAGAGATTAAGAAAATGCACTTGGGAGGGTAGCTGTGAGTGGCTGCCCCTCTGCACACCTGTACATGGTTGGCTGTAATTGGACTGCAGGTGTTTGCGAAGCTGGTAGACTTCTCTCCTTCTCCCACTTGTTGAGGTGAGCCTGGGAGGCGTGCCTGTTTAGGAGCAAATCCAGTGCCTGCACCCGAGCTGCATTGCCCTGCTTTTTCATCTCATGTTAATTTGTTTTCCCCCCATTTCTCATTATTTTCGTAGCCACTTCAGTGTTAAACAAAAAGCTGTTTTGTAAAGAAAGCAGGGAGATGTTAGCAAAAGGTGTGTTCCCAGAATGAAACAATCTTTGTGGGCAAATGAAGACATTCAAGGCACTTGTGGAAGTGGATGAAGTCAGCCTGCCACCCAGCGCAGCTCAAGAAAACCCCCCTGCGTGGAGCAGAGAAGCTCCATCTTAAAGGAGAGAGACACACACAGACAGAGATAGAGCAAGGAGCTCTTTGCCTTTCAGCCCAGGGACACTCGCCCGCAAGGGCACTGACCCGGGACAAAGAGGGGAGCGGCCCTTATGATGACTGGTTTTCTTTTCACCAAGACCCTCTGTCTCCTCTCACAGTTATTGATACTCAGTGTGTGCCAGGCGCTGAGTTGAAGGTTTCGGAATCATTACCTCAAATAATCCTCTCACATAAAGGCCTGCTTTTCCATGTTCCCCACACAGAAGACAGAGCCTGTCTGGGTTCGGGCCCGGGTGTGGCCAGGCTGTGGCCTGCACTGGGCAGTGTGACTCACTTAGCCCTAGCAGACGCTCGCCAGGCGCTGGGGACAGGAAACTCCAGGAGGAGAGATGCAAACGCTGTCCCCAGCCTCAGCCCATCTTTGTCCTTTTCCAGCCTTCTGCTCCCTCGGGACCAACTCCCCCACCCAGGAGCCTGACCTCCGGCCCCACCCAGAACACGTGTCCTTCCAGGCCTCCGCTGTCCTCTGGTCAGGACACTGTCGGCCTTTGCGTGACAGGTGGCCCCTCTCTCCAGCTCGAATCGCCCTTCCTCCATGGGCATGGGCGGCTGTGAGTGGCCCCCGGATGTCATACCTGCATCCCTCTTCACGCTGTCACACGGTCATGAGCGGTTTTCTGGGTGCCTTCCCTGGACCCTGAGACCTCTAGGGCGGGGGCACAGTGTGTTCGCCCCTCTCTGTGAAGCCCAAGGTCTGGTCCCCCGTGGATGAATGACAACAGTGACGGTCACATTGGCAGCACTCGTGGCCGCCTGGGCTGTGTCCTACACTCCCCATCACAGAGGAAGGGAGCCAGGCAGCTGCGCCCACACACACCCCCTTAACCGTGCAGCACCCCCAGGAAGCCGGTCGCGTTTGCCGTGTTTTGAGAAAACACGGGCTCTGGTGGGGCCGGCTCTTTGGGTGCTAATGCTCCTCTGGGACTTGGGGTGGGGGTGGGGGTGAGGAATTTGGATTTCTGGAAACTTCTGTGGAGCAGGAGATGGGAAAAGCTCACCCAGGCAGGAAAAGGATACAAACAGCACCCACTGTGCAGTGACCCCCAGGCACCGGACCTGCTGGAGAAGGAAGGTGGGAAGGGCCCTCTCAGGGGCCCAGGCGTGGTCATTGTGTGTTGGCATTTTGCTCGTTGGCCACCTGTCTGCTGTTAGGAAAGGTGGGAGCAGGAGACACGCCATGGGAGTGCCAGTGACAGACCTCACTTGCCACCTTGCACGGTGTCCGACTTGTCATTCGCGGGTTTTTAGAAGCAGCTTGACAGAAGGAGAGAAGGAGATCAGGGTAACCTCAGCTGACACAGGCAGACAGTCAATGTCAGTGAGAGTCGAACGTGGCGCACCCCCTCACGCCCCCTCCCCTGAGTCCCCAGGACCATGCAGGCCCCATCCCAGGAACACGGTCCTGTCCAGCAGCCTGCTCCCTGGGACCTCCTCGCAGGGGATGGAGCTGTGCCTGGCCCTTCCCGGATGCCCCATGTCCTGGACCATCAGGCTGGGAGCAGAAATTGAATGTTTTTCCTTTTATTTTCTTTTTCTGTTGGTTCTCCCCCCAAAGCATACCCTACCTCCATCCACCTCCCCTCCAGGGGAGATCGAGCCCCTCTTATCTTGCACCTGGATCCCCGCAGCAGCCTTCTCCTCCTGCTCACTCTGCAAACCAAGCCCCACATGGACCCACCAAGAACCTGAATCAGAGAGAGTCACATCACGCCCCCACTTCAAGCCCGCGTGTCAGACCACCTCCCTCCATGATCGCTCCATGACCCATAGGACCTGAGGCATCTGGCTCCTGCCCTTCCCTCTCCCTCCCCGCCCTCCCGCCCCCCACGCCTTGCTCCTCAGTGCCAGTCCCTGCATCTGGGTCTCCACACTTGGGCACTTGCTGTCTGGAACATTCCGCCCCCAGGTCTTTGCATGACTGACTGCCGCTCATCACGCGGGCTCCTGTTCAGAGAGGCCCAGTGAGGCCTGGCCAGGCTGCCTGCCCACCTCCCACTCTGATTCTAGGCGTGTCTAACATGGGCAGTGGGCCTGGGGCATCTCTGCTTGAGCCACTGCTCTGCCCCCAGCACCGGGGACAGTGCCCCTGCAGGCTCTCACATACGTGAGTACAGGAAGCTCTGAATGGACAGTGGGGAAGCTGGGGGTGCAGCCGTCTGAGAGCTCACCCCGGATGAGTGGGGAGCGCCCTTGTGGTGCTGTGCCTGCCTGAGCCCCTGCCCCTAGCCTGGGAGGAAGGGACACTGCTGGTTTTCTTTTCTCTTCTCGTAAATGCTGGGGCAGCAGAATGAGAATCGGGCCAGAGGAGGGTGGTCCAGCTTGAATGTGCCAATGACAGGGGCCTTGGAGGCGGGATTGGGGGGAGGGGTGTGCAAGCACGATGAGAAAAACAAATGTCTGAGGAGAGGAAGCCAGTTAAACAGTAAGGTCCACAATACTAGGTTTAAAGGGAGGAAGAAAACGGGGGGAATTTTGGAAACATGAGTAGACTGCGAGTGGCAATAAAACACAAGCGAGACCAAGAAAATGGAGAAAGGAAGTGGAATGGGACTTCACAAGTTAGAACAGCCGCTGGATCCTGAGGCTTCCTGTTGCCTGCGCCACTCCTATGTCCCTGGGGAGGCAGCTGTCACCTAGAGTCACTGGTTGGATCCTTTCAAGTTATTTCACCTGGTTTTATTATTGAACTTTGGGGGTTTACTGCTGATGACCTTGCACAGAACACAAGTCCCAGGGCTGTGGGGTGGCTGGGTTCCCTGGGGGGGTGACAGGAGCTCAGGGGCAGTGGAGGCCTAAGCACAGCACTCTGCGGAGCGCGGGGACATGGGGACACATCCCACCCTCAGGAAGCAACCCCTTGATTCATCTGACAGTGCGGGGGGGGTGTCCCCTCCAGGGGCCATCTGTCTTACAGGAGACCCTGCTCGCTGCACCATGTGTCATGCAGGGTGTCATGCGGGGTCTCTGGTCCCGCTCCCCACGTAAGAACGCAGGATGTGGTGAGGCCAAACAGGAACAGCCACGGAGCCATAGGCAGGGGAGTCATACCACTATGGTCTCACTGGAGGCTGGATTCACACCACGTGCGACCTGCCGTCCGCTTTTCTACCAGCCAACCAACCCCACTTGCTAACTGCAATCCACACTTGCCGGCTCAGCCACCACCTTCTTGCTAGCCCCCCATTTTCTGCTAGCAAAGCCATGGCAGTTATATTAGCGGCCAATGGCTCACTGGTTACAGCTGATGGCAACTAGCCACAGCTGACGGCCATCTACTACCTGAGCCAGCACCCCTCCACGTGAGGCCAAGAGCCTGGAAACTGCTCTCTGGGGCTCTGTCGCCACAGCATGTCAGCTCCACAGCTAGAACACAGAAAGTGCTTTCTTCTGGAGTATTCCCAAACTAAGGAAGCAGACGAGACCGGAGGGCTCTGAGAGTACAGTCGCTTCCAGACACTCCGAGTGTTCCCCCAGGCCCACAGGCGCTCACCGCCTAAGCCAAAGACGAGGGAGGCCTGTTTGATCCACCAACCAGTGTCTTTTCTTGGCGTGCTGGGGTTGGGTGCAGGGTGCAGGGACGGATGTGACTGCGGCAGAGGTCAGCCTGAGAGATCCCGCGCAGGCCAGTCCTGCTTCTCCCGTCCCTGACGGGTCCTCCAACTTCCTCAGTTCACTCAGGGCTGCACTCCGTTCCAGGGAGACCTGGCCCCTGTCCCCACCACTCACAGCGGGTGGGGAGGTTATACCTGGAACCGCCACCCCAGTGGGGCAGGAGGAAGCCCAGGATGCCATGCCTCGCACTTCCACACTGCTGTCCACACCATCCTCACTACCTACCTGGTACCAAAGGGGCTCGCAGCCTCAGTGTACCAGTGAGAACACACAAATAGCTGGGCTCTGGGATTAGAGAACAGGTCCCATCATCTTCCCAGAAGCCCTATATTTCAGGGACCTCCTGCTCTGGCCAATGCACTGTCCGTCGTTCCAGGCTGCCCCCTCAGCTTTCACCCAAAGTTACAGCAACTCCAGTTTCTATTTACTCTGAATAGCAGATGCCCCAGGGTGGTTTATTTCCCACTTTGAAAAAACCAAGACTTCGCATTCCCGAGCAGTGTTAGGTTTGCAGAACAGCAGGAAGCGTGGACAGTTCCCATGTACCCACCGCCTCCCTGCACGCAGCTCCCCCGCCACCCCCGTCGTTAGTGTGCTGTGTTTGTTACAAATGACAAACCTCTGCGGGTACATTATTACAAATTTAAGTCCACAGTTTACGTGTGGGTGCACTCTTCATGTTGCATGCGTCCATGGGTTTCCGCAGATGTGTCCACTTTACAGTATCCTGTGGAATATTTCCACTGCCCCAGAAACCCCTGGTGCTTCACCGTGCACCCCTCTCACCCCACCCCAAACCCAAGGCAAACACTGACTTTCTCACTGTCTCCCTGGTGTTGCCTTTTCCAGAATGGCATATGGTTGCAGTCGTACGGTATGTTGCCTTTCAGAGTGGCTCTTTCACTTGGCAACATGCATTTATGTTTCCTCCATGTCTTTTTATCGCTGAGTCGTACTCCCCTGCCTGGATGGACCCCAGTGTATTTATCCAGTCACCTATTTAACTGCATCTCGTTTGCTTCCAGGACGCCCGAGTTTTGTTTTTTTTTTTAATCATTTCTATCCCTCACACTGTGTGAACCCCCCTCCCCCATCCAGTATCCCTCTGACCTCGCACACGGCCATTGCATTTCCCCTGTCTCTATTCCTGATGCTGCACTCCGCTTCTTGTAACTATATATACACACACACACACACACACACACAAATATATATATATATATAATTATAGTTGACCTTCATTATTGTTCAGCTTCAGCGTCAGGTGTCCAGTGCAGTGATCAGGCATCTACATCTTCCCTGACGTGGCCTCCCTAATGGCACAAGTGTCCATCGGACACCCTACAAAATCTTTACAACGTTATTGATCACGTTCCCCAAATTGACTTTTGTATCCGAGCTTTTAAATAGTGATGACTGACAGCACTCCTGCCCCCCTTCCCCCTACGTGCCTGTCACATAGCCAGTGGCTTCTCTGTGACTTAAGATGTCCTGTGCTCCTGCTGCAGAGCCTCCACTCTGGCCTTGTCAGGTGGGTTGGGTCACACCCCAGCCTCCGGCCAGGAGCTTGGGGGTGGGGAGGGGAGGGAATATTGCCCAGGGCCTTTCCCTCCCATCTCTGCCACCTCCAGGACAAGAGCCTCCTTGCCCTGGGTCAGCCTGGCTGCCCTGGCGCTTGCTGGGGACACCCATTGTCTTCTGGGTCCTGGGGAGCCCCTTCCACAGCTCAGATTTTTAGATACCAGTTAATCAAGTTGCTGTCCTCACTGTCTCCCACTTTGTTCTTAGCATTTGGGAATTGGCAGGGATGGAGCACTCTGCATTTATAAATAGTCTTCTTCTTTTGGGGATTTCAATGACTATTTTGATTGTTCTCTCGTTCATTTATAAATTATGGCTGGGGAAGGCACATTCTCAACAAATAGCCATTGCTCTTAAGAGATAATGACCTTCCCTGAGCAGCACAGCTTCCCTGCCCAGGAGCCAATTTACTGCACTTG
The DNA here is from genome assembly GCF_004115265.2 of Rhinolophus ferrumequinum. Taxonomy (NCBI): domain Eukaryota; kingdom Metazoa; phylum Chordata; class Mammalia; order Chiroptera; family Rhinolophidae; genus Rhinolophus; species Rhinolophus ferrumequinum. The sequence goes on from NC_046306.1 coordinate 1,901,031, forward strand.
AAATTCAGTGTTCTGAGGAATACTGTGAAATTGCCAGAGAGAGAGCACAGCTGGAAGAGAGAGGGCTGGCTTCTCCGGTCTGCAGCTCCCGCTCACATGGTCAGGGAGCGTCTGGTCCACACTGAACGCACGAAGTCCCCTTTCCTGCTGAGCCTCCTCAAGGGCCGAAGAGCGGGCTCTTCCAATGCATTGTCTCGTGTCATCCTCATGCCGATTCCGGCACATGGGCCATCACTACCCGCATTTACTCAGGAAGCAGGGAGACAGAGGAAGCCAGTCCACCCTCAGTGGCTCCGAGGAGGCGGCACGTTCCTGCAGCTCTGCCGTTCACAGGTGAATCCAGGCGGGTCCTCCTGATGATGTGTGCGGCCAAATAGGTGGAAGTAACTTTTGGGTCCTCTGAGACTGGGTCACAAGAAGCCTGCAGCTCCCATGGGGCCTCCTGGAGCACGCTTTCTGGGGCCCTGAGCTGCCAGGTAAGACGTCTAACGCCTGCGGCAGTGTGAGGGCCCTGCCGACTGTCTCACCACCGTGCCCACCTGTGAGCGACGCTCTGCAGGACCATGGAGTCCAGCCCATCCCCCTGCTGAAGAGCTTTGAGTGGCCTCCACTGATGTCACGAGGAGCAGAAGAAGCACCCAGCTGGGTCCTGTTTCAGTTCCTGAGCCACAGAGCTGTGAGATACAGTCAGAGGTGCTTGTTTTAAGACACTAAGTTAGGATGTGATTTGTTACCTGGCAGTAGATAACCACCTGTGACCCCGCTCGGCTAAAGGGTGGACTCAGGCCCACTCAGCTGTCTCCAAAGCCTGCTTGCTCCGCTACATTTGGTTAAGATGCAGGAAGGAAACGCACGCTCACTGCCAAGGTGCCATGGAAGCTGGTTAGTTCACAGCCTGTCCCGGGCAGCTGTGGGGGCGGGGGAGGTGCGAATCCTTCACTCACAGGGAAAGCCGATCTCAGGCAGCTGACTTGGCCCAACGTCTAGTTGATTCACTGCAAACACAGAACCTGGCCCCTGGACGTCCCAGCCACGTCCCTGACGAGGCTTGCTTCCCATGCAGCTGGAAGGAAGTGGCCATTCTCAGGAGGCCCATGCAAGCCCCTTCACGCCTTCCCTTCACACACGGAATGCGTTATCCTGCTCACGCTCCTGTTTGCAGGGGGGAAGGCAAGACAGGAAGCATGTAGCTCCACTCATGTTTCCTCCAACCCCAGAGGAGGTAGGGGAGAGAGGAAGGGAAAAGACACACAAAAAGGGCTGAAACCATGCATTTGAGGAGACTAAGTACGTTACGTGCACCAACTTGGGAACCTTGCACTGAGCTGCCTGAAGCCTGAGCAGCTGGGGGTGGGGGTCCTAGGAGATGGGGTCCTGCAAGGGGAGCTGGGCAGCCTCTGTTCCCCGTTACTACTCCCTGCAGAGTTATAGTGCGCCAAGAGGAAACTACAATGCGGAAAATGGGGTGTAAATCGTCCTTAAGATGGCAAATGGGGGAACCAAGCCCGGGACGCTCCAACTCCCTGGTTCTCCTGACGTGGGAGCACAGACAGGGATGCTGGTCCTGGGCCTCCGCTGAGTGACAGTTGCATTGGAGGGACGGCCTCTGTGTGGTTTGAGCTCTGAGAGTCCAACCACAGATAGAGAACCCGCAGAGCAAGGGCCAGGGAAGCAGGAGCCACACGATCCGCAACCTGCCGTCCACTTCTCTGCCAACCAACCTCACTTGCTAACTGCAATCCGCGCTTGCAGGCTCAGCCACCATCTACTTGCTAGCTCCCATTTGCTGCCAGCCTAGCCACGGCAGTTACATTAGTGGCCAATGGCTCACTGGTTACAGATGACGGCCAACTAGCCACAGCTGATGGCCATCCAGTCACAGTTGATGGCCACTTACTACCTGAGCTAGCACCTTTGCACGTGAAGCTGAGAGCCTGGAAACTGCACTCCTGGCTCTGTTTCCACAGCACGTTTCTGTGTTCTCCACGGTCTGAGAGTCCCGTGAGCGGGTGCCAGGTCAGTAACCAGGTCAGTAACACACCATCCAACTTCCCTATCCCCTGCTCCTAGGAGTATCTTTGCTGTTTTAAGAACGCAAATTTATTAATTTTTTTATTGTGGTACGAAGAGTTAACACGAGATCTGCCCTCTTCACAAAATTTAAGGTGCACAATCCAGTGTTGTTAGCTGTGGGCACATATTGCGCAGAAGGTCTCTGGAACTTATTCACACTTTGTACCCATTGGACAACGCCCTTATGCCCCGCCCCCAGCCTCTGGCAGCCACTGTGTTTCTGTGAGTTTGACTGTTTTAGGTCCTTCGTGTAAGTGGGATCGTGCATATTTGTCCTTCTTGTCTGGCTTATTTCACTGAGCATAACGTCCTCCAGGTCCATCTGTGTTGTTGCATGTGGTAGGATTTCTCTCTCTTTAAGGCTGAATAATATTCCACTGTACGTATGTGGCACCTTTTCTTTATCCACGCGTCTGTCGATGGACGTTTAAGTTGTTTCTACCTCTTGGTTATTGGGAATAATGCCGCAGTGGACAGGCTGGTGCATGGACATTCTTCTCAAGCACACACGGGACATTCTCCAAGATAGGTCACATATTAGGTCACACAACAAATCAACAAATGTAAGACGATTGAGATCATATTGAGTATCTTTTCTGGTCACCATTGGATAGAACTAGAAATAAATAGCAGAAGGAATACTGGAAAAATGACAAATGTGTGGAAATTAATCAACACAGTCTTAAACAACCAATGGGTCAAAGAAGAAATCAAAAGGGACTGTAGAAAATGTCTAGAGACAAATGAAAACACAACATAACAAAACTTATTGTGATGTAGCAACAGCAGTAGTAAGAGGGGCGTTTATAGCGATAAATACCTGCATTACAAAAAGATCTCAAACACCTCTAAGAAGTGGAAAAAGAACAAATGAAGTCCAAAGTTAGCATAAGGAAGGAAGTTATAAAAACTAGAGCAGAAATAAATGAAGTAGAAGATTTAAAAAAACCATAGAGGTGCAGCCGATGGTTCAGTTGGTTAGAGTGTGAGCTCTGAACAGCAGAGTTGCCAGTTCAATTCCCACATGGGCCAGTGAGCTGCACCCTCCACAACTAGATTGAAGGACAACGACTTGGAGCTGATGGGCCCTGGAGAAACACACTACTCCCCAACATTCTCCAATAAAAGTTTTTTAAAAAATAGAAAAAACAATGAAATTGACAGAACTTTAGCTAGACTAAGAAAAAAACTGAAAAAAAGAAAAAGAAAAAGAGAAGACTCAAATAAATTAAATCAGAAGTGAAAGAGGAGACATTACAATTGATTCCACAGAAATAAAAAGGGTCATAAGAGGTTACTGTGAATGATTGTACAGCAACAAAGTGTACAACCTAGAAGAAATGGACAAATTCCAGAAAACATATAACTTACCAAGACTGAATCAGGAAGAAATAGAAAATCTGAACAGACCAATAATGATGAAGGAGATTGACTCAGTAATCAAAAACCTCCCAACAGAAAAAAGCCCAGGACCAGATGGTTTTATTGGTGAATTCTACCAAACATTTAAAGAACAATTAACAGCAATCCTACACTAGAAGGGAACAGAACACTTCCAAACTTTTTTATGAGGCCTGCATTACCCAGATACCAAAGCCAGAAAAAGACACTACAGGACTGTTATTTTCTGGTCCTATAAGGCAATAACCCTGATGAACATAGATATAAAAATCCTCAGTGAAATACTAGCCAATTGAACACAACAAGACCTTAAAAGGGTCATACACCATGGACAAACAGGATTAATCCCTGGGATGCACGGATGGTTCAACAGAACAATAATTAATACGATGCACCAAATTAACAGAACTAAGGATAAAAATCACATGATTGTCTCAATGGACATGGAAAAAACATTTGGCAAAATCCAAGACCCATCATAAAAACTCTCAAGAAACTTGGAATAGAAGAAAACTACGTTGACGTAATAAAGACCATGTGTGATGAGCCTTCAGCTATCATACTCAGTGGTGAAAAGCTGAAAGCCTGTCCTCTGAGATCAGAACAAGACAAGGCTGCCTGCTACTCTCACCACTTGTGTTCAATGGAGTACTGGAAGTCCTAACCACAGCAGTTGGGCAAGAAAAAGAGAAAAAAAGGCATCCAAATTGGAAAAGAAGAAGTCAATTATTTCTGCTTGTAAATGACATGATCTTATAGAAAGAAAACCCTACAGGCTCCACAAAATAAACCTATTAGAATTCGCAAAGAAATGCAGTAAAGTTGCAGGTTAAAATAATCAACACACAGAAATCAGCGGAGATCATCTTTAAACAGACGACATATAAGTCCCAGTCTCAGGCTCCACTTCCAGGAAATCCACCTGGGACCAGAGGACTCGAGACATGGTTCCCATGGGTGGTCAGCGGGACCTCCTCCCCGGGAGCAGCCCTGCACCAGGAGCGACTGGCCTTCTGTCTTACACAAGCAGAGCAGCAGACTCGGCAAAACAAGTCAGAAAAAGTACAGCATTTGAGCAGAGGGCGGACAGAACATTTAGCCACAGTTTACATTTTGATATATGTAAAGCTCAGAAAACCAAATCCTGGTTTTGAAACCATACAACTGACATTGCGCTTTTTGCCTCCCAGCCTCACCGAATCAAGGAAAGCTGCCATTCAAAGGGAGACACGGGGCCCCCAAACCAGCCAGCATTTTTCGTTGTAATCGGAAACCCAAGCATTGTTTGAGCTGCAGCTGTTTTCCTGAGGTCCAGAACAAAGGACACAGGTCACCCACGTTATAAAATTCAGTGGCAGCCCTGCCGCATCCAGGGGCATGTGTTTGCATAGCCTTCTACATAATCGTGTGTGTCCGTTTACATAGGTTTTCCTGCTGTGTTCGAAATGCCATTGACTCTGGATATGCAAAATAAAGTAACATTAATAGTTCAACTTAAGTCAAGTGTATTCATGCATACTGTTCAGGGCGGCTGGGAGACGGGAGCCAGGGGCGGCCAGCTGGGCAAAAGGGCTCCATCCTCCGACCTGCTCTCTGAATCCAAGGGCAGGAGTTGGGAGTAAAGACCATCTGTAGGCTGGTTGCCTCTAAAGCAGGAAAAAGTGCTGTGTTGGGGGTGCGGAGTGGGTGCTGAAAATGCTGGAAAAAACAGATGACACACAGTGGCAAAGAAAAGACCATGGAGAAAAATGTCTGTCCCTTTTCATTTTAAAATGATCCATTTCCTTCACATGTTCAGATCCCTTTGCTCTCTGACAACTTGATAGATTGGTTTTACAAAGGACAGCACTGAAGGAATCCAAAAACTGCCACTAACTTAGAGTCAGACTCTCACGGTTGTAAGGAAAGCTTAATAATTGCAAGAAGTGTTGGGGAGACTCTGATTCTTGGTATTTGGGTTCTAAGTTGTGTTGTCAGGATTTTTTTTTTCAGTAAGAGAGTGAATCCCAACTCATACTTACATATATATATATATACTCATATGTTGGCTCAGGTAACCCAAGAACAAGGGCATACATTGGCTTCAGGTAGGGCTGGATCCAGGTGCTCAATAGATTTCTCTTGACCTCCAGGCTTTGTCCCTCTCTGTATTGCATTCATTCCAAGTGAAATGTGATCTTTCTAGTAGCAAGATGGCCAGTAGCAGCTGAACGTTTGTACCCTACCTTCTCGGTAACCCCAGCAGCAGGAAAACTGACCTATTCAATCATCTCAACAAAAGTCCTGGAAAGAGCCTCATTGGACCAACCTGGTCAACAGGTCGTCAGAGTCCTCTGAACAGGTCACCATGCCAAGATGATTCAATGCCCTGACTGTCCAGGTCTGGAGGCCAGTTGGAGTCAATCAGCCTGAACCTCACTGATGAGGGAGAGGAACCCCCAGTAAAAACTGAGGGTCTGTTACCAGAAGAGGGTGGCGTGGCCGCTGGGAAGGCAGAAACCACAGACATCCACGAAACAGGGAAACGGAGCCCCACCCTCAGGCCTGGGCTGTGGTCCTTGCCCCATTGCCCAGGACACTCCTTACCTTGGGCGGCCATCGTCTGTGTGTGGATAGTCAGTATGTCTAGAGGTCCACTTTCCTGTTTTCAGATGCAGCCTCAAAAGAAAAATAAAACGTTTGCTCTAAACAAAGTGCTTGTGTCTCTGGCTGGAACCACTTTAATTATTCAGACTGGCTGCACCAAGGACCCTTATGACTGCAGACTACTTTGGGGGCCGTGTGAGGTGTGCACCTCCGTCCCCTTGGCTCTGCCGTTCCTGGTGCCACCGACCCCTCTTCCAGGGTAGCCCTGCCTCCATTTGCTCACCTTGTGCAGAGTGGGAAGTGCTTTCTGCTCAGGTCACTGAACAGGAACCCGCAGGAGCCAGAGCACATGGAGGCGACTCTTCTAAATCAATACAGAAATGACGGCAGAGACATTTCACCTTCACGGGGTGCAGCTCCAACCGAGTCGGGCGGAGCAGTACAATTGAAAGTAAATGGAATTGCAGGGGTGAGGGTGGCAGGGGCTGGGGGTGGCGAGGTTGCATAAATTCATAGGCATTATAAAAAATATGGGCTGAATCTAAAGAACTTGGCATGGGTTCAGGAGGCAAGCAGACACTGGATTTGTGTGTACCCAGCATGCTTCAGTAGATTTTCAATCTGTTTACAGGTATGCATGACAAACTGCCTTGAATGTATGAGTTATCGGTTCTGCTATAAATGAAATTAATAATATGAGGTGGAAGAGTTGTAGTAATAACACATCACTGAAGCCAGCTAAGCTTGGAGACCAGAGATTGGTTTTCAAGTGAGGGAGGTTTTTATCAGCTGTGGTGCATGGCCAATTGCCCTAGATGTACACCCCGGGTTGTGTAAACAGGAAGGAAAGTCACTGTCAGGTGATTAGCAAGTAAATAAACCTGGGAGGAAGGAGAAGTTGTAAAACAAAGCCACATCCCTCCATGACAGTGCTTTTGGGGGTTCTCCATGCCCAGCCTTCCCCCCAAGGAGGCTGCCACAAAACCAGAAGGTCCCCCCTTATTTGTAGACGAAGAAACAGACACCATGCCGTTCGGGGAATCTCCCAACTTGCTAGCGGTGGGGATGGGACAGGGTGGTACCCTCAGCTCTCACATGAACGTACGCACCAAGTCACCTCCTGCACGCTCAGCAGGCAGTTACTAAGCGTGCTCCTCATTGGTCCACAGCCGGAGTGAGCTGTCACGAGACTGGGAGCCTTTTGGTGGCTCTCATCCTTGCAGAACCATTTCCCAGATGGCGCCCTACTCGGTACTTGTCCGTGACAGTGAATGACGTGTGTTGTCTGTCCGTCCCTGGCAGCACACCGATCTCTCCCCACACACTTCGTGAATACTCACCCCACATCTCCGGGCAGGGGTATTATTACTACTATGACTACCATTTACGAATGACGCTCAGAGTGGTGGCCTGGTCTCTGCCAGCAAACCTGTGGCAGACAGGGCTCCCACCCACTGGCGCTCACCGTTCGCTATGCACAGAACAATCGCAGAAAATTCTGTACAGGAAGTAGAGTGGGGATTGGCAAAGGTGATGTTTGTTTTCCTGAAACGTGCAAACACACACACACACACACACACACACACACACACAGTTCTGTGCTCTCCACAGGCATTTGTTTCCCCATTCATCAAAATATGAAACCTGAATAATTCACCCCAAACTCACATCCAATAATGTAAAACCTCACCGAGATTGACGGGGGAGGAAAGTGAGTAACAAGTCAGCCAGCCTCTGGATCTCCCGTCGCTCTGGGCAAACACAAATTAGGAAGAACAGAAACCACACAGGGGGCAAGGCCCAGCTCTGATACTAGCTCTGCCGGCATGTGGAAGGTTTCCCATTTATTTGTCAGAGGCCAGGAAGCCTTGTAATTATTGAAATAAAGCAGTGTTTCGAAGTCATGTCAAGTAGCTGGCAGCGTAATGATTTGGAGGCACAACTTGCTGTCAGACAATTGAGCTGAGGGCACTGAACCTGGCAGGGCCTTTGCTTGGGCAGCTACAGGAGGCTGATGTCTGTCAGACCTCTAACGGGCAGCATTTAATTGGGAAAGATGCACCTTTTATGCACATGCAAAGACCCTTGGACAGGGTAGAATTGGGCCAAACCTCCAGTTTCCTCTGTCTTTGGAACTCAGGGACCTATTCACCTGATGACAACATTGCTGAAACCCAGTCAACATGAATTGACCTGACGTGGCCTGGGTGTGGCTTGTGTTGTCCTGGGTGTGGGATAGGTGTTGCCTAGTTGACCTGGATGTGGCCTGGGATTGCCTGAGTTTGCCTAGGTTGACATGGTGTACCTGGGTTGACTTGGGTTGAGCTGAGTTGACCTGGGTGTGACCTAGGTATGGCCTGGGTTGATCTAAATTGAGCTGAGTTGATTTGAGTTGACCTAGCTGTGGCCTGGGTTGGCCTGATTTTGGTTTGAGTGTGGCTTGTGTTGGCTTGGGTTAGTTTGGGTTGTCCTAGGGTGACTTTGGTTGGCCTGGGTTGACCTGGGTTGTCCGTGGTTGACCTGGGTTGCCTTGGGTTGTCCTGGGTTGACCTGGGTTGAACTGAGTTGTCCTGGGTTGACCTGGGTGGACCTGGGTTGACTTGGGTTGAGCTGGGTTGACCTGAGTTGCCATGAGTTGCCATGGATTTTCCTGGGTTGAGCTGGGTTGAGCTGGGTTGGCCTAGGCTGGCCTGAGTTTGACTGCATACCACAGGCCCAGACTCCTTGAGGAAGCCTCTTAGAGGATGAGCCTTTCTCCTTGCTGTTATGCCTTGGGGTTATACCCTCTTCTCTGAACATACCTGGAAAAGCTTTTGGGGTGGAAATGGAAGAAGCCAGCGGCTTCCGCAGGGCAGTTGTAATGAGTATGAGTCAGAAGGGCCTTGAGTTCAAGACTAAGAGCCAGGACTGGGACCGATGGAGGTCCAGGAGGCGCCCTGGATGCCAACGTGAGGCCGTCCTCCCCCTCGGGCTGTGCAAGTGCAATGTCAGCCCCTGAGGGGTGCCTGGCTCACTCCGCCCTGCCCCAGGCCTGCTAACACCTGCCTCAGAAGAATGGGTGATGAGGGTCTCACTGATGGGCGTTGGACATGTGGCCCCCTCCCCCTACACACTGAGAACCTCGACGGTTCACATTGCCCTCTGATGAGGCAAGAAGGAGGTTCTGGGGCAGGGCAGGCCCCAAGCTCCAACCCCGCTCACATGACAGCCGTGCACTCATCTGCTCACGCATTAGTCTCTGCCCAGTGTCGTGGCCACTCTCAGCATCAGAGGGATAACTTTCAATCCAGACTTGCCACTGAGGATGTGGCTAATCTCAGTTCCTGTGCTTGTGACATCGAGAACCTCAATGAAAGTGTTGTCCTGGGGTGAAAGGAGGTGGGTGCCATTCTGGAGACTTCCAGAGAGGCCAACACATGGGCTCCATTTCCTGCTTACTGGCTGTGCGATCTTGAGGAAGTGAGTCAAGAGATGATGACGGCTCCCTTGCAGGCAGATGGTGAGGATTTGACATAGGGAAGGCAGCGGCAGCTCTTTTACTTTCTCTTAAACACATGTATTTCCCTGGAATGTGTGTGCGTGTGTGTGTGCAGATAGATACATAGATGATAGATAGATAGATAGATAGATAGATAGATAGATAGATAATAGATAATTGATAGATGATAGATAGCTAGATGAGTGATAGATAATATATAGGGGAGAGAGAGAGAGAGAGACCATATTTTTGTTTCACCTGTTCCCATACACAAACGTTAGGTTGAACCACTAGATCATTTCATGTGGTTCTGTTGAATTCATTGATAGACACATGTATGAATTATTTAATTTCCTTTCACTCATAGTTTGCTACTGTCTGCAAATTCCAACATAGCTCTCGGATCCAGAGAGAGCTCTAGCAGCAAAGTGAAAAGTTGAGTCTAAAGCACCGCCTTTTCTGCCAGTCACCGCCTCGCGCCCAGAGACCGCATACCTGGGCGCACTTGTGGCTCTCCGCATTAGGTGGCGCTGTCTGCAGCTCTGCCTGGGTGGCTGGGCGGGGCGGCCGTGCCTGGCAGTGGGGTTAGGTGTGTCCACCAGCAGTGAGGGATCCGGTCCTTCCCCAGGCCAGGCCAGCCAGGGGGAAGGGCAGACGTGCATTCCCAAAGGAGATGAAGACCTGCACGGACAGGGTGTTGCAGGGAGCCTGACAGGAGGAAGGAATTAACTTGCACAAATGGTGAAGGGCAGATAAAGGATTGAGATTGTGCGCATAAACGGAAGGTTTTGGTTTTCTTTCTGAGGAGTAAGAAGAAAGTAGAATAGTTCCCATTTCACAGGCTCAGGCGTGTGGGTTGAAACACCATTCCTTTGTGTTACAGAACAACCATCTCCAGCCGCCCGGAACTTGCAAAGGCCTAAGCTAAGGTCAGACGGCCCAGGGCGGTTTCCTCCTCTGGTCCTGCCCCCATTCAGGGTGCATTCGCGCAGCTGAACCCCTGCTGGTGCACTGCTTGGGGCTCAGCCAGGCCTGAGTCTTCCCAAGGTCCCACCCAGAGCCCAGGTGCTCACAGTGGTCACTGAGAGAACAAAACAGGAAACCAAGGCATCTAAACACCATCAGCTGCACATACGAGGGAAGTAACCCTAACCTGCAGAGCTGTAACTGTTGAAAAACAAACCCTCTGTAGTGACTCTGCTATCTACACAATCATGAGTTATAGCCTTGCTGTCACTGTGAATTCTACATTTTGCATTTCGTGGTGTACAGCCCCTTCCTCTTCTTCCTCTATGGCTGGAGTGCACGGAGCACTGGCACGGGGCAATGCCTCGTCTCCCTAAGACAACACCGTGGAGAGATGCACTGATGGCCCCCACCTGGCAGGAGCAGCACGCTGGTGCTGTTTGGACTCAAGCAGCCTGACTCCAGAGCTGTATTGTTTTCCTATGGCTGCTGTGACAGGTGACCATATACTCAGTGGCTTCAACCACGTAGCCGTATCGTCTCACCGTTCCGGGGCTCAGGAGTCTGACGTGGGTCTCCCTGGGGAAAGATCAAGGTGCCAGCATGGCCACGTTCCTCGGCAGGCTCCAGGATAGAAGGCGCTTCCTGTCTTTTCCAGCTTCCAGAGGCTGCTGTGTTCCCTGGTTCGGGGCCCCTTCCTCTGTCTTCACAGCCAGCAGCAGTGGCTGAAGCTTTTCTCACATCCATATCTCAGACATTCCTTCCATAGCTACATGCCTCTCTCTGACCCCTGCTGGGAAAGGGTGTCAGCTTCTAAGGACTCATGTGATTACACTGGGTGCACGCAGAAGATCCAGGGTCGTCTGCCATCTCGAGGGTTTTAACCTTTAGCTCATCTGCCAAGTGCGTTTTGCCATGTAAGATAACATACTCACAGGTCTGTGGCATTAGGAGGGGGGCCGATGGGGGGGGACGGCATTATTCTGCCCGCCACAAGAGCCCACAGCTGCCCGGACTTCTCTGCACAAGGCTCACAGCCATGATTTCCGAAGGCAGTTTTTCTTCCACTCCACTTTTCGTGACTTGCCTCTCCACCCCCTCCCATTGGCTTTTGAATGTTTTCCAATTCCTGGCTATAAAAATATTGCCTCCATTTGAAATGCTCCCCAAACACTATGTACATCTTTCACATCCTGAATAGACAACATCCGAAAGCCATCCACCCATTCAAAACCGCCTGCTATTCCCCCACTGTTTCGGTGGGCAGCTAACCTCAGCCATAAATTGAAGTCCAGAGCTATGAGGTGAATGGGACTTTGCAGGGCCATGTGTGAAGAAGACACCCGAGGGACCACTGACTCGCTCATTTATCTGACCCAGATAATAGGTTAAGTGTGGCAGAGCTGGTTAGCGTGGCCGCTCTGAGTAGGAATTTAGTCAGAATATTAACTCCCTGTAAGGCAATTTCTGCTTGATCTGATCTAATTTGCTCTGAGTGTGTGTGAGATAGATTTTAAACTGAAGTTGATGCACGCGTCCTGAGCGTGTTCTGAGCAGTAATGAGCCGGTGAGGGGCAGGCAGGGGGACAACGCCGAGATGGAAATGAACCCCACTTCCTCTGAGACCCCGTGTTTGCCTTGCAGGTGAGACCAAAAAGAGGAACCGTCTGAAATATTGACGACAGGAAAGGAGGGCAGAAGCAGTGGGCAGGGCCCTGAGGGCAGGCGGTCTGGCCAAATCTCCGAGTAGGTCGGCGTTTCCCTGAGTGGGACATCTTAGCTGAAGATGGCTGGGTTGCCCCCCAGAGCAGTGCGTTCGTGCTGGGTGAAGCTCAGGGGTTCTCAGGAGCAGAAACACTGGCAGCTTCACCTCCATGTCACAGACACCGCTTCACCTCTCACAGCAAGTCTGTTCTCACTCTCTGCCCCACAAGGGCACAGTAGGTTCTGGGAGTATAAAAGTGAAAAGTCGCAGGGAAATGTGACCCCACAGCGAGAGTGCTGAGAACGGCCCTCTGTGGTCCCCTCTCTTTCATGCACACATATGTCCACATGTACATGGACACACACATATATAGACACACACATGTAGACACATATGGACACACACAGAAACACATACCCTCATTAGTTGTTTTGGCTTTAATAGCTTAAACTCTTGCAGGAAAAAAAAAAAGGAAAAGATAATTCCTTGCAATAATGGAGGAGATCTGGCTTACGGACTATTTCACATATTTATTTAACACTTACTCAATTGCGAGACCTTGTGTTAGGATGAAGGACCTGTCAGTAATCACAAGGGACACAGACACTCACCTTCTGGCACCTTGTGAGTTCATTGATTTCATCCACCTTCCCAGCCAGCCTGTGAAGGGGGAGGCATCCCCCCTCCTAGGTGAGGCACCTGAGGCTCGTCCCGGTCAGGCAACAGGTATGTGAGTGAGTAGATGTAGAAGCGGGGCCAGCTGACACATCACTTCCCACCCGACAAGCTCAGCTCCAGGCAGAGGGCACAGGAGACGCATCTTACCTGACCTCAGCTGTGTCCCAAACATGAGGCTGTAACTTTAAAGTTAGGCATGACCCCCCCACCCCAAGTTCAAGAGACAAAGGAGCCCGAGGAGGGGTGGCCAGTGTCCTGGCTGCAGCCCTGGGAACATGGATGGGTGCTCTGGGGTGCACCCCCTCCTGGGATCGACTCCCTGGGGATCCTGGTGTCCTGTGCAGGGCTGAGCCCACAGCACACACGCTAAATAACAACCAAATGAATGAGATTTGCATTTTACTCGTGAAGGAGAGAATCAGATTGGGACTCCAGGCACTGGCGTTCTTTCCTTCTCTCCTTCACGCCTGGCTCTTAGGCATGTGGAAAGACGGTGGTGTAAACAGCAGCGATAGCCGTGATGACACATGCTGTTGGCCATGCTCAGGCCCTCGGCACTGATGCTTCCATCACACCACCGTCCTGGTGAATGTTCACCATCCCGTTTGAAGGTGAGGAAAAGAGGCTCTGAGTGGTGGAGTGATTTACCTCAGGATGCACAGCACATATGTGGCAAAGCCGGGCTGGACCAAGGCTGAGACCCAATCCTACCTCTTAATTGTGCACCACTGTGCTTCCCTCGTGTGCACATTCTGTGTTTGACGCCCGTGCCGCCCACCTGAATCGTAACGAGAGCCACATGTGTAGTTTAAAATGTTCTAGCAGACATTAAAAAGACCCAGGTGAAATGGACTTTAGTAATATATAAAACCCAGTATACGCAAAATATAATTTCAGCAAATAATCAATACAAATATTATTGAGTAGGCATTTTATGTGCTTTTTCTCCCACGAAGTCTTTGAAGGGGGTGTGTGTTTTACACTCATAGCCCAGCCACGTTCGGACTAGCTACGTTTCAAGAGCTCACCAGCTGCGCGTGGTCTGGGTCTGCTGTAGGCAGGACACACAGACCTCCCTGGTGGGCACAGGCGCTCAGAGCAGGCCACCGTGAGACGCATCCGGCTCTTTTCCATTGGGTGAAGTGAGTTAGTCCAGAAAAGCGCTTGAGGGAGCATCTGTCACGTGAGCGTGAAGGAAATTTACAAGCTATCACCATTGTCATAGTTACCGAGACATCAGGGAGGCCGCACAAAGCTCGGCTCTCACTGCCTGCAGTGAATATCTCCATCTGTGACTGTACCTGAGGCTCCTTCTCTTAGTATCGCACGGGGTTTCCCTGTGGAAACCAGCAGCCCTCACACACTCCCCGTCTACATGGTGAGGTCAGGTGGTTCCGGGACAGCGTACGGCCCAGGCCATCCCAGGGGCCACAGAGGGACTGTTGGGGACACTCAGGGCTTCGGGGACGAGGACCGCAGAACTGTGCCTTGCGTACAGTCACGTACAGCGTGCTTGCTCTGCTTCCCTCGCTCCCCTTGGGAAAACCTGCGTGTCCCAGCACACGGCTTCCACAGGGTGCTCCTCCTATGGAAAGATGGGTGAAGAAGGTTCCACTGTGTGGACGTCACACTTGTTGTTTGTCCACGACAGGAATGCAGCCCTGGCACAGGCTCCAAGGGGGGCGCGCCTGGAAAACGTTGTGCTGAGTGAAAGAAGCCAGACGCAAAAGCTTCATGTCGTGTGATTCCGTTGATCTGAAACGTCCAGAACAGGCACGTCCATGGAGACCGAGGTGGATACAGTGCCAGAGGCTGAGGGCTGAGGGACGGGAAGGGAAGGCTTACTGGGCTGGATTTCCTGTTGGGTAACGGACGCGTTCTAGAACTAGACAGAGGAGGAGCAGCTCAACATCAGGCCGGGCTCAATGCCCCTGGGTTGTGTTCTTTAAAATGACGGACATGGCAGGTGAAAAAGTGATGGGACAGTGCCTTCGGGATTGTAGAAAATGCTTTGGGAAAACGTGATCAGTCCTCTTCTTGCATTCAAAGAGGTTGTGTAATGCTTTTTAACACACAGACTTTTGACTAATATACATTATTTTCACTCCATGTCGTGTACCTATTAATATCCAGAGAAGATGGCTGTAGGAGTCATTTTGGGAACACAGCATCCATGCCCCTTCCTAACCTTACTCCAACTTCCTCCTGGGGAGCTGACCTTGCTCCGCTGTGTGGAGCTGGGGCAAGAAGCAGGTCCAGGGCCTGCCTCCCCATCAGGAAGCTGGAGGGACCAGGGCAGCTGCCTCCTTTCTCCACCCCGAGCCATTGAAGGGTCTGGCCACATCCTGAGCACGGTCAACCCGCTCTCTAGGGATTTTTACCCTTGAGCCCGTGGCTTGAGGGCGGCCGAGACGATGGGTCCTGTCCGTGGGACCAACCCCATGGCTTTTGGGGGCTTACTTCTCTAGCCGCCCCCAACTGGGAACTTTCCAGACCCCCAGCCAGTGGTTTCTAACCCTGCTGCATGTTAAAATCCCCTGAGAAGATTAAAAAAATTAATTCTCATTCCCACAATGCCATCCCCTGAAAGTATTATTTAACTGGGTCCTGTGGTCTGGGCATTTTAAAAAAAATCTACCTAGGTAATTCTAATGTATAGCCAGCTACGGTTGAGGTTACTGCTCAGCCCGTCCTGCTCCCCCAAAGAAATCCCCTTCCCCCCCTTAATGTGGTTAGAATCAGAGTCTCTCGACTTGCAAACAAAAAACCCTACACATTACAGTAGGGCACCTAGGTACACCCATTGGGAACCAGCGTTGCACCTAAATATATGTGGCTGGGGAAAATGCTCGTTGGTTTTGGTTCCTTTGTCTTTCCTTGGGAGTGGTCAGTGTTGACTTATCCATGCCAGTCCTTCACAGGCAGCAGGCTCCCTTCCCTGTGTGCGGGGCCCCAGATCTTCTGAGACCGCTGGGGCACGTGTAGGAGGCCCCTGCTGTTTGTCCTGTGCCCTTTAACTGGCTTAAGAGCAGCACAGTCTTAGCTGAGCAAATATTTAAAAGCTGCACATAACCGCTCGTGCTTGCTTTGAGAGATCACTTTCAACAGGACCTCCGATCTGCCGTGATCAATAAAGTAACGTCCCAGTGAGCGTGAGGACGGGGGACGGGTTCCCAGGGGGAAGGCAGTACCCTCCTCCTGAGCGTGCTGAGACCGAGGATGGCTGATTTCAGCGGTCCCAAAGCTGGGGAGGGAACGTGGGGCTGTCCTTTTCCTGGGAAGCCCCATCAGACAGCACCCTAAATAACTCTTGTCAAATGTTTAGTTCTGAGTATGAGGATCAAAACGCTGAAAATGGAGAGTAAATCTATAAATCTCATTTTCCTTGTTTAAAAATGTCATTCAATCTGGATTACGGTCTGGGTGCTCTGACCCATCAGAAGGTATTTGTGACTGTTCAAGTGAAGGTGAAAAATGAGAGTCTCGAATGGTCTTTATTAGGTCAAAATGACAGAGGGAGACGTCTCTTGTTTCCCCTGAGAACAAGTCCCCCAGGGAGGAGAATCTGGGTAGAGCACCCAGGACAGGCCTTACTCAAAGGACATCTGTGTGTCTGTCTGTCTGAGGTTTTGTTAATTCCCCAAAGTACAAGGACATTATTTATCATGGGCTCCATTTGTAATTCATGACTATAATTAGCCCGTGCGTTAATTCTGCACATGCAATAAAACAGCACCAAGAGTTGGCCACCTCAGAGCACGCATGTCACTTGAGGTACAATATGCAAATTAACAGGTCCAGTAACCAAACAAACAGACACAAGGCATGTAGACCAAAGGGCTTTTTAAGAAGTGACAGGATGATGGATGAGTGAGCATGGCTTTTCACGGAAGGATTATATTTCTAGATCCTGAAGGTCGGAAGGAGTCCGTCCACAAAGCTGACAGTTGCAAGGCCAATGGCCACCAGTGGGTCCCAGGCACTTTTAAAGCTCACAAACGTTTCTTCAGTCCCAGCCTGTCCAATGTAAGAGCCATTAGCCAGATGTGGGTATTTTAGTTAATTAAAATTAAACTGGAGTATTTACCGCGTTTCCCCCAAAATAAGACCCGGCTGGACAATCAGCTCTAATGCGTCTTTTGGAACAAAAATTAATATAAGACCCGGTCTTATTTTACTATAAGACGGGGTATAATATAATATAATATAATATGATATGATATGATATGATATGATATGATATGATATAATATATAAGATAACCAGGTCTTATATTAATTTTTGCTCCAAAAGACACATTACAGCTGCTTGTCTGAATTGGTCCTATTTTCGGGGAAACAGGGTTGTTTGAGTCGTACTAGCCACATGACAAGTACTCAACAGCCACACGTCCCGAGAGGCTGCTATCTTGGGTGGGGCAGGTCTAGAACATTCCAGCATCACAGAAAGATCTCTGGGCAGTTAGAGCAAATCCTCTAATCCTGCCTTTTTATCTCTTCCAATCTTTGCACACCTATAATAAAATAAGCAATTGCCAGTGCAGGAGAGAATTTCTCACTTGTAAATACTACTGTTACCTTTTTATTCTGGAGTGCACATGTGCACACACGCATACACACACACGAGACTCAGCCAAAACCAAAACTCCCAGTGAGCGGATACCCGGGGGCCACTGGGCCTTCGGTGGCTTGGACATCTGTTTGCATGTCAGAAGATGGATGATAACTGACAGCCTTACAGCACTATTAACCCTTTATGGGCATGAGTCTGGCAAGGTGATGGGGTGTCTCCTGTGTCTTCTTCTGTGCCAGAGGGTGACTTCTGATGTAAATTCAAGATCCCTTTCGGTAAGACCCCTGGACAAGGGCAACGCGAGAAGCAGGCCCCAAGTTGCAGGTAGAGGTTCCCATACGGCAGACCAGTCTTCCGCTGGGAGCGTGGTGGAGATCTGCTTTCTTGGCATTTCCGGCTTCCAGATGCCACCGGCACTCCTTGGCACGTGGCCTCTTCCTCCATCCTCGAAGCCAGCAGTAGCGGACTGAGTTCTCGCCTTGTATCACCCAGGCGTTGCGTCCATCGTCACGTCTCTTTCTCTGACTCTGACCCCCCACTTCTATCGCCTCCCTCTTCCACTTTGAGGGACCGCTGTGATTGTCCCGGAGCCACCGGGATAATGTCCCTCCCCTAAGGTCAGCCGACTGGCGATCGTGACTCCATCTGCAATGTAACTGTCCTTTGCCACGTAACCTGGTCCCAGGTTTGGAGGATTAGGATGTGCTTGGCTTTGCGAGGGGGGCGTGTGAGTCTGCCCCTGAGGATGCCCTCAGTGTTTCACTTGACAGTGTCGTAGCTTTAATTGTCCAGGGCATGTCCTCACACCAGAAAGGTAGGATTGCTGAGATAGACAATTTCCTACTGTGTGTTCCCACCGTTTCCTACTATTAGGGGGGAAGTTCGACAAGTAGACCTACCGAGTCGTGTTTACCTGCTGCCACCTTCTTTCCAGCAACACTAAGGACACACCGCTCCCAGAATGCGACCTTCCAGCCAGGGGCAAGGAGAGCCTCCAGAGGTGGGGGTATGGCTCCCCCTGTGCTTTCTGCCTTTGCTGGGTGTTTCTGGGTTAAGGACCAGGAAGGGATGCGCATTCTGTCTCTCCTACAGTATTTTTCGCACCTGTTCCCGTTCGCCTTCGTACCTGTTTGGTGGCACTCCACATGCAGTACCTTTTTAATACCTCATTCCTTAGCATGGGGCCCTGTAGCAGTGACACATGGCCGATGACGACAAGCATTTGTTTAATGATACTAGTTTTCCAGTGTGATAGTGAAGGAGATTATTTAATGAGGCTGAAGTCAGTGTTACTTAACGTTGCATTATTTAACACCACGTTACAGAATTCTTTGATAAATCACGTTATACAGTGACGCTGCGGGATTAGCTACATACCTCGTGTTGTTGTTAAGAGCGGAGGCATGCCTGGCTCCCGCGCAGTGCTTGGCGGCAGCTCCTCCTCCTATGGAAACGAACTGAGGAGCATCTGCACGGAGCGCGCCAGCCCGAGGCCCCAGGTCTGAGTAACTGCAGGGACGTTTCTTTGTGTTGCAGAAATTAGCCCTGACCCAAGAGAAGAAGTGCCCGCATACTGATTTCAGTTGGACAGTCAGTGGCACGTCAGGGTCATTGTCGAGGAAATGAGGTAAACACCAATTAGTTTTTACTGCCTTTCACCTCGGAATGTAAATCTTGGGAATAGGTAGGCCTCCTCGCCTGCTGGGGGCTCAGGACTGGCGTGTGTGTGTTTTAATAAAACGGTTGGTTCGTGCCGGGGGCAGCTGGAGAACGGGCAGATCCGTGGGTGATGCTGGAAGTTGGCGTATGCTTTAACTGGAGCACAGAGGAAGCGCAGTGGGGCTTTGTCCGCCAAACCACGTGCTGTGCGCACGGCTCTCTGGTGAGAGAAGTATGATGCCCCCTCTGAGTTTGGTAGGAGAGTGACTGGTGCAGAGCGCTGCCTGCAGGCTTTCTCTGACTGAGCAGCGCACCGTGGTCATGGCGTGTTGAGAATGTGTCCGGCCAGTAAAATCAGTTCCGTGAGAGCAGGGCCATTCTCACCTTGTTCATGCTGGGTCTCTGTGCTTGTCACTGTGTCCAGGGCATAGCAAGTGCTCACGTTTCTGGCCAAGACAGATTTCAAAAGATTGACTCTAAATGTGAAGGAGGTGCTCAGGACCCTTTTCTTGGCAAGTAGCAGAGCTCCAACTAAGTCTGGGTTGAGCAAAATAGGAAATGCATGGGCTTGTACATAACCGAAAAGTCCAGGCAGTCAGCTTCAGGCATGGCTGGATCAAGGTGCTCACATTACTTTGTTAGGATTCACTCTCTCTTTTTCTTGTTCTTCTTTCCTTGAGGATGGCATAATTCTCAGACATGTTTGCTCCTCCAGTGGCAAAATGGCCACCAGGACTCCAGGCTTACTAAGTTGGAAACCCAATCAAAAGATAATTTCTTTCCCAGTAATTTTCAGGCCAAAGTCCTGTGGTTGTGTCTCACTGGTCTGCCTTAGGTCTGTGCAATGAGCTGATGACTGTGGTCAGGAGGATGGGTTCTGCAGACTCTCCATGCCTGGGTCTGGGATCAGTCTCATTGGAGCACATGGACTCAGGATGGGGCAAGGTGCCTTCCCAAGGGGAAAATGGTGCCCTGGTGATAAGCTGTGGAAAGCAGGTATGCACCACATTCTTCTGTGGGAAGGTCACCTGGCCAGCCAGCAAAGGCACAAGAATGGCAAAATGAAAGCCACAAGGCCTGAGTTTGGTAAAAGTTTTGCCACCTGATAGCGCTGTGATTTGGGTTAAATATCTTCATTTCAACACAGTTAAAGACACTTTTCCTGCCCACCTCACTGGGCCTTGTGAGGAGATGACGTTGTGTATGACAGCATTTTGTCACAGCAGACCACAGCTTAGGCAAAATGCCCTGGGTTCTCAGATTGTCCCATAAATACAGAGCACTCAGTTAAATTTGAATTTCAGATAAACAATGGATGATTTTCAAATGTGTTCCATGTAATATTTGGGACATACTAATATAAAAAAATGTTTTTTGCATGGGACATGCATATACTAGAAAATATTTGTTTATCTGACATTCAAATTTAACTTTTTTTTCTTTTTTCTGACTCTGGCAACCTTACTGTGATCACTGTATGAGACCAAGACAGTGAGCCTTACACACATTGAACCTCTGTCTTCTTTCTTCTCCACGTGTCTGGGAAGGTGGTGGTCTCACATCTGGAAGCCATCGGGGGCTAATTGGCTCAGGGAACCCACGAAGCCGTCGTTCTGAGATGGGGCAGCAGCTTCCCCAGAAGACAGGCCCAAAGGATGAGTCATATTCCAAGTGGAAGGTCAAGAGGATGTGAATTAAACGTGTTCAGTCATGGAGAGAATCAGGGAGGGAGAAGGGCTTGTTGCCAAAGCCCCAGTTCCCCAATGAAGGAGGTATTTTTGTGCGAAGTAAAGAAAATTGTCTTAGACTAAATAAAGGAAGCGTGGTTTCATGGAGTTGGAGGTAAGCCCGTGGAAGTCATTTCTTCAAGACCCCCAGGACACAGGTGTGCACAGAGCATCTCCGTTCCCGAGTGTGTTTGTGGACATGCCCTGAACGCTTCCTCTGGGCCCCGTGTGTCTGGCCCCGGGAGTCAGGAGTTCCCTGCCCACTCAGGGAGACGCGTAAGTCACAGGTAATTAAGGAGGGGTCTGATGTCAGAGATACAAACAAAGCGCGGATTCTGCAGGAGATGTTGAGGACGGTTCCCTAAGCTGACTGTGATTTCACCTACTTCTACGTCTACCGCTACGTCTGGTAGGCGTAGGTCCAGCTCTATGTCTACATCTACGTCATGGGCTCTACCATTACACCACGTAGTGTCAGCTGAGATTAGGGGTGGCTGCTGATAAGAGAAACACCCTCCTGTCACCCAAAGCAATGGCTTAAAAAGTTGGATCAAAGTTGATTGTTCGCAGGTAGAAGCCTGGTGGCAAGCATCCAAGATATGGTAGAAAATAGTGCCATGCTGTCATCTGGGGTTTTGGGTTCCGTCTTTCTGCCCACTCACCCAGCACATGGCTTTCATCTTCCCAAGCAGCTCATGGTCCAGCCTACACTTGAGCTGTAGGGGGGAAGAAGGAAGGACGGGGTACCCAGGAGTCAGCCTTCACCAAAGTCCCATGTCACACCTTTACTTGTGTCTCATTAGAGAGAACGTAGCCAGATGGTTACGTGTCTATGTGTGCCAATCAACACCAGGGTTTTCCCTCCCTAGGAAGGAAGGGGAGAGTGGCTGAGGGATGCAGGCCACACATGTCTTCTCATTCGCTTTGGAGGAGGTAATGCTGCCATAAGCAGTCAGACAAGTGGCAAGAATTGCAAAACAAGAGAGCCATCACAGTGAGAGTTGCTATTTATGTCTGAGTGAGGTTGGAGGGAACAGTGCAGGCACACAGCATTTCTACGGTAGGTTTTGCAGGATTTGGTGACTAAACAGCAAAATGTGAGACAGAGAAAGAGGGTGACATGTTTAAGTCTGGGAGACGGGTTGGGTGGTGATTTCTTTAACTGAAAGGAAAGTGAGTGCATTAGAAATGTCTGCAGGGCATTGAGGGGGCCAGTGAGTACTTAGTTGTGAATAGGGGACTAGAGCTGTGGAGACAGACTAGAATGGGAGATGGTGACATGGTGCTGGCATCGTGGAAAGGACCAACGTCAAAGAGGCTGGTACAAGAGGAGCCACAGGACAAGCACAGAGGCAGCAGCAGGGCTGGGAGACAGCAGCTGTAACAGTCAACGGGGGAGAGAGTGTGGGAAACTAAGGGCAAGATGTCAGCTTCTAAATAACACTCCCACCAAACGGAAGGAGGGCTGATGGGACCCCATAGACTCAAGGGCTGGGGCCAGCAAGAGCAAGATGAGATGGGAACATCCTCTTGTGCCAAGATTAAAGAAGTGCTCAAAACTTGTGGGAGAACGAGCAAAAGAAACGCTTGGCCAGCTTGAGGGGGCTTCAACTGGCCAAGTCTAGGGAAATTTTAGCCTCAAAATGAAAAGGACAGAAATAGTTTTTAATGCATCAAATCAGGAAAAAAAAAGAACCTGAGTCCATAGTCAAATGAATGCATGAATGAATGAATGAATGAATGAATAAATTAACATTATTTAAAGTTAGGGTACATAGGAAAGATCTTCTCTGCAGGGAAATGCCAACTACCAAATGTAGAAGAATAAAAGAAACAGGAAATCACCACTTTGCAGCTACCGTCTTTACTGGTTCAGGCAAGAATCATGAGTGGGTACAAAAGTCACGGGATCAAAGACGGTTGGTGAAGAGGCCCTCCAAGTCCGATACTGTTAATTACTTATTCCTTACTCCAGGCAAAGGATAATTTAATAAGGCAGAGACTGGCAGACACCACCTTAAACAAGTGTTCTCACTGAACATGAAGTATGATGGGAAAAAGCAGCTTCACGTACCCCCGATGTGAGGGGCCCAGGAGGGGACATGTCACAGGGAGTGTTCTGACCAAAAATGATTATCTGGGATCAAATCATGAGGAAACGATCAGATAAACACATTGGAGGGATATTCTGCAAAATAACTATCCTGCACTTGTCAAAAGATCAACGCCAGAAAAGACAAAAATAAAAGTAAAGTCAGGGGACCTGTTCCAGATTATAAGGGATTAAGGGAATTTTGCAACTAAAGGCACTTTGTGATCCTTATTGATCCTGGATTTTTCCTGGATTAAAAAAATTAAACAGCTGTAAAAAGTGTTATTGGGACAACTGGAGAAATTTGAATATGAACAATATTTTAGATAATAAAATTATATCAGTGTTGCATTTCTTGTGTATAATAACAATATTGTAGTTACGTAAGAGAACGCCATGGTTTTCAGGAATTACATGTTGAAACAATAACAAAATGTCCTGATGGTTGTATGATTCAAATGGTTCAATAAAACCGTACATACTATAAGTATGCAGGTCAGTGTATGTGTGCTCATTGTACTAGTCTTGCAACTATGTGTTTTTCAAAATAAAAGTTGTGAGTAAAGAAGAGCAGATGTGCACACCGAAATATTGCAGGTATGTTTGTGAGTCCATCTATCTGTGCCCCTACAAACACAACCCATGCGTGGACATAGCCATTCTGATATTTTGAACCGGTCCGGACAGAAAAGAGAGCATCCACTCATAAAGATGCATGCTAAGGACTCTTCACATCAAAAAACAAGCAGAACAGTCTGAAAACAAACCGGTGGTCCATCCATCAGTGATTAAAAAGTGAGACATTTATAATGTGGAATTTTATGCAGCTGTTCAAACGAATGCCTTTTGGCAGAGGGTGGGCTAGCTAGGACAAACTTCACCACTGAAACCAACCAAAAATGCTGGGGGGAAGAGAAAACTTTAAAATGCATGATGTGCCAGCAAGAAAGTGAATTATTCTTGGAGGCCAGGATCTGATTATTCCTGGGAACCAGAGAGGTGATGAGAGCAGGGAAGCTGGTCCTGCCTAGAGGGCAGCTGACAGCGAAGTGTGTTTGAACCTGGGTTTTAGAGCCTCAGGGCTGCAGGGCAAGAAAGCAGATCTCCGGACCTGTCCAAGGTGCTAAGTCTGCCAGGAATTTTTCCCACTTAAAGGTGGGCCCCTAAAGGGCTGCACCCCAATAGGAGGGGAAGTGGAAACAAATCCACTCTCAGGAGCTGTACTGCCAGTGTCCTCTCCAACCTCAAGGCACATGTGCTGCAGGGCAAGCCTACTCTGAAATTGATAATCTGAGAGCTCGGCAAGGTAGGCTGAATTTACATTACCACTCTGTCTGCAAAACCCCAAAGGGAGAATGCAGTTCAAAATAGTCCTGGTCGGCAATGATACTGGAAGCCTGCAGAAGTGAAAGGAGATAACCTCTCCTTCAACACAGATCTCAAGGAATTCCCATGGATGGAGATCCAAGTAAATGGAAGTTCATTCAAATTCGTGAACTCACAGGAACACCAGGCACCCTGAACAACTACTAACAAGAAAACCAGAGAGAATAATAACTATTAGATATTCACATTATCAGGTCCAGAATATAAAATAAGTGTGTTTAATTTGTTTAGGGAAATGAAATAAAAAATTGCAAAAATGAGGAAAGTGCAAGAGAATATAAAATGACCCAACAAATTTGAGAAAGAACCAATTACAAAAAAAAAAAAAAAAAAAAAAGAGGATTAGGATTACAACTCAACAGATGGGTTTACCCGCAGATTACATGCAGCTGAAAAGATCACTAGTCTACTGAGATATGCACCTGAAAACATTATCCAAAATGAGCCCAGATAGACAAAGAAATAAAAAAATATACAAGGAAAACTGACACAAAACATGGCCTGAAAACACACAATATGCATCTATCCAGAGCTCCAAATTGGAGGACAAGGGAAACAAGCCAGACACAATGGCTAGAATTTTCCAGAACTGGTGAAAGATACCAATTCACAGATTTAGAAAGCATAATTCATCTTAATCAGGATAAGTAAATTAAAAAACCAATCATTCCAACACATCTAGATACATTTTGGTGAAACTACAGAACACTAAAGACACCATCTTCAAGGCACCAGAGAAAAGACAGATGCTTGCAAGTTATGACAATCAGATAGCAATTAATCAGCTTTTTCAATAGCAACTGTACGTATTCTCCTCTACAATTTCCTACGATCTGCAGTAAGGATTGCCTTTATATTTATTTCCTTAACCCACAGTGAATTGGATGTTGCCTATGATGTTAGTACAATTTTTTTCCTTGCAGGAAAATCCAGTTGTTCATCATCATTTATTGAAAACTCCCTCACTTTTACCTCCTCTGCTCTGCCGTGCCAGCTCGGTCATAAATGCAGTGTCCACCAATGGGTAGGTCTTGGCTTGGACTCTCCTCTATTCCACTGGTCTGTTGGATATTCTTGGGGCCCCACTATTTGTAGGAAACCCTCTTCATTCTGCTTCTTCTCCCACATGTATTGGCTCTTCCTGTCCGTTTGCACTTCTGCTTAAAGGGTAGAATGCATGATCTTGTCGC
The DNA here is from genome assembly GCF_004115265.2 of Rhinolophus ferrumequinum. Taxonomy (NCBI): domain Eukaryota; kingdom Metazoa; phylum Chordata; class Mammalia; order Chiroptera; family Rhinolophidae; genus Rhinolophus; species Rhinolophus ferrumequinum. Next base: position 1,926,544 of record NC_046306.1, read on the forward strand.
GTTACACAGATGTATGTGACAGGGCATTGCTCAGATTTGCTACAATTGCACCGAATCTATAGGTCAATTTGGAGGGAATTGATGTATTTTAAAATACTCAACCTTTAGATCCATTAATATAATATCTTTTTATTTACCTGCGTTTTCTTTATGCATCAGTAAAGGTTAACCATTTTGTCCCATGCCGGTGTTGCAGAGCTCTTGCTCAATTCTCCCTGGGTATTTAGCATTTCGGTGTCTTTGTAATTAATATGTTTTCAATTTTCATTTCAATTTTCTGCTGGTATGGTGACAGGAAATTAATTTCGTAGAAGTTTTTTTTTTTTCCCAGATACCTTAATAAACTGTCTTACTATTTTAAATAATTTGTCTGGGAATTCTACACATAGTTATTCACAGTTTTGTTTGCTTTCAAACCTTTACCATATATTATTTCTTCTCATGTTAATTCTGTTATATGATAGTTTCCTATTTTATTTATTTCATTAATTGTTTCTCTTATACGTATTATTTCGTCCTTCTGTTGAACTTTGGTTGAATCTTCAATCTTTTGATAATGTGCATACATTTATTTTCAACGTTCCTTCTTTTCTAATGTAAGAATTTAAGGCTCTTTTGACATGCAGGGCTCTTGTCGCCACTCACTGCTAAACGTTTCCTGATTTTTTCATGACTTATTCTTTGACCCAGAAGCGAATCATACATATGTTTTCAAAACTATGTAAACATATGGATTTTAAGTTATCTTGTAAAATGTATTGTTTTCTGTTTTAATTGCAGCCAGATAATTTGGTCTGTATGATACCCCTTTCCTCAGCTGAGCTATGGCTCAGTATATGTGCATAGTCAGTTTTAATAACTGTTCTGTGTGTCCTTGAAAAGAATGGGTGTTCTGTGGCTGTTGAACGCAGCCTTGGCTCCGGGAGGCACATGGGATCTTGGTGATGGAGGTAAGTCCCCTGTGGGCCATGATCTGAAAAGTATTGGGAAGCACTGACATGACCACCCCCACTCCGGCAAGCCAGTCTCAATGTGGGACCGTAGAGTTTTCTAGGAATGGCTTCCTAGAAAGGGGCTGAGGAATGGCCTGAGCAAAGCATTAGCACCGAGAGAAAGGCAAGTTTGAGTGACAATGAGTTTGGTTGTAGCCATTGTTACTCTCGCAGAACATGGACTGAACCTGGACTTTGTCAACCCAACAGCAATTTATGCTTTTCCATCCGGACAAAGGGAAATGACTGCTTGATCTGTAAGTGAATATAATTTTTAAGAGCCCATAAAGTATTATTGGTTAAACAGAATAAAGGCATAGTAAATTTCCCAGCAAGAAACAGTGCAGTTATTCTTTGCTGTGGAAAATAAACACTAAGCTCTAAGTGGTATTTTTGGACGCATCCATTGAGAAGCGAAATCAGCCGGTCCTCCTCTGCACTGTGTCGCATTTGGGTGACAGACAGCTGCTGAATGACTGCCTGCAATGGGTAATTTTGCCATCCACAGCCTCACTCTGCTCATTTGGCATTAGGAAATCTCAATACTTTTGTAAATGACTGAAAATATTTGACATGTATGTCTCAGTCCCTGAATACAGTAGAGGTTGTGGAAAGAAATCTTGGTTAAACACTCAGCTTTTGAACAGGGAGCTCCAATACAAGTAGAAATAGTGTGTGAAGTAACCAAGGCAGAAAAGCTTCAGTGCCAGCTTGCCTGCCCTGTCGCAACACATTTAGTGTCACACACTTGGACGTGTTTTTGGAGGTTAATGAAGGAACAGGAAGACTGCCACCTCCTAACTCTCTTAGCAGATAAAACCTTGTCATTGTTGAGATATGTAATTCCATGATTTCCACTAATGATTCCACGGGAAGTCCAGTGGAATTCATCACAGATACAATCAGGAGAATTACAGATATCACTGGCTTTGCAAATCGGTTCCATTCCAAACGAGGTATCATTTTCTGCCAGCAGTTTTACGATGTGAGAAGTGAAGTGACACCATGAGAACCAGAGTCAATGGGAGTTAGAAATGGATGCAGTCAGAATTTAGATATTCTGGGACACATCCCAGACATGCCCCCGAAGAATTTCAAAGAATGGGAAATTTGTCTGGACTATCAGTCAAAAACAAAACAAAAACAAAAACAAGACTCAGTGGCAAACAGCGGCACTTCCTGTATAATCCTGCCACAGACCAAAATGGCGGCACCTTCACCCTGGTTCCTACTCTACGCGGGTGAAGCTGACTGGAGAGGAGAAGCTACAGTGAAGCCATTAAATGTTTGTAAAGGCATGGACTATCTCGCTCCATCACAAAGATGTTAATCAGAATAGTAGGCAACTAGGCTTCTCAGAGTTTATTTACCCCACTGAGCAGGAAAAGGGGTGTGAGCTTTCCCAAGGAGTCCCAGGTTGCTACTTGGCTCTTTGGTTACTTTTTGCTTCTTATCTGAGTCACCTTAAAACCCCACCGCAACTGGTTTAAGCAGTAAAGTGACTATATTGGCTCTTATACCCGAGAGGTGTGAATGAGGCAGGTTTGTTTGTGAAGCTCTGCACTGACGACGGGTGCCTGCCACTGTGTCCCATCCTGGACATACATGCTGCACATTAAGCCATTGGTCACGATGTTTTCTCATTGGCTTAAAGCGGGGGCTCTCAGATCCATCCGTTATGTAATTGTATTTCCTCCTGTTAACCAGCAGGCAAACTGTGGGGTTACGGTCTGGCACTCACGCATCTCCGAGGCCCAGCAGCCTTTCACAAAGGGCTTTGTAGACTTTATGCCAACTCTCCCCATTCTGTGTGTCATGATGCACCTGTGGTTTCTCACTGAACTGACTGGTTCTGATAACCCACGGTTATCACTTTCTCAGTGATGGTTACATTGTCACGGTGTGTCCACAAGGTTAGCTTTTTTGTCCTTTGGCTACGATTCTTAAACGTTTGAGAAAGGATTCTCACTCTCTTGCCAGGTGTTCAGGGTCCTCCTGGCTTTCTTCTTCTGTAGGAATCAAACCAATGACTCTCTGAGGAGCTCCGATTCCTCTTGTGGAAGGCTAGCACTCACATCCAAACCGGGTCCCCACGGGTCCCCACGGCTCCTCTGTTCACAGACAGGGGGAACGTACTTACTGCTTAAAACGTGAGTTCACAACTTCTTAACAGTCACATCACTAGAGCTAGTAAAACATTTTATTCTAATGTTAAACAGGTTTTTTTTTTCTTTTGCACTTAATACGTCTGTCTGTCTCACTGTCACTGTGAGGAGAATTCTCACGCGTGTCACTGGTCACCTTGCTGATGTGGGCGGCTGCTCTCTCGACCCCCAAACTCACCCTTCATTTCTCCTGGGAGCCACTTTGTGCCAGGCATGGGGTTGTCTGTGTCCTAGGGATAAATGCTAAACAAGACAGACAGCTTCTGGACTTTGCAGAGCGTAAGAGTCAGAGGAAGACACGAAAAAAGGGCTTATGGTGAACTATAAGCACAGTATAAGTGACGTGTGGCTGGACCCCAGGCTTTGAGCAGAACAAGGGCGTCAGGTGTCACGGCCATTTCCTCAGTCTCTCAAGGGCTCCTCTCCTCTCCTCTCTGTTTCGGCTCCTCTTTCCCACACAGGTACGGCTTTCTGAACCCCGGGTCCTCACCTGTAGCGGGAGTAAGGGTTCTATGGTATGAGGGCAGGCCTTTGGGGTTGAGTGGGGGCAGATTGTCTAGGACAGGACTGTAGGTGGGGTTGCTGGTGTGACAACTTCAAAATAACCCCACCAGAGACATGGGGCTCTGGAGTCCCAGGCACGCAGGAAGATCTGGGCCTCCCTGGTACCTCCTTCCACCCCCTTCCCATGCCCCGTCCTGATGCCAAGCTTCCTGGTTCTGTTAGGACAGGTGCCCTGGACCCTTCCCTTCAGAGGGCGCCATTCCCCGGCAAGGATGTTTAGAGGTTGGAAGACCCAGAAGGGAGCCCCTGGAGTCATTACGACTCACGTGAGACTGTGGAACCTCTGTCCCTAAACAATTTCAAGAGGAAAAGGGCTACCTCCTTGGCATTTTGGGTGATGGATTGAATACATAGTAATACACGGGTTGAAATCTGCTCCCTGTGGAGGGTTGTGTGTGACTGATGGATATGTGTTCCCCAGTTCTTGCAGTTGGCCTTGGAGCATCTGAGACCGATTAGTTTCCCCTTAAAACACTGATCTTGTCAGTGGATGGACTTATGTCAAATTTTTAGAGTATTTCATTGAGATATGTAATTTTAAAATAGTTTAAAAACAAAATTTTATTATACTAGATATTAGGAATAAAATAAAGTGAAAACAACTCACCCTAAAGCCTAAAGAACACAACCCCTCACAACTAAGAGAACCAAACAACGCAGAACCACATAAAAGGAGGAAAAAAAGTCAAGCAGTAAATATGCCCGTCAATAGATGGTGTCACAGCGACTGAATAACCACAGCTGCACACAGGAAAACACAGTATTTGTCAGAACAATTACCCTTCAAGCAACTTGATTCTGGAGGCTTTGCTCAAAAAAATGAATCAATCAGAAATAAAACAGCTGCTTTTAACAGGGGGAGGGAATGCCATTGTCTCCTGGAATAGCCCCTTTGACGGGAAAGGAGCAGAGAGGAGCAGAATGAGTTGGGGGTCCACAGATGCTGGGACAGGGCTTACTGCTCGGGACCCGGACGTCCTGGCCGCACTCCAGAGAAGGACGCAGAACTGCCAAGTGTTGATTTTTCCTCTCCATCCTTCTGATGAGCCACTGACTCAGGGGAATTAATTTTCCTACAGGTTTCAAGTCCAGTTGCAGGCTTCGCCACGGATTCGCTGAGAGCCAGTTGAGCTGCCGAGCACTCCCTTTTACTTTGGCAACGGAGAATTAAAGCCCACTAAATGCACACTGTTCTGATGGGCGGCCAGCGATTAATGTTAGTTCTGCTTCATTCCAGAAGGGTCTGCGTGCTCGACGTGATGTGAGCATGTGGGCATCGCAGGGCACTGTGGAGAATCAGAGCTGATTTTTCTTGAGTGCCTACTATGTGCTGGGTGCTTTGTTAATCTCATTTATCTTCAGCCCCAAGAGGCAGCTCTCCATGGCACAGGGAAGACGAGATGGGGCTGAGAAAGATGACGGAAGTTGTTATGATTCAGAAAAGTCAGTGGCAGAATTGTCGGGGGGAGTGAGAGGGTCCAATTCCAAGCCCCAGGCCCAGCCCCCAGGCTCCCTGGCTGCCAGCACACCTGTCCTGAAGCTCACTGACCTGGGCGAGTTTGCTCACACACGGCCCGGGTCCCTGAATGGTGCCGGCTGCTTTCTCTCTGGCCACTAACTTGCTCAGCACGCTGGGACTCAGCCCAGATTTCTAGGTGCCAGATCTTCCGGAGGACGGAATTTCCTTCTCTCTCGGTGCCAGTGGCTCTGTGACAGTCTGCCAGTCTCTGGGCTGCAGACGGCTCATGTCCTCGAGCATGCATATCCTAAGCTAAATCTTTAGAATTCCTGTTGGAATCATCCAGAACTGGGGGTAGGAGGGTAGGAATCCCGCGGTGAGATGCGTATGTGCTAGTACTCTGCAGTCTTTGCCCCGCGTGTGTGCTCAATGCTGGGATTCCGTTTCGGGTCAGAGAGGGTGTATCTGGGTCCTCTGCAGGGCGACAGGACGGGTTTCCCTAACATTTCTTTAGTTGATAAATCACACGTTTCTTCAGATCGTGCCTTTGCCAAATTTCAATATTAATTGTGTACAGGTCCATTTTCAGGCCACAGGGTAATTGTATCTGTGTAGAATTTATCATCATTGTTTCCATCGTTGTGGTTTATTAAGTGTTTTGCTTCAAGCATTAAGAAGCTAAACAATGAATTTCAAGATGTTGGCAAGAAACACCCATCTTAGAACATACGACTGAAAAGCAGTGTGTCTGTCTGCTGTGCTGCCCTGGGCATCACCCTCCTTCTCACAGCATGTGAGACGGAAATTTCCAGAGCCGATCCCGCAACAAGGGAAGTGGCTAGAAACCGACCACCACCTTGTTTCTGTGGGTCTCTCTGCAGGTTCTTACAACAGATCTGAGGCCACTGATGGGCTCACGGCCCTGTGCCCTGGAGGCTCTTCCCCAGGACAAGGGAGGAAGTGTTGACTCTGTCTGGGAGCATGAGCTCCTCTAGGTAAAAAGATATCCCTCCCTACAACTCGAACACAATTAATTTTCCGAAACGAGTGGTCCCGGGCAGGAAGGACCCCTGGTGGTGCCGAATCCTGGAGAATGCTGGCCTGTCTTGGATGCCTTCCAGGGAGTTAATTACCAGGAGGTCACCATGGAAACACATTCTTAACTCATGAGCAAACCCGTGTTTACCAAGACCATTACTCGTGGGAAGGCAGAGGCATGTTCTGTCTATTTAATCAAAATTGTGGAATTTCATCTTAATAAGTCTGCTTGCCGGGAGCCTGTGGTCCACATGTGAGGGAAGGAAGTCACAGGCCTCAGTCAGGGAATGACAGCCTGTCTCTTCATGGTCCCCTCTTCCCTCTGTATCTTTCCCTTTCTACCCTGGACCCTGTGCTTGTTCCCGCTCTTATACAAACACAGTTACTTACGGAGTCACGCCACGGAGCCACTGTGCTGGGTGCTGAGTAGCAGTTGGGTAAGAGACAGAGTCACGGCCCAAGGTCCCCACCAGAGCGGGGTCTACAGTGACAGCCACAGGATTGGACAAGCAAATGAGCTGATCGTAGGAATGGATGCCAGGCAGAACGACAATGGGGGAAGGCCGTGGAGAGGTAAAGGCGGGCGTGTCAGTGTGTGGATGAGTGTGCACAGCAGCAGGTGTGTGTGTGGGTAGCGTGAATGTGAGTGAGTGAGGGAGTAGTATGTGCTATGTGTGCACGTGAGTGTGAGGCTATGTGAGCGAGCGCGCGTGTGTGTGTGCATGAGCAGGTGTCATCTGTATGTGACTGTGTGGTTGGGAACATTTCTGTGTAAAGTGTCCCAACTAGATCCAGGCTTGGTCTTTGGAAGGAAAAGAAGGAGGGTGAGTGTGGATGGATAAGGGACCTGGGAAACGTCACATGTGAGTTCTGGAAACTTTTTGTGGATTGGTGGTGACTTTCCGAGTACAGAATCAAAAGCACCATCTGCAAATAAAGACAGTTTTGTTTGTTCCTGTAAAACTGAATGCCTTTTATCTTTTTAGTTCTGTCACTTTCCTTACTTCACTGGCGAGGCCTTCCCACATGGTGCTGGGTGGGAGTGGTGACAGGAGACATGTTTGCCTTGTTTTCCAATCTTAGAGGAAAAACACTAAGTCTGTCACTATTGAATAATATGTTGTTAGCTGTAAGGTTTTTTTTTTTTTTTAAATAAGATGCCCTTTCTTCAGTCAGAGAAGTTCCTTTCTTTTTTTTCTTTTTTTCCCCTGCCTCCCCTAGTGTTTAAGCCGTTGTTTCTCAGTCTACTTATAGGGCACAGCTCCCTGGCCCATGCTGGTATTATGAGCCTTGCACTCCCCCCGGCTGACGCAGTTGGTTGCCAGTCTTGGTTGGCTGCTCACAGCAGCTCATGGCAGCTCTTGTCGACTGCTGGTCACTCACGCCGACTGCCAGCCACATGCCAGCTGCCAGCCACTCACGGCTGCCGGGAGAAGTTCCTTTCATATCAAACTATTTCATAGTTTGCTGAGACATTTTATTATGAATCAAGGTTGAACTTTGTCTAGTTCAAGAATTGTCTAGAATTTTTTACATCTATTAAAATGATCTTATTTTTTTTTCTTATTTATATTGGTAATATGGTGAATTATATTATTTTACTTCTGACTCTTGAACCAGCCTTGCATTCCTTCGATAAATCCCATTAAATCATGATGTATTATCTTTCTTATACAACATTGCTGGATTCAAATTGCTGCATTTTGTTGAGGGTTTTTGCATTATGTTTATGAGGAAAAGTGGTCTGTAATAATTTTTTTTTAAATGATATCTTTGGTGTTAGTATAAACCTGGCCTCATAAAATAAGTTGAGAAGTGTTCTCATTTTCTGTGTGTTCTAGAAGATGTTATGCAGGTTTGGTATTATCTCTTCCTTACATGTTTTATAGAATTTGCCAGCGAAGTCACCTGGACTTGGAGATTTCATTTTTGGAAGGTTTTTAACGAATTTAATTTCTTGAATATATGTAGGACTAAGCAGGTTAGCTATTTCTTCCTGAGTAAGTTTTGGTAGTTTGTGTCTGTCAAGAAATTGGTACAGCTCATCTAAGTTGTTGAATTTAAAAGCATAACATTATCTGTACCATTTCCTTATTATCCTTAATATCTGGGGATCACTGACAATCCCTCTTTCATTCTTGATATTGATAATTTCTGATTCACTTTCTTTTTCTTGGTCTGCCTCGCTAGAGGTTTATAGACTTTATTGATCTTTTGGAAGGACCAAGCTTTTGCTTTCTTTAATTTTTCTCTATTGTTTTCAATTTTATTGATTTCTCTCCTAAATTTTATTATTTCCTTCTTTCTGCTTGCTTTGAAGTTAATTGAAATTCCTTCTCTAATTTCTCAAAATTAGCTTAGGTTATTGATTTTAAATATATATTTTTTTTAAATATAAGCATGTGATCTTATAAATTGTTCTCTAAGCACTGCTTTAACTGCATTCCACATATTTTGATATGTTGTTTTTTTATTGTCATTCAGTTCAGAATCATTTTAATATCTCCAGAGAATTCTTTTTATCTCTGTCTCATTGAGAAGTGTGTTACATAAATTTCAAATATCTAGAGATTTTTCAGATATATTTCTGCCATTGATTTTCTAGTTTAATTCAATCTTTGCCTGAGAATATACTTTATATGATTTCTATTATTTTATATTTATTAAAGTTTGTTTTATTAAGGTGTATTATAATCTCTCCTGGTGAATGTTACATTCACACTTTAGAAGAAAATTAATATTCTGCTGTTGTTTGGTAGAGTGTTCTATAGCTGTCAATTAAGTCAAAATGGTTGATGGTGTTAAGTTATCCATATCATAATTGATTTTTACCTACTTGTTATATCAGTTACCAAGAAAAAAAGTGTTGACATCTCTAGCTGTAATTACAGATTTTTCTCTCTTCTTTTAGATCAATCATTTTTTTGCTTCTAGTACTTTGAAGCTGTGGTGTTAGTTGCATACACATTTAAGAGCATTGTCTCCTCTTGGAGAATTGACTGCTTTATCCTGAGATGATATTTCTTTTTTTTATATCTGATTCTATTCCGTTTTCTAAAATCTGCCTTGTACAAAATTAATATAGCTAGTCTAGTTTTCTATCATTTGTGTTTGCATGGTTTATCATTGGCCATCCTTTTACTATTAATGTATCTATGTATTTATACTTAAAATTGATTAATTTTAGATATTGTATTTTACTAGATACCATATAATTGAGCCTTCCATGTTTGTATCCAACCTGACAATCTCTGTCTTTTAGCTGTTGTATTTAGACCATTCTACATACTTGGATAAAAACCTACTATTTTGCTAGCTGTTTTCGAATTGTTTCACTTGTTTTTTAAAATTTATTTCCCCTTCTTTCTGCCTCCTCTAGGTTTAACTGACAACTTTATGATTCCATTTTATTTCTTCTATTAATTATTTATACCTCTTAATTTTTAAAAATGTTCTCCCTCATATTTACAATATACACTTAAAACACTTAAGTTCACCTTCAACTAATATGATTTCACTTCATATGTAGTATAAGGGCCTTAGAAAAATAAGTCTCTAACTCCTCCCTCTCATCCTTTGTGCCATTGTTGGCATATGTGTTACTTTTACATATGCTGTAAAGACAACACATGGAGTGTTTGTAAGAAGAAGTGAACCCCCATGTCTGTAGTCCCCACGCACGTTATACCCTCATGATTGCGCACATTTGCCTTTATCAATTAATTAACAGTTTAAAGTTGAATTTTCTTACCAGTGTATATGCTCTCAGACAACAGCTGCCCCGTGTAAGAAACTGCATGGGTCTTTTTTTTCCCTGCAAGCATCTGTCTCTCCCCAGGTTTTGAGTTTTTTGTTTGCTCTGCAACTAATGTTCTTTGATGGGTTCAAGAAAAGTCAGTGGCTTGCAGTTTGTCTAGTTCTTTACTTGTTGTAAAGGTGGAAGCCCTGATCTTTCCGGGTCTCTCCATCACTGAAGTAAAATCTGAAGTCTTTGATTCTACTTTGCTTGACTTGCATTGTACTCTCTCAGGGAACAAAATTCCATTATAGAAGCTCGATCTTATCTGGCTGTCTGGCTGGTGCATCTTCTAAGAAACTGCCAGAGTGCCTGCCAAGGCTTGTGGACACCTACCAATTGTATCTCACACTAGAAATCTCCAAAAGACACAGATGATGTTATCTCACCTTTGCATTACTTTCAAGATGTTTTTCTTTTAATCTCTACAGAATTCTCAAGAATTCTGCAAGATGCCCTCCAAATGGTAATTATCCCTGGAATCAGGTAGATCTAGGTTCAAATTCATGTCCTTCCACTTCTAGTTGAATGACAAAATCAACTTTCTTCATCTCTTTAATTCCTCTTGAATGGGGTTGAGCATATGTATAATCCTGCATTACTCCTTTCATATACACGACAACCTTTGCAGCTGCCATTTTGTTTTATCTTGTATGTTTGGTTATTCCTATTAAATAATCAACGTTTGAATAACTCAGTAAAGACTCTAGGACATTTGTTTCTTCAGGAAAGATTATTTGGTGGGCATCCATGAAGTACCAAATCCTTTCTTGTTCCAGAAAGGGCCAATCACCATCACCTGCAACCCTTTCCCATGGGACACACCTGCTCCTGTCCAGTTTTCCTCACTCCACTCAATGCCTCCACCATTCACCCAGATGTTAAAGCTCAAAATCTAGGAATGGTTCCTGATGCTTTTTTCTCTCTCACCCTCCTGTTCAGTCCATCTCCAAGCCCTATATCTTCTACATTCACTGCCCTCTCTTCCAAAACTACTATCGTTCTGTCTTGGAACTGTGGAGTCACCTGTGAACTGATTTTCCCTCCAGTTATTCTCCACTCTACTGCTGAATGCGCTCCTCAAAATGGAGGCATGGCTCTGCACTGCTCTGAGCCTTTACCAGCTTCTAGTCCATTAGTTTCCCCACTGCTGTCCCCTGATGTGTCCCTTGGGACCTTGCAGGTCCCAGGGCATATATTTCCACCTCACACCTCTCTCTGCATCCTGACTTTAAACTCTGCTTCGTTCACTACAACAAGCAGAGACCTTGTCACTGGCTTATGATCGGCGTTCAATGGACATTGGTTAAATAAATGAATGAATGAGTAAATGATGGGACTCTTATATTGTGGAAAAGCAGATCAAACTTTAGAGAGGAATAATATGGGCACTCGTAGTCAGCCCTGCAATCGCTCCTGCCATGTGCTCAGCACTGCTCGTAACTAAGTAGTTTAACACACAGCACACCGTCACCTGGACGTGCCACAGTCATTTAACAGATGGCAAGTTAGAGACAGGTGCCTGGAGAAGAGCAGCTAAAGACCCCGATGGGTCAGAATGCACATGTTGGACCACGTCCCAAACGGGTGGTGACTGGGGGTGTCACTGGATTAAAGATGAGATGAATTTAAATTTTAAATCTCAAACACACCTTGTTATCTATAAAATAATTTTTTTAAAGATATAAAAGTAACACATGCTAGAAAATTATTCCGAAACTCCAGTAAAAATTTCAAAGTCTCAATTGTGCTTTCTGGAGGTAAGCATTGTTAAGAATTTTATATGAATTCTTCCATTTTGTGAATATACAGACACATACCTTACATGGGTTTACATACAAACGTATGTAGTGTTTTGTATATATTAACAAATGTGATATAAAAACATCTGTATATGTCTCTCTGTGTGTCTATGTGTATATTTTTTTCTCAACTACGTGCTTATACTTCTGGCTCGGATGTAAAAAGTGGCAATGACTTTGAAAAGCAGTTTGGCAGTTTCTTAAGAAGTTAAACCTTACACAAATATTGAATCTTTATGTTGTACACTTGAAATTAATATACTGTATATATACTATCGCTCAATAAAAAAAAGTTAAACCTATGTTTTCCGTATGATCTAGACTTTCCATTCCTAAGCATTTATCAGAAAAGAAAACCTATGTCTGTACAAAAATGTGTATATGACTGTTTATACCCTGTTTCCTCAAAAATAAGACCTAGCCAGACAATCAGCTCTAATGCGCCTTTTGGAGCAAACATTAATATAAGACCAGTATTACATTAATTTTTGCTCCAAAAGGCGCATTAGAGCTGATTGACCGGCTAGGTCTTATTTTCGGGGCAACACGGTAGCTGTTTTATTTGCATTAACCCCAAACTAAAAACAACACAGATATCCATCAACAGAAGAATTTATGGATGGACAGTGGGAAACTACTCAGCAATAAAAGTGGTGAGTTATGGGAACAGCAGCAACAGGGATGGACCTGAAAATAATCATGCTGATTTAAAGCAGCAGGACAAAAATTCATCCATACTGTGTGTTTCCACTTATACAAAAGTCTAGAAAATGAAAACTAATTTGCAGTGTCAGAAAGCATATCAGTGGTTGTCTGAGCAGAGAGCAATGGGAAGGGGTGCAAAAGGGCAGGAGGAAGCTTAGGGTGGGGGATATGGTGATATTTTGATTGTGGTGATGGTTTCATGAGGGTGACATATGTTAAAAGGTATCAAACCATACACTTTAAACATGCGTAGTTTATTGTATGTCAGTTACACATCAGCAAAGCTGATGTTTAAAATGACCTGGGTGGGTATCTTTATATTATGTTATGTTATTATGTTATCATTATATTTAGATCTGCAACGTTGCACTAGCTGCACAGAGTACGCCATTACATGGATGCCCCAAATTAAATGCACCAGTCTGGATAAAACGTTTAGATTCTTTCCACTTTTCCACTTTTATTCATGATGATTTCTATATATCTATGTGCTATTATTTCTATAGACGGATTTAGAAATGAAATTGGGTCAGTGGGTATGCATATTTTAATTTTGAAATGATACTGCCCAACTGCCCTGCAAAAAAAAAAAAAAAAAAAGTGAAACAAACCCAAACCAAGGAAAAATGTTCCCTAGATACGCCCGCCCTCTCTAAACAGCTCATCTCCTCACACCCTGACAGCCCCGCTGTTTCCCGTTAAGTAATGGGATGGTTGACCCTGTCGTCTTAGGGGCAGTGGCTGGTTGGGGCAAGATGCCACGTGGAGAGACCGCAGGGGGATCCATGAATAGAAGAGGAGGGTGGTAACGTTGTGCATTTAAAGAGTAGCGCGATCTGTATGGGGACAAGCAGGAATTACTGTCAAGAAGAATCCTATTTCCAGACCCTTGCGCGCGCCGTCGGGCTTGGCCTCGCAGCTGCCCGGCACCGCACACACAGGGGCGCCCGCGCCCGGCGCAGAGGTGATGGTGAGCGGAGGCTCCCCGCTGCTGAGCAGACGACGGCCCTTCTGCCACCGCCCCGCGCGCAGACGCGGGCTCTCAGCAAGGGGGCCGCGCTGTCTGTGTTGTACACGATTCTGCTGGCTGTACTTGACCTTCGACTCACACTTCTGAGATGAAGATTTGCATAACCAGCTGTGCTGGAGCCTCGCTGTTGCTCACGTTTGGATTATGGCTCGTCAGCCAAAGAGACTGTCTTCCCATCTGTAACCAGAACCTTCTCTCTCCATCTGTCCCTTCTCTCCCTCTCTCTCTGTCTCTCTCTCTCCCTCTCTCTCTGTCTCTCTCTCTCTCTGTCTCTCTCTCTCTCTCTGTATCTGTCTCTCTCTCCTCTCCCTTTCGTCTCCCTCAATGACATGCACACCCCCCAAAAACAAATCACAAAATCTTAACGACTTACTTTGAAGCCCAGGGTGCTCCTCCCCCCTCCCTCAGTGCATCAGTGAGGCCCTTCCCTTCTGCCCTTCACGGTGAAGCCCAAGGCCAACCGTGCATGGTCTCCCTGCTCCGGAAGGTGGAGGAGTCAGGCTGAGCCCAGACCCGGATCTCTTATTCTCAAGGGCCTGGTTCACAGGATGCAAATATTTGGGTTTCTGGTCAAAGGGACACAGCTCGATTGTGGCCAGAAGGAGGCGGGACGAGTGGGGGAGGGTGGGACTTGAAGTGTGAGACTCAGGCTGAGAGGATGTTACCTGGTCTCTGGTTCAAGGTAAACAAAGAAACAAACTTATTTGAGGTTTCTCAGGTGTTTAGACCCATCTTCTACATTTGACCTTTCACCATTATCCTTATTTTGAGGGAATTATTTTCATCTGAATGTTCTAGAACTTTGCTTCTGTTTTTGAGCTGCAGTTTTCAGAGCTGCAGGGAAGTCATGTGTGAAGTACAAGAACTGGGGGTGCGGGCTTTTCACAATCCATTTCCTTAGCTAGTTCGGTCTTTAAAGACCTCTGGGAAGAAAGCGGGCGCCTGAGCACTTAAAGGTGAGAGGATGCTGGTCCCTCCTGCAGGTCTTGGTAGCCGGATGCCGGACCACCTTCTAGTCGCGGAGGAAATCTACATGGGGAGACAAGCAAACGCTATCAGCAGCGGCCCAGCTTCTTCAGAACCAACAGGCAGGCTGTCCTGGAGCTTACGCTGTCACTGTGTAGAAGTCAGCCCCGTGACCAACAGATACGTGAGGTCCATGCAGGTGGTGGGTCACCATTATGAAGACGGTGATGCAGGTGTGTGTGTGGGCACAAGAACCCAAGTGAGGCCAGAAGATACGGAGATCACGCTGATCCCTTAGCCTCTCCTGTAAGGCCCTCCGTTCCAGAGGTCAGTCCCCCACTCGGTTCCAGAGGTCAGGACCTGCAGGACCTGTGGTGTTTGGAACTGCGCCTGTGGCCCGTGAGAATCACCTGTGCACACCTCTTCCCAGCTCCGTGATCAGCACGTCATGTTGGTGACTTTATCGGCCACAACGAGAGTACTTCCCTCATGGATACCGACAAGCGCTGCAAACCAGGACCTTCCCAGGCTTTTCTCCTGAAGGCTGGTTGCTAAACACTTACCAGCCCACAGATCCATGGGTCATCTCCCCAGCAGCTCACATGGGTGGTAACTCCCATGGCCACACTTGCAAGGTGTGTAAGGGGTCACAGAGGCTGCCAGGCAGGGGCAAGCCCTCGCTCGCATGCGCTGCGCGTGGGGCCGAGAGGGAGGCTGGTTGCTCTGCGTTTGAAGCAGCCTCAGGAAGGACACAGAAAACTAAGGGACAGCGGTCTGAGGATTGGGAGGGGGCCCGGTGTCCCTGGGGTAGTTTGTGATGGGTTGACCCATCTGAAAATTGTAAGGAATGAAGTAAAGGGACAGTAGGTGGAAGAAGGTGGAAATTAATGAGTATGCAGTAATTCTGCATCTGAGAGTATTGGGTTATGGGCGTAATGAAGAAATAGCTTGAGTACATGGCTTATTTATTCTTAGGCTCCACAGAATTTGCAAACTAGGGCATCAATCAATTGATTGATTCACTCATTTGTTCAACCAGAAATTGTTGAGGGCATACTATGTCTTTGGCAAAATGTGCTGGGGCTATCATACTGAACAAATTAGACCAGACCCCTAATCTACCACCTATCAGGAGACAAACATTAATCTAATAGTAATGTGAATAATTAGATAGTTACAAATTGTGATGTGTGTGAGTGTGAGGTTTACAGAGTACAACATGTGCAAAGGTCCTGCGGTGAAAGAGAAGAGGACGTAGGAAGGAATGGAAGTCACAGAGTGCCAAGGGTGTGGCAAAGAGGCCCAAGGGTCGCACAGGTCATGACCCCCACCTTGCATTGTCTGGTCTTGAGGCTGGAGCAGTGGGAAGGCTCTGAAGGCATGAAGCCCGGGAGGCATGTGGTCAGATGTACTGTTTTAAAGACCACTCACCAGAATGCTGTGAGAGGGACTGACCGGCCAGTGGCAGGTGCCACGAGGAAAGAAGGGACAGTGTGGCTGGCGGCGCTAAGCTTTTCCTCCCCTCTCGCGTGCTGATCCTGTAGCTCTGTGGTCTCCATACAGTGGGACGTGGACAAACTGGTACCTGCTTCCTTGCTTACTTTTTGATCTTCATAAATGCAAATTAAAATGCTTATCTGCTCTGTAAAGACTTGGCATGTTTAAATAACCGTTATCCTTACGGAGCATTCTGGGGATGTCGGATTCATTATTCTCATGGATAAAATAGGCATTAAATCCACAGGGGAATCATTAAGACAGGGCTCTTTCTCTCCGTTTGACCGAAGTGGCAGTTGTAATGTATTTATTCAGGATTTAGAAAGTGGAATTCAATTAGACCTGAAACAGTGTTAAATTAAGTAATTCCTATTGTATTTGTCTGACAGACAGGGGTGGCCGGACCTGGGAGGGAAGGGCTCTCCCCCGCCCCCTGTGCTGGCTGGCAGATGTCATTAGCAGGGTGGGTCCTACTTAACCCCTTAATCAGCATTTAGTTCTGTCAGTGACGGCTAAGAACCATGCAGGCGTACTGATACCATTTGGTGCCATTGGGAGCAATCTTTCTTCAAGTGGTCCAGCAGGCCTTAACTTTTGCAGCATTGCTGTCAGGTATGAGTCCTGTGGCTTGAGCATGTTCCCTTTAAATAACAAGGTGTAAGGAAAGGATAAAACAGATGGAAATGGATACTCCAGTCCCCTCGCCCCTTTTTTTTTCTTTTCTGGAAAGAGTTTGAGATTTCAGTGACAAAGAGACTGGAGCTACTTGGAAAGGGGCTCTGACAGCTGCCTTGTTTCAGTGAAATTCTCTGTCACTGTCTACCAAAGTGGGCAGATTTCAGGCAATTATTACGGACCTGAAGACAGAATTTTCTAGCCATCTGGAAAGCAAAACGAAAAGTAGGAATGAGTTAAAAAAAACCAAAACACTAAAAAGAAAAACGAACACGTGGGTTTTTAGAGTTGGCTATCCAGACCAAACGAACATTTCAAGCAACCATTGCATTTCTCCTGTTTTGCAGAATGTGGTGTGACTATTCAGATACTTTATTGGGAAAAACATCCACAGACAGCGTTATCTGCTATCATAACAATTACATGACCGAATGCGTATTCGGAAGACATCAATAGCTTCCTGAGTGGCCGACAGCATTTCATCCATTTGAAATTATAGCTAGAGCACCACAATAAACTTCCACTGGCAAAAATTATGTTCCCCCCGCCAGGAGTTACATGATTCATTTGTATAGACTGATAGAACCAAATGCACTGACATCTTTTCTATTCGTAGGAAATAAGTGGTGGCTGGTTTTGCTCTGAGAAGAAAGAGAGGAAGGACGCAGGGCTTAAAGCAGCAGAGACTGTGCATTTCGGAGATGGGTGTTGACATCCAAGCGTGAATTGAGACGAATGATAGGAAATGTTTAGTCCCTTGACGACTGGGAGCCCCAGTGAATTTTCATGCCGCAGAACGAGGAAGGCAGACTGGGCAGCTTTCAAAATGCTTCTGCACTCACAGAAGTGGCTAACGTGATAAATACCCCGTAAGACACGGACGATCCCTTTGGAGGGTCTGGAAGCAGATGGAGTATCTTTGTAAAATGAAGGAAAAGGTGGCAGAGTGCTCAGGGCAGCAGACCTCGCAGCGTGCGTCTTAGCAGGGCGCCGTTCACCTAGAAACCCGATGCCATCTCTGCTGACCAGGAGAAAATTCCAGAGTTCCTAGGAAAGGTTATTTCCTTCAGCAGCGCTGAGGAAGCAAGAACTCGTCACGAGGACTTTTGTTGTTGTGACATGTAGGTTGTTCAAGCCACTTCCAGAAAAGCTTAAAGCAGTTAATGGTCACTCTGGAAGAATGAGGCCACCAGCTGGCAAATCGGATCAAACCCCATTGTACCAAACATCCAGAGGGAGCCTCAGTGCTTTTTTTTTTTTTTTTCAATTGGTGAATATCGGGAAACAGTGTGTTTTTCCAGGACCCATCAGCTTCAAGTCAAGTTGTTGTTTTTCAGTCTAGTTGTGGAGGGCGCAGCTACTGGCCCACGTGGGAATCGAACCGGCGTCATTGGTTATGAGCACTGCGTTCTAGCCTGCTGAGCCACCGGCCGCCATCGGAGCCTCACTACTTGCTGATAAGATGGAAGCTATAAGGAGTGTGTCCAGCCTGGGTGGGCAGCTGTTTGTCTGGACACATGCGTGGACGGTCTGTGGTTTGCTGCCTCGTAAGCCGAGGCTCGCTTGTCACCATGTTGATGCATTTAGTACATACAAGGGGGACGTTCAAAGGACTGTGCGTGCCATTTAATAACAGACGTATCTCACAGCCTTCTGGGTGATGTAAGCCTCACGGCCCAGACAGAGAGCCGCAGCGTGTTCTCGCCTTGTGCTACGAGCAAAGCAGACATGTCGCTCAGTGCTCGGCGCCCCCAAGCTGCCCTTATGTCCTGATTGTGGGCTGCAGTTGTTGCTCCTATTAATGGGCTGCAGTGTGTCGCAGGAAAATCCCGACAGCTCCCACAGAGGTTCCGCTTTTCTCACTGGCTGGCCTGAAATGGAATTCAATTTCATGCCAACGCCATGGCATAGAGGCAGTGACTTATAGCTGTGGCAACCGTGGGTCTAGACCGGGCACACCAAGAAGACAATTGCCGTAATGTGTCCTGGTGCAGCCCTGGGTTCTCATCTCCAAGCAGCTTCATTAGTTAAACCCGTATTTCCTTCTCAGAGTAGCAGTGATGGTAACAGCAAGTCCATGTGGAGAAAAGAACAGGAACCATGAAATGCTTCACTCACCTGTGCTAAGGCTGTGCAGTGAGCCACTTTGTCCCCTCACCTGGGACAAGGAGTGGGTTTCATGTCCCTCCGTCAAGCACAGCCAGTTGTGGCCGACGGGCAGTGGACACTCGTGTCTGTGGACACTCATGTGTCTTAAATCATTGCTTCAAAATGTTGTTCTAAGTGATTGGTGCTAATAGCTGTCGTATTTATCTGGCCACGTCCAATCAGTTCCTGAAGGATGGGTCCTCAGAAAACGCAGGTCACATGGAATAATAATAGTCATAATAATAATAATATCTATGTGCTTGCTTTGAGCTGTATTTTTCATGTTGAATTCTTGCAAAGTAGGAGTGAGTATTCTCATTTTGGAGATGAGGCTTACGATCAGACAACTTTCCCAGACAAGGAAAGGAGGTACCAGCATTTGAACTCCTCCTTCCTTCATTGTTTGGTCACCCAGCAGCCCCACCCCTCACCTGTGTGCCAGGCACTGTGTTAAGTGTGTTCTGTGTGTTGCCATCACACCACGAATCCTAGAGATGCCTTGTCGCACGAGATTAGGTCACACCATGTCCACTGCACATCCGTGACCCAGAGACATCGTTGCCTGGTGGATGGTGTTGGGAGCCTGTTTTCATCCAGACGTGTAGACAAGCCCCTGGGGGGGGGTTTGTCATGGTAACAGGGACACGCTCCAGGCTGCCTTTGATCATCTCCTCATCTTCAAGTATACGGAGCTTGCTCCTCCCTTCCAGAAGCATCTTCTCCAGGCCTATACTCTGGAGACAGACAGCTTGTTACCATGACCTTGGCAACTCCAAGGTCACTCCCTCAACCATCTGATTGGACAGTCCGGCTGGGGAGCAGGCATTGTGTCGGGCTTCCCTTTTCAGGGAAAGTAAATACCCCTGCCCCAGAAGAAAAAAAAAAAATCACAGCTTCCCAGGCATATGGCTTCAATCTTCCAGTGGTGATTTACATTTTAAGAAGTTTCTATTATAGGCCCGAAGCATGGTTTCTGCAGGGTTCACCTTCAAGTTGACCCAAAGCAACCCTGTCCCTGGAAAAATCAGTCAAACTCAGATAATAAGAGGAGAGTTGAAAATAGAATTACAAAGACTTTTTCTAACACTTTCTCCCCCATTCAAGGTAGATGACAATTTTGTTTACTTGGTTCAGGTAAAATTCCAAGAGCATCGTGAGCTTTTTAGAAGAATGAGAAATTGATTTTCTTCCCGTGCAGCATGAAGCACGCACATTCCTGTTATCTTTCTATAATCTTTACAGTGATATATAAAGACGGCCGGCGCCACATATACACTTATGAGGGCCAGAGCAGCCTCCGCTTTCCAACCCTGAGCCAAATGAAATCAAACCGTCTAATTGGTCTGTTAGGGAAAAGAGGCTTCACTCACACTCACATATGCTCTTGCACAAGGGGTCTCAAACTCAGATGTCGCCAGGAGTAGACAGGGTGTGAAAATAGGTAAAACACACAGTAGAGAGAGAGAAACTCCCTCCCCCCTCCCTGTAGCTTCAGCAAATTCTGATCTTATGGGAAGGTGGCCGCAGTGCTGACAAATCTTAATTTTCTACAAAAAGTCAGGAGTCCAGACTTTTTACGTGAAATCTCCCAAGTCTTAAATATTGGCAGGTCATTTAAAAAGCAAAATGAAACGCACCACACAAGCCACGCAGAAGAGACCAGCAGGGCACATATGCTGACCCACCACCGTGTCCCTGCTTGGCTCTGAAGGTCAGGCTGGACCCAGATATGGCCTTGAACTTCATCCGTGATAGGTTAATTACTACGGGTGCCTGCCCGGACATCGTGGCTTTTGTACGCACACATTTTTACCTTGTTTTTATTAATACTTCTAGTTACCCAGTTCATAGCTTTGCCGCGTGATCCCAGTTGTTATCGGCAGCCTGATTTAACAGGTTATCTCAGTCCTGCTGACATTACTATTCCACTTTTTCTTTCCTGTTTTGCTATATTTTGTACATACACAAAGGCATATTGGGAGTTTCAAATGTATTCGGCACCAAGCAATTTATTTAATAGAATGATTGCTTACTGCCCTTTGCAACAATTGCATTTTAAAATGTATCGTTCTTTTATTTATTGGTCTGGTCTGCACTCTCTACTTGATGCAAACAGTACTTGACTTATCATTCAATCAATAATTTCAGAGAACAATTGCTTTCCCCGGACCCTCCCATAAATGGCCTTCATTTCCTGGCTTTAATTCTCAGAGTCATTCGTATTAACTCCCAGGTCTAGTGAGGTTACCGTGTTACGGCTTTCGGCCGTGGGTGGCGAGGGACCCGTACCAAGTGCTAAAGATGATTCAAGCTCGTGTTTTTCCGTAGGTCTGTAGCTTCTGCTCTTTTTGCCTTTCGTTTTTAATCTTTCAATGCGAGCTATTTAATTTATGCACCATAAAGTAACCTCATTTCAAATGCACATGGGTTGTCATTTTAAAAAAAAAAATCAGCGAGTCACGTGGGCATCTAGATGTATGATGAGTGCTCGTGCTGTACGGTAGATGGAGGCCTGCAGAAACGCTTCCCTATAAATTTTCCATGAAGATACATGCTAGAACTAGAAACACAGACTGCCGATGGCAGTTGCTTTTCCCAGCAATTTGCTTTTACAAATAAAAGATGTGCTCTCAAAATTGGATATTAACAGTGGTACATTGAGAATTGACAGGAGCAATGTTTTCACACAGGGCTGTTAGGTTTCCTGATGCTACCGAAAAGTTGGCTTCGTGAAAATCGATGATTTTATTAATATGTACAGGACCCAGATCCTCATCTGCTTAGAGGCTTTTTAATGAGGTCGCTGCTGCAAACACAGGATTTTGAAAACATGTTGAATAAATGGCCTGCCAGTTCTGTTAAATCATGGTTAGTTACCTATTTTTTTCTTTTTCTCCCCAAATGTAGCAAGCTAAATCACCAGAGCACTTGGATGTCATGTGGTCTTGTTAAAATGGGTTACTTGCTCCGGAATTAAGTTGCAAAAATGAGGCTGAGGCCATGCTCTATCCTAAAACCACATGGATGTCCAGACCTCGAGCTGCCTGGAAAGCCGCTAGTCTTGTCGCGCCCGAGATTACGGAGCTCATTAGTGTCACGATGCTGTGGTATTAACTCTCAGAGCGACTGAGAGATCTAATTAGATGGAAGGAGTGATTTTTAAACACTTCAGGCTGTGGATGGCACTCACTTTGCAGCATAAATCAAGCTTCCCCTGCATGTATCTGGGCCCAGTGGATTGGAAGACCAAAAAAAAAAAAAAAAAAAAAAATGCAACCTGTCTTTGTCTGTGACTTTCTGCGACTCTCGTTGTTAAGGTCAAAAGCACGTTTTGTTGTGAAGGGTGACCGAGAGAACGTGTGGACTTCATAAATCGCTCCTTCCTTAGGCAATACCATTTAGTTACCGAGTCTTAATTGGAATAGTTTATTCTTCTCGGGAGAGGAAAGAGAAGCTTGCAGCTTTTAGGAAACCCCACTGTAATGCCCTATTTCTATTTTTCTAATTGGGTGTTTCAAAGGCAGGCCATGTCACACCCTGCTCACAAATTGAGCAAGGTGAGAAGTAACGCGATTTAGTGTCTTACTTAAAACAGCCGCCCCATGGAAGCAGAGGCAATCTACCGGCCGCGTGTGTGAGCTGAGCGTGGGCTTGGCTGGAAATTCATGACCTTCACCATGTATTGGTGATTAAGATTTCCTAAGTGTCACAATATTATGTCACCTTCTCCCAAAGTACAGAGGAAATCATGACAACGTGGGGCTCCTCAAAGCATTATCACTTGAAGCTGATGAATGTGGACAGTCTGGGGGACGCCTTCAGGTACCAGAAACTTCCAGGGCTGGCATATGGAGGAGATCCACGCACGTGGTTTCGTTGACACCTGTGCCCGTACCTTTGGAAGAATTCATTTACAGTGAAGAGAACACGTCGTGCCTCGCATGACACGATCTTCAGATGCTCATTCTTACCTGGCCAGTCCATCCTTTAAGGTCATGGATCAGTTTTAGAGAAATACCAGCATGAGTGTGCAACAATGTATGAAAAAGAAGGTGCGCTGTAGGATCGTTTGCATTAGGAAGTCAATGAGAGTTGCTGGAATCGCAGTACAGGCGTGCAGCAACAGATGGACACACAGAAGTGTGTTCATAAACGAAACACTGCAGCCCGAGAAGGACGTGGTCCGTCCTACACACTGATAGCGCCCGGTCACGTGTGCTGTTAGGTATGGAAAGTGTCGGTGAATCTTAGAATCCTGATTTTGTTGAAAAGACAATAGGAAAACTAAATGTACTGTGTGTGTCTCTCCGTGTGCACGTGTGTGTGCATGTTGGTGTGTACACGTCTCTGTGCACGCGTGTGCACACATGCATCACAGATGTCCGGAAGACCACAAGTGCGTCAATTCTCTGTTGGTATTGGGAACAGGTGGGGTATTTACTTTATATACACATATGGTATCTACACGTATTGTGGCCGACATGGATTATTTT
The DNA here is from genome assembly GCF_004115265.2 of Rhinolophus ferrumequinum. NCBI lineage: Eukaryota > Metazoa > Chordata > Mammalia > Chiroptera > Rhinolophidae > Rhinolophus > Rhinolophus ferrumequinum. Next base: position 1,949,874 of record NC_046306.1, read on the forward strand.
GTAATCAAAGCAAATAAGCCCAAAGCTACAACACCAGGAAAAAGAAAATGCACGGTGTTTCTGGGGTACACACCATGAGGCAAGTGAGTAACTTGACAGTGAATATTAACTCCAGTTCCATCAAAAGATGTGCCCAGCCTGGCCACCCTGACAGGACTGTATTGGCACTTTCTAGAAGGAAGTCACAGTGTTGTCCTGGGCTCCCTTGGGGAATGATAGTTATGTGTGCGACGGTCTGCAGGCCCAGAGACCAACACAGACAAGCGGTGGGGCCATGGTTCCCCAAGTTTGCTTCCCTTTGGGTTCCAAGAAGACGATTCAGATTCCGTAATCATCCTCTCCCTCATCTTCCTCCTCCTCCTCCTCCTCCTCCTCCTCATCCTCTTCACTCTCACTTTGTTAACAGCATGGCCTCTCCCAGGTACTCACAAAGTATTATCTCATTAAGGCTTCAAAACACGAGTTCCAAGGAGATGTAATTATTGTTCTGAATGTATGAATGACGCTACCAAGCTCAGCAATACAGACCTAATTTGCTAATGACGAGTTGACGTGCATGTAATTTTAGAGCGGTTGGTGCACAGGTTGACATGTGCGGTTCCTCGACCTGCTCCCTGCAACAGGGAGCTCCAGGGGAGGGAACGCACCATGCCCCAGACGGCCGGCTTCCTCGGGACTCAGCTCTGCCCCTTCCGTGCCTTTGGTCCAGTTGCATAAATGCCTAACCTGGGTTCCCTGCTGTGTTAAGTGGGGATGATGACACTTGCCTCATATACGTCCTGGGGTAGTCGTGAGCAGTTGAGAATGACAGTGTGTCCATAAAGGCCACGTCCCCTAAGGCTGGTGATGTCCTGAGTCTACTGCGGATTAGCAGAAAGCTCAGGCCAGGACCACAGCGTTTCTACTTGTAAGTGGCTTAGAGAAGAACTGGGCCTTCAGAGCCACCGGCTCTGGGCTCGGCATAGCTGTCTGAGTCTTTGCGTGTCCCTGCTCATGGAACAGAATTCAGTGAGTACAGGCTGGCTCAGCAGGGGAGCCTGGCAGCCTGATGTATGGGCACTTGCACTGGCAGGCGGTCCTCCCTGAGGTCGGGTCGGGCCAGGGGTAGAACAGAATGGGACTCTCTGCTGCTACCCCCAGGGCCAGAGGGCCAGAGGCTGAGGCCCATCCTGCACCCCCACTGATGGTACAGCATGTTTGGCCCAGGGGATGAGGTCAGACGGCCGAGGGAGGGGAAGGTGGGCAGTGCTCTGTGCTAGGAAAGGCTCGGGAAGCCATGTCTGTGCCTTCTACTTCATGTTAAATGGGCTGGAAAACGGTTTCCGTGACACCCTCCCAGCTCATGAAGTTAAAGCGCGTTCTGAATGAGTGCCCACCTCTGTCCTGGGAGTGGCCTTCCCAGGGCGTCCAGGGAGCAGCTCCCATGTCCCGTGGTGTCCACACCCATCTTCATTTTATGTCTGTGACAGGAGGGATGCAGAAGCTAGGAACTACGGACGTTTCTTAGGGTCTTAGAGTCACCAGGTCACTTCCTTCCTCATCTGGGGACCATGTTTCCCTTGGGTTGGAAGGATTTGTCCAAGAGAACGCTGGGGTCTTAGGGCATCATTTTGAGACTTACAGTTTCTCACACAGAGAACATTATAATGCAAATTTGGGCACGGAAATATCACAATCGCTTCTTTTGTATTATTTGGGAAAATTAGTTTAAATTTCACAAGTAACTATACGCTTGTAAAAAAAAAAATCCAAAAATGAAAGCTAAAGCAAACATTCCTTCTGACCTTCCCCCAGGGCACGTCACAGAGAACTGCGATCAGCGCCTCGTGTGTCTCTCCAGACTGTTCCGTATTTACACACAGAAACGCACATCTAGAAATACGTGGTTTCGTTTTTCTGTAAATGTGATCATGCCACACTCCATATCACTTTGCAGACTGGCTTCATTGTGACATACCTTGGAGATCTCTCAGTATTACTGCAGATAAAAGAACGTAATTCTTTGTAATTTACATGATTTTTCATAATATAGACCAAAGGCCAAATCACGCCCCATGGCCTGTTTTTGCTCAGCTCAAAAGCTCAGAATGGTGTCGACATTTTAAATGGCTGTAAACAAACAAACAAACAAACAAGAAAAATATGAGACCGAAACCCAATGGCCCAGAAAACTTACCACAGTTACTGTGTAACCCTTTACAGAAAGAAGGTGGGAGCTGACTTGGTCTAGATGTATCAGGACTGACCAGCAAATCCTCAGCCCTGGACCATTTAGGATGTTTCTAGTGCAAAATTATTCTTATCGTGGTAAAATACACATAATGCAAACTTTGCCCTTTTCCTCACTTTAAGTGCATAATTCAGTAGCATTAAGGACTTCTTATAAGTGGAACCATACGTACCTGTCCTTTTGTTTCTGCTTTATCTCACGCAGCACAATGTCTTCAAGGTTTATCCATGCTTTAACGTGTATCCGAATTCCATCTCTTCCTATGGCCGTCAGACCCCGTGGCCTCCAGGCCTTTCCAGCTCTGGAACGCGCCCTCCTCGGCGGACCCACTCTCGGTGCCCAGGAGTTGAACTTGAGAACGTGGAGCTGGGCGCAGCCCGTCCCCTCCACCTGCTGGATGGTGGCACGGGAACCTCTGTCATTAATATGCAGGGTGTTTGAGGCACTCGAGCTGCTGATCCGGCCAAAGTACACACTTTAATTAGGATCCCTTCTCGTTAATCACGTTAATCATTGTCGCACGGGGACTTCTCGGCTCTTCAGGGGCCGTGCCTCGCGGTGATTAGGCTGCTCTGACGGACCTGACAGGCGTCCGGGCCACTTCTTCATTTTAATTACAGAGGAAACAATGTTTGCAGCAAGATGGCTTCATTTCCTCCCTCTCAGCAGATGTGGAGGTTTGTGCTCAGAGGGAGTGTGCCCCACGCAGAAACCGTGCTCCGACGGTCTTTCGGGTGTTCCCTGGGAGGTGACACCTTGTTGCAACATGTCCAATGAGGGCTCGACTGGTCCAGGGTCTAGTCTTGGCCGGTGAGTGTGGCCAGCTGGGACAAGGCACCCCCGGTCCCTCTGGCCGCAGCGTCCTCATGCACTGACACGTGTCAGTGACCAGGCCGGGTGGCGTGGACCCTGGGCTTCGGCCTGCGTTGAGGGGTGCGTGGCTTGGAGAGAAGTGTGTTTGGGTGCAGCCTGACTCCCTGTTCCTGCATCCTGCTCAAAAGCTTTGCCCCTGATGCTTCTCTGCATGGGCTGACCCAGCATTTAGCAGAAAAGCCACCAACGTGGGTATTTCCTTGTGCAGACAGGTGCGTTGGAGGCTCCCCGAGCATTTGGCACCTGAGACATAGAGCCGTGAGCCACGTATGCTCACAGCAGGTCTGGTGCTCCATGTGCTGCAGGACTTCCTGGGGGGCGGGGGGAGGTGGGGCGTGGTGACACATGGCTGTCGGGACACCAGTCGAAGCCTCGGTGTACCCTTCACCTGTGAAACGACCACCCAGGTGCAGAAGCCGGGAACAGTGACCCCAGATCACCTCCCAGCTCCCCATTCCTGAAAGGGGTGGTGAGGACTGACCCAAGGCCAGCTCCTTCCAAGATGGGGAGGCCCCCAAGGTAGAGGTGGCAGTGGGTGGGAAGATGAGAACCAGGGGCCACTCTGGCCCAGTGTGTTGGGTGGAGCCGGGTGGGGAGGCTGACCGTCAGGACCTGTTATGAGGAAGTCGTTGAGGAGTTGGTGCCTGAACAGCACCGCCTTCCGGGCCAGACGCAGCAGGGCAAGGGCCCGAAGACCCTGTGCAGCTCCCCATCTGTGACAGACGCCTGTGCCACAGGCTCAGCCCGGCTCACGCCACAGTCCCCAAGAGCAATCCCCGACGGTTTCTTCTACTTGTTAGGATGTCTGACTGTGAACCGTTGGAGGGATTGGCGTCAGCCCAGAAGGTGGGGAGCCGGTCCTTCCAGGGGACACAGCCCGACATGTGGGGAGGGACCCCGGTGTGCGAAGTAGGATGGGCCTCACCATCCAGACTTGGAGGAGATCCTGGATGGAGGCCCTGGACGCACACCAGCGAAGGGGGCAGAACTCGGGGGTCCCTGAGCACAAACACTTTCCGCTGTTGCTCAATTAGCGCAGAGCCTGGCACGTCTGGGCGCACGTCCACTAGGGAACGGTCAGTGAGTGCGGAACGATGCCATTGGTGGTGGACGGGCTCGCCATCCCCAGGCCTGGTCCTGGGCCCTCAGAGAGCACCTGGAAATGACAGAAGCCTCCCGCCATTCATCAGGCCAGCTCAGCAGCCTGCCGGAAACCATCATCAAAGGGCCGTGATCTAGAACTTGGGGTCGGCAGTTCTGACTCATCCACAAGCAGTCGTTCGCTATGTTTATGACTCTGAGAAAGAGCAAATGATTTATTGTGTGTGTTTCGTATGGCCGTTGGCTAAACCTCCTGTAGCAACCTTGGCTTGGTGATTTGCAAAAGAGAGGGCTGTTTCTGCTCCTGTTGCCTTTGCCTCTGATAAAGTAGATCCCAGCAAGTTGATTCCTCAAAGGAGAGGCTGGAGGAGGCAGAGACAGGTGGATACAGGAGGATAGAATGATGCCACTTGCACATTTGCTGCGTGTAAGGCACTTGGCCATCATCCTTGTGCATCTTACTCCACACAGGAGGGCAGGTAAGATACAGCACATCCTTTGCTTTGAGACACATGAAATCAGCAGTGAGCTCCATGCTGGTTAATTTAATTGTCAGTGTGATGGACCACGGGGTGCTCAGAGAGCTGGTCAAACATTATTCTGGGTGTGTCTGCAGGGGGTTTCCGGATGAGACTGGCATTACATTGGCAAAACGAGTAAAGCAGATTGCCCTCCGAGTGTGGGTGGGCCTCGTCCAATCAGTGGAAGACCTAAATAGAACAAAAGGCCGCTTGCCTCCTGCCTGAGTGCCTTCAAAGTGGGTCATCAGATTTTTTCTTTGGACTAGAGCCACCCAGTCGGCTCTCCTGAGTGTCCGGCTTGCCAACCGCAGATCATATATGTATATATGCTATTGGTTCTTTTTTCCTGGGGAACCGTGAGGAACACAAGCCCCATGCCGGGAAATCCAATGGCATCACTGCGGAGGCCCAGCCCCCCAGCCCAGGTCGGTGCTAAGGTGCGTATGGAGGGGAGGGTTCCAGGAAGGAGTGGGCAGGGTCTAAAACCTGGGGAGTCACCTCCCGACCGTGGCCTCCCTTGGTCACTATCGATGCGCCCTTGTGTGTAGTCCATGGCCCCTGGCTGAGGGCTCTCTGAAGCTTCCTTCCTAGGCTCAGTGTGTGAATTCTTGCCGGTGTCGGGAGACCCACCATCGGGGCTCCTGCCTCCCGGAGCTTCCCCGAGGCCACGTCTCCTGTGAGGGCAGGACCTGGACCGTCCCAACCGCCCAGGAACCTGCAGGTCTCCTTCCCTTCCACGTGTGGACTTCCCCTTCCCTCAGCAGCTGCCTCTACTTCCTCCCTTTCAAAGGCGCCACCCCTTCCCCGTTGCCTTGGGGACTCCCAGGTGAATCTACGTTCTCCTCATCCCAGCGGTAGGTCCTCGCCAGGCATCTCCTCCGTTTGGCCCTGCCTTCCAGGCAAAGGCACACAAGCGTTGTCAGAGAGCGTGAAGAAAACACAGAGTGACGTTTCCAAAGTGGAGCTCTCTCACGAGAATGCCGGGCCCTGTGGCATCGCCAAGGTGGACGAGGACTCCGCGAAGTAGCACGTTCAGGTGGGGGCTCACCCGCGCTCTTACGGGGAGTTCTGAGGGCGTGATTATTGGTGTGAAAGCTGTGTGTGACCTCCACGGTGACCCCACTGGAATTCCGCCAACTGGAACACGCCCCTTGGGACCCACTGGTGAAAAACGGGTGGGCATAGCGGAGAACCACGGTCACCGTTCGAGAAGTATTAATACAAATGAAAGGAACTTCTGCTCTTTCTATCGCATACTTTGGAATGAGTTTCTCATTATAAGAAGCCATATTGTTTCATAATAAAAATTAAGCACAGGTTAGAATGGTCTATAATGAGCATAGAATAAGAATTTACAGGGACATGGATGTCCCCAACCTGCTCAGAAGCTCCCGAGCGTGGCGTGCATGTCCTCAGGAGTTATATTTGTACTAAGGTTTGTCCACTAAATCTAATTTGCCCCATAAAGATTATGTGGCCGAGTTTTAAGCCGAAGCCTGTGTGCGTCTCGCATTCTGAAGCAGCAGAGTCCAAACCGATGGCAATTTCCTGCAATTAGGGTTGTTATCAGTCCACCAACCGGTCATATTCCCTGGCTGCGTTCTGTGGGCAACATACTTGCAGGAAGAATGAATTGGGGGGAGGGGCACTCATTGTGCTGAATAAACAGGTAAAATGCTCCAAGAGCACAAACATTTATTTTCCCCAAGGCTTATAATACCCTTCTCTATGTCTATGCAGAAATGAAAAAAAAAATCACAGTTTTGTCTTTTGATCCATAATTCATATGCTTGCAGCTCTAAGTCTCCTTACGGTCTCAACTGTTAATATTTTCTCTCTGTAAGACAGGGTTTGAGCAAAGTCGATATTTTAATGTCCACAGTTAATGCTTGCTTGACACAATTTGTGATTATTTTTCTTAGACACTGAAAAGAAAAGAAAGCATCGCTCCTGAAATAAAGTTCTAGGACACGAGGAGAACCACCACATTCAACATTCAGGACCCGCTGGCCTTATGATTTTTAAGAAACATTAGAAATATTTGCAGCGGCAAGATATCACCAGAGTGGCTACAAGATTAATTGGGAAGAATGGTATCTTGCGTTTGATTTATGACACAGAAAATGTAAATGCAATCCTGTGAATATTGCTCAATGAGTGAAAAATGCCCCGGATGGTGTATTGTGATTAGTCTAGGTGACAATAGACTGGTTGCCAGAAACTTTAATCTATGTGACATCCTTCTCTTGAAAAATGCTGGACATTGTATTCTGTCTCTGTGGCAGAGGTGTGAGGAGAAGACTGTAATTGTGTGTTCGATTGCAAACAGGAGGGCTGAGAGTCCTTGGCTGAATGGTTTTGCTGGCGGATGACGGCTGAGCTCGTGCAGATTGTAGGGAAATGGTGGACTCCTCACTGGAGCTCAACACAGTCATGGTGGCTTATCTGTGGGGTGAGTTTTGTTATGCTAATATTGCTGGAGACACACAGGTACCCCCAAGACCGGGCTGGCGTTCCCCTAGGAAGCACCTGACCTGATGGTTGGATGCCAGGCTCTGCCCACAGCCGTGGCATCTACTCAGCCAGTGAATTACCGTGACGTTGCTGAGATGAGCCAGCCAGAATTGGTGCATTTTGCTCAAGAACAAAGATTTAAAAAGCAAGAAAGAAATCAGGACTCGAGTGCCCCTTTTCAGCTGCAGGTCATGAAATTGTCCACTGCCCGTGCGACAGAGGGGCACTATGTCCCCAGGATGCAGAGGACCACTTGTGATGTGTCACCACAAGCGAGAAAACAGCCCCAGCCCCCTTCTTGGACATTTCCAGAATAGCTGGCTGGAGAAGCCAAGAAAAAGTGTTTTAGAAACTTGGAACCCTGGTCTGACATCAGAGCTCCAAAGTCAGGGACTGAAACAGATGCGGGGAGGAAGTTCAAGTGCACAGTTCTGGAGCACCTGGCATGTGCCCGGCCGGTCCAGGCATGTGTTCAATTCAGTGAGTCCTGAGTGCACTTCTGAGCGTAGTTCTCGTTACCGTCAGCTCCATTTCCCAATATGGAGTCTGAGGGCCCGAGAGGTGCCTGGCTTGCCTGCGGTGACAGAACTGCTATGGCAGAGGCTCAGTGTGCATCCAAGCCTAGGGGCTTTGGCTTCTTTAGCTGCATTGTGGCGGCCTCCTGCTCCTCAGGTCCCAGCAGTGCTACCACGGCCCAAGTAACGGGAAGGTGGCCGTTTGGGAGAAAGGGAAGAAAGAGCCTCTTTCAGATGCGTTGAGATGGTCGTCTTGGTTCTGAATTCTTCTGGCTCCCCCACTGCCCCCCCCAAAGTCATAGTCTCGCCGTAGCTGCTCATCATGCCGGGGGCTCCAAAGATGAACTGTTTTCCTGAGCCGTGGAGTGGACCCTCAGGCAGCCTGGTTAAGAAAACAAAACTCAGCACGAGAAACGATTCAAAGCAGCTCAGGGCTAATCTGTAGGAGTGTCTGGAGGGCAGCACTCCTCTCCTTTTCGACATTGACTATTGTCATTTGGGCTCCATCCGTCTCTGTGCAGGGTCCGTCCTGGGCACTGATTGTCACCCCTGGGCTGCACCCATTCGATGCCAGGGCCATCTTCTCTCTCATCTGTGACAACCAAAAATGTCTCCAGATGTTTCCAGATATTCCCAGGGGAGTGTGGGGGGGTCACCCCAGTTAAGCACTACAGCTCTAATTCTAATTTATGGGCTCAGGTGGAAAACCCTCCAGGGTTCCGCCAACATCAGGCTTCCTTCCTTCTTTTGACTCTTCCGGTTTCTGAGACAAGCCAGGTTCTTCCTTTCTGATCCGTCATGTCTGTTCTCATTTCTTGGCTCTTCTCAGATAGACCTCCCCCAGCTGATGAGAAGATCCAGGGTTTTACCCCCAGGGCCAGGCGTTGTGCAGGCCAGGTCGCAGGTGTGAGTGAGTCTCTGTCACTCTGAGAGTTACCCAGGAGGTGGTAGGGAGCTGAGGGGCGTGTACTTGGGGAGCAAAATTCTAGGAAAGCTCAAAGGAATCAGGAGAGAAGGGAGTTCACAGTCGCCTGCGCTCACTGCGCTCGTTTGCTGTTGGGGAAGGTCCCGTCCCAGGATGATGGCGGAGGCCCAGGATGGATGTGGGGAAGTGTCTCACTCAGCGCCGAGTGCTGTGATGCAGCCACAGGCAGCACATCTGGGTTTCCCCAGAGTTGCGATTTCTTCACTTCTCTAGATCGCAGTTCATCCGTCTTGCAGTGAAGGGAGTAGCTCAAATGGCAGCTTGCGGTGACAGCTGCCACCACCCTGTGGGACTCCACGAGGCTCCTCACCGTGTGGCATCAGACCCACGAGAGGGCAGGCCTCTGTCTGGCTTCTTCTGGTGAAATGATCCCAGGTTGACCGCCGAGGGGATGACCCCACACAAAGTTCGCACAACGGGAAGCCTGTGTCCCACGAGGGAGCGTGGTTTCATGTACCACGTGAGCACGCTGCCCCGTTCCCCACCCCACTCGGGGGCGTTTGCCTCCTAATTCCAGATGAGGTTGTTGGTGCGTTCTGGACACAGTTAGGAAGAGAGAATGAGCATGTCTGGTATAACCCTGCTCTGTTTCCAGCATATTCAGTACTTTCTCCATCAGCCAATTCCCCTGGCACCCGCCTCCTTCTGATGGTGCATTTGTGTTCCAGGAGCAGAGGAGTTTGACTGACTGAGAGTGTTTCCGTCTGACATGAGTGTGGGGCACAGCCGGCGCCACTCAGTTCTGGCCGAAATCTCAGATGCTAACGTTGTTTAGAAGTGTAGTAGTTAGTGTGTCCATCAATTTATTAGCGTTCTAAGTGTCGAAGACCCTCCCAGGTCCTCACTAACTGCTAAAAGGAGCTTGTCATGCCTGCATGTGGCCCACGGCTGTGTGTGACAAGCCCATGACGCTGGCCGGTCATCTCCACTTGGCCTGAGCCCCTAGGCTTCCCTCTGTCAGCTGCCTCGGGAGGCCTGGATGAAACGTCAGGGAGAGCCGTGAGTGTGACCATCACGGTGTCCTGCGGGCAGTCAGAGATGGCAGCCTTTGAAAACAAACCGAGAAAGATAAACAAGGACGCCTGTCTCCTAAGGCAGTAAGGAAAACGTTGACATTTAGAGCCCATATGCTATCAGAAATAGATTTTTTATCTCCATTTTTTCATGTGCCCTTCAGGATTCAGTAAAACAAATAAAAGGATTGATGTTCCTGGTTCTGTATCATATACGTGATGGAGACATCACGTAAATAAAAGAATACTATGACGAGAGGTCATCAAAGACAGAAACATAACCGCCCCTGAGGAAACTGCCTGCTACCCTGGGCGTTCTCTCGAGAAGGGAAAGATACCAGGGAGGGATGGGTTCGTGACTCCCTCCCCTCCCAGTTTGTTGTATCTGTTGCTGACATAAGCAGAAACCCAGTGCTTCTGCATCCACAGGTCACGCGTGGCTTCTGCTCTGCCTTGCATCATAAACACACTGAGTTCCCGGACTCTCAGCCGGAACTCCCTCTCGGGCTTTCCGATGGCCCTCGGCCCTGTGATAACCACCAGCCCTGTGATAACCACCATCGGTACTCAGGGAAAGAGGGAGGGTGGGAGACGGGGAAGTCAGTCCGTGCTGGACCCACAGCAGAGGGAGGCAGGCCCGCCCCATCACGCTTCAGGACGCCCCGCGCCACTGGTTTACTGGTTTCCAAAGCTCCCCGCGTGTTACCGCCCGAGCCTCCTCCCGGCCAGGACAGTCACGATGCATCAGTGAGTTGTCCCTCAGTGAGTTCCCTGTAACCCCCAATCACCCCCACTTTGTCCTCTCCACAAACTAACCACCCAGCGCAGTCAGAGGGGCGGGTTGCCCCTAACACTGATGAGCCCTGGGGGCTCGGCTCCTCGGGACTCAGCGCCGGGAGCTGGGTCTCGTAGCCTCCCGTGGAGAGACGCCGCGTTATAAGTACCCAGTGGAACGGTGCTACCAGCTTCACTCCTCCAACCAGAGGCTGCGGGCTAGGCTCATGGCCCCCCTTCGCCCTTTTCTGACAGGCGCACTGCTTTCTCGTTGACGATTGGAACCCAACCTCTGGCAAAGTGGGATTCTCGATGGCAGAATATAGACAGTGATTAGGTGACAGTGCAAAGCCAACACCGGAGCAGCTTGTGTTCAAGGAGACGCCCCTCAGGGACAGCTTGCTTCATGTCCCACGTGGCAGCCTGGTTTCCGATGAAGCGTTTGGGGCGCGGTCGGCTCCTCCTCGCTGCTCTGTCCGCTGCTCCCCAACTATCTGGGTGCCGGCTTGTTCTAGCGGGTAGAAGGCTTAGTGATCTCGCTGCAGCTTCTCCAACCTCGGCGTGCTGCTCAGAAGTAAAGGATGACATAATTTATCACATTGAACATGTGCTTTGTTCAATGACAGGGTAATTAGACATCCTTTCAGCAGACACATTAAATATATACTTATGCATTAAAGTTCTGTGTCTCAGATCAGCTCTGTTGATTTATCCTTTATGCTTGAATCTTTGCCTGTTGATAACCGTATAAAACCAACCTTCCGCGCCAAAAGAACACAGGAAAGAAGACATGGCTTCCATATGTTAACTAAGTCCAGTTAGGGGGCAGGGGTGTTGTTTAAGGGGATGGGGACACACACACTCAGCACCCACAGACAGGCTGGGGCTCCCTCTCTTCTCCGGGCCCAGTGAACGTTAATTATGCAGGATGGAAACGAGCCTGCCTAGTGCTGACCTCCCTCACTAGAGGGCAACACAACCCAGTGTAAGGAGCCGCCACGCCTGCTCTCGGTGCTGGGAAGCGTTTAATTAGATGCCACGTGGATTTTGTAATGAACACCCTATGAATTTCGCATAAATGTAACGTCACTGCTGGAAATCCAGTTACATTCCTGAATATACATGACTTGGCCTTTTCAACAGGTGGCAGGGAGCACTCACCTAATTCTTGCCACTGCCACGACCGGGCACAGCCATGTTTTTTTGGGGGTGCCTTGGTATGAAAGTGGAAGCCTTCCATGCAGCCACCGTTACCACCCATGCCTGCCTGCCTAGAGCTCCCCTTTGGCATACCAAACATACATGGGCCAACCTGCCGATTGCAAAAGCGACCGCTGTTCAACCACGACAGGGGACCCAACAAGCATCTCTTGGTCCCTAGACCGAGCTTGCATTCTCAGCACACACCTGGCTCTCTGCTGTGTCCTTCCTGCTCAGCCTGCCTGGGAGGACTTGGGGGGTAGGAGCTGCAGGTTTCAAGGGGGAACTCACGCTTTCAGGGAGTCATTCGCGGGGTTCCTTTCAGAATCCTTGGGGCATAATTGCAAAATGTGAAGTTGCCTTTCATCTCTGCCCCAAAAGGTTGAGGGTGATTCGTTCACAACCAGAACTCGCATTCACTGGGCTGACTTAATTTTGAGAAAGTCCACTCGTGTTAACCATCGGGACTCCTGGGTCTTCTTTCCAACTTGTAAGTAAGCATCCACTTGCTGCCACGCTCTGCTGTTTAAAAACCCCGAGATATTGATTACATAGATTCAGCCAATTGAAAACCAGTCACATACATCTGTCTTTCGCTCCTAAGTATGTTAAAAATACTAGCAATCGTTAGAGAAATGACACAAAGCTCAAGTTTCAAGGGTCTCTGTACCAATTGTTACAGATACAAAGAACAATTTGAGTTTCCTCTGTAAGAAGCATTGCAGGCTGAGATGAATAATGAGGGACCGATTTTCCTTTGGAGGAGGAACATGACATTCTGCAAACACCCTTACTCAGCATCTATAGTTTTGCTTCCAGAAATAACCACGGCCTTTTCTTTGAAGTGAGTTCTTTGAAATAGGTGCTCAGCTCTATAGAGGGACTTTATTTCCAGAACAGGATGGATGTCTGTTGGGGTGGGGGGTGAGGTGAACACAGCTGGCAGCCCTTTGGGAAATGGGGGCTGGAGGACATGTGGCTGTGAAATACGTCCAGGGGCATTTTCAACGTGAACTTGGTGTCCTTATGTTCTGAGTCCTTAATCATGGCAGCATGGGACTGAAAAAAATCTCCAGAAGCCTCCTTGGTGCCTCTCGCCGACGTCTCCTTTCTTCCTGGGAAACCAGCGCTGTGGTCCAGCAGAGCCTGCCGGCTGCACACACGTCACGTCAGCCAGGCGCCTCTCTCCAGTTCACCGGGCAACGCCATGACCCGGCCATGCTGGAGTCTTTCACAATTTCCTTCGTAATGTAACTCATTATACGAAAGCAGAACTAAATAAAAGTACTCCAGAGAGGGAACAGATTGTTAGCTATAGATTAGAAGCGCAGTCTAATCCTTCGCGAGCATTAAATATTTAACGTAATCGCACCAGAGGTGCCAAGGAGATGTCGGCATTGTTTAATTAGACTTAATTAAACATAAGGAAAAATCTAATACTAATTCAGGTCGAGTTTTTTAATCGATGACAGAACCTCTCGCTCTAGATCCCTGTCTAGTAGGTGGGTTGCCCCTCACCCTCTTATTAACTAGAAAAATACGCTGTGTAAGAGTTGGAAAGTCAGACGAGAAGGACGGAGAAGCATCTACAAGCAGCCGGGCTGTACGTATGGACAAGGACAAGAATGGTTCTACAGTAAAGAAATTGCAGGAACATTTGACTTCATCCAATATCTGTAAGGTGGGCATAGGACTTTGTCTCACATCTCGTAATTGACGGGAAGTGCTTTAATTGGAAATGAGAATACTTGCAACTTTAATCTGTTCATATATATACGCGCGCGCAGAGGATCGCTTTCACACTGTACTAACAAAGAAAATGTCACAAGTCATACTTGGGCCATGGGCTCCCAACACCAACTCTCAGACCAATTAAAGTGCAGGCAAACACATCGGCTACACATCAGAAACATTTGAAGATTTCGTGTTTATCGTTGAGATTTCACTTTCCTTGATACCAGCTCTGGACTGTGAAATTGTTATCCCAGCTTCTTGCACTCTGTGTCTCCAAAACGAGGAAAGAACACAGACCCTCAGATGCCACTATGCAGTCGTGAGAAACCCAATGTTTAACAAGTCAATTTGTTTTTTAACTTTTGCTGCTCCTTGTAAAATTGTAAATGTGCACTTCTCCTACGAATGTATCTTGGCTACAGAGACGTCGGTAGCTGTCTCTAGGTCAGCGATGCAGGGTCTGCAAGGTAGGACAGACCCCATGGGTAGGAAAACCTAACTTTGAGAAATGTATCCTAAAGACATAGTCATGGATATGTTCACTGCAGTGTTGTTTAACACACTAAATGTTTCATCTGTACCAAGGGACTTGGGGAAAGAGTTACTTTGTAGAAAAACACTGCAAGACCTGGGAAATGTTAAGTGAAACGGAGCTGGTGTAGCTGCCGTTTTGGCTTCTAAGCACGTGGCTGGCCTTCCTGTCTTTGGAGTCTCAGCCCCACAGGTGGAGGAAGAGACCCCTTCCTCTGCCTGGCCCAGGCTGGAGGACAGCCTGCTTTTCTAGCCTCCACTACTCTAAGAGGACACATCTGTGTTGTTCTAAGTCACTAAATGTGTGGTGACTTGTGATAGCAGCCACAGGGAACCAACATACACCTTTAACTCGCAACCATTTCTTTTTCTGGAAGTCTGTACCTGCAGGCCATTTCTTTTGATGTGGGTTTTCTTGTTTATTTGGGTGTGATGCTGCCGGGAGAAAAACCATGAGTGAATGATTAGAGAGAAGAGACGTTTATGTAGGTTCTGCAGCCTAGGACCCCAGTTCTGGTCCACAGTCTGCGTGCTGGGTAACCGTCAGCAAGATGCTTGTCTTCTCTCAGCCATACCTGAAACAGGCTCTCTGTTCTCACCTCTTCCTCCCACCTCCAAAATTTTCCTGAAGCTAAATTAAGGTAAAGCGCAAGAATAGCTTTGCGATTGTTTAAGGATTTCTCTGAGATATTAATGAAAAGTGTTGAAGCAATGCTCTTTTAGGGAAATTCCTTATGGTTTGTTTCAAAGATTATCATTTTTCTTTTTTTGCATATTACCAAAATTAGGTTGTGTCATAAAAATAAAAGAGTACAGTAGACATAGTGCTCCCCCAACCCCGAAAGTTGTTTGGAATCTATAATGTGTAGTTAGTGGTTTCAAAGACTTGACGAAGCATGGAACAGTTTTATTCTCGCCTCCACGATTTACCAAAATAATTGCAAAGCATTTCCTAGTGACCCTGGCCAGCGGGAGTGTGGTACGCGTGTGACATTGGCAGTTGCCCAAGTCAGTGCTCAAAGGGAGACGAGGGCTTAGACAACCGGGGAGCTCACTGTTTCTGGACAGACTGGGACCTCCCGTTACCCCGGTTCCGTAAAGGAGAGGTGTGGCAGGAACGGGCTGCAGAGGTTCTGGCTCCAGAGGCTGGGGCTCGGTCAGCTGGGCTGCAAGAATCGCAAAGCACCCCAGACTCAGGGAACTCCATCCGCCACCTCCTTCCTGCTTGAATTTTGGCCTCGGTCACAGTTTTCTTTCTGTGGTTTGTCCAAGAGATTGAATTCATCTTCCCAACAAATTGCTTTGTCTTCTCTGGAAATAAAGATGAAGCAGCAATTATAGCTGACTTTCCAGGACGAGGCTTTCAGCAGAGAAGGTCGAGGAAGACCCACCTGTGAGAGCCACAGAGCCCCTTTCTACTTGTGTCCTTGCCCTTGGGACAGGCACAGCTGCGGCCGCCTCCAGCATTGCTCCCCTCACTGAGGCCCCAAGGCCCCAATATCAGCACAAAGCCTTCGAGGGGAGCCGTCTTGGAACATGACGATAGTTTGGCTTCCAGAAGCTGGCATCCCTCCCTGCTCACTGATCTTCACAGCCCAGTGGCTCTCCCTGCTGGTCCCACTCTCCTGGTCCCAGGTCGCCCTGTGCACGCGCCCCGACTTGGCCCTGGCGTCTCTGATGGGGTCCTGTGACCAGCGTCCTCCTTTCATTGCACAGTAAGAATGTGCCCTCGTCCTCTCTCCGGGTGCTGCCCCCGTGAAAGCACGGGTCTGAAGAAGCGCATTGGGCCTGCGATGTCTGGGTGATCACCTGCTTCACACACGTGTGATGCTAAGTCCCGCTCCGCGGGGATTGGAGAAGCTGCTTCGTTGCTCTGCGGCTCAGCTCCTCATCCGGGAAACGCACACGAGCCCTGCTCACTCCGAAGTTACTGTCCGCATGTATCTCAGGGCGTGAGCCGGTGAAGAGGCTGGTGCTCCCTGTTTGACCGTGTGGTTTCGAAACCCAGTTTAGCCCAAATAGCTGGATGGTCGTGGGCAAGTGTGCAAACTCTACTGCTTGACCCTTCACCTATGAAAGGCAGGCGCGCACATCTATCTTGCAGGTTGTTTTGGAGACTCAATTACGTGTGATTTGTGGGCGAAGGCTTGGCACCACGCCGAGGCAATTTGTGAGTGATGGGCATTGTGGTGAGTATTTTCCGTGCTCCCCAAGTCCCAAATGAGCTATTTTTAACATCACCTAAAGATGAAGAAACTGACTGGACACACACGTCCATTTTACAGAAGCCTTGACAATGTTCTCCTCCTGCACAGCGGCCCCCACGGCGGGGAGGGTGAAGCGTCCGCAGTGAAGCCGGATCTGCAGACTCACTTCTCTGAGACGTGTGGGGGCTCCGCCCACCATCAGGTCAGAGGCCAGGGTTTTCAGCGTGAGACAACCGTGACCAGGACCCAAACCCCGTATCCTCCGCTGCGTGTGGGCGGACGCGTCTCCATGCAGTTTCCTCCTCCCGCCGTGGTGAGCCGCGTGGGGTCCGCGCGCGCCAGGCCCTGACCCCTGACATGCAGAGACCTCCTCTCTCTTCCTGGAACGCCCTGGTTACTTCCAACACCACATCCACGTCTGTTTCTCACCTGGACAGTCGCTGCAGGCTCCACAGCGTGTGTACACACACCCAGGCCGCCCCCCCATCTGCTCACACTGTCACCTGGTCGCAGATGGACGTGACTGAGCGCCCTCCTCACACCTTCCACCGCTCGCAGGTTCTGGGGACGCAGCTGATGTCCTGGCATCTAGTGAGTGCCCAGGTCTGGTGGCTCTGGGCTGCTCACCCTGCTGCCCTGGCCCCACCACGCCCAGTTCTGGCACCGGCTGGGGACTGGGTCAATATTGGTAAAGCGACTGTGCTCTGAGATGCTCCCAGTGGGGTGTGGGGCAAGCCCTAAGAGTGGGTCCCCATCTTGGGTCTGTGACTCTTTGTCTGAGGGTAGTTGTTCCCTCTTAAAAGGTTGCTGAGGTCCGCCATCCAGGGTCATCTAGACCCACACCTCAGACACACAAAGGGCAGCCAGTGGTGCTGGGAGGTGAGCCCCTGCTGATGGAATCCATGGTTCCTGGCTGCCCCAGGTTCCTGCTCACCTAGGAGCTGACCCTATGGCCCCGGATTTCCAGGGACCAGTCAAAAAATGGTGTCCTGGGAAGACTGGCCTCATTTACCATAATAGCACTTTATTCTGCCAGTGGAAGGGATTCTTTAAAATGTGGGCTGAAAGTCACACACACACGCACACACTCAACAAGGAAAAGACAGATTCCAAGTCTTTCTTTTGGGTTTGATACCCAAGAAGAGGGGACAGATGTGTGAAAATACTTTGGACGGTTCCCTGGAGTCATTACTTCGTGCTGATCTGCCTTCGCAGAACTGAAGTGGAGCCGAGTGCCACTTGAGCTGCCAGGAGGAACCCTGAGCCACACGTGCCATTTCACTGATGCCTCCTTTTGCAGGCAGGGTGCTCTGCGAGGAGACAGCCCAGGCCCGGTGTGCCCTGGGCAGGACACATACACAGCTGTGACCGCAGGCACCAGGATGCCACCCTTCCCAGCATCTTCCGCTGCCGGGCGTGGCTGCTGCACGCGGCCCCTGGGCATGTGGGTTCTGTGGAGACCTGGCGGGGACCCAGTCTCTGTCTGGCCGGAGGCTGGGGTCAGGCGGGGGCGGCGGTGCATTTTGACTTGCTGAGGGTGAAGAGGGCTTTGAGAAGCGTGGGATGCGGGGAAGCACGCTGGCTCTGGCAGCCCCTCTTCCCCCAGCGGCTTTCCACCACCGCTCAGTGGGCTTGTAAGGTCAGGCTGAACGTCTCAAACAGGCCTTGTTGGGAAATACACTTAACATCCCTTCACTGTCGGTCACAGACGTGCTCTGGGGGTGGGAGGTGGGGGCTGGGGGGCAGAGCAAAGACACAACACGTGCTGGAGGCGACATAGTTAAAGAAGCTTTCTTGGATGTGCGCACACTTAAAGGTCTCCAGGGATATGACTCTAATCACTTATCCTCACAAACGAGCACCAGCAGGGAACCACCCAAAGGATAGTACTCGTGAAATTGTTGGTGACTGAATATGAAAAGAACAACTTCATGTTGCCTTAGTTTTGTCTGAATTATACATTTAAAAAGTAAGCAAAGGAGAGGGGGAAAAAAGACCCCTCAGGCAAACGAGAAGTGACAGATCCGGACATTGCACCCCGAGGGAGCATCTGGCAGCAGGACCAAAAGCTATGGAAGGGCTCAGCTCTGGCCACTTAAAATATTTGAACAGGTTCCACTCGTGCCGACGGCCACCCGTGTAGAGTGCTCCGGCTCGTGCCAGGTTTGAGGCTGTCTTCAGGTCCAGCCTTATTGGTGCAACACCACCATCTCATTTCAAAGTGGAAGCGCTTTCTTCTTCCTAAAGATTTCACTGCTGGGGTGCCTTGAGCACGAAAGGGGTCACATGAAACCAAATTGCCTTCTTCCCGTTTTCTGAAATGTCTTCGGATTCCTCATCATCCCACTTTGGAGGGAAAACAATGAGCGTATTCAAGGCCCCTGCACGTGGACTCCGGCGTAAATGTGTTGCAAACCTCGTGCTTTGTTCCAGAGCGTTGACAGCTATCGTACCATGAAAGTACCTCAGAGATAGTGGGGCTGATTGAATATCCCCTAAGTCAGATTTCAAGGAGCAGATCCTTTCAGAGGCGACACAAGCATCCGGACCTTTTGTGAGAAGCTTGGGTCTGATAGCTGCCGTGTTTACGATGGGCATTTAACGGCTGCATTTAAGAATTTCGCACGGCTTCATTTCCACTTGAATTCTGCCTTCCTGATTCCTTTCACTGCGGAAAAAGAAGGGTGCAATGGGAAGAAACCAGCCACTTATTCTCCACTTCTACTTAAGCTCTCCACAGCAAACACTCATCAGCTTCATACAACACCCCGACACAACAACAAAAGACTGGAATTGCAAAGAGCTCAGAATAAGGTGACTAATAGAAACCAGCCTGCCTGCTAACCTGAGTTCTGAGCTAAGTCTTCAGTGACATGGGGACACTTCATTAATTTGTCGTCCCCCAGAACAGGCTTGGAATCAAGTTCTGATTTTTTTTCTTTTTTACAAGAGGATTAAAAAAGCCGGCGAGAGAAAACTGCTTTTGAAATTCCCTTTCATCCGAGGCCGTGCTGTATGACACCTCTGAAGGCATGTGCCTGTGGCTGTCAGTAATGGGGTTCAGTGTGCACCCAACGCTGCTCATTTTGTAGACGGCTCTGTTATTGGGTATGAATGTCCAATGAGTGACAAAAGGCTGTTGGTCCTTTCATGAGGTGCGTAATGAATCCTCAGAGGTACTGGCACGGGCCCTCAGGCTACTGCAGAGAGAAAAGAACTGAGCACGGGGCCCTCCCTCCCTGCAGCCTTGCCTCTCACCCGCTCAGCCACACATGGACCGCCATGCAAATGCCAGGAGGCAGCCAGCTCTGCCCAGCTTTTAATTTCATTGGTAGGGGCAGTTTCAAGGAGGAGAGAGTTTAAATAAACAGCGGTCATTCACGTCAGCATGATTACGGCCCTGGTAAAAAAGCAGCGTCAAGGGATGTGGGCGAGGTGGCCGGTTACCACCTGCTTGGTCGTGATCAATAGCTTGACTGACCCCTCAGTAAACACACACGATGGCCTAACTGTGTATGTTCAGCCTGACTCAATTGCCAACTCAGAGAAGCCAGTTTGTGACAGTCACCAAGTTTAAAACTTCTAAAGCCTGGTTGAGAGAAAGAGAGCGAGGAACACTGAGCCCAAAGAATTGAAATGAAGCAGCTAGAAGATGAAAAGAGGCAGCATTCTCCACCTGTCTCCATGGCAGGTCCTCACACACACACAGACATCCCTGGGGCCACACTGCCATCTCCACACCCTGGGGGCTGCAGTGAAGGGCGTATCATGCCCGGGACAAGGTCACAGCCATCTCCATTTACAAGTTGACAAGATGCCTTAGACGGTTGCCTAGAAATGTATGATAGCAAAACCTCCAAATTATTCCAGCTCATCTTTGGAAACAAAGCCCTGGACCAGGATCTGAGTGTGGACACCCAGAAGTGCAGGTGCCTTGCATCAGGGGACACGCAGGCACGTTTGTGGAGTGACTTCGTGAGTCAGGGGCTGCACACAGAGTGGTGGGAAGCCCTGGGGACAAAGAGCGGTCCAAAAGGGGCAGGGCAGTTATCAGAACCCACCAGACATTCGAGGAATAAAACCGATACTCATGGGACAAGCTCACAAGAGCTCACTGCTAAGCTGTGTCGTTCAGAAGAGACATGCTTGCCCTGAGGAAGAATTACTGTGCAGAGACTGGTGACATCTTCTGCCTGGAGGTGTGAGAGCCAACTGCCAAATCACGTCAAGAGCCAGGAAGTGACCACGCAGCCATCAATGGCTGAAAAATAACAGGGGTGTGTGGCCGAGGGGACTGGAAGACCCAGGAGTCGGGTGGGGGTTGGTTGTGGCATAAGTGGGCCTCTGGGTAGGTTCCCCTGGGCCCCTCCCCCACCGGCCCCCCTACTGGACTTAAGATGGCCACTCTTCTGTTCACACCAGGGAAGGGCCTGGACCATACTCATTGAAGCTAGTTCCCGAGACCCTCCTCACGTAGGCCAGCTCTGGTCTCAGACAGGGTTCCCCATATGGCCGCTCTGCCTGGAAGGACAGTTGTCCTGGATTAATTAGTAATCAAGTCCCCGCCACCCCCAAAGTCTCATTTCCTGGGCTCCAACCCACCACGGCAGGCACACAAGTGAGGCTGATAGGCTCAGGCCACTTGTGGCTGGCCTTAAATTTGGGGGGCGGGGTCTATCCCACTCAAGTCGCAAGGCTTTGAAATTCTAGGCCCTTTGGGAGGGGGGATGGGAAAGAGACCAAGATGTCCCCACATGAGCTCTGGGGAGGCGTCAGGAGAGCGGTCTTGGACCCGTGTCCCAGCATGAGCTGGAAAGCCGGCAGCCCTTCCCCCTCCCCCTGGAGAATGGCGGCAATCAGACCATTATTCTGGGTGACAGTCCAGGGTGGGTCTAAGTTGTCTTTTAAGGCTTAACTTTTAGAAACACAAAAAACTAAGAGTATGGTACTTGTATAGATTGCAGAAAGCTTTAATGACTGAACATTTCTAACATATACAAACGTGGGAGACCGATGAAGTGACCCCTCCCCCCAGACCATCAGCACCCAGCACCGGCTCTCCTCACACCCCTCCCCCACCAGCCCACCGCCCCACGTTAGTGTAAAGCAAACCTCAGACGTTGGATTTGGTTTAGACTTTTATAAATATCAACAGTTTAGCCTCTGAGAAATAGAAAGAGTGGGTCTTATTTTCTCGTTGGCCTCTCAGCTTGCAAATCTCACGTGCTTGGCACCAGAGTTTAGAACTTTTATTTAAGCTAATTAATAGATGCTGGTTTATTTTCTCCGTAGGCAACCTGGTGAGGTCCTCTGTAGAAATGGACTGCTGATGTGTGGGAAGCAAACATTATAACATTTCGAACATTTAGACTAAGTCTCCCCTGAGCTCATCAGCCGTTCCCTCCTTATAATGAGGCGTCTGTGTGCCCCACATGGGGGGTGCTTCTGGCCCCACTCACATGTCCTGACATGGGACATGTTGCCAGAGATGTCAGCAGAGGTCCAGGGTGTCCTGACAAGGCCTGAGACGTTTTCACTAGCCAACGAGGTAGTAAGTGCATTGGCCACGGTGGTCCTTCTGCCTCCGTGTGATGGACCAAAGCGACTAAGGCCAAACCTGCCCCAGACTCAGAGGCAAAGATGGCGTGAGCGTGGACCCAGGTCCAGCGCAAGGAGGCGAACACCCTGTGTGCATTTCATCAGTAGCCTTTCTCTTTCCTGTCACTAAGCCATGTGTGGTGTCTGCCGTGGGGTCACTTGCATGTCTACACCGCTAGGCTGCTTAGCAACACAGAGTGAAGGTGTAACCTCCCACCTGGGCTGCCGCAGAGAGAGCCGGGCTCTGGGCCGACCCCAGTGACGGCCCTGCCTGGGGCCCGCAGGGTTCCTCCACACCCAGTGTGCTGCGCCCTGGCTAGCTCTGTGGCTGTGTTTCCGTCTGGGAGAATGTTTCTTTTCACTTCCCATCTGTGGGGGACGGTGGCCATGTCAAGGAACAGACCAGATCTGTAGAGTGGAAACACGCAGCCATTGGAGGGAAGCAGCGATGGAGAGAGCCGGTGGGCTTGCGTTCTCGGTCCGCACCAGTGGCCCGTGTCTGTCCATCACGTGCTTTCTCAGCCAATGGGAGGACGCACACGGAAGGCAAGCCATCTAATCTTTTTTTCTTTTGAATCGTTTCCAACCTTGTATTTAGCACCATGGGAGTCTAGCAAAGAAGTGTGTCTCTTCCCAGGGAACCAGGCTCAGCAGGACGGATTTGACTTTTACTAGAATTCTCTCTATTACACCAATGGAACGACCGGCTTCTGGGCCCCGTTTTGGAGGATGTGAGCGACGATGGCAGGACTGATACTGGCTTTTATCAGCATTGTTTTAGCTGCTCCGACGGTGCTCACAGCCGTGATCTTATCAGCTGTTTGCAAAAGCTCAGGGAAGAGGGGAGCTGCTATCTCCCCACTTATGGAAGTGGAAACCGAGTCCCAGCGGGGCGAGGCACCTCAGGGCTGCAGTGCAGCCCCGGGGTGAGATTCCTATATGTCCTCACTGCTCTGAGCTTCTTCCTGGGCCGGATCTCTTAACACGTCACTTAGGGTCATGTAACAGGGGCTCATTCCCGAAGGAGTCTAGTTACAAATAACTTTCAAGTTCATTCTCTTTTGCTTTCAAAAAAGGCAGCTTTATAACCCCTGTAAACAATAATAGAAACAGAAGCCCTTCAGAATGGAGCGGGAGCTGCCATCCCTGAGGAACTGCCATGTTCGTCTTATGCCTCAAACCTTGGAATGTCCCCAGGACAAAGAACCTTTAGACTGGGCCCAAGGCAACATTGTATCTCAAACAACTTTTTGCAAAGATAACAAGAAAACCAGTGTTATGAGTACCAGACCCCACATTTAAAACATTGTTTAGAATTAGCGTCACTATGTTACCTTTTCTGCACCAGTGGCAATGCCTTCCTTCTGTGGATGTAACTGTCTCCTTCCCTTTCTCCTAAATAGTCCATTGCCTTTGTGTCCTAATCGGGACACTAATTGGGCTTCTGCCTGAATTAATGCTTCCAGAATAGCTCTTCTTACTGATCTCAAATGGGTGTTTGTTCCCTCTTACTTTGAAAGGCAGTTGTATTTTGTTAACACCTCCAGTCTTCTTTTAGGCAGATTTGGTGGTCACGATCCTGTTCATTCCAAAGCATTTCCACAAACAGCTGTTTATTAAAATGCAGTGATTAATTTCTGATGCTCTGCAGTGCAGCTGTTTGCTACCTAATGACATCCCGGCTCGAGCTGGAATCTGCGGCAAGAGCTGGGCCTGGGCGCTCTCCAGGCATGTTTGTTGCATAAGGTGCGTTTATTTTATTCAATGAAGACGTATCTGTAAGTCCAATGTCCAGGTAACATTCATGCCTTTTGCCATCTTCACTGACAACTGGCACTTCTCCCTCAAAAAAAAGCCACAGAAATCTGTGGGTTAACAGTTTGCATTAAAATCTCTAAGGAGGACATCTGTTAGCTGAAATTCCAAAAGTGGTGATTGATTCATGATGCCGTAAATCACATCTGTGTGGGGACGGAGGGTGGCTGGGCTCTGAACTCTGGCGGGAAGCATCTGTCAGCAGCCAAACGCGGGTCCAAGTTTGTGCAGCACGGTATGCAAAACAGCATCTGATGGCGACTCTCGCTGTGCTGGGGTGGGGTGGGCAGACCCGCGCCTTTCACATCTCACTGGGAAAGCTGAGAAATGGACGCCTTGGACTGGACGCCTTAACCTCGTCTTTCTAAACCCTGGGGTGCTGGAAACCATGCTTAGCAGGGTCTTTCATGTGGTCAGCCCACCTGGACAGGTAAAGTCAAACCAGTGAAATGAGGTTCTGAGTGGAGCGTGAGCAGTCGGCAGGTAGGAGAAGGTAAGCTCCCTGGGCGGGTCTGCAGCTGAGTGGGGGCATAAGCTTTGGACCCAAAACACTGGTTGGCAGAACTAACTCCTGGTCAATCAGTTCACCCGGTGAACTTTGCTGCTGAACCAACTTGCTGAGATGTAACAGAATTCAATGCACGGAAGTCAATTTGCAAATGTATCACTTGGGTGAATGACCTGTGTGCTAAATGGGTTTCTGCTAACTGCTAATAAAAGGTGTAGCGAGTCTAGTTGCTACTGGTTTCGAAAGCCTTGGAGGATGTTTCGCAATGGTTTGGGAGGGCAAACATGTGCTGGGTACTTCGAGTCTTGGGCTGCTGCTTATTGCACTTGACAAGGGCCGGGCGGATCCTCCTCCTCATGCATTTTTCACTGGGACTTTCCAGCTTCTCTTAGTTCATGGATTTGATTCTTAGAATGAACGGTTGACTTGCAGCTCTGGAAATCGACCCTAGGAATATGTTACACAACTGGAACCACCTGGATGTTTTATGGGACTATCCTGGGAGCCGAGTAGGAGTGTGTCTGTCGGTGAACATGATGAACTCAGATAATGTTTGTGTGTCCCCTCCTTCAGCCAGGCGCTCAGCAACCATCCAGGGTTTTCTGGCCTCACCGCCAAGACTGTTATGAGTTTTCCAGGCTACACATTTGCCCTTTACAGAGCACTCCACCGCTCATTGCTTGGGGAGCGGTGGGGGAGGATTGTGTCACCCTGTCTTTAAAGTCAAGATGCTCACAGACGTCCCACAGGGCTGTTGTAGAGACCACCTGAGCCCTGGGCTCTAGGTCAGCACACACTGCAGTCGGCTCCCGGAGCAGTGCACCGACGCTGGCTGATGCAGGCGCTGGAGACGAGACCAGAGCTGTCCCGTCCCTCCAGCTGGCTGCTGCCTCCTGGCACATGGCGCCCCAGGCCCACTCCAGTTCACCGGGGAGGGTGCGCTTGCTCTTCTTTGCCCAGCACCCTCTGCCGCACGCCCTCATCTTCCCAGCTGCCCCAAGACAGATGTCCCTCTCATTGTCTCCGTTCACTTTTAGCTTTGTGCTGATACCGTGTGGTTTCTCATTCCTTGGCTTTGCTTGGCTTGGCTCCTTTTGTCACCCAGTTTCCCTGGAAGAACGTACCTGGGCCGACTGAGCAGTCTGCATTCTGCTACGCTCACCTTACCGAGGATTTCGGAGACACCCACAGCCACGCAGGCAGGTGTCACTACCAATTCATGGCCTCTCCCTGGGACCTCAGTGTGGCCTGGCCATGTTTCTGTTTCCTGCATGCAAAGGTCTCATTTGCTCCAATGACTTTCAAACCTTCTTGATTGTCTGCAGCTGGCCTTGCCTTTCAAATGCAAGAGAAACTAGATGCCAACAGGCGAGGTCGCTCAGGCCGCTGGAGACGCAGCAGCACTGAGAAGACAGACCCAAAAGATCACTGTTCCTGCCCTCCTGGAGCAGGTATTCAGGGAGGGAGGCGAGATAAGTGCCATGAGTGACGTGGGAGGAGGGGCATAACAGCCAGGCTGGGTGTGCAGGGAAGGTGTCGCTGAGAAAGGGACACAACTGCGAAGGCCCGAGCGGGAGGTTTGTGGGTGGACACGAGGGGGAACCACCTGGAGTCCTGTCCCTCCCCCCTGTGCATTCGTTTTTCAGGGGGCAACCACAGGTCAGCCAGCTGGTCCCTATCCGCGCTCTGAGACAGGACCCAGTACAGGTGAGTGTGACGCAGGGGCAGATCCCAGCTGAGGGGCTGGCAGCCCACGGGCTCCAGGTGGGAGGGGCAATTGCTGGCAAGAGCAGGAGGGACAGGGTTTAGAACAGCTCCCGCCAAGGTCAACACCAGGAACCTGCCCTTCCCACGGAAGCACAGCTGTGAGTTTGGGGGCTGGGCTCTGAAAAGCCTTGTGAACCGGTTTTCTCCACGTGGATTCTTCTTTAGACACAATGTTATTTCCTGTGGAGAGCTACATGTGGCTGTCACACGTATACACATAGACATTAGCTGGAAGTTGCGTCTCTGCTTAAAGGAAAGACTCTCGCTGGCACCTGGCTGACTTCACAGTTGTACAGATTTTAACTAAACATTTTTCTGGAAGATAGAATGAGCACACACAGTAGATTTTGTGTCAGGAATCTGCACATTTGCTCGGGAAACTAGAATACATAGGAGTGAGCAGTTCCTGTAGGTCACTGCAGGTGGTTAGAATATCCAAACCCCATTATTGTGGGGACATTTCAGATACCCTCGGGGGGGTGGGGTAAGTGGGTGATGATTGATAAGACATCAATATGACTATTTGCACCACTTGTCTGGACTGTGGGGGGTCCCTGGGAGCACTTCGTGGTCTCTGACATCTAAGCCATTCCTTTAATGTCGCCATTAGAAGGGGAGGTGGTGTCATTTAAAGATGTCCTTGGGTGTCTGTAAATTTCACACCGTTTTTATTACTTCATTAGGCGAGTGTCCTATGATGCCGACGGAAGACTTGAGAAATGTCACCCCCCTCCCTTCCTGCCCTGTCATATTGTCTATATGCAAATGGAGTTTCATCCTGTGCTTCCCAGAGAATCAGACTGACTGGGTTTGCGATCTGCCTGTGCGTCCGCCATGAGGCAATGCCATCTCTGCCGTGAGGGACGGCTCTGGAAGGCATGTGACCCCTTGTGTTTTTATCTGAAAGTGGATTGGACAACAGGTCGGTGTGGTTTCCAGTGGGGGCTGGCCACACACTCTGCTAGTGGGACTTTGGGCAAACTCTCGCCTTCTCAGTGTAATGGGGACAACCCCCCAAACAAAGTTTGCTGTGATAAGAGAATAAGAGTATGAAGGATATTAGCTAATGCTTATGTAGCAATTCCCATGAAACATCAGAAGGAAGGGATTTTATTATCCCCGCTTCATAGATACAGCACCATTGCACAGATGGAAACTGAGGCTTACGGAGTCCGGGGACTTGCCCGAAGCACTCAGCAGGTGGAAGCCAGGCTCTTACCCACAGCCCAGGAGGACGTGGGGAGGCTCTGTGCCCCGCTCTCTGTGACGGTTCTCCAGCTGGAAGCAAGTTGTCTCCTTGGGAGGCCCCACGCTCCAGGCCTGCCCAGAGCACAAACCTTTCAGGTGTATGTAAAAAGCATCCTAATCAACCCGACTCCATCTGGTGGCTTCATGCTCATGGGACCTGGCCCTGCAGAGGTGACCTCTCAGCCTCCGGGGCCAATAACCAGCAAAGACCGAAGCAGTTTGCCCTGTGTCCTCCCTTTGCTAGGGGGCTGAGAGGATCTGTGTGTTCAACTTTCACTTGTTAGGAGGCTGAGCTGGAAGCTGGCCAGTTTTTGTTTTTACGTATTTTCCCCAATAAATGCATAGAAAGCTGCACTTGACTCTGAGCACCAGCTGGACGGGTCCTGTGTCCTGGCGGCTGTGTCCCCTTTGCCAGCTACTGTTCATGTGAGCGGCTGCCCTCCTCCCTCTCGGCCCCTCCGAGACTTCTCTGTTCTCCGAGCTGCAGGAGACCCTAGAGCTGCCCTTGGGCCCCCCACCCCCACCCTGTGAGTGCACCTCCAGAGGAGCAAATGGAGCCTCAGGGTAGTTACAGACTCCTCAAGGTCAACAGGCAGCCATCAGGAGTTCAAACCCGGAGCCCCGACTGTCCCCCTCCTGCAGGGGCCACCTAGATGGAGGACTGTGGGTCTTGCAGCCACCAGCAGCCAGCAGAACGGATCGGGGACAGCGACTCACGGTCCCGCTCTGGGGAAGGCGAGGGTGAGACGATCAGGACTATTTTTAATGTGGCATTTCATCATCTCATCTGTGAAGGGCTTGTACGCAAGTTTCCAGAGTAACAATTTAGATGTCTTACTTGGAATTAATATCTCGCAGCTCTTCAAGCCCCGGAAAAAATTGAATATTAGTCAGGTATTTAGTTGCTAAGAAACCAGTAGAGAAGCAGGCGGCCCTGTTAGAGGTGGAAGCTACTCATGCGGAGTTTGAGATGCTTGGCTTGTGGAAAGCGTCACTCCTTCTCCATAACCCCCAGCTCATTCTTTAAACAAAGAAGCTGTCTCCACTTTTCATCATGGTCCCCTGGTTTCTAAACCCAGTCCCGAAAACATGAAAACGAAGCCCCACATTCTCGAGTTGGGCCAGGGGGGAGGAAGGCCTCCAGGGGGTCTTTGCTCATTGGGCTCGGTCACTGCCACCCTTCGCTAGCCTCTGGGTTGTCCCGGCCACCATAGCTGCACCTCCCAACCTCACACCTGGCCACAGCTGGGTGGACACACTGCGGGTGCATGACCACAGTTGGGACGATTAGATTCTGTGTCCTGGGAAATAAGATCTGGGTCTGAGAAATTCTGGGTGAATGTGTCTCCAATGCAACAGATGTAAGCTGGGGACACTGTGCAGCGCCACTGGTGTCGGCAGCAGAGAGAGCCCCGGGGGCAAAGCCCAGAGGGACCGGTTCCTGTCTCCGCCGTCCCCGAGCTCCCCTGCACCCCTGTCCTGGGCCCTGAGGAACACGGGATCCTAACAATGAGCCTTCCCTGTCCTGGCTAAGAAATGCCAGCTCAAGTTGTCTTCTACTTCTGGCAACCAAAAAAGTCCCTAGTACCCCCTCCCATTGTTGGAGCACCTTCAGAAACACACTTCCACCGCCCGTGTTCTCCCTGGGGACTGGGCTATCCCCCGTCTCCATTTTCAACGCCCTCTGAGTCTTCAGTGCTAGACGGGCAGCCCCGGTGCCGCTGCCCTTAGGGCTCAGCGTTCAGGTGAACCCTCTGACAGCGTGGGTCACCGTCACCTGGAAAACCTTTCTCAGCCTCCCCACCAGACCACGCCCACCCCCCCGCCCCAGGTGGGATGACACACGCACCATCTTCACCTGCTGCTTTTCAGAAATGCAGGTTGATTGTAACTCAGATGTTAAGGGCTAGTTGAGTAAGTGTTTAGGAATACATAGGCTTGGAGCTTACCGGGCTGTGAGTCCTGGCTCCATTATTTACAAGGCACGTGGCCTTGGGCACATTCGTTAATCTTTTTAAGCCTCACTTTCCACATCTGTAAATTGGGGAAAATAATGCCATCTGGTTCTGAGGACTAAATGGGTCATCTATTGTTACGAATTGAATTGTGCCCCCTCTCCCAATTCCCATGTCGGAGTCCTAACCTCCGGCACCCCAGAATCTGGCATTATGTGGGGACCCAGTTCAAATAAGGTCATTCCAGTGGGGCTTAATCTGCCATGTCTCTACCAAAGGGGGCATTTGGACACAGACAGGGACACGGGGAGACTGCCATGTGAGGGTGGCAGCAAACCCCAGGGAGCTGGAAGGCCCGGGACAGACCCCCACTCACAGCCTCAGAAGGAACCAGCCCTGCGACACTGTGATCCTTTTGTCCAGTAATGGATTAATGGCCCGGCCTTTCCAAGGTTTAGGGCGTCCCCAGGCATGACCACTGCAGGAAGAGCCCATCCCCCGCTCAGGTGGGATTTGAGAGTCCACAGGATGAGGTGAGCAGGGAGGAGGGCAGCCAGGCCAGGCGGGACGCGTCCCCTTTCAGACGTGGAGCAGGACGCAGAGCGCCCAGCCTGCCCGAGGTCAGAGCAGCAGGTGCAGCCTCTTGGGTCAAATGCGTCCGGGCCCACGTCTCCTGGCCGACGAGCAAGAGACAGGACGTTCAGTGTTGCCGCGGTCCTGCAAACCGGCTGGCCCCAGGGCCCGGTGGGCTCAGCCACACGTCCCCCGCACCAGCCTCGAGGTGAGTGATGTCACCTCAGGCAATGCAGGGTCTCCTGACATCTCCAAGTTGGAGACATCCTCCCACATGCACGGGACAGGCCTGCGCTGGTTAGTCTGGGATGGCCACTCTGGTTGGAGAGGGTGCCACCCTGGCTCCTGTGGCTTCTATGGATTTTTCCAAAACTTGTCCCTTGGGACACCTGGGCTGGAGGGACAGATGAGAGACCGAGGGGCACCTTGGAGGCCTTTCCGTGTCGCCCCTCCGCCCTCCCCGCCAGCACCCAAGGATTCTATTTCCGCAGAGGAAATTGTCCCCTGCGGTGTCTTCTCCCTGCCTCCCTTCTTGTCACCCCTTCCGCTCACAGCCGCTGGTTTTCCTCTTGTGGCAGCACATCAGACGGTGAGCAGGTTAATGATGCTTTGTGAGAACATGTCACACTCCCAAGAGTCCACACTGCCATCACCAGGCCGTTCCCATGGAAACGCTGTACACAAAGGGGGCTTCCTGGTGGTCCTGTCTCAGCGACACCCTGGGTGGAGCGCTGTCCATTTGGGATCCAGGATCAGGCAGTTTGGAGCACGACACACAGAGGAAACTCATTCCCGCCATCGAGGGGCCCTCAGCATCTTACAGGAGTTTCTGTGTCAGAAGCCCTGCTGGACAGAAGATTCTAGAAAGTTCTCAATCACAAAGGATTCTCCAACTTCTGAAAAAACAAGTGCAACCATTTCAGATATTCATCCTCCTTGTTGTTAAACAAATCTTAAACCATTGCATTCTTTTTGTTTCTAACTTTTCAGCAAGGAAAATAATAAATTCTCTGGATAACGTGTTTTTCCCTGCCACAGGGGGAGCAGAAGTGTGTACATGTCGTGACACTTCCCAATGTGGAATTCCAGTTAACCAGTCGGCGGTGTTCTCCCTGGTTGGTGTGGTCGACCGGCTAAGTAAGGGCCTCCCAAAGATGTCCACATCCTCATCCGCGGAGCCTGTGAGTGTGTCCCCTTCCACGGCAGCAGGGACTTTGCAGACGTGATGAAGTTAAGGACCTAAAGCCAGGAAGGGATCCTGAATTATCTGGTGGGCCTTATGTTGTCAGTATAAGAGGGAGCAGGAGGGGCCAAGTCAGAGAGAGAGATGGAAGATGGTACACGCTGGCTTTGAAGATGGAGAGGCCGTGAGCCAAGGAATGCCCGCGGCCCCAGAAACTGGGAAAGGCTCGGAAAGGAATTCTCTCCGAGAGCCTTTCCCAGGAGACCGACACCTTGATTTTGGACATCTGGCCTCCAGAGCTGGGAGAGAATCAGTGTGTGTTGTGCTCAGGCACTTGGTTTGTGGTGACATGTCGCAGCAGCCCCTGGATGTGACGGACACTGTCAGTGTGTAGAGGATGGTGGATATCCACGTGTTTGTCTCCAGTCCTCCGCCTCCTCTCTGCTCTTCCCTCCAAAGACACGATGGGGCAGAGTTAGGCCTGAGGGCAGGGAGGCAGGCCGCAGCAAGCGGCCGTTTACGTCTGATGGCCTCCTCCTTTATTCCCACCCCCTTTATGGTTCTTTGTGGCACAAATCACCAGGTGACAGGCCGGGCATTGGTGGCTGGGCTGTGTCTTTCCCAGAAGCAGGGAAGCTTGGTAAGAGCAGAGGCTTGGTCTGTTTGCGCACGGCAGCCCTGCCCCCACCTTGTGCGCCTGTGCGGGGCACGCAGCAACCTCGCGCTGAATATCTGGTGATTGAACGACAGCCTCGTGCTCATGAGGCCAAAATCTCTACTATCAGGTCAGTCAGGTGGCTTGCATCCAGCTCAAAATGAAAGAAAATGAGTGAGGTGAACCGCCTTCCCTGTGCCAGCGTGCCCCCCCCTCCCCCGCATGGAAGCCAGGCGCCCCCGTCCTTCTCACCCTCCTGCAGCCCAGGACGTGCTGCCCAGGTGCAGTAGGACGTGCTGTTCTGAGGACAGTGGTTTCCTTCAGCCCTGGCTGAGTCTGATCTCCTAAACATTTTCACTAAGCGCCTTCCTTAAGGCGCGTTATCACCCCGGGCAGCAAGTGCCAGCCGCTCGGAGTCAATTACTATGTTTAGCGCCTCAGCTCCCGGGATCCCGCCGTCCTGAGTGCAATTCAAATCCTTTCAGGCACTTGGAGGGAGCTGGGCTTTGCGGAATTGTCCAGGACTGTGACGCATGACGAGCCGGCAGGCCTGGCCACGATGGAGGGGACAGTGACCTGCCAGGGGGATGGCATCCTCAACAGAAGTGGCTTAACTGCTCTCCCCCAAAACTGCAGGTTTTGTGCTGATGGCTGTTCTCAGTTCCCAGGGGACGGTAGCCAGGGTCTAGCTGTGGGAGCAGCGCCTGCCCCGCCACCAAGAGATGTAGCCACACACGTAGCTATGTGTTTCACCCAGAATAATAGTAAAATGATGAAGCACAATGTTTTCCCCCAAGAAATGAGGAGAGTACCACTCGTCTTTGCTACTTTTGGTCTCTCGGTGGTGTCTGGCAGTCATTTAAATTTACCCTTCCTTTTAACGTTGACTACAGAGAATGGACCCACTTCTGTCATTCCGAAGCTCTGGGGGAGGTGGCTTGTATCTCCCTGATTGTGGGGGGGCAGTCTGTCCAAGGTCCTGAAAAGGCTGACCCACGTCCAGAGCGGTCAGGGTGCCGAGGACAGGACATAGACACACATGGTTACCTGTGGAAGTGGGAAGTCAGCTGGGTTGTTTTATGATTATCCAGCTGGCGTGTCCTCCTCCCCAGCAAAGTGAGTGTATGACTCCAAAACTAAGGCGGGAACGTAAAACAAGGAAATACATCATTTTACTCCCTTAAGCGTCCCTCCGTGTACATGATGGCAACAGTTCCGCTTCCTGGGCGTCCCTGGACACCCATCACTCCTCGGATCCTATGGGGTCCCCAGAGGAGCCCTTGTGGGTCGCCGTTTAAATGAGGATAAAATTTGTTATAAATCAACTTAATTTTCAAATATATTAACCCAAGGAGAACCCAATTTTCTGTGAGACAGTGTCTCCATTAAGAAGTACCAGGACTCCAAAGGGAAACAAAAAAGTGTGTCTTTTAAGTCAGAGTCATAGAAATACTTTAAATTATGGCAATATTGCATTTTTAGAAATGTTTTCCCCAATCCCACTTCCTTTATGGTATTCATTAATTTCAGCAGTTTGGCCTAACAAGGAAATATCGCATGCTGGAGCTCAATGGCAGACACAGCACTCGTGTGTGGTCCAGAGCTCAGAAGGTCTCAGAACCCTGCTCCCTTCTCTGCCCAACAGTGGAGGCGCTCACTCCAGGATCTGCGGTGGGCCCACTCATTGCTAGTGTGTTCACGTGGGATGCTGGAGGTGCTCTTGCCTCTGACCTCCACTCGGCGGTGGGGAGACCGAGGCCGCCAGGCTTCCTCCAGGGGGGGCAGAGTGGAGCCCTGGAACCCAGGCTGCTGACGGACAAGCCACATCCTGGGAAAGATGCCCCTGGGGCTGGAAACCACACACAGCGGGGAAGTAAGAAGCACGTTTGGGGAATGATCGGTAAGACAGATTTTATCTGAGTTTGAACTTTGTTAATTATGCTCGTCTTCAATTTCCAAGATATATGTCATTTTAGAGTCCTGCCGCCCAAGAAGACGTCTGTTCCTAGCTCTGCCTGGAAACACTAACGCCTGTCCAAATCTTTGATAGTACAGCCTTTCCTACTCACGGTCCTGTATTTTCTTTTATTTACTTATAACAATATGACCTTTTTTCTCATTACAAAAGAAAGTCACATCTTTATGTACATTTTGGAAAATGCAGGCAACTATTGAGAGGAAAATTAAGGTCTCTGGTAACCCCGCCTTTCCCGTTCGCCATCTTCCAGTATCTCCAGCCAATGTTTCAGTTACTCATACGTGTATGTACAACACAAAACTGACATAATCCTTTATTCAAAAATTTGTATCTTGTTTTTTTTCTCTTCTATTCATATAGCATGAGCATTTCTCATAGTCCCCAAATAATTTTTGAGAATGAATTTAATTGTTTCATATTCCATCTTGTGGCAGTTGCATACATTTTTTTGCAGTTGGTCTCTTCCCGTAGAACGTTTCTGCTGTGTGGAATTTTCCACAGTAGGTAGTTAACCACGTTATAGCACACTTCCTTGCACATAAGACTCTGACCATGTCCTCTGGGTAAATCCAATGGTGTTTCCGATGGAGTAGCCATCCCTCTGGGCTCAGGGACTGGGTCTTACTCTCGGCTGAAGGTTGGGACTTGGGCTCAGCCCACAGATGAGGCTGGAGAGAGGGGAAGGGTTTCTGAGAGGCACACGCTGCCTTTGGTGTCAGACCATCCCACCAGAATGAGTACAGTACCAGCCTCCAAACTAACAGAAGCGTTTTCAGAGATGTAAAACCAGACAGAACAGGTTTGGAATGCCAGCATAGATTTCAAACTGAAAGGGAAAAAAAAAGATCCAAAACGAAACCAACATCATTCAAATTGTTACGTTTTTGTTTCCAGCTTTGTGGTGCATCCTGCTGATTAGACTGAGAGAGGTTTCAGGATAGAGGATGAGGAAAGCCGCAGCAAAATCACTTAAAATCCATTATGCAAGGAAAGCTCTCAGAGCAGCCAAGCCCTGAGTGCAGTGCCAGGCTGCCTGGCTCAGCT
The DNA here is from genome assembly GCF_004115265.2 of Rhinolophus ferrumequinum. Lineage (NCBI taxonomy): Eukaryota > Metazoa > Chordata > Mammalia > Chiroptera > Rhinolophidae > Rhinolophus > Rhinolophus ferrumequinum. The sequence continues at coordinate 1,984,396 of NC_046306.1, forward strand.
GAGTACGACGCAGGTGTCCCAGGCCTGCCAGGCTTGCTGGAGGAACGTGGGCCATTTGGGGTCAGATAAGACAAATATTCGGGCAGGATATGACCGCAGAGCTCTAGGGCACAGGGTCTTGGAACAAGTGGTGCCCATTTCTAGAGGTTGTGTTTCTCGGGACTAAGCTCTGAAGGGACACTTTCCCAGGACTGACGGGCTGGTAAGGAGCAGGTGATGTCACCACGATGGGTCCCTCCACACGGGGTCCGTTGTTTGCAAGTGGCTCAAGAAAAAATGTGAATTATGACAAGCACCCAGGGAGATGCAGTGAGACTCCAGAACAGGAAGATGCCAGCAATGCCAGAACGAAAGAATGCAGCCCGATAGGGAAATCTAGTTAGACCCGGAATATCCCCCCTACCCCTCTCTCCAGTGCTTTCCTTTGCTTCCCTGTGTCTGTGGGACCAAGGACGGCTTCCCTAGAGTTCTCTTCCTTAAGCCCCTGGCAGGGGAGGACTACTTCTCTTTGTCTCCTTTTGTTAACCTAAAAATAAAAGACCAAAGTGAGAGGCAACAAGCATTTATTTGAGATCAAAAGAATAGCTATTCGGGAAGCACTGATTCAGGAGAAGCCCAAATAGTGTTCCCATTAGGAGACAAAGGCCAGGGGTGTTTGTGAGAAAGGGAGGGGGACAATGACATCACAGAAGGAAGGCATTTCTGTAGGTGCAGATAAGGGAACAGGGATCGCTAATTCTAAGGACTGTTCTTCATTTTCGGTTCAGTAGTCACCGTTCCTCTAGTTGTAATATCTTCTTTCGTGTTATCTTTGCAAATAGTTGTTTGAGATACAATGTTGCCCTGGGCCCAGTCCAAAGGTTCTTTTGCCCTGGGGACATTCCAAGGTTTGAGGCATAAAAGGCACAAGGCTGTTTCTTTGGGGTGGCAGCTCCCGCTCCATCCTGAGGGGGCTCTGTTTTTATTATTTTACATGTTCTATAGAGGGACACACCGATGGGCTCAGCGTGGAGGGGTGACCACCTCCACGCTGCCAGGGCCACAGATGTGCCTTCTCATCTCTACAGAACCTCTACGCATCCAAGGCCGAGACTGCCTGACGCTCGGGAGTAACTACTAAGAAACCTGCCGACGTGTCGGCCCTGACCCCCCGCTCGGTACACACTCTCGCTCTCCCCGAACGTTTTACTCCAAAAGAAGAGCTTGCAGCTGCAGGCAAGCCCAGGGTTTCAAACCCTCCGAGCTGATCTGATGTGTCAGCAGCACGTTTCGTGCAGTTAATTATGGCTCCAACCGAAGGGCGCTGCCTTCCCCTCTCCTGCCTTTGTCCCTCCACCTGGAACGGCCTAGTTGAACGTGTCGGCATCTATGGACATGGGTTCCACAAAAGGTATCATTAAGTGTGATTGAAAATCAAACTGCTATTTCATTAATGGACCCATTATCAGGAAACACAGTGGTTGGTGTTCGAATGCCTGCTGTTACTATAGATACACCATTCCCTGCTGCACTTCAAAACAAACAGTGTTCCAGGGCTTTGTACAGTGCTAAGTGTTCTTTGATAGACATAATTATCCCAGGTATGCTAGATGATCTTGATTTGAATGCTTTGAATTGATGAAAAATGTTGTAAATGCAGCTTGCACAGGGGAAAAAAAGAACAGTGTAATTCATATCTTTCCAGGTATTATTGTTCCTTAAAAAAATTAAAACCAACCAGTCCATTATCCGTTCCCGAGTCACAGAGGTGGCACACTCTCATGTGGAGTGACACCCCCCGGAGGTGACACACTCAGGTTCCTTGGCAACACCAGGAGTCACGACTCCCCCGAGTGGGCGCTGGACACCCTGGGAGCCGCCCTGGTAATAGTGACACTGGCTCCAGGGCTGAGTGTGACGTGGGGACGAGAAGCTGCAACCAGACAGAGCTGGACTCACGTAAAATATTTATGGGAACAGTTATTTCTTCAAGTTCCCTCTTTCCAAGTTTGCACAAAATAAGCCAAACCAGGCCCAGAAATGTAGACAATGAGGTCTCCACAGCGATGGGACAGAATGGCAACTATCAGCAAAGCCTGACTGAGCTCTGCCTCCGGCCACGTTGTCTAGAAATGACACTCCCCTTCCTGGGGTTCTTCCCTGTACCCCATGGGAGTGCTGGGCCGACACACATCCATGTGGGGGCAGGGGAGGGGCCATGTGGTCCGTGAGGAGCGAGACCCTGAGCTCAGGTGGTTCTAATCGGAGGTGAGGGGTTAGGACTGTGCCCCTCTGAGGCCGTCTGCCTGGACTATCTTCTGAACTGGACATGCAGAGGAACTGGCTAAAGCTGGGGTGCTGGCCCCCCTCCCTCACGCCCACAAGAGCACCGGAGGACGGCGCAGATCTCAGAATCGTATGAGATGCACTTTGGTGCACAAAGTTGAACATAAGATATTGCTTCATTCCAGGAAGAGGGGACCAGCCACCAGCCGATGTGCTGGCCGCCCTGCATGGGGAACCCAACTATTTTACTCCTGGTGGCATTTGAGTCCAGAAGGTCATGGTCTGTGATGGCACAGGCTGTAATCTGTTTAAATGGAAAGCTACCCAGAACCTGCGAACTACCCTTCCGGTAAAGCATGGCATTGCGGCCCCAGAGTTCCAGCTACTGGGAGGGGCCCCAGGAAATGCAGATGTGATCACCTACCAGTGAAATTGCCCCGTTTCAGAGACGTGCGGACATTCACGTTTCCAGCGGTGCTGGGGCTGCTGAGATCACCCATGGGATCTGCTGTGCTCTGGATCAGGACGTCACAGGGCTGGTATGATCTCTGCCACGGTAGAGGTATTTATACCGTGACAATTGGCCAAAGCTACATCTCAGAGCTTTTCCTGGGTCCCCCAGAAATCTGGTTGTTAAGCATTCAACGAGGTACAAAACTGAAATTTGGGGGTTCCTTCTACAGGCAGGATCCATGCTTGCTTCTCACGTATGTCACCTTTAATCCCGACAATGGCTGCAGTGCAAGAGACAGAGATTAATGCCCCCACCTTTCAGATGAGCAAACTGAGGCTCATGTTGGTGAGCAGCTCTGGTTGCAACTGGGAGGGTTTGGGGTGTAAGTAAGGGTCTGAGTTCCCATGCTGGCCGCTCCCTCCTGGAGCCTGGGGAGGAGCTGGCCCCACCGTGCGATTTTCTGCTCCAGTCCTCAAGAATACTTGAGAGCGGTGCCTCATCTGTGCCGAGCGTCCTGCAGGTGACGCAGTCTCAGGATGCTACAGGAGTGGCTCTTGCCTTTCTCTCTACCTGCTCATCGTCATAGCTGGACGCTACATCGTTTGGAAGCTAAAATTCAGTAGCTCAGTCTATCCACGTTCTTTGTCTATTTATGTTCATCTATAGCAAATGTTTTCTGTCGAGGGCTAGATAGTAAATATTTTCTACTTTGAAGCCCATACGTCTTCGTTGCCACAATTCCACACTGCTATCATAGTGTGAAAGCAGCCAGGGACGGAAAGACGTGGGTGTGGTCATGTTCCAACAAATGGTTATTTTTGCAAAAACGGGGGGTGGCTGAATTTTGCCTGCCGGCCATCGATTGTCAAATCCTGCTTTAGACAATAAATGCGAAAATGTAAAGTATGCATTACATCCATAGGGGTCAATAAAGTTTCCATTTTTCCATTTTGAATGAAGACGAGGAACTTGGAAATTATTTTCTCTTGAAGTTTCCTTCCCTTCACTGAATCAGGCATGCCAAAAGTGAAGTTTCCTCTCATTTTTAATGTTGACTGGGACCTTTTCAATCATTTATTCAGCAAATATCTACTCACTGTCCATGCTGGGCTGGGCTGTGCTGGACACTGACGCCAGAGGAGCAAGCAGGACCTGGGAGCAGAGGCTGCGAGCATGTGGCGAGGATGTGGGTGGGCGGCTGGCTGCCCACGCAGGTTAGCTCTCTCCAGATGTGGCTGCTGTGCCATCAGGAGTGAAATGCTTGGGTTCCCCACACAGGGTGGCCCCCTCGCCCCAAAGGAGCTGCAGAAGCACAGGGACGCCCACTGGTTCCAGCTGCGGGCGATGCACAGAGGTCTGTACTCGGGATCTGTTGGGCCAACTTCTGCTTCGGCCTCCCCCTCTGTGGGCAATCGCAGCGCCTCCTGATAACCTCTATCCCTCCGCCCGTGTTTCGAATTACAGCAGGCAGCATTCCTTGCTGTGCTTTACCTCACAACCAGCCAACCCCACCTGGGACAAGGGACCAGAGTCACAGGTCTTGCCCTCGAGCTGCAGTGAGTACATAAGAGTGGGTCACTGAATTCTTTCCTCATGGCTGATGTCTGTCACCTAAGTGTTATCATAATAACGACTGTCCCGAACCCATCGCTCCCTGGGTGTCATACATCGCGTGGTTGCCTTTTTATGGTACCTCCCGTAGAAAACGGACCCTGCAGTGTGAATTCCATGATAAACGGGCTGGTGGCAGCTCACAGGGGCTGCGGACTGGGCAGGGCCACTTTTTTGTTTCCCGCTCGGTGCCCGTTTCTGGTCAAAGCATTTCAAGGTTGCCCACTGGGGGTAGTTCTCTAAGAGAGGCATCCAGAAGGAACACTGAGAGCTCCAGGTCGAGTGGTTTCACAGAACGGCTGTTGCTTTCAACTTCTGCAGCAGAGAACAGAGGACAGACGCGCCATGATGTTGGAACAAAGTCGCTCGCTGGGCCCTGTTCCAACTGCCCTTTTAGAAGTAGAGGTGGTGTCGGGGAGGTCCCCAGGCAGAGACCGGGCTGCAGCTTGAGAGCCCGGCAACATGCAGGCAGGGTGGACTCGCTGCTAAACCTGTGTCAGGTGAGGGTTTTGAAGGAAGCGGTGAAGGAGAAGCCTTTCTGTCTCATCTTGTGGCGTCAGATGTCTTCCTCTCACTGAACGGTGGCAGTCCTGAGAAAGCAGGCTCATTTGATTTTCCTGGGGGTCCCAATTCTGTGGCCAAATTGGTCACCTGGGGGTTGGGTGCCCTTACTCCTCATCTCCCCCCAAGTGGTGCAGAGGTTCTGTCCTGTGTCCCCACGTCTGTAAACGGCGCTGCTACTGGATTCGATTGACTTTCCCCGCTGGCCGCCGCCTCTCTCCAGCCCCACTGCCATGGCCTGGGGCCCTCCCTGAGCTGATGGAACCATTCCCTTCCAGGCCTCCTGGACCCCAAACCGCTCTTCACGCAACACGCAGAAGCTTCTTTCACAGCGTGGAATCGTGTCCTTCCTGCTGCTTGTGCGCACTGTTGCACTGTTGGTTGTAGGACCCTCCTGCTCTCTGGCCTTGGTTCCCTCCCAGCACCAGCTCCTTCCCTCCCCAGGGACAGGAAACTCCTTACGGAGATCGCCTTTCCTCTGATCCCTCTAAGCCCCTGCAAAAGCCCCTCTGTTCCCTCTCCCCTCCTCTGGAGAGATCCCGCGTCTTCCCAGGCTGGGCAGGTCTAATCCCCTGGAGACCCTGATGGATATTGCTGGCCTGTGCCCACATGTCCTCCTTGTGTGTACCCTGACAGCACCACACCCCTTTGTCCGGGCCCTCCTCTGGCTCCACAGCCCTCCCTGCCCTACAGAGCTCCCCACCCCCGTGCCCAGCAGGCCGAGTGCCCAACGATTAGACCTGCCCAGGGCAGCCCTCGGCCACCCATCTGGGGGACCTTGTAGAAATACACCAGTTCCCTCCATCCTTGGGTGGAGCAACTCCCAGGTGTTTGTTCATCACTGGCTCCCAGAGACCCCCCCAGTGGGGTTAACTCCAGTGTCTCAGCTTAGTGACACACTTTTATTGTCTTCCTCCCCCGTCACTTGCCCACTCCCTGATGGGCTTTCCTGGGACTCCCTCCCTAATAAACTTCCTGCACTTGAATCCTTGCCTCAGGCTCTACTTCTGGGGTAGTAACTGCTGCTGTAGTTCCTGCTCTGAGCCCCACAGGGCGGGTGAGCTCTGCGAGGTCTCCGTGACGGGTTTGTCTCCATGCTGACCATCACGTTCCCAGTAGGACACGCTGCCTGGCACATGGCAAAGCTTCAGTAAATGTGTAGTGGACAAAGGGAGGTGGGCACGTTGCTTCAGTTCATTTTTCAGCCAACCAGCAAATGGCAGCATGTGGGCATCTGGGACCCACTGGCTTGGGGCCCAATGTGCCTGGCTGTTGGTGTAGGAGAAACAGAGGACAGCTATTGCCGACGAGGCTGCATCACCTCCTCTTCTTCACGACTGGGTGGGGTGCTGAGCCTTTCACAGGGCTTACAAACTGGTGGGGTGGGCAAGGGGAAAGCAGGGTACTTGTGTTTCAAACACACGGGTGACCTTTACCCTTCTCTCTGATTCATAGTTCCTTGGCATTCGGGATTGTGCTGGAAATACAGCCCTGTAGCCAGTTACTCATCATGACTTTAATTAAATTGAGAAGGAGATCTCACGTGCAAGATAAGCTGAGAGAGAGAGACGGTGAGATGCCCTTTACTTATTTCTCTCTGCCTTAGATCTCCAATGTGAACATTAGAAAAAAAAAGAAAAAGAAAAAGAAATTAAGGTTATTTATTGACCAAAATCCCTAGCACAACTTTCTTCCTTTGTTAATAATTACTCTTATTCTATAGAAACGGTACCCAAGCAAATGGAAGTTACCCACAATTTTCTATTGTCAAAATTCACTCATGAGACTGGGCAGTTGAGTGAAGCCCCAGGACCAGCTGAAAGATTATATAATTACCCGCAAAGTGGACGAACGGTGCTGAAGCAGATGGCTTTCCATGTCTTCAGCCATCCTTGACTGCTTAGCACAGATAATCCCACAGAGGGAGACTGCAGCCACTTTCTCACTAATGGGTAGGGGTCACCGCTGTGAGACTCAAGGCGATTTCTGACAATTCCTGAGAATTAATTACCCTGTTTCCCCGAAAATAAGACCCAGCCAGACAATCAGCTCGAACGCATCTTTTGGAGCAAAAATTAATATAAGACTAGGTATATTATTATATTATATTGTATTATATTATATTATATTATTATATTATATTATTATATCATATTAAGACCCGGTCTTACATTACAGTAAAATAAGACCGGGTCTTATATTTTGTTCCAAAAGACGCATTAGAGCTGCTTGTCTGGCTAGGTCTTGTTTTCGGGGAAACACGGTCATGAATTGTCTGAAATAGAAAAGAGCCACGCCACACAGAAGGGTGGGCGACCAGACGAAGGCGCAGTACAAAGGTAATGCTTCAGGTCTGTGTGTGGCTTACAGAAACGGCTATCCGGACAGATGGAAGGGCCTCCCAAACGCGGGTATGCTCACCCCTCCTTTCTGTTCTTGGGGAGGCGGCTGGAGGCCTTGGGGGAGGAGGTGTTCAGCGCTCACAGAGGGTCCAGGTGGTCTGTGCCTGGATGGAACCCAGGATGTGTCAGCAGCCAGCCGGCCACCTCACAGGGTGAGCCGAGTTCTAGAGTGGGGTTCCCATACCGAAACCGTGAAGGAAGATGCACACACAGAAAAGGGGAAACAAGACAGAACCTCCTCAATTACACAGTTTGTTTCGGAACACCTCCCCCCACAACTCCATCCTCCACTCACGCTCACTTAGCTAATGGCCGTGGTCAGCCGTGTGATCAGAAGGGTCCAGAAACCGGGAGTTAGAGCGTTTTGTTGTTAACAGTAATGATGAGGATGACGGCTTCCCCTGCCCACAGCGGCCATTCAGTGTCCAAAGCGCTCTCATGCCTCATGCGTCCTTCGAGTCCCCATAACCAGGGAAGGAAATCAGCTCGCAGAGTGACAGCCCGCTCTGCTCCCTCCCGTGACCCAGCCAAGTGGGCTGCAAACCAACAGCTGATGCTGAGTTCCCACCTAGGTCACCCACAGCTTTGTCCCCTTGTGGCTTCCTGAGCCTGCAGGAGAGGCTGCTTGGCAGGTGCCCTGGCCCTGGCCGCCCTGAGGGCGGGAGCCTCCTGACGCTTTGCACCCTCCAAGCCTGGCTCGCCTCCTCTGGGCCCTGGCTCTGCAGAGCTCGTCCATGGCTTTATTTTCTTGTCCCCTTTCTCAGAAGTTCTAGAAGGCACTGGTCAATCCTGGATGCTGCTTTAGCAATTCAGACATATGAACGTGGAGCAATTTGGACCCCAAAACAAAGGAATCGTTATATTTTAATTGGTATTGCCAACTTCCTGGGGAAACCTTCCTTTGAAAAGAAGAAGAGAAGACCAGTGGGAAGTTTCGGGGGCTCTCCTCCAGAAACTGGAGGCTGCAGAGCCTGCTGAGCTGCTGAAGTCACTTCCCATTGACTGAACAGTTTACAGTAAATAGTTTGGAAAAGTCCAAGAGGAAGTTAATTTATCCTCTTGCAGGAACATTTCATTAGATCAAGATTCTCCTTTTCTTTCATCTGCCGAGAAATCAGAGAGAACAAGCCAGGGAGGCTCGCGGGGGCCACATGTCAGCCCCTTTGTGGCCGGAGTGTAGAGGTCAGCTGGTTGGGCCCCTTCCTGCCCACTGTGACATGGCAGGCAGGCTGTTTGTCTTCCATTGCTTTGCTGGCTGGACGTTCTGGGTACTTGTGTTCTCATGGAGATGCCCGCCTCTAGGCAGCGGTGGGGCAGTGCTGCCCTGGCCGTGGCGGGTGACCACGACCAGCTGCCCGGGGCCTGTTCTTCCGTCCTGGCTGCTGTGGACCCCATTGTGCTCTGGTTCAGCCTGCAGATAAGCCTGGGCCTGAGTCTCACCGCTGGGGGTTATCAGCAGTGGGGCCTTTGGACCTCACCTCGTTTGTTCCCTGTATCTCAGCTGATATCTATTATTCGATGCCCGAAAACCTGTGGTGATTCAGTCCAATGCCTGTTGCTGGGATGTGGCCAGACCTGGAAGTTGAGCGTATCCTTGAGTCTCATTTCACTCCTGTCTGTTTTCTGCTCAGTTGCTGGTTAGAATCGGGTAATATCGGTGCTTGTTGTGTATCACATGGAAAAGTTCGTTCCAGTCAGTTACTGGTTACATATGCATTGACTCTTACAGCAATTGCATGGGGAAGACGTTGGTCATTTAACAAACATTTACTGAGCACTTATTATGTGCCAGGAGCTGCTACTGGATATAGTAATTAAGATGGATAAGATCTCTGTTCTCTGAAGAGCTTATTCTAGTGGGAGATGGATGAGAAGTGCGGAATAAATTAGAACAGTTCAGTTAGTGACAAAGGCTGTAGTGAAAACAAGAGAGAGTAATAGATAGCCCGGCAGGAGGTCTGGTTACTTAAAACCTTCCTGTGGAGGAAACATTTGAGCTATATTCCTAGTTCTCAGCCAGGGGCGGATGTGTCCCACCCTTGGGACATGTGACAACGTTTGGAGGCAGTTTTGGTTGTCCCCACCAAGTGCATGCTACTGGCAACAAGAGGGTAGAGGCCAGAGTGCTGCTAAGCATCCTACAGCACCCAGGGCAGTGCCAGCCCCCCCACCAGAGAGTTATCTGGTCTGGTATGTCAGTAGTGCTGAGGCTTAAAAACTAGGGAAAGAGCCTCCTGAATCACCTTGGTACTTTATTCATTGTTATCAGGTGTAAAGTTGGCTTCAGCGTAATTCTGGTACAGCCTCACTGAGCTCAGTTTAACAGAGTAAAAAATAAAAATGGGGAGGGGTGGGGAATGTTTTAATATCACCGCGCCCAGGTCTTTCTGAAGCTTGGTTATGTTGTCAAAACATCCCGTTTTACAGGCTGAAATTAACCGCAGTTACGACCTACTTCTGTGTATAAGAACCAGCTGGCCACGAAGCAGGGGAGGCATTTGCTGAGAATTCTTTACGGACCTGGTGCTTTCCTGGGCCCCGTGGAGAAATGTGCACCTTTGTCCTCGCACTTAAGGAAACAGAGTCTAGCCCAGGACATTCCTGCATGTGGGGGTCAGCTCACCAGCAGTGCAGTGTCCCCTTCTTTAACTACACAGCGAAGACCGCAGTGGCTGTTGGGGGAGGCGAGCCATGAGCCCACTCTCTCTCGGGGCTGTGATCCGAGTGTAGAATGTCGGCCTTCCCTGCTCAGAACAAACGCTGAAGCCAAGGAGAAGTCATAAGCAGGTGAGGAATGACCTTCTCTCTTCAGTGATGGCCTTGCTTTCTCTGAAGAGGCTCAGAAGTGAGGGCTGTGGAATTAGTGTTGACACAAAGCTGGCGACAACCAGAGTGTGAAGCCTCTTTAAGTAATCATAAATACTAACTGATCCATTTGTGTGTTGGTTTCTGAAACGAAGGAAGTGGCCTGCGTTCCCCGTAATTGCTGTCAGGTTTTAAGAAACCCTCTTTTCAGAACTCTTCTAATGCCGCCGTGGAAATTGTTACCAAGCAACAAGGCAGGTCTTGAGTGGTGAGCGTTCAGGAGTGAGTGACGTGTGGAACTTGCAGAGGCCTCTGCTGCCCACAAACGCTCCAGGAAGCCGACCGCTGGGCGTGCAGGACAGGGGTGGAGCGGGGGAGACCACAGATGAACATGCAGAAATGAGCAGACGTGTCCTTGCACACCACAGAGCCGAACGTAGTGGGGCTGTGTTCTGTGGCACAGCGACGGCGTGAAAAGATGGGTATTCATCCCTTTCTCTGGAAACGGTGTCCGTTTCGGTCTTGGCCACCAGAAGCAATGGAGAGGTCTGGCCATGGGACTGCCTGGGGGGGACATGTGAACCTGGTGGATGTAAAACCCAAATCCAAGCCCAGCAATGAATTGACTAGCAGGGGAGATTGAGGAGCCCAGGTCAGGCGCCCACGTGAGCTTGGCCTGGTTCTTGGCGGCAGAGCGTCTTACCAGGCTGCAGTCCAGGCATTGGCCAGGGCTGGGTCTCCTCCGGCAGCTCGGCTGGGGAAGGCCCTGCCTCCAAGCTCACTTGATTGGTGGTTCATTCCTCCAGGGCCACTAGATTGACACCTCGGTTCCTCGCAGGCTGTTGGTTAGCAGCCAACATCAGTGGCCATCGGGGGCCACCTCGGCATCAGCTTGCCCCACAGAGGGTTCTAGAACATGTAGTTTTCGGCTCATCGACCTTAGCAGGACAGGAGGCACTTAAGTAGGAGGTGCGGTTGGGTGCTAAGTGCCAACTGATCATACCCAGTGGGGAACAGGAAATTAAACTCATGCAGCAAACGAGGGCGATGCCGGATGTAACAAGCCGGATGTAACAAGCCGGATGTAACAAGCGAGTGGCTCCATGTGTGTCTGGTGACAGGCGGGCCTTTGTGAGCTGGGAAGCAGCTCAGATGCTACTTCCTACAAGTGGCAGGGACGAAGAGGCATCTTTAGTGGACAGTTGTCAAATGGGGGCTTGTCAACAGTAGAGCCACCGCGTCCTGCAGCTGGAAGGATCTTCCTCTCACAGAAGGAGGCGAGTGGCCGTCAGCCACACAGCAGTGGGCGCCAGGCGCATCCCCGAGTCTTGGCGTCTCCACTTGTAACCAAAGAGCTCATCTCCTACCCAGCGTCCTAAGCTGAAAAACAGGGTAACGATCGTCTATACCGTCGAGCGTTGGGAAGAGTTGATAGTTGCTTAGAATCATTAAATGTATTTTAAATAATTAGGCACTTAGCACATTGAGCGGATCATGGTGAATGCTCAAAACTGTGGGCTATTTTTATGTCAAAGTCCAGCGGCGTCTTTTCCCAGATGAAGAAATGAGGCCATGTGGCTAACACGACCCACAGGTGAATACACGCCGAATATAAAATGACGACCTCGACCAGGAGACCGTGACTACTGGAGAGTGTGGAGAAGCAGATCTAATAGTGAATCCAGGAGTCTGCAGGAATTAAAAACAAAATGATAGGACAAGCCTTAGAAATGGCAGCAAAGCCTCGTTTTTATAAGACCTCATGTCTGCGGAGTATACATTTTCTTTTTCAGTTTTCTCAACAGTAAATATTGATTAATTGCTATTCAGGGACGCCTTTGGGGTCTTGCATGGGGGGAACTTAAATGTAAATGGTCACACGTGGTCAAGATTGTTACACTGCCAAGATGTTACCTGCTTCTGCGTCCCTCGCTTCAGAGTCTGAACAACGTCTGCACGGGCAGCCGTCCTGCCCCACGCAGGAAGGGCTGACTGGAGAGCAAGGGCTGGGTGGTGCTTGCTGGTGGTAGGAGACCCCGCCATTAGAGAGCGGGCGCCCTGAGGAAAGGGGGTCTTCCCTGAGCCTCCCTCCCCGTCTGGCCTCTTCCCTCTCTCCTCCCCTCCCAGGGAGTCTGTAACCTGTGGGTCATCTTTGGGGACAATGTGTTTGCTTTTGCCCATAAATCAGTCCCACCTCAAGGAACTGTGAAGCTTTGTTGTGACACATTTGAGAGAATAATCGCCTGGTTTGGCCAACCCAGGACCCACTTCCCTCATCTTTATTTCCCCTCTAGGGTTGCCATAACCACTATTTACTTTCACTTAAAAGAGCAATTTCTTCTGATGAAGTCACCGGTTTCCTCTGCATGCCAGGCTTGTTTTATGATATTAAACATTTAAATAAAAAATTATGAACGTAGTATGAAATGCTGATGGGAGGTTACTTTTATTTTTGCATGTTTTAAGCTGTGGGGATTACTGTTTTGAAGCAGACCCAATTACAGTCCTTGACGGCTGCCTAGAACCCAGAGAATTAGTCCCCAACAATCGCCATGAGTGGCAGTAAGGCAGTTTCCCACGCTGGCAAAAGGGAAGACACTGTGGTTAGAAGGGTCTGTAAGTGTAAACTAGGGGACAGGAGAAGGGAATTATGGCTCCTTGTTCCCGCTTTCTCTCAGCCAATGAGCCTTCCAGACAGCTTGGTCCTTCAGAGTGCTGGGGTGGGGAGGTCTGTGCCTGGCTATGACTCGGCTGCTTCTAGCTGTGTGATCTGGACCTTCATGGAAACTCCTTAAGCCTCAGTTTCAACATCTGTGAAATGGACAGTTGCCTTGCCTAACCCACTGGGGATGTCTAGTGACCCAAACAGTGTCCCTGAGAACACAGAGGGTCTCTCTGGGCTTCAGGGGCACTTATGCCCATTGGTACCTGCGGACACCAACTTCTCTGCCCTGACACGTCCTTTGCTGGCCTCCCGAGTGTGCTGAGACGTTCAATCCAGAATTAAAAAGAATAACGTGCAATCTTTTATAGGGGCCAACATTGAGGCGCTACTCAGTGAAGTAACTCACCAAAGGTGAAAAGCAGACGTTGAAACCCAGCCGGTCGGAAGCCAGCGTATAGGCTCTGAGTGCAGACTCTCACACCATCGTCCACTGAGCCTGATAGGCCAGGCCGTCCTCTCGTCGCCCTATGGGCAGGTCAGTTCATCTACCAGTTCTGCCCTAGCTTTTGATGGGCCAACCAGCCCGGAGTTAGAAGAGGGCGGTGGTGGCTCCATGGGTCTTGCTTCTGTCCCCAGTCACCTAAGGAGACCTCACCTGTGTTTTCCCATACCTCTGCTCATTAGCATGAGGGGTGGGGCAGGGTAACAAGAAAACAGCCGAAAATATGAAGAGCAGTCGGTTTTGCTTTGTGCAGCGTGTGTCTGATGCTGATAGAGAAACATCAGGTTTACATTTCACGGTTTCTCCCAACTCCTGTTCTCAGTGTGGGAACCAGTGGGGCAGCCCCCGACCCCCACCCCAGGGCTCCTTACAGTCTGTGCTTCAGTAGTGGGTAAAAATGCAAGTCTGGGCCCTGGAAGTCACGATCCTGCTGGTGGCATCACCTCCAGTTGCCATGGTGATGATTATGTTATCAGCGGATTATCATTTCCTGTGAAGAATGGGTCTGGAGACCAAGGCCAATCTGGAAGCAACAAGAGACCTTGTTCATAAACAGTCATTCTGAAAAATTAAAACAAAACATAAGACGTAACACATTAGCTGGCAAAGTGACACCACAGATTCTTTTATTCCACATAACATGGTTTTCAAGTTTTTAAGTTCAAAGCTTTTGTTAGGGGGGAAAAATAAGCCATCATAACAAAAGAACAAAAAGGGAAATGCAATGAGAAACATGACAGAAGAGCAGAGAAAACACAAAAGTTGAAATAGAGCAGATAACAGAGCAGAAAAATATTAAATGGCTTTTAATGAAAGGATTATCCTAAAAAAAAAAAGATGCAACTGGGAGAGCAAAAATAATTTAATTATTTTATTACAAGGAGAAAGCAGATTAACTGTCACTCATAAGCAAAATTAATCCACACATTAGAAGTACATTTGGGATGAAAGTTTCCAGTGGAGACGGATTTGATTAGCAGGACCATGGGTGACCATTGACTGACATGGAAGTTGAATATTCTCCAAGGACCATGTCAGAGTATTCATTGAGGTGAACCATTAACACGAGTTCAACATAAGATACAAAGAAAATCCTTTGAAAAGTGTGTCAGGTGGAGAAGACTCCCTGGTGTTATCCACCCTACAGAAGACCGCATGCAGACACTCTGTCCCACTGCAAATTCGAACTTCCGCTCAAATGGTGAAGAGCTACCTTGAGGACTGGGGTCCTGCTGGCACGGAGCCAGCTGCTTTGGATGTCACGGAGTGCTCTCTGCATCAGAGATGGCTGCCTCATTGCTCTGGAGGCATTGTTCATCCACGCTTTACCTCCTGGATTGGCAATAATGCCGAGTAACAAAGCTCCCCCAAGCCCAGAGGCTGGGAACAAGCGTTTCTGTCACTCACACATCAGCAGTTCAGTTGCCTGGCGCCTTGGCTGGGTGAGGCTGGACTCGTCCGCCAGCTCTAGGCTCCAGGCAGCATCTTGGGTCGAGTTTTGTTCACGGGACTCTGGCTGTCCTTGAAGCAGTGGTTACCGGGGCAACAGCAGAAGACAACAGGCCGTGAGGAAGCACCAGATGCCTCCAAGGCTTGGCCCAGGATGGTAGGTTGTCTCTGCGTGTGTTCCTTCAGCCCTGAGTCCAACAAACCCTGAGTCCAAACCCCACTACAATGGGCCGGGCAGTATGCTGTCCCAGGGAGAAGGGAGGGAGTTCTGCTGACTGTAACCCAGCGTTTGGTACCATTGGCCCCGAGGCTGCCCCACCTGCTTTGGGCCCAGGGGAGACAGCCCTTTGTAGTCGGAAGAGCCTGGAGGGGAAGAAATGGGGTCTCAGCTCTGTGTCTGACCCTGCCCAGCCACGGCAGGCAGGGTGTTCAGGACATGACCTTGGGAGGCACGCAGACTTTGGTGTGAGTTCTGGGATGTGCCACACGCTGGTGCTGCACGGGCTGACCCTCAGTTTCCTTATCTGTGAAATGGGGGTAAAGCCAGCTCCCTCTCCCTTTGATTTTAGCCCAGTGAGACTGGCTCGGACTTCTGACCTCCAAAACTGAGAGAGAATGAATTTGTGTCACTTTAGCCACATGTCTGTCGTAGGGGACTGGTACAGCCCCCGACCCTGGCCCCAAAGAGGAGACAGACAAGTGGGCCACCCCAGAGGGTCCAAGGCTGGTGGGATGGGAGCGCACTGGTGGGACCAGAGGCTAAGCAACTGCCTCCCCTCCAGGAGAGGCTAGGAACAGACACACCTGCTGTGTCTTCTCCTCTGCGAACTTCCCAGCCCCCTTTTGCAAGGTCCCCGTGGCCACCTCCCCCACCTGCCAGCGCTCTCCTCCCAGTCCCCAGTGTCACAGGGTCACAGAGCTTGAGCAAGCAGTTCCGGGAGGGCTGTGGAAACATGGGTCAGCCACAGCCCAGGGTTGAGTCAGCGGGGGGGTGGGGGGGCTGGGACCCTGTACTTTCACATGGTCCAGGCAGCACTGATTCTGAGGCTGGCCGTCGAGGACCGTGTTATCACAACCTCTCCTGTTCTCTGCTGTGATCGTTTGCAGGGCCTGGTCCTCCCTAGTTAATTTCAGCAGCCAGCATTTACGGAGCACCTCCTATGGGTCAGGCACTGTCCTGGGCTTTTCATGGCAGGACGCTCAAATCCAATGCACACAGCCATGAGAGGCACAGACTGCCCCTCTCCCCATGTGACAGAGGAGGAAACTGAGGCTTGGAGGACCTGCCCAGGTGCAGGGACGGTGAGTCTCATTCCAGCAGCTGTTCCTGGAGCCAGGGCTCTGGCAGGTGACAAGGTCTCCTGGGTCCCTGCCCAGCCCCAGTCCCCACAGCGCCGCCTGCAGCCCTGTGCATACAGCCAGTGCTCAGTAAATGCTTACTGAAGGACAGAATAAATCCTACATGAGGTTTAGTGGAATTCCCTTATTTTGTCTCAGAGACTTCTCTGAATCCAGGAAACGGAATCCAGGTTCATGGTGAGGCCGAAAGGCTTTGGGCACTTCCCATGCCTTGGACATCAGGCCTCTCTCGACTCTGCCTGCCCAGCAGTTGACAGTCTGACTCTTGTCTTTCCTCTGGGACCCAGAGGACACCTTCCCACGGACCATGAGAAACGTGCAGGACGTACAACCTGCTCAAGACCTTTCTTTCTCTGCTCAAAGCAAGTGGGACCCTCTGTCCCGCCCAAGGGCACAAAGGACGTGTCCAGAAACTGGAATGTTGAGAGTGCCACGCGGCAGACCTCGTTTTGTCGCGAGTCAGAGCTCCCTGGGGAGGCGCTGGGCGTGCTGGCCCTTGTTCTTCCAGGTCTGCACCGGCAGAAGTGAAATCGTGCAGACCTGACCTGCTACGATTTTACACTGAAGTGGCTTCCTCGAGAGGAGGTCTCCTCAGGTACACGGGGAAAGTCATTCGGCTCATCTTCTAATCGACTGTAATTAACTGAGGACAAAAAAACTGGGCCCAGAAGAAGACGACACATCCGGGGCAGGAAGACAGATTGTTAACTTGAGCACTGTGAGGAGGCGATGGGAGCGTCACGGCTTCCTTTTCTGACAGCCTCCGTGAACATGCAATGATCAGTCATGCCATCACAGGCATGTTTAGCTCGCCGGCTTATCCAGACGAGGGCGTTTGATGGCGATGGTTCTGACGTGTTTCCGATGCAGACGAGAAAGGCGACGGGGTATTAGTCTCTGAATGCCTCTGACCGGGTGGCAGATCAATGCGAGTCAAAATGCCCTCATCCTTCCTGAAACCGCTCTCGATGACAGTAATGGAGCTGGGAGAGCTGCACTGCTGTGCTGCAAACACACTCCTCCTGGATCCAGCATATTTTATTTTTAATATTTATGAATCAGCCACCCTCTCAAAATGCCCCCGTGCTATGCGCCTGTGCAATGAGCCGTCACCAAGATCCAAGAGAGCGCTTTTTCAGCTCGGGAAGGAGCGTTTCCCGGCAGACAAGGCTGCTGGTGGGAGGCAGGCACCATGCATCGGGGTGAGGTCTTGAAGTAACCAGAGGGGCTTCCTTGCCTGGAGTCGACCCCCCGGAGTTCTCCCACGTGAGAAGGCTGCGGGGACGCCTGAGAGTGTCACCACTCTTATTTCACCCACCGCACACCTGTGGGGGCCGACTCCTTACCTAGATGAGAGGTGGGGTGGGGAAGTGCTCTGGGTTTCTCCTCCCTCGAGCCCATCCTCTTCCTGTAGAACAGCTTTCCGGAGGGAGCGGACCCCGTCTGCTCCAGGAACGAGAGGTGGCTCAGGCCAGGTAATGAGAACATCCCCTGGATGCTGCCATTGGTTACAGGTGATCACGTGACCATGTCTGAGCCCGGGAGACACGCCTGGGTTATTTTTGGAAAGACAGGCACGAGTGTCGGTGTTTTGGTTTCTTAGGTGGATTTAACCTGGGGCAGGTGAGTCTGGAGCTGCCAGGCCCCAGGGGGGCCCGAGGAGGAAGCCTCAGAGGCAGAAGGGGAGGCAACCAGGCCTGCTGGCATCTCTGAACCCAAGATCCAGCGTCTTGAGTCAGGCTGAGCGAGCCCGCTGTCCCTCAGAACTCAGCAGCAGACTCAGGGCTGTCCCAGGGCGTGAGGGTCCGGATCTGGCCTCAGGCTGCTGCGTGGTGTGAAGGTGAGGGGGCTGGAGGCAGGGAGCTGGCTTCTCTTCCTGGCTTCGTTGAGTAATGCTTGTCGAGGGACCTAACCTTCTGATGCCCAGGTCCTCGTCTGCAGAGCTGAAATATTCCCAGTGCACACCTCCCAGCTCACTGGTCACGGTCCTGGCTGCACCCACGATCCCTGTCACATGCTGTGATGGATGGCGCCCCTCACCTCTCCCTCACCCCGGGGGTCAGCTGGCTGACACAGGGATGCACTCTGAGGTCAGGGACTGTCCATTCAGTAATGTCTGTCCGTCCTTGGAGGTGACAAGCCCCTCCTGGGCCAGGGAGAAGGGGAAGGCTTGGAGGCACTGAAGGGAGCAGACCAGGGGCCCCGGGGCCCCAGCTTCAGCTGAGCTCCCACGCTGCTGGAAGCCTGGATGGACACCGAGAAATAGGGCAGCCATGACCAATAGCAGCCCCAGGGCAGGTGACGGCTGTCCTCTGCATGGGTGTGACCACGGCAGGCTCGCTGGGCTGCTGGGAGGCCCACCTGCACAGGTGTGGGAGACGGGCCCCTCCGGTGTTCTATTCGTGTCATGTGTCGGAGATGCTTGTATGGCTCAGGATGTGGGTGCAGGAAGCCCCGATAACGCCTGCTCTTTCTATGGAGCTGTGTCTCTGGTCTTGCTTCCAGCAGCCAGGGTCTCCTGAACCAACACGCTCCTCCCTCTTCCTCTGAGCTCACGGCTGCCCCCCACCGCCACAGACACACACACACACACACACACACACACACACACACACACACACACACACTCAGACAGCTGCTGAAGTCAGTCTGAATGTGAGTGAGCAGGGACCTTGCCACCACTGTCCCCCCGGGGAGCGTGGGGCAGACAGTGGGTCTTGACCATGTGGACGGCCGGATAGTGGGTCTGAGGTGCCCCAGCCCCTTCCCTGAATCAGCCCAAAGACTGGAATGAACCGCGGCTCAGCCTGCCCTCGTGGGAGACTGCAGATTGCATTCTTGTCTTTGGATATTAGAAAAGTATGCTCTTTATATATCTTATTTGCTGAGAACTGTCTGGCCATCTAACTGAGATTTATTTCCAAAATCTCAGTTGGAAAAATTAGGGAGATTAGTTCTAAGGGAAATATTACAAATTTCAATGCAAGAGCATTTTATTTCCAAAAAATGCTTCTTTCCCTTTTGATCTGCCTTGAAAATACGCCCTGCAATACACCGGAATCGTTTCTGACAATTCCCTCAGTGATTAAGTTTCCTGCAGCGATGTACACAGATAACGGCGCTCGCACAAGCCGTCAGTCATGCTGGGTCCGCAAGACTGAGGATGGCGGGAGAGAGACCATCTCCTCCTCCAGATGGAAGCATGCTGTGGGGGCATGTCCTGCGAGCGAGTGTGGGGAGTGTGTGCATTGTGTGAATGCATGCACGTCACATGTGTGAACATGTACATGCGAGCACACACGTGTATATGCATGTACATGCACACACGTGGGTCTATATATGTGTGTGTATGCATGCAAGTATACGTATGTGTGCATGTAAATGTGTGCAAGTGTGCGCATGTGTGTTTGTGTGCATGCACACCCGTGTTTGTATACGTGTGTGTGTGTGTGTGTGTGTGTGTGTTGGGGTGGTGAGTAGCGTGGTCAGTGTTCCGTGCATAACTGTTTATCGTGTTTCCTGGGTGTGGCCTCCCCCCCAGCACAGCCCCTACCTCCTCGCCCCCAGGCTCCTCTGGCCGCCATGCTGTAGAGACCGGTCTTCACTTTGTCCATCAAGACCTTTCTCCCGCCTTCTCCTTTTCTCTGGTTCTAGGACACCCCTCCCCCGTTCCTTTTAGGCTGCCAATAGTCCCTGATGTTTGATGACTTTTTAGGCAGAGCAATTTGACTTCCATTTGTCTCAACCTTTCCCGTTGAGACCACCCTGGCTCTTTTCCTTTCATAGCTAAAAGGTCCATTTGCAATTTTTCCTAAATTAAAAAAAATCTGCAGCAGAGATTAATTCATCCACTTTCCTAAAATGAATAAGTAGCTGTAATTAGTTTTATTTTTTTTTTCAAATTGCATTTTTGTCCATCATGTAGGGAATAAGCTTTCCTCAAGCCAAAGCGCTTTGGCAGGAGCTTGTGTGGCCTGTTATAAAAAGCAAACTGCTCCCAGCAACAGCAGGGCCTCCGAAGGCAGGTCTCCCGTCGGCGTGACACCCTCCTTGGGCACGTCCGTCATCAGGGCGGTGAGCCTGCCCGCGGAAGCTTCACCTGCGATTTCGGTGTTTGCTTTTGTCGGTCTGGCCAGCGATGTTTTCTTCTCCTTGTGGGCTCTCGATGTCTTCCCATACAGCATCTGCCATGCACTGGAGCAATTTCCAGAGAGCCTTTCCCCGGAAGCAGAGCTTGTCACGGGATGTGCCTGGGCCACCTCCAGCGCCCAACCATTAAACAGATGGACAGGAAATTTAGAGGAATCCCAGCTGTGTATTTGGTAAAATCTGAAGGCTCCACTCCAGGAGAAAAGAGAGTTCAGACTACCGCCAGGGAGCCTTGTTCCAGGTGAGGGGAGAAAGGGCAGGTGGGGTGACATGGAGGTCAGTATTTCCGCAGGCCGCGTGGCCAGAGCCCTCAGCAGACCTCCCGAGGGCAAAGGGCACACCACACGGTACCAGTACCCTGAGCCAGGAGGAAAGGCGAGTCAGAGCCAGGATGGCAGCCGCTGCACATCACCTGTTAGAAGGGACAAAATGGAAAACGCTGACAGCCCAAGTGTCGGCAAGGACACGGGGCAACAGGAGGACTCACTGACGGCCGGTGCGGCCGCTCTGGAAGGCGGTTCGCCGCTTTCTTAAAGTTACGCACACAATCACCAGACTCAGGACCCCACGTCTTGCCACAGCCCTAGACAAGCGCACGATGATGATCCCGGGAAAGCTGTCCATGCGTGTCTATAGCCGTAGTATCCATGGTCAGCCCACACTCGACACAGCTGCTGTGTCCCTCAGTGAGTGAGTGGCTGGGCGAACACACTTTGGCACATCCACACAGCGGACAAATATGGGGATGACAAGGGCTGCCCTTCACCCAGCAGCACAGGAGAGGGACATTGATGAGATGCTCGGTGCCTTGCGACCCCACCTACACGGTGGCTTCGAGAGGCACAACCGCACGACGCAGAGGACATCATCGGACCTGGCAGAGCGAGAGGGAGGCTGTCCACACAGGGGAGCTGGGGGCTGTGGTCCGTCCATCCTGACTGCGGGGGTGATTACAAGAAGCCACACGTGCAGTGGGGAGAAGCTCATTGAATTGTACACCCCAAAAGGTGGATTTTATTGTGTGCAAATTAAAAAAAAATTTATATCTGGCTCATGAAAGGGAAAGAAATACTTCTTACAGTTGGTTGGACTTCAAACCCCTGCCATGTAAGTATGGTGATCAGTATAGACATCCACTGTGGGGTGGAGCCCCCTCCGCATGGGCTGTACCCCTCCTGCTAGGTTGTCTCGTGGGCTCTGAGATTGGTCACAGTCAGTAAGCAGTAACCACCTGGTGATGAAAGCAGGGGTCTGGGCAGACAGGTGTGCTCGTACAGCGTTCAGGTGTGAGGCTCTGAACCTTTTGGTGTGGAGATTCCAGGGATGAGGAAAACAGGCTGGGACCAATGAGAAGCCGGCAGATGCCCAAGGTGGTCTGGGAGAGTTCCTGCAGGTTAGACACCATGGCTGCAAAATCCCCCCAGAAAACAACAACAAAAGTTAAATGAATAAAATTGTGATTAACTAAAACCAGGCCATGTAGAACATTTAACTAACCAGCTTGTGTTTTTCTCTTTATTTTCCACTGCTTTCTGCCTGGAGACTAGAAAGAGGTAAGAGCTCTGGGTATCTGAGAATTAAGATTTTAACTCTAAGTCACAGAAGTCCTAACTTAATAACATGAACCCAAATGGAAAATTCTGGCATTTCTAGGATGGCTGCTGTAGTGATCAGCAATGTACTTAAGGACAGGACTCATCTTTGTGTGCTGCTGTCCTATTGTGCTATCCTTTCGTTCCCAGACCTGCCCCCTCATGCTCATAAAGTGGCTGCTACAGCACCGGACATCTCATCTCAGACAGCATCACCCAGGCAGGAAGAGAGAAGAGTCGATGTCTCCTTTTAAGAGACAGGAAACCTTCTCCGCAGCCCCTCAGCAGACTGCCCTTCACACCTCATTCTCAGTTTATGAGGTCACACACAAATTGTTTTAGGAGCTCCTCAACTGATAGCTGTCCAGACGGTTGGTTTAACTAATCAAGATTTGTTACCACCTGGCGCTGCGGAGTCTCCCCCAGCTCCTCTGAATTATATGGTCCCCTGCTGCACCAGCAAAACAAGTTTTTGTTCTGTAAGTGAGGAGGAAGGGAGGGCAGGTTGGGGTCTGCGGCAGCTGCCAACTTCTTTTGTGGTTTTTACAAAGTAAATTTCATAGAGTTCTTCTGGCCTCTGATTTGGCACACCCTACTCCACCTTCTCATAGAGCCTTGGATTAAAATGGGAAAGTGCGTGTTGAGTTACACTTAGGAAAAGAGGTGCCTGAGAGCCGCACAATCCTTCAGGAGAAGGGTGCAGGCTGTGTGCTCCGATGACATTGAGGGGGCTGGGGACATCCTGGAGAGCGCTGTCACGAGAAAGAATGATCCTAGAATGATGTCTAACCCACAAAGAGAAGTTCAGCTCTGTTCATTATAGTCCTGTTCCTAAGACACTTGGGCACTTCTATATTTAGAAACATGTCCAACAATGAGGATTTTCATAGCAACCAGAAAAATGTTTGCCGATTGCTCTTCAGTTAACTTTAATCATTCGTTCATTATTTAGAACATCTTTCCCAAGCTTAGCAGCTAATTGAGACTTTCTGTTATGGTCCTTGCAAAACAAGAAAGGGTGTAGAGAAAGGAGGGAAAGAGGAAGATCTCGCCTCTCCAAGAAAATCTGACCGAATTGATGACAGGGCTGGGGGTGATGCCAGGACCAGGGGGAATGAAGTGCTCCGTTAATTCTTCCAACGGATGGTTCTGAATTTCCCCTCTGCTTAAATCAAGGCTCTGTGCTGGGCACTTCTGGGAGTAAAAAGATAAAGAACCAGACCCTGTGTTTAAACATCTTCTAATCTAGCAGGGCAGGTAGTACAAGCACACACCAAATCATAAGGCACAGTTTTGGTGGGAAGTGGTTGAAGAAAACTGGGAAGAATGACCAGCAGATCCAAAGAACCAAGGCTTCCAGAGGGGGTGGGATGGCAGCCCCCTTTGGTTCCCACAGTTCTGAATAACATCCCATGACTCCGTGTGTGAGGGGCTGGACGTTTCCTGGGATGGAGGGGAACGGGGAGCTAGATTCGCTGCAAGGAACGAGTGAACCAGTTCATGACATCTCATAACTCAGGTTGGGTTCTGTCATTAAACAGGCCATTCACAGATTGGACCGGCAGCTGACTACCAGTCGGTCCTCAAGTCAAACATCCATCGCCCTCCTCACCCCACAGCACACACACCTCCAGCTTACCTGAGCTCACCACCATTCCACAGGAAATACAGGTAGTTTAGCAAGTTATTATAATAACGTGTGTGGGCTTTGTCATCACAAACAAGGTAAGGTCTCTGGAGTGAGACCTGAAGATTGAGAGGCAATGGTCCAGAAGTCTTTTCTGCCCTTCTAGAAAGTTCTTTAACTATTAGGACATCACACACTAAAATATTACTTGACCCCATACCTGGGAATGAGTGGTCCAGATCACCCCAGAATCAGCTGGGCAGAAAGAATGGTGCGGTCATTCACCTCCTCCCATCTTGCAAGATCCTGGCTCCTGCTGAGTAGCCGGCCTCATAAAACTCTCTCACTCTTGAGTTTCACTTTGAATTTAATTAAAAACACCAAGGTCATCCACTGACTATTCCAGCTAGTTCTGAGGTCTATTCAATTTTTATGGAATCCCATTAAAGTTCACTGCAGATATGTTAAAAACATTAACTGGTCCATGGAAAGTTTTACAGCACTTGTCCTGACTTTTGCCTTGTAGAACAAGAGCATTGGAGCCCCCCTAGATCACCCCAAACCAAAATCAGTGGTGGGGGTGGCACCGCTTGGGCCCCGGGAGGCTGATGCTCAGGAACTGACGAATCTGACACAAGACCCAAGCTCCGCCAGGGCCCTTGGCACCATGTGCAGGTAGGCAGGGTCCAGGACCCCGTGCACACCTGTGGTGCCCAACTTGGAGACCAGCGGCCATAGGTGGCCAGGTGGCCGTGGGACAACTCAGTCGTGGCTCGTCTGGATTGACAGGTGCTGTTCAGTGTAAAGACTTAGTGGAAAAGCATGTAACATAGCTCATATATGTATAATATGTATATTATAGAATATATAATATAATCAATGCTATATATAGATATAGATAGATTTAGGTATATATAATATATAGGTTATATATTATATATTATATATCTGTATAATGTTATATATGTTATATATAATATACAATATATATAATAATACATAATATAGATCTGTATCTATCTGTATCTATCTAGTATTGATTACATGTGGAAGTGATAGTATTTTGTATACATTGTGTTAAATAAAATACATTAGTAAAATTAGTACTGCCTGTTTCTTGTTACCTGTTCCAATGTGGCTGCTAGAAAACTTAGTGTCACACGGGGCTTTGGAAAGTAGTGAAACAGAAGACCCGGCTTCTTGAAGTGGGGCCTGGGGCTGACCCTTCCACGAAGGGAGAGGGTCAGCTGGTGTCCCGCCACACAGTCATGTCAGCATCATTAATTCCAAGTACAGACAGAAACAGGCCGACCTGAGAGATGAAACTGTCCGCTGTAAGCGCTCAGTCAGCAGGGCCTGCGTGTAGGTCTGTCTGACCCCAAGCCTGACCTCTCGGTGAGGTGATGTATGAGGCTGCCTCATTAACGAGCCCGTTTTTCTCCCTTGCATTCCCAGCTACCTTTAAGCAACCTGGCGGTCAGGCCAAGCGGATTGCTTCTTCCAACGTGCCCTCAGCTAACGACAGCAGCTGTTTGTTAGTGTCCACTGTTTGCCTGTTCGTTTCCCCAGTCGGGGCCGTGCTCACTGATGTTTAGCATAGGACACTCACACCAAGATGAGAACGGCAGCCATGGGCCTCCCTGTTTCGACCTTGGCCATGGGGTCAGGGTTCCCGAGAGGACATGGGCAGAGGGAGATGCCAGCCGGCTCCACGCACATCACCGTTCTCCGATCCTGGTCCCATCTGGATTTGCTTTTAGTTCCATTTCAGTCTGAGGGCCAAAGTACAGCATTCTGCTTCCCTAAAAATAACTAAGGCTTCATAATACTGACGAGAGCCATTTGCGTGTTTACTGTCGAAACCCCACGGAAATGGAAGTTCTATCAATTATAACACAGCAACTCTCTTTCACTGTAAACACCCACAAGCAATTTACTGTTTGGGAGCGTGTCCCCACAACGGGTACCAAACAGTATTAAATGATCATTAGTGACAGACCGCTGAGGCCTTTGCACCGAGCCTCTCCAGGTTGAAGACGCTACTGAATCGTCAAAAACCTGGCACCGTCCCCAGCGCACCTGGCACGGTCCCCAGTGCGTTTGCACTGTTTCTGGATCTACATGGTGGCACGTGAGTTGTTGTTGGCCATGAATGGGGTGATGGGCTGGAATGGGGGTCTACGGAGCCTGATTGAAGATGCCCGGGCCTGTGACTCGTCTCTGCCCAGCAGACCTGGTTCCCCTGGATCCCCCCCTACTCCTCCCCACCCATGTTCTTGATCAGACCTTGGAATTCCCTTTATCACGTGCACCATATCTACAGGCTTGCGGGCCCCCAGCACGTGGTCTGACACAAGGCATTCATTCACTCATTCACTCATTCACTCATTCACTCATTCACTCATTCACTCATTCATTCATTCACTCATTCACTCATTCACTCATTCATTCATTCACTCATTCACTCATTCACTCATTCACTCATTCATTCATTCATTCACTCATTCATTCATTCAAGAAATGCTCTTGAATGTACCTTTGATTGATCTGCCGGTTTACTTCATTCCTGCAAACTGAACCGAATGAGGCTGCTAGGCAATCGGCAGTGGAAAATAAACACACTTGTGAAAAGCACCATGAAATAGAAGAATGGGGGCCATGGTGCTGGGCGACAGCTAAGGGGTGGGGCCTGGGCACTTCACTAGGGTGGTCAGTACAGGCCGATCTGAGCAGGGGCCTCGACCAGGCGGGAGAATGTTCAGAGAGTACGTGGGGACTGGTGAGCCCCGTAACTGCAGCTGTGCTTTATTTAGCAGTAACCTCGTCCCTGGTGCTCTGCCTGCTTTACCCAAGTGACACTCTCACCGACCACGTGTCTCTCCTTTCTCTAAATCAGGAGATGGAGGTGGGGTAGGTGCAGAAACCCAGCTGGTCAGCGGAGGAGCCAAGGTCCCAGAGCAAGATGGCCGAGTGTGACGTCCAGGCTCGGGCGACCATAGAGCTTGGCCCGGGTTTGTTCATCAAAACTGTCCTGTCCCACTAAGTCCTGGGTGAGATGGCTCCTGTAGCATGTCCCCACTGGTGTCCCCAGGCAAGGAACAGAGAAGGATTCCCCAAGGTGGACGTGTGGTCTTTGTGTTTTTTTCATTTGTCAGCTGGGTGTCATGCTATCGTCTCACGGAATTTCTGCAAAGATTCAGTGAAACAGTGATGAGGTGGAAATTCTGGGCACCGAGCCCAGGAGCGGTCCAGGGTGGATGCTTAAGAAAGTGCGTGCGTGGTCTAGTTTTCGTTTCCGCCAGCCTCTGAGGGTGCCGGTTCCCCATGGGTGGCAGGTGCACGGGCTGACGGAAACCTCCTGGACCCTGCTGGCCGGCGCCCCTGTGAAACGAGAAAACCGTCCTGCTGTGCTGCCCCTGCAGGCTGAGGGGGGCGCTCGCTGCTTCTTTCTTAATGTGGGGGAGCCATGCCCACCTCCTGTGTCTTCCTCAGCACATCAGGCCACCTTTCCTGACCTGCCTTCTAGGAGGTCATCATTCTTATTTTGAGTGGTATGTTGATAAAGAAACAAAAGCACTAAAAAGGCCATTCCCGACAAGCAATCCCCTTGTCTATTGATTTGCCCTGTCAGGTTTTTATGCAGACATACACTGGATGATAAAGCTGCAGCCTCACCTTTTATGACAATAAATAATGCATCGTGCTTCCTGTGTGTCCCTGTGTCCAGCGAGGTCCGCACCGGCTCGGGCCTCGCCGTTCCCGGCAGGCCCTGCGCGTCCAGTCGCAGACTTCCAGAGTTACGATCAATTTTCTCTTTCTGAAAGATGATATCAAGAAGGCCAGCTGGAAACAACCATCTCTAATTGCCAATTAAATTCCACTGTGTGCTTTTTAAAAAAATGTTATATCTTCTTTCGGCTTGAGGGTCTCTGCCAGTGGGTGAACGGGCAGCCTTGCCTTAACCAGAAGTTTTTACACGATTTCTACCTCTAAATTCCTCCCTCCCTTGGTTCCCCAGCATCCCCCCCAAGGAGAAGCTACAGTTGTTGGAAGGGCTAGTGTACCCCATGGGTTTTCTGGAGAGATAAAGCATGGCAGCCCATGGTGTCCATCCTGTAAAGGCTGCAGTGTCCTGGAACAGAGGTCTCTGTCCTCACTGAGCCGGCCAGCAGCCCCGGCCACACCCAGGCTGTCTCGCTCCCCGAGGCTCTGAGAGGCTAGGACAGCCACTGGGGAGTGGGAAAGCAACACATGCCTCACCCGTGAAGGAGAAGAGGTTGCTGAGGTCTGAGGGGCTGGAGAGCTGGGCCTGCCTGCTGGCCGTCGGAGCCAGTGTCCAGGCACAGGCAAGAAAAGAAGCTTCCAGAGAGAGAGGCACTGCTGGGCGGGGCCATGTGTGTGGGAAGGGGGGAGTGGAGAGGGGGCAGGTGGATTGGATGGGAGGGAATATTCAAAACTGGATGGTCAGCTTTTGTTCCCTAAGGCCTTGCTCTGGAAACTCACTCACATTTACCTGAAGGGGTTCTGATGCCCAAATCCATTTCCATCACAGCTTTCGCCACAACAGGGAGGCTGCTGAAGGTAATCAGTGGGTTCCTGGGGGGCAGCCCCTGCTCCCACTGGACCTTGGAGCCAGCGCAGAATCAGCCCCACCCCAAGGCCCGGGGAGAGGGGCCTGCCATGACCCCACGGACGGACCCCACCCCAAGGCTGGGGCTCAGGGAACCTGTGCGGCTTGGCACGGCTGCCCGAGGAGCCTCCTGGTGGCTGCACAGTGTTGCAGGGACGTGGACGTTCTTTGGCAAAGATTGTGAACTGAGTGGCTCCCGGGACCAACCAATCGTGGCAGAAAAACAAACTGTTCAGCGTCGATTATTTGAAGGAGAATCACTGGAAGTGTAAGACATAAAAAGACAGATTGGCACTTGGATTTTGTGTGAGAACCCACGTGGAGGACGTGCGCTGGTGAGTGTGCTACAAAGACTTAAGTGAAGTGGGGGAGGACACAGGGAAGGGGGTCAAGGAGGAGACGGTCCCTTCAGGACTCCCGAGAGCACAGCCCTGCCCGTGCGAGGGGCCGGGTTTCATAACCAGATTAGATCAGTCAACTGAGTAACCGATTTTTATAGCACACTGTTTAATGGGACACTATGGATGGTGTCCAGAATAAGTCTTTCTTGAATTGTATCCCGCTCCCCATGGAGCCCGTGGCTCTATTAGTTCCAGTTTTGCAGGGTGAGCCTAAGAAGCAATTGCCTCTTTAAATTGCTGAGTTCTCCTGGGAGGGAAGCCGCACGCCAGAGCTCTGTTGTAAACAGGCACGCACAGCCAGCCCCTCCGCCCACGAAGCCCCTTCTGGGACAGTCTGCTGTATGGAAACGAGGTGCTGGGACTCTGTCTGATGGAACCCCCCAATGTCGTCCTGGAGCAGCAGTCCTGCTACAGACATGGCTGCAGGCTTCCGAGCCCCAGCACAGCTGTGTGCCCCCTTCTCCTGCCCTCTCTTCTTTCCATTGTTTTTAAAGCAAATGCGTTTAAATTTTACACTCAGCTTGGTGCTGGAGCTTTTAGCGAGTTCACCTCGTCTAGTACATATGCAAGCAGGAGAAAACCGCAGTTATTTGGAGCACAGATGACGAGGGCCTGAGATGCTCCGCTCCGGGGCAGGTGGGCGGGGGCTGGACGGCTGCTGAGCCCAGCGAGGGTGTCCCCCTCCTCATCCCCTCGCCCCGGCGTCCCACGGAAGTCCCTGCCGGTGCTGCCTCCCAAACGGATGCTGTCGTCACCAGGGCTCTGAGACATAAGAGAGCTTTTGTCTTAGAAAAGCGTTTGCTCCGGTATATGTGGGAGAGGAAGCCAAGGGAACCAGGTGTGCTTACTGCAGGACTTCTCAGAGCCATTCTCAAGCTGACAGGTGCAACGCAAATCTTCCAGGGGGTGGGCAGAGGAAACAGTGTCTCCAAGGGATGTCATTCACCAAGAGGCTATTTTCTCACAAGCGCTCCTTCATGCCCCGCCACTGGGTGCTTTGTGCCATCTGCACATGTGCTTTCGCCATCACCTCTGTGTGACAGGGCTGCCCCCCAGTTCCTTTGGAACTCCTAAGAATCCAGGGCTGAATAATGGAACCCCTTAGACTGGGGGGGGGGTGTTCTAATCACGCCATGTGATTAAAATGAGCAGAGTAGGGCTGTTCAGGATGCAGCGGCTCCTGTGAGGGTGGGGGGCGGCCTGCGTCTGCGTGGGGGGTGGGGACTGGTCCTCGGTCTCCTGGTGTTGCTCCCACCAGGCAGGGGGCGCGGGCTGTGATGGCTCTGGGCTCCTCTCTGCCCTCCCAGCCCCCACTCACGTCCTGCCACTTCACAGGCCTTGCAGGAACAAGCGCTCTAATCAGATCCTGAGCATTTCACATAGAAGCCAGGAGGAGCCCCGCTGGGCGCCCCCACACCTCCGCGCTGGTGTCAGAGACTCAGTGGGAATTCGCTTGTGGTGCAATCTCTGTGATCCACGGTCAGGGAGAAAGGCTTTGAATCTGCCTCGGTCTCGGGTAACCCTGCAGTGAAACCCCCAGAAAAAGGGAACTGGACCGTCCTGGGCATCTATTTCATTGTGCTGATCTAACATGCAAACTCCCTACAAACACCGACGGGACCTTTCCTAACCAGCTCCATACGGCAGTTGATGCTCAATGTCTTGGCCTCCCCGGGAGGGTGTGGGTCTGTGAGGGGCACACCTGGGCAGAAGGCCCTGAAGGTCAGAGGCAGGGTCTGACAAGTAAGGTCCAGGTGTGGTGAGGGACCGGCAGGAGACACACACAGCAGCCTGCATCCTCCTGACCCCCCGGGCTCGGATCCCTCGGTTCCACCCTTTCAAACAAAAGCAAAAGGTCCACAACATGTGAAAAATGCACACCAAGCAACAGTCTGCCATTTTCTCTTATTGGAAACGGGATTATAAGCCACTAAGACGTGGCGCGGCTTGTCCCTGAACTGTCAGGGGCCGCGGTTTCTGTCTACACACTGCAGCTGCGGCAGGGGCAGGGGTGGGACTCCCTGAGGGCGCAGGGTTCTGGGAAAACGGCGGCCTGCCCACTGTGCTGGATGGAGTGGCCAGTGTCCTTGAGTGGACACTGGGCTAGCATCGCACAGGCTACATAAGATCACCTGCAAAAACTCTAACAGCTTGGAGAATAAACAACTCACTTCTAAATAATACATGGGTCAAAGAAGAAATCTCATGAGAAATGAAAAACATATTTTAAACAACATGAAAGTGAAACTATACTTCATCAAAGTTAGCGGAATACAGAGAAAGCTGTGCTTGGAGGGAAATTGGCAGCCATGAGTGCATATATTGGAAAAGAAGAAAGATTGAAAATCAATAATGGGAGCCTCCATGTTGGAGAACAAGAGAAAGAAGAGCCTTGTACGCCTAAAGCGAATGGGAGAAAAATAAATGATAAAAACAAGAGCAGAATTAATCAAACTTAAAACAGGAAAACAATAGAGAACGTCAACAAAGTCCAAAGCTGTTTTTTGGAAAAGGTGAATGAAATGGATGAATCTTGAGCCAGGGTAACCAGGATAAAAACGGAGACGTCACACTTTACTACAATCAGAGATGCAAGAGGGGCTGTCGTTACTGATTTCACGGATATTATACGGGTAATAAAAGAATACGATGGACAACTCTAGGTCCACAAATTTGATAATTTAGGTGAAATGGACCAATTCCTTGAGACATAGCAACTACCAAGCTCACACAAGATAAACAGATAATATGAATACGCCTACATGTATAAAAGAAATTGAATCAATATTTAATAACTTTCCAAAAAATGGAATCACCAGGCCACATTGGGTTCACTGGTAAATGCTCCCAAACATTGAAGGAGGAAATGATATCAGCCCTCTACCGTCTCGTCTAAAAGCAGAGAGAACGCTTCCTAACTCATTTCATGAGGCCAGCCTGACCCTAGTACCAAAACCAGACACAGACATTAAGAGAAAGGAAAACTGTACGCCAGTATCTCTCATCAACATAGATGCAGCAATCCTCAACAAAATACTAACAAATTGAATCTAACACTGTATAAAAGGAATCATACACCATGATCAAGTGGGATTCATCCCAGGTACACAAGGCTGGTTCAACACTCAAAATCAATTAACGTGATCCATCACATCAACAGGCTAAAGAAGAAAAATCACCAGATCATATCAACAGATGCAGGAAATGCATCTGACAAAATCCAACGTCCGTTCATGATCAACAAAGCCTGGCCAAGAGTAATCACCCAATTACCACTGGGGCTGTGATTTGAAATGGCGAATACTTGGCCTCCTATATTTTAAAATCCCGCTGGGCCCTACCCAGTCAATATTTCTTCAGGGGTGAAGCCCACTGTGTGATAAATGGATGTCTGTCTAAATTGACGCTTCTTATGGCATCACAGAACTTGCTGGAACTCCAGTGAGGGGGGAGAGAGTGGTCAGGATGCACATTCCTGGGCCCCACCTCTGTAGACAGATGTGGGGCCCGAAGTGGACCAGGGAGCGTGCGTTTTAACTCAGGGGAGAAGCAATTCTTCTCTTCTCTTTTCTTTTTTTAAACAAACCTGAGCTTTCTCTTCCTTGTATTTGTTTTATTTAAATTATTTATTTATTTCAGTTACAGCTCACATTCAGACGGCAATTCTTATAGTCAGTCACGTTTGGGAAGCACAGGACCATGGGAGGAAGGAGCAGAACCACTGAAAGTTGGGAATGAAGAGGACAGGATGCAGAGACCGAGCTGGGAGCAGGACAGCAGTTCTCACGCCCCCCACTGCAGAGGTGACAGGGGACAGAATTATTGTCCGAGGCTCCCGGGGGCCTGCGAAGACCAGGACACTCAGGGGAGTCCGAGCGCTCCCCACTCTCAGGCAGTTGGCAGCCAGAGCTGCTTGTGCTCCTGCTCCCTGAAAACACCTGTGGGGACTCACGAGGGCAGTCTTCAACACGCAAAGCAGTTAATAGAGCTGACAGTGGGATGCGAATGTGTGTTTCAGTCTTTGGACTTTTCCCCTCCTGCCTCTGAGAAGGGACAAGAGCTGCCTTGGAAGTTCCCGAACTGGTCTGACCTCATATTATGACGGAACAGTGTGATGCTCACAGCTGAGCTGAGTCGTTCTCCTGTCGCACGTAAACCATCTCGGAGCAGGTCTGCTGCCCACACAGCCACTGCACTACTGCAGGCACCCCAGCTAGTGGAGTGATGGCTTCTGCTCGGCTGTCTGGACCTTCCTCCCCACAGACACGACTGCTGGAGACCCCGATCTTAGCCTCGCTCCCTTTCTGACAGCACCAGCCTTGAGCGAAAGCCCCACCCTATGCAGCGTCTTTTCTTCACCTTCTTACTGAGCCGTGCCAGGCTCCAGGGCATGCTGTGTCCTTCGCTGCAGCAATAACAAGCTGACATGTTCCTCTGCAGGTGTGTTTACGGGCCCTGGGCTGGCTGGTTGGATGTCGCACGGACATCACAGCAACAGGCCCGAGAAGATAGCCCAGCCCATGTCTCCTTACCCAGGGATATCTGCACGGCTGAAAGAAGAAAGTCTGAGGACAATTTTACTTCTGATTTAGCATGAAAGTCTGATCACAGTAATTTTGATTAGATTCTGTGGGGTGGTCCAGAGGGAAGGGGAGAGATAGGGGTGATTTGAAGGGAGGCAGGAAAGAAGGGAGAAGGAGAGAGAGAGAGAGAGAGAGAGAGAGAGAGAGAGAGAAAGAGAGAGAGAGAGAGAGAGAGAGAGAGAGAGAGAAGAGATTGAGTTTCCTTATCCTGGGGAAAGGGCACAGGCCAGAGGGCCCTGGGCCATAGCTCACGGGCAGGAGTGGCAGCTGGACCTCTCGGGGGTTGGGAGGTCCCTGGCATGGTGGCTCCCATCCTGGGCCAACACCCCCGTGCCCCCTGTGTGGCCCAGAAGTGGTGGTCCCCTAGATTTCATCTACCTGCTTGGACAGAGAGCACTGAGGCCAGCCAAGACTGAGGACCAAGGGGTCTCTCCAACTTCTGTGCTTTTTAAAGGATCCCTGTGACCGTCACAGGACCCCGGGGATTGGAGGGAGGCCTCAAAGTGGCCGAGCTTTAATTTGATTAAATTTCATGTACATCCGAGTTTGCAATTGCAAAGTGTCACCGCTGTCTGAAATTGTGCCTGGCAGAGCAGTTTTCCTAGCGATGGGCCCCGGCCCCTCTCTTCCAGAATGGAGGCCTGGCTTTCTTCTGCAGAGTGACGAAGACTGGACTCTCTCCCCAATTTGCTGAAACTGTTTGGACTCAAACATTAAACCTCATGATTAATCCATCTTCTGAGCAAACGTTTTGCACCAGCTGAAAACGTTTGTGCGTTGCTAGGAGCGGAGCCATGCATCTGCAGAGTGGTTAGCTGTGCTGCTCTTCATACAAAGGGAAAGCAGTCATTTATGTGTGCTCAATAAACCTTTCTTGTCAACGCGAGGCTTGCCTTTTTAGAAAGAGGCACACAGCTGGCTCGCATACCCCCAAACGCTCTGAAAGCTGCAAATTCATTAGAAAAAGCTCCAAACAGAACTTGAACACAAACTGCCTTACCCAAGGTGTGTGTGAAACACTTAGCGCTGAACAAGTCCTCTCTCTCTTAAGTGTTCCATAAACAGTGAGATTGACTCTAGCCAGGGAATATAAAGGACGGGAGGAGGGCTAAGAAACGACACGCAGGTTTGTTGATACAAAGCACATCCAGTTTCTGCTCGGCCATTTATGTCCACGGACAATATCTTCAGATGTGGTATGAGTCTTCTTCTCTTTGCTTGGATTAGGAAAACAATGGTGGCTCACATATTTGGTCAGGTGGGTTTACTAGGGTCCACTCCGAGATTACCGGCCTTTAGTGTGAAAAGGAGAAAGGGCCTAGGAATCCGGCATGTCACGGCGAGTTTGAGAGATGTCCGGTGTGTCAAAGAAGGTGCTGTCCGCGGCCAAGGGCTGACGAGAACCTGAAGGTTTTGTCATAGATGTTTGGTAACACGGGCAGAGCAAACAGCAGCTCCCAGCAAGCACTTCCCGTACTCGTCTCTATAGAATTAAATCCTGTGCTTGAAAAGTATAAGTATGGTTATTACTTGGGGGGTGGGGGAGGATGAATGGCAGGGAGAGAGAGAAAGAGAGGTGTCACCTGAGACTCCAAGGCCTAAATTAGAATTTCCTTATTTCCCCATAAATAACTTACATGCAAGTTGTCTTTGTAGCAAAGGAATTGACTTTTTAATGCATTGGTTCTCTCTGGAAATTTATCTCCATAAAAGAGTAAGCATGTGCATAATATTAAAGCATGCCATTAAGAGGTATTTAGAATTGCCATTTTGATTCCCAGGGCTTGCCAGAATATTTTGCCTGTGCTCACCCTCCCCAATAGCCTGAAACATAAGCTCTCCGTCTTTCCCGGTGTCCCTCCTGCTGTGGGTGCCAAGCCCAGGGAGGGTTTTATCACATGCCAAGTTAGAAAGCGTACTTTGCTAACATTCAGTCCTTTTGTGCTGCATCCAAGTGTCACATTAAGCAGTTTGCACCTCAGAAAGCATTATTGGGTTTATGTTTCTGGAAGCATTTTTCATTATTCATATTTAAATTATGTTCTTCTGAGAAGGAGATAAAGGCTGGAAATTTTTATCAAGAGACAAATGATGTAGGTAGTGAAAAAAATCTCAGCCTTTTATCACTGAAGGTATAAACCCTTCCAGCAGTAACCCAACTACTAAAATAGCATAAGGTCTGAGTGGAATGTATTTAATGACAGAAATAACTGGACGGGCGTCTAAGGTGCTTTGGTCCATTTTGCTCCAGGGCTTGGGAGAGCAGGTTTGTCAGGTGTGCTTGACTCTCAGGCACAGGTGTGTCTCGCCTGCCGACCTGCCGCCCAAACCCAGAACACACACCCCAGGAAAGGAACAATTTTCTTCACAGAAGACAATCCCCCAGGAGAGGGATCTGAACGCCAGGCTAGGGGGCTGTTATAAGAAAATACTTTCAATTTGGATAGCATTTAATATAGAATAAAAACAAGAAAAAACAAAAACAACAACAAAAACCAGAGCTTAACTTTCCTTTTCAATTCTTTGAACAGTGGTAACTCAGAATAAACTCTCTTTAAAGGGAGTTTTTATAGGGAGATGAGCTTGTTACCTGACACGTAAATGAAAATTGTAGCAGAGCCCGTCCTGGGACGGTGGCTATGTCAGCCTTTAATTTTGCTGAGCTGGGCCACTCTGGGGAAAGACTGTGGAAACTTTCTGGAGCTGTCACAGGACAGAAGTGACTGATTTGGGAGCTAACCAGGTACTGGGTGCAGAGTCCTCAGGCAGGATGCTCACAGTGCCCTGTGTCTGGGAACCTCCTGGTACCGTGGGAACGCACGTTCTGATTCGGCATGGCTGGGGTTGGCCGAGGGGCCCAGGCGACACACAGCCTGCACGTCTGGGAACCACACCTTGGACCCAGGGCTTCACAGACAAAACCCCTTGTAAGCCTCAGAGGCTCCGTGATTGCTCCCCCTTTGAAATGCAGAAACCGAGGCTCAGAGTGGCAAAGTAGTCCCCCGGCATGGATTAAATGGTGCCACCCCCTCAAACATACGTTCCCTGGGACCTGAGACTGTGACCTTATTTGGACAAAAAGGTCTTTGCAGCCGGAATTGCATTAAGGATCTCAAGATGCGATGTTCTGGGTTAACTGGGTGGGTCGTAAATCCAGTGATTAGTGTCCTGATAAAGACAGACGAACAGACCCAGAGGAGGAGGTGGTGTGAAGACAGAGGCAGAGACTGGGGAGGCAGCCCTGAGGGAGTAACACACCCCCAGAGGTGCCAGGTTAGCAAATGATGGGGCAGGATCTGACCACCCGCCCAGCTTCGGAGCCCGGACTCCAGCCTCGGGCCCTTTGCCGTTTGTTTCCTGTGTAGGTGGGACGCACCTGGCCCACACCTGGTCCAGCCGGAAGTCCCTCTGCCATGCCTCACAGGCTTGCAGCTCTCATCCAGCCTGGGGAGCCTGGGGCTGGGGAGAGCAGGAGGAAGGAGTGCTTTATCTTTGCTCATGGAGTGACTGAGTGCCCTGGGGATTTCTGAGATCCTGCCATCTTCATTCTCAACGACTACGCTCCTCAGATTTGAATCGACACATCAGGTAGGTGGAAACGGGGGAAGCACAGGAGGCGTTTCATTAACTCCACGCTTTATCGTTCAGCTCCCAGCTGAGCCTGCACAGGTGGGTGTCCCGCGGGGAGCAGCTCCTCCTGCAGCAGCAGAAGCTCAGTGGTGGCCCTTCTCAGGAGCCCGTGTGTGGCTCTGGGGGCAGAGCTTCCTCAGCCATCACAGCTTCCAGCCTGGAGCCTGCAAAGGCCCCAGAATTTCAGAGCACGCCCAGCACCTCCTCGCTGCCTGGTGGGTGAACACCACCGCACTGTCACACGTCAGAGGGCTCACAGGACCAGCGACTTTGAACTGCCTTATTTTGGAGCCCCACATGCACCGCTCGCCAGCAGTCAAATGGTGCCAAGTGCTGGACTGTCTCCCGTCATCTTCGTTACTGCAGCCCTGAGAGGCAGGTGCTATCATAATACCCACTGCACAGACAAAGACACTGAGGCTCGGGGAGGTGAAGCCACCCCCAGAATACTTCACAGCTGGCAGTAGGGGGAGGCCTCAGGGTTCACTCCGATGTGGCCAAACCCTGAGCCCGTGGTCTAAGCCTGCACAGGGAGGCCGCCCAAAGTTTGTGTTGATGTGTGTGAGGTTTGTATATGTCAGACCCACGCAGTCGTCTTTAAACCTTATTCCCATACATGCTCAGTGACTACTTAGCAGTAACAGTTCAGCAAGTGGCAGGCGAATTCCTCTAGTGACATAAATAGACCAGACAGGTGCCTGTCAGTGGGGTTTAGACCAGGGCCACTTACATGGCTTTGCTAACCAACTGAGGGCCTGTACCACCTCTGTGAGATGCCAGGACGCTGGCCCCACATCATACTCGCTGGAGCAGCGCACCTCACCCTGGAGGGGGCCCAAGAACCGCCACTTAACCAGGTCCCCAGGACACTAAGACCACCGCCTAGTCTCCTTCATCACCGGGGTAGCAGGTGGTCCTGGTGGCCACTGGGAAAGGAATCACACCCTCTGCATTTGCAAAACTAAAGCCAGAGGTGGAACATCTCAGACACCCAGAAGATGAGATAAAATGTGAAAAGGTAATGTTTTGATGTTAGCTGCAGAGTGAAAGACAAAGAAAATGCAAATTGTCTAGGGGAGGGGTGGGCATGGGCCCCCTTCCGGAAGGTGCAGGCCAGCCGAGGTCAGCCTCCTCAGAATGTTTTTCTGCAGGGAGGCCACGTGGTCATAAATAACCCCTCCAAGGCGACAGATCCAAAGCGCTTAAATGTGGATAAAAGGATGAAATACAGCTGCAATTCTTTGTTACAGGATTTTGCAGGGAGATGAAGAGCACAAGGTTAAAATTAAAAAAAAATAAATAACAGGAGAGGAAAAGGAAACAAAAGAAATAAATGGTGCAGTATCTTCCTGGTTTTAAAAACAAAGCCAGGAGCAGCACTTGAGTTAAAAAGGGAGGGATTTGACTTCACACTCAGGGGAGGATGTGGAATTCTACGGCGTCCTCCCAGAAAGTCTCCCACCTTAGATCCTGTCAGAGGGCCCTGGGAACCTGGTGGGCCTGTGGTCCCCGAGCGCAGTGCTCGGGGCTGGTGCAGAGGTGGACGTGGACATCAACTCCTTTGTAGGTTGTGAACCTCCCCGTGATATCACGTGTACCCTCCACCAACCTCATGGCCCAGTGTCACCAAGAGAGCTGGGAAGGTGGGTCTGGGCTCTCGTCCCTCTCCCTCCCCACGGCCTTGCTAGCTGATTCCGGTGTGGGCTTGCTGTGTCCCCTGGGTCCCGCGTCTGAGGCATGGGCCTCTCA
Source organism: Rhinolophus ferrumequinum (assembly GCF_004115265.2). Taxonomy (NCBI): domain Eukaryota; kingdom Metazoa; phylum Chordata; class Mammalia; order Chiroptera; family Rhinolophidae; genus Rhinolophus; species Rhinolophus ferrumequinum. The sequence goes on from NC_046306.1 coordinate 2,022,830, forward strand.
GCTGGTGTCTTGCTGGTCTCGGAGTCACGCCAAATGGGCTCCCTATGTCAAGTCAGGTCCCTGCTCCTGCCACGTGGTTAATTTGAGAATGGAGAAAGCTCGCACGACAACGCTCTTCAGTTAAAATGTGGGCTCCTGCTGTCTGCGGGGAGACCTCCCGATTTTGTTGCCTCCCAGCCTGTCCTTTATCTCCCACTGGCTGGACTGGTTGGTGCCGGGGCACCGAGCTGCACGTGTGAATCCAGAAGGGCTGACCTGAGACGGCGGTTGAACCCGCCTGTCCGCTTGGCTCTGAACAAATGGTTTCACTCTTCACTTCCCTTTTGTCCGAGTTTTTGTTCTGCCTGCTTCCTTGTCTGTAAATGGGGACAATAATAGGATCTTAGGACATTGTTGTGAGAATTAAATGGGATCAGTCTAGTTCATGTTAAAAGAAGATGCAGGTCAAGTGAGTTTGATGGTCGACGGGGTCTTGTGTGTGCGCGTTTCCAGTCGTTTTGACTCAGATTCCTGTCTATTGTGCCCCCGACAGATCACAGAACTAGGCAATCATTTACTTGCAAAAATACCCTATTTTAATTTTAATTTCACTTAAAAAATCAGTGCAGTGTGATAAAGTCTGAAACAAAGATGACACGAACGAGCAAAGCAAGTTTGAGATTGTTGAACATTTTATATTTTATACAGAATCATTGTAAGACAACTGAGGTTAGACAGGGTGGTAACCCTTCCATCTTCCACCCCCCCCCCATTCCTTCTCCTTTGTCCCTCAGTCACTTCATCCTTAAAGACAAGAGCAAGGCTATCGTGGCCTCCAGCGACCATCTCTCTCCAGCTTGTTGGCCTCTGCGCTCCTGGGCCAGCCACAGTGACAGGGAGACCATTTGGGTCCCCTGAGCCTGGAGACAGTGAAGTGCTTCGTCATTTAAAGAAAATAAACTATAATGTGTGCTAGTTCTGTGTTTTGTCTTCTCCTGTGCATTTGTCTCCAGAGCCTCCCCGTGGACATTGGAAACTGGACGAAGATGGAGCCCCCGTGAGGCCCGTCCGTCAGAGCAGAAGCCTGACACGGTGCTCACCGACACCAGCGTCCCGTGAGTCTTCGCGAGACACACGTAACTAAAAAGCACTTGTCTTCCATCTGCAGGGCAGCAGCCCCAACCCTCACAGAGCTGCCCATGCTTCCCACCCCACCTACACGGCGTCCTCTTTATTTGTAAACTTTAGGGCACGCTTCTGTAGGACACACTCCTCGTTTAGAACCAGCACACGTCAGAAACAAACCGGTGGCTTCGTCTGAAGGGCGGTCTTGTGGATCACCATCCCAGCCCTGCTTGTCATGGAGACAAACAGGAAGGAGGGGACCGGGTTAGGGAAGAAGGCTCTGATTTGGGCGCTAACCGGGTACTGGGTGCAGAGTCCTCAGGCAGGATGCTCACAGTTCCGTGTGTCTGGGAACCTCCTGGTACCGTGGGAACGCACGTTCTGATTCGGCATGGCTGGGGCTGGCCGAGGGGCCCAGGCGACACACAGCCTGCACGTCTGGGAACCACACCTTGGGGAGCCAGGGCTTCACAGACAAAACCCCTTGTAAGCCTCAGAGGCTCCGAGAGGCGGGTGTGTGCAGCGCTTTACTGTATGTTAAAAGGGATTCATTTCTCTATCTAAGAAGCACGAAGGATGCCAAGGGCGCCGTGTCATGTTTTATCGACTTTCACGTTGAAGTACTTGTAGACACACATGCAATGGGAAGAGATAATGTAAAGACGTCCCACGTGCACTTCACCCAGTTTCCGCGAGAGGGACATCTTGTAAAATGAGATCTCATGAGGATATGGGCAAACTGTGGACCTTATTCAGATTTCACCAGCTTTGCACGCACTGGTGTGTGTGTGTGTGTGTGCACGTGTGCGCGTGTGTGCGTTTGTGCGCATGTGTGCGCGCGTGCGTGCGTGTGTGCATGCGCACGTGTGCGTGCGTGTGTGCATGTGTGTGTGCATGCGTGTGCATGCATGCACTGTGTGCATGTGCACGTGTGAGTGTGTGTGCGTGTATGTGCGTGTGCGTGTGTGTGCGCTTCCGTCTGCGCAGTCTCACCACCTGTGTGAATCCCGGTGACCCACATGGCCGGCAGGTGCAGCACTCCATCACTAGCATCCTGGGCTTCTCTTTCATAGCCACGCCCCCGCCCCACCCCCTCCGTAGTCCCCAGGGACCACAAATCTGTTCTCCATCTCCATAACTTTGTCATTTATAAATTGAATGAGGCAGTAGGTAACCTTTGGGGATTGACATTTTTTTCACTTAGTGTAATCCCCTTGAGGTCGCTCTGAATGGTTGCACACATCAATCATCTGTTTGTCATGAGTGCTACGTGGTGGTCCCTGGGATGGCTGTGGGTGCTCACAAGGTGCCACCAAGCACTCAGCCGGGGAAGGACATTGAGGGGGCCTCCAGTGTGGTTCTGTTCTGGCTAAAGCCACTTTGAAAATTGGTGTGCGGATTTTGTGTGAGCTTAAATTTTCATTTCTCTGGGGTAAATGCCCAAGAGTGCAGTTGCTGGATCATATGGTAAGCGCATGTTTAGTTTTGTAAAAAGAAAAAAAAGCCCAACTGTTTTCCAGACAGGCTGCACCCTTTTACATTCCCAACAGCAATGGACGGGAGACACCACTTCTCCACGTCTCCATCAGCATTTGATGTTATTTATTAGCATTATTTAAAAAAAAAAAGCCCTCCCGACAGGTACATCATAAAATGTCGTTCTGCTTAATTTGCATTTCCTTCGTGGCTAATGAATTGAACATTGTTTCATATTCTTGTCTCCATCTGAAAATCCACTTCAGTGAAATGTCCGTTAAGCTTTTTGCCCATTTTCTGATTTTTTTTTTTTTTTTTACTCTTGAATATTGAGAGTTATTTGTTTATTCTAGATAGGAGCCTTATGTCAGATATGTGGTTTGCAAATATTTTCTCCAGGTCTGTAGTTTGTGATTTCATCCTCCTAAGAGCACCTTTTTCAGAGCACACGTTGTAAATTTTGTTGAGGTCCAATGTATCAATTTATCTGTTTGTGGAATGTCCTTTTGGTGTCAAGTGTAAAAACACTACCTAACCCAATGTCCTGAAGATTTTCTCCTATTTTTTTCCTAAAAGTTTCACAGTTTGATGTTTTAAATTTAAATCCATGATCCATTTTGAATTAACTTTTGTATATGGTGTGAGGTTTATTTTAGGTGGAGGCTCATTTTTGCCTGTGGGGTCCAATTGCTGTAGCACCGTTTGTCGAAAAGGTCATCCTTCCCCTATTGAATTGTTTTTGTACCTTTTTCAAAAACCCGTTGGGAATATTTATGTGGATCTATTATTGGGTTCCCTTTCCCATTTCTCTGCTTTGTGTGTGTCTGTTCTCTGCCCAAACCACCCTGTCTTGGTTACTACAGATTCACAGCGAATCTTTATTGCAAGTAGAGTCATTCCTCCCACTTTATGCTTCTTTTTCAAGATTGTTTTTTTTTAGTTCTTCTAGGTTCTGCATTTCATGTTTTTTAAATGATGAAAAGCTTTTGCTAGTATGAAAAAAGGTGTTATGAAAAAATAATTTAAGGAAAGTAGTTCTATATTCAAAAAAAAAAAAAAGCCCCCAAAACTCAAAACAAAACAGCGTATAGTGGTGTTGGCAGAAAAGTAGGGAAACCTTGGTTGCTAGAAAGTATGACAACAGATTTATCCTGAGAGGTAAGTGAATCCTGGCTGGTGTCGTCTCTCTGAACTATGCTGTCCTGAGGTCCCAGTGGGGGAGGGGAACATGCTCCAATCTTGGGTCCACAGAATGGAGCTGTCAGCTTGGAGACTCAGCCTAAAGTTGAACCCCGAATGACAGCCTTGTCAGAGAGGAGAGCAGATAACAGATAAGACTCAGTTCACCCAGGTAGATGCTGAAGAGAGCTGCAGAGTGTCCCGGCCTTGAAATGGCACAAAGAGGATCCAAGAAGGAGAAACCCCAAGAATCCAACCACAACCCTGTCACCAGGCCTACATGGGGCTCTGCTATGTTGGCGTGGGGTCAGTGGACTCGTTTTTCTGTCTTTTACACTTATATCGTGGTTCTAGTTCTGTCTCCTGTTCATTTGCTAATATTATCGATAACTTATCGTACTCCTTTTTTCTTTATCAACCTTGCTCTGTCTTCTCAAAGGAAAAAGTTTTATTTCAATTTTATCCTTGAAATCTTAAAACATGGAAAAATGCCTAGACAAATATCTATTACAAAAAAATGGGTCAAGAAGAAGTGCCAGGTGAGACTGCGGTGAAATGTAATTTTACATCCTCTTCTCTGACTGAATGATGACGGATCATTCTGGCCAGGCTGTGCAAGGTGGGTTTTCTCACACAGGGCTGGTGGGAAAGCAAGCTGGAACCGCCCACCAAATCTGTCAGTTCCACTTGGTAAAGTAGTAGCGCCACTTCATGACTCAGTATGTCGATCCCTAGACGGGTGGACACTCAGAGAGAAACACTTGCTTACCTGGTACAACAGCCTTGATAAGCACCAAGGACCTGGCGACAGCCCACTGTCCATCAGCAGCCAAATGACAAGAGAAGTTGTGGCACCAACAGTGCAAATGAGTGAACCACAGGTGTCCCCAGCAACGTGGTTGACCACAGAAAGAGACCGTTGAGTGCAATCAACAAGTTACAGAAGAAACCGACAATACATTTATTTTTTTTTAATAGACAGTTCAAAAACACGCAAGGCTAAGTGAACATCGAGAGATCCATCTAGATATAGTAAAGTTAACAAGTGAAAGAAGAGAATGGAAGATACAAATTTTCAACGGGTGGTTCCTTCTGGCAGGAGAGGTCTGAGAGCAGAGAGGGGCACACCCAGAGGGAGTTGCAGACAACACTTGCTCTCCTGTGGTGTTCTATTATTACACTATTCATCAAACACACCCTTTCGTCTCTTTGGCAGAGGCACTGGGAGGGTGGATAGGCGAGATGGGTCTGGTGGACGCTCTGGATTTGCCCCAGGATCCTCGGACGTCTGCTCCAGGGGGGCAGCCATGCGGAAGCTGTCACTGAGCCGTCTTTGCTGTCCCTCTGAAATGCAGGTTTAACTGGCTGGCCTGTATTTTAATCTGGAAAGCCTCCCTCCAAGGTGGCTTACGGGGCTCCGGATGTCAGGTTGGGGAGGAGCCTTTGCTGTTTTCTTGGAAAGATGACCCTCCCCAGCCTGACATTTCTACAAAGTACCAGTGACCACCGCCAGATGACAGACTATCATAAATAGGTTATAACTTCCAAGAACATCAGCTGATGTGTGACCATGTGGGCCGACTATGTAGCTGCCCAGAGGCCAGTTAGCACCCCCTCTGACTGAGACATATCGGACAACAAAGCTTTTAGGGAAAGATCTACCCACGAGCTGTGGACATGGAGGCTGGTGGAAGGTCTGTGGGATCCGACCGGGTGGGTCTCGGGATTGTAAAATATTTCAAAGGCAGATGCGATTCGACGTTATCTCTCTGATAAGGGACATAACTCATAGAAGACACAAATCACTAAATCTTCATAAAAATGACTCAGCCATGGGAGGATCCCAGTTTTGGGCACCAGGTTCCTGTCGGGGACCGCATACGGTCCCTCCTGAGAAATCCTTTCTGCACCTGCCTCCCTCACAAAGATGCTCAGCACAGGTGCTCACGAGGCTTCTGGGATCAGTGTCAGAGGTGATGCCCGGCGGTGGACAACACCTGCACACGGAGGCATCCGTGTGCATCACGTGGAAAAGCTGACACATTGCACGGACACTTACAGGACGTGTCTCCTTGCTGCCTAACCTACGTTGTCACCTGATTTTGTGAGGCCCCTGGGGGGAACTTGTGTTTGCATGGTTTTCCAAGCCTGCCAGGGGCCCTGGAAGACCCTGTCTTCTTCCTAACGAACACAGCTGGTGCCTGAGCGTGTTTTCAGGGCAGAGAAATGAATTCACCACGTGATTTGAAAGCTGGCTGGTCATATTTTCAGAGCACACATAGCATAATTAGTTGGTTATTGCTTCAAAGACAAAAGATAAAACTGGGGGAAAAAAAGCATAGTAAAGATGAGGAATATCTGTCAAAAAAAAAGCCCCACGATTGCCCTCAGTAGGGACCTATATTGCCAGCATTCTCTCCTGGGGGTGGCATTTACTCACTGGAGGGCATTTGGAAGCATCACGGTTCTTAGGGTGCTACCTTTAAGATGGGTGACAGCACGGACACGAGGGGTACTGTCAGGTGTCCCAGGGAGGACTGCCCCACCCCAATGCCCGTGAGGCCCCCACTGAAAAGCACGGAGACAGACAGAGACACGAACACGCGGTCTGTGGGTTTGTTGGGATCCTACTCCAGTCCCGGTCCACTCTCTAAGGAAAAGCAGTAGCCTTCGCCGCAGACACCTAGTCAATTAAAATGTGTTTGAGTTTCTGATGTGTATTTTCCATTTATTGATCCCATGCTTTACAAGAGGGAGGCAGGCTCTCTCGAGAGGGTAGGACATTTCATGTAAACAGCAGCAGAAACCCCGGGATAAGTAGGAAGAGAGTTTGCTAATTGTACTTTCCTGCTGGGCTGATAGGAGGAAAGGAGGAATGAAGAGCTCTGCTTGTCAGCCCAGCAGATCTGAACGTCTCCCCCAGTGACTCAGTTTGCTTCTTGTCCTGTCAATCATAGAGGCTGTTCAGGGCCAATTAGTTAATGGATGTGAAAAAGCTCGAACGATCCAAAAAGGTACATAAACATAAGGTACGGATAACCGTGCTAGTGGACATTCCAAGGCAGACCCCTCATCTCCTAAACAAGTGATTCTGGAAGGAGACGGAAAAAGTACGATTCTGGTAGGAGGTTTCAGGGCTACCTGGTAGTCATTAATAGTAATAAGGACACGAATGACAAACACGACTGTTTTTCAAGTACGTGCTCTGTGTGCTCTATGATGGGTTTTGTTTTGTTTGTTTATTTATTCCAAAAGTAATGTCATTTCACCCTACAAAAATCCACTGCAGCAGGAATAAATATCCTCATTTTAAGAGAAGGAAACAGAGGCTCAGAGAGCTACATTAACTTGCCCAAGGTCACGCAACCACGAAAGGTCGAAGCAGGGATTCAGAGGCAGAGCCTCAGGAGGCGGGGCTCAGACTCCCCCCACACACTTTGCTGCCACCCTCCTGATGTGCTCACGAGGAGAGAGCCCAGGGGCCTAAAGCAGCAGGGCAAGTGTGTCCTGTGCCCACATTGTGGGACTCTCTGGGTCTACAGCCTGACTTATAATTTTCACATCTTCAGCCTTCAACGCATCAAAAACAGAAAGTGATCAGAGAAGGTATGGTACTCCGTCATCCTCCCAAACCTCATTCGGTCTGGCTATGGGGCTTGAGTGACGTGGGTGAGCTATGCCGCAAGTGGATGGATGGAGACGTCCCATTTCCTGTAATGCCTACCTATTAAGATGGATGTCTGTTCCTACATGGTGCAGGTATAAAGACATTGATCTTCACAGTAGAAGCAGCTCCTCTGTGGCTGAACTTTAGACATAGGGGAAATGGCGTTTAGCATTTGCACTCCTCCGCAGTAGGTCATAACATGGGATAGATTCTTAGATGTCTCTTTTCAAGTGGAAAAACAAAACATTTGGCATACGTGTATATTTTGTTTTCATTTTTGTGCTGTAGAAACACAGGCTCTCAAAGAGCGTAGCTTATAGATTAAAAAGAAAAAAAAAACGCTCAAACTTGAGAGTTAAATAACTCGAATAGTATTCAACATCAGGTTAAATTAACACCAAGATCATTTATTCAGCACATATATTTTCAGTGCTTACTGTGGGAGGCATTAGGCTATGCTCGGGAGATACAAAGGTGAGCCGAAGTTGGCATGGTTCTTGCAGTCACGAGACTTTCAGCCCAGCGAAGTCCATCATTGATCAGATAGTCACTCAAATGGTGAGGCATTGAACACTTTCCCTCCAGGATCAGGAACCAGGCTGTGATGTGCCCCCTCACCACTTTGATTCAACATTGTCCTGGAAGTCCTAGCCAGTGCAATAAGGCAAGAAAAATAAATTCAAGGCATACAGAGTGAAAATAAAGAAGTAAAACCATTTCTGTTAGCGCTTGACGTGATGGTGTACATCCAAAATAGTATGGCGTAAACCAAAATAACTGCTAGGCCTAATCAATGAATTTTACATGGACCCAGGATGCAAGGTCAATATGGAAACTTGTTCTGAGATGGCTACTATCAATTTCTTTCCTCCCTGTATGTGTATGGCATGGCCCCATTGAGAGACAAAATCTATTCCTTCCAGCCCTTGAATTTGGGATGGACTTGGTGGTTTCCTTGATCGATAAGATGAAGGAGAAGTGATATCCTGGGGCTAGGTCATAAGAAGGACACTCTCTGGGGGAGTCCAGCCACCTTTTAAAAAGTCCAGGTACTCTGAGACCACCACCATGCTGTGAGAGCCCACAGAGAACACATAGGGAAGTCACAAACAGAGAAAAAACATTTGTAACACATACATCTGACAAAGGACTAATATCGGGGCTATATATAGAATTCTCAGGAATCAACAATCAAAAGAAAAACAACCCAATAAAAATGGGCAAACCAGTTTAATAGCCACTTCATGGAAGAAACTCAATACATGGCCAATAAGCACATTTGACGAATGGATCCATGAATTCTGCATTTGTGCAGTGGGATTCCACGCCTAAGAAAAGAGATCTATTAGTGTGAGCAATACCACTGATAAAGCACAAAGGAATATTTGCTGCATGGTGCCACTTACATGAAATTGAAGAATAGCTAAAACCAATTCATGGTGCCAGGCATCAGAACAGCGGCTGCTTCTGGGGTGGGGCTTGTCTGGGAAGAGGCATGAAGAAACCTTCTGGGTGATGAACGTGTTCTGTGGCTTGTTTGGGGTACTGCCTGCATGGCTGTACACAGCTGTCAACACTTATTGAATGGAACACTTATGGTCTGTGCTTTTTAATGCATATAAATTACAGCCGACTGAAAAGGTGGTCACACAAATGAATGCATGCTTTCAGTGTTTGAATGAAAGGCATACGGCCCTGTGGACATCTACAGCAGACTTCTGGCCCCATGTTCCCTGAGCACAGGGCGTTTGTCTGAGATGTGGAGGAAGGTGAGGCCTCACTTTGGAGTCGTGGGGTGGGGCGAGGGGCTGGGGTGGGGAGTGTGAGAGCAGAGGGAGGCGCCAGCTGAAACTCCTGCCCAGGGAAGCTTTGGTGTGTTTGGGGAGAGCATGGGTGCCAGCCTGGCTGACTTTGACCATCTAGGGTTTTGGTGAAGAGTCTGTTCTTAAGAGCAGGGGGAGGGCATAAAGCGCTTCTGGCACAGGGAGGTGTAGTCCGATTTATATTTTTAAATGATCGTCCTGGCGCTGAGAGGAAACCAGGCACAGAGAGGAACAAATAGAAGCAGAAGACGCAACAAGGGAGGAGGAGGTTCCTGCAAGTTCCTGCAGGTGAGAGGTGATGGCTGATGCCAGGACCGCGGTGGACAGAGTGGACGTGTGTAAGGCATTCACGGGAGGCCAGTGCATGAAGGGTTTACTGGGGAGTCACAGTGGGGATTGAGTGAGAGAGAGGATGGGGGAGGACCTTCGGCTTGTAGGAAGGAGGAGGATACATTTCACGAGAGGAAACACGCATAGAGAACTGGGTTTGGAATAAAAATGCGAGAACAAAATCCACACAATCAAGAAAAGTGGGAGGATAGAGGGCAATTTTTAGAATGCGTGGCCACCTTATTAATTTGAGAAAAAAATGTGCATTTCCCCCCCAATATTTAGAATTATTAATAGTTGTATCTGATTGAAAAGTTGATATTTTGCCAAAGATGTGCCAAATTCTGTTTAAAAAAAAAAATGTATTCCTATGCAGTCGTAAGAAATAATACAGAGAGATCCATACACCCTTCCCCCGTTTCTCCCAATGGTAACATGCTACAGAGGTCAAGTACAAGGTCACAGCCAGCATATCAATGTGAACATAACCCACCATGTTATTCAGATTTCCCATTTCACCTGCACTCACCCGTTTGTGTGTATGTGTATGTACTTCTATACAGCTTTATTCTTTGTATTTTTTAATGTTCTATCTCTACTTGAATTTTACTTTTTTTCTAACAATTTTACAAATTGACGGGATGAAATTGCATGCTCAGATATACTTTCCCATTAAATTGATGATGTGGTGCCCGTCCATTGATCTATTGTGAAACTTGGAATTTCTTAATTGTCATGGGGATGGGGTGGGCAGGGAGGGGAATATAAAAATCCACCATAAAAGCTAATGGTATCAATGGATTTCTCACCTCCGAATTGTTTAGAGCTAGAATAAAATGAACCGTGGACTATAAACCCTTTGTTCTGGATGTACAGCCACCACGAACCGGACTCCTTCAGAGGAAGGATTAGTGGCCCGATTTGCAAGGTCATGAGTGTCAACAAGGTCTCAGGGACTCAGAGGAAGCAAGGGCCGTTGAGCTCCTAGCATTTCCAGAGCAAGAATTTTTCTCTGTAGACAAGATCCTAAATAGGCAATTGTCTTCTCGGGAGTGAAATTTTGATGATGAAGATGATTGTCTGTCTTTCCCTTACTGAGCACTCACGATGTCCCAAGTGGTTTACATAAGGAATCTCATATAAAAACCAAACAGCCTTATGGTGGGAGGAACCAAAGCACAGTGAGTTAAGTGATTTCCAAAGTGCCTAGCTGGTAAGTGGCAGTGCCACATTTTAAAGCCAAGTCTGTCAAACACTTGAGTCCTAGTTTTTAATCATGATGGCATCTGCCTCTATTCTGTGAATGTAATTAATACACAAATTAATTCAAGTGTTCCAACACTTTAGTCTCAAGACCCATCTGTACTCTTAAAAATTATTTAAGACCCGCAGTTATTCTGTCTAGGTGGGTTGAGGCTTAATAAAACTTACACTTTTTTTTCTGCTTCATCAAGCACATTTTAAAGTGAAACTGGCATTTCTTTTTGAATTGCAGGCATGTGTGCTTAAAAGATGTGCTAGTGTGTCAGTAGCTTTACTCACCACTGCTTTTTGTGCCATCAGTGCAAATAGCACTGATATTTGGAAAGGCAAATAAATGGCTTAGTAACTATGCGAATAGTATTTACTTTGGGGACCAGGTGTCACATATTTGGGCACTGCTGACCTAGAATGATAAAGTCTAAGCTTCTAAACGCACTCAAGATATTTCTGACCTTATCCTGCTGTCGCCCCTTGCCACAAATTCTGTTACCCCCGCTCCAGCGCCTGACGTCTGCCCTGTGCGTTTCTTGCCTCTTCAGGTATGCGGTTATTTCTATCTGGAGTGACCTTCCAAGCCCATCCCCGCGCCTGGCTACTCTTCCTCATCAGCTGAGATTTGGTTCAAGCATCACCTAAGGTGGTTTGACTGGGGCTGGAGGATTCACTTCCAAGACGGCCCTCCTTGTCACAGGAGAGCTGCTGCTGCTTCCTTACCACTAAGCTCTCTGCTGGGAGAGGTGGGCTTCCTCGCGGCATGGCCACCGGGGTCCAGGAGGGGACAGCTCGAGGGAACCGGGGGGAAGCTGCCCTCCAGGGCCCAGCCTCTGAGGTCACTTAACGTCCTTATACGTTCTGTGACTTTAATGACACATAACGAAACCAATTTTACCATAGGCTAATTGACATAAACAAGAGTGAAGCTCCTGTTGGCCTCCATTACTGTGGTGACAAAATGGCGTCACGCCAGGACCTACTGTCTATGGCGCTCCCTAGAGGACAGACCTGGAACTGAATTTAGGCAGAAGTTCTTCAAACCATGGTCACTCCAAAAGAGCAGGAGCTTCTTTATGTGAGATCTGAATGTGCTTCCCATAATTAGTTATCCACTTAGCAAAATAAACTCCCCTGTAAACACATAATTCATTGTGAATAAATATTACCATGGAGGTGCAATGATTATAATTGTTTTTAGAGTGTTTTCTCCATCTGAATGCTTTTTAACCGTATGCATCTACCATTGTGTAGGAATCCCCAAGCCTTCTAACGAGAGAGCCTTTCAATATTCATACTGTGATTACCATCTTCATCAGCAAAACCTTGCAGTCGGGATACAGGTGACATGCCGAAAATATCTGTGACAAGGTCCAGCGGGTCGTTTCATTTCGCTCTAGGTCATAGGTTCTCAGGGGTTTGTGAAGGTGGACTTATCTTCATAACAACACGGAAGGTTATTGGCCTTTCTCACTCTCATTTTCATGAGTGTAGAGTGGCACTTCCGAGGGGCCATACCAACTGCGGTGGCTTCATTACTCCAATGGCTAAGGCCATGTGTGTTTGCAGTTTTCTGAGTTTTAAAATTTTCTCTGCTTTAATTTATAATATGCTAAATCCTGACAGACATACGCAGGAGTTCCTGGGGTTCTCAGTAATTTTAAGAGTGAAAACGGATTCTGAGGCGATCAGGCTTGACACCCATGATTGAAGTTGTGTCCTGGACCCTAGTGCCCAGACATGACCCTTCTCCCCACTGGAGGTGCCACAGCAGAGCAGGGACACCCGGGCTGGACATAGGAGACTGTGGAGGGACAGAGACACCAGAGAGAGGTGAGAGAGCCGTGGAGATACACACAGTGACAGAGAGATAGAGACGAGAGAGACATAGATAGAAGAGAGATGGGAGGAGATAGAGATGAGAGAGAGAGAGAGAGAGAGAGGCTATTATGGAATCTGCACAAATTAATTCTTCTATATAATAAATGCTCTCAAACGTAATGGCTTAAAACTAGATAACTCTTAATTCTGAGGCTTGGCATTTGGGCTGAGCTGGGCTGAGCTGGGTGCTTCACAAGGTCTCCGCTGGGCTCTCTTCCCTCCGAGGTCTCCTGCAGTTGTCTAGGCAACTCAGTCTCTTGGGGTTGGCTGGTGTTGGCCAGGGTCCCTTTGCTCTCCTCTGCATGGTCTCTCTTACTCCAGTGGGGCAGCCATCCTTGCTCTTACGGCAAGGATGGGGTTCCAGGAGAGACAGCAGAGCTTCTGAAGGCTTCTTGAGGCTTCAGAGTGGAAGCCCTATTGGCCCCAGTCAGTGGACACAGCCCAGTCCACTTCCAAAGGTTCATGGTACAGACTCCACTTTGTTATGGGAGGGGCTGCGATCTCACACTCCAAACAGTGCCATTACGGCACCAAGTGAGGCCATTTTTGCAAACTGTCTCCCACTGGGCCTCATTCTCTGCCACTGTCACACTGGATGTCAGTCTGTTCTCCTCCCAGGAGGTACAGATAGATGATGGCACCCACTGATGGCCATTTTCTGTGTAGAGGGATTGTTTTAGGCAGAAACATCAGTCTTCGTCTTCAGACTATGAACTCTATACTTGTCATTAAATGACATTATTTGTAAGAAGCAGATGTTTGGAATTATAACATATTTTTCTCGGCATCAAGGACAACTCACGTTGCTCAGGTTGCTCTCTGAAACGTGCATTGTGTTGATGGAACTTGGACGTTACCCAGAGCCCACACCTGAGCGTTTTGGCCCCCAGCACTTGACAGGAAGGGCTGCAGCGTCACCTGAGCATGAAGTTTGACTCCCATTCGTCATTTTCAAACAATGTTTAATACAGAAATGCCGCTGTGAAGGGCGTTAGGGAGACATAAAATCTCTGAGCGGCAACATGACTCTTCTCTCAGTGACAAAGTGGGCTCTTCGAGGCAATGTCCACGTAGCCGGCGGCATCTCTCCTAAACCAGATGAGAAACCCAAACTGCCGCTCTGGTACGGTGGCCAGAAATCACAGAGAATCTTACGGAAAGAAAAGAAAATGATTCAGTTGTCATTATTTTTATGCATTCTTTTCTGAAATCGCAATGCTCGGTTTTTAAAATAAAGGTTCGCCTTTGTAAAGGTACTCTATTGCCAGCTCACGTCAACCCCTTCTCCAATTCCAGAATTATCAAGCATCTCCACCTCAGAGCCATTCCATGCAATCATTCAGCTCCAATAAGCACCCCGAGTGCCAAGTAGAGCAACCTGGATGCCAGTTGCTGGAATGTCATTAGGAGATTCCATGAAAATACCTGGAAACGAACCACTTCTCAAGCCCGTAGCTCAAAGAAAATTCCCCCAAAGATTTTCATGCACAGAAATTATGGGCTTGCTGTAAAAGAGCATGGTGCCTATGGCTTCCAGAAGGCTCTCTCGGGCTTGGGGTTCTGGGCTGAGATTAAGACTGATTAGCTGCGTCACGTTGTACGTGGGGTAAAGCGTGCATTTGTGTCTTGAGGAACGAAGTTTGAGTTACCACGTGTACAATCCATGGCTGCGGTGAGTTTATCACGTCAGCATGAACTCCAGCAGCAGCTTGTTTCCACTGCCTGACCCGTAATCACCAAGCCGCTCTTGGAGACGTTGGGCTACCTCACCTGGTTACGCCAATAAATCTGAGTGAAAGGCTACTTCAGTTATTGATTTCCCTGCAGACGAATTTGAGGCCGCATTTTCAGGGATGGGTCTTCAGAGTGGGAATTGGGCAAAGGAATCGCTTTGCCAGCGGCGGGAGGCTGGAAGGGTCACTTCCTCTCCTGAGAGAAAACTCACTGTCGGAGTTGGCTGGGTGCTGTTGTCGGGGACTGACTCTTGCAAAGGAGGGGAGAAGGAAAGTGTGGAGTGGAGTGGAGTGGAGTGGAGAAGTCTGGCCAGTTGCAGAGCAAGGCCAAGCTTGACTGTGATGTCACGCTGTAGGTGATGGACACCCCTGATGACAGCATCCCTCAAGCTTTCTCCACATTACCCACAACTATTACTGATCTTTCCTGCACTCATCCCACTGCAAACTGAGGTCCCTTTAGTGAAAATTTCCGACTCCATACCCCGAGGTCTGGGTGTCAGGAAAAACTGGCATAGCCCCAGGGAATCGAAAAGGTTGGCTTGGCTTCTCCAAAGCATCCTAGTTGGAATTCTTAGATGACTGTCAGGCGGTATCAGACCCTGTTTGGAAATGGGTTGCTTTGTAAAAAGAGAAGAATGGAGCAGGTCTGCCCGCCCCAACAGAGACTAAAGAGCTAAGCTCGTGCCTCCTCTGATGACTTCCAGATGCGTGGCCACACCAGCGTCCGTGGAGACGCGTCGGCCCTTCTCTGGGGAAAACCAGCTTGGCCACTCTGGCTGGCTTTGCTGTCTAACCCTTCTACTCACACACATTCTTGGGATTAGACTTGCCCTGGCTTCCAGCGCATTTTTCTCTGGCTCCTGTAGTTGTGTGAAGCAGATTCGTGTGCCATCCCCTAGTTTCTACTTATAAAAGAAAATACCTTCTTCATTGGAAGAACTTTGAAAATTTGAACTAAGGATTCCAAAACCTTTTGAGCCAGGAGATTTTGGAAGATTATGCCCGACTTCTCATCTAGCCTCCATGTGTACAGGGTCCATGTGACCTGCTTCAGCTGGCTGAGGCTCTGCAGCCTCCTGCTCCTCTCGGCGCACACGTCTTCTGTCCTGCTTTGCTGAGAGGGTCATCGGCAGAGCCCCGTTACGGTGGTCCAGCTGAGTGCATTCCAAGAGGCACCCGAGCTGAAAGAAAACGTTCAGATATTTGGAAATTCTGCAATCTGGTAGGAAATAACCACGGGATATTCTGGAAACATGTATTTAAAAACTTCATTCATCAGGCATGGGGGTTGCAGATGTGGACTCCTAAGCTGTGTAAGAAATGGAAGGCTGAAAGACTTTCACACTCTGGGGCGCTCAGAGTAAAGAGCCTGAACCAGTTCTCAGAGCTCTTGAGCTCCTATCAGCCAGCGCCCAGCAGAGATATTGCCCTACAAACCCCTCTGGGTAAAGCAACCGAGCCTAAAAGAACTTGAAGTGGGGAGGGCCCCTGTAAGCCTTAATTCACCTGGTGGCAGGCCACGCTCTTTTCTGTATTAGTAAGTCCTCCAGCATGCGCCCTTTCGAAAGGTGGGTTGCAGAGAAACAGAAGCCCATTTGCATGTCAGAGCCCGGTCCTGGGAACCTGGGACATTTTTGCAAATCGCGCATCAGATGTTCAGGTTGTAAACACTGGGGACAGTCTGCTCTTTGGTTGTTCAAATAGTCTGAAAACCCTTCTGCTTTTGCAGAGAAAGCTTCAGTTTTATTTACTTGTTTATTAGATGTGTTCCTGCCCGGCACAGAGCAGAGGTGTGAAATATCTCTCCTTATCCCTCAGGGTAGAATTGTCACCGAATCCTCTTCCTTTTTGCAGAAATAACCAAGCTCCATTACAATGTGTTGAGAATCAATATGAAAGGTGCATTTTACAATTTAGAGGGAAAGTGTTAGTACCTTTTCTCATCCCCTCTTCACATGGGTGACATGGCAGAAAGGGCATGGCGCTGAGGGGAAAACAAATCTCGTTTTTAATGTGAACGACTCTGTGAATATCAGCAGCTGCTTTGAGTTCTGTGAGCTCTTGGAACCTCAGGTTTCTCATCGGCAAAAGCATAACTACAATTACATCGTAGGACGAGTTTGTGGTTAAATGAGATACACTCCCGAGAAGTCAATGCCATGGATAAAAAGGCACTTACGTGACACAACAAGCAAATGTGATTTGCACATGTCACCTGGATTAATTTGAACAAACCAATTATATGAGGACATTTTTAGGGCAAGTGAGGAAATTTGAATATGGATGTGTTATTAGATGATATTAAGAAAGACATTTATTCTGTTATGTCGAGTAATGTTATTGTGGTTTATAAGTAAGTGCATTTTTCTTTAAGAGCTATGTACTGAAGTGTTAACCTAGAGACGAAATGTTATACTGTCAGTAATTCATTTTTAAAATGCTCAAGCAAAAATCTGTTGAAGCAAATACAGCTAAATAGTAATAATTATTAAATCAAGGAGTGGGGGAGCTTTATTATGCTATTCTCGCTTCTTGAGTGTTTAAAATTTGTACAATGAACAGTTTTACAATTACATTACGCATGAAGTTCCAGCCTGGGCCTTGGACACTGGGTGCTCCAGCTGCAGTGGCGTCCAGCCGTTCTTCTGCCCTGCAGTAGACAGCTATCCATCTCCTTTCTCCTGGCAGAAGAAGGAAAGTGAGCAGAGTGGGCAGGGTACATGCCCTCCAGGCGTTAGCTCTGGTGGAAGGCAGGCATTTGTGTTGCGATTAAAGATGGAAGTAACCATTTGAAAGTGGCCAGATTCTCTACCGTTTAACAAATAGCAGAGTGTATGTGTGTCTGATGGCGCAAGACTGAGATCTGAAGGATGTGGTTTTTACCGCGTGCCCACTGTGTGTCAGGCTGGTGGACAGCGTGGCCCCCCAGTTCCCCATCCTCCTGTCCTGACTCCCCACCTAGGACAGGTCACTCTGAGTGTCCAACCCAGACTCAGACCCTGTGACTTGCTTTGGCCAGTGGGATGTGAGTGAACACCATCCAAGCTGAAGCACATCAAGGAGGCTTGCTGAGTCCCCCTGCCCCTGAAAGGACACGCCAGGAGGGGCTGGCGATGCCACGGAGGGTCTCCCCCACCTCAAGCCCGCCTGTCAGCTGACATTAGCGGCCACTTACTCAGAAGTCACATTCACGCTTCTACTTGAAGCCTCTGAGTTTCCAGGCAGGTTGTTAACAAGAGAGAGCTGATACTGGGAGGCTGCGTGCGAGCTCTGCTTCTTCCCATGAATAACTCATCCATCTTCACGACAAAAAGGCAGTAAGGGTAAAGAAACAAACAGAAAGGAGAGGATTCGCGGGTGAGTGGGGACCGGTGTGATCTCCTTGCTTTGGGCTGGGTGATTTGAGTTCCTGACCTCGGCTTGTGGGCGCTTCTTTTTCCTTCCTTGAGTGGTTCTTAAAACGTAGCACGTGTGAGAAGCTCTGCACAAGGCTCCTTACATGTGTGTGTGTCTGGGCTGGGCTGGGTGATTTTCACAGGTAGTTTTATCTGCACAGGTTTTTCTCACCTTCCTCGCAACCACGTAAGTAAATTCTCACCTGCCTGACACATCAGGGGCGTGGAGGCAGAATCCCTTTCTAGGGCAAGGTGACAGGCAGGACACAGCCAGGACACAGGTTTCTCCCGGGCTCAGTGCCTCTTCCCTGCAGAGGGGGCGTTTCCTGCCCCTGCTTGGGGTGACCGGGACAAACCACACGGAAGCTCTGGGCCTCAGTTCTCTCTGTCCAGCTGTCACTTGTCCCTTCATTCGCCCCATATTTGTTGAGAGAAGACTCTGTCCCTGGACTAAATGAGCAAGCAAAACCAACCCTCTTCTCGGCTCCTGTGGAGCTCACAGCCAGGTGACAACTCTAACAAGACAGTGAGTAGGCAAATAAGTGAATGCATGAGGACAGACGAGAAGGTGCAGCGAGGGCCATGGAATTGGAACCCGAGGGTCCTGGCGCTGGCTGGTGGTCAGGAAGAGCTTGCAGAGGAGATGACCTGAGGGAGAGAGTGTGGCTTGAGGAGCAGAAGGGAGTCCAGGGGAGGCAGCAGGGCCGGGGGAGGGCCCAGCACGTGCAGACGCCAGGCCCCCACTGGCCGCATGGGAGGAACTAGAGAGCAGGGTGGCTGGACCGCAGGGAACCAGTGGGGTGAGGTCTACGAGAGCGAGAGCGAGAGCGAGAGGAGGGAGGTGGGCGGGGCCCAATCCTGCAGGTGAGGGTTGGATCTATGCTCAGTACAGCAGGAAGCTTCTGGAAGCTTGTAAGAAATGGAGTGTATGGGTGTACACGTGTGTGAGTGTGTGTGCAGGCACCTAGGGTTCCGAGGGTCCCTCTCAGCTCTAAAATTCTAGGCTCTTCTTTGCCACGGATGCACTGCGCTCCCCATGTCATCTGGGGCCGAGAGGCTCTGAGCAGTTCCCTGGATTTGTGCAAAGGGGATGTGTCTCCCCCAGGTGTGTCTGCAGGTGCTTCCATGTTCATGGATTTGTATGTGTGCGTGTACGAATGTGCAGAAATAATTCTTTCCTTTAGGGAACGCTGGTTCTATGCTAAGTCATTGCCTTACATGGATTTTCTCATTCAATCTCCCTAAAGCGTCCCTATAATGATCACCACCCCCGTTTTACAAATAGGGAAACTGAGGTTTAAAAATACGAAAGGGTTGCCCCAGGGGCGCAGATAGAACGTGGGGGAGCCAGTGTTGGAGCCGAGCTGTTCCCTGCCCGGTCACCGTTATCGTGCCTCCCTATCCAGGCCTTCAATCTTCAGGCATGAAAATTCTGCATCCACTGGACCCAAAGGGACCCAGGGCCCCCTCCCCATTCTTGGAGAACTTACGCAGGGGCTTAGACCCCACGTGCCTGGCAGCTCTTGAGTCACCAGGAGGCGCGGGGAGAACCATCCTCTGTACCTCCCTCTGCGGTGAAGGCGCCCTCTGCACCCCAGAGCCATTGGAGGCCACAGGTGCAGCTGGGAGGATGGTCCAGTATCTTGTGAGTGAAGGTGGCAATTCTATGTCGCATGCCAGGTAGAGAAAGCCACTTTCCTCCTTGCAGATTCACCCCGAGGTGACAGAAACCACAGCTTATGAAAAGAGAAGGAAAAAAGCCCTCAGAATTTTCAGCTGCAGAATCATACTGGG
Source organism: Rhinolophus ferrumequinum (assembly GCF_004115265.2). Taxonomy (NCBI): domain Eukaryota; kingdom Metazoa; phylum Chordata; class Mammalia; order Chiroptera; family Rhinolophidae; genus Rhinolophus; species Rhinolophus ferrumequinum. Next base: position 2,042,469 of record NC_046306.1, read on the forward strand.
GTGAGGGACGCTGGCTTCCATCAGTCATGTCTCATTACGAGGCGCAGTCACCGGCGGTGACAGGACCCACTGTGTCAGCCAGAAAAAACATTAAAAAAGAGAAGGGAAAACAAATCGCTCCACAACCGCTCAAGATGAGAAAAGGAAGACTTCGTAGAAACCGGATTTTTTTCATGTTATCAAAGAAGTTGAGCCCTGATTTTTAAATGCTCTGGATTTTCTGGCTGGAGTAGAAGAATGGGAAGAATTAGAGGGATTTCCAAATTTCTTAGACCTTGAACTTACGATAGCATTAAAATAACTTTTTATTATGAAGAATTTCAAATGTACAGAAAAGTAGTGGAGAGAACTGTGGCATGAAGTGCCACATCCAGGGCCCCAAATCATTAACGCGTTTCCAGAGTCACGGCACCTTTTCCCACTTAAGCAGATTACTGTGCATCACAGACACCTTGGCATTTTGCCTTTATGGTCACTTTTCAAAATAGTGATTACATTTATTGGGGTGACATCGGTTAGTAAGATTACATAGGTTTCAAGTGTGCATTTCTATCATACATCATCGTACATTGCGTTGTGTGTTCACCACCCAGATTCAAGAATACTTCAAAAACACAGGACACTTTCTGAAATAAGTGTAAGAGCATTTGACTCTACAGATGGACGGCCGTGTTTCTCCAGACGTCTGCAGGAGAGTCGCTGGGGGGTTGATACAAATGCCGGCTCCAGGGCCCCACGCTGGGCCCACTGACTCAGAATTTCTATTTGGAGACCCGGACTATGTTCCTCTAGCTCTCCTGACCTTGAGCCTGATGCACCATCAGTTAGGAGCCCAGAGACCCCTCCCTGTCGGGCCCTGGAGGGAGGAGCCCACCGCCGCGGCCCCACAGTGGGGCTGCGTCCAGCCCTGCAGAACCTGTGGTCCAGACATGCTGGTTCTCTTTGAGTCCAAGGGTATAACTCGGCTGCAAGATGGGGCGTGCTGGGTCCGGTCCTCAAATCCTTCCAGTGATAACATCCTTTCTCTCATTAACATGTCTCCAAGGGGTTCCCAACACTGGGCTGCTCCCCTTGGAGTGAGAAGCACACAGGGCATCTGCACGGCCTCCATGTTCAGCCCGGTGTTGCTGGAAGGAAGCTAGATGGAGCCTGAGGATGACACAAAGGGAACCGGCAGGGACTTTCCTGGGAAGGCAGGCTTGCCTTTCCTCCCTCCCTCCGATGACTGCTGAGCGTCTCACTGGAGCAGCACAGTGGGAAAGACAAGCAGTAAATGGAAAGCCAGCTCGCTGCTACTACCGGGAGCCGCCAAGTTCAGGTTCAAACCTGTGATGTCCTCACCGATCAATTATTATTACTGATAAAGAAACGGGATTGTGTAAGCACTCGATGGTGTTTGCTTCGCACTTAATAAAGGTCAGACACGGAATGACACTCTGTATGTGCCCTATGTCATTTCATCTCCAACAGCCCAGTGAGACAGAATATTATAATTTCTGATTTCCCGCAGAAAAAGCTGAGGTTCAGACAGATTCAATAAACTGCTCAGACTCACCCAGCTAGGACTTGGTGAGGACGTGGTACCCGCGTCTATAACCATTAGCACGGAACGTCCACTGATGGCACGGAGAGGGGTGAATTGCAGCCTAGATTATTTTTCTTTCCTAAAATTGTACATCATGTGCACGGCCCAGCCAAGGACTTAAGACAGTGTGGCATTAGCGGCTGTAGCGCAAAGTGAAAAATGTAAATCAGATTAGGAAGCATGGTTGCTATGGTGCCAGGAAAGTGCACTTTCATGCAAAGCAATTTAATAGATGTGGAAATGTGTACCTTCTAACAGGAACACTCATTTGCAGAGATAAAACCCTCCGGCAGGCGGTGGGCTGATCGGCAGGCCTCTCACCGCTGGCCTGCCTCCTGCCAGACTGCGGGCTGGCAGGACTTGGCGGGTTTAGGAGGGTGCCCTAAAACAATTAGCTAAGCCAATGGAAAGGAACTAAAGGAACAAAGATGTGTGCAAACCACTGACCACTGCGCCAGAAGGAAGCTCTCCTTGGAGCCACGGCCGTGGCGTGGTGGGGAGGCAGCGTCACCCGGCTCATGGGGGGCGGGGAGCGCATGTCACTTCCTCCCCTCTGTTCAGGGTCAGTCCACAGATTCAGGAGGAAAACAGCAGACTTTCTCAGGAGTTCTGGCTGTCACTGTGGGAAGAGTCACAACCCCAGCTGGAGACGAGAAGACGTAATTCACCTGGAGTCCCTCTCCCTTCGTCAATTAAAAATGGTTCATTCTACTTCGGTCAGCTGGGGCCTGTGTCAGGTGAAAGGCAGGAGGAAGGAGGCCCCGCTCGCTCCCGGAGGGCAGGCTCCGTCTCATCCCCTCACTGCAGCTGCCACTCATGCTGTATGTGCCATAAAGAGGGAACACCCCTTTGCAGGAGTCAACCCAAATGTGCTCCACGCGGAGACCAAGTCATAACCAAGGGAACGTGCCTTGTCTTTGGGGCTCGGGCTCTGGGCTGCACCTGGTAGGCAGCCCCCTTTTAGTTGCCATCCTGGCAGCTCAGAGATGCGGCTGCCTTCCATCACTTTCCCCATTTTAAGGTTAGGAAGCGGGGTTTCGGAGGGATGCTCTTCCTCGCCCAAGGTCACCCATCTCGGACTGTGCTGGCGACATGCCCAGGGTTCCAAGATGGATGCCATCCGTCATGATGAGTTTGTTTTCAGACCCGAAAATAAAGCGTTGCCACCCACTGGGAGCTGCAGAAAGCACAGCAGGCTGCTGTCCTGTCCCCACGGGGCGAGAAAAGCACAGGGCATGCAGGGATGGGGCCCGATTTCTCTGGGGCCAGGATGTGAGGGGGGCCAACCAGGAAGGGCCTCCCTGAGCAGACCCTGCACCACAGCGCCACTGCCCCGGGCCTGCGCCCACCCTCTCTCTCACCGCGGCCACAGCTACCTCCCAACTGGCCTCTCCTTTGCTGTTTGCTTTCCCTCCGACTCCAGTCAGCCTCTACCAGCTGCCAGGGTGACGCGCTTGCTCAAACCCACCGTGCTGCCCACTGCCCTCCCCTGGCACAGCCGCTCTCAGTGCTCTCAGCCCGTCTTCCGGATGGCTTCCTGTTCCTTCCACTTGCGGAGTTCTGCCTTGCTCCTGGCACCTTGCAGACGCCGTCCCCTCTGCCTGGAGCACTCTGCTCCCTTCCTCTCTGAACCTTAGCTGTCCCGTGCCTCCCGTCACGTGCTCAGTCTCCTCTGGTAGCACTCACCACAGGGCACTGTGATCAAGTGTCCGTGACTTGTTTTCCCTGCTCCGTGGCAGAGTCCCTGCAGGCTTGGAGCGCGTTGGCCTGTCCCCCGATGTCCCCCAGCGACACGCCCCACTCTTACGGGAAAGGGAGAAATGTGTGTGGAATGAACGGATGTTGGCAAAAGAGGTGCCATGTTTTTATGGAGAGATCGAGCTGTTTGATGAAGTCACTAAGAGCCTAGCCCCCATCCGGAGTTGCTGGTTCAAGCCCCAGGTTCTCCATGGTTTCCGTGTTCTCTGTATAAAAGGAGGTGCTGATAACAGCGACTGCGAGAGGCCAGAGCTGAGGAATGAGCCAGCTCCCGGCACCTGAGAACCTCCCAGCCACATTGATGGAAGGGAAGGGTGAGTAGGACAAGCGGTAGTGAACGGCATGTGAGTCAGGGCACAGCTGGGGTTAGTGGTTACGCGTGCTGTGTTCCAAAAGCAATTTACGTGTGAAATTACATTTTCTGGGTGTATACACCTGTGTCGTGTAGTGACATTTGGTCTGCCTGATGCGGTATTTATTTTACATGTATGCTTTTAGTCAGAATCAGAAAAGAATCTAAGTGAAAAACGGTTGTTATGTGACTTTCTGGAAGCTCACAGTTTGCATTTGGTAGCAGAACAGCAGCCCCTGGATTTTCGGAGTGTTTACAGGACTCCAGGTGGTAGACAGACCCGTACGCTTCTGTCTGTGCGTGCCATGCCTGGGAGAAGGCGCCTGGGTGGTGTGAGGATTGTGGGCTCTGGGCCAGGGCGGCTGGTGTCAGCACTGTGAAGCAGTGTGACTTCTCCTCAATCTCTGTGGGACTTGCTTTCTTCATCTGTAGAATGGGATAATGATGGGGTTGTTGTATGGTGTGTGTGAAAATGAATGTACAGGAATCCCCCTTATACACAAGGGACACGTTCTAGGACGCTGGTGGAGGCCTGAAATCACTGCCAGTACCAAACCCTACATATACTAAGGTTTTCTTCCTGTACATACTCTCCTGTGATAAAGTTTAATTTATAAATTAGGTATAGTAAGAGATTAACAACAACTAATAATAAAATAGAAGAGTTATAACAATGCACTGTAATGAAAGTTACCTGAGTGTGGTCTCTGTGTCTCTGACAACCTATCTGATAACTGAGATGGGTTCTTAGTGACTAACAGGTGGGGGCCTCCACAGCATGGAGACGCAGGACAAGGGGTGATCCACATCCCGGGACAGACTAAGTGGGATGGACGAGATTCCATCACATTGTTCAGAATGACTCGCAACTTAAAATGTGTGAATTGTTTGTTTCTGGAGTTCACCGTCGAATATGTTCAGAGAGAGGTTGAACCGGTCACAAACCTCGGAAAGAGAAACCATGGATAACGGGGGACAACTATCGTGTTAGGACAGTGTGTGGCACACGGTACAAACTCAGATATGGCTCTTTTGTCTTTTATCTGAGAGGCTTCTGATTTACTGGAGGCTGGAACCACTGTTTTGTGGTTCTAAGAATTCAGGGCTCCAGGGTCAAAGAAATCCTCTCAGTTCGGTGTTCCCACTTATCAGCTCTTCCTTCCTACTGTGTGTAGGTAAGCACCATCAAGCCTATCTGGATGGTTGGATTTTAAGGTGTAGGCATATTTGTCTTTTTTAAGGACGTATTGCTTTTGACACTAGACAGATTTAAATTCACTTACAATTGAATAAAAAATCAAAACAAAGAAGAAAAGAAAGCCAGGCACACTCTGGCGAAAGGCAGAAGAGCAGGAACATCTGCAGAAAGAATTGGTTTCTTTCTACGCATCCTAGACAACATGAGGCGGACATTCACAAGGGAAAGGAATTCATAGAAAGTAAGAACAACATGACCACCCACAGAACAGTTCCTGACGGAGGATCCCAGGGAGAATGGGGAGCCGACAGCAGTGACCTCAGAGCGAAGCAGGGTGGGGAGGGGAGGGACGGGCACACAGGGGTGGGGCTTCCAAGCACACGGGGATTCAGGGAGAGAGGGGGACCTCCAAATGGATGACATGCAGAGCAGGGGCCTGAGTTCTTACTTGGAGGAGGAAGTAAAGCCACTGGCTGGAAGCCGCCCTTCCTGGCGTGGTGGTGGGCAGCGTTGTTTGCATACGTGGCTGGGAGCTTTGAGGGGCTTCCTGAGGTTCCACAGAGTGGAAAACGCAGTGCAGACACTGTCTCCCACCTTTTCTTCTCCTCCCCACACTCTCTTCTCTCCCTGACCCAGCTGCTTATCGTAACAGGCGTGTGTCAGGGGCTTGCGTGGGGCCAGGCTCTGGGCTCTGGTGCACGCTTTATCACTCTTACTCTGAACCCGAGTCGCAGGCCTGTTAGGACGAGGACTCTGAGGTCCAGGAAGGCTTCAGTGACGTGCGTGAGCAGACACTTGCTTGGTGGTGGCCAGGGTTCCAAAGGCAGAGCTTCTGAGCATGACACTAATTGGAGACCTTAGGTCCGAGTGCTCTGCGTTTGCAAAGCCACCTTATGTCGTATGACCCAGCAGTTCCACGCTGCTCAAGAGAAACAAAAGCATGTGCCTGCACAGAGAACTGCTCACCAATTTGTGATGAGCCCACACTGCAAAAAACATAAAAGCCCACGGGCAGGTGAAGGGGCAGATGGCATGTGGCCGGTCCCTGTGGTGGAATATTATTCTTCCATAAATAGCCTCGAAGACCTGGCACCTGCCACAATGTCGATGGACCTTGAGACCATGATTCTCAGTGAGAGAAGCCGGACAACAGGCCACATAGTGTGTGATTCGAATTACAGGAAATGTCCAGAAAAGGCAAATTGATGGAGGCAGAAAGTAGACAGTGGCTCCTGGGGCTCGGGGAAGCATGGGGGTCGACTGCAAGGGTCTTACTGAGCAGATGACAACATCCGAAAGCGATCTATGGTGACGGTCACACCACTCAGGAAAGTCTCTAAAGATCACTGACTTGTACACTTGAAACGAGTGAACGTTATGATGTGTAAAATCCACCTCAATATAATGGTGTAAGGAATACCTGAAGCAGTGTCGTGTTGCGGTGCTGGGTTTCTCTCTCCTTGTTCAACAATGAGGCCTGGTGGCTATTGGCAGTTCACTGGTAATTCAGAGAATGTTCCAGAAAATGAATAAAACATAGTGTTCCTTTCATATGGCATTCTCTTCTGACATTTCCTGGGAAGCAGTGTGCCAGAAAGACCCATGTGACAGTACAGCCCGGCAGAAGGAAGGCTTGGAGTGCATGTGGACAGACGAGTCAGGACACTCGTGTCACGAGTGTGCACCCCCATTTCTGTCAAGATCAGCTTCCGCAGGGCTCCCAACTGTCAGCCCCGCAGGCTGGAGGAGCAGGCGGAGCATTTGCACCTGTCTAGTTCGTGTTTTCTAGACTGAGCCTCACATTGTTCATGAACCGATGGCAGCAGGACCTGGCAGGACCTGGCAGCACGATGTGTGGTGGCCGCTGGGGTCCCAGACGGCCATCTGAGGTAGCTGTGTAGGGCAGGCGGCAGGCCCGCAGTCCCATTTGGTTGAAGTGACCACAGCAGCGTCCAGCTCTCTGCAGTCCCAGCTGCCCCGAGCCGTGGATGATGGTGGAAGGCCGACGATCTCCCCAGGTCGTAGGCATCGTCGTGGGGGCTGCAGCTCTGCGCCCTCAGTCTGGTCTCCTTGTGGGAAGTGTCCAGACCACTGACAGTCATGTCCTCTATTCTCCGAGGCAGACAGTCGGCAGATCACTATGGCGACACCATTTAACACAAACCTGTGGGACAGCCGGGCCCAAAGATGTCAGTGTCCCCGGGGATGGCGGCAGACAGGGCTCCTTCAGTTGAGTGACAGTGGTGACTCAGCGAGAATTACAGAAATGTGTCAGCTCCTATAACTGAGAAGTCCACGCTGAGAAGCTTTAGCCACACGGCACCCAGGGCTTGGCAGATGTCACTGTGCCCCTGAGCCACTTCCTAGTGACGGCCTTCATCCTCACTCACGCTCTCTCCCTGGGGTGACAAAGACGACCCCCAGGTTGACATAATCCAGAATGACAGAGACCAAGGGGCAGGAAGACCGCTCCTACTGGACCCTCCCTGAAAGAGAGTGGAAGGAATCCCAGGTATCAAATGCCGCCAACGCTGTGGGGGACCGTCCTCCGCATATGGACATGAGGACTCATTTGGGGACTGTCACTGAGGACCCAGGCTGCTGTTGTCTCTGAAGAAAAGTGGCATTTTCTCTCCCTTGGGTAATGTGAGGGCAGGACTCTCTCTGGCCCAGTGTGCCTCCCGGGCCATCCTGGGCACTCACTGTGACCTGGCAGTTAGCGTCCACGTGTGTCAGGGAGGTGAGCTTACAGATCAGAAAGCCTGAGTCCCCAGGAGGCATAGAATCTGGGGCCTGCTCAAGCACTTCTAGAAATGTCTACCATATGGACATCAAGCCAGCAGTCCGCTCTCTCGGACTGGAAAGCAGACTGGCCTGGAACAGACTGCACCATCCCTGTCCCCAGGTCCCCAGCACTCCTTGGCCAATGCCACCCTGAATCCTGGGATCTGAGCATCTTCCTACAGGCTGGCAGGTGGTCTCTGCTGACTGCCGTGTGCCCACACCACTGCCCTGCTGCCCACACTCCCCCAGGACCCATGGCCCTGCTCCACTCGGCTGTTCTGTCTGTCCTCTCCCCATCTTGGGCATAAGCGCAAGTGTGGTGTCCCCACTGATGCTCTTTCTGTGTAAGAGACGTTCTCCCGGGGAAGACAGACCCTGGAGCGTGAACTTCAGTCAGGAAGCAGAAAGTAAATCAAAGGCCCCAGGCTGAGTTGACCCAGAGAAAGGCGAGTGGGGGTGCAGGGGAGAGTCTCCCCTTCCTAGTGAGTCTGAGCATCACTTGTGACTTTGAGAAGGCGGCAGCGTTGGGGTCAGCGGGGATGCCTCTTTCAGGGCATTTGTTTTAACAAGGAATCAATGGCTAAGACAAGTGTCTTTTAGAAGCTAGCTCCTTATAGTTTGTTTTTTGGAAATTTATTTCAAAAGAGCTGGTAATGCCATGAGTTGATTTTGGTTGTGTGAGAGAGAAAGCAGCCAGCATTTGGAAGCCTCATCTTTCTGTGTCTGCCAGAACTTCCAACACCTCCAGCTGCTTTACCATTCAATTACCTTTCAAAAGGCTACAAATCAAAGATTCAATCCAGATATGTTGATGGCCTTTTGCTCTGACGAGCTGCCGTGGGTGTCGGGGCCCTCCATCCATTTGGCATCTGGGACCTCGTGACACACACATCCTCGCTGGGCTTAGGGGCCGGGGGCCTGGGGAGGCTTCTGTGATGTGTCCTGTTAGCTGAGGAACTCAGACTTAAAATGCACAGTGTAACCACTGGCAGCCCTCGCTGGACAAATCCCTTTGCAGGTGACACAGCTGTATGTGACCCACAGCGTTCATAGAGGTTGTGACCAGTGTTACATCTGGGGTCACAGGGGAGCAAAAAGGAACTGTCCCTTTGGCTGTCTGCCGGCAGGATTGAAAAGGATGTCACATCTCCTGAACTGCTAACACAGTTTCACAGAGCCCTGACTACAAACTGCGGTGGGAGAGCACACATAAAGTAAAACACAACACAACCCCCTCCCCGTGCTCCACGAGCTCTTGTTTTGGGTGGACAATGGCTCGCATTGGCTAGAATTAGGTCCAGCTGCGTGTGTCAGAAAACCAAAGCTTAAGAACAGCTTAGAAAGGCAAGGTTTACTCTCTCTCGGTCAAGGGTCCAGTCCTACAAACCCATCAAGGACCAGGTCCCTTAACCTTGCAGGAAGTGGTCTCCAAGAGCACCACTGGACGTCATCACAAGGCCCGGCCTCGCTGCAAGGGGCATGGCTTTTGTAAGTACAGCTTAATGGGAACGCAGCCAGGCCCAGCCTTTCCCCTATTATCTGTGGCTGCTTTCATGTGCTGCCAGGACAGAGTTGAGTAGCTGTGACAGACCACATGACCCACAAAGATAAAAACATTTACTTTCTGGCTCTTTCCAGAAAATGTTTGCCAACTCCCGCTCTCCAGTGCTGCTCTCACTCATGGCTGTGACGTCACTTCACGTCACTGTCCTTATTCTCACACTTGTCAGAGAGCTTGGTGAACTCTTTCTCCCGCCCTCCGCGTCTCCCCAGCCGTCTGCCATGGTAACTCCACCCTCGTCACCATACAGACACTGGCATCCTGACCACGGCCATGCCATGACCACCACGTCACGACCACAGACTTGAAGCAGGAGCGCAAGTCGCATGACCCCAAGTTCATTACTGTTCCTCGCACCCGCTGGTATTGAATTCTAAAGACAACCTAGAGAAGAGTCAGTCTTGAATGGAACATAGAGTGTGCTCAGTGTTCCTGAGAGTGCGTCACACGGATCGACTCGCCAAATCCTTCAAGCAACGTGCCATGAATAGGTATTATCACCACACCCATTTCATAGGTGAGAAAATTGAGGCAGGAAGGTCTTGCTCACAGTTGCCTAACCGGTAATTAGGAAAGCCAGGGGAAGGACCAGGCTCCAGCGTGTATATTCTCAACTACTGGGAAATACTAGGTCGTATCTGTGATTAATTTTTCCCCTGAGATATATGTACATTAATCGACTTGATTGGTATATACTTTACATTCAATAAAAGGCACAGATGTCAAGTGAGCATTTCTATGAGTTTTGGCAAACACGCACCCCCTGAAGAAGATACAGACCATTTCTGTCCAGGCAGTTTCCCTCATGGTCCTTGGAAGCAATCCTGCCAACCACACGAGATGCCAGAGCTGGCTTTCAGTGTCATAGCTTGGTAGCCCTGCTCCAGACCTTGTGTGAACGGAATCACAGAGTGGCCCTCGGCTGTGCCTGGTCTGTCACCTGGCATATGAGGACTGCTGGTGCCTTTGGCTGGTGGCACCGTGGGATTGGCCTCTGCTATGGAGGAGTCGCTATTCCACTCATCCTGCACCCACCTGTGGAGGTCACTGGGGTTGGTTCCAGTTTTGACAATGAATAAAACAAATTCTGTTGTGGGCATGTATTTTTATTTCTCTTGGGTAAAACCAAAGAGTGGAACTGTTGGGTGATGGGTTTTACCATTTTCTATCTCCATCCACTGTGTGAGCGTTCCAGGTGCCCCATAGGCTGGCAGCACAAAGGGCCAGCCCAGTGGGTGACAGGGCATTTCCTCGTGGACGTGCCATGGGTTTCCCTGATCACCAAGGCCATTGAGAGCGACCTCATGTATATATCGGATATTTGGACATATTATTTTGTAAAATGTCTATTCAAGTCTTCACCTATTTTTAAAAACTGAGCTGTTTGTCTCCTTATTATTGATTTATAGAAGATTTCATGGAAGAGTTTTTTCTGTCTAGGCTTTTTGTCACTTATGGGCACTGTGAATATTTGTCAACCAAGCCGGAATTTTCTTTGTGGGAAACTTTTTGATAACAAATTCAATTTCTTCTTTAAAAGATATGGGGCATTTAAGTTATCTATTTTTTCTCAAGACAGTTTTAACGTTTCTTCTTGTATATGTTTTGATAAATATATCTTTGAAGAGTTTGTAATTTCATCTATGTTTAAGATTTATTGGCATGAATTCATTTATAGTATTCCTGTATCATTTCATGAGCACAGAATCTTAGTGATAGCCCTATTTTTAGTTCTGATGTTGGGAATTTCAAATTCTCTCTTTCCCCCTCCTTTATTGGAGGTAGGAGTTTATTAATTTTATTAGTGCTTTAAAACTTTGTTGGCCTTTTCTGATTTTTTTTTCAATCGTTTGCTTTCTTTGTCATTGATTTCTAGTCTTACTTTAGTAACTTCCTTTTTTTTTTTTTTTTTGAATTGCTTTGGGTTTAATTGGTTGTCCTAGCTTTTCAAAGTGGAGGCTAAGCTCATGGTTTCCATCCCAGGCTGGTGTTTTCTTCTGAGCTGCTGAAGAGTTCTGGACAGTGGCCTGGTGTGATCTGATTCATGATTGAAAAGACAGAGGCAAAACACAGCACTGAGGAATTCAGAAGGCGGATATCAGCTCTGCCTGGGGCACGATGGGCTCCCTGGGGGCAAGACGGAGGCTTGGTCCTAAGGCAGCAGCCCTTGCGCGTGCAAATGTGTGAAGGCAAAGCAGCCGCCTTGCCTTGGGGAGACAGTTGGACAAGAAGCGTGGCATTGTCAGAAGGCGTGAGACGTGGAGGTGGCGTGTGGGCGGGTCTGGCAGGTGGAAAAGGTCTGCTTCCCGGAGTCAGGGTCCGAGCGCGTGGTCTGAGTCCCAGCTCTGCCAGTCCCTGGTGTCGCCATGTCACTTTGGGGTTGGTGCCTGTCCTCTCACTGTTTCCGCATCTGGAGATCTGGGTTAAGAACCGAATCTTCCCAATGGGCTCCTTCTGAGAATTAAATGAAATCTGCGAAATCAAGCTTCGGGCTGAGCACCTGGCAAACATTAGCCTTTGATGGGCAGTGTCATTAATAGTAGGGACTTCTCATTCGGGGAAGCGTCACGGCTCGATGCAGAAGAAAATGAGAAAACAGCGGAGAGCGGGACCGTCTGAGCCTCTGGTGCCCTGGGCTGGAGAAGAGACCAGACCTTTCCATTGGGGGCCTCACCTGGGGACACGTCATCACGAATTTGAACGGCTTTGTCCACTGAAATTTTCTCCTTGTCCTCCAGGCACATCTGGGAGGAAACATCCATCCCTTCTCCGAGGTTCTTTTAGTCTTTGTGAGCAGGGAAAGTTCTAGAAGAAATAAAAGGAGACCAATTGCTGTGCCTTGGAGCAAATTCTGCATTCAAATCTCTGCTTAACTCTTTGCAACGTAAAGTCCTTGAATAGCTATGTTGGCATCTAATTTTATATTAATTTTTTAGTATGATCTGCTTCCACCATGAGCCTTAAATCTCTCACACTGAATGTGTGCGCACCCATCGAATCCTAACTCTGGAACATCTTAGATGGGTTTAAAGACAGGTGCTTCTTCAGGATCTGGAAGGCTGACCTGCTTCCTCCGTGTACACGGCCCTACATGTGTGCCCCGCTGGTGTGTCCTGCTGGTGTGTCCTGCTGGTGTGCCCCACCGGTGTGCCCTGTGGTGCCAGTGCCTGCCTGAACAGGAGGGATAAGCTGCTGTTACGCTGATACCCCCAGGAAGATGAGTGAGACGAGCGTTGTAGTCTGGGTCTCTGCACAAAGGTGCTTAAAAGCCTTCTTGACGTGGAGCTCGACAGTGTCTTGGGCAGAGTACTCATGATGTCATTGCTTATCTCTGATGGTACATGTGCCCCATGGTCCCCACTGGCTTAAAAAACAGTTGGAAGCCAGTGCTGTGAAGTTTGTGCTCCCTTTATAGCATTTGGTCTCAACTGGGCAGGGAGCAGTTTGTCTCCCAGGGGACATGTGTCTGTGCAGACATTTTTGGTTGTCCCAAGTGGCATCTAGTGAAGAGAAGCCAGGGATGATGCTAAACAGCCTACAGTGTCCAGGACAGCTGCCCAGCTGAGAATTATCTGGTCCAAAATGTCCATGGTGCCGCGGTGGAGAAACCCTGGCTGACGGTAATTCACAAACTTGTAATGTTACAGATGTAAGTCTGAGGATGTCCATTCTGATAGGCAACACCAGGCTTCAGAATCACTTTATCGAGAAAATGTTTCATTGCATTCTTTATCCCTGTAAAACTAATCCTAGGAAAATTCTGTGTGAAGCCCAGTGTAAGAACGTCCCTCGGTGATGCAGCAGAGAATCGTGTTCTCGGGTCACATAGCCTCTTACGATGACAAGCTTTCTTCCCCATCTGCACATTCTGTGATTTTACTCTTACATGTGATGGTTAATTGTATGTGCTAACGACTGGACCCCTGGTGCCCAGATATTCAGTCAAACATCATTCTGGATGTGTCTGTTTCTGGATGAGTGTGTTTCTGGATGAGATTCACATCTGAATCAGTAGACTCACTAAAGCAGATTGCCCTCCCCCGTGTGGGTGGGCTTCGTTCAATCAGGTGAAGGCCTGAAGAGAACAGAAAGGCTGACTGTTCATCTAGAAAGAGGGAACTCCTCCTGTCGGGCTGCCTTCAAACTGGGACATCCGTTGTTTACTGCCTTTGGTTTCAAGATAAGATACCAGTTCTTCCTGGGTGGCAGGCCAGCCGTTCTCAGACTGACCCTGCGTCATCAGCTCTCCTGGGTTGCAGACCTTCAGACTTGGGCGAGAACCACACTGGACGCTCCTGGGCGTCCAGCTTGCTGACTGCAGATCTGGGCACTTCCCAGCTTCTATCATTACAGGAGCCAGTTCCCTATAATACATCTCTTTATCTACAATCTTCTCAGTTCTGTTTCTCTGGAGAACTCTGACTAATCCACATGTGTTTATTTTTGATTCTACATTTATTTCTGCATATGCTTCTATTTATTATTTTTTTTCATTGCACTTCGGCTCTGGCATGTAGTAGATGTGGTGCCTGCTTTTTGTTTTTGTCAGCCACGGTCCCTTCTGTGGGGGCCCCAATCCCCCCCCACTCCCTGTGGTTTGGGGGGGGCTCAATCATTTCCCACCCCACCCCCTGTCCCCTCTGCATCATTAGATGGTGATTAGTCAGGATATATGTGTTACTCCTGAAATGAAATAATAGAACATCCCTGCACACATAATTTAATAAGAAATCAATTTTATGTCCTAACTGTAATGTAAAGGTCAATGAGAAGGAAAGCAATTTATAACAAAACGCAGATTTCAGGATGTAAATGTTCATTTGCAACCAGTCTGGAAGACACAGTGACTCGTCAGCTGGTTTGTCCTCAAGTGAATCAGCTCCTCAAAAGGTGGAACTGATGCCATGTGTCCTTCGGTGACTCAGACCCGCCAGCGCTGGTGCTGGCCGAGGCGCGACTCTCCAAATGGAGAGCAACTGGTGAAGGACCCCACCCCAGTGAGAGTGCTCCCCAGGTTCCCACGAGGCTCTGTTCCTGGAAGACGCAGCGTGTGTCACGAACACTTTGTGTCACTTGCAGACCAGCATCAGGACGCAGCCTTCTTCCTGCATGAGTGTCTGGCTGGACGCTGAAACCAAGTGGGGAATGGGCACAGATCTTCACCGTGCAGGGTGGTCCTGCAGCCCTGATCCCCCACTACCGCTGCCAATGCCAGAAGCCCTGTCTGGTTCTTGTGATGCCCCAGGGGCCGCATGACCCTGCTGAGGACCACTGAGTGGGCACCTTCCCCAGGTGGGAAGTGGAGGCTGCCCCACCTGCTGGGGCCCTGGGACTGGGGCTGCTGGGGTTCCCTTGGTCTTCCGCGTGGGAAGCCGGGGAACCTGCAGTGGTAATGACAGCAGGCGGAGGCCAAAGGAGCTGAGCGATGCGGGGGGTGGGGGGCACGCAGCCTTGCAGGTCCTGGATTGGGACATACCTGGAGGTGGACCCATCCCCACACTCAGAGGTGCACAAGCCACTGGTTCCTCCGTTTCTGTCACTGCAGCCACAGGGATTCATCAGTAACCACTACAGTGAAAATCCTCCCAAATACAGACTGTTGGGATGTGTGGGTTTAGACCTTTTGACAAAAGCTCCCCCACCCCTATGGCACAAAGACCCGTCCTCTCATTACACGCACACACACACAAGCACGCACACACATGCACACACACGCACACACTTCCCCTACGACTGCCTGGTCAGACTGACAACTGCCAGTTGGATTTTATTTAATTGCAATTCCTAACCGTGCTTTCCTTGGGCGGTCTTTCCATCCCCAATATCAATTAGTCTTAATATTGATTTTCACAAAACCTGGATGAATCAGTCCAGGGGGAGGGATGATCCAGGATCCGTCCATTATTTTTGAAATCATAAAGAATACCCATTTCATTCCAGAAACTACGCTGCATTGACCACTCCTTTAGAGAATGTGCATTAACATTTTAATGCGGAGAGAATGACAGAAAGCCTGTGGTGGCCGCCACATGGCAAGGGTCTCTGGCACCAGGTGACAGCTGTTTGCAGGATGCACAGGAGTCAGGAGAAAGGAAGCAGAGAGGAGGTGGGCCTGCAGAGGACTAACGCCACCGGCTCTGCTTGTCCAGTGTTTGCGTTTGTTTCTCAGGAAGATTATTCTAAGTCCACAATACTCTTGCATCTTGGCGTTGGGAAAAAGTAAATTCATCCTCGAAGAAAATCAGCTTTCTCAGTTTGACCTCCTAGCATGACGCGTGTGTGGAAGCCAATTCTGTCCCTCCCCAGAAAGGCCGGCTCCTCTCCCGTAACGGACGCGGTACCCAGAGGTCAGGCCAAATGGTTGCTGTAAGCCACAGGCACAGACACTGCACGTCCTAATCCTTCCACAAGAACCAGGGAAAAGATTATGAACATTTTCTCCAGCTTTCCTCAGTTGATAATTAACCACCATGCAGAAGGTGGGAGCCAAGTCAGCATTTTGTAATTTTTTTTCTTTGAAATGAATCACAACCTTCGAAACGACTCATGAGAGATCGAAGATGTTTGTATGTACACATCACATTGTATATAAAATCAGCATCATGAAAAGAGGATAACACAATGACACTGCTCTGTTGGTGTGTGTGTGTGTGTGTGTGTGTGTGTGTTTTAAAACTGGATTGAGAAGAACTGCCTTTTCTTATGAAATTTTCTAACATTCAAAAATCACAACAGTGAACCTCCTACATATACACGGTGGACCATAACACGCTGGGAAATCACACGACCTGTTTTCGGCAATGTAAATCGTACGTAGGAGTCTGTGTGCTTTGCTTACCAATAAAAATACAGTGGGTATATTTTAATTCTGCAATAAATGTCTTCGCCAGAGAGCGTTTCTCAATAAAGGATAATTTTTTCTTTCTTCTGAGGACCAGATTCCAAACACATCACCAGAACCAGATAGAAAATTTTCTCAACAAATCTAGGGGGAGAAACAAATGAATAAAACAGACCCTGGCTTTCCCAGAAAAATTTAAACATAAGCATTTGAACCCAGTGCTTAGTAAGTATTCTAATGAAAATTTTGGATGTGCCTCTTACAAATAAGTTTAATTCAGTATTTTTCCAGGTGTGTCGGCATCTGTTGACTCAGGACAGGGCCCCCGACTTCTTATTTTAAGGATGTTTTTCATTGGATTTTGTCACAAGACAATTGCTTTTCTCAACATTCCCACTTCTCCAGCATGCTATCTAAAAATATTTGAAGCTCCTGATTTATCTTAAATATGTCTTTTTTTTTCAGTCGAATCACTGGGTGCATTTCTGAGAGGGGGAACCCAGAAAATTATTTTCTTATTATTGGCTTTTAAAAAATGATTGTATCTGTAGGGAATCGGAGACCAAACGAGGAGAACGTCTTCTATGGCCTTAAATAATGTCCTTTATCTTAACAAGTCACACAAATTTGCTGATGCTTCCGTCTGGGGTCTGTGGGGGGGGGGGGTCCCTAAGCAGCCGTGGCATCACTTGGCTTCATCCCCAGGGTGGAAGCGAGTTTTCAGTAACTTTATCCCCAAACCGTTCTGCCCTTTTCTTTAGCCTGCTCTCCTCAAACTCTGCTCGGAGATCTCTGTCTTCTGACAATCACTGCCTTCATCCTGGATCTTTTCCCAATCTCCGGAGATGGGTGGGAGCTGGGGGAGATGACTGATTCACTAGGAACTCGGTTTGCAGGCCGCTGGAAGGGGCGCCTCTGCTTCTGCTGCGGCGACAGGGAGCGAGTGTGGGCTCCACCCCGGCTCCGCGGGTGGGGGAGGGGCCCTTCTGAGGAGGCGGGCGACCTGGACGACCAGGAGTGATGTCCAAGGAGAAGTGTGTCCCAGTGGCCTGAAGCTACACAGGCCTGGCCAAAAGATGCTTGGCCCGAAATCTCCTGGGGGGCAAGCGGGGGTAAACCAGCCACTTCCTCCTTCCGCTACAGCTTCTTCACCTACATAAAAAGGGGGCTGGACGGGGCGCCCTGCCATGGTCCTCCTCCCCTCACCCTTGGTTCTCCAGGGCACACTTTGGCAGCGGACTGCGTGAGATTCAAGGTCAGCTGGGGCAGGTTTGAGCCGCTGCTCACGCACACCTGCTGAGGAGCCCCGGCTCGCTTCCTGTGTCCAGTTCTCCTTGTGGTCGTCTGAGTGGTGGGGTGACTGCCAGCGGTGGAGGCAGGGCCTGCAGTTTCTGTTGGCTTCCTGATGCTGTCCATCCCTCTTCCCGCCCAACATCCCAGCTTGGTCAGGCAGAAGGGGAAACTCCTCCTTCCTCCCACTGTGTGTTCTGCTCAGTATTCCAGTGGCTGGATGAGGCCTGCCCACCTTGGGACAGCCACCTGCTTTTCTGGGTCTTCAGGTTCAAGAGCTAATCTCTCGGGGAGCCACCCTCACACACACCCCTAGAAGTAGTGTTTCAGCAAGTCTCTGGGGACCCAGGGGCCCAGTGAAGGTAACACATGACATTAGCCATCAAGCTTGCAGATGGCTGCTTTGTGCCCAGAAAGAGTGACCCCTGCAGAGCTGAGCCCGGTGGCACGGCCACGGTACAGCCAGAGTGTCAGCTAAAGGGAGTGACTGAACCCACGACAGTATCCATGAGCCAGTGCCAGGGAGGATGGCTGAGTGTTCCACGGGGGAGGGCGGTGTTCTAAGGAAAACAAAACAGAAGACGCATTTATCAAATGATTCTTCTCTTGAGGCAGAGTAGGAATGCTTGATAACAAAAATGCATGAAGTAGAAAAAAAAAAGATACATATGAAGCAGTCTGTTTCTCCTTCTAGTCTCTCGTTTCCACACAAGCAACACTCTGGAAATTGTTAATCTCATAACAAGGCAGGAATGTTTCCAGTCTCCTAAGTGATTCCTGAAGCCACAAGGAACTAAATCTGTTGACTCGACTTTCTTTTTCTCGTCCTTCCTAGGCAGAGATTCCCTGAAAAGCTAGGAGGTCTTGATTTCTCCCCCACACAGAGCCAGCGACCTCAAGGCTGTGTCTGGGCACTGGCTCGTGGGGGACACGCTTGGTTTGCAAAGGTGAGACACATGTTTGATGCCCCAATATTCCGCTGTGGCTCCTCAGGGGCCCTGGTTTCCCAGGGGCGCGTGCTCAGGTGTGCTCACGTGTGCAGCTTAGGCTGGCTCTCATATGCTCGGTGTTGCAGACCTGGTGGACAGTGTTGGACACGACCACACGTGGTACCAACGAGAGGACGTAGGAAAGCCTGTCCCAATGAGCTGCGTCGGCCTCAGAGACGTTTGGATGCTCTCAGGTTTCCCGTCGACCATTATTCTTATTATTCAGAAATGGCCTCCTTGACTAAGGAAGCCATGTGCTACTGGTGGCCTTCCGACGGCCAGTGCAACTCCCATTCCCACTTCAGAAACCCACATTCTTGTGCGGGCAGCCACACGCTCAGGGAAGGTGAGCCAAACCCTGGGCAGCACGCCCCAGGCTGATTGCTGACTCCTGAAGGGGGCAGAGCAAGGCCACCGCCGCACGCTGAGACTCTCTCCTTCCAAACTCCTCGTTACAGGAAATAATCACGTCTTCAGTGTTGATGAGCTCTTAGCTGGTGATTCTGTTTCCACAACTGAACATATCTTAGTGGGCAGGACTGTACACCCGAGCCTCAGTTCTCTAACCAGGCAGCCCTTGCCCGTTGCATTTCCCCTACGCCTGAACGGCTTCCGTGTTCAGAGTCAGAGAGATATGACTGAGACTCCTCCTGAGCTGGCCCCTCTCCACCCACAATAACCAGGGTCCAAGAGGGTGAACGAAAGAGCTAAGGATGAAAGAGTAAATTAAGAAACTCAGCTACTCCCGTGTCCCCAGGCAATTCCTTCTCCCTGTTGAGCTCCCTGCATTCTTTTGATTTTTCCCTTACTTTTTAATGAAATACTGACTTGGGCAAACTGCCTAGAAAGATGCTTTAATTAGAAATAATGTGATTAATAACTAAGCTTATATATGCTAATAAATAAACTCCGGCTTAAAATGAAAGCATTGAGGGTCAGGAGGAAGGGTTAATTTTCGCTTGCCAGGGAAGGCTGGGTGCTGGGTGTTTCAAAGAACAGGGCACTAAAGACAAGTAGCCCAGGGATTAGCTCACTGGGGTGCTTCTCATGGATTAACAAGTAACAAGGTCGACAAATTTTCAAAATATGGTAGCAATTAATAAAAAAGGAAACCAGGAGGAGGACAGTGGGGTTTCCTGACTGGGGAACTGGAACGTGGAATGGGGGTCCCCACGGTGGCTCTTCTCATGTTGACCCGTTGTTCCAGGACAGGAAGGCGTGAGTTTGGGGGGCAGCTGGAACAAAGCCAAGGTGACGAGACTCAGGAGGCATCATGGGAGGAGTACGTTGACCTTGATTCATTCTGAGAGTCAGGAAGTGAAGGTTACCTTGGTAAGGAGGAGGCTGAATTTGACCTTACAGTAGTACTTCTGTACGTGTGTGTGCTCCACGGACCTCTGAGAGACCCCTGGGCTTCTGAGGGGTCCACAAAGTTGGTACCATTTTCATCCTCATACTATTCGGTTCTTTTTCTCTTTTCAGTGGGTTGGCATTCTCAATGAAGCTCAGAAGCAATGGTGGGTAAACGTGTGGGCGCCTTAGGGTGTCTGGAGGTGGTGCTGCCAACGCCGCTGCATAGTTACTGTGTTCTTTAGCTCACACACTCCAGTGAGATGAAGTCAAGCCACGT
Source organism: Rhinolophus ferrumequinum (assembly GCF_004115265.2). NCBI lineage: Eukaryota > Metazoa > Chordata > Mammalia > Chiroptera > Rhinolophidae > Rhinolophus > Rhinolophus ferrumequinum. Next base: position 2,062,457 of record NC_046306.1, read on the forward strand.
TCACTTAAGAATTTCCTTGGGATGCAGTAAAAAGTGTTAATTTTATTAAATCTTGACGCCGGAGCACTCTTAAAAAATGTTTTATGAGATGGCAAGGAAAACAGGCCTCAAGCACTTGCTCCATCCCCAAGTATGAGGGTATCTCAGGGCAAAGCTCAGGAAGGTGATTTGAGCTGCGAGTTGATCTGTCCTCTCTTTTCAAGAACCAGCATTTTCACTTGAAAGAACATCTGACAGATAAGCTGTGGTTGTTCAGACCTGGGTATTTTGCAGAGCTTCCCCCAAATGAACTAAGTCAAATTTCCTGTGCAGAGGAATTATAAATAATGTATGCAGATACGCCAGCCTCCAGGAGGCAGAGCGGAACTCCCCAGTCTGTAATGTGGATTCAGTGTAGGGAGTTCCTCCCCAGGGTATGGTTTGGACGGGGAAAAGAAAATAGTAACTTTGCAGTGAAGGAAGCTGGCATATCTACTTCAGTCAGGTAATCAAGGTCAACATCCACAGGAGATACTGTGTACCCTGGTTGTGATGTGATGAAATGGGACTTTGCCTCTGTGATCTTCCTTCCCAAAACAAAGAACCCTAGTCTAACCACGAGGAAAAAAAGTATCAGAGAAATCTCAACTGAAAGACATTCTACAAAACACCTGACCAGTGCTCCTCAAAACTGTCAAGGTCATCAACAGCAAGGGCTTTCTGAGAAGCTGTCACAGCCTGGAGGAGCCTAAGGAGACAGGACACAAAATGAAATATGGTGTCCTATTCTGGGACAGAAAAAGGACATTAGGCAAAAACTAAAGGCATTACATAAAGTATGGGGACTTCAGTTAGTCACAATGTATCAATACTGGTTCATTCATTGTAACAAATGTATGACACTAATGTAAGTTGTTAATCGTAGGGGAAAGTGGGTGCAGAGTATATGGGGACTCTGCACTCTCTTTACAGTTTTTCTGTAAATCTAAAACTCATCGAAAATTTTTTAAAAAAGAGCTTTATTTAAAAACAGGAGCTAACGAGCCTGTCATGTCAAGGAAAATAACTGATGGTATTTATTGCCAATGATACAATTTGAGCTTCCAAATTCAAATTAGAATTTTGGAAAGCTTGTATCTACACTCCTGAGCTTGGCAGCCTCCCCAAACTTAAAGGCTTTTCTGATGAGATCTGGTGTTATTTGCAAATGTGATTTTATTTTTATGTTGTTAAAGGAAAACCTACATAGCATTTGAAAACATTGTTTTCCAAATGACAGCTATGATGTAACCAAATTATACAGGGATACAAGATTCATTTAAAGTTCAAGGTAGACCATGGGCTTTCCTTTACTTCAGTACAGACGGTTCGTTGATGTAGCTTCACCCCTGCCCTGCATCTAACCCGTAAGAATCTACCACGTGTTGACTTTTGGTGTAGTATCAAATGAGAATGTCCACAATTATCTGAAAAGACGATTAAAATACATCTGTGTGACGCTGCATTTTCCACCCAGACATCTCCCCCAAAGGACCATCTCATAGCAAAGTGAATACACAAGCAGATACCAGAACCCAGGTTCCCGGATGGTTGGATCTCTCTTTTAAAGCCACATTCCCGTCTCCCTTGGCCTTTGAGTTGGGCCAAGTTGGACTCGTCTTTCTGGACGGATTTCTTTGAAAACTGTGAATAGCAGTCAAGGCATTCTTACATATGGCATTTTCTACAAAGTCACCTACCGCGTAATTGTTTAAAGAGATCTCATCAGATTTCAAAGTATAAGATAGCGCTAGCCATAGTTTATCATCTCTCAGTTTCACACCTGGAGATGGAAAAATTCACACTGTTCCAACTAGGATGAGTCAGACAGGCCCACATGTGGGAGTCATGCCATTTTAACACCCTAATTTCAGGAAAAAAAAATTTCAGGATGGATTCAGGATCTATATACATCTTCATAATAATTTCCATTCCATCGGAATCACCGACTTGTGTGTCGTCGTCAGTGCAGGCAGGTGGCGAGTGGTTCTGGCTCTGGGGCAATACACCTGGAGTTAGACATGGAGACATGGAGTTATACGCTCTGTGTGCCGTTCAGTTATTTTACTCATCCTCTCTGAGCCTCAGTTTCCTCTTTTGTAAAAAGGGGACCGTGGTAGGACTGACTACAAAGTCCTGTTCCAAGGTTTCTGTATGACAAAGCCTGTATAGATAATCCATTTAATTACCTGTATTTATGTATTTATTTGTGTACATATGTTTATATATTTATTGGGGGTTGATGTGCACATATTGCACATTCATATTTACAGCATTGTAACGATTGCTTCTGTACAATGTCACTGTCAGGTTCTGGAAGGTGGAACTGTGTCCTAAGTGTCCCCAGCACATGGCCTGGCCCAGTGAGTCTTCAGCAAATGCTTATTAACTTAATCTGCAGTGGGAGAAAAGTTTCATTGTGTGTGTGTGTGTGTGTGTGTGTGTGTGAGTGTGTTACGTGCCATTGAGCGGCTCAGACTCCTGGCGACCCTACGAATGAGTGGCGTCCAGGTCTGGTCCTCCCAGCCCTGCTCAGCTCCTGTGGACTCAGGCCTGTGGCCTCTTTCATGAAGTCAATTCACTGCACATTAAAAAATGCATTCTCAGAAAAAGCCTTTTCCTCCCCCTCCTACAGGAAGAGTCGATGCTTTAACAGCACGCTCTGTGGTCACAGGCCCCTGCCGCACCGGCATCACCGTTACTGCAGACGCAGGGCAGAACAAACGTGCTTCTGGAAGAAGTGGCCACGGGGGGGTGGCGGGGCTCACTCGGGGAGGAGACACGAGAAGGGCAGCTCTGGGGGCCTGGTGGTTTTGTGCGTGGCTGAGCACGTCCACTGCTGTGGCCTCCTGGTTAATTTTCATTTTGATTTGTCAACCTCACTGTATCATGGTGTGAAGAAAGCAGAACTCAGCGCTTCTCAGATTGACCAGAGATGTAGATGTGCATGTGTGTACACGTTCCTGTGTGTGTGCATGTTCACATGTGTGTGTGCACGTTCCTGTGTGTGTACATGTTCCTATGTGTGTGTGCATGTTCACATGTGTGTGTGCACGTTCCTGTGTGTGTGCACATTCCTGTGTGTGTACATGTTCCTATGTGTGTGCACGTTCCTGTGTGTGTGCATGTTCACATGTGTGTGTGCACATTCCTGTGTGTATGCACATTCCTGTGTGTGTACATGTTCCTATGTGTGTACATGTTCCCGTGTGTGTGCACGTTCACACGTGTGTGCACGTTCCTGTGTGTGCGCATTTCTGTGCGTGTGCACGTTCACACGTGTGTGTGCACATTCCCACATGTGTGTATATGTGTGATGCTGTGTGTGCAGTGGGCTGTTTCTGCCTCAGTGGGTGAGTGCAGCCCTCATCTGCAGCTGCCCCATGAGCTGAGAAGCTTTGCAGGGACCATGAAGGTGGGGTCAGATCTGACCTGGACGCACTTCTATGACTGTAGATTTGGTGATTTTTCACTTCATCTCTCCTGGACTGAATTTACTCACAACTGTTTGATAAAGAGTTTGGACGTGTAACTTCTGGTCTCGTCTGTCACCCTTTCAGCTCAGAGATGTCAAGATCCCATGCTTTCCCCCTGTGTGTCTGTTTCCTCTATCAAACCCAAACAAATCTGGACGTAGGTTAGCAGAGGTTTTATTTGAAAAGACTATTGCAGGAGGGGGAGGGGGTTGCTTCCATGGGGGTGCTCTGATCATAAGATCTGCAAGCGTCTCACAGGCCTGGCAGAAAAGGGCTTTTCTTTCGTAGGACGAAGTAAGCTGAGCTCTGGGAGTGTCCTTGTTTAAAGCAGGGACTGTGCTGTGTCAGGGTGAGGGGCTCAGGCTTCACAGTCCTGGCCCTGCGGGGAAGAAAGAAGCTTAACTGCAGTGTGGTCGTCAGTTAGCACTTTGTGTCTATTGGCCGGTTCAGCTAATCTTTTACGAGGCGAAGAGTGGAGATTTGCAGGGTCCACGTCTGACCTGGCCATAGGCATACGGGGGCATCGAGCGTCTTAGCCAAGTTCTTTGCAGTGAGCCGTGTCCTGGAACATGGAGGCTGGGGATTCTTTTCCTATTTCTGTTCTCCAGGAGCACGGGGCTCAGGGAAAACTAAACATTGTCGCCTCTAAACTCTGTCCTCTGGGGCCTTCCACAGGTGACCCAGCAGCTGTGCTGAGCACTGCCCATGCCCAGGAGAACTGGACGCTACTTCTGGCTTGTAGGAGAGAAGTGGCACATCCCTGTGGCACCTTTTGTCCTGGAGGCTGGACCAGGGTCCACGTTTCGGAAGGCAGGCAAAGGTCAGTGACAGGAAACTTTCCCACAGTCTTCACCAAGTACAGGGTTTGCTTCTCTCCAGTTACCAGTGGAAGTTGGAAGGTCTTGGGCTGGTGGTGTCGGACCAGTGACGTCGAGGGCCCAGGGTCCTTTCATCTTCTTGCTCCTCCTTCCTGGTTTGTGATTTTCATCTTCCAGGAAGAAAGATGGCGGTCGTACCTGTGGACACCACCTTTGCAGTCCAGGCAGGAGATGGCTTTGTCATTTTATTCAAGAAGTGACATCCTTGCTATGGACTTCTGGGCAAAACTCCTTGGCAAGAATTATGTCAGATGGTCATGCCTCGCTGTGTGGGCTCCTGGAACGCTAAATACAGCCTGCAGGGGACCCACCGCACTGTGAAACTCCTTGGATCTTGGAGCCTTATCTTAACCAGTCTGGTGAATTTACTCTCTATTATCTCTATTGGTCTGGCTATGAAATAATATGTTAAGTACTTACCAATTATCCAAGATTTTTTTCTCCCTCTGACACTAGATTAAAACTGAGGACAGGCCTTGTCCACTTGGTGACTGTGTACAGCTGGGCACCCGCCAGACCCCTTGGAGAAGCACTTTTTGGGATCCTCCCGAGATGCACGAATGATTATCGCTTTATAAGCTCATGTTTAATTAGTCTTTGTAGACTTGAGATTATGGAACCTGGGAGATCTGAATTTAGAAACACTAGGGATTTTCAGTGCAGAGGAAATGTGTGTTTAGAGAAAATAGGCTAAACTATAGTCATGTCTAAAACTGCCCTAAAGAGACATGCTGATCATTGTTTGATACATCAGATCATACCAAAATTGCCATTGATCTCGACTCTTCTGGAGGTGCGTGTCTGTTAGGTCCCCACCGACACCTGTGAAAAGAGGCCTCGAGGAAGCCGAGCACCTTCGGCTTTGCTCGTGCTCAGGATTCAGACCCTCGCAGCTATTTTCATCCTTGATAACTCCACTCAGCTCAAAAAAGAACAAAACTTATAAAAATCATGGCAATTCAAGAAGGACGGGAAAGACTCTGTCTGTGCCCAGCCATAGAGAGCTCTGTTACAGTGAGAGTTCTGTCTGGGAAAGGTTCAGGTAAGATCCCATTTTATCTAAACTAGGTCAGTCTTTGCTTTTCTCCTTCTTGCTTAACCAGCTGCTTGCTCGCTTGTGGTTTCTCCTGGTGCCTGTACTGAGAAATGTGTCCCAGTGTAATTACAAAGATAAAGGCTCAGTGAGCACAGCAGGGGTAGCAGGCAGAGGGAGTAACTGCATAGCTCAGAGCCTCTTCTCGCTGCTCAGTGTCAATGCTGCTTGGCTGAGGGTGGAGTTGTGTCCTGAGCGACCCATCTTGAGGGTTTGTGTTTGTGGAGCCAAGGACGGCTCCTTTTCCCTGTGAATCTGAAGTCCTTTACATGATATAAAATGAGTTTGCGTTTCTCAGGACGGCCAGCAGCACACCACCTTTGACGCGCTTTATCTCCAGGATAAGTGCTCTAGGTGGACAGCATCTGCCTCCTTCTGACTAACCATCAATCCAACCACCGATCTATCCATCTACCCACCCACCCATCCATCCGTCCACCTATTCATCCGTCATCCACCAATCCATCCATCCATCCATCCATCCATCCATCCATCCATCCATCCATCCATCATCTCCGGTCCTCCTTCTCTCTCTCCTTCCCTCCTTCCTTCTTTCTATCAACATCTGTTCTCACTACATCTCAGAAATGTTCTGGGTACCGAGGAGTCAGTGTGCCTTCATGGGGCTTTCATTGTAGTTGGAGAGGAGAGATGATAAAGCAGGTTGTGTGACGAGCGTGACAAAGTGGAGCAGTGTGATGTGATGCAGCCCTGGATGGAAGGTGTTCCTGAGCAGGTGCCAGAACAGCCAAGGCCAGAGCCACAGCTGGAAGCCCCTAAGAGGCGCCAGAGACGAGTACTTCAGGCAGATGGACCAGCGAGAGCAAGGATCCTCTCAGGAAAGGCCACGGCACCTGCCAGGGACAGACAGGAGGCCAGTGGGTACAGTCTTGGCTTGCGGAAGGGGAATTTGGAGCCCACAGCATGGCCATGCAGGTGAATGGTGCCCCAGGGGTTGTGTGGTACCCAGCCTCATGGCCATGTGCCTCCCTGCAAGACATCTGCCCACTGACACTCTGCGCCTTTGAACTGTCTGCATGTGGTGCCAACCCCCGGTTAAAGAGGAGAGCTCCTTGTGCCCTAAAGGGCCTTTGCTCACTAAACACACGTTGGGTGATTCTGGGGCTCAGCACCCTTTCCTGTCTGGCCCAGTGGGCATCTTGGCCAAGACTGCGGGATTCCTGGGATTTCCCTCCTTATAGGAAAGGGGTGTACAGAGGGTCCCGTGTGGGTCCCAAAGAGCAGCATAACCCAGGAAGGGGGGAGGCCCAGACGGGAAAAGGGCTGGCCTTCGTTAGAGAGAAAAGATAGTCTGTAAAAAACAAATTCTAAAGCATCACACTCATTGGGCTTTTTGTTTTGTGCTTAGGATTCACTTGTACTTCAAGGCAGCTTGCGCCACAGTGGAGTAAGGAACATACCTGAGCTCTGACTGCCAGGGAAAGCACAGGATCAGGGTGAGGTCCAGGAAATGCCACCCCTGCCTCCACGGGGAGCCATGCCTCCTGGACAAGGGGCCACCCGTGGGTGTCACTCCCTTCAGACTGGCAGCTGACAGGGGTCCAGCAGGTCAGCTGAGACAGGATGGGGCCCCGGGTCCAGCTGGAAAATGGGCCAGTGGACACAGCAATTGGGAAACCGTTTTGGTGATGAAAATACCAGCTTGAGAGCAGGATTTCAGAGCCTGCTCCAATGCCTGCTGGGAACTCCCAGAGATAACAGAGAATTGCAAAGCAGAGAGGAGCCCAGTGAAGGTCCTGACCGTGGGTTCCAAGCTGTGTTCTGAGGGGTCTCAGCTTTCCTGCAGGCGGCTGGAAGCTGCCAGGAGCAGCTCACAGACACCCGGGCGGGATGAGTTCCAAGCCCCATGAAACCAGCCCTGCTGGCTTAAAAACTGGCTTTTTTTCTTAAGCTATAATTTAGGTATGGTAAAATTCAATCTTTTTCGTATGCAGCTGTGTGAGTTTTGACACATACATACAGTCTTGTAACCACAACCACAATCAAGACACAGAACGCTCCACCCCCACCCTCAGCCCTGGCAACCACAGATCTATTTTCTGTCCTGATGGTTTCCCCTTTTCCAGAGCACCATGCAAACTGGATCACGCAGCATGTACAGCTTCGAGGCTGGCTTCTGTCTGTCTAGGAGCAGTATGTCCCTGAGGGCCCTTCAAGTTGCCAAATGTATGAGTTCCTCCCTTTGGCTGCTGACTAGTATTCTGTCGGTTTGTCCATCCATTCCCCAGTTAAAGGACATTGGGGTTGTTTTAACGTTGGGGTGATTTTAAAAATAAAGCTGCCGTCAAAATTGCATGCAGTGTTCTGTGTGACGAAGAGTTTCATTTGTAGTCCGGTGAGTCCTGAGGCTCGGGATTGCTGGTCATGTGGTCAGTTTCACCAGAGTGACTGTCATTTTTCATCTCCTGGTCATGAATGACAGCTCCTAATGTCCCACCTTCCTTCCAGCATGTGGTATTGCCAGTTTTTTTTTTTTTAAACCTGACCCTTCTAATAGGATGTCATGTCACAGAATCTCATTGTGACTTTGATTGGCATTTCCCCAGTGACTACTGATGGTGAATATCCTTCACGTGCTTATTTTCCACTTGCAGACATTCTCTGGCGACAATATATCCATTTAAACTTTTGTTTTGCTGGCTTTATTTCCTGTTATGTCCTGAAGTGCCTCCACAGATTTTATTATGGGAAAAAGAGAGTACAAAAAAATGACATAGCCTGATGGAACTGATGGAAGTTCAGGTGGAAATGCCACCTCTACCTCCCACGGCTGTGTCTGTCACTTTTCCCAAAATTCCAGATTCAGGTCTACGTCTAGTTTATTTTAGGATAACAGCACCTCCCCGAATAAGGCACCTCCCCCACAGGACCTGGATGGTGGCCACTTCCATTCTCCGCCCACAGCAGCAGTCCGTATCTGCTCACTGGGATCGGTGCACAGGAAGACAGAACTTTAATCAACCAACTGATTTCCCGTGACGCGCGTTACTCAATAGCGAATAGCTCATGTTGGTTCCTTAAGCACGTGTGGAATACGTGTAAAATGCAATCCCTGCCCACCAGGTCCTGTGTTTGGTGTGCAAAGCTAAGATCTATGTATTCAGAGAGAGAATTAGAAACATAATCTGTGACACGATTGAAACAGGAGGCAGGGTTTTATGGTGGGTATGGGGGTCCGCTTGGCAGAGGTGGGGCTTGAGTTGGGTGTAGAAGGGAGAAGGGCAGAGAAGATCGTGAGAGAGGACCCAGGCTGAGAAGGGCAGGTATGAGTGGTGATGGGGACACAGAGAGGGGACACCAGGCCGGAACAGAAGGGCCACACCCAGCGGTAGGGGTGGGGGTGGGGCTGGGGGACTGAAGTCACAGAGGCAGAGGCCAGAAGCCACATGATGGAGGGGCCTGTCTTGTAAAGCAGGAAACTGGCCTTGGCTTGACCACGGTCTACACTTTCCAGGCCATGGGTCCATTTTGGCGACGGCCTGGCTGGGGCCCCTGGGGTCAGCGGGCAAACGCACCTGCTGAATGAACTGCTTACCTGTCAGATTTCCACCACGGGGCAGACACCACTCCAACAAGAAATGTCTAACATTTTGTCAAACCAAGAATGTTGTGATGTGGAGCAAGAAGAGATGCAGACCCCGGGCTTCCCAGTGAGGAGGCTCCACAGTGAGGTCTCATTGATCGGCACGGTTATCGCAGAACTTTTCCTTAATTGCCTCGAGAAATACACACCAGTGCACTGCCGTTAAATCATTCTTGCTTTTAGCCACTTCACTCGTGCCTTAAACGTCTCCTCCTCAGTATCTTTTACTGAACAAGCAATCCATATGCACATTGATTAGACTGCACCAGAAACAGTGCTTCTTCTCACCTGGTTGTGGAAATGAGATCTATCTGCCAAGATGAAATCCGTGGTCCAGCCAAGGACCGAGCCCCTCAGGAGTCCCCTGTCTGGGCTGGCGTGGACGCGTCACTGACTGAGTTTTGATCCCTCAAAGCCAACCCACTTGTTGCGATTGTTTTCTAGGCTGTGTAGTCGAGAAGCACAAAATAATGGAGCCATCAATGGAAAACAACGTTGCTCAAAGGTCCACTAGTGAACTGGCTGGCGTCTTGTCCTGGGATTCACCAGCAAAGCCTAAAATAGTTACTGTCTGGGTCTTTGCAAATTAGCAGGCTGCCCCTGGCTGAGACAGTGGCAAGTGTTTCATAATGCCAGGCGCTCGTGTAATGGCTCGCCCCTGGGGAGCACCTTTGGTGTTCAGCAAACGCTTGCAGTGGGGCTCCGAGAACTGGGGGAGGAGGTGTCACGCGCCAGCTCATCTCTGAGAGGCCTCATATGGTTCTAAACGCACCTGGGGGATCTTGCCTGGTGCACGCATCGCTGGGGAACCTCAGCAGGCTTCTCGCAGTTTAAAGGAGCGTCAGGGAAACCCCCTGGCCCGCTGATGCCCACCCACAGAACTCGCCCCCAAGCTACTAGCTTTCTCGTGATTTGCATCCTTGTGAGATTCATAACTGTGTGAAATTGCATGAAACGTGCAGTGCATTTGATGGGCTCCGCCTGTGGCTACGGGCAGGGACAGAAAAAAAATTTATATTTATATATATATATATAGTGATTTTGAATTTAATGATCTCTGCAGTTACGCCGGCAGTGCTGGAAGGCGTGTACAGTCACCAAGGTGAGGGCAGCATTTTGCTGGGCAGCCGGCTTCTGTTGCGTCTCATTCTGAAGCCGGGAGATCCAGCAGCCTCCGTGTAAGCATGCTTAATCGGGAAAGAAAGAGGAGATTTTAAGCAACTCACTTCTATTCCAGAGGGCTATTCCAAAGCCCTCTGTTTGGTTCACTCTGGCCATTTCCTTTCCTCTGTCCCATCGAGGTAGGTGAGGGGTACACTGATCTGCGAGACTCTCGGGCCGCCCCGATCGCGGGCAGTTTCTCGGGCCAGAACCCTGAGCGATGAGGAGCCCGGCCAGTGTACCCCAGGTGTACCTCATTACGAGAATCACTCGGGGTGCCGACGAACTGCGCATGGGTCCCCGTGGGGATTCTGACTCAGTGGGTCTGCGGTGAGGTCGAGAGCCTGCGTTGTGTTGGAGAATGCTACGGTTTGGCAGGTTTGGGGAAACCCTGAATTTGCCCACAAGCAGGTGGTAATACCAGCTGACGTTTCCTGGGCTTCTTTCCTCTGCCACCTACCCTCTGGAGGAGGTGGCAGCACCTGCATTTCAGAGAGGAGGAAATGTGGGCTTCCCGGAGGGTCACTGTGCAACGTGTCCCTGCTGGCAGGGACCTGAGAGGAGGTGTGGGAGCAAGTGCATCCTGAGGAGTGTTCCCTCCATTCATCCATTCAGTCACGCAGATACACCATCTATGCTTGTACCTGTACAGTAGCACCTCAGTTTTCAAACATCTCCATTGACAAGCATTTCTGTTTACGAACGCCGTAAACCTGGAAGTAAATGCTTCAGTTTTTGAACACGAATTGGAAGCGAACAAGTCACGTGGCTCCCGCTGAGTGCAAGATCCTGAGGCCTAGCTGTCAGCTGGTTTTGAACGTTTTAGACCTGGAACGGTCTTCCGGAACGGATTACGTTCGAAAACCAAGGTACCGCTGTGTATGTACCCACACCCGTGGCCACACCCGCATCTTCGTTCAGTGCCGATCCCTGTGTCTGTACCTGCAGCCATACCAGCGTCTGTGTCTGTCAATGTCTACGTCTGTCTGCATGTAGCAATCCATGTCTGTATCCACATCCTACCTATTTATGTGTCAGCACCCCTGTGCCAGGCACTGGGGATCCCCACTGGCAAGTTGGGAAGGTCCCTGACTTCACAGAGCTTACATTCAAGGGTCGGGATGATTATCTAATCACATCTTCTTTGGCTGCAAAGGAGAAATGTGGGATCCTGACTGACTCTGGCTGTCAGGGAGAGTTCCAGAGAGAAGGCGTGGGACTGAGACAGGGTGAAGGGGCACAGAGCCCCCAGGAAGGGCTCTAGGAGGCCTTGTGCATCTGGAGAACTGCAAAGGCTGTTGTCCCTGGAGCAGGAAGCTGGTGACCTGGGAGGAGTAGGAGGCCAGGTGGGGGTTCGGGCTCCATGCCGAGTGGGGCCCACAAGCAGAAAAGGGTGGGGGATGGTTCTGCAGGGCGTCAGCTTGTCTTCAGGGCAGAACAACAGCTGCGGTTACATTTATCTTCTCAAATAGCCACGCTCCTCAAACTGGTGACACCAGACCCCATCTCTCTGCCTCCTTACTGACGTCTTCGCGACACAAAATTCCTAGTCTCGTCACGCTGAGCTTTTCAGAACTTCAGGACCCCGGCCCCTGTTCCCGGGATGTCTGACCTTCATCTGAGCGAAGGAAACCTTTCTCCTGGTGATGCGCTCATGGCCGGGCCGAGGCCATTGCCCAGAATCATTGAATGAAGCTGCGCTCGGCCCCAGGCCACGCCGTTGATTCTCAGTGATGAAAAACATCTTTAACTATTACATTGTTTTGTGCACCGGAAACTAATTAAAAAAATAATTAATAAAAATAAGTTAGAAAACAAGCAAAAACAAAAACAAAAACAAAAACAAAAAACATCTTAACGTCTCCAGCCTGCAAAGCATGTTTAACTTGGAGGCGATGTTTTGACCTGTAAATTACATAGGGACGAGGCCGTTCTGACGGCACTCGCAGAGTCGTGCAGGGAGCACCCCTTTCTTTTGCGAACCCCACACTTTTCCGCAGGAAACACACAAAGCGATTGCAGTCAGCGTGTGTCTGCCTCTAAGATGCCTTCTGGGAAGCGGTGACGCTGGGAGGTGTGACAGATGGGGACTCGTGGGTCCACTTTTCCTGAGTCATCTGTCCCCCTTTGCTCATCTCTGAACACTTCTTTTCCTTTAAAGATGTTTCTTTCTCATTGCAGAGGCCTCCATTCGGCAACTGACACTGAGATTGCTTGGAAAACCACCCTGACCGTCAAGATGAATGTAAAAATGGGTGTATCTGGAACTTCTGGACATGGTGAAAATGTGGGCCATCTGGAGATGTGAGTTCACAGATTGACAAAGTGAGTGTCTTGGCTTTAAAACGCCGGCCACTTGTCCTCATGTCTCCACAGCAAGTGGCTTTGAGTCAGGATGGGGCCGGTAAAGCCAAGCAGAGCCGCCACATACTGGATTGCTTCCAGGGAGCTCAAAGGTGGGGATCCGGCAGCTACCGCTGGCCTTCCCCTCCCTCTCTGAGCAGATGTTATGGCTGGAGTGGCAGTGGGGACACCGGGCCACCGTCCCAGCAGGACCACACTCCCAGTTTCCCTTCTAGGCTGATTCACACGGGGAGTCTGGATAAGAACGAGCATTAGTAATAAAAAAAAAAAAAGGAAAAAAAATGAGCATTAGTTAAAAACCAAAATGAAGAAAATAACTTTAGGAGGCTGGTTTACTGCTGTTTTATTGTGACAGAGAAAAACACAATAAATAGTTCAGAATCCCATTGCCTACTTATCACAATCTGAAAGTAATAAAGCCATGTCTTCCCATGGCTGGGAAGACAAAGGCATAGAAAGAACCAGTGCAAAAGCTGGTGCCCTGGCCGCCTAAAACCCTTCTCCCTCAGGAACGAAAGCCCCCATTACAAGAGTTTGTTTCAGTGAATCCTTTTAGAAATGTGTCTTAGTCTAGCAGCTAATTGCCTATGTCATGCGGGGTGTCAGCCGGGGTCTCTGGTCCCGCTCCCCACATAAGAACGCAGGACATGGTGAGGCCAAAAAGGAACACCCACGGAGCCACAGATAGGGGAGTCACACCACTATATTCTCACTGGCGGCTGGGTTGGAGACACAGGAAGCAGGAGCCACACGATCCGTAACCTGCCGTCCACTTCTCTGCCAACCAACCTCACTTGCTGACTGCAATCCGCGCTTGCTAGCTCAGCCACGGCAGTTACATCAGTGGCTGATGGCTAACCGGTAACAGCTGACGGCCAACTAGTCACAGCTGATGGCCATCCACTACCCGAGCCAGCACCTTCCCACGTGAGGCCGAGAGCCTGGAAACTGCTCTCTGGGACTCCGTCCCCACAATCACCAACCTTTCTCAGGCCAGGCCCTGGTGGGAGGTGTTTCCCTTTCCTGAACCAGCCCAAGGGGCGCACCGCACCCCTCGCAATGGTGGATTCTAGCAGTTGCAAAATTGGGTGGGTGTGGAGACAGAGTTTGAATGTGGACTCATCCACTTAGAGGTGAGGTGACCTGGACAGTAGCTCGTCTGTACAATAGATACAATTACATGAACAATAAAGGGTGATTGGAAGGACCCTATACGGCCCTCAGTAAAAATATAGTGATGGATGATTGTGGGATGGGGGTGCTGAAGAAAATGTTAATGCTGTGGGGGGGGGAGGGGGGCAGGGAGGGAGGAGGGGGAGGGGAGGGGAGCAGAGCAGGGGGAGGGGGAGGGGAGCAGAGCCGGGGGAGGGGAGGGGAGCAGAGCAGGGGGAGGGGAGGGGAGCAGAGCAGGGGAGGGGAGGGGAGCAGAGCGGGGGGAGGGGAGGGGAGCAGAGCAGGGGGAGGGGAGGGGAGCAGAGCAGGGGGAGTGGGAGGGGAGCAGAGCAGGGGGAGGGGAGGGGAGCAGAGCAGGGGGAGGGGAGGGGAGCAGAGTCGGGGGAGGGGGAGGGGAGCAGAGTCGGGGGAGGGGAGCAGAGCAGGGGGAGGGGAGGGGAGCAGAGCAGGGGGAGGGGAGGGGAGCAGAGCCGGGGGAGGGGAGGGGAGCAGAGCTGGGGGAGGGGAGGGGAGCAGAGTCGGGGGAGGGGGAGGGGGGCAGAGTAGGGGGAGGGGAGGGGGGCAGAGTAGGGGGAGGGGAGGGGAGCAGAGCAGGGGGAGGGGAGGGGAGCAGAGCCGGGGGAGGGGAGGGGAGCAGAGTCGGGGGAGGGGGAGGAGAGCAGAGTCGGGGGAGGGGAGGGGGGCAGAGCAGGGGAGGGGAGGGGCGCAGAGCAGGGGGAGGGGAGGGGAGCAGAGCCGGGGGAGGGGAGGGGAGCAGAGCCGGGGGAGGGGAGCAGAGTCGGGGGAGGGGGAGGGGAGCAGAGTCGGGGGAGGGGGAGGGGAGCAGAGCAGGGAAGGGGAGGGGAGCAGAGCAGGGGGAGGGGAGGGGAGCAGAGCGGGGGAGGGGGAGGGGAGCAGAGCAGGGGGAGGGGGAGGGGAGCAGAGCAGGGGAGGGGAGGGGAGCAGAGCAGGGGGAGGGGAGGGGAGCAGAGCAGGGGGAGGGGGAGGGGAGCAGAGCAGGGGGAGGGGAGGGGAGCAGAGCCGGGGAGGGGAGGGGAGCAGAGCCGGGGGAGGGGAGGGGAGCAGAGCCGGGGGAGGGGAGGGGAGCAGAGTCGGGGGAGGGGGAGGGGAGCAGAGTCGGGGGAGGGGAGGGGGCAGAGCAGGGGGAGGGGAGGGGAGCAGAGCAGGGGGAGGGGAGGGGAGCAGAGCCGGGGGAGGGGAGGGGAGCAGAGTCGGGGGAGGGGGAGGAGAGCAGAGCAGGGGGAGGAGGGGTGGTCTACGTCCAGGTTTGCTCGCTCAGAAGCTGCTGGCTGAGTCCAGGATGAGATGTTCGTCTGTGGCCTCATTAGAGTCCTGTTCTTAATGAGCTGAGTTAGGGCCAGTCCTGACAGAAATACCGAGATGTCCAGCCACGCGGAAGTGGGCAGAGAGGAGAGACGACAGGGGACAGAGGCCTGATTGACTCCTTCTCGGCCTCCTTTACGTGTCGGAGGTGGATATGCCAGAGGACACCCTTTGGCTTCTTGGATAATTACCCAAATTTGGATCTCTTTGCTTTAAGGTATTTTTTTCCCCCAGGGAGCTCAGCAGAGAAGCAGGTGCCAAAGACGTTTCTGTCATTGCCAAGCTGATCATTTATATGATTTCCAGCAGCACTGCCGTGGAGAGCACCTGTGAGGACATTCCTCAGGGGCGAGAACTCACAGGGAGGAGATGCGGATGCAGCCTGTCGCTTCCTGCGGCCTTCGCGTCCAGAGGCTTCCTCAGAGCGTCCTCTCCACGGCGTCGGTTTGCATCGTTGCCCTGCTCTCCTTACTGTGTACTCACCCTCTTACAACCTCCCCTGAGGGGCTGTGACTTCATGCATGGAGGTGGCCCCGGACTGAGGACGGACGGGAGGTGGGGGGTGGGGGGGTCCTGGCCTCTCAGTTGGAGGACTGAGTCAGATGCCCGGCTCTGCAAAGTGGGGCCTAGGGGCATGTGACCGTCTGGATTTGGGGGTTGTGATACCCACTTTACTTGCTCCGCGGGGTGATTGTGATAATCAGGGAACCAGGGTACATGCAATAGTTGGAGGGCTACAAAACACTGTGCAAATAGCAAGTAAGGGTGTTGGACAGATCTGTCCGAGGTCACAGAGCCAAAGATGCTAGGAAGGGTCCAGATTCCGGGCCTGCTTGTCTTGGCACTGCCTCCTGGGCACTAAGAGAAAGGGCGGTGGGGAGCAGGGTGGGGCAGGCGCAAGCGCTGAGCAGTGGTTGGGGTCTCAGCTGGAGACGGGCTGTCTGGTCTGATGTCTGATCTCAGATGTACCCCAGCGCTGGCCCCACCTGGAGGCGCTTGTGTTTTTGTTATGCATCGCTGCTGGGAGGAGGCTGGGAGGTGGGGACGCCCCTCACGGGGCAGCTGCCATGTTGCCAAGGCCAGTGGTGCAGAGAGGGGGCATGGGGGCCATCAGCAGCCAATGGCCTGACAACGAGGGGTGTCTGCACCAGCGCACTCAAGGGCCTGCGTCCCTGAATTAGTCACAATATACAACATCAATATACGCCGTAGGCGGGACAGCATTCATGCAGGACGTGGTAATCCCTACACTAAATAGTAACTCAGTGAGAAGAGACGGAAACCAAGCTTCCCTGCTCGCTCACCCCGCCTCGACTGAAATCGACTACTAAGAAGATTTGTGGAGAGCAGAGTGTGGAGCCTTTGGACTCCATCCACGACATTCGGCAGCAGTCCCTGGAAGTCTGCCTGCGGCGCCACTGGCCTCCTGCTGCCTGGCTCGGCCACAGCCACCACTGCCCTGAACCCAGTGCCTCCCCGAACCCAGCTGCTTCTCCCACAGGCCCACACCCGCTCGGCCAGCTGTTTGGGAATCTGCTTTGTGACCAGCAGCCATGGAGCCATGGAGTGAGAGGGACACGGCAGCTCCCCTCGCCACCCCTAGGTCACAGACGGGCAAAGTGAGGCCTGCAGAGGTGAGGTGGCTCCCCAGATCACTCAGCTGGGGTTCAGCCCTCCCCACAGCCTGTCTGACCACCACCGAAATGGAGTCCTTCTCACCTGCACCCTACGGCCTGATTTCACCAAGGTTCTCACCATGTCTCACCTGAATCACCACCGCTGCTTCCCAAGTGACCCTTGCCGCTGTTTACTCTTCATAAGACCCACTCTCCTTAATGTCACAGGATGGAGAATTGTACAGGGCACATCTCAGGCTGGCACTTCGGGGTTTAAAGTCCTTACAGGGTGAGTATCTGCTAAGTGGGGAAGGGCCTGAAAGCTGATCTAGACATCTGCCCCGTTCCCCTCCCTGATTCTGTGGAGCCAACTTTTCACACCGGTGCCAGTCACGTTTGAAGGTATCGTTACCCATGAAGTCCTTATCGGGGTAATGGCAGCAAAAGCGTGGCTCCTGCGAGCACGACGGACTCGTGGGCGGAGCCCGAAGCATTTTCAACACCAGACCCACTGAAGCAAGGCCTCCGGCCGTGGGTGCGGAGGGGCTCCTCAGAGGATCCTGACTGCGCCCTCCTGGATGGGGGGGCCCCCTATGAGATGCACAGGGGAGGCCTGGATTTGTGAGTCGTACACAGATTTGGGGGTGCTAATCCAAAACTATGAGCACAAACTTAGGGAGAGAACTTGGAAAGGCCGTCTCCATGAAAATCCATACTCCATCTCCTTGTGACCATAGAAAAGAAATCCTGTCACTCTCCCAAAGCGCCTACAGTCTGGTCAACCATCCTCGGAAAGCGTTTCCTGGATTGTGTGGTGAGGACTTGGACCTCTAGGGTTCCGACGACACAACCCATCAGTGTTCCTGTGATTCCCACGGGGGTGCCACAGGGAGCGCCGGGTACCGGCATGCGTCCCGCCGACCAGGAGCGATCTCCCAGCACCTACTACGTCCTTCTTCCTTTGGCTTCTCGGACCGGACTGTTAGAACCCCTCCGTTCTGTTTCTCTGCTTTGTGTCAACACTGAAGGGTTCTCCTGTCCCATCAGGAAGCTCAGGATTCATAGTCCTCTGGGGAATATGAGCAAGAAGGACAATCTGATTAAAGACAGAAGACAGATTAATGACCAAGGCGACATCTGTTCGAGCAGTCGGTTTGCAGGTGGCCCCAGATGTATGTGGATACGTGGAGGCCATGCCTTATCCTTACGTGTCTAATTTCTGTGGACAGATTTATGAGTCCCAAGAAGAAGAAAAGGGGTTTGCGGAGAAGCAAATCTGGGGAGGGGACAACAAAGAGTCTGGATAGTCTTTGTTTTATGAACGACACGCGACCTTGACGCGCTTCACGCCCCAGTGTCCACCATGGAACCAGAGTGGGGTGACGGGCTCTCAGCCACCTCCACGCTCCCCAAGGCCCCCTTTCCTCTAATGGGGTGTCTTCTTGGGGGGGTCATGCGCTCACCTCTGCTTTGTCCTGCTCACACATGCTGCTCGATGCAGCAGGCCTGAACTGCAGGTGACCAGGTTTCCTCGTGGCGCCATGTTTGGGGTGGCTGCTGTGTGGGCCGTGGAGCTGGATCCACTGCGCTCATGAAAATAACGGTTGTAGACACTCCTCACCATCAACTGGTATCAGGTGCTATTTGAAGCTGAATTTAGGTTCATTCTTTTAGGTCTTGTAAGACCCTTATGAAGTAGGAATCACCATGGACCCCCCAAACTCTGTGCACAATGGGGAGCCTAAGGTTGAGTTACTCACCCCAAGTTGCAGCTAGTAAGTGGCAAAGCTGGACTGAGACACAGACACTTGGCTCCAGAGGCCGCGCTGAAATCACGATGCTACATCCTAACTGGAAAAAGAAAGAGGAAGTTCCCTCGAACAGCACCCCTTTCTTAAGAGGAACAAACACGAGAACAAAAACAAACCAAAACGAGAACGAGTGACATTTCCAGGCTCCTGGAAGGGAGCCAGTTGCTCGTCAACAGCCGACCCTGTACTTAGTACCCTGATCCTGCCAAGCCCCTGCTGCTCCAGAACAAACCGCGAGAGCATCTGTCACATGGGTGGCGTGGAGCCGGACCGCACAGCACACAGGAAGTGTGCCCCGCACAGGAGGCCTCGGGGTGCTGAGGATGCAGAGGGAGGGCTGAGGGTGGGGCTGGCTGCTGGGCTGGGCTCAGCCTCATTCCTGCCCCAGGTCCCCTTTGCTCCTTTCCACGCCGCCTCACCCGTCTTCCTGCTCCTTCTCCCTCTGCTCCAGAGGGACCTGACCTGGCCTCTCCCACAGCCCATATGTCAGCTATGACCTCCTGGGACCCTCCCCACCACCCCTGCAGCCCCGCGGAGACCTTGGCCCTCTCCGGCCCTGCCATGATGGGACAGGTTCCTACCAGTCTTCCAGAGCACAGGGAGCTGTCACTCAAGGCTGTGCCCGCCTCTCTGGGCCTTCCTACCGGTCCTGCCACCCGCTCTTCCCTTTGGTGTCGGGCTCAGTTTACATAGAGGCTGAGCCCCCATTAGAGTTCACTCTGGAACACGCGTCACGTGTCATCACTTATTCCACGTGTGTTTCCCTCACAGGATCATCAGCGCCAAGTGTGTGGGGTCTGCTGCTCACTGAGAGCCCAGGGCCATCGCAGGGCCAGCACGTAGTAGGAGCTCAGGGTTTGAGTGAGAGAATGAACAAAGGAGGGATGGCCTGGTGACAAATGCCACCCGGACCCCGTCTTCTCCCTGAGTCCTCAGCAGGGATGCATTGCTGGGAGAGTCTGATCTTCCCGCTTCTCCTGTCCTTCAAATTTGGGGAGCGCGAGGCCCAGAGGAGGTGGAATTCCCTGCTGTTTGTGTCCTGCCAGGTTCTCGTTCTTGCAAAAAGCCCCCCTCCCCATGCTGTTCTCTCCTTCACCCCGGGGTCCTCTCGGCATTGACCTTTTCTGAGGATTCTGATTCCGCTGGCCTGAGTGGACCCAGGCAGGACATTTCACCGACGTCCCAGGTGGTCTCAGTGAGCCAGGCTGAGAGGGCTTGCTGTCCCTGGGAGCAGAGCTGGGGCCCACAGCACAGCCACCCTGCTTTCGCCAGGCTCTTCCCCTCCCCTCTGTCTTTGTACAACTTCCAGGGGACCCGTGGAAGAAGGAGGGACTTGCTCTTCTGTCTCTCTTTGGTCTCCTCTATCTGCTCAACAAGAAACACGTGGGGCCTAGCGCTTGCCAGCTACGCTCTGAGTGCCGAGGATGTGGAGAGGGACACGAGTGCCAGCCTCTGTGCCCTCACACCGGCAGCCCCTGCCTGGCTGGCCAGAAACGTCCCCTCTCACCCGTGAGTGCCCCACCGCCGAGCTCGTCCAGGGCTTGCCAAGGAGGCTCCCAGTCCTGGTCAGACACTCCTAGGAACCCTCTCCCAGCAGCTCTGGGAGTCATCAAGCTGATCAGAATGTGTCCTTGATGGAAAACTCAGCCAGGGAGACACCAGTGTTTTACAACCATCTTAATAATAGGATGATGTCAAGCAAACATTGTCAGTCAGTTCTCCATGGAGAGAACCCTGAGATCGCCACTCTTCTACCCACCTGGGCCATGATGGATGGACCTGCTACGGAGAAAATGTGAAACGAAACTGAATTTGGTGGCAATACAGTTCATGAACAGAGGCTTGAAGGACCCCAGGAAGGGGCTAAGCTCTCGTTTCTCTGACGTTGTTCACCTGATTTGCCTTTGATGACTGACCGCTTACCCTCCTGCCACCCAGAAAGGTTCAAGGTAAGTCCGTCCCAGAGGCCCTCTCTTGAAGAATGCCTCCAGCTTCCAAACATGAGCCCATAGAGTCATGACAGAATTACAAGGTAGCCCAGTTGAAGGGAAGAAGAAAGAGAGAAAGGGACACAAATTCTGGAATTAAGTGTCGGCAAGTTCAGTTTTCATCCAGGCAGGGTGAGACAACTGAAAGAAGTGGCACTGCCTTGTAACGTGTGCAACATGCCAGAAGTTATCTGTAAAGGGATGTGCAATGGGCAGTGAACTGAACAGCTGCCCTACAAATCTGGATTAAACCTTACACTGGCTTTAATATTTAATTCATCATCAGGAGTCGCATTTCCACGAACCACAGTAGCAGTTCCGGAAAGGCTTCAGAGTGTATTGGTTTATTATTATGATTCCCCTAAAAATCATCCTTTAAATAGAGCATGGAATCTGTTGCATTTTATTGTATTATATTAAAAGAAAACACAACAAAATCAAATGTCATTGACTACTTGACATTGCTGGCTTCAGTCCAGTGCACAAAGGACAACTTTAATTCATATGTTACCAGAACAGCTGCAGTAATATCCTAAAAGAATCGAGTACACATGCTTATTCTCTCTTGATTTAGTTTGTGATTTTACAGAAAATTGGCTAGAAGTTTGATAATGAAATGTGATATGGTACAAGAGGAAGGTTTACACAGCAGAGTGCTCAAAGACCGGACTGGAAAATGGCTTGGAGTCTGGGTATCTCATTGTACACGTCACGATCAGTAAAGCCTCCGGCTCAGCAGTGCTCCCCACATGTGTATGAGTGTGAATCTCGTAATTCAGCTTTAAATTCAGATTAATTAATCTAAGTGGAGGTTGATGAGTTAGATAGATATAAAGGAGAAAAAGTACAGAGGGTGCCAAAAAAAAGTGTACACATTTTATGAAAGGAAAAAACTGTCTTAAAATTGTAACACTCAATATAGACCGATAACAAAAGATGAACGCAAGTCACGTTACAAGAGGTGCTCAAAGTGGTTACCACAAGCACGATTTTAATAGTTTTTTCCTTTCTTAAAATGTGTATACCTTTTTGGCACCCGCCGTCTACAGCACAGTGTGACCAACCTACAGTGAGTGAGACTCCAGATGAAATGGCTCATGAGACAATTTGCACACAGGTACCTGTGCTGCTGGGCGCTGGGCTGCTGCTCACCGAGTGGCAGACGCCTCTGACTGACACCAGGGGCTCAAGGGCAACATCAGAAGCCTTCTCCGCCAGGTACCTCCGCTGCATCAAAGTCATGCCCTTGGATGAGAGGGCCATGGGACCAAGACGCTGGTGCTGAGTCCTTCAGAAAGAGGCTGGAGGAGACGGGTAGACGTGGGCGGGGCTTGGCTAGGGTGGGCTGGACCTGGACCTGGAGGAGCGGCAGGTGGAGCGGGGTGGTGGGGAGGCGGGCGTTTTCTGGAGGGAAGACAGAGACGAGCAAAGTCACCCAGGGAGGGAGGAGAAAGGGTGTGAAGGACCCAGCAGAGAAGACTTCGGCTGTGTCACAGGTTGTGCGATTCGGCCACACGACCTGTGAAGGTGGACCTCATGAGGGACAGTTGGGGAGCTCAGCAGAAGAAGCGAGACTCAGTGAGGAGCTCGGGAGCCTGTCTGGGTTACTGAGCCAAAAATAAAGTAGTAACAAAAACACACCGTTAAAAGAAACCCAAAACTCCTCCAGTTTCCAGTTCATCATCCATCTAAGCTGTTGGGTTGTGGAAAGGACAAGTGATAATGATAAAGAAGGCTCCACCCAGGAAATGTGTGAGTATGCAAATGGGGGCGGGGGAGGGCTTATCAGCTTCCAAAACCCTCTAGATCTGCTTGCCCAAACCACAGTGTATACGGCATTCTCTGGGGACTGCACAAAAGAGAAATATTTCATGGGTAGTGCCCACAGACTGTCTGCCTCCAAACACAGAAACAAAACCCCCGTTGTTTCCTAACCTGCTACATGGAACTCAGTGCAGCCCCTGTGCAGGGAGCGGCAGGTCAAGCTGGCCTACCGTTCCCACACCACAGGATTAGCGCACAAAGCCCAACACAAGGCGTTCCCTCCTCGGGCTCTGCCCATCTTTGGGGAAAGCAAAGGCTGGCAGCTTCCCTGTGGTGAGAGCCTGGCAGGTGTTCTCTGCAGTGGTTATTCCACCTTCCCTCCCTGTCAGCGACTCATAAGAGGATGTGATACAGAGCCAGTGTTCTGTTTCCTTTCTTTCTTGTCACTTTATTTTCTTTCTTGTCTAGCCCCCACAGTTTGCATGGGGGCTATTCTGAAGTACTCTAATTGTTTCCCGGAAGAGGTGATGTTGCCTTAGAAAGCTAAAAGCCCCACCATGTCCTTCTTGAGGACACTTGTGGCTCATTCCCTTAAAATATGTAAATGTGCCACTGTCTCTGTGTAGAATGCACAGCCTGGATCTCTCTGGGCTGATTCCTCAGATTTGAAGATTTTCTGACAGTTTGAGCACTAGAAACAATGGGGGCGGGAGGGAGAGGAGGTGAGAGAGAGGAAGAGAGAGGGAGAGAGAGAGATGGAGAGAGAGAGATGGAGAGAGAGGAAGAGAGAGGGAGAGAGAGAGAAAGGGAGAGAGAGAGAGGGAAAGAGAGACACTGGGGGAGCAGGCAGCATGGAGCAGCTTGTGTGTCTTCCTTAAAAGAGACACCGGAGCTGACAGACCCATCCTTTTATTTCCGTGTTAGGACCTCCAGAGCATTCTCATTTTGGTAGCAATCTTTTAGAAAAGATACCATTTTCAGCAAAACACACACACATCTGAGTCACTGGGGTGATGTTTGCGGTGGCGTTTTGTAGATGAATCGCTGTTGTGTAGTGTTTTGTGAGCAAGGCGTTCTTAACAGCGGCAGGTGGGCTAATCCTCTCCTGGTGGAGACAACCCCATGGTTCCTGGCAGATTGCTGAGCTTTTGTTTCTACTTCCTGTCCAGCGCTAGGACCAGGATTCATCCTCAGAACCCAAAGGGGAGGTCCTGGGCAGTGATGCCAAACCCTTTTGGATATCTGACCTTTTTGAGTCAGGTGGCCTTTCCGAAAGGGCACAGGCATGGGAGAGAAGTCTAGGTGGGACCAGGTGAGGTGCGTTTCAATACAGCAAGAAGATATATCAATTATAAACATGTACGCACCCAATAGCAGACCAGCAAACTATATGCAGAAAAATGGACGGAATTGAAGGGAGAAACACAGTTCTACAAGAATAGTTGGAGACGTCAATAGTTCCACTTTCAATAATGGATACAACAACCAGATGAAAGATAGGTAAGGAAATAAAGGATTTAACACAATAAAACAACTAAATCTAACAGACCTGTAAAGAATACACCACCGGACAACAACATACACATTTTTCTCAAGTGCTCATGGGACATTGTCCAGTATAGAGTATATGTTAGACTAAAAATTAAGTTTAAGTATATCTTAAAAGATAAATCACACACAAAGTTCTCCTCCGACCACAATGAGATGAAGTGAATAATCAACAACAGAAGTAAAATTGGAAAGCTGACAAATTTGTGGAATTTGATCAATCAAAGAGGAAATCGCAAGAGATATTCGACAATTCCTAGAAACAAATGAAAATGAAAACAAAACATACTGAAACTTATGAGACTTAGCAAAGCAGCGTGAGGAGGATATTTATAGCCATAAATGCCTAAATTAAAAACAAGAAAGATCTCAAATTAGCAACCTAACTCTACAACTTAAAGACCCAGAAAAAGAAGAACACACTAAACCCAAAGTTAGCACAAGGAAAAGAACAATAAATATTTGATAAAAGGTAAATGAAGTAGAAAATGAAAAAATTAGAGAAAAATCAATGAACCCAAAGATCAACAAAATTGACAACTCGTGAGCTAGCTAGACTAAGATTTTTTTAAAAAAAGAGGAGATTTAATTTACTAAAATCAGAAATAAATGTAGAGGCATTATTATCAATTCTACACAAATAAAAAGTATTATGAGAGAACTATGAATAATTGTAGGCAACAAATTGGGTACCTTAGATGAAACGGACAAGTTCCTAGAAATACAGGATCTAGCAAGACTAAATCACAAGGAAGTAGACGATCTGAATAGACCTGCAACTGGTGAGGAAATTGAATCTGTAATCAGAAATCTCCCAGCAAATAGAAGCCCTGGACCTCATGCCTTCACTGGAGAATTTTACCAAACAATTAAAAACCTTCTACCCATCCTTCTCAAACTTTTCCAAAAAATTGAAGATGCGGGAATACTTTCTCACTCATTCTATGAGCACAGCATCAGCCTGATGTCAAAGCCCGGCAAAGACACTACAAAAATAAAACTACAGATCAATGTCACCCTATGGACATTGATGCAAAAAATACTCAACAAAATACCATCAAACCTAAATAAGTAGCATATTAAAAGCAGTATGCACAATGACTGAGATTTATTCCTAAAATGCAAGGATGGGTCAATATATGAAAACCAATCAATGTAACACAACACATTAAAAGAACGAAATAAAAAAAACCATATGGTCATTAAAACTGATGCAGAAAAAACATTTGACAAAATTTCAACATGCTTGTTTGAACAAACTGGGATTAGAAGGAAATACCTCAATACAATGAGAGTCATATATATACCACAGCAAACGTCATCCTCAATGGTGAAAGATGAAAGCTCTTCCTCTAAGATCAGGAACAAGGTAAGGATACCCACTGTCATCATTTCTGTTCAACATGGTACTGGAAGTTCTGGCCAAAACAATCAGGCAAGAAAAAGAAATAAAAGGCATCCAGCTGGAAAGGAGGAAGAAAAATGATCTCTGTTTGCAGATAATATAATCTTATAGGTAGAAAAACCTAAATATTTTATACACACACACACACACACACACACACACACACACACACACACACACTCTGTTAGAACTAATAAATAAATTAAGTGAAGTAGTTGGATATAAAGTCAACACTCAAAACTCAGTTTTATTTCTATGCATAAACAGAGAACAATTTGAAAAGGAAATTACAAAAATCATTCCATTTACAATAGTATGAAAAAGAATAAACTACTTAACGATTAACTTAACCAGTAAAGTGAAAGATTTGTAAAGTGAGAACTACAAACCATGGCTGAAAGAGATTAAAGATGGCCTAAATAAATAAAAACACATCCCACGTCCATGGTTCGAAAAAGTTAATCTTGTTAAAATGCCAATACTATCAAAGGGATCTACAGATTCAATGCAATCCCAGTGAGAATCCCAATGATGCATTTTTTAAATTAGTTTATTGGGGTGACAATCGTTAGTAAAATTACATAGATTTCAGGTGTACAATTCTGTAATACATCATCTATAAATCCCCTTGTGTGTTCACCACCGAGAGTCAGTTCTTCTTCCATCACCATATATTTGATCCCCTTTACTCTCATCTACCACCCCCGTCTCCTCTTACCCTCTGGTAACCACTAAACTATTGTCTGTGTCTATGAGTTTTTGTTTCTCATTTGTTTGTCTTGTTCTTTTGTTGTTTTTGATTTATATACCACATATCAGTGAAATCATATGGCTCTCTGCTATTTCTGTCTGACTTATTTCGCTTAGCATTATAATCTCAAGATCCTTCCATGTTGTCACAAATGGTCCTATTTCATCTTTTCTTACCGCCGAATAGTATTCCATTGTGTATATACACCACAACTTCTTTATCCATTCATCTATCGAAGGACATTTTGATTGTTTCCATGTCTTGGACACCGTAAACAAAGCTGCAATGAACACTGGAGCACACGTGTCTTTAAGGATAAATGTTTTCAGATTTTTTGGGTAGATACCCAGGAGAGGGGTTGCTGAGTCATACGTAATTCTATTCGTAATTTTTTGAGGAACCTCCACACTGCCTTCCATAGTGGCTGCACCAATGATGTATTTTTAAAGAAATAACAAAACTTCACCCTAAAATTCGTATGAAAACTCAGGGGACCCTGACTAGCAAAAAACAATCTTGAAAAGAAAGAACAAAACTCCTGTATTCACACTTCCTGATTTCAAAACTTACTACAAAGCTATAGTCATCAAAACAAGATGGTGAGGCACAAACATGAACAGAGAGACTGTGGAATAGAATAGAGAGCCCAGAAATAAGCCTATTGGTCACATATATGACCACGTGATTTTCGAGGGTACCATGACCATTCAATGGGGGAAAGGGACAGTCTTTTCAACAAACAGTGCAGGAAAACTGGACATCCACATGCAAATGAAATTGGATGCTTACCTAATGCCATATGTAAAATTTAACTCAAAATGGATCAAGGACCAATATGTAGACTCTAAAACTATAAGACTCCTAGAAGAAAACATAGGAGAAAAGTTTCATGACTTTGGATTTGGCAATGACTTCTTGGATATGACACGAAAGGCAGAGAATATAAAAGAAAAAATAGACAAATTAGACCTTATGAAAATTAAAAACAAAACAAAACAAAAAACAAAAACCCTGTGCATCAAAAGACACTATCAACTGAGTAAAAAAGCCAGTTCACAGAATCGGAGACAATAGTTACAAATTATATACCTGATAGGAGAATACTATCCAGACTATATGGAGAACTCCTAAAACTCAGAAACAGACAAACAGACAACCCTATTCCGAAAAGGCAAAGTACTTGAATAGACATTTCTCTAAAGAAGATATTCGAATGGCTAATAAGCCCATGAAAAGATGTTCAACACCACCAATCTTCAGGGAAATGCAAATCAAAGCTACAGTGAGATCCCACTCTTACCCATTAAGATGGCTGCTACTTTAAAAAAGAAAGAAAATAACGAGTATTGGTAAGGATGTGGTGAA
Organism: Rhinolophus ferrumequinum; assembly: GCF_004115265.2. Lineage (NCBI taxonomy): Eukaryota > Metazoa > Chordata > Mammalia > Chiroptera > Rhinolophidae > Rhinolophus > Rhinolophus ferrumequinum. The sequence goes on from NC_046306.1 coordinate 2,089,795, forward strand.
ACTGAACCCTTGTTGGTAAGAAAGTAAAATGGAATGACTTCTGTGGAAGGCAGTATGGTGGGTCCTCAAAAAATACCACCCTAAGAAATACATATATATTTAGCTCTAAAGAAGGCAGCAATGATGGCACAAAGGAGTAAAAAGACACAAGACATAGAAAAACAACAAAAGGGCAGATGTAAATTCTATCTTAAATGGATTAAATGCTTAAATCCAAGTGAAAAGGCTGAATAGATAAAACCTGTACAAACTGTGATCCAATGTATGCTGTCTGTAGGAAACACTTTAGATTCAAACACATGAAACGACTGGAAGTAAAAGGATGTATATTATATAACATGCAAACAGTAATCAAAAGAGAACTGGAGTGTCTCTACTAGTATAGGACAGAATCCACTTCAATGCATAAAATTGTTACTGGAGACAGAGGTATATTTTCCAAGGCCAAAAGGGTCAAACCACCAGAGACACAGTGATTATACACATATTTCCGCTTAACAATAGAGCCTCCAAATACATGAAGGACAGACGGGATTGAAGCCAGAAATGCACAATTCAGCAATAGTTTGGAGATTTCAATACCACACTTTCAATAGCAGATAGCTCAAGTAGGCAGAAGACCAGTAAGGAAACAGAACTGAGTTTTCAACACTAAACCATCCAGACCGCGCATAAATCGACAGAGCAGTCTACCTAACAGAAGCAGAATACACGTTCTTTTCAAGCTCATGTGTAATACATTTTAAAGGATTGTAATAATTCATAATAGGCTCTCTGGCCACAGTGGAATTAATGAAAATTAATAGTGAAAGGAAAGTTGGGAAATTCACAAATACTTGGAAATTAAACCACACACTTTTATGTAACCAATGGGTCAAAGACGAAATTACAAAGGGAATTAGAAAATACTTTGAAGTGAATGAAAACAGAAACACAACAGGCCAAATATCTGGGATACAGCTAAAGAATCTCTTAACCAGTCTTTAAAAGAGAAAGAGCTTCAATCAATAACCTCACCTTCCACCTTAAGAAACTACAAAACACAGAGCAGACTAACCACAAAGCCAGGAGAAGGACATGACCAAGATTAGAGTGGAAACAAATTAAATAGAGAATAGAGAAACAATAGAGAAAACCAACAAAAGCAAACTGGAAAGATTACTCCCAACACACTTTAGCGATGGTGCAGCAAGTATGGAGATCTGACAATCAAGTTTGCAAACTTGTTGCAACAACGTTGCTAATTGTTTTTGGTATCAGAGGGATTATTCATTATGAATTTGTAGCAACTAGACAAACAGTTAACCAAGTTACTATTTGGAAGTGCAGAATAGCCTGCGTGGAAAAGTTAGATGAAAATGCCCTGAACTTTTCACCAACAATTCATGGCTCTTGCATCACGACAATGTACCAGCTCACGCCGCACTGTCTGTGAGGGAGTTTTTAGCCAGTAAACAAATAACTATATTGGAACACCCTCCCTACTCACCTGATCTGGCCCCCAGTGACTTCTTTCTTTACCCAAAGATAAGGGAAATATTGAAAGGAAGACATTTTGATGACATTCAGGACACCAAGGGTAATACGACGACAGCTCTGATGGCCATTCCAGAAAAAGAGTTCCACAATTGCTTTGAAGGGTGGACTAGGCGCTGGTGTTGGTGCACAGCTTCCCAAGGGGAGTGCTTCAAAGGCGACTGTAGTGATATTCAGCAATGAGGGATGGAGCGCTTTTTCTAGGATGGGATCGCGAACCTAATTGTCAGATCTCATATAATTTAAGTTTGTTTCGTGGGAATGTGGTGGGGGAGGGTGTGTGTACGCAGGGAAGGTGTCACACACACACATGCTTCGTGCCTCAGGGGAAATCCCTACGAAAAGAAGCACAAAAGGACCTTTTTCGGATTCTCCTTGGGCACATGTTGAGAAAACAGACACGAGCTTCTGGGGACAAACCACGTGCAGCAAAAGGAATTTTGTCTTGGCAAAAATTCTTCGGGGACTTCAGGACCCCTGGATCAAAATATCACATGTTCTTTCAGATGGTTTCCATTTGTCACTCTTAATCTCTACATAGTTTTTACTTTTCCCTGGCTGTGGACAGTGTAATTATTTAAATAAATGCATGTTTTAAAATTTCGATAATGTATTAAAAACCACATTCGCAGGAGACCAGTTTGTCATTGTCATTCATATTTAATTTTCCCAGGCTGGTGAGTGACAAGGGTTTCCTTACTTTGAAGTTGCATTTCCTTGATTAATTTTGATAGATAGGTTACATTTGTTTCCTCTTTTGTAAAACAAATGCTTGAGATCACTGCCCATTTTTCTGTTGGACAAACATATATTAAGGAGATTGCTATGCTAAGGCATGAACCCTTTGTCATGTATGATGCAAATATGTTCCCAATTTGTATAGTTTTGTGTCTGTGTCTGATACAATGTTATTTTGTCAAATCTATCAGTATTCAGTATTTAGGAGTTCTAGCTTCATGCCTAGAAAAATTTTTCCTTTCAGCAAAATTGCATACTATGGAACTAAATTTTCTTCTAGCACTTTGATCATTCTTTCTTACATGTAAATGTTAATGCATCTGGATTTGTTTGATGTAAAGAATGATATTTTGAAACACCTTTCTTTTTTCTCAAATGCTGGATTTATCCCATCACTGTTTATATACAGACGCCCCCTCTGTTAACTTGGCTGCTAAGCCATATACTCCGTTCTTCCAGAATGCTGCAGTAGCTCTTGTTCCATCGATCTATAGCTTTTGATAGTTTAAACAACATTTTTTAACTGTGAAAACACATATAACATACAATTTACCGTCTTCACCCTTTTAAAGTCACAGTTCGGTGGCACCGAGGACATTCACGCTATTGTGTAGCCGTGTCTGTGTGTCCCCAGACCTCTTCTCCTCAGGAAAACCTCTGCGCTCCTTGTAAGTCACATTAGAATGCATGTGACGCGACTCTCCTTGGCTGCAGAGGGCCACCTCCCACTGTGTCCTCACAGGCCTTTGCTCTGCCCACGCGTAACTGCTGTCTCTCTCTTTTCTTTCTTTTTTAATTAAAATTTATTGGGAGGACAATGGTTAGTAAAGTTACATAGGTTTCAGGTGTACAATTCTGTAATACATCGTCTATATATCACATTGTGTGCTCACCACCCAGGAGCTTAATAGACATTTCTCCAAGGAGGACATACAAATGGCAAATATAGGAAAAAATGCTCAACATCACTACTCATCAGAGAAATGCAAATAAAAACCACAATGAGTTATCACCTCACCCCAGTTAGAATGGCTATCATCAAGACAAATAGTAACAAGTGTTGGAGAGGCTGTGGAGAAAAAGGAACCCTCATACACTGTTGGTGGGAATGCAGACTGGTGCAGCCGCTATGGAAGGCAGTGTGGAGGTTCCTTAAAAAATTAAGAACAGAATTACCATATGACCCAGCAATCCCTCTCCTGGGTATCTACCCAAAAAATCTGAAAACATTTATTCATAAAGACATGTGTGCTCCAATGTTCATTGCAGCTTTGTTTATAGTGGCCAAGACATGGAAACAATCAAAATGTCCTTCGATAGATGATTGGATAAAGAAAAGGTGGTATATATATACACAATGTCTCTCTTTTCTTACCAGGACGTACATCCTGCTGGATTAGGGCCCCATTTTCATGGCCTCCTTTAGCCTCAATCACCTCCTAAAGGCCTTGCGTCCAAACACAATCCCATCAGGAGCTTGGGCTTCAACACATGAATTGGGGCGGGGACACGGTTCGGTTGCTAACACACACCATCCATCAGGATGTTACCGGGTTGGAAAGGGTCCCGGAGGAGGCAGTGATATTTCAGCTAGTATGTTCACCTGCCAAGTTCGTAGGGAATTGCAGGTTGGAAAGGTTCCTTTAGATGGACATGGAGCAACAGCAGAGTCGGGAGGAGACAAAGAGACCAGGGACTCTCCTTGGGGGGGGGGGGGGGGGGGCGATTGAGACCTTTTCCTGTTGTCTCTGTTTTAGTCAGGGCCGGCTCCCTAGGCCTCTTCTCTTCCCTGGATGCTGGTTTCTCTCCTCAGTGTGTCTGTCCTGTCACAGAAGTCCCCGAGTGGCTTAGCCATATCACGTGCTTGGACTGGCAAAACGCCCCCTTACTACTTTACAGAGGAGCAGAGGGTCATTTTCTAAGATAGTTCCCTCAGTTTCAAGTTTGGTATTTAAAAAATTAATTACACAAGTCAGATGAATAAATTCTCTTGCACAAAAAATAGAGAATCTTCCAAATAAAACTAAAGTCTCTGTAGAAAAATAACTAAAGTATTTTTCAAAGCTTCAAAAACACCTTTATATACATCTGTCTATTCCTATAGACAAATACTTACTCTAATCAATCTGAATCAATCTGACAATCCCCCCCTTTTACTCTACGTGGTGTTTAAAGATCTATCCATGTTAACACTCAGACGTCTTTCTTTTATTTGAATCGCACGTGGTCCTCCATTGAAAAAAATGGACGTTTTAGTTCAGTCATTGTCCTGTTAGCAGACTTTCTCCCATTTTCCCCGTCTCCAAAAAGAACGATGTGTGTATTTCAAGAACGTTTAGCCACCAATGCAGTTAAATCATTGTGATACATACTAACCTCACTTTGCTGTAGCCCTCAGGGAGGAGGGTTTCGTTTCTTGTTACGTCCTAATTTTTGTGCAGTTTCTTTAATTTCCATTTCCATAAAGAGATGCATTTCTTTTTTAATTCCCCAAACAGCCCCACGTGCGTTCTGTGAGGCCTGGATTCACGCAGACTGGAGAGGCCCACCTGACTTGGAAGGAAGACATGCTGTGAGGTGACGTCTGTAACAAAGGAGAACAAATGACCTTCAATATATCAGCTCTGAGAAATGTACACAAACAGCAGAGAGCCCGGCAGCTCTGGAAGGACATCTCAGTAGCCCCCCACCCCCCAAACTTCCCCCGAGCCCTGGCTGCTGGCTTCTTTCCAGTAGCAAGGACACCCACTGTAGACCTGAACACAATGCAAGGACAGCCTCTGTCCTGTCCACTCAGGCACCCAAGGGGGCAGGGGTCTGCCACCGTGTGTTCCTAGGAGTGGCGCTCCAGCGTGCCAGCGAGCACACCTGCTGTGAGTCTGTAATTTTCTGTCTGCCTGGAACGAATCCTTTACTCCAAGTCTCGTATGGGCTCCGTTTCCTTCCGGCCTGAGTCTACCCGTGTCTTCTTCTTTGACAGGTGATAGAATCGTTCACTCCGGTGAGGTCACAGACCACTGTTGGCTGGATAGATAGAAAATCACCGTTATCACCATGACCGCACCACGTTCATCCTGACCACCGTCGTAACCATCACTGTCATCGTCACCATCGTGTGGGAAGGAACTGGCAGATGCCGAGAAAACTCAGCCAGGCCCGCAGCCTTCTGCTCCCAAGCCTGTCCCCGGCAGCAGCTAACCAGCAGCTCTGTCCAGGAGACCCTGCCGGAACAGACATGCTCTAACCTTTCCTGTCACGTGTTTTCTCTGCCTGTAAACAGGGACCTTGCGACTGGCACAGAACAGGCCTCCTGTGGTCAGAGGGGGTGAGATATCTCGGTAATGACGACACTCCACTGAATCAGAAGGTCGTCAAAGGATTTGGAGGTGTTGTCACCAAATGCTGATAGGCAACCAAATAAACACGTGGCCCATGATGTGCCTGTGGAATAGTTGCCAGTGGGACAAACGAGTTTGTAAGCTGGGCAGTGCATGTGTGCACCAGCCCCTCCTGGGCACAAGGACGCCCCGGAGTAGAAATAGAGGGGTCCTCACCACAACCCACACGCACTGGAGGGGCCCAGGAATGTCATACATGTACATGTTTATATTCCCATCAGAACTTTTGGAAAGTACAGTGTTGAGTTTAACGTGTACAGATTGTTTTTTTAAAGAGGAAGAAACAAGAGCCACACATTAACCCCCACTGTTAGTACTACTGTGTTTCTCCGAAAATAAGACCTAGCCGGACCATCAGCTCTAATGCATCTTTTGGAGCAAAAATTAGCATAAGACCAGGCATTATATTATATTATATTATATTATATTATATTATATTATATTATAATAAGACTGGGTCTTAATTTTTGCTTCAAAAGACGCATTAGAGCTGATGGTCCGGCTAGGTCTTATTCTCAGGGAAACACAGTAGTTGGACATATACCCTCCCAGCTGTTTTTCCACGCAGAAAATTGCATTTTCTCAAACATGTGAAGCACGTCCGAGGAGTTGGAAACCAGGAGTGTCCTCTCTGTCGATCATGTCATTATGGTTTTTAAATTCCTGGTGGAAGGGTCGTCGCTCTAACTTTCCTTCCCGGCGTCTCTGGGTGGACATGGATGGCCAGCTCTGTCACTTTACATCGGCACAGTGACAGCTCTTAGAAAACGCAGGTGCTTCGCTCATAAACAAAATCTAATAATCGTGTGACACCCGGTCTTCCTGTTGTCGGCAGTCACTGGGGCATCTCATTTTTGATGAATTTCAGGAAAACAAAATCTTTAGCAAACATCCGGCCTCACCCCTGCCCCTCCCAGCATGGTGACACTTATTCCTGGTGACAGCTGGGACTCACGTGGGGCTGCCACACAGCAGCACGCAGTTCACGAGAGCTGTGCAAACCCCGGGGTGAGGACCGGGGCTCGGGTTGGCTGAGAGCCCTGGGCTCCGTTCCAGAGCCTTTGTTGGGTCCTGGGCAGGCATGCGCTCCCTCTCGGCATTCCACTTTCAGGCCACTTGTGCCAGTTCTAAAAATCGCCTCCCTTCTGAAGGGACTTTCCGGGAACACCACTCCGGTGTCGGTGGGGGCTCCACCTCTGCACATTCCTGGGGGCTCGGCTCTGGGTGGGCGAGGCGGTCACATGTCACTCGAGACAGCTAACTGCACACACCCATCTGCAGCGCCCTAGGGGGTGGTCAGGAGCCAGAGGGCGTGTGTGCAAGTCCCTGTGACCACCCTGGGGACCTTGTATGCCCTGGGTTCCTGTCTGCAAAAGTCGGATAATAAGAGTAACTAACGTGCAGGGTTGCATCGAGGATCCAATCCACTCATTTCATTGTTATTAAGTTGGGTGAGAGAAGTACACAATTAACACTAATGCAAGGTACAATGAGAAAAGTGACAAAGAGGGAAAGGTACAATGGCGGCTCAGCGAGGGGGAGGGAGTGAGAGTGGGATAGACAGAGCATGCTGGAGAGCGGGGTCAGGAAGTCTTCTGAGGTTGCAGGTGAGCTGGAAGACGGGGAGAATGACAACAGTCAGACACTGGTGGGGACAGATAGAGGCTGTCTGTGTTTCTCAAGGCACCTTCAGGTAATGCCCCAGGACGGACATGGCAGAACGAATACTGAAACGGGGGGGTGGGGGGTGTGTGTGTCGAGTGTCACAAGTGAGATGCCCAGAGGACCTGATGTCCAGCACAGCTTCTCTTTGAGTAAGATGTTCAGAAGGATCCCCAGGAAACAAATACCCCCCACCCCATACACTCCTGTGGGGCAGGAGAGAACGACGGCAGCACAGAAATGACCCGGAGGAGGACATGTGATGTCTCAGCACGGCCAGGTCTCCCTGGATGGAGAAAGCACAGCCAGATGCGAGCTTCTCACGCAGCCTCCCCGCCCGCAGGCCCCTGCTCTGACGGGGACCCCTAGCTCCTTCAGAGTGAGGTGTTTTAAAGGGCTGCGGTGGACTCCAGGCTTGCACCTGCGGACCCTGCACCTGGGGTCAGCTGCAGGTGTGTGGACATAATTGCATGTCAGACTCCCGGTGCCTGGCTGGCAAGCCACCTTCCTTTTGGATGAAAAGGCCTCATCACATCAGGCACGGGGAGGGTTGTTCCCCCGCCTCCTACATGCACCTCTTTCCCACCTTCCCTCCAAATAATGCAGGTGCACACCTGAAGACCATCTTTGGAACAACTGGGGCTCCCAGCAGGCAGGCTGGGATGGGATCCTCTGCGAGGTGAGTGAAAACTACTGTGCAGTTTGGGAAAGTCAGATGAGGGCAGTGCCGAGGTCGCTGATGAGCACAGAAGAGGGAGGGGGGGCGCTCGGGAGCCATTGGCCACCCTTCAGCCTCCACTTTCCTGGCTTCCAGCTGGATCGGCTGAGAGCTGCCTGACGTGTGGACATTAGCTCACAACGTGGCCCTGGAATGTGGTCGCCAGGGCCACGGCCCACTCTGGTCACCGCAGTCCCGCTGCAAACCATCCTTCAGGCAGTTACAGCACTCGGTGGGGAGGGCGCTGGGGGCAGCAGCTTGGGGAGGCCCAGCCTGAGGTTCCCCTGTCCTCGCTGTGCTCGAACCGTCTCAGCAATAACTCCCTGTGACAGCCTCAGTGCAGTCACGCGGACTTGCTGTAAAGCAGGGGCATTTTAATGACCTCATTGTGAGAACAGTTTGCAAGGGAGGAGGTGACACCTGTGTCCCTGTCCTTCTGTCTCTCCCTTCATCCTTCTCTCCCTCCCCCTGGCTTTGTCTGGGATACCAACGTGAAATGTATGTTCTCTCCCCCTCTGCAAGAAACACAGCCGGCTGGAAAATTCTCGGTCTCCTGGACTGATGGCTGAATGAGCTTCTCCCCACAGTGTGATAATCTCCAGCAAGGAGAGGAAATGGAACGTACAGTGTAGACTTGTAATAATTTATGATGGCACGGGGAGCAGAAATTAACGTTCACATGTTTTAAGATGCAATTTGAAACTCAATGTTCTGGATGTGTTTTTTTAAAGTAGAGTTGTTCTTGCATGTCTTAGCACACTCCCATTCTCACAGCTAGGTTTATGTGGATTAGGTTTGGGCTAACTTTTTACCACGGAAAATTAAAAAGATAAAACACAAAAAAACAAAAAAGGAGAGAGAATGCTTCAATGATCCCCGTGTCCCCATTACACAGCTCCCACGATTGTGTTTGCATCACTTTTCAAGCAGCTCTTTATGAAGTTCTACCTTTGCTTTCTAAAATCAGGCCAAATAACCCTCTGCGTGTTGGCTCTGAGACCTACGCGCTTTCCGTCAACACGAGCTCATGCCACGGTTCTAGCCTAAATCACTGACTGTTATTCTGCCCCATTAGTATCTAGAACGGAAAACCAAAGGGGAAATCGCCACCCCTAGGGGGCATCTCCTTGGGGAATGGGGAGCATGACAGAGGCTTCAGCAGGCAGCAGAGCAATATGGGAGGTGAACCAAAGAGGCCAGAACCCACCACTATGCCTGGAAATAGAGAGGTGTATGCTGAAGACACGGGCAAGTGAAAGGGATGGGGACGGGCCTGCTGGGAGCTCCTGTCACATGACAGAAGCACGGGGCCCTGCAGAGGCGGTGGGGCCAGGAGGGGGAGCTGGCAACCACAGGAAGCACCTCGCTAACCTGTCGGTAAGAGGAGGAGGATGGGACAGAGGTCCCCAGTGGCACATGCACATCAGGGCGCATCATGGCTCCCTTACGAAAACCAGTGGTACAAACAAGAAACTTGGGACCATCCTGAAGGTTCCCCAATAAGCCACCGATCACATAAATGGGGATCCATTCCTGCAATACTCTGTGTCGCCATTCAAAAGTGATTGTAAGAACCTACACGCAGTGATTAGGAATTGCTCCCATGAAGTGCTGTTCAGATAAAGCGTTAGCTCCTAAGAAGCACAAAGCATCACGTTGGGATCCGTGTACATCTCTATCCAGGTATTTATTTGTACACAGGGAACAGGCAGAAGAGGCAAAAGGTGAAATGTTCACACGGTTATGCTGTTTGCGGGTTTGGTGCTCTGTTTTCTTTGTTTTTTCGGAACTTTCCGTACGCTCCAAATAAACACTCACTATGCAATAAACACACGTTAACTTTGTATACAGAAATAGTGTATCTTTGAAAGGAAAAGAAATCTCTGGATGTGACTAGAAAGACTGGGAATGAGGACACTCGGATGGATGATTTATCAGGAAACAGACCAAGTGGACATTCTGGTGCCCTCGTGTCTCACACGATGCCTGGGTCTCCCTTCTCAAATACTAAAGCTGCTTTCCATACAGCGTTTTCTCAGACAGAGGTGCTTTCTCCCCAAGCATGCCTGCCGTTTTTCAGCACCTGTCATCTCTCGTGTGCGTATCCAAACCTTTGCTGCTCTTAAGCGTCTCATTATGTCTACATTTGCAGCTGACTAATCCAAGAAACAGATCTCCCCCTTGGCTGTGGATTCATGGTAACAGAAGCCTGAAAAAAGTGGAGTTAGTACAGCCTTCTTGGCCCAAACTCCTTTTTCCCAGAGAATGGAGAGGGCTTTCTGCCTGATGCCCTCCCTGTCATACACTCGTAAAACGCGGATGTGAAGCCATCGCAGGTGGCTGGTGTTAGCCCTGTGCATCTGTCTCACTTTGTGGGACGTCACCTCAGGCTCTGGAGACTTTACTTGGGAAGCAGTCTACCTGGTTCAGGGACGGCCTGTTTCTTTCTGTGGCACCGGAAACTTCAAACCACAGAGGAGCAGATTCTGAAACACAGGAATCTATTACCTAAATTAAGCCCCTTTAGACCACTTTTAATGGTGATAAATTGGGGAGGGTGCTGAATGAGACTGAGACCATAACTCATGTTGGTGGTATGATGAAGAATTTAGCTTTATCTTCTTAGAAAAATCCCAGGGAAAAACCACAAATTGAAAAGAGTGGTTTTTGGAGAGGATCAGATTCAGAATGGACCCAGAACAATCGCATGGGAGCCCCCCCCCCCCAAGTCACAGCCATCAATCACGCAGACGCAGAGCTCAGTTTTCCCCAGAGGGTCTAATTAACGACTGACAAACTTAAAAGACTCGTATATCCTGGTCAGTGCAAGACGTTTGAAGGTGTTTATTTGTTCAGGGGGATTGCACTGGCTTAGTTCTGCTCCAAGGCATGTGCTGGCAGAGTCGACACTTTCATCAGGTTGGTTTCCTATCGCTCTAGATCGAAAATAATCCGTACTTCATGGATTGGAGGGTTGCGGACACTTAACGCCGTCTTCAGACCGAGCACACGTCTGCTTTTGAAAGGCATGTATGTGGGCCCGTGAAGAGCTCATCAGCAAGCTGGGCAGACCACCTGCCCAGACGTCTAACCATAAGAAGACCCCAAGTCATCCTTAATGCTCCAAAGCCTGGGGAAGTGGGGTCGGGGACACACATGGGCTCCAGCCACCCTTCCTCTTGTAACAGCAGGAGCTACACTTCCCCTGTAAAGGGTCCAACAGGAAGTATTTTGGGGCCTGGGGGCCACGCAGTGTCTATTGCCGCTCCTTCCCTTCCTGCCTTTAGCCCCTGGAGGCTGCAGGTTCACTGGCTCATGGCTGCAGCACCCCAGCCTCTGCCTGTCCTCACACTGCCTTCTCCTCAGGTGTCTCTTACAAGGACACAGAGGATTGCATGTAAGGCCCGCCCATATCATCCAGGAGCATCTCCTCCTCTCAGTGTCTTCAGCTTAATCACACCTTTCGTGATGTAAGTTAACACGGACCGGTTCCAGGGGTCGGCATGCGGCCATATCAGTTTGGGGAGCTGTCATCCAACCCACTATAAACGACAGTGTAAAACCAGGAAGAAGGAGACTGTGTGGTCACAGCTTTGCAGGACTTGAGTGACATGACGAGCTGCCGGGCTTTGGCTGTATGAAGGCTGGAGCGGCACTCCCTCCACCCTGTGTGGGTTCTGCCGAGGCGAGTTGGGACGGGCTGGAAAACGAGAGAGCACTGGAGTCGCAGGCTCGGAGGCCACGTTCAGAGCAAGTCCATGCAGGCAGGACACACAGAGGATCCCCTGTGAGCCCCACGCTCCTTTCCTGTACCCAGCTTCTCCCATTCCCCAGGGCCCTTGGACCCCAGCACTGGAGTGGGTGTAAACGGCACAGTTGTCTCCTGGGGGTTGACTTGGAGAAGAAGAAAAATGACAGATCTTCTGAAGTGGGGTCCCTTTTTGCTTATGGAAGCACATTTGCTCCCTGGGGCGTAGGGGGTCCCCTGAGGACTCTTGGTGACTTCTTAAGGCAGGAGACATATTTCTGGCTGGTGGAAATGGCCCCACCCATCTGAGGGGCCTCCATGCTGCCTCCCCGCGTGCCCATTTGTTTGGTGTATCAGAAACTCCCCCACGCTTTGCAGAAATGAGCAGTTCAGCAAACTCCAAGCTCATTTAATTCAAATTTAATTAAAGCTGGAGCCATGCTTTTGCTCTTCGGTCTTCATTACAGAATGTGGCGGCATATGACACAGAACGAGATGGCACTGGCCAGTGTAGGTCGGGGAAGAGGATTCTCTAAATTTCACAAAGCTCGGGAACCAAGGGTTTCCTGACAAGACAGCCATTGAAAATGGAAGCCACTCATCTAGCAAACAACCAGATCTCAAGGAATGAAGTTAATAAAAATGTTTGCATGAACAACAACAAAAAAAATTAAAAAGCCACAAAACGGTACAAAGAGGCATCAGAGAATAACACTCTTGAGGGCAGGCTGTGTTCCAGGACACATCACCGAGCTCTAAGCCCGGGGAGCTCATTCTGCCAGGGCTGGCGTTTGGGAGGTGGCAGTCCAGGGTCCCTCCCTGCCACTGCTGTGCCTCTTGTGGGCCTAGGTTCGATCCCTACCTGGGGATCCCTTTTGGGCTGGGGGCCAAATCCAGCACCCAGCACGTCTGTGTAAATCAGGTTTCCTTGGAACACAGCTGCGTTCACACCCCAGCAGGAGAGCTGAGTAGCTGCAATGGAGACAATGTCCTGTGAAACCTAAAATGTGTACTGTTTGGCCCTTTACAGAGAAACAAAGCGAAACAGAAGAAACCCTGGTCCAGGGCCCGGGCCAGTGGGAAAGGGGAAGAGAGAAGAATCCCAACGGTGTTGGGAGGGGTCAGGCGTGGGAGATGACCGGCAGCTCTGCCTGTGCTCCACCGGCCAGACTCCGGGAGGCGGGGGAAGCGTGGGAGACAAGGAGAAGGATGATGCGGACGCTGACGAAGCGGAGGCCTCCCCGAGAACAGCCCTTATTCCCAATGACTACTCGCTGCCATCCGGACGAAAAGCAACGGGCATCTGTCTGAAGGAAGGACACGCCCCAGTGCATCCCCAGGACCCAGGGACCCAGTGTTCCCTGGTGGTGACCTCACCCAGGACACGGACCCTTCAGACCAAAAGCCAGGTTCGAGCTTGTTAAGTACAGATACTGAGAAGCAGGTTCCAGATCCGTTCTTCTCCACCCTGCTGAGCCTGACCCTGGTCTCTTCCTCACACTCAGACGCAGGAATGCTTTCAGTCCCATGGGCTAAGGTTAAGCGCATAAGCTCAGGAGGCAGGAAAACGGTTCCCATCCAGACTCCAGCCGGTACTAGCTGCATGACCTTGGGCCAGTGAGCTTTCATTCGTCTTGGAGAGAATGACAATAGTGAAAGTTAAGTCAGAAAACGGTATTAAGGGTGTGGTGTCCGGCACACAGTACGTGTTAGGACTTTCATTATTCCCAGCAAACTATCCCCTGAGCGTGTGACTGGGGCCAGGACACCGGGCTGGTGAGTGCCAGCGGTCCTGGAGGGGGTGGCACTGGGCTGCTGTGCTCAGGACACCTTGGCCGTTTGGGTTGTCCTGTTTCTTGAGCCAAGCTGGCTCCGTGGGGCAAACAGCGCTTGCTGTTTGCTCTGTTTGAATCCAGGTCTCCCCCGCTCCCGGCCCCACCTCACCCCACCCGGTCTGGCAAGTCTGGCTTCTTTCTTATCGTCTGTGAGGTGCCAGCTGAGATGCGTCTTGTGAGAGGCCCTGCCTGACCCGCGATCAGAAGTGTCCTTTCGTGGGAGGGGCAGGGACGCAGTGCACACAGCTGCTGGTCTGCTCCTGCTGGCGGGGAGGGCGCTGGAGGCTGAGTAGTGCTGGCCGGGAACCTGCACCGCTGTGTCAGCGCTGATTCAGTCGTGCGACGTCCCGCCCGCCCGGCCGCCCTGAGCTGCTTGGAGCACAAATGTCCCGCTCCCGTCAGAGCACCGTGAAGAGAGAATTATCGGGCAATTTCAGAGAGGACATTTAGGCAGAAGACATGAAATGTAAGAGGTGCCAATGGGTGTCCAGAGGTCAAAAGAACGGGGGAAATGACTTCACAATCCGTCTTTTATAAAGGCAATCCAAATAATGAAATAACAAACGTGTGACACTGAAGCCAGCCCTTCTTTTTCTCCTCTGGGTATTTCATGCAGCATAAAATCATGTCTTTCGAGCTTCCTTTGAGGGGTTTGAAAACCAGATGGATCCAGCACACAGACCATATCTGTGCCAGTCAGGCTGTCATTTATTTCCCGGGTAAGTGAGGAGAAATGGCAGCCGTGCTTCTTGCCGACCGCCCAGTGCCCAGCCCTTGGCCTCCAGCTACGGCACGCGTCCTTTCTCTGCGTGATGAATCCTTCCAATAACCTAACTCTGCAAAGGCAGGACCGAGCCACAGCCCTTAGCTCCCGGTCCTCTTTTCAAATGGGTGCCCCCAAGTGTTCGCAGAGAGCACCCACACCTGCATTGAGAGAGCGACTTGCAACTTCGTTTGCCATTTATTATTTTATTATTCTTTGTTGTTCTTCTGGATGCACCACAGGTTAAGTCGAAGCTTCAAAGACAATTGTTGAGAAAGGCAGACAAACATCAGTGGGTGGATTCAGGGCCCAGGAATGAGCAGTGGATCGGGACACCCCATCCCCCACCAGCACGTGGGCCTCAGTAGCCAGAGGCAAGGATGGAGGCGACCAGTTCAGCCGAGTATTCCCCCTCTCCGTCCTTAGATACACAGAACCGGACTGGTTATAGTCCTCAGCTGGTGACGCGAGGCTGCCGGCCTGCCAGGACCAGTCTGTTCTTGTATTGCTTCATCTTCCGCCCTTGAGCCCTGCCTTGCTCCCCAGAGCTGCCATGGCTGGTGGATGTAAACACCGTTGGGCACACTGGCCATGCATTTCCCTCTGCCTGTCCTGTGTTCACACCCGGGGCCTCTGAGACGTGTCACATTGCTCATGCTGCACAGGTGCTCCTTGTAACTGACACGGTGTGGACGGCTGTATTTCCTCACTTCATTTACCCACTCCTCTCCTGATGGGCACTTAGATTATTTCTGGTATTGGGCTAATGTGGTGATGGACATCCTTGTATATATTTTTTTTGTATCTCTGTGGAGTTTATCTTTGTCTGCGGAAACATCCATGAGAGTGAAATCCTAGGTCATGAGGAAGGGACGTTCTTTGTCACAAGAAACTGCCAGATGTTCCCTGTCATACTGGCAACAATTTTCACTGCCGCCAGCAATCGGTAAGGGTCATCCATAGCCCACGTCAGCACCTGGCTGTTTCATTTCTGCCCGGTGGGTACAGTGGTGTCTTGTGGCGTTTCAATGTCTGTTTCTTTACTAGGGCGTGTACACAGTTCTTCAGTCCCTATCGGCTAGGATTTATTCTTCATCCAAGTGTCTACTCCTGCCTTTCATCTGTTTCCTTATGGATGTCCTTCCCTTTTCTTGCTGATTTGCTAGTTTCTTGTGTATTCTAAATATGAATACTTTGTCACCTATTTACATTGTAAATTTTAACATTGATTACTTAGTCATCAAAATGTAAAATAAAAATAAACTATCTGTAAGGCCTGAAGTTCAGACAACTTGTATTGTATCTTCTGAGTGTGCAACACAAAACACACCCCATACACCTCTCCCTCAGTGAGCAAGCCCAGTGAATATGAGAATATGTGCAGAAGGGGGTGGAAACATGGTTTGAAAGCCACGTGGGCCTTCAAAAAATACCAATTCTAGCTTGGCCACTGCTCGGCCATGTGACCCAGGGCAGGGTCCTCACCTATGCTGACCCCACAGGGAAGTGCGGGTTGGAGATACCCAGAAAGTAGAGAGCCGCTATGCCAGAACCCGGCGTGTCTACACAGCAGGCGGGACTCTGCCTCCCTTCACCTCTAGCATGAGGTGGGAGGAAACTGATAATATAAAAACCGTGGAGCTTGAAAGAATTTAGGCAGATGATTAGATAGATGCTAGATGATAGATATATGTACACACATATATATAATATACGATAGAGCAAATGAGCCCCTCCCTAACTACTCATATTTTTTTCCTTTCCCTGATAGAAATAGAAGTGAACTTAGCCATTCAATCAAAATCACATTTAATGGCATTTTAATAGGATAAAGATAGTACACGGCTTATAATTCCGTTTTGCCCATATGCCAAATGTGCACTGTGGGTAAGACCCGTATCTTTATCTGGATGTGTATATATCTGCACGGTAGCCCTTCTCCATGCGTGCTAAATGAATACGAGCACATGCGAAAATGATAATAGCACTTAGTTTTAAGTGTTGAGATTATAATTCAATTTTATTTTTTCCCCTTTGCTTAACATTTTCCTACTTTCTCTAGAGTTAACATGCAATTATGGGCGTAGTAATGAAAAGATGGAATGCACTAAAATAATATTTATGGAGCACAGAACAACTTAGAAAATGCTGGCTATATGTTAATGTCAGAAACCTGTTGCAAAGTTCTACATACACCTGTTTACAACTGTTGTTAAACCAAACTAGACAAAAAATAGACAGGAGGGGAAACACCCAGACGCCGACCGCTGAGCCGCGGGCTGGTCCCAAGCTCCTCTTTTCATTATTTTTCTTCCTCCTTTGTCCTTCCCTCTCTTCTCCTGCCTCTTTCTTCCTCCTTCTTTGTTTTTCTGAAATGTGTTTATTAAGCACATATTACTTTCCGTAAAAGCCTGGAACATTTTCAGCAGAATGTGAAACACTTTTTCCAGGGAATTCTTTACCTAGAACATTCTGGGTCCTATCCCTCAAACTCCAGAGTCACTGGGGATATAGAGGGAATTCCGTGGACTTTTGACAAAGCTGGAGGCTTCCAGCGTTTTTGCTGCGGAGACGCTGTGAGGATCCATGTCCTCTTTTCCCTCCTCGAGGTTTCCCCTCTTGCTTCATTGGTTTCCAGGCAGGACAAGTCCGTGGGATCTACTTGTCAGTGGACACCGGCTCTATGGCTCTGGAGGGCCGGCGTCCAGCAGAGGTCACATGACCACGTTGGCAGCTGCGGGTCGGGGTGTCCAGGCTTCCTGGCACAGCCTCTCACTTTCAGCAGGAGCAAGCCCCCCAACCCAGTGCCCTCGCTGGCATTTATTTCTGGGAAATGTCACCATAGCAGGTGCTCTTATTCTGGGATATTTACAGTTGTCTCCTCTTTTTTTCTTTTCTTTTTTGCTAAGAATTCTGGGGACATTCTTGAAAGCATACAATACCACATCTGTTTTTGATGCTGGATATTCTTTTCTTTTGCCGTCATCTATGCAAGTCACTGAAGCAGGCTGGGGTACAGTTGCCTCTGGAAAGCCTGGGCATAGGGTCGGATGGTCTGGGTGTCACCATAGATACCCACGCATGGATGCACACGTTTACTGAGCGTCTGTTGTAAGCTGGGCACTGTGCCAGCGGTGGAGGATGGGCTGGTGAGGGGGGTGCCTGCAGCCCCAGGGAAGCTCTCTAATGGGCGCTCTCACATGCGGAGAAACAGAGCTGGGGGGGCAGAGGTGGCCCGGGCGCAGGGTAGCAGCAGAGCACAGGGAGGGGCGGCAGCACGTGGGCAGGAAATGTGTGACACAGATGGAAAATGCCGAGTGTGGAGATACGCGGCCCGATGTGTGTGCAGGGCAGGTAGCTCGGCGCTCCTGCATCACGCATCTACCTGAACCCTGCTGCGTGCGGGAATCCGAGGAGGACAGACGACACACCGAAGTCCACACAGGCTCGGGGCTGGAGGTCCCGCCACGCTTCCCGGGTCACCGCCTCCATCCTGCAGGTCACGACACCTCATCACACGCGGTCATGAGAATTACCTGGGGCAGGGTGAAAAAATTAGATTTCCAGACACCTTCCCTGGAGATTCCGATTCAGTAGGAGGAGGCTGAGAGCAAAGCATCGCCCTAGCTGGTAATGAGCACCCGGGGGATTCCACTGACCAGGAGGCTGGGGAGCATTCGCCGCGGCAGAGATGGAGGCGAGTGTGTTTCCAGTTAATGTGAGGCATGGTCTCGGGGCCAGGGCAGGGGCACGGTGGCTTGTACGAGGCTGACAGTGCTCCTACAGCGACACATGAGGTGACACGGGAGGCTGTTCCGAGAGAGGGGCAGCAGCTGGACTCAGTGGAAAGGGCGAGCCACTGGGAGGGGTGAGAAGCGCCTCCAGCTTCTGTGGCTGCCGGGTCCTCCTGGCCCTGAGATGGCGGCCTGAGCTCCGCAGTGTCAGCAGCTTGCTGTCCAGGAAGCACGGGGAGCACACACTTAGCACAGCACCTTCCTTCCATTCTGTGTTGGATCCACTCACAAAAGTAATCGGAAGCTTCAAGCCCACGCACTCTGGGAAGTCACCACACAGGTGTGCAAGCCTGCTCTTCACTGAGGGAAGTGCAGGGGACACAGGTCACTGCCTTCTGCCCTCTGCGGCAGCTCCGACAGCCTAGGACACAGCTGGGCTTGCAGTGTCTGCACACAAAAGGGGCGTGTGTCCTCCAGGAGGTCATCGGAGTTGGTAAGGGCCCCTGGTATGTGCGTTAACCTCTTGGTTCTTCTGCATTGCCTCAAGGTCACGGGCGAAATGTTCTCTAATCCTCAACATCTTTGAAGATACATGTGGGGAACGTGGGCCAACCATAGACAGGAATCAACCTAAATGGTTCCCCGCGGTCAAAGGAGCCAACTCGGTCAGTGAGAAGCCAGCACCGAGGCACGTTTTTTCATTATTCCTCCACAGATGGTGCTTCCCATAAGCTGTTCATCCCCTGAGAAAAGCGCGAAGACATGGGACACGTGACATCATAGGGGATAAACCAAATACACCTGGGTTGACTCAGTGTCAGTCCACAGAACTCACGTCTGCACACTTGATGCCTGTTCTTCTCTGAGTTCAATTTAACATTTCTGCTCCTTTTGCTAATGCTTTGTGCTTTTAGTTTATAAAACAGAGAATCCAAATAAAATAAAGGAGGAGAGGAGAAATGGAGGACTTGTCCAGATCATTTAAATTCTGGGACGAGTGGCTGCAGCCGTGGCATCCTTGCCACACGCATGTTCTGAAGGGAGACCTTCAGTTGCTTCCACAGGATCGGATGTAAAACGACTCCCTTCAACACTTGAGCTCAGAAAGCACTCCCAGCCCTGAAATAAGAAATACAATTTAAAAATTTAATTTAAAAATAAATTTGCATTGAAAATATTTGGGTCTAAGCCATTCACGTGGTTCTCTGGAAACTTCCCGAAGCGCCTCCTTCCGTTCGGGTGACACGATGCTTGGTTGGGGCAGCTGGCCAGTCTCTGCCTCCAGCGGGCTGTTCTCAACCGGATGGGTCGCCATGTTGGAAACCGCACTTTGGGGCTGAAACAGCTTGTAAACATCGTTCATCTTCATAGTTGCAGGGCCCGCTGCCACGTGTGAACTGCCAAAAAGACCATCCTCTGCCTTCTGGATCCACAAAGCCAGCCCGGGAGATGAGAACCCTCTCCAACCCAGGCAGAAGGCCAGGCGGGGCACGGACGGAAGCCTTTTATCTCGGGCTCTGAACTTGAGCTCTGAGGTTCAGATTTAACTCCAATTCTCACATGTTGGGAAATCAATCATTTGAAAAGAGCATTTGTCAGCATCAGTGTAAGTCCTAGCAAAAGGGCTCCGGCACCTCACCTGCTGGCAGCAAACTCCCTCTGAGGTGAGCGCAGCACCGGTTTCATGGGGGGACTCGGTCCAAAAGAAGGATCGCTTTGATTTTTGTCTCTAATATGCTGTGTCTAATTCCCAGGGGGGATTCTTCACTTCTCTGAGCCCTTGGGTTTTCAAACACCGCAGACGAATGGCTTGCAAACATGTGCCAGGCTCCGTGTGTCAAGGGTACAACTGTGACTCAGTCAGAAAACTGTGTAAAACGTGGGTGTGCAAACGTGTAACTTTATTACATTTCCCATAACTCAGTTGGAGTTTAGGATAAGCCCACGTTTTCCTCTAGTAACAGAATAATGGTGTCCCTTATAAGTGGGTTCCTTCCCATATGGAAGGTCTCAGGGAATTCAGGTTCAAAATGTCATTACATTCAAGGTCATGTCCCACCCTCTTACGTTTTTCTCCCATTGTCACCCCTAGGACTAATTTATTGTCCCCAGGGGCACAATGGTATGTCCCCCAGTGTGCTTTGTGTGGCTTCTCAGGCATGTCCTGTGTCTGCCATATGCCACGCCCTCTTCCGGGTGTAACTTACCCATTGCATCTCTCGGCGTCCTCTGGCCTCTGTCCCTCTGTCCCGTCGCACGTGGCTCTCCGGCCAGGTTGCTGTTCACCCTCCATTGTTGGTTCTGTTGGCTCCGTTGGCCTCTCAGACACTTGGAGAACTTCCTATGGGCATTGGGAAGGCCCAGCTCTTCCCAGGAGTCTTTCTGAGTCTGGAGGAGAATAAGGGATGTATTAGTTCGTTTGCTGCAGTAACAAATAGCTCTGGAAAAATAACCGCATTGTTTCTCTATGAAGTTATGTGTCGGCGCTGGGGTTTGGCTGCAGCCGTGGTCTACATGTTTTCTCATTCTGGGCCAGGCTGAAGACACGGCTCTTGACGGTGACATGCCATTCCTGTGCCACGTACCAGGTGCTGGGCTGGACAGTCTGGGGGACAGGAAGGCGACCAGGGCATTGTTGCTGACATCGAGTTATATTTACCGTAGTCAGTGTAATCCTGTGTCACCAACACATACGTGTGTACACACTGACATACTGTCACACAACCCAGAGTGCAGTGCATTGTGTCACCTGGCACACAAAGTGCCCCAAACACAAAGGAAAACCGGCGGGTAGGGAAAGGTTGACATATCGGCAGAGTCCTAACCATCAAAGTTGGTGGAAGCCAGGCAGATGGTGTGGCATTTTGATGTGGCCCACGTCTAACTTTGCTGGCACAGGTGGCCTGCTAGGCAGGATAAGATCACGGAGAGGTCACACGGCCCAGTGTCACCCCGAGCATGGGACAGGCTGCTGAGCTGGAGGGGCTGCTGGGATGGTACGGTGGGGAGGACTGTGTCAGCCGGACGGAGTAGCATCACGCTCTGTGGATGAGAGGACGGAAGACGCATACCCTGTAGTCGCCATCCTTATGCTGCATTAAGCGGATGATGCCATAGAACCGGGTTTGGGAAGAGCCCGTGAGGGTCTGGCACAAACAGACTGACATGCTGAGATGGAAAGGAGGTGAGGAAGGACAGGGCGTTGCCCGGAGGCCGCAGTCATCCATCATTCTCTTGGTTCCAAAGTGAAGCAGAGCAGTGTCACCTGGGATGTTGCGGCCGCTGCATCTCAGGCTTACCCTTACCTCCTGGAGCAGAATGTGCTCCATACAGGGTCCCCGAGTGGCTCGTGGGGCATTTGAGGTCGAGAGGCAGCACTGAACCACTTTGCACGGACGCTCCTGTGTGGTCTGGGCCAGTAGCAGCACCGCCTGGCAGCTTGTTAGAAATGCACATTCCCAGGCCCCACCCAGACCCAGCACTGTCCATCCCCACTCCTAGAGACGCGCGGGGCTCCGGGAGTTTTCATGAGCTTTCCAGGTGGTTCTTAGGCCCAGGGCAGCACAGGCTCACCCAGGGGATGCCCGGGCTGGAGGTGCTTCTGGGGAACGTGCACGAGCAGCTGGGGCACTGACAAGGCCCTGCGCTGAGGTCAGGCAGTGTGCACGTGTCTCTCCGCTCCATCACTTTCTCCAGAAATGTCAGATGACCTGGGGCCAGGATGGTGGGGACCTGGGCCTAAGGATGGGGAGCGCTGTGAGAGAGGACACAGGCATCGGGTCGTCCTGGGCGACGGTGGGGGTGCTCGTGGGCCCTCTGGAGGCTGTAAGAGGCTGCCAGGCTGCCCTGGTGCTGGGCCTGAGTGGACAGCCCCTCACAGGTGCAGGCCCGGACAAGGCACAGGGGCGGGTGGTTACCGCCAGGCTGAGAGAGAGATCGCAGCTCAACGCCTGGTCGGCGATGGTGGCCCTTTGTGCCGCATACAGTGCAGAGCAGGAAGCAGCTTCCTGCTCCAGACCCATCCCCACCCCGCTGCTTGAGGTCATGGCTGAAATATTTAAACGACTTCAACATGTATTTCTGGGATTTGGAGACTCATTTTCAGGAAGAGTGAAAAACACGCATATGACGAAAGTGGGGAGCACTGTCTGTTTCAGAAAAGTAACTGTGTACATTAGAAGCTGTCACATCTTGTGGTTCACAGATCCTACTTCTAAAAATTAGCTGGGGGAGGTAGAAATGAATCTTTTAGCTTCCAGCCAGGCTATTGGGGTCACAAAATCCAGACATTCCCTCGAGACAGTGGCTGGACTCACGTCCGTGGTGCCCACCTCGTGGACCCCCAGCCCCTCACATCTGTCGCAAGTCCAATCTGGACCAGCTGGAAAATAACTGCATATCAGAATTCCTATTGCTAAAGCATTATGCTAAACCGGTATTTTAATGAAATTATGCAAGTGATATTTGTCGATTGGGATTTGTACTGAATCAGCAATGTTTTTAGCTATATTTTGTTCTGGGACTTGTACGAATCTATGGCACTGAAGTTGTTTGGATGATTATTCTGGAGAAAGCGAGGTCTTCCTCTGTCCTCCGTGTAGCCTTGGAATTAAACAGTTAGATTTCCATGGGCTCCTCAAAGGCTGAGGCATATTGACACAACACCATTTTAATGAATTAAATTTGAATTTTCCTGAAAACATAAAAGATGGTCTTGATTTAAGCCCTGTGAAACTATAACAATGTATTCTTATAAAGAAAAAAGGAAGTTTTAAAAAGAACGTGGCCGTGGCCAGAAACAATTTTGTTACTGTTGGCCTCCATCCTAGTGATCTAAACAATTGTTGTAGGAACATGAAGGAATACGCTTAGACACAGAAGCAGTAATATACCCCAAACAAGTATGGGCTGGAAGCACAGAAGAAGTTCCTTAAGTCACAAAAAGTGTCAAAAAAATATATTAAAACAAGAGACGTTTCGTGAGATCAGGAGTGAACATGGCGACAGGCGTCCTGGGAGCAGGACTGTGTCGTGTGAATTTACCTCCAAAACCACTAGCACAGGTCCTGGGTCTAGAAGTCTCTCAGTCTGTGTTTATTGACTGAATAAGCGCCGGCTGGTTGGCTGACGTGTGCCAAGGTGCACTAAGCCCCCTCCCCACACGATACAGAGACCAGGCCCAGAACGACGGGTCACTGAGGAGCGCAGATCTGGGAAGAGGTGCCTCAGTGGACCAGCGACCAAAGAAAGGGGGATGGGTCTCCTGGTGCTGCCCTCTACCTCCCGGCTCAAAGGCCCAGCTCAAAGGAAGCTGCTGGGCACAGGGTGACCCTGCGTCGATGTGTAGTAGGAGGCCTTGGTGTGACTAAAGAATGGAGGTCTCCCCGATGCAGATACCATCCTTCTTCTCCCGCCACCGTCCTCTGTCTCCCTCCTTTCTGCTCCCTGGACCAATTCTATGTTCTGTCCTCACCAACCCCTGCCCAATGCCAGGGTGTTTTCAGGAGAACCAGAATGGCCTCCAGGGGGCTGGCGGCTTCTCCCAGCTGGCCCCGTGGCGACAGGAGTCCAGGCACTATGTTTAGAATCCAGGAAACGCTTGACCTCAGCCGGTGCACACACAACACAGAGTAGTTAATGCAACGTCTCGGCACGTCTCCTAATCAATGGTGGGCAAGCCCCTCCCCTCCCCTCCAGGGTCAGCCCCACTCTGACAAGCACCAGCGGAGTCGTGATCAGGTAAAGCAAGTCAGAGACTCAAGTCTGCAAATACAGACCTCACAGAGTATGCCACCCATGGACCCCAGGCCTTCCATGGAGATGTGTCAGCATCAAGCCCAGAAGAATGTGAAACCCCCCCACCCCAGGGCACCTCGTTCTGTAATGTCCTGGTACCATGAGAGCAACTAAATCCAAGGTTCTTTACAACCTAATAACAAATAAAGCAGGAGATAAAGAGTGTCACCCGACGGCCTCAATAGGACACACACACTATAAAATACTCCGTGGTAAGCGGGACAATGAACTCCCACAGGCATCCACGTCCTCACCCTGGAACCGGGGACTATGTCACCTCACCTGGCAACAGGGACTTGCGGACGTGATGAAATTCAGGACCTTGCGATGGGAGATTACCCGGGTGGGTCCAATGTCATCACATGTGTCCTTATAAGAGGGTGGCAGCAGAAAAGCGTAGAGTGCATTTGCTGGCCATGACGTTGGAGGAAGGGCCATGAGCCAAGGAAAGGGAGGGGCCTCCAGATGCTGGAAAAGGCAGGAAACAGAGACCGCAGAATGAACCAGAACCATGAGATAACAACTCTGTGTTCCTGAACTCTACCTTGGTGGTGATTTGTTACAGCAGCAACAGGAAACAAGTACACACCCTGAGAGGATGGTAGCCCATGGCAGCGGGCCTGGCACAGCACCGCGGAGGCAATGCTCTGGGGGCGCACCGAGGAGCAGGAGGAAGGCCACCTCGAGCCGTCTGCCAAATCCACTGAGGGCCCACCCATGACACCTGAGTACCCGGCCTGCTCAGTCTCCCGAAGACGCTGAATTGATCTTATTTCCTGATCGGTCCTCAGCTGTGGTCCTTCTATGGGACATTCTTATAGGGAAGATGTTACGGCCAGAATGTCCGCAGGCTCAAAAGCACGCAGCTGTCCTGGTGACCGGCAGGCCCTGGAAAGAGCTCTGCAACCTCCAATTCGAGGGCTCTCTGTTCCCAGCTGTTAGCCCTGAGCTTGAGGGATTCAAGAACGACTGGTCTACGGGAGTCCTGTGCTGGTCATATTTCTCAGACCAAATATCAGACACCTGGTTCCGTGAGGGCAGGGACATTTTACTTCTGGTTACCCTGTTCTACCTGTGACTTGCAGTCACTTTGCATAAATGTGAAGCTGATGGAAATTATCGTAGTTGCGGGCACCCTGCTTGCTTTTCAAGGCACACTGCATGTGACTCTGGGCTCCGATGGCCAGTGACTCAGAGTCCCTGGCCCTGGCCTTGGCTGGGTTCAGGCTCTCGCTAAGCCTCAGTTCCCCTGTCTGGACAGTGCAGGGGGTGACAGGATGGGCATGTAGGGAGGTGTCTGGATTAGGGAAGGTGATGAACGGCCAGCATGAGCAAGTAGCTGGGACGTAGGCTGCCTGGCTCACATGATGTTCGCTTACCGACTTTCCAGAGCGTTCTCCTCCACCCAGCATCCGGTAATGACGACACTGGTCCTGGGGTTGGCTGCCCTCTGCACGCGATGCTCCTTCTCCTAAAACGGTTCCTGACAAGCTCACCTGCCCTTCGAGAGCCCTGTTTTCTGTGAATGGGATTTAAACTCACAGTGCTTTTGCCTGGAGCTCTGGCTGGTTTTGAGCCAGTGCTGGGGGTAAGGACGGGCAAAGCTAAGGGGAGGGAATGTCGTGATTCCGTGACAGACCCACCAGGATGCCTTCTAGGCAGGTGGAGCCACCTGCAGGCCTTGTGGTCCTCTCCATCAGGCTCTCATTCCGTCTCTGTCTCTAGAACCTATTCCTGAGGAAACAGATCTGGGCTTTCACCCAAGGGTTGTGCTGACAATACAAGCTGAGAGGGGAAGTAAAGAGGATTCTCTCTAAAAAAGGATTGGTTGTTACTGATTTTCCTCCCCTCCCACTGGGGGGCTGAGCCTTTCACTCCCTCCACGTGCCCCTTCTCAGTAGACGGGGTGCCCTCCGCCACGCCCCACCCTCTGTGCAGGCCAGCAGGCCCCGCGGCCCTGACCGGGCCCAGCCGCCTCGTCGTGGCCAATGCTGACCCTGGCCTGTCGGGGGACTGGAAGCTCCCAGATTCAGGGAACATTGAGGGGGTTCCTGAGCCCACACTTTCAGGGCCATCCTCATCTGATTGCTTGGCGCGTGTCACTGGTGATGCTCCTGCAAACATGTGGCCTTCTGTCTGTCTTGGCCACCGTCCCCGCTCTGTAGGATTTGGGGGGCTGCCCAGCCTGGGGCTTGGAGGAAGCTCCGAACACGAATACATTAGCTGAGCCCGAATCAAAGTCTGCTTGTCAACACAGGGCTGAGTGGCACCTGCGCCTCCAGATCAGGGCTCTGCCAGACGACTGTCAATCAGCCTGCGGTGACAGCCTCCGGCGAGTGATTCAGGACAAACGCATGCTCTCCCCGCCACACTGCATCCCTTCACAGGCCCAGGAAAGGAACTGCACGATTTACTTCCAATTTTGTCACCTTGTTCTGCTACGAGAGGCATGGGCCTTGGGCACGTGGCATGCTGCAGACTTCCTTTTCAGTGCCCACGGATGTCCCACATCGCTGGCGTGGGAGGTGTGTGACCCAGGCACCCCGTTCTGGTGTCTGCTCTTGTCCTGCCACGTGGGTGATGGAGTCACAGGACCTTAGGCTGCAGGGCAGGGTCTGCCTGAAGCCACAAAAGATAATCTCATTAGAGAGAGCGCTCCAGTGCCTGCAGGGGGAGGGTGGTGGGGGCTCCCTTGAAAGTGGGGGAAGGTTCAGGAAGACGTGTCTACGGAGGTCGTGCCCTCCTTGCAACCTTGACCTTGGTATGAGAGTGGGAAGCTGTGACTGCGGGAGACCAGGCCCCAAGGAAACACTGCTTCCCTGGAGTTCAACCCACTTCTTTTTGTTAATTAAATTGATTGGGGTGACATCATAATAAAATTGTATAGGTTTCAAGCGTACAATTCTGTAAAATACCACCTCTATATCGCATCGTGTGTTCACCACCCAGAGTCAGTTCTCCTTCCATCACAGATATTTGACCCCCTCTTCCTTTTTCTACCTCCCCCCACCCCCTTTCTCTCTGGTAACCACCATTCTGTTGAGAATATCATGCAAAGCGAAATAAGTCAGACAGAAAAAGTCGAGAACCATATGATTTCACTCATAGTTGGGATATAAAACTGAAAGCAATGGACAAACAAAACACAAACAGAAACTCACAGACAGATAACACCCACTTCTCCCCCTGCACTGTCCCTGGTCTCAGCCCCGTTCCCCACTTTGTCACCAACACCCTCAGGATCGAAAACTCGGCTCTTCCCCCCAGACTTCCTTCTCCTGGAAGCACTGCCACAAATTTCCTGCACACAACATGATCGACTGTCTTCCCTGGTTTCGTGGCGTCATGACACACGTCCAGGAGCTGGTGGGATGCCTCCATCCTGCCCGATGTCTTCCTCAGGACCGCATGACCCTCCTCTCTGGTCTGGTCTGCCGTCACCTGCGAGTGCTTCCCACACGCCCACAGCTCAGACAGCACTACCTCCTCACCACTCCTACCTACCGTTGCCCCGAAAAAAGACCTAGCTGGACAATCAGCTCATATGCGTCTTTTGGAGCAAAAATAATATAAGACCCAGTATTATATTATATTATATTATATTAATTACATTGTATTGTATTGTATTATATTAGACCCGGTCTTATATTATGGTAAAATAAGACCAGGTCTTATACCAATTTTTGCTCCAAAAGACTCCTTAGAGCTGATTGTCTGGCGAGGTCTTATTTTCGGGGAAGCACAGCACTCACCGCTCCTACTTACCCATCTCTTACTCACCACCCACTCACCACCGCCGTCACACTATGGCCTCCATACTGTGACGTCACTAAGGGTGCAAATTTAGCACTCGGCCTGGCATGTTTGACTTGATGAGATCCAACATATATAGCTGTTTACTCACTGGACTCAGAGTCAGTAGGCCTGGCTGTTCTCTGACTGGGGCTTTAGCCTGGTCCCCTTCCCCGCGGGGAGCTCTAGCCCTGGTCCCCCCATGCAGAAGGAGACAATGCTCTTAGACTCTGGCCCTGGGCCCCCATTTCCAAGAAAGGGACCTAACCCTCCCTCTGGAGCCCCTGGCAGGTGCCGAGCATGGGTCTGGATTCCAACACTTTTGAAACGTAAATGGTTCAATCCACCCCCCAGCCCAGCACAGCCAGGAGGAGGGGGACCGTCCAGCAGGAAAACATCCTGTCAGAGGGCAAGGCAGCCAGTTACGGGTCTCCTCTGTACGGGTCTCCTCAAAGGCGGCTTCGTGGGTTTAGGGAAATGGCTGGGAGCCTGTGGTTTGTTCTCTCCGAATGATTTGCTCCTCATTTGCAGCAACTATCAGAGGAGGAGTTTATTTTCCTTTATATGATTGTGTGATGATGTTTACATTCCCCATTAGGCTGTACGAACCTCTAGGGCGTGACTGTCTCTTTTATTTCAACCTGTATGCCTGGTGCCAGCAAGTGCCAAGCACAGAATAAGTGCTAAGTCAATATTTATTGAAAGAATGTCTATTATAAGAGCCTTTATCAGCAGAATTATCTTATTCACCATAAACGTCTACACTGATATTCTCCAGATTCACATGTGCTGTCCAATCGTGGGAGACTGATAATTAAGTGTGACTCGCGATACAGTGCCATCTCAAGTTTATTTTTAAATTTCTTTTCTCTAAAAAGAAGGTGGGATGGTTGCATTGGTTTTTTTTCAGGTCATGAAGACAGTTTATTTCCCAAGGTAAAGCTTATACGTCATCATAATAATTTTGAAGTTTTCTTTACCCTAATCTCGTCTCTTTAAAAATATTTTTCTTTTTCCTGATTATTGATGCAATGCTATTGTAGAAATTAGAAAGAAAACACAGGACAGCTTAAAAAGAAAGAAAGAAACAAATAAACAAGCAAGGACAGATTCGCTCTAAGGCTATAACTCAGAGATAACCACAGTTGACATTCTGGTGTTTTTCCAACTCCTATGTGCGTGTGTGCAAGTATTTATTTTATTTACATACTGCTTTTTAACTTAACATAACAGTCTAGGAATTTTCTCACATGGTTCCATCTTCTTAATAACATTGTTTCTAGTAGAAGAATAATATCCTGTCATGTATATATACCACAATTCATTTAAGAACACTCAACTTTGGGGGCATTTACGTTGCTTCCAATTTTTGCTGTTTTATTTGATGTTGAAATAATTATCTGTTTCTCTAAAGCCTGGATAGACTCTGGGATTGTCTCCTAATGGTCGCTTGGTAACAAAACAGGGGAGTCTTCTTCTCTGTTGGTTTTTCTTTTGTTCTGGGCTATGAAGTCTCTTCCTAACACACAAACCAGTCAGTACTCACTGTAACCTCTTTAGTGAACCTTCTAATTCAAGTTAAATATGCGCACATGGTATGGTCACAGTGACACGCACACGCTGCACAGTCGCCGTGTGATGAAGTTCTACACATGAACACACCGTGTCCCCACCATTCAGATCAGAGCATGAGATGTGTGACCGTCACCCCAGAAGTCCATCTTGTGTCCCCGCTGAGTGATGGCCCTCGAAGAAGCTACTGTCCCTGCATGGACCACCTGAGGTGTGTGGCACCAGCCGTGGGTGCCTCTTGCGTCACACATCCTAAAGTGTTACTAGCTGGCCATTGGCAGGACGAGCTGTCCCAGCCTGCTCTCCAGTGCTCCTCGTATGAACACGGGCGCCCTGCATGGACTTTCCACGGAGGCAATCACTCAGGTGGCTACCAGGTCGGGGCCACAGGTTAGTCCTCGCCTGAATGTCCTGAGTCCTGGGGGCTGGAGCTTCAAGGTCAAGGTGCTGGCAGGTTTCTTCTGGGGTCTATCTCCTCGGCTGACATCCCCCCCCACCCCCAGGTCTGTAAGTTCTAAGGATACCAGCTGGCGGGGGGCAGGTCCCACCCGCATGGCCTCAGTTTAGCCTAAGCACCTCTAACAGAAAAGCCTCATCCCCAAATATAGTCACACGAGAGCGAGCTGGGAGTCCAGGATTCTGGCTCCACAGGAGAGGAAAGGGTCACTCTTCAAACCTTGCCTGCCACCTGCACGTGGCAGGGACTTGCCCTTGGTGGAAATGCCTCCCTTCAGTGCACGCCTGGCCTCTTCTCCGGAGGCAGCGTCGGCTGCACAGATGAAAGCGTGCATCTCTGAACAGCACTGATGTGTGCTGGTATGTTAAAAAATCATAACACTCTGCAATATTTCACTTTCAAGCTTTACCAGAATTAATTTTGGGGAAAAAAAACATATATCCAATCTCTCAACAATATTGCAGAAAACCCAAAGTGTTTCATTTCATGGTTAATTTATTTTGTAATTATAGGTCTGTTGGTAAACAGTACAATAATATTTTTTCATTTTGCTTATTTATGCTGTTTATGCTCTAAATGTTTTCACTGTGGTGTGATAGCTGTTCGTGAGAGAAGCTTCCTAACCGCATTAATTCAAATAAAATGACCTGCATTTTGCATGTACACACACACACTGCATAGTCTGACCTCCTAGGGAGGCGTTTTTTCCTAAGACGAAAGAAAATGCATATAATCCATTTTTGTTTTTAATTAAAAATGCAAGTTAAAAAGCAATATTAAATCTCTTATTCCCAATTTTAAGAAAAAATACATTAGCACAAATATTTTCATTTCCAATCATGGGATTTATGTGTGCGCATATTTTAAAAGATAAACAGCTATCAAACGTTTCTCATGGCAGTTTATTTTTTATAATACTTTTATAATCATGGGCTTGGTTCAGAGTTAATTGAACACAGGAAAGAATGCACACAGCAGGGAAAAAGAAAAGAACCCCATACAATATGTTAACAAGTCTTGTCTCTGGAAGTCAGGAGTACAGCTGTGTGTGTGTGTGTGTGTTCGCACGTGTGTGTGTTTGCACGTGTGTGTGTTTGCGTGCATGCGTGTGTGTGCACGTGTGCATAAGTGTGTGTGTGCACATGTGTGTGCATGCCGTGTCTTACAGAATGGGTGTACACACTGTATTCCGGCCCATTTCTCTGCGTTAGTGAATGTGCTAAAGCTGCTCCTGGTCTGGGTCGTTGTCTCGTCCTAGAGGCTGCCTCGTCGCCCATCAACGATGGAGCGTGATTCTTGGTCTCTCTGCTCCCAGCTCTGACGACTGCAGGTTGCTGAGTGGCCACTGTCATGGGCATGGCTTCCTGCACGCTTGTGGTTTTGGTAGCTTTTATAATCATCGTGCTGATGGACAGAAAACATCCTCTCATCTTGATGGATAAAATTTCTGAAGGTATTCCTCTAATAATTTCAGCAGTTTATAATTTTGACTTTTGAAGACAATGCTGCAGTTAATCATTTTGTGCAAATATCTTGTTTGTTGTTCTGTTGAATTACTTATTGTGCATAGTTGTTGAGAAATGGAATTTCTGTGTCAAAGGTTTCTGTAACTGAGAGTCTTTGGTTTGGAGAGTCCTTTTCTTTCCAAAGGGCGTATTCTGTTTACCGTGAAGTAGTCATGTCACTGTAGCTTTAGTAACACTCGGGGGGTACTACCTTATTTCTTAATATAAGCTACTTTTAAAATACTTGGCTTTGAATCCACTTAGAATGCAAATGATGTGAATCCATCGGTTGGGATCCAATGCTTCCACTGTGCAGCTGTGCAGCCCCACCCCACCCTCAGCTCTCTCCCGTGGAAAAGGAAGGCTTGTTTGATATGAGTTCTGTTTACTCCCAGCCTGAAGAGTCCATCTGCAAATGCCATTTAAAAATATTCCTAGTGTGAGGGAAGGCACTTATGCTACGGTTAACAGAAAGGAGTGTGTGTTGCTGTGTTGTGAGGGCAGATCAGGCAAGGACTCAGGAAGCCTGTTTGTCTCCTGGGTGGCGGTGCCCTGGCCGGGCCGTGGACCTCGGGGGGCTCCCGGCAGGAGCAGAGTCGGCGGTGCACACGTGCTTCTGGGGTGTCTGAAGAACAAGCTGGGGTCTGGAGGCCTGCAAGGATGAGGTCAGCAACAACAACAAATTGCAAGAGGCCAGGGTGCACTGGCATCTGAACCACAGCGGTAAACAAAGTTGTCTCTAGAAATGGCCCAGCCACAAGCTGAAGTTTTATTGTTTCTGCTGCACTTTTCATCCCAAAAAACACTAAAAACAAAGGTCATTTCCGGCTTGTTTCATGTCCTGTTTTCCTGTATTTGGGATATGGATTGTTCATGGTCTGGTTTTTTAAACTAAAAAAAAAAAAAAAAAAAAAATTGTTTTCGTTTTTTTGAAGAGGGATGGCATGCGAGATACCAATTTTTAATGAAGAGGTATGCATCAGCTATAATGTGTATTAGAAAAACAGTTTTACCTGTTATTTCCAAAGCCACTATTTTATGTATGTCATTGATCAAGACAAGGCTGTTTAAAAAAAATATTTAAAAAATATAGTCAGTGTAAAGCTGATGTGAAGACAATTTTTTGCTAAGTAGGAACGTGCCTGGCGTGCCGGCCCGGGGTTATACCTGCGTGGGGAGGCGCTCTCCGGCGTGGTGGGCGGGGCCCCACACGTGCCTTTCCGTCACCTGCCCACTGTGCTGTCAGAGGCCAGGGTAGTGATGATCTAAGCAACGGGCAGGTCTTCGCGAGCAGACACGACTGTGAAGGGCGAGGTTGAAACGCCCCGAGACCTCTTGGATCTTGGCATCTTTGACTGTGAACCGGCCGGTGACCGAGGTCCACTTGTACTTTGCTCGCATCTCGCCGAGGTCTGCCTTCTGCCCCATCGGGGTGCTCCCGCCTGGTCCAGCCTGCCCTGTCTGGCTGCTCATCTCACGGGCCTCCGCTTGCTCTCGCTGCCTCGCGAGTCTCCCGCTCCCCATTCCTATGGCTCTTCCACAGGCCTCCTCGTTCCTGAGCCCATGAACTCGTTCACTGGGAGGTGCAGGGCCGCGGACCGGCTCCTGGGTTACACACTCAACTCTGCCTCTGCTACTGCGGCCCCACCTGGGACAAGTCCCTCGCCCGTTGGTGAAATGGGCGCCTCCATCCCGCCGCCCTGCCCCCCAGCAGGACTGGCGTGAAACTGTGGGGAGGTTGGCCTTCCCCAGTGAACACAGACATGTCTGAAGGGTGGGGACACCGTCTAGGTGAAGGGGGGCTGTAGGCGCCTCAGGCCTACACAGGATGGACACTGGGGGTGCCAAGGTCCGTAACTGCCCCGAGAACTCACACCTCAGGGGCTCAAAGCCCCTCGCCCAGGCCCGAGGTACAGTTTCAGCCCCCCCACCCCCCACCTTGGTGTGCCCTCGCCACGGTGTCTTTGCCCACCTGTCATCTCCTTTGCTGTGTTTACTTGTCTTTTTCCAAAAAAACAAAAAAAAAAAACCCAAAAATCATTTGTCTGCTTCCTAAAGTCAGAGGCTGTGCCGTAAACAGCTGGGATTCCCTGTGCTCCTGGCACAGCCTGCTCCCAGTAACCGACCGAAGGAACATAATCACCACCGCCTAACAGGGATGATGTAAGAGCTGGCATGACGTGGCTGCCATTTGCACTTCCCCGGGCAGTTGCTCACTGACCCTACACGGTACCTGTGAGAGGTGGGTCCCATTTGTCATTTGTAATCTGCATGATCTTCCAGAAAACCATGGACTTAAAGGCTTTGCTGAAACCTCTGTTTTGCTGTTGGACATTATTTTTTATCTTATCTGTTGGCAATATAAGCAAAGATGTGTGAAGTTGTTCAACACATGAGCATGAGAACAGTAAGCACACTGTACCCCCAGCTCCAAGCACGATGACAGCGAGTACACCGTACCCCCAGCTCTGTCCCCTGTTGCTTGCCTCTGTCCTTTTTCTGAGCCCAGGGCTGTTCCATCCCAGGTGGACCCCCAGAAATCAGCTTCCCTTCCACCCATGTACCCCTCTTTGGGGCTGATACCAAGTCAGACGGAACAGTGCCATCTGCTGAGACTCTGGCTGAATACCACTCACAGTTTGCCCTCGCACTTGGGAACATTCTGGAAAGCTCACTTAAGGGGCAAGTGACACCACCAGGTGACAAGGGAAGATGTGTCACAGGGTGGTGGGCAAAGGCAGGGTCCCTTCCTACAGTTGCTGTCATGAACCTCCCTGCCCAGGAGACCAGTTCTCCACTGTGGGTCAAATTTTCTTTTAAAGGACACGCTTCTTCTCTTAAAGAAAAGCCTAAGTGCCCCTTCCAGCCCTGATAAAAAAACCTCTTTGTAAAGAAAGAATAAGAGATGTGAGAGTCTCCTGCAGGACCCATTTCAGTGAATGTGAGAGTTTGCCTCTTGCCTTCCAACAAACAACATTCTTTATGAGCCATTAGTTTACTTAATGGCTGTGCACTTAGAGTTTACCTAATCAAGACAGAAATGACAGGAAATTGAGATGTGCATTCAATCCATCTATTAAAATACCCATCCCCTTTCATCTCCTCTCACCCTGCCCAAAGAAAATGTAAGAACACCCGCATCATAATGACTAACTCAGAGCCTCTCCATACGTACTCTTGTTTCTTAGTCTTCATAATGAATTGTCGTTTGGGACAAACAGGCACTGGCCCTTCTGGCCCGGGCATGGCCCCGGATCATTCTATCATTTCCAGAAGAAAGGAGAAGAGAACTAAAACTCTCTCTCACCCAATCTGGTACCTCGGCCAGGCTGTCTGAGAGGGAGGACATTGTATCTGCTGGAGAACGAGCTGTCTCTGAACTGAACAGGAAGGGTCCCTGACAACAGGTGTCCCCGCCCATGGGGAGCAAGTGACCGGCGGCGGGACAAGGCCAGCGCATTCTGCAAGCGCTGTGCACACGTCCCCTGTGCACAGACGTGACTCTGCCCTGGTCACTACGAGAAGACCAGGCTGTTTCCACTCCAAAATAGGAAACACCCGACTTGTACTTTGCCTAACAAGCCATCCTTTGCCGGGGCTTCAGTTTTCACGGACAGGTAACTTGTTCGTGACTTGTTTTTCTCTGGTTTGTTTCGGCCAGCATGTTTTCAGGGCCTGGGAAGTCTTTCCTCTTTTCTGTTAGGTCCTGAATAGCCACATTCACAACAGGCAGAACCTCCTGCCTCTGGTGCCCACTGCCCAGTGAGCTCACCCAAAGCAGGCAGGTCCCTGCGTCACCACCTGGCACAACTGCTCTTGCTCTGTGTCGGGACTGGGGTTTGGGCCACACAGTGGGATGGCCTGACTTCTGCAGGCCCCCTCCATTTGGGAAGACCCCACCAACGGAGAAAACTTATTTCATCCTGACTTTTCCCACCTGTTTTAGGGAAAAGTGCATATCTATTCAGATTTGGGCTTTAAAATCCTGGATTTTGGTGATGCCGATTACTGGGTACCACTGTATGCTGGGCGCTGGGCTCAGTGCTGTATTTCTGGACCTCTCAGCAACCCTACAAAGTAGGTGTTTCCGTAAAGGGACTGGGGTTGTGTTGTTCTGCATGAGCTTCTGGACCCCACTCCCCCCGTTTCATGGTGGCCAAGAGCTTGGCCTCAGACTTAATCCACATGTCGGCTCCAGTGCCACCTTGAGCCTTGATTTCCTCATCTGTTTATTGGGGAGATGAACACTTGATGCTCAGCGTTAGTGAGGGATCAATAACCGTATGTAAGGAAAGTCCTGGGAAGACCTTTGTCAACAGACACGGGGGCTCATGGCTGTATTGCTCCCATTTCACAGATGATGAAGGTCTTCGGCTCAGAAAGGGGAAGCAAGCTCTCCAAGGTCACATGACAAGTTAGTTGGAGCGCTGGGAGGTGCCCCAGGACAGGTGTGACTCCAATGTCCTCCTTTTCAGGGCCACTGAACTCTGTTAGGATGCCACAAGCCTCCTTGTTAAAACCCAGGATGCATCTGTGAGGCCCAGGCTCCATCCCCTCCATCCCCTAGTCTCACGGATTCAGTCTCCCTCCATACTCCAACAGCTCTAATTTGTGGGACCAGCCCAGTATGTACCTCTCTACTCAGTGTCTGCCCCCAACCAAGCTAAAAGCCTTCCATCCACCGTCGTTCCCTCTCCCCTCAGCCCTGGTACCGCTAGGCACTTACTTGTGAAAACCAGAAATCTGGAAATCATCCAGAGTCTAGAATAGTGCCTGGCACTGGGGGAGAGCTCAAGAAATATGAGCTGTGGGTGACGATGACAGTGTGACAGTGATGATTTTATTACCCTTGTCATCTGTGCCCAGGCCATGTCTGCAATGAGCCGTTTCCCTACAACCTCCATCACCACACGTGCCAGCTGCCTCGTCTAACACCCCAACGTCCTACCGTCCTATGGACGGCTTCAGGGACTTCAGGGTGGTTGTCATGCATTTGTCCTCATCACTCAAAGTCCCTTTTTCGTATTTTGATCAGGATCATCTTTTTGATACACACATACGATCACTTTACTCTCTTGGTCAAACTCTTCATGGGCCCATCAACCTCAGGATAAAATCGCAGAGTCTCTCTCTGGCCGCGGGGCCCTGTGGGTTCTGGTCTTTTTCACATCTCCAGGGGACTCCTGTGGTCTCTTCTTTCCTGCATTGCAACTCCTCCAAAGGTCTTCATGTCCTTACACGTCAGACCGTTTGCCTAGAATATTCCTTTTACTGCGGCCTGCCCCCCCCCCAACCTGGGTCTCTGGAACTCTTCGTGTTGGGGATCGCCCAGCGGGCTGCCTGAGGGAGCCCCAGGATTGGGTAAGCCTGGGATGACGTGGCCAGCTAGCCACGTGGGGAAAGAGAGAGGATGAAATCACTCCCACATTCGCTGCCTGAACAGAAGGCACCCAGGTAAACGATGAGTTACACAATCATGAGAGAAACCCCACGGCCGGCATGAAGGAGGAGCTGGGGAGCGTTTTCAGGTGGAGGGATTCAAAGGTCTCAGCAAGTCGAATGGAAAACATTGAAAATGGTTTCGCACGCGCACTTTGCAGGGACGAATGTAGTTTCTGAAAGCAGACGTGAGCCTTAGCCGCGGCTTCAACTACCCTCGAGTGTGCCTTGTTTGTAAATGACTATCTTTCTCTAAATATCTTTGGGTGAGAAAACATCTTTTATTCTGCTCTTTATTATGTGCCCGCTTTCCCTTCAATTGATGACCTGTGGTTTCTATAGCTCTTTGGAGAAAAATCATTTGTGGCTGGTT
Source organism: Rhinolophus ferrumequinum (assembly GCF_004115265.2). Taxonomy (NCBI): domain Eukaryota; kingdom Metazoa; phylum Chordata; class Mammalia; order Chiroptera; family Rhinolophidae; genus Rhinolophus; species Rhinolophus ferrumequinum. The sequence goes on from NC_046306.1 coordinate 2,126,861, forward strand.
TTAAGTCATTTTAAACGTGTATTTGGGCCAACAATAGAATCTTAGCAGAAGTCTAATAAAGTATTTATGCCATTTAGATTGTTTCGCGGATGCTTCAGCAGAGCTGGACTAGACAGTTTAGGGTAAAGGAGCCTATTTATTACGCTGGGTAAGGGGCCCAGTGCACAGCAGTTTGGGCGGAGCCGGCCCTGCACCTGATGTCATGGTTTCTCCCACGCAGGGGCGACGGACATGACAGTGATCGGGCGGTGAAACATCATGAGCGGGGGTCAGGGACCGCTAGGAGCTAAGGGCAGGGGATGCTGCGCGCTTCGGAGAGGACCTGGCACCCTGGGGGTGGCGGTTATGCCGGGGTCTGAGGGGTCAGTGGAGGGCACAGCGGGGGGCACAAGGGGCCTTAGGGACAGTTTGGAGGAGCGGCAGGTAGATGGCACAGCCTCGAGGGGGCGGGCGTGAACCTGGAGGCGCCCGCGCAGGCCTGGGGCCATCCTCCGCAGGGAGCTTAAGCTTTGGAAAGCCACTGAGGGGACCTATAGGGCACCGTCTGTGGGGCACTGTCTTTATCAGGTGGTGCTTGCAAACAGGATTCTGGTTGCAGGAGCACGGAGCGCGCCAGGACCTCAGCAAGGCTGTGCGGGTCTGAGGCTGGAAATGGCAGCGAGGACAGAGGCAGTGGACACAGACCGAGGATGTGCTCAGGGGGATCTTGGATGAGTGCGGAAATCTGAGGTCCTCAGAAGTCAGGGGGTCGCGGGTCTACCATAAACGGCTGTTGGTTGTGTTTACAGGTAAACACTGAAACTCACCGAATCCGGAACAACAGCTGGGAGGGGAGCTGAGTCGGAAGCTGAGGCCGCGTCCCGTTTGCAGGGCCGACTCACAGGGGTCACCACAGGATCTAAGTCTTCTCCCGAACAGCACGCAGGACAGTCAGAGCTGGCCGGAGAGGAAACAGCACAGTCCACTCACACCCCAGCTTACAGTCCGGAGGTTGGGGCATCTGGTGATGAGCTCTCTCGGGCTTGAGGTAAGAGAAACACAATGGGGGATGTGGAAGGAACTTCAGGAGATGCACCAGCAGTGTCTTCTCTGGAGAAGGGGTGCTGAATTTTGGGTGCACTCACAATGCCACCCCCACAGAGGTTGGGCTAAACTGTCCACATTTTATTTTAAAGAGCAATCAGTTTCCATCTCGTACAATTGGTAATCCTTTAAAAAATAGGTTCTTAATCACCGATACCCAAAGAATGTACACATTATCGATTCAGGGCTCATTAAAGATGATGAATTTAAAGCTATACATTTTGACAAATGAGACTTTGGGCTGGAGAGGTAAATAAACTGGGTGTGAGACACGGGCTTGCACTATGTGATCCATTATGAGTGCCACCAAGTGCCAATGCCCAAAGAAAACAGATTTCTTGACCACTCCTGCTGGAGCCACAAGACAGTGATCAATATTTCATTATGTGCTGCTCTTCAGACATTTGAATAGCTCATCTGTCCTATTTATGCCAGTTAAAATAAATTCAACCTATCAGGGACAAATGCATTTTTAATGTTTCTTGTTACCTTGCAGGAAAGCGGCAGCAAAAAGTGCATTTCCCTCTTGGCTGAATCTTTCATTCCATTATACATGGCACATAAACTGTTTATGTGCAAGTGACCCTTTCCTTATTGGAAGCAAAACTTGTAAATGCTGCAGAATCAATGCATAAGACGGCCTGTGCGGTCACTTTGGCGGGCATGGAGGTGGTGTGTCTTGTTTGGAGGGCTTGCTTTGGAAGAGAAGGCAGTGTTTCCCAGAGAAATAAATCCTTCCATTCCTTGATGGGCTTGTGCACATGGACACGTGGCAAAGGGCACCGAGTGTGACAGCTAACACATAGGGAGTGCCTACTGTGTGCCAAGAACCGGCCATGGGGTTTTAGCACGTCTGTCAAACAGCCATACCTAAGTTTGAATACAATCTTGAATTTTCCAACAAGGTTATGTAAGGTCCCCACTTCCCCGCGAGGCAATTCAGAGACCTGGAATGGACAGACATTTCCCACTGCAGGCCTCGCCTGACTTGCAGTTAGTCCCTTTCATGGTAATTTGCAGAGCACTTGCAAGTGTGATTAGTTCCCATGGGAATGGCAGGCCTGGGGGACCAGCATCTCCACAGAGGATTCCCTCTTAATGGAAATGACCCAAGTGAGGGGACGGTGGGGACCAGCAGCGAGGGCTTCCTGTTTGGCCACCTGCATGTTCGCTCACAGTGAGATGGAGCAGGACAGAGTGTCCTTAGAAAGTCCCCTTCACCTGGGACAGTGCCCGCACCTCTGCCTCTGCTGCAGAAGCCAGCACCTGCTACCGTGTTTCCATCTGACAGCACACTGTCACCCATCACTTTCCACGCTCCTTTCTCGAGTGGTGTGCATGCTACATGAATTTTGAAGATTTCAGAACTTTGTGTACAGAGTGCAGAAACAGAGTTATTTATTAATGTTTTTTTCTTCCCCATTAGTGGAAAAAAGACTCGTAAAAGGAGGTGGGAGATGAGAAGGGTGGCTGGCTTGCATGGACATTTCTCTACATTCCTCTGAACTAAAAATATAGGTTTAAATAGCCCTGCTGACTTACCTACTCAGACCTGAGAGACTTGATTCCCCACTACCGTGTTTCCTCCAAAATAAGACCTATTCCCAAAAATAAGCCCCTGTTAAGATTGTCGGCCAGACGGATGCATTTTGTACATTATGATGATGGTCCAGAAGATGACATGACTCTATTTGAATAAATGTAGATTGTTGTACATGAAAAAATAAGATACCCGTTGAAAATACACCCTAATGCATCTTTTGGAGCAAAAATTAACAGAGCACCCGGCCTTATTTTCGGGGAAACGTGGTAGCTGCGGGAAGTTAAGACTGCCTCTCACTGCATTGCCCCAGGCGTGCGCCTATTTATTTTGAAGGCTGATTAGAGTTTGTCAATAAGAAGAGGCAATTTGGTACATAAGTCTTAAAATGGTTGCGCATCATGCTGAAAATAAATCTCAGATTATTCACCTTTTCAGCAAACATCTGAAAGGTAGTTATTTTGAAGACTAAGGAGTAGCTAATATTTCCTTCACATGTAAATAAAAGTGTGATAACAAATGTGTCACCTTTAATAGAGCTTTTGCTGGAATCTTGAAGCACGCAGCACGCGATCCTGGAAGAGTCCTGGTTACGGTTAACGGACATTGTCCTGTGAGAGCCAGCATGTGCCTGCCAAGGTCGCAATAGGTGACTCTGCTTTAGGCTCAGTGGGCGGGGAGGGGGGGACAGCATCCAGACGCAGGACCCAGAGAAGGACGAGTGCTTGTCCTGTGCAGGCAGCAGCCAGCACCGAGCTTCACGCCGGTGAAATACATGGGGTCTGTCAGCATTCCCAGCGTCTCAAGACACAACACAGTGAGGACGCGGCGCCGCTCTGCTTTCTGTTTCTGTGACTCTGACTCCTTCAGATACTTCGTATAAGTGGCAGCATACAATGTTTGTCTTCGTGTGGCTGCCCTATTTCCCTGAGTATAATGTCCTCAATGTCATTTGTGCTGTATCCTGTGTCGGGATTTCCTTCCTGTTTAAGGCTACAGAATATTCCATTTGCATGTAACACATTCTGTTTATCCATGAATCTGTGGGCGCACTTGTGTTGCCTCCACCAGGTGACAATTGTGAATAATCGTCTATGAACATGGACGTGCAAATATCCCTTTGAATATCTGCTTTCACTGCTTGTGGTTATACACGCAGGAGAGGAATTGCTGGGTCATAGGTCGCTGTCTTTATACTTCTCGGAGGCACTTCCACGCTGTTCTCCGTAGGGGCTGCCCCGCCGTCCACCCCCCAGCAGCCCACAGCCTCCCGACTGCCCCGCACCCTCACCAACACCGCTTTCCTAGCTTCTCGATGGTGGCCATCCCGAATGGACGTGAGGTGTGCAGTGTACGTCTGGGGCGGGTTTGTGGTTATTCCATTTGGCCAGAACTCATGCAGGCTGCGGTGCAGAGGTGGAGATTCGCAGCACAGCTGGTGCATGGAGGGAACTCCAGCTTCCGATCACATGTCCTGGAGTGGGGACACGGACGAAGTGTTGACTCTGGATCAAAGCCCCTCTGCCTTCCCAGCGCTTCTGAAAACAGGCGAGGCCGATGCTGGCTTCACAGGCTTGTCAGCAAGTGTGCTCCCACCCTCGCGCCTCGGTCTCTGTCGCCCGGGGCCCTCGCTTGGTTCTTCAGGGTTGGGGATATTCCTACATAGGTTTTCTTTCCTCTTGGGTAATGCCCAAGATTTTTGTGCCACAGAAAATTACCGCTGTGCTGTTGTAATGTCTCTTTAATTCTCTGATGACACAGTGATCCGAAGAGCAGAGAAGGAGCCAGTGGACAGAGCACCAAGTCACGTAGGGGTGGGGGGGACGAGCCGTTTCCCGTGATGCTGAGTAAAGAGCCCTGTAATTCACAAACGTAACAGCCGTGCTGGGGGAGCCACGAAGCACAAGTGCAGGAGAAACAGAAGCTGTGAACAGAACTTCGTCACAATTAGCTTTTTCTTCTCATAAGCCAAAACGTGGAGAATAATCAAAAGAGCATGTGCCATTTTTGTGTTTAATCATTAACTTAGAAACACATACATATTAGGAATTGGAGACAACCAGGAAAATAAAACCAAGGAAAGGGGTAACTCCAAGTAGTATTTCCTCTTTGTCCTCCTAGATTTTCTCCCCAGTTCAAATTTCTTTCTTGTTCTGTTCTTTCTTTTTGAACTTTGAGCCATCGACCGGCCCAGTGCAGTCCTGATATACACACACCACCCTAGGAATTCCCTTTCCTAACCATGCTCCGTTCTGATTTATTTTCTTTAAATATTAACTTTCTGTATAATGAATAATTAATTGACAATTTTATTTGCAGCGCAAACTTCCGAATGGTTCAAGCCCAGTGCGACTTTATCCGGACAGGTAAGTTTGCAAACCAAGGAGGCTGTGTGGCCAGCTGAGCTCAGAGCTCAGAACGTGAAAGCCAGATGGCCCTGGACGCCATCTGCAGTGGCTGCCATCCACTGTGGCTGCCTTTGGTGGCACACAATTGCCAGATGCCATGCCGGGTAAACCACTGAAGGGGGTACTCACCTGGATTTAAACATTTATTTGACTGTCAGACTCTCCTCTATTCACCTTCTTTCTCTCACATTTTACAGCCAAGGGCATTGAGGTTCCTTATGGAAAAGAAAACCCATCACTCTCACGCTTACGGAGCCCGTGCCTGGTCATCCCACCCTGCTCTTTGCACAGGAGGCTGGTTTTAAGCCAGGAGAGAAAACACGAGCTCACTACAGACACTTCTCCCTTCTGCCACCACCACTGTCACTGTCATCTCTTGAAGGCGCAGCCGATCAGGACTCGCTCACGGGTGCGGTGACTGCGGGTGATATTGAGGCCCGCTGGTCTCCAGTCGAATGAGCCTCTGACCCCTCCTGGCACAAAGGATGGAGGACGATCTCCTCCCTCACTGGGCGTCTTCTCTGTGCAAAGAACAGGGGCGCCTCCCTGCTGGACCCAGCAAGGCCTGTGCCCGGCGGTGTGGATGGTGACGCAGCCACCACGCCCTGGAGGGGGTTGAGGGCCTTGTTCTCTTTCGCTGCTTTACTACGCTTTGCCGAGCGGAGTCTCTGCCTCTTGATTGCGTTCCATCTGTTTTCCAGGTTAGGCATACCCGATGGGTGACCCACATGCGGCCTTTGGGGGTTGGGAACCATGTGACCCTGTGGCTGTGCTGTTCAGAGGGACCCTCCTGCTCCCAGTGGAGCAGCCATTCGTCGTTCACACTTACGTATCTCACATTTCCAGCAAAGCCACACACAAACGTGGGGGCAGCCTAAAGGGTACTCGGGCACTTTCGCTGCGGAAAACCCATCTGTACTAATTGCCACACAAACCCATGTTAGGCAGTGGATGGAAAAGACAGTGAATGCAGATGTATCCTTGGGTTCGAGGACTGGGGACTCCAGAGATGCAGGATGGAGGGAAGGTTGTCCTATGTCTCCTACAGTGACGGTCCCAGGCCACCTCCCTCCTCTCTCCAACTCACAGAGGACTCTAGGTCTTGGCACGACACTTTCCTCTCCAAACTGTCCTCCTTTCACCTTCCCAGTGGCCACAATTAAAGGCGCACCCACCTTTAAGCTGCCCTGAGGGAGACTGTGGCTGCCACGCGCCTGGGAAGCCCCCATCTCACTCCACTCTCCAGAGTCCCTTAGAAACTCTGGACAGCACTTTCCAAACTGCAGTGTAGAGACGAAAGCCCGCGGATCTTGTCAGGATATAGATTCTGACACAGCATGGGTGCCCCTCCCACCCCGAGTTTCTGCCTTTCTTCTAGGTCACGCTGAGGCTGCTGTCCCCAACTAGGTCCACTCACTCTGAGTCCACTCACTTGATGTGCTGACACTGAGGAAGAACACGGTGGACCCGACTGAGCGCGCCCCACCCCGCATTTCTTACCTTCCTGCCAGGAAACAACTTACTCAGCAGAGACAAGGTGCCTCCTGACCTCGAGAGGATGAAGGTCACGATCATAGCTGACATCATGGACCTCATTCCTGGGACCAAGACTGAAGGGTAGCGAGCAGAGGCACACTGCCGAGGGACCTCCAAGAACAACATGGTCTGGAACGGTTCTCTGGGTCTTTGGGGGGCTTCATTCACCCCAAGCTGAGAGCTCAAGAAACCAGCAACCCAGAAACAGTAACAAATGCAAGCAGAAAATTTTCCCAAAGCCTGCTCTCTCTAACCAGAGATGGGGAAAACAAGCCTCGTAAGACAGGAAACTTCTAGAAGACAGTTGCTCTACTGTAGGCCCAGAGAAACCTTGGTCAGCAGCTCTGCCCCACACAGCCGGGACTGGTGGAGGCCTGGACTTCGTCATCAGCTACCACGGGGCACCTGCTTCAATATTTGAAAACCACATCGATGGTTAAAGGAAGGAAACCACGTGACAATAACAATTGATACAGGAAAAGCATGTGGCAAAATTCAACAACCAATTATGATTAGAAAAAACCTCTAAAAATAGGAATAAAGAGGCTTTTCTTCAACATTACAAAGATAATAGACAAACAGAAACAAACAAACAAACAAACAAACAAACCCTATGGCAAACATTATACCTGATGGTGAAACACTGAATGCTTGTCACCTAATATTTGGAACAAGGAAAATATACCTGCTCTCACCACTCTTATTTGGCGTATTGTTGGAAGTTGTACACAATGCAATAAGGCAAGAAAATAAAATGCATACAGATACAAAACAAAGAAATTAAACTGCCACCATTTGCAGGTGGTATGATTACTTAGAAAATCCCAAAGGAATCTCCAAAGGAAATCTCCTAAAATTAATAAGTGAGTTCATTGAGTTTGTAGGATATGTGACAAACACACTGAAGTCAATTGCATTCCTATGTGTAATATAAACATCAAAGTACGATGCCATTTGTGATTGCTGAATAGGTATAAATGTAACAATACATATATAGGACATATGCTGAAAACTATAAACACGGTTGAAATAAATCAAAGCTCTAAATCAATGGAGAGATATACAAATTCATGCATGGGGTGACTCACATTGTAAGAAGGTTAAGTCTCCCCTAATTGACATGTACGTCTTACACAATTTCCATTTAAATCATAGCAAGATTTTTGTAGATATAGACGAGATTATTCAAAATGCACATGGAAGACAAAGGGAACAAAATCACTAAAGCAATTTTAAAAACAATCAAAGGAGGAGAAATCAGTCTACCTGATTTCAAGACACACTATGAAGCTGCACTAGATCAATAGAACAGAATAGAGAACTTGGAAATGGACCCTCACACATAAGCCCAAGTGGTTTTCGATGTTCTGGGTGTGATACTGCACCACAGTTTTGCAAGATATTACCTCTGGGGGAAGCGGAGAGAGTCCGGGGGTCTCTCTGTGTTTTTTCTTACAGCTGTCCGCGAATCGACAATTTTGTCAAAATAAAACATTTAATTTTTAAAAAAACTGACTGGGTGGCCCGGTGGCTCAGGTGGTTGGAGCGCTGGGCTCCTAACGCGGAGGTCGCCTGGGCCAGTGAGCTGCGCCCTCTACAGCTAAGATTGTGAACAACGGCTCGAGCTGGAGCTGGGCTGCCCTGAGCAGCCAGTGGCTGGCACGAGTGGCCATGAGCTGCCCTGATCAGCCGGCGACTGACTGCCTCATCTGGGGGGAGCGCAAGGCTCATAATACCGTCGTGGGCCAGGGAGTTGCGACCTACACAACTAGACTGAAAACAACAGCTTGACTCGGAGTTGGGGGGGAGGGAAAAATTGACTGACATAATAGATTTTTTTCATAGCTGATACTAAAAGCGTTTCTGAACCCCAACCTCACCTGAATTAAGGGTAGAGCAAGGGTTTTCAGTAATAAAACCCAAGAAAAAGTCAGATTTCATTTTCACATGTAGCTGATCAGTATTTGAAATGTGCACAACCGATTAGGCTAAAATAAATAGTCTTCAGTGAACCGGAGAATGCAAATTCTGTTTTTTAAATTGTTTTGGGACTTTAAAAAAAGAAAAGAAAAACAAGGAAGCCCAAGAAGTGGAAAAAGTTATCTACCAAATGAGTACAAAAGGGAAAGAGACGATATCTCATAAAAAGTCTCCTTCTGGGATGTGTTGACCCAGATGCATTTTGTGGAAACGAGTAAACTTCATTTGTCGTGTTTATATTAAGGAAGTTTGACGTAATATAGCTCTTCGTATCACCTGGACCAAAGTTTCTCATTTATTCTGAAAATGGTGGTGAGTGTTCCGAGACAAAGCTTCTGTATTTTATTAACTGAGACATCGTGGTGTTTAAGTACTTTGGGGGAAAATCAATTTTCTCTAACCAGTCCAGGAGGAACTTTGTGAAATGCATACCGAGGCTTATTCCAGGACTGAGGGATTTTCCTAAGTCCACTCCCACCCGGTGCCTGCAGTGCGGCCTCGTCTGCCCTCGGGGCCCAGCCCAGGGGTTTCCAGAATAAGAGGCTACTCGGCTCTATTTCACACATCATTGTTTCTCAGCTGGAGGTCACTCTGTCCTCCTGGGGACATGTGGCAATGTCTGGACTAGTCCTGGTTGTCCTGACTAGGGGTGCTGCTGGCATCGAGTGGGGAGAGGCAAGGAAAGCTGCTAAACACCCCACAATGCACAGGGTGGCCCCGCCGCAGAGAATGACCCAGGCCCAATGTCCACCTTGCCACACTGAGAAACTGTTACGGCAGAACAAACACTGCTGAGTGGTCGAGTTTCTTCTCTAAGTGTCACAGCTAGTCTGTGGCATCATGGAGACTTAAGCAGGTCTGTCTGACTGCTGTGCCCCACGTTCTACCACGTGGGACCCACACCTCAGCAGCAGGAAAGTCTTAAAGAGGTGGCCGCCTGGAGAGCCTCGGAGGAGTGGGGCCCACTGTTACTGTGCTGGTCAGAACTGGAGTCGAATGTATGAGTTGCATAATCACTAGTGTTTCTGTTTTTCTGGACTCTTCCCAGCCTCTGACCTTGACTTCTGCTGGCCTTTGACCCCTCACTGTGGTCTTTAAGTTTGGCGTCAGCTCTCTGGGAGACCTCAAGGGACAGAAGTGGCTCCCAGAAGGCAGGGGCTCACCCACAAGGTATTTCCGTCCCTCTCGACTAGACTCCATCATCCCGTGTTTTTCTCTTTTTTTTCTGAGTTCGAGCACAAAGATGAGACTGAGAGAACAATTTTAATACTAATCTAATCCTAAGAAAACAGAGGTCACCACCACCTCCCCTCAGAGCAAACACCACTTTATTACTTTTGTCTCTGATTGCTATTGAACGTTAAATTAGTTCACAGGAAACAGAGGGCACCATCCTATTTCTTTCTCTCTTGCTTAAACAAATAGGAACGCTCTCTGAAGAGAACTTGTGCTACAGTGAATTACATTATTTTCAATAAGTTCCAACGGTGCTGCTATAGTAACTGTCTTAACCATGATTAATGTAGGAAACATTAGGAAAGCATGTTATTATTATTCTAAATTAGGTTTTGCTTGAATTAATTTTTATGCATGGTTACTAAGATGTAAAAGAGTTTCTGAATTGCTAATTGTAACAGTCCTTCTCTGGAGATGCGATGAGATCGGAAACACGGGGGCGCCCTGCTGAAGGAGTTTTAGGTGGGTATTTGCCTAAGGGCCAACATAGTATTTAGTCAGTAGCCTGCTAAGGAACTGTAGCTCGACAGCAGTGGAGTCTTTAGTTCAAGATTGTCTTTTAGTGTCTCCCACCTGAATGCGCTTGGTGGAAAATGCACAATGGTTATTCATAGCCTATCATTCCACAGTGTGGAATGTACACTTTCCTTTCTCTTGTCGAATCTCCTCCTTACCAACAATGATGGGGACAATACAAATGACACAATGACGCAGCACGGATGAGAGTTCACCGTAAACCAGGCGCACATCAACTACTTTGCATCACGCGTTTCACAAAGATTGGCGTCTGCCACGTGCAGGGGATGGTGTGTGCTGCTGATGGACTGGACAATACTGACCTCCAGCTTCAGGGAGCTGACGTTTTTGGGAGACAGATAATAGGTGCCTGAGAGGAAGCTGGCAAGGGGGAAGGAGGTTGGAGGTGAGTCAAAAAGAAGGTGGGTGTGCGGTCACACATCGTAGACTCTTGTGGGACATGGGGGGGCGTTGATCTTGGCTTTTCCTCTGAGGAAACTGGAGAGCCTGGAGGCTTCCAGAAAAGGAGGAATTGGTGTGATGTTTGTCCTAACTGGTCCCTCTCCTGTGGGTTGTAAAGAAGACCACAGGTAGCCAGGGTGGGGGCAGGGAGACCTATGCAGCTGTCCATGGTAAGTGGGCTGTGAAATACAGACTGAGGACTAGAGGAGAGATGGAGAGAAGCGGCTGGATCCTGGTAAGAAGCTGGTAAGATCTGATGATGGACTGCAAAGGGAGGAGGAAGGAGACACATGTGCCTGGCCTTTGCACCTGGAAGAGGGATTTCTGTTTCCCGAGGTGGGAGGAAGTATAGGAGCAACAGTTTGGGGAGAAAGTCAGGAATCTGATTTTGTGTGTGGTAAGTCCTACATGCTGACTAGTCATCAGGGAACAGAGATTCAGATACTTGGATGTGGTCCCATGAAGCTGGGGGGCAGGCGCAAGCTAGAAATAAAATGCTAGGACTTATCACAGTGAGATGGTATTTATACAAGTGTCGCTGGACACATGTGGGGAACCAACATGACTGTACCCCCAGTGCAAGAAGCCTTGAGGTGGCCCCATGTTGAGAGGCTTACACTAGTAAAGCTTGAGAAGAAGGACCAGTGATGCGGCAGGGCTGGGAGAATGGCGCCCCAGAGAGGAAGTCAAGTGCGTTTAGGAAGGGACCACTACATGGCATGCTGATTAGAGTGAGGGGAGGCCTGGGACCAAACCACCAGGTCAGCTGGGCGACACGGCGTGAGTGGCGATCAGTGTTAACGTGGCGTGGTGGGCAGAGGCAGAGTCTCCAAGAATCTAAATGCACCACCACAGTCCCAAGATTCTTCCAGAGCTCTAGAAGGGATCCTGATGATGGGCTCACACATTTAAGTCAAATGTGAAAGAGGAAGATGTCTTAACCACAATTAGGACCCCAGTTTCTTCCAATCTTGACACGGCTCTGTCATACTTCCCATCCTTTTGGTGACATCTGCACGGGGTCATGGCCATCTGGGGACTGAGCTGCAGGGAGGCTGACTCGGGAACACACTTCACAGGAATTAGGGGGACACACTCATGTGATCGAGCCCTTTCTATGTGCAGTTAAGTTACAGCTGGGGCTCCAGGGTGGGAAATCCTTCCCCCACAATGTCCACCCACCCAGTGACGCTCCTAGGGGCAGGGCCAAGGTCACTTGTGATAAGAACACCCAGTAAAAGCAGTGGCTGAACACGACGTGAGCATCTGGTAAGGATGCCACACACAATGTATTCTGAACATTCAGAAGGGAGTATGGAGCTCAGAGCCAGGCCCACGTGTGTACGGGGACGACATACAGTGAGGGTGACAACATGATTCTGTGGGGGACGGAGGCTTTATTTAATGGATGGTGTCGAGAAAAGCTGCAAACATTATAGAGGAAAGCTGAAAACGGATCTTTACCTAACATCACATTAGAAGGGTGATCCAGATGGATTCAAGCCCCAAGTGTTAAAGTAATCTATAAAGTTATGGAACAGATGTTGGATTATATCTTTGAGACTTGGGGGGAAGAAAGGACTTTTTAAACAAAAATTAAAACCCAAAATGTGACGTCATAAAAATGGCGGCGTGTGGTAAGCCTCTTGAAATCTTCCCTGGGATTTACAACAAATCGAACAACTATAACTCCACAAAGGACTCCCTGCACAGCAGACAGGCAAAACTAAGAGGTGCACTACTGAAATCATCTAAAGGTGAGCAAATTGCGTGAGTGGGGGAGGCGGGATGGGAGAAGTGCAGAGATGGGGCCACGCCCTAGCTTGGTGCTCCGAGCTCGCTGCATCCCGGAACTACCGCAGCTGCGGGAGAGGGAAGAACTCGGACTGCTAGGGCTCTGCTTATGGCCCACAGGGCTGAGGGGACAGCAAATAACACGGCTGAGCCCAACGCTCACGAAAGAGACCTCCAAGCAAAGACTGAGGGAAGAAGGCTGAAAACGGTGGTTAAGTCCTCACTGCAAAGCAGAGAACAGAAGCCTTAGGCACTGAGCCTAGCCGCCCCCTTCTTTCCCTCCCAAAGCTCACCCTGCTCCCACCTGCCCAATGCTAGAAGCGGAACAGTAGCGGTGTCAGATCAAAAGAACAGAATATTTGCAGTTCAGAGAACTGTGGTCCGCAGACACAGAATCACAGCCCAACTAGTTCTAGCAAAGGGGAGGGAGCCATGGAAGCAGGACTGGCTGTGATGCTGGTTGCTGCCATTGCTCTGGGTCAATTCTCATAACTCACCCCACCCCTGTCCCCACCTATCTGGGCGGATCCCAGCAGGAATAAACAGAACTGCTGAAACACACAGCTCTGGATCTGGTGCAGGAAGAACTTTGGAACTTCAGAAGCTCTCCACATTCCACCCCAGAGACGGTGCCCTTTGACCCAGGCAAACTGTTCACAGAGGAGAAGCCTGCCTTCCAGGGAATCCCCCCATTGTGTGAGAAGCCGGAATAGTGCAGAGAAAAATATAACACTGCAGTGTGAGAGAGAATAAAAGGCTGCAGTCGGAGAGAAAAAAAACATTCTAAGAACACCTACTGACAAACAAAAGAAAGACCTCTTTCTATCAACCTGTTGCAGAACCCACTCCTGTAGATGTCCAGGAAGAGAAATAATAAATCATTAATTGCCATGAATAACCAAGGTAACAATACAGCTCAGAAAGAAAATGAAAAGTCTCTAGAAAATGAACTTAAATACATGGAAATATGTGACTTAAATAAGAGAGAATTCAAGATTGCAGTTCTTAAAAAACTCAATGAGATGCAAGAAAACACAGACAGGCAATTTAATGAACTCAGAAATACAATCAAAGAACAAAATGAACATTTTACCAAAGAGATTGAAATTTAAAAAAGGAACCAAATAGAATTTCTGGAGATTAAGAACTCAATAAAAGAAATAAAGAATGAAATAGCCAGCTTAGGTAGTAGAGTTGACTAGATGGAGGAAAGAATCAGTGACATCAAAGATAAAAATCGGGAAATGACACGGATGGAAGAAGAAAGAGACTTGAGACTTAAAAGAAATGAAAGAACGCTACAAGAACTTTCTGACTCCATCAGAAAGAGCAATATAAGAATAATGGGCATACCAGAAGGAGAAGAAAGAGAGATGGGAACAGAGTATATTCAAACAAATAGTCGACGATAACTTCTCAAACTTGTGGAAAGAACTGGATCCTCAAATCAAAGAAGCAAATAGAACACCTAACTACCTCAACCCCAACAGGCTTTCTTCAAGGCACATTGTATTGAAGCTGTCTAAAATCAACGACAAAGAAAGAATCCTCAAGGCAGCCAGGGAAAGAAGACGGTAACCGACAAAGGAAAGCCCATTAGATTATCATCAGATTTTTCAGCAGAAACTCTACAAACCAGGAAGGAGTGGAATCAAATATTCAAATTTTGAAAGAGAGAAATTATGAGCCAAGAATAATATATCCAGAAAAGATATGCTTTAGATATGAAGGAGGAATAAAGGCCTTTCCAGACATACAGAAACTGAGGGAATTTTCTAACACAAGACCTGCACTACAAGAAATGCTGAAGGAGGCTATTCGACCCGCGTAAATAGGGATAATTTCTGACAACCAAAACATAAAAGGGGGAGAGTAAAGGCCTGAATTGGAATATGGGAATGGAGAAAGTAATCATGCTGAAGAAAATGGAATACTCTAAATATAAAACTTTCTTTTACATAAAATTTATGGTAACCACTTAAAAAAAATAATCCAGAACTGAAATATATAATGTAATAGAAGAAGAAACAGAAGGAAAAATCATTGAATACCACCACACAGAAATAATAGACAACAACAAAAAGGCAAAGAAACAATGGAGACACAGCCTTACCAGAAAACTAAAGACAGAATGATAGGAAATCCTCACATATCAATAATCACCCTAAATGTAAATGGACTGAACTCACCAATAAAAAGGCACAGCACAGCAGATTGGATCAAAAAAATAAACCCAACCATATGCTGCCTCCAAGAGATACATCTCAGCTACAAGGACAAGAATAGACTCAAAGTAAACAGGTGGAAATTGACACTCCAAGCAAATGGTACCCAGAGAAAATCAGGTGTAGCCATACTGATATCAAATGAAACAGAATTCAGGATAAAAAAAAGGTAACAAGAGACAAAGATGGACATTTCATAATGGTAAAGGGGACTATACAACAAGAAGACATAACAGTCATCAATATTTATGCCCCCAATCAGGGAGCATCAAAATGTACCAAGCAACTAATAACAGAACTAAAGGGAGAAATTGACCAAAACACAACTATAGTAGGGGACCTAAAGACTTCATTGACAGTTATGGATAGATCATCCAAACATAAAATGAATAAAGAAATAGCAGCCCTAAATGACACATTAGATGAAATGGACATAATTGACATATATAGAGCACTTCATCCTAAAACATCAGACAATACATTTTTTCTAGTGTACATGGAACATTCTCAAGAATAGACCATATATTAGGACATAAAACTAGCCTCAGCAAATTTAAGAAGACTGAAATCATACCAAGCATATTCTCTGATCACAAGGCTTTGAAATTGGATATCAAATGCAAAAATAAAGCAGTAAAAACCACAAATATGTGGCGATTAAACAACATACTTTTAAAGAACAACTGGGTCAAAGAAGAAACAAGAGGAGAGATCAAAAGATACATAGAAACAAATCAGAATGAAAACACATCCTGCCAAAATTTACGGGATGCACGCTGCAAGCGAAGTCAGTTTTAAGAGGGAAATTTATATCATTACAGGCCTATCTCAAAAAACAAGAAAAATCCCAGATAAATAACCTCACGTTACACGTTAAAGAATTAGAAAAAGAAGAACAAATGAAACCTAAGGTCAGCAGAAGAAAGGAAATAATAAAAATCAGAGCAGAACTAAATGAAATAGAGAACAAAAAGACAATAGAAAAAGTTAATGTTACAAAGAGCTGGTCCTTTGAAAAGATTAATAAAACTGACAAACCCTTGGCTAGACTCACTAAGATAAAAAGAGAAAAGATAAACAAAATCAGAAATGAAAGAGGGAAAGTAATGGATGCCACAGAAATACAAAGGGTCATCCAAGAATACTATGAAGGACTATATGCCACCAAATTCAATAACCTAGAAGAAATGGACAAGTTCTTAGAAACAGATAGCCTTTATAGGCTGAATCACAAAGAATTGGAAAAATCTAAATAGACCTCTCAGCAGTAAGGAAATTGAATCAGTCATCGGAAACCTTCCCAAAAGCAAAAGTCCAGGACCAGATGGCTTCATTAGTGAATTCTACCAAACCTTCAAAGAGGATCTAATACCAATCCTGCTCAAACTCTTCCAAAAAACTAAAGAAAAGACAATACTCCCTACCTCATTTTATGAGGCCAACGTTACCCTGATACCAAAACCTAGTAAGGATAACACAAAAAAAGAAAACTACAGACCAATATCTCTGATGAATACAGATGCAAAAATCCTGCACAAAATTCTAGCAAATCGAATGCAACAATGCATTGAAAAGATTATTCATCACGACCAGGCGGGGTTCATCCCAGGGGCACAAGGATGGTTCAATATATGCAAATCCATCTATGCGATACATCACATACACAAAATAAAGGACAAAAATCATATGATTATATCAATTGATACAGAAAAAGCATTTGACAAGATACAACATCCATTTATGATTAAAACACTTAATAAAATAGGT
The DNA here is from genome assembly GCF_004115265.2 of Rhinolophus ferrumequinum. Classification (NCBI taxonomy): domain Eukaryota; kingdom Metazoa; phylum Chordata; class Mammalia; order Chiroptera; family Rhinolophidae; genus Rhinolophus; species Rhinolophus ferrumequinum. The sequence goes on from NC_046306.1 coordinate 2,143,408, forward strand.
ATAGAAGGAAAATACCTTAACATAATAAAGGCCATATATGACAAGCCCTCAGCTAATCTCATAATTAATGGTGAAAAACTGAAGCCCTTTGCTCTACGTTCAGGAACACGACAGGGCTGTCCCCTGTCACCTCTGCTTTTCAACATAGTGTTGGAAGTCCTCGCCAGAGCAATCAGGCAAGAGAAAGAAATAAAAGGCATCCAAACTGGGAATGAAGAAGTTAAATTATCACTCTTTGCAGATAACATGATGCTATATATAGAAAACCCTAAAGACCCCACCAAAAAGCTATTAGAAACAATAAACGAATACAGGAAATTTGCTGGCTACAAAAATCAATGTACAAAAAAAAGAGTAAACACAAATAAAGCAAAACTAAAAAAAAAAAACCCAAAAATGTAAGATAAAACAAACAGAGACGAGGCTGATTATATCAAATAAGGGAAGACTGGCTGTCTGTTGAATAAAGACCCCCCAGATAGTTAATACTAAGGGGTCGTTAGAAGATGTTTGCATGTGTAAAACTCAAAAGATTTTATATCGAATTTAAAAAAGCTCCCATAAGACAATACAAAACAAAAATCAACTCTATTAGAGATGGGCAAAGAGTTTGAGGAGCCGGTTTACAAAAGAAGATTCAGCCCCATCACCCGAGCACATGAAGAGGTCACGTGATGGCGCAATGAGCGGCCTGAGAAGGAAGATGAGGGCGCACTGGATCCGACAGGAAAAAGCGGGAAAGCTGGCCAAGCACGTGCTGACCACGGTGTGGGGCGGGCAGACGTCACAAGCACGTGCTGACGCACAGCTCCGCAGTGGACCATCCCGCGGTCACACTCGGAACCCGCAGTGCCATTTCCGCTCCCGTGTGCCCACGGCATGGTCACACAGATTTGGAAGAGGACACGCACAGGAATGGATAGATGTGCAAATGCAGGTGCCAGGAGGGGAGAGGCGACACAGTGACAGTGTGCGCGCTGCAAGGACACACAGCAGAAAGCCGGGCGCTGAGAACGGGGCGGCTGCCCCTGCGTGGGGCGCTGGGGAAAGGAGGACACGGCCCGCACCAGGGGTCGGGCTCCCCGCCGACGAGTGTAAGATTCTGCTCGGCCACGGACCCTGCTGCTCCAGGACTTTGTAATTCATCTAAACGAATTGAAAACGTCAATGTTTGTCTTACAGACATGTCCCTCAAGTCCCCGCAGGGTCCTCTGAGCTCGTCCAGCGTGGGCCTTACCGCGGCACGTGTGCCGGCTTCTGTACCAGGAGCAACGCCTGCCCTCGGCATCTGCTCTCACTTTCCGCCAGGAACTGGGTCAAGTCCACGCGCCGTTAGTTCTCCACTTAACTGTCTGTCACCTCTTCCAGGAAGGCTTCCCTGACCTCTGAACTAGGTTAAACTCCATGTTAAACACCGGCATTCCCACTATGCTGGCGACCTGTCACAACCATACTTAGGTAATGAATGTTTATTTGTATCTACCGGCGTGTCTGCTGTTAGAGCCAGGGGCCCAGAGACTCTCTGTGATGACACTGCATCCCTTGTACCAGACACCTGATACGCGCTTTTATAAATTCCATCGCTGGAATAATGAGCTCTTTGAATGAAGGGAAAAAAGGACAATTAGACAATGTTCCTTCTTTTGAGCAGCTCACCTAAAAGGCTGTAAAAGGACAGAGTTGAACCTGTAGAATGAGCCTGCTTCCTTAGGATTCAAGTTTGCGGGCCAGTCTCTGACCGTCGTTAGCACGTTCAAAAGGAAGCTCAGTAGTGGGCCTCTGAGTTCACCCGGAAAAGCACTTCTCCCCCCAAAGTTTTCTAACATCTAGATAAAGTGGGCAGGCAGCTCTCACACTCAGATATCAGGGCCTGTTTTCTTAAAATGCATCTAATATTCTTGTCCATATACCTTATTTCAAATAAAACAAGTAGGTATAGTTTTAAAAATCTCAGAAAGAAGAAAATGAGATCACTATTTCTTATTAATTGGCGACTTATTTTTAACATGAGCTGTGGGATGACGGCTTAAACTGTGTGTGGTGTAGGTGTGTACTGTTTGCATTTTTCTAACGCCCCAAGAAAATAGTAAGTTCATTACTCTTTGGGCGCCCAGAGCACAGCCATTCCCACAGCTCCCTATAGGGTGAGGGGCCGATGCAGAGGAGAGGGGAAACCCAGGGGCGGGGGAGCCTAGGTCGCCTGGTCTGGATCAGCTGAGGCCCACTCTGTTTTTCCATTTGGTCCTTCCAGCCTTGGCTTTGCAACGGTGCGTGGGGGGCGGGGCCCTTTGTTTATGATTGGCATATTTGTCTCTGCTGGTTAATTGCTTTTTATTATCTGTGAAATGGAATAAGTGTGTGCACAATCCACCAAATTCTGCTTTTTATTCACATGTTATTTAGAAATGTTTTGTAGTGAATGGCTTTATGAGTGACTCTGTGTGTGTATGTGCACACATGTGTGTACCTATTCTATATCGATCCATAGCCAACAATCAGGATTGGGAGCATCCATTCTTCCAAAACCCAACGACCTTCTTTTCCCTCCCTGATTTACTATGTTTTCTTATAACATTAGCTTTTCCATGTGCTCAGGGCAATTCTGTCACTTTGGAAAGATGTTTTAAAATGGAGTGATATTTTGGAGCATACAAGCTCTGTCTTCCATATTAAGAATGCATCCTCTCTTTAACCATGTGATACTGAGAGTGGGGTGGAACACCTGGAATAACGCTCTTCCCTGCAGACACAGTTACACAGGCATGGTTTCCTGCTGTCCTGGGCAGACGAGAGCTGGATGTTAGTCTTCCTCAGAGAAGACGGGGCCGTCTGATGGCTCTTCTACATTTTTCCAACTAAACAATACATCCTATTGCCTAATTTCATGTGTTAAATTTTATTATTAAATATTAAAACCTGGACACAGATCACTAACAGATGGATGTCGTAGACCTTGGGGTGTTAAAATAACTCTGTATTACATGTTAAAAGACCTGAGTAAGGCGGGGAAGCGTTTCTCAGAGCACTCCACTATGGCCACTCTCTCCCCCTGCTTCAGGGTACGACTCTGGGAAAAGTACAAATAACAGCTATCTGAGGATTCTTAAAAGTGACCGGTCGTAGGCAGATTGAGAGCAGAGGAGTGTAACAGTGAAAGGAACCTGAGCTGAGGTAAGCTTCCTGTCCCGTTTCCATCTTTTACTTCCCAGCACTCATTCCAGGATGGCCCCAGTGGCTCCACGCCATGGCGCAGCACCTGTGGGCACCAAAAACTCAAAGGGAACCCCATTGTTCCGGCTGGAGCACCCCAAAAAGGGTCCTCAGCAAGCCAGACAGTGTGAGGTGAGTCACTCCTCTCCCTTTCTCTCTTACATCTCTCCCAGTGTTGCCTCAGGGTGGCCACAGCCATGGGACTGTGTGTGGGCAACACAGGAGGGTAAACATGGCACAAACCCCCACTGTTCCAACAGAGACCTGGGGAAAGGTTCCCTTGGGGGCTGGAGAGTGATGGGGAAATCCTGGCAAGAAGAGGACTGGAGAAGGGAACCCTCACCTTCTGGTAGAAAGCAACACAGGTCTCAGAATGCCCTCAGAATGCTCATGTGTGGCAGACACCCAACGCAGCAAAGGGAAGAGCTTACCTATGAGGTAAGATGCCCCGAGTTCCAGGCTGGCCCCAGAGTGGAGCACACAAGAGGAAGAAGCAAAACTTTACAATGAAGCCTTGGAACCTAAACTCAATGCAACATTACGGAAGGCATGGCAGCGCATGTGGTCCGAACCTCACTGGGCCGACTGCCTGACAGAACAACAAAAGCCACAATAAACATTATCCCAAGGATTGTGACAGCAAGCACTCACAGCACAACATTCCAAACGTGCAGACCACGCCCCCAAACAGCCAGGCAGAAAAAGCCAAGATAAATGTGCCCGACTGTCAAGGAAAAGGTAACCAGCAAATGCCAGCCCAGGAGGAGTCAGCAGTTGCAACGATCAAATGCAAGCCTTAAAGTAGTCACTAGAACTGTGCTCCATGCAGGAAAGGCAAACACACTCGAAATGAATGGAAAGCTAGAATTGGAGCCAAGAGGAGAAAAAGGAAACAAATGGAAATTTTACAACAGAAAATTTAGTATCTGAAATTAAATTCACGGGACAAACTCAGTATCAGAATGTAGAGGACATGAAAAGAGTTACTGAATTTGAAGCGAGACCAAGAGAAATTATTCAATCTGAAGAACCCAGAGAAAAAAAGATGTAATAAAAATTAACAGCCCCTACTGAGTGATATCCAAAGGTCTAATATTTTTGACAGTATAAAAAGGAGAGGAGAAAGAGATGATACAGAAAAACTAATGAGGAACTAATGGCTAAAGACATCTTAAATTTGGTGAAAGACATAAATTTATAAAGAAACTCAACAAACTTCAAACAGATAAACTAAAACAAACAAACACAACCAAAAGCAAAATCTCACAGACACACCTTAATCAAAATGCTGAAAACTAAAGACAAAGAAAAAAAAATCAAGAAAACAGTTGAGGACTGGCATTTTCACCAGGAATGATGGAGGCCAGAAGACAGTGGAACACTTCTTTGAAATCCAGAAAGAAAAGCACAGTCTCCTCAGACATCTTTCCTTCTTAAGATTCAAAACAAGGGAAGGACGTGTGCTGTCACTACTGTGATCCCACATGGTGCTGGGAAGCCTGGCTGCTGCCATAAGAGGAGAACAGGAACGAAAATATATATAAATTGTGAAGGAAGAAATAAAACCATTTTTGCTCACAGATGCCTATGTGGAATATCTTTAAAAATGGACATGCCCCTCTGCCCCACCCCCCAAAAAACCCCACTAAAAACACAAACTCTGGAACTAGTAAACAAGTATGGAAAATTATAGCATATAAGATTACAACACAGGGGCAGCCAGTTAGCTCAGTTGGTTAGAGCGCGGTGCTCTTAACACCAGGGTCGCCGGTTCGATCCCCACATGGGCCACTGTGAGCTGCGCCCTCCACAAGTAGATTGAAACAACTACTCGATCTGGAGCTGATGGGTCCTGGAAAAACACACTTAAAATAAATGAAAGTTTTTTAAAAAAGTATTATAACACAAAAGTGAAATACACAAATACATATATTCCATCTTGATATAGATAAATGCTGGAATAAGTAAATAAATGGGAAAGATGGGACAAATCTTCCTTAGAGAAGAATTCCAGATAATTGATGTAGATGGAATGAGGGCCATCAAGTCACCACTGGAACACAGTGGTGGCAATGGCCACAGGAAGTGGCCACAGGAAGTGATGAACACTTAGGGGGAGAATTCTGGGGAGAAACAGGGTATTCCTGGAGCTTCAAGCTCACCCCCACTCATATTTATTAATTTCGTTGGTGGTTCTAACGATTCTTTGTCAGCCCCCTGCCCTGTGCGTGCTGCCTGATGTCACAGACTCACTTCTCAGGAACAGAATAGGGTCCCCACACGACTGTCCCTGGGTCAAAGCCACTCAGCCTCTTTTCCTACTGCCTGCAAGCGGAGAGCTGAGATTTCTTTTCTTACGTTTTCAAATGGTTACATTTTAAATGGCATACAAGAATTTACATACGCTCCATGCTGCCTCTTGGTCTGTAAAGTCTGAAATATTTGCTGTCTGGTGCTTTAAGAAAAAAGTCTGCACACCCTGGAATAGAGTTTGGAAAGAGGGGAATAGGAACTTTGCAGTGATAGTGACAAAACCCGGGGACACCACTTCATCCAGTAAGTGACTTAGCATCTCCTGTTATACCCTGACATGCAGTAATGGCAAGGACATTTCCTCTCTGGGGTCTTCCTCCCCCAGATCCGTAACCCCAGTCTTATCACGAGAAAGCAGCAGACAAACCCAACCCGAGGTGCATAAAAACATGGAAATCCTGAGAAACGATGACTTCGGAATACAGATGATTAAATGCAAAGCCAAATCTTGGATGGGATTCTGGGACTGAAAGGGGATTAATGACAACACTGGTGAAATTGACTAATAGAGTGCTGTTCAGTTAATAGTGTTGTATCGATGTAAATTCCTTAGATGTGATAAATGTGCCGTGATTACGTTAGATGTCTCCATTAGGGGAAGTTGGACTGAGCACATATGGTAAAGGCTTAGTCTGTGCAATTACTGCAACCCCTGTGTAAGTCTGAAATGACTCCGGACTAAAACGTTCAGACAATAAGAACAGAATCCAAGTCCTTTCAGAGGCAGCACCACGGCGAGTACGGGTGGTGTGTGGGGTTGCCAGAGCACTCATAATTTTCGTCATCCATTTCCTAGCTACTCCAAATAAAATTAATAATAATAGCGATGGTCTTGGATCTGCATAACGATGGTTTTTTTCAATCTTATGCGGAATGCAAATACAAGCATCTTTAGAACACAGTAGCGTTCTAATAAACGTTTAGCTTAAATCTTGTAAAATAGTATGCATGCTCTGCCACCACCGTGTTCAAACAAATCCTCTCACACCTTCTTCCCTCTCTCCACCCAAGTTCCCACCCTGGATTCCCAGGTAGAAATTCCACAGCTCTTGGCAAGAGCTTTGCAGCTTTACTGTATTTGATTCTCACAACGGAATGATAAAGACGTTGTTATCCCTGTTATACAGATGAGGAAGCGAAGACCATGAAAAGTGATTTCGTTGTGGTAAGAACACTTAACGTGAGACCTACTCTCGCCCAGTGTTTACGTGTACAGTCCAGCCTGGCTGACTGCAGGCAAAACACCGCACAGCGGATCTCCAGAATATTCGTTTTGCGTCATTGAAACTTTATGTGTTACGTTCAGTAGCAATTTCCCATTTCCTCATCACCCACCCCCGGCCCCTGGCTCTGCCATTCTACTCTCTGATTCTGAGATTGAATAAATCAGGTCCCTCATCTGAGTGGACTCATGTCGTACTTGTCCGCCGGTGACTGGATGTCAAGGCTTACCCTGTTGTTACATATCACAGGACTTCCTCTTCTAAAGGCTGGATGATATTCTAGTGTATGAGTACACTGCGTTTTCTTCATCCACTCAGCCACCGACACACATTAGGGCTGTTTCCACACGTTGGCCACCGTGAATAACGCTGCAACGGGCACTGGATGCTACTATCTCTTTGAGATCTTGACTGCAACTCTTTTGGGTAACTATCCAGAAGTGGGAGTGCTGGACCGCAAGGTAGCTCGATGTTTAATATTCTGAGGAAGCCCCACACTGGTTTCCATACTGGCTGCACCATTTTGCATCCCCACCAACAGTGCACTAGGGCTCCCATTACCTGCGTCCTTGCCAATATTTGTTATCTCTTGTCTTTTAGAGAACAGCCATTCTAGCAGGTGTGAGGTGACAGCTCACTGTGGTTTTGATTTGCGTTTCCCTGATGATGAGTGATGCTGAGCACCTTTTCATATCTGTTGGCCATTTGTGTGTCTTCTTTGGAGAAATGTCTGTTCAAAACCTTAGGGTCTAAGGCTGATGATTTTGCTTCTGAGTTGCAGTTTCTAACATATTTTGGAAATGAACCCCTAGTTGGACACATGATTTGCAAATGTGTCCTCCCATCCTGCACACTGCCTTTCGCGCTTGTGATAGCTTCTCTGCTGTGCACAAGCTCTATCGTTTGATGCAGTCACTCACCTATTTCTGTCTTTGTGGTCGGTGCTTTTGGTGTTGTACTCATGAAATCATTGTCAAGACAAACGTCATGAAGAGTTTTAAAGATCCCAGTTCTCCAGAGGACTTGGAAAGCCACAAAATGAGGGGAGGGGTCCTGTGGATGCAGCAAGTTCTTGGGGACAGAAGTGGGGGACACGCTGCCACAGCAGTCTGTGGGAGCAGTGGGAGCTCCGAGTGCCATGTTTGCATCTGATCTTGAAAGGCTCCTGTGAAAGGAAGTGCGTGCATCCGTGGAGTCATCTGGGACAGTGGACAGCCCTGGATTGGGGGCAAAGGGCCCTGGTGCTTACAGTCCCTTTCTGACCGATGCAGACTCAGAGGCCACCGGTGAAGACAAATGCTGGAGCACGGCCCGATTCTCGAGCCTCCCAAGTGGTCCATGAATTTACAAACGAAAATCCTGCCATCACAGGCAATCAGGAGTCAGCTCACTCACTTTTATCACACCGAGGGGAGAGATCAAACCCAGGGATGGCCTCAGCAGTGGTGCTTTTGAAGGCAGATCTCTCTGGCACACGTGTGTGTGTGTGTGTGTGTGTGTGTGTGTGTGTGTTCACCTCCGTGGGCCAGGGAGTCTGGATGGCCCCAGAGCAAGAGCGCATTTCTGTCTGGGGTGACCCCGAGCTGGGCCACCTGCTCCGCAGGACGCCTCTCAGGGTGTCCTGGGTGTCCTGTGTGGGGAGGGGCCCTTCTCCAGAAACAACGGGAGGCCCTGGACGCCTCAGAAGGAACAAGGGCGTTTCATGCAAAAGGAAAGCCAGACAAAGAAACAGTAGGGGCAGGGTTCCCGCTCCAAGTGCTGTGGTAGTCTTAGCCCCACCCCCCATTACCTGGTGTGTGTCACAACTGCTATTTCAAAGGCAACCTTACCGATTCAAGTGTCACAAAGCACCACGTCCCGTGAGCTTGTCCAGCTTTGACCCTTTCCAGAGACTGACTTATCCAGAAAATTGAATGGGGAAGGCAAGGCCCTGCAAAGCAAGAAAGGGCCTGGCCGGGCAGCGGGGCTGTGCGGAAGGAACACACCGCAGCTCTCTGCGGACGCTCTGGCTCGCCCGCCTAGAACTGCCGCTAAAAGTTCAGGGCGGCATTTTGTTGATGTGCCTCAAAGAGTCTTCAGGGGGCCATGCCATGCGACGCGACAGCAGCTGAGGTATAAGGGCAACGATCCTGCTGAAATCTGGTCTCAGTCATTTTGACAAGTGAACTGCTCGCCACAGCACGTAATTGCTCCCACATCCCTCCGTCGTTCCGTTTAGCAGGGTCCCTCAAAAGGCTGTGAATCAATCACTAAAGATGTCACGCGTTTACAGTGTGCTTGCTTAACAAAACACGCCCTAACAACACCTCTCCCACCTAATTTCAGATTAGCTGAGACGAGGGCGCCTCCTGCCAACAGGCGTCAGTCTAACTGCTCGGAAGAATGGATCTGTGGAATGCAGGTCGGCGGGCCAGGGGCCCGGAGTGGAGGGGCTGGGAAAGCAGCAGCCTTTGGGAAGGGCACTGGAAGACTCGTACGCTGAATGCCTAACCTTTGAACTGTGTGGGTGCAAACGGCCTGCTGATGCATCTCATCCCAAGTGTGATGACAGAAAACCGCTTGTGCAACGCGTGAACGGTGAGCAGGTCCGGTCAGTGTATTTACCCAGCACAGAGGTCCATTCGCAGCTTGGTTCTCAAGTCCTGTGACAGGATGGCCTGAGATGCCAAGAGCACCCCCCCCCCTCCAATGGCATGGAATTCGGAAATGTCTGCAAACACTGACGGATCTCTCCTGGGGAGCAAAGGCGCCCCTGCTGAGGACACAACTATGCTTTGCCCGCATGTTACTGCAAAGTTAATTTACCAAGATAAAAATGTAAAATGTTGTGAGATATGCTCGCGTGTCCCCACTGCTCTTTAGTAAACGCAGTGTCTGTGGGCAGCACTGGGCCATCTCCCCTCTAGGGTCACCACACCCACATTGAGGTGTAGTCTTTGGACACGGTGTACCCAGCACAGCCTGTCTCCTGGTGGGCACTGCATAGATGAAAAGAAGAACAGGGTGGCACCCCGGTCCCCCCGTCTCCCCCAGGGCAGCCTGGCATCCAGGGCAGCATGGCCCCCAGGGGTGAGTATCTGGACTCTAGAAACTGGGAAGACCCGACCTCGGGGAAGGGCTTTCCCACCTGTTGTTTGGGTGACTTTGGGGAGATGTCTTGGGTCTCCTTCCTTATAGACCTGCGTCTGGGGCTGGTGTGGGCCCCAGGGGAGTTAGTAAGGCACCGCTCTCGCGCCCAGGCCTGGCGGGGAGGAGAGGCTCGCACGCTGGACGCTGCGTCTTCACCGCTCACTCAGCTGCCTGTTGTACCACCTGTGCGTCTCTGGATGGCAAGGCCGTGGCTTACCTGACGTTGTACGTCCAGGCGCCCAACTCAGTGTCTGATACATATGTAGAAGAACGCGATAGATGCTTATGGAGTAAATGCAAAATGAAGAAACACGGGTGGGAGTGAAAGTCATACTTTGGGCAGGAGACGGTTTCTGGGTGAACTCAAGGTACCACCATACCTATCGGAACATTTGAACCAGGTGACATCACTCAGGTCCCCAACTGGGAACAGTTCCCATTGCTCAGCACAGCTACGGACCCCTCCCCTCTCCCCTGCCATAGGATCCTGGGCCAGAACAACCTGGAACATGAGAAGAACCTAATCAGCCCCTAGGGGGACCACCTGCTTCCATCGCATACCTTCCCAGGGGACCAATAATTCCTGGAAACATATGGGGAACTTTCACGACTTTGCTCTAAAAATAATAAACAGTAGGCTGATATTCCAGGGGGACATCGAAAAGTGAGTTCCTTCCAGACTAACAAGCAGAGAGCGAGCAGAGTGAATGGTTTTCTGTAAACGTATTTAAAAAAAAAAGAAACAGTGAAGAAGGGCTTGAGTGAGATTTGGTCGTTTGTTGTTTGTTCCTCTCACAAGCAGAGATTACAGTCACGGGGATTTTCCACGCACTCCTTTGTATCTTGTAAAATTGCAAAGAGCATGGGGAAAGCCAGTGCGATACCACAGATTTCACTGTTTCCCTGGAATGAAACACGAAACAGAATTTTCAATGCAGCGGCTTCAGCCAGGAGGGAGGAGGGGAAGGGCTCCGCCCTAAGTGGGAGCCGGAAAAGCAGCTCCTTTGTAGCTGGGAGACCAGCAGCGCCTGTCCGGGCCCCCCCCCAGACACGCCCCCCTGCCTTCCCTCTCTGAAGTGGGACTGAAGCAGGGTCACGTCCCAGGGTTTTTCCCTGTCTTGAGCTTATCGCTAACGATATAAATATTCCAGCAAGGTCATGTTTCTCCCTTTCTCTTGCTTTCATCTCAGCTCCCGGCCATGGAAAGCAAACACCCAGTGGTGTGTATGCATGGGGTTCTTGAAAACAAGCAGTTGTGGGGAGAGAGCCTCCCTTACCTGGTGTTTGATCATGAATAAATGAGAAGTCTCAGGAGCGTGGAACAGTGAGACAGTGGTTTGGGGTTGGAAAACTGGACAGGGCTGGAATGCGTTTTACACCCTTTCGGGTGCATGTGCTTGCGGGGCCTGGAGGGGGGCAAAGAATGCACATCAATAAAGATTTGACTTCTCTGTTCTCAGTTTTGGACCCATTATTATCCAGAATCAGGTTCTGAGTTTAACTCCGGGTAAATTGAAGTTGACAAGTGTTATTGACAGCAGAAGACTGTTTCTAGAAGCGCACGATGGAACAGGCAGGCACATTCCCAAACAGACCGGTACGTGACAAACCAGAGCTGCAGAATTAAAGGGGAGGGTGTTCAGGGTGTCAGGACCAGCCCCGGGGCCACAGGGCACAGACTGCCTCCGGGCCGCACTGGGGCTCCACACCCATTTTCAGGAAGACAAGTTAGAAACCTTTTGTGCTGCTGCCTAAGGTGGACCAGATAGGAAACGTTAGGGCCCAGAGAGCAGCAGCGAGGTTCTTATTACGATTGTTAATTACTGAAGTCGTTAATCTGAGAATGTAATAAAACACTTTTATCGTGTGTTTCAATAAACACGTTTTGAGTCTAAGTTAAAAGGTAATGAGTCTCTTTCGGGCACATATTAAAAGTTGTTCTCCGAACAATTATGTGGCTTGCTTCCGGCGAAACAGCTCCTTGGAGACAGAACCAGGCTTAGGACTCAGGTCTCCTGAGACCTCGGCTAATTATTTTTCTCTTGACCAAGAGGAGCATTTTGTACCCATGAGGAGAAGAGGAAAATTCTCCACTATTTCGTCTTTGTGTTTCTGTTTCCCACATTACCCCCCATGCAGTCATGGCTTTACATACAAAGGACAATTGCACACATGCATGTTGAGGATAAACATACATTTTATTTTAAAGACAATAACCTCCATGTTTTCACCCGTGCCATGGATTTCTTTGCTTTCCAGAGCATTCTCTCAGCTGTCCTGCTCTCCAGAGCGAAATGAGCTGATGAAAGAGAAGAAGATTTTGATAACGGGCGAGGAGCGCAGGCCGGTGGGTGGAGCACTAGGACCACCGTGCCTCTTCCCAGCAGACTAGGGAAAATGACACGGATGAGCCCAAGTTTGATTTTCTTAATCACGTGCTGACTGACAGGTGAGTCTGGATGCTCGGACACCTCACTGCACGCCCGGGAGTGGGTTACAGACGTGTGTCCCTTTCTCTTGCTTGAGCCGTGGTGCCTGGACAGAAGCGCACACGTCCCTCCCTCCAGGCTCTCTGCTGTCACATGGGGAGCAGGAACTGTCTGCCAGGAGCTCCCAGGAATGGCTCGGCGAGCGCTGGGTGGGTGTGGTGTCAGCGGACCCCAGTAAGCATGGGAGCATTTGGGTTGCTACCCAGAAAGTGGACTGGGCAGCGAGGCTTCACATGATGCTGTACAGCCCAACCGGGTGGTCCCGTCACTGGGTCCTGGCTCTCTCCGTCTCCTAACCTTACGTTCTGCTCTCGGAATAACAAGCAGACAGACCCCCGATGTTAGTGGGGATCTCAGTTGCTGGGTCTGCATGTGCTCGCCCAACTGGGTTCGTTCACTCATTTCTTTAGTGTGAAGTGGGCTGTCTTCAGGGAGTGGAGCCGCCTCAGTAGATGGAAATGAGGTGAGAGAAGGCTGAACTCAGGGTGCAGTGGGAGGACGAGGCCAGCAGGGCGATGACAGACAGGAGCTCCTGGGACGAGCAGAGGTGGCAGAACTGGGGCCCGGGAATGCCGAGCTGGGCCTGGGGGTCGTGCCAGCCGCTGGATAGGGTGAGACTGATGGGGGAAGGCTGGGCCCGCGTCTCCCGCTAATGTCCTCTGAGAGGACACGGCTGCATGCGGACTTGGGGGCTCCTGCCGGCTGTAGCGCCAGCGAGGCTGTGAGAACAGCCCGTTGTCCGCATTGACCTTACCCTGTATGCTTACCTTCTTATTACGCGTGATAAGGACTTTAATTTAGATATCTGCACTTTTCTTTAAAAACACATTTTATGTGTGACTTACTTAGTAAGAGTTAACCCAATAAGAACACGGCTTGTGGACATGACAAGCAGGTAGCTGACCTGGAGGCCAACACCCACTGTTTCCAGTTGTGTGTCAATCCTTAGTCCAGATAACAGTGGAGACAACTGTGCTGGCTTCGGCCCCCACGGAGAGGGTGCTGGGAGGGGAGGTGCCTGGGGATGGCAGCTCAGCTGGGCTCCTGCCCGAGAGCAGAGCAGGTGACGGAAGGCCCAGCTTCCCGGTCAGCGTACATCTGGCCGCTCCTGGAACATGGAGGCGGCTGCCTCCTTCTTAGCGGCAGTTTCTAAACAAAGGCAAATGCTTTGAAGAGCCTTGTCAGTAATACAAGCATCAGCTCACATTTCTTTTCCTTTGAATAACAAATATCAAACACTGCATTGATGCAAACTTTACACACAGCTCTCTTAGGGGTAGAAAGGAAGGGAGGAGAAACTGAGAGGGAGACAGAGGTGGCAGGGACTGGCAGGGGCGGGAAGAGGGAGAGACCTGCGGGGACAGGAGGACCTGGGGTGGGGGCCCCGGGAGGGCACAGACTCCACCCACCACCCATTGCCCTGCCTGGACTCGTCCAGCCATTTCGTGCCGAGGGCTCAGCGAGCTCCTTAAAATGCAGACCACGTGCCTGCTGTGCCGGGGCTGGGGGTGTGCGGGTGGGAGCTCCAAGTCCAGCGACCGCGGCTGGCATTGGAAGCCAACAGCTTTTAAAACAGCCAAGCCACTTGACACAACATTTCCATTTCTAGCAACTTTCCCCCTGGGAAAACAGTCCACTAAGTATATAAATGTACGTGGAGGAAGATATTCCTCCCAGTGCGTTTATAGCAGAAAAAAGAGGAAACGGTCAAGAAGTTTACTAAGAGGTAAACGGTCAAATAAATCAGATCTCTGTGTGCTAAACTTCGATCATTTGAGGCACCACTTTTTAAAATCATGTTTGTGGAATCTGGGAACCTCCCTAGTTATTCTTTATTTAGCATTGTCTTCCATCTTTTGATTTTAATTTAAATAGTGCTTAGACCTAATTCTAAAAAAATAAAAACTTACGAAATCTCTGGCCTGATATGCTACTAACATATTTTTTCAAGTACGAATTAAAATACATAATGATTGAGATACAGATATTTTTATCCATGTACTACCTAAGAAATTACCGATGGTAGAATGTCACGTTTGGGGAAATACTGAATTAGACACCATCCAACGTGTCACTTTGCAACCACTGACCCAAGGCTGTGGTTCTATGTCATTTGGCAGGGACAACTTCATTCCTCAGATATGACGGAGGACGTGCCAGATGCCAGCAGTATGTTCTGTCCTGAAACACAGAACACAGCATAGAAACGTTCTTGGTGGAACAAAAAATAACAGATTACAAAACAATCTGTAACTTATTATGTCGTTACTATAAAAACACATTGTCTCGCTACACAGGTGCATATGCAAGCACACCCACACACGTGCACACACCCACACATGTACACACGCATGTGCACACACTTACAGAACACACCCACAGTTGCATGCACACGCACACACACACACAGAAAAAGTCCTGAAAGGAGAGACACCATGTGTTTGACTGAGGTCATACGTGAGCGTCAGGGTTGCAGCTGGACTTCTTTTTACATATACATATGTTCCACTTCACCTCACATACAGATGATGACGGGTGCTAGTAAAGTGTAAACTGTTTAAACATATTAAAATAGGTGCGTTTTTTCCTCTGAGGATTAAAGGGAAACGGCCCTTAAAAAGCAGGTGTAGCCCCCACTTTGAGTGAACATGATGGTTTATGTGGGACCCTCCCTGGTCACAGCCAGTCTCTGCCACTGGTTTAGGAACTCCAGTTGGAGCGCTTCGTGTCTTCACGTTCCAGCTCCCAGAACCTCCTGGCCGTGGGACACAGCGGGAGAAACACTTTGACTGAGGACTTTTCAGGGAGAGCTCTGGATTGCCACAAGTTTCCATGTCGACCCCATCGTGCTGTCAGCAAGGCAAGAGGTCTGGACACAGAAAGCTCCATGGCCCGAACCATGTGGGATTGCAAGCTATCTCTCTGTGTCACATCTGACAGCCACTGGACCCTGCTCAGGGTCCCCTTACACTGCTTTCTTTGCTTACAGCACAAAGAAGGGAAAAGAGAGTCTCAGTCAGGCCTCCTTTTAAACTCTCACCAGGACATCTGCAAACTATCTAGGGTCTTTAATATGCATGCGTTCTGTGTTTAAAAAGGAAAAACAAATTGCAAAGAGAACTCCAGGAGCCAAAGAGCCTGGACAGAAGGGACTTAAGGAACCTGCTCTTCCTCCTGCAGGGCCCTCCCTACCTTCCCAAGTGCACTTACAGCCCAGAAGCCCCCCGGGCGGGCGCTGCCACGTGGAGGCGAGCTGGCCGTGACCCTGTGCACGAATCATCAAATCCTCACCTTCCTGGTCCTCAGGTGACAGCTACACCATTTGTGCTCTTTTGAGAAATGTCAATTTAGGCTTTTGGCAAAGCCTTTGATGCTGGTCTTGCTTCGGCAGAAGTCTAATAAGATGATTCCAGCCCTGGGGGGGCCCTGCCAACTCCTCCCTTTTAGTGGGAGTGGAGCCTGTGAACATGATGGGACGTCACTGCCGTGTTTGCAGGTGATGGAATTAAGGCTCCTCGAGTGACTCTGAGTGAATCGAAGGCAGCTGACCCGGGTGGGTCTGCCATAACCAGGTGCACCTTGGAGAAAGGGGTCTGCGGGTCAGAGATGGACGAAACAGGGGGTGTGAAGCATGAGAGACCGTCTCCTGCTGATCCTGGAGGACCTGCCGTGACACCGACAGCTGGGAGGGAGTGAACTCTGCCAGCAGCCCCTGAGCCTCGGGCGAGAACCAGCCCAGGTAACATCTTTGTTTCAGCCACAGGAGACCCTGAAGAGAAGGCCCAGCTGAGCAGTGCTTGAACTTCGGAGCCATAGAGAATGTGGCGATGATGACTGAGTGCAGTTTTAAGGCTCCAGGTTGGTGGCAACTCATTACGCACCACCTGGATCTGAGCCTGCTTCTGCAAACCTGGCCTCTGGTAGGGGGGTCTCAGCTTCTGGTTGTCTCGATGGGGGCTCCTGAGCCATCCCGCTGGGAAGCCCGCCTGATAAGGACTGAATATGGAAAAACTAAGTGTTTACAAGACTTTTAAGGACTCTGCCTGTTTGGGCTTTTCCTGCTGACTGACATCAGCTCCGTCCACTCTGCCCCTTCATGTCTGGGGGACCGGTCCCTGGAAACGCATTGTCACGCTGTGCTGGAGGTGGGCCCGCCGCTGTGTGGACCTTCCAGGTCGGGAGGTTTCCTCATCTTGGTGGACGCTTCATACCTAAGCTCATGCTGTTGCCGTATTTATTTGTCAAGACTACATAACGTCTTTGGTATGTTTTGTCTCTTTTCCTTTCTTTCTGGTTACATCTTTTTTCTCTTCCCCTTTCTGAATTCTAAACTTCTGTTTCAAAATGAGTAAACAACAGAACAAATGATGATGAACTGCCTTTCATTGTTTAAAACCCCAAACAGCACATGTGTCACAGGGAGTTACCTGCACAGAGGAAGTGCTCCGAGCGCTTGCTCTTCCCCCGCATGCCCCCCAGCAATTCCAGGCCCTTCTCCTCCATTTCAGCAAAAGCAGAGAAGATGGAAATGGCTCCATTTCATAAAACGGTAGGTGTCCCAAAGCACAATTCAGCCGTTTCCCCCAATAGTGTGTCTGTCATCGGGCAGCTCTGCTCTCAGGTGGCTGTCCCCAAGCCCCTGGACTGCATCTTTATGACAAACACCCCACACTGAGCAGTTCCTAAGTTATTACAGACCCCGTGACCCAGGCCGGACTCAACCCAGATGGAGGAGGTATCTCCATGGTTCCAAGGAGGAATCGGAAGGTGGGGCACGGCTTAATTTCAAACTCTTTGTAGTTTTTCTAAGTTGAAACAACTACTCCCCTGCAAAGCTGTTGTTAGAATGACTTCACATAAAAAGGCTGAGACCCGTCTCTTATCTCAGGAGGAAGTGGACTCATTTTTAAACCAGCATGTGCCAACTTCCTCCTGGGTCACACCTCTGAGTTCAGAGCGTGGTGCTGTTTGGGGATGGGCATTAGAGTTTCCTTCAGGGCCGCACTGAGGGAATGGAAGTGACCCTGGTCCAACCTCCCTGGAGCACAGGGCACCTACCCCTGTGACCGGCTGAATGCACTGAACCGAACATGGGGGCGAAGCTATGAATGGCAGCGACGGCACGTGCCGGAGCCCCCACAGCAGCCTGAAGGTTGGCCGGGGTGCGGGGTGCACAGACTATCTGACTGTAATACCTCCTGCCATGATGGAGTGTCCTTGGACAACATACCAAACATGGAAAGTCTGCTACGCTGTTTCCCCGAAAAGAAGACTTAGCCAGAATATCAGCGCTAATGTGTCTTTTGGAGCAAAAATTAATATAAGACCCGGTCTTATTTTACTATAATATAAGACCCGGTCTTATTTATATTATATTATATTATATGACATTATATTTATTATATTATATTGTATTGTATTATATTATATTTATTATTATATTATACTTATTATTATATTATATCATACTGGGTCTTATATAAGACCAGGATATAAAATAAGGCCAGGTCTTATAGTAACTTTTGCTCCAAAAGACGCATTCAAGCTGATGGCCCAGCTAAGTCTTATTTTTGGGGAAACAGGGTGCAGAGCAGTTAGGTTCACCGTGACTGAGTCAGCGGGCCAGGACAATGACCTTTGTGACAACGTGCACAGTCCGACACCCAGCAGTACGACGGCCCAGGTCACTGGACGCTCGTAGGCGTCAGCCCCACTGCCCACACGGCAGAGGGAGGCTTGTGAAACAGTAACGTGGAACGCAGCAGGGCATTCGTATGGGGCAGGGGGACGAGGGCCAAGGGCTCGGAGCCTTTTATAAATCTGGGTTTCATTCCTGCCTCCACCAGGTCTGAACCAAACCACTCAACAGGTTTCATCTGTACCCTGGGGCTGACGAAAGTGCCTACTTCCTAACGTTTTAGTGACAATTAGCTGAAATACTATGTGGGCCAGCGGCTGGAAATTGTGAGGCTTCCCAGCACAAAGCACACCTTGGATTCGAAGTGTTCTCTAGTTTCATCTGCTGCCATTCTCCAGGGCTCCTTGGAGAAGGAGCTGCTTCTGGGACTCGGGCAAGAAATACACATGATGAGCCTGGAGCATCTCACAGGGCCAGAATGTGGGCGAGGACTAAGAGAAAACAGAACCCAACCAAACAGGAAAACAACCCTTCAGTGATGGGTCACGTCACAGAGCCATAGAGCCAACTGAAAGACCACACGGTGGCCAAAGGTGGAACAATGTAAACAACAGAATAAACAGTAGGACGACGGTATGAGATTATAACCCAAGACATAAAAGAAATATCCCCAAATCTGTACAGATACAAGTAAGTGGGAGAGAGACAAGTGTCTTGTGCAGAATTCCCAATAATTTATCTAGATAATCCACCCTCAGGGAGCGTAACTCCTGAGTCCTGCAGCCTGGCAAGGGGAAGAAAACGAGTCCCTGCGGTGCAGAAACCTGACCAGCGCGGACTTAGGCCTGGTGATCAAGGTCAACATCAACAGGGATGAGTCCTATTGACAGCATGTGTCCTTTGATGGAATGTGATGAGAAGGGCACTTGACCTGTGGTCTTCCTTCCCTAAACTGACACCTTTAGCTAGCTCAATTACGACAAAACATTGCACAAACCCCATTTGGGGAACATTCTACAAGACACCTAACTGATACTTCTCAAAACTGTCGGTCGTCACCAACCAGGAAAAGTGCCACAGCCTAGAGGAGTCTAAGTGGACAGGCCAACTAAATGCAGTGCCGTATCCTAGCCAGGATCCTGGAGCAGAGACAAAAGCCCTTGGGTGTACACCAAGGAAACGTGTGTGGACTTTGGTTAATGAAGGCCGCTGGCCAAGGCATCTGTTAGTGTAAGACGTTGGTGATAGGAAACTGGGTGTGTGCTGTATGGAGATTCTCTGCACTGTCTTCTTATGTCCACAAACCTACAACTGTTCTAAAACTAAAAATGTATTACAAAGCACGATGTGGAAAGTTTTGGACAATGCCATAAAATTATCCTACTAGAAAGGCATTCAAAGGACATGGCTGCCTTTTCTTCACAGACGGCGCCCCTTTGTGGGGGAGGGGCGGCTGGGAGAGCGACTTCTGTTGAGGGTCAAGGCGAGTTCTTGGCGGCCTTCCTCCTGGAAAGTTTTTATTGTGATGACCTCTGCATGACAGATGACAAGAGGAGGCTTGCAGAGCTGCAGTGCGAAGCTCACGGCCACCCCCGGCTACGTGAGAAACGGTCGGTCCTGCATGCGCTGGCGGTGGCGAGGTCATTTGGACTAAAACCAGCATCTCTCCGATGGAGACGGTGACGGAGGAACCCTGAAGGAGGGAGTGAACACGCTCCCGCCTCTGCGGACTCTCCGGCCCTGGGCATGAAGCAAACCTCGGGCCCTCGGGCTGCGGCTGGTGGTTGGTAGGTTACCCTGCGGGGCGTGGCCGAGGCCGGTCCGATCGTGGGGCTGCGGGAGCGAACCCCGTCCTGTGTCTCTGAGCTGCTATAACGCAGGTGGGATACCTGGGGATGATGGTGTTGAACGAGTCCGGAAACGGGACCGGGTCATGGAAAGCTGTGCGCACGGGAGAAGGTGCGCGAAGTGACGCACGGGCGCCTGTTGTACGTGCGTCGTAGGAGGTGACCACTCAGCGCACTGCTGCTGGTGGCTGCGGGGGCGGCGGGAAGGCGACCCCGCCACCTCTGGAGCCAACACCAAGGCGGGGGCCCGTAGTGCGTCTTGCTGTTTTCTTTTCGGCGCAGAGACATCGTGAGGCTTCTGCAGCTTCGCCCTCTGAGAACTGCGCCCGCAGACTCGATGTTATCCAACTCTCTGCACAGCAAATTTGCAGTTCCAGGCGCGCTGGG
The DNA here is from genome assembly GCF_004115265.2 of Rhinolophus ferrumequinum. Taxonomy (NCBI): domain Eukaryota; kingdom Metazoa; phylum Chordata; class Mammalia; order Chiroptera; family Rhinolophidae; genus Rhinolophus; species Rhinolophus ferrumequinum. Next base: position 2,163,644 of record NC_046306.1, read on the forward strand.
GAATCCTAATGCCCAGTGATATATGGTGGGTGAGTCAACCTGGGATTGGATGTGCAATGTTCACGGAGGCTCCCCCAGAGAGGGTTTATTAATGCGTGCTCTAGTCTAGGGGATCAGGATTATAAATCAGGTTCTATTTAACTCGGTTGAAACTGGGCTGCTGTGTCTGATCCTATCTTTGTCCAGTTTCTAAACCTGCTGAGAAACTTCTTGAAAAATATATAGAAAATGAAGTTTCTATGGCAATGCAATTTTTTTTCTTTTTTCTTTTTTCTTTTTTTTTTTACCCCTGGAAGACTACAGAAGAAATAGAAACCATCCTAGCCAACATCTTTCTTTGTGCATTTCCCCTTTTGGCATGGGGTTTTGACTCAGCTCGGCACAGGAGGGGTGCGGTGTACACTGGACAGCCAGCTAACAAAGGGACCTACATGGCATTCAGTAGAGAGAGCAGGCACATCTGTTATCTTCTAAAATAAACGACGACTCATCCCAGAGTCACAGGGAGCTCCACATTTTATGTATTTAAATCAGTGCCCCTTTAACACCCCCTCCCATGACACCACAGTTCCTAGTGCTGGAGAAGGATTAGAAGGTGCTAGAAGTGTAGATTTCGTCCAGTTAATGGTAAGTAATTCTAAGGCTTCAGGCCCCACCCTGACATCTGTTGCACACTGCAGGGCCATGATCCCCAAAGGAGACTGTGGCTAAATGCATGTGGACCCATTTCCAAACCTCAAGATTCACAGTGTCCCCAGAGTGGCATGAAATGCAAAAGGGACAGGTCCTGGTGCCATCTGTTATTAATCCTGTTGACATTCCAGGTTTCCAGGGAAACAGGGCTTTTACAATGTGACAGCAGGGCCCTGATTTGCAAGTACAAAACAAAGTTTTAGGTCCGAGAGTGCCAAACAGGAAATTCCATCAGACGGTGCTGTCTGTTCCAATCAGCCTTAGCAGAGGGAGGTGTCGCTCAGCCGTTCACCTCCTTAGCTGCGCTTTCTACTCCAGGTGTCACGTGGATTGGCTGGTGCCACGGGTTCCTCTCCGCAGCAATTGTTCGTCTTCAGCAGTTGGTCCTGACTTGGGGTGAATTTTCTCTGCCTGATGCCTTCGGAGAGCTGCTGTGAAGTGGAAGGTCAGCCGTGGTGGCTGGGACCACAGGTGAAGCTTAGGGAGAGCTTCCAAGTCCCAGATCCTTGCTGGATTTCCATCCTGGGCCCTCTAGTGACAGCAGAACCAATAATTTGGGTAGTTGCTGCTTAGCAAAGTGACTCCTTTTCCTTCCCAGCCCTCAGGACGGACCCTCAGATGCCCTGGAGGTCAGATCAATGACGACCCCTCGTGAATCATACTGCCGCCGTCGTGGACTTGGGATGTAGAGTGGGAGGTAAAGAGCTGGTCCCTAGCCTGAAGGAAGGGGCAACGTAGTAGTAGCCAGAACCTGGGAGAAACGACTGTGCAGAGAGTAGCAGAATGAGAAAGCTCCTCCCAGCACTGGCCTGGGCGCTTTCCAGAGGGCTCCCTCCTCTGCATCCAGGCGCTGGGGTCTGGAGACGTGCCCAGTCCTTGTGAGAAATTCCCCTTGTGCTGCCTCTGGTGGGCTCTGCTCCCCAGAAACCCGTCCTGCTGCGCCTCTCAGAGCAGCCTTCTCTGCTGGGCCTGGAGTGGGCACCCACCGAGCCCTTAGCTTGAGTTAGGGGGCACCTCCCGAGGCAAGTTCCCTGAGTGTTGCCGGGAGAGGGCGGTGAATGAAGGCGGTGCCAGCCCACAGTGGACGCGAAGGGGCTGGTGGACCTGAGGGTCCCCGGACACTCTTTCACTGTGCGGCTGGCCCCACCGCCTTGGCTTGGTTCAGGGTCTTGGCAGGACAGTGGGACACCAGAAAGCTCTGCCAGCCCACCAAACAGGAAACAGTGACCCAGGAGGGGGGCCCCTGCATTCTGTGCCCTTCCTCAGCGTCACCACCTCCACCGGCTCGCGCTGTCACCCGCAGCCACACTCTGCAGGACCCATGCCTTTTATTCAGCCAAGGTCAAGTCCTCTCGTTCCCCACGTGGCTACTGAGCCCTCAGGCACGCGCTGGTGATGGCTGTCATCACCTTAGTCGGCCACTTTTGTGAACTTACTAGATGCTGGTTATTCTCCTGATTTTACATATATTAACTCATTTAATCCCCAAGCAATCCTGCATGGTTCTCACCATTCCCGTCCCCACTTTACAAATGAGAAAACTGAGGGCAGAGACATGCACTGATGAGCCCAAGGCGTGGCAGAAAACAAAAAGACATCAAAAGTCAGCATAAGCAGCAGGAACGGTTGGTCTTGAAAACCACCCACTGAACCTCATGGAAACTTCCATGACAAAGGCCCAGACCTTGTCCTGGACTCAGAATCACCCAACCATGCACCCTACCCAGGCTGAGCTCCAAGGGCACCAAGCTACACTCGGATCCAAACACAACGTAATCGCCAGGCATCATGCAAACGTCTGGGTCCAGTGTCAACACAGGCTCAGCCAGCTGTGTCTTCAAGCTTGCTGGATGGTGATGCTCCCCCCTGGCAGCCTGGGAGGAAAACTGCCACTGACGTTTGAACGCTTCAGTTAAAAGTAAAATAAAATAGAAGTGAAGAACGTCCTCGTGCTTCTGATGCATGACGGCAGACAGAGAAAGGCAGAGAATCAGGAAGCTCTCTCTAGTTCTCATCCTCCGCGCACCAGTTGATACCGCTGATGGTGCACCCCAACCAATGATCGCGGCACCATTCACTCACCTCTCCACCGTCAGGCAGTCACGGAGGCTTCGTGGTACACAAGGCAGCGTTCCAGATTCCCCCAGATTTTCCCCAGAATACAAAGGTCACTCAGGGTTGCGCCAGCATACAGCGGGGAAGGCGAGGACATCTGCCTGAAGACACATAGCACAAGGGTAGTGGAACGGGCTGCGAGAAATGCAGAGGGACGCTTTGGGGTGTGTGCTGGGCCCTGGGCAGCACTGGGGGGGTGGGGGGGTACACTGGAGTGTAGGGCCAGCAAGAGCAGCGGCTAATGGACAAAGGAATGGGGCATTTTCGGAAAAACAATGAGCATATCCATTTCTGTGGGATCACAAGACGTGAAAGGAGGTTTAATTAGTTCCTAGAAGTCTTGATTATCAGGCTAAGAAGGTTAGAATTTGTTCGGCAGCTTGAAAAGTCTTCTGAATTATTGTGACAACAACCTGAGTTTTCTTTAATTACATAATCATTTAGTAGCTTGTTATAATAAAGTGAGATAAGAGAGCATCAGCCAGCCAGAAATCCATTCTGCAGACTAGGAGGGCTGGCCCAGACTTCTGCTATGTTGCAGTTGCTTAAGCAAAGGAGGTCGTTTACTGACTTATCTATTAGAATGCTAAGAGACATGCTCCCTTCAGGCACGGCTGGCTCCAGGAGCTCCAACACTGTCAGGCATGGGTCTCTCCCTCTCTTGGTCCTGCCTCCTTCTCTCCTGGCTTCGTTCTCGGGCAGAGCGGTTCCACATGGAAGCAAAGGTGGGCCTGGTCACTCTGGGCTTAGCACTGACGGTCGTCGGAGCAGACATTTCTTTCCATCATCTATACCACCCCCAACAGGACTTGACCTGATAACACAGGACCAGTCATTGTGTCCAAGGGGCAAGGGTGTTCTGATTGGCTGGTGTAGAGGGTGTGATGACCCCATGGGTTGAGGAAGCCCGGCCTTAGAGGGATTACCTGAAGCTAGCAGGAGACATGTCCCCAGTGCAGCAATTAGAGGCCAGCACACAGCCACCAGCTCCCCACTTTTCAAGGCTCAGCTCTCCATTTCCCACATCCCTGTAGCACTTTGGGAAATCCCAGCTTTCACACGGACCTTATTTCATGAGGTTTAATTGTGTGTCATGTGGTTTCCCGGCCAGATCTCCAGGTGCTTGAGGGCCACTCATTAGCTTCCTGAAGGTGTGTCTCTAAACGAGCTGAGTGCCTGAATCTTACCAGGCAAAATGCACACTCTCACTGAAAGTCAGGGGGGCTTAGGGATGAACGAGGGATACAAAAGACACAGATTGTGTGTTCTAGAAAATTCTAGCCTGAGATTCTAATATTTGAAGAGGTCCTTCAAGGCACAAGAAAACAACCCTCTTAGAAAGCTGTAGAGAGATCCAAGATGGCAGAGTAGATAAACACTGGGCTTGCTGCCTTCTGTGAACACATTAAAATTACAACTAAATTATACAACAATCAACCTGGAGAACCATCTGAAGTCTAGCTGAACAGAAGTCTTACACTAAGGATATAAAGAAGACGTCACCTCGAGACTGGTAGGAGGAGCAGAGACGTGGAACAGTTCGCCCCACACCTGAGTGTGGTGGTTGAGACCCAGGAGGGATATCTCAGCTGCAGAGGTTCGCCCCAAAGGAGCAAGGAACCCCAGCCTCACACCAGGATCCCCAGCCCAGAGTACTGGTGCCGGGAAGAGGAGCCCCCACAACACCTGGCTGTGAAAAAGTGGGGATTCCAACCATCCGGGTGGGACGGAAGGCGGCGGGAAACCCAGACAGTCTTAAACGGCCGTGGCACAGACTCGCTCGCAGGCACTCACCTTGGGCTCCAGCGGCAGGAAGGTGACTCAGGAAGCGTCGAAAGCATTTGGGGGACAGACAGGGGTTTCAAGGCAAGGGCTGGAGGACAGTCGGCATTTTCCCTGTGAGGAGTCCTCTTCCCGGGTAGCCGGCAGGCAGGCGCCATGTTTCCTGTGTTGAGCCCGCCCCTTACGCTTACGGCCAAATCTGAATCTGATTGGCCTGGTGAGCTCCACAGCTCCGCCCTGCCGACTCACTGGGACCTCCTCCTACCTAACTCCCAACACCTGAGGCACTTTCTCATGATTCAGTCCATAGCAGGTGCCGTATTTTCTTAGGCTCCTCCTGGCATGAGGACGTCTCAGACTTTCCTTGTTTTTGGTGACCTTGACAGTGTGAGAACAGGTCAGGATTTTTGTAGAATGTCTCTCAGTTGGGATTTGTCTGATGTTTTTCTCATGACGACACCAGGGTCCGGGGTTTGGGGGAGGAAGATCACAGAGGCAAAGGTGCTACTTTCACCATGTCTTATCAAGGGTTCATACTATCAACACGACTCACTGTTGGTATTGACTTTGACCACTAGCTGAGGTCGTCTCTGTTAAGCTGCTGTGTTGTCACGTTATTCCCTTTCCTGCTTTGCCCTCTGTAGTCTTTGGAAGGCAGTAACTACCTGCAGCCCACACATGGGGAGGAAGAGGCATGCTTCCCTTCCTTAAGAATGAAGTGTCTGCATAAATTATTTGGGATTCTTCTGCATAAGAGATTTGCTTATATTCATTTGTTCATTCATTCATTTTTATTGGAGAATGGTATTAGAAACGAAGACATAGCACTCGGCGTGGTCCTTGTACTGGGTATTATTGCTTCTGGGCCTTCTCACCTGGCAGAGCGAGGGAGTATGTGTGTGTGTGCTAACCCTGTACACACGTTTCTGATATTTTTACATGTAACCATATTTATTTATAAACATGAGTTCATACTGACATCTCCACGTTGAATCTATTCCCACGTGGATCATTCTAGCCTCCTCGGTTTGCTTTTCTGTGCTTCCATCCCGACAGAGAGAAACCTGGCTCCCACCACCCACCATCCATTTATGTACCACGTCAGCTCCAGTATACATGCTTAGCAGAGTCAGAATGATGAATGCGGAGGGGGCAGTCTCAGCCCGTACCACACAGCATCCTTGGCATGCTCGTGACAACTGGGTTGGTTGGGGGCAGCGAGCTACAGAATTTATGGGGCGCATTGCATAATGAGAGTGGGGCCCCTTGTTAAAACTCATTGAGAATTTCAAGGTGGGGACAGCAGAGCATGAGCCCAGTGCAAAGCCCACCCACCCCCGGGCCCTGTGTGACTGCCCGGTGCCACTCCTGTGACCTGGCTGGGTCTAGAGGCAAAGCAGGGAGATGAGCACTCTAAAGAAAGTCCCAGGGCAGGAGGACTTGTTGAGGACAAATTCCAAATTGCCCTTTCCCAAAACGCACTGAACTTCTTAACAATTATTAGAAGCACGGCCGTAGACGGTATCTTCAAACACACGGGGTAACATTATCATGGGCTCACATGCCTTTCTGTATCAGTCTTCATACTCTTTTGTTACGTCTTAAATATTTTATGACGTACTCACAAATGATGTTTTACTATGTGAAGCTCTAACTCACTTGTTCGTGCTTCGTCTCATTGTGCAACTGCCCGGAAGCCTAGTTAAGCTGCTCTCAGTGGACGTAGGTGGTTTCTGTGGTTGTTGACTGACTTTTTCATCCTCGGCCTTGGGAGTTCCCTCTTTGAAGTGTGTATGGGTCTCATCTCTCTTTTATCTCAGCCATACGCCTTCTCAGATATCTTAACATAAATAAATCATGTCCCCCTCTTTCTCTGAACAGAGGGTTTCCCACCAGGGCAGGCACTCGCCTGGGCTTGGGGGACCAGTGTGACTCTCTAGTTTTGTGGGGGGTGATTCTCAGCACTCAGGCAGATTATTTCCTCCCTCAGGAATTAGATAAGTAACAGAATGAGACAGCCATTCTCTGAACAGAACTGCAACACCAAGAAAAAAGCAAAACTCTAGTTACCAAGAAACTGGCCAAAGCCTGTGCCTCGCACGTTCCTGGAAACCACAGTACGTTTTGCTTCACAGTTGGCTGTTCATTACGTCAGCGCCCCAGCAGCAGTCAGCAGGTAGAAATGTGGACAACTGGGGAGTGCTTGGGTTGTACGTGGTGTTTAAATTAACTCCATCACACATCAGAGTGTGGAAGTGGCCTCTTCTCTAGTTGATAATTGTACACCAATTATCTTACTTCTGAGGGTCATTCTCAAATTCTCCATCTCTAGAGACGGAAATTCATTGCAGATTTTCCAAATCACACTCTTGCCTCTGCTGGGACTCTCAGATCTTTCGGGTGCACATTTCTTTAGCAGCCTCAAGGCTGGCTAAGTGTGGTGACTCAGAAACGCGTCCCTCCTGCCCAGGGCTCTCCCCAGAGTCCCCCAAGGGGACATCCAGCTGTTCTTGGATTTCCCAGGGCCATGTCATGCTCACCGTGTCCAAAGCTGAACTCATCAACTTCCCTGCTCTTGCTAAACTGGTGGATGACCCAACGTCCCCAGGCTGACTGCAGCCAGAAGCATCCTTGCTCCATCTCTCCAACCCCCACCTCCCATAAGTCACTGAGTCCTGCCAAACCCACTGGCCTACTCCTACCATCCGCTGCCCTTCCCTCTGCCATGTCCCCAGCGTGTCTCCTTGAGAGCGTGTCACGTGCTCCTAACTGCACCATCTGACTCCATCGGCCATTCTGCCCAAACCTTCTCCGCAGTGCAGCCAGGATACGTCTGAAATACCGTCTCAGGCCCTGCTGAAACGCCTCTAGGCAGGGTGTTCGTTTCTTACAAAGTTAAACACGAATCCACCACCTGACAGGGCCACTCCGTCTTAGGGACTTAGCCAACAGAAATGAAAACGTATCCCTACAAACACTTGTCCACACGTGTTCCTAGCAGCTGTGTCCACTGTCGCCCCCAAACAGAAGGGACCCCGAATGGAAGGGGAATGGATGACAAGCGGGCGGGGGTGTGTCTGCACATGGAATACTTCTCGGCCACGGGAAGGAGACGTGGGCACGCAGTATGCATGGATGGGGGTCACTGTGTGTGGGGGGGGCAGCCTGTCACAAAAGCATGTATCTATGCCATGTTTCCAGTTCTAGGAAAAACAAGTCTGATCTCACAGACAGGCAGACTAGCGGTTGCCTGGGACGGGGGAGGGATAGAATCCGGTGGATGGGACCCCAGGGGACAGGTTGGGGCAATGGAAATGTCTTGTGTAATGATTCCAGTGGCGTTTACACAACTGTGTACATTTGCCAAAATTCAGTGAAATGAACAATTAAAATGATTACTCTTTATTGCATGTGAAAAAGAACCGAACTCTGCAGCTATGCCTTCTTCTTAGAATAGAACCAGGTTCTTTAATGAGCCCACACAGCACCAGCACCCGCCCTGCCCTGTGTCCAGACACCAGCGCCCGCCCTGCCCTGTGTCCAGACACCAGCGCCCGCCCTGCCCTGTGTCCAGACACCAGCGCCCGCCCTGCCCTGTGTCCAGACACCAGCGCCCGCCCTGTCCCTGTGTCCATGCCCCGCCCAGCGTCTCCCCACTTTCCTACAAACGCACAAAGTTCCCAGGACACCCACGCTGCTTTCCCTCCTGGCTTTGCAAAGGTTTCCCTCTGCCTGGCACAGTCTTCGCTCCCCTTTGTCCCCAGGCTTCTGCACAGACACCTCCCCCCCCAGGAAGTTGCCATTCGCTCACCTGAGCTCCCCAGGCTGAGTGAGGCGCTTGTGCAGCCCTGAGTCACTGCCTGGAGGACGGGAAGCTTCAGAGCAGGGGGCTGAGTCCTGGTCAAGGTCGTGTCCCCAAACCCAGCACCGTGCATGAGCCAAAGTAATGGTCAGTGGTTATCTGTTCAAAGAACGAGTGGACTCACTGATGCAATGCTATGCGTCCGTCAGCAGAAGGTCAGCTGTGCTTACATTCCTGTGGCTTCGGCCCTGCTCCAGGCCTGTCGTCTTCCTTTACCTGCTGACTGTCATTCTGAAGGCCTGTGTTGGTGGCCTCGTGCGTGCAGGGAGTTCTGATTCTGAGACACCCGTGTGCTGTGCCCCCTTTCTCCACAAATGCCTCCCAAATACAAAACCCTCCTGGTTTGTTGCCAGTGTGGCCCGTTCATATGGAACTGACATGTTGACTGGCCTTGTGACGTGCACAGGCCACCCAGCTCCCGGTGAGGGTCCCAGCAAGACTTCTGTCTGCCTAGTGACTCTGCCATCCCCGCACCTTAGGGGCTGTGGCAGAAACTAGCATTGGGGGGGGCAGCTTGTCGGGAGGAAAATCAGAAGTGGTTCTGCTTGTCAAGATCTGTGCGCTCCTGAGCTCAGAGCCGCTCGCTGGGAGCTGGAGTTGATGGTGAAGCGAGACTCAGCCGGACTGCACATGGGTGATGCAGAACCACGTGTCCTGCCAGATGCCATCGTGCAGAAACAAAGGTCACAGACAACGTGTGGATGCTCGGGCAGGATGGGGGGCTTTAATCAGGATTTCCTTAATCTGGATTTCCTTAGTGTGATACAAACACAAAGCGTGCACATTTTTCATGAAGACAAACATCAAAAATTTAAAACTATTAAGAGTGACCTTCTGATAAGCAGACGCCCGGCCCTGTCGGGGGACGGCTACATGTGGCCCGGTGTCCCCGGGGACCTGGCCAGAGCAGTCTCGGCTCCAATTAGTGCTGAAGCAGCTTTGGGGTGGGCTCGGGAAGCAACGGACTCGGTTCTGAGAGGCAGGTGTCGGGCTGTGGCGTCCTCAGCTCACTTTGCTGTGTCAGCGTCAATGTTTTATGCTTGCCCTCATGAAAAATTAAACCAGAACGTTCTTACCCTTTGGCAATACTCTTTATCCCTGGGATTGATAAACAGCAGTTCCAAGGAGTCAAGAGGCCCTTAGAACGCGCCCAGGACGAGGGAGAGGCTGCAGGAGGGAGGAGCTGGGTGCCCTGCGCTCCACCTTCCTTTCCCGCTCTGGACAATGACTTACTGACCGGTGCCAGGACCAGGGCTGGCAGCGCGTGACAGAGGCCGGCGGCGATGGTCGGGAGCTGTGAGAGTGGGTCACTGTGTGGGCGGGCGGGCCCGGGATGCTGGCATCGTCGCAGCGGCAGCTTTAGGACACACCCGTGTCCACTCACTCACTCACTCACTCCCTGCCTGCCGGTCCACGGAGTATCTGCTACGTTATTGTATTAGAGTGACTCGTAACGCACATGGAATCCATGCCCTGATCTGTGCAATGGGAGTAACAATGGCACCTGCCTCCCAGAATCAGTGAGGGGCTATTGTTCAGGTAGCTTACGGAAGATGCTTAGACTCCTCTTGGCACGAGGTCGGCATGCAGTAAATTTACTCTAACACGTCCCCTTGAGTTCCTGGCACCACAGGTCACGACACATTCCTTCTTTATTTCCCACTGACCCAGACTGGTACATGGCAGGATTCCATACTCATTTCTAAAAGCACATGCCTTCACAGTGAACTGACGTTGCTACTCATCCCATTAAAACCAGCATAGAAAAGTGCCAACGAGAACAGTGCCGCAGACCAGGAGGTACAGGCAAAGCTGCCCGTGACATCCGAAACCTCACCAGGGAGGGGGAGCCCCTCCCTAGGAAAGGCACCCCCCGGACAGACAGTCTGTGCCCCAGGCGCACGTGGGCTTCGCCTTAGGGCGTGCAGGTAGCATTCTGAAGACGGAGTGTTTGGGTGTGAAGAACCGACGGCGTTGTGTTGGATCCAGTGGCGTCAATCTTAAAACAGTCAAACATGCCATCGCTAACAGCTCAGGGTGGTCCAAGCCTCGTCCTTTTCCCAGAATGGCGGGATCTCCAGGACTTTGAGATGAGGTGACAGTGACACATATCTCCTAAAATGTATTATTATGATGATGATTATTATTAATGTGGAGGAAAGAAGCTGAAAGTAAGAGAAAAACTGAGAATGAAGGAGAGTCAGTAAAAGCTCATTAATTCTGAGTCTGGTAACTGGATATTTGTGAACAGTCATTCAGACGTGGGTCAGAAGAAAGGTTCTTTTTCCTTGTTAAAAACTGTTCAGTAAATAAATTGTGAATCAGCGGTGATTGTGCAAGGTGAACGTTGTCTTCTGTAGAAGAACAAATTGCTTTTGAGGTTGTTGCGGTCACACACAGGCAGATCGAAAGAGAACAAATAAGAATTCTATTTTGAGTTCCTCTCCTTAGCTGCTGGTTTCTTGACATATTTACTCAAAAAGTATAAAATAACTTACATGTAAATGCATTTTATGACCTGGAGTTTTCACTAATTAACAGTGAGCTTCTAATTTAGTGAAGTTTTATTGCGTGAGTACTCTGCAAAGAATTCTACCACTTCATTTGCACTTGGAGTGGAAGGAGTGTGGTTCCGGCAAAGGCCGTAATAGTTGTAGTGAGCTGGAGGAGCGTGAAGATGGCCTCTATTTTTTCCAAAAGATTTAGAAATGACAGGGGACGGGGAAGAAAGCATGAAGAGCACCAGTGACGTCCCAGGAGCCAGGCAGCGCAGCTGTGGATCTGGGCACCTGCACTTCCCCGAGGCATGAGCTGTCGTTTCCCACCCATGTTCACGGTTAAGTTCTGGAGGAGAGGATGCTGAGAGGGAGTCTGGCATGCAGTGGGGTGGTTGTGAGGGTGCGCCCCGAGGATGCGTCCTGTGCAGGAGAGGGGGGCAGTCCTGCTGTGATGGGGGCTGAGCGGGAGCTGGAGCTAAAGCTGCCCCGTACAGTTCCCCTGCATGGGGCTGAGATGGCCGAGACTTTATACCTTTGCATCCATCACTCATGAGACTGGGCTGCGTGGGAGGCTGTGACCCCCGAAAAGGAAGCCCTCGGCTTCTGAGGCTGTCCCTAAAGGTCTCCTGCCCTCGGCGCCCTGCCAGCTACTGGGCAGGGGGGTCTGGTCTGCTGGGGCCATACTCACCCTGACTCGCTTAGCTTCCATGTCTCATCTGTACGATGGAGGTAATAGTTCTGCCCCTCAGGGGACCTGTGGGATGAATGGCAGACTCCAGATGAAGCACTTAGTACATGGCTGCTATGCACTGAATGTTTGGTTCCCCCCAGAATTCATATGCTGACGGTTTCTGGAGGTGAGACCTTTGGGAGGTCATGAGGGTGGAGCCCCTGGAAAGGGACTAGGGCCCTTGCAGGAAGTGGCCAGAGAGCTAGCTCTCTCTCTTCCCACCACTTAAGGATAGAAGGAGAAGATGGCGACTCAGGAGGGACACCTCAGCAGAAGCCAGCCATGCTGGCACCCTGACCTTTCACCCCAGCCTCCAGACTGTGACAAAGAAATGTCTGTTGAAAGTCACCACGTTTATGGCATTTTGATACAGCAGCCTGAGCTGACACAGTAAAGGTGAATGCATGGCAATAAAATAATACTAACCATTCTCTGTGACTGCCAATGGTTGTAACAACCGTATTACGGCTGTGGTTGTTCTTACTATTATAGGATGCTTTACAACTGGCCAAGCGAACGGAGTCCCAGGAATCGTCACAGCTCAGCGAAAGCCGCTGCGTCCATGTTACAGGTAAGAATCATGGGATCAGGGAGGAGGAGCACATGGCAGTGAGCGGGATGACCCTTGAAGCCCAGAGTTAGGATCACAAGTCTGTAGTGAGATTTTCGCAGTATTCCTGTCTTGCAGGCATTGTTTGCAATGGGTTTGAATGGCGTCCTTATTTGCTGGTCCTGTGGGAAGGACCAGCACATGCGTTTGATGTAAAGGCAGATGACGTGAGCCTCCGATGCTGTTCAAATAGAATGGAGCCAAAGACCCAGCCTTCCTGGGCGGCACACTCGGGGTCCAGGAGCTCCCTCCCCACCCTGAGGACCAGACCGCCCCCCACTGGACCAGGCGCGCAACTGCTCGCGTGGTGGACTGCACCGCTCTCTGTGGTCGTCTAGAAACTCAAACGTTTCCAACTTCAACATAAGAAGAAGAGCTTTCTGGTGGATGCTTTTAATGCTCACAGCATCAGCCTCAGAAGCTCATCCATAATTTAAAAACTATATATTTTCAATAATTTTTGAGTTTCCCAAATAAGAGACGTGGTGTGTATGCACGTTAAATGCAACCAGGTGATCGTTAAAATCTCTGTGTTGACATTTCCTTCAGCTCTGTAACTAAATGAAATTTTCTTAGGAGTAAATGAGACCTCTTGGGAAAAGTATTTTTAAAAAATAAAAAGATTTAAGCTGTTTTCCAGCAAAGAAAAAAGAAATAAAGAATGGAAGGGAAAAAAGAGAAGGAGGTGTCAGTTTTACTACTTTTTTGAGATCAAAGTCATGGCCAATATCCCACTGAAATGAAAATGTTCCAAACTGGAGGAGCACGGCTGAGAATGCGTGTTTTGGGGAAATGTTTTGACATTGCGATCTTACTAATGCATGCTGATATGTACCAAAATTGACTACAGAACCAAAAGCACTGGGCAGTGTTATCTAAAATATCAGATGTATATTCTGATTAGGATCTCATTAGTACAAAATTAAAATTAATGCAGATCCTTGTAGGATGTGTTGAAATGCCTTCCAGAAACAACGGAACTGATAGCCTGATAAATCATATTTCAGTAGCACCTTAGTGAAAAGTCGGGGTAAATCAGTTTGATCTTCCTAGATGAATAGTTCAAAGTTCCAATTCCTTCCAGCTTTTAGATTCTCCCTGTGTAAAAATATCACGTAACAGTCAGTGATGCTGAGGCAAGTCAGTCCTCACGGTTCCCTGGTTAGAATAATTGATTTCTCATTAAACTCCTATACATACACTTTAAAGAAATTTCTTTCAAGTCGAATTTCAAACCCCTGCATTTGATTTTAGAAAACTCTGCTTAAAATATCTGTGAAACTGTGAAAGTTTAATTCATCCTCAATTTATAAAGCTAAGAACCAATTTAAGCATTACACGTGATGCTGAGGGGAGCTCCGTAACTGCTCCTGACATTCCAGGGGGGCTGGCTCGGCGTGATTGTACTTTGGGGCTGTTTTAGGGTCCAGGTGAGGGAAGGGGGCTCCTGACTCTCCCCGTTGTGAGCTCTGTCTCCATGGTGCCGTAGTCACGCACATCTGCAGGTGTTGTGATAAATACCAATGTCTTGTCCAGATGGCAGACTCCCTTTTTCATTTTTCCTTTTTATCCAAGTGTTTTGGCAATAAAGAAAAATAGCTGCCTAGCTTTTCCAAGCGACTTATCCGCTCTCAGAACAGTCCACCTAACTTTCTTTGTCTGCTCTCTTCTGGAAGTCTCTGGTGCATTTGACTGCATTCCAGCTCAGTCTGCTTTGGGGTTGAATTTCAGGTCTGTGCATCTTACTGACTGTGGGGCCTGGGAAGAGTCATGTGACATTTCAGTGCTTTAATTTTCTCCTCTGTAAAGTGCAGTTATTAACAGCATGAACCTATTGGGTTATTATCAAAGTTAAACGAATTAATGTGTGTAACACAGCAAATCCTCAGGATGGCACGACTATTCTCTTTGCTGTAAGAATTAGAGCGTGGGCTTTCATATGCTGTTAGACTCACTCCTTTGAAGATCCTACAGCTCTCTACAGGTTGATGGTCAAGGGACTTGAGAAACTTTTCTCACCTCAGTTTTTATAAAATAATTATATTTGATTACATTTTCAGCTATTTGCCCCAAGAATCACACCTTACTACATCTTAATCATCAGAATTTGACACAGAGTTCCCTGTCTGTATGGAAGGAGATTATACGAGCAGTAAATGCTAATAACATGCGCCTACAGGCTTTTCAAATTATGCAGAGGGCGTCAGGTAGAGTCTTCTGGTTGAAGAAAGAGGCACTGTGCAGAATGCCAACGTTAAAATGAATATTGGGCTTCAATTAAAGGTTGGGTTTTTCTTTTAGAGATGTATGGATTTCTAATACCATTCTCTAAAAAACCTTCTAGTTCGTTCTGTATATTCCTTAAATTTCCCAGCACAATGACGAGCAGAACTGACATGTGCACAAATCTGTCTGTCCTCGTCATGCTACCTACACGTGCTGGCGCTGTCCTAGGTGCTGAAGACACACATCGTACCTGCCCGTACGTGACGGAGCCGTCAGGAAAGAAGGGCTGGCTGCAGCAGATGCTGCTGTCACAGAGGGTGTCAGGAGGTAAATAGCACCAAATGGGGGAATTGGGAACTGATTTTTGCGGCCGTAACCTTTAACAGCCCTTTGTGACAGGAAGAGATAATAAATAGTGCTGCCATAAGAGCAGCACACAGTTAAACTTCTTTAACTACACAATTAATACCTGTAAACAGTCTCATTACAAAGTGTTAAACACTACAGGAGTACACTGAGTACAAAACATGAAAGTCCCCTTTAAATCTATCACACCCCCCCAGCCCTGCTCCCCGCCCCCCCCCCGGCGATCTGGAACCGTGAAGGGTTCAGAGCCTGTCTTTACCTAACAGAGCCACAGGCACGGGCATACACACGTATGTATTTCTCTTTTTTATATATAACTAGGAATGGAGATAATTCTCTCTTTGGTCCCTCAATAATACCTTGTTGCTAAAGATCAGTGATGTCCCCCTGGGGGGAATTTTGCCCCCTCCCCAAAAGGGGACATTTGGTGATACCTGGAGACAGAGTTAATTGTCACAATGTTGGGGGGAAGCCACTGGCACCAAGTGGGTGGAGGTCATGGATGCTGTGAAACATCCTACAGTGCCCAGGACGGCCCGACAGAGAATGGCCCGGCCAGTGTCAGTGCTGAGCTGAGAAGCTCCTTGGTGGCAACGGTGCCCCTGATAGGTGCTGACGGGCCCGGCTCCCACGAATATCCAGATGGTTTCTAAGTGTTCACTGCTCAGTCATGCCATGGGGGGCAGCCAGGAACACCTTGCACAGACATGTCAGAGGTCAAGTATTCAGGCCAGCTCCTGGTCAACCACAGACAGCCATGTTGTCACATGCTCCCATGGAGGGTGCCTTCTCTTTCTTGGAATGGCTTCTCCCTTCCTGTTTATCCAGAACATTCCCAGTCTTCCTTCATGCCTCACCTCCTTCAAGAACTTGCTCTCTCAAGCCCGTGTAAGGCCCAGGCATAGCAGACAGATGTGCTTTCTGTATCTGTGTGCACCCCAAAGCCTTCCAGCCAGACTGCAGCCTCCACCAGGAAAGGACCCATGTCCGGTTGTCCAATGCATTATGCCCAGCCTGCAGCACAAAGCTGGCCCAGGGGCAGGTACTCAGAAAATGTTTGTTGAATGAATAAACAAACGTCAGCATTTATCTCAACAAATACAATTATTTAAGTAGTATTTCCACATTGTCTTCTTTAGACTATGTCTTCATTATGGACACAGGCCATTATTTGTTTTCATATGCTGAGTGTCTGGTACACGCTGGCATGAATAAAGGAGTGAGTGTCGCTGACTAAAAACAAAGTCATTTTCTTTTTTTGTGGGAAATACATAAAAGCAAGCAAGAACATTAACTAGGTAGAGTAAAAAAAAAAAAAAAGATTGATTAGACATTTTGAAATAGAGAGAAACGAATCTTTTCTCCTGATGGGAAATGCTGTTGTCTGGTTGTGGGCTATGAATATGCCGTTTATACGCTAGAAGAATATTGTGTTAGCGGAAATTAATCCATCAGCTTTCTACGTGGTGACCAACACTGTCAGCTTAATAGTCACCAGAAAACTGACGGTTCCGAACAAGACTGAGCAGCAAACAGAGGCACAAGGTGACTTTCCAGAGAACTAACTAGATTAGCCTGATTATCGAGTCGCTGGCTCATAAATTAACGAGTTACCCCCATTAATTATACGTGTGTCTTCATAAACAACCTCACTGGATTTTCTGGTGACAGGCAGAGCTCAGTAAAGAATAAAATGAGGACGACACAACGTGTAGAATCTTGGGGTTCCGTGGGCCTCTTCTCCCCAGGGATACGACACTTTTCCGTCTTTCCCCACAGCACAGGGCAGTGGGACGTCAGGCTTGACCACGTCCGCTGGATCGTCACTAGCCTCCAACTCCGCTTCCTCTGACAGCCGACCCTAAACCTGATGAACACCTGAAGTGCCCCTGACATCTTTCCTCAGAGGGCTCTCGAGAGAAAAGCCACCCCTGAGACGTTGGCGTGCCGTAGGCGCCCCTTGTGCATGTTCCAGGATGGCGCCCCCCAGGCACTGACACTCCTTAGGTTTCTCCATCTTGTTAACCCGGCTGTGAGCTGTCTATTCTCTGCCTCTTGGTGCCCAGACAGGGCCGGATGCCTGGTGGGACCTCCTGAGTGTTAGGTGAGTTGACAAACCATCTTTCTATCAGCGGGAAGCCACGGTGGGAGCCAGCCGAGGGTCAGCCTCTGAGCAGACTGCTCCAAGGATGATGAGTCTGGGGAAACGCATCCTGGCAGCGGGGGCTTCCTAACTCCAGGAACTGCTTCGACTGCAGCTGAAGCGTGTGGGGGTCAGTCAGGAGGCCCCTGCGGCTCTGGAAGATTCTTGTTGGCTTTGCCTCCTCACTCCCACCCCCCAACTTCAGGGCCCCCAGCCTCTGCTGAGCGTCTGGCATTCTTGGCTTCTGACCGTGTTCCCACCCCACCTCCCTGAGGCTTTTGCTGGTTCGGCCACTTGATCTGGTTTTTCTTGCCCTATATTTTACAGAAACTCTGATATTTCAGAAAAACGGGTTGTACTCTTCTCTGATATAAATATGTTCCTACTTTAAAAATATGTTTTTGAATATTGTCCTAAAAAATTAGGAAATGAAGAAAGATAAAAGTGGGTGAGTGGCCATTAACTATTTGGTGAATTCACTGCACTGGACCATGTTGGGAAAACCACACACAATGAGAAAATCACCTTCATGCAGGGCACATTCTTGCTGTTTGCAAACAAGTTTCTGACCCAACTCGAAAAGCTTGTGTGTATTCTTTCACCACATTTATTTTAACTGGAAGGCAGAGGGCAGGAAGTGCCTGGATCGCCCTGGTAGCACTGATATTCTCCTCAATATCTGACTGATGGTGGGGTACAGAGAAGGGACAGGCTACCCTGCTCCAGTCTCTGCTTTGTCACTGCTCTTTCCTCCATAGAGGACAAGTATGGCTGGGGTGGTCACCAGAGGCCCTGCCAGCTATGAAATTCTATAATTCTACGGCGCTCTCCTAAGGGGTAGGGGGTGTAAATTGCAAGACATTCCTCTGGAATATGCAAAGATAAATGAATGCTTTAGTTCTCCTCTGGAAACATCAGATTCCAGCAAAACAGTCACTGAGAATAGAGTGGCTGGAAGGTTGTGCACAGGATGAAGAGTTGCATATCAGAGCAGCCTCGTCCTGCTGCCCGGAGGGCTGGTACTCTATTGATGAGGACCATTTATCTTTTATCTTGCCCCTGTGCACAGGCAGTGAGGTCCAGAAAAGACAGCATCATTTGTCACATTAAAACTCAGAAGGCATCACCACAGAAAACAGGGAAATAGGCGCCTTACATTTTTTTTACTATATATTCTTGAAAAATCCCAATTTGACTTGAAATCGAACTAGTTTTGTTTTTTTTTTGCTGTGGATGTGGAGGCTTCAGTTAGGGACAGTCAAAAATTAATAATTCAACCATTCTTAGGCGAGACAAATTCTCTCAAAACAAAACAAGGGAGCATATTAAGACACACAGGAGGAGCTTAATAAAAGTTCAAGGAAAATAATGAACGAATGAACCAGTGCACAGAAAAAGACAAGTGGTCCTCTACCGTTGTAAATTCCTGATTTTCTGGTTGTTTGGCCAAACAACCAGGCGGTGACCTAGCCTGTTTAAGCTGTAATGAGGGTGTATTGTTTCTGCAAAGGAGACTCTAGTTCCCAGCTAACCTGGCCAGGAGACAGCGGTCCAGGAAAGGACAGATGCTGCCCCAAGCTTTGCTTGTCACCTGATACGCTGGTCAAACATGCTTCTCAGAACTCTCCCCTACATAGCTGTTTGCCTGACTCTGGGGTAGAACCTAGATGCTGTATGCCTCTGGTTCTCAAACATGGCCACACGTTAGTATTACCTGGAAAGTCGTTTTTTTGTTTGTTTGTTTGTTTTGTTTTTTGTTTTTTCTTTTCTTAAACACTATACCTCAGCCTCACCAGCAGGGATTCTAATTAAGTTGATATAGGCTACGAACTGGGAATAGGGTTTTTAAAAAAATTCTCTGAGTGATTTGAAGTGCAGAGAAGTTTCAGAACCACTGCTGCACTCACCCAGTGTCCCAGGTGGCTTTATGATCGCTTTAGAAGACAGCAGCCCACAACATCACCTGTCATGGGACTGAGTCTGCAAAGGGCTTGTGAAGAGATTTTTGATTTGGAACATCTAATGGCAAAGATATCCTCACAGCTTCCTCCTACAAAATCGAGAAATGGTAGATGAAAGGTGACAAATGTGCCTTTAAATGTATAGCTGACCTTGCAAGAAAGAAAATTAAATCCCTAGGTCCCATAACAACAGAGAGAAATGAAAAGCAGGTGGCATGCCGATGCCGTGTGACTTCTGGGTGGAGGGAAGGAGAGAGGGTGACAGTCTCAATTATCTAGGGCAGGGGTTCTTAATTCTAGATAAAAATTATAATCATCTGGGGAGATTTTAAACCACATGAATGCCTAGTCTTACTCCAAACTATTAATTAAATATCTGTGTGGATGGGACTCACCCATCAGCAATTTTCACAAGTTCTCCCGGGTGTTGCTAATATGCAGGAAGGTTGATTTGGAATCTTGAGGTTTAATTTCCATATTAAAGTCAGAAGCAAATAAAGAATACTATCACCACATTATTCAGCATTACACTGGGTGTCTTAGCCAACATAGCAAGACAAGGAAAAGAAAACAAACAAACAAACAAAAAAAACACGAAAGGAATTAGAAAGAAAGAAATCAGTAGGTACTGACTGCAGATGGTATGACTGTCTGCATAGCAAACCAGAAGAATCAACATAAAACTATGGGAATTAATAATAAAGTTAAACGAGGTAGGCAGATACCAAAACAATTAAGAAAATAAGTTGTATTCTTAAGCAACAGAAAAATGCAATTAGACCACGTCACATTTTAAAATTGCGTTCACAACACCCAAACCCCTAAAAGGTAGTTAAGAATAAAGCTATCAAAAAATGGACAAGTCCGTTAAAGAGGAAATAATAAAATTTGAGTAAGAAATAAAAGACGATCCACAGAAACCAGCAGGTGTACTATGTTCATGAACAAATGACTCCGTATTTTAAATCATTCAACAAACGTGTATTAAGCAACGTCTAGGGTCCAGGTGCTACACTGAGACCTAAGGGTCCCCCTTAATGGAGCTTATAATACAATGTATAGTAGATCAGATGCCAATAAATCATATGGAGGAGAAAATGGAGCAAAGGAAAGGAGGTTGGGAAAGTGCAAATGGAAGGGATTGCTCTGTTGTGTAGGACACTCATGGAAGGACTTCCTGATAATGCGGCATCTGAGCAGAGACCAGAAGGAAGTGTGGGGATGTGCTAGGAGGAGGCCTGGGGAAAACTGTTCCAGGCAGAGGATAAAGTGGTACTAAAGCTCCGAGAATGCAGGTATGTCGGTAAGGCGGAGGTGTGTGTCGTGGGGCCTGGCAGCATTCAGAGCAGGGGATGGTGCGACTCAGCTCCTCCTGGCTGTCATAAGGAGTGTGGCTTTGTCACTTGTAGATGGGAACCCACTGGATGGTATTTACACAAGGGGATGGCATGATCTAACTTGAGTTTTAAATAGCTCATTGGCTTCTGCCTGTCAGACAATTGACAGGGAACCAGGATGCAGGTCTGAGGCCAGTGCTATACTACCAGGCGTGAGCATCCAGGGTGCTGTGATGCGGGGGTGAGAACCGGTCCAGTTCTGCATACATTTTGAAGGTAGAACCAACAGGACTCACTAATGAACTGTACATGGGGTATGAGAGAAAGAGCCTCTGGCTTTGGCCACAACACTGGGAGGAGTGTTCCCACTGCCTGAATGGACACGACCACGGAAGGTACCAGAGCTCGGTCTGGACTCTGTAAAGCTTCAGGGGGCGATTACAGTTATCACACTGTTAGCTGCATGTGAAATTCTGGAGCTGGGAAGGGGGTGAGGGAAGCCGAGGCTGAACATAAATGTTGGGGATTCATCAGCACATGGATGACATTGTAAAAGACGCTCCATGAGAAAGAGCTTCTCAGGGAGTTACCATTGGACTGGCTGCACCAACGTTGCCTGGGAACCTGCTAAAAGTGCGAACTGTTGGGCCCCACCCAAGACTGATGAGTCTGAACCTCCTTGGTGGGGCCCTGAGATGTGTGTTTCATAAGCCCTGCAGGTGACTGGGGAGCAGGCAGGAGGCACTGCTCTCCCGTTGCAACATAGAGAAGGCTGTTCTGAGCACTGAGCCTCGGGACCTGCTGAGACTCAGAGAACAGGGCAGGGACATAGGAAAGAGGAGCTTGGTACACCAAGAAGGAAAGCCAGCCAGGCGATACTAGCAAGGTGGGGCTTCTCCCCGGATAAAGGCACGGATCCAGTGTAACCCCAGACGCAACCGCGGACGTCAACCGAGCTTGACAGCCGACTTGAGAAGTCAGATAACAAAGTTAAGGGGCAAAATGGATAATACAATTGTGAGAAAGAAGCTAGTGGGATTGACCCAGCAGAAATCACAACAGCCATAGGAGAGTTGTGCTCGACAGAAACGGCGTCTCAAATCAGTGGAAAAAGATGGACTTCAATAACCAGTGTGGAGACAACTGGCTAGACATATGGAAAAAGATATATTTAGATCCCCACATAACACCACACACGAAAATATATTCCAGATGGATTAAGGCCTAAATGTGAAAAGCAAATGTCTAAAAAGAAAATATACTGTCTCACGGGGACAGTAAAAAAATTCTTCAGTAAAAAGATGGATAAAGATTGACTACAACAAACCTTGAAATATTGGAATGGTGAAAGCCAATTTTATAAACTGGGAGGAAGTGTTTGTAACATGCACCAGGGACAGAGATTGATATTCAGAATATTCAGAATAAGAAAATAATAATTTTTTTCATGATGGGGGGAAGAAAAGGCCCGACACAATATTTTAACAAGGAATCAAAAAGGGAGGATCCTAAATATCCAATAAACAGATGACACGAAATGCTTGGCTGGGTGAGCAGGAAGGAAAATGCAAAACAGAACAACAGAAGCACACCATTTCCACCAAACTGGCCAAAAGGAATAAGCTTAAGACCGAGCTGTGAGATTCCTGCAGCTCCAGCAACAAGGGCATACGCTCAGTTAGGAGCGTAACACAATACCACTGCATGATCTCACAATTCTGGAGCTCAGAAGTCGGAAACCACTGTCCCTGGGTGACAATCACAGTGTGGTTCCTTCCTGAGGCTCAGGGGCGGGGGTGGGGTATGGCCCGTGCCTTCCCAGCAGCTAGAGCTGTGTTCATTCCCTTCCTGGGCTCCTGCCCTCCCTTCCCCTCAAAGACAGTGCTGTAGCCTCTGTTAATCTCTCTGCTTCCCTCATCCTATCCCCTCTGTCTCTCTGATCCCCTGCTTGTTTCACAAGGACCCCACCTGGATAATGTAGGGTCATCTCCCATCTCAAGATCTTTAATTTAACCACATCTGCCCAGCTCCTTTTGTCATGGAAAGTCCTATTCACAAATTCCAAGGATTGGGAAGTAGACCTTTAGGGGGCATTTTCCAGCCTCCCACACACACTTTGGAGAGGACGTGGCCACGAGGAAGGCCCATGAATTATAAATCAGTGTAGTCACTTTGAGAGCAATTTGTCAACACCTAGAAGCACTGAAAATACGCATCCTCTAAAACGCACAAGTCCATGTCAAGTGTCTTACCTGGAACTTATCTTAGGTGCACAGACATGTACAAGACGGTTCACAGAGGCGTCTGCTGAAGTAGGAAAAGAAGTAAAGAAACAAACTGACATTCAGGAAGATGCATAAATCAACTGGGGTGTATTCCCATGGGAGAATGCTATTCGTCACTTAAAATAAATAATATCAACAGGCATCAGTATAAGTATCCGATATATTGCTGGTGCAGAAGGAAGAACATGACTGCACTTAGGTAACAACAAACACACACAAAAGCCATGCAGGGGTTGTCAGCGGTGCCAACGGTGCTCAACGTGGGTTTCGGGAGAGGAGGTGCTTTTGGGGAAGAGGTGGGGGGCGCGACTTGGACATTGGGCCTCAGCTCTCTCTCCTGCTCTCTCTAAATGTGTTTTCTTCAATGGTGAAATCGAGGCATTCATGTCCATTCACTTTGGTGGTGACTACATAGGGCTGTTATATTGCTTCCTGAATATCCTCAACGGCCCATGTCTTAGTGTGCTTGGGCTACTACTAGAGCGTGCCACAGACCGGGCACCGAGACCACAGACATGGACTCGCTCATTCACTCACTCACTCACTCAGCTGCCTACTACATTCCAGTGGTGGGACACAGGTACTCCAAGAAGCACGTGGCTTTTTGGAATTCTGGCAGCAATGACAATGGCAGGCAGAAGCTTCCTACACGTCCTATCTCTGCCTTGTCTTGTACCAACTTCTGGTCTCAGACTCTGGACTCCGGCCACGCTGGACTTTAAGTCTCTGGAGCTCATCCTGCCTCCTTTTATCCTTTTGTGCTGTCCCTCAGGCCTGAGGTGAGGATCTCTCCACAGCATCCTGTTTCTCAGGTATCAGCTTAAATTTTATCTGTTGTGAGAAAATCGGACTCGACAATGTGTGCGTGCCGGCTCCCCCAGGAGGCCCCATCGCCTGGTCTCCCCTCATCCCCTTGGTAAGTAGCTGGCAGGAGGGACTTTGTAGATGGCCAACTTCACGCAGGAGGGCCAGCTGTGTCTGTCTTGTTTGCTGCAGGGCCCTCACAGGCCCTGGGATGCAGAAGGCCACCGACCCACATCTGTGATGTGACTAAAGGACCGCATGCAGGCATGTGTGCAGGCATGCTACTGCTCAGCCCTCAGGGTTCCAGGGTAAAAATAGTTTTAAAATGGCGAAAGTGTGGTGGGGAATGCTCGTTGGTTGATAAACAGACATCTCCATCCCCTTTCTCCCTCGATGCCATGACGCCATAAAGACTTGGAAATGTAACACTGATTTTCTCATCCCCTACCTCGAGGGCTGACCATGCGACAAAGTTCTGACAAGAGGTAAGCAGCAGTGTGTTGGGGGCGGGGGGGTGGGGTCCAGGAGAGTTTTTCACATTCTTGTAAAAGCAACAGCACATGGTCAGTACTGCCTTCTTTCCCACTGAACTCGGACCTGATGGCAGGTGTCTTGTGACAATGTTCAACATGTAACAAAAGCCAGGACACACATAGCATGACAACAGAGTGAGACAGAGTAAGCCTGGGTGTTGGATGACATTGGTAAGCCGGTGAACTTAAACTGCAGCCAACTACCTCTTGACGACTTATGAGAAATCCACCTCCTGACTGTCTTGGCCACTAGTCACTGAAATTTCTGGTGCTCACAGCTAAACATGTTTCCAGTTGGGCGAGGGACCTGGCACTTTACGTGTTAGTTCTGGACCATATTATGGGTTCATTCTGGTCTCGGGTTCCGAGCAGAGCTGGATCACTGAGAAAACAGATGAACTTGAGTACGGAGATCCGTGACGGCCCCGCCCGCAGGCAGTACAGCGTCCCTGACTGGCCTGGGAGGTGACGGGGGCCCCGTGACTGCTGTAACTGGTGACTGGTTCTCTGGTTCTGTTGCTGCTCCCCTTAATAACCCCTCTTGGAAAACATCACAGCTTTTATCAGGCTCTAGCAAAACACGAAGGACCTTGATGATGCTTTCCAAGCTTCGTGCCTGTCTGCGCGTGGGGGCGCCCCACGCAGAGAAAGCCAACCCCTCCTTGCTGTCAGTGAGCTCTGTGACAAAGACTCACTTCAGTGCCACAAGCTCCCCAAACCCACGGGGCCATCCAGACCTATCCCTGCCACCCACTCGAGCTTCCCTTGCCCTGTGTTCTGTGTGACACCCCTGTCACAGCTCCTATCACCACACAGTTCCTCTGGAGTCTCACAAAGCACCTTGCGCACAGACGCCAGGCTCTGCTCTCCTTCTGTGCAGCTATGAAGTCGTTCCAATTGAACACATGTCCCATCGTCCCCAAGTCTGAGTGGCTCCCCTGGCTCCCACAGAAGTCTCCGGGACCTGCGGTCCTGCTCATTAATTCCTACTTTCAGCGAATACCTGCTGAGCCTGTGTGTAGGACCAGACTCTGCACACACAGTGGGGAGGAGAGGCCCTTAGGTCCTCATGGAGCCACGGGGGCAGACACGCTGATCACACGCTCACGTCACGGACGTCAGTGGACATTTACACCCACAGCAAATGCCACTAGGGAGGGAGTCTGGGGGGCTAGAAGGGGACCTTGCTGCCCAGAACGGTCAGAAACAGTTTCTTGGAGGAAGGGACCTTGGAGTGGAGACCTACACTGGGTTTCCCTTCTTCCCCATTTCCATGATCTTTAGACTTTTGTGGTGAGGAGTGTGAGACGGGAATTGATAGAAATTGGTTCACAGTCTTCCCGACTGGCCTAACTTTGTATTTATTCTGAAGACCTAGACAAAGGTTAATAAGAGCCCTTTTTTGTTAGACAAAGATTTGCCCCATTGACTCTATGAAAGATTAATATACAAACAAGTAGGGGGCATACTGTCAAAAGACCCATGGACCTGAGACCCCAACTTAACAAACATTACATTTCCCATTTTGCTTCAGATATTTTTAAGAGAATAGAATGTTTCAGAGGCAGAATTTGGTTTTGAAGCCGTCTCAGAATCTGTGCCCCTCCTACTTTCCATCCTCCAAATTTAGAAGCAGCCATTGGGCCATATTTTCATATTTTTATTACATATGCATTTGGCCAATAACAACAATATTATGTCATGTTTTAGAAACAGTTGAAAGTTGTATCAGCGTTACAGAGCCTTCCAAAACAGTCCTCTCACTCCCGGCTATGTTTCTGAGATTTATTAACTTACATTTGTAGCTCTAGTTTATTAATTCTAGCTTATACGCCATTCCACCAACAGTCAAATACAATTCATAGATATAGAGAGGGCGCCAAAAAATGTACACCATTTTAAGAAAGGAAAAAACTGTATAAAAACTGTAATACAATGAATGACGCTGGCACTCATTTGATTAACGCCGTCTTTTGAGCGAACGCCATACTACACGTTGCTACCGTAATTCAATTCAACTTTGAAAAGTAATACATAGATAACATCTCTTTAAATGTGTATACATTTTTTGGCATCCCCAGTATATTATATTATAAATATATATATATGTATATGTGTGTATGTGTGTGTGTATGTGTGTGTGTATGTATGTGTGTGTGTGTGTATATATATATATGTGTATGTATATATATATATATATATATATATATATATATATATATATATAAACATATATTCGTACTAATGAAGATGAAAACATTTCCACTTTTCTTCCTTTCTCCAGAAGGCTGCACTGACCATCCTGGTGTCTGGACCCTTACACCTGTGTGTCTCATGTACGTCAACGTTCGATTCCACTCGTATCTGTCTTAGTCCGTTCAGCTGCTATAACACCGCAGACTGGGTGGCTTAGAAACAGCAGAGTTTACTTCGCCCAGTTCTGGAGGCTGGAAGTCCAAGGTTGGGGAGCCGGTCTGGTCGGGTGAGGCCTCCCCCCCCAGCTTGCCCTGCGCCCCCCAGTGGTGGAAGAGGCGGGCTCTCCCTGGGCCTCCGTAACAGGGAGGGGCATACCCTGTCAGAGGGCTCCACTCTCAGGCCCTTGTCACCTCCCAAAGGCCCCAGCTACTAACACTGTCACTTTTGGGGGTTGGGATTTCAGCATGAATGTGGGGGGGGGGACACAAACATGGAAATCCCAGCAATACTTAAGAATGGCACTGAGACCACAGTCACAACCTCTCATCACGACGTCAGCAGGCGAAGTAAAGAAAGAACCAGCCCAGAATGGAAGCTCCACTGGGTCCAAGAGGATTGACTACTTGAAGCATTACCCAAAACACAATAACACCAATTTAAAAATGAGAAAGAAAAACCAGTGGGCCCTCTTTCTAGAAGCAGAAGGAACCTGAAATCTCTCAAGATGGATCTGAGGTTCACCCACCTTCTCAGTGTGGGGCTCTTTGGGGTCTCCCCTCGCTGACTTGCCCTCCCTCTCCTTGCCACCCCAGTGCACCATCTGAGGATAAAGCCATAATGAGAGATTGGGTGGCTGGAAGGAAGCCTGGAGGCCAGGGTCCTGCCGTGCGGGCCTCAGCTCGTACCTTAATCGCACGGACAACCGTCTGCTCCGCATACGAGCCCCTTTCTGACTGGCGGGCGTGTGGAAAGCCGCACAGTTTAATAATGACTTAGTTAGGGAAATGCATTTTCTTTCACCAGGATTCCTGTTCTAATTTCCTAAACAAAAACATACTATTTTTAGAATTTTGGTGGGAAAAGTAGCTGGCAAAACTGCCCTTAGTGTGAGAATGCCTGTTGTATTCACCTATCTTTTATCGAGATGTTGAAAATTGGTTTAGAGATGACGAATGACTTTCAGTAAGTGATTTTTTTAACTTCCCCTATCCAAAATGTGGCTGTGTGCGAGCTGCAGGGAGGTGACGGCTGGGAAATGAAGCCAAGGAGAGAGGACAATGCCAGTCACAGCCTCTGCAGCATTTGAGGAAGACGCCATCTCCCTGTGGGCTCAGGAGGACAGGCCACCTGGGGGCGGGGCCATAAAGACAGGGTGCCCCAGGGTGTGCAGGGACTGGGCCACGCATGAGGTGTGAACTGCTGGTCCGCTTAGAAGCTGTAAGATTCCTTCTATGATGTGGAAAAGGTACAGAGCGGCGCAGTCTAATCCTCGGTCGAATCCACGTATGATGAAGTCATTCTATAATAAAGATGGATTTCTAAGCCTTCATTTTTTAAAAATCCTAACTGTCAGAGCCAGCGAAGCACACTCAGGCTGGGAGGAAGGTTAGGAATCTGGCCGTCCTGGGGCCCACAGGGTTTCACTGTGTGGAAGGCCCTAGAAACAGCTGTGGGAGCAGCAGCCCTTTCATCTCCCTTCACGAGAGCGTTCGTACAGCGAGGGCTCAGCCCTCAGTGCTGGGCCCTGTGTGACGTCAGTATTTGTCCTGCTTCACTCAAAATCCTAGAACAAGGAGATTTGAAAGCACACTGATAGTCACCTGGTCCAAGCTCTTCCAACGCTTTTCCTTTCACTTAGCTTGTCCATCCATCCACCATCCATCCTCTATCCATCCATCCATCCACCATCCATCCATCCATCCATCCCTTACTTCTCCATCCATCCACCCTGTACGCTCCTCTTATACAGACAAGCACAGAGTGTGAGAATTGCCATAGAGCTCTGGGCAGATGCTGCATGCGATACACAGACTTTGTGAGGAGATATAATATGCTAGTCCTGGGGAGTGAAGCACAGGGCCTTAGAAAGGATGTGGGGAGACGAGAAATGTGGGCGAAGCCTGGAGGACGGTGACTGACCCATGACATCGTGGGAGTGAGGATAAAAGGGGAACGGGGCAGGTGGGAGTGAGTTGGAGGAAAGGTCAGGGAAGTAGGTAGGACATGGGTTGGGACATTAAGGGTTGGGTCTGCCGGGCCAGATGACACAGCAAGAGAAACAGCAAGCACAAAGGCTTGGAGTTGGGGACCAAAGCAGTGAAATCCTGGGAACTCGGTGTAGAGTTTTTGCATGCAACCCAGAAATGGAGAAGGAGAGGCGGAAACGAAAACCTAAACCCACTTCGCGCTCAGCTCCTACCTCCTTCAGAGACACTTCCTAAAGGAAGAAAGGAGGCCGGGAGCAAACGGCGAGGGCGGAGGGACACGTCAGCCCGGGCGGGGACGGACCAGGCTGCACGGCCTTCCCTGAAGGTCAGTCAGTGTCCCAGCACAAGGCCACATGCTGTGTGGGAATTAAGAAATTGGTCACAATTTTATGTCAGTCCCTGCTTATGGGTGGTCTGTGTCCTCGCCAGAAGATAAGACAAATGGACCAGATATAAGCAACACTGTCATATACACATGCTGCTGAGAGAAAAAATTACACGACAGAAGGGACATCAGTGATAAATGCTTCATTTACTGAGTGAGCAGCACGTGACAGGGACCCTGAAAGGGTCTTAGGTGATCGGTTCCATTTTACCCCTGCGACCACCTAGCAGGCAGGTGCTGCTCTTAATCCCACGTGGCCGAGTCATATGACAGCTGGGTCAGTTTCCTGTGGCTGCTGTAACAGGACCACGGATGTGACGGCTTCAACAATACACAATACTGTCATCTTCCGGAAGTCCTGAGTGGCTGTGGGTGGGGCTGTGTCCCTCTGGGGGTCCCAGAGGACAACGTACCTCTGCTCTCAACAGTAGCTACAGGCCCCTGCAGCCCGTGGTTCCCCTTCCTCCTCCTTCAAAGGGTTGAGTCCTAATCACGTCACCTCACTCTTCTTCTGCCTCCTTCTTCCACTTTGGAGGGTCACCGAGACGCCTCTGAGCTCGCATACCCCAGGAGGACCTCCCACTTTACAGTGAGCTCCGTGGACACACTAATCCCATCTGCTTCCCACACCCCTGTGCCCAGCAACACGTGCGCACGGTCCGGGGGTTACTGTGTGGGGGTCTCCGGGAGGCCACTGTCCTACCGGCCACCGCAGCTAAACAGAAGAATGGAGACTGGACCTGGGTGCCTTGACTCCAATACCTGCATCTCTTAGCCACTCTACAGTGAGCGAAAATCTGAGGAACCAAAGGACCACACATTGAGTTTAATAAAAACAAAATGTGCAGGATCCCCGTCAGCAGTGCAACACTGTATGACATGGAAAGTTAAAGAAGTTTGAGCCGCAGACGTCAACGTGGACGGCAGTCGGAAGTAGAACGTGCAGCCGAAGAAGCTGCGGTTCTGGTGCAGGACGACGTGTTCTCAAGACCTCCTACTGTTTTCTCACAAAGTATACAGACTTTCTGGCCTGCTGTGCCTGGGCTGTTAGTAAGAAGAGACAGCGTCTCAGAGGAGCCGGGTCCCGAGTTCTCATCGGCACAGTGACTGCGTGAGGAAAAGAGTCAGTGCCCAGGCCTGGAGGCCTTTTCCCAAACACAGGCCCTTCTCTGTCCTCCTTTGTTGATGTGGCGTCCATCCGGGGGGCCGTCTTCCCACCACACGGGGAGCTGCTCTGTGAGTCGTCACAGACTTCCCATCCATCTTCCCGCCCGATGGCAGGGGAGAGGCTCAGCCCTGGGACTGGCTGGCACCGTCTGCACCTGCCCCCAGTGTCGTGGTCAGCAGAGGAGTCATGGGAGCCGCCAGGGGCCCAGTGGGTAAAACTACTGACACCATACAACTTCCAGACAAATCCCTTCCATAAGGAAATAAAGAGTGAGTTAGATGAACATAGGCTTCTCTACAATCTCAAAAGGATTCCTGGTAAACGGGTCAATCACAAAATAAGGCATGAGGATTGATTGCTGGGGAATGTGGGGGCCAGGGGTCGCACTGGAATACAACTTTCCTAAATCCCGCAGTTCTTCCCATTCAGCTCCAGCTGTTTCTTCATTCGGAGGGACAGGAAAAGCTTCCCTTGTGGGATTTCTCCTCCCCTTCCTGCCTCCGTGAGCGTACTTGATCATTGAGTGCTCTTTTTCTTATTAGTGCGAGTTGCGTGTGACAACGTCTTATCTGAACAACTCGTAGCATTCCATAGCCAGGCCCTGCCCTACGAACTGCTGGGTTTCCGTTTCCATAACCAAACTTCGAGGCCCCGGAGGTGTCTCCCTGGAGGTGTCGCCGGGAAGCGTGTGGTGTCTCCACTTCCTGCCTGGCACCAGCAAGATTTTCTTCTCATGATGCTCGAGTCAGTTCAATGCCGTTGCCACTAACGTCTTGTATTAAGCTTGGCAGCTGACACATTACCTGGGTTTTCATTTTCAATGTCATCGGGTGGCTAGGGTCCAGAGCTACACACCCCGGGCTGGTGAGACTTTGAATGATGCCGATGCAATGGCTTTGAACTGCTCCCTTGTCCTCATTAAGTGGGAAGCTAAGCTGGTGGGAAGCACTCGGGAAACCTCCTGAGACATCAGCCGGGCGAAGCCTGGCCCTCCAGGTGGGTGGTCCTGCCTGTGTGTGTATAAATTCAGAGGCAGCGACTCAGGCTTGTGAAAATGATGCTCTCGCATTTGGGGAGAATGACAGACTGCACTGAAAGCTCAGTCTCTTGAAAAGCAGACCCTAACATACTGTGTCCACAGAACCCTACAAGCCAATGTGTAACCGGGATGGCAGGCGGGGCCGGCAGGTACGCAGACCAGGTGGGAATACCAGGCCAATCCCAGTGCAGGGAGGACGGCTCATTGCGGGAAGAGGAAAGGTCCAGGCTGTGCCGTGACTTCAGCACCTTTCCAGCATCGGTGGCCCTCCTTCTGACCAGGAGCCTGGGGGCCTCGAGGGACTGGGCGGCTTCTGTCCAGCTGCTGCAGGGAGCAGGTGGGTGACATCGATGGCGCCCTCAGGCCCACTGCACTGAGGCTGACTTTCTCCTCATGACCAGGGGCACCGCTCTGCCACTCACGGTAACGACAGAGTCCCTTTTGGATGTAACTTCGTTTAGAATATGAAGATGATTCGTTTAAAGAAGACATTATTAAATAAATGGCTGAATTGGGGGAAATACTGTGTGGGAGTTAATTTTTCTTTGCTTCTGTTTCAAAAAATGTGAACAGAATGAAAAAAAAAAACGTATGGGAAGCTCCCATGTCTGTGTCATCGAAACAATTCATTTGGAAATTCATTTGGAAGCTGGAGTGACCAAGAACTCATGACACGAGGGGACAGAGTCTGAACAAGGGAGCAGAGGTGTTCGGCATTTATTAAGGAGTAAATGGCCTCTTGTGTAAGGAGCTAATTAAGTGGCGATAGAATGCAGCTCAAAAATAGACTAAGAGCCGAAGAGTGGAATGACGAGAAATTTAAAATACAAGTACGAGGACAGGGAGGGGCACGTGTGCACGAGGAAAGGACCTCTGTATAAACGGTGGCACTGCAGCTCCTTGGGGCAGAGGGAGCAGGACAGCAGGAGCTCGTACTTTTAAGATGCCCCCAAAGGCTTCCTCTGTTTGAATTTAAAAAACACGGCGAACCGCACACTCATCACGTGAGAGAGTGGGGAGCAGCCCTCGGCTGAGGGAGGAGAGGGGCAGAATCCCACCGAAATGATGGGAGGTGTGGTTGTGGTGAAGCCTCCTTCTTCCCTTCTGCTACATATTATTCTAAAAATATTTGTTCCACGTACACTAAGCAGCCATCTGCTCGCACCAGTAACCACCAGCCTTGAGAACCAGTCACGGGCCGGTGTGAGGTGGCGCAGGCAGTGGGGGGACGGGTGCGAGCCCCCCACGGGTCCTCACAGAGGATCCCCCAGTGTCCAGAGGGGCTGAGCTCAGGGCTCTGCAAACTCAAACACAACTGCTTCAGGCCAGGTTGTCGGTTTCCTTCCTTTGTCCCCTGTGGTTTCGGAACAGGTGAAGTGTGTCAGAGAGTTTGCAAATGGCAAGAACTGTAATGCATCCTCCACCACCGTAATTCTCCCTTTGGGGAAATCTCTGGGCACAGATGCTACAGAACTTCCAAACAGCAGCCTGGAGAGAAGCACATGACCAAGAACTGAGTCCAGGGCACCATGCTTCCACACTGGTCACTCTGCATCCTTCAGTCCCTGCCCACGAGGGACCTCTTGATGGAATTTCTGTCGAGCTGGAAACTCTGGTATTGACCAGGAACCCCTCCCATTCAAACACAGGGCTGGTCTGAAGTCATGTTAGATGGCATCATCCCTCCCACTGGCAATTGCTGAGTGGACCAGCCTGGATAACTGACACTTGGTAGTCCAATCAGGTTGGAATTAGTCACTGTGTAGAGGGGTTAACTACACAGATATATGGAGATGGGGAATCACAGCCACACCCAAACCCAAAGACACTGCAACAGAGCATCTGAGGGAAGGACAGACAGATGCCAGGAGACAGACACATGCAGCAAAGCTGGCAGAGACGCCGGGGCCGGCAGAGAGTCCTCTTGGCAGCTCCACCCTATTACTGCCCATCACCAGTCCAGTGCTTGGATGCTGTGAGATAGCCTGGTATCTTTCCAAAAATCACACCCTTTTTACCCTTTAGCTGCTTTGGAGGGATATCTTTACTTTGGCGAAGTATCTTTGACTCTGTCACTAGACCCACTGATTGGGGTTGAATGCAGCTCAGAGTCCTGCCATGGGCTTTCGGAGGGGCCTGGCTGGGTCCCTCCGTAGCTCAGTCCCCACTGTGTCCTTGAGCAGGCCCCACACACCCTGCTGCCGGCTCCTTCATTCCGGAAGGTGGCCGTGGAGGTGAGCTTGGTGCTGCATATTCACTTCCGGGGCCAAGCTGGAAGGGTCCTTGTCAAGGGAGAGAGCTGACGTGTGTCCAAAAAAGGGGCCCGAAGAGATCTGAGCCCTGTCACGTAGCAAGCAGGGTTAAAAGGGCCCTGTATCATCGAGACTGTGTCATGCGTGCGGCTCAAATATGGGAGGATTGACCTGTGGCGGGTAGTTCTTTTAAACGACCCAAGCAGCCTGTTCCCTTCCTCCCAGGTCAGTCCCTCTACAGTGCGAAATAATCCTAAGTCCTTCCGCTGTCCCTGTGTCACCATGGTCACTCGTTTCACCTATACGAGCAGACATAAACAAATATGTATATATGTAGTGCCCAGGTGACAATGGCCTCAGGGCGTGCCCAGACTGGCCTGACGGCTGGTGTTTTAGGAGGCACTCTGCCGGTGGTGTGCTGCAAACTGCCTCCTCACGGGAATGTTCTGTGCGGCTCTGGGGTGCTGATCAATTTGATGGTGGGGATGTAGGGTCTCACCCATTTTCTGGTGGGGAGCACACGATCGGGGTTATACAGACCACAGGGGTCCCCTCCATCATTTTGATCTTCCTTTCTCTGTCATTGCAGGATGGTGCTTATTTTTGTAAATACATCCCCAGTGGAGAGAAAATTAAATATGCATGTGTTTTAAAATTAAGCATGCATAACAGAGTTGTAAAATATGCTCTAATGGAATCAATCAGCCTATCTTGCACAAATATTGTAATTTTGGGGTGGCCGGTACTTCTGTCCATACACTGGAAAAGCTGAAGGGCTGGGGCGGAGACTGACATTGGGGCTCCCGTATTTTATATGCAATCCCTCTACATATCTTAGCTCTATGTAGGTATAGGTATAGATGAGAGAGACATCGAATGCTCAGGGGCTTTCTAACTGCCCACATCTACGACTCTCACTTTGATGAAAACCACACGGTCGTAAGCGACCCTGGTCCACGTGAGGGTTTTAGCAAAGGCAGCTTCCTCCTTGCAGATCCCCCTGAATTAGCTTCCTCCTGACGCTAAATCTTGGCCAGTCATTCTCAGTTCTGGGTGTGAGCATCATTTGGGGGATTTTGAAAACAAAGTACAGCCTGAACCTCACTCCCGGGGGTCTCAGTGCACTGCTCCCGGTAGGGCGTGGACATGACGTTTCCCCGAAAATAAGACCTAGCTGGACCATCAGCTCTAATGCATCTTTTGGAGCAAAAATTAATATAAGACCTGGTATTATATTACGTTAGATAAGACCGGGTCTTATATCATAGCAAAATAAGACCAGGTCTTATATTAATTTTTGCTCCAAAAGACACATTAGAGCCAATGGTCTGGCTAGGTCTTACTTTCAGGAAACACAGGAGGTGTTTTTCCTGAGCAGCGTAGTTGAGAGTGGACATGCGTGTGCAGGGCAGCACAGCGGGAGGGGCGCCTGTGTGTCTCCCCTGTGGGCGTCTTGATGAAAGAACAGCTCTGGTAATCCTGTTTCCTCCATGGCACTGCCTTAGAAGCATGATGCTGATTTTGCTCTCACAGTGGTTTCATGCTCATGCGGAAGAAGCCAGGCCGGACCTCTGGCAAGCACTGGGCTGTTCACCGGGGACCCGGGGCTCTGTCCCCACCACATCCCGCAGCCATCGCTTCCTGGTCTCTACTGTCCATGACATCACAAGGTGCCTGGTACGACACGGAACCTGGGCCGTAGCCTGTGTCTGTGCTTTTCTGAGCAGCGAGCAGGTGGTGCTGAGGCTGTGGGCCCATGGCCCACTGGAGGGGCCGCAGGGCGCTGCCTCCCGGCTGTGCTCAGGCAGTCCTGCCATAAGGGGCTCTCCCGGTCTCCACTGCTCTCCAGCACGGTCAGCCCGCCTTCCACAAACCATCCCCGAGCCCGTGTGGGGCCCAGGTGCCCGGAACAGTCATTCAGAGACATTTCCAGCCTCCTCTCGCCTCCCCCTTTGCTTCCTTCGCAGAATGAAGCCACCTGTCTCTCCCCACCTTGCTCCCCAAACATTCCTGGGATACAGCACACGGTGGGTGCATTGAGTTACCTGCTTGAGTCTCGGTGGAGGAACGTGACATGGCACATCTGGGCCGCAGCAGGGTGACACGGGCTCTCCTGGCTCCTGTGGCCACAGAGAGGGGCCCCACAACGGCAGGACTGCAATGCACATCCATAGTCGAAAAATTTCAATAGTCAGTAGTTCAAAAGGTGAGGAGAGAGAGGCGAGGAATCTGGCAATTTTCCCCCAAATGCTTTTGAGTTGCACAAACTTTAATTTTTACCAAACTAAGTAACTGTGATTGCAATTAATAAATAACTGCTGTTTTCATAAGCTATGCACTCAAATCTTTTCTGCATTCATAAATATGTGTCTTTTATATACTTTGTAGACTCTATGAAATACGCGGTACCAGCTTCTCCATTGGACACTTTTCTCTCTCAGCCGGAGCAGTGTTTCATCTAATAATGGAGCTGCCTGAAGACAGGGCATGAATTACAGCCCAGCCTCATCGTTCATGGGTTCTCTACCTGCGAATTAATTTGCACCCCCAGGTTACCCTCGCAGGTTCTCGGCTGTCACCCACAAACGTGTGCAGAGTGGTGAATAGTCTGACTTGCGTGAGATCATGTTCTCAGCTGAGGTGGAACGAGGTGAGACCCTCACAGAGACAGAGGACAGGGGGGTGGGGTAGGGGGCGGGAGGGGTGCCCAGGGCGAACCAATGCAAGAGCTTCAGCTCTTGGCCAGTTAGTCAGGGTTCGAATCCCAGCTCTGGCACCTGTCAGCGGGGTGGCCTCGGACACGTCACTTTTGAACCTCCCTTTCTCTTTCATAAAACAAAGAAAACAGAAAGTGTGAGGATGAGTTGTTTTTAAGATTTACGATGAATACATGCGTTTTTGTACAGCTAGAATATTCTACCTCTCCATCAGCCCCTAGCAGCAGTTGTCCAGCATCCACTAGGTCAGTGTTTGTGGGGAATCTATAGATAACTACAGTGAATAATGAGAATCGGCCATATATTCTTTTGCTTTTCTTGCAGCATTTTCCCAACGTGCAATCTACTCTAGTTCTACAATGTGCTTCACAAACAAACACGCCACGCGAAACACACTCGGCAGAGTCTGAACAATCATCTCCCTCTTGCAGATTCACAACCCATGCCAGCACATTAAAGGTTCTGAGAAGTCCTGCGTGGGGAGGTCCGTTTGGCTTTAATGTGGCATTGTTCACGTACTTAATACTTTTTTATTGGAGCCTCAATGAATGTCCCAGGGAGTGCGTGGCAGTCCAAGGAACACACTGGGGGAGTCATTAAAACCTTACCCCAAAGCAATGGGCACTGCAAGAGACGGCATTTCCCATCATTACAATTGTTTGGGTCCAGGTGGGATGACTCCCTGACAGAAACACGGTGAAAAGTATTCAAGCAACAGGCCTGAGGTTTTTCTGGAGAAATGTGATGGGACGCTATTGTATATGTTGGTAAATTGTAAATTGTCAGACGGCCCTGGGCTTCTGTCGTGTGCTGACAGATCCTAGCTCTGTCGTGTTCGAGCTGAGAGAGCGGAGGGGAATCATTTAACCTCCCCTACGAGTTTGCTCGCCTTTAGATCGGGTGGAACAGTAAAGCCCAGCTCATGGGATGGCCACACAAACTGGGGGAGGGCCAGTGCAGGGACGGACACCTGTGCACCTGTTACTTGGTGGAGAAGCTGTCTTTGAACTCCAGGAACTTGTGATTTCGGGTAGCGTTCTCTACAGTCACAGAGGTTCAAGTGGAGAAAAGTTGTCAGCGAGAAAGATTTCCTTGCCCACGGTGAGTCCAATCACTCTGAAAGCACAGGAAGTGGTGGCCCGTGGGCTGAGAGCACACCGGCTGTCCTTGCGTTGTTGTTGGCTCCCTGCCTGCAGGAGGGACTGACTGCGTCAGGCGGCTCTTGGCCTCGCAGGCTGCCCTGTGTATTTCCGTGAGTAGCGTCAAAGTGCAGCCAACGACAGAGTCGAGGCTGCAGAGACGGCACGTGGGAGCCTAGAGAGTGCGCCCCCTGATGGATTTACACAACCCTCCTTAGCCTCTTAATACAGAGGCGTGATCCTTCACAGGGGACGGAGTGCGGACAAGCAATATTGGCAGGAGGAGGCCCTTGATGACAGTGGATAAAGGGATTGGCCTATGTGCCACCCCCAAGTGGAGGCGCCAGCTTCGCCACCAAAATGAGATCGCGGGAAGACAGGGGCTGAGGATTTATTTGACTACCGTCCTCCAGGAAGCGAGTTTGTCTTCCAGCTGCAGTGTTGGAATGAACTCCAGCCTCGCTCAGCCACACGTATAAAATAAGTGTATGATATACGAACATGGCAGCCGCTAATCCAGAGGCAGCTCGATTCATCTGCACTGAGGATGTTCTGTGTGCAGACGAAGCTCCATCAGCCCCAGTGAACTGTCACAAGCGGGGCCGCGTGTCCTCTGTCCCATCAGATGATGTGCCTGACACTCCTTCCCCAGATACAGACCAAGCACGCAGACGAGACGGCCTGTAGCCATCCGTTTCAGTCCTGCCCTGCAGATAAATATCCCTGGGTTGTGGTTTGACATGCGCTTCTCCAACCAGACAGGAAACTCGAGGGCAAGGACTTGGTCTCCCCACCCCTGCCAGCGGCCAGGACGGCATTGCAGCAGTGGGCAGTGGGCAGGAGGCGCTGGTACGGCAGACGGTACTCACAGGGGCAGAGGCTGCATGTTTGAAATGAGCCCTGCTTCAGAAAAGCCCGAGGGCAACACAGGCCCACGCGTCATACGTAGTTATTCAGTGGCCTTCAAACTGGTACGAATTCATTCCTCAAATCACATCTGTTTGAGAATGTTTTCACTCTTCTGGTCAATACGCTTTTTTGAATCCTGCTTCCAATTTCCAGGAAGAGAAAGAGGCCTGATTTCAGAGCTGCTCAGAGACCAACGGCAGCCTGCAGAACCCTCGTGCTTCTGGGGACCTACTTTAGGAGACATCAGAGTGGCCCCTGGGGTGCCACACATGCACCCTTACTGTTGAGCACTTTGTGTTCGTGCGGCCTTTTGTCAGCTTGCCTTCCAGGTTGGGTCGCTCCTGCAGTGATGGGAGAGGCATTTCTGAAGCTGGGAGAATGGAGAAGCCCCGGGGGCCGTGGGGAGCCGAGAACTGCTGTCTCCTGAACACCAGTCAGGCCTGTCCTGTGGGGCTCAGAGGGAGGTGAGCCCTGCACCGTGCGCTGCCTCCACGTCAGCCAGCCTGCCGCACCCCTGCAGGGTGGCAGGCCTGCCTAGGTTTCCTTCCGCACCCAACATTCTGCTCAGCAAATCGAGCCTTTCGGGAGTCAGAGGCTGTCCTGCAGCCCTTCTTCCAATCTCCAGGCAAGGCAACATTGAGGGCGTTTGTTACTGACACGGTTCCCAGTGGAAGCGTGGATGGTCTTGTGTTTACAATTCCAGTGTCTTCACATGTAATGCACTCAACCGCGGACAGAATGAAGCCGCGGAGTCCTGGGAAACAAGCGTGCTGTTGGTACCGGCAGAATGGTGGCTCCCAGCCGCCTCCTGGGACACGCCTTGCTGTGGTGAGACAGTGAGGACCCTGCTCTAGAGAGAAAGCACAGTCCTGAGATGACAGCGGGAGCCGCCGTTTCCGGACAGACATGGCTGGACTGCTGCTCACAGGACAGGCGGCTCCTCCTCTGCAGGCATTTTCTGATGTGGGTGTTTCTGTAGCAGGAGGTCAACTCAGAGGAGTGCAGACCCGCTCCTCACAGGTCACTCGTGCCAGAGAGAATTCCCTGGATGGTGGTGTGACGGTTAACTGCATGTGTCAACGAGACTGAGCAGGGGCTGTCCAGGCGGCCAGTACAACGTTAAGTCTGAAGGTGGCTTGAGGTCATCTCTGGAGGAGATCAGCATCTGAGCCCGCAGGCTGGGAAAGCTCGTCTCCTCAGTGCTGGTGGGCAGTGCCCAATCCGTGAGGGTGTGAGTAGAACAGAAAGGTGAGGAAGGAAGAATTCACTGTCGGTGCTTGAGCTGGGACGTCCATCTTCTCCGTCCTCAGACATTGGAGCTCCTGGCTCTCGGGCCTTTGGACCTGGACCAGCCCTTACCTCCTCACTCGTCCCCATGCTCGTCCCCACCCCCAATTCTCAGGCCTTCGGACTGAATTATATCATTGTCCTTCCCGGTTCTCCAGCTTGCAGAAGGTGGACTGTGGGACTTCTCAGCCTCATAATTGTGTGAGCCAAATCCTGTAATAAATCGCCTATCTATCATCTATCTATCTATCTATCTATCTATCTATCTATCTATCTATCTATCTATCTATCTATCTATCTATCATCTATCTTCTATCTATCTCCTCTTGGTTCTGTTTCTCTAGAGAACCCCCACTAATACAGGTGGTCAACAGCATTTCTAGAATACTGGCAACCATAACATCATCGCACATCCAGCCAGTGCTCAGATAGCTTTTATAAACTTGAAATGAATGATGATGAATGGAAAGGTGTCTCGGGACAACTCCTGCTCATTTGCACACTTCTTTAATTGAGCACTTCCAGGGAACGAACACACTCATTTTCGCATGGCGCCGCTCAGAAATTCGATGACCGCTCTCTCACTGGCCCCTACGTGTCCTTTTAGAGACACATCAAGCTATGTTTCTAGTCTCTTGTCTACGTGAGCTGATCAGATTGACCATTCGTAGCTGGATGAGCAGGGGACTTCGTGACTGCGGGGCCCACCCCCGAAGCTGGGTGGGCTGCTGGGCTCCACTTGGTTACCTTTGCTATAAACAAGAGCCTGCCCCTCACAGACATTCCGCAGGCCAGGTGTTCAGGGCACTTTCCTCCCCGGAAGGGGACTCTCCCCGGGTAAGCCCTAGTCCAGTGGAGTGGCAGGGTTTAAGATGCACTGGCCCAGGGCTGGCAGCTCCAGAGACACACCCGTTTTGGGTGACAGAGCACTGTGTCACTTTATTACCTCCCCACATGTCTGGTTGCTTCTCATAATTCAGATACGTCACCGCATGTCATCTCATTAGAGAAGACTTTCCACACAGCACCACCCACACAGACCCCACCTCGTCACTATCTACCCTGTCACTTGGTTTTCCTTTCTTCATAACGACTCTTTGAAATAACCTTGTGTATTCATTTACTTCTGCTCAGCTTCCCACCTCCAGAATGTAAGAACCAGGGGGCTGGAACTCAGGCGGCTCTTCTAGCCCGTCTCCCCAGTGCCTGGCACAGCACAGTTGTAAATACTCACTGGCTCATTGAAAGAACGGGAGAGCACCGTGCAGGGTGAGTGGCTCAGGAAGGGACCTGAAGAGACTTATGCTGCTCAGGATGTAACAGGAAAATGCATGATGAATTTTGCAGGAAGGACGGGACACCAAGGATCTACATTTTGTGTTAGACTTGAGAGAATAAGTAGAAATTTGCTATAACTGACATGAAAAAGGGATCTATTTCAGGCAAATGGGGACACCATAAATCAAGACATGGAGACATGACATTAAACAGTGTGCAAGGGGATTATAAGGACTCCTGGTCACTGAAATTTGCAACAAACAAGGAAGCCATGGGTGGTAGCCTGGACTGTGGCCAGCACGGGGTGGGGGTAGAGGGGCGTGGTGATGTATCTTCTTATGTATCTTCTTAGGAATTTGGACACGGCCCTGGGGGCAGTGAAGAGCTGTAAAGGTTTTTGATCTTGGGTGTGACAGCACATGGTCAGTGTGCTCTGTGAAAATAACTCCCGCTGCTATTGCAGAGGAGAGAGGGTCAGCAGAAGACCCTCTAGGAGGTGCCTACCGTAGCCAGGATGAAAGGCTGAGCCAACGGGGAAGGGGCTGGAGGAGAAACGGGCTGACACGCGGCGGGGGCACAAACACAAGCTGCTGCCTCCTAAGCCGCGCATGAGGGGCAGGGAGGCGCCAAGCTTTCTTTCTCTGAGGGCTCAAGCTGGGGAGACTGGTGAGACTGTAATCCCAGTGAGGAAGTAAGAACGTTTTCCCAGGGGAAGAGAAGGAAGATGGGTTTGGGTGTCCACAGACGCTCCCAAGTTCCTGTCAGAGACACACAGTGACGTGGTCGTGGGTAGTTACAAATGAGTGAGCAGTGGGAAGAAACACATACACACGTGGGACTCCGCACCTGAAGGGCCCTGTCGTCGTGACAAGATGAGGGAGACGCCCCGGGAGAGACAGGTAGGAGAAGTGCAGAGAACAGCGTTTGTTCCTCTCTGTTCTTCCGTAAACTAGAAATCACTAGATTTTGTACTGTCCTCTAGCTTGTGATGCTGTAATACATCTTGCCTTGCTTTTTAAATAAGCCTGTCACAAAGAAAACGTGTAATTAACTATTTCCCAAAGAAATCTGAGTTGCTTTTTTTACATCAATAATTCCTTTTCTGCGGGTGGCTGTGGTTGCCTCTTTCTTTTAAATATTGTTCCTACCGTATCGGGGGCAATGTCTGTGCCTCGGTGGGTGCTCGATAAATGTTAGATGATGGTAATTATGTGCATGACCGAGACGGCACAGCTGGAAAACCAGCAGCTACTCAGTGCCACGATGTCAAAGTTTTAGAATAAAAGAAGGACTTGTTCTTCCTTCATGTTGCAGCACTGGGTCAGAATTACAGATCTCAAACTGAATAATAAAAGCAACTTCCTATGAGGAAGGTAAGGAGGAAAATAGTATGTATGGAACACCTCCTACGTGCCTCGCATTGTGTTTTACAGATAAATATCTGACGTAGGACAGAGGAGTAAAACATACCGCCGCGTCAGGGGGCTCTACATGGCAGGATTACGAGTCTTTATCCCTTTCGTTTGATAAAGCACGTTTCCTTTCATAAAAAAATTAATGAAGATGCACTGCTTTTAAAAAAAACATTTAAAATCTCTGTCACTCTGTCGCTGTCTCTGGCTCTTTGTCTGTCTCTCCTCACAACAGGATCTAATCGAATTCCACATCCGCGTATTCCAGGACATTCCACGTCCCGAATTTGTTCTGGAACCACAGTGAGGCTCTGCTCTGCTACCTGGCGACACACACTTTAAGACCAGCTTGGTCCTGTCTACGACTTTTTTTTGGTCGAGATATTTTCCTGAAAGGATATTTAACTCCAATCCTGGGTTTTATTTTTCAAAAAAAACATCTTTTCTACATCTCTCCTACATCGTAAGACATCTTTTCTACGATGAGTATGACACATACAGAAGAAAGTAAAACGTTTAAATGCACACCTTAATAACTGGTCACAGCATGAGCAGTGAGGACACCGCCATCCAGAGGCCTCCCCTGCCCCCAGCCCCACTCTCCCCACTCCCAGGGCCACCGGCTGCCACCTACATGCTTCGGGATACATTACAGCTTAGTTTTTAAAGTATGAGGTAATAGGAACGGCATTGTCTGGATTCATTTGAGTCTGCTTTTGTTGGAAAGACAACTTTAGAATTTCCTTGAATGCTGGCTTGGCGATGATGGAATGGCTCCATTTATATTTGTCTAAAGATGTATTTATTGCCTCTGTATCACTAAACGTTATTATTTTGCTAAGTATAGAGTTTTAGCTTGACAGTTATGTAGTTATTTTCTTCCAGGCCTTTAACACTTTTGTGTCTCACTGTCTCCTGGCTTGTACTCTACTATGGATAAGAGTGTTGTCAGTGTCAGTTAATATTGTTCTTTTGAAGGAAACTTGTCTCTTTCCATAGCGATATTTAAGAACTTAAAATAAAATTCCCCTTGCGTTTCAGAAGTGTTACTATAAGGTACCTTAGTGTGTAATTTTTAAGTTGACTACATTTGGGTTTGGAAAGCTTCTTAGATCTGTGACTTTTTTCTTAGCCAGTATGATATCGCTTCTGTACATTTTTGTCTCTCTGCTCTCCTGGGGTTCCAGTGATGCCTGCGCCAGTTCCCATCTCAGCCTCCTCAGTGCCTCTTGCACCCCGTTCTGTACTTTCCAGTTTGTCACTCTGATTTACTCTTGACCTTGACATCTATCTTCCACTTCACTGATACTCCTGCATCCAATCTGTGTTAAATCCATAGACTCTGTTTACGTATCTTTCTGTTCTGCAATTTCCAACTGATTCTTTTTTTTAAAAAAAAAAATAGCTTGCAGGTTCTTTGTAGACATTCTCAAGGGCTTCAATTTCCTTGAAAATTATGCCATCTATGTCATCATTGTAGCAACCTGGGATCCAACCAGGTACGACTCTAACGACTGAGATCATTCGCTTCTCTGCTGAGGCCGCAGTGCCCTGTTGACTTCTGGTTCACGTCAGCGACCTCAGAGAAGCGCCTCTCAACAGCGGCTCATCTTCCCTGCGTCTCGTCCCAGTAATTCTTCACAATCTTGTTAGCTTCCTGCTATTTCTAACATGTTGCATGATGTTTCTGGCTGTCCTCATTTTTAGGGTTGGCCTTCCTTACTTAGTCCGCTCTGTTTAAGAAGAGTATTTATTCATTTATGAACATTTGCTGAGGCCTACTTGTGCCAGGCACTGGTAGATGCTGGTTATTCAGTGGTAAGCAGGAGAGGATGGGAAATCCTGCCCCCACGGCCTCTGCAGTCTAGTGTCCCGGTGACCTGACCTTCAGTCCTATAGCAAGCACCATACAAGGGAATTGGAAATGAATCCAGAAAATTCCACAGAACTGAACCCATGACACTGTGAGCAGAGTCTTGTGACAAACACACAGGCGCTTGTCTTGTTCATAGGACCTGACGTGTAGGCTCGGGACGCCAGCTGTGTCCCAGCCTGACTCGTCCTACTATTCTCTTCGTGGTAAAGGAAGGAAAGGGAGGAGCTGAAAGGACCTATTTAAGAGCCACTGAAAACTGAAGTGCCGTTCCCGGGCCTCAAAGCCGTGTGGTGTGCTGAAGCAACAGGCCTGCTCAGA
Organism: Rhinolophus ferrumequinum; assembly: GCF_004115265.2. Taxonomy (NCBI): domain Eukaryota; kingdom Metazoa; phylum Chordata; class Mammalia; order Chiroptera; family Rhinolophidae; genus Rhinolophus; species Rhinolophus ferrumequinum. The sequence continues at coordinate 2,207,772 of NC_046306.1, forward strand.
ACTCCGTTCCCACACGTTTACAGAGTGTCTTCAAAGACCCATTAGATCTAACCTCTTTGACGTACGGCCAACTACTCCAGTGGTGACTTCTGTTAACTCAAATCTAAATCCAGTGGGGACGAGGACAAATTGGTGCTTTCATCAAACACTTGCAGCATCAAGTCACAGTGAAGCTGAAAAGCCGCATGACGAGTTTCTGAGCAGGATAAAGGAATACGTACTCAGCCAGTAGTTCGGTTAGGACCCAGCCAGGCCTGCGCGAGCGGAGCTGTGCACACGGCCCTCTCCACGCTGACTTTTCCTGACCTGATCTCTCCCTGGGGGCCGCCAGCACCGCGCGGTGGGGAGGACAGTGGCTGCTCGGACCTGTGCTCCTCGCCAGGGCACCGGAAGCTCTGGCGGGGGGCTCATATCTAACCGAAACTTTTAGAAAGTCCAAAAGGAAAGTGGGCACATATGCAGGGAGTTCACAGAAAATGAAGTACAAGTGGCTCCTCAATAGCTAAATGACCTCAACATGAGATGAACATTAAACGACCTTGAATTAGCAGTTCTCCAGGGATCACCCTGGCAAGGATTTGACGACCAGGAGTGGTGGAAGAGAGTCTTTCTATGTTACCAGTAGGCTAAACACGGATATGACCGCTACGTTTGGCAAAACATCAAAATTACAGTTATGGAAACCCCATGACCTAGAGCTCCCCCCTAGAAATGGAAGACGAGAGAGACCGGCGTGTGTGTGAAATGGCCTGCGGACAAGGTCCTCCGTCGGAGCTTGTACCCTATAGCAAACTACCAAACACAGACTCAGTAGGTCTGCTTCCACGAGGACGTCACAGGAAGCCGCGCTGGCTGGGCTGATCTGGAACAATCTCCAGTGTGCGTGATGTGGGAAAAGCACAGGACGCCGTGCGCCATTTGTGGTAAGATGAACACCCGAGACGCGCATCTGAGTACTTCTGGGTGTGCACGGGGAGCTGCTCACCCTGATGCCTCCGGGGAAAGCAGCTTGGTTCCCCGGGGGACAGACACGCAGGACATCCTACGCCCCTCCTTTCTCGCATTTTAAACCACGCAAACGCTTCAGCCAGGAGCACTGAAGGGAACATTTAGACTAAGTGTTCACATCCGCTCAGAGGGGGCGCCTGGGTGATCTGTTCTACCACCTTCTGTACTTTCATGCTTATTTGAAATGCTTCGTAATTAAAATTTAAAAGAGAAAATCACATCTTTTTGCCTACTACATTAAAAAAAAAAGATTCTTACACGTATACGCCTAATTTTGTTTTTTTGACTGTTACATCTATTTTATTTAGCACTTTCCAATTGGCTTTAGCCAAATAGAGAATTTATTGGCTCCTATTTCTGGAAAGACCTGTGGGTCGCCTTCAGATGAGACAGGATCGAGGGTCCTAAATGATGTCCCTCTCCTGTCTGCCTCCTTCCTCTGCTCTCGTCATTCTCAGGCAGCGCCCCCAACCCCTTACTCCGGAGTGGGAGTGGCGTGGTGGGCACAGGAGCACCAGGCTGACAGCGTATGAATTTACTGTCCTTTTCCTAAGGAGTAAAACCCTTTCCCAGGAGCTCCAAACGAGCCCTGGGGCCCCCTCGGTCAGGTGACGCCCTGTCCCGTCCCTGGGACTGTGAAGGCCCAGGAGTGAGTCAGCACGTCCTTGCGTCCACCTCTGCCCCAACCTCAGGAGCGGGAGGGGCAGATGAACCGCCCAGCAAAGGGAACCCGGGCTCCCGGTCCCCTCAGAGGGGAAAGGATGCCGTGGGCAGGCCAGCTCAGCAAGTGTCTGTGAAGAAACCTCCTGTCACAGCACCTCCTCGGGCGGTGGGTGCCGTGCGTTGAACGCTGGTGTACTCCTGTGTTACAGGGACAGGAGCGCTCCAGGCTGCCTGTCTCCTTCCCAGGAATCAATCAACATCTCACATTGCTTTTGGAGCTGCTCGGCTTACTTTGTCTCCTTGTTCCCACAATCCCCACTCCACCATCTTCACTGCTGTTGTAATGATGATGATTTTTCTGGACTATGCCAGATTCCTAATAGAATGTCTCAGGATCCTGAAGATTTGATTGTCTTCTTGTTTGGAACATTTAATCCTTTAAACCTGGAGTCCCTGTAAACCGGTAGTGAGGTGTAGAGTATTGATTAACGAGATTAAATATTTTTCAGGAAGAAAACTCCATGGGTGTCGTGGTTTACTTCTTACTGATTTTTTATCATGAAGCGCAGACTGGAGGCCGTCGCACAAACAGTCGTGATAACTTGTGCCACTTGCTGGCTTGTGACCTCAGGACTTATCCATGGAAAAGCATCTTTCTCCTTGGCAAGTAGCGAGGTGTGTACTTTGGAAGGGAGCCAAGTGCTTTCCCCAAAAGCTCACCTACGGACTGGAGCCAGCCTGAAGCTCCCGCCCGGGTCGTGAGTGGCCTGGGAATGGCCATGGTTCCTTCATCACCTGCTCCTTCTCTGAAGAGTGTCCTTATTAATGGAGGATAAACTGGTTCCGGGGAAATGCGCTTCTTTGCCATCAGCGACCAATTTTCAGGTAAGAAGTGGGTGTATGTCACTTTTAACGGTGGCATTTTTTTTTTTCCTTATCCATGTCACGATTTGGGTTTTCCACAATCTAATGCTGATATGGAGTTTGGGATGCAGGATGTTCCTTGGGAAGGACCGGGGCAGCTGTGGCCAGAGGGAGACCTGAGCCTCCGTGCAGGCTGAGGCAGCCTCTGCCACATCGAGCGGAGCTCGGGAGCCAGCACTGCCCTTCACACCAGGCGGGCGACTGCCCCGGTGCCCCAGCTGGCTTGAAATGGCCGGACCTTTACACGCCTGCCTCACCCAGCCCTCCTGCCACTGAAGGAACATAACCTTGAGCCAGGCAATTCCCTGAACTTGAGGCAGATCCTGAAGGCGCTGCACACGGGGTGATGGGGTGCCATGTGCTACCACCCCCCCTGGAAGAGTATTTCAAATCCTTCTCTGAAGGGGGATCTGGCCAGGGCATCTCCTCACCTACGACTCTCTGTGTTTGGGTTATTTATGTTGTGTTCTGCTTTGTTTTCTATTTTAATAACATTCTGGGCTTATGTATTTTACATATTCTATATTTTACAATGACGAAATTCAGGATGCTCAAATAATCCCACATTTAAGAACGAAATTGCCTTTGACACACCACTATATGTCTTTGAACCCTACTTCCTTCTAATAGGAAATGGTAGTTAGGAAACATGAACTGAGCTTGTGTGTCCTGGTCCCACGTGTTGGTGCTTCTAAACTCTCAGTGGTGATAGGAGGGTGTGTGTGTGTGTGTGTGTGTGTGTGTGTGTGTGTAATCAGGAGGTCTTATTGCTATTTCCTATTCAAATTTAGCATGACAGTTTATTTTCTTCCGTTTTAAAATTATATATGTGTATGTGCACTAATAATATTAACACAGTTACTTATTTATTCTAAAAGATACACTAAATGATGTCAAAATTATGATGCCAAAATTACTAACAATAAAACCACGGAGTGAATTATGAAATTTCTCTGTAGTTCTTTTTATCCTTAGAATATAATCACTGAGGATTTAGAGTCAAGTTGCTGTTTTCAGAGATTATTCAAAGTAATCTTTCTCTGTGTTATTATGTTATACAACTTTGATATAAAATTAGGTCTATTTGTTTCAGCTTGTTTTCAGCTTGGGGCTCTGGTATCTTTTTGTCTCCTTTTGATTTACTTTTTTTAAATAAATAAAGTATCTGTTAGCTTCAAATCATTCAGAATTCTTACCTGACACTTTTTCCACTGAGAGTCCTTTCTTCTGCCTTAGTTTTGGGGCTTCTAAAATTGACATATTTACAAATTTCTTATGTGGGGAATGCTGGCATTTCTTATGTACGTAGAGAACAGAAAACTGAAAACTATTTCCCCAAGTGTGAATTATGAAACACCTCATTCAGGAGATGCTTCCTGAAAAAGGAGTTTGGGAAACTCTGTAGAATGCTCCCCTCCCCCCAAACACACACACAGTGACATGTGAAGGTGGCACGGTGCCTTCGGGGAGGATGGATGCGTACTTGAAGAACAAAGCACTGTGGTACTTTTGATGTTAGAACGCATCCCCATTGCACACGTAGTGCAATGTAGAGTAGTACTGCCGGTGTGTACCGTGTTTTTCCTGACTTAAATATAACTTGTTCCAAGAGAAGACTGGAATCGCCAAGCCTTCTCATGACATCTTTGTTATGACTCACAGGCCTTAAAATACAGGACCAACAAAACTCACTATGTGGGAGCCTCTCAGGAAAAGGCTCAGGGGAACATACTTGGAACACGAGCCCCTCAGCAAAGGGACTTCTTTTCCTTCCTTCCTTCCTCCCTCCCTCCCTTCCCTCCTTCCCTCCTTCTTTCTTTCCTTCCTCCCTTCCTTCCTCTCTCACCCGTGCTACAGCAGAGAACTCAGAACTATATGTGGCACACCTTAGACACTTGATGATAGTTGGATATGAAAGAATGAATGGACTCTTGCTTTCTTTACAAACTAGAGCCATTGTATATGTTGACTTAGTAAAGGCACGCTACACTTTTACTCTGCCACCTAAGTTTTTACAACTGTATAACTAAAAATATACAAATAAGAGGCTTAACAAACATCTAAGATTTCCTGGACAATTACATAATGCTATCGAAGCAAATATTTTTAAATCGATACGTGCAAAAAAAAGTATATAAAAACATATACTATATAAAGCATGTATTTATAAATCTAGGGAATAGTAAGTATATAGGTGGGGGAACACAGTTTGGATGGCAGTATTGTTTACAAAGCATATTCCGGGGAAAATAAGACTCAGGTAATATTAACCAGTGTCCACAAATGGCTTTAGACTCAAGTAAGTTGGGTATCTTTTCGTTGGACAAATTTAAACTAGTTTCTTTACGGTAGAACTCAAAAGTCAATTCAACATCCAAAAGTCCTCGCTGTGCTAATATTTATTGTGGATCTCTAGTAAGGGAATGGATATTTTGTGTCATTTGCAAAGGTTTTTATTTTTCTAGGCAAATCATTTACCAGGCTGATATTTCCTTTGGTTCATTTTAGGAAATGTTGGTCAAGCTAATCACAGGGTCCAAAGCTGTTGATAAATGTTTGGTTAAATAACCTTACTCAAATACGACATAGACGTCTGAATTACCAGACCGGGATTTCAAATAAGTATGATTGAAATGCTAAGGGCTCTAATGGAAAAAGTAGACAACACACAAGAACAGACGGGCAGTGTAAGCAGGGAGACAGAAACTTCAAAAAGGACTCACAAAGAAATGACAGAACTAAAAAATCCCCAAACAGAAAGGAAAAACACCTTTGATGGGCTCCAGGGAGACTGGGGAAGTGGAGGAAGGAATCAGTGAGCTCGAAGTTACATCAATAGTCGCACTTCTCAAACTGAAATGGGATGAGAGAAAAAGAATGAAAACATAGAAACAACAACAAGAACAGAACGTGTACAATTTCTGGGACAATTGCAGAAGGTGTAAAATGTGAATATGTGGAATACCGGAAGGCGAAGGAAAGAGAACCAATCAGAAGAAACTTTGAAGTAATCATAGTTGAGAAATTTCCAAAATCAACGCCAGACACCAAAATAGAGATCCAGAAAACTCAGGCAACACCAAGCATGATAATGATCAACACCTGTGTACAGCATATTCAAACTGCAGAAAACTGAAGGCAAAGAGAAAGTCAAAGGGAGCTGGAGAAAAAGGTTTTACTACCTCAAGAAACAAGGATATGCTTTACAGCAGACTTCTTATCAGCAACTGTGCAAGAAACAAGAGTGGGGTGGAAAATACTTGCCCACCTAGAATTTTATATCCAGCAAAATTATCCTTCAAATCAAGTAGAAATACAGACTTCCTGAGACAAACAAGAAGTGTGGGGATTCATTGGCAGACCTCCCCCCTACATGAAAGGGTGAAGATGTTCTTCAAGACAAAGAAAATGATACAGGTCCAAACAGATCTACATAGGGCAAGGAAGGGCTTCAGAGAAATAGAAATGAAAATAAAACATTTAATGTTTCGTATTCTCAATTGATGTAACTGAGAGCTATGTATACATTAAATGTTAAACTAATACTAGGAACAAAAATATCGGGCGATTACAGCACATGGGTGAGTGAAACAGATAATAGTGTTAGAAGGGATTGAAAGGAGGGGAACACTGTGTTCTAAGATACCTGTAGTGTCGTGTTCTTCTAAGGTGATGGAGATTAAATACGCACATTGTAAAACCTTCACATACATTTGAAAAAAATTAAAAAGAAGTATAACTGATATTCTAAGAGAGGAGATCAAATATAATTGTCCAAAATTCTCAATTCAACTAGAGAAGGAAGAGAAATGGGGGGGGGTATGACAAAATAAAGAACAATGGCAATAAAAACAGAGACAGACATGGTCGGTATGAATCCAACTACATCAACCATTATAAACGTGAACGGTCTAACTACATTAATTAAAGGATTGTTAGAGTGTATTAAAAAACCACAAAACCTGACTGTATGTTGTCTATAAGGAACCCACTTTATAAACATAAACACTCTGATAGGTTCAAAGTGAAGAGATGGAGAAAGATACACTATGCTAGCAATTCCTTTAAAGAAACAAGTCACACTGGCCCTGACTTCTGCTCTGCGGTTCCCCCCTGCCTTTCAGGTGAATGGCGGCAATTGCAAGAAGTCCTGCATCCCTCACTGGAGGAAACTGCCTTCTGCCTCCTCCTCCATTTTTCCCCTGAAAAGAAGCTTCTTCCTCAGCATTAACTACTCTGCACTCAGAAGGCAGAAATGTCAGTGGGTGTCACACCGCACTGAGTCTCTGAGATGGAAACTACTCCTGTGGGCAGTCTGCAGAAGTGGCTAAAGTGAATACATCTCTCTATTAATTATGCATCCACACAGGGTAAAGGAGAGCAAACTGTGCAAAAGTACATTATTTGAAAAAAGAATATTGTATTTGCACCTAATTTTCCACTGATGCATGAGCGTGGAATCAAATGCCATTTGTTAGTTGCAGTGTTCCTCTTGTTAATAGCGGTACAGAGCATCAATGAAACTGTACCAAAACATAAGTCTATTGTAGTGAAGCTAAAAAATAAAAAAGAAAGTAATAATGTATATTTTTCAGCTTGAAATTTTAATTTAATTGACTCCTCCAAACTGAGCAAATGATGCATGAACGTGTGTCTAGATTCAACGTTCAGATTGTTCAATAAAAAGGGAGGGTGGGTGGAGACGTGGTTCCAGATGAGTTCTCCCAGAAGCAAAGAATTACAGATTCTGTCTAATATGACCGTGGATGTTCTCCCACTGTATGCCACGTTGCTAAGCCTCAGCTAATGCAGGATAATTAAGCCAGACTGTGGAAGTCACACACGCACTGTTGAAAACGTCCATCCTCAAGTCCAGATACGCTTGTCAGCAATTTTGGATCCCAGACTGCTACACTCTCTTTCCTCAGCAAATTCCAATCAATGAGCCAGCCACAGTGGGTCGAAGGCAGCGGTGATGAAATGCCACTGCGAGAAGTAATTGGCTTCCTGGATCTGCCCAAGTGAGTCATAAAGCTCTCCACCAGTGTGCTCGGTGGTGCAGCCTGAGCGGCTACGCGGTTAGCTCGAGGGACGCTCTGATCAGAAAAGCTTCCTGTACGGTTCCTTTGGCAATCCATTCATCACCTTCGCCTTGGACTAGGAGAGGGTAGGAAAGAAACAAGCACCACGTCACGTGGAACCAGGGCTCACAAGGCACTAACTTCTCTACTAAGACCGACACAAAATCTAAATACACTACAGGCCATCGTATCAGGGAGGGTGAGTCACACTGGAAATGTGTATTTCTCTCAGCTTGTGTTCATTGTTGGCCCGAAAAATCCACATGCTTATTGGAAAACGTGGTCATATGTGTGCTTTTGTTCTGTTTTCCTACAAGGTAATGTCGTCTGTGAAAGACACCCCCCTTGCACAAATTCCTGAGCTATGAAATCCTGCTTAAGCATATTCTGAAGGAATGGACATAACCACAAGGCAAACGTGAGTGTCACTGACAATTCTGCATCTGATGGGCAGCCCTCTGACACGCAAAGGCCCTTGTCCAGCGTCCACAGAGACAGCACTTCTTCCCACCTGCACGAGAGCGCCTGAAATGGCAGGCAGGTGGCTACTGTTCTCGAGGCCTTTGAGTGACACCTCGTTGTCAGTACATTTTGCTTCCGAGGAAGATCACTCGCACCGCCATGCCATCAGTATTTGGGAACACATGGACCTTCCGGCATCTACAACTCATACTGACAACTCAAGTTTCACTTGGGAGTTGAAACCCGTCACAGAAGTAGATCATGCCATCCATTCATTCTTCTCTAGTTCATTCATTTACTCACGCCACGAGACCAAAGAGAATGGGAAAAAGTATACTTCTCGGTGCAGGCCACAGGCTGACATCTGGGGAATTTTATGAAAACTGGCATTTGCTCTGGTCCCTGAAGGGTGTTTGGGAATTCAGTGGCTGGTGGTGGAGAGAAGGGCCAGCAGGGAATGCAGACATGGGCGCATCTTTAGGACACAGCATCCTGAATGTGATCCGGAGTTGAAATCATACATTCTCCAGGGCCGTGATGTGGCCATTGCCCAGCTGAGGCTGCCAAGACCAGCAGTGCCTCCTCGTCTTTCCCCGTCCTTGTCCTAGAGTGGTGACCTCCTTGGCCACTTGCTTCTCACGGCTTAGCCACAAAATGGAATGGGTTGTAGAACCGAAAATGGATTTTGCACCAGCAAAGATTTATTCAGATTCTAGGGTACCGGCCTGTCTAAAATGGTTGTCCATCCCTTTCTCAGCTTCCCTAGGGTGTTTTCTATCCCCTTTTAAGCGCCAGCAGCAGGAAGAATCCTGGGAGTGCCCCAGGATGCCCAGCGTTCAGACAGGTCTGGCTCACCTTGACCTGAAAACCCGTCGTCCATCACCTGTTTCAGAACCTCCCTCTAGATGAGATTAATACATTCTGTAGTTTCCGGATCTTGGAAGGAATATTCTGCTAACATCTTCTTTTAGCAGGAGTGGACCATTTTCCTTCTGGTGACTTTTCTGCCCCCCACCACTGTGTCCATGTTGGGGAGTGGCCGAGAGGACCGAGCAGAGCAGTCCTCTGGGCGAGGGCACTGCCAGGTCCCCGAGTTGTAGAACCTGCATGATATCAAAGTCCCTTGGGGTTACATCAGCCTTCAGGGGGGCCCTTTTCACGAGCTTGCATTACCTTTGCTTCAAAGTTACCCTCAGAAGCGTTTTGCGTTTCCTTGTCCTGTGCTGCTGTGCTTCATGTAGCTTTGGGTTATGATTCTACATGCCCATAGTACGTCTCCTTGGGAAGGTCATCCCAGCGATGTGGATTGGAGTTTTTTAGAGTTTGTTGTTGTTTTTCCTTCTCATGATCTATCACCAAAAATCATCACTGCTCTTCCTGGCTTCCTATCACCCACGGAAAACAAAATGGAACAAGATGGGACCTGTAATTAAGTCCGGATGCTGCCACAACAAATGACTACACCCTGGGTGTCCTCAAACACAGCAGCTTATTTTCTCACTGTTCTGGAGGTGAAAGGCCAAAATCGAGATATCAGCTGTGCTCCTCCTGAAGGATCAGGAAGGATCCGTCCCTGCCACCTCCAGCTGCTGGTGACCTGTGGTCACATCAGGCCAGTCTCTGCCTCTGTCATCACATGGCCTCCTCCTCTTCTCCTCTCTGTGCCCCTGACTTCTCCCCTTTTATCTTTCATAAGGACACTTATCATTGGATTTTGGTCCCAGCCAAATATCCAGGATGATCTCATCTGGAGAGCCTCGGCTGAATTACATCCACAGGCACCCCTTTTCCAGATAAAGTGACATTCATAGGTGCCAGGGGGGTTACCAGGTGGCGATATCTTTCAGGACCATCACTGAACCCCCTCAGAGCCCCAGACTGGCACCCTCATCTCACCACAGTACAGGCCGCTATGTAGTTGGTGCTACAGCTAGGATTCCAGCGAGGTTTAGTTTTTCCTAGAAATGTTTTAATTCCCTTTGGTTACTTTCTCAGTTAGTTATCGAGTAGTCATGGATGTAATTATAAAGACATGGAACAAACATGTTTTTTAATCCTGCCAAATGCACATATAAGTCATAATGTCAGCCTAAAAGATGTTGACCAACTATTCCAAATTACTGTTATTCTCAGAACTACTTTATAAATCACACCAGAAAACCAGAGTTATTACTTTAGAACCACAACTTTTATTCAAATTATTCAGGCTCTGTGCTCCTTTCTGAATATCTAACTTCACTCTTATGTGTAACCTAGAATAGGACTTTAAATGAAGTTAATGCCCTGCTTGCAAAATATCGCCATGATAAGCTTCCCTCCACCACGGTCAAGGCTATAGTAACCACTAAGAACTTTTATAATCTCTGCACAGCTATCCAGGCCTAAGAAAAAGTTGCTGAGACCATCTTTTCTTTCAGATCTTTTGACTTGATTTTAGCTGTATTTTCTAAGGATATTTTAATAGGTTTCTCCAGTGATTGATTTTTTTCCTTTGTACGGTGTTTGAAAATCCTGCCTGAAGATGTGAGTCTGAAAAACACTTCCTGTCTGCTCGGCTGGCATCGTGTAAGTTTAAGCTTGAGCGTCAAGAAGGACGTCTGCCTCACTCTGAACTGCTGGTCAGGTCTAGTGTTGGATGAACACTGGCTGAGATACGTGAGAACATTCTCGCAGAAGTGGCCCTGGGCGCAGACACGCTCCTGCGCATTGGGACTGCAGTGGGCACCGCCCCGAGTGACACACTTCAGATCAGCAACCAACTGAATGCTGGTGGTGAAGGAAAACCAACAGGCATAAGTGGGCCCCAGGAAACCTCAGCATATGCCACCTGGACATCATAACCGCTTTGAAAAGAGAAATTTTCGGATTGGATGAATTAGCCCCTCCCCACTATGAGCGCTGTAACACAAAGGGTTGAAAGCAAAGGCTAAAATCATATATAGCGTTGGCCAGAGGTACCTCCTCTCACTTTTGATTATCGATATAGAATCCTAAATTAAACATCAGTTGAATTATGTGTACCTCTGTGTACAGACACACACGCACACCCACACGATTAAATCATAAGCCAGGCCCTGTTCATTTGTCACTTTAAGATCAAGAAATCTATGAATGTAATTCAGCTTACTTGCAAATTAAGGACTAGTCATATCAACAAATGCACAAAATTATGTAATAAAAGTCAACATCCAAATATGATTTTAAAAAATAACCTCCTAGCAAAATTAGGAATAAAAGTGAACATTCTGAACACAATAAAACCCCAAGCAAAAATCAGACTTTGATTTGAAAGAATTATAGTCAATGTCAAGACAAAACACCTTGATTATTATTTATTACGCAAAAATAAAAACCTATTGGGACTTAGAGATAACCAATTGGCCACTGGAACAAAATAGAGGGTCCAGAAAGAACCCAGGCACATGGGACACTGGGGTGACACAGGGCTGCCCCCTCAGTAAGTGGAGAAATGATGGGCCATCGGTGCCAGTGTATCTGCCTACCTGGTTGAAATTATTATATTCTTACTTTTCATCATCCCCAAAAGGAAATTCAAAGTTGACTATAAACTTAAATATGAAAAAGTGAAACATTTCAAATAAAACAAAACTCTTACAGTGATTATAACGGAGTAGTTTATGATTTTTGAATGGAGACAAGTCTCTTGAATTACACTGAAGAGGTACAATCCACAAAGGAAACAAGTGAGAGCACATTTAATCCCACTTAAATTGGAAACATCTGTAAAATATAAGATCCCTAAACAAGCCAGAGACAGCCACGGTGGCATTATACGGTGACAGCGCACATCACTAATGAAGGAGGAATACCTGGGTACCTGGAGCCAGGTCTCTCCCAGAGCCTTAAGAACTAACAGCTGACAGAAAAATAAGCACGACACTTCCTAGACGAGAAAACCAAGGTGCGCGTCAGACACAGAACAAGGCAGCCAAACTCGCTAGTAACGGAGTCAGTGCAAATGAGAACCACAGGCACCCACCTTGCTCGCCCGTCTCAGCGGCACGACGTTTGAATGTTTTATGCTGAGCCTGGTTGGACATGTGGGAGTGGGGCTTGTATGCACTGCCAGTGGGAGTATGACAGCAGGTGGGGACAATGTGGCAGCGTCTGGTACGAGACGCCAGTGCACCGCGGTATTTCGTTTCAGCTCTAGGCATGTACCTAGAGCAGGTCTCGTAAACCTGAGAACATGCACGTACGCACCTGTGGCGCTGTCTGCAGACACAACTGCACAGTCGGTGAGAAGGGACATAGGTAACCAATGACTCACTCACCCAGTAGACGAGAACACAGTGGGTAACGTGATCTGGGGCCACACGTGCCGACCTGAGTAAATCCCCAAAACTTAGTGTCGAATGAGAACCAGACAATGTTGCCGGATCGCACACACATGCAACACGACAGCACGTGTGTCATTCTGCAGATTCATATGACATGTGATGCTTCGTGTTGTGTGAACACGCATATGGATGGAAAATAGACTTAAAAACCATGAAGGGGTGGGATAGTCCATTTCATGATGGCCACGACCTCTGGGGAGAGACAGGGAGGGGGGCAGCTGAGAAAGAGAGGGAAGATGGAATCATGGCTCCGAAGGGCAAACGAGTGGAGTAAAGGTCCTTTCCTTGGCACGGGTGGACGTGCATGGCTCTGTGCCATCTAACTGGGCGCTTGGAACTGCCCACGTGGTCTGACAGAGAGGGTGGGGTTGAGGCTGAACTACGAACTTCTTCCTCATGTAGGCTTAAGGAGAGTGAGTACCAGGACGTGAGCCTCGAATCTGCAGGACGCCTCATCCCTCCGCTTGGGGCGCCATATTTGGACTATGGCTGCTGTCACAAAGCCACCCAAGACAGAGGCACACGCTGTGAGTGACACAACCCAACAGCCATTCTCCCCTCCCTATCCTTGCACACTTTCCATTAGGGAGATCAAAAACCATATATAGCTTTCCCAGGATTCAGAACTGGCCAGGGAGGAAAGCTGCTGGACACTTCTGGGAGAGGCAGGAGGAAAGGAGAAAACATTTCTTCCTCCTCCCTGCTTAACTGTGGACACTGAAGGGAAGACCAAGAGAATCCGAGAAAACGCACTGAGCTCCTCAACTAAGCCCTGGTCCCCCTCCTTCCATACATCTTAAGTAGGAGGCTTAAACCTCTCTATTGATTGTTTCCACTGCGATGAACCATCTTCATTAACACACTCTTTAGGTAAAAGGTAATTTGCTGGAAAGTTACCAAGCGACCCAGAAACCAAGTGCCACTGTACAGCTGGAGGCCTCCACTGGAAGACAGAATAGGCTCCTTTCCATCGCTCGGGTCCAGTCCGTTGCCCGGCAGGAACTCTAGGGACACAGGACCCACCCCAGCTTGGATCACTGCCCTACAGCCGTGGATCACCTATGGGGGTCACTTGGCCCAGTCCTGGCCAGTGGAGGCTTTGAATCAGGGGGTCAGCGTGAGAGAGCTTGGATGGACCTTCCAAGAAACGGCCCCTGCAGACCAGACACGGGACGCTTTATTTTGAGCCCACTGCCAAACTCTATGCACTCCCCGTTCCCTCCAAACCGCTCCACGGACGCTTTTACGCTCTTCGGCGGGAGAGGCACAACAGGGTGTGTGAGCCGAGAGCTGTGGAACTGGTTGTTATTAATTATGAATAAAACAATTATAAAAATAGTCGCAGTACACAAGGTTATATATCACATCGACATAATAAAGGCTACACTAAAATCCACTTGAAACAGCCATATTTTGGCTTCACTTCCATAGCAAAGTATGTTTTCTCCCCTTATCTTTAACCTCTATATTATTAAAACTTCACCGGGAATCTACTTACAGATCTCTGTGACATTTGGCAGAAAAATGACCTTACTGTTTTATAGGTGCTGCAATCATCTGACAGCATACAACAATTGTTTTTCCTCCTCTGGTAAATCAACATTCTGGAAAATGCTTGTCTAAAACTCTCCATTCGATTGTCATTTGGAAGCGGGCTAGCACTCCCGATCACACGAAGTGAAGAATGGCTAAATCGCAAACCACGTCCATGTCCGTGCTTCTTGCAACCTGTCTTTCATCCTGAGCGTGCCTCACATTTCATGTCCAAGGTGAGCTGGAGCCTCCCGGGGTTCAGAGTGGAGAGTACCAGAGATCCCACGAGCTAATGAATGTAGTTTGAAAGCTGACTGCATGTCACTGCAGGCGTAAATCAAACTTTTCCTCAAATGATTTGTTTTTCACTTGTCCTTTCCTCGTATCGCCTCTCAAGGAGTAGACAGAGCTCGTTGAGGTCCATGTGGGAACACCCCAATGCGTTGCGCTGCTCCCCACCTTCTGACCCACTGGTGGGGGTGACGATGGTCACTGCTGCCACTGCTGGTGATGGTGACGGTGACATTCGTGATGATGACGACGAGGGCGGGGACGCTGGGTGTAAAACATGAGCAGCCGTGTACTCGGGGACAACCTGTGTCCACACCGTGCTGCTCCCGCGCCGCAGCTCCCGCGCCGCAGCTCCCGCAATCCTCACAGGAGCCATATACGAGTGTGTTCCTCCCATTATTACTATTCTGAGGCTACTATTGTGACTTTTACCGTCACTAGTATCAATTATTACTATCATTGTTACGATTACTATTATTACTGTTACCCACTGACCAGATAAGAGAACTGACAGACACAAGCATCTCCAGCTCAGTATGTGGAAGCCACAAATGCTGCCTTTGCCCCAGATGTTTAGAAAATCACAGCGTTGTAGCCCTAAGTGTCACGTTCCTTTGATGAGGGAGCGGGGGCACCTGACTGGGGTTCAGATCTTGGGAAAATACAAGAGGGAAAGAAGGACCCGGCAGGGCGGAAGCAGGTAGGTGCAAAGTAGGCCGTTGTCAGGGAAACGAAAACACACTTTACACTTCTCCTGAAGACGCACGGCCTAGAAGACACGCTCGCTCATCCTTGCCTTTCCCCACACTCCTCACGAAACGAACATCTCACAGCCGTAGACGGAGGCCTTACTCTACTGCAGACCCTTTGACAGGCACCGTGGGCACTCTCTGTGTTAAGCAGCAGCCCTGTTCCTGTCAGAGAACTTACCAGAAGCTGCAGCCCATCAGAAACCACTGGAAGTGGAGAGGGGCAAACCTGGGCACTGCAGACTCCACCCATGTCCACAGCTGAGTGGCCCGGGGCGGACTCCAGAGCCAGCGTGGGTCAATCCAAGGCTGTCTCGTGGGAGGGGCAATCGGGAAGGGGAGGCTAAGGAGGCTTACAGAGGCCGTCCACCGAGCATCACGGCCCAGGTCGCCGCCCTGGCCAGCCTCGGCCACACGCACCGGCCCACAGCACAGGGGAAGGCACGACTGAGCGAGACTGAAGCACAGGGGCGGGGCCTGGGTCCCGGAGAGAGAGGAGGAGTCCAATCTGCATTGAGATTTGACTTGACTGACGCTTCTGCGATGCAGGGCTGGATCCCACCCACACAAGACCCCAGCGCTCACTGCTCTGACCTCTTTGTATACTGAGTTTCTTGCATATGTCCCAGCAACAAACTCCAAAGTCCCTAAAGATACAGGAAACGTTATTAAGATCTTCCCCCCGCCCCCGATGCTAGCTAGTTAAGTTACTGTGTTCTGTTAAAAAACAAACCTTCATTATTTCAAACAGTTTTTTAAAATGTAATTTCTGAGAGAGGTTTTTGTTTTGGTTCCCTGTGTGCCTTGAGGAACACGGAGGTGCTAATTCCCGACCACCGCTGGTCCTCACATCAGGGGTCACGGGGCGCTCTACGCCTCTTCCCTTCCCTCGCCTCCATCGCTTCCCCAGCCACTCTCGCCGCCCTTCCCCTAAGGAGACTCACAATCACCCTCAACCCCAGCCTCCGTCTAAGGGATTTTCAGGCGTTTGTAGTTTCCTACCTCTCACCACTCAATTAACCTTTTATTGGTTAAGGTTTTCGCACTCAATATTCCAGCTTTGTTTTGCTCCCTAGAGAGCATGTACGCACACTGGTTCTAATGATACGACCACATGTTCAAAACAAATATCTTATTAGAAGCATTGCTGCCTGAGAAACAGGCCAATGTGTTTTTCCATTCGATTATGCTTTTCCATAAATATAATTTTAACTTGGTTTTCTCCTAGGTTTAAACACAAAATAACCATCTAACTTACCCTATGCAATTCCAGAGTCAAAACAGTAAACTATATATATATATATAATATATATATTTCTGGTGATTCATAGTTTGAGCTGTCACCGGAGGGCAGAGTCCCAGGGCTAACGAGCATGAAGATTTAAAGTCCTTTAAAAGACGCTGACACACAAATACTGTTTGTGGGATGTCAAATGGTACAGCCACTCTGCAAAATATTTGGTAATTTCTTATAAAACTGGCCACACAACTATTCTACATGCATTCTTGGGCATTTGTCCCAGAGAAATGAAAATGCATATGCAAAACAAGGTCCTGTAAGGCATGTTTGCAACGGCTTTGCTTGTCCTAGCCCAATGTGGATACAACCTAGATGTCTTTCAGTAGGTGAGTGGTTCAACAACTGTGGTCCATCCACAGCATGGCATACAGGCGTGCGCAACAATTACGTGAAGCTAGAGGGAATTCTGGTGATGCCGGTGCCAAAAGATGCCAGACTTCATATTTCCACTGATATAATGTCCTTGAAAGGACAACATTTACAAATGGAGAACATATTAGTGGTTTCCAGTGACAGGCAGTGGGAGAGTGGGGGGCAAGGACAGTGACAACAGGAACCACAGACAGATTTCTGTGCCGATGGAAACGTTCTGTCTCCGACTGCAGCAACGCCAGCACCCTGACTGTGACATTCTGCAACAGTTTTGCAAGATGCCCCTGAAGGGTAGGAGAACATGCCACCCCAAAACACGCCACTTTGGCATAAGAATTATTTCAAACTAAAGGCAATTGAAGAAGAAACAGATACAATAAAACCTCTCTGTCATTCTATTTGCCTAAAAGCAGGACACAAATATGTAAAGATACCCCCCCCACACACACACACCAGGACGTACAGAAGATAATCGCCAGGGACAACTCTAGACCTTTATCAGCCCAGAGATGGCACCAGAGGAATCTACATGACAAATTTTACCATCTAGCTCTTGTTCTCCCTCAGTTCCCCCCATATATTTACCTTCCACAATTCTCCACCCCTAGGAACAGTAATTCCTTTTCCTTTCATCTTGTCACTTTTTTTTTTTTTTTTACAAAATGTACTGTTCTTTTGTTAAGATGCTGTCGAAGCCCAAGCTCTAACCACCCCTCAGGTACTCACCACTGAGTACCTCTCTGTGCATGCAGGCGCACGTGTTAACAGCTTCTGTTTGTTTCCCTTGAAGATCTGTCTTTTGTGAGCCTAATTCACAGGACCCCAGCCAATGAACCTGAGATGGTAGAGGGAAAGGTGTTTTTCTCCCGTGCATCACCATTGAGGAAAACCAGGTAAAGAGTCAGTAGGATCTCTCTGCATTGTTCTTACAACTGTATGTGGATCTACAATTATCTCAAAATAAAAGTCAATTAAGAAAGGATGAAATACTGTCATTTGCTACAACATGGATGGGTCTTGAGATTATCATGCTAAGCGTAATAAGTCAGATAGAAAAAGTCAAGAACCACATGATTTCACTCATATGTGGGATATAAAACTGAAAACAGCAAAAGAACAAGACAAACAAAGAAACAAAAACTCATAGACACAGACAATAGTTTAGTGGTTACCAGAGGGTAAGGGGGGAGGGGGACCGTAGATGAGAGTAAAGGGGGTCAAACATATGGTGATGGAAGGAGAAATGACTCTGGGTGGTGAACACACAACGTGATACATAGATAATATAATACAGAATTGTACTCCTGCAACCTATGTAATTTTACTAACTGTCGTCACCCCAATAAACTTGAATTAAAAAAAATACATTGACAAATTGTTTTCTAAAAGGAAGTAGCGATTTTTCTTACCACACAACAGTTGTGAAGCCAAACACTCAGACTAGGTCTAACAGCTTAGTCTTCAAGGAATTCCGTAAGCTTTCATGAAGAAAAATAAAAGTAGTTGCAGGTTTTCAGCAAAGAGAACATTCTTCCCTTATAGCCCCGCTGCTTCTCGACTCTGCTCTGGGCCAAGTAACCGTTAAAATGAGTTCAAATTAGGTGTTAATGTTTGGTATGAACTCAAATGTTACTCTCCCAGGTACTGTTGCCTTTAATCGTAAAGTTCAAAGTTAATCCCGATAAGAGTTCTAGGGGAACCACAAGCAGGTGGGGTTTACTGCCTCTCAAACCCCATGGAGGCCAGGTCCTGGCTGCCCACCCACCCTGTCTAACGCTGGCTTGGCGGATGGATTCCAGTACCGGTTGCAACCAGTCAAGGGTTTGACCAGAGCCGCCCAGCCAAGGATCTTGCAGAGACGCGGTGGGAGCTGTCTTCTCTCACAAAAGACTTCTATTTTTAAGTCTGTAACATAGTTTTCCTCCTGGTGCTGGGCTGTCTTTATTCCCCCTCCTGCGCTGGGTGTTCAGTATCGAGCAGCAGGTTGGAAGTTGAGGTTTTGATTGTCTTTGATGTTTTCAAAGGCAGGGAAGACTGTCATCTTTTCAAGTGGCACTCAGCTCCAGGGAGAGAATGTTTCTGATTTCCAGAGTGTCTATCAGAGGCAATTAGACCCTGATTGACCTGTTTGGCATTAAAATGTCTCCTAACACTTGCTGCCATATTGGGAAATGAAGATCTTATTTCTATTCTTCTACTCAAGTCTGTCTGCTTTGAAGAGTTCACCAGAATTCTAAACTTTGGGGATGAAAAGAACCAGATGGTTGGTATTTTTTTTTCCTGCACAGGTAATATTTTCAAAATAGAAATTTTAAGCACCACACAGACAATACAGAATCTTGCCTTGATTTCAACACAGGTATGATAAATAGCCAATTTGTCCCAGGTACAGTGACAGGTCAGAGAGATGCAAAGATAGAAGAGAAGGATCTTGCCCACAAAGGGTTTCCAGTCTGGTGTATGTGGTAGTGGAGAGCTGGGACATAAGAACACAAACGTTACCACACACAGTACAACACATGGGACGTTGGGGTGGTCGTGTCCTACCTCCTGACACTGGAGGTGCTGTCTTGAAGAGTAATTCATGCAGGACAATTATGCTCCTTTTAAAAATGAACTTGTCATTGATTATTACTCAGGAAACACTTTTCTCCCACATTTGTATGGTTTTGCTCACATCCTTAACCTGCATTCACATTGAGGCATTTCCTTTCTAGTTACTGTTTTATCGTGTTAATTTTTAAATTCTAAATTATGGAGTAGCTCAAATGTACAGAGCTTTAACAAATGTTCACATTTGGATTGGGGAGGACAAGAGATGTTGAGAAATATACTCTCACCTACTCATCGCTCTTCCTTCTTTCTTCAGAAGTATCCGGAGTTCTGAAATTTATAGATGCTTTCTTTCCTCTGTGCTTCTTCTTTAATTTTTTACACGTGTATGCATCCATGACATATAGCTTTATTTTGTATGGTTTATACCCAATTAAAATAAAGTGTCAGATTGTATATGTCCTTCTGAACCTTGCTTTTTTCCCATTCTACATTATAATTTTGGTATTTTTTAGATGCGTTTACACTAATGGATTTTAATGTTCTAAAGCAGGGATTGGCAAACGTTCCCTTTAGGGGGGAACAGGGTCAATTTTTCAGCCTTTGTGGCCTAAAAGGAGTTTGCTAACCTCTCTTCTGTAGTATTCCATTGTATACTATTATCTGTATTCACTGATTTTTAAAATTGCTCTCAATTTTTTTGTATGATCAAAAATGCAATAATAAATACCAGCGGGTGCCCCCAAAATGTATACATATGACTTGTATTCATCTTTTGTTATCGGTCTATATTGAGTATTACAATTTTATTACAGCTTTTTCCTCTCTTAAAATGCATATACATTTTTTTGGCATGTGTATGTGTGCACCCTGGTTCCTCAAGCACACGTGAGAATTTTGGGGTCTATGTCTAGCAGTCAGTCATTTGACTCGAGAGAGCAGCCCCACCTGCAGTGGACTTCAGGTGAGCACACAAACGCATGCTGGTGGTTTTCTCCTCGCCCGTGCAGTCAGGGGAAGGAGGAGAAACATGTTTGTTTGTTCGAATCCATTGAGATGTCAAAGGTAATTTGTGACTATAGCAATACAGAGATTATGCTGAAGAATTCAATTCGTTAATCATTCATTCAGTGATGATTTACAAATGCAAAATGCTTAGTTTCTTTGTGTCTGAAAGTTCTTTGGCCATCCTCTCGGAAGAAGAGTGTTTGTGGGTGCAGACTGCTACCTACATATCCTTTAGCAATCTCAAGTTTTTATTCCTCACCAGCTTCTCTTGTGCTTGATGGAAAACAACAAAAAAAATCTGGTAACTAATTGTTATTTCTTTTTAAGGAACCTTTTGTTCCCGATGATTACTTTGAGATTTCCCCAGTATCTTTGGTATCCTGCATTTCTGAACAGTAAGATTAACTAGGGTTTATATTATTTATGTTGCTCAGGGCTCGTTGTGCTTGTTAAATGTGTAGGTTCTTGTGCTTCATCTCTGGAACTTTCTGAAGCAGTATCTCTATGATGATTGTTTCTGCTACATTCTCTTTATTGTCACACCTGAAAATCTTACTAGCTATATTTCTGGACTTACTCATCTTACCCGCCTTATCTCATCATTTGCGCTTCTCATTTTGCATCTCTGTAAGTCCTTGTGGTACATTTTGGGAACTGTCTAATGTGGGTGGTTTATAAAGAAGATGGAAATCAAATACGAATAACAAGAATATGGAAGATTTAAACAAGGGGTTGATCAGAGTTAAGGGGTTCTGAGGCCTAAATGTTCTTTGAAAGGGAATTATACATATTGATTAATTTCACACTTTGAAAGTTAAATACCTAATGTTAAAATTTTAAGGGTTACCAATAAACGAAAGGATATAGAAGGCAAAAGTTCCAAATCTGATGAAAGGCTAAAAAAAAAGGAAAATGAAATCTACTCAATCTAATACTCTCCAGGAAGGAGAAACGACATTAAGACATTATGATTGTATAAACTAATCCATATATTTTTAAATAAATGAAAACAGATTAGACTAGTCAATTAAAAGTAAGACAATTTCAGACTGGATTTTTAAAAAATTCAATCGTATACTCTTTACAAAAGATAAATCAAAAATGTAAGGGCCCAAAAGATTGAAAGCAAAAGGATTAAAAAACATATACCGTACAATAAATGCTAGCCAAAAGAAAAACAATTGTAGCTATATGAATCAGACACAATAGGCTTTAGAGCAAAAAGAGATTATTAGGAATGAAGAGGTTATTACATCAAGAGAAATCAGATGATTCACCAGAAATACCCCCAAAATCTTGCACTTGTGTGCACCAGACAACATCGCTTCAAAATGAGTCAAATAAATATTGAGAGAAAACCAAGAGGACAACAAATCTGCAGTAACAATGAGAAAAGCAATACATATTTCAACAAATATAGATAATGCAATAAAACCATATGGAAAGGATGTGGACATATTTCAATCACAATTAGTGGAGACTGGATCCCAGAAGTCGACAACTGTAGGATATACGTTCTTTTCCAGCACAGTGAACATATTCTAAGACACAAAGCAAGTCTTACAAACACCAAAAAATCAATGATGCAACAACCTAGAGAGGTTAAATAAATCTGTGTAAGTTTACACAGCTAGCAAGAAGAATGCAATTAAAAGAGAAGTAAGATATTTAGCACAGTGCCTGGTATGTAATGTCAAATGATTATTGTGGTGTGTTGCAAATATTATTGTTAAACAGCCCCATCTTACTGATCTTTCTTATTTCTCTTATATTTTTAGCTGACTTTCCTGGCTTTTCAGAATATGAAAATCAATCAATTAATCAATTTATTTTTGCATGAATTGGAATTTCCATAACTACCCAGAGAACAGTGTGAAAAAAGTCAGACATGAGTCATTCCTTTTATGTATCAAGACAGCAAGTGGTGTTCTCTGCAGATTGGAGATAGTCTCCCTAAACAGTGTTGTCGTTCTCCTTCCTGATCTCATGCTAGAATGATCCAGAGGCTGACAGGTGGCTCAACAAGAAAACTGTGTGGGTGCAGTTGCTTCTCTGGGTTGGCTGAAGCTGCTCTGACACAGACAGGCTTTCTTGTCCCATTTTCTGTCTGGATGGTCTGTTCTCCTGGTCCCCGAGCACGCATTCAGCCTCCCTCTTGGAGCACCACTTATGGAGTCAGGTAGGGACCCTGCTCTTCCCTCCTTGGAAGCTGGAGGCTGACCTCCAGCCTTCCCTGCAGCTCACCCTGAGTACCTGCGGCCACCACAGAAGCCCCACCCCCTTGGAGTGGCCTGTCTCTCTTGGGCAACGTCGAGCTCCAGCTCACCACCAGGTCGCTGGTCTCACACCATTTCTCCAGAGCCCCTCCTTTCATCCCCACGGCTCCATGCCACCCCCTTTAGATACCGGGCTCGGTCTTTCTTTGAGGCTGTCCCATGTGAACTGTATCCAGCAGAAATCCCTAGGTTTCGTGAATGTAGAGATCTCGCTGTCATTGGCTTCTCTGCTTTTAGATTTCATGGCTCCTTGCAGTAGGAATTTGGTTAGTGGGACAGATATCTGTGATTAATTCTCCATTTTATCAAGATGCCTCCCTTTTATTTTATGATTAGACATGAAATTGGATTACAAAGCCAGACAAGGAAACAAATCCAAGCAGATCCTTCTATCCATCAGTCTGGCATTTTTGGTTTGAATAATGTAAACATCATGTACCTAAAATGTAATCAACAAAGGTCTCTGAATGCCATGGAGATAGTTTCTGGCAGCAGAAAAATACATTAGTTTTCCATTTCTGTAAACTGAATGCTCATTTAGAAGAAAAATGAAGTGTTTACTCTGAAACTACATATCATTAGGCAGATATTTTGGAACATTTGAATCTGAAATATATTTGTAAAAATTCTGTGCCCAGACATAAACCCATATGGCATAATGGCTATTTGCTTTTGGCATGCCAGTTTTCCAAAGTTTTGTGTTTTCCTTCTCCTTTGAAATTTGGAGTGAAGACAGAGATTGCAAGAAAGTTCCAAGTTTTTCATCACACAATAAAACATGGTAAAAATAATGTATACGTTGCATTCTGAATAGAAATAGGGCAATGGTTTTCAACTGGGGATGATTTTGCTCCACAGGAGACACATGGGGACGTCTGGAGACATTGTTGAGTGTCACAACAGGGCGGGGTACGTCTGGCGTCTCATGTGTAGAGACCAGGGTGCTGCTAAACATTCTAAGATGCACAGAATAGCTCACCACGCGGAGCTGTCCAACCCAAATCAGCCACTTATGTATCATGTCGGGTATGAGAGACCCTGGAGTAAGGAATAGGTTTTGAGAGATGCAAAAGATAGATAATTCTAGAAAGACCATGTTCTTCCTTGCCCAAGGGGAGATGTACTCTTTTTCATTCCTCCATGTCTCTCTAAGACAGGGCGTCAGGCATGGCCTAAAACCTTGGGGAGTAGGAATGACTGCTGTGGCGTGTGGGAAGCAGCCCGGGTCTTACAAGGACACTGGATTTAGGTGAGAAGATGTAGGTTCCAGCCAGCACGGGTACCTGGCTGTGGGGCACATTACTTCATCTCTTTGAGTCTTAGATTTGTCACCTGTGAAGGAGATAGTGGCACTGACCAGGCAGAACCACCTGCAGGCACAGTGCGATCACAGCTGTGACACCGCTGTACACAGCAGACAGTGTCCCCATTCGGGGGTGACCTTCACGTTCCACTGAGCCACAGGTGTGTGAGCTTTCACATCCATTTTTATTAAAAGTGCAGCATTCCCCCTCATGTTGTATTGAAATAAAGGGCGCAGTATAAACAACCTGTGCTCTCATCTGCCACTTTACTCTGCCCTCACTTACCCGTATTTGTTCTTCCTTCTCCTTTCCCCAAATCACCTGTTGCTATAGCAAAGCACTTGAGATTGGAGCAAAGGACTGCTCACCGACCTGCCCGCTGCTGCAATCAAGCCCACGAAGGTTCCCATCACTCATCTAAAACCAGGAAGATGCCCCGTGCCATCAAGGAAGGAAGCAGAGTTAAAGACGGGGTTTCCATTTAAATCACTGTGCTGCCTACACGAGCACAGGTCTTTCTTCTTGGTACGGAAAAGCCAGGATTCATATTTCAAACGGTAAACGGAAAAAAGGAAAGGATCCAGCAAGGAGGAGAAGGGGTATCTTACATCGTAAGGCAACTTCCTCCTTAAAGCCTTGCTCAGAAGGGGAAATGGAAAGCGAGAAGCACCAGCCGCTGTGTTAAAATATTAGGGTTTCCTCATCCGGTGTGTCTGTCTTGCTTCACACTCCTCCAGAGAGCGAAGGGACATTTCCTCGCCGCAAACAGGGGAAGAGACATTGGCTGAGCAGGTGGCGTTTTGGAGTCGCGCCCAAGCTGAGACCACATGACTCATGCGGGAAGTGGCTTTGCGGTTGTCACGCACTGAGTTAATGGAGGTGTGGCGCTTCCTTCCTCAGCCATCGAGATGCACATGTCTCTTTGGTCTTAATTGTAATTATTCTCTCCATGAACTCATGTCATTGACAACACCTAAAGTCTTCATCTAATTTGGGGAGTGAAGTGACGTAAATTCCAGAGTGAAAAGTGACAAAAATCCCCAAAGAGAAGTGAATGCACAGAGCCACGTGGTCCCGACTTTTGCTCCATGGTTTTCTCTCCTTACGTGGCACTGCAGCGTGGCCAGTCCATTTCAGGAAAGGAGCAATGACAAGCGAGCTTGCAGCTCTCCAATCAGCTTCCTAACACCTCCGTGCTGTTGACTGTCTACTGTACCCAGCATTCCCGAGGTTTTTCTGGGGTATTTAGATAAAACCCTATACACTCGTTTGTGAGAACGATGACAGAAATCAGTCCGCTTCCGGTCACCCTGCTTTGGTGCCATAGTTCACTGTGCATGGAGAAGGGACTGCCTACTGCAGGCCAGATAACATGCCCCGATTTTCACAACTGTGGTCGACTTAAAGGCTGAAAATACACTTCCAGTGTGAAATGGAGGTTGTGTGGTTGAACACATCCACGAGGAGACTGCGTGAATGCATTTGGGTGAGCAGTGTGGGGCACGTGTGTGCAATCCTGCGGCTGTGGGGTGACACTCGGAGAGGAAGGACTGAACAGGTGTCCTGGAGAGTCCAAGCGAAACAGCCTGGGCCGTCGCACTGGGTTCGTCCTCCCCACTCTGTGCAGCGCTGGCTTTAACACTGGGCTGGTTTTGTCCCCTGTACCTTGAGGCTGTGTGGCTGACGTGGCAGGACACCTGGACCAGAACATGGCGGCAAGGACGTCCTTCCTGGTGCACTTGGGCTCGGCGCGGGAGTGGTCTGCCACCTGTGCTCCACAGTTGCCACTCTTGTCTTCAAGTTGCAGGTGGGCGAGCGGCCTGGCTGACGTGGCAGCCTGGCAAGTGGTGGAGGATTGCACTGTTGGCCACGGCACTCGCTCCCGAGCGGCCTGACCTCCGGCTAATGGGGGCTCTGCGGTCGGACAGCTTGGGACAAGTGGGGTTACCCCCACTGACAAGTCCGAGGACGCCGGGTGCCGCCTTCTCCTCCCTGTTCCTCGGTGCTCCTGCCTGAGCTCACAGGGTGCCATCGGGACCGAGTGATGGTATGAGCTTGTGAACCCAAGCCTTCCTTTTCTCCCCTTGCTCCCCTCCTCCCTAAGCCTCTTGGGCTCTGAAGGAGACCAGGAAAAAGTGGGGTGTCGCCGGGGGTTTGGCTGCTTAAAGGAGTGTGGGTTCAGCCACGGGCTGCAGACCACTTCCTACGGCTCTGCCTTTCCACCTTCGTACGTGTCACCCTGCAGAACTCTGGAAGCCCGGAGGCAGCAGTAGTCGGCAGGACCTTCGAAACACAGTCTCCGAGAAGAGGTGCCGGCCTGGGTCTCAGAAGGGCACAGCCCCAGCCCTTCTCCACAGCCCTCAAAGTTTCGCCTGTGGGTGAGCTCCCTGTGGCCCCCATGTGACTAGTCAGATGGCACCAACACTGGGCTTGGAAGTGCCGCAGACACGCTGGCTGCTGCTGCTTTTCTGCTTCTGCCTTCACTCCGGGGTGCTCAGAGGGTCCCCGGAGATGGGCTGTGCTGAGGGCTCAGCAGAGTGAGCGCGTCCCTGTGGAACAGAGGTGGGAGGCATGAGGCACGGCCTCTTGTCACCTCCACTTTGCAACTAGCCAGCGGGGTGACCCTGTGAGCCCCCAAACTGCCTGGATGCAGTTTCCCGGCCTGAGAGATGGCAGGTCTGCCTGCAAACGCCTAATGCTACCTGGCGGTGGTGGCCCTCACGGGGGTCTGTGGTGTCCACACCCGCACGTGTCCTGGGCCGACAGCACGTGCATTCAGACATAGTTCTCAGTGAGGCCAATAGCCCCATTTCACAGAAAGTAACAACGGCTCAACAGTTACCTCTAATACTTATAACAACGAGGGTCACACTGATGACACAAGGTGAGGGTTAGGGCAGCTGCATTGCTTACAGAAAAATGTTGAAGGATTTTCAGGGATATTGGTGGCAACGCAAGTGTTTGCAGACAGAGGGTCACTGCGTTCAACATTACCCTTCAGGTTGCATCTACGTGACGAGGCAGCCGAGCGAGAGGCTTTCTTATTTCTGTAAAAATAAACTTGCTGCCTCCCAGCACCAGGCCTGGTCACAGGGCTTGTCAACCTGGCACTACTGATATTCGGGCCGGATGATTTCCTATTGTAGCGCAGCTGTCACGAGGCTCTCTGGACCTCACCCACTAAATGCCAGTAGCGACAACGAAAACGTCTCCAAACGTTGTCAAACATCCCCGGGGTGGGTGCCGGGGAGGACGACCGCCTTGCGTCAATTACCACCAACTTAGAAGGAGTGAGGCCTGAGGCTGTGAGAGATGTTTGGCTGCCTCCGTTTCTAATTAAAAAATTGTACCCCATCAAAGAAGATGTTATCAAAATGCCTAACAATGATTTCTCAAAACCACTCACTTTCCTCCCATTCCATGCGCTTCCTCTGAACGTGTCGCTTCTCGGCCGGTTGTGGGCACGTGGTCAGGGCAGAGGGGTGATGACCTGAGGTCCCGGATCCCTGGGGAAGTGGAGAGGGCACCTTTCTTAGAGGCTGGTGCCGAGCAGACTGTCTCCTCTCGGGTGGGCAGCTGTGGCCTCCGCTTAAATTTGAAGAAGAAAGAAAACATGTCATTTGGTTGTCTGCACGGAGTGGGTGCTGCAGAGGTAACTGTATTCTCTCCAGTGGAAGAATCGGTGCAGTAAGTAAAAGGAAGAACTGTGTGGCCGGAGGCGGTGTGGTGTGATGGACACTAGCGACAGTGCCTGAGTCGCTGGCTGGTGCATCTCTTCCATGTTGTCTTCGGCATCTCTCGTGGTGACCTGCGTGACCCCTGGCGTCCTCAGCCCTGCCCCACGAAAATGGGTCCGGCACAATCGATGAGATGGAAAGGCAGGCAGTCCCTCCATATGCTCAGTCCCGGCCACTGAAAACTCACCTGTGCTCAGAAGGTGCTCAGATCAGCTTGCGGAAGAAACAATACCATCCTGAATCTCGTCTCCTGAACAAAACCCGGGAATTGCCGAGATTCTGAAGTATGGAGAAAGAATGCTGGGTGAACGGGGAAGCGTCTGCTGTTCAGCAGAAGGCCTGCTCAAGTGTGTCTGGTTCATTTTCTCCCACTGACCTCATGTGTGTCACATTTTCTCTGCAGAGGTACCCAGAGCCCGTGAAAGACAAGTCATTTCGGGTCCCTTGGCAGGAACTGAGCAGAGGAGGCTCCATGATGGCAGCAATCGGCTCACCCAAGAGGGGCGAATCTAAGCCGTTCCCCACCAAGGAGAAAATGCTGCAGAAAATTCATGTCTAAATCACAGCAGCGCCTGGCCCTGTCCTGGCAGCACAGCAATCATGCATGGGACATGCATGCATGAATGAACGAATGGGTGAGAGAAAGTCAATTTCCTGTGCTGTTCATTTCAGCAAAATACATCTTATGAAAATAAAGCTAATGACAACAGCGATAACAATAATAATGACAGCACGTGACATCTGTCACTGGCAAAGCACCATTCCAAATGCTTTCACTAGACTCATTTAACCCTTGCAGTAACCCGAGGACTCACAATGACCCCACAATAAGCTAAGTACGACGCTAACCCCATTTTGCAGATGAGGAAACGGAGGCACAGAAAGGTGGAGCCACTTGCCCAAGGTCACAGAGCCAGCAAATGGCAGCCGTGGCACCTGCCTCTGGAGTCGGTGCTCAAACCACGTACTGTGTTTTCTCTACCTTAAAAGCGATGTATGTGGCCTGAGTACTTGTATTACTGAAACGAATCTGGGTTTTATGTAAACACTGATGGAGGAGGTTTTTGAACAGGGGGCCGTCCTTCTGTTGGTTTATCACAATTAGCTAGAAAGACTCAGGAGACCGCGCTGCTGGGCAAGAAAAAGTAGAACGTTCACTCAGCGCCCATGGGACCCCCATTGAGGAAAACAGGAGTTCAGTTTGCTGAGTCCGTCTGCGAGCATCTGCCAATCCGATGAGCGTGTCCCCACTGACGGCACCGCCGGGATTCAAAAGCCTTGTTTGGATCACATGATACACTGGTTCAAAAATAAAAGCGGCTCCTTCACGAGGTCCGCCCTGGCCTCTGGCTCGGCAGCAACAGAAGCTACAGGAATGCCCAGGTGGCGAGTCTACGAACACAACGAGAGACCCGTGAGGTGTGACTGATCTTTATCATACTCGTAAGTTCAGGGTCTCCATCAAAATGAAGTCTCCATAAAAAGGACATCCACCATCTCCATTAATGTTAATCTGGGATTACGAAAAAAGTCAATGTATTTATAAGTATCTGAGAATTAGGAATGAAGAATAGAGCTCTTCTTTATTTAGCTCTTTCTACTTAAATAATGCAGCAGTGGGAGAGATTTGGGGGGGTGTATAATTTGCCGTAATGGACTCATCTTCTCTACTCTTTAATGATGTGGTTCGTGAGAGAGCTGAGGACGCATGTCACAGTAAGGCTGCATGCGGTGTCCCCGAGAGCGACGTGGGGAGCTGCGGCCGGGGGAAAGGTTGGGGACAAAGGGCTTGGCAGGAAATGCTCACTGACCCGGGCCAGAGACGGGGTGGGCAGCGCGTGTCAGGACCCCAGGGACTCAGGGTTGGGACGCGACGGGACCTCACTTCAGCCAAGTCTGTGTTTCCTGCTCTGTCACTCGCAACACTGCACCACCAGGTACCAGTGGGACCAGGATGCTTTCAGGGACATAGCTCAGTGTATGAGCCCGTGACTAGAAAGACATGGCTGGATGTCAGCGCTCTCATCATGTCCCGGGGACTCCATTTCTCTGTCTTTGCTGTTTCCCTCCGATGTAATCCTTCTCTCCTCCCCCACGTAGGTGTTCTCCCTGAGGCAAGGAGTGGTGGCCATGAGGCCAGGGACACAGCCAGGACTAGGTGAGGCCAGCAAGGCACTGGGGCAGAGTCAGGGGTATCCTCACTCGGGCGGAGGGAGGCCAAGGACCCCTCTACTGGGCACCCCACTGCCCACCTCGCTCACCGCAGACCCATCGGCTCAGCAGTCCCGGCAGACAGGGCTCTTCGTCCCCCCAGTTTTCGTAGACTGTAAATGAACTCTGGCAACAAGTCTGCTTGGCCTGCCTGGGCACACGGTCCCGCCTTGAACCGTCCCTGCTTTCCTGGGGATGGAGCCCCACTGGAGAGGGAGATCACCTGCGTGTCCCTGGGGCCCGGGGAGACAGATGATCTGATTCACGGTCCCTCGGGAAGCAATGGGATGTGGGAGGAGCAGCACCCCAAAAATGCAAGCGGGGCAGTTTCCCTGACATGTGGCCTCTAGAGTGTCGCCCAAACACGAACTCCTAATGCTCTGTCTTCCGTTACTGTGGGTCTGTCAGTCTGGCTTCTCGGTCATTCTGAACCCTGTGAGGATGCGAGCTACGCTGTGTGCCCCACGGCTTCACACACAGAGCCATGCGCACAGTAGGTGCTCACGAAGCCTGTCTAATGACTGGATTCCGCCCTGGAGTTGCTAAGGAAGCTGATCCTTTTGCGGCCAGATAGGAAATCAATAGTGCCCCTGGAGATTTCCGGCCGCTGTTGGGTTAGGTTAGTCCCTTCAGAGGTGAGATGGGTGGAATGAAGGCGGTACCCGCAGACGCCAGGCGCTGTTTCTTAGAGATGACTCACTATCGGCGACATGTGCAGGCGGAAGCAGACCCCTCACGGTGCCCAGAGAACCTGAACCCCTTTCTGGGAAGCACAGGCCTCCACCTGCAGCATCCCTGCCTCGGGAGCTGGGCACATAACGGGGGAGAAGCTGCTTTCCACCTGCGCGTGAGGGAACACCACCTCCTGGCCGCAGACCCTCTGAAACCATCTGTTCTTCCCAGTCAATGGGGACAACTCGGGTCGGCAGCTGGGTGCTGGGCCTCGTGTCCAGAGGCTCCGGGCAAACGAGCAGGGACGAGACAGTGGGGAGATGCTACTGCCATGCGAGGCCTGGTCCGTGCCCAAGGAGAGGCTTTCCTTCCAGTGACACCACGGCCAGCACTTCACAGAGGACAGGGTTGTCGGTGGGAAGCGAGGTCAGCGAGCAGAGCACCAGAGGGTCTTGTCCGCGCACAGGAGCGCCACTGGGCACCAGTCAGGCGGGGGGAGGGGGCAGCAGGGCTTCTTCTTTGGGGAAGATCAGAGTCAGGAGGTGAGCGCGCTCCTGCCCGGGCACCTCAGCCAGGAGCTGGGCTGGGCTCCCGCGTAGGCAGACAGGCTCGCCAAGGTCCTACCATTCAAGTGCCCAATGGCTGACAAGCAGTGTCCTTCCAGCATAAACAAGGTGATGGCTGGCATTCCAGTCGCATGGACTTGGGGCGGGGCACAGAAGGCAGGGGAGGAGGGTAGTGGCTGGACAAAGCACCTCTGTCTAGGGGGGCATGTGCACCCACATGTCCCCGCCACTTGTTTCCATGTGGGAAGGAATCCAGGAAAGCTGCCTATTTCCCCAGGGAAAAGAGAAACCCGGATTTCCATGGGAGATAGCTTCCTTAAGGAAAAAAAAAGAAAAATTACAAACAAATTAAAACATGGACTGCTCTGGCATCACGTGCGCCAGAAAACTCCGTGTGTGGGCTGTTTGGCCCAGGCTGTCCCTGCAGGACGCTGGGCTCCCCTGGTCCAAGCCCTACCAGAGGCCCTGACCCTCAGAACCCAGGCCAAAGGGTCACCAGAAAGAAGCGTCTGACCGCGCCTCTGACCAGAAGGCCAGGGGGCAGCCTATTTGTGGGTTGCCGCTGTTTCCCTCCTGAGAGCCCGAAGTGCAGATGTGGATGGAAAAGAAACGCTGTGTGGCTGGAGGGAAATGAGCTTGGCCTGGCGGCCAGGGCTGAGTCAGGAGGGGTCATGGAGACACATATTTTATGCAGGGCAGCTCTCCATTCATAATGTAACATCGAAGTTTCCTTCCTGTCCCCTGGGACTAGAAAGGAGCTCACTGGCCACTGGCGAGCTCACTTTTCCTGGCAGAACTGGGCTCAGAGCTGCTCTGCCGAGACAGCCTCTCACGCTCTATGTTTTCCGTTGTTCCTCCACAAGGCCTTTTTCCTTGGTGATCCCTTTCCTCTCCTCTGTAATGAAAACGCAGTAGTAGCAGTAGGTTGCCTGTAACATAAGCTCACTTGGATTTCAGCCTTTTTATTATTTAACCTGCACCCTCAGGGAGGTAAGCGGATACTCCATCACGGAGGAAGAGACAGACAAAGCTGCCGGAAAGGCAGGGGACTGTGTGGAGATGCCAGGTCAGGATTTGCTTGGGCTGGAAGATTTAATTTGCCAGACTGCGGGGCCTGTCAAAAGTTTCTGCAGTAACCACTTGGGTCTTCATAAAGCCGAAACAACAGAGGAGGAAGGTGAAATCCTGGATCAATGCCTCTGTTTGCAGACCTTAACTCATGTTCCATCGGAAAGAAAAAGAAACAAAGAAAGAAATCCAACCAACCTACGGTAATTGTCACTGCAGGTGAGTCAAGAAAACCAATGCACTGGTTAGTGACATTTATAAGGAGACGCAGGGGCCCGTGACCCTGTTATGGTCCTCTGTACCTTCTGATGGCCCCAGCAACAAACCCACAGGGATGAGGTGACCCTGCCAACTGCAGGCAGGAAGGCACGATGCCTTGGGCAGGGCCGCTGCCAGGCCAAGGCCTGAGGGCTTGGAGCCCGTGTCTTGTTGGTTTGAGCGGCTGTGTGTGCCTGGGTCTGAGCTGAGGGACAGGAGGCCTGGGCGCCCCGGGTCCCTGCTCTCGTGGTCCTGTGCTTATTTCCCCGAGGCTGGAGTCCAGCTCGTGTGCTGAAGGACTGTCACAGCCCAGATCATGCCCACTGCTCTCCTGGTGTAGGCGCCCAAGGATGCTTTGGAGAGCTGAAAGGGAAAGCTTGGCAGAGAGAAGAGTAGAGTGCAGGCTGGGAGTGTAAATCAGGAAACACTGGAAAGCAGAGGGATGGAAAGAGATGGGCTAAAAAGGGACAGACCTGCTAGCTTCCATGGCTTATAAAGACAGCAACTTGGGTTTACAGATTGAAGCAAGGCGGTGATCTGTCTGCTTTCATTTATTGTGAGCTCCATCCAAAGTTTAAGCAGAAACAAGATATTTGCATTGCTCCCCCCCCAAATATTTAATAACTAGCAAGGGAAAATAGTAAGTGTACAGGGGAGAACGCTGGTGCACGGCAGCCGTAGGCCGAGGTCAGCACAGAGCAGCACACGATAACATCACGGACCTCGGCTCTGGGGTTCTCTTCCCCATAATCTGTCACCTCAATCTAATCACAAGCAAATGCCAGACAAACCCCAAATGAGGTACTTTCTACAGAACAAATGACCAATAGCTTCCAAAGTGTGAAGGTCATAAAAGCTACAGAAAGATGGAGGGACTACCCCAAACCGGAAGGGTCTGAGGCGACCTGAGGACCAGCTAGAGTACGGGACCCGGGGACGGTGGAAGGACAGCGGTGGGAGTCACGCGGGAATTAAAAACGAGCTCCACACTCCAGGTAGCGGAATTGGAGCAAGAATGACGCTGAGTTTGGTCCATACGATGTGAACGTGCGGCCAGGCAAGTGGAGGCTGCGTGAGCGCGGCAACTTTGCTGTGCACCCCAAATTCTCACCAGCACTGGCTGGCTTTGCAGGATGCCGCCGGAACCCCCCTTTGTCTGCAGAGCTCAGTAGAAGGGAGAAACTGCTTCTAAACTAACAAATGACAAATTTTCTTCCCTGGTCCAGGTGCCAAGGGAACAGGTCAGCGTGGGCTGCTGCAGTTTGGATGAGTCACAGTAAACAGGCCCTCCTGCGATGACCTGTCACTTACCAACAACAGCTAAGCCAGGCGTCATTTAATGGTGTGACTGCACAGCAGCCACCCTCTGTGCCCACAGAAACATGACTCCCTGGTTCTTTCACAAATATCTGAAGGGTTCAGCTGCCAGCAGGTATTGATCGGTGTCAGAGCTCCTTCCCCAAATCAATACGAGCACGCAGCCAGGATTTGGGGCTCTGGGACACGGGGAGTGGACAGTCTAGACACCCCCCTCACAATCAGGCTGCTTGAGGTTGGGGCTTCTCAGCGGAAAGATGCGCCCACCCCACCCGCCTCTACCTGTGTCCTGCACGATGCTGTTGGCTGGGGCCTGTGGGGCGGGGGACATCAGAGAGGCGCCCAGAGGGACATTTAGGAACAAAAGGGAAAGCCCTGCTGGAGTAACCTTCACCTTGTCGTGCTTCCAGCCTAAGTGACTGTGAGCTGAGGTTTAATGAGGTCCTTTTCGTTCAGACAGACTGCAAGCTGGGACCCAGCACGGTGACATATTTAGCTTTACTAAACATCCCTCCCGATTTTTTTAAGTACTTCATGCCACATAAATTAGACTGACATTGAGATAATTGGATCCTTGTGGCTCTTAATTTTTCACAGATACACTATTTTGAAAATAAATCCTAAACCATCATCTTTAAATGTGCGAGTTAATTTACATTGAGTAGCGTCCTCCTCTGGCCAAGCCGTGGACGCCTACATTTTGAACAGGTACCGAGAGCTGGGGAGCCTGCCTCCCCCGCCGTCCAAACCACGTGTGAAAGCCCCACAGCCCGTGCCAGTCTAAGGGCGCCGGGAGCTTCCGACGTGCTGTCAGTCATCTTTTCAGAGCTGAGTATGTGCAAATATCCGGTGACTTTCTGAGCCGTGGACTGCTGCTCCGAAAAGCATTTGTTTTCCTGGGCCTTGCAGGCGTACGCGTGCACGGAGAGCGTGTGCATTTTGAATAGGACAGCACATCTCAATGACCATTCAATACAAGCAAACGGGCTGCTCAGATACATAAAGAACTCAATTACATGTTTCCGTAAAGAATAAAAACGTGCTTTTCTTTTCCAGAAGATCGCTCGTTTTTTTTTTTTTTTTTGCCTGTTGGCAGAATCAATGTTAGCACAAAGGAACAGCTGAAAGCACTCCGGTACAGCCTTTGATTTTTAAGTGCACACCCCTCCCCAAGCTGCTCCACACCCTCACGTGCCAACCAGAGAGTATCCGAATTACTGATAATTCTAGATGGCCGGTAAACCAAGTGTGTGTCAGGACAGTGAAATAAAGTAATGTATCGGGCATCAAGTGGAAACACATTACCCAAGTTCATTGCCTCCGTTCCCACCATTGCATTGCCCCCATCGTTTCCAGCAGGCAGACAGCAAAGAAGGAGAGACATACGATAAGTAAAGTGTAACTGCATTCAGCAATTACCAAACATTAAAGAAAACACGACCTTTTTATGGCAACGGTTAGGGGGTGGGGGGCAGCAGGACAGCAAAGTGAAGTTGGACTAGCTTCTCCCCAGGTTTTTACCTTCCTCCCAGTTGAAGTTATACTTTCTCGGCGGGGCTATCTGTGGACAATGGAGTGGGCGTGGAGTGGACAATGCGGAAGTGGGTTCTAAAGGGAGCCCCCAGCGACTGGCTGGAGGCAACGCTTTGCCTCTGTGTGTCGTCCATCCACCACTGGCCTCTGTGGACTGGTGAGTCACTGGCTCACGGAACAGGGAGCCTGGGTGTGCGGGTGCTGAAGCCCCAGTTATTGCAGCAGGGGTGCCCTTATGTGGACAAGAAGCCACGCGTGGCACGTCCTGGTTTCTATGGATCAGCAATGTAGCCCCTGAAATTGTAAGGCACACACACATCACCAGGGAGCTTGCTAAAATGCAGAGGAGGTTTAGCGGATCTGTGTGGGCCTGAGACTCTGCATTCCTAGCAAGCCTCCGGTGGTGCTGATGGTGCTGGCCCGGGACCAGACTTCCTCAGCAAATCTCCACGGCACAAAATGTTTCTGAGCCTGGAAAAATGGGGTCTTGTCGAGAAACGGTTTGTCTGGAATCACAATCTTTCATCTGTGAATTTGTCACACACTTGCCGAGGATGGTAGTGAAAAGTTGGCACCACGAATAAAGTAGCAAAGTTGCAAGTGACAATTTTAAGGCTACAGGTTAGACAAAGGTCAATCAATGCCATCCCTTACAGCCGACTTCTTGATGGCAGAGCAAGAGGATGGATTTACAGCTAACGCTCAGAATGTGCTTCCTGGACAGCATGTCACTCATTCGTCCGTCCGGACGTTCTTACAAAGCACGTACTATGAGCCAGATGTGCTTATTAACTCTTCCCGATGCCCCGCAAAGCACTGCGGTGATGGCAAACTGCGGAACATTTGTGTCCTTGCGGACGTGTCTGGGACTTCGTCCAAGTGTGATCACACCCATGTGTTTACACACTCAGTGCAGCTCGGCAGTAAGAGGAACAAAGACCGCCCCCTTCTGCCCTCAGGTTGTTGTGGCTGTCTTCCTGCCGACCCAGTAATTATTATTACTATGTATCAGTATCTCTATATTATTATTATTTTACAGCATGCTTCTTCTTCCCTTGAGACTGCCTTATGTACATCAGCCCGCAAACCACTAACAGTACCAAGAAAGGACAGCAAGGATTCGTTGAATATGGTTGGGGGAAGGCATAGAATCTGCTCGGCTCCATTTCATCCTGTCCCCTGGCTGGCACCGCTTTCGGGGTGGAAGGAAGTGGAATTGACTGGATCCCAGCCATTTCCCCAATGGGATGGCTCTGATCTCCACGCTCCTTTCTTGGTTCCCTGTCACAGCCGCTTTCTGACACCTCATTGAACGACCGTAGAGGGTCAGCATGGATGCCTGGACTTGGATTTCCACTGCTGATTGATAAGAAGGAGGAATTCGTGGCTGGTAACTGTTCTGCCATGAGCTGAAGTTAGCGTCCGAATTTAAATCGTTGTTCTCTTGCCTTTTCCCCCTGAAGGTATGTCTTCTCCGAGCCTGACCTCACAGATCTGTAATTCACAGGGAAGTCCTTGCCAGTGATGGCACTGCAGACACTCTTCCGTTACATGGATCCGATTTGCTTTTCAAAGGCCACAAAGAGGTCTCGATGTGTTTTCCTATTGTTCCTGTTACTCAGTCAAGTACAGTTCAGTCTGGAAACATTTCCTTTGACTCTGATGTTTTCAAAGGTAGGAACAAACCCCATTCTTTTTTAAAGGTTTCCGCACAGTGGCAGGTAAAGCTGCAATTGCTGGTATGAGCAAAAATGAGAAGCAGAGAAGGTCCCCTGACCCTGGCGCACACCTGAGACCCCCTGAGACAGTCTGCAACCCCAAAGTGCAGCTGAGCGAACGTCACTTAGGACGTGAACTTGTGGAACAACAGGTTGGCGAGTTGGTGATAATCATCAAATGGAAGGGCGGGCCCTCGGAGACAGTCCCACCGTGCTCCCGACGGTACGCTCACGAGAGGGCTTGGTGGCCTTTCCCAAGCTCCTGCTCCCCACTCCAAGTGAAAGCCCTGCCCAACACCCTGGAGACCCAAAGGAGCCTTTGATGTCAGCCTGTGGAACAGCTGCGGAGTCTCGGAAAGGTGCTGGGAAAGCCGGTGCTAAAGTAGATGGAGCAGCCGAGGGGAGGAGGGCGCACTGGGAGGGGAGCGCGCCAGCTGCCAGGCAGGGGCTTACGAGCTGTGAGGGGAAGGGACAGCCACCGGTGTGAGGCTGCCAGAGCGAGGACCCCAAGAGACTGGGGTTCCCCAGCGGTCAGTGCTGAGTGGCCCCAGGATGAAGTCCATGCAGGGGGTGGGAGGGGACTGCAGGCATGGAGCTCTGGATTAGCCGGAGGGAAAACCCTCCCCAGGATGGAGAGCTCCCACCTGTCCATGTGCTGCAACCCGCCGCGGTGGCCAACTGGTTCTTGATGGATGTGTGTTCCTGGGAGCATGGATGCACATCGGGTCCCCTTGGGTGGGGAGCTTCTTAATCCTCCAGATGGCAGTGAATTTCTACACTGCGAGTAGCCATGGCACCAGGAGGACAGTAACGCACGGCAGCAGACTCTGGCATGCGCAGTGGCTGGGTCTGACAGACGGCGTGGGTTTTCAGCTGTGAGGCCCACGCTGAAGCCAGGCCTGGAGTAGGCTGCCTCCTCTCTCTTCTCTTTTCTTCCAGGCATCGCCCTGAATACTTTATAAGCTGGTCCCGATGGGATTCCCACTTTGCAGATGGAGGACTGAGGCCAGGGGAGTGAGTGACGTCACGGCCAGCTCATAGAGCTGGTGTGCGTGGTGGAGCCCCCCTGGCCATCTGTGAAGCTCCTGGTTCCTCCCTGAAGGAAGGGCTGGCATGGACGGGCACTAGCTGGCAGGTGGAGGGCTTTGCAGATGGCCAGGGGGGAAGGGGCTTCTGTGGGACAGACAACTCTCACACCTCTGAGACGGAGACACGTGGAAACTCCTGAAGTATAATAGCATTTAAATCCATATACAAAGAGTTATTTACCATGTAATTGGGGTTAAGTGCTCCACATGCACGGGAGTGGATATTATAATCAGGTCTCTGCTCTCTGCTCGCAAGGAGAGAGAGGAATGCAGACGCCGAGACGGAGGTGCTAGGATCTGACCTGGTTTCTGGTGAGTGTCCCCAAGCCCCTGTCCAAGGGTAACCAGCTTCCTGGCTGTGGTTATGGACCTGGGTGGAGTCCTCGGCAGACATAACAAGAATATTAGAGTCAAGTGAGTGCTGATCAGCGTGTTCTCATCATGTGATTCACACGGCAAGACTACCTGTAGGCGACACCAGGTGGCCACCCAGGACGAGCCCTGGGGTGCACTAAAACCTATTTGCAAACAGTGCAGGGAATCAGTGCGGCACCACTTTCTCTCTCCTCCTTGGAGCCCGTCCGGCGTCCCGACATGACCTCATCATGGCCACCAGCTCTGGCGGCCGGAGAGCAGCGTGTACACAGCAGCCTCTCGGTACATGTTTGTCAAGTGGACGGAGCTTGTTATACTGTTCAGAGGGACGTGGTATCAATGGTTCCACCGCCAAGAAACAAGGAGGGAGAGCAGCTTATTAAAGTCAGCACAGTATCTGAAGAAATTCCTGTCTTCCTTTAGGCCTGGTTTTCAAAGCGTTTACTGCAAATAATGGAGCTATTTAAACCTACAGCCAGTCTGAGCAGTGGCTTCTCCCGGCTCAGTGGACAGAACCACTCCTGCACACTGGACTCGCGGGGGCTGGTTAGAGGTCCGTGCCATCGCATTTTTAAATTAGATCGTGAACAAACAGCGTGAAGAAGAGGGAATCCTGTCCATCTCAAAGTTTCCACCTAAATTTCCTCCACGCAGAACCCTCTTGGTCCCCAAGGTGACCCTTCTCACTGGTGCCGTGTGATGTGTCACAGCTTGCACCCACCCCACTCGTGGGCCACAGATGTGCATGTGTGGGCTTTCCTCCCGGCTTGTGATGACATGTCTTGCGCCAACCCTACCTACCACCTGCTTCTGTATGACCTGCAGGCTAAGAATGTCTGCCATTTTCAACCCTTTGTTAGACCTTATTTTTCCATAGTTTTAGGTTTACAGGACAATTGAGCGGCCACGACCGAGTTCAGTCCCCCCCATAGGTAACCCCACCAGTCCTGACACGCACTTTTCCCTATTAAAATCCGACATCAGCGTGGTGCATTTTCTACAACTATGACCCAGTATTAATGCGTCAGTACTAACCAATGCCCACAGTTCGCACTAGGGTTCATTCTTGGTGTTGTACGTTCTATAGGTTTTGACAAATAGTGACGTGTACACACCATTCTAGTCTCATACACAGTCACTTCACAACCCCCCAAGTGCCCTGTGCTTCACTTATTCAAGAAACCGAAAGAACCAGAATATTTCATGACTTGTGAACACATGAAATTCAAATTGCCATGTTCCTAAATGAAGTTTCATTGGAAGCCAGCCACCTGGGTGTGTTTCCATATGGTCAGTGGCTGCTTTCCCCCTACAGCAGAGCTGGGTCGCTGTGACCGAGACCACAGGGCCTGCAAGGCCAAAACACTTGCCATCTGGCCCCCGACAGGAGGTTCGCTGGCCTCCGCTCTAGACCACCAGTTCTGGAAGACCCGATTTGTCACCTCTCAGTGCTTCATGAAGGTATTTGCTCCGAGTAGGTTTCAACTATATCCTGACTAAGATACACAAGTCCTCTCAGAAACATCACCAGGTGTTCCCAAGCCAGCTTCTCCCCAGGCCCTAGAACCCCTCTACCACTTTGTTGATGGGTCTTTGTCATTTATGCATTGATTTTTTTTTTTTCCAAATGGTGACTCTGGACAGAAGGTCGGCAGAAGAGGCTCTTCTTTCCTGGGAAGTGAGCTCTGAGCCCCCAGGACGTCCTGCCTGATAAGGGTGTCTTGGCTTACCCAGGGTCATACCAGACAGTCAGTGGCGGTGATGGGATGTATGCCGGTGGCCCAGGGCCATGATGGATATCACCTTGACCTCTGGAGAGCTTAGAGCCCAAGGGTGGTTGAGACGTCCAGAGCTCGGCAGGTGCAAACCTGTTTTGTTGGTTGGCTTGTTTTTTCAACTAGGCATTAACTTCCAGCATTTCTGGGAGTCTCTCAGGTAAAAAGTCATTTTCAGTCTTTTTATTAAAGGTTTATTTCGACTGAGTGTGGCACAGAAGAGTTTCAGAGAAGATTTGGATGTTCGCATTTGAAGAGGTTTGTAAAAGCAAGATAAAAATACAGAGTTTTCTGTTCCAATTAGAATTGGATGTTAGAATGAATTGGTATCAGGTCACTGTGACCCATAAAACTTGGCTCTTCTCTTTATGTGAAGCTTTTTTTTTTTTTTTGGTTGTTTCCACTGAAAAGACTTTTTCTTTTAAAAACTTGGAAAATGCAACAGACAAAATGGAGAGCTTGCCCAGCACCCTGTGAGGCAGACGCAGCCAACTTCACATTTGGGTGCACTGTGCCCTCTCTGGATGAGACAGTCACTTATGACACATATCTTTTAAATTTTAATAATTGCCCACCGGCTATGAAAGTGGTCTCTGGCCTGGCTGCAGAACAGAGTCCACCTCTCGGGGTGTGGGCAAGCTCCCCAGATGACCTCACCATCGAGACCCACCCTCTTAGATCAGGGGGGCACCCAGTAGGTGTCAAGTGCTTATATAATGGATTTTTTCAAGCCTCTGATGACATCTTGACTTGTTAACGGTATCTTTTATGAGGCTGAAGTGACATTTTTATAACACTTTCAAGAAAACGTATCCGGGTGGTATATTTCACGTGCACGTGGATGTCAGAGGTGGACTGTCACCTTACACATGGGAAGTCCCTGGGGGGTGGATTTCCTTCTTTCCTTAAGAAGCTGCCATTGTTGCTCCATCTCCTTCCTGCAGGAGTGTGGCGGGAAAGCGAGCCGTCTGAGACCACACTCGTTTGTGCTTGTTTTTATGCAACCATCTCGTCTCCTTCTAAAAACAGTCTTTGCATTTATC
The DNA here is from genome assembly GCF_004115265.2 of Rhinolophus ferrumequinum. Classification (NCBI taxonomy): domain Eukaryota; kingdom Metazoa; phylum Chordata; class Mammalia; order Chiroptera; family Rhinolophidae; genus Rhinolophus; species Rhinolophus ferrumequinum. The sequence goes on from NC_046306.1 coordinate 2,249,018, forward strand.
TTGATTTTATCATTTTAAATGCTTGCCAGAAGGAGCTTGAACTTGGCCCATTTCGACTGATTTTCCTTGGAATTTGGAGAAGAATTGTCACCTGCATTCTCAGATCTTTATTGTGTTTCTGGCAATTTTTGTGTAACTATGACATTGGTGATTAAATCTGTTCTGGTAGCTGTGTTATTTGCCTTAGAAAGATCTGTAACTCTCAGTATTGGTTTTCTTATCTATAATGGTCCATTTTATAATGTTTTCAACTTTGTCCTCAGCACTGGGTAAGAGTGTCTCGAATTCTCCATTTTCCTCTGTGCCTTTCTGAACATCTTAATGGGCACCTGACATGGATGCTGACCAGCCTCCATCTTATACCCTGACCGTGTGGCCCGATTTAGGAACTGGGAGAGGCCCAAAGCATCCCAGCTCGGCTCACACTTTCAAAAATCTTATGCTCTTACAAAACAGTCACGGGATGTAAAGTACAGCATAGGGAATATAGTCAATAATATCGTGGTAACTATGTATGGTGTCAGATGGGTACTAGATTTATCGGGGTGATCACTTCATAATTTACATAAATGTCTAATCACTGTTGTCCACCTGAAACTAAGACAATATTGTATGTCAACTGTAATTGAAAAATAAAAAAATTAAAAATTGAAAAAATTAAAAGTCTTACCTGCAAAGCACCAATGAAAACCCAGGTTTAATGTGATAATAGAGAGATTATTTCCCTTATGCTAAATAAATACCATATACTAATCATACGACATAAATCACTTATTCGTTCTATAAGTATTTATCAGTTGTCCTCTACTGCTCACTTTCTAGTTCTTGGAATAGACAAAATCCCCAGGCTGATGGAGGAGGCTGAAGACAAACAATCCAAGTAAGTACATTACAGAGTGTAGTAGAGGGTGCTGAGTACTCAGGAAAGAATAGAGAAGGGAAGGAAGGAAGGCGGGGTGGGAGGTGGGCGCACACACCAGGGCGAGTGTCCACAGACGGCTGAGCTGTCATCTCACGTTCTTCTTGTTAAACGTTCAGTTATGACGCTCAGGAATGCACACAGATGATCTCCTTCCTAAGTTTCACGTACAACTGTACATGTCATGCGCACTAGTCACTTCGGAATATTCTAGTTTCAGACTCTGTCACATCTACACCTTTTGGCAAAGGGATGGTGTTCTGAGTGAGTGTCCCCCAGATTACACAGGCCCCTTTAAGGCCAGCCCCTGGAGCGCCCATGGCTGCGGAAATTCACTGCTACGGGAATTTGCCTTTGTGTGGTGTAGATAAGGCCATAAAAGCAAAAGCCTGTGTTCCCACCACATGCTCTCCATGGGCCGCAGGAAGCGCGTCCGGCTTTGAGCAGCTGGGTGCCCCTGAGTGCCACTCGGCTCACTGCAGCGTCCACTGAAGTGAACAGAGACCAAGCATTTTCACAGCCTCCCCAAGTCTGACACCTGCAGTGCTGAGCTTGCCCCCCTTGGGGACGTGGCAGGAACAATAACCTTCACCCCTCACACGTCCACATCCTAATCCCGGGAACCAGCTTCGCAGATGAGACTAAGGATCTGGTGACGGGAGAATACCTGGATTATCTATCTAGATGGGCGGGCATCACGAGGGTCCTTAAGTGAAAGAGGGAGGCAGGTGGTCCGAGGAGCAGACGTGGGAACAGCAGAGGTGGGAGTCACATGACGCCACTGGTGGTGTGAAGGTGGAGGTGGGGCCAGGGGCACAAGTTCCGGATGAAGCCCCGGCCCCAACCGAACTGCATATTTGCTACAGAGACACTTCATTTCCACGGAAAGAGGCTCTGTCTTTGGCACACACTTCTTTCCTACCCGTGAGTCCTCCGCGGTGTTGGAGCCAGAGGCCTGTGCACGCTCCAAGAGACCGGGGTTAAAAGATGTCTGTTCTGGGTAATGATTCTGGGCGAATATTGGAGAAGTGGGCAGCACGCCGTCCAGACTCCCTGCTCCTCGCCGGATCGGATCGTGGCAGAACCGAGACCCACCACCCCCAGCTGCGCTGCTGGTCTTTCCGAGGAGAATCGTGCACCGGAAATCATGACCTGGAAGTGGCCTGCCAGCATCCGACCGCTCCCAACTGCTGTAACCATGTCCTTTGTTTTTAAGAGATAACCTTTGTGACAAGGGAGAAACACACCAGCCGTACTGGGGGCATTAAATCTTTGTGGCCAGAAGAATGATTTATGCCCCAATAAAGCCAGACAACACCTAATTGGGTAGGGTGAAACCACCAAAAATTATATTCACAATGAAAAACAGAATGAGAGCTAATTACTCCGGTGCAGTGTCCCATTTGGCTATAATTCCACAGTCAATTAGTATTCTGTTTAATTGTACAATTAATGAAGATATAAATTAAATTCATAGCTTGTTTCTGCCACTAAATTACTTATTTGAATTGCCCCTTTTTGGAAAAAAAAAATAGAGAGGCTCAGTATGTACATTCCGGGCACACCTTGCTTGTAAAACAATTACTCCACTATTATGGCCGGGATGCTGCTTGTGTGATTGGGAGCTGAATAATTTAATTTTCTCTTATCAAATGAACAGGTAATAGTTTCCTTGGCTGACATACAATCCTCCTGGCAGATCCCAGAGCACCCAGTGACTGGAAAGGCGACGTGTTAGAAGCAATGGGTTTGACTGGATCTGTGGGAAGCACAGCCAGAATCCACGTGGACCTATCCTACTCTTCGTGGGCGGGGGAGGAGATGAAATTCCCGATAAAGAGATAGGTGAAGCCGACTCTCACCCTCACTGGCCAGCGACTACGGAAGGAAATACAGTAATAAAAAAAGCCCAATTGTCAGCGGTTCTGATACAAGCTTCAGCTCCCTGGAAGTCGTCCCCCCGTCCCCCCAGGAGTGCCTGGAAGTCCACAGGGGAGCAGGCGCTCATTTATGCTCATACGCAAGACACCCCCACCAGACACCGCTGCTGTCCCACGCTGGCCCCCGCTGCGTCTCTACGGGGCACCCCCCTCTTGTGCCGCACTGGTCCCCTCCCAATGGCTGAGGCATGAAACCTTTGACCTTCCAAGGTTAAATGGTGGCCTGTTGTGGGAAGGAGGCTGGTTCTGTCGCCCTGGGGCTGCACAAGCAGAGGGGTCCTGAAATCTGCACAATGACGTCACGTAGCTGAGCTCATTGCGCTGCCATGACCCACCCCTTTCTCACTCCCCAGTGGACACCCGCCTGCCCTGGACACACAGTGCTTCTGCCAAGAGGGTCTCCCTTCAGCTGGAGTCCCTTTGGTCCCTCAGGAGATGGGTTTCTCACCCAGCTGCCCTGGCAGCAATCTATGTATTCCCTCTGTGCTTACGTTCCTACTTCATGAGATTAAGTCCTTGTCACATTGCACTGTGAAACTGCATCTGGGGGCCACCCTGCTAGGGCCTGATTCCCGGCTCCGGCCCTGTCCGCGCATGGGACCTTGGACAAAACCCTCTGTCTGCCTGGCGTCCTCATCAGGGCGATGGAGAGGACCGTGTTTTCCTGGGGAGTGTGCTCAGAGAGCCCGTTTTTATGATGCAATTTGGCCCTGCTGATAATACACCTAAATGGAGTTGAAAAGCAAAGAGCCCGTCAAAGCAAGTGAGTAAGGGGACCACTCCGGACCACATATCGGGACCTGGGACTTGGACTAGTGCGGGAAGAGAGTGGTCTGCGAGCAAGCACGCGTCAAACCAGTCAGTCCTTCGGAGGATCGCTCGGCCAGGCTGTGTGACTGAGGTGTTCCTGTTTGAACACAGTCTGAATCATTTGCTATAAGCAAACCACGGGCCTGGAGGAACCAGGCAGCACACACGTGTGTATGCACAGGGCTGCAGGCGCTTCAGAGAAAGGCCACAAACAGGGCTTGGAGCACACGGTGTCACTGAGGTCACACAGGACTCAGTGAAAACTGCCCCAGATGAAGTTCAACGAAGCAGCAAGACTCTCATGACTACTGCACGGGGGCTGAGCTCAACTGCACTGCAACGGAAGGTGGGGCGTTTGTAAGCCTGGAGACCCCTGAGGGAGGCTGCAGGACGTCAGCAGAGAGGTGACCAGTGGGGTGTTAGAGCCAGCGAGTTACTGCGGAGTTTGCAAGGGTTTCTTCTCTGAGACCAGCTGGCTGTTCCCCAGGAGCACCTGTGAGAGTCAGGCTCCTCCTCTCCTAGAGAGACGGGGACATGAAGGTGCTGGCTCAAAGAGATGGCTCCCAGGTCCTTGAGGAAGGTATTTCCTGGGTCGGAAAATGGGCTCCAGTCTGGGGGAGAGGGGAAATTGGCATACACTTCAGAGGGACAGAGAAGGAATTTTCAATTGCAAAGTTTTTGGAGGTGACCCTCTAAGAACAGGAAGGCCAGAACCCTACAGATCGGAAGAGACTTGTGTGAAGTTTCCTCTGGGCCAGGGGAGCGGTTGGCCGGGCCGCCTTCCACACACGCCAGGGGGCTCTGGGCTGCAGGCTGGTGGCTGGGGACACTGCTAGTTGCCTCTCCTGCAGTCATCTTGGTGGCATCAAGGATGCAATTTCCCTCCGAGGCCGCCAATCGCCCAGCCCTTGATTCTGAGTCCTAAATTCTCGGCAATAATATATGCGGGCAGGTTCACTTCCTTATTAGCTGTCTGTTAATAACCTTTGGGTCAGGGGCGTTATTGATGCTTGAGTTTAATTCAAATTATACCGGGATAAATCACCTGCCGTCCATAATCCTTACTTATTGAATTTCGTATGATCCATTTAACTTGGGCCTCCCAACCGAAGGCAGAAGCCGATTGAAAACGCGTCTCTTTATCCTCGTGACCTAATTTATGTTTTCCCTTTAACTTCTCCGCATACCTCATTGCTGTCACAGCCTCAGAGGCTGAGAAGATTAACGTTTTTCTGGCTTTATCTGGTGCCCCAGGAAACAGACCTGCTGGGAGGCCTGGCAGGCTCCTCCCCAGGACGTGGCTCTGCCTGGCACTGCCATTCACTTTGATCCCATCAAGCTTTTCTGAGCATCTGCTCTGGGTTTTAAAACATTGAGCACTTTACAAAACCGTGTGTTGACCCCCGAGAGGAGCCCAGTACAGAGAGATGCCTCAGGGAGCACTGGAAGGGTCCCCCCGGCAGTAGGTGCTGGAGGCGGGGGCACAGTAGCTCACAGGACACCAAGGGGGGCGGTCTCTGAGGCAGTGGGGACGGGGACAGATTGGAGTCACCTAAGAGGATTTGAGACAGACTCCCTCCATCCCAAGCCTGTGTTAGACTGGGAAACGGGGGCAGAGGTGCTGTGAGAAGGGCCGCACGGAGGGATTACAGGTGAAAGCACAGCCATGGTCTCGGAATGGAAAACAGGTCCTCTCACCCCACCCCCCCCCCACACACACACCAACTGAGACCCTTTGTGAAGATGGGATTGCAATGGTGGCACTAAATCTTCTATTTTTGAGATTTGGATTTCTGGTATAATTCAAATTAATAAGTGTAATCTACCTTGGGACTTTTTGAAAGCTTTCTTTTCTTTCTTAGCCTCTTAATGATTCTGCTTGCTGTACGTTTACTATGCAGGCCAGTTTCAATGGTTCTCTTTACTTCCGCCTAACGCAAGCGCTGTGACTTGGGAGAGGTTTTGCATCGGTATGGGATCCACTCCCGGCTCCAACTTAAATCTACATAACCCGTGAGAAGGTTGTGATAACCAGCTACACCGCACCTTCCCCCACACCAACTACAGGCCAAAGCAATGGACATCCTGGTTAGAAAATAGAAAACTTGAGACCAAACAAAGACTCCATGCAGAAGTTTGCAGTAGTTTCCAGCAGACTCTGCCCGGCCGGCCCTCCTCTTTAATAAATCTTCCTTCAATATTTCTATCTGACTCATGGATTCTTTCACGGCCCAGGAGCGAGAAGACACCGCACCCTTGAGTGGCCCTGGGCAGCAGAGAGATCGCAATTTGAAGCCTTCTAAGAAGGAAACCAGGAGCGGTTGGCATAGACGGCGGCCGCTCACCCGCGACCCACCGCAGGAGCTGCGCCCACCGATGACCGAAGTCCTCAGGCCCGTGGGAGCGCGGCCGGCACGCGTGCCTTAGGCCCTTCCGCTCCCCGCCGTAGGAAGCATGTGGGTGCCACGGGGTGTCTGCGACTGGACGCCAAGCGTCTCCCCGTACAGAGGGGGCGTGCCACCCCGAAGCCCAGATCACAGTCCCCGGGCCAGGCCTGTCACGTGCCCTGAGACGCAGGCCCGCGAGTCCCAGCCGTCAGTGTGAGTGACAGCCCCAGCTGCGGCCTCCCCCGCCGGCACTGACGCAGCAGCGCCCCCTACCTTTGCTCCCGGATTTGGCGCTTTCAGGTCGGGAGGTTTTCTGTCTCGTGGAAACTTCCTCGTCGCCACCAGTGAATGGTTCACCTCATTTCTCCTGACGACGTTTAAATGCGGGTGCGAGATGCTGCCTGGGAAAAAAAAAAGCAACCGGTTACTGTATCCTCAAGAGGACTCATCAGCAAGAAAGAGGGATTTGCATCAAAACCCTTCCCTTCTACGGTTTTACAAAGTAAGACCTGGGTTTTTGAGATTTTGAAATACTTATATAAAGTTGACGTTTTGGAAGAGCTTATTAGAAGAAAAAAATTACTCAGCGGTCTAAAATATCTGAGACTTCACTGACTTCTAAGATTGAATGCATTTTAACAACTGATGGGAAATTAAATCTTACATCTTTTCGTTTTGATGAAATTTGATTCTTGTGATTCACTCAGTTCAGGATTCTCAGGTTCTGAGTGAACTCTGTAACCGTCATTTCTTCAGTCAACGTGTATTTTCTTTATTGACAGTCTGTGTGTGATGGGTGCAGTGCTTTATGTGTGTCTGCTGTTAAGACAAAACTAATACAGAATGTGAATTTCCCCCAGTCCCTGCAGCTTTCTCTGAGGGCTTTACCTGGGGCTCCTCCTTTCACTTCCAGACTGTCCGGGCCCCTCACCCTTCTGCTCCTCTCCCTCCCGCTGTCCTGGACCAGCCCCAGACCCTGCTTGTGCTTTCTCTGATCAGACTCCTACCCAGTCTGTTCCCCGGCCCCATTCCCTGGGCTGAGAGATAAAAGTCTTTATCCTGCATTCAAGCCTTCAGAACCCAGCCTCATCTGCCCCACGCAGCTGTCCTCCATCCTCTGTTCCACTCCCATCCCAGCTTCGCGGGGAGGCTGGCCTCGCTCGCTGTCCCCGACTGTGTCCATCTGGCTCTGGAGTCCGGCGAGCAGCCTTGTGCAGCCATCGCAGCTCCATGTGATGTTCCTAAGAGCCCATCTGCTTCCTGGCCTGCCGGAGACCCCTTGGACCTGCAGCCCACCAGGCTCTCCCTCACATCCACCCGAAGCAGCTGTGAGCAGAAGGACCTCCATGCTTCTGTGTGCTGGACGGTGACCTTGATGTGAGATATCCATCTCATCAGTGCCACAGCTCAGAACTGGGGGCCCTTTGCAAAGGAGGGCTTGACACTGAGGCCAGAAAGGACCAAACTGAGGTTACAGCGGGGGAGACAGGGGAGGGGCATGCAGGAACCCCCTGAACTGTCTGCATGTTTCCTGGAAATCTAAAATTATTTCAAAGTCAAAATTTATTTAAAAAAGAGAATCGAGTTCTTTTATTGGGAAGAAAGATGTTATTACAAGCCAGTCAATTAGTAAAAGCAAACACCCCGGCTGCAATGTGGCGCCTGTCGTAGCCTCCACGTCAGTGGGATTTTATTTTGAACTTCAGCGTTTTTTACCGCGCAGTGTTCGGGAGCTGGAAGGGACCCACATGGCTTCCCAGCTTTTAATTTTTCCTTTTGAACTCCTTCTGCTCGTCATGGTACAGAATCCAAATGAATCCCAAATCTGATGCCTGGGCTCTGGGTTTCCAATTTCTCCCATTATTTGAGGTGAATTCACACCTCCAAAGAGACCGTCCCTTGTATTTGAAAGAACCCAAGGGGGAGAGAGAGGGCAGGGTGTGCCAGCAGCTGTCCTGTCCAGCTGACACACAGGCTGGGGGCTGAGAGTGTGGACGCTGACCATCCGGCCCGCCCACACTCTGGTAAGGGCCCTGCCACCTGCTACTGGCCACTCAGGGAGGGTTATGTAAACTCTGTGGGCCCTAGTCACTTCGTCTCTAAAACAGGAGGAATAATAGAGTTCTTGTGAGGACTGAATGAGTTAATACGAGAAACCTGCTTGGAACACGAGCTGATTCAGGACACACTAAGCGCGTTATTGCGTTAGTTATGCTGAGCTAACAAATCAAATACCCCATCATGTCCGGGGCTGCCATGACCCGGTCTCCGCCTGGCCTGCGGGTCTGCTCCATGTGGTCCCTTGCTTTGGCTGGGGGGGGGGGGTCAGGGGCCCGGCGTCCAGCAGAGCTCTGGGGCATCACTGTGCCCACACCATGGACAGGGAGTGGCACAAGGCACAGGAAGCACGTTTTATTGGCCTGGTGTTAGCAGGACAGGAAGTATAATCCTGCCAGAGGGAGGGCAGCCAACAGCTGGAGCAATGTAACAACCACAACTAGTAGGGTTACACGTCATCACCGTTATACTCATCAGCGCGACTCTCCAGGACAAGAGCTTTGCAATGAAAGGATCACTATCACTTTCCTCCTTTCTCATAAGTTTCTCAGTAGGACCTGCAGTCGGCATGAAACAACGCTTCTCTTTTGCATGGCTTCCTCCATCCAATTGCTAGAGAAGATGCACAGCATTTGAGAACTGATTTCTAAAAGAACACGTGTCACTGAGACAAAAGGAGAACAAAGATTGTTGTAGGACAGGTTCCCAACAAGGTGTGAGGGCATCTGCTTCAGAGCGAACAGGCCGGAATGGAGCCAGAGATGCTCGTTCACCCAACAATTGTTTTCCTGGACCCGTTTTGTACAATTAAAGTTAAATGAACAGTTCCGAAATATTGTGGGGTTTCTGATCACCTTTTGCACAGAGAGACTACCAAGGTCACAAATCCTCTGTTTCCCTGAAAATAAGACCTAGTTGAACCATCAGCTCTAATGCGTCTTTTGGAGCAAAAATTAATATAAGACCCGGTATTATATTATATTACATTATATTATAACTGGTATTATAACTATAGTAAAATAAGACCGGGTCTTATATTAATTTTTGCTCCAAAAGACGCATTAGAGCTGACGGTCTGGCTAGGTCTTATTTTCGGGGAACACAGTCCTAATGAGCCAGAATCTTCATCCGTTAAAAAGTCCAGAGGTTTAAGGAGAACCAGCCTGAGGGGGCCGGGGGGTGGGGTTCCAGGAGTATTTAAAGGTTGAACATTGCAGATCCCAGACCAAGAAGCCACCAAAAAGGTGACTTCAGGAGAAATACTGTACATGTAAATTCAGAGCAGCTAATAATTGGGAATTGGTTGTCCTGTGTAGAAAGTATGGCAGAAGAGGATGTGATGTCTTGATTCACTGACGATGAACATGACAACAATCTCGGCTTTTCAAGTTAGCCGTTAGGAGCATTTGAAGCACCAATTTTTCTGAAAGTGCAATAAAGAAGAAGCCGATGGTTGTAATGGCATTCCGTGTAGAGCTCTAGAGGACACTGATATTCATTCTTAGCGGTTATCAGTCTGACCTCTACCCAATAGCCCAGATTTATGGGAAGCTCGTTAAGGAGTCAGCCACGTCTCCACACGCCCTCCCCTCTGATAATTCATCCTGTCCCCCTGGGGGCAGCCGAGGGCCCTGCAGACAGACCGACTCCCAGCCGCTGACTCACAGGCCCTGCACGTGTGGGTCAGAATCTAATACCCACTTCTCATCTACAAGCTGAGAACATGCACGACAGTAGCAATTTAGACATAATTTATTGGATATATATGTATGTACGTAGTGTGTCTGTATATGTGTGTATATACATATACACGTATGTATATGTCTACATACATAAATAAAAAGTACATACATGTAAATTAAAAAGTACACGCACACTTTTGTCATCTCAGAAGTTCCTCCCCTCTCTTCTCCAGGTGCCATTTTGTTGGGCTTCTTCACCTCTGTCTTGATCAGAGGACATGGAGAATTGGGGCGCACGCTGAGACCTTGACCACCTTCCCATACCACGGGGCATGAGGCCCAGCTGATGCGTGGCGGTCAAGCCGTACGACTGAAATGTACGGGGATGCACCACCTTCAAGTACAGAAGTTATGGTTTCACTTCTCCATCATTTCAGTCCTTTGAAGTGCACTGTCAATGGAGAAAACGAAGGCCAGAGAAAGACAGCTGAGGTCATGTATGTTGCTTCCCTAACTTATATACGATGAGAAACGAGCACGCACACACACCTCTCTGTGTCCATCCATACGAATGTGCACTCTTTACACAGTTGATAAAGTGACAGGCAACTCCCAGAAGCCAGGGGACTCCTGGGAAGGGTGGTTGGCTGATGCTTGCAGGAACGCCGTGAAATCATTCCTCTCAACCCCCAGAGCAATGCCTACATACTACCCAAATTAACATTCCTATTAACAGTGAAATTCCTATTAACAGTGAAATTCCTATGAAATTCCTATTAACAGTGAGTTCTTTTTGTTTTGTTGTTAAAGGCTTTCTAGGAACAAAGACATTTGTTTCTTCCTTGCATTCACCTGGCCATGTCCCAGCAACTCTTTGCTTCCACCTGTGTGTTCTCAGCAGAGAGGAGCTGGAGGAAAACACGACCATGCTGCGTGGCCTCCACCAGAAATCACGAGCTCACAAGACAAGCCCCCTGTGCAGCCTGGCAGGTTCCTACAGTCCCCAAGCCCCATGGTCATACAGCGAGCTCCCCTGCGTCACCCCGCACCCCCCCGTGTCACCTACTGAATCTGAACCCCTGGGGGTGACCCCCCAGCCGTGTCCGTTGTAACTGAACTTGTGCTCAGGTTGGGGACTACTCCCCTGTTTCTGTCTTACATGCCCACTCTGCCACGTCCCTCCTCATTCGGACACAGTGATACCTCCTGCTCCACCATCACTCACAGCCAACCTTCCTCCTCCGCCACCAGGAACACAGGAGCTGTCACCAGAGGACCCCACACCCACCGGCCTCCATGCAGCCAGACCCCTCTCATCTGCCCTGTGGTCACTTTTGGAGAATGGCCCGGCTCTGGCCCAAGGCCACCACTCTGGCCCTGGACTGTTCTCCCCTCACGGCTCCAGGCATGGCTCCGGCTGTTCACCAACGCTTCTCGCATCCTGGGGGCATCTTCAGAGTGTTCAGTCGACCAGTACTTTGGTTCCTGTCTAAACCCAGGACACATGCCAACATCCAAAGTCTCTTGCTCTTAGACCCCCTCCAGCCCATTTCACTGTGTTCCTGTTACACTCACCTTCTTCCGAGAGCTGCCTGGACCTGTGTCAAGGCCGGCTCCCTTCTCCGTGGAGCTGCTCCATCAGCACTCAGCACTCATCCTGGGGAAGGGCCGTTGCTGAACCCAGCAGCCAGCTCCTGGTCCTCACTTTACACTCCTGTCTGCAGTGTCCTGCAGCTGACCCCGTGCTCCTCTCTTCCTCGGCTTCCGGGACAACAGCCTTCAGTGATTCTGCACTTTCCTCACCGAGCCTCCTTCTCTGTGTCCTTTGCTGGTTCCTTCTCATTTCTCTAACCTCAAAACGTGGGAACGCCCGGGACTCGCGTCTGTGCACTTCTCCCTTCTAGCGGTCCCTAAGGTAGTGGTTTCCAGCGTTGGCTGCACAGCACAGTCCCCAGGGAGTGGTGAGAACTCTCAGCGCACCCCAGATTGACTCAGTCACAGTCTCTCGGTGGAACAGAAGTGCCTGTGTGTTTCCACAGCTTCCCCGCTGATTGCTACGTGCAGTCAAGCTTGAAAACCACTTTTCTACAGGGTCTCATCTAGTTCATTGGCAAATCATCTATATGCTAACCACCCCAATTTTAGAGGCCCAGTGAGCCCGTCTCCCTCACAATCCAGACTCCCACTTGGCATCAACAGTGGGACGGCTGGGACGCAACCCAGACTGAAATGTCCCACCTGAACTTCTGATCCATGACTCTAAATTCAACCACGGTCTCATCGTCGCAAATGGAAAACCCATCTGTCCAGGTCCTCAGACCAAAGGCTTTCCGGGGTCCTTGACTCCCCTCCTCTTCTTGCTCCCCCTGCAAATCTGCAGCAAATCCTGTACATCAGGGCATATCCAGCACCTGGCCACTTCTTCCCATCCTGACGGCCACCACTCTGGGCCAAACCATCATCCTCTCGTGCCTGAGTGTTGCAGCAACCTCCTTCATGCTTCCACTTTCTCTTTTGACATGTCCAGAACGATCCTTTCAAAACATAAGTCACTTCTTCATCCTCTGCCCAGACTGTCCAGGGCCTTCTGAGCCACCAAGGGTAAAACCCGCGGGCACCATTTTCTTTCTGTGGACCTTTCCGAAATTACGTTTTATATCTACAGCTCATTCCATGCCATCGCTGATCACACACAGCTCATCAAAACACACGGTGGAATTGTGCGCAGCTACCACAATTCTACCCCTTCTCTCCGGGATAGGAAAACAGTTGTAGATAGTTGTAGATCAGCATTTTCTAAATTTACTGACCATAAAACATTTTAAAATTATAATATATTGCTATGGCACCAAGAGGAATTCATGAAATATAAATGCAGGCTGAGATTAAAATAGACAGCACTGAGAAAGTTCTCAAAGGTGAATTCGTTGCTGAAAGAAATGATAAAAAATTGAGCCACAGTCACTTCGCTTTAATGTGGAACAAAAACAAATTAGCGAACTCTGCTTGTGCCTACGTCAGTGAGAATAAAACATATCAACATAAAGTAATTTTCACATTGTGTGTTTTTGTTAGAAAAGAAAACACGCTACAAAAATATCTTCCTGAACAGTACTTTCTGGGGTCTACTCGGAAACCCCTGGCTACTCAACACTACGGGTGTCACTGTGCCTCACCCCGTCTGGGGGGGCAGGCTCCAATCTATTTCCACATTTTGTTGAATAAGAGTGGGGCGAGGACATTCTGCTTCTCCACTTGCCATGTGGTAGAGGAACAGAAGGCATCACGCACACTTCTCATATTTGGGCTCCACTGAAGAGGGAGACCCCCAAACATTCTCCCAGGGCACTGCTTACTCACTGATCTGCTCTTCACATCTTCCTAGGCTTGTCTTCCCTTCGAATTTTTCACTTTAGAAGTCCCAGACAGCGTTGAGAAGCTCAAGGACTTTTGTGGTTGTTGTCATTGCTTTTGTTTTGATAACACTGCCTCCTTCCTGCCACAGGTCTGCGGGGAACCAATCTGCGCAGTATAAATATTTCAGACACCATCAGTGATGCATAATGCCACAAATATATGTTGAAATATTCAGGCAAAATCCACAACCCAGCGTGGTGGTCCGTGAGCAGGCAACACTGGCCTGAAGGGCCGTTGGGTCATGCTGCCTGGACACCAGGAGGACGACCGTGGGTCACGGGGAAGGGATGGGCATGGTGGTTCTGAGCCAGGATGCCAGGGTCCAAATCTTGGTTCTGCTACTTAGTGGCTGTGTGCCAGGGCAAATGCTATAGCACCTCTGTACCTCAGTTATTCTATCTGTAAAATGGGAACAGTAACAGACCTAAAGGACCAAATAAAGATTTAGTACCTGGCACGTAGTACGCCTATATGAGCTTTAGACTATTCTTTCGGACAGGTCATGAGGTCGTGGAAACAACTGCGCTTAGTGTCTTTGTACAAATATCTATAAAATACATTTTAAAAGTGAAGGCTGGAAGCGTAGTCCTCGCACTGCCCCAAACACGTCCTGAATCTGTTCCACAGATGACACTTGGGGAGCCACGTGCTGAAACCGTTCATCCAGCTACTTTCCTTCCTGGGCTACACACCCTACGGAGCTGCCCACTGGACGTTTGTTTGGGAATAGTGACCACAATAAGTCCCATTTATTGAACATTTCTGGTCCCGGCACTACGCTCGTGGCTTCATGCGCTTTATGCCCAGTTTCTAAAGCAGCCCTGCAAGTAGCCATCTCATCCCCATTTTCCAGGTGAGGAAAATGTGTAGCAGAGACATCGGTTATCTACTTGACATCCTGGGGACAGTGAGGGGTTGCCTAGGGGAGGCCTGGTTGCCCTGTTCTGAGGCCTGCGACTTTCCCTCTGGCCCACTGTCCCTGCCTTCTTAGAGGACTGTCACCAACGAGGCACAGACACCCTGAGAAGAAATGCAGAGAGGAAAAGTGCTCACTGGGCGTGAGCAAAGGATCTGACCCTAGATGTCAACGGGGTCGAGTGGGAACCCTGGGCTGGGCTCCGAGAAGCCGTCAGTCACGCTGTGGCCTCAGAGGTCAGCTGTCGGCCTAGGGGCCCAAAGCCGACTTCTCTGCTGTTGGAAGAGTTAGAACGTTGCGCCCGCTGCACTGTGGAGGGCAGGAGAGGCACTGACCGCACGCGTCATCCAGAACCCTCTTCCCACAGCCTTTGTTCTGCAACACGAGCCACGTTAGTTCACGCAGATAATGAAAAAGCGTGCCATTCATTTCACCCAATTCTTTCTCAAACTACGTATTTACTGTTGCAAATCTGCTGGTAACTGGGTTTCTCTATAATTCCGCTTGGCCTGACTGACACTATAATTCTGAGACGTTGCCCTGGACCTTTAACCAACACGCAGTACCATAATCTCACCGTGTGAGAAGAATTCCTCGCACGACAACAGACAGCGCCAGCGATCTACAAACAACCTATGCTTTTGGTCCATCGTCAAGGTCGAGCTGCCGACTCGTCGTCAGATGGCAACGCCACACGCAGTGGAGCTCATATTTACTCAAAGATTCCGAGTGCTGGCTTTGGTGGGATATCTATTTTCTTCTCCTTTGTTCCCTCCTAGGCTGTAATGAATTAACTCTTGATATTCACACTGCGTAGAGATTCATTTTGTTTCAAAGAAGCATTTCTTTATATCATATCAGCGTATCCCATTGCTGCAAAGATGCAGTTACTTAAAACATAATGAAGAACTTTCATTAGATTTGGAAAAATATTATAATATATATATGAAAATCTTGATGGATGTGGAGAAACACGATGAAGGAGCTGAATAAAGAAATCAAAGCACCCATTTCTTCTGTTCATTCAGCAAGTACATTTATTAAGCTCCTTCCGGGAGTGTTTACAAAACTGCACTTTATATATTACAAGGTGTGCATTTTTATAACAATTGCATTTATCACTTTCCATAGTTGTCACCGTGGGGATAAATTACAAATCATATTTTGCAACAGTCTAGCCCAGGGGTGTCCAAACTTTTCTCAACGTTTTTCACCAAGGGCCATGTGCAGTAAAATACACAAACAGCCGGGCCACTCACTCGAGGTGAAGTACATATTGCCTCACCTGGTTTATTTAAGTAAACTAAATATATTTTTGGAATTTGCTGCGGGCCAATTAACAATGGATTGTGGGCCGCAGTTGACCCGCGGGAGCAGTTTGGACACCCCTGGTTTAGCCCCTTTTAAACACCTTTTAGCTATGGATTCGATTTACAAACGTTTTCAAAGTTGCGAGACTAGACACTGGGTGAGGAGGTGGGCTGTGGGCTGGCGGGTGACCTGACTGCACAGCCACGCACAGAAACCACAAGTCGCGTGGCCATGAGATGTGCCACACGGCAAGTCAGAACCACAGCCACCATGCTGATTAGACGCTGTCATCACTATTCAGTTAGGGAAACTGAGGCTCGGGGCAGGGGGCCTAGTGGCTTGCCCAAAGTTATCCAGCAAGCAGGTGATTGGTGTTAGGCCAAGTCACGCAAAGGGGCAGAGGACACTGAGTAACACGTTACTGTCAGGAAGCCGCACGCTTGGGTTTCCAGGCCGAGGGCCTTGAGCCTTATCGCATGGACTGGTCACAGCCCCGCCCTCTAAGGATGGTGCCATCTACAGACGTCAGGTGCTGTAGTGATGGCCGCATCTGCCCTGGAATTGCTAAGACTCGGGTCTGATGACCTTCAGTGGACGTCGCTTCTCAATTCATTACATACTTTATGCTCCTCTGTCCCTCTCAGGTCCTGCTCGCCCGCCCTTCACTCCAGCGTCCGGGGGAAAATCCCCAGTGTATATGCACTGAAGAGCACAAAGGAAGACCGCTGCTGACGGAGCCCGTGGGCACCCAGCACCCCATGTCCCCGTCCTTCTGAGAGTGGCCCACCAGTCCCAGCTTCTCCCACCCACTGGTCCCCACCACAAATGCCATGCCCTTCCCGCTCTCCCTGGCTCCCCAGTGCCCACCCACAGCCACAGGGGAGTGGCCTGGAGGTTGGTGTCACACAGCGGTTGGGACAACCAGTCCTTCCTGTGGTTCGTGAACCTGTGAGGAGACCACTTCTCTCCTGTGACTGAGTGTCAGATACTTTAACAGCTGAGATCAGCTGGTGGTGAGAAAGCATGATGCTGATAGCAGAGAGAAGCCAAGCACGTCCTGGAAGACTCTGAACCTTCAGGCCCACCCGCTCCTGAGAGCCAGTTAGTTTCCACCGTCCGCGGTTCAACCAGTCCCTACACATCCTCTAAACCAGAACTTTCCTTGTCCGTTGGCGAGCTGGTACTAGGTTCCTGCCACTTGCAACTGAGAAGTCTTCGTAATGCAGAACATGCCCCATGATGAGCAAGCTGCTTGGCCGTTAGTGTCTGTCCATGGTTCCTATTTGCGAGTCTCACCTTTATGGCTGCATTTCCACACACAGGCATTAAGTGCCAGCCTGAATGGACCAGGACGAAGCATTCACCAGCAACCCAAGGACAAAGCCAACAGCAACCTACACTTCTGTAATCACAGCTCCCAGGGACAAAGTCAGTCCATGCACTCATTCATTCACACATTCAGTACAAAAGGCCTCACTCAGGGCTTCCTGGCAGTACAGCTCCCCTCACAACTGCAGAGCACAGAGAGACGGACCAGAACGGGCTGACCCCAGGGAGCAAGTGACAAGACACAAGCAGGCTCACCGGTCACTGGGAGAGGACAAGTGTCACAGCCGAGGCACAGAGCGGGTCCCTGGGAGACTGGAGAGAGTGGGTACCGCCCCACCTCATGGGGCGTGGAGACGTGCCTCAGGAAAGATTTCACATAAGATTTACTTCTGTCTGACTAAGGGGTAGGTAAGATGGGGAGTGGGGACGTGAGTTCCAGATGGGCTGGGACCCTGTTAGCATTTCCTTCTGACCCTAGTCATAAACAAACAAAGAGCTGGACAGAAGCCTGACAGCTCGAGAGAGAAAAAAGAGGTCACCTTTTTGACAGATGCCTAGCAGGCTTGTGTACCCAGCGCTGAATGAAGCAGCCTGGCCTGTCCGATCACAGGACAGCAAGCCACGGCAGGTCCCCTTCAGAGGGAGACACACTTTTACTGCACGACAAAGACCAGTGGGAGTGTGCGCTTTACCCAAAGTGGACACAGCAAGAGCAAAAGTGATGATGACTCTGGAACAATCAAAACCCAGACTGCTCTGTGGAGAGGACGCCAGAACCTTCCTGCTGCAGAGAGGGAGGCAAATCCCAGAGAAAGGAGCTTGACACAGCACCCCAAACTCATTGTCAGAAGCCCTGCTCCCCTCTGGGGATAAGTGGCAAAGAGAGAAACCAGAGGGTTTAGGGAAGGTCTTTCCTAGGTAAGCAGCAAGACTGTAGAATAAATGCTCTATTAAGCGTGGTTTTAAAAAAATAAAACAGAAAATGACATATTTTATTTTTCCTACCATGGAAAAACTAGGAATAGGATTGCAGAAGTCGGCAGGTGATGCCGCTGACGCGTGCCCTCCTGCTGAGTGCAGGACCCGGACACAGGCTTCATGTAACGTCATGAACACATTTAACTGTGAGCAGCCCTGCAACCAGGGGTCCCGGTCACTGCCCCTGGACAGATAAGGAAACGGGGGCTTAGAGGTATGTGGGGATGTGCTCAGGATGACAGCTACCAAAAGGCAGAACTGGGTTTGGATCCAACACTTGAGGCTCCAAAGCCCACACGCCTCCTGCCTCCGGCCTGGAGCTGGCATACCGAGCACGCTCCTTTCCAGCCATGATGAAAACTCCACGAGGAAACAGGACCCAGAGCCGGCCTGGGCCTTTGGGGAGGAGCCACAGCTCTGTTCTCTGGGAGTTTGCTTGGCTGCGTCTTGGCTTGCGATGGAGCAAAGCAGAGCATAGCCACTCAGCAAGCAGGACGGCGCTCCCTTAGCTTAATTACAGGTAGTCGGCACGGACTCACCACGGAACGCCACGCTTGGTCAGTCCCACAGAAGTGTTCATGGCAACAGCACAAAGAGTCCACAGGAGAGAGCCCGGCGATAATTTACTTGGGCTTCAAGAAAGCATTTGATATAGTGGCACACAAAAGACTCATATTCTAGGTCAGCAAGCCTGTAATGGCGAGGGAGCTGCCTGAATGGGAAAGGAGCTTGTCAGGATCTTCAAGATAGAGAGGATAAGAGTCGTGCAAACAGCTCGGGGGAAGGAAGACGTGACAAGTGGAATTCTGCAGACACCAGCACTCTGGCGCTTTGTTCATTTCCTGACTATTCTGTCAGCGATGCTGGAGTTAAGAGGAGGCCAGTGGCTTTTTCCGAGGGCCTGGAGATGTAAGTTTAAATTCTTTAGTCCACGAGATAGTCCGGAGGGGCGCGTGGGTCAGGAAGAAGTTTTATTTGGCGGTTGGAGCTGAAGCAGCGATTTTCACTGAAGTTGCTTGAGTGAATTTAGATTCTTCAGAGGATTTAAAATTGTCTAAGCATCAGAAGGCTTGCGCTCTGGTTTTTGCTCTCGGCATTTCTTTATCTTCCTAGTAACCACTTTTGCGATTTCTCTTGAGGAGTCATACCTGCTCACCCCCTCAGCTCACATGGCTCCTTTTATCCTCACCCCTAAAAGTGGGGTGCAGAAGCCTGACCTGATATGACCGGGCCCTAGTACTCCCGAGGGCACAGTGATTGGTCAGGGGGACATGGGACCCACATCCTCCCCATCAGAGCGGCCCTCAGGACTCACTGGGAGACGACCACACCAAGCCCCACCCTGCCACCCGCCACAGGCCAGAGTGTGGCACATCCCTGAGCTCTGCCGCCCTCCCTGAGGGGAGGCGGGCTGCGCGAGGCCACTCCCAGGGGAAGGCAGGGCTCCCCGCCGACACGTGGCCCGAGTCTGGGCGCCGGCCCCAGCGCTCAGTGTCTCCTGCACATTGAGGCCAGTCTGGATTGATTCTTCTGTTACTTGCAGCACAAAGATCCTGAGGAAACACATCCCTCCAGTCCAACAATTCAGGCACTGCTAGCAGGGTTCAGACGCAGACCCTGGGATGTGGGCACAAGAGATGACCGTGCGGCATTATGGTTACGGGAGCAGCTCTGAAGCCAGCTGCAGCGCTGGCCCCCACCTCGGCCAGCCGTGACAGGGCTCAATGACCTTACACAGAAGTCTTCCGAAAAGAATCGGGAAACCTTTCCAGACCCCATTCACCCATTTCACATGAGAGAAAGCAGAGACCCACAGAGGGTCCCATCCACAAGTCCCGTGAGCTCCTGCTTCCAGAACAGTGACTTGAATGGATCGTTTAGCATAAGACGGTTTTGTCCTAGGCATGTGTGCACCTGAGGAGTCCCTCTTCCTCATCGTCATCGCCCTCCATGTTTGTGCCCTAACGAACGGTGTGATGGGTGCCGACAACCCCCCAACCCCCCCTGTGTTAGCACAGGCGCCCGCATGAAGCATCCTAAACGTCAGCTACTGTCATCAGCCTGGTTTGCACGTGGGCACAGCGAGGCTTAGGCAAGTCAATATTCATCTGGTCGGCAGATACTGTCCCCGTGTCTGTAACGTGGCTGCGACTGTGCTGAGCACTGAGAGCTGCGTCGGGAAACGCGGTGACCTCCCTGCCCCTGGAGGGTAGTGGTGTGTGTGGCTGGGGCAGGGAGCAGGGGCGGGGGCACAGTTCTGATGGGTGCTGGGGAGCCAGGAGCCGTGGGGGCATCCAGGGGCGTCCAGGAGGTGCTAGGATTTATATTTTTAACCCCACATTATGACCCCCAGAGGATCGTTTATGGATTTTTTAGAAGGAGGCAATGAGCCTGGCACTTTCAAAGAACGATTTAGACTCATGTGGGGCTGCGGAACTGAAGGGCACCCGAGGGGGGTGGAAATGCTGGGGGCAGAGCCTCTAAGGTGCTGGGGGCGCTGAGTACGGAGAATGAAGGCAGGGGCCAAGGATGACGCTAGGTCCGAGCGAAGCCCCGGGAAGCGGGCTGCTGGGCACAGCGGAGGGACCACAGCCCGAGGTCCTGCAGGGAAGACGGGGTAGAGCTGGAGTCACACCGGGTCTGAGCAGCCTGTGACATGGAGGGCTGCTGAGTGCGACGTTGGGCTGAGGGGGCATCTGGGAATTTTCAGGTGTGGGCAGCGACGCGGTGGATGGGAACCTCGAGGGAAGAGGAAAGGGCGAGCACGGAGTCTCGGAGTCTCGGGGGCCCACAGTGGAGAGCCAGGCAGGCCAGGAGGAGGAGGCATCAGGGCGGGGCCGAGGCCTATGGACAGGGAAAGCTGACTGGCCCATGTGTGTGTCAGTCAAATAGCTCAGCAGCCAGTGAATGTCACTCCCGTTGGAAGGAGACATGGAGGCAGGAATGAGGGTGTAGCCGGTGGGGAGTGGTCCGTGGGGAACGGGAGTAGGGCTTGTTGCTTGTGTGTCATGAAGAAGGGAGATGTTTCTGAGCTGGAAGAGAGGGTGGCAGCTACCAGAGTGAGGTTATGGGAGGGAAGAAAGTGTCATTGAGAACCTGTTTCGCATAAAGCATGCGATTCAGAACACAGGTGGGAGAGGAGACCTCATATAGGAGGAGGGTCACCCCTTCCCCTGCAGAGGAGACGGAGTGAAGGCTGGTGCCAGTGGGCGGGAAGGCATCACCCACGCTGGCCGGCCAGCGGGTGCCAGAGGCGAGCTTCTCTCTCCGGCTGGCCTGGCACCAACATTTCTCTCCCTTCAATCACACTAATTGCCATTTAACGGCTGCGTGACTTTGAGTGTAAACAGTTCCCAACAATGGACTGTATATGACCCTCTGGGAATAGCCGCTGTTTAGCAGGGGGCTTGAGTAGGTGATTTTAACACATTCACGGTGTAGCGCCGTCAGTGCTGATCAAGGGTCTCAGACTCTATCTACAGAGGAGCTCTTAATGATTCAAATTCCCAGGCCCCAACTCTGCTGGTGACACAGGTTGGCAGGGGCACCAGGGGAAGCCGTCTTCTGTAAAACCTCCTTGTCTTGTAAGATGTCTGCTCAGGTTTGGGAACAATGCAGTTAAGACATTATTGACAGTCCGTGGCATTTGATGTGGGTCCCTGGGTAGCCAGGTCTATACTCAGAATAATCAATGGTCTCCACAGTCGGTCTGGATTCCAGGCGTCTGCAGAAATTGATTTGCCAGAGTCCTGGACTGACTGTAAACTAGTGGCTCTCGACCCTGGCTGCACGTTAGAACCAAGGGGGACTTCACAGGCTGAGCTAAGACCAGCTGAATTTGAATTTCTGGTTGAGGGATTCATTATTTTTAACAGCCTGACTGAGGTATAATCTACATATTATAAAGATCACTGCTTTAAGTACACAATTCAGTGGTTTCTAACGTATTTGTACAGTTGAACAACCATCACCATAATTACATTTTCATCACCTCACACAGCTTCCCAGGTGACTCCAGCGTGTAGCTGGGGCTGAGACCTGCAGGAAAGAACTTGACTGAGCTATGCTCAGACCACACGCTGCCTGCATGGTGGTCAGCCAATGCCACGTGTGCGGGTTCTGAATTGCACAGAAATTACGAAAACCCAAAGTCTCTTTCAAAGTCCCTAAGACGTGGCATCTATTCAGTCCAATAATACTTGACTAATTCATCTGTACTGGCCACATCCACTCTGTGCCAACCGTGCCATGGGAGCCAGACCCAATAAGGGGCAAAACCAGGTGGGTTCAGGAGGGTCTCGGAGTGTGCAAACACAGGGATCGTGAAGGCAACTGTCATCCGTTGTCTGATAGAACACACACACGATCACACAGCAGGCAGAACATACAGGCCTGGAACATACTAAAACTGGAAACATACTAGAACTGGAACAGAACATACTAGAGCTGGACACTCGCAATAGGATTTTTGATTCTTAGTTGCAGTGACCAGAATATTGCCTGAACTCACCAGATGCTTTGCTGGTCATCGCAATGACCTATGTGCACTGTCATTCACACATAGAAAAGTATATCCGAGCTTCACGTGTTGGAAGCGAGCGAATGACTGACTTAAAACAAGCTGCAGCCTGGTGTAGGAGCCGGGGGTGGAAACACGTGTGCACACAGGTTAGCACATAGGCGAACTCTGCATGACTCGGAAGTGAGAGAAAACGCGGCTTTCTTCACAACTTGTTATTTTGATGATCAAAATAGGGGGTGCTTGGGTTGTAAGTGGGACCAAATGAAAGTTCTGGCTGGACGTGTGCCTCTCACGTTCTGGAGGACTTGAGGAATTTAAATGTGCGAATGGACATTCGAACACGTTCTCTTTTCTAATTGTCATGAAATGCAGGGGCACATACTTTGAGACCCAGGTGAAATACAACTGCCCTGGGGACAACGCTGCTCAGAGGCCAGCATTCGTCCCCCAGAGACTGACCACGAGCCCGTCCGGCCCAGACTGGCTGTCCGGCCTCGGAAGTCCGGCCAGGCGGGCAGTGTGTGACGCCTATGGAGACGCATGCAGTTAGCCGGCCTCAATGACAACCTGGTTGGTGCACTTCGGAGGAGAGAGAGACTGGAGCCAGTTCTGTGATTTAGATGCCAGTAATCAAAGACGTGGCTCTGTCCTGGAGACACATGGGCTTGTAAAACCGTCCCCTTGCCATTAGAATCCTATAACCCAGCTGAGAACATCTGTCACCAAAAGACAAGTCATTTCCTCCACACCTTCCCATCCCGCAGCGCCTGTCATGTTCACGGAACAGCAGGGTTGAGGGGCGGCAGGGGGGGGGGGTCGCTGGGCTGAAGAGCTGCAGGCTTGTGACACTGTCCCTGACGGCTCCTGGAAGGCAGGGCTGGCAGCTGGGCGGGCTGTGTGGCTGGAACACCAGCAATGATTCACGTGTTGATATGTTAACTAGGGACAGTCATTTTTCTGCAGAGCAACCCCACAAATATGATGCCCCAATAAACTGTGCACTTCTGTGCTGGCCGATGGCAGCATCTCATCTGGGGAGGCACAACTCTGAACGAGAAGCTCCCAGGGAGGAGGCAGGTTAGGGTTCACGGGCCCTTCCTTAAATCCTTCAGATTAAAGCCCCCCGCTGCCTGAACCAAGGAGGGGAGGCCCTGAGGGTGGGTGCTGCAGTTTCTGGATGGTTCTCTGGATGGTTCTCTGGATTATGGTGCTGGCACCCACCGGGAATAATAACAACACTGACAAGACCAAGAACAGTGACTGATACGTAGTCCTCGTTCCCTATGTGCCAGACACGGAGACTAAGAACGGCCTGCGTACCAGCTCTTGGAAGACTCACAGGTTCATTAGACTCGTCACTAGTGAGTCTGGAAATTAGATTCACCGATTTCCAGAAGTGGTGGGTGTTAAGGCTCAGAGAGGTTAAGTGACTCACCCAAAAACGCTCAGTACGTGGCCAAGCTGAAGCGCGAGTCATCCCCACATCTAAGCTCTTGACCACAGTAAGAAGTGGGTGACAGACCAACAGCCCGAGTCCCAGCAAATGCCCGAGACTCTTCCTTCTACAGACCATGTTCTCGCGGCCGAGCCCCCGGCTCATGAGGCAGCCAGCACCGTGCGAGTCACTCCACTTGTGAGAATTTCTCTCCCTTCCCGGGACTTCCCTTCCCCACCCCCAGACGAGGCCGTGCCGGGGCAGAGTGAAGCGTCCTGGGGAAGCCAGGCCTGTGGTGTGAGGAGCTGAGGACCGACCACCAGAGCATGGAGGCCCATCCAGGGGCCCAGGGGGCGGTCGTCAGGGGCACAGCAGCAGGCAGGACAAGCGAGGAGATTGGGGGCGCCCGCCGACGTGGGGGCGGGGGGCCCAGACTGACGTGATTGCAGCAAGTCCTCACCTATGTGAGGGAGGCAGTCTTGTCTCCAAGAGCGTGTACTTCTTCCAACCCAGACCTCCAAAAGCACATCCTCGACCCCCAACAACAAAAAATGACAGTCGGGTTCAAAGCATTTGAAAAATACTGCAGATTCTAGGCGCCCTCAGGAATAATTGAACTGCAGTCGTTAGCTAAAGACTCTAGGAAATCCTGATATCAAAGGAAAAGAATTACCTTCCTGTAATACATAACTTACCAAATATATTTGTTCATTATTAAGTGAACCAGAAACACCATCCTAGGGGGTTCACCCTCCCAGAGCAGCAGGGGATCCTGGGAACGCCACACGCCCATGGGTTGTGGCAGATGTCCCAAATGGGGTGACAGGGAAAATTCCAGCCCCTGGCCCAAGGCTGGAGGCCAGGAAAAACCCCAAGGCCAGCACTTCTCCGGTCTTGTTCATCCGAATGGAGACGGAACAGCCTCTAACGTCCTGCATGTCCTTATCCACGAAGGCAGCAGGCTGACTGCGGCTGTAAGGTGATTTGGCCTTTGATCGGTCCCTCTTTAACATGCAAATTGTTATAACAGGGACACTCTTGTTTCTGTTGGTGAAGCCAGGAGGTCATGGGAATGTCCTTGGTCCTAAGAGTTGGTCAATGTCAGTTTTTCTGAACAGCTACGGTCACACTGAAACAGCTCCAGTGGTCCCGTGAGGGCACAGGGGGTCTTATACACTGAGAAGCCACGGGGAGAAAGAAAGGTTGCTGCTCAGCCAGGGAAGGCTGCCTCCACACCCTTCTTAGCAGCAGTCCTTCTGATCCGGAAAAAGCCTGTCTGCTCTGAGCTCTCACACCGGCTTGACTGTGCCAAAAAAAAAAAAGCCTACAGCTGAATTTCGGAGAAGTAGCTGGATTACCCTTCATAGCAAAATTGAAGTGTGCATTCCTGCAGCTGGGGTCCTTCGTCAGGCCCCCCAAACACTGAAAGGCGCCCAGGGTGGACACAGAGTGCCTCCAGCGACTTCGTTTTGGGGGAGGGGTGGGGATGGAGGCAGGGCCGCTTGTGGCTCCGGGTCAGGCCGTGCTGTGAGTATAATGACATCACGGACAGGACGCTAAGTCCACATATCCCCCGAGGAAGCCGGGGCCCTGAGCCAGGCGTGATGCGGAGACCGGAAGCTCCCGGGCGTAGAGAGGTGTTCCGGGAGGGTTTTACACGTCCACAGTGTCCCAGCACGGAAGTGAGGGGACGTGCGCGCAGAGGACGTGCCGAGCAGCGCTGGCAGGGAGCCGACCTTGGAATTGATCTCAACAGGCTCCCCCTACTCTCCTCTCCTCGAAGGTCATGGTGGGAGATGCCTCGTAAGGAAGCCAGGCGGTGCCGTGAAGGTGCCATAACAGAAAGGATTAAAGAAACAAGCTTCAGCTTAATATTCTGTGATGAGCTGGGCTCAAAATATTGCACTGCCCAGCCTGAGACAGAGCTAAGAAACCTCCTAAGACGGGGGAACCAGCGAGACACTACATTGGCCTCCGTCTCCACCGACATACCAGGGTTTTCTCTCATTTGTCACGTGGGGTCCCCTGCACCACCATGTCGCATTGTAAGCAAAAATGAGATGGTCTGGAACCCTCTGCTTTAGCGGTACAAATATACGGCTTCCACACTTAAGACCAACGCTGGCAGAATCCAGCCACGTGGTGACGAAACCTCCAATAATGTCACCACACATGAAGAATGAGCTGAATTTTAGGAAAATCCAGGACTGCAAATGCCACAAGTATGCCTGGATGTAACTACAATTCCAACCTGGAAAGCCCACTCTAAGCTCTTGTAGTTCACAGCTCTCTACTCTGTTCCTTCCTGGAGAGCAGCTACAGGGAGACCCCCAAATGAAGTTACCCCCAAAATACTCAATATTTTCAATCCCCACTCTATGATACTCAGAACTGCACGGTGCAGATAACTTCACTTGAATCCAAACTCCAATTTGAAACCCAGCATAAAATGCACTCCCAAGGATACATAATTAGACAATGTTTATTACAGCGGCCTGAGTGCTTAGTGTGTGAATATGGGTTAATCTTGGATAGATTTAAAACACCACCTGCTCACTTCTGTTAAAAACTATATTATAACGGTAATTTCTGTTTCACCGAAGTACTTAATCCTTGCGTATTTGGTTTCATCTTCTGACTATGTATGTAGTTGTTTTCAGAATCCGGCCCAGCACTCCGAGAGCCTGCAGGCCGCCCTGACCTGGAATCCAGGACGTCTCTGAGGCGTGGCTGCCAGAACAGGCCCGCCCCTGGGAAGCCACGGCTGGTGGAGTCACCACGTCCCTTTCAGGACCCGGGCAGCTGAGGCTGCCCCAGGGACGGGGCTGGCGCTGGCTATGACCTTTCATGGGCTGTGAAGGGCAGAGGTAGCCGGCCTTCACCTGTGTGCTCGATCCTCCAGCCCAGAGAAGCTCCTCGGAAGCCACACCCTCAGCCTTCTCAGTTCTGTTTCCCAGAACCAAGCGGGAAGATCAGCCCTGAGAAGGGCTAGGTTTGCATTTGTGCTGCCTCTTCCACAAAGTGACCAGCTTCTTGGAGAAAGGCTTATGGATGTGAGGGCTAGAATGTGGTGAACAATATGTACTTCATGCCCGGCCACCAAAGCCAGACTCCTGCGGTCGTCTTCAGGTGACATAGGTCGGCGTCATGGCGGACACCCCAGGCTCTGGAGGGAGGTTAGCCCATGACTGCCTCCGGGAGGAAGTGTGTCTCCGTCTGGAGACATTTTGGTGTCACAACTGGGGAGGACAGGATGCTTCTGGCATCTAGTGGGTGGAGCCCAGGGACGCTGCTGCATGTCCTCGGTGCCCAGGAGACCCGCAGCAAAGAACTATCTGGCCCCAAATGTCAAGACTGGGAAGCCCTGTGCTACGGACTGATTGGTAGTGTTCCCCCAGCCCCCCAAAGTCCTATGCTGAAGACTTAACTCCCAACATGACAGCATCTGGAGGTGGGACCCTTGGGAGGCGACTGAGGTCGGATGAGGTCATAGGGTGGGGCCCTGATGGTGGGATTAGTGCCCATTACAAGGGCGGCACCAGGGAGCTCCCTCTCTCCTTCTCTCCACCCCCCGACCCTCCGAGGACACAGCAAGAAGGCAGTCGTGCACGCACCAGGAAGAGAGCCCTCACCAGACTGCACCTTATCTTGGCCTTTCAGCCTCCAGGACTGTGAGAATATGGGTCTGTTGTTTCAGGCGCCAGCCTGTGGCCTTTTGTTAGGGGAGCCTGAAAGGATGAACAGACCCTTTGCTAGCCATTTGACCTAGCGTAGTTACTTATTTCTTATTTATTCACTTAGCATCGTTATTCTCTGTAAAAGGAATAACAGTGACAGCGCCTCATTATCCAGAGGCTGGCAGGATTAAATGAGATAATAAACGGGAAGAGCCCCTGACCTGGGAGCCCTCTCTTTCCTTCTGCCTTTCCCTGTGCAAACAGCCATCTTCATAAACATCTCTCTAACCACTTGCATCTTTGACTTCACCGTAAGTCAACAAGCTCAGGATCTTTTCAGGCCACATCTGCACTGGACAATGGTCAATAAAAGGTCTCGGGCTCTTCTCCATGTGTTCCCAGAGGAGTACCCAACAGATGCAGACCTGACCATGGCACGGCCCCTCTTCCCTCCAGAGCCAGAAGGAATCGCTGCTGGCAGGACAGCATGGCACCCTCTGTGGCTTCACACTGGCCCTGGGACCGGCTGCGGGAAGTCAGGTCACCAAGCCTGCCTCTGCCTCCATTTACCCGTTTGTAAGACGGGCATCAGAACCGCGCCTGCCCGGAGGGTGAGGTCATCTTTGTAAGGTGCTTAGCGCTGCGCCTGGCACACGGTTAGTACCATGTGCTTGTTAAATAGCACCCACTGAGGCCTCAGAGACAATAGGAAGAAAGGTGGCCAAAATGAAGCCTAAAAGATCAGGAGCCTCTCAGAGGCACCTACGAGGACAGGACAATGAGGTCAGACCAGGCCCTTCCAAGGGGATTGTCCTCCACGCCACCAGATACCAGGTCCCAAGTGCCCCCGAGCTGTCCCTGGAGGCACTGGGCGCTGGCTGGGGAGGCACAGACAGAGCACCTCGGGCGCCCTCAGCCGGTTCCAGCTTGACTGCCTCTCCCCACAGACGGCAAGTGCTGCGTTGAAGGCAAAGGAATCGGAATTAAACAGAAATGAAGTTTAAGGTCGATTTAGGATATTATCTTTACAGGTCAGCCTGGTAGCAACAGGATTAAAGAGAGTCTTGTAGGAAAGCAAAATCATAATTTTAGTTTCCTCCAATAGACCAATTTATCTGCAAATGGGAAAAGGCTTTAAAGTAGAATATTCTATAATAACATATTTAAAAGATTCCTAAGAGTAGCCATTTTACACAGAGTGTATCTTGCCTTTCTGTTGGGCACATACTCTAAGATTAATTCACACATTTGAAGAGGTTAGAAGACAGATCGGAATGCAGGAGGAGGAGGGGAGCTGGGGGAAGTGTTTTCCTCGGGACACACACATAGTACGGCAGAAGCAGGCATGGAGAGGCGAATGTCATTTTCGGTGCCGTGAGAACAATTTGAAAGTGATTAGTTCTAGTTCCAGATCTGCGTACAATAACAAGAGGGAAAAAATGTTCCCTTTTGTAAAAGGTCTGAGAGGAGTACCAAAATTCCATTTACAACATAAAATACAAAATTGATTTGATTCACATCTAACATTTTAGCGTAACTAAGTAGCTTTCAGTGTCGGATAGGAATGTGTTTACTGAGGGTTAGTAGCAGGATTTTCGAGATCGCCAAGCACTTTTTGAGGAGTGAGGAAGGAGGAAGAGGATTACTCCTAAGAACCAAATGCTGAGCTGCCAACTGTTTGTTCTCCGTGCAGCAATGTCTGCGAGACACCCAAGCAGTCCAAGGAAGACACATCTGAGGGTGGGTGTTAAGCCAGCGGACAGGTGCTCAGACTCACAGACAAGGAAATGCTGCCCAGGTGGCTGGGACGAACCGAGTCGCCCCCAGGGCACAAGCACCGTCTTAGGGGTGCAGTACTGACCAAACCGGATGCCCTCATGTCACTCCCCTGCCTGTGGGAGAGGATGGCCGATGGATAATAACATGGTGAAAAGAAGCACATGACACGATGTGTCTGGAAGTGAGAAGGGCCATGAGAAGTACACAGCAGGGCAGGGAGAGCCAGGCGGCTGGGGATGGACTAGGGGAATGCGTTAGCATTTTAATAGCACGGTGTCCACCGAGCACAGTGAACAGGTGGAAATCTGGGCGAGGACTTGGAGATGGGGACGTGAGTCATGTGGTTGGTTACGTGGCGAAAATTGTTCCCGGGAGAGGGTAAAGCCAGTGATCACAGAAATGAAAGAAGGAAAGAAAAACAACAGAGAAAGGCAGCGTCCAAATGTTTCTACTATTCATATTGGGTGATGAGTTCTCAACAATTAATTTTCTCAGATACATTTAGGGCAACCAATTTGGGGCTGCTCTTAAGAGGCTGAACACTTCCTGTAAATACACATTTCTATACAATGCTTAATTTTAGGAAACTCAAAACCAATGACTATCAAGGATAAAAATCAAACACTTAAAACGTTAAGTATACTGTTTTTCAATTATTGGGGTTGTTAATTTAACTAATTGGTATTTTAAATTTGAAGCTCTCAAAATCTGTAAAATATTTATAAGAGAGAGAAGGAGTACCACACACTGACAGTGGGGAATAATAAATCTTTTCAATGAGGAAATGAAAATGTCATTTAGCATTTTTGTTATTTGCTTTCCTCTGAGTGTGTCAAATATTGTAGGGCAGCAGCAGACGTAATTAAGTGTATGGAGAAGAGAGAGGAGAGCTTTTTCCAGAAACTATGCAAATGAGAAAATATGCACAGATAATTAATTATGTGAGTGTCACATTCTGTTCCCCATTTGGGCCCAAATTTGTTGTGAGATAAGATGAGTGTG
Source organism: Rhinolophus ferrumequinum (assembly GCF_004115265.2). Taxonomy (NCBI): domain Eukaryota; kingdom Metazoa; phylum Chordata; class Mammalia; order Chiroptera; family Rhinolophidae; genus Rhinolophus; species Rhinolophus ferrumequinum. Next base: position 2,279,180 of record NC_046306.1, read on the forward strand.
TGAGGTATCTTTGATGTAAAGTTTTTGCTGCAAGCTTTAAACGTGTTTACCCCCGTTAGCCAAACAGATGCCTGAAATATGACCGAAGATTTGACACCTAATACGTCTCAGGAGAAATCAGGAGACGTGGGCATCAGTCACCTGTGGAGGCCGTGTCATGACTGTGGAGTATTTTCCACTGCACCTGATGATTCACACCTATTTTGTAGCAGAGAGAATATTTATATTCCAAAAGTAATCGCAGTTTGGAGATATTTAAACTACATTTTGTATTTTACCGAGGCAAACAAATTTGTAGGAAATATAATTATTATTTATAACCTGGTTGTTTACCGCAGTAAATACTAGACTTGAACAAGCTTGAGAGAAACTGGTAATTGTCCAAATGAATTTCTGTGGTACGCGTACTTTGAGAGGCAACCAAGTTCATCGTACTTAGAAGACCGAACAGCCTGGTGACCATTTATGGATGATTATGACGCACTTTGGGAAGCTCCTTGGCTTGGTTGGCTCATCGATGGTCGACAGTTGCCGTCAGCACTGAGCAACCTCAGTTCCGATTCACACACCCACCTGCCGGTGAGTCCCCAGACCTCCGCTCCTTTAATCATCCACTCCCCACACCCCATCCTGCTTTCTCTATGCCATCATTCACACGGTCATGTTCTGAACAAAGAGCTAACACTGTGCCCAGATGTTAAGCTCTGAAAGGCTGGGGTTCCATGCAGATTTGCACGTCCTCACACACTCCCAAATATGGGGTGCACTTGTGTCAGGAGCAGCTCCTGGTCTTAACTGTTAGATGGGATGGCAGCACTGACCACCCCCCCCCCACACACACACACAGGATTGCTGAGGCCACGATTTACTTGTTGAGTTTCCCGGGCCGCACACACCTGCCTCCAGGCTCGCAAGCCACAGCTGCTGGTCAATTTTTCAGCAAGCCGCCGGTATGCGCGTCTGCAGTAAATGGACGCCAGTTTTCACGGTGAGAGGGTCAAATGCTCACTTCTCAACTCAGCTGTGTAACTTGGCTCCCCGCAGGGAACATCAGACCAGAAAAGGGATTTCAAGTCCCTCTGTTCACAGATGTGTGGCGAAGCCTGTGTGACAAATGGGCCATGTCCATGGTCGTCTTCCCATGACCATTTAATTTCCCAAATCAAGTGTTCCGACCTTGGTACTGAGGCCTGGCCAGCAGTAACACCCTGTGCTTTTGCTACAGAAGCAGTGTCTGGCATGTGCCCTCGAGGCTGTTCCAGGCTCCCGCTCACACGTGGGTCGTGACACTACGTTGAAGTCTTGTCCCTAGAGCTGGCTCCTTCACCCCACGCTGCAGGCCATGCAGAAGCGACCACATCAGATAGAAGAACACTGATCCCCCAAAACTAGTCTCCACTACAGTAAGTGATGTCTTGTCTGCTGCTCATCTAGAATTCATCTAAATTGCTTGCCCAGGATCTGACAGCTCCGAATGCTAACAGAGATGGTGCATTTTATTATCTTTTAGCTACAAGTTCTGGGACATGTCATCAAAGCTGATGAGGGCTGCATAGACTTCCCCCTACTCCCTAGTTTCTTGTGTGTAACCTGTATGAATGCCTGCACACATACACACACACACACACACACACGCACACACGCATACATGCACACACACACGCACACATTCACACACACGCACACGCACACGCACGCACATGCACTTTGGGTGTCTTCCGTTCCTGTTGCCACTTAAGCAGTCCTTCCCGTCACATGCTCCGCCTTCTTCAAGACTGACACGCAGCTCTTTGCATTTCAACAGACATTCACGCAACAAACTCAGATTCACAGAACAAACTGATGGCTGCCAGATGGAGGAGGTTTGGGGGGCTGGGTGGGGAAGGTAAAGGATTCAGAAGTACAAATTGGCCGCTATAAAATGTAGTGTACAGCACAGGGAATATAGTCAGTAATATTGTAATAACTACGTGTGATGCCAGCTGGGTAGTAGACTTATCGGGGGGATCACTGCATAAGTTATATAAATGTCTAACCTCTATACTGTACACCTGAGACTAATATAATATTGAATGCCAACTGTAACTGAATTTTTTTTTAAATTTAAAAGGTAGACATTCATAGGGATGGTCATTGATTCATCCTTTGACTCATTCAATAGGCTATTATTTATTGAGCAACTATGATGTGATAGAAACCGTTTAAGGTGCTGAGTGTACGTTTGAAACAAAACCATCTTCAATCTAGAGACGTGCACGGACGATACCCAAGCAAGCGTACAAATAATCATATAATTACAAAGTGTGTTGATGAAACCCAGTGTAACCTACACTGTAACGGGTCCCAGGTTCTTGCTGGATAGGGTGGTCTGGGAAGGGGCCTCCGAGGACATGGCATTTAAGCCTATTCTGTGGGATGAGAAGGAGTGACCCCATGAAGGCGGGGGGGATGGGGGTGGGGGAGGAGGGGTCAGTGTCTCCCCCGTAGGTGCAGCAAGCTGAGGAAGAGCCCCAAAGCCAAAGTGTAATATGTCTCGAGACAACCCTTCAAGGGGCAGTGGGAAGCATGGGTTTAGCCGACCGGAATCTGCTGAGGGCCGTAGAATGGGTTTCTATTGCTGAAGGATCATTTGTCTTTCTCAACACATGGAGCCTGCGATAAACTGTGCACGTTAAGTCTTTTCAGCCATTTTGAAATATGAATGTGTGGGGTTGTTGGAGCCATGGGAAGCCAGGTGCCTCTGTCACCACAAGTCCCCAGGCGTGGCCCTTTCTGAGGTGGCTGTGGTCAACAGTGGGCCTTTCGGATGCACTCTGCCTGAAGCCACAAGCAAAGCGCCCCAAAGAGGTGACTGAACCCCAGCAGCGGTACCCACCTCCAAGGACAGTCCTCAGAGGGAAGCCGAGACATCACCTTGGCATCTCCACTGGTCCCAGGAAGCGCCCGCATGCCAAATGAGCCACCCCATCAGGAACTGGACGTGAGATCAAGGCCGACCCAGAGGGGCCAGTGAGAGGAGAGCCCAGGTGGCCTGAGAGGTAACGCTGGGCCTGAGTGAGCAGAGGGGACAGACCACGTCTCCCTTGGCTGTGCTTTCAGCAGCCACAGAGGCCAGTGGGGACTGGACAGTGGCCTGGCCAAACCCCAGGAGCGGCATCTCCGCAGAGCTCGGCCAAGACCCCGGTGGTGGCCCAGGGTCCACGTGCCACTCTGAAGGACCCACTGCCATGAGCTCCTCGTGCACCTGACATGTCTGGGGAGAGGCAGAGGGAAGAAGTTCCGAGCTTCCACCTGCAGGGACTGATCCAAGCGGAAGGGTTACCCTGGGTGAGTGTTAACTGGAGTCTGTTTCTTGCTAAGCGGGGGTGGACACCACGAGCAAGATGGCGCAACTTAGGGACACACCTAAAAGCCGGCGTTTCCTCACACTGGTCTAGTGGGTGTGCACTGCTGCCCCTGCCCGTTGAGTAGCTCCTGCCTGCTGTTCACGACAGATGCCATGAAAGGGACAAGGAACAAAGAGCTACATGAACAGAAAGGAACCGAGCAAGTCGCGGAATAACCCACATTTCCTCATTCGGTGGGTGCAGCAACGAGGGACGACGCTACGGAGACTCTCCTCCAGGACAAGGGAGTGAGGCTTCTCAGACGCCCCTTCAGACGCCAGGAGCCCCCAGCGTTGCCATGCTGCATCCCCACTCGCCCAGCACACCTTCTCTCCACTTGGGTTGAAATGCTTCCCTCAATCCCAGGCGCTGACACCGTGGTGAGATTTCTGTCACATTCCCACAATCCTGTGACCCACAGAGGTACGGTGGTTAAGGTCCAGTGCTCATCAGATGCTGATGCTCAGAACAGACCCCCACACCCGAAGGAAAAGGGCTCAGCCAAAAGCAGCTTTTGCTGTCTTACCTGAAAATTGCGTGATCTCAATGCAGTTCACGAATGAGGGAAACTTCAGGAAACGTGGCTTTTGTGAAAGAGCAGCTGCAGCAGCCCCTCCTGCAACCAAACCATTAATATTTCAGATATAACTGGAAGTATAGGCTGGTTTTAAAAAAAATTTTTCCCCAGAATTATAAGGAGAGATATAATTTGCACAACGTTTACTATAGACGGTGGGTTTTAAGGTAAATTTTCTAAGTATGGATGAGAGGCAAGGGTACATCTTTTTGTCCCTGATTCAAGTTAGATCGTAAAACCTGGCGAGTTTTACGAGGCATTAATGCAAGGCATTTCCAGGCTGGGCCTACACTGGAGCAGCTCTCTCTGATAAGCATAATCTTCTCCCCACATGCGAGCTTTTCAGACATAATAAAAAGAACTGTCAGTACAAGTGTAAAAGAATGTTGTCTTACCAAGTGGGAATGAAAATGAGCCCGGCCAGGTATAGTGTCACACCACTTTATTGGAATTTGGAAATCAATATGTGCCTGACTTTATCTTTTTCCTCCAGTTAATCTCTCGAAAAAAAAAATAATAATAACACATTTGGCAAAGGAAAATGAAGCCTCGGTTCATTGTCGGTAGTCACTGTCAGATTTCCTATGTGATTTTTTACGGCCCATATGAACCTGTATTTAGGACACTTAGGATGGTCCTTCTTCCCAGAAAAAGCTGGGGTGGATAAAGCTTAGAGGACTGCATTATTTTCTTATAGCAATCTGTCTTCATTACCCAATGGATAAATAAGCAGAACCATCTTTTTCTTTGTTGCTTAATTTGATGTATCTGTAAATGCCAGGTGGATATTCTAGTAGGAACTGTTCAGATTCTTCTCTGATATATCATTCTGAGTCAGAAAGTAACGTTTCATTGGTTTTCTTTAGCGTTATTTCCAGATATCCCACACGCTTGTAAATACCGGGATTCTGTACCTTACACACAACTTCTGGGATCACTGGCAAGAATTCACTGCAGTTTTATTGTTTAAGTGGGAAGCTGTTTGCAAGCCTGGCTTTCAAGTCAATGTTTTCCTTTGGGAACAGAAGGTGCAAAAGTGAAAATATGTCTCACTCTTTCCTTAAAATGGGACCTAAAAATGTTTTCTCAGAATGCATCATGCAGATCTGCGTGCGATTTCTCCTAGATCGTCTCAGGAGGCAAAGAGCAAAAAGCAAAATAATATCTGAAAAAGCACCAGAGGGCATGGTCATAGTGGGTCTATTCTGATAAACTCTCAGTGGTCGAAGAAAAAAAGGTTATGTTTTCAGAGCTTCTTTATTTGTGTCCTTTTCCCCCAGAGAAATATATGTATGAATCTTTATTGCCAAATCGGAAGCAAAAGACGCAATTCAGGGAGTAGAGGCCAGTAAAGGCGGAAATAACCCAGATTGTGTCTCAAGAATTCTAAACACTGTTTGTTTATTTATTGGAGAGATACACATCCTCGTTAAACAAGGAAAGGTTCAATAAAACCCGTTTCTCTGCAAAGAGCAAGCTGTTCAGTGTGAGACTTCATCTGACCTGGAGCACTCGTGGGGATTGGCTGGAATCTGACCCAGCACCCATTTCCACAGGAGAGGGCAGCTAACCCCACATCTGGAGCTGGACATTTTCCAAGAAGACAACAGCTGCCTCTCAGTCTTGCGAGGTTAACGTCCATGTGCACAGATTTGTGCGTTTTTCGAACTCTCTTTTGCATGGTAATTAGGAAATGTCCAGCAATTTTCAGGGGATCTTTAACCTGACATTATTTGGGGGGTTGTATAAAAGAAACAATGCATCAAACTGTGACAGTAAAGCTGTCTGCTATCGAGCAGGCAAATGCGGCCACATTCTCTTACACAGAAAGCCATGATCGCCCAGATATGTCAGCGGTATGTCTGCAATCTCCCCGGACTCCCAGGGAGCCATGAGTCCCTGAATCTCCATGACTTCTGGGAGGCGGTGCTTCTCCATGGACAGACCCCACCCTGCTGCCACAGCTGAGTCCGTTTCTCTGCTGTCTTAGCACTCAGTGAAGAGTGGGACTGAATCCAGTTACTCCGTCGCTACTCATGAGTTCTCTACCAAGCAGAGAAAAGTGCAAGTCTGCTAGGGCGGCCTCAGCAACGGGCCACAGACTGGGGCCTTTAAGAAAATACATTTACTTTCTTACAGTTCTAGAGCTGGAAGTCCAAGATCAAGATGTCGGCAAAATTGGTTCCTTAGAAGGCCTCTCTCCTTGGCTTGTAGGTGGCCGTCTTCTCCCCTTGTCATCCTCTGTGCGTGTGTCTGAGAACTGTCTCCTCTTATAAAGACTCCCGTCCTACTGGATGAAGACCCCACCCACACGGCCTCATTTCACTTTAATCACCTCTTTACAGGCCCATCTCCGAATATGGCCACATTCTGAGTCACTGGGCGTCAGCACCTCAACAAGTGAATTTGTGGGGGGACACGATTCAGCCCATAACACTGTCTGTGTTCTGATTCACGGCTGAATTGATGTGACAGGAGAAGACGGTCATTCCACCAGTTAATGAATAACCACTGAGCACGTGGGGAGGCGTGAATGTGGCAGGTGCTGAGGGGGGTTGTGAGCCCAGCCCTGCCCCCAGGAGGCTTCCTGGTGAGCAGACAGCAGACGTCTCAGAGACAGGACGCTGAAGGATGAAACGTGGGAGAAGACCACCTTGAAATAAAGGTTTAAATTTTGATGAAACATTTTCTCTTCTGTCCATTAAGCAAAAGGCATTCTTTATTTTCAGAGGCAACATTCAAGAGAAAGCAAGAACAAAATCTAACCCTGACCTGGGCCAGCTTCTCCTTGTGTGTCTGAGTTTGAAGCGCTATTGTTTCTGGCTGAAATATTCAAACCGGATGAGAGCACGTAACACAGGCCGTGAGTCACGGCCGACAAGACTTCAGCCGCCCTCAGCGGTGTGAACACGACTGGGGCCGCGGATGTTATGGAAGTGATTTCCTGGCAAAGCCCAGTTGTTGTTACTTCCTCTTTCCAGCGTTTGGCTTTCTACCAAGTAACGGGAAATTAGTAGAAACACATTGAAAACACTATTGTGAACAGGTACGTGATTCAAGCAGCCGACGTTTAAGTGACAGCTGAAGCATGAACGCAAATACTAGCAGATAAATGTGTGTGTAATTTTAGAGTTAATAATTACATTGCATAATTTTCTTGGGAAGAAGAGTTTATAATAACATTTTCTAAAAGTGCCAAGCAAAGTAATTCCACACTTGGCAGGCCTTAACACTAAACAATTTGGCAAACACCTCATTAACCAAGTTCTTAGGTCAAAGAAAGTTTTTATTTTATTTAATTCAGGAGATTAAATTTAAAAAAAAAATAGGGCTGACTTTCTTATTTTATGGTTCCATCATTTTTCTTGTAATTACAATTTTACTTAATAATATGATGCAAAATGTGATTCTTTCTTAAGAGTCAACAAGGTAAAAGGGAGGTGGCCACCTCGTTTACGGACGTCCAACCGGATTGATTTTATGGACGTCCAATGGGATTGATCGTAACAAGCGCCAGAAGCCACCATGGCAGTTCTGAGTCCCAAAGAGCTAGTCATAGCTGCCGTCTCCATGGAGGCAGGACTCAGCGTTTCAGTCTGAAGCTTGTGTGCAGGCGCTTAGCTGACAGCTAAGGAAATAATTTTGAGGACGAGGACATATTTTGTGAATTTGACCCTATCAGGGGGAGAGAGTCCTGGGGCTGGTCCCGCTCTCGGTTTTGTCCTATGACTAGAAGGTCCTGAGAGAGTTGCCATTTAAGTGAACGATTCTTCATAGAAATGACCAGGATGTACCCATCTGCCCTCCCGAGGCTTCCATGTATATCATACACTTGCTTTTCAATTCCAGCTGGTAGCTTGTTAAGAGGCGAAACTGGGAAAAGAGCCCAAATGGACCAGGCTGGGTAGGGGGGCAGGGGAATCAGATGGGTTTGACGACTGTTCGTTTGTGGATTTGGTTGGTTACTTACCGAGAGATCTCACACGTTTAAAACTACTTTTAGATAAATTATATGCATTTATTTTAAATTTCTTACAAGTGAAAGATAAACGAAAACCACGTGGAATACCAGCACTTAAAAATGCGAAAGGATAACAAACAGTCACAAGCCCACTCCCACGGCACCTCATTCCCCAGGAGGCGGTGCTTCTCTGGGCCTGACCCACTCACCCTCCAGGTTCTTTCTATCTGAGGCAGTCGGTCTAACCTCCCAGAAAATAGAAACATACTATGCATGGGTTGCATCTTGTTTATGTCACTTAACAGCTCAAACTCAGCAAATTTCCCACGTCAATCCATAAAGAATCTTCCTAGTGGAATACGTCGGCTTTGTTCTGTGGACGTAATCATAACTTATTCACATAGTCCCTGTTGATGGATGTTTATGGAATGTCCATTTTATGCACTTAATCCTGCAAAGAAAATCATTGCATGTAGGTCTTCGCTTACTGTTTCTTTAAAGGAGACACCAAAAGTAGAAATTCCTTCATCATAGGGTCATGTACATTTTTAAGTTTGATACATTTAGCCAATTCACTCTTCACGGTGGTTGGGCCCTTTCATGGTCCTGCCAGCAGTGGACGCGGCCCCGTGTCCCCACCACTCCGGCATCTGTGAACGTTACTGACCTCTCGTTTGGCTGTTTTACAGGCAATAAAGGTATTCAATTGATGTTTTTCTTTTGCATTTATTAATTACTGGTGATGTGTAGAGTCTTCCCGTGGGCTATTATTGAGTTTGGCTCTGTTCCTGGCCCCAAGAGTGGAATCAATGGAAGCCCCTAAGATTGACATTATCATTATTAACATTCTATTACGATGATCAACAAGCCGGACGATGCTGGCTCACGGGTAAGGAGCTCTTCCCCTTTCCTGTCATTGACTTTCATCGTAACGATTCCTCATGTGCTTATTCACGAAGAACGTACTAAGCATCCAGCCCGCAACAGGCTGTGTAGTGAGGAGGAGACAATGAAAACCGGCCCGTGGCTTCACGGGTGTGGGCACTCTGTCACCTTCACACTAGAGAAGAATAAACCACGAAGGATGGGTGTGGAGCGCTTTAACGCCACGGAACCCAGTGAGCACGCGGGAGTCAGGACACTGGACCCAAGTCCGAGCGTCCATCACTCGGAAACAGACAGGAAGGCCATGTTTACTTTCCCGCTGGGGAAACAGTTCCGGAGTCACGATGTGTAGTGCACCAGCCAGACTTCCATCAAAACTAATTAAGCTAACATTCATATGTGGGAGGGGTGGTCACTTGCTAAAACAATGTTTGCTATTATATTTTAATTTATCCCATCACTACCCTAGCCATGCGTTGGTTACTGCATGTCCAATATGAATGATAACATCTTCCTATGATAACAGCAAAAAACACCAACAGGTGACCTCTGAAAATCATGTTTGAAAACAGATAAGTGCATTTAAGTATAATTGATTGCACAAGTAATAACGCCCAAAGTGATTACACAGTCTAGTACGTACAAAAGTAATTACACTTCAGAAAATCAAAATTAATTGTACACTTCTGGTGCACTTTAAGGCTGTTGACAATTTTATTGTAGTGCTTCTAATGAAATGAAAATTATTAATAATTGTTCCTACTTGAGTGTGACAAATTGTCATTTGGCTGGAAAGGCAGAAGCACCAGCAGCACTGCCAATTATAATGCTTGTTGCAAGTGGCGGGTGGGTATTAATGTTCAAAGTGGTATCAGGCATCTGTATTATTCCAGCGACCAGCAGCCGACAGGCCGTAGCTCCTGAAATGGATGTGTGTGGATGTCTGCAGAATTTTCTCCTTCTCTAGAACGGCCAGGCGTGTACATTGCAAAGGACTGCATGAAGTGTGAGCGTTAACTCAGGCTCACACACCTGTGGCCCGAGGGAGGTCACCAAGCCAGGTGGACGTGGCAGGAGAAAGCCTCCTTCACACAGGCAACTGTCATTGATCCCACTGGGTCTTCTGCGATACATTAGGAAAACAAGTGCCCCACTCCTGGGCACCCAGTGACAAATGAAGACTCTGTACTTAGGAAATTTGAAATGAGTCATTTTCAAAGAAAAATATGCCTGGTGTTCACAGATGGGTTTTTATGTAAATAATAAAACAAAAATTAAATTAAGCAAGTGGCCCAGTTTCAAGGGACACAGGGATAGCCCATAGGTTCGGGACTGGCCTGGACCTTAGACCGAGACTCTTTTTTTCCCATTGTGGCAAAATACACATAACATAGGATGGACCACTGCTGGCATTTGGGACTTTCCTATTGTCGTCCACCATCACTCCACCAGTTCCAGACCTTTCCGTCATCCTAAAAGGAAACTCGTACCCACGGGCAGTTGCCCTTCAAACCTCTCTCTCCCGGCCCTAGGCAAGCCCTAATCTGCTTTCTAGGGGCTCAAGGGAGTGTGGACAGTGGCCTTTCCACCCACTGCCATGTCCACCATGCCCACGGCAGGCCTGGAGGCCAAGATGGGCTCAGGGGTTGCTCACTGAATGGACGAGGAACCACGATGGTGTCCAGATGGCAGCAGTGGGCTACATGGACCTAGAAAGTACGGTGTGTTCTTGACTCTGAACTGCACTCACACCCGTGACCCGTCACAGCCGTGGTGACAGGCCTGCAAGGCTGGCATCACAGTCTGCATTAGGGTTCTCCAGGGAAACAAAATCGAGTGGTGTGTGTATATAGAGAAGGTACCAGGGAGAAAGAGAGGAGGAGAGACACAGATTTGAAGGAAGTGGCTCATGTGATCGTAGAGGCTCAGTGAGTCCAAAGCCCTCAGGGGAGGCCAGCAGGCTGGAGACTTGGGGGAGAGTGGCATTTCAGGTCCAAAGGCCGTCTGCTGGCAGAACTCTCTCTTGCTCTGGGGAGGTCAGACTTGGTTCTATTGAGGCCTTCAACTGATTGAACGAGGCCCACCCACACTATGGAGTGAAATCTGCTTTACTCAGAGTCCACCCATTTCCACGTTCATCTCATCCACAAACAGCCTTACAGAAATATCCAGAACAATATGTGACCAAATATCAGGGAGCTGTGGCCCATCCCAGTTGACACATAAAAATTGCCCATCACACGTTCTGCTTCCAAATTGATGTGTCCTTACCTTTCCGAGTCAGGAACTCAACTGACAGCAGCAAGCAATTGAGCGTCTGGTATCTGGAATCTCGAAACGGAAGTGGCCACGTGAGGGATCCTGTGGGAAATCACGTGCACCTGGGTTGGCCGTGCTAGTGGACACTCCAGAGGCACGCACGACCTCTGCAGACCCACCCAAAGAAACTCCCGAAGTGTTTACTCGAAGTCTTCTGGCAGTTTCTCATGGATACATAAGGATTATCCTTAGTTACTCAAGGAATCCATCAAGAGTTCTTCTGGCTTCCCAAGCTTTCCTTAAGAAGAAGTGTTTTCATCAGTGTTACCTACTGTTTACTTTTTCCTGTGTAATAGTCATGGCAGTGAGCTAATTACCCACAGAAAAATCACTGGAGGTCTGTGTTGACATTATCAGATAAGAATACCTGGAAAAATGTGTAACATCTCTCAAAGTGGGTATTCTAGTGCCATGTTCAGTGGGCCACGCTTTACTGGCGTTTGAATTATTTAACGTTAAAAATAATGCAAGGTTAAACAATTAGTAAAATCTCTATTTAGGCACAGACGTAAAAATGTAGGCCATTGTTTCTAGTTAAAAGTTACTCAAGAGTTGCGTAATTTCGAAGCTGTAGAGCCTGGCAATGCCAACCTGTGTCTGCAGGTCACCCACGGGCAGCTCCCCTCCCCTGGGGACAGGAGGCCTGGCCCGTCCGGTAGGATGAGTCCTGAATCCGGCGATCTGGGTCCAGAGCAGAAGCCAGCCTTGTTAAGAGGCCAGCTAGGAACCTACACATATGGACTCAAAGGACAACCCGCCTGTGAGAGCCCCCTGATGTCACGTGGCCTGTCCTGAGCGGCTTTCTCACGGGAGGGTCCAGCCTGAGAGCTTCTGCACACCCTTTGGTTTATGTGTCCTGCTGATTAGTCTTCAGGTAAACCACCCTCTGCCTGAGACACCTGTACGCGCGCGCGCACACGCACTAGCTGGATATTGATGGCTGCAGGGCCTTCAGCCAGCTGGCACACAGCCTCCTAATTCTACTCCTCGGGACTTCGTCTTCATGAAATGGAGGCTTGGTCCCGTGAAGTGTGTGGAATCACAATGTCTGGGAAGAACGGGGGCTCTCACTCCCTCATATACAATTTAAATTCAAGAAAAGAAAATGTCAAATAGACAAAGGAAGTGCGTCAAAAACTGACTTTCTCATAAGGACAATTCCATGCTTTTGTGAAGCAGGAACAGCTGTGAAAGCGTTTCCCCCCAGTGCCCCACCTGGCCGGTAGCCTAAGCCGGTGTGGCCAGCCTCTTCCTGAGTCCGCAGTCCAAGGCCAAACTCAGACAGATGAAAAGCAGGTACTGCTTGTGTTTTGCAGGTTCTTGCCATTTCCCCAAATCTCTTCCTTTCATTTAGATGCTAACATGTGGATTCCCAGGGCCCCCTGGCCTGCCCTCAGCTGCTGGGGAGCAGGCTTTCTTGTGGGGAGACAGGCTGGAGGGCTGTCATCACTGGCCTGGGAGGGGTTCAGAGCCTTGGTCCTGAAGTCTGAAGCCCAGGCTGCCCTCTGCCCTGGGAGCCCTGGGCAATTCACTTCTCTGAGCCTCGCTGTCTGATGCATCCTGTGTGGGTGTGACAGTTAGGGGGACAGTGCATACTGCCATCCTAACTCAGACACTCTGGGCGGCCAAAGGGGGCCAATCTGTAATTATGCAATGGAAAGGGGACTGCTCCGACAGAGCAGGTCTTACAATAACCCCGCACCCCGTCCTCAGAGGATCACTGCACACATCCACTGACATGGCGGAACGGGGGAGGCGTGTACGGTCCCAGAGAATGTGACTGTCACCAGTGTGGTCACTGCCACACCATTAAATGTCAAGTAGGCATGAGAGTCCTTGCTGTGTTAGCGGCACTTTTGCAGCAGGAGGGGGCAAAGCTGTGGGGGAACCGTTTTCACACGGTGACGAAACCACAGTGTTTGGCCCGTTATTAGCACAGAGCGTCTCATTGACGGGGGAGCCGAGAAGCGGAGGAAGTCACCTCTTCACTGGGGTCTCTGGGCTCCTGAGCCTCATCCACACCCTGTCTCACCAGGAGCGTGTCTCCTGCCCCACAGGCCCTGCCCTCGGTGGCCGCGCCCTCAGGGAACGTGGCAGGCAGCGTATTTCCCTGGGCTGGGCTCTGACCAGCGTAGGTGGGACACCTTCTGTCCTGGGAGGAACAGGTGGAGGGTGGGCGCCAGAGTCGCTCCTTCTCACCTGATTTTTGGCCTGCCAGTCGGTGCTATTTGGGAATGGGAAAGGAACAGGGCAACCGGACAGCCTCTGCTGAGACACTACATTTCCATAAAAACACAAATTCTGCCTGTTTGCTTGACGCTAAACTTTCAGCCTTCTCTCAGGAATGTGTTCTTCAACGAGTTTATTTCTAAGTAAACATTTTCCTGCAGCTGTTGCTCCCTTTTGTACAAAATCTGTAACTGCGCAGGTCTTTGCACATTTTAAGTGGACACAGTTCTGTGACGTCTGGCATGTGAATTCTGTGCCAACAAGGATTGAGGCCTCAGCCCACCCGTGTCGTGTGACCAGAAGACAGGCGCTGTCATAAATGGCTCAGCCCACGACAGGAACAGGTGAAACTTTCCAGGTTGAAACTCCAGCCCTGTGAGGGCAGCGTTGCTAGCTGCCACACAGTGTGCCAGTCCCCACCTTCTTTTTGCTGTGACACTCCGATGTGGCCTGGGACAGCAATGTCTCAAGCCCCCGCGACCAGAAAGAGAAGGTCACAGAGGTGTTGTGCCCCCCACCTCGTGTGGATGAACTGCTGGTATAACAAAGCCATTGCACAGAACTCAAACGAGCAGACAGACACTGTTCATTTAAGCAGTTATAATCAGTCTGGTGCTTGCACTTGAATCCAGGGAGCCTTTGCCCAAAACTAGTGGTGATTAGAATGCACTCAGTGACTTCAGATCCAGAACAGTGAGCTGTCCCAGGATTTTCCTTATGATCCCAGGAAGACGCTCCGAACCCTCTGAGACTCAGTTTCTTCATCTGTAACTTGGGCACATTAATAATTACATGATGAAACGTTCGCGATCATTAAATGGGGTGATGTCTGTGAAAGTACTTTGTGGCTGTCAGCTATTTGTTGGTGCACAGACTTGACCTAGACCAACAGATGGAGGAAAGGTTCAGAATGTGGTTTTTCAATTGAGAAAGGGAGAGAGGGATGTGAATCAATCTTCCTCTGCCTCCCTCCTGCTCTCTGCCCACTCTGCTCTCCATAAACAAACCCTGGGCTGCTCCAGCAGCATCTCCCAGGAGGAAAGCCGGGAGGGATGCACCTTGTTTGTCACAAGTCCTCCGGAAGCTTCCCCACCCTGAGACTGACCTGCTGATTCCTGGACCTGAGAGCAAGTGGCCTAACTAGTGAGGAGGGGGACAGGCAACCGTCAGACAGCCAGGGGTACAACGGCCCCATTCGAATTTTGCTCCTAATTTTAGAATCAATACTTTTTATGCATATAATTTACGAGGTTAGTAATGTCGGCTTTGAGGCATGAATAATAATCTATCATTAGCACAACACAAGAGAGATTTGGTTTTCTATCTTAACACTAGTTCTGAATTGCTTTTTCCTGAAGTTAGGAACACGAATGGTGTGTTTTGGAAAAGTTCAAAGACACCTGTTTCCCAGCGTTCCCACCAAGTCTCACTTTGGTGACAGGATTAATGAAACAGACACTTTCCTCCTTGTTATCTAATTAACTTAATCATTTATTGAATTCTGGAGTTCCCTTGTCAAAATGAAAGACCTTTCCCTAGTTATTACACCATAATGCTAATCTCCATTTCAATACAATTAAATATGACTCAACTTAAAGAAAAAAATTTTAAAGTAAAACCAAATGTCAGGGACTGACTTGTCTTTAAAGCAAATGATTTCTTACACGCAAAAGTGTTGGTGGTAAAATACAATGGTCGTTATTTGCAGGCCAACCTGTCATCCCAAAGGGAGAACTTGTCTAAATGAGAATGGAGCATCGGCCCAGAAGAGTCTCTGCTACAGGAAGTGTAATGCAAGACACATTGTTCCTAAATTAGTTCCTAAGAGGTGGACAGTTGAACTACCCCTCAAATACAACGTCAGGACAGACCGCCAAGGAATAAACAATCCTTTGATTGTGAGATTCAAGAACAGACTGCCACTCTGGGGGTGGGCCGATACCGGGCTTTCCTGGTTCCAGTGGGCTGGGCTCCTGTGCTTTTAAATAAAGTTTTATTGGAACGTAGCCATGCCATGTGTTTACGTGTTGTCTGTCGTCATTTTGGCACAATAACCGCGGCAGATGAGCAGTTTCGACTGAGATAGCAAGACCCTCACAACCATGGCAGAGCTACACAGGAACTCACGACGCGGGTACACTGCAGTTCTGAGGCCTCCATTCCAGTTTGGTCACCATTACCAATGTTAAAAAAATAGAACACACACACACACTCACACACTCTCTCTCTCTCTCATTCACTCACACTCACACTGTGCAAACAGAGATTTGGAGCACTCATTTAATAATCGAAATACACCACCACAGATTAGTTTTCCTAAGTAATTTTTCTCTGTGACAACATAAATGTACTTGGTGCCACCTGTGGCTCATGGACCGCACGACGGTGTGCCTGTCTGTTTATTGACTCATTTTATCACATAAAACTGACATGAGCTTCTTATTAATCTGTCCCCAAAGGATCAAAACGCTTTGATAAATGTTAGTTCCTTGAGGTCTGGGAAGAAACGAAACGGTTAGTTAAATGTACTGTGACGCTGAAGGAAAGCCTCTCATTCCATTTAACTCGAGAGCCAGCGAGATAAATCCAGGGGACCCATAAAGTAAACGACACCACACTTTCTTAATGGCCAATTAGGGCCCACTTTCCTAAAGCAAATAAATAAGAAAGATGTGCAGAGGAATTTGGGGGTTTCATTAGTTGGTTAAATCCTCAGTGGGGCTGTGTACGTTGTATATGGATTATGGCGAAAATCCATTGCTGGAGGAACTGTAATCGGGGGGCAGAGACGGAGGACAGAATAAACTCATTTTCCCGGACGGAGGTGAAGGCTCGCCATCTAGTACCAGACTCACCCGGGAGCTTGTTACAGTGCATGCTCCCGGGTGGACCCAGGGGAACCCGAGGCTCCCTGACGCGGCCTCGGCATTCTGGAAAGCTGCAGCCCTCCTTGCAGAACACCTGGACGGGTGTCCTTTGCTCCATCAGCCCCACGGCTGCTCCCTCTTCCCACAGGCCACAGACCTAAGCCCCATTCTAACCGCTTTAATTGCATGTGGCCCTTTCTGCTGGTTAGGGAGCCCAGCCCCCAGCGTCCCAGATGATGCTTGGGTCTCCTCCCATCTGGCTGCCCCCACCTCTCACACCTCAAGCTGACCCCCCCACACCTCCCCCTGCCGTGGCGGCCTCCTCTGGGGTCCGCGACCTCCCAGCCTGCACAGCACTGTCCCTGTCTGAGGACTCCCGCCCTAGGGATATGGCTCAGCCTCCCACCCTCAGGCCTTTCTCAAGTCCCACCTCGTCAGAGGAGCCTGTCCTGGACCCGTGAAAAGTGCAGGCCCCTCGCTCTGCGGCAGCACGCTCTGCTCGACTCTCTTCACAGCGGTGCGACCTCCCGCCCACTCCTCCCTGCACGCGTGTGGCTGTGTGACCCGCCGCCCCCAGCGCTAACACTCGAACTCCCGAGGACACTCACTGAACTGTTTACGTGGACGAATAAATGATTTCAGTTTTCACACAGATTTGACCTCCCAACAGAGCGGCACCCAGGGGCCGCGTGGCCAGTGCAGGGCTGCGGTCTAGGGGCCCGTGTCCCGTCTCCTTTCTGAGCGTCTCCTTCATGAGTTTCAGCACATCTCCTCTTCACCATGGAGCCTCCAGGGAAGGTGGTGCCGGGGTGAACCTCTTACGTCACCAGGGAACCAGACTCGGCCCAATGTGGTGGCCTTGTTATGGGGCACTGGTACTGCTGGGTTTTGTTTTCAGGGTTTCTTTTTTTGCATCCCGCATCCCAGCCTCAGAGCTTGTGGAGAAACAGCTCACCTGACGGTCCTCAGGCAGAAAGGAAGAGAGCCCAGTGCAGGCTTCCTTCGAGGTGATGAGGTGACGCTGCTGCCACAAGCCCAGGGCTGCAGGCCGGGCCCCTCCCTCCCCATCATCCCTGGGGGCACCACCATCCATCTCCCACAGGCACTGCCTGGTAACCCCCCTCCCCTGCTTTTCCCTCAGCACCTTTCCTTTGGACAACCTGGGAAACAAATGCGAGCAGCTGTTTTGAAGCCCCCAGAGCGGATTTAGGAAGGCACTAATAGGCCCGAAGTCTCAGCGCTTGGAGACAATAGACGCTGCCCATGAGACAGTCACAAGCAATGGTCACACAGGAGAAGGAACTTCCTCGTAGCCCAGGAGGAAAGAGCGCATGGAGGGGGCTATCTGCCTGGCCTGCAGGGAGAGGACACCGGAGGGGACGAGAGGTCAGCTGCTCCCACATCCTCCAGATGGCGAGCTCAGGACTGGCCTGTCCTCTTCCAGAAGTGTCCCCCAGGTTCCCTCATTCATTTCTTCATCCACTGACGTGACAGGCAGACACTGGGCATGGAGGCACCACAAACAGGCACTTGGGAACCCACTGGGGCTTCTGCTCTCATCACTGAACACGTCGCTCCGGGATATCTAGTCTGCTTTTCAGTTCCTCCCTGTCGGAAACCTTTGATTTCCCATCAACACAAGAGAGAACTGGTGCTCTTCTCCTGCGTCCCGAAGCACGTTTCTGGGAACGAACACAGCCACACGCATGCCTGCTCCTTGCAGCTCGCCGGCTCCAGCCGGGGGAGGACCTGCTCCCTGGGGCAGAGCTTCGAGTGGCAGGTCTGCTGTGGTCTCCGGCTCGTTCTTAGGTTTCAAAATGTTGTGTTGATGGAAATAAATGTGAGAAACAACAAGATGCAGAGCGCCATGCCACATCAACGCTGTCCTGCGTACTTCATAAGGATGCGTGCACATCTATGGTCAGGCGTCAGTCACACTGGGCGGGGGGGGGGGGGTGCCCAAGGGGGCAAGAGGAAGACAGGAGGGGCTCTGGAGTCATGGGGAAATCTAATACGGAAAAGGACGTCCACAAATGGATAAAGGGATGTGCTCTGAAGAGGCCGAGAAACCCAATCTGCCTTTAAGGAAAAAAAGAAAAGGAAAGAAGGAAGAAGGAAGGGAGGGAGAGAGGGACGGAGGGAAGGAGGGTAGAAGAAAGACAAAGGCTGCTTCATTCAAACTGGCTCCCTTGATCCCCCCCCAGGGGAGCCCCACGCTGAGGAGGGGGCGGGGCACAGGACTCTGTGAGGCAGGCACACCCCTTGGGTCCAGTGGTCCAGAGAGCCCGCCCGGCTCCTGGCCTGTCCTCCCTGCGATGTGTGACACCCGCTCACACTTCCCTGCCATCTTCAGCCCGCGTCGGCTGGGATCCCGGCTCACCTGCTCGCTCGCAGAAGGAACCCTCAGTGAACGGTCACAATAAAATAACACTGGAACCTGAATAAACATGTGTGAATCGACTGAAAACAGAGACATGTTCAATGCAGGGTTTTATAAGCCCCCAAAGTTGATGGTAAGCTGGAAAAACACTCTCCTGAGTGGGCAGGGGGTCTGGGCTGGGGGCTTTTAGGTGGAGCTGACGACGTACATGCTTCAGGACCCAGTGTGCAGACCTCAGGGAAGCCCCGGCCTGGGTGTGTGCGGTCTCCCCACAGCTGGTCTCCCCACCCTCAAAGAACAGGGTTCTGTCTCCTGACGCGGCCTGCCGAGCCCTCCGTTTCATGGCAGCCACCGGCTGGCTCCAGGGCTGGGACGGGGCTGATGACCCTGTAAGTCTGGCCAGGAGAGGACGTGTATTCAGAGTGACACTGCTGAAAAACCTGTCCAAATGTCGCCAGCCACAGCCACTCCTGCCATCTGCACATCTCCGGGGCACAGGATGAGCTGGCCGCTAATTGGGCAGAGGCAGCAGTCCCTTTTCTAAGGTAAATGAGCAGAGGGCCTGGCCCCAGGTCCCAGATGTGGCTGTTGTGATGGCTTTCAGTGTCCCAAATGGTCCCCAGTGGCTGGGTTTCCGCTTTGCTGTTTATCCTTAATTGACCTCACAGATTCCTAGGGCAGCCATGCTGTCCCCAGCAGGCGATTTGAATCCTAGTGTCACACGCTGAGTACTTAAATACTGAATGCCGTTTATTTTATTAACATTATGCTCCTTTTATTTCGCCGGTACTCACAGCTAGGGCTTTATGCTGAATGTTCTCGGAAATTATATGTGACAGGGAGTGTGTTACCTATGGATTTCATTTCAGGACAGAGCGCGGGCATTACGGAATGTATTCTTACAGAGAGAAAAATCCGTTAAAACCCTGAGTGACGTCCCCTCAGCGGTAGAGGAGGGTCTGCAGGCCTGACCACAGGGCGTCCCTGACCTGGTCCTCGCAGGCCCCGCAACTGTACCTCCAAGACCCATCCTCTTGCTCACTGAGCTCATTTGTCAACTTTGTCAATACTTCTCCTTCGGAGTCCTCCCAAGCCAGCGATCACACCTGACAGAACTGCCCGCTCTGGAAGCAGCGTCCTCGTACGTTTAGATGTCCCCCCAGCCGCCAGCACATGGATTCCCTGCTGGCTTGGAGAGCTGCTCATGGCAGGATCATTGATCGAGATGCTCACTGTGCTCCCTCCATAGCTCCCACTCCTTGTTCCAAGATGGCAGCAAGACTGCTGAGCTCTGTGTCCTCACGGGAGACGCGTGACTCGAGGCCACAGGCAGAGTTACCTCCACACCCTCCTCCAATGCCTGTTACGAAATCCCAGGCGTTGTTGAGAAACTCTAATGCCTTCACCGAAGATAATGGGCTGCCTCCCTTTGGAATGCAGCCCTGCCTGGCACATTCTCCACCGTATCCAGCATGTGATGCTTTTACTGCGTGAAGCCCCCTGGCTCATTCATTTGTTCCCCCACCACACACTTCCTGAATGGCGACCAGTAGCCAGCCACGACTGTGTTCAGGAAAGGGGCTGGGCAGTCATCTCTGAACCAGCAGATCACCTTCAAAATGGCTGTGACAAACTGTATGAAACATTCATTCGATAGGGCATGCACACCTCACGCACGTCTATGGATGGCTTCTGAACATGTAAAATCACAGACACACAAGCAAGCACACTATTTAGAAAAGCAAACATATAAAATATGTGTTAAAAGCGGTTATATTTGAATGTTGGACGATCAGTGACTTTTTCCTATTTATTTTTGCATTTTCTTCAATAAAAATGCTTCGCTTTACCATGAACAGAATGAAGTATTTAGCGATACTGCACGTGCTCACTGGGTGTTGTAATCAGTAGTAATCAGTAGCGGCTCATTCCTCACATCTTAACCATAAATGCAATGACACCAGCCACACTTCTGACGCACACATCACACCTTTTCCTTATTTCCAAAACAGCCGTGTCTGAGAAACGAATAAATATTGGACCTGTGCTAATGTGCTTAGTATATCCATGTATTAGTATCACACAGAGCTCTGAAAAACTGAAAAATAGATGCAGTGTAGAAGCAATACTACTGAAAAAGAAAGAAAAACCCGACTCTATGGCAGGTATTGTGTAGGTGGTAGTTACTGGAAATATGAAGATAAGGCAGAACAGCTCTTAGGAGGGATGAAGCTTCTTGAGATTCTCTACAGGAAGAGAAGTAAAGAAAAAGCAAACAGAAGATGCAGGAAAAAAAAGAAAACTCTCGAAGGAGCCTAGAGCATTCTGTCACAGATAACACATTTACCATGTGACAAATAAAATGCACCGCCCAGTCAAGGAGTGTCTGTCCGTCTGTCCGCCCGGGGTCAGGGTGAGTGGGACGTGGGCCTCTCAGAGAGCTCCACGCTCAGCCTGGGCACTGCATTGTGTGTAGGGGCTCCGATCGTGCCACATGCAGCCCCACCGGTCCCCTGAGGTCCCCTGACTGCTGGGCCTCACTACTGGGCACCCCCACATCTGCAGGCTCTGCACCCACTGCTGCACCCCAACATCTTCACCAGATCGGCCCAGTCGAGTGTCCACCCTCCAATGGTTAATTTCATGCATCCATGTGCCTGAGTACGGGGTGGCCAGAGTAACCGCTGTCCCTGCATCTGTCTGTGAGGGTGTTTCTGGAACAGATTCACATTTGAATCTGCAGACTCAGGAAAGGAGGTGGTCCTCCCCAGGGTGGGTGGTCATCACCCAATCTGCTGAGGACATGAGTGGGACAGAACATGGAGGAAGGAGTAATCACCCTTTGCCTTCCTGCTTCCGGCCTGCCTGAGCTGGGGCATTTCATCTCTTCATGGCACCTCTCATCCCACCCTTATCTATATGTGTCAATGGTATATGTCTCCAGCCTACTGGTTCTTTTTCTCTAGAGAACCCTCATGAACACAAACCCTTTCCATCTGTCACACTGCCCCTCACCCCCGTCCCTCTCCCTAGAGTCCAAACCATTTTATCCTCTTCCCATACCTTGGCCCATAAGAGTCTTATCACCTGCCTTTGTTTTATTTATTTACTTTTTCATTATATTTCAAAACATATCCCTGCATTGTGGGAAACACTGAAGAAAATACAAAGAAAAAAAATTAATTTGCTCTGAATTCCACCAACAGGAAGAAAACAAAACAGAACAAAAGACTGTAAACAAGTCTCTGTGCTTCATGCCACAGACAGGAAATGTGTCAGTGGGACGGTAATAATGATGTCAGTTTACTGAGCTCCTACTGTGCGTCAGGCATAAGAACACATCGCATTTTATAGCTGTGAGCACCATGGACCATGCTAACCAGTATGACCCCCATTTCACAAATGAGGAAAGTGAAGCCCAGCGTTTGAAGAGACGTCTCTGCTCACACAGCTGGTGAGCTGGATGGGTGAGAACCCAGGCGTCTTCTTTGGAGCTCACATTTCTGTGATGTGCTACTTTGGCTAATCTTGTAATTTAGAGTTTTTCCTGGGCCAAGACATAGTCTTTGAAGCAGTGCTTGTGAGTACAAAAGGTTTGATCGCATGGCCACCCAACAATTAAATTTAACCAAACTCTTATTTGATATTGAGATTACTTTCTATATTTAGTTATCATAAATAAGACTGAAATGCTATGTTTATACTTCAGTCTTGAAGCCCATCCAGCTGATGCCCTTCTCCGACTCCAGGCTTCAGGCCTCAGCTGATTTGTACCACGGTTGAAGGAATTAGATTGAGAATCTCAGAGGTGCAAGGAAAAGACACGAATTCCCATTATCATTAATTATTATGCTATGTCATTCGGAAAATCTAGCCTATGCAATAACATAAGAAAAAAATCAATATAATTATTAGAAACTAGTAGATTGGATTATTTTTGCTAATGACATTATCCACCTTGAATGGCTGATAAAATCAACCAAAAGTATAAAAATAATGAGTGTCCATTAATGTGCTGAGTTGCAAAAAAGATAAACAAAGATCAACAGTTTTACTGTATCTTAGCCAAACAAGTTAGAAACGTGACCGATGAAAGGCACA
Source organism: Rhinolophus ferrumequinum (assembly GCF_004115265.2). NCBI lineage: Eukaryota > Metazoa > Chordata > Mammalia > Chiroptera > Rhinolophidae > Rhinolophus > Rhinolophus ferrumequinum. The sequence continues at coordinate 2,301,885 of NC_046306.1, forward strand.
TTCATAGCAGATATGAAAATGTAAAATGTTTTAAATCAATTAAGAAATTTACAGTATCAATATAAAGGTAATTATAACTTCAATTTTAGACTAAACAATTAAATGAGGGGTGTTACATCCTCTACTGCTGGGAGAGAATTCATAAAGCTCTAAAGATGCCAGTATTACCCTGATCACTTATGCATTTAATGAATTGCAATAAAGAGCAAGCAAGATTTTTTCTTTTTGCAATTACACGAAGTATTTTAAATTTTATGTTGAAGAATGGGTAGATGATAATGAATAATAAAAATTTGGAAAAGAAGATCAAGAAAATTTTGTCTGCAGATTACGAAATTAAAGATGTTAAAGAAGTTATGCAGTGAAATGGCAGGTGATAAGGGTGGTGAATCGATTCAGAGAGGAAAGGGGAGTTTGTACCATATAGTGTAACAAGGCTAGTGATTAGCATTTGGGATTTTAATAAATGTTCTGACCTCAGTTTACATACATGAATGAAGCAAAGCAAAACAATATAATACTAATACTAAGATAAGAGAAAATATCAACATCTAACTGGATTGCAGTTAATGTTAAAAACGAAACCGCAAAGAATGACATGTCCACATGTATTCCACAGTTCAAGGATGACATGTCCACATGTATTCCACAGTTCAAGGAAATCCTAAACATAGAGCAAGGATAAACAACCATGATACCACCAACCTCATATTTAATTATAGAAAGAATAAAATACTTTCTGTATAAAATATGCTGTAAAAAATGAAACGTATGCCATATAATTGCCAAAAAAAGGGCTTACACGACAGAAAATGCTCATCTCTTTGTATTATATATAAATTTACTAATCCTCACAAAAACAGAATAATGAGCCATTCACAAGAATTAGCAATGACATGAGAAGAATCACAGATAGCTAATAAATATAGAAGGGCCGTGTTCAAACTCAGCGATGATCAAAGGAATCTCATTTTAAACAGCCACGAATCTCATTTGTTGAACTGCCATGATGAAAATGTATGCGTTTTAAAAATAGTTTCAAGAGCTGGTGAAAACATACCAAGAAGAGTATCTGAATGCATTACTGCTAAATGTTTGAAATGACAAAATGTTCCTGGAAGACAAGTTGGCAACAGGTCTACGGAAAATCTGAAAATATTGCATGCCTTTTGGTGCAGCCATCAAATAATTTTCGTTGCTCGTTTGTTTCGGTGAAGGTTTATTGCATTTGCCCTGTTTTAAATCCTTTCTGGGTTCGTTCACGTGACCCTCACAAAGCCGGACGCAGGGAGTCATTACCACCATGGTGCCCATGTGGGGTGCTGGGTTGGGGCATGAGGCCAGTCCAGGAAGAGCTGACAGCCCAAAGCAGACTGCCGAAGCCAGAGCACAGGGGAGGGCCCCCATCACTCATACGTCCCACAAGCACAAGTCCTGGCTTCATTATTGATATGGGCAAGAAAGGGGAAAGATCTGGAGCAAGCTAGAGAACTGAAACACATACAATGTGGTAGGAGGCTGAAGGTTATAGAACGTTGGAATTATATATTTTCAAGTAAAGAAATAACTTTTTGGTCTTCTGAAAAGTTAAAAAAATGACACATAAGTAAAACAAGAACAAAACCCACCAAAATATTAGTTGTGTTGAGCTCTAGGTAAATAGAATTGGTAACTGTGTATGTGTGTGTGTGTGTGTGAGTGTGTGTGTGAGTGTGTAATTTGGTGGACACCTGCTGGTACCTACAGTCTGTGATGAAAGGAAATAAGAGGGGAGAAGAAATTAAGAAGTGTTTCTGAAAGGTTTCAAATGTACCTGAAAAGGGCCGGAGCTATTCTGAAATTAATTTTACTCACATGAACAGTCATTTATTACTAGTTTCATTCACGATGCACTTACTGCGAGAATTGAATCGAGGCATCAGAAACCTCCCACTTGTGTTGACTTGTGAAACATCTTCTACAATCGCGCTGTTGGTGATGTGTCCCTGTGGGCTGGGCACTCAGGGGCCTGAGGCCCGAGAAGGGCCCTGTCCACCGCGATGTCCTAGAATCCAGACCGGGTGGGCAAAGGACAGTCTGCGTGTGGGGAGTTGGCACCTGTTTCTGTAAATAAAGTTTTATTGGAACAGCGTCACACCCATCGGTGCCTTTGGTGGCTTTCCCACTACTGGAGCAGAGCTGAGTCCTTGCAATACAACACAGATCACCGGGCAAGCAAAGCCTACAACCTTTATTACCTAGGCCTTTCCAGAACCGTCTACTGGAGCCTGAGCTAGACCATCAAGCCAGGACCTGCCAAGGAAGTAGGTAAGAAGTGACCTGCCACCTTCAGCCGATTGTCAGACCCATAGTAGAGGCTGGGGGTTGGGTGGGCCAGGAGTGCTCAGGGAAGAAGGTCCAGGGGACTGAGGGGCGGCACTAAGGTCAAGTGAAGGGGGCTGAAGCGCTGTCCCCTGGGGCCTGAGGGACTTGGAGGAATGAAGCCTGAACAAGCTGAACGGAAAGAGGTTGGATGTGATGACAGAGGACACAGCTGTGCTGCAGAAGGGCTGGGTCCCTCTGGTGAGTGTTCGCATGGAGGTAACGTGAGGAGGGCAATAGTGAGGGAGAGGGAGAGGGAGACAGGGGAGAGGGGGAGGGGGAGAAGGGGGAGAGAGAGGGGGGCTTGGGGGGAAGTGGGAGGGGGGAGACGGGAGACGGGGAGAGAGGCCAGACTGTCTTACATCATCCTTACTCTGCCACCTGGGGAGTGAGGGCACCTGAGCCAGAAGCCGCTAGGGGGCGCTCGCGCTGGAAGTCAGGGGCCAAGGGAAGAGTTGAACCCACCTGCCAGATGGATGCCCTCACTTCATGATGGTGCAAGTGGTGACATGGAGCCCTGGTGACGGGCTTTCATGGCCTCTCCACCAGGGGCACCTATGCCAGCTTAGGAGGGGCTCTGCCCTCCTCCCTCTGCCCATCCTCCTCTCCAACCCGAGAGGTCAGAGGCCGTACTGGAACTGACAGAGCCAGCAGACAAGAAGCCCACCCAGTCCACGTGCCACCCCTGCCTCGTGGGGGCCTGAGCGGGGGAGGGGCCGGGTTTTGAGACTTCTCAGCGTGGTGGTCTTTGGTGCCTGAGCGGGGCTCTCTCCTGACGGGAAGGGATGGAGGGCTTCCCTTATCCGGGAGGGTGAGAACAGTCACGGGGTCTGGCCTGGTGTGGGGACAGAGCCCCAAAAACCAGTTTCCAGGCTCTTGGCCTCACATAGAAAGGTGCTGGCTCAGGTAGTAAATGGCCATCGACTGTGATCAAATGGCCAGCAGCTGTGGCTAGTTGGCCGTCAGCTGTAACCAGTGAGCCATTGGGCACTAATATAACTGCCGTGGCTAGGCTAGCAGAAAAAGGGGGAGCTAGCAAGAAGATGGTGGCTGAGGCTGCAAGCGGCACAGTGAGGGGTGAGAATTTGTTGCTCCTGGTTCCTGTTTCTCCAACCCAGCTGCCAGTGACAGTATAGTGGTGTGACTCCCCTACCTATGGCTCCGTGGGTGTTCCTTTTTGGCCTCACCATGTCCTGCGTTCTGGTGTGGGGAAAGGGATCAGAGAACCCGCAGGCCGCCCCACATGACAAATCCTGCGCTGTGAGCAGGATCCCCCGCACGACACCTGGTCTTTGTGTAACAGACGGGGGACACTGGTCCCACAGAGCCCGTGTGCACCCGCAGAGGAAGAAGGAAGAATGGTGTGAGTCCAGGGAGTGGTGGGGACGAGGGGGCCCCCTCCCCAGCTGGAAGGCTCTCAGAGGAGGAGCCTGACTCGCCTCTAGCTACTGATGTTTCCTGGGAATTAATGCAAGCACGGCTGTGCCAAAGGTATTCACATTTAAGAGAGCCCAGAAATCTGAAATTTTGTGCAAAATACATATTCAGCATTATATTCCTGTGTTTTTTTTCAAAGCAACTCACAGCCAACACTGAATCAAACACCTTATCTGTCAATTAGATGTTACTGAGTTCTTTGAAATGAAATCCAATCAGCACCAATATGCACATTTTAGGCATGTGTGCTCCTTTCCTTCTACTCTTTCTTTTTATACTAACATTTTGTATAATATAGATACTCTGCTGCTGATTTTAGCAACAATCTCAATCAAAAGATCTTAAAGCTTGTATAAAAAATAAGGAAAAGAAAAAGAAAACACGTAAAATGACAGCACTGTGCACACTTCCTTCTTAGCCTCATTTCTGTGATGCTCTTACTTCTCCAAATTTAAAAGACAGGTGTTTTCATGGCATCAACATAAGAATCCAACACGCTTCCTCTATGATTCAGGAAGAAGTCCGCACAAAAATCTTCCCCCTGCTCTACTTGGAAACAAACTCAGTGAGCACACCTCAGTATGATTTTGTTCAAATCACATCTTCTTCCTGTGGACCGTGGACTCTATTACTGGCTGTTCTAAACACAGTAAAACTATTCACCCGTGAAATTCACCTGCGTGAACACGCTCATCACGGAGACGTTAAAATAAAGGAAACGTATGCTGGAATTTGAATGATATTAACACTGTGCATTATAAGGAAATACTCCTTGTCAAAAAAACAAATATCAGCTGACAATAAAGCCCAATTCGAATGCAAAGCTGAGATACACGTTCAGTGTATAAGCTGAACTTGACTTTCTCTGAGTCTGTACATGTTCAAGTGATGGAAGCCAATGTGCGAATTCATTTGTTCTTTGCAAATTCACATTCTGTCCTTTAGATGCCTTTTAGTCGTTTCCGAGATGAGTCACCCCGTTTGGGCCCCCTGAGACAGCCCCAGCCTGTCTGCACTGCCCTGAGCTGGGGTGAGGGGCGGAAACCTCGGTCCTCTCCCTGTTTAATACGGCGAACGGGTTACCTCTGCACTGCATGCAACACACGGAAATAAAAAGATGCCTGTTGATTTCAACTCTTTGATCTCACACTTTCCGTCTGGCTGGAACGCAAGCTCACAGTGTTCTCAGAAGAGCCAGCTCGAGGACTCCCCTCAAGTGTGGGAAGCACAGAAGAGCCCCCCCTGCGGTCCTCACATCTCCTGCACCCCCACTTAGGGGAGGGATGCTGTCAGGTGGGCCAACCTCCCTTTTCAGAAGAAGAGTGGAATGGGGGTGGTTCAGGGGGCACCGCTGTCCCCCCAGAGTCTCTCTGCAGAGTATTTGGAACAGGGCTTGTCTGCTACACAATGCCGTCAGGACTGACTACTCCTCTCCAACACCGAAAAACAAGCAGAGCCTTCACAACCACGTCCTCCTAGGGGACTAAGAAGCAAATGTACCGGGGGGAGGGGAAGTAACGGGGGGGACGGGGGGAGAAGTGCCATCAAAAACAGGAGGAAAGGACGGCCGGCATGCCAAACTTTTGTTTTGTCCTTGGCAAACTGACGCACTGGAGGGATCTCAGTTTAACCTGATGTACTGTCTCAGAAGAAAGGAGAGAGGTCTTTTCAAATGAATGTGCAACTTATGACACAATTTACAGAACGTTCACGGACAGATAAAGAAGGTCAATGACGCCGACCCCTGTGCACCCAGGCCCCGGAGGGACGGCTCGCTGTGGAAACTTCAGACGCCCCGTTCGCTGTTGGTCCCTACCTACCCTCCACCCCACACGCTCACGGGGCTCAGTCCTACGCTGGGCATGCTGTTTGCCTTTAACCTTGTCACCCACGTAGGTGTCTCGAAATAGTACAAATAGGCCTGTCTGTTAAGGCGAATGCACTTTTCCCATGTCTTCCCACGACTTTCCTCTTTGCTCCACACTGACTTTGAGATCCACTTCATCTCGCCAGAGGTCCGACAACTGCATTTTCACCACTGTACAGGGTCCATGGTTTTAACAGACCAAAGCATAGATCCAGCCTACTGATCAGGGGTATTTTTTAGAACAGATGTACTGAAACATAATTAATTAGCATAGTTGCAGAGTTATAGAGACATCTCCATTTTCTCATTGTAGAAATTTTTAAATCACAAAACAAAGAAACAGTACCTGTTAGAAGACGCCCCTCTCCCTTCTCCCTTACAACCAGCCTCTGCCAAACACGAATCCAGTCTGTCTCCATAATTTTCCTGTCCTGCACACTTCATCTATTGAAGCATCAGAATCACACAACATATGGCTTCTTTCACTCAGCAGAGTATTTTCAAGGCTCATCCACGGTGTAGCAGGTGTCGGTACTTCATCCCTCCTGTGGCTGAGTAGCCGTCCACTGTGTGCGTATGTGACCCTGTTTATTCAGTCATCAGCTGGTGGGCAGTAGAGTGGCTTCTACTTTCTGGCTTTTGGGAATAGTGCTGCTGTCAGGTCTTGCATGGACACACGTTTTCGATTCTCTCGGGTATCCACTTAGGAGTAAAACTGCTGGGTCAAACGGTCATTCTGTTTTACGTTCTGAGGCACAGCCAAAGTGTTTTGCACGATTTTACAGCTCCATCTGCCATGAGGGTCAGATTCCTCCCCATCCTTGCCAGCACGGGTCGGTGGCGTCTTTTTCACGTTAGCCATCCTACTCTGTATGAGCTGATATCGCACTGTGGTTTCGATGTGCATTTTTCTATGAGTAATGATGAACATATTTATGTGATTATTGATATCTGTGTATCTTTGTTGCACAAAATTCTATTTAGCGTTCTGTCCTTATTTTTAGAACAGTTTTAGATTTACAGAAAAATTGCAATGACGAGTCCCCTGGTACCTCACACCCAGATTCCCCTGTTCTTCACTTGGCATTCATGTGCCACCTTCAGCTGCTGGTGGCCCCAGGTGTCCCTGACCTGTGGCTGGGTCACGCCAGTCTCTGCCACTGTCCTCACACGGCCTCCTCCCGGGTGTGTCCAATAGTGGGGTGGACAAACACTGCCTTGTGTTCACAATGGAAGCAACTGATTGGATCAGGACAGAAGTTCGGACCAGCCCAACACATTCCCTCTGCCTGTTGCTTAGAAGGACCCTTGTCATTAGGGCCTGCCCAGGAGCCCTGGGCTTTTCTCATCTCAGGATCCTTCACTGGGTCACATCTTCAAAGATCTCCTTTCCCACATGAGGTCACATTCACAGGTTCCAGGGCTAAGGGTGTGGACAACTCTTTTTTTGGGAACCACCATTCCACCCACTATAGCGACTTATGAGGTTGGACAACTAAGTTTGCGAACTCATCCTAGAAAAAGTGCTCCATACCTCATTGCTGAATATCAGTACGGTCACCTTTGAAGTACTCCCCTTAGGAAGCTATACACTGACGCCAGCACCTAGTCCACACTGCAAAGCAATTTTGGAACTCTTTTTCTGGGATGGCCATCAGAGCTGTCGTCGTATTACCCTTGATGTCCTGAATGTCATCAAAATGTCTTCCTTTCAATATTTCCTTTATCTTTGGGTAAAGAAAGAAGTCACTGGGGGCCAGATCAGGTGAGCAGGGAGGGTATTCCAATACAGTTATTTGTTTACTGGCTAAAAACTCCCTCAAAGACAGGACGTGTGAGCTGGAGCATTGTCGTGATGCAACAGCCGTGAATTGTTGGTGAAAAGTTCAGGTCGTTTAACTTTTTCATGCAACCTTTTCAGCACTTCCAAAGAGTAAACTTGGTTAACTGCTTGTCCATTTGGTACAAATTCATAATGAATAATCTCTGATATCAGAAAAGGTTAGCGACGTCATTGCAACTAGTTCGCAAACTTAATTGTCAGACCTCGTATCTGGTTATGGGTAGAGTGATAATCTTGAAACCTTGCATGTTCCAACTCTCCCAGCGTAGGAGGGGCTGCGTGAGGAGGAGGTGACCATTCCTGGGAGACTGGGAGGCCAGGCAGAGGGAACAGTGGGGGCGACAAACACCGCCTTATGTTCACAATGGAAGCAACTGATTGGATCAGGACAGAAGCTCGGACCAGCCCAACACACACACCGACACACTTATACATCACTTGTCACATCACGTTGTCGCAATTCAATCAAATTTCCCCACATGGCCTGAGATTAGGGTCTCAGCCTCTGTTACTAAAAATTATGGTTCTTTCAGCCTAAAGTGCTTTTTATATCATTCGTTAAGAAATGGCTGTTGAATAATTGAAGTCTATAAATAGACCTGCACAGAATATGTCCAACCCAACATAAATTGCCTACTTTAGAGAGTGTACACACATATTACTGCAAATTCACACACACTTTCTCACACACACACTCACACACACACATGCACCCTACACATGCACTCACACACACACACACACACATGCACTCAGGCACACTCATACACACACGCACACACATTTCTAAAGTACGCTTTATGTGGACACTTTATAATTCACAAAGCCACATATGTGTAGTACTCCTGTGTCTGATTTTCTTTTCAGTGAAAGTGCTTTTGAGTTGCCCAAAGACAGAGCTTCTCCTTTGGAGTGGGAGCAGCAAAGGGATGGAGCATCAGAAGAGAGCCTTTGAGACGGGAAAACAGGGTAGTTGAGGACGCGTGCGGCTTTGCCTCATCTGTTCTGCAGAACATATCCAGGAAAGGCGTTTGTGGAATCCACCCCTTTCCTTGAGCCAGGAGAATGTTGTGTTTGGTTAATTCCCCTTAAGATGTCTGGTCAGTAAAAGTCGAAACAAAGCCCAGGCCAACAGCCCCAGAATTCTGGAGTTAGCACCCCCTGTCTTTTCTTTAAAAACGGAAAGACCCAAGTAATCCATCCTGCTATCCCATGTGCACGGCCAAAGTGACTTCTTCAAATGAGAATATATTGTCAGCTGCTTTATCCTGCTCATTCATTTTACTTTCATTAGATCCTTTGTTTCTTTGCTGTTCAGAATATTACACCATTTGGCTCTAAAATCTGCATTAGAAGAGCATTAATTAAAGACAGACACATTGCAGTGGGGACAGTGTTAAAATTATGCTTGAAGGTATAATGTAATTAATTTTGTACAAGAGAAACAACAGAGAGAGAATGAAACTGGAGGAAATAACACCACAGCCCACCAAATGATAATGAGAAATACAATCGTAGATTAGACAAAATATGAAAAGACATATGGAGTAATTAGACTTCAAGGCGGGGAAATCAAAACACAAGGGGTCGCCTGCTAAGTGCCCCTGAGAATTAAATGGAGAACACACACCTCATGCCAAGACTGCGTTCCTGGGGACAGGATGCCTTGTGCTAGGTGTCTGCCTGCTGGACGAAGATGATTACACTGCAAATTTCCTAAGAGCTTGGACAATGGAGTTGAGAAAATGACTTGACTTAGAGGCAATCCTGTTTAATGACAGTGGAAGAAACAGATAATGAACTCCGATCAAGTCTATCTCCCTTTGAGGCCCAGGCCAGAGCTGCCACCATAAAGCACCAAGGCTTACAGATGGGGGCCTAGGGCCGACCTGACTGACAAGGTCTTGTAAGAGTTCATTGGGATTCTTTGCACCTGCAGTTCAGTGGTGCCTGAGGACACTGGGATGGAAAGGTACAGAAACCTCACGAAATAGAGCCTCATCAAAAAGAGAATGAATTTATGCAAAACATGCTTCGTGTGGGAACCCATCCTGGGACGCTAGGTCACCGTGACCCTGACGCTGATCAGAGACCATAAACACAGGAAGCGGCGGGAAAGGCTGCTTCAGCACACGTGTGGCCACGTGGTTCATCCACCCAGCACCCCGGTTAGACTCACAGTTAGTGGTCCATGGGGGGAGGGTCTTAGTGGCATGGACGGTGGGCCTCCTGTGTATGGTGCCTGTGACGTGTGACATCTCATTAAAGCCGCACACTGTGCAGGACTCGGTGTGTCGTTTCACAGAGCAGGAAAGGAGCCTGCGAGGTGAGTGATGGCCACGGGCGGGCAGCAGAAGCAGGAAGGGAACCCCCTGCAGGGAGACGCCAGAGCCCACCTGTTGAACTTGACCAAAACCTGTTCTATGACTGTGGTAACAAATCGCCACACGCTTAGCCTAAAACTGCACCCATTTGTCATCTCGCAGTTGCCATGGGTCTGGGCACGGGGTGTGTGGCTCAGCTGGTTTCTGCTCAGGGACAGAATCAAGGCGTGGGAGCTGGGCTTTCACCTGGAGGCTCAGGGGCGGGGACCACTGCCCAGGGCACTCGGTCGGGTCGCGGTGGGAACCCGGCCCCTGCCTGCGCTCTGCCCAGGGTCCCTGCGCCTCCAAGCTGGCAAGGACCCTGACTCCTTCCCAGGTCAGATCCCTCTGACCCCCGTCTGGCACGCTCTCCTTCCACCTTCTGGGACGCGCTCCCCACTGCCCTCCTGAGCCCCCACCGTGGCCCCTCTAATGTCCACATTTACTGACAATCTACTTACAATGACTGTCTTTCCTGAGATTGTTTAGGACTTCTCCCCCCTGCCCATTGGAACCCTTCCTTCTACACAGCCAAATGTAAGAAAAGGAAACTTTCCTTGTTTCTACCATAACAGAGCCGCCAGGCGAACACAAACTCCTTGGGCTAATATTCTTCCATTCTCTTAGCGCTGAGTGGTGTTGGAAACCCGAGTGGAGGACGCACAGCCCGGCCACCCGTCGGGGAGGCAGGCGGTTAGGAGGCACCTTGGAGGAGACATGAGGAGAAACACGCAGGGCTCTGCGGGGGCCAGTGGTGCCCCATGCACCAGGCGGGTGGAGGGCTGGCGGGGAAAGCTGTGTGACGGAGGGGACTAGAAACCAGGCCCTGGAAGTCAGCAGAGCCGGGTGAAAGGAGGCGTGGGGAGAAGAGAGGGCAGACACAGGCTGGAGGCAGTGCTCATGGAGGGCGGGGAGGCTTGGTGACAGGCGGCTCGGGGTCCGCAGCGCTCAGGGCCAGGGTGGCACCGAAGACCGAAGACCTGGGCCTTGGTTCTGAAGGTGAAGGACAACTGATGAAATCTCGGAACGTGCAGATTAGTGTGGAAACGAGGCCCCGCCGTCTCCTTCTGTCTGCCCTTGACCCAAAGAGCAAATCCCTTCGCTGCTGCGTGGGCCGTGCTTGCGTCCGTGAGCCAATCGAAGGACGCCCCCACTCACGGGGAGGTCCGGGACATTACGGGGTGCTCTGCCTAGAACCCCAGCTGCAAAGCTGCTGTTTGTATAGCCTGTCTTTCTCTCCATCCAAGTGCCCTCTGGCAGTCCGGTCCAGTCTGCCACTGAGAAGTGGGGGCGGCGCAGAAGCCCCGTCTCTCTAGTCATGGGAGGATCTTTGTTCTCGGCCATTTCCATCTGCATCGTCAGTATCTGCTTCCTGTTGACCTGGCCCGAGGGGACCTCTCTGGGATTTCCTGCCTGACAGGCAGGCGTGGTAGACGGAGCCCCTGGGGTCTTTGCGTGGGCACCTTGCCAGAGTCGCTGCAAGCCCGTGAACGTTCCCCAACAGTCACATTAATTGGAAACATATGAAGTGCTCCCCTTTGATGGTAATCTTTGTCAGAGCGGAAGATTCATGATGAACAATGATGGAAGTGGCTTTGTAAGAAACGCCACGCGTGGATGCCGGGTTCACTGGATTTTTTCATAGCTGGCACCTCTCAGCTCCTTCTGTAAGCTGGAACCCACTTTCAGGTGCTTCTCGGTCATTCCTGCAAACACAGCGAGGCTGAGTGGAGAAACCCAGTCAGACCCGATGATCGAATGCCGGGTGCCTCGTGCTGGCCCCCTTCTTCTGCCCGGAATTTCCAAACTCGGAATTTCTAGGCTAGAAGTCACTGAATGTCTGCAAACGGTATTCTTTAGCTTTTAACTTTCACATAAAACAGCATAAAAGATTATCACATGTCCAAAAAAAATCTGCTTAGTGCTTGTAATAAATTCCTGTGTGCGCCCCAGATGCAGGACGGGAAGCGTGTTGTCAGCCCGTTCATTCGTCATGGAGCTCATTTGTATTTGGGTTGCAGGCATTTAAAAAGCTGTCAGATGTGTATATATTAATATCTCTATTTATACATATGCACACTTCCAGATGCATCTAAATACACACCCACACATACACACAGATATATTTTCTCCGTCCCAACCAACTGCTGTCAGTGGTGTCTGCTCTACTGGAGACGTTCCCAGTGACATATTGCCAGCTATTTTCTGGAAGGAATCTTTGGGGTCATCTCATCTCTTGCATCTGATCCTGAATAATTTCTTTAATAAGGAATTCATTGTCTCCTGGGATGGATCATTTGGTTGGTAGCCATCTCTATTAGAAATTGCTTCCTTACTTTGAGGAGATGTTTGTTTCCCCATCATTCCCACCGTTTAGGACGCACTGAAGAAGTGTGCCTGTCTCCTGGCAATTATACGAGAGGCTGAGTGACAGGAGGGAGCTCTGCAGTGAGGACAAACGTGAAAGGCACCGGCTGACTCGTGATAATTCTGACTTCAGGAGAGAAAGAGTCACAAACAGGACTCTGTGGCGTGTAGAAGAGAGACGCTTAAACAGTGGGAAAAACTGACCTCTAAGAGACTAAGAGGAAAATAAGCCAGGAAGACCGTGTCATCAAGATGCCAGCTGAAACGAGATGGCACACACCGATGGAGTGGTTGGGAGAGCTGGTGAAGTGACCGTACAGAGTGTGGGCAAGGGGAGGACACCTCCAGGGCTGGTGAAGCACCAGCGTCCCCACCAGTGACTCTGGAGTTGGCTGATGGACGGAGCGTGTCCTAGAGGCGAGACCCGCCCAGCAAGAGCTGTCGTCTTTGATGAAGACCAACAGCGCTGTGGCCTGGACCACAGGGACCCAGAGGAGCAGATATGCCAGCCTCCTGCCACTGAGCTGCTGTGCCCCCGCTGGCTGAACCCAAGGGGAAGCAGAGGAGGGTGGGAGCCCAGCTGGGCCTGGGAGAGATCGAGTAAGCACCTGAGGGGAGGACTGAGGAAAAGATACAAGCGTGATGATAAAGGACCTGATGGAGACCACACTTGAAGGCAGCTTTCTATCCAAAGGAATTCTGCATTTACAGAGATCCCTGAGATTCGGCCACAACTGGACCAGGATGCAGTTTAGAAACTAGTATATTTTAAGTGCGTGCTCTGTGCCAATTGCTGCTGGGGATACCGCAGTGGAAGAGAAATCTGCATTCCCCCAGAGGCCTCAGGGCACAAGTCAGTGCATGAAGCCTACACACCAGACGACACGTGGCAATGCTGCTACACACGGTCTGGCGTGCCTGCGCACCTGTTAAACGAAGCCGGGTCCGGCTTAGCATGGAGTTATCCAAAGGTCTTAATGCTGACACCTGAAAGCAAAGCGGCCCACCTTTCAGTGATCACAGAAAGGAACCCAAGGGAGGGAGCCCAGTTCATGCAGGGCTCTGGGGAGTACCTGACCTTGGTGCACCCCGGGAACAAGAACAAGCTTGGGGCGTCAGAACCCCGAGAAGTGCAGTGACAAGAACAGATTCTGCAGGACACTGGGTGCCAATCAATCCTGTCACGGAAGCCATCGGGGGGGAAAGGGGCACGATTTGACATATGATTTTAAAAGCTCATTCTAGGGGTGGCTGGTGAGCTCAGTCGGTTCGAGCGTGGTGCTAATAAAAGCTCCTTCGAGCTGCCATGTGATAAAACCAGAAAGCAAGGAGAGAGTTTATAAAGCAAGTTCAACAACTGAGCAAGAGGTTATGGAGGTCTGGGCCCCAGTCAAAGCGGTGGAGATAGAGGTGCGGGATTCAAGATGGGTTTGGGGGTGAAGCCAATATGGACTGTTGATGTGGTGTGGGCATTGGCTGGAGTCGGGCAGCTCAACGGAAACACAATGTGAGACCAATTCTGTAATTTATAGCTGCTGGTGGCCAATATGCTATAATAATATATTGTATTTGGCCCATTTCATCCAAAATATTATCATCCCAATATGCAATCAGTAAGAAAATCATTCACGAGGTATTCTACATCCTTTTTAATAACACATCTTTGACATGTGATGAGCACGTTACACTACGGCAGATGTCCGTTCAGACCGGCTCAGTGGCCACACGTGGCTCATGGCTGCCACCTTGGACAGGACTTGACAACTGAGTGAAGGCTGGTGCCATTAACCAAGAGGACAGTGTGAGTCGTGGGGTCAAGGTTAGGGTGTACTTTATCCCCTATACGTGAGGAATTCCCAGGACACACAAAGGGCGCTGCAAAGCACAGAGTGGGATCTACAATCCCAGTGACCGGGAGCCCGTGTAGGTGAGCGGCCCGGAACACACGAGGCCATGAGACAGGACACGGTGCAGAAGGGACAGACGGGAAAACACAGGACTGAGCTCAGGGAAGGTGCGTGTGCACAGCAGGGTTTCTCACGCCTGGCACTACTGCCCTTTGGGCTGGGAGTTTATTTGTGGTGAATACGGCCAGGTATTCAGCACTGACCCTGGCCTCTACCCACTAGATGCCAGGGGTGCCCCCCAAACCTCCACTCCAAGGTGTGACAACCAGAACCCAAAATGTCCCAGACCTTGTCAAATGTCCCCTGGGGGAAAACGTGCCCCTGGTTGGGTGACTGGCAGTAGGACCGAGAAGGAAAAGCCAGCAATGGAGACGGAAGTGCCAGTGAAGTGGGAAGGCTGACAAAGCAGGCACAGGGGGCCTGGCACCAAATAGATGGCATGTTGGGGGGAACGGGGTGATGACAGTGGGGGTGCTCTAGCTCCTAGACGTGGCTCAGGAAAAAGTCACTGGAGTCCTGTATTTTGTTTAACCCAACATACAGAGAAGCCGGGCATCATGCCATGAGCCTGGCAATCTCTCGGAGGACGCTGGGCGAAAGGAGACCAGAGAACAACTTCACTGAAGGAGGGAAGGAAACAACAGACATGTCTCAGGGGAAGAGGGTCTCGTGCCCCCTCTGCCCACGAGCTTCCTTCCTCAGCAGGCAGAGGCACCGAGGAAACCATTCTCTGTCAAAGCACTCACATTACAAAAACACAAAGAGAGGGGAATTAATATTTTCCCGAAAACACAATGTCATATTTATTCCACTTTCTGCAACTTATTAAATTCCCTGCTACAGTAATTACAGCCGTGTATTGTTAGAGAGGTATTAAACACTGGAGGAACTTATTACTGTCGGAGATCATTATTAAAACTACAAAATTTTGCCTACAGAATAACACAAGCAAAAAAGAAAGTTATTAAAACTCACTTCAGGAGTCTGCTGTGTCCTTGGGCTGCATTCTAAAGCAGAGTAGGAAACCAATCCTCTGATCATTTTCATTTACTGCACTGTCACAGCACATCCTGGCTCTACCAATTAATCTTTGCAAATTGTTAGCCCTCTTTCTGAGTGAGGGTTGAATTTTGATCGTCTATTTCTTATGACACCTGGAATGCACGGAAACGCTTCTTAATCTGTTCTGCAGTGTCTTGCTAAAGAAGCTGACTCAACTTCAAAGAAGGCAAAATACACCTCAAGACATAGTAATACTCGGGAAATGACACGCGTCGCTGCCAGGGAGCTCACAGGCCACTGGGGGCGTCCTGCGGGCCCCCAGCAACCAATTCTCTCTTTCAGATGGGCTGATGCCCCAGGGCAAAGGGACTGGCAGGGACAGTGAGTTACTTTCAAGGAACCAACGTATCGTCAAGCGAGTGACGCAGACCAGTGACGCAGATCCAGGGCAAGAGCCAAAATACAAATTGTTTTGCCCCATAAACGCAGTCTTTGGTCCAGTGAGAAATATCTGGAACCCAGAAAGCCCTGAGCTGGGAGCTGGGGTTGTACTGACCACTGTCTGAGTGGCAGAGGCTTTGTCTGGGTCACTCTGGCACATTTCGGGGCCCAGGCTCAATCCTGATGCGGTTCCTGCCCGCGTAAGAGTGAGTCCCTAAAACAGGGATCCCCAAATGCACGTGGGCGTATCTTGGGATATATGTTAAATGTTCGGATTCTCAGGCCCCACGGAAGCCCTGCTGAGCAGAAGCGGGGGAGGGGGTTGGGGAGTGGGGATGGACATCGGGTCCCTGTGACCACACAGACCTGAACGCTGACACTCAGAGAATTACTACTCAGAGATGCCGGGTGCACTCCTGGCTAGGAGTGGTCCCGATTATTTTAATAACAATTTTGGCATTTTTCCATGCAAAGTCAGGCTTCTTAGATAAATTCCCTATGGGAGTGTGAGCACACGTTCATTTGAAAATATGTTAATCACTGCTTCGAATGTGCAGTGCCAGTCAGACCAGGCACCAGTGGGATGGCAGAGCAGCTTCCAGGACAGAAAATAAGTTGGCAGACCCAGCCGCATTGATTCTGTGGATTTAAAATGCCAGATAAGACCTACCTACTTCAAATGTTCTGGCTTATTCTTCCAGCTGGGTGACTTACGGAAAGCAGATTTTGAGGAACGTGTCCTCACTTTGCTGGGGAATTGCTTTTGCCCTGACCATTATGTTTCCAAATTAAAATATGTTTTCCCCCCTGTGGCTTATTTCTGGATAACTGAAAGAAAGGGAAAGTTTAGAGATCACCATGCTCTATTAGTTGAATCCTCAAAATTCTGGTTTACTTATTTTGCTGTTGCATTAGCCTTTTAAATATTATGCCATGTCTAATAAAAATGAGTAATAAGGTGTTTAGTGCTGTCGATAAATTCATTCTTTAGTAACTAGGTTATTGGTAGGAAAAAAAATGTTAGGATTGGAAGCCAGACATAGTAGATGGGCAAGGAAAGGTGAAGTTAATTATAAAATTTTGCCAAGGAAATCCTCAGCCTATCTCCACAATTCTAGTCCCAGGAAAAATATATTTATATTGAAGTGAAAGAGTTTCTAAGTCCACATAAATAATTGTGTTTTAGAGTCTCAGAAAATAGAATGCTTTTTCAAAAAGAGTTCATTTTTATTTAAAATAGAATGAAAAGCATCTTTTCCTTAGGCAATTTTATTTTAAAATTGTAATAGTTATTGTGTGTTTTAGGGATAATCTGATGGTGTATATCCAATTACTTTAAACATGTCAATAAGTTAAATCAAGGCAGAAGTAGATGACAGGCTAAAGAGACACAAGAAAATGTTTCCTCGTTTTAGCAAGCAAAAAGGAAGGAGGACTTCCCCTTATGCTCACGATAGAAAAACAGGAGGTGGGTTTAACTTCTGAAACAACTAGCAAACAAGAGAAAACACACAAGACAACACTGAGCAGACTTTGGACCCCGGGAGGTGACGGGCAGTGACTCTCAGCAAGGGAGTCAAACAAGCTCGTCCCTGCAGATGTCCCCGTCCTGGGGAGACTTTCCAGCCACAAAGGTGGGGGGCCCACACGGGCTCGGTGCACTCACCACATTGAAGAGACTGATTTCAGAGTTTGCAGATCTCAAAAGGATTATACTTTGTGAAGAAGCAGAGTTCTGGAAAGGGAGAGAATGGAGCACGAGAGCGGTGCGGGGAGACAGCGAGTGCTCGCTGGAGATTTTCAGAAGGGTCCCCTCGAGACTTAGAGTGCACACGCGAGGAAACTAGCCATGCCCAAGCCCAGGAAAAGACTCCCAGAAAGCAACAGGTGGGCGCTCATTCATGGCCTGAAGCACTTTGTGCTCCCATCACACAGGGTAGAGAAATCTAGAACATGAGACATGGGGTTATGTGTTTAGAAGATAGTGCTTGAGCAATGGCAGAAATTATCCCTAGACTTCCAGCTGTTCTGAACTCACCCTGACAACATCTACATGTCTCAAAATCACCATATTGGTTCCAAGTAACAATCATATGCCAGAGCAAAGCCCAATAATACTTAAAGAAATACAAAAATACTCCACCACCAAAGAAAGTAAAATGCATAAAGTCTGGCATTCAACCAAAAAATTTCGGACATGTAAAAAAGCTGAAAAATATGCCAAAATATTGCAAAATGGTTCCAAATTTGATAAAAACTATAAAGTCACAGATGCCAGAAGCTAAATGACCCCCAAGCAGGAGAAATGTGAAGGAAACTATACCAGGAGATACCATAAGCCATAGGCGAGGAGGAAGGAAACACACGCAGAAGGACGAAAATAAGAATGACAGCAGACTGCCCATCGGAAACCATGCGATCCAGCGGACAGATGAGTGTCATTGTTAAAACATTAAAAAGTGGGGAGGGTGACCCATTCATCCAAGAAATTCTATCCCATCAAAAATATCATCCAAAAATGAAGGCAAAACAAAACTTTCTGAACGAAAACTGGGAGAATGTCATGCAAAGACATTGGCATTGCAAAGAATGTGCCGGAAGTCTGTGGGCAGAAGTAAGAGACCAGGTGGAAACTGATCTACACAAAGGAGTGAAGACCACTTCCCTGGTGTGTGTGAGCAGATGTAACATATTTTTATTGTCACTGACTCTCTTCAAAAGAGAAGCGCTTAATTAAAAAAATAATACCAACGTAACCCAAGATTGAAGATCTACGTAAGAGAAAGTAGGTGACAACGACAGCACAAAGCAAGGGTGCCCAGCCCGGTAATGTCGTCGCAATGTACGTGGAAGGGTCGAATATTATTTAAATGTAGGCTGTAAGTTAACAATACGTGCTATGAGCCCCAGAGAAACCCTTGTTGGAAGGAGGTACGGCGCCTAAGCTAATTAGGAAGACAAACCTGAATTACAACAATGATCAATTCATACAAAATAAGGCAGGAAGAAAAAGGAAAATGTAAAACTGACGGAATTTTTTCAACAAACGGTGCTGGGAGAACTGGAAAAGAACCTCAAACTTGACCTTACACTATATCTAAAAAATAACTCAAAATAGATTACCAGCTAAAGTATACAAGCTAAGACTATAAAACTTTTAGATGAAAAAAGAAAACAGAGGAAAATTGGACTTATCTTGGCTTATGCAAATATTTCTTCACCTGGACACAAGGAAACATAAACTATAAAAGGCACATTTGATATGGGACCTCAACAACCGAATTTAAAACTTTTGCTCTTCAAAAGCCATTGTAAAGAAAGTTAAAATGCAAGCCAGAGACCAAAAAAAAATGAATGATATATGTACATATTAAGGGACCAGTGCACAGAATATATAAAGTATACTGAAAATTTAACTGTAAAACAAGTAAGTTTCTTTAAATGAGCAAAAGCCCTGACCATACAGTTAACATACACAATAGATGGTGGCGAATGAACACATGGAGAAATGAAACATCAGTACTCATCAGGGAAATGCAAATTCGAACCCCAGTGAGATATCACTACACCCCCGCTAGAATGGCTGAAATGGAAAGTGCTGGCAAGGAGATGGAGGACCTGGAACTACCATACGCTAGTGGCGGAAGTACAGTGGTGCGACTACTGTGGGAAACACCTCCCCTGTTTCTTATAAACAGTTGCCCATCATATGTCCCAGCAATTCTACTTCCAGTTATTTATCCAAGAGAAATGAAACCATATATGCACACAAAGGCTTGTATGCAAATGTTCACAGAAACCTTTTTTATAATAGCAAAAAAATTGGAAGTTGCCTAAATGTCCATAAGCCAGCAAATGGACGGACAAACAGGTACATTCATACAACTGAATGCTACTTAGCACTGGAGAGAGACTGAACGACTGACAGCAGCATCGGGGAGGAATCCGGAAAATATTTTATTGGATGAAAGTAGCTGGGCCTGGAGATTACATATGTTTGGTTCCGTTTATATGAATTCTAGAAGTAGGCACAACTCCAGTGACAAAAGCAGACCCTTGGTCGCCAGGGTCCAGGGGATGAGGGAGGGGTTAACAGGACATGGGTAACTCGGAGGTGACAGAAAAGTTCTCTGTTGTGATCGAGGTGGTGGTTACCCAACTGTATTCATTGATCAAAACTCATCAAATCGTAGCTTAAGCTGGGCACCTTTTATCATATGTAAGAAGTAATTTTCTAAAGCCCACTCAAAGACAGAAAAACGGAAAGGGGAGCAGGAAATAAAGATAATGACAAAAAGAAAGTAAAATCATTACTCTGAGGGGGCCGGCCCGGTGGCGCAGGCAGTTGGAGCTCCGTGCTCCTAACTCCGAAGGCTGCCGGTTCGATACCCACATGGGCCAGTGGGCTCTCAACCACAAGGTTGTCAGTTCGATTCCTCGAGTCCCACAAGGGATGGTGGGCTGCGCCCCCTGCAACTAGCAACGGCAACTGGACCTGGAGCTGAGCTGCGCCCGCCACAACTAAGACTGAAAGGACAACAACTTGACTTGGAAAAAAGTCCTGGAAGTACACACTGTTCCCCAATAAAGTCCTGTTCCCCTTCCCCAATAAAAATCTTAAAAAAAAAAAAATCATGACTCTGAGTTGTAACAGAAGCAAACAACGATGACGGACCTAGAAGATTCATTGTACTTCAAGCGCTCAAGCGATGTCAGCCAAAGGATCCACAGTCTCTGCGGGAGGAAGAATGGATGGAAATGGCCCTAATGATCCTGGAAGTGACAAGTGGCTCTGTCCTGACAGCGCTGAGCCTGCTCAGTCAACACTGGGTGACGGGAGGGAGGGCAGAAGGGACAGAGAGAACATGGCACTGCATGACTCAGTGTCCACTCTGTGCTGCCCTGCCCTCAGCGAGCTTTGCGGATGGATACAGCAGAGAAGACACACACTCAAGAAGATGAGTCTGGCACAGGAAACCAACTCATCACAGACAATCCTCCACACAAGTTTTACAACTTCAATTATGTTAAGTGTCGTGAAAAAGTGAGCGATGGCATGGGGGCTTCTAGGAGTATGGACCATTGGCGACGAGACTTAAAGGGTCATTTGAAGTTGGCAGGTGAAAAGGGGGAGGAAAATTATCCGAAGCTAAGGGAGCAGCATGTGCAAAGGCCCAGAGACAGAACAGACCATGAGGTACTCGAGAATCCCAAGGGGCCAGGGTGCCTGCGGCAGAGAAAGCAGACGGTGAGATATGTCTGTAGTTCTGAACTTTCACTGTATGTCACATCCGTACAAGTAGCTTCTAAAACAGCCCTATTTAAGCCTGGCCCTATTTCAACTAAGTAAACCGGAATCTCCTTATTAAAAAAAGAAAGAAAAAGAGAAGACAGGGGAGAAATCCTCCTTAGCTGGTTGTAATGAGCCACCAGGGTTGAGAACACCTACATCATTCCGGTGCGGACTGACCCCTGTGCAGATCGGCCCCCAGGCCGGTCCCCGCTGCCAGTCAAATTCTCCACACACAGAACTGCATGAGAATTCGGAGCCGCACTTCCGAGCGTCGCTCTGTGTCAAGCGGAACAATTTCCCACGGTTGGGAGGAAGATGCTGCAGGAAGGGAAGGCAGGAGAACATATCCGTCGAGAAAGATAGGAGTGGGGGCTCCAGCTGTGTGATAATGTGTTGCCTTGGAGACTTTGTCATTTCTGCTTGATCACAGATAATCTCTCTCCAACTCTAGAGGCTTCTGTCTAGTCTCTCGCACCTCCTCTGTGCTGAGACCATGAGGCTGCCCTGGTTTGCAGCCCTGAGCCAGCAGGGTTGGCAGTAGGCACAGCCGTGTTGGTGATGGTGTGGGAGGCTGGGGCGGGCACCAAGCACCCACCCAGGGCCCACCCTGACCCAAGCTCCCCGCCACCTGCTGAACCTACTGGGAGGCTGCTTACTGATGCAGTGACAGAGGCCACTGATTTCAATGGCTTAAACCCTCGCCCCCACCACACACACGCACACACACGATATGTACATGTGCACACATGCACACACATGCATGCACACACTTACGTGCACACACACGCATGTATGCACACACATTCACACACACGCACACATGACATGCATGTGTACACACATGCATACACACGCACATGTACACATGTATGCACACACACACTGGAACAGAGAGCTTTCCTGCCTGACCTGAACCAGCTCAAGCGGCTTCCCCCCAGGGCCAGGCCTTGCCAAGCTGCCCCAGGACTTCTGCCTTTCGATCAAAATTCCCAGCTCCAGCCAGGAATCCTGCTTCAAAGGAGAGCAGAGGTGAATGTTTTTAACACGGTTTGCAGCATATCTGAAATGCAAAGATGGTCAGGTTGCCTGTCTTTATGTGGCCAGCTTCTATTAAACCAGCAAAGGCTCGTTTGCGTCTCTGACATGGGTTGCAGGTGTACACCCTGTGGATGATGGTAGATGAAATGTGACAAAGGGACCCGAAAGGCGGAGCTGGAAACGTACCAGTTCCCCACCTTGAGATCAACGTGTATTTCCATTTAGATATCAGCTTCTTACAGTTTTAGTAGAGGTGCATACATGGTATAAAGCGGGCTACCTGTTAGGTGTATCAACATTTATAACCCGCACACCTGGGTTCCTGCTTGGACTACAGTGGACTAGCTTACAGCAGACAACAATGCTGCCGAGAACAAGAAAGAAAAATGCTGTAAACCACCCAAGGAGCAACTGCCTGAGGGCATCAAGAGTTGGCACTGTAGCCAGTGGAGCCAAGACCCCGGGTGGGGGTGGGGGAGCGTGTTGGCGAGGGAGCCCCACGCACTTCCGGCCCCCTGGTGTGTGGAGGGGAGCAGAGTGGGGCTGGAGCTGGGCGGCAGACCCATAGGCACCAGACAGGCCAGCACACCTTCCTACCATCGCAGGGAACTGAGGTGTGGGGCTGCCAGGAGACGAGGCGCCGAGAGCCTTTGGAAAAGTGGGGGGGATCAACAGCCGAACCCAATTCTCTGTAGTTTTGACCTTAAATTGTGCAGGGCAGTGAGCTAACAAGCCAGGAGGGTAGAAAATGCAGGGTTGGGTTCAGCAATCTCTAGGGCTAAGAAGAGAAAAATCACATAGTTTAGACTCAGCTGAGGATGAAGAGTAACCACCTGGTGTCCTCTGGGTCCCGAGGGGAGGGCATGCTCAGACGTACTCACTGGAGTCACAAAGGTGACAGCAGAGCAGAGAGGAAAGGACAGCGTGTCCGACAGAGGGCACAGGATCATTCAAACGTCCGTGTGGGAGCAGCGATGCACCTGCACCTCTACGAGGTACCAGGAACATACACCTGAAGCAGCCGGGCTGCAGGGCTGCTGCAGAAACGCGACATCTCAGGAGAAAGCAGAGGGAAAGGCAGGTATTGGTAAGCAGGACACAGGGGGCTCTCACCATACAGGGAAGTGTCATTGATTAGTTACCTGAAAACTCGACAACAGGCACGTGAAGAGGTGACGAGAGCGCCACGAAGGGGAGGGATGTGCCATACAGGCATCCGACACAGGACTTTGATCCGGTACACAACCGGAGCTCCAGCAAAGCAGGAAGGAAAAGATGGATGTCCCAGCAGGACGAAAAATGAAAGACTCAACAGTCTTTATTTTTACCAGGGAGAATCGAAGCCATCACACTTATGAAAGGTTAATCAGCCACGTTAATCGTCACGGCAATGCAAATTCAACCCAAAACGTGACACGACTGCGCACTCAACCAGAACGGCTGGAATGAAAACTACAGAAAATGCCCAGTACTGCTGAGGGCGCGAACTTGAACCCTCACGTCCTGCGAGTGGGAGATGCAATGTGATAAACCACTTTGAAAATCTCTTTGGAAGTGTCTGCAGCTCCTGAACACGCAGATAACCCATGACCCAACAATTCACCACTCCGGGATGTGCTCAGCGCAGAAATGCACACGTCTGTGCACTAGAAATATGTCCAGAGTGTTCACAGCAGTGCTATTTGTAACAGACGAAAGAGATGGAAGCAGCCCAAATATTCACCAACAGTGGCATATCCACCAACAGTAGAACGAATAAACTGTGCTACTATTTATGTTTAAGGTATTACAAGAGAATGTACAAATTCTCGTGACACACATAATAACACAGTTGTATGTCACAAACATACTACACAGAAGAGCACCTACTGTGTGCTTCCATTACACAAAGATCACCAACAAGTAAAACTAACCCACGGTGACAGAAGACAGACGTGGGTACTTGTGGGTACAGGGCCACGAGGTGTCTCTGGTTTTAGTTACAGTCTTCCTTCGATCTGGTGACAGTCACGTGTGTGCTGACTGTGAAAAACCACTGATCTGCACACTTCTGACTTATATGTTTTCTGTATGATTGTGACACTGCAATAAAAATCTTACTTTAAAAATGCACATATCTTGTGGCCTAGAATTCCACTTGGTAGAATTTACCCTGTAGATACATGTATATGAAATAAAGATACACATATAAACTGTTGTTTGGGGTTTTTTTTACAGTATTGTTAACTGTAGCCAACAACACATACGATTTAATGTGGTTCTGTTTAAATAAATGAAACCACATCTATACAGTATCATATGGCTGTGAAGAAACCAGGTGGCTTTATGTGGGCCAGTGTACAACAATCTCCAGAGATGGATTAACCATAAAAAGCAAGTTGCAAGAGTGAGCCTGTGTGCCCCTACGGTCGTTAAACACGAGAGAGAATTCTCCACGTATGTTAACAACACTGAGCCGGTAATGACGGTTTGTTCTGGATCGAGTGGCGGAGCCCCTGGCCTGGACCACAGAGAGACGGAGCTCTTTATGCCTTTTGTTCTCTTTGACTTTCTTTTTAAACCATGGTTTTCCAGACACACACCTCACACACACACACACACACACACACACACACAAAGCGCAAAGAAAGCACAATGGGAGTAAAAGTTACTGTTAGTAATTCATGATTATATTGTTTTTCTTTTTTTTTCCCACTAATGAATTCACAGCATTTCTCATGTTTTAAATTAATCCATGGGCGTTAAATGCAACGACATTTTGCTGTTTTCTCTCAGCAATTGCGTAGTTACAGAGACCTCCCCGTAGCATCTAGCATGACCACAGAGCAGGAGGGGTGACAGAATCGGGGGAGGAGACAGGGGCTGCAGTGAGAAGAGCTCAGAAGTCTCTAGTCGCTTATAGATTAGCTACCCAGGCGGTTTTTGAACGCAGTGCAGCAATCGATGCCGTCCTGCTCCTGTTACAGCATTCACCGAGGAAGGTGTGTGTGTGTGCTACGCGCCTGCAGGTGCTCACACTGTGTGTGTGTGTGTGTGTGTATGCGTGCACGCACATGTTGTATCTCCGGTTGCTTCTAAAAACAGATCCCACCCTTCAGTGTGATAGCAAATAAATTCCATCGCTTGAGTGGAGGAGGAGTTTTGCCTTAAGCCAGTTTGGTAATTAGGTTGAAAAACTTGAAGCAAATACAATACATATGTAGATTATAATGTTTTTAATCTATTTTCAGAAAATGAAACAAAGCTGGAAGGGAACTGGGAATAAATCACAGCTAACGTGAACGGAGAGAAAGAGCCTCATTGCAGGACTTGCACGAGCGCAGTGAGAAAGGAAGAGTGAGTGAGTCCCGGATCAGAGGGCCAGGTGCGCACGCACAGAAATGGAAACGCGGCCTCCATTCCCCAGGGGCAGGGCCTTATCGTGCGGGAGCAGCTGTGTTCTGAGATCTATCCTGAACAGGGCCGCCGAGGTAGAGGCCACCAGCCTACAATGCGGTTTGCAGTACGCGCCCAGGAGGTTTGCTGGATCTGAATCTGTGTGAAATGCCCAGGAAGGGACAGTAGCGTGCGGTGTTCATGGGCCGCTTTGAAGACTGGATGCATTTACAGAAGCATTAAACATGGGATCTGTCCTAGATACAGGGAAAGCATGTGTGTGATGTACGACTTACGTAATATGGTGCAGAATGTAGGTATATTGTACATAATGTATATACGTGTACAACGTATTTCACGTATAACTCATAATGTTACATATATGTGTGTGTGTGTGTGTGTGTGTGTGTGTGTAAAGAGAACCAGAGCTGGACAGAGCTAAAGCAATAAAGAGAGATTTTACGCAGAAACGATTGCAGAAAGCGAAGACAGACTCCAGTACAACAGCAGCCCCCCCCTATCCATGGGGACATATTCCGAGACCCCCAGCGATGCCTGAAACCGCGGAGAGTACCAACTCCTATATGTTTACTATGTTATTTCCTACACATATGGACCTAAGATAAGGCTTGATTTATAAGTTAGGCACAGTGAGAGATTAACAACAATAACTAATAAGAAAATTAGCACTTATAACAACAAACTGTAGTAAAAGTTACGTGGATGTGGTCTCTCTCTGTCTCAAAATAGCTTATTGCCCTGTACTCTGCGCTCACCTTGTCACTTAAAGGAATTACTTGACGGCTTCTCCTTGGCATGTCCGAGTTCCCCGCACCACGGCTCTGGCATTGAGGGTCAATCGTGTCGTAAAAAGAGGGCCACTTGAACATGAGCACCGCAGTGCCACCACAGGCCACCTGGTGACCAGGACGGCCAACGCAAGGGGTGTGTCCAGCGTGGAGACGCTGGATGAAGGGGTGACTCACGTCCCGGGTGGGTGGCGTGAGATTTCATCACGCTGCGCAGAATGACTTAACACGTACAGATTGTCTATTTCTGGAATTTTCCATTTAATGCTTTTGGACTGCAGAAAGAGACACTGCGGGTAAGGGAGGGCTACTCTACAGAATTGGGTGCAATTCTCAATACGATCCGAACGTGGGGATTTATAACTGAGGAGCAAGATGGGGGCGCTGGGCATCGTGGATGGAAAATCACTAAGAGGGGACATCAAGTCTGGGGAGACTCTAGCTAAATGGAGCTGGCGGGTTCTTGGTGAAGGCAGTCCAGGGTGACCAGACATCACCTGGGGTGACAGTGGGGACGAGAGTCTGATCCAACACCAAGGGTGGGGATTCTCCCTAAACTGACTTAACAGGATTCTCGCTAAAACCGGACTCTCCCAGGAGCATGTGGGTGGGCCTTGTGGACGGGAGAGCTCAGGAGAGCCTGACTAGGGTTCCGTCCTTCAAAGAATGCTCTTCAGTTTCCAGGATGTTCTTTGCACCATTGTTTATAACACAAATACACTGCACAACCGAATGGATTGACCTGGAGTTCACCTGTACGTGTGACCGAACGTCCACACTCTGGGCTACGACGCAGAGATTACCAAGAGGTCCCAGTGCTCACGCCAACGTGCAGGGAGGGATTTCTGGGACACGTTGCTGAGCTCAGATCTCTACGTGGAGCATAATCACATCCGCGCTTAACACACACGGAGACTCCACCCTTGTACAAGTTCATGTCCATTTTGTGACCACGGAGAGCAAGGTCTGAAGGACACCAGTGAGGCAGGAGCAGAGGTGGAGTGGGGACCAGGCAGTCTGAGACAGTCTAGGGGAACGGAATTCTTTCGGGTGATGTCGCTGGTTTGAACAAAGAAAACATGCTCATGTCATAGATGCTTCTATAGCTTTCTTTTTTCAGTTTAGTGAAATGATTGCTAGGAGACCGCCTTGAAAATTATGCAGTAGTATTTAAATACGATGTCACTGCTAAGTGCAGACTGGACCTCATGTCACGGAGCTCAGTGGTCCAGAGCTGGGTGACCACTGTACCTTCTGCTATCTGCATAGCGCCCCTCTTTTCTCCTCCCCCTTCCTTCCCTCCCTCCTTCCTTTCTTCTTTCTTTCTTTTCTTCCTCCCCTCCCTCCTTCCTTCCTCCCTCCTTCCCTCTCTTCCTTCCTTCCTCACACATTTTTTGTGCCAGGCAATATGGTGAGTGCTTGGGAAGACACAAACTTTGCAGGCTGCTTGGGGATCAAAGAAAGACAGAGGAAATAAAAAGAACGGCGAGGCTTTCTGGGTATTAGGTGCCATACGCTGTGCCCATGCTTCCTAGGGCAACTTTGGTCCTCACGGCCCAGCATGAGGCAATGCTGTTATGATTCCCACAGTGCAGGTGGGGACATAGAGGTGGAGAGACGAGGGCCACACGCCAAGTGAGGGGCCAAGCGCAGAAATGAATGACAGGGGGCAGGCTGACTTCAGAGCCTTTCACCCCCAGGCTACAGCAATGACCAGTGTGACAAGAGCACTTTCAAAGGGAGAAGGAATTGCTCAAGGCCGCGTAGTTGGACCAGAAAGGAAAGAAGGCGATAGAGGCTCAGGGCCTTTCGGTCTCAGGGACGTGGGCAGAAAAGGCACAGCAGTACTTCCGCTTCAGGGCGGGGGGTGGGGGGCCCTGCAGGAGCACAGGGAGCTGTGTGACCCTGAGCAGTCTGACGCCACAGAACATTCTCGCCCAGAAGCAGTGGGAGCTCTGCGTCTCCACTCCCGTCTCCTTCCATCCTGAGAGAGCTGCCAAGTGGCGTCCCCGCTCTACTCACTGGACAGCGGCTGGCGATTCAGGGGCAGCAAGGCCCTTCCTGCCCTCACAGGCTGACAGTCCAGGCCCGGACAGCAGTCAGCAAACTCAGGAATAACCTGTAATCATAGACGTCTGCTTCCGGCAACAGAGCAGGAGAGATGACCACACACGCTTCTGCTGTTACTGTTTAAAAATGCTGATGAAACGAATGAACATAATGTTACAGGCAGAGCCCAGAGCTCTGGAAAGGAGGAAGAATGTGGAGATGAGAGAAAGAAAGAAAAGCTTCAAACCAAGGAGGCAGCCCGGTGAGCTGAGCTGCCCTGAGCCGGACAGGTGTGTGCACATCAGTCGCTCTCCAGGTCCGTCAGCATCACCTGCAGCGCTTCCGGAGACACATCTGGCGGGAGCCCAGGCCACTCCCATGTTTCTGATTTGCTGGTCTTGTTTAAGGTATGAGGCACTGAGTTTCTAGGGAACCCCTCTGAGACACTGATGTAGAGGCTGATGCCCCAGGACAGAGCAGAGGGCAGGTGGGACTGACACCTGTAGAGAACTAGGGCCGGCAACGAGCCATGGCCTTCCTGGAAGGGTGACACACGGTCACCCACCCACAGCACCACGCAGCTTGTCTCTGCCAGGCCCCACTTGGGAGAGAGGAACAAAAGGCCTGAATCTCACACTGTTCTGGACTTTACAGTCCAGCCCGCAGACGATCCCTAAACCGCCAAGCCAACAATCTGACTCAAAAGTCGGTCCAAATCCGGCCGTAGCTCCAGGCACCTGGCAGAGACACACAGGAGTTTCCCACAGCTACACCCCACTGCATAGAGATTCATGGTTCAAACTAAGAAACACGCAAGGGGCAGGCAGTGAGAGCACAACCCCAAGCACTGCAAACAACAGAAAAATTGTATTACGAATGGAGTGCGTTCAAAGTGACCTACACACCAAAGAAAGAAGCGAAGCCATGAGAACAGAGTAAGTTGTGGTGAAAGCGCAATGGCCGCATTGGACAAAGGGCCACACAAAACTGCAGTCGTGTCAAGGAAGACCTCCAGCAATGAATGAGTGAAAGGGCAGATGAACAGCTGAAAGCCTCGATGGACTGGTGATGGATAAAATAAAATTACCCAGAAAGCAGCAGAGAGAGAAAGGGAGATAGAAAATGGGTTAGGATTCATGGAAAACAGAACAAATTGGTCCAACACACATTTAACAGGAATCCTGGTGGAAAGAACGGACATAATGGGTAGTGAGCAATATTTAAAAACATTGCATTACTTTCTCTTATGGCTGAGACATAAAAGTAGGTACCGCACAGGATATATCTTAAAAAGAAAGCCATACCTAGCTTCATTAAAAGCAACTAGAGAAAAAAGACAAATTTCCCATAAAGGCAGGACAATGCGACTGGCAGCAGAATCCCCAAGAGTAGTGGCTGGAGCCAGAGTGCTGAGAAGGTAACGGCCAGGTGTCTGTCTGCACCTGGATGACCAGGCAGAGAGATACGTCTCCCTGGGAGGTTTGCATCACCGCCTGCGTCCCACATGCTCAGAGATCAGAGTTACTCAGGCAGCGAGACAAAGACCAGCCTGAGAGTAAAGACCGAGAGACGGGCCCTAGGGTGACGCCTGACCAGGTAAAGACACTGAACTGAGGGTTAAGGGGGAGAAGTGACAAAATATGGAGATCTGGAATCTCAGGATGTTCCTGTGAGAATGACTCCGACAGTAAAGATTCTGGTGACAACCACAGCAGCACCCGAGGGCTCCCCTGGTAAGGCCCCCCGACTTCTACGTTCACCATGGATTTGGGGCTGTGGCCATCTTGGCTATCAGATGAGGCAACGGAAGCTTACAAAGGTTGAAGTACTTATTCCAGGTGCTGATGGGTTTGAACTCGGGCCCCTGAACCCAGGCCCACATTGCAATAATTCTAACCTGACGTCGGGAAGAGTACCTGCCAGCGCAGATCCCCAAAGGAAATGAACCAAATCAACACGGTCTGCAGAGACGTCCTGGCCCCCAGTCCTGCCCGGACTCCGACCCCAGGCTGCCCGGCTCCAGCAGACTTAATGACCAAAGCACACAGCCCCACCGAGCGGCATAGACGACCATCAGCATGGCAAATGTGGCTGCCCGGGGCTCATCGGCCCTGAAATCCAAACGATCAAGTCTCAGCGTCATAATTCAGTAATTTTGGCACACAAAGAACAATTAGCGATGACACAAATGGGATAATAATCGGTGTTAGCAAGACAAAGGTTAACTGGAGCCTAAATAACGGGTGGTTGTAATTGGGAGGGAGAGCAAAATAAGACCTTTGCGACCTTTCAGGCAAAGTCCTTATCAGGGGACCCTGGCAGCACCCCCCAGGGAAGACAAGGCCCTCACTGCACCCAGCCCGTGGGTCTCCGTCAGCCCGGGCTTGGCAAAGACAGGAAGGGCTGTGGGTGCTGACCTCAGCCCGAGAGTGCTGCTGCAGTGCCTGTCCAAGGATGGACCGTCCGCTAAGAATCATTGTGCTGTGAGTTACAGAAAGATCGCTTCACACGAAACGGCTCGGTTAAGGTTAAAGACAACCTAAATAGGTGGAATATTGGAATTGGGGGAGTTTAACAACTTGAGAACATGCATATCTTTTGGTTGAAAACTGCCTTAAATTCTTTAATGAACAGGTAGGAAATAAACGTGAAAAAATGGTTGTGCCACCACGGTGATCTTTCATGTCAGGCAAGAGTCACTGTTTAAAAGTTAAACGATGAAGAGACTTGGAGGGAGGGCAGGCGGGGCTTTCGTCTGCATTATTGATTCTCTTCTGTGTTATTGTCTCGTCTCCCGTGGCCGTGTAACAGCCCTAACCTTGGTTTTTGCAGTCTCCACTCACACCACCGTCCACCCTGAAACACTGCCCCGTGGGAGTTTCGACAGAATTCCGTTTCCAGGCAAAGTACACACAATCTGGAAAGGTGCTTCCCCACGTACTGTGGCAACCTCCCCAACAACCCAGGTCCTTTGTTGCTTGGCCTCCTTAAGTAAAAGCCATGTGACCACTCAGGTCTTCACGGATTAGAGAACAACGATGTCAGCATAGGTTTGGAGTCAGGCACCTAAGGAATGTTACTTTGCCTTGTTTTCTTCATCCACCAAAACTGGGGTCGGCAAAGTATGTTCTGTAAAGAGTCAGAGAGTGCATACTCGGGCGTGGGGGCCATCCGGTGTAATTGCTCAGCTCTGCCGCTGGAAAGCGGCCATGCACGATATGTAAGTGAATCTTCACTGATGGAGACTGAAACTTGAACTTCATGTCATTCTCACACATCACCAAATAGGAATCGTCCTTTGATTTCTTTCCAACTATTAAATCATGTGAAAACCCTCGTAGCTTGTAGGTTGTACAAAAGCTGGCCGGGGATTGGATTTGGCCTGTGGGCCCCTGTCTGCTGACCCCCGAGCTGACACAGACAGATGCCCCCTGTGGCCACGGGTCAGTCTTCCTCTATCACTGCTCTGGGCATAAACAGTGGCGCATAGCAGGTGCTCAGGAAACATGTGTTGGGTGGATCGATGCAGGAGGGTAAAGAAAATGACTCAGAGTTAATCACAGCCCACAGAGCAATGCACGTGAGGCAAAGGAAACCCAGGGAAACGCTGTGCGTACAAGACCGTTATTGATGGATTGATCTCACGGGGCTCGATGCTGCTGACATTCTGCTCTGTGTCCCCAATTCGCTTTCTAAGGCGACATCCCGATCTGTGTGCACATTGTTAGGCCCCCAGATTTCATGAGCCACATCTGAACATGACACCTCTCTCTTCTCGTCATCGAGTCCATGCACGTTTCCTGACGGCCTACTATACTGGCCGGTATTTCTTTAGCGCCTTCATCAGAAGGTGTGTACCCGTCAGCCACCCTGAGAGGAGAGGGAGTAAATAAAGCCCCAATAATTTCCTGACCTCTGTTTGAACGTGGTTTAAGCCACTCATAAAACGGGCATTAGGAAGCTTACAGGTAAACGCTGAGCCATATGCTGGGGGCAGGGTGCAGTCACCCTTCCAGACTCCGGGTTTTCTGTGACTTCAAGGCCCCCAGCTAGTTAGATGCAGGAGGATAAATGGAGGAGAGAGCCGTGGAGCCGGGGCCTCGGAAGGCTGCCACCAGGAACCAGGGAGACCGCATGCTCGGTGCGGTTTTTCTGTGTGAAACCCGACAGTTCATAAACGTCCCTCACACAAATCGAAGTACAGTGAGTCAGACGCAGGAATCAATTGCCTTCTTTTCTATGGGATGCTTTTCAATAGATGCTTGTTTGTTTTTAATAGAGGATGGGGGAATCAATCTCAGACACACTGAGGAAGAATTTGAGAGCTGTCAGCAGAAATGGCCCCGCACACTGTTCGATGGTAACTGTGCAGAGAACCACCCGAATCACATACGCTTGGTAATAAAAAATGGCATCATTCAGACATAAATGGCTCTTTTTCCCATTTTCAACTTAATAAAGATCTGATAAGTTTCCTCAAAGTTGACCAGTTCACATTTGCATTCTAATTTGAAGTTTTCCCACTGCCTGGTAATTCTCCCGACCAGAGATGTCAAGCTGACGTGACCCAGGTAGATTTAAAGGCCCACGTAGCCAAAGGGAAGGACATGCTTGCGCTAAAGACACAAATGTCTTGAGATGAAGGGACTTCCCTTGTAAGCGGACCAAGATAGAAACATTATTTTTATAAAGGAAATATCTTGTTTGCATTTTTAAAAAAATTACAGTAGTCCACAGAGGATGTGTTCTAAGACCCACAGTGGATGCCTGAAAGTGCAGATGGTACCAAACCCTAGATACACTCTGTTTTCTCCTGTACGTACACAATACCTACGATAAAGTTCAAAGTACTCTTGCAACTTGGGGCCGTTATTAAGTGAAACAAGGGTGACTTGAACACAAGCACGGTCATACCTCGACCGTCGATCTGATAACGGCCACTAAGTGACTAACAGGCAGGAGTGTGTCCAGCGTGGGGATGCTGGAAAAGGGGTGAGTGAGGTCCGGGCAGGATGGAGCAGACAGCGTGAGTTTCATCACACTGCTCAGAACACCCTGCAACTTAAAACTTATAGTTGTTTATTTTTGGAATTTTCTGTCTAATATTTTGGACTGTGGTTGATCATAGGTAACTGAAACCATGGAAAGCAAAACCACAGATAAAGGGGGACTACTGTGTGTGTGTGTGTGTGTGTGTGTGTGTGTGTAATTTTGTACCTGGTGTCGGCTGTCACTGAAAACATAGCATCATTTGACTCAACAAAGAAAGGAAAGAATAAGAAAAGGAAAAACAATTTCAAATTTCATGGGCTAGATATCTGTGGGAGCTGAAACAAGCTTCCATTTTCCAACAGTGAGTCCTGTAATTATGTGAGTAGACAGCACACTGCAAGTGGTTTGGAAACGAGAGGTTGGTGAAAATAATAGGAAACACACACTGGCAAAAAAACAAAAAACAAAAAACAAAAAAAAACAAAAACGCAAAAAAACCAGCTACTGTTTCTGAAGTGTGGTTGTAAAAATGGTAACTTCGCATTCCATCGTCCTCCTCTCTCTCTGATTCAATCCCAAGCTTGTCTTGTTCACAAGCCAAAGCAAGCTTCTGACAACAGCCATGCTGACACCATCAGATCTGAAAACCAAGCTGTGGTCCTTGCAGCTGTAAAGACTCCAGGGTCAGAGTGTTGTTGGCCTCGGGCTGGTGACCTGTGGGAGAGAAGGGACTACGACGGCTCTGCTTGTTCTCTTTCTTGTGGATTTCTGCCCAAGAGGCCCCTCAGAAATGCAGCTGCCTTTTGTCTTGATGCCTCCAGACCGGGAGGGAACTAAGCTGCAAATGGTAACTGGACAGACGAGCATTTTAGAGCCACCACATACCTGACTTCTCTTTGGAATGAAACTCTGAAGTTTAAGTGAGGTTACCACCCCCCCCACCCACTCGTCAGTCACACCTCAGTGTCCTGCGCATGTAACTGCAGGCGACCAGCGAGCGGTGCTGCCTCAGTCTGTCTCTCTCCCCTTTCTCTTCCTCTTTTCCTTCTTTCCTTCCTTCCTTGCTTTTCTTTCTTTCTCACTATCCTAACCAGAAATGACTGGATATGGGACTCACTGCTGATGCAAAGAAAAATCCTATGCTCTGCCCAGCGAACATGAGCGGCTCGACGCAGGAGTTCTGTCCAGCGGACACTCCGGTGCTCGGTAAAGACTAACAGGCCACTCTGACGCTCTCTGTGAAGAAGAGAAACACTGGCTGTGCAAACCTAAGGCTGTGCAAACCTAAGGCTGTGCAAAAGGCTACACAAACAGCTTCATGTTGTCTACATAACTGGATTCTCCAGTTCAGAAAAGTCAAAAAGTCTAAGCCAGGAACAAAATGAAAAACAACAGCTATAAAAATGAAAACAAACATGGGGAACTATGCTACAGTTCTTTGTCTAAAAGTGCAAAGGTAACACAGGTAACGGAATGGAGTCACCACAGTGCTTCATTCCGTGCAAAGAGTGTCCACCTTGTCTGTGGAACTGGGCTATCTTGGGAAGGGGCATGTGGGCTCAATGGTGACCCTACAATCTGAGGGAGCCAGTGCTATGCCAGCCTCCCCACATGGGTTATGCGGATAGGAAGCTGCAGAACTGGCCTCCCCTGGTGGGAAAGCACTGTCTTCTCTCTTAGGTGTCTTTACGTTCCAGTGGATACCAAACGCAGCAAATTGTTGGGGAAAGCCGAGTACTTTTAATCACATTGTCAAACCCAAAATAAGCCAATGTATCAAGTTGTTTCTTCACAATGTGGCTTAATTACATGAGAATCATCCCCACCAGAAAAAAGAAATAGCCTGAAGAAGCACTTCTGTTAATCACACCAAATCTGGTTGGTAGGATTTGCCGCGAGATAAAATGAGTAATTGCCAAGCTCATCGGAAGCCTCCAGAGAAACAGTTAATAATACGAAGGGATTCCCAGGTGATCTGAGGGGAAAAAAGAAATCTTCCACCGGTATGTTTAAGGTAAAGATGGTGGAACCCATTGAAATTCTGCAGAGAGGACTGGAACTCAGTGACGAGCTGCCAAACTGAGAGGTTCCCAGGAACAGCCAAAGACGACCTTCCGTTGGCCTGTCTTTCCCCTTTTCTCCTCACCCCTGTACTGATTAAACAGGATGTCAGAGTATTTCTTCAGTTAAACAATGTTTCTAGCTCAAATATTTGTACACAGCATTAAATATAACTGAACTTCACCCAATACGGGTTTGTAGAATTCATAGGGGGCCTGCAGGCAGCCAAGAAAAATGTATTTTAAAAATACTTGTATTCAATGGTGAGGAAATTCACATAATGTTAAATGAAAAAAGCAGACTAGAGAGACTGCCCATCAAGGATGTAAGAAAATGTTACTTTACCCCACGACTTCGTCAAAAGCCACTAAAATAGAAAATAAGAAACAATAGCAAGGAAGCAATAGCTAATTGTCAATGAAAAAGGAAAGGGACCGACACACAAACATGACACTTAGCTGCCCAAAACTCTGAAATCTGGACAGAACCAGGGAGACAGAGGAGGCCCATGGGTGTCTTGAGAGCACGAGGTAAAGATCAGAGGGACCCACCAATGAGAAAACTGAAGACACCCAGCTGAACCTGAACCACAAACAATGCACATTTTCAAATAAATATACTCCAACGAGTGCGTAAGAAATCATTTCACTAAAAATTACCCATTGCTCATTTGATATCCCAATTGAACCGGAGTCCTGAATTGCACTAAACTGTGTCTACAGCAGCGGAAGAAATCTGGCTGCTTTGTTTGCTGTAGTGCATTTCATTTGTTCATTTACTGTCCACATACGTGAATGAGGAGATTTCACTTAGAAAGGTAGGTCTTTGGCTCCTCCTGAAAAATGAGTCAATGAGCCCACACTGGAACCCACACGGCAAAAACAGGCTGAGAGATTGGACTGTCCCCTTGAATGGAATGTTTGTGCTCAGGTTTGTTTTTAATATACTTGACCCACATAATTCACAGGCGTCACTGGTGAGCTCTCGGAAGCTGTGTTTTTTGTGGTGTGTGTGTGCGTCTCTTTCCCTTGGATCTGCAGGTGTGGGCTGATGGCTAAGAATGTCCCTTGGGCATCTTGGCCTGAACGGGCGGAAGTCTTCTCAGTGTCAGGTGTTGGGGTTGAGCCTTCAGGCTGAGGGAATCTTCTGGAAGTGAGGAAAGGATAGATGTGCTGCCACAAGCCTTGCTCTAAAGAAGCCCCACTGCTGTCACAAAAGAGAAGAAGAAATGGCTAACGTGGGACAACGTCTCCGTCTCCTGGGACCAACATGGCCTCGGGAGACTTTCCAGCACTCCCTTCAGCTTCATTTGTGCTTATTTTCTTATATTAACTTAACAAATAGAGCACTTTTTTGCATTAAAATAGCAAGCCTCTCGAACCGGCTCTCTTTTGTGGAAGAGAATTGATGTGTTTCTCTCTTATCAGCACAGAGATGCTCTGGACAGAGATGCTGCAGGGGATGAGCAACCTCTGGGGGTGAGAAGCTGGGCCGTGGTTTTCAACCTTTGTTTGAAGGTTTCCGTACGGCTTGACTGTTAGATAATAACTTGTACTATTTTCACCAAAACATTAAAGCCATTATTCTTAAGTAAACAGAATAATCTACAACTAGCCCCAAACATATAATATATATGCATAGGAAAAACAAAAAACGAGTTACCCCAAAACGTGAATAATGGCTATCTCTGGGTGATAGGATTACAGATGGGATTTATTTTGCATTTTTTGCTACGTGTTTTCCATATTGCCCGCCATTAGTATGCATTGATTTTACATTTAATACAATAAATGGTATTTCTTAAAGAACAGTGAAAAGGGGACAAAGCCTACAGAAGCAAGCGAGAGCTCCTTTGGCCTGATCTAGCCTGACCGTAAAAGGTGGTGAAGGTGGAGACTTTTTCATTCTGTTAATGATCCTGCTGGTGTGGAATGTGCCCAAGTGTCCCCTAAGCGCTCATTTTCCTTCTAAATGGCCCTGTGTCAATCAATAAATCTGTCCTTTTTACAAAATGATTTCAGCTTTCTTTCCACCTCCCCTAATTTTATTTGGAGAGACCAGAAAGCCTCCGAAACCGTCCGCCCTCGTGAAGCTAATGTATTCATTAATTATAATTGCCTCCAAAATGTCCTCACCAATCTTAGTCTCTTAGTTACTTAATGGCTTTGATTGGATGTAGAACACTTTTATCTGGGTTAATTTACTATTCATAGTACAATGATGGAGTATTCATTTTGTTACCCAGATTACAGCAGTAAATGGAGTTATATATCATCCACGGGAAAGCTGCATGGGAGTTTAGTGTGAAAATGTCTTTCAAGCATCTTAAAGTAGAAAACAACATTCCTGCCAAAACTTTGTCATTTTCAGCATTTCCTGCCCAAACTTGAAGTTGCCCGTGGCCCTTGCGTGAATGGACAGACGAGCTTGGCGACGCCCAGGTGGAGCTTCCTGGCCCCTTGCAGGTGCTGCTCTCCGGCGGGATCACTGCTGAGTCAGAGGTAAGCAGAACCTGTGAGGATGTCTCCATTTGCCTGAACATAATCTGCCCTTGGCATTTCTCGAAATCCTTGCTTAGAATTGGGTCCCCTGCCTACTGGGCTGTCTTGATTCTACCCAGATCCAAGTACAAAATCTACACAGACGCACTTCTAATTCCTCTGGGTCCTGTCTTCTGATGCGTAGTCGATGGATTCCTTCCGGCCGGGAGGTACCTGGGACCTGCAATGCCTGCGTTAAGACCATGTCTGGATTTTACCTCCCTCCCATATCCAAAGAGCCCGGCTGTCCTGCCTGCGCCTGGACTCAGAAGCCTCCTCTTGAGAGTCTTTCTAAGAATGGAGACTTGCACGTGCTGTTCTAGCCAACTGAAATCTGCTCTCTGATCCCACCTCAACTGCAGCTCTGCTCTGGAGAACGCAGCAGGCACTCAGCACCCCTCCATCTGCTGAATATGCAAACGCCTGGGAATGGGAACACTGCTTCCTCCGGGAAGGCTCACTGCTGGAGAGTAAGGAAGCTTGGTGTGGATGCGGGCAGGGCTGCCAGCAGAGGTAAACGGGCTCTGGAGCCACAGCTACCCACTCCTGGGCTCCCAGCAAACAGCTGGAGGCACCCTCAACCTTGAGGGGGAAGCAAATGTAAAGGAGATGATAGCTGAAAGCCCTGCACATCTGAGCAGAGGATCCAGAAACTCAAGTGTCCTCAGTGCAAGGGGACAGACTGTTCTGCAGAACAAGATGGCAATGGAAATGCAAATTGCCTTTGTTACCCCCCACCCCCACCCCCATGGCATATCCATCGTGAAATACGCTCTGGGAAGAACCATTCGCCTTTCTCGTCAGTGCATAGGAAACAGTATTCTCTGGGAATTTAAAGAATGATCTGGTGCCTACGGATACATAAATACAAACATACCTCGCAGTGCTGTTACGTGGCACAAATCAGAAAGGACTGGAAACAAAGTGCATGTCCCTTGTTGGGGCAAAGATTGCTAAATTATGGTATCTCCACACAAAAATTAGTACGCAATCATTTTTTTTTAAAAAAGAATCTTATCTGTTGCTAGTGGACTTGGCAGGATTCCTAAATGAATACACTGTTCAATCCACCCGTCAATAAAAATGAGGGAAGTAAACAGAAGTAGCACGTGTGTATTGCATGTTTAAAGGTTTGCATGAAAAAATATAGTCACCCAAAGTTTGGCAAGGCTTAGATTAAGATGATGGGGACTCAGGAGATGTTTACTTTCTTCCTTTTATTTTTATGTGTTGTTCCATTTTTAAAATAATGAACATGAATTATTTATATAATCAGAGGGAGAAAATACTCAGTGTGGGAGTCAACAAAATAAGTAGCAACAATAGGACAGAAATTAGCTTGTGGACGGAGGGGCCTTCCGTCCTCTGGGCTGTGAGCCAGAGTTGTGTGCAAGAGCAGCCTGCAGGGGAGGGCTGGAAGGGGGTGGGGCATCTTCTAGGAGGAAGCGACCCAGGATTCCACATAAGCAAGAGATGAAGATGGAGGCCCAGAGGTCCCTTACAGAAACGGTCGGTGATTGCAGAATGATGGCTTTCCACCCTAACCCCTTCCCCTGCACAATCAGCCTCTCCACCAAGGACCTGAGTATTTGGGGAAGGGTGGGGGGCTAACATCTTGCACAAACTGAAGGACAGTCTTTATTTTGTAAACGAGAATGCCAGATTCCCTCTGGAATAGCAATCTCAAACAAACAGAAACATCTGTTTGGATAATGAGCTGTTTGTCGGGCACGTTCAGAGGCAGGAGTCAGCTGCTGATGGGATCTGGCCGCCAGGGTCCTGACAGGCGGAGCAGTCGGCGGCGGGGGTGTTGCCTGGCATCTGGGAGGCCCTCCAAGGCCGTGCCCAGGTGGAGCTGAAGTCAGCTCCCCCAGGGTGAGAATGACCCCTTCTTGATTTTCAGAGAAACACCCACAGCAGACCCGACCACTCAATAGGCCCCTACATCAGCCTTCTCGCTTTGGGGAGTAATTATTGCTCTGAAAATGCACCTCACAGGGTGTTAACTGAGCCGGATGCTCTGCTCTGTGCATTTTCCAGTTGTAATTGAAGGAAAGTAACTAATGACCTCGGAGAAGTAGTCATTATACCCTGCTCCAGGCTCACCTTTCGCGTGAGATGACTCTGGGGCTTTCGGGGGCAGTCCATATGTTGCCGTCAATATGTTGACCAGTCATTACGGCCTGCGATTTCCAAAGGAAGCCGACGTCTGCAGACCCGGGTGACCATCAGCATTGGCTGCAGCGTGCGGGGAAGGAAGGCGCCTGTCAGACTTCTAAGAAGCCCGCTGAAGGCAGTGTTGATACCTGATGAATCGCAACATGTCCCTGACCCTCCAGACCCAGAGGAATCACGAAGTGTGTGTCTGTGTAGTGAGAGCAGAGCAGACTGTGAGCTGATCTTCACAGTGGTTTCAATCAGGCCGTGGGAGAGCATCTGGAGAACAGTATGCAGTCTAAACAAACGTCTGGGGTTAAGGTGAAGACTGTGATATCACGTGTGCATGATATTCTGGGGCACAAAACATACTTTTCCTCCCGCCTTCTATGTTCTCCTAGCTGGGCTTCTAATCACAGTAACAGAGGCAGATCAACGGGGGAGAATGTCCAAAATCTAATATGGATGTACTTTCGGGGGTGTCATAAAACATGAGACCCAAAGAAGCGTAAGGAACGAGACGGAAGGTGCATTCGCAGGTAGGGAAGCTGAGTGAGCTGAGTTGACGTTTATATGCCATTTTGGACAAAGAAGGAGGGGGCAGGGTCCTGGGCCTTCACAGGG
The DNA here is from genome assembly GCF_004115265.2 of Rhinolophus ferrumequinum. NCBI lineage: Eukaryota > Metazoa > Chordata > Mammalia > Chiroptera > Rhinolophidae > Rhinolophus > Rhinolophus ferrumequinum. The sequence goes on from NC_046306.1 coordinate 2,342,411, forward strand.
GAAGCAGGCAGTTCACAGGTACACAGACTGGTTATCAAATTCTCGCTGGGCTGCCCAGAAACAACGGGGACACAGAGGGCCGTCTAACAAAGGGATTTCTAAGACTTTTCCCAGCCTGTCACGTTTAGTTCCTATTAAGAGGTTAAGGTGAGGCTGACTTCCGTTGAGCAGATGTTTCTACCTGAATTCTTTCAGGCAGGAAGGGGGGAGGGTTGGAGGCTGTTTCTGAGTTTCTCGTTTCTTAATAATCAGCTGAAAGTCAATGTTCCAAAAGGCATATTTTTGGGGTAGAAAATCTTTGGTCCCCTCAATACATTTATGATGCATGAGAATGAAAAGCCGAGACCATCTTTGGGGGGCCATCAAACACATTTGATGCGGGACACTCTGGGGTCACACTCACATTATAAAACACAGAGACACTACATGAAAGAAAAAAACTCAAAAAAGCAGTCTTACCTACAATGATTTTAATAACAAAATCCCATTATCACAGAAAAGGCCAACATCAACAACAAGAACAAATAAACCCAGAAACCAAGGGATCGGGAACCATCATGGATCGTGTGTCCTCTTGAATGATGGGACCCCTCGTGAAAAGGGCAGGGAGCAGACGCATCGTCCCAGAGCGTGAAATACAGAGCAGACCCTTGGCCTTCCTGACTTGGTGACAGGTGGCCCTGGCTTCACAGGCAATCTGGTCTGGGAGATGTGGTGGAGACAAGAGACCAGGAGCCACCAAAGAGTCCCCACCCACAGTCACTGGAGGGAGTCCCCACCCCATGCTGCCAGAGGAATACTTCCCAAGCCTGCCTCTGTCCTGACACCCCGACACCTCCTGTCTCTAGATGCACTGAGGCTGCTCCTGGGCTGGCCGGCCACTCGTGTTTCAGCCCTTGTCTCTTTACTCCTTGAGGAAGACTCTCTGATCCAGCTCTCAGGGTGTCTTCACTATCCCCTAATAACCTAAGACCCAGCCCCCGCCCTGTGCTCACTCCGGGAACCCTGTCCAGCTGGGAGGACCCTCCCCATGAAGCCCCTGCCTGACTCACCCACAGGACTCCCCGCCCCTGGGTGCAGCCTGCAGCATGACTGTCCCTCTGCTCATCCTCTTTTCCTGGCTCCTGGCTTGGCATCAGGGCAGCCACTCTTGGTGCTTTTCACTTGTCCCCTTGGTAATGATGGCCAGTGTTGATCGAGCTCTTATTACATGCCACCTGTTAGCACATTCAATGCTCACAACCGCCCCTGCAAATGCCCATTTCGCAGGTAGGGAAGCTGAGTGAGGCCCAGAGAGAGTAAGTAGGGTTCAGATGCAGACAGGCTGGCTGGGAAGGAACCGTTACTCACAGCCACCCAACAGCAGGGCCGCATCTCCGTCCTGTGTCCCCCTTGACACTCACTTCTCAGCTCCTGGAGCGGGGAGGGTGGCAGGGCCTCTGCGTGTCTCACAGGTCAGTGCTGGGCTAAGTCCCCTCGGCCACCATCTGACCCTGCATATCACAGAGGGTCGTTTTTTTCTCACGTGACATTAAGCTAGGCAACTGGACACAACTCACCGGAAGCCACTGGAGGGAAGCCTCCCCACGCAGTCCCCTTCCTTCCCAGCTCCACCATCTTTAAGACTCTGGGCTGAATCCCAGTTCCAGGAACCCTTCCTATACCCAGAGTGGGGCAGGCACCCTCTTCTGACCTCGGAACTCCCCTGAGTGACCCCTCTGTGCAACAGCCACCCCGATGTCTAATCTGGTCCCCTAGGCTCTCCTTCCCGAGTCCCTGATGGGGCTGGCTCGTTTTCTGTCCATCTCCACACCCACCCCAGTGTCTGGCACAGGAAGTGGGTGCCAGTAATTGATTTTGACTTTCTGTCACAGCATAACAGCCTGCAGGAAAGTGTACATGTCTCAGCGCTCAGCTGGCTGGCACCCATGCAACCAGCACCACGTCGGGACCTGGATATTCCAGCCCCAGAAGCTCCATAAGGTCAGACTTCCCTTGTCAACAGTGCCTTTGACTTTGACTTCTCAGGTTCCCATGCCTACGAGGAGGTGGGTGCCCCCTCTGACAGTTTTCTCTCCGCCCATCCAGCACCATGGAGTGAGCAGCTCGCTGGTACCTGCCCCGTGTGGGGACCGGACGCCTGGTGAAGACCCATCAGACCCTGCCTCAGCCATCTGGACCAACAGCCAGTGCAAAAGGACAGATACGTGACATCTTCACGCTCTTGACAATTAGTGCTTTGAAGGAAATCACAGGTATGTTGACAGAGAATCACAAGGGAAGGCTACTTGAGAGAGCCTGAGAGTGAGATTTAAGCCAAGAGCTGAAGGTGGGGGAGGGAGGTGGGCAGGTGAGAGCGGAGGACAGCATTCCCGCCTGAGTCTCTCCGAGGGAAAGAGCCGCGACAACGCTCCAGGACCTGGCAGTGGTCAGTGAGACTGGACCACAAGTAAATGAGGGATGAGGGAGGGGAGAAGGGGGAGGAGAAGGAGGAGAAGTTGGGGTCCCGTGGGAGGCAGGCCCAGGGAGACGCTGTGACAGACGACAGAGCTGGTGCAGAGACGTGCCGCTTTACGGAACTCGCCCTCTTCTTCTAATCTATACGCTCCCCCACCTCCTTCCCAGGACGGCGACCTTGGTTCTTGGCCAAGGTCAGACTTCGCTGATGCGCACGTGCTGCCTTAGTATGTGATGTGCTGACAGCCCCGCTCACCGTCCTGAGCCTCCCAGCCGGGGGCCGTCGAGGGGTCACTGCCTGGTGCCAGGCGGCCCTCACATGCAGGAAGCTGAAAAGAGCTCCTGCTGCAGCAGGCAGTCCCCTGACTTCACAAGTCCAAGGCCCGGCCGGTGGTACCTCCTAATGGAAACGGTTCACCCAGAAGTGGGCACCCCACCGTTTCCATAAGAATAGACACCAAAGGGCACTGCGGCTTCTCAGTTCAGTCCTCCTCTGTCACGGGCAAGATATGCTCAGACCCGATTTCCAGCCTGCTTCCCTGCCTGCTGCTCCCACCGTCACCGGAGCCGGGTCCTGTGCCTGACCTCCCAGAGCCCCTGCTAGGAAATCAGTCCACATGTCTGCTTATTGTGACGACTCCTTTTTTTATAGACAGGAAGACAGCTGTACGACTTACAAAACTATTTTCTCAAATTATGAGGAAATTTCTCTTTTCTCACTAAAAAAGCTCGCAAAACAAGGAAAAGTCAGGCCTGTCACACTGGCATCGCCCATATCCTCTCTGCGAGGCCTGCTTCTATTCAGCCCACAATTCCTAGGAGTTAGCAGAGTCTTTTTCTCCTAATGGACTGTTTTGTCAGAGGCGGTCTGAGAAGGTGTGTGTCAGACGCTTTCCACCATCCTAAGCCTCACCCCCGTGCTGGCGGGGGTTCACGATCCCCCTGCACAGGAAGAAACAGGCTTGCTGGTCCCTTTGCAGGACGCGGTGGCTTTCTTGGCGGGGATGCAGACAGAGGTCCCTGCTCTCACCACTGACCCACCCAGACGCGTTCTGGTGACATGCATCCTTGCACACAGTGGTCAGAGACTGGACCCAAGATCCTTCATCTGAGGTAACACCACCTCCCCAAATTCAAACCTGCAGAACAAGCCTGCCGGGAATGCAAAAGCGTTTCTCCAAGAGTGTATTCGAATCACATCTTCCCCTTAGAAATCAAGAACAGGTTTGTATTTTCATCAGCAGCGAACACTTGTGACCTTAAGCAAACGCACAATACTTGATGAGCTAACTGATGAGGAAACGAACAACAGTGGTATTCGACCTTTAAGGAGTATGTGAGGCCTCACGAAAAACATTCAGTGGAAAAAACAAACCGAAACAAGAGTTTGGGTCCAGCTTCATTACTTCGTGTCTTTCACCATCTCCTTCAGTTTGGCCCCAAATGAAACAAAATATTTATTTTCTCTTGTCTAGAAATCTTTCTAGATCATCCAAATCAGTCATGATCAGGCTGTTCCTTTGCCTGGAGTGGGTCTTTGGATGGCTGGCTGGGCTTCACAGTCAGTCTGGCCTGAGAGGGTGGGCTGTAGGCTAGAGGCTGCCAGTGCAGGGACCCTGGGGTGTCCCCTTTGGGTTCCTGAGCTGCAGTGAGGACGGGTTGCTCCCTGCCGAGCCCCGTCCTTTGGAGACTGACATGAGACTGTGCAGAGTCACCCCCAGGAAATGCTGAGACCTTATCAATACCAATCCACTTGGTCCCCTGAGACCCAGAGAAGGACCAAGTGACTCCCCAATGCACAGCTGGGATCAGCATCTCTCAGAATTTAATGTGCGCAGGAAGCACCTGGGGATCTTGTGAAAACGCAGATTCCACATCAGGGCCCAGGGCTGGGCCAGAGATCCTGGAATCTCAGGGCTCCTGGTGACGGAGCGGAAGCTGCTGGGCTGGAGGCAGCCGGAGTCATTGCTCTTCCCGCCATGAGCACAGGGACCACCATGTCCCTGGGCTGGAGCCCCCAGCACCCCAGGCCCCCCCGATCCCCTCCAGGAGCAGGAGCTCCAGCTGAGTGACCGACACCCGGCGTGCCCCACGCCCTGTTCCATGCACTGGCTGCACCTCCCACTTCTGTCCGGTCCTTTTACCTCCTGGATCCGCCCCTCCCCCAGACCGTGATGTCAGCATTGCACTTCAGAAGGCACTTGTTGGCCCAACAACTGAATCAGGTCGTAACGTTCACCGTGACACTAGAGCTCCACGTCCCCAAACCACTGTCCTCGCTGTGACTCCCACCCCTGCATGTGGATGCTTTTCATCGTGAACTCAAAGACATGGAACAAGGGTTACAGACACGCTCCACACGGCCACTCCAGCTGGACTCCAGGCTGCAGGTGTCCAGGGAGAGACGTGGGGCGAGAGCTGGAAACAAGAAGTGCCACCTGCCCCCCATGCTCGCGAGTCCCGTGCAGGCCGTCCTGAACCCCGCCCCACCAGCTGGGCAGGCCACACATGCTGACCACGAAGGGCCTGGGAGCCCGTCTCCCCAGCAACACAGGGTCGTTGGAGAGTGTGGCCCAAGCTCTTGCCGCTGGGGGTTCTGGGGGATTTCACAAGGCGTCCCCGGGCTCCCTATCAGATTTAGCCATAGCAGCCCCAGCAACCGGCTTTGTTGTCACCCTCTTGTCCTCTCCTTTGCCTCCATTCCTATGGGTTCTGCCAGGAATGTCTCTGTTTCCAGGGCTGTGCCCTGGGTCTCCCCCATGGGACACGTGCTCCTTTCTCACGAAGGTCCTTAGCGAAACGCAGGCCGGTATTTGGTTACCATCCAATTCTGGCTTCTACCATCCTCCCTGTTGCCAGGGGTACACTGGAGGCTAATGCGGTCATCATGCCCCAAACCAGCCGGGCTCCTGAGACCGGACAAGAGCAGCTTTTGCATAGGAACTACCTAATAGCCTCACCGAGGACATGCTGCCCGAACCAATAAATCCATTTGTCTCCTCAACATGTTGTCACGTACGCCGGGCCGGCTGTGGGTTTCACAGGAAGTATTAAGACCACATTCTCAGAGCATGAAAGAAATACTGAGATTTACGGCAATCAATTTTTCATAAATAATACACATATGTAGCCACATTATGTATTCAAAGCAGCAGCCAAGTGGTCGGGGAGAATGATCACTTATTCCGTTGAATTTCTTCAGAATGAATTCTGGGACAGAACAAACGAAAAAGTTGTAAGATAGGAATTACAGGTAATGAGTGCCTGCGTGTCGCAGTGGAGTTAGCTGGCTGCTCTGCATAATTAACGCAGGCGAGGTCAGGGTTAAGCTTACGGTGACGGGAGGAGGAGTCCCCTGTGTTCTTTTGCGGAGCAACAGTCACATTTGGTTTCTTTGTAAGCGGCCGTCATTGGAAACGACCAGAATTTAAGTGCCTTTTACTAACTTGTTGTGACGAGAACATTGGGATGATGGCAGAGCAGTGACCGCCTCCGTGTTTGCACCCCCGCGCGGAAGTTCTCTTTCCCCCATCTTCCTAGCGCAGGTGGTTGGCTGCCCTGTGCTCTAAGGTCACTATTTTTCTGGGGAGAATAACAAACTTTGTCCAGGGCAGCATGGCATCTCGTCACAAGCAGAGGATGGCGGGGGTGGGGGAGAGGCGGAGGCATGGAGACACCTTTGGGCATCGGTGGTCCTAACCTGCCAGGTAAAGTGGGTCCTTAAGGTTCTTTTGCTGCACGAGCAAATTATGAAAGGACTTTGGGTGCAGGAGCAGGTGAGTGTCCAGGTGGCCTGGCAGATCTGGGTTCAAATCTTGAACCTTCAAGATTCAAGTTCTGTGACCCTGGACAGCTCCTTAACCTCTCTGGTCTTAAGTGCCTTCACTTGTAACATGGAGATGACAACATCTCCTCTGGACTAAGTAGACGCCAGAGGGCGAGGACTTACAGTCTGAGGGACACGACAAAACCTCACAGAGAGGAAGGGCTGGTTGCCATTCCTGTCATCAGACCAGGTGTGCCCCCAAGCAGGTGCTTCCTGGGTGCCGTGACCCTGCTGACTGGGGCCAACATCCCCATAAATGGAGTTTACAGCTGCTCATGACACTGAAGCTATGGAGCTCAGAGAAGCCTTCGCGCTGCCCCACCTCCCCAGACCGGGCTGCATCTGGCCGCGGCAGCCGCACCGATGGGCTGACCTCCGGCCCTCAGCATGGCACCCACACACAGCCAGGCTGGGTTCAGGAGTCTGACAGGAGCAGGGCAGCTGCGGTGACAGGACATCGCGTGGGGCGTGCGGCGAGCACCCCGAGGCCGGGCCTGCCTCTGCCACTGGAGGCTTCGGAGCCGCATTCACACAGCAGGGGTTCAAGGTGCCCACGTTCCAGGGTTGTCTGAGGAGAGCACGGTGGGCAGGCGTCTGGCACCCTACAGGCACGTGGTTGTTCCACTGCGGCTGCCGTCGTGATGACCACGAGGCTGGCCCTGAAACCATGAGGAGAAGGCGAAGCCGTGGACCCTTTGTCTCTGTGGTTGGCGCTCTCTGCTGACGTCTCTGCGGGGCCTCCAGGCTGGGGGTGGAGACAAGAGGGGGCTGCAGGGTCAGAGGCCGTTCTCCTGGGCAGGGCGGGAGGACGGCCAGGTGTGCCTGGGGCCTGTTCCAGCAGCACGAGATGCTTCCTTTGGGAAAAGATGCCATCTGAGGACCTCAGAAGCCAAGAGCAGCTGACCCTGCTCCTATGAATTACTTAGATCCCAGCTCCAATGTGAATGATAAAAACCGTCCCTAAAGCTCTCGACTTCTGTGGTTCTCTTGGCTCTAAATGGAGCCCCCAGCTAAGAGTGGCTGAGACACAAAGAGGGGTATCTGGCTCACCCTCCTGGGAGTGCAGCAGGAGGGCACGCTTCAGAGTGGACCTCATCTGCGACGCTGGCTGTCCCCACTGTCCCCAGGCTGGTCTTCTCCTCCAGCAAGATGGCGGCAGCGTCTCCAAGCCCCCAACACACGCTGCCATCCCAAGGAAGAGGGCATGCAGCTCTTGTGCCGACACTCCAGAATCCCCGGGCACGCCGGCAGGTGTCCAACCTGCACCCCACACCTGGCCCACCGCTGGGACTTACAGGTGTGGCCAGTTGCCCAGGCCACATGGATCTCCAGGCCGAAGGGCAGCATAGGATGGAGGCCGTGCTGGGAAAGAGTGGTGTAGGTGCAGGGCAGGGTCAGCCGTGCCCACCAGGCTCTGCGCGCTCAGTGTCAAGTCTGGGTTTGGGCTGTAGGCGGCTCAAAGCACATGCCTGCTTCCTTCGACGGAGTCATTTTAAATTAAGCCCACAAAGTGAATATCAATGTTTGATCACATGCTGACAGGCTGTCAGTAAACTTAAGGGGTAAGTGTGACGGTGGATTTTTGGTGGTGGTTGTTGTTCTTATATATTTTTTGGCGTCCTCTCACACAAGCATAAAATATTCTCTTTGTACTGGCCCCATAAGAGGCTTTTTCCAAGAGAAATACAACATCTAAAGACGCCCAGGATTTTCAGCCTTGGCAAAAGCAACTCCAGCATCCCAGCACACATCAAAGAGACAGCCCAGTTCTGGCCATGATTTTCAGTCACAATATTGAGAACAGTAACAATTAAGTGCTACACAGAACCACCGAGACGCTCAAAACTCCTCACCAAACAAACCAACTGACGTCTCACTTTTAATGACCAGACCTTCCTCTGCTTCCTAACTCAACTTAGAGGTCTGAGGAGCCCTGATTTGGGTACAGGAGGCAACAAGATGGGGCCGGGCTTCAGGCTTTCCTTTGCCAGAACTATTCTCACAGGGATTCGCTGCTTTATTTCAGAGGATTATTGACAAAAAGTTCAGGAACCTCTCTGAGGGAAAACAAGGGCCACTGAGGCACCCAGAAGAGAGAACCTTCCCTGGGTCACACAGGTGACTTCAAACGGTCACACTTTGTGGCCTAATTCTGTACCCGGCAAAGCTGAGGCCCTTCCGTGACACTCATCTGGAAGCAAAACCATCAGGAACCTGGCCGCCTGTTTACAGAAAGGAGCTACCTCTCTTTATTGGCGTCCCTGGCATGTGACCTGCAGAATGTCCCACAGACCCACTGCCCCCGAGCCAGTGTCTGAGAGCGGTGGGGGCTCATCACGGTGCCAGCAGCCGATTCCCTGGGCGCCCTGCTCAGGGCCAGGTGGCATTCCACACTGCCACCCTCCCCGCCAGGGGTGCCCTCCATGCTTCTCTCGGGGCCACTGCCGGGCCTCCTTCCTGCTTCTGCCACCCTCGAGGCCCTCACCTCACAACGTGACCGGCAGCTCCCTTACCTTTACTTCTTTGCACACCTGCTCCCTGTCAATCACAAGTGCCTTCAAGGTCAAAGCCAAGTTGTATTTATTCCTTAACAGGCCCCAGTTGGGAATAAAGTTAAGCAATACCTGTTTCCAGAATCCGCGTTTTCTTTACTGCCATATCTATGAATGCAACTCCACGCTTTCAAAATCTATTTTCAGTCCAAGGCTTTCTTGCTTCTGTTAGTCCCTCTGCTCTTCACCCCCCTGCTGTGTGAACTGCAGTTTGCTTCTGTTCTAACAAGGTGCAAATTCATCCATTTTACAGATTGAATTCCAGCAAGTTGGAATCCTTTGTCGGTTTCAGCCCTTTGGGGGGATGACACGCCTTCATAGAAAACAATGTAGGTTGGAGCACATCTCAGCAAGACTGGCCACTGGGCGGGGCCGGATGAAGAGAGCGCTGCAAAGTTTCCATCAACATAACTGTGTCTGCTGTGGTCCTGTCCTCTCTGGCCTCAGTCCACCATCCCCACCGTTACCATGGAGAGCTGGAAGCCAACCGAAAGGCCCGAGACACTGATGCCATGCATTTCTTCACTTTCTGGAAAAGCATCCTTTCAGGTGCACTGCGGGTTGCTTTCCAAGTCTGCAGGAGCTGTTCCCACTTCAGGCTGTGGGTGGACAGATGGATTAGACATCACACCAACGTGTAAGAAGAGCGCTGTTTAGTGTTAAAATCAACCGGTGCCCACAGTCCGTGTGGGGATACAGGCTCGCTGACCGGGCAGCGTGCTGCATTCTCAGAGCACTGGGATAGGGGCCCACCCCACGGGGACGATGTGATCCTGCGGAATCACGCTTACCAAAGAGACGCACCAGGATCTCTGGACCAGAAATAACACGCTTGATTTTTTGCATCATTCTTGTTGTGAGTAAAGGCGAGTCGGTTTCAATTTGGGAAACAACCCAAGCTAACCACCATTTCACGCAGCTGCAGCCAGCCACCCTCAGGTCCAGGCACCAGCCTCACCGTCCTCTCTGCTGTTTCCAAAACGGGACAAGATCTGAAGGCTCTCAGGTGAGTGAGCCTGAGTTTCCTCATCCCTGTGAAGTTCAACCCCAAAACGTAAACCATTGGACCTCCTGTACCTGTCTCAGGTCAGTGCTCAGCCTGTGTAGGACAGAGACACACCCACAGGAGGGAGTCAGCACCACAGCCGCCCACGGGGGCCTGGAAACACGTGGAAATGCTTTCCGGTTTGGGGACTGCAATCCGGGACCATGTGTTACATCTGTAGCCACTGTCATTTTCAGAGAGAAAGACAATATTACCCGGGGCTGGCAAAGGTTCACAGTCACAGAGAAACGTAAATTTCTCCCAAACGTCCATATCCTTTGAATGATGGCACCACTAATGTTGACTTAAAAAAAAAAAAAGGTTCCAAATGGAATGTTCCCAGATTAAAATATAGTATCTATCTTTATTCACTTGATAGTTTATCTCAAATAAAATCTCCAAGCTACATTTGGGGAAGCAGATTCAGTGGCAGGCCACAAAATTTATCTCTCAAGAGAAAGACAATGAAAATACACATAAAAGTCGTTGCCATCAGCACAAAAGAGGGAGGGAATTTATAGAACTGCAGCCTTCATCAGATTTGAAATCTGGGCTCCTCCAGGCACCAACAATGCGTCTTTCACTGGGAGACAGTGCTGGATGGAAAGAGAAATGGACCTGAGTTAACATCCCTTGAATATCTACTCTGCTCACTTTGTGCCAAGCTCTTTGCCAAATGCTCCATTGTCCATTAACTAATGCAGAAACGATGAGAAACGTGCAGCATACAGGATCTCGGATGAAAACGGCAACCATCGTTTTCGCAGTAGCAGAAAGCAGCAGGCAGCCACAGCTGCCGTCATGGGGTGCCAGAGTCTGTGCGAAACTCCATGTCTACTGCCTCAATGTTCAAAGCCTCCCTGTGAGGTGCATGCTATTCCATTCCCATTTTGCAGATAAGGAAGCTGAGGCACAGAGAGGTTGAGAAACTTGCCTAAGCTCACACAGCAGGTGGCAGAATCAGGATTCAGATACAGCACTGGCTCTGGGGCCGTGCTCTTATCACTCTTCTAGTGTGTCCAGCAAGCCTGTCACATGTGACTCATTGTCCCCTTCCGCTCACACATGATGGGTTTGCCTCTCCAAGACCTAGGTCTGGTGACATTTCTCCTCCTGTGGTCTTTACACCACCCCTGGATCATGTTTTGAACTTTTTATGTCACCTCAGACTTGGAGACCAGTGGCCCCTCCTGTAAAGAATCTGGTGAACAAATAAGGGTCCGTTTCCCGAGGAACACGCACACCAGATGGCCTTGGAATCCCGCTGGCGGGACCGCACTGACCCCATGTCCAGCTGTGGCCTCCAGCTGAGCAAGCACTCCCACCGCAAAGCACCCCTCCTGAGACCTGGGGTGGGAAGACAGAGACCCCGGCTTGGTTTCCTGTGTCAGTCCACCTTCAGTTGTCCTGAGACCAGCCGTAGAGAAGCTCTACTGATTGCATTAGATTCGTGCTGCTGTCATCCTGATTCACAAACTGCGGTAAATTCTGTGGACAAACACCCATCAGAAGCTTCTCAAGGAGCAGAATCCTTTATTACAGCCTTGAGATTCCACCGACTATTTTTTGCCCCACAGGCTCACTCAGCTGAAGAACGGCATTAACTAATGGGGTAATTACCATGCAAATGAAGCAGGCTGGGATTCCAGCAGCCAATCAGAGGCCCTGTGTTGGCTGAGTTTCCCCTGGACCCAGGCTGGAGGCAGGACCCCAGCCCCCCGCAGATCTCCTAGGATTGGAGGGAATGAGGTGCTTAATCTGTCTCTTGATCTGTTGCTTAAATTGCCATCTGGAGAAATCGCCCTCCTGGCTGTATTACATCCAAATTATATATATTTGCTCACAAGCCCAGAAGAGGAGAGCAAACCCAGGGCCGGCTGCATTACAAAGGGAATCAGATAAGGCGGGAATCCCACAGTCACCGGGATGAGGACCAAGTGCTAAATGACTACCGATCACCAGGGAAAGGGGAACAAACTCCTGGGCGGCTCTTGCCCTCGCAGCCCCGCTTCTCTCTCGTTTTCATTTTTGATCATCGTGCGATTGCTGCCTTCCTGCTAAATTTGCAGTGAGCTGCTGCAGACTCCGGCCTGTGCCCCAGTCTGGCTGTGCTTACTGTTTCCCTCTCACGCCCCGGAGAGAAGACAGGAGCTCGCCACCCAGAGGCCCCCCTCGCCCCCGAAGCCGTGTGTGTCCCATTCTGAGAGCAGACACCTTGAGTGAACAGGCGAAGGATGGGCCTTCCCAATCTCAAATAAGGAGCGAACAGCACTTGAAATTCAGCGTTTAATCTCTGGTTCAAGTCAGCTGAGCTATTTCAAAAGGCTGTGAGTGCAAAGGCGCCGGGGAGTCCAGGGGAGCTTTAAATGTTGTCCGCTTTGAATCGAGGATTTTCACTTCTCCAGTGAGGCTCATTAGCCCCCCCTTTTCCCAAATGCTACCAAACAAATCATCACTTAGTCAAGGAGGACACGGAGGTCCCCTGTCCCTAAAGCATCAACCCACTCCTGTAAGATTTAGAACAAGACACTCGGTCTCAGATGCGTGAGAGACTCTGAGGAGGAAACTAGCATTTCACGGGGCTGTGGGAGCCACTGGAGGCAGCCACTGGGCCACCGGCAGGGAAAGCACCTGAGACAGATACATCCCGAGGAAGGCAAGGCATCCTCAGACAGCAGGGTGACGGGGCATCACTGCAGACCCCAGGCTCCCTCCGTCCCCGGCCACAAGCATGCAGCAACCCGCACCTCTGCACCCAGCCTCTCATGTGGAGAGCGACGAAGGGGACCAACCACAAGCCTGAATCTTCACAGGGAGACAGAACATCATTGTCCAAAACTGACAACTGCGATTATTTCTTGAGACTAAGCTAAGCTGGCTGGCCAAAAGTATCCCCCCACTTATTATACAGCAAACGGGGGACCCCCGAGGAAGGCTGGAGCAGCTACATACAAAAATTAACACAGGAAGGAAGCCCCCACATCTGGGTGACCTGTGAGCAGGTCTGTAGCCTGACACACACACGACCTGGGAGGCTGGCGAAGGCCTTCGCCAGCAGACATGGGCAGGCGTGAACTTGAGGGCGATGGAAGGAAACCTGAGGACTTAAGACAGGGTCTCGGGGTATGTCCCCTCTGCCCTGGGACCTGAACCTTCTGAGTACATACTCCTTCCTCTGCTAGAGGAAGCAGAGAAGCACACTGACATCTGCGTGCGTTTGTGCAGCCGGCCCTTAAATTATAAAGTAGAGTAACACAGGGTCGTGGGCTGAACTACATCCCCACAAACCAAAGTCCGTAGGGTGGAGCCCTGATCCCCGGTGTCATCGGATTTGAGGACAGAGGCTTTAAAGAGATGACTAAATTGGTTAAATGGGGTCATGGGGGGAGCCCTGATCCAGTAAGACTGGAGTCCTTGTAAGAAGAGGAAGACACCCCAGGACCGCACACAGAAAGGCTGCGTGAGAACAGAGGCAGAAGGTGGCCACCTGCAGGCCAGGAGAGGGCGTCTCACCCGAAACCGGCCCTGATGTTGGATCTCCAGCCTCCTGAACGTTGAGCCGCCCAGTGTATCCACGGTATTTTATCATGGCAGCCTGTGCTGACTGAAAACGGGCTTTCCGGAAACTAATTACTGTATCTTCTACAACAAAACAGAAGGTCCCTTTAGTCCTTGGTTCTCACCATCACCCTGTAGGAGCACCCCACCTCCTGGTGGAACCCCCAAATATTATGTTGGTTTGAGGTAGAAAAACTCCACCTGTTGTCCACACTTGAGAGGTGGGAACAGAACAAGAGGGCAGCCCTGGAGGTTGGGGGTTCAGCATTTTGACTGGAAATGAGCAATCAATATGCTAAGTACATGCAAATAACATGCAAATAAGCACGTAACCTTTGGGAAGGAAATGTCTGCACCCTTTTCACAAAGAATACCCTGCTGAGTAGGGACCAGGTTGGGGTTTTCCTGCACCTGCAGGCTGTAAGTGGGGAGTCAAGGAAAAGAATGCTAGATAAGTAAAAAAGGACTTTACAGCCATAAATGGAAAACTTTCACATTTTGTATCTGAACAACCAGGAAGCTGCACACACACACACACTCACAGGCTCCTGTTTTCTATCTAACTTGTTATTGTGAAAACAACAAACCACCAGTGAGGCTCAAGGTGCAGGAGAAGGCAGATTTCAGTCCCGTCTGTACAGAAGTGGCTGTCATTTCCAATATGCACACGGTGTCTATTCAGCCACCTTGCTTACCACTAGGCCTGTCAGCTGGGAAATTACAGGGCGCGGGTAGATTTCCAGTCTGAAGACCAACGCTGAGTGGGAAGAAGCGGAGGTGTGAGCCGGACCCCAGGGGAGAAGAAACTAGATATTTGGGGAAGAAATGGATCACGATAAGCTTCATCTTCTGGGGCTTTTAACCAAAAGCAGTTATAGGGAATAAAAGAAAACCGCTTCCCAGGGCTGTGCAGCAGGTCAAGATACAGCAGTTGGTAAAGTAAATGCTGTCTGTCTGGCGGCCCTGAGGTCAGGGCTCCTGGGGGGAGGGAAGGGGAGGGAAGAGTGGAAACTGAGAGTGGGGGCACAAGGGGCCTTTCTGTTTACTCCCTGTCTTTACCTATTTTTTTTAAAAGAATGTAATACGTATCATCTTTATTCACAAGCTAGGTCTGCGCTCAGACAGCCTTGTTACGGTCCTGCCTCCCTTGCTTCCGTGTGACTCAGGGCAAGTGGCCCGGCCTCTCTGACCCTCAGTGTCATGCGGCAAACAGGCAGGAGGACACAGCAAAGGCCTCCCAGGGCTGCTTTCAGGATTGACAGGGTCGGTGCCAGTGCCAGCCGCTGGAGCATGCGGCCTGCTGGGCGGGTGTTAGCGGCTGCTGCCAATGCCCTTGGCACGGACGCCCTCGCCCCTGATGTCAGTTTGTGCCCTGGGTCTCCTCAACAGTGTAGTTTGGCTGCAGCCCAGGCAAGGGGCAGCTCTCGTCACTTAGGCTCCAGGGGAAATGTCGCCGTCTCCCAGAGCCACATCCGGCAAGCTCAGCCAAAGGGTCAACAGACAGGCCTCCCACGCGGCCAGCTGTCCACACGCCTTATAGAATATCCACTCGGCTCTCAGAGTGGGCTTCCTGGCCAGAGGCCCCACTTTGGAAACTCTGAAGCCGAGCGAGAGAGCCCCGCCTTCACCAAGGGGGCTGAGGCTGTGGAAGGCAAAACCATTTGACACTGCGAATTAGAGACTCGCTCGTCCACAAACACTCTGGATGCACAAGCACAGTCTCTTGGCTGCTCCAGACCCGGGCCCATCTGCTCCTACATGGCGACGTGCCCGACTACCAGGGTGGAGGTGCCAAGTGGAAGCCTGCGTGTGTCCCCAGACAGCCTAAGCCCTCTTTTCTCCAACTTTCTTTGTGGTGACCATAATGCAGTAAGCAGGTGAAGTTTTCCGTTATACCTAATTATACATTTGGATGCATGGGAGGTTCTTAATTTGGAAAAAGCAAAGATCCAGCGCTGGGTGTAACGATAACCAAGTGGCCATTCAGGTGCCTGAAACTATAAAACACCAAGCCCGATTCCCAGAAGTTGTCTGTAGCTTTGCCAGAAGACATGATCTTTTCCTTTTGCAAGAGAAGAGCCCTCTGGAATCCGGAAATTCCACCTCCACCCCCCAGACCTGAGTGTGGTCCAATCTCTCACTTGGCAAAAGCCGTAATTCAGGACCCTGGACAGTCACAGAGCTTCCTGGCCCAACTGTGTGTGGTGTTTTCCATCTGGCCGCCCGCTGATAAAGAAGGAATAAAGGAGAGACTCTGAGACAGGTATTTGAGGCTCACTCTGTCTCGTTCTCTCTCGTTTTCCATCATGTACCACTGTGGCCAGCATATGCCTCATGCTCACAATGAAGTTAAACGGGAGCACATGTCAAGAGGGTAGGAAGAATAAGGCAGGAGGATTGGGTCTGATAAAAATTCAGCTTCCCCTGTATTTCACCAGGTTCCTAGAAAACCCAATAGAAGGAGACAGCTCATAAAAGTTTCCAAGAAGGTCCATGTGCTTTCCAGGCACAGAGCTTCATGGAACATGTTCATTACACATTGTCAGTGGCATGAGAGATCAATGAAGACACAGCAGGCAGCCTACACAGCATCCTCTGACCTCCTTGTTTGTTCGATTCAACATGGGACGTGGGGCTGATGGGCCAGCCTGCCCTTGTGGAGTCACCTCCAGTCCTTCACTGACTGCCCACGCCACTGTGATGGGAAGAAAGCCTCTTTCCACAACGACAGCATTTCTGTGGGGGGTGACGCCTCCACCCAGAGGTCAAGATATGCTGGTGGCAGAGATTCAAGGGCAAGGAAGAGGCTGAGTTGAAGCCCCAGTGACGTGTAGTTCTGTCGGAATAACCCAGTCATCTCTGGATTGCATCACCCAGAGCCTTTTCTTCTTCCTTTTGACTCATGTATCCTGCCTCTGACATGTTATAAGATGTTATTTGCCTATTGTCTGTGGTTTGGTAGAGAAAGAGGGGACATGGTGGCCCAGTGCACAGATGCAAGTTTGAACTTGAGCCTTTGGTTGGCAAAGGAAAATCTATCCCTCATCAAGGAAATTGTCAACAGAGAGGAAGGGTGGGGCCAGGATCTGAGATTCTACATCACACACCTCTCTGCAAAGCCGGAGCTCTGTGGTGTTTCTGAGTTCCACCCCGCGAGGCCTTGCCTGCCCAGGGTTCTCTGGCTCCCCACTGACCACGTACAACTCCCCCCACCCTGGGCCAGTCACGTGGAAGAAGCCTTTCTTAAGAGAATAATCTGCATTAGGGGTGTTGACCTTACGGCATACATGTCTCTATTCACTCTGAAAAGTATCACATTTGTTAAGACATACTGGGCAACAAGAAATCCTTCTGTAACCAGCACAAGCCACTAGAAGGCCTTGTATACACCTGTGAGTGACCTTACAACGTCCTGTCTTAGAAAGGAGCCCGAGGGGCCATTGAAACACGTGTCCAGGGCTGGCCCGGTGGCTCAGGTGGTTGGAGCGCCATGCTCCTAACGCCCAGGTCACTGGTTCGATTCCCACATGGGCCAGTGAGCTGCACCCTCTACAGCTAAGATTGTGAACTACGGCTCTCCCTGGAGCTGGGCTGCCATGGGCTACCGCAGGCTGCTGTGTACTGCCGTGGGCTACTGTGTGCTGCCAGGAGCGGCCAGTGACCAGCGCGAGTGGCCTGCAGCCAGCGAGAGCTGCCGTTAGCTGCTGTGAGCGGCCAACCGACGATCGACGGCCTCAGCCATGGGGAGCACAAGGCTCATAATACCAGCATGGGCCAGGGAGCTGTGCCCTATAACTAGACTGAGAAACAATGGCTTGAACCGGAGTGGGGGTGGAAGGCGGAAGAAAGGGGAAAAAAAACAAAAAAAGAAACACACATCCAGGTTTTCTGTTGGCCTGGATTAAGGGAAAGACCTGAGAAATCCATGTGAAATGAAGGTTCGCCACTGTCAGCTACCAGGCTAGCTTTGTGTTTAATTTCCAAAGAGAAAATCATTCTGAGGACCCGCCTGCTAGTGGAGAACAGAAGGTTACAGAGCTGGTGGTCAGGAAATAGGATTCTTCAGAGCCCTGCCTCACACCACACACACAGATGGAATTTGGGAAGGATGAGAGAGCTAAATAAAAGGGGCTCTGTGTAAGCCTAGGAAGAAACCACAAAGAAATACTAACCTCTGATCCTAACGCTGGGAGGAGAGGCCTTGCTGATTACACCAGAAAGGGCAGAAACCACGAAGGAAAGCAACACGTGTCTGATTGCACAAAATTTTAAAATGTCCGCACACCAAGAACATAGTTTAATGGCAAGTGAAAGACATGGGAAAAAACTTGCAACATTTATAGCAGGAAAAGAATGGGTGCCTGATATGTAAAATTTCTTAGAACTCAGTAAGAAAAATTCATTCAACACAAAAGAAAAGAAAAAAAGTCAAGGAATGATGTTTCTTAAAACCAATCTAACCTGGACTTAACAGACAAGCTTCACATTAGTTCTCTGACGTGTGCCTGTAAGGCGGTAGAGGGAGTCCGTGAGAAGTCAACCCCCAGGGCCATGGTCTCCTGAAAGCAAAGGTTAACGGCCCGATGGAAAGCCTTGCTTATCATGAGCGGATGCCTTAGGAAACCCACACATCTGCTTCACTAGTTTTTCCAACATCCAAAACCACGCACTGTGTTTCTTACAGACCTTGAGAAATGAACATATGTATTCTTCCCCTGATGTGAGTCATCTGGACGTAAAGACATCATTCAAACACCCGTTTCTCTGACGCTGACCCGCAATTGCAATGAGAAAGTGAAGAACAAGCTGTCATGCCCGCTCCCAGGTCCTCAGAAACACAAAGGGAAGCTGAGGACAGCACGTGCCAGTGACAGGGGAAGGGATTGCTCCATTCTGTGAGTGGCGGGTCACTCCTGAATGTAGGACATGGAGACGCTGCAGCCGCTCTCTACCTATTCGCTTCTCTCCCACGGCATCCCACCTTTTGCATGATGGAACTGCCATCAAAACATTCAGTGGAACCTATTTTGTGGTCTGCCATATCTATTTTTCAGGAAAACAAAACCATTTCGGAGAGAATTTTGATGCTTTGTGCACTAGCCTACACCTGGCTCGTTCCCTGCTCCGGTACCCCTCCACTGTTTCCATCTTTAAGGTTCCTGAATGCTGAATCCAAAGCTCATGCAGCACCCCAGTCCAGCTGGAAAGTGAAAAATGAACTCTGTTTTCAAAATGTTGAATGGGTTTTGTGTGCCATGCAGCTATCAAGCTTGGGAAAGAAATAAGTTGGAAGTGATCACGTCTGTAGTGTATTCCAACACTGAAATGTCAGGATCCATCCAACAACAGAAATTGGCTAAATAAATTATGTTGCAACTGCAAGGCAGGATTCTGTCCAGTCATTTAACGTGATGTGGGGACATGGAATGACAATAGGAAAATGCCCACGGTATGAGGAAAAGCAGCTACGGCCACCTGAATGCCCCGTGGGTTATCGTTAAACCCACAGTATATACTGCAGAGTAACAATTTTTAAAAAAAACTAAAATAACAACTACGATTGTGTGCACACACCCATATGCACACGATAACAAGGGCTGGAAGGGTTGACATTAAAAAATTCACTCTGGCTACATGTTGGTACTAGGAACACAGGTAAGTTTTGTTTTTCCCTTAGTACTTTTGTGTGTCTGAAACCTTTAATAGGAAACAAATATTGCTTTTCTAATCAGAAAAAAATAGGCACTTAAAATATTATAAAATGGCCAAGCGGCATAATAAAATTCAATCTTGTTGCTAAGAGAAACTGGCAGTAACAGCTAAGCTTTTTTATTGTGGTAAAATACACAAAACATCAAATTTATCATTGGAACCACTTTAAAATGTGCGATACAGTGGCATGAAGTCCCTTCACATGGTTGTACGACCATCGCTGCTAGAGGTCACTGCTCCATCACCCCCGAGGAAACCCGAGCATGTGAAGTATTCACTCCCGGCCCGCGTGGGTGTGAGGTGTTTTCTCTCCTGCGCTTTTGATGCATTTTCCAAATGACTCCTGATGTTGGGCACCTTTTCATGTGCTTTCTGCCCATTTGTATATTTTCTCTGGAAAAATGTTTATTCGAGCTCTTTCCCATTTTTTAATTGGTCTTTAAGTCTTCTTGTGGTTGAGTTGTAAGTGTTCTTTGTATATTCTGGATACGAGACCTGTAGCATATATGTGATTTGTAAATTTTCCACATTTTTTTGGCTAATATTTTCATTCTGAATAGCGCTGTTTGGTGCAGAAAATTTGATCTATTTTATGCTTTTTGTTTCTCATGCTTTTGGTGTCACATCTAAGAAATTTATTTCCAAATCCAAGGTTATGAAAATACACCCATTGTTTTCAAAGAGTTAAAAAATCTCTCTTAACAATAGTCTTCTAAACCATAAACACAGAACGTCTTTCTATTTCTGTAGCTCTTGTTTACTTTCTTTCAGCAATGTTTTATCTCTTAGATTTAGTTCTCTGAACCATTTTGAGTTAGTATTTGCATATGGTGTGAGGTAAGGGGCACACTTCATTTTCTTGCTTGTGATATCCCGTTGTCTTGTTGAAAAGACTATTCTTTCCCCCATTGAATGATCTTAGAACTCTCACTAAAAATAAACTGACCACAGATAGAGGTATGCTTTTCCTCCGTATGCTCAGTTCTATTCCATCGATCTACACGTCTAATCATCAGTGTCACAGTGTTTTCATTACTGCAGCATTACAACGACTGCGGAAAGAAGACAGTGGAAATCCTCAACTTTATTCTACCATTTTGAGATAGAGTTGGCTATTCTATGTTTCTTGAATTTTCTTATGAATTATAGGTTCAGCTTTTCTATTTTCACAAAGAGCCACTGAGATTTTGACAGGATTGAAATGGATCTGTGGATTGTTTGGGGCATGTCGCCATCCTGACAATACTGTCGCCCGTCCCAGGAACACAGGGGACCTATCTCTATACTTACGCCTTCTTTAATTTTTTGCAGCGATATTTTGTAGTTTTCAATATATATGTATTGCACCTCCTTGGTCAATTTTTTTTTTCCAAAGTATTTTATTGTTTTTGATACTGTTGTAAATGGAATTGTTTTCTTAATTTCTTTTTCAGACAGTTCACTGCTAGTGATAGAAACATCACTGATTACATCATCTAGGAATATAGTTTCACTTTTCCCTTTACAATTTGGATGTCTTTTTATCTCTTTTTCTTGCCTAATTGCTCTGACTAGAACAATGCTAAAAATATGGTGAAACTGAATATTCTTGTTTTGTTCTTAATCTCAGGGTGAACTTTCAATCTTCCATCATTAAATGTGACATGATTAATTATGAATTTTTCATAAATGCTACTTATCATGTTGAGGAAGTTCCCTTTATATCTAGTCTGTTTAGTGTTTAGTTTTGTTTTACCTTAAAAGGGTGCTGAGTTTCATAAAAAAATTTTTTTCCTGCATCTGTTGAGTTAATCATGTTTTTTCCCTTCATTCTATTAATATTGTGTGTTACACTGACTGATTTTGGCCCATCGAACTATCCTTGCATTCCTGGAATGAATCTTGTTTGGTCATGGTGCATACTCCTTTCAGTATGTTACTGGCTTTGATTTGCGAGTGTTTTGTTGAGGATTTTGGTGTCTTTATTCATAAGACATTGGCCTGTATTTTCCTTTTCTTTTTGTTTTTGATGATGACTTTGGTATCAGGGTAACCCTGGCCTCACAGAATAAGTTAGAAAATGCTCATTTCTCTCCTATTTTTGGAAGAGTTTGAGAAGGATTTACGTGGTTCTTCTTTAAATATTTGTTACAATACACAAGTAGAGCCATGTGGTCCTGGGCTTTTTGTTTGTTTGTTTGTATATTTTTGATTAAGGATTCAAATTGTTAAACTCTTAAGAGAACCATATCAAGACACACATTGAAGATTTTACCACAAATGTTTATTTCAGTCACTTCTAACTTGGCCATGACACTAAGCACATATAATTTTGCCATTTGGACAGACAATTTCTTCATTCACTCAAACAAGCTGCTTCCCAATTCATGCATATTGCTTTTCCTGACCACTTCATCAATGTTTAAAAATATAAGTTTTCTCTGACTTTTCATTGTGTGTTCAAGTCCCCTTCTGTCTTTGGATCTGTTTTAGGTTCAGTAACCATTAAGCAAAAGAACAGGCCAAAAATACAAATCGCTTATAATACCAAGTACTGGATGTAAGTGAATAAAAATGCAATTCCAACTTTGAGAGGTCAGTAGTTATAAGAAGGCCAAAATCACACTCAAACATGACTCCATACCACATCTCACTATGAGTATAATATTTATCCTACTGAGTACCCCAGACACAATGCTGAAATACCTGTGCTATTCATAACCCAGTATGAAGCTCACATGTCCCAGCCACCTGGAACCCACCGCCACCATGAGGTCCTGGCACAGAGTAGAGCCTCTCAGCTCTGCTGCTAATGTTTGTGGTAGTTATCTGGTCATTAAAATTGTTTGGACATGGTAATTTTTACCAGTCTGTCCCATGCAGTTCCTGATTTTAGCAAATTCTTTCTTAACAATCAAATTCTTGAGCTTACATTTTTTTTGGTTAAAAATATAACTATTTTGAAAACATATCTTATACCTGTGGTTACAATGGAATTTATGAGTAATTCAACTTCAGTCCAGAAGCCTGGCTTCCTACCAGAACAACCATTCACCTGGACACCTAACCACTTGGTCAAAAAGAATATATACTTTCCATCAAAACAAAATGGAACACAAGACACCATTCCCAAACAGGCCAATGAACTAGTACATTTGGAGGCGTGCAGGTTAAAGAAGTGGTCTCCCAGTGGACAACATCTTAGTTGTGGGATCATGACCAAGTCAGGGAGACTTTCACAGCCTCTGTGTACTTCTCTGTAGAATGAATACGACAGCAGGACCTGCCATGGTGGGTTGCTGAGAGGCCTACATCAGAGAAACCAGGTGACTCTACAAGCACTGCACGTGGCGTGTAGTGAACAGTCAATCCAGGATGACGGGTAGGGGCGGCGTGAGAACTGGTGTGCTCAGCGCAGTTTACATCTCAAACCTTCTGCAAAGGTAACCAGTATCTCCAGTACCTTCTTCCAGTGCCACGCATGTCTGCCTGTGCACTCAACATCCATCCATCCATCCATCCATCCATCCATCCATCCATTCATCCAGCAAATGCCTCTATTAGATGCTATCCCAGGTTCTGATGATGGACTAGTGCCAGGGCCTCGGACCTAATCGCTTAGAGCAGGATCAGCAAACGTACTCTGTTAGTGGCCAGTCGGAAATATTTTAGGATTTGTGAGCCATGTGCCTCTGTGACAACTACTCAGCTCTGCCTCTGTGCCACGTGTGCAAAGCAGCCACAGACAAGACAAAAAAGAATGGGGTGGCTGTGTGCCTGTATGGCTTTTTTGCAGAAGTAGGCAATGGGCAGGATTTGGCTCAAAGTCCATAATTTACAGACTTCTAGCACATAGTTTCACAAGGGAGAGAGCTAAATAAGCAGAAGAACATACGAGAACTATACTGATGGTCCCTCTCAAAGAGGGTCAGGGAAGTCTTCCCAGGGGAAGTGATATTAATCTAAGATCTAGTGGATGAACAGGAAGTAGGCAGGCAAGGAGGGCGAGAACAGAACTCTGGGCAGAGGACACAGCATGCGCAAAGCCAGAAGGAGAAAGAGAAACCAGGGGACCGACACAGAGAAACAGAGCTGGAGAGACAAGATAGAGAAAGATAAACAGAGACAGAAACAGACAGAGAAAAGGAGCATCAGGCTCTGAAGGAGCTAAAACGCCAGGTCACGGCCTGAGTGCCAGGACGTGTGACAGAGTGAAGCGAGAGACACCGCCAGAGGGAGGGGAGGCCAGGCTGGGAAGGGTCCTGGGCGTCAGGTTGTCAAGTTTGGGCTCACTCTAAAGATGGTGCGTCGTCCTGAAGGTTCGAGATGGGGAAAGGCAGGAGGGGTTTCGGAACTCTGCCTGCCACCTGGAGAACGAGCAGAGAGCGAGTTTGGAGGAAGGGGAGCCGACCAGCAGGGTAAGGGATGTGGTGGCTGGAAGAGGGTGTTGACCAGAGACGCTTCAGAGCTAAATATGTTAACAGATTAATTGGAAGAGGGACGAAAGGAAGGCAGGGAGAGGTCTCGGCCTTGGGAAACTGCCTACGTTAAGCCTCCTAAGCTTGCCTGACCCCCAAGGTCCTTCAGCCTGGGACCCTTCTCTGACCTGTTCTTCCCAGAGAGCTGAACCCTGATCTGGGCATTTTGGGCCCTGGCCCCTCACCATGTGGAGCCCATCTCTGAGGAGAGCCACATGTGTCACTCTCTTCACGTTAGACCCCAATAAACACTTGTCTGTAGTATCTCAACTTCTAAACATCCTAAAAATGAGGAATGTGCTTAAGTTAAATCTAAAAAGGGATCAATTAAAAGAAGGGCTAAATATTCAGAGAAGTCGACTTCGTTTTCAGCAGAAGCATCCTTTTTGACAGTGAGATAATTGTATGCCGTAACGTCCTGGGTGTGCAGGACCGTGGACTAAAAATATCACTTCATGCTCATTAAGGATAAGAAAGTCGAGATGCAAGACTGGCATTCTCTGCTTCACAAGCATCATTTCCACGGTCATTATCGGCCAACACGACAGACAGTTCTTGCCCATGCAATAGTAAATGGTTAACTTTCCTTGATATTTTGAGCTAAATGAACTCTGAGTATCAGCCACGGGGACACGTCGTGCCCTGCCCCTTGGGGACACACTTGCCTTTCTCCTCGGTTGGCTGGATGACCCAGAGGCCTCTTGGCCGTGAGGTGCACTCAGGCTGCAATGTTCTTCATCCTCTTCATGGAGTCTGGAAACCTGAGGACATGGGTGCAGAAACAAAAGCAGACAAGAGAATTTAAAAGTAAATAACAATATTTGGCTTAAAAATAGTCTAGTTGGGGTGGGGGTTGACTCACAAAGGAACACTCAACATAGACATGGGTGTACCCATGTGAGCAGGAATAAGGATAAATTCTATCTTGGAAAACTGGCTTTTCTTCAAACCATCAAAATTTGAGCATTTCCCCAATATATATATATATATATAAGCCTGCTCTCCTCTTTATTCTACTGTTTCCTTACATTTTAAACTTAATTTCTAGCTCATGATAATTCGACTCATCCGTGCTCATAAACAAAATGGTAGATGGCAAGTCACACCAGAATAGATTTTAGCTGCTAAAATTCTACATATAAAGAGCTATTACCACATCCAACCTAACCTAACATTTCATTCTTTTAATAGGATTCATGCTGCATTTTGATAGCAAGAGTCAAGTAAGAGATTTTATTTTCATGGAAACCCATTTCTGGAGCATGACATTAATACAAGGCTAAATAAACACGGCATCGTGGGGAAATAAATCAAAATGTGAAGTCTGAAAGGGCAGTCATATGTCTTGAATATTTTGAATGTCAAGTTCTTGATGGAAAAGAAAAAAATACAATAGCAGTGGCTGTGTGCATAGGTCCGGTCTGGGTGTCTTTGGTGTGTGTTGCAAAGTTTAATTTGTTGAATCCTTATGTTTTCTGTTCTACAGTATCTAGTGGTATTTATTATGCTCTCCTAAAACCACAGCTCACGAAGGGACTGAAAAGGTCACTGTTTCCTGGTTACGTTTTTAAAAAGAGGAGAAGTTAATGTGTGTTCTCCAATAAAAGGTGATCTTCCGTGTGCGCTTGTTTCCGAAACTGGAGCGCGTGTGTTCACGCTCTCTGGAAGCCACTGCTCCTCATCAGAGAGCTTCCTAAAGCCTCGTCCAGCGGGATGCTTCCCGCACAAACATAATGAGGGCCACCTTCGTCTGCCAACGCGAAAGCAGCAGTGAGCTCAGAGCGTCTGGGGTCCCGTGGAGACTTCTGAAGACAACAGCACAAAAGGCCCCGCCACAGAGAAAGACAGGGGTCATGTAAATTAGCCGTCACACCCTTGGTGAAAAAAACATAAAAGAAATCATTTACCTTCTTTTAACTGAAAGTTTTGCAGTTTTATGATGCTATTCAGCCTGCTCTGAAAAGGAGAGAACTCTACCACTGAGCTGCAACTAAGAAATGTTGCTATTTAGTTTATATTTTGGAATTCTGATGAGAAGATATTTTTACATGCTGGTCATTTCAATTTTAATTGTTGGTGAGATTTTTTTTTTTTTTCTCACCGTGGGGGATGATGACCATCTGTCCTCTGGTTTCATTGAAAGTGGAGCGAGAAAAGAAGGGTGTAGTTTCTACAGGCTGGCTTCTCAAAAGGGAAAAGTTCTGTAAAGTTTGTCACTGCCAGTTGGGCAGCAAGAGAGGGCAGGACTGGCAAGGACCAGGCCTGGTAGGTTCCGGTACCACCCAGGAGGACCAGCAGGCCCATACTAGGAAACTGGTGAGACCAGAAAAGCTGAGGGAAACTGAGTCAGTGCGGTGAGCAGGGAGCGGAGAATGACAGGTTCAGGAAACCGAGACCAGGGAACTGAGCTGAGAGCTCAAGCAAAGGGCCCAGTCACAGGCGCGCAAAAAATGGTTAGAAAGTCTGACCATGAAGGGAGGGGCAGGGTGGGGGGGCCTGAGGCAGGCCAGGTGGAGACCCTGAGAAGACGTGGGACTGGAATCAGACGACGCGGGCCCAAGTATGCTGCCGAGGGTTTCTAAGAGCCTCCTGGAGTCCCCGACCCGCAGCAATAAAATGCAGACTTTCACGGCTTTGCTCGCTTTCCTAATACTTCATATCACTTGGGTCTGAGCTGTGCTACATCCAACCCTCTGCCTGCAGCAGTCTCCACGAGCTCACCCATCTTCACCCGGGCTACGCTCCAGCACCCCAAAGGCCTTTGACGCCCAAGAGCAACCTTTCTCCACGGCCTCACGAGTGCGGGGCCATGCCCTGTGGGCATGTAACCCATCGTTCCGTATACAGAGACAGGGGTAACACAGCAACGCGGTTCCTCCCAAGACTCTGAGTTAGTGAAATTACAAACATATATGGCATTGCCTGGTGAAGTTTCTCAAAGTGAGTATATTCATAGAACCAGCACCTGGACCGAGAAACACATTAGCAGGGAACCCAAAGCTCCCCTCAGGCCGCCTTGGTCACACGGGAGGCTAGCTCCAATGTAAAGATGGATTTGAGCTGCACGCGCAGACACTGGACCAGCCAGGATCCAAGGTGAGCATCAGCAGCCAGGCCAGCATCTGGCCCTGACTGGCACCCCCTTTGTCTCTACAGGCCACGGTGCCAGGCTGGGCTTCTCAAGTGAAGAGGAGGCTTCTGGGAACTCAGTGTGCTTAGCGGGATAAAGCCAGGGAGCCTGGGAGTGACATTCTCTTCCGGCTTCCAATTGCTCATGACAAAGCTTCCCGCAGCTGTCCGCGAGCCAGCAAAGCAATCCTGCCAGTCGTCCTGCAGAGGATTGTGGGGAGGCTGTTTCTTCGTGAATCAGCCTCTTGATGTTTACATACGAGAGAGAAGGACATTTTCCTCCCCTCCAAGCACAAGGATAGAGAAAACATCCTCAAGAGCTTGTGCTCGGTATCCTCGTGGCAGAGAAACAATAGCAGACAGTCCCTCCAATGTCAAGGAGCCCGTAAGAGCTGCGGGCCTCTATTCTGCAGCAGCCCTTGGTCCTACGGACGCTCCAGCAATGCTGAGCGCGAACACCAGGTTGCAGACAAACACGCTGCCCTCGGAGGAGGAGGCTTTGTTCCCCAGGTCAAGGCAGCTCACTTTTGTCCTTCAGGGAGGGGCTGTCACTGCCTGGGTCCCCACAGCCGCTCTGTGTGTCCCTGTCACAAGGCCACCGTGAACCTCAGTGCCCGTGGGCTGGGCGTGCTTCCCCAAGGACTGAGTGTGAGCGCCAACTCCTGGGTTTCTGTCGCCATGGATGTGGTCTGTTGGAATCAACTGCACACTCAGAGCTGCCACAGGGGCCCATCATCTGCTCTAGAGGCCACGAGGCTCCAGGCAGCCAGAGGGTCCTCATGGGTGGGGCCGTCGGGAAGGCCCATCAAGACCCCTTGCTTATTCACTCTGCCCTACGTAGCACCCCACTTGCTCTGGGGGTACATAGCACACCACCCCCTCATCTTTACCAGCAATGTCGCTGTAACCGCCCAGCTGCTCGCGTGGATGAGGCAGGCATGGGACCGTTTGCCCTTAAGCCCCACCACTTCCCTCGGAGGCAAACACAGTAGCCGCATCACAGAGGAGGAAGCTGAGGCTTGGAAGGGCTGGAAGGGGTCGCACAACTGGGGAGGTCTCCGCAGGAGCCAGGCCAGGTTCACCGGCCTCCAGAGACGGCGCGCTCAACGGCCCGTGGTTCTGGGGGTCAGAACACCAGCTGTGATCCCTCGCACTCGCTTCTGAGGGCCCCACCTCCGTGGACGAATGGCTAACACTCAGCCGGTTGAAACCGCACAGGACAGAATCAGGTCATGAGAAAAGGGCCCAGCCCCGGGCAGGGCAAGAAGCGGCCTCCATTCCTCCTGGTATGGCAAGCCGGTGGGGGACCTGCTTCCTAAATGCACCTTTTTTTTTACTGAGGTACAAGGCACATAACATAAAACTAACCATTTAAAGTGTACGATCCAGTGGCATCTAGTAACTTTGCAGCGTTGTGCAACTAACTACCACCTCTGTCTAGTTCCAACACACGTCACCCCCAAAAGGAAACCGTGGACCCACTAAGCAGTCAGTCCCATTCACTCTTCCTCCGCCCCTGGCGACCATGGGCCTTTCTGTCTCCAGGGACTGGCCCACTCTTGATATTTTTGGTCAGTGAAATCATACACTATGTGACCTTTTGTGTCTGGTTTCTTGCACTCGGCATCGTGGTATAGCATGCATCGGTACTTTTTATTTTACGGCTGAATAATATTCCATTAGCTCTTCTTTCTTCAAAGTGAAATAAGAGATGAAGTGGCCTGGAACAAAGAGCACTGGCCCCAGAATCTGTGGGTCTTGCTCTTCTCACCGGACTTGTGTCACTGCTCTCATCAGACAGACCCAGCTCCCACCCCGGTCCCCGACTGTGTGACATTACTTCAGATGCGTATTTGCTGCAAGCTTCAGCACCCATCAGTCAAACACCCATAAAGATTCTTCTAACTCAGAGCTGTTGTGTGGATTAAACAGGAAAACACACACACGAAGACTGCCAAACGCCTCACGCCTAATTAGGATCCATAAGATAATACGTATTTATTCTCCTGCCACCCCACACATAAAAACTGGGCACAGTAGTTGTGTGCCTGAGTTGCTCGTGTTAATTGACTTGGAAAGGATCAAATCATGTTTCTCCACTAAGAAAAGGAATTCTTAGGTTGACAAAATGCATCGACGAAGGAAATCTCTGAGCTCAGAGAGTGGGATAGCCTTCTTTTAAACAACCATTTCTATCCCAGCGTCTGGCACAGCACATGGCACCTGACAGGTGCCCAGGGTGAGTGTTTGTGTGACTCAACACACTCAGGGAAAGACATGAGGAAGAAGGAAGAGACCTTACAGCCGATGTGCTGCAGAGAAACTTTCTCTGCCAAACCCACTGGGTCTTAAGCAGGTACAGGTGTTACCAGCATAAGGGACACGTGGCATAAGTTAGAACCTTCGCAGTGCACTCGACACAAATGTGCACGCAGCACTTACTCAGTGCCCGCCCATGGGGGTGGGCAGGAGAACGGTGGCAGGAGACGTGGCTGCTGGCCAGAAGCAGGGCTAATAATAGACGAGAGAGGAGTCAGACGCGAAGGCAGGCTGAGCAGAGCACACACGCCGCGTGAGCCCGAGCCATGGAGGGACTGGGTCTAGGGCGCCCAATGTCTCCTCCTTCACCGGGACAATCAGGAAGAACTTGTCAAACTCAAGTGTGTTTCGGGCATGAGGTGTCCAGAGCAGGGGAGTCTCAATTAGAGATGACGCTTTAGGAGGCCCCAGGTTCTGAGCCATGGATCCCCTTGGTCATATTCTGTTAACCCCAACTCCTGCAGAGAACACCCCACAAAAGGCACGTGAAGTTGTTCTTGGGGAAGAATAGCCCGCATTTCACTCACCCATAAAGGAACTTGCGGTGTCCTTTACACCCAGAACAACCCACGCCCACCACCGGGTGATCCCTCTAAACCCTGCACCGTAATTCCTTGCAAGCAGCAAGGGGTTCTCTTACAGTGGAGTTCAAACATAAGACACAGAAACATATGACCAAAGAACATATACATACCTGCAACATAAAAGCGCTGCATTTCAAGACAAACATGGTCCAAAGTCGAACAGGCAGGGAAGAGTTTATTCAAGGCTATTGACGTGGGGGAGAAGCCAGAGCTCCTCTGAGCTCAGCCCAAGTGACACAGCAGGTGGGAGGGACATCAGCGCAGGGAGAGCTGGTGAAAAGCAAAGGGGAGAACGGGGTGCTGATCCATGGGACGCGCCCCCCTGGACACTGAGCTATTCCTGTTTACAGGAATGTGACTAGGCCCCGTTAAACCTAGTTCCTGCTCTCTCACAGAAGCTGGGAGACAGGGCACCGTCTTCCTTGAGGACTACATTTCAAAGGGACGGCTTTCAGGTCCTTGAGAAAGATATTCCTGGGTTGTGAAGCTGGCAAGACCCTTTTGAAGATTTCCATCTCAGTGGGGTAAAGAAAGCATTTACATACAGTTAGAAGCTGTGTAAAGTAAAGACTCTAAAAAACAGAGGTGCTCGTCATGCAGAAGCCCGTGTGACGTTCAGGCAAGCTGAGGGGATGTAGACATGGCCGTCTCTGCCAGGGGTTCTGAAATCCCGCTCCTGACACCAGGACTCCTAGGAAAGTGCTCACCCAGACTTTACGGCCTGAATCAAAAATACTCTTCAACAGATTCCCAGAATGTTTAACTGTCTGGTGCTCCCCTGAAAACAGAGTGGAGGTAAAAAGCCCTTCATTTCAGAGCCTGCGTTATCACGACAAGCCCCGGCTATGGAAACTTGTCTGGAAGCCGCTGCTGTGCAGGCACATACTTTGGATTTCAAAGGCCCCTTGAGGTCACTGACCGGCATTAAACAGAATGAATAAATGAGCATTGCCTTTGCAGTGGGCAGCAGCCCCTGCAAGCCTTCTAGCATTATCAGTATTTAGCACTTATGGTCTTTGTGTGGGCTTTCTGGTCAGCAAGGAGTAATTCCTGAAAATGAGACCCGCTCCGTCTTCACCACGCTCAGAGAAGGTCAGGCCGGCTCCACCTCACAGCTCTGCCAACAGCTGGGGGCTGGAAATGTTCTGTTCTGAAGTCACCAGATAGGAAGACAAGCAGTGAGTGCCAAGAGGAAAGCAGATTTGGGCAAGACAGCGTGTCTCTGCTTCTGGGACTGGGTGGCATGGAGTACCAAGCGGGCTGACGGATGCGTCTCCCAGGGGGTGCGTGCAGACAGTCTGTGGGGGGAAGCCAGCCCACAGGCGTCTTGTCCAAGCCGTGCCAGTGTCACAAGTCTGGATTTCCGGTTCCTCTCTGAGCGGCACGATAACTGCCGAGGGGCAGAGGGGCATACTTTGCAGGCTGTCACATGATGCTCTGACGTGTCCCAGGCCTGGCCCACCATACAAAACCGCTGGCTGTATGCAGGAAACCCAACCCTCACTCAGTGGTGGAGAATGACATCTGTCACTTACTACTATTTCTATCTGTCACAGTTCTGGGGTTTGTTTGGAGCCAGCGGGGCGGATGTCAGGTGGCTGCAGTCACACCGTGGCTGGGACGGAGTGAAACTCCCTCACTTCCACGTCACAATGGACACTCGTCCTCGACCGAAACCTTGTCAAAGACTCTGCTGGAACATACATGAGCTCCGCCCAGCCCTGGGATGTGACGGCAGCTCGGTTCCAAGAGTGAGTCACCTCGGAGAGCTCCAGGAAAGCGACATTAGCCCTTTGGAACAAGCCTTGGGAGTCATTCAGCTCCCATTGAGTCACAAGAGGACTTTTGCATCTATTTGGCTCAGGGGTATCGGCCTGTAATTTTCTTTTTCGTGTAGCAGTTTTCTTATCTGGCTTTGTATGAGGGGCGTGCGGGTCTCATAAAATGAATTTGGAAGTGTTCCCTCCTCTTCAGTTTTTTGGGAAGAGTTTGAAAAGGATTGGCATTAATTCTTTAAATGTTTGGTGGAATTCACCCATGAAGCAGGAAATAGTAAGATTAGAGCAGCAATAAGTGAAATAGAGGCTAGAAAGACAAAAGACAAAAGTAAAAGTCGGTTTTTTGAAAAGATAAACAAAATGAACAAACCTTCAGTTAGACTAACCAAGAATAAAGAGAGGGGTCTCAAATAAATAAAATTATAAATGAAAGAGGAGACACTACAACTGGAAGCACAGAAACCCAGAAGATTCTAAGAGACTAGTAGTGACAATTACACAACAAACTGCATAATCTAAAGGAAATGGATAAGTGTCTAGAAACATACCATCTACCAGGACGGAGGAAAGCGGGACAGCTCAATTCCCACGAAGGGACGTGAATCAGCAATGAAAACCCTCCCGAAGAAGAAAAGCCCAGGGCCAGACGCTGCCGCTCTGAGTGGCTGCCTTGTCTGCTGGCTTTTGTGTATTTGGTTTTCGGTGGAAATGCTCACTCCTGTCACCCACTATGTCCCAGGAATCTGTTGCTACACAAGAGAGCACTTCACAGCCAGCCCAGGGAGAGGACAGTGGTGCCTGAGGCCCTCTCTGCTCTGCAGTCTGGCCCAGCTCGCCGAGCACTTCTAGTTGGAGTTTCTCATGTGCTGGGAAGGCATCTCGGAGCCTTCCTTTGTCACATCTATGGGGACAAGATTAGGGGACAGCTCTCTTAAAGGAGCTTCTCACAAAGCAAATAGTCATTTGCAGTGATCTTTGGATAATTTGGATTGCCATATGCTTATCTGGGTGGGTTGACTGAACGACAAAACCAAAATATATCTGTGGATGTACGCAGTACGTAATAGACGTGAGCACTTGACATACAGCCGATCCGGAATCACCAGAACTAGACTGACTTCCTCTCCGCTCCGGTAACTCAGTGTGCAGCCTTGGACGTAACACACCGACCCACGTCTTCGGCAGCGTGCCCGTTATTTCGCTGTAGACAAAACGAGGCTGACATATTCTGAGGCCCATTGCAAGAGTCCCATTCCATTCCAGGCTTTCGAGGTAAGGGCTGGGGAGCGGTTGTCGAAGCGTTTGGAACATTTCAGTGACTGTGTGCCGTGTGTCAGGTGCTGCCTGCCATGCTCGGCTACAGCAGTGAAGGGAAAGCGGCTCCCGTCCTCGAGACGACCAAGTGGAGGAAAACGCCCTTTCTACACAGGAACTCATCGCACAAAAGCACTGTAGGCTTTCTTTGACTTCATAATAAAGATTAAAAACCAAAAACGTGTACCTATTTTCTGTCCTCTTGTGGACGGGGCAGGGGAGAGGCCAGAGTGGACACAGAGGCTGAGGGCAGAATCCCAGTTAGAGCGCCGGCGACCGAAAGCGCTGGGCTTCCACGACAGCCTTCTACCACTATTTATGGTTTAGTTCAGTAATGCCACCGCAATTGAAATGGAAAACTAAATAAACCGAAGGCCAAATGTTATTCTAAGAGCCAGAGGCTAACATGGCACGCTGTACATACTGGGGATCTTTATTAATATGAAAATGTGCTTTTTAGGAAAATTGCTTTAATGACCTTCACATGTGGTGATGTTAGAATGTCACAAATATAATTTTAACAAAATATTTGCAAATTGCATAAAAATAATTGTCCTGTTACAGTTCAAATTACGCAGCATATGAAAGACTCCCAAGTTAAAGGTCTACGGCACTTTGCAGCAGAGCCACGTAATAGGACGGGCTAGCATTCAGTGGTAAACACGTCAGATACACCTTATAACACATAGGGGACATCACCACGGGGCCTGTCGATATGCAAATGCACCTTTTCTAAGCATAGGTAATGCTGTGTGCCTAACACCGCATCGGATGTTTTAAAAGTTAATCAAGGCTTCAGGTTCACCCAAGGTGTATGAAGCCAGTCACCAGGTAGAGCCACAAAAAGCAGGAATGTGATGAATATTACCATTGTTCCTAATTCTGAACAACTCTTTGCCGACACATGCACTGAAAATGAGATGTGAAAACCAACAACTTTGCTCTAAGTTTAAACTGAGATGTACAGTGTCCATATTTTCTCCAGGGCCTGGTAGAGACAGGGGAGAGGGAGTCTTCTAATTGTCCCATCTTCTAGCCACAATATTTGCAAATGCATTTCACCTGCTGAGCAGCCATTTCTTCTCCTTTGGGGACAGCCTGTCACCTCCCACGTGGCACCATGCACACTGTTGTGACAGTCTTGACAGTCAATCAATGTGCCAGTTACCCCAACACAAGGGTTCAGCCCGTGATCCAAGCTTGGTCGCCTGGGTCCTCTGATCCAGGTGGGGACCAGCACAAGGAACAAACGGGGTTTGGTGAAACAGGAAATAGAAATTACAACCACACTGAGATCTCACTAACCACCGATCAATGTGGCCAAAATTGCAAACGTAGTGATTACATCAAATGCTGGTAAGGATTTGGAGAAACTGAATTGCTCCCACATTGCTGGTGGGAATGTAAAATGGTAGCCTTACTCTAGAAAGTAATTCGAAAGATTCTTTTTAAATTGATAATGGAAT
Organism: Rhinolophus ferrumequinum; assembly: GCF_004115265.2. NCBI lineage: Eukaryota > Metazoa > Chordata > Mammalia > Chiroptera > Rhinolophidae > Rhinolophus > Rhinolophus ferrumequinum. The sequence continues at coordinate 2,376,608 of NC_046306.1, forward strand.
TATCAGTTCCAGCAGTTAATACTTTTGGACAATTATCTCAGAGAAATGGAAACTTATGTTCATGTAGAAACGTGTACATGAAATCCACAGCAGCTCTACTTGCAGTAGTCACGAACTGGAAACTACCTAAATGTCATCCAGTGGTGAACTGTGAAAATAACCCTGGCGGACACATACCATAGAGCACTACTCAGAAATAAAAAAGGAGCAGACTACTGATGTTTGCAACTATTGGGTTACTCTCAAGGGACACAGGCGGAGCGAGAAGAGTCCGTCCCCAAAGGTTCCGCACCATATGATTCATTCACACAGCATTCGTGAGGTAACAAAATGATAGAACTACAGACCAAATGTGTGGTTTCTAGAGTGGAGGGGGTGGTGGGAACAGGAGGGAAGAGGGTGAACCTGTACACGGGCAACACGAGGGCCCCTTGTGATGATGGAAGTTGCTCGTCACCTGGTTGTATCAATATCAGTACCTTGGCTGTGAGATCGAATGGTAGTTTTTGCAAAAGGTTATCATTACTGGAAACTCAATAAAGAACACATGGGGTTTTCCATTTATTGCTTACAACTGCATATGGACCTACATGTATCTCAAAATAAAAAGCTTATTTTTAAAAGAAAAAAAAAGATATACTGAACCTCATCAAAGTTAAGCTCATTTGCTTTTGTAAGACACAATTAGGAAAATAAAAAGGTACGCCGAGCCACAGACGGGGCAGAAGCGTTCTGAAAACATTCATCTGACTAAGGATTTGTCAGACCCTGGAAAAGTCACTGGTTGATGGCCTGAGTGTTCCTTGCAGCACTGCCACCAAGGTTTCCTTGCCCAAGGTCCCCCTTGTGGAATGGGAGCCCCCCTCCCGCCGAACTCACAGGCCCCCCGTGCATCCCACCGCCGTGAGACCCGTCTGAGCCTTTTGCACCAGGGGTTGTCAGCATCTGTGGCTACTTAACCGAGGATAAACAAGAGATTCTTCTCTTTTTCCTCCTGGGGTACCACAAACCACAGAGGGTGCTTTTAAAAAAGGGTTTGGTATCCCCACCCATTTCACTAGCTTCACTGACCATGTTTCCTACCCTGGGCCTTTATTAGCTCTCAGCTTGAGAAATCGTCCTTTCCCTCCATACCTAATCGACTCTTACTCACCCGTCAAAGCATATGCATCACTTCCTCCAGGAAGCCCTCCCTGATATCCATGACGAGGTCATATCCTGGGACACTTCGAACTCATAGGCAATAGTGGGAGCATGAACATGTGGTTCCGCTTCTCAGAAAACAATTAGAAAAGATGCTGCCCCTGGGCAAACAGCCCTGAAGGCTTATGGCCTGGGGGAGGGACAGTGCTGGCCCAGCAGGTGGACACAGCCCTACACTAGGGCACAGGGATTGGTCAGTGAAGTGTGCACTAGATTTCAGCCCCCTCTCATTGTATCCTACCAGGGAGCCCTTGGTCAGTGCATGGACTGCACAACCGTGCAGGCAGTGCCCCTCAGAGCCCCGGGGACTTGTTTTCATAGCCCCCTTTGGGCGTGTGCTATGAACACCTACTTGCAGAGCTCAACACATTTACCCACTGACACTATACGTGAAGTCCTGTGGTTAAAAGCCATGTCCCGTACTGGACTGTGGGCTCCAGGGGGACACAGCAGGGTCTGAGTTTGCTCACATTACATTTACAGCCCAGTATTTGCTTCATGGGAAGTGCTCAAAAACATACATTAAACAAATAAGTGGCAGACAGAAGGACCTGGGGGCAGCAAAGCATATTCCAGAAAAATCTGGAAGAGCCACGGACATGGGGAGGCTGAATGAGTTTGGAACTTAGAGCTTGGGGTGTGGCATGGAGAGAGGGCTCCCCAAAGGAGAGTGACTTCCCTCAAAACATGCAGCAGCCAGCAAGAGTTCAGTCCATTTCTCTTCCAAACCCTGCAGAGCTCCTACTCACAAAAACTACCACCGACAGGAAGGGCTTCGGCTTCAGCTCCGAGAAGGAGGGCACTGTTTTCCCGACAGACCCACCCACTCTCACCTGCTCGGCACTGCAGACGCAATTTTAGATTCCTGAATAAAATGGGAAATACTAATGTCATTATGAAAATGAGACACAGTGAGAGTTTGAACAACAAAGGGATGCAGACACACACAGATTGTGCACGCCTCCTGCGTCTTTTTAAAAATACCAATGTCCCTTGTTTGTTTCCCAAAACAACAGGTCTTGGTGGCATTTCCATTATTTCCCTGAACTTACTTATTCCTGTTTATTCACTTCATTCGAGCTGCATTTTGTTGCCCAGTCTCCTGTCAATGCACATGCAGACGGCTATTACAAAGCATGCTGCAGGAAGTATGGTAAAATATCCACTTTTGCACACATACGTGAGTATGTCTTTAGATAGGTGACTAGAAGTAGAATTTCTGGGTCTAATTGTGCAGATACCTTTACAATGAAAGCAACAGTAGCCAAAACCTACAATTAGAAAGCACCAGATTGATGCATCTAATAATACGGTGTGTGTGTGTCTGTGTGTGTGTGTGTGTGTGTGTGTGTACACACGCATCCATCCATTTCCACACACACAATTTCTTTTCATCAGCACAGGTCTCGACATAGGCACCCAATCACAGCACATAATAAACACATCCTCAGGAATGGGGACAGCACCTTCTCCCCTGGGGCTCACAGGACCCATTTCCACCTTCCTAAATGGTCACCTTCCTCCATCGCAGCCTCCACCATTCCCTTAATGTCTTCAGAGATTACTCTCGTTCTTCACGGGACTTCTTGATCTTAAGCTTTCTTGTCCACTTTACTCAATAGAGTTCAATTTCCAGAGGAGAACAACGTCTCTCCCTGAGAAATGCTATAAAAGTTTCAGGAGGAAGCAGCGGAGAAGAAAGAGAAGAGGCCATGGGAAACCCACTGGAGAATGCATGAAAGGAAAAGAAAGGAGACTAAGGAAAAGCACAGCCAGAGCAGGGGTGGGTGGGGTTCAAGAGGGAGAAACCGTGTGTGGGGACAAAGCCCCAAAAAGCAGTTTCCAGGCTCTCGGCCTCACATAGAAAGGTGCTGGCTCAGGTAGTAAATGTCCATCGACTGTGATCAAATGGCCATCAGCTGTGGCTGGTTGGCCGTCAGCTGTAACCAGTGAGCCATTGGCCACTAATATAACTGCTGCGGCTATGGAGGGAAGTCGGGGAGAGAGGAGGAGAGAGGAGGAGACTGAAGGAGAGTGGAGGAGAGTGGAGGAGAGTCGGTCGGTTGGCAGCAAAGCGGACAGCAGGTCGCACGTCGTGTAAACCCAGCCTCCAGTGAGATCATAGTGGTATGACTTCCCTACCTATGGCTCCCTGGGTGTTCCTTTTTGGCCTCACCATATCCTGCGTTCTTGTGTGGGGAGCAGGACCAGAGACCCCGCCTGATACCCCGCATGACACCGTGTCTACTGGAAATGGAGCGGGGCGGAAGCTGGAGGCAGACCCCACTACCACCACGAGCACCGGTGCCCGCGTGCAGGCTGACCTGGGTTCTTCCGTGGGAAAGCGCTCAAATCCATCCTTCTGGGCAGGTGCCCCGATTCCCTCAGCTGGGGTTAGCCGCTCTGGTTAAACTTCATTCATTCATTGATTCACCCACTCGTGCGTGCTACCAATGTGCAGGGAGCACCAGCTCTTACTCTGGGGACTGCGATCGTCTGTGCAATGGCCTTTATAGAGTGACAACAGAGCTCTAGGGTAGGCGAGGGCTTCTTGCGCAGGCCCCACCTCTTCAGAAGGAATGAAGGGCGGTAGGTATAAGATCCTGGCAGGCAGAGCGCGGTAGAGGGAAACACCGGGATTCGGACTGAGAAAGGCCCGGGTTCCCCTCCCTCACACCTCAGCTACTGGCCAGCAGCAGCTCACTGCCAGGCCCTCATTGGATGCAGAGGACCCACAGGTGAAGAAGCAAACGGGACCATCCCCCTGCATGGCAGTCTAGTAGTTGACACACACAAAAGCGATAAAGGGTGGATGTCTGCAAGGACAGATACAGCAAAAGGTTAACAGGCTCAGAGAGTGACGGCGTGTGGAGGGCCACTCCAACACAGTACATAGGGAGGCTTCCTTGAGGGGTGACTGTTGAGGTGGGACCAGAACTAGAGAGAAAAGAACCATCTGAGAAAAGTATCCCAGGAGAGAACAGCAAGTGCAAAGGCCCTGAGCCAAGAAACCCTGCAACTTTGTGTCCCAGCAACTGAGCCAAGGCACGTGTGTCTGGGCAGGGGTGAGGGAAGGTCTCGAGGCAGGAAGGCAGAGGACGGACAGAGGAAGAGAGGTGTGGCGGGTGACAGTGTGGCACCTTGCAGGCTGGAGGGATAACTTGGTTTTGCTCTGAGTGCAACGGACAGTGCGTGGAGGGTTTCTGAGCAGTGACCTGGTCTGAGCTGTCTGTACTGAGAACAGACTGCAGGGGTGAGTTAGGGAAGCACCTTGTTCCTGCCTCCATGGTGCCCTTGGGGTCCAAAGGGTGTCTGCTTATTAACTATGTCACCCTCTTCCCGTGGACATAGTTAGTTAATTGAGCAGCCCAAGAGAGCGCCATGAACCTCGGAGTCCTGGCCTCAGGGGTGGTGAATCCTAAGGGAGGAGGGAGCAGGGGAGGAGGGTGGAGGAGAGGAGGGAGGAAGAAAGAGGGAGGAGGGCAGCAGGGGAGGAAGGAGGAGAAAGGAGGGGAGGCGAGGTTTCCATGGAGTCAGAAAGGGGCAGCGGGCAGAATCGCATTCATCCTCTGGATTCTGTGTTGACCCGCCTGCTGGTTTATCTGGCTTATTTTGCACATGACAAACTGATAGCCATTTAGCTAATACTCCGTTCTATTTTGGGCAAGACCAGCATATGGCAGCAAACTATTGCCCAGAATGGGCTCCTTACAGTCCAGCTCCAGGAAGCACAGGGAAACTCGGCTGGCAGCCATTCGTGAGGGAGGTGCCGCTGACAGGAGAAGAGACACGCTCCTTCCATCTCCAAGCTCACAGTTTAACGCAGGGGTCGGGGTGGATGCAGCTAGGATGACACACCGGTCCAGCAGCGGCCCTGTCCCACCCGCCAGACACGCCAGTGTCCCAGGTCATCAGGGGAAAGCATGCCTCTGTTTGGAGAGTACAGGCCGTGGGCTGTCAGTTTTCTGACATGCGTGTGTTTGTGTGGGAGGCGGAGGGCCCGGGAGTTCCTACCGCAGGCTCCAGGAATGCTGTTCCCTGGTGGGACCCAGGAGATGGTGTGTGCCTGGGCTATACAGACCAGCACAATTCAAGCTGCTTTGGGGGCTGACCTCTTCCTCGGTGGAGAAAGCCTCCTGCTCCCCTCTGGAAAGGCTCACGCACACACACTAATTCCGGGAGGAAGTCCCGGGCACGCTGTCTAAATTCCAGCCGCTAAGCTCCGTGGTGAGTGCTGTGTGTGCAGGCCGGCCGGCAGATGGCACGGCCCACAAGGTAAACGGTCAGTGGAGGGAGAGCTCCCAGCTCAGGTCCGCTGGGGCTGACTTTGGTGGAGGGAGGGGACTCAATGTCCATAGCGCGCACCTGGGAAGATGAGAGGATTTAGTGCTGATTCTGTGAGAGCTCGGAGTCCGGAGGGCATGGGTGACCGAGACACAGGGATCCACCTACCAGGCGTCTGCTCGCGTTCAGTCCTGTTCCCTGTGTGGTGTCCACAAGCTCTTCTTGGGTGACCCTCACTGTAAAAGGGGGAGGCTAACTCCTGTGCCCTTGAGCATGGGGTGTACTCCGTGGCTTGCTTTTAACAATAGAACATGGTAGAACGTGGCAGAAGGGACCGTGCGTGATGCCCCAGACCGGGCCATAAGCAGCTTCACGGCTGCCTCCTTACTCTGTCCCGGCCCCTCCCCGCTTCCTCCCCTCTCTGGAAAGCTGCCAGCTGCCGTACTGCAAGAACACTGAAGCAGCCCGGTGGGGCGGCTCACTGTGGGGGAGCGCGGGCCCTGCCCACAGCCCCCCGGAGTGGCCGTCACGTGACGCAGCCCCATTCTGACCCAGACCTCAATCTGTACAGAGATCCTGAACCGGAACCACCTGCGGGGCCACTTCCAAATTCTTCCCCCACAGTAACTGTCACACAGTAAGTGTTGGCTCTTAACAGCCACTGAGGCTTCTAGCAATTTGTTCCACAGCGAGAGGAAATGGATACACTCTTGAAATCCTCCTTCTGGAGGAAGAACCCTCCTTTTTTGAGCACTTACTCTGTGCAAGACTCTGGGTCAGCTGTTAGGATGTAAACAAAATAATAGAAATGATTTCTCTTCACCCCGCGACGACCCTACGATGCAGTCAGCATCGCATCCATGTTAGAGGGAGGAGACTGAGTCCAGGTGACGCTGAGACACCCGAATGTCCCTGCCGTCCCTGCCAACAGCCGTCTACGAGCGGCAAGGCACTCAAGCCAATGGCAGCTGTTTCATCTGCCTGATGGCTTGGGTTTGGCTGACCAGTGCCAGAGGCCAGAGCTGGGGCTGCCTTGCTCTCCACCCCAGTGTTTGCCCCCCCATGTTTGCTGCATGTTTGCTGGATGGATTCGCGGCCCAGAGAAGCAGTGGAGCCATGGCTCACAGCACATGATGAAGGGGTTTCTTCCACACAGAACTGAGTCCAGACTGGAGTTCTGTTTCTTAGCAAAGAAGTGGGGCCAAGGGAACAGAATCGAGTGCCCAGAGCACTGGATGTGTGCCAGGAGCTGCGTTCAAGAGTGGTGCCCTGCTGTGCAGGTGGCCGGGCCCCCTGCGGACAAATCCGAGGGTGCAGGCAGAGCGAGCCAGAGGCAGAATGGTTCCCTTGGTGCAGCCAAGCTGGGCTGAAGCCTGGCGTGCAGAAAGGAACCAGAGGCAGGGAGGGCGGGACCAGCGGCTGCCTCTCCCCAAGAAGAAGGTCCTGCCTGCATGTACCCCTGCCCCGTCCTCTCTCCAGTCCCCTCTTCCTTAGGATTTACGACACTCTAAGTACTGAATAGATTATGGTGTCCCCTCCCCCATTCATAAGTCAAAACACCCCGCCTGCAATAAACCGTAAAATAAGCAGAAGAAGTGTAACAAAGAGCCGTGATTTCCCCGTGATTTCCCCCGGGGGTTGTCTGGGTGAATCTTTAGAAATCCTAGATTCGTTTTCCTTCTCCAGCCAGTGCCCACAGCAAAATGACAGCTGGCACGTGAAGGGCACCTACCAGGTGTGGACGCAAAGGACACACACATATTAGCTCAGATGCTAACAGTCCTAGGAGACGGGCGCTGTTGTCTGCATTTCTCGGAGGTGGACACCGAGGCACAGAGAGGTCCACTCACAGGTAAGTGGCAGAGCCGTGATCAGCCTGGCGGGGGGCCGCCCCTAACCACTGCACTGCCCTCCCTCCCTGCGCCCCTCCCTCCTACCACTCTCCCTTCCTTCCCCATCAGGTCCAGAAACCTGAAAGTCTGTTTCAAAGTGAGGAAGGAGACTTTGGGAGTTGGAATGACTCCGGAGCCTAAGGCTGCAACTGTGGGAGGCGGTCTGCCCAGTACCCGCCTCCAGCCGCCTCCTTGGTCCTGCCCACACGCCGGACCCCTCCCACCCCTCCTCCACTTCTCCTGGCAAACCCCCTCCTGACCTGGCTGCACCGCACCCCTAGTCCTTGCATTAGCCCCTGCCCTTCTCCGTAGCACTTTGCACAGTTGTACTGTTTACATGTATTTTTCTGATTTTTCTCAAAATCAATGCTTTCCCCTCCCCCTGATGGACTGTAAGCTCCACAAGGGTGAGAACTGGGTCTGTCTAGGTCACAGTTGGGTCCTGGGTCCAGAATGGGCTGGGGACAAGGCAGGTACACGATAACGTATTCTGGAATGTCGTGGGGGCCTCAGGGCCCTGGGGAACCCATGCGCCTGCAGGAGCTTTGGTCATATGGACCTGGAGTCACTGGGGACCTGGGCTCTGAGGACAGAGCGTGACAGCAGAGAGCCTCGTCACGAATCAAATGGTGTGATCTTACAGCTATGCTCATGAAAGTATCTAAGGCCGATTTGCCAAGCATTAAGACGTGGGGTGCAGGCTGCAGAGGTGTCAGGGAGGCGTGTCACCCATCTCAGGCGGAAGATGAAGAAATATTTAATCTCTAACCCAAGGCTTGTTCCATCCCAGGGTTATTTCTAAGGCCAATAAACCTACATTCTCACTTAAACTCCAATTTGGGGGAAAGTGTTCCTTCTGTTTGACTTGTCAAAGGGAACATGACACAAATTAGGATGTAACTTTGGAAGCTGTGAACTTCCTCCAGAGTTAATAACAGCTAATGTTTACTGAGCACTTACTATGTGCCAGGAGTTCATTTCAGGTCACCGTGGTAAGACAGCCATTGCTGCTTTCCAGAGGAGGAAACTGAGGCTTAGGGGATTTGGGAAGCTTCCCAGGTGCACAGCAGGTGAGATGAGGGACAGGAAGTCACGGCCCAGCCGCTACAGGACAGCGCTTGGCCACCGGCATGATCAGCTGCCACCCCGTGTCACCCATGGATCGTGCGGTCCCGGGAGGGACACAGGACGAGGCCAGGTTACCGACATCTCGCACCTGACAGGTCTGTGTCCTGGGGGGACTGCCGCCGTCCTGGGCACTGCGGGGTGTTCAGTAGCACCCCGGTCTCTACCCACTCGATGCCAGGACCACCTACCCTCTAGTTACGACACCCAAAATGTCCCCAGACACCGTCAGTCACCTCCTGGGGCAGGAGATGGGGGCAGAACCACCCCAGGTGAGAGCCCCTGAGGTGGGGGACACATGAGTTTGCTGAGAACAGACAGACTTCTGGAGTATTCCACAAAGGTAAACCCGTCTTACTCTCCTGGCTGCAACGTGTGACAGTGCAAATTTTAACAACTCCAACGTGGGAGCTTTCCAGCACATTCTGGAGATGAGATGATGTCACATGATTTCGGGTAAAGAGCGAGATTTAAAAAAAAAAGGTGAGGGGGAGATGATTTTTCTCTATTTGGGACAAAATTCCTAGGGGAGTCTCTGTGCTTTAAAAATTCAGGGAAACAGGCCCCCGTCCCCCACCTGCGCCTTGGGGCCTCTTCCCAGAATGTGGTTCCCATACCTGTTCTCATGTGCTTCTCTCCTCAATCCTGAGATCACACACGCATGCAGGTACGAGCAGGCTCAATGCCTGTGTCTTCTGTAAAACAGAAGCCCCACTGGGCAGAGTCATGTGTCAGATCCATCTTTGCAGCCCAGGCTCAAGCCTGCTGCCTCACACTTGTTAGCTCCTCGATGATATTGCTGAATAAACCTTTGTGCCGCAGTCCTTTCAGATTCCTCCCTGAATCACCAGGCTGACAGCTGTAAATATCTAAGTATATATATAATCATACGTCACTATATAGTGAGTATTTGCAGAGCATGTGGGGTGAGAAACTCACACATTCAAAACTGGGTAAATTTGGCCCCGTCATTGATTTTTGTCACCTTCGTCTCTTCTATTTTAGAAATAATAGTCATCAGCTCCTTCTGTAATCAGAAGTCTCCCTGTACATTTAATGATTCGGGGGTGGGGGGACACTGGTTATTTCTGAAATAACACCTGCAGAACAATCATTAAACCCTTGATTAATTCTGTCTGACACATGGAAAAAATACATCTTTTAAAAAGCTGCAGGGTTTTTAGGATGAATAATTTGCTGAATATTCTAAGAAGGGATTACACTGCTGAATATGGAACAGTACAAATATTAGAGGAGACTGTGTGTGTGTGTGCTTGTGTGTATGTGTTTGTGTGTGTATAACGTGTATATGAATGAATGTGCTTGCAAAAAAGTAAATGGTGAAACTATCGCAGAGGAAAATCAGAAAACTCTTGGCGTCTTGCAGAAGATTAGGTTGACGCTGGTTTAGGAATTCCCCAAAATCATTAGGGTGGCTGAGGAAAGACTAGGGAGCCCAGTGATTATTTTTAGAGATTGTAGGGAAGATAGATTTATTTTGTTCCCCCAGCCTCTTAAGAAAGACCCCAAACCTAGGGACTCAAATTGTAAAGAGACTTCATGTACAAAAGAAACGAAGAGTCTTGAGTGGCCTCTCCACCATCAAAGTATGACACCATCGCCTGGTGACCCTCGGTTAAGGGACTTACTAAGGCGCTTCCCATGTGGAGTGAGAGCATGCATGCCACGCCACAGGAAGACCCCCTCGTCCTCAGGGGACAGCTGGGGAACTGGGCAGGCAGTCAGCGGCGCAAGGAACGTTCCCCAAGTGCGTTCACAGGCCCTCCTGGGCTGTGGGAACATCATACCGTATGACCCTGCGGGGATCACAACACACGGCTGACACATGCATGGCCCCAAGGGAGCCAACAAGAAAAAGATGAAAGTCTGTGTAATTGAAGACAGTGTTTCCCAAACTTATTTGATTATAATGTCCCCTTCTCCTTTATATAGAACTTTATACTATCTCGAGTCACTAGGGTCCCCAAAAATACCTTTGGGGAAATGCAGACCCAGTGCTATGACTAAAAGAAATAAAATAAAACGGCAAATCTGTTTGGAGAAGAGTGTTGCCAGATAGGACTGTCCAATTCTTCTATAAATCTTAGATGTCTCTATGTGGGCTCCAGAATCGCCTGCCGGAGTAACCCATCCAAATGCCATTGTGCAGACCGTGATTACAGAGGAGAAACACAGTCCAATAGGCGCAGCGAGTCCCTGACAAGCAGGGCTAGAACCGTGCTCGCCCTGGCTGTAGTTTAACTCTCTCCAGGCCACCGAGAACGCTCCATCTCTGAGTGAGTCTCCCAGGCAGCACCGCCCACTGCGGAGCTTATCCCACATGGGGTGGGTGGGGGGCGCCTTGCTGCCACTGGGACCTGGAGACCCTGCAGGAGGAAGGCGGGTCCGCAGTCACTGTCCATGGTGCTAAACCCGAGCTGACCCTCTCTACACGATGTAAGACAGGCAGGTTTGCAGTGGGGAAGAGTGTGGTCGCTGTCTGGAAACAGACCCACACTGAGACAGAAACCCAGTTTATGACAAGGCCCATGTGACAGTGCGGTGGGGATGAGCTAGCTCAGGAGGATATCCACAGGGGGAGAAGCTGTACCGTCCCCCTACTTCACACGATACACAGAAATCTCCAGTGGAGTATGCACTCAGCTGTGAATGCAAACCATCAAGCTCTCAGAATACAGGAGAACACTTCACAACAATGGAGTGATCAAAGACCGTGTAAACAGAGCACAGGGGGAACAGGACTGGGCCAAAGCGAAAGGCGACACCCAGTGGGAAAACCTGGGTGGGTGCCTGACGGGAATGCAAACAGCCAGGAAATATTATGAGAAGGAGCTTGACTTCCTCGGTCATCCTGCAAATGCATATTTAAGCAATGCAATGCCCCCCACACCCATCCAAGAGCTGAAATGGAAAAGACTAAGGATTCTGAGCACTGCTGGGGGGCGGGGGCTTTTGAAATTCTCAGCTGCTGTGGGCTGGACTGGACATGACATTGGTGCAGCCCCTCTGCAGGCCGCCTGGCAGGATTTCCAAAGCATTCACCTATGACACAGGAGTCCACACCGCGTGTATTCCCAACAGAGGCCAGGCTGCATTTGCCAAAGTGTGGATAACAGAGGCCTCATAGCAGCCCTGTTCCTGGAAACAACCCCAGGCCGTCAAGAGCAGAGCTTCCACCAGCAGTGCTGTGTGGTGCTGGGGGAGCCGCTGTCACACGCGGAGCCTCACACCATGCTGAGCACAGCAGGCAGACACCGGCCGCGTGCGCCTTCACAGACAGGTGAACCACACCTCCGCCACGTGACACAGCAAGCTGGCAGCCCCCTTCACACCCAGAGGGCGCCCTCACCAGCACCCTGATCGCAGACTTGCAGTTTCTGGAACTGTGAGAAACAAACGTCTGCAGCGCCAGCCGCCCAGCATGTGTATCTAGGACAGTCCTGGGACCGTGAACTGGGTAAGGAAAGGGGCCACGTGAGCGAGTGTAGAGACTGGGGCCCAACGGGTCATTCCGGGCCCCCCTTTTCTCCTGGCTAGACGTGCTCACTTGTGTGCAGTTTGAGTTGTGCACTTAAGGCTCCTGTGCTTTTCTACAGGTGCACGATGTTTCTATAAGCAGCGCGCACACACACACACACACACACACACACACACACACACACACCTGACTGCAGACCCTGGGGCTACAAGACATTAGGCAAGGTGACAAAACTCTACTTCCACTTCCTCTCACGCAAATGGGAGTGATAATTATGCCTCACGCATGAAGCTGTTACTGACGATAATAGAATACCAGAGTTCTAAGAACAATGCCTGGTTCCAAGTAAACACTCAACTGACGTGAGTTGTTGTTATGCAACATATATCTGATTATGATACACAAACTGTACAAATATGTAACCAGACATATACATAGTATAGCCTCTCTCTCTCTCTCTCTCTCACCTACACACACACACACACACACACACACACACACACACACAGCCCTTGCTTGGGGGCTATTCTGGCCACTGCAGTATTAACAAACCAGAAGGCAAAAGGCGGACAGTAGCATTTCCCAGGGGTGCCGTGTAACAGAGGTTCCCCCAAACCACTTCACAAGGTGCCAGGAAGTCCATCCACGACGCTAATGAAGAACAGCACCTGAGGGGCTGCTGGCTCCGAGCGCAGCTTCCACCCCGGCTTCCCACGTAGCCTGAGCCTCTGCAGGTCACCAGGGAAAGCGGTTCTGACTGTCTGGGGGCTGCAGAGCTGCGCAGAGATTCATCTTAATTAAGCCAAATTCAGTTTCAATCAGAACACCACTTCTTTATCCATTTCACACCATTTAGAAAAGAAGCATATTTTTTAATCACCAAATGAAGGCTGCATGGAACACAGGAACAGCCGAAGCATATGATCCACCCCAACCCTGGGAATAACTCTCAGAATTTGGCAATACTTAGGCAAATTTGCCACAATAATAGCATCCAGCCACACAGAAAGCTTCCATGTGTTTCGTTTACCTGGAAGGCTTTTACACACCTGGTTTGGACAAAAGGAGTGACCTTCGCTCTCGATGTGGGACCTCTGGTTTGTATCCCTTGTCAGGGCAGTTTTCCTGCCATTGGGGCCTCTCTGGTGTGAACAATGCATGCTTTGTCCCTGTGTCAAGCGAGTTCATACCCCACAGGGCGGATGTGGGCCATGAAGCCATCACACTGAGTATCTAAAAACATGCAGTGAAGTGGCCCCCAGCGCTTCTTCCCACCCATGTGGTCCTGGTGCCAACTCAGGGTTTCTACACCCTGGAGAAAGTCTCCGCCAAGGCAAGGGCACGCGGGTGGCACAGAGATGGGGTCTCTGGCAGGGTCCTCTCGCTCTGCCAGGCCCACGGCACAGGCTGTCGTGAGCGGCGGCCACGCACGGCACTGGCCGCCCCTTTGCTCACCACTGCTGTCCACCCAAGTGAAAGAGCCTCACTGTCCTGCGTTGGTGTCGGATTTGGGGATGTTTCTGAGTCACTGATGATTATGGAATATTTTTTGTAATTTCACATGTGAGATCATGCAGTGTTTGTCTTTGTCTGGCTTATTTCACTTAAACTGTTGCAAATGGCAGGATTGCCTTCTTTTTTATGGCTGAGTAATACCGCATTGTGCACGTATATATATTGTGTGTGTGTGTGTGTGTGTGTGTGTGTAAATATTATATCTATACCGCATATTCTTTATCCATTCATCCACTGACGGACACTTGGGTTGTTTCTATAGCTTAGCTCTAGTGGATAATGTCATAGAAACACAGGAGATTGGTAGTTGCCAGGGGCCAGGGGTGACGAGATGGGAAGAGGTTGGTCGGAGGGAACAAAGTTATAAGACGAGTAAGTTCTGGGAACAAATGTGCAGCGCGGTGACTGTAGTTAACAATTCTGTGTCGTACACTCGAAATCTGCTAACAGTAGCTCGGAAGTGCTCTCATTACAGAGGAGTCAGCTATGTGAGACAATGGATGTGGTAACTAAGTTGATTGTGGTAAATATTTCACAGTGTATACGGATGTGAAATCATCACGTTACACACTTGAAATATACAGTTTTGACAACTGCATCTCAATAAAGCTGAAAAAAAGCAAATCCAAGAAGACAGAAGAAGATGCTCGTGGAGCAGTTAGTGTGCAGTTGGGCAGTTCAGTGCGTGATCAGGGCCGCGAGGCAGCACGCACCCCCCGAAATGCTAAGGGATCCACACACGACACAGAACAGTATTTATAAAATGGGCTTAGTGTCCACTGTGTCTGCTGGGAGTTCTGTTTTCATAGAATAATGGGTTCTCTGATTTGACAGCTCTGAGAATTTATTTCTAAGTCAGGGTGCGGAGCTGGCTGTTTATCAATTCTTCTGTTACACGAGCGTGTCTTCGCTGACCCAGGTACGACACTAATTGACTCCTTGACACATCTCACTGACACAGCTAATTCTGTTCAGAAAGAGGCCGAATGAAACGGCCGTTATCTTCTAAAGGAGTGACAGTGCTTAGCGGAAATGAGACCGAGCTACTTCGTCTCCCATTCCGTCGGCTCACGCAGTGCTGGCCACCCCTACCCCCCGTCTCCCTCTTCTGGGAGGCACCTAAGTTAGTGCTGGGAGCGACTCCCAGGGCCCTTCACCCGCGCTGACGGGGTTTCCTGCACCGCCTGGCTCCAAACTCCACACATGGTGGTGGCTGGGGGTCACCAGTGGAGCATCACACGCTGGGTGGTCCAGATGTGGGCACGGGACCAAATCCCAGACAGCGTAGTGCAGGGATGCTTCCTGGCGAGTCAGCCACGCCCTTCGCAGCGCCGATGCTTTCAGCTCTTTCTTACAGTGGAGGGATCAAGGGGAAGGTCCTCACACTGGTCTCCACCCTGACATTAGCAGCCTGGACAAACTCTAGTGGAGTGATTCGTCCTGTATCGGCTCAGCCTCCTCATACTTCTGGTCTAGGCAGCTGACGCGATGGTGTTTTCACTACTACTTCTAATAGAGTAGGACACTTACATTTTCATGTCACAAATATGCATCGAGTAGCTGCTATGCATCAGGTACTGCATGGCAGGGGTGGGAGGGCTGATGGGGTGGGGGATGCAGGACTGAGGGCAGGAAAACACAGGTCGCGTAGTGGACACTGCATCATATTATGTCTCTTTGAACCACACGGCTTTGATTGAATTTTAATTCTTTAAAATACTCATTTATCTAGAAAACAAAATGTGTTGTGTGTTGTTGTTGTTTCTCTCAGTTTGCTTTCTAGAAAAATGTGGTACCATCCATTTACAATCTGCACATGTAGAAGCCCTGGCCGCAGACAGTGAGGACACCGCTTCAGTGCTGCAGGGGGTCACTGGCGATGCCACGCTCAGTCCGGCAGCCGAGACTGAGACCCAGGGCAGGTCAGCGAAACGGCAAGGAATGGAGTCCACCAGCCGAGGCGACTGCCAGGTGCCTGGGTGCGAGATGGGTCCCTCGATAGATGAGTGGCCAAGTGACTGTGGCACCCGTATCCCAGAGTCCCACACAGCGACAAGAACCCACACACAATTGAATCCTTGCAACAACTTGGGTGGGTTGCAAGGGCACTGTGCCGAAAAATTTTTAAAAAGTGCCAATCTTGAAAGGTCAAATACTAGATGATTCAGTTTATATAATTTTCTCAAAAATGATTACAGCGCTGTATGGGCAGGTGTGAGCAGGAGTGGGAACACCAGAGCCGTGGCCTGGACAAGGGGTGCTGCTGGAGCGGAGAGCAGAACCCCTTGCTGGGCAGCCTGGGGAGCTCACGGCTTATTAAGATGCGTGACAAGGGGTCCCAGCAGCGAGACTCCCAACAAACGTGACCGGCTCCGGTTCCTGTGCTTCTGGTATCCGCACACAATTTTCATAGTCACCTTGATCAGGGCACTTCCTGGTGGACAGTTACTTTGTCAGCAAAGCCTGTGGTCACCCCTAAACCATCTGGGCTGAAGAACCCATTTGTAGGCCCACTCACATGTCTGGGGGTGGGCCTCGGGACAGGGGCATCTCCGAGATCACCGTCACACGTCCTCACCATGTGGCACCTCCATAAGCTGCCTGAGGGCCCTCTAGACATGGCGGCTGATTGTGAGAGACAGAACCCGGAGAGAAAGAGACACAGAGGGAGTCGGAGAGAGCGAGATGGTGAGCAAGGAGGGGCCAAAATCTCTCAGTAACCTTATCTTGGAAGTGACATCCCATAGCCATTGCTGTCTCCTGTGCGCTAGAGAGGAGTCCCCAGGTCCTGCCCACACTGCAGGCGGGAGCACCAGGGAGAGGCTGCCCCCACAGTGGAGGATGTCACGTTCAGTTGTGGACACGTCCCAGGAAAATCTTCAGGACCCAGCACGAGCACGGTCAGAGATTTTAACACACAATCCACGCCTCCCCGGGACACACAACGATAATGAAAATAACCTTTCCCTCTGTCACTTATCTTTTCTCCCTTTCTTCCCTTTTCTCTTCCCCCTCTCCAATTTAAACCTGACTACATGCATCTCTTCCCAGAGTCAGCATAAAGTGCCAGCTGCTATCTGATTAATCGGAATCAGCTACTCCTGAAAAGAAAAAATCAGGTCAGCATTCCCACCCGCGGGGCTGGAAACCATGGCTGCCGCGTGCAGCCAGTGTGCAAACCCTCCCCCTGAGCCGCTCTGCAAAGGCTCCATGTGATCAGGACCCAAAAGGAGAGGTGAGCTGGGGACTGGCAGACTGCCACTGGGAAAAGTGACACATGAGGATCCGATGGCGGCAGGAGGGGACACATAATTCCCAAGGAAGAGCAGACGTAAGGGCTTAATCAAACACAACATGCCGGGCCAGGCCCCGAGAGCCAGTCTAACCCGTCTCCCCTGATAGCAGTGGGGCCGTGGGACTTAAAGCAAACGATTATCTGGGCACAATCGGGGCTTTGGCTCATTTTTAAGCACATGATACTAGTGAGTCCAGAATACCATTAAACAACTGCACCGTGAACATTCTAGAGTCGCGGAACGTTCTAGAGTAGGACACGGTGCAGAAGACCCTGCACCCAGCAGCCCTGCTGTGCTGAGAAACCGTGAAGTTTCTCTTCCCAGGTACGTCTGGGCACAAGTCGACTTACACATCCGGCTCGACAGTGGTTGGTGGAGCTGCCCCTGCGGGAAGTTCTTGGCTCCTTGCAATGGGGACACAAAGATGAGTAAGATTTGGTGACCGCTGCCGGGCGCCTCCAGCTTCACTCAGCAGGGGAGTCCCAGGGGTGAGGGGTGAGGGCTGTATTCCTACATGAAACTACTCTTTACTGTGGAAATGTTTTACTCTGCCTGTGGGTCTGTCCCTACCCGCTGGCTGTCATCCTGGAAAGACTAACCCTCCAGAAGCATCCACGTTTCTGGCTCAGCAAGCTGGCTACGGGAGAGCAATGCGGTGGTCTGGCTGAGCCTCCCACGTCCTCTCCACCAGCAGAACGGGACTCTGCTCGTGGGGCAGCATCCATTTTGAGATGTCCTGCCCACCAGCGTGAGGCGGCCTTGGTGGAGGGATGGCGGGTGGCTATGGGGAACCACCTCCTAAAACCCAGCCTGTAGCCTGCCATGGGTCTCTGGAGAGGGCTGTGCACGTGAGACGTCAGCCCAGCCTCCACGCTCACTGGCCAGACTCCAGCGCACAACCAACCAGCCTCTTCCTGGGTTCTGAGCAGCGTGTCAGCCTTTCTCAGATGGCTAAGGATTGAAGTGCTGCCAGCTCTCCCAGAGGGTCTCCAATGGTGGGCACGCAAGAGAAACCGAATGATGATAGTGTTTTTGTAGCGCTATGTTGTTAGCAGAAATAGTTCTTACATTTTATCTTTTAACTTAAATAGTTATTTCATGGCCATCAAAGCACTTCTTAGAGATGGATTTTGTCTCAGAACAGAATTTCATGCTTCATTATCTTGCAATGATTGTGACTTTTAGATGATCATTATTCACTTTTTTTCTTTAAATGGGGGCAATGGGGCGAAAGTAACATTGTAAAAACACTAGGTTGTTACCATTGTGGACAGACTCAGGGTGCGTCTGAAGATATAACGATCCCATTTTTGAAGTTGGTAATGAGAGCATTGTTAAACAAGGTAGAAATTAAAAAATCAGAATATATTTTGCATAATTAGTATTTTAAACTTGTATAATTTAAGCACCATTTAAAAGAATGATTTGCCATACTGTAATTCCCACTATAAATCTCGCCTGTAATATATACATTAAAGCACTTTGAGATTGCTCTAGAATGTGAATTACTAAGTGCTGATGAATAATTTTGAATAATGTGACTGCTTTCACCATTCAGTGGAAAATTAAGATTGTGGTATCATTCTATTTAGAAATGATTGGTTTGCAACAGTGAAACTAACAGCTGTTTGGCCTGCTCCAAATGATGGTGCTCTCAGAGCAGAGAGGAAACTGGGACTCGAAGGGGTTTTCATGCTAAAACATTTCCACTGTGAAGACATGTTTTTCTCCCAGTTGCCTCAAATGACAAATTTCTTGGAAATTGCCAAGATTGAAGACTCTATGTCACGGTGTGTCAGGAGTACATGTGAGTGAGTGTGTGCTGCCCTGGTGGCAGAAAAGCTGTGATGAGACAGTCTGATTTGTGAGAATAGGATGTGAGCACGAAAGCTAGTGGACTCTTGACCCATCATGCAGGGGAGGCTCAGCTGTGGTGCAATGGAAAGCTTTCCTGGCACTGAGGACTCGCCCAGGACATAAGACACTCAGTACTAAAACTGGGATTCTGCAGCCATGGGGGACTGCTGGTCACCCTAAATAATGGTGATGATGGTGATGGTGATGGTGATGGTGATGGTGATGGTGACGGTGATGATGGTGGTGATGGTGGTGATGGTGGTGATGGTGGTGGTGATGGTGACGGTGACGGTGATGATGGTGGTGATGGTGGTGATGGTGGTGGTGATGGTGATGGTGACGGTGATGATGGTGGTGATGGTGGTGATGGTGGTGATGGTGGTGGTGATGGTGACGGTGACGGTGATGATGGTGGTGATGGTGGTGATGGTGGTGGTGACGGTGATGGTGACAGTGATGATGGTGGTGATGGTGGTGATGCTGGTGATGGTGGTGGTGATGGTGATGGTGACAGTGATGATGGTGGTGATGGTGGTGATGGTGGTGATGGTGGTGGTGATGGTGACAGTGATGAGGTGGTGATGGTGGTGATGATGGTGGTGATGGTGGTGATGGTGGTGATGATGGTGGTGATGGTGACAGTGATGATGGTGGTGATGGTGGTGATGGTGGTGATGATGGTGGTGATGGTGACAGTGATGATGGTGCTGATGGTGGTGATGGTGGTGGTGATGGTGACAGTGCTGATGGTGGTGATGGTGGTGATGATGGTGGTGATGGTGGTGATGGTGACAGTGATGATGGTGCTGATGGTGGTGATGGTGGTGGTGATGGTGACAGTGCTGATGGTGGTGATGGTGGTGATGATGGTGGTGATGGTGGTGATGGTGACAGTGATGATGGTGCTGATGGTGGTGATGATGGTGGTGATGGTGGTGATGGTGACAGTGATGATGGTGCTGATGGTGGTGATGGTGGTGATGATGGTGGTGATGGTGACAGTGATGATGGTGCTGATGGTGGTGATGGTGGTGATGATGGTGGTGATGGTGACAGTGATGATGGTGCTGATGGTGGTGATGGTGGTGGTGATGGTGGTGATGGTGACAGTGATGATAGTGGTGATGATCTGCTGCTAAGAACAACAGTAGCTAACACCTGCATGACTCTTGCTGTGGGCCAGCCCCATTCACAAATGTGACCTCTTCAACCTTTACAACAATCTGATGTAATAGGTACGATCATCCTCATTTTACCAGTGAATAAAATGAGATCCAGGTAAGTTAAGTAACTTCTCCATTCACACTCTTAAATAAAGGGACTTCAATATAAACCCTGACTGTCTGGGTCCAATGTCCAGGCTCCTGACTACTTTGCTAATATTTAAACCAGCAAGAACAAACATTTCTTGGATGTTTAATATGAACAAGGCATTATGCTAGATATTTGACACAGTTTAGCATATTTAACCTTCACAAGTGCTGTGTATTTGTGAGTATTGACATCTCTGTATTGCAAAGAATGAAGCTGAGGCTTTAACAGGAGAAACAGCCTGCCCAAGGTCACACAACTTCCAACCAGTGAGGCATCCACATCTCACTGGCTCCAGCCCCAGGGCTCCGCCCACCTCCCCAGCCTGCCCGGAGCAGAGCTGTCACATCTGCATTTCTCTGCTCGTGGAAGCCAATGTCAGGAGCCACGGTGGGTGACCCTAGTGGCCTCCGACCTAGTGAAGGTCCTCCCAACTGCTCACTCCTAACTGCCGAGCACGTGATGAGTGGGAGTGCGACCGACCACACAGGAGCCACTCTCTCAGGCCGGGTAAAAAGGCACCGTCGCGGGCTCAGCATGCTGCACATTGTCTGGCATTTAGAGAACATCTGCATACCTGCAACACAATCCTTAGTTTCTCTGTGTTTAAATGCATTGGTCGAGCTAACAAGTTTGATTCCCTCTCAAATGTTTCATCATGCTATATAAAAACTATCATTGAAACTCTAATTAAGGATCAGCTGAGAGTAAACTGAGGCCGTGTCTGGGTTCAAGATGATAGAAAGATTGGGTTTCTGGAGCGTGGATTATTGAAATAATCCCTTCCTTCAATAGTTCTCAAATTACAATCCACAAACTTCACCGCTAGGGGAGCCCGCAAGGTGACCTGAAAGGGCAAAACCATTTTGATTGCCGTTTTCTGTGCTGACACTTGCACTGACAGGACAAAGGGTGGTGGGTGAAGGGCTGGCCCTTCAGCCTGGGTCGGGGCACGGGCAGCTCACTGTGTTAGGAGGCTCCACGTTCCTCCCTGCCACACGCACAGCCCAACAACAACACACAAGGCAGTTTCACTGAAAAGTGCTCTTTAAAAAGCATTAAAGATGATTGATTAATTATTGAGCATGCTAATTTTATTGTCTTTCAGAACTGGATTCCACATCTTTTTGCTATTCTGTGTGACAGAATGGAAAGTCTTCACAAAGCACTTAGGCTGCGCAGCAAATGACGGTGGTTGTCTCAAGAAAAAAACTCTTGTGTGATTGGTTTAGTTGCTAATTAAACTAGTGCCTTCCCCAGAACACTATTCTTACTTGAATAAAAAAAAGGACTGACAGAAGTGATGACTTTTTCAGACTTAGGTATTTGGAATTAGTACTAGAACTTGAATTAGAATTTGGAAAACTTGTATTTTCTACCATGAGTTTCACAGCTTCCCAGGGCTTCATTTTTCCTATGAGACCAGTGGTGATATTAACATATGCGAATTTTTGATTCTGTATAATGGAATATACAATTGGAAGTCAACAATTGGAAGATCTGCCCAAGACTGACTAGTCGTAGTTCACACCGTGTTTTGACACCTCAGGGCAGCCCTGTGAATTCACTGCGACATGCCAGCAGGCTTCAGAGCACACGTTGGGAATTACAGAACTAAACAAACAGATAGACACACAGAGAAACGAGCAGCACCGTCAATCACCTTGACCTAGTTGATATTACAGAACACTGTGCCTCACAACTGCAGAATGCACACTTCTCAAGTGCATGCGTTGACTTCAAGATTGACCTTATGCTGGGCCATAAATTAAGTATCAATTAATTTAAAAGTACTGAGATCATGCAGAGGATGTTCTCTGACTACAGTGTAATTAAATTAAAATCAATAACTACATGATATTTGAAAATTGAACAACACATTTCTAATTGATCCATGGGTCAAGGTAAATAACAGAAAATATTTCAAACTAAATGGAAACAAAAGGGCCGTCCTGGTGGCTCAGGTGGTTGAAGCACCTGCTCCTACCTGCTCCTAATGCCGAGGTCACCGGTTCGATTCCCACAAGGGCCAGTGAGCTTCGCCTTTTACAGCTAAGATTGTGAACAATAGCTCTCCCTGGAGCTGGGCTGCCGTGAGCTGCCAGGGGCTGCTGTGTGCTACCGTGTGCCATGAACCGATGGTGGCCAGTATGAGTGTTCGGCGGCGACCGGCTGCCTCAGCCAGGGGGAGCGCAAGGCTCATAATACCAGCATGGGCCAGGGAGCTGTGTCCTACACGACTAGACTGAGAAACAACGGCTTGAACGGAGTGGGGGTGGGGAGGCGGAAGAAAGGGGAAAAAAATAAAAATAAAAACAAATGGAAACAAAATGCCATCTATCAGCTAACGTGGTACTTGAGGGAAATGTATAGTCTTAAGTGTTTATATTAGAAAAGAAAGGTCTAAAATCAATTATCTAATGTTCCTGCCGTAGAAACTAGAAAATGCAGAGCTAAACAAGTATATGAATTAAAATAATATAACAACAGGACTCAATGAATTAGAAATAGATAATCAATAGATAAATTTAACAAAACCAAAAGTTGCTCTTATTTAAAAGAGTAACAAAATTGGCACAGCCCTACCCAACCTAGCAATGTGAAAAAGAGACACATTCCTAATATCAGGAATTAAATAAAACATTATTTCAATCTGTTATTCTACATAGTTTAAATGGAAAATAATACTAGGAGTAACTTTAAATGAACAGATTTTGAAAAAGTAGACAAGACGGATTAAATTCCTTGAAAAATACGATTTACTGAAACTGATATAAGATGGAACAGAAATTCTTAACAGACTCTAACTATTAAAGGAATTTAATTTGTTAGCAAAAACATTTCCATAAAAATAACTTTAGGACCAGATGTTTCACTGGTAAATTTCATCAATATTTAAGGAAGAAATCACAGGGTTTTTTTTTTAGAGATAGAGAACAGAGAATAATTTCCAAATCATTTCATGAAGACAGCATGACCCTGCTACCAAAACTTGATAAAGAGAAAATTATAAACCAGTATTCCTCATGAATAGAGGCACCACATTCCTTCATAAATATTAACAAATAGAATATAGAAATACATAAACAGAAAAATACATCATAAACATGTTTATGTTTAACATTCAAAATCAACATAATTTACCTTATTAATGGAATGAAGGAAAAAAACATGATTATCTCAATAGATGCAGAAGAAAACATTGATCAAAATCCAATGCTCATTATGATTTAAAAGTTGTAGCAAACTAGGAAGAGAAAGAACTTCCTTAGCCTAATAAAGAATATCTAAGAAAACCTACAGCTGACATTATACTTAACAGTCAGATATTGAACACTAACCCACCTGAGGCTGAGAACAAGGCAGGGATGCTTCCTCCCTCTCACCACTTCTATTTCTATTCAACACTGGACTACAGATGCTAGTCAGTAAATAAGACAAGAAAAATAAGGAAGGAAAAAGTAAAACTGTCTCTATTTGCAGATCCCATGTGTGCTTAAGTAGAAAACCCTAAGGAATCTAATAAAAAACTGTTAGAATTAATAAGACAATTCAGCAAAATCACTGAATGCAAGGTCAATACAAAAATTAGTTGTATTTCACAATGAACAAGGAAAATCTGAGATCTATCAAATATCGTGAAAGAAACTAAAGAAGTCCTAAATAAATGAAAATACATAGTACGTACATGGACCAGAAGAGTTGATAACGTTAAGATAGCTGTTCTTTCCAAATTGATCTATAAATTCAAAACAATCTCAATCATAATCTTATGAGAATTTCTTGTAGAAATTGACCATTTTATTTTAAAATGTATGTGTAGACTTGAAGGATTTATAATATCCAAAGCAATCTTGAAAAACCAAAACAAAATTGTAGGACTTACTCCTGACTTTAAGAATTACTATGAAGCTCCAATAATCAAAAGCATATGGTCCCAGCATAAGGAGTGACACACAGACGAATAGAGAGCCCAGAACTGCTAACACTCAATAAAGACAATCAACCCAGGTAGAACGGGTCAACATACTTGAAAACACTTCATAAATGAAGATACAAGAATGGTCAATAAGCTCAACACCTTCAGATGTTAAGAAGACAAAAGGTCCAATGAGCAATGACCAGACCCCAGTAAAATGACTAAAATTGAGAAGACGGACATGCAACGCTGACGATTATGTGGCAGAACCGAACGCCACACCCTGTCAGTAGGACTTTCTGGAGAAGCTCAGTGCAGATCTGAGCGACCACCCCCAGCAATCCCGCTCGTAGGTAGCGCCCCAACACACGCACACACACGTGTTCACAAAAGACTCAGACACAACTGTGCATAGCAGCTTTATTCACAACAGCCCAAATGAAAAAAACACTCGCTGATGTCGGTCAGCAGAAGGAGGATACACCCTGTGGTCCACCCACACCACAACTCTTTATCACTCAGTGATTTCATGGAACGGAGAAGGGGACGGAGCACGAATGAACCCAGACCAGCACGCGGAGGCAACGGAGCCTACCCCAAACGGCACAGGCTGTGCTTCCACTTGCCTGGAGTTCTAGAACAGGCAGAAACAATCCACGGTGGGACCTAACCAGAAGATGGCTGCCTCAAAACTGGCTGGGGAGTGGGACTCGATGGAAATGGGCAGGAGGACACTTTCCACGGTGGTGGGAACGTTCCATGGGGGTTCGGGTGACACAGTGCGTGTGGGTCAGGACTCATGGAATGATTCGCTTAAAAACTGTGCATTTAACTCTATGAAAAATTTGCTCCCCTGAATACTTAACACACTTAATAGTGACCTCTAGTTTATAATGTGTCTGTTGAAGAATTGAGGCAACTGTGCACTAAAGCCTGCAACTTAGTTTGAAATACATAACAAGAAACAGGTGGTTTGATGCTTGGAGAGAGGGGATGGCTAGACGAGTGAATGCGTGATACAGCAATAGTGCACAGTAAATGGGGGTCTATACTGTAAAGTGTGGTCTGCTTTTCTGTCTGCTTAAACGGTTGTATAATGAAATACTGGAGAGCAACGAGCTGGTGGCTGAGTGGGTGCCCGGGGCAGGCCCTGGCTGTGGCCTCTCTGCCTGTCACAGCTGGCCGCGCAGATGCTGAGCCTGAGCGCTCAGCCCCGCAGAGATGCACGGAGGTCAGGGCAAGCTCCTCTGCTCCTGGTCCACAGCCTCTCTCAAAGGGCTGAGAAACCGGGGCAGGCAGGTGGGGTACAGCCCAGACGCCAAGACTTGAGAACATGGGCTCCAAAAGCTGATCCCCTGGGTTGGAGTTTATTTCCATTTCTGATTAGCTGTTCGACCTTGGGCAAGTTATTTAACCTTTCTGTGCTAGTGTCGTCATCTGCAAAATGCACGTAACACAGAGCCTTCCTCGCCGGGCTGTCACAAAGAACACGCCAGACCAATGCATTCACGTGACTGAGTTCCATGAGCGTGAAATGTGTTTTCATTGAACAGTGTGATAGTTATATTCTCCGTAACTCTCACGTCTGTCCATTTCATCTCCAACACTAGGCCACACACTGACCTCTCCAACCTTCAGCCAGAAACCCGATTCCCGGTAGAAACCGACCCCTGGAAACGGACATCACAGCAGTAACCAGCCCGCCCTGCCCTCCCACGTGCTCAAGCCCCAGTATTTCTGGACGTGACCTTCACGGCACCCTGGCGTCTCAATCCTTTGCCCTCTTCCAACATCCTGTCCTCCTCCCTCGCTCAGCCTCTCACCGGCGAGGCCCTCTCCTGGACCCTGTCCTCGCCAGTAAACCACAGCACGTGTGAGGAGGCAAGTTTAAAAACACGGCGAAAGACGACCTCGGCAAGAAGGGTGTATCTTGGCAAAGAGTAAGGGAGCTGGCCTGCAGCTGTCAGGGACGAGGTTCCTGAGCAGAGGTGGGCTGGCCTGGCCTGATGGGGGCTGCAGGCAGGGAGCAGGGGTACGGGTGGGGGTGAGGCCCTGCGGGGGGTGGTGGTTGTGAAGGACCTTGGAGCCCACAGTGAGAACCCCTGGGAGGGCTGTGAGCTGAGCTGGATGGGACCACACCTGTGGTTTCAAAGGAAGCTCTCGCTGCTCTGTGGGGAGATGCAGGGGGCAGGTGGCTGAGTTAGGAGCCACTGCAGTCCCCAGGCAGCAGATGGCAATGGCGGCCCTGGCCGGGGCAGGGGGGGGGGGGAGGGGGGAAGGGGGCAGCGCTGGAGGTGGTGAGAGGACCTGGGATGCTGGATGAACGGTGCAGGTGCTGGAGAGACAGCTGTGGGAAGTTAACATGCTTTCCAGTCCAATCTCCCAGCCGGGAATCCTGACCTTATTCATCCACCGTTTTCTCTCGTAAATACCACCTCCAAGGAAGTGCTGCAATCAAATCCCTTGGGGCTGCCCTAACAGCTGCCTTTTGCTCATACGTAGAACAGTGGAAACGAATGAATGAAATCAATACATCAGTCTAGATTAATGTCACAAAAATGTTCTGCCAAAAAAACAAAACGTTGCAGAACAACACATGACCCCATTTACGTAAAAGGAAATATTGATTGTTTGGGGACACATGCATATGTAAGAATGTATTTTAAAAAGCAAAACATTAATAATTCTAGAATTTTGGACAGGAGGGAAGAAGAAAGGATGCATCTGAGAATGGGCTGCCCAGATTCCGTGTTTGCTCGAAAATAAGGCCGGGTCTTATATTAATTTTACTCCAAAAGATGCATTAGGGCTTATTTTCAGGGGATGTCTTATTTTTTCACGTACAACAATCTATGTTTATTCAAATACAGTCATGTCGTCTTCTTCTGGAACATGGTCATAACGTACTAAATGCGTCCGTCTGGCTGAGATCTTAACTGGGGCTTATTTTCGGGGAAACACGACACTAGCCTTGTATGATTTACGCAGGGTGGAGACCCTTTCACGGTCACGCTTTAAAGCACACACCTGGTATAGTGCTCTTTTCTGCGTGCGAATAAGAAAAAGGTGCATTTAGAATGGACGCATTCATCTAAATCAGGCTTCTCAAATGCACATATATAATGGAGGATATTTATAAATATCCTATAAGTATCATATAAATGATACTGTGACAAATGTATAAATATTTCTATAAGGACACATGAGAAACAAAATAACTCAGAGCTAAAAATATTACTTCCAGAAAATGAGAATAAAGTGTAGGGAGTGACAAAAACCCTGATTTACCCTTTGGCCTCTCTCCATATTCTATATTTAACTTTGTATAAACCATATATTTTGTATATTACCTTAATAATATTATTAAATGGTGTTGTTTTTTTTTTTAAAAAAAGCCACACACAACCTTAGTTTCTGCATAAGTAATCACCGTGAAAGTAAAAGCATCTGGAATCCGTTAGCAAAAAAAAAAGAAAAACTGAAAAAGAAGACGACTCTCACTTGCCCCCCAAGTTGGAGCAGAGCCCCGTGGGGCTCGCTGCTGATCTCTCCTCTGTGGCAGGGCCCCCTCTGCCACGTTGTCCCTTGGACATAGCAGCTGGGACAGCTGCTCTGTGACGCTGCACTGCTGGCCCTTCCCAGGCTGGAGAGAGGCCTGTCGGGGTCTCCTAATGTCCCCTGTGCTACGACTGGCGCTGGAATGGAATGTGGATCCAGCTCACATTCGGCACAACCCACGAGGCCGTGTCTAGAAGCAACGGGCTCCCCTAATTTGTTCCAGCGAGGGTGGGGGACAGTCGAATGGCCGTTTCAGATCACGAGTGTCGTGACTGCGAAGGCCCCGTGTCTGCAGGTTCTGAAGCCTGTCACAACTTGGCTCACCAGAGAGCACGACTGCAGGGAAAACCAAAATCAGACCCGCTGACTCCTCACTCACTGCCAAGCGTTTGGAAAACCACACAGACTAACGCAGCTTTGACTTTTTACAAGGTATTTGTTTACACACCCGGCTGGGACTGGACAGTGGGCTGAGGACAATATGTATGGGGGAGGGGAGTGCGTCTGTCAGAAAACAGGTACCACGTTGTGTTCTAATGTTCTCTATTTCCCAAAGAGAGCTGCTTAACTTTTAAAGACATTCCTGAATACTAATTAGAAAAACTTCTTAATGCCTGTGGGCCCATTCTAAAGCATAAATAAGAATCCTTTCAAAGGATGCTGAAATTAAAAAGAAAAACACTTTTATTTTCCCAATTCCTGTCTGTTCTGAGGAGACGTTATACGGGCCTTATTGAGTCACTAATTCAATAGCAGCCCCAAAGCCGTTTTCTCTAAGCACTGCTGGAAGAACAAACGATTGCCACCCACTGTGACCCCCCCCCCCCCCCGAGGCCACCAGGACAGGGGTACGTGGGGGGCGCTGACAGAAGCACGGCCGGTCTTCCCAACCACCCTGCAAAGAAACTTCTCAGGCCCAGTGTACGGACAACGGACAGGGAGAGACGCACAGACGCTATCCACGTTCTTGGGGTGTCTCAACCAGGACGTGACCAGCTGAAACTCAAACTCAGGTCGGCCTGGACCCATCCCCGACGTCCACACTGCCTTTTGCTTGCTTTCCTTTATGGAACGTTCCAGAATTGAGGCACGTTCCTCTTGACCCATAAGGTCAGTAAGTACCAACCCACAGTGACAGGGTCCTGAAGACACATACGGCCCTCGCTTCCTCCTCTTGTTCCAAAAGCAACGGTAACGTGCTTCCGCAGCCCGCGTTACGCTCACTCTGACCCTGCCTCTGCCTGACTCTCCTCTTCCTCCTCTCCCGCAGTCGAGGGCATCGTGACCCGCTCTGCTGCTCACACCAAATGAGAGCAGTGGTCCTCCATCTCTCTGTCGTCCTGCAGCCTCCTCTGCAGCTCAGCTCTAGTCCAGGCCACCCCGCTTCACGCCTGGACCAACGCAGCAGCCTTGTCACTGTGTCCGAACACGAGGTACCCCTGCCAGTCCCCACCGGCATCCAGGGGCCTGTGTTACACACAGGGCAGACCGGGCAGAATAATGTCCCCACGGAGACTGCCTGTCAGCTGACTTCAGGCCAGGGACATGACCCTGGGTTAGCCAAGCGGGCCACTGTGGTCATAAGCACCCCAGAAGTGGGAGAGAACTGGAGAGGTGGAGAGTGACAGGGCCGCAGCCCACCATCGCGGGCTCTAAGGACAGGGGGGAGTGGGGAGTGGGGAGCCAAGGAATGCCTCGGCCTCTGGAAGCTGGAAAATGCATGCAGACGGGGTGTCTCCCGGGGCCGCGGGGGGAGCCACCCTGCTGACACGGATGTCACCCAGGGCCACCACGTCGGACTGCCGACCTCGGACTGTGAGGGAAGAAATCGGTGCTCTTCGGAGCCACTATGTGTGTGGCAGTTTGTCAACAGCAATAGGAAATAACACGCCGTGACGTCACCCACCTGCTTACCTGTTACCCCGTTTACCACACTTTCAGGAAAACCTCAGCTCCCCACTGTGCTGAGCTGCCACGTGTTGGGGTCGTGCCTGGCACCAAACCTCGCCCTGGTCATCCCGTGCTTCCTGCCCGCTCGCTGCAGCCCTGCCTCAGGGGCTCTGCCCTCGCTGTCCCTCTGCCACTCGGCCAAAGCGTCCGTCAGCCTCAGCTGTGTCACCGTCGCAGGGCGTCCCGGGCACCACCCCAGGGCGTCTGCTGCACATGCACCTTCTTAGGCGCCAGGCCAAACCTCGGGGTGGGGCCCAGGGGGAGAAGCCTCCTGCTCACTGTCCTCACCGCTGGCCGCAGGCCTGCTCACCTGCCAGCTGTGCCCGCCTCCTCCCCCCAGGGGGCCTCGTCCATCTTGATCTCTGCTGCCTAGAACAAGGCAAACCACAAAGCTAGAGCTCGGTAAGTATTTGTAGGATGGATTACTGAGTGTCTTTTCTAGAAGCTGCCTGGCAGGCACCACGCTATGTATAAAAGACTCGAACAGCACGGCTCCACCCTTGAGAGCTTACGCTGTAGTGGAAACGGTCTTTTCCATAGAATGCGGTGTGTGCTGCGAGAGCAGCACCGAGGGAGTTAGCGAGAGCCCTGGACCCTGGGTGCGGCGCCAGGGACCACAGGACAGACGCCGCATTCTCCATCACTGCTCACGCACTGTGGCTCTGCCAGAAGGAGCTGCACGGGCGGGGCCTGGCGGTGTCACTCAAGCCATGGCTGCAGGGGCTCTAGGACAGTGCCTCCCAACTAGAGGATGCTGATGAAAACGTGCTGAACCACGTGCAGACCCACAAGGCACAGAGGTCTTACAGGGACGTGGACAAGAGACCGGGTTTGGGTTTTTCCAAGTCCCTTGGGCGTTCTAGCCAAAGGCACAGAGGTGTGAATGGTTTGAGAAAAGGCCCAAAAGGTGGGCGGGAGGGGGGCAAACGCGCCTTACTCGGGGTGACAGCGGGCACAGCTGGGGCTCCCGCAGAGCCTGCAGGGTCTTCAACCCAGCCCCACGGAGAGATGCCTGCCCAGGATTCTACACAGAGATGCAGGAGCCCAGGAACATGGTGGGGCGCTGCGGGGGGCCCAGTGGGGCGGCACTGGCTAAGCCAGCATGGGGGGGGACACAGACCGGCTTCCCCTCCCAGCAGCCAAAACACACCACTGCAGGAGAGAAGAGCCTGGGCCAGAAGGTGAGCTCAAATTTCCCATCTTAACTCTGAAAATGAGGCGCGGGTTGGTTTGAACTCTGCCTTCAGCCGGAGTGGAAGACGTTTAGTTCTCCGAAGGCCACGGGCGACATTATTTGAGCCTTTCTCACCAAGCGGTGAGCACTGCACACCACCAACGGGCCTTGGTATTAATCCGGTAACACATTTCCCTCCAGTGACTTTCCAGTGAAGGATTTGGTGCATTTGTATTTATTTAAGATGAAGAAATACAATCAAGTCCTTTATTAGCAAACCTATTTAACTCCACAGATGTCCTACTGGTAAAATATTCACGTGAGCATGTGTGTAAACGAGCATGTATATTCTAAGTGTGGACACGGGTGTTTTCACATATATTTGACATCGAGCAGGCGAGCCATTGTGAATAAAATTACACCAAAACCTGCAGTGCCTCTTCCGGCTTATCAATATGCATTGAGCCATGGTTCAGTGACTATATTCAGCGATCTAAGCTATTCATTAGAGGTAATAGGACAGAAAAATAACTTCTGCTACACAGCCATTCCAACACGGTCTATTTTAGTCTTCGCTAAATCGCATTGCCAGAGCTCAGTTTATTTTACTAGAGTCAATGTAAAAGAATGAGCTCTCTCTCAGAAATTTCTCTTTAATACTCAGGACCCGCTCTGCTAGGTTTGATACCTCGACGGTTCCAGGCTTAGTTTCCTCCGTGGAACAAGCCATGGCCTACGCTTTGCTGCTCTGTACCTGCTCTGCAAACTGCTCCTTTTTGCAAGGACACAGCCACAACTGTGTCTCGTATGGGCTGGTCTCGTATGAGAGGTTTCTCTGGTTTGGTAGGAAACAGGAAGCTGTGCCGTGGGCCCATTCAGAACACACGCAGGTGTTCTGCGGTCATTGAGAACCAACCATATGGCTGTTCGGGTGGGAGCTTTTCCCTCCATCGATGGACTGAGAATTAATAAGCGTGACTGCATTATCTGACAGATGCAGTAACGAGAGCGTCATACGGTGAACGCAGTGACTTGGAGCCTAAGGAATGACGACACCGCCAGGAGGGCTGCCCCAGCCGGAAAGGAGGCACACTGGGCCTTCTGGAGAACTGCTGTGCCCGTGGCGGCCCCTGGGGTGGGCCCAGCCTGGCCAGCTCTGCTCACCTTTGCAACACGTACCGCTGCGTGCTGGCTCACAGAGCCTGGGATGCACACCAACGGTAGTTACAGATGCTGAGAGAGTCCAGTAGGAGAGCAATAAAGGGGCACATAAATCATGAGCAAAAAAGTCTCTTTGTCTCTTTGTAAATTTTATTTTAGATTTTTCCCCCCATGGAAACACTCAGGATGCCCAAGGTAAGAAAATTTTCATAGAATATTGGGGATCGAAAGAGTATCAAATTTAGATTCACTTCAAATACAACAGATGCAAAAACTACACTAAGCAGTCAGGAAAGGCCCCAAAGCAAAGTACAACCTCCTGCAGGCTACAGGCAGAGGCCGAGGCTGAGTCCCAGCTTCCTTCCTTCCTTCCGCTTTTCTTTCTTTTCTCTTCTCATTTTCTCTTTCTTCCCTTTCCCCTCCGCCCCCCACCCCCGTGCTTCTGTGCTAGGATCTACAGGATTCTGTCATGAGGGAATGAGATGCAGCCCGTCCCCATGTCACTCACAAGCCAAACACACCGTGACACACCATCTCAGAGTGAGGTTTGGAAAACTTCACTCCTTCCCAGCTTAAAAGCCACCCGTCACTCCACAGTGCACTTGGAACAAAACGCAGCCTCCCCAGCCATCCTCTCCCAGTCTCCACCCGACTCCCCCTCTCGAGGGCACACTCCCTTCCCCCACTCTGATCTTCTTTCTCTGGCTTCAAATGCCAAGTTCATTCCAACCCCAGGACCTTTGCACTGGTTGCTCCTCTACCTGAAATGCCCTTTTTCTTATCACCGTGGGGCTGGCTCACTCTCAATCACCTCACCCTGTTTTTATTTCCCATTGAGTGCATTCCAAGTCAAGTTGGTTACAGACAGCCCTGTAGGTGCGGTCTTCCAGACAACCCCTGGACAAGTCATACAAGGACAATTCTCTGAGAAAGAGGCTTTCATGAGCGCCAGCTCTGCTGTGCTCCCTCTGGTGGCTTTCAGGTGCACGGGGGAATGAGAACTGCTGCTTTCCAAGGTCACAGTGGAGTGATCAGAGTTACGCCACAAAGCTCTGTTCTTACCAAGATTCAGCTGTTTATCTTCAAATAATAATAATAATAATAATAATAATAACAACATAAATAAAAATAAACAGCCTTCTCACATTGCTGGATGTCTTTGGTTATTTTCCAGAGTTCAGAAAAAGCTTATTCGGGCCATTTTCCATTCTTGCAGGATTGAATTTCAGATGGTCTTACTCTGCCATTTCATTTCCCCTTCTTTCCTATGTATTTAAATTCCCCTCTAACTGGGTCATTCTCATCAACCGTTAAGCAACTTAAATAGCTCCCATTTTAAAACTTCCTCACAGTCTGTGATACACTCATCTGGATTCCATCTCTTGAAATGTTAGAGTCTGCCCCGATCATTTCCTTATCTCTCATTTTCTCCTCCTTGGACTCCACTCTGGCCCTGGGCCCCTTGATGGTCCGTAACCATCCTGCCCAGGTCTCCAAAGTCCTCCCCACCTGCCCAGACCCAGTGGCCCTGTCCTCCAGACCCTCATGTGACACCGTAGTGCCAACCTCCTCCCAGGAGTGCTCTCCCTTGACTACAAGTCACCAATTTTCTCCACATCGTCCTTCTTCTGGCTTCTCCTCCTCCTCTTCCTGTGGTGACTGAACTGTACTCGACATTTAACGTTACATTAGTTTCACCTGTACACTAGGCCCACCTGCCTCCCTCCTTGTACGATCACGCTGCCACACTTTCTGCTCTGGCTTGAACCCCAGAAAACACTTGGGAGACCCTCCTTCTCCCTCTTTTGCCACACCCCATATTAAAGTCAGAGTGTCTTTAGATAAAAACAAACCAGAACATAACATGATCCTAATTTTAATTTCCACCAATCTTTAAAAACATTTTCATTATGGCCAATGAATTTCCACATGGGCTGGATCCCACCCACGTCTCCAGAGTTACCTGGAACTGTCCCACCTTCCAAAGGCTAAGAGTGCTCAGAAAACGTGGAAGAGGCAAAGGTAGTAGTCAACTGTGGCAAAGATACCGCGTGGCTGTGCTGCGAAGTTTCACCTGAGTTTGCAAAACGGGAGCAGAGCAGACTCCGCGGCTGCCCCACCAATAGGACAGAGGCCCCGGAAAGGCCGGAAGTGATGGCTCACTGCTTTATCCTCTGCACCTGAATCATACCTGGCCTGCAGTGGGTGCTCAGGAAGTGTTCGCTGAACGAACGAACGAATGAATGAATGAATGAATGAATGAATGAATGAATGAGAGGTGTGAACTGACCCATATTGGGGAGGATGCCTCCAGCCCAGAGCAGAGCACTGCGGCTCCTCAGACCTCCTACGTGCCTTTATGGATTAATTCAGGGAGCACCCGATGTGTTTGCAACCCCCGGCGAGCCGCCCTTGGCCTCTTCGCCACGCTCACGTGTCTCGGTCTCGCGCTCCCTTTATGGGGAGGACCACACGTCCTGTTTCTCTGTGAGCTCGTGCCACTTCCAGGTTTCTTCTTGACAAGCCCAGGTCCTGGGCCGGGAGGCAGGTCGCTTCCTTATCACAATGCTCACAGGTCTTTCCACGCCACATCGAAAGAATACTGATGCATTTTTCTTTAAAGAATGCCTGGGCTGTAGAACTGGAAAAGAGGAGCAGCTGGAATGGGGGGTAGACTTGTTTAAGGGTTCTTGTGGTTTTCCGGCATCCACCTTCCACAGCACAGGACGAATGTCACCAGTGGATCCAGGGGGCACATGGAGGAGAAAGTTGTCTGTAAGATGCACCAAGTAGCGACCGTGTGCTGGGAGATGTGTAAGTCAGAAAACACCGGGTACTGGGCATCCAACCCCCACAGAGAGAGGAAGCTGTGCTTTGGAAATCACTGTTGCAGTGCTTGTTATGACAAAGGCCAATCAGGAGTCCCCAAAAGTGATGGCTGCATTTAAACCGGGGAGCATGACTGCTGGCAGAATTCAGTCCCTTGCAGCTGTCAGACGGAGGTCTGTTTCTGGCGGTCAGCCAGAGGCCCGCGCTTGGTTCCCTGTCCCGTGAGCTCCCCAGCATACCGCGGTTTTAACAAAGCCAGCAAGGGGGCGTCTCCTAGCAAGGCAGACTGTTTTGTAAGTCAAGTATAGACCTGACATTCCATCACTGTTGCCATATTCAACTGGTTAAAAGCAAGCCACTGATCTCCATACTCAAGGAGAGGGGATTGTACATGGGCGTGGACTCCAAGAGGTCACCTGAGAGTCTGCTCCCACACCTCTAGACCCCGCTTCCCAGCACGAGTTTGAAAAGAAAGGTCCCCTCTCGTACGTCTCACAGTAAAATAATTCATTGCATGCACCTTTCATGCAAACATCAGTTGTAGGAAAACAGAGCACACAGAGCAAACATTGTGACAAGTAAGTCAGTGACTAACTCTTCCAGATGGTTTCAGCCGAGTGCAAAGCTACTTATTTACCGAGTAAGAAAAACAGGCCCAGCCCCTGTTAACTTTCGGTGCAATGTCTATCACACACCCCCTTCAGTGTACCGATCGCAATAGCAATAGAAACACAACAGCAGCAACAGCCAGTTTTTTACAAAGGGAATTTTGTACCTTTGAAGTCCAACACAGATGCTAATAACTGCTTTATTTACTCTGAATAACTCGTCATCACGCCAAAGGTCTGGCTCATTTTTCCTGTCTGTTCTGTAACACAGACACTTACAAACACACGGCCAGGTTCCCGGAGTGCAGTGTGTCCCATTCTTTATCCCGAGAGACAATTGATTAGTGGTACCTTGAAGTCATTTTTCAAGGAATAACCATCAATGTGAACAGTTGCCAGCCTTTCCATGTGTAACCAGCTAAAAACAGCCTTCCACATTTCCCACCGGGGATTCGTTTAGGACCCTCCTGGCAGGAATGGGACAGCAAGTGGTGACTCCTTAGGGGCCGCTGTCCCAACCCCGGCTGACACGAGAGCCCCCGTGCAGGTTTGGGAGGGAGTGGAGCAGCATACGTGTCTGTAGGACACGCAAGCTCTGCATCCCACCCTCCCTGCCGACACCTGCCCTGCAGGGTGGCGGGCGCCGGTGTGGGGGAGAAAACGAGCCATGATCTGGGCTTACAGAGCCCTAAGCTTGCGCCCGTGTCCATCACTGACTCGCCGTGCCCACAGGCAATCACTTGAAGTCCGAGTCTCACCCCCCCACCGCCATTGCTGTGGGTGCTGCCAGGGCACTGGTCGGGGGTGCCTGCAGCGCTTCACCCCACCGCTCGAGCCATCCGCGGGTGGCAGGCGTCAATATACAGTTGGGGCCCTGTTTGCTCTTGGAAACACTTTACTCGGGGAAATTCCCAACGTCTGACAAAAGCAGAGAGAAGAGTAACGAGCCCCCTGCACCCATCCACTGGGTCGTCAGGTACTAACACGTGTCAATGTGGTGCCATCTGTACCCACAAACCCTCCTCCCGCAGACAACTCACACGTCACTTCGTCTACGGATATGTCAACACGTGTCTCTAAGGACAGAGGCTCCTTTACATGTAACCACAACACTACACCACAGTAAAAAAATAATAACTTCTTAACAGCACGACACATCCAGCTGCGTTTACTTCCCAATCATCTTATATGTTCTATTTTTCTACAAATATGGTCCACACATTGCAATTAATGAGCAGATGTTGTCAGTCTTTGATTTTCTCACAGTGTTTGGGAAGGTCACACGTCCTACAGACTCTCCCGACGTCTGAGTTTTGCAGATCGTATCCTCATGGTGTCACAGAGCGTGTCCCACTGGCCCTAAACTTCCTTCCTGCAAATTGGTGATTAAATCTAGAGGCTGGCGTGTTAATGTCTTACTTCTTATCTGTAACTTGACGTGCAGTGAAGTTGACGATTTTGGTGCACCCTCTGCGTTTTCATGTTCAGCTTTCTGTTTTTCAACTTAGAGCAGGGTTTCCCAGCTTTTGGACTGCTGACTTTTGAGGTCACATAACTGTTATGGGGGGTGTCCTGGGCACGTAAGACGTTTAGCAGCTGCCCTGAGCTCTACCCACTGCATGCCAGGAGCCCTCCCTCCCCAGCGGTGACAACCCAAAATGGCTCCAGACATCACCAAACAGCTCCTGGTTGAAGAGCCAGAATCACCCCCAGTTGAGAAGTTAGAAGATTCTCCGATTTAGAAGATTAATCTTCACAGATTTAGGACATGAGCGGGACCGTGTCAGAAAGAGTAAAGAGACGGGAAGTCTTTCCGTGTGGTGTGGTAACCTTCTCCCCCACCCCCACTTCATAGCAATCGATCGGCGATGAGCTCGATCCAGCCCCACGGCCTCTGTGAAAGCCCCTCCACGCGGCAGAGTGGTGACTTGCCAGATAAATGGAAACTTCAGTTAGAAGCACATTCAGCTCTGCTAGAGTCGTGAATCTCTTAAGAATTAAGTTCATTAAAAGTATTGGGTAGGAGGCTTCATAACAGAAAAATATACTCGTATGTTATGTTTTACTGGTAGAAATAGATGTTTTT
Organism: Rhinolophus ferrumequinum; assembly: GCF_004115265.2. Taxonomy (NCBI): domain Eukaryota; kingdom Metazoa; phylum Chordata; class Mammalia; order Chiroptera; family Rhinolophidae; genus Rhinolophus; species Rhinolophus ferrumequinum. The sequence continues at coordinate 2,413,875 of NC_046306.1, forward strand.
TTCTCGGTTTTCCCCTCTGGTCTGGTGGCAGCCAAGTCAGACATGGGGACCCACCCTAACTCACCTGTGGGAAGAACGTCCTTTGCAGTGGCTTTCGGGAGAGTCGCTTAGTGACAATTATAGTAGCTCATCGCCTGTTTGCCCTCTGTCCCCGGCCACCACCAAGGAGGTTCAGGCTCTCTTTCTGGGCAGGGGAAGTGGACCCGGCAGCGCACATCTGCTGAACCTGGGACACACACTGTGGTCACGCCCAGGGCTTTGGGTCCTGGTGGCACTGAGCTGGGGGACACCCCAGTGACCGACTTCCCACCTGTGCCCCACTCGAGCCGGTGTGTTCTAAAACTGGACTAACTTCTTTCAGGGTTGAAAGTTTCCAAGACTGGCAGGGAAGATGACAGGATCTCTCAGTACCCAGTGGCAGGACCTGGGCCCGGGGCACCTGGGTCCACAGCTAAGTTTCCACTCTTATTTAAGAGGCAGCCCCAGGCGGGTTACTCAACCTCCTGAAAGTCAGTTCATTCATCTATAAACGTATATGAAAGACGCTCCAAGCACGTGTGTGCATGTGCGAGTGGGTCACGTGTACACACACACACACACTCACACCTACACACACACACGCTCACACACACACACCTACACACAGACTCACACACACACACCTACACACACACTCACACACACACACCTACACACACACTCACACACACACACCTACACATACACTCACACACCTACACACACACACTCACACACTCACACACACACCTACACACACACACTCACACCTACACACACACACACACACACTCATACACACACACATACACACACCTCATTCAGATCAATGGTGACTCAAGTGACCCGTATTCTGAGCACAGAACACGTGAATTCTAGGCAAGTCTGGTTTTTTTTACAAAGTCTGCAAGATTTTGAGAAAAAAAGGAAGATGCTGACACCATCTCCGCCCCAAATTGGTTTGTGATCTCAGCTACCACTCAGATACTGAGGCGTTTGCAAAACTTACACAGTGTTAAGCAGAGGCAGAGACGAGTAAAGAGAGGCGTCTGACATCTTCAGAGCAGCGCTCCCCACCGTTCTGCAGCAGGGACTATGGCTTGCAGTCTTCACAACCATTTTAGGAACTAAGGTGATTAGTATTCCCTTTTCACAGATGAGAAAACAAAGGCAGAAGGCCCCAGCAAGTTTTCCTCAGTCTGACAGCTAATGAGGAGTGTGACGGTATTTAGTTTCCCTCTGACCTCCCGCCCCACTCTTACTGAATAGTGAGGTTGGCTTTGGAACATGCACAAAAAAGTGACAAGCAAGGCTTATAAGATAAACATCGATTTGGTTCCGATGACGCACTCCACCCCCCACCCTCCTTTAGCTTTTTGCTTTTAGCATTTTTTTCTCCTTTACCTGGAAAAAAAGACATTGGCATATCACTTGAAAAGCTTACAAATGACTCTCGCAAGCATAATAACACCACTGACCAGTAAGCTGGGAGACCAGACATGCACTGGGACAGAGTTCTTTTTCTCCCACAGGGACACCGCACTTAGCAGTAAAGTACCCATTAGCAAATCGTCCCCAGCAGTGAAAAAACAGGCTTTGCCACATGACTCGTGAGGGGGTACACGGAGCTCTCGGCTGGAATGCAGAATTATTTTATTATGAAGAGACACTTGAGCGAAATTTTGCAGAGAGGAGGGCTTGGTTGGGAAGGAGAAGCACTTTCCACTTAGTTTCTTTATGGCTCCGCCACTAAGCTCACTCCCAGCATTACCGAAAGCGCCATTGTAAGCGCTGCATTTCGGGGGTCACAGGGAGCGCTCCAGACCGACCTCATGCGGACGGCACGTGATACCATCCTCTGAGTGGATAACCAGCTTGCTTCATCATCCCTGGTGGCAGCTTAGAAATGAACACTCTTTACATTTCCAGATGTTCAAAAAAGGATAAAATAGACTCTTCCTTCTAGTCCTATCTTTCGAACGCTTTATGCCCCAGGAAGTAGTGAGGCTTTTACATGGCGTTCAGAGTGTGTCCCGTGCCCTGTCCTCTGGGAGGGGGCCTGTCTTACCTCTCCAGCACCTTCTCCCTGGTAGCCAGGGCCCCAGCCACTCCGGCCCTCGGCAATGGTCACGGTTCGGGGCTGCAGAGGACGGGCAATCTCTCTCTCTGGCTACTTGAAGAGAAGAGGGACAGGGGGCATCGCTGTAAGGCTCTGGAGGCTAGACAACCAGGGCTAGGACAAGGGGCGAAGCTGAGGGGAGCTGGGCTGGCACCGTGGCCACTGGACACCTTTGCCTCCACTGGAACGCGGATAAATTCTGAATTCCGACACCCTGGCCCCAGCCCCAGGTCTCAGAGGAGGTCCTGGTTCTTTCATGCAAAACAATAGCCCGCCCCCCGCCAGAGTCACAGGGCGTTTTCCCCAGACACTGGAAGCATGCGTGGGCAGCCTGAGGTGGATGAATGACGAGGGCGCCACCTCTGCGTTCTCTGGGCACGTCACACACGGCCCTGCCTTGGGACTGTGGTACACCTGGCTCTCCCCCCGGAATGACTTCTCCCCAACTTTGACTGCCCGATTCCTACACATCCTTCAGAGATCAGCCAAACATCCCTGCCTGGCCTCTCCAGGACCCCAAGGCATGTCTGCCAGCACCGCTCTCCAAGTGCCCCTACTTCCCTGGCATCGAGCTTACCACACAGGCAGTCCTACAAGCTCTATATCTTCCCAGTTCACACACAAAACGCGTGAGGGCAGGGCCATGGCTCACTCACTTTGCAGCCCCAGGCTCAGCTCAGCACTTCTCCACGAGGGGCCTTGACCCTTAAGGAAAGTGCAAAACTGGGTTGTCTCGGCCACATTCAAGGTCACAACTGGACTTACACCACGTGCAGGGAAGGCCCTCTCCCCGGACGAGCCAAACCAGAGAAGCAGTGGGCGTCACTGCTCGTCAAAAGGATGTGCGTGCGCCTAATGGCTGTTCTGTTCTTTTCACTCTGGTGTTACCTATCTAGTCTGTCTGTCTGTCCATCTATCTAGCGTCTGTATATTATATGTACACACAATGTAAAATCGCTTCATAATTGAAAAGAAATCAATCACATAAAATGTGGGCTTGCAAACTGCAGAGTTAGAGCAGCGGTCAGTGTGGGGTTAGGGCAGAGCGTGGGAGGAAGTCAGCAGGCACGTCACACCCCAGGCCACTGCCCCGAGAGGCTTGTCATACCCACGCATCACAAAACAAACTCTGAGCTCAGCCCGGGGGACTGAAGACGCACAGCTGGGCTGAGGGGCACTGTGCTCATCTCCAAGGTGGCCCTTCAGCAAAGGGACACAGAGCAGCTCCTCTGTGCTGGCCACTGGCCCAGGAGCTGCAAATGCAGAGGTGACAAAGATGCTTCTGCCCCAAGGAGGCAGCCACGCCAGGACAGAGGGGCAGAGTGTTCACACCACGTGTGCCCCAACCTGTGCAGAACCCCACTCTCCACTTTACTCCATGGGTAAGCGTCCACAACCAGCCTGAACTGGGTCTGAGTCTCTGGTTCCCTCGGCCAGTCTGTCTGCCTCGTACCTCTCGGGGTGGGGGCAGGGGAAGGGGCATCTCAGCACAGCCTCTGATTGCAGACTAAGAGGCAATACTCCTTTTTATACAATCTGAAGCCAAGACCGTTCACTTTGGAGGAGAACAGCAGTGACACCAGCTCACGTGAGTTCAGCTCTGGCTCCACTTATCGCTGTGCGGTTTTGGACAAGTTCCTTAACCTCTCTGTGCCTCAATTCTCTCATCTATAAATGGGACGACGCCCGCAGTTTCCTCATGGGGTTTTTGTAAACATTAAATGTGTTTCTTAAAACATGGTACGTGCCTAGTACATAGCATCTGCTTAATGGATACAAATGACTAATAACATTATTTTATTTAGGACTCAAAGGCTGGCGGTCTGTTCCCAGATCAGAAGGGGTAAAAAATGAGATTTACTGGAGTTACTTGTTTTGTTTACCAAAGCAACTTTCCCTCTGTGACAGTGATGCTTTATGGTCTGACCTTCAACGTCATCCAAAGAAGGCTCCCTGAGGACCCAGGTCCAGCATCAAGCCCAGCATGAGCACAGGTTGGGGGAGGCGCCCAGGGAGGGACAGAGGGGGACGGACGGGTTCGCTGCCGTGCTTCCCTGCTTACGACAGCAGCACCTTATTCCCACAGAGCCCAGCTCTCATCAGCACGCGTGAACTTCCCTCCCCAAACGAGCACCCACCGTGCATTGCACGCCCATTTCGGTATCCTCACTGGTGCCCACAGGGCTGACCAGGAGTTCTACGGGACCGAAAGATGGACAGACACCCCTGGTTTCCTCAAGGCATGACATCCCCAGTCTCAGTGACAAGTCCTGATGCTCTAAGTCAGGGGTGTCCAAACTTTTTTCAACGTTTTTCACCAAGGGCCATATGCGCTAAAACACACCAACAGCCAGGCCTCTCACTCGAGATGAAGTACGTATTGTCTCACCTGGTTTATTTAAGTAAACTAAATATATTTTTGGAATTTGCTGCGGGCCAATAAAAAATGGATTGCGGGCCGCAGTTTGGATACCCCTGCTCTAAGTCATTCGTTCTCCAAGTGTGGTCTGAGGCCACCGGTGGCAGCTGCAGCGGCACCTGCAACCCTGACAGAAGTGCAGGCCCTGCCCCGGCCCACAGGAGTAAATCAGGAGTGATCCAGTTCCAGATGCACAGACCCAACAGGAAGCGGTCCCTGGCAGGGAGCTGCACCGGCCACTGCCAGGCTGCAGACCCCATGTGAGAAAGGCAAGTGCCGTGGGTTTAAACCAAGTGTGGCCCTGACTCGGACTCTATTCCTGAGTCAGAAAGGATGGCAGTGATGTGTTTTCTAACATGTTGCTACTGAAGAGAAGAGCGCTCGTGTGATGTGTGGGGACAGAGCCCCAGAGAGCAGTTTCCAGGCTCTCGGCCTCACGTGGAAAGGTGCTCAGGTAGTAAATGGCCATCAACTGTGACTGGATGGCCGTCAGCTGTGGCTAGTTGGCCGTCAGCTGTAACCAGTGAGCCATTGGCCACTGATATAACTACTGTGGCTACGCTAGCAGCAAATGGGGGGCTAGCAAGAAGATGGTGGCTGAGCTAGCAAGTGGCGGATTGTAGTTAGGATGGCGGGTTGTGGGCAGTGTGGATCCAGCCTCCAGTGAGACTATAGTGCCGCCAGCGAGAATATAGTGGTATGACTCCCCTATCTATGGCTCCGTGGGTGTTCCTTTTAGGCCTCACCATGTCCTGCGTTCTTATGTGGGGAGCGGGACCAGAGACTCCTCGTGCCCCCCGCATGACAACAGGTGTTTTGGCTGAAGAATAATTTATGTGTTTGTAGGACACACTTTTTGTTGTTGTGAAGCATTTGAAGGCTAGTTTCAAGCACCACACTTTCCCCTGCAGGTGGAAGACGCACTTTTCTTTCAACCATTCTAATTTGTTTAGTTATTGGTATAGTTGTTGAATTTGGGACAGAAAACCAAACTGTACCCAGCAGTTTGATTCAGGGCTTCTCAAGGCAAATAATAAACATCACCAATACCCTCAAATATTTGAAGTCAGCTCAGTAAACACAGCGCTCGGCGCCAACAGCTTTCGGAAACAGCTTAGATCAGAGATTAAGTTACAGAGGGTTCTTTCAGCCTGATTCTAGACTTGGAGACTTAGCATCAGAAATCAGAGAGGGCAGGCCCAAGTGTCAGGCACAAGTCCCTGTACAGTGACCCACACGTCCTCCTTCTGGAGGCAGCTACCACTGCTCAGGAAGCCGCCTTTATCCTGAGCCGAATGCCTCTTCTCTGACTAATCCGCCCACTGACCCCAGTTCTGGTTCCTAAAGGCCCAAGGAGAACGGGCGGCCCCTCCCTTCTCATCCAAGTCTTTCAGAGGCTACGGGAGGTTCCAGCCTGGCACCTCTCCCCACACCGAGCCTCAACCATACATTGTCGTCCATTCTCACACTCAGCGGCTGCCCTGCGAGGACCAGCCAGGCATCAGGCACCACGGTCGGTGCAGGAGACTGAATGGCAGCGAGCCAGGCACGCATCTGCCCTTCTGAACGAGTGGGGTAGACAATGAGCCGGCTCCTCACGCTCCTGTCCAGTCCTACAAACTCACCCCACGGGGCTTCCAAGCCAAGGCAGGAGAAGACCCTTCTGCATCTTCACCCTTAAAACGTTTCCAAGATGCGCGCCCCCAACAAGGGTCCTGTGGCCACATGTGATTGGCAAAAGCCACCCCCATCCGGTCCTGCCTCTCGGAGAGTCACAGCTGAGTTAGAAATTCTGCATCTTCCTGCCTCACTAAATCGATTCGACTTTTCTTCCACCAGTGTTTCCCCACCCATCTGAACCACACACAGAACTCTCATCTTTTTCTAGAAGAGGCTTTTCCTGTTTTATCATTCACATACCGGAATTCCTTGAGGCATTCTTGATTTGCTCTCTTCTAAAAAATAAAGACAGAATTAAAACCCAGGGAGGCAGCCTGGCTCAGGAGATGTGAGAGGGGTACAGCCACCATGTATGGGAGCCCAGGTCTGCACGCTGCCCCGGGTACGGATGGCAGGACCTCTGAAGGGACCTCGGAGTCTCCAGTCAGGGTTCTCTGCACCCTCAGAAGCAGCAGGAGATGGGACAGACCAGCTGGTCCCTCCCGTGCCCGGGGTTTGGGCTGCAAGGGAGCTGGAGCCACCGTCTGCTGAGACAGACCAACCACCGGTGTGTGACGGTCCTGGTGCCGCATTTGGCATCGCGAGTCACGTGGCCCGACTGCCTCTAGAATAACTCCTGCAGGAATGCCAGTCACCTCTTACAAACACCACTGTCAGCTCAGAGCACCAGGCCCAGCCTCACAAGCAAGTTGTGAAACAAAGATTGGGGCGTGAGGGACAGATGCATTAGTTAGGACTCTGGGTTGTGAGTGACGAAAACTGTACACAACTGGCTTCTGAAAAGCAAGGAAACGACTGGCTCCCCTGACCCGGCAGCTTAGGACTAGTCCCACTGCAGGGCCCAGACCTCCTTCGGCCTCACTCTGAGGCAAGGTCCCCCCACGGGGGGGCACCCAGGACCACAGGGGGCCCGGGCTCACATCCCACTGCTCAGTTCCAGCCCCAGGGATCCCAGCACATGTCCCAGGGCCTGCGGGACTGACTGCTGAGGGTCAAGTCCATACTGAACAGGTGGCTGTGACCGAACACTGGACGTAGCGGTACGCTGCACTGGGCGGGGCCAGGTGGGCTCTCTGGGGGGTGGGGACAGCCCCCCCAAAACCATGCAGACTGAGTGGGAGCAGAGGGGTTGCCGAGAAGGGAAACAGGAGAGCCGTTACCCAAACACGATGGCAGCTACCCACTGGAGGGAAAGGACAGGTCATGGCCCCAGTGCTATGACGACAACGGGACAAACCGAGTCTCAAGGTTTCTCCTAAACCTTGGCTTCTTTATAAATAGGAAGTTCCACCGGACCTCAGTACTCAGGCCACCAAATTCTTTCCTCACGGATGAGAAAGCTGAGCCCAGGGCTCCCCCATTTAATAACCACTTCAAGGATTCTCAGTCCTTGATTCTCAGCCGGCGCCGGAACCTTCTCCTGGAAGTGGCCGTTCACCACGCCCCGCCCCGGGCCCTGGCTGGTCTTTCCGTTCTAGCAGGTCTCCGACCTCCCTGTGCCGTGAGCACCTCAGACAGGCCGACAGGTGGGTCCTCCAACAACACCCTGAAAGGCCCACTTTCATCCACGGAGAAGCCCGGGGGCCGGGAAATGATTTCAGATCTTTAGAAAAACAAAACAGCCCGAGGACAGACATGGAATCTAAAGAATCAGAGGAAAGGAAAGGTGTGCAGCAAGGTGAAGAATGGCTTAGTTATTCAAAAGAAATGAAGATATTTGAAATGTCTCCGAAGCCATGCTCTAAGGTAGAAAAAGAAAACCCCTATCATCAGAAGAAAGAGAAAGAAAGGAAACGGTCGGCTGTAGTAGCAACAGTGCTCTCTGGGGAGAGGGAACATGGACTTTTGCTCCCAGGCAGCTCTGTTCTTCAACTCGAAGACCTGAGGCTCATCCGACCTGGCCGTGGGCTCAGATTTGCTCACCTGTGAAGCTCAGAAGACCCAGAAGTCTAAGGACTGACCGTGATGACAAAAGCAGGTCAGGCACACGGTACATAGGCGTCCTTACGATACTTACACACACATACATACACACGTAGCTAAACACACACACGCTTGCGCACACATTCTCTCTCTCTCTGTCCATTAGGATATTCTCTGGAACACTGAAAATCCCTTAGTTATGATAATTTGGGTGAGTTCCACTAAATTTCTGTAATATAGGAATTTTCATGTGCTTTATTTTTACATAAAGGGAAAAAAACTGTAAGTCAGGATGGACCAGATTGGGAACTACCATGTCATAGTAACAGTTTCCTAATCCCAGGGCTTAAGATAGTAAAGGTTCGTTTCTGATGTGCAGATGGAATGGGACACCTGCTCTGAGGCTCCCACTCAGGCCCAGGTGGGTGGGACCCCCGTTCTGGGTCTCCCACTCAGGCCCCAGGCTGATAGGCGGCTCCCTTCCTCCCGTACAGGGTGGCTGAGGTCGGGGGCCCTCGGGCTTCACACCAGCAGTGAGCGTCTGGCACGAAGTGACACAAGTTGCTCCACTCACAGCTCACTGGCCAGAACTGGTTACTCCACCGGAGCAGGAAAGCTGGAATAGGCAATGATTCATCCTCATGATCAGCTCAGTTCCTTCGCTAATAATAGTAATATGATAACACGGTGTGCTACATGCATACATGCGTGTTACATGTACGTACACATAATGGTGCATGTATCCTTGTGTGTGCATGCACACACACTCACATAAGTATGTGTATGCATAGATGTGTGTGTGCATGTGTGTGCACGCATGCATAGTAAGAGCCAACTCACAGGGCCTGGCCTCCATCATGATGCGGTAAAGAATGAAAACCGCGGTCCATGGACCTCCTGCCCGAGGCGTCCACAGGACACTCCCCCCAGTACACCTCACTTCCGGAGGAGAAGACGTTGGGGAACATTCCGTTTGGGGTCAGGTGACAGCTGTGTCCTGAGGACTCCCTCATCCCTCCACACACACTGGCAGGCCCGGCGCTCTTCCAGGTACGGGAGCCAGAGCTGTGCAAGCCTGAGCCTGCCCTCCCCTTCTCGGAGCTGACATTTCACTGGAACCCCAGTGTGCACATAAACCAGCACACGCAACACTTTCTGAGGCGATAAATGCCCTGAAGAAGATTAGGCAGGTGAAACACAACATACACAGGCAGTGGGGCTGGTGGCGAAGGCTCTTTGGGTGGACAAGCAGGACGGCTCTCTCAGGAGCTGGCCTTTGAAGCAGGTGCCACAGCCAAAAGGCTGGAAGAGACGCCTGGGTACCTGTCCGTCTCCCCGGGGGGTGGACCCCAGAAGGAGGCTCTGAGGCCACCTGAGCCCGGAGGCGAAGCAGCCAGGTCTGGCTGGGCTTGCGTGAGCCACCGGAGCTGTCTACCAGGTGGCGGCCACGTGGGGCTACAACCGCTTCCTGCCCACCCTCCGTCTCCCTCCTGCTCCTTGAGACGCCTGCTCAGTGAAGGATCTTGGCTACCTAGCCCCTGCCTGGCCCGAGCAAAGCCTGTCCATTTGAGACCGACAGCCACGCTGTTTGCTGTTTCCCAGGCGGCTCTCCATCGCAGAGACGCCGGCACAGGCACCGCGATGCCTGGCACCGGCGCGCCCACCGCCTCCTCATGCCTCATCAACAGTAGCCGACGAGTACAGAGCCTTCTTCTGTGTTTAGAAGGATGATTCATTGGCCCTCTTCAACTCTTCCTTTCTGGGTATGTGTATTACATGGGCGTGTTTTGCTATCATTAAATTCCCAAAGTCCTGTCAAGCCAATTGCTTCACCCATCCAATCTGTAACAACGCATTTTATTGTCTCTTCTTATTTTTTAATTAAGATAGAAAAAGATGTCTGGTATAAAATCTAGAAAGGAGAGAAAACAGCCAACTTCCCAAGTCAGCCAACTGCAGTCAGAGAGTCTTTGGAGTACAGAGCTAAGGGTCCTGGGGAACTATACTTAGCATGGGAGGAGCCAGACTTTCCGAGTCCATCCATCACTCATTCAACAGGTATTTAGTGAGCACCTACTACGCGCCTGGGACAGTCACTGGGGAGTCGGTGGTGAACAAGACAGGACAAGTCATTACCTTCATGTGCTTCCATTCTGCGGAGACTGACATGCAATAAGCAAGCATAACGCAATGAGGCGATGGTATATTTTTATAAAGAAAAGCTAACAGCATGTATGATGGAAAGTAATGAGGGATGAGAACCATTCAGGGTGACTGACCAGGGAAGTCCTTTCTATGAAAATGACATTGAGATGAGGTGGAAATTAGGACCCGGCAGAATCTAGGAACGAGCACCGACGGGGAGGGAATTGCAGGTGCAAAGGTCTGGGCAGAGAGGACCTTGGCAGGCGGTAGAAGTGCAGAAGGTGGGGCGAACACAAGGAGATGAGATTGAGAAGCTGGAAAGTTGGCAAATCTGCAGGAATGAAAAGAGGAAAAGGGATGCCTCCCGGGAGCAGACAAACAGGGAGGAACGGCCTTCAGGAGCGGATCTGTCGGCGGCTGCAGCCTTGGCTCTGTCAGGGGCACACCTGTGCTACACCTATCCTATGCCTCAGCGCATGGCCAAGACGGGCAGCGAACAGAGGGCCCCTGAGTCTGCATGGACCTTGGCCCTGGGACACAGACATCCCGGCCTGACAACCAGTGACCAGAGCTGTCTTCTCAAGGTCTGACCGTAACCTCAGACCCTGGAACTTCAAACCCTGATAGGAACAGACCCCCAAGAACAAGTGCAGTTGAATTTTTCCTCCTGCCAGGAAGGATGGAGGCTGAGTGGTCATTCTTTTGATGTAAAGAAAATAAGGGCATTATGTGTTCTGTGTGCATCTGAGCCCGGGAACTAGATCCACCCCTGCTACATCTGTGGCCCTGAGGCCTAGATAGGCGCCAGCATATGACAGGTGCTCAAACAACGAATAAACGAAAAGCTAACCTGGACCCCTCTACCACCGACCTCGCTGTGGCCTCACAGCCCTGAGCTCCTTCTCACGCGCACCCTGCAGGCAGGCAGGGCTCGCCCAGCACACCCGCTGCCCCTCCCAGGTCCCTGCAGGGACGGCTTGGCCTGATCAATATGGAGTTTGATCCCTCTCTTCCCTCAGAAGCCCTCCCTTCTCAGGCCCTCCGGCTCCCCTCCCGTGGAATTCAGCTGCGTTCTCTGTCTGTGGCCCATGGCAGGGTCCCCCCTCCACGTCCTGCAAGGCTGCTCAGAGGTTCGGTCCTCAGTATTTGACTGGTTTCCTCCTTGCGAATGTTCCTCTGTGTGGATGTGTTAGAAACAGAAGTACCAGCCCTGATATCCTACTATTTCAACCAGGGTGGACCTAGCGCATCTAATCAGACAGACAGCTGGGGGCAGTTCCTGGCTGTGGGTCCGGGGTCCTGAGCACATCATGCTGGGAAGCAGGGCTGGGCCGACTCCACCTTCCCTCCCTGCCCCAGGCTCTGCTACCGGATACAGTCCGGGGAGAGTGACTCCAGACCCCAGCCTCCACGGCGAGGATGTGGCATGAAAGCTTCTGAAAGACCATGAGGTCCGGAGTGCTCCCTGCCGCCTGCTGTTCCCAAAGAGCTGCTGTCTCCCTCTGGGCCTCACGTTCACTCCCTGCATCGCAGCTTTGGTCGGTGGAGGTGCCGGCTTCCCGGAGGAGAGCAGCAGCCTGTCCGTTCTTCCTCTGCACATGCGGGGGCTCAAGCTCTGCTGGCCCGGCCTCCGGGGCACCAAGGACACGGGCAGGTCCAGCAAACTGGCATGCACGGGGGATCCTGACACACGCATGTGTGTGTGTGTGTGTGAATGTGTGTGTATGAATGTATTGTGTGTGTGCATATGTGAGTGTGTATGTATCCATGAGTGTGTGTGCATGTCAGTGCACGTGTGTATGTGTGTGCATGTATGTGTGTGTGAGTGCGTGTGCGTCGCCATACCCTCAGGCAGACTCCCCCTGCCTGCAGGGCACACAATCAGCCTTGGCTGGAACCCGCAGCCCTTTGCCCCTTCTCTCTCGGAGGAAAGGAGGACAGAACCCAAACTGTCCACAGCATGAAAAACCTGAAGCTTCTCACAAGCTAACGACAGAACAAATGCTCAGATGGCTCCTAAGAAGGACTGTAGAGCCGAAGAATACCGCCCACAATTTCTTGGCCAACAAATAAAGTGACAGAGGCGCCTGATTTCAGTCTGCTTGTTTGTTTGCATTTTCAGAAGGGTACACACCGCTGAAGACCTGGAGCCTGAGCCGTACTTACTGACTGAGCCAACCCTGCTCTCAGAGCTGGAAGTCTCAGGTACCAGGTGAGAGAGGCCTGTGAGCACAAACCCTGGCCTGCCCGCCTGAGAAGGCCTTGGGCTGAAGTAAGGGGAGGGCTGGCATCTGGAAAATGCTACAGACGGGCAGCAAAGTTGAAGCCGAAGCTGGCTGTGCCGTGCCCGGGTCCTGAGGCAGAGTGGGCAAGAGGCGTGTCTGGGTCAAGTCGCGTCCCAGGCAAGAAAGGAGCCCCAGTGCCCAAGATGGATGGAGGGCTCTGGGGGTGAGAACCACACCTCTGCAGGTGGCTCTCTGCTGTGTTTAAGGAAAACAGGTGAAACCTCGGAGATGAGGTTTCAAGGGATTCTGAAGAATCCATCACTCAAAAGGCACCAAGACACCTGGGAGCGAAGAGGAACTTGATCAGCATGAAGAGACATGAGTGTGTATTATTGAGATGGACAGAGAGAAGATGGAAGGAGCTGAAGCATCTCATGCTGGCATTGATTGGCCTTGCAGAGGCCACCAAACCTTCGGAGACCTTGGCCAGGTCGCTGGATGCTCTTCAAAAACTCCAACTCCCTATTGGAAAGTGATGGGTGAAAAGAAACAAGTGAATGATTCTTAAATGTTAAGCTCAAAGAAAGTGGTGGCTGGTGAGGAAAGAGAACAGGGTCCATGCTTTATGGACAAACCATGCACCCTGCACTGGACCTGCTTGATTCTGCGACTCCTGGCTACAAGTCCGTGTGCCGCTACAAACCTCACCAAGCTTCAGTTTTCTCGTGTATAAAAATAGGCATAATGATATTTACTTAACGTGGTCGTTGGACAAAATAAAATAGCTTAAGCACCTGACAGTTTATAAGCACTGAATAAATGCCAATGATTTCACTATCATCCTCATTATTATTCTTTTCTATCATTTCAGCCACTATCTCTTTCCCAACATGATAATTATCTGGTCTATATTTTTTATACTCATGGCTCACATACAGAGACTTTTCTTATAATCAGAAAAGAGATGTGCAAGCTGCTATCTTAGGGCTTCAGCAGAGCGGCCTTGAGAGCCAAACAGGAACTTTCTACCCCATAAACACATGGGTGACAGACCCCGTGGGCCATGTGGGCTAAGCCCAGCAGGTCGCAGTAAGTGAGGGGTCTCCCGAAGCAGGGAAGATGAGCTGACATGAAATGTTTCAGTAGTTTTGGAGATATAGGACAAAAGCCCACGGGTGCAAGCAGAAAAGACATATGGGCTAGCTGACAGGTGTACATGATTGTGCACTGCCTTGATAAGTTTCTGGAACCCTCTTCAGATGTTTTATGTTATTATAATTATAGGGATTCATTCCAAAGTCCTCAAATCTTATGTTCTTTCCCTGCCATGTATCTATATTGGCTATTTCTCTGACATGTATCTTTACAGACGATTCCAGCTCATCCTGATATATTTCCATCCCCAAAGTCTTCAAAGGCCACCATTTCTTCTCATTTTTTTTTTCATGGCTTGTACCCTTTAGCATGCTGCGCTTTTGATGTCAGGTATCAATTTTTAACTTTTAATTTTGTCTCAAGAAAGTAATGTAAAGAGAAATATAAAGGTTAAAATAATACTTCTCATAAGCACACAGCTGCAAATTTCATGGCTAAAAATGGAAAATTAATAGTACCTTTTTCCTTTTAACTCTTAATGTGGTAACCAGTTCTTGACTTCTGCATGTCAATGAGGTCCTTTTAGAACTGGATTTCATGATGGTTTTATGTCAGCACCAAGGACAAGAGCCCTTAGCAGGAGTGAAGTGGAAAACAGCCCCTTTTAATGCAGGGCTTTTCAAATGCACCTCCAACACCTGTTTTTCATCCTTTAAAGATTTCAGATTATCTGTGGGACCGCCTGGTGCCACCAGGGAGATGACAGAGAGGTGGGGAAGGAGATTTCTCAGGGTAATTTTTTGGCAGATATTGCGCCAAAGACCCTCATTCAACTTGGAGGATCCTCAGGACCGCTCCTGCCTTGGAATCGGAATGAGCACGTCTTCCTGGAGGTGGAGGGATTCCAGGCAGCAATAGGCCCTGGAGCTGGGGAGAGCAGAGCGGGGCCACCAGAAGAGGAAGAGAACCAGAAAGAGTGGATGTGCAAGTGCCGTCGCTGAAGGCGCCCGGGGCTTCTCAGAACAGACTGTGTGATGGAAAACCCCCCACCGCCCAGACGCACAGGCCCCTTGTGAGTGGGGCGAGTGTTTGTATGAATTGGAGAGAAAGGGCCGGATGTCACAGTTAGGTCAGAAGAGAGAAGGGAGTACCTGAGACCAGGAAAAGAAGCGCTCGGCCCTGCAAAGGACGGTGAGGAAGGAGACTGCCAGGGGTAAGAAGTCGGGGGCCGACAGGCGGTGGGGCGCGCGCTGAGGTCCGGGGGACACCCAAAGCCTTGCAGCCTGCTTGGGCAGCCGGGCCCACACGCGCTGTAATGGGGGCACTGCCGGGGTTTTAGCCCGTGTCTGCTGGACTTCAATTAGGAATAGAAAGATAATGATCTGTAATATATAAGATAATGGTTAGTGGGATTAAACATGGATGTGTGATTTCAGGACAGCTCAGGGAGGTGGGACTAAGATGACTCTCACCTCACAAATGGAGACTCTGAGGCTCAGAGAATTTAAGAAACTCATCCAATCACACAGTGAATGAAGCGCAGGTGAGGATCAAACCCACGTGGGTGTGACCCCAAATTCTTCCTCCTCGTTTACCTCCACTTTTCACTTGGATGCAGGTCGGGGTGGGATAAAGAATGAAGACTAGAGAACAAGAGCCGCCTGAATAACTCATAACACTGTGTATCTCACTAACACTGTAATGGGCAGGCAGCTGCCATCATCAAATATTAGACAGTCACCCCAAAACTGTTCTCAGAGTGCTTAGACATGGGGGTGACAGGCGAGGGGGCGGAAACGACAAGGAAACCGGCAGAAAGCACTGGGGATTGAGCCTTTGATCTCAGCAGGGCTCAGAGCACAAGTCAGCCACGCACCGGCCTGGGTTTAAGCAGCACCGCCAGGATTAGCACAGAACAAAGCTCAAAGCACACAACCTGCGCCGTGTCCCAGGGCACACATTTGATGCCGTCTGTGCTGCAGGAGGCAGGTTATGCTGAGGTGGTGCATTTTGCAAAATCAGTTGCATTTCTATACACTAACAACAGACAATCTGAAAAAAAGAAAGAAGAAAATCTCATTTACAATAGGATCAAACAGAATAAAATACTTAGAAATAAATTTAATCAAGGAGGTGAAAGACCTGTACACTGAAAACTAAAGACACTGATGAAAGAAATTGAAGAAGACACAAAAAAATGGGACACTATCCCGTGTTCACGGATTGGAAGAATTAATAATGTTAAAGTGACCATAGTACACGAAGCAATGTACAAATTCTGTGCAAGTCCTACCAACATTCCAATGGCATTTTTTTACAAACAGAAAAAACAATCCTAAAATTTGTATGAAACCACAAATGTCTGCCAATGGATGAAGACAATGTCACACACACACACACACACACACACACACACACACACACACACACAAATACACAGACATACACACATACAAATGCACAAATGCACACACACACACACACACAGAGGAATATTACTCAGCCGCAAAAAAGAAGGAAATCCTGCCATTTGTGACAACATGGATGAAACCTGAGGGCATTTTGATACGTAAAAATAAGTCAGAGGAAAGCAAATATTGTATGATCTCACTCATACCATGTTTCCCCGAAAATAAGACCTAGCCAGACCATCATCTCTAATGCGTCATTTGGAGCAAAAATTAATATAAGACCCAGTCTTATTTTACTATATGACAAGATCTATATAATATAATATAATACAATATAATATAATATAATACTGGGTCTTATATTAATTTTGGCTCCAAAAGACGCATTAGAGCTGATTGTCTGGCTAGGTCTTATTTTCAGGGAAACACGGTGTATGGAACCTAAAAAAGCTAGACTCATGGAAACTAAGAGTAGAACGGTGGTTGCCAGAGGCAGGGGGTGAGGAGATGGGAATAGGCTGGTCAGAGGGAACACACTTGTAAGACGAGTAAGTTCTGGGAACGAAAGTGCAGCGCGGTGACTGTAGTGAACGAATCTGTGTTGTACTTACAAGCTGCTGAGAGCGTAATCTTAAATGTCCTCACCACAAAAAAGGCAAGTGTGGGAAGTGGTATGTGTGTTAACTAACCTCACGGTGGTAATCATTTCACAATGTATATTTCTCCCAAATTAGCACACTGTACACCTTACACTTACACAATACTACACGTCAGTTACATCTCCGTTAAGCTGAGGGAACAAAACCAGGGCTGCCTGAGATTCCATTCCTTAGCAAGGAGCTGGGGGGTGAGGAAAGCTCCTCGTCTTATCAAAATTAAAACCACAGCGCACATTGTGTGCAGACTCAGATCGAACACATGCATGAACTCAGCTCGCCCTGCTAACTCCTCCTCCCCATCTCACAGATGAGCAAACTGAGGCCAGCAAGACGAAACAATGTGTCCATGGGGACAGAGCCGGGATGCTGTGAGTCTGGCCCCTAACGCCCGTGCTGGTGGTTTTTCCTGCCTGAGTCAAGTCCCTGCTCTGGAAATGGAACCAGTCAGGGCACCGGCAGCTGAAAAGAGCTGAGTCCTACTGCCACTTAACTAGGTTTGGGACCTGGGGCAGCTTGCAGGGTCAGCAAACTGTGGGCCATGAGCCAAGTGGGGCTCACCCCCTGGGTTTCTTTTTATAATCTATTAAAGGGCAAGTCATCTGCCACAAAGTTATGCATCTGAAAGCAAACGGTCCCGTGGCATTTAGTACATTCACAATGCAGTGCCACCGTCACTCTGTCTCGTCCCAAACATTCCCGTCACTCCAAAGCAAAACCAGAAACGTGCCCGCACTCTGTCCCCATCCCACTGCCTGCTTTTGTAAATAAAGTTTTATTGGAACACACCTACAGCAATTGTTGCACCATCATGGCAGGGCTGTAGCTACAAGGAAGAGCTAAGGGAGCACCAAGCCTGACATATGTGCCATCTGGTCCTTTAGAGAAAAGCGCGGTGACTTAGACAAATGAGCGAGAGCACCAGCTTTGCCGGGGGCCAGAGTCCTGGCTTGTCACTTGGCCACGTGAACTTGGGTGGGTCCTTCAACCTCTGTGTACCACCCGCTCTGCGCCCCGTGTGGACAGCACTAAGAGCAGTCCCGTGCGTGGCCGGTCACTGTGGCTGCCAGTACCGTTGGCGTGACACTCACACCCTTAGCTGAACTTCCAAGCTACCTGTGAAGCCAGGAAGGACACAGCTTTGTCCCCGTTTTACGGATGGGACAGAACAGATCAGGACATGCTCAGGTTACAGGCACAGCCAGAGGGGGCCCCCCAGGGCACAGTGCTCAAGCACAGGAAGAAGAGAGACAAAGGACACCCAGCCCGGAGAGCAAACCGCCACCGCCCAAGTGCCTGACTCAGGAAGGGCCTGAGCCAGTCAGCGCACTGGGCTCCAGTGGGGTTTCATCTCGTTTCCCGAACCCCACGGATTTCACTTACACAGTGTCCGGCTTGAAGAAGCCCGGCTTCCTGCAGGAGGAGGCGACGGAGGGAAAGAATGCGTGTTATGTCATTGGCGCCCTGGTCTGCTCGGCCCTTCCTGCCCTGTTGCCACAGGTGTGAGTTCCAGATAAATCCACAGGCCCGTCACTGGCTTCATGCTGAGCCGACCGGCAGCCGCTCCAGGCTCCAGAGCGGACCTTAAGCACAGCCCTCTAACCCTCTGCCATCGCCTTGCGGTCTCCCCAGAGCAACTGCTTGGGGGCCCTGGGGAGAATCTGGCACTTTGTGAGGTTCAGGGGGAAATGAGAGCCTGCCGGCTGTGCACACATTTACAGGAGTCGGCACGGCCCCACCGTCAGAGACCTGCTTTCTCACCAGCAGACAGGGAAGGGCCGCCGGGAGCTGGCTGGGGGGTACGTGACAACATGTATCATCAAGGTGTTTGAGGGACGGCGAGGGCTGGAGGTGACGCTGTGCCATTTGCCCCAAGCGATGAGCAAAGCAGCAAAATTCGGTTCTGCCTCCCCAGTTGTCCGTGGAGTGTCTGCACAAAGGAAAGCAGGGACTCTACAGTGTTTACAGCTCACCTAAAACCTGGTTCTGGGTTTTGAGTGAAGCTCAGAGAGCTTCGGACTCCACAGGTGACCACACATCCGCCCACACCTGTACACCTGGTCTCGGGGCCGCACGTTTGTGGCTGGCCAGCTCACTCCTGCAGCTGATTAAGCCTTTTAGCGGTTCGAGCTATGAGAACCGTGATTTTGATCCTGTGACGAGGAAAAGCACAAGGACTCCATGCTACTTATTTTCCCTCTGGAGACCCTAGTAAGGCTGTGGCTAAGGCTGTGATGTGTCTTTCTCCAGGGCCACACGGGCCGGCCACGGCAGGCTAGGAATCAGAAATTACCATTTGTGTGTCACAGACAAACGGGGGACTAGAGCCCTGTGCTTTGTGGGGAGAAAGGCAGCACGGCGGCTTGGTCGGGGGGTCACGGGTGTGGGCAGAAAACTCACACAGGCCTACGAACCGGACAGCCTCAGCATTCAGGTGGCAGCATGGGCACCTGGCGCGGCCATCACAAATTACTACCACAGGGCAGCTCAGAACAACAGACATTCCTCGTGTCGCTGATCTGGGACCCGGAAGCCCAAGCTCTCTGCAGGTAGGGTTGGTGCCGTGGAGGCCCGAGGGCCAGCCCGTTCTTGTCTGCCGCCAGCTGCTGCGGCTGCTTGCCATCCTTGGGGATCCGTGGCCTCTGCATCTCTGCCTCCATCCCCACACCACCGTCTTCCCTCGTTGTCTGGGTCTCAAATCTCCCTCTCACTTCTCTTATAAGGAACCAGTCACTGGATTTAGGGTCCAACCTAAATCCTGGAAGGTCTTGAGCTCCTTAGTTACATCTGCAAAGACCCTATTTCCAAATGAGGTCACAGTCACAGGTACGAGGCAGGACTTGGACGGACCATAGTGACAAACAATATTCAACCCACAACTCTAGCCCAAAGGATCTGCTAAAACCGCAAGCTAGTGTATACTTTTCCATCCTCAGAGAAAGGGCATTTGCTCGTGAAGAAATGTAGGGACAGTGAGTGGAACAGAGGAAACTGAGCCGCAGGCCAGCAGTGAGGCCTGGGCAGTTCCTGGCTCCCTAGCTACGTGGCCTCGGCTGGCCAGCAGGCTCTTGGCTGGCATGGTTCACATAATAACAGAAACTAGCGCTAGGTTTGCCACGAGATTAGAGAACCAGGAGGGGTCTGGCCGAGGACGTGTTTGCTCACTAACTATTGGTATTGTCCTTGTTTCCCAGTCATGATGGAGACGACCAGGAGCTAACCTCTTAAGCAGTTCTGTTTCTGAGCACTGAGGTCTTTGATTTTGTGTCTGATCTGAGTTAATCATTTATTCATGAGTATTTGAAATTTAGACACAGACTAATTGAAAGCTCATCAGGAGAATGGGTTCCACGCTTCCCATTCATTACTGACTTTTATAGACTGTGGTAAATGAAGACGGGTCAGGAAAGGGTGAGGCAGAAACAAGCTTAACCACTGTGGGCCCAGGGATCGGGGAACCTGCACCCAAAAGTCCGCACCCTCCTCCAGGACCCTCTCCACAGCTGCCCCTTATATTCCTTCTCCCTCCCTAGAATCCACAAGCCATGTCCAAAGTACCTAACAATGGACATGCAGAATGGACTAGGGTTGCTGCTTAAAATGCAGGGCACCCAGTTAAATTACAATTTCAGAAAAACAACATGCTTTTAGCATAAGTATCTCCTAAATAGTGCATGGACATAATTACATTTTTCAAAAGTTATCATTTATTGGAAACTCTACCTAAACTGGACACTGTGCGCTGTTATTTGCTGAATCCGCCAAGCCTGCAATGGAGACCCGCCAGAACCACCAGCGTGTTCATTCCTGCTGAGGACTGGCCGAACCGGGGTCCTCAGAAAGGGGCGTTGCTCTTCCCGGGGTGCTGCCTCAGGCTCTCCCATGCTGCCCGTTCGTCTCTATCTGACCCATGCCTCCCCCCACACTGAGACATGGAATCTAATGCCCCTCCCTGTGAATCGAGGGTGGAGGAGCTTGCAACTTGCTTATAAGCAGTAGCAGGTGGCAGAAGTGTCACAGTGTGACATGTGAAGCCAAGCAGAGTCCACCTTGCTGGCTGAGACACGTGCCTTTGGAGCCCTCTGCCCCCATGGAAGGAGTTCAGCCACCCTGAGGTGGCCATACTCTGAGAAAGCCTGGGTCACATGGAGAGGCCCCGTGCAGGTGCTCCAGGTGAGAGCTGGAAATTTCCCTCGTGGTCCTGGGCAACAGCCAGCATCAACCACCAGCCACATGACTGAGCTGGCCTTCAGAGGACTGCAGCCCTGGCCACAGAGTCACCCCCAGTTTTTTCACCTTCCCAGCTGAGGTCGCAGAGCTCACGGAGCTGTGTCTGACGTGCTCAGATGAATGTCTGACCCTCAGATTCTGAGAGCGTAACAAAACGGTTGTTTTGTGTCACTAAACTGTGGGGTGACAGTTATACCGCAGAACCAAGGCTCAGTCGTGCGCTGCTTGGCACCGATTCTGGCTACTTTTCTCATGTGCAACAAGCCTTTGTTCTGAACTGGCCTTTGGTAGGCAGAATAAACCCCCATGTCCTAACACCCAGAACCTATGACTACGTCACCTTCCATGGACAGAGAGGACCAGGGTTACAGATGGATTTAAGATGGATTTTGAGGTGGAGAGATGATCCTGGGTTTTCTGGGGACGCCCCATGTAATCACAAGGGGTCCTTACAAGTGGAAGACGGAGGCAGAAGAGAAAGAATCAGAGATGTCACCTGAGGGGCGCTGACCACGGCTGTCGGCTTTGAAGATGGAGGCGGGGGCTGTGAGCAAGGAATGGGACAGCCCTAGAAGCTGAACAGGACAAGGAAACGGGTTTCTCTGGAGCCTCCAGAAGGCCACAGCCTTGACAACACCCTGATTTGAGCCTGGGGGACCCATTTCAGATTGCTGACCGAGAACAGTGAGCTACTGAAATCACTGGCTTGGTGGTGATGTGTTACAGCGGCAACAAGGAACATGATGGCCCAATGCCATTAGAATTTCAGATGACAATGACCCTCCACCCTGGATTCACAGGGAGGGGCGTTAGATTCCATGTCTCAGTGGGGGGTGGTAGTGACACGGGTCAGATGGAGAGGAGCGGACAGGTCATCTGAGCCTTAGGCAGTACCCCGGGAAGAGCAATGCCCCTTCCTGGTAGGAATGAACGCTCTGGGTGGTCAACTCTAATTACGTCCATGCAGAAACAGCACTCAGCCCCGCTTTCCCTGGGACTGGCCTCCGTCCCCTCAGGTCCAGCCAGCAGTGAGTGCCCTCTCAGCTTCTGGTCTTTTCTGACCCAGTCTGTCCACCAGAGATCAATGCCTGCCCCAGTTCTCCTCCCCTTAAGGTTTCCAGCTCTCGTTGGCAAGAAGCTGACCAGTTCCTCTCACCTGTCAGTACCTTTCCAGGTTCCCTGCCTGGCCCCTCCCTTTGCTTGCCCCAGCACTCCCAACAACCTTACACACCAAACATTCATGGCTTCTGCATTTTCTTCCCAGGTTCCAATAGCTCCTGTTGTGACCACTCCACCAGCTCTTAGTGTGATAAGTTAGAGGCAGAACACAGAGTCTCACGGAGAGAAACCGTCACCTCCTGATAAAGTGGCTGTAGGAGGAGGTTGTTCTACTGCAAACTAGATGCCCAGACGCAGAAAAATAAAACACAGCCCCCAGGAACGTGCAAGGACTGCTCCTGTGTCAGGAGACAACAAAGGTCTAAATTGCATTAAGCAAACCCACCAATAAGATGGCTGGGTTTGTAAGTTGAACATATTTGGCTTTCAGCCTTCTGATTTCAAGTTTAAACGAGGAGAAAGAGCTATTTTCAGACATGCGGTCCATTTACGGTGAACTCACACTTAATTCAGTCAACAAAAATGTAAAGGGATGAAATAGTTTACAAGTTCAACTGCTTTCCCTCAGCTATAATTTACCGAAACGTACTGGATGAGACCTCACAAGTGACTTGTTGCCCAATCTGCTTTCCATTCCCTCATGTCTTTTGAAAACAGACATTAAAGGTCAGTTTCAAAAAAAAAAAAAAGAAAAAACAGTTATAAATATATCACCCAGATTGAATATTACCAAAGATTCCTATAAGGACTCATCTCAGATTATTCAACGTTTCAAGCACAGTTGCTGGGGTTAATTAGATTTCTGACCTCGAAAAATTTTAAGTGCCTCTGATGACTTACTTCCAGCTGATAATTTTGTGTTAGAAACAGAAAAAGACTAAGAAATAGACAGTAAACAAATATATTCTTCATATTCCTTCTTATGAGCACAGAGAACATATTTCTGAAATTTAATTAAATATCAAGATGTCTACAAGACGTCTAATAAACTACTTTGCAAGACCTCTCATGTCAAGGAAAAACCCATTTTACATGAACACCCCCTCATAAATCTGTGAAGATTCAGAACTTTTTAAAACCCTGCAGAACCCACAAGTACATATTTTATCTCCAAAGTACTTTTTCAAAGACTTGGGAGCAGCTACTTGTTTGCAGTATGACAGAGTGGAAAGTATTTTAATTTATCACAGAGCGGTTTTGTACCATTACTTTTAGAGATATGCCAGACGGTTTTAAAACACTGTAAGAGCTGTGGAGCTAAAGCTCAAAGTGGTGTGACTTTAGTAAAGGAAGACAAACAATCACGCTAGTCGCTCTTCCACGTTCCTCAAAAAGGCATGCTAGGTCCTCGGCAATATTTAAAGCATATGGAAAGAAGGTGGTACTTTGCGGGGGGAAGTGTTAGAACAACAACACCCAAGACCATTGGTCAGACAGATAGCTTTACCACTTAATAAGTAATCGTGTCTCAGAGCAGAGGTCCCCATGCACGGGCCACGTCCCACTGGTGGCAGCCAGAAGACGCCGTGCAACCTGCACACAACGTTAAATGTCACTGATCATACAGTGTGGGACTTACTGAGTTTTCAATTACCTTTTCATCTTTCTTCTTACACTCAAGACAAAGCATCGTTTTGCTGCCAACGTATCATTAACACGTGTCGGCGGTCAGTGCTAGGTCTTCAGGAGCGAAGGAGACAGAGGCTCAGAGTCTTTGGCGGCCACAGATTCTGGCAGGCGCGCTGCATCCTGCCCACTGCGGCCTGCCTCCTTTTCACGGCACCTTCTGTTTCGGGCAAGTGCTGCTGACTTTCCATCAGGCTGCGGCCGGGGAGGACCAGGTGCGGCGATTCACCACCGCTGACACTGGGGGAGCCCTGGTCAAGAGGCAGGTCGGCAACCTTTCTGCAAAGGGGCTGAGACAGCAGAGGAGACGTGATGTGCGATGATGACAGGCGAGAAGCCACAGGAAGATGGAAGCAGAGACTCCACGGGACCCAAGAGGCCAGGAAGAGGCACAGGAGGATTCTACCCAAGAGCCATCAGACAGATGGTCCTGCCAACACCCCGATTTCCTCCTTCTGACCCCAGCACTGTGCGGCGGTGAAGGTCTGTTGTTAAGCCACCCAGTTAGTGGTCATGTGTAACACAACCCCAGGACACACACAGTGGGACTCCGTGGTGTGTGGAGGGGTGGAGTTTGGGAACACGGTGCTATGTCACACAGCCAGCGAGAGTCAGAATGGGCATTTGAACTCGGTGGGTCCCAAACAAAAGCCAGCGTCCTCAGCTACTGGACTACGCGGCTTCGCAGAGAGGAACGCGAGTGGGGGATGCCTTGTGTCGTGCTCTGAGAGTCCAAGTGAGTGCCCAGCGGAATGCCGAGGCGTCCTCCGCTGCTCAGCCCCGGTGTCCAGGCCACACGGCACCGATGAGCCCTCCGCGTGCTGTGCACAAACCTCACCTCCACGGTGAAGGTCACCTCAGGAATCCCCACGCAAGGTCCCACCCAGAATCACCCAATGAACAATCCAGCCTGACTGTTTCAGCTGTTGGACAGAGGGAGACCCCAGAGACAAGTGCAGCCACCACTGAAATTGCCTGCCACCCGCAGAGCAGACCAGGTAGCTGTGCCTCCCCACCAGCTCCCTTTCTTGGAGTTTATTTTACTTAAAAATTTTCTGCCTTTTTTTTTTTTTTTAAATAGAGATGGCTCTTTTTTTTCTCTCTTTCTCCCATTTTGTTCCAGGACATTTGGCTGTGGCAGTTGCTACTTTGTTTGGAAGGCGAGAAGAAGGTTAATTAGCTTCTGTGACCTGAGAATTCTCAGGGAAGATGTCAACTGATTCACTAATTGCTCCTCAAAACCTGATGCAGCTGGAGGGACAAGGTCCAGGAGGCAAGATGCCAGGCCAGTTGGGTTCTGGCTTCTGCCCTGCACGGTGGTGGTGGTGGTGGTGGCTGGGAGCGGGGGTGCGGGATGCGGTCCCCCAGAGCAGTCCATGCTCGATTCATCCCTCACATGGGTTCTGTCACCCAGCGGCCCTCAGCCCACCAACCACTGTGGATTTCGGGACCAAGCAGGGCACTGTTTGGGGCCACGCCTCACACTCACTCAGGGATATCATCCCCCAGACCTACACATGTCCCATTCGGTGTCCTGAACATCTGAAAAACATGGAGCCCACACAGTTCCCCACTGGGCACAGGAAACCAAGGCAAAGACTTGTGATTGCTGGGCGTGGGCCCCAGCCCACATTCCCACGAGCTCTCGTGTAACTCGGATGCACAGTAAAGTTTGAGAGGCACAGCTCAGAACCACGGCGCTTCGTGACTGTTTAAAACCCAGCAGAGAATAAATCCCGCCCGCCCCAGACGAGTGGAAAACAAGCCTCCACTTATTCCTTCTCTCCATGGGTATTGCCCTGCGATCTCCTTCAGCGGTTCTGGAATTCACGGAGCAGGCAGAGCTTTTCCTGCCCAGGCTGGTGGTATGCTGTCCCGCTCCACTCGCTGTTTGGGACATTCTGCTCCCCACCATGTGGCCTGGGGTCACCCGTGCACCACTGTCCTCTCTTCACTCTGCATGCCGCTCTTTACACCAGGCCTGACGGACATAAGGGGTGGCCCTGCGACCACCTCCGCCTCCGAGGACTCCACTCTCTGGCCTGGGAAAGCGTCCTGAGCCCGTCTGACACCCGCGTGGTTTCCTGGTGGGGCGCTCAGCACCGGGAGTGTCTGCCTTCACTCAGGCTGTGAGATTTGCACCTGGTCATAATTACCGTGTTTCCCCGAAAATAAGACCCAGCTGGACAATCAGCTCTAATGCGTCTTTTGGAGCAAAAATTAATATAAGACCCTATATTATATTATATTATATTATATTATATTATATTATATTATATTATTTAAGACCCAGTCTTATATTGTAATAAAATAAGACCGGGTCTTATATTAATTTTTGCTCCAAAAGACGCATTAGAGCTGATTGTCCAGCTGGGTCTTATTTTCGGGGAAACGGGGTATGTGAAAACCCCCGGATGTAGACCCCAGGACGGCTCTCTGTGGCCACCGTGCCAGGATGTCCCAGAGTCTACAGCAACACCAAGTGAGGCCATGTCTTTTTGGGGTTAAACGTCCGGCTGGGTCCAGGTTTTCTGCAGGTGTGAGGAGAAGTCCCTCCCCCATCGTGTGTCATCAGAGCCTGGCGTTGGGAGAACTATCAGGGGGCTTTTCCGACGCGATGTTGGCAGCACAGAGGCTGGGGAGGGGTGTCTCTTCCGACTGGACAGCAGGTGGGCGGGGCTGTAGGCAGACCCAGCGGGGAGCCCTCACTTACTTGGGGCTCCTTGTGAGACCTTCAGGGGCCCCAGTCACTGGCCACAGGCTGTGTGAAACCTCCCAGAAGATACTCCTGCTTCGGTCTGTTCAGACCACTGCCTAGTTCTGCTCTGACTTCGCTCCGTCCCGCTGCCTCCCACCTGAGGGTACTAAAGGGGGAGGCAGCACTCAGG
Source organism: Rhinolophus ferrumequinum (assembly GCF_004115265.2). Taxonomy (NCBI): domain Eukaryota; kingdom Metazoa; phylum Chordata; class Mammalia; order Chiroptera; family Rhinolophidae; genus Rhinolophus; species Rhinolophus ferrumequinum. Next base: position 2,440,429 of record NC_046306.1, read on the forward strand.
GTTTAGTGGCAGCTCTCTATGAAGTCACCTCCATGCAGCGTTCTGTTACGCTGGCCGTCCTGCAGTAGCGACACTTCCTGGAACAGTCCTTCCCCCCCACTGTGCCAGCTCCCCCACGGCCTGTCACCGGGTCGAGGGGACACGAGCTTGCCAGCTGGCGCCTGGCACCACACAGACCCACCGAGGACGAGAAACCAGGCTCAGGAGGGGAAATTCTTATCATAGAAACGTTACTGCGAGGGGAGGACTCCGTTCTCATCAGCAGCTCGTCAAAACGACCATCCTCCCCTGTGAGCAAGAATTCAGATGCAGACACACATTTCTGCCTTTGATGGGATGAAACAGTATTCATCAGAATTCTTGTGTCTACAGGGCAAAAGCGTATACAATATGACGGTCGGTGAGTACGTCCAGGGCTCAATCTCTGTCGTATGCACTCAACTAGTCATCGTAATAATACTAAAAAGGAGAAACCCACTTTTACCCAACCACACTGGAAGAAACATGGAGTTACCTTTCTATTCACTCTGTTGAAAACAATCCCACAAAAGCTTTGTCACAGGAAGGGGCAAAAAGTGTGAAAAATGTAGGAAAAATTTAAGTATTATATAACCAGGTAGCTAATTAACAAAAGTATTCAATAATTTGATAGACTTTGTGAACTTTTTAAAATATATATTGGCCTTTTCGAATCTCCATAAACCCCTTTCCTAACTCATTTTGCCTGTGTGATTTTGCACTCTTTTTCATTTTATTAGAGCCCCACAACACCGGATCTGAGAGGATTCACTGGTCCAGGCCTTTGTCCGGCAGACACCACAGGGCGCCAGAGCAAACAAGATGAGCGGGTCTATGCCCCGCCCCCCAGAGGGAACATTCTAGTGGACGGCGCAGAATAGCCCCAGCTCTGGCCACACTGTGAAAGCAACGAGTGAGCTGGCCAGGGGTTGGGAGGAGGGCTCCTTCAAATGGGATGGTCCGGGAGCCCTGTGTGGAGGGATGTTTAAGCAGAGAAAGAACGGGAAGGGAAGAAGAGCAGTCTAGACAGTGGAAGGAGCACATGAAAAGGCCCTGAGGTTGAAGGGGAGGTGTCATCATACTCCGGGAAGAGGAAGAAGGCTAGTGGGGTGACAAAGAGGGCAGCGAGGGCTGGGTGGTGGGCAGAGGGAAGCTGAAGCACCCTGCGTGTAGCGGGCACAGTCACATGTGCACACAAATCCTGCTTCAGGCCTCACCCTGATTAAAGCTGACCCAATCTCCCACCTCCCCCTCAGGCTGCTCTAATTACACGCAAACTCCCGTCTTGACCAGTCATCCCCGAATTCCTGTGCAAAACCGATTCTAAGAAATGAAGCTAACCAAAGCGGGAAGAGCCTTTCAATTAAACATCTTCCATGGCAGACGGGAGCCGGGCCTTTAATGCTGACTCCAGCTGCTGCAGTCTAAAGGAAGCCAGGCAGACACACATGACGGTTTGGACACTTTCTCCAAATATCAAAGCCGAATGGATTCCTTTTCAACTTGGAGACAGCGATCCTTCTCTAAACACCACCAGCCAAGGAGAATCACGGCTCTCCCTGCTCTGGGACTTACACAGATTCAACCCTTTGTGTGTATTTTTTTTTTTTTCTGAATATGTTAAGTAAGTTTCTTCACTTATTTACAAAATATTACTTTCCCATAACCTGTTTTTCACACCACAGGTAACTGGGCTTTGCAGTATGTCTATAAACAGAATAAAAGGATGCACAGACACACGTATAATTATGGCCATAGCTAACTTTTGGGTTTCCTCATTTTTTGTGGGTTTTTTAAGTTTATTGGGGTGACAATTGTTAGTAAATTACATAGATTTCAGGTGTACAATTCTGTAATACATTATCTATATCTCACATTGTGTGTTCACCACCCAGAGTCAGTTCTCTTTCCATCACTATATATTAGACCTCGTTTACCCTCTTCTAGAGTCCCCCACCCCCTTACCCTCTGGTAACCCCTAAACTATTGTCTATGTCTATGAGTTTTCGTTCCTTCATTTGTTTGTCTTATTCTTTTGTTGTTTTCAGTTTTATGTCCCACATATCAGTGAAATCATGTGGTTCTCTCTACCTTTTCTGTCTGACTTATTTCGTTTAGCATTATAATCTCAAGATCCATCCATGTTGTCACAAATGTTCCTATATCATCTTTTCTTACCTCCGAATAGTATTCCATTGTGTATGTATACAACAACTTCTTTGTCCATTCATCTATCATAGGACATTTTGGTTGTTTCTATGTCTTGGCCACCGTAAATAAAGCTGCAATGAACATTGGAGCACACATGTCTTCATGGATAAATGTTTTCAGATTTTGTGGGTAGATACCCAAGAGAGCGATTGCTGGATCCAGAAAATGAACTTAAAGACATGGAAATATGTGACTTAAATAAGAGAGAATTCAAGATTGCAGTTCTTAAAAAACTCAACGAGATGCAAGAAAACACAGAAAGGCAGTTGAATGAACTCAGAAACACAATCAAAGAACAAAATGAACATTTTACCAAAGAGACTGAAATTTTAAAAAAAGAACCAAATAGAATTTCTGGAGATTAAGAACTCAATAAAAGAAATAAAGAATGAAATAACCAGCTTAGGTAGTAGAGTTGACCAGATGGAGGAAAGAATCAGTGACATCAAAGACAGAAAACTAGAAATGACACGGATGGAAGAAGAAAGAGACTTGAGACTTAAAAGAAATGAAAGAACGCTACAAGAACTTTCTGACTCCATCAGAAAGAGCAATATAAGAATAATGGGCATACCGGAAGGAGAAGAAATAGAGAAAGGAACAGAGAGTATATTCAAACAAACAGTCAACAAGAACTTCTCAAACTTGTGGAAAGAACTGGATCCTCAAATCCAAGAAGCAAATAAAACACTTAATTACCTCAACCGCAATAGGCTTTCTCCAAGGCACATTGTATTGAAGCTGTCTAAAATCAACGACAAAGAAAGAATCCTCAAGGCAGCCAGGGAAAAGAAGACGGTAACCGACAAAGGAAAGCCCATTAGATTATCATCAGACTTTTCAGCAGAAACTCTACAAACCAGGAGAGAGTAGAATCAAATATTCAAACTTTTGAAAGAGAGAAATTATGAGCCAAGAATAATATATCCAGAAAAGATATCCTTTAGATATGAAGGAGGAATAAAGTCCTTTCCAGAGATACAGAAGCTGAGGGAATTTTCTAACACACGACCTGCACTACAAGAAATACTGAAGGAGGCTATTCGACCAGCATCAAAAGGGATAATTTATGGCAACCAAAACATAAAAGGGGGAGAGTAAAGTCCTGAACCGAAATATAGGGATGGAGAAAGTAAGCGTATTGAAGAAAATGGAATACTCTAAATATCAAACTTTCTTTTACATAAACTTAAGGGTAACCACTCAAAAAAATATCCAGAACTGAAATATATACTGTAATAAAAGAAGAAACAGAGGGAAACATCATAGAATACCACCACACAGAAATAACAGACAACAACAAAAAGGCAAAGAAACAATGGAGACACAGGCTTACCAGAAAACTAAAGATAGAATGACAGGAAATCCTCACATATCAATAATCACCCTAAATGTAAATGGACTGAACTCACCAATAAAAAGGCACAGAGTAGCAGTTGGATCAAAAAACTAAACCCAACCATGTGCTGTCTCCAAGAGACACATCTCAGCTACAGGGACAAACATAGACTCAAAGTGAAAGGGTGGAAATTGACACTCCAAGCAAATGGTACCCAGAGAAAATCAGGTGTAGCCATAATGATATCACATGAAACAGACTTCAGGATAAAAAAGGTAACAAGAGACAAAGATGGACATTTCATAACGGTAAAGGGGACTATACAACAAGAAGACATAACAGTCATCAATATTTATGCCTCCAATCAGGGAGCACCGAAATATACCAAGCAACTACTAACAGAACTAAAGGGAGAAATTGACCGAAACACAATTATACTAGGGGACTTAAATACGTCATTGACAACTATGAATAGATCATCCAAACAAAAAATAAATAACAAAATAGCAGCCCTAAATGACACATTAGATGAAATGGACATAATTGACATATATAGAGCACTTCATCCTAAAACATCAGACTATACATTATTTTCTAGTGTACATGGAACATTCTCAAGGATAGACCATATATTGGGACATAAAATAAGCCTCAGCAAATTTAAGAAGACTGAAATCATCCCAAGCATATTCTCTGATCACAAGGCTGTGTGTACTTTTAAGCTAAGGAATCAGCCTTCTTCTTGTTTCTCTTTGGAAATGGTGAGTGCTTTGCTGTCTTGTCTGCAGAGAAAACGAGGAATGACGGTTCTCAGTGGAAGGTTCTTTGGCGAGGACAGGTGAGGGTGACATATGATGTTTCTGTTTTTCCAGCAGCTCAAAAGGGAAGACATGAACACCTGTACTGACCATTCTCTGAACACCTCAGGGTGCCTGACGAGTGTCGTGGAAACAGCCTGTGATGGATTCAGTGGGAGACGCCACCCCCCAGGCTCGCCACAAGGGGTGGACCAGCCCTTCCGACAAGAGAGCGTGGTCTTTCTTTATAAGGTGGCCGTAACCACGGAGCAAATAGTGGATCTGCAGAGGCTGTCACAACAGGAAATGTGAGGGGGACGCCCTCCACCAATCCCAGCGGCACTCACTGCCCTTCTGCCTCCCCGGGGACGCCCTGGGCACACCTACTGAGTATGTGGTGTGAGAGCCCCTGGTCACCACGGCCTCCTAAAGAAAGGCGGGAGCCGGCTGGATGCTGCATGCTGTGAGGTCCATGCAAAATCAACATGTGTGCACACAAAGAACCTGGAATGTGGGGGACTCAGCACCGGTCCAGTGAATGCAATGAGCCAAAAGCCTGGCCCTCAGATGCAGAAACTCACACCCTGTGCCGTGACCAAGATAACACCAGGAGTGTCCCGAACGGTAACTCACCTGACAGTTTCTCTGGAGCACACAGACGCATTCCCGGGGGGGGGGGCACAGTGCCCCTTTACCGCTGAGTGCACACGTCAGTGGCATCGACATACATGGCAAACGGTCAGCCCGACTGCCAGTCTGATCCTGGCAAATCTCTGAGGAATCCGACATTCGGGGAGAGAAACTGACTTGCCCGGTGAAAGCCCACTCGACAGCGGGTGTGTGCAGAGATGCCGGTGTGGGTTAGCCCGGACCTAGCGGACAGCCTGGCGACGCCCTGAGCTGTGCCAGGGGAGAGGAGCAGCTGCTGTGGGAGGAGGGAGCTGCCCACCCGCGTAGCCACACACAACCACAGGCCCCTTATTCCAAGAGCAGGTGGGAATCCATCACTATTTCTTGTTCCTGACAAAGCATATTGCCATATGTTGATTTGGCCACTGCAGTCAGAATGGATCAGGAACAAAGCCCGAACAGCCCTGTTTGCCAAGTCACCGCCTGGTATATCGGCTGGGCAGCTTCGCAGACAGAACCCAAAGGCTGGGTCCTAGGATCAGTGTTTCCAGCGGAGGAGACACAGCCCAGGCACGACCCAAGTGCTGGCTCCACGCCTGCCACATGGGACATGCGCTTTCACTGGACAAAGGTTTTCCTAGCTGTCCTCCCACCACCACCACCACCGTGGGCCTGGCACTGTGATTGCACTGGACCTACAGCCTCTTCTGGTGCGGAGCCTGGAGATGAAATCTGGTGGAGGGGACCAACCACAGCGAGTGAAAACAGGCGCTGAGATGACTGCAGGGGGGTGGGGGCGGGGGCCAAGAAAGGCCTCTCTGGGGAGATAACGTCCACGCTGAGGCTTAGAGGAGAGAAGGAGCAGCGAGGCGACTAGGCAGGACCTTTCAGAGAGGGGGCAGCACGTGCAAAGGCCCTGCGGTGTGTGTGTGTGGACAGACCTCGGTCGGGGGAAGGTCCTGAGGGTGAGCAGTGTGGCTGCAGCATGGGGGGGAGGGTGAGCTAAGGGGAGATACAGACAGAGGATTGGGGACAGTGTGACCGAGGCCTCAGGGCTCACACAGAGACACCCCTTGGCAGGTGCCCAGAATGGATAGGAGACTTGGGGAATAAAAGGAGAAGGTGTTGGGGTGGTTTTCAAGCTTCCCACGGAAATCGCCTTCACAAAGGTGCTGAGACTGATCAGAGCTGCAGGCCGTGCCCGCAGCCTGAGCCTGGCGGGCTGCGTGTACTTCCTGTGGCGTCCTCGGCCAGTCCGGCCGGCCCCTCGCGGCCATGGGTCCCTCATGTGCACCATTTGCAGGGCTCTGCGTTGGGCCCAAGCACCGTTTACTGAGATTGGCCCATTACACAAGCAAATAAATACGCATTTCCAAGAGCGCAGCTCACCCCTCTGGCTTGGGCCTACCAGGGGCTTTTGACTCTCTCCAAATCACCAGAGTCGGGGCTGGAGGGAGCGAGAAGACGAGGGAGCGGGGAGCTTCTAGTGCACAAGAAGCTTCCAGAAAGCCGGCTGTGGATTTTCCCCTCCTAGTAGTTTTACCTTAGAAACTCATCTCTCTCCTGCCCCTTCCAGGTGACAGACAGTCAGACCACTACTCTGAGAAGAGAAGTCAGAATTCTGTTTAATGCGGTTCCAAGGGTCTGTGACGAGCACCTGCAAACAGCGCTGGGTGTTAAGTGCTGTGGAGCCTGCTCCTCAGCTGCGCCGTCTGTCTGTCCATCCGCATGAAAAGCAGGCCCCTCTGCTGCAGGCTTTGCTGGCCAGGGCCTGTGGGTGGCCGGGGAAGGGAGGGGAGGCAGCTGTGTGGGTTCCTGTACCTGCCCTGTTTCTGGCGCGAGCTGCACGTGCTGCGCTGTCTGCTGGGCACGAGGCTACGACAGGGAGGGAGTGAGACTGGGGCCCTGGCCCCGTGAAGCTTTCCCCTGGCGAGGAGACAGATGTTAGACAGAGATGGCCACGGGCCACGTCTCATATCCGAGGGACTTCACTCTGGTGGGCGATGGGGGGGGGTTGTGCCCAGCGTGGTTTACAGAGAAGGGTGAGTGGACAGTGGACGGAAACAACGGATGTGGGCAGTAGCTGGTGGGACGTCTGAGGTCAGAAAGCCCAGGGACCAGTGTGGTGTCATCCACACAGGTGTGGGTGTCTGGAACAGGTGTCAGGAGGAGGGGGACGCATGTGTAGGGGGGTAGGGACATCAGAAACATGAGAACCAGGTGAGGTGGGTGGCGCTGGGGTGTGGAGGGAGAGCCGGGAGCAGCAGGCGTAAGACCACTGTCCACGCCCATCTCCTCAGACACTTGGGCAGGAGGGCACCTGCACAGCTGAGCCCACATCCCTGTGCCCATCATTCAGGGTGCAGGGTGGTGTGGCCCTACCCACCTCCCCAGCTTCATTTCTCGCTATTTCCCCCTCACTCTGCATCTTGCAGCCACAGAAGCTCCTTCCAGCTCCTTGAATTCTAAGCTCATGCCACCCCCTCTGCCCACAACACTCATTCTTTCTCTCACTCTCAGAGCAATCCTCACCTCCTCCAGGAAGGCCTCCCGACCCTTTCCCTCCCCAGACTAGCTCACATCCTCCTGTTATCCACACTTATTGCACCAGGCCCTGCACCTCCCTGGAGCTCATCTGCACTGAAATGTGCATATATTTATATCATTTTTAAAAATTCTTAGCTGTCTTGTCTATTAGGTGTCAGCTCCTTGATGACAGGCAGGGACCACATTTAGTTTCGCTCAATATAGAACCTACATAACACAAGTGAAATCAATATTTTTAACGGATAAAGGTATACACAAGTGAATGTTCTAGAACAACACTGTCCAGGCCCAGACCACACAGGAGATGGAAATGACCACACGCTGCAGGGGGGTAGACTCCCATGGGGTAGCTGGGACATGGCGAGTTGTCTTACATCACCCTACAGAAATCAGCGTAAGTCCCAGTTTTCAGCCTCTACTGAGCGCTCCTTCCTGTCACCTAGACTAGAACGTCACTCGGTGTTAGGGAGGACTAAGTCAGTTTGCCATGCCACCCATAAACCACCAGGTAGTGCAGTATTTGGACTGCACTTCCCTATGAACAGCATTGACTATGAAAACCCAGCACCAAACACCGGGCCTGTGAGCTCCTCCCGGCTCCAGGAGCAGACACTTCATCATCACATTCTGGGCAAGACCCCCACCCCCAGCCCCTGTGCCACGGGGCTGACGCTTGAATCAAGCTGCCAGCTGGCGTCCTTATTCCAGCAGACTGTCAGGGAGTGCAGAGAGGCAGCTGTGACAAAGAGCTCTGAGTCAGTGTCATGCCTGGTTTCCAACAAGAGCACTCCAGGATTCTGACAGAACCTCAGAATTAACTGGTCCAGGTAAGCCTGGACTCACCTGCGCTCTCCAAAGTTTGGGCCAAATGAGCTCGGCTGCCACACAAAGCCTGCCAAATATTTATCCTGGCCCCAGGCCTGGAAAGCAAGCACTGCCACGTGCAATGTCAGTGCATCTCCACACGTGCTGGTTGGTGTGGACTGATAGAGCCACAGAAACATCCAGAACAGGAGACGGTCTGACAGTGTGAATGGAGCGTGCCCCGTCCAGGGCACATACACATCGGAGACATACACATTGGAGGCAAAGAAAGGGACGTGAGCCAGAAAAACACGCGCTGGCCACCAGGCGACGTTCTCCTCCCCTCTTGTGACTCCGTTCACCGTTCACCTCAATAGTAAGTCTACTGGACAGGGCTTGGTCCCCAGTTAGCTGGATGGGGGACACCCACAGATTCATCCAGACGGCCTCCATGCCCAGGAGGTGTTAATTGCCCCAAAGAAATGGGGGTTTCATTGTCCAGAGAAAACGGGATGGGTGCTGGAAGGTCGAGAAATAGCTATCCATTGTCGAAATTATGTCAAGCCAAATCTCCTTTCCAAAAGTTTTGTCAAAACACTCGTTTTCCAGCAATTCTCAGTAGGATCTTGATACTGGATCGTGAAATAATATTGAAGCAACAAGTCCATATCTGTTCACATTTCTCCCATTTCAAATGTAATTAAAGCTTCAGAAAATACAGGCTCTATTAGGTCTGGAGGGGGAGGGGTGCATCTCAGAAGTAATCTAGGAGATTCCATCTAGGATCTAGTGGCAGGGGAAACATTCTAACCAAGACGGGGAACTCAGGTGGTGTAAAAAGAGAGAAAAGACAGTCATACTTGGCTACGTAAAAACTGAGAAATTTTATGTAGCAAAAAGCCTTTACAAACAATGTCAATAGATAAAGGATTCATACAAATAAATATTTGCAGTAGAAATAACAGGCGACGTTAACAGCTACAAGGCACAGGTGAATGACACGAACACTAAACAACCCAGCAGTGCGTCAATGAAGACCAGGTTGTGGATACGCGGGTGGGTCACAAGAGTGCACGTGAACGGCCAACAAGCATGAAAAAGTTCCCAAACTCACTAGTCATCAGCAAAGGCACACTGGAGTCACAACAAGTTATCACTTTGCACTTGTCAAACTGGCAATAACTGAATGGAGTAATAGCACCGATAGCTGAGGGACCCCTGGGGAAAACAGAGCTCTGACGGCTCCGGGCGGCTGGCGGACAAGCGGGTGCACGCCGGTCACGGCCAGATGACTGCAGCTATTACCTCCCACACAGGGGAAGAGTGGGCACGCCATCGGATGTCTGCAATTCCCTTCTCCCTGGCATTGATGCAGGTCAAACAAGTGCTCACCTTGCTCATTCAGAAGGAAGTAGGTGGTTTTTGGGGGCATTTTTTAGGCACCCATCCGTATCTGTCGAGTTACTTCTTTTGGGTTTTCAGGGCACAAATGGAGAAGCTGTCTCCACTGGATGGCACGTTGACAGCTACCACGCTCTCCATGATACAAGGAAGAGTCCCTAAGGGAATCGTACCACTCATCCCTGACGCCACCACTCTCGTCATCTCATGAGCAGGTCCTGGAGGGGCACTGAACATCGGCCCGGGGGTCCCCCTATGCTCAGGTGACCTGAGAGGCGAGACATAGGTGGGTCCCAAGGTCTTCACAGTTAGGCTTACCTCACTGCTGACCCTCTCAGCAGGGAGGTCTGTAGGAAAGACACTAGGTTCCTGCTCCCCTACGACTTTTCTCTCCCCTGACTCCTCTCCAGCCAGTTAAAATCATGTTTCTATTCACTTCCATCCCAAACTTCCAGCCCCGCTCTTCCCTCACACACTGCCCTTGGTTTCTCCTCTTTGCCACCGAACTTCTCAAAGACACAGCACCCACTGACTGAATGCTTTCATACACGCACACACAGCACGTCTGCCTCCTCTCTCAGAATCCTCATGGACCTTCACCGAGAGTTTGCTGGAGATTCCCTGTCTGCGTCCGACACCCAGCGTCCATCACTGTCATCTTTGATCTTTAAATTATTTGGTCCAGAGCTTGGCTTCTTTACCACGTATCACACCTAGAGCTCAGCCGGTGCCAGGCAAGTGTTAGTTGACTGAATGAATGAAATAAATACACATATGGATGGGAATGAATAGAGAATTCCCCAAATAAAGGTCTGGCTAAATTTCCAATATCTAATGTGAAATAGATGGGGATATTTGTAGTCTCTCTCTTTTTTAATTGATATTAAAAAAGAAATCTTTGTGATTTTGCCCATAGTTCCCATTAAAAAAAAAGGTAGCAAAAGGGCCAAGTCAGAGGTCAGCTGACAGAATCAGTTGTGTCCCTGTCACAAAGCACCACAGATGTCACATTAAGTCTATGGTCCCTTCGCTCTGGCTAAAGTTTACATCAGAAAATCTGCTATAGAGAAATCCAGAAAGACTGAGTGGGAAGTCTCCATTACCTTGCGGCCCCAGTACACACGCGGCGGTCCCTCCCCACAGACGCCGTAAGCCTCGTCCGTCCAGCCCCCGACCCATCAGCAGTTCACTGAAGAAAGACTTTCCAAGACTGGCACTGCGCCCGGCTCTGAGCGCCAGAGGATGACAGCTCCTCCCGAGATCTCACAAATAAAACCACACGAGGGACAATATAAAGAATGAAATGTGTGGTGTGTTTGATGTGACGACAGCAGAAGGAAAAAGGCAGCGAGGACGAGAGTTTGGGTGTACAGTGGCAGGAAAGGTGCCCAGAAACGCCCTCACTGAGAAGATGGCATCTGACCTGGGAGGCGAGGGCAGAGGGCAGGGAAGAAGCCTCCGCCCTGCTCTGCGAGAACACAGAAGCCCCACCCGCTGTCTCGGTGGCGCTTGGCCTTTGGTCCCGTCAGTTTAATCGCCCCTGCCCCCTGCCACGTCGCTCTGTCTTGATGGCTGGGGTATCCCTATGTTGCTCTCGGGGCTCCATGGGGACCAGAATCCTGCCTGAAGCTCAGCCACCTGCATGGGGCTGTCACCCTGCCAGGTCCTTGCCAACTCCCTGCTCTGGGGGACAGATCCTGCTCCCCCACATTCCACCCCGGCTACAGAGCTGAGACCAACAGGCCGATGACAGAGGATCATGACACAGCCTTTGTGACTTTGGTCTCCAGTGTTTCCAGACCCTTCTCAGATAGGACAGCCAGGCCTCCTGGGCCATGTCCACGCAGACACTGCCCTCCACAGGCGACGGAGTGAAGTGGGTCCCACCTCCATCTTCCCCGCCCACACAGCCCCATGATGGGGGGAGGAAAAGGACCCAGGGTGCCCCACTGCCAACCTCCCTGCAATTACGCACGCTTTCCTGAAATATGTGCAACCAGTCCTCAGAACCACAGCCCGAAGGTAAGCACCACCACAATCTCTGCTTCCGGGGAGCAGAGTTTCTGGGGTAGGAAGACGGGAGGCAGAACCTGGACTCCGAGAGCCTGCCCTGCAGGTCCACACTCTCAGCCACCGCGTCCCTCTGCGAGACGAAGCAGAAACGGGCACTGCTGTGCCCCTCGTGTGTGGCTCAGTGCCTGGCATACAGCAGCTGCACTACTATTTCCTGAGGGAAAGAAGAGCAAGGGAGGGAGAGAAGGGGAAGGGAGGGACGCAGGACAGGACTTGGAGAGGTTTCAACCTTCCTGCTCAGAACCGAACACACAGCACATGCACAAAACCCAGGCAGACATTCACGGCTCTGCCAACACGTTAGTCAGACACATAACTCAGCGCATCACTGATCCTCAGGCCATAAAAGTTGGGGGGCATCCCCTTCCGTGTTTGAATTTCATGCATAAAATTTGCATGCACAATAACCCCCAGATGCTCACAGGTGACGGACAGACGTACAGCTCAAGTCTTTCTGAAGAGGGCAGCAGGTCACTGGTTGCTGGGGAGAAAGTCGCCCCACTAATCCCTGTATGTCCCTCACCGTTAAAACGCAACCACAGGGCTGCGGGAGAGCTTCTCCGAGGAACTGACCCCTGGCTCGGGCCTAATCTCTCCAGGTGCGCCACATGCGTGGAGACGGGCACCCGGGGCTGGACAGCTCTGCTTGTGAGAAAGGTCACCCTATGCCACATGCTGAGTCCGCGACCAGACACACGAGGATGGAAAATGCTTCTGCAACGAGTAGCTCTTCCCAGCGGGACCCAGCCAATGCGGAGGCGCAGGGTCCACTCACACAGACGTGTGCGCCGCTCCTGTCGGAGAACCCACCCAAAGACGGGAGACGGTGACCGCCTCGGCCCTGGACGCCACGGCCCTGACACCTCCAGGGCGGAGACAGCGCTAGAGAAGGAAACTCCTTCGTGACCAAAGCCCTAGAGAAGCAAAGGCCGTGTTCCCACGTGAGAGTCTGATGTCGGGGATTGGGAGCCGTGACGCAAACGCGGCCTCTCCCACCCAGGCAGGACGCCATGCAAGGCGTGAGAACTGAGGTCCAGGACGCGGGTTCAGACCCGGCCCCACCTCCTGCTCCGTGGGGCACGTTATCTAACCCCTCACAACCTCAATTTCCTCACCTTTAAACTGGGGGTAAGAGCACGCCTCCCAGAGTCGAGAGTAAATGAGAAAACAATTAAACGTGTGAGCTGACCATCACCGTACCTGCCCCATCTTGGCTGATCGCGCAACGTGTGCCGTCCCTTTATAATTCGCTTCCAGTTCTTCTGACAAAGGATCAGTTCCATGATAGTGTATCCTTGACACCTCACATTTACTCACTTATCTTTTCAATAACGGAAATAGACCTCGAGCTCAGATCCTTTGATAACTAATGACATCTGGCTAAATACATTCACTCTTATTGTATTCATTGTTTCTGTTCTTTCCTATAAATGTAAATGATACTAGTTTTCCATCGATGGTACTGGTTCCTTTTAAAGTAAATTCATTTCTGTTGAAAAAGCTACTAAGGAAACTGAAATGTATATTGCCAAGTGGAAGAAGCCAGTCTGATTCCAACCATGTGACCTTCTGAAACGGCAAGACTGTGGAGACAGTAGAAGAATCGGGGCTGCCAGGGCTGAGGGAGGGAGGGATGAATAGGCCAGAACCCAGAGGCTTTTTAGGGCCGTGACTCTTCTGTAAGATACTATCACAGTGACGGAGCCATGTCATTATTCATGTGTGCAAACCCACAGAGTGTACACCACCAAGAGTGACCCTGCAAACAACGGGCTTTGGGTGACGACGTGCCCAGGTACATGAGCTGTCACCACTGCACCACCTGGTGGGGGCGTGGATGGCGGGGGCCAGGGAGCATGTGTGGAAAGTCTCTGTTCCTTCCTCTCCATTCTGCTGTGAACCTAAAACTGCTCTAAAACATAAAGTCTATTTTTTTAAAGTCAACTAGGAGGAGACTTTACGTAAGTAGTAAGAGAGGTGGCAGAATCATGAAGGTAGAGCACGGTGCCGAGTGGATACGGCCAAATCCACGGACAGGGCAGGAAGTGGCTGCCGCCGTGGCCAATTGGAGCAGCACCTGACACATGGGACGCCGTGCTGTTCCTCTGTGGGCGTGTGGGTGGGGGCGGGGTGGGGAGGACCTCAGACCGGGACTGGGGTGTCGCATGGCGTAGAGACGGGGGACTGGCTCCAGCCCTGGCAGCCTCAGGGCCTCCTGGGACCACAGCAGCTGGCATGCAGGAAGTGTCCTTAGCAGAGCCCTGGAGAGGTCCAGCAGGGAAACACGCCAGCTAAAGCCACCAGCCATCCCAGTAAAACAGTACCAGCGGGCCTCTCCCATCCCGCTCGAGGGTGGGGGCTGAAGACACTGGGTCTCCCCCTGGGATCACTCTTCTCGCCTCTGCATTTCCCCTGAGAAACTGCAAGGCCCTTTTCCAAGTTAAAGGGTGAAACAACGCTTCCCAAAGAATTCATACACAGGCACAGCTTCAAAGGAGAAGAGAGGCAGAGAGAGAGATGTGACTAGCTTGCAAAGGGCTGATGGGAATTCAATATTTTGAACACGACCAGAATATCCCCGACTCGCCCCTCTGCTTCACTTTGATTAACTTTTCCGGGACAATCTATGGAAATAACCCCCCCAGGCCCTGCTTAGCCTGTTCATTTTTCTGTGGCTACACAGCCGGGGTTTCAGCAGGCCAGGTTCGTAATTGTATCTCCTTAGGTGGGAGTCTCCGTAGCTTCTGCAGATGCATTTATCAAGCAACACAGTATTATTTATTTCAACTCCCATTTGTTTCTTGCTGCAATTTTTATCTGGAATGAAGGCCCGACTTCGTGTTGGTGGGGGAACTCAATACAAAGTTAATTACTGAGAAAGAAAATGAGGAACCTGGCGACTCTCCAGGACATTTCTCCCCAAATACACTTCAAGGCAAGTGGAACCAAGCACAGGGGCTCAGCGACATTGCAGCACCCTTTAATACGGGAGGAGCGGTGCAGGAGGCACGAGCACCACCGCCTCTGCCAGCTCCCCTGCAAGACCCACACCAGGAAGCGGCATGGCTGCTTTCACTCTCTCATCTAAGGCGCTGTACCTTTTCTTTTTTCTGGTCTGTTTGTTCCTTCTCTCTTCACACTCTAGGAACTGCCAGGGCAGAGAAAGCTGGCTGTCAGTTTTCAATATAATTGGACTTGGTTGTGGTGTGTGTAATACCCTCCTACCCGGCCCTGGGAGGTTTACATGACGCCAACCGCTGCTCTGGGGGACCGAGAGGGAGCCACGCAGATTTTCTCTCCAGGGAAGGAGTGCACCTTTGAAGGGCCTAATAACAGATACAAAAGTCTGGACAATTTGGGAATGAAAGCGGCCATGGCTTAGCTCTTCCTTGCGCGAGGCAAAGGGGGAAGTGATGGCTGAGAAGAAACAAAAGAATGTAGCTTGTGATGAAGTTGATGAATTGTGGGAGTTGGGACAACTGGAAAGTGGGACGTGGGGTTTTCCTGAGTGGGATACTGACACTGAACTTACAGAGGGGTGAAGGGCAGTGATTCTCAATGATGGCCGCCAAACTAAATCCCCTGGAGAGCTTCCGAATGCTGGTGCCGAGGCCTCAACCCTGCAGACTCTGATGGGAAACTTCGGGGCACAGCCTGCACACGGAATTTCCTAAAGCTCCCGAGGCTGACAGCCACTAGTCCAGCGTACGGCCAGTGGGACTGAGAGGCTGCAGTGGTGAGAAATACGGGCTCTGTGAGGAGAGAAGGTCAAAGCCTGGAGCTCAGCACATTGGGACGATCATCCAAAGAGACATGCCCGCTTGTGGGAAAGGGGGCAGGGAGAGGGGTGCCAACACCTCCAAGGAGGGGGGGAACCAGGATGTGTGTGAATGACAGCAAGGGGGGTAGTGGGCGGTCTTGTCAGGTAGGAGCTGTGTGAGCTGCCCAGTGACAGATGGGTGCAGTCAGGGCGACGGGAGGGGCTCCCGAACTGAAGGGCGAAGCCAGCGTTTATGTCTTTCTTCGTTCTGGCACGAAGTGGTGCCCTCACCATTGTATATGAAATGTCGCCTGAACCTCACATGCAGTCCTGGAAATCACGTTTCACTCAGAGGAGACGTCACTTTAATACCCACTGTGCAGTCTCCCCCAGGACACTGGAGACTCAGAGACTCACAGATCTCTGACTGGGCTCAGCGTGGTCTTTCCCTGCCACCTCCCAGGCCGCTCTTAGGTCCTCGCCTTGCCCTGGTGTCTTCCAGGTTCGCCATGTGCTCGGGGCTCTCGGCCAGGCTTCCCCGCCACGTCTTCCACCCTGGCCCACCGTGCCAGGCAGCCCGTCCTCTGGGCCCGTCCCTTAGGTCCTATAAATGAGCCATCCCGCACCCCGTCTCTTGGCACTGCTAGGTCAAAGCCCACGTGTGAAGTTCCAGTCAGGGGTCAGGGGTGTGTGTTCCCACAGCACATCCTTGCAGCTTGGAAAGGTCCTTAGAGTCTGCCGTGGATTAGCCTCGGTGTCTTTAAGCTTGGAGTCACCTCGGGAGCTTACTGCCAGGCCGCCAGACCGCGCTTAATCAGGCTGGAGGCAGACCCACGAATTCCCAGCTGACTCTAAAGTGCACCCAAGCCTCAGAAGCTCTGCATTGCCCCCTAAGGAGTGAGGGGCAGTGGCAACATAAAAGCAGGGACTGTTACTTGCATTTATTTTATATCAACACCTAGCACCGGCTTGGCATACAGAAAGTACTTAGCAAACACTGTGTTTGTTGAGTGATTCTCCAATGGTATCAAGAGATTTGGAAATAAGGATAAAGAAGCCACTTCATATATGTCTCAGTGCCAGAGTGGATGCCCTGGAGTGTCCCCGCCACCCAATCATGCAACCAGTACCTAAACTTCTCTGCCTACTGAACTGTGAACCCCCTTTATAGGCAGAGCAGTGAGTGGCCTGGTCATTTTGGAGACTTTGTAGCTCCTTTCCCAGACACAGCGGCTCTCACGAAGCCAAGGCAAAGTCGCCCCAAAGGGGGAAAGAGCAGCGTTAAAATGCACCCCTTCGTCTGGTTCCACATCTCTAAATTAAATTTCAGTGACTTGCTAGGAAAATGTGTTCCTTTATGTGCGTCCATAAATCGTTCATTCAATGCTATATGTTTCTGTTTTATTATAGAAGGGGCTAAAAAAGAAGTTAAATAATCTACATGAGCTATATTTTACCTTTTAAAAGATACTGGCTTCTAACTCGACGACTGAGCGGGACAGGCAGCACTTGCTTTGTGAGTGCCCTGGACCTTCCTCTCTGCAGGATGTGCCATTTTCACGGCAAAAGGCCAGCGGCAGCCGCCCTGGGGACACCAGGAGGCCTGATGGGCAGGATAACGGCTGCTTATACCTCATCTTCTGTCTGCACTTCCTTTCTCTTGCTCGGGAAGTAAGTCCCCAATTTTCGGGATTATTTTTTTTAATAGAGCCAAAGGAAAGTTATCCTTGGGGTCATGCTCCAAGGAACAGAGAGAGAAATATACACATGACCCTAACTCTAACCATGTTTATATGATTTCCTAGAGAAATAAATAATTCCTTCTTTTTACAATAACAATTAACATTGGAGTGTGTCTCCAGATACAAGGATTTAATTCATTTGTAGCGCAGCCTGGGGAGGAGGTTTTTCCAAAGCTCCTCATTTTACTCCTCTGTGATGCCAGGTGGGACCCCCCCCACACACTGCTGAAGAATGCAATGCACAGTTAACTTCTCTTCTGATTCAGGATGTCTTGTGGGCAATGGGAGAGACAGAGAAAACATCCCACCAACCCCCCATACTCCATCCGCCAAATCTACTCTGTAGCTGCCCCAGTAAGCCCTGGATAAACGCTTGTGCCACACTGGGAGTCTGGGGAAGGGTTTGCTTTGACTTGCTTAAATCCTGCAGCCCCATACGTAGAAAGGACTTACTAAACATTTACAGACTTGAAACAAACAAAAACTGGAGTGCTGCATGCACAGTACATGTGGGCCGGCCCTGCCTCACACAGCCGTCAGTCGGCCCCGTCTGTGGACAAAGGACCTGGACCCCCGTGAGCTCAGGAGCACAGGGGCCTTCTGTCACAGCTGACACCCTCTCCTCCAACACAACGCGGATCAAACAGGGACTCAGACAAGTCGTGTCAAGTGGAGGACGATTCACGGCCGTACTGCCTTAAACACTGTAACGTGAAACTTAGCGGCACGTTCAATTACACACTCGCCAGCCTTTGAGGAACGACCCCCCCTTGCTGTCCGATTCTGAGCTTGCACGTACCGTCCCCACAAAGCCATTTCCAGTTCATGTAACCCGGTGTGAGAACTCAAAGGTAATGAGTGACAGTGGGGCAGCTGTCACTCAGAACTGCGACTTTTTCCCCTCAATCCTTCCTTCACTGCTGGCTCACAGAAAGAAGGCTGGAAAGAAAATGTTTAGTACCTTGCCTTTGGAGTCTTTCCAGAACTTCGACTGTTTTTGTAGAAACCACAGCTTCTTTGTACTTGCACTCATATGTCATTGTTTTGCATAACGTTTAGTCACGTGATAGAACTACACCAGCTAGGACAGCTGGCATAGACAGATGTGGGGAGAGCCAGTGGTCTCTGCTCGTGGGAAGCACACAGCTCACAGCCTGGAGGGCGCCTGAGTTCTGCCAGGTGAGCCCTCAGCCTGGGGCGTGATGGGAGAGACCTTGTCAGTCCCACAGTGGTTAGTGGGGAGACGCGGACAGGTGACTCCTTCCCCAGTCGTACTCTCTGGCAGGCGCTCGGTAAAGCCTGTCATTCTCCCAGAACAGCACCTCGCACAAAGTTTGCTATTGAGTAGGATGAAAGGATGTAGGCAGGGAGCTCGTTCTCACAGGCCGACCAGGGGTCCATGAGGTCAGCAGGACATGGGTGAGATGACCCTTAATGACGGCTCCCAGTCTGGACCCGTGGAGGGCGGTAGCAGCAGCAGCCAGGCGGCAGCCGGAGCCGTCAGCCTGGACCTGCAGCCGCCGCGCGCCCCTGCTCAGCTCAGGAATTCACAGCCTTGCGGAGCGTTTAGCCAACGCTGTCCTCAGTGTCTGCTTAGATCGTGTTACGTCACAGAACGCCACAGACCGGGTGGCTTACAAACAACAGACATCTGTTTCTTACAGTTTCGGAGGCTGAAGAGTCCAAGATTACGGCCCCAGCAGATTCGGTGTCTGTGAAGGGCCACTTCCTGGTGCCACTTCCAGGTGCCACTTCCTGGTGCCACTTCCTGGTACCACTTCCAGGTGCCACTTCCTGGTGCCACTGGCTGTCCTCACGCAGTGGAAGGACAAGGGAGCGCTCTGGGGTCTCTGACCCCGTTCCTAAGGGCTCCACCCTCATGACCTAAGCTCCTTCCCAAAGCCCCGCCTCCTGTACCATCACCTTGTGGGTTCGATTTCAACATGTGAATCTGGGAGGACACAGACCTTCGGTCCATAGCAGTACCCTAACAAGAATTTTAAATTGTGTTTGAAGTAATCAACGCGTAGGTCGTCTCGAGAGAACACTTGGAGGCTGCCGACAGGGCTGAGCTGCAGGAGCGCGCTCGTGGGGTTTTGCTTTCGTTTCCTGATACCAGGTATTTGGGTTCCCAGCCCAACTTTGATGCAGCTGGGGAGGTGTCCCCACACCAACAAGCAATTCTCAGACGTCAGCAGGGAGACTGAGAATTCAGCTCGATTCTGACACTATCTACCTGGAGCCAGAATAAGATCACGTAGGTGAAGGGCTCAGTCCCACGACACCACTGCCCACTTCAGATGCCAGGGACGAGCCCAGGCTGTTACCTGTACTCCTGACCCATGGGCTACGAGGCAGAGGCTCCCATGACCCCTTTCCTTGGCTTTGACTAATTTGCTAGGACGGCTCACAGGATTCCAGGAAACCCATTTCCTCACTAGATTACCGATTTATTACAAAGGATATTAAACAGCCAGATGAAGAGATGCACAGAGCGCCGTCCTGACTCAGGGCTTCAGTGCTCAGGGAGCCTGGGGCCCAGAACGGTGGCATGTGGAGGCGCCTGGTCCCCAGTGTGGAAACTCTCCATAAAGGGGGCCAGGCGCTGCCCTTTTGGGTTTTATGGCGGCTTCATTGCATTGGCATGACCAAGTCATTGGCCATTGGTTCAACATCAAGCCCCCTCCCCTCCCCAGGTATCGGGGAGGGCGGGTGGGACAGAAAGTTGTAATCCTTTAAGGACATCGTGGGCTCCTACTGGCAACCAGCCTCACCCTCAGGTGCAGTCCCCAAATCCTCTCATTAACATAACCAGAGATGCCTTGTGGTCTCATCACCCAGGAAGGGTTTCCGGACCTCTGCACCCGAAAAGGGGACAGAGACCAAACACATATTTCTTATTGTAAGTCACAGCGTTCGGCCAGGTGTCTGCGACCCTCTCTTTTCTCCATGCAGACTGTGAAGTGCTCATAAAGCAGGACTCAGAGGAGCCGCAGGGCTGCGCTGCAGACCCGCGTGGAGGCTGCCTGGCCTCTCAGCCTCTGGTCCCTCGCCCATGTGATGGAGCCCAGCACGAAACTGAGCCCCCGGGGGTGTGCTCAGAGCAGCGCCGGGCCACACGGTGTGGTGGCCACCGCCATGCTCGTTCTGTCCGCCTGAAGCCCCTCACACGGGCAGAGACACGTGTGCTTAGTGTCCCTACGTCTCCACGTCTGCCCACCGAGAGTTGTTTGACAGGACCCAGCCTTCCAGCCCCAACATACGAGGGCAGGATGGAGGCTCATTACCTTGGGTTGGCAAAATAATTAGATTTCATCATTTGTGTCCTCATTAATTTCTGGTTTTACACGTCATACTTAACTAACTAATTGTGGCTTCCATGTATGTGTGACAAAGAAGCTTAGGAAACTGAAGATGTCATGCCCTTGAAAGGTTGGCCTGAGACTCCATGTGTTCCACTCCGAACAAGAAGTCTTTGAGCCCCAAATTCTCCCCCCATGAGACACTGGTCACCAGAGAGGGAAGCGGGCAGTCGGCCTCCCCCTGCAGACTGTGTTTATCCCCTTACCAACTCATTCCAGCAATTGCTCATCCTACTCATGGAAATAACAATCACATTTTGCATCTACTTTCAACTCACCTGTGCAAGGAGCACTGATAAAAAAACTGCCTGGAATAGCTTTAATCTGTGATGTGATGGTGACAGGGAAAAGGGAGGACGGCTTGAAAGAAGCCAACGGAAGAGGAGGGCTCTTCAAATTTCAGAGAAATAGCTGACATCAAAAACGTTATTCTGCCATAGCCACGGCGTTGTCCTTTACAGCAAATACTGTTCCCACTTGACAAGAGAGGAATTGGTGAAGTCTCCACTCCAGCTTGAAAGCTACCTGCTGCTGCTGCCTGCAGACGCACAACAGAAGCCAGGGACACATCTCGGACATTCCTCGCCGCCCCTCCCACGGGAACCTCTTGTCCTGCTAAAGCCCCCCCCCCCCCCCCCCCACCGATGCTCACAGCAGGCAGAGTGAACTTCCCAAACCTCAGCCTTGTCTTCTCACTGCTCCGTGGACCATCCTTCAGTGACTTCTTTTTACTCTCAAGAGAAAAGCCGTGACCTAGGCTGGCTGTTGTCGCTCCTTTGGGATCAAAGAGCAGGCAGAAGTCACAGAATCAGGCCGGCCCTGGGCTTCGGGCCAGACAGGGGAAAAGCCCAACACCTGTCCACCACCGGCTCTCCGATCGCTTCTTCTGCTTATTATGTTGTGGACGGTTCTTTTCTTTTCATAGTTAGTGGATGCAGCTCAGCCAATAGTTCTGCTTTTCAGGCCATCTATCTTAAACAGTCAGAAGGAAGAGGCACTGGGTCGACAGCTTACTCCTGGGTCTTCCCACAGGTCGCGCAGACTCCGGTCCAGGCCACCATCTCACCATCCCCACTTTCCCCCCTGTAAAACCACTTCCCGGTGAAAAAGTGCAAACACAGGAGTGTGTGTGGGGGGAGGCACTTCTGAATGGTGTGCTCATAAGTGTGTCTGCTCTTAGCTTCGGTGCAAGAGCTTGTGTGTTCACGGCTACCTGTTGCCCTAATGCCAACAGTCACGGTCATGCAAGCCCCTGTGCACTTCTGGTGAATGTACATATTCACAGCTAAAACCCACTGATGTCTGAACGACATGTCTATTGGTTGCAAAGATACATCTTTTTGCAAAACTAAATCTCTGGTTCTTTAAGACTACTAGTGAACGTTCATTGGGATGTCAGATACAGAACATGCTGCATCAGTCGACTGAAATGTTTATCTCACTTCAGAGTCCCGAAAAGCAGATACTGCTATTTTTCAGGGGGAGCGAGTGGCGTTAGTACCCTTAAATCCTGGTAACGGCAGCATTGCTTTGGCACTGGCCAGTCTGCATGCAGCGTCTCAGTTCCTTTCGTACAGATGGGGAAACTGAGGTCCAGGGAGGTACTGTAACTTCCCGAGTCACCTGGCTCACACACTTGGGCCCCCGCCAGCCCAGCTGAGGCTGACATGTAACCAGCCACCACTCTGCCCCCCACACAATCTGCTTGTTTTCAAACATGGTCCGCAGTGGCCAAGCCCAAGCAGCCTAAATTACTACTTCGTCATGGGCTTTACCTGACATTCTTCCTGACGGTTTCCCCTGCTCTCTGCACTTTTCAGTCGTTAGCCCTTAGACAGGTGTGTGTCTTTGGCTATTGAGGAATTCGTGTGATTAGGGATTTATGATTCCCTGAGGAAACATTAGGCGAGGGCCTGTGTGTGTTCCCCTCATAAGACCCACACCGCCAGGGTCCAGACGCTCAGACACAGCCAGGGAGCTCCATCAGGGAGTGACACCACAGGACTGGTCCCCTGTCTGGGCAGCATGGGGTTGAGCCTGCTGGGTGATGGCATGGACACGCCAACCAGCTGGCCTCACTGAGCCCCACTGTACACCCCATGCTGGGAAGGCTCTGGGGGCACCCCGAAATCCTAAGGCAAAGAGCGTACACGACAGCTGGGGGTGTGAGACATAAACACGGGGGAGAGTGGGTGAAGGACCAAGACATAAACCGTCGCTGACCACGGGCTGCTTACCATGCGATGAGCCCTGCTCTGTCTTCACCTCCGCGTATGTCACTTTGACCTCAAAACAACCCTATGGGGGAGCTACTGTGTAGTGGGCCCGTTTCACAGCTAAGGAAACTGAGGCTTACAGAAGCTAAGCAACTTGCTCAAGGCCTCGCAACCAGCTTTCAAGTGGCTGAACCGAAATCCAAATCAACCCAGGTCTTGGGCTCCAGGTCCTCTACAACGGGGCCACGTGTGACCCACGACTTAGAACCTCGCTCCAGAATGCAGTCACCTAAAGAAACTCGCCCACACAGTCACGCAGCGCCGTCAAGGGTCCTTCCCGTTATTTACTGGAGCTCCTCAAAGAAAATCAAGGCGGCACGTTCACAAGCTACAGTGACACTCTTACTTTAAAGCCCCTTCCCTTTCATTCCCTCTTGGCCTCCCCCTCCCCTCAGCTGCCCCAAACTCTCTCTCATTTCCTTCTCAACTCCCCACCCTACAGATTCAATAATTCTTCCCGAACCTAATGCTGAGCTCCCCTTTCCACCCTCTCTGACTCCCTTTTGACTCCGATGAGCAAGTCTCCCCCAAGCCCTGTCTCGCCAGTCACTCACTCGGCCGCCTGGGCTCCTTCTCAGCCTCCTGTCCCCGTCCTGACTCCCACGCCCAGGCTGGGGCCCAGGCTGGCAGAGGGCACCCCCAGGACCCTGGACAGCGGCTTGGCAGACAGCGCCCAACAGACTTCCTGCGAGGGGACCAAGCAGAACACAGGTGACAAACCTGGCAAACGTTTTATCTTCCTTCCCGGCCTGTGCTGAGGACAGAGTTGGAAAAATCATAGGAGAGTTGTGACCAGGGCAAGTGTGGACCAGCATGCAGAGTTCAGTCAACTCCAGGCCGCCCTTGCAAGCTTCCGAGAGGAGGGAGCTTCAAGTTCACGTGCAGGAGATGAGCAGCATTGAACCAAGAATTATGAAGACTAAGAGGAGGGTGCAGAGGGGTGGGGAGCCAGGCTAGTAGCTGGCAAACACCACTCCCACTCTAATTAGCCTGGATCGGTCAAATGAGGTTTTCAAACCTCACTGACCTGGGTCTGAAGAGAACGTGACATGAGACCACCTGTGTTTCCATCAGAGGCGGTTACTGTTATCAGAAGCATCTATTTATAGCCCAACGTGACACAGCAAGCTACAACTGGGTAGGAAAATGAGTTTCTACTCCAGAAATACATAATACAGCAGTTCCATTGTTTTTTTCCAAATTGACTATCTCGGCAAATTGTTTCTCCTTTCAAGTTAAAAACCTATGGACTGATTCTAATTTAATTATCACACGTTCTTATGAGAATTATTGGTAGAATTCATAGATGGAATTGGAAAGACCTGCTTTGTCCGGTGTGGGCAGTCGACTCGGGAGCACAGCTGTTACCAGAACGGGCCTGTCGTTTATCCTCACAGAGGCAGTTGCCGTAATTGCAGGTGGTGGATTTCTGCAGGTAGCACAGGGCCCGGGCTGCCTGCCCATCCTTGTTGCTAAGAAATGTCGAATTTCTAGGGAACCCTGCAGCTGGCCCCTCGGGGGCCCTGGCAGAGATGGCAGGGGTGGTGTCAAAGGAGATCACGGGAGACAGACGTGAGGGACGGGATTCCGGGGCCAGCGCTGCAAACACTGTGGGTGCCTGGGAGCCTGGAGCGGCCGAGGGGCCAGTGACCAGGAAGAGGGCACGCTGGCTGCACAGCCCCACAACACAGTGGGGCTCACTCGCTTCCTCTCTCTCTCTCTCTCTCTCTCTCTCTCTGTTTTTCTCTGTCAGGGCAGCCCTCACCCTCCCAAACGCCTGTCTGCCTGCTCATTTGCATGTCCCCTCTCTCCAGGTTCTGATCCTGGAGCGCTGGGCCCAGGTCTTGACCAACCCCACTTCAAAAGCCCAAAGCCGAGCTCGGTACTCACGGGCGCTCAGAACGTGAGATCAGGCAGTGAAGGCGCATGTCTGCCCCCACCCCACACACTCCCAACAAAACAGAATGGAGCAAAGCCCCTCCTCTGCCATCAGGCTCATGTCTACTCTGGAAACCCAGGTTTTCTCAGCCCCACTGTCCTGCCAGGATTTTCTCTCACCTGAAACCATGTACTGGGTCGGGAAAGGTGCCCGGACCCCCTGGAGTCGAGCGGGGCAGCCTCCACACGGGCCTGACACTGCCCCGGCAGCATTTCAGGGGTGGGGTGAGGGGTCTCGACATGCTGGAGGTTCTGAGATGGGGAACCTGTGGCATTTGGTCTATTTCACTGGGGTCCAATTAGATCAACCAGAAGTTCAGTGCAGACTGCCGGTCAGTGGCATTCTGGGTAAAATGCCCACACGGTGCCTGGCACGGGGCCGGTCTCCACTGACCTCAACCCCACTGACCACCTGAACAACGGAAAGCACGACTCAGCTCCTCCCATGAGGGTGACCTATGGCCCGCGGCGGGTGCTTTGCTCCTGCGGGTCACCTTGACTCTGCTGGCACCTGTGAGTCAGAAGCACGTGCTCAGCGCAGCACAAATGAATTTTCAGGCCTCTACAGCCTTTGTGGCATGAGAACCAGATGGGGTTTTTATTGACTTGGGCCACTGTTGAGCATAATGAGACGGGAGGAAGCAGCCGCAGCCACCGGAGGACAAGGACGGGTGAGCAGTAGGAGGCAGGGCTGCCGCCGCCCTAGGCCCAGGAGAGGGGCCCCAGGTGTTTTCAGCTGAAGGGCCAGGCCCTCGGATCACAGGCCAACCAGGCCACGCCTCGGGGACCGGCACGGCGGGAGGCAGGTGGCCAGGTGGGGACAGCTCTCGGGGCGGCTCGGAGTCACTCCATGTGAAGCTCATTCCACAGTGGCGCCCTCTTGGTGACCGTCACCCGGGCATCCAGGGGCGTCCAAAGACAGGCAACTGCTGAACCCCTTCTTCTGCAGGTCCAACAGCGAGAAACCCTCCTAACGTGCTTGTCCCTGGAGAAGTCGTCCCGGGAGAAACTACGTGACGTGTGAGCGTTCTCTCGCTTGTCATGCGCTGCTGTCCACGCTGAGCGGCCACCTGGCCCCTCAGAGTCTCGTGTCCCTGAGCCTCCACAACCAGGTCCCATCACAGGTCACAGGGCACCAAATGCGCCACTGTCTCCCTTGCTTCAATTCCCTAATTCCTGCATTCATTTTAAATACAGGAAAACACATAGAATAATAGTACAAATATCTAATAATCAACAAACGTTAACAGTTTGTGATTTTTGGCTTCTCACCCTGACCCCAGAGACAGCCCCTCTAATCCTTTCCATACCCTAACACCTTTCATATAAGTGGAAATGAATCAATATATGTACTCATATAAAAACTGTATTCCGTGTTTCCCCGAAAATAAGACCTAGCCGGACCATCAGCTCTAATGCATCTTTTGGAGCAAAAATTAATGTAAGACCCGATATTACATTATTATATTGTATTATATTATATTATATTATATTATATTATATTACATTACATTACATTACATTACATTACATTATATTATATTATATTATATTATATTATATTACAGTAGCTCTTACATCATAGTAAAATAAGACCGGGTCTTATATTAATTTTTGCTCCACAAGATGCATTAGAGCTGATGGTCCGGCTAGGTCTTATTTTTGGGGAAACGTGGTATACATTTACCTGTGCACTTTACATAAATGTTATATATTAAAGTATAGACTATATGAACATATGTTAACAAACATACATGGCATTGTTTTATCCTTCTTGAAATTGACATAAGTGGTATCATACTGTACATAATTTGGTGGAACTTTTTTTCTCTGAACCTTGTGTTTTTGAGGTTGTCCAGGATGAAGCACATTGCAGAGGAGTTGGCCAAGTCAGCTCAAGACTTCAGACACCAGCCACAAGCTCAGGGTCCCCAGGGCACCCTCACTCTGACCACCTAGCTATTCTGGGGTTCCCCAAGACTCCCTCAGGGACGATAATTCACTGAAACACCTCAGAGAACTCAAAAGCGCTATATTTACAGATCTGTAACAATAACAGGAGACAAGTCAGAACCAGCCAAGGGGAGAGAGGCAACGTCCGGGAGGGGCAGCATTCGGAGCTTCTGGAAACTTCTCCCCCGGGTCCTGCACTGCATTGCCTTCTCTCGGCCTCCAGGTGGACAGTGCTCCAGAGCACAACCAGCTGGGAGGCTCCCCCAAGCCTTCCAGGTCCAGTCCTCACTGGGGCTGACGAACCCTGACCATTCAGCTGGCCCAGTCGCAGCCTGTCCTGTAGGTTCGGCTGATGCCTTTAGCCCCCAAACCCCAGAGCGGAACCGATGTGGCGTATCCCCAAGGCCCATTCCAGATCACACTGGGGGACTGTCCAGCAGCCCAAGCCCCAGCAAACAAGGACATTCCTGTTGGACAGGCTGTCCCAGGGGCCTGGAAGTCACTGTCCTGTGGCCGAGGGGAGAGGCCGACCTCTTTGGGGAAAGTTAATTCTTCACTGTCCACATATAATCCTTCACTTGAACTTCTCTGTGGAGTTCCAGTACCCACGCTTTCTCCTGATGCCAGATCTGCCACGGGGACTGCCTCCCTGGAACGCCTTCAGGCCTCAGCATAACGGCTTCTTCGCAAACATGGCCCCCCTCACCCCAGGACCCATGTTTCTCAAAGTGGGTTCCTCAGTCTACCGCCATCGGAGTTAAGCCGAAATGCATGGTCAGCGTTCTGGTTCCTGGTCCCACCCCACCCTCTGGGACATGATGACTGAAAATCTGGATTTTCAGTAAATGCCACAGGCCATTCCGATGGTCACCCAAGGCTGAGAACCGCTGCTCTAGAGCACGCTCAGATTTGCTGACTTAAATCAGAACTGTTCACACTGCCTGGCAACGTGGAACGCACGACGTTCACCAGTCACCCGTCCTGTCCACCTCCACCCACCAGCAGGTTCCCGTCATCGAGCCTGGCCCCCAGGTTAGAAAACAACATAAAGAAAAACACATGTGCCCAAATATGCAGTGAGTCCCTATTTTTCAATAAGAGGAATCAGACTCCAATAAGATTTCCCATAATGTACTTGAACCAACTCCTGCGGTAAATGAAAAGTCCAGTGTCTATTAATAATATTTAAGTGGCTAATGTAGGCACCTATGCATATTTAAATCACACAGAAAATATTAATTTGAAAAATGTGTTTTCCATCTCACATTTTGATGAGACGATGATTTTACTCAGACTCCGCACACGTCTTTGACACCCATCTCTGTCATCTCGAGGGGCCCCATCTGACTCATGTCACACTCTTCCAGAGGACATCATTTCACCTTTCATCTCAGATCTTTGCAGTTAAGCACTTTTTGACTCCACGTAACACGTGTTCTTGGAAATTGCTTCCTACTCCAAGTACTCATTTATGTAACACGAGGACAGTTTGTCTTTTTGATTTTTCTTGTCAGGTGTACATCAGTTATCACCAGAATAACTACTTCCTGTGTTGCTTTTCTTCAAAGGCCTGTGTACAACACACACAAAGCTTGCAACTGTGAAGTCCTGCCTGTGGAATAACTGCCAAATGTGAGCTAAATTTTCCTTATTGCCTAAAAAGAAAAATCTCCACTGCTAAACCTGACAGGGGCTCTCTGCAAGCATCGTAAGCTGGGACTGAAAGGGATTCTTCAGCCTAATGTGTCTTCCTGAGTCAAAACTTGGTTCTTTAAAATAGAGAACCATGTGAAATGAAAGACATTCCAAAACTCAAACACAACGTGACTCCCACTTCCTGAGGAATGATTTTTAGAACAATACTTCCTATGTTCAGGCATAAATGATAAGTAAAACCTCATAGTTGAAATCTGGCCATCAGGATACACAGTGGGAAAATGCCACAAAATTTTAGCTTGAATTTTAAACTTTTCTCTTTGGGAAAGAAACAAAAAGAAGGTAACTCCACTAAATGAAGGGCATTAGGAGAATGGGAAGAACGCAGAAGGAAAAGAAAGGGCCCTTTCTCTTGCAAATACTGGCACTGCTGCAGGAAGGAGGCAGGGGTACCCCCGTGAGCGGCGAGGTGAGTGGTTCCCTCTCACTTGCTCCACCTGTGGCCATATCGATGACCTGGATCCACATGAGTGCGTTAAGACATCCTTCTTTACAGATGCCCGGCATCTCATTAAGAAACGTGCTCCATAAATACCGTAGGAGGGCTGAAGAAAAGCATGGGGCAGAGGGGGTTCCTCAGGGACAGAACGGCTGCCTAAGGGCTGCGTTTACAGAGTCTGGCAGCTCGGTCAAATCAGTCTTTGATTTATAGAAACGTATCTGACACACTGAGGTGCAGGGGACCACCCCCCCAGGACGGTCTTCCTTTCTCAAAGCAGAGGACATTGCTGGGCTGCAGGTCCCATCAGGCGAGGGGCCCGGCGCCGTCTTGCTGTGGCGTCCCGTGGATCTGCCCAGCACCAGGAAGCCAAGTTCTGCGTCTCAGATGCTCACACGGAGCCTGGGTCTCTATTTTCTCTGACTGCTCAGAGACTGCTCTGATCTGGGCGTTATTTTGCCATCCACTGGGGAGCCCCACCACTGCCAGCTTCCTCAAAGTCTGTTCTAGTTGGACGTGAGCTAACCTCCTCCAGGATTTGGAGCCGAGATTTGGAGAGTCAGCTGCGGGACCACACCCTGGCATTCCTGTGAGAGGCACTGTTTTTAAATGACCTCATGCAATTTCTCTGTGAGCCGTGACACCGTGCTATCCATTTAACAAAGGTTATCAAGCAGCTGGGACGCGATATGCCATGCAAACCAGGAGCTCTGCTAATGAACCGGATGAGAAAGAGCGCGCACGCCCCCAAGCCCCAGCCCCTCCCGACACACCTTGAAACCCGCACATGGAATGACGGCCCTTAGAGAGCTGCACTCAGCAAAAGAACTGAATACAGAAGCTACGGTACTTCCGCAGTGTCTAAAAGTGCCATTTCTGAACCGACAAAAGGAAACGTATTCTGGAAACGTGTGCTTTTAAAGGACCAAAGTCCAAAGCAAACATGTAATCGATGAATATCTCTCATTAAAAAGCAGTTAAGAGCCGAAATGCATGTCAAGGACACGTGTGAGAATGTTCATTCTTTCCACTCACTGTCCTTGTCATTTTGTGTCATGCATTTGGCTTCCGCCGGCGTTCTCCAAGGAAACGTCCTAACAGAAGAAGGTGAGACCAAAAGAAGGAAGGCATTCCAAATGCACTGTGGCTAAAACGTGGTTTTTAAGACTCTTGTCGCCCCCACGCCCCAACCAACCAACCACCGTGGTTGCTTTTGTTTGCATTTTAATAGTTACCCTAATTCCAAACTTAAAATTATAGCGTTTTCCCAGCTGCTTTTTTAAATGCTACGTTATAATTTTGAGGAAGCATCATACGTAATTACATTTAATAGACAGAGAATTGATTGAAACACAGCTGGAACAGAAAGCTCAGACCTAATTCTGTAAACATGTTATTGTACAGTAACCCCCAATGAATTTGTTCTTAAATCTCCTAATTAATTTTTAATTAAAAAGCTCAAAGATGCTATTACACTTGTTATTGTAAATGGCCGTCTCTCGCAAGTGGAAACGACCGAGCAGTGCAGACAAATACCTCCCATTAAAATGTGTGCTAATGAGGACAGCCGCGCTCAGGATTTCTGGGAGGCCTCAGGAACCCCCACTTCAGGCAGCCATCGGGTGGATGCTTTCTTTTCTCTTCACTTATGGAGATATGTGTACACGGAGTGCGACGAGCTTGTACACGACAGCTGTCCAAACCTTTACTTAAACAGATCCTTCTTCTTACACTCCCCAATACCCAGCTAAATATAGCACATGCATTCCATGGCAAATCACACTGAACACTTTCATGAGTCAAAGAAAGCTTCTGCTTCTCGCAGTGATGAGTCTGCCTCTCCTATTCAAATGCCATCCTGCTGTGAAGTGACAGCGCTGCCCCCCTCACTGCCCCGCCCAGGCAGACACCTCCGCCTCCCTGTTTTACTATCTCCGCGGATCCACCCAGTCCAGCAAGGGCTGTGTGCTGGAGCAGGAACTGAAACTGTCCTCTGGGGATGTGAGTGACGTCACGAATGGAGAATTATTAACACAACTGTCTCTTACAAACACAACTGTCTCTTATAAACACAACTGTCTCTTATAAACACAACTGTCTCTTCGGTGCAATCTCACAATAACAGGAGTAGAAGTCGCTTGGGAAAGACATGCCCCCCTCGCCTGTAACTCAGCCATGACCAACAGAAGGATGGTCTCACCCGACTGTGCCACCTGGAGGACTCCAATTCGGAAGTTACGCGGCTATTTTCCAGCCGCATTTTTCAATTAAAAGGAAAAGTTTCCATGTTCGCTTGTCATTGTTATTCTTAATTAGGCAAGACTTATAAAATGCACGTGTAACATTCCATGCGGGAGGGCGTGTTTCTCCTTTTCCAGTTTTCCAAAGAAAGGCGTCATGCCAGTCCCCAGTGCTGGGCCAGGTCCCTCCTAAGCGGTCACGGCTGGTCATGTCACCTTTACGCCGTGTTCCCCTACCGAGCAGGGCTTCTCATCCTTGGCCTGCGGACATGCGGGGTGGACAGTCCTCTGTTGTGGGGCTGTCCCAGGCATTGCAGGATGGTTAGCAGCACCCCTGGCCTCTACCCACCAGGTGCCACCAGCAGGCCCTGCAGTTGTGACCACTGAACATGTCTCCCGACACTGCTAAGCGTCCCCTGGGAAGGGCATACAATCGGCCCAGCTGGAGACCAGCACTATAGACTTGATGAGGGTGGACTGGGGTCGGAGGGCCACCCGGAGGGAAACGAGAGGACTGTGGCAAAGGATTCCCCCTCAGGATCTCTGACTGCTCAGGCCGTTCAGAGGAGAGCGTGTCTGCTTGTGTCACTGAGGAAAGACACAAATACACGGGTGTGTGCTGGTACAAGGCAGGCAGGACACGACAGGCTGCGGGCAGGTGAGCCCCTCGGAGCTGACCATGCAGAGCTCACCGATGCCCAGGTGTGCAGGAGCGCCTTCGTCTGGCTGCTCTTTTCCAAGACAGCTGTGGAAAGCCAGGACGCGCGGCGAGAGCGCGAGGTTGCCAATAATGCACCTGGTGAAACGGGCAGGTGGAGCTGGGTGCGCTGTGGGAGCCAGTCAGGAGCCACAGACGAGCCCTGACACCCAAACGCTGGCGCGAGCTGCCGGCAGAGAAGGCTGAGGGGCTTTAAGCAAGCCTCCTGGGCAGCTTGGCTTCCATTCTCTTGGATGTGCCTGCTCTACCAAGCGGACATGCCCTGGAAAAGCAGCGCCAGGGTTTTAAAAACAGAAGGACAAGGTGCAATACACACTCTTTTGATTTAAAGAAACAAGGCAAACTCTTTTGAGATTTTCAAAACTCTTTTAGTTTTGAGAGATGTTAAGTGAAACATCTCTCTTAGTTGCTGTTTTTCCTAAATCTGGACGTTGGAGGTTTCTCCAAGGGCCGTGTCTACAGCATGGGCTGGCCAGGGGGAGTCTATTAGGCCTGGAGAGAAGGACTCCAGGCGTCAGACAGTCAGAGACCCGCCTCTGAGTCCTGGCTCAGCCATGCTGCCCTCGTGCTGCACAGTCAGTCCTTCTCAGTTTTCCCAGGGTCAGAAAACCTGTTCTCTTTACCTCCCAGGGTACGTGTGGATCACAAGTGCAGAAGGGCTGGGAAAACTGGAGCTCACTATTGCAAACGGTGGCTAATTTTTAGTAAGGAAACATTTCTTAATGGCCAGCATAGGTTAAAGAAATATCAGCCTAGTGAATTTAACACCTTGTACAATTAACTTCCTGAAAATTCCTCACAGGATGTCAGCTGCCTCAGCCCACAGGAAAGCTTATCTTCGTGGTTTTTGAGGACACTTCCAGTAGTTAGCCTTCCCAGGTGGTGATGTCTCTGTCCAAAAGTCCCCATTTTTAGCGATGTCCACAGGGGCACCCAGAAGCCAATGTTGTCCAGAAACTGCCACATGGACGGTGGTAATCCACACCTTCCAGTGGGGGCGTTCCCTCTGTATACAGCACGGGGTGGGCTAACTCAGTTCATGGCAGACACGAAGGGGGTGGAGCGGTGCTGAAGGACTCAAGTCCTTTTTCAAGCATCCTCAAGCAGTCCAGAAGCACCTGCCAATTAATACGTTAATTCTTATGTATTCAGACAACAGGAGAGACCGCTGGCTTCTTGAAAGTCACTATGCTGGAAGAAATAAAACTGATTTCCTTCTTAACATCCAGCATGCTTCTACCATGTTCCCATTCCGAAATAGACATGTCCAACCTCAGTCAAGATTCCCAAGCAAGGACGGTGTTTTGTTTCTTCTGTGAAAAATAAAACCACCAGGAAATAGGGAAACCATTATCTTGATTTCTACCACCTCCCGAAGGCAAGCTGGCGTTGGCCTTGGGATCCCTGCTGCTCCTGAACCGTGCTTTGCCTCACGCCTCCTCGGGTAGGCTGGGTTCTCCCATCGCCGCTCACACCCACCTCTGTGTCCTGGCATTCGCCAGCCCTTAGAAATGCCCTGCAGGTCTCGGAGCCCAAACGATCCAGGTCCCTGCAATCGTGTGTCCCTGGGATGGGAACCGGGCTTTGAAACTGGAGTAAGTATGTCAGCAATTGTTCACGTATAACCTTAGCCAGGTCCCCACCAAGCAGGACTGAGTCAGGGAGTTTTCACTAGGAGCAGCCTAGCTCTCTGATGTCTGAACCTTGAACCTTACATGCACCACTATGCCCAGCTGGCAGCTTGGTTCTTGAGGAAGTTGTTTTCTTTTGGTTTTTGTAAGTGAATGCTGCTCCAGCCAACTCCCTTCTGAGGGAGACAAAGCCATTCTGTACGTTACCCGCAGCCAGCCCTCAGGGACGTTCTGGAACCCATGTCACAGGAATCAGTACTGTCCCCACCCGTGGCTGTCATTAAGTCCGGCACCCTAGACTCTGCTGTAGTGAGGATTCTAATACACCACCGAGTTTATGAAATCACAAAGACTGCAAAATGTCCGTAGGATTCATTCACTCTTCAGCCTCCGGACTCTCCATGAGAGAAGGTGGACGAGGTGAGATTAGGGATTTGCAAGCACTAAGGCTCCCTCAGGAAGAAGAGCCCACGTCATTACTCCTGAGGACGTGGGGGAGAGTGTACACTCTGGGTACATCGAGTAGCGATTTTCCTTGGACTTGGATTGCCATGGGAGGTATAATGCACGTTCATTTTCAGTGCTTAAAGTGAGTGTTTTCATTAGCCTCTGTCGAGATTTCAATTCAATATCCATGATCTACGAAAACTGAAGGCTGACATTTCCGACTGTGCCCGGCCTCGCGCAGTCTGCACGTGTGACACGCCCGGCCCCTCACAGGAGCCCTACCAGGCAGAGAGCATCTCGCTCCAGTTCACAGATGAGACCCTGAGGCGGGATGGCCAGCCACTTCCCTAAGTGCCATGGTCCCCGCCCAATTCCTATGTTGGGATCCTAACCTCTGAGGCAGTGGCATTGGGAGGCAGGGCCTTTGGGAGCCTCATGAGTGGGACTGGTGCCCTTATAAAAGAGGCCTCCAGAGAGCCCCTCACCCTTTCACCATGGGACCTGGGGAAAAGACCGCCATCTATGACCCAGGAAGCGAGTTCTCACCAGACACCAAATCTGCCAGCACCTCGCTCTTTGGCTTCCATGACTCCAGAACTGACACTTAAATGCTTGTTGCTTTACAACCCAGTCTGCAGTGGCTGGTTATCACAGCCCCAATGAGACACCAGTGACACCAGTCACTAAGACACCAGTGAGACGCAGAGGCAGGTAAGGCCTCGCCAGTGTGGCTGCAGCCCCTGTGCCGGGGAGCCCAGAGCTCCGTTGGCAGGACACCAAGCACTGTCACTGCTCTTCCTGAAACACTCCTCCCAGGAAGCGCTTCATTTGCCTACTGACAAGACGCAGAGCCTGGGTACACGTCTTCACACACTGAGACGACCAGAAGTCACAAGGAGCCAAGTGGCACATCCAGTGTGGAGGGGCCTGTGAAGGATGGCACAAAGGCGACATCCGGGGGCCACACCAGCCTGGCACAGCCAGGCCTCAGGCTGTTCCCTGCACTAACAAGCGAATTCCCAAAGGTGCGCCCCACTGCCGGTCTCCTTTCTGAAGGCCCCCAAAAGACCTAGAGGAGATGCCCTTGGCTGTCTGGTCTCTGACTTTTCTCATCAATAGTCATCAGACTTCAGGGAAGTCAGAAGTAGCCCCTCCTTGGGGAAGACTAAAGACCCTCCAGCACGGAAACTGTAAAGGTGCCAAGAGTTGGAGCTAACGAACCAGGAGAGACAAATGAGATTTCCTCCCTGCGGCTCACTCTACAGCGACCTCCAGGAATTGTCATCATTCTGGGGATAACCGATTTATGTGATCGGTATTTGAGCTCTTTGATTGGAAGCAGACCATTTTCATCGAGTGGGGGTAGTCCTCCACGGGGAAAAATGTTTTCTCGTGGTTTCTGCAGCACAGTCCCAGAATAAGACACAGTCAAGTAATGAAGCAATGACAGCCTTTGTCTGGGTCTGGAGGGGTGTTGTTATGCAGGAATAATTCCTGGCGTGGTTCTGTCAGGCCCAGTTATGTGCTGCTCAGCTGGCAAGCTCTGTGAAACAAGACTCCACGCGAGCACCTGTGTGCCTCACTCTGTTTATTCAGGTTCCTGGAATTCTGAGAGAGCTCCAATTGTCACTTATTCAACAAGGGTGTTAACTAGCTTAACTCTGTTTAGCTCATCAGAAAGACAGCCCCTGCCTCCAACACCAATGCTGGCAGGGACTCGGTACCTCTGACCCGGAAACGCTGACTCGAGTTACATCAAGATTTCCTCACACACGTATGAGTACTGAAGTCACTTTTCTGGAAAGGCAAATCTTTTCTTTGCCGGCAATCCATGGATATAATACTGTGCTCTACGTTGCTGAAAAGGAATGAATTACATGAGGAATTGGGAATGAAAGTGAATTTTCATTAGACTCTATTGGATACTGGGGAATTACCAGTAAGAAGGAAATCTCTCTCTGAGCTGCACTCAAGAAATCCATTTTTGTTCAGTGCCCATTCGAAGGAAGGGGGCTCTCCATCCTGTTAAGAGGCTGAGCACTGAGGGCTCAAGGGAGCTGCCTTGTTTCTCCAGATGTTTCAGAAGTCAGTGGCCTTATGACGACTGTGAAAGCCACCCCACCTATGCACAGCCAGCTGCTGCCAGCCCCTGCACAGGAACACAACACCACTTGTCTTCTCAGAGACGGGGGTGCAACCCCCGCCCTCAAACACTCAACATCTGCTGTGTGCCGGGCTCTGTGCATGCTTCATTGGCTGCCAGGAACAGGAATTCTCAATCAAGCTAGCATGGGCAAGAAGGAAACAAACTTCTTATATGTCCAGAAAGCTCCATGACTCCAGGCCCATCTAAGTCTACGTGTTCTAAGAATGTCCTTGGGTCCAGCCTCCATCCTGGGATGGACAGCAGCTGATAATTCACCTGGGTAGGTGTGTGATCTGGAGCTGATTGGTTCGTCCTGGTCATGTGACTGTCCCTAAGCTGATGGGTTAGTCCTGGTCATGTGAGTGTCCCTGAGCTTTGAAAGTCCCTAGGCTGATTGATTTGGTCAAGATTGGGTCACGTGTCCATCCCTCAAGGGAGATTAGTCCAAATTAAATGCACTCCCCACAGAGAAGGGGGACCTGCTACCAGAGAAGGAAGCAATGCTGGGCGGGCTGCAACAGCCCCATCCTTATGATCTGCCGCCAAAGAGTCCAGTGAGACACGTGGTATTATCTGCATCCTCTAGGTGGAAACATCGGCTCAAAGAAGGGAAATGACCACCCCAGGTCACAGAGCAGGTGAGTAGTGGGTCCAGATTCAAACAAGGGCTGTGTGAGCCCAAATTCTAGAGTGCTTTCTCCAACTGGCCCAAGAGCTCACCTGTTAGCTCTGGGTTTCAAACGCTGCTACAGCCACTAAGTCACGACACAGAAGAGCAGGACACAAACACCACGGTGTTTCGGGGGCAGTGACATTACAGTCCACTCCCAGTCCCATGCCAACACGTTCCCTCTAAGAAGCCTCTGTCCCCTCCAGGGCAGTGTGAGAGGGCGTGACTCACCAACCACAACCACGCAGGGCGTGTGGGCACCAGCGGCTGGCACAGGACCCGGGGTTGGGACATCTGGAACCAAAGCTCAGCTAACGAGCACTCCATTGGGAGATGGCGGCAGGTGCCTGGGGCTGTTCCGGCTGAGGAGGGCGGGAGGTGGGGAATGGGAGTAGGTCTCCACGAGAGCCCACAGGTAACATGCTGGTGACACCACCTGGTGACAGAAACCACAACCAACAGTCCCACGGAGCAGCCGTGGGCTGAGCACTCACACACAGCACGTGCCTTGGCGCCTTCTGCACACACAGGCTGCCCTGGTGGCTGCCGTTTCCGCAATCACATTCCCCAGCTGCCTCCCACCAGCAGTGGCAGCCAGGTGTCCCTGCTCCTTGTGACTCTGGTCCAGACTCCTGCACACGGAAGGGCTCACCCAGAACCCTGCAACGACCGCTGTGCACGCTGAGCTGAGGACAGCTCCAGGGCTGAGGCACACTGATTGCTCGTGCTCCCTCAGAGTCCCGGGTGACCTTTGGCTACAGAGTCTGAGAAGACGACCACTGTCCTTGAAGGTGTCACCACAGACACCAACGAGGCCTGAACCAAGGGGTAAGCTCTGTGAAGACAGTGCGATGCCGCGGCTCACTGCCTGCCCCACTCCTTCCATCTTCACGGGCAGAAGGAGAGCCTTTCATCCATCATGTGTTCAGTCCACAGCTACGAGCACCTACTGTGTGCCAGGAGCTCGACTAAGGCGTTGGACACACCGAGGAATAACCGGGACAGGCACAGAGCTGCTTCCATGGCACAGCTCACAGAGAAGACGGGGCAAGTCAGTGCGGTGCTTTTAGGGGGTGACATTATAACCAGAACCAGGTGGTATGATGCAGAGTGACTGGGCAAAGGCGCCTCCCTGTGAGCTGCTCAGGGAGCTGACAGGGGAGCTCAGACCAGGGGAATGTGCCGGAATTCACCAGGGCCAGAGCGCCCTGAGATCCTAGGGCTGGACTCCACTCCCCGGACCACCCTGTGTAGTCAGGGGGCAGGGAGCAGAGGCATCTCAGAGCCAAAAGCATGGAAGGAAGGTCTCTGCAAACAGCTGGCCTTGCAGCAGGTCTGACAATCAGACAAGAGAGGCAGCTGTTCCGCCCCCGAGTTCATTTCCAAGTATTAGACCTTCTGATACACTAGTGTCACTCAGTAAGTTGTCCCTTGAGGCCTCCTGGCATGTATTTTCAGCAGGTGAGGGGTGCCTGCCTCAGGTAGCCCCTCAGGGCAGGCCTCAGGGGAAGGAAGAACCCTTGGAGCCTCACACCCCACCCCAGCAGGCTCCCAGGACACTTGAACACAGATCTGGCTCCAATGCCCAAGTCAGGCTTAGGGACACCCAGGGGACAGACGAGCCTCCCAGGAGATGACAGGTGAGGAGAACTCTGCAGGTAGAATCACTGCCGACACCAGCCCCCATGTGGCCCTAGATGGAGCAGCAGGTGTGGGTCAGACAGGTCCTGAAGATTAGGCAATTCCCTGGGGTGGGGGTGGGGAGCAGCATGTTCCAGGAAGGTCGTGAGCAGCCCAGGATCCAGGACCGGCTCGGACCCTGGCAGCGAGGGCTGGGCTGCGGGGAGCCCTTGGAGAGCAGCAGACCGTGGCCCTCATTGGAAGCAGGGCAGAGCAGAGGGCCAGCGAAGGGCTTTGAGAGGACGAGGGACATGAAACAAACACTGAGAGAGGGGCAGTTTGCAGCTTGGGTTTTCGAAAGCCAGCCCAATGATGACGGCAGCCAGGTGTGCACGTGTGCACGTGCCAGATAACCACTGAGCACCTGAGAAGCATCAGTTCATTTAGTCCTTACAAAACCACGGGACACGAGGCTGTCAGGTCTGTTCTACAGATGAGGGAAGGAGTCGCGTGGCAGTTCACGGTCGCGCTGCTAGTACAGGGCAAACCCTGACGTAAGGCTGTCTTACCAACCAGTTTCTCCAAGTCAGCAAGATGGCCATTGGGGCTGCATGATTCCGTCTTGTCAGGGGCTAGGCTGGACACTGAGAACGTTCAAAAGCATCCCTGGCTTCTACCCACTCGATGCCAGGGTCACCAGCTGTGACAATCAGAATGTGTCCAGACACTGCCAGATGCCCCATGGGGCCAGGGCAGTGGGCGACAATCCCCGGGGTTGAGAAGCACTGTTTAAAGCGCCGTACTGTGTGCGTCCGCGGCAGGGAGCCCCTGGGCCAGGGTGAACGGGAGGGCTCGATGGAAAGGCTCTCAGAGTCGAGGAGACGTAAATGTGGCCGAGGGCAGATCCCAGGTGTCAGTGTGAGTCTGGGGTGTCTACAGCGCGTGGGCAAAGCTTCCTGGAGCGCCTGTGGAGGTTTGAGGCTAGACGACGTGACAAGCTGGAAAGCGAGCAGATGTCAAGGGAGTGCACAGTGAATCTGAAGAGCAGATGCAAATATGTGAGTGATGACGACAAAAGGGAGGCGAGAAGCAGGCGCCCGGCAGAAACCATGTCAGAGGCAAGGAGAGAAAAATACTGCCTGAAACTAGGATGTCCAACCCGAGAAGGAAAGCAGCGTCTCCCGCGTAAAGGAGCAGGAGCTGTAGGAATGGAAGTTTGAACGTGACCGAAAGGCCAGGAGAGTAAAGGCAGATTGAATAGCAAGAGCCCAGCCTCAGCAGGTATTAATGTAAGAGGCAGATGAGCTCATAAGCATCTGTGACTGTGGGCGCTTCGATGAAACTCTCAGGATGAGAGGTGGTGAGTGCCTGAGCTTATTGGTGGCAGCCCAAGGCCACCGCCAAGCAAGAGCTCCATACACAGCCTTGATAAGACTGGACTGAGCTGTTGGGAGGCTACTGCCGCCCACGGTCACCCTCACGCTGACCCACCGCTGGCCCTCCGCCTGTGCTCCACCTGCAAACCTCAGCACACCTCACCACCGAGGGGCTTTGCTCCGAAAGATCCACCTTGCTTTCCAGTTGGGTGTCCCTGAGTCGTAGGAAGGGAATGGGCCCCCGACCAGCCCCCAAGTTTAGCCAGAGCTTGGTTCCCTTGGGGACAACGGTCAAGTCCATGGTCCCCGTCCTAAACCACTCACCTGGAATGTGCTGTTCTTTTCGTGTAAAAGCTAAAGCCACTGTTTCTTCTCCACGTGAATCTCCCTGCCCCTCTCTCCTCATGGAAGTTCTGGGAGTCATTTCCCTTTCTGCTCAGAACCCTGATTCTGTAGTGCTATTTATTCCTTCTAACTAGTGTTACAGAAACAGCTTCCCCCAGCTGTATTTATTGTATCACAAGCTGATGCTTGCATCAGGGGAAAAATCTGAACCTGCAAATTCACTTTGCAAAGCATATGGATGGCATAGTTAAAATGTTCCTGTTTCAAACGGAAATATTTAGCTTAAATAAGAAAGAGGCTGGTAGAATTGACACGTGAATGGGATCACCACCTGCTTCTTCAGTGGAAAAGGAGTCACTGATGGTAAGAGCGGGTGTCCCCACGGCGGATGGTGTGTGTTTAGGGAGCAAGAAGGAGCACTGGGTCAGGGGGATCTTTCTGTTGCAAAAAGAGCTGTGATTGCGCCCTTCTGGACAGTTCTGGAATGCTGTAGCTCTGTCTAAACCAGGGCAAACACGACCAAATGAATATGTTGCAGTCATATCCCTATTATTTGTCGGTATCTGCAATTTATTCAGGGAGCAGGAGAGATATTTAACAATTACTTAACAGCCTTCTTTTCAAAACAAGAGGATGAATACAGAACGCTGGAAAAGATTACTGAGAGCAGAATATTGAATTATCGGAGGATGGGAGCTAGCACATGAATAATGCATGCTCGCCGCCCAGGCTGCTAGGCTGCGTGTGGGCAGGGGCTGGGGGCCACGTGCTGACATCCTGGCTTCCCGTTTTGCAATGGGAGCAGAGCTGGAGCTGGGCGTGGGACTTGCCATCAGAGGCAGCTGTGCGGCAAGCCCCACGCTCTTCACAGAGCACAGTTAATTTCCGCATGGCTGTGGCCAGCAATCAGTAATGAAGTCATTACATGCAAGAGGGGTGAGGGAGAACTGTCTGCCAACCTTCTCCATTAAATTCAGGTACTTTGGCACATCTCTAATTAAGATCGGGAGGCTTGAGTTCCAATTGACAAAGCACTCCATCCCCATGATACAGTCAAGAGCGCTCGAGGGCAGAGCTAATACAGTGAGCGGGGTAATGGCTTGGATAATTCCAATAAAGATTTCCAGTTACACCAGATTCCAGAGGTTAACCGGTGCTACCCACTGAAGGAGCCCACTCCTGGGTCTCTCCTGGACGTGATCGCGAGGCCATGGCGAAGTGATGAGCCTGGAGTCCAAAGGCACCGCCTCAGAACCCTTGCACTCGGGACCCCTCTGAGCTCCCAGGTCTGCAGCATCAGCTATTCCCAACTCGGTTCACTCTAGGGACCAGCAAACAGACTCGTCGTGTCTATGGGAAAATGAGTGGCCAGGTAGTTCCCAAGGGGAATTATACTGAGTGGAAACACTCGTTTAGAAATTTGGAGAAAACATTTTGACATTTGCTGATGATCCCACTTTTTCCCAGAGGAACCAGGCTCACATTTTAGGTTCGTGTCTAAGAAGCACACATTTGCTATGTGAGTGGGGCGACAGGGAGGGGTGGTGAGGGGGGAGAGGACTTGCAGGGTTTGGGCCACTGTAGCTTTGAGAGGCCTTTTCTGTTTAGAGGACTAGGAGCGAGAGGGGCACAGCAGGAGGAGGCCCGGGGCTGGGAGAGGAGCTCCCAGAGTCGGGGAGCGCAGGAAGGCTCCTTATCCACCAGGGGTCGCTCATTCCATCCATGGGTGTTCTGCTCCCATGGCCAGCTGGAGGGCTTACCAGCCCACCTCCAAGAGGTGGACACCTGCTCACGTGAGGATATAACCAAGTATTTGGGTTTGCTCTGTCTCCTCACTGTGTTCGTGCTTTTTCAAAAGGCCAGCCACCATTTAAGTCACACCCAAAAACCTCCGGGTTTTCAGAAACTGTCCTTCCCTGTGGTTTTTGGCGACGGCCGAGATGGAAGTCATTTCAGTGCATTAAGTCTCACTGTGCACAGTCAATATGGAAACTGGAAGATGGATCTTTGCACCTTTGGATAATCCAACAGAACCCAATACAACTCCCAGTTGAGCTGCAAAGTACAGTTAGTCCAAGTGGCTTAAAAATTTCTTTTAAGGCCTATTGCTAAATTCTACATAGCTTTGATAGTCACATTATTTTCACTGGAGGAATTGTCATTAGTCAATTTTTTTCAATGTGAAGTTTCAAAATTTATTTCACAAAATATTTATCAGTCTACATCTTGGAAAGCAAAGACTGCTTTTAAAAAGTTCATGAGAAAAAAATTCACATTACCAAGTCCCAAAGTCTTTTATTGCTTACAACAATTCAATAACAGAGTTTGTGGTGGCCATACATAATTAAAGGCAAACAGAAACACTTAGACTAAAAGGTAGGAGCCTCCCCTCACCATCCCGCCAGCCCTGCCTGGCCCCACTCCCCCAGGGAGGCCGTACGAAGACTTTGCTCTGCAAGTTTTCAGAGTGAAGTTGGAAAGTTATACTTTTGTCACAAGAAAAGAAGTGGCTTTAATAAGATATTTTAAAATTTAATAAAGTAACCAAGAAAGCAAGTAATAAACCAAGAGAAAGGAAATCTTGATAAAATTATCCCAATGAACATGACCGCAGCAGGAATTAATCTCAAACCGACAAAGCTGGTACAGAAGCGAGGGTACACAGCCCCCTCCTGCAAAGGCTAATGAACCCACACTCCAAGGAACAGCAGATAACGGTTTCTGCGCGGAGCGTCGGTATGTTAAATAGAATTAGATGAGAATCTTGTCACATGGGCAGAAAAAGATTGTGAAGATAGGAGAGAAAAATGCAAAATGAGCAGGAAGCAAACAGCACTGGCCGTGCCTGCGAGCTTCGTTCTCTGCCTCCAGTGGCTCTGCCTCCAGTGGCTGGCGCGCTCAAGGATTTGCCTCCTGCAGGCGGTACAGTCGACCCTCAAGTAACGTGGGGTCAGGGCACCACCCCCCATCCTGTCACAAACCTGCCTAGAACTTCTAACTCCCCCCAAACTGAACTACTAACAGCCTACTGTTGACGGGAAGCCTTACCAACGACATAAACAGTCCATTAACACACAGCTTGTATGTGTTACATTCTTACCAAGAAGTCAGCCAGAGAAAAGGTTCTCAGAAAAGCATGAGGAAGAGAAAATGCATTGACAGATTTATGGAAAATAAGCCGCGCAGGACCCACTGCTCAGACCAAGTGTGCTTCAGGCCGGC
This sequence comes from Rhinolophus ferrumequinum, assembly GCF_004115265.2. NCBI lineage: Eukaryota > Metazoa > Chordata > Mammalia > Chiroptera > Rhinolophidae > Rhinolophus > Rhinolophus ferrumequinum. Next base: position 2,483,850 of record NC_046306.1, read on the forward strand.
TCTCAGGGACCCAGCACCTCCTTTCTCTAATGGCAGGAATGGACACGGCCGAGCCGTCCATCGGCACACCTTGTGAGAACCTTCAGTTCTGGGGCTCGGTAGAAACAAAGCTCCTGAGAGGCCCAGGGGCTCCCTCATCGTAGCAATGCCCTATGACCTGACATCAGCCACGAGAAGGAACTTGGAGTCACAGACTCGGGTTCAAATCGCAGCCACACCACTGATGCGGTAGCTGCAACGTTGAACAACGTACTTAAACTCTACGGCACTCGATGTGCACACACAGACGCACGCACACTCACATACACACACTCACGTACACACACACAGTGTGGTGGGGGACGTCACAGGAATTAAGGATTACACAGGAGATCCTGTGAAAAGTGCCTAGAATATAAACCCTCAACAAATCATTGCTAATGTGACTAATAGAGAAAATTGAAATATATGAAAATAAGGTAGAACAGACACTCTTAAAAGAAAATCCCAAATGTTTTTCTCCCCTTCCTCCATGCACTAGCTCATCCCTAAGGGCCAGTCTGGCTTTCTTATTTGTGATTAGTTTGTTGATTGACTGATTGCTAAATAGCTTGGTGATGCCACTCTAACAGCCAAGCATTTATGAAGCGCTTGCTGTGTGCCAGGCCCTGTGCTGGGCACTTGTAAGCATCTTCTCCAACCGCATTTTACTGACAAGAAAGTCAAGGCTCCGAGAGGCGAGTCTGCCCAAGTTCCCCCCGCTACGGCTACGGTAGTAAGTGATGCATCGAGGCCTTGAACCCAAGTCCCAGGATCCCAGGGCCCAAGCGCTCCCCTGCACCGCATACCACCACACGTCACGCGTGTCCAGACCTCATCCAGGAAAGCCCAATAGCTGGGCCCCGCAGGACGGCTGTTTTGCTTCTCATAACGCGGGGGGCGGAGCCTGCACACAGGGCCTCGGCCCAGCCCCTCCTCCTGCGCGTGTGCATCCCAGCTTCCGGGCAGCTCAGCGTCACCTCCACAGGAGAAGATCCAGACGCCACCTCCTTTGTCATTCTTTTCAAGCACAGGTTACTTCGGCCTGTGTGTCTGTGTGCTTGGCTTGGCCCACCTTTCCCGAGACACCCTCCTTCCCATGCTCCCCTTTCTCTGGCCCCTGGTGGGACAGGACTGCAATGTCCATCCAAAGATGCCAACCAGCCAGAGTCTGCCTGGGCACCGTCTTGGAACAGCGCCCTGCCCTGCTCCACAACCCTGGCCACCAGCTGAGGACCCATAGTCTGAAGTCCCCAGCTCCCTCCCCACTGGACACGGGTGACGCAGGCTCCACCAGCAGCAGTCCAGGGGCCTGGGCAGATCCTAACCCCAAGTGTGGGGCCTTCCTGGGGATTCTGTGAGCTCACCAAGGTCCTTTAAGGCCCTTTATGCTGAAACGCTCTACAAGCCACAGTGGCTTCTGTTGTTTGCAACCCAAGAACCTTGAGCAAGATGAGGAAGCAAAGGAAGCATTTCAGAAAGATGAAGGGGGGAGTGGGGCAGAGATTCAGGAGGGGGAAAGGGGGAGAGAGGGAAGGAGGAAGGGAAAGAGGTGCCAGGAGGGAGGGAAGGGGGGGAGGGAGGGAAAAGGAGGGAGGGGGACAGAGGGAAAAGACCAAAGGATCTCACAGCTGCCAGTCTTTACTAGACAAAGCCCAGCTGCTAAGTCTTTCCTGGCATCCGCTGTCTGTGTTTCCTTTCACCAAAGCCCAGCTGTGGCCCTGTATTTTGTAGGAGCCGAAATCCAGGCTTAACCCTGACTTTTGTCCTCTACACACCCAGCAGTTTATCACATGCACGGATTTTCTTGGTAACAAGAATTCCTAGCAACAGCAACCAAGAGGTTTTGCTCTCCCCTGGACTATGTGGGGCGTGTTTGCAGGAACGCAGGTGGGTCCTCCAGGGAGACACAGTATGAGCCCAAGAGATGATTTCTGGGTCACCAACAGGGGGCATTCTGACCCCCATGACATAGTAACTGCCACCCTGGTTCAGTGGCTGCCTGGACTTCCAGCGTGAGGCTTACAACCTGTTGGAATCAAGTATTTCCCTATTTAAGGACAATGGATTTTCAAATACAGAGAGCTCCTCATGTGGGAATGAGAGCAAGTGGCCAGCAGCCCTGGGCTTCTGGGGCTGAAGCAGGGGAGGGGGGAGGGGAGAGGGGGCAGACGGGGGAGAAGGGAGAGGGGAAAAAGGGGGCAGACGGGGGAGAGGAGAGAAGCAGAGGCTCGCTGGCCCTCCCAGTTTTACCTTTCAGACCCTGGGACACAGTGAGATGGGGAAACAGAGCCTGGGTGACACGTTTCGCACAAGCATGTCCACCCCACACAAGGACCTTCCTGGTCCCAAGGGCCAGGCCGAGTCCGTCCAAGCGTCTAGAATCACAGGCAGGAGCACCGTGTCCCCTCTGGGGCTGCCTAAATGGGGGAGTTGTCCACAGAGTAATTTGTGGCACAGCAGGAGCCTGGCAGGTCCGAGGGCCTGGCACGGCCACACACAGATAGGTTTCTCCATCTACACTTTCCCTGGACATCACCATGCCTGAGAATTCCTCAGAGTCTGCTGGGCAGGTGGCAAGGGGGAGAGTCCAGGGGAGGAAGAGAGCTGACGAGGTGTCATCGAGGACGCCCCCGCCACGAGCTCAAAGGCGGGGTCTCCACAGCCCCTTCTGTCCCCTGGAGTTGCAGCTTTACCGCTCCCACTGCGGATGACGGACGCTAATGGAGGGATGATAGATATAACCCTTGTGAGTTATTAACGACGCTCGTAATGGCAAGATAAGAATAATCACTGAAACGCCACAAGGTGCCTTGAATCGCAATTCAATTGCAATAATCATTGTTATTGTAAGAGTGAGTTAGAAAATGATTTCATGTTAATAAACTACCAAGCAAAGACCAATTCCGTACCTGCACGTGAGCATGGCCGGCTGAGCGATTTGAGGATCAGGCTGACCCCACATGTTCAGGCCTGGAGGAGAGGGCAGGGAGCAGAGCAGAGGACAGTGACCAGTTTAAAATGCATGCTTCTAGAAGAATAACAACAAATCAATGGGGCTGCAGAACTTCCAGGAGCTGGAAAGCAAAGGGCAGGCTGGAAAGATCCCAGTGCTGAGCTGCCATTAACTGCGCAGGTGCTGGATTAGAAACGCCGGCAGGGTCAGACCCCAGGCCCTCCAGACTGCTGGGCGGTAAGAGCAGGGACCACCCACAGATCGGGGGGGCATTTCAACACTCCTCTGCGTCACCCTTAACAACGCCATGGGTCCCCACGTCACAGGAGCGGGCTCAGAGGCAGCCGTTAGTAACCATCCCAGGGTTGGGGCCTGGTAGGTGGTGGAGCCAGGACTCAAACCCCAAGGCTCCCAGCTTTTTTGTCCTTCCAAAAAGACAGGGCAAGAATAAACGAGTTGGTACAGGGTTTTGTGTGTCTGCATGAAAGGGAAAAGCAACAGGAAAGAGCAACCAGCCATCCCGCCCCAGGAAATGAAGAGCACGCACATCTGAGCTCCTACAAGGTTAACCTTTTAATACAGGAGTAACCCTGTGTTGATGTGCTTGGTTTTCAGCTGCCTGTGACACGAAGGCTGAGGCGTACAGATCTGATCGCTATTTAAATGTCATGAAGTGGATGCATCTGGAAGTGCGATTGTAACATGGTGTGTTCCTTGTTTCCTCCCCTTCACATCCCTTTTCCTTCAAGGAAAATAAGGTGCGGCCTCACACACTGGCTTCTAATGAAATTTCAATGCTGTTTGGTCGTATTTTTCAGCCCTCCACAATTTTACAGAGATGAAAATATTAAAACCCTCAAAAGACTTCAAAACTGAATTAGCCTGCACATATATTCAAGCTATATTTCTTTTTGACCTACTTTATCTATTAAAAACAAAAAAGAATCCAAAAACTATCCAGGAGCTCTCTTTCCCTCTTTTCTCTGTTTTTCTCCATAACCTAGCATCACTGAGCACATGGTACCTGTAGATACCATGCTAGGTACCCTGTAACGTCAGAGGATTATCTTAACCAATGAACAGACCACCAGTGAGGTGGTGAGATGGGTCGCACTATTCTTCCTAAAGACTAAGAGACCAAGCTGCTAAGACATCAGTCACAACACAGCGGAGGCAGTGAGTCCGAATTTGCACAGAGCTCAGCCCTCCTGACTTGCTACCCTGTGGGTCTTTGTCTCTAAGCACTCGTGTTCTAGTTCTACTGTAAAATTCCCACAAATATAGTGGCAATGCCAACTTACCATTCTGGAGGGCAGAAGTCCTGCACAGGTCTCATGGGGCTAAAATCGAGGTGTGGGCAGGGGTTCCCTCTGAAGCTTGAGGGAAGACAGCCTTTCTCTATGAGATGGGAGGGGGCACAGCATGAACCAGTTCTGATCTGAAGGAAGAGCCCTTTTCCCCCACCAACCCTAGTGACCTTACAGAAAGTCTCAGTCTGGGCGTGTGGCCCATTTTGGGTCCCATTCCCACCCCTAGACAAAACGCCGTGGCCAGCAGGTCTGGGTCACATCCCCCCCCTTGGTGGGGGAGAAGGGGAGTTAGCCTCATCTCAGACCTACTGCATACTTTCTAAAGGAATCAGGGAGGCTATACATGCAACTAACAGACGACCTGGCTGGCACACAGCACCTTTCAGCACATGGAGCGATTACGAGAACTCTACCACCAGCGTCACTGAGACTCTTACTAGGAAATGGAACCAGACACTTCCTGAAATGTCAGGTGAGAGCACCGTCTTTCCAGGGGCAGATGGAGGGAGAAGACTCTTTCATGAAGACGAGAATAAGTAAAAGCTCGTGCAAAAGTACAGAGAAGACCATCAGTTTTGCAAGGGATCTGGGGACTCTGCACATGGGGCTAAGGCTGATGGTGACAGCGACACCAACCGACAGTGCGAAGGCCCATTAAAACCTTTAGCAACTGTAACGCTCGGTAAACGATCAGCCGATCTGGGCAACAGAGCACGAGCTTCTTTTCCTTCCCTCCTCCTGGAAGAAGGCAGATGCACACGTGGACACTGGAGCATGCGTGTGTGCGTGCGAGTGTGTGTGTGCGTGCATGTGTGTGCATGCATGTGCGTATGTGCGTGTGCATGCATGTGTGTGTGCGTGTGCATGCATGTGCATGTGTGTATGTGTGCGTGAATGTGCATGTGTGTGTGCATGTGCGTGTGTGTGCATATGCATGCATGTGCGTGTGTGTGTATGTGCGTATGTGTGTGTGCATGTGCGAGGAAATGAGACCAGAGCAAGATAATTAGGCCGGGCATCCTCCGACTTCCACCTCATGGTGTCCTCTCCGGACTCTGGTACGGATTTCTGGTCATTCCGAGGTCACACAGCAGGGGAGTGAGAAGATATGATCTGGCTGGCATTTAAGCAGACACTCCACTCTACTGAGGACTCAGGGCTGTGTAATGTGTAACAGTTGAAACTTTGCAACCAACACGATGGCTACTATTCACCGTCGGGTCACGGAGGACTCTGTTACCCTTTGTCCTGTCCAAGGCGACAGCCCGCGCTTAAAGCCCACCCCGCCCTGGCTTTTTGGCCCCATCCCCACAAGGTCATCATGAACCTCAGTAGATTTCCTCCACTTTGTTCTCAGCGCCGGGACATGGCCCAACATGTAATAGCTAGATTTCGGGGAGGGGGCAATGGGGCTTTGAACCCAGCAATTAGACTCTCAACAAATTCTTACCCCCATCCAGCTGTGACCCTACAAATAAAAGGGGCTCTGCATCTCAGAAGCCCTCATCAGAGTGACCTGGACTGCTTGTTAACACAGATGCCAGGGAGCGGGGCGGGGGGAGTGACCCACAAACCAGGGTGCAGCGGATCAACCACCTGCGTTTCTAAGGAGCTCCCAGCTGCCTGGCGCCTACTGTCAGAACAGAGACACTGTCCTACCACCCTGCCCCCTCCCCCCACTGCTGTAAAATCAAATAAGAGAATTAAGAAGGAAAACTTGTTTATTTTTCTCTGAATAGAGCAGGAAATCATCGCATGAAGAGTGAATACCTATGCTACGGATGCATACGTTTTAAGTGTATATTTTTTATTTTACAAACAAAATTAGGTTTCCGATTAATAAAAGTTGTGTGTGAGTTTTCAAAGTCAAAGAATGTAGGCTACCGTCCTGAGAAGTACACAGCTCTGTGAAAAGGTAAAGACGGGTGATTATTGTGATTAATATTGGTATAAATTATTGGTCTGATTCAACCAAGCCTCCAGTACCTGTCTTCTCCCAGAAGCAGGCCAGAATATCTGCCCACAACCTGGAGACAGGAATTAAAATTCCCAGACCATGTCTTTATGGGAGTTCCAGTTCATCATTGTTATTCTAATAAGAAATGCTAAGTGGCACCAATAGGAAGCAGCCTGAACTGTCTGTGAAAAGGACTGAAAAACTTTTTTATCATTGTTATTTCAATTTCTAGACATTTCATTGTAATGAGAGAAATCACAGGCCTGGATGAGACTTAATCTGCTGTTGTGTGGCGCCGGGAGGCACATTTTCCCTCCTAATCTCTGCTTAAAGTGTCAGCAAGAGCGCCTCTACCCGCTGCCATGAACAAGAAGCACAAAAGCTTCGGAAAGCAATAACAAAGATAAATAACTTTGCAATAAGATCTCAGCTCCAGTAATTTTCCATTTGTATTTTCTCACTGACTCATGCAGGCCCGAGCGCGGTGCTGCTAACGTCTGAGCTGCGTCCTGCAGTCATTTCATATCTAGTGCTTCCCAGAGAACCCGCTCGCCTGTCTCTGAGCCAGGGGTGCGGTCGGGGTGGTAGGGTTCACCCCCCACTAGGACTTCTGGGTGATTTCCTTGTCTTTCTTGGGCAACCAATCTCAACATCTTGGGGAGAATGAACTGTCAGTCAACTCCGTTGAGCAAAGGGGGTTCAGAGACAATTCCATATTCTGCTCACCGTGGGAAGCAGAAGGCTGAACGTGGTTTTCCTACGTGAAACCACTCGTGGTTTTCAGCTGGCAAGTGTGGCCTTGGTCAGCTAGACAATTGCCACGTGCATTAGGGGGACCTCGGGGAATGTTCCAGAGAGAGAAAAGAGCTGGGAGGGAGGAAGGGGGCTCCAGGTAGGGGCAGCACTCCTGCTTCCCTTCTCTCTCTCTCCTTCCTTCCCTTCCCCTCTCCTCCATGTCTCCTTCTCACTCTTCTGTCTCCCCGGTTCTCTCTCCTCCTCTCCCCATCTATGCTTCCATCTCCCCTTCTCTCCCTTTACCCTTCCTCCTTTCATCTCCCCATTCCTCTCCTCCCTCTCCTTCTTTCTTCCTCTCCGCCTTCTCCAGCTCCACTCTCAGATATTTCCTCTCTAACCTGATTTAAACCAGAAGCAGCAATGGTTCCCCGGGGACCCATAGGGCTGTGGGTCCTCCCTAAACCCCGCCATGTAACTAGGCCGATCCACAGTGAGTGGCGCTGGGGCAGAGAGGAGTCTCCAGGAAGCTCCTGGAAGAGTCCCCGAAGGCCACCTGCCTGATATAGGTCACAGAATCAGGCATTTCTCACCTGCTGCTGCTGCTACCAACAAACGCCCCCAGGCTCCCTTCCCTTTGTCCTCCACCCTCCTGGGCTCCCAACCCTCCCCAGGACCTGGGACATGCCTGGGACACACAGCTGGTGGCACAGTGCCTCCGGCTCGACCAGGAGTGAGCACCTGTGATGCCCACCAGGTCTGCTGCCCTCCTGAGCCAGGTTCTTGTGTGCTCTCTTCTGTCTCCCCAGGCCAGTGGGCTTCTTTCTTATATGAACTCAGGGCCTTGTTTTGAAAAGTCTTTCTCTCTGTGATGACTCACTGACAGGTGTGTGTGTTTAGTGAAAACTGCCCCTCCCCTTTGTCGCTCCGTGGGCCAGCGTCTTGTCCACGTCACCTGCTCTGTGTCCTGTACTGAACTGAACAGTGTCCCTCAGAGGCCCCCAGGATGTGACCTGATTGGATGTGGGTCATTGCAGATGTAATTAGTTAAGTTAAAATGAGGTGACACAGCAGGATGAGCCCTTAATCCACTCTGCCTGGCGTCCTTATAAGGAAAGAAGAAGCTGGAGAGACTCAGGGAGAAGGACATGTGACCACAGCAGCAGAAACTGCAGTGAGGCAGCTGCAAGCCACGGAATGCCAGGCTCGCCAACAAGTGCTGGAAGCCAGGAAGAGGCGAGGCTTCCTAGACAGCACGGCCCTGCCAACACCTCGATTTCAGACTCCTAGTCTCCAGGGCTGTGAGACAGTAAATGAGTTGCGGTAAGTGACTGAATTTTTGGTAATTTGTTGGGAGCCCTAGGAAACTAACACACAGCCAGGGTCCCACAGACAGTCTACGGGCCATCCTGGGGTTACATCTGTCCGTCCATGTTTTGGCTTTACCTTTAATCTGTGGTCCCGAGAATGTGCATTCACAAACCGCGAGAGTCTGAATTTGGATGCCTCAGGGGCAAGAACTCGGGGCAGGTCCTTTACTGACAGCTAATCCCGACAAACACCAGTGGGGTGGGAAGAGAGGCCAGGAAGGAAGGAGCCAGTGTGACTGGTACCCATCAAAGGGCAGGGCTCCTTTGGTGGCAGTGTGGGCCACCGGGGCTCAGCCTCTCCAGGGACCTGGGGAGACCGTGTAGACAGAGCCTCCTCAGATGAGCCCACCCGTGCAGAGGATGAGGAAAGGCTGAGAATGGGGGACAGGACCCCTAGAGCCTCTGCTACGACTCTGAAGAATGGATAGTGAACTGTCACCTTTTATATTGTCAAGTTGGAAAACAATAAATTTCCACCTAATGCCACTTCGTTAAAAGGATGCTTTAACACCAAAATTGTTGAAAGTATAATTTCAGAATGAAAGACAGTCCTTTGAGTTTCTGCCAAGGTCACCATCTTCATCCTTATTTTGTTGCTGTTAGTATTGGGGGGGGGCGGTGGGGTAGAGGTTATTTAAGTAAACTTCCATTCTGGAAAATTTTTATATTTACAAAAATGTTGCAAAACTAGAGCAGAGTTCCCATGTACCATTCACTCAGCTTCTCTCAATGATGACATCTTATGTAAACATAGTACATTTGTCAAAACTAAGAAATTAACTTTGATAAGATGCCATTAACTACTTTGTCCTAATTTTTAAACTATTTAATCACTAGGTAATTCCAATCCACGGGTCAGTGTTTGAGAACAACTGCTTTACCCTGTAAGTATGTCCCAGGACAAGTCTCTATTTGACAACTTTCTGTCTTGCACATAAATACATGCATTGTATACAATGTATATAAATGTGTTTTCAGTTAAATTAACAGCTTCAACATAAATTTATACAACATACAGTTTACCTGCTTAAAATAAATAATTCAATGTTTTCTTTTTTATATTTATAGAGTTGCAAAACCACCACCATCTAATTTTAGGATACTGCCATCACCCCCAAAAGAAACGCCGTACCCATTACCGGTCACTCCTTATGCCTCTCCCCAACCCCCGCTCCTCGTAACCACTCATCTACTTCCTATCTCTATGGATTTGCCTATTCCGGACATTTCCTCCAACGGAATCCCACGTCACATGGATTTCATGACTGGCTTCATCACTGAGCATCCTGTTTTGGGATCCATCCATGTAGCAGTGTCTGTCAGGGCTTCATTCCTTTTTACGGCCAAATACAACCCACTGTATGGGTGTCTACACTGTGGTGATCCAGTCACCAAGTGATGGACATTTGGGCTGTTTTCATGCTGGGCCTGGTCTAAAAACTGCTGCCATCAACGTTCTAGAGGTTAAGTTCTGTCAAACCCAGAGAGAAAGTGGGGGTGCAGGAAACGTACCCCACAAGACAGAGGGTAGCGTGGATGAGCTGTGGCTTCAGCAGAAGACTCAGGGTCCATAGGGCTGAAGGAAGCCTGCCTCCCTACCCTGAACACAGCCCTGCAAGGGGATATGCTGTGACCTGCCATGTGCCACCGCTGTGTGCTGAGCTCTCTGCATGATTATGTCATTTATCCCGTCCACAGCCCTGTGACAATTTCCTCATTTTACAGAAGGGAAAACTGAGGCTTGCCCAAGGTCACACGCTAGGAAGAGGTGGATATCAGACTCAAACCCAAGCTTGCTGGCCCCAAAGACTGCACTGTCAGCTGGGACACTCTGGTGACATCCTGGGTGGAGCCATGGGGTGGGGAAATGCAGGTCTGGAAGGCAGTGCAGGTCTGTCTCAGGGCAACAGCCTTTTGCAGGACCTTCTGACCAGCTGCTCGCCCCACTCACAACCACCATTCCCCGCAGCACAAAGCCCCCAGTATCTGGGGCTGAGTCAGCTGTCGCCAAATCCCAACCACCTCTTAAAAACTGCCCTCCACAGCAGGGTTTTAATTCTCCCACAAGATTGTCTTCCTGAACCAAATCATTAATAGAAGCCGAGACTTAAGCGTTGACAAAGGCCAAGCCGAGCCTCCTGCGCCAGCAGCACATGCTGTCGAAACCGCCCGTCCCCAGCCCCCCTCCTTGAACAAAAGGGATTTCTCTCAGCAGGGCAAAATAATCTCCACTCCTTTACAGCGGGTCCACTGATGAGCCGCGTGGAAGGAGTCCGGGTTTGGATTTGTATTTACGCATGTGCTGTCATTTCGTTCTTCCTTGGAGAAAAATGCAAATCTCCCTGACGTGTTTAAAATATGCCATTAATTACTGAGCATTGTCTTGGTTTGGAAAGAGAAAATGAGCACATTATGGGAGACTCCCTTTCACTCTGAAGATGTTCCAGGAACATAGAAGGAAGCCATTGGAACGTGACTGGCTGTCACCCTGGGCCCAGTGTGACAGCAGACATGAGCGCTGCACAGCAGGAAGCTGCAGCCTTGGGAAGTGAGCCTCGCAGAGACCTTGCCATGGCTCTGGGCACACCCTGGGTTGGCACTGATGAACTTGCTTTGCTTTACTGCAAAGTCTGAAAATCTGCTTGGGGTTGTGGAGCCAAATTGCAAGGCCCAGGATGGACGAGGCCGCCAGGTGGTACAGGGGCCCTTCGGTTCCAGCAGAAGCGATGCCAAAGCAAATCTTTGTAAGCCAAACTGCTCCAGGAGGCACCGGGTGTCCTGCTCAGAAGCCTCCAGAGGCTTGCTTTGCTCTGTCTTCCCTCTGTGGTTTCATGGTTTCCATTCAAGTTTACTTAGGCATGCTCCCCACGCCATTGCCCGACACACAGAGGGCTTGCTAGGACCTCCAACTCCGGCCCAGAGGCGAGCAGATCAGGAATGCCCATCTCCTTGGTGCACCTTTTCTGCTGACAGGTTCAAAGAGCAGGGAGGTGCCATGCCCCAGCCCTGCGCGGTGGGGCAGGTTGTACCAACTGCAGCTCATCTCGGGCATGGAGCTCCCCGCGCTCTGCCTTTTGCATCTCCTTGGGAGCCTAAGCTCGCTGCAGTGCTGTGCAAAGCCAGAGGCTTAACCATATCACTGTGGTGCACTCAGGAAGGGGGGAAGGAGAATCAGACTCCCTGCCAGCAGTTCTGAACAGTGTCTTAAAGCAGTGTGGGCTCCAAGCAGCTTACATAAATTGGAAATCGTTCTTCCTCTGTCAAGACAACGAGCTACCACGTCCGCCACTGCTAGGCTGTGATGCTGGGCTGTGTAATGGCTTTAAGGAGCCGGGTGCTGTGGCGGGATGCAGAACCGAGGACGCAGGACTGGGGACAGCTACCCCCGGCACCCCCCTGTGGTCTCACTCCCACAGCCGTTTGATTTATCCGAGGACATTGAGGGAGCTGTCCTTAGGGTGACCAACGCATCACTGTTTGCCCAGGACTTGCTCAGTTTTAACACCGAAAGCACCGTACCCCAGAAAACTCCTCAGACCCGGCAAACTGGGTCACCTTAGCTGTCTCCCCCTCGTTGCTGGCCAATTCCCACCACACTTTTATTCATTCGTTTAATCATCACTCAGCAAATGGTCCATGAGCACCCACTCTGGGCCAGGAACTGTCCCAGGTGCTGAAAACACAGTGGCGAACAAGACAGACTAAGCCCCAGCTCACGCAAGAGACAACGCACAACTAAATGAATCTATGATGTGCTGATAAGTGCTGCTGACAAAAAAAAACAAAAAACGAAAAACAAAAACAAACAAAACCGGGTAAGGGACAGGGAGCGTGCTGGGGGAGGAGTACTGCTATGTAAATGGTCAGCGGAGGCATCACCAATAAGCTGGCGTTTTAAGTCAAGAAGCAATGGAGAGACGGAGCCTGGCGGACATATGAGAAAGGACACTCCCAGCAGAGGCAATAGAACGTGGAGAGGCGGCCGCAGAGGGCGCATGGAGTCTCTGAGGAAGGGAAAGAGGTCACGGGGTCTGCAGCAGAGAGTATGGGCGGCAGTGACAGGAGATGAGGGCGGGAGGGGAGCATGAGGGGCGGGTCGTGATTCGGTTTGTTAAATTTAATTACATTTTCTCAGCAGCACAGTGGTAAAACATGCTATTCTAAGAGCTGGCAACTGCCTTTTCTAAAGGAGAGATGTCTTATTTAGAAAAATACCTTAAAAAGCCACAGGGGTGAATGAGATCCAACAGAATAACGACCAAGTGATGCTCTGCCCATGTCTGGGCCCAGCCCCAGACCTCAGACACCAGCTCTTCTCCTTCCTGTCTCTCGGAACCCTGGTGCTTAGAACCCGGCCGCCATGCTAGGAGGGAGCCCAAGAGCAGCCTGGAGAGGCATCGAGGTCTCGGCCTCACCTCACCTCCCAGCCAACAGTCACACCAGTTTTCTAGCCAGCGGAGTGAGCCATCTGGGGAGATTCACAGGCAAGATAAATGATTATTGATGCTTGAAGACATTAAGTTTTGGGTGGTGTGTACTCAACAACAGATCACTAGGACGCTTTGCTTACATGCGTGGAAGCTTTGACTGAGTTGCGTCATGGTCATCGAGGCTAGACTAACCCACACCTGGTCAAAGGGGCACAGGGATGGCAGGCAGAGGCAGGGACACTGCAGTGGCTCAAAAACCGAGCAGAAGCTGGAGGCGGGACCCCACGGTGACCACAAGACCTGGCAGCCCCCTGGGAACTGGCGGAGGCACTGGGGAGGATATCAGCTCTCGTCTTTTTTTGAGACAGTTTACCAAACACTGAAGAAGCAGGGTGAGCACATGTGATATTTAGGTTTCCCACATCCCATCGGGCAGAACTCATCACACCAGCCCTGCACCCAGGCTGGATGGGCCTTAACCAGATGTCCACACTGTTGCCTAGGTGACCCACCTGTGCACTAAGATGACCAGCGCTGCTCCCAGGCAGGAGACCCAGCTCGGTCCATCAGCTAGAACACAGTGGGTACAATGGACACCGTGACCATCCTGTTTGGTACAAACGCACCTGGACAAAGTGCAATGAACAGAAATAGAGCCCCTGTCACAGCGCTTGAGCACGCAGAGCTGGGCCTGATGGAATGCCTCCCAGTTGGAGTTTCCATTTGTGTTGTTCGACCCACACTGAGTTGGAGCTGTCTCACAAAGAAGACACTGACCAAGGTTAAAATGACCGTTTGCATTTAGTATTCTGAGGCCTCTTATGTAACCCTAATCCCCACAGTCATCCTATAACCTGATGTTATCAATGAGTCTATAAAAATGTATACACTGAGGCCCAAAGCAAATGTTAACTAGCCGAGTGTCCGCAGCTTGTGGGGGCAGAGGAGGACGTGAACCCAGCCAGCCTGACTTCTGAGTTCTCTGCAAAGCACCAGGGAGGTGCGCCCGCCCCTCATGTTGTCTTAAAACGAACTTCCAGTTGATTCATGGCTATTTAAGTAACGACTGTGTGCATAATCACATGAATTTTACAATATGAATAAACATAAACATGCCAGAGTTTACAGGGAAACATCTAGCTTTAGACAAAGCCTGTTTCATTTTGCGTGTTCACCATCGAGTGATCTGAGGAACGAGCAAAGATGAGCTCAGCCAACACCTGCCCTGCAACACCCGTCCCCTCAACCTCCCGGTAAACCTGAAAATATCAACCATCCCTTAACCTCATTAAATGTCTGGTAAATGTTTAAATTTCAAAAAAACGAAACAGAAATGCTCTAAAGTCATAAATGAGTTAACCAAACTACAGACCAACGTATCTAAATACAAAAACATTACAACATCAGAGAGCAATACCAGCAGAGATGGGTATCTGTTTATTCCTGATGCTGTGACACTATTTGTTATATGTGTCTTTTATTGAAGGAACTTTTTTCATAGATAACTCAATACAGATTGTTTGAAAGAAAATGTATTTTGTTATTACTTGGAGTAAAACAGGCAATAATGTTGGAATGAAATGCAGATAAAAAATGAGATCGTAGAATAAAAGACACAGAATTTGGCAATTTACGCCAAACCATTCAAAGGTAGGTGATTTGTGAGGAGGCTGAGTGGAAAAGGTGGTTCAACTAATGTTTTTTAACCACCTACTATGTGCTGGGAAAATCTTAAGTCATCCTCCATTTTAACTGATGGTTAAAATGCTATGTAATAATTGGTAAAAGAAAACATTCATTCTGAGGGCAAGTCCTCACACATGACATTATGATGGGAGGAAAGAACCGTGAGTTCCTGCCTCTGAGGCTGACGCCCCGCCCCCCCGGCCTATCCTGCACTAGACAGGAGAGAGGCTTCCTCTCTGAGCACCCCCTGTGCTTGTGGGGGAAGGGCACGTGCCAGCGCTCTGGCCAATGAGATGTTACCCAAAGCCTTGCAGGTGGAGGGGCTCCTGACACAGAAACAGCAGGCACAGACCTTCCCTTACTCTTACTGCCTTGACTGTCAATATGCTGATTGGAGCTATGGCACCTATTTGTCACCACGAGGAAGAGAATGGCAGAGATGTTAGCTCTGATATCATTGAGCTGCTGAACCAATGCTGAGAGCTGTCTTCAGACTTCTTGTCATTTAAGAAAAATAAATCCTTCGTTATTTAAGCCATAGTGAGCATAGCTTGTTTCTTTTAGCCAAAATTTTCTTAATTGGTTTATTTCTTGTATTATGTGAAAGGATAATATATACAATGGATACATATTCTTCTTGATACTGATAGATAAAGAAATAGAAGATAACGAGGCAGCCAGATGGCTCAGTTGGTTAGAATGTGAGCGCTGAACAACAAGGTCGCAGGTTCAATTCCCACATGGGGTGGTGGGCTGCGCCCCCTACAACTAGATTGAAAACGGCAACTGGACCTGGAGCTGAGCTGCGCCCTCCACAACTAAGACTGAAAGGACAACAACTTGAAGCTAAATGGCACCCTCCACAACTAAGAGATTGAAAGGACAACAACTTGACTTGGACAAAAGTCCTGGAAGTACACACTGTTCCCCAATAAAGTCCTGTTCCCCTTCCCCAATGAAATCTTAAAAAAAAAAAAAGAAAGAAATAGAAGATTAGATTTTTAACAATTAAAGGCAACTATTAATGGCAATAAAAAAAAAACAGGACACATATTGTCAAGATTACTAGGGAAAATGATCAAAGATAATATAATCTATATAGCAAAGAAAACAAGGAAGCATGAATACAGAAAATAGGATGACAAAATGAAGGTCAAGCATAGCATACCCATTACAACAAAAAAGTAAATGGGCTAAAGTTTCTTTTAAATGATAAAATTTCTTGTATTGATACATACGAGTATCCATCCAAGTACGTCTACAAAAGACATGCCAAGTACCGTGTTTCCCCGAAAATAAGACCTAGCTGGCAACCAGCTCTAATGAGTCTTTTGGAGCAAAAATTAATATAAGACTTGGTCTTATTTCACTGTAATATAAGACCAGGTCTTATAACATAACATAACATCACATCACATAATACCAGGTCTTATATTAATTTTTGCTCCAAAAGATGCATTAGAGCTGATTGTCTGGCTAGGTCTTATTTTTGGGGAAACACGGTAAGTGACAAAGAAAAGTTAAAGGCAGAAGAAGTAGTTACAAAAGTACTTATGTAATTAGAATAATGTATTTTATAAGAGGTTAAATAAGAAAATCTTATCATTACCTCCTACATGAATGTAAGCATGGAAAGGCATCTGATGAAATTCAACATTCATTTCTGATGAAATTTCTTAATAAAATCAAATCAGAAGGAAATTTGCTATCATGATAAAGACTATCTTAATGTGATGCCACACAGACCAGTAAAATACTTAAAGAATTACATTAAAAAAAAGAATTACATTAATGTCTATAAAAGGTAAGAATCGCTACCATTTTTGTACTTATCATTGTTCTATCAAAAGTAATTAAACATTCTAAAATGATCCGTTGGAAAGATAGAGACAAAGATGATTATTTTCACATCAAAAAAAAAAAAAAAAAAAAAAAAAAAGCCTAACTGGAAAACAAGAGAATCATCTAAAAAGCTTTTGAGGTACTAAAGAGAGCTCACTAAGTGCCTGTTAGTAAATGAATCCACACAATAATCAGTTAGAAAAATATAATAAAGATTCCCTGTATAATAGCCACAAAAATATAACATACCTCAGGATAATCTCTCCAAGAAATGTGTAAGACTTCATGAAAAATATTATAAAACTTTACTGAGAAATATAAAAGACGATGAAGAAATGGAGAGATGTGTATCATATTCTTGAACAAGAAGGTATGCTGTAGTAAAAACCGCAAACCTTTTAAAATTGAACTATAAATTTAAGGAAATTCCAACTGAAATCCTAACATGAGGTTTTCTGAAGCTTGACAACATGATTCTGAAGGTTATCAAGAAAAATAACGGTATAAGATCAGAGAGAGAGAGAGAACGGAGATGGAGAGATATGGTGGGAGAGAAGGAAGGAAAGAGGGAGGGTGAGCGGAGGGTAATTCGTGGCACAGGAGTGGCTTGTCTCAACAAAACACAAACACTAAATTAAAACAGTCTGTTACCACCCAGAAACAATCAAAATATCACCAGATCAGAATCAAAATTTAGAAACAAACCCAAGTATAGTGTGTGATAACAGTGACATTTAAAATCAACAGTACAAAAATGGGTAATTCAATAGATGGGACAAGTAGCTCATCATTAGGATGAAACAAAGCTGGAGCTCCCAAGTAAATTCTGTGTGGATTCATGATCAGAGTCAGAAGGAAAGAAAGAACTTGGAGAAAATATCTGCGTTACATATATGCCTATATAATATTCTTCACACAGAAAGAGGTCTCCTAAACAAGAAAACAAAAAGCATCCCACTAAAAAGATGGTTAAAATATGTGAATAGGGGAGTCAGAGAAGAAAATGCAAATGTTCAAACTCACCAGAAATGAAATGAATTCTATAACAGGAGACAATTTCTCACTCAGAAGCTTGGGGAATGTTTGGAAAGCCATGATGCTTATTGGTGATCCAGTAAAGGTGAAATGGCAGAAGTACAGGGCTGGGGAATATCTAGTGGATACCACCACGGAGGGTATTTGATGCTATCAAACGGGTAGGACTATATCCTAAGAACTAATCTCAGAGGAAGACAAATTAAAAACGAAGATGTTTCTTTCCTCATTTCCTCCTTCAGGCTTCCTTGTTGCACACTTGAGTTGAGTTGTGTGGAACAGACATAGAGGTGGGAATAAGCGCTTGCTCTCCTCCCACTCCAGTGAGCACACAGGCAGCGGAATGTGACCCCAGACTCAGCATCTGGGGAGGTGCAGGGCAGGTAGGAGCGTGTGCCTCCCCCAGGGGCTCTGGTCCAGCAGGGCACTGGCTGGAATTCAGTCCTCTCCCTCCCTCTGGGAATCAGACCTGACCAGGGTTCCCAGGGTGGTAAGTCGGGTAGAACCACTGAGTCATCGTGTTTGGACTGAAAGCTCCAGTGAGGGATTCTTTCTCCTTAGAGAGAGCTGTGCCTTTTTTCTCCCCGTGTAAAGATGGAGCCTCACCCAGCAGGCAGACAGCGTGTATCTTAGGCAATCTGTTTCATGGTGGTGGTTGGCTTGTCAGATTTATCTGTAGCAGTAGCTCATACCAGACAACTTACACCACTGCCGGGTCGTCCCCGCAGCTCGGGGACACTGAGATGGATCCAGATGCTGAGTACACTCCCTGGCATGGGCCACTTGTCCTTGGTGGGGCTTCTACAGGAGCTGAAGTCCCCCAAGCTCGAGCCACGCCCATGGCAGAGGAATGTGTTGCCTGGTTCTTGAACCTGAAGTTTGATACAAGAGAAGTCAATGGTATTTGGGGAAAATAGTTTTTAAAGAAGAGTCACCAGTCACCTGGGCATCTGCCCGGGATATACATACTGTCTCACTCTGATATATAGACACGAGGGTCACTCATACAAATATCCTCCACCTTTAAAGCTTGAAAATCCCACCCCTTGCCATTTAGCAATATCCATTAAACAACTAGTATATCCGAGCACTTTACAAGGAGAGGCCAGCAAGTCAGGAGAACAAAGCCATGCTCCCCACTCTGAAGCATCTCACAGTCTATGTGGAAAAAACAAATCTCAAAGCAAATAAGCAGACCTCCGAGACTGCAGGGAAAGACGAGAAGGGACACGGAGGCGATTTGGAAGGCGGTGCTCAGCCAGGCCCCCAGGGAGGCAGGAAATATGCCAAAGAGCCCGTGGGTGACATCGGAGCTGTCAGTAAGGGTTCTCAAAAGAGGCCGGTGTGTTTCCCTTGAAAGGCCGATGCAAAAGTGGGCAGGGCAAATGCTGGGCTGTGCACGTGCTCTGGCTACCTGGGTGACTCTCATGGATGGCTGCCATCCCGACGCGCCCATGAAAGCAGCCTGAGCACAGGCTGCGGCTTTTCAGCACACGTACCTGGAGCCCGACGGTCCTGAACAGGCTCTGGGGACCCGAAGTCCCTGAACCAGGGATAAAACAGGTATGTTCTCCTGGTCCTCAGCTTTAATCAGATTCTTAGGGGAACAAAACTCCCAGAGGTCCTGGAGTCGCGGACGTGTGGTCAATTCTTGCTTCGCTGGGCTGTGCTTCATGAAAGCCCTTGAAACAGAGAGAGCCACGCTATTTCCCAAGGCCTGCTTACATTCTGGTGCACTTGCTACCTTTGTGGGTGGTGATAAAAGACGTCTTCTTTCACAAGTGCCCTCCCACCGTTCCATGTCACGGTTAAGTTCTAGGTGCTCAAAGGAACCTCACCAAGATGAGGTCCTGGGCTCAGCGGCAGGTATGAGAACTCAACCACCTTCTGAAGTCAGCCGTGTCTCTGCGCTGCTCCCAGCCTCAGGTCCTCGCCATAGACAGCACGCCCTGGCACGCACCACCAGGGACTGAAGACCCCACAGAAACTACATACGCAGAAGTGCGGGGCGTTGATCAAGAGCTGCTCAGACACCATCCTGTCAAGCAGCCCGTTTAAACAGGCGGGAGCCTCGCTCCAGGACGGACTTTCTGGTGTGGGAGAGCAGGGAGCTGCCTGCATTTCTGAGCCCCACTCCGCTGTCCGTCCAGTGAACGGCCAGCACTCTGGGCCCCAGCCCCGTTCCTAAGGGCACAGGCTGCCTGGGCAATGGGACATGATAATAATGTCCTTCTTAGTCTAATGTTTTACACTATTCAATGTGTATCTCTGGGTATTTTCTCAATTTATCCAATTAACCTTCATAACCCCGCTGTAGATAGTTGAATGTGTATTACTAGGTTCACCTAAACAAAGGAAGGGAATAGTTGGTTTGCAAAAGAAGAAATGCAAGCAACCAAAAAACTTATGAAAAACTCAAAAGCACGGCCTCATTAGTCTTCTGAAAAATGTAAATTGAAACAAGGTATTATTTTTTACCTGTCATACTGGCAAGAATCATTTTTAGAAGTTAATGCTCATTTGATATTTTGCAAAACTTACTTTGTTACTACCAAGTACCTGGCAGTATGTTAGAAAAAAAGAATACCACACCTGAACCAGTCCAACCAAGTCCTTTCCTCGAGGGCCTTCTGGCCCAGAGCAGGGCTTCACAGCCCTGCACAGTGGACACTAGAAGCCAGATCGTTTGTGTTGGGGTGAGGGGTCCCTGGGAATTGGGGGGTGCACAGCAGCAGCCTGGCCTCCCCAATGGATCCCAGTAGCACCCTCTCCCCAGGTGGGATAACCAACAATGTCTCCAGATATTGCAAACTGTCTCCTCGGTGCCAAAACTACCCCGAGTTCAGAACCGCTGATCTAGAGTTAACTACAAAACAAAATCGCATTTATGAACTGGCTGTGGGAGTAGTATATTGATCGGAGGGCAATTGGAAGTGACAATATGAAACAAAGCCTTGAACTTCATCAGAAACTTCGCTCCAACAATTCCACTTCCACTAGCCCAGGGAAGCAGCCAGAGAGCTGAGCACCACGTGGCCCTGAGTAAAGAAAGCCCACCTGGCAGGACATTCTCACCCAGGTCTACACCATCTGGGATACAGAGTTCAAGTTTACATACAATTCATTTATGAAGCAGGAATTCCAAGCCAAAGTAAATGTAACAGTTGAATTCTGTACGGACACTTTCATAACCAAAGTCACACGATGCTGTCACAGTACATAACCGTACCAGCCAAAGATAAACTAAAATTCAATTTATAAACCACGTGAGGAAAGGGTGGCTGATAACCGAGAGCCAGCATACACAACAAGCATAACTTCTATTTTGAAGGACTTGGAAAAATCGAAGACTCTGCGAGGGATAAAAGAATTAAGATAAGCCATTATGAAAGAACAATATGCTGTGAAAGAAAGGAATGGTGGACTTCATAGGAAGAACCAAACAGAACTGCGAGAAATGAAAAGTACAGTCACTAATATCTGAAACTCAAAAGAGGGATAAACAAGAGATTAGCTGGAAGTGGAGAACATCGCTGAGTAAAACACTAACAGTATAACAGAGAAATTTAGCAAATGGAAATTAGGACAAGAGATTAAGAAATACAGACAATAAAATGAGAAGGCCCAGTGCATATTTACCACTCCCAGACCCGGCAGGAAAGAACTCTTAAAAGAAGTTCTTGGCTAATAAGAAATGAGTAGCAAAGAGTGCAAATCAAGAGACAGTGGTAATCAAAAAGCAGTAAACATCTGGAGAATGAAATAGTCATTGATTATAAAAATAACAATCATGATTACTAATTCAGGGAGGTTAAAAAAATGAGGTGAAAGTAAAATACTCAAGAGAGTATCTTGGAAAATAAGAGTGGGGGATCAAATTGAAAAGATTAAATGCCTTCTTGTTGTTTGAGGGGAGGGAGAGATATTCATGAACTTCAAAGTTATTAAAGCAAGTGCATGTTAAAATTTTAAGGTGAACCATTTTAAGAATTGCAATTGAATGTGGAACTCCCACAGGAGTACATGGAGGTGAAGGAAATAAAGGAACTTTGGCCAGTTATTCAGTTTGCACTAGAAGAATGAAAAGAAGAGAAAAAACTGTAGAAAAGGACTATATAAAGGTGGGGCTGTGTGGGCCTGTTAGTGGGAGACACTTGTGAGACAGTGGGTGTGACTGTGTGTCCCCGTCAGTGTGCCTGGAGCGTTTGTGTGGACACAAAGAAAAATATAATAGAGAACACAAAGTAACATTGTGGAACTAATCCTAAATTCATCCATCATCACAGTAAAGGTAAATGGATAAGATACTGCAGTTAAAAGACAGAGACTTTTAGAACGGAATAATTTTGAGATTGGAAATGTTTTTTTTTTTAATCCAGGTTTCAATAATTATATATATTTATTAATGTAGCATATATTTCTATAACATTAAATATATATTTATGCAGTATTAAATATATACATATATTTGTATACATAAATATGTTTGACATTATTAACTATCAATAATTTTCCTATTCCAGGCTCTGTGCTGAGGGCTCACCTATCTGACCTCAAGGCCCACTTCCCAGGTGGGTAGACTGAGGCAGAGCAGTATTAGGTAACTTGCCAGGATGAGAAGCCAGGGTTGGCTGAGGCTGATACCCTTGCCCTCCACCACCATGCTGCTTGACCACATACCACCTGAGATGCCCCAAACTAAGTCCAGGTGATGCAGAAACAGAACAAGGTCTCCTGGCTGCCCCCTCCACGTTGCACCTCTGTGCATGTGTGCCGGAAGCATGAGGCCTCAGGTGTGGAATGGCCAGTGGCTGTAACTCGTCTCATGTAGAAGAGCTCCCAGCTCCTCCTTGTTTCACCAGAACCCTCCCGAGATGCCGACTAGCAGACAAGGTCACACCCATGCTGGTGATGACTGGCACTGTGACGTTTCTTGAGCTGTGACCACGAGGAAGTGGAGCTTCTGGGCCACTCCTGCAAAGCCCAGCCGTGTCCACACAAATGCTCCAGGCACGCTGACTGGGACACACAGTCACACCCACTGTCTCACAAGTGTCTCCCACTAACAGGCCCACACAGCCCCACCTTTATATAGTCCTTTTCTACGCATGCGCGCACGGACCTAACCTAGAAGTGTCCCCACTTTAACACAGCAGCATTCCCTGCAGCTCGTGGCATGTCAGACCCCACGTCTTCAAGCCACCCCTTCCTGCCTGCTCACCAGCCAGCCTCGCGAGACTTCAGAGGACGGCGGTTAGAGACCACCGAGCATTTTATTCCGTTTTCTTCTCCTCCTCTGTATTTGAGACTAAAACATAGAAAAATGAAAGACAATCAAA
Source organism: Rhinolophus ferrumequinum (assembly GCF_004115265.2). NCBI lineage: Eukaryota > Metazoa > Chordata > Mammalia > Chiroptera > Rhinolophidae > Rhinolophus > Rhinolophus ferrumequinum. The sequence continues at coordinate 2,506,525 of NC_046306.1, forward strand.
CTTCAGACACAAAACGGCCAGAGTGTCACTTCACTTACTTGGATGACAGTAAAAGGGAGATGATGATGAGGAAAGTGTAACTATCAGAACAACACAAATGAATTTCACAAGCCTAACACTGAGTGAACAAAGCCAAGCGCAAAAACAATACAGACTGTATGACTCCATTATATAAAGTTCAGCAGACCAGGCAAACCCCACCTTTGATGTCTGAAGTCAGACATCAGGTTAATTCGGGGGGGTAGGCGTAGAGGGCGCAGGTACTACCTGGAAGGGGCAGTGCCGCTCCTGTGCTGAATCTGCTGCTTGATTTGTGTGCTGGTGACGTTCCCATGGGTCATTTACTTTGTGCAAGTTCATTAAGCTGTGGACGGACGTGTGTACTTTTCTGTATGTGAGTTTCATTTCAATAAGAACTTAAAAATCTCAAGGCTCAGTAAAGACACTTTTGTTCTGGGCGGCCTGTGGCCTCTTTCAGAAGGAATAAACCCATTGGCTTCTAAGGTGGAGAGTGACGGGCCAGTGGGGATAATTAGAAGCGATGAGAAATGGAAGGCATGAGTATGACATTCTGTGAACCATCCCCTCTGTATCTGCCACCAAAGCATCTGTCATACCCCAGGGGCAATTCTGCCCTCTCCCTGCACGGGACCTGGCGCTATCTGAAGACAGCATTGTCACAACTGGGGGGGCTGCTGGCATCTAGTGGGTAGAGTCAAGGAATGCTGCTCCTACACACGTAACAAAAAAATCACCCCACCTTTGTTTCACTGACGGGAAACTGACAAAAAAATTGATGCCCAAGGTCCCATGGCAGATGAGCAGGCAAAACACCATGGGAGCCAGGGTTCCTGACTTCTGGCCCCCGAACTTCCTGTGGCAATGGCTTGTTGGTGGCTCTGTATGTAGCTTGGACCCAATTTTCAGACTTAAGATGTCCAAACGTTGAGCTTTAAAATGTCCCCATTCCACCACCTGCCTTGGGAGGTCATGTAACTAGAGAAATCCCACCCGGTTTGAGAAATCAGACAGTGAGAACATTTTCAATGCTGTATTTTCATGGTTTGCTTGGTTTTTACAGAGAACTTGGTTTGCTTGGGTTTTACTGAGAGGAAAATAGTATCAGCCAGGAAACATCACAAGAAACGTGCAGTGTTCATACATTGTGCCAGGTTGGCACTGGTTAAATAAAATGGTCAAGAAGTGGAGCATTTCACAGGAGGTGTAGACAGGTCCTGAGCCACTTTTCTTCATCATCTGGTCATGTTTTCAGGGACAGGAAAGAGGGAACACCTTTCTTTGAGCCATTTATCTTCTTTCACCTGGAAGACCATGTTTTGTGGCTCTGAAGCCTAAGCATACCATTATGAAATTCAGCAAGGAGCTTTCTGGAACTAGTAGTCATAGTATTGATTAATCTGTACATTCAAATACAACGGAGCCTGTATGGAATATGGAATATTTGTATCCAGTCAGTCATCGCAGAAGGATTCCTACACCAGCCAGACATGTCTTGGGTTGTAATGAAGTTCCAACCTGTTGTTTTCCCCAGATTTCTACCATCTCAGCTTGAAACGCTGGCACATGAAGGCATGCAGAAATCAGCCACTACTAAAATGTATCTGACCCACGTGACTGGCTCGGCCCCTCACCTCTGCCAGGCAGTGTGCTGGGCACGGAGGACGGGAAGGGGGACAGTGAAGAACAAAGAAGGGTTAGGTACCCACGCACACTGCCCTCCACAAATGAACGACCTAGGAGGAGAACCAAGGTATCACCTGCTGGAAGGTTACAGAAGAACATCAGAAGCAGAAAGCACCGGGGAAGCAATGTACACGCAATTCCAACTGGTCTTACCTAGCGTCGCCCTTGCTGTTTTGCAGCCATTCAGCATCCGTCATACACCTCTCCCAGCTTCATTCCTTCTGGGGCACTTGGCCCCGTCCCGATGTGCTCACCTCTGGAAACCAAAGTGCCCATCAGTCCTCAGGGGATGGGGAGACACGTGACCCAAGTGCGACCAAACTGTCCTGGATGTTGGAAATGGGGGCAGCGGATGTGAAGAACATCTGGGACTTAGTTATTCATTCAAAGACTATTCACTGAGCCCCTGCCCGTGTCAGACCTATTCCAGGCACTGAGGGGACACAGGGAAGGACATGGACGGACCCTTGTCCGCAGGAACCCAATACTTCCACACAGGAGGCAAGTGATACAGAAACAAACAAAACAGCATGTCACATGCCATCAACAGGGACAGGTGTAGTGACAAAGGAAAAACAGAACAAAAGGCAGGTGTAGGATGGTGAGAGTTGGTGGAGCACCACTTCAGGAAAGTCAGGAAAATCCCCACGAGGTGCGGGAGCACAGAACTGCTCCTCAGGCCGCCTTCTCTTCCCGCTGAGGCTCCTGGTGGACCCCGCCCATCGGTCAGGAGTGGCAAACGGCCCGGGAAGGGCCACAGGGTAAATCTTTCCAGCTTTGTGGGCCATGCCACCTCTGTCAGAACTCCGCCCTTTCAAGGCAACTGTAGGCAATCCCTGGGTGAATGGCAGTGGCTCTGCCCCAGTCAAGCTCTAGTCACAAAGCAGAGGTCAGGCTGCACTGGCCTTTGGGCCACAACTTGCTGGCGCCTGTCCTTGACCTTGGGATCTGTGATGCCTCCTCTCCTTTCAGAGTCAGTCCTCCAACTGCAGCTCCTATTAACTTAGTGCAGTCCCTGCTGTTCTTCAGATCCACTATTTTCCTGCCTCGCTTAGCAGAGCAGCTTTCTGTGGCTTGTACCAAGTAAGTGTAATAGATCTAGCAGGGCTTCTCTGAAAATGAAGGTATTACCCCTGAGTCATTTCACAAATAGCAGAAATCAGGAAGGATTGATGGTGTCATCAAGTTCTACTGCCACATTTTATAGCTTGTTAAACTGGGGATCAGAGAGGGAAAGGAACCTGCCTAAGGCTACTCAGCAAATCTGAAACAACCTGGATTAGAATCCAAGTCTACTGCTTCCCTAGTTCAGTGCCCGTATCTCAGGTTCCTTTTAGGTGGAAGTAGCAGAAAACCCAACCAACTTTCTTAAAAATGGACTAATTTTATTGCATTACAAGAAGTGCGGGGAGGTGGCTGCCAGCATCAGTTCAGAAGTCCAGTGATGTCAGCACTAGAGTCACTACCATCACCCTTGGCCTTTCTCATGAGTGCAAAACGGCTACCACAGCTCCAGACATCACATAGACGTTCAAGGCAGGAGAAAGAAGGAAAGGAAAGCATCTAAATATGTTCTTTCTTTCCCCATATCCAGTTTTTCCAGCAACCTCCAAGAAAACTGTGCTTACATATGTCCACTTCTAAATACTTACCGTGTTTCCCCAAAAATAAGACCTAGACAGACCATTAGCTCTAATGAGTCTTTTGGAGCAAACATTAATACAAGACCCGGTCTTATTTTACTATAATATAAAACCAGGTCTTATATAAGACCTGGTTTTATATTTATGTTTGCTCCAAAAGACGCATTAGAGCTAATGGTCCGGCTAGGTCTTATTTTCGGGGAAGCACGGTTGGAGTCTGAGAAAGTAGATATTTCAATTTCCAGCCTCGGAAGTGGAGACAGAAAAGGGAGGAAAGGGTTTGGGATGGATATTAGATTAGCCAACTCAAAGCATCTGCCTCAGTTTCCTTTGCACAACTGAGGTCAATTCAAAAACCACAAAATTATGGACTGTGACCTGCAAGGGTGGTTGCTGATGCAAACCCACCATGAGGTGGCCCTGATCTGTAAAGCAGAGGTTCCAAAATCTACTTCACTTAGGAAACTTTGTAAAAAATAAAAACATTCCCAGATCCCACTTATAAACGACAGGGTCAGATTCTGGAAACAGAGCCCCGGAATCTGCATTCAGATGAACTCCTTTGTTATAAATTTAAAGTCGTTAAAACTGTCCCTCCCATCCCAGCCCCCCGCCTCCTATTTCCTTTCTATGAGCTCTCTGTGACAGTCCCATGTGGATCCTTCCAGAAATCGTCTGAGCATATACAATCATGTGCCTGTCCACCTCTCCAGAATTTAAATGAGTAGGAGCCACCTATACACTGCACTACACTGAGCTGTCACCTAAGTACGCATCTTGGAAACCAGTCCACATTAGCCAGTAAAGACCAAGCCCACCCTTTCCACGGCTGCGCAGTAGGGAGTCTCGCGCTGGTCAAAGCGCCTGAGTAACTGAGTCAGCCAGGCGTGGGGATTATGGGCGGACTGGCCTCCAGCGGCACGACACACCGTCACATCAGAGCGAGGATGGCTGGCTGGATACGTGCTGACACTACTGAGCACTGGCCTCAGGTTTGCTCATGTGACCCTCACCACAACCCCAGAAAGTAGGACTATTATCCAACCCTGTTTTCAGGTGAGGACATTGTGGTCCAGGGAGATGAAGTCACTTATCCAGTGTGACAGAGCAATGCTGGCACAGGCGGGGTCACCCTGTGGCTTGGACTCAGAATCACACCTTCTCCTTGGTCAGCACGGCAGGCACCTACCCAGGAGTCCGCACCATGGCGAATTACTGCTGAGCACTTGAAGCAGGACCAGGGCCGGCCACCTGGGACCCTCCTGACCCGTCCCGCTCCCAGATTTACCAGAGTTAAGCAACTGAAGCTGGGTGAGCTCTGAAGAAGCTGGAACGGGAGCTGGAGGAGAGAGCCAGCACGCAGCTCCATGCTTCTCCCTGCACCTTTGCCCACCCCGCCGCCTCCTCCTGGCAGCCTGCCATGGCAGCCACTCAATTAGGGGACCATCATCCAGCTGGGGCACGCTGGGGGAAAACCTGGGAGGCTTTCGCAGGGATGGCTGGGATGTGTGTTCACCCAACTACTCAAGCACACTAAAAACAGCGTCCGCTGTCCCTGCCAGGGCAGTGGTGACGGGGTCTGGCACACAATAGGTGCTCAATAAATGTATGGATTAATGACTTAATTCCTGAAGAAGCTATTGTTTCCCCAGATGCATCTCAAGACCATGGCTGCATGTGATGACAGAGGTACATGTGTCACCTGACTCTTCCTGAAACTGCGCCTGGTCTACTCTGCACCCGCCAGGCCTGGGGACAGAGGAGAAGCACATGATCCTGTTTTCACCCGGTGTCTCCAAAGCAGGACCAGCGAGCAAGCATCTAAGCACACAGTGGGCGGGATGGCGCACGTGGAGCAACGTGGGCTGGGGAGGCGAGAGCACAGCTGTTTCTCCAATAGCTGCATGGCCCCCCCTGGACTCGGGGGCGTCCCTGACCCCATTACAGAGTCTGCTGGGACAGCCTGCCGAGTGCATGAATGGCAGTGACGGGGGGTACTCGCCCAAACCGTTCATACGCCTTGCAGGAGGAAGAAGAAACAATCCCTCCTCCCGGAGCCCGTCTGTGAAATGGGGTGGTGACAGTGCCTTCCTCATGCAGCCGTTGAGAGGATTAAATGGGTTTTCCACAGAAAATGTGGCAAACGGGGTGAACATAGTGCTCCATCAGAATTACCAGGATTGCCCTGCCCCCTTCACTCTGTATGTGAACCTGCTGACACTTGAAGGGGGAGGGGTCAAAGGTCTCTACCTGTTTATGGGAGAATCCAGCTCTCAAACCCAGGTCATTTAGGGTCCATTCCTGTTTCCCCAGCACCGTACTGCCTCAGGCCCCATCTCACTGGAACCCTGAGACCAGGACAAAACAAGGCACCAGTTCTCATCACCTGCGACCCCGAGTGGCACAGAAGTCCAGGAGCTCCCATCATGCAGCCAGCACATAGTAGGTGCTCGGTGACCATGCATAAATGGAACAAAGCTATTTCAGAATCTACGTAAAAGCTCACTGCTTTTTGTTAGCTGAATTCCTGCTATCCTTCATTTTAATTTTTGTCCCCTTACTCTTCCCTGAAAGTCGAGCTAGGCAATAGGCTCTCTGTATAGATAATAAGAACTCCATTTAATTGTGCTACCCCTGTGATGTTAAAGACAGATACAAAGGATGTAGGTCACCAACCTCAACACTCATTTGTGAATATTGATTATGTGCCAGGCACATGCAATTTCCAAAACCTTCTCTGCTCTCAGGGACTTACAGTAAACTACGGGGACGGGGTAGGGGACAGTATACATAGATGATTATAATGAAGTTTAAGGAGGGCCGAGAGAGAGATGCAGAGGGTTATGGCAGCCACAGGGAATAGAACTCCTGATGGGGTCCATTAAAGCCTCCAAGGAGTGACTTTGCAGAGCAGAGTTTTGAAGGGCAATTAAGAGTTTGCAAGATGATCCAAAAGGGGGAACAGCCTCCCATGAAATGAAAAAACATTTGCAAAATTCAGGCTCACAAAAACACAGAGCATGTTCAAGTGACCCCAAGTAGCCAGAGAGACACGGTGATTGGCCCCGGTCACCATGGCCACATCCCTGGCAGGCATTACTAATCAATCACAGCATGGGCTCCAGGCAGCCTCCACCACAGAGCTGGAATGAAAGAGGAGAGGAAGCCAGGGCCAGACCACGTTGTCAGGGGAAGTCTGCTGCTTGTGAAGCAGAGGAGGTTTAGCTTCCATCACTGCTTTGGGAACTGTCTGGTGTCCATGGAGAGAATGCAGTAGAGCAAGGGATGGCGGGGGGGTGGGGGGTTAAAGGGGTGGAGGGCAGGGAGAGAGTGGCTCCTGGGAGCTGTCACAGAGGGGACCCTGCAGAGGTGGGGGCTGAGACCAGGAGATAACATCACAGGGAGGAAGCAAACGTTTTAGGGTGACGGAAGATGGGGGAGGCTCAGAAAAGAAAGCCCTTCCTGAGACAGTGAACCTGGAGAAGAAGGGGCTTCGATCCTGCGTCCCCCAGTCTGCAACCCAGCCTTACAGGGGGAGCGACACAGCCAAGGCCGGGAGCATGGGCTCAGGGGTCCACAGGCCTGGGAGTGAATCCAGACCCACCAACTCCTAGTGGCGTGACCTTGGGCACCTGGCACATGAGATCACAGGCTCTGGAGTTGGGGCGCCTGGGTTCTAACCTGGCCTGGCTATGGTCTGGTCAAAGCGTGGAGCACAGAAGGGGCCGTGGCTGCAAGGACTAATGAGAAACCCGTGTGAAGCACGAGGACTGTGCCCCCGGCCACACGGCCCGAGAGCAACAAGGGCGATGCATCATTAGTGCCGTCCTTTCCCTCTGCGGCCTTTGTGCCCAGGCTGCCTCCAACACCTTGCTACCTGGGTACCCTCCTCCTCCCTTCCTCCCTGCTTTGCTGACCTCCTGTGTCCCAGACCTGGAGTTTGCTTCTGGCTGGAATTCAGCGCTGACAGGAGGTCCTCTGCCTTGAACTCTTGGTTCCCAAAATGCCCCTTTGCTCCCGAGCTCCTGCCGTGCTGGTGCGTGACCTCTCGTCCTTTGCTCCCTGACACCAGCCCAGGGCTCCGGTGGGGCCAGCCGCCTCGCCCACCCCAGTTCGCTGAGCCTCCTGTTCTAAGACGATACGCCAAGATCAAGTTCCCACCTTTGCCATCTATTGCCTTAAACTGAAACCAGGTTGGGGACACAGGCCCACCCTAGAAACACTGCAGGGCCTGCTCAGCACCTCTCAGCACCGTCAGTTCTGCAAACACCCAGGTCACCCACCCCCACGCCTTAAAGTCTAAAGTCAGATTTTCTTAGGATTTCCATTCAAGACCCAGAAATATCAAGCATCACGGTTTTGTGGTTTGGAAACCACAGTTTGCTTTGCTTGTGTGTACACTCAGGCGACAGTAACAACAAAAACCTCAATGTCACTGAAATGAGCAATTTACACAAAGAAACATGTTAAAGTTTAACACTGTTGATAATAAAGCAGAGCTCTCTGGTGACGTACACACAGCTGTACTTCTGGTACTCAGACAAGTGAAGCCACAAAGACAGGAACAAGTTGTGATCGCCCATTTAGAAACATCAGGAAAAATGGCAGCCTGCATGGGAGCGAGTTCTCTGCCCGGGTTTTATTACTCCTAAATTATTCAGAATCTTGAGTGGGATTCATCAAGGTCACCGCATCCCTGAACCTTTCATGCTGAGAGGACCTTGGGAGTGCATTTCATATCTGAAAGGATGCAGGAAACAAAACTCCCTGGCCCTCTACTGAGCCCTCGCTCTCTGCCTGCCTTCCCTCTCTCATCCGCGGCAGAGAAAGCCCTGACCCTGCCACAGGCCGGGCAGAGGACGGCCCGAGCACACGTGGCCCACGGCTGTCCACTGCGCGGATCGTCTCTGCTTTGCGTGTGCAGCTAACATGGACAGCGCAACAGCAAGCGTGCCCGGAGCCATCCCAGTCCAGAAGGCCTGACTGAGCCCAGCTCCCACCTGCTTTCCTCTCTGACTTCCGCCTGGGTGCAGGAGCTCCGGTTCCTTTCCAAGTGGAATTGTCACCCAGCACACTTGAGGACACACACCCAGAAGCTCAGAAGGGGACCTTGAAGGGCCGAGGAGCTCTGGCTCACAGGACACTGTGTTCCTTCCCCTGCATGTCCTCTGCCATGTCCCTGGACATCAGCCCTGGAAATAAAGCACCAGGATGCAGAGGACCGCGGAGGGACTTCACTGCAAAATGATCATCACATTCTCCATTTGCTCCCTTTGGATCAAGAGTTTTTCTGTTTGTTTGATTTTGTTTTTTAAAAGGAAGAGAATGGGGGGAGGGGGAGGAAGAAACTAACCTGAAACCTAAATTATTTTTTCTCTCCTGAAAAACACCGACAGGATGCACATTTTTGGAAATTTTCAAAGACTTATTTTCAAAGGATGAAATTCTAAAGATTTCAAAAATGATGGTCAAATATAATCTTTTCTTTTTTCCTTCTGAGGAATAGCGGATCACAAAGTTATCTGAGTTTTACAGCTGGGAAGGTAAGGAGAAGTAGATCTGGGCCGCCTCAGCGTAAACATGAAAAACACTGCAGTCCGCTGGTGTGCGCAGCTTCGTTTCTTTTTGTTTTATAATTACCAGGCTTCCTCGGGGCAGGACTGACAGAGAGCAAGGCAACAGCGCCATCTGTAGGAGAAACGTCGCAGCCCAGGTCGCACAACCCAGGACAGGGTTCAGAGGCTCGGGCTCCAACACCCCTCCCCGCCTCCCTGGAAGAGCCCAAAGTAGGACTAAAGAATAAATGGCGACGAGCATGTTGAAGGGAGAGTCACTGAGGTCTACCAGGTTCTCCATTCTCCATTCCCTTTGATCTGGCAATTATTCCAATTCTAGGGGTTTATCCTGCATCAATATTAACTTGTGCGCAGAGATAAAAGTCAAAGGGAAACACTGTGGTATTCATTTTGCAGTGAAATATAAACGCAATCTAAACACTTATTAATAAGGACCGGTGAGTGACTTAGGGCCCTCCATGGCACAGAAGCCTATGCAACTTTACAAAGAACAAGGCAGCTACACATGTAAGGAAGCAGGTGGTTTTCCACAGAATATCAAGTTACAAAGCAGTTGTGTCAACATTATGTAGAATGCAGCCTTTGTGTAAACACACACACACATACATACACACATACCAGGGTGCCAAAATAATGTACACACATTTTAGGAGATGTTATCTATGCTCAAGCAGTAGTTCACCGTGATCAGAAGCGTCTGGACGCCGATGGTAACCACTTTGAGCACCTCCTGTAATTGCAGAAGTCAAACGTGACTTGTATTCATCTTTTGCTATCGGTGTATATTAAGTATTACGATTAATAGTTTTTCCTTTCTCAAAATGTGTATACATATTTTGGGCACTGTCTGTACATATGAAGTATCTAAAAGAATACGTGTATATTCCCAACGGTGACCATCTTGGGAAAAAAGGACAACGGGACATTTCACTTTCCATTTAGCACATTTCTTATTATGTGATTGTATTGTAAACATGTACTAATTTTGGATTTATTATACATGTCGCTTGAGGACATTCTCAAGTAATCCTCAGAGTATCTCTGGAAGGCAAACTTTCTGAATCTTTGCATTTCTGAAAAATGTCTTCATTTTGCCCTCAGCCGTGAATGCTATTTTGGCTGAGCAGAAGACTCACATGCAAATCAGCTCCCCTGTGACCAGGCCAGGGCTCCTCCAGTCTCCTCCAAGCTGATTTTGACAAGAAGGGGATACGGGTCTGGATTTTGCTCCTTAGCAAAAAAACATCACGCTTCGTTATGGGAGCTTCCAGGGTTCTGCTCATCCTCGGCACCAGTCCAGGCCAGGTCTTCTCTCCTGTCCCTGGGCAGTGGGTCCTTTCAGGGTGAAGACTCTTATCTGTTTGCGACTCTGGGAAATTCCCACTGATTCCTCTCTTTCTTTTTTTCATTTCTTCTCTATGCCCCTCTCTTCTCTCCTCCCAGAATTCTTTAACGAGGTGTCAACGTGTGGGCTCGCCCTGCAGTCTCTTACCTTTCCTTGCCACTATCTCACACACTTTTGCTACGTGCTGGAAGCTTCCCTCAGGCTTTGCCATGTCCATTCTGCTCTGCAGCCCATGTGCAAAGCTTACAGTTCCAAGAACCCCACTCTGAACCCCTTGGAGCTGTGGCTGCAGAGCTCACACCATAGACGCCGCACCTCCGTGGACCTGTCCAAGTGCCCAAGACTGACTGTTCTGCTCTCTCACTTGGCTGGGTTAGGTGCTGGGTCTCCCGCTTGCAAGCCTGGCGAGTCTCTGCATGCGCCTGCAGATGGGTGACGATTTGCTTCTCTTCCTGTGAAAATCCCCTGGTTCCCTGCCTGTTCTGCTTCTGAATGCCTGCGGTGTGGGGGACAGCCAGGGCCTGCTGTGACAGGTGGACGGGTCCTGTTTCCTGGGTGTGAGGCGTCCTGTTCCTCCTGAGGCCACCAACTCACTGGCCTTGTGCCCTAGAGCCCTCACCAACTACCGCGTTTCCCCAAAATAAGACCGGCTCTTATATTGTCTCCAAAAGACGCATTAGGGCTTATGTTCGGGGGATGTCATCCTGAAAAATCATGGTAGGGCTTATGTTCCGGTTAGGTCTTCTTTTCGGAGAAACACGGTACTATGGCAGCAGGTAATGCCACTCCCACTTAGCACAATGGGAAAAGGGGGAAGAACCTCACCTCATGAATTGAGACCCCCAGGGAATCCTCTGACCCTCTTCTCCCTGCCCCCTGCATCTCGGATTTGTAACTCAGGACGCTCTGCTCCTTTCTGCCTTCCCAGCTGCCCCCTCTGCTGGCTCTGGCTTGATTCCATGAAAGACTGATTCCATTTCCTTTGTCTTTCCAGACTTTCTGGCCCTTTTCTGCCACTTAATCTTGTTTGGATTTTTTCTGTTTAATATCTTTTTGGGCTTTCCATATGATATGGGAGGGGATTTGACATATTAAAAAATAATGCCCCTGTGGTCACATAGCTTCTCAGTGTAAAGAAGGCAAGAAAACGTGCAAAGTCGTCACCTCTGACCAAGTGTGGGGTCCGTGGTCAGCATCCCCCAGATGAGGCTAAAGGGCAGGTAGGGCCCATTCCAGGGACTGACTCAGCTTAATCCTGCCTCAGCGTTACTGAATTTGGGGAAATAAATTACTGTAAATAAATATGAATGACAAATGTCAGGTCATTATTTTATATCAAATTTAGCAGTAACTCTCTACTTGTCAAAAGAAACATATTCTTGAAATGAACCAGTTAACCTGTTTCTTCTCTTTTTCTCTTCCCATCCTTCAGCAGTAAACTGTAGTGAAGGACATCTGAGTCTTACGTTTCTAAAACCTCACTGAATAAACAAAGTATGCAAAAGCCTAAGTTTTTTCTTTTTTATCACAAGCCAAGGTATTCTTTATGTTAAACTAAAAAGGTGGACTTGGTTACCAGCCTATGGGGCTCTGTGTGGCTTTCATTTTCTAGTGACTTCCTCTTTCACATTCAGCTTTCTTCAAGGTACATGAGAGAAGCCCAGGAAGAAAGCATCCATTTCACAGGCTGCCTCGGCCGGGAAGAAATGCCTTGTCGTAGGTACTGCGATGCAGATTGCAAATCAGTCTCCCTGTTCATCTTTTCGTCCTCTTTGAGCCTATTGCCCAACGAACAAGCAGAGACCCTCTGGAAACATGAAGCAAACCCTGTCACTCCCAGCCCAAACCCGACGATGGCTTCCCATCACCCTTAAGACGAAAGCGGAAGTTCTCGGGTGGCTGACCCATGGCCTCCATGCCCCGCTCCCCCGCCCCCCACGTGGTTCAGCCACACTGGTCTCCCTGATGCCCTGGACACCTCCCAGGACACCTTCCCAGGGAGCTCACTGCTCCAGCATGGCTTCCACCCCACCGAGGCTTATGCTCCATGTCATCCCTGCAGGGCCCTCCCCAAGCACCCCACGGAGGAAACAGGAGCTCCCCTCGACTCTCCATCTCCCTTTCCTGCTCTGCTCTTCACCCACAGGACCTGCCTGCTCTCTGGCGTCATCTGCTTACGTGCTTGCTCCTCCTGCGCTTTAGAATGGAAGTCCGTGAGAAGAAGCACTGACTTTTGCTCTGTGTCTGGAACCTGTGCCTGGAACTTAGGGCTCCGTGAGTACCAGTGAGGGAAGGAAGGAAGGGACGCTACCAGATATTTAGTAAAACGATAGACAAGGGAGTCTCTCTCATAACCAATAGGCAAATTCAATTTCCAAGTGATTCATGTGGCACAGAAATACTGCAAAGCATTCCTCAAAAAGTTAAACACAGACTAACATATGATCCAGCCAGCCTACTCCTAGGCATACACCCAAAAGAATCGAAAGCATGGGCCAAACAGATACCTGTCCACCAATGTTCATGGCTAACGTGTGGTGAATAAAAAAAAGGTGGTAAACACATGCACTGGAATATTCTTCAGCCCTGAAAAAGAATGAAATTCTGACACTGCTACAACACGGATGAACCTTGATGACAGTGAGCTAAATGGAGTAAGACACAAACAGACAAACATTGTACGATTCCTCTTATATGAGGTACCTAGAGGCATCAAATCCATAGAGACAGGAAGTGGGGAGGTGGCTGCCAGGGGCTGCGCAGGGTGGGGAGTTGTTTAACGGAGACACAACTTCCATCTGGGATGATGAAAAATTCTGGAAATAGACGGTGGTTATGACTGCACAGCACTGTGCGTGTATTTGGATGGACAGATGGATGGATGGATGGATGGATGGATGGATGGATGGATAGCAGTTATTCTATTTGCCTTGATTTTATATAATTAGATTAATTTATCCTGCAATTCTTATTAGATGAATCAGCACTAGTAAGAGTCTTTTATCATCCATTTAACTTAAAATCTTAAAATTTCTGATCTAACATTCTTTATTGGTTTTATAAAATGAGTTCTGATAATTATGTACATAAGCCAGTGATGCCTGATTTATTATGCAAGAGAAAAACACATCCAATGCTGAATTCTTCTTTTTCCCAATGTCATTTGTGAATATCACTCAAAAGTTTTTACCCATATATTACTTCTGTTCCCTCCAGATAAAAACTAAAATCACTTCTACAAATGTTTGTCAAAATTGGGAGCACTTTAACAAATAGCTCTCAAATATAGAACCTTCTAACGTGTCATTAAATATTCTCCTTTGAATATAATTTAGACCTTTTCAGTTACATCAGAAAATTCTCTAATATATTTCCATAAATTACAATAAATAATGTCCTTTTAAACTTCTGGGGGGTTTCCAGCTAATGTGTGATGTAATTCAAGTCCAGCTCTTTAGTCTCATTGGGGGTCCCAGCTCTTCCAGCCAGCCTGCTCATTAGGGACAGAGCCATTTTCACCGGGGCTATTTCACAGGAGTCCGACCTGTGTGGGCTTCTGGTGACAGTGGGTGGAAAGGAGATGGGAGAGGGGGGTTTGCAAGCCTGGTTTAGTGCTGCTCTGGTCCAGGCCGCCTTTGAAAAACCTCCTGAGAGGACTGCAAAAGCATTGCATCAAGAGGCATCCAATAAACACTGATCCCCCCACTGCGGGCAGAAGAGGGAGTCTAGGTGCAAGAACAAAACCTTGTTTAACTGTCATACCTTTCAAAAATCAATTATGGCAAGAGCTTCCCTGACGGTAATGACACAAAATGCACTTTTAAAATAAATACAGTTAAATTGAAATGCTTACATTTAAGGAAATAAATACATCACTGAGCTGCGGTACAGGATTTAGAAAAAAACACACAGAGTGGTCCATAAATGCCCGGATTTGGGGCAACACTAACGTAGCGAAGCTTCCTTGTTTGGCGTCAGAAGCCAGAAGCTCGGAGGAAGGAGAAGGGGCACTGGACCTCACGGCGCTGCACTTCCTGCGTCCCTGAAATGGCCCTGATAATGGAGCCCACCTGCTGTCAGCTTCTGTGAGGCTCCCGTGAGCTCCTGTTGGTGGAAGGCTTAGCACTGCGCTGGCTCCGAGCAAATCCTCACGAAATGTCGGCCATGAAGAAAGAAACCGGAAGTGTCCCCATCACCCCAGTACAATCACGACAAAGACATCTGACAAATCCCACCTGAGGGACCTTCTACCAAAGCCCTGAGCAGTTCTCCTCAAACTGCCGACATCATCCAAAACAAGGGAGGTCTGAGAAACTGTCACAGCCCAGAGGAGCCTGGGAGACACTGACCAAAGCCATGTGCTGCCCGGGGTGGGGTCCTGGAGCAGAAGGACACGGGCAAAAGGAGTGGAGTCTGAAGAAAGCACAGATTCGGTTACTGCTGCACTGTCAATACTGAGTCACTAACTGTGAGAAACGTATCATACTGACGCGGGGTTTAACGATACGGGAACGAGGTTTGAGGTATATGAGCGCTCTCTGTAATATCATAGCAGTTCTTCTGTCAATCAAAACTATTCTAAAATAAAATGTTGATAAAAAAAATTAAGTCTCTCTCCCCCCCGACATACAGCTGGCATGAAACCAAGCCACGGTTTGGACCCACTTGTCCATGACCTGGGAGCCCACACTCCATCCACTGTTATTAGTTCAGCCAGTAACAGGCGTAGAAGAGGAAAACCTAGGAGAGGAGAATGCGGCTTTGCCAGCCGGGGTTGGGTCCGCAGAGTCACTCGTGGAAGCACGGTGATGGAGGAGGGACCTATGGAAACAGCACCCTGCAGGTACCAGCAGGCTTCGGGATACCCGAGCCGGCCTGTCCACAGGTCCCTTGAGAAAGGTGCCCTCAGCACGTCCAGAACAAGAGAGGTGCCCGCAGCAGCAAAGGCCTCAGTTTCGGAGAGGCTCACGGGTAAGGCAGGCTCGTCAGGATGGGGGTTACCTGCCCAGAAGAGCTAGGAGCCCCGGCAGGAGGCTGCTGCAAACAGTGCCCCCCCCTTTGTAAGGGCTGCCCACGGCCATGGGGATGGACACGCTGCCTGGCAGTGCCACAGGCACTCGAGAGGCAAAGGTTGGGTCAGTCTGGGGTTTCAGTGTGGGGCTACGGCAGATCTGTGACCACGCTACCTAATTCTGCCCAGACTCTGACACCTGGTCTCTCCAAGGAGCTCAAGTGTCAGAGCATCTGGTTTCCAAGCCCGTGAGGTGGGAGCCTCTGTGTATTGCCAGTAGTTCGCCGTCTTGCCATGTTAGCCAGTTTGCCCACAGCTGTTTTCTCAAATCATTCTTTCCTTTCAAGTATTTAACAAAGACGTGGTCAGCGCCGCCTTCGGGGTTTCAATTGGCCGGCAGTCAGGAGAACTGCCGTGGTCACCCTTCTCTAACTACCGGCCCCCGATCCGCTTCCCGCTTCTCCCCGCTCTGTTCACCGCCAAGCAGGCACTGCCCTTCTTGTGGATGGGCACCCCTCCCACTCTCAGACCACACTGTCGGCGTGGAGCCCACCCACACCCCAGGTCAGGAACGGGTCCCCTGGCCCACATGCAGTCACGGTAATTAGTTCAGAGATGGACATAAAACAATCCGGATAAACAATGTCACCCTCCAGGGGTGTGCTCGATTTATGCTCCTTTTCTGGTGAGAGGGCTGAGCTGGTAGATGTGAGCCTGGAGCTTCTGGTGGCCACCTTGGCGATTCTGCGGACAGAACCCCTGAGCACAAAGCATCTTAGAGAGGAAAGCAACAAAAGCACAGTGGCCCCTGGTTTGGCTGGGCCCGCAGCCAATTAATTCCGCTTTTCTTCGCCTAATCCTATTTGAGCCAAATTTTATTTGTTTCTTTTACCTAAAACGCCTGCCACATGAGCTCACTTTGATGGAATTGTCAAAACTGAAACAAGACAGGTACAATGACCACTGCTTTGCCACCTTATACCACTCTCCTGAAACCAAACGGGCTCGCTAACCCTTTAGTCTGTCGAGTAAACGATGCACTGGTGAAATATTTCCTTACACAAAATGGTGAGGTCTCAGCTTTTCTGGCCTTAAGAAAACGGCAACGTAAAAAGGAAAGTCTGACTCAGAAAGTCTCCTACCGCAGACATCCATCAGCATTCAGTCGCTCCCCTCCAGTGGGGGCCCCACTGGAAACTCAAAATCTGGGAAAGGAATATCTCCGAAAGACATATTCCTTGGAACAAAGGTATGGGGTCCAATAAGTTTGAAAAACACTGGGTTTCACAAAGTCAATGAAGCTTCTTCTGTGTTGGGTTTCTAAGAGACCTCAATATACTAATATATACGACTCTACACAGAGGTGAAATGGGTTCTTATCGGACCACAGAAATATTCATTTTTTTCCTAAATAAAACGTTATGCAGGACCTTTTTTCCTGAGGACCAATGTACTAAGAGTTTTTCTATAAAACTTTCTTGAAGCCTTATTAACTCCTACAACTCAGCACCCATCCTCGTCCCCCCAAGACTAGTTGGAATTCCCAGTGTGTATGGGGAGGGGGAGGTAGACAGGGGCTGCCCCATTTCACTCTCTTTGGGGACTTCACAGAGAACACCTCCCCTGCAAAATCTGGGCATTTCATGGTAAGCAAAAGCATCCCATTTTTGGTGATTTCAGAGCCTTTGTAAAAATTAAAAGCAGGTGCTCCCTGGTCTGTGGCCTTCAGTGATATAAATATGCACAGACATTGTCTCTCCTTAGGTTCTCACATTTCACCTCGACACAGAAGCACTGTCAGGGGACAAGTTCTCCAGCAGCTGCTCCCCACAAACAGCCTTTTCTTAGGACTCAAAGGAACCATCTGGAATCTCATTTGAAGCCCTTTCCTTTTGAAATATCTTTGAACTGTCCATCTCCTTTCACCTTTCTTTTTGACAAACGTGTACCTTCTGGAACAGAAATACCCCGATTTTTGGGGTAAACTGTTGGGCAATTTTTAAGGCAACTTCTGCCTGAGCAGTTTTTGATCTGACACACCCAACAAGATGCCATTCATTGTCATCAACTTTTTCATGGATTTTACTTGGTTTGAAAAAAAGTGATGGCACAGAAATTGAAAGTAATGGGAGGAGAAATAGAAGACTTTCTTTACTTTAAAGACAGCCAAATTGAATACACCCAAAGTTTGGTAAAACGCTCTGATTGTTTCCACATCAGTTATGGAAAATGACTTTTTCTAGGGCCTGTGAGGATTCACTGACGGGAGAGAGAACTTTCATCAGACCAGTGGAGCCCATATTGTGGGCTGTCTCCATCCTTCCTCAGTGGCCACCCGAAGCTTTCGCTTCTCCTCTGTTCCGTCTGCGTGGTGGCTGAGGACCAGCCCTCTAGTCCCCTCTCCGAAGCTGAGGAGTCACCTCCCCACTGCTGCAGTCCTGCGTTGGCTCTAAGTCAAGGTGCCCTGACACTGCTCTGTGGGGGGCCCGTGGAGGGACTGGAATTAAGCTGGGACAGTCTCTGAGTTTTCTCTCCAGATACTTTGTTAACCAGAATGACACACGAGGAGGAAAGAGTTGGCCTGATTCACACCAGGTGGGCTGAGCTGAGGCCCTGCTATGGCTCGTGCTACCCAGACCTTAGCTCCACCTGAATCCCTGGATCCCGCCTCCCTACTGAGTAATTAGGCCCATGGACGAAGCTGCCACTAGACCTCTTCTTTAGAACCAGAGTCTGCGACCCGGGTAACCCTCAGTGACTTCACACCCCCACCCCCTCCAGGACCCCTCAGGGCACCTCATCTCTCTCTACCGCAAGAAGACACTGCTGATGCCCACCTGGCAGGATGCCCACACCAGCACCCACACGGGGTGGGCAGGAGGTCCCCCACGCTTGTGGAGCAGATGGCACAACTCGGCGACCAGCTGGGTGCTGGCCCGAGGCCGGCCCCGCTCTGTTACTCACCCCTGGCTGATCCTGGGGGAGGTACCTAATCTCTCCATGCCTCAGTCTCCTTATCTATAAAATGCAGCTAATAGTATTGTTTTATCTCAAAGTCTCGTCTTGAGGATGAACGAGTTAACAGAAATAAAGCACAGAAAGCAGTGTTTGGCCAAACAGTCACTCAATATGCGCCAGTGGTTTTATTTTTACGCTTATTCCTGTCATGAGCGTCATTATTCCTGCCACCTCCTTCACCCTGGCTCAGGCTGCAGCCATCGGTGCACGGGTCAAATGCGGATTCTGCCCGTTCGCTGACAGCTGATCCCTCTCACAGGGGTCACAGCTAGAATACAACCCCCCACCCCCCGCAAACGCCAACTTTATAGCTTATGGCAGCCCAGCTCTCTAGTTCTGTGGTTAGGAACTCAGACGTGAAGTCAGACCACCCTGGCTCTGCCCCCGCCGGCTGTGGGTGGACTGGGCAATGCAAGCCCTCTAAGCGTGCCAGGAATTCTCAAACCCGCGTACTCGACCTTGCAGGACTGGGTGGGTATCAGCGCAAGATGCTGCACACAGGTTTCCCAGGGAGCCCGGCACCTAGTAAGTGTTCAGCACGTGGCAGCATGACGTCCTGTCATCACCGTGGTAATTGGGAAACTTGCCTCTGCATAACCAAGACTGTCTCGCCATAGACAGAAGAAGCCAGACCACATTCAGAAGATCACTTGTTTGATTTTACAACGAGGAGTAACTCCTACTGAGAACAGAAGGCTCAGAGTCCCTGTGACTCCTGCATTATCTCCCTGCAGACACACCAACAGGGAGCCATCAAAAATAATCAGTGACGAGCCTGGGGGGCCTGGGACAGAAACACGAAGAGTTAGGGGTTTTGAATAGTTACTGTCAACACACTGGGAAGAAGATGCATCAGCTTTGCCACTCTGGGCACAAGTGGCTCCAACGGCTAAGCTCTCTCTACCCCGAGAGAGGCTTTGAATGAAACTTGCAATGTTTGCCAGCAGGAGTCCGAGCTTCCCTGACAGAGCAAACCTTCTTGGAATGGCACAAGCTCACCATGGATGTGTTAATAGATTCAATCAGGCCCCAGCAGAGCCAGTCCCCTGTCTGCCTTCTCAGCTGGCTTTGCCTCTCCCTTGGGAGGAATTTGGTGCTGTTTGACTTCTCAGAGGCCAACTTATGCTGCTATTCCTAGTTCTGGGGAGTGGGAAGGGAGCTTCAAGTCAGCCCCCGAAGATCATTTGTACCTAAACACTCAGCACAGTGTCAGAGTGCTTGCATCTCTTCAAGTTCAAAAGTTGCATGTATAATTGAACTCATTTTTTTGAAATTACATCATGCTTCTGCATAAATAAATAGCACCAGCTCCCACCGTGGGATACACTACTCTGTGGGGATCACTGCATGAATCAGTTTGCACAGGGTGTCTTACTCAGTCCTAGAGATAAAACCGTGTGGAATATCACTTAGCCATGAAAAGGCTGAACTACTTACTAATCCATGCAAAAGCTCAGATAAGTTTCAAGGGAATTATTATGCCAAGTGAGAAAAGCCAATCTCAAAATATTACATATGAGGTATGATCAAAACATATGGTGAATGTGTAGATAAAAAAATTTTATTACAGTGAAAGACACATTGCCATGAATCCCCCTCAAAATACTCCCTCTCACTTTGAACAGACTTATCCCACTGTTCTTGCCACTTTCTGAAGCAGTTCTAGAAGTCCTCTTTCGTGAGTGTCTTTAGTTGTGCTGTCATGGCTGCCTCAATGTCCTGAATCATTTTGACTTTGAGGAAGAGCCAGAAGTCGTGGTGCCAGATCTGGTGAATAAGGTGGATGAGGACACACCATAATGTTTTTATTTGACAGAAATTGCCGTATACCAGAAGCCATGTGTGACATGGAGTGTTTCCGTTATGATCACAAAATACAATGAATGCTGCTGCCGAGTGCCAGACAATGGAAAGGCAGGGATCTTCAATATGGGAAGTGGCACGTCAAAACTTAGTAACAGTGTGTGACAAGTTTCACCTTGCTCAGTGCAGTCAGTCAGGTGTGAGATACAGTTGAGAGAAGGTGTGTTTTAAAGTGTGCCATAAATCATCCTCCATCATGACAACGCTCGGTGTCACACATCCCTTCTGGTAGACGGCAATTTCTATCAAATAAAAACATTATGGTGTGTCCTCATCCACCTTATTCACCAGATCTGGCACCATGTGACTTCTGGCTCTTCACCAAAGTCAATCAAAATGATTCAGGACATCTAGGCAGCCATGACAGCACAACTAAGACACTCACAAAAGAGGACTTCCAGAACAGCTTCAGAAAGTGGCAAGAACAATGGAATAAACGTGTTTGAAACAAGGGGGTATATTTTGAGGGGGATTAATGGTAATGTGTCTTTTACTATAATAATTTTTTTTTTAATTTAAACAGTCACCATATTTTGTGATCGTACCTCATATATATGCTTACGTATATATGATACATAATATATGTACATGCTTATGTATGTTTATATAGAAGTGAAATGAATGCCAACAATTGTACAAGGAACAGAAGGGGAAATTAGGATTAGTTTATTATTATAAGGCACTTGCACCATCTATGAAGCAATGCAGTATTATTTGAAAGTAGACTTGGATTCCCTGTGAATGTAGAGCAAACTCTAGGGAAATGACTAACAACAGAAAAAAAAAAAAAGTATAACTAATGTTTTAAGAAAGGAGAGAAAACAGAACCATATAAATGCTGAGTTAAAACCACAAGAGTCAGAATAATAAAGAACAAAGGTAATAAGTAGAAAACAGTAATAAATATGGTAGATACTAATCCAACTATATCAACAATCAATTTGAACACCAAATGGTCTAACTACACCAATTAAAAGACAGAGATTGTCAGAGAGTGGATCAAAAAACAAGACCCAACATTATGTTGTTTGCAAGAAACCCACTTTAAATATAAAGACACTTAGGGATTAAAATTAAAAGTGAATGGATGAAGAAAAATATACCTAACACTAATATGCTAACTAAAATATGCTAACACTAATCAAAAGAAAGCGGGAGTAGTTATATTAGTTTCACACAGCGCAGACTTCAAAGCCAGGAAAGTTATCAAGGATCACTTAATGGTGAAACACAGAAAACTTTCCACCAAGATTAGAAACAAGACAATGATAGTCATTATTCAAAATTGTACTGGATGTTCTAACCAAGGCAATAAGCAATAAATAACTACTGGGAAGGGAAAAGTAAAGCTCTTGTATTTTATACCAATATGTACAAAATCCAAAAGAATATACAAATAGAATTATTAGGAGAATTCAGCATCACTCTACATACATGTCAATATACAAAAGCAATTGCACTTTGTATGACAGTAATGAGTAACTAGAAATTGAAATGCAAAGAATTCATAATATTTACAATATCAGTAGAAATATCAAATGTCTAGGAATAAATCTAACAAAAGACATGCAAAACATCTATGGAGAAAAATACAAAACATTACAGAAAATTTAAAAGTGCTTGATAAATGGAAGGATGTATCACATTCATGGATAATAAGAGTTGTTATTGGAAAGATGTCAATCTTCCCAAATTGACGTATAGATTCTATCCAATCTCATCAAAATCCCAGATCTCTTTGTTGAAACTGACAAGCCGGTTAAAAATATATGTGGGGAAACAAAAGCAAAAGGAGAGCCATCACAGGCATGGGAAGATGCAGAGGACTAGAGGGTCACAGGACCAAAAGTAGTGACTCTTTGTGAAGGTAAGTACTTAAGACAACGTGACACAGTCGTAGGATAACCGGTTTCCCCCACTCGGTACTGCTGACATTGGGGATGGATGTTTCTTTATTATGGGGCTGGCCTGGGCGAGGTAGAATGTTTAACAGCATTAGATGCCAGTAGTACACACACACACACACACACACACACACACACAAGACAACAATAAAACTGCAAAATGTCCCCTAGAGGGGGCAAAATGACCCCAAGCTGAGAACTACTGGAATAAACAAGGAGAGCCCATAAAATGAAATGGAAAATGAAAAACAGACCCCACATATCTGGTTCTTTTATTTATAACAAAGGCAACATTGCTTTACACTGTAGACAAAACTCAGTTCCAAACGATCTATAGATCTAATTGTGAAAGGTGAAAATTACGACAAAGTGTCTAGGTGACAATATAAGAGAATATCATCACAGTGCTGGCTGGGCCAGACAAAGATTCCTTAAACAGAACACATATTGCGGAAACCACAAAAGGGAGAAGATGATATATTGGACTTTATTAAAAGTAAGAACTTCTGTTCAGCACATGACACATCAGAGAGTAAAAAGACAAACCACAATGTTGGAGATGATATTCCTCATACAAATATCTGACAGGGGCTCCTGACCAGAATAAATAAAGAACTCACGCAATAAGGAAAGGCGGACAACTCAGTAGAAAAATTGGCAAAAGACTTGAGACGCTTCTCAAAAGAGAACATCCACGTGGCAGTAAACATGCGAAAAGGGGCTCAGCCTCATTAGCCATCAGGGGAATGCAAATTAAAACCACAGTGAGGTACCAGGGCAATTCTATCAAATGGCTGAAATGGAAGTCAGAAAATGCCTCGCGCTGGGCGGATTTGGAACTGAAACGCTCATACGACGCTGGTGGGTGTGCATATTGGCACAAACACTTTGGACAAAGGTCTGCAAGGCCCCTGAGAGCAGACCATCGGCTGCCCCACGCTCCAGTGCCCTTGGGCTGTTGGTGAGAAGCCCAGGTCACTTTCACAGGCCGGGCGCCAATTCCCAGCCTCAGTGACTGTTTTCCGCCGAAGGCTCACACCTTCTCCAAGGAATGACTTTGTTGATGGGAGCCTCCTCACCTGGAAATGCCCAACCCTTGGGGTGGCCCACAGCCAATACTTAACTGGTTAAAAGTTACAAAAGTCCCCAGGGTTCCACTCTCCAGTGTCATTCACCCCCCAGAGCACCCCAAGGATCAGGCTGTGGTGGACTCCAGAGGAAGGCACAGGGTGGCTTGTCTTCTTCCCCGCCTCTCCTCTCACTTCCATAGAGGAACCTGCAGAGAACGCTTTCTATGAATTATTTGCACAGCAATACTTATCTCTCTGCTTCTGGGCAATGTGACCTAAGACGCTCAGCAACTCCACTCCTAAGTGGAATCCTGCCCAACAGACAGGCGTGCACCAGGGAAACCGACAAGGGTTCTCACAGCAGCACTAGTGAGAGTGGGCACCCCGGACGGCCGCGACAGGGTAACGGCTACATCCCAAGTTCTTCTCATGGTGGAATATCACACTGCAGTGAAAGGGAACGCACTACAACTACACAGCATGCAAGCCTCCCACCCACAATAAGGAGTGAAAGAAGCTGGCTACCAGCCAGGCTGGAAGAAACTATCCCGGTTCTCCCTAAACTCCCAGACTTCCTCCTTCAGCCAGCCCTAGGCTTGTCCCAGCTCAGTCACTCATCCAGCAGATGCTCACCGAGCACCTGCTCTGGGCATGAAGCTGTGAGTAAGACAGGCCTGGCCCTGGATCTCAGGAGCTAACAGCCCAGGCAAGGACCACACCTAGAAAAGAACCCATCCGTTCACCTGGGAGGCCTGTGGAGCACAGGTGAAATGTTTATTCAGAAACACTTGCAGAAGGAGAATCCGTTGATGGTAACTTACAATACTAGAACGGAAACCAGGAGTTGCTGAAGACTGAGACTTCCTGGTTGTGTTTCCCAAAGAAAACCTGCAGGCCATGTACAGGATGTCGGCAGTGGGCAGCAGAGACGGAGGAGCAGCGCAGCCCCGACTTCACCTAAACCCCCAACTTTTGTGCCCCAAAGGAAGAGTTTGCACCAGTTGAATTTCCCTCCAGCCTGCCAGGGTATTGCCTCAGAGTTCTATTGAATTCTGTTTAAAGAAAGTAAATATGACATTTCTCATAGCCCTGTGTTTGTGTATACGAGCCCTCTGTGCAGCACCACGTGTCCCGGAGGAAGACACGCAGAGAGGGACGCTGCCACCCCAGCAGCTGACTCGGGAGACACAGAGTGAGGGGAACTGGGACTAAACACGGGCACTTCACGTGTTCCACAAACTAGTAGGAGAATCTCATGAAAGTGCTGACCCAACCCTTTTCTGACCTACAAAAATGGCAAGTTAACAAGGTTGTGCTTAACGAGCTCCAAGCATGAAGCTCGTGTTCCAGGTGGGCGGCAGAGCACTCAGGAGGTCCCTCAGCCAACCACCTCTGACCACTCCCGAGAGGGGTCCTTCCCACTGGCAATGCCTCAACTAGCCACACAAAGGCCTCCAGGGCCCATGGACTGAGACGGCCCAATGGCCCCTGCATTCCCTAGACACCCCCCCCACAACTAGAAGGGTGATGCCCCCAAACGAGCACACGGGGCCCAGAGGTCAGGAGGGAGTTCAGAGGAATGTCCTGCTTTACTACAGACATGGCTCTGACCGTGCCTCTGCGAGCGGCTCCACCCACGACACCCGCAAGTCCAGTGCCCCTGCCACCAAGCCACGATGAGTTTTATACCCAGCTGATAATGACAGGATATTCTTGTCAGGGAGTGGAAATGCAACTGATTTTCACCTCCTTCCTCATGAATATAATATTGTGTGTGTGTGTGAGTCTGTGTGTGTGTGTGTGTGTGTGTGTGAGAGAGAGAGAGAGAGAGAGAGAGAGAGAGAGAGAGAGAGAGAGAGAGAGAGAGAGAGAGATCGGCTGTGGATCAGGAGACTGAATAAAGAAGATGGCCCTCACAAAGCAAGTGGGCAATCACCCAATCCACTGAGGGCCTGCAAAGAGCAGAGAGGCAGGAGACAGGTGAGTTCCCTGTCTGCTTGAGCTGGGACGTGCACCTTCTGCTGCCCTTGGACACCGGTGCATCTGGTTCCCAGGCTTTCAAACTGACTGAATGACACCCCACTTGCCTGGTCCTCCCACTTGCAGATGGCAGGCTGTGGGATCATGAGTCCTCCAAGATCTCATGAGGCAATTCCTATGGTAAATCTTATGTATACATACACACACATGTACATATGCATATACCTCCTATTGGTTCTTTTTCTCTGGAGAAACAGAATAGCCCTATAATAGCCCTAATATACTGAGCTATTAATTAGGAAGATCTAAATAAATCCTCTGCCCTACTTCCCTTTCAGTTGAAAAGTCAAAATGTATATTCATTAAAATGTGGTTCTCAGAGTGTCCCCCACTGTGTCGCTGTTAGGGGGATTTATCTACATTTCCTGATGCTTGAATAAAATCATGGGTTTTGCATCTCTCTCTCAAGGAAGACCTTAACATTCATGCAATTCAAATCGCCATTCTGCGGTCTGTAATTTCAGTGACAACTGTCCCCTTAGCGTGTATGTGCACCACTAATCAAAGACTGCAGCACGGGGCTGAAGGATGGGAAGATGAACCTCCAAAGTGGCAGTTAGGAATCCGCTACAGCAGCAGACTTCAAACCGAATCCAAGAGACCTTGTTAGCTGAGTATACATTAACCCAGAGGTGTAGGGAAGAAAGAGTTGTCATGACACAAAAATATTCGCCTCTGAGGGACTGTCAGCATATTAGCCCCTTTCAAACATCCCTGCCCACTTACCTCCAGCTCCTGCACTTGCCATGGCGCCAAGGTCTTTATCAGCCAGCTCCTTCCATGAGAGGCAGATGTGGGCAGCCCCTAAAAGGACAAGACAAATGGGTTTCAAAGGAAATGTGCAAATCTTGCAAATGATGCAGGATTTTATGAAGTAGATAACCACACTTTTGGAAAACATAGAATCTTGTGTGGAGGCATTCACATGTGAGGATATGGCAGAGCCAAGAACTGAAAAGAAAATTTACAAGAATGATGACACAGGCGTTTTAGAAAAAAAAATTATTTGAATTGAGAAACATTCTTGGCAGAGTGGTTACAGTAACTTTATAATGGGCAATTAACACAACCCAAATGTCTGTCAAGAGGAGAATGGGTAAATAAATTGTGGTACATTCATAGCATGAAATAGTGTAATGAAGAGTGAGCTGCAATGAACAGCAACCTGTGTGAACACTGCATCCTTTGTGCTGAGCGAAAAGCCAGGCAGAAAAGAGCCCATAATGGTGGTTCCACTTATATGAAGTTCAGGGGCAGGGAAAACAGGTCTATGTAAGGAAGTCCTCCTGGGGGAGGAGTTACTGAGTGAGGAGCACAAGAGAAGACCCTGGGATGCTGGAAATGTCCCACAGCTGGATCTGGGTGGTGGCTACAGGGATGGAACCACCCGAAGGTTCGTGGAGCTGAATACTTAAAGCACATGCACTTTATTGTAAGTTACACTTCAGTAAAAAAAAAATTTAAAGTATTCTTGCACAACTGATGAGGCCCTGGAATGACTCTTGAAGAATGTCCTCTTCTCGATGGTTCTATGAAAGCATAAAATAAAGAATAGTCTATTGTACTCTTGTCCAAACTTGTTAGAAGAATTCTACAAAAAAGCAACACTTGCCAGTCACCAAAGGACAAATACCGTGTGATTCCACTTATATGAGTACTAAAGTAGACAAATTCATAGAGACAGAGAGTAGAGTGGTGATTGTGGGGGGCTGGGGGAGGAGGGGAATAATGGGGAGTTAGTGTTTTACCCAGTTTGGGAAAATGAGAAAGTTCTGGAGATGGATGGTGGTGATGGTCGCACACTAGTATGAATTGCTTAATGTCACCGAACTATCCACTGAAAAATTGTAAATTGTATGTTATGTATATTTTACCACAACAAAAAAAATTTGGAAAAATCAAGACATTCTTTATCTTAAAATCAGCTCATAGTTGTGATTATTACCTAGATATTAAAGATAAGCTTACCTTCCTAATTTTCATTATTTTACGACAAAGTTAAAATCAAATTTTTATGTTTTTGCTTTGTTTCTCTTCTGTTTTGTTTTTAATCCTTAATAATAAACATGCAAGCACCCATTGTAAGTAAAGTCACCAAAGAGACCTTCTGCCAGAGGCCAAGTACCTTAGGATCACAAAGACCTACAGTGACAGAAGCCAGAATCTGAGAGATCTGCCTGGATTTAATTAAAATTTCTTTTTCTTAAAATGTATTTGAACTATTTCCAAAAAGCCTGTATGATACAGAGCAACATGCAAGCTTATCTGTGACATATACCAAATTAGGACACAGGTGAGTCTGTGTTTGTGCAAACCTTCGAATAGTTTCCCCACTACTTCCGTACAAAATTTAATCTCCTTGAACCCATGAGTGGTGAAGAAGGCTGTAGTTCAGCATCGCACATTTTCAACATTCGCTGGGTTTGCATTCTACTCACACATAAAATCACCCAAGGAAGCATAGGGGACAGACCTACGTAGCTCTCTCAACCACACTCCAGACAAGAGCGGGAGCACCGGTGCAGGGCCACACACCAAACATCTCCAGCAACGCTGCTGCTAACCTCAGTGTTAAGCGGGAATCCAAGGGGCC
This sequence comes from Rhinolophus ferrumequinum, assembly GCF_004115265.2. Lineage (NCBI taxonomy): Eukaryota > Metazoa > Chordata > Mammalia > Chiroptera > Rhinolophidae > Rhinolophus > Rhinolophus ferrumequinum. The sequence goes on from NC_046306.1 coordinate 2,534,292, forward strand.
ACTCTGGCAGCCCTTCTGAGCACCTCATTTGCATTACCTCATTTAAACCCTTAACACAAGCTCAGGAGGCAGATGGTGTTGTTATCCCATTTTACAGAGGCTGAAACCGAGGTGAGGAGGGGCGAAGTAACGGGCGGAGGCCACACAGCTACTTAGCGGGAGAAGGGAAAGAGAAGCATCAACCGAGTCTGGTCTAAACCACTGCACCAGGCCACCTCGGGCAACGCCTCATCGTGAAGTTAAACCACACCACGGCGAGCGTGGCACTCGCAGTCTGAGGCTGCGTCTTGAAAAGCAATGTTACTAACCGTTGTTGGCGAGGCCGGCTGCATGGGGTGCAACCTGCAGCCACCCCGGGCGCCCACTTGGCTCTGCTGCCACCGCCCTGACACTCCTGGCAAGTTCGGAACAAGGGCCTCGGGGACGGGAGCCTGTACGGAGCGCCGCAAAGTGTTGGTAATTCACTTTGGAAAACAGTTCCTAATGCTCCTGTTTGAAACTCACTGGTTAGTCTCCTTGCGGAGACAGGGAGACTTTCTGAAAACATTTACAGTTCACACCTACGTTCCTGGGCGTCAGAACAGTCTTCACGTCCGCACCGAAGCCCAGCGCAGAGGTAAATTTGACGTTGAGGCTGACGGAACACGCCAAGTGCCCACGGCAACCTCTGGGGGGCGCTGTCCCGCTGCCGCCAGCTCATCACGGCTCCCTCTGGGCGACCCGGCCCGCCCCACCCTCAGTCGTCCTCTGTGTGCCGCTCCGGCGCAGGGGTCACTGCAGCACGTAGCCAGCAGGTGACCGGAAAGCCGGCCCCAGGGTGTGGGAGGCTGCTCGGCCCTCCCCGTCCTGGACTGGAACTTCCGCCAGCTGCCCCCGCAGTCGGGGCCATTGTCAAGGATTCGGCCTCCAGCGAGCAGAGCGCTGTGGAGACCGGGTGTGCGTGACTGAGACCCGTCAAGGCTTCAATAGAAACTTTAAGGTCCTGGCCCGCGGGGCAGACACCTACGGGCCTTGCAGCCACCCACCGAGACAAGCTGCAAGTGAGCAAGTTCCCTTGCTTGTTAAGCCCGCCGCCTACCAGTCTGGAGCGGCCGCTCCCCTCAGGGTCTCCTCGCCCGCCCTCGAAGTGCGGCCAGTCGCCCACTTCGCGCGGGAACTCCGGAGGTTGAGAACCAACAAGCTCCGCCCCCTCCTGACAGAGCAGCGTAATAGCCAATCAGCTCAGCCCGTTCCTGCACACGTGGTCCCGCGCAGCCGCATGCAGTGATCCTCCTCGCTCCAGCTCGGCCTTGCTTTTTCAGGGGACATGCGGCCTGGAGGATGTGACAACTATAGCCATCTTGCTGCCTTGACCAAGAGCAGGTCTGAGAACAGAACCAATGAGAGCAGTAGCCCTGGGGACATGGGCTGTTGTTGAACCGTCAAGGTACCTCCGTAGTATGCAAATGGCGGCCACCGAGGCGCGGAGTTTCCCTCCACCAGCTGGTCACCCAGCCTGTCGGGTGGACGTCCCGGTGTCTTCCTATGATCCGCCTCGTCCAAACGGACAGGTGCTGCAGGTGAAATATCCACTCTTCTGGATTTTGAAGACGAAAAAAAAGGTAAAATATCACATTTAATTTTTTTTTTTTACATTGATTACGTGTTGAAGTGGTAATAGTTTGGACATATTAGGCTAATAAAAATTAAAGTTAATTTTACCTCTTTGTTTTTACGGAGCTACTAGAAAATTTAAAATTATGCGTATGGCTCCTGTTATATTTCTATTGTAAAGCATCACTAGATAAATAAACGAGTAAAGCAAATATAAAGGGTGACCATATGATATTTTTATCCAACCAGGACAGTCGTGACAGCACAAGTGGGCACTCTGAATTATTAAACTGGAACAAGAGGTGTAAACCAGGACATATGCTTACCTTGATAATAAATCAATCAATATGATTATTGAAAATGTAACAGAAACAAAAGATCACTCTGGTAACTTCAACTGTTTTTTAGGGATGCAGGCCAGTGAAAAGGGAGCGCCTTTCTGCCTACTGGCTCTGGATAGGTTAGGTGTGAGGCCTCAGGGTGGACTTTGCAGAGAATACAAATGCTCCTGGAGTCTGGAGTTCCAGGACAAATCTGAGGAAGGGGCAAGAAACATGGAGTGGATCAGAGGAGCTCCCCAGGGAAGGGGTAGGGGTAGTCAGAGCGCATTTTAAGGGCAGTGACACCTACTATTCCATTAGAAGTTGTTTAAGTTTTAACTTTATTCCAATGCAAGTTCCTTCCCCTGCTTCCCACCATTCACAACTGTAGTTTAAAAAAAAAGTTTGCTATATTCACATACATTATGTGTGAATGGGATCAATTTATAAAACTGGTAAGGAAGTTAATTTTTTTCCATCTGGATCAACATGGAGCAAAGCAGTCCACATTGAAGAGCCACCCCCAGGGTGCAAAGGCATCAGGAGGAGGAACCCCCCCGCCTGGCCATGGACCCACCCGCAGACCACTCTCCACCCACTGGAAGACAGGAGGATTTTTTCTTTGCAGAATATGTGATGGGGGCTGGCCCTGACCTTACCAACATCTCTGCAGATGAAGAAGTCACAGTCAACACCAGGAATATAATAGCAAAGATGCAGTAATAATGGGAAAATAATACTCTGAGAATTATTCAGTAATTTCCAACTACAATAGCTCTTCCTTCAGAAATACTTAAGACTGGCATCTATTTTGCTCTGGAGAGAACACTCCTTATTAGGGCAAAGAGAAAAGGAAAACAGTAATACCCAAAGCGAGGCAGAAAATGAAAAGCCTCAAGCTTCTTCCAGCATAGAGAATGCAATTTCTCTATGCTGCTTCGAGAACAATTAGGCTCTACCGCGTATTCCATAAACAGCCGCTGTGGACCCACATGTTTTATCCCCCTCATTACAACATCAGTGTGTGCTGCTGAAAATGGCCAATTCTATAGCCAACAATCTTCCCCCAGGGAAGTACCTGGGCCTCATTGCTGCAGAAAATGCTTTACAAACAGCATTGGGTTTCCTTCTGCATTCCTCAGGCCTCTGCCCAAGATGTGACCTGAGCTGATTCTTACAGAATCCATGTAAAGAACTCTTTTGCTTAATCTAGTCCAAATTCATACTGCTTTATTCCAAGGTTATATCCCTGAGGAGTTAAATATGCCACCTCCCCTCCTATCAACAATGCATCTGGTAATCCACTGTTTAACATTTAACTAGCCATCAACCTAACAACATCTAGGGGACCTGTGTTACATTTCAGGCTGTGCTGTGAAGTCTACATGCAGGTTTTCATTTTATCTTCATTATAACATTGTCGGGTAGGTATTTATTATCTTCATTTTACACACAAAGAATAGAGACACAGAGAAGTTAGGTAACTACCTTTCCAAAATGGAAGAGCAAGTAGGAAGAAAGCCAGGTCTCCTGGCTCCTAACTGCCTGCTTGTAACCCACACTAGGACACTTCCCAACACAGGCCCCTTGTTAGTCATCTATAAATCTATTTGGAATATTCATTTGTTCGTTCATTGACTTAACCTTGACTAGGTGCTTGCAGCTGATATGGATACAAACATAAATAAAATCAGGCCATTTATTTCAAGAAATTCATGGTTTGGCTGAGAATCCTTTTGAAATGCAAAGGGTCAAACCTTCATTTATTTGTTTTCTGATTCTGTACTGAGTTTACCCATATTAGGTTTTTGTGTTTTATTTGTTTGTTTTCTCTGAGCTTGGAGGCAGAAAGACCTGCAATCACAGACTGTAATTTTTTCATTGTTTCATTTTCTCTCTCTTATGTTTTGGATTTGGAACCAACTTTTCTGAAAAGTCTTCCATTTGCATCTGTCACTGCAAATATGCAAATCCCAAACCAATGGGAAAGTGGGAACCCGTTACTTGACATCAGTATGTTTTACCGATTTCAAACTTTATGTTAGCCAGTATATGTAGACCAGACATTCTAAAGAGGAAGTTCAGGCTAACATGAGTTTTGTTTAACTTGTACAGTGTTTTATTTTGAATGGAATCAGTGTTTAAAAATTAGGAGATTTCATATAGAAATCCAGATTTCTGGTTCCTTTTGGAAAACTAGAAATTCTATTAACAAAACATTGAACCCACATGTCCACATGGCAACAAGGGCCAGGGCTGAGTAGCGACCATCCTCTTTAGTAGGGCACGTCCAGTTCCCCACACGCCCCACTGCTCCCTATAGTGCCCCCGTCCTGAGACTGAGTGTGCCAGTTGCCACTAAGCATCTCACCTACACTGTTGTTTTCTTATGGTATGAGAATATTTCTGTATCTATGTCTTTAATCAAAGATGGAAGGTAAAGCTCAAGATTTATGATTATTTTTATATCTAATCTGCCTTGTTCATTTACTTTACCTGATCCCTGTAAATATGGCTCTGACCCATGGGGTAAACAAATTACATTCCAAGTCAGACCAAGAGGACCATGCACAACTCAAGTCTGTCCGTGGAGCATAAAAGCATGTGACTGAAAACCCCACACATCCCACATATATCAGTTATCTACTGCTGTGTAACAAACACCCCCAAAACTCAGTGGATTAAAACAACCATTTATTTGGCTCTTGATTTATAGGTCAGCAGTTTGGGTTAGACTCAGCCAGGTCGCTCTTGTACTCTCATTCATGCATCTGTGGTCAACTGGAGGTCAACTGGAGGTCAGTGGCCTACCTCACACGCCTGCAGGTTGGCTGGCTATTGGTTGAGGCTTTCAAGGTAACTGGCTTGCGTCTTTCATCATCCAGCAGACTAGCCCCGGTTTGTTTGTGTGTGGTTGGGGGTGGGGGGTGGGAGGTGTAGGGTTCCTGTGTTAGTCTGCTCAGTTTGCCATAACAGAATACCATAAACTGGGTGGCTGAAAAACAGAAATTTACCTTCTCAAGGTTCTGAAGGCTGGAAGTCCAAGATCAAGGTGCTGTGAGATCTCGCTTCATGGCTTGCAGTGAGATCTCACTTCATAGCTTGCAGATAGCTGTCTTCTTGCTGTGTCCCACCCTATGTGGCCTTTCCTGTGTGCACAGAGAGGGAGCAGCTTCTGGGGTCTCCTCTGCTTCTTCCAACAACACCAGGCCTTTTGGATCAGGGCTGCACCCTTATGACCTCATTTAACCATAAGTACCCCCTCAAAGACCCTATCTCCAAATATGGCCACGTTGGGGATTAGGACTTTGACCTATGGATTGTAGGGGAACACAGTTTATTCTGTCACAAGGCCCAAGAGCAACCAGAGGCAAGCCCCTTGTGTAACATTCGCTATTTTTTCATTGGTCAAAACAAGTCCTGTGGCCCAGCTCTGAGCCATTGTGGGAGGGGACTTCCCACATGTATGGACACAGGGAGGCAGGACAGATGCGGGACGGTGACAACAACCCACCAGACCCCAGACCACTTCCCTTGAACTGCTACAGATTTTAAACCAATGTATTTTAAATCGATGCAGCGGCAGTTACGGTGCCTCACTATCCCACATCCACTTCTGGTCTGCTGATCGTCCTAAGCAGACCATGGACACCCCTTCCCTTCCAGTGGCTGAATGGGCACAGACCCAGAGCTGGACTGGGAAAATGGAAATGTTTGCTGGGAGTACTTAGAAGAAAGGTTTCCATACTCCAAAGAAAAAAACAGGAAGAGACGGTCCCTCTTCTGCTGGCGAGTGTCGTGTCCGGGTGCAATGCATGAACAGCTGCAGCCACCTTACTGTCCCTTTGAGGATGAAGCCAACACTCAGAGGGAAAGGGAGCTCAGAAAAATGCAGATAAAGGCTCCAGAGACTGATGTCCACGCCCGGATCCCACGCTGCATCTAGCTTTTTGTTGCACGGCATCATAAATGTGCTTGTTGTTTAGTCCGAGTCGCAGGGTTCTGTCATTTACAGCTTAATGCATACCCACCAACACGGGTACTGATTGGATTGGTCAGCCCACACAGACTTCTCGGGGAGCCTGGAATCCCATTCTCAAACTGGCTTTAGGCAGGCGCCTGTGTCTGCTTCCTCCTCTGAAAAAGCAGGAAATGCCTGTTCTCTAAGCCTCAAGCATGAATTTATGATCAGATGAGATGATGCATGTGAAAACATTTCAAACTGAATAAATTGTCAAACCAATGTAAAGAAAAGAGAAAACAGCATCTTTAAGGATGAAAGGATTGACAGCTAATAGCTAGAATTATGTTACATCAACAATCCATCCATTTAGTCACATCAGTAAGAGGCCTTGTCAAACATGTTTACTGTTAGAGACCAAAATAACCACATTCTATAGGACAGACCTCTGCTTCTAATTAACTTCTCAATTAAATAAGGACAGGCTTAGCATTGTGTGTGAGCTGAGAGCGGTTAAAAGGTGGGGGCAGTGAGCATGACCAGGTCTGTATCAGGATAATTTCAGCTCCAAGGAGCCAACACTGGATTGACTTCGAAAATAAAGAATCTATTGGCTCAACTGTGACGAGTCCGACAAGAGGGCATCTATGAAGATTACAGGTGACAGTGTCATAGTGAACCCAGCTGCCCTGTCTGTGCCCTTTGCCTCTCATGGCATCAGCCTCACATTCACAAGTGTCCAACCAGCAAGTGCTAGGTGAGGATCACACCTGGCGTCGTTGCACTTCGCTGTGGAAAAAGCATGAATTTGTTCAGTGCACATGTTTAAAATACATACCAATTCTTGATTTGAGATTCCTTCCTTTTTCAATATATTGGGAGCCTCAGGACCTGGGGAGACCCCAGACTTCTTGATCACGGAGAGGTCCTGTTTGTGCTGAGGCCCGTGCCTGAAAGCTCTCTTCCTGGAATGCAACTTGTCCCAGCCTTGCAGACGCATTTGGAAATCTGTATTACTCAGGTGGGCTGAAACGCCCCAGGAGTCAGATCCCACCTCCACATACATGAGCATATATCGGGGTACCTGAGGTGATGGCAACAGGGACCAAATCTAAATATCTCCCACAGAGATTTAAGGCAGTAAGAGAAGGCAGACCTTGTTTATGTGAATTCACCATCCCCCGCAGTGCTAGGACTGCTCATTAGATTCAGGCATTTAGAAAGAATTTTAAATTGGCCCAAGTCGTCTTGTCCTTTTGCTGACTGATTTCCCTGCACCAGCCACAGATGTTAAGACAGCGGTCATTATATCCATGGAAATACTTTTGTGCTGAATTCTATGTTGAAGGTTGACAGTGAGCTTGGTGTGTAGGGTCCAGAGACTGCTAAGTGCTAACAAGCATAAGCCATATCCCCAGGGTTTTGAACAACCATGGTCGGGTCTTTCTCAACCCCATTGAATATGGATTTCCATACAGAAGCAAGCCAGATACCAAACGGAAATCATGAGACATGCAGAAACACCGGCAAACTCCAGTCTCTAGTGAAGCAGAAAGGAGCAGCGGTCAATTAAACACTGCCCTGATGGTACACAACATCACAGAGTACACTCACCCATTGCAGAGATCTGTGCCTGTACTCCTCGGGACTGAGAGCTTTGCGCAAAAATCTTAAATATCATTTCTATTCTATTCGCTTCATCAGATCTAGGAATAAAACGCCATTATTTAAACTCATAAAATTCCTGACTTTTCACTTCTTCAGCCCTCTCCCTCATTTTATTTGAATTATTCTGTCCCACCTATTACAAGCTGGTCACAATCTGTTTGACAGCAGGAGCCATATATTTGTATTTGTATCCCCAATTATTTTGGTGTTCTGAGACCAGTTTTTTTTTCTGTGGGTGTTGGGAGGGTTTCCCCCACACCACCAGGCAATCCTCAGACACCAGCTGCTGTCCTCCAATTCCACTCAACTCTGACACTGCTTACCCTGAGATAGCGTCAGTTCCACAGGTTCAGGGCTCAGTCCTATAAGACTGCCTCCCTCCCCCACTGCAGATGCCTGTCTCACGTCCAGATTGGCACCTGTGCTTCTGACTGGCTGGCTACAATTGGAGGTTCCCACGACCCCCTCCTTGGGTTCCATTAATTGGCTAGACCAGTTCACAGAACCCAGAGAAACATGTTACTTACTAGATTATCGATTTATTGTAAAAGGATATAACTCAGGTATAGCCAGATGGGAGAAATGCACGAGGCCAGGTGTGGAGAAAGGGTGTGAAGCTTCCCTTCCCTCTCCTAGTACGACACTCTCCCATCTCCACATGTTCACCATCCTGGAAGCTCTCAGGACCTCCATCCTTTCGGGTTTTTATGGAGGTTTCTTTCCAGAGGCATAATCGATTAATCACTGGGCATTGGCAATTGACTTAATCTCCAGCCCTCTCTCCCCTCCTGGGAGGTTGTGGGGTGACACTGAAAGTTCCAACCCTCTAACCACATGGTTGGTTCTCCTGACAACCAGCCGTCATCCATAGATGCTTTCCAAAATTCACCTCATTAACATAAAAGACACCTTAATGGCTCTCATCACTTAGCAAATTCCAAGGGCTTTAGGAGCTCTGTGGCAGGAAAGGAGACAAAGACCAAATGTATATTTCTTGTTATAAATCACATCACACCAGTGCACACTCATATATGGACTCACATGGCTAATGCACAGCAACATGTAGCATACCGTCAGTGGTCAATACCTGTGGACGAAAGTTCTACCAGACTCAACACTGCCCACCCACTTGTACAAACATCCCATCGCCAAACATCACTAACATCCCACTTTTCCTAGGCCGCTGACCATGTTGTTTGTGGATGTGTCACATCCATTGTTTGACCAAGTAGAAAGTTCTAGGATAGCATTTTTCACGTCCTCTAATAAAGTCATGTCACCGTGTAACCTTTGACAATGCTGAAAAACAAAGGATAACTAGAGGGGGTTTACTTTATCATTCCTAAACTCTCAAATAGCAAAAGGTTTCTTTTTCATAAGACTTAAAAAAATAACATTATGCCAATAAATGTGCTGACAGCTACTGTCTTTGCATGCTTGGAGAGAAAGGACAGCTCAAAAGTGAGGCGCGGTGCATTTTCTTCCAACTCCTCCTCTCCTACCCCTAAATACAGAACAGCAAAGCTTCCAGCAGCTTCCAGAGTCGCCTTTCTACCCTTCCTTTAACCTGGAAATGACGGGGCCAGGCCACACCACAGGGATTTTGTATACCTAAAATTCCATGGTGGACGTCTGATGTGCTTTTTGCCTGCCAGATGTCCGTTTCCCTTTTCCAAGTAGCAGAGTCTGAATTTCCATTATAGAACCATCCTCCCCTCTTAATGGACTGAACTTGTAATCCAGCTCCAGAGGTGGACGTTGGACCTCAGCCTGGCCAACGACAGCATGCCCCTGGCCAGTGATGTGTTCAGAGATGCCAGCGTGACAGAAGCCAGGCAAACGAGATGCTTAATGCTCTTCCCAATGGGGTCGCGAAACTGGGAAGATGTGACTGGAGCTGCTGGTGCCCACCGTTGTCACCAGGTAGAAAGAGCCTGCAGGGAATGACGCTGACCCAGGGGACAGCAGAGCTGAGACAGGAGGACGGATTCCTGAACACACCGCTGTGCCCCGATCAGCCAGGCCTGAGAAGTCGGCCTTTGCCTTTTCCATCTTATAGACAATACAGTCCTCCTAAAAGGAATGTGAACCTAGTTCTGAGCTGGATTTAAGTAACAGGAACTGGAAGACTTTATGAACAAAAAAAGAGCAGTTTCTGTAGAGAAGTCCAGAGAAAGATCTTTTAGGGAAAATAAATCAATTAAACTTTGTAAACAAGCTAATTAGATCACGGATGAGGCTGTTTCCATGCAATCCTTTTTAACAAACTCAGTTTAATTTGGTGTCTTTACAGTTGTGTCTACCCTACACAGTGTCTACTGTGAAGGTATTTATCTGTGTTATTCTGAAACCACCATCGTCATTCTAAAATCAGCCTGGTTCTCTATCATACAAAGGGACCCATGGGGACATGTGTCCTCATTAACCAATGGTTCTCCCGAATTCCTGGTCTGAAGCATTCCATTACTATTTCCCAGCAATGACAGATGAAAGTGTGGAGAACATTATGGTGCAATTAGTGGTTGGCCCAAGAAAGAATTATTCTGTGCGTCTTTGTATAATTGATCCAGAGACTTTTGATTATTTCCAGTGATTCTGAGGCTCTACGCATACACTGCTTCTCTGTGGCAGAAAAGGTGATTGACTGCTGTATTTTCTGCATGTTTGAAGAGGCCTGTGCGTGCTAGTGGCATCTAGCTGATGTGATACCTAGTTGCCAGCGCAGCTCATGTTGGATATAAGCCGCTTTGGATCAACTTCAGTTAATTCAAAGTAATTCAGTTGTTCTTGAATGATAAATCTGAAGAAAAGAGAATCGGTCCAGGTTACCTTCCATCCCCAAGGGAGTTACAGAATGGGATAACAGAATAAACGCACTTGTGGTGGCAAGGATCAATAAAACAGTCGAAGAACATTTCTAAGCATTGAAAATACAAAATCCCATTTTGAGCCTTCAAAATGAAAGGGTCTCAAGGACCTAAAAGAATTAATGAAAGTACAGAAGAGGTCTACAACTGTTATGCGTTCTGGTGGGCTCATTTTTTTCTAGAAATAATTTAGCATATATTTTTTATCTAAAAGATAAAAGTTGTTTTAAAAATAACCACAATACCATTATCACACATAATAAATGACAATAACTTTTTAATATTGCCGAATATCCAGTATTAAAATTTTCTTTCTTTCCTTTTTTTTTTTTCTTTTTTTTTTACAATTGGCTTATTCAACTTAGGATCCAAACAAGGCCACACCTTGCAGTTGGCTAATCTCTCTCTCAAATCTCTCTGTTGGTTCTCCCTCCTCTCTTTTTCATTTCTTGACAGTTTGTCTGTGATGTCATAGAGTTCCCCATATTCTAAATTTTGCTGATTGCATCCCTGTGGTGCCATTTAATGTGTTTCACCATCCCCTGTCTTCGGGTTCAATATTTTGCCAAGGAAATTCCATAAGTGGTGTCATTTCCATGAGGAGCCACATGCTGTCTGGTTGTTTCTCTTTTTGTGATGCCAGGAGTCATTGGGGGTGGCTGCATGGTTCAGTGATTGCATTTCAGTTTGAAAACTTGGGACTTTCTAATTCCATCATTCTGTCCTCATTGTTGAGCTGGAACTCTTCAATATAAAGGGAAATCTCTCAAGTAAACCATTTGGTTACCCTGAGGTTTAGTTGTAAAATAAAGGCAGGAAAAATGCTTGATTTTTTCTGTTTATTTACTAGTTTTCAGAATAGTGAGCCAGTCCCGTTCCATCCTTCAGAAGAAACCAGATCAATATTGTTGATTCGTTGTCATTATGTGTTTCACACTCGGACTTCAACAACACCATGTGTTTTAATCCGCTGTTGTCATTATTCTTACCGATGTCCCACGTGCGTCATCTCTGGCCAGGGGAGCCTAGTCAAGCTGGTTCCTGAGCCCTCTAACCTGACCTGGGAGCCTTTCTTCTTGTTTCTATTGATAAGATACGATGACGTGGTATCTCCTCTTGCGTTTCCCACCCCAGACCTGGAATCAGCCATTTCTCCAAAGAGCTCTGGTTTGAGTCAATGGGACATGCTTAGCACTCACAGTATGGAAGATAAAAGCTGCTAAATTATTCCTGGTTTCTGGGCTTGTTCAGTGGACCAAGTAGGAAATGTGTATTTTAAGAGAAACTACACCAGGAGTCTACTGATATTTCCAATCCAAACTGAGGGTTTCAGGGTTTTTCCTTAAATCCTTTTATATTTTTCTCTTAAGCTGAATATCTTATTTACTGATGATATTCACATAATTCTTTGTTTTCTTCTGTAATTTATTTAAGTAGCTTTTAAATAGAAATACCAAAATAATGATTAACAATGTGATTACCGAAAAGAAAATTTCTTTAATGTTCTTTTTTGTCTTTAATACGTATCCCACTAAGATGTACAAACAAATTGCTATCCCTTAGAGTCACTTAAGTTAATTCCTCTCTGCGTGGACTAAGCCAACAACTCAATGCATAGGTTTGTTTCATTTTTCTTTTGATTTTGAGCAAAGGTCACATTAAAAGCAAAATCTCACCAAACCACAGATAATAATTGCTTTAACATTTTGACAGATATGTAGATATGCTTCTTGTCATTTGTGTACATGAATGTTATTGCAAAAATGGAATCATAGTTACATAGCTTTTAGATTTGCTTTATTCAGTCCAGGGCATATCATTAACCTCTTCCCATGTCATTAGAATATTTCTGAATCACTGTTTTAGCACCTTCGCGGTATTCGATCATGCGGATTAATTACAGCTCTCTGAGCTAATTCGCTATTGTTGACCATTTAAGTTGTTTACAATTTTTCACAATTTTAAACAGCACTTTGATGAATATCCTTGGGCCCAAATATGTTCACACATTCCCAAATTACTGCTTTAGCATAAATTCCCACGAATGCATTTGCTGAGCCAAAAAATAAAAACTAATATAATCACTTTAAGACTTTTGCTTCATGCAGCTAAATCGGTCTCCTGATGTATTTGAGAGTTCTCACATCCCTAAACTCTCACCAACACTGGGCATTCTAATGCGTTTTTCAATTTGTCTAATTTGAAAGGTAATATAGCGTGTGCTTGTTGGTTATGTAGACATTTCTTTAAATGAATGACTGTAGGTATTCATCATTCACTCTTTCATTGAACAACGTTTACCATTTGCCACGCCCTGGACACAGCACTGTCCCACACAGGCACCTCCCTGCCCATGGGGCTCAGAGTCCGCAGGAGAGGAAAGCCATTTGGATAGGAAGCTGGGAAGGTGACGTGCACGCGAGGCACCATGAAGGTACATGACAGGGACACCACGCTGGGTGGGTGGGGAGGGAGTCAGGAAGAGTACAGAGGTTTGCGCTGATACCACTGGGGAAGTGAGCTATGACTGTGAGGCGAGCAGGGGTTGGGAGGGAGAAAATCCCTCAGAGAGAAAGCAGCACCTGCGAAGGTCTGACTCGCATCTTTTCTTAATATGCAATCACCCATTCATGGAAGAGGACCCCGAAGTCCAGGGATCCATCTTCTGCATGACTGTTGTAAGCAGGACCCAGGGTGCGGGGATGCGACTGTAAAGGGTGAGAAGGGGAAAGCAAGGCTTCCGCCCCTTGTCGCAGACTCCTGGCCTGAGCATGTGCGGCTAGGTCTCCATCCCCCGTGCCCGCGTGACCAACAAATGCCCCTTCATCGTCCCCTCACATTCTCCCAGCCTCACCACGTGATCCAGGTGATTTACAGCAGCTGTCCATCCTGGGCAGATTAGAAAGAGAAATCTTTATAATTACCCAAGCCTGCTGTTATTTAAATATTTACCAACATTAAACACCAAAGGGCTGTGCAAATGATCCAGGGATTCATATTGTTCTAAGCTAATATTCTTTGTACAGTATTATGCAAATTGCATAAACTTTATTTTGTTGTTGTTGCTGCAAGCAGTGTGTCCCAAGGCACCCATTCACTAAGTTGAAACAGATAAAGTTTTAATAATAAATAGTGATGATGAATAAGTCACAAAGTTTGTGCAATGCTAATGTACTCGCTCACCCTAGGGTAGTTTATTAGATAAACAAGTAACATTTCCTGATTTGCTTTTGCTCAAGTGGCGTCGTTTTCCTGGAAATGTTTGCACAATAAATTATTTCAACCCATTAGGTGTTAACGAACAAATCACATTCACTTGCAATCTGTCGTGAATTGCTAAGAATTGAGATTTAAACACTGAAATTATACATTAATTTTATTTTACAAAAACAAAGCTGGTTAAGAGAAATTAAGCTTGGCTGAAATGGGAGCAAAACAGTATGTCTGATGCTGAATATTTTAAGCCTGCAAAGGAGGCTGTGAATGGTTTCATTAATATTCAGAACACTTGGGCGTCCCTGACAACGGAAGGAGAAAATGCAAATGGCAGTGCCACGCCTTGGGAATCTCATCCATTAGCGGCCACAGGGCTGTGCAGTCGGAGAGTTTACCCAGAGATGCCTATGCAGGTTCAAGATGGGTAGGGGCCCATGCCCCTGCCTGGCATTCGGGAATTCGGGAACAGGCTCACCTGTGTCTCGGCAAGGCAGAACGGATTCCGGGCAAGCAGGTATCATCTGTCTGCTCATAACAACCTGCCTCCCTGTAGAAGCATGGTTAGAAAATATCTTGGAACAGAACAGCTGGAAACATCCTAATTGTGCACCAGAGGGCTACTGGCAAAAGGAAAATGCTGATCGTCCAAACAACGCAGGTCTCCACAGCTATGAAAGCAGAGGTACACGCAGCAGTCTGAAATCGAGTTCCAAGATATTTGCTTTTCAGTTTCTAGTGTGAATTTTGCTAAAGATAATCCTATGCACAGAAATGTGCACAAAACCATAGGTGCACACACAGGTCATGAACACCCTCGTCACATGCCCGAACGTTCCAGTGCCCAGAGGCCCCCCTCCCCATGTTCTCTCTCTCCCCCCAAGGGATGCACCATCCTAACTTCTGACATCAGAGATCACTGCTGGAACCATCCACTCTTCACGTCTGGATGCTTTCTATCAAGGTCACGTCTGGGAGACTTGTCCACGTTGTTGTGATAGCTGGAGTTGGTCCTTGCTTATTAATGGATAATATTCTGTGTGGAAAAAACACTACAGAGTATTCACTCATCCTCCTGTGATGGATTCCTGGGTTCTTTCCAATTTCAACTATTACAAGTAGTGCTGCTTTAAATGTTCTTGTACATATTTCTAGTGAACGTGGAAATCCGTGTTTTTAAAGTAAGCGTAGATAGGTATAGAGCGGGGTGTTCTGGTTCATGCACGTTGATGTGGGGGTGTAGGAAAAGGGTGGGGTTCGGGTCCATACGCCACACACACCACACCTCTAGTGGCATGTACAGAGACCCTTTCTGGGATAAAATGCTCACCATGTCTGCCTTCAGGAAGGATGTGTAAGGAGCAAGGAGATCTTTACTCTTCACTAGTTATATTTTTGTGCAATTCTAAATGTCTCCAAGGGTACGTGTTAAGTTTTCAATATAAAATTAGTAAATCAGAGGGAGGGAATATAATGAATCCAGAGTCACTGAGGTTCTAAGTGGACATGTGGTCATTAGCACATGAAATTTTATTTTCCTTCAGCTGTGCGTCCCAGGGCTAACCAAAGCTCATCTCATGGGTTTCTCACGATAAATGACTGAGAAAGCATTTGTTGACCATTTCTAGAGACCACACAAGTACCACGGCTTCATTTAAGGCTCCTAACCAGCAAAGGAAATGGGCTTTATTAGATGACCCCATTGCACTAATGAGGGAGCTGGAGGTCAGAGAGGTTGAGTGCTTTACTTGGGGTTACATGGCTAGTAAGATTTGGGGCCCCTCAGTCAAGTGCTCTTCCCACTCGTGAATGCCCACAAGAGCCTGGAACACATTGGCATCAAATGAAGCGAGGACCAGGAAGATGAAGGACACAAGTCCGGAGGTTAAGCTCCCCAGGGCTTAGAGGAGCGATCCTGGAATAAGCGTGGGGCCTCCTGCCCCCTCATCCCTAAGTGCAGCTCATGTCCTCAGTGACCCCTAAATGTCAGTGCTTTCTGCGTTACATACTTTACACCAGGATTGACAAACGTCTTCTGTAGAGAGCCAGACAGTAGGTGTTTTCGACTTTGCAGGTCCTACCTTCTCAGTCAGACTCCTCAGCTCTGCTCCACGGGAGCAGGAAGTAGCCACAGACGAGACAGAAATGGATGGGCGTGGCTGTGTTCCAGGAGTGCTTTATTTGGGACACTGAAGTCTGAATTTCATATAACTTTCACATGTACTGAAATACTATTTTTATTTTTCAGCCATTTAAAAATGCAATAACCATTTTTACTCTTAGCTCATAGGCTGTACAAAAACAGTGGGCCAGATTTGGCCCATTGGTTCCAGTTTGCCAACCTCTGCTTTAAACAGATACAAAAAAACTGTTTAAGACACAGTCACTGAACAGAAGCTTATGAATTTAAAGTCAGAATCCTTTCGGTTACAAAGCGGGAACCAAACTCAAACTAAATCAAACCAGGGAATTTATGAACCCAGAACTAAGAAGTCCGAGGGGATAGTATTCAGACATGGCTGGTTTACGAGTCTGGATGACATCAAGGTTCTCTCTCCCCCTTCCTTCATCTCCTTCTTCCTCCTTCCTCTCCTCCTCTTCCCCCTCCCTCTGTGATCTCAGTAACATCCGATTCCTCAGTCTAGACAAAACTCTTCCTCTTCACTGGCAGGCAAAATCCCATCCAATTTATCCTAAACCAACTCCATTCAGGCATCACCACTTCTGTACAACTTTCTCTCTTGGTCAGAAAAGTTCATCTCTGCTTCCTCCATTTGACACTTATCCACCAGCCATCTACTGAGCATCTTGCTCTGTGTCAGATGAGAACCAAAAGATGAACGGATGTTGACCCATCATCAGGAATTTCAGAGTCTTGTGGGGGAGGAAGCAAAGTAAACAGGATGTGAGAAGGACAGGACACTATGCCAAGATTTCTCTCGTATCCTTTAAGACCCTTGTAATCTCATTTCCTTGTCTACCTCCCCTGTGATGGGGGGAGGGGCCAAAGCATGACCGACTTATCCTGGAATCTACCATTCATTAATAAATTCATTTTCCATTTAAGTATTTATAGACATTCTGCAGTGTGCCAGGCATTATACTAGGTACAGGAGAGAGAGAAGTGAAGCAGAACAGATGCCATCTTTGCTCACATGAAGTACATGGTCTAATGAACAGTGCCTCAATTTCTTCATCTGTAAATGAGAATTATTCTGAATTCATCTGGCCTAGCATAAAACCCTAGTTGTACTATATGCTACTCACTTTGTAAACCAGAAAATTACTTACACTCTATAAATCTCTAAGCCTATAAAGCAGGTGTTAGGGCAATCCCTATCTCATGGAGTTGTGGTGAAGATAAATTGAGATCATGAACATAAAATGCTTAGCAGAGTTCCTGACGAAACCTTTGGCATTCAATAAACAGTACCTAATATTAAGTTGTTCTAACTCAAAGCCTGAAATGTAGTAGATATTCAGTAAATGCCTTCTGAAGGGATTTAATTTGTCCCTTGGACCCTCTTAGGAAAAGTCTAATTCTTAGAGCCACCTCTATTACCCCCAATCTGTTGTGGCACACCTCTGAATTGCATATGGCTTCCAGCTTCCTATTTAATACCCACATGCAAGGAGCTCCCATCGCACCTCTCTGTGCCCCCACTGAGGCCTCATGCTCTTTTCCTTGAGCTTCAGCGCACTAAAGTTTCACTGGACTATAACTTAGACCTTCCTGTGTAGACTCAGAACTGGCCTGAGACTACTCAGGCTGAGAGCAGGGTGATAGATATGGCTTCCTCATGTTGAGTATAGATATTTAGGTAGATATGGAAACCAACTGGTATTCAATAGTCCCTGCCATAAACTGTTACATTGTTTGATAGCAAATCCAGTACAGTATTCCATAAAGCCCATGTATTCCAGAGCCCCACCCTCACAATTTCCCTGAAGCAACATAGCCTAAGGATTCATATTATAGCTTAATTACTTAGTATTGTTGAAAACCATTGTTGCAGTTGATAAAATCATCACTATAATAACACTAACAAAGACAATAGAAACCTATCATAAGTATGTAGAAAGGTACAAGAGACCGTTGATACCATATAAACAATAAGAACAAGACAGATATGCCACAATAACATGATTTTCAAAGACCCATCAGAGAGATGAGAACAAATGAAACTTAAATGAACTAATGTCTCCAATGGGATGAGTCCTCTCAAAGCCCAGACCTAGTTATCACAGATTAGATTGACTCAGCCCCTAACATAACTATGATAAATGTGTTAAGAGATCTAGCAAAAAGTGAACATGTATGAAGAGAGAGGAAATTTTTGCAGAACATTGAAAACATTAAATAATTAGAAATGCAGTAACCGAATATGAGATATTAGTATTTTATTCAGTAGGCTTAATGAACAGCTGGAAACAGTAGAAGAAAGGATCAATGAACTTGAAGAGATGACATCAAACTATTCAAACTAAAACACAGAGAGAAAACAATTTTTTTTTTAAATGATAGAGAAGGTCCAAGAACTATGAATCAATACCAAGTAGTATAATATAAGTGTAATTTGAGTCCCAAAAAGACAGGAGGAAAGAGTGTTGAAAAAAGTATTTGAAATCATAGTTGGAGTTTACAAAAAAGTGGTGCAAGACATCAACCTACAGATCGAAGAATTTCAGCAAATCCCAAGCAGAATAGATACAAAGAAAACTACAACTTGGAATATTGTAATCAAACTGCTGAAATCAAAGGTAGAGAATCTTAGAAGTACTCACAGGGAAAGAGACATCACATACAGTAGAGCACTGCAAAGAATCCAAGGTGACATCTCAACAGAAACTATGGGAGCTCATATTTCAAAATCAAGAAATATAAAGATATTGCTGGACAGACAATAGCTGACAGAATACACATCCAGCAGACACACACTACCAAAAAAATGCTGACGTACATTGTTCAGGATTATGGGAAGTGATACCAGACTCTTGAGTGTTTAGAGCACAAATGATAAAGTATTGAAGGGTTTATAACATACACAGAAGTAAAATACAGAGGGTGCCAAAAAAAATGTATACACATTTTAAGAAAGGAAAACTGTATTAAAATTGTAATAATATATATTGATAATAAATGATGAATACATACCACGTTTGACTGCAATTACAAGAGGTGCTCAAAGTGATTACCATCAGCATCCAGACACTTCTGATTACAGTGAACTACTGCTTGAGCAACGTTGACCAAAGTGTCCACTTATATACATATTTTTGGCACTCCGGTATATGGCAATAAGTGTTCTGGGAAATAGATGGAATTATATGGCTATAAGATGTTTATTTATGGTTGTATGATACTTATATTGTTTGTGAAATGGGAACATATTATTTGAAGCTATCTGTGATAATTAAAACAATGAATATAATAATACTTAAAGCAACCACTAAAGTAAATGCAAACAATATAGCTACAAAAAAGAGGGGATAAAAGGTATATTCAAAATATTCAGTTAACCCAACTGAAGATAGGAAAGGAAGAGGAAAACAACAAAGAACAAATGGAAAAAAATAGGCAAAAATGGACAAAATGCTAGACTTAAATCCAATTATATTGACAACTATATTTAAAGTTAATAGACTGAACATTTCATGTAAAAGACAGAAATTGTCAAATTTCAGGGGGAAAGTATCAAGACCCTCCTGTATGCTATTTACTAGAAACTTTCTAAATGTAGACATACAAGTTGAAAGTAAATGGATGGAAAAAGATATATCAGGCAAAAAATAAACAAGAGAAAATTACATTACTGTCAGAAAAATAGTTTCAGACAAGTAGTATTACTAGAGACAATAAGGGCTATTTCATAATTATTCAAGTGTCAATTCATGATTTAACAATCCTAAATGTTATGCAAATAAAAGAGATTGAGAAAATATAAGTAAAAATTGACAGAGAGATGAGAGAAACAGATGAACCTCCAGTCTTGGTTTGAGATTTGAACATTTCTCTCACATAATTACTAGAATAACTGCAGAACAAATCTATAAGGACATCAAACATTGCTCAGCACTACCAGTCAACTTGAGTATTCCAGTACATAAAACATGCAGAATATGTTTCCTACCCAAACAGTCTGAACTAAGAAAACAGTAGTATCTTGATAAATCCCAAAATGGTGGGAAATGAAGCAAAATCCTATACCTCCAAATAATGCATGAGTCAAAGAATAAATCACAGGTGAAAACAGAAAGTAGATCAACTGAATAATAAGGAAAAAAATATCAAAATCATATGAATAGAACGCACATCAATGGAACAGAATGAAAGGTCCAGAAGTAGACCACCACATTGATTTTTGAGAAAGGCACAAGTCAATTCAATGGGAAAAGGAAAGTATTTTTAATAAATAAGGCTGAAACAACTATATAGCTGTATGGGGAGAAAGAATGAACCCTGACTTCACCTTGCTCCATACAAAATAATCGTAATAACAATAATACATATAGACCTTATTTAAATTTAAAAGCTAGAACTACATAGTTTCTAGAAGAAAATAGAATATTTTCACAACCTTAATGTAAGCTAAGATTTTTTAGATGAAATAAAATGTGTAAAAAGCAAAAAAAGAAAAAGGAAAGATTAAATGGGACTCATCAAAAAAAAATTCTCTTTAAAAGACATCATGAGGAAATAAATACACAACTACAGAGAGGAAAAATATTCACAACATACTTATCTAACAAAGGACTTGCATCCAGAATGTCCAAATACTCCATCAAGTCAATAATAAAAAGACGAACACTGCAATTAAAAGAGCAGGAAAAGACTTGAACAGCATTTCACAAAAGAACAGAAATAAATGGCTAATAAGCACATGGAAAGGTATTTAACACCGCTGGTCCTTAGGAAATTCAGATGGAAACAAGAGGCCATTTCACATACACTAGTGACCAGTCAGTGACAGACAGCCCCCGCCCCCGTTGGCAAGGAGGTAAACGGACACTGGACTCCCATACGACTCTGGTCGCTGTAGAATAGTACTGAGGAGAGCGGTTCGCCAGTTTCCTAGGAAGTCATGTACACAACTCCTCTATAACTCAGCCATTCTACCCCTAGATATTTGCCGGAGAAAAATGAAAATACGCGTCCACAAAGAGACTTGTACGAGACCATTCATACCAGCCTTAGTTATAATAGTGCATAACTGAAAATAGTCCAGTTGTCCATCAGCAGGTGAGTGGATTCAGACATTGAAGTATATTCATAAAATGAAATGCTACTTGTCAATAAAAAAAGAATGAACTATTGTTAATACACGTGGATGGATCACAAAAAAGTCAGACACGAAAGAAAACATTCTGTATGATTCCATTTACATGAGATCTAAGAATAAAGCTACAAATAATAACTATTGTGGCGAGAAGTAGAAAGCACTGGCCTACTAACATCGACTGAAAAGAGGACCAGGGAGCTTTGGGGGTAGGGGGCTCGGGAGGGGAGGTGACGGAAGTGTCCTCCATCCCGCTTTGGGTCGTGTCTACACCAGTGCATACAACTGACAAAACTCCTTGAACGAAGTGTTTAAGCTCTGTGCATGTCACTATTTATAAAGTAATCTTGGAGTATAAAAATAGTTTTAAATATCCTCTAGATGTTGAGTGGATGAAATTTAAGACAGAGGTGGCAGCAGTGGTGGGAGAAGGTGGGGTAGGAGCCAATGGCAGTGGTTCCAGCCATCCTGCAGTGCGAACTCTGACCTCCCGCTTTCACTCCTCCTGACCTGCGGGATGCGCTCAGGTCTCCTTGATGGAAGCAGAGGGAAGCTGCCCTTGGAGAAATGAGGTCGTCTTCTCCCAGCTCCCTGCCACCCACAGATGCAGTAAGTGTGGCCTCCTGTGCTGGGGTTGTTGCATCTCAGCTGCTCTCCTGGCCCATCTCACCGTGCTCCTGCAGCCCTCTGCATCAGTTTCCCTTTTTCCAGTGTCTTCCTTAAATTTAACAACTTGTCGTTCTCTTTTCCTCATTAAACACATTTCCCACCTCCTTTTCTGAGAGGGAGGGGAGGAGTGAGGTCCCAGTCTCGAGTGTTCAGGCCCAGAATGGACAGTGACACGTTCAGGGAATAAAAACGGACAGTGGGGCATTTATGGGGGGACTAGCACAGCCAGCGAGGTCCTCACAACTCACACAGTCTGTCATTTTATGGCAAGTCCTCAGTAACTGTTAGGACAGCCTAGTAAATCCAAAGTATGGGGTGACTCATCCCTAATTTCATTAGCTAAGCTTAAATTTTACCCTGTATGCATTTTGTTGGACTGGAGGATAGAAATTCATGTGTATTCATTCTGTGTAAGAAATTCTAAAATTTTCTTTGATCATCTGCTCATTTAGCTGCTGTAACAATTAGCTGTTGCTTAGCTGCCCGGCCTCCAGGCAGACTCTGCTGCTGATCTGAATTACTTACCATAAACCGAGGCCAAGTGAAATGCCCACTGAATCCTCTCCAGCGTCGGGTCATTTCACGTGACGGCTGCTGCTCTGGACGTGGCCTCTGCTGTCTGAACGCAGCATCACATTGGGCAGCATTTAAATGTTAGTTTCCTCTTTCTCTTCAGGTCTCCACTCAGGACCTTTCACAGTTGTCATTATTCATTCGTCCAGCAGTCACTCCGTTCGCTCCGTCATTGTAGTCCCAGTGACCCTCTCCCGTGGTCCTCTGGGCCGAGCCGCACCACCTCCAGGGGGTGGTTCCATTGGTTGAGAGTCCCATTCAGTCCTCAGAACAAACACCTCTAGGGTTCTTGGTGCTGTTTTGTCAAGACTCCATCGTGGATGGTTCTGGATGGTTCTGGCCTTCCACCTTCCGCCTCTTAGGTCCACCGTCTAACACCATGTAAAGGATTCTTCTCAGTCTTCGCAAGTAATTTAGATTCATGTCGGTGTGAGAAGCAGGAATCAGCCTTTCTTGTAGTTTTCGCTCTACCCACAGCCAGATCTGATGACCTTAGGGGATGGTCGTGGCTGGAGTTCAATACTAATCTGGCTGAATGGATTTCCTGCATTCGCCTCGCTTTTTAATTCAAGGTCTAGTGTAAAAAAGAAAAAGAAAGTTGAAATGGCTCGATGCCTTTGAGTGTAGCGTCCTCCCATCCGTCCGTCTGCAGACAGGGTGTGTGTATGCCGTTTCCTCCCTGCCGGCCACCTCCACGTTCTGCCACGTGGAAGCCAATGTCACACTCGTTTCCTGGGCAGTTGTGCATCAGGGGAAAGTGGCGCACAGGATTGTCAGACCTGGTTTGGGGTAACTTGCAAATAAGCCTGGAGAGAGAGAGAAATCAAGTTCTCTTCCTTTTTTAAAGCAAAAAGAATTGGACACACACACAGGTGTCCAACAAACACATAAGTGTTTGTTCTGCTTTAGAAATCCACGTCCCCTAATTAGTGGCAGAAAGATCGCCTTGCTGTCACTTACCCAGATCGTATGAAGCGCCCCCAGAAGCCTACTCCCCTTTTCTCCTGCTCTTTGTATCCTTACCCATCCCTCTCTCTCTACTTGTCTGTCTCTCATTCTTGGTCCATCATTTATGCAACAGATCCTCAAAGCTTCTGCTTCACACAGAAAACTGAGGGTTTGAACTGCTTTCTTTGAGTGTTCTTCCAAAAGGAGGCAGAACTCTCTGGACACCATTTCGGGGGTTTCAGGAGGGACCCAGGGAGATGACACAGGGGCTTGGAATATGGCCCCACCTTGTGCAAATGTAGGAAGTATTAATATTGGAATTACCTAAATTAGACTGACGCCCTTGAATTACTTTTTCTCAGTAAGCATGGACTGGTCACCTCTGTTTCCTGGCCCTGCTGTCAGGGGCAGAGGAGGGGCCATGGGAGATGAAGGACACATGAGAGAGCCGCTCACTGTCCCTGCCCTCTGAGACTGGTCGAGACAGACTGTAAGCAAAATTCCCATAGATTGCAATGGATGCCACAAGGGCAGGACGCAAGGCGCCGCGATGACGATGGTGGGGCAGTGCCGTATCAGGTGGTCTCTCCACTCGGGCTGCCAGAACAAAGGACCAAAGACTGGGTCGGATGCTAACCGACGGTGCCTTTACACGTTGGGGAAGCAGCCATGATGTGACTGTTAAATCTAGCGTATAAATAGGACACGTCCTGACACTAATTGCTTTATCCTCTCAACCAAACGAAAGGCGCGTAAGCTTTCACAGGCTGATAAAGGCCTCCAGGCACTGTTTTAAGAACTCGAGCGTAATTTGCGGTTTGTCAGTGTTGGCGGGAGCACAACTGCTCACTAGAAGGTTCTGTTATAGACCCTGGGGGCGGGTACCACCAGGGCCAGGAAGGAGCACGAGTGCAGAAAGGTCTTCAGTGCGGTCTCAATAATGTACCTTAGTCTCAGTGTGTTGAGAAACTAGTCCCATTTTCAGATGTGTTTGCGTTAACGTGTTGTGATCCAGCATCTCTAGGAAGATGGGAACTGGTGGCTAGAAATAAGTCATTTAAATAATATGACAATATCTGGGGTTCATTTGATTGCATGCAGTGTTTCAAATATATGACCTAGTTAGCAATTTCCCCGTCTCCCCGTGAAGTTTGCCCCTTAATGTTACCCCACGAGGTGCTATTTTCAATTAATTCTATTCTATCATTGACTATGCTTGGATTTCCTGGGAGAAAACCATGAGTCTCTAGTTCACTTGGAAAATGCTAAAAGTTGGGTTTCTCTGAGCCCAATAAATTTATCATCTGAAGAAGATGATGGGTGATACGTTTGAGATATTCATGTAAGTGGGAATTTGACCTTTAATTATAAAGGAGAGAATTCTTGTTTCAAGTTTTTACATGTAAAGAGCTTGGAAGTCATCCCTCCAATTCTTCCAACAAGAAAAAGCTGGACACACTGAAAATCAGTGACTTTCGTTGGGCCTGTTAGAGAACTGAGTTCCCAGGGCAAACCACTGGTGGGGTTCAGAACATGCTACCTCAGAACGTGGCACCTTGCCGTACTGCATCTCGGAGGAAACGGCAGGGGCAGGAAGGCTACCCTGAGCCCTGCCCCGGTCCTTCTCCCCTGACACAGTCACCAAGCCCGCACTTAGTAAAGGAGCATTTTTGTCTCCAGAGACAAGGGACGCAGAAGGAGCCTACGGGCCTTGCTATTTGGCTGCTCACTGCACTTACCTCGTGCCCCTGACCTGTCATCTTCCGCCACGCTGTCCACGCTGCATCGACCACGCACCAGATCACACAGGTCTCGTTGTTTCTTCGGGTCTTCATTTCCTTACGAAGGCTCCTGTGTCATGTTAAATATGTATGCTTCTCTCCTGCTAGTCTGCCTTGGTCAGTTCATTTTCACACCTACTCAGGGACCCTAAGAGGGTTAGGGAAACCTTTTTCCTCTCCACCACCACCACCCAAAATCTGGAAGGGCACATGAATCCAGAGACGCAGCTGAGCTCTGCTCACCAGAAAACGTGAACTGGGAGGAATACTTAGGGAGCCCTTTTGACAAATTGCTCTAAACTGAATGTGGACCAGCTTGAGAGTGGGAAGTTCCTGGGGCTGCAGTCTTAGGGGCCCCCACACCTTTGTGGATTTTATCTCCAGGAAAGCTTCCCACCCCAGGTTCTCACAGTAAAAGTCCTAGAAAGACCCCCACCCCGCAGCTTCCGCGGGGTGGGGAAGGGTAACCCTGGGAAGTGCCCCAGAGCCATAACAGAGGCCCGCTCTGCAGGGTATCTTCAGAGGACTTCGGAATTCCTAGTGGTGCCGGATGCAGATAGGCCTTCCCTGAGTGGAGATCCTGGTCAGCTGACTTCCCGTCAAGCTCTCAGTTCCCCACGTCATTCCCACGACAGTGGGTTTAAAGACCCACATTCTGGTCCTTCTCGACCATCCTCTACCTTCATTCTCAGGCACAGCTCAGCATGGCACTTAGTCGATTCCTTGTAAATATCTATCTAATCAATGCATCAGTAAATGTCACGAACGCTGTGCAGGTGTCCCCAGGGATGACAGCTTTCTCATCTCCTTCACAGACCAGACAAAGAAGGCAGGGGATCCAGAGGCACCCTGTCCCCACCTGCACCCTGTGAGCCTGATGTAGATGCCCCAACATAGTCTAAGGGCATTTGGTCCCATTGCCTCTGCTTTCAGATGAGCTAGAACCGAAAGGCCATGTGGTTCCTTTATGCAGCATTCAGGGACAGAAGGAAACTGGAACTAAGATTCCGTTTTTCAGTTCGTGGTTCTACTCACCAGCTGTCGAACGTTGAGGTCTCATGATGGAATTAGTTTCTCAATTCATAATTGTAGTAGTTTCGTCGTTTTAGTCACAAAGTTCTGTCTGGCCTCTGCTGCAGGTACAGTGCTGTGCAGGGCAGTGGAGGGTGTGAAGGAACCTCTCCATGCCCGCCGCTCAGGGCGGGTACGCTGGCAGGACGGAGAAAGGGTATAGACAGCAGCGTGCAGAACAAATGTGTCGCGACGAAAGCCCATGCATGATGCTACGGGTGTTTCACAGATGGACGTCTGTCCCATTCGGGGAGACCATGGGTGGCTTCATGCCGGAGCTGGAAGGCAGAGCAGCCGTTACTGGGGTATCTCCTTGGAGACACGACGATTCTGCCTTCTCCAGGGGGGTGCAGGTTTCCATCTGACTAGTGCACCAAGGAATGGAAGTTAGAACAGGCAGCAGGTCCCTTTCGTCTACTACACTAGTATTAACGAGTATTCAGCGGAAATGCTTAGTACTGGCAACAGTGTCATGAAGTTGGCATCCTCATGTTTCTGGAAGCATCTGGTAAACCAGCAAATGGGAATAATAAGCTTTTGGAAGGGATCGGTCAACACACATGAAGAACTACTAAAAATTTCTGTATCATTGCACCCAGCGATGAGACATGTGGAAATCTGTCTGAATGGGTGTTGCTTTAAATAGATGGGGAATGATATTCGCCCCTAGGTGTTTCCAAACAAATGCAAGCCATATACCGTGTTTCCCCGAAAATAAAACCTAGCCAGATAATCAGCTCTAATGCGTCTTTTGGAGCAAAAATTAATATAAGACCCGGTCTTACTTTAATATAAGACCGAGTCTAATATATCATGTCATATTATATACCAGGTTTTGTATAATATAAATATAATATGATACCGGGTATAATATAATATAATATAATACTGGGTCTTATATAATATAACATGTATAAGACTGAGTCTTACATTAATTTTTGCTACAAAAGACGCATTAGAGCTGATTGTCCTGTTAGGTCTTATTTTCGAGGAAACAGGGTAGATGTCAGAGAATGACTATGTGAATAGATAGTAATCACTCAGTGGTTAGTGGCCTTCAAAATCATTTTTTCTGAAGAAAGTCAGCCCCCTGCAAGTAAAAATCTTAAGATATGTTAAGTTGAAATCATGAATCAAAATTTTACTGAGTATGATTATAGATATCTAATACAAAATATTGGGAAATAGTGGAAGGAATTACAACAAAATAACAGTGCTGTCCTTAAGATGGCAGATTGTGGGCTTTTTATTCTTTATTTGCTCTACTTTTCAAACGCTATAATACTATATGTAATACAGAATGAAAAATACTAGAGCAAGAAAGGGAATGAGAAGGAAGATCGCCTCCTTCTGGTTGAAGGGGGGATAGAAACATTCGCAGGGGTTTCTCATAGCCAGCCACTTTAGCCATTAGGGGACTTTATTTCCCTTCTCCCTTTTCTTTTGCTGAAAAATGGTCTCCAAGGGAACTGGAGTCTTGGGCATGGTACCACTTGATAAGAAGGCTGTAAAAAAAAAAAAAAATACCATAGGACAGAGCTCTGAAGCTGAAACTGTGGCTTCTTTCAGAGCTGAAGCCAGCCTATGTCCTTAACCTGGGGGCGGGCCTGGGAGGCCTGAGTACAGGAAAGGGGTCCACTGAGCAGAAGGAAGCAGTGCCTCAAAACCTGACCTGAAATGTGTGTCTGAGGCTAAGTTGTCTCAGACAGCAGCGTGGCATTGGGGCGTGTGGCAGAGAAACGCTCACTCTGTGTTCTTGCCTTTCCAGCCGGGTCCTTTTGAGCCTTCAGTGTCTGGCCCTGTTGAAAGGGTTTCCCCAGTGTCCCCATTTCCATTTCAAACAGAAAAGCCTTTTTTTTTCTGTACTCATGGTTTTGCTTCCTCAGATAATTTTGGTTGCACAAAGCTTAAACATGTTTGAAAACCTCTGCTTAATTTTATAACTAAAAATAATGTGATTCTCACTTTCTTAATAAGTATTTTAATATTTATTTTCCGTTTATTTTTTGTAACGTTGTAATAAATTATAGCTTTGAGTTAGATGAAAGTTTTTCTCTATTAATGATCATATATCATTTAAAGCTAGCTATTTCTCAAAACAGATTATAATATCTAAGCACTTGCCACCCCACTAGCCTCTAGCCTCCGTGATACCAGGGACTCTCTCTGCCTTGGTCCCTGCTATGTGCCCAGAATACGCAGCACATACTAGGTGTTGAACAAAGTATAATTTTAAGAAAGGATGCGTACCAGGTTTCATGCCTGTTTAGCATTTTGATTACTTAATGAAATTCGTGGACAATTGAACCAGAAAACCTAATCCATGAATCTTGCTGACAGTAATCTCATTCCCCTCGTTTAGCTCTTTTGTTTCCTGTTCAGCACAGATTGGAGACATGAGTTCTCTCTGCTTCACATCTACTGGCATCTGTCCTCCTGGCGCACAGGGCTTGCCCCTCTGGAGGACAGAATCTGCTCTTGCTGAGCTTCTCACACAGAGCACAGCATTCAGCAGACCCTGGTCTCCCCCATCCCTGGGGCACCTGAAAGGTTATGCTCAGCTGACGTCCGGTCTCCCTTCTCACCATCCCCTGTGCTTCTGCCCTGGCACCAGGCACCCGCAGTCACACAGGCAGCGCCAGTTAGTTAGCCTAATCCAGGTGGGCAGGAGCGCGCTCACACGAGACAGCTGTTTGCTCGCGGATAGGAGGGGTTTTTAATTATTTAAGGCGAAGCAGTAAAGAACAAGGTCTCACTCGACACAGTGACCAATTGGCAGATCACAGAGCACTGGATTGAGAGGCCACATGACCGACTGGAATGTTATGCTATCTTCATTCAGTTCCTATAACTATTTAAGTTTCATCTTTTAGGACTGCTGTCAAATGTTAACACTGTATTAGGTGGAGGACTTAACTCGCGGGGCACACTGAGGGCCTCGTCCAGCACAGGGCAGTTATTGCAATGAGAGCAAAGCCAAGGCCTGGCATGCACGTGTGACTCTGTCCCAGCAAAGCCCATTCACGTGACAGTTGCTGGACTCTGAGCTCCTCCAGGACGTGGGCACGTCGCCTTCACAGACGTGACTCATCGGCGATGCTCAGTCAGCACGGGCTGACCTGAACAGGACAAAGAAAAGGCACGCCATCCTGGAAGAGGCCAGCGTATGAGCTAACGTTTGCTGTGCTCCTAGCTGCATAATTCCGCATGTCCAGCAGGAAGCAGGCAGGAGGTCCTGCACTGCGGCCACGCTGGCCGCCGTTATGCAGAGTTGAGAAGGTGTCTGTCCGTCTGAGCGTGTGACTGCCTGCCTCCCACACCTCTCCCCAGGCTCGCTGCTTCGGCTGTTAAAACTCCTTCTCTGAAATGTGCAGCCCTCCGGCCGCCGGGCCTCTCATGGTTCTCCTGACCCAGCTGTAACTG
Organism: Rhinolophus ferrumequinum; assembly: GCF_004115265.2. Taxonomy (NCBI): domain Eukaryota; kingdom Metazoa; phylum Chordata; class Mammalia; order Chiroptera; family Rhinolophidae; genus Rhinolophus; species Rhinolophus ferrumequinum. The sequence continues at coordinate 2,563,656 of NC_046306.1, forward strand.
TAGCCGCTGAGGCTCTGCTCTCCCGCGGTACAAGGGTGTTGGTTGTCAAGTGCCCAGTGCCGTAGCTGGCACACAGCAGTCCCTCCTCAGGGCACTGCTGTCATTACTGCTTCTCGTCTCTCCTCTGAGCCCCTTGTGGACACAAACTCTGCTCCACGTGCTGGACTGAGGGTCCCACTGACGTGATCGTGGAGACCTGCAGCTCCGGGAGCTGCCCGTCACTAAGCCCTCACCCAGGAGAGAGGCCCACGGTGGCTGGGCAAGGTTACCCACCCGTTCCTGCACTCACCCAGTCAACAAACAGGGACCAGCACCTACTATGTACAGGCACAATGGTCGAGGGAGAGAAGAAGTACCTCTGCACATGAAGGCTACGTTCTAGATTCTTCGAGAGGTTTCTAAGAGTGCAGTTTGGGGGAGAGCCCTTCAGCCAGGCCAGCTGGTCACGTCGTGCATCAGAGGGAGAGCCAGACCCAACCCCAAAGTTTCTGGTTCAGGTCTGAGGTGGGACCCAGGACACGCTGCATCTTCACAAGCACTCAGCTTTCTCTGACTCAGATGGTCCGGGATTAGGGCAAGACTGGGAGCGCCTCCTGAGCTGAAGCCATCCCAGCTGCCTGTCACCACACAGAGCACGTGTGTGGACACGCGGGTGGAGTGAAGGCCTCCTGAAGAAGGGAAGGATGGCACAGCTTCTGGAAGAGGCGGAGACGAGGGCCACCAGCAGGGAGGAAACGGGGTGGGCGTTCCTTTCAGAGTCCTGAGAACTCGATTCCTGCTGGCAAGACCTGGAGAGGACCCAAGGAAGGGACTTCCTGTGGTACGAAGGGTCCTTCAGAGGGGCCAGGATTAGCCTCATTGCTGAACTGGAACGTTCCAACCAACAGACCCCACCGGCCTCTGAGGAGAAGGAGCATTAGGGCCAGCAGCTACTACTGCATATTAAATATTAAACAAGATTTCCTCTTGAATAATCATTTGTGGTCATTATCCTGCCCTGTCACCCACAAGTTGCAGAAACCCTCAAACAAACGAGTAAAGTGAGTCTGGGAGACAGCTACTCAAGTCCACTTCAAGGACGCCGCAGCTCACCGGTGACCAAACCCCAAAGGAAATTTCTTCCATCGTGTGTCTTCTGCAGTCTTGAGTGTCCCGCCTAGTTATTCCATGAAACCAGGACCAGAGGAAAGGACGCCTGTGGAGCCCAAGAACAGAGCTGTCCCCCCGCTGCCTCTCAATGAACCCCGGTGCCTGCCTCCCCCCGGGCTGGCGTCTCCTTGCCATCAGCGTTAGCATGGCTCGGGCTCTCATTCCCACCGGCAGGCACACACGTCTGCCCGCCCTCACGCCAGTGAAGACCATGCACGTCTTCCCATTCTGCCCACCTGGTCCGGCTGCAGGTGCGTCCCACCTAGACGGGGAGGAGCCTCCCTCGTGTCCCTGTCAGGTGTGACCACCCCCAGGCCGCCCCACAGGTTTATTCACCTGCCCACAGCTGCGCCCTGCTGAGGGTTTGCCCGCAGACAGCCGCCCAGTAGGCTCCACGCAGGGGTCTCGGGGGCCTCCTGTAGCTCTGGGCTCGGTCTCCCCTTCCATCACAGGGAACGCAGTTTTACGGTTTTGTTTTGGTTTGGTTTTTTTGGCTACATTTTTGTAAAATTCTATAGAAGGCAGAACTCTGAGGCCAGCGTTTGAAAACTACAAGGATAAAACTCAAACTAGCCTGGCATTCAGAACCCCTCACAGGCTTACCCCCACATGACCTGCTCTCAGGTCACCCACTGTCCCCAACACGCCTTGGCTCTCATGCTAGTACTGCTCACATTACCCTGTCCACCTGGCCCCAGTCGCCTCTTTAGAGGATGTGACAGACCAAGACCACGTCGTCTCCTGCAGTAAATCCCTCCGACATTTGCTCAGCTGACCATGGTTCTCGGCATCAGTGACGGCCTGTTGGCAGCACACACCCCAGGGTAATCAGAAGTGCACTCATCGTCATGGCTGTCTCCCCCAAAACCATAACCCCCTCTAACCACGAGAAAAACGTCAGACAAACTCAAACCGAAGGACATCCTTCAAAACACCTGGCCACCATTCCACGAGATTGTCAAGGTCATCCAAACCAAGGAAGGTCACACCATCACAGCCCAAAGGAGCCTCAGGACACATAACGACTAAATGCTATGTGTGTCCTACATGGGATCCTGGATCCGGAAAAAAGACATTAACGCGAAAGTAGTGAAATCTGAATAAACCCGGAGTTTGATTGATAGTAACACTCCGGTGTGAGCTTCTTTAACAAATGCAGCCTAGAAGTGGAAGATGTTAGCAGTGGTGGGACTGGGAAGGAGTGGGAAGCAACTCAAATCGAAGATCATTTTAAAATTAAATGTTTTCCAAGAAGCCTTCCAGTCGCTTCCCATAACCCCTGGGGTAAAATCCAGCTCTTCACCAGTGCTGTCCAAGCCCCGATACCACCTGCCCACATCCGGGCACCCCGGCCACGCCGTCTGCTCCCTGGTCCCAGAGCTCCCTTCTGCCTCATGGCTCTCGGACTTCCTGTCCCTGGCAGGCACTGCTGCGGGTCCTCCCAGGCCGGCTGGGTGTGATGATCTCTCCACGTGCCTCCCTCTCCTGCTGATGGCTTTATTCTCCATGTGCCCCCACTGGCAGCCAGGACTCTGCCTTCCCAGGTCACAGCTGCTTCCTCGGGGCAGAGAACAGCGTCCAGTACAGGGCCGGCAGCCACAAATCCTTCCCGAGTTAACAAAATCAGTTTATTGTATTTGCTCAAGAAATACTACAGAGTACCAGGTACTGGCTGGGTACTGGCCAGCACAGGGCACCCAGAGGTCAGTGAGGAAGTGTTTTCTGCCCTCAAAGAGCTCACGCTGACGCCCTTGTTCCTGGCCCAGCTGAATGTCCATCTCAGGACTAAACACCGCGGCCATCCTTTCAGGGGCGCCCTCCTGCACACCCACGCCTGCCTGAGCCTGTCTGCCGGGCGTCGGCAGCGTGCTCACGCTATGCTCAGAACCAGGCTGTCTGTCTTAATCAGATCCAAAAGAAATGTTGCCATTTTTATTCAGGTTTTTCCATACAATAAGTCTATTAAAAATAGAAAATATAAATGACAAAAGTAGAATTTCCCTTAATGGAACAACTCAGGAGACGGTCTTATTTTATGCAGATAAGTAATCATTAGGGGAAATAGTTACAAATGCCTGAGGGAATAAATGTTTTACAAACACAGTTAGCTGAGATGTCCCACACGCGGATTACACAGCTAAGGTTTGGGCCTTTTCCCTTCCAGATGACGCCGCATGTGTGTGCTTGTGTAAACCCACAGGCAGAGCCTCAGTATTTTACAAAGAAGTGTGCACTCACGCAGCACACCAGCATGAGACCCAGTGACGTCAAGCGAATGTCCCTGGAGCAGTCGCTCCTGCAGCGAGTGTAGCCCACAGCCTCACGTTGAACGGCCACGCCCTTGCCCTCTCCGTGTGCCCCCGTGCCTGCCTGGGTGGTTTCAGACACACACGGTGCTTGTTTTTATTGTTCACTGTTACAAACAATGCTTTAGTTCATAACCTTGCACATTTATCTTCCCACACCTGTCCAATTATTTTCTTAGGACAAATTCATAAAAGTTGAATGCTGGACTAAGGGTTTTTCTCTATGTTATTTTTAGGTCTTTCTTTTGATGTATGTTGTCGTGTTACCTCCCAAGAAAATTATATAAATTTATATTCCCATTAGCCATACTATTTTCATACAAGCTTTTCTTTTTTCTTTTAAAAAATGTCCAAGTAAGAAATGCAAACAATAAGGTAATGCATTTAGGTAGCACAATACAAAATTATATAATAATCATACAATATAAACTTGTCACACAGCATGGAACAATAAAGTAACGAATTAAGGTAGTTATTATACAATAACTTCATGCCTACGAATTACTTACTTACCTTTAATATTTTAACTTTTATTAGTTTTGTCACAGTAATTTAAACTTAAATTATTTTGAATTTAAAACTCAGGCAGACCTACCAAGGCTAGCAAGGTCAAGTACCTCAGCCATCGGATTGACTCAGCCTGACATTGGCAAGTGGGTGTGAGCACGGCTCATCCCTCCACCAATTAGCTACTGAGACGTTGATTCTGCAGCTGAAGAACGAGAGTCACTGGGGCCACTTTGGAGGTGTACTGTCCTTACCTCACTGCCTCACTACCTTTTCTAAAAAACGTTTTATTTTGAGATAATCGTCAATTTACACGCAGTGATAAGAAACAATGCAGAGCGATCCATGATTCCCTTTATCCATTTCATCCAGTGGTAAAGTTTTGCGAAGCTAGAATGCAGTATCACAACCGTATCAGATCCGAACACAACACAACACAATCCCCCTATCTTACTCAGATTTCATTAGTTTACGTGTATGTGTGTATGTGTGTGTGTGCACACGTGTGTGTGTGTAGTTCTATGCTGTTTTATCACACGTGCATGTTCTCATACCCACCAGAGTCCAGACAGAGAACACATCTCTCGCAAGGACTCTTCTTGCTGCTGCATTATAGCCAAACGCGTCTCTACCCCTGGGCCCTTCCCAGAGCAACCACTAGTCTGTCCTCCCTGGCTATACCTTGGTCGTTGCACGTTATATAAATGAGATCATATGTGCAAAAGTCCATAACCTTTAGGGATGGGCTTCTGTCCCTTGTCATTCCTTGCGATTCATTCACGTTTCTGCAGAGTGTTCCTTCTCATTGCTACGTAGTGGTTTGTGGTTTGAGGAAGCACAGTTTGCTTGATCATTCACCCGTTAAAGGACATGTCTCCAGTTTGGGGTTATTATGAATCAAGTTGCTATAAACATTCGTGGTCAGGTTTTATGTAAACATAAGTTTTTATTTCTCTGGGATAAATGCCCAAGAGAGCAATTGTTGGGTTGTATGGTAATTGCATATTTAGTTTTATGAGAAAAATGCCAGCTGCTTTCCAGAGTGTCTATACCTTTTTTATTCCCACCAGCAACATATGAGTGATCCAGTTTCTCTGCATCCTTGCCAGTATTTGGTGTTATCACCGTTTTGTTTTTATTTTAGTCATTCTGATAGGTGTGTAGTAATAGCTCATTGTAGCTTTCATTTATATTTTCTTTATGGTCAGTGATGTTAAATACCTTTTTACGTGCTTATTTGCCATCTGGGAAATATCTCTTTGTGGTTTTTTGCCTGTTTTCTAGTTGGATTGTTTGAGGGTTTTTGTTGTTGTTTTCACTGTTGAGTTCTGAGAATTCTATTTGTATTCTAAGTACTAATCCTTCATCAGACATATGGTTTGTAAACCTTTTCTCCCAGTTTCTTCTGCCTTGTCTTTTCATATTTTTCACATGAGCTTTCACAGAGCAAAAGGTTTTGATTTTGATGAGGTCCAGTGCCTCGTTTTTTAAAATTTTATGGATCATACTTTTGGTGTCAAGTCTAAGAACTATTCACCTAGCCATTAGACTCCAAAGATTTCTATTCTGTTTTTTTCCTAGAAGATGTGTGGTTTCCGTTTTACATTAAGTCCATCATCCATTTTGAGTTAATTTTTGTATTAGGTGTGAGGTTTAGGTCCAGGTTTATTTGGGTGTTTTTTTCCCCTATGGAGTCCGATTTCTCTGGCACCATGTGTAGAAAAGTTATCCTTCCTTCACTGAATTGCTTTTGTACCTTTGCCAAGTATCAGCTGGGCACATTGGAGTGGGTCTTGCATCTGTTTCCGGATAAGACCCGCAGTTTGTATTTCATCAGAACAGGTCTGGGCTGCAGATATCCTAAGTGGGCAAGGTGCTCGTCTGTTCCGTCACACTCTTCTCCACGTCTCACAGCAGCACAACAAAAGCAACAGCGCCAAACGCTCCTCGAAGCTGCCACAGACGGTTTTCAGCAGTGGCTTCACCCTCCCTCACGCCTTTCCTGGCAGCCTTCCACATCGTGTATGAGCACAGGCTTGATTTGTGAAGCCAACAAACCTAGCCTCACCTGTGCTGAGATTTTTATCCCCCTTCTCATCTCCTCCACACCTTGTTTTGTTTTTTTCTTTTTGCTTTTTTTCCCTCCTCTTTTTTGCTGGAGGTGGCACAAAGAAGCAGAAAATATTTAAGCTGCTGCTACACCGTTCATGTTTTTAATTTGACAAGAAAACTTGTGCAATTGCATGGAACATTTATCTGATTTCTGCAAAATTGTGCTTTTCTCTGTGAATAACAAACAGGCTCTGAAGGCAGCAGCCCCCCTCCCCACGCCGCGTCACTGCAGCAGAGCCAGCCTGCCCTCTGAAGAGCGTCCCACCCACAGCCCGCCTCTTTGTCCATCGTCTGAGGTCACCCCGGGGCACCTCGGATGGACCGCTCCCCAGCACGCAGCTGGCGCTGTTCTGAGCCAGCAGCCGGCAGTTCTTTTTCCTGGAACTACATCCTGCATCCAGAACACAAATGAGTGGACAGACATATGCAAAGTGCAGGGAGAGTGGGGACCATGCGACTCAAGAAACAAGACAGATGCACATTTCGACAAACAGCCGTCCTGCCCGGTGGAGACTGTGCACAAACCTGACGCCGCCCTAGCTGTCTGCCACCCTCACCACGCATGAGACTGAGCTGCCTTCAGACCCAGCCCCTCTGCACCTGTTCCTCGAGGAGTGCATCTCCAAACAGCAACTTCCTTAAGAAATAATTTTCCCAGTTCTCCCGTCCTTTAACACGGATGGGTCCTCCCACACCCGCTTCTTTGCCCTACATCAGTCAGGTCTCCCCACTAACCATCGTGACAGTGGTAGCATTCGTAGCCAGGTGACTCAGGACCTGCTCAGTGCCAGGCGTGCTCAGGCATGTCCCGTACTTTACCTCCTCAGTCCTCACAGGATGCCCAGGATGTGATGTGGTGCTAATCCCTGCCTGACAGACGAGGAACCTGAGCCACCCCAAGGTCAGCAGTGCAAAGGGGTTTTCAAGAAAGGGACCAGGATTTGCACCCGTGACTCCAAATCTCAGCCTTTTTACACTGGGCTAAGAAATGTATCGTAAATGATGGCATGTGGAACGTAAGTACCAAGTCTGTACCCTGAATTTCGGAATATTTAAAATAAATGGAATGCATTATTCAAGTCAGCAATTGAGGTAAAGCATTCACGTTATTCTGGGTTCAACCTGCTTCCCAATGAAATGTGTAATTAAAGAAAGCGTTCCGTTTGATTTATACTGGGTTGAGCCATGCCCAGAGCCAGCTTTCCATCCCCATACGCTCTGACTTTGGAACCTCCAGTTCAGGCCTTCCTACACCATAAATATTAAATGGAAGCTCTTACGTTCCATCTGAAAGACTTCTCAAATCCTCATCATTATTCTTCCAAGTACCAAGCAATGAGCGAGAACATTAGGTGGAGGGAGTTGTATTTAGGCGCGTTGAGAATGTGACCCCATGTTACAGAGCCAGGCAGAATCTGCAGGAGAAATGTCTTACTGCCCAGCTTTCCATATCGGAGCTTATCTAAGAAATAAGAAGAAGATAAAGCTCTCCCAAAGATAAAACAACCATGCTATGAGTTACTACTTCAACAAAATTGACCTTACACTCTTCATTGTTAAATAAAACCGAAAAATAAGAGAGGCAGGTGCTCACAAGATCTGAAAACTCAGGCATCAGATTTATCAGGAGGTGGAGAGACAGTAGAGAAAAGCAGTGAGAATGTGTTACCACAGCTCAGTTTTTACTGGGGTAAAACCTGACAACAAACATGGAGGCAGGTCTCCAAGTTGTGCCAAGCCAGTGACAGGTCAGTCGTCTGAGAAGTGAGCCGTAGGACCGGTGTGCACTCACCTGTTACTCACATCACACAGCGAGGGGGCCTGCAAATGAGAAAGCCCGCCTGCACCGGTCTTACCATGTCTAGCTCCGAGCGTCATCGCAGGGTGGAGGTGTTTGTCTTGCACTCATCCCTCTGTTTCTAAAGTGAGCATACAGCATCGGCTCCGTAAGTATTTGTTAAATAAATGAAGAGTCCAAGGGAGGTCCAGGTAAAGTTCTGCCATAATTAATTGTCGCACCTGAGCCAGCTTCACGACTGAGACTTGGTTTCCTCATATGTGAAATGACGATATGAGCATAACATCACACGTTCGTTGAGCTGTACAGTGTAAAGTGTGTGCCATGGTGCCTGGCACCAACCCAGAGCTCCACAGCGGGCAGCGGCCCGAGAGCCCCAACTGAGCCAGGAGACTGTGCAGTGCATTTCCATGCCAGGCGCTTCTGACTGGGAGACCACTTGGTTTTCTGCTCGTTTCCCTTTGTTGAATTAAATCACGTTCTGCCAGAGATGCCTAGAAAGGTAGCACGTTAACCTTTAGAGACCCAGTAACTCAGATTCATCGACACACAGGAGGTACTTGAGTGTCCCCTCGGTACCTGGCAGGAGGCCCTGCCCTGAAAGGTAGCGAAGCAGCGGGAAAGGCCGTGGCCGAGGAGCTAACCACCGGCGCTCATGTTCTCGCTTCTTCTGGGAGCCCCAGCGTCACCCGCTCTGGCCTCGGCCTGCAAACCTCCCTCCTCCTCAGGGAGGCCCACGGTGACTGAGGTGGTGTCTGTAAAGCACCTGGGAGCCCTGCAGAGAGCATCCTTGTGACGAGAAGAGAAGCATCGTGACGTGAATAATGATGGCCCTGCTCTGAGGAGCACTGCTGAAGGGGAAACGACAAGCACTCACCCCAACGCGTCACAGGCAGGGTACAGCCGGTGGCCAAGAGAAGCAAAGAGCAACACGAGTGTCCCAGAGAAGACAAGGTGACGTCTGCACAGAGAGCCAGGAGGAAATCCGCCGGGGCCGGTGGGTCCTGGAGTAGAAGCTGGAAGGCAGGTGGGCGCTGTCACGTGAACAGGACATGAGCAGTAAGGCAAGTGTGTGGGGTCTGCCAGTGACGAGCCACGTGACAAAGTCAGGCTGTAAAAACACCTGTTTCTCATGATTCTGTGGGCCAACTGCGTGGCTTGGTCAGGCCGGGAGCAGCTGGGACATCTGACTTTTCTCTCCACGTGGCCTTTGATCCTGGATCTCTGCACAGCACTGTGACTGGTTTCAGGGCGCTGGGGAGGGAAAAGAGGCGCAGCAGGGTCTCAACACCCTCAGTTTAGACTTAACTTCCTCCACATTCTGTGGGTCAGAACAAGTCAGGAGGCCAGCCCACATTCAAGGGAGCGATGTGTGGGGCGGGGCTATAGCACCACATTGCAGAGAGGCGTGACTCCCCGTGGATGAACGTGTGGCCACACGGGCAGGCCACTACGTAACGGGCATCCTAGAAGGCAAATTAGGCGGCGCCGTCGGTTGGACCTTTGAGCGTTGCTGAGTCGTGCTGAGCTGGGCTCCCTGCGAAGTTTATTCTTCTGTATGTATGTTATACTTGCACTAAAAAACCAAACAAGTGCACACCAAACCCAAAAGATGGACACACACGCACAGATATGCGCATTCACACATGCACACATCCATGCCCAGAATCACGTACACACACTCAGCTCCTGCAGACATACATACACTCATGCACGTAGACTCGCACACACTCGCTCACACACACAGGAGAGCGCGGCCACTTGTCTGTGGGCCCCGTCTTGAAATGTGCTATGTGTGAGGAAGTCAATCCCGGAAGCCAGGCAGGGCAGGCTCCGTCCTGAAGAGCAGATGCAGGGCCCCAGCCCGTTGCCCAGGTGAGCTGGGCGCCGCCCTCTGTCCGGGGCCCTCCTCCTCACCACCTGCCTCCTGGAGCCCCCCCCCCCCCCGCCGGCTCCTCCCGGCATCTGAGGGACACAGCCAGCCCCCGGCAGTCTGCGTGGCCTCGGTGGCCACGACAGAAGCCCAGGTTCATTCATTCATTGGTGGGGCTCCATGAAGACTCACTGGGTGAATGACTGACTCCTCAGCACATACAAGCAGAGCATCTGGGGGGACCCCAAAACTAGCTGAGCCCTCCTCAGGCTTCTGCTTTGGCCAGGTTGGTGGGGTGGCTCTTATTTTCCAAAGAGCCATTGGAGCTGGTCATCTGACGGTCAGCTGCGTGTGTAAAACCTCTGTTCCAGCAGGAAAGCGCCCTCGCCCCGGAAGCCGAGCTCTTTTCCAGCAGCAGCTGAGCAGCTCTCTCTGCTGGCATGTGAACGTGACCATGAATTATCCATGCGCTCCCGTGCCATTTGACAGGGAACGCGGGAACCGCTGCAGACAGGTGGCAGGCAGTGGGACTGGGGCTGCTAATTGCTTCTCACTGTCACTTAGCAGAATCTTCACAACGGCTGGGCTGGGCGGGGGACGGGGCTTCTACCTGTCTCCTCTCAGAAGAGAGGAATGTAGTCCAACCAACCAACCAGGTTTCCACAAAGCATACAAAGCAGTGAGCTGAGCGAGCGAGTGCCTGGGAGGAGATGCTTTTAGCCAGAAGGGTCTTCTTACAAAATGCCTGTGAGGACATTGGGTTGCGGTGGAAAGGCAGGGGAGTGGGATGCAGGGGAAGTGGCTTCCCAGGAAGCTGGCTGGATGCTCACTGACTGGCACCTAGTGCCTCCTGGCACGTGGTTTCAGCCTCTGGCCTCCTCTGTGTGCTTGTCTGTGCAAAGATAGATGACCAGGGCCACAAAAGTCCTCGTAGGAGCTCCCCACATGGAGGATCTTGGGGACCTTGTGGCTCCTGGAGGGCACCAGTCCTGCTCTGTGGCATCGGTATGCAGTGCCTGGTACAGAGGGTACTGCCAGGGCTCCACCCACATCACCTCCTATCCCTTTCACCCTTCTACACAAGGTCCCTGCTCCCTTCCGGCTCTGTGTCTTTTGAATTCCTGCGACTGTCTCCGGGCACAGACTTGAGGTTCCCAGAGGCCCCTTGCCTGCACTTGCTAAGAACGCAGGTGCCCAGGGATTCAGCAACCCTTGGCCACTGCGGGCAAATGTGAGCCGCCGTCTGAGAAAGCTCCCCTGGTTCCCCTGGAGGGTCCGGCTGAAGCCGCCTCTGTGGAGCCCTTGCCTGGCCTTTCTCGGCCTTCCCTGTTCTGTCCCATTCCCTCACTGGATGCTCCTGGGAGCTCTTCCTAGCAACCCACCTGTGCACAAAGCCTGCTCCCAGGAGATATTTTGTTGTCACTCAGTAAGCATTTGCTGTTCTCTTGAATCACCCCAGTCGGTTGCTCCTCCCACATCTGATGGACAGTGAGCATGGGCCCTATTGGGTAACCCCAAAGATTACCCAGTTCCAGCTTGTTTTCCTGATCTTCCAAAGCACACCCTCAAAATCCCCTAAATTCCCATTACAAAGGCTGAGATTAGTCGTGAGTCTTCCTGGAGAGATGATTTGACCTTTATTTTTATCCTGAACCTTTGCTCACCTGCCGCTCTGTAATCCAGCGGGAAAAAGACCATTCCAGGATTTTCTTTCAAAAATGTTGAAATTTTACTTCTACTTACGAAGCAGGGAAGGGAGTTTTTTCATGCTTCTCAAGTAGTATCCCACGATTTCTACAGGAGGGTTGTAGGAACAGTGTTTTAGGACTGACATTTGGATTATAAGAAACTGTTTTAGGGTTTTTTATGAAAGCAAAGAGCCCGGTTCAAGCGTTTCTACTCTTTTTTATATGAGGACTTTATAAAATACTCTCACAACGGCTCTCGGAGAAGGGAACCTGTTTCTACTGGTCCTGCCATTGTCATCCCTGGGGAAGGAAATGCGGAAGCTGTGTCTTCCTGCCTAGAGAGCTGGTCACTTGCACCTCGATGAGAATATCCCTACGGCAAGCTTTCCATCTTCTGAAGCCTCCACATCACCTCCAACTGGGTCTGTGTCAACTCAGGAAAACCAAGTCTTACTGGTGTGGGGGAAGAAAAAGAATAGTTTTCCTCCCACCTTTCTAAGTTCTTCTGGCTGGACTAATAATCAAATTAACATGAGACAGATTAACAGGAGACAATGACTAAACGTCTTACGTATGTACATGTGGGATTCCACAGGAACATGAGACCGGAGGACAGCTGGGGCAGTTGGGGCTTATATGCTATCTCGAGCCAAGGAGAAGGGGGACTTGTGGTTTGGGACTTCTGAGGGAAGAAAGACAATTCACAAGAGCTAGAAAAGAAGATGTTTGGTAAATAAGTGTTTGCTGGGCCATCTTAACAGTGGGATACAGAGAGGGCTCTGATCAAACGGCCTGCTAGGTCCCTCCCTGTCTGTCACACACTATTTCACGTTAAATGTTTCATAAGCCTGAAACTCAGAGGCTGTTTGTTTCTCTTAGTTTTGCAAGCGATTTTGTTAATTAGCCGATATGCCTCTACTATTCCTTTTCTCTAGGTTTCTTCATATCATCCTACAGAATAAGATACTTTTTGAAACAAGTCTATGATGACAGCTCCCTTCCTGAAGCAGGTTCTCCATCTAAATTCCTTCAGGCAGTTAGGGGGAAGGTCAGAGGTACTTCCTGAGTCTCATCTCTTAAAAATAACCAGCTTAAAATAATCAGTATCCCAAAAAGGCAAACTCTGCTTCCCCTCACGGGGTATGAGCCGCATGTTAACTGGAAACCAAGGCCGTGTTTTACAGGGTTTTTTGGTCAGTGGTGTTACTTCTTAACACTTAATCAGCTTGGGGATGGCCGCTGCCTTCCTCTGAAAAAGGCTTAAAATCTAAAGATGAAAGAACACAGGCAGACACAGACCCCTGGGGAAAGCTTGTGTGTATCACACACAACAAACTCTCCCCAGAGAATTAATTTAAATCCCCCTAATGCTCCCCCTCCCTGAACTTCCCTCCTTCCACCTGGGAGTATTGACACTAAAGCAATTTTCACCAGAGCACTGGAAGGAAGAAAGTGGAAAACAAATATAACAGAACCAGTGACATTTTCCCAGGAGATGCCTAGTTTGAGTGTATTTCCATTTTAATGCCATTTTAAAGATCTTTATCAAAATTAGTGGCACATACTCTATTTTTAAATGCATGTGCATTATTTAAAGTTTCCTTAAGGAGGAGGAAGCTCCCCTCCGGTCTTGCTGCCTGTGGCTTTTCTTAATTGCCATTTGATCATATCTCATCTTCGCCTTCTCACAGTTCCGCTGTGCTCTCAAGGAGCATCATCTAGAAAACTCCACACAGGAACACTTTTGACAGGCCCTTAGACAAGTTGCTTGCTTTGATTCATTCCTCGTTTCCTTTAAAAGCATAATGTTGCTTTGCAATTCACCTCCTGACTATCAGAAATGATGTTTACCTAAAGGCCTTGTAATGCAGTTCGCTGGGATCCAAAGTAATTACTTTGCAAAGTTCATTTCCAACTTCAGTGTCTTCTCTGCCGCTGAATAGATGTTTCATAAGCCTGAAACTCAGAGTCTGCTTGTTTCTCTTAGTTCTGCAAGGTTTCTTTCTAAATTAGCTGATATGCCTGTATTATTTTTTCTCTAGATTTCTTCATGTCAGCATACAGAATAAGGTACTTTTGAAACAAATCGAAGAATTTTCACACAGAACCTTAAAGATGGCATTGCACGGGGGACACATGGGGAGTCGGGCATTTGCATGAGATACCACACGCCGATCACTTACTCAGCATTCGTTCAAACCCACGCATGAAGGGCTGCTTGTGAAAGGTGCTGGGAATGAATGTTTCTCACGTAGCTTCTGAGGACTCTGGTTATTAGTTAGCTTGGAAACTTTTGAGATCTAAGACCAAGTTTCGGAGAGCGTCATTAGAAAGACTCTCAAGCTCGCTCAGACAGTAGCACATGCCACCTGCTGCCTGCCTGCCTGGTGACAAGAATACTTGCGGGGGTAACTGATGCTTCTGCAAAATCCTGACTTCAGACAAACCAGCTGGGGCAGCTAACTTGGAATTGACAATAACTTCTCATCCAGCTGGCAGAGACAGACAGAGGCTTCAGTAAGAAAACGCTGGGAGGAGGACGGCCTTGGCTGGGGGGTGGCGGCAGGGTGGGGGCGGTGCGGGAGGCTCAGGTACCTGAGGCCTGCAGTAGGCAGTTAGCATTTTGGCTCGGGCATCGGGATTTCCTCGGGGACATCACCGCCCTGTCTGTGCTCAGGTTTGGGACATCTCCGTAAGGGCGCTGTGCACTCCCTTACGGGACAGGCTGCAACCCTGACAAAGTAGGTCAGGAGAGCAGAAGAAATCAAATGCCAGCTCCCTGACTCCAGTCCACTGAAACGCCCACCGAAACTCTTGGCTGAGTTCTGCTCTTCGAAGGGGCCTTCCCTGGCGACTCCATTCGACTGTTCAGCTCTCCTGCCCTCTCTGTGCCAGCCACCCGACCGCCTTCCACACCCCTCTGTTGCTTAAAACAGCCAGAGCGGGTTTCTGTAGCTCATGACCAAAGAATTCTAGAAAGGTCAGCAGGAGCCCAGGTGGGAACCACAACCTCCACGCACCCGCCATCCATCCCCCGCCTCTTTTGTACGTGTTAGCTGTCCAGACCCTCCACAGCAGCCCACGCGAGCTCTAGATGTGATTGTCTGTAATCTTCACGGTGCCCCTTCAAAGGCCTGAATGACGCTCTCCGTGATAAAGATGAGGAAACTGAGACATAGGGGCGTTGAGGTCACGGCACTAGTGACTAGGCACTTAGAGTCTGACCAAGATCTTTCTGATGGCAAGGGCCTTTACTTTCCACACTCGAAGCCGCTTCAGCATGCAAGAGGCAACAACTGATGTTTTGCAAATAGTTCACGTCAATATTTTAATTAACAGTTCCTCCCCTGTGAATTAACAGCAGAGTCATCCTGGGCTTGCTGTCTACAAAAATCTTATTTGGAACCTCAAATGATCAGACAGACAGAAGAGGTGTGGCGGGGAGAGGCAAAGGGCTCTCTCTCCAACCCCCCACAAAACCCATTGGTCGGGTAGAAACGAGCGCTCTGGGCAATTGGCTTTTTCATCCATTCAATCAGGACTGTACTCTGAACTCGGTCTGTTTCTCATCACGGGGTCGTAGGGAGCTTAGAGCTGCAGCAAACTTCCTGGAGCCACTCTCCACGTTTCTCTCCTGTGTCAGCTTAAATATTCAATTTCAAGCTTCTTTCTGACCTGTGTTCCTGAACTGAAAGCCGTTCATCTTCCTCATGCTTAGGAAACTGCAGACTCAGCGTAAATGTGCCATTCTCTGGTGTCTCTTAAATTCTGTCTGGAAGAGTGCCACGGGGAGAAAGGTTTAGCATATCTCCTTAGGCGTTTGGGAGCTCAGAATTTGCAGAGAGATTAATGCACACACTGTATGTCACCACGAGGAGAGCTATAAATAGAGGCCTCTCTGCAGTGGGCCAGGACTTTTGGGTCCGAGCACAGGACTTTGTAACCCAGTTCCTCACACAGGGCAGCATGGAAACGATCGTGCTCTGAGAGTGGATATTTTATGCCTGAGCTGTTTTCGTTCCTGGAATCTGTAGGTTTTTAAGATGTAGGAGTCATGGATTATTCCACACTTGCCCCCCGTTACACCAGAGGTTCGTCCGAGCGCCCGTTAGTATAGTTCGAGGTCGTAAATCTTGGGGGCTTCTGGAAGGCTCCTTGCAAACGCGCTGGGCTTCTCCCTCATAGGATGTACTTGCTCCTGTTTGAAAATGAAGTCTCCGCCTCCAAGTTGCGTCTCTTTCGATCAAAAGCTGAAGCAGATGGTTGAGGATCTTTCCCTCCTTCCCAGAACTCTGGCTGCACATTTGTCCTGTGTGTGCCTCCTGTCTCCTGACACTGCATACTGTCACTGTGTCCCCACATCAGGCAGGGGGTGGGGACTGGCCTTCCGTCCTCCTGACCTAACCCAGGAATTTCATTCAGAGCAACCCATCACTTTCATGGGCTCGCAAAATCCCAATTCAGAGAGAAAAGACAAGGACCCTCACTCAGGCAGCCACCTTGGAAAGTCAAGGCTGTTCTGGAAGCAGGTTCAGTAGACCAGGGTTTCTCAATGATGGGAAGTGTCGACATTTGGACTGGAACATTCTCGGGGGTGGGGGCTGGCCTGTGCACTGTGGCATGTTTGCCCGGCATCCCTGGCCCCACCCCTCGGTTCCTTTAGCACACCCCCCCCCCGAGGTGTGACAACCAGAATGTCTCCAGACATGCAGTTGTCCCCTGGGGGGAAGGCTCCCCTAGTTGAGAACCTCTGAACTACATGTTTATTTGGGGCCTGTACGAAAAGGAACCCTTTCAGAACTGAGTTCAGAGCCGAATTTTCTGAGGACCAGAAAGACCCCCGCCAGCGAGCCCGCCTGTCCCTGAGATGTCTTCAGCTCCCACACCTGTTGCCCAAACCCAAAGCCCACAAGCAGAGGCATCTCAACCCATTTCCACCCAGCAGTCCCACTTCGGGGTATTTACCCAACAGATTTGAAATCAGGATCTAAAGAGATATCTGTACCCCGTGTTCATTGCAGCATTATTCACAATAGCCAAGATGTGGAAACAAGCTAAGTGTCTGTCTCTAGATGCGTGGATAAAGCAAATGTGGCCTATCCATATAATGGAATATTATTCAGTCTTTAAAAAGAAGAAAACGCTGCCATGTGTACCCACACGAATGAACCTAGAGGACATCAAGCTGAGTGAAATAAGCCCGTCACAGAAGGACAAATACTACATGATCCCACTTACATGGGGACTGGAGTCGCCCGATGCAAAGACAGACGGAGCATTGGTGGTGTAATGGTGAGCACCGCTGCCTTCCAAAGACAGGAGGATGGGCTTGCCAGGGGTTGCGGGAGGGGGGATGGACTTGCTGTTCACTGGGCAGCCACAAAATCCCAGTCACCAGGATGAACATGAACTAGAGATCTGCTGTACAGCACTGCGCCCGTAGTTCACGGCACAGTATCAGGCCCCAGAACCTTTGTTACCAGGGAGCGCTCACAGCAAGTGCTCTCACCACAAAAAGGAAGGGAGAGAGGAAAGGAGGGAGGGAAAGAGGGAGGGAGGGAGGGAGGAAGGAAGGAAGGAAAGAAAGAAGGACTGAACTTTTCTGGGTTCTAGAAAGGGAACTTGTCCGTGACAACGAAGCCCTCACGAATGTCAGAAGTCATGACCCCTGGTCCCTCCATCTCCCTGCCCTACCACTTCTAAACTGTCAGCTGTCCAGGCCTGAAAGCAAAGGTTTATGTTGGGTTGTCACGTGGAATCTTAAGGCAGTAACATTTGGGGCCTTTTACTAGGACATAAACTGTAAGCTAAAATGTCACCAGGTTTTATTAGACAATCTAAACTTAATTGCAAATCAGTCGATGTGCTCGTAAAAGATGACATAAGGCTGCCATCTCAGCAGGCCTACGGGGCGGCCAGAGCACAAGGCAGTGACAGGTGCCGACTTGTCCTCCACTCCAAACGGCACTGCGTGGTTTCTGAAGTACAAAGAGGGGAGAATAATGTTGGCAGGAAGTGACATTATTACTTAATAATAATAACACAAGGAGCCAAAGGTTAAAAGAGGTCGTGCAGAGCGTGTTCCAAGACCATTTTCTCTGGGATAAAATTTTCATAAAGAGCTCTGCGTCTTTTTTATGGGCTGTGAGAACGTCATTGGGAAATTAATGATGGATCTGAATGATAAATCTGCTTTCATAGAGAATGGTTGGTTTTATGAAAATATGCGTCTACGCCTCTGAGGCTGTAAATGGGAACAGGACAAGGATATTCCCAAGGGTCATTATTCCACCCCAAGCCGCCTGTCCCACTGCCTGCTTTCATCCAGTTTACTGGAAATCAAAGTAGAGAGCAACAAAAAACGATGTGTTTTTGCAAAGATTGCTAGTTTTCTCTCTGTCTCTCTCTTTTTTAAAAGATAAAACATGCTTACTATTGTGAAGACTCCATGATTTGGGGCAGAATCTTGTGTTTTCACCATACAGCTTCAGAAGGATTCATCCTGGCTAACAGCTTCAAGAAAGAAATTTTGTGAATATCGAAATGCTCATCAATATACCATACAAGGCCATTTATTCTTAATTATATTAATTCACCCATTGATCAGTTTGTCCCAAATTGCAGTTCCCTGCGATTCCCGAATAAGGCCATTTTGCTGGGAGAATAACTGGCTGTTCTGTTATTACGGCGACAATCCCAGTCTCCCCAGGCGAGCTCCTGAGTGAGAGGCAGGAGATGCATGCACCTGTTGGCAGAGACACGTTCTGAGGGTGGGAGCTCTGAGGGCAGGGAAGCTGTGTGCCTTCCAGAGCCCGCCTCCAGAGGGCACACCCCTGCAGCCCCCCCAGCCCACAGCCGTCCAGGTGCCACGTCAGCCATGGCCCCACCCCTCTGTGAGTGCACAGCTCCACCAGACCCACGTCAGTTAGCCGGCAGATTAAAGCCTGGCTGCATCCGTGGCCCGCACACAGCTCATGCTCTGCTTTTGCAAAAAGAAAAGTTCAGGAAACAGAGGAAGGAAAGTTCAAAAGCCGATGCCTCCGGGTACAAGTTGCTGTTTATCAAAGGTCTGTTTTCAGGCAGGTGAGGGATTTTGTCCTGTGGTTGTCTGGGCATACATAGATCAGTGGCTTCTTTCAATGGGGTTTATTTACTTAGCAAGTAAATTGAGTTAGATCATAGTAAATTTTGCCGCTTGGCACATATGATATTTATGCACTTAATAGCTTCATTAAGGAGTTTTCTGGGAGTGTGTTACTGCGTGAGACCATAGATCACTGGGCAATAAATTTAGAGAATTCTTCTTAGTGTTCATCTAATTTGGCCATGGTTTTAATTAAGTGTTTCAGCTAATGATTCCCATTTATGTTTAATAAAATTTATTGTGTAAAAATAAGTTATCAAACCTCAATCTATTCATGTTCTTCCAGCTGGTGAGAGCAGCATGTGTTACGGGGTGACATTTTCCATTTACGTCTCACTGGCTCTGAAAGAGGCACTGGTCAGTGTCCGAGCCAGGTGCGGGCCCTTTCAAAGCCGTTTGCATTGAAGCTGGACAGATGTGGTTAAGTTACCGTCGTCTGGGTTATAGAGTGAAGTCCTCTAAGCAGCTGCAGAGAAGGATGTTCGGGGCAATGGCTAAAAAATGCAGGTCGGTGGCAGCGGTCCTGGACGCCACAGAGTTTGCCGGGGTGTGTTATCTGGCAGTGTCTTCTTCCCCTCAGTGGGGTGCTCCATCCTCCCCTGACCACACCCACCCGAAAGCCCATGCCCCTCAAACGCAATCCGACCTTGTCCTTGTGGACCTCTGCCCGTGCCCTGTCCTCCTAGCCGACCGCCAGTGCTCAGGCGGCCCCACGTGTTCGGGGCTGATGGCTACAGCCACGCCCCCGTGCCGCCCCATCCCTGGGATTGCAGCACCCAGCGAGGGCATACCTCGACCCCAGGGCAGCCCACATCCAGGGTGCCTTGAAGTGTGGTGCAAATGCCCAGCGCTCTGGCCACGGCTCCACAGCTCCAAAGAGCCGTGCTGCTCCAGTGTGACCCCCACCCGATCCTCAAGGCGGCTGCGTCCCAGCCCAAGGCCCGCTCTGCCCCGTCTCACTGTCTCTGCCTCCCCAGATGTGTGCATCCTGAGAACAGCCCCTCGCCAGCCATCTCAGAGTCCACTTCATGGGGACCACCACACTGCCATACCCTGCAGGCCCCTCACACTGCTCAGCGCCGTGCTGGACAGACAGACCGCCCTAACGGCGTGTGCACAGATGTTCACTGCAGCCTCTTCTGGGAAATAGGAAGAAACATAAATCAACGTAAAGGCCCCAGAGGTACACATTGGGGAATATTCCTACAGCACAAAGTCCCCTGCAGCTAAAAAGGGTGAGGTCAATGAATCTGCATGTGATTACACGGAAAACTCACCAGGCTGAGTTCAAGGTCAGAATAGACGTACATGGTGACGCCTTCTATGTCGAAAGAAAACGAACAAACTTAGATACTTCCTGTGAGTATCGATAGATAAATATCTGAATGCATAGAACCTTCTAGAAGGAGACGCAGAAGTGATGACAGTGGTTACCTCTGAGAAGGGGTGAGGACTGAGAATGAGTGATCGGAAAGGGAGGTGGGGATACTTGGTCAGAAAGGACTTTAGTCCCATCTGGGATGCTTCCATTTTCTTACAAGAAAATATATTCACGTATTGATAGCTAAATACTAATCACTTTTTTGGAAGATGGGCTGTATATAATATAATTTGCACTGAAATGCATGGATGGGACCGTTTATGAGGGTGCAGAGGAAGAAAGCGCCTCAGACATACTTAGATGCCATTGAAGTGTCTTCTTTGCCCTTCAGTTCAAGGACAGAACTGGGTTACTTAGGAAAAGAAAGCAGGCTGAGAAAACATCTGATCCACTACACGAAGCTGCTATCAATTTATAAAAATCTTTCAAAAGCATTGTCTTAAACCTCAGGATTTTCTTGCTAGAAATTTCCCATCACACTGATGGTCACTAAGAGCTGAATAAACCTGGGCATATCCATTCAATTTTCTCATTCTTGTAACTGGGGCTTTGTTCTTTCTTTCCTTTTAATTCACGGTCACTGTTTAATGCCAGTACAACTGAGGCACCTCCATTTAAGAACAGCACCAGGCCCATAACCTTGGTACAAGGTACAGGTGACTTTTCATAGCCTAAGGGAGGGGGGCAGCCTCACTTAGAGGACAGCAGGCTGGCACAGGGGACACCACCTAGCCTAGCCCCATGTACAAATCTGACATGTAGGGCAAAGGATTAGAATTGGCAACTGACAGACTAGTCGAGGAGAAATTCAGTCTGAATCATTTTAGTTAACACAGACCGTTGCAGTGGACATTTATGTTTTGCCGGGTCAGCTCTATTCCCCCTTTTTATAGAAACAGCCCCAATTTTCATCTACGACTGGCCTCATGATTCATGGATCCCAATGCAAAACGTAAATGTGAGGCTCCTTATTCAACAATTATTAAGAATTTCAGGGTAGCAATAGCAGCGCAATAAACCATGCATGCTGCATGGGGGCAGGCCCAGGCTGCACCCCCATGAAGCCGGGCCTGACTCCCATTCTCCTCCACAGGGCGTGAGCAGAGGCCACATGCGGCCTTAAGACTAGAACATGTGACCTTGAGCTAAACCAGCTCCTTGGTCACATTGCCTGGCCACCTGATTGGTTCAGGGCTGAGTATATGACCCAAATCAGAGGAAGCACCCCATCAGCGTGATTGGTGGGCCTAGTGCTGGGAGGCTGCACTCCCCTGGGGGGGACCTTGGACCCTGTAGCCCAGTGGCCGCTGGCAGCCTTCTTGTGACCATGAGGTGCCACCCTGCCTGACAATAAGACAGACACACAGCAGGCAGCAGAGCTGAGCTCGGAGAAGAGAAACCCGGGCTCTGATGATATCTGTTAAGCCCTGCGGCAAGCTTCCCCATTACAAACTCCAGTACATTTCTGTTTAAACCATTTTGAGCTGGATTTTCTGTCACTTCCACCCAAAAGCCTCCTCTCGGGTAGACGTCCTCACAGATCGTTAAGAGTATACATTTTTCACAACTTTATGTGCATGCAATTTGGCGATGTCAATTAATATTTAAAATGATCATGCCTTTGCCCCGTGAAGTCTATTTCTAGGAAGGGATTTATCCTGCAGAAGCCCTCACCCAGTTATGCAAGGACATATGTTTTTTTAATGGTCTTTGCAGCATGATTTGTAATAGTGAAAAATTAGAAACAGCCAAATCTCCATCAACACAGAACTGGTTAAACAAACAATGGCCATTGCATTATTTGGAACAAAGCTGAAAAGAATGAGGTTGATACATACTTCCCCAGAAAGGTATCCACAATTTGTTGTTAAGTAAACAAAGCAAGCTGTACGAGAATGTTTTAGTTTGCTCTCAGTTTGTAAAATAAGTTAGCAGTAAGATACTAGCATATGTCTACAGGGAAAAAAGTTGCTGGAGATTTGGGGGGGATTAAATGGAGGGGCTTTGATTTTCACAGAATACAGAAAAATGCAAATGCTGCAGAAATCTAATGAGGATGGACTGCTTTCACACTGGAAAAAAGGGAAAGGCATTTTATTGTATTTTTTATTTTTTTTTACTTAAACAACAGAAATTTATTTCTCACAGTTCTGGAGACTGGAAGTTCAAGATCCAGGTGTCGGCAGGGTTGGTTCCTCCTGAGGCCTCTCTCCTTGGCTTGTAGACAGCTGTCTTCTTCCTGTGTCCTCACGTGGCCCTCTCTCTATCAAGGGAAAGGCATTTTAAATTCCAAAGCGCGACATTTGTGTTGAGCTATTTGGCCATTAGTATCTTTGTGACACTGGCATTAAACACTTTTAAGACCCATGTCTGCTGCTCCTAAACATCAGCTTCTCACGCAGGCTCTTCACTGCATGAGGACTGGTTCCAGAATGTTCAAGAATGCGTGTGACAGCCGTCTGGGACCCAGGATTCAGTCGCTGCCAGTGCTCGCAGGCGCAGAGAGGCAGGCTCCCTGTCTCAGGAGCCCCCCTGGTGAGTGGGGCAGCTCTCTGCTTGCCCATTTTCACATGATCCCATGACAGGTTAGAATGTGCCTCTTATCTGAGAATTGAATGTTCCTAAGACAGAGGGCACCCCTACCTTACTGAGCCCTCAAGCCCGGCTTTCTCAGTGAAGGAGTAGATGATTACTGAGCAGCTGTTAGGGTCCCAGGATTGAGGAAGTGGCACTAAGTGTGTGTGTCGTGCATGGTCTGTCCTCTTGGAGCCCAGTGGGGAGGAGGGATGTCAGGAGCGTTGGAGAAAGATGCACAGCACGTGGCCACATGCCCCAGAGGCCTCTGGGAGGAATGAGTTTCAGGTGGAGCCTGAGACAGGCTAAGATGGTGGAGGCTCCGCGTGCCCCTGGCAGAGGCCGAGCCTGTGTGGTGGCCCTGAGCAGTAACAGGCATGGGACTGGAGAAGCTCCAGGGAGCCCCGTCCGTCAGTGCCCGGAGAGGTGGGGAGAGACAGACATGAGCCTGGACAGCAGGCAGCAGGCTGGGCCGTACACACTGTGTTGAATATTTTGTCATTTCCCGTAGGGAAAATGTAAAACCACTTGGAGAATTGAGCCAAGAGCGTGCGGGCAGATTGGCACCACCACGGTGGCGGTGGTGCTCCTGGGTGTAGAGGGACTGAAGAGGTTGGGGGACACCCCTTAGAAGAGGTCCGGCAAACATGGTGTAGACTGAGAGCGGGGTTCTGGAGGTGGGAGAAGGGTGACGCGGTCGCTCGCTCACCCTGGGTCAGGTGGTAGAAGCACGCCAGCCTGGCAGTGGACCATCTTGGGCTGGCAGGAGGCCAGGCAGGAGGAGTGCGTCTCGGCCCAGCCCCCTCTTCCACTGCCTCCTTGAACATGGCCCATTGTTTGTAAGGCCTGCCACTTACATACTGTCAACTGGTGCCGAAGGAAGATGCCCCCAGCCCTGCAGGTCCCCTGCACACACCAGTGCTCTGACACCCCATCTGATGCCTGACAAGAGACAGTACCAAATGGCCCCACCAGCAAGGGGCAGCAGACAGATCAGATGCAGGAGCAGCTACAGAACTCGCCCATCCCCCATGCAAAATGAAGATGCAGGCCCTTGTCCTGAGGGTCCTGAGACTCAAGCCTGGACAGCAGGGCGTCTGGCAGGGAGCAGGGCCGCTCAGCACCGGCCTCAGCGGCTCGCTGGGTCACACAGACACTTGCAGCTCCTGGCTCACTGCACGGCTTAACCAGCGGTGGGTTCTGCAAGTAACCCACACACAAGCACGTGGGTTACTAGGTGAGAACTAGCTCACACCTGTGCGGTTTACGCGCAGGGGTTCTCCAGGCATATCAACGGTGTGAGGCAGTCAGGGGCAAGCTTCCTCCCACTTGAAGAGCGAGCCTGTCCAATCTTTCTTAAAAAGCTTAAAATCTATAGAAATGCCTTCCTTTGATGCTAGAAGTGGCTGCTTTAGTGGCTTCAAGGGCCACCCCACTCTGCTAGTCAGGCCCCCGGGAGAAATTGCACGTGCACCAGAAGAAGCTCTAGCCACATCTCACAGCTTTACAACAATAGCTGAATACAGACAGGCACATCCTGCCTTTGCTTTTAATTTTCATTTTTAAAACCATCTCTGTTCAAAGTGAATGCCCTCCAGGGACCTCCATCTCAAACAAGGAAGCTCAGGCTGGAAGGACTCTGACCGTGACACTACATTGAATGGATTTAGTGTTTTTTCTGCAGTGCCTATTTTTTGTGAGTGCCCTGCTTACAGAGCTCTGCAGGTTGTGAGCCATCTGCCCCACCCCTTGTCACCTGTGACCCTGTTTTGTTTTGTGTATTTTATGGTATGATCCCACACGACACAGGGCTTTTCTGGACTATCTGGGTAACACGATAGCAGAAACTCGGTCTGGGCAGCTGGCCCTGTGTCACAGGACTGCCTGCCTTTCCAGCAAGGAGACAAGAGGACAACCATGGGTTCAGAGAGGCAGGAAACAGGCGCACTGCACAGGGTCCATGTCACTCTTTCGGGAACAACAACTGGAAGAATCCAGGGAGGATGGGGTGGGAGAAGGTGAGAAGGAAGGAAAAGTGACTCCAGGAGAGAGAAGGGCTCGGGTTTTCAGACATCAAACTCTGATCGACATAGCAACAAATCAGCAGCGCCAAAAAAGATCGGTAGATCGCCCAAAACAGGTGTTATTTACACACACACACACACACACACACACACACACACACACGCGCAGTGTCATTGGAGTTAGCAGGCCGCCACAGGGCTCATCTCCAGGGGACACTGCGCACACAGTACGTAGCCCATAGCCCTGCAGGAGTGCAGTGAGCTGGCCTCCTTTCTGGCATCCCGTTAAGAAGAGGAACGAGGTCTCCTCCTCCTGAGTGAGTACCCAGAGCCTCCCCTAGCCCCTGGCTGGCACCCACGAAGCTTTCAGTCAAGGTCTGCTCGTTGCCCTCACTAATAATGGATCAGAGCCGCCGTTAACTCAGAGCTCATGCAGGGCCGGCACTAAGCTGAACACTCTACTGTAACACCTCACTTCCCTCTCGCCAAGGAGGGAGGCATGGCTCTGATCCACGTGCTAGAGCTGAGGGGACTGACTTGCGCAGACGGCAGTGCCGTGAGGGAAACGTGGCCCGCTCAGCTCACCAGCCCCAGCTCTTACTTTATTTGTGCAACTTGAGGGGTACACCCTCGTTCCCATCTTGCAAGGTGGAGATTACGGGTGCCACGTAACTGTCAGCTGTAAACCGGGAAGCAGGGCCTGAGCTTTCAGTGGTAGGGGCCCTGGATCTGTGGACACTGAGCGCTGCCACCATTCAAGCCCCACCCCAACTTCTGTGGACGTGGCCTCACTCCTCCCCACTTCCTGTCTGATGCTCTGCTATCTAAGTCCTTCTGCTCCTCTCCCCCTGCCATCAACACTCAACAGAAACCACCGTAATTCCAAGAATTTCGTTTGAATTTACAAGAAGGTCAGAGAAGCCCTTTGATCTCAACAAGACTCCTACCGTTTCATCCCATCGTTTCTGAAAGAATTTTAGACTAATTATTTCTGACAACTTGCAAATGTTTGTAAACTTCTTCAAGGAGGAAGCAGCACAATTATGTCTTCCACTGACAGACAGAAAAGGAGGTTTTCTTTGTGCCTGTGGCTGATGTCTTTTCCCAAGGAGAATTCCAAAGCCTTGATCTTCTAAGGTGTTCCGATTTCCACTGAGATCCAGAATTAATCAAACCGTCCTCCCCGCCTTTTGAGTTGAATTTGACTAAGCAGGTGGAAAGCGAGTCTTGGTAGGACTCGTTCCCTGTGGGTTCCGCCTTTTGTCAGGTGGTCGTGAAGGTCACAGTCAGGGGCTGGCCTTCTTCCTGGCCCCGCCTCCACCACCCTTACACCCTTTGTGTCATTTCAGTGTTAACTGTACAACTGGCGATAAACAAGCCTAGCAATTAAACAGAACCTGGATTCTTAATCAGCTTTGCCATTAAAGAAAATGACCCCAAATCATGGCTGTTTGCAGTATGCCTCGGGCAGTCTCAAATTAGACACTCAAAACCGTATACACTTACAGCGAGGCAAGGTGAAGACCCAGAGCTCAGTGCAAAGAAAGATAGACTCCGGGCTGTCCCTCCGCGGCCTGCCTCACATTTTAATACCCTTTTGATTATTTGCTATTGTTAATTCTAGGGTATGTACAGCAGGCAGGTAGAAATAACGCAGAGTCAACCAGCTCTTAATCCCGGCTAATCCCTGGTCAACTAACTAGATCCTTTCTTTATTAAAAGGAAGAAAAGAGAAAAAGGCATCTGATTCTTGTTGAAAGTGAATTCCCAGCGTGAAGCAAAGGCCTTTCCCTCTCTGAGACCAGCGCATTCACTTCTACGACCTGGTCAGATAGGAGAGATTGCGCGCTCTGCTTCTCACAGGTTTTGCCCGAGCTACTGCAAAGTCCTCTTTATTTTCATCATAAACCTATTTCATGATTTTTGAATGAAAAATTCCATTTCGTGCCTCTGACTATAAGAAGACATTCTTAATACCCACTGTTAGAAGCTGGTCACAAAAAACAGAAACCTGGCCAAGCTGGTTCCTTTCCAAGAACAGAACAAAGACAAAGTGCAGGTTTTAATTTTTAAAACGTAACCAGAAGAAGTAGGTGGGACAGGAATTTCTAACATCACCTCCTCGGGTTGCTTCCACAGGGGCAGGTGTGTCGAGTGTCTTGGGGTGGGTTGATTTAGAAGGAAAAGCCTGCTCGCACTGGCCCAAAAGGAGCTTCTCGAGAGGAATCTTATGGAATCCAACCAAGACGAAACGGCCAGCCTCCGACAGGACAGGCAGGAGACAGGAGTCTCCTGGGAATTGGCCACCCCTGTCTGGGTGCCTGGGACCTTCCCACCAGGCCGGGGCCCCCTGAGAGGAGCAGGACACAGCACCCAAAGCCCCCGGAGCAATTCTGCTTGTGCCTCCCAGACGCAGCCAGGTCCCAGCATCTCAGGTAGTGCACGCACGTCACCTGCACTAGCATCCGCTTCCTTCGTTTCTCCTCCGTAAATCTGTAATCAACACAATGCTTCTAAGAAAAAAACTATACGCCCCTTTGGGAGGGCAATGTGGCACTGTGCACCGACATGACACGTTGATGTTCCACTTGCCCTAGCGATGCCATTTCCCAGATGTGCCTGTGTGCATGGGGTGGGGGGAATGTCAGCGCAAGTTAGTCCCGATTGCTCTGTGTCTAGTATCGGAGACCAGAAGCGAGGGAACTGGCCGTCAGTAGGGATGAACTTCGGTGCATGCGGACAACGGCCTCCCGTTCAGCAGAACAAAGGATGCGGCAGTCACAGACCCAGGGTACAGTGTCCTGCAGAGAAGGACACAGCCGTACAGAGAGCGTGCTACCATGTGTGTAGCAAACTGTGGCGAGTGAGAATGCAGTCTTACCAGGCTCATTTGCATGAACTCTTTGGAAGTGGTGAGGAAATGTGGGAGGAGCCCAGGCTGGGAGGCAGTTTCCAATACGCCCCTTTTTACATCAGTTTACTTTAGAGCTAGGTGAGTGTCTTATCTGGCCCAAATAAACAAATAAACAACATCTGAAAAGGAAGTAAGTTGTGAATTCTAAAACTAGTACCACTTTCCCTAACGAGACAGAACCTTAAAACTGAACAAGGCACAACTATACTATTATGAGCTACCTGGCCCAGGCGCCGGTGGCAGCTGCCCCCTGAGGCCCGCTCTGCCACCCTGAGGCCCGCTCTGCCACCCTGAGGCCCCCTCTGCCACCCTGAGGCCCCCTCTGCCACCCTGAGGTCCCCTCTGACACCCTGAGGTCCCCTCTGCCACCCTGAGGCCCGCTCTACCACCCTGAGGCCCCCTCTGCCACCCTGAGGCCCCCTCTGCCACCCTGAGGCCCCCTCTGCCACCCTGAGGTCCCCTCTGACACCCTGAGGTCCCCTCTGCCACCCTGAGGCCCCCTCTGCCACCCTGAGGTCCCCTCTGCCACCCTGAGGCCCCCTCTGCCACCCTGAGGCCCCCTCTGCCACCCTGAGGCCCGCTCTGCCACCCTGAGGCCCCCTCTGCCACCCTGAGGCCCGCTCTGCCACCCTGAGGCCCCCTCTGCCACCCTGAGGTCCCCTCTGACACCCTGAGGTCCCCTCTGCCACCCTGAGGCCCCCTCTGCCACCCTGAGGCCCCCTCTGCCACCCTGAGGTCCCCTCTGACACCCTGAGGTCCCCTCTGCCACCCTGAGGCCCCCTCTGCCACCCTGAGGTCCCCTCTGCCACCCTGAGGCCCCCTCTGCCACCCTGAGGTCCCCTCTGCCACCCTGAGGCCCGCTCTGCCTGTGTCAGAAAGGAGGATTTAGGGTGTACGTAGTGCTGAAAACATCAAGCAGCAGCCAAGACCTCTTCTGGGAAGGCGTCCCATCGTGAAAGCTGAAACGGGTGACTTTCTCACCAGGTGATGCAATGTCATTTTATGCCACATCTGTGAACCACTGATGATGACCCTGCATGACTGCACTTGAGGAAACTCAGGCAGTCAGAAACTGCTGGTTCCTTTCCTGTCTCCTCTCCCCAAGGTCAAGTTGCCGTAGTGAACTGCAGTACCGGCTTGGTGCCTGTGGCCGCTCGTCTTTTATGAACGCTGTGGCAGTCGGACACGACTCTTGAGCCCGGTAACGAGCAACACGGTAAATGCACAACAAGCCATTCAGTGAGCCACAGTCCACGCTTCACGCTGCGTCCTGTCCAAGGTGAACACAAGAGGTGTCAACAACTGGTTTATGATGTGCCTCAAAGTAGAGACCGGTAAAGAATTTATTTTTTAGCAGAAGTTAATAGTCCGGGTAATCAGATGCCCCTACTGTTTACCACTTTTTACAGACAGACGCCTAAGCCTGTTCTGGCCACAAGTCCTCGGGCTGAAGATGGATGGGACCCCACACTTGGGGAGGGATCCCCTGGAGCTGGAGGGTAGATTTCCTTTTTGGGGTCCTCAGAGCAACCCGGGGGAGCCTGCATAGGGACGCTGACAGCCACTTGGCTCTCCACCGGGTGACAGATAGGACGTGTGATTAGTGGCTCTCTGCTTCCACTGTTAGTCACCTCAGGTTACTGTAGACAGGCAGCTCGGTGAGCATGAATTTGGAGTTGCACGTCCTACAAATGGAATATTGAACACGCTGTACAGCAAGGCCGGGGAACTTGACTGAGAACCACAGGTGAATGACTTCTCTCCGGAAGTTTGATCTCTCGCACATCAGGCAGCGTGGGGAAGGCACCCGTGTGGCGTGACCAGCACCTGGGTTTCTCTGTGATTGTTCTGGCCTCCGAGGAGCAGGAAAGGCTGCGGCTCTGGGCCCCCTGTGAACACGGAACACCATCTGGAGGAACAGAGAGCTTTGACCCCAGCAGCCGACCACAGCCCCGGGTGTCACTCAGACAGGACTGACTGAAGCTCCCTTGCATGGCTGAACAGTCGCTGCAGCCCTGGGCTTCCCAAAGCCCCCTGGAGTTGGTGGAGGCACCGTTCCAAGCCCGGTCCGCCCTCCACACATGGACACACCCTGTCACTTAGGGGGTCATAGCTGCTTCACTGTGATTCAGATGGCATCTTCCTCACCAGAATTGTCGTCAGCAGCTCGCGCCGACTGAGAACCTTTGGGCCAGCATTTTACTAAGAGCTCTGCCTGGATTCTGGCACCTCCCTTCACATCTACCCAGGAAGAGGACTTGCTGGAAGTCAGGAAACCCAGATGTGGCTAAGTTGACATGTGAGCCCAGGTCCCATGTCCATTGCCTGTTTCTGTGACTACTTTGCTATGATGGTGGCGATCAGAGCAGTTTTCCCAGGGAAATAAAAAGGAGTGTCAGGCCTCTTCAAGTAGCTCAGAACAAAAATCCAACTCAAACAGGGTTCAAAAAATAAAATGGGAAAAGAGGGACATTTTTGGCTCATGCAAATGAAAAGTCCATTCCCAGTTGGACGCGGATGCTCCAAGGGGTCACTTGGTCTTCTTCCTTCTCTCAGCAGCACTCTCCTGGGTGGTGGCTTCAGTCTCAGGACCCCTCTGTTCCCAGGAGGCTCCAAGCCTGCCCCCAATGAGCTTAGCAACCCCGGCAGGAAGCCAGCCTCTGGATTCATCCTGATTGGACTGTCTTGAGAAATTAGCCTGGGCTTGAACTAATCACTGACGCCAAGAGTTTAGAATATGCAGATTTCCAGGGGTGAGTCCTGTGTGCACCACTGGACTAAGAGTGGAAAAGCGGTGTTCCTGTAAGATAAAGCAGAGGTTGGCCTTCCAGAAAGGGGGAGTGGCTACGAGACAGAATAAGACCACAGACGTCTGCGGTCTGTGGGGGAGGAGGGTGTATTCCTCTCCCCATCCAGCCTGTTTTCAGCAGCACCATGCAGCCAGCCAGTGCCCATTCACCGGCCAGCCCTGGCCTGGCCCACTGCCTTCCTCTTCTCTCCCTCAGCAGACACCTGGGGCCGGAAGGAAGGGCCACTTCCCAGCGAACTTGTAAAACTGGTGGAGTTTCCCACTTGGCTCTGGCTGACATTCTTGGACGCCTTTGCATGCAGTCTTCTTTCGTCTTCCAAGCCTATGCGCAGAGAGAGGCCTGCCGTTAGTTGTTCACTCCTGAGTCAAAGTATTGAGGAACCCCCCTAGGAATATATCAGATCCACAAATAACCTGCACCTTATTGTTTCCTTAACGTTGTTCTTCAAATTATCTCACTTTTCAAACCTAAATAAACACACTTAACTATGTGTTCATTAAAAGTGAAGCGGGCCACACACAGGTAGCAATAGTAAAAAATAAATACTGTGGACATCAGCGGATATTATTAAATTCTGCCGAGATGCTGTGGCTTGTCAGACTCTGGACCCGGGGGCTGTTCTCCAGTTTAAAAAGGGGAAGAAACAAGGGCTGGAGAGCCAGCGAAGATGACTGAGCCCCAATCTGAGACTTTCTCTGATGCTCAGAAAGACGGGACAGACGGAGGAGGGAGAAGTAGTTCTGCATAAGCCATTATTTAATGCTGAGCGTGAAGATTGTCGGGGTGACACGTGTTCCCCACTCAGGGGAGACACTGCCTCGGAGAAGCCAGGCTGGGACCTCAGCCTTCCTCCAGAGTGACTGGCTTCACAGGGAGCCATTTGTGGTCCAGGAGAAAAGCTGATGTGTGGGCTCCTGGAAGCCAACCAGTCGAAACCTGCCTTGCAGTGTCAGTCGCGTGCGCACCTTGGAGCCTTAGTCTGCACTCGACTGAGTGTCCACCTCAAATCCCGGCAGGGTCAGCGGGGACCTCAGTGAACTGAGACGGAAGGTGGCCAGTTCACTGGGGCGGGGCTGGGGCTGTGGCCGCTGCGGCTTCGTCACCGTTCGTGGAAGAGTGTGATGGTCATGTGTGGGCAGAGGGGGATGGAGAGCAAAATCCTGAGGAAACAAGTCACTGCATGTCTGTTCAGCGCTGTCGCATGGAGCCACCACAAAGAAAATATAAGTCTGATTCTGTGGACATGGAGAGAGATCCAAGACAAACTGTGGAGTGAGCAAAGCCACCGTCTGTCGTTATCACATTGAATGATACACCAACATGCACGTTACGTGTGAGTCATGTTACTGCAGGCCAGCGTCTGTGTTGGCAGTCCCCCATGCCTTAGCCCATTTCACCCTCAAAACTGCCTTAAGGTGCCAGTGCTGTTAGTCCCACATGACGTCAGTGGGAACTGAGGCTTAATGAAGTTAAGGAAATTGCCAAATCACAGGGAGCCTGGATCAGGAGTCCTGCCCTGCTGGTGCTGAAGCCGGCACTCCTGACCACGAAGACGCCACAGTGTGCACGAGAGAAGGGTCTGGAAAAGTGTGCACACTGACACATCAGCAGCCCTTCCCGCGGGGGGCGGGTAGGAAGAGAGGACCTCGTTTTTCCCTTTCACTCCATGTACCTCAATGTCATTAATGTGGACTTCACACTGAACATGTGTAAGTTTTGTATTGAAAACCAAATCAGGGTCTGGTTCCAGGGAAGCTAGAGAAAGTGGACTCTACGCTGCCTCTCCCCGAAGGCAGCTATGGGACCAAAACACGACTGCACTAGAGGAAAGAGCAGAAAAGCACACGGTAGTGGGTAGATCCAGGAAGACCAGGATTTGAAGTAGTGCTGACTGGCAATTAGTGTAGCGTCTTTTTTCCTTCAGAATCTCCCAGCCTGCTACTGTGTTTCCCCCAAAAATAAGACCTGGCTGGACAATCAGCTCTAATGCATCTTTTGGAGCAAAAATTAATATAAAACCCGGTATTTATATTATATTATATTGTACCATACCTGGTCTTATTTTACTATAAGACCGGGTCTTATATTAATTTTTGCTCCAAAAGACCCATTAGAGCCGATTGTCTGGCTAGGTCTTATTTTCAGGGAAACACGGAATCAGCACAGCCTGAGACCTAGCCGGTGGGCATCAGGACATGGCCACGGAGAACTCTGGGAGAAGGCCATTACTTCTGGCTTGAGGAACGGGCAGGGGACTCTGACAGAGTGCAGAACTCCACTCTCCCCGTTTTAAACTTTCTTCATTCTCTCAGCTCCAAGCAAGCAGCAGAGGTAGCATTAGGGGCCACAAGAGCCAAACTTCTGGGGCAGGAGATTCTTCCTTTCCAATTGGTGAGCTGTCATCCCAAGAGGGTGGGGTGGACCGCTGCTGCTTCTTTTCCTCTCTCTGTCTTCCCATCACTTGGACCCAGGGAGGGCATTGTCACAGAAGTGCACAGCAGAGTGGGATGGAGGATGGGAAAGACAATCCCAAGGGGACCAGAAAGCACCACGGGGATTGCAGAGAGGGCAGAGCTGGGGATGCAACCCCATAAAGATGCCTGTGAATCCATGTTGTACACCAGAGGACCAGATTCTGAGCCACATAGCAGCTAATTGGAGAACCCTGCAGGCTCTGGAAGACAGACACACCAGTTCCGAGCATATGTTTTGGAGGCAGGCAGAACCAGACTCACCACCTGGCTCCCTGACTTACCAGTCGAGACCTCACTGGACTCATTCAGATTCTTCTACCGCAGATTGGTCTCTTTGGACCAACGGTGTCATGTACCTGTGGCCCTCAGCACAGAGCCCACGGCTGACAAGTGTCCCTAAACAGTGGGATCTTTCTCGCCACAGCTGTTGTTACAATTGGTGTTATTGCAAGTTTGCTCCTCTGCAAATAGTTTCTTTTTTCCCTTTCCTTTAGTACCAGGTGCCTGGTCACTGGCCGTTGGATGTCACACACACGGGGCAGACCTGAGAAGCTTGTAAAGATTGAAAACTGAGCTGACTATTGGAACTGCAGCTTACAGGTGGGTTGGAACTTGTGGTCTGATCCTAACCTGTTCAATTGTCTGCTAAAGCAAAATTGTCTACATTCTCCATAGAAGTCTCCATGAGCAAGACTTAGCGTCTCATAACATCATAGTCAAGTGTCCAGGATACAATCCAGAATGGTTCAGCTTACAAAGAATCCAGAAAATCTTAAATCACATGGGAAAAGATCATCAGCAGACACCAAAATGAAGTAGCAAAGATGTTGGAATTTACAACCAAGACATTGAAGCAAATATTATAAAAACGCTCCAAAAAAGCAATCATAAACATTTTTAAAGTGACTATAAAGTGAGAATATTCTAAAAAAAAAAAAAAAAAAAAGAACATGTAAAGAAGGACCAAATAGAAATTATATAACTGAAAAAAATACAATAACTAGAATAAAAAGTGCACTGGATGGGTGCAAACGCAGAATAACAAATGACAGGAGGAAAAATCAGTGAACAAAAATTATCCAATATGAACAACAGAGAGAAAAAAAGTTAAAAAAATAAAACAACCTCCAAGATTTATAGGAACAATAACAAAATTAATAACACTAATGTCATCATAATCCCTGGAGAGAAAAAACAGTACAAGGCTGAAAAATTATTTCATAAATAATGGCTGAATACTCCCCAAATTTGGCAAAAGATATAAACTTACAGATTTAAGAAGCAAATTCCAAAATGGATAAACCCAAAGAAATCCACATCTGGGCACATTGTAATCAAACTACTGAAAACTAAAAGTCGAGGAGAAAAAAATCTTAAAACATCCAGGGAAAAACAATCTGCTGCTTGTAGGGCAACAGTGGTCAGAATGACTTCAGGTTTCTTATCAAAACCACGGAGACCAGAAGGAGATGGTGCTTCATTTTTAAACAGTTGAAAAAACTGTCAACCCAGAATTCTATATCCAGAGAAAATATCCTCCAGGAATGAAGACAAAATAAAGATGTTCTCAGATGGAGGAAAACTAAGAGAATTAACTGCAAGCAGATCTTCACCAAAGAAATGCTAAAAGAGTTCTTCAAACAGAAGGGAACTGGAAGCATAGGAATAAGGGGAACGCAACAGAAATGGTAACTCTGTGTGTAAATTCTCCTGTGTGTAAAGAATAAAGTATTCTTCTCCTCTTGAGTTTTTTTTTTTTTTTTTTGGTTTGGTTTTGTTTCTTTTTTCTTTTTAGTATGTTTGAGGTTAGGAAATAACAGTGCTAACTTCCAATGGGTTGTGGGTGCATTTAGATACAATATATGAAACAAGTAGAACATAAAGAGGGGGAGTAAAGAAACCTGTGTAGTTCTCCAAACTCTGACCACATCACCTGCTCAACAATGGCTCACAAACACTAGGTAGTAAACACTTTCTACTGCAAGCACCTCGTGCATTGTTTCAAGGCCCATGCTGGGCGATAGGGACACCTTGATGAGCAAACAGGTGAGCGTATCTCTGAAGGCTCTGAGGTCCATCTGGGTGGGATGCCCAGGTCCTACCTGAGGGAATAAAGCCAGGTGCCTCCTGACTCGGGAGGCCTGGGCTTTGGACAGGAACAGGTTTTGCTTCTCAGCTTCTCCCAAGCACCTTCCCCTAAAAGCAAACTAGCAGAGCCCTGAAGGTCACAGATAAAGTCAGAAGCCTAGGGCTCTTACCACACTTTCCACCATTTTGTTTATTTTGCCAACTGTGTGTTAGTTTTGCAGATTCTTGGTCAAAGAGCCTTCCTTTCTCACACAGAATCTCAGATTGATTGATGAGCATAATGTATACAGACACTACACACACACACCACACACACACATTATATATATATATATATACACACACCACACACACAGACTATATATATAGACACCGCACACAATATATAGACACCACATACATGCACACACACACTATTTATATACACACACACACCACACACACACACCATATATATATATATATACACACACACACACCACACACACACACCATATATATATATATACACACACCACACACACACATACACACACTATATATATATATATATATATACACACACCACACACACACATACACACACTATATATATATATATATATATACACACACCACACACACACATACACACACTATATATATATATATATATATACACACACCACACACACAGACTATATATATAGACACCGCACACACATACACACTATATATAGAGAGAGAGAGACACACACACACACACACACGTCCTCGTCTATTGCTCTCATAAGCCATTATCGCTGGCATGGCCAGTCTGGTCCTCAGGAGCCCTTGCTACACTCACCGCCAGAACCTCTGCCTCTCTCCTCTCGGGAATTTTCTCCTCGCTGAGCTAGCAGCAGCAATAAAGGGTGTGATTTGTGATCTGTCCCTTTGCTCTTGGGATTATAAATGCAGCTACAGTATAAGATGCAAAGGGCAGGGCTGTTCCTGGCCTCCCACGCAAGCAGCCATCCCAGGCTGTAATTTCACTTTATCTCTCTCCCATTAAAAAGCAATTGAAAGTGAACCGAGGAGAACGAGGGCTGCCTGCAACTTCGGGAACCCTTGAACGGCGCTTGCTGAAGGGCAGCTGGGGGCACAAAGGCACCCTGTGTGAAAGGACAGAGGAAGAAGCAACTATTTGCAGAGGAGCGAACTTGCAACAACGACAATTGTAACAACAGCTGTGGCGACCCCGATCCCGCTGTTTAGGGACACTTGTCAGCCGTGGGCTTTGTGCTGAGGGCCACAGGTTCACGACTCCGTTGGTCCGAAGAGACCAATTTGCGGTGGAAGAACCCGAGTGAGTCCAGTGAGGTCTCTGCTGATAAAGTCAGGGAGCCAGGCAGTGAGTGAGTCTGGCTCTTCTCGACTCCGAAACATACACTCAGAACTGCTGTGTCTGTCCCTCCAGGGCCTGCGGTGCTTAGAGAGCGTCGCCTTTGCGTCCCCTTCTCCAAACCGCATAGGACGGTCCAGCTGATGCTTTTCACCAGCCAGCCTTTGGCTGTGGGCAGTGGGCACTTCCTTGTCATTCGGATGGAGCCTGGTTTTTGTCAAGATTGTGATGCTGGTCAAGTCTAGTGGCCCCTTTGGCAACGTTTTGCACCGTTCCCTTTCCTCACATCCCGGGCTTGTGATACACTCTAGTTGTCTTATCCCTAAGCAAAGCAGCCCTCGATGAATTAGTTCATTGTAAGAAACACATAGCATAGAGGCAGCTGGTTTCTGAACTACTTCATTTAAAGGAGCAGAGTCAAGAGTTGTAAACTATCAAGCACCGGGACATCTGGATCCTTCCACATAGTCCTTACGTTACATAGCCCTTGACTCTTGGGCTAGAAGGACTTCCCACCTCTCATTTTGCAGGGAGAGCGCTGAGGTCCCCAGGAGGAGGCGGCTGGTTCAACGTCAAGTAACAAAAAATTAATGGAAGATGTGGACACAGGACTTGAGATTTCAAGTGATGCCATCTCAGGTCTTTTCCACTTCATCCCATTGCCTGGGTGACTCCCACTTTGTGTAAGAGAGACATATCTGTTAATACTCTTCCTGCTGTAATGATGAAATCCCACCCAAATGGGTTTACATTTGAAAGAGGAAGTTGTTGGCTTGCATCCAGCAATTTAGAAGCTCTGTGTTCAGTGCTGACTGGGCTCAGGTGACGATGCCAGGACACTGCTCAGCAGCAGCTCCTCGTCCCAATGATGACAACACCTACCGTGTGTCCCCGAAAGTAAGACCTCACCGGAACATAAGCCCTAGCAGATTTTTCAGGATGACATCCCCTGAACATAAGGACTAATGCATCTTTTGGAGCACAACTTAATAAGACCCAGTCTTGTTTTCGGGGAAACATGGTAGGTGAGAGAGAGGCAGCTTTCCCTCACCTCAAGTAAAAGACTCAGCATTAGGTGTCATTGCTTCTGATTGGCTGCATTAAGTCATGTGCCCTTTCCTGAACCAACCATCATGGCTAAGAGGGGAGTGTGGCTCTTTGATTGACAGTCTGGGTTACAGCCTCACCATATGGATGGTCAGTCAAGTTTGATTTAAGGAAACAGAAACAGCCTAGATCTTCCTTGCATTCTGGCTTCCTGGTAAGTTCAGCTAGAGGTGGAGTGGTTTCCAGCTGTTTCTAATCTCTGAGTTGCCTCCTCATCCCACTGGTGCCTCTGCTCTTGCATCACTGATGTAATAACCCGAGGACTATGGAAATAACCCTAAAGGGAGGAGGTGGCATTACCAGGACACAGATGCCCAGGCCACCTGCCAAGGTTGACTCATGGCAGGGTGTGCTGGCTGGAGTTGGGAACAAGGTGGGGTGGCTGCCCAGTGGGGGTTGGAGCCAGTGCTGGAGACACCTCCCAGGGCCGGGGGAGGGCAGAGCAGCCAGGCTACCTCTCGTCTTTCCTCCTTCCTCTCTTCCATCCGTGTGTCCCATCAGCTGAGGCTCGTTAGCTGGGACGTGTAGTTCCTTGTGAAACAGGTGAGAGCAGGGAGGGACGTGCATCTAAGAGCAAGCCGACAAGTGGGAGACCCGGTGTTGTGTGGGTGGTGGGCCCCCAAAGCAAAGTGGGGGCCCGGCCCCAGTGACCAGGCAGGAAGCTCTGGACCTGGTTCTCCTCCTCACACAGAGAACCAGGAGGGTGTCCGCAGGTTCCGGAGCACTTCCAGAGCTCATGCCCAGAACACGGTCCATGCGATTGAGTGTCCGTAGCGTTGGAGCTACTCCTCCAGAGGAAAGCAGTTTCTGGGAAGCACATTTCTGAAGTGCCACTTGGGAAGAAGCAGCTAGAACCCCACCCCAAAGCACACAGTGGCCTTGGCGTCCCTCTTGTGACTTTCTGGGTGTCCCCATTGGGGTTCTGCCTGCCTCCTCTTGTGTCGTTGCCGGAGATCATTGAAAGAACGATAGCAAAGGGTTTCAAATCCAGTGAGAGAGCTGGTTGATGGAACGGCACAATACTCCATAAACAACACGGTGCTGCCGGCGCGGAGACGGCCCCAGCAGTGTCCAGCCACCACCCCACACAGCGCTCCCCCAGTGGAGTGAACTCACGTGGGGCCAACCCCTGGCCGTGTGGCTGCAGCCTCACCTGGCTCCCCTTCTGAGCTCCGGCTCACCCAGTACGCTCGTGTCAGGAGAGCAGCAACATCCAGATGTGGGGTGTCTTTTTGTGAGAACCCCAGCTGGCTATACCCCCCATGACTTAGGCCTGCCTCCAGCACAGCAGCCGAGAGCACAGGACTGCCTCACCTCAAGGAGACACCCCTGGAGACGGTACTTACTTCACACTTCAAAGCAGGGGCTCTGGAACCCAGAGACCCAGGTTCAAGTCTCAACTCTGTCACTTCCTCTTATGTGAACTTGGACAAGTTAGTAAATGGCTTTGGGCCTCAGTGCCTTGACTGTAAAATGGGTATGAGAATGCCTGCCACACTGTTGGAGGACGACCTGAGATAATTGCCATAAGCTCTTAGCGTGGTGCCTGAACGCAGAAGAGCCATTGCCCGTCTGCACAGACTTGCATCCACCGTCCACTGAGGTTCCTGAAAGCCGCGTGTGCCCTAACTTGTTTCATCTCATCAGAAAAGTCCCTAACAGTAAATATCGTGCACCACACGTGGGGTCCCAGACGTGACCTTCAGGACAACAGAAATGACAGCCCAGCATCTGCAGCTGTTCACAACCGATCCCATTTCATGACTCAAAACAAGCCCTTCTTTTTTTTCCTTTTGGTCAGAGGTATCGTGAAAGTGCATTGCTATCACCCCAGGCATCCAATTATACATATGAGCTGCATGTTCTCATTAGATTTTCCTAATGTCACATCTGCTTGGCCCACTGCTATTAATTACGGAATTAAACTCTCCTGTGAAGCCGAGTTCCGTTTAGCCAGTGATCCTCTCCCGCCTCCCAGCCCAGCCACGGTTCCTTCGCTTCTGGCTCTCACTCAGCAGGCTGGGCCCTCGCGTGTCCCTGAGGATGGATCCCCTTTTGAGAAAAGACACGCACTGTGGAGGCGTCCCCCTGGGATAGAGGGGGAGTCACCCGCAAGAGGGAAAGCCAGCATAACGGAATAAACACGCTGACCATTGTTAATAAACATGTGGTCATTG
The DNA here is from genome assembly GCF_004115265.2 of Rhinolophus ferrumequinum. Classification (NCBI taxonomy): domain Eukaryota; kingdom Metazoa; phylum Chordata; class Mammalia; order Chiroptera; family Rhinolophidae; genus Rhinolophus; species Rhinolophus ferrumequinum. The sequence goes on from NC_046306.1 coordinate 2,603,145, forward strand.
TTACAGGGCAACCCTCTAAAGGACCAGCCTGCTGCCCTGAGGGCCCCCCTCAGGGACCCCGTGCCCTCTCTTCACCATCTGGCCCCTCACAGGAAATCACAATTGATGCCAAGGTGTCATACCTGCTGGGGAGACGGGGCAAAAGAGGCGCCATGCATTGGCTTCACGCAAGAGGACGCATCCTTGATGGACTTTATCTGTGTCGTCCTGGTCACGTGGAATCCTAAAGGAGAAATGGATTAGGCCGTTGGCTGGGGACATTTGGAATTTGATTGAGGGGACAACCGTGTGGATGGGCTGTAGGAATCCTCCAGGGAAGGTTCTCTTGTTAAGTTTGGCCATCGCTGTGCCATCACCTCCTAGGTACAGGCCCGGCAAAGGACACCAGGATTCCAGAGATGCTGAACATCAGGGGACAGTGTCACTTGCCCCACTGTCCTGTCGGTCTGCCCTTATGGCACAGAAGAGCTGAGCTTCTTGGCTACCTTGTTCACCAGGCGCCCCGAGGCTCAGGCCCCAGCTTGTCCTTGGAGGTTTTCCACTTCCTCTTCCTGACGGGGCCCGTTCAAGTGCCCACAGCCCTGAAGCTCTGCTTCTCTCCCTCTGCCTCCCTCAAGAAGTAAAGAGGACGAGTATTAAAAATTACAGGTGCTACCGCCACACTCTGTCCCAAACTCCATTTCACAATAATGTCACACAGGATAATCGAGTTTGCATAATGGGACAGCTGTCCAAGGGTCACCTGCACGGTCATCCCTCCCTGCATGATGGCTTCAGATGGGAGAGAAAGGCCCGCAGGCTGTAGACATAAGAGTCCTTCACCAGTTACGGGTCTCTGAGTTTCCAGGCATCAGCCTCGGCGAGGACAGCTGGCTTCTCACCCCATCGTGACCCCTATTGGGGAGGGGGCCACAGACACAATCATTGAATCATCCTCATTTTTCTCTGCTTTAAAATGGAGATAACTCGGGAGAGGCCTAAACAATCGAGACGTTGGCTCTCTTATTGTATTATTGTTAAAAGAATAAACTTAATAAGATGGTAGTTAAATAAATTCTTTTGTCAATGTATCTATTAACATATCATCACCACTTGTTTGTTTGAAAAAGAACTTATCTTTAGAAAGATAAGAATTGCTGGGCTCTGGCATGTCCTAAGATGGACTCTAGATAAAATTAAAAATTCAAAAATCAATGACACACAAGAGGAAATTAGGTTTAAATGACTAATGAATACACAATTCTTTGTATTTTAGTAAATTCCGCTTATAAAATGTAATTCTTTGCAATTTGTTGCAGATAAGTAGGTTGCACTCTATGCGCTTGACATCCAGTTTAAAATATGAGGATAAAATGACACAAATGATGAGAAAGCCTGAATGAGCACATCTCCACAAACTGTTCCCCCAGCCAGGCTTTGACACACGGGCTGCTTTCCACCTCTCATAGTTCCCTCCCCTCCTCCCAGCTGTCCTCTTAACTAACTCCTATTCTTCCAGAGTCTTCTTCAGTATTGCTTTCTCCAGAAGCTCTGCCTGACCATGTTTGCAGGCCAAACACGGTGGGTGGCACACGGTGAATGTTCATGTACATTCCTTAAATGAATGAATAAATGAAATGTTTGATGCAATAACAAAACTTAACATTTAGTGAGTGGCGAGAGCTTCATATTCATGACAGGGGACCCAGGACCCCACTCTGACAGCCAACAGGGAAGGCACAACCCTAAAGATCCACCGTGTGAAACCCTACACCTCGCCTTTTGCCTGCTGCTCAGGAGAGACTCAAAGAAGAGCAAGCTTGTTAGAGCACTCAGGGCACACTGCCTCCCTGTGATGACACAGCCGTTCCCCAGAGGGCGCTCCAGAGCGCCTTTGTAATCCCTGATAACCCAGCAGTGTTCCATGGGGCCCAGTGTTTGCATGGAATCAAATCACACTCCAAGTACATTCTACGTAACAAAGGAGAACCTGGGACCGTCCAGTCAGCCACAACCTCTTCACTGACCCTCCACTGGGTCCTGACTTCTCAACCCCATCTCCTGAGTCATGGAGAGGGGAAGAAATTGGTTTAGCAAGAGCAAGGTCATGTTTAGTGGGTGGAGGGTCTAGCGAGGAGGGAGTCTGAGGATGCTGAACCCGGTAATCATATGCCTTCGCCAGTCCTGCTTCATTTTTCCTGTGTTCTTTGCAGCCCTTCTCAGCGCCTCCTTCCACCCAGGTACCCAGAGGACAACATCCCACGCCTCTGTCTACACACCCTGCCCACCTGCTCTGGAGGCCACGGCCGCCTGTGGCTTCTCGGTCAGAGCTCACTGCGGCCAGGCTATCAGGGTAGGACCTGGTGTCTGCAGGTGGGTGCTATGGGCTTGTCCAGCACCAGGAGCACCTGGTGAAGTTCAAGTCCAGGAGCTTCCCCACGGCCTTAATTTTAATTCATTTTTGTAGTCTCAGGTCTTTGGGGATTTCCGTTTGATTAAGTAAGAAAAGCAAGATGAGTTGTCCCTGGACCTCAGTATCAGTTGATTTAATGAGTCAGACAGATGAGGATTCAAATCCCTGCTCTTTCGCTTTCGCCCTGAGCACTCCCACACTTCAGGTCCCCCGCAGTGGAGTGGAGACGGGCAGGAAGCATGTGAGAGGCCCGGGGGAGCCTCCTGCATGGACCCCATCAGCCGAGACCAGCACCGCCGCTCCCCAGGAATTGCGTTAAATCAGTATCTGTCTTGTGTTTAACAGGCCGTTTGGTCATCCTGCCCGCTCGTTCTCAGAACCCTAACTCAAAGCCAAAGCCAGTGGCCGTTCACACGTCTCTCCTCACCCCTCCCGCCCTTTCCTTCTCTCCGATTCCCTCTGTGCAAAATTGCTCTGAAGTGTCAAGAAGGTCTTGTCTTTTCCCAATAAAAGGGGAGAAATCTAACATCTTAAGTCTGGAAGTGCCTGTAAAGGTCACCTGCCCTCCACCCCTGACTTTGGGCAGGACCGCTTTTAACAGCCAGAGCTATGGGGGCTTTCTCTACACATTTGCTGAAAAAGGACACTCCCTTCTCTATCTGTGGTTTAGGAAGAGGCTAATTTTAACACATCAGAAGAGAGATTTAAGGGACCACGCAACGCACAGTCAGACATGCCAATTACACCTGGGTGCCGTACGCAGGTAGCTGCATAACGAAGGGACCACTCCTACAGGCGGCCGCCTGGGCTGGGTGATCACAGGTCGTAGGGTCAGCCTTTCTTGTGCTTGATTTTGTAAATCGGACACTGATATTCTACATGTGCAGAGAGGGACCTGAAGGCGTGCTGAGACAAATTAGTTAAATTGATCTATAAGAGGAAATTCTAGAAAAAAATCTGGGTATTAGAGCTTCCTGATCAAAAGCCCCTCACCTGAATAGGCGAGTCCCCATTACTGCAGATGACTACCTGAACCTTCATGTATTTTTGATCTTCTTATTTGAATACCTTTAAATAATGCACCAGGAAAGGGAGGACAGTAACAGCATGGCTTCCAGCCAGTAGCAGAGAGAAGCATTTGCTGAGGTCCACCAGCTTTTAAAGGAGCCCTTTGACCCCTGAACCAAAGGCCTGGGGACTCCCAGAAGAGTGATGGATGTTGAGGTGAGAGCAGGGGTAAGAAAGACAGTTGGGATCTCCTGGCTGCCCCGGAGAAGCTGTGCTCAGTACAGAGCGATGCAGGAGACCTGCCTCAGAGGCCAAGGGGAGGCCTGCTCTGCCAGCCGGCTTCCCGAGCAGCCTGCCAATGGGGGTGAGGAAGGCCCTAAAAGGCCCCCTCCTTTGCCTCAGCTCTTTAGCGCTCTCGGGCTGACCACCACGCCTTTCATCATACCCAGATCTGCACAGGTCTCATCTAGGGCAGTGTAGACGTCCAGGGGACATTTGCTTTATTCTGGGGGCATTAAGGGGTTGTCACTGGGGAGGGGGTGCTACTGGCATCCAGTGGGTAGAGTCCAGGAATGCTGCCGAACAGCCTACGCTGCCCAGGGCAGCCCCACAACGGAGAATGAGCCAGCACCCATGTCAGTGGGGCTGAGAAATCCTGCCCGGGAGCCTCCGGGTGAGATTCCTAAAACTATGAACCTGGCCCTCAGGGTGCTCCAAAGGCCACTTGTGGAGAAGGCGCCTGGGGAGTCACCCCTCCCCAGCTGCCTGCAGTGACGGCCCCAGCTGGGTGGGAATGGACAGAACACCAGGGCCGCCTGCCCCCACCACACGGGACCCAGCGCTGCGCGGAGCCGCAGGAACATGGCCCAGCAGGGGGCGCTGTAGCGGCTGCTCTGGGACCGGATGCTCCCCCAGACCCGGCTGTGCCGGCTGCATTCTCTCTCTGCCTCCTCTGCAGTGTGATGAAACTGGATGATGGACTTGGGGAGCGTGTGGGAGGCGTGGCAGGGGCGACACATACACCGGGGGAGCCAAGCAATGTATACCCATGACTCGTATTCATCTTCTGTTGTCAGGATATGTGGAGTGTTACAATTTTACTAGTTTTTTTCCTTTCTTAAAATGTGTACACATTTTGGGGGCACCCTCTGTATAATCCAGGGGGCAGGAAGATCTCCCAGACATGCAGCCGGTGATTAAACCAGTCACCACCGGCAGGAGCCCACAGCACTGACTGGCCTTGTTCCAGCGCGAAGGCTGAACAATCAAACACGTTTCCTCTGCGGTTCAGCTGCGGGCATCGGTCAGCCCAGGTCACCAGGGCCTACTCGGGTCCAGGAGTTGCATAAGCATTTGTGTAAGGAAAACACAAGTGCTTGAAGGGTGGCTTCATTAATCCCCCGCTGGCCTGCCCCAGGAGGGGCGGCCAAGGATAGAGCCCCTGCAGGGGAGGGGCCGTGCCTGAGGAGCACGCTGAGATCTGGACGTCTCACCTTAACACTCAGGGGCATCCTTCTTCTACTCTGTAATGTCACTGCGTCTGTCTTACCAGTTTTTTAAAGCCGAAATCCCTCGCTCTGGAGGACACCGGGCTGTCTGGTTGGCCTCTGACTCCCAGCCCTGCACCCACCGAGCCCTGCGCCCCCAGCTGGAGAAGCTCTGCCAGCAGGTGAAACCCGGCCACAGCGGAAGGAGCAGACATGCCTGATGGCCTTGTTCCAGCAAGAGAAAACTAAGGTGACCGTCCCCGGCCCTGAGTGATATTACCGACAGTTAACATCTGGCCACGTACCGCAGTGAGCATTTTTCATGCTTTTATCACATCTGATTACAGAAAGTAGTGTTATTATGCCCCTCGTGCGACAAGGAAACTGAGGCCCAGGGCGGTTAGTGGTTTCCCCAGGGCCATGCTACTGATCCATCAGTGGAACCCAGGCAGTGTCAAGTTCAGAGCCGCTAAGGCGTAGCCTGTCACAGTGCGCACGCGCCCCTCAGAGGAGGGAGACTGTGAAGCTCATTCAGTCAGGCCCTCCCTGAGTGCCACCCACGGGGACGTGTGTGCTGGACACTCCCTAGGGACCAGAGAGGACACTGTCCTGGGCTGCAGGACACACAGTCCGTGTGGACTAAAGGGAAGGGCACGCCAGTAAATGCCACAAGAGGAGCTAAGGTGACACCGTGGGTGGTCCCACCAGGGCCCACCAGGCAAAAGTGAGCCCTCAGGGTCAGGAAGCCAGGAGCCGGAGGGAGGTTTTGGCAACAGCCGTAGTGCCAGGCACTTGTCAGAAATGCAGCTTGTGAACCCAAAACGCATGTTTCCCCGGGGATTCTGGTGTTCACCCCGGCTTCCGATCCTCTGTTTTAGAAAAATAAGAACTCCAAAGCGCAGAGAGGACGACACGTGGCAGGCCCGGCAAGTGGGGAGCAGCAGGGACGTGGCCGTGGCAAAGCCCCCTAGACGTCCAGCAGCTGCCTGCTTTCTTCGTGGTTGTAGAACTCGCTGTTTGAACACCGATATGCTTAGGAAGGATGGGTGAGCCCTGCCTGGCCTAATCCAGCCTCTCCCGTCGACGGATAAGAAGAGAAAACGGGATCAGCTGGGGCTTCCAGGGAAACTCGTGTAGATCCGTGTGGGTTGAATGGTGACCTCCCATAGAGGCCTGCTCTCCGCTACCTGTGGATGTGAGCTAATTCGGGAAAAGGGGGCTGGTCTTTGTAGACGTCATTAAGGTAAGGGTCTGGGGATGAGATCACCTGGATTTTCCAGGCAGGCCTTAAACCCAGTGACAAGTGTCCTTATAAGAGACAGAAAGAAGACACAGAAGCAGGGGAGAAGCCATCTGAGAACAGAGGCAGAGATGGGGTGATGCAGCCACAAACCAAGGAATGTCTGGAGCCACCAGCAGCCAGAGCAGCAGGAAGGCCCCCCCACTGTCCCCCCCCCGAGCCCACCCTCCCCAGAGCCCAGAGCCGGCGGAAGCCGCACGGCCTCACCAGTACCCCGTCACTTCTGGCCTCCAGATGTGAGACAATAAGTTTCTGGTTTTAAGTTATGAGGTTTCTCGTAATTTGGTACAGCAGCCATAGGAAACTAATAACATCACCCACCTAGATACCACCTGTACACTCTATTTCCTTCCTACCGCCCACAGCCATCCTAAAATGTGCATTTATGTATCTGGTTTTTTACTTCCTGTGTTCCCACTGGACTCTGGCGCTGTATCCGGTGCATAGTGGGTACTCGGTAAATATTTGTCCAGAAATGACAGACTCAGACGCATCTCCTGCCTCTAGGTGTACACAGGGACGGAGGTACAGCACACATGGAAGGAGCAGCAGCATACAGCGCCGGGTGCCAGGTGCGTGTTGCGTAGCACCAGTGGACGTGAAGCTCTTGTCATTTCCCCACAGCCAAGCCTCTGGGTAAAGTGAGGCACCCCTGGATGCAATGGCCCATGGACTGGGCCCAAAGCAGGGTTTCTCAGCCTCAGTGCCGGTCACACTGGGAGCAGGGCGCTGCTGTCCTCTGCGTGCCGCAGGGTGTTTCGCAGCACCCCGATCTCTCCCCACCAGACGCCAGTAGCAGAACACTCACCCCCCACCCCAAGCCCAGGTGTGACAACCAAAAACGTCTCCACACATTGCCAAATGTCCCTAGGATGCAAAATCAGTCCAGGTTGAGAACCACTGACTGACCTAAGGAATTCACAAATGGACAAGTAAACTTGACCTGCCCTGAAATGAAGGAACGAAAACATCCCCCGTGCTGTAAAGGCTGATGGAAACATACCAGATACAGTCAGAACGGGGTCACAGTCAGAGGACGCCCATGAACATGCATCATTTCAGTTCATGGATAAGTGAGAGAAGACGCGTGAAGGCTGGGGAGTGGGCCACAGGCCACCGGCTAGAAAGGGACGACTGTGTGTGGGCTGGTTCCCACAGCCAGGATGGGGGAAGGAGCAAGGGTGCAAGGGAGAAGCCACAGCCCCCATATTGTCACTAACTGCGAGGCGCAGGCCCTGAAGAGTAATCTGAGAGTCAGCACTACAAGGTGACAGAGCAGACAAGTGACACACACAGGGGTCCCGGCGAGCACAGGGGTCCACACCCCAAATCTTCACGGGGTGCCATTCCTACCCAAGCCTGAAAACGGTCACAACCCAGGGGGCCACCTAATGGCATGGGCTTCATACCAAAGCAGGGGCGCACAGAATGGGGGGGGCAAGTATAAAGCCAAAGGCGGCAATGATGATGATGTCATCTTGCGTTTAGTGCACACCAACTGTGTGCTGAGCAGGGTGTTATCTGATTCGAAGTACGCAGTTAGAGTGACAGCTATCGCTACCCAGCCTCCATCTCCAACTCTGCAAAGAGGATAAAAGCAAGAAATGAGTAGAAACCCAACAGGAGATTTTGAAAGAGCTCTCCATTCTTAATGAAGAAACCAGGTGAAAATGAATAACGACAACAGAAGATGTGATAAGGCCATAAAGGACGTGTGGTTAATACAACCAAAACCCTTGTCGCATCCCTCAGCTTTATAGGATGCCATGGTTTTTCCATATTTATAGCCAACCTTTTTGGTTTAGTGAATAAAATGCTACCAAGACATTTGAAGCAGCATTTCTGTTCCTCTCCCTCCCCACCCCATCCCAGTGGAAACCGGGTTCTTAGAGGTGGTGAACATGCCTCCTTTTGTACTTTTGATAATATATACACATCCAAAAATCATAGGTAGCATTGTTGCCTGTGTTGCTTTTACACAAATTATTATCGAAATGAACATGTTCTTTTTCACTTTCTTCTCCCTCCCTCCTGATATTTTGCTTTTGACAATTTTCCAGGCTGATATGGGGTGATCTAATTCAATCACTCCAACTGCCACTGATTAAGCTATTGCATAAATTACCTTATCCTACCCCCTACATTTCCAATTTGTTAACCAAAACAACACTGCAGTGAAAATGCTGGTACATATCTCCTTGTGTGCGTAAGAGAGTTCCTCCAGGGTACAGACATTGGAGCAGAGTTGTGGGATTACAGGGTATGCATGTTTTGACTTAGATATTAAGAAATTACTGTCCAAAGTGGCTGAAAACATGTACACTCCCAGTAGTGGGGCACGGCTTGCCACTTGCCAGAATCTTATTTTCTCAAATCTTCAAGGAACTGATCGTTCCTACACTATTTAAACAGTTCCAATACATGAGAAAGACAAAAGTCCCTTGGCTGTATTTATGAAGGCAGCGTAACCTGAAAGCCAGGGCCTGACAGAGAAAAGATAGGTAGAGGTCTGTGCAAAAACCGAGAATAAAATGTGGCAAACAGAAGCAAATCACACCGTGACAATGAGCGACTGATTCACAGAATCCAAGAACTGTCCCGCTTAGGAAAGTTTTTAAAACACCTTTACCGTATTAATAGGACAAAGGAAAAAGAAGCATACGATCATTTATTTTTCTTATAAACCATGAAGACATTTCATAAAATTTAATATCCACTTCTTATACTTGAAACGGAAGTGACCGATACCTCCTTATAAAGATTTTAAAAAATACATGCTTCAGTCCAAAAATTTCCATGATAATTATAAAAATACTGGAAGCATTCCATGAGAGCCACAAAAAGAGTTATGACTGTCCTTATCACTACTCTTACATCACATTGTCTGCAAGTGCTGGACAAAGCAATTAGACAAGAATATAAAAGCAGCCATGGTCATTAGAAGAGGTAAACCAATCATAATGTGTAGATTATAAGGTTGTACTCCTGGAAAAACCCAAAATAATAGAAAATTTTAAAATAATAAAAATACAGTAGTATATGATCAGTTATAATATATAACAATATAATTTATAATCTCATGTAAATTATAACAAGTTAGAAAATCATTTGCAATAGAATCCAAGTCCTAAAACACCTAGAAATAAATTTAACAATAAATGTACAGGACATGTATGAAGCAAAAAATAAGTCTCTAATGAAGATCATTGAAAAGATTTCAATACATGGAAAGTCGTGTCTTTTTTTTTTATTGGATAAAAAAGACTCATTACATTAAAGATACCATTTTTCCTAAATTATTCTTTACTTTCAATGTGATCCCAACGTGGGATATATTTTTAACTTGAAAAAAAGTAATTTTAAGATGTATGTGCAAGAATAATAAGATGTTTTATGATGATTTATAAGATATTTATCTTATAATAGTCAGGAAAATTCTCTAAAAGAATAGTATTGAGGACCTGTCTTGCTCAATATTAAAAATGTATTATATGGTGACAGGCACGCAAAGCATTGTGGTTTGACAAAGGAATCAAAAAGACAGCTCAAAGGAACAGAAATCGAGATCACAGGAATATTCTAGGCATATCGAGATTCTAGTGCATGGTCTGGTGATCATTTCTAATGAGCGAGAAGGTAGAAATGGAACAGCTGAATAGCTGTTTGGAAGATATAAAACTGGACTCCAAACTCATTCCTTACCACAAAGTGAATTCCTGGAGAAAAGAAGAAAGGTTTAAATTAAAAGAAAAAATAAATAAAAGAAACCCAAAAAATGCTAGAATGTAGGAGAATAAAGGATCATAAAGTGGGATTGGCCATTTTAAACATACTGTGAGCATCGAAAACACAAAATAAGACATGTATAAATATAACAACATAAAAATTTACAATGTCGGAATGACTTAAAACACTATAAACAAAGCCAAAAGAGAACAACAATCCCATAATTCTTGCCATGAATGGCTAATATCCCCATATACAAAGAGCTCTTATAAATAAATAAGAAAACAAATCACCATGTAGATAGAAAAAATGTCAAAGGATTTGAACAGGCATTTCACAAAAGGAAAAATACACAGACTAATGTGCATGTTCAAGCCCATTATCAAATAATTAAATAAACATAAAATATTAATTTTTGCCTATCAGATTGGTCAGGAATTATAATATAAATAAAAACCATATTATAGCAAGCCTTTAGGAAAATAGGCATTCTCATGCAATCTTGGAGGGATATAAAGTAGTACATTACTTCTGGAGGCAGTTTGCATTATTGTATAAAAAACATAAAATGTTCACACCTTTGGACCCAACAATCCTATTGCCAGGAATTTATCCTAAGGAGACTAATTCAGAAGTGAGAAAAATGCATGCAACAAGCAAACTCCTTAAGTGCTATCGACTGAATATTTGTGTGTTCCCCCACCCACTGCGATTCAATTCATATATTGAAACCTAGTCCCCTAATGTGATGGTTTTAGGAGGTGGGGCCTTTGGGGGGAGATCAGGTCACGAGGGTGGGGCCCCCAGGAATGGGATTAGCGCCCTTATAAATGAGAGCGCTTTATCCCTTCTGCCAAGTGAGGACAGGGTGAGAAGACAGCCACCTGTGCGCCAGGAGGAGGGCCCCCACCAGACACCAGTCTCCCCAGCCTCCGGAACTATTAGAAATAAACATCTGCTGTTTCTAAGCCACCTGGTCTCTGTGTTTCTGTTACGGCAGCCCAAACGGACTAAGACACTAAGTCTCCACCAATGGTGATTGGTTAAGAAAAATGGGGTATGTGCATTGAATAAATGCTCTGCCGTAGTTAAACAATGATAGTAGAGTACGTGTATTGACTAGAATTATGACCTTTGACATTGAATTGAGTGGAGAAGGCAAGTGTGGGCACGTAATGTGATAATCACATACATGAAATTGTATACAGACATCTTTGCCCATATGTACAGATGACAAAGGGCCTTCACCGCAGCTCTGCCCTGAGGCCGTCGAGCTTCCCATGGCTCATTCCACCTCGTCCTGGAGGAGGCCTTCTCTGGAGACGCACACCACACAGGCCTCTCTCATTTTCTTGGTGGCCATTATCAGCATCTGAAAGTGCCTGTGTTCCCTCGTTTTCTTGTTCACTTGTCTGCTGCCTTTCCCAGGAGAAGGTGGGCCCCGTGGGAGCCTCCAGAACCAGCGTGGACCTGGCCCAGAGTCTCTGCTTGGACAATACCTGCTGGACAAATGCTCGCTTGGTCTTGTGAGGCCAGAATTCCGCAGAGCGCGCCCTCTGGATGGAATGCAAACCCTCGTTCTAGGACAAGACATTCTATGGACGAGTCGGCTTGGGAAACATGAGATTGGATCAAGCCAAACGGCTTTGCAGAACTTCTCAGGTCCTTTACTACACGTACACACGTATTTCCCAATCGTCGTGACTTCAGAGTTCTTTTTCTTGGGACATCTTCAGAGTGTCCTGTATCATGGAACAGTCTGGCATGGAGCACGTCCGAAATACTCAGCAAAGTGTTAAATCGGGATAGGATTTAGGGCGGCCCTAATCTGTCTTGGGGCTCTTTGTGTTCTCCAGAATGTTCACAATGAGTGAGCATGTTTCCTTCTATAAACACGCTCTCATTTGCAGGATAAAAGAATAAACACTAAACCTGCTGACTCCTTTCATTTGCTGAATCTCAGAATTATTTTACAAAACCGTGAGTTCAACTAAAATTGTTGTGAAAGATGGAAGGCCAGCTGGAACCAGTAGAAACACATGGAACAGCAGAAGCAGATTTTCGGTACTGAGTTCCACCTTCGCCACCTACTTGTTGCGGGACTTGGGGGAATCGCTTCGCCTCTTTGAACCTCTGTCTGTCACAGGAGCTGCCTCCTCCAGTTGGAAGGATTCGGTGTGACCAGATGTAGTAAGCCCCCAATAAATGTTGGCAACTTCCGCTATTGCTAACATTGGTGGACCTGGAGTAAATTGTAGCATCTAAGCATGTTTGACTTAAACTTACTTCAGTCTGCCCGAGGCAGCCTCTTCTCCTCCCAAACCCCGGGACCTGGAGCCGCAGCTCACCTGCTCAGGCTTCCGCAGACAAAGGTTCCGTCACCCCCTGGTTCAGCACGTGCTGCGCTGGCCTCCCTTCCAGCTGTGTGGTTGTGCCCTCAGCCATCTGCCAGCAGCTTCGGGGCTGCCATGACCCTGCACACCAGTCAGGACCCCGGCCCAGGACGAGCCTTGAGGAACTGCATGGATGCTGAGAAGTCAGTCCCCACAGCTGTTTATTACAGTAACATCTGGATTTCTTAGACGATACTGGGCAAAGCAACGGTCATGTTTAGCTGTGGTGGTGCATTTTGAGGGCTGTAGCTTTTATTCTGCATGACTGAGAAGTCATGTGAGGCCGACACTTGATGCTTTCACTCAGACATGATTCCCTGGCTCGCAATACGCGATGAGGAAAAGGACAGAATTGCTTTTATTCATACATTCCCATGTCTCCACCACATCCTTAGGTTCAGGGCAGCAGACCTGTCTGTCCTTCCATTGAGGACTTGGTGGTGAGCTGGTTCTCTCAAGGGGCCGCATGATTTTGGGGAAGGGTGAAAGGGAAATCATCACATACAGCCTGATTCTCTAACACCCTCTAGCAAAACACCATCATGGCTTCCGTCCACCAAAAAAAAAGATACGCCTGAAATTTACAAAAGGCAACGAAGGAAAGCTACACTTCAAGAGCTTAGGACTGCAGGTCCAGGCACCTGACTGGGTGACTCCATGTTTGGATCCACCCACTGAGCCGCCTCTATTTCCACCGAAAATCCAAGCTCTCCCCCTCTGCAAAGTGGGGTATGTGACAGTGGGGACCTCTTTGTGCTGTTTGGGGAGCTCCAGGAAAGGGCTTTGCACAGAGCCGGACAGAGTATCACCTTATCACTGTGTTTTTGACGACTATGGTTCACAGCATTTCCTTTGAACAGGTCACTCAGCAAGTGACCGCCCCTGGTGTGACTGGGGAGGGACACCCAGTGGCCAGGGGGCTGGAGGCTTAGGCTCGTTCTTTGTCAGAGCGCTGGTTGACACATTTGCCTTGTAATCACTCGTTACACTAGGCATTCACATCCACCTTCTCTGTGTGCACATGGTCCAAATACTTTTAAGCTTAACAAATGTTTAAAAAGCAGAGCTTGGGGAGGTGACGTGACCTGAGCAAGATGACACAGAGGACTGGAAGTCGATGTGGATTTGGATCCGGTTTCTCCCAGTGTCACCAGTATGGTCCTGGTCCCCATTCCAGCAGCAGTCACAAGTCACAGGCCCCTCCTGTGGGGGGAATGCTCCATCCCACACACACGTCATTTTCTTTCCACAAATGCACACACACACACGTGGACACATGCATGTGTGCACACGTAGGCATGAGCACATGTACATGCAAGCACACAAGCACACACATGAACACACAAATGCTTAATACACAAGAGTTAAAATGGAAGCGCTGAGCTCACTGCCGACATAACAACCCCACAGTCTTACTGGAATCTTTGGATGGTAAAATCTGCAGGGCCATGTGTGTGATGTAGACCCCGCGACACCCTGGTTCCGGCTGTGTACCCGCCTCATCTCTGCGACGGGCGGCCTTGAAGATTAATGAGCTGACCTGCACCCAGAATAGGGCCTTGCGTGTAACACCAGCTCGAGTAACAGTTGCTGTTACCGCTGTTATTACTCACGAGTCCGGTTCTCACGTGTACACCAACCAAAATGTGTCAAACTCTCCCCATCTCACCCTTTGGAATGTGCAGGTTTGCTCTTAGCCAAGAAGCAATCTTACCAAGAAATGCTTGTGCTCTCGGCACTTAGAAAACCCAGCCACCACCTCTCGGCTTTGCACCAAGAGCAAGGCTGGCTGTGCCTAGGACAGCACGCAGGGCGCTCCCCAGACCCCCCACCAGGTAACACAGCTGATGAGAGACACAAAGGACAGACATCGATTCTCCCCACCACCTCCACTAGAAAGGTTTTAATCTGGCTTTAACGGAACCTCATTCGCTTACAACCCCTACGTGTGGTTCTGCACATTGCCCTGGCATTCTTTTTGAGATCAAGAAAAATATAATTTTCCTTCTTGAAGAAAGTCAAATTACATGTGCGGTGACTTTCTCTAGGTAACACCTCAGCCCTGTAATTAATTGCACCATCCACAGCCCTATGATTAAACAAGAGACACAAGACTGCTGATGGGCACAGCCGGGCCGGAGGCCAGTCACTGGTCTGGCTCTGCACCCGTGTCTTGGGCGCACACAGGGCGGAGGGAGACCTGCAGGCAGACGGAGCGGCCCTGAGCTGAGCTGTGCGCACGTGATCATTCACTTCCCATGGGGCCGATTTCCCAAGGGGCTTCACGGAGCACTAGGCAGACAGCACCGGTTTCTGGCTGCAGAGTCTACCCACATCCCAACGTACACTGCCAGCGGGAGACATGACTACTGCGTCCCCCGGGCTGGAACTCATGCTCGAGGAGGTGCAGGGTTGTGCTGAGCCCTTGCCTGCGGTTCCGTGTATTTGTTTCCAGGAGTGCGCATGCAGAGAAATGTAATGGGGGGCTGCAAAGCTCGCTCCCGGAGCTGTGGTGACCCCTCCTTCAAGCCCCTCCCACTGCAGACTTCCAGTACTAACCTCTGTCCCAGCATCCCGCCCACCTCCTCGCTCTCCCAGACTCCCCTGTAGAACTTGGGGCCGGAAGACCAGTCGTAAGACCGGCCCTGAACACAAGGGGTGCGTATGGCTTCCAGGCCGTGCAAAGCTGGTGCCTCATTTTCCTCTTGATTCCTCTTTGGTGAACCTTGCAGACCATGTAGTCCAGATGGGGAGGCTACAGATGGCAGAACCCCTTTAGCTGGAGCGTGAAGAGCAGAGGTCCCCACCCATCCTCACTGGCTGTCATGTGCTCAGAAATAAACCTTCCCGAGAGAAGCCACTCATATTTCCAGGGTTACCTGCTGCTGCAGCCAGCGTAAGGCACGCTAACGAAAATAAGCACCTGCTATGTGCCAGGCACTGAGCCACAACCGTTTGGCAGCATGGAAGAGACGGGAGAAGCAGACAGGTAAATCTATGTTAAGCGTGACCGGTTCTGGGAAGGACATGAGCAGTAAGCTATCGTGGACAACAATGGGGGCAGCCTGTAGCCATTTTGCTCAAGGGAACGAGCCATGCCAGGCATGGGAAAGGAAGAAGGCGGGCATGGCGGGCAGCGGGACGGCTCGTGCAAGGGCCTGTGTGAGGTGGAGGAGCAGAAAGCAGCCAGTGTGACTGAGAGGGCCAAGTGAAGGGGCGGAGACAGGCGGGGACAGAGCACAGGACCTGTGTGACCTCATGGTGCAGCGGGAAACCACTGCAGGAATTTCAGCAAGACAAAGACAGGGTCTGACTGACTTTCCAAAGGATCACGCTGGTGGCTTCGGGGAGGGAAGGCTGCAGAGAGGGAAGAGCAGCACCAGGGAGATGAGAGGCAGCCGTGGCTGCCACCCTGGTGGGAGCTGACAATGTCTCAGGCAGTGGCCAGGAAGAAGGGACGGGGACAGACTCTAGAAAGCTGTCACGGTGAATTAATAATGTGCCACCGGTGCTCCAGACATTTCCAGCCCGCTCCCCACATCCAGACATTTACAGCCCCATCTGATCAAACCCTTGGTGCTGAGGTCCCGGGCCTGCCAGCAGCCGCTAACGGCTTCCCGCCTGGTTCCCTGAGATCCAACCTGTGCGTCACATCAGAGGACACTGGTGTCGTGACCCTAAGGAAAAACTCAGGTCCTGCAAGCCAGGGGACAGCATATCAAGAGGCAAGAAGGCCTGTCAAGGGGCCGCCATATCAGAGCACAGGCCAGGTGGTGTGTAGTCTTCGGGCTGAGCTTCTCCAGAGACAGATCTTACGTGATGTGCCCACCAGCACTTACCTCTATGCACCGCCCCTTGCTCCCTTCCATTTGAAGGTTGCCAAGTAGCCTCCTGCACTTGCTCTTCTTTCAAGCAGATTTTCTCTGCTTGGAACATGTGCTTGGCTTCATGAGAAAGTGATTCTCAAGCACAACTCTGCCTCAGGACTATCTGGGAAAGCTTTTAAAACACGTCGCTTCCGGCCCCCATTACGCCCCCACGTCAGACACGCTCGTGTTTCTAAGAGCTGCTAAGGTGACTCTGAGGGGCAGCCAGTTTAGAAAAGTGAAGCGGGGACCTGCAAAGACGCACTCTTTTCCTTCCTTGGAGGGGAAGCCGGACAACGTGCTGTGCACCCCTCGAGTTAGCTGAGACTTTCAGGACGGCGCAGTCCCCACAACCCCCACTTCAGTGATCTGAGGTCCCCGGGCTGCTGGCCCCACAATGCCCTCTGGTGCAATAATTTGTCAGGAGGACTCACAAAACTCAGGAAACTGCTCTCCTGATGGTTACAACGTCTTTACAAAGGATACAGGGAGACCCAGCCAAACGGAGAAACACAGAGCCAACCTGGGAGGGTCCCAAACTCAGCACCTCTGTGTCATCTCCCCATGGGATCAGGAAGTGTCCCCTTCTAGCCCACCCAGGTGTGTCATCAACCAGGAAGCTCACGGGTGCTTCGGGTCAGAGTTTTCAACATAGGCCTGACAAATGGAGTCACTGGCCCCTTGACTGAGCTCAGCCTCCAGGCCCCAACTCTCCCTGAGTTCTGATGTGACCGAGGTCTCAGCCCCAAGCCTCTAACCACATGGTGGGTCTTTCCAGCAGGGCCAGCCCCATTCTGAGTCACCTCATTAGCATAAACCCAGGTGTGGTCCAAGGAGCCCCCCAGGACTAATAAACATACTCCTTTTCCCGGGAAATTCCAGGGACCTAGAGGTTTCCTCTCAGAAACCAGGGACAAAGGCCAGCCGAACCCTCTGTTATACCACAGAGATGCCTGTAATGACGAATGCTGGAAGGACAGCCGTGTGGTTTCTACAGCTTTTGCGTATGATTCGCCAGCAGAATGATGGGAACGGCCCCTAGGCTTCCGAGACCCCCACCTCCTCATTAGTGGCCCAAGATGCCAGGAATAAAACACAGACAATAGTGGGTCTGGCCATTTATTATGGGGTGTCACTTGCTATAGAGAGAAAGGGAGTTGAAGTGGAAGAAGATTCGGAGAACATTCTGGACGGATCCTATAGGGGAACACCTGGGTTCCTCTGGGCCACGGGGCTGGAGCCTCCCTGCTTCTCCAGGACAAGACCACAGGTCTGCCGAGCTCACTCACGGGCAGGCCAGTGCAGGACAGACAGCAGTGTCTACACTCAAGCCTGCGTGTCCAGTTCCAGGAGGTGTTTCCATAGCAACCCAGGCCCTCCCCTTCACAGCCCATGGCTTTAGGCTTTAAATGGGCAAATGCAGGAGCAAGAATAAAATTTGGTGTTTCCTTGACCGGCACCATGACCCAGGAATTAAAGTGCTCCCACTGAAAGCCCCCTCTCCCGGCCTGTGGGAGAGGGACTGTCACACATTAGCTGAGAACCCTGATGAGTTCTCTCTCCGGAGCAGCGTCCTGCTCCTCCACCACAGGAGACCGGGGTCTGCACATTTAACACGCTTTCTGCTGCCCCCAATTAGGGCCCTCCCTCTCCTCTGAGCCTTTCAAATCACTCCAGTTTTTCTCAAAGCAGCCAGCTCACGCTGGCCTGAGTTGGTGCCAGCTCCAAAGAGCCATCAGCGCTCCAAGCAGCGGCTTGGGCCAGGAAACACAGAAGAGGGGAATTCTCTGTGTGACTAATGGATTCCAGATACAGCCACTCCCCAGCCACTGCCACCCCTTTACAATGAACCCCCCCGACAGTACTTCTTGCTGGACTGTAGAAAGCTGTACGCAGACATGGCCAGTCGAGCTGCCCCACAGATGCCTACACAGCAAGTTCCAAAGCATCTACTCAGCAAGTTCCTGACTCTTCCCAGAAAGTCAGGCTCCCTCCTCCCACCTCCCGGGCCCAGGACAGAACCCGGGGGGAGGTGAGGGTGGAACCCCATCCCTTGCCAACGCCAGGCCCCTCTCCCCCTCCGCCTCCAGGCACCAAGCTAAGTAAATTCAATAAATCTATTTGAGCTCGTTTAGCCTCGCAGGGTCTCCCGGCTGGCCTGGCCTCCGTGAGCACCTCCAAACTAAGATCGCTATTAGGGAGAACGACGGCCGAGTTTTAAACGTGTTTCTGTCCCCAAGTGCTGTGGTTTTAATTAACAGCATCACCAAGTGTCTCCTCCTGGCAGGCGGCGGTGACGCAGGCCCGAGGGGGCCAGAGGAGCCCGGAGCCCGGCAGCTACTGTTTGTGTGAATCCTGTCAGCACAGGAGCTGCATCTCAGACACAAGGAGCAGATTCCGGCGGAAACGGGGGTGTTTCAGCTGCGGGGCACAGCAGGCGCGTGGTCCACGCCCGTGGACAGCAGGGCCCAGGCAGTCCCCACTTTGCTGCAGGAGAGGCTGCAGCGACATTGCGGCTGCAGCTGGCTCCCAGGCAGGCCTGGTGGCATCGCTTTGGCACGACAGACCCACCGGGCCGCCTGGGTGCCTTCTTCGGTGCCAGGCTCGAGAAAGTCCATCAACTGTGGCTCTAATTAATTACAAGCTCTGCTCGCCAGACGACTGCCACCACGAGAGACCGAGTCTGCTGTCGGGCTTGGCGAGGCGTCCATCGTGACCAGCGTCCAGCTGCAGCCTGGCCACAGAGTGCCCGCCCACTGCCCTGGGGCCACTGCCTGACGTTTGGGGGCGGGGGCGCCCGCCCGGGGAGAGCGTTTCCACCAGCCACTCCTCCAGCAGCGTTCTGGGGCATTCGTTCTTGTCCTTGTTCAACAAAGGAGGCAGATTCCTCATGTCAACCCCTGTCCTGTCTCCCGTTCTCAGTCTGTTGGACCTTGACTGATCCTATGGGACTGATCCCCCATCGGGAGTTTACATCAGGTAACATGCAGGCACCCCTCATTGTCCCCACATTATCAATTCCTGCAAATGCTTTGGAGAGCAAATTTTCAAACAGCAGAAGCTCAAGTGCCATTATCTAAAATGGGGGAAAAGGATACATTTCCAGTCCGTGCAAAACCCCCGGCCAATTTTCCAAATATCACTCAACCATTCTTAAGCAGCCACACACCCATCGGTCCGCTAAGGGTTTCTGTGCGATGCAAGCGTGAGAAGCACCTACTTCTAATGAGTCCGCACAGAAGGAACACACGGAGGGGAAGGTTTGCGTGCAGCAATTGGCCGCACTGCACAAAATTCACTCATTATGTCTGCCTTCGGCACTGCGACGGATACATGTAAAGTGTGAGTGCCCGATGCCGAGGCGGGTTACACACGGGACCTAAGAGAGACCCAGGTTGGGGGTGGTCCGGTGCCTGGCAGGACCCAGCAGGGGCCCTGTGGAGGGCCAACCCCAAGGGCGGGGAAGGGGAGAGGGGAGTGGCGGGAAGACTTCTGAGCTATAGGACCCTGTGAACCTGACGCAGGAGAGCGAGGGGTCCCTGCAGCTTCGGCCCAGCCTCACACCAGGCTGCCGTCCCTGGCACAGCACGGAATCTGTATCGGGACGTTTTCATTGGGAATAAATTCGGGTAAGGTTTTTGGCATGTATGTATGGACATGTATATGTGTGTATGTATATGCATAGGTCTGTGTGTATGTGTACTGTGTGTGTGCACGCATATCCACATGTGTATACATGTAGGTCTGTGTGTATATGTATGCACATGCGTAGGTCTATATCTGTGCGTGTGTACACGTGTGTAGATGTGTGTGTATGTGAAGTCTATAGAGTGTCCATATGCGTGTGTGTGTCTATTTGTACATCTCTGTGTGTCTGCACCTGAGCTGAGATCCACACAAAGAGGAAACAGGTGTGCCGTGGCCGCATCTCCAAGGTCTGCTGGGTTCCTGCCTCTGGTCTCATTTCCAGGCCCTCACCCCGCCCTGCACTGGGCCTCAGCTCCCGCCACACAGGTTCTTCTTTCCCCAGACCTTGGGACCTTGGTGGCCTCCCGGCCACATCTGGTAACTGCAGGAGGACAGGGTGGGCAATGCCATGAGGTGAGGCCTGGGCACCGGAGCTACACCCCAGCCAAGGAAATGAAAGCCCCTCCCACTTAACAGCCTAATGCGAATCTGCACCTGAGCTTACGAGGAGCTGTCAGTTACCTTTTCTCAGCTGTCAGGAACATGTCTCCTTTCCAGCATCCCGGGAGGAACTGTGACAGCTGGATGAGAACTTGGAAGCCTCCTGCCCTGGCCCAGCGGCCAGAGAGTCCGCGAGAGGCCCCCGGGACCAGCGCGGGGCGTCGCTAGACCTGGGGGGGCCTGGCAGGGAGAGCCAGGTATGCAGGCCAGAGCCAGGCAGCTGCCCACAGGGGACAAGTTCTCAGCAGGGCTGAGAGGAGTGGGCTTGAAGCCATTTCCAGCTGCCCTGGGCAACCTGATCCACCCGGAGGGGGCCGCTGGAATGAGAGGGTCTGTGAACTCAGGAGGCAAGTGCTCAGAGACGTCCCCAAGTCCATGTCAGCCACCAGCGGAACCGCGTGAAACCACTGTACTGGCCATCGGGGCAGTTTCACATTCAACCGCATGGGATCCAGCCCGTCTCTGTGTCCGGTGACCAGGCCCCTGGCACCCAGGCCCTCCCGCCCCCTCATGTCTGCTCAGCCAGCCAAGCCTCCTTTCTGGTGCTTAAACATGGGCCCCTTCGCGCCCCCGGGTTTGCCCTGACTGTTCCCCTGGCCTGAATGCCCTTCCACTCCCTGCTCGGGCCACTCCCTCTGGTCTTCCCTGACCCCCCCTCAGAGTTGCCCCCAAGTCCCAGCTCACCCTCTTTCCATCCCCTCTGCGGTTTTGCTTCCTGCACCTGGCACAACCCCACTTCATCTTCCCTCCTTACCAGTCATTTTCTCTCCCACTGGAATGGAAGCTTCCGGTGGCTGTGGCCTAATGTGTGCTGTTCACGCTGCACCCCTGCCCTGGAGGAGGCCCAAGCACACAGTCCACGCTCCGTGGGTACCCCCTGGATGCTTGGCCACACCCACCAGAACTGGCCTAGTGGTTACTGTCCAAAACTTCCTATTTAATGGTAGGGACACACTGTCACCACCTCCATCCCTGACCTTGGTGCATCAGCCAGTCAGGGAGCAGAGAGAAGTGGCCAGTCCCTCTGCAGGGGGTCTACCGGGGAGCAAGAGGCATTAGTGTGACCTGGGAGCAGGCGAGAGCCCTGGGCCTTCCGTGCCAGCCACGAAGCCAGTGCTGAGTTTGCTTCGAATCCTGCCTGGGATGTAGGATGGCTCTTACACTAGTGATCACGCTCCTAGACAACCCCCAAACACCAGGGATTTTCAAAGGCAGTTGCCACCGCCCACCCGTGGGGCACAGGCTCCGTCCCTGGCTTGCTTCTGCCACCTGCTGGCCACTCATTAAAATGCATCAGAGAAGAGGGTTATTTTCCAGTCTTCAACATGCTTTTGTTTCTTTCCGGGAAGAACTCATTGTGGACTTTATTGATCTCTTGGCGAGAGCTGCCTGGTTGAACCCTCCCTTGAGTAGGGCAGACTCTAAACCCAAGGTGAGTTCGGGAAAGTCACCTGGCCCAGCATCCTATGGCTTTTCTGCATTTTACATGTATTAACTCAACATTCAATATCAAAACTCTGAGTAAGGGACAATTATCATACAATTTATCGATGAAGCTGTTAAAGCACAGAGAGGTTTAGTAAGTTGCCCAAAGTCACACAGCACAGGTAGTGGAGCCAAAATTTGAACCCAAGCAATAAGGCACCTGAGGGCATGTTTTACCAACAACCATGCAAAATGGCCTAGGTGACCCCTTAACTCTGCTTGGGGTGAATATGGCCCAGGTGATCCCTCAACTCTGCAAGGGGCCTCAGCAGAGCACTGGAGAGAGAGGGATATGATGTGGGGAGAGTGGAGGACAGAGGAGAGGGGTCCTGCAGCTCATCGCATTGGACAGAGCGATTTCAAGTTTCCATCAGGGTTCTGTGGACAGGATAGAGGGACAGAGAGTATGATGGTTAGAACACAGCTTGTTTGGTCAGACAGATCCAAAGTACAGACCAGATGCTTCCACTCAGTAGCTCTGTGAACAAAAGCTACTTGTTTGTAATCTCTAAGACCCAGCTTCTCGTCTCATACCTGTGGATGAAGACAAAAAGAGTCAAACGCAAAGCTTTTTGCACTGCAGTGGTTCAGAGTAAGTGCTTAATAACTGTTACCTGTCATTATAATTACGTTAAAGGCTCTGAGAAGTCCTGCAGGAAAGAAACCTGCTGAACTTTAGCTCCACCTTGTGACCTGCAGAGCCACCAGGGAGCCCCGAAGAGCCATCATTCCACAGAATCCATTTGCCCTCGATTCAAACAGTTTCCTTAGAGGGATGAGAGCTTCGAGCCCCAGGAGAGCAGATCAGGGCTCAGGGCGGGAACTCAGGCCCCCAGCTCTCAGCTCCCTGCTCTTGCTTTCATAGTATCTCTCTCCCCAAAAGGCAGTTCTCACAACCATAAACAACAACAGTAGGAGTCATTCTCCCAGGCTCCCAAGACTAAGTATTTTACATTTGAATTCTATGGTGCTAATTTGTCAGCTTTACAGACCAGAGGCAATTAAGAGTCCAAGACCGGGAAGCCTGTTTTTAATAATTCCATCATCATTCTCAATTTTCAACACCACCACACATAAAAAACCCATTTCCAATTTCTTTAAAGGTGCTAAATGGCTTTGCTCTGTGTTGTGAAAGTTTATCATCAGCCCAGCCGCTATAAAGCAGGCCCACGGTTTCCTGGGCCGTCATAACAACTGGTCTGGCCTGACCCAGTGGGATCATCTGGGTGTTTCGTTCCCAGCACAGGTGACTTGAGTCACTGAGGATTTCTGGGCACAGTCAGCACTGCTGAGAGTTGCAGAGGCTTTCACAAGGCCCAGGTCACAGTGACTCAGCCCAGCTGATGCCCCACAGGAAGTGAACAGGAAACCAGGCTCAACACCCCGGAACCCAATTGAGAAACCCAGTGGCCAGCCTGACAGCAGAGTCATGAAGAGGGAAGTGAGTCAACACCTGAGGTGGACAGCCCGCTGAGGAAGGCAAGGCCAAGGGGACCAAAACCCAGAGGCCACTGGGGGGAGTGCTTCCTTTTTGTGACAATGAGGGGCCAAAGTCTGGGAAAGAAACAAGTGAGATAGGAAGCCAAACATTTGAATGAATGAATGAAAGAATGAACGAACGAACGAATGAACAAACAATCTGACAAGGAGCAAATGGGTTGAACTTGCGACGCCTTTTGGCCAGCCCTGCAGCTGCCTTCTGGAGCAACGTCCATCCCTCAGCCAGTTTTCCCATCACTCAGCTGCTCCTTTTAGAAGCAGGGTGTGCAGAAATCAAGGGCTTGTTTGTGCTGGCTCGGTGTGTGTTTGCTTTGAGGATCAGAGAGTTTACTCATTAAGAAACAGAGTGGAAAGGAGGCAATGTCTCCGGTTGGCAGACAAAAACAAAGCGAGGCGAGGGGAGGACGGCGAGGACAGCTGACTCCCGTTCTCGGTCTTAAATCACCAGCTTCCCTACATTCATATTTTCTCCTTTCAGCTTGGCTGTCAGTGCCACATGGCATGGCCTGCTGTCCTCTGGAGTGGCAGTGAGCTTTCTGACGCATCCCCAGCTGCTACGAAAACGGCCCACGTGAGTCTGTGCGGGTGTGTCGTGCTGTAAATGAATTTATTTACTCCGCAGGACAAGCTTGGAAGTAGGGCTTGTTTTTGTCCAGATGACGCAGATGGGAAAGCCGAGACCCAGAGAGGTAACATGTCTTGCCGAAGGTCACACAGCCACCAGTGCTGGAGCCTGGATTTCACAGCCTAACTCCACAGCCTATGCCACTGATCGCCAGCTAATCCTCAAAAGAAATTGAGTCATATTTAGTCAGCCTGCTAGTTCCAGGCACGTTAGTAAGTGCCTTGGGTTCAGTCTAGTGAAACGTATGATCGGAAAAGATGCAGCAAGGTAATCGATTCTTTCCATGACGGGAGTCAGGCTGCAAAGCACAGTGTTGTTTGGAATTGGGGTGGTCCCTCTAGAAGCGGGGGCGCTGGCGCGTGGAGGCTCCTTTGAAGAGACAGAGCTAAGGAGGACAGCAGTTTGGAGACGGCGGTGGGCCTGGGCCATGGAAGGCGTGCAGGTGTGTAGGTGTCAGATCTGGAAGGGGGCTCCGGGACCACCCCGGACAGAGGGCTCTGTGAGCCTGTGTTTCTGGGCTGTAAGCGTCAGCAGTTTCTGTGTTTTTCTCCCCTCTCAGGTGGGACAGGATGGCTCGAGGGGGCTGAAGTTAGGTATTTCCCTTCCCCAGGTATGTGGGCTCCAATAGCTCAGCAGGGTAGGCTCTGGTTAACGAGTTCCCCCTGAGGACAGGCCTTGTTAAGAACAGGTGCTCCGGGGTATTTCACAGCAGCGGTGCCTTTCTCTTCCCTCTGCTAGGAGCCAGAGGGGATTTTTTTTTTTTTTCTGATTTCACTGTGAAAACCTGGTCAAGCTCCTGTAGATAAAATTCACACAGCGGCAGGGCCCTGACGACTGGGTCCTCCTGGAATTTTTATCTCAGGCCTGTCTACCCTGAGCCTCTGGCCGCTCATCGGTTAGTCGGGTTTCTCTACGCCAGGCGCTGGGTTAGGCCTGGGGGTTTCCACTTCGTATGCTGTGATTCTCTGCATTTGCCTGTTGGGCTCTCCAATTTGGGGGGCGGCTGCAGTTTGCCGTGTGACCTCATTTCTTTGACAGATCTGAGGAGGCTTGTTCAGTTTGTTGAGCTTTTCACTTGTTAGGACTGAGCGGTGTCTTCCTCCCGCTCTCACATGCCTGACCGACAGCAGGCGTCTCTCGTTATATTTTTTATGGTTTCCTCCCATTCATAGCAAGTGTCTAATTTCTCATTTAGAAGAAAGTTGGGGGATTTACTTTTTAAATGCATGTAAGTAAAAAAATGGATTGATGTTTTTTATGAGGTAATTCAGAGGACCAGATCACACAACATGACCATGGGCTTGGAGGTGGTGTTTGAACGACAGCAGTCGGGGCGGCCGGAGCGTGGCAAGACACTGTAAGCCAGAGCTCTTGTTGGTAGGTAGTAGCCCCAGTTAGCCGGCCCCGTGCAAGCAAAGGGGCCGCCTTGTGCTAACCCACTTCCGGCTGCCACCCTTTGGAACAGACGTTCTGAAGGCAGTGGGGATAATTACCCGGGGGTACCGCCCTGTGCCTGGTAAGGAATTGCCTGCTCTCCCCAAAGCTTCCAAACAACCCCTGCTGAGGGTTGTAATCAAACCCCTCAAGTGGGGTTTCCCTCCAGCCACAGCAGATGCTCAAATGGATGCTCCACAGCTTAGACCATGGGAAAATTAGTGGGTGCATCCTCGCAACCCCCTGAAGAACAATATTTCAACCCTACCAATAGCCACAAACAGCCCACTGGCAGAGAAGAGCACCCCCTGTTCAAGAGACCCCAGGAGACAATGACATCCTTTGCCGGTGATTGTTCAGTGGAACTGTGGGGTGTCAGACTCCCGAGTGGGGACAGCAGGCTACTTCATTCTCAGCCCCCTCTCCAGGGTGGTACTTCTCACCTGACAGGCTCGGCACCAGCCAAGTAAACCCTGCAGCCCTTGGCCGTTCAGCCACAGGCACGAACTAGAGACAACATGCAAAACACACCTGGTCAGGGGATCAACACAGGCTGCTTCTCGTGAAACATGAAAACAAAATGCTTTCATTTACGTGAAAACAAAAATGAGAGAGTCAAAAAACCAGTGACGTGAAGTGTGGTTTGGACGGGGCTAAAGGGTTTTCAGCCCTGATCCAAAATATCAACCTCACCGCCCATCACCCCCGAAGAGAGCTGTATGCCTGGGCATCTTGAAAGGATCTTTTCATTGCAATACTTACATGCCCAGGAGTCAGAATCTGTTATATAAGGTGTCATTGGAGAGATGGATGGACAGACACATGAAGACAAAAGTGGGATCCAGGATGGGAACTGAGAGAAAAGGGTACGGGAGGCGAGAGAGAAGCATGGGGGGAGGGTGAAGAAAGGGAAAAAGAAAGAGACAAAGTATCAGTCAGGACCCTTTAGATTGGAAATGACAGAGACCAAAATAAAGTGAATTAACAAGAATTAGAGGAATATTGACTCAAGAAATGGAGAAAGCAAAAGATGTATAGGCTTCAGGCAAAGCTGATGCATGAGTCTAAACAACATGTCAGTGCCCAGCCTCTCTCCATCTCCCCACTCTGCTGTCCTCTGCATCTCCGTAGGCAGCCACTCGGGGCCACCACCCCACAGCCCAGGGACCCAGGAACAGAGGGAAAGCCAGCATCCCTATCCAACCTCTCAAAGGATTCTCATTGGCTTGCTCGGGTCATGTGCTCACCCCTGGACCAAGCACGGGGTCACAGCGCAATGAGTACTCTGATGGGCCCAGGTGGGGCCAGCCAGATAACAATCCCACCAGCAACACGGAGAGAAGAGGCAGAGAGTCCCAAAATGAACAATGAGTGCTTTGAAATACTATTTTTTCCCAATTTAATCCTTACCATAATCCTGCCAGGTAGGTGTTTTTATCCCCATTTTATTGATGAGGGCATTAAAGCAATGTCGAACTTGGCTGCCTTCAGTGTTGCAGGCATATCAGGTCCTGGGATGGGATGCCTGTGGGGGATTCATGAAGTCCCCACCCCCACGCTCCCCAGGAATAAGCTCAGCTGGGCTGCTGGCCCGTCAGGCAGGCGGCATCCTACCTTCCTTGGTGCCCCGCGCTCTGCTTTAAATCTACTTCTGGGGCCTAACTTCAAAGAACTGTGTTCAGGGGCCACTGCCCAGAAAGCTGGGACGTGTGAACTACAAGGGGGCCATTTGCACCCCAGAGAGAGAAACCCATTTCACACTGGAACCCGGGGGACTCACATTTACCTTACGAAGCAGACTTACGTGGCTTTCTCTGCTGACGCGTCCCCATGCCAGGCACCACCCTGCACTCTGCCTCTCACGACAAACAGACCCAACCAAATGTTTTCTTAGAACAGCCGTTTTGTCAGGCGATGAATTTTCCCTCCACCTCCTAAGGCACCCCTCGTGCACTCGGTGCAGTTTGAAATGGGACCGTCTCCTGGTCCTGTCACACCGCCTTTCAGAGCCGGTCGCTGTGGCTCTCCCTTCTCACAGTGGGAACAGTTCGGATGACCTCAGGCTGGCCTTTTTCTGGAAGCCTGCCCAAGAAGCTGCTAATCCCCTTGATCTGGGTCACAGATCTGCCGTGTCCTAGGTTGTCCTTCTTGGTGAATATTCAAAATGTGCTAAGTTTTAACACCACTTTCTCTTTGGTGTCCAATATGCTATGGGTTTGCTGGGCCTGTTCAGAAACCAATAGCTGAGGTGATTTGTTTCCTTTCTCTTCTGCCGTTCAAATATGACTTTGAAGTCTGTCCGCAAAGTAGAGGTAAAACTCGTGGGTGTATTATGCTTTTGACTTTTGACCCAGAGCGATACGGCGGGGTGGCTGGGTGAGCTTGTCCTAACACATGTCATAACCTCAAAACTACCAGATCGCCACCGCAGGAAGAGAAAGCTCAAAGACAGTGACTCTTGGGAATAAACACAATAAACCTGGCCTGCTCTTGAAGGTCAGGAGCACAGGTTTCCCCAAGTCGGGAGCTGTTCCCTGTCCCCACAAAGTCCAATTCTGCGTGGCCATAGACGTTGTATGTCAGGGGAGCAAAGTCGGGCACGTGCTGCAATCCAGGCCCACCCTGGACAGAGAACCAGCATGTTGAAGGTCAGCAAGGGGCTTTGTCCACTCTTCTGTTACTTCAACACATGCCGACCAACGGGGCGCTGTAATTGTGGAGGCCCCAGAGAGGGACAGAAAGAGGTGAAGACACAGCATTTCCCCCAAAGGGCTTGCCTGCAGCAGGAGGGGAAGGCGGACAAGCCAGGAGAAGGTATGCTTCCCCAGTGCCACACGAGGGGGCCCTGTGAGGAGCGCTGGGGTCAGGGAGACTCCTGACCTGGATGCTGGCTGAAGCCATCCCAGCTGGCACCTGCAGGCCCAGAAGGAGGGAGCCATGAAAATCTCAGCAGGACTGGGTTATACGACTCCAGGCAGAGTGAGGGACACATAGCTGGAGGGGTACCCCAGAGGCTGGTCGTCCAACAGAACATGTGAACTCTGCACCTCCTGGTGGCTTTCTTAGGCAAAGGGTGTGAATTGCCCACGTGCTGTGAATAAGGGGTCAGGTGCCCTGGGAAGCGTGGGAATATCACCTGCTCCTTAGAACCTAAATGGACACAGTCCATCTGAAGACAGCCATAGAATAGTCTTTATAGGTATTGAGAGATTGCCCTCATCCTGCCAAGCCCCAGGCTTGATTTAAAATCCTTCCATCTGGAATTATTGGTTAAGGGCAGTTTATCAAAGTAAAGATGGATGGTGTAAGCAGATTTCGCTTCCAGCATTCACAAAAACGTGGTATCCCCCTGCCATGCAGCCAGAGCTCTTTAATCATGGTTGATTGAAGATTACCAGCCTTGAACTATTAGTTAATGGCATCTGCAAAGGAATGATGTATGGGGCGAGTAAACTTGGCAAATGAACGCAGACCCTGAATTGCTGGGTGTTTTCATCCTAAGCTGATATGCGCATTATTTCAACTATCTGTCTTCACAGTGGAAACAAAATCCAAGGCAGAGGCTAACATTCAGACTTGATCTCAGCTCTCCCTGGGCATTGATATTAAGAAGACAGAAGCCGAGGCTCAGGAGAGCCCCCCATTTTCTGGTTCACCTGCGCCCTGGAGAGCTCTGCACAGCAGGCCAGGCCACCTGGGAGCAGGCTCCCCGTTATGGATCCCCATACGAAGAAAAGCACGCGTAACCCGGTCACCCTTCACCAGAGCCCTATCCTGAAACCCCAGCGGGGCCAACACCACTCACTGCCCCAGGGGTCCCAGCTGCCACCTTCTTGGTTCATTTGTTTGAGAGCAAATTTCATTGGTTCCAAGGGAAAAGAATATGCTGGTTTTGTCACATGCCCCATGGGGAGGACACATCCTCCCCTTCCGAGCCTCCAGGGCCCACAGAGATGCCATGCTCGGGTCCATGCTGGGGTGCTGCCTGCCCCCCACCTCGCCCCCATTCACTGCTCATACTCAACGCCCAACTCACAGGGGCTGCCCCAACCCCCAGATGAGGTCACACACACACACACACCCCCGTGATAGTTTCCCGCCATCACCCTCTTTCCTCCCCACTCAGAAATGAATGTCCTCTTAAAGCCATAAAGGAAAAGACTACATCACATTTTACATTTCACGTGGAAAAGGATCTCAAAAAACAACTGGTGAGGGGATTTGCAACATGTGACTGACAGAGATAATACCCTCACATATAAACAGCTCTTACAAATAGATAGAAAGGACCACCAACTCATTAGAAAATAGCCAAAGAATAAAACCAAGCAGTTCACAGGAAAATAAATGGCTCAGAAACATATTTTTCCATGCTCAACTCATTTCATTTATAATGAAAGACATGGAAATGAAAACTATAATTATAAACCCTTTTTAAAATTTTTTACTTAGACTAGTAAAGATTTAAAACTTGGTAATAAACACTATTGGTGAGAATGTTGGAGGACAATTTGCCAATAGGTTTTAAAATTTTAAATGTAGGTTTCTGCAGGTCTAGGAATTCCACTTTGAGGATTTTATCTGGATCATATATGAAGGTCTGCCAATTAAGTTCTCAAACTCATCCTAGAAAAAGTGCCACACACCTCATTGCTGAATATCACTACAGTCACCTTCGAAGTCCTCCCCTTGGGAAGCTATGCACCGATGCCAGTGCCTAGTCCACCCGTCAAAGCCATTTTGGAACTCTTTTTCTGGAATGGCCATCAGAACTGTTGTATTACCCTTGATGTCCTGAATGTCATCAAAATGTCTTCCTTTCAATATTCCCTTTATCTTCAAGTAAAGAAAGAAGTCATTGGGGGCCAGATCCAGTGAGTAGGGTGGGTGTTCCAATACAGTTATTCATTTTCTGGCTAAAAACTTCCTCACAGACAGTGCTGTGTGAGCTGGTGCATTGTCGTGATGCAAGAGCCATGAATTGTTGGCAAAGAGTTCAGGTCGTCTAACTTGGTTAACTGTCCCGTTGGCACAAATTCATTATGAATAATCCCTCTGATATCAAAAAAGGTTAGCAACATCATTGCAACAAGTTTGTGAACTTAATTGTCCAACCTCGTATTTGTGCACATGTACAAAGAAATGTGAATAAGAATGTTCTCAGCAGTATTTTATTTATTTATTTATTTACTTACTTATTTATTTATTTATTTTTGGTAGCAAAAGGCTGGAAAGCACCTAAATTTTCTCAGCAGGGAACTGCGTAAGTAAATCATTACATACAAAAGAATGGTATGAAACCTCTAAAAAATTAGATATGAGCCATGTGTTGATAGGATACAGTCTCTGAGCTGCACTGCCAGCTGAATCAATAAAAATATGGTAGAGTTCGCCCATTTCTATTAAAATTAAAAAATGATACCTCCACCTTTTCAGAAGGTGCTATCAACCATAATCACCTCTGGGAAGGAGGCCACGGGACTGGCGCTGTGTATAGATCGAAACTGTTCAAGTTTCGGTGGTGTCCTCACGACGACCCTACCAGTCACCAGCATTCCCCGCTCTCCTGAGTCTCCGCCCTGGTGCTTTGGGCCCCGACCAGCTTTCCCGCCAACTTCTACCCCATCAGAATTTGCTCTCAGCAGCCATAACTTACAAATCGTTCTGAACAAAGCATCTACCTCACACTGTGGATGACTTCCACAAAGCAAGAACCGTGGCAGCGGTTCAGGCACCAGCATCAGGCCGGAGAGAAACGCCGGGGGGTAGAAGGGAGCTGCTCACAGTTCTCCAGCCTCACTGTGGAGGAGCCCACCTGCCTCGTCCTTCTAAGAGTCAGGACAGCCAGGCAGACGTTGACAGCTGCTCCAGGGACTGGCACCCCTACCCCCCACCCCCATTCAAAATGGAATGACCGCAGGTCAGAAGCAGCTGGCCAGCCTTCTCACAGAGAGCCTCACAGCATCTACTTATCCACAAGTACCAAGGACCTGAGACAAGGCCCCCGCCCAGCCCTCCCCAGGAGCGACAACTCGCCATCCGGGCCCTTGCCTGGACCCACCTCAGCTCGGACTGTTGGTGCAGCGGTTCTCAGGGGCTGTGGGAAAGGAAGTGAGGGGACCGATCACCCCTCTGGGCTCAGGTTCTCGGCCTTCCCAAGCATCAGGACCCTCGGGAGGGCTTGGTGGGCACCTGCCCACCGTTTCTGATTCTGTAGATCTGTGGGGGACTGGGGATGTGCATTTCAGCGGCACCCCACTTTGAGAATCACTGCTCTGGTTGGTGAGTCAGAGGCTGCTGATCCAGGACAAAGGGCACCAGGAGGCCAGGATGATGCCCCACAGGGACCACAGGTGCAGCTTCTATTTCAGGCTTGGGATCCCAGCCAAATCCTCCCCTCAAAAATAACCAAGCCCAGGCTCATGACCTGGCCTTTGAATCATGGCCCAGAGAGCTGGTGCCTGAGATCACCCAGACTCCAGGCCAAGGGCTGCGTGAGCCCAGGCAGGCTAGCGTGTCGAGGACACGGGGCCACGTCCCACTCTCCTGACCCGCTGTGTGAGCGCCGGCAGCCCCTGGACCCCTGAGCCCCTGAGCTTTGGGGTCCTGGTGGAGGCAGCCGTGGCCCTGACAGGGGCTGTTGTCACAGGATTAACCGCAGCGTGCGCTGCCTGGCCGGGGCCGAGGGCTCAGAGTAGCTGCTGTGAATAATAATATGACGGGTGCTTGGTCCAGTACTGCCCCCAGCAACTGACTGTCCCCTGAAGAGACAGGATGTGTGCACATGAATTAGATACACAGCAGTCCTGCATATCTGTGTGATTTCTCAGAGTCCAGCACCTGCTTTGTGCATAGTTTGGGCATGAATCAGCCCCAACCACCAGGCTGGCAGGAAGGAAGAGTTGGGCAGAATGTCTGCCCCGTCCCCAGAAGAGGTGACTCATTTTTTTCTCATACCTGAAAGCAGGATGCTGGCATCCTGGTTTCTTTGAATTCTACTTGTGATTCTCAGTGATTTAAAGCGGAGCTGGCCCAGAGACGTTGCAGGTGCATTTCTGAAGCGGCTGGGGTCAGAACCCTGCCTCTTTCAATCGTGGTGATTAGTTGCCAGCGAACCCAGCACAGATTTGCTGTTAAGGCAGTAAAACAGAGAGAGGTCCTCGGCTGCAAGGCTCTGGGAAGCTCGTAAGCAAAGGAGCTGAAAGGCATTTCACTTGCATCTGAGCACCAAGGCCGTCCTGGCAGAAGCTCGGATCTGTAAGGGCCCTGCTGGCTGACCTTTGCCACCGTGCAGCCGGCCTGGTGTCCCCATATCATGGCTCTCCCCTAGCTGCTCCCGGAAAGCAATTTCCTGCATGGAAGCCCTCGGCCCACCACCAAGGTATTATTTTTAGCCACTCTCCGCAGTGGCCAGGCTCTAAGGCTATGAGCAGAGACTTCAAGAGTGGGGCTAGAGAATATTCTTGAACCGTGGGTCCCTGCTCAGGGCTGGGCTGGTTCCCACAGCTAATTTAGAACTTGCATGGCTTCCCTCCTGACCTTTCCCCGAGAGCACCAAGCTGACCAGTCCACTTTAATGACTTTGTAGTCAGTGTCCCCCGAGAGCCTGTACTTTAAAAGACTCAATCCATAAGCCAGTGGTCCAATCAGGGCACTTTTGCCCTCCAGGGACACTGGGCAATGACTGAAAACATTTTGGTTATTACAACTGGAGGGAGAGTGCTCCTGGCATGGAGTGCGGAGGCCAGGGATGCTGCTAAATGTCCCCCAGGGCACAGGACGGCCCCCACCGTGGAGAATGATCTGGTTCAGAATACTGTGCCGAGGTTGAGAAACCTGCCATTAACCTCCCGCCCCAGACCCACCCTGACATACTGTTCAGATGCTGAGAAGCTCATGGCATCTGTGTTAAAAACACTTGCTCTTCCAGATGGGCCGAGGGAAGTACTGCTAAGCAGGGGGCCAGATCTTGCCGGGGCTGCCGCCCTCCCCAAGTGCCAGCCGGCCAGCCACTTACCCTGGGCTATCTCTACATCCAAATGCTCTTATGCCGCTGCTTGCAGGGCGCTGAAAATAGAACAGAGATTACGAAACAGCAGTGGCTTGCCTTTGATCAAAGTGAACCTGGAGTGGACAGAACCCAGCAAAATGAACTGACAGTGCCAAACACTGCGTTTAGCAGGAAGCCTATGGAGTCGTCAGGGTAGCAGAGTCCAGAGCCAGGCCAAGGACCACGATGGGACAGGGGGCCTGGAAGACGGTCCATTCTGAGACAGAGTCTGGAGGAAATTCCCAAAGAGGAACCGCCTCCTCACCCGGCCTTCTGGAAACTTGTTTTTCTTGGGGGTTATTCTTTGCTCCCCTGTGGGGGGCAGAATTTTAAAGATGTTTCCCAAGATTCGGACCCCTGTTCACACAGATAAACTCGAATCTGGCACTGCTTTGTGGTTTGACAACCTATAAACCACATGGTAAGTTTCTGGTTCCTGGTACACCCAGCATAAGGTAGATGAGTAAAAATACGATGCCGCCTATAAAAGCCCCCTTTTAGATAAACACACCATCACTGGTCCATGCCCACAAGCCAATCCAGCAGGACCAATGAAGACTGGTCTGCAGCATCACCTCCACAGCCATTCCTCGCACGCTTGCTGCGATCTCCCTGCCACAACTGACCTATGTGGTATCGGAGGCCGTGGCCTTCCTGGGACTGCGTGCGTTCATGCTTCTTGCTTTCCATGTTGGTGGTTCCAGGGTTTGCTTTGGGGTTGGACAGTCACATGCTTTCTCAGATCAGGTTGTGGTTTCTTAGGCAAAACAGTTTCTTCCCAAAATAAAGACTTCTGACCTATTGTGTCCAGTCAGTGGATCTGTCCAGATATGGTTTATAACCCCGGAAGTCTGGCCTTCCCTTGTGGGCTTCCACGCTTGGCCAACGCCTCCTGTCTCTGAGCACAATGGCGTCCATCCACCTTGAGCCATTTGGGTTGGAGTAGGAGGGCAACCCCCTTTAAATGGCTTTTGCCACAAGATTCAGATTAGTGGGATGGGGCACTAGCATGATTTTCTGCTAAGTGCACTGCTTTGCACTAAACCGGTTCTGGCGCCAGTGTCATTTGAGAGACACAGCAGCTGCTTTCTTCAACCCTGCAAGGCTCCGAATTACCGAGCTCTCGGTTGACTTAGGTTGCAGACTGCAGGCAGAGCGTCATTCCCGCTCCCACACCGGCCAGCAGTAGCCTCGCTCCCTCTCTGTTGGAGGACTGCTAACAGCAGCGGGACGTAGTAATGCATCTCCACATTAGGAATTTTTCTACCTCAAGCCTTGTTCAGAAAGAGCTGCTTTGCAAAACCCAGCAGGAGAGGCTTGTTATCAAATGCTTTGTTTCTGCATGACAAGGGTCACCCCCCCCCCGCCCACCATATCTCAGTCCTGACCACATCCATGAAGCCAGTGCCCATGTTTCAGTTCTGCTACTTGAGGCTTCTTCAGTTCAGGTTAGATTTGGCCACAAGTGACAGGAAATCCAAAATAGCCATGGCTTAAACAACACATATTTAATTCTCCCTCATTTTGAGTCCAGAGGAAGGTGGTCCGGGCTGGTGCAGGGGGGCTGCATGGTGCAGAGACCTACGCCCCCCTATCTTGTGGACACGGCATGCGGCAGTTCTAATGGCACCGCCCAGAATGGCTGCCCCAGCACCAGCCGTCATCATCTCATTCCAGCCAGCAGAAGGGGAGGAGGGGGAAGAGACAGACCCATCCCCACCCTTCAAGGACCCTTCCTGGAACTTGCCTTCCATTGGCCAGAACTTAGTCACATGGCCATACCTGGCTGCCCGGAAGGATGAGAAACGTCACTCCTGTTCCGGATGGCTGAAAAGTCAGGGTTCTTTAATGGAGGAGGGAGAGGTAGCAGATACTGAGGCAATTTGCAGTCAGTGTGGCCTCAAGACCAGAGTCCATGTGCTGGGAAAGGTACAAGGGGTTTTATAGCCCCGAGTTCTGTAGCCCCCTCCTTCCTCTGTACGGCGGATTCGCTTGGCCTCTGACACACATTTCAGAGGAGACTCTGACCACACCAGGTTTGTGGTCTTCTGCCCACGCGTCATCTTTGAGGGACCTGTTGCTTCCCAGGGACATAAAGTGAGGTTTCCCGAGTTAGTGTTTCACTTGGGAAAGTATTAACAACTGTGTTCACACCTTCCGTGTTCAGTAAATCATAAAAGTAAGCAAAACAAACACCTCCGATGAAAAGCTCCATAAAACCAATGAGGTTGTTCATGCAAATGGAAAACCAAAATTGATGAAACACAAAATAAATATTTAACTGACGAGACTGCAGCTGTCTTTGGACTGCTAAGTAATTTGGAGGCTAATAGTCTTAATAAAATCACTTTCCTTGAAAATATTTACTATTTCAGTTTTATTGCATTTTTCATTGCCATAGTAAGACTTGGTTTAGCTCACAAGTCAATTCCACAGCACCAACACCTCCTGATGCCGACGTTCTAATGGAAGCTTTTCTAAGCATGTGGATCGACTTGAGAATGAACTTGTGGGGAGAACCAGCCACTTCCATGAGTGTTCCCTGCAGATATCAGTTGGGGAAGGTGATAATATAGAATATAAACTGGCATCTAAATGGAAAGGCTGAAGTTTTATATGCCAGGTGTGCTTCGTAAACAGGCCAACAGGGCCATTTTGTCCCCAATGTCTGAGACCCATGAAAATGGTCAGGATCTGAAATATGCGTATAACTGTGTTTCCCCGAAAATAAGACCTAGTTGGACGATCAGCTCTAATGCATTTTTTGGAACAAAAATTAATGTAAGACCCAATATTATATTATATTATACCTAGTCTTATATTATAAGACCTAGTTTTATAGTATAGTAAAATAAGACTGGGTCTTATATTAATTTTTGCTCCAAAAGACACATTAGAGCTGATTATCCAGCTAGGTCTTATTTTCGGGGAAACACGGTATATTGGCTTCAGAATACACAAAGGAAAGAGCAAAATTAAAATTAGTAAATGTCCAGTTATCTACAAAACATAACACTTTGTTCTCATTAACTGTTAAATTTGGTATTCATGACTTTTGCATAAGAATTTTACTACTTTTGAAAACAATTAGTTGGAGAGAGTCTCATAATGTAAGATTTCACAAATACGCACAACTGCCCAGATTCCACAAACAGTAATGAATGAAATGAGCTACCCACAACCAAAAGCAAACTTACCTACAACCTGTCCGAACCTGTATGGCCATATACCTCTTTTTAACACCGGCTGTGTGGATACATCCTAATATGTTTGATACAATGTGGCGTTTCCAAAAAGAATCGCTTAAACAGGATCAGCACACTTTTGTTTTCTGTGAAGAGCCAGGCAGTAAATAGGTTTGACTTTGTGGGAACATATGGACTCTGTCATAGCTACTCTGCTCTGCTGTAGCAGCACAAACCAGCCATAGATAGCACATAAAAAATGTATGACATGGTTGTGTGCCAATAAAACTTTACTTACAAAAACAGGCGGTGGGCCAGATCTGCTCCCATGGCGGTAGTTTTCTGTCCCTTGCCTCAGATCCAGGAGGCTCTAAGGACCACCTACTTACCTCTGCCAACCAATCAGACCCAAAAAGTATACTTGTAAAAACATAGACTTTTATCCTGAATTACACAGAAAATGTCCTAGGCTCTGCTCTGCATCGTTCCAGCATTCAAGCAGCTGTTGTACACATTCACGTGTCAGATGGACACTCCAACACTTTGGAGATGGATTTTCTTCTTTGTCAGTTGCCCAAAGCACTGGATGAAGAGTGAAGTAACTATATACAAACACTGAGGTCTCTTCACAGTAAATATTTCCATAGCTTCTTCATAAAGAAAGGGGAGGGTTTCACCCTGAGTCAGCTAAAATGTCATTTAATATAATACTTCACTGATTTATCCTAGGGTGACAGAGGGCACTCACAAAAGATTATGCTTAGTAATCATATAAAGGTTTTAGCATTTGGCTGTGGACTTTTAGATTTCCGATACACACAGTAAAGTGTCCTGATAGCATTTAAAATTTTGTTTAGCTAGCCTCTTATCTATTACCCAGACCAGACATTGACCGTTTTTAGGGCACATGCCTTACTATTTAAAATTTTTTAAGAATTTTAAAAGATTTTACACTAGTAGTAAGTGGACAAGTAAAAAATTAAAGGTGGTCATTCTGTTTAAAGAAAATGTAATTGGAATTTATTCATTAAAGCTACCAAATTCTTTTACTTACATAATACACGCAAGTTAAATTATGTCTTCATTTTTGGAAGTATATACTGCTTATTAAGTTTTAAGCATAATCATTTCTCTCATGATAACATATTTTACTTATTTATCTATTCAAAAAGTGAAAAGGATCACTATTTATTTTTTAAATCACTAAAAATACTGATCACAAATGTTCTAGAAAACATTTCCCTATTTTCCTATTTTTTCCACTGAAACTGAAGCACAATCATAACTATAAAAATATAAATAATCACCAAAAAAACCTATTTTCCCCCAATATTACCTGTTGTTGCCAAATTGCTGTGTATTATATTTCATTTACCCTCAGAGCTAGGCTGCTACTAGAAGCAAGAAATTACAAAATTAAACTTTCTCTGGAAAATCTGTCCAACAAATCAAATTTTTAAAAAAGCATAACCTACTCTTTTGCTTTGGTTCAAGATGTCTGGTCTGAGAATATCAAAGCGTTTAATCTGAACTCGTAATTTATTCTCATCCTAGGACTTGGAGGTAATTTTATGAAAGAAGAAGAAGAAGAAAAAAGAGAGAGAGAGAGAGAGAATCCTTTAATAGTGATTCCCTTCCATAAATTATTTCAATTCACCATAACATACATTTTTTAGGACAAAACACCTGACCCAGAATATAGTTCTATGAGTGAAGTAGCCTTGGAACCCAAACAGTCCAGCAAGTCCAGCGGCAGGTCCTGTTCGGAGAAGGCAAGAGAACTGAGGGTTTCTGCTCTGTCACATTCTCCCTCTTCCGAGTAGAGGTGGGGCAGGTAATCAGTGTCATCTTCCAGCACATCCATGCCACAGAGCTTCTGGAGAAAAACCAGGGCAAGACATGGTAAATGCCAGAGTCCATACGTGGCTTATTTTCTCCAGGCTCTATGGGTGGATGGATGGATGAATATTGGATGGATGAATGAGTGGGTGGATGGATGGATGGATAAGGCTAAAGAGCTTTCACCACGTTACCTTTGAATACCTCCAGGAGAGTGCTGTTGGAAATCTGAGCCAGTTACCTTACCCTATGTGGGAATGAGTTTAGCTAGAATCTTCTATCTTCACTACCTAACAGCCGTCCCTGAGAGGGTGATCTCACCTATGGCCTAAAGACTTGTAGAATCAAACATCTCAGAGCCAGAGGCAGGAGGAGCTGGGTGCAAGGCCTGGAAAGAGGAAGCTGAGAAGGCCGGAGGCCACCCACATCCCGAGCCCTCAGCCACGCCCTCCCCGGGATTCTGGCAGCCAGCTCTCCCCCACTTCCTCTGGCTCACAGGAGCCCCTCCTGGGCTCTCTGTTTAGCCAAGAAAACCGTCTCCTGACCCTGTATTTGCTGGTGCCCACAGGTGAACCTCAGAAGCCTCTCCCTTATGTCTGCTCATTGCCTGGGTCCACTCATTTGGGGACTGGTCACTGGGTGACCATACACCATGAGGGGGCCGGGTGGGGGAGGAAGGGAAGCTTTGCCAGCTACCAAACGGATGCATAGCTCTGGCCACGCTGTCACAGTCCTGTCGGTTCCTGTAGTGAAGCTGAATAGGTAATTGTGGCGGACGGACCTGGTGGGCAGATCCAAGCAGACTCTGCAGCGGGTCTGTACTGTGCAGATTCTAGTTCAGGATCCCAAAGGCTGACGACAGAGCAGCGGGTTTCTGCACCCTCATTCAGCAATGTCAGAGTCCCCATAAGATCAGTAATTCATCATAAAGCCCCGACTCAGTTGGAAGGCCCACAAGGGAAGGAACCAGGCCTCCTAGTCTGTCCTCTGTCACCACCAAGCGCAGAGCCCCAAGCTTGCACTGAATAAACTCTCCTGCCCGAGTGCCTGGTGGATGGAGCGGGGGTCCTGGGCTGGCAAGCAGCCCGGGGGAGCCCCACGTCCCTGTCCTCACGGTCCATCTGGCACAGTACAGGCAGGGGGGTACACATATGTGGGTATGGGTAAGCGGATGTTGTGTGATGACAGCCGTGTACTGTATGCAGCCACCTCGTCCCCTTGTGCAGTCACGTGACTGATATGTGGTACAGTGTTCCGACATTCCTTTACTGACGGGAAGTTCGGGGACAAGGAGCTTTTCTGACTCCTCAGCCAGCAGGCAAGCAGGGGTGCAGTGAGCTGCACCATGTCCAGCCCGGCTCTGCATCCTCGCAGCTTCCCCACTTTGAGCCACTTCCCCAGCCTCTTTTGCTGCTCTGCCTCCTCTGCTGAGAACGCTTGTTCACTCATTCATTCTTCAGCCACCATGTGTCAGGCACCGGTAATGACAAAGTCCTGTGCTCACGGAGGCTGCAGTCTGCTCTGGAGAGACGGACAAACCTTGCTCTCTGCGGCTCATTCCATGTCTTCGTCACCAGCAGCTGTGCCTGACGACCAACGCTGTACGATGCACGGCCCCTCCCACAGGCCCTGGATCCGGGGTGACTTAAGACTTGGAGAAAATACCAGTGGTTGTTTTCTGTTTTTCGTATCAGCCACCAGGCATTGCCCACTTTGCAGGACTTGGGAGTAGACATGAGGAGGGACCAGGTCCACACAGGCCTCAGGGCTGTCACTGAAGAGATGCAGCCGGGCACCAGAGGGAGCCGACACGGGGAGACCCCAGCCAGCGACCCTAGATGCTGCCATGGTCTGGATCTCACTCCCTTAAGCTGTGGTGCCTGCAGCCCTACTGTTGTCACTCTGACAGCCAGAGGAGGGGTCACCCGGTTTCTCAAAATGGGGTCGCAGGACCTCAAGTCAGGGGCTCTGATGAGCACCTACACCCACTAACACAGGGTCTGTGGGGTTGGGGCCTGGGATTGATGCTTTTGAACAAGCTCCCCAAGTGCCTGTGAACCCCAATTCTACCACTTCCTACAGCTGTGACCTGGGACAAGCCACCTGATTTCTCTGGCCCCAGGTTCCCTCATTTTATAGTAAGGAATGTGACAGGACCTGCCCCAGTGGGTTGACGCTAGGACTGAATAAGTTAACATCTTTCAGTCTCTCAGGACAAGGTCTGGTATGCGGTGGTTATGACACGTGTGTATCAATAAAATAAGTCCCGGCAGATGGGTCCGCCTAGCAGTCCTGCATTCCATTGTGCTCATCACTTCACGGCTGAGCCCCAACTTCCCTGCAATCTGTGGAGTTCCTGGGGGTCAGCTGTCCAATCTGCAGCTTCTTCGTGCATCCCTCCCGCCCCGCATGGGGCTCACACAGAGCTCACCCTCCATGACACGCGGTGTGGACCTGCCCCAGCTCCTTCCACTGGAACCACGCGTGGGTTTGCCCAGCTCCCAAAGCACCTTTCTGATTCACTCCGGAACACGTGTTGAGAGACCTTTTCATGTCATCGTCCCATAATCCCCTTAGGCCTAATCAACACATGGCCTTCATGACTTCACAGAAACAGACCAGTGACCCCCGTCTTAGGTCGCGTCCTGCAGAAGCAACCCCTGGAATGAGGGTTCCCAGGCACATGCTTGCTCTGGTCTAAACTGGGTCCCCTAAATTCCCATGGTGAAGCCCTATCCCCTGCACCCCAGTGTGACGGTACCTGGAGGCGGGGCCTTTGGGAGGTCATTTGGGTTAGATGAGGTCAGGGCGATTAGTGCCCTGATAAGAAGATACCGTCCAGAGGTTGTTCTCTCGGACGTGTGAGGACACAGCGAGAAAGTGACCGTCTGCAAACCTGGCAGAGGGCTCAGCGGAGCCCGCCGTGACGGCACGCTGCTCTCAGACCTCCAGCTCCCAGACTGTGAGAAATCAGTCTGTTGTTTAAGCCGCCCCGTCTGTGGTCTTTTGTTCCTGCAGGCCCAGTGGACAGAGTGATTTGGGAGGAAGGGTTCCCAGGTCCGGCCTGGGTCTGGGCTGGGAAGCAGACCCCGCCGCTGGCACTGACAAAGGGAAGGCTTCCTACCTGTTGCAGGATCTCCGCCATGACTCCAGCTCTCACTTCCAGGGCCCTTCTGGGTACCAGGGTATCCCGGCGAGCCTGTGAAGCAAAGGGGCCGAGGGCTGACACCACTGGGGAGCCCTCCTCAGCTCCCCACACCGATGGCTTTTGCTGGCCAGCAGGTGGGGGGCCACCACCCACGGTGAGGGTGGTCAGAGCTCCTTTGGTGGGACAGTGGGTTCAAAAGCACTTTGCTCACATGTCCATGTCACTGTTTGTGTGGTGGCAGAGAAGGGAGAAAGGGCCAGACCTTGTAAACACATAACTAGGAGCTCTTGCAATCATATTACTTTTTATTTCTGCACTAAAGGTATGAAAATGTAATGTTAGCAGTGTCTGTATTCCCAGCAGACATCCGTGGGCCAGCTTTGTAGTTGCTTTGTGGGGCTGGAGCCTGAGCATGTGAGATGTTCAGCTATGTCCTGGGTCCACAAAAGTTCAGGAAGACACCTTGTGCCATGAGGAGGGCCTCCACACTTGCGAATGAATCCACCCCTAGGACTCAGGACAGCTACATAACTGACAGGACCCAGTGCAAAATGAAAACGTGGGACCCATTGTCCAAACATTAAGACTTTCAAAAAGATGACAGTAGAGCATTAAACCAAGCACAGGGCCCTGTGCAACTGGCCAGGTTCCATGCCTGTGACACTGGCCCAACGAGGGCCCAAGGGACACACCTGTCCATGCACAGGCCCTTGCAAGAGCGGATTCGTGGCATCGTCTTTGTGCAAAACAGAAGAGCACGTGTCTGTCTTAGCTCAAATGCAGGCCGAGAAAAGATCATGAATTACAGAGATCTTTAATTCTTTTTTTTGAAGCTTTTCATCATAAAACTTGTGGCTCTTTGGACCTTGAATACCTCTTTCAGTTTTTGTCAGATAAGTACAATTTTTTGTTAAAATAATATTTAGCTACACTAGGGAAGTCCAAATGAGGTCTGTACTCGAGACCTGTATGAACAGTGTTGTACCAGGTTAGTGTTCTGGTTTTAATAACGTACTGTAGTTATGTAGATGTTAGCCTTGGGGGAAGCTGCATGGAGGGTACTCAGGAAATCTCTGAAATAGTTTACAGCTCCTTGTGAGTGTAAAATTATTTCAGAAAAATCATTTTAGAAAGTAAAGCAATCGTTCTAGAATTTGTACTTAGAGTATATGAGACGTGAAGCAGGGGAAAGTCAGGGCTCAGTTTGGCAGGAGGTGTGAAATCCCTGGGCGAGACTTTGACCTGGGCCAAAGCCATGTGCTCTTAATATTATAGATTATCTCTGGTGTCCTTCAGACAAACACAAGAAAACGTATTTACTGATGGGTGTTCTAAGAAGTGTCATATTTGATTGGGACTATCAAATAACAACTCTTAACAACAACCAACAATAACTAGAGCTAGTTACTTAGATGACAAGAATTTCATTGACTATGTGTGTGTTTTACCAGTATCACAGAATCTTCTAGAAAGGCCACCTCTCAAGGGAACCCACTGTCAATCATTAGTGAGGTTACTACAGCAGGGAGTCAGCTTGTGTAACTCACCAGAGTTCCCAGGCCGATGGGTGCTTGGTCTGATGTCCTAACTGGCGATGGTAGCATTTCATTTATCGCCTAGGGGGAAAATACTGTTTTACTCAAAAGATAATGCATTTCCCTCCATCTGAAAATAAAACAGGTGTGTGTATCCTTCCAAACCTCTCACTGGTTCATACACTCATAAACAAATAAAAATCTGCATTATGATGAGGGAGAGGGGAAATGGGAGTAGAAAAGGAAAGGTGGAGAGAAGCAAAAAAAAAAAAAAGAAAGAAAAGAAAAGAAAAAGGCCATAGCAAAATGGAAGTGTGTGACCTAAAGTGACTTGAACATGTCGGTTCTAACATTCTATCGATGGTAATACAGACACCTAAAACCTGGACATGCTCACGGAAAAGATCTAGAAGGTGACGCAAATGAAACTTTCGATTTAGGGATGGGATTGTGGTCATTTTTGTTTGGGTTTCTATTATTTTAATGTAGTCCCTTCAACAATGAAATAAAATTCCAGAGAAAATAAAGCAGGCAATGGACCTTAGCAGTGGTTCTATTTAAGATAGCTCATGCCTGCAGCAGATTTTAAGATATCAGGTTACCCAATAAATCCTAAGTGATGACTAAACTTAGGGAAGGAGTGTGAGTGGCTGTTTATTTAACCTGTCACCATAGGTACAATTACTATTTGCAGGACACTGTGAAGAGAACCCAGAGACACACCCAGAAAGAAGGCAGAGGCGTTGCTTCCTCCCCTTCCCCGCTGGGGCTGGTCAATTCTGTGAGATTGACTGCAGAGTGCAGAGCCCAGGGCACGGTCAGGAGGAAATCAGAGCGGTCACTGTGCCTATCGGGAACAGTGCTGCTGGCCCCCGGACACTTACAGAGCAGCAAAGGAGGAAAGAAAGAGAAGGCCACCACCAGCCCACACGACATCTGTGCACAACTGAGGAAGGGCAGCCCTTCCCCCAGTGGGCACAATGCCCGCTGGCCCTGGCCCTGCTCACCCC
Source organism: Rhinolophus ferrumequinum (assembly GCF_004115265.2). Classification (NCBI taxonomy): domain Eukaryota; kingdom Metazoa; phylum Chordata; class Mammalia; order Chiroptera; family Rhinolophidae; genus Rhinolophus; species Rhinolophus ferrumequinum. The sequence goes on from NC_046306.1 coordinate 2,647,316, forward strand.
CAGCCAGGCCCTGCCCAATAATTTATGGCAGCTCTGGATGGACTCGCTGTCATCTGATGTGGGACCATCTGCCACTTCGAGAGGGAAGACAGACCCAGCTCGGGAACAGGGTTTTAAGGGACATTGAATTGCATGGTGAGAAAATGATTCTCTTTTGAATTCCTCGTCCACTCTCCCAGTGACATCAGGAGAAAGTCTCCATCTGGTGCCAGCGTGGCTTTGCTATCTCGCCCTTTTTCACAGAGACAGCCCCTAGACCTTTGGCAGGCAGCATTCTCTACGTGGAATTATTGGGTCCTATTTCTATTGTGTCCATTTTCCACTTACCTGCTCTTTACACAAGTAAAACCGCTTTTTCATTTACAGTTGAAATATAACATTTCCTATTTAAAGGAATGTACTTCATTTGCATGAAAGCCCATTTAAATGAAAAATATTTTAAAACTATGCTAGTACAAGTGGCATATGCACATGGCACAGCCATGAAGGGGGCACTGGCTGGGCTGAAATCTAGGCGCTGAGTCATCTGAAACTTGCCTGTGAGAGGCAAAGGCTGTGAGGTTGGAGGGAATTGGGGCTTTGCAGGTGTGAATGGGGCAGAGGCAGGTGTGGAGCCACCTGGCGGAGGGGTGTCACTGGATGTGTGCTGGGAGGACCAGCCAGGGGGTTCCCTGCCATGGAAACCACCAGCGAAGCCACTTCTCTGTTTAAACCCCGGCAGCAAATCAGCCATGCCTACCTTCCCTACAAGCGTGTTGTCCACCTCAGTCGTGTTGCTCAACAGGGCTGTCGCCTGACTCCTGACCTCTGACCCTACCTGTGGGACACAGGGAAAGAAACATGACAGGGGCTGAAACTAACGATGGCAGAAATAAAAGCAGAGAGCAAGGAATAACATCACCCCCAGATACGTTGTATCTACGCCATCCCAGAAAACATTCAGACTCTGGAAAAGACACCTGTCCTGTCAATGGCAACGGCTTATTTGGGAGGAGGGTGATTTTGTGATTGCTGGTGGGCAGGTGGAGTTTCTTGTTGTTCATGCTTCCTGTAAAGTGATGGCAAAAACCCTTGTTTCAATAGGGCCTCGTAATCTAAAAGGTTGTCCTCTCGGACGCTCCCAATGATGCCTCCTGGGTCCCCGTGGATGGGCACCATCTCATTCATTCCTCAGTTAGCAGATACTCACTAAGGGACCTAGATGTTGATGGGGCTGGATTTCTTTTCTAAGAGCTCACCAGCTTCCCCATGGAAATGGGAAGCATCCATGCAATCTTGCAGACCATCTTGATCAGGGAGCATCCAGGGGCCAAACGGGACGACATGGTGTCAAAATTAATGCCAGAGACCCTAAGCAAGACAGGAATGGGGTGAGGGGGCTGTAGGAGGCTCTGTCACACCCTGTTGGTGGGAATAGCCCCTCCCCTCCACTTCCTCTTCTCCTCCGAACGAACTTCCATCTTCATGGTCTGAGGGTTTGCACAAGGCTCGCCCCAGCTGCACTTACGGGATTGCAATCCTTTCTTTCCCTGCCCAATAACTCCGTTTCACTGACGGGATGCCTGGCGACTTCTGTTTACAGTGGAGAGTGGATAGACTCAGCTGTGGCATCTCAGATGGACCACGTCCTCCCAAGAGAACAGCCTGTCCCAGGTGAGCGTGTGAGCATGTGTGGGCTGGTACATTCATGTAAGATGGGTGACGAAGAAGCATGTATGCTGGGAGATGGCCTCGTTTACCCATGGCTACAAAGACGTAATTAGTAACTACTGTCAATAGTTCTAATATCGGCTGCTGCTGTTTATTGAGTGCCTGCCAAAGCCACAGCCTGTGCTAAAGACTCACGTGTATGGTTTTTATTTGATTAAATTGCCCAGTAAACCTAAGACAGAGAGAGAACGTTACTAATCTCACTTTATATATGAAAGCCGAGGGTCGGTCAGATTATGCATTTGATAAGCCACCGTTTTGGAATCTAAACCCAGGTCTGTGGACCCCCGTTTTCAGAGCCCTAAAGATTCCTAGGCAGAAATGGGGGTGTGTCTTGAGCAATGAGTAGGAGACAGGGAAGGACTCTTGGTACTGGAAGAGGACAGAAACGCCTTGCCCTGGGTGGGGCTCTCTGGTCCTGGACCAGTGTCCTTGCCAGCAGATTGCCTCCCCCGCCTGACCTCAGGTCAGTGCCCTTCCCTGCACACACGCTCGTGGAGGTGCTTCCTCCTTCTCCTGACATCAGCACTAAGCTGCTGGCCGGCAAGTACAGCACCCAGGGCATCACCACACCTCGTCCACTGGCTGTGTGTCGTGCGCGGCGGCCTGCGGGGTCTCTGCTTCCGCTCCCCACATAAGAGCGCAAGATGTGGTGAGGCCAAAAAGGAACACCCACGGAGCCCTAGGTAGGGGAGTCACACCGCTATAGTCTCACTGGAGGCTGGATTCACACGACGTGTCCGCTTTGCTGCCAACCGACCGACTCTCTCCTCAACTCTCCTCGACTCCCCAACGTAGCCGCGGCAGTTATATTAGTGGCCAATGACTCAAGGGTTACAGCTGACGGCCATCTACTCCCCGAGCCAGCACCTTTCCACTGAGGCCGAGAGCCTGGACACTGCTCTCTGGGGCTCTGTCCCCACACTGTGCCACAGCCAGGACTTGGGGAAGTGACCCTCATGGCTCCTCCAAGCGCTGCACCCGCAGAGCCACCCCTCTCGCCCAAGTGGAAGGCGAAGCACAGCCGCTGAGTCTAGGAGCCATTTCCATTTTCCCAGGCGATTGAACATCAAGCAGAATGGAGCTGCCTGAGGCAAGGGTGTCTGTCTGTTACACAAAGCACTGTTGTTTGTCAAGAGGGTTTCCTGCTTAAAATGATACAAATGAATCGAAACAGCTAACTGCTGCTGTCACTGCTGGGTGGAGGGATCCGGCTACCTGGCTAGTTTGGACCTGCCCTCTCACCCCCACACCAGGAAGCGCTCAGCCAGGCCTACGTGGATGTACAGGCGGGTACATCTGCAACGACCCAAGGCTGTTACACCCCCCTTGCTTCACACCAGCAGGGACGAGAAAGTGCGGGAAGAATCCTAGGCGTTTGGCTGTCCACCAGCTTCTCAAACCAGCGGTCACTGGAGAGTATCTCCCTATTTACTTGAGCATAAAGCCAATGTTAACTGGACGGTCTTTTCCTAAAAGCATCTCACCTACAAGTCTCTTGGGAGGGTAGAGGGCTAAGATGGTAGTAAGATGGGGCAGTCTGGATCCTCTGAGTGAAAGAGTCTGACATTTCTTTGGCTTCCATTTTTCAGATCAACCACCCTTAGTTCCAGTGAAGACAGAAGAGCGCACAGCGCCTTCCGTCTGCTGGTCCGGCCAACCCCAGCCCCGGGGTGCTGCGAGGACGACAGGTAGGGCAGGGCCGATGTCAGAGGCAGCAGGTTTGCGAAACCAGCAGGTACCGGCTGGTTCCTATGTCGGGGTGACTGTGGTGGGTTTGCATGGGCATCATTTGGATCCACAGCTCCTCGGCGAGGCTGGTTTTATCATCCATGCGTCACGGAGGAGGCTGTGGGGTTAAGTGACTTGCTCGATAGGACAAAGCTAATAAGATGTAAGGTCCAGGGCTTGTCCATGCAAGGTCAGGCAGCTCAGCCGGTGAGGATGGGGGAGCCGGTTCTGCCTTCCTCTCCCCAGGCTGTGGCCGAGAAGCCAGTGTGGACTGATTTAATTAGTCAGCACAATACATCATCCACGTAGAGGAAGTTCACCTGGTGAAAACCATTCTTCCCCTAAGCAAGGTTTCTCAGCCTCCCCTCTGCTGACACTTTGGGCCAGATTTTCCTCTGCTGGGGGGGTGTCCCCAGGACTGTAGGGTGTTTAGCAGCAGCCCTGGGCTCCGCCCACTGCATGCCAGTCTCCTACCCGTCCGGGTTGTGACAATTAAAATTATCTCCAGACCTTGCCAGATGTCCCCTGGGGGCAAAATTGCCCTTAGTTGAGCTAAAACAATTACGTTGGACGATTTCCTCAGGAATGTGTTTCCCCTTTTGCTCCTCAAATATGAGTGAGTGTGAAGAAGTAAGAGGGGGACACAATAAGTGGGAAAATACATAGTGGTATTGATGTCATTGTCATAAAACACAAAGTATCTCCCTCTACCTGGGTTGAAAGGGCTTTGCTCTCATCGCTGTACACGATCAGCGTCTGGATTCCTTCCTCAGTGTGGGCAGGGCACCTGCGCCTCTTGGCTTCAGGCACAAAATGGCATCGCAGCAGAAGGAAGAGCAGAGTCACTGTGATGAGACAACGGGAAGTGACTTACACAGCGTCGTCTGTGTCAGAGGGTTCCTCAGGCTCATGTCCTGTCGACACAGACTTAGCTATGACCTGCCCTGGTCAGACTGGGCCTCAGGCATCTTCGTACCTGCAGAGTCTGGCACAGCTGGCCGCACAGGCAGATGCTGGGCAACTATTGGTTAAATTGATGGACTAATCCCATGTGACCAGTAGTCCTGTGTTTACCTGAAAATCCAGCTTCCCCATTAGCCTTCCCCAAGCCCAGGAACCTAGCAAGACGTGTGTGTTGCTGCCCCAGCGTTACTACAAACACAGGGTTGCAAATCGCCGCTTATTGAGCAGAACCGGCTTTTGCACGACAGACAGCGTGTTCTGACCAGGTTGGCCGCCTGGGATCTGAGTCTGGGACCCTGATGAGCCTAGGGGTCATTCTCGAGGCGTCCCACTCTCTGCCATCATCTGCTCTCACCCCAGAGGACTCCATGGCCCTGGCTTACAGCCTGGGGAGAGGAACCACTTTCCCGGAACAGCCCCCGCCGACCACTGACCTGCCAGAACTGTGAACACTGCACAGAGAAAAGCCACAACCCCCACGGGGAGCCCGGCCCCCGTGACTGATGACTCCATCACACACGTGAGTCCACTGGCACACGAACAGACCCTCACGTGGACAGTCTGCTTCTGGGAAAGGCCCTGTTTGTCTCCGATGAAAAGTGGCACTAAGTAATCACCACGTGGGAGGCTTCTCAACATGAAAAGTTCAACTGCCCGACCTGCAAAGGGAGAAGGATCTCACATGCATTGACTCCCTCACTGTCCAGCTACTCAACAGATATTTACTAAATGCCTACCACATGCCAATGCTCTGTTCGAAAGTTGGCCAACTACTGTTCAGAGGGGACAGTCGCCAAGACCACCCCCACTTCTGACAACAGCTGCGAGTTCAGGGATTCCCAAGAGCAGTCAGCCAAGGGAAGAAGCACGTAGGGCAGAGTCCAGAAAAATACCCGATGCAGAATTAAACTTCCATTTCTGCTCTCCCGTGGGGTTGGGACAATGTTTCTCCCTGGCATTGAGGAGTGACAATACAGGGAAGCTCACCGAGCCTGGCATCCACAGTTCCCATCAGGATTTGGTCACATAAGTGGCCGCACAGGTGGCTGATTGATTGATTCCCACGAGACCCAAAGCCCCCACCCTAAATCACATTATTCCTGTTGATTGGTACAAGACCCCAGGTAAATACTTCTATCAGAAAGGTCATTCCAAGGGCTTAGAGATCAGCTCCCAGAAGCCAAAGCCCGGCCTTTTGGGGTAAGGTGCAGGGCGTTACTACATACTCTGGCTCTGGGAACCTTACATGCTGTGTTTATTTGAAAATCTAGCTTCCTTGCTAGCCTTCCTCAATTCCAGGGGCTCACAGTTTCAACTGAAAAACACTACATTTTAATGACCCATTAACAGAAGCACAAAGGAGAATGTTGCCCGTGGATGCCAGTGGTTCCTCCTGGTAACAGCACCCCAGTTTTCCTTGGGGGAGCCCACACGCCCATGTGGGTCAGGAGAGGTTAAGCCCAGATCCCAGGCAGGTCCAGGTGTGGGCTCAGTACCAGCCAGTCCGCACCTCCCAACTCCCACCCACAGTGATTGGCGGGGCAGGTGGCCCAAGCCATGCAGTGATACAAATCTTGCCAGGTGCTAGGATGGGTTCCAGGGACTCCAGCAGCCACCCTGCAGCCCCCAGATGAGAACCTGCCTGAGAAGGAAGGAGCCCAGAGAAAGGCCGAGCCAAGGTCCAGACAGGCAGCATCGGGATGTCCTTGGAGCATCTCGCCTCAGCCCTCCTGGAACACGGGCTTCCCTGGCTTCTTTCTTAGGTGCAGAAACTGGTAAACTCCTTTTTTTGCCTAAGTCTGTTTGAGTCACATCTCTGTCATTTCAGGCCTTTATCCGGGGCCAGTACAAACACTCACCCTGGTTTTCCCCCAGTTGCCATGTGGCTTGTGCATTTTCTCCCGTGGTGTCCAGTTTAAATGTAAACGGCTCCGAGTAGGGCTCCAGGTCGGCGTCCTCTGCCTCAATGAGAAGGGGCTGGGTCACGGCAGACTCACAGACCTCCATGTATCGAGAGCGGGGCTGGAGAGTCGGGGCGTTGTCATTGACATCAGACAGGAAAAGCTTCAGCGTCCCTGTCCCGGTCCCCGGGGGCAGACCTGGCAAGGGAATTCCATGGGGGCGGGGCTGCTTATCAGTGAAAGAGCCTGCCCCGTGCCCGCAAACCCCCGGGAAGGCACTGTCTAGCTCCGAGGAAAAGAACCACCACCCAATTGCTGAAACTGGTTCCCTTTCAAAGTCATAAGCTTTGCGTACCTGCGTTTTTGAAAAGTCAGAATATCTGGGTAAGGTAAGTTAACAAAATGCCACACCAAAGCATTTGCAGAAGCAGGTAGGATACAGAATCATATAGTACATTAAATGTCAGTTATGCCAGGTGTTAAGGGGGTGGGAAGGGAAGGAAATGGGTGTGCTGGGATGTGAGGATGGACATATTCTGTATCTGGATGGTCCGCACCTGGGACAGGCTGCGATGTGTACAAGCTTTGTAAGGCTTGACCGTTGGCGGACACAGCAGTGGGTACACATCCCACTGTATTATTTCTCCGAGTTCCCGGAAGATGGACCCCACTTTCCTTCCCCTCTGATTAGAAACACAGATTTACTGTGATCCTGGCCAACAGTCTACTGATTACTTCTACAAACAGCATATCCAGCTACCTATCCCTTGGAACTTGGGTTTGAATTCACATATTTCCTTAAATACAATTATTGAACTTATTTGAAAGTTTTTGTTTATTCAGCTTCATGTTCTGGCAGGTTTGAAAGTTCAGCCTTGGGAGGTGGTAGAGAAATGTTGAAACACTATCATCAATCCACCCACGCTGGGTTGATGACAAGTGCGTCCCACGCAGGCACATTTACCGGAGCTTACAAGCCCTTCCAAGTACGGGGACGTGAACTAAGTATTTGTCCCACCCCGTTGGCTTTGACAGAGAGTGAGAGAGTTGTCTTGGCACAGATGACAAAGACATTGGGTTTGAATGCGACTTCCTCATGGCTTTAACTGTCTCTTCTGAGTGACTAGTGCCTCTCTTTCTGTGGCATTGGTCCCTAGTTTGCCCGTACAAGAATTATCACCCAAAGTAATCACTAGTATGAATACACACTGATGAAACGGTGTCTGTTTTTCCCAGTTGTGCTGACTCACCGGGGTCATTTTCCTGCAGGAAGCAAGAAAACACGCTTTCCACCCCAGTTTTGGGGAAAGACTTACCGTCATCAACAGCATGCACGATGATTGTGTAAAAGCTGTCGTTCACGTAAGGGGACTCTCGGTCAACTTGCTTCCTGGTGACAACCGCTCCTGAGCGTTCATCTATGGTGACCCAATTCGCAGGATCACGAACCAGTTTATACCTCAAAGAAGGAAATACATGCAATTTTAAAAATTACAAAGTTCCATCAAAAGACAAATCAAAATATATCACAGCAGACACAATTCCTGTCACAAGAAATGTGGGAAATTCGGAGAGCAGTTAAGGTAGGAGTGTTCATTCGATGAAGGCACAGGCGTGACTGCTGAAGACGCCATTCTTCAAATGTCCAGTCGATATTCACTGAGCACTTTGCATCCCGTCCTCGCTGGGCTGAACCTAACTGTCCGTCTTAGGGAAAACATTCATCCTGTAAAGGGACCTGTCGTCAGTGGCCTATGGATGTCGGTAGCTTAATGTTCAAACCAACCTGCCCTGGGAACGGAACTGTGAGACTCTGTGCCCTCTGGGGCTCACACGATCCACACGTGGGTACCCCGTCTTTCCCCATGGTCTCCATGTCCCCCTCACCTGTGTGCACCTGGTGCCACTTTCATAGGTGGGCCTGCCCAGCCCTCTGGAATTCCTGAGGCCTGTCACTCAGATGGCATCGATCGGAACCATCTTGGGTTGCCAAGTGCACCTGCCTGCCGTAGGACCCACAGAGGAAACTCCTGTTTCCAGAGGCCAAGCACAGAAAAGATGCAGATCCCACGAAATGCCAAAGAAGGGAAGTGCCTCCTGCCTGCTGTTCCCCACGGAGAAAGGGCTGGCGGCCATCCCTCTCAGATATTCCATGCATCGCAAGTTTTAAGGGGACTGCAGCTTTTCTGTGCACAGCTCGACTCAGAAAGCTCCAGAAGTTTCGTGGGAGGGCAGTGGTTTTGTAATGTTCACAAATTGGGTAGAAACTCAGAGTTCATCCCTGGACCATCTCAGGCCAGCAAACACCTTTCAGCAAGTTGGTGTGTGAGTGGTCAGGTAACCCCACAGAATGGAGAAGGAGGCAAACACAAGCAAACCTAACCTGCTCGCCAGGTCACGTCCCAACTCGGTCACAAAGGACACCGCACGTACATGTTGGCAAAGGCAAGATTGGAGGCCAATGTGAGCAGACTCTTTACTTCTTGGCTTGAGCACAGTCCAGACCGTGACTGAGACCTACTCTGAGCCCAGCGCCCCCCAGGGCCAAGAAGCCAGCGGTGAAGCAGGTGCAGGCTGTGCCTCGGGTTCCTCGGAGGGGGGCCGTGGACCCCGTATCAGCATCACCCAGGACTTGTGAGAAGTGCAAGTCTCAGTCCCCGCCCCCCCACAAGCCCCAGAAACAGGCCCATGGGTGGGCCCGGCAATGTGCATTTTCTCAAGCCCTCTGGCACTTCTGCTTCACTGTCGTCTGACCACCTGCTTCTGAGCCCTTTAACTGTGTGTCCCCCAGAGTAAGACGGGCAAGAACGGACGGCCGTTGCTGGGAAGTGTTTATGGTCATGGCATTACTGTGGCCCCAGCACAGAATCATTTCCCTAGTAATTCGCTTTTTAAACTATTTTGGGACAATCGCTCCATGGTGAATTGGAAATTAAAAGAAACAAAATCGGGTCCTTCCCAAAGTATAAGTTGAAAAACATGGTTTTCAGGTGCCCACGGGGGGCGGGGGCCAAGCGGTTGCCAGAAATGAGTGAAGCTGGCTGGATGGGGGCTGGGGCCAAGTGCTGAGCTGGGCCTCTTGAAGGGCATGACCCCACCGTGCCCCAGGGGTTGGGGGGATCATGGTCCCACAGACCACAGACCCAGTGAGGCCAAACCTTCCATTTTCCGAGAACATCCAGACAATTCAGGCTGTTCTGCCTAATCTCTTGATTTTTAAATGCTGGCAGCGTCATTTTCTTCCCGTTTTTTATCATGGTAAAGTACACATACCATAAAATTTACCTTCTTAACTATTGTTAAGTATATGGTTCAGTGATGTCATATACATTCATACAGTTGTGCAACCATCCCCGCGGTCCTTCCCCAGAACTCTTCCTCTTGCGGATCTGAAACTGTACCTGTAAACCGGTAACTCCCATTCTCCCCGCCCCCGGCCCCTGGAAACCACCTCTGTACTTGCTGTCTTTATGATTTTGACTGAGGTAAGCACCTCATAGAAGTAGATTTGTATAGTTTTTATCTTTCTGTGACTGTCATAGTTCACTTGTCATGTTCTCTCTTCACAAAATGTGGAAGCAATCCACGTGTCCGTCAACAGCTGACTGGATAAGTAAAATGGGGTCTGTCCACGCAATGCGACATCGCTCAGCCTTACAAAGGAAGGACGTCCCGCCGTGTGCTCCATTACGGCTAAGCCTTGGGGACGTCATGCTACGTGGAATAAGCCTGTCACAAAAGAGACGGACACTGGAAGGTTCCACTTACACAAGGGACCTGGGGTCGTCAGATTCAGAGACAGAGGAGACTGTGGTTACCAGGGAATGGGTGGCGGAGAAAGGGGGGCTCTTTGTAATGGGGACAGAGTTTCAGTCTTACAGGATGAAAAGAGTTCTGGAGATGGGTGGTGGTGACGGTCTCACAACAGTGTGAATTTACTTAATGATACCGAACGGCACACTTACAAATGGTCCAAACGAGAAACTTGACGTTATATACATTTTACCACAATTTGAAAAAACCTGTACTTCTGTTGCCCGGAAGCCAGAGGGCTGCCCGTGTACAACCGTGGGTAAAGAGGGAGATAGAAATACATAGGGAATTATTCTAACACAAGAAGAAGATTATACAAGAGAAATACGCCAAGTGCAAAGGGAAAAGAGCAAGTGAATTCCTGGTGGGATTGGAGAAAGTTCCGGAAGGAAGAGGCCTGGGACCTGGGCCAGTGGGCATTCTGGGGGCTCCTGGTATTTTCATAACTGAGACAGAGTCAGCCTCCCATCACAGATCCAAAGAGCCTGTTCCCCAACAGGACTTTGCCCAGGTATATGGCTCGTTCTGCTCAAACAGCCACCTTAAACAGGTCCTCTTCTCACCGTATCTGGTTGGCATTTCTGTCTGGATCCGTCGCATTAAAAATTCCCAAATGAATCCCAGGTGCGGCGCCATCAACCTCACTGACGACCAAGGTCTCGGGGTGGAAGACCGGCGGGTTGTTGGCGTTGGTCACCTGCACGCTCACGGTGGCGCTGTCCGCTGCCCTCCTTGGCTTCCGAAGCTCGCCCCCATCGCAGGAGAAAAGCAGCTCCTCGTTTTCCACAGCAATGACAAGGCTTCGTGTAGGGGGACTTTCGTAATCCAAAGGCTGCAAGCCCCAGAGAGAGGATTTCATTAGCACATGCTGGTGCTGCAGCCAGAGGCAGCTCAGCAGAGTTTGTGGCTTCTGAGCGTCATTTATTATTTACATTGTCTTTGATAATGATCAAGAGACAGTCATCAGCTCATTTTCAAATCATTTATGGAGCTCTTGTTGTGTTTTTTCTTTCCTCCCCCTCTCCTGGTTGAAAAGAGCCACCATCCATCAGAGGGTAATGAAAAATGCAACAAAAACCATAACCTCATGAAACATTAATGTGACAACCCTGCTGCAAAAAGAAAAAGAAAAAAAACACTTGGGGGACCTGAAGGAAATGTGCATATTAATGATCATAATTATCCAGGGTACAAAGTGGTCAGTGACTGAAAAGGATTAAAAGGCTGGGGATGTTTGGAAAATTCAGCCCCAGGCATGGAGGGTGCAGTACCCACAGAGCCTCGCCCTTCACAGCCTGTGGGGCCATTGGCATCACCTGGGAGCTGTTATCCTGACCGGCAGGAGCGCGGGCCCCACCCACACCTACTCACTGAGGTCTGCCTTTGAACTTGGTCCCCAGGTTGACTTACCTGCACTGCATCAGGGACACTGGCCCCTGAGAGCAATGAAGACGAACGGCACTGGAGTCAGGCTACCCCAGTCGGAACCCTGCTCCAGCTGTGTGACTTCGTGAAAATGACCCAGCCTCTCTGGGCTTTGCTTTTCCTCTCAGTCAAATGCAGGGCCCACTCCCCCTTAGGCAGCAGGCCATGTACCAGGAGCCCGTGATACTTTTACTGGCCTGCACAAATGTTCCAATTTGTTTTAGATTCAGAAGGAAAAAAGTGAACTCTTAGGGTTAGGGAAAGTGTTTTAAATATTTTTGTCATGTCAGAAAAAAATGACATTTTGGGGCCTATATCAATCTATTAAATCTTGTCTAAAAGAAAGTAAATGTTGAAGTACTTAAAGTCATATCAAAAATAATTTTTAATATTGACGTTAGTTTGGTAGAAGGAAGCACGGAGGCCAAAGGGCCAAGGGCCACTGCAGAATCCATGACAGCCCTGCCTGCTCACCCGGGGGCCCTGGGCACTCGTGACAGTGCGTGTCCCGTGCTCAGCACACGGTGGGCACTCAGCTGGTGCTGGCCCCTCTGTCATCACCACGGACCTGCGGGATGGGGCCACCTAGCTGGTACCCACTGTGGATGGCTTTACCTTGATAACATTTAAAATCCCTTCGTTGGTCTCAGGGTCAGTCACAATGTCAAAATGTCCCTCTTCGTTGCCATCCATTATGTTGAATGTCGCTCTCCAAGCTGGCGTGAATGGCGTGTCGCCGTCTTGGACCGGGAGACGCAGCACGTCCTGGCTGACTCGGCCTTCGGGAACCTGAATTTTATACTGAGGGAGGCAGTCATCCAGTCCGTGTCATGGAGATAAAGAACCGCAATTGAAAAAGAAAGCAAGAAGGAGAAAGTCAGCCCGTGGCACAACAGCTTGGATATTTCTCTTGCTGTTGAACTTGACCTCAAGGAATTTGAAACTCTGCCTGACACAGCAGAACAAGCATCAATAACAAACATCTCGTCCCTTCTCCTTGTGACTTGCTGCCTACAGCTGAACAACTTTGAAAGCACTCTTCAATCTGACGCAGTGCCCTATTTTTCTAAGAATTTTAAAAATAACAACACACATCCTAATTTATGCTGCCGAAAAATCCTAGCTCTTCTCCTAAAATAGAACTCTTGTGGTTACTTAGATTAAGGCGATCATTTTTCTAACACATGCAGATCTTTAAAATAGATGGTTATTTAATACTTTTGGTGACAAGGTAATTTCCTTTAATGAGCACATAAAATAACAGGGTTTACTTTTTTAGCCTTACTTTTGAGAGCACAGCTTTTTACCAAGCCAGAAAATTTGGAAACAAGGCTCAAACATATTATTTTTCAGTTATTCTGTACTGTTTGGTGAGGTGCTTTCATTGAAAACATTTCAGCGTTGGATTATGCAATTAAAAAAATTTAATGACACTTTAAAAAAATTACTTGTAGCATTTCTTTATGTACCTGATTCTGTTTTAGGTGCTATGAGCAAGATAGACAAAAATCCCATCCCCGGGAACGATGACTGAGTGTGTGTGTGTTCCTTGTGGGGTGTGTGGGGCGGGGGAGGAAGGCCAGAAGAAAGACAAAAATACAATGGACATTTTCCTTTAACAATTTTTTTAAAAATTGGAAACAGATCCTGAGCAGTTGTTATTCTCTATCTTAGCAATCTTGTATGTCTTACATGGTGTAGTATTTCCAAACTAGTCTGAAGAGTGGATTTCAATATATCCTTCAAGCCTGGGGATCCTGTGGCATGTGAACTCCTGCATGGAACCCTGATATACAATATAAGTCAGGTGACCAAGAAAGGCCAGGCCTGGGCCTTCCTGCTCGTCTTCCCTGTTCTGGAGCCCTGGAACATTGTGGGAAAAGCTCAGGTCTAGACTTCTCACCCGGGAGCCATTCTGCCACCAAGAGACATGTGACAATATCTGCAGACATTTTTGGTTGTCCCAACTTGGTGTGGGGGGTACTCCTGGCATCTCATGGGTAGAGGTCAGGGTTGCTGCTAAACATCCTACAAGACAGCAGGCAGCTCCTCCCCACCACAAAGAATTGCCCATGCCCGAATGTCAGTAGTGTGGAAGCTGAGAAACCTGATGTACAGCGAGCACGGGTGCTCTAACCTCCCTAGGCCTCAAAGTCTGCATCTGTGAAACAGAAATTGTGATGGAGTTCCAACAGTTAAGAGTGAAATCACCCATGTAAAAGATCTGAGCACAGTTTCTGGCACAAAGTAGTAAAGAACGGAAGCTCATGTGACTGTTATCAATTGATTCTATATCAGTGTGGTTGACTTCTTGATTCTAACCCAAGTTATTTTGGAGAATGACATGGCTGTAGGGTGATGTAGGGATTCCCTGAGCCTACGACTTAGGGCCATTCGTGTCAGGGCTTGGAATCTGAGGTATCCAGGTGACGTACCTCCTTTTGGGGGAATGTGGGCCTATGGTTGTTGCCTTCTTGCACGTTGATGTGAACTGTGGCTGTGGAGGACAATGGTGGTTCCCCACAATCTGTCGCTCTGATTAGCAATGTGAACCGAGGAGCAGTCTATGTGGGAAGGAAAAGGAAAGTCAAGCCCCAAATACGTTAATAAAGAAATATTCCATTTTCGCAATTTCAGCAGCAAGTCTAGCCACAGAGGGTTTCTCACTGCAAGTGTAAATCCTCAGTCGGGCTCAGACATAGAGAACACATTTCATGTTTAGAAATAATAAAATCCACATAACCTCATAATCTAAGCATCCTGAGAGTCGGATTTCTCCACTAGTCCGGTCAATCCTGAAGCCACTTTCTTTCAGTAACGGCATTTGAGAAACAAGGGAATAAAGAACTTGAGAATTTGGAGTGTTTTCTTGATCCAAGTCAACTGTTAACATCTGAAAAATAGGTTGACCTGGAAAGAATTTTTTTTAATTGTTAAAAAATTGGCCAAAGACAATGTATCAAACCAGTAGGAGGACGATTTTTTTTTTTGCCAAATGGTATTGGGGCACATGCCAGAATGGATTAAATATTTAACTATGAAATCAGTCTACAGACACAGTAGACCAAATAAAGACGAATATTTAAATAGTCATAAGGCCAAGAGCACATTTCTACTCACGGTTGCAAAAGCAGAAGACTTACAGGACAACATTGATAGATAGATTTTCAGATGTGTGGCCAAAAAAATCACAGACAAAATGAAATGGAAATGATAAACCAGAAAATCATATTTGAAATATATATGGCAAACATAGGCATTCTTCATATAGAATGAGGAGGTTAAAATCATGAAGAAAAATAACAAACACACTCACAGAAATGGACAAAGAAAGGAACAAGGACCGGATAAATAGAAATGGTCAAGAAACCGATCAAAACATTGAAGTGTGTAAAACTCAAAGGATAATATTACCTGGGGCTCTTATGTTGGAAGTAGATGAATAAATTGGAACGCTTAAATTGTGTGTGCAGTTTGAAGCAATTCTACTTCTCTGAATTTATGCTAAGTAAATAACACTTAAATGGGACACAGATTTAGCTCAGATATGCTCATTGAAGCATATTTGTGAAAATGACAAAAAGTGGCAACAAAACACAAGTGTCCAACAATAGATTAGCTAAATACCTTAGAGCACATTCATAAAATAAGACACTATTGAATGCTGTGGAATACTATTAGATTACAAACAGTAAAAGTGCGTTTTTCAAAAAGAAAATCCATAAATATACACATGTAAAAAAGCACACCCATATATTTGTCAATATTTAATATACATATACATTTTGTACTGATAAAGATTAAAAAAGTATATGGACATACAAATATGCCTTTGAAATTATAAAAATCTGTGAATATATACCCATAGAAATATAACAGGGCGTGTATATATGCACATAAAATGCCAAGAAAAATACTGAAAGAATATAAAAACAGGTACTTAACTGTGATAGTGTTAAAGGTGCTTTACATTTCAGTCTTTTCTTGGAAATTGTCCCAAGTTTCTAAAGACTATTTTGCACAGTAAATAACCCTTTTTATTACTAAAATAGATGCACATTCTAAACAAGTGATTTGGTTTTAAAGACTCACAGAATTTTTGGCTCAGAGACTTTAGACGTCTTCTTGTTGCCATTGTACAGATGGGAACTAACTGCACGGAGATACTCACAGCTCACCACCCCGCTCTGCCTTTTTCCCTCATTACATTTGGCTTTATTTTAATTGGCACTGATTTTAATTGGCACTGACGTATCCGCTCTTCCAATGGAAACAACCCCACATGGCTGTAATGTTGCCAGCGCACTGTGAGGCTCCAAGACCCCTAGCCTTTGTCTCTACTCCAGGGCCTGCGACCTTTGAGATGTGGTCAGGACCCGTCTCCCTGACCACGCCGCCCCACCACTAGGACCACCACCCCCACCAGTGTGGACGCGGGCAGAAGCCCACCGCACACACCTGCGGCGTGATTCTCTTGCACATGGATGCTGAATTCCTCCTTTGGGAACTGGGGTGCGTGGTCATTCACATCACGGACCTTGATATGGAAGATCAAGGATTTATCCACGATTTTTCCTGTTGTGCGATCCATGACATCCAAATAAACCTAGGAAGCAGAGACCTGTGTTAACGTGCAGAAGCACTTACCGGTGAAACTCATCCAATAACGGCCGAGGCACTGTGCGTTCTGCATGGTCTTCTCCACCAGCCTGGAGGTGCCTTAGGGCGGGGCCAGGTCACTGTCGCGTGCCCTATGACCCCCGGGACTGCGCACGCTGCAGGCGCGGACCAGGCGCTCAGCAAACATTTATAGAACAAACCAGTGCGCTGACTAGAAACCCACAGAATGTGCACCACCAAGAGGGACCCTCGTGTAAACTGTGGGCTTGAGTCAACGTCCAATACTGGCTCCTCAGTTATACCAGCTGTACCCACTGATGGGAGACGCTCGTGGTGGGAGGGGTCAGGAAAATGGGGGGGGTGGAACTCTGTATATTCTACTCTATTCTTCTGTGAACCTAAAATGGCTCTAAAAAAAATAAAGGCAATTCATTTTTTAAAGTTCCTACTTGTAAAATAAAAAGTGGGCAACCATATATACTGGGGGTGCCAAAAAAATGTATACACAGGACTTATATTCATCTTTTGTTACCGGTATATATTGAGTATTACAATGTTAATGTAGATTTTTTCTTTCTTAAAATGTGTATACATCTTTTGGCACCCCAGTATATATATATATGTATGTATATTTAAAAGTAAGTCTCATCTGGCTTGCTGCTGACTCTCATTGCTCGGGAGAAATGTGATTTTATTTGTCGAAGGCTGAAAAGACTGTGGGAAGGAGTCAGCAGTCAGGCACAGGTTCAGTTACAGGAAAAGGAGCAGGAAGGGATGAAATGTTGCACCCAGAAGTTAGCAAGGCAGACGGCCCTTTACGGTGGGACCACTGGTTTCTCAGGGGTCACCTGGCTGCCAGGTACAGACACTGAGTAAGCACAGGGTTTATTCTAGAAACTTCAGTGAGGCCCAGGAGGACTCAGGGGAACTGGGCTGAGCCCTCACGGACATCAGCTCCTTCCTTGCTTGCAGAACCTCTGGTTGGAGGCACCTTGTTGCCCCGCTCTGCGCCATGGAGGTTCCGTGGATCTCAAGCCCTCACCTTGGAGGCAGAGGAGCCCAGGTTCACATCCAGTTAGATGTAGACTTGACTGAGCTATCAGCCAGTTCTTCACCACTTCCCTCTATGGCCACACAGAGCCCAGAGCAGGCAGCTTCAGCAGGCGGGAGTCTCAGGCTCTGGCCGGCTCCAGGCAGCATCTGTACCCTTTAGTCCCCTCCTGTCCGTCACTGCACACGCCTCCCTGCACACTTGCTGCTCACCCACCTGCATCCCACATGGTGCACCCCCTCGGGGACCTAACATGCCGACCTGGGACCCCCAGTCTACTCGGGTTCAGCTGTCTCCTCTCTCGCTACAATACGAAGGATGCTGCAATGTGACTGTTGCCGCCTGTTCGGCTTTGGGGTCCTAACATACATTCTTACATTTTTATGCAAGCAAATTGGCTTTCTCACACACCATTCCTACACGAGCTTCCATCATTTGTGAGTGTGCTGGCAGCTCTTTGGTCCTAGTCAGCCTGGCTTCTGGCTCTAAAACTCGGTCAACTGTAATCCACCCACTGGAAAATAAGAACCACATGTTTGTTTTATGTTTATTATTTCAGATTCCATTTATTATCCTAAAAGCTACATCTGAGACCTTTAGTTCTGTAAGATGCCCAAGAGGCGTAAGGGCTATTTATTCTTTGGCAAGATGTTCAGACTTTCTGGGGAACTCAGAGTCACAATGGAGACAGGAAACGTCATGAGTGTTTTCTGCTCTCAGAAAGGGTTTTAGCTTTTGTTATAGCCTTAAGGCGTCTGTCCTTGGATAAACAAACCGTAGTGCATGGACATGATGGATTGGCACGTGCCTGTTCGAAATTCCTCGTGCCAGATCCATACTCTTAGACACAAATGAGCCTATGGAAACATCTTAACTGCCAAACACACAGTACAAATCACTTGTACGCACAGGCTATAAGTGTACAGAGATGACAGAGTTGGGATAAAGATCAACAAAAAGTTATTTCGCGGGACAGGAAAGGGTGGATTTCCTTGAGTGTATTTGTAGCCTATGAAATTGAGCATCTTCTGATATAAACAGGTGAGATCCTTACACGGAAAACAGACCTGTCCCTTTCCCAATCTGCCGTAAGTCTTACAGCAGTTCTCAGCCGCTGCTACTGCTTCTCAGGGCTCATGGCGTTCCCAAGAAGCTAGCCTCCCCACCCTTCTCCTAGACTCGAGATTTTCAGTGTTTGGGTTCATGCTACTGACTCCTCGACCATCCTTGAGCAAAGCAGTGCTTCTAGGAATGTCTTTTTACCATTACATTCAGTTTACTTAATTTTTAATAGCACCCTGTCTTTATGGACAGCCAGAAACCAATGGTAAACATTCTCGTACCGAAGCAGAGGGTTAAACTCCAGTGCTTGGTTTGGGTAGTATTCCTGTCAAGTTGTGCTCGTCCCACTTTTCGTGGCTGGTCATCTTTCTTCCCGGCCTGTTTCCTGTCTTCCTAACCACAGAGCTCTGTGTGCTCGTTTCCTATGCCGCTCGAACAAAGTACTGCAAACCTGTGGCTTACGACAAACATGTATTCTTTCACAGTCTGGATGGTAGAGCCCAAACCAAAGTGTCAGCAGGGTTGGGTCCTCTGGAGGCTCTGAGGGAAAATGTGTTCCAGGCATCTTGCCCACTTTGTGGTGGTTGCCAGCCATCCTTGGTGTTCCCTGGTTTGTAGACACAGTCTCTGTGCCCAGGTTTACATGGCGTTCTCCCCTGTCTTTCTCTGTATCCAAATTTCCCTCCTCTCATAAGGACACCAGTCACTGAATTAGAACCCACCTAATCCAGTATAATCTCATCTTAATTTGAGTAGGTCTGCGAAGACTCTATATCCAGATAAACGCACATTCACAGGTACCAGGGGTTAGGACTTGAGCCCATCGTTTTGGAAGACACCATTCAACCCAGAGCACCCCAGAAGGCAGAGACTACATTTTGCTGTGCTCATTCATTTATCCATCGACACTCCTACTCTTGACGCTGGGTTATGGCAGTGAAGAAGACAGGCTGTCCTCCCTCTTAGAAGTTACACTCTAATGGGGGAGTTTAACCATCAACAGAGACTCAGCACAGAAGTACAATTTTAGGTAACGGAAAGTATTGGGGAGAAAGTAAACCAGAATAATGGGACCAAGAGCCATAGGTGGGATGGGGGCACGCCTCAGAATTCCCACCTTGTATCTTCTCCCATGGAAGTACACAGTCAAGTAAGGGGCCCAACTACCAAATAATCACAGAAATCGATGTGAAAGGACAGCTGTGGTCGACACTTTGGGAGGTGGAAAATGGATTTGATCTAGCCAGGGAGGTCACACAGCGCCTTGAAATCGATGGGACAGGAGTCATGGGATGCCATGTACGTCACCCACACATTCCCCCTTTTTGCTCTAAACAGTCCCTGGGACCTATCTGCGGCTGACTGACGAGCTTTTCCATCTAGACGTCAAGTTTCAGAAAACATTGTGAATGGCCAACCCTTAAGACTTCATTAGAGGCATTAAAAGCAAACAAACAGTGACAACCAAGAAACCCACTAAACATTTTGTTCATCCTTGCACAGGTCCTGTGCATGACTCTTGTGTCCTGTGGATGCCCACGGCCGGAAACACCAGCGTCACTGGGTAGCCTGTTAGCCTGCAGAAGCTCAGGCTCCACTCCCTCCTACCAAAACAGGACATGCATTTTAACAAGATCCCTAGGCAACCTGTTTGCTCATTAGAGATAGAAGCTGTCCCAGACCCCCCTGTGACGACTCTGTATACCTTCCTTCTACCAGCCGGGCAGAGTCTGTGGAGAGGGTAAGGATTTGTGTGGATAGAAACCTGGAGAGATCTCTGCATGTCTTTTGGAGTTTGGGGAGAATTTCTGCCTGTTTAAAAATTAGAGATTCGGAGCCTATCTGTGAGTTAAGGGAATATATTATGTGTACAAATATTTTGAGGTCACTGAAGAAAAGTTCCCTAAATTCTCTCAGATGTGAACACCTTCCCACCCTGGAGGAGGTAATATCCAGCCAAGCAGGCCTGAGACCCAGGCCCACTTTCAGCAGAAGTCGAAACAACTAACACTTGACCTCCTAAGAACCTCCTATAAGTTCAGGCTGGTAACCCCCACATGGCTTGGGGCATTTCTCTTTATAATTTCCTTTCCTGTTTTAGAACATGAATTTCAACTTCATAGCAGACCATGGTTTGGGGATGACGAAATCATAAAGAACACCTGGAGTCACACTAAGACACTCACCAGGTTGCAGTTCCTAATTCGTCAGTTATTAGGCAACCCAGGGGGTCTGCTGGTGCTTCTCTCCATAGATTTCAACTGTGACTCGTTAAAAGATTAATTAGCCCATTTTATAAACATTCGGTAGCTCTGTGCCCAAACACTTGCAGATACCCTGATCACGCTGGGATACTGGTCATTAGAGGAAGGTGTGTTCACATCGATTGCAGAAATCATTACAGAACCAAAATCCAGACTCCAAAGGAAGATTGCAAAAGACCTCTGCAAACCCACGCACGTTCTAAAGCTTGCCATCAAGGCACACGGCTTACCGAATACCGTGTTCCTGCAAGAGCTTTACAGTAAGTCCCAGCTTAGAATATATCAAATTTTAGGTACCATAAAAGATGGCGTTTTCTCTCGATCAACAGGGCGGTGCACATATATTTTTCCATTCATATGATCTTCTATAGAAAATAAACCAATCTCTGGGTATTCATCCACACCAGGTCCACTGATGAAATACATTGACGTGTTTTCAGACATATGATTGAACAGCTGCAAGGAGAAAAAAACGAAGATGAGGATGAGAAAAAAAACACTATGCACGTCCAATATCAAGGCTCAGATTCAAAGGCGTTTTTGAAGAACCAGACTCAGCAATTGCACGTCTGAGGATTTATCCTAAAGAAATAAATGGATATACAAAGATGCAGGAACAGGGAATATGGTGGCAAGTTGGCTTTTAATGGTGAAAATGAGAAACAACATAAATGTCTACCCGTATGGAACAAGTCGTGTAACAGTACCCTGTCACCTAGAATGGGACTTGGCAGCTTTTCAGGGTGTATGTGAACGGCCGTAAAAACGGGTATGACACGTGGGGAAGCAGGAGAGGCGACCTGAAGGTCGGTGTGCATCGTATAGTCCCGTTCTGTTAACAGATTCACGTCAGTAAATGGAGAGAAGTGTCTGCAGGAATATGTACTGATTGTTAATACAGGGGATCCTTCCGTCCAGGTCGAGAGGCGTGAGGCACACAGCAAACCTTTAGAAAGCTGAGTGAGCCAGTTTGCCGTGGGGCTTCTTGCCGTCACCTGCTGAACCTGTGAAACAACCCTGTGATGCCAGCACTCTCAAGGGTGCCACTGGTGGGGAGCAGGTTGGGGCTCCCACGTGGGAAGGGTGTGCTACGTCTGGGATTCGAACCCATGCAGTCCCCCTGACGCGGGGAGTTTATACTTCTAACCCCTGAGCTTTGAAGACTTCCTGTAGATGTTTTCTTTCTAATAGTAGGCATATACTATTTTTATAAACATGGCAAAAATATGTATGATGTTTCAGTGTTTTCTAGGAATCAGAGAATGTCAGAGCTGTAGGGGACTCAGTACATAATTCAAAGGCCCATTGGGGTCAGGAAGGGAACGAAAAGGACCTGCATGGGGCAGGTGTGAAAATTCCAGCATTCCAACATCACCGAGTGTCTTCTCTGGTGCTTCAGCTGGTACTCAGCGTCCGAGCGAGGGAGACAGTGGGACGTCCTGGGTAAGCCAGGCCCCATCTCCTCCTTGCTGTGTGAGAATGCAGGCTCCGTGTGGGCAGAGCTTCCAATTTTTAGAAAGTCTCCAGAAGTGTAGAATTATAATACAATCTCTTCTTTTCCATTTTTAATTGTAAAATACACATAACATTCAATTTACCTTCTTCCCCATTTGTAAGCGTGCAGTTCAGTGGCATTCTGTCCATTCTCATTGTTGGACCATCTCATTGTTGTGCGACCATCACCACCCTCCGTCTCAGAACACTTTTCATCTTGTAAAACGGAAACTCTGTACCATTTAAACATTGACTCCCCAGCACCTCATCCCCACCCCACCCCCGGCACCTACTGTTTTACTTTCTTTTTTATTTTACTATCCCTTTTGCCCCCACCCCCCGCCTCTAGGGACTACAATCTCCTTATTTTTGAATAATGAATTTTTAAAAAATGACTGCATGGGCCAAATAAAAGAGGGCTGCAGCCTGGAAATAGCCATCGTGTTGCCACAGACGATTCTGATTCTCTCGGTGACACTCGCCCGGAGAAGTGGCTTGCCCACCGTCACGACGCGAGCCCCAGCCCAGGGCCTCTCCCACCGCTTCACTCCCTGGCCTCACCAGCACGCAGCCTGTCAAGACTTCGTCCTCTCCGGAGGGGCCCTGCCTAGTCAGAGAGGGTGATGGGGGCCGTGCCGTAAGCATAGCTGTCTTACCTCCCCAACAAACTTGGGGAAGGGTCCTGTGTCTTCCTCCTCCAGTTCCAAGGTGCTGATAATCCATCGTCTCTTGGATCGCCGCAGAGACTGGTGGCTCTCTCCCTGCAAATGATGGTGACAGTGGTGAGAAGGAGGTGGGTGGTGATGCTTGCCGGCACTGGGCTAGCCCTTGGGAGGAATTCTCTTTCTCATTCTCACAACAGCCTTCAATGCTGAGAAATTCCAAGTGCCTGTTCTCGTAATAACTCTGGTCGTTTCTGCATGGAGGGGCATCTGCCACCCAATGGTTTTACATGGTTCATGAAGTAATTTTAGGGGCTGTGCAGACAGAGCATTAACGAGCAGTACTTATTATGTGCTTACGCCTGTCCTGTGGTAGACATGCAAATAGCTGTTGAATGAATGAGAGAGTTATTCCCTCTCTATGTCTCCGTCTTCCTGAAATCATTGATGAGAACGTCTCCATTCAGTGCTGGATAGGTAACGCCTCTCTGTCTACCAATCTCCCTTGTAACAGAGGCAGAAAGAGACAGACTCAGACATTGGGCTCAGAGATTTGTCAGGCAAGAGAATATAGACAGACGTTAACAGGGTGGCTTTGTCTGTATTCTATTTATATATGTACTGTACAGTTGCCGTCTATTACAATTGAACCTGGTTCATAGCCACATTCATTTCTATCCAGAAAAATGTACATTTAAAAGAAATAATAACTTAGCTAGAAAGTGAGTTTATCACAAGAACAACAGGGAGGAAATGGTCCTAAGGTGGTGTGAGGATGGTGGTTGGTTTGCTGCCCCACACCCACCCGCTAGAAATATTAAGTCCACTGTATTTTTATTCCGTAAAGGAGCAAATGGCGTGGATAAACCTCTGGGCTGATTTTTGATGCTCGCAGATTGCTCATCCTGTAATTAGACATCAAAGCACCATCTGCAGTTCTCGGGCAGTCCCTCAAGATTCTAAAAGCCCACGTCTAGTTACTAATTCGTTTCCTGCCAACCAAACATCGACAGGGCACTAAAAAACGTGGAATTGCAATCCAGTCTCTAAGCAAAGCGTAGTCTCACTTGATTTATTAAGAAACTGACTTCCAAACCCGCCTGTGTTTGATTGGTAAGATCATCATTCTCTTGTTGGAAGCTGTTGATCATGTTGACCTTAAAAATTAAAATGGCATTAATTAGTGGGGAATATACTTATCAGAATCGGGTAGAAACTGCCTGAAGTCACACAGACCTTCTAGAACTCGAGTGGAAAAAAGAATGTCTGCATTTAGTTTGATAAATATAATTCCTTGTTCTTGACGCCTCCGTTCATCCTGTGTTTCCCCGAAAATAAGACCGGGTCTTATATTAATTTTTGTTCCAAAAGACGTATTAGGGCTTATGTTCAGGGGATGTCACCCCAAAAAATCATGCTAGGGCTTATTTTCTGGTTAGAACTTATTTTCGGGGAAACACGGTAACTACCACTTCTCTTCTGTAACTGCAGAACTGACAAAGGAGTTCTGATCTGGTGTTACCAGTGGTGGGGGCCTTTAAAACCATAACATTCTACTGTTACGTTAATTAACAAAGCAGGACAGTAAACTGTCCATTCAAGAGAACCAGAGACAGTGCCACTCTTCAAACTAAATGGAACTTTTAAAAACAGGGCTATTTTTCATAAAAATGGGTAATTATATTAACATGTAATGGGTTTATTCTTGTTATATTTAATGAATTGAGAGACAGGTTTAAAAATCCCCATCTGAAATAAAGTACCAGTAAATATAGCCCTCATAAGCAAAAGCTCTCTGGATTCTCAATAAAGTTTTCTCCCCCATCACATTATAGATGTAAATCTTTTAAAAGTTGTCCTCTTTGGACTAACTGCTTAAAATTGGCAAGGATGGGAAATATAAGGGCACTTACAAAACGATTTCAGCCATTATACTCGTAAGTTTCTAGTCTTTTTGCATCACCCAGACAAGTGAATTTCCAAGGTGTGCATACACAGAGGGGAAATCTCACACACACACACACACACACACACACACACACACACACACGCAGACATGTACACACAATGACGTGGAATTTCAGGCGTCTCCTGCAAAGTGTCGTCGTTCACCATCTCACACCTTTTTTTCAGCAGTCTAGCCAGGTCTTATGTAACTACCGCTGTGCCATTTATGTGCTATCACAGCAAAATAAACTTCCAGAGCTTTCGTGTTGAAAGGACTCTCAAAGACACCCTGTCTCACACCCTCATTTACCGAAGGAGAAACTGAGGCTGGAGAGGAGACAAAACCTCAGTGTCGTCCTCACCTTCTGCAGTCGACCAGCTCACCAGCTCTGTTGTTCTTGAATGAGGCGGTTGAGTGAATTAATCAGGCAGAGCATAAATGCTAACGTCTTATTAAGATAACTAGATTCAGAATTTTCCAGATTAAAAAAGCAGCAGCAATAACAATACTATAGCTAGAAAAACAGAAAGACACAGACATACGGACACACCGGCTCAGCCGTTACTGTGCCAAGCTCTTCCGTGCGTTTCCTCATTTACTCTCACAACCTCCAGGGCAGGTTAGTACAAATCCTTTTTCAGGGGAAGAAATGAGGCTTAACAAGGTTAGGTTAAAACCCTGATGCCCGGGTCACACCCCAGATCAGCTCAGTCTGAACCTCTGGGGGTGGCATCCAGATATTGGGACTTTTCCAGCTCCCTGGAAGAGTCCAACTTACGCCAATGTGAGAACCAAGGTCAAGTAGTTAGCCGAGAGCCTCCGCCAGAAGTGGACGAGCCTGGGTTAGGATGCTAAGCAACCCAATCCAGGCGCACAGCCTTCACCCCTACCACGCACCGCCTCCTGGGGGTGTTACAGGGGAGAACTCGACAGCAGTGTAACAACCCCAGGACTCTCCCTCCCCAACTGTAGAAAGCTGCTCACAACCAACAAGCGTGTGCAGTGTTAACTCCATCCACTAAGTACCAATGGAACAAGCCCTCTATTTCTCTAATCTTGATTCCACTGTCTCTATTTTCATTTCAGCAGTTGCAACTGGTAGGCTGTGTGTGTGGGTAGGGGTGGGGGTTAGTCATCCATCCTCATCGGTTTGCTCAAATTGTCTTGACAGTGTTATAAAAGAGACAATAGGCCCAAAATGGAGTCACACGTGCTCCACCCCACATCTCCAAACCAAGGTTTAATACCTAACTTAATTATGGTTTCAACCTCACCCAGAAATGGAGCCTTGAACCAATCTGTCTGGAATGACCGGCTCAGCAGTCGTGAGGTCGTCTGCCTGATAGACGCCCCCAACCCCCGCCACCCCCTAAGGGAAGGTGACCTTGCCAGTGTAACTTCCTTATCCCGCCCCCTTCTGCCTAAAATGCCTTTCATTTGTCCAGCTCCTCTGGGCTTCTTTCTGTCTGCTAGATGGGATGTTGCCCGATTCATGAATTGCTGAATAAAGCCAATAAGACCTTTATAATTTACTGAGTTGAATTTTGTTTTTTAACAGATTTGGTGGCAGTGGTAGAATCCGAAGGAAACTTCTGATGGCTTCAGGGACAAGAAACACAGGCACTAGTATCCCTGATCCCTTGGAGTTCTCTGTCTTTCTTGCCACTTCCGAGTGCTGTGGGTAAGTTCCTCTCGGTAACAGCTCCACTCTCTTTGTGTGGGCTCCCAGTCTAGTTGGCTTTCCAGTCCGGGATTCACGGGTCAGTCTGGACTGACAGAGGGCCCTGACAGAGTGCCAGTCCCCAGCCCTTGGTTAGCCCATGTCCCAGTCCAGGGCTTTGTGGATCAGCCTGAGCTGGCAGATGGTCCCACCAGAACCCTAGTCCCTAGCCCTTGGTTCACCCAAAGTCCCCATTTGTTGGGGTCGGCGGTTTCAGTCCACAGCTCCATGTTGGGAACTGCTGGTGGCATATACCGAAGGCCATTCCTTGGCCAGTCGCAGTGACGTCTCTCTGATTACTGCTGGCGTGTTGATGCAGTGTGCACATGTGGTGAAGTCTATTGATAATGGGAATCACATAAGCTCAAAGGCAAAAATGGGTCGGCACCGCTCAAGTGCATAAAAGCTGTTAGAGCGTTCATCACTTAACTCTAAGACTCCGAGTTGGCATAAGTTGGTCACACAACGAGTTAGATCGACACAGATCACAACCCGACCACAGGAAAATTTTCATGCCGTGAGGTATACATCACACAGTCCCCAGCCCAGGAACACATCCCTCTTAGGTGTTAAACTGGCTACAAGAAACCCAAGCTGAGCTAAAATGGAATCCTTACGTTCCAAAGAGTGGAGTGTGCCACCATCAGGCGCCTTTACTTATTTTAACTATGGTCCCAGGAGCTACAAACACCTACAAAAATGGCAAAATCTTTCTAAAGACAACCTAGAATTACAATGGCCATTACAGGGAATGTCCCAGTTAATCAAGATCGTTCACTAAGAAGTGCCTTGAAAGCAAGGGATCCCAAATCAAACCAAGAGAATGGGATATCTATTTTAATGGGTGTGCAGAAGCTTCCAGAAGCCTTCAACAGCCCCAAAGTAGCTTCACTGAAGAATCTGTTACAAAAGGCTAATGAAAAATTAAAGACACAAGAGGCACCTAAACCAAAGACCATAAGACAGACGTGCCTCGTGCCACCCCCTCTATCCTGTACCCGAGTCCTCATCCTCCCTCTGAACTGCCTTTCCCCTCAGAAGAGACCACTAAACAGCTGCCTACTAAAATAAGACGACCGAGACTGCAGGTGACCCCTCTCCAGGTATCTTTCACTCCTTGATCAAACACCAAACTGAGGGCCTGTGGTTAAAGAATAAGGGCCTGTGGTCAAAGAACTATGGTTAAAGAATTTTCTAAACCCAGGGATGGTCCCCCAAAGTTTCCCGAAGAATTGGGAGTCTTTATCGGGGCCTGTGACCCTGGGCTGCCAGGTCTTTACCATCTTATGCACGTGGTCCCTGGTCTCCCTTAAGTACCAGGAAAGCTTGCAATACAGCCGCTGAGCTTCTAAGAGATTCTGGACTCTTCTCTGTCCACAATGACTGGTGTATCATTCAGACAGGCAAATAAAAGGAAGGGGACTTTGGCTGACCTAAGGGCTTTCCAAGGCTCTCCTCCTTCAGCGCTCTGAGTCCCTTACATAAACGATGTCAGCCAGCCTGCTCTTGACTATAAATGGATTATCTCCTTATATTAATGGATTGATAAAAAGGCAAAAATAGGTTGGGAGGCCACCAGGATGACTGAACTTGTAACCACAGCTGAATACTTGGAAAGGACTTTGGAACAAGACCATAAACAAAAGTCTGCTCAGCTGTTAGCCGCTTAGCTGCACAGCTTCACAGCCAGACAACTGAACGAACACCTGGGCTGCCAGGTTGCACCCACCTAGGGGTCCATCGCCAAAATGCTGGCCCCCCCGAGGTCAGGGTCCCTTTCGTAATCAATGGGGATACTGGATAAAAGATTATCCTCAAATGTCTTGGGCAAATTCTTTCATGTCAACTCAAATGCTCCATGTCGGCCCCCAGGGGAGGCCCCACAGGGGTCCCTTTGAGAGCTGACAGGACTCCAAGAGGCTCTTGGTAAACTGCGGCCAGTAATTCCCTTACACAGTCAAGGGAAAACTAAAATGAAAATGAATGAGAAACTGCCAAATTCTGACAGATATCAGAGCTACACTCTCTACTTTAAACCCCATTCTTACAGGATAGCCAATTCCTTGGAGTGAAAAAGAAGTTTCCATAGTGGTGGTATCTAATAAAATTCAGAGAGTTCTGATCTCAGCCAGTACAAATACTCTGGGTCCTCTCACTGAAAACCACTCCTTTCTGCTGTGATCTGTATATATCAGGTAGAGATCTTTCTAAATTCAAAGGGCTAATACATTTTTGTCTCCAAGGGAGACCTCACCTTAGAATTTCCTAAGTAAACTGAACTTGATCTTTTATGTTCCTTATACCCTATTCTTGATATAGAAGAGGAAGAATCCCAGAGGGGAAAAAAAATCCCTAATTTAATCGACGTGCCTGGAAATGTGTGGGCTACTTTTAATATTGACACCGAGAGAATAAAAAGTGCAGAACCTACAAAATTGCAGATAGACATAACTAAACCTCCCCAATTGCCTCTGTGTCCATGAAATTGCAAAACCGGAACAGGCCGCACCCACAGAGAAGAAGACCTGACCCTCCAGGGCTGACCAGCCCCCGTAACACGTAACACACCAGTCAGGCCCATCCAGATATGTGGGGGGGGGGGAGGGGGGGTTGGCCACTCATCCAGGACGTGAGAGCTTTTCACAAAACAGTTATTCCCCATTTCCCAGTTGTTCCAAACCCGAACCCCCTCTTGTTACAAGTGCCACCAGACTCAAGATGGTTCACCGTTGTGGGCCCTGTGTGGCCTTCTGCAGCAAGCCTGGGGACCCCAGTGGCCAGTAGTGACTTGCCTTTACGTGGAATAATCAACAGTGTTCCTGGACTGTCAGGCTGCAGAGGTTCTCTGCGGCCCCGTCTGGTTTCTGCCAAGGGCTCCGCCAAGATGCAAGACCCTCCCGTTTCCTGGAAAATCAACCCTTCCAAGCGGGTACCTGACCTCTTGCTATCCTCAGTTACCAAGCAGGTGCCCACAAAGGGTGTCTCCCTGTGTAGGAGCAGTCAGCTGGGAGAGGACATAGGCCTCTAAGGAGAGGTTACAGTTATCTCTGGACACTTCATTACCTCGGTCACCAGCAGCCGCTTTGTGGGGTTGGCTGGCTGGCTGGCTGTGGACAGTGGGTTCCTAGCTTTGCTCTGTCGGCCTCCCCACTGTGAACTCACTAAAATTGCGGACCCTGCATGTGTCCCTTGGGAAGAGAAACGTGAGCAGGCCTTTGTGAGCCTAGAACAACACCGAGGAGCTGCCTGCCAAGGGCTGCCTGACCTCAGACCCCACGTCCTCGTGCAGGGAGTGAGCCAGGCTCAAGCAAGAACAGGGCCTAGTCCTGTGACCGTGGACTTGAGTCAGTGACCTCGCTGCCTTCGGCTGTAGCTGCAGCTGCAGCGAGAACCTGCAGTGGACTCGACCCTAGGAAATGACATTGGTTTACAAACTCTGCATACTGGCCAAAGTCCCCGTAATTCTGGAATGACTCAGTGCTTCCCTGTAAGCCGACCCACCTGTGAGGTCTTCCTGCCCCTTTCTGCACCTTTCACGATGCAGCCCTCTTCCTCCTACTGCGTTACTCCCCCTGCCCCAACAGGGCAGGTCCTGCGACTACTGCGAGGTGAAACCGTCCTTTTTCATGACACCACGTCCTGGTTTACAAGACACCCATTTGACTGATCCTGATCTAATTCTGTCTGTTCATGGGTCCTAATGTGGACATAAAAAAGGACATTTCCAAGCTGGCTTTGCTGTCGCGACCCAATGTGAACTACTGGACAGGGTCAGTACCCCCAACAAGCAGGGTTCCGGGCCCTTCTCCAAATATGCCAGAGGACAAACAGGTAATATTTAAACTCCAGCCACTGTGTCTCTGGGGTCGTCCATGATTTGAGGGTGTTACGGAAACAAAGGGGTTTGCTTACGACCACTGAGACCCCACCCAAAAGTGGACAACAAGTAAATGAACTTCCTCAAAACTGAGGCTCACACAAAACAGACAGAAGGTGAGTGGCAGGGGAGTGGCCGGCTGACGTTCAGGAAGAGGCAGCAGCAACAGACCCCATGCAGGTTGTGTGCGGCGCGCATGGCTGAGGTCCATGCGCTTCTGGAAAAAGCGACCCCTTGTTGCCAGACTTGGGCCACCCTGCTGTCCTTGCAACATGGCAGCAGTCTGCTCCGGAATCAGAGAAGTCATGACGGCAAACGGGGTGTAAATTTAGTGAGCACTCGGGGTACAGGAACCCCAAGATGTCCGCTCGGATCTCCAGGCTGCCTGGCAAACCCGTTTTTGGGCTTTTGCATTCTTTCACCCACCCTGGTGCATTTCAGGTGACTCCAATTACCGTGTATCCCCGAAAATAAGACCTAACCGGAAAACAAGCCCTCGCATGATTTTTCAGGATGACATCCCCTGAACATAAGCCCTAATGCGTCTTTTGGAGCACAACTTAATATAAGACCCAGTCTCATTTTCGGGGAAACACGGTATGAATAAACACTGGTGGGGAGACTTCTCTAAAACTGTGAGAGCAGTTTACCACCAGTGTCTGAACTGTCAGGCCCATCATCCCGGGAAAACTGCTTTTGTTTCCAAGGGTCCCCAGCCTCTCTGGCTCCTGTGAACGCGGGCAGCCGACTGCACTCACCTCCCCCCGGAGGCCGGGCCACCAGTGTGCTCTGGTTACTGTGCGGGCTTTCCCGGTGGGCCGAAGCCCTCCCTGGCCACAAGGCTGGTGCCCTCCCAGGGGCAAAGAAACTGTGAAAAACATGTTCCCCACTCGTAGGAAGCCTTCCACAATCTCCATGACCAAGGCACCCCAGAAAAAAATTAATCTTTTCTGAGAAGCGTTCATGATGAGTTCATCATTATTAAAAAAAAAAAAAAAAATGCTGAGAACTTGAGGTCAACGGATCCCCGGGGCAAATCATACAAGCCTCAGTGAAAACCTACAAACTTCTTGGAAGTGTAACTGTCACTGTCACTCTCAATCGTCAGAGAATGAATAGGCTCCTCAAACGCAGAATCTCTAAACCTGCAGGACGACTGGGCTCCCTGGTCCCCAGTCGTAAACTCTCCACATGACAGAGTCACCGGCAGACCAGTGTCTACTGGCAGACAGCCTTCTGTGGACATCTGTCATCTCGCACTAATGGGACCAGCTACTGTAAGTCTTCAGGGCCCATCATAAGCAGCTTCGGGAAGCTTTCCAATCCTGGTTCAAAGGGTTCTATCAATCACAGTCTGGAGCCTGGTCACAGGGTATTCTGGAAACATCACTGGGGAAGGTAGGCCTCGAACCCTGTTGGAAGGGGCCTCACCAAGTGCTCCTGACCTCTGACACTGCCGCAGAGTAGAAGGCACCGAGCCTCGGGCACACATCTCCCAGGTGTAGGAGGCTCCATCTGATACCTGGTCCTGGACAGATGCTGGACACCTCCGAATCAAATCATCGAGGAAGAGAAGTTGCTGGCATCCAGGTAGACTGCTCCCAGCCAAGATGCTGCACCCAGGATTCTTACTTTAACTCAACATGAAACTCTTTCTTCTCCTTCTTTCCTTTACTCTGACATTGGCCTGGGAAGGTAACGCCACCACCCAGATGTCCAAGGCCATTGCTAACGGGGGTACCCTTTGGGACTGCTGCATTTGTCATCAACAACTCCTACCTGCCCATGATGCTAGAGACCCCTGGTCCTCCATGCGACCAGCTTCTCCTCTGTTCCCCGTCACGATAAACTACAATCCACCCCCGCTGGAATTTAGAGTCCAGCTCTTAGATCCAGAACCTACAGTGTCTTGCTTTTACTTTCCGATTATAGCTGTACTTGCCCAACTAGACACAACTGCCTGCCTCCCTCGCCGCCCCCGCTCCCGTGTTGCTCATAATTATCTAGATCAGATCTGCCCCCACCATGGAAAGAACCCATCTTTGTGAGGAATTTAGAACAACTTTGTATTTCAGACTAGAAAATCAACTTTTCAAACACGCTGGAAACTTAACTGACCCCTGGCTTAAAGGGGCAAGTACATCTATTCGTGCAAATGAATCCATTGGCGGTGCCACCTTAGAGGGAGTGCTGTATGTCCCCACAGCATCTCTCTTTGTGCTGGCTGTCATTGTCCTTGGGCCTAGGAATGCCCAGATGGCTGGCCCATACCCAGGCAGTGCCCTTAGGTATCTAACTGGGCCCCCGCTGTTAGACCTCATTGGTCAGCTGCCTTGAACTTATATCACTGAATCGTACCGGGAGGCGCTCATGACTCAGTATCCACTTCCTTGCCACTCTCCCTGTCCCTTGTGAGGGGTGAGTACAGTGAGCCTGGGATCAGGCTCCTCTCCTTCACTCGTGAAAGTATTCAGAACGTACTGCTAAAGCAATGGCCGCCCCACAAAAACCGAGACTCTCTGGCCCAGGTTGCTCTTGATAACAGGACAGGCCCTGAGTGTCTTTTCACTGAGCAAGGACGTTTCGGTGCTCCAGCCAATGCCACCTGCCACCCCTAGATTCACACCACTGGGGAAGTTGAGACTTCGCTAAACAAGCCACTTGGCTTAAGAAAGTGACTCCTTCAGCAGGGTCTTTCTTTGACTGATTTGATTTTGATTGGTTTGGATCCTGAGGACCATGGTTCAGAAACACACCCAGACACTGGGAATCGTCCGTGTAGCATAACCATAGCAGTCTGCTGGTGCGCTGTATTCTCTCCCAGGCGTCACGTGCATGTTTGCAGCTGCTACCCACCAAACAAATCATCTCCCAAAGACCAGAACATCAGAGAAGGGATGAAGAGAATGAGCAACTTCAAGAATGTCAACCCCAAGTCATGACCTGGGCACTCCACAGAGTCAGCTAAAACCGGGAGCGCTCAGAGCGGCAGCTGGGAGTGCAGCCAGTGCCTTAAATTTTGATCACATCTGTCAGCTGAGAGTCTGATCAAAAGGGAGGAACAGTTAAAAAAGAGACCACAGGCCTCGAATGAGCTCAGCCCCACATCACCAAGGTGAGCCTTACCTTCAGTTTCAGCCTCCCCCAGAAAAGGAGCCTTGAACCAGTCAGCCTGGAATGACCGGCTCAGCACTAGCGAGGTCGTCTGCCTGATAGACCCCTGCCATCCCCTAAGGGAATGACCTTGCCACAATCAGCCCTTTGCCAGTGTAACTTCCTCATTCTACCCCTTTCATTTCTACCCCTTTCGTTTGTCCCGTTCCTCAGGGCTCCTTTCTGTTTGCTACATGGGATGCTACCCAATTCATGAATCGCGGAATAAAGCCAATAAGACCTTTATAATTTACTGATTTGAAGTTTGTTCCTGAACAACATACACAATTAAGATTTTCTCGGTCTGATGTACATAAGTATCTTGGAAAACTTGCGTGTGTTGCTATAAAGCTAAATAAAAGTGGTGTGTGCTGTTCAAAGCAGTTTCGAGATGAGTGCCCTCAGCCTGCCCCACTCCTCCCCCAAACACGCTGTGACTCTAAACCCTCTGTGTAACGTCTGGCACCTCCGCTGCTGCACCGTGCGGTAAATAACCAGCCCCCTTGCTCCCACCTCGCCAGCCTCCATCAGATCACACTCAGGTCTCCCCCTCCGGCCCCCTTTATCCTACAAGGAGCAGAAGCAGCTTGAGCTGTGCTTTCCATCCCCACAGGCATCCCACGCACCCAGGTGTGGGTACCAGTCCCGGCTTACCTGGGGCAGCAGCACTAGGAGAAGAAGCTGCAGTAACATGTGGGCTCTGGCGCTCATGCCGGCAGAGTGGGGGGAGTGCCTGAGATGCCCCTGAGCGTGACGCTGACAGCCAGCCCTCGGCTGTGGTCTCACCCAGAGCCAGATGCTGTCCTTCCCTGCTAGGAACTGCTCCTCAATCACTCTCTGGTCACTTTGTCCCAGAGGTTCTCATCTCAACTTTCTCCTCCCCTCTCCCTGGCTGTTCTTGTGTGTATCGGGGTGGGGCTGGCAGAGACTTAAGCTTTAACCTCGTAAGCCAGAAGCAGTTCCTAGGAAGGGAGTGGACGGAAATAAAAACACACTTAACTACACGCGCACACAGATACCAGCCGGAATCTGACCCCCGGGGGTTAGGGCTCAGTCAGGGGACCACAAAACCAGCAAACTAGCATGTGGGAAAGCGGGGCTCTGTTTCTTTGTGTTTAGTTTCTAAGTAGGACAGCCAACGATCTCTTTCTGTAGCAGGATATTTTAATGACTATTTCCTATACCCCCTCTCCTTTGTAACAAAAGAACTGGAAAAGGACTCCAAGAAAGCATAACTTTGTTAATGAGGAGGAAAAAAAAAGAGAGAAAGAAAAAGGAAAAAAAGGAACCACCTTTTACTTTGCAAAGCACTAACAATCTTTATCCTGACCATGTCTCGGGGCTGTGGGATTTACAGACTTTTTCAACCAAAATCTCTTGTAAGCTTAGATGAATCTGTCGGAGTTTGGGATGAAAGTAGGCGGGAGGAAGGATGGGAAAGACATTCCCTGTGAGAGGGTCTCTGTACCAACCCGGGGGTCTTGCATTAGAATTCTGAACAAAAAGGACAAGGTGGGATCCTACTACGTCAAGTTGAAAACAAAATCTGAGGTCCATAAGCCTGGTTACCTTGCCGTATTCCCTTGTTATCACAGTACCTTGTTTAAAATAGTAAACAGTTCTTTAGCAGATGAAACAGATGTCTAAGTGGACATCCATAGCTCTGTGAGATGTAATTTGAATAGTTTATTATCGTAGTCCATATTAATAGCTTTTTATTGAAAAGAGTAACAAATGCACTTTTAAGATCTCTACTTTCCCATGCATAAAGAGAAGCAGAAGAATAATTATTGAATGTACAACTTTGTGTTTATTTTCAAAGTGGATACTTTTTATTTTCAAAGTGGATACTTTTATTCCATGGCAGTGATTGAAAAACTTGATTAAGTTAGAATCATTAATTCGGAATTTATAGATCAAATAAGCTAACCATGTCGAATGTTTGTGGGGGGAAATAAAGACGCAGGTTGAACACCCTCAGTGCTAGGACAATGCTGAGGATGATAATAATTGAGCCGGAGAGACAGTGTGTTGAGTTCCAAAGATGTGGGGGGAGGAGCAGGGCTGGGGAATGCTAGTGAAGGGTTGGTTACATTTACTGTAAGTTGAAAGAAAGTGGTATTTTACTATATTAACAACAACCACATTTTCAACATCCTCAAACATTTACAAGTTGACAAGAAGCCAGTTTCCCACAAGGTAACCCTTCTCAGTGAGGCTGAGTGAGGCTGTGACTCCCTCAGCTGGTGACTTTAGGCTTCACCTGTGGCATCTCTTAGGTGAGTCTGAACCAGGGGACTTTCGGTTTCCTCTAAGCTTCTCTCACTCCAGGGTTCCTGTGTCCTTAGAAGTGCAGTAATACTTTGCAGCCACGAGGTGGCAGCTCCCAGCTCCGTGTAAATTGATAAAATGAAGAAATGTGATTGCTTGTGAGATAAAAATTCCTTGATTAAAAGGAAGGTATGAGCCGCAATTCATTATATAAACTCAACATTCTCACCTTGGGTGTAGAGAGGAGTCCAACCGACTGCAAGCCCTCAGGACTTTTTTTATAACGATAAACACATCAGGAGTTTATCGTTTCTAGGAAAGGATGGATTTTGTCCTGAATTACCCATGTCAGCCAACGTTCCTGCAAACGCCAGGCATTCATTGAGTTTCCTTCAGGGTCGTTGTTCAACACAACGTGACCACGTTTATTTGTCATCTTTACAAGGAAAAGTACGTTGCATGTAAAGTTTCGACTTGCCCGGGAATTGGTGAGGAAGGCCCGCCCCTCAGTGAGAATGGAGAAGCATGAAATTCACCACGTTGTAAAAAGAGACACCACACACCTCAGGACTCACTGATTGTGTCACCCGCAGCCTGCGTCACCGCCACCCACTGAGGTAAGGACTCGGGGTGGGAGTGGGGGGTCCGCTGCCTCCATGTGCCTCATTTGCATGAAGAACTGACGCTATCCTTCCCTACTGGGGAGGGATGGCTGCTTTCTTTCCACTTCAGGAAATCAGTGGATTGGGTTTTCCCGTGAATGGAATAGAGCATTAATAGAATCACAGATAACGAATGAGGGCGACTGCGAGACTGAGAACCCGGCACACGTCCCACCTTGGATCTGCTTAGATAGACGGTGGACTGGCTGACCAGGCCCTGTGCCCAGCTCAGAAGAAGGGAACCGATGGACAGCGGGGCTTAGAAAGGATAACACTTCCTCTATTTGACATGGATGGTGGGGACACAGAAATTCTCAGGTGAACGTCAAAGAAGAAAGATGGTCGGGCTTTTACCTTCTTCCTGAGGCATGCTGCCGGGTGGGGAGGTGGAGGACACCACGCCTGGAGAAAGGTCCAGCGTTTGGACATTTGGACGCAGTGACCACAGTGGTGCCAGCCTCAGGGAAAGCCAAGACGAGTGGCCTGGTAAAGAAGGAGCACTCGTGCTTTCCCGTTATTTCTCCTCGGAGTCTGCCCTGGAGGAACCAGAGCCCAGGAGAGGGAGGGGTGGAGGATCCCAAGAGCAGACCTCAGCCACGCCCTCCTCTGCAGCCACGCCCTCCCCTACAGCCACGCCCTCCTCTGCAGCCACGCCCTCCTCTACAGCCACGCCCACCCCTACAGCCACGCCCTCCCCTACAGCCACGCCCTCCTCTCCGAGTTGGGGTGGCAAGTGCAGAGGAGGCGGGACA
Source organism: Rhinolophus ferrumequinum (assembly GCF_004115265.2). NCBI lineage: Eukaryota > Metazoa > Chordata > Mammalia > Chiroptera > Rhinolophidae > Rhinolophus > Rhinolophus ferrumequinum. The sequence goes on from NC_046306.1 coordinate 2,684,395, forward strand.
AGCCCTGCACTGCTCACACACAGCCCAGAAGCCAGCCTGCCCTGGAGGGGTGGAGATTACATTTAAATCGGGTTGGCATTGACAGCTTAAACCGTACTGGTTTCACTGACTGCGTGAGGGCCTGGGAAAATGCCCACCATGGAAGTGAGGGATTGACAGAGCAGGGTTGAAAACTCTGATTCGGAAAAAAATTGAATCGTTCATATTTTGTCCTCCACTGGAGGTCTACTCATAACATTAACTTCCCAGTCAATTGATTCTGAATTCAAGGCCCCCTTTCTTCACAGTCACAAGAAAAGTTTAATTCCTCAGAATTGTTTCAAGGAAAGAAAACCAAATCACCAGGGGAAGGGCTGTGCTTCCCCCCAGGAATGGGCACGTGGTTCCCACCAGCCCAGCTCTGCCATACTGAACGATCCCCTGTGAACACAATGTACCACCAGTGACCTGGAGAACCTGCAGAGGGATGGAAGGCAGGCAGCCAGGTGCCTGGAGGAGGCAGGAGGTACAAGGATGGACACAGCACAGAGAGCAAGATGCCAACTGTAGAATTCCCGACAGTGAGCGTGGGGGTATTCCCTGTACCATTCTTTCAACTTTTCTGTGTGTTTAAAGATTTTTATTATACGAAGTTGGGGGGACATATCAGAAAAATGAATTTGAGTCTAGCAGTGAAAAATCCAGGTTATTATTAAGTGTAGTTTTGCCTCAATCTCTGATGTTGTGTATCTAATTGTCCCCCAATATTTAACATGTGCAAGAGCTGAAGGTTCTTAGACTTTGCGTGAGAATAAAATAATTTATTTGTATGTATCTCCAGATTTATTTTCAGTGACGAAGACCTTTTTGTCTCTTCTGTTTTGATGCTTTCGTAGTCACAGAGTTTGATCAGAAGGTGTGGTTCTATATGTCTTAGTATTTTGAGTCAGCCACCAAGAGCTGGCCGGAAAATATCCTTTAAGAGATTCTAATCTCTTGCTCCTATTTATAACTAATAGTTATAGATGAGCAATTAAGGGGAGGAAATGCTACCACATATAACAGCTTGGAGTCTTTCCACTTTGTGCAAGTATATTCCAATGCTAATAATACTGATAGAATCACCAAGCTCTTTCTTCAGTCAGTCATGTACGTAAATGATTTTACGCTCTTTTTGGGAAGGAGAAGGAAGATAAGGAGAGGAAGAGAGAGAAGTTTGAGACTGTTTTGCTTTATCTTCCCACGTCAAAGTCATCCTGTAGAGATAAGAACATATACTTCTTTTTTTAATTAGAACATCTTCAATTCCACTTGGTAGGTCTCTTATTTCATTACTGTGTGAAACCTACGAGGAATGAAAAAACAAGATGGAGTCAGCACAGCTAAGCTAACTTGAAATGGAGACTCTGTAGTCAAGCTGGCAAAACTGGTTCAGGCCAAATGGTCTGAAGCGTAAGGAAACAATTCTATTTTACTTTACCCTGGGAACTTAAACTTTTGAACTTCTCAGTCATGTGTCCATGCCTGGAGATCCATGAATTCCCGTAGACAGCTACCCCTCTGAAGGACTTAGCAAAGAATGAAGAACTCAGGAAAGAATGTTCTCGTCCTGAAATGCTGACCCAGACTATCAACATCTGGAAGATCACGATCTCCGACCAATCCAGAGACTGGGAAACTGGACTGTTCTTCTGAAGAATGTACTGTTTTACAATAAGCACTCTCGGCTTTCCTCTCTGGAACACTCTGGGGGTTTAGCTGCTAGTGTTTTCTGACTCACAAATCTCAAGACCCTTGAATAACAAACACTTTGCCATTGATTTCTAACCCAAGCCTCCCAACTTGGTGCTAGGTTGACAGCGATAAGTAAAAAGCATTTCATTCCAGTATTTAGAACATTGAACACCTTAGGAAAATAGCAAAGCTTTCCTTTTCTTCCTCCTTTAGGAAGGCAAACGTCTCAAGAGAGATGGGTTTAGCAGAAAAGCTTGGTGAGAGGTAGTGGGACCCTTCTGAACCTGGTCAAAATACTGAAGTGAATGAAAGGGCCACCAAAGGCAGAGTGAGTTTTCCACACCTGCAGTTTAAAAATAGAAGAGTATGAATGTAAGAAAAATGTGCTCCGGGAAAATGTGTAAGAAACCTCAGTTCCTTAGCACTCACTTGTACCACAGATTACCAAATGCCATAAATCATGCATTGGAGTGACACATTCCTGAGGCAAAGAACCAGCCAGATGCATTTAAGCCCTGGAGAAAATAGACATACATAAGGCAAAAGACTGTTAGTGGCCAAAGCTCCAAGAGGAGACTGGTCCACCCATTGAAATGCTGTCAGAGCAGTCAATTCAAACTTGCAGATGTTCAAGTGTCATAAAAGCAGGTTTCTCAAAATTTAATCACCAAGGATCTTGTTAAAATGCAGATTTTGATTGGGTGGGACAGGTGAAATTTTCCCTTTACCCTTGCAGGGGAGGAAAGATAATTTTACCTTTACCCTTCTAGGTTCTTGGCTGAGAGCCCCACCTGTAATAAAAGACAGATGAACAGGAGAACAAACAGAAGTGCAATGACACAGATCCCTCCTGTATACTTGGCAGAGACCCAGAGTAACTTCCCCAGACGGCCCAAGCCACCACCTTAAATACCATCTCCAGCTCAAGACAAAAGAAGACATTGGTGGGGGTCGGGAGGAACCCAGTTAGTTGGTAACCAGGAAGAGCATAGTAAAAGAAGGTATGGTTGCTATGCAGACTTGAGTCCATGCCTGAGTAAGATTAGAGGGGACAAGAGTTTCTAGAGATGTAGTCATCCTGCAGGGAGGGAGACCCCTCACAAATGGAGATTTCCCTCATAAATGAAAGGTCTCTAACAAAAGGGTAACTTCTACTCAGTTTTCAGAGCTTCTCCTGTGTTTTCTGTTTCTTAAAAATAATCAGCCTAAAATAGTTCTTATGCCAAAGAGGCATATTTTGGGGTGGCAAGATCCTGCCCCCCTTCACCTTCCTAGGGTTCTGTTTGGCTGGGCCTGAGAATTAAGTTGACATAAGCCAGATGAACAGGAGAAAAGTGTACCAATTTCTTAAATGCAGGTTTCACGTGACGGGAGCCTTCATCAGGGATGAAGACCCAAAGAAATGGTGAAACTTACTTGCTTTTGTGAACAGGTTGAACAGACAGAGGTAGTTGTGGAAAAGTAAATGACGTGAGGAAGCCAGAGGAAGAATTATTTTAACAAATGAAACTTTTGTAGAATTCTCTTGGTCTCAGCTTCTTGGCCCTGATAAGAGTGTTACTTTCTTTCTGGTACAGGGAGGACAGCTTTCATATGGGAACTTCGTCTGCTTTTAAGAAAAAGAAGAAAGGTAAGAGTGATTTTCTTGTATTTGCTGTTTCTCGAGTGACTTTGAACTCAAAATAGTCAGTCTGCTGGAGTGGCATATTTTGGGGTGTCGTCCTTCACATTCAGTACGTGAGGGGTGGGCTCCCAATCTCAGTAGCAAGCCAGCTGACTGTAATCTAAAGTTAAGCATGCATCATTACTTTTCTTTAAAATATCATTCAAGTGAGGACAGTTATATTCAGGACTATCCCATTTTTTCAAAATTCCACATATATTTCCCAGAGTGATCAGTTAATTCCTCCAATAGCAAGTGGCTGAGGACAGGGATATTCAAATCGTATTTTTTGAAACAAGGTCTCTGAAGATTTTTGTAAATTACTGATTTATGTTACTTTGTTGAGCAAGCGCTGTTCTTTGCTAGACAGTGTCTTAGGATGTTACGGTAATCAAACTAGGAGGTCCCTTGACTGTAGCTAGTTCTGATACCTTGGTAGCCTAGTTAGCAAACCAAAATCCAAGCCAGATCAGTTCCTGCCAATGTTTCAAGTGTAAAAAGGACAGCCAATCACAACAGCCAACTAGCCTTTTCCAAATAATGCAACCGCTTAGGCTATCGCCAATCAAATAATTTCCTTGCTTCTGCATCTTCTCTCTAAAATCCCTGCCCCTCGCTCCTGTCTGAGGAGTGTACCTTACCACTTCTGGTTCGGCGCTGACCGATTTGAATCAGTTTTTGTTCAAATAAACTTAAAATTTTTAGTATGCCATCGGGTTAACTTTTCACAATGACATGGGGGTGTTTAGTGAATGAAGGGATATTTCACCTGATGACATTGGACAAACCATTTAATTCTCTAAATAAAGAACATGCTTTGTGTCTGAAGTCAAATCGTCCTTTTCTCTACCATTTCTTTTTGATTACAATAAAAATCTGTTCATTTGACTAGAAGGTACTAACAGTACAAATTCAGTGGACGGGCTTAGTCGCCACCTCATGGATAATAAAACAGCAACATTCAAAAACAATCTACCTTTTTCCATACAAACTAATGGTTTAAAATCTCTAACCTGGTTTGTTTTCAAACTACAAAAGATAAATATACATACTGACATACACACACACACACACACACACACACACACACAAAACCCTCGTTAAAAACAAGATAACGGGTCCAAAATGGAGTTGCTTATGCTACGCTCACTTCATCAAACTGAGACTAAAGTCTCAGGTCTCCCAGAAACGGAATCTTCAACCTGTCAGTTAGGAGTGGCCTGATCAGCACTAGTGAGGTCAACCGCCTGATAGGCTCCTCCCTGCCACCCCCCACACAAGAGTGACTTGGCAGTAACCAACCGGATTTGTTCCAGTCTAACTTCCTTGTCCCGCCCCCTTCTGCCTATAAAAGTCTTTCATTTGTGCAGTGCCTTGGAGCTCCTTTCTGTCTGCTAGATGGGATGCTGCCCAATTCATGAATCATTGAATAAATAAGATCTTTAAAATTGACTCAGTTCAATTGTTTACTACCCCCAAAATTATTTTTTAAACTGCCACTATTTGGTAGACTCAAAAGAATGCACCTCCTCGTTTAGAAAGAGGAAGAAGAGTTTAGAAAGAGGAGCAAAGGGCCTTGCAGAATGTTTGCAGCAGTAGCTGCTCAAAACTGCCATCTGCTAACCAGGCGGCTTCATGGAAAGAGACACTACTGGTTTCTAATGAAGGCGGGAGTTACTTACATTGTGTTACTTTCATTTTATTGAATTTCCATCCTGCTTCCCTAACCACTCATCACCTTTAGGGGGTGATAAGAGGAAGAGGGACTCAAGAAATGTGCAGCCAGTAATGCTTCTCTAGTAATGTTGTCAGATATGGTGTTTAATATTAAGAAAGGAGTTGGAACAGAATTTCTTCTTCAGCAGTTCTTAGAAATAACCAGAGAGAAATAAGACAAACCCTGAAAGAGAACTGCATAAAAAGCAAAGCAAAACCACACCAGAAAAGTCCAGACAGTATTTGTCTGCTGTTTAATTGATCTCAAGGAAGGAAAAATCCGGATCCACAAAGACTTACATGTATCTATTTTATTACATACAAAATCAGCATACAATAATTACTTTAACAGCAAATAACATACATGCTGAATATTTCCAGGCCACTTTGAATGCAGCTCTGTACAGGTACACAAATAAATAACGAATATTGCCTCTCTCTTACCTTGAAATACAATACCACAAGAGTTTTATATTTTTACATAACTAATCAAGTTAATGAACATAAAGGAAAGAATAGGCAATATTTTTATCATGTAAGGTAGAATTCTTAGGTCGTCTGGCAACTAACCTACCAGGCCTAAGGATTGTTACAAACCATCTTCCTTTTAGCTAAGAGCTAGCGTAAGAGCAACGATAGCCTCTCCACCAGCTTTTTGTCAGGGGCCACCAATCCCACCCCATTCAAGTTAGTTACAAACCTTCAACCAGTTTAGTCATTCAAGTTCTGAGAAATCATCTAAACCTAAATAATTGTAGATAATACTGATATATTTTTGTAGTTCATCTTTGTATATTTTTTAATCTTTTCCCACTAACTGATTCTAAGCCTGAAGTAGTTCTTGCATCCTCTAAGTTTTCCGGTTTTTATTTATTTATTTATTTATTTATTTATTTATTTATTTATTTATGTACTTTGGGTTCTTTTGATTGGTTTAACTGCAACTTGTATGTAAACAACTCCCCAGAAATGACAGGCACTTCCTAGAAACACAGTGACTCATGACACTCGGCTGGCAGGACGCTCAGTGGCTTAGACTTGAACTGAAAGAGTTCATGACCTGACTTTCCAGTGTCATCTACTTGAAAATGGCAAGCTCGGTGTCTGTGGCATTTAGTACATGAAGCTGTGTTACGTGTGTATCAGAAACCATCAAATTAAAAGTGTGCTCAGTTAGGTAATGAACTCACACCCATCATCAGCTCTGATCCCATCACAGTGATACTGGTTAAAGTAAACCATCAACTTAGAGGCAAAAAAGCCAGCCAGCAAAGTCACTTTGTAAAACTCTTGCCATGTGACGTTAATGACTGTTCCTCAAATTAAGCAACCAGCTTCAATTCAAAGAGCAAGGAACAAATGCCACATCCGAGGCGTGGCCTCACAGTTTCCTAAGCCTGATGGTCTTCAGCTCAGACACACATATGGCAAAGCAAAATAAATCACGTCAGCCTCAACCTGCAAGGTCTCCAAAAGCACCCACACAGACGCATTCCTGGGACAGGCAGAAACTCAGCGGGAAGCTTTCTGTGTTACTATCAGGAGTACGCGTGTGTATAGAACCTGCTTATAGAGTCATTGGCCCTGCAACATCAAAGGAGCTGAATAAAAACCAAGCAGGGAAAGAATCAGGAGTGAGGTGCCAGCCGTATCTAAAGGAGGGATCCGTCTGGTCACAAGAGCAGGGCTGGCAAGGATCACATGGGGTGCCATCAGGGAGCAGAGAGGAAAAGTCGGGGGAGCAGCATGCTTTCAAAATACAATACAGACACTGAGTACAGAAGTTATGGTGTAATTGGGAACTATGGAAGTAATGCTTCCTAGATACACACCTTTCGTTCACATAAAAAGGTGGAAGATCTTAGTGTAAGAGCATGCTTTCTCTAGTAGGGTGGTGTGACAGATAAAGAATACAAGAGGGAATCTCTCAAGTCTGGGGAAAAAGTCTTGGAAGAAAACGATTACCATAAAAAAATTGCATATGTTGTTTAATATGATTAAAATCAGATTTTAAAACAGGATCTTAATATTTAACTTTTGGCCATTATTTTAATTGTAAACATATCATGTCTTTGGCTGTTAACTTAGAAAGCAGCTTGGATGACGTTGACTACTGAGTGAAAAGTCTGCAAGCTATTATATATTGTCAAATGAAAAGGGCCAAGTTTTTCGTTTGCCCCAAACGTGAAAAAATAGATACACGTATGTGAAAAAAAAAATAGAATAATCGTTCAAAGGGATAAAAGGAGCTATAGTCATTAAAATATTCTGTATAGCAAGAAGTAGGCAGAGGTTTTCAAGTTATTCATGATAATGTCAACCGTAATCTCAGCATAACTACGGGGACGCTTAGATGGTGCCTAACTGCAGTCAACTGAGAATTTAGTTAGGAAGCCGTAAGCCCAGTGAGGATGCTAAGAAGACCTGCAGCAACTTCGTTCATATCCACCCGGTCTGGACCTGCGTCCTCCCTTCTGCCCTCAGCGAGATCGTATAGCTGCTCCTGTAAACTAGAGCAAGCAGACAGCAGGATCCAGTGACTAAATACTGTTGACATGCAAAGTGGTTCCATGCGTTCCTATCTCATTATAGGCCCTTCACTTACAAACTCCAAAAGGTGGTTTTCCTGTGGCTCCCCTTCAGAGAAGCTGCACATGCCAGAGATTTTAGGGTGCCAAATATTTCACGCGTACCCCCCCACCAAACAGCAACTCCATGCTTATACCCACTGACTCCCCAACTGGACAAAGTCTGCACTCTTTTCTCCGCAGTTGAAAGAACCTCAAAATGGACCTCACCACCAACTCTAAATTTAAAATGCCTTTTTTTTTTTTTTTTTGAACTCATGTCAAGAAAAATGTATGAAAGCACTGGATTGCACGGTCGATAAGGAGGAAGCAGCTTCGTGAAAAGTGACTTTGCTCAAAATAGATGCTCCTGAACTTGGAGAAGAGCTGGAGCTGCTTCTGGGGGTGAAACAGACAGAACTGCTGCTTGAACAGTTTCTGGTGAGGATGCTGACAGCCCTCACTGTCTCGGACGTTTTGGATCCTACACCGTTTAAAACAGTATATTCTGTACTATATTTCATATAGTTATACACGGTGAAAGTGGGGAGCTGAAGGGTTCTACAGGGCTGCCTGCTGTTTCAGAACTTTAGCTGACTCTTTCCCCAGAGAGTTGTCACTTTATTCCTTTATGTGGCACAGACCCTGGTTAATTTTTATCTCAAGGGCTATCATTCGCTTCAGACTAGCAAGGCTTGTTGAAAGACACCTTGCTTTGAAAAGAACCCTGGTCGGGGTGGGATGGACTAAAGAACCAACCAGCTACTTAAAGGCAGGCATCATCAACCCCTGAAAATTCACAGTATTGTAACTCTTGGAGACCCTCCACCACTCAGGGATCTGCAGGTCTTCCCAACTCGTCATTTCAGAGCTTATTTGAATTTATGCGTGTTTTGCTTCCCTCCGTTTGTTTTCAGTTTCTTCTCACTGGATAGGGTCACGTGACCACAGTTATGAGCATTTCCCTTTTTCTTAAGATTTGCATATGCTTGTGTTTTGCAGGCCTTGTAGGAGTCCCCGGAGTCCAGAATCAAGGCTGACTGCTTGGGAATTCGGATGTTGCCATTGCTCTCAATCTTAGAGCTGCTGTCACTGCCAGACAGGTCCCAACACTGCAGCCTGCTACTCCTCCCGGACTTCTTTTTCTTATCCTCTGTCCTCATGTCCAGGGTTTGCGTCTGAGGACACAGTCTGCCACTGCTTAGCGCATGGAGGGGCTTGGGTGGAGTCTCAAATGTGTAATAGGACGGGTGCCCTTCTTCGCCGTGAAAGCCTTTCTTTCGTGAAGGCCCTGACTTGGAGGCTCCTTCCTGGTGGGGCCTAGACAGGGCACTGGCCATCAGCTTGCTTCTCCCGGGGCTTTTCAGAGCCCCTGCGGTCCCAGGCGTGGCGGCCGCCTTTGCTTTGGCCCCCTTTCCTCTTTCGCCCTGGACGGTCTGGATCTGCAGCCACTCGAGCTGAATCAGCCTATCGATATACTTGCCCAGAAGGCCCCCTGTCCGCGGCACGGCCCCGGCTCTGTGCTCGGCGTTCAGAAGCACAGCCATGTCGCGCAGGTCCCAGGAGTTGAAAGGCGGTGGAAGGAAGTCAGGGTAATAGTATTCCCGCCTTGCATGGCCCGGATCTGGGTGAAGATCGAAGGAAACCGGGTCGATTTCTTCCGCTCGAAGATGGAGCTCGGGAGGCGTGAGGGGAGAAGGAGGGATGGGAATCCGTTCGGAGTCAGAGAGATCGCTGGCACTGTCCCCGTCGGCGTCTTCTGTAATAATTTTCATTGACTGAAAGTCAAGAAACAACTTGTTCCCGGAGGCCCCCTGACACCTGGAACCCGCTGGACTCCGGGCGGCTTTTCCTGATGGGGAAATGCTTTCTTCAAGTTCATCTTCAGCAGCTTGGGAGACACCTACACGGATGCTTTTCCGCTGGGAAGAAACAGGGCGGTCCTGGGGTTTGCTCTGCCTTTTTCCAGAAGAATTCTTCAAACGTGGTGTTTTGTTCCAAGACGGGCCAGCATTCATAGCGCTGTGAGAAATAAAGCGGATTCTCGGTGCCCATTACAAAGACAGGTCTGCCTACGATTAGACAAGCCACCCTCTAGTTGTACAATCCCCTACCGTGTTCCCCCGAAAATAAGCCCTAGCATGATTTTTCAGGATGACATCCCCTGAACATAAGCCCTAATGCGTCTTTTGGAGCAAACATTAATATAAGATCCGGTCTTATTTTTGGAGAAACTCGGTAGTTACTACAGGAAAAGGTGAGGCCTCTACACTCCTGGCAGAGCCAGGAGTGCTGGCAGGACAAGCTCCAGAACCATTTTCCCCACAATCCTCTACTTAAGAAACCTTATATAATACAGATGCCAGAAGCCAATGCATAGATTCTATTTTCTATCAAATATTAGCATGGAGGAAAAACACTAGTATGTTTTAAAGTGCTTGTGTTACAATTTTAGACCATTAGTTTGGAAAGAATCTGTCAGAGAACTCAGTCTGTTCTGTTACTGACGAGCAGTGTTTACTGACATTGATGAGTGACCTCCACGGCTTTCTTTTATATGCTTATCTTAGATGAAGTGTAAACAGCATGTAAAACCCAAGTTTTATAGAACTTAATCACTAATCAGTGGTGAGCCCGAGCCAACTAAAATCTTAATAAGAAAAAGTGTAGCATATATAACCTGTGCCTTGATCCAAAAGCTTACTAAAGTGTTTTCAAGTCAGGGACAGACATAGGAACTCTGTATTTAAAAGGGTAGAAATAAAATCCTACGGTGTCTTCTGACACAGTATGAATGAAAAAAATAGGGTTAATCTTGAGAAGGGTAAAGAAAACGACTGAATACTGTGTGGCCATTACTAATAGAGCACCTAATTCTTTCTGAGGTAATTTATTCTGAGGCAGGATTTCATATCTGAGTTGAAAATATTTTCTTTTCAATTTATTTGCCAAGTACATAGCACTTCAGTAAGATCAATAATACTTCTCAGTAACATAAGTCAGATGGGATAAAAGGAATAAATGGTAAATATGCTTTTTGGAAACCTCAGAGGTTCACTTGTCCAGAGGTTTTCACCACACTAAGCAATTATTTGAAAATGTGTCACCTCTTAATTTGTAACTATGGAGGCTATTAAATCATTGCCAATATCATAACACGTGCTCACTGAATGATGAAGAAATGAATGGAGAAATGGATGTGGGAACCGCCATTATTTAGAACTCATAACGATCAGTGTTAAAACTTTTGTTATCTCTAGGTGTCACTGTGCATCCACAGAAATTAGTATCTCTTTTATATAAAAGGAAGCTAGCATCAAAAGATGATTAAAGAGCTTACCCAAAATTGTAGACTCTGCTAACAGTGCCAGAATTATGACCTCTGGAACATTTACCATCTATTTATGTTTAAAACCACTTGCCCACTCACTTCTGCTAGGTAAAAAATAGAAGTGTATAGTTCTTATTCACAGACATTATTTCATTTTCCATCCACACATGGTCAATGTGGAGGACTGAGGTAATACGATTTCACAAGACAAAGAAATTACATGAGAACTACTTGCTTTTCTGATGAGACTCATTCACCCTATTCCCTTTCTTGAAAAAAATCTCATGGCTGATTGTCATCTATGATTTGATGGACTGTCTAAAAAAACAGACATGTAGAAATAAATACCCTGAACACATACAAGGAACAAACAAACAAACAAACAAAAAACAACAGAACACATCTAAGTAGGATTCTCCTTCAGAGTTTACATCACCTTTTTTGTAATGCTTGAAATATTCTTGCTCAATTTGTTGGAAGATGATGACAGCTGGGGAAGTGACTTCTTTATTCTTCTTATATTTGGAAAGGGCTCCTCACCACCGGAACTAGAAGCAACAGAACTCTGTCAGTAAGTATTTTTTTAAATTCATTTTTAATTCTAGTTGACATACAATATTATATTAGTTTCAGGTGTACAACGTAGCGATCAGACATTTATATACCTTACGAAGTGATCACCATGGTAAGTCTAGTACCCATCTGGCACCATAAATATTTATTAAGATATTGTTGACTATATTCCTTATGCGGTACTTTACAGCCCCATGACTAATTTTATAACTGGCAATTTGTACTTCTTAATACCCTTCACCTTTTTCACCCATCCTCCCCTACTGCCCTCCCATCTCTTGAGCATCAGCTTGTTCTCTGTATCTTCGAATTTGTTTCTAAATACTGAACACTTCACAAATTTGCGAATTTGCAAGTGATCCTTCCCTGGGGTTGTGCTAATCTCTGTATGGGTCCGATTTTAGTGTTTATGCGATCAAAGCAAGCAGTGAGTATTGATGGCACATGGTCCTATATCCAGTATTGGGCTGGTTTTCACTTGTTTGGTTTTAAATATTCACATAGTATTAAAATATTGGTGGGGATATTGCCTTGTGTGTACAGGTTAATATTTTTTCTTGTTTGTTTTTCACAGTGGATGTTGGATGCAAGATCATACTACTATAAATGCTGTGAATGGATTCATACACACACACACAGTCCATGGAAATAACAGGTTGAGGAAACTTGTGAGGCTGAATAAAGGTCAGGTGTTACTCCAAAACTCCCATGTCCAATCATTCATTCATTCACCAATAGAGGAGTGCCTAAAAAATAGCAGGCTCATGCTATTAAGAGAGTTCCCTGCTCTCAAGGAACTTAACTCCATTGGGGAAGCTCCCTTTCACTTCACTTCATTGTCACATCAACCTATTAAAAGATTATCAATATATTAATATATGTCATCTTATTTCCTTGTGAAATTTTGTTGACGCATGCCACACAGTGTTGGTACTCCCTCTTATTTTGAGTGACCTACGAAAAGTGCCCCAATTCAAAAGAATACTTTGGTAATAGCCCCTCCTTCTATAAAATGAGAAAGAGGGAATTATAGATTTGTATTTAATTCCTGAAACGTGGCTGCATTGCTTTTCCCAATAGGCACGGATGCCTTTATAGTCAGTTTACATATGATGGTAATAAAAATCCCATATGGGCTCCCAAAATTAATGAATTATACCACAATCAACAGTTGATTCATTTTAGATATACAGAATGTTCTTTACCAACCCTCTTGCATTAGTTTGGTTTTCTTTCTGCTCTGTCTCTCTTCTAGACAGTAAAAAGGAGCCCTCTAGAATTTCTGGCCCCAAACTCTTCCCTAAAAAGTGAACTTCCATCTTTCCCTTCACAAAGTCAATGACATGAGATGCATGCCTGTGGGGTCCTGAGGATGCAGAAAACAAGCGCCGATTTTCCTGATGGTTCGGCCTTGCACTGGAACAAAGCTAAGTCTGAGATTCCGGCTACAAAACTGCTTCCCAAGCGCCAGAGGCGGATTAAGGGCAGCTGTATCATTCATCATAAAATATTAACTCCTTACCACACCTTCCTCTTTGGCATGACGCCAAGGAACTGACAGAAGCAGTACCGCCCCTCTCCACCCCCAAGGGAATTGGCTCGTAGTCCCGGGCGGCAAAGCATTGTGGGTGATGTGTGGACCAGCCCGTTCTCTACGTAGCGAGGCTCCCTGGGTCCCGCCGAGGGTCCAGGTTGCAGTGTATACGTCCAAAGAGCTGGCCAGCTTAGAGGCCTAAAACGAGCCTAGGGACCAGCTCCTGAAAAAGCCAGTTTTTGCCTCCCCTCCCCCTTCCCTTGCCCCCAATAATCCAGAAATCCTAGGACCCGCAGCATGCGTTTTCCTTGTCCTCGGTTTGTGCAGACGCAGATATACGATCGATAGGCGCGGGGCCAGGCAGACGCAGACAGAAATTGATCAGACCTGTTTCGCGATCGCGGAGGACACGTGACCAGGCCGCCAGCCTTCCTTCCCGGAGCTCAGGCCGGGAGGCCAGACTGCGGTGCGCTGCGGCAGGGGCGCCGGAGGGGGCGGCGCGGCGGCGACGCGCAGCTCAGCGGGGCTCCGGGACTGCGCTCCGGCTGGCGGGAGCCCTCGCGCGGGCCGCGTCACGAGGGGAGGGGCGGAGGCTCGCCAGGAAGTTGCAGCGAGACAAGTTATAGCCTTGTAAGTAACGCTGCCGACTTGGAAGGTGGGAGGGGCCGCTCCAGGAACGCAGGCTTCCCCTAAGAACCTCCAAGGAAGCAGAAGGAGGCTCCACCCTGCGCTCCGGATAGTGTCCCCAGAAAGCTTGCACCCGAGAAAGCACTCATCTCTTGGGAAACAAGCTTTTTTTTTTCGCTGCAAGAAGCGGAAGACCTGGGGGAGGACTCGAGGGGTGAGGGGTGTGCGCAGGGGGCCCCAAGGGTTCCCGCAGGCTGCAGTTGCGGCGGACACTCGGACGCTTCTGAGCACCGCCTGGGACGCGGAGGTAGCGGACGCCGGGTGGGGAGGCTGCCCCTCGGTTCCGCCCTCTTCCCCCACCGCCCGACGGCCGGTTGGGCTATGTTCAGCGGCTTGGGCTCCGCGGTCCAGCCCCCCGCTCTGGGGCTCCGGAAGACCGCACCGCGGAGCCTCAGCTGCCTCTCGGACCTGGACAGTGGTGCAGCTCGGGAGCCGCGGCTCTGCCGGCCCCCCGGAAGCCCGGGCCGCGCGCCGCCGCCACCGCCCGCGCCGTCAGGCTGCGATCCCCGCCTGCGGCCCATCATCCTGCGGCGGGCGCGCTCGCTGCCCAGCTCTCCCGAACGCCGCCAGAAGGCCACCGGCGCTCCGCGCGCTGCTTGCCGACCGGGCTGGAGCCAGCAGCATCGCGTGCGCTTCGCCGACGCGCTGGGCCTGGAGCTGACGCAGGTCAAGGTGTTCAACGCCGGCGACGACCCGTCGGTGCCACTGCACGTGCTGTCGCGGCTAGCCATCAACTCGGATTTATGCTGCAGCGGTCAGGACCTAGAGTTCACCCTTCAGTGCCTGGTGCCCGACTTCCTGCCACCCATCGAGGCCGCCAACTTCGGTGAGCGTCTGGCGCGGCAGCTCGTGTGCCTGGAGCGCGTCACCTGCTCAGACCTGGGCATCAGCGGCACGGTGCGCGTGCGCAACGTGGCCTTCGAGAAGCAGGTGGTTGTGCGCTACACCTTCTCCAGCTGGCGCAGCACCCACGAGGCCGTGGCGAAGTGGCGGGGACCGGCAGGTTCCGAGGGCACCGAGGACGTCTTCGCCTTTGGCTTCCCAGTGCCGCCGTACATACTGGCGCTTGGCTCCTGCGTGAACTTCGCGCTGCGCTACCGAGTGGCCGGCGCCACGTACTGGGACAACAACGACGGCCGCAACTACAGCCTCACGTGCCGCAACCACGCCCTGCACATGCCCCGCGGGGAGTGCGAAGAGAGCTGGATCCACTTCATCTGAGCGGCGGGGCCAGGGGCTTCTGCACCCAGGCCCCACCTGTAGTCACTTCCCAGCTGGGCTGTCCCAGAAGAGGTGGTTGCGCTTTCCTACACCCCACCCCCAAACCTAAGTCGTCTGACCTCACGTCCCGCTGCGAGAAACCCTGGCAGTGGCCATCCTGTCATCTACTTGAAAGTCTGTGTCACTTGGTGTAAAAAGTAACCTCAGGTGTCCAGAAAGCTTGTGTGTATGCAACGTGCTAGGGGAGGGTGCGGGGTGGGTAGGTGTATGTGAGGGTTGGGACCTCTGGACAGGACCCAGCAGGGTTTTGTTCTGTTTTGTCGGAAAGGCCTGCATCCTCCTGCTAGTAAGGCCTGTGGTTTTTGCATGTGTCTTGATTGGGTCTCTGTAAATGCGGTCGTGAGTTATTGTTGTGATGCTGGGACCTTTGATGCTCAGTGAATGCTTTCTTAGGAACATTCTGGATTTAATACGCAAAAAAATAATCAGTCATGTGCATTTGTGCCCACTGTAAACAGAATGTATGGTGTGACCCCCATCATGGTCCCTTGAGGCATTCCGGCCCTGGGACAAGGAAAACCTGAGACCATGTTTGCTTGCCAATGTATGTGGACTACTCGCAGTGGGAAACTATTAATAGGCAAGAAAGTTATGTCTCCTCAGTCATCGCACAATCATTCCTAGGAGTTCAGCTGCTCTGGTTAGGCTGTGTGTCTCCTACATCACAGCTGAGAAAGAGGGAAAGCTTAAAACTTTTAATAGCAAAACAGCGCTTTCTGTGAGTTTCTCCTCTCCATGTATTTCTTTTGTATGTGTTTGGTAATTAGTATCTGCATGTTATCAGGACATTCTGTTTAGGTTTGAAACTACCTAAACATTTTGAGAAATTCTGCCTTACGTTATTTCAATTTTCAGGCAACTCGATAGAATTTCAGGCAACTATGCCCTTTTAATTACCTTTTTGATGATTGAGATGACTCTTGTTGTCTTCTTTAAGCATCAGAAGATTCCAGCAGTCAAGCTACCAAGTGGAACTAGAAGGTGTTTTCAGCAATAACCAGAGCACTGGAGGAAAATAATTCACAGATATTTATACTTTTGTATTGTTTTAAATTGTATTTATAGATGCCTGGATTTATCAGCCACGTGCCAACTTTATTCTTTGTGCCTTCAGATAGGACCATTTCTAACATTGTCTGGACTTGCTTTCCAGTTTTAAAGTGTTAAATACTTTTCATTTAAACTCCAACCCAGAATTCAAGGCTGTTGTCCCCTGCAGAGTTCCACAACCACTTAAAACTCTCAGGGAGGGGCTGGTGATTTCTTTTGGTGCTGAGTGGTGGTCTCCCAGACAGCAGGTGCTAGCAGTGAGGTGGAAAAACCCAATCAACATGGACAAGGCCTCTAATTTGTGAAGTCAAATTATGATCCAGTTGAAACCAGTGTGGTTAATTTTGTGACAGCTGTCAACAGTGAATTAACTCTAAATTTTTGAATGCTTGTTGACATTTATCACGTCAATATGTAAAAGATGAGTTTTGTATTTTAACCAATTTGTTCTTTACAATGACAACTTTTGTGTTTTTAAAATTCCAAGAAGCGGGAGGCTTTCCGATGTAGAGGGACTACCCTCTGGTCGAAGAACACTGAATTTTGATTTAAAACATTGGGATTAAATTGAACAACTTTTGGCTGTTAGCACTGTGTACTACATTGACATGCAAGAGAGAGAGAAGCCTGGTTGCATTTCCTGTTGTTTAACAAACTGTCCAATTAGGTCAGCAAGCCTGGGAGGGCCTTGGCTGCTATGCCCTTGGCCGCTATGCCCTTGGCCCTAGCCCAGAATGCAAGACAATTGTCCAGAGTACTCACGTATAAGATTTAGAGCTGCCAAATGTATTGTATAAAGGCATGTAGGGAATCTTATAACCCATGTGAAAGTCACTTGCCAAAAATGTTCTGCTCATAGAATATAAAGTAAGTGTTATATCTTTGATATGAGAACCTCAACGTGCCTTTTAAAAAATACCAACGTGTTAACATTTAAAAGCTTAGATGTACTGGCCTGGTTGTTAAAGTTCAGCTAAGGAGAACTTTCAGACCCTAAAACACAGTTATATTGCTTAGATGTTAAAATTTTGTATTGGATTGTGCAATTGTTAGATTGTCTCCCCAAACATATTTTAATGTCTGTCATTTAAGATGATTTCACCCAAGCCTAAATATTAAAGTATATGTGCACAAACTGTTAGCTGGAAATGTATTTTTTTTTGTGGCCTAATAACAGAAACAAGGTTTTAGAAACTTCTTGATTGTTTAAATCATTTCACATAAAAGTCTTATCCTTCCTAAAACAGTCAAATTTAGTGCCTTGCCAAAAAACAATTGTATGCGGCTACCTCAGCTTCCGTAGCACTGTTGTGTATCTTTGAGAATTGGAAATGCAGCCTTTGATGCCAGGTCATCTGTGAAGACATCTCTAGGGGAATATAGAGGATGGGATAGTTATTGAACTTCTCTTACGCTGCTTATTGAATCGTGTGTATGTAATAACTAATGGGTATCTGCCTCTCCCCCACCCCTTGTGGCCCTCCTCCAGTGTAAAGCCTTGTACATAGAGGAAGGAAACTAACATTTATTGTGTCTTTTCTTATTTACTTGTCCACCGAGCTAGGTATGCTGTATTTGATTTCATTTAATTCTGAAAATTACACTACCTGGTAGATAATATCCCCATTTTCTTAGCTGAAGTAAGTGAAGCTCAGGGAGATTTCAGTAATTCAACTCAAGTCCCACAGCTGGTAAGCGGCAAAGTCAACATTCAAACTAACCAGCGTGCATGCACTGCCATGTGATAGGATGTTCCCAAGACGTGCCCATGGAATTTAATCGAAACCCTGATTTTGATGATTGATAAGGTTTTCCATCTAACAGCAAAATCTAAAAACCTATTGAAAAACAATTCAAATGACATTAAAATGAGTGATAGGATTTGTCTTCTTCTTGGTAGTTTACTGATGTTTACTAAATAATTTCTATGCTTTTTGAACACACGAAACAAAAAGGGCTCTAACATTTTTCTCCTCTATTCGAAAGTGGCAAGGGGAGAAAATCACTACTGTTAATTTTTGAAGTGTGTGTCTGTTATAGCCATTTCTGAATTGCTTGTACATCTCTTAAAATGTGTATACATTTTGGGGGCACCCCCAATATATTTTACACAACATCATTGCTTTTATCATTTAAACTGATACTTTAAATGGAAACATTTTTAAAAGCCTGGAATATATTGTTGATGATTATGTTCAGTACCACACGTAGACAGCCTCAGCCTAACGTCCCCCCGGGGTCTGGGGTTCTGGCTAATGAGGGCAGCAGCCCCTGGCATCATCTCCGTTTAGAAAACCCATGCAGGAGACTGGAGGCTGGGCAGGCTGGGGGGGCGTGGCAGCAGGGAGGGGCGGGGCCATCTGGGGCGCGGTCAGCGGAGAGGGAGCGCGAGGTGGGCGAATCGTGGCAGGAAGCCGGGGGGCGGGGCGAGGAGGGACGGCGGCGAGGCTAGCTGGGCGTGGCTAGCTGGGCGCGGCAGTCTGGCGTGGCGTTTAGCGGGAACACGCCCGGGCATGGCTCTGCTGCCCTCTGCTGGCCCACAGCGTGGGACTCTATAAGAGGAGAGGTAGCCTCGCGTCCTCGAAGGTTCGTCTGGTGCCCCGCGGCTCTTCGGCCCTGTTCAGCCCTCTCGGGTAGTTGTGGGGAGCCCGGGGGTCTCCTTGGGCCCGCCGGCGCCCTCCGGGGCACTTGGGCGCGTCCGCATCACGGGACGGGAGTGGAGGAAGGGAAAGGACGGTGTCTCCTTCTCTCGCAGGGCTTCCATGAGGAGCGGCCCTCGCGGTGAGGGCGCAGGCTGAGCGGACTCGGGGTTGGGGTCAGGGTCTGGGACGCGGCGGCCCACTTGAGGGCCCAAGTCACGCTCACCGCAGTGCCCCTGCTCCGGCCTCGGGCGGCCCCGGCTACAGCCCCGGGCACGAGGGGCGGGGCCTGGCCAGGCAGCTGTGCTGATTGGACGCGGCGTCGGCCGCACGTAGCGCGGATTGGATGGATGGTTCCCGCCTCCAGTCGGCCGCCTGAAATACGGCCGCGGGGCCTGAGGCGCTGTCACACGACACTTGGCGGCGGCAGTGGGAACAGGCCTCGGACTTCCACGCGGAGGCCTCCGACAGCTAGCAGGTTGCGCCCGGGCGGGTTTCCCTGACGGCGGGGGCACACGGGGGTACTTAGCAGGGTCCGGCTGGATGGACCTCTGGAGGGGGCGGGCCGTTGGGCCCGCGGACTCCCGACGGTTGAAGCCTGTAGTGGAAACAGCCAGGACGGCGCGGCATCGGGGCTGAGGGGTGGACTCCATCAGGGCGTCCGGGGGCCCTGCGGGCCTCGCGCAGGTCGCGCGGCTGTGAGGGGCCCGACGGCGGCCCGAGGTGGGCAGTCCGCGCTGAGCTAGCCCTGGTCAGTGGCCTGGGCGGGAGCGACAGGGGTGGCGCCGGTCAGGAGACGCCGGGGTAGGGGCAGGACGTGGGCGGGCTGGTGCGGCGATGACTGAGGACGCCAGCCCTTTCGGTGTCCGGACTGACCAGGTACGGACTTGCTCATGTTCGCTATGCTGGGCCGGCCTCGGCAGGTGTGGTCGTCATCGTTTCAGAGAGGAGGACCAAGGCCTGTACGTCGGCCCCTCCCCCTTATCCAGACGTTAGCTTTGGAAACAATGTAACTGTTCTGGAGATGGGCGTGGAACTTTGCATGTGGCTCCGTTGTTGCCCGTGCTCCTTCCATTTTCAGAACTAAGTGCCCACACCTGTTTCCTCTCCCGCTCCCCTGTCCCGCCGTCTTTTCTGTCTGCTTCTGTTTTCTTTGGTCCCTCTTTTCAGCTCTGTTCCTGCTGTCCACTATATACAGTAGGAATAATGATAAGAATAAAATGGATCTGTACGCTGAATTTCACGGGGGGGGGGCGCAGTGTCATTAGAAGTGTTTTATTAAGTAGCTTTGTTAACATTTTAGTCGTGATAGAAGATGGTGTTTCTTTCCCCTCTCTTGGTTAGGCTCTCATTTACATTTGGAATGTTAGATATCTGTTATGGTGGTAGAGAGGACGTAGTATTTATCTATTACTATTTGCACTCATTCAGCTTTAGGGAAAAAATATGTGCCTCCCCTGTCTGTCAGGTTGTTGGGGTTTTTTTAAAACCTGAATCCTTTTCTCTCCCTGCATATACACATTCATCTTCTCACTGGTTCTCTGTTTTGTCTGTAAGTAGACCAGGGCTCAAAGCCTGCTTGGTTGACCCCAGACCCCACACTATTGAAAAATTATTCTTCTTTGCTGGGTTTCCTGTATTTTTCTGTTGTTTCTTGTCTGTTACATTGTGTTTCATAAAGATATTTTGAACTGTTTACTCATTATGGTAGGAAGATAAGTGTATCACTTGTGTTTCTTTCTAGATGGTTAGCCTTCCATTTCATTTGCAAATATTTGATTTGTTTAATGGATAGTACTAAATTTTTGGCTCTATTGAATTGGAGGGAGGGAGGAGTCATTGGATTGTTTAATTTCCTAACTTTTAAAAATCTACCAGTTTTTCTTTTCCCTGCTTGACTTTTTGCATGAAAGTAGACTAGAAGCTAAACCGACGTGTTAGCTTTATGTGGCTGTTGGCCATAAGTAATTCTTCTGTGCAATATTTCTTGTCTCAGAATATGTAAATTACATTTAAAATTCAGATTGTTTCAGCTGTGAGGGCCTGCCCCAACAGTCACTGGCCCTAAGGAAAGTACAAATGGAGGCCCTTCCTTTTAAGTATTTAAACTTTTTAATAAAGTTTTCAAATTGTGAAATGAAATGTTCTAGTCTTCAGTCTCACCAATATACCATCATTGCAACAAAATAGAAAAAATATATAAATCTATTATTATGACTGAGTGTTGGGGAAATAGGAAAGATAACTGAATGCATTTATTATGGATATTTGATGACGGACTGGTGAATTTTGGATAAGTAATAAAATAATTACCCATATATAGTTCATAAGTTAATATATATTCCATAATTTCTTTTCATTTTAGCAAAATCAGTAAATATGGTATAATCAAGACTTATTTTGTGTTCTATTGACAGTATGATTTAAGGATTAAAACTAGGTAATTATTCAAAATATATAATTTGAATATATTTTCAAAAACATGAAATAAGTATAAAATAAGTATTTTTCCTTTAAATTTTTCTGAAATATTTTTGTAATTAAGGTAAAATGTAAATTGTTAACGAACAATAATTTTAAATAAAATTATTTTAATAACACTATATTGCAAATCTTATTAAATATTTTTGTAAAAATAGTCACCATTTTAGTGTTTGCCATCTAACTGCCATTGTAGAGTCCATATCATATTCATGCAGTTATGTCTAGATTTACATATTTACACATTAAATAATATTAGTTGCTTAGAACTACAAGTTTTCTCAGTCACTATGTGCAACTGTTGCAAATACTGCACAAAGTTGCTAGTACTTCCAGACCCCGAGTTGGAATAAAAATAAAAGCAATAAAATGGACATTTGGTATTAGTAAGAAGCAGTTCTTCATTATGCAAGAATCAACTATGAGTTCTGCCAGAGGAAAGATTTGATAGTTACAGTAATTAATGTCTTTTCTCTTACCTGAGCACTTACATTGCTCAAATTCTACCTCCTTCTGAAGCAGACTAAAATGTCAGGATCAACACAACGTACAATCTTTTCTGCATTGTTTTGGCCTCCCCTCTATCCCCTGTTTTTATTATGGAAGATTTCTAAAACATGCAAAATAAACAGAATAGTATAATTAACTCCAGTCTCCTTTCAAAGCATAGGTAAGGGAAGTGTTTCTTTGGGGCCTGAAGGGTATGTTATGAAGTGAAGATGTTTGTGGTTATAGGACTTGCTGGGCCATAACTGAGTATTGGATTCTGAGTGGATCGAGATTCCTGTGTGCTCCCTAATAAAATTGTGTGAGTGAGTGCGTGTAAGAGAGAGACAATGATGTACAAAACTCCATGATTTTTATGTCTTAGGTCTTCCCATATTGCAAAGTCTGAGAGAAATCCTGTATTTCCTTCTAATTGTTTTTAAACATTTACATTTTACATTAGGTAGTTAATTCATCTAGAGTTTCTTTTGTGAATGGTGGGATATAGGGGTCTAATTTTATTTTTTTTTCCATATGGTGAATTAATTTTCCCATACCATTTATTGACCAGTTGTCTTTTCCCTCCTGATTTGCAAAACCTTCTTACTCATATATGAACTTCCAATATATGTTTTGGTGGTACGCATTTGGAGTCTGCTTTGTTTTATGATCCATTTGTTTCCTATTCTTAATACTGTTTTGTTTGTTTGTTTTAGTAATTGTGACTTTGTGATATGTTTTAATATCAAATAGTATGGTTCTTTCCTTTATTTTTGAATAGTGTTTTTGCTGGCTACAGAATTCTAGTTCTCAGGTATTTTTCTTTCAGTACTTTGTAATTTCTTTTCTTGTAGTGTTCTTGTCTGGCTTTGGTATCAGGGTAATGCTGGTTTTTAAAATGAGTTTGTGTTTCTTCCTCTTCTATTTTTGGAAGAGTTTGAGAAGGATTGGTGATGTTCTTTAAATGTTTGGTAGAATTCATCAATGAAGCCATCTGGTCCTGGACTTTTCTTTGTTGAGAGGTTTTTTATTGTTGATTCAAAATTGATTTTTGATCTCCTTACTAGTAACTGGTCTGTTCAGATTTTCTATTTCTTTATGATTCAGTCTTGATAGATTGGATGTTTCTTCTAGCTGCTGTTTCTTCTAGCTGCTATTTCTTCTAGCTTTTTGGCCTGTAATTGTTCAGAGTAATCTGTTATGATCTGGTGTGTTTCTGTGATATCACTTGTAATGTTTCCTCTTTCATTTATAATTTTATTAGAGGCCTCTCTTTTTTTTTTGTAACTTTAGCTAAATACCTGTTTTGTTTATCTTCTTAAAATATCAGATCTTAGTTTCATTGATTTTTTTTCTGCTGTATTTTTAGTTTCTATACCATTTATTTTCACTCTGAACTTTATTTCTTTCCTTCTAATGTTGGGCTTAGTTTTTTCTCATTTTTCTAGTTCCTTGAGTTATAAAATTAATTTGTTTATTTGAGATCTTTGTTTTTATTAATATGTTTATTGCTATTGACTTCCCTCTTAGAATTTCTCTTGCTGCATCCCATAAGTTTCTGGTACGTTATATTTCCATTTTCATTTGTCTCAAGGTATTTTTTGTTATCTCCTTTAATTCATTGGATATTCAGGAGCTGTTTAATCTCCACATAGTTGTGAATTTTTCAGTTTTCTTCTTGTAATTGATTTCTAGTTTTCATGCCATTGTGATTGGAAAACATGCTTGATATGATTTTAATCTTCGTAAATTTATTAAGGTTTGTTTTCTCGCCTAACATATGATGTGTCCTGGAGAATGTTCCGTGTGCACTTGAGTAGAATGTGTGTCCTGCTGCTGTTGGTAGAACGTCCTGCATATGTGTGTGAGATTCGTCTGGTCTCCTGTGTAGTTTCAGTCCAATTTTTCAGCGCTTTAAAGGTGATGTTACTCTAAGTCTTCCAGCTTTCCTAGTTTCTGTTGGACGGCTATCAGCTTTATTACTTTAATCAGTCATTAATCTTTGTTTTTTACTCGAGCATCTTTTAATATTTTGGTCTTTAATTTTTCAGCAATTTTCTATGGCATAGCTGGGGATGTTTTTTTCTCTCTTTCATTTTCCTGCTGGGGTTCATAGAGCATTTTGAATCCATAGTTTGATGTCTTTATTGGTATGGGGAAATTCTCAGTCATCATTTCTTAGGTATCGCTTCTGCCTCATTTACTGTCTCTTCTCCCTGGATTCCAGTTAAACATACAGGCTTTATAATTTATCCTCTATATTCTTGCTCTATCTTCTGATCCCCCCCCACCCCCATATTTTTGTGTCTCTGCTTCATTCTGGATATTTTCTTCTGATATAGTTTCTGTTTCTCTAATTTTCATTTTATCTGTGTCTAATCTGCTATTTAAACCCATCTATTTTCTTAATAATTTCATTATTGACTAATTTTGTTTATAGAATTATTTGGTTATTTTTCAAATTTTCTGTGCCCTTTTTTAAACCCCCCCACCCCAGTTTCCAGTTGTCTGCCAAAATTCTCAAGTCTTGTTTTATAATCTTTATATACACACATATATTATCATGTATCTTTTTTTAATACTTTTTAAAAAACTTTTTATTTATTTTTAAGTGTGTTTTTCCAGGACCCATCAGCTCCAAGTCAAATAGTTGTTTCAATCTAGTTGTGGAGGGCGCAGCTCACAGTGTCCCATGTGGGGATTGAACCGGCAATCCTGGTGTTGCGAGCATTGTGCTGTAACCAACTGAGCTAACCGGCCACCCCTGTATCTGGTTTTATAATCTTTATACTCTTTGTGTAACTGTACTTCCAGTTATTATAGGGTATTTGTCTAATTACTACCATATGGTGATCCTGTGGGCATGTTTCTTTTAGCTAGTTCTGCTGTTTCTCACTTTTTAATAAATTAATCCATGAATTGCATTTAAGTGTTGCTTGGATTGTATCCTATTGATTTTTATATGTACACATCTTCTTAAGCACTTAAATATCTTGACATTTCCATCTTTTTATAACCTGTGGACTATTCAAATGTACATATTTTAGTTTCCAAATATGTAGGATGTTTGAAGTTACCTTTGTAGCTGATTTCTAAATTTATTGCATTGTGAGAACAGAGTATCTATGACGTTCATTCTTTTGCATGCTTTTGTTTGTTTTCACTGTGAAGACTTAAGATTTTGTCTTTTAGTCAGAAAGTTCCTCACAACGTGCCTAGATGTACTTTTTCTTTATCTTCTTTGGAATTCAGTGGACTCTTTCAATTTGTAGATGTTTATGTTTATTTGGGAAAGTTATTATCTATAATTCAATTGTTGTCACCCCACTGTTTGTTTTGTTTTTTTTTTTAATTTCTGGAATTCTTAGTGGATAAATATTGGAATGTCTGCATTTCTCCTTCATAGCCCAACTTTCTCTTCTGTATATTTTACCACTTCACCCTTTTGTAATGTTCTGGATCATAGCCTCAGCCTGGCCTTTGTATCCCAAGGAATGTTTCCTCCTACAGACAGCCAGCCCCTAAGCTTTCAGGTCTGTGACAGGAGAATGTGGATGGTCAGGGTTTTCTGGCTTACATTGTTCCTATTATAAGTCCTCATTAGTCCCCCTGTAGGGGGCATTAGTCCCTCCAGTGCTTGTGTTGTGTCTCAATATTTGAGATAATACTTCTCCTATTTTCTGTTTCCTGTCTATGAAGAAGGTATAAATCTATATCTACACACATATATACACATATATTTGAATATGTATATGTATAAAGTATATACATATATGTGTATATATGTGTATGCATGCACACGTGCGCGCGCGCGCGCGCACACACACACACACACACACTTTAAACTACAGTCTTATAACAACATGTGGAATAACATTTTTAAACAGGACCAGGCTGAATTTCTGTCATCTGTGATGGCCTGAGAGGAATGAAAGAAAGAGTGAAGCCAAGTAGAAAATAGGCAAACTACTTAAGAACCGGAGAGGCAAAGAATAGGTCCCTGCATTTCCATTATTTTCCAGGGTCCAATCTCTCTCTAATTACTAACTATGTAGAGATTCTGGAATCACTGTTAGTGTACTGGAATTCCCAGCTAGCCACAGACCTAGAATCTCCTTTTTAATAGTTAAGGCAGAACAGACGAATCCAAGCAGAGAGGGCAAAACCACAGCTAGGCCCTGGATAGAGTTGGATGGAGTAGCTGGACTCCTAGCTACTTAACGGCAAAGACTAGTCTTGGTCATTTCATTCCCTCACAGTAACCCAAACCCACAAGTTACTGACCCCATGTTTTAGACTACACTTTCCTGCATTTTGGCAAAAATTTACTATACTTTTTACTATACTCACCTAGAGTATAAACTAGAACTTTAAGTATTCCCTTGAGAAATAGCCGATTACAGTTCTGTGCAACTCCTTATTCCTCCTCCCCAATGAGCCTGCCAAGCACTCCAGCTGTTCTGAGCAGTGTAGGTAAATGTCTTCCTCTACACACACACACACACACACACACACACACACACACACACACACACACGCCTACACCTAGAAATATAATCAAAATAATACAAAGTTTCTTTTATTCACTTTATGTATCATTTGACAACATGTTTTTAATCACTTAAAATTGTTTGACTGCAAATATCTGAAATTCTAGGTCTTTTTATTTAATTGTTATGTTCACTAAATTGATTATTATTTACAACACTTAATTTATTCATTCCTTTCCCTCTGTCTCATTCCCAAATCCCATCTATGTGCTTTTGAATAATTGCCACTCAAAACGATGCTGCAAAATCACCTTTAGACTTGGTTCCTTATGCACATGGAGCAAATGTTTCTTTGGGGTTCAGAATTTTTTTCCCTAGAGTTAATCTTTGGAAATGCAAGACCTGTTTTTTACTCCTCCCTTTTGTATACTTTATGTCTGTCCTCATTGGCACTTAAATTTCTCTATGGGCATTTGTCTGCAAGAAAGTAGACTAATGCCTCTTGTCTTACAGGTGTGTAGTCTTCCATTCCTCTTGGATTAATTAATTAATTGCCTTTCTATGTTGGATTTCTTGGTGATTCTGTTACAAAGCTCTTCATAGTACAGATTATTTTTAAATTGTTCTAGTCATGATATCTAGGAAAAAATTATATTCTTTTCCTTTATAGAGCAAACTTCCAAATTACATTTGGAAATGTCCGATGTGTTTGTTAAGATGGTAGATGGTGTTTAATGTAACCCTGTTGTTTCCTGTTTCCATTCTTCTTTGAAAGGAAAAATGTGCTTAGGTTATCTTTTCCTCAATCCTCATCTATTCTGTACTTTGGTAATATTTTCATATTCTTCCCTTCTTAAATATTATATTACTAACGTGAATATCATTTAGACATTAACTCAACATTATTTTTCTTCTTATTCCCAAAGTTGGACATTTCAAATATAGCAGGAATCTCGGATAAGGGAGATCCAGGTTTGTCTTCTTTCACTAACTAGTTTTGTGACCTTTCAGCAGGCCTTTAATATTTATCTAATTTATAAAAAGAGTAAACTTGAATAAGTGATATCTTCAGGCTTTTCTCCAGAAATTTCTTTGGCCAGATTCAAATGAGTAATTTCATAAATAGTGAAGAGCTCAAAGAAATTATTTATTGCCTTTAGTATAAGCAATGATTATTCATGTGTGTTAAGATTTTTAAACTGTAAATATATAGAACAGGTTGTAAGATACAGAAAGTGTGTGTTTTCTTTCATAGGTGTTTGTTTTGCTCTGCTGTTTTAAAATTAAGTCAAAATGCCAGTAAGACCAGATCTCCAGGTATGTAGTCCCAGACCAAAAGGAAGTATTTTATTTAAGTTCCTAAAATTACTTTTTGTTTGTTTATAGGTATTAAGTGCTCTATTTTTAGGGAAGACAAAGCTTACTTGTGTTTATGAAATGGTCAAGAGTAGAATAAAATATTCTGTTCATTTTGTTTAATAGATTTGTTTTTAAAGCTGTATTAAAAATATTTAAAGTGTTATAGATGTTAATTATGTATACATCTTTTACATTGAAAAGAATTGTGCACTGATTCTTGTATAACTTATGCCTGGGTATTATTATATCAAGGTTTAAAATTGTAAGATACTTGCATTTAGATAAAGAGTAAGTTTTAATGTACCGATTTAACTTGTATGCAGTTCACCACCAAGTCTGGTGATCAGTGTGAAAATTCCTTATTAATGATATTTACATTAACCCCAGGGATGGCAGGCTTTGTGAAGGTTGTACAGTCATGTGCTGCTAACGCCTGGGATGCTGTCTGAGAAACGCCTTGTTAGGCGGTTTGCTGTGCGACCATCACAGTGCACTCCACCCCGAGGCTGTGTGTGCTGCAGACTACAGACCTGTGCGGCGTGTTACTGTACTGAGCACTGTAGGCAGTTGTAACATAATGCAAGTATTTGTGTATGGAAACATGGAAAAGGTACAGTGCAAACACAGCATAAAAGATGCAAACGGTCCAGCCCTGTGAGGCACTGAGTGTGGCTGGAGCGGGCGGGCATGACGTTGTGCTGGGCAGTCAGTGAGTCAGTGGGAGTGAGTGTGAAGACGAGCACAGACTGGCCGCTTCGGTAGACGTTAGAAATACTGTCCCCCCAGCCTCCACTAAATGTATAAAACAGCGCGAGGTTCAATCACACATAGGAGAAAGGGATGCAGCCAGGCGATGCAGTGAACGCGGCATGTGAGGTGCTTCTGGCCTAACGCGCGTGCTGTTTTACAGCAAATGTTTTACAAGGAGAAAGAAAACACTCTAAAATAGTAATAAAAGGGTAGAATAGGAACTACATAAACCAGTAACAGTCATTTATTATCACTATCAAATATTGTGTACTGTACAGAATTGTAGGTGCTCTACTCCTATATTCTGTGGCTGACAGCACACTAGGTTGGTTTGCACCAGCATCTCCACAGACGGGAGGAATGTGTTGTGAGACAAGGTTACCATGGCTGACACGTCACTAGGCAGTAGGAAACCTCCAGCTCCATGATAATCTTATGGGACCACCATCATCTGTGAGGTCTGCTGTTGACTGAAATGCCATTATGTCACACAGGCACATGACTGTAAATATGTAATAGAATAAATTAGATGTATGTATGTAATCCTTAAGTCATATTGGTTGATATAGTTTCTAAATAGTGCTTTTACCTGTCTTTATGCATTTTTTTTCACTATTTAAACCTCATCAAGAAGTTAATAATCGGGTATGTTAAGGTTTTATCCATGGTATTATGTATTAGTTATACTATAAAGTTTATTTTACTTCTTTAATAGGTTTTTGTTGAGTTCAATATATTGATGACTTTCCAATTTAAGATATGAAGTGGCAAATTAGTGAAATATATTTTTCTTGTATAGAGTCTTATCAAAGAATCTTAATCTCTAACTACATTACTCCAAATTTAATAGTGGGCAGGGATTTTTAAATATAAGTGAATTGATATTATATATGCTCTTTGAGAAGTTTCATGTGAAAACAATTATCAAATTACTACATTGCATGAGGTGACTGATTTTGGTTTTGATTCTGTATATCTGCCATTAACTATATTTCTGTAGCAGTTGGAAAAATGCATTGATGATGCTTTAAGAAAAAATGATTTCAAACCCTTGAAAACACTTTTACAAATTAATATTTATGAAGATGTGAAGATTAAATGCAGCAAACAGTTTTTGTACAAGTTGGATGACCTTCTAAGCAGGGTAAATATTTATTTTTGTTAAATGACTATTAAAGTTATTAGATAGCACTCTACCTTCCAGGAAGAAGCACTCCATTGGAAGAAATAAATAAAAAGGCTTTGGCAAGCTTGCTTATAATTATATAAATAAATGTTTATTTCACCACTTGCTTATTTTTTTTGTTTTGTTTGAGGAGTTCCAATAACATTGGACTGTTTTCTAAATAAAATATACAAAAAGCTGTGTTTACAGAGTTACCATTAATTGTTACCTAAACTGGGGAAAAATTGTTTATTTGTTTGAACTTTAAACAAGTTGATCCATTTTTTAAAAACCTGTCAGCATAGTCTTCATGTTATATGGACAATGCTTGATGCTTGCAAAAATAAAACAAAAATTATCCAAAATCTTTGACTTGATTTATCATTTGTAAAGCAGTTTTATATGACAAAACGTGGTTGACAGTCTTTCCCCAGTAGCTGAGATTTGCTTTGACTGTAAAAGATTGAGTAAAAATTTCTTGTATCTGTTAGATACTTAGAGCTATTTAGAATGGAACATAACTGATTAATTGTACCACAGTCTTTAAAGTTTCTTGAATTTATACAGATCTGCATTTTTGTACTGAATTTGTCATTCACCGGGTTTAGGCAGGTTGCTTTTTTCATTTTTTTAAATTAAATTTATTGGGATGACATTGGTTAATAAAATTATATAGGTTTCAAGTGTACACTCTATAATACATCATCTATATATTGCATTATGTGTTCACCACTCAAAGTCAAATCTCCTTCACCATATATTTGAGCCCCTTTACCCTCCTACCCACCCCGTCCCGCTTACCTTCTGATAACTACTATACTGTTGTCTCTGTCAATGAATTTTTGCTTGTTTGTCTTGTTTGTTTGTTACTTTCAGTATTGTGTCCCACATATGAGTGAAATCATACAGTTCTTGCCTTTTTCTGTTGACTTATTTCGCTTAGCATGCTAATCCATTGCACACCCTTGGCTAGCATAGCTTGTAGAGTGCAGAGGGCTGTAGACTGGGCAGGTGGCTTTTTTAAAACCACACTTTCGTCCTTTGTGCTTGGAGATTATGATAACAGCTAACTTTCAGGATTTATGAGAATTATGAAACTCCTAGCACAATGCCAATTCCATACTATTTTGTGTTAACAGATACTAAATTTTCACTTTTCCTTTCAGGAACTTAATAAAAAGAATATCCAAACTGTTTCAACCATTTTGGTTTCTTTTGGAAGATGTATCAAAAATATCAGTATATCAGGGCAATATGGACCTCTAACTTTGATAAAACAAGGACTAGTCCAAAAGATAAGTATAAAATATATAGCATACTCATATGAAGGAAATATGATAAAAGGTATACTTTCTAATAAATGGTTCAAACTGTTGAAAAATAAATTAGGAGACTTTATATAAATCTTTGAGATAAATATTTTTTATAACCTGTGGTATATGTTGCAAAGATAATGATCACAAGGAAACTACACGGGCTCCTTGATAAGCATGTGAGTTTAAGGTCGCAAGATTCTCTAAGGCCCTTATTTGCTTTATTTTCTCTTTAGCCCATCTGAATCACTATCTAACTTTATTATTTTTTATATTTATTGTCTGTCTGCCATGCTAGAATGTAGGAGATTGATTTTCGTCTATTTTGGTCATTACACTCAGTGCCTAAAACAGTGCATACGATGTAGTCTATACTCAAATATCTGCGTTAATTGAAAGTAAAATAATACCAAAACTTTCAGACAGTAACAATGCCAAAATAATGTACTTATTTTGTGATAACTTCTTTTCATCTATTACACGAATGTACTTGAACCAGGAATTTGAAGGGGGAAATAAAGCTCTTCGACCTGGAATTTTAAGATTCACTTTATCTATTCCCGTGCAAACAATGGGAAAGTATAGTGAGTTACCAAAAAATAAAAACAATGAAGATGGTTACAAGCATAAACTAATTTTGGTACAGTACTGGAATTTGTATTGTTGATATTTCTTTATTCCTAGGTTTACTATTTATACAAAGATAGATAAGCACATTCTCAAAATTGAATTTAAAGTAACTCATATATGTATATTTCGTTTTTTACATGGTTACCTGGTTTGAAAAATCCAAGGAGATTATTCTGAGTCGAGGAAATTCAAAAAATGAAGCTGTTTTAAATATGATAGAAGACTTATTTGATCTTTTGATGGTAAAAATCACATTGATTCACCTATGTTATAAAGCATGTGTTTATTTAAAAACAATTTGTGTTCTATATGCCCTGAGCCTAAAAGTCACTAACAGTTTGGTTTGTGATTTGGTTAGATTAGTCTATTCAGATTGTGTTTAACATCCTGATTAATATAATTAAATAATGAGTTAACACATAAAAGTTAAATTAACATGTGGTGAGGTCAAATGTAATCAGTTATTTTAATACTATTTGTAATGCTTTATAGGAGAGTACATTATAAATTAAACATTATTCCCTTTCTTTTCAGGTCATATATGACGTCAATGATGAAGGTATAATAAACACTTTATTTCTATGGAACAGTAATTTGCATTTAGAGTTTTAGTATAATTTTCCAGTTCTCATAGTATTGCCCTAGTCTTATTCAGAAATCAACAAACTTTTTCTGTTTGTTGGGGCCAGATAGTAAATAGTTCAGGCTTTGTAGGCCAAGAAAAAAGTCAAGATATTAAGTAGGTCTTTATACAACGAGAAAGAAAACAAATTTCCACAAATGTTTTATTGATGCAATTCAAAATATAATGATAATTGAGTACAACGTTTTTGTAATACAGGTATACTAGAGGAGAATAGCACTCTTTTTTTGAAGGGATAACATTTCACTTACTAAGGTTCAAAGTTTTTGCTATTGTCAAAATTGATTGCAAATATTCATTTGTTCATGCTTATCTATAATGCGATTTTATGTATATTGCATTAGAAAAGGTCTTTTCATGCACATAATGACAAATACTGGTACCAATTCAGCAGCATGACTTTTAATTGAGCATATTCATCACTTGGAAAGCATTTATAGAACTATGGTTCTTAATATTTGCCTCTCAGAATGTCATTGCATTTCGGATTAATCCCTTTCAATTGAAGGTTTGGTGGAAGCTCCTCTATTGCACAATTAAATGGATTTTGATGTATGAAAATTTCCTCTGCATTTAACATCAATGTCCAAAAATTCTGCTAGACTTGTAGTTAGAACTTGAAAAAACTATATCCCCTGTAGATTTTTGTGGAAATGGAGATGTTTTAATTTTTGACAGCCCAGGAAACATAGAAAGCAGCTTGGCATTACTTGTGATTCAGATAACCTCAGTTTCATTGAAATGACTTCACTGAAGTATAAGTTTCTCATGTAGTACTATTAGCCCTGATAATTTAGAGTTGAATTCATTAAGAAACATTATCAAGTCTGAAGCCCAATCTATTTACCAAAGTCATACAGTGGTAACTGATGATGGCTAAGTTCTTGAGAGTGAATGAAATTCACCTTGACACTACTGGTTCAATAAAACATGATAGCTTCAAATATTTCCATGGATTACCTGCTGATGAATAATATAGCCACACAGAAATGGGCACTGGGGTTGGATTTGGTTCTTGGGCTGTCGTTTGCCAACCTTTGAGCTAGTGGAACAGAATTCTTAATAGTATACTGAGAATGTCAAACATGCTACAACTCTTCCTTTCACTTGTGCCAAGTAATCAATCCAAGTTAAACTGTATCTCTCTTGTTTGAGGAAAAACTACCTAACATTGGTAATTGAGGCTGGTGAATTATTTATAAATAAAGGAACAGCTGCTGTTTTGTTCCTTCAAAGCCAAATCCTTTTAAAAGGTCAATTACAGTTTATTTCAATAGTAGTTAATGCTATACCTTTTCATTGATTTCTTTGCAATTAGCATAACAATCTAGTCTAAATTCTTACGGTTTTTTTAGGGGAGAAAAACAATCCTAGATCACGAGTGATTATCAAGTGATCCAACAGGTTTTTGTGTTTTTTAAGTAGTTATTATATCTTTCCACCGACTTGATTTTTTTCTTTTAGTGTAGTCACTTTGGAAGGTTGTACATTTCTGTTGCAGTATTGCCTTTATTTAAAATTATTTTTTAAATTTGCATTATGAAATAGCATGTGGAAAATTCCTTTGGATATATTTAGTATTAATAAAGCTTCATCTTTTGAGAATAGGGTTAACTTTTAGAAATAGCTCAAGGTATTTAGATCTTTTGAGGTTGAGAGGTGTTGATGTCTGTTATGGCATTTTGAGGTATGACTATAAATTAATACCAGTTTTCTAAAAACCTCAAAAAGAGGTTTCCACTTTTGAATTATATCTATTTCATCCAAAAAAGTAATAGTGCCTTATGTGCCTGAAAGGAGAAGCTAGGTTTAGATTCCTTTGCCAGAATTAAGATCAGTCACATCTGTTGAATGGTTTCTGATCAAAGCCATGTAGTTAGTGGCAGAGCCAGGACTGAATTTCATGAAGGCCAGTCAAGTGGGCCTTCTCTGAACTGAGTTAGTGCTACTTCCTTTCCATTAATTCATTCAAGTGAAAATTGTCATTGAAAAGAACTTAAAATACACATTTATCAATAATCTAACACTTTTATTCAGGTAAAAAGCAAGCAGTGGAAAGTTTCGCCCCTCGAATTTGTGCCCTGGTTATTGACTCAAGAATGAATATTTGTATTCAGCAGGAGGTAAAGTCATTAGTTGGTTTTCTTTTAAAACCTGAAAATGAGAAAGTGAAAATATGGTAGCAATTTATCAAATTGAATAATTATTTTATCTTGGCACTAAATTATCCTGTAGTGTATTTCTATTGTCTTTATTCATTGCATGACATGATGAATATATTACCTACATATTTATTAAAAATTCAAAAACATGGGTTTATATATGCATGTAGCTCATATGAAAATAAATTGTACTATCTAAATATTAGGAGTTCTTAATATAAAATAAGCTGTAACGGTGTATAGATGTGTGTTCATGTGTATAACCATAAAAAATATTGAGGTACATTTTTTGCTTTCTTAGATCTTATAATAAAGTGGTAATAGATATTGCAGAGTATCATTGCTTTAAGTATAGGAATCATGGGATAGTCTATTTTTGACATTCTGTGTTTTATGTTTTTCTTGTAGGCACTATTTTATACTTACATTCTTCCCTCTTCCCTTCTCTATTCTCTAAATAAAATGCTGTGATTAAGAACAAATAGGCTTCTACGTTTATGTATATAATATTTTTCTAAATGATGTTTCACTGAATATAAAAAGTTGATGGAGTATCTTTTTTTCTTTTCTAGACTCTAAAAAAATTGAATGCTATGCTTGACCAACTGCCTCAAGATGCCAGGAAAATACTCTCTAAGCAAGAAATGCTAATTTTCATGTAATTGTACTATATTGCTTTAATTAGTGGTTCAAGTCAAGAATTTAAAGGATGTTTTATAAGGCGATCCAGCAACCATGAGTTGTATTAATAATTGAAACTGAAACTGTTTTAGGTTTCTAATATAATTTATAGATATACTTTCTGCAAAAGTCTGTGAGACTAGCAATTGTAAAGTGAAGTTTTTTAGTGAAGGTTTCCCTAAATATGGCTTTGTGTTTAACTGATATTAGTTTAGTATATAATCTATCATTTTGATTCACAGGAGTAATATGGGAGAAAGGATTTTAGATGCTGGAGGTAAGTTTTTTCAAATGTCCATATCTGAAATTATTCTAAATTTATTAATCTCTTTTTAGTCAAAATATATTAACATTATAATGTGAGATTATGGGAGGGAATTATAAACTATATATAATCAAATAATTTTAATTACTTTAAGTAAATGATAAATATTTGTGGGACTGAAATAATAATTATGACTGGATTGTTAAATATAATTGGTACCTAATAGTAGATTTATGAATAATAACTTAATTTTCCAATAGATTTGAATTACTTTTGCTAAGAAATTCCTCACATGGTATTTTATGAAGTCGGGGTTATTCTTGGAATTGATAGATTTGTTTTTAAACAATGTTTTTATTAAAAGAATTCAATTTTCTTTCCTGTTTCATATGAAAAAATTTTGATGTAGTGATGTACATGTAGAATAAACCACTGGTTTAAAGTACTTTGGAATAATGTAAATGTATTACACAAAAGGAAAACAGATTTTGTGATTTATAGACTATTGTGTGAATTAATTTACAATTCATAACTCTAATAATAACGGAGTGTCATAGTCTTTGAATATTTAGTAGTTTCCTTTAAATATCCTTAAAATTTTATTTTCACTCCTCTTCGTAAACTTGTTATTAGGGCTGTATTTATTTCTGTAATGATGAGCTAGTTCTAATTCACGTAAAGAAAATGGCCAAAGGTGAGTAAATTACACTAATATTTTCCTTATTGCTCTTGTTTCTAATGCCTTATAAAATATATTGATTTTTACATACTCTTAATTTTCAAAATTTCAAATAATACCTTAACTTTTTCTTTTTTTAAGATTATGACTTACAAGTAGGTATTGTAGAAGCTTTATGCAGAATGACCAGAGAAAATCAAAGACAAGAACTGGCGTGTCAGTGGTTTTCAATGGATTTTATTGCCAATGCATTTAAAAAAATTAAAGACTCTGAATTTGAAACAGTAAGTAGTGTAAAAATAACAAATTGACAATAGTTTTTAAAAATTACTATACTTTTTAAAAGTTTCTCTTTTTTAAATTAGGATTGCAGGATTTTTCTCAACCTTGTAAATGGCATGCTTGGAGACAAGAGAAGGTAAACTTAATGCAGATTATTTACTCTCAGGAATGGACATGAAAGGATAAGTAATGTAAATTTTTGTCGCTTTTGATGATGACCGAAAAAACAGTATTTGCAATGCAGTGCCTGGCACCTTGCAGATGGTCAGAACACATTGGATGACTGAGTTCACACTGGCTTTACTTTACTTAAGGAGATGAAAGGCAGGGTGAGGGTTAAGTACAAGTATTTGAATCACGGGTTCCTCTCTCCCTATTGTAACATTGGGCAAAGTATTTAACATTCATTTGCCTCAGTTTTGTTAACTATAAAATAAGAACTCTGATAATGCTTCCTTCATATGTTTGTTGTGAACATTAAGTGACATAATTATAGGCTAAGTATTTATAATCATATCTGAACAAGGAAGTATTCAATGAATTCAGCCATTTTTATTAGGAGTATTATTCACTTCTACTCTTCCCATCTAAGTCAGAACCTCTATTGTATTAATAGTGTGAGCTAAAATAGGAATCTCTGCGCATAGTCAATAGCACAGAGAGCAATATGGTACAATCACTTCAGTCAGAGTGGTAGGTTGAGTAGTGTCATCAAAGTAATATGTTTTCTCTACAGAAACAAATTGACATTAACTCTTATTTTGAAAAGTAATGAAGAAGGAGATATGATTTTATTTAAATTGTTATGACCACTGCCTGATTTTCTTTTGATCCTTGGCATGATATCTAGGACTAGCCAAGCTTATGCTGTGAAGGCTTATTAATTTTTTTTATTTAACTCAAACTACTGTTTTATTTCAGAGTCTTTACGTTTCCTTGTTTATCAGTATTTCTTGATAAATATGAGGTAAGTTTTAAATTTAACATATTTTAGTTATTGGATGAATTTTGATGAAAGGGTCAAGTGAATTACATGTTACAAATTGGCAATAACATTAAAAATAGTCATAATTAGATTTCAAATACAGCTGGTCTGGTATTCTATATCTAAGAGACATTTTATGATATAGCGTGTTTGTACCCAAGGATAAATGAATTATAAAGGCTATCCTTCAAATTTACTTCTGTTTCCTTTATAAGCCCATTATTGGTTTATCATTCATTAATATATTCATACTAATATTTTCAACCTTTATTTGCACTTGGAATATTTGTGATTTCTTGGAGCTAGCTAATTTCTGTATATAATACCAAGCAGCATTTTTTGTTTCTAAATTGATTTAAATGCTATACTTTTCTCCTCTATCTTCCCTCACCAGCTATATTCTTTTCAAAAAAAAGAAAACTCAATCATGAATATTACATGATCATAATTATCTGTTGTCACTTTTAAAAGCGTAGAATATATTAGTTTTA
This sequence comes from Rhinolophus ferrumequinum, assembly GCF_004115265.2. Taxonomy (NCBI): domain Eukaryota; kingdom Metazoa; phylum Chordata; class Mammalia; order Chiroptera; family Rhinolophidae; genus Rhinolophus; species Rhinolophus ferrumequinum. The sequence continues at coordinate 2,722,011 of NC_046306.1, forward strand.
TATGTTTATTTTTTTAGCTGCAAATACCATCAGATGAAAAACTTGAGGAATTTTGGATAGATTTTAATCTTGGGAGCCAGACTGTATCATTCTACATTGCTGGAGATAATGATGTAAGTTTTTCTCCCTCTGTACCATTTTCTATGTATGTGTATATAAATAAAAAAATGTCTTTATTTAAGAATGTATATTTCTTTGTGTATTAATTTTTGTAATTATTTTAATATTTTTCAATGCTACCCCAGAATTTTGATTAACGTAGTAACCTATCAAGCTAATTAAAAATGAAAATTATTTCTGATATTGTATTGCAACAGAAAAATTTATGCTAAATTTTAATACTAGTTTTTTAACATAAGCTTTTCAGAAATAAATTACAAGTTAATGTCAGATAAAATTTCACATTCGCATGAATAAAGTTAATTGAATCTAGAAAACAAGCAACAGTTACTCAAATACAGAGGCACTCAGTTAAAAATAACATTACCGGATGATGGCAAGTGGTCTTATTCATTCATATAATCTTCTGTTTCAAAATAGTGAGGAATTGTTTCATATGGTAGTATTTGGAAGTCAATTTTAGTTCTTTTCCTTCTGTGCTCTACTGTAGCTATGTTTTAAACCCTCCAACCAGGTGGTGTATTTCCTACCGATCTCTTTTTAACCTGAGGAACATTATTGAGCTGTTGTTTCCAAATAGTTACTATTTACTGTTTGGTACATTGGGGTACCTCTAGCTCAAACTATATACCGGGGGTGCCAAAAGTGTGCCAAAAAAATGTATACAAGTGGACACTTTGTTCAACGTTGCTCAAGCAGTAGTTCGCTGTAATCAGAAGTGTCTGCACACTGATGGGAACCACTTTGAGCACCTCTTGTAATTGCAGAAGTCAAATGTGACTTATACTCATCTTTTGTTATCAGTATATATTGAGTATTACTTAATAGTATTACAATTTTTCCTTCCTTAAAATGTGTATACATTTTTTTTGGCACCTTTTGTATATAGTCACTTTGCCACAATCTGAGTAAGAGTTAATCTGCACTTACTAATTTAATTGTGGCTGCTGATACTTTAATGAGGCTTTAGTCTTTTTAGTCTCGTAAAATCCTGTTTTTTGCTCCAGGTAAACTCTTGATAGACGAGCATTCACCACATGCCTCTCAGAGCTCCCACACACCTTTCTTTCTTTGTATTTTAGGGTACCTTCTTAGCCAAATACCAGCCCTGCCTCTCAGGGGCACTGAGTTTTCATGAGTACATTTACTCCTGCAGGGCTTGTAGGAGTCTTTTTAACTGGATTTTCTCAGAAACTGGACTTGCACTTTGGGAGAAGAGGCTAGAATAGGAGCGATGTAGTTCCTGCCTTCATTCAGCTTGGTCTAATGATGGTTCAGACAAGAAAGCAAACTATTGCAGTATTACACATGATGAGGCTAGTGCAAAATGCATTTATAAGTATTTAGTGCCCGTTACGTTCCAGACACTGATCGAGAGATGCTGGCAGATTCTTCTTCCCAAAAATATATTTAGAATCCTCTCTTCTCCGGATTTTTATAGCAGTAGTGTATTATCCCTGTATTCTCTCTTACTCTCCTAGAAGTCATTCTCCTTAGAGTGGCTGCTTGAAGCCCATCTTTTGTCCCTGTATCGAGGTATATGGGAGTCTTTATGATCTATTCCCTGACTGTTTCTCTGACATCTCAGACCATTCTCTGGGCTTCTGTGTACAGCCATATTCCATTTTTATTTTTTCTATTCCTCTAATACGGGTCATGCCCATTTCAGGTCTTTCTACTTGCGGGTTGTTCTGTCTAGAACCCTCCTCGAGATCTTCATGTCTGAGTCCCTTCCCATTTAGATCTCAGCCCAGATACCATCTCCTTATGAAGGTATTCTCTGGCAGCTCAATCCAAAGCCGCCTCCAGCCACATTGTAGCACACTGTCCTGTTTTGTTTTCTTTATTGTAGTTATTTCTACTTAAAATCATTCTGTTTATCTGTTGTCCATTGTCTCTTTCCCCCCATTGAATGTAAGATTCATGAAATCAGGGACCTGTCTTTCTCATTTGTAGCTATCCACATTTATTACAAGAATGAATAAATAGAATATTCAAAGAACTGAAAGATACATAGTATGGTTAGTGCAAAGAGTGCAAAGGAGATTGGAAAGAAATAAGATAGAGTGCAGCCAAAGAAGGATTATAAGTAGAGGTAACATCCATTCAACAAATATAAACTTACTATGTGCCAGATATGTGCTAGGCACTGAGGACCACATTCATGTAAAAGATTGTCCTGGTGGGGAGAACGGATTACAAAGGGACAAGACCAGAGGCAGTTAGGAGACTTTTGCAATAATCCAGGTGAGAAATTATAGTGGCATGGTTTTGGAAAGTTACAGTGGGGATGGATGAAAATGGATGGATTCCAGGAAAACTTGAGAGGAGGTAGAACTGAGCAGACATGGTGATTTGTTTGTAGTAAAAAGAGGGAGGCTTAGTAAAACTTGGGTAACTGGATGGTTGGGGCTGTTGTCACAGGAGGAGAAGTTTTGTAGGGGAAAGATGATGAGGTCAGCTCCGGAGAGACTCCTGGGATATTCAGCTGGAGGTGTGTGCAGGTACCTGGGTATACTGGTCTGCAGTTCAGCCTAGAGAGCTAAGCCAGGGTGGAGATATAGAAGCGCTCTGTACATAGATGATCAGTAAAACCACGGGATTGAGCGAGCGCCTACATGACAGCTGTGAAAAACACAAATTTACACAGGCCAGGCAGAAGAGGCACTAGCTGGAAGGATACTTGAAGAATCAGCCAAAAGAACAAATTAAAACGGTATCTATCGTGATATGGAAGGCCAGAGAAGGGTGTGTTCAGGAGAGGAAATGAGCAACACTGTCAAAACAAATATTAAAATAAAAACTGGTGATCAGGCAAAGAGCAGTTCACTTAAGAGAGAAGGATTTAGGCATCCCTGGAAAATTGAAATATAGAGGAGGTAAGACATCAAGTTAAGGGAAAGAGCACAGTAGTAGCTGAAATGAGATGTGGATTCACGGGAGGGATTTTGTCATGTACTTTAAGGGTAAGAGCTTTTTAAAATTGATGGCTGGGGTGACAGGTTGAATAGGAAAAGTTAAGCCAAAAGGGAGAGTGTAATGGAGGGAGAGTAGCAGGTAAAGAGGAAACAAGATGGGTACAATATGTCGGTAACTGTTAGACTGGGTAAGTGTGTATTTGGGGTTTGTTATATTATGATTTCTACCTTTTAAACATTTCCCATAATATAAAAAAAAGCTGTAAAGGACGGCACTGACCCAGATGCCTCGGTATATATAGGGAGGAGTCATTTTGGAGTTAGGAGATGAAAGCAGCCAGTAGGTATAGCGTACGCTCCTGGCCTGGGCCTCACAGGAGCCGGTTGTTTCGCACGGAGAACTGTGAAACTGCTCCAAGTGGTGGGCAGAGATGATGCCAACCCTTTCCTCCTGACCCTGCGCTGTGAGGAAGAATTAGCACCTTACCTGCAGAGGGCTGTACCGGTAATGGGGCCATCAGAGTGCAACAGGTTTCGAGGAAGGCGAAGAAGTGGAGGGGGTTAGTGAAGACATGGGGGACTTGGGGGAGTTTCTATAGAGGGAGTTGTGCGTAAGTAACTAAGGACTTGGTCTGTTTGCCTCACGTGGCTGGGAGGCTTTAGAATCCATCCCATCTGTTAGGCGTGGCGTCTGCTGTTTACTTGGACTTTGTGATTTCAGTATTTTATTCGGTTATGCAAATTTTCGATTAAATTACTTGAAAGGGAAAAACGTTTTAGGTTATTAATTAATGTGCATCAAGTGTTTGAATCTGAGGACGTTCAGTAGGTGGGATTGAGGAATGTGTATGATTTCACAAAACATTTCAAGGAAGAAATGACAGAATTTGGTAACATTTTTTTAAAGGAGTGTCCTCAAATAAATATTCATGGATAGTCATTTCTTGTTTTGGTCAAGAATAGGAAACCATAAAATTAATACCATTATTTCCTCTTAAGAGTGGACAAGTAGATTAAATGTGACGTGTAATGTATTATGCAGTCAATTGATGAAGCAAGAATCGTGTGAGAACATGGTTACTTAGTGATACTTAGTAATAAATAAACTTTATTGCTTGTCGAACTTTAAAAATGGTGTTTAAAGAAGCTTTAAAGCAGGAATAAATTACTTACTTATGGTCAAACCCTGTTTTTACACTTTAAGGATCATCAGTGGGAAGCAGTCACGGTGCCTGAGGAAACAGTACAAATATACAGCATTGAAGGTATGATTCTTCTTTTCTGTCATTCTCTTCCTTTTCTGTCATTCTCTTCCTAGCATGCCAAGTAGAAGGTGCATGCTCGCTGGGAAAACAAAATGGCCTAATGAAAGCAAAAGCAACCCTTCCGATGTTCCCGTTCATCCATTTGATTGTTCAGCATCACCAAATGCCCTGCCCCTACGTTTCCCCTCCCACGGGGTTGCTCCCAGCTCCCTCCTGTACTTGTTTCTTTCCCTATCTGGCCTAGAATCCATGAGCAGTCACTTTCTCGTCAGTATGTTCAAGGCTCTTGTCCTTCCATCATATTTGTTTGATTACATCCAAATATCTCATTTATCCACTCAGAGAACTGGAATTGTATAACACTGCTGGACAGAATTATACCACTTGGCAGACTGTTATCACCACAAATTCTGCTATCAAGACATTTTAGTCATTTCAGTGGGCATGCAGTGGCATATCACGATAGTTTTATTTGTGTTTTCGTAGTGACCATTGATGTTGAGCACTTTTTCATGTGCTGAGAGGTCATCCATGTATCTTCATTTGTGAAGTAGCTGGTTAAATATTGTGTCTACTTTTTACTGGACTGCCTTTTTTAAAGTTTTTGAGTCCTGACATGTACTAGATACCAATTCTCTGACAGATTAAGTTTTCTGTGAGTATTTTCTCCCAGTCTGTATCTTGCTTATTCATTTTCTTAATGGTCATTATGAAATGACCCTATTTTTGATATGATAATATTGTTTGTTCTGCAATTTTCTTTATGTAATGTTAATATACTCTTCCAGCTTTTTCTTGGTTATAACATGGCATATGTTTTCTTTATTTTTAACTTGTGTGTGTGTGCGTGTATGTGTGTGTGTGTGTGTATAAAGTGAGTTTCTTGTAGGCATCATATATTAGGTCTTGTTTTTTAAATGAAATTTGACAGTCTCTGCCTTTTAATTGTTGTGTTTAATGGGATTACTGATATGCTTTTAATTTAGCATCTAGCTCTTGATTTTTCTGCCTGACATCCCACCTGCTATGTTTTTTTCTGTTTTTCTTCCTTTGTATTAATGGAGTTTTTAATGATTTCATTATATCTCTTTTGTTAGTTTTATACTCCCTTTTTTTAGTGGTTGATTGAGGGTTCATGTTATACATCTTTAACTTAATAGTGTGTATATTCAAGTAATATTATACCCCTTTATCTATATAGTATGAGACTCTTGCAACAATATACTTCCATTTTTGCTTTCCTAGCCTTTGTACCATTTGCTTCTGCATGTGTCAGAAACGCCATAACATGGTGTAGTGACTTTTTGCTTTATGAAGCCATCTGGCTTTTAAGGAGATTTAAAAAGTGGATTAAGAAGTATGTGCCATTTCCAATGTTCAGCTTTCCTTTGTGTAGACTCAGATTTCCATCTGGTATTATTTTCCTCTGCCTGAGTGACTTCTCCAATATTTCTTGTAGTGCAGATGTGCTGGTGATAAGTCTTTCAGTTTTCATATGTCAAAAAATATTTATTTTTATTTTTGAGAAGTATTTCTGATACACACAGAATTCTACATTGCCTCTTGTTTTTCTTTCAGTTTACTTCAAAGATGTTACTCTGCTGTCTCCAAGCTTGCATTGTTCCTGATGAGAGGTCTGCTGTCGTTCTCATCTTTGTTTCATTTTATTTGAAATCTTTTTTTCCCCTGGCTGCTTTTAAGAGTTTCTCTTCATCACTAGTTTTAAACTGTTTGATTATAGTGCTTTAGTGTAATTTTCTTCATGTTGTTTGTTCTTGGAATTCGTTGAGCATCTTGCTTTTGTGGATTTATAGTTTTTATCAAATTGAAACTTCATCCATTATTCCTCAACTTTCATTTCTGCTCCTTTTCTCCCCCTCCACTATGAAGATTCTGATGACACATATACTAAACTCCTTGAAGTTTTCCCACAGCTCAGTGATTCTCTGGGTTCCCCAACCCCCACCCCAGATTTTTTTTTCCTTTCTCTTCTTTCATTTGAATAGTTTTATATTGCTGTGTTTCATGCTCATTAATATTTTTTTTCTGCAGTGTTTCATCTGCTTCTAATCCTATCCTGTATGTTTATCTCAGACATTATATGTTTCATCTCTGTGAGTTTGATTTGGGTCTTTTTTAAAGATACATTTTTCATTTTGGAATAGTTTTAGATTACAGAAAACTTGCCAAAATAGTATAAAAGTTTCCTCACCCAATTTATTTTTATTGATGTGAAAAAAATGCACAACAAAATTTACCATCTTGACCATTTTTAAGTGTATACAGTTCAGTAATGTTAAGTATATTCACATCACTGTGAAACAGATCTCCAGAACTTTTATCTTGCAAAATTGAAACTATATCCATTAACTCCCGTTCCACCCTCCACTCAGCCCCTAGTAACCACCATTCCACTTTTTGTCTCTGTAAACTTGACGATTTTAAGTGGAGTCACACAGTATATATCTTGGTGACTGGCTTATTTCACTTAGCATAATGTCCTCTCCCGAATTTTTCACATCTTACGTTTTTATGGTACATTTGCCACTGCATCTTAAAACAAAAAGCCTGCTTGGATCCTATGTCTTCAGTTCTAGCAAGCTCATTCTGTTTCCATTATAGCCAGTTTTACAAGAATAGTTTTTACTAAATCTTTTCCTTCTCCTGCTATTCATGCCTGATCTTATTACATTCTGTTTTATATCCCACTCCATTGAAATTTCAGATGTCAAAAGAATTAACAATTTTATTATTAGTATCAGTATACACCCTTCAGTCTTTCCCCCACATTTGACACTGTTGACCATACTTTCATTTTTTAGTCATTTTCCCTAATTTCTCAACTGAGCTTTAGATGCAGATATGAGTAATAAACCATTCCATTTGGATATTTTCACAAATATGTCAAGCCATGTCTGAAACTAAACTCATACTCCCAAAGCTCCTTTATTTTCTGTCTTGACAAATGGTATGATAACCTTTCAGGTTCCCAAGTGCAGAAGCCATTCTTGGTGGTTTCCTCTCATTTTCCATGTTCCTTCATTTTTGTCTCTTAACATCTCTCGCCTTTATTTCACATCATTTCCCGTGTTAATCACTGCCATCACTTCTTACTAAGGTTTTGTCTTTTGCATCTTGCCAAATGTAGTTGCATATTCATTGGGCAAAAAGTTATTTTCATGGCGTCACTTAAAGTTGATTTTTAAGATCTATTTGACAATATATAACTCACCTTGATTGTATGAGGATACTTTTATAAAACATCAAGTTCTTTATGTATGTGTTAAAATCTGGGGGGAGCTTCGTGCTGGGAGGGTGGTGTACCGCATGTACTGCACCCTCCAAGCGGATAGGAGCTCTTGTTATCAGGACCCCTCCAGACTTCGCACTGTGGACCCTTCACCGGCTGTTTATTTGTATCCTTTAATACCCTTGTGATAAAGCTGTAATCTGGCCTACCTGTATGGAGCAGGCGGGATCTACATTTTTACACGAATGGCACTCATGGAAGTTAAAAAGGTGTGGACCCTGGAGATCAATCAGTATTTCTAGTGAAAGAATTTCTACAAGAAGTTTCTGACTGAGGGGATATGAGGAAACAGCAGCAGGAGAGAGTGCAGTTAGAGCCTTTTATAAATAGTGTATAAGAAATCATAAAATACAGGCTCCATGGACAATTTTTGAAAAGTGTTTTTAATGGCTTTGCAGAAGAAAGCATTTTATTATATTCATGTAAGTATCGTATACTGGAATCCCAGAGAAATACCTAGATAACACTATAACATCCAATTATGTTGACATCTATAAATACTTGGATTTATAGCAACAAAATAGGAAGTTTTCCAGTATCTCATTAATATGGCTCATTAACTAAAAAGCAAGGTGTGATATAGTCCAGGCAGTCAAAGCAAATGTCAGAAATTTCAACAAAGCCAGCAATAAAATAAAATAAGTATCAATAATTCTTTTGTAGATAGTCACGATATATGTGGAGAATACTTTTTACAAATAAGCACAAGGCATTCAGCAAAATAACAAATTTGAAGTGATTCTAATACTATTTCATTGAAGCAAATAATTCATTTACTGTAAGTTCACAGCAAGCTGCAGGGAAAAAGTCAAATGAGTATCAGAGGGATATAACAATCAGCAAAAATATCCACATGGATTATAAATGTTCCAGTCTTCGTCATCCAGATCTGAAACATTATCATCTTCAAAGTCACCTCAACTTTTATCTATAAAGCCTGAAAACTTGTTACTGTTGACACTCATAACTTTTTTTCCAAACAAAACAAAAACAAAAAAAACCCACTGGCACTTTTTGAGTTAGAAACTGTCACCACTATCTTTAAGCAATTCATAATTCTTAGTACCATGGAAAGACATTACTGTGAAAATTTCATGGCCCATAGTTGCAAAAACAAGTAAGACGTTTTCTGCTTCGGAGAGCCTCACAAGAATCAGAAATTTATAGCCTGTTGGGGTATTTGTCCTTTAGAGTAGATCACTGAGTGGCCAGCAATGCTCCCTGATGTAGAAACAAATTGTTCTCCTCGGTGTGGTCCTTCTTCAAGCGGTTTGCCTCCTGCCCAGAAGTGTGCCCTGGGGGCAGGTGTGGAGACCTCTCCATCCCCAAAGGCGCACCACCATAGCGGCCTTGGGTCCATAATAACAGGCACGTTAATTGGGTGCCAGGCAACTTTTTGATACCTTTTTGGAGGAGTGAGGTGAATACCTCTTGTAAACTGGCACTTACAGTATTTTCTTTTCACTCGATTAATAAATTCCTGAAGATCAGCACTGTATCCTTAATGCACAATTTCCTAGCACTCAAGTTTTTATCAAATGATTGTTTACTGTCAACACATTTGTAGCAACTGGATTTAATAGAAATGTCTTAATAGATGCTTATGCATAGAAATACAGTTATTCAGGGAATTAGTCATTTCGTTTGCCTCTTTTAAATTAAGAAAATAGTTTTCTCACATGTGTTCAATGATTATTAAGAACGTGTTAGTGTCCTGAATGTACTCAGGGCTTTAGTTTATTTTGTTGTATTACCCTATACTTTATAGATCAAGAAACTGAAACTCTGAAAAATAAATTGATTAAAAAGATTTTTTTTAAATAAATTGACTTGGTTGGTTACATAGGTAGTATCAGAATGAATTTAAATACTATTGAAACCTAAAAGTTAATTTTATTTCATTTTAATTAATATGCTGCACACTTTTCTTATTTATAGTATACCTAAAGAGTATTATAAAAATGAAAATAAACTAATCATTGTGATTTGTTGTGCAGTGAGAGAATCGAAGAAGCTACTGACCATAATTCTGAAAAATACAGTAAAAATTTGTAACAGAAAAGGGAAAGAATTGCTTTTATATTTTCATGCATCATTAGAAATTACTAAGGTGACACAAAAAATTTTTGGCACAGATAAATATAGGGTAAGTGTTTAAACTGTTTTTAATAAATATTATTTTCACATTCTAGAAACCTATGGTCACTTGGAGCTTTAAGTTTCATTGATTTTTTTTTTCTTGAAATCTTAAAATGTTTTGTAGATTTTTAGTTCTTTACATTTTTATTGTGGAATTGCCATCAGATTGTTAGCTCTACCTTTGAGCTACTTATTAGAAAAAGAATCTCAGATGACAAAGTTAGCAGTAGCTACTCAAAACATTTAATGAATTCCTGCCAGGTGTTTAATAAATGAAACGAGACAAAGCCCTGTTTTCAAGATATTAAACACTCTTTGTGAGAATTACAGCGTATACCTCAGAAGAAGAAGTAAGTGGCAGAGGGAAAAGGTAGTGGAGAAGTTGCCGAAAGAGAATGTGCATTAAGAGACAGATTTGAAGGAAAGGCTGTGGAGATGGGGCTTGAAATGAGCTTTGAAGTTGACGGATGAAATTTAGATAACATGCTTTCCAGGTCTGTGGCAGACAATGTGAGATGGATATTGTTTAACTGGAAATCTTAGGTGACAATTCATGTTATATTTGGGGGAGATACTCTGTTGACAAATTTGGATAGTGGGTGTCTTAAGTCTGTTCAGGCTGCTGCCACAAAATACAATAGACTAGATTGCTTAATGACAAACCTTTATCTCTCACAGTCCTGGAGGCTGGGAAATCCAAGGTCAAGGTCCCAGCAGATTTGGGGGCTGGTGGAGCCCACTTCCTGGGTCCTAGTGGCCACCTTCTCACTGTGCCCTCACATAGTGGAAGGGGTGAGGGAGCTCTCGGGGGGGGGGGGTCTCTGGTAGGGAAAGGGCACCCCATTCGTGTGGGCTCTGTTCTCAAGAGCTGATCACCATCTGAAGGCCCCACTTCCTAACACCATCACATTGGGGATTGGGTTTCAACATGAATTTCGGGGGGGCGGCACATATTTATGTGAGTGCAAATACTCATGGTGAAGAATCCAGAGAATCTGTTTTGAGGAACCCTTACCAAAATGGCAGACTAAGAAAACTGGTTAATGGGGAGTCACTGAAGTGTCTGAGAATGGTATTTATATATACAAAAGAATGACTTGAGATAACGGGGCCATTATGGAAGAAAACAGGTAGGAAGTAATTACCATTTTCTTCCAGTTCTTTCTATTTTAATGTATCACTTTGAATTAATTTAATTTTAGGACTTTACCAGAAAACAGAGTATCTCAGTTGCCAAGACATCTGTGCATATACTTTTTGATGCAAGTGGGTCCCAGGTATGTGTCTCACTTCCTTGATCTTACTCATTGGGCTAAGTTTAACCCAAACGATAGCACAGCAATCAAGTTCTTGTTGGAGGGTGAATATCTAAAACATAAATGGTCTCAACATAGATAGTGCCCCAATAAGATGTATATGATTTTTAAACATGTTATCAATGATAATTTAGTATAGCAGGCAGATAGTTATTAATCAATACCAGTTTGGGTAACTTCAAAAATTAGAAGTATCTGTCCTTCCACTAATGCGAAAGCTTGTTTTAGGTCTATTAACATTTGAAAAAGTGGATGCTTTTAGTTGGGTCACTTTGTAGGACTAAAAATTATAACAGTACATAGAAACAGAAAGAACTGATATCCATGTAAGATGAACGGGTGCTTTATTAAGACATCAGTGGTTTTTGAGAATATCCTGTGGTTTGCAGTTTTAAATATTTTTTTTTCCACATTCTCCAACAGATTCTAGTGCCAGAAAGTCAAACCTCACTGGTTGAAGAAGAAGAACTTAGTTTGAAAGAAAAACCTAACTCCCAAAAGGAATTTTCTAAACCTAAACCTCCAAAATATATCAAAAACAGTACTCACGGGGACAGAAAAAATAGTGAGCTTGAGGTAAATGTGGTGTCAAAACAGTCATTCATAAAAAACATGTCAAGTCATTGCTATATATAATTATAGAAAAAAGCATCTAGAAGTTACGCTAATAGCCTTCATCAATAACATTTCAAAGTATTTTCTCTGCCTTTTGCAAATATAAACAAAAGATAGCGTTTTTAGCAAATTGTGTTTATGTGTGAGGGTTAGGGGGTTAGGACAGGTATACTATATTCTTCCAAATTAGCAAAGTAATCACCACTTTTTACACGTAACTTTCTAGTTTTGCATTTAGATATAATGTAGAATACACGTTTATAATGTGTTTATAAATTTCATTTATTTGCATGAAGAAAGAAAGCAAAGTATTAGGTTCTTTTGCCGCCGCCTCCTCCACTGAGGCTGTCCCCTGGGCCACATCCGGTAGAACCGCTGACAGCCGGCTGTGACCTTGTTGTGACACTTGACATTGCTAACAGCCCTCCTTCCTTAATGTCCTCCCCTTCTTTGACTTCTCTGTCAGCATTTGAATTCTCTTCCTACTTCTGTTACTACATCAGAAGCAGTTCCTCTCCCCGCCTCCTGGAATTGGAAGTAGACTTGCTTTACAATCTGGGTACCTGGCCTTCTGAACATCTCTGCGTATACCTTCTCCCTTTGCGAGCTTCCTTCACGTGCACAGTGGAAGCTCTTAGAATAAATGTACCAGACTCTTCTTCAAAGTTCTCCAGCGACGTCTCTACTTCCTCTTCTCATGCTGTCTTCTGTGCGTCTCTGTAAGCCCTTTCCTGAAATCTAATCGCAAACTCTTTATTTTTTGCCTCAAGTGTGTATCTGTCTCCATCCTTCAGTCATGCTACCATTGATTTTTCTGATGCTATCCCTGCTTCCCATCCCCCTTACCTAGAACCAAGGTGCTGGTGATGGTTTCTTCATAGTATCTTCCATAGCCTTTCCTCCTGTTCCCTTGAGTTACTCATTGTAGCACTCCTACATGAACACAGCAACCTCTCACTTGGTCTTTGACACCATTGTTTCATCCTGTGAGCTACCCTATATGGCTTACCACTGATTTTCTTAATATTAGTATTTTTGTAGCATTTTTCTGCTCAAAGCTTTGTGATCTCTGTGTTTATCTCACTTAGTCTGAACTTTGGCTCTGAGACTACAAAATACCCTTCACTTTAGTAAGGTCAGTTTTATTGTATCTTTTTATGTCATGCTCATTCTTGCCTCTATATCTTCATGCATGTTGTTTCTTTTTTACCTTTACTCATCTAAAGTGTACTTACTACATTTGTAAGTCTTCGTTCATTTTCACTTTCTTTGTGGAGCTTTTTTTGATTATTTCATTTTTTACTAATCTCTCATCGTAGGCAACTAGAACTCTCACAGGATTTTCCATACATTTGAGGTTTATGTTATGATTTTTCCATTTAGTCTTGTGTCATTCATTCAATTACAAATGTCATATTAACCTTAGCTCATAAAAGCCATTTCAGTCTTTGTATCAGAATCATAATTTGAGTCCTTATTAAAAATGCAGATTCTTGGATCCCCACATTATACGTATTGAATTACAAACTCTGGGAAAGATTTTAAGCACACCTAAGATTGAAAACATTGCAGTATTGTTAAATGCCACTATGTTTTCAATAAGGATTAAGTGTTTGAAGTATTTATATGAATAAGTAACTGTTCAGGTCCCGTTCACTATAGCTCTAGGAATTGTCATTTCTTTCAGAAGAATCTGCTGGTCCAGTGCTTTTGTGCTTAATCTTAGGATTCCTTTTTCTTCTTCTGCCCTCCCCGACCTTTCCTCCATGTCCCATTGTACATACATACCAAAACTCCATCAGTGTTTTTCTTCTCTGTCTTAGGGGCAGGTAGGTAGGTGCCTTTTTAAAAACAGCTCTCTGCCTCTTTACACTTTGTCATTGTCTGCTCCTTCACATGGCACCCTCAGAAACTCCTGCGGTGGCGAGGGGGACAGAAGCAGATACACTCCTGCTTCTCTCCTGTTGCTTTTACCAGTCAGGCATTTGAGGATGAAGTTAAAAATGTGACTCTTTATTGGGACACTCGCTGTGTCACAGTCTCTGACTTCCTGTGGCTACTTTTTACTCCAAAGGCAGTTGAGTCTTCACAGAATATTAATACAGTTTTTTAAATATAGGAAGTTTTGGACAATACTTAGCATTATGAAAGCACTCACAGACAAGTTCACATAAATATGTATGCAAACATCATCATGAAATAGAAGAGGGAACTGTGAGCCACTGCTTAACGAGGTAAACTCAGTAGCAATAAAACTGCAGCTAGGAGGTAAAGGTACTTCATTTCCGATGGCTAGGTATCCTGTAAATATTCTCTAACACAATATTCCTTACTTGTTTCAATACCAAACATTAGGATAAAAACCCTGGTTAGTGAAAAGTTAACCTAAAACAAAGAAATTTCTGGATATCATGTTGTTTATAAAATGCCATGTATCTTGTGTGTGTGATCAAGGTAAAGTGTTATGAATAAAATTATAGGATATTTAATTTCAAAAGATAATGTGTGTTTACTGTGGTTGTTTCTCATGGTTTAAGATAATTACTCCTAGCAAAAGAAAAATGTCTGAAGCATCAATGATTGTTCCTGGTGCAGATAGATACACTGTGAGAAGTCCAATACTTTTAATCAACACATGTAAGTTTTATAGTCTTAAAAGATTTCTAACAAGTGTTATTGTATTTTAAAGCAGGCGTTTTTAAGTCAAGGATATTCTGGACATAATTTACCTAGACGATAAGTTGGGGATATAAAAATTGAGAACTCTGAACCACAAATGTTTAAGAAAGTTTAATGGGTATTGGCATATAAACATTACTAAAAATATTAATACCCATCATTAATAGTGTAATTTAAGTGGGAGCAGCATTATATAGTGGATAAAACATTGAATTAATCAGGCATTTGGGCTTGTTTCCCCATTCCCAGGTGTGTGCTTTGTACAGATTACCTTCTAGCTAAATTTAGAACCAGTTTCCTTTCTAAACAGTGGGGTTGAAGTGGGTCTACTTCATCGAGTTGTTCAGAGGATTAAGTAAAAATCATTAATTCAAATGACAAGGAATATTGTGAAACATTTAGACAGTAACTGGTACATACTAAGAGCTAATAAAAATTAGTAAGTAATCTGATACTGTACTAGTTGCTCTAAACAGTCTTGTTTAATCTTTATGACAATTAAATAGTGACCAGCTTTTCCCCAAATCCAGTTGGCTACTGGTCATTTGTCTGATGTCTGACAGGCTTCTCAAACTTAACAGGTCCAAAATAAATTCATCTTGCCACCCACCACTCCAACCCCCCAGCAATGTTTTTCTCCATTCCTTACCTTGATAAATGTTGTCCATATCCACTAACTCTCTAAACCAGAAACCTGGGACCCATCATAGAACCTCCCTTTTTTACCTTCCTCATCTAAAAAGTACGTCAATAAAGCAATATGTAATTTTTAAAACCCCACAAATAAACCATCCCTTTGTCCTCCTTTTTAGCAACACCACGAAGAGGAAGAATTAAACCACCACTGCAAATGATGGGTTCTGCAGAAAAACCTGGCGTTTCTAAAACATTGGCTAATGCTGTATCACTTAAATCTAGACCATCTGAAGGAAGAAATAGAGGCAATGATACAGACAAAGTAACTTTACTTTGAAAGCATTTTTTAAAAAGTTTTATCAAGTTATTATAGAAATACATGTTGAGCTAACTTCTTTTACAAGCAGTGAATGTCTCACTTTGCTTAAGGCATTGCTTTTTTTTAGATATCATTTGTTGTCCTTGAATGTAAGGTTATTCTCACAGACGACTCATTTACTGTGCTGACAATAAAATTTAGGAATATCCATTGAATATAACTGATTTAGGCATTCGGTAGCAGAATGGACTCATCATCATTTTTTAGTTTATTATACAAATTAGTGTCTGCTATGGGGAAGTTTCTAGTATAGAAATAAAAGATGTAAGTGGACTCTGTACTTAAGTATCTCAAAGTCTAGCATGGGAATTAGACAAATTAATAAGATTAATAATTACCATATTGTTTATTCTCAGATGTGCGTATAGAATGCAGTAGGAACCTAGTGGAGGGCCTGGTGCCTCACCCCAGCTGGAGGGGAGGATGAGAATCAGGAGATGCTCTTTAAGGAGATGGAGAGGGAATTGATTTTTGAACGGTCAATAAAGGTTATTCAAATGGACAGAGAGGAGAAGGGCATTCACTCCAGGTAACTGAAGGGACAGCAGGGGATGGCTGGAGAAGGTGGTTTTGTGGAGAAATCGGTGAAGGCATACAGAGAAGTCTGTCGATGAGGAACGCCTCATAGCTGGTTTTCTTTGAAATGTGACATGGCGAGCTTCTCTTGGGGACATGCTGACATAGAGTGCTCAGAGACACGTAAAGATTTGGAATAGCCACTGAGAGCTAATGGACAGGGCTACAGATAAGTAAGTAGGAGCGTTAGGCAATACGGAGGGCCCAGTTGAAACTTGACTGGAATTTTATCATGGCATTGCTTCAGAAATATTTGTAATACTCTCTCAAATATAGCTTAATAGCCTTAGTGTTGCAGTAAGAAAGAATAGATGAATTTTAATTTTTTTTAACTGCTACTTATTTTAAGTGTTTTTCCAGGACCTGTCAGCTCCAAGTCAAGTAGTTGTTTCAATCTAGTTGTAGAGGGTGCAGCTTACTGGCCCATGCAGGGATCGAACTGGCAACCTTGTTGTTAAAAGCACTGCGCTCTAACCACCTGAGCTAACCGGCCGCCCCCTAAAATTTTTTTTAAATGGTTATGTGGCAGAAAGATAAAGGCTGCAAGAGTTGAAGATACTAGCAAAAAAGAGTCAAAGTGGTGGTTCAGATTGTCTAGCGAGGTGTTTCTTAATAGGGGCACTAGGCCTGTGCTTACTTATTGTTAGGAGAACCCTTTTGTCATTGTGACAACAAAACCACACCTGCGTGTTTTCTTTCTTCCTTTTTTTGGTTTTGTTTTGTTTTTAAGGAGGGCGCAGCTCACAGTGGCCCATGCAGGAACCAAACTGGCCGGCAACCTTGGTGTTAGCACCACACTCTAGCCAGCTGAGCTAACCAGCCACGCCTCACACCTGCCTATTTTCAGACTGCTCCTCTCCTGTGTAGAGAACCACTGGCTAGATTAAGAAGGGAAGAAAGCCAGGATGGGCTAAGACATCTTAGTTCAGAGGATAGATTTTTCTTTAATCTGGTTAAGTGTGTGTATGTGGCTATGGAAAGAGGGAAACTGCTGTCGGTAAGAAGTTACCTGTGCAACAAAATCATTTTATGTTTCTTAATTTCCAACTCTTTTACGTAAGTAAAAAGACAGAATAGATGCAGGTTATGAGATCAACAGGAATAGGGAATGTGCCATGGAGGTTCTAGAAATTGTCAGTTACAGATGAACATTTAATTAAACTAGCTATGGATGAGATCAGAAAATGTGTAGGACCGTCTGCTTCTTTATCTGCAATGAAAGTTATTTTCTTGTGTTTTATGATAAGTAATATCATAGAATGGGCATAACCTTTATGAAATACAGTTGTACCTTGAACAGCATAGCTTTGAGCTGCATGGGTCCACTTATATGTGGATTTTTCCAATAAATACTGTAAATATATTTTCTTACGATTTTTTTAACAAAATTTTTTTAGCTTTATTGTAAGAATACAGTATGAGATACATATAACATACAAAGTATGTGTTAATGAACCGTTTAGGTTATCTAACAGTAAGGCTTCTGGTCTTAACTACCAGTAGTAAGCTACTAGTAGTTAAGTTTTGGGAGAGTCAAAAGTTATCACAAATTTTTGACGGGGGTTAGGGGGTGAGTGCCCCTAACATCTAAGTTGTTCTAGAGTCGACTGTAAATAGAAAGGCTAACTTTTAATAGCAACGCAATTTATTTTTACTTTTAATCTTTAATACTCTGACTTTTTAAAGTTGTTTTCATACAATGCCTTAATTGAAATTTACATTAACGTGTCTCCTGTGTTTATAGCATATCAAAACTGCTAAAGTTATAGAAAAGACAGACAATAAGGATATTGACTTCCCAAACCAAAATTTTAGTAAGTAGTTTTTGGTTTAATTTCAGTAGCTCTTTTAAAAATATATATACCAGGGGTGCCAAAAAAAATGTACACAAGTGGACACTTTGGTCGGCATTGCTCAAGCGGAAGTTTGCCGTAATCAAAAGTGTCTGGATGCTGATGGTAACCACTTTGAGCACCTCCTGTAATTGCAGAAGTCAAATGTGACTTGTATTCATCTTTTGTTATCAGTATATATTAAGTATTACGATTTTACTACAGTTTTTTCCTTTCTTAAAATATGTATACATTTTTGGCACCCTCTGTATACTTCTCTCTCTACTTCCCTTTAGCCCCACTGGCCTTCATTGATTTGGAAAAGAAAAATTCATAACAAATGTATTCAACTTTATACGTGTACAAGGAAATTAGAGGATACAAGGAAATATACTATACTCTCTAGTCCCAAGAAGTTTGGGTTTGATAGGGGGAAGAGAGATCAGCCTCCCTCCCAATATGTAAACCTTGATTAAATTCTGTACTGACTCCCATTGTACCCTGCCGACGGCATGAAAAATGAAAATACTGTAATTTTTGTTTTATTTAGATGAATTCCAGAATATTGTTCCTGATTTGCAGTCAGTGGAAAAAATAGATAAAGCTGTGTAAGTACGAGAAAACCCATCAACTCATTTCGCATATATTGTTACTTTTAGATGAATGTAACAAATTTAAGGAAAAGGCCTGTGCAGTCTTAGGATGCAGCATTAATCATCCGTCAGGTATGATTACGGTGGTGAAGATGGTGGTCTGTATGTTTTTTCCATATCAACCAACATAACACCTTTCGAACTGAGACTGAAAAACGAATGAGATTTTTAAAATAATAAAGTATGAACGTAAAGAATTTTAACTTAGTTTAAATACACAGAATATGAAAGATACATGAGATATATTTAGGTAAATATCAAAATAGTAGCAATAGTGGAATTTTTTAATAATATTCTTTGATCAATTAGTAAATTTTAACTTTCATCATGACTTATGGAATATTTTCATACTTGACTGTTAACAAATTGTTATCAGTTAAAACATTGAATATTAAAAAAATCAAGGTCTTATGTCACAGTCATAACTAATGTTCTATAATATATTAAGCGAATGAATTTATTTTCTAGAATACCTGGTGATTTTGGCAATGTTTGTGGAAATAAAATGCACTCCAAATGGGCATGCTGGACACCTGTGACAAATATTAAGCTATGTGAAAACCAAAGAACAAGCACGTCTTCAGGAGACACATGTAATCAAGGTGAAACATACACTTGACCCTTGAACAACATGGCTTTGAACTGCGAGGGTCCATTTACCCACAGAGTTTTTTCAATAAATATTGTAAATGTATTTTCTTCCTTATGATTTTTTCAGTATTTTCTTTAGCTTACTTTGTTGTAAGCATACAGTATATAATATATATGACATACAGAATATATTAACTATTTATGTTATTGGTAAGGCCTCTGGTCAGCAGTAGACTGACTATTAATAGTTCAGTTTTGAAGGAGTCACGGGGGTCGGCGCCCTGACCTCCACCTTGTTCTAGGGTCAACCGTAGTTTTCTCTGTATAGAACAGTAATTCAGGGAAATAGTCATCTCTTGAAATGTCTAACACATATCTGTGGTTTTAACAAATTTTATACATTATCAGTTAATTAATTTAAAAGGATTAATGTCTCATTTTCCCACTAGATATTATTATCAACAAAAACCTTACTAAACAAAAATCATCCTCTGCAATATCTGATGATAATTCTGAAGAAACAGGAAAGATGGAATATAAGAAAAAAATAATGCAGCATAAAATCAGTACAGCAGAAGTAGAAGTTTGCAAAAGAAACAATCAACTAAATCATCCACATTCAGAGCAGGAAAATATTGAAAATACCAAGCAGAGCGATTGGCATTTTGAATCTGAAACTACTATTAAATCAGTTCTCCTAAATAGAGTTGAAGAATCGGTGATCTATAGGAAGAAGTACATATTGTCAAAAGATGTGACTACTGCTATTTGTGATGAAAACCCTTCTAGAAAAAGTGCAAAGAGTCATAAAAAATCAAGTAAGAGATCAACGTCTGAACTTCATTCCGGGGACTTGAAACCAAAAAAAATGGTGAGCCTTCAGTGTGTTTTATTTCTGCGTACCTATAATCTGCCTACTTACTAACAAAACAAGTGAAAGAAGCTTGATCAATTGCTGCACATTGAATATTTGTAATACCTTGTTCTTTAATTCACACTTACTTCCTCTCCAAAGGCAGTGGCTCCTGAACTCCCTGGTCCAGGCCCTGATAACGCTAGCTGCCTGCTAGTGCATAGCAGGCATGTGAGTGGGTGTGGCGTGGAGGAACCCTGCCTTGTCTCCTCTTGTCGGGTCTCTCCCACCCACTCTGTCCCTCAGGTCCTTTCCATGGGATTGTCTATGCCTCTCAAATGGTGCTCACCTTTCTTTTAAACTATTAGGTGTAAAGACTGGTTTACTCAACATTTGTTTTCCTGCATGGCCCAGCACAGCTTTGCATGTAGTAGCATCTGAAGTATTTCTTGCATTATTGCATTAAAGTTTTCCAAGAAAGGGGGTAAGTGGGCGGGAGGACCCTGCTTTGTGCTGTAACTTGCTCCACTTCCTCCTTCAGAGGAATCACCAGTAGAACGAACACCTCCAGAGCACTTGCAGCTACTTTACACCAGCCTTGGAGACCAGAATTTTGGGCAGGGATCACTGCTATCAAGATGTAGATTAAGAAAACTTGTAAATCATAATATATTTCTACTGCCCGCAGTGCAAGTCATTTTTCGTATTCCTTAGAGGATCCAGGTTACATAGGCTTTCATTTTCATTTATCTTCCAGAGTATTATTAATACCTGGTAACCAAATTTTTAATTCTAAATTTCTAAAATGTAAAATGTTCACGTAGTGGAACATCTCTGTGTGCATATGAAATATTAATAATTTGCAATTATTTTATGTAATTAGACATTATTTCATTTGCCTTGAGCAACTCACTTTTTGTGCCTACTTTGGCTACTTTTTTCTTTAATCAAATCCTTTTGGGTTACTTTTTTCTTTTTTTCCCTCCCTTTAGGTTTTTTCTTTAATTAGTTTCAGGTGTACAAAGCCACATAATAGACATTTAAACCCCTCACAGAGTGATAACCCCCCTTCCCCAAGCTACTGCTTGTATAGCTGTTACACTACCATTGACTATCTTCCTTATGCTATATTCCACCTCCCGTGATTTTGTGTGTATACACACACACACACACACACACACGTGTCTATATGTATATATATTCACTTATAGTTGACACACAATATTATTGCACTTCAGCTTCAGTTGTACGCTGCAGTGGTCAGGTGTCTACATAGTCTATGAAGTGATCCCCTTGAAAAGTCCAGTGCCCACCTGGCATCCTGCATAATCTTTACAACATTGTTGATTATCCTGACTTATTTTAATGCCTAACAAAGCCCAAATTTATTAAACAATTTCTGACCCCCCCCTTATTTCTTCTTTGTGGTTATCCTTAGAACCAGATTTTTCTTAAACTTTCTTTTCAGCTTTTATTTACCTTTGAAGGTTAACTAGTAGAGTTTTAAGTAACTTATAAATTGTTTCAGAGAGAAAAATCAAAAGGGAACAGATTTACTAATGCAGCAGAATCCTTGATAAGCCAAATTAACAAGAGATACAAACCACTGGATGATAGACCAAAGTCTGCAAGAAAATTAAAGGAGTCCTTGATTGACAGGTATGTTCTTAAATTCTAGACATGAATATTTTTCTGACAGATACAACTAAATTATATACTGTTTTAAGGCTAGTTTTAAACATGTTCAAATATGTAACTTTCAAGTAGAAAGTAATACATAGTTACTTATTTACTTTTATAAATAGTAGCTGTTTAAATTATACAGAAAGAGAACTAAATTTGAAACTAGACAGTCTAGTATCTGATTACATTTTATAAAGTCAAAAACACCATATTGATACGGCATACCACTTCAGAAATAAATCTTTAGGATACAGACATTTTACATTTTTATTTATTGAGCTTTATGATGAGTAAAATGAAATATATTTAAATATATTACTTAATGAAATATGAAATTTAAATGAGCTGAAATAAGTTACTTTTATATAGTAAATATGTATTCCTTGTTTATAATATTTCTGAAGGTTAATTTTTCTGATTATAAAAAGTCTCGTTATAGGCTGCCAGTTGGTTAATTCACATTTAAATTAATTCTGGTATCTTACATGGCATGAAAAAATTACTCTCACAGCAGAACGCTTCATTGGCACCTCCTGCTGCATGAATGATTCAGCTTAGAAGGAAATATTATTGTTGCTACTTACCATGAGTGAAGTTGTATAAGTACCAGACTAGGGCTGTCGTAGTTCAGTTATTTATATCATGTCGAGTCGAGACTTACGACCCAAATATGTTTTACCTTATATAAAATGGCTTTCATGAAAAACATTCTACTGATATTTAATTGCTTTTTAAATTTTGACAAAACCTTTTTTTATAGTGGTTTTTCAAACAAATCTGATCTACAGTTCAGTAAGGTAGGTTTCATTTATTTAATTATATCAAACATATAGTCAAACTATGATATTTGACTAAACACTAAAATAGAATAGTGGTATGATGAAATTAGATTTGATGTTTTCAGCATATTGATAAATGGATTAAACAACTGAGAAATTTAGTGGCAAGTACTTATAGAAATCCTCTAATCTGCTTTTCAAATAAATTGCTGCTTTTATATACACTGATATTTTTACTTTTTGGTTCATGATTCAGTATATCTTTATCTCCCGTTTCGTTTTGTTTTGTTTTTGTAGCTAATCCCATCTCTCTTGACAATAAGATCCTTCTTAAGTCCCTATTTTTGTTAAAAACATTTACTATTCATGCGGGCTTTAAAGTATCAATTATCTTTTGATTTATTCCTCAATTATTTTCTATCTCCACTTAATTTCAAGTTTTGAGGTTCACCTTCTCCTGAATCTTCCCTCTCCTGCCTATGCCAACTCCTATTTGGGGTTCTAATTTTTAATCCCTGGATTGTGACGAGAGCCTTTCTGTCAATCTTTTTGCTGCTAGTATTTCTCTGTGCCAGCCCATTCGGTACATTCAGTACTGGCCGTTTTCTTTCTAAAGAACACAGCTTCCATCCTGTCATTCTCTTGTTCCCTGTCACTTCCTGAATTAAGTGCAGATTTGGTCTGGCTCCCTAGTCCCTTTAAAAATCGGTCTTGTTTTCTAATCCTAGTTCCCTAGGCACGTTTTATTTAGCTGAAACATAGTAACTTGAGATCCCCCCAACTGTTTGTTCTGTTTTTCTTCCCCCAACTGTTCTGTTTTTCTTCCGCCTTTGGAAAGAACTTGAGCTGACTCAGCAGGCTTTCTCGCTTTATCTTTTGATTGTCAAAACTTCTCCTTGCAAGACTTATTCAGAGTATACCTTCTTTTTGAAAACTTTCCTCATGGGCAAAAATTCTGAATCTGCACAATAATTTCTTTGTACCTTTTTAAAATATTTTATTCACTATTGCAGTTCTTTTTTTCTCACTTCTGTCTTTTACTAGAATATGACTCTTTAGAATCATCTTTGTATCCTGAACACCTTTGCTCACTTTTGTGTCCTTTAATATCTTTGCTCATTTTTATATCTTTTGTAATACCTAGCACACACTGGCGTGCAAAAGATGAATTGAACAAATGTATCTGAACACTGGTAAAAATCATATTGGAAAGGACCAGTCACTGATCAGAGGAGTAATATACTGAGGGATAAGTTTTTTGGAATAATGCAAATATTTCTACATAAAGTAGCCAAAAGAAATCATAAAGCTAAAGATGAATCACAATTAAAATGAATACTTTAGTTTTAATATTTCCAACTTACTGGATATTAAGTTAAACTTCTGATTGTTTCTGATTAGTAATCAGTCATTTGTGTATCATAGTTAAATTACTTTAGTAAAGCGCAGTTATTGAACTTACGAAAACTCTCTGTGACAGCTTATCCCCCTCACCACTTTTGGATCAGGGTGAATATATTTTGAGCAGCAGGCTACAGGAATAATCTTACACATTTTCCCCTAAAAGTCCTAGTTGACTGATACAATTTTGAGTCTTTCATGTGAGATTTTTACATAAAACTTAGCCTCTCCCAAAGTGTTTCTATTTAAGAATTTAAAACAAATGAGTCTGGGGGGAAAAAGTGCTTTTTGTGTGTGTGTGATTCTAGAATCACTAAAATTAGAATACCATTGACAAGGTCATTTACCTACGTACAATAATGTTAGCAAATACTAAAGATATCATGGTCTAATCTTTTGTACTTGGTTTTTAATATTTTCTATTATGTTTTTAGTTAATACTTAAGGAAACTGTTACAAATGTAAAATTTATATTAGTGGAAACACGATTAGAAAATATATGAAAATTTAATTGCATATGTTATTTGTTTGCCAAGTATAATAATGTACAAATTTGAGTGGTTTTATGTAAACTCCTTTTGTGTTTAGGAAAAGGTTCGGAAAAAAAGTTATAGACAACTGAAGACTACTTTTGTTAATGTTACTTCTCAATGCCAAGTGTAAGTAATTGTTCATGAATCTTAGAATTTTCTTCATGTTTGAAGGAAATAAATTTATTTTATAATGGAGTTAATATTTCTCTTCATTTTTACAGGAATGATGTCTACAATTTTAATTTGAATGGTGCTGATGAACCTATTATAAAACTTGGAGTAAGCTAGAAATCAGTAGTTACTTTGTATTTAGTTATTCAGTATTTATTTTGTATTTACCATGTAGTTATTAGAGTATATTTTTTAAATTTCCATCCTCTCGTAGATATGCTTTAAAATATTTTAAAACATATATTCTATTTATTTTATTAAATTTATTGGGGTAACATTGGTTAATAATATATAAACTTCAGGTGTACAACTTTATCATACAACATCTGTATCCATTTGTGTGCTCACCACCCAAAGTCTAGTCTCCTTCCATATATTTTTAAATATTTTAAAATTTATTTGGTACCAACCTAGGTATATTTAATTTCCTTTCAAATCCTTTGGACTGAAGTAGAGAAAAATGAGTAATTGGGGCTTAGAGGGACTCAGATTACTCCATCAAGAAAATTACATTCCTTATTGATGCAGCCATTTAAATTTTTAAAAAGTTGTTTTAAAATTTTTGAACAATTACTCTATTTTATTTTTACTATATTTTGCATTACTAGCTTTGTTCTTAAATATAAAAATATTTTAGTAAACTTAATTTTATTGTGACATGTCTATATTGATAGAAACTAGATTGTGTGTTTATTTCTTTTAGTTTTTGTTCATCTTATTTTGACACTAAGAAAAAATTTTTTAATGCTTATTCACAATATAGATCCAGGACTTTCAAGCTACAGCTAAAGAAGCCTGCGTGGATAATTCAATAACATTGTAGGTGTTTTTATTATAATGAAAGTGATTCGATTAAAATACACTTACCTCAACCATTCCTTTTTTAAAATATCTCCTCCCAGTTTGTCTGAGAGTTTTTAACATACTATGTGAAGAGTGAATAGAAGTGCTACTGTCATGATTATTCCCATTATGGTTTTATTATGTCAGCATTTATAGTTGACCCTTCAACATGCGAGTTAGGGGCACCAACCCCCTGTGCTGTTGAAAATCCATGGATAACTTCTGACTCCCCCAAAGTGTAATTACTAATAGCCTATTGTTTACCCGGAAGCCTTACCACTAACATAAACAATTGATTTAACACATAATTTGTATGTTATATATATATATATATAATATGCTGTATTCTTACAATAAAGTAAGCTAGAGAAAAGAAAATCATAAGAAAGAGAAAATACATTTACAGTATTTATTGAAAATAATCTGTGTATAAGTGGACCTGCGCAGTTCAAACACATATTGTTCAGGGGCCAACTGTACTTCTAAAATCAATACACAGATTCTGTGTACTTCTAATATTAGTTGTATATCTTAGATGATAAAACTGAAAGGACCTAGTAGTACTTTTATCTAACCTTGTTATTTTGTAATTAACTGAGGTTAGAAGGTAAGTCACTTGGCCAGAATTATATGATGAATTAGTAAAAGAGTAAGGCTGAAAACTCAGGCTTGTTTAGTGCATGCTACCTTAAGAAAATAAGGACTTAAAATTAATTAAAATTAATGAATATTTTTGTTTAAGGGTGGGTTTAAGGAGTCATGGTGAATTTGAACCTTCTCTCAGAACAGAAGATAAAAGAGTGAGTTACAATATCCTGCTGTGTCTAATACCAGTATTTCTTTTAATTTCCAACGCCAAAGAATATCATGGAACTAGAAAACAAAAATGATTGGATCTCCTTTTTTTCCTCAGAGATTATCTATGTTCCCATTAAGACTTTTCTTAGTGGTCTCTGAGCTATTTGTAATCATCTAGTAATAGATGTAGTGACATCTTTAGTTGCTTTCTTTGATGGTATAAGGTTATGTCTCTATGGCAGTAAACTGTTTTGATTTAACTTTTAATTAACAGCAACACTGGCAAAATTCAAATCTTGATCTCTGATCTGGATTTCCAAGTGACTTTCTTGGATAGTCCTTAATGACAGATTAGGGGGCTAAAAAAAAGTGAAAAGTTTGTTTTACTGCTTTTTGGTGGGTGTTTTGTTTTTTGGCTTAACTTTGCATGACATATGCGACACATTTCTTCATCTATTACAAGGACTCCTTTTTTTAATAGATCATAACGGATCATAAAAAGAAAACTCCCTTTAGTGATACTGACACAGAATACAGAGATGATGACAGCAAGACTGACATTAGCTGGCTGAGAGAACCTAAATCAAAACCACAGCTCGTAGACTACAGCAGAAATAAAACTGTGAAGAAACAGAAGACTGGGAAATCAAGTAAGAAATCACTTTATAGAGAAATGTTGCAAATGATTTTATCATTTCAATTATTTGTATCCATCTGTATCAATTATAAAATGCTTTGTTGGTTGATAAGTATATTTTTATATGTAGATAGTATTTTTAATTATATACCCATATGAATAGAAAAAAAATAAGTGAAAGCAATGACACAAAAACACTAGAAAGGTTTTGCTTTTTGTTTTATTTTTGGTAATATGGTTATATTTAAATTGCTATTTAAAATGGGATCTTAGGGACATAAAATATGACTTACGATCTTTGGTTCATGAATACTCTCATCGTTTGTCTATTCATGGCCTACTAATATTCAGTCATTAGGTACATACTGTGAATGATGTATTAAGTACCCAATGACCTCACCAAAATGAAAGCTTGCACAACATCCCGTTCCCAGCCACACCCAATACACACACTTCTTAGGAATTCATGTCGAGGCAATAAAAGATTGGAAACAATTTTCTTGCAGAAATATTTTTGCCTAAATCTTTCACAAAACGTTTCCCCAGTGTATGGCTTCTGTTCTCTCTTGCGAATCTCTTCAAGTAGTTGGATAAGAGTTTGCGATACGAGTTTTTGGTTAGACATAATGACCATTTTCATTGCTTAACATCAGTTTCAATGTTTACTAAACTCAAAAAAGATTCTTATATATTTCATTTTTAAAATAAGACAACATAATTCTGAGCTGTTAAATTTATATTTAAGGGAACCAGCTTTTATTTTATTTCAGGATAAAAACCAGTAGTGGCCTGTGAATGTGGGGGGAGAAGGGGTGGTGGCTTAAAAAGAAGCAAAAATAGAGATATGGAAATGAACTTTGGTGTGTGGTTAGAAGTGAGGCTGGATCTTGGAAATGGACGCGAGGTCAGTCATATGCGTGAGGATTATCACACATAAAAGAGACAGAAGTATGAAACAGCTTTGTGTGCTCAGGGAATGCTGTATTGCAGTAACTAGAACTTGGATCAAACCTGTGGGAAAATGTTGAGAGACGCAGCAGCATGTAGTCACAGTGAGTAGACTCTGAAGCGGTATGTTATAAGCCAAGGAGAAACATAAGACTCGCGTGCCCTAGGGAGCGTACAGTCTTGTGGGAAGGTGTACAAATAAAGACAATTATAACAAAGAAGCTTAGAGATCTTGGGGAGACATGAAAGATTAGAGTAGTATAATCAGTAAATACTTTTAAAGTTGAACTTCTGAGTGAATTGTTTTGTTTAAATGGCTGAACGATATCAAGTCAATATGTCTTAGCTGTTTTATTGCCAGGATTGGAGGACCTTTCTTCCTGAACTTCATTGCTTCCTTTGCTTGGATAATCCCATTTCTTAGGCTTCAGAGAATATTTCGGAAGTTGAAATTGTGCTTGAAAGGCAAAAGGAGTAGGGACTAAAGCTACTCTCAATCTGGATAAATCTTAGAAACATAATGATGGGTGAAAAATAAGGCAAATCATTGAATATTGCATATGACAATATTTTTTTATAAAGTTCATTATATTGTTTATAGATACATATCTGTGAATTTACACTATACAGTAAAAGTTATCAATGTCAGTTTAACCTCAAATCACCTTGAAATTTAAATTTTGAATGAGTTTAAGGATGTATTCTTATTTTTTTATGATGTTAACTTACTTACAGAAATATTCTAATATGTGTTACTGCCAATTCTTAATCTATCTGAAATTTTTAACCTTATTTTCTTGAATTGCAGGATCATCTTTGGAAAGAGGACAACCAAGATCTAAAATGGTAAAACCAGGAAGTTTGTGTTCAAACATCCTTTTAAAATTAATTTTATCCTTGTTATCAGTTACTTGTTTTCCATAATTGTTCTGGTCTTTGCACACTTACTTCTACCTTCTGCCTTTTTGAAATTGTTAGCCTGTTTTAGGTCTGTTTTATTCTGTGATAAGTATTTTTGATCTCTCTCTCTCTTCCTTTCTATTTTACTTAAGTTAGTTAACATATATCAGGCCTCTTAGAGCTTTAATGATGGATTAAAAAGTGATAGAGAAGATACTTGGAATGGAAAGATAAAATCCAATTGTCTTTTTTAAGTTATTTAACTGGAAGTTTGTGGTTTTTAATCCCCATCCTCTTTTCTGCCCTACTCCTTACCCCCTCCCCTCTGGCAACCATCAGCTTGTTCCCTGTATTTATAAGTTTGTTTCTCTTTTGTTTTATTCGTTTGTTTTGTTTTTGAGATTCCACATATAATTGAGATCAGATGGTATTTGTCTTTCTCTGTCCAACTTATTTTACTTAATACTCTCTAGGTCCAACCATGTTGTCCCAAATGTCAAGATTTCATTCTTTTCTATGGCTAATTACCATTCCATTGTTTTCCAGTCCTTTTTTATATTCTCTCCAGTCATTTTTAAAAATATTAATCAGGGACCATTTTATTTCTACAAATATTTTATGTAGGTCTTATCACCGTTCCAATTTTATAGCAAATAGCTTGTATTACTGGTATCTCAAATATTGATCTAATAATATTCAGGAATTTTTCTCCTAAAGACACCCAGTAAAAACAACACCAAAGACGTAGATGAGAGAGTTCCAGGTGGGAGAACCAGACTTCCACGAAGAGCAGCAGACACCAAAAAAAATTATAAAGATCTCTCAAATTCAGAATCAGAAAGTGAAAAAGAAGCTTCACATTCCTTGGAAGAGAAATTGCTAGGAAAGGTAAATAGAAACAATTCAGATTAGTAATTTCTAAAAGCTTCTTAAAATACTAAATATAGAATATATTTTTTGTAAAAATGTCATATTTATCTTGCCACTTCTTTTTCAGATTTAACCTGTATGAGAAAATATATGATAATTCTAAGAATTGATCCTTAGGCAATGTAATGTTAAAATTTATAATAAGTTGGCATTAGTATATAAAACAGAGTTTGAATCTGATAAAATTATAACGTTAAGGTAATATCTTTGAATTAGAGAAATCCTTGTCCTTTCCAAAATTATGCTTCAGGAAAAGTACAACCTGTTGGGAAACTGGGGATCTTTCTCTTGATTGAAAGCCATGGTACTGGGTGTGAGGTCCTTCCTGTACACGACTCCATCTCTGTCTGTCCCTGACTTCCTTGTCTCCTAATGTCACAGACATATCCGTATCCCACTGTGCTTGAAAACTTTTTTTAACAAAGTTAAAAATACATACAGTGTTTAGAATGTGCCAGCTGCTATTCTAAGTACAGACAGTCCTCGACTTATGGTGGTTCAACGCAGAAATTTTTGACTTCAAAAAACCGGTACAAATCGGTACAAAACCGATACACAGTCAGTAGAAGCTATACTTGGAAGTTTGAATTTTGATCTTTTCCCAGGCTAGCAGTATGCAGTAGGATACTCTCATGATGCATGCCTGGTGGGTTAGACGTAGTAAATGCATCTTAGACTTAGCGATATTGCAACTTAAAATGGGGTGATCAGGACATAACCCCATTGTAAATTGAGGAGCATCTATGCTTCATAGATTTAACCTCTTAAAATCTCGTAAGTACCATGGGGGACTAGTACTATTATTGACACCTCATTTTACAAATGAGAAAATTGAGACTCAGAGAGACGAAGGAACTTGCCCAAGGTCCCACAGCTAGCAAGTAGTAAAACAAAGGTTTGAATCCCAAAAGTCTGTCACTGAAGGCAGTTCTCTGACCATGACACTGTTCTGATTTTAAATCATTAAACCTCCATCTCCCCTTGTTCGTAACTTTGTTCTGTCTTACCTGGAAGACTTTAAGGAGTTCATAACCTATCACCACGCTATCTATCATTCCTTACTTTAGTTTACTGTACATATAGTCAGATAAGGCTTCCCAGGCCCCTCTCATCTTACCGCTCTTCAATGAGATACCCTGAATATCTCCATATAGTCAGCCATTCAAAGCCTCCGAATAACTTCCCACGCTGACTGCCCCTCTTCCCCAGTTACCCCTAGAGCTGCAATGGTTGGAATAACCAACCTGTGACTCTCAAACAAGGCCTGTGCTTCTCTGCTGTGTCAGCAGCCCTCTGTGCTCTCAAAATGCCTTCCCTCACCACCCACTGGCTGCTTTCAAACTCCTGGCCCAGGAGACCCAGAACTCTCTCTGGTTTCCCTAAACTGAATAGAATCACCTTTGAACCCTTAAGAGTATTTTATTTGTATCTCTTATGGTATTTATTATGGGGTCTGTATGATATTTTCCTGTGAATTCATCATGTTTTCTACAAAACTGGAAAGTCTTTCACTACTCATGCCATGGCCCCTGCTGTGCCTGTATGTAGTAATTTAAGACATTTAGTAAATATTTCAGTATGATTTAATTAAATTGTTTTATGTGTCCAAGTATAAATTGCTTGCATCTAGTGTAATTTCAAAGTTATCAATACATTCAGGAGGCGAATACCCGTTCCAGAAGCAAAACCACAAAGCTGTCAAAGAAAGCACAGGATGCCGTCTCCACCGAGACACGAAATGATATATCAGAAAAATGGAAAAACTCATCTCTGCTGAAAGATACTACAAGAGATAATAGCCTTGACTTACCTCCGAGGCCTTCATCTGGAGGTCCATTATCTCCTGTACCTTTATCTGGGAGCCCATCATCTGTAGAAGTGATGAGATGTCAGTATATTTTTTCTTTAGTTTGAATATTTTAATTTTCCATTATAACTCTATATGAAAATATAATTTGAAGACTAAATTTAAGGGGTATATATTTAAGATCATAGGTGGTCAAAGTTTCATCTTTAAACTAGTCAGTTCTTGGAACTTGGTCTTGGCTAAGACTATTTGGAAACAATGTTATTATAACACTACAGTGTTTGCACCTTTTATATCTTTCAGTCCCTTTTAAGGATACTTGAAAGCATTTCTAAGTGTCCATAATTTCAGTTAAAATTCAAGACAAATCAGTTAACATATACTACCTCTAAAATAGCTATTTTGTTCTTTTCTAGAATATTTTCATAATGCTTGGGACCACTGTCATGTCAGATAAATACATACTCAGAAGACAGGTGCACATGCCCTGATTTGATCCGAACACTGTCTGAGAATTCATTTATACTAAGACTTATTTCAGCCATGAATTTCCTCATCTGTATATGAAGGATTTAGACCAAATGATTTCCCAAGCCATTCCAACCAGAAAATTCCGTGACTTTAATATATGACAGTACTCGCTATGACGTCAGAACAGGTTGATCATTATAGAGCAGTTCCTACTATAGATACTTTTGTTTGAAAATGTTTTGAAAGTTCTTATGGTTATAGTTATATTTTAAATTGAACCATTAATATTTTTCAAAGTCTTAGAAAATGTTTTAAACATAATTTGGTCTTGATTTATTGAAAGGGCATCCTTTTTAAAAACACCTAAGATTTGAGGATTTAATAAATTACTATATTCTTAGAATTTAAATAAATCATACTATTTCTAAAGCAGCAGACATCAGTGATAACACCTGCCATCTCTTTTTTGTTTGTGTTTTGTGAGGCAATAATATAGGTATGGAGGAAATAACAGAAAGGGATGTTACTCAGGATTATGAGTGTATAACAAAATCCAAATCACCTCATCCAAAAACTTCATCACCTGAATCCTTAAACAGCAAATATAGAGTTGGAGGTCCAATAAAGTCACCCAAAAACAGTGAGAAAAATTTACTATGTAGAAGAGAAAGTTGCTCACCAGTTCTTCAGTCATCCTTGCTGGTAAGATTTTATATACATGTAAAAGCCGCCCCACCCATACCCAGTCTCATTCTGCTGCTGCTACATTTTTCTTGGCCCTTGATTGTCCATATAAATTTGCTTCCGTAAGTGGAGAATTATCATTTCCCAATATTAATATTGAGCTTTCTCCTTCACATATTTCATTTTTTCTCTACTCTTTGGTCTTATTTCCAACAAACTTGTGCCACATCTTCCATAAATAAAATTATACTTCTTGTTAGATTAATTCCTAAATGTTTTATGTGTTTCCTTTTGGCTGTATTGGGAAAAAAAACTAAAAATTTTGTGTTTTCTGGGTTTAATTTTTTGCTTTTGTATAGAAACTATTGATTTTTTTTTCTCTCCAACAACCTTGGCCATTCTATCCTAATTGCCTGCCTCGAATCTCTTGGATTTTGAATATAGGCAGTCATAAACTTTTACGCATCAA
Source organism: Rhinolophus ferrumequinum (assembly GCF_004115265.2). Classification (NCBI taxonomy): domain Eukaryota; kingdom Metazoa; phylum Chordata; class Mammalia; order Chiroptera; family Rhinolophidae; genus Rhinolophus; species Rhinolophus ferrumequinum. The sequence goes on from NC_046306.1 coordinate 2,754,947, forward strand.
AATGTTTGCATTTTCCATTCCAGTCCGTATACTTTCTGGTCTTTATATTTTCATGATGACAATGACCTCTGGAGCAATGTTAAATAGATAATCATACTAGCAGGCATGCTTATCCATAGTTTTGAGTAAATACTGGTTATCAGGATAATGGTCTGGTTGTCTACATGCTTTTATTTTTCCTTTTAATTATGAACAAATGTTGAATTTAGCAGCAGATGAATAATTCTCTCAGAATGTAAGTCGTTTTCGTTTAAATTTTTTTTTTTGGCTTTAGATATTTTTTTTTTACTTTCTTTGGGTTTCTATATGACTTGTTTATTAATAGCCCAGGCCTACTCCAATTAAGAATAACGCTGTTGTGAGTAGAAAAGAATGTAAATTCTGTGATACTTACACAAGAAACACAAAATCGCAACAGTTATTCAAATGCAAGCAGTTATAGTTCTGAAAAACAGTTTATGGAACTTGAACCTGCAAATACCAATGAAAATCATATAGAAAGGGAGTTATATATGGTTTATAGCTGTCAAACTTTCCTTAAACTAAGACGATCTGATAAGAATGGATTTCTAGCTTTTACTATAATTATAATTTAATATTTTCCACTGTTATTACCTGAAAACCTGTTGTTTAAAATATGTAGGATGGTTTGATTATAGGAAAAAGTTGAAATTTTCAAAATGAGAAGGAATACGGTCTTCAGTAGTGAGGATATAGCTGCTGAGTGATTGGCTCACTGATTTCTAACTAGCATTTACGGTCTAGAATTCGGTTGAGCTTTTGCCATTATAAAAGTCCATCGATCCAGTAACAAAAATAATTTGATAATCTGTAACATACAGAAAGTTAGGACAGAATTTTACAGCTTGGAAAGGGCTAAGGTCTGACCTAAACCTAAGTGGAAGGGGGGGGGTACGTAGAGACTAAGTGGAGAAAGAACAGTAATCTAAGTAAAGGAAGGGAACTGGAGTGGACATGCATTTTCATGAAATAGGAAAAAAACTAATTTGGAAGAAATAAACCTGTGCATTGAAACAGTAAAACAGACGGTTAGATGAAAAAGATGTGTCTTAAAAGAAACTTGAAAAGAAGAGCGTGAAAGAAGAGTTTAAACTTATTTTCTATGGCTCCCCATTTTCTGACTCAAATCAAAATCCTAGTGAGGAGAAATTGAAAAGCAGGAGTAGTCACAAAAGCCAGATCAAAACTTTTACTATAATTTAAGATTGAAGTCAACCTGAGAATTTAGGTTAATGCATTGTAGTGTCAGAGATGAAAAGGTAGGGATAGAAATAAAACAACCTGAAAAAGAATTCACAGCTTTGGCAATTTATGGCTTTTGGGTTTGAGAAAGATGGTCAGAGATGAATCTGAAAATACTTACGGTATTTTTTACTAATTTCTGATGTATATTTTAGGAAAGTCATTCAGCATGCCCATTATACACATCTAGTGAAAGAGGAGAGAAAATACGGTTTGACATGCCCCGTAACTCTGCTCATGGATCAGGTTTGTAGTCATAGACTTGCTTAAAAAATAAAAACAAAACACAAGTTAATTACTGAAATACTACTGTGAAATTTCATCTAAAGGGATTATATATTTTAAGTCATACCAGTATTCAATTTACTTAATGTCAAAATGAAAATAAGGAACTACATAGAATTTAACGCACAGTTGCCTAAAACAAAGTAAATAATCGAAACAAAGGCTTTTTTCATAAAAACAAGAAAATATTAAGTATTTTACATCAAGACTGTAGCACTATTATGTTTTAATTGTTCCCAAGGCCCTACATCCCATCTTAGTCGCAAACGAATGTACATAGAAGATAATCTAATTAATCCCTACGAAGTAGGATTGGAAGAGGAAGAATTAAGAGCAAACTTCCTTGCCAAAAAACTATCTAAAATGGAAGCTGCAGCTCATCACACTGACAAAGGTATGTAGGTCATGTGCCTATGTCAAAATGCAATTGTTTTGGAAGGTAGTTTCTTCGATCTTGAATGATTCCAGCCACAAAACAAATCCCTTTGTAAAGACATCTTTGGTTAAGTCCAAGGAGGATGATGCTTCATCACGAAGTTCACTTTATGTGCATCACGTAGTAAGGGTCTTTTTTACTCATAAACATCCCTCATCTTTCTATCACCGATTACCTCATATAAGTTTTACTAGAGTATGAATTTATTTGCTTGGGTTAATAACTCGTTTTCAGTACTTCAATGTTAAAAAAAAAATCCAAAAATGTTCCATTTTAATGTACCATTACTGCCTTAATCCCCATGTCAAATGGGTTTTTATAAATCAAAATATTTTTAAATTAAAAAATTAATGAGGTCTGCCTTTGATTTCATAATCCTGAGATTGCACATAGAATCTGAAAATAAGATAGATTTGGTTTCCAGCCTCATGACCAGTTAAGTCTAAATTTGTAAGAATACATATTTTAACTTTGGCTGATTGTCTTCATTTTTTCAGGATCTGAAAGTGTATCTTTGTTATCAACAAATGCCTTTTCTATTTCTGGGGAGAACCGGAAACCTGAAATTTCACGTGTAGACATGTGTGAAGAATTTAATACAGAATTTGGAAAGGAATTAAATGTGAGTTATTCTTTAAATTGTGACTTATACCCAAAAATATGATAATATGCCACACTTTCTACCAAACTACCAGCCTGTTTAATCCTTTGACAACAACTTCGTCATGTACTCGTGGAAAATTGGAATGATTCTGAGGTGAAAGCCTTATCTCATGAGCGAGTTTTTCCTCTAAAATCTGTGCATTATCCCTATTCTTTTTCTACGGGTTCTTTCTTTGTCCTATTTTCCTTTTTAATTTGTTTAACATTATGATTTTTCTATGCCTTTTCTTTTTCTGTCTTTTCATGCCTCTTTTACTATATTTTAGATCTCACAGAGGTGACCGCTAGTGAGGCCCTGGGAAAGAAGATAAGCGACCCAGGCCAGAGAAGCAAACCCCATTTCACTTGGTTCTCCCAGCTGTGTGTGTAGGTGGCCTTCATCACTGAGGTGCCATGTGCTCATGTCTGCACAACTACTCTCTCAAACAATGTTTAGTTTCTAATGTTTGCTCCACCCATCTCTTTTTCTTGCATGCCTATATTTACAATAGTTCTATTTGCCCTCCTGTTAATAAACTATATTTTTTCTGCACAGGTTTTCAGCCCTGTCTCTTCCTTGCCTTTTTCTTCTATTTGGGAGTAAAATCTGAAATTAAGATTCTATATATTTATTTTGTTTTTATTTATCCAAGGTTGACCTAGTCTAAACCGAGAAGCCCTAATTCACATATTCTGTTATGCGTCTGTGGCTGGATGTGAATAGATGTTTTGTGAAGAATGATAGTAAATAATTCTGAGTATAACTTTTAGGCTGTGTTCCTGAAGAGAATTATAATTACTCACATTTTTCTAAAATATTGTAGAGTGTGGTGTCCTTATGAAAATATTACCATCTCACCCCTTAGGCAAAGCCTTCCTGAAGGAACCAGACCCTGCTCTGCCTGAGCTTGCCTATTAACACTTCGCTGAGTTTTTAATTTTTCACTTTTCTAAGTTACATTTAAAGGCTTTGTTCTTAACATAGTCTTGGTTACCTTATTATTTTGTAAATAATGAGTATTTTTCAGGTCCACGAAAAATTGATAGATTGTTTTTCTAAGCAGTCTTTGAAAACAGCTCAACACCATCTGAAAACAATGACTCATAAGATTCAGGAATACAGGTGTGTAATAAAACCCTTCTGAATGCTGTATGTTCTGAGTCCTATAGTTTTTAAAATAATCTTACTTTGTTTCTTTAATAGGACCAAAAAACTTGATAAATTCCAATTCAGCATCATACGGGAGCTGGAGAATTTTGAAGAAGATGCACAGTCTTTAAAAGATTTGGAGAAGGAATTTGTGGTTTGTGCTTTTAAGAATTTAACAATTTTTTAAATTTTAAAACCTCATTTTTAAAGAGCTACATTCAGGAAAACCTCTGTTGACCTTCTGTGTTTAGTGTTTCATATAAACACCCTTAAGTTACAGACTTAAGTTTATGATGAATACCTTTGAGAATAAGGGAGACATCGTGAGAGATTTTACTTGCACTATTTATCTGAAAACTGAGAGTATGACATGTGGAACATTCTTAGCATATAGCCAAGTGGTTTATTTAAATTAGACATAATGGAAATATAGTAAATTCTTCCGTCAAGTTTGAATTTTTAATCATATTAAAGTGTAACTATATTTTGTATTTTAAAATTTAGGACTTTTGGGAAAAGACATTTCAGAAGCTCGGTACCTATCAAAAAAATGAACTGGAGAGGTTGGTATGACATTTTTAATGACTAGAATCTATAAAATTCTATTTAAATTAGTAGGATTATATTATTTAAAATTTTTAATTAAATGTGCTATATCAATTTAATCTGAATTCCTCACAAAGGTAACTTTTCATTATTTTACTTGTTAGGCTTCACTTTCTGAAAGCTTCATTGGATAAAAATGTCTTCTACAGCCCTAATCGTGAAAAAACTATTTGTACATCTGAGGTATCAATTTCATATTGTTATATAATTTCTCAATAGTAGTTTGTCTAACGTGTCTTCTGCTATGAGCATTTTATAGTAAATTTCATGGGGAAAATATATTTATTTTACAGATGTATTTCATGAAAGAAAACATGAAAAAGCTGCAAGCCATGCTTCTTAAGGAAATGGTAAAATGTTTAGCTTGGGTTTTTCAAATGGAATAATCTATAGTGCTTTTGTAAGGGGAAATTCTTTCACAGTTTTTTCTTCTTTCTTTTTGGATAGAGGAGATTGTTTTAGTCCAGTGACTTAGTTATTTAAATTAGAATCATGGAAGCATCTTTATAGTAAAATAGGGGTGATCTAAATAATGAGTCCCTCCTAAAGAAAAAAAAAATCAACTGGAAATTTAAAAATGAACTAGAAGAATGATTTCTGTGCACTGCTGCTGAACTGCGTCCTGCCGAGTTCTCAGGAAGAAGGGGTGTCAGGGCAGATCTACTGGAAACAGGACTTCATTTATAGGGGAAAGTAGTGGACTTTGCAAAGGTCTTCTAGCCAGCAGAGGCTTTGGCAGGGGAAGTACCCTTTGTGGGGTCTGCGGGCACTGCTCGTGCGACCGTGTCTTCGGTGTTTTCTCCAAGAGGGGAGGCATTCTCATGTCCACTTTGGTGCAGTCTTTGTAGGCAGGATCTGTTCGTATACTTGATAACATTTTCCGAGAACCTCAGTCCTGGGACAGCTGGAGATCCAGATGCGTGGCTGAGCCAGTTCAGCTTGAAGCAGACATGCCAGTCAACCCGACTGAGCACTGTGCAAATTGTTCTCTAGACTATAGTTTACTTGTCCTCTGAAATAGCAAATCTAAATGTCATTGATTTGGGATTTAAAAGACTAAAGGTCTTCTCTCAGTGGATCATCTCGATGATCAGTGATGATCACAGAATTCTGTGGTTATCTAGGAACTGACCCTGTGGGATTAGACGGCGTGAGCACTGATACGGGATAGCTTTATGGGAGGGGCTGTTTGGAAATGAATCCTTGCTAGCTGAGTTTCTTTCTATTTTGATGGTTTTACAATGATAATTTAAAATGTAATTTCTTTTTCTTGGCCATAGCAAGAAGAGGAGCTTCTTAATGTACGCAAAGGACTGCTGTCATTATTCATGGCTCGTGGGAAGTGTTAGTGTGTGATATCTAGTTGTTAACCAAGTTTTATCCAATGACTCTGTATATAACCAAAAATACCAGAGTAGCCCCACAAAGAGAAAAATACATGTCACCCAACAAGAATACCTTTGACCTTTGAACTCAAGTATATGTCTTATGGATGAGAAAAAACCATTATAACATGACTCTAAGCCCAAAAAACTTGTCTACACAATGCCACTCTTTTTTTAGAGAGACAATTTTGGGGAACCAAACAGTAAAAAGAATTGGCTTCTTATTGTAGTAATATTTGCATTAGACAAATATTACTGAGTTAACTAAACCACTTACAAAACAAGTTTAATAAGCCAAAATTTATATAAAGTGAATATAGTTTGGACTAAACGATAAAGTATTATTAGTTTACTAGTTCAGAAGATCTACAAATAATAAAAATGTAAGCATGCTTAGAAGTCTTTGATTTCCAGCGTTTCCCTGAGTGTAAGTTGGTATTGCAGCACGCTGTTGGAGGTACAGTTATTCAATTATGGCTCCAGTATTAGAAGGCACAACATAGCCTGAAATAGTCACTATATTTTAGTTCTAGGTAGAAGTCTTAACTCATAGCAGGCTGTTATTAAACTCCTATTCCTGGTAATAGTAATTTGATAGATTGATTTATAAAAATGAATACAAATGTAGTTTGCTGTAAGTGTATAGTAAAGTTGAAATAAATGCTGTGTCACTTGGATAACTATTCTAAAACTATTTTGTAAATCGGTTTCCTATTTTACAAATCCTGGGTCAAACAAAACCTCCCTCTCCAATCAGGTATTCAAAGCATAACAATACTGAGCAGCCTTAGATGCCTCACTAACCTGCTTAACGGGAGTTGGAGGGCTTGAATCCTACCAGGATTTCAATTCCGTGGTAAAAGTGGTTTCTTAGCTTTATTCAGTCATTAACATCAGTAAGATTTAGTGACAAGGTGGTGGGAATGCTATTTCAAGGGACAGTGACAACTCTAAAGACGTCTCAGGAGTTGCAAGTCTGCTTTGCCCTGTAAGACTGTTAGAACCGTATCATGACATTAAAAATGAAGAAAGCGCTCAAATCAATAACCCAACTTTATATTTTAAAGAACTAGGAAAAGATCAAACTATGCCCTAAGTTGTCAGAAGGAAGAAAATAATAAAGATTACAGTGTAGATAAAATAAAAAAACAAAACAGAAAATAAAACCAAAAGTGGGTTCTTTGAAATGGTCAAGAAAATTGATAAACCATTAGTTAGGCTAAGACTAACAGATAGAAGATTAAATCCCTTATGAATATATATGAAAAATTTCCTCAACAAAATACAGCATATTTAAAGGAATAAATTTAACAAAAGAGGGACAAGATTTGTACAGCAGGATATCGAATAACATCATTTCATTAAACATTGTTTCATTTTAACAATGACATCCTGCAGGAACTTAACTCATATACCAATTAGCCTGTGTTAAAACTGGTTTCATTATACCGCGTTTCGCTTAAGGTCACAACCTAATTGATGACATTAAGTGATGGTTTACTGTACACTGAAAACCACAAAACATTGTTGAAAGAAATTAAAGAAGACATAAGTGGAAAGACATCCCATGGTCATCAGTTGCAAGACTTAATGTTGTTAAAACAGCAGTACTCCCTGAAGCAAGCTATAGATTTAATGCAATCAATCCCAATCCAAACTCCCAATGGCCTTTTTGTGAAATGAAAAAGCCATTCCTAAAAGTCATATAGAAATAGAAGAGAACCCTACATAGCAAAATGATCTTGAGAAAATAATAAAGTTGAAGGACTTATACTTCCCAATTTAATACTACAAAGCTAAATTAACCAAAACAGTGTGTGGTAGCTCTATAAGGATAGATATACTGACCAATGGAATAGAATTGGGAGTCCAGGGATAAACCTGTTTTTCTATGGTCAATTGAATTTCATCAAAGGTGCCAAGACTCATTTGATGAGGAAAGAATAGTCTCTTCAACAAATGGTTTGGGGACAGCTGGATAGCCACATGCAAAATAATAAGGTTAGAACCTTACCTTCCACCATATAGAAAAATGAACTCTAAATGGATCAAAAACTTAGGAAAAAACTTAGAAGTAAATCTTCATAACCTTAGATTTGGCATCCAGATTCATAAACATAACACCAAAAGTACCAGTGACAACGGAAAAAAGAAAGGTGAATTCACCAAAATTGTAAAAAAAACTTTTGTACATCACTGTATGACTCAGCAAAGAGTTTACAGTGAGGTTGAAATTTGAAGCATTTGGTGTTAAAATTTTTTAAGCTTATTTATAAACAATTTAGCTGTTTGAGTTTGTTCTGTGTAATTCATTTTTAACATTTCCTATTATATATTTAAACTTTAAAAAAATAATTTCAGAGCAGGAGTAGGCAAACTGTCTTAAGAGCCATGCAGTAAGTGTTTAAGGCTTTTAGGTCAAAAGGTAAAGTTGAGGATATCATGTAGGTACTTGTATAAACAGCAAATGTAACCATTCAAAAATGTAAGAATCATTAATGCTTGCAGGCCATTAAAAAACAAAAAAGTGGGCCAGATTTGGTTTATGAGCTGTAGTTTGCAAGACCCTGAGTTTAGAAGAAAAATTTTAAAGATAAGATCTCTGTTCTTGTTATAAAATTTATTTCTCATCTTACTATATAACAGAGATAGTGATTTAAATCAATTTCGCATTAGCAGAGGCTAAAGATAGTTAATCAACTAATATAGCTAACACTTCTTGATTTTTGTATTTTTTTTTATTTTTCCTTTTAATTTATTGGGGTGACAATTGTTAGTAAAATTACATAGATTTCAGGTGGATTTTTCTATTTTAAACGTATTAAAAATAAATGATCATTGTAGCTAATGACTTATATTTCTTACCTGGATCACAGTTTAACAGCATGTTGGTAGAGGTTTTCCACACTTCCTCAACAGAGTGGGGCTGTAAAGTATTAACTGTTCTGTTCTAGAAGAATATATGAAAAAGGACATAAAAGAGAAAAAAATGTGCAGTATTAGTACAGCCAGGCAAAAACTTAAATACTAAACTCTGCAGCCTTCCTACCAAGACCTAAACACCCCCACCTCCTGACACTGGATGCCCAGCAAGTCCAGTGATTGTGTGATTGCCTGTTCTCCACCACTTAACTTGAGCTTGAGTTGGCATCTGCAGTGACCAACTCTGCCCACGCCGAACTCAGGGACTAGTGTAACGCTCCACAGCTGCAGAGGTTGTTCCTCAGCCACTCTGTCCCCACCACCTGTCAGCAGCTAACCAGTGACACGTATTGCACATAAATTCATACTCAGTTCTCAGTTCCTTACCCTCTGGAGTTGAATGAGTATGGAAGGAATCATAAATGCTATGAGTAAACAACTAAAGTAGAATTTTGAGCAAAATAACATACCAGGAAATAAGTTGGAATGTCAAAATTGGAGCAGATGTTATGGTTCCTGAGACCGCTTTGTGTCACACGAGGGGTTACCAGTATAACACCAAGTCCTCTGGGTGGAAAGCAGGAGCTGGATGGAGGTGGACACCGGATTCCTAGGGTGCATGCCTGGATCGTGGTTTTCAGTATACGTATCTTTGAAAAGGGAGAAAAAACTGCATTTAGAAAATAATATAGCTTATTTTCAGCTTCAAAAATGTTTAGCATATATGCCATATCCAAATTCCCTACCATTGCTTATTGCCAAGAAAATGTGATTTTTAAAGAATTTCCCTGTTCACATCTAAGGAGATTTATAATTGATATTAGAGACTTAAAAGTAATTTATTACTCTAAACATAAAATACCGTTCTATTTTCAGAGCTATGGGACTGATAAGTGGGACCTTTTCCATTGTTCATTCTAGCGCAACATTGTCTAACTATGAACTAGTAATATGTCCCTAATATCATCAGTATCAGTAAGTTTACAGAAAAATAAACATGTAATTTATATTAATTTAATGTCGAAAATATTTTCATATGTCAAGTGTGACTTTCAATATGTTCAGTTTCTTCTGAGTAACTTCTGAAATGTTCCATATGAAAAAAAAGTCTCTGCAAAAACACTGGATAAATGAGTATTGGACTCATGTGGGACTCACAGTTTTACCAGTACAATCAGCATTTTGCATTTCTGGACTTGAATGTGTTGTTGAGGAGCTGCGGGCAGGTAGCTGAGAATTTTTTCACCTCCCATATATAATAGAATTTAGGCTTGTAATTACTATGCATGTCCACAAGGTGGACCTCTTGATTTTAGGTGTTTTTTTAACCCATTTCAATTGTCCAAAAATCACTCATGTAATTTCAGAGTACCTTTCAATTTTCATAAAGTCATGTCATATACTGTTTCCCCTATCACAGTGGCTTAAAACTTAATGAATGCTCCAGAAGTGATTTAATATAATTGTCTCTCAGAAAATTACTCCTTAAGTTTTCTTAAACTTTTAAACTTCTTGAAAACAATTTAATGGCTTAATATTCATTGTTACTTTAATAGTTAATCATATTTCATTTTATGAAAATAGAGCAAATGAATTGTTATGTCAATGCATAAAAACCTCATTAATGATCACTACTAGTAATGAATTCTGATAATTCAGATATTGTATTTGGTATTGAATAAGAAGGCAGAAATCGCTTTTTTTCTAAGTCTTCGGGCTCTTAAAGATAGAAACTTGCTCTTCAAATTCATACAACATAGGTGAATTTATATAATAATACTGTATATCACCGTGCCATGTGGTTTGTGAACTGCTTTTTAATTTCGTTCCTCCCGCGAGGAGGATTTTGCAGCACTTACCTGTCACAGGACTGTGTACGCAGGTGCAGAGGACGTGTAGTCGGTTATCAGCTTTAGTTTATGTCTTAACCACTATACTACTTGATAAGAACATGAAATAGGGAAATACAATTTAGAGTACTGGTATATGATTAATAAAAATACAATGGTAGTAGTTAGATACTATTGCTAAAAATTTTGATTACAATGAAAATGTCTCCTGGTTCTATGAGATTTTAAAACCCTTGAGACTGGACCAAACCAAACCCCCCTTCAGGGATCCTGTACTTTGTCTTAATTTTTAATTTTACTTGTCCATCAATTATGGGACTTGACTTGGACAAAAAAACCTAACCAGGGGCCCCTCTACCGGGTCACTCACCGAAGGCACATTGAGTTATTTTCTAAGCAGTACCGATTCTTTCTGCTTTGGGGGCCAGGATGGTTTCCAGAACGGAAGCACCCACTCCTTTCTTTGGTTCATAGTAAATATATGGATATTTCTATGTGAGGGAGATGGAAGTCTTAGTTTTAAATAATTTGGGCTCCAATTCATATTTTAAATAGAATAAAATACAGAATAGGGAGCTGCTAATATATAGCTTAAAATAGAGAAAAAAATCTTTAGTGTTTTCGAGGTTGATTGGCCACAAAAAATGGATTATGAATAGAGTACATATATAGATCTTATATATTAAATATACAATATACACATAAATGTTTATAAAATTAAGGAACTGCCTTCCAGTTAGAAAGAGTTTAGATAGCTCATTTCATAGACGGAGAAATTGAGGCTGAGAGAAGTCAAACAACTCACTGTAGGTTACACAGTAAGGAAGAGAGACAGCTGGACTTTTTCTATCATAACGGTGATTTCTATTCAAGACTCTAATTCAACTAACACCTAGGCTTGAGCATAGGCCCTTGGGACAAAGTGCTACCACAGGGATGAGCAATTTTCATGGGCGCCGGGCCCACTGATGTCTTTACAGACTGGGAAGCAGTGAGGTAGTATGTGTGGAAGAGGTCACACAGCACACTGAGTTGGCCCAGGCCACCTGGCAGCTGCACCAAGGCTCACACGGCTCCGATACATCGACGTGCTGGGCGCTGCGCTGATACTTTATCCCCGGTATTTCATCTAGAAACCACAGCAATGTCGGGAGGCAGAGACAGAAGCTCTCCCGCAGAGAAAATCGATACCTGCTGCATGGCGCCCACCTGGGGTTCCAGCCCCCGGGGCCACGAGCCCCAGGCCACGGAGCCAGCGAGGGGAGGCCTGTCTGGAGAGGACACTCATTCAGAGGCCACATAAAAGTACCTTTCGAGGACCATGTATTTTTATTTCACTGATGGTCCACTTGGAGCCTAGATGACTTGTTACCTTCGTGCTGAGTAAATGTCCTCCTTACAGTCTCCACTCCATCTCAACCTTTGTCTCTAAGAACAGTTTTTAATCATGTTCGTAAATGTGAACCTAAAAATACCCTTAAAAAGCATAATTGTCATCTTGGCAGAATTTTTCAATAAGTTAGTACTTCTAGGTTCATTACTCAGTGATACATAAATTTAAGGTGGAAAAGATCAGCTGATTTTCCAAGGCACAAACCATATATACTAACATAATTTACAAAACAAAACAAAACACAAGAAGCTGCAATCCTCTTTTCTGGATTCTGGTTGCTCAAAAATCATAAAACCTGACTCGTTTCCTAGAACCCTATGCTAACAAATCTCTTCTCCCACCCCCCCAAGAAAATAGCCCAGGTTGATTTCCTGCAATAAGTAGTCATTTAATTAAAGAACAAAAGTAACAGGAATCAAAATGCTGCAGCTGTATTTTTTTGTTAGACATTATATAAAAAACGAAAAAGTATAATACAGTAAATCATTTTCTGTAACATGAACTTAAAGAGTTCGCAAATTAATCATGATCCGAATAAAAGTGTCTTTTCAACATAACACTGAATGACATTGTGTCGTCACATGTCCCTCACGTCAGCGGCCGTGGAGTGGTGAGCGCGCCCTCAGTCATACTGCAGAACTGGCAAACAAGCTTGAAAGGCAGTTTTCTCCTGGCAGAGTGACTCTGGGTCTTAACTGTCCCCAACAGTTCACTCAGCAGACACCAGACAGTGAGTGTGCCCTCTGGTTTGTCCTCTTACGGCTCAGTGCGGCCATGTTGTCACCTGTGTGTGATCCTGCGCCTCTCACAAACACAGCAGGTGGCCTCGAGCCGAACTTCAGGAAAGTTCCCTGACGAATGCTCAGTGTTGGTATCAAAAATTAAACGCAAATTCTTCTCAGAAGAAAATCTCTATGGCCTGTGGAATCTAGAAATTATTTTGAAAAAATAAGGTTATACATTTCTAAGTTAAAACTTCCAAAACCATCCACAAATAAATCTGTTGCTATTAAAAGCTGCTTATAAGTCCAACCTGTAAAACTGAACACTGGTTAAAGTAGAGCACAGCCTCGCAGGGCTCCTAAGGGGCCCAGAAAGCAGTTATAGCCTGAATTCTTAAAACTACCTAAAACTTGGTTTGGAAGCTGTTAGTTAAACCTTGCAGTATCCCAGAAAGCTGGGGCTTTGCTGAATCAGTAGTAATGAATGGATGAAACAAATTATTGCAAACTAGTAAAGTTAATGATTTTGCTTTTGTAGAGCTGGTAATGTGTTCATGGTATCATTTAATAAACTTAAGAAAATCTCGTATGACTAAAAATATTGGTCTTTTGAAAACTGACAGCAGGTGCAAAAATGTGGTGGTATGAAAATCTTAATTATTTCCTGATGCCCAACTTTGGGGCTCACTCTTAAAATTCTGCCATGTAAGACAGCTATCAAGGACGTAAGAGAGAAAATGCATATCTTTAGTCAACATCTCTTTTAATAACGTATAATAGGAAAACAAATATTTTGACATTACCATACATAGAATATGTAGTAATTATATCCTTTTTTCTTCACACAGAGTGAACATTAAAATAACTTTGAACCTTTTACTGGAGAATGTTGATTTCCTAAACATTTTTGAGTGTTTTGAACAATCAAAAATAAAATGATCCATTCCCTCCCAATGTACGCCAGTCACAGGGGAAGGGAAACCTTAAAAATTTTACACTATTTACTTGCATCGTTTTCTCCTGCCTTTCCAGCCTCCTCTTCTGCCCTTGATACATTCATCCTAAACTGTCTTGCACGATGGAATTCTGGGGTTCCTGGTTTTTGTCCCTACACTGAGCTTACAGAGTAGATCTTTTAAATAACCATTGTTGTGGTCACTTTGTGACAGAGAGACAAGGAAAGGAATCCATCATTTTAGTTGAAAGCAGGGTTTCCTTTCTCTGTATTCGAGGCTTGAGCATCTTTAGACCAAGGGAGAAATGACAAAGCAATAGGACGCAGGCATCCTGCGTCACCTCACCCCTCTGGGAGGCAAGGTATATGAGAACTGCAGGGAGTATTACTTGTCTTGGCTCTGGACAGGAGCGGGGAATGCTGAACAAATACACAACCACGTGAGCAAAGGGACGTAAGTCTTCCCACTGCGTCATCAACAAGAACGCCTGTGTCATCTTTGCTTATGTCACATGGACACAGATTCACGTTGGTGGGAAACGTCTTGATTCCGGAAGGACTGACCAATATATTCCCAGTGGAACATAAACGCCATAAAGATGGAACCCGTCTTGATCTCATCCCACAGTTGTTTTCTCAGCACCTAGAATGGTGCCTGACACACAGTAGGTACTCAAAATATTTGCTGAGGAAACAAATGTTCTTTGAGCTTTGGGAAGCGTTAGTTTGTGCTAAAGGTGTGAATATAAATGTAAATGAGACAGGAAAACGTAACTGGGAGGGAGAGTAATTACACAGAACTCCCCTAAACCCGGGCGTCCTAGAAACTGGGAGACTTGTGAATATTAGAGAAAGGGAGTGAAATGTACAGGCTCGTCACTTTCATGCTGTGAGGGTAATTTTCTGAAATGTGCATCAACTACTTAAAAACACCAATGACTGTGCAGTACTGTCCTACATAATCGACTTTGACCAAGCCCTAGGAGAAACCACGGGAACGAACCCCACTTTTAATTGGGGAGCATTCTGTCTGATAAAGACAGCTGTCTGCAGAAATACTGAATTTGTTTACCTGGATACATAGTTCTTCATGGCAATTTTCTTTAATAAATAAATACCACATAATAAGCATCATGAAATCCATACCAATAGAAATCTGACCTTGTCAAATGCTTGCTTGATGCGTGCACCTCCATCTCATTACTTTTGTATTCATTTAGTTCTTTGCGGATTGCTGCCTGCAATGTAAAAAAACATCACGTCATTTTACAGGACATCAAAAAGTTGACATAGAAAATTAGTAACCATAGGTATGGATTAACACCCATTCCTAATACTGACTTCCGTTATTTTTTATAATATATTTCAAAAAAGAAAAAGAAGCACAACTTTTTGCTCACCGTTTAGACTCTTGCTCACCCTCACGGCCCGACCAAGCTAGTGCACAGCCAGTGCTATGGATGTGCTTGGCGAATTTATTTGCTGGGCTGGGGGAGGAAGACACGCGTCCCCACAATACAAATCAGATGGACCAAGCTTGTCCTTAGGGTGCTTAGAAAGTAGGACCACCAAAGTGATGAGTCAAGTTCAGCTTTTGGTAAACTGGGAATTTCACAATTAGGTAATCCAGAGAGATTACCTAACTTCAGCACATACTTGTTTTGTACCATTGGAAAAACAACATGGTCATTGCATGCGCGTGAGATGTGCGTCAAAGTCTTGTCTGTTTTTCGGGGCTGGCCCTGCTCCAGCTTCCCCAGGCCCACTCTTCATGTACTTCTCTCTCAGAGAACCCCCCACCCCGGCCAGGAGAGCCGAGATCATCAGACACAGCGTCTGGGACAAGGAAAGGCTTTGAGTGGAAAGATTGGGGGGAGTCTGACTCCAGTGATACCCTTTCTGCTCCCCTTGTGACCACGCTCCTCCAAGCACATCGCCGACCCTGCTAACCAGGAGTCAGTCCCACCCCGACACGTCTGCGTTTCTCCATGTTGGTGCAGTGTCCTTGTGCATTTATTTATAACTCACGGATTCATTCTCAGCAAGAGTGAGGTACACTTAGCCATTTCAGCAAACCCACTGGCTGAATGTATTATATTCTCTTCCTAAAGGCTTCAAGAGTTCTGAAAAATCGCCAGAGGCAGGAAGGTATGATCGAAAGACTGCAGACACACACTTCTGGGTTTAAATCCCCCCAGACGACCAATTTTGACCACCAACAAGACCTTAGCGTCTCTGAGCCTTTGCAAGTCATCTGAGAGCATCTCAGGGATTTTTCCCCCTTTCTTGAGGATTAAATGAAATAACTGACAGGCTGGGTTCAGGATGGGGCCGACTAGGGACTCAGTGAGTGTTAACTCCCTCTGCTTCACCCCTTAGCTTCTGGGACCCACTGCTGCCTCGGTCTCCCGCCTCTGACCATTCCATTCAGACTTCTCAGGAGGGTCCCGGAGGCACCTGGGCTGGAGTCCAGGTCAGACTCCAGAGTCAACTGTGCACTGCTTTCCTGAGCAGTGAGGCTCTCTGCCACTCATCTCTGTCCCTACTGTAGCTCTGGCTTTAACGTACGCCATCTACTCTCTTTTTGCCAGCTTCTCCTACTTCTGATTCGCCGCCCGACTAGGTTCCTCACCTTGCACATTCCTGGCACTTTGGACCGGATAACTCTCTGTCGTGGGCGTTTCCTATGCATTGTGGGGTGTTAGCATCCCTGGGCTCCACCCTCTAGATACCCCCGCCGGCGACAACCAAAAGTGTCTCCCGACATGGCCAAATGTCCCGAGGGGCAAAACTGTCCCCTCGTTGAAATCACGATCCTGACCCTGGATCGTTATCTTTGTGAAACCAACATGGGGTCAAGGCATAGCCTTAATTTGAACAGCTGATGGCACCCACTGCTAAGGGCAGACTTCCTGGCACGACCTGGTTTGCCGTATGTCCCAGTACTGTAGCCGTGACCAGCACGGACAGGCCAGCTTTGCACCTTGTCTGCCGCCGACAGTCTCGTCCAGGGCTTGTCGGCTCGTCTGTCGTAGTCCTGTGCTTTTGCCACCTCCACGTAATCGCTGAATCGTATCAGAATTTTTCTGTCTCGCAGCTCATCCACTGTGGGTCTCTGAGTAAGCTACAATCAAAGAGCATCGCATTAGGGAGCACTGGACGAACGAGCTTTCTTAACGTCCTCTAAGCAAACCGTGTATTTCCAGAAATAAACGTAAAACTGAAACTGTGAGGCACACCCCTGCCGTACGTAATGCCGAATGTGAAGGGCTTGAATCATACACTCTTGTTCCGTCTCAGCAGGACGGCCCTGTACACAGCACAGGCTCAAGGAAACGCGGATGAATTAACTTAGAACCCACTTTACGGCAGCAGCTGCTGCTTTTCAATTGCCATTAGATAAGCTTTTTAAAACGGGGACAGATCAAGTTCAAATGCTAACTACTGCTCGTGGTCCTACGTCGAGCTCCAGGAGGATCGTCTCTTCATTTCAAGTAGCACAGGCTTTATTACTATGAGCACAGTGGAGACACCAGAACACTTGAGTTTAGAGATGGTCAGGGCTTCCAAAGTAGCTCAAAGTGCATGGAGCTGCTGCCTGCGCGGGTACCAGCCATAGTAAGTTCTAGCAACCCGAGTCCCGCACACCAACTCTTAGAGCTAATGAAGTTTTCTGCAGCAGAAGCTTCCAGATCAATTGAAGGTGACCGAATTGTCTAAAAGGTAACCAAAAGACTGATACCTAGGTATGCATGCTTAGGCATTGTATAAAGACCCCAAATAAAAGGAGGAAATGCCCGGTCAACACCTGGCTTCCTGGGAATAAAGGGAAATGGCTTCTGGATGGTACTGCCACACCACGCCACTCCTGTGCTGGGGAGGAACCTGTCGGAGGCATGGCTGAGTCTCACGGCACTGTTTTTCGAGTGTTTGGGGAGTGAGTTCACTGTTGGCCCGGAAATCACTGCTCAGGGTCACAGAGAGATGTCTCGCATCTCCATCCTACTTGCTACAGAACCATCTCTTCTCTCATCCCCTTTGCCCCTTAATATTCAGGAAATGAGATGCTTAAATTATAGTACCTTTCTTGTCAACCTTTGCTTGATTTCTCTTCTTTCTTCCTGCTCTGTCTGATCATTCCTTTCTGTGAAAGATGAAAACAAAAGCAGAGGGGGCAGGTTGAGACTTTCTTCTCTGTAGCGGGGGTGCACTCAGGATGTCCCTATTTCTGAGCTGTATGTGGGCTGTCACCTGGAGGTGACACTTCTTTCCGTGTCACAATTTGTTTTCCCCACTGTGCCAGTCACTGCTCTCCCTGTCACACAGAAGTATTTGGAAGGGAAGCTCTGTCATAGTCCCATCTGCTGGCCCTTCTCTAGGCCACCCATAACCACACCGATGGCTGCTGTGCATTTATTTTCAGGAGAAACAGAAAACAGACCTCTCTCGTCTCCAATCGAATGTCTTACCTCTATGTGTGTATTTACCTCTGGGAACATAGATGGCAAACAACCACAGGTACATTGGGATCCGTTTTATATAATACGTATGTTCAGATATACATAAGAATGAATATTCACAGAACGGTCACTGCTTGCTT
The DNA here is from genome assembly GCF_004115265.2 of Rhinolophus ferrumequinum. NCBI lineage: Eukaryota > Metazoa > Chordata > Mammalia > Chiroptera > Rhinolophidae > Rhinolophus > Rhinolophus ferrumequinum. The sequence goes on from NC_046306.1 coordinate 2,773,156, forward strand.
TCCCCCCCATTTAATAGGTATACATCCTTTCAGCCAACCACCATAAGATCAAAAACACCCTGTTCCGATTCTGGCCCGGAATTGATATTTTCGGGGACTATTTCCAGTGCAGACACTCAGGAGCCCAGGGGACTGTGTGGCAGGAGAAAGAACACAGACACGATGTGCCTTAGCGGGGCTGCGTCTCTCACCCAGTCGGGCTTTGCCTGGTGAGTTGTGACTGAACCTCCAAGCCGTGCTCACACCTACACTCGGGAGCTAAAAATAGAGCAGAACGCCGAGATGCAGCGTAAAATCCGTCCTGGCCCTAGGATACGAGATAATGAAAGCCCTATTTCTAGTGTTCTGCTGCTAAATAAAGCCTCGGTGCCCTGACCTGACGAAACACACTTCCATCCCTGGGAAGGGCTCCTGCCTCAGCACTCCTAGGGCCCGGGAGGGAAATCCTGCTGCTTGCACCTCACACAGTTTCACACTATCTGCCTTTACGGAAAACATTTCAAACATCCATGCGCCTTGGACTGGGTGCGGGGGTGTTTCATATACCAGCCCTTGCTCTCTCTCAGCAATTTTGTGTTTTCTTTAAAAAAGATTCATCGCATTTTAGAAAAGGAGATGAAACCCAATTAAGCTCTTGGTTCTAAATGCAAGTGACGTACCGGAAGAAAGCGTTTATAAGCTGTAGTCAGAAAGCTGGTAACAATCAGAAAATAAAATTGCGAGAGTGTCGCATATAAGGCCAACCACGAGGGTTTGAGTGATGACAGGAAACTCACTTCTTAGGTTTCCTACGAAAAGGCATGGACATGCCAAGTCCAGCCTCCATGTGGAAACACTGATATCAGACCTTGCTTTCCTTCAATCACGGATGAGGTCAGCATCACGACCGAGGTCATGTGAGCACAGGTGAGCCTTGGGAGCTGTCCTGGAAAGCGCCCAGCAGGTCCTCCTCTGGGCCAGGTGTTCTATGGGGCTCTGCCTCCAAGACGTCCTACCTGGGAGCTCGCTCCCGGAGCTCCCCTCAGCGATGGGCGAGTGGGTCTCTTGTCCCAGACCCAGAAAACCCTGTGCCTTTTACAAGCCAAGGGAGCCCTGAGCAGCACCTCCATGCCCAGATTTTCTGGAAACAGTGCCAGGCACGTGGCCAGCCATACTCGAGGCTCCATAAATCATGAGGGATATATGACTGCTCCCGTGCGGGGGTGAGGTCAGGACGATGGGGCCAGGCAACCTGGGCATGCACTTCAGCTCTGCCCCTTTGCCAAGCGTCATGTTAAAAAGCCCTGTGACCTGGCTAAGTCCTGGCCTCCCCAGGGAAATGGGGACAGCAGACCTATGACTGCTGTAATGATGAAGTGAGGGAACAAAAGCAAGCACTGAGTAGGGCGCGTGGCACCGAGTGGGCCTGACACAGACTCAGCATTTTTCACGTCATCACACAGAGGGGCCACAGTGTCTCTTGCTCTCGTATCCATGAATACACAGGCCGGGTCCTAAGTGCTCAGCAAACACGACTGCAATTAGTCGTGAGCTCCCCACCCGAAGGGGGGCAAACGCAACGTGAGGACATTCTCAGAGTGGATTATAAACAAGAGCAATAGAGCAGGAGTGTTGGAAGCCTGTATCAAGGGCCCGCAGTTCTACACGGACTGTAAGTGGTCACCCACTCTCATCCCCACAGAACAGAACAAAAAACACCCACCACACACTGCTCTGAAAGTCTCGGGCTCTCCCACCCAGGGCACTCGACAGGCTTCTGGGCGAGGGACACACCTGACTGCTTCAGTGGCAAGGAAGGGGCTGCCGCGAACACACGGAGGAAACGGTTTCCCTTTTGTGCAGAAGGTGAGTGTAGTCAGGCCGTCAACGCTGGCCATGTCCACTCACCAAGCACCGGGTCTGTTTCAAGGCTTCCGCATTTACTTGCAAAGACTAGCAGAATCGGGAGGGCTGCGGGTGGGGGGACCTGGCCGTCTGTCCACCACAGCCAGGAGGAGCCAGTCCCAGGGGAAAGGCCTCTGCCAGCCATGGGGAGCAGGCCACTCCGAGCCCCACATTCAGGTCGTGGAGACTACTTTCAGGACATCTGTGACTTTGAAGCTTTAGAAATTAGTGACTTCATTTGCTAAAATTCAAATATTTGGTAACACGGCCTGACTTTTCCATCTGCCCACTTGATGAAGCGTGTTATCAACACAAAGCCTTTCTTTAAGTTCTCAGACAAGGCCTCATTCACACAATATAGAATAGTAGTCTCCGTATCTTAAGTTTAAAAGGTAAAACAATTCTTAATCTGAGGGCTATTTCCAACAGTCAATAAGGAGGGGATTGCCTGAGGCACTTATGTGGGCATCGGGGCAAGGAGAGGGGAGGAAACCAGCCAGCACCCAGTGCCCGGGCACGCGCTCTGCTGGCCGCTTTCCCACAGAGAGTCCGCCTCGTAACTTTGTAAAAAGATGTTCACGGAATAAAAAACCAAAGCCAGAGAATGTCCACAGTGTTCACCACAGAAAGAGGAAAAGGAATGAAAATACTTTAAAAACCCAGGCCCTTAGAAGACACTTTTTGCAGAAAATGTTTTGAAAACTGAAGTCTATTGACGAGATACATAAGGACCAGCTGAAAAACACTTTCAAAGAGGTTTACCTCCCAAGTCATCGATGACTTTAATGAGATGGAACAGTGTTCTCTAGACAGTGGAGGCTGCGTGTGGACACCTGTGTCCATCCAGCACTTATTGTCACCACATACCTAACTGGGGACACCCAGTGGGCGGGTACGATGCCGGGAGGGGAGTGCCCAGAATCATGCCTCACTGATCCAGATAAAGCTGCCTGCTTTATGCCCTCCAGGTTTTATTGAGGGGGTTTACGACCCTGTCCACACCGAGCCTGTGTCGTCTGCGGCCATCGGGAGGCCCCATCCAAAACTGCCAGGGAAACCTGCTCAAAACCCACATGGTAAAAAACTACATATAATATAGGTGCATTTCCCTTAGATCTGCTAGTTAGGGCTGACTAATTAAAGAACCCTGAAGATGGGGACATTTTCCACTGTGCCAGGACAGCTTTTCCACCCTATATTTTAAAGGGGGATGTTTCTGGGTAGCAACTTTCCTTTAGGGCTCGCTTTCAGAATTGCTCAGCTGCTCAGACTCACTGGGGACACAGAAGGGAGCTGGGCTGTGAGAAGCGAGGGCGCCAGGGTGAAACTGCCCACAGGTGCTGGTCCAGCCACAGCCACAGCCTCAGCACACGTGTGGGGACACCCAGAGGGATCCCCAGCTACTCACGTTTCAAGATGTTTCTTCTCTCCAGTTCCTCCACGGCAGGTCTTTGGCTTAGCCGTCTGCGGAAAAACACTAGAATTACATTTTGCACCATGGTGGCTGCCTGCAAATTGCACTCAGGGTCTGCAAGGTCGGAAGCGGCTGTAGCACCCCTCAGGATCGCTCCCCAAAAGCTGCAGGAGATGAAGGGGACCTCTGGTGGCCGCCTCTTGCTGGCAGGTCGAGTCAGACCCCCCCCATGGGAGGGAGGTCCCCACCGTCACCGGGCAGTGCGCCTGCCCCCTCTCCATGGGCGGCTCCCCATGTCCAGGTCTGCGCTCAGCCGCCCAGCCTGTCGGGTCCTGAAGGTCCCCGGGGCCGCGTTTGAGAAGCACAGAGATCTGCTCAGGAAACGCTGCCTGCCCAGGTGGAGGGAGGGACGCCCCGGCCTCAGCTTCTGTGTCCAGAGCTGGGAACCCGGGCCTCGGTGCCTGGACACCTGCCCTGCTCTTGCTGCTCCTGCTGCTGAACCAGCCTCCTGCGGAGACAGCGTGACTGAGGGCGCCCCGCCTCCCTGCACTGAGCCCGCAGCCCCAGCGAGGGAGCGCGGGTCACACACGGGAATCTCCTCTGCGCAGCGCCGCGCATCCAGCCCAGACCCCGAGTTCCTGCGATATGAAGACAAATCATTATTTCCTCTCAAATGGCTTCTTATTGAGGGCGATGGAGGATGCAGCCCCCAAAATACAGAAATAAATGAAAGGCTTGTCTGGAGAGTGAGGCATAATTAGACATAATTAATGCCAAGCTCCAATTATTTTTATAACTCCAATAATGTTATCCTTGGGTCACAGCCGGAAACCGCCCCAGTTCCGGATCTTTCAGCTACTTGCAGGGAGACCACGGAGCTGAGTGGTGGTAAACCCAGAATGGGGGCCCAGTGCTTTGTCCCAAAGAGGACACTGCCTCCAGAAATATTTGTCTCCTATTTATAATCCCTGTCCAAACACAAAGCTGGGGGCGTCCCCAAGGCTCCGCTGCTCCTCCTTTCTCCACCCCCAAACAGGACAGTTTGCTCTTCTGTCCCGTGGGGGCGGGCTTTGTGTGTCTGCTGGCTCCGTGGGTGGCTGTTTCAACAACCTGACTTGATGTTGGAGGAGAGGAGCCTGCTCCCTGACAACTCCTGGCTGGGAGGGGCCTCCCCACCTGTTTGTTCCAAGCCACAGGCACAAAACCCAGCTCAGGGGGCGGGGCTCCTCAGCCTGGTCAGGTCCCCAAATGCCATTCATTCCCTCACCCCATAAATGACTGTACCAGGCAATGTCCCAAGCCCCAGGACACAGTGTAACCAAGAGAAGCCTGTCCTGCCCTCGGAAAGCTCACAGTCTATCGAGGAAGGCAGACAGTCCACAAATGAACAAAACCAACCCAGAAAGCGGCCGATGTGTGGAGGAAATAAATGGGGGCGAGGAGTGAGGGATGAGTGAAGAGGCAGGGAAATTTAGGGGAGATCCATTTCTGCTGAGACCCCATGAAAAGGAGGAGCCAGCCAGGGGAGGATCACACCTCTCAGACACAGAGCCTCCTGCCAGTAACTGCTTCCAAGCTGGGCTTGAAGATGTAGGGCAGTAATCAAGGCAGGCTTCATGGAAGAGGACACTTTCACAGTAGTGGACAGTCCATAGGGGCAGAACCTAGTGACTGTTAGCTGATCAGCCAGGGCCACCTGAGGAGGGCGGCCACGGACTTCCTCAAACCAGAAGAGTACCACAAACCTCCTGACATCCCCCCTAAAGAGGCTCTTTCTTGCTGAAGCCTCGTCTTCTCTTCCAAAATGAGGCCTAATGATAGCTCTTCACAGAAGTGTGAGAACTGAAGGAGAACGCACAAAAGTGTCTACAGCAATGCTTCTTGGGACATACTAATTTCCCCAAAAATGTCTCAGGAAAACCCAACCTGTGAGTGGCCCGCTGGTCATGGACTGAGTTCCCAGAAAGGCATTTCATCCAATGCAAACACCTTGGAAAAGTGTGGACATCTCGCGCCACCAAAATCTGTGTGTGCCACTAGCCAGGAGGGGAGGCAGGCCGGGTCCCACGGCTCACAGCAGGACTTCAGCTGGCTGCCAGGCTCCCCCACCCCCCCGGGTCATGAACAGGTTGAGAGCACAGCCGGCCCCAGGGCACCTCTGAATGAGCTAGAAGGGGCAGGTGTCTGGGTGGACGCGGCCCCGTAGGGACGCAGCAGTGAGCAAAGTGCAGGCTGCTGAGTTGTCACTAACCCGTCCCAATACCCAGAGGGAACGCAGGGCTGGACAAGAGGACCCAGAGCTCCAGGCAGCACTGCCAGCCCGAGTTCTCCCCATGTGCTTCTCTCCCCCAGGGCCAGAAAGGGGGTCGGGGGTGGGGAGTGGCGCTAAGGGCAGTGCCACAGGTCCAGAGCTCCAGATTCAGCCCGGCCCAGGAAGATCACTCTGCACCTAGGACCCCACTTATGACGCTGTGAACTTCTGCTTTGACCTTCCTTCATCAGATGTCTAGTGTGCACCAACGACATACCCGGGCCTGGGGATACGACGGTGAGAAATCAGACCCAGCCCCGCCTTCAGAGAGCGCAGGCTCTAGTGGGGGACAGATATTCATTCTGCTATCGCAGAAACAACTGTACATGTCTGTGATGAGCGGTGCTAGGAGGAAGAGCCCAACAGCGCTATAAGAGCCTGGGCAGGTGGGTTGACCTGGATGGGATGGCTCCCTGGAGTGTGATGCTTTAGTAGAGATCCAAAGGATAAGTGGGGACCGCTAAGCAAGGAAGGGAGGGAAGAACTCAGGAGCCAGTGGGGAGAGCACGTGCAAAGGTCCTGAGGTTGGAAGAAATCCTGCAAGTGCCATGGAGCCTGAACGGAGGTGTGTGCACAACCACCAGCAAGAGAGCTGGACAGGGTGGGGGTAACGGTGTGCCAGCTTTGGGTGTGCATTCATAAGCACTGTCTGGACTCCTCAGATTGCTACCCAAGGAAGAATACAGCAGAACTTGCCACCAGGAGACACGGCCTGCCCGTGGCCAGGAGCCCTCATCAGACAGAAGGACAGGCGTCCCAGGCCTGTGAATAGTGAAGGGCCCCCTGAAATATCCAACATGAGGGGACACTACTAATCCTAGCCTAAGAACACTGCAAACTCCAAATTCATACATGGCAGACTGTACATACAGAGGGTGCCAAAGAAATGTATGCTCATTTTAAGAAAGAAAACACTATTAAAATTACGCTGATGGGAATCACTTTGAGCACCTCTTGTCATTGCAGAAGTCAAATGTGACTTGCATGCATCTTTTGTTATCGGTATATATTGAGCTTTCAATTTTAATACAGGTTTTTTTCCTTTCTTAAAATGTGTATACAGTTTTTTGGCACCCTCTGTATATAAAACATAACATCTCGTCCACTTGCTGCCTGAAAGTCAGTTCACTCTCCACGTGGGACGGGATGGCCACAGCCCACTGTCACATCATGCACACAGCACGACTGTGCCTCCTGTACAGACGAGACCATCGATGCGCAGAGAGGCCGTGTGATCAGGTCTCACTGCCCATAGACCCTGGAGCCCACACAGGCAGCTGTGAGTGGCAGGAAGGAGCAAACGCATGCCCGCGGCCCCTCACCCGCACTGTGCAGCGTGCCCGGGAGGCCCAGGGCCGGGTGCTGCCAGAGAATCCTCGTTTTGGCACCTCACAGGCAGGGATCTCCAGGACCTGTGGGTACATGGCCCAGGGAGGCAGCGCTGTGGAGCTGAGGGGCCCCGGGCCTCAGGGAGCGGGCCAGGCAGGGCTCAGCACCCTGAGGGATTCCCCAGCTCCCACCCACGGCTGCTCCCTCTCCTGATTCAGAAAACAGTGCTGCTGTGGTGACGATGACGTGCAGGTGTCGCCCGGAGCTGGGGAAGCCAGTCTATTTTTGACTCTCCTCCTTGAGGAGGCCGGAGTGTGTAGCTCATTACAGGGCCTGTGAGGCGGGAGTGACACTGAGAAAAGAAATGCCAGGAGGGAGCCCCCCACCTGTGCACACAGGAGAGATGGGGGTACAGCGGCCTGGGGACCAGGAATGTGTGGAAGGCCCTGGGGAACAGAAGGTAAAGGTAAAGGCATGGAACGCCTGGAAGGGACAGGGGGAGGGGGTGGCCCCTGTGGACGTGAGTCGTCTAGGGGCCCCAGGCTGTAGGGACGTGGGAACCCACCCACACCCCTGACCCCTCGGGGCTTCCGAGCCCTCCTGCCTCCCTCACGAATGGATCTGTAGTGAGCCCTGCTTCCCACCTGACCCTGTGCTGTGAGCGTGGGTAATGCCTGGGGATGGAAGAGACCGGCCAGTGAGTGGGGACGAAAGAGGGAGAGGAACCGGTGGAGACCAGCGCCGAGGGCCACACACCGGCACAGAGTCCGAATTCAAGTCCCAGCTCTCCTACCTGCCAGGGGGTGACCAGGACTAACGCCCTCCCCTACCTATGCCACCAATCCCTGGCCCAGTGAACCCATGGGGTCCTGAGGCGGTTGAGAGCACTAAAGACAGGAGGCCAGCGCGTGAACAGGTGGCATCATCATTATTAACCCTGGTACTGCTCCCCTGGGGTGCTGAGCCCAGGTCTCCCCCAGCCTCAGCCAACAGAGCTGCCACCCTGCCGGCAGCCTCCTTGCCGACCAAGATCGCCAGGAAACAGTCTCCCATCAGACACTCCCACCCTCCCCCATCAGACTGCCTCAGTACCAGCCTCGCACCGGGCAGAGAGCGATGTGGTGGTGACCTAACCTGCGGACCGGTGCTGTCATGGGGTTGCTGTACCATCACACCAGCTCTCACCCCATTTGCCACTGCCCAGTGACCGTGGGCTCCAGAAGCTGACCTGCGCCGGCAATACAGAAACACCTATTGTTCGTCAGATTCTCCGGGGGCTCCCCACACTTCCCAGCCCCTGGCAGCTCGGCAGGGCTGTGTGGCAGGTTCTGACTGATAGCTGGGAGGAGAGATGTCACTTCTGGGATGAGCAGGTGAGAATCTTCCATGTGCTCCTGTCCCCTCTGTGGCACCAGGGGACCTTGTGCAAGATAGCAGAACCTCAAAACTGAGCAGCCAGGCCGGGCTTGGCATGAGGAGAGCTACCTGGACAGTCACCCAGACACACGGTGGACTTTGCAAGAAATAGACCCATTCTAGGCGAAGCTGCTGAGACCGGGGCTGTTACTGCACACAGCCTCACCTAAGCCAACCCATGGGACGCCCAGCTCAGGAAGGCCACGACTGGCCATGACAGTGGCCTTGCCCTCCAGGGCACTGTGCCACCAGGGCCAGAGCCCACCTCCTACCTCTGCCAGGACAGCCCAGAGCCTGCTCCGGCCGTCCTGCCGTGTCTCCCTGACAAGCCCCTTGAGCCCTGAGCCTCTTTCCTTACCCGCCCAGTGGAGCTTACAGGGGGCCAGGACCCCCGGCCCGGGACCTGGCTACACACGGGACTTGCTCCCACACTCTGGCCACAGCCCAGCTTACCACTTGGCCTGCGATGGCACCCCAGCCCCCACCTTTCCGGTAGGAGCAAGTCCCCCCGTCCACTCCCATAACTGCTCGTTCCTCTGACACTCTCCGCCGTGGCCAGAAAAAGAGTCCTGACTCTCAGCCTCCTGAGGGCAGGCTCCAGGCTGACTCAGGCTCGCTGACAACAGTGCTCCGGTGGCAGGGCCGCTGCCACAGAGGAAAAGAGCCTGTGTCTTGGCCTAAGTTCCTCAAGATCTTCCATCCTGACCCTGCCACCCCAGAGCTTTGCGCACGACTGGTGCTCACTCCCTCTGATCCTGTCTCTCCCCCAGAAAGGGCTGATGACCAGCACCCCCCCTCGGGGCTTAGTGACCGGCCCCGCAGCCCAGGCCAGGGCCCCACATACACAGTGGGCCCGTGGTCGGCGCCCTTGCTGGCTCGTCCTCCTCCTTGCTGGCCCCCTCCTCGCACACAGGATGGCCACAGCACCAGCAAGCGTTAGTAGCCGCGGGAAATTCCAAGAAGCGAAGGCAAGCTCCACTGCCCACACTTGGCCCCAGCCGCCGGCATCGCCCCACATGTCCACTCCCTCCAGGGCTCAGGTCTGAAGTCACCCCAGCGTGGAGCAGGAATCCAGAAGAATTCCTGCCAACCAAGCAGAAAGCCTTGGAGCACAAAGCTGCAGCTGCTGAATAGTCCACGCCCACGGGGACGCTGGCTATTCAGCAAGCGCTTTCCTGGGAGCACTGAGCCTGCTCCACCACCGTCTTGAGTCACGGGGGAATGCTGGCGTCCCCGCCTGGGACGGGATTTCCCTAGGGTGGTGCCTTCATCGCCATTCAACAGCAATTCCTGCGTGCTGGGCACAAGGTTTCCGTGGGGCGCTGTCAGGGCCAGCACATAACCATGGACATGTGGGCAGACCCGGGAGAGAAGGTCAGGGAGGGGACGCCTCTCCAGGGGGTGACAGGAACATGAGGCCACAGAAAGACCAGGGACAGGCTGCAGACGGGGGTGATGCTGGTCCGGCAGCAGCGCCCTCTGGCCTCAGGCACCCCGCAAGTACCAACACCAGCCCACTTAGGGCTCATGTGGGGAGGCACTGGTTGCAGGCCCCCACAAGGGGCAGCCCCGTCACTCAACATGCACTCGTCCAGAGCCCACCTCCTCACATTGCTCATCTTCTGGTGTCCCTGTCATAGAGAGTGGCACAGGCCATTATCCAGTCACTCATTCCAGACCCCTGATGACCCTTTGCCCTTTTGCTCCTAACCCTCAGCCCTCAGGAGCCCCCACATGCTGGGTTCCACGTGCCGACACCTCTTACGTGCTCTGCCTCTGTCCATCCCCATCCCCACGTGACCCAAGCCACCAGCCTCTCACCTGGACATCTGTGACAGCCTCTGTGGGCCCCTCGCTGCTTACACTGCCCGTCGGGCACAGACAGCCTTCTCCCATCACACCCCACACGCGGTGTAACAACGGTCTGTACCACGCCCTTTACTCCATCCCTCCCACACACGTTGTCTTAAAAATCAATGCAGTGTCCTAGCTGTAACACAAAGGAGGAAGGAAGGTCAGTTCTAATCAAATGACACAGTCAACCCATAAGTGTTCAGACACGAGCACATTAGGTGACGTGGTAAAGGTGTCAACCGCTCAGACCTACACGAAACAATCACCGTGGTGACATCAGCTACCAAGGCAGGGGCCCCAGGAGTCCCCTACTGGTCATTCACCGGCTCCGAGAGACGCTACTGTGGGGGAGCCACTCCCCAAAATGAACAATTGTTGGTCAGGTTCTGAAGGAAACAAGGACATGCTTCTGTCAATGTCCAAGGCGTCCGCACTCAGGGGAAGCGCCCCTGTGCTGAAACTGCGAGTCACGTGTGTGCCACAGCGCACTTAGGTCATCGTAACAGGCTCTGCACCCGCGTGAGGGGCCAGGGGTCGGTGAAAGTCAGGTGAAGTGGGGCGAGTCCTCCCTGCCTAGTACATGCCCTCGACTGCTGGGACACCAGACCTGCCGTCCTGCCCCAAAACGCAGAAGTACTGGCACTGCAACAACCAAGTTCTCCGAGGGTCAAAGGGGTGCTGCTCCAACCCTGAGTTCTGGGGCAGCCACCTCACCTCCTCTCAGAGGCCCCGCAGGCTTGAACAGGGGAAGGGGCCCTTCCTTTACTGCCACTGTGGGTTTCCTGACATCCAGGAAGGTGCCCTACCCCAAGAGCACCTGCGAAACGTGTTCCAGCTAAAGGCTCTCTGCTGTCACCCTGGGGGCCAGCCTCCTAGACTCCCTCCAGGCCGGGGGGCAGCTCTGGGGTTCCCCTAGCCCACCACTTCCAGGGCAGCAGTCCCTCCCTGTGCCTGGAAGCAGAGAGGCAATGCCCGCCTCCCAAGTTTATGGTCAGAATTACAGGAGCGATGCACACGGAGCCCTGTGGGCACAGCGCCACCTCCACCTGAGCACTGAGCACCTGCCACTACAGTTCTCTCCCTGTCTCCTCTTCTGTTGCGGTCTGGGTCTGCAGGCCTTCCCGTGGGTCACCCAGGACAACAGAGTGACCCCGTGGGAGGCGGACGTGGCCGCTGACAGGCACTTTCTCTTTTTCCTCTCAGCCAGGTAGAGCAGAGGAAATTACTCAACCTGACGCCCAGCCCTTTCTAATGCTATTTCTGAAAGGAGGCATAGAGTGTGGAAGAGGCCCAGGGCCTGGGTGAGGTGTGACGGAGAGGACAGTGAGTCCCCTGAGGGGACTGTGAACCCCTGCAGGTGACAGGCTCTGCCGTGCAGGGCCATGGAATCCACTCAGTAAACAGGTGAGTGAACGCTACTTACCATTGTGGGGGTGGATTCGACTAGTGTCAAATGGCTTCTGAGTGGCTGCAAATAACTCAGTTTGCAATCCAGCAGCTGCATCTGGGCAGAGGGGTGGGTGGGGCTGAGACTACTGCCTGTTTTTACCACGTACATAATCCCCTTATTCAGATTTTACAAACTGAAACGCTCCGTAATGCTCCCCACGGCCTGCTCCCTGGCAGTGAGACGGGGGTCGACTGGCACAGACGTTTCTGCAGCGGTGGCTGGGGGCCAGCCACCTTCCTCACTCCCTGCCCCAGCGGCACCTGGTGACCGTCCTGCCGCAGACACTGCATTTCTCACCTGTGAGCTCTTGTCCAGGCAATCCCCTGCCAGGCTTCCCAATCCCACCTGCCTGGGGAGGGTCTCCCAGGCCAGCCCCACTGTGCTCCTCTCTTCAGCCGCCAGGTCAGGGAGCCTGAGCAGCCCGCAGCGTCCCAGGTCCCTGGCCCCCCGGCCCCTCCTCCACCGAGACGCTCATCCCCTGGGCTGCCTCTCAGGGTCCCCACCCCTCCCTCCTCAGCAAGTCTGAGGGGCACTTAAGGCCCAAGGCAGGGGCCCAGCAACACTGCAGTGAGCAAGCGAACACCGGACAGCGAAATGCCCAGGCAGAGAGAAGCACCGCCTCCACTTCCATCTGTCCTTGATTTTAGAGAAGAAACAGCGCCACCCTACACACCAAATCGCTCCGACAGGACAGAGAGGTCCTCAGTGCCATTGAGGAGTGCCTGACCCTCACCAGCCCAGAAAGGAGAGGTTAGGAACCCCGGGAGGGAACCCAGGACCCCCACTGCACCCTGGGCACCCCAGCATGCTAGGAGCACTTCCTGTGCCCCCTACCACATCTGGGGCGCACGTCACACTCTCTTACTGGACCTCACTCCCCGCCCCCCTGGTCCTGAAGGCAGTGCCTGCATCCATTTGGTTCCTTTCTTCTCTCCCAGGGCCCAGGACCGAGGCTGGCTCAGAAGTGTCTGTCCTTGAACTGAAATGCTGTGCGGGAGGGTATCCCTGAGAAGGGGGCAGCCTATCTGTCCACGGCACCCCAGAGACCCCTCAGTTACCCCCCTCTCCCTGCTCCTCCTTCCCAGCTTCCTGCCACCTGCCAGCAGCCCCTCGTCCCAGCACTGGACAGTCGGGGACAGGGGGCACATATAAACTGCCAGGGGGTGCTCCCTGAGCCCACAGGGGCTCCACGTACACGCCTCCGAACAGACTTTAGAAATCACTGCCACTCAACGGGAACGTCTTCATTCACGCATCCATCTGTTTGTTCATCTTTTCCTTTTCCCTTCCATCTGTCTCCACAGAATTAATTTGAACACCTACAATAGCAGACACTGCTAGTCTACCCAGTGTCCATTCTGTCCTTAAGTAGCACCAGAAAGCGGATTGTACGCAGTGCAGCATCTCTTCCAGCAAAGCATGGCCCTGCGAAGAGGCTCTGACCCAGGAGCTATGTGAGGAGCTTCTGGGGAGAACCTTCCTGAAGAGCTGTCTCAGCTGCCACGTGTGCACATGGGGGCTGCAGTGGGGTGCCTGGAGGGTACATGCCGGCGTGAGGATAATTGAGCAGGAAGGGAGAGGAGCCCGAGGCGTCTGTGATTGTGGGACAACCATGCCAGGCCTGACTGTCTACAACTACTCCATGGAGCAGGGTAGTTCCAGGCCTGGTGTCCAGAGCCAGCCAGCCGGCCTCAGTCCAATCTCACTCAGTCCATCGCCTACCAGCTGCGTGACTGTACATCTTAGCGAACCTCTCTGAGCACTTACAGCTTAGGCTTGAGTGGAGGCAGGCAAAGCACCGTCCGTGGCACATAACGTGAATGTCACAAACGTTCCTGGGCTATCATTGCCTCAGTATTACTGTGACTACCGCTTGCACCAGGTAAGCCCCGATCCTGGGGAAAGCAGGACCGGCGGATTCACTCCCTGCAAACACCTGTTTCGCTCGCTCCGACAGGTCGAGTCACTCACCTGGGCTCACTCAGTCCACAACTCCCAGCCAGGTGACCTCCGGACCCGCCAGACCACCTGCCCCCCTGGGTTTGGGAATCCTGTTTGACACTGAAGGGAGGTTGACATTGTTTCGCATTTTCTTACAAAACACGTTGTACCTTCCTGGATAGATTCCCAAGCAACCAAGGAAAACAAAGAGCAGCTGACCCTGTGCGGTGGCTCAAAGGACAAAGGACATGGGCTTGCTGCACAGTGACCCAAACAGGGAGGCTGCGCTCGCCCTGCAGGGACCACGGAGCCCACACACAGCCCTCCCTCCCTGCTCACCCCAAGCTCTACCCCAAAGACCAAGGTGAATAGTTCTGTCCCCTGAAGCGTAGGTTTTGTGAAACTTTCCCCGGTTTGGAAGCGCTGTTTTCTGAGGCTCAGTTACCTCCCTCTGAAAGCAGAACGTGCAGGATGCACATTTTACAGCCACTGCTCTGTGGGCTGGCCTCGCCTGCCTCCCGGGCCGTGCAGGGCCACCCAGCGTCCTCCCTCCAGGGCAGAGGTCACGCCATCCTCCCCACAACACCCCACAGGGCCCGCTCACAGCCCTGTCCCACGAGCTCCTCTTGCATTTTTGTAACAAATCCTTGCAAGTGTCCTTATAAATCCTGGCATTCTTCTTGACATTCGTAATACTTGGGGGCAGGCTCCTTCCCACAGCAGCGGACCCGGCAGGTGGCGTCACGTTCAGGGTCTGGGATGGTTTATCTGGATAGAACAGACCTGATCTCAATGTACCCTGAGGTGTCTAACCAGAGATGGAAGCCCCAGGAACACGCCAAGGCTCTCCGGAGGGCCGAGGCAGCAAGTCAGGTAAACGTGCTTCATCACGGAAAGGAAGCAAAGCAGAGAAATTGCCAACCCCAAGAGTCTGTTCCTGGGAGCTCAGAATCCAAAGGGGACTGCAGAGAGCTGGGCCTGCACATCCCAGCAAAAGGTGGCCGGAATCTTGAGAGCACCACCCCAGCAGGTCACTGCCGGCGGCGGGGGCGGGGGTGTCCTGGGCTGGACCCACAGGGTCTGCAGGGAGCTGGCCCCGCTCCACTGTCAGCCGAAATCGCACCCTGCCCAGCACAGCTGCACTTCGGTTGAAGAGGCCCAGCGGTCAGTTTTCTGTGCAAGAGTGATCTTGGGCATAGTGAGTTCTTTATTAGTCTGTACGTCTACCTTCTTTCTTCCGTTTCCTAAAAATCCTTGTAGAGACTGGCCCACTGGCAGTTTCAAAGACTGAGCCGATGAATGTGCTTTCATAGACGAGGCGGCCAAGTTCAGCCCCTGAGATTCCCACTGTGCAGTCGAGCTGGTGCTGGGAGAATGTGCTGTGCGATCCTCGTGGAAGGCTGTGCTTCAGCTCGAGAGCTCTCCTGACCCTGAGGCCAGTTGGGGACCCCCAAGGCTGCGGTTCCCAGGCCAGCCGGTGAGACAGGAGCTCAGGCCCAGGCCCTCCTCAGCGACCTGACGACGACCTTGGCCCCCCACCTCTCCCCCATGTCCTGTTTTACCTGAATGGCAATACCTGGCTCCTGACGTGCCCCACCTAAAACCCCAAAATAGTCAGTAAGTCCACTAGCTCAAGCTCCACAGGCTTCCAGAACAAAGCAAGGTGGGTTTCAAGCACCCCTATTTTGGGGGGTTGCATTTAATGCCGCCCACGTCCAGTAGATGGATGGGGCTCATCAAACCCGAACACACCGCAGCCTGTCCTGTCCTCAGCGGTCAGTGGAAAACAACCCACCGTTCACCAGTCATCCGCCCGTGGAAGTCACGCAAAGTCAGAGGGGAGGCACTGTGGTAGGAAACGAACCAATGACGACAGGAAAACCCGACAGAACTCCATGCCGGGCCTTCAGTGCCCTTGAACTTGAGCTGGCACTGCTCGCAACTGCCACCCCATTATTTCAAAACCACCAGTGGAGTCTCCTCTACCTGGTCTACATGCTTCTCCTGTGAGCTCATCCAGGCTCAGGGATTGAACCATCACTATAAGTGCCAGGGACACCGCCAACTATGCATCTCCCTCCCTTCCCACATCCACCTGTGTCTATATTTTACTATACACAATGATGCATCGTGTGCTTCTGGGCATGCCTCCGCATCTCCGTACCCAGCACCTACCTGCACGTTGCAGGGACCGGAAATCTCTGTAAGAGGGGGGTATGCACCCCAAGAGGTATGCAGGGGCATTTGATGCTGCAGGGGAAACCAGGGCTGCTTTCCTGTGCTCTCGAGTTCTCCCTGTAAGTAACCTGAAACATTCCCTTATGTCACAGCAACCACAGATAAACCACAGGGTAGCAGGCAAAGTTTGCATGAATTTTTAAGGACGGCAATAATGATTGTTATTGTAACAGTAACATCTGGCGCTGGCTGTGGCGAGGCCCCGATCACAATGAAGGGCTACGATATGGGTGTCAGAGGCTTGTTTTAAGGATCCAGGCGGTGACAAGTGCACAGCGTCCCACATCACGTGGAGCACAAAGGTTCCGTCCAGGGCTGCTGACGCTGAAGCAGGCACAGGCCCCAGCCCGGCGGGTGTGGACATTACTGCTTCATTCACACTGACACGGACCAGAAACTGGACTTGGCCGTAGTATGTCGTGCGTTTCCTGCGCTCACATGGATGAGAGCGGGACCTGGTGGCATCAGGTGGTGATGCCCAGTGGTTAGGGAGAAGGGCTCCCAAACCTCCTGGCTGGCTGCTCGCTGAGAGACACTGGGACACACCGTCACCTCTCTGTGCCATTTCCTCATCTGCAGAGCAGGGATGACAGTCCCTGCCAAGGGCTGCAGCTGTGCCCGGTGCCCTGGGGGCAGTCAGGGGGCAGCCCTTCCTATGTGCTGCTGCTCTGGTCGATGTTGTCATGAATTCTGGCCTCAGAGGCTGGTTCTCCCTGTTCCATTTATCTGAAATTTACGGAGGGCACTTCCACGGAAATGAGAATTGTCAGCCACGCAGGTGCAGGTACAAACCCACAGCAGAACAAAGGCCCTGAGGGACCCAGCTCAGCCAGCTGGTCCTGCCCATGTTCACTCGGACGCCTGGAGGGCAGCTTCAGTGTAAACATGGTCTCCACGGGTCAGCGTGTTCTGTCCCCAGGACCTAAGACAGACCTGCCTCACCTGAGCCCAGCTGGACGATGGACATTCTCTGAACTCAGCTGTCACACTGTCCTGTCCCTTTGGCCCCACAGACAGCAGGGTGAGGCCACGCCCATAGCAACGCTTTGTGCCCCCAAGGCCTTGAAGCACGGAGACCTGCAGGCAAAGGTCCCCTGGGAAGTCAGCATCCAGGCTCAGGGGGTGCGTGTGCTATGGGTGGTCGGAGGCCATGTCACCCGTAAGGACGACACGGAGGGGCAGGCAGCCTCAGGTCCCCCCCAAGGGAGCAAAGGCGGGGAAACTGGAGGTTAACGACCTACGCACGGCTACACAGCCCAGCTGGGCCCTGGTCAGCCTGACTCAGGGGATGCTGACCCCCTCACAGGAGCGTGGGACCACGCCACGTCGTCACCATTTGTTCCCACTGCCTCATGTCAGATTGGGCAGCGCAGCGCCGACCTCATGGGCGTGATGTGTGGGGAACAGAAGCAGCCCAGGTGCCGTCCGGTTTTTCATTTCACCACACGGTCTCAAAAGCAAAGAAACAGGCGAGACCTGGGAAGTCACCTGGTCCCCCTGGGGCTCCCAGAGTGACCTGACCCCGACCCCCCCGACCCCTAGCAGCTATGCAGAACCTCCTGACCGCCCAAGAAAAATTCATTGCTGTTTCCTCTGGGGCCCAAAATTAACCTTCACAGAACTAACCATTCTTCTTCTTCTAAAGTCTTTCACTTCAATGCCCAGAAGTGGGACACTCACTTAAGATGTGCAAACTGTCATCAAGACTCTTCAGATATAGGAACACTTGTGACAACATGGATGGATCTTGAGAGTATGATGCTAAGCGAAATAAGTCAGACAGAAAAAGCAGAGAACCATATGATTTCACTGATATGTGGTATATAAACCAAAAACAACGAAAGAACAAGACAAACAAATGAGAAACAAGAACTCATAGACACAGACAATAGTTTAGTGTTTACCAGAGGGTAAGGGGGGTGGAGGGTGGGAGATGAGGGTAAGGGGGATCCAATATATGGTGATGGAAGGAGAACTGACTCTGGGTGGTGAACACACAGTGTGATTTATGGATGATGTGATACAGAATTGTACACCTGAAATCTATGTAACTTGACTAACAATTGTCACCCCAATAAATTAAAAAAAAAAAAAGACTCTTCACACACACTCACTGTTCCATGACTTTCGAGTCACGTGGCTGCCAGCAGTGTGGGATGGCACGTAAACCATGTCACCAGGGCTGAGTATCCTTATTTAGTTTGTTACGATTTACATTAATAGTGACATTATTAAAAAGTATTTAATATTTAAAAGTAATACTATGGGAACATTTTATTGTTGTTTTCACTAGGGGTGAAAGGTGCTTTGTTACTGTGAATTGTTAGGTCTGCGGTTGCTAGCGAAGTTGAATTTTTTTCCATATGTCTGTTTAGAAGTTTTGCTCCCTCCCTCCTGAGCCCCACGGTCCAGGCTTCCGCCCACAGACCTCTGGGTCTCACTGTGTTCCTTCACAGCTGGTCTTCATCCTTGAATACAGACGTGGTCTAATTCAATGCATTTGTCCCTCCTCCTCCTCTTTCTTTCTTTCTTTTTTTTCATTTCTGGAAATGTAGCTCAGGAAAATGAGCCATAAAAAGGAAAACATGTGAAAATGAGCATTGCAGTTTTATTTTTCAAGATCTTGAGGCATCTAAAATCTGTTTAGGGTGGGAGCAAAAGCTGGACACGTGTCCACTCCTGAGATACTTGACCACTATTAAAAATGAACATTTGAATACCGTGTAGCAGGATGAAAACCCTCTGACATGACGTCAGGAGGCAAAATCTCACCTCTGCTAAGAGGGCCTCCATAAAAAATGGGTATGTTTACTTACATGTCTATAGTAAACTCTAGAAATGGATTTGAAATCATATATAGAAAAATATAGCCCATATAGATAAGACAAAGAGTTGTGGAAATTGAGGCAAAGGGCATATGACAGAAGGTCAAACACAGACACCCACCCGGAGGGACACAGTACAGTTGCCACACCTGACTCTTAGCTTCCTGGTGGCCAAAGCAAAAGGGGAAACACAATTAATTACAAAATGTACATTCTCCTTAAGATACAAACAGGCAGCTGTTATATAGAAGCACAGCTTATTTGAACCCTGAAGCCTCAGAGAACAGTCTTCCAAGGTCCTGAGGAAGGCGACACAGTGTAGCATAGGGTGGGTAGTGACACGTGGGAGAGACAAACTCTGTAAAAATACAGATTCCTACTCAAGATATCTCGAGTGGGGGCTGGGAATCTGTTTTCACAAAGTTCCCTGGTGATCTGGATACACAGTCAGGTGTGGAAACTGGTGTGGCTCACATGACCAGTTACCCTCCCCCTGTCGGCTACTGTGTGACTGTGGGCAAGTGACACACTGCTCTGAACCAGTTTTCCTCTTCTAAAATAGGACCGTTAAGAGTATCTACTCCAGAGAGCTCTTGTGAGGCTTCAAGGAGCCGACATGCAGGGAGCACCCAGCAGGAGGCTGGTACACAGAAGACACTGCATAACTGTTAGCAAGGACCATTGTTAAAACCACATTTCTTGGTCCCTCATCTTGGATGCAGCCTGCGGGACTGGGTTGGAGGCTCTCGGGACGAGCTGGGTCCCCCCCAGCACAGCTCAGGAGGAGGGAAATCAGCAAATATTTACCAAGGGTCAGTTGTTAGGATGCAATCCCCCACTCCCAGCAATGAAGCTTCAATGTTTCCCAAAGGGATGGCTTCCCTTCTGGCAATTACTTTTTTTTTTTTTTTTTTTTTTTGGTAAGCCCCGAAAAGAAAGGTTTCTATACTAAGACCCTACTCCATGCCCCAGCTTTCCTTGCAGCTTCAGCAGAAAGAAGAGACCAAGGCTAACGTTTGGGGGTCCAGCCATGCCACGATAAGCTGTGCCAACCTCATCCCCCCTATGCTCAAAAGTGGCAAGCTTCCTCCTTCAAATTCTGCAGGTGTCAAGGCAACCGTGGGGGCTGGGAGCAGCGGCACACAACGCTTTTACCTCCAGGAACTTGTTTTCGTGGAGGCCTGAGTGGTGGCAGCCTGTTCTGGATGCAGCAGAACAAAATGTACAGAGGGACGGCGCGAGGATCATTTAATGCCTGTTAACATGCTAAGTACCAGCTCCTGTCACTACTGAGTATTAATCAGCTCGTCTCAGTGCGATGGGTCCCAGAGCACAGCACTCCCACGGGAGAGTAAATGGAAGGCTCCTGCATCACTCAGGCAGCATGTGCCCAGCTCCTCTGTCCCCAGGCAAATCACACAACGGTCACAAAAAAGAACCACCAGGACAGGATGACGGCCCGCTGGCTCCTTTGGCACAGCAGGAGTTGTCCGTACAGCACAGCTCAGCTCATCCCCACTGAGGCCTGCTGGGTGGCCCCCTCCCCCTGTACAGGTGACAACTCGCCCAGGAGGGCACCCAGCCTCAGCTAGAACTGCCCCTGAGCGCCCCCTGCCAGGCACAGGTTTCTATGTGTTCTGACAGGGAAGAAGCAGGAACTTTCCCAAGGGCCCCAGAGAGGACAGTGCTGCCATGGCCTCCATTTTACAGACAAGAGGGACACTTGAGATGGTGGTGTGTGCCCAAAGTCACACAGCTGTGACAGGAAGGCTGGGATTGGACCCCCCCCCCACCATCCGTTTCCCCAGCCTGTGCGCAGCCGAGAATCTCTTTCTGAATATTTTCACTAGCTACCCCCACCACCTTCCACGCTGGGGGACTCGGTCATCAGCTCCCGCCCTAACACAGGAAGGAAGTGCTTTGTACCCAGAGATCCAGCGTGCTGGCTGGAGGACAAACCAACACAAGAAAATGAGAGGCTGTGCCGGGACAGTGCTGTCCCTTTCGGAATGTGGGCCCTGAGGCCTTGGCCCTGAGGTCCTCCTCCTCCTGGCTGGGGGACCCTGGGCACAGTCCTCCTTAATTTAAGGCTTAGTGTTCTCATCTGTCAAATGGAAACGGTAACAGCACCTACTTTACTGGCTTCCTGTAAGGATTAAATTAAATGAGGAAAAGGAAGCAAAACTGACAGCATGGGGTCGGCACCTCAATATGAAAGCAGCCGGGCGTCCTCACCGACGCCGCCCGTTCAATGGTGTGCGCACGACAGGACGGAATGAAGCACGGCCATCTGCGCCTTTGTGCAGAATTTCCAGAACATGCCTACTATGCGAAACAGGGGAGCTGCTCCTCGACTCTGGTGCTTGATTCACACCTGTGCTGAAGGTGGGCTGATCTCCCCTACAGACAGGGGGCGAGAATCATCACACACTTTTACTCTTCCACAGGCGACTCTGACTTCACTCTGGTCCCCAGGCGACTCTGACTTCACTCTGGTCCCCAGGCCCAGCACACAGGGTGTGTTACTGGGGGCTTGGGAGGCAGCAGTGACCACTTCGTCCAGAAAAACCTCAGGAGTACCCAAAAGATCAAATTTTAAGGGTCTGGAAATAACAGAACAAAAAAAAAAAAACCCAACTGCCCTTCAGGCACGTTGCCATGACAACCAAAGGCTGAATTATTCAGCAAGTGATGGCAGAGGATCTCCGAAAGGAAGCAAAACAAAGACAAAGGGTTCCAATTAAACCATTTTTGTAGGGAAAACAAAGTGGGCTAGCCAGGAAGGCTGCATCTGACCCCCAGGGATGCAATTTCTCCACCTTGGCTCTCTGGCTAATTCTGGGGGCACTTTTCCATTTTTAAACTTGGCAACAAATGTCTAAGGTACCACTACTCCATTCCGGTGCAAGGTTTAAAATTAGTTACAGATTCAGTGGAAAATGCACAGAACTGGGGCCCTCAGGCCTGGCATCCCGGCCCCCCACCTTTTCCAGCTCCCTCTGCACCTGCAGGTGGGTGTGGGGTCCCCAAGCAGCACCGTGGTAACTGTCCCCTATTTTTAAACCATAGATACGATCATTATTTACTATTTTTCCTTTAAATTAATTCACTTAATACTGTATTCTGAATAAGAACTTGCTTTGTTTATCAAATAGCAAACCATTATCAATTGGCATCTTTAGAAGTTGGCTGCAAAAATGATAGATACCATGAGTCAATATAATTTGTTTTACTGCTGGGTATGGAAGGATTTTAAACACGGCACAAACAGTATAAACCACACAGGATATCAGAGGTTGGCAAACTTTGTCCCATGGACTGTGGCCTGTCTTTGTAAATAAAGTTTTATTGGCACATGGTTATTCATTACATTTGTTACACACCACCCATTCATTTCACACCGTCTCTGGCTGTGCTTGTGCTGCAATAGTAGAGGTGAGTAGTTACAAGTGACACGGGTCCACAAAGCCGAAAATATTCACGATCTGGTCCTTCACGGAAAAAGTCTGCTGACACCCAGCGCACCTGATTGCTAATCTGATGACCTTAAAATGAGAAACTCTGGCACATCATCGGAAAGCGTGAACAACATGAAAATACGAGCCCCAAACAGGGAGAAGGACTGTGTAACGCCCAAAACTGGGAAAGGATTAGAAGCCACAATTTCCAAAGCAAACTTCTAAAATCATGAAGATAAAGAAAACTGCAGGTAAGGTACATGAAAAGAAGAAACCAAAAAAAAACTGATAAACCCTGAAAAAGAAGAAACAAGTTCAATCTCAGTAGGAATAAGAGAAAGACAAACCAAATCTCACACGATCGCACGAGCATCCGTGAGCCGGGCCACAGGCAGCACCGGTGATGGATGGGGTCAGGTGGCAGGACGTTTCATGAGGTACGGACAGAAATGCACACCCGTACAGCAGCTTCGAAGAGCAATTTGGTACCAGCTGATAAGTACGGTGGCATGCTCTGTGACACCGTTCTGCCAAAAGGAGACCCTGGAGAAACTCTCACGTAAGGACAAAAGCATAAGGACGTTCATGTAAGGGTTAAGGTAAGAGCAAAAACTTAAGAGGGAAAAAAGAACTAAGCATCAACTGGGGATGGGCCCCAGGAGGGGGCGGCGCTTGAGACACTTCTGAAATACGGGGGGGAGGAAGGCCTCACAGAGGCACACACTGAGCAAAGATACTCTGCCCCCTCTTGCAGAATGCAACGCACCTTGTCACATTCAAGGCTATGACAAGTCCCGTGGCTAATAAACCGCTTGTGAATGGTTTCCCAAACTCACTGGACCAAAGAGCGCTGGTTTACATCTCACGCCTGTCACCTCTTTGGGGAATGCTGATCCACACGGTTCTCTGCAGGGGCCCTCTGAGAGCTCATGTCTGTGGCAGGGGCTGACCTGATCTTGGGGGACCCTGTCCTACCCGTGTCCCTTCCCACTGTTCTGGGGTGTGTGGCCTGCACTCGAGTCTTTGCTCCCTGCTGTAACCATCGATCCCTCCTGGGATGCACACACCTGTGCCTCCTTTCTTCCTCCCACATGTGTCTACTGAGCGTCGTGTCTGTATCAAGCACCAGGGTGGGTGGACATCAGCGACACGGGAAGAGGCCTGAGGCAGCCACTGCTGACAGGAGCACGTGAGCTGACAGGAGCCGTCTCCTCCATTCCCACAGCTGTGTCACCAGCAGCGGCCACAGCGCCTGCTCCTCATAGGAGTAAAATAAACCTTTGTTGATGAGCAGACACAGAGTGACAAATGCTCGAGGGGTCTGACAATGTCACTCCAAGCAGGCTAATAAAGGCCCTCAACCCCTTGGTATCGGGGGAGTTGTTAACCTGCCCTCTCCCCAGAGACAGATGGCAGATCTGGGTGGGGCTTATCAATCTCTACTTTAAGAAGCTTCTCCTTGGGGAGCGCTATTCTGGGTTCAGGAGCCACTGGACACCACCAGGCACTTGACAGCGATCTGTGCCGAGGGCAGCCTCACCCCAAAACTTAGAGGAGACCCGCAGGAAGGACCTTCAAGGACCCGGCTCCCAGGCCCCAGCAGCCAAAGCAGCAAGCGCCATGATTGGGTGAGCACGAGGTGCATGGCAGGGCCTCCCTGAAACCCACAGTGACCTTGAAAGTGTCAGCACCTATGTTATAGACAAGAAAACCGAGGGTTGCTGAGTTTGGGGCCCAGCTGCTCAGGTTCTTCGAAAGCAACTTAGAAAGTCATCCAACGCTTGAAAACGCCATACTTTCAACCCCCTGCCCCATAATTGCCAGGTGTCCTGTGTCAGGGAGCGTGACTGGATCCCAACAGACCTTGGCCACTAAGACACACCCCATGGTGTCCTGTCTCACAGCACAGTGGCTCTCCAGCCAGGACCCCCCAGTGACCTCCAAGGGCACCTTGGGGGCTGTAAAGCAGAGGGCACTCACTCGTGGCTCTGGGTCACGGCCAGGAGGCAAATGGGCTTACACGGTACACAGACTGACCCCCAAATACACAGAATTCCAGCTTTTCTTGAAACACTTGGAGGATGTGGTAATAACCGGAAGCAGAGTGTTGCCGGAAAACGATCAGGTGGCGGTGAATACGGACACGCCCACTCCACCCCCCCAAGTCACTGTGCCACCGTCCCTCCCAACCGCCACCCCTTCTTTCTTCAGGTGCCCTGCTTTGCTCCTATAACCAGTGCTTCTGCACGGGAGTTGGTGTGCTCCCCAGGGGGCATGTGGCAATGTCTGGGGACAGTTTGGGTTGTCACAGGAGGAGGTACCGGGTAGAGAGCAAGGACGCTGCTGAAGCTTCTGACAGAGCACAGGACGGCGTGGTGGGGGAAGCTGAGACCACAGGGCCCGGCTGCAAGGTGGGGACGCAGCCGCTGCGGGCACCCACTACTCACTTGGACAGTCTCATTTCAATCTGCTGCCGGATCTCCTGCCTTTCCTCGTCAGTCCGCCTGGGGAAGATGTTCCGGTCCTCCAGCTCCTGCTTGCTGGGCCGGTTCCTCAGTTTCACTGCCAAGAGCTCCTTCTTGCATCTCCGTGGCAGTGTCCCTAGGAGAGCCAGGGAGGGGCAACAAAGAAACAGGTGTTAGTGAGGTGCTGGCTCGTCACTGCAGCCACCCACCTGGTGGAGGAGGGAATGTGGTCAGAGCGATGGGAGGACGTGGTCAGCTTGTGGCGCCTTCCAGGGGGAATGGCGGGCAGTACAGGGAGACGGGGGTGCCGCCATCTACCTCCCCCACATTCCATGGGGGGTGGGGTGTCAATCGTACCGTACATCCCGGGTCTCCAGGGCCAGTCCTGGTTGACACCTGTTGCACCAGGGTGATTATTAACAGCACCCACTTTTTTTCCAAACATATCCTAGTCAGCATCATACCTTACAGTTACTTTACCCGTGGCGGCCCTTCCCTCCCCTTCCCCAGCTAGTCCCCCTCTCCCCACTGCCTGCTACCTTTTGGCCATGAGGGTCTTCTTTCAGTTCCTAGAATGTCCCACCTCGGTCTGTGCCCCATGTCTGTCCTCTGCCTACCACCCTGCTCTGCCTGGACTGGCTGGGGCTGGCCTCTTTCCGAGCCATGCGGCTAGACTTGAGCCATCTCCTCAAAGAGGCCCAGTGGGGCCTCCACTACCATCACACCACCTGCTGACTCCTCCCCTATCTGTCCCCTTCTTGCTCCTTAGTTTATTCTGTCTTCTCCTCCAGACTAAGTTCAGCGAGAGCCCGTTCTGCAGGGTCCTGGCACAGTGATGGTTATCAGTGAGGACTGTTGAGTGAAGGCAGCCCTGGGCATGCTGATTCATGGTCCATGAGGCTGCGTCTGACCTTGGGGTCCTACGCATGTCCAGAGTCCATGGGGCAGAATCAGGGCACAAAGAAGCTCTTAGGAAACAGAATGTTTAAGTTTACTTAAGTGCAGAAATGGGGTTGGGCTACATTCAAAGGCAGAGCTGGGTCACTCATTAGTGCTGGGAAACCGTGTGTTCTGGTTAGTGGAGCTTTCTGAATAACAGGGTCTCCGCCTGCCCCTGGCTAATGCTGACTACTGGCAAGTAACTGTAAAGTCTGCCACAGGTCACATGTGTGAGGGTGTGGTTCTGCAGTTGTACTAGGGCACAGGCTTAAATCCAGGAGGCTCAGACCATCATCCAACACAATCGCTCCCACTGATGGAGGCAAACTTTATTTCTTAAGGAAAATGGCTTCCCAAAGAAAGTAACTCCTCCTGTGGGAGATGAAAACACAAAGCTAGAAGTAAGTCTGAAAACACGATAGTTTAACAGAAGTTCGGGATCAAATAAGACATGAAGAGCTGGACTCAGCTAAGGCTTGATTTTCTAATGTGAACTGATGTGGTATGTGTTTTACAGAGAAAAGAGAAAAATAATGGCTCCGCACACCATTTCAGCCTGAATTTGTTTTAATAGCTTTATAGAGGCCAGGGAGCCTGTATTTATAGAATCATAATGAGCCTGAAGGAATCACGTGCATTTTCCAGTTGGTTCTTACTGCATGTTCTAGGGGAAATTGAAAGCTATGGTGATGCTAGCGACTCAAGGGCGTCTCCAAGGTCTCGGGACAAACCCTCCATGAACATCAAGGGTCTCATACATGGCGAGAAGGGATTGCCATTTTCAGAGAACTATAATATGCTTAAGCATAAAACTGTACTGAATGTGCTTTAATCCTTCTAGCTTTTGATAGAGAAGGTTTCTAAGCCCATTGCAAATGTCTCAGGCTTGTCATTATAAACTTTAATCATACTGATTCTTAACTGAAAGATCTTTTCTTCAGAGATTTCTAGATGTAATGGAGAATTTGTTCCACGGGAAATCTCTGTGCTCAGAGCCAGTCCTTCTCCTCCACTCTTTGCTCCAGCCTCCATGAGCACAGCCGGGGTGCACTGTAGGACCACCACAAACACGCACGCACTGACCTCAGGTCTTCCCCAAGGCAACAGAAGTGGACAGGTTTTGCCACTTAAAAGTCAGAAAAGGAAATTTCCAGACAAATAGCTTAAAATGAGAGCTTTACATGAATTTGAGTGGCACATCAGCCCAAGTGATGGAATTCATCCAAGGGAGCACCCGTTCCAGAACAATCTGTTGAACATGGAGCAGGTGTGAAGTTGAGAGACAGGCCAGGAAGGCTTTGTGTCCAGACTGTGGGGAGCAAGCAGTCCTCCATCCCCAAGGACCCCCGAACACTTGTCTTCTGATCTTTTTGACCCGGAAATCCCACGACCAGGGGACTGCCACCACAACAAGTGGAATGAGATAATAAAAAAAAAATATAAAGGGTGTTCATCCAGCGTCATTTATGAAAGTAAGAAATTAAGCAACCTACATATCCACCAAATGGGCACTTGTTAAATTGTGGTGCCACCTGTGCCATCTGAACAGCGGGAACCCTTGACAATGGTCCTGCACATGTTACTGAGGGACAAAAAAACAGTCACGATACGCTGCTTTAAAAAGCAACTCGCAGAGAAGTATGTTAGTTATGTATGCATAGAAATACAGTTGTGTGTGTCTAACTTCGCTAAGTCCGTGTAATCTTATATACATCGGCCCAGTAATGCCAGGAATTGATCATTTCACTCATTAATTTTGGTTTTCTGTATTCTATATTTATCTAAAACATAGTTTTCTTATATAAAAATAAATAATTGTTTAAAAGCAAAGACCTCTGTCGAGTGACATCAGTGACGATAATGGAAAATTCTCCTCTCCATAAATGCAACAAGGAAACTGGCAAAAATGGTCAGAATCAATCTTCAGAACTCTGCAAATTAACCAAAAGGCTACCGCAACCTGGGGAGTGTTTATCTGAGAAAAAAGGGCTGAATCTCAGTAAGAATGTTCTGTGTTGTCCAGCCCCCTGCCCCTCTGTCTGGCTTTGTAGTGCCTTGAAATGGAACCGTTTGCATCGCCGTGCAGAGGGGCTGCCAGGCAGCCACCGGAGGGAGAGGGACAGGCCTCGTTCCCAAAGAAAGGACTGTCGTCATGTCACCTGTCTGCCAGCCCCTGAAGGCCCCACTGACAAGGCTGTCTGTATTGGATCTGGCTCAGCTGGCCTAGTACAAAAAGCCTTTTCCCCAGGGGGAGTTTGTTTAAAATAATACTGTCTTTCCAAGTGCTAGAGTTTCCTTTATCTTTAGCTCAGTCCCGCTCAGTACTCTATGGAGTTCCTTATTGGCAAAAACCAATAAAACATTCAATGCAAAGGCCAAAAAATTAAGTCAATTAAAAGTAAAACCCTGATGTTACTAGATCTAGTTCAACTCCAGCAAATGTTGGGGCTGCCTCTCCAACGCCCAGCTGACAACAGAGCTTAGGAAGTTGGAGGGGGCACGAGGCTCCATCGCCCCAGGAACCAGAGTGGCCCGGACAGCTGCTGGCCCGCACAGCCCGGCTCCACCTCCCGGGCCGGAGGCCGGTTTCCACGCCCCCTGCTCACCAACACACCAGTGTGTGTGGGACTCAGAATGTGTCCATTATCCGACTCAGTGGAACAAAGGACGCTCATGGCGAATCTCAGGCTACAGGTCTCAATAAGTTTTTAATAAGTTTAAAAGTGCTCAAGTAATAAAAAGTGTGTTCTCTGATCAGAAGAATTGGAAATCAATAACAAAAAGATCTCCAGAAAAAATACTCAAATCTTTGGAAACTAAATTTAAAAACTTCTGAATAACCCATAGTTCTAAGAAGAAATCGAAAGGGAAATTAGAAAGCATTTTGAAATAAATAAAAATACAACCTATCAAAAGGGTGTTGGGGGAAATTTTATAGCATTAAATGCCTCTATTAGAAAAGAAGAAAGGTCTCAAATCATTGCCCTCAGATTCCATTTTAACAGACTAGAAAAAGAACAAATTAAAACCAAGGGAGTAGGAAAAAAAAAAAAAGCAATAAACATAAGAGCAGAGATCGATAAAATAAAAAATAGAAAAACAATAAAGGACACAATTGAAACAAAAAGATAGTTCTTTGAGAAGAGCAATAAAATTGACAGAACTCTAGCTAGACTTACGGGGGGGAGGGAGGGAGAGAAAGAGAAGAGAGACAAAGTACTACCAACATCAGCAAGTAGAGGGGTGGAACCTGCATCTGATTCTACACAAACGAGCAGGGTTCAGTCAAGAAGAAACACATAACCAGAAGAGACCTATATCCATTAAAGAAATATATTTCCAATTAGAAAGCTTCTTCCACATACAAAAACAAAACAAAACAAAAAAAAATGCTGCTGGCCCAGATGGAGGCACTGATGAATTCTATGAAATGCATAAGAAATAAATAACAGCAATTCTACACAAATTATTCCAGAAAATGGAAACAGAGGGACTACATTAAAACTTGTGCCATGAGGCTAGAATTTCTTGTGCTGTCAACACCAGAAAAGACATTTAAACGAAACTAAACACTAATTGTCCTCGTGAGCATTGACGTAAAATTCTAGCAAATCAAACTCGACAATTTATAAAAGTGACAATACACCATGACCAACTGGGACACAACGTAGCTCACCATTTGAAAAGCAACCAATGTAATTCACCAAATTAACAAACTTAAAAGGAGAAAATCAGTATGGTTACCTCAATAAACCACCTTTCGGTCCCTGGGGTGCTTGCCCTGACTGGCAGAGCTGAAAGGGGCCCACCAGGCTCTTCCCCGCCTCCCCCCACACTAGTGAATTAATGGGGAGGACAGAGAAGTTCATGGAGAAGGGATCTGTCTCAGGTCACAGCTGATAGCAGACAGCGAGCTGGCTGCCTTGTGGCTCAGAGAAGTACGTTCTCTCACTCACCTACAAAAGCAATGCATGCTCATTGCAAACAACTTAAGCCTAACAGCAGTACCAAGAGGCAAAACGTCTTCTTTCCCTGCCCACATCTCACCTCCAGAAGAAACCACTACCACTAACACTTTGCCATATCCACATCCAGACCTATTTCTGTACAATCAACAGTTTCCAGCCCCACTTCACGCACAAGTGAGCTCCCACTGTACACGGCAGCCTGCAACATAGTCTCACTCATGCATCTGTCTCTGGGTCCAAATCAGAATGAATCGATCCCGCTCTTCCCTTTAATGGCGGTAAATTTTCCCAGAGTGTGGATGCCACGTGATCCCATCATGTGTTTTTCTAGCCCACCATGAATGGACATCTCGGGTGGTGTTTGTGTTTGCTCTTTCATCCAAAGCTGCAGAGAACAGCCTCATCTGTATTTCCCTGCTCATGTGTGAATATTTCCATCAGCTCAGCCCTTGGAAAGGGGCAATTCCAGAGCCAAGGCTGCTGCTTATATTAGGTTTTGACGGGCCCTCCTTTCTCAGCTCCCTCCCCCCACCCCACATACACACACTGAATCTATGCCAGCCTACACACTTGTTTTTACCAATGGAAGGCCCACTTGCTTCTCCCACTTGCTGTCACTCTCGAGGTTCGGCACGGCAGCCCTTATAGCAATGAATTAGGAAAATGATACACGTGCATTTGATTATAGGAGTGCTGAATGCTTCCTTTAAAATGTAGACAAGTAAATGATACTGACGGCCACAGCTGGGGAGCACCTCTACCTGCAGCACATGCTAACTGCCCAGAGGGTCCCCATCAGCACCGGTCCAAGCATAGGACTTCCATACACCTGTTAAGTGCACAGAGGGACCTCTGCACACCTGTCCCTGCACAGAGGGACCTCCGCACACCTGCCCCTGCACAGAGGGACGTCTGCACACCTGCCCCTGCACAGAGGGACGTCCGCACACCTGCCCCTGCACAGAGGGACGTCCACACACCTGCCCCTGCTGGGCAGTGCCGAGCACCATGCCAACCACACTGCCCACTTCCTCCTGTTTCATCCTCATGACGCCTCCGTCTGCCCTGAAGGTTTCTGCCCTGTGGGTGGCCTCCCAGGCCAGGGCAGGTCACCCTGTTCACACTGAGTGATGTGTGTATGAAAAGGTTTATTTTAAGGAATTGGCTCCCATGGTATGGAGTTGGCAAGTACGAAAACTGCAGGGCAGATGGGCAGGCTGGAGGCTAAAGCAGGCACTGAGGCCAACAGTCCTGAGGCAGAATTTCTTCTCTGGGAAACGTCAGTGTTTCCCCTGAGGACCCCCGGGACACTGAACGGGCCCCCCAGCCCCATTACTGAGCCTGCTCTCCTTTCCGGAAAGTCACCGATTACAGATGTTAACCACATCTTACAAACACCTGCACAGCAACCCTAGATCGGTGTTTGATTAAAGAACTGGGCTCGCCCACCCAGCCTGCTGGACACGTAGCACAGATGTTCACCCGGAGGCTGTGAGCATGGAGACCCCGGGTTCTGCAGCCTTTCTTCCATCTGGGATGCGGATCGGAGCTTTTGAGCGTGCAGCTGGCCTCAGACCGCTGCTCTAAGACAGAAATCGCAGCGTATTCTTCACTGTGCTCATCCTGGGACTCGCCCCTCACTCCTGAAATCGCCGCATTGGGGGGTCCTGCCTCCCTCCCCTGCTGTGGGCCGATTGCAGGCAGGGACCCAGCTTGTATTGCTGTGTTCACAGCATCTAGCAGGTGCCCAAGAGAGTCTGCTGATGAATGATGGGGTCCACTGCTGCCACACAGCTAGACAGATCTGGGTTAAAATGGGCACATTCCTTCCCCTGTTTGCCCTGATTTCCTCAACTGTAGCAAAGGGACAATAACAGTACCTGCCTCGGCTGGCTGTCTCGGGGATTAGGTGATAGAAAGCATGCAAAGTGCCTAGTAAGGTCCCTGGTGTGCAGTGGTGGCTCAAAAGAGAAAGTAGCTTTGTTGTGGTGGATTACCACTGGGTGTGAGGTCCCACAGCTCTGCTGCCAGTGCTCAGTGACAGCCACCCAAACCCTGACAGGCTCCTCCAGGAACAGCCCACCAGGTTGTCCCAGAGGCCAGGCTCTTCAGAGCATCTTGCATCCCAGTGACTGTCCACAGCGCCACCTAGTGCCCACGGGGGAAATGACCGGGTTTCCAGGTAATTTCAACCCCCGAGCCCCAGATTTCCGTACAGGCAGTACTGCATCCCACGATGAGGACAGGAGAGGAGGGAAGTAGGATTATGTCGTTATTATAAGGCCCTCTCACTACCTTTGAAGTGGTGTAGTGTTATTTAAAAGTGGACCTGGATGTAAACATATAAACTCTAGGGCAGCCACTGAAAAAAGTATCATTGACATGTTAAGAAAGGAAAGAAAATCGAATTACATAAAACGCTCAGTTAAAACCACAAAAGATAGGGGCGGTTGGTTAGCTCAGTTGGTTAGAGCGCGGCACTCTTAACAACAAGGTTGCCGGTTCGATCCCCACATAGGCCAGTGTGAGCTGCGCCCTCCACAACTGGATGGAAACAACTACGTGACTTGGAGCTAATGGATCCTGGAAAAACACACTTAAATAATAAATAAAAGTTTAAAAAACAAAACCCACAAAAGGGAGAAAAAGAGTGGAAGAAGGAGGACAATAAATGAAAAGCAGTAACTAATACGGTAGGTATTAATCCAACTATGTCAATAATCACTTTGAACATCAATGGTCTAAATATACCAATTAAAAGGCAGAGAGTCTCAGAGTGGATCAAAAAGAAGACCCAACAATATGTTATCTACATAAAGACACATATAGATTAAAAGTGAATGGATGGAGAAAAATATATCATGCTAGTGACACTAATCAAAAGAAAGCAGGAATAGCTACATTAGTTTCACATAGCAAACTTCAAAGTGAGGAAACTTATCAAGGATAAATAAGCGCATTGCATAATGATAAAGGGATAATGATAAACAAATTCCCCAAGAAGACATAATTCTTAACAAGTAAGTACCTAACAGCAGAGTGTCAAACTATGTGAAGCAAAAATAGATAGAACTGCAAGGAGAAATGGATGAATCAATCTACTAACATAGCTGGGGACTTCCACAGCCTCTATCAGAAATGGACAGACCCAGAAGGCAGAAAATTGGTAAGGACACAGATGAATTCAGACCACAATCAATACATTGGGTATAAGTGATATCTGTAGACTACTCCATCCAACAGCAGCAGAATATACATTCTACCCAAGCTCACCTGGAATACCTACTCAGACAGACCACATTCTGGGCCATAACACACACGTTAACAAATTTAAAAGAATACAAATCATATTCTTTGTGTGGGAAATCCCAATGTACATGGAAATTAAAAGACACACTTCTAAATAATATTTGGGTCAAAGAAGAAATCTTAAGAGAAATTTAAAACTATTTTGAATTAAATGAAAGTGAAAACACAACTTATCAAAATTTGTGGGATGCAGTGAAAGCAGAGCTTAGAGGGAAATTCATAGCATTGATGCATTTATTAGAAAAGAAGAAAGATCTAAAATCAATCATCTAAATTATCAATTTAGAAAAATAGAAAAAGGGCAAATCCAATCCAAAGTAGGTAGAAGAAAAGAATACAAATCAGAGAAGAAATGCAGTGATATTCAAATCAGAAAATCAACAGAGAAAATCAAGGGAACTACATGTGGCTCTTTGAAAAGATCAATAAAATTGATATGCCGCTAGCCATGCTAAGAAAAACACAGGATACAAATTACCAATATCAAAAATGAGAGGGGACAACATTGTCAATCCCATGGACACTGAAAGAATAAAGGAATACATGGACGACTCTATGCCCACAAATTTGATAACTGAGATGAAATGGATCAATTCCTTGAAAGACACAACCTGCCAAAAATCACACAAGAATAGATGATCTGAACGGGCCTATATCTATTAAAGAAATTGAATCCATAATGAATAACCTTCCAAACAGAAAGCAACAGGCCCAGATAGGTTCACTGGTGAATTCTACGAAACTTTTAAGGAAGAAATTATACCAATTCTGTATAATCTCTTGCAGAAGAAGGAATGCTAACCCTATGCATGAGGCCAGCATGACCCTGATGTCAAAACCAGGCAAAGACATGATAAGAAAACTACAGACCTCTCAAATGAGCAGAGATGTAAAAATCCTCAACAAAATATTGGCAACAATTATTTAAACTGCTAAACAAATTTTAAGTAAATATTTAAATTAAAATTTTCATTTAAAATCGATTTAAATTTAACGTTTAATTAAAAATCTAAATTAAATTTTAATTAGCAAATTAGCTAGAACTGGGCATCCACATGCAAAACAAAAAAGAATCTGGACACAGACCTCATACCTTTCACAAAATGGATCACAGACGTAAATGTAAAATTAGAAACTATATAACTCCTAGGATATAACATAGGAAAAAAAAATCTTGATGACCTTAAGTATGGTGAGACATCGCCAAAAGCATGATCCATGAAAGAAATAATTGATAAGCTGAACTTCATTAAAACTGAAAACTTCTGTTGTGCAAAAGACAATGGCAAGAGAATGAGAAGACAAACCATAGACTGGAAGAACATAGTTGCAAAAGGAACATCTGATAAAAGACTATCATCCACAATGTATAGAAACTTTTTAAACTCAGCATTAAAGAAACAAACAACCCAATTAAAAATGGGCCAAAGACCTAAACAAACCCTTCACCCAAGAAGATACACAGATGGCAAATAAGCACAGGAGAAGATGCTCCCCATCTCGTCATCAGGGAAACGCAAATTAAGGCAACGAGACAGCCCTGCACCCCTGTCAGGACGGCCACGACCCAGAGCACTGACACCACATGCCAGCGGGGACGTGGAGCCACGGGAACCCTCAGTCACTGTGGGGAAAGCAAACGGTGCAGCCGCTTTGGAGGACAGTTTGGCGGTTTCTTGCAGAGCTAAACATACTCCTAGGATCCAGCAATATCCTTTGGGTATTTACCCAAAAGAGCTAGAAGCTTGTCTACACGAAACCTGCACACGGACGTTTACAGCAGCTTTATGTACAATCGCCAGAAGTTGGAAGCCACCGGGATGTCCTCCAGTGGGTGATGGATAAACGAACTGTCCATCAGACATGGAATATTACTCAGCACTAACAAGAAATGAGCCGCCGGGCCATGAAAAGACACGGAGGAACCTTAAACGCACGTGACTAAGCGAGAGAAGCCAATCTGAAAAGGCTGCACCCTGTGTGATTCCAACTACACGACCTTCTGGAAAAGACAAAACCAAGGAGACAGCGAAAGATCAGGGGTTGCCCAGGGTTGAGGGGGGAGGGACGGATAGGTGGAGCACAGGGGACTGTTAGGGCAGTGAAACTACTCTGTGTGACACTGTAATGGTGGGTACGTGACATTATACCTTTGCCCAAACTCGTAGGAAGTGCAACACCGAGAGTGATCTTAATGTCAATTACAGACTGGCTGATGATGATGTGTCAACACAGGTTCATCTATTTTAACAAACGTCCCATCTAATGGCGACATTGATAAAGGGGTGGGGGCTACACAGGTATTGGGGGGCTCAGGGAGTATGGGAAATCTCTGCACCTTTCTCTTCATTTTGCTGTGAACCTAAAACTGCTCTGAAAAACAAAATCTTAAAAAATTGCTTTTGATGGATGTGAGAATGTCCCCACTTCCTGTTTTTACCTGGCGCCCACTGCAGGTGCACATAAAGGTGCGTGTGTGCGGGCACGTGCGTGTGCAAGCGTATGGTGGGAGTCGTTGACACACTGCCAGAGGAGGCGTCCAGCGCGAGGCCTAAGCACGCGGCCCGTAACGCACCTTTCTGCATCGATCACGAAGTCATATTTGCCCCACGTGGAAATCCAACTGTTAGACTAATTCAAATGTGTTTTTGCCACAACTGGGGCAAGCAGGACGCCCTTCCAGCTGATGCACGAGGCAGGCCTGCTTGGATGGGGCCGCCAGCAGCCCCAGAAATTAAATTCTAAGATGGATACGTGTGCTGCCGACTGTTAGAGAATTCCAGCTGACAAGACGTTTGATAAAGTTTCCTCGAAGTAGTCATGTGGGACAAGACCAGGCCTGCAGAGGCTCCGTCACCCACCTTCCTGTGGTTACTTCAATGGCCTCTTGACTTCGCACCTGACGTTTTATTTATTTACCATTAGGCGGGTAAATAAATAAGTAAGCAGCACTGCAGCACTTATGATTAATAATGGATGAATCCACTGCCTGGCACATTTCTGCTTCAGCACCACAGAGATTCACAAATAACGAACCAGCCGTAACAGAGGAAGCAGGGTTTGAACTCGAGCGAAGCCAATATCATCTGATCCATTCCCGTGTCCTGCTGGGCCAAACGAAACACTCTTATGGGTCTTTCCTACTGTGACTTCTCCTCCTCCCAAAGCAACATTTTATTTATAGACTCCTTCTATAACCAATATTGAATTTTTTCCTCCAAGCATTTTTATCTCCAAGATTCATAATGGTGTGGGAGTTATGACACATCTGAGCATGTGAGAAAAGCAAAGAACCTGCTTTCTGGACTCGATTGCAGAGGTTCAGGGACCCCAGACTACTGATGCAGGACTAGCACCCAGTCTCAATTTGCAGATGGCAGGACTCTCCAGGTAGACCTGTGTGCAACCGGGTGTTCTTAGCGTTGAGTGTGAGGCTTCAGCCTTGAGCCCCAAACACTGGTGCCCACAAAAGGCCCCAGGCAGAGGGGAGGCCTTGCTTGGGGTTTGCAAATACAGTAAGTGCAGTGCGTCCCCAAGCACAGCATGGGGTCGAGCTGGGCATGTTATTGACTGCTGAGTTTTGACTGAAGAGTTCTACCCTTCCTGCACTCTTGTCACACCACAGTGTGACCAAACTCCATGGCCAGTTAAGGGCACCAGGTTGTAAGAGTCAAGTAACAAGAGACTGAGCTTTGACCCACACCCTGGAAGAAACCACAGAGGGAGGCAGAAATGGGTCCTCTTCCAGGTGACAGCAAGGCCAGGACGAGGGCTCCCTGCACTGCCACTATTCATACTTTACAGGCACGGCATCCTTTAATCCCCCTTATGGCCACCGGCACGTCAGGTGCAAAGTCAAGAAAGCATTAAAGTAACCACAGGAAGGTCAGAAGCATCGTTTACAGGGCTGGGGCACAGTCTGGGATTGGAGCTGTGGTCAAGACTTGGAGACATCCGCTCAGCCACCCCCAGGAGCCCTCAGGAGGCGGTGCCAAGTCAGCAGAGAGGAGAGACACCTGCTGCTCGGGGTCCTGGGCTGGAAGAATGAATGGGGACCCATGGGCGCTGCAGGCAGCATTGAAAGCCATTCAGGCAGCAGCTGCTTTGTGACGGTAACTTCGAGCCAGGCTCTGTGTGGATGAGGGACACAAACATGCTGGCACTGTCCCTTGTGCGGACAACCGTCAAACGCATAAATTAGGTAAAGTAATCAGATAATTGACACGTCAGTGGGCAGACAGATGACAGTCAGATGATGACAAAAATGAGTGTGAAATTACCACTGTGCCCACGTGACGAAGGACATTTACTGTGTTGTCCTAAATGCCGAGGACGAGTGTGTTTAATCTGATCAGGGAGGCAACGGAAGTGAGACGTGGGGACCTGCCCGGGGCCACAGAGGCAGGGAGCCAGCTCTGTTCTATGGCAGGTCCCGTCGGAGGCAGGCAGACTGGCCCCGCTGCACAGGGCCCACGCTCTGCCGAGGGCAGTGACAGTCACCAGGAGACGCCTCCAGGAAGAACAATAACCCCTCATTCAATGATAGGAACCCTCCCTGAAAGGCCTACAGCGTCCACCCGGGACCCACCCATGAGTGACAGCACAGCTCAGCGCAGCCTGTGTGGGCACACAGTGAACCCCTGCTTTCACTGTTCATGGCCTGCACCCCCTTTCCCTTTGTCAAGGGGCTGTCTAAAATGCTCTGGCTCCCTGAGCCCCCCAGTCAAGGGTAGGACAGACTGTGACCTTGAGATGTTGTGAGGACAGATACGGAGCTGGACTTCCAAGGGCCTTGTGACATGTGGCCCCGAACAAGCATTTGTGCCACTTCCGAGGTGGCCACGGGAAACCTCCCCTCCCACCCGCTCTCGCCTTCCTGCTGGCATTCTAGGCCACACGTTCCAAACACCAGACACCGGAGGGCCACCTGTTCTCCTTTCCGCCATGTCATCCCAGGCAGCGTCCTCTCCAAGTCATTTGCGGAGCCACATTTATGTTGTTTCAAACACACAGGAAAGTGAACGTGCAATTTTCAAAATGAAGCCAGGTCCCCCGGTGCTTCCTACTCGGCGCCCCGAGCCCGTCTGCATGCACCCCTGCCCGTCTCTGGAGGTGAGACTCCCTCCGGCACTCCCGGGTGCAGCCCCTGCCCTGTCCTGCCTCCATGCTGGTGGCAGGAGTGCCACCCCCAAACACGCAGACTCCAGCCCTCGCCCAGAGGCAGGACCTCCTGGGAGCGCCCGCGTGGCAGCCATCCCCCAGCCCACGCTCACCAGAGATGATGGAGGCGTTCAGGGCCTCCTCGTCCTGGTACAGAAGCAGGTCGTCCTGCAGCTCGGAGCTCACGAGCAAGTTTTCTTTGTTCTCCTCCGACTGGCTGGCCGCGCTCCTCTTGCTTTCCGAGGCCCCATCGAAGCTCCAGGCCTCCTCCCGCTCCCTGCCCCGCTCCACGCTGGACGTTCTCGACAGGCGGATATCTACACGCTTCTTCGGGGACCCTTTACTGTCCCTCCCTTGAAAACTGAACCAAAACAGTAATCGGGATTATACGCTGTCCCCTTCACCTGGAAACCCAGCAAAGCCCAGTGAGGGGTCCAGGATGGACACTGCAGAGATGGCCCCCCCGTACGCACAGCTTCTCGGCGTCGGTCCCAACTCCACAGGACACAAAGTGCCACTGGCACACACAGCTTCGCGTCCACGACCCATGGTGTTGAGAACGTGCTGTTTCCAACAGCTGACACATGGGTAATAAAACCTGCCCAAACTGACCGTGGCAACTGCTCAACCAGCCATGTCTCGCGACTTCCAAGGCCTGAGAAGGGCACTTTGTCTGGCATCTCCTCCAAACCCTATGTGTGTCCCTTCCCCTGCTTTGCCCTCCAACGAGCAGCTTCTCCTTCACACTCCATGAGGCGCGAGACCAAGAGGAAGCCTTCGGGACAGGCGCACCTCTCTTTCCTGATGAAAACTCGAGGCGTCCTCCCTCGTGAGTCTCTCTCATGAGCGCCCACCCCACCAGGGTCCTCTGGGATCCACAGTGCACACACCCCACCTCACCCCCACCCAACCTCCGGCCCCTCGTGGAATGTGGTGACCAAGACCAGCTGCAGAGCCCAGTGCAAAACGGAAATGCAGGGCCATTTGTTCAAAAATGATGAAGAATTTCAAGGTGGCGACAACAGAGAATTGAGCCCAGCCCAGCCCCGGGTGACGGCACAGTGCACCCCGTGAGGCTGGCTGGGCTGCAGTCCGGGCGCACACGTCTCCCCTGGGAGGGCGAGGGCCTCACCTGTCCTGGCGGTGCTTGGTGGCCAGCGCCCTGTGCAGCTCCTCGATGACACGGCTCGGGGGCAGCGGCCGGTGGACAGTGGTGAGATGAGGAGACCCCGTGGGTGTGGAAAGCTGTCCTCGGAGGGGAGGGTCCGTGCTTTTCCCGCCAGAGCCTTGGAAGAGTGCGGCCTGGCCTGGGGAGCGAGAGAGGCCCACAAAAATGTGAGTGCGGGAAAGGGAGGAAGGGCGTTGCTGAGACATGAGCCGTGGGGCAGAGAGGACGCAGGCCCATGGCCAGGCGACCACCGATGCCCCGGGGCCTGTGGACCACTATCCGTCAACACGGACACACATAACAAGTGCTGCTTAGCTGAGCACATGACCTGCCCAGGGGACCATGTGTGGCTCCCATTTCTCAGATGAGGAAACTGAGGTTCAGAAGCCAATTCCAGGCCGTGCACCTCCAGCAGGTGACGGGGCTGGGATGGATCCGGCAGTGTGACTCCAGGTGTAGCTGGCAGAGACCATGGGGCCTCCACACGGGGAGCCGTCACCCAGCTGGGCCGGGGCGAAAGCCTGCCCTGAGGGCTACCTCACACAGGGTCCAGGCAGCTGAAACACAGGGGAGTTGAGGGGCGTCCTGAGATTCATGCTGATAGGAGAGGAGGGAGCTACAGCAAACAGAGGAGCACCGGTCCATCTTAATTGGGGCCGCTGTGACTCAGGGCCGCCAGATATGAAGACTTTGCAAGAGAAGCCAGAAATGTGGATTAAAGGTAAACACTGTCCTATATTTCTATACATACTACCATCTAATGCTTAAACATATTTCACTATCTTAACCATGTTGGCACCCATCTTAAAAAACACTAAGCACCACGCAGACCCAGCAAAGCAAGCCAGGAGACGCCCTAAAATCTGGGGGAAAGAGGGGTGAGGAAGCCCGTGGCTGGGCCCACTGTGCATCTCAGACAAGAAAGCGCCCAGTGGGGACTCAGCTTGTGCACTGTCCCCTTAGACCCCCGGAAAGTCCAGCTGAGGGGCCCTTCTCCCCCTCTGCTGCCACCTACCATTCACGTTATGAGGCAAACACTTCCCCAAAAGGAAAAGCGAATGAGGGACAGTAGAGAAAATGACCGCTCTCAAATGTAGTCTGTGAGAGATCCGGGCCGAAGCCCAAAGCTCACAGCCATCCGCCTGGCCCCTCTGCTCCTAACCCAGTCCCCAGATGAGCTGACGGCATGGCCACTGAGTGTTCTGAAGCTCTTTGCACCTGAGGGGAGGGTGGAAGTCAGAGGAGCCGACCCACAGACCCCGGGACCCAGAATGTAGGACATGGGGAACCGTGGAGGAGTCACGTGACATGAAGCTGGCGTGCTCTTCTTCCCAAGCCCCGGGGCTGATTTACCGAGGGCCCAGAAGCAATTCCACAGTGGCCAGAACACAGCCCAGTGAACGGCGCCCAAACAAATGGAGCTCAAGCTGCCCCAGGTTTCAGTGGATGGGAAGGGGGATTATCACACAGACACTTCCAAGACGCCAAACAGCACCAGGTTGCCTCAAGACTCTTCCTCTAGTCTATGTGGCCGTGTCCCTCAGGGCTGCATACTGTGACACATTCCCAGAGATGTAGAGAGATGCAGGAAGCAGACGGGTTCAGAGCGTCCATCTGTGGCTTCGATCACTGGCACCCTCACTCAACGGGCACCTGCTATATGCCAGGCACGGGGCTGTGATGGTGAACGCAGAGACGTGGCCGCCATGGGGCTGTCTGGGGAGGGAGTGGAGATGGAGAAATAATCCTACAGATGAGGAGGTTTAGGTTCCTGGAGTTGCTGTAACAACGTGCCACAAACTGGCTGGCTCAGAACAACACACATCTATCCTCTCTCGGCTCTAGAGGCCAGAAGCTGGAAATCAAGGTGTCGGCAGGGTTGGTGCCTCCTAGGGGCCGTGAGGGAGAAACCATCCCAGGCCGCTCTCCCAGCTCCGGTGGCTGCCGGCATCCTTGGTGTCCCTTGGCTTGTAGACATGTCACTACCAGGTCTGCCTCTTCTTCACATCATCTCTGTGTGTCCTTTTGTGTCTCTTCTAAGGACACTGTCATTGGACGCGGGGCCACCATAACCCAGGATGATTGCATCTCAACCCTTGGCTAACTGTGTCTGTAAAGGCCCTTCTCCAAGGAAGGTCACGTTCTACGATTCTGCTTCGACATGCACTTTGAGGGGACACTGCTCAACCCACTATACGTGGTGAAACGACGTGGCAAATTCCAGAAGGCCAGGCACGTGTGGCTGGAAGAAGTGCTACTAGAAGAAGGGACAGGAGTGCACGGGCACTGACCAGGTGAGGGGAGGGAAAAGAATATTCCAGAAGGGAGAGCAGCGTGGGGAGTGGGGGTGGGGGTATGAGCTCTGGGCCCAGAACTGGGTTCCAGTCTCCTCAGCTGGGGGACCTGGGACAAGTTGCTGGAGCCTCCTGAGCCCCAGTTTCCTCCACTGCAAAGCGGGCCCGTGTCCCCTAGGGGCTGACACATGGCTTCTGAAGGGGCCGCGTGGCCTGGGGCCATCTTGGAGTGGCGGGGCTGCAGCACACTCGACAACGGGTAGGTCCTAGTTGTCTGGGTGGTGGTCAGGGGTGGGGCAGAACCGCTGGACTCGGCTAAGCACGGTCATCTTTGCACCCTCCAAGGCAGCATGCGGACTTACTCTCAAAAACAATCTCCTTGTCGTGAAGGGCCTGCTTTTCCCCCGAGACCAGCAGTGTCTCCAGTCTCCAGCAGTGATGGGGGAAGAGATACCCAGGCTTGGAAAGAAAATGCCCCAACTTCTGGGACTTTTCAGGCAATGTAGCCAAAGCTGCAGAAGTGGGGGCCTCTGCCCAGCCACGCTCCCCTCTCTGGCCACCGCCCTACAGTCTGGTGTTGATTTTCTGGCTCTGCCTTGCTGGACAGAGTTCACTTGAGAACGAATCGGTGAAAGAGAGATGAGCAGAAAGACAGTGAGAGGCTGAGAGAGGGAGGGAAGGAGGAAGGGGAGAGAGAATGAAAGAGAGAAGCAGGAACAGAAGGGCAGCTAAACACCCAGACGGACAGAAAGTCCTCATGCTGGGGGCTGGCTGGTCTGCTCGAGGGAGCCTGAGTGGTCTGACGACCAAAGGTCCTCGCTAAGAACAGGCCCCCCTGCCTCCAGTTGTACCCCCTGCACCTGTCCAAAGGCCGAGTCACAGAAGCAAAGAGGGTGAACAGTGGGAGCCCAATCAGGACTGGCTGAAGCATTGGTGGGAGGAAGAAAGGGAGGGAGGGAGGGAGGGAGGGAGGGAGGGAGGGAGGGAGGGAGGGAGACAGGTGGGTGGACGGGTGACATGTGCGGACCCACCTGTGACACTTTTCGTGGCTTTGGAGCCTGCCTTGGGCAGTGGGGTGGGCAGCAGTGGGGGGCTGGGGAGCTGTCCCACGGATCTCTCCAGGGTTCTGGGAGGACTGTCCAGGGAGTCAGACCCAGCTAAGGCTTGAGAGGACTCATCCGTGGGAGGTGGAAGGCTGCCGGCGGTGTCTGCGTCTTCACCTCTGGATGCTGACGGCATCTTGGCTGGTTCAAAGGCAAAACAAAGTGTTCACAAACCATGGTTCCTCTGATTGGGGCGGATGTGAGTGAGGAGAGCAAGGGGGCTGTGGCCGGGTGGGGTTGTTTTCTCGGAGCAGGATATAAAAGGGTCACTTCACATACACATTTCACTTCCTGTAAGTTCAACTATGAATCGAACGTCAGAGGCTGAGAGAGGAGGAGGAAGGAAGGAGGGAGGAGAACCATTTCAAGAGCTCGAGTGATTCCACCCCTTTTCACGCCACAGATGGTGCCAAAGCTCCTGCTTCGTCTGGGGGTGGCGGTCAAGATCACAGGTTTCGGAATCACACACACCTGGGCTCCAGTCGGCCCCTGCACTTACTCCGTGACCTCGGATAAGTTACTAAACCTCTCTGTGCTCCATTTACCCATGCATGCCAGTGGAGTAGTAACAAAAGTCCCTCCAGTCTTGCTGTGAAGCGTAAACAAGAAGTGACAATGAGATGTGTGCCTGCCTGGCCCATTGCAGACCCCCAAATTCAGCAGCGATTGACTTGACACGTCCAATGTGCAGCAGCCCTGTGCCCTGACGCGCCAGCCAGGTGCGTGGTGGGCAGGGGCAGGGAGGTTAGGCTTTGAGGAGGGGTCAGCCCACCCAGAGCCTCATCCCCTCTCCTTTGAGCAGTTGGCTCAGGCTCCCCCAGAACTGCTCCTCTACTGCCTTGAGCACTGCCCTCCAGCCTGTCTACCCCTCTGCTTCCTTCCAATCCATCAACCCTCTCCTTTCCCACTTGTCTCTTTATCCAGCTCGAGGTCCCCTGTCCACTGGAGCAGCAACCTCACCCACACGCCCCTCCCCATGCCCTCTGCCTCACTTCCTCTTCATTTAACTCTTAAAACCCCATCTCTGGCTGAAGCCTCGATCCACTGGTTCCCACCTGTGCCGAGAGCTGCAGGAAAAAAAGGGGCGACACACAAGCCCCAGTCCCGGCTGTCTCAGGACTGCCACCCTCCAGGGTCCCCAGCTCTGCCTCCGTCCTGCCGTCACTCTGCTCCAGACCTTTCTTGGTTCTTTTATACGCCCAGCATCTCACCTCCCGCCCCACCCCCCACGCAGCCTCCCCTGCAGATTCACAGGGGAAACTGAGGCTATCCGACAGGAGCTCCCCTCTGATTTCTGGCTCAAACACAAATCCACAGTCCTGATGGCCCTCCCTTCCTTCCTCCCTGACACAAGAGGCAGCCTTCCATTCCCTTCGTGGGACCCCAGCAGTCCCCACCCTCTTAGACCACACCCCAGGTGCCCAGGCCTGTGCTGTTTCATTTTTACAACCACCTGAGGAGGAACAAACAAGCTGCACCCTCAGGGAACAGCTTGACAGAGCTGGTCCTAAAATCACTGGGTGGGACTCATCCATCCACCGAGGAGTGTCACCCTGGACGCCTCACCTTGGGCAGGGCGCTGTCCGCGGTGCTGAAAACACCGCTGACTGAGGCAGGCGGACCCTGCCCTTAAGGAGCGTCCTTGGAAACTTTAGAAGCAAACGCTGCATTCCCCATGTGTCCCCACTAG
Organism: Rhinolophus ferrumequinum; assembly: GCF_004115265.2. Lineage (NCBI taxonomy): Eukaryota > Metazoa > Chordata > Mammalia > Chiroptera > Rhinolophidae > Rhinolophus > Rhinolophus ferrumequinum. The sequence continues at coordinate 2,817,372 of NC_046306.1, forward strand.
TTGGCACCATTTCTGTTCTTTTATTGTTCCTGTTGGAAAGTTGAAAACCTCTCAGGCCAGGCCCTTTCTCTTGTGAAGCTCATTGAAACGTGGTCTTTGCCTTAGAAGGGCTGGCCCTCCCAACTCCTGCTGAGCAAAATCTGAGAAAGAACTGCCCCTCCCCCACCCCCTGCCGAAGGCAGACTCAGCTCAGCATCATGACGTTAGTGTGAACTGCGAAGCTCTGCGCTGTGCTCCTTGCCTCACATCAGATGACGTACCCTGTCATGCATGGATGCCCCCATGACAGTGCTGTTTTTCATTATTGCTGTCACTACCACTACTTATAAAACTGCCCTCAAACATGTTATTTACTAATAGGAGTTTGTAAGACTGCTAGACTCCAAGACTAGTGTTATGTCCTATGAATTGTAACCTACAACTTCTAAGAGTCTACGATTCTGATGGTTTTACTTAAGTTTGGTACTAACAACAACATCAAAATAAACAGTTGGTGCCTTCTAGGGAAAAAGTTGTGTGCTTTCCTTGTTAAGCCATAGGTGAACGTGGAAATGTTCTTTTTCTCCATGTGGGCACCAGTCCTAGGACTTCGTTGGGTTTCCTGTCTCGCATAAATAAGGCAGTGACACTAATCCTTGGGACATGGCTCCCCAGCCCAGGCCCTCAGCAGGAAGCAGCAGGCGTAGGGCTGGCTTGAGCTCGCGGGACTCCATCCAGGCTCAGTTTCTGTCCCCTAGGCATCCAGCATGTTTCCAAATCACGGTTTTGGGAGAGACAGATGGCACAGGAATGGCTCACCTGGCCTCCAGCACGCCATTTTCCCACAACCATCGCCTGCCTCTGTTGTGTCTGACTCATTTCCAGACATGTGACCTGGTCTCCACCTCTCTGAGCCTTGGTCTCCTCATCTGCACCAACTTGTGTATAAAATACCTGATCCTGCCAGCTGTGATGGGCGGGGGGCTTACATGAGCTCGGAAGAAACTGTTGGAGCATTGCAATAGTTATCTGACTTTGGATGCTTAGGGGACCATCCTGCCAGAGATAAAAGTATTGTTGTGGAACACAGATGTGTCTCCCTCTCATTCTAGGTCAGGGGTTCTCGGCCTTACTCTGCTGGCATGTTGGGCCAGATAATTCTTTGTTGTCAGGGGCTGCCCTCTAAGATGTAGGGCACATCCCTGGCCTCTGTCCACAAGACACTAGTAACTCTTCCCAGTTGTGACAACCATAAATGTCTCCAGACACTGCCCAATGTGCCCTGGGGAGGGAGCAAAGTGCCCACAGCTGAGAACCACTGCCTGAGGCAGACACTATGTAGATTTCTGAAGGGGGCACTGTGGCACCCACCTGGAGAAGGTCCACGGTGAGAGCCCCGGCTGGGACACCCTCTCACAGCACTGGCCTGGGTCCTCCCTCCTGCCATGGACCCAGGAGTCTGGACAAGGCAGGCGGTTTTTCAACTGGACTCCACAGAAGTGTCACCGATAAGAGGGGGACAGAGCAGCGCAGGGTCAGGGTCCCCACCGCTGGGTCTGCCTGAGCAGGTGCACTTGGCTCTGTCTGAGCATAGTCCTTCAGTCTCTGAATCTCTAACACTTTCCTCTGGGCTTCTGGACACCACGCTTTCCAGGTTATGCCCTGGTTCCCTCCTGCCCTGCTGGCCACACCTGCTTAGCCTCTCACAGGCCCCACCTGGGCTGCCCCAGGACCAGGACCAGGACCCAGGACTCAGCTCGTGGTCCTCTTCTCCATCTCTCTCTCTCGCTGCAGATCCAACCCAGTTCTCTGGCTTCAGAATCAATCCCATCTCTCTGTCAACACTTGACCTTTCTTCAGAACTCCAGATTCATTCATGATTGGCCACTTTTCATTTCCATCTGAAGTCAGTCAAACAGGGAAAATGAAACATACCCCAAGCCATCTCTTGATTTCCCGTGAGTAACCCCTCCTCTTTTACTAATCCATCTTTCCATCCACCTCAAAACTCTCCTGGAACAATATGGAGTGCGGGCCCTCTTCTAGGCGCTGTGGACATGGCATTCACCAACACACGGCCCCACCTTCACCAGGCTGCACAGCCCACCCGCCTCCCGCTCTGCAGCCAGACTGGACACAACACTCGGTCCCTCTCTGGTCCTCTCCACTTCGTACCCCACCGCTTCTGTCTAATTCATGCATAGACACTGTGTGCTCTACTTCCAAATTATTTCTCAGAAATGTCCACTTATCCTCCCAGTGTCAGCTGCCAAGGCCTCTGCCTGGAACTCAGCAACAGTGTCTGGCAGCCTCCAGGCTCCTTTGTCTGCTTCCCACTCTGCCCCAAATCCATTCTCCAAACCAGAGGTCAGCAAACATATTCTGTAAAGGGCTCTGGCTTTGCGGGTCATAGAGTCTCTGGTGATACAGAAACTCTGGAAGGGCTGGCCAATCCAGACAGCAAAAGCTCCCCTTGCTGTGCACCTCTCACCCTCGTGCTGCAAAGGAACTTTTTGAGATGATACGACCGTTTGCTCCTTGTCCTGTACAGTAGCCACTGGCCGCATGTGGCCAGTGAGCAGCTGACAAGTGGCTGGTGTCACTGGGAGCTGAACTTTAATTTCACTTAGTTTTAATTCATTTAAATAGCCACGCAGCTAGTGCCGACAGCAGAAGACATGTCTGGGGTTGAGTTAGTGGTCACAGCCCACCGGGGTCCCTCCACCCCATGAGTCCACAGTGGAATGTGTGTCCCCCTCTGAAGGCCCTGGGACTCAACACGCCAGCAACTGTCTCCAAAACCGTCCTCTTAATTCCCTCACAGAAATGACTGTGCTCCTCACACCGTGACCCCCGCGCGTCCCTGACCTGTCTGTCGGAGGGGTCCACGGCCGACATCTTTCTCTGCATCTCACATGAGTGTGTGTAGCTACCATTATAGTTTGGAATCTTGTCGCACAACTGAAACTTTACCATCCATTCAAGTCCCAAATGTTGTAATAGAATTTAAAAAAAAAAAAACAAAAAAAAAACAAGACAGCGAAGACAGCGTGAGCTTTGCATGTTCCCTGCAAGTGGGATCCCTCTCTCGGGGCTGTCCTTGACCTGTCCTGACCAGCAGAGGTCGCTGCTCACCCACTGACCGCTCGGCAGAGGCTCTTCTGTCCAGTGCAAACCCCAGTGTGGGCTCAGATCTGGGAACAGAAGTCACTGAAGCCCACCGTTTCCCACCACTCTGGGAGGATGAGACCCAGACCGTTTAACCGCTGTGACCCCCAGACTCAACAGCACATCCCACCCACAAGAAGGTGCTTCATACAAGTGTGTGCTCTCAACAAAGCAAGCCTGCTCTCAAACCCGTCCCCAAACCATCTGGATTGAGAGCTCGCCTGATGTTAGATGGGTGTTGAGAGCAGGCACATTGCTCAAGGCTGAGCCAGCAGAAAGAACCTGCCAGGGAGAGGCGCCAGGTGCCAGCAGGAGGCCAGGCAGCTCCCCAGCAGAGCGGCAGGCTCCGTGGCCAAGGGCAGCACTCAGCTGCAAGGACACAGGTGGAAGACAACGCTTCGCCAGCCATGAGAGTCACGCCAACCTCCCCTCAGACTGAAGTGAGAAGCCTGGGGGACACTGGGACACGGGCCTGCCCAGAGGGCCGCTGTGAGAGGCCAGGACCGTCCCAAGGGCCACGACTTTTCAGACCCCAACCTCCTGTGTCCCCAAGTTGGAGGGAAACTGGAGAGGTACAGCCACCCCCTCTTGGCAGGCACCTAAAAAGGCGGGGGGGACACTGTGACAGGGGCCATGCAAGAAGCACAGGTGACACTTGTTTGGCAGAGGAGGCAGCGAGGACAGATGCCCACCGCCTGTGAAGCAGCGGCACGGCCGGCCACAGAAGCCCCAGCGGGCCTGTCCTCACGGCCTGGCTTTCCAACCTCCCACACTTGTGGAGACAGTTCGAGTTCCAGCCCCCGCACCGGGCCTGGCAAACTTCTGGCTGCAACTGTGCTAGGGAACGGGCTTCCAGCTCCATAGAGAGGTCTCCTGGAAGATTTCTCTAAAAATGCTGCTAACAGGTCAGAGAGCAAGGTGGGGGTGTCTCCAGGCACCCACAGTTTTCTTAGCTGGGTTCATGCTTTTCTTTCTCTCCACTCTTTCCTTTCTCCTCCACTTTCTCACAGCTGGCAACCCTCCTGGTCTATTCAATCAAAATAACAACCACCACCAACGACCACCACATCACAGCCCCACTGACAATAATTAACGGGGCAGACACTGCGCTAAGCTCCTCCCACCCTCCAAAAACACAGTCCCCATTGTTTGTCCCATTTAACAGAGGGGACCAAGGAGGCTTGGAGCAGCGCACCAATCACGCCTGGCAGAGAAGCGGCAAGAAGCGCCCTCACCCAGGAGGAGCACGGCAGCTGTGCCTTCACCAGCACCCACCACGCCAGGGCGCCACGCGGCAGACACTGAAGCAGTCTCAGGGCAAGAGGCCATGCCCTGCAGGGGAGGCAGCCGCTGCTGTGGGACCTAGACCGCCGGCAAGGTCCCTCTACATCCGTCTGCCCAATGGGCATGGGTCAGCTTAGACCCTCCCACTGCACACTGGCTCCTTGAGGGAGAACTGTCTGCTCAGAAGTTCCCAGTGAACAAGCAAAGGTATGCGGGGAGGAAGGTGTACGGGAGGGCCACCTGTGAGCCTCTTTAAGCATCTCCATTTACTGGCTGTGCCAGACTTGGGAGCTCACAGGAGAAAAATGCCCCGGCAGACACTGAAACCCCTCCGCACGGTGCAGAGCGGCACAGCTCGTGGCCGGGGCGTGCCGTGCCCCTGAGGATGGTCTCCTGCCAGAGCTGCTGCCCAGGGCCTGGCCGGGACCCCAGTTGCCACCCAGGCTGATGGCCATCCTGGGAGCAGCTCAACCCTGCCCCATCTCTGGCCAATACCTGCATCGTCTGAGTGGGTGTCTGAGGACAGCGGCTCATCCGGAGAAGCCTGGTCTGTCCCGGTGGCCAAAGGGCTTCCCGGCTGGGCATCTTCCAGAATCAGTGTCTCCTGCTTGGAGATGCTCTTTAAGCATCTCCATTTACTGGCTGTGCCAGACTTGGGAGCTCACAGGAGAAAAATGCCCCGGCAGACACTGAAACCCCTCCGCACGGTGCAGAGCGGCACAGCTCGTGGCCGGGGCGTGCCGTGCCCCTGAGGATGGTCTCCTGCCAGAGCTGCTGCCCAGGGCCTGGCCGGGACCCCAGTTGCCACCCAGGCTGATGGCCATCCTGGGAGCAGCTCAACCCTGCCCCATCTCTGGCCAATACCTGCATCGTCTGAGTGGGTGTCTGAGGACAGCGGCTCATCCGGAGAAGCCTGGTCTGTCCCGGTGGCCAAAGGGCTTCCCGGCTGGGCATCTTCCAGAATCAGTGTCTCCTGCTTGGGAGTGGACGGTTCACTCTGTGCAGCTCGGGGCCGTCCGTCAGGGCCGCACGCTTTGTTTTCAGCATCTGCAAAGAAATTCTGCTGTCAGCCAAGCTTGCCTGCCCTCCCTCCCTATGCGCTTTCATTCCTGCCACGTGCCTTCCCAGGCCCAGGTGTGGTACCATCCGCGTCCCCGTGCCCCGGGCGTCCCTAGCCACACCGTATTCCTAAGGTGGCCCCGAGCATCACGACGCCCTTCGGCCCCTGCGCCGCGTACCACGGCCTGCCTGTGCCCTCTCACCCCACCTGTGGGAGACCGCACCCACGTCCTACGCCTGCACACTGCCCGGTTGCTTGCTTTGGTCAGTAGGATGTCAGCAGTATTGATGTGGCAGCAGCTTCCAGGGTTTGCACACTCCTGCCGGCTCCTCCCGTGTCCCCCTAACCTGCGCCCTGAGGACACACCCGTCCAGCCAGCTGGGGGTGAGAGACACGTGGGGCAAAGCCAAAGTCAACCCAGGCAGGTGACAAGACACGGCCCCCCAGGTGCTGGGGTTGTTTGTTACATGGCATTATCGTGGCTGCAGATGACAGATTCGCCTCTGCACCCACCACCCCCCTGGGTCCCCCATTATGCTCACATTTCTCAATCACCCTTTGTGTGCCTGGAGCCACGCAACCCCGGGAAGGCAGCGAGTAATAAGATACGACCCTTGCCCCCGGTGGCTCACGAGCCGAGAAATGGGGGCACCACCAAGGACTGGTGTGTGGACAGGCGGCCACCTCAGAAGGATGACACGCGGCTCCCAGCAGGGCTGACAGAAGCACCTCGGCTCCCCTTACTTGGGGCTCAGCTGCTGGAGCCTTTGAGGGTCTGTCCCTCCACTGATGTCACCCCAGGGTCACTCTTACTGATGAGGAGCCCAGTGCTTGGGAGCTAATAACTGGTCCGGGCCATAGTCACAGGGGGCAGGTCCAGGCTAGGAGACTCAGCAGCTGATAAAAATGCCCCCCTGTGACACACAGGTCACACACAGCCCCCTGTGCGGCCCCATAAGTCCCCACAGCAGGTTCACTGAGGCCACCACGGCAGAGAGCAGTGTGACCCGCACACGTTCACAGGGCCAGGAGGCTGCAGTGTGGACTCGGGCCTCGCCCGGACCTGGCAGAACTTCGTCCCATCACGGCCTCCATCACGGCGGGGGAGGGGAGGACAGACGTATTTCTGAATCAGGGGCCCCCTCGCCCAGGGCAGTCCTGATCCCTCCCTGCTGTCCCTGTGTCCTTCAACTGTGTGTCCCTTCCACTCCCCAGAGTACCCTGCTTGGACACAAAGTATGCACCCCACCCACTGCAAACAGACGGGGTGTCTTGTGCCCACACAGCAACCATGTCTGGGCCCCGACCTCACCTATAAAATGGGGATAATAATTTCACTAGTTGCCTCACGGCACCGCTGTAAGAATTAAATAAACACAATGTGCCTGGCTTAAAGTAAACACTACACACAGGCTTACAATTGTCACTATTGCTGCTCACGATGACAGTTTGGATGGGGAGGAAGAGGGTGATAAGGTGACGGTCTGGCCAGGAGGCCCTGGCCACGTGCCCATGTGCCAACAACAGGCTCCCCCGACTGTGTCCTCCCCACGCGCAAGACTCATGCCAGGCTGCTGGCGTATGGCCCTCCGAGGGACGTGAGCTGTCATCATGTTCCCTCTGCTGGACATCTGTCTCCTCGGGGAAGGGCAGAAAAATCAGCCAAGCCAAGAGTCTGCAGACCTGGGGAGAGGACGGTCTCAGCTTTGCAGCCACGCCGCCCGACTGGGTGGCCGGCCAGGGGCCCACAACCTATTCCTAGACAGGGGCAGATATGTCAGGCTGTGTGGGGCATATGCCATAGGTTCTGTACGGCATTTTTGTCCTTGGTTTTTTAGTTTCACAAAAACCCTTTAAGTTTAAAAACCATTCTGAGCTTGGCCTTATGAAAATAGGCCCTGGGCCAGATGTGACCCAGAGCTATAGTTGGCCAACCGACCCCTGACCTCAGAAAAGACCGAGATGCAAGCCAAGAGAACCCAGTGGCCAAAACTAGACGCCACAAAACTCAAAACTACAGGCTCAGAGCCTTTCTCCTGACTGGTTTCCTCACACCGGACACCCCGTTGTGACAACCTCGGCCACCAGCTTACTTGGCCCTTGTGTCAGAGAATGGAGAGGACAGCCACACTGACGCGGGTGTGGCTGCTGCCAGATGTGTGCTCCGCGAGGACCGGCTCAGGTGAACAGCAGTGCGTCAGGTGAGGCTGCCGCCGCTGTTTCTGGATGGCAACACCGAACCTTAGAAGGCGTTGTCCTTTTGTGGCCACGACTGTCATTAACAACAGTGACCTCTCCATCATCATCAACAAAAACAAGAAGCGTGGAAAGGTCTCCAGCCTTTCGCCCGACTCAGCAGTCTCCACACCAACACTCTGCCCCAGAATTCCTCTTTCACAGCCTCGCGGACGCACAGGACTTCTCTGGGCTGTGCTCTGAGCTCCAGCTCATAATCTTGTTCAATGAAAAGTTATAGTTCCCAAAATAGCCCTGGTGGCAGGGCCGTTGCTAAGAAACGCTGCTTGGGGTGGGGGAGCTGTGGGCGCCGGTCTTCTGCTCCTCTCGCTGTACAGTCGGCCCTCCCTCCTGCCCGTTTCCCACCGCTGCCTTTCCCCTTCCGAGGGCCGCAAAGGGGAGCAGTCGGCCAAGCCTGTGTTACGTATGGAGTAGCCACAGTGACAGGGAACGTGCCACAAACACACATGCATGCAGACATACACTCACACACTGCCCCAGCATGCCTGCAGCACAGAAACCGGACAGACTGACTGGCCACTGCCCAATTCCCTCAAGGAAAGACCCCTCGTCTCTCTCAGGTCGCTGAACACGCACCAGGCTAACAGCTCTGTCATTCTTACATCCACCGACGGAGTCTGAAACGCCTGGAATTATTTAAGAAAATGCCAAGTGGCACACACAGGAAGGTGGAGGAACATCATCCACAGGATCTGGTGTAGGGACACCTGCCGGCTCCAGTCCTCTCTCGTTGCATTTGGGTGGCGCCGGGAGGAGAGAGGCTGGCGGGCTGGTCAGCTGTCACTTGTCACATGTGTCAGAGGAGGAGGGCAACAGCAGTGAAGACAGGGAGAGGGGAAAGGGTCACCTCCTCTGTCCCCACGCAGACCCGGTCTCATCGCACTCCTACAACCGCACCAACAGCCCCTCCTGGGTCCTGCGCGTAGCAGGCTTCCAGGACTGAGAGCAGAGGGCAGATCACAGTGCTCCATAAATGCAGGTGGGAACAGGCTCATAAAATCACCCCCGAGAGGGTGGAGGGCATGCTATCCCAGGTCAGCTCCCACTGTCACGCTGCTGACTGCTTTGTGGGCCAACTCCAGGGTGACCGGCGTGTGTGTCTGTGCACACTGTGTGTGTGTGTGTGTGTGTGTGTGCGCACGTGTGTGCAGGAAGAGAGCCTTCCTGGGGTTCGTCCAGGGCCAGCTCCGCTGAAGTGTGAGCTCCTGGGGCTGCTAAGCACTCCAGGCAGTTCTGGGAGGGTCTGTGGCCCCAGCCCGTGGGGGCCTCTCTGGCCCCTCCCTCACGGTCACCCACTCAGCCTCCCAGGCCCCCGCCCTGTGTATTATGTTGGTGACAGCGCGGCCACAGGCACAGTGTGGGGACAGCCGGCCACAGGGGGCGTTCCTGGCTGCAGGGATGTCTGCCTGGCTGGGAGCAGGTGCTGACAGCTGAGGAAGGTTCCTTAACCCAAACCAGGAAACCGCAGCTACCTCCTGGGACGCCTCACACCACAGCCACACCAGCCCAAGGCCTGCGTTCCCACTCGGAATTCCCACCCGGGAGCCTCAGTGCTCACTTCCTCTCCCTCCTGGGCTCAGGGCACCACAGAACCCTACCAACCCAGCAGGACCCCTGGTGTCTCAACACAAGGACAAATTAGGGGTACACAGGACCTGACATCGAACTTGACTTTGCCCCCAATGACAAATGTCATTTTCTGAGCAAGCGCACGACAGAAACAATAGTGCAAGGAAGTTTGTCTCCCAGGAACCTGCTGCCAAAGGTTTCCGTGCGTCCTGTGATGTCACGGGTCATTAGAGGTGACACACACAGCAAAGAATTCAAGCAGTGCAAGGTCAACGTCCTCTCCTCCCCTCCCTGACCCCAGGTCCCTTCCCAGAGCATTTAAACTAAGAGTGGCTTAGATGAGCCTTGTGCACAGCGAACCGAGAGCCAGGCTGTTTCAGTCCTGCCGCCTTCCGGCCCCACTCAAACATCGCCTCCGTGGCCCCGAGCCAGCCAGGTCCCGCCTCACGTTCTTAGACGCTACCTGCCTTTCCTTCACCGTACTCATTGCAGCTGTGACTTTATATTTATTTGTGGGATGGGGTCATGTTTGTCCCCCTGGACTATGAGATCTGGGAGGATGGTGTTTGGCTCCCCTGTACCCTCACAGCTAACACAGACCCTGCACCCAGCAGGTGTGCAGTAGGTAATGCCAATTATAACGTGCGTTTTCGACTCTTACGGAAAGAGACTGCATCTCAGGCCCCTCCAGTTCCTGGTGCGTAATCACTTAGCCAGAGAGAAAGAGTCATCTGAAGGAGGAGCTAGCAACCAACAACACCCTGAGGGCCAAACCCAGCCCACCACGTGTTCTGTGGGGCCCAAGCTGAGAATCGAGTCCACGTCTTTATGTGGCTGAGAGAAATCAAAATGTAATAGTTCATGACACATGAGAGTTGTACCAAATTCAAATTTCAATGTCCACAAATGCAGTTCAGTAGGAGCACAGCCATGCCAACACTATCCGTGTGGTCTGCTGCCGCCGCTCCCTGGCAGAGTCCTGTCACAGAGTAACTCCTGTGTGTTACTCCTCACAGACGCCTCCTCACCCCCAAATCCTAAACTACACGCTGTCTGATCCTTCCAGAAAAGGGGCGCTGACCCCGTCTACCTGGAGTGAGGCAGCTCCATCACACACACGGAGGCCAGGAGCACAGCCTCCGGTCACCCTGACACCTCGGCTGCTGCCACGTGTCAGTCCCCGGGACTCTGTCCTCAGCCCGCCAGACAAAATCATTTGACAAAGACAGACAGACGGGCCTTCTCGTAGACGGTCTCCCTTCCATTATTTCTCCATCCCTTTACTTTGGACAGGAATCAAACCCACATCTTTATTTACTCGTCATTCATCAGCGATCGTGGTTTCTATCATAGGTGATAAACAGGCCTTAGTCCTGTTTCTATTTCCCGTTCCCTTCTCCAAGATCCAAAGTAAGTTTTGTCGGCAACATATTCGAAATGCCCCGTGTGAAGCTTTGTTGTCCCATCCAAATTAAAATGGTCGAGATTTCTATCTCAGCAATGACAGTCCCCCAAGTGGGGTGCAAGTCAGAACAGCAGGTTCAATGCCTGAGCCCCTCAGGGCTGGACACCAAGCTGTTCTTTCACAGGCAAAGTTGGATTGTCAATCGTAAGCAATTGTCCACGTAGGTTTCCCCGGAAAATAGCATCATACAAATACTTCGCTCTTTGAATCTAAAGAAATGACGACCGAGGCTTAGCCCACACTGGGTCTGTGAACAGACAGACCCTGCCAGAGCCAGAACACTTTATAAAGCTGCCCTCACTGACTTCACGAGCTCCCTTCCTGATTGCTGACACGTGGGGCAGTTAGAGACACCACTAATAGTTTAAGGCTGAACTGGGAGATTGGAATTTCATCTATTCACACCCCTTCCAGGAATGGGCCCCGAGAGGCCAGGTTCCTTCAATCAGGAGGATGAGTGTGGTCCATCTCCTGAGAGGCTGGTCAGCGGCGGTGAGGCCCCGTCACCAAGCGGAGGGGAGCCCGAGAACCAGAAAGCACGTCAGGACCCAGGTCCCATGCCTCACGCCTCACGCTATCACCGAGAGAGAGGAAGACAGGAACTCAGGCACTTCGTGAATTGTCCTGGAGATGATAACGTGCTTCTCAAAGATGCACGCAAAGGAGGCCACCTGGCAGACGCCATCGGGATGAAGGTCTCGGATCAGAGTCTGGGCAGCGGCCGGACCCTCCGGCTGTGTGACCCGGGGCAGCTGCCTCCCAGGCCCCCACCTTCATTATCTGCCAACGGGGTGGTAAGGGCGTGCGCAGTCCCGAGGATACTGCGAGGACGAAAGGGAGAAGGTGGGTGCGACGCCCAGCGCAGCCCCCGGATTATAATCAATGGTCAATAAATGGGAGCAGTCGCTGTGGGTGGCAGTAAAAATAACTTGCCCAAATCAAGGATTAAAAAGTGAGTATGAAACGAGTAGAAGCCACTGCCCCCACTTCAGGGGAACCAGGACTAACCACCAGCTTCATCCACACCCAGCCCAGCGGGAAGCAGTTACACGCTCCCAGAGACGATGGCGGCCCTTAGCTCTGCACCCCAGGAGAGAGGTGGCCTGAAAGTCACTGAGGGGTTCTCCGAGGCCCCGGGCTGAGGCCATGGAGCAGGACTCAGGAACTTCTCCAAGCGTGGAGGCCCCACGCAGGTCCAGCCTCCACATGCAGACCCCGGACTCCTCCAATTTCCATTCGGTCCTGGCGGGCTTCCTGGGCCCAGGAGAGACACCAGGGCTGTGCTCCCGGGCCACGCCACGCCCTGCCCCCTGCCCACCGTGGAGGCCATCCCACTTACCCTGCTCCATCATCTCCAGCAGCCCCTTCTTGATAAGCTCCTCGCGACCTTGTCTGCCGGCCATCTTCTTCTCCAAAGCTGCACAAACACAAACGGTCAGGTGAGTCAGGGCGGGGGGCAGCCAATGCCGTCGTCCAGTTCGCAGAAGAGACAGGAGGCGGCAGGTGACGGCAGGGTGAGGGGCCTGGTCCATGGGGAGGGGTGTGTTCAGGAACCCCAACCTTTCCCACTGAGCAATCTGCCAAGCGTTGCACATAAAGCTTGGTCAAAAGGAAACACATCGCCTGTTTAAAACGGTCATTTCCATGATTCATCTGAAAAGCAATGCCTCGAATGACACCCTTCTCTCGGCTGGCTCCTACGCTCCACCAAATGCTCTGTAATTTCCCTGCCCCCAGCACCCTGGGGCACTTTTCTGCGGTCCTATTATCGTTTGCAAAGTACATCCTGACCACTCTTTATGTCTGTTCACGGTTCAGCCTCTGTTCAGCCATCTCACCAAGCCGTCCCTCCCAGGTTAACACTTTCAAAGAATTCACCAGACCAACAGGAGGGAGGAGGCCGGGCCCCCACACGCTTCCAGCCTCCCCACCCCAGAGCCAAGCCCTCACAACCCACCGTGTTCTCCCTGCCTCTTCCCTCACCGTGGGTGTGGGGCTCACTTTCAAGGACAATCTCCTTCTTTTCTCTAATTGTCCAGAAAATGATTTGCCTATAGGGGAACCCACTTTCTAAATACAAACCTATGGAATCCTCGGACCCTTTCTTTGAAAGATGCAGACAGAGAGCTGGCCGTTAAGCCTGGACCACAAAGAGCCTAGGGGTCACCGTGTGTGCAAGCACTCTGCCCGTGCGGCTGCCGTGGGGACAACACAGAGCTGGCCCACCTGTCAGAGCTTAATGTCTAGAAACAGATGACAAACAGGCAATGACAATGAAGTTGTTTAATTTGTTCAAAATTATTTACTAAGCACCTACTATGTGCCAAGTGCTGAGCAAGTGCTGGGGGGGGTCACTAGGGAGCAGAACCAACTCAGCCCCCCTTCAGGGAGCGTGGGCTCAAGAGGGGGTGGTGCAGGCAGTGATAACGAGATGACTCAATTGATTAATACTAGTAAAGCATTTACCGAGCACCTACTGTGTGCCAGGCACAGAGGAGCCAAACAGGCATGGCCTCTGCCTGCCGACCAGTGCATGGGGCAGGGGAGAGGACAAACATGTATAGTCAGGCAGGTGGAATCCACCAGAACCGGCGGGCACTGGGGGCAGGGGGCCCTCAGGCTTCCCTGAGCTTTTTGCGCTGAGGGTAACGGACGGAGGGCGCTAACCCAGACGGATCAGGCAGAGGACAGTCAGGGCAAAGGGGACAGAACTCCTTTCTCTAGTCCCATGTCCAGGTGCCTGAAGCGTGGTGGATAAAACTGAGAAACTGAACTCTGACTTGGGGAGGTGCGAGGAGAGACGCTGCAGTCCACTCTAGAAACAGGGACAGCAGAATGGGGGGCAGGGGCCTGAGAAATGGGGGACCCCCATTGCCCACCAGCATTGGGTGGTGTTCACGGGGGCCGGCTCCATGCAGGATGTCACCTGCTCTGACTCGTGGTCTTCCCAACGACCTGAAGATGTAGCTGTGAGGGTCTCCTGTCCTCATCTCAGGGGACACTGGCCCCACCCCTCGAGCCACCCCCCGACCCCAGCAGATATGAGCTCAGATGACACTTCCCAAACTGCAGGCTTCTGAGAACCAGCCTGATGGTGGTACCCGACCCGCGCCCACCTGAACCACTGTTTCCTTCAGTTTTTCCTTTAACTCATCTGTTTTTATTCCATCTCATCTTAACCAATGACGCCTGTGAAATTAGGGATCTGAGATGCTGAAATAAGTGACATCCCACACTTCGGGGGGAAAGAATGGTTTACAATAAATAAGCAAAATGCAGTCCCGTTCCCAGGATTCCCACATGTTTGAATAAAGGGCCTGACAGTGGGGGTGCCTGCTCAAAGGTGGGGTGCTGCAGATAGCCCCAGGGGGTTCCCACAGCATCCTGAGCCCTCCCAGGCCACTTGCCCGCAGGGCACTGAGGAGGGCCCCGGAGGCATGGAGTGCGCACAGCACACAGCGCAACCCTCCATGGCTGAGGACACCGAGCCCAGAGTGTCACAGGCTCCCCTGCAGTCACAGAGGTCACCTGCTTTGGCCTCTTCAGCTTTTCACTGATGAGCAGACACGTCTTCCCCAGCTCAGCACCTCTGCATGGGCTGTTCCTACTGTTGCCATGCTTTTCCTTGCCTTCTCAAGGGGGCCGATTATGTCCCAGCTCCACGTCACGCCCTCACCTGGGGCTTCTCAGGCCACCTAACACAAGCAATGCCCACCCGCCCACGTCCTGCGCAGCACCAGAGTCGTGGCTGCCCCCCCGGCTGTGCACCGCTCCCTTTGCCGCCCAACTTCAGGGGACAGCTCTACGTGGGCAGGGCCGCCCTGTCTGCACTGCACCTGGCATACAGGACGTGCTCACCATCCACTGAACAGCAGTGTGTGCTCTGCTCTCGTTCCTGAAAAGGAGCATTACCCGTCAACCTCCTGGGTGGTTAAAAAGTAATTACGTGAAACATATCAAAAGTGCGTGTGAAGGACCTGCTGCTGCGATTAGCAGGTCCCCCATTGGCTTTGTCTCCGCCGTCCTCTGAGCTCTGGAGTCCGCACACCTCTTCAGAGCTGAGAGGGAAACAGGGACCCCAGGGACCGCCAGCAGCCACAGCCTGAGCTGGCACTTGCCGGGGCTGGTCCCCAGGGCCCAGAACTAATTCCACACCAGCAGCTCCCTCACTATTTCCAGCCACACCTAATAGGCATGTAGCCCAGCGCAAGGCCCGTGAGGGTGAAATGCTGTGTCCTCAGGGCTTTGCTTCTCAAGGCACCAACCTCCCCTGGAACCAAGGACACCCAGGACTCCTGTCATCCAGGAGCCAGACCCAAGCCAGATGTCAGGGCTCAAACCCCAGCTCCCTGACCTGCTGACTGCTTGGCTGGGAGTGACTTCCCCTCTCCAAGGCCGTTCCTGTCCCTGTGAGATGGGCAGGATCACAGTGACAGCACTGGCCACAGGGGAGGTTCTGGGTATTCCATTGGTTAGAAACGTGCTCAGTCGCTCTTTGCTATTATGGCCAGTTCTGCAGTTGTCACCACACATGTCCCCTGTCATTTAGTCTAATGGTCATAGCTCCTGGTGTAGTTGGCAAGGGGGCCGGGGCAGCGGGACAACCCGGCGCAACCGACGTCCCACAGAGCTGGGACTGGCAGGGTGTAAGGAAGCGGCCGACGGTGAGTGAGGGACCCTCCGGGGCCCTGTGGGGGGCGTTGGGACGGGAGTACCTCAGGGGGAGGAGTACCTCAGGGGGAGCCTCTTCAGGAAGAGCTCAGGGCTGGGCAGTGGCCGGCTCTGGCTTCCAGTGAGAAGAGACAGCTCGAGGTTCCAGGCCAAACGAAGGGCCTTGACCCTCTGAGTCACCCAGGGGGCTCTTTGGGGACAGCAAGACCCAGGACCAACTGCACCCGCATCTGGGGAAGGTTCCAGGTTCCAGGTGCCGGAGGGCTGGGTGCTTGTTACTCGAGGGGGTCAGCAAGGAGAGCTTGTTGCCAGCCAGGGTCTCGGCACAGCCCGGCTGTGAGCTGACTCGGAGCCCGCGTTTTCAACCAGGTCCTGGGTGACTTGGTGCCCAGCCCTTAGGGTGTGGGTGGTGAACGGGTTATGGTGCTGACCTGCTCCAGCCAGGTGAGACCTGGAAGGGCCAGTGGAGGGAGGTGACCCAGAGGAGGACGGGCGGTTCCTGGCCATCAGAGGCCACTGAGCGTAGCCTGCCCTCCTGGGTGGGGCCAGGAACACAATATTAGTCACAGAGAGCAGAGTGACAGTGACACCAGGCCCCCTCTCCCTAGTGCTCACCAGATGTCGTCTGCTTCAGTTTTTCATTTTTCTTTTTCCTCCATTTCCAGGGTTTGAAGATCCGGCCCAGGGTGGCCAGCTTGCTGTTCCTCCTCACGGGGGGAGTTCGAATCCCTGAGACCAGATACTCGGAACGCACTGGGGGGGTCGGGTCCATCTCATCTGTAAGACAAGAACCAAGGGAGGACTTAAGTGGTCACCAACCCTACACGGCTCCCCGGGGGGGCCAAGGTGACCCCACACACACCCTGAGGAGCCACCAGTGATTTTCCAAAGTCTGGGGATAAACAGGGTCCTCAGAGCAATGGAGACTCTCTGGGGCCCGTTCCAACCAGGTGGCCCATGGGTGGCCCTGGCCAGCTCATAAGGGTGTGCATTCATTTCCCTTCTGTGCAGACCCTCCCTCCTGCACCCCTCTCACAGCCCGCAGGACGCCCTCACCCAACTCTGCCTTAGGCCACAGCGATTTAAGACTTTCCCACCCCAGGACCTTTGCTCGTGCTATGCCCTCCACCTGTGCTGCTCTCCTTTGTCAGCTTCTTCTTTGCCCTGTAAACTTCAGCTACTCGGCCGAATCTGACTTCCTTCAGGATGTCCCTTCTCCCCCGTCCAGATGAGGTCCAGCCCCCGCCCCCTGCTCCTGATGCTACTCGTGTGGGCGCCAAGGGACTGCCATGATCCCAGGCGCCACCCCTCCCGTTCAGCTGCCGGCTCTGCTCCTCAGTGAACAGCTGCAGGTGACTGAGTCCATGAATGGACAGAGCAAAGCAGCTCCCTTTGGATCCCTTCCTTGCTCAGAAAACGAGACCATTTTGTTCACTCTGTGGGGTGCAGAAAGATGGCGTCTGAGGAAGCGCATGGTACCGCTGCTTGTCCTACAGGAGCGCGATAGCAACCTACATGCCCCTCGCCAGGGCCCTGGCTAAGTCACCGTCCTTCCTCTCAATGACCCGTGTGCAGAGGTGGGAAAGAATAAAGCAGATGGGTGTGTGCAGACCAGCAACCTAAAATCGCTAAGTCAAAACAGCCGCACTCAAAGTCACACACGTGCCGCCAGTGGCCAAAAGGGGGCCGTGCACAATGACAGACTGTCGTATGCAGAGGAAAACGTCTGCGGGGCCCCTAACAGAGGGGAAGCCCTGGCCGTTGGGGGACTGGGCTTCACCATAGGCCGTATGTGATGTGTGCTGTTTTAAGAAATAACATTAGAACGGAAAACAATGGAACCAACAGAACGGTGTGTGAAAGAGCAGCGCTGTCCCCAGCAGCTCACCCCGGACCCCCACCTGATGGGCAAAGCCTAGATCTGAGTTCAGGCCATCACCGTGGGAGGACTGAGAAAAAAATGCCCAAGTGGCCCCAAACCCCTCCTGGGACAGGGAAGACATGTCTCTTCCAGCAGTGATGAGGACCTGAGTCCCCTGCAGGCTCTCAGATTTAACCCCCAGTGTCACTTGGGTGGAAGTCTGTATACCTGGAAGGAGGCGGCCAGCAGTCAGAGGGACCGGGGACCTGTGATGGGCTGGGAACCATCAGACCCAGCCCAACCTGTCATGTGACAGGTGTTATTTTACCCTCACAGTGAATCTATGGGGATAGAGACTGTGTTGTGTCCATTTCACAGACAAGCGCACTGAGGCCCCGAGCAGTGAGCCATTTGGTCGACTGTCACAGCGAGAGGAATGCTGAGGTGGGGCATGACGCCAAGAGCAGCCTGACTCCACAGACCCCTCTCGAATCTCTAAGCTGCTTCTAGAGTGACCGTATAAATTTGTCACCCAGGGCAGGACACAAATGATGGGACACCAAGAGAAGAGGCATCAGCCGGAGCAGCCCAGGCCAGCCGGGGTACGGCCCACGCTCTTTCTGTTACTACCTGAGCTTTAACTGGGTCCCAGGGCTGCGTCCCAGGTGTCCACAGAGCAACCCCGGGTGGGAGGCCTTTATCCGGGATGAGTCCAGGGCATCTTACTTCAGAACTTGTCCCTGAAGGCTCAGCCACCAATAAGGCGCCAAAGGCAACAGCATTCTCCATCTTGTTTTCAGCTATAACCCTGGCACCCAGGAGGGGCCCAGGACATGCAGGTCAGGGAGTGATGGAGCCGGGGAGGTGCTGGGCACATGTCCCTCCTGCCATCGTCTCCCCAGCTCCACACTCCAGGCAGGCGGGAGGTAGCCGGGTCCTTCTCTTCCCAGAAGCAGCGTTTTCCACGTTATCTTCTCCTTTCCTTCCTCCGCCCACGGCTGCCAGATGGAGTGGAACTGCCAGTGCCACCAGTGTTCCCAGGAAAGCTGGCTGTCCTGGAGGCATTTCTGGCACAATGGGAAAAGAACTGGCCAGGTCTCCCCAAGCCTTGGGGCTCATTTGAAAAGAGAGATGAAGGTCCCCAGGGATGAGCATGGGGACGATGGAGCATTGTTATTGCTTTCTTCATACCTCACCTAGTTTCACAAAGAATGGGTGGCAGTTACCAGAAACACACAAACCCAACAAGATAAAATGAGCATCTGAGGAAATCCAGAGGAAGAGCACCAGGACAGGACCACAGCTTCAGGGGGTTAAAGACCCCTGTGGGGGCCAGGGGAGGGCATCCATGTGGCTCTGAGCTTCCTAGCAGCCAAAGCAAAAGGGAGCAGCACAAAGAATACAAATCAGACTACAACCCACTCCATTTGCTGAGACCCTGGCCCAGGCCACCAGATGGGGGAAGAGCCAGGCCAAAAGCTGGAGGAAGAACACGGTGGGTAAGGACCACGGATGGGATGCAGCTGGGGAGGCAGGTAGGGGCTTCAACCTGGTTTAAAGTTCCACAGGGAGCCATGGGAGACCTTTAGCTTGAAAGGCCTGATTTGTTCATCCACCAAATATGCAATGTACTCGAGCAGAACAGACACCTTAGTCTGAGTGACTCCTCAGAAGGAGTCCCTGTCAGGGGAGGGCAAAGACCCACAAGCCCAGAGGTCTGAAGGGAGGATGCGTCCTCCCCCCTTGCCCCACCCCCACCCCCGCACTTCTCCGCCTCCCTCAGGTGGCTCAGGCCCAGGGCCAGGCCCAGGACGGCTTCTGAGGCTGTGACTTACAACCCAAGAACAAAAGGATCAGACATGCTGAGCGGCTCAGTGAAGGAGGTACTTACAAATGCCTGCAGGGCAGAAAGGGCTCACATGTGCCACCAACTGTGTGCTCGTCCAGTGAGCAACAGGTATGCGTGGGTCCTGCTGGGCACAGCATTGGTGGGTGTGAAAGTGGGCGGGCATATAGGAGAGTGGGGTGTGGGAATGTGTCTACGTGTGCACCATCGCGGTGGGTGTGTACGTACATGGTTGGGTGCATGTGCCCGTACGGGTGTGTCCACAGAGAGACGGGAGGCTGGGTGTGCTGCCGCGTCCCTCTATCTCCAGCCCTTGAACCTGAGTCTCTCTGGAGTTGCTGAAAAACCCCCTTCCTGCACTGGGGAGGACCGAGGTGTGAACACATTAGCAGGTCCCAAAAGTCTCCAAATAACACAGTGGTGCTAAGTTCCAGGGATACCTCTGCCGCCTGTGAGACATTAGCAGTTAATTAATGACAATGAGTCCCCACACATGCATAAGGAAGTGCAACAGAAAGCTACAAGGGGGTGTTGGGGGGGCCCTCCCTGGTTGCCAAGTGACGGATGGGGCAGGCTGAAGGTGCAGGCGCAAGTTCCCTCCTGTCTCTGGTCCCTTAGGTAACTCCAACCCTCTCCCAGTCCCCTCCCAGGCTCGGGGCAGTTGGTGCACTTGTCCCCTAGTATCCAACTGCACCTACCTCCCCCATCGATGGATCCCGCAAATGTAGAAGTCAGGCACTGTTCTAGAACAGGGCAGTGAGAGACACCAGTGCCGTGGCTGAGCTCACGGAGCTTACAGGCCAGTCTCCAGCCTGGCGCAGGGCCAACTCCTTCCTTCCATCCTACCTCCAGTCACTCTCAGATATCATCCTGAGATGTTTACTGTTGTCATCTTTCCCACCAGAACAAACAGGTGCCATGAGCACAAGAGCTGTGGCCGTCTTGTTCATTGCTGTCCCCGGCGCCCAGAAGGTGCTTCAATAAACACCTGCTCAACCTGAGAATCTGGGATGTAGAGCTGCTGCTGCTGAAGCCAGGATCTGGCCCCACCCATCTGACTTGAAAGTCCACCGCTTAGTGACACTGGGCATTTCTTCTATCCACTGACCTGTCCCTCTCGACAGACACCTTCCCCCCAAAACACAATGGACAGAAAGCCCCGCCTCATTGGGGGAGCAAGGTCAGGCACCAGGTGTCACATGCTGAGTAGCTGGCCCCTTAGGGAAGACAGACACCATCTGTCTCAGACAATGTTGGAATGTGATGTTTGCTTGTTTCATTCATTCATTCGCAAGCTCATTCATCAGGTATCAGCTGAGGCCCACTGGTGCCGGGACTGTTCTGAGTTTGAGACAGAGCAGTAAACATGATGGACATGCTGTCTCATGCTGCATGAAGCTCACCTGCTTGTGGAGGAGGAAGAAAACACATAAGGAAACAACGAGGTAGCTTCAGAATGTGACGTGAGCTATGTGTGAAAGAGACAAACAAGAAGCTGAGACATGGACCAACAGAGCAGGGATGCTATCTGTTCGGTGAGTCCTTCCTTGCCCCAAAGAATCCATCTGACAACACTTACTTAGTGACCATCTGCTGTGAACAAAACACCATGCCAGGCCTGAGGCAAAACGAAGAGGTGCTGGACACCCCCTGCCTGGTGGGCTCACTGACCACAGAGAAAACCACAGTGCAGGGACTCACCAGGAAAAAACAGGACAGAAGATGACAACTGCAGAGGAAGCAATTCTTCCTGCCTGGGGGTGGAAAATTACGAGAGGACTACTGGGGGTGGAGAGATGGTTGAATAGGGTCTTGGCGGTTGAGTAGGAGTTGAATACAAGGGGCAAATCCATAAAAGCACGACAGTACGTGGTGTTTGGAAACGGGGAATAACTCAGGGAAGTGAGATCTGAGGTGCCCAGTCTCTGAGGTTCAGAAACCCAGTAAAATGTCCACGTATAAAACTGGGATCCACGTAGAGATGCCAATTTTCTACGGTGCCGAGTAATGACCAACACATGCACACAAATATGCATACACAAAACTACCATCAATTATTATCACCACTGACTACAACTATTGGAAAGAATGTAATCTGAAAGTAAGAAGACAATCGTTTTAGTAAATACATGTTGATAAATGAAAACATAACAATGTTGTGTTGGCCGCAGTGTTCCTGATTTGCTCGCATCGGTCTGTGCACCTGAAAGTGAGAACTCAGGCTGGAGCTCAGAGTTTCCAGAATGGAGGAGATGGAGCTGAGCCTGGATGGGGCCGGCCAAGCAGAGCTGTGTGTGGCCGAGACAGGTGCCTCAAGGGCATGGGAATGGCTGGGGGACCTGGTGTGAGGGCAGCACTGTGGAAATGCTGAATGTCAGTGTGGATGGGAAACCGGGAACAAGGCCACAGGTGGGGTGGCCGTTGAGGGGACAGGGAGGTGAGGGCAGTGGGGCCAGCAGAGAGAGGACGGACGGATGCTGTTGAGACACAGCCCCGCTCAGGGCTGGGTGAGAAATCAGTGAGAGAGATTCACACACACGGAAGAATCTAGAAAACCAAGCTGTTTTGCTGTGACCGTCATCAGCGACAGCAGCGTCTGCTGAGCACTGCTGTGCGACAAGCTCTGCCTTGAGCCCCTCCCATGAATTAGCGTGTTCCATTCCCACCCGGACCCAGAAGGCAGGTCACTATTTCATCACCCACATTTCAAGGAGGAAAATGGAGGCACAGAGCTATGAAGGAAGGTTCCCACGTCATGCAGCTAAAGTGACAGTAGACGTGGCAGTGAGGACGTCTCCTCCAACAGCTCTTAGCCGAACCCCTCGTGAGACCCCACGGAGCAGGTGATAATCGCCCTGCTGTCAGGGGTACGGGGTGAGGGAGGGGGAACAGGGCTGGGGCAGAGATTATCATTAAGGCAACATCTACAGTGAAATCATGGCATTTGGGGTCAAAAGACCAATGGCTTCTGTCCAGGCTGTAGGATATGTAGATTGACGGCCACAGACAAACAAAGAGCTGGGTGTTTTAATAGACTCACCACAAGGTTGGGTCCAAACCTCTGAAACCAAATTTTCAAAATGAATTTTAATCTCCCAGATGGAAAAGTAGTCTTCATCTGACCTTCCCCACTCCTCCTGAAAAATGCTTGAGTGACGATGGAAGAGGACATTTGGGGAGCACTGATCAATATGAATGGAAGTAGGACCCCATTTGAAGCCCCTTCAGGAAGGAGGGAGACCATGCCACACAATGGCGCTGCTCATCACTGAGGAAGGAACTCGTCGCTGGTACGGATGGCGCAGGGAGGGATGCAGGAAGAAGGGGGGAAAGAACTCCTACGGCCCCATGGCTGCACTCCCCGGACCTTTGCAGGCTTTACCCTACAGCTCTGCGAGCACAGCCCTCAGAGCCCGTGATGGGTCACAGCCCCTGTGATGGAAACACTGTTGCCTTTCCAGCATGAGGAGCCCAGGACCTCAGCAGCACCCAGCACCGCGCCTAGTACGGCGGAGTGAAGGAACAAAAAAGTGCGTGAATAAACGAACGAGCAATTGAACCTGTGACACAAACGCTGAAGAGGAATCAGAATGCAGGTCAGTGGTGACTGACAACGACTTGGGGTCACCTCTGTGCCCCTTAAGAGGGGGACAATTGCAATTCTGAAGCAGCTACCAGGCCTCCTGCTGGCCCAGCATTTCTCCTGGCTGCCACCTAAGCATCCGTTACCCAGACGGCGTCTCCCTTCCCGCCCTTGCTCATTAGTCAAGGTGCTAAGAAACACAGAGAAGGAACTACAAGAGCCTGGCTATGAGCTTCACAGTGACTAACAGGCCCCTGGAATACTGTGAATCCAATCCTGCCTAAACGCAGGGGAACATTTTTGAATGTCCCAGGGGAGGCCACCAAATTCTCTAGCATGTTCATTCCAGGCCAAAAAAAAAAAGGACGAAAGAAAGAAAAAAACCCTAGGAGGCAGGGACTGTATTTCCAGCTCCATTTTACATTTAGGAAGTGGGGGTTCAGGGCAGGGAACCCAGGTGTGAAATCACACAGCTGGGCACTGGCTCCCAGGCTCTCTGATCTAAAGTTCACCATGTGGACATGGCGCCAGTGTTTCCCAAAGTGTGTTCCCTGGAACCCTCGCTTTCTGGATGAAAACAGTTGGGAAAACACTGTCTACACTAGAAGAGTCCCCTGAAGAGCCCTACCACTTCGTGTCACAGTAAAGGCTCTGAGAAGTGCCGCAGTACTGAATAGAAACAGCCTATTCAGCTGTTTAGCCAGCTTTTCCTAAACAGATGGATCAGGAAGCCCTATTTACACCTTGATGCCCAAACAGCAATAACCCCACAAAAGCCGTCCTGAGGAGTTTGAGCAATAAACCTGAGATTAAGCAGTCTGAGTGTGCTCCTGCTGAGTAGTGTTAATGACAATTTATTTTTGGAATATAGACGTCTCTTCCCCCATATCTGTATTCCACAGATACTAGGATTCTCTGTTCTCTGAGCAGAGGCTGGGCCTCACCATTTCCCAGGTCTCTAAGCTTCTTCCAGCCGTCGGAGGCCCCCCACACAGCGAGGACGCTGAAATTAGGACGCGGTAAATGGGCGTCGTCTATGCCTCTGACACCAGTGGAAAAATCAAGGCATTATTCAAGTGGCTTCTTTTCCCTCATCTGCAGGGTGGGAAACACGGCACAGCTGACTAGAAAGCCCATCTGTTTAGTATCAGCCTCATGACTCTGCCAATGGCCGCGTGTGCCTGCCAGACATATGGCCAGTTCTCCGAGTGAAACTCAGCTCCGATCTGTAAAACAAGTGGGTCTGAAAATGGCGCAGGGAGTTTGGGACCAGGAACGACAACAAGAAGAGGACGGGTTTGGGGAAGGAGGATGGGGCAATCTGGAAAACCAACTTTGTCATGGTCATTGTCCCGGTCCTGGGTATTTGCACGGAAGCACACACTCATAAAAATGCTTTTGCAAGAAGCCCAAAGATTTTGCAAAGACTAAATGCTGCTTTTAGAGACATTCTCCTAAAGACCCTGTCTGACAGAGAGGGGGAAATGAGTGTTTCGGAGAGAGGATAAACAGTAAAATCACGCATGAGGAGATTTTAGCAAGTTACTAAAAATTTAGACAAATAATATTGCCCAGGATTTTCAAAGCCCAAGTTCCACCCCTGAATTTCTAAAGCTGAAGTGTAAGATGAGGTTCTTATGTAATGTCACTCAAAGCTTCATTTAAAAATATGCATACTTTAACCTTTTTCAGAGAGATTAAACACGTTTTAAATGCTGGGAAGATATTGAGCCAACAGGCTTGTATTTTGAAAATGGGTCCCACACTCATTTTGCTTCGGTCAGAAATAGGCAAACGTTTTCTGGGAAGGGCCACATAGTAAACATCTTAGACTTCGCAGGCCATACAATCTCTGTCACGACTACTGTAGCATGAAAGCAGCCGTGTACATGTACATTAGACGACATGTACATTACTAGGCGGGGCCACATTTTAATGCAGTTTTATTTACAAAAGCCACTGGTGGGCGGATTTGGTCCGTGGGCTGTAGTTTGCCAACTCTTGCTTTAAGTGGTCCCTTTGGAAATGCCTTCAGGGAGAAGGGACTAGTGGATGCTCTCAGAAGACAGGGAGAAAAGGAATGGTTCCTGGTCTTGACCGCTTGCCTCTCCCCCACTTTGAAGCCAAGTCAGCATCCCTCTCCCCACCCAAATCTGCACCTCCTCCCTGGTTTTCCAGCATCTGCTAATCCTGTCCCACTAAGCAAACAGGCTCTGGGATTACTGTCACACATAATGACATAGTGGCTTTTAGAAAGAAATACAAAACCCCAACTGTGACCCCAGAGTCCTGACCTGATTTGTTAAGATTATCTCATGCCACACCTCACCCCAAGCCCCAATGATATCAATCTCTTTTTTGCTCCTCACTCATCAAGCTGTCTCCTAGCACAGGGCTGCCTCCTACGCCAACCCCTCTGGAGAAAACACTTTTCATTGATGAACTCCTACTCATCCCTCACAGCCCCATCCTCTATGCCCACCTGTTAGGTTTCTTGTCATTTTTTTCCACCATAGTATTCAGTACAATTTGTAATTCGCTATTGATTTGCATGTTCATTAGTTTAATGCCCTCGGCTGTTCGACCATGAGAGCAGAGATCCAGTGTGTCACGTGTAAGTCTCCCCAGGCCCTAAAACAGAGTCCAGGAAGGCCCAGTACGGGCTCAGCAAGTATTTGAGAAGCCAAAGGAAAGGAGCTGCAGAGTCTCCTGTGCTCAAGTTCATAGTCCCTGAGCACGGAGCGCGAGCTGGAGCTGGTGATCTTACCAGAACAAGGCGCATTTCTCAGGAGTTACCCAGTTGGGTTCGTGAATTTTATGAGCTTTTCTGTCACTCTACACTCTACCTGGGCTCACGGTCCACCTGGGCTCACGGTCCACCTGGGCTCATAGATGTCAATCAACAAATCAAATGCATAGGAGCATCATGATAGCCAGGTAAGTGTTTTGAGGGAGCGGGTGGGAGCTGCATGAGAGCACATAATGGGGGATTGGACACATTTCGGAGAAGAGGTAACCCAAGCTCAGATGAGAAGAATGAGCTGGGCTGAGCACTTTTCAGTCAGGAAAAGAAAAAAAAAAGAAAAACAATGTGTAAACCCACCTGGAAAGGGGCACATTCACACCTTCCTCCAAAAGTCTTCACTGACCATTGATCTCGCCTGCACACCCATCAAGAGCCACGTGGCACAGAGACAAGTACAGTCCCGAAAGGCTACGTGATTGGCCCAGAGTCACCCAGCACTGGGTGTGGATACTGGGCTTCAAATCTTACCAGGTGAAGGAGGTTTCTACAGGTCTCTGCTGCTCACCCACCCTGAGGGCACCCAGACCAGAGTCCTGCAAAGAGTGTACCTTGTCCAGCTGCTTCTTGTGAATGTCCCAGGGACTGTGGGCCCCCAAGTGACCCCACTCTTTGCCACTCCAATGTCTTTTGAAAAGTCATTACTCTCCAACTCCACTTATAAACATAACATGTTGAAAGGTCCTTGGTCACAATTCCCAGCCTGCAAGGCAGCCCCCCACATGGTGGTTCAAATGCATTGTCGAAAGTGAGTCCTTGGGGACCACTCAGTCTCAGCCTCAGAAATCACTTCCCTCCTCATCCATTAAGTAAATGAAGTTCCGCCCGAGAGTGCCAGTGCTTCCATCAGGCTGCATGAACATGGGGGAGGGCACGAGAGGACGCTGGCTGCTCCTGCAGGCGTGTCGGCCCTGCCAGCGGGGACAGGAAGTGTGCCGGGCGTTCTCGTGGGGCACCTGTTCTGTACATCGACATGCAACTGCTTGGGGCAAGCGTGGCGGAGCGTGTGAGAGATGTTCGGGAGTAATCACAAGTGTGGGCGAGGATGTGGGAAATCAGAACTATCTACTCACGGCTGCTGGGCTGGTGCTGCTCTCACCCAGAGCATCAGAACTGCTGGCTTCCCTGGATTTCTTGCTGCAATGACTCCATCGAGGCAGAAAGACAGACACGTCCTGCCCACCCTCATTCATCAGGGCAGAATCTCATAGTTAGTCCTAGGGCAGGACCTCTTGAGAGGGCCGTGGCTGCTGCAGATTTATCCAAGCAGTACAGCCAAGCTTGGGATCCATGGGATCCATGGGCTGGGTGTGAATGCAAGCTCCCATTAACTGTTAAAACTGGGACACGGTACTTAACCTCTCTGAGCTCCCATTCGCGGGCATCTGTGAAATGGGATGACTCTAGTACTGACCACAAATGATTATTGTGGGGATTAAATGCTCTCATGCACATGGAGGGCTTACTACAGTGCCTGGCACACAGCATCATATTAACGTTTAATAAACGTTGGCTACCATCATCACCTTCTTTATCATCAGTTTTTCTAGGCTCCTTGGCTGGCTTTTCTGCATCAGTCTCTGGCACACAGTAGGCCACTCAATAAATATTTGTGGAATGAATAAAAACACTGCAGAGATCCTAGACAAAATCGCAGTTTTCAAGGGACTCACAAAAAAACAAACACATTGATCAAGTCTTTGATTTTCAACAGAATGGATGTTCCCTTCCAAAACCAAAACACCAAAGACGAACAATAACAACAACAAAATCAGGGGTTCCTCCTGGAATCTGCAAGGACTGGGTTAGATTCTTTGAAGGGAATTGGCCACTATGGCAAGAATATTAAGATAGTTGGAAGAAACACAATCTTTTTCACAAATCTGGAAAGAAATATACAGTGAAAATAATCAAAGGAGCCAGCGTCCTGAGACCAAAGGAGACGCAGGGAACTGTGTGCAGCTCACGCTTCTGTTGGAATGGGGCTTTGGCAGGAGGGCTCAGACTGTGAGGAATCCCGGCCTGAACACACAGCACAGAAGGGACTCGGGCATGGCGAGTGCCATCAGCTACGTGTCCCTGGTGGGTCCCGCAAGAGACAGCACTACTGGGCCAAACTCAATGGCTGTGCCCCGAAGAAGCAAAGGGGACAGGAATAGAGAGACATAAAAGGCCATGGCCTCTGTCTGTTTCAGTCTCCACATGAGCCTGTGGACTCCTCATGGGTGGCTTTAGTGTTTACTGACACGTAAGCACCACGAACCTCCAGGAACCAGCCGGCCAGTACATGTGGTGTGGGCCACTTGGCACAGGTTTACCCAAGGAAATGGTGAACTTCTAGGCCAGAAGTGCTGGCCTCTGAGAGAGGCTGTGTTGGTCTTCAACGGGGTGTCCCCCCATGGGTAATGTAGTGGCGATGGCCCCTCCTCCCTGGAGAAGACCGCCCAGCACGTGTGCCCTTCCTCACTGCATGCGTCCTGGGAGACAGCCTGAGGCTGAGAACTCTCAGAAACACCAGCACGGGGCCCTGCTTCCAAGGGGTCTGCAATTCCACTAGCCACCTGAAAACGCAAGGGCCTCCGTGCCAGGAAACACGGGCTGGCTCCACATCACGCTGGTCCTGTGGCCACAGCTGGGTCCCAGACCTCTCCAGGTCTCTCAGGGGTCCTCAATTGTGACATGTGACAACGCTACTGTTAACACCAGTCACACCCATGATGACACTGGGAGAGGACCCAGCCACCAAAACACATACGTGAGGAAGCCCAACGAATTCCCCCAGAGCCTGTTCAGAGGCCACAGAACTGAGGCTGGTCGGGAACCACACACTTGGTTCGACCATTTCTCTGGGGGCAGGTGGGCCAAGGGGCTGGAGCTGCGTCCTCCAGGCTAAGAGCACAACATCCGGTGAAAACCCCACAGGATCTGGCAAACTTGAAATCACCTCAGGAAGGAAAATAAAAGCTAGCAAATTCCCTTTAAGAATAAGCTACCAAGAAGAAGAAAAAAAAAAAAACGCCTATTTTTCCCCAGCGTGCCGCCTGTCAGAACGACAGCCCCCGAGGGAGGCCCATTATTCATTTATTCATCTGGTATTACCAAGGGCTAAAATCTAATTTATTAAAAAAAACACCCTCATGCAACCGTACACTTCGCCACATTAAATTTTCATGAGATCTGATGAGCTGTTATCTAAATAAGGGATGGCCCTCCCGATGAGATCGCTGCCACCCAGAGCAGGACAGGCTTTCTGGTGACGACAGGAGGCCATGCACAGGCCAACCAGTGACTTAACCATGAAGAGCTGCTCCCCAGACATGGCAGAAACACGGCTGAAACATGCTGACAGCCTTTTCCAAACACAGCCATGCAAAGTGCCAAGGTCCGTCCTCCTTTAGATCAGGTTTAACTCAAGGCGTTGTACTAGAGTGAACTGTTCGAAAATTGCCAGCACTCGGCTGCCACTGACTTACAAAATCAGCCATTTCATACAGATCAACCACGTGTAAGTTACAACTCGGACCTCATTCTGTAACGAAGTCAACAAAGACAGGACTATGATTAGGGTTGTTCAGGGGAGATTTTTTGCCTACATCATCACACCCAAGCCTCAATAACGTCCCCATCATTATGCTGCAATGGACTGTCCTTTTCTTCCACCTTCAGGCGCACGCATACACAAGGCAGGACTTTGCAGATGGTCCAGGCAGGTGGGATCACCGACCCTGGGGCTCGGGTCCTGCTGGAACTCAGCCACAAGCACAGCATTCACTGGGACCAGATGGGACCAGACGGAAGTGTTGGGCAGTAGGAAGCATTCGGATCCAGGGTCCAAGGTGAACGCAGCACACCCTCTCCTGCCTCAATAACAGAGCCAATATGTGTGGGGAAACCTGGTCCCGCAGGAATGAAACAGAACCCAGAAATTCAAGAGTTGGCTGGCCAGGTTGTCCTAAGCTTCTGAGCCATGAGAGCCACATCCAAACATGATGTAAAGAGGAGAGGCCACCCAGAGCCCCCAGACACTGAGCCATGAGGAGGGCCTGGCTGGGACTTGCGGGCCCTCACTCCTGGGAAGAGGTGGGGACTGAGTATTTAGGGACCAGGAGGCCAGCCTATCACGGACTGCGATCGTCACAGATGTCAGTGCCCCCTGGGAGAGGACTACACACCTGATGGAACTCAGGCTTGGCCATGTGACATGCTTTGACCAAATGAATGAATGAAAGGGACACGTGCCACTCTGGGTGGATGCTTCACCAGCCACGACACAGTTCTGCACGTGCTTGTTTCCTGCCTCTAAGGCTGTGGGGCCACACGCGGAGGTGCAGCCTCTGTCAAGGTGGGAACCAGAGGTGTCCGACAAGTAGAGTCACCTTGCCATCCCATCATCAGCTCATACAAGTGGTGAAATAGACAACAGCTGTGAGCCCTTAAATGTTCAGGTCGTTACAGCAGCATGAGCCCAGCTAGTCCTGTCTAATGGCCCCCCTGCAACCCCCAGCCAACTGTCCCACCCACCCACACCCCCGGGTCCCCACTCCAGTGTACAGACACGTGACCCAGGCCTTATCAAATCAGCATCACTTCTCGCTGGCCACAGTGACCCTCAGGGAAGGACGTGTGACTGGGCTGGACCCATGAGAATCAATTCCAGGACTTGTTGTGACCTGTTGGGATTGACATTTGTTTCCGTACAGAAGGATTGTTAAATTTTAAGACCATGAATCTGGGGCTCGAAACAGCCATCTTGTGGGGAGAGTCTGCTGGGAGATGAGCCAAGCCAGATGAGCGCAGGACACACCCGAGAGAAGGTGCCTGCCGAGAGCGTCTGCAGCCCCGGGTGCAGCTGCCTGGTCAACGCCTGGACATTTCGGTTCTGTGAGCCCAGTGAGGCCCTTTTTCATTCACGTCACTTGAAATCAAACTCTTCTTCCCCGCACCTGTTACTAAATGCAAATAGAGTGCGTGTTCTTTTCAGAAAGAAAACAAGAAGCTGCTTTGAGAGAAGCTCTGAGGAAAAGTCCCACAGACAATCGGAAGCAGTGGTGGGTTTTTCCAACGAGGAGAGAATGCTGACTGGCTCCTCCCCACATCGACACCGACAGAGCCGAGAGCCTGGGCCCTTGGGAGCCAGGCTGGGGACGGTGCCCCTGTCTGTCAAGCCTGGGTTCTCAACCAGAGGGCCTCTGGCTGTTCTGGCTTTCCATGTATGCACGTGATTGTGTGTGTCTGCATTCTAAGCAAAAACACAAGACTAGAAGCAAAACGTAACACTTCTTTCCCCAATTAACAGCTCTTAGGATAACGGCTCAACTATCTTTCCAGACCCAAGCGGAATGTCCATTAACACTAATGGGATCCAGACAGGAGCCCGAGGAGCACTGGCTTCTGGGAACCGGGCATGTCTGCTCTCTGCTCTGGGAGGGACCAGATGAGCTTCCTACAGGCCTGGCCACCTGGGTGGGGTCAGACTGCCATTTGTCCTGTTCCCCATGTTCACAAAAGTCTCAGATCCATATAGTCAGGCCCGGGAGGAGTCAATATCTCAAATACGGGGTATTGGGAACCTCACTGTGCCATTTCCTCATTTGTTAACCAAGAGTCCTGGACCCCCCGTGCTCCCCGAGCCTTGTCACTAGCATGCAGTCTACCATGACCTGGGACATAAACCCACAGTCTGAAGCTCCCAAATTGACCGTACTGTCCTGTGTGAACGTCCAAATGCCACAGGCCGGCACCTTCTGCTACCTGTCGGGTGGGAAGCCTAGACTTAGGTAACAAATAGGCCTGGTTGGCACCCTAGATTCTCTCTGTGGCACCGTCACTCCCCTGACACCTGCCAGGTAGATGCTTGTTTGTGCATAGGGTGCTCACAACACTCCGAGCCCCGTCAGTGGACAAGACACAAGGGCCCCACCTCGGGAGCCTACGATCCTGTGGGGAGAAAGAAAGGTGCCCCTCGTGGGGGCAGGGACCAGGGA
Organism: Rhinolophus ferrumequinum; assembly: GCF_004115265.2. Classification (NCBI taxonomy): domain Eukaryota; kingdom Metazoa; phylum Chordata; class Mammalia; order Chiroptera; family Rhinolophidae; genus Rhinolophus; species Rhinolophus ferrumequinum. Next base: position 2,848,901 of record NC_046306.1, read on the forward strand.
GACTGGCCTGATGGGAAGGTCCAGGAAGGCTTCCTGGAGGAGGTGGTTCTCCATGCGGTGGTGAACAACACGCAGAAGGGGAGAAGGATGCCTGTCCTGGCAGAGGGGGCAGCAAGAGAAGAGGTGTGGAGGGAGGAGAGCTCACTGGATCAGATCGGGAGCCAGTGCAGGAACCAGTAGCACAGTGTCCTCCAAGGCAGGACTGGGCAGAAGGATGGGCCCGGCCATCAGCAGGCAGAGTTCTAGCCCCATGTGGCCACTTGCCAACCAACTGCTGACCACAGGTGAGCTGCATGACCTGTATGTATTTATTCTGGGTTTACTGCCTAGAGAAAGGGCAGTTTAAGGCTAGTCAGATGGTCCTTCTGCACAGAAGACACAGCAGGGACACGGAGCAGAGCTGTCCTTGAACCAGGCCACGTGGGTCAGGTGGGCGCTATCTGAACACTTCCCAGAAAGCAGTCACTCCTTTCACTGTGGGCCACTTGGGGAGCTGGTCAATCAGACCATGCTCAGAGAACTGAAGAGAACCCACTGGAAAAGCATTTTAAATGTGAAGAGTTTCTAAGGTAACTTGGAACAAAATGAATGAATCCAAATCAGTATTTTTTCCTAGTAAGTTAACAATCATCACCCAGATAATGTCAAAGAAAAATGAAAATCCCACTCACAATAACAAATGCAAAACATTAAACGCACAGGAATAAAACTCATAAGACATTGTTGGACTCCTTGGGAGGAAACAATAAAATTTAAACTGCGAGTTATATTGACTTTTGAAAAGTCTCAAACAACAATGAGATGTACCAGGTTCTTGAATGGGATGACACAATTTGGTAAAGATATCAGTTCTCCAAAATGATTTTATTAATCTCATGCAATTCTAACTGTATATTGTAATCTAACATGATATAAATCATAATATTCTTCTTATAGAACCCTTATGGTAGAATGGCCAAAAAAATTGGAAAAAATATAATGAGGTAGGCTTCATATTAAAATGCATGCTAACTGTATTTTAATTAATACATAATTATAATTAATACATAAATATGTAATGAGGGAGGCCGGATATTAAAATATATAATAAAACTGTAGTTATTAAAAGGACAGATACAGGTAGATAAAAGAAAGTTAAAAGTCCAGAAGAAGAACTCAGTATAAGTAAGAGAAGTGGGTATGTTATAAAATATGTATTTCAAATCAGTGGCAAAAATGAGCTATTCAAAGGGTGGGGCTGAGTCTCTGACATAACTCGGAAGGTCAGGATGTCACACCTCCTACTAAAATGCATTTCCCATGAGCTGAGGGACAAATACAAAGAAAAGGCACCTAGAAAAGAACCAGAAGAAAAGAACGAGTTGCGATTTATCTGACTTGGTGACGGGGACGACCTTCTCAGTACACAAGCAATTAAGAAAGCCTTAAAGTGCATTTGACCTAATAATTTTGAAAACTTCTGAACACGAAAATACACCATGTAAAGAAAAACAAAACAGAATGCTACCTAGTGGAGAAAATATTTTTAACACACATACATCAGTACGGTGTAAGTACCCCCAGGCATAAACAGAGGAGCCACTGAATTCCTTGCTGTTGAGAGTAAAGCTTGGCACCTTCTCTCCAGAGAGAATTTAGCAAAAATGTATAAAAAGCCTTAAAATGTTCAGGCCCTTCAACCCAAGAATTCCACTTCTAAAGACTGACTATGAAGAAATGAATGATGGTGGTCCCAGAGATTCCAGTACGAAAGCCTTCCCAGCATCACTTTTCAAATAATGAAATAACATCCCGCTATTAAAACAAGGTTTTCAAAGAAATCCATTGAAAATGAGGAATTTACATGAAAACAAGTAGGATTCAAAACTAAATGCAGAGAACTATCCACATTCTGCTTTGAAAGATGTGACACATGTATACTTAGCTTCCACCCATTCAGTAACGTGGCGCTGAGCGTCTTCTGAGTGACACGCTAGACAATGAGCAGCACAGACGAGAGGCCTGCCTGGCTGGAGTGCGCAGTGTAACGAGATCGCACGCACACCAAGGAAATACAGTAACAGGCTAGTGATATTTAAAGGAACTGTGGGTAATGACCGTTTCTTTCTTACACTTGTCTGAAAACATTTCCATCACACACATTCAGTTCATAATTGGAAATGGGACTTAAAACCCTCACCACTTCCTACCTAGGACACAACCCTTCCCCACGGAAAGATGCAAGCACCTGTCCAGTGTGTGTGTAAAGCTAGTCTCCTGGGCTGGTTGAGCCTCATCTAAATCTTCGTTCCCTGAAAATAATTTCCTTTGCTGAAAGTAAGAATGGGTGAGGAGAAAGATATGAGACAATGATCCACCTACTATATCTGAAAAGACTAAATGACCTTTCAAAAGACTTGGACTGAAAATAAATGTGTGACTCAGAAACAAGTGACCCCCAATGACTCAACGTCCTCATAAAAATACCTTCAAACTGTCCCCAACTGTGGGTAATTCACCACACCAAAAAAAGACCATTCATGCTTGTAAGTACTGACAGGAAAATGGAAATTATGTCTGGAAATTTCAAGACCTGTTCAAAACTAACGTAGTTATGGTGCTTATCTGCACCTCAGGAATGGAGAACGGCAGAAGCTACATCAACGTCTCTCAAAGCCTAAACAGATGGGGAGGAAAAGGAGAGAAGGAACATTTACTAAAGCACCTCTTTGAAACTGCTTCTTGTTGGTTTAGAATGGCACGACACTGATGGCTCCACCCCTCTGTTCCAGAGGAAGGGGGTGTGGACTAACCTCCAGCAGTAGGTGCATGACCACATGTCACAGTCCCAGCCAACCACCCCAGACACAGCACGCATCACTGAAGTGTGCTTTCCCAGCTCTTGCTTACTGGGTGAGTGTGGCCGGCACAGAGGTGAGGCCACCAACTCAAGGAACATCAGAGGGGACAGAGTGATCAGTGAATCATTTGTTCATCCCACAGTTGTTTTCTGCAAGCATCAGCACCATGCCCCCACCACTGTTCTAGGGCTGGGGGGGGTGGCCAGGGATGAGCCCGATGTGGGCCCTCCCTCCGAGGGGAGACAGATCACAAACAAGTAGACGACTGTTTCAGGGAGTGAAAAATGTAATAAAGGAAATCCAAATAGGAGTCTGTGAAGGAGGGTTGCTGTGCAGTGTGGATTCCTTTCAGGAAGGGTCAGGGAGAGCTGCTCGGAGGAGGTGTCATTTGAGCTGAGACCTACACAGTGGGAAGACTTGGGCTAAGGCTTTCTGGACGGAGGGAAGAGTAAGCACGAAGGTGCTGAATATGGGACCCAATGTGGCCACAAGTGGGAGGGCGGGGACACAGCCTACGAAGCCAGATGGGGGCGGGGTAAAGGAGCAGAGTCCAGGCTATTGGGGCCTCAGGTCACAGGAGATCTGGATAATGTTCTAAGTGCAACCCTATTTACATGTGAAATCTAACCACTTTGAAAATATAAAAACAGACTGTGCCAAAAATTGGAAGCACCTCAGCTGTCCTTTACTAGGTTAACGGCCAAACTCTGGTGCATCCAGACAATGGAATATTATTCAATGATCAAAAAGAAATGAGCTGTGAAGACATAAGAGAACACGAGGAAACTGAAAGGCACACTGACTGGACCAGCCTGAAAAGGCTCACACTGCATGATTCCAAGTATATGACATCCGGAAAAAGGCAAAACTGTGGAGACAGTAACATGATCAGTAGTTGCCAGGAGTTCAGAGGGAGTGGGGAGGGGGACTGGGTGGAGCACAGATGACTTTTAGGGCCGTGAAACAATTCTTTATGATGTTGCAATGGCAGACACATACCATCAGACATTTGTCAAAACCCACAGAACGCTTACCACCGAGGGCGAGCCCTACTGTAAACTGTGGAGTTGACTTAATAATAATATAATCAGCATCGGTTCACCAGTTGTAACAAAAGTACCACATTAGTGCAAGATGTTAATGGTATGAGAAGAGAAATGGGGGGCAGGGGGGTGGAGAGGGGGAGGCATATGGGAACTCTGTGTTTTCTAGATGATATTTCTGTAAACCTAAAACTGCTCTAAAATACAATGCATTTCACTTTTATAATCCATTTGTGTCTGTGCTGGTCTTTCCTGGCCCACTAGGGCCTGACTACTAACTAGGCCCTCAGGGTGACCAATGCCCCAGAGCCTGGCAGACGGGTGGCATTCAGGGGGCAGCCCCCAGGCAAAGGGATGGCCACTCATACTCAGGGTGACACTAGGTTCCCTGGTTCTGCCACCTACTTAATCTCTTAGAACCTCTGTTTTCTCATCTGTATGAGAAAAACAAAGTCATGGCTTCCCAACCTCACAGGAAAGCCTCAGAAATGAGTGACAGGATCGTGCCAGACTCTTAGACTGCTGCCTGCCACATGATGAGTTCTCACTAAATGCCAGCAGAGAAACGAAAATGCATCATCATTTATTGTCCAAATTTTTACTGTGTGGGTCAGATGGTGAAACTGTTTCACATCTGACTTGAAAAATGCCTGTTATAAAAAGTACAAGGAAATGAAATATTTACAAAAGAACAGACATGAAAAATGAATGGCCATGTACCTATCACTCAGCTTCTGGACTCCCAGTGCATGGGTGATCTCTTTTCATACACACCCCCTACTCCCTCTCACCCCCACTACTTTATTTTGAAGTAAATGCAAGACATGATGTCATTTCCATTGTAAACATGGCTTTAATTTAAGCCAAAAAATGACTTCTGGTTTCAAGCACTACTCTTGTTGATGCATCTTTTAGAGTTTTCGATGACCTGGCTTGGTGAGGGCAGAGTGGTCAAGAAACAGTGTCCCTACTAATTTTTGTGTGATTATAAATTGGCACAATATGTTTTCAGGTCAATTGTTATATCTATCCAAACTTAAAATGTACATATTATTTGACCCAACAGTGACAATCATCAAAACATAGGTTTCAAATAAACTTGAACCTGAAAATAACGATGCATACACAGGTAAAATATTGTTCAGGGTAGAGCTGACTTTATCAACAAATGTTTGGAAACCTCAATCTCTACCAACAGGGCTCTGGAGAAGAACATTTTGCAAAGAATGAGGAAGACTGACATGGCCTGATGTACAAGCAACTTTGGCAAGTAAGAGAAGGTACAAAACAGTGTGTCTAGAAGTGTCAGGAGCGTAAAAAAGCAGGGACACACACATATACATAATTTCCCCTTGAATATCTCTGCAAGGAGTCACAAAGAAGAAATTCATAGCAGAGGCTGCCTTCAGGACAGAGAATTGGGCAATCTGATAATAAAAGCAGGAGGGACACTTCTCACCGACTAATAAAAGTATTCCTGATAGTGACAACAGTCATGATAGCCATGGGCACCTTTTCATGCTACTTAATTTTTTTACCATATGCATGTATTATCTATTCAAAAAATTTTTTGAGTAAGCATAAGGAGAGGGCGGGGGGAACAACATTTGCCAGACCAAACATAATAGCCACTACCATGGAGATGTGAAAGGAATCCTAAGAGAGGAGACTGGAGTCAACAGTGCCAGTGGCCTTCTTTTAACAGCATAAAGAGGAATGTCAGGTCTTTGCAGGTCACAAGGGTGACTGAGGGCCCAGAGTGACCCTCAAGAATGAGTGACTTCTGGATTTGAAGTTGCTGGCTTGGGCCACGTTTCCTGTAGCTCTGGGCCCTGAATCCAGAGGATGCCATATTGGCCCCTGCCCAACACTTAAAACAACATGAGGAAGCTTCACTTTCTCCTTGCAAACCCCAGGGCTGGGAAGCAGGTGAAGGAGGCAGCCAGTGGGCTTGGCATCTCTCTTTTCCTGACTGGGTCTGAGAGGCTTCTCTGCTCTTAGAGCCCTCTGGGCCCATAAAAAAATAAGAAGCAACATCCCTTTCTACTCAATAGTCCAGTAATTTGATGATATTTGTATAGCTCAGACATAACCTTTCGACCTTGGGAATTTGGGAGCTGCAGAAACCCTGGAACATCTGGGGAAAATTCGTGTTTCTGAATGTGCTTCCCAGAGCTTTGGATCTGCTTTCAGCATCCTGTGGCTCAGATGGGCCAGAGAGTGACTATCTGAATTCTTACCAAACAGAGAGAAAAAGAATCATCAAAGACGAGCTCACTTAATTAGAGGATTTGTGTGCCCAGTAGTTAAAGAGTTAGCACCACGGACAGTTCCATGGACTGTGTACCCGGCTGGCGATTCATAAAGCATCCTCTAGGAAGTAAGTCAGATTAGACCTTGAACGTAAAATACGAATCTTCAGCTATCCAGCCCTTTCCCCTCCCCTCTATGCTCCTCCCCAAGTAAATCCCTTTTCAAATTGTTTCTCCAATTTCTCTGAATACATTTTTTTAATTAAACGCACAGGGAATAATATATTAAACACACAAAACTGGCAACTGTTAAAGCTGCTGTTTGGTGTGTGCGTGTGTGTATAATGGCATATAAAATATATATAATGAAGCATTATTGATAAAGGTGAAATCCTCTTTTACTCCATCCAACTTTCCCAGAAGGAACAATTATCACACATTCGTATGTGTTTTTCCAGGCCAATATTTAAAGTCCTAGCACGCTGTCACTTTTGTGAGTACTCACTCACACGCTCTCTCTTTCTCTCCCTCTTTCTCTCTCCCTTCTTCCCCTTTCTAACACCACACTTCATATGTATGATATTATTTAATTGGGGGGGGGTTAGGTTTATAAACACAATATCACACTGTACCTATTGTCTCGCAATTTCCCTTTGTGTCATAGAAATTTAGTTTACTGCTTTTAACTACTGCCTTGGTCCCAGGGTGAGGACACATCACCTTTGATATATCTGGCTGCTTACTGGATGGCCATTCAGGTTGTGTTCAGCTTTTCATTATTACGCACAATGCCCTAATTGTGATGACTACCCTGGCACATGCCTCCTTGCCCAGAAATAGGAAGAGGAGTTGGCACATTTCCAGATTTATGATATTGCCAAGTGGCCCCTCCAAACTGGCCTCGCCAATTTATATCTGAAACGGATGAGAGCTGTTTCCCCCAGTTTTGCCAACACCTAACATTGTCAATTTTAAAAATTTTTTGTCAATCTCTTGGGTGAAAACTGTTCTGCCTTTTCCTTTTCTTCCCTTCTTCCTTCTAATCCCCACCCTTTTGAGCCTGACGAGGACATCACATACAATGAGTGCTTCCTTGTTCCTCAGGGTCACCAGTGGCAACAGCCACTACCTGAGGCCACAGAAAGGTCCCCTGGCTAAGAAAGGGTGGCGGGAGTCTAGAGCCCAGTCTCCTGGCTCCCAAAGCCCCCTTCCCCAACACTTACTTCTCTGAGGGGCCTCTGTGTGTGAGGACGGGGATGAAGAAATACATATGAGCCACCGAGAAAAGTACTTCTTTTCCGATTTCCATGACGTCATGACATGGATCCCTGAAGCACTGGCATCCAGCCATCCAACAGCAACCCATACAATACGGGAGCACACACTGAGAGGAAAGGAAGGTCCCCACTGAGACACACCTGAGCCCACATCCTTGGCCGAAGGCTCCAGACAAATGTAGCTGAGCTTCTGTGCGCACCTGGGGTGACTTACCCCAACCCTCCAAGCCTTCGTTTCATAACCTGTCAAGTGGGGCAGCACTAGCCTCATGAGCCTTGGTGACAATTAAAGGGGACGACACTTATGAGTGACACCATGACACCATCGTTCTCTCTATCACCCTTTCCCGCCTCAGCTCTGCCCAAACACCCTCTGTTCACGCCTGGGACTCTTTCCTGGGTTACTGCTGATAGATTTAGTGTCCACCCACCTGGTGAGTGAGCCAGAGACCACACACCAGGGAAGCGTGGCACATTCCAACACGCCAACATCGAAGCAGGGAAAACAAGAATGAGGCTGGAAAGGAAATTCACTGGCCTTCAAGTTCTCCCACAAGCAGACAGGGTTCCTGCGTTCAGCATCCCGTGGCTCAGACGGGCCAGTGTGTGATGATTTGAATTCTTATTAAACAGAGAGGGAGAGAAATAGAGCGTGTGTGAGTGAGCATGCTCTGGCCCCGTCAACCCCAAGTGGTCAAACGCCGGCCGGCCCCTCTCCAAAGGCGGTTGGCAGGTACTGTCCGTGGGCAGCCACCCAGGAAGCGAACACAGGCTGAGCCAGGACGGGGCAGATCCTCAGCAGTCGCTTAGGTGTGAAGAGCATCCGAACGAGGCGAGGGAGCAAGAAACACCCGTGCGAGTGAGCAGATGCACACCACGCTCGGTCTCGGGGCAGAGCGGGCAGATCCTCCCTGGAGACGCATCACCTACACACAGCTAGGGGTCCCGAGGCACTGCCGCTCTTTGCAGGCCCTCGGCATAGCCTTGAAGGAGGCCGGCTGCCCAATGTCAGGTGCTGGCGGAGGTCCTGGTTAGTGCCTTAGAATCAGCACCACTGACCGCTTTCTGTCACCGACAGCCAGCCACTGTCGCTCCGCACACTTCGGGAATCCGTAAGAGCTCCCTGCTTTGATCTCCATTTAATTTTGTTCTGTGCTGGCACCAACGCATGCAAAGCATCTCTCTCTTTGTATGACCTTCCAAACACTGTTGGCTCTCCTCCCAAATAAGTGTACGTATATAACAGTTTAGAGGTGGTGGTTGTAGAGCGGTATGTGCATCAGCCTATTTAACGGCCTCTCCCAAGTCACAGCGGAATAAACACCCTCCAGAAGGCAGATACTGGCGTTATCCCCGTTTTCTAGATAAAAATTGAGTTCAAGAGGTAAAATGAAAAATGCCAGACCCAAAACTGCTCTGTCAACAAGATATTCATGTGAAAATGTTCACAGAATAATGTCAGGTTATAAGCACAGGGTCCGGTATAAACAGGCTGACTCTGGTCTTGCTCACGGAATCTACATTTACCCACGTGAGCAGGGAAACGTGTTGCAGAGAGCCGGACGAGGACGGTGTTCGCCTCGGCTCCTGGGCTTCTGTCTGACGCTGTTTTCATTTTCACATCTCTGCATCCTAGAGGGGGACTGTGGGCAATTGGTGGCTGTGCTGTCCCCTTCTCTGGCGCTCAGTTTTCTCATATGTAAAAAGGAGATAAAAATAGCACCTACCGCAAAGGGTTGTTTGGAGACTAAAGGGTTAATCCATGGAGAGGGCTGAGAATGGCATCCGGCAGGTTGTCCACAAATGGTAACTGCTGACATCAGCAGCATCCATCGTTGTGTACCTCACTCCTCCTGGAGGTCACAGAGACCACGACAGACTCACAACCAAGCCACCAAGGCCAGGCCCGTGGCAAGGTCCAGTCAAAATGCTCACCGGGCAGCTGGCCAGATGCTAACTCAGAATGAGCACAAACAGGTCACCTGTGGAGCCGAACGCGTGCCATCTTCTGGATTCTCGCTCAGTTCTGTTTATGCCGATTCCAGTCCCGTGGCCCTGCTGGGGAAATGCTTGTGAGGTCTTTGGTCCTCAGACTGGAGTTCACACCACTTGCTTCCTTCCTGAATGCTGTGCTCTGGGTCCTTGTAAGATTTCACCCACAAGTTCAGTGGAGCCAATCCTTCTAATAGAACTTCCTTCCAACATCAAAACAAAGAAGGGGTGTTGGCTACATCGTAGCTTTACTCTGAACGCTAGTAGCAAAATGAAAATCCAGGTTGAATTCCTTAGCTCCATCCTTTCCTCTGAAATCCGCACTGCAGAAGGTGCCTTGACTCAAAAGATCCAACTTAAATCACAGGGAGTAAGTACTCTAGGTCACGTACAGATAACACACTTCCTTGGCAGGGTGAGGAACAGCTTTAGAGCTGGAGACTCTGGCTGGGGAGGAGGGATTCAGGGGGAGGAGCAGGAATACAGGGATTTCCTGCTTTGTCACCACCACTAACTCACGGCATCGCTTTGATAAAATCACTGTACTCTCTATAAATGAGAACGTTAGAAGGCTCACCACGCATCCTTCCAGATTTAAATCCAATACTTTCCATACGACTAAAATCCTAATGAAGTTATCAGAGATTTAAGACACACAGGAGATAAGCTAAAATTTGAATGAAAAAAATAAAGAAAGAAAGAAGAAGAACCAGAAAAAGATTGAAAAAGGAATAAGGGGAGAGGGGGACAGACTTCTTTGTTATTAAAACATACCAAACGGTGATAAACATTTTAAACACACGGGTTTGTTGCAAGAATAGACAGAATTCAATGGGACAAAAGGAAATGTCCAAACATAGACCTCAATTCATATGGAATTTAATATTTTTATAAAGAAGGCAATAAAAATCAGAGGAAAGCAGGATCACTCAATAAATGGAGTTAGGACAATCAGTGGCAAACAGGAATAAAAGTAGGTCATATCCGTCCCTCACACTTTACACCAAAATACATTCCAGATTATCAAAGCTCTAAATGTATAAGAAATGAAAGCATGAAAAGAGTAAAAGAAATCATTTAAAAAGTAAACTTGGAGTAGAGAAGGCCTTTCTAACAATGATATGAAACCCAGAAGCCATAAAAGAAAGTCTTGATAAATTCATCTATAAAAAAATGAAAATTTCTGTATGACAAAAATCACTTTAAGCAAAGCTGAAAGACTGGCATCAAACCATGAAAACAGATTTGCATCTCATATCTTAGGAGAAGAGCTGATTTCCCTAATATATGAGTATACAGAAATAGAAGAGAGAAAACAATGAAAGGAAAGGGAGCAAAGTGAAAATCACCCCGCTGACAATCTGAGAGGATGCAGAGGACAGGCTTCCCGCGGGGACACACACAGGGCCACACAGAAGCTGCAAACGACCCCTTCCTTCATGGCAGTGAATCCTTCTTTCTTACCCACGACATCCTGACCCCAATTTCTTCTCCCCCCTCCTGGACAAAGACCACTGAGATACGCCACAGCGGAAGGGCTCCCCTTTCTTGACAATATCCAATCCAGTCCTGACCCTCACTTCTTTCATTCCTTTGGGAATCATCCAGCTCACGCCCTATACCCATGAGAAGCCCCTCCCAGTCCTCCCTATGAGGACGGGGACGGGGACGCTGCCTGGGCCCCTGGGTGGTCAGTCCTTTAGAACTGCAGCAAGCTCAGTGCATCTAACTTTACTGGACTGCAGCCGTTTCACTGGTGGCCTTTGGTGGCTAGGCTTTGGCAGTATGATAGATAGCAAATAACTAGTTATACATTGATTATTCAAAGTATTAAAAAGAAACCGTTCTAGGATACAAAAGGCAGGGGGTGCTGGGGATGGCGAATTGCAATTGGCTCCCTTTCCCGGGGAACCCAGATCTGAAACTACAACACGACGCTTCAGTGACACAGGGAGGAGGAAGGGTTTCCTAGCAGCACAATGAGGAGGAAAAGGCCATTTCCTGCTTGGACCTCAGACCGTGAAGCCACTTCTGTGTATGGCTCGTGATCTTCACGTAGCCCCTAAGGTCTCCATCTGTGCTACATGTGCGGGCGGCACCCCAGGCGGACACCGTGCTGATAACCCAGGACAGAGGCGCGTGAGGTAGGAGAGCTTGGCTTTCATGGAGCTGACAGCCCAGTGTGTGACAGGCAGAGCCAGACGGAACCCCAGCTAAGACAGTGACCGTCGGTTCTGGTGTCCCAAAGGACCAGGAAGATGTGACGGGGCCTGGTGAAGAAGTGATGCTCGGATGTGGAGGAGGATGAGCAGGGAGTGCAGGAGTCAGCTGGGCGAAGTCCTGTGTTTCTCCACGTTGTGGGCGTGCAGTTCACATTCAGAGTCCTACTGCAGGTTATAACATGTGTCAAGGTCCTGAGTTTGGAAAGATGTGCGTGCCATCATGGGGCCGGGGGGCAGGGAGGGGCCAGAGCAGGCAGGATGATGAGGAGTAGGGGTATTTTTAATCTTACAAGTCATGAGCAGCCCCTAAGGAATTTTTAAGCAAGATGGGAACATGGGCGGGGGTGTACAGAGGGTATTGCCATAATGAGATTTGAGGTCGAAAAAGATCACTCCAATTATCCAGCAGAAACCCAATTAGATGGGCCTGCCAGAGGAAGCAGGGGATGGGCCAGGATGCAGCTGCCTCCTCCAGAGGAGAACCAAGGAGGCCTGGACCTCGGTGGGGTGGTGCTGGAGGTGATGAGAAGCAGACGGACTTGGGAGGGACTCGGGATGGAGTCTTCAGGGATGCAGGGCGAGGCGTGGAATGACCACGCTGACTCCCAGGTTCCTGGCTCAACAGCCAGGTGGAAACTGCTGTCGTCCCCCGGGAAGCCTGCAAGAGGACGAGGGAGTGCTCTCAATCCCCGTCTGAGTCTTGGTTTCCCCTAGTGTCCAGTGAGGGGGCTGGACCGCGGCAGGGTTTTCACTTCCATTCACCAACCAAGTGGACCCCAAACCAATTCTCGCAGCATTCTGCGAGAACAAATCAGGTGAGAGGGGATGCAGCGTTCAGCCTGGATAGCTTGGCATGGCCCTTAATTCTGAGCGGGCCCCTGGGGCACCCCTACAAAACTCTCAAAGGTTGTCTCTGGGGAGACAAGTGTGAAAAAACCACAGTACTCAACAATTTCACCAGCTGCTGCTATCTCTCTCCGCTCTCTACTTGACAACCCATCTTTCTCCTGGCTGAGTCATCCTCCCCGCCTGGCCTCACGCTGCCCTTCAGTCCATTTGGCCTTCTGGTCAGTCCAGCAGCTTGAGCGATAGCCGCCAGGGACTGACTTCTGCCCTCTGGGGGAGCAGCCCCTGGAACAGTGCTGCCAAGGGCTGCAATGAGAGCATCTCCCCCAAGGAGTTAACTCCTTCACCCTCAGCCCTTGCAAACCCACATGGCAACTCTCCTGGCACAATGGCAAACCTACACCCTACAAAAAAGCTGGCTTTTCAGACACGCATTTAAAAATACCCATGGGATGGCGTGGGTATAGAGAGAGAGAATGAAGCCGGGCGCCTCAGCCCACACAGAATGCAAATATGTGGCTTGAAGAAATCCATGTTGTAGCTTAAATAGGGGCCTAAGATATGAACATCACCAAAGAATAGAAATTAGTGCTCAGAACAACGGTGACGCCACCGAGTCCAAGCCTCCGAGAACAAAGGCTCGCGTCCTACAATGTTCTCTTCTTGCCTCCTGGTCCTGATCACAAATATCTCCAGTCGTACAGCTGCCCCAGTCTCACAGTTTGAGGATGCATGTCATCGTTACTTATTAGTCAGCATTTGTTCATGACCCCCACCATGTTCCAAAAAGGAGGTAAGGTAGCTTATAAGAATGCCTAAGGCAATAGTATATACTTTTTAAAAAGATAAAATCAAGAGAGAAAACAAGTACAGGAAAGAAAATACACGATTCCAGGGCCTAAATATACACAACACATACTATAGGGTCTGTGCAGGATTGGAGGTCTGAATTAAGTTGGACACTGGGCTTCCTAGCAACCCTGGTGAAGAGAGAAACAAGATCAGATATGACATTCTCAGAATCCAAGAGAGCAAACCAGGCTTTTCCAGTACTAAGAAGAGTGTGTTCCCGTGGTTACTCATAAAGCTGCCCCTTAGGGAAGCAGAGAGAGGAGCTTACATGGCCCCAAAGGACCTCCAAACTTCCATTCCACCTACTCCCATATCCCTCACTCTACCTTCCATGAGAGTCCTCTACAAATCTGTCAAGAATCTTTGTATGCACAATCAGCTGCCTGATAACTTATATTTTAAGTCAACTGACTTTTTGCTCCTCAGTAAATGTATCTATTAAAGAAACTTTACCCTTCTGCTTTAACAAGAATATCAGAATCGATTTCCTGAAATGTTAAGAGGCCACAAAATAAATCCAGTGGAAACAAGTCAGTGTAATTACATTCTGGCAGATACTGCCCCCTTCAAGGTCTGTTCTCTGCCTGTTAGAAAAAGGGAGCTCAGCCAGTGTTTGGTGTCAAAGACACACCAGCCACAAACTATAATTTTCTCCCTGATGTACACAACAAAACAACTCAAAGAAAATTCAAGGGGGAGCAGCCATCTGACCACAGCACCCCATGGCCGTCAAAGCCCCATCTGAGTTACTTACATCAAAAACAGAGGTGCTCACAGCCATCCAGGGCCACCCGGGAAGTGTGTGCAGTGGGTAGCAACCAGGTAAGGATTATCTCAGGTACGAACCTATCCTCCACTTAAGGAAAAGGGTCACAATGTTCTTCTCATATTAGAGAAAGTATCGGTTTGCAACAGATTGGAAATATTAAAACAGGTCCTATTGCACAGGGGGTGTGAGAGTCATTGCATCAGGTACCTGCTGGGGGCTGTGGCCACACAATGGGAAACAGGCACCCTGCCTTCAGCTTCAGCACATTCCAGTTTCAGGAGAGCTCACGAGTCGGAATTTGTCTGGTAACAGCAAACATGGCTCATTCATTCCCCGGCAAACACTTCCTGCGTCCTAGCTCTCCTCTCATTGACTAAATAGTCTTTTCTTCAACTCTGCTCTACCCCACATTTTGAAATCTACTACAAATAACATCACTACCACCATCATCATTACCATCACCACGTCACCATCACCACCGTCACCACCACCATCACCACCACCACCATCACCACCACCACCATCACCACCATCATCACCATCACCATCACCACCACCATCACCACCACCACCATCACCACCACCACCATCACCACCATCATCACCACCATCACCACCACCATTGTCACCACCATCATCATCACCACCATCACCATCATCATCACCATCACCACCATCACCACCATCACCACCATCATCACCATCACCATCACCACCATCACCACCACCACCACCATCACCATCACCATCACCATCACCATCACCACCACCACCATCACCACCACCATTGTCACCACCATCATCATCACCACCATCACCATCATCATCACCATCACCACCATCACCACCATCACCACCATCATCACCATCACCATCACCACCATCACCACCACCACCACCATCACCATCACCATCACCATCACCATCACCACCACCACCATCACCACCACCATTGTCACCACCATCATCATCACCACCATCACCATCATCATCACCATCACCACCATCACCACCATCACCACCATCATCACCATCACCATCACCACCATCACCACCACCACCACCATCACCACCACCACCACCATCACCATCACCACCACCACCATCACCACCACCACCACCATCACCATCACCATCACCACCACCACCACCATCACCACCATCATCACCATCGTCACTGTCACCATCACCACCACCATCACAGCAGCTACCATTTATATAGCAATTACCAGGTGCCAGACACTGACAGTGTTCCAGGGCCTTTAAATATGACTGACTCTCGTAATCCTCCCAACAACCTTGAGACAGGTACTATTATTAATCCCAGCTTACAGGTGAGGAGATGTGGTACAGAGGGATAAAGCAGAGTTGGCCCAGGCCACGTGGCTAATCAACAGTGGGCGTCAGAGTCACACATGGGCCGTTCTTCTCATCCCCAACATCACGCTGTGCTCTATGAGCCGGACACCTTGCAGGGGCTACCACGTCGTGTGCGCTGGCATCACTGCCCAGGACGCTGGCCCTTTGTGAATCCCGAAGGAAAACACTCACACGGGAAAAGGAAAGCAGGATGCGGCCAACACCCCACGCAGCATGAACGATCCAGCCACTCACACAATGGCTCCGTGTCAGCATTCATGCCTTCATTCCCTTATTCCTTCATTCATTAGTTCACCTGAGCGTTATGACGGCTTTCTGGCCGAGGCACCAACAGCGGAGGAAACAGCAGGCAAGGCCCCCACCCTTGCAACGGTCAAATTCTGGTCGAAGCAAACAACACACCAGCAAACAAAAACATTATGGGTTGTGACAGAGAATGTGTGAATGGGGGACTCACTGCAAATGAGGTGTCAAACAGGGCTGCTCAGAGGAGGTGACATTTAACCTGAGACCTGAGGAATAATGGGCTGACCAAGTGACAAGCCAGGGGACAAGTGTTCTTAGATAAGAAATAGGAGGAGCAACCATGGGAAACAGTCTGACAAGTTCAAAGAATGTGAGAAAGGGCCAAAGTGTCTGGAAGGCTATGATCAACAGGGAGAGAAACAAAGGGACGGCAGCAAACCCTGAGGTGGGGCCAGCCTTCTGCCAGTCCGTACACTCAGCACTCTCATATCTTGACTTGGTCACGCTCAGTACAACCTACGAGTTAGGTAGTGTCATCGTCACCAGTTTACAGATGAGGCAAAGGAGAAACAAAGTCACAAAGCAACCACGCAGTGCCGTGGGTTCAAACCCTCATGGTCTGGGGCTCCGAGTCCATGCTCCCAACCAACGGGCTTCCCGGCCACCACTCCCCAGGGATGCAAGATGAATTCAGCAAGGGAGCAGATCAGTGGTTTGCACTTGGAGCCTCTCACGGCTGTGGGCAGAAAGTGGCCCCCAGAGGGCAAGAGTGGGCGAGGGAGGCTGGTGAAGTCGCCCCGGAGCCAAGAGACTATGGATGGAACAGGACAGAGGCAGAGGACCCAGGAAGGTCACTGTGAGCTGGAGACAGACGTGGTGGTGGTGGTGAGTCAACATCTCATAAAATGGGGGCCAGAACGCGTGGGCATGACTCAGAGAGCTGGGAAAGAATGGAGAGGACACCCCAGCAAAGATGTGGGAGGGGGCGGAACCTCGGGGCCACGCTGGGCTCAGTGGTGGCCTGGAGTCCCGCAGTCATGGCAGATTCTGCCTCCCTCCCATCCCTTCATTCCACATGCTCAGACCATCCCCCATGTGCCTAAACAGGGGTGAGTTGGATGTGACAGCAGGTCACAGATGCTACTCTCCAGGCGCTCCCAGCCCAGGGAAGGTGTCAGCAGCTTCAGAATTCCTGCAGAAGAGGTTGCAGAGGCAACACTCCACAAACGTACAACACGAAGGACCTCAGGGATCCAAAGTCCCTTCTAACACTGAGAGAAACCTGATTCTGTTCACACGCTTCTCGTGACAGTGAGCTCCCTCTCTCACCATCAGCCTAGGATGGACAGCAGATAACACAGAGAGCTCCCCTCTCTGGGCACAAAATACGGGGTCACCTGGACCTGTGCCCAGGCCACCCACAAAAAGAAGATTCTGCAAGGACCCCTCAGCACGAAGGCCAGCTCTGGGCTAGGAGACCCTGGAGCAAAATCTGCAGAGGGAAGATTTTGTGCACGTCCAGCTCTTTGCTGCTTCATTCTGAAGCAGAAAAGTCAACTGTGGTTCACCAGACACTTGAGGGAAGCCTGCAATGTGAAAAGGAGACCTCAATAAACAGGCAGAAGAAACACTCCAGAAGAAAGAAAGGAGTCAGGAAGCAGATTATTTATTGAAAATATACAAACAGCAATGAGAATTCTCACAGAGGAATCACGAGCACAGAGGGAGCTCCAGGGGAGCTGTCTGCCTGGGTCCCCCCCACCCCTAGGTCCCAGTACCACCCTCTGGAGCCACGTGGGACAAATCCTACCCTTTCTTTCCAAGGTGGTTATCCCCCAAGTCTGTTCTAGAACAAATAGACACAGACCGTCTCAGCGTTCTTGCAAATCCCAGTTTGCGAGAGTCCTTCAGAAAACAGAGGCTTCTAAAGTGAAGCCAACTTCTGGCAGAGGGTCAAGCTGGACCCCACACCCCCTCATTCTACCTGCTCTCCGTCCATCAGCTGCCCAGCCCCGCAGCTGCCCCAGGGCCAGGCACAGACCCGAGGGTAAGGAGGTGATTTTAGAGGGTTCATGGACCCTGCACAAAGTAACAAATGTCAGTCCCTTTCTAATTCCTCTCCAGTCTTCCAGAGAATGCTAAAGGAGTCTTCCTATCGTTCGGTGTTCTGATGACACTGACACCCCCAGTTCTTGTAGATCTCAGTTTTTTAACAAGTACAGAGGGTCCTCTGGGTCAAAGCCTTGGTGGGAGACCATGCACTGAACAGTTCCTTTGCACTGAACGTTGTTTTTAGTCATTGTTCTTAGTTTTATGGTTGCATTTATCAAAGGCAAGCGATTCTAGTTTTCCACGTGAAGATGCAACAAAGATTTCCTCTTCAAATGAGTTTAGGTAAACGTAGACTTGGATTAAAAGAAAGCAGCCACCAAGTTACTCGAAAGGTGGCAGACAAATGACTCAGTTGGGAGAAACACATAAGCGCAATTTGTGTTCCGCCCCAACCCCTCACCGGACCCCAGGCTCCTGCAGCCAGTTCCCTACGTCCTCTCTACGTCGTCTCTATGTGGATGTCTAGCAGACGCCCTGAGCTCGAAGCCAAAAGTGACCTACTGTCCCCTTAACCTGCTCCACGCAGGGCCTGCCCCTCTGAGGCCAGGAAGGCGCTCTGTCCTCCTGACTCTCAAGACAAAGCCTCAGGACACCTCAGGCCTTGCTGTCTCTCCCCTTTCTGTCCCTCCCCCAGCCAACCCCACACGTGTGTGCTGCCCTCACTGTGGTCAGTCACCACCACCTCTGGCCTGGGTTGCTGCAGTGACCTCTGGACTGGTCTGCACTTCTACACCTGCCTGCTCCCAGGGCCCGGGGTGGGGGTGCCCAATCCCACACCCCAGAGCGCATTTCCCCTAAACGTGCACCCTGCCCCCTCAACTGTGGGCCACACTTCCCTCCGGGAGCAGAACTCTCTGGCTGCTGCCAGTTCTAGCCATCTCTTGTCCCCAGTCAGCTTCTAGGGGCTTCTCTTCTGCTAATTTCTCCAGCCCTGCACGTACGAAATTCCCCTGTTAATTGGGGGGTTAATTCACAGGAAGCAGGGAGCTTATATTTCAGGTAAGAATCGACACATTTTTAAAGGGAGCTCCAGGAGAGAACTTCACCCCAGGAGTGGTCAGGCCACCGTAAGGGATGTGGACCAGGTACGTAACCACAGCCCAAAGACGGAATGTACCAATCACCCACAGCATTTCAGAGCCGTGTGTGCCCACATACGTGCTCCATACGCCCAGGGCAACTGAGGTCTACACACGCACTGAGTCTCGACTTTCCCACGGTTCCCACACACAGAAAGGAAAGCTGCATCCAAGCCCTATGATGGTTTTAACATGCTAATGTTTTCGAACTTGCAGGAAAATATTAAGAACAGTGTCACGAACACCCTCCAGCTTGGGCAGCTGTTACTGTTTTGCTCTATGTACTTCATACGTTCGCACACACATACGTCTGTTACACTCTGGGTTTCAACCATCTCAAAGTAAGTTGTCTGACATTGCGACACTTCACCTCTAAATGGTTCAGCCTTCATCCCACTAAAATAGCACTACCCCATCTAACAGCAGGAAGAAGAATTCCCTCAATCACCTAATACCCAGCCCATATTACTCACGGTTTTATCTAAACATTGAATATTTATCTAAACATTAATATCTTTTCTAGTCAAGTTCACCTTCAACCACACGGACAGGCTATACAGCCAGTCTCCTGCTCCACCTTCCGAATACATGTCAAGTTGGCTCTGGACACTTAAAACACCTTCCACCCTCTGAATATGCACTGACTCTCCACTGTGAGCTGCATCAGTGCTTCTAAGAGAGGCGCGCACTGGCCCAGCAGCAGCACCTGGTGATGTGCTGGATACACACGTTCTCACACCCGCCCCAGACCTGCAGAATCACAAACTCTGAGGGTGCAGCCTGCCAGGCTCTGGTGTGAGAAGCCCCCAGGAAAGTGTGAGGCAGCCTCTGAAACCCTGAGCGCCACAGACCTGTGCCCTCTGGGCTAACAGCTGAAGGACAGCCCCTCCCTTCCAGGTACGTGTGGCCAAGGGAATCAGCAAGGAAATGAGAGAAAAGAAGAGATGTTATTCTGCGCATCTTCTGAGGTTAATCGGTAATCTCTTAACTTCCTGCCCCAGGAGAAACAAGGCAGCTCAGGCAAGGACCCTGCCTGCCCAGACAGTGCAGAACACAGTAACCTCTGCAAATAGACGCATTCAGCTGTGACATGTCAAATTATGTCAAGATGCAATAAAAGAGGGAGTTAAAAATAGCACCACACGACTGAGTGCCAAGGGCTGGGCTCATCAACTCCAGGACCAGAAGGAAACCGCCTGCGGCCACACCCCAGCTCCCCAGGGGCCCCGCCCATAGGTCACGTCACCTCATGCCCACAACCTTCTGTGTGCAAAGCCTGGGACTCCAGGGGAGGCAGGAGCGGGCAGGTTGTTCCTGAGGATGACATTTTCTAGTTTAAAAATAGAACGTTCTGAGAGCACACAATAGGAATAGCCACCCCCCAAGCAAAGGTATTGCATTCTGCAGCAACAATGTGATTAAAAACCTCGGAAGTCGCAGGCTCTGCAGCTCGATAACATTGACCCGGGGCTCAACTGATTGACAACCAAAGAGTTAATACAAAAAAAAAAAAAAAAGAAAGAAAGAAAGAAAAAGAAAAAAAAAAACACCAGAAAAACAAATCTCTATTCCCTGTAGACAGAAAACTGCACACTGCCAGTTCCCGATGGGTGTGGCCGGGGAGGGCCGTTTATGGTACAGAAACAGTGCATCCTCTTATTTTCGCCTGCCTGGTGAAAGCTGTGAAATTAAACAGCAGCAAATTTGCAGGCTGTCTTCCTGAGTGTTTGTTTCTGCTAGAGTCACACCCAGGTGACAACGGAAATGATGGCTCCAGGACACTGTTCCCTGCTCCTTTCCTTAATGAAACAATACGTCCTTGATTATTTCTGAATGAACGTCAAGCATGGTGTGTTTTCTGATTTGTTATGCGTAAATTTTGGAAGCCAGTTACCATCACTGTGTATTTGCATAATTCTGTAATTCATCCTCGCAAGATATAACGTGCCACGTACACCCCCCCCAGGACTGCTAAATTACCGTCTGTCTTTTCCCCCTAAGAAGCAAGAGAGCATTTCAGGGGAAGGGGTTTGGCATTCAGACAACTGCCCTCTCCTCAATTCCTTGCGATCCAGAATCACCATCTCCCTCTGGGTCCAAAAACTTGCAGCTCAGAAACACAGCAGGGTACCATCCCATCCAAAACCAATTTTGCTTCCAAGAAATTCACGTGACCCATGTTAACACTGGGAAGTAGCTTCCCCATCTCCCTCTTTGGCCCCGACTCCAGATATCCAACCTCACTTGCAAACCGTTTTTCATAACCCCAAATCCTAAATACAAAGTCACAGAAAGGCAGAGCCTACGCTCCTCCCCACCCCCACTCCCCAAACGGGGAGTCCGTGGAGATTCCCAAGGGATAATGACCCCTGACAGCAGCATTTATTCCAGACACTAAATGAAGATTTAAACCTCCACTCCTGGAAACCTCCCCTACTTTGAATTTTTCCGAAACCACGCTATAGAACAGGACCCTGTGCAGTCGAAATGCACGGTGATGACAATCTATTATTTCCTGGAAATTTTCTTACGAGCTGCAGATGAAAAGGCATCCAGGTGGAATTTTTATTTTTAGCCCAGAAGTAATCGGTTAAAATAACATTCATTGCGGAAACAAAGACTCTTTCTGGGCTCTTGGCCGAGGTGCAGGACTTCTGGCACATCCTGGCCTGACCTGCCAGACGCATAAAAACGACCCCTCTGTGGGGAGAGGGCTCCTATCCGTCAACCCAGACTCCAACGTGGCCATTCAATTGGCGTGGGGGGAACCCCGTCTGCTGGCCCTATTGCTGCTAACATTTGCAAAGCCCTTGCCTCTAAGAGGCCCCAAAAGGATCACCCCCTACAAAAGATGCCCACTCCCCTCCCTCCCCCAGAGGTGTCTTACCTTACGGTCAAGAAAGGTTCTGAAGTAAGGTCCTCACCCTCCCTTTGGGAAACTCTGTCTCCTGCAGGTTCCCGGAGGCTGTCTCCCCAAACCTCCCTCAGAGGTAGGCTTGGCAGAGCCCCCACAGCGCTCAGGCCTGTCTTAGCTCCCGGAAAAACCGCCAACCTAACGCAGCACTGCAATTGTCAGGAAGCTCCCGTCTGCCTTCTGGGGCTGAACACCGTTATTATCTGTAAACATTTTTAAATACAGACGTTGCAGGAGTGTGGCTGGGAGTGGGGCTGAGGGGGGCACCCAAGGCCTAAGGAGTCAGCTCAGTGGGCCAAGCTCCCCACTTTGCTCGGGGCCCAGGATTCGTCGCCCCGCAATGTCAGGACATTGCCCAGGCCGGCAGCTGGCCGGGGCCTGGCAGAAATGACAGAACCAGAGCCCCAAATTCCATATACAACACCCACTGGGCCAGCAACTTCTGCTGGCCTCGGGCAAGGTCCATTGACTATGGGGGTGCTCTCCCTGTCCAGCCCCCAACCCCGCAGGGGAGAGGGCACCTTGGCCACCAGAGTCCTGAAGCGACTGCAGTCTTGGATCAAGGACGCTGCCTGCAGCCGAGCCCCGGGGACCACAGCAGGGCAGATGATGCTGAAAGCCCTCCCTGCATCTTTTATTCCAGGCCCAGGATTGGCAGCGATGGACGGCGGGGTCAGGTCCACAGGCTCACCTGAAGCCCCAACGTCAGGTAGCTCTATTGTTGGCTTAGGAGCAGGGCACGTGCTCACCTGGTGAACGCCCAGTGAGGAAGGGGCCCAGAGCAGGGTTCCCCACCTCAGCACTGTAACATCTGAGGCCACATATGTCTCTGTCCGTGGGCCTGTCCTGGGCATTGTAGGATGTTTGGCAGCATCTCTTATCTCTCCCCACTAGATGCCTGAAGAACCCCCACGACTGTGACAACCAGCGTCTCCAGACATTGCTGATGTCCCCTGGGGGACAGAGCTACCCCTGGTTGAGAAGCACTGCTCTAGAGAAGGCAGCGTGGGCCTGAATCATGACCCTACCACTTCCCGGCTGTGCAAACTCGGGCAAGTGACTCCACCTCTCTGTTCTTAGCCTCAGTATTCTCATCTGCAAAGCGGGGTAATATGGCTGTAAAGAGCTTAGCCCAGGACGAGGAACTGATTTCTGAGGCTCTGCTATTAAGATTCAGTTTCACTGAGCACTCACAGGGGCCCAAATCCTTCCTGCTCGTGGAGATAAACTCGAGTGATGGGGCTGACTCTGGAGCAAAGCTGGCCCAGGTCTGGGCTCTGCTCCCACCACACTACAGCTGGGTGTCACGCCCCTCTCTGCACTTCCGTTCACCCTACTGTACAACGGGACCCCTCCCCGGAGCCTGTGTGACATGAGCTGAGACAAGGCGTGCCAAGTGCTCACCACACAGTCCAGGTTCCAGAACCAGGAGTGAGGAGCCGGAGGGAGAGGTGTGGGGAGGGGGACAGGCAGGAGCGCCAAAGAGCAGGCTCCAAGGAAAGCCAGGTCCCCGCAGAAATCTGGGGGATGCATGCTAACTCTGAACATTTGGGGGAAGTCATCCCACATTTGGGGTCTCTCTGAAACCTTGAATTCCAGCAGGAACTGGTAGTGGCTTCTGCCGTTTAGAAAAGAGGCCTCACCCCTCTAAGGCCGCTTCGGCGCTACCCCCGGGACAGGGGACGGAGGGCCGAGCCTGAAGAGCCTCCCGTGCTGAGGATGGGGGCTGATTTCTGCCCCTTTTCAGGGTGAGGAGAACGAAGGACGGGAATCTTGGTTGGGGGCAGAGAATGCAGGAAACTGACACAATTTACGTCCCCTCCACGTGCGTCCAAGGCAGCTCTGTCTGCCTGGCACCGTGCAGAGGCCAGCAGCTTTACATGGTCCCACCCTTATTCGCTACTGTCCCAAGGGGACACACTTCTATAACTGTTCTGTCCAGCGGGGAAACTGAAGCACAGAGAGCTGCCGGGGCCCCATCAGAAGGCGACAGAAACCACTGCTGCCTGACCCCAGGCCTGAGAATGACCTGCTGCAGCTCAGAGGCACCAACATCCGGGGCCTTGAGTCACTGTCCTGGGGCAGAGACAATTCCAAGGGAGCACCAAGCAAGGCCAAGACTCCCGCAGGAGGCAGAATCCTGGGATGCCCTCCTAGCCGCCTGTCTTCCGCAGGACCCCCCCCCCAAACCAATTGAGTGTTCCCCACACACTGAGCCCCAGAACCCACTGTAAGCAGGTGCAGGACAACCCAGGCCTCATTCCTGGGCAAGTCACTGAGCCAGGCGGGGTCAAGTGCCAGGCTCCCAGGAGGCTCCTGTACCCCTGGGGCCAGCTGTAAGCAAGACAAGCCATCATCAGATTCCCTCCCTCTGTATTTCAGGAGTCCTCACTTTACTGGAAATTTCCAGTATCAGGTGGCTGGGTTCTCACAAGAGGCCATGGAGGGAGGGATTCTGGCCCCATTCTGCAGACGGGGAAACTGAGACCCAAAGAGAACCAGCAAGGCTGCAGGTGGGAGGGGAATCTGACCCAGTCTCAGAACACTCCTGCCAGGCTGACACACGCATTGTGAGATGATGACAAGTGATTTAGGATTGTCCCAGACAGATGCCCGAAAGCTCCACATTTATTTGAATCCACAAACCATTCTGATTCAGATGCTGGGGACACACAAGTGACATGAGGTGCCCTCCAGCCCTCAGACACCACACAATTTGGTGCAACAGATACGTCTGAGCTATCGGCAGCTGCTCTAGGCTCCACCACCAGGCTCGCTCTCCATTTCACGCCCTCCTGCCCTTCCCAGCCACACCAGCGTAGACGGAGCCATGCCCACCTCCTGCCTGGAAGTACAAGACAGCCTCCTCTTGTCTCCCCAGTTCCGTGCCAGCCACCCTGGGGTCTACCCACCAAAGGTCAGACTGCGAACTTCCTAAATCCTCCCGGGACCAGGGGAGCAGCGGTGATGGAGGGGGGGAAGAGGGCAGGTGCTGGACTGCAAAGTGCACAGGTGTGCTGAGGAGAGCCAGGCTCTGCGGGCATGAGGGGCAGGACGGCGCTGTTCCCACCCACCTGCCCCCACATACCTCTACGTGCCACGCGTGCAGTGTGGGCAATGTGCCATTACCCTCACATCCCAGAAGGGTGCGCTCTCCTCCCCCTGCGGTCCAAGTGAGGACACTGAGGCTCGCCACGGGCAAGTGACGAGCCAAGGTCACGGTGAACATGCGGAAGAGTGTGGGATTCCAGAGCCAAGGACTTAGCCCACGGCCACCATACCCGAAAGTCAGAGCTACACTCCTGACTGCCGAGTATGCCTGTGCGTACAGGTTATCGCCAACCCTCCACACCTGTGGGAGGTGGGCACTGTTATCATCCCCGTTAGAGATGGGACACTGATGGAAAGTGTGAAGCCACCACGTGTCACCCCCACTGAAACCTCCCATCCTACCTCCCAGGAGCCTTCAGGTCCCCACAGGAGCCCCTCCTGCTCGCAGCCCCTGGGCCAGCTCCCCCCAGGTGTTATTTCCATCGAGTTCAGCCTGGGCCACCATGGTCCACGTCTCCAACCAGTACTGGAGACTCAGTCACTCCCCTGCCCCCCACCACTACCTCCTTGCCCCACCATCTACTTTTCTCATTTCTGCTTCTGAGCAGACAGCAAAATGCAGGAGAAAAACAGCAGGCTCCACGAGGACCCATGTCATCTGACTGCAGCTGGGCACTCCAGGTTCTCTGCTCACCCCCAGCTGACTTCCTGTCCCATTTCCCATCCTCGTGGGGATGAATTCAAATGCCTCTGTGTATTGCCAGTGGCCCTGTAAACCAGCACAACTCTTCCGAATGGCAACCCTGCATTAGTTTTCAAGAGGCATCCGACATTTAACTTCCTCAATTCCTGTCTCAGAATCTATCCTGAGGAAAGAATCCTGAATCAGACAGCACCACAGGCAGGAAGCTTTATTAGTAATTACACTGAAAATTCTGAAGTGCCGAAAATATCCAACAGAAAGAGGACCAGTGAAAAAAATTTTACTAAAGTGGGTATTCAGTTGAAACTCTGCTTGTGCCTGCAATCGTGGAAATGAAGCTTCAATTTAGAGGACTTGAAATAAATCTCTTTGTTTGATTACAAAGTAAAATAAAATGAAACGAACCAGGTGCAAAGTAAGCGTGTTATAGTTCTGGGGTAGGAAGCGCGAGAGCACATGAGGGTGACGTGAGGGGTGAGAATGTGGACGTGGCCGGGAGAACCCCACATCCAGGCTGTAATGGTTAACAGGACACGCACTGTCCTCCGATGGACCAGGACATAAGGCTTCGCAGAAAAGGGCCGGTTCGGGGAGCCAACCTGTGAAAGATGGCATCCAGATGGCTGGCAGGAGAGGCTGGTGCTTCTGCTAAGGGACGGAGGTGACACGAACCCAAGTCTTAACAGCTTTGCGATCCTGGGGTGTACAAGAGGATGGGCAAGCAGCCCTTTGGCCCTGGCCAAGGTTGGGAACACAGAGAAAACGCGTGCTCGTGTGATTTCCGCCATCAACGAGGGCTCAGCTCCCAGGCACCAGTGTGGAGGCTGGGGACGGGGGCTGCAGGTCAAGGCTGAGCTCCCACGGAGAGTGAGGTCATGGTCCTGACATTCAGGCTAGGTCAGTGAGGAAACATGTGTCCTTATAAGAGGACAGGACACACCGACACGCGGGAAGAAGGCCACGTGACAACGGAGGCAGAAATCAGAGCTACAAGCCTGGAAACGCCAGGGGCCACGGGAAGCTGGAGAGGCAGGAGGGATCCTTTCCTGGAGCCTTCAGAGGGAGCACACCCTGCACACACCTTCATTTCAGACTTGTAGCCTCCAGAGCTGTGAGACAACACATTTCTGTTGTTTTAAGCCACACAGTTAATGCTTATTTGCTACGGCCGCCCCAAGAAACTCCGACACCCCCTTTTACCCTCCTTATTATAATAGTTCCATCGTGAAGTCACACGGCGTTTACCTCTTAAACAACTCTGCCTGATTCCAGAGCCCTCCCCCCCATTCCCCACTCCCAGTCCAGGGCCCCCCAAACCTCCTGCCTGGGTATCTGCAAACACACCCCCTTTCCCTCCACCCACCTGGCCCACTCCAGCCCCTTCTGCATCAGAGGGAGCTCTTAAAAATGCAAATCTAATCAATAACTCCCCTACTTAAACCCCCTTCAACTTCTTCCCCCTTGTTTTCAGATTCCTTTCACACACGGTTCTCTGTCCCTGAACACACTGCTCTTTCACCCCCTACCTCTCACTCCTCCTCTGGGAATGTTACTCCTCCTGGGGGTCTCAGGGTGAAGGCAGGTTGCTGGGGAAACCACCTCTGCCCCCACCTCTGTCCCAAGCTAGGTCGAGTCTCCTTGCTATGCCCAATTCTATCCTGAACTTCTTGTGCTATTTCCTGTTCAGTGTCTGTCTCTCCCTCTAGACTGCAAGCCCTCCAACGGTGGAACTGTCTCCTGTCACCCCCATAACCCCAGTGTGTACACAAAACCCGGCACATAGTAGATGCACATTAGAATGGGGTGAGAAAATGAATGAATGAATGAATGGTCCGCAGATGCACACAGAAAGCCCTGGAGTACAAGGCTTATGTCTCCCAATGGTTTCCTAGGCAGCACTGAGAACAATATACTCGTACTGCCATGATTCCCTTTTGCTGGGATCAGGAGAAACTGATTCAATTCAAAGCAATCCACCCCAGAGACAACAGGCCCAGCGCCAGCAGGACTGCAGCTAGTGGTCACCTTGTGGCCAACAGAAGCCAGGGCAGGTTGGGGTTTTCTGCACCATCTAAGGGCCAAAGCCAGTCGTGCATACACAATAGATTTCCATCTGATTAGACATCCTGAAAACTCCCAGTGAGAAGCAGGTCTGTCACTCAACGGTCAGCCCAAAGTCAGAGGGAGCCCAGGTCACACGGATGTAGGAAATAACACACAGTGGCTTCTTTGGCCACAGAAAGAGCACCCCGTGGAAGGCCAGGCTGGACAAATTTCCAACATGAGTAAGAAGATCTGGCCAAACATATTCACTAACACACGTTGCAGCCATGGGAGCCAAAGAATCTAGTCCTAAAATGGGGGTCCTGGCAATTGTCTAGGGAGCATTATGATAGAAATGACCACTTGGACTTTTCCTGAACAGATAATAACTTTGGAACCACACACCTAACAACACACCAATAAAAGAACAGTCCAGCTGGAAAGGACCGCTTTCTCCGGCTCAAACTTCCTTCGTTCTGAGCCAAGTCATGGCACCTTCTGCTGCTTGATTCTCCCAGCCCTGAGGCCCGTTTGCCTGTCACTATTAGGGAATAAGAGGCTTTGAAAATTTGAACGAGCCATTGTCTGCTTTAAATTTCTGAAATTTGACATTAAGAAAATGATTATCACAGTGTGAAGAGATCCAGTCAAACAAACATTCAAGCTGCCACATTCTCTTCCTTGTCCATCAAAATTTTCAAAAAGGGCATAAACAAAGGCAAATAAAAGTGTTTTCAAGAGGCGAAGCAATGACGTGCCAATTCCTCTTCTCTGTAACTTTCAAAAGCAAAGGCAATGACTGTTGTAAAGTTTCCCTGTTTTAAAAAAAAATGACTAAATTATACATGTTTCATAAAACAACTCACTTCCTGGCTCTCCAAGAGAACGATGTCCTTACTGTGGATATGCAGTGTTTACATATGACTAACATTTGTATGAAATCCAGAGTATGCAAATAGAGTGATAGAAAATATTGTTTAAGGAGTTTGCCAGCTGACTGCTCTCACCCCTGACAGAGTGAGGAGAGAAGAACAGGAAGGAGAAATGTGCCGGTATTTTAGTTAATTTCTGATGGCCAGATGACGGGTTAGAAGGTGAAGCAGCCCCACGCCACACAGGGAGCTTTTACCCATGGGCCACGCTTTCCCACAGATAAAGTAACAAAACTGAAAGACCCCTGAGACGTGTAGTGCCCAAGTGAACGGCAGCAGCCCTCGAAAAGTGGGGCCTGAGGATGAAACTCAAGAGAAACCCATCCTGGAAATTCTAGGTTGTCAGCTATTGAAGTCTGGGGCACAGGGGAGAGCTGAAGAAAACCCCTTATAGGCATTGTAAGCCTTCACTGAGTGTAAGAAAGTTGCCCTCCAAAGTCTGGCAGCAGGGTAGCAGGGTCACAGGGCAGAGGGAACTCTCCCATGGGACTGGACAGCAACAACTCTCTGTGACCCCTACATCTGTGAGCCAGACTGTAATGTGGAGAAAGAACTCTCAAAGTTCCATAAGCTGGTACCTAAGATATAAAGCACAAAGAGACCTCTCAGTGCTCAGAGACCAAGCCATGCTGAGGGAAAATCCTGACCCTTCTTTCAAAGCACTTCAAGCTGGCAGTAAACTGAATTAAAGTAAAACTGAAAAAAAAAAAAGTCCAGACTCAGCTCAACAACAGACAAGATTGACTCAGTGCTCCAACTCTGATAACCTGAAAAGAGAATTTACTGTTATTTGATACAAAATGTCTGACATGTAGTAAAAAACATAAGATGCATGGTAAGTCAAGCAAATGTGCTCTATGATAAAGAGAGGAGACAGACAATAAAAGAACACTCCAAAATAGCCCAGCTATTAAAACTATCATGTAGGGATGTTAAAATAATTATAATAAAAATTTTAAAAAATAGTGTGTGTGAAAGGTGGACAACACGTCTAAAGTGATAGAGAATTGAAGCACATAGAAAATACAGAAATCATCTAAATGAAAATGCTGCAATGAAAAGGACAATATCAGAAATGAGGAATTCATAAGTCGGCTAAGTGGTAGACTTGGCAGAGCAATGAGAAAGATCAGTGAACTTGAAGACGTGTGTAGAAGGCTGGTAGATCCACGATCGCAACAAGCTAAATAGTCGGTCAGCTGTTTTATCAGAGACAGAAGCAGCTAAGAATAGCTCTCTTGGCCAAAGATTGGCCTCAAAAAGTAACTTTGCAAAGGAATCCAAATTTAATTGAATCAAGCTGTAGAAGAATTTAACCCCCTGGGCATTGTTGAAAATTGCAGACCAATCAGCTGGCTAACAGTGGAGTCTAACAGCTTGGTGTGATACCAACAGAGACAGAGGAATTAGGAAAAAAAGACCATCAAAGAGAGGTCTGCTAAAACCACTGTCATCTCAGAGTGACCATGTGCACGCTCAAGGCTGCAAGTTCTGAGAAGCAACACTAAGGGCTCCACACTGTGGGGGTAAAAACTGAAATAGCCAATTTAAGTCACAAAACATATGAACAAGCAAACAAGTCCAAGAAAAGGGGAAATCAGTATCCAGAGTTGCTAAAGTACATTATTTAAAAGGTCCAGTTTGGGGAAAGAATTGTAAGATGTGTAAACAAAAAGGAAAATATGACCAGCACATAAGGGGGAAAGCAGACAACAGAAACAGTCTATGAAAGGACACAGATATCAGACTTAGCAGACAAAGACTTCAAAGCAGCTATAAATATGTTCAAAAAGCTAAAAAAAAAATCTTAAGGAGGAAATGGAGGTAAAATGACAATGCTTTATCGAAAAGTGAGTATCAATAAAAAGACAGGAATTATTTAAAAGAGTCTGGAAAATCTGGAGTAGAAAATTATAATAACTAAAATAAAAAATTCTCTAGAAGGGATCAACAGTAGCTTTGAACTTGAAGAACAATAATCAAACTTGAAGAGAAAGATCATTCAATCTGAAGAAGAGAAAGAAAAAGAATGAAGAAGAACCAAGAAAAATAAAGAGGCCCAGAAAATTTGGAATCACCATTAAGTATACCAAAATATGCATAATGGGAGTACAGGAATGAGAGAAGACTGAGAAAGGGGCAGAAAAACATACTGGAATAAATAATGGCTGACACTTCCCAAATTTGATTTTAAAAATTAATCTATACATCCAAGAAGCTTAGTAAGTTCTAAATAGGATAATGTAATGAGATCCAAATCCAGACACAAATGTTGAAAGATAAACACAAAGAGAAAATCTTAAAAGTAACCAGAGAAAGTCACTAGTCACATACAAGGGGAAAACCAAGAAGATTAAAAGCTAGCTTCTTATCAGAAACAGTTGAGGCCAGAAGGCAAGTGGGACATATTCAAACTGATAAAAGAAAAAGTTCTCAACCAAGAATCTTATATCCTGCAAAACTATCTTCCAAAAGTGAAGCTGAATTAAAGATATTCACAGATAAATAAAACAGAGAGTTCATTCCTAGGAGACCTGCCTTGTAAGACAATGCTAGGAAAGTTTTTCAGGCTGAAAGCAAGTGACATTGGACAGTAATTTAAATATATACACACAAAAGCAAAGGACACTCATACCTATGATTATGTTATTATAAAAAAAAGCATGAATGCATATGTTGTTTGCTTTCTTCTGTTAACTGATTTTTAAAAATTGCATAAGATGATACAAATACATGTATACACACATGTATTATTGGCTCTATAACATATAGAAATGTAATATGTGTGACAAAAAAAATAAAAAATAAAAAGGAGGTGTGGGGGAACAAAGCTATATTGGGGTTAGGAAATTACACCAGATGGTAACCTGAATTCACAGGAACAAATGAAGAGAACCAGAAACGGTAAATAAGGTTACTATAACAAACTCTATAACTTTATACTTGCTATCCTTTATTTTCTTAGCTCCTTTAAAAGACATAAATTCATATAAAGTAATAATGATAACAATGTAACATACATAGATACAACATATATAATAATTAGAGCACAAAAAGACAGAAGGGGGAATAGAGCTACATAGTAGTAATGTTTCTGTATCTGACTGAAATTAAGTTCCTACAAACCTGAAGTATTCTGTCTGGTAAGATATATATGGTAAATCCTAGAGCAACCACTAAGAAACTAACTCAAAAACATCATTAAAGAAATAAAAATATTACACTAAAAATATTCACTAATACAAAAGAAACTAGTAAAAGAGGAATAGAAGAACAAAAAAGGACACGAGACACAGAAAACAAAAAGTAAAATGGTAGATGCAAAGCCAACTATATCGATACCATTAATTGTGAATGCATCATCCAACAGAAGGTAGAGATTGTCTGACTGAATAAAAAAATCAGATCCAAGTATACAGTGTCTATAAGAAACACAGTTCAGATTTAAAGATACAAACAGGTAGAATGTAAAAGGATAGAAAAATGTACATCATGCAAGCAGCAACCATAAGAAAACTGGAGAGGCCATACTAATACCAGACAAAATAACTTTAAAACAATGTTACTAGAGACAAATAGAGACATTTTATAAAGACAAAAGGGTCAATCCATCAAGAAGGCATAACAATTATAAACATATATGTACCTAACAATAGAGCTCCAAAGTACACAAGGCAAAAATTAAGAGTTGATGGAGAAATAAATAACTTAATAATAATAGTTGGAAACTTCAATGGTTGCGCAATTCTTTAAAGATGTAAAAAAAATTAAAGTGTACACTTTAATTGTGTGAATTGTGCGGTATGTGAATTACGTCTCAATAAAGTAGTTTTGTAAAAAAGGAATTTAAAAAAATCAAATAAGATACCATTTTATATATGCCAGAATGGCAATATTAAAACGACAGATAACACCCACTTTTGGAAAGAGTGTGAAGCAACTGAAACTTACATCCCTTAGAACTATCTGGATGTTCCTTATAGTGTTAATCATATACCTACTCTGTTATACCAATTTCACTTCTTGTAATGTACCCAAGGGCTATAAAAACACACATCCCCGAAAAAACTTGTACAAGAATGTTCACCGGCAGCTTTATGTACGTCTGCAAAACAAACTGGAAAGAACAGAAATGTCCATCAACAGAATAGACAAACTATGGGATACTCATACAAGGGACCATTCCTCAACAATAAAAAAGGAACAAATCAATTATATATAAACACACACAATATGGAAGAATTTCTAAAACAGGTTTAGTGAAAGAAGCCACACACACACAGATGCATACTGTATGACTCCATTCATGTGATAATCTGCAATGAAATCTATGGCAAAAAAAAATTGTGTTTATGAGTAAAGGTGGAATTAACTTGGAAGAGGAAACTAGGAAATTTTCTGCATCATTGGACCTCTTCCATATCTTGTTTCAAAAGGTTGGTTAACTTGTTAACACGTTCCTTTAGCCCCTTGTACTTCCTGCAAACTGGTATAAGATCTAGAAGCTTGATCACATTCTGGTTTAATTTCTTAAGACAATAATCCTTTCCAGGTGGTGATGTGTATTTCCAATTGTGTAGCAGGAGACACATCATGTCTGGTGGTACCACTTTTAGAAATTTGAAATGAAATCAGTTGATTCAGGTTACATCTGCCTGATCCATCTGTTATGAAATTCCCCATCAACATATAACTAATGATGTTAACACACATTGATGAGCATTGCTTAGATTTGTTAGTTCACTAGGGTTGTCAAATGGTACCTTTTTAATTGTATCTTTCCTTCTGTACTTATTAGAATTTTTCTGTAAAGGAAGACTTTTCATTATCTACTATTTGGTTACCCTGAAATAGAAGTGAAACAGAAAAACAGAATAAATGTTTGAGTCTTTTCCCTTATTTAGTGATTTTCAGAATAGTGAGCTGGTGCTCTAGCAATATTTTTGAAATATCATTGTGAAGGCAAAGTTTTTAAATAATTTTTATGTATTTCAGTCCATTCTAGATATTCTACTTGATATGCAAATATCATGTCTTAGCAAGCAGAAAAATCATCCAATTTAGTTCCTATATTCCTTTGACATAACCCCATTAATCTCTGATACCTTCCTTGATTTCTGGCATAATAAAATTTTCCGGACCAGGAATCAGTCACTTCTCCAAGAAACTCTGCTTCCTTTTAACAGGAAATGGTACTTAGCAAGCAAAATCTGGGCAGCAGCGGTTGTTCATTGTCACTGCTTCTAAGCCCTGTCAGTGGAAAGAATATACAGTAAATATTTTTAAGAGCAAAGAATATTATGAATTCATATTGATATTTCCAATCAAAATGTAAGATTATAGGACTTTAGGTAACTTGAAAAATATTATACCTTACCTCTTTTCTATCATGCTAATAATCTCGATTCTTAACAATATGAACATATTACTTATTTTAAGTTCTCCAAAATTATTCCTACAATAACTGCAAAGTAACAATAGCAATATTCCAGCTAATACTAATAATGAATGCCATTTGTGATTTCCTTGTATTTATATATGCATGTGTGTCCTCAAACTACAGCCCACTAGGGATGGATAGTTAAAATATTGGGGTTGAAAGTCACTTGAAGAAAATTACTTTCTCCCAGGTTAAACCAACTTGTTCAACTGTTACATGTTTCAACTTTTTTCCTTTTTTAATTTAACTTTTTAAACATGTAAAATATTTACATGTTTCAAATCTCACAATTATATAACAAAGTACATTCATAAGAGGTCTAATTTCTGTATCTGCCCTCCACCCCATGGACTCCCTCCCCTACATGCAGCCATTTTTCTTAGTTTTTTACGCTTCCAGCATTTCTTCTGAACAATCCAAGTACACGTACACACACACAAACACACACGTACTCACACACGCACACACACACACATCTCCTCCCTCCTCGTACACAAAAGGTTCTGTGCTATAAACTCTGTTCTGTATCTTGATTTTTCCCCACTCGATGATATATCCTGGGGACCCGTCCACAGTGGTACCAGGAGCTGCTCGTCTCTCTTTACACTCTTTACACTCCACTGTGTGCACCTACCATTGTTTACCAACCAATCCACTATTCGTGAATATGTGGGCTTTTTCCAACATAATGACAACATAAATAGCCTCGCATATGTGGTATTTTATATTTTGCCAAGATATTTTGGCATAAATTCCTAGAAGCAGGGTTACTGGTTCAAAAGGTAACTGCATATGTAATTTTGCTAAATAAAGCCAAATAGCCTTCCATAAGGTTTATATGGTTAGTTTGTAATGACAATACAACAGTGTTTTAATTTTTTAAATTCTTGCGTTTATGTTTTTTATTAATGAATACACACTGTCAGGCTATTTTGGCAACCAACTATGGAGGCAATAATTCATACCTTACTACATACTTCAGAGGTTTGACTTATTCTAGTGCACGATATAAAAAATCCACTACTTTTAAAAATGCAATGAGTTGATTTCTTTTGAATCATAAACATGCACAGAAATAAACATGCATGTATCCAGTAGCCAGGATTAGCAAAGATTAACACCTTGATGTAGCTGCTAAAGAGGGGTGTTCTTCTTATTAGAAGCAGCATATTATTGGTGGAGTTTAAGCCCCTGCAGTAACATCAGGAGTCCATTCACCTGCCTCACCTGCCACCTCTGCTGAGGCAAAGGCTTAGTGACTGAAATGTGCAAAGCCCGCCATTTCCCAACATCTACTGTGGCCCGTCCCCCTTTTTTGCTACTGAGCCATTGCTGTGATAAACATCTCTGGATTTCTCTCCTGCTAATAACTCCGGGATGTGATTTTCTCCAGGGCAGTGGCATGGACAGGCAATGCTGGGTTGTAGTGTTTTGAACTCAAGGAGCTATGCCGTATTGCTCTCCAAAGTGGTCACATCCATTTATGTGAATGTCCGCGGTGCATCCATGTTCCCGTTTGTCCCAATTTCACCAGCCCTAGCCATCGTGATACGTTTTTACTTTTGCCAATCTGATGGGTGGAAATAGTATCTCGTTTTAATTTGCCTTGAATGAGATACCGTTTTAAAACACCAGTATCCTTCTTTAATGGGAAGATTTGCTTTCAGTTGGCTTTTTAAAATTAATTTTTATCCCACAGGAACAATCGACATAATACAAAACACAGAGAACAGCTTTATATGTGGATTCTCATCCCTAAGAACTTAGCATCTTTATATCCTCAACCCTTTATGTAAATCTTAGATATGTGCCGATATATAAAGCATGCACTTTATTAATTTTAGAATAAAATACATCACAATCATGCAGATCCATTTGAAATCTTCCCTGGTTTGTTTGTGAATGGTTCTCTTGATGTTTAAGGATTTCTTTGTTTTCTGTGTTTCACGGCAGAAACACAGATTCTAAGAATCCTGTCTTAGAAAACGCAACCAAAAAACTCTCCACATTTTGTATTATGACCATTATTCTGCACCCAGAGCCTAATATTTCATTCTTTATAGTTTGATTTTTGTATGCTCACTTGCCAAAAGGAAATTCTTCCCAAATCCCTTTATATCTATCTCTATACCCATAAAAATAAGATTTGTACCCAAAATATCTATATTTTGACAGATGCGCCAAATTTACCTTTTGACCTTCAGGAAAAAAAGCAGTATACAGGCAAATACCACTTGACTTTCAGCACTGAAATAGTTGGAAACCTACCGGTTAGCAATTGTGAAATAAGACCTCTGAAATAACTCAGGTAAGTCAAATAAAAGCTAATTTGTAAAAGCATCTTCTCACTGCAAACAAAGACAGTGTAGAAAACCACATTATGAGGTGTTTGTTTCTTATGGTTAACCTGTGGAGGTAAATACTGATCAATTGTTTCTGGGACAATTTGTGTGTTATTGGCGCTCCAGCTTATCGGTGACAATTGATACTACAGGAAATGCCATGCGGCTGAATATTACTGAGCCATGAACTGGTAAAAAGCCTTCAAAATACTCCATCTGTGCTGGCATCTGAGTTCTTAATAGGAATAAGCATTTCTACGTGTGATTCTAACAGAATGATGCTTTTTAGTGGGTTGGGGTACAGAGTTCTTTAAACCCAAACTGAAAGAAATAGAAAGAAATTCAATAAAACCCCAAAATCTATTATATTACCAACAAATCCATCCTGTATAATTCAGCCCCTAATTTAGAGCATGAAACATATAAAGTACGCTGTCAATTAACGTCGTTGGTAGGGTCGTGGAAGTACGACTTTAAGTGAAATGACGTAAAAAGAAACCAATTTTACCAGAGGCTAATTAATATGAGAGTTACATTCCTATAGCCTATTTCTGGACACAAAAACATCACCAAACTTCTAAATAAAGACCCAAAGCATTTCTAATATTAAACAGTGAAGTCAACGTGAGCTATATATCCATTTAAGAAAGATTCATGAAAACAAGTCAGACCCTTATTTTCCAACCTGCTGATTCTAGTTCAGGGTCACCGTGGCTGGAGCCTATCCCGTCAGCTCAGGGGGTGAAGGCAGAACCCAGGACCCCCTTCCATGCCTGGTAGGGCCACTCACACTCACACACACCCATACTTGCTCAGACAGGGACAACTTAGGCACACCAGCTCACCTCCTGTACACATCTCTGGGACATGAGAGGACACCGGAGAAAATCCGTGCAGACCTGGGAGAAACAAAGTCCACACGGACAGTGGCCCCAGCCAGGAATTGATTGTTCTTTCCTCATCAACATTAAAACCAAATAACGTTGAACGAAAGGACACTGAGGACCTGCAGTACTATATGTAGAGAAGGGAGGCATGGGGCTGCTGCATGCAGCTAACCCTTTGCTGAATTTACTTCATTCATTCACGTGACTGTGTATGACAGAGAACACATTAAAATGCGTGCCTTGAGAAATCTTTCAAGATCTATATCTTGGCTGGAATCTCTGTAACCATCAAGCATTAAATAGAGTTGTTTTGTTCTAACCATTACCATAATAACTTTTCTTATAACAATTGCATAGATGGGTTATTTGCTATTTGCTTTTCAATATGCTCACCATAAAAATCTCAATCCCATTAGCCGTTTTTTAAATGTGAGTCCAAGTCATAGAAATCAAACGCAGAAATTAACTCAACTAAGTAAACAATTAGCCAGCACATAAACTCGGGGTGGGCGGGGGTCATCTAATTCTTCATCGTTCTCCTAAGCCAGCGACGCTGAGCTGAATGGAGCCAGAGAAGCTGAAGTTTCAATGTCCACACTTCAAACAGCCGTCTCCCTGAATCTGGCAAATCTTTAGGAGGAGGTAGGGACCGTGTCATCCCCAAGCCCTCCCACGGGAAAGAGAGAGAGCTTCTCTCTGTCACTTATCCCCACGCTGAGTCACATCAACCCAATCCATCATTTTACTAATCCAAATGTGTCCTCTTTAATTAGCGCCCAAAGGACATGACAGTGATGGATGCTGGTGAGGATGAGGAGAGGACAGACCCCACATTCAGCACCGAGGTCAATGCAAACCTGTTTCTGAGAAGGAAAACAAATGGTGTCATCAACCCCAGAAGGTCAAGTCTTCCAACTCCCCCCCCGCCCCCCCATCCTGGAATAACCAGATTCAAGCCATCCTCTTGCTGGTTAAGGAGTTACTAGGAAACTTTAAAGGAGGACTTTTTTGAAGACTCTGAGATGGATTTTTTTTTCCTTCCCCAACACCAATTAAGCCTTTTCTGGTTGTAGCCCCTGGACTTCCCTTGGTGGGGAGGGTGTTCTACCCCTTGCCCACTCAGTCCCTGTGATTTGAAAGAGGCTGACCACCTCCAGGCCAGTATGACACCATTTCCTAGAGTTTTGCTTTGTTTCTGAGCTTTCCCCAAGCTGGCTGGCTAGAGCCTGAAGCCTCTGAGGGCCCCAGAAGGACGAGCTGGCCTAGGAGGGTCAGGCAATGAGACGCAAAGGGAGCAAATGCTGATGACAGAATGGGACCCTCTGGACCCAGGGGGCCTGAAGGCAACTCCCCCTGGACTGATGAGATCTGTCAGTCAACGAGCACCTCCTACGGCAAAGACAGTGTGGCTGGGCTTCTCAACGGCACCGAAAGCCACATGCAATGGAAAGCATCTTGACCGGTACGACAGAGAATCATACAGAAAGTTTCAAAGCTGGGAGGAAATGGAGAAATGAAATAACCCAAACCCCAAATTGCACAGATGAGGAAACTGAGCTGAGAAAGGCCACTGAAGGTCACACGCATGACAGTGGTGGCCCTGGGACCTGCATTCGGAGACCTGACTCTTATCACTGCGTTCAGAACCAGCAGAAGGAATTTGGAACATGTGGGAGCTGACTGTACAGGGTGTGTGTGCCCGCACGTGGATGTATGTGATTGATGATAACACAGTCCTTTCCTTCTGGAAATTGAGAGCTCCTTTGTCAAAGGATACAGGGCGTTGACGGGAGAAGGGGAAGAAAGGGCTTAAAAGATAAAAAGGACCAGGTGGACGCTGTCTCTCGGTCAGGGTTTCTGTTGGAGACATGCCAAGGGGTCTTCTCAGGAAATCAGGGTGTGAGGATCCTGGATGGGCCCACAGGTTCTGAAAGAGTTTCTCACCCTCGTCCGCTCCCCACGCTCCTGAGCGTGTTTCCTGCTGGGTGGGCCTGAGCACTAATGGTGGCCAGCCATAGGCAGGGGTCCTGGGTTCAATAGCCTTGTGGAAATACGGCAACGTGGAAGGGAAAAGGAAACTCACTCATTCATTCAAGAAATGGTTAAGCCTTCGCTATGTGCCAGGCACTGCTCTGGGAACTCGGAAAGCCTCTTCATTGAAATTATATTCTGATGGTGCAGACAGGTGCGTGCGGGCGCGCGCGCACACACACACGAAGGCATGTCACTATAGGGATCTTTGTATTTTATATATAACAAATATAAGCAATATTCAACTGTGCAGAAACAATGTATTTCCAGATGGGGCTCTGTGTGCTCAGAAGGAGATGAAGTGGGGTGAGGACGTGACTGGGGCGGGTGGTGTTTGAGCTGCGGTGGTCGGATGGTCACATGTTGCTGAGACATGAAAGATGGGCTGTGGAGCGAGGACCTGAGGAAGGTTGTTCCAGGCAAAGTCTTTTCTCCTGCCCGCCCTCCCACCCTCCTGAGTCTACAACAGGACTTCTGCTGGTTCTAAAACCATTGAGCCGGTGTTATCAGGGCACATGGCGGTTGGCCCCACCCTGGTAGAGACCCGCCAGCAAAGCAGCAAAGGCTGGTGCAGTAAGTGGTAACGAGGGGAGGCAGTGAGAGGGAACAGCCCCGCTGGGAAAGCTCAGGAAGGCCTCCTGAGGGGGCATGACAGTGGCTTGGGCTGCCATCTGCTCTGGGGACACTGGGACAAGCCGGCCTCTGCCCTCCAGCCCCGTCTCCAGGTGCTCAGGCCACACGGAAACACGGGATGGGCCACGTCTTGTACAGTCCGTGTGAACACCCATCCTTTCAACACACACACACAACCAGCTACAGGGCCAGCCGTGGAAAGGAAGCAGAGGCAGTCCCTCCCTTTTAGAGTTTACAATATAATGGGGGGAGACGGGGAGGGCAGAGCCTAAGGAAAGAGAAGATAGGGTTGAAACTGAACAACTGATGTCACAGACATTCTGTATTATTCATGTCATCTCATGTCACGTGGATAGAAGTTAATGTAAAGCTGTTTTCACCTCAAAACACAACACAGACCCATTTCTCCAGGTACACAGCACCCCGGCTCCCCTTTCACTGTAAACTAGCTGCTGAGTAATGGATTAGCTGCTGCCAGCTCCAGCGGACAGATGGTCACAGGGATGCCATGTCCCTTTTGCTCATCACGGCCCCTAGGTCTGCGCCCACGCGCAGTAGGCATCTCAGGAACTTGGACTTACTAAAGGAGCCTTTTCTCCCACCACACTCTAAGCTCCCATTGCATCCATGACCTTTAGCAGTCATGTAGTAAATATTTGCAGGGTGGACGGCTGGGTGGGGAGATTCTCTGGAACATTCCAGGTCAACCGATGTCGGGACAGACATGCCGTTCCAGCCCTGAGCTGTCTGACCGACCTCCGTCCTCAGTCCAGCCAGGACTGCTGTCTGTCTAACAAGCTCACGGCACAGCACTAAGGGGGCTCGAGACCCGGAGGGCCACCCTCCTGGCATCTGCAAACTGTGACCCCAGAAGACGTAACGGGAAGGTGTTCGACACTCTTCTCCTCCTCATTTGGAACCAAGAATTTTTAGACCAAGTGGAGGGACTGCGTCAGCAGCATCTGTGCTTCTGCTCTGAGCGCTCCGCCCTCATCTCCCCCTTTTAGCTTCTCGCTGCTCTCTCAGCCGTGTGCCCGCGTTCACCTGCCAAGAGACACGAATTCCCCCGCTGGGATTTTATTTAGATGCATCTTAACATGCACTTTTTGCCTTCTAATTTTAGAGTCTAATTATCCTGTGAAGATCGAGGCAAATATCTGTTCTCCTCTTGGAGTAAGGACACAGTTTAGGACAGAATTACTCCATAAATGGGAAAACTTAGCAAAATTGGCGGCTCACGTTAAATCAAGATGCTTAAAATAATAAAAACAGGTCCTCTGTGAGTGTGCTGTTGTCCCCCACTGCTCTGCAGTTCAGGCCAATTGAAAGAAATGAAGAAATGAGGTATCATCTCAGTTTTCACCGACAGGCCAAATCACCACAAATGACAAAGAGGAATAGTTTCATGTACACGGTGTGCTGCGGTGTCGTGCGGGATACTTTCTCGCCTTACTCTGATCCCCAGCTTTCAGGCGTAGGATTAAATTTCTCTAGGCTACTAGGTTCACGAGATGGCTCTTTCTGTGGGCAACACGCCACCCTCAGCAGGAGGAGAAGCTGGTACAATGTATCAAAACACCTCCAACCTTCCTTTGACTCGGGAATCCTGTTTCTAGGAACTCGGCCTAAAGAAATAACCAACGATGCACACACAAAAAGGTATGTAGCCTCAAGTCCATCACCATTATTTGTTACAGCAAGAAACAAAAACAAACAAAAGCCTCAAGCCAGGCTAAGTATCAGATGAAAGAGGAATGAATGGGCAGATACATTTTGGCAAATTCATGTTCTGGAACTTATCAAGCCATTCTAGACCATGGTTACAAGTATACTGAGCGATGTGGAGAAATGCTTATGATATATTAATTAAAGGACATACGGAAAGATCCCAAGACAGTAAAAAATTGACATAGAAAAATGCCTGGTGGGAAACAGAGAAAAAAATTAGCCACAAGCATAATCTCTGGACGGGGGTGGAACTTGTGAATGATTTGTTTCCTTCTCAGTATTTTTCTGTGTTCTCTGAATTTTCAATAACGAATACGATTTTCTTTCCCATCAGAAAAAGAAATTTTTAAGAAAAAAATGAAGAGACATTACACAAACAAGCTAATAACTAAATATCAAAATAACCACCACCACCACCCCCAAAATCCAGGAAGCCAGAAAAAAAAGAATGTGGGGCGGCATGCTTACTTGTGTCTAAAGCCCATTTTCTATTTGATTCAGACCGTTCCTTTCCAGAGTCTCGTTCTCTGCGAGAGGCTGTCTTCTCTACATCCAGATATCAGCTGGTCCAGGCCCACTGCCGGGGGCAGGACAGCAACACCACCCAGAGACCCAGCGAGTCTGTCACAAGGGAAGCTGTCTACATTCTCCCTGAGAGCTGAAACAGCCATCGGTCACCTGCTCAGGTTTCCTAAGTGACAGGGACCCGATTTTCATGAGAGGAATTGGGGCTCCATGACGTTTAATTGACTTTAAACAGACTAACAGAAGAGTAATTAATAAACAGGACTAGAGCAGCCTGCTGCATAATTTATTTGTACATAAAGAGGCTGTAAACCATGAGTTAATCGCTCCCTCAAGGCTGGGAGTCATTCTTGACAAGATAATTATATATCAGATACATATGTACACACATTTCTACAGATAGATACGTACGTACATCTATCTACCTATCTATGTATCTATCCATCTATGGAATAACAGAGAAACAAAGAGAGACGGGGGAGGGGAGGAAGGTAACTAGAGTGTCGTACACATGGTCGTGTGTCCCTCCCTACCTACAGGTCCCTTTCCGAACCATCTTTATAACTTAGAAGCCAAGTTCTCGATTTCCACAGACGCATTTATGGTCCTTTTGCAACAAGTGTATTTGTCACATTCTCCTTGTGGTTTGTTACATTACAGCATTCCTTATCTAAACTTGTACTGCGTTTCTCCAAGATGTAAGGTCAAAGTTTACAACTGTGATGGTCATCCATGTGTTCTCTCCTGAGAAATAAAACATACGTCCTCGCACAGCCGGCTTCTCTCCCATCGGCTGGATGCACTTGTCACTTTGGCCCTCCACGCTTTCTGTTTCCTCTGTCATCTGACTTGTCATTTCTAGTCTCATCCCTGCCTCCTACAATGCTAGGTCAAGAAATAAGCTCTGGGGCATGCACTGTGTTTTTTGTGTTTTTTAAAATATGAATCTAAAGCAAACATTTTAAAAGAAATTTTACACGAAAATCTAGACTTTAAAGTTCTCTTACACACCAAAGAGCTGGCCACCTTCAGCCCGTATTTCCACATAATCACATCTCTGTGGGCCACATGGCAGCAGCATCTTTGGAGAGGCCAGGGCTCCAGTGTCTCCCCACCCTGGGGCTGGGCCGGTGGCTATGTCTCACCAGGGCTGGTTGATGCCAGCCTGGCCCAAGGGGCACCTGCTTCCTGCCCCCTGCTCTGAGCCCAGTCCACACCCACCCAGGCTCCGGGGAGGTCTTCTGCACGGAGTCGCTGTGACATGCTAAGCCTTTCCCCCACTCACTGCACTTGGTCCTACCCACCCTCCATCGCTGGTGGGTAGGTTTCAATCTCCTTGGGAGGTTAAAACCTTTCCCAAGGTTGTCCAGCTGGTGAGTGGCTGACCCAGGGAGGTCTGAATCCAGACCTGCATTGTCAGTCTGTCTGCGGAGCTCTGCTCTCCCACGGGCTCAAACCCACATGCACAGGCGCAAAGATGCCCGCTTTTCACTGTCCGGCAGCAGTTCCTGCTCAGTCGTAGAGCAGGGCTGACCAGGACAGCCTTTGGCAGCATGGCTTGGGACTTGTCAAGTTTTTAAGTTTGTTTTTTTTTGTTTTTTGTTTTTGTTTTTGTAGGGGTGGGGGTTGCATTCTCATGGAGAGTATGGAAGAGGGAAGATAATAGATTTATAGAAATTTAATTTCAGCATGGTACATCTCTTCCAAGAATCTAAAATTCTAAGAAATAAGAAAGAAAGTAAAATAGAAAGTGAGATACGGGAAGTTAACACCTGCTGGCTTCTCTCCATCCGTCACATACCCCTTCCCTCCTTAACAGAAGCACCAGGTGGGCATTATGGTGTGGAGACTGGCGTTAGAGAGGTAAGGTAACGTGAC
Source organism: Rhinolophus ferrumequinum (assembly GCF_004115265.2). Taxonomy (NCBI): domain Eukaryota; kingdom Metazoa; phylum Chordata; class Mammalia; order Chiroptera; family Rhinolophidae; genus Rhinolophus; species Rhinolophus ferrumequinum. The sequence goes on from NC_046306.1 coordinate 2,892,918, forward strand.
CCAAACCCCACAGCCAGTAAGTGCCGGAGCTGGGACTCAAACCCAAGTCCTTCTAATGTCAATACTCTTGATGGCTACCTCCAAAGATCTTTCGAAGTCAGCTTTCATATTCTCGTGTCAATCAACTGTCCCAAAAGAAGCTCAGGATAGGAAGGTAAGGGAAGCAGGGGTCAGAGAATGGGGTTTGAATTGAGAGACTCAAGTTAGATGGAGGCCAGACATGTACCTGTTCCCATCTCGAAGCTTCACGTGGCCAGAACCTTCTCCCGACTGTAACCAGAGCACCGCTTTGAGGGTTTCTTGGCCAAAAGGAAAGAACAGACAGACATGCAAAGCTCTTCCTCTAGGTGCAACCTTCCTCATGAGCTGACAGCAACAAAATTGAGAGACCAAGAAGAAAACCCCCTCTCCAGAGTACGTCTGTTTCTTCTTTAAGCATCTTTCCTTCCAGCTATCCATCTACCTGTATACCCACCTCCCATCCTTCTACCCACCTATCTATTTGTCCATCCATCATCCATCCATCTGTCCATTCACCCGTCTTCCACCGATTTACCCATCCATCATCCATCCATCCATCCATCCATCCATCCATCCATCCACGCAGTACTTACTGAGACCCTACTGTGCGTGAGACACTGTATAAGGACTGGGATAGAGACCAAGCTGGACACTGAACCTGTTCTCATAAGTCTGTGGCCTCACCTATATAACAGACTTTCAACTACTAAATACCCAAACAATTAAATGACAGGGTTGGTGAGTGTTACAAAGGTGCTTTCAATATGCTAAAAGAGCTTATACCAGAGGACCCCACCTGGTTGGGGGTATATGGGAGGGGGTGTCAAGGAAGCCAGGAAGCATCTCATATAGCATTGGGGCTAAGACCATAGGGGTGGGGCTAAGACCCTGGGGGTGGGGCTAAGACCCTGGGGGTGGGGCTAAGACTCAGATGTTGGCTCTGGGATTGTCCTGCTCTGTGTGTACACAGCCTCACCTCCCAGAGCCTCAGTTTCCTTATGTTCAAAATGAGGAGAATAATAGTGGAAATCTCGAGCTGTCATGAGACTTCAGAGAGGCAAAGTATGTAAATTGCTAAGTGTGGGGCCTGGCAGGTAAGCCGTCCATCAATACAGATGCTAACTGCCATCAGAGAACCATCACTGGCCCTACCTTCTAGCAACTTCTCCACAAGAAAGAAAATGTACCCAAATCAACCTCAATAAGAACGACAGTTCTGCCAAAAGAATGAAAGTTCGCATTGCCTAAACTGGGATAGACACATCTGCCAAGAGAATGACTTTTTCCCTGCTGTTTTTTGGGATTTTTTCCCCATGTTTTGCATTGTGGTCTGTTTGTTGGTTTTAAGGCTCATTTCCAGTCTGTTCGTTGGGCACAATGGTTGGGACGAGGACAGGTGTCACTGAGGTGGCCATTGTCTTTGGGCAGGGAACTCACTTCCAGTAGAGATGCATCCGTTACACACATACATTTCCATGGAGAGTTTAACCCATGGGATTTTTACCAGAAGTAAACGTGGAACAAATGGGAGCTAAGATGCGGCCTGGCCAACTCCGTAACCCCAGGAGAGGGTGGAAGGCACAGCCCGACTGGAAATGGATGGCACGCTGAGATGTGTCCACTGACCAGGCCACCCGCCCATGCTGTGATGTCTCTAACCTGCAACAGAAAGGCCAGAACCATTCTGGACACAGCTGCTCAAGGGCTGCAGGAGAATATCGGGAACCCGGAGATGCTGGCTCTGGAGACCACCAGTCACCCCTTGGACACGGAAAATACTATCCATGATCAGACGCCACCCATGAAACATACCCAGCAGCCTGTGGAGGTGTGACAAGCCAGGGAGGATGTGACAGTGCCCAGGGAGCCTGGGGGGGCAGGCTGCTTGTGAAGCATGGCGCTCTTCTTACCTAAATCAAACCTACTGGCCTCTGTGGATTGCAGGTCTGTGTTTGTGAGAAGGCGGTCTGGGGCCCACCAGGGGCTTTCAGCAGAGTTTCCATTGTTTATTACATAACAGACGTGGAAACAGATGCACTGGCACACAGTCACAAAACAAATGACAGCTCGCCCTCAGGTAGCTGCTACGTCCTGACACTGCCTAGTGCTCATCTTTCCTGCATGTTCTTCATCATTGTGTTAATAACTGATGCTGATAACACAGGTACCAGCCACCATTTATCAGTGATGGTGCAAAGAACGCTGCCAGGGCTCTGACATGCTTCTCCATGGGTCCTTAAAACAACCCCACGCGGTCAATACCCAGGTATCTGTTTGGGAGCTGGGGAAATGAAGGCTCTGTCCAGAGCCACAGTGCCAGTAAGCGACCCCTATGCCAGCCAGGTCTGCCTGCCCCGTGTCCCACACCTTCCTCCACCATGCATCCTGCCAGGGCTGTGAGGAGCAATCACCTGTTCACATCCAGACTATGTCACTCACTTGCCTAGGACTGAGAGAGTCCTCAGTCTCCTCATCCGTGAAATGGGGGTAATAACACCTGGCTCACCAGGTGGTTGGGAGGAATGGATGAGCTAACACCTGCAAAGTGCATAGTAGGCCCTCACCAAATACAAGCTGCTATTAGACCCAATCCACACCCTACTACACTGCCCAGTGGTTCGGGAACTGGTTCACAGCCACTGGCCCAAACCGGAAATGAAAAGGAGCAAGAAAAATGACCGCACATCTTTTCAAGCAGTGACTTCTGGACACATGTCTTATTCAACATCAAAGTGACAAATACAAATAAGTAATTTTTCACCATCAGCCCAACACAGACGCGGAAGGTGGGCAAGATCCAGCATTAACTAACATGTGAGGGAGCAGAAGCTTCCAGCACCTTCTGCAGGAACATAAACTGATACAAGTCTCTTAGGAGGACAGACACATGGCAACTCTGTAGAAGCATGAAAAACACAGAGACACTTTGCAGCAAGGACACTTGTCACTGTACTACTTATAAAGTCCCTAACTGCAAGCAACCCACAGAGCCATCTGGAAAGGTTACCGTGTCACCGAGAACCCTGCAGCCATTAGTCATGATCACACAGAGTTCTGAGTGCGCCTGTCCCATGCACAAAGTGGGCCGGCACCATGCGATCGTTAGCACCCACCTTCTGCAGTGTACAGAGAGCAGAAGTGATGCCACATGTGCAGAACCAACACTTACAGGGCTTTATCTCCAAATCACGGGACTAGGTATCTGCATGCTTTCCTGCATGCTTTTTCTATGTTTATCAATTCACAAAAAAGTTTTATATTTGTAACTAAAAATGTTTTTGATAAGGAAACACATAAGAAAAATGAAGTAGGCAGCCTTCCTCCCTCCTTACTTCAGCCAGAGCCAGCACCCTTCATCTGGGCACTCTCTAAAAAGGAAGCTAGTGGGGGTACCACACAGGGTGTCACCTGTCTTATACACTGAGACGGGAGAAGGAGCATGTCACCACTCTACCCAAAGTGCCAGCCTCTAGCCACAGGAGGCTGTCTAAATTTAAACTCATTAAAGCTAAATATAATAAAATGCAAAATTCAGTTTGCAGTTGCACTAGCCACATTTCAAGCATCCAGTAGCCACGTGTAGCCAGTGGCTGCAACGGTGGGCAGCATAGCAGATGCAGGACCTGTCCATCCTCTCAGAAAGTTGCTGGACAGCACTCAACTGCAATGAAGCCTCCGATGTGTTACCAGAGAACACAAAAGCAGGAGAGGGTAGTTCTAGGGCAGGGGGCAGCAGTTTTTTCTGTAAAGAGCCAGAGAATCAATATTTTAGACTTTGTGAGCCGACGTCTCTGGGCAACTACTCATTTCTGCCACAAGAGTGTGAAAGCATCCACAGGCAACACATAAGTGAACAAGTGCAGCTGTGTGCCAATAAAACTTTATTTATAAACACAGGAGGCAGGCTCAGAGGGCATAGTTTGCTGAGCCTTGCTCTAGTGAATATTAACCGTCGTCATTAAGAGCCAGCATTCCTAACCGTACTAGTACCCTGTATTGGGTTCCAACGTAAGTGCTCTACCTGCAGTTTCTCATCTAATCGTCACTGTGACCCAGCCAGCTTAATACTATTAGTATCCCCATTGTACAAAAGGGGAAACTGAGACAGAGAGGTCAAGTAACCAACCCAAGTGGAGGAGCTGGGAGCCACACCATGTCACCCTGACCCTAGAGGCTGCGCCTGGAGCGGAACACACAGTCCCTCGTGAGAATGAAATGGAACCTCTCTACCAGATTTCTGGCCCCTCCAGCATTAAAATATCGCCTTGCGTTGCAAACGCTTTCATGGGCTTCATAAAGGCCGGATCCACGGTATGTGTTTCACAGGCAATAAAATGAAGACCCAAAGCTTTGAACTAAATAGTAACATTCGTGTTTAAACCTGGCAAAGAACTAATGTAAAAATTAGACGTTTCCCAGTAACTTTACACAGTTGAGTGGTTTTGGAGAAAATATTCTTTGGAAAATTCAAAATGATAATTAAGGTAGGAACCTATTAATCTGTTACAAAGTCTTTGGTTTTGTAAGAACTTCCCGTCTCCATGTTCTAAATAATTAATCGTGTCATCCATTAACCTGGAAGTCTTACACCGCCCAAGGCACCAGAGTCTAAAGCCACAGGGGGTAATAAATTGTGATCATGGGTGTCTCATTATTAAAATTAAATACGTTCTTAGCAGCTCCTCAGAATACCTTTTCAGTGACTTACAGAGCTTGTCATGACACGTAAACCTAGGCATTATAAAAGTGTCCAAGCAAACCCCCACTTTCCTGAAAAAAGCCTGCACCCCTGTTACCCTGAGTCACCAGGAGTCATAGAAGTCCTTCCAGGAACACAGGCCACCGACAGATGTGTCCTCTCACTCCTCTCCCTGCTCCCACCATAACTCCAGAGCCCTCCAAGGTGCTCTGAAAAAGCTGCAGGAACCTTGTTAGGCAGAACCTGAACACTGGTGGGAAGACCGTCATCTTCTGCAGTGTCCCCAGTATGAGGCATGTGCTTGGAAGAAGGAGAGAGTGCGGTATGAGGGGGACCTAGGTGCTGTTCAGATTCCATTCGTCCTGTGATCTGGACAAAGACACTCTTCCTCTAAGTGCCTGTGATGACCAGAGCTCTTATCGAAGTGGGAGAGCCCCAATTCGAACCAACCCGCTGACTCACAAAAGGGAATCTGCGTTTAACTGAGAAGTCCAAGGTGTACCAGCCTCACACACAGCTGGACCCAGGGCTGGAATCGCCACTGGGGAATCAACCCCATCTCCTCACTCAGCTTTCCTTTGGGCGGGACCTGTTCCCGGGCAGGCCCACCAAGCAGCGTGGGGAAACGGACGCCTGTACTCTAGGCTCACGTCCTACCAGCTCAGTGGCCTCTTAGTGGAGAGCAAACACCTCTTTCCAAAGCTCCGGCAGAAGTCCTGGAATAGACTCAGTGGTAACCTGAGACACGTGCCGTCCCGGAACCACTCACGATGGGCAGAGGGCCACAGATGAAGACAACCAGAGAGTAGGGGCCGTGTGAGGAAGACAAGTGGCGTTCTAGGATCTCCCAACTTTGGTATTCAACCCCAACACATCCTGGGAAGTAGGAACAGGTGGACACGAGCCAGAGATCCTGTGGCTCGACACGGCCTATGAGGGGCACTTAGATGAGAGGCCAGAGCCAATGCAGCAGCCCAGGATGAAGGCGGGGGGAAGAGCAAGAGGGAGGGCACCCTGGCTCACAGTCCCTGCTCAGTCCTGGCTGCCCCTCCGAAGAAAGGACAGAGCGGCCGCCAGCTACTGCACAAGGAATTCTGGGAACATGAGGACACCTCTGAGGACACGGAAGTCCCCATTCTTACAGCCCCAACCCTCAATCTGTTGACCCCTGCCAGCCTGTGGGGACATTCCCCGTGGCTCCCCCAAAACAAGGACCGTGCAGTGAGGCATTCTTGAGGCTGGCTCTGCATACTTTAGAGGACGGTCCACCACCGAAACAGATAGGCTGCCTGCTTCTTTGGACCTGAAATTCCATGGTTTTAGGAAATAATGGTGATAACAGTTAGATGTGTTCTGTTTTTCTTCATTGTTGTCTTTTTGTTTTTAAGCTTATTTGACCGAAATTTAAAAGTTGGCAACGAGTGCCCACCTTTCCTGTCTTGGTTGAGCCACTTTTAACAACTAGACCAGGACAAAGTGCTCTGTCCCCTCTCCGCCCTCCACTGCCCTGCAAGGACTCTGGTCTCTGCTGAGCAAAGCTTCTCCCACCAGTGGAGAGAGCAAGACAGCGAGCATGCGTGGGGTGGGGTCGGGAGACAGAAGACGAGGGCAGCAGGTTTCCTGGAAGCTCACTGGAAATGCAGAGTCTCAGGCCCCACCCCAGACCTCAGGAATCTGAATTCACATGCCAACGAGATCCCCTGGGGACTCCTGTGCACACGGGAGTTTGAGAAGCACTGGGCCAGACTTGATTCCACATCTCTTCTCGCTAAGTAAGCCACGAGAGGGCCCCTGAGCGGGGGCTCTTGCCCCTGGGTTTTTCACTCCAGACCTTTCTTCCCTGAGAACTGCTTCTCTCCCACCACGGGAGGCCTACACTACTGCTAGCTCTTCTAAACCCACGCCTTGACTTCCATTCTACCATGACAGACAACAGTCCCAAAGCCTGCCCTGCAAGCCAGCTTCTGTGCCCGCCATCACCTCGCCCCAGGGTGCTCACAGACCCATCGCTGGTCCTTCTCAAAGCTTTTGCCGAATACCTCTGTCCATCCCCGTCTACACCGTGTACATAAATTCCCTCCTTGAATCCCCAAGAGCACCAAGGAGCTCCCATGACAGGCTTACAACTCCTGACCCCGCTCGTGGACTGAAGGACATGCACGACCTCTTCCCTCAGGGGATAGGAAGGGCCGCTGTGACAGGCTGAGCTGTGCCCCCTGAAATTCCTATGTTGGAGTCCTAACCTCCAGCCCCTCAGAATGTGAGCTCGTTTGGAGATAAGGACAGAGGTGATCGAGTTGAAATGCGGTCATTCAGGGAGGGACCATGACCAAACACGCAGAGGGGAGGTGGTATGAAGACCCGGGGAGAAGACAGTGTCCCCGGGGCAGGGAGAGAGGCCAGGCACAGACTCTCCCTGCCAGTGCTTGCAGGGACCGGCCGCCCACACCTAGATCCAGGACTGAATCAATTCCTGTCCCTTAAGAAACCAGCCTGTGGTGCTTCGTTACGGCCACCCCAGGAGACCGCGATAGCCCCCAGAGGCGAGGGGGGTAGAAAAGGACAAAGCAGGGGTCCCGAGCCTTAGTGGGGACCTGGAAAGCAGGGGCCTGGGGTCGAGAGGAGGTAGCCACTGGCGCTGGGACACAGAGGAGGCACAGCCGGGAGTCAGGAAGCCAGGTGGAGCAGGACCAACATCTTCACACAGGGCCAGTGTCGTCTTAGGAGCCAAAGAAAAGACTTCTCTAAAATAGAGTCTCACCTGACTGCGGTGACACTATGAAAGCAATAAAATATTACACACATACACACACACACACATACACACACACACACACACACACACACACACGAGGTGCCTGTGAAGCCTGGTGACACTGGCTCCAGCTGCTGGCTGAGCTGTAGGAGCGCCAGGTCAGTGTGCTGGTGTCCGTCTGTCCGTGCACTGTGGGGGGGGCTACGGCAGCCCCACCGCGGGAAGCTGGGGCAGCTCTCAGTATGTACTGTTTTTTTGCAACTTCCGTGGGACTTCAAAATTCTTTCAAAACGAAGTTTAGAAAACATACAAAACTGTAAAAAGGAAAGTCTAGCCTCCTTCGCTCCCCGTCTTGGCTCACAGCCGCCGCTGTCCTTTGTCTTACTAACATACTTTCCAGTCTTCTGCAAGACCAGCTTCCTCATGGCTCATCTCCATACAAGTGGTGGGGAACCTTCCAGAATACACATTCCCCCACAGGCAGGTTTGGACGCCCACGAGCGGCCACGAGAAAACGAAGCAGAGAAAACGAACCAGTCCTCGTACTACTTTCTTTCTTTGTGTTTTTGTTTGTTTGGCCAGACAGAGCCCAGGAGAGAACAGGGCTCGCTTTCTCCCCGGAGTGAGGACCCTGGCATGGGGCTGCAGCCCCGAGCAAAGGGCTCATTCACGCGCGGACGCGCAGAGGCTTGCTGCAGAGACCCCAGCGAAGGGCTTGTTTTCTGTGAAATGCCCAATTTTCGTTTCCAGCCAGCGTTCAATCTTCCAGTGTCGCCTGGCCTGCCTCAATGGTAGCCTTGTCCACGGGGGCACAAAGCTGCCTTTCCCGGGGCGCCAAGAGGAGGGAAGCTGCAGCTGAGAGGAGGCGGCTCCCTCCGTGACTGGCCCTATTCTTCCCCAGCACATGGGGCCGATCCTGCCAGGGAACCCAGGCCTCTGAACTCCTAAGTGCCTCCCCGGGCAAGTGGAGAGTGTAAATAAATCCTGGGGCAGGAAATGAGAGAGAAGCACAGTCCCCAAACAGGCTGCTCAAGTGGTCACATGAACTGGAAACTTCTAAGCAGAATCCTTAAGAGGTAGGGACTTTCCTGTCACTTGCGGCTTTCAAACAGGGGCAAGACTCGAACTGGGCAGGGATGCTGAGGAAGGCGTGGGGGGAAGCAAGTGATGGATGGATGGGAGCATGACAGATAGACAGACAGACAGACAGACAGAGAACAATAGGTAGACATGAGAGGTATATAGATAGATATAGATAGATGACAGATCAGATAGATAAATCAAAATGAAAAAGAGAGAGGGAGGAAGGAAAGGAGAGAGGGAGGGAGGAAATAGTACTTCATAAACCGGAGGCACAGCTGAATCGCGGATGCCAGGTGGGGACCCTGACTACCAGACGCTGTCTCATCCCAGATGTCTATGTATACCTGTCCCCGAGTCCACACACCATTTCCCCTCGGTACCTGATAGATCTCCAGATCAGAACCTGTCCAAAAGTGAACCGAGTACATTTGCCCAGACTCCTAACCTGGTCGTCTCCACGTCTCCCCATTGCTGTCTTGGACATCCACCTTCTTCCAGGTGCAAAACCAACTGAGCTCCATTCTCCAGGTCCCTGCTGTAGGCAGTGGGGGTGGGGAGGGTGTGTGTGGAGGGCAGTGATTCTGGAGGAGCTGAGAACTGCCCACCAGGAGGCTGGGACCTCTGCCCCATCCCCTTAGTCGAGGATTATCCCCTCCGCATTAAATCCCCTGGCCTAACTCTGCTCTGTAGAAGGCCCTGGGGCACTCCGCTCAGACCTGAGGTGAGGCCCTAACAGACGAGTGCTCGTAAGTCTCTAACAACCACCTGGCTGACACAGGGCAGCAGATATGTAGCATCTGCCGATTTCCACGGTGCAAATACTCCCATTGTGGCCAATCTGAAGCTACTGACATGATGTCCACCAGCTCGAAACATTCCTGAAAATGTAACCACAGCTCTCGTGTGCCACTAAGAGCTGCTCCAGGATGTCCCTGCTGCCCACTGTGCAGGGTGAGTTGGAACCACACCTGAGGGCAAAGGCAGAGGTGGTCCAGGGCAATGGGACGCAGGCAGCAGCGATGTCTGCTGCACACAGCAGGCTCCCAGCCACCGCAGTCTCTGACTACACGACCTCTTACTCCGGCCTTGCACAGTACAGTTTAATCTCTCCACTGCAGCCAGGCCAACCCCCTTCCACGTGTTAGCTCTGAAAACAAGCCCCACCTGGGCCTTGGCGCCTCTCCAGATGTATCATGAATTCCAGCAGGGAAGTTCAGATGGATTTCATTTTTAAGCTCCCCACAGGGGACTGCAAGGAAACTCCTGGCTCAGAACACCTGGGTTGAATGCCCTTTAAAATCGCTCCAGCCCCGGTGCCTTCAGATGGCCTCTCGCCAGCACAGCATAAGCACTAAGGTCTCCCAGTTATTGGCTCTCAGGATAGAAACCTTCACATCCATCACCACAAACCAGGTACACATGGTCACAGATCTAATGGGCACATCCTCCAAATTCAGCCCAGACCCAGAATCAGCCAGAAAAAAGCAGAGAAACCTCATTTAAAAGTCAGCACCTGCCCAGCAGCTCTGAACAAAGGACCACAGTGTAACTCAGGGAGAGGAATAGCCCCAAGCACTTCAAATGTACGGGCTAGTATTTGTATCCATTAGCTATTGCTGTGTAACGAACCACCCTATAAAGTAGTGGCCTAAAGTAATAACAATTTTATTGCTCACTTGCCGTGGCTCAGAACCTAGGGCAGGGCCCACCTGCTTGACATGGTGAGGGCTGCGCTCACTCATGCAGCTGCGTTCAGCTGGATGCCTGGGCAGGGCTGGAAACATCTGGGAATAACCAGCACCTGGCCAGAGATGGCTCTGGTTGTGTGGGCACCTTTCTCCCCATGGAACCAGCACCCGGCTCAGCTCACCAGACATCTCTGACGCCTGCTTATCCCACAGCTAGAGGGGCAAGAAACACAGCAGGCCTTTCTGTGGGCGTAGAGCGATCTTTGAGCGAACGGGAGCGTCACCCTCCACAGTCAGGGTGACCTCTCACCAGACTCACCACTGGGTGCCAGGCAGGAGAACCCAGTGCGGCTCCCTGGGCCGCACTTTCTACTCTACTCACTGGCATGCATGGGGCGTGCGCCTGGAGGTCAGTTACAGCTGGCTTACATTGAGCTGTAGATGGTGGTTCAAGGTCACAGACCTCATCGGAGCCTTACAACCAAGCCAGGTTTAGGAACCATCACTGCCACATTCTACAGAGGAGGAAACTGAGGCACCATCTGATGAAGGGACTTGCAGAGGTCAGCCAAATACAAAAGACAGGGCTGGGGCTCAGCCTGACCGGAGACCAGCTCCTGGGCACCCAGGTGCATTGGCTCCAGCCGTGTACACGAGGGAGGCAGCCTTTCTAAAAGATGAGCAGGTACAGCAGTGCACATGCACACATACTCACAGGCACACGCGCACACGCACACACATACATGCACGCGTGGGCACAATGAGTCGTTCCTCCAATGACTTTTGACAAAAAATAAACACAAAAAGCTACATGAAGGTTATTGCCTGAAAGACAGCTGACGAAGTTGACCTTCAAAGAGCTCCTGGTGAGCTCGGGAGGCTGTGCCACCCCCCCAATTAGCCTCCTCTTCTTTTTAGGAAGGAAGGGGGGCAGAGCATGAAGAGGAAGGAGGAGAACAAAGGGCAGGAGAGAGGAAGTCAGACTTTAGACTCATCCTGTAAAGGAGGCCCCACCTAACTCCCCATTCCACTCCTCCTGCCGCCGCCTGACTTCAGTTCCTGGAACTCTCCCAAGCTGCCTCACACCTCCTGGCCTTTGCACGACCCGTTCCCTCTGCCCAGCACATCTTGCCTTCCCACTTGGGCTGGTTCACTCCAACCACTTTTTGGCTCCTAACTCAAGTGACATTGCCATTGGACACCTTCTCTGAGGCCCGTAGGGCCCCTTCCCAGCCCCTGGGGACCTCACCTGGAGTGACGGGGCACTCAATTATGGAATAATATGGTCTGAGCCTATCCCCCCTAGACTACTGCATGGGGACGGGGTGACGTTTCTCTTCTCTGTGGTGTCCCCATGCCTGGCATCACACCTGACCCAATAGAAGAAACTCAGTTTGCTGGATAGAAGGGAGAAAGCAGGAGAGAAAGAACCACACTTGTAGTGAGCTCCAGGCATGCCTATACTCCATCTTTTGTGTCACTTCTTTTCTCCACCAGGTTCCTGTCTCCTTTCAGGGGGAAGACGCCATTTAACACCCCCTCTCCAACTAGGGCTGGCTCCTGGGATGTCACCCCATGAAATGTTAACTGGGCTCCAGATGCTAATGGCAGAAATGACCTCACAGCCTCCTGGCCCAAGAGTTCATTGAACAAGAGGCAAACATCAGCTCCACCCACGGTCAGAAAGAGGAAACAGAAAAATGCAAGACAAGCGATGGGATAGATATTTTCCCATGAGAAAACAGCTGCTGTGTGATCATATCCTCCTGGAATTAACTGTTATTAGTTCATTTAAACACCGCACAGAGACCAATTATGAACAAATTTGTAGGCTTATTTCTAACAACGTTATTACTGATAAGTTGAGCGCTGAGACCCTGCCCTTCTCACTGTTCATTCCTTCCAGGAATTTCCAACAGGGCACAACCAGTTCACCTGAAGTCACCAAGCTTTGTTGTTGGTGCTTGGGGGTTCCCTCAATTTTACTTTTCCTTATGGGTCCACGGGAATAGGAATAAGAAGGGCACCGCTGGGTGTCATCAGCACATACTCAGGACAAAAGCAATGTGTACTGAGCACCCACCCTGAGCAAGGTCCTGTTCCTGAGCTGAGGACCCAACGGTGGACAACACAAATCCTTAAAGAAAAAGCATATTTTCCAGAGAGTGGGAAACAGTTGTAAAAATATTCGAGGAAAGTAATCTCATTAAAATGTCAATACTGGAGAGAGGAATCCTCCAAGATGGCAGAGCAGATAAACACTGTGCCTGCTTCCTTCTGTGAACATATTAAAATTACAACTAAATTCCAGAACAATCAACCTGGAGAACCCTCTGAAGTCTAGCTGAACAGAAGTTTCATAACTAAGGGTATAAAGAGGCCATGTTAAGATTGGTAGGAGGGGCAGAGATGCAAAACAGGCTGGCCCCACACCTACATGTGACAGCTGAGAATCAGGAGGTGTATCTCAGCCACAGAGGTCGTCCCTGGAGAAGTGAGGGGCCCCAGCCCCACACCAGCCTCCCTGGCCCAGAGTACTGGTGCTGGGGAGAGGAGCCCCCACATCTGGCTGTGTAAAACAGTGGGGATTCTGACCATCCAGGTGGGACAAAAGACTCCAGGAAACCCAGATATATTTTTAAGGGGCCAGCACACAGAGTTGGTCGCTTGCAGGTACTCACCCTGGACTCTGGCAGAGGGACGGTGACTAGGGGAATGTGGGAGGCATGCGGGGGGCAGACTGAGGTATGTGGTTTCAGGGAGAGGGCTGGAGGGCAGTCGCCATTTTCCCTGTGAAGGATCCTGCTCCTGTGCAGCTGTCTTGAGCCTGCCCCCTCCAGCCATTCTGAATCTGATTGGAGAGTTCTGCTCTCTCCGCCCTGCTGACTCACTGGGACCCCGCCCCACACAACTTCCCCAATGCTGGATGCACTTTCTCCAAGAGCAGCCAGCCCCGCTCGCACTGCACTTTCTTGGAAAACTATTGGACTCCAAGGTCCCCAGGTGGGTGGCGACTGACCTTAGTACGCTCTGAAACTTTTGCTGAGTAGCTCCAGGCTCGGCACTGGCACCAAACAGAGTCTACATTAACCTGGTTATCGTAACTCTTCCCACTCTAGTAACTCCCTGGACCCCTGCCTCATCCAACTTGCGTACCGCACAAGGCTTTATCAGCAGCTGAACCTTAAAGGATCCGGCAGGTGGCAGCAGCCTCGGATGTCCTAGCTTTTTGCAGAGGTACTCAAGGCCTAGTACTAGTGGCAGCCATCCTCGATTCAAAGTGTGGCCTCTCCCACGCGCCCACAGGTAGAGAACAGGCAGTGAACAACCGTGGATCATGTTATAGTTCCTACTAGGTAGTCCCCGGCCAGTCACAGGAATGGGTGACATAGGATGGCACAGGAGCCCCTCCCAAGCGGTCCCAGAACTAATATACTGGGAGTTTGGCTTCAGACCACAGCAGAGCACTGCCCAATTAACCCCACAAGTGACCCCACAAGGAGTGGTCTCAATAGGCACCAGAGCCTGCTAGGGCAAATCCGCCTCAGTGGGATAAGCGCCCTAAATAGCAGCCTGTAAGCTGCGGATGTGGCCAAACCCCACAGCCAATCAGCCTGAGGGCCAATGCCACCCACTGACATGCCAATAGCAATCAAGGCTCAACTATCACAGGAGGGCACACACAACCCACACAAGGGACACTCCTGGAGCACCCACAGCAGGTGACCAGACGCCACAGGCACCTACTACAATAAGGCTGGGAGACATAGCAGACTACCTAGTACACAAAAACAAACACAGAGAGGCCGCCAAAATGAGGAAACAAAGAAATGTGTCCCAAATGAAAGAACAGGAGAAAACTCTAGAAAAGGAACTAAATGAAATGGAGGAAAGCAACCTACCAGAGACAGAGTTCAAAACAGTGGTTATAAGGATGCTCAGGAAACTTAGTGAGAACTTCAAGAGAGAGATAGCAAGTATGAAAAATGACAGAGAAACCATAAAAAAGAACCAGTCAGAAGTGAAGACCACAATAACTGAAATAAAGAATGTACTAGAAGGAATCACCAGCAGACTAGATGAAGCAGAGGATCAAGTCAGTGATTTGGAAGACAAAGTAGCAGAAACACCCAGTTGGAACAGCAAAAAGAGAAAAGAATCCAAAAAAAAAAAAAAAAGAAATGAGGCCAGTTTGAGAGACCTCTGGGACAACATCAAGAGTTCCAATATTTGCATCATAGAGCTACCAGAAGGAGAAGAGAGAAAACAAGGGGTTGAGAACCTATTTGAAGAAATGACTGAAAACTTTCCTAAGCTGGTGAAGGAAATAGACATACAAGTCCAGGAAGTGCAGTCCCAAACAAGATGAATCCAAACAGGCCCACACCAAGACACATTATAATTAAAATGACAAAGGTTAAAGACAAAGAAAGAACTTTAAAAGCAGCAACAGAAAGGCAACTAGTAACTTATAAGGGAGCCCCCATAAGATTGTCAGCTGATTACTCAACAGAAACTTTGCAGGCCAGAAGGGATTGGCATAAAATATTCAATGTGATGAAAAGCAAGGACCTACATCCAAGACTACTCTACCCTGCAAGGCTATCATTTGGAATCAAAGGACAGATAAAGATCTTCCCAGACAAGAAAAAGCTAAAGGAGCTCGTCACCACCAAACCAATATTACAAGGAATGTTAGAGGAACTTCTTTAAGATGGGGGACAAAAAAAATCAAAATTATAAATAATAAAATGGCAATAACTACATATCTGTCAACAATTACTTTCAATGGAAATGTGTTAAATGCTCCAATCAAAAGACAGAGGTGGGCTGAATTGATAAGAACCCTTATATATGCTGCCTGCAAGAGACTCACTTCAGATAGAAAGACACACATAGACTGAAAGTAAAAGGTTGGAAAAAGTTATTTCATGAAAAAAAAAAAAAAGCTAGGGTGACCAATACTTGTACCAGAAAAAATAGACTTTAAAACAAAGGCTATAACAAGAGACAAAGAAGGACTCAGTAATCCCACTTCTGCATTATTTATCTGAAGAAACCCAAACACTACTTCAAGGGGACCTGTGCATCCATATGTTCAGTGCAGCATTGTTTACAATGGCCAAGATGTGGAGGCAGCCTGGGTGTCCATCAATGGATGAATGGATAAAGAGGAGGTGGGACATACATACAGTGGAATATAGCTCGGCCAGGGAAGGGAATGGGTTCTCGCCATCTGCAGCTGCATGGATGGACCTGGAGCGTGTTGTGCTGAGTGGAGTGTCAGCCAGAGAAAGACAGAGGCAATGTGATTTCGCTTATATGTGAAATCTAAAGAACAAAATAAACAGAAAGAAAGAAAGAAAGCAAGCAAGAAAGCAAGAAAGCAAGAAAGCAAGAAAGAAAGAAAGAAAGAATAAAATGCCAACACTCTTTGCAATAGTGATCTTAAGGAAAAGACAAGTTCCATTAGATTCCAGGGGAGACAAAGGAGAGAGGACACCATCCCTTGCCCCCACCTACAGAGGCTGCCCAGGCCAGCGGTAGCACGAGGCAACGTTCTCAGTTTGTTACACGTTGTATGTTATAAAATGTCCCCGTCACTCACCCTTTCGACTAAAACCATGAGAGAAAATAATAAAGTATTTCTAAACCTTTTGTTATTTTGTATTAAAGCAGAACCAGCTACTTACAAGGATTAGGGGAAAGAAAGAACAACAGTGCAGCGCAGGAGGCTGTCAGACCCACCATCCACGGGCAGCTCCTTCCTGAGCCCCAAGCCGACTGCAAAGGGCCCGGGGGCCACGTAGTCA
The DNA here is from genome assembly GCF_004115265.2 of Rhinolophus ferrumequinum. Lineage (NCBI taxonomy): Eukaryota > Metazoa > Chordata > Mammalia > Chiroptera > Rhinolophidae > Rhinolophus > Rhinolophus ferrumequinum. The sequence continues at coordinate 2,908,977 of NC_046306.1, forward strand.
GCTCAGCAGTCATAGCCTGTGTCCCAGCTGGGGCTGACTCAGACTTTGACCTTGACTTTTGACTTGTGCCTGTCATACAACCTCACATTCTTGTCACCCCAGCCCAGCTCCCCAGCTAGGAGGATGGGCACTGAGCCTAGTGAGGAGCCCCTGTTGACCCCAGCGACCCTATGAACCAGCTCTAGGCCATGTAGGGGGAAGTATGAAAGTCCCACAGGGATACCCAGCCAGGAGGTTCCCTTCTTTCAGCATCACGAAGGCACCAGGGGTGACGTGTGCATCTGGGAGCCTCGGTACTGCACAGGATGAGAGCTTCCCACTGTCATCAGCCAAAATGTGCAGGGGCCTCCACTGGCCTTTGGTGGCCTCTGTAATGAGGAGAAGGCTAACACCAGTTCACGGTTACTGTGATTGTCCTGCGTTCCGGGAATTGTGCTCAATGCTGCACAGAAACCAACCCACCTCCTCCTCACCAGCACCCAGGCAGGTGCTGCAACATATAATCCTCCTTTTACAGGAATGAGGCTCAGATGCTCAGTGGCTCTGTCAACGTCACAGACTCAGGCAGTCTGAGACCAAAGCGTCCATGCACTCCCAGCTCCCCTCAAGACCTTGTCTGTTGGCTTCCCAATGTCAAGGCCCCACCATGTTAGAGGCAACATGAGATTACAATATGAATCTGACTGAGCCCCTTATCCCAGTCTACGAGGGCCAACAGGCGACTGTGTGGACGGCACTGTGGCCCCAGCTCTCCACCCGTCCTGTATCTGCGGGAGACTTGCCTGCTCCTCTCACCAGGGGAAGGAGTGTATCTCCTTCCCCTTGACCTTAAACCGGCCCATGTGCATTCTAATAGAATTAGGCAGAATGGAAGGTCCTAGACCCTCAGAGGCTACGTGTGTTTCCACCACTGTCACGGGACAACATCACTGCGTCCCAGAAGGATGAGGCACACACGTGAATGAGCCCAGCTGAGCCCAGCCTGGATCATCAGCCCTGCCAACCTGCAGACGCCCAAGGAGCAGGTGCTCACTACCGCAGACCCCGGGGGGCCAGAGGTCACCATCGCAGCAGCCTGAAACACTGGCTAGAGAATGCACTGGACACAACACTGAGAGGTCTGGCACCTATTACATATGTACCTTGTCATTTTTTTTGTCAAAACGGCATGTCCCTCACCAGACTGTGAGCTTCCAGGACAGGCAGCAGTCTTTCCATCACCCCCATGCTGTGCTCCCTGAACACAGCAATGCTTCGTGTGTCGGCAGATCAACAAATAATACGTGCAGGTTCGCAGAAACGGCCTGCCCACGTTCAGTGGCATCCTCGTCTCACTGAAACCTGCTGTACCGCCTGTGACCTTTGCCACATCTCTGTCTTCTCACCCTTCTCTGTACTGCCTCCACCACTTTATTAAGGCTTGAAGTCGATCTTCTTTTGTATATAAATAAATTTAATTCCAAAGAAGACCATATAGCACCACGCTCTGTGGAGAACCGGTACCCCAGGTCATGCATGAGTCTAACAGGAAAACCAAGACGGTGCCAGGCAGACCCAGCAGAGCAGCACCCTGGTGGAGACAGTCCTGATACCAGGGAGCACTTGGGGTTTTGCACAAAAGCCCCTGCTGACAAATGCGCCAAGGTCAGCAGCAACTAGACTCATGTGACTGCAGAAACACAGTCATTCCAGAACGAGCATTGCCTGAGACAATGTTCTCCTGCCAAAGGGAAGTGGAAAGATAACTTTTGGCACATCTTCCGGACTTTATTTAAATCCCCTGGGCTATTGATTACGACAAAGCAAAATTTTGCCTGCACCTGGATACAAACTTCCAAGAAGTATGGAACCGAAAAACAAGGTAATAATGCAACTCATTAGGAAGGCACTGCGACCAGTGGCAGCTTTAACCAAGTGTCACATTTAAAACAGATGCATAACAACGTGTGATGAACACATTTTAAGTCCTGCAGCCACAGCTCCCACCCTCTGCTCGGTTCTTGGCAGAGTCATCTCGTGGTTGCCAACCAATCAACATCAAGTCTACTTATGTGGTCATGCCCATTAGATAAGGGGCGTTGCCAAGCTACCCATCCAAGTGACTCACTTCAACAAGCAGGAGCACTGGCCCTGAAGCATTAAAAACAGGACCTTCGACAACTTTGCCGATGGCTGATTCTCTGCCATCGCCTTGACTGACTTTCAACAAATAAATCTTGTTCTAGTGGCCATTCTAGTTAAATGAACTGGGAAATGGAAGGGTATGTCTGTGCCTGTGTGTTTATGTGACTACAAAAATACGTACGTCTGTGCGATGGATTGCTTGAACAAGGAAAGGGAGGAAACAAGCGTACCTGTCCTATCTGAAAAACAGCCTGCCTCCCAGTAAGATGCAAGAGGAGGCCAGCAGGTCTGCAGGGGCAGAGAGCAGGTGGGGCAGAGAAAGTGGGTGGGGCCCGGAGTGGGCGGGGCCTGGAGTGGGCGGGGCATACAGGGTGGACAGGCCATCAGACTCACCTAGATTTAAACTCCTCTTTAAGCCACTATGGCAGGGTTATTCAGCCCCTGGTCCTCTGACCCTCTGACCCTACTGCAAGGGTTTAGAGAAAGATTAAATAAAAAGAAGTGTGATGGCCCCAGAGTTAACAACAAGCACATTTTCACTCCGACCATCAATAATTTACCAGACCATCAGCTCCATGAGGGCCAGTGACCTTGTCAGCCTTGTTTCCCTAATAAATATTACTAAATAAAAATTTAGATGGACATAATATTCAGGCTTGGACCACACATCTTAATCCAACCTTTAATTTCTTGGTAAAGAAATGTCATGAAGCATAAAAATGCTTCAGTTTTCCGGAGATTCTTCCTACATGAGATTTCAAAGGGCAGTCTGCGCAGCCCCAGTTGTGTTTGGCTGGGGTCATGTGTTTTGTTTGTTTTTAAATTGACAAAGATTGTAGTTGACTACCAGTGGTCACTCTCCTTTTCCCCTTCTTTTCTGCCTTTTCTTGTTAAGGGTAGCCATGCAGGTATCAAAACAACCATCCAAACACACAAGCACACTTCCCAGTCCCCTACAGCTGGGAGTGGCCATTGGACACCCTCTGGCCAAAGTAAATCCATGTATGTCACTGGATGGGGCTCCCAGGAAAGCAAGGTCCTAGCTCAGCAGGTGGACATCCCTTGACCTGTCCCCATCCCTTCTTCCTGCCTAGAAGGTGCACTTGTTGCTGGAGATGCAACAGCCATCTTACAACGAGGGGCGTGCAAGGAGATAGCAGAGCCTTAACCCGCCGGGACACGGAAGCTGGTGCGCTGTCAGCACTTCCGGTGAAAGAGAAACCCCTTTCTTACTTATTATAGCCAGTGCTATTTAGGTTTTCTATCACGTGAAGCCAAACCAATTCCTAACTGATAAACTTGCCAATATTTAAAAACCACAGTGCACATAAAAATCTGGATTTCCAACATATCTCTTAAAATAGGACAGTATGGCCACCCCGGGCCCACATCCCAGCACGGGGTAACCAGCTCTATGCAAGCAGTCCTGCTCCCTGGCCCGCCCATTTGCGAGAATCCTGGCCCCTGCAGACACTGCAGTGGGGGCCCGGGTTAAACAATTTTATCGTAGGTGGAATAGATCCCAGCTCTCAAATTCAATAACGATGAGTCTCCAGTCCTCTGATATACCTTGTTATAGCCAAGTTTTTCCCTTTTGCTTCTATTCCTGTGACATTTTACATCCACCCTGTAAATAATGCCTTGGTTGAAGCACTGGTGGGGGCTCCGAGCGTCCCCACCCTCCACACCCACGCCTGCTGCAGCTGGTGCGGCCACACCACAGGCCAGGGTTCAGACGGCTCACCTGAGTCCTTCAAGGAGATGCCCTTCCCAGAAAGAGCTCACTAAGCCACCTCGTAAGAGTGAAACAATAAAACAAATACACATTCAAGTCCTATTTCGAGCCCACCAATGTGCTATCCCATAATTACAGGACCAGATTCAGTAACTTGGAGAAGGTGGGGGAACCCTAGAGGAATCGCACTGTGGCGAGGGAGGCCGGGAGGGGGCTGGGGAACAGCATCTGAGGAGGAAGGACCAGGAGCTGGACAGGGAGGGAGCCGGTGGGGTAGAAGTGGCCCCAGAGAAATGGTGGTTATGGGAAAGCACGTGAGGTCAGGAGCCAGAGGCTGGGTGGGAAGAGACGGTTAGAGCCACCCTGTCCACACAGCAGGCTGCTGCTGCTGCCATCCGGGTAGACCAGAATCAGAATCGGACCCTCTTCTCATCACGATTCCTGAGCCTAGGCTCTGTGGCTGGTGCTGTTGTGTGGCGCAGAGGAGCATGGTGCCCCGAGTCCTTACCAGCCCCTGGCTAGGTCAGCACAGCACTTACCACATTTCAGAGGTAGAGGAAATGACACGCAACGAGGCTGACCAGCTTGGCCCTCACAGGGAGCCAGCTAGAGGAGGGGCTGAGAGTGGACCGGTGTGCTGTCTTTCTTACGACTCCTGCAGCTCGGGGTGGGGGGTGGGGGTGGGGGGTAGGGCGCCGATGCTCGGAAAGGTGTCTCCCTTTCCAGGCAGAAAGGCCGAGGTGGAACTGCCCCTGCTCAGAGATGTGGCTGAGGCGCGTCCACACTCACCTCCCAGCTGCCCTCTGGCTGTAACTGAACTGCTTGTCCACGGAGGCCCTGGCCAGCTGGCAGGAGGGCCCAACCACCTGGGCAGCCCCATACCTCATCCGCTAGACACTGGTGTCTGGTGCTTGAACCCATTCGTGCCCCAAATGCTGAAGCCTCCTCCGTGTGAGGCCTTGCTGAGCTCCCAGCCTAGAGGGCCACAGTCCACAGAGAAAGAAAGAGACCTGACGCTCAGGTAGTGATGAGCGCCACGAGCAAATGAGAATGGAGGGACAGGAGCAGGGCTGACTGGGGCAGGCGCCACTTTAACCTAATAGGGTGAGCAGGAGGGCCCCTGAGGTGACACTGGCCCGAGACCTGAAGAACAAGAAGGCGTCAGCAGGACACAGAGGTCTGGAGCTCAGGAGCCAGACAGGTCAGTGCAGGACCCACTGTCGTCAGCAGAGAGGCTGAGACCATGGCTGAGGGCTGGGCTCAGTGGCTCCCCAGCTGTGGTCACCCGACCAGCACCATCAGCACCACCTGGTAACTTGCTGGAGATGTCACTATCAGGGCCCACCACACATATGCTGAATCAGAGACCCCCATGTGGGGCTGACCAGCCCGGCAGGGGATTGTGATACACACTTTGGTGTGAGTGAATAGTTGACATAGGCAGCTCTCCAGGGAGATTTTGCCCTCAGGGGACACTCGGCAAAGTCTGATGACATTTTGGTTGTCACCACTAGGGGCTGGGGTGTTACTGTCATCAAGTAGATAGATAGGAGGGTTGCTGCTAAACACCCTACAATGCACGGGACAGCTCCACAGCAGAGAAGGGTGCAGCCCCCATCAGTGGTGCTGAGGCTGAGAGACCCTGCCCTAGATCAAGGGTCCCCCACCTGCTTGGGCATCAGAGCCTTTTGATGCTTGTGCATCAAAAGCAGAATCTTTAAAAAGGTAAATCGCAAGGCCACACAGAAACATTTTAAAAAGCTGTCCCAGGTGTCCCAGGACCCTTGTCGGTCCTCGGGGATCCAGGGAGACACTCCAGAGAGAGAGCTGGGAGTGGAGGAAGAAGGCAGCAAAGAGAGCACTGTGGGAACCCTCGTGTGATGGTCTCCGAAGAGGAAAGGGGGCATGACAGGCAGGAAGTAGGAAACAACAATGACCAAAATCCAGAGGTCACGACAGTGAGGGGACAGGACAGAGAAGGCAGAGGTGGTGGCAGGGGATTGGACGAGAAGGAGCGCACAGACTGCCTTCTCCCTGCGGGACCGAAACCAGGGCAGGCCCCAGGCATGGAGGGGCAGGCACCCTTCCCCCAGCCTGGGAACAAATGTGGGGAGAGGACGCATAAGTACAGGTGAGTATGAGCTCCTCAGAAGGAGGAAACGTGGTGGGGATGCTGCCTTACCTTTGAAAATGTTGATTTGGAGAACACCTAAACTGGGGGTCTCCTGCTTGTGAGAATGAAGATTTACAGAGAGAAACGTATACAGATTCAGAGGGAGTCATTAACGGAGCAATGACGTAGACAGAGTGCATGGGTTGGCCTTCGGGGGAAATCCTTCACCGCTGCCACCCAGGCTATGGCCACAGATGTGGCCACTGAGAGATTTAGTGCACGGATAAGATCCCAGAAAGATGCTCCAGCTCACCAGCAATCCAGGAGCCGCAAATTAACACAACGAGACACCATTTGTCACCACGCAAGAGAAAACCCGACGGATGCTCTCAGGTGTTGGCAAGGCTTTGAAGAAAGGGCGTTCTCAAAGAGTCTGGAAGGAACGCCAGTTGGTATACTTTTTTCCAGGAGGGGGCAATACCATAGAAATAAAAAATATGGGTCCCCTGTGACCCAGAAATCCCACTAGCTGGGACATGCCCTAGAGGAAATGCACAGGTCAGCAGCACCATGTTGCCTGTTATGGGTATAACTGAAAACAACACAAACATCTAATAGCTAAACTGTGAAAATATAGTCCTTGGACTCCTACGTGGCTACTAAACGAGGGAGGTGGCACTACAGTGGTGGTAAGACCTCCCACACCCAGTGTTGACTAGAAACACCAAGGAGAGCCTTCTGTGCCGTGTACTAGCACTTGTGTTTCATTAAATCAAGGTCTCTTCCCAAGAACATGTAGATATAAACATGTAGGAAAACGTACAGAGGATGCAGAGATAAGCGTTGGAGAGGGAAAGGGGTGTCACCGTTTACCATCCCATAAAGTTCTGAGGTTTTACTTAGAGAATATTGATGCATTAAGAATTCATTTGGGGGGCAAGGTAAATGCCACCTTGAGCTGTTTCATAAAAGTATAGAATCTAGATGGAAGGTGGCAACTCTTGCACTTGACTTTGTGCCAGGTTATGCCACAGCTGGCGCACTGGCTTCAATTTTCAGCACTTGCTCTTTAGAGCAGCAGGTGGACAGGTAAAGAGATCCCAAAGGGAGAGCAAGATGAAGGACTGGGGCTTTCCAACCTAGTGAAAAAGGACTCAGGTTGGTGGGCTAAGTGACCTAAAACACCAGACTCTCCGAAAGCCCCAGGAACACGCATTGTGAGAAGATGCCACCAGGACTGAGGGGTAGCAGAGCCCCATGAGCCATTTGAAAAAGAATTTGTAAATAGATCCACCCAAAGAGAGGCGTGCCATGCATCAGAAAGAAGTGAGTTGCCCAACAAAAGAGGTATGCAAGCACATGCCGAGCCAACCAGGCAAAACAGTTGTAGAAAATATTCGCTCCCCTAGTCCACCTTTCTTGCTTCAAGCTCCCGGGTCGCTTCCAACTTGAAGATTCTGACACGCTTTCTGCCAGAACTCCTCTGCTTAACAGGATCCATAAATGCTTCACTGCTTGATGCTTTTCAGTAAGGTTCTCTCACTCACAGAATCATACGTACTGCCCACTTTTCATCTCAGATACCTGCTCTCTGGGTCCCATTTTGACCGTTAGAACGAGAGACTACCTCGGGTGTCCGTTTGCTCCAGCATCACTTCATCACGGCCTCCAAGCCCTCCCACTTCTCTCCCTGGTGGAACTGGCACCAGGCACCTGCCAGCCCTCTGTTCCCACCCACAGAGGCAGAAACTCACAGCCAGCCAAAAAGCTAAATCCTCCATCATTTCCGTTTCAAGTTTGCTTCCTTTTACTGCCAGGGAGACAAAAGGAGCTGGGAAGGATTCTCTCGTGACGAGCCACTCAACTTCCATAATTGGAACAATCATGGATGTGCACCTCCAGCGCGGAGAAAAACCAATCCAACATGGAGTGCGGAGGGCTTAAGCCTCGATTTCTAATACAAAGATTAATTAAAGCCTTCAGGGTCTGCTTCTGGCAGCCTCTGCTTGAAACTCCAAGGAAATGAACTTGCCCTCCCAGATACAGGAAAGCCAGGGATTTCCTCAGGCTGGTACCTTAGTTTGACCGGATGATACGTTGCCAACAGTCCTAACAAAGAAATCTTACAAGTCTTGCATGGGGTTATTGTTTAAAATTTCGACGTGGGCCCTGTGCCCACAGAGCTGCCGTTCATGGGTCTTTCTTTGCAGTTAGGAAAGCCCCTCTGTGTCCAGCGAGGCAGGGAGACCCGCCCCACAAAGCCACGCCCACCCAGCCCAAGGATTGTCTTCACTTTGATGCCCACCACGCATCCTGATTGAGTCCCCATTGCGGGTCCAAGCCTTTACAGAGAATACATCCTCAAAGGAAGGTGAGGGCAACGACTGTCCAAACAGACTCAGGGCTGGTGCTTCCCCGAGATCCGATACTGAGCCCTGAGGTTGATACCAAAACACCAGCTTGGGTTCCTTTTTTTGAACCCTGCATTTCAGAAGCTCAGACTTCTCTCTGTGAAGTGAAAATTGCCTCTGGTGGAGAAAGGTTTTAATGATCACTTCGCTTCCTGCGTCTCCATGGTGACAGCGCATGCAGAGCCCACCCCCCTCCTGCTTTATTAGGCCTTTCTTCCTCTCTGGAAAGTAATCAATCAAGACACATTGACGCCTTTGTGACCGGATTTATCACCTAAACAATGGATGCTACCGCGGGAGTGGAGAAGTGGACGACGTCTGCACAATTGAACGAAATCGGGCTCCGACCTGCACACGCCCTTCATCTCCAGGCTGGCGGCTTGGGGAGCACACCTGTCCGGGGAGGCGGGCGGTGCGCCCAGGTGTGGCAGGCCCCGCCCGAGTTGGGCGCCCAGAGGAAGCCCCTCTGCTCGGTGGCCCCAGGAGCGCTGCCCTGCTCACCGGGCCACCTGAACTAAGCACCGGGGGAGGGAGGGAGAGCTCCAAGCCAGCACTGGCGGAGGCGGCCACAGGTCTGACTCTCTTCCCCTAGCTGGTCAGCACCCAAGGAAGCGAAGCCCCCGGATGGGACCGCATCGCCCACCAGCCGACAAGGAGGGCCGATGCCCAGTGCCTGGCTCTACCCGGGAAACCGGTTCCCACCCGGACAAAGGGCTCCGCGGCGCCCCAGCAACATTACTGGGCATGTGAACTGCGAAGCCGGAGCACCGGTCCGGCGGAGGCTCCCCAAAGGCAGGTGGGGACGCTGAGCAGCGCCTGGGATGTGCGCCCCGCACGCTCTGCCCCCGGCCTCCCCCACCCGCCCGGCTGCCCCCGCCCGGCCCTGTTACCTGGGTTCTCCCCGGCATCCGCGGAGGAGGTGGCCGAGGACTCGGTGAGGACGCTGGGGTCACTCTGCGAGCGGCCCCGCGACACAAGGCATCCGCTGCCGTCCTCGGACGCGGCCATGGGCCCGGCCGGCGCAGCGGCAAGTTGAGGGAGCCGCTTGGAATCAGAGCATCCGAGGCGGCCAAGGTCACTGGCGAGGGGGCTGGAGGGGGCGTCTTTTTAAAAAGGAAAATCAAAACGGCCCGGGAAAGGGAAGGAGCCGGCGGACGATGCCGGGCGCTTCAGGGCGCTGAGACAATAGCCTCGAGGCTGCAGCCAGGCGCGCGGCCTCGCTGTTATTTATTCGTATTTATTCCCATTCTTCAGTCTATATTCCAGGAAAAAAAGTTGAACCAGAAAATAAAAACTTTTTCTTGTCAGTGTTTGTTGCTTTGGGGCAGGGGGTGATGTCATGAATTCCTAGGGGTGCTCCCTCCCCCCACCCCACCCCCCACCCCCCCGGAAGAAAAGGGAAAAAGCAGAATCTTTGCTCTTGCAATTGCTTTAATCTGAAAGCTGTTCTTGGAGCATCTGTTGGAAAACATTAGGATTCTCCCATCATGCCACGCGAGAGGAGCATGACGTCACGAGAGAGGGGAGTGAGAATGAGCGCGTGGTGATGGGGAGGGGTCTCAAATACCTGGACTCAGGCCGCAGCAGCTCTGGGGAGGTGGGGGCTGCATCCTGAGTTGTGGACCTCCCACCCCCACCACAGTAGAGCTCTAGAACCGAGAAGGCTTCCACATCCCTCTCCCCAGCAGGAGGGGAGGAGACCCTGAGGGTGCCTCCCTTGGAGGCAGGGCCAATTTCCCCAGCAGCTCAGGCAGCTGGTTTCCTGGGCCCTTCCTCTCTTGGATCTGGAGGCCAGTGGGTCCCGCTGCCCAGGCTCCACCACGAGGGGGGGCACTCCCCTGCTTTATCCCTTCCCACTGCCCACCTCTCCTTCCTCCAGGCCCTCAACCCCTGGCCTGGGAAGACAGAGGCAGGAGGGGCAGCCGGTGCCTTCCTGGGAGGCTTCCCCACCTGCCCTTGAAGTTGATGGGGCCAGGCAAGGGAGGTGATAGCCTTAGGGCTGCCACTTACAAAGGTGTCCTCCCAGGTGCTAAATAGCAGTTCTCATAATTCTAGGTGGGAGTGTGGGAGAAGTGCAGACAACCCCCACCCCTCCAGCTCAGGCGCCAGCTGTGTGCAGCTGTGGTGGAGAAGCTCCAATGGGCACCATCCTGTTTCAGCCCCTTAGACAACCCCGGGGGGTGGGCGCCCTGAGTCCCCACCACAGATGATGAAACTGAGGCTCAGAGAAGGAGCTTGAGAGGGTCCCACAACGGGTGACAGCAGAGCAGGGACGACTGGGACCTTTCTGGGGTGGCTCCTTCATATCTGGCCAGCCCCTAAGCAGGGCTGGGGTGCAGGGGGAGCATGCTGGCAGTGTTGGATGAAACCCCAGGGAACAGCCAAGGACAGAATCAAGATGTGGGGAGATAACATGGACGATGGCCCACACAGAGCTTTGGGCTCTGTGCAGTAGTCACCTCCAAAGAAAGCATTTATTCATTGGAAACATGCAGAAAGCCTAGTGCAAGCTGGGCACCACACCAGGCATTAGGGATCAAACAGCGAATGAATGCAGAAATATCCCCCAGTGGGACTTCCAGGAAGGAGCCAAAAATGGTCACCAATAAACCAAGAGATGCCCCCCAAAACATTTCACTACAGTTGGCAATTAATACTCTGGACCAAAGAGGAAACTAACAGGACATTTTACTAGACACTTTTTATCCACATAAAACTGCTGGATAGGGACGCGCCCAGCTCTGAGCTGAGTGCTTTGCTCAGGGCATCATTTCTTCCTCACAAGGCCCTAGGACGTGCGAACTACTGTCATCTCCACCTTGGAGATGGGGGCAACTCAGACAGGTGAGCGCACCTGCCCAGGTCACAAGCCAGGACGTGGCAGAGCTAGGAGTCCCCCCGCCTAGGAGTCTCCAAGTGGGTCCTTGGGCAGGTTTCAGAACCACCCCCAACCATACCATCAGCTCCTCCCACATCTTTGCACTTAAATGTATTTTCAAGGAAACCATCATGGCAGCGACAGCAATGCAGCCTCCCTGTCATGGAAGAGAAGGACCATGGTGCTGACTGGGTCCCAACCACCCGAGTCCACCAAGCACTTCCACTTTGGAGAAAATGGCGATGAGCTGGGGTGGGAGACAAATTCAGACACCCAGGCACCAAACGGAGAAGTTTTCCTTACTGCTACCCCATGTTCCTCGTGGCCTTGTCCGTGCACCACCTAACCCAACGGCTGATCCCTTCAGATGGTCTACACCGCAGGGCCCATTCACCCGCTTCCCCAGAACTGCGCAGATGGGGCTTAGAAGCTCAGAAAGGGCAAGGCAGCATTTGCTCCAGAGCTCGTGGGCAGTGAGGAGGCAGACGAGAAGGGTGACACCCGAGCGTATTTCTTACAATACACACTTTAGCAACGCACCGCGAGCTGGTGGCACTAAGTATGGATGGGGCTGGTCATTATAATTTTCACTGGCTTTGAAATATTCTGTAATAGTTTTAAGGTTAAAAAAAAAATGAGTGACCCCACGTCTACTCATCAATAGCAAACCAAGTTTCCTGGTGAATTTCGCCTTCCAAGTCATTCACCCCCAGGCCAGGACCCCTGCAGGGCAGGGAAGATCTGGCCACAAGGTGTGCCAGGGCAGCTGTCTGCATGGGGTCCCAGCCTCCAGGGTCCTCAACAGGTCTTTGTGAATGTCACCAACTGTCCCTTCTCAACAGGCTCCCTGGCAAAGGTGGGTTTGATCCGCAAGTGCACCCTGGAAACCCTGTAGGAACCTGCAGGCTTCCTAATGGCCCCCCAAATAGAAACAACGCAAATGTCCATCAACCGATGAATAAGTAAAATGTGGTCTATCCATCCATCCGGTGCAACATTATTCAGCCCTCAAAGGAAAACAATCCTGAAACCTGCCACAACGTGGATGGCCCAAGTGAAAGGAGTCGGTCACAAGAGACCACGTGTAGCATGGTTCCAGTTTGGTGAAACGCCCACAGAGCCAGAGGGCAGGTCAGTGGTTCCTGTGGGTGGGGAGTCGGGTGGGGGAAATGGGGAGTGACTGTTGATGAGTAGGGTCTGTCTTCGGGGGAGCGACAGAAATGTTCTAAATGTTGTAAAATTAGATTACAGTGATGGTTTCACAACTCTGTAAATACACTAAAAACTATTGAATGTTATACTTTAAACAGGAGAGCTCCATGGTATGTAAATTTTTGCAATAAAGCTGTTTAGAAAAACAAAACAAGGCATGTAGGCTGAGCGCCAGATGTGAAGGATCGTTTTCCTCCCCTCCCCATTCACCTCTGCCCAGAAATATCACGCTTAAAACCTGTCCTGTCCCGCCCAGGGCTCCCAATCAGAGGCCCTCCCAGGACTCATCCTTCTGGTCCTTGGTCAGAAAGCCCACAGCCATGTCCTGAATCCAGGCAGCTCCAGTAAAGCCCAACGTGGCTGCCTTAAAGAACTGCAAAGAGCCAGACAAGGTCCCGTCCTTCGTGACAGAGGTCATCACCTCCGTCCCCTTAGTCCACAGGCTATAAGGGTTTTTTCTCCTCATCCATCAAAAGAAACAGAATTCAACCACCAAACTCCATTGCTTAAAAAGAACTACTCAGACCGTCGTCTCTGTCCAAGCTCTGAGGGAATCAACTGAGTGGGACAAGTGGGCAAAACCCTAGTGTGGGAATTCCAGGTCAAAAGAAAGAGAAGGACGAAGACAAAGCAGCTCCCTACAGAGCCGGGTGATAAGGAGGGGAGCCGCGCCCTCTGCTGGTCACAGGAGAAACTGCGCCCAATGCGGTCACCTGCCTGTCTGCTTCCTGCCTTGGTGCCCTGCGGGGTCTGGAGCTATGTAGCAGCTACACTGGGACCTTGCCCCGACGCTCGTAAGTTTGGAATGTCAACAAGTGAGGACAGAGACCTTAGGCCTGCCTCCCTCCAGATCTCCTGGAAAGGGAGCAAACATCCTATGGCTTAAGCCTCTGTTGGCTGGGTTTTCATTTACTTAACACGTAGGTCTTACTACGCATCAGACATCGTTGTAAGAACTGTATCACTATTAACGTGGCTAATGCTAAACATAACCAAATAAGGCAGGTACTATTATATTCCTAAGTGGCACAGCCAGGGACCTCATGCTTTTCTGGATCCCCTAAAAGTCACTCACTCAATGACAACAACAGGGGAGGAGGAGACGGCAGTGGGGCAGGATGACAGCAGGTCTGCAGCCACACAACTTCCCAGGGGCCGGCCATGTATGGACTAACAATCCTGGGGAGCTGGACTCATTATCCTCTCTTCAGGAAGAACGACGTTGAGGCTCCGAGAAGGTATGTGATTCACGGGAGCTTCCCCCTCTCACAAGTCCTTTCCTCACTGAAGGAAAGGACGGCTACATTCTTTCCATTGTGCCTGCCAGCCCCTCCCTGGGGCCTCTCTGCCACCCAAAATCTCTATCTGCAACTCCAGCTTACCTATAGTTTACGAAGAAGAAGCCGTGTGCTTGAATAGACACCTACTGAACCCTGACTCTCCCCGGGCCTGTCCTGCGTGCTATGGGGAACAGCTGGCTGCCTCTGCCAGGACAGAAAATGCCCTGTTCTGGGGACCCAGGACAGACATCGCTTGTCATCTAGTCTACAGAAGCCCAAGTACACAGGAAGGTCTGAACAAGGCAGATACAAGAAAAGGGGAAACAACGTAACGTCGCTGGACTCTACATGGCTGACCAATAGACCTTCCACACTAGGGGATATTACACAGTGACTTTCTAAGTGAAATAAATCTACGTATTCTAACACCATTGGAACTGTACTACTCCCTGGGTGAGTGGGTGCATGTCAGCATAACATAATCATACCAAATCACTCATACAGACACAGCCACGTACATGCTCCTTCCCCAGGCCCGTGTTCCTAGGAAAGTGTTCAGATGGCATCTGGGCAGCTCTGTCTTCGACTGATGGAGTGGGTGTCCCAGGAGAAGGGACAAGGGCTGAAGATCGACAGTAGGGGGTCCTCCAAGTTCCCACCAGCAATGCTCTCGTTTTTGCCAGGAGAAGGAGATCGTGAAACACTTACATGATTGGAATGTTAAAACTGAATAAAAAGGCAAACCGTACCCCGACAATTATGCTCGTAGCCCGACCGCCAGGCCATTTTACTCTTTCACTTTTAGAAGATAATTCACGGTTGAATATGGTTTTTGTCACCCAAACACTTTCTCCAATTCCAGGTGTACATTTTAATATGTTTATTAGATTTATATTCTAAAGAGGCTTTTTTTCCCAGGGGAGACTGCAGAGCTGGGCTCATTGACTCACCAGAGAGCCTGGATTTATGTCACCGACACCCCATCGCAGAAACAGCAGGCTACGTATTTTACAGCGTAACAGTTCAAACACAGCACCGCGTCTGATCTATAAATTACAGAAAATCCATAACGCTAGGTTTATAGGTAGTACTTTAAAAATACATCATAAGTCCCAGGGCCGGAGCGATAATTCCAAGGTCCCACTTGCACAAACCTATAAATAATGACGGATGCGCCCGTATTTTCACAGAGGCTGTGATCCCTTTCAGGGCCTAGCACTCATTAAATCCACTGTGCACTTTAAAGCTGGTGCGTCCACTGGGGTTTCGGATTTGGGAGCAGCAGTGATTTAGGCAATCCGATTCTGGCGCCTGCACCAGTCCCCACTCTGTCTGTTCTAACCGTGCCGGGGTGTCCACCACCTGCGGGGGATAACATTCAAGCCTGTGTCAACAAGACGCCACTTCAGTCCAGCGACTTGGGGTGCACCAGAGATTGCTCCTGGCATTTCACGCTGCAGTGTTTGGGACTGCTGACCCTCCCGCTTCTCTTCAAGGGCCACCTGGGTGATGTATGTGTCCACCCATGCTGTAATATAGAACAGAGCCCCAGGGTTTTAGAGAAATGGGCCCCAGGGGGCTGTGAAGAGGGAGTGGAGATGCAGAAATCCAGGGTGGGGTTGGTGCCGGTTCCCACCAGAACCCACCGCAAAGATGAGAAGCTGATCCTCCATCCTTCGGGCATAGGTCTGAGGACCACAAGGATCCAGCAGACCACACCTGGGGGCCCCCAGGCTTGATCCAAGAGAAACATCCTAGAGAACATGAGGCCCTGTCTGGGGGTTGATTGACTGACGCGCTCACTCACTGATCCATTTGCCCATTTATTCGAGTGTTCACTGAGCACCGAGCATGCGCCAGGCACGGTGCAGGGGGAGAAGACGACAGCACATACAAAGGCCCTGGGGTGAGGAAGCACTGGACAGGTGGAGGGGCTGACACAGGGCTGGGTGGCTGGAGCACTGGGGCAGATGGCACACAGGGAGGGCGGGGGGCAGGCCCCAGTACCTCAAGGGCCTTGTGAACCAGGGGGTGGAGGATGGATTTATCCTAGGAGGGATGGAAACCCCAGGAGGATCTCCAGGTAGGAGAAAAAAGACAGCAGGTTTACCCTCTCTCTCAATAGGTTCTGGGGCCACTGGGAGGACAATAGAGCGGAGGTAAGCAAGTAGAGGCCGGGAGGCAAGCGAGGTGGGCAGGGTGCTGCATGAGACAGGGAGAAGGTGGAAGCGGCCCGGCCTAGGGTGGGGACGTGGCGAGGCAGAGCAGTGGACGGAACCAAGACACACGGTCGGTGTGCTCAGCATCTCCTTACATATAAAGATACCTGCAGCCAAACTGCAATAAAGGAAAAATCCCTGCGCACGATTACTGTTACAATTCGGAGAGTTACCCGCTGACTCCTGTGCTCTGTCAGTTGGAGGGGGGCTTCTGCTTTCACGTCGGGATTCCTCCAAGCAGGACTTGGCTGGCTCCAGCCCCACCGCCCCACAAACTCGGGAAGCTGATGCAATGGGGTCTTATCACAGTGGCGTCACACCATGTGCACCGAGCGGCGCGCTGTGGGCAGACCCTGGGGTAACCCACGGACCCACAGTGGGGCGGGCAGAATTCACATCCCCGCACCCCAGCCCATCACTCAATCAGATGCCGCTCCGGGCACCGCTGCGAAGGCTTCCGTAGATGGAATCAGGCTATTATCAGCTGGCGGAAGGCAGGGATATTATCTTGGATGATCGATGGTCTAGTGGCATCATGGGAGCCCCTCACAGCAGAGGGGAGGTAGAAGAGGAAGAGAGAGATGGGGCAGAGAGGAGGGGCGGATGAGAGACCCCATGCAGGAGACCAGGGCTGGTTTCCCCTGGTGAGACCAGGGGACACCGAGGCCCCAGGGGTGGACACTGGAGAACACACACAAGGTCACGCAGGGAGCCAGGACCCGGCCATCTGCCCAACTCCAAGCGTCCTTCTCCCGCCTCTGCACCCCCCTGCACCCCTCCCCACCCTGCATGGACCATCCTAGGAAGATGGATGCGCTCACATCCAAGGTCAACCCAAGACTCGAATAAAAGGAACAAACCACGTAGGAGGACAGGTAGAAAGGCGTCCCGCCTGAGGGACACATGGCATGCCACCTGCAGGACACACAGCTTCCCGCCTGCGGGACACATGGCATGCCACCTGCAGGACACACAGCTTCCCGCCTGTGGGACACATGGCATGCCACCTGCAGGACACACAGCTTCCCGCCTGAGGGACACATGGCATGCCACCTGCAGACACACAGGGTCCTGCATTTGGCACAGGGCTCTTTCCTACCACCAGCCTCCTTGTTTCCAAGGCAGGCATCTCCAAGGTGTGGCCAAAGTTGGGGTATTCATTAGGTCCCCAAATTAGGCACTAAGAATGAGTACTGCCTTCCAGAACAAATGGCAGGGAGTGTCATTAAGGTTTATGAGAGGCAGGAGAGCAAAGCGGCCAAGAATTCAGAGCATGCCAAAATAGACTGTTCAGGTTCAAAGGCAGCTCCCCCCGCTGTGTGGCCTCGGGCCAGTCACTCCAGCCTCTAAGCCTCGGCCCTCTGCTGTGCATGTGGTCACACTGCGTACACAGCCATGCAGAAGTACGAGCTGACCCGAGGACAGGGTGCGCCTGTGTCCAGCGCTGGAGTGTGACTACCACTGTCCCTGCCAAGGATCTCCACAGCCCCTCTCAGGTCCCACGCTGTGAGGACTCCCACGCAAACCCAGCATAAATGACAATTAAAAGATATTTTGCACTTTCACCTGTGATCATAATTCCCCAAGTTGGAAATCACTCTAATCTGTAAGTGAGAGGAATACCTCTTCTTGTTTATTATCTAAATGTTTAACCATGAGGGGGAAAAAAGGGAGCTAATTTACCATGATTTGGGGGGATTATAGGAAAAAACACAGATAGCAAAGCCATTCAAATAAAAATTGAAATTGAAATTTGCAGCCAGCCTCCACTGGAGTGACACGCTCATTACTGAGTGTGTGTACACGGCAGTCATTAAAGAGAGTTGGCCACAGACAAGGGAAAACGTTCGGTTCATGGAGCTGCGCTGGACACTCACAATTTCCCTAACTTGTATTAGAAACCGCATCTAATGCCAAGTCTCTTTGAGTTCCTACTCCCAGGGTACCTACCATCCACACTCGTCATGCACATCCTGTGGGCAGCAGGATACGTGCCCACCTGCTGGGGAGCTCGCTGATGGAGGGAGGAAGCAGACAGGGGCTGACTGGACAGTGGGAAAAGGTGAGATGCTTTGATTAAGATGAAGGTGCCGGCCAAGGGCACCTATTGTGTCCAGGGCGGTATTGGAGGGTCCAGGCAGGCCCACCCACACCCATTTCAAGTGGCGCTTGTAGAAATGGGGCATAAATAATTCAAGATATTCTAAAAATGTGATGTACAAGAGAACATGGGAGCCTCTCAAAGAGATGCACATGTGCAATTCTGCAATTTGAGAGGGAAAATGCTGCTGAATTTGGGGTTTCTTCTGCTGAACGGTTCTCCTTTAGGGAGAAGCCAGAGACTCTATGTTAGAACAGACATGGCCTGAAGGAAGGAACTCCTATGAGCCTGGAGAATGGCTCTGCTGTCTCCACAGGGAGGGAGGGAAGGGCTCATGCTCTTAGTAAGGCTGCAGGATTTACAAAGCACCTACTACGTGCCAGGCACTGGTTGACATACTACACACACAAAAAGGAGCATGTCACCACGGCACAGGGTCTGCATTCGGTGGGGAGGTCGGGTCACTAACAAGAGAGTAAACAGATGACTATTGTGCCGGGGTCCCCAAGACCACCCCCAGGTTTGGGGATTCACTAAGATAACTCCCAGGACTCAGACACAGTTGCACTCATAGCTATGATTTATGACAGCGAAGGGACACAGAGCACAACTGGCACTGAAAAAAAGGTGCATGGGGTGACGTCCAGGGGAAACCAGGCCAAGCTTCCAGAATCCTCTCCCAGTGCAGGCACACAGGACTCACTTAACTCCAGCAACCAGTTGTCCCGACACATGTGGCATGTCGTCTCTCAGGCAAGCTTGTTGGACACTCAGCGCCCGGGGTTTGCCCTGGGAGCTGGTCCCATGGATACCCTCTGCCTGGTACATACCCAGATACCAGACCCCAGAAGGAAAGCAGGTGTTCCGCATAAACCATACACCGGAATCCCCGTTAAAAATCCGTATCCCATCTCATGCTGTCCATGAAAGTAAATTACAGTGGATTAGAAAGGAAATGTAAAGAAAAGAGCTATACACTCACTGAAAGTAAACATGGATAGATGTTTATTACCTGGTTTACTATCTGGTTTGCCCGGGTGGGACTCAGGGGTTCTCAGGAAACGGGTCTTTCAAGGCTAACATCAGACCATCCCGGGCAAACTGGGACAAGGTTTTCACTGTGAACTTGAAGCCGAAAAGATTTCTTACAGAAGACACCAAAAGACATAAAGTAAAAGCTTGATAAATGTTACCACATCAAAACTAAACACTTGGGGATGTAATGTACAGCATGGTGACAGTACTGTATATTTGAAAGTTTCTAAGACAGTAGATCTTAAAAGTTCTCATCACAAGAAAAACAATTTGTAACAATTTGTGGTGATGGATGTTAACTAGACTTCCTGTGGTCATCATTTGCAATATACACACATATCTAATCATTACATTGTATACCTGAAACTAACATAATGTTACATGTCAGATATATATATATATACACATACATATATGTAGCGACTTCTAGTCAACCAAAGACACTATAAACCAAGTTAAAAGACAAGCCACAGACGGCAAAAACAGAGAATTAGAGTCCAGAACACATACATAGCTCTTACAAACCAATTAGAAAAAGATTAACAACCAGATACAAAGATGGGCGAAATAAAAGACAGGCAACTCACAGCAAGTGAAATCCAAACGGTCAATTAACATAAGAAAAAAACCCTCTCCAAGCAATCAGTGGAATGCAAATTAATCCTAGGAAGTTCTACTTTTTTTTCCAGCAGGATTGGCAAAATTTAAGAATCTGAACATTCCAAGACACCTGGAGAAAGGGGCACCTCAGACACTGCAGTTGGGAGTGGCACAGCCACTTTGGGAAACGACTTTGCCGGATCAAATAAAATTTACAACGTGCTCATCCGGCGCCCCAGGAATCCCTCTTCTCGGACCAGGCCCCACTGAGAACCCCGTGTGCAAATGCACCAAGAGGCGGGTATATGAGATGTTCACACGGGTGCTGCCCCTCATGCAGCGGGTCTAGGTCTGACAGTGACCTTCATGGCCATCGGCCAAAGGTTAAAACAAGAGTGGAACATTTTACAGCAATTAGAAAGGATCTATTAACCCAGATGAATGTCCAAGACACGTTGCTGACTAAAAACAGTAAGTTTCAGAACGAGATGTGCTGTTTCCAGATGTCTTTTTGTCAAATGCTTACAGGAAATGATCCTGCACATTTCTCTCTGAGACCCTCGTGCCCATGTCAAGACAGTCTGGTGGGAAAAGCGGTACATGGTAGTAGGGGTCCCTCTGGGGAGGAGGAAGGAGTGGGTGTCCCGGCAGATTTTAGCCGTATTTGCAGTGTTTTCACTTCTCATTTGGGGCAGGTATTCAGGCCACACTTAGTGTGATTATATTCCCCAACATCACCCCCCACCCCCAAGAAACCTGTTGCCTGAGTAGAACGCATTATGCTGACACATATTTATGGAGTGCCAGCTACAGGTCAGACCTGGTCTCAAGCCTGAGAATCACTTGTTTTCCTTAAAACAAAAACAGAGCAAGCACCTTAGCTATCCGCCATGTGCACCAGCAGACAACAGTCTTTAAGATCATGGGTGGCACATACACACGGATGAGGGACAAGTGGCCAGAAAAATGCCCCGGGCACCTGGGCAGGTGACGGGAGGGGGGCGTTGAGATCTTCAGAATGCCCCTCGCAGGGTCTGCTACGTCACTCCTTCAGCTTCTCGCCTCCAAGCACACACTTGTCGGGAGAGAAACCTGAGGCCAGCAGATGACTTCAGACCCACAGTGGGTTTTTCAGGTCAGGTGAGCACAGGTAAGGGTCCCCACATTGCGGGGACACAGCTGGAAATGTGCTGGTGTTTGCAATGGCTGGTACCCACTCTCCTTCTGCGGCCGGCATTCCCCTGGTTTTCTTCCTGGGGGTCTCAGGCCTAGCTGGTCTGTGAGTCGGGCCTCAGCCGTCCAGCTCCCCCATTCCCAGCCCACAGTGATGGGTTCAAGGACCGGCAATGTGACCTGCTGAGCCCGGGAAAGACAGGGGACACTAGCTGGAGCCACCGAGGCCCCCCAGTTTGGACATCCAGTTTTCTGGGCTGACAAATGCTCCCTTTGCTTCTGAAGGTTCTACTCACTTGCTACCAGAAAAACCTGCTAAGTCTAGCCGGTTGTCATTACGATTTCAGAAGAACTGGGCAGCTCAGACCCAGAGCTGGTCTTCAGGGTCACTGCCTCAGGGAGCCCGGCTCAGCCCTGAGCTGAGCCAAGGACACAGACATCACGTTTCCAACTGCCACTCGCAGCCCCTAAAGCCACAACTTTTAATGAGCATCCGCTGAGACGCGTCATGACATCATCCATCACGCCTTTCCCTTCAAAAAAAAAATTAGAAAAAAATCCAAAACTCATTTGGTGCAGAAATATCCTAGTACGACTCAGACGTCGGAGTCTAGAAGAATGACTGGCTAATTTGTGCCTAATTTAAGGCAGCTCCTGCCATAGAAATAGCTCATCACTCTCTAAGGTTGGGAATCATGACTGGCCAAAGCGAGCTCTGGGATATGGCACTCCAGTCAAGGGAGCCGAGCGTCAGGTGGCAGCTGGACAAACCCTGGGCACAGACGGAGACAGACCAGGGAAGCTTCCCAAGGTCTGGCCGCCAGAATGCCCAGAGCTCTGGAAACACAACCGGGCTCTACCCTGGGTCCCTGCAGCCTTGCTCCCAACCAAAATTTGGTGTATGGACTGGGGTCCTGTCTGACACCACCCTGAAACACAACCCAGACCCGGAAACCCAACCCCACTCTGCCTCAGCCCCCTCCAGGGACCTCCTTTAGACGCCAGCCCCATCCTGATGGACCTCAGATTGGAGGCTCCCGGCTGACCATTGCGCCAAGCTCGACTCAGACATGCAACGGCCCACCCTCACCGCCTCGGGATGTCAACAGGCCTCTCCAAACAGGCATGGCTTCCTCCCTCCACCGGTCCGCATGCCCCCATCAACCGTCCCCCTCACTACCAAGCTTTCAACAGCTCCGAAAATGGTACCTCCAGGTACATAGACACAAAACCTACGGCACATCCTGGCTCTCAGACCCCCAAGGTATCAGCAGATCCTCTCAGCTCTGCCACCTACATGTCTCCGAGCTTTCCACCTTCCCATCTCTGTCCCCCACACAAGCAGCAGGCATCTCCCCTCCCTCCTGAGAGCCTGCTGCCACAGGGCCAGCTGGAAAGATGTCTCGCACACATACGCAACCAGGCAATTCCTCAGCGTAAAATCTGCCCATGGTCTGGGCCTGCACCATGAAACCCCCCGGGCCCCCCCTGCAGCCCTGCCCAGAGCCCGCCCACCTCTCCAAGGGCGGCTTCAGCCTCTTCCCTTGCTCACATATCCCCGGCCTCATGGCCCAGTTCTGTTCCCCAATTCCACCAAGCCAACTCCCGTGTCAGGGCCGCAGCCACTGCTCCTTGCTGCTGGGAATGCTGTCACCCCCATCCTTACGTGGCTCCCTGCTTCTCCCCATTCACGTCTACAGCTAAATACCCCTCTCAGCAGAGCCTGCGCTGGCCACCCCAGCTAATACAGCTCCCTCCTTAATCACTGCCTGGCCATCCTTATCGTTTTCCCAACATGTCTCTGCAGAGATTATCGTGTTGTTTCGTTTTGTTTTATTGGCTTCCATGTCCCCCGTCGTCCTCCCCTCGCTAGAATCAAGGCTCCCCGAGGGCAGGACGCTGACCCCTTGTCTGGACAGCATCCCCTGGCATCCAGGGCAGCGCCTGCTCCATTTCCAGCGGTTACTAAGCACCTGCTGACCCAGTGCCTAAATGCTCGGCTTTCTCCTCTGCAAAAGTGGGTTAGCGGTGCCTAGCCATCCTCTGTGGCCTAGAGAGCAGCCACAGAAGCATTTTAAAAACACCCAGCAATGAAACGAGTGTGTGGAACAGGAGTTGCATGATGTTCACGGGCAGGTCACCCACTTGCGATGGCTCTGAAAGCTCCACTGAGCTGCTGAAGGGCAGCTTGGGAAATGTCCTTTCTCAGAACCCAGCCCAATCCAGCACCTCGCGGGAAACTCAGTACCCAGGCACTGCCAGGGGTCGGGGGAAAGCTGGGACTCCTGGGCACCCACTCTGTGCGGGCACGGGCGAGCAAGCTTCCTCCTGGGGGACGTGGAATCTCCTTCTTGGTCACCACCGTACCCCAGAGCTCAGCACAAGGTCTCATGCTTTGTGGGGACAACAGAAGGGCCCCCCACACTGTGCTGAGCCCCAGATGCTCCACTCACCATGAGCTTCTCACCCTTGGGGCGCCGCCCAGATCTTGGCACCTAGCGGGCTCTCAATGACACCTGCTTGTCCCAACAGGGTCCTTCCATTCTCAACCCCGCCACTCCATGTATCTCAGTTCCCCTGACACTGTGCTCCTGACACTATAGACGAAATCCTTTATTTTTTGGGGTGGGGGCTGTCCCGAACATCACAGGATGTTCAGCAGTGCCCCTGGCTCCTCCCATTAGATGACAGTAGTAAGGGGGGGGTAACAACCAAAACTGTGGGGACACACAGAATCACCCCTATTGAGAGCCACAGGTAAGAACCACCGACTTTCTAAACCAGAGCTTCCAGACTGGCTTGATCCCAGAATCATTTGGGGGGATTAGTTAAAAATACAGATTCCAGGAGGCTGAGGAGCAGGCCTGGGTGGGGCCCCCAAAGCTGTTTGTAATGTGCCCCCAAGGGGGAGGCACAATGTGCCCCAAGGGGCACAATACAAACAGCTTTGGGGGCCCCACCCAGGAGTCTTACCAAGGGGCTAGTCTAGAAACAAGGGCCTGTCCTCCCCCTCCAGCGTTCAGCCTGCAGGTCACCAACTGTACACGAGAGCCACTGTGCAGGGCCACCCCCTGGCCTCCTCTCCAGGAGACCCAAGCCCCCTCCCTCTGCAGCTCCCCTTCCCTGGGCCAGAGGGGGGCCCTTACCACTTTCCAGCTTCCTCCATCTCTCTCCTGAGATCCTGTTCCTTTAACTGCAGCTGGACCTGCTCCAGGACCAGGTGTCAGCCTGCAGGGGCCCTGGCCACTCCTACCCAGCACAGGTGGGGACCCGCTCTAGGGAACACGCGTGGAACTCTCACTGGGTGGCGAGCGCTGCTTATGTGATTCCAACTATTGCCCCACCACTCAATATCGGATCGCCCCCATCTTACGAATGTGGAAACTGAGGCACAGCAAAGCAAGTGCTATGCGCTCTGTTCAGACAGCGAGCAGGGAAGGTTTCAGACCCCGGACGCCGACCCCAAGGCCAGCGCTCCGGACCACCGCGCGCACTGCCCTTGTTTGGGACCAGAGTCGCCCGCCTTGGCTGCAGGGACAGCCCGCGCCAGAATGCGCCCACCTCTGTGCTGAGGGCCCAGCGAGCATCCTGGCCACCTTGCAGCGGCCAAGGGCAGGTCTCCTGGCGGGGCTATCTCCAGCCCCGCGCCCCCTCCCCGAGGCATCGCTTACCTTGCGAAGGGCCTCGGGCGGAGGCCGCAGCGTCCCGGGCCCCGAAGGCGCGCAGCAGCGAGCGCACCGGCGCGGGCCAGAGGGCGCGCCCCCCGCTCCGGCCGCGCATCCCGCCGGAGGGCCGCTCAGGGCTGCGTGTGCCGGGCCGCCCTGCGCCGCGCAGAGCCTGGGGCTGCGGAGGCGCTGGAGAGGCGGGGGCGTGGGGCCCGGGGCTGCGGGCGGCGCGGGCCGGGAGGGGCGGGGCGGGGGCGGGGGCGGGGCCGCCACGCGAGGCCGGCCCCTCCGCAGGGCGGGGGCGCCAAGGGACGCCGCTGTGACCTTGATCTTCCCTGGACCCGGCCCGGCGCCGCAGCCCCGCAGCCCCGCATGCGGGACTTCAGTGTAAGGGGCGCCCTGAAACGTTAAAGCGACAGCGGGGCCAGAGGGAAGCCTCGGGGTAATTACGCTGTAAAGAGACTGACGAGTTAGAGCCATTGTGGGACTCTGGGCGAGGCGCTTGACCTCGCTGAGCCTCAGTGTTCTCGGGTGTAAAATGGGCTTGGGGACGGTGACAGGAGTTGACAGTGAGCCTGGAACTGCGCGGGGCCTGCTGTCCTGGCGCGGGAGCCTCCTTGGCTGCCTTTACGGTTCAGGAACCATTGCTGCATTCTCATAAACCAGTGATATATATTTTTACCTTCTTTAAAAATAAAACAGAAATATTCAGCTTCCTGAGCACTGCATGCGGGACACTGGTAGCCACCAAGCAGCTCAAGAAGTAGGTCTGTGCCAGCCCCACCCCCAAGTCCACGGAGGGTGCTCCCTCCGCCCACAGCGCCTGGTGGGTCTTCAGTCTGGGGAGGGCCCGGCAGCCTCTGCTGACCTTGAGGCAGGATCTCTGGCCTGAGAAGGGCTCAGCCGGCATCAAGGTCATCAGCGAGGTCCCGGTAACCATCACACTGACCGGGGCACAGAGCCCCAAAGGGTCAGCACCCTCCCCCCATCTGTGAGAGCTTCTCAGAGGCAGCTCTGCTCCCGGTCCCAGTGGTCCTCCAGTTCACATCCCAGCAACTCCACCAGCAGGTGTGATCACCTTGTCCATTTACAGATGAAGACGCAGAGGTGACAAAAAGGAGGGAATTGTCCACAGCCACATGGCGGCTGCGTGCAGTGCTGGCACTTGGATGTAGACGGGCTTCCTACCCACCTGCCTCCTCCCCGGGGTACAGCCCCCCTGCTTCCAGCATCTCCCGCCAGACCTCATCTTCGGAACTTTGCACCAATAGTACCAACAATTGCTAATGGCTAACACTAGGTGGCACTGTGCTAAGCGCAGCTTCCTGTAATCTTGCTGACAAGATGAGCTGGGTGCAATTATCCCCACTTCACCGATGAGAAAATACGGGCTGGGGGAGAGCAGGGACTTTGTCACGTGCATTGCTTCATCTCAGCTTCATCTTATTTCCGCCTCCATCAGCTCTCATGGGAGGCACTATGATCGTCCCCCACTTTTTAAAGGAGGAAACTGCGACTCAGATGAAGTAACTTGCCCTAGGAAATCAGGAAGGGGAACAGTGGGGACTCAAACCCCAGTCATGTCTCTGTGCCTTTGCTCTCTGCCCAGCCCCGTGGGCATGTCGTGGGGAACCTCTTCGCATCCTTCCAGACCCAGTTTAGGCAGTGCCTCTGTTCTGAAGCCTGTCCTTCAGCCTCCCTGCTTCTACGCCCCACTCATTTGGCTTTCCCTGGTCTATGCCCCAGTATTGTGCACACTTTCCATTAGGCAAGCACCATGTCACAGTGCAGTCATGTGCCCACACGTCTGCCCTGTGACCCACTGGGCTGGAGTTTTAGGGAACAGGCATTGACCCTGGTCACTGCCTTCCCAGGCCCACCATCATGGAACACCTGTTGTGCAAGTTCTGTCACCCGTTGCTGGTAACAAAAGTTCCATTTTCCTCTGAGCAGCTCCCTCCCCAATGCTGGTGGAGCTGTGGCCCCTCCCTAATGCCAGGGGGGGCTCCTGACCCAGTCTGACCCATCAGCACTGTCCATCCCTCTGTTTTCAATGACTGCTTTAGGAAAGGTGGTCCATGGAGGCACACACAGATGTTGGTTCATGGTAGACGTTCAATAAATAAAGGTTAAAAAGTTACCACAAGGATGAGGGGTTTTACTTGGAGCAATGAATCTGTTTGGGAACTAGATAGAAATGCCACTGAATTGCTAACTTCAGAAATGTGAATTTCACCTCAATAAATTATTGAAGGAAAAAAAAGCAATCTCTCTTTTTGAAAAAGGCACCACAAAGTGACTCAGAGTGGCTGGGATGATGAAAAAAAGATGAAATCTGGAGAAGGCACACTGAGCAATCGTGTGTGTGTGTGTGTGTGTGTGTGTGTGTGTGCGCGCGGGAGCACATGTGTTCCTTTCCTGGCAGTCCCATAGGTAATCTGTTTTCCCTCTAGAAAGTTAATGACAGAGACTTTTGATGTCCAAACCCAAGTCAGAAGAAAATCAAAGTATGCCCTGCAGTGGTCTGGGACTAAAATGATTAATTTCTTTTAAGTCTTTTGTTTTATCATAAAAATCCATGAGACTTTTGCATTCTCTCCACACACATGAAATTTCCCTCCAAATCTCCCAGTGAGGCTGACGCTGGAGGAACTGGCACTCCGTCCCCCTGGCAGTCCCTGGGTGACAAAGGGACGAGGAGCCCAGCACTGTCACCCAGCTGGAGGTGACTTCTTGAAGAGCAGTCTGTGTCTCTCCCCATCCTGTGTTTCTCTCTCTTTGCACCATCCTTATCTCTCTGAGTCATCATGAACCCCCTGTACTCACGTGTCTTCTGAATTTTGTGAATCACTCTAAACAGCCCCAAACCTTCTTGATTCTAACAGCAAATACATACACAGACAGAGATGGTGGCCGTTTCTGGGGCACCTCCTGTGGCTGCGTGCTGGCCCTATGCCCTCTCTCACGTACTCCTCACTCCCTCACTTCTCAGTATCTCATAGAGCTGAACAGAAGGTCAAGGTCGCCGAAGAGGTCACAAAGTTTTCAAGGCCAGACTGCTCTGGGGTGAGCTTGGCCCCCAGCTGATAGACTCTCTACTCCTCTCTTTTTCATCCAAGTGCTGATTCAGGATAACAGTCTGAGCCTGCCACAGTCCCCTTGGGAAGTTTTGGGGTAAGCACTGTGGATAAGCTCTGCTGGCAGCATTGGGAAGAAACTCTCAGAAACCATATCATTTCCAGGAATCTGAGACTCAGGGGGGGGTGGTCCTGTCGCCCTCTAGTGGCCACTAAGAAGCATGCAGTCAGATTGTACAGCGTTCCCCAATTCCTGAGGGCACCACTTAAGGGGTATCTGATGTTGACTGGTGGGGCTGGAAAGAGCCTACAGCTGTGGCATGCACGCACTGGGTCCCTTTGGGTTCTCTAAAATTCACTCAATTTGGCATTCTAGTCAACATGTGTCCATGTACAATCAACGTTTCCTTCCCTCTTCCATTGTCTGCTGTATTTTAGGTATGAGCTTAAACCTTCTAAAACGGCTGCAGGTTTCGGATACATACCACTCCTAGGTACATACCTGAGCAGGGTGGAAACATTCGCCCCTAGAAAAGCTTGCCATTGCTCACAGCTGCATGAATCACAATCACCCAAAAGTGGGAACAACCCCAACGCCCACCACCTGACGGCTGGATAAGTACAGTGCAGTCCCTCCGTACAGTGGAATATTATGTGGCAATAAAAAGGACCGCATACGGATGGATGCTCCATCACAGACGGAGTCTGACAACACTGCACAGTGAGAGAAGCCAGTCACAGAGCCAAGTGCAGCACGCCATTTAGGGAAAAGGTCCAGAATACGTGGGTCTCTCTGCCTCTCCTCTTGTCTCTCCATCTCTCCATCTCTGTTCCAGCCCCCCCATCTCCCTCAGAGTCTGTACCCCTCTTCCCTGCCGCTGATGCAGTCAGAAGTCTCCTCCACAACCCTGTCCCCTCTCCATGCCACCCTCCCGCCCCGCGCCCCTGGTGGGAGGGGTCTCTGATGGGTGTGGATGGATGAAACAGTGGGCCCTCTGGGCGTCTCCCCCCCAGTTTCCTTGGGCCCCTCTTCAGCCTTGTTTCTCCTCCTTCTTCCCCTGACAGGAAGACACCCAGGCTGGGGTTTGGGGTGAGCAGCAGGCATGGGGACACTTTTTCCAGATTTTCCTCTAAACTTGGAATTCAGCAATGTCCACCAAGTCCACTGCCGACTGGAGTGTGCCCCAACAAGGACTTGTTCCTCCTTATCCTCCAAATGTCCCCCCAGAAAGCCTCCAGCAGCCGGTGAAACGCCCCCCTGGCTTCTGTGCCATTGCCTGGTGGGTGCCCTCCCTGGGACTGAGCCTGCTCTGTCTCTGGGGCTCAGACGTGCCATCGCTCCTCTTCTTAACTCCTCCAGACTCCAGATGGCCCCCCAGAAGCAGAGCCAGAGGGAGGGGGACCCAGGAACTGGAGGAGGGAGGTAGGGAGGGAGGATAGCCCCGTCTCATCATCACACCCCGTACCCTACAGGCCGAATGAGGACAGTGAGCAGATCATTTATTCTACAAGCCCGACACTGGCGAGAGCAAAAGGGGGGCGCTATCTTAATGACGTCTAGGCCACAGACGTACCGGGGACCGTCCCGGGCAAACTAGGACGCGGGACCACACTATGTATAAAGGACTCCCCTAGGGTCCCTCAGGAGGCAGGCAAGGAAAAGGACATACTGCCACCTCCTGTCTCCCGCTGGTCAAAGATTTACACCAGTGGCCTTGCCTCCTGCACGTGGGCACAGAGCAGGGCCCACGGGAATTCCTGGGATCTACAGGGAGGGCTGGGCAGCGGAGAAGTGGGGTGCTGGACCCCTCGGAACTGCTGAGGGAGGGGGAAGATGGTGAGGCGGAGAAAGACAATAACATTTACAGAAACCGGAGAAACAACAACAGAAAACGATAGCATCTGGATTACTTGTGTTATACTTCGCCCAGATGTTTTTCTTCTTACGGTTGGGAAGCTGTGAACCCTGTCAGGCTGCCCTCTAGTGGCCATTGGAAGGGTTGCAGAAACCTATCCGGTTGCCCTCTAGTGGCCATTGTCAGGGCTGTAACAGAACGTCTCAATTTTTCCCCAAAGAAGAAATTTTGTGACCCGCAGATCCTGAGACATAAAACCCAGGGGTGCAACAAATATATTTCCAAAAATTGCTTTATCTTATAAGTTTTACATTAATTCCATACGTTAATTCAGCATATACCCATGTTCGTTTTCATATAAAACACTGTGGGTCTTTTGTTGTTCTGTTTGAATGAAACCCTCCCTGTTGGGCCTGTGGTCCCTCAGGGCCCTGTGGATGCCTCTAATTCCTGTCCCTTCTCTACTAAGCTGAGAGGTCTTCATCGTGCAGGGTTGCCAGAGCAACCTCAGAGCACTCAGTGAAACGTGAACTTCTGATAATCAAGAAATAATTTCTCAGATAAGGATGTTCCAAATATCGCCTGGGGTAAGCATAGGGAGAAAACATTTCAAATCCCACAGGACCATCGTCTGCCCCCAGCTTGGACTCCAAGC
The DNA here is from genome assembly GCF_004115265.2 of Rhinolophus ferrumequinum. Taxonomy (NCBI): domain Eukaryota; kingdom Metazoa; phylum Chordata; class Mammalia; order Chiroptera; family Rhinolophidae; genus Rhinolophus; species Rhinolophus ferrumequinum. Next base: position 2,939,111 of record NC_046306.1, read on the forward strand.
TGGTCCAATGGGCCCTGGGCCACTTGTGCGGGTTTGCTTGCAGAGTCTCTGTGTCGTCTTGGGATGGCTCTTTCTGAGGGTTCCTAGGGGCACCAGACTAGCACAAGCCAGGGTCCCTGGAGGGTGGACCGCAGCCAGGATCCCCAAGTGCCTGGGTAAAGCCAAGTAAGAAGTAAAGTGTGGGTGTGTAGGGACGGCAGGTGTGCACTGACCACACCCACCCAGTGAGGATGTCCTCGTCAGTGCCCACCTTCCCAGTGCCACAGCTACACAGCAAGAGGTGATGGCAGTAACACAAATGCCACCTGTTCTGCACACAGGTAAATCAGGCCTATGCGGTTGTCCATCACCACCTGGCGGCCGGTCACTGAGTCTCGTTGGTCTGAAGGAAAGTCTGAGTCCTGTTTAGCCAGGCTGGGACAATGGGAGTGGGGACGAGAGACTTCATTCTGGGATGACAGCTCTATAATATTTACATTTGCCTCTGCTCACCAGGCCAGGGTGCCTCGTGCCAGGCACGGCACAGGCTTCTGTGAGAGGGAAGGTGACCGCTCCCACCCCCTCCTGCTCTGCCATCCTCTTGAAATGCGGCAACCTCTTTCCTGGGGAGCCACTGCCCTGCTATCCCACCTAAACCTTTTGGCCTCGATTGTCTAAACCAGGGAGAGAAGTCATGTCCTCTGTGCAATTGACATATCCCTTAATATCACCCACTTGTGGACTTCAGGGACAGTCACTGTGCCTGTGATTGGGTGCCATGCGGCCACCCCCTGTCTCTCTCTTTCTTTCTTTTTTTTTTTTAATTTTTATTTTTTTAATTAGTTTCAGGTGCACAAGACAAAGCAATGCTTAGACGTTTATCTTTTATATCCCTCACACTGTGTGAACCCTCCTGCCCCCATCCACTATCCCTCTGACATCGCACACAGCCATTACATTTCCACTGTCTCTATTCCTAATGCTGTACTCCACTTCTTGTAAGTATATAAATACATATGTATACATATATATATATATATATATAAAATTATAGTTGTCATTCATTATTGTTCAGCTTCAGGTGTACAGTGCAGTGATCAGACATCTACATCATCCCTGAGGTGGTCTCCCAAATGGGACACGTGTCCATCGGACACCCTACAAAATCTTTACAACATTACTGATTATGTTCCCCAACACCACCTGTTTCTTGTAGGTCAGGAAAAGACATCAGCCAACTTACTAACGACTTGTCAATCTCGGGTACGTGTTGTCACTGGCTGTGACAGTGATGACATCTGGCACTGCAGGGGCATTTAGCCTGGGACGGTCTCGTGCCAGTTTCCATGTCCCAGTGGCTTTTTTGATAAGCCAGACTGGCTGTTAAGCAGTGACAGGGGTCATAACATTCCTGTGTGCTAGGTCCTGAGGTAACAAATGTTCCCTTTGCATCTGGCGTACTGTACCACTTTTGATGACCAGTCCACTGGCCCTTGGGTAACTTAGGTGGTCGGGCGGGAGTGATGCACCCCACTGTTATGACTCCAATTCTCTGTTGAGGATCATACCCCTTCAACCAGCAGTGACATTCTGTGCCCAAAGCAGCCAAACTCTCAGTGCCTATGAGGCATTCAGCTGTGGGACCCACGAGCACCAGCACCCAAAGTGGCCCAAAGGCTCTTCCCACAGGCGTATCAGCACCTGTCTGTCATGAGTCAGCACGTTTGCCTCCAAACTCCGGTGTCATCCACTTAATCCTACCCTCATGAGGACCTGGAAATATTGTCATGACACAAGAGCACCAGAGTCTGAATTTTCCTGTTACCCCCTCTATCCTGACAAAAGTAAAGGGCCGCTGGTACCAGGTGGGGACCTGGAGACCCTGGTCCTATCTCTAACTGTGCCATTATGCCCGAGACATTTGGGTCCTCATTGTCCCTTCACCAGACACACAAAGCAGGCTGCTGGAGACTTCCCTGGCTCTTGTCCATAGCTGCCCTTTAGTTTCTGTATTTCATTCTTAGAGAAGGATCTCATTTCAACAGCTTGATTTTCAGCAAGGCTGTCAGTGGTTTTGTGTTGAGTGACAAGAGATCTTGTGGTGGCAGGAAAGTGACCCGCCCAGGAGGAGCTCCCTGCATGAGGTCTCTCACTTCCCTCGGACATTGTCTGTGACGCTGGGACACCATGGAGCATCCCCGTGGCCAGAGAGCACATCAGCCCAACACCACCTGGGACAGTGGGCTGAGGGGGCCCTGCGTTTCCACCAAGCCAAGCTGTGCCCTGTTGGGGACCCTGCTTGCTGCACCAAACTTTCCAGCGAGTGGCATCTCTTCTCTGTCACCAGGAACAAAAGCAATTTGAACTACTTCTGCCCTTGCATTTTGGTGTTGACGTCATCAAGGAAAAGACAATGCAGTGACGTGCTAAATGGGACAAGCTTTTGTCACAGAGAGGAGACACAGCAAGGGCAGCTTCAGCAGGGGGGTCAGTCCTCACAGCCAGCAGTTTGCACCCGGAAGCCACCTCTGGGCCACTGGCCTGCATGCACCCCTCTGTGCCATGTCAGAAGCACCCCGTCCTCTGCAGGGACAGGCATAGCAGTGGCTTGGCAGGAGCCGCAGGACATACACACCTGAGCAGACAGAGGAGTACGTGCTGAGTGACACAGGGAAAGACACTGCTGCATGAGGACAAGTCGGGCCATGCTGCAAGGACTCTACCTCCTGGGAACACAGTGCTCCAGACCCAACGCCCCTCCTTCTGTGGCTGAGTGGGGGTCAAATAACCGCACACATGAGACAGCCTTTCGCTTAATTACCTTAGGATCCAGAATCCCACCTCTGGATATGAACCCAAAGAATGGAGAACGGGGTCTCGAAGAGGTATTGGCACGCCCATGTTCATGGCAGCATAATTCATAAGAGACAAAAAGCAGAAGCAACTCAAACGTCCATCAATGGGTTACTGGATAAAAAAGATGTGGTGTATGCATAGAGCGGAGTGTTTTCAGCCTATGAAAGAAGGAAGCAAGCGCTGGGATAAGCTACATCATGGAGGAACCGTGAGGACACGACGCTCGGTGAAACAAGTCAGTCACACAAGACAACTACTGCTTGATGCCACACTCGGCTTGTGGAAAGGAGTCAGACTCTTAGCACATTCAATGGTGGTTGCCAGGGGCTGGAGTTCAAAGGGCACCGAGTTCCAGTTTTGCCAGGAGAAAGAGTTCTGGAGATTGTTGTACCACAAGGTACGTAGTTAACATGACTGAACTGTGCGCTTAACAAATGGTGAGGATGGTAAATTTTATGTTACGTGTTTTTATCACAATAAAAAAAGCAGTACCTCTGTTTATTTGTCCTAAAACCTCTGCTTTCTGACCTCAGGGTATGACCTGCTCCTTTTGTGAGCGAAGGCTGGCAGAATACCGCCTCCCACAGACGCCCCTTCCTACTCCTGAGAACCCAGGAGGACATTAGGTGACATGCAAAGGAGAACTCAAGTCGTGGGTGGCATTAAAATGGTCAATCAGGGGACGGCCGGATGGCTCAGGTGGTTAGAGCGCGGTGCTCTTAACAACAGGGTCGCCGGTTCGATCCCCACACATGGGTCACTGTGAGCTGCGCCCTCCAAACTAGATTGAAACAACTACTTGACGTGGAGCTGATGGGTCCTGAAGAGACACACTTAAATAAATAAAAGTTTTTAAAAATGGCCAATCAGACCAGGTTAAATGAGGAGAGCGTCCTGGAGTACATGGAGTAGCTCGGTGTAATCACAAGGGTCCTTAACATTGGAAGAGGGAAGCTGAAGAGGGGGTCGGAGGGGTGCGATGTGTCCCTCCACATCCATATGATGAAGCCCTAGCTCCCAAGATGACCGTGTGTGGCTAGAGGGACTTTAGGAGGTAATTAAGGTGAAATGAGGTCATAGGTTGGCACCCCAGTGTGACCGTACTGTGGCTTTATAAGAGGAAGGGAGGGAGGTCTCACTCTCTCCACCACGTCAGGACAAGCGGAAAGGCAACCACTTGTATCCAGGAAGACAGGTCTCACCAGAAACCAACCCTGAGGACATCTTGGACTTGAACTCCCAGCCCCCCCCCCGCCCCCCCCAGTAGGTGAGAGAAAATGAATGTCTCCTATTTAAGCACCCCCATCTATGTTTTATTATTCCAGCCTGAGCTGAATGAGATGAGGAAGGGTGGAGGAAGGTGGAGGAAGGGGCCAGGAACCAACGACTGGAGAGAACAAAGAAACAGACTCTCCTGGAGACCCTCCTGAGGCACACAGCCCCAGCCACCTTGATGGTGGCCCAGAGAGACCCGTGTCAGATCCGCAGCCTAGAGAACTATACGGTGATAGCCTTGTGTTGTTTTAAGCCACTAACTTTGTGGTTATTGGTTACAGCAGTGATAGGAAATGAAAACATACACCAAGATTGAATGAAAAGGTCTACACCCATTCCATCTCTCAGTTTTTCTGCAAAACAGCAGTTCTCAAACATTTTGGTCTTCTGAGCTCTTTGCACGCTTGAAAAATGTTGAGGACCCCAAAGAGCTTTGGTTTAGGCAGAGTAGATTCGCAGGGAGGGAGTAAAGAGAGAATTACTGAATTTGATGTAAAAATGTATGATTTAAAGTACTCATGTATTACTTTTTAAAGAATACTAATAGACCCAACACATTGCTGGTGAGACTATAAACGGTGCAGCCACCTTGTAAACCAGTATGACAGCACCTTACGCAGTTCAACATACATTGATCACAGACCCAGCAATTCCATTCCTAGGTGTTTATCTAAGAGAAATTAAAACAGACATACTTGCAACCAAGAACGTGTATTATCCATAATCAGCACGGTTCATAATAGCCCCACAGCAAAAGAAGCCCGAGTCTCCAGCAATGGGTGGAGGAGTAAACAAATTGGGGCACAGCGACACCAACTCAGCAATAAAAATGCACAAAATATCCATCCAGACACTGACATGAATGAATCCCAAAGATACGTATCCCTCGTATCTCTAATATACGGCGAAGTCCTAAGGTCTGGGAGGATTCCAGCAAAACATGGAGTTTAAGAAACAACATAAAGATACAAATAGAAAATCCGCAGGAAAAGAAAGGCAAATGGTCCTTAGTCCTATGAAAAGATATTCGGCCTCATTTATAATTGAACTACGAATTAAAATTGCACTGAGATATTGTCACTTAAGAAACTGGAAGAAGTTTGGAGCACACCCTGTTGGTCACATGATGGAGAAAGGGACACCCTAACATTGCTGGTGGGCATTCGAGTCCCCAGGAGAGGGGAGGGTGGCAGGTGTAGGACGAATCCAAGTGTGTTTACCCTTTGACCTTTGACCTATGGATCATACTTCCAGGACGTGTCCCAGAGAAACACGGGAAAAGATATCAAAAGAGGCATGCAAAAGGGACAATAAATATATCCTCATATATATTTACCTTATCAAAATAAAATACTGGGAATACAGCCACTCCAAAACACAATTGGGGCCTTCAGAAGAAAGCAACCACTTGCTGGCAGAATAACATCGCACCCCCAACCCCCACCAAAATGTCCCTGTTCTAATCTGAGGAAGTATGTCACATGACAAAGGAGAATTAAGCCTTAAAATAGGAAGATGATTCTGGATTATCAGGTGGGCCTAATGTCATCACAGGGGTCCTTTAAAGCGGAAGATGGAGCCTGAGGAAGAGGCAGAGTGATGAGATGTGAGAAGATTACACTGGTCACTGCCAGCTTTGGAGCTGGAGGAGGGGGCCACGAGCCAAGGAGTGCGGGCGGCCTCTAGAAGCTGGAAACGGCGGGAAACGGGATCCCCATGCCGCAGGTTCCAGGGGGAAGGCAGCCCAGCTAACTCTTGGACTTTAGCTCGGGGAGACCTGTTTCACGTTTCTGTCCTTCAGACTCATAAGGTAATAAATGTATTGCTGAAGCCACTAGGTTTTCGGTCATTTGCTACCACAGCAGCCACCAGGAAACCAACACTGATGTCAACAGGTCTCATGGGAGAGGCCATACCTGACTGGGTGGCAATGGCTTCCTGGAGCCCAGTCCTGAAGGTTGCAAGGCTCCATCCATCCTGGGTGAAGACGTTCATGTCTGGGTCAGGTTTCTATGCTGAACAATAAATTACCACATGTTTAAACAACCCCCACTCCTTGTCTCACAGAACCATGGTCAGGAGTGGGGCTTAGCTGGCTCTCTGCTTGGGGTCTCAGAGCCTGCCACAGGGTGGGGCTGGGCTGGGGTCCCCACTGAAGGCTCCCCACTTCCAAGCTCACTGATGAGGCTGCCGGCACAACTCATGTGACAAGGGCTCTCGTTCCTCACTGGTCCTGACCGGTCATCAGCCCTCAGGTCCTTGAGCCACATGCAGTTCCCTGCCACGGGGCCAGCTCCAAAAGCAGTTCCCAGCTAGGCTGTTCGCTTCTTCCAAGCCAACAGGAGAGTCTGTCTCCAGTGGACCGAGATGGAGTCTTATACAATGCGACCCACTCAAGAGAGTGACGGCCCATTATGTTTGTCAGTGTCTGTTGGCTAGAATCAAGTCACAGGTGCCACCGGCATTTGTGCTGACTTGTGTCATCGGGTCAGACCAGATGTGAGAGTGGACACCAAAGACGTCACACAACGTTGGAAGGGAACTGGGCAGTTAGGGAGATGCGTGGAGGCGTGAGCCTGCCCACTGCCCGGGAAACGGCTTAGCGATGGCCAACAAGGCCAACGAAGGGAGGGACGGCAGGGAAGGGCGTCCATCAACAGGCCCCATCTGAGTGGCCATACACTGTCCTGTCCATTAGGTAGTGAAACAATAACAACAATGATAAGAAAAAGACACTAAAAGCAACAATACTGATCTGGGGGCAGGGGGGGTGGTCCTAAGCTTTGTTTAATTGTTTTCTTTTTATCTCCTTGAATTTGTAGCTCTGTGTTTCTTAATAGGTGTCTGCAGACCCTTGGAAATGCAGCCTGTGGCAATTCCAGAAGGAATTTTTTTAAATTTATATTTTACCCAATTCAAAACTACTGGTCTTCCACACAGTGGAAAAAAAAATCACAAAGACTACTTCATAGTCTAAAACTTTAAGGTTTAAAGTTAAAATTACTTTGAGTCTCTAACGCATTTCCTCCGAAGTTTTGCTAAAAGCTCAGGAGACTAAGGGCCCTCCCAAGGGAACCTGAGGCCCCTTAGGGCTCAGCCTTTCCAGGCTTCTTGCTTTCTCCTAAGAGGGCCTTCACGATTTCTCTTTAAAAAGAACATTCACAATTTTTCTTACAAAATGCCTTAAGATGTATGCTCTACCAAACAGTGCGACTGCATTTGCTGCAACACTGAAACTATCTACTTTCTGCGTTTCAGTGAAGAGTGGGGCAGCATGGCAATATCTCAGAGCACTCTGCAGGTTGTGGTGTTTGGGACCATTCCATAACCTCCTGCTGCCAGTCTCCCCATCTGTCAAACTGCTGCCGTGAGGAGGACCACACACAGAATGCTTTCCACACTGGCTGGGGAAATTCCAGCCAAGGTCATCCAGTGAGACCCGGTGCTGCCGTGGAATGGCGCCGTAAGCGTGTCCTGGCGTTATGGTCCTCCAGGGGGCGCCACCACTTCCACCCCGTGACCTCACCCAAACTCGTGACGTGCAGGGACCCCTGGGCTGGGCTGGAGGCAGACTCTGGGCTCCACAGTGAGAGTGGAGAGAGCGACGGCTGGGTGGGCAGAGCACGCATGAGCCTCAGGACTGGACTCCCCTCTGCCCGCGCAAACACGCTTTCCCTTTCGCTCCCCTTTCTCACCTTGTTAAGTCCTGCAATGTTGCTTGATATTATCTTCCCACGTAGGCCCTCGCTATCCATGTTTAGGAGAAGGCGCAGATAAAAAATAAATTGGAATTACCATGGAACTCGAGAAGACTATGGGACTGCCTGTGTTAAGGGTCTCCTACCTGTGTACCAAGCTCAATGTCAAGCGTCTCCGCTTTCCACCACACTCCCAGGGCAGACGGCAGCTAGCAAAACCTGTCCCCCTTTCACAAAGCTGACCACTGAGGCTCAGAAAAGCCACATAATCTACCAACACCACACAGCTACTGAGCAGCGGACGTGTCATTCATTCATTCACTCATTCATTCATTCATTCACGCATTCAATCAGTCCACTCACTCGTGTGGACTGCAGATTTCCAGGGAGCACCCACCATGTGTGGCTGCAGGAGCTGGAGATGCAGCTGAGAACAAAACACACAGTCCCAGCCTCATGGAGCTCGCATCCCAGTTGGGAAGACAATCACACAAATTTAGAGAAAGCAAAGAAAGAACCACTTTTTTTAGTATCAGGCAAAGTGGCCTGACATTGAAGGGCTTCCTTGATGGAAGGACCCCTGAGCTGAGATCTGAAAGAGAAGATGGACGAGGGGATCACAGGGCACTCTGAGTTTTCAGCTCAGGGCCGCATGTCTGTTCCTGTTATTGCTGAGTGTACTCCCACTGTCCCACTGCATGCTCTTCCATTTACCATGGTCTCAAGATATCGATCATTTTGTAGATTACCCATTTGGAGTTGAACGTGACACTCTCGTGTGGCTTTCTATAGCCTCAGCAGAAACAGGTCTCCTTGGCATTGGGTGTTTTGAAAGTCTGCCTGGCTAACAGGAAAGAACAGCCAAGGCAGGGAATGGCATCCAGCTACTGGAACTGGAGAGGGAAATAACAGCGATAATATTAACAGTTACAATATAAACAGAAATGGTTCTGCTCTGGGCAGTAGTTTTGTTGCGACAGGATTGTCAGCCTCCAGAAGCAGTCTCACTGCCCTCTGGTGGGTGGTGCAGAGATTGCAGCCTCACTTTCCAGCTTCTCTGTCACCCCTGTAAGGACGGCACTCCCCCAGGTACCTTGCAGAGGTGGGGCCTCTGGGATCAAGGGCTTTGGTGCACTGCCTAAATGTCTGTGAATTATTTTGTTTCGTCTTTCCAAACCCACGGGAACTTCACGTTTTAGCTTCCATAACCTAGATATGTTTGTGATGTGCTCAGTAACTGCATTTTAAACTTTCTAATCCTAAGTTAGGAGCGTCAGGTGTGTCCTTTGGCCTCACACCATGCCAGCACATGCACAAGGGCCCTGAGCAATGGCAGCCTGAGAGGTCTGGGCTCCGAGCCCGTCTGCAGCCATCCTGCAAAGCAGTCACTCGTGCTCACTTAACAGCATGCACTGCGACCAGAGTCCTCTCCCAGGAATCACACAGGACATGCCCAACTCCTCCAGCAACGACACGGGACAACACCCACTGTCCTGTGCACTAGCCCCACCCTGGCCCCGCTTCCCCATGGCCCTGGGCTCATTTCCTGGGCTACCCCTTTCTTTCCTGCTCCAAACCACCGTCCGAGTCCTGCTACCCTAATTTCTGAGCCATTGTGAGCCCAAGATGCCCTTTTTGAAATGAATGGAGTACATGAATACACCTGTAACAATGGGGATTTGATTTAAACAAGGGCCCCCCCACCCCGTATGGAGGGCCCTTCAGGCCCCTTGTGAGGGACCGCACCCTCTCCCACTCCCATCTACCACAACGCAAAAGGGGAAGGTTTATCACTCTCATTTGATAGAGGCCATTATGGCCCCAAAAGATTAATTAATTTTCATACCACTCAGTTGAGATGACTCATTCTAGCCTTATCTGGGTGGAAAGACAGGTGTCATCAAGGTTTGGGTGATAAATTGTTTCCTCTGACTTGCTAACTGGGACCCACTGCTCCTGGCTATCGGGGGTGCATGGAGAAGGGCTGTGTCCTACGTCCAGACTCATGGGGAAAGGCAGTTGTAATGGAATAATGATTCTGGTCAAAGGCAAGGGAGGAGAGATGGGATCCAAATAGATCACCAACCATACTGGTTTGTCCAAGATTGGGGGATTTCCTGGGCAGGGTTGGCTGAATAAGGGCTCCCTAAAATGTCCACATACTGCTCTCTGGAATTTGTGAATCCGTTACCTGACACGGCACAGGGGACTTTGCCAGTGTGACTAAGTTAATGATCTTGAGATGGGGAGGCCACCCCGGATTACTCAGGTCGGCCCCATGGAATCGCAGAAGGTCCCGTAAGAAAGAGGGAGGTGGGAGGGTCTGAACCAGAGAGAGAGATGGGAGGATGCCATGCATGCCGCTGGCTTTGGAGATAGAGGGAGGGCCAGGAGCTGGGAATGAAGGGAGTTTCCAGAAGCTAGAAAAGGCAAGGGAGAAATTATCCCCAAAAGCTTCCAGAAGGAACGTAACCTGTCGACACTGGGATTTTAGCCCAGTGAGGCTGATTTGAGAAGCCCTGACCTCTGGAACTATAAGAGAATACATTCGTGCTGTTTTAAGTCACTACGTTTGTAATCTGTTACAGCAGCAAGAGGAAACCGATACACTGAGACATGAGACATTCTGTGGGACAAGCTGGTCACCCTAGAGCCCAGGGACCTTCGGTGAGTTGAGGTGCATTTGCAATGTCAGCCATCGTCCTCCTAGAGGCTCACGGGGGATGCTGGGCTCTGGCTCTGGAGCAGGAGAAGCCGGGTGCTAAAATGGTGACAACAATATCAAGGCTGAGGACAGGGCCAGCTCTGAAGAGCTGCCCTCCCTCCTCTCTGCTCCCTGAGCACACACAGCTCTCTCATGGATGCCTTGGGCCTTCGGACCCAGTGTTCCCCCCAGTGGCACTGGCACCCCTGTGGATGGGTGGATTTTCTGCAGGGAACAATGTGCCACAAGAAATTTAATGGTGGGTTTCTTTGCTGTGGGATCTTTTAAAAAGAGTTTTACAAAGCCTCTCTATTAGAGTGTTAATTCACAATGAAAACACTTCCATAGCCTGAGCTTCAGATTTGTAAATGGGTGCTCTCCAAACTGGTGTCTGTGGACTACTTGGGCCATCCGTGAGAATTAAGTTTCCTTAGGGTGCCATGTGCTCAGAAACACAGATGCAGCTTCTTGGGTTTCCCCAGGTGGCAACCCAGCATTTTGAGGCTGTGCTCTTCCACATTTCCTCCTTTACTTTCCTCGGGCCATCAGAGCTCACGGCGGCTGCCTGTGAGCTCTGGAGCCGGCAGGAACATGCTGGCAAATGCTTAACAATTAGCTTCCCAGAAATGAAAACGTGTGTACATTACATTGGTGTAGAATTAACCCCTGGTCCTTTACAGAATGTGAAGGAATTCACGAGAATCTACAAAGAAGGGAAGCAAGGAAAGGCTTACTGAAAGTCAGGCAGAGAGAAATACTGGCAAAGGAGTTTGCCAGGGTAGAGTCTGATAGACAGCTGCCAGTAAGAAGGAGTGCTGGGGTTTACAGTTTTCTGTGCGGGATGTAGGGTGCTTGTCTGCTTGCAGGGGGCTGCCGTTACAATTGTCTGCTCCTGGGAATTGGTCTGTTCCCATCGATGATGGATGTTTGTTAGTTTGCAGGGCTTTGCTGTTGCGATTGGAAACTGTTCTCTTCCCACCTATGACGGGTGTAAGGTGCCTGTCAGCTTGCAGGTGCAGTGCTGGCCAGGGATTCAGAGCCAGGCTTAATTTTTAAGCTTGTTCCTGCCAGCTCACAGGCTCAGTCCTGTTAACTCTTCACTTGTCTCATCATTCATTGTGCATGTCCAGATGTTTATGTTTGTTCTAAATTCCACTGGTGGGTAGCAAAAAATTCACACATAACAAGCTACAATACCCTCATGTAAATTCCATTCAACTGTAACTTCAGTATAAGTTGTATGTCTCGCAAAATCCATTGTAGCTTCTAAAAGTCTACTGCCAACAGCAGTCACGTTAGCGGGCTATGAATGAACGCTTGATTCAGATCCAACTCCGCAAAGAATTTGGCTCACCTCATTGACAGACAATTACAGTTTCCACCCGAGTGTTGGTTGATACTTTGATTTCTGTTAACTAGTGAAACGAAAGTGAAATAACAAAGACATATGTCAAAACTTCCCTCAGTCGACAGTGATGTGAATGACCTCCTTGCTGGATTAGATAATAGTTTTCAAATACTCACAGAATATTTCCCCAATGCCTTTGTGCTGTTCACAAGGGAACAGCTACAAACATGACACATATTTAAGGTTAATTTGCATTATTAACATTTCCCTGTCACTTTTCTAGACAATCAACAAAACAGTATAACCAGGACTGATTCCCACAGTGTAAATATTGCCATCACAGGTGATTTCAAGCTCCTGTTGTGAAACGGCTGAGCACAGAGTTGGGCAGAGACTGTGTCCCTCATGTACTATTACTGCCAATCAGACACAATAGACACTCATAACCCCAAGAACACAGGTAACAGCAAACTGTAGCTAAACAATTAGGAAGGGGTGGTTTTTAAGTACTCACTTGCTTCGTTTTTTATGTCATGTATTTAACTATAAGTTTGAACTTTTAATTTTTAATAATGTCAACAACAGCTTGCAAAATTCCTGAAAATTTATCCCTCAGCTCTGATGGGTCATTACTAGCTAGTTCTGATCCAAAATAGTCAGATATTTAAAGTGTCCTTTGTGATAACTTGCATATCTGTGTGTGTGTGTGTGTGTGTATGTGTTTCTGCCATGTAGTTACGTACTTAACATCTCGCACCTCGTATTTATCTTTTTTTTTTTTTTTTTTTTTTTTTTTGGTGAGAACGTTTAAATTCTACTCTCTTAGCATATTTCAGTTATGCAATACAGCGCCATCCAGGCTGGTCACCATGTTATAAATTAGATCCTCAAAGCTCATTCATCTCATAGTTGAAAGTTTGTGCCCTTTTACCAAGTTCTCCATATTTCACCCCCGAGCCTTTGTCAACCGTGTTCACCATTTCTTGATGAAATGCCTTGCATTCCACCAAAATACATTTAAGGTTTGTGACTACTAGATGATACAATAGTTTTAATATAAAGATAGTTCTTCCAACTCTTTAGTAAAAGTAAATCTCCATAAAATTGAGCGGCAGAGTGTAATGGGGAAAAAATACTATCCTAAGCTTTTATCTTAAGAAGCTATAAAATAAAAATTAAAATAAAGTTAAACCCATGACAATGAGATATCACTTCACACTCATCAGGATGGCTATTGTAAAAAAAAAAAAAACAAAGCAAAAAGAAAACACAGAAAATAAATGTTGGCAGGGAAGTGGATAAGTCAGAACACTTGTGCAATGGTGGTGGGAATGTAAGACGGGGCAGCCATTATGGAAAAGTCTGGCAGTTCCTCAGAGTGTTAAACGTAGAACTGTATGATCCAGCAATCCCACTTCTAGGTATATACCCAAAAGAAATGAAAGCACGGTCTCGAAGAGTTATTTGTACACCCCTGTTCATAGCAACATGATTCATAACAGCTCAAAGATGAAAGCAACCCAGGTGTCCATGGATAGATGAATAGATACACAAAATGTGACATATATATATATACATGGTTATTATTCAGTTTTTAAAACGAAGGACATTCCAAAACACACTCCAACATGAATGAACCTTGAGGACAAAGCCAGTCACAAAAAGACAAATACTGTATGATTCCACTTGTGTGCGGTTCCCAGTAGAGTCACATTCACAGACAGAAAATAGAATGGTGGTTGCCAGGGGCTGGGGAAGGAACAAGTGGGGATTTAGTGTTAAACAGGGACCGAGTTTCAATTGGGAAAGATGGACGGTGTGATGGTCCCACAGTGATGTGAATGTACTTAATTCCATAGAACTGGACACTTAAAATGGTTAAAAAGATACATTTTATGTTGTGTATATTTTACCACAACATAAATAAATAAATGTAATCCAAAGTAAGTAGACAGAAGGAAATAATCCCAATAAGGGTGCAAATTAAGAAAAAAGAAAACCTAAAAACAATACAGAAAAATCAATTAAATAAAAAACATTCTTGGAAAAGACTGATAAAGTTGGCAACCCTTTAGCTAGACTGACCGAGAAAAGGACAGAAGACACCAGTGACCAATGTCAGGGATGAAAAAAGAGACAAAATGAAGTGCTATGCACTTCAAAATTTGTTAAGAGGGTGGGTCTCATGCTAAGTGTTCTTCTAGAAAATAACAGAAACAAAGGTACACAAAGAAACTCTGGAGGAGATGATGTGTTTGTTAACTTGATGGAAATGATAGTGTCACTGTGTTTACATGTGTCCAAACTTAACACATTGTACATATTACATGTGTGCAGTTCTCTGTAATATCAATTATGTCTCAACAAAACTCTTAAAAAGAGATAGCACCGTACAGGCTAAGCAACTTTATGCCAATAGATCTGATAAATTAGATGATAAGATAAAATGTTCCCAAACTGATTTATGGAAGGAAACTAGCTCTGTCAATTAAGAAATTGAATTCACAATGGAAAACCATTCCACAAAGACAATGTAACAGTGTATGTTAAAAAATTCCAAGTGATCAAAAAAAAAAAAACTCTATTTTTTTAAGTGCTATAATAGTTGTAGTAACTAAGAAACGAGTTTATCATATTCGCTAATTTTTTAAAAGTCTGCTAAAATCTGAATCGGGATAGCTTTGAATCAATATATAAAACCAGTTGTATTTCTACACATGAGCATACAATGGGAAAAATATATTTTAAAATAGCACTAAAACCATGCCATCCTCAGTGATAAATTTAAAAACACGGATTCCAGATCAATACACTGACAACTACAAAACCGTGCAGAGAGAAATTAAAAAGGACCTCAATAAATACACATACCATGTTTATAGATTTCAAGACTTGATATGAATTTATAGATTCAAAGCAACCTTAATCATAATCTCAGCAGGCTTTTTCTCAGTAAATTTAACACGCTGATTCTATAATGTATGTGGAAATACAAAGGACCTAGAATAGCCCACACCATTTTGAGACAGAAAAAACAGAGTTGGTGAATGAATGTATGCTGCCTGATTCCGCGATTTTTTATAAAGCAATAATCAAGACAGCAGGGGCATTGCATTAAGAGAGACAAACAGATCAATGGAACAGAAAAGTGAGTTCAGAAATAGACCCTCATATGTATGGCCAAGTGATTTCCCATTAAGTGCAAAGGAACTCCTTGGGAAAGGATAGTCTTTTTAAAAATTGGAGCTCGAAAAGCTGAATATCACCCTTAGCATACAATATCCACAAAAGTTAATTCAAATTTTATCATAGACCTGAATATAAAAGCTATTATTACCACGTGCCTAAAAGAAACAAAGGAGAAAATGTTGACCACCTTAGCTCAGATCGACTGGAAAAACATGGACCAAGAATGAAAAAGTGGTACTTTTTAAGACTGACTAATTCAAGTGTTTCCCTAAGAAAAACACAAACGTACGTCCACAAAAAGACAAGCACACGAATGATTGAATGTTCATGGTGTCGCTATCCAGAATAGCCCGGCTGGAAACAACCTGATGTCCCTCCACAGATGAAGAAATGGTCGCACGGTCGTACACGCACACAGACACTCGTCAGCAACAGCAAGCAACCAACCAATCACAGATCCACGCAAAACATCAAGGGCCTCAAAAATGTCTTTAAGGTGAGGGAGGCCAGACACCACAAAGTCTGCATGATTCCATCCTATGTGGAAAATCAAGAAAAAGCAAAATTACTCAAGGGACCAAAAGGGGCAAGAGGGAACATTTTGGAGAAGATGGGTAATGAGCATCTAGATTGTAGTGATGGGTACCCAGGTGTTCACATGTGTTCAAACTCACTGAACTGTATACTTTAAATGGATGGTTTTCATTGCATATAAATTGAATTAAAAGCTGGGGGTGAGGAGAGTGTTTGTGTCCTAACCTAAAAGGAGTCTGTCTGAGGGCAGAGTGTGTACTTGGGAGGAGAAACAGAAGGCAAAATCAGAAACAGCCCCATAAGGTGCTCATCGGGAAAGACAGGGAGTCTTTCCAGGGGCAGGTAAGGGGTCAGCTAAGAGCTCTGGCTGTTTGAAATGGAACAATCAGGCTTTGTCCTGAGCCCGGATCTCAATCCCCAAAGGCCTGGAATTGCTGTGTCTGGCCGCCTCAAGACCAGGCCACCCTAGAGCCATGCTCACTCGGGGGCCAGACCCAGATTCTGCAGAAGGAGAGCGTGGCCCAGGAACTCAGCCTGCAAGCCGGGAGCTGGGAAGACTGCAGCCCAGAGTCTGGGCTCCCAACGCTAGAGGGACCCTGTGTGTCCTGCAGAGAGAAGTGCAAATGCGGGACGCAATGCGGCACACACTGAATTCTTCTACTTTATCACAATTCTTGGAAATTCCTAGTAGAATTCATGGGAAGTTTACTTTTTACTTTCTAGCAAAGCAATTTGTAAAAATATAAGAGTAATGGTGTTTTTAGTTTTCAAATTGTCAAGTTGAAAGATGCCCAAATTTGTCCTATAGCTTCACACAGATCCATGCATGTGACCACAACCCCTGAGGTCCTGGACCCCAGTGTGTGGCCCACCCACCCAGCCTGGAGCCACACCCGGGTCAACTTCATGTTCTCTTCTGCTCACCAACCCCTCTTACTCCAAATCTCTGCCCTCGCTCTGAGTGATGTGTCTTGTGACCCTCTTTAAAAGGGGGAACATGTGACCATGTACCTAATAAGGCCTGATGGGAAGTAGCTCCATTTACACAGCACCTACTGTGTGTCAGGCACTGTGTAAAGTGCCCCCCTGACACTGACGGGACTGTCGGTTATTCTGACGTCACCGAGACACAGAGGCCTCAAAAGAGTCCTCGGTTTACATGGGGTCCCACAGCTAGTAGAGGGGTCTGGCCACTTCCTGGGCAGCTGGCGCCACCATCACAGTGCCGAGGGCGGGGCTCGTTCCAGCATCATCTCAGTACTTGTGGACACTCCCCCCCACACACACCTTGACACACATGCACTCACACAAGCATGCCACATACACCCCAATGACACACACGTGCACACCACTTATACACACACACCACACAGACACACACTCACTCCACAGTGTTTCTTTCCCGTGGTCCATTTGCCTGGGCACTTTCCAGACCCCAGAGTGACCCTAACATTACGTCGGGACAGGGATCAGTTGTGACACCCCCACCCAGACCCCCTCTCCTTCCCCTTTCCCTTCCCTCCCTTCAGTTTTTTCCTCTTTTCTGTCCCGCACAAGTCCTGGTGTGGGGTAGGTGGGAGCTGGTGGCCCTCCCCTGGGGCAGGCAGACCCCATCACTGAACACTCTCCCTCCCGCCCTGGGATCAGTAGGGGTGCAGTGAAAGGCAAAGCACAAGCTAGTTTCTCTGGGGGGCTCTTTCAGGGACACGGTGCCACCGTGTTTGTTGGAGGTCAGAAGGGAGGTGAATTGATAAGGAAAGTGCAGCAAGGCCCTGCATGACAAGGCACTTAACACAGTAAACATCAGGAAAAGACGGGAGCGCTAACAGTGTTTCACTTTCGCTTGGGGACCCCTGTGAATCTTGGAACCTAGTGGCTACTAGAAAGCACGCAGCCGGCACCTCCAACTTCTACCCGTAAAGACGGAGGCCAGCACCCAGCCAATACCTGACCAGGGGACCCGGGGTGCAGCTCAGAGAGTGGGGAGCAGATGCCAGATGCTTCTGAAGCCCCTAGTTTTATCTTAGAAATGCAAATGAGTTTTCAGTCTTCTCCAAGCTTTGTGCCTGTCTGTTTAAAAATAAAAATCATACGTACTTCTACTCAAATCTTTGTGTGCTGGTGGTGACCCGGCGAGACACACTTTGCCACTCCTGGAGCTTCCTGCACCCACTTTGGCTCAAGCAAGTGGCGCTGGGTCCCGAGACTGTGTTTCAGGGCCTCGTACCTGCTCTGGGCGCTTCCTGCAGGTGTGCAGGACTTCAGGCTGTGTTCTGTGGACACAAGAGCCCTCCTGAGCCCACCTTATACCCCTCACCTTGGTTTGCCTCCCAGTGTTTAGCTCCCTACCTGTTTTCAATTCAGTCGTGTGCTGAGCTTCATAATAATTTCAGCCAATATTTATCGAGTGCTTACAATAGGCACTCAACCAATTTACCCTCACCTTTGAGATGGGGACTATCATTGTCCATTGCAAAGAGGGCAAACTGGGGCATGGAGAAGTCCTGGGATAGCCCAAGGCCACACAGTTAGTGGGGAGCCGCAGACACTCAAGAACGCCAAGCGACCTGAGACAACAGTCTGGGTTCTTAACCGCTGAAATATTGTGCCGTCCACATAACGTGGGTCAGTAGAAGCCACCTGCAAAGTCTCCCTAATGAAGAATGTCCTGTCAACATTATTAATAAGAGCCCCAAACTGATAACAACCCCACTGTCCGCAGACTCTAGAATGGAAATATTGTAGCTTGTTCACGCAATGGACTCTTACACAGCAATGAATTATTGCTCCACATACAACGTGGATGAATCTCACAGATGTAGTATGAAGTGGGAGAAACCAGGGACAAAGAAGTATACTTTTTTTAAAAAAATTCAAAAATAGTAAACACAGTTTAGAATAGTGGGTACCTTTGGGGGTTGGGGAGGTATGAAGGAACAGGAGGCTCTGGAAGGTTCTACGTGCTGATGCGGTGGTGGTGGCTGTCTAAGCATGGAAACATTCGTTAAGCTGTGCACCACGATTTCTGCTCTTGCCATAAAGCTCTGTGGTGGGCACAATGGCTGTGACGATGGTCACACCCGAATGCCTGGGGTCTGTGAAGATAGCACGTGAGATGGCAAAATGGACTTTGACAGGTGTGGTTTAGGTTACAGACCTTAAGGTGGGGGGTTATCCTGGATTATCTGGGTGGGCCCAGTGTCATCCCATGAGCCCTGAAAAGCAGAGAACTTTGGCTGGAGGGAGAGACGTGGCAGAAGAAGTCAAAGATTCAAAGCATGTATTCATTGTCTCCTGCTGCTGAAACAAATTACCGCAAACTCAGCAGCTTCAAACAACGTGAACTTAGTACAGTAAGTCTCCACTAGCGTCATCGATAGGTTGTGCGACTTGAAGTGAAGCAATGTATAATGGAGCCAGTTTTACTGTAGGCTCATTGAATAAACAAGAGTTACGTTCCTACAGCCTCTCATCAATGTGATGACAAAACAACACTAGACAAAATGACTTTGTTCGATGACCCGCCAGGTACTGTGCTGGGTGCTGCGACCCCTCCCTTGCAGAGTTATCTGCTTAGATTGGAGTCCCTCTTTTGAGGGGGGTTCTAGGTAGAATTGCCATATTTAGTAAATCAAAATACAGAACACCAGCTCCATTTGAATTTCAGATAAGCAACAAATAATTATTTTAGTAGATGTATGTTCCATGTCATGTATGGGGCATGCTTACAGTAAAAAGAAATATGTGCTATTCATTTGAAATGCAAACCCACCTGGGCATTCTGTGCCTTCTCTGACAACCCCAGCTGAGGCCTGTCCCCCACGTGGGGCTGCCCTTCCCCAGGACCCACTCAAGGGCCTAGCCGACCACACAGGAAACGCCGTGTACTGGGTGTTGGGCGGCTGCCTGCACGGTGGCGCCTGGAATCCCACCCAGCTGGGCTGTTCTGGTCCCCCCCACCCCGGTCTCTAATGTGGCTGCACGACTGAGTCACCCAGGAGTTTGAGGACCTTGTGCCACCCCAGGGGTTTGAATTTAATTGGTCTGGTGGAAGCCCCAGCATCAAAAATTTAAAAGCATCCGAGAGGATTCACCGGGCAGTCCAGTTTGAGACGGGGCCCCCAAGAGGCTGCTCAGACTCAGGACCCCTGTCTGAGGACGAGCCTTGAAGTGAGAAGCAGTTACCTGGCTGTGGTCAGCGGGTTCCATGATCGGCCGGGCCCAGGTTCAGTTTCTAGCTGTGCAGCTTTGGGCAAGTAGCCTCTGCTCTCTGAGCCTCAATTTCTTCCCAGTCCCTCACAAAACTTGTGAGGACCAGCGAAGGCAGCGGTTCTCAAAGTGTGGCCCCTGGAGCAGCATCACCTGGGACCATGTGAGATATGCAAACTCTTCCCTGCCTCACGGCTTCTAAATCAGAACCTCGGGAGTGGGGCCAGCATCTGTTTTAGCAAGTCCTCCATGTGATTCTGATGCATCCCCGACCATGGGTATAAGGTGACCATGTCCAAGGCAAGATGGAGAAAGATGGATACGTGAAGGATAGTCTGAAGCTCCAGGTCCTCGGACTCCTGCGTCCTGGGTCTGTCTCCTCTCACCTCCAGGAGCCCTGACCCCACCCTCCCCATCCTGCCTGCTGAGGCCAAAGCTGTTCATTATGCAAGAATTTGTAGACCAACCTAAAGGCCCAGGTGTCTTCCCTCCTGTGGTCCCGGAGGGAGGGCTCACCTGCAACCTCTGAGAGATGACAGCTCCATCAGGCACCTGCCTCTTCTCTCCAGGTGGATAATTCTGCAGCTGTGCCCAGGGCAGGGACCCCCCCCCCCGCCTCTTCCCCCAATCTGCAGGGCGAGAACTTCCTGCTCCCACAGCGTCCAGGCTCCACTGAATTGCTCCAGAATCTGGAGTTTGGGCACATTTCAGGGAGAAAGTTTTTAACTCATCCCCTGCAAACTGCCTACTGCTTGAAAGAAACAAAAATGTAAAGTGATGGCTGATTACGGGCTATGACAGAAATAATACAAATTTTCTCACTTTGGCTAAGTTACAATAGCTTCCATCTTAGCAGGGGGCTTTGGAATCACAGGGGCTCCATCCAGGTGGGCTTTACCAATCGACTTCTCCAAGCCCCAATTTTCTTCCCTCAAAATAATAGGGATAATTGTTATTGGGATTATCAAACCAGGCTGACGGCAGACTCTGTAAACTCTGTCCCCCAGGCACTCTCAAAGGTGGGGCAGCGTGGCAGCCCCTTAGAATCACCTGGGGAGATTTTTAAATCCAGATTCTCAGGCCTCCTTCGGCAGCCGTGCATTTTTCCAACTCCCGTGACTCTGAAGTGCAGCCAAGTTGCGGAGCCCATGGGCTGGTGGACAGACAGGATGACCATGTCCTGGGCCAATATTCCCTATATATCACACCCCCCCACACACACACTTCAGGACGCCCACCTCAGGGTGACACAGGCACTTTGGAAACTTGGTCCCCAACTTTGGACTACCTAAACTACCAAAGTCAACACATGGTGACTTAAAAACCTATTAACTTCATTTCAGGGGGAAAAAAGACGACTTTTTGGTTGAGTTAAAAACAAACAAACAGGGGCGGCCGGATGGCTCGGTTGGTTAGAGGGCGAGCTCTCAACCACAAGGCTGCCGGTACATCCATCTGTCTCCCTGCTCCGTCCCACCCGCACACTTCTGGGCCATCCGGAACGAGGCTGGGCCCAGCCGGCCAGAGGTGCAGCGTCCCAGGCTCCGAGTCTCTACCTGCCTCCTGCCTCCACGTCCTCGTGATCACGGAACACCTCCTTGGTGAGGCCTGCCCGGCATCTCCAGGGCTGGCAAGGCCATTAGTCACATCCACATCTGGCGATGTCACAAATGCCTCCTTGTTCTTCCCACTCCAGCTAGCCCGTAAGGGGTGAGGCTGGCTCCAAGGCCCCCTCCTGCTCTTACATTCACTCGGCCACATGGGCCCCAAAGTTGGGACCCTGAGTGACAGATAGTGGCACAACATGGCTCTTCAGCGATGGCAGAGAGGTGACAGCTCTGATGCTACCTTTGTGGATTCCTCTTTGGGGCTCCCAGCTCTCTCTGTGTCTCTGCAGATGGTGTGGATCCTTCCAACATGGCCCCGTGAGACGGGCATAGGCAGCCCCTTAGCCCGAAGACCAGGGTGGGGAGTAAGCATCCTGGAAACAGGCTCTTTTCCACCTTTACTTGGGGGGTCACCATCCTCACCTCCTGAGGGCCAAGTCCTGGAGCAGGGTGGCTTTGTGGGCAAGTGGCCTGTGCAGTCACAAAATGCCCAGGCCTCTGTTTAATACTCTGCTGTTGTTGTCTTGAAATCTTACTACTTTTGAACAAGGGGCCCCACATTTTCATGTTGCACTTGGGCCCCCCAAATTCTGTGACCTAGAGGGTGGAGGTCAGGTGTGCAGAGGTCTGATAAAGCCACGTAAGATAATCGGGTCTGTGTTCAGCGTTGCTCCGGCCTCAGGCCCACCTGAAATGAAGGCCCGGGGTCCCCGAAATCCACCCATCCACCCACCCACTTGCAGCAAATGTGAGGTCACACATATAAGAGGGTCATCACCACACCTGCCCCGCCAGGGGGCCGCAGTAAACACATGGCTGTCACTAGGCCCACTCTTCCCTGAGTTGGCGGCCCAGGGGAGGCGTTCTGTGGGCTCCGTGGGAAGCGTTCTCAGGGGGGGCTCCTTTTGGCATCAGTTTCCTTAAGGAAACATCTCATGTGAAGATGGCTTCTCTGACTGCCCTTTCCAGTGTCTTTAGTGATGTCACGTCCCACTATTACCAACTGGGGCCATGTGACAATGTAACTGTATGTTTAACGTTAGCTGTACGTATCTCCATATCTGTATCGGCACCCACATCGGTTTCTGTAACCATTTGCAGATCCGTATCCATAGGAGACAAGTAACACTTCCTGAGTGGTTGCCACGGGCCCAGTGTTCTGCATGCGGCATTGGCTCTCGTCTCTAGAACAGGGGTATCCAAACATTTTTCAACGTTTTTTACCAAGGGCCAAATGCGGTAAAATACACAAACAGCTGGGCCACTCACTCGAGGTGAAGTACGTATTGCCTCACCTGGTTTATTTAAGTAAACGAAATATATTTTTGGAATTTGCTGCGGGCCAATTAACAATGGCTTGTGGGCCGCAGTTGGCCCGCGGGCCGCCATTTGGACACCCCCGCTCTAGAACGACCTGTGATGTAACCAGTACTCCTGTGCCTGTGTATCAGATGGGAAACTGGAGGACACACAGACTGTGAGGAGATGGGACCCTGGGGAGTCTGCCTCCAGGGCCCACACAGGTGCTCCTGCTTCCCACCTGAGGCACAAATCTAAGATGTGGATGGGGTGCGGGGCCAGGCAGGGTACCCAGGATATGGCCCTGACCTGACGTTTGCTGAGGCAGTGGAGGGAAGCCCAAAGTTGTGGGGGAGGTGCCCAGATGGAGGAATGAAGGAAATGAGTGCCCCCTCCCCTGTGGGTGGGAGGCAGGAGATGTGGGGTACCCCACTGACCCTCAGGAGGACTGTTAGTTCTGCTGTGTAACAAACCACCCCAAAACTTAATGGCTGAAGGCCACATCAGTTACTCAGCTCTTGATTCCATGGGCGGGCACTTTGGACCGGGCTCATTTGGGTGGCCCTGGTCTGGGCTGGCTTCAGCCGACCCAGCTCTTCTCTGTGCTCCCACAGGCTCCCCTGGGCTTCCCGTGGCAGACACAGGAGACCCTGGACGCTCACAGAGCCTGGAGACCGAGGCTCAGAGCTGCCACCATAGCCCTGACCTCATTGTATCTGTCAAAGCAAGTGCCAGGCCAGCCCAGTGTCTAAGGTCGCAAATCTACCTCTTGAGGGGTACAAACGGCGAAGTCACATTGCAAAGGTGGCAGAGAACTGGGGCAGCTTTGCACCAGAGTGGGTTTGAGCCTGACTCCTCCACGTAACCTGGTGCAAGCGGTTAACCTCACAGAGCCTCCTTTTCTCGTCTGTTACCCAGGGTTGTCCCAAGCACGTGATGAGATAATTCACAGGCAGCCACGCCTCTCTCCTGCTCACTTCTTTGCCCCTTGTTTCTCCTCTCACCTGTCTACCTCACATTCCAAAGAGCCCAGGTCCACAGGAGGGGCCGGAGGCAGACTGGCCGTGAGAGGGGACGCTGCCCCGTGTGCAGTGCCTAAGAACACACCTGGGGTTTGGGGATCAGCTCCCTGTGTCCACACCCTCCAATGGCATCTTCACACACACAGTGAAATCCAGACTCCTCACTGTGGTCTGGAAGCGTGCCCTTGTGGTCCCCTGGTGTCCCTCATCACACCCAGTTAGTTGTCACCCACAGCCTCTCCCTGAGAGGTCCTCCCCCAGTTCCTGCAAGGCACTCACTCATTACTGGGATCTTAGACCTTCTTTGACACACACATCTCGACTTGCCCTCCTCCCTCCAGGAGATTTTTAATATTGCGGGGAGATCGAATCAGCTTTGTGACTAAGACATTGATTTGCGGGCCTGCGGGAGTAACACAGACTATTTTAAACATACGTGAGGCATGGTGAGCTAGCTGGACCTGGGAAGGCTCCAGCAGGGGTCCGTGGGGAGTGTCTGTTGACGCATTTCAGCGCCGATGCAAAGCCGGGTTCAGATCCGTGTGGGCCTGGAGGCCAAGCTGGTGCTCGGCTTTCAACATGAGACGCAGCCCAAGCTGGAAGGGGTCTCAGGATGCTGCCGGCTGTCAGGGGCAGAGGGAGAATGCCCAGTGTCACGGGTTCTGCACTCGGTTTCCCAGGAGCCAGGGCCAGGGCAGACTCCGTGTCTTAAAACCCAGCCCTCAGAGCCACGAGCCACTCCCGCTCCTCCGTCCATGCCATCCCCATCTCAGGAGGGTGGTGCTCTCCGCAGGCCTCATCATGAGCCCGCCCATCCGTGCCCCCATCCTATTGGGGGTGTGTCCACTCCCCTCGCTGCCCAGCCCACCGCCACCATCCTAGCCCAGACGGTCAGGTGCCAAATAAGCATTCACTACGATTGTGTCTCATGCTTTCTGTTTCTGGACAGGTATAAGTCTGCTCACAGAGGAAATGTCACCTCGTAACTAAGGACGCCATGAGGGGTCCGTCAAGCCTTGGCTTGACAACCATCTGTGCCATTTCTAGCTGGGTAGACCTCCCAGTGCCTCAGTTACCATATCTATAAAGTGCGCATGATACAACCTCTCCTTGTAGCGATGAATTGGAAAGATAATGCATACAAACCATCTGCAGAGTCATTAAAAAACATTATGCACTAAGTAATAAACAGAGCAATTATCATCACAAAGAGCTGGGACTCAGCCACCGATGGCCTGAGTTCAAATCCCACTTGCTGTGTGACCGTGGCAAATTACCCACCCTCTCTGAACCTCCATTTTCCAAACCATGTGACGGAGACAATACTGATACCTACATCACATTGTTGGGAACGTTCAGCAAGTTTCTAGACAGAGCCTGGACGTGGCGAACTTTGGAAGCATGAGCTGCCTGTTGCGTGGGTATCGCACATTTATTGGGTGTAGTGGAGATTGGATCTCCATCATTTTCATTCACAAGACTCAGGTAACTGCCTTCAGAAGACTCCTGGGATTGTTACCTAAGGTGCAACTTACTAGAGATCAATGAAGAACCAAGACAAGCAGTTTTCTGATGGCCATCATGGGAGCTGGGTGGGGGTGAAGCGTCACCGGGCAGCTGGAGGTGTCTGCGTACTTACCAGCCCCAGAGGTGAGTCCTGGGAGCATGCCGGGGAAAGGCTGCCAAGCTCTCCTCGCTGCCTCGCATCTCCAAGCCCCAAGGAGCCAGAAAACGGGCTCTGTAAGGACCCCGTCCCAGCGAGGTGACTCGGCCTTAGTGACTGTCCCCCTTAGTAACTGTCCACACTCGGCAGGCTGCAGGAGGCTGGGGGTGCTCCAAAAGGGGAGAACCCAGCCTTCTCTTTTCTTTACACACTGCCCAGGGAGTCTTTAACAAATAAACAACCCCCACTCCCCGCCCCTCATGAGAGCCTGGCTCTACCAAACCATACAGCACACAAGTTTCCATGGTGGGGGGTCTGCTGGGGGCATCAGTGCAACTGGGGTGTAGTCCGCCCCGAGGACTGCAAAAGGCCAGAACCCGAAAAAGCACAACAGATTGTGTTAAGTGAGTGCTAGTCCGGAGGCAGCCGGGGACGGAGCTGGGGGAGGGAACCAACAAGGGGGGAACTGCAGCCTCCCTCAGGTAGGGGAGCCCTTCTGTCCCATCATCCCCATCGTCAGAAGTTCAGAAGGAATAATAAACTGGTGCCAGAGGTGAAAGGAAGGGACGCAGCAGCCCGCAAATATGAGAGGGGGAAACCGAGGCTGCCTCTAAACCCTTGGGTGAGTCCTGCCCTTGGCAGGCCACGCAGTCACTTAAGATGCCCTCTTACTCTTGGGGTACAGACACTCTGGAACCCCACAGAAAGTTCTAGAGGAAATACTGATTTCTGACCAGAGGTGGTGCTGTTGCCTCACAAATGAGCTGCTCAACGTGGCTGATGGAAAAAAAAAAAAATTTTTTTTTCCCTAAGACTCTGAGAAGTTTCCATGTCGGGAACAGGGCCTGCATCCTGACAAGCCCTTGGCCTTTCTCCTGCAGGGGCCCGCTTTCCCAGGGAAGGCCCCCTCCACAGTCCCACAGGCTGGGGTGAGGGGAAGAACATTCCCAGAAGAGGGGAACACTGGTCCTTGAAGGGGCCACGTTACAGTGCACCCAGCTGCAGTGTGTCCCGAGGGCGCGGAGCCTGGCCCTGTGCTAAACGCTCTACACACATTTCCTGTGATCCACACCGTCACTCCAGTGGGGTAGACAGGCCTTGTCTCCACATTGCAGGGTCTCAGTGTGGCTCAGCACTTGCCCAAGTTCGTGGGCATCTCGGAGAGAGCCAGAATTTGGACCTGGGTCTGCGTGGCCGCAGAACCAGCGCTCTTAACCACTTGTGCTCTCTGGCGGTGAGTGGCATTCTGTGCCAACTGCAAGTCTTGTTCTAACTAGGGAGGTGGCATGGGCTCAGTCTGAAAGTTGGGTCCAGGTTTGCCCTGCCTTTCCCAGCTGTGCTGCAAGCGTCTCCTACAGCCCGAGCTGTGCGGGAGGGGCTTGGCCTGCAGAGAACGCCAGGAGAAAGCTTCCATTAAACAATCAGCTCCAGCCAGATGTTAGGTTTTTAAGCCATGATTTTTTTCGCTTTTTGTTTTTTTGTGTTTAATGACCTAAGAGGGACCCTTTCCCCATTCTGGGGGAAGGGAAGAACATAAGTGAGGAAATTTAGCTCAAGCCACCTGGTTTACATTGCAGTGCTCAAAAGCAGGCCAAGGTCTGGGCCCCAGTGTCAGCCTGGCCAGCGAGAAGCTGTGTTGGAGACCAGGAGTCAGGCCAGGGAAGATACGAGAGGACATATGTGCTTTCTTTTCACATTTATGCCTGAAAAAAGAGAGAGTGTGAGATGGAAAAGAGACAATTAGCACAATTCCTTCCACGTCCGGGTGTATGGAAAAGCGTACGTCAATTCAATACTCACGAAAACTGTATCCCAACGACTTGTATCCCAACGAGGACTGTTCTACCAGCTCATCGAGTCCATTTCTTGGGGCGACTCTGAGTTTTTGTAAATAAACCGGGTGAGGACCATTTGTAAAAATGAACATTGTTAGGCAAAACTTGCTAATTTGACGCCAGCCGGAATTAATTGGGCGTACCAAAATCCTGGGGGGCTGAGACGACTCTCAGGACAGAGTTTTCTGAGTGACTTGACATCTGTCCGGTGCTGCTCACTGGACCCCAAACAGGGCTGGTCGCCGGGGAATCTTGACCCACATCCTGGGTCACGAGGAGGTGGACAAAATGGCAGCTGAGATGTTCTCGGTACGGCAGCCTCTCGGGTCCCAGGGGCCTCTGCAGGCAGTGTGCCATCCGCTCGACACGTACACAGGGAACATGTCTGTTCTGTGTACATCAGTTCATCAGCTTTTCTCGATGCTTCCTATTGCCCTGCAGAGCCAACTAGCATGGGGGACCCTGTGCACAGGTGGCCTCCAGCTCTGCTCTCTGCCTCTGCCGGTGATTTGGAAGGTCCTTGCCTCGAGGGCGGGGCTCTTTTGGGGCCTGTGAGGGTTCTAAATCAGTAAAGGCCTCCTCCTTTCTTCTCAGAGCTGGATAATATGACAGCATATATGCACCATAATCCAGGGGTTCGCAATTGGGGTGGGGGCCATTCTGCCCCTCAGGGGACATTTGGCAACATCAGGAGACATTTTTGGTTGTCACAAATGTGAACCTGTCACCAATGTGAGACGTCACAACTCTGGGGCTACGGTTATTGAGTGGGGAGAGCCCAGGGATGTTGGTAAACACCTGACAGTGCCCAGGACATCCCCGCTGCAAAGAATTACCCAGTCCTCAAAGGCCACAGGGCCAGGGCTGAGAAAGCCTGCTGTAACCGACTCAAGCCCTTCTGATGGGCACGCATGTTGTTCCAAACACTTTGCTGTTACAGATGTTGCTCCACAAACTGCTTTAGTACCGAGCTTCCCGTGCCATGGGTGAAGGTAGCTGACGGTGTGTGTCATGCGGTACCACTTGGGCAAAAAGAAAGAAAATGGAACCACAGCCCCATTCCTAAGATGCTTCTGGAAGGTGACGCAAGAAAGGAGCGCTTTTAGGATAGAGAACGAAGGGAAGCCGCCACCTTCATCTTAGGCTCTCTGACCCCACTCGGCTCCTTTGGGTCCTTCCTCATCCAGGGAGGACAGAAGGGTGGGTGAGACAGAAGAGCCAGAGGGATCAGGACAAGACTGCCTGACCCTGAGGGCGGACACGTCTCCTACCGGGATCCCTGGAGTCCAGCAGGCAGTCCGGCTCCTCCAGTCCAAAGAAAGAGGCTCCAGTCGTTAGCCTGGCTTGGCCCTGCCTGGTCACCCAATGCTGCCACCTCTTCCTCCTCACTCCTGGCACCCTCCTCTCTGCCTCTTTCTGCCTAACTGTCCCACACCTGCTGCTGGCCTCACCCATATTGTTCCCTCCACTCTTTTCAGGACTCAACTCAAACACCAACCCCACTCAGGGCGGCCTGCCCAGACCTCCCTGGCCAGGTGCTCTCCTGGCCCTGTGCCTCGTTTTGCACTCACCAATCTTGTTATTTTATGTCTGTTTGTGTGACTCTTCAGTTGATAGCCATCCCTGCCTCACGAGGGTGATACCATGGGTCTTCTTTCCCTGCGGTGGTGTTCCCCAGAGCCTTGCACAGGGCCTGACACACAGGAAGTGCTCAAAACCACTTGGGGATCACATGGTGTTTGCATGGCTGCTGCTCGCCAGAGCCTCTGGCCTTGACTCCCCGTCCTCAAAGCCCAGTACTCCTTAAAGCGTCACTCTGCTATAGTTTCTTCCCAGCTCTTAGGAAGGCTGAATGTTGTCTCTCTCCTCTTCAGACCCTGAGCTCTGCCAGGGATGGGCTGCCCTCCCTAGTTCACAGCAATGTGCCCAGTGTTAGTATGGTGCCTGCTCTGTAACAGGAGCTCCTAGTGGACGGAGGGATGGAGGGATGGATGGATGATGGATGAGGGATGGATAATGGACGGATGGAGGGATGGATGGATGGATGGATGGATGGATGGATGAGTTAGTGAATGAGTAAAAAAAGAGCTGGAAATAGGCAGGCTAGACATGAGGCTGGAATTTTGCACCTACACACACCATAAGCAGTACTAATCCATTTTATAAATGAGGCAGCTGAGGCTTCAAGGTGGCTCAGCTTGCCCTCTGAATAATGAAGCCAGCAGATAGTGGAAGCTTCTTTTACGTGAGGCCTCTGGCTCCACATCCAGCTGCCTTTTGAAAGTTTTTTGAAGACCGGAGTGTGCCACCACACCCACTTGAGTCCAGCGCTAATTGCCTATGTGTAAATGCATCGTGTCTCATGTGAGGTAGTCAGAAATCCATCCTTTCCCTGCCCAGCTGAATGTTTATTCCAACTCAGCAAGAGCAAAACTGTGTCCTCAGGAGAGGAACGAGGTCCAAATGTCTCTGTGCCGAGAGTGATCATCATTTCCCAGGAAACATGAAAAATGCTCTATTTCCAAGTATCGTTCTATCCTCTCCAAGTGTTGGAGATCGTGCTGTGGCTGGGCGCATTCCTCAGACCACCCCGGGCCCGCGTCCGTGATGGAATGCACCGTGTCCTGTGATGCTGACCGGTGAGGGCACATCAGAGCTGTGGGCAGCTTTGTTGTGGTGGTTCCTTCAGATGCAGCGGATGTTTGTGTATGTTTCAGGTATTGTTGACACTTTACGTCTTAGCCATTTCAGAGGACACATGACAAGCACACGTTTGGACTCTGCTTATTCAACAAGAGGAAGAGAGAGCGAGGGAAGGGGAGGGGGAGAGAGAGAGGGAGAAACAGACATATTTCTCTCTTGACATATGTGGCACCTGCTTTATCATCACTCCATCCCCCTGCTAAGTGATGAACACTGTGAAGATCCAGGGCGTCTCTCCTGCAGCCCCTCCTGTCCCCCCAGTGTTTAGCAAGAACTTCATACACAGTGGGAACACAAGTGTTGACATCTAAGTGAATGAACAAGAAATTCCTGCCTCTCTCTTTATTGTGTGAATCTGCGTAGATAAACATGTGCAATAGCCCTCCATTTATTTGAGAGTAAAATCTCATTTGTTTCCATTTTTATGGGAATTATACATTGTTTTAAAAATTATACCGTGGACACAATTTTTAATGGCCTTGTTGTCCTTCAGGATTTATTTCAAGGGCATCCTAGGAAGCTCTATGAAATCCCCATGACTTTCAGGACATAAGTTGAGTCCCTCTTGAAAGGAAAGGATAATCTGTTTTTCACTTTCCTTTTCACCAAAACCTTAATATACAGTAATAATGAGAAGTATTTCATGTTAATTCACTCAATACTCACAGTCCTACGAGACTGATACTATGATTCTCTCCCTTTTTCGCTTTACATCTTACCCTTTGCTTTCACATCTCCTACGTGCTTTGAATTCCTTGACAACCTGGACAGGAGGTATCCCATTTCATAGCTAAAGAAATAGAGGTTCAGAAGAGGGCCGTGGCGCAGGCCAAGGTCACACTGCTGTTGGTGGCAGAGGTGGACTCACACCTGGGTCTGTGAGTCTCATTGCTTCTTCACTGGAGTCTCATTGCAGGGCAGTCACGTGCTGTGCAATGGGGTTTGCGTGCATGAGCCAAGCCCATCTTTCAAATGCGACATCCCTCACCTATGGCGAGGCCCCTCTCTGCCTGTGTGACGCTTCAGCAATTTCATCTGGAAAATGTTCCCGTTCTTAGACTATGGTAAGCCTTGAGCACACGGTTTCACACGCATCAGACTCCCATTCAATAACATGTTGTTGCCCAGCTGACTGGAAGCTATTAAAGGAGAAAGCACAGCAAATCACTCACAGAGCATCCGCAAGAGTTAAGGACAAAAGTCTGATCTGGGGATGCAGCCTTTCAAGATGCATAGACTGCCTTGCTCTTCTTTGTCCAACCCTGTTACAGGCAGACTCTTAATTGGACTTTTAAAATATGATGCTTATCCACTGTTTGACGCCTGTTTATATCCCGAAGAGAGATTTTAATTGAGTCTATTACTTTTATTATAAGTATCACTCTTCTCATTACTACGTGTCCTGAAAAGAGTAGCTCTAGGCTGGGCTCTGTGCAGTCGAGCTGACTTCATTTCCTTCCGTGTCAGAGTTCAGGGTTCAGACGATGGGTCTTTGGGGAGTGTTTCAGCAGGAGCAGAACAACAGTTTTATGACGAGCAGGTAAAAAACGAGCCATCACAGTTAGAGGGCAATTGGGGTGTTTTTCAAGTCTATGTTAATGCCACACATTTTCAAGTCTATAGTGTCTTCAATGAAAGGGTCCAAGGAGGAGACATGAAGACCAAACAGGACATGCTTTGAATTTGTCCTCATTCCACTCATTTTCTCTGTAAGTGCAGACTTAGATGGTCTTTCGAGCAGGAAGTAAGCTGGAGATAACGGGAGCGGTGGGTGGGCGGGGGGTGGCTGGTGTCTTCTCCGGCCTCAACGCCCTTTGCTCTCGTATCAGACACACGTCAATGCGTTTCTGTGTGTCTGTTGCACCACCTTGTCTATTTCAGGCTGATCCCTTAAGCCCCACGTGGCATTTTCTATCTCATCCTTCTTGGAAGTTACAGAGAAAGGACTTTGGGTAAAGCTCTTGGTTATTCCTTTGCTTCTGTGATCTTTGTTGATGGTACTCGCCTTCTGTGACTCAGAATTCTGTCATTTTCAACATTTGGCAGAGACATAAACAGCCAATAAATCAATATTGCCATGGAGACGATCATTTCTGGGCCCGACTTAATTGTGAATCATTAAGAATGGTTCAGTTGAATTAAAAGAATTAGACGGGCTCCTCTGTTTAATGCAGGCTTCAGTGATGTGTGTTAAGTAGCAACTAGATTCATTACCAAAAGTTAGATTCATTAGGTTATATAATTTGCAAGTTTCTATTCTTAATTTCTTCTAGAAAATTCCAATTATTTTCTTGAAATAGCATAATTAGTGGCAGGGGGGAGAAACCACATGAACATGACAGGAAAATAACACATTTTTCTTTCCATTTGGTTACAAACATCTTTTGAATGTATTTTTGGCTCGTATATCACAGCACTTTCACGTACACAGACTTACGCCAGAGATGTCTCTTCATATTCATGGGCAAGACCCACGCACTCACCTTGGTACGTTTTATTAGCAACAGGTATTCTGAGTAAGCGATTGCACCCTAGCTATTGGGAAAACCTCAGATTTGTGTTTGTCTTTTGGTGCTTAATTAAAATTCCCACAGACTGTCTTGGTGACGTTTTTGGTTTTTTCGCCCACTTTTCTGTGGATGAAAAAGTAATTGAGAATGCAAGTGAGCCTCAGGGACGTGACCTTTGCAAACGTCCACATTTTGCATGTCGTGCTGGACATTTTAAGGAGGGGGTGGCATCTGGTTGCAAAGAAAAAGAATGTGGAAATTTCCGGAGTGATTTTAAATTTGAGCTCCTAATAGGCAATTTTATAACCTGTTTGTCTCTTCAATGCTCCTGTGGCTTTCTGTATTTCTTATTATCTTGTGTGAGTAAGCATTTAGTTCAGGTGAGACACTGCGCATTTCGAAGCAGAGAGGAAAACTGGTAATTAGCCAGTTGATTTCAGCTATCTAAACAATTGAACTGGAATGTTCTGGCCAAGAAATGAAGGAAGGAGGAAAAAGTGAAGGAAGGAGGGAGAAAGGCAAGAAGAAAGACAGGAGGGAAGAAAAGAAGAATGTAATAAGGAAGGGAAGGAAAGAAGAGGGAGGGATTGAGACAAGGAGGGAAGGAAGGAAGGAGAAGAAGAAACCCATCCTGTGGGTCCAGCAATCCACTTGTCTGCATCAGAGGAACAGATGTAATCTTATCTCTGTCAGGCTGTCTCTCCTTTTGGATCAGACATATTCAAAATGGCACCCTAGTCTCTATAGCTTTGCCCATTGCAGACCTTGTGGGTTCTGGATCATGGTGGTCCAGGGGAACTCAGTGACTGGGTTGTGTGTAGTTATCTGGGAACTTGTTTATGCCTGAGAATCACACTTCCAATTAGCTTTGATTCTGCATCTGAGAATGGCTTTGCATTGAGCCGTCTTGCCTGAGATGGTGGTGCCCCAGGAAATACACCCTTGGAATTCCAAGCCTGGATATGAGCATGACTTCACCCAGAGGCCTGGAGTCATTTATCCACAGGAGTGGATGTGAAAACTTAGGTTAGGTCCACTTTGAAGGAGTCAGGAATGAAAAATAAGAAGCTCCAAGGTGATCTTCCCCCAAACTCAAAGAGAAGAGTGCCTACTTCTTGTGAACTGTATCACTCTAACATTATGCCTTTATTAATTTAGAATTCTCTAAAGCTTTCTAACTCCAAGAGAAGAAAAGGGTCTGGTTGAGAAAATGGTGTATTAAAAAGTTTATCTTCCCAGTGTTGTCTTCCACATTTAGAAATTCTAATAGCATTTCTTCTCTTTAGAGTCAGACTCTGGGTCAGCTCTCCATGGCTCTGTGACCTGCTGGCACCTCTGCTTAGTCACACCAACAGCCACACAGCCTCCCACGTCTGGCCAAGTCGGGTAAAGCTAGAAATCAATTGTGTTCTGCAAATTAGAGCAGCCTTGAAAATATTTCACCTACAATGAGAAACGAATGCTCATTGTGCCAGGTTTCGACAAGATATCTGAGCTAGAGAGACACATGGTTGAATTCAATCGTTTGGTCCATTAGATGGGTGTCTGGAAGTGTTTTTAATGGTCTTTTCCTTCTTGCAAAAGAATTACATGGATCAGCAAAACAGAAGTGTGGGGCATGACTTCTACGGTGAGAGCAGAAGCTCTTATTTTGTCCCCAGCTGTATGGAGGTACAGTTGCTAAGTAAACGTGGGATATAGTTAAGGTATACAGTGTGATGTTTTGATGTACACACGAATGGTGGAATGATTTCTTTTCCCCAATCAAGCTAACTGACCTATCCGTCACCTTGCCTATTTCCCTTTTTTATTTTATTTTTTTGTGGTGAGAACGCTTAAGATCTCTCTCGACGAGTCTCAAGTGTACAGTAAACTGTGATTAACCATAGTCACCATGCTGACGCCTCTTGTCACAAGCAGCCATCTTTCACCGTGAGCGCCCACTCCCTGGAGGCCATCTCCCCCACTGTGTTCTTGAAGCCCAGTTCCCATGCAGCCTTGGAGCCTTGGAGCCTCAGGGAAACAGGTCTGCCAGGAACCCCAGGTGATCAAGGCTTGCCTGCTAGCGTGGCTTCCTGCTCTCCTTGATTTCGTGCTCATTTTCTTCGTTTGCCAAAGAGCGCAGTGAATCATGGTCGTTTCATTCTAATTAAAACCAGGCAAGCATGTGTGAGCTGAGAATTGAGGGTGAAACGGGTCCAAAGATGGAAGAAACGTAACCGAAGGAAGAGAAAAGTCAAGGTTATTTTATCTTCTAAGCCTTACGGACTCCAGCATTTGGGAGAGAAAGTGCTCAGTGTGAAAATCCTCTTTAACTCTTATCTCTAGGAATTTTTTTTTTTAAAAACAACCATTTACATCTTATCAGCAGGAGGATCAGAGTCCAAGAATTCTGAGCTCTGGGGTCACCAACTGACCTACACTCATACATTCTTAGCCTCTCTGCCTTCCAGAAAAGGCCAGGCAAGCTCTCCTAAAGTCTGTGTTGCTCTTAGCTCCCCAGCTGCAGGGAGCGAGTGGGTTGCATTTCTAGAAGAAAGCTGGGTTGGCCCCCAAAATCACCACAAAAGTTTCCCAAATAAGAGACATGACCAGCCCAATTCCCAGGTGGTGTCTTCCCACCCACAGCTTTGCAGAGGCCTCTGCTCCAAGGGTAAGACCAGCAGCTGACATGTCAACCCCCTCTGGAAAATACATGTGAACTAAGCTGCTCTCCAGGAAGAAGGTTCCTCTTCTCAGGCCTTCCCCTTTGAGCCTTGTAGGAATGCCAGGCCAGTGGCATGATTGTCACCAACTGTAATAATCGCTAGCCTTTATTTCGCGTACAGCTGCACACTGAACCGTTGCCATGACAATGCTGTAAGACTGATGTTTTTATTCCCATTGACAGATGAGGGAATGGAGGCTTGGAGATTACATGAATTACCCCAAGTCCCACAGCCGATAACTGGCAGGTCCCCGCGAATTCCCAGCTTGTGGTCCATCTCCTGTGTGTACCCACACCACTTCCAATGCACATGTGCTACAGGCTGAAGGTACCTGGTCGGTCCAGCCCTGACTCCAGACTTCTACAAAGAGGCACATGCTCTGATAGTCTTATGTCCCTAATCGTTGCCATATTGAATTTGGCTGCTGCACCTCTGAGGACTCTTTGGAGATGGAAACGCTGAAGCTAGAATTTCCTTTCAGATGTTAAGAGACAGACACAAGTCCACTTGGACTGTGAGAGAGAAGAGTAGGTGTTTCAAAGCATCTCCTTTCTTTCTAGTCTGGCAAGAAAAGAATTCTTTCCAACCCCCAGCCCCACCCCCACCCCTGACTGCCTTGCCTGTTAGAAGGGAACATTTGGACTCGTTAGAAAAATATGGCACGTATACGGCACGGGCTTTACACTGGGAACTCAGGGGAGAAGTTTGCAGTGGGCCAAATGCAGAGTGTCCATGGGGTTCTGTCTTTTAGGGACACTTAAGTGCCAAGGTTTGCAAAGCCCCTCGGTGACCGTGGCAGTGAAGTGTGCCCCTCCTGCTTCTAGATGGCCTTATGTTCTGCTATAGCCTCGTGCTGAAGGAAAATGTTTCTAATTAACGTAGCCCCTTTGGGGTGGGCTGTTTCAGAACACGCGAGGACACACTTGGTTACCAGGCACCTGGCTACTATGTGTGCACCGCCTGAAACCTTTGACGTGCCATTCATCACAGCACGGCTAACCCAGACACAGAGCCAGATGGCCCCTTCTCTTTCCGGGGAGGACACATCAGCGGTTATTTAAGGGACCACCATAAATATCAGAAGGGATCAGAAGACACCTTTCCTTGAAAACAGTTCCACACGTATAAATGAAAGACCCTTTCTTCTCTTCCAGTGACAGAAGAACACAGAAACATGATGTTAGAGCTGCGTAGGAGGAGCTGGGGGGCCTATCCTGGGGGGCTCTCCCTAATCCCTGTCACCTGCCTGAGTACCCATTCCCTAGCTGTGAACAGCTCATACTTGCACCCCCTTTGGAAGATCGCCACTGACCTGTGGGAGCCTGCCGGTGCCTGACCGCCGCGTACTGGACTATTGAATGAATGAATGAATGAATGAACACAGTCGACGGCAGTCTGACAGTCTGACGTGGGGTCTGGCAGGTCTCTTAGCTCTGGGGGTCGAGGAGGAGGGCACACTGAGGAGCACCTCATCTCCAGGGGTCCCTGTGGGATTAGGCTGTCTCTCATCTGAACTCACTTCTTTGATGAGCTCCTTCCCCCATGCGTCCCCGACTCCCCTGGTGTCACCCAAGATGCCCTCCCTGCAAGAATCCCCACCTCAAGCTCTTTCCAGGGGCCGCATCCTAAGACGGACAACGGTTCAGTATCCTGTTAATTCAACACTGAGATTGCCTGGAGAACGGGGCGCGTGGGTGGGGCTTCAAGAAGCGTTCAATGAACTGCCCGTCTGGTTCATTCTTGAAACTCCAACCCCACGTCACACAAGTCATGACTGACCGAGAGCAAAGCTGGAAGGGGGATCACAGGGTGCTACGCAGTTGCCCCGCTTTCCCACCTGCACATGGGGAGGCAGAGGCACGGAAGGTCAAAGGCCTGGCCCAGGTGACATAGCGGTTGGTAGCTGGGCCATGACCAGAAGCCAGATGGGACAAGGATGGGAATCTCCAAAGTGAACCTTCCGGGCTCACCCTCGGTCTGCCCTGTGAAGCTGAGCATCCCATTTTTAAGACCGAAATCCAACTGAGGTGACCTGGAACCCGCTGGTCTGGTGGCCCCTACTTCAGACCAGGACTCAGCTCCTTCCTCATTTCTCATCGCTCCTCAGGAAAAAGCATCTCCCCACACTGGAGGACGTGCCTGGGGTCCTGCTCAGCAGCCCCCTCCGCACTCCCCACACCAGCCTCACCTGTCAAACAGTTAATGATCTGAAATGGACATTTCCAGCCTCTGGTTAATGGACATCATCTGGGGAGCTCCTTTTGGGAGTCCACAATTCTTTTTTTCACATGTGAATAACCACTCCCAAATGTATCCTGTTTTATAAAGTGCCTGTCCCTGGGTTGAGATATAAAGGGAAGGACTCATGCAGCCCAGTGGAACCTTCTGTATATTCTACCAATATGGCAGCCCGTGGCTGTGGGTGGCTACTGAGTCCTTGACATGTGGCTGGTGTGTCTGAGGAATGGGATTTTATATTCAGCACTGGTTAAATGTAAGTGGTCACCGGGGGCGGGTGGCTGCTGCAAAGGACAGCACAACGTACACAGCAGGGCGTAGTGGTGGGGACTCAGAAGCCAAACCACCTGGTTCAAATCTCCTTACCAGACGCATGACCTTTCAGCTCCTTTGGGACTCAGTTTCCCCATCCACAACTTGAAGATGCCTTGGCCCCTCCCTTGTGAGGACTGAAGAAGATAACCTCCGGGAGGTGCTTTAGCATGAGTCAATGCCCCAGGGAACCTTAGCCATTGTTAGGTTGGTTTACAAAACCCCTGGCTTCCAGGACCAGCCTGGTCAGGATTGCTGTGCGTGCAGGAGACAAGCAGTTCCCCGGGCAGAAAGGTGAGAGGTTGAGGTTTCATCACAGTGGTCACTAAGAAAACCAATTTCTTAACGACAGACTTTACAGGCTTTCCCTGTGATTCTCACCACAAGCTGAAAAGCAGGCGTCATCTTCCTTATTTCATGTAGGTAACGCGACACCAAGACATGAAAGAAGGAACTCTAGCAAAGCAAGAAGAGAGGCAGCCTGGAGCCAGACCACTGACGGCCAGGCCTCCCCCGGAGCCCCAGCGACGGCCACTGCTCCCCCAGCTCACGCCAGCGGAACTTCCCAGGGAGGGTCTGCCCCCTAATCTGTGTCCTCTCCCCCTCCTGTGGCTGCAAGCATTCCGCAGGCTGGCCTTAGCAGGGCAGGAAACCTCACATCAGAGACCACGATTCTCCTGATATGGAATTATCAAGGTTAGATAAAAAAGGAAATCTACAAAGCAACATTGCAACATGGCAGATTAAAACAAAAGTCCTCCCCTCTCCATAGTCTGCATTCTTTAGTTTCGGGCAGTTACAGACCTTCACTTAGCACCGTCCTGCCCTGGGAAGCCTGCATCCCCTTCCCAAACTGGCCCCAGCCTGAAGTTGCCCTAAGTCCCCTGGGTTTGGCGTTTTCCAAATTTCATCTAATTGTCTTCCTCGTGTATTTGATTTTCACTTCAGAAGTTCTGAAGAAAACATGTTTCTGCATATGGTCTTTGGGATGACATTTTTGTGGTTTACAAAATCTGGATCCAATATATTAGATAAACTGTGACTCCAGAAACATTTTTTTTGTTTGTTTCAGCTTGAAACTTTCATTCTAAAGGGACGACGCCTGCAGGGTTGCTCTAACATTGTCCCCAGTCCTGAACTTACTTCTCCAGCATTTATGTGCCAGTAGAACTTTAAAAGCACAGTTTGATGTGGAAAAGATTTGGTACCAATTTCTCTGTGTGTGTGTCTTTAAAAGGGTTTTTTTTCCCCCCTGTCATGTACCTTTCAAGTCAGATGCTTGAAAAGAGAGGGGTGAGGCTTTTCTTTCTCTTTTTCTTTCTTTCTTTTTTCATCCCCACAGTTCTCCCCTGAAATCAAGGTGCCCCAAGCCAGGTCAGTTCACGGGAGATCCACCATGAAAAACTGCTTCTTGTTGTTGTTGCATTTTAATTTCCCTGAGAAATTTCCAGAGGTGGTTCTGATGGCGCTGGTGACATCACAGCTGAGCCAAATGACAAAATATATAGATAGCCGCCTTCACATGACACATACACACTTACCCTCTCAGATGCTGGAACTAACAGCAAAAACGTCCTATGGGCATCAAGAAGGCAGTTAAGAGCCCACCATGGAGTAGAAAAGGGCTTTCCTGTATCTACACCCTTGCAGATGAAGAAGGTCTGTGTTGCAGGGATGTGTGTGCGTCCATCGGTGGGAGAGGGGACAGGCAGACAGAGGGAGTCTTAGAAATCACAGAGCTGGGTGGGTGCACATGCCTTTGAAATGCCTTGGAGCTGAGATGGAAGGGAGAGTGATTCCGGAGCATTTCTCCATAACCTTTCCTGTGCTGGTAAGAACCTCTTACTTCCCTTTTACGTGCTGTTGCATCCTGCTTGTAGGTAGGGAGGTAATTAATAAACTTCTAACATTCCTTGACTTGTAAATCTGGTTTGAAGGTTAGGCCAGGGGAGGAGTCCCTGGGGCTTTCACAAAACTATTGTTAAAGTTGGAGGAAAGAGAGGCAGGCAGTGTTTGCATTCAAGAGGCAGGAGTTCTCCTAAAAGGCAGAGAAATCACTCCTCTGCTTATCCTTGTGGTGTACAGGGGTCCCCGGGCCTACAAAGTGTCACCGTATACACTCACGTACACATGCACAGACATACATCAACACAGATAAGTGATTTCCACACGTGTGTGTGCATTTCCTGGATAAACTAAAAACAAAACAAAACAAAACAAAAACACCAAAATTTGGTGATGCCTTGTTTAAAAATAAAATGTGTATTTTAAAAATTCATAGGAAGGTCATCATCTCCTCTCAGTTCTACGAAATTTACCATTCACTCCTAACTAACTGCCCTGCTATTTTGTACCAAACAGGGAAGTTTATGAAGGGTGTAGCGGGGCCTTTTCCCCTGGGACTCCCAGGTGACTAGCAGAGAACCGGCCATAGTGACATTAAAGGGAGGGTGGGGAGAAGCAGCAGCCTCTCCCACTCGTGTGTTTACAGGTTTTAGGTGAGCAGCTGTGAAGAACAGCTAGGGAGACGCTGTCTGGCTGGCTCGCACTGAGGGTTTGAGGCAGACGCTGCAGGCATCCTCTCAGCACCACCGGTTGCCAACCGAGTGACCGCAGCTCTCTCCACACAGAGAACGCTGAGGTGCCGGAGTTCGTGCCCCTGGAACCCAGCTCAAGCAGCCATGGGCGGAGATTTCAGGATAGATACCACGGCGTCTTCCCTCTCAGGAATGACAACCTGAAGCGAGTCGCACGTGGTGTCCCAGTTACTCAGGGATAAAGTCACGTATACCCAGTGGACCTTGCTTGCTTGCTTGTCTCATTCTCTATTGTCTGCGCATGTTTCCTGGAATAACCTTCCAAACTGAGTCCTTGCATTCAATTCCTAGGGTCAAGGTCAGCTTCTGGCGGAACCCGACATGAGACCGAACATGAGATGACTGGTTCCAAGTGGTACCCAGCCCGCCGTGCATCCAATGTATATTGTCGGTCATTCCAGGTCAGTGCAAACCATTTCTGGACTTTTTTTCAGATTGGAATGGAGAAGAACTCATTTGCCCAATCAGTGGCCGCACACCTTGTACCTGGGGCCAAGTTCGTTTGCTCTAGAAGAGGCAACACGCTGGCACAGGAACTGACCAGGGAGACCGTACTGTTGGGTGGGCTTACGGTTGTCTCCAGACACCCTCCGGCTCCGGTCTTGGTTCTGCAAGGGCCAGAGGGACGGGTCACATAGACATGTGACGGGACCTCTGCACCTTCTAGCTCTTCAAGAATGGCACTGAGCACATTGCCTCCTGGGATGCCACATGGACTGGAGGAGACAAAGCTTCTGAGTTTCCAATCGGCTTCTTCATTGAGACAGCTCTTACCTCACAGAAGAAGGACCTGATATGGGCTTGCAGAGAAATGACCCCTGGGTGGGTCTTCAGGCCCAGGGGACCTGAGATAAGCCAGAGTTGGGCTGGGAACCCCATGCATGATGACGGATTCTATCCCCCTCTGCTCAGAAGGGAACCATGATGAGGCTTCTATGGTTTCTGAGCATCACCTTGAATGTTAATGAAAGAGAATAACTGAAATGTTTTCTACAGCACCACCGACCGTTGCCACGTGCTAAGGGAAACTGACAAACTGTTGTACAGCAGGTGCCTAGGCTGGGAGACGAAATGAACACTGAACACTCGGTGTTCTCAGTGTGCCATGCTGTGCCAGCCAACGTCATTTTCGGATGTCTGCCTCTGGACTCTGGGCAGCGCCCTCTGCTGGTCGTCTAAAACTTAACCAGCAAGCTTGGAACAAGTGATGACTGGCGCTCAGGGCTTGGAAAATTGGAGGCAACAGTATTTACCACCACCAGAAGGAGAAAGGACCTGGCCAGCCACTTGAGATCAGGACAGAGGACTTGGACAGAGCGACCATGGACAGGAGGGTGCAGGCAGTGGATGGATGGGAATGGAGTAGGTGTCGCTGAAAACAGGGTCACCAGGACGTGGTGGAAGGTACGAATGGCAAAAGGTAGAGAATTGTCCTTTCTCAGACAAAGAACACCGAGGAAACCACATATGCCTGTGCAGGGCTGTTAAACCTGACATTTCTCTCCCAGCATGAAAGACGAATAAAATTGTTTTTCGTGATGATCTCTGAAGGGGAAGGAAACATGAGAGGAAAGCTGGGCACCCAGGAGACCCTTCCAACTGGGCTCCAACTCGAGACGCCCGAGCGGATGCTCTTCCCAGGGTTTTGAATCTCCAGGTTGGCCCGTTGGATTCCTGAGCAGGTCTGCCAGGAAGTACCTGACTGGACAGTTGCAGTCGCTGGAACCCCTGCTCTCAGGGCGACAGCTCACACCCTCCCCGTGTATTTGACAAAGCCCATTATTCAGATAAACCCTGTGGCCCCTTCCAGCCCTGGTTTTCAAAGCAAGCCCTCCACCGGCTGGGGTCAAGTCCTCACGGTCTTGTAATTAGCCAGTACATAAGTGTAGGGAAAGTGACAGCCCCAGGTGCTGGGGGTGTTTTTTTTCTTTCCCTTTCCCTCTGGAATTCCATCTTCCTCCACTTTCCAGCACCAAACTCATACAAGGAATGTCACTCGAGGTTCCCCACTCCCTCCTCTTGGAAGCTGAGACTAGTTTCTTTTTTCCAGGCAAGCATCTCAGGAAACTTCGCATTGCCATTATTAAAAGAAATGGAAATACGCAGACATTTCCTTTTCATTTAATTGTCTTACAATCTGGTGAAATGAAATTGCCTGGGCCGTCTGTCAAAGGCCCCAGCCAACAAAAGCCATCCTACCTGGACACAGGCCCGTTCCTCACCGACTGCACCGAGAAGCTCAGGGCCCCTGTCTAGTATCTAATCTCTGTGCCACCCTTCACATGCCCCCCCTAAATTTACATGTCATTAGATACCCCAATATATCACTGCACACTAGTAGAGCTGAGCTGTTCTTTTTCAGTTTAATTGCCAAGCTCAAATTACTGACCCCTTGTCTGTTTAATTAAGATGTTGTTGCAGATAATGAATAATTTGAGAGGGGAAAAATTCCAGTTTCCTGTTTAGCTGTCTTTGGTTGAGGGCCTTTCCAGCCCGGAGACTGAACTGGTGTGTATCTTATGTCCATCTGATTCTACAGTCTATCTCCAGCCTGAGCCTCACCTCCTGTTTTCTGGGTAAAAGTAAAGCCCTGGGAATGCATTTGTTATTTCTGTAAAAGCATAAAGGAACCTACTGGAAACAAGTCATTGCTATAAGGATCAAACACCAGCTCCCTGGAAAATGGGGTCATCCCAGCCACAGGGGCTTGGAAGCAAAAGTGGCTGGTTCTGCCCAGTTTTCAAAAGGAGAGTAACTCCTTCCTTCGTGGACCCTCTGGAGGGATTCCCTTTGTCTCAGGCTCTCTGCTCCCCGGTGGAACCAGAGTTATTCTATAACCCCTCCAACCTTCTTCCTGACCCCAGATCCAAGGAAGGCACAGTGGGTATAGTAAATATGATTAACATTATTGTACATCCCTGCCTGGGCACTTGGGCTCCGTTTTCACACTAATAAAGTTAGTGCATGAAGATCTGATCACGAGAGGAAGCAAATGAGATGTGTTTCATGAGGTGAGTCTGAGATGGTCCATTTCAGCCGGGAATAATTGTGTGTTCTGGTGCATCTTCAAATAGTTTACCAAAATGTATTCATTTTCACAGAAGGCAGGAGGCAGGCATGCTTGTTTTTATTTCTCCAATTAAGAAATAGGAAGACCTGATGTGGGCCCTCCCTGGGGGCTCAGGCACTGTAGATTTTATTTTATTTTTTATTTTATTTTATTTTATTTTTTTGATGTCAATGTTTCAGCAAGCAGGTGGAAGAGGTCAGATGAAAGAAGCTGAATAGCTTCTGAGTTCCATGGACATTTCTATCCCACATGACTTCAGAGAATTTTCTCTGGGGCACTGGAGTGGTTGCACACTGGGGAGAAACCTAGTGTCCTTGGGGGTTTTCTGGCTCCACGAAGAATTCCCCGAAGCCACGTTTCTCCCTCCTTCTCCCTCATCAGCTGCGTCTCTTTGAGCCTCACTCCCTCTTAGCTCCTTACTTCTCCTTCTGATACCTTACTTTATACTTTGAACCTCTTCTCTGGCAGTCCTCTCCGCCCACCAGGGGCCCCGGGGTGGCTCACCGTGTAGACACTCAATACAAATCTGTCAAAAGGAACTGAACTTTTAAAGCAGAAAGGTTAGTGTTGTTTTTTTCGCCTGGTGGCCAACCTGAGTC
Organism: Rhinolophus ferrumequinum; assembly: GCF_004115265.2. NCBI lineage: Eukaryota > Metazoa > Chordata > Mammalia > Chiroptera > Rhinolophidae > Rhinolophus > Rhinolophus ferrumequinum. The sequence goes on from NC_046306.1 coordinate 2,983,066, forward strand.
CAGAGTAGGACAACCTGGAGCCTGCTCACCCCTAATCCGTATTTCAATGCAGTCTGCCTAGGGTTAGGGCTTAAACTTTTATTAAAAAAAATGAATCAGTTGTTGGGTAGCCCAAAATCGAGCCGAAAGACACTAACTAATGAACCCTCAGTAGGAATATTCTCCCTCTGGCGAAGAGGGGCTAAAGCTGACACCACTTCGATTATCAACAACTCTTTATTCTCAAGGCTTGGGGTCCACACGTCCCATCTCCTATTTTTCTAGAGTGTTATTTTGTGTATTGTGATACAAGGTATGGCTGAGAGTGGAAAAATGGTGCCGGCTTAAAGCTACAGAGCAACAGTTCTCACCTCGGTCTGGGCAACTCTCTGTGGTGTGGCCTGTCCTGGTCACAGTTTAGCAGGACCTCTGGCCTCCACCCATTAGATACCAGAAGCACCTGGATGTAACAAGCAAGCGTGTCTCCAGACATTGCCAAATGTCCCGGGGCTGAGGGCAAGGGCAAGATCACCCCAGTTGAGAACCACTAATAGAGATAGCTAAAATGCCAAGGAATTAAACCTTCAAATTAATTGGGGCTATTCACTTAGAATTGACAAATGTCCACAAGCAGCAAAGCACATTCATCGTGCTTCCGTTTGCATTTCTATTCTCAGGACCAATTATCTATTTAATTAAATCCTTCTGGTTTCATCAGACTCATTGGAGACACCAAAGTATTGACGAAACCCTGACAAGTTGGGGGAGGTAGGAGGCCTGGGACACTCGGCCAGACCAGGGAGCGGTGCCCACACCTCACTCTCTCACAGCTACTCCATGGCTTTGGAAGAAGACGCTGATGGAAACTCCTGGATCTGAGCAGGTCCATACAAGTTCTGGTTCTGGTTCAAGGGAAGAAGGGTACGAGGTGGGGAGGTGTGACCCCACACTCCGCAAACAGCGTGTACCCAGGCAAATCTCTTCACATCCTTGCTTCAGTCTCCTCGTCCCCCACATGGAGACGGCACTACCATTTGTTCCGTCCCACGGTTATGACCAGGTTCTCTGGCGAATATTTATATGAAAGCGCCTTGAGCCACAGAACACTTTGAGCAAATGAAAGGCTTTTTATTCTTCTTTGTCTGGGTCCCATCCTTCTCAGACCGTGGAAAGATAGCAGACTCCATAGATGGCATTTCCTGTTTAATCAGCGAGATCTCTGTTTCAGACAGCTTAATGGTCTATTAGTAAGGAAGGTGTCGCTTCGCAGAAGAGTTTATCATCTGCCACTATTGACATCTAACAGAGGAGTGACCCTGGAAACATCGCCGAGTGCAGAGCTTCATAGCTGGACTTTAAAGGGAGGCACCGGACTTGCAGGCGTGGTTCAGAGAAAGGAAATATAGAGCGTACGCTTTGTATTTATTTAAATAATGCAATTCTTGGGAAACTGAGTTCACTTGGAGTCCTTTGAAAGAAAGGAACCAAATCTAGTTCAGGGTGAATTAGCTATGTGTGTGAGCAAGGCTGTTTCTTCAGACCTGTTTATCGGCCTACTTGATCTAAAATGCAACAGGGCAGAGATTCTCAGACTCGATTGTTTGTCATAACCCTCTGGAAGGCTTGTCAAAATCCACCCAGTAGGGCCTCACCCCAGTTCCTAAGTCAAGTTCCCAGGTGGTGCTGGTGTGAGGGGTGATTTCAGACTGAGCACAACCAATGTGGGGTGAAACTGGGAAGTCTGCAGGGTGTGGGGATGACAACCTCCTGTCTTAGAGGACAAGTCCCTTGCCCTCCAATGAGGCTGCAGACCAGGAGACGGGCTCCTCACTTGAAGTTCCCCTTGGGTTGTCTTGGATCCGATCCCTCGTCACACATATAACGGTAGGAACAATATCCTCGCTGACTATGGAACAAAGTGAGTGATGTTACATGAACTGTTTCCTGTGCACTTTCCAACGTTGGTTACTATTGTTAGTAAATAATGTAAAAACCATCTGCTTCCAAACGTGCCCCCTCCCACCATATTTCGCTTAAGAGATTACTACACATTCTAGAGATGGCGTCATGGTGGAAACGCTGCCACTGGTGCTAAGCGGAAGCCTGCTTGGGGTTTTATTTGCATCTCTTCTTCATTCGTTGCATTTCTATTTGTTGTGAAGACACAGTTTTAAGCCAAATCAAGGGGAGCCGTCCTTCCCTCAGAATCCCAGAAACCTAACACGGTATTTTCCTCCCCCTCTTTTTCCAACTGTAGAGGTACAATTTTGGGGTCTTGGTTTTCCTCCCATTATCCCCCAAATGCTTCCGTATGTCTGGACGGTCTTTATGACGTTCGCATGCGGGGTCCGGGTCACAGCAGCTCCTGCAGGCCCAGTCAGAGGCATTTCGGTTGTTTTGGAATTCTTGCTTGTTTATTTACTCAGCTATCATTCTCAGTGTTCTTAAACATCTTCGTGCATGCAGCCTTTCTTCCTACTTGGCTATTCTTCCCTTTGAGGGAGAATTCCTCCCTTTGGATGAATAACGAGGAGAAAGACGGCCCCTGATCGAAAGATGAACTTTTGCAGGCACACAGACAAATCCGCTCTAGGCCTTTGGGGAGTTGCTTCACTGTCCAGCATTTCACCTGGGAGCATTCTCTTGCCCCCAGACTCCTTCCTGTAGCTCACCCACTGCCACTCCCTCACACCTGCTCCCACAAGCCCTCAGCTTCCTTACTTACAGCAAGGAGGGCTCTGCCATTAAAACATCATAATAGAAACCGCCTCCATTTTTATGTTTCCCAACCCTTGTAACACCAGTGGTCACTCCCAAATCAACATTAAAATGACAGAAGACTCCAGAAACACAACGCTTGCGGCAGTAAAAGCCTGGAAATTACATTTTATACAATTAAGAAGATCACATTTTAAATATAATTCTATCAATTCAGCTAACTATGCTCAAACTATAAGATCCACTCTCTGAAACAAAGGAATACGTCTTTCTAACCAATATGATTACATTTTTAAATGATAATTTTAGCGTTCCCTTCCATGAGGCGCGTCAATTATTTCCAAATGCTTGATTAGGTTATTAATCTCCTTACCTTCCGTAGCACCGAACTTCGAGAGGCTACTCTATATCAAGTTCACATTAATGAAACAATTAAGATAATTTAAGATAATACATCATTTCAAAAATATATGATTCCAGATCCCTGAAATCATCTCATAACAGAACCAAGGATCTCACTGCAGAAATGGACCGTCAAATAAAATCAGGTCTTACATCATTCAAAGGACTCAGATATTCCTTCAACTTTGGGTGTTTTTGCCATAGCCACACTTAGTTAAATAGTTCTATCTTTTATGTCTCCCTTTAACATTTTCTAGATTCCCAAGGATTGGAATAATCTTCAAGAGAAGTTGGGAAATGAAATAAAATCTTTCTGAGATAAAATGCTGCTACAAACGGGCCAATAGCACTCAGCATCCGGAGGTGGACGCCTGGGTGGTAACTGGGGGGTGGCTATACCAGCGACTCTTCTGGGGGTGGGAAATGTTTAATACCCTACAAGGACTCATCCATACATTAAAAAAATAAAATAAAATCATTGATTAAGATTTCTGAGCTCTGCTGTCAGCATGTTAGACCTTACTGTAAAAGGCCAGACAAATAATAATTAAGAGAAAAAGATGAAACACCGTCACAAAATCATCTTCCTGAGAAATAGGGGTGGCATATATTGTGAACGGGGGAAGAGAAGATGATTTCAAAGGAGACGTGGAGGGAAGGGCCAGGTATGGCGTCCACATTCTGTAACCAGGCCTCCGGGGGGGGGCCTGTGGTGTGGGGTCTGAGGGCTAAGGAGTGGATTCAAGCATGAGACCTTGCAAGAGGGAGGACCTATTACAAGAGGCACCCAGACTTGGGTCGCCAGCGTTTAAGGGCCAGTTCCAACACTGGGGACTCTTGCCTTGGTTCCCATTTTTCAGGGATTCTGTCTGTCCATCTGGGACCCAATAGTCTGTGAAGGCCGACTGCAGGTCCCCAGTCAGGCCAGCTCGGTTCCCACTCTGCCCTTCCTCAGGCAGGAGTGAATTGTATGGATGGAAAACAAAAATGTCAAAGCGAAAAAGGAAAAGAACTTCTGCCTTTTTTCATTTGACCCTTTAGCGAAAGCAGCTAATAGGAATTATAAAACAATATAAAGATTGAATAATTAGATCCAGAACACATGCGGTCTTCATTATTACAATGATTACTTTTCAGTAATATGAGGAAAAATATGAATCTTAAAGTAACTCACAATAATTAATTTGAGGTCAACACCCCCCAAAGAGTTGTGGCATTTATGAGAAATCCCGACAATACGGTATTAGGTATTCAGAACAGTCCTGGGAGACCAGGCGCTTTTCGGTAGGGACCGGGGGGCTACATTTCATTTTTTCTGTTGTTGTTTTGAGAAAGAGAAAAACAACAGAGTTTCCAAATGTGTTAATTATATTAACACCCAGCTGTGGCCAAGTAGGTCAAAACGCACCGGCATTTTCCTTTATCCCTTCCTTGAGAAGGGCTTTATGATTCTTTCACATCTCAACTGCACTGGGGTCATCGGACCATCCATTAATTCTTAGGTTCCATGAAGCTAAATGAGTTTAATTTAGCTGGAGCTTAAATTAGAAAACACGCCCTATTCTCCCCCAGTAAAGGTCAGCAGAGGTGGAAAAAAGATTCCTTCCTTCTTACTCTCCCCCTGCGGTCCAGTCTCCACCCACCAGCAGCGGTGATCTTTCTAAAATGGAAATCAGACTCCGAAGATGAGTCCAGCATGTGTGGGTTTGCCCCCGACTGCCTGCAGCTGAGGCCCACCTGATTGCGTGCCCCAGGCCTGCCTACCTCCTCTGCTTCCTTTGTCCTCTCCCTCCCCACTCCAGACCTTCAGCCATCAGTCTGCCTCACACGACCCTGCTCCCTCCTGCCCCTGGACCTTTGCACCAGCTGTTCCCTCCACCTACCCCACACACATCTCTTCCCCTTATGGCTACTTGTCTCCTGGTCAGCCAGGTCTCAGTCCAAAACCACCTCCTCCTGGGGGTTGCCTTCCCCACCGGATTGCTGAAAGTACCACTTCATCACTTCCTGACGTCATCCTGTGTTATTTCAGTCCAGGCCCTAAACTTTGCCCATCATGTCTTTTTATTTCTTCCATTGTCCTCCCCCACTGACATATCACCTCCAGAAAGTTTTTGTTTCCTTGGTCAAGGCCATTGCCCAGTGCAGAGGAGGCTCTCCGTGTACTAGTGGATAGAGTTCGTGGCGGGCATAGAGCTCTACTGTGCAAGACCGGGCCCACTGCCCAAAGAGCACTGTCTTCAAGGTCGGGGTTGGGGTGTCACCGCCCAGAGCCCTGGCGGTGAGGAGAGGGGGTGCAGTGACCTGAGCCCAAGAGAAAACTGAAGCTGCAGGAGCTTTAGGAGGAGAAAGGCAGAACTGCAGCCTGCATGTGGGGTGGGCGCTGTTTTTCACACAAGGAACCCAGGCCTTAGAGAAGTTCAGTCCTTTTGGGGTTGCTGAGCTAGCAAGTGTGGGAAGCTGGAGTCTGGGCGCTCACAGACAGGTTAGAACTAGGGATAGAAACTTCGGGCCGTGAGAAGAGTGGGTCCAACCGGGCATGCAACCGTGAGACCCTTTGCAGCCAGGCCAGACAAGCATGAGACCAAGGCACTACTCGCTACAGCGTCTTGGCAGGGGCTCTCGGGAGGCCCGCTGACTGGGGGCTGCACCCTTCCTGCCCCATCCCCAGGCCACTTGCTCAGCCTCTCCATCCAGGCCTCACAGCAGCTGGCAACCCACCCAGCCCACCTGCCACATCTGCAGCAATCACAGTCACGTGCCACATCCAAGGTCATCTGACTTTCGGGAAACCTAAGGACAAAGCCTGGGCCCCCCACCCCGGCCCTCCGCCAGCCCCTCAGCCCCACAACCCAGCAGGCAGAGGCCCCCGGAGGCGCCCAATCTCAAGGTCACCAAGTTCATTGCTGCATAGCTTGGCCCAGAGCAGAGGCCTCCTGGGCCAGGCACGCCCTGCCAAGTCACAAAGACTTTACTGTATATATTCCAGACAGAGTAGGAAGAAATTCAGGTTTTTCCACCCTGACAAAGTACTGTGGATTATTTGCAAGAAGTCTGGGAAATTCCAGAAGTCTGTTTTCCAAAGACGCCCACTTGGCTGGCCATCACTTTGTGAATAACCCCCTCATTCAGGTAGAGAGGAGGGTGTATTCTGCTGGAATTTCCAGACCCCCCGGCTCACCTCCTTGGTGGAAAGAGCTGGAGAAGAGCAACTACGGACCCCAAATCGTGCTGCCCATCCAGCCTCCCTCGAGTTGCCCACAGGTTCCCGCATCACCTGCCCAGTCCCAGCACCTGGCTTTCGCTGGCATCCGTCAGGGTCCCAGCATCTGTTTCCCATTACTTTAATTCCAATTCTTCCCAACTTTGTCAGCTCCCCTCCCTCTCCCCCCTATAATGTGCCTTGGCCTCTACATGTAAACTCTGAGATCAAATCGAAATTCCAATTCACGGACGTAAATTGTCCGTGTGATTTGAGTAAGTGGGACAAGGCCCCGGGCTGGCGATTTTTCCTGGATTCCTAGACGGGTTATTTACATGTTGGACGGCACTGGTTGCATAATTGGGCGGTTACTCTTGGATGAGTCTATACATTACTTCTGTGTTGAGGGAAAATAAAACAGGACCCTGAAGAGAAAATTGGTGCCAGAATTAAGTGAATTTGTCAGTTGTACCCAGAAACTATATATAAAGATATAAAAGGGAATTCGTAAAACATACAAGCATAAGAAAACCTGAAACTGAAATCTTTTCTTCCCAAATAATTTAGACTAAAACTAAGGCGAAGGTCTTGACTATTTAAGAAGATAGCCATGGTAAAAAATTTTAAAAGTGTAACTATAACGTCACTCTAAGAGTTTTATAGTATAGGGGGAATTATTATTTCCTAAGACTTTTTTTTTTTGCTCTTTTATGAGATAACTTTTATTTAAAACATTTTAAATACAGAAAAGTTTAACGACTGATAAAACAAACACCTGTGAATGCTCAACTGAAATTTGACAGCTGTTAACATTTCTTCGTATTCTTTCAAATATTTTTGTTAAGAAATGAAATTTTAGCAGCAGGAAAAATTTTTATGCTGGTTATTCCTTATCTTTGGACTCCCTCTCAGAGACAACCTCTGCCATGAATATAAATATCTTTCCAACTAAATATCTACATATGAAATATTTGGGAGATATATATATATATATGTATATATATATATATATATATACACACACACACACACACACATATATCTCAAAGTAACGTAGAGCAAACTTTTACTGTAAACAGACTGCTAGTAAACATTTCCGGCTTGGTGGACCATATGGTCTCCTTTGCAGCTACTCAGATGTGCAGTCTGAGTGGGAAAGCAGCTACAGGCAATATGTAAATAAATGGGCATGGGTGTGTGCCAATAAAACTTTATTTACAACAACAGGTCGTATGTGGTATTTTGTCAAGTCCTGCTATACAGTATTATGTTATGTGTGTGTTTAAATAGGTATCAACTGAGCTATAGTTCATTCATTTTAACTGCTAATTAGAACTCTATCATCTGCAGTATCGTTTTCTTTAGCCAGTCTTGTATTGATAGGCATTTAGACTTCCATTGTTTGTTTGAAGGTTCTCCCCATAATCAAACCGGCTACCTGGATTCGACAAAGTCTCTTGGACCTGAGCCGCAGCATGGACTCTTGAATTGCAGTGTAGATTTATGCCTCAGAGGACAAGGTGGCAACAGGATTAGCTTGCTCTGTGGTGGGGACGTGGTTGGGTAGGGCCCACCCCAGTCTGGCAAGAACTAGAACTTACCCCCTGTTGACTACCCAGACAGTTCTCTCAGTCTCCTGTTTTCTCTTGCCTTGAAGACTTGAGAGAGTGCTTGCCCCAAATCGGGGGTACTGGCAGAGAGCAGGGGTTACTCACTGAGAGCCTGACCCTAAATGAGAGAATGGGCTGGGGGTGGCTGTGCAGCCAGGAAGCATATGCCCCATCCAGCCTCACTGGAGGGCCGGCACCACACGGGAACGTGGCCATGGCTGCAGGTCTCCTGACTTGAGAAGTTGTGTGTCTGATGGTAACGTGAACCCTCCCTGTTTTCAAATGCAACTAAGCCAATGGAAGGAAGGGAGAAAGGGAGGGACCACTCCGGTGTGCATGGAACAGATTTGGCCCCAGTTGCCAACCTCCAGAGAATGGGGACGAGGAATTGTTGCATGAAAGGCATAGAAAGCCTCCTTCGAGGGAGCCCAGAAGCTGTTGGCTCTGCTCCACTTCCCCTCTGTCCACCTGGGCGAGTGTTTCAGCCTGGTGGAGTTTCCCATCTATGAAGCGGATCTGCATGGTGCTGACCTATTTACAGAGATGGGGCGCTTTGGGAAAAGCAGAAAGGAAAATGCTATTATCATCACCCTACAAAACCTCTGAAACGTACTGTGAGAAGCAGCTCTTTCCGCCAACAAAGCCCGTTTTAGGGTGTGTGCGCGTTAGCTCCTGCCACACCATATGCTGATAGAATCCGGGTTCCTTCCCTGATGCCTCCGGGCCCCTTCCCAGAAGCTCACTGAGTGCGCTCTGCGATGGATCCAAGACACTCCTTCGCGTTCGTGCAAGTGTTTTAGAGCGAGCCCTGCCCTTTCCCCATGTTCTTCTCTTCCCCGTGTCCCCCTCCTCAATTTGGAGAAAATATTTCTGCAGTTGTTCCCCATCATTTCTCCTTTCTTTTTAATTTCATTAGGGTCCCAACCAGCTGTGCAGCCCAGGCATCGCCTGAGCTTTTTGTGGGCATCATGTTACGTGTTTCCCTTTAGATCCAAAGACAAAACAAAACGAACAAACAGAAAACCAGGCTTGCAACCCAGAAGGGGTTTTTTCCCCGGGGATTCTGGCTGCTCGGAGACTTCTTAAAGAAGTTGGGGTTGCCTGGGGGGTCGTCACATATAAAGAGAGCCTGGGACATGTCCCTTTCCTCAGAGCTGACCAGAACAGCCACCTCCTAGGATGTAATGTGGACAATTGGTCCACGCCACAGTGTCAGCCGATCTTCAGAAAAACCCAGGCGGATAATGACAAGCTAATGTGAGAAAAATAGAAAGCTGGAACGTGTCACAGCCTCAAAGAACAGACGAAGACCTTCCCTTCTCACCCTTTCAACCCCCTCCTTCTAGGACCTGGCCCTGCCCCACCTCCCCTCACCCCCTCAGCAGCTGCCCTTCCTGGGGTCCATACCGACCAATCAGACCAAGATGGAAAACAAACGTAGAGCAGAAATAAACTTAATTTTCACCCCAGTGTCTAAAACTGTCCCAGGAGGTACAATTTCCCCGGACGTGGGCCTTGCTTTAGCCTCGTAAGGAGAGGAGAGGGATGGGGCAGGAAGACAGGTGAGTGTAGAAGCTGTGGCCTCCCTGTTCTCGCATTCTGCTGTTTTGCCCTCAGGCCGGGGGTGACTGGTGGGGAAGCAGGATACACAAGTTAGCAAGGTGAATGGACTTTTCTCATCCCATCCAGAAAGGAGAAGGCATAGTCACAGGCCTCCGAACTGAGACTTCACTTGGCACCTGAGCACGTTACAGTGGAGGGTGCAGGGCTGCCCGGCCATCTGGGTTTGACTCCTTTCTGTGACACCGGCTGGCTGGCCTTGGGCAAGTTACTAATTGCACCTCTTGGATCACCACCTTCCCCGTCTGTAAAACAGGAATCCTGATAGCATCCACCTCCCAGGGGGTTGTAGCAGCCAGCCGGCTGGCCCAGTGTTAAAAGGATGAGACCACGAAGGAGACTAAACACTGCTGCTGGGCAGTGCCTGCCACTGGTACGGGCTGCTGCCATTATTGCCAGAATCCGGAGACAGTAGGACCAGGTGGAGCCCTGCCCCACAAAGACAGCGCCAGGTGCAATGGCAGGGTCCGTAAGTGATGGGTGCGCAGAGGGAGAAAAGCACGCCCAAAGGTTCTCTCTAAAACCCCAGAGTCCTCTGGGCACTTCCTCACGCATCACGTGGCTCCCGACCGCCCAGGGCAGGGCCCGCGCTCCCCCCTGCACAGAGCTTGCATGCCGTAGGGTGGGCTCTCAAAGAGGTGGATGAAGGGACGGATAAACGGCATTCTCTGGTTAGCTTTCAAGGCCTCCATCATCTACCCCAAATTGCAGCCACAGGAAGACCCTCCATGGTGCTCTACTAGCTTCACTCGCAGCACACCTCCCCAGAGGGTCCTCCCCTCACTTGTCTGCTCTAGACAAACCAGTGTTGTCCAGCTCCTTGAGTTGGGATGGATTACAGTTTGTGAGTGCAGGATCCCAGGTCCCCAAACACAAGGAAAGCTACCCCTGGGTACAGACCCACCTTATACGACGACTGCTCCCCCACCCCCAGCATAGCCTTGGATTTCTGCTCCAGGATCCACTTCTGACTGTTCCCTTTGGGCATCTTTATGGGGGGGAGGGGGGAAATCTGTAAATGGGACACTTTATACACTCCTTTGTTTTCCCATTTTTCTCACTTTCTTTCCTATGTCTATCCATGAGATGTCCCCCTCCTCTCCCATTAGTGTCCCAATTCCCCTCTGTTCTGAGAGCACCTTAACCCTGATGGAACCCACAGGTTAAGGTCAAACCACTTTTAGGAGACCCGGTGGATCACAGGACCACACAGGGGGTAAGCCCCTTCCAAAAAATAAGACCACCAGTGGCAGGAGCCATAAGGAACAGCCGAGAAAACAATGAGACGAGCTAGTTGTGCAGATGACCTCAGGGTTGACCTTGTACTTAGCTCAGCCATTTCTCAGCCCCGGAAACCATCTGTGGAGCATCTGATGAAAAAAGGATAGACAGTCTTTGAAACCTTCAGACAAGAGGCGCCATCTAAATCCTATGTGACTTTTATTCTTAAATGTTTAATTGTACCTCCTTCTGGGATACTATGGTCAATTTCTGAAACACAACCATAGCAATAAATTTCTCGTAAGAATTTACTGCCAGATTAATAGTTTTGTAGTGCAGCTATTATTGTTTTAATAAGGAAAAAAAACACATTTGAAAAGACTTTGCACACAATGTATGTATAGTCCAGGGTGAGCTCATGAAGGCAGGCAGCCAACTCGAGGTGTCAGCCAGAGAAACAGCAAGCAGGGCTCGGCACGGTTGGACCATGTCCGTCTCATGGGGGAGGAGGGACGAGGCCACTTGGCTGGACGCTCACTACCTACCCCAACCCCGGCCCCCAGAGCACTTGCAAACACAGAGCTCTTGGAGCCTTGGCAAAAGAGTCTCTGGACCTAAGGAAATGGAGAAATTTCTTCTGAGCATAAGCCCAAGTCCATAGTCTGCGGGAGAATCCCACTTGCCTCTGGGCTCGCCACTAGAGAAGGACATTAGCACGTGACACCTTTGTGCTGTTGCCCCCTCTAGAACCGGTTAAGAGTTTCTGGAGGCAGGATGGGGACAGGGTGTGGGGCCCAAGACTTTGGTTGGCAAACACTTCACTCATTTGATGACTGACTGGTGCCTCTAACCTCCTTTGCCTTCAGATCTAACAACCATCCTGCTAACATGATACTTTAAAAATTCAAAGGCCCAGCAAGCTGCGAAAAGACGTGGAAGGAACCTTAAAAGTCTATTGCTAAGTGAAAGAAGCCAGCCTGAAAAGGCTACAGATTGCATGATCCCAATGACATGACATTCTGGGAAAAGCCAAACAATGGAGACACTGAAAAGACCAGGGGTTGCCTGGGGTTGGGGATGGGGCCCACCCGAACCTCAGCTCTGGCACGAAACAGGGCGTCACACACTATGTAGCTGGCCATCTGTCTTGCCGTAGACGGCGAGCTCCAGTCACGATGAGGCCTGCCTCCCCCTCCAGCCTCTGAGCATTGGCGCTTGGCCCCCAATCTGACACCAGCTTCACTGGATATGTGAGAAAGAGTGTGAATGTTTGCAACTTGCTCTCCTTAAGCCTCTCAGGGTAGGGGACCATCAACCCCCGTCACCCTCATCCGGGAGGACTGCTCGTCTAGTAGTGCCCAGGGCATAAAAAACGGTGTTAGGCATCTTCAAACTCCCACCTCGATGGATATGCGGCTCTGCGAACACATCTAATTACCGGCACTTGCACCCCACCCCCACTCCTCTTGTCCCCTGACTACTGTGCATCTCTGGCTGTAAAGTAGCCGCTTCTCGCTCTAATTAAGTTCGGGTCCGTTCTAAGGCGGCTTCCAATGTTCAGCCTAAGAATTTGCCCACGGCTTTCTAGGGATTCAATGTTGGGATTTCTTCATAATTGTATTAACATTTCATATGCGGGAGTGTCTCTAAAATCATTAACCCTAACAAAAAGCAAAATTTCCTATGGTCATAGAAGCCGGAAGAATGCCGGGGGTGTTAGGGGGAGGGGCAAAAAGCTCGTCTGGCTCGTGGACGTGCTTTTAGTTTCATCTGAGGATATGTGTTAGGATGAATGATGAGTCCCAGAGAGGTCCACACCATGGAAGCTGTGACTATGAGACCTTACAAGGCACGGGGGACTTTGCAGATGTGGTTAAGGTACGGGTCTTGAGATGCGGAGACTATCCTGGATTATCTGGGTGGACACAATGTCCTCTCAAGGGTCCTTACTCTGAGGGAGGCAGGAAGGTCAGAGACAGAAAAAGAGACTAGAAGATGCTACGCTGCTGGCGTTGAAATGGAGGAGGGGTCACGAGTCAGGGAGTGCAGGCACCTCTGGAAACTGCAAAAGGCGAAGAGACAGATTCTCTCCAGAAGGAATGCAGTCCTGCCCGCACCTTGATTTCAGGAGTTCTGACCCCCAGAACTGTACAATGATGCATTGGTGTGTTTTAAGTCAGTTTGTGGCCATTGGTCCCAGTGGTATTAGGAAACTAATACAGTATGCCTACATGTGAAAGCCGACATACATGTACGCACTTACGATTTGCCACTTTGCTGTATGTCAGGTCAGATACTGACCTCAGCATCGCTGACACTTGGAGCCAGGTATGTCTTTGTTGTGGAGGGCTGTGCTGTGCATGGCAGGGTGTTTTGCGGCATCCTGGGCCCATATCCTCTAGATGCCAGTAGCATCCCCCAACCCCAGATGTGATCATCAAAATGTCTCCAGACATTGCCACGTGTCCCTGAGAGGGTGAAAATACCCTCGGTTGAGAACCACTACCATATGAGTATTATCCTTCAATACGCTAAAATATTTCATAAATCCCATACAAAATAAAACAAAACAAACCTTCATTCTACCCTAACCAAAGCAACTGTAGGACTGCTTGCTTTACTCAAGTCACAGACAAGACCATTCCTTCGGAGGGAAGCTTTGAGGGGATCACCTGGCACTATCTTAGAGTAGCCTCCTAAGACTCCCTGGTTTTCCCGTGGGTATGTGGGGTAAGGATAAACGGTGGCATTCGGCGAGGTCGTGCCAGCCTGTAAAGGGACTTTGGCTCCGTAGGGTCGGTAGCTGTGGAAGGATAGGCAGTGGAGACCCTGCCCAGGCCCTGGGTCTCTTCTGTGCTTCCCTATGTGTTAAATGGAACCAGGTGAGTTAGAAGCCTGCCCTGGGGCTACTGAAACCTGAGCCCTTGGGAGGCGCTGGTGAGGTGGGGTCTGGGCTTTGAAAGCTCCCAGTTGGCACTTGGGAGGGAGAATGCTGGGTGGCTGATGAGTTAGAAGGAAAACGGGTGAGAAGGGACAGCTTTCGTAAACAAGAAGTCTCTGCCGGGCAATTTCCTTCTTACCCCCAACCTTGAATTAATTTTCAGGAAATCTACCTTCCCCAATTACTTAATTGCTGCTGAGCGACATCTGAAGAGCTCCAAGAGGCCAGGCCATGGGGCTGGCCCTGCCATGGACCCTCACTGTGCTGGAGAGGGTCAGCGCCCAGGTCCTCGGGGAGGGTGGGGGAGCCAGATCAGACACTGACACCTCCAGGTCCCCCGGCGGTGCATTCCCACTTGATGTGGGGTCAAGGGGGTCACCTGGAATTCCAAGGGGAACAGATACCAAGAGGTTAGAAAACAAGACAGAGAACAGCTTGACACTTTGGGTGACAGCTCTTGTAAACAGGGACTAGCAGTTTCTGGATGGTTCAGCTGCTTTCTCAAAGCAGCTCAAGGGGGCACCAGAACGCTTTCCCAGGCTGCCAGCCATCAGAGCTGTAGGGGAGATCCACTTCTAGCCTTGTTTTTGAGGGAAGTGCTTTTCAGGGTGTAGGGTGGGAGCCACGTGCTGATAAGAGGGGACTGTGACCCCAGATCTTTCCTGAATCAGGGGGATCCCGTTCCCCCCTTCTTTCAGTGGGGTGTGTGCTCGTACCCCTCACAAAGTCAGTGAAATGCTGCCAGCAAACAGCTATGCCCGCCTCTTTGTTCCTGGGCTCTTTGGTCCTGAGCTGTAATGGAAAAATAAAATACCGACCCCTCTCCAAGGCCGTCAGGAATGGGGAGCTCTGGGGCGAGTGCCGTGGGGCCAGATGCTGCAGCATGTCACCAGCAGCTGGCAGCACCCTGTTTACAGTGAGAAGCCATTTCTCACGCCTCCTTCCGGGATGGGGTGACATATACAGAGCAGCCCAGCTGTTGGGAAGACTGTTTGCAATGTATTCAACAGACTGTGGTCACCGTCCAGCTTAGCGGAATCAAGGCAAAATAAAACAGACCCTCACACTGATAAAATCCACTGTACCCTTGATAACCCAGCATGAAGTTTTGCAATCCATGCCTCATGCTTGTGACGCAGCTCAGTGGCCAGCTGGGCTCTGAGGACCGACTGGTCCAGCCAGGAAGTCTCCTCCCCGCTTCCCTCTCTCCCTCCCTCCTTCACCTCCTCACTGCCCAGGCCGCAGCTGGCCTCCCGGGGCCCATCTCTAGCTGCCCCCAATGATGCCTCATCCAGGGGTCTATAGAAAATGACTTCATGTTTCCAATTTGGGAAAGTTTTGTTCCTGAGTAACTGGTATTGCAAAGGGAGGTCGTGTCACACTTGGAATGACGGAGACTCTGCCTTGGGTGGTGGCTGTCTGGTGACCCCTGGGCCTGGTTGAGGAGACTCTCTGTTTCCTTGGTTCCATCATCCAGGCTTGGAAGCAGAAAACCATCAAATGAGGAAGCCGATGAATGCCCAGGGAAGAGCACCGCCTCCCAGGATATAATCAAAGGGAGAGAAAACGGCCCAACTCAGAGCTGTGAGATGTTCCAAAACCTAGTGTCTGCCAAGGAGGAACACTTTGCACTGGGGACCCAGGGAAAGCGGGACACTGATCTGAATCGTGGCACTGGCACCGTCAAACATGACTGACAGCCCATCGGTGTATTTGGTACTTACTGTCTGGGCAAGGACTTGGCGGCCATTCCGGGAGAGGGTAACGGCGTGTGGCACCCGTTAGGCAATGTAATGCAGCTGCTGAACTCTTAGGCCCCAGACGAAGCCACAGTTTGTGATACACATCTTCTCTTGAAAAGTCAAAAGAGCTGGCTGTGCTCCCAAGTGCCGGGTCGGGGGGTGGCATAGCGACAGCAGCTGGTGTGGTGTAGGCCCCGGGGCTGGGACCCAAGCAGGGGCCCATGATAGGGCAGCAGTGGATCTGCTCCTGATTTCTCCACAAACAAGGAGAAATCGGTTGTGACAAGGCACATGCTTTGAAGCCTCAATTCCCTCACCATAGTTTCAAAGCGAGTACCTGAATGGGGGGCCACAGAGTGACAGCTGAGGACGATGGTGGCTCCCTAAGGAGTGAACCCTGCGTACTTATCTCAGGCGGCCTGCTGTGGTCACCGGAGCCCGAACACTGGGGGGGGTGTAAATATACGTTAATCAGCTTCTTCAGGGGTAGTTTATTCGCTGGGTCAACGTGAATTCTCTTGGCAGTGTTTTCTGGATCACATTTGACGGAGATGCTCGCGGCTTCTCGACAACGGCCTGTTAAATCTATTTTCAAAGGTCTCAGTCTCTCTGAGTTTTCCTGCAGTAATCTCATTAAAACGATTCTAAAATAGATGTCAAGTTGTTGGTTATTTTTTTAAAATAATGACAATATCTCAATGGTCAGAAATTAATTTTATAAAAAAAAAAAAAAAAGGAGACATTTAACATTTCGTAAAGATGCCGCGTGGGGTTCATAACCCCGAAAGTCCTTTCTTGCTGCCTGGATTCATTTTGTAATCTAACACGAGTCAGACATTTTTCTTTCCTAATTCATCACATAGATGACTCGCTTGTTTTTCACAGACTGAAAAGATGATGAACCCATTTATCATTTGCTCCCAAGCTTGTGGGGTCCTTTCAATGGTATATCTGAGCTTACAGGTTCTTCCTGTCGCTGACAAACTTTCTACGCTACCAAGACCCCTGACTCATTGACCAGGAAACCCCCTGCTCTGGCCCACGTCTGCTTGCCACCTGAACAAGCTCCCTCACAATGCGCTGTAACAATGAACGGTACAAGATAATTTACCCACCAAATACGTGGTGGATTGCGTGTGTGAATGAGCTTCCCGTACCACCATTTTTAAAGATGTACCATTTTTAAAGCATGTCATGGAGGCTTAAAAATATTACAGTTCAAGTAACAAATGTGTGTCAAGAGATACACATGGTGGGTTGTTGACTGGGTTCCTGGCATGAAAATAACCCCATGTTTTCTCTTTCGAATGGGGATCTACTTCCATCTTCTGTCTTCTCTCTACTTCCTTTGCCTCCTCCCATCCAAAGAAAAGGGTGCCCCAAAATCTCAAAAATATTGAGACCTAGAAGCATTCATCCCCAGAAGGGTGGGTACCCAACGGCCTACTGGGGCCTCGAAGCGGAATGAGAGACGAGCTCCAGCTCCTCTTTTTGTAGCTTGCAGCCCTGATTCATTCACTCCTTGTTTCTTGTTGACAATGAAAAATTGTGACCTTTCTGGTTCTGTTCTTATTGACAGCAAAGGAAGGAATCTGCCTAAACAGAAAATAATACTTACCAAGAATATTCTGTGCCACTCGAGAAAGGTGAAGCTCGAGTGACCTTTTCCAGTCAACAAAGCCTTTAAGCCAGATCCCTAAAATAAATAATAATAATAATAAAAAAAAATCCTATATGTCTAGGTGGTTTTCTGAGCCTATATGTTAAAGATTTAAATTGGTCCTACAAACATGTTTCCAATGGAACTGACAGGCTTTTTTCTGGAAGGCATGATAGGCACACCTCTGAATTCGAAGACAAGGATTTTTCCATCAAGAGTCCCATACGCCAAAAAATAAAAAATAAAATAAAAAGGAAACGAACACTGTGAATGGCGAGAGAGAATTTCACTGCACTACACAACCATTCACTTCTAAATTAAGGAATTCGTGAGATAAACTTGATGCAACACATTCTATGAATATAAACACAGTTGTGCACCGTGGTCAGAGAGAGCAGAGCTAGGAAGGAAAAAACGAGATGCAGAGACAGGCAGAGCCAGAGAAACAGAGGGAAAGGAGGAAACTAAGGAAGAAAGGAGAAGGAGTCAGGTGAGCTGTTTCACGCTGTTTCCAACACCTGAGCGTGGGTGTCACACGGGAATCCAGGGCCTCCCCGAGGATGCGAGCCAAACCTTGCTACTCTTTGTAACCTCAGGAGATAACACAGCGCCTAGTACACAATAAACACTCAGTAATTGCTTGAACAATTGGACAAGAGGCAGAAAGAATCTGCCTTTCATGGAAAATCCTCTCATTTTGTGGCTTACCTGACCCCAAGTCAATTTGACTCATCTTGACTGGTCTCTCCTCTCTTTTTCTTTCATATCTGACTTTCGTTTCCTTGTCATCTTGAAGCGAAGATACTAAATTTTTTTTGGTCCTTTTTGGATTGTAGCAACCAGGGGAGCCATAGCTCACATCCACGTATGCAGTCCTGAGACCAGTGTTTCGTTGCAGCTCTTCGCTTCTATTTCCTCATTTCCAATGAAATAAGGTGGGGAGGTTTGCCATTGTTGTAGGAGACCCTTTCTCCAGCTCTCTCAGTCGACAGGTGACTTTGGGTCAGAAGGAAGGCATGGCCCACTCACACAGCTGTGAGAGGAAGAAAGTCCCTCTGGGTTTACCTTCAGGTTCAGAGAAAATCACTTGCTGTGACAACCTGGCAGGGTGCTTATTTGCTGGCCCCCATGTCCTCGTCTGAGAAGTGAAAGATTTGGAATACATATTCAGACCATCCCTTTTGAGGCCCAGACTTGGCTGAGGCCACATGGTTAAGTGAGAAGAAGAACCAAGACTCAAATTTAGGACCTCTGCTTCCTCAGTAGGTCTTCTCTCTCTAATTTAGGGAGTTCTTGCTTCTGAGGACCAGCCCCTGCATTTCACTGGATGGCTTTCCAGACCCCATGTGGATTTCTCAAAGATCCTCAGAGGCCCTGGAAGATCTTCATGGTCCAGAGAATGTCTTGCCTCCAAAGTTATCTTCAGGGTTTAGCAACCACAAGCCCTCCTCTCCTTCTCTGGTCATAATAAAATTGGGACAAAAAGCAGATCTCATCTCTTGGGGTTCACATGGATTCATGATGCAGAGCTGGAACAAGTACCTCTAATTCTAACTAACATGTAAAGGGTTAATATAATTCCATTTCCGGCAGGTGAATGTTGCAGATGAGAGTCTACAACGAGGGCATAGATGTGGGAAGATTTATGACAAGGAGGTGTTGTTCCCCAAAATTCTGTTTCCCTTTCATTTACTGCAATGAAGTCTCTTTTGGAGCTCTAGCAAAGTCCGACCTGGGTTCAAAGCACTTCTCATTTGCAAATTATCATGGAACTGGAACTTCTAAAAATAAACATGGTAGGATTTATGGCAAATTGAAAAATTCTCCTCCTTGAAAGTGAGTCTCAAGTGAGAAGAAGTGAGAACAATTGCTCTGGGCCATCCAGAAGACATTAGAGTTGGCAGTAGTTTTATAACTGTGGTTCTTTCATGTGAACTCTGAAGAGTGGGAATTTGGGAATTAGGCATTTGTATCAATGACTATGAGAGAATACATTTTAGATTATTATTTTAAATATCAGGAGACAAGCTGTTTAAATATTTTATTTCAAAGTTGGAGCCAACAGCCCATACTGTGGGTCCAGCCCTACTCCCTCAGACACTTCATAAGGAAGTTGAAGATCCTTAAATCAACATGTAAGAATGTTGAGAAAACAACAGCAATGTCCACAAAGAAATAGTTTCTCAGGGTTCAACCCAGCCCTGAGAGGAGCAGGAAGGGGTTCTGAAGGAAACGCCAAGGCAAGAGGTCTTTGAGTTAATCCCACTCAGTGGAAGACGATGAAAAGGAGAAGCTGACTTGGCAAACCTTTGGCCATCTGGTCAACTGTCCATGAATAGTTCAGCTTTTGCATTCATTCATTCAACAAATATATAGTAAGTGCCAAAGACATGCCATGTGTTTTTCGAGGCTCTGGGGATACAGCTGTGAGCAGAACAGACATCTCAGGAACTACTCATTTAAGCTGCTGTGGGTAAGACCGTACAAGAGATGTGAGGAAAAGAAAAGGAAGTTACTAGCCCTGTCCTCAAGAATCCTCCTTAGTTAGGAAGACAGCAAGACACAAAACCAGAAGCTCAACAGCATTAACGATATACGATGTGCCTCAAAGCATCCGTAGTAAGATGGTGCGCAAATGAGGGATGAAGACGTAAGGACGCCCTTTTAAGAAGTGGGACTCCAGCCAGACCGTACTACCTCACTTTGTACTTCCGGCTAAATATTTGAAAAGTAGGACAGCATTGCTCTATTACCAATCCCATTGTCTCTGCCTCCCAAATATGACCACATTTTCCCATCCAACTATTGTTTCCCACCTGGACTTCAGCAATGTCCTCTGGCTGAGCTCACATTTGCTGCCCACACAGTCCCAGAGGGACCTCGTAACCACTCATCAGATTTTGTTCCTTGCTTGAAATCCACTGGCTTCTCCCAAACTTAGACTGAAATCCCAACCATTCACATCTAGCACAAGCGGGTCCTGCCTGCTTCCCTGACCTCACCTTCTCATACCCCAGGGCCTTTGCACGGGCTATTCTGTCTACCTAGAACACTCAGTGCTATTCTGTACATGGCCTGTGCCTTTTGATTATTCAGAGAAGCCCTCCCTGACCGCCCTTGTTTAAAGAGTCCCTCCTGATTACTCTCTAACCTATTTTGCGCTATCGTTTGCAATTGTCTGTTTTTTTGTTAATTGATGTGTTTTGTCTTCCCACTAGAATGTAAGCTCCTTGAGATAAGGGGGGTCTTACCTGTTCACACTGTATTCTCAGCAACTAGCTCAGTTTCCAAAAGACAGCAGGTCCTCAAGAAACATCTGTGACACTATGATATTCTTTCTAACCCACCTCAGCTGTGGGTGAGGAAGGTGGTGGCTTTGCCTCATGTCCCAAATGTGACTGAGAAGTCCCAGTGGACCGGGCCCAGTGTGGGTCCATTAGTGACCCCCTGAGGATCTCTCTGGGATGACATATTCCATAGTCTCTACAGCGCTGAGCTGATCTTTGCTGATGGGAAACAAGGAGATCTTTAGGAGAGATTCCTCTTGGGGTGGAACTTCTTCCTGAAACACACTGACCACAAATCAGTTGCCCTCCCAGCCCCGCAGGAGCACATATTCCCCACCACCCCAGGAGCTTCCCCACTGAATGGCACAGACGCAGCCAACCCACAACCATCCTTGGGGCGGCGGAAGTCCCAAGACCCCATTTCCCTGTCTGGGAGCCTTGTTTGCTAAGTAATGACACCAGCAGGTTATGAATGACGGGTACTGGAGCCTTACCCTGCCCGGGGTCCCTCTGGACTTCCCACTTCCTGCGACCCTCGAAACTGAGGCTCAGAAAGGCCGCATGACTTGACCAGGTGCTCTTAGTCAGCAAGTGAACCCAAGTCTATGATCTCATTCTGTCTGTTTTCCCTCTAGTGAAACAGCATGGATCGGCCTCCTGGAATCTTTTTTTTTTTTTGGAAGGGAGGGGGGTGATGTGTCACATACACGAGTGGAGAGCAACACCTTAAGCCCAGACATCGAAGAGGGGAGATTGGAGTAAAGCCTCTCTTCCTGGGGTCCCAAGTCAGGACCTCTTGGATCCCTGAAAGGAAAGACTAGTTTGGAAGCTTCTAGAAACAGCTCTCTCACGGTCTTGGGACTGAGCATCTCCAAGGAGAAAAGGAGCAGGCAACATTGCGCAGAGACCTCACAGCTGCCCCTTACGTGAGGGGACGTGGGTTCCAGACGACATGCTTAGAACTGTCGACCATGGACAGGAGGGGGACCCAGAGGACCAGGTCATGCGGGCGCTGCGCAGGTTGGCTGCAGTTCCTCCTGCGGCCGCGTGGGCGCACTGTTGTGCAGCGAGTGAGCACAAAGCGTGGGCGCGGCGGCGCTGGGACCAAGAGGTCCGCAGACCGCCCTGCGGCGCGCGGGGGGAAAGGCGGCCCTTTCCGTTTTCTCAGGCACCGCAGCCCCCACTCTGGTCCCGGGACAAGGTCCTGGTTGTTGGCCTGCCCCCCTCCTTGAACCCAGATGAGATGGGGTTCTGAAGGGAAAGCCCTGGGGAGGGTCCCCAGATCCCGGCGGGGGCATGGAGCAGGGAGGGTGTCACGGAGCACTTCGATGCCCACCTGGGACACCGAGGACCCTGGGCAGTGTGGCGGAGGACAGAGCAGCGCGCCTGTATAGGAGAGGCCAGTTGCCAGCTGGCCCAGGTGCTGCAAGTGGGAGGAAGACCCCCCAGAGGCCTTGGGGCCCTGGGCGCTGGGAGCAAATGTCTGCTTCTTCGCCTTGTCACGGTCACCATCGCGTGTGGCAGGGTGCTGGGTGAAGCACAGAGACTTGGGCCTGGACAGTGACACAGAACACTTTTCAGCTCGTGGAAAGGGTGTTTGTGAGGAAGAGACAGAGAGACACAAAAAGATGGCCTAGCTCGGGAGGGAGAGAGAAAAAAAACCGGGCACCCTCTCCTAACGGTAGAAAATGGGCGAGAGCACGATGCCCCTCTTCCTAAGAGAGGGAGAGAGCCAGCCAGAGTTGGGGGCTGTCGGGAGACCGAGTGCGGGGTTTCCAGCCCCTGAAGGGGTTAAAGGAAGGAGGCATTTCCACTGCTGGCTGGTGGTCTCCAGCAGCAAACCGTGGGTTTTCCGCCAGAGGGAGGGAGGGAGGGAGAGAGAGGGAGTGAGAGAGAGAGAGAGAGAGAGAGAGGTTGATTCTCTTCTTCCGAGAGGAGACACCCATGCACACACGTGTTTTTCTGTGAGCAGGACCCACAGAGCACAGACAGGGTCTCCCCGCTGACACCCATGAAGTGTTCTCTCTGGAGAGCAATGGTGTCCCTGTGTTTTCCTAATGTGATGTGTGTTTCTGTGCTGCGGCCAGGAGACATTTCGAAGAGGGGATGAGACAGAAGGAGAGAGATGGTGGACATTTTCTGCCAACCCCCCGCCCCCCCACAGACACACGGTTTCTGCAAACTGAGGGAATGGGAGCTGTTTGCCCAGCGGTGGAGCCCACTAGAGATCTTTGTACTTCAGAGTGTGTGTGTGTGTGTGTGTGTGTGTGTGTGTGAGAGAGAGAGAGAGAGAGACAGAGAGATACAGAGACAGACAGAGACAAAGTGAGAGACAAAGAGAGAAAAACAGACAGAGACAGAAAGAGACGATTTTCCTATTTGGAAGAATCACACATATATTTTTCTGCTTGTGGGGACATAGATCAACACAGAGACATTTTCTGCCTCTAACCACACACGTGAACACACAGTCTCCTTCTTTTCCAATGTGTATTTTTTTTGTCTTGTGTGAGCTTTCTTGCGGAGAGGGGAGTTATTTTGCCCAGTAATGAAAAGCTTTAGAGGGAGACTTTTCTGAGAGGGAAAAAGAACATTTTTCTGCCTGGAAACACGTTTCTGTGAGCTGAGAATTACAAAGTGCTGGTATTTCAGGTGATGGATATTTAGAAAATGAAGACATTCTGTGTGTGTGTGTGTGTGTGTGTGTGTGTGTGTGTGTGTGCGTGCATACCCGCTCGGCTGCAGAAAGAATTTTTAAAAAATTTTTGCCTGCAGTAAGAGACAGTAATAAATTCCGGGCTTTCCCCATACACACGCACACACACACACAATTTTCTGAATACGGAAAGAGGGTAGTGCGTGTTTTTATCTGTGGTCTTTATGGAGGAGGGTATATTTCTCCCAGTGGTTTTTAAAAAGTTACTTTTCTAAGTGGAAATAGAGAAGAATTTTTTTTTTTTTTTGGCTTGGAGACAAGCACATACAAAATTTTCTGTAAGCCGAGAAATACTGTTTGTTTGTTTTCCACAAACATTTCTGTCCCAAGTGCCATGAACACAACCGTGTGTGTGTTGGGAGTATTTTTTCTCTCTGGAAAAAGAACATATATATTTTTCTACTTGCAAGGACTCAGCTCAACACAGAGACTTCTGGTTTTTAACCACACATACAAACCACACAGACGAACATACGAATTTCTTCTTGCTAAGGGTGTGTGCACATGTTCATCAGCGGTGTGTGTGTGGGGGGTGTCATTTCTGCCCTGTGGACAGACAGCTTTAGAGAGGAACCTTTTTGAGAGACAGAGAATATGTTCTGCCTAGAAACACGGACATTTTTCTGAGCTGACAATTACAAAGTGTTAGCGTTTTAGGTGCTGCGTCATGTTAGTAAGAAAAAGAGAGGCACTCTGCTGGAGAGAGAGAGAGAGAGAGACAGAGTTTTTCTGCCTTGAAAAAGATACATATTTTTTGGTTTGCAAGAAGACAGATCAAAACCAATAATTTTGTGCGCACACACACACACACACACACACACACACAAATTTCAGTATGGAAAGGGAGTGTGAGTATGAGTGTTACCCTTCCCTGGGGAGGGGTCGTTTCTCTCCCAGTGATGAAGTGCTTGGAGAAAGCCTTTTCAGAGGAGGAAATCATTTTCTGTCTGCAGACAGATTTTTCTGAGCTGAGAATTAGAAGGAAAGAGGGTTGATTTTTCAGGTGGTGCACACTTACTGAGCAGAGGCCACGTTTGTGTGTGTGCACGCACATGCATGTGAGTGTGTAGAAAGGGTGACAGGGGTGTCGGACTCTTCCTGTCATAGTGTGTGTCTGTGCTTTCTCGACTCCTGTGAGCATGTGTGTGTGTGTGTGTGTGTGTGTGTGTGTACGGGGCCCATGTCTGCCTAGTGACAGAGCTTTAGACATTTCTCAATGAGCAAGCGTGTTTTCTTACTGGACACACAGGATTTCCTGAGCACCAAGAATTCCAGAGAAAGATGTTGGTGCAAACGTATGCCGAGAAGGGGAGACTATTTTGTGTATGGGAGAGAGCAGGAGATGGATTTTTCTACCTAGAAAAAGGCACACACATTTCTGTTTGCAGGAAGACACAGACCAACAGCCACATTTCTCCTGTGCATGTTCATTTGTGTGTGTGTGTGTGTGTGTATTTATTATGTGATTTGTGCTTTCTTGGGGGGCATTTCTGACTTCTGACAGTCTTTTGGAAAGAGCCCTCTCTGAGTGAGAGAGAATGACTCATGCCCAAAGGCTTCTGGAATTTTCTGTGGATCAAGAACCAGGACAAGATTGCTGGTCCTTCAGTCGGTGCATGCTTGGGCGGACAAGGGAATATTTCTGTCCCAAGTGCCATGAACACACATGTGTGAGGTGGCAAGACAGTTGTTTTTCCCCTGTCTGGAAAAAACCCCATATCTTTCTGAGCCTGCACGGAGACTGGTCAGAAGCAGACACTTGTGTTTGTTGCACAAGCACGCACACACAGACAGTGTTCTCAGTATGTGTGTGCTTCTCTCCGGTGAACCTTTTATTAAGTGGATGGGGCATTTCTGCCTTGTCACAGGGCTGTCAGAGGGAGCCTCTTCTAAGTGAGAGGGATGGGCTTTCTCCCTGGACATTTGGACACACATAGACTGTGTTCTGAGCTGGGAGCAAGAGGAAAGAAATGGTTTTCCTGGGGGTGCAAACTGAGGTCTCTGGCAGAGTGAGTGTGTGTCTGAGTGTGAATGTGTGTGTATGGTCGAGACAGTCTTTTCTGCCTGGACAATAACACATACACCCACCCCCCCAAAAAAAAACCTAGGGAGAGTGCAGCCAACAGACAGAGGCTTGCATTTGCTTTGCTTCCTGCACAGCACACACACCCAGTTTTCTGAGTGTGGAAGGAGAGTGACTGTGACCCTCCAGCGTGTGTCTCTTTCTCCTGAACATGCTGACAGCTTTCTGTGATGGGAAAAGCATGTTGGCTTTGCAGGTGGTGTATCCTTCCCAAGAGAACAGAAGGTGTTTTGCATTTGTGTGTGTGTGTGTGTGTGTGTGTGTGTGTGTGTGTGTGTGTTCGAGGAAGATTTTCTGCCTGGAGAAAAGGCATGTGTAGATTTTCCTGCCTGAGAAAAGAGTCCCATAGACAGACAGTGTGGTGCACGCATACAAACACACACACACACACACACACATTTCTAAGTGTGGAAAGACAGCCCAGTGGGAGGGGGGGTTCTCTTAGGTGGGTGCTTTTTGGGAAGACGGGTCTTTGTCCCCAGAGATGAAGCACTCAGGGAGGGAGGTACTGTCTGAGGGACACGGGGATGGTGTCTGCCTGGAGACCCAAACCGAGGCAATCTTCTGTGAGTTGGAACACAAAATGAGTGTTGGTTTTCTGGGTGCTGATCCTTAGTGAGAGAAGCAAGGCATTTTCTCTCAGTGACACAGCCTGTGAAGGAGATACTTTCTGTGTGTGCATGTGACAGCACTTTGTCTACATTTCAGCTTTCAGAGAGACAGACCAAGATAGAGAAGCATCTCCTGTGCACAGACACGCACACACACACACCCCTGAGCATTTCTATCTAGTGTGCGCTCTATCATTGTGTGTGGAGTGTGTGTGTGTACCTTTTGCCTAGTGACAGAAACCTGTAGAGAGAGAGAGACTTCTCTGAGACGGGGGGACGTATTCTGATGTTCTAACTTCCGCCTGGAGACACACACATACTATTCTACACGCCGATAAGTAGAGTTTGTTTTCCAGTGGCCTGCATTTACTGAGAGAAAGGAAGACATTTTGCATGCATGTGAGAGAGGGGATACATTTATCTTTGCAAGTAAAGACCTTTTTTTTCTCATTGCAGGGAGAGACAAACCAACACAGTGTCACACATACATGTCCATGTGACCACATACACACACAGTTTTCTTCTTGTCCACAGAAGTTGTGTTATGTCTTTCTCTCTGGCATGTACTTTCTCAAGGGAGACAGCATTTCTGCCCAGTGAGAATGAAATTTAGAGAAACTTTGAGAGAAAGTTTTCTCTCTCTCTTTCTCTTTCACAAACACACATACACACATGCATACATTTTTCTGTGGGCTGACAAATAGTGTTTTTTTCCCTCAGAGGATAATTCCCTAAATAAGGGAAGTAATTTCTGTCTAGTTTTAAATCCAATCGCGAGAATTTTCTGCATGTGTGAGTGAGAGAGATACAGCGATACAGAGAGAAGAGAGAGACAGGAAGAGAGACAGATGTTTTTCTTCCTGCAAAAAATCACATGTACATTTTTCCAGCATCCGAGGAAAAAAGCCCTGCAGGCAGAAGCAGTCTTCCTCTCATACATGCTTTCTTAAGGAGAGGGTTGTATTATTATCTAGACACAGACATCTTCAGATAAAAACTTTTCAGAGACAGGGAGCATTTTCAATAGGGACCTGCATGATTTCCTTTGTGCTGAAAACAGACACGGGTTACTTTCTATTTCAGATGGTAGATACTTAGCAAAGGAAGTGGCGATGGCTCTGGTCCTGACCAAAAGGCACCTTCCTACCTGTGTGTGACAGCAGGTGTCAGAGGGACAGTAGCTTTTTATTCCTGGGGAAAGAACCATCTGTCTCTCTGCCTGCAGAGTGAGGCCTCAGAGCTCGCACAGGTACACTCACCTGTGTGGACACTCGTATGTACCCACACCCTCCCCCAAGGGCGGGGCAGAGCATGGTGCATGGTTCACCTAGTGATGCTTTGAAAACTGGTGCGTTCTACCTAGAGACAGAGAGTGGGCAGGAGGCAGAAACATGAGACACTCATGGACACACATGCGCACAAACCAACACACAAACACAGACTTCGATGGCCTGAGAAATAGAAAGTGTGTGAGTATGTGTGTGAGTGTGTGTGTGTGTAAGAAAGAGAAAAAAGAGACAGACAGAGAGAGGCTTTCCACCGGCAGAGAAACAGACAGACTTCAGATCTAGCAGGCGCTCCAAGCAGGTGAGAGATGGGACCAGGTGACCAGGCCCTGGCAGCCCACTGCCAAGAGCCCTCCGGGCACAGTGCCTGGCGTGGTGCCAGCACCCAAGGGCTTTTCAGGCTTTTCTTTCATGGGTCAGAAATAGGCCCACGCGCCACTGTGCTGTTGCCCTCTCACTTTCTCTCCATCCAGTGACTCCTGTGTATACTGTCCCCTCACTTGCCCCATCTCCTTTCAGTGGCCACTGCCTCGTGACCCCAGAGCTTGGACACTCTGAGGTTCAATGCCTGAAACTGTTTTCCAGTCAAGAGGTCTCAAAGGTCTGGAGCTGGAAGGGGCCCCAGAGAAACAGTTGTCACTCGTCACTCTAAGTGTTCTGGGAGGGCAGGGACAAAGGGCATGACCTCAATCACTGGAAATTGTGGCTTTGGCCCAGAATATTGCAACATCCTTGAAACACGCACTTGAGGGGACAGATGTGGGCCCAGGACCCTTCCTCCAGCTGCCCTGGGGAGTGACAGGCAGGGCCTGTTCCTGGCTTCTCCCACCAGATCTGAGCTTGGGACTCGGGAAGTAGAAGGGGAGTGTGGGGTCGCTGGGTGCTCTGTGGCTTTCCTTCCAGGCTTGGCTGACTGATGGGACATGGTCTGTGAACCCAGGGCTCACCTGGGGGTGGCCAGCATGGCACCAGGTGCTCCAAGCGCCTACCTGCTTCCCTAGATGCTGGAACAAGCACTGCAGCTTGTGGGACTGTGGTGAGGTTGAAATGGGGTTACTCTGTGGAACGAACACACGTACGCGTGCACAACATTTACCTCAGTGACTGGCTCAGAATAAGTGCTCAACAAACAGAAGCTATTTTCATCTGCATTGCTATGACGAGTTGCAGAAATACTGGCTGTCTACCCACCCGTCAATCGTGTTCCCTTCGTTCTTGTGAACAGCACCCTGGTTTTTGTGCGACAATGTGCCCAGCTCGACAGAAAGAGTGCTGACTTGTCTACGCCATCGCAAGCTTATTCTCCTTTGTCTTGAGCCGGGTAGGGATGGACCTATGACCTACTCTTAGAAAATGACATACAAAAGAAAATCTACTAGGAGGCTTCTGGAACACATTGTGGCCCTCCCTTCAGAATAAAGAGAGGTTCATAAAGAAGAGGCTTTTTGGCTTGTACCCCATTCTTTCCTGTTTGGTGTGTCATTGTGGAAGGAGGACATGATGTCCGGAGCTGTGGCAACCGTATTGTGAGCATGAGGGTGGCACAGCAGAAAAATAGGAAGAGCAGGAGTTCTGGGTTATATCAATGAGTTGCGGCCCATCTCCAGGCTGCTAGTTATACACTATGAGTCACCTCCTGCTCTTTGAGTTTCTTCGAGTTACTTCATCTCCTACAACCGTAAGGAGTTTGACCAACACATTTTTATAGGGGATTAAAGTCACCATGCTGAAAAATTTGTACATAGAGGAATGTTTTGAAACGAGCGACAAGCTGGCAGCAGAGATACCATCCTTGCAAAATTTCTTACACACTTCCTAGTGGAGCGCGCTGTCACCTTGTTCTGACTCTCTTTCCTCAGAAGGTAAGGGCTAGAAAAAGCTGTAAATCGATCCAACTCCCCTCATATTAGCGCCGTGTGAGAGGAAGTTAACTCCAAAGGCCCCTGTGTCTTTGGGGATCCCGTCGCGGGACCTTTTGAAGCATAAATAACCTTTCTCATAGTGGCTTGTTCTGTAAAAACAGCTGGCATTTGGGGAGCACTGAACACGGCTCTGCGAGGTCCGATCTTTAAACCCGCTTCATGGGTGATGCAGGCGAAGGCTCCGACTGGCGCCCAGTAAGTAGTACTCAAAGACCTAATCTTCAAGTTCATGTGCAAATCTGTCTCATTCCAAAACCTGAGTGTCACCGTGGGCTCTTGTGAGAGCCTCGTAAAAATCGCAAGTGTTTCTCCCCTGCCAATGGGGGACCACGTGTGGGAGCAGGTGCCTCGGCAGGAGATGAGGTAGGGAGGGATGAGGCCACGAAAACTGAGAGTTTAAGAAGAGGAGAGAGAAGGGGGAGCTTGGGGAGCAGGAGAACAGACCCAAGGCCATGGAGAACGACCTCTGGGGAGTCGTCTTGACCGCCATTTCTCAGCTCTAACTACAGGGACGTACCTACCTATCAGCTTTCCACACTTCATCCCATTTGATCCTTTGGACAAACCTAGGGGGACGAGTCTGTCAGTGAGCAGCCCCTGGGCCCACGTGGCCCACAGATGCATCTTCTATGACGTACAGAGCATTCTGTGACTTGACGTGTGAGTTATTCTGGCCAAGGCCTATGTCCCGCCGGCTGCAGACCCCGATCCATGGTTGTGCCCCCACGCTTCTGTTCCACCATCTATGTGCCCCTCTGATGGGCGATTTGCAAACATGGGCCCTGACATATTTACAGATGAGAAAGACGAGTCTCAGAGAGGCACCGTCACCCACCCAAGGCCACTCTCTTCACAGGCGGCGGAATCTCAACTTGAACCCAGGTCTGTCTATAAGCTTCGGCTTAGAGTTGTCAGATTTAGCAAAAATAAAGACAGAAAGGAGAGATTCTAATTTAACATCCAGTTAAATGAGAATTTCAGATAACCATTTTTAGTATAAGTATGTCCCATGCAGTGTTTGTGACATACTTACACTAAAACCTTGTTGTTGTTTTTCTGAAATTCTAATTTAACTGTGTGTCCCGCATTTTATCTGGCAACCCTACCCATGCTTCACCGTCCACTCTCCTGAAGCAGGGTGACGAGAAGAGTCCTTATACATTTTACTTCCTTGAATTATAGGCCCAAATTTCTTTTAAATACCTTCTATTTCTCCTCACCTCTTTCTTCTGTTCTATTCTCCTGCCTGTGTCCTTCCTCTCCACACAGGTCTCTATGAGGTGGTGTGGTCTGGCTGGAATGCCACCTCTTACCATGGGATGGACGGATGGATGGATGGATGGATGAATAAATGTTGGCTTAGCAGGAAGAGGGAGTTCTTCAAGTTGGTCCCTGCAAGTCATGGGACAAGGTAAGGGTAGTGAGAGTTAGGGGCAGAAAGAACCTGACTCTTCTGGGTTGTCTCAAAGCAAGGGGCACATAAATCCCTCCCCAACTCTCTGTCTGGATGCATTGGTGGGTTAGTGTTTTATAATTCCCTCCCTGGTGTAACCAAGTCAGAAGATGCTGACTGTTGTCTCGCTGAGGGTTTGGAGCAACCTCCAACCTGCTGTTAGTTCTCCAGGAGACCCAGACCTATAGACTCTCTGAATTTGCCCCTGGAAAGCTGCATGGGTTGGGGGGGAGCAGGACAGCTGGCTGCTGGCAGGGTTTCAAGGAGCCTCAGCCATGTAGACAAGCATTAATGGACTTTATTGCTTTCTCAAGAACGTAGCTACAGTCATTTACACGACTTCATTTTAATTGCTGCAATAAATAATTTTTGGTTAATTAGGATGCATAAACTTATATATCATTTATTAACGAAATTATTTGCAGCAAAAATTGATATGTTTTGCCCTCGGGCATACTGTGTCGGCTTTGGAAACTCTGAAGAATAAATAATCACCAGAAGGAGACATCCACAGACACAACTGAGAAGTATTTTTAGGCCTACTGTGTGTCTGGCTCTGTGCTGGTGTGGGGGAGTGACACAGGAGAGAAGAGAACAAACAGGAAATAACCTCTTTTTGCGGTCACTGTAAAGAACCTTACAGTTGGGTGGGAATCTTATAATTTATCAACTGTGTGCCTTTTGGTGAGTTACTTAACCTCTCTGTGCCTCATGTCTTCATCTGTAAAATGTGTCATAGTAGGACCCACCCCCTGAAGGTGGTGTTAGGATTTGCATAAAAAAGACCACAGAGGACACATGTTCCTTTAGGTGAGCCAGCATCCATTTCCCTTTCTTCTAACAACCATATCCTCATGTTCCTGAAGGGACTTATTCCCTCTCTATGTCCAGGTGCTTTGATCTTTGGGAAAGAGGTCATGCAACTCATCCCTAAATCAATCAGCATAATCCTGACCATAGTGATTAGCTGAGGGATGCGCATGTGACCTAGATTGTCCAATCAGGACTAATTCTGGGACTTTTGCTGGAGTGACCAAGAGGAAGACCTTCTTTTCCACTGTGAGCCTTGGACAGTGGGAGTCACCAGGAACAGAGTCTTGGCACCAGCCCTTAGACAAGCAGCCGAGACAGTCCTCAGAATCCTGGTATGACACTGACGCTCCTGGATCCAGCCATACCTGAAGCAAGTCTATCCCTTGGCCTTTCAGATCTGTGAACCAATGAAGTCCAGTTTGGACTTAAGCCGCGTTTTAATTTTCCTTTCCATGGGCAACTGACAGACTCTTCACTAATATAAACACTTAGAACAATGCCAGGCTCATGGTGAGATTCAATAATTGTTAGTTAACAGTGCAGAAGGTGAAAGAAACAAAATGGGCTGTTGACCTCTCACCCTGGCCTGCTTATCCTGATACTTCATTAGGAAGGACATGTGCTCTGTGCTGGTCCCGACATGCTCCAGCCCTGTAGAGACAGCCACACGCAGGGAGGTAGGCTTAGGTGACGTCTGTGTCCCCTGGCTGCATCTACAGAACTGGGCACCCATTCTGGGCCAGCCAGAGGCAGGGAAAGGGGCATCTGGGGTGAGGGCTATGGGCCCCGGTGGCCCCGAGCAGCCCCCGACAGTGACTCTGGTCTTGGAGGTGACCGACGGCACAGCTTTCCAGAACACCTGAAACCAAAATGTAATTTACTCCCTCCTTGCCGAGGTCCCTTTCATCCTGCCAATCATATTTTGGAGGTGATAGCCCTTCCTGAGCCCCATTCCTGACCTGGCTTGCCAAAACCCAAGCCGTGGCTCTCCTCGCACAGCACGCAGTTTTCCCCTGGGGAGAAAGACAGCTCGTTCTTTTTGATGCTAGCAAATGTCCTTCCCGTGTAGTGTGTGGCCTTCCTGTGACCTCCGAGGTCGTGCACCCAAGCTGAATATGTTCTCTATTAATATATGAGCCGAGGAACGATATCCTCATGTGCCTCATTCTCACTGAGGAAGCTCTTAAGGGATTAGCAGCACCTTCTATGACCAACCTCCGTGCTTCCCACAAGAGAAAGAAAAGAATGGGGTCCAAGGACTTAATTTCATGATATTATTCACTTTGGGGCAATTTATCTTCTTTCACCGACCTTTCCATCCCCACCTGCCATCCCCATTGCTGAGACCCATCAGGACAGCCGAGTTGCCGGAGAAAAGCTGAGCAGTATCACTCTAGAGACGTGAGGGATTGGGGTATTTCAGATATTCTTTCTCAGGAAAGAAGAAAACGGGGTATTTCAGATATTCTCTCTCAGGAAAAAAGAAAACATCCTTATGCCTTCGTTTGCACGCGCTGGGTTAAACTCTTGCGTAGGAATTCAACATTTCCTTGGGGTGTGTCTCTCGCCACCTCCCAAGATGGTCAACTGTCTTTGGAGAAACACAATGGCATCGTGGCCTTTCCCACGTGTCCTGGGAGATCAAATGAGGGGTGAGTGGCCGTCGATGGCAGATGCTGAGGGGTCTCCAAGCATGTTTCCCCAGAGACCGTGGAGCTGGCGGATCCCAGCCCCCTCAGTCTGGTCACTAGCCCTCCTGTGGTGACGGTTCCCTGGGGTGCAGGCATTGGCCTGTCCTTCCCCCCGCCCCCACTGGCACACACAGAGTCCGCCAAATGTGAGGATAATGAGGAAAGGAGGAGAGGGAGAGAGAAAATAAAACTGTCTTCACCACCGAGGAGCCAGGCGGATGATTTAACGGGCAGAAGGAAGTTTCCAATCCTCATGGCGGCCACTCCCTCCATCCGCTGACTTGGCCCCACTTGAAACATTCCCTTGGTTTTTGAGAGGGAATTAGTGGAATCTGCACGTTCTTTTCTACCAATAGTGAGTATCTGGGGACAGGACTGCTGTGGCTTTTATTTTTTTGGCAGATGTTGAGCCTTCATTAGGCAAAGGAAGAGAGAGGGGCCCCATGGCCCCCGTGACATTGCCGGAGGGTTTAAATGCTCTTCTCTAACACCTGTGCCCACCGAGGCTGGGCCCAGGGGATAGAGCACCACTGAGGCGTGGGGAAGGGCAAGTGAAGTAGAAAGGTGTGCACCCACATTTGACCTGAGGCCTCTCCCTTCACCACTTGGTGCCTCAGTTTCCCTCTCTGGGGCTTGAAAGGCGGCACTCTGTCTGAGTTTGCTGAAGTATGATGATGTGATGACAAACCACGTAAAGAAATGTTTTACTTGCTGTCCAAATCTCTGTCATTTTTCTGATTACATCAAGAAACATCTCAGTCTAATATATCCGTGGGCCCCAGTCCGTCGCACACTACGCTTTTGAATGACCCATGCCTTGGGCTCAGAATCTTCCGCAGGTGAGCTTTCCAGCCAAATTTAATAATGTTTTGTTCCACCATCTTTCTGTTCATGGTTACCGTCTGTTTACTATGGCAAGGAATAGTGGTTTTCCACTTCTGGCGCTTTGTAAAACAATCTTACATTTTTTAAAAAGGTGAATTGATTTAGAAACAAATATCACAAAGTCACATCAGTGAGAGTCATGCAAGTGGGGCTGCTTGTATCCTATGAGGCCAGCGTGGTGAGTGTGTCCCCAAAAGCTGGACCCGGGGCCACCTCCTTTCCTCCCCAGTCTAGGGTCTATGGGTTCCAGAAAATGATTCAAGGTTTGGGACAGCACGCGGAGTTGTATAACGGGCAAACAGGGAGGGACTTTTAAAGTGGGTGCCGTCCATGTCCAAACATAAAGGTGGGCTCCACTGATGGGGTTTCAGGAAGGAAGCCAGCATGGCTGGAATGAGAGGGACTCATGCAGCCCCAGCCTGGGAGAGGGACCTGAGCTCTGGCTCTGCCTAGGTTAGGACAGGGCTGTCACGTGGCGAGGGGTAATGCTGCCAGTCCTTGGAGCAGACCTGCCCGTCTCTTTGGGTTTGGGAACTTGCCACCAGCCCTCCTTCCTCTGTCGACAGGGGCCCTTCCAGGAGCTCCAGGCAAGCACCCGAATGGAGAGAGGATTGTTTCGATGGACCAACGCCCACACGCAGACACACACAAACATACCTCCAGACCCATGGCCTGCACAGCCACCCCGAGGGCCCCCTGAGCTGGACACATCTGGAAAGCAACAAGGCCAGCCTGGCCCCCTGCTCTTTCCATAACCTGAAACTGCTGACTTCTGCAGCCCGGGTTTCTGGCCCATCAGCCAGGACCCCCGTGCATAGGCTCTGTTCCTGGAAAGGACCACTTCTGAGAAAGCCCTTGGTCACGAAATCCCTAAGCTCCTGTGCCAGATTCTTCAACGCTGAGGGCGAGCTACTCGATAGAACGTTCAGCAATCAATTTGGTTCCCAAAACGTTGGTCAATAAATCATGGAGAAGATGGTTTCCCAGAAGAGTCTGTTTCTCATCCATAAGAAGCAGCACAGCCTGCCATTCCCGATTTCTGAGCCAAAGCAGGGAATGAAACGTCTGAGCTTCGTCATCAGCCCAGACGTCTGCTTAAGCTCCAGCTTACCCACCCTCTACATATGTGTGTATATATGTATTTTTGTATGTTGTTTTCCTCTCAAGAACAAATTATTTACCGAAATGTGGCATACCTAATGCTGTAATTATGGGCCCCGTCAACACCTACGGGTGCCTACGGAGAGGCAGCAGGGTGGGCAGCTCCCTCACCTGACTCCATAACTGACTCCTGCCTTCCCAGGAGCGTGCACCCCGCTGTCAGAATGGGCTGGTGCAGGGATGAGGTGGCGAGGATCCTGGCCCACCGAGCTTCTACCTCTCAGGTTTGCCTTACACGGGACAGAGTGGGGACGGGGAGCAGGGGTCGAAGGTGGGGGCACCTGAGGGGTGCTTGCTGCCGGGTCCCTGTCCTGCTCAGGGCTCTGCGTCCCGTCCCCCCCAGCCTCCCACCTGGCTCCTGTGCCCCAGTTGTCACCCAACAGCGAGCCCTTCCTCAGAGCGCTGGCCGGTCACGTTTCCTAGGAATGGCTTCCTATCTTCAGACCGAGGCCAAACCCATAGGCCAGCTACACACCCAGCCACCTCTAGTTTCCAGGTTCTCAGCCAAGTGAAAGAGGGGCCCATGGGCCAGGAGCCAGGAGCTCACAGCAGCCATTACTGACCAAGTGGCCATTTCCTTGGGCCATGTGGACACTCCCCTCTGCACTTGTCACACTCAGCTTGACCCCAAGGCTGCTCGGGGGCAGACATGATTCCCCACAATACTGAAAGGGAGCCTGGGGCTCTGGAATGTGGCAGGTCTGGCCAGAGACCACCTGGTTGGGGTGACCAGACCTGGAGTCTAGCCGCAGACCTTACTCCAGAGCTTCCGCTCCCACCTCCATTCTACCTGCTGCAGTCCCTTCCTGCTTCCTGGGTACTGCCTGTGTATCCAGTGATGACCAGTGTGTCCCCAGGGGCTCCCTTGTCCCGGCTGTGCTGGAGGCACCCAGGGAGCAGATAAGGGTGAAGGAGGCTAGAGGGGCTGAGGCATGGAGGAGGGCCGGCCACGTCTCCTCCACTGAGCACAGGTGCCCACGCCCTGACCAGGAAGAAAGCGCAGGGACCCACGGCTCCTCGCACACCAGCAGAGGCAGGGTTGGCTCCAGGAAGGACCTGC
Organism: Rhinolophus ferrumequinum; assembly: GCF_004115265.2. Classification (NCBI taxonomy): domain Eukaryota; kingdom Metazoa; phylum Chordata; class Mammalia; order Chiroptera; family Rhinolophidae; genus Rhinolophus; species Rhinolophus ferrumequinum. The sequence continues at coordinate 3,019,129 of NC_046306.1, forward strand.
ACATCACTGGTGTCACTCATATCCCTGGTGTCACGCGACCAGGAAGAGCAGCGTCAGGGATCTGCTGCCTAATACCAGGAGGTACGAGCTGGTCAAAGGTCTGTGACACAAGTACTCCCTTCAGGTCCCACCGCCATCACCTGCTGTCCCTTTCCTGGCACCCTGTGCATTTCCTTGGTGGCCCTTGTGACAATCTGTCTTTGTATGTTTAGCTGTGCTGGAATCTGTTTACTATCTGCCACCCCAGTCACTGTCAAGCTTCCTGAGGGCAGGGATTCTATTTGCCTGTTTCACCACCGATTCCTGAGCCCCGAAAACAGCGCTGGGCACACCAGAGGGAAAAGGGAAGGAGAAGCGAGGCAGCGAGGGACACACACCAGTCTCCCGGACACGTGATGGGGGTTGTGAGATTCCTTTTGGGGGTGCTAAGGTGCTCCGCTGTATTGAGAAAGAAGTCATATTAGATGAGTCAAGTACCCCCTACGTAAGACTAGTGTTCGAGGGTTCTGTAAATGCAAGGCCAACTGTGTGCGTTAGTCATGGATGTTATGAATGGGAGCCTGAGCCATTTAGAAAAGGTTAGGTGACACTGAGTGTGTCCTGTTAGCTGAGGCAGGACCCCACGCTATGTATCCACAGTGCCATCCATCAAGAGTAGCCCTGACGAAGGACGTTTGGGTGCTCGGATGGCTTCTGTGTCCCTCAACTGGAAAGCTCACTTATCGGCCACACTTGGCTAACGCCGTGGGACCCAGGGCGTTGCTGCAGAGCTCTGCTGCGCTGCGACATTCTTTAACCAGGCTCACTTGAACTATTGATTAAAATCAGCAGTTTCCCTTGCAGTTCATTTTTTCAATAATGCTAATTTTAGTAATTCATTAAGTTAGGCCAGACAGCGTGTGCTTCTAACATGTGTAATGAGCCAAATCATGCAATTAGATAATGCATGAACTCCAAGACGAAACAGGTAATCGGCCAAGCATTGCCGATCAGCTCAGCACACCGCAATGAGAATGTGAGTCCCACAGAGATCCTCGTGCTGCTGCAAACTCCCATCCCAGCACCCGAATGAAACTTTTCCCATCAGGACAAGTGAGTCATGTTGTTTTTGAAGTTCTTTGTATTAGAAAGACATTTGCCCCAGACCATCATCATTCATTCCAGAATTTAATATCCTGAGACATCAGGAAGTTTTCCACAGTATCTAAATTAAATTCTTTCTTATGAAGCTCAGATCCATTTCCTTCTGAATAGATAGCAAACTGCCAGCCATAACCGCCTGCGCGATAACCAGAGATTCATAGATTTTTTAGGATAATAGGATCCAAGCCCCTCTTTTTGAAGGAAACTGTGTTCATAGGTGGCTGCACAAGACCACACGGAGAGCTGGATGCAATGCTGGTCTCAGAGGCCAAGACCCCCACGCCCCTTTGCTACCCCTGCCCCAAGCCCACTCCCCGGACTGGCCCACCCAAGGAGATCTGAAGAGCGGGGTATGATGCCAAGGGTGTGTCTTTTGAAAGACCTGAACAGCCAAGTCACAGGGAAAGAAATTGCTGTTGGCTTTGAAAGTGTATATGAAAAGCTGCCCCGCCTCTCTCATAATAACAACGCCGATGAGGCATCTATCAGATTGGCGTGATCACAAACTTTGGCAACACCCTGTGATATCTTGGCGTGGGGACATCTGACACCCTTGAACACTGCAATTTCTTAGGAGCTGTTGGCAATGTCCATTCCGATTAAAAACAGACACACCCTTCAATTTGGCAACTTCCTTTCTCGGGATTTGTCCAGCAGACCTTCTCACACATTGCCCGAAGTCACAAGGGGAACGCCGGAAGCTCCAGATGCACATTAGTGAGGTGATGCTCTATAAATTAGGGCTCACCCATGCAAAGCTACATGCCACCCCACGGACGAGCCAGGGCCATGTGCACTGGTGTGGAACTGCCCCCCAGACAGCCTGCTAATTGACAAACACGAGGAACAGGAGAGTGCACGTTAGAGCGGCTATTTGCATAGAAAGTAAAAAGGAAGGTCATTATGCATGAATATACATGGAACACACTCGTACATATGGCATAACCCTAGAAAGCTGTCCAACAGATTGCTATCTTGCTGTTTCTGCAGAGGGGGGTTGGAGAACTGAGAGGGGATAGAGACTTGATTTCCCTTTGTACCTTTTGTGATGCTCTGACATTATCTTCCTGTGCGTGCGTTTCTCACGTGGGATATTTATGCACGTGGTCATGTAGCTCCACAGAACCTAACAAGCCGGCCATGGTTCTTCACACCAAACAGACCTGGCGCAAGGGCCCGCTCCACCACGTCACTTCACACCTCCCGCTGTTGAAGACTTGGTTTCCTCCCCTGTACAATGGGGAGCACCCTGACCTCCTCGGGGAACCAGCCCTGCGGAACCAGCAAGGCTAACTCTCTTCACCTGCACATGAGTGTTCCCAGACAACGGAGCTTTTCAAGGTCAGAGCAGAACAGACAGGTGTGGGTATCGCTGACACCTTCTGGAACACGGGGTGCAGATCTCAGCTGCCCCTCGGAAGATGCCTGCTCTCCCTGCCGGCCTCCTGCTCTCCCAGAGACGAGCTGCCCACTTCTCCAAGCTTGTTTGCTGTGTGCCCACATGCTTCCCTTCCATCTCATGACTGGCCCAAGACTGCCACTGCCAACACAGGTCCTCACTCACTTCTCACCTGGATCAGATCAGGTCCAGCTCCTCCATCTCATCCACTCATCACTCACAGCTTCCCCCAAATCCACTCAATGTTTCTGGATCTTCTAAACCTTTATTTCAGCATCCGCAAGACACAGGCGTATAGGATTTGGGTGTTCAGGCTGTGCAGAATCCTAAGGACCATGGAAAGAAAGAAGAGAGAGGAAGAAGGCTCCCGACTCAGTGAGCTGGGTCAGAGCTGGGCCTCGGAAGCCCAAACCCAGAGCTGGTCTCAGCCCAGAGCCGTTGCTTCTGCTGAGCTCCCTGCTGGGAGCGCCATCTCCTGGGCTTTTCTTGTGTCTCATTCTCTTAGCATCTCCGTCTCAACTCATGTCACTTCCTCAAACGGGTCTCCCTCGGCCACCTCAACTAAGTAGCCTCTTTCCATTCCATCTTTTTCTCTCATGTCTGTTTAATTGTGTATCATTCATGTCCCCACTAGAACAGAAGCTTCAAGAGGACAGGGAACCAGGGCTACCCATCATGACAGGGTCCCCAGCGTCTTCTACACATTGGAACTCACTAAACATTTGCTGGACAAACTAACGATGACAGCACACAAAAAATACCTTCCTTCTCTCCTTAAACAATATGTAGGTCTGTGATCTAGAATCTCTAACAGCCCCCAATTTCCTGTCTAATCTGGTCCGTGCCCCTTAGCCAAGCCACGCTCTCCCTCCTTAGTCCTCTTTCCCAGCTTCATCGCACCCCCCACCCCATTAGAACCTGCAACCCCATCAGACAGACACGCCCCCACATTCTCAGACTCCACACACATACCTGTACCCCTATAGCACACACAGAGATCACACGCATACATGCCACACAGCACTCATGCCATGATCACTTCTACCTTTGGATCTTTCTTCCTGCTGTTTGTTAGTCACGCCCCAAATACCTTCTCCTTCCCAACCCAAGTGCCCTCAGGGCTGACTCAGCCTTTCTGCCCTGGTGGCCTTCCTGTCCTATGCAGGCCCTGTGAGAACACACCCGTGTACACACAGCTTAATTTTTCTGACTCCTTCAAGCACGTGTGTCTTGGGCAAAGCTGGGAGCCTCTTGCTTCCCCACAAGGCAGGATGGAAAAGGCACCGAGAGGCTCAAACCCTGGCCCTCCTGCGCAATCTTGGGCAAACTCAACTACCAGCTCAGTTCTCCCGCGTGGTGGTTGTGACAATTAAATGAGGGAGTGAGTCTAGCAGCACAGTAAGCAATCAAGAACAGTTGTCCTAGTCAACACTCTCCTCCTCCTCTTCATCATCATTTTAAAATGTCTTATCATTGAGCTGACTGGATATGACCTTTGTGGGAGCCCCTGAGAAAGCAACCCTGCAGCCCATGTGTGAGTGCTGGAGCCGCGCCAATGGCTGCTCTGACAGAAGCCCAGACCAGCCAGCTGACCTTTCCCAGTGCTTTGGAACCTTCAAAGAGCGAGAGATTACAGTGGCACTGGAGCAGGACAGGCCCCAGGTGGCTCAGGACCATCCATCAGGATCGCACTTGCACTTTCAGTGGGACAAACCGAGCCTGCTGGAAGGCGTCCATCACAGGAACCTTCCTGTGCTCCTGCCAGTGCCCTTCTTGGCCAGGTGGCAGCCATCTTGGTTGGTGGCAGCCGAATCACCATCAATACATCCACCCAGTGAATACCAAAGTGACAACTCCAGCCTCCAGATACTCAGGAGCTGGTGTGGTGACCTGGCTCCAGACTCTGTGAGGCAGGATCTGGGCAACACACAGATCAATGGAGAGGAAGGACTGTACTCGGAGGACAGAGGACCCACCACCTTCTGCTGTCCCCACGTGATCCTTAACTGCTCTGCTTAATCCTGAAACTGAGGGCTCTAGAAGAACACCTGCCCACCCAGGCTTTTCAAAGTAGCACCTGGCCTTGCCGTGCTTTTCTCTGCCTCCCTTTCTCAGGTGACTTCTGCTGTGTTTACTGAGAAATCTTGTTCACAGTTCTCCATTTATTCCAACTCATAGAGATCATAGATTATTGCTTTTTCACTTTTTCCACAGAGGAGCCCAGGTGGAAGCAATGGAGACTAATGACAAACTCACCTTCCTTCTACAAATGAAACCACAATGAGAGACAATGTCATATGCACGAGAAGAACGAAAATTAAAAAGCCTGTCAAAACCGAATATTGGCAAGGATGTGTGGCAAGACAGGTTCTCAGAAACCACTGATGGTGGTGGAAAGCGGCACAACCTCCTTGGAACTTTTTGACAGTTCCTGATGAAGTTCAACATCCAGGTATTACATGACACAGCAATTTCACTCTTGGAAATTTACCCAAGAGAAATGAAAATATTTGTGCAAGTGTTCAGAGCAACTTTATTCATAATATCCCCAAACTGCAAATAACCCAAATATCCATCAAAGTAGACTGGTAAGCAGGTTGAAGTAGATTCATACAACAAAATATACAAGAAAAAAAAATTACTAATACACACAACAATATGGAAACTTCAAAAGCATTATTGAGTGAAAGAAGCCAGACACAAATGTATACATATGTATCATCCCACTTACATGAAGTTCAAGAACAGGAAAATTAATCTATGGTACTAGAAATCAGAATATTAGTTTTCTCTGGGTAGCCAGGGCTATGGGTGTATAATTACCTGGGAGGAGAGAAGGGAACTTTCTGGGAAGAAGGAAATGTCCTATATCTTGAGGACCCAAGATGGCAGAGTAGATAAACACCGGGCCTGCATCCTTCCGTAAACACATTAAAATTACAGCTAAACTACAGAACCATCAACATGGAGAACCATCTGAAGTCTAGCTGAACAGAAGTCCTATAACTAAAAATACAAAGCAGACGCCACGTTGAGACTGGTAGGAGGGGTGGAGACTCAGAACAGGCCCCAAACTTCCATGAGGTGGTTGAGAATCAGGAGAGATATCTCAGCTGCAGAGGCTCCCCTCTGGAGGAGCAATAGACCCCAGTCCCCCACCAGCCTCCCCAGCCCAGAATAATAGTGCCAGGAAGAGGAACCCCCATAACATCTGGCTGTGAAAAACAGCAGAGAGAAACCGAGACGTCCTCTTAAACGGCCTGCACACAGACGCACTAGCTCGCAGGCACTCACCTTGGGCTCCAGAGGAGGGTTGATGACTTGGGAGGCCTCGGAGACATACGAGGGTCAGACTGAGATGTGTTGTTTTTAGGCAAGGGCTGGAGAACAGTCAGCATTTTCCCAGAGAGGAGACCTTCTCCTGAACAGCCGTCAGGTGAGTGCCATCTTTCCTGTGCTGAGCCCGCCCCCTACGCTTACGGCCAAATCTGAATCTGATTGGCCTGGTGAGTTCCACTCGCTCCACCCTGTTGACTCAGCTGGTACCCAGTCCCACTCAACTCAATAGAGCACAACCGGATACACTTTCTCAGTGAGCAGCCAGCCCCTCCCACATTGCACTCTTTCTTGGAAAACTACTGAAGTTGGGGGCCCCAGGTGGATGAGGACTATCCTCAGTGAGCTCTGAGACTCTCGCTGAGTAGCTCCAGGCTCAGCACTGGCACCAAACCAGAGTCTACATTAACCTGGTGACCACAACTCTTCCCACTCTAGTGACTCCCTGAGACGCTACCTCACCCAACTTACATACTACACAAGGCTTTATCAGTAGTTGAACCTTAAGGGAGCTGGCAGGTGCCAGTAGGCCTCAGGGTGTCCTGGTTTTTTGCAGACCTACCCCAGGCCTGGTACTGGTGACAGATGTCCTCAGTTCACAGCATGGCCTCTCCCACATGCCTCCAATTTTATTTAGCATAGGAAGCGACCAACTGTGGATTGCTTTGTAGCTCCTACAAAGTCCCCGGCTAGTCACAGGCAGTGGGTGACCTGGGCCTGCACTAGAGACCCTCCCAAGAGGTCCTAGAACTAATACACTTGGAAGTTGACTTCAGACCACAGCAGAGCACTGCCCAATTAGTCCCACAAGCGGCACACACAAAGGGCGGTCTCAACAGGCACCAGAGCCCCCAGGGGCGAATCCCACTCAGTAGGGTAAGGCCCCTGCAAGCAGCCCATAAGTTGTGGACGTGGCCAAACCCCACAGCCAATCAGCCTGAGGGCCAGTCACACCCACTTGGTTGCCAACAGCAACCAAGGCTCAACTATAACAGGACCATACATACAACCCAAACAATGGACACTCTTGAAGCACCTGGAGTAGGTGACCGGGGAAACTGTACCAGGGCCCCACAGGGCACCCACTACATCAGGCCACCTGCCCAACACTGGAGGACGGAGCAGATCTACCTCATACATAGAAACAAACACAGAGAGGCCGCCAAAGTGAGGAAACAAAGGAACATGTCCCAAGTGAAATAACAGGAGAAAACTCCAGAAAAAGAACTAAATGAAATGGAGGCAAGCAACCTGCCAGAGACAGAGTTCAAAACAATGGTTATAAGGATGCTCAAGGAACTTAGTGAGAACTTCAACAGAGAGCTAGCAAGTATGAAAAAGGACGTAGAAACCGTAAAAAAGAACCAGTCAGAAGTGAAGAACACAATAACTGAAATGAAGAATGCACTGGAAGGAATCACCAGCAGACTAGATGAAGCAGAGGATCAAGTCAGTGATTTGGCAGATGAGGCAGCAGACAATATCCAATTAGAACAGCAAAATGAAAAAAGAATCCAAAAAGATAAGGATAGTTTAAGAGACCTCTGGGACAACATCAAGCATAACAACATTCGCATCATAGAGGTACCAGGAGGAGAAGAGAAAGCAAGGAATTGAGAACCTATTTGAAGAAATAATGTTGGAAAACTTTCCTAACCCAATGAAGAAAATAAAGAGGCGGTAGTACATGTATACAATGGACTATTACTCAGCCAGCGAACGGAATGGATTCTTGCCACCTGCAGTGGTCTGGATGGACCTGGAGGGTATTGTGCTGAGTGGAACGTCAGACAGAGAAAGACAGAGGCAGTGTGATTTCACTTATATGCAGAATCTAAAAAACAAAATTAATAAAACAGAAAGAAACTCATAGACACAGAAAACATTTTGATGGTTGCCAGATGGGAAGGGGGTAGGAGTGGGTGAAAGACGGGGAAGGGATTAAGAAGTACAAATTGGGTGTTACAAAGTAGTCGTGGGGACGTGGGGTGTAGCATAAGGAACAGAGTCGATAGTATTGTAATAACTATGTACGGGTCAGGTGGGCACCAGATTTATTGGGGTGATAGATGGGAGGGGGTCGGGGCCAGGGTGAAAAAGGTGAAGGGATCAACAAGTACAAATTGATAGTTACAAATAGTCATGGGGATGTCAGATAATGATGTGGTAATAACTGTGTATAGTGCCAGGTGGGTACTAGACTAGTCAGGGGGATCACGTCTTAAATTATGTAAATGTCTAACCACTGTGCTGTACACCTGAAATTAATGTAGACTAATACTGAATGTCAACTGAAATTGAAAAAATTCATAAAGGGGGGAAAACACGAAGGGGAATAAGAGGTTCAAATTTCCAGGTATAAAACAAATAAGTCATGGGATGTAACGTACAGCATGGGGAATATAGTCAATAGTATTGTGATAGCGTGGTACAGTGTCAGATGGTGGCTGGACTTATCATGGTGATCACATTTTTAGGTACGTACATGTTGAATAACTATAGTGTATACCTGAAACTGATATAATGTTGTATGTTAGCTATGTTTTTAATACAAATCTTTAAAAAAGAAAAGAAATGTCCTGTGTCTTGACTGAGACGGTGGCTACATGGGTAAATACCTAGTAGAATTCATAGGGCGATACACTAAAAATTCGAGTATTTTACTAAATGTAAATATACCTCAAACCAACCAAAAAACTGGGGGGAAAATTTTGCATTTCCCAGGGCCTGATTTCTAGCCAGCTCCTTTGTCAGTGTCTCTTAACTTTAAAAGGCACTAACTTCACATGCTGAGACCGTGTTGTCAGGGTGCAGTCATACTCCAAACGTATGCACTTGACAAGCGCACCCCTTAAGCAGTTTGAAGCACAAAGGAAGAGACTAATTTAGAGCTATTTTGATGATGTGGTTGACACATATGGAATTGTTCTGTATACATTAACACTTCTGGATATTTTATCGCCTAATAAGGAAAAAGTTATGCATGTCGTTTCTCAACCTGGGAATTCCTGTCAGAGCGACGCATTGAGGCTGAGGAAGGTCTGTGTTATCAGGATGGAATTTTGTTGTTTATGGGGAGACAGGAACCCCGGAGCCCACCTGGCAGCCTGTCGTTAGGAACAGCTCTCAGCTGATGGATGAAATGGCTTCATTGCTCACGAGGCCCATCTTGACCTGGCCACACATTTCTGTTTCTGAATGTTTACTTGCCCTGTCCCGTCACTCTGCCCCCTCCTTCCTGACAATTCCAACGACGTTCCACCCCCACCCTCTGCCGTATTAGAACTTCACAACAGCCTTGGGGGATGGGGGTCGTGAGTGCCCTTCCATAGGGAGAAGGAAGAGGTCCTGCGAAGTTCATAGGGTGGAGAGTGGCAGAGCCAGGAGACCCTCCACCTGTCACCTTGTCATTCAGTACCTTCTGACCCACTCCCTCTGTCTACGCAAACCCTCCATCTTTGTCCCCCAGAAGTCCCTGCTCATGTGTGTGCCCAAACTCCTATTGCCTCCCAACATTCCACACGGGCTTAACCTGGGCAATCTGTTGAACTATTCACACTTAATGAGAGTAGATCTCCTTACACCTGGGCGATACTCAACTCCTTGGACACTTGACCCTCCCTTGGCGCTCTTCACAGCAGGTAGCGTAGGGTTGAAGCGATTTAGGGGAGGGCGCTGGGGAGCAGGGGTGCTCAGTAATGTGGATTGATGGATCGACTGGCTTGCACCCCACTGGCCATCTGTTTTATGAGTCTCCTGGGGCACACACTCTTCCTGATTAGCTTTTTGCTCCATCAATTAAGAATGCTGTGTGTGATCCCGCTGTGTCAGCTAAAGATCAGACTCTAAATAATGTTTAGTGTCGGCTCTGGAAGCATGCTTGCTGAGCCTAGATCCCAGGCTGGAGAGGAGAGGCTGGAAAATGTCAAACACCCCTGTGCAACACAAACACCCCGGGAGGGCCTGCGTGCATCTATTAAAAGCATGATCGTTAGCATTTGGGTGAAGAGAGTGGCACTGGAGGGCACAAGACACGGAGGGTTTTGCTCAACTGCACGGTCATTTTGCCTTCATCAATCTATCGACTGTTTTCATCCCCAGAATTAAACAATACAATGTGTTATCCAAGTAAAAATGTGGCAGTAAAATACCTTTATCACTCAAGTATGGCTTCCCAGCTGTCAACTAGGAAAGTGCCCGGGGAGGGCAGAAGCAGATGGCACTGAAATTGTTTCTCTTGTCCTGGCCCCTTGGAAGAAAGTTCCAGCAGGAACCTAGGGCTGTGATGGACTGGGGCTGACAGACTTCCCCAAGGAGGGCTGCTTAAGGACACTCGGCTTGCTGTCGTGCTGAACTTGGACAAGAGATGTGTCCCAGGAAGGTGTGCCCATCTGCTGCATGGGCCGGGGTGAGTCAACGCTGGGCTCCAGCCTCTGAGGACCTTTCATAGATCATCTCTGTCCTCTGTCCCAGGACTTCTTATTTGTCATTAGATCCATTTATTTGTGTCTGCTTCAATACTCTCTTCCCGCTGCCTCAGACCTGTGGGGGTTTGCTTATTATTTTTCTTCCTTGGGGCTTTAAAAACAATCCATGTGCTTGGAGACCCTGGTGGAGTAGGGTGGCGCTGCCCTTTCAGGCGGAAATAAACCTGCTCTGTTGAGATCAAGCCCAGCTCTGCCTCAGACCTGGCTCATCCTTAACTCCAACCCTATTTCAATCTTAAACCAAAGCCCAGAGGAGCCACAGCCCCCCCCCCCACCACCACCGTCACCCTGCCTTAGCTGGTTCATATGAGTAGACAGGTCCCTTGCCATCGCTCTAGGATGGAGCAGTCAGACCCACAGAGGGCCAACAGAAGTGTGCTCTTCAAGCAGCCAACATCATTAACTGATGGAACAAGAAAATTGGATTCCTGATATTATAAATTAAAAATTATGCTAAACTTGCCTTGCCAAATGCCAACCCTAAACACAAACTTATGTTGAAATACTCGGAAGGACAATGAGAAAGGAGGGTGGAATGAAAGGAGGCCCCCAGTGAAACTGGGGACCTGACACAGCAGTTCTCCCCAGCCTCCCACCCCACCCCCAGAGGCTGAGAGAAGATTCCAGAAAGTCCTTAACATGCAAATTTCTGACACCCCAATGGAAGAGCTATTATAAACAATGAAAGAGAAACTGTGACTATAAATAACAAGCTTCTCAGCCCCTGGGTGGAACAGAGCTCCATTTGTGCCTCTTGGTTTGAGCAGAAGGCACCTGCTATGTGGCTGAACATCTAATTGGGAATGCAACACGTCCCTGGTCCTGGGTAAGCCATGCTCACTGGGGAGACGACGACGCTGGCTGCTCCCTTCTGAAATCCACCGGAGGGCCAGAACAGAGGGCCGGGCCAGCCACAGCTCACCGCAGCTGCCTCTTGCTCAGAAATTAGCCTGCCGGGCTCCTTGGGAGTCCAGATGATTTCTTCGATAACTGCAATTTGAGTTCCTTCCCGTTGTCTGCAGGCATCTTAAATCTATACTGAATGCATGTGTCAGACTCCGTGATCCCAGCCGCGTGTGCTTCTGTCCCTCGAGGTTCTCAGTGCTCGGTCCTGCAGGTTTTCTGAGGAAATGCTCTCCCTCTACTGACCTGGCTGTCAGGGGTCAGTTTTATCAGCGGTGGAGTGACGCAGAGCTTTGGGCAGAGAAGTGGAGGCCAACCCAGGAGGAGGCAGTCCTGTAGGGTGACGAGGGTGCTGGGGGTGCATGGCAGAAGGGCACATGGCAGCTCTGGCCCTCGAGGACAACTCAGCACTCAACAGATGTGTGTTGACTGAATTAATCCATTAATTAACGTCCTCCTCATCGTCCCCACAGCCAACAGTCTTCCCAGGCACACCTCCTGTTCACCAAGTCCTTGCCCCTTCTGGAAGCTGCAGGTTTAGAGGTTCCACTGCACATGTTTGCATTTAGAGAGTCTCTGACTGCCGTCTCCACCCCACCCCACCCACACCTGGGGACAGCCACTCTGAGTGACACTTCCCAGGGAGATGACACTGGCCAGCTGAGGACATGTGGAAAAGCAGCAACTTATCAACCACAAGGCGGCTGCCAGGGCAAGGCCATTCCATGTCTATTGAGGAAATCATGAGCTTCCAAGAGGCCACCTGGGGTCCCTCAACTCTTGGTGTTCTGCCCCTCCATCACCATCTATTTCCATTTTCTAAAAGTGTGACTGGGATGGCAGCAGAATACACAACCCCCATTGAGGCTAAAAGATATTCCCCTGATGGTGCCACAGGAAAGTGCCATGAATGCCATGCCTACAGAAATGGCCACAGATGCAGCAACCTTTTCCATGGGAACAAACCCCCAAAAGTGAACAAAGATGCCCTGTTTTGGCCAAGCAAACTTGGGAGTTGAAAGTCTCAGGATAATGTCTGTCAAGTTCCACACTCCAAAAACAAGTTCACCCCAGCGAGCTGAGGAAATCCAGGCAGAGGTCAAAATTTGGCTGTTCAGCTGTCTGGACACACAGGAGAGGGGAGCTCCACGCCCGGGATGGGAGCCGCGAGAGACTCCTTGCTCCATGGTCTGGTTTCTCAACATTGGGACAGGAAACAAGCATGAGAGAGGTCAGTGAGAGAACAAAGATGGAATTGTGTCTGTGGAGACGGGTTCTTTCTTTTCCTCCACCCACCCTGTCTCTTTCTCTTTCTTTCAAGAAACAAGCCAATACGAAGCATTCTGTTCATCAATGCTTTGATTTTTAACCAACCATTCAATTATCCAGCCCTCTATCCTAATAACCAACATTTTGTTTGTCTATTTATTCAGCTACCCAGACCTTCATCCCTTCATCCATTTAACTGTCTATCTGACCATCCATTCAACCATCTATCCACTCACCTACCTATCATCCATCCATCCATCCATCCATCCATCCATCCATCCATCCATCCATCCATCTATCCCTCCATCCACCCACCCACTCATTCAACCATCCATCCACCCAACAAACACGTATTTCACACCCACTATGGTCCAGACAAGGTTCTAGGGGATACAGTGGTGAACAATACAGGCTCAGCCCTCCTGGAGCTTATTTTCTAGTGATTAAATCCAACACATGTCTAGTGACCGCCTCTTTTGTGCCTCGCCCCAGAAATACAAAGGCATAGACATGGTCTCAGCTCTAGAAGGAGAGACAGATGCAAGACAAGCAGTTGCCAAGACCTCTAAATGCTGGGTGAGAGGAGATACAGAACGTTAAGGAAACCCCTCACTCTGGCTGGCAATGTCAAGGAAGGCTTCCTGGGAGACACGAGTGATTGTCTCCCAAGCAGAGGTGAGCAGGAGAGAACCAAGCAGAACACACAGTCCAAGCACAGGTGTGTGCCCCGCCTCCCCAGTGTCTAGAACAGTATGCAGCACACAGTAGGAGCTCAGTAAGTACTTGTTGAATGAATGTTGGGTGAAAGTGAGGGAGAGAGAGCTATGGTGCCTTTTGGGAATTTAACAATCCTGGTTGGCACAGGGTCCCAGTCATGTTTTTAATGGAATGAAAGGATATTAGAAGGCACAATAGTTTGCCCATCCGTAAAATGGAGATAATAATAGTATCTGCCCCATAGGGTTGTGATTAGAATTACAGCTCTCAAAACACCAGTGGCCTGGCACACAGTGGGACTCTATGCGACGTTACTGATTAAGGTTAGTAACAATTAATCATTAATAAAAGAAATAATACCACGTAATAATACTACTTAGTACTCAACGGTAGATACATTATTAGCACACAGCTATTATTACTGTCATAATGTATAGCCATTCACTACAGGGGATGCTTTTCTGTGCTCAGCTTTGCAGGTGAAGTTGCTCAGCGAGCCAGGAACAGGCGCCCTGCCCCTGACTTTTCTCTGTCTCCGAACTGCGCCTGAGAGAAGTGGAGTGGCCCTCCAAATGGAGGACTCACGCGGCCATTAGGGGGCCTGCCATGTGCCTGGCCTCGTGCTGCTGGGGGGACGGCTGCAGAAACGTGTGGGCGAGCAGGTCCCCACCTGACCGGAGGCCCGCCAAGACCCAGTGGCGTGCCCTACTCTCCCTTAATAATGCCATTATGGCTGTTACCCATGAATTTTGCTAAAACCTTTTGGGAAATTGTTTATATTTTCAGCTGAATGACCTCCTGGGGTAATGAGTTTCCATAACAACTAATGGGTGGCCAGCGTGCTTCCTCCCTGGGCGGGGCCCTGCGGTTCTCTTTGATTGGCATCAGTGGCTGTGGGTGGCAGTTCTTTGTCAGTCTCCGGCAGGCAGTTTGGGGGTGGTGGTGCAGGGGGCTCTGTGCCCACGGGAGAGGGTTTTGGGGGCTTTGCCACCACCATCCTCTGACATGAGCCTGTCCCGACTTGGGGGCGAGGGGACAAGCTTGTGGCTGGCTGGAAGTTTACAGAAAGTTCCTGGAGCCGACGTGGGAGCACCTGGCCAGTGGTCACCTCCACAACCAAACAAAGGGAAAAGTTTGCAGCACAGAAAAAACAAGGACATAAATCAAAGTGTCAGCATCCACAGCTGGCATATTTCTCTGTCCTATATGGTGGTGGCAGCAGGGGCAGATGGTAGTTGAAGGGACCCAGCTCTGGCCCTGATGTACAAAGCGGGGAGATTATCCCAGGTGGGAGCTGTGCATTAAAACAGAACGGGTGTGTCTCTGACTTGCAGTAAACACATCCGTGTTCCAAGTCTTTAACAGGGAGGCCAGGGGCGCCCCCACCCCCAGCCAAAGCACAGCCCCGGGGGAGGGGAGGCTGGCTTCAGGCTCTCACCAGAGGGGAGCAGTGATTCTAAAATATTTTAAATGTGCAGAGATGAGCTGATGGGCAGCTCTTAATGAAGGATTAAGGGGCGCGTTTGAGAGTCTGGGAAGCACCAGGCAGATTTCCACGGCCTCCGAATAATTTGCTGTCTCTCTGACCTTTTCTATCTTGGGAAATGCATGGCTCTAGCTGGAGGAATGAAGCTATTGGCGCCAGTTTCAACTCCTCACTTCCGGGGGCCTTGGTCACGGACAACGCCAGGTGGTCCCATTCACCCCACAGGATACTTTTGCTGGACTCAGAGGCCACATGTACCAGCTACCTTCTTTTCAAATCCAAAGGAGCCAGGAGGTGCCCCCAGAGTGGAGAGGGAACAGCCTGAGGACCCCGCTAACAGCTGCGGGAGGAACCCCACATTACGTATGATCAACCCCACCGGGGCCTCCGCTTCCTCATGTGTAAAATGAGGAGCTTTGAGAGAGATGAATCCAGACTCATAAAATGTCACAGCTAAAAAAAAAAAAGCCCTTAATGAGCGTCTGGCTCTGCTCCAGTGCCTCTGAAACTCATCTGATCACAGAATGCATTCATTCATTCATTCATTCATTCATTCACTCAGCTGACATACCTCTGAACACCTACTACACCCTAGACAAGGGGCCGCAATGAAAGAGCATTTCCTGTGGAAATTCAGGTAAACAAACAAAAATAACAACATTCCAGACCATAACCAAAGCCATGAAAGTACAGCCAGGCTGCAGGAAGGAGACTATTTTAGACAGCATGACCTGGGGCTGTGACAGCTGAGCTGAGGACCAAGGAATACGGTGGGGTTGGCCCTGGACAGGTCAGAGTAGGCCAGGCAGAGGAAACAGCATGGGCAAAGGCCCTGGGGGGTGGTGGGACCAACTTGGAGAGTACCATCAACTGAAGAGGCCAGAGTGGCCCAGCAAAGCAAGAAGAGAAAGAGTGACTTGGGTACAGGCAGAGACAAAAAGGGAGGATGCTGTGGCCACAGCCCCAACTCCAGTTTCACTCCAAGTGAAGTGGGAGCCCCTGGGGAATTTCGAGCCGGGGTTTACACTTTAAAGTCCGCTTTGGTAAAGAGCAGATATGGGGGCCAGAGAGGTGTCCCCTGGAGATTCTGAGTCCGTCACCCCGTGCAGGGCCCGGCTGTTGATATTTCCGTACAGTTTAGTGTTCAGCCAAAGTGGACCACTCTCCAGCCTCCAACCCCCTGGCAGTGGCGATGGGGAAACCAAGATTCCAAAGGGTCTGTGACTTTCCCAAGGCCTGCCCCAGGCGGCTGACTTTTCAGCATTTCCTCAGCGCAAAAGTGAAGCTTTGTCGACAAAGGCAAGAAACTGGAAGCAAGAAACTTTCTGAGCCTCTGTTAACTGTGCCTCCAGCAGATGGGAAGGGAGAGCTCAGAAATGATGAAGGGGGACGATGAGCCGCCTAAAACTGGGCTTGTGAAAGAAAACTCCATTTGTGCGCTGTCTCAGGAAGAGGGCTGCACGTGGCCTGAATTGCTCTCCTGGGTTATTTGGTTTTGCCTTCAAATCAGAAAATTGTAGTTATTACAGCCCTAGGATTGATTGGTGTGCAGGCAGCCTCAGGTCGGCACCTCTGTCTTTGTCTGCTGAGGTCTGAAGTGAGAGCCGTTCTCATTTCCTTCCTGGTGGATAGGGGCGGCTCGAGGGTGGTAAGGAGGGAGGGCAAAGGGCTGGGCTTCAAGGCGCAGATGACCTGGCAAATGGCTTCCCTAATGCATCTGAGCCATGATTCTTCAGGCTTGACACACGCGCGCTGACAGACTGCATACTTTCGATGCTGGAAGGGGTGCGTCCCCACTGCCTCCTGGGCTTCCTGCAGCCCCTGCCCCCCAAGACTGCAGAATGCTCACCACCCCCTCCAGCTCAGCAGCAATTGCCGATTGATCATCTTCAGGTTTTAACCTTAATCCCCTTAAGCCTCAGCAAATAGCCCCTAATTCACAATCACCTGAAATGCTATTGATTTTTTTCTTTTTAATTTAACTTGCCATAAGTTTTCACCCCCTCTGCCACACAAAGGGAAGAAGAGGGGGGATTTCCAACCTCCTCCCCAGAGCCACTAGACATCCCCCCTGCCCACGTCTCCCTACCCTTCCCCAAGTACAAAACAGACACTCTTTCCATTATTTATTACAGCTCGATGACCTTTTAAATTCCTAACAACTCCAAGAACAAAGAGAAGTCCCCAGTGTGCATTAGTTTTGCAATTTGTTATTAATTTGAAGTCCTCGGATCTGAACAGCTTTGGCATGTGGGGGTTCCCGGTGTCGCGGGGAGGTGGGTTTCCCGAATCCGGCAGCCGTGTGCTTCTGTCCACGTGACCCGACTAGAGACAAAGGTAAAACAGCCCCTCCTCAGTGACTCACCACCCTGCCCAGTCACTCAAGGCCAAGCAGAGACAGGAAGATACTTTGCCCCGTACTTTTTTGCTTTTTTGGGAAAGCTCTACCCTTTGTATATTATCATTAGAGGAGGTCAATTAGCAAGAAGACATTTTTACCACCAGCTGTACACTAGCTGTGTCGTTTTTTCAAGGGACACACACCAGTGATATCTGAATAAGGGCTTCGGAGTGAACTGGTGTCAAATCCTGTGCTATCATCACATAAGATGTCAGTCACCCTTTGGGGGGAACAGGGGGTAGCGTACCTGGGACCCCTCTGTACTACTGTTGCAATTTGTGAATCTATAGTTCTTGCAAAACTAAAAAGTTGTTTTTCTTAAGGACGTAACTTCACCAGACTTTGGAAGGGATTCAGAGAGCGTGGTGTCAGTATGAGTCTAATAAACGGGGTTTATTCTTTACCTGTCCATCTCTTGACTTAAACCCCCAGTGCCTCCTCTTCTTAGGAGAATCCAGAGAATCAGAATGGTGTTTGTTGAAAGGGTGTCTGTGGAGCGTGGCAAAAGCCAGACTTTTTCTTTTGTGATGGTTCATTTAATCTTAAGGTAAATTGTTGCCAATTGGATTGCCAGCAGAAGTGTCAACACAAATCCAGTTTAAATGTGCTGGTGGTTGAGTGGTTCCAGCGAGGTGGGCTAGACGCAGATTTTGCAGCCGAGTTTCAGGTCAGGACTGTGAAGTCTAAACCAGGCGGGGGCACTGTGGCTGCTGGCCTTCAAGGTGTCCAGTTGTCTTGTTTTGCCTCTTTGCAAAGCACAGTCCATCTTGGACATAAGTGAAGTTCCAGCATTATTTTGGCTCTTAGGCGTCTGACATCTTCATTTGCAGAGAACTCCAGCTCTGCTCCTGAATTCTGTGGTTGCATGACAAGCACCTGTTCCTTCTTTTTAAGTCCTTTGATAGATAGTGGTTTACACTTGCAGGCAGCCGGGGTGTCACAGGCAAAATGGTGGGATTCAAATCCCACCTGTGCTGTGTGACTTTGTGCACGTTTCTTAACCTCTCTGGGCCTCAGTTGTCTCTTCGATCTATTGTTGTCTAGAAACACTTACTTCAATGTGAACACAAAGGAAAATCGGATGGGGGGCCTCCAAGGACCCTCTACACAATTTTTGCAACTCTTCTGTAAGCCTAAGTTTATCTAATAATAAGTAAAAAAATGTAACACAAATACATACTCCCTAGGTTGTGTGAGGACTGGAGGTGACGAATGTGGAGTGACCGGCATGGACGTGGTGTTCACTAGCTTTTACGTAGAGGCAAACAACCCAACCATTGCTTCACCTTTTTCCTTTCCCCCTTTCCTTCTCTGCTGCATTCTGTGTCTCATATGAATGAAACAGACTGATCCAGCTCCGAGGGGTGATAGAAATTGGAGACGGTTATCATGTATAAAAGAATATTCTTGCTACTATGGAGCAGGGAGCGCTTCTCCTTTTGGAATTACAATTCCAGCCTTAAAAACAAGCTCCGGGGACTGCAGGCTGTGCTTAGGGCTTGAGGGTTCGAGGCACCGCTTCCCCAGGGCCATGCAGAGCTCGAGCTGCTGGGACTGGCGCAGGCCCCATCCTTAGGCCTCAAGAATAAAAGAAGGCTCAGCGTCCCCCTCTGACTGATCACCCAAATGCTCCCTGGCGGGCTCAACACTTGGCGCCACTCTGGAACCCAGGGAAGGTGACAAATACCTCGCATCCATTTTCGCTATTAAAGCAGGAGGAGCCTCTGATTGTACTTACAGGGAACTCTCCTTTCCAACGGAAAGGCAATTCCATTTAACAAAAGGCAGAACACTGGGGGAGTTTGGAAGGAGGGTCGATGGCTGAAAGTCTTCGTCCAAATACAGTTCCGTCCCCAACCTGGAGGCTGGAGGCTGAAAGCTGTGTCCAACGTGAGATTTACTGCCCGAGCATCGTCTCCGCTCGGCAATAAACTGTGTCTTCTGATCAATACTGGCGCTGGGCCGCCTGTCTGTAGCATGGCCACCCATTTAGCAAAGGCACTGTGTAATGGAAAACGCAATCAAATTGTATAATGAGTCTGGGTAATTGGATGGACCGGACAGAATGGTCTGGCTAAATATATTCAGTCCGGTGAATTAATTAAAAGCTTGACACCCCAGGCACCATCCAAAGTGGCCCATTAATTATTCTTTGAATCCAAAGGTCAGAAGTAGTGGATGAGTTACCACGACGATTGTAACATTGCTCAACGCATGGGACTTTGCAGGGAGCGCACCGTCGGGGCCTGGGTTTACCTGTAGCTCCCACCTGTCCCACCTGTGCATCCTGGGCCTGCAGCTGCACGCGCGCAGAAGAGGCTCAGCCCCCCAGCCCCGGGCCACAGCCACACAGGCAACAGCCAATGGTTTTTGCCCTTTGACCCCAGGGCCTTTCTCCCATCTGTCTCTCTTTGAAGACACAGACAGGTGCCCCTGGAGCTCACCACCGCCCCCAGAGAGCCTGGGACTCAGGATCAGACAGGGTCAGTCCCACATGCCGGCTTGTTCTAGGTGCACCTGGCTTGTGGGACCCCAAGTCAGTCGTTGAAGTAAGTACCACCAGTAACCCCCATCCTCCAGATGCATAGTCGGCAGCAGCCAGAAGAGCAGCTGGACCCCGTCCAGGCTGGCTCCAGAGTTTTGCACACACTGTGCCTCCAGGCCCTGAGAGGGTTGCAGGGAAAGAATGCACAAAACTTCGGGAAAAAAACAAAACCATGCCAGGAGTCAAGGAGGTGCTCTCTCCATGGACGGGCCGGGTCAGCAATCTGACAATGATCAGAATTAACGACAAGCGCCCTCTGCCTCACTTGTAGGACTGTCCCCTCCCAGTCCCCAGTGCAGGCGCCTGAGATGGGGGCGTTCCATAGCAGGGCTCTTCTAGCCACCCACACCCCAGCTCCGTGGGCCCCTAACATAAGTGGAGGGTGTCACACCGGGAGAACTCCACGGCAGGTCAGCAAGGAGCCTGTTTTCTTTCATTCAATGCGAATATTTCCTGGGTATGACAAAAGCGCAGGGACTGAGACAGTGACCAAGGTAGGCAGGACCTCACCCCCCATGGAGCTGACACAGCAAGTGTCCGAGTGGACCCACAGGAGAAAAGCTACTGCAGACCAGCACAGCAGAGGGTCCACGGCAGTTGTCCCAATACCAGGTATACACACATGTGTGAGTACACGCGGAAAACTTCTGGGGAGGGCAACATCACAGTACAGGAGGTGGGAACACTTTTTCTTCTTACGGTATTTCCTTCCGTCGTGATTATTTTGTTTTTGCACTGTCATAACCATATATCATTTTATAATGAAAAAGAAAGAGTTGGGAGTTTAAAACGTCCACGACAGGCTCTGAAGTCAGTGGACGAGACGGAATTTCTCGTTGCTCCTAGAACAGCCCCCCGCCCCTGGTGCTCCGAGTGAACCAACCACGTGCAATCTGAGTTCAGAAGCCAAGTGCCGTGCGAGGCGGTGTTCTGGGCCTGTCTGGCCCTCGAAACCGCTAGACTGTTTATTTAACGGATGGCGGCTGTCTTCATTCAAACGACGTTCCCCTATAAGAAATGAACACCCACTGAATCTGTCAGCGTGACAAAGTGCACCTGTGTGTATCTTTCTACTGCCAAGCTGAGAGTTCAAGATTCTGTTCATTAATTTTAAACACCTTTTAAAAGACGGGGCTTCAGCGAGGGAATACAGAGGACATCCCTCTCCCGGGTCTCGGCCAGAAGTAAGGCAGAGACACAATCATGGGCCCTGCCATTCAAACGAAGGTTCTACTGACCCAAATCTCTAGCTGATGTAAGTTACTTTCTAACTGCGAGGGGACACCCCTGCTTATGTCCAGGGGTGTGTGGCTCCAGTAGGAAAGTCCCACTGTACTTAGAAAACGCCCAGACCTTGCTTAGACTTCTGGGCTGCCTTTCTCCCTTACTCATCTCACACCATCTGCCCGTCCCCTACCCCAGCTTGCTCTGGCCACACAAGTGCCCTTCTGGTTCCTTTCTTTGTCCCCTCAACACATGTTCACTAGGTGAACTCATTTCTTCTGTTTCCATGGGGCTCTGCCAAGGTTTTGGCTCCGACAAGCTCGCACCCTATAGATAAGGACAGAGTGGCTTGATTGTGAGTTCATTCATTCATTCATTCATTCATCAACCCCTACGAAGCTCCTGCTGAGTGCCGAGTACATGCTGAAACTGAGGGATGTGGCGATGAATCCTTCCCCCAGGACCGTCCCCACAGGTCTCAGCTTAGTGACGTTGCCAAGCAGGAAAGGTCAGGTTTCCCGATAGGGAGGGCGCTCAAGGTGCCCATCCCCTCATGGCGCTGGATGCACAATGGCGCCAGCACACGCAATCAGGCAGGATGCGAAGGCCGGAGAGGAATCTATGGCCAAGGTGCCTGCAGATTTTGCCAGCTTCTAGGACCTGGGCGCAGAATCCGAACCTGCGTTGAGCTCAGTGCTGTGTTTCTGCCATTGTCCCCTGTGCCCCTCTCAGGCAATGCGCCCCACTCCTTTCCCTGGCACAAGCCTGCTTTACTCCTTGGATCCTCGGGGCCTCCGTTTTCTTTCTCCAGCGGGGATGGAACCCTACCACTTTGGAGCACCACTGTGGCCAGGCTGTCTCCTAAGCCCTGTCTGGCTTTACCCCTGGTGGCCACTCCAGCAAGCTGGGGCAGGCTCCAGGCTGTCCCCCACGACCTCAGTGGGAAACTAAGACTCAGAGAGCTTCAGGAATGGTCCACAGCCACGAGGCTACTGAGATTCAAATGCGGGGAGGTTTGATTAACAGCCACATCCGCCTCGAACGCCAATGCCCTTGGCCACCCTGCTTCCTCTCAGGATGGGAACGAGGATGTGCTGGGCTGCTGTGCGTGAAAGCCAGGGCTGGGCACAGCCAGGCTCAGTTCCTGCTTCCTTCCTTCCCGCTGAGGTCTGGCTGGGAGACATGCCTGCCCGGGCCTGGTCAGCATGAAATACACCACTGGTGACCTCACCCCCAGCTCCAGCCATATCCGGGATGTACCCAGAAGGGGGTCTCCTCTCGAGTTCCGAGGCTATGCCACACCGCAGCCCCGGACACCAGGTTCCCTGAATTTTCCCAGAGCAGCTGCAAGCCCACGGCAGATGAAGGGGACACCTCCACCTTCTGGAGAAACTCCTGGTATTCATCACAACATTTTGTTCCTTACAGGGTGGGCCCTGGTCCCTGTGAGCAGGTTGGGGGTGGGGGGCGGGAGAGAGAGAGAGAGAGAGAGAGAGAGAGAGAGAGAGAGAGGGCTGCATCTGTCCCAAAGACAATGGGAAGCAAAGCAGAGGAAGCGTGACCTTGACTCTGTCCCCCCCCCCCCCCCCGCCCCCAACGTCCACGGTAGCTGAGTGGGGTGGGGGAGACTGGTAGAGGTTAAAAAGGCCCAAGCAGCATTTCCCTTTTGCTTTCCTGGATCCCAGGAGCCACTTGGCAAATGTCCCTGAGGTTCTCTTGGAGCCATCCCCGAGGCCCTGCAGCCAAGAGATAAACCTGTGACAATGGGGTCCCCCTGAGGCCTTCTTCCTTCTTTCTCCACACACACTATGAATAATAATAACACTGAGGATATTAAAAATAGTCACTTCCTCAGCTCTTGGCATGGTACTTATCCCACTAAAGGCTCACATCAGCCCCACGGGAGAAGCTGTGTGGTTACATCCATTTGTCAGATGAGCAAACTGAGGCTCCAGGAGTTCAGTGGCCCACTGCCCAAGGTCATGTGGCAGCACTGGAGGGCTGCAGCTCGGAAGCCCAGCCTCACAATCATTGGGGTTCATTCACTTGTTTCATTTGCTTTATTCATTTGACTTTGACAAGACGCAAGGAATGCTGGGTGTTGTCAGCTCTCAGGGTGGCCACCCCCTGGGAGGAGACCCAACAGCAACACATACCTGAACACACAGCGACTAGAAACTCAGTAGATGAGTCCTCAGAACGCGTCATTGGAGAGGCCCACCTACCAGACACGATAGACTTACCTGAAACAGGAACCTCAGGCCCATGACGGCCCCCAGGGCCTGGCGTGAGGAAGCTCTAGAAACCAAAACCCAGACTGTTTACGTCCAATCTCAGCCT
Organism: Rhinolophus ferrumequinum; assembly: GCF_004115265.2. Taxonomy (NCBI): domain Eukaryota; kingdom Metazoa; phylum Chordata; class Mammalia; order Chiroptera; family Rhinolophidae; genus Rhinolophus; species Rhinolophus ferrumequinum. The sequence goes on from NC_046306.1 coordinate 3,042,379, forward strand.
TATCAGGAAATACAATACCTTTGTGTAATTACACTTAATTGAGAGGGGAAGTCGTTTTTATCACAAAAGGCATAGATCCGATTTTGCTTTTTAATTTTAAAAATTCCATTCATTTAAAAAGCCAAACAAAAGGTCTCCAGGGGGATGTTTAGGCTGGGACAGGAAGTAGCAGGCCAGGAGTGTGGGTGGGGGGAAAGCATTGCAGGCAGAGAGAAGAGCAGATATGCATCTCACACAGGGCCTGGCGGGGCACTGGGACAAGGCCTCAGGTACCACCAGTCTCTGCCCTGTGCAGACAGAATGGAACAAATGCACCATAGCAGGTGGGCTTCCGGCCTGGCCCACGCTGGGGTCCGAATCTCAGCAGCATGACCGGGGGCAAGCTTCTGAGACCTGGTGTCTTCATCTGTCCCCGGGAGGGGGGCCAGAGTGACACAAGAGAATGGCTGCCACCCCCATCAATAAATCAAGCAACGGCTGCCAGCCCAGGCAGACACGTGCCAGAGGCCGTGGACCACACAGCGCAGGAGAAATGGCCCTTCTGCTCCCTGGGGTTCTAGGTCCCTCGTAGCCAGTGAGAAGCTCAGGCCACAACTCAGTGGGACAAGAAATGCCCCGCTTACTTTCGCCATCACTGAAATTCACTGCCATGTGCCTATCCTGCCAGCTGGAGGATACCGCACAGCTCCCTCGGGCTGTGCTGAGGTCTGCACAGGTTCCAAGTGTAGGAAAGATCCCTTGGGCTGGGTCCACCACCCACAAAGGAGTCCATCACCCTAGCCAGTGAGATCGGGCCGGTGACCCCTCCAAGCTGCTGACCTCCCTCCTCTGGCCCGTCCTGTCCTCCGAGTGAGGAACGAACGCTCACCCACTGTCTCCATCTCCCCTCTGTCTCCACCAAATCGCCCCTGCCCCTCTCTCCAGGAACCCCTCAGGACACCTAGCCTTAGTTCCGCAAATGTCCGTGATCAGGTGGGCCAGTGAGATCGTCTCGATCTGACCCAGACGCTCACACCCGACGTGTGCGTGTCTCCTGCTCGTCAGGGACATGCAAGGCCTGGGATGCGATGGGTTCAGAACGGATGGAAACCGGGAAGGAGGAGGTCCCCATCCTTCACGTAGCTTCACGCAGGCGGGCAGACCTGCCCCACAGAAGGTGGCAGCTGGACCCCAGCTCCAGCCCATTGGTGATAAACGAGGACACGGAGATTACCCGGTTCCCCCAGGTAAACCAGGGTCCTGGGTTTTGGGTGCAACCTGCGAATTCCATATGACCAGTTTGCAGTGGGCTGTTTTTATAGAGGGGGAGATGCTGCAGCAGGTGACTCCACCTGGGTGCTTCTAACATACACCTGCCAGGAGGCAAGGGATGCAGACGGGGCCAGCGAGCTGCCAGAAATGGGGCGAAATACGAGGAAAAACAGCTTGAGTGACTATTTAAAGAAACTGCCAGCTACACTATCAGGGAAGGCCGACCGCTGTGACAAGCAGAGGAGGGGGACCCGAGGAGAGCCCCAGAGTCTCTGAACCATCATTGGAGAAAAACTAGAACCGTCCAGAATCAGGTGGGTCCGAGGGAGGTGCAGAGGGACGTGTGCTCTCAAAGGGGATGAAGAAATTGCACCGTCATAGAGATTCTGTCAGCCCTGCCATCTTCTCCTGGAAACAAATGATCAATTTCCCTGGTCAGTCCAGGGAGACCAGCCCCGAAGTCCTTCGACGATTCAATCCTGATGTCACTGCTCAGGTGGACACACAGCTCCCACCTGGATAGGAAGGCACAGCGGCTGCCTCTCTTCAGGTGAGAGACTGACGAGGAGGTACGGCTTTGTCGTCGTCACCACGCTCCCTCGGGTGAAGCAAGCTTCGGCTGTGCCGAGCTCCCGGGATTGTGACACACTGCCCCAGTTTCAGAAGGAGAGGAAGTCATTTTTTCTTGTTGATTTTTCGCTCTTAAAACTTAGTTTCACTTGGAGAGGCCTGCACCAGAGTTTCCTTCAAACTCAACAAGCCGGCACACAAGCACTGCCGCCCCCGTCCCTCCCCAGGCCCCAACCACCTGTTACCACCCTTAATCTGACTGGGTTGCAATGTAGGTATTTATTTGATTATCTTTTCCCACCAGGGTCCTGGTCCCCTTCCTCCATAAAAAGTACTAAAAGTATATTTTACAATTGCATTAGTTTAAAAACTAATCTATCCAGGCTGGATTTTGTTATTAGATATCCATTATTATTATAGTATTTATTCTTCTTCCAATTTTAAAAGAAACGACAACATTTTTGCAGGACCCTGGAAAGCCTTGCACTTACTGGGTCTAGTGGGCAAGCTGGCTGTGAAACTGCTATGGGTTTGCAACACAGAGGAGGCAGGGAGCCCCTCCTGACCCCTGCACCTGCCCCTGAGGGGGAGGCAAACCTGCGCGAGTGGAGGCTTGTGCAAAAGGCACCTCCGTCAGTCCCTCGGCTCTTTCCTTGGGGGCTCAAGTCCACATGACAATGGGAAGCGGACCCCACACAATTCTCCTGCATTGTCCCTTCCTTTAGGATGCCTCCCTGAAACTCAGCCCCCCAAAGGTCTGTGGGTGTCAGTTCACACGGGTAAATGTCCCACGGACTCAACAGCCCACCAGCTCCCCAAGTATCCGGCTGGAATTCCATCCTGGGCTTACCCAGGCCACCACTCACCTACCCACCGCCCCAGGATCTGGCAAGCACACCTGGCTACCCTGGCAGAGAAAGAGCAGCATGTGGTGCCTTGTTGCGGTTGAAAGCACCCCAGCCTTCTTGCAGTGCCTGGACCCTAAGCATTTCTGGAGCCCGTTGCATCACCCCACACGTGTCAGGAGCACCTCACTTTAAGCAAAGATGGTATTCCTGCCAGGTGATATGTGAAAGACATTTTGTATGAACTCCGTGTTTCCTGAGACTTCAGTCTAACCCTCTGACGGTGAGTTTCTCAGAGCACCGGGTCCTCAAAGCAACCAGAGCCGATGGTCCATGAGTCACCTGAGAACTGCAGACGCCGATGCAAGTGTCCACAGCGGCGTTCTGTGCTGGAGCAGTGACCTCCAAACGTCCGCTCTGGGGCCGACTACAGCCACACGAGAAGACGACGCTTTTGTTGTTTATTTTTTGTCACTCCTCTGAAACCTTCAGTGACAGCCATCAGAAAATGTCTGGCTTCTTGCTGGGAAACTTAGGGGAAAATTTCAGATGCTTTGCATTCCTTAAGCAATGGGGTTTTCCCCCAAGTATTTTGCCATTTTAGGTAACATTGTAATAAATACCTTCATCATCAAAGTTTTGGGGATGAATGTGCTCAAGTCCTTCAATCATTTTGACAAACTGTTTACATGAGACTCATTTCAGCTTACATGTCTACTGGAGATGTGCCGAGGATGACAGTCCCTGTGCTGTCGCCAGGTGTGGTAATTGCAAAAATAAGTTTCAGTACTCAGAAACTGCTTTTTTTTTTTTTTTTCTCCCACTTGGGGAATAAAGGATGGAGCCACACCAGAAAGAAATGTCTGGTGGAATTCGACGAACTAAATCCCCTCCCTCTAGGATGCCAGCTAAAATACAGGACACACAGTGAAAATTTGAATTTCAGATAAACAATGGATCCAGCCCGGTATGTCTGAACTATCGCATGGGACATACTTGCACGAAAATTTTATTGATTGTTTATCTGAAATTCAAATACAACTAGGTTTCCTGTATTTTTATTTGCTCAATCGGTCACCTTTTGTCAGCATGTATATTTTATCGGCGTGTTCCTTTTGCCCAGCAAACCTTGCCACGTCTATCGTCCATGAGCATTTAGTAAACGCGAAGCACTGTCTGTGCATCAACTCATTTCATCCTTAGAAGGAACCCCCAAGTTGGCATTCTTACTAGCAGGATTATTTTACTTACCACAGTAAGCACTTAACCATCTCAAAAGTTTCTGTGAGTCAGGAATTCGGAGAGGCTAGCTGAGAGGTCCTAGCTTGGGGTCTTTCATGAGGCTGGAAGGGTGGCACGGGGCTGGAGACCCACCTCCAGGTGGTCCACTCACATACCTGGCACTTTGAGTGTTGGCTGGAGGCTGTGGGTACTGCTATCATCCCCATTGTACAGGTGGCAAAATTGAGACTCAGAGGGATTAAGTAACCAATCAGGGCAGCAAGCGACAGAGCTGGGGCTGGAGCGCAGGCCACCGGATTCCAAACCTGAGTCCTTAAGTCCCTCTCAGCTTCACTGTGGGCGAAGATGTATGCCACACACATTATAAAGGACACAGTTGTCCTTAGGTACTTTAAATGCTACTGCATGTGACCTCAGGTATGACTTCAAGCACAGCAAAAACCCAGAAAATGTCCCCTGCAGAATGCTGGTAGACCTGGAAAAGAATCATTGGGAATTACCTTATTACTTTATGACATAGTGACAGATGTTCTGGAAGGTCACGGAATTTTTCCTGTGAAAAGGTTAGGCACGTCCCACCCATTCAGGATTATGCTCTTAATTTGCTTTTTCATAGATAATTTGAAGAGAATATCCAATCCATGCCCTGTCAGATCGATCATAAACTCTAAATTTATGGAGTCCACATGACCAAGTGTTGACCACACGATTCTGCAGGTGCAAAAAATGTGATGTCAGAGGATGATTTAGTTGAGGCATCAATCAGCGAAAACAGCACAAATTTTGCTGTTCCAGGCCTTTCTTGGTAATTCACCCTGAGCCTCTGGGAGGTTTCCAGGCTGAATGCCCGCCTCCCTAATTCTTTCAACAATCGAACCCCTTTCCGTCTTCTTCCACATTCCTGGAAACTCTGAAGTGAGAAATGGTTTGGCCTCCCTGGCGAGGCTGGGAAAAATGTGCTAACTGGAACAGGTGGTACCACCTGGGGTTGGCTCCAGTTCCAGGGCCACAGCTGCTGCCCAGCTGCAGAGACCCAAATCCCAAAGATTTTGGAGGATTTTCCCACCATTTGGGCTCAGGAACTCCCATGCCCAGATGCTTCCTCCTGAGCCAGGGTCTCATTTCAAATGCTACCAGTGCTTTTAGAGGATCCACTCACAGCCCCTTCTTTCCCTGAGAACAGTCTAACCCTCTCCCACCTCCTGCAGCAATTACGCCCATCTGTCTTCCAGCACTGGCTGTCCATCAGAAAAGGGAACCTCTCCAATAATACTCTGTCGCCCTTTGTGGCCCGAGTTCTAAGCTGGGGTCAGATTTAAACTGCCTGAGCCAGTTGGAAGTACCTCCATTATTAAATCACTTTGGAGAAGATTCAATAGCAATTCTGATGTATATCGGTGTGTCCTTATCTCTAACCTATGCCTACAATTAAGGCTCCTTGATCCCAAGGTAAATCAATGAATAACTAGGAAAACGTGTCCCCTGGTTTTTTACCTAAGAAACTAAGTGTGCGGATACTTAAGATATTGAAGTTTCAGCTTTGAAACTCCACACACTCTGATTGGGATACGGTCATAAATGATGGTTTCCTGGGCATCCTTATAATGATGTTTTACACACACACACACACACACACACACACACACACACACTCACTGGCTTCAGACTTATACTTGCATTGCAATTTGGGTGGCAGTTTCCTCTAATATATTTTTTAAAAGCATGCCTATTTTCCCTTTGAATTCTCTTTCCCCTACTTATAACATTAGGCTGTTTGGGCCACAGAGCATGGAGAGAAATGAAGATGTCACCAGGTCTTCTGCAGTGAGCAATGCTGGGGAGACATGTACTTGGCAAGGAGTCTCTGAATAAGCCTGTCAAGATACATTTCAGATGGAAAGTGATGAAAACCATGGTTTCTCTGAAGAAGCACATAAGTCACTTAATCCAAGGCGGGAATGATGTCTTCATCAAGGCCCTTGGGTGACTAGGCACGCTTGTGGGTTTTTCTGCCCACCACCCATTTTCCCTTCTTCTGGAAAGAGCATCCATACTTTCTCTGGTCTAAGAACTGAGTGAGTATCAGACCCCACGCCCATGCTTGCACTGTATCCTCCTGGCCCAGTGATTGGTTTGGGGATGGACGTGTGACCCAGGTGGGCCCAATCGCAATGGATCCAGGACTTGTACAGGAACAACTGAGGACAAAGCTCTTTCCCCTTGGACTTGAAGCAATAAAAGCTGGTGTGACTGGTCAGTTAGAAGAGGGTCTTCACATAGAATGCTTACCCATAACATGAGCTTCAGGCACTGGAGGGATTTTGCTGAGAGGAAAATGTCTTATTGTGTGACCTCCAAATATAAAGTAAGCCAGTCCTCACAACAGGTTAAACCAGAGACAAAACGTCCCCGTGAACCAGGCTGCATGCTGTGCAGTCTCCCTTCTAGGAGTGTAGCTTCCTCTTTCCTCTGGCTGTCTCTCAAGAATGGCTTCTTCAATGCTCTACGTACGAGGCAGAAAAGGGAGGCCCTTCCTGAGCTGCTTTATCACCTTCAGGTCCTTCACCTCAATCTCTGACCAGCTCACTCGTGCCATCCACTTCTAAACTCCTGGCGGACATCTTGCTCTGGTACCCAGCGCTGGTACAAGCAGGTCTGGCCAGAGCAGAGATCTACCCTGCAAGTAGGGGCTTAAGCTTTTAAAGAATGGGTTTGCAGACCCCCCAAATGGCTGGCATACATGAATATGGATCTTGGCTTTTGCATTCTCAATGAGGAAAAGATTTTCATCTTGGTGAAAAGATACAAGGGCTATTTTTATGAGACGGGGGCCTGACGCTTCCGAAAACGGCCCCTGTCCTTGACAACCAAACAAATCCGTCCTCTCTGAAAGAAGTCCCTGTGAGGGAATTCACTCAACAGTAAAGAAGAAGAAACACAATCCTGTTTCACTGGCTCCCACTGCCCCTCCCAATGTTATCAAAATTCCAAAACGGAGTCAAGCACCTTCAGGAACACGGTGGCACAGGGGGAGATGCTCAACAGCCTTCAATGGCTCCCACTTCCTTCCGTACCAGTCCTCACTCCACTGGCTGTTTTCCATAATGTTCCAACTCATAAAACTTCCTTACCTCACCCCAACAGGATTCTTCATTCCAGTCCACCGCTCCCTGTCTCCTAAACAGCTTGTGTCCCTTTTCACCTCCTTAATAGCTGGGACACAGTGGGATAATGACTCACCCTTGGAGCCCCAAAAAGGTGACGGATAAGGATAATAACAACACATGCCTCAAATCTGACACTATCTACCAAAAATACAAAAGTCCCTTTTAACACAGTAATATCATTTCTAGGAATTTATCCCACGGATCGACCCGCCAATGTATGAAATAATGATTGAGGGATTATTCATCGTAGTATTATTTGTCATAACAAAATATTGGAAGCAATCCAATTGTCCACCAATGGGTATCTATTGGATAAACCATGGAATACTCATCTCCTAAATATATTAATCCCAAAGAGCAAGGCACAAAAATGTATGGGTTTATGGTATAATAAAAAATAAATATTTGGTCTTTGTCCCCAGTACCAGGCACAGAGCTCCTAAAACCTTTGGAATTTATTGTCTTTTGTATGCTAATGAGATGACTCATGATGGGGGCCTACATATCTTCAGGATGGGGGCAGATGCCAGAAAGACCAAGCCATGATTAAAGGGTTGGGACTTTCAGCCCACCGTGACCTCCAAGGAAGGGACTGGGGCTAGAAATTGAGTTCAATCACCAGTAGCCAGTGATTTAATCAATTATGTCTCCATAATGAAACCTCAATCAAAAAAACAAAACAATACAAAAAACCCAAAACCCTAATGGGGTTTGGGCGTTTCGAGATTGGTGAGTACAATGTTGTGCTGAGAAGGAGGTGGGCTTGGAGAGGGCACGGAAGCTCTGTGCTACCGTGACCCCCCACCCCACCCCGCCCAGGAACCTGTCCTCTGCAGCTCTTCCATTGTCTGTTCGTGAGTTGTATCCTTTACAATAAAGCTGTAATCATGCCGTGTTTCCCCAAAAATAAGACCTAGCCAGACAATCAGTTCTAATGCATCTTTTGGAGCAAACATTAATATAAGACCCAGTCTCATTTTACTATAATATAAGACTAGGTCTTATATGAGACCTGGTTTTATATTTATGTTTGCTCCAAAAGACGCATTAGAGCTGATTGTCCAGCTAGGTCTTATTTTCGGGGAAACACGGTAAGTACAAAGCTTTCCTGATTCTGTGAATCATTCTTGCAAATTATCAAATCTGATGGGGGACAAGGGTTGTAGGAAACCCCAAATCTGTAGGTCAGGCAGATGTGTAGGTCACCTGGGGACCCCATTTGCACTGGTGTCTGAAGTGGGGGCAGTCCTGTGAGACTGAGTCCTTAATTTGTGGGATCTGCGGCTCACTCCAGACAGCGAGTGTCAACATTGAATTGAATTGTTGCACATCCAGCTGGTGTAACAGAATTGGAGAACGGGTATAGAAAAATGACATATTAGTTGTCATGAGAAAACTACACATTTGGTGTAAAAAGTGGTATCAGAAAAGAGTCACACAGTGTTGTATGCTAACTTTTGCCTAAGCAAATAGAGAGAAGCAAGACTGTGTTTGCATTTGCCTGTATTTTCACAATGCAACAGTGAAAGGGTAGACCAGAAAGCAATACAAATGATTACCTAGAGCAGGAACGGGGACAAGACTTCCCTATATATAATGTTTTTTTTAGTTTTAATTTGTAAATCATGTAAGAGTATCACTTCCACCCTCTTCCTGGGGCTGGTATACATCCAACACCAAGATAACCAAAGGGGACATTCATTTGCTATGAGATTCACTACGGAGGAAGAGGCAGAAACGCTTTGACCCTTGTGAGATGAGCAAAACAAGCCCCCAGGAAGGGTCTGACGTTCCTACAGATGGTGACTGTCCCCCTGCACACGGTGGTGGCCGTTGAGCCAATACTGGGAGCCAGGCTTGGGTCTGGTGGTTCTTGTCAATTGTGTAGATAAATAGGAAATTGACATCAAGTAGCCTCATGATGGAAGTCCATTCAAGCAAAGATGGAAGAGGAGAAAGGGCAAAGAGAAGGGGAGGCAAGGAAAAGGCAAAAAGGAAGGAAGAGAGCGGAGGCAGCAAGCTCACGTTCATGGCACCACCCGCCCCGAGACTCTTTCTGACATGAATTTCTAATACCTCCGCCTCCGCCATTTCCCCCCCCCCCCCACCTCCCGTCCTTTGCTTCAGGACTACATTGTTCTGGAATGCTGCAGGGATGGATGAGACACGCCTGGAAGAAGGGCAGTGGCCTTCATTCATCCTGGTCCCTGACAGTTACTAGTTCTGATAATTTCCCTGCACCAAAAATCACACAGATCTCAACAACTCTGAGTATTCCTGCCAGCAAAGAAAAAAGAAATTGCATATTCAATGACTGAAAGACCCCAGTGGATTTATAATGGTCTGAATAACAGGTAACTTGATTTGCTTAAGCTTTGAGATACTTAAGAATTCATATAAAAGAATTTTAGAGAATACATGTCTTCCGGGGGGAAAAAGCGATTATCCTGACAATTTCTATAAATCAAATTCTATTACTGTGAGGAACATTCTAAGTTCAAAGATATGTTTCCATGAGAAACTTTTAGTAAAAATAGGAGCTGGTGACTTGAGTTCAGGACAAACTTTGAAGAGTTGAAGACTGTATTTGATGCCTTGGGTGAGTTCAGGATTAAAACATGTTTTCTACATAGGTCGTTTCTTTCAACTTGACCTCTGAATAGAGCTATGAGGTAGGCAGGGCCAGAATTGTCACATCCATTTTACAAACGAGGAAACTGAGGCTCAGTATAAGGCTGGTCCCCCTCAGGGATTTGGTGACAAAGCCAGGTCTCCAGACTCAACAGCCCCTTCTGTTGAGTATCACAGGCATGCAACTTGGGCGGGTGATGGAGCCTCACACTCAGAAGGGCCAGTGCTTGTTTTAATGCTCTGTGGCTGGCATCTTGAAATTCTCAATGCTTCTGAACCAGGAGCCCTGCGTTTGCTTCTTGCACTGAGCTCTGCAAATCCTGTAGCTGGTCCTGCTCACAACTCCATGGACGCCCCTCTATTCTTCCACCCAGGTCCCAGAAATGCCCGTCACGTCTGGGACTCAACTGCTCCCAGCTCCTGGAACCCTTCAGCTCGCCTCACCCTTCCCTCTGTGTCTGCGGGATTCCAGGCCCTGAGCGCCACCCGAGAACACTGGCAGCTCCTCCTGGGCTGCTTCACATCCTGCAGAATAAATGACTACCCAACTCTTATCAGTTCATCAAAGTCAAAACTCTCTAAAATGAGTTTAATTAAAACAAGAGGCTCTTGGGTTTTCTCAGATTCGATGCAATGAAACCCACTCAGAATACTGGCTTGCTCTTTGCTTGTCAGCTGGGTCTCTTTGTTCAATTCCGTGTCTCTGATGACCCCAGTTCTTGACTCAAAAGAAAGGAGAAAGAGGGAAAGAGGGAGGGAGGGAAGAAAATTAAGCAAGCCCACCGCCTCCTGATACTCCCAACTCCCAGAGATGTCTTGTAAGTCTTAAAGGCTTAAGAACATTGCAATTGGTAGAGAAGATCAAACCAAATAGGGTCACTTATGTCTACTAATTCACAAGAATTGTGAGCAGCAAAGCAAGATAAAATGCCCATCTAAAAGCTGATGGGGTCGACCGCTGGTTGCTGGCTGGGACTGTTCCCTCCCCGGATCCGCACTCTGGCCCTTCCATGGCCTGTGGGGCCAGAACAGAAGACTCTGCATCTTACAGAGGTGAACAGGATGGTGCCAGAGGAAGGAGCCAAGTCTCTCCCCAAATTTCCCTCTTCCTGACCGCCTTGAATACTTTATCTTCCTCAGATGGTCCCCAAATCCCTCTCCTTCCTTAATATTCAAGCAACCCCTTGCTCATCTGGCTCCAAAATTGACTTTAGATAGATTCTACTTCCTGAACTATAACTCTCTTCGTCCCCTCAGAGGTCCATGAAAAGTCGATGTGTAATCAGGTATATAACACCAGCAAAAAAAAAAAAAAACACACCCACAAATCAGAGCAAACTTTGACATCTTTTTATTATGCGTTTGACAGTTAGTATTTTCTGAGTGTTAGCATCTGGATTTCTCGCCGAGATATCATCTTACCATTGAGCCCAACAGCGCATATGTGTTTTAAAAATGTAATTCAAGCTCTGAGGAACACGAGCTTGGATTTGGGACCCAATTTAAAAACTCTCTACATACAGTGGCTTTATCTTTAACAGAGCCACATGAAGGAGTTGGAGGAGAGAACAGTCTCGTAATAAATAATCGCTTCTCTAAACTATACACAATCCTGCCAGCACATCCCTTCCGTTTCCTTGGGGTAGATACTTGCTCTTATACCTGTAATAACTTATGAAATACAGAGCATTTAGCATTTGGTCAAGGCCAGTGCTCCATCATTCACCATCTTAATTTTCCCCACATGGTGATCTCGCTCGCACTCAAAGGCCAGTTCTCCTCTCTCTGCCGTGGGGGGAGGGGGTGGAATGGAAGCGAGTGGCCTCTGCCCCGTGATGACCTCACACACCCCTTTTGACACTCACAGTCATTTCAGCATGGCACTACCTTTTGACACTCACAGTCATTTCAGCATGGCTGCAAGAGCGCAGCTGAAAGGGACGGTGGACCGTCAGGCGTCACCACTCCCAGTTGGTGCCAATTATACAGATAAATAGGAATTTACATAATTTACAAAGGCTGTGTGTGGCTTATTTTGAAACCATTCCTCCAAAGATACACATTTATTCATGAAAGCAAATACGAGATCGCCCCTCATAGCCCTGAACTGGGGCTGCCTTTCCAGTGACTTCCTGCAAACAAGGCCTTTGGTGCACGGGCCTGGCCGTCTGCAAAGGGCCCAGAAAGTCAGTCAACTGGACAAGAACACGCAGGCTGCTGCCTGTCCCCTAGTGCAAAACCCACAGCTATGAATTTTCTCATTTTCTCGTCACAACGTCAAGGTTTCTCTTTTTTTACCCTTCCTTTTTTTTTTTCAGATATATTCTTCTGGTGGGTACAAGCACAGATGAAAACTTCTGTCTATATCCTCAAGCTCATCGACTCCTGTACATCTAGCATCCGCTTCTATCGCCGCTGCTGTCCGGCGGCCCACACTAGTCCACGTCGTCGCACCTATGATCTGTGAGGATCCAGCCGTCAGCATGCTCCCGCTGCTCGAAGCAGCTGTTACAAGACAACACGTGTTTACATTTGCAAGAAGTTCGCAAATGTCTAGTGGAAAAGTCAAGTCGAAAGCCAGCCACTGGCTTTGCAACGTGCCGTACCTCTCCCGAACCAATTTCCTGCATGAAACCCAAGCCTCGAGCAGCAGGCCCCAGGGCACATCTGCGATCATTTTCCCGTTGTGGGAACCGGGACCTTTTGGATTGGGGCATTCTTGGTGTAGGGGTGAATTGTTAGGTGAGGACCCTTTGGGTGGGTTTTCTCCCCCAGGCAGAACTCATTCTTTGTCTTCAAAGAGGTGGGAATGTGAACTGAGTCGGAGCAGGACTGAGGCCTCCTAACACAGGACGCTGCTGGCCTCCTCTCCCAAAGGGCTCCTGAGAGGCGGGGGCAGTAGGCAGGCAGAGCTCAGGGAGGGGAGGACCGCTGCCGGGCTGGCATTGGATGGTGGAGGTCTAAAGCCTACTTGCTCTCTCTGTCCTTGATTTCAACCTATCTTGGAGAAAGGGGGCGAAAGAAACAAAGAGGTGTTTTACAAAAGGAGAGCTTTGCACTAGCTGAAAAAGGCGATTTCTCCCCTCCCCCGACCCCCTGCATGTCTAGCCGGGTCCTCGTTTTGAATCGAACCTCCTCACCAGTGCTTGTTGGCAATTTCAGAGCCTGCCATCCATTTAGGAAGGTGAATATAATAACACAGCAGCTGCGGCCACCAGGAGCTCTCCCGCAGCCTAGTCCCACCTTTGATTATCACAAGCTCAGGACGGCAGCAGCAGCCCCTCTGAGAATGTGAATCCAGAATTACGAACTCGAGTCTTGCAAGAAAGCAAGTAGGGGCCGTGACTTATAAGGAAAAAGCTTTTCCTTCCCAAGAAAAGCTCCTGTAAGGAGCTTTCTGGGACCCAGTGGGACACCTGTGCCACCATTCTCATGTTCTCAACATTCCACAGAACAATACCAAAAATAGCAAAGTCAAGGTCATGCTTTTTCTGTGCAGTCCTTCTCTTGCCGTCCTCGATCACACGCAGCACCTTTGCACCCCTGCCTGAAATTTCCTTCTCTCCCTCATCCTTCTGGCTCACCCCTCTCCCTTTATGCCAATGTCACCTGGCCAGAGAGACTGCCCCTGTCCATCCAATGCAAAATTGCAGCCACCCCCAATACTTCCTCTCCCTGTTCTGCTTTCCTGTTCTCCTACACACATCTCACTCTGTATTGTATGCATTTGTTTTCTGTCTGCTTCCCCCACTACTTAAGGTCCATGAAGGCAGACTCTGCTTTGTCACCTGACGTGTCCCCAACATCTAGCACACTGCTTGTGTCGCAGGTGCTCAACAAATCTTTGCTGAATGAATGAATAAATGATGCAATGGATGGATGGTTTTAATCACATCCCTCCCTTGCTGAGAGGAGTCTGAGTCTGGGGTGAGGAAGAGAGAAAGAAGAAAAAGAATAAAGAGGCAAATCGGGGACCAGCTGGGGCCTGACTCATGCTCCCCAGGGACCTCTCATGCCGCCTCGGGCCTCTCTCCCTCTGCAGTTTTATTATGGATGCTGACAGATCCCTCTCTGGGCAACTAGAAATGACCTGCCACTGATCAGGAAAGCCTCCTGTATACCAAGGCCGGTTTAATCCTCCCTCGATCAGTCCCTGTAGGAACCCAAGACATGTCCAGGCGACTCTTGTGACCATAAATTACCATCCCATTGCAGGGGTGTAGGCAGGGCATTAATAATGAGTCCTGACTGATAGAATGACAAATAAACTCAGTTTGGCTGCAGGAAACCCTAAGGCTCTCAGACGAAAAAGACGAGCAGGTTAAAAAAAATAATAAAACGAATGTGGGGGGACTTAGGGGGCTTGCTACCGAGATGCTGTAATTCACCTCTGTCCAGAGGCAGTGGCTCAAAAGAAGAAATGACTGTTTTTCTGGAAAGACCATGTTACTACGGGAGCAGAGGCGAAACGCGGGGCCCCAGCAGTGTGGGCTCCGAGCAGAGCAGTTGGCTGGCTTTGTCCGTGCCCGGTGAAACCCAGGGCTGGACATCACTGCGCTAAAGCCACGTGATACAAGTAGTCGGCTCCGAAGGCACAGGGCGGGCTAGCTCGGGGCAGGGCAGTGACAGGCCGTCTGCAGCTTCGGCCTGCTCTGTCTGTCCTCCGAGACGATGTACCAAAGGCACCACGGCCTGTTATGTGGCGCCCCACGGACCACCTCTCAGGCCAGATGCCACCCCCACACGTCCTCCACGCCCCACAAAGTGCAACACCCACGAAAGCAGCTTCACCTCCTCGGATGCTGGCGTCCATCGGCACCGCTGGCAGTCACTGCTTCTCGGTCCAGTTTTCCTGCTGTCCCTGAATGCCTGTGGTGAGAGGGCTGGTTTTAATGCGTCGGCCTGCAATCGGCCTGCATTTCCTTGGGGCTGGTTTCTCAGTGTCAGGTGACGCCTTCCTCTTCGCCAGCACATGAGCGCGTTCGCCTAGGACCACGTCCCGGGCACCATTTCTGAAGGCTGAGCACGCAGTCAGGGGCAGCCTATTTGAGCCTCAGTTACTCATCGGATGTGAGAGAGACAAGAAGAAAAATGTGGTTGTCACTGGGGTTGCCAGCCAGCAGATCCTGGGTCCCCGGCCACCGTGGCACCTGTTCTGTCCGAGTTTCTTGTGTGTGCACAGGGTGGCACCTGAAGGTCTCATCCTAGCACCCTGGCCCCAAGAGGAGTTTCCAGGGTGGCTATGCCTGCTGGGTGGGTGAGTCTCAGCCCAAAGCAAAGAAAAGGGGGAGCAAGCGGCACTAACAGAAAAACCCGTTAAATGAAAACTAAGTTAAATAGCCACCCCCGGTCACGGCGGGGCCCGCTCACTCATTTGAGTCCACACTGAGGCAGTCAAAAGCTCCTCTCCAGCAGCTGTGATAGACTGCAGGGTCTCACACTCGGGGGCCTCCGGGGGCCACAAAGTAAGATGATGAGGAATGCAGGAAAATGGATGCTGCATGTCCCCCTCAAACATGAGTGGACCCCACTCAGTTCCAGCCTATACTGGCAGGAGAGAATATGGGGTTGACGATCCCAGGGGATTCCACTGGTTGTTTTTAAAGAAGTTAAAAATACATATTTGGGGGTGGGGGGGTACGGCGCAGGTAATTCTTCAATTTTGCGTATGTAGGCAATTTATTCAGGTTTTGGCAAAGCGCTGTGCGGTCCAGAACGAATAGTCTGGAAACCAGACCCGGCCGTGGCCACAGTGGCTCAGTGCGGAGAGGCGGCCAGGAGATGGGGACGGCCTCCAGGAGCCGAGGGCCCACAGCCCCTGTGTGCTCCGTCCCTCACGTCCCGGGCTGCAGGCCCACTGTGGTCAGGGCATGGCTGAGCCCTCCTGCACCACCTGGCAGTTAGACCAATGCCCCCGCCCCCACACCCACCCTTGCCTGCCTCAGGAAAACTGGTACCCGAAACGAGTACGCGAAGAGGGAGGCGTACCTGCCGACAGCCAGAGTCCGAGTGCAGAAGCGTGCGCAGGCCCTGTCGTCGCCCTGCACACAAGTGCAGCGTGGTGTCCACTTCAAGGGCTGGTGGCTCCGCGGAAACAGCCCTGCAGACCTTCTGCCACGGGAGCTTCCTCTGTAGTTGGACAGTCCATAGGGCACAGTCTGCCTGCAAAGGACAGAGCAGTGTCAGGGCCACGTCTGGAGAAGCATGGCCAGCCACCCTGACTCATGGGCATGGAGCTGGCGAGCAGGTAACAGAATGCTCACATGGCAACGAGCTGTGTGGTGCAGCAACGTCCCACGGCCTGGTGTCCACAGCCTCCCCCTGCACTTTGGGTCTGAGGAAGCCTCTGGAGGGAGTCCTTCACTCTTCCTTTCTACCCCAACCCTCAGAAAGGGTGCTGGGGGAGACGGAGGACAAAGTCTCCACATCCTTGCAGCAGCCAGGCTCTCCAGCAGGAGCCAGCAGACGCCTGGGTGTGCACGTGGCTATGTTCAGTCTTTTCAAGACCAAACCACGGTCCTCGCAGAGGTTTTTCTTCCTGTACCTAAACCCCTACACAGACATTCCCGTTGACCTGCACGCTGGTCCCAGTCTTTGTCCTTGAGCCAATGCCCGGGACTGGCCATCAACACCAAAAGGACGCCTTCCTAACCCAGCAGCCCGAGGAGGGCCCTGGCTCCCGCCCCGCCTGTCAGAACTTCAGTGCCCACAGCACCCTTGCAGTCTGCACTGATAGGCCTACAACAATGTAATTACAGTCAGAGATGCATCCTGGCCTGAAATGCCGCTTTCTTGAAGAGATAAACCCTCTGGGCCCTGTGAGGTGCGGCCCAGGACAGAACCGGCCTTGGGGAAACTCTTATGAAGAAAAAAGTCTGAAACTGTTTACCAATTTTGTTTACAGTTGGAGCTGGGAGGGTGACAGTGTCATTCAGAGCAATAAACATTTAAATTTGTTTCTTATGCTCGTATATATCCAAACCATCACTCTCCAGAGAAAGGAAGAGAGGATTGCCAGGCAGTTCAGTGGGAAAAAGTTAAAAGCATACGTTTACTACATTAGTACCAATGAACAGGGCTTGGGGGACAAATTACTAATAACCAGAGGAAACTTACGTGATCGAAAGTCACTTCTCCAATAGGTCTCGATGTTCCTGCCAGTCCCCAAGATTACTGTGAGCCTACGCAGCACCGCAAACATCCACCCAAAAGGGGTCCTGACATCTCTCTGCGTTCTCCAAGTCACCAAATTGAATTTACCCTAATTTGAAACACACGCCGTGGAGCCTTGCTGGGTGAGGGCAAAGTGGGGGTGCTCCATCGTGACCTGATGCCTGAACGGAACTTCCTCCCTCCTGGGTTGGAGGAGAGAGCTAAGGAATGTCACCATATTATTATATAGAACCGCATTGGGGTGCTGCTCAGATGGAGGCAGGCCCAAACGGAGCGGTCCATGTTCATCGAAGGGAGAAGGCAAACAGAGTCCAGTCCTGTTCTGAACTAAACCTTTGCTAAAAACCCCATTTTTCCTCAAGAATGGGAAATGGGGTGGGGGGGTAGCCAAACAATACAGACATTGTTGCGAGACAGGATTTGGTTAAAGGTCTAGTTTTCCAGTAATAGGGCCACATTAAATCTCTAAGCACTGACATTAAATCCAGTCTCCCATTTCTTGGTGAAAATTACACTGGAAGACTAACAACGCTTCCATTTTTCCATCAACAGCAAGACCTGCCCTTCTGAAATTGCTGTCACTTGGCAATGCATTTGTGTGCACAGAGCTACTCAGCTTCCGCAAAAACATGCGGAAGTCTTTTAAGTAAGGAAAGGAGGCAATGTGGTATTTGTCAACAGAGAAACGCTACTCTCTTCCCCAGCAGCCAAGTGCAAAGAGCTAGTATGCAAACGAGCTTTTGCCATTTTCAAGAACGTTCACAGAGAGGTAGGGTCCCTTCCCCCCCCCCCCCACTGTGCTAAGGCAGGGAACCCCCTGCTCCAAGCCTGAGGCGATTGACCCATGGGCTCTGCTGGCTGACCTGGGCCGCTGGCGGATGATGGAAGTTGATGCCCTGCAGGGGCCGGTCCCTAACAAGAGTTCCAGCTCCAGTGGAGCCCACCTCCCTTAGGTTGAAATGTATAGGTTTTAAATGAATCAGAGAAGCTCTTAAATAAGAGTTCTGCCCTTTACCTGAACAAATATGGCTTTAAAACACCGGGAAGTTAAGGCTTAAATTTAGAATTCTGAGGCTCCTTGGAGTTCCATGTTGAAACATGGCAGCCCAAGGAGATTCAGCACCTTTCCCTTTGTCCTGCTCCATCCCACACCAAGGGGAAGGCAGGCCTTACCCACCCCTGTACGGATGCACCCCCAAGCTCCAGCTACCCCTCCTCCTGCAAGCAGCCACCCTTTGGCCACCCTGTAGAGCCTTGTTCTGTCCCTGGGTGTCAGACCTGGGAAGGTACATACATAAACAGCCCTTGAAGTGGACCCAGGAACATTTGGGTAGGAGATTCTAGGATCCTGAATATTGGAATACGGTCTAGAAGAAGGGCTACTATGTGGCTTTCAGTCCCACAGACTCCTTACAGTGGGGTGGGAGACATGGTGAGAGGAGGAACAGAGGCAGACCTCTAGCCCACAGTGCCCAGGACAGGGGTCTTTCTTGACCAGCTCTAAGACTGGATTCCCAGCTCCTCAAAAATAGGAAGGTCTTCTTTTGTATCTGCCATGGATCTAGCACAAGGTTGGACAAATAAAGACTATGGCTTCAGCAACTTGTAGTTAATTGTGAGATAATCTAGTCTAGCAATTCTGGATTCTTTCCAACTTAAAAAGTTCAATAACCATGAAATTCCATTCCATAAAACTAACACTTGCCAAGTATCCACTCTCGTATATTTAGAGAGGATGGTGTGTGTGTGTGTGTGTGTGTGTATATATATATAGAGAGTGTGTATATATATATATATATATATATATATATATATATATATATATAGAGAGAGAGAGAGAGAGAGAGAGAGAGAGAGAGAATACCTAGTATTATTCTAAGTGTTACTGAGATACAGAAAGACATATGAATGTCTGTGCTTTCAGGACTTCACATGCTACCGGGGTATGAAAACAGGTAAAGGAAACATTACAAACCAATGTGTACAGGTATGTGCAAGGTACACAAGAGCACAGAGAAGGGTTATCTGGTAATTCCATCATTATGTTGTAAAGCTCTTACATGAAGATCACTCCACTCTCTCAACAGTTTCCTGATCTACAAAAGGGTTGTTAGACAGATTGGATAAGACACGGCACTGCCTGAAAAACACTTACCAAGAGTTAGCAGTAAATTAATGTTCGCTTTTGTTGTTTGCTTATTTGGTCTGGGAATTCAAGTGAGTTGTATCTGGCAGAAAAGTGCCACCTACCACATCTACATTTGAGATGTGTGACTAAGCAATAAGGAGGCATAATAAGGAATCAGAGTATTAAGTTAAAACTTTGGGTGTACAGGGTGTATGCCATTCTTTGCCAGATTTTCTTGTGGCTGGTCTGTCTGTCATTCAACACTGCCCATCCAATAAGCACTTGTATTTCAATTGCCTTGGTGCCCTTTGTCATTTACTGTTTCTTGAACAGTGAATTGGAAAGACCTAATGGTGGAACCATGAAAATGAAGTTAAATCGGCCAAGAACCTTTGACTAGCACACTCTCTGCCCAATTGTTTTAGCCTATAGGGTTTGGAGCATGAAATTCTTCGTCAAGGAAGGCATCTCTTCTACCTATTAATGTTTCAGTTATAACACAGAGCTCCATACAAAAGAGAAGCAGACGAGAAGAGCAATCTAAGAGTGCGTCATCGGCCCTTAGACTAAAGACCCCTCCAGCACACCTACATATGTCTAGTGTCATGTGTCTTTGAGTAATAAATTGCCCCTCAACGTATGTACTCAGAACATTCATTATTTGATTGGTGATGGTGATGTCAGAATCTTATTTATCACAGTGTTCCATATTTGCCACTTTTCTCCAAATGTCACCTATAAATGTTATTGAATATTAAACCCCCAAATCTCTCGTGTTCATTCTTCATCTGCAACATCACACTGAAAGCATTTTATTTCTCTCTACAAGAAGCTTTTAAAGGAGAGATACAGATATTCCCAAAGGCAGTGAAGGAGCTTCAGTGGCCAAAATTCTAAAGTCTCAGGAAAGTTTATCAAACTAGCATTCCCTCTGGTGGGCTGCGTCCCCTGCAACTAACAATGGCGACCGGACCTGGAGCTGAGCTGCGCCCTGCACAACTAAGACTGAAAGGACAACAACTTGACTTGGATGGAGCTGATGAGTCCTGGGAAAAACACACCACTGTTCCCCAAGAAAAAGTCCTGGAAATACACACTATTCCCCAATAAACTGTTCCCCTTCCCCAATAAAATCTGTAAAAAAAAAAAAAAATTGTCATTCCCTCAAAAACCCAGTTCTCACCCCACCCCCATTAAATGCCATTCAATAAAGATCTGCTGCGTGTTTCTGATGAGCAGGCACTGGACTAGACTGAACACCCCTGAACAAGACAGACAAGTGACCCTTTTCACCCAAAGTTTTAACCTAATACAGAGATCAGCAAATTGGCATTTGTGGGCTTCATTCAATCGACAGGGTTTTTTATTGTTGGTTTTGTTTTTTTGTTTTTTTAATCTGGAAGTTTCACATAAACATCCCAATTTCCAGCTTCTTTTGAATAACTGGTAGTTATACTAACACCACACTCCATTATGGAGACAATTGTCCAGAGCTGAGTGATAAAGTCACGAGTCAGTACCACTCCATTCACCCCAGCACCCACCACTCCCAGTTACTTTCCACTTGTCCTTCTTTGCTCACTTTTATTACCTTCACGGGCCTTTTGAGTTTACAGCCCCTGGTCCAGTGGCTTGTCCCATAAAGCAAAGCCAGGCAGGTCATAGGACACTGTGACAAAATTAGTCCTTAATGCTGTTTTTATAAGTATAGTTGTTTTCAATTTTAAAAAAACCCAGTTCTGACTGACTGTCTCCCCAACAAATAGAACATTTTCACTTCACGATCCCCCATGTCAAATTGATGATCGATCTCCGTCAGGTCACACTTTTCCTGCTGAAATGAGACAGCAAGGAGGATACTGCCTTCAGGCCCAGGGGATATACTGTACAGAAGGCGTGACGCTCCTGACCAGGCCTGTGGCCGAGAAGAGGAGAAACAACTGTTTCCCACAGGCAGACAGGCAGGAGGCAGCCCCCAGCTGCCAGGCCCCCGTGGTCATGAGATACCGCCTCCTACCATTCCCCAGGGAAACAGCTTCTAGGCTCCAACACGCTTTCTAACTACGGCTCGATTTCAGGTTTTATTCAATTCCTTCCTTAGAAGGTACCACTCACCTGCTCCTGGAGCTTTGAAATATCTTCTTGGGCAAGGGAGAAAGTGTAGGTCGCCTTCATTTATTATCTTTGTAACCTTAACCAGAAAGAACTTCTAGCTAAGAATTTTGTTCTGAAGACAGGGTGCAGTAACTATAGGAAGGGGCTGAATATGCAAAGGCCGAGAATAGCGTCCATTCACTTCAGCAAACATCCAGGGGACTCCCACTGTGCACAAAAGCATGGAGGCACTGGGCGGGCAACACAAGCTCAGACAGGACTGCCTCTCTCAGACGACTTAAAAGCCTGGAAATCTCTAGAGCCTGGGGCCAGTGTAGGTTGTTTTCATCTCCTAGAATCCAATCTCTTACCTTCCCCTTGGGGAACTGTCCCTCCATCCTTGTGTGAGGTCTTGGTGAGACGGCCAATCAACGCCTAACCTCCGCCTGCCTAAGGACTCATCAAGCGACTCAAGCTGGACAACCGACCCTCTCTCTACCAAGACAACTGAGTGGAGCAACTCAAGATCAGAAAGTACTCTGAGCCTCTCATTGCCAGGTGTCCCCATCCTGCCTTGTCTGTGCCACTGCGCCCTGGGAACCCCGGTCCTATCCCTGGTACCTCTCCTTTCTGAGCCTGGTGCTTTTCCTCCTACATGTGTGTGGGCTACCCTGTGTCTTTCCAATAACTCCTTTCATGCTGTTAGCTGGACTGGGTTTCTGTTGCTTCCGACCAGGGACCTCTAGCTGACCCAGAAGTCACTTTCTTGAGATTGATGCAACCATGATCTCTTGGGTTTCACAGGAAAACCTGGAGACTCTCCAGCTGCCAGGGACAAGTAGAGGTTTTCTTTGTTGCAACAAAGCACAAAAGAATGTGTTCAGAATCAGGACAAAACCCAGCACATTCAGCTGGCTGGAGTCCTTTCTTCCCAGGTGTGCCCACTGTGAAATGTTTGCTTTGGACCACACTGTCCTTTAGGCAGGTGGAAGCAAGCACACACATCCAAGACGTGCAGAGCCCGGCCCCCTGACACTTGCTTGACCACCTCGGAAGTCTTCTCCTCCAGGGAACGCACTCCATGTCCATTCATCAGACGCTTGTGAAAGTCTGCTGTAGACCAGGCCTCATGCCAGACAACCAGAGGGTGTCCCTCTAACGTCCAGGAAAGAAAACAGGCCACGAAATCCCGCTCCTCAGCGACCTCGTTATACAAGCAGAAAACACACATACTTGCTGATTCTAAAGACTATCACCCAAACCTTCGGCTCACAAACAATGTAGAGCGAACAGGCAATCTGTAGCTTTACTTCCACGGCAGAAAATTCTTGCATCTTTAGTTCAGAAGACCCCATGGCTGACTGCTCATCCAAAACCCGCCAGTGTGGAAAATCCTCCTCCCACGACCCTCGAGTATCAGGAAATATCAGGCAGGAAGGAGCAATATGCTAGGCTTGGTGGTTATCTTTTTTTAAGACACCCCTCTCCAACCCCCACCCCCAAAACCCAACTTTGGGGTTTATCCAGGACTTAACTGTTTAGGAATTTTACCAGAATCATAACTATGTTCAAAGAAAGTTGAGCACTGACCCCCGCCAATCAGATGTAAGAAGAGGGGTCATGTCTTCATCTGTACTGCAGGTGTGGCTTCCTTTTTGTCCCTAGGGGTCGACAACAGCTGGACTTTGTCCAGCCAAAGTCACTGATAGTTTCTGCCTTGGTCACCTCTGCACCGAAGGCAGCCAGAGTGGGTGCTCAATAATACCTCAATTACCTCAAAAATAAACATCTGTTATGGAAGGAAGGGACAGAGGGAGGGAAGGAGGGAGGGAGGGAGAGAGGGAGGGAGGGAGGGAGGGAGGGAGGGAAGGAGGGAGGGAGGGAGGGAGGGAGGGAAGGATGGATGGACGGACGGAAGGAGGGAGGAAGGGTCTAAAATAGCCATGACTTCTAGGTCACATTCAATCTCCCAAACGTATAGAATCCTTGGCTGATTTATGGGATTTCTACCATTGTCGTCCTCAATTGGTGGGTCTCTGAGGGTCTTTCTAGAAAGAATATGGGTCTCTAGATTACACGAAGCAGAAGAACTGTCCGGATAATAGCCCTGCAGGCCTCTCAGCACCATGAAGGAGAAACCAGAATGCACAGGTAAGAGAGGCATCAGAGGTGAAACCAGAAGCTCCACGAGGTTTGCAGACACAGGTTTCTGGTCCAAATTGAAGACTAGCTCACGGAGAACCCCTGGGTAGCTCCCCTCCCTCTGGGCTTGAGATGAAAGGGCTGGATTTCTGGAAAGGCCTGGCCAGCTCCAAATGCCTCCTAGAGATTCTCAAACATCCTCTGTCACTTGAACATGTCCACACAGCACAATTGCTGGAGAAGACCCTAGCCCTTCCTTCCATCAATCAAGCCACATCTGAATATGGGGTTCCTGCCTCGCTTAAGTTAAGGGGTCCCCAGGACCCCACCAACTGTATTTAGAAAGCTTTGACCTAACCCGTTTCCACTCTCCCATGTCCTGTTACCCTATAACTGAGCTGAAATATCACCCCAATGCCACACACTGTATCGTCCCATCAGCTCACGGGGACACAGACACGGTCGTCCCTGACCCCAGGCACACGTGTGCTGAGGGATACTTAGAGGAAGCACAGGGGTCAAAGAGAGGAGAGCAACAGAAAAATCCTTCTGTGTTTTTTGTAAGGTATGGGGTTTTCGAGAGTTCCGGCTCATAAAAAAAGTGAGAGAAATCAAGCCCTCCAACAGGTGGGCAAATGGTGCCGTCCACAGACTCGTCCAGATCAGCTGGTTTCCCCTCCATCTGGTCTAACCCAAATGTGTCCCTGCGAGTCAGGCTAGAGTTTCTCTCCCCAACCCCCAGTGACCCCAAAGAATTCCAGGTCGCATGGAGGCATGGGAAGCCCACGTCTGTTTGGCATGGCCTCATTAGAACTTTATGCAAAGCTGCAGACAGATGTGGCCCAAAATAGTTCCCAGCAGTGGAAACAGAAGGGGTAAAACAAGGAGCAGGGATTTTTTTTTCTTGTTTTCTTTTTTTTTTTTTTTTAAGATGGGGTTATTTGGAGAGGGATTAAAAAATTATATACACTATCACATATCCATTTAAACAATCCGCAGAAAGCAAGAGAATTAAACAATCTGCAGAAAACAAGAGAACTAAATAATCCACAGGATGCAAGAGAAGACAACCCTGCTAGTATCAGGACATTTCACCTTGGAAAACCCCACTGAACAACAGCATACTTCCCTTCGCAACGATAACAAAGCCGCTCTCATTCTCCCCCTAATGGAATTGTTTGCGTCCTTGTGTCATGTCCTTTTGGTAGCTCCGATCCATTAATCACTTACCCCAAACTTAGAGGACCTGAGCCCCCTAGAGATGCAGGCTTTAGCACCAAACCAGAACCCAGGGCCAGGGTTAGGGGGCGACGGGGGTCGTCGGATCCTGCCTTTATTAAAAATGTTGATATTGTGTCAATTACGACATGGCACTTACTTTGATTGTTTTTAACAATGTAGATAACTTTTATTTGTCTTTATTGCTGACTTTTCGGCCTCTCCTTATAGTTTGCACTCGCTCTTTTTTTGTGTCACTCACCTCACCGTATCCTCGACCCTGCAAGGACCCAGTTGGAAATCAGTCATAAAAATCCAGAAAAGACACATATACCACCGCTTTCCCACTGCCTTGCTTCTGACTTTTGGCAAAGCTGTTTTACGCTCCCCAGGTCATGGCGAAATGTCTACCGTGGGTCATTCATGCCATCGCAGAGAAGAAGCCTGACTCCTCGGGCACGGCGGCCTCCGTGCCTTTCTCATCAACTTCTGAAATGAATCTGTTTCTGCTTTTTAAATTACTGGGCCAGGGCACCGGGCTCCCTGGCTGCTGTTTATGAAGCCCTCCTGCTAAGTTGGCCCTGAGAAGGCCATAAAAGATGAGGCCTGTGTTCTCCAAAAGCTCTTGGCTCTTCAGACCCTCAAGCTGGGGCAGATGAGAGAGGCAACCAGACACCCTGTCCTGCTTGTCCGTTCCTGGGAAACTGAGGGAATCAGCAGGAGCTAGAAGCAGCCCTCACTGTGTCTGGACACACAGCTCATCCAAGAGGTCATTGTCTGCATTTATTTTCCTTCTAAGTGAAACTGCTTCCTATTCCAAAGAGAGGGAAGTGCGTGCTGTGTGGGTGTCCTATTTTTAAGAACTCTCTGTTTCCATCTGAAACATGACATAGGAAAGCAGGTCATTCCCTTGTTAAACGGCCGATCTATTTGCCAGCAGTGGTTACACGGGGCTACCTGGAGGTCTGAAGGGGACCCCTCTCTAGCCTCCATCAGACGTGCTGAGATGCTGCGGATCCAGGGCAGAAGGGAGAGCTGCGGGGATGAAGCTGAGAGGAGCTCCAGCACGGCCAGTGGGGCCTCCTCAGGGAGAGCACTGTTTGCCTCCCAGATGCCTTTGTTTTAAATTCTTGCAGGAATAAACTGCACCAGAGATGTCACAGCCTTTTATGTGCCTTCAGATTTAAGGCCAAGTTCCTAGCTGCAAGGTCCCTTTCATCTAGCAGAAATCCAAATTCTCCCTCCAGGGTCACACAGGGTCACGACCTCTTTGTAGCAAGTTTTCTTGCTGAACTCAAACATCCCCCAACTTCAAGTCCGTCCCTTTCTCTCATCCAGTTGGGATCAGCTACTTTTCAACTGAGCCCATCTTTGCTCCTGGACACGTCCTCACCTTCTCATACCCACTGTGGGGCAGAAAAGGGGGCTTTCGGGCCCAACGACTCCAATAGGAAGGTCACCTTATGTGAGTCGACCTTTCCAACAAACTCTGAAATTTAACCCCAAGGCCCTCAGATTTTACAGATATATCTTTCCTTGAAATGTCCTAAGAGATATGCTACTCAAACTCCAAATTTGGACCTGAACATGCACCGGATTTCCAAGGAGCACATAGAAATGGAGGAAGGGAGGAAAAGAGCCAGAGAGTAAAATCATGATCAGTCAGATACCTGAGTTCAAGGTCACTGTGGTCGGGCCGATACCATCTTCTCTTATGTGTCCTTATTTATTTATTTCTTGTAAACAGGTGTCCATAGTATTTCCTGGGATCGCCTCCTGGTGACCCACACTTCCGGTCCTGGGCTGGATGAGATTGGAAGTGAGGGTCTCAGGGCCCTATGGGGTCCTCAGTCTGCAAATTGCAAGGCGTTGTATGTTTCCTCTGATGGTCCAGACAAGACCATCGTGCAGACAGACCCCTTCCCAAGATCTCATCGTGAAGCCTTTAACAAGAGGTTCTACACAGATCCTTCAACTTATCCCGAAACGCCAGACCCTAGCCACTGCCCCGCCACCCCATTAACAGAGGGAGCCCCAGGCCAGTGGCTTCTGAGCACACCTGGCCCCTTTCCCCAAACATTCCGGTTGTGTACCCAGGTGAGCGGGAAGCAATAGAAAACAAGGAAGGAGGGACAGAAAATGTGGACCAAATCTCCTCAAGCCTGAAACAACCTTTGGTCACCAGTGTCCTTATCAAGTGGCTTATCAGCTACAGTGGCAGCCTGGGCCGCCTTTCCCAGGATCTGTAAACCTTATGCAAATTGAGTGCTAATAGGCCATCCACCGAGCACCGTGGGTGCCAGCTTGGTAAGTGTCACTCCACGAGGCTGGCCCAGACCAGGGCTGTGGTCCAAGGAGGCCGACCTCAGCAGTACTTGAGGAAGAACTTTCGACTCACAGCGTCCTCCAACCACAGAACCGGATACAGCAGGCAAGAGGAACAGCCCCTGGCCAGAGGCTGTGTACTTATATTTATGGTCTTGTCTTCGTGGTATGGTGTGTTCACCAGATTCCAGCCACTGTCGGAGCACGTCCCTGGTACTTTCTCATGCCATCCTCACATCCAAATTTTAGGCATCACAGCCAATGCCACCATCATCTGCACCACCATCGCCATCATCTGCACCACCATGACGACCAGAAAGACTGTCCCTCTGCCTCCCTGTCTGTGTCTCCAGCAACAACAGTCCCCATCCTGGCTCATGGGTCGGGTACCTGTTACTGGGGTCCCTGAAATCACACGGTGGGTGGACAGCTGACCCCACGTCAGCAGGAGGCTGGGGTACCGGATTTCTCCATTCCACTGAGAGGTCCTACGGTTTGGAAGATCCCTTCTGGGAGACGTGCTGAGACGCCTTTCTTGAACAACACAGGGGGCAGAGATGAAGCTGCTGAATCGTTGCCTTCAATACAAGTTCAAATGTTTCTATTAACTATTATCACCATTATTATTCTCACTCTACTCCTTTGGGGAGAAAAAGAACCCCAAATGAATGTCATTCCTGCTGGTTGAGTTCAGCACGGCATGTTTCGGAGTGGCCAGGTTCGTCACTGTCCTCGAGTTGAGCTGATGTCTGCACCTTACATGTAGACACAGAGAGAAGGTAGGACCACCCCCAGGCCATACGGCAAGTCAGAGCTCCTAGGTCTGAGGTCGTCCCACGAGTAGGAGTTACAAAGCCCGGATTGTCCAGCATGGTCCTAACTTCAAACGCCCTGCACTGACCTTCTCATAAATCCATCCCTACCTGTCAGCCCGGGTGGGAAACATGCTTACCCTCCCACCATCACGAAACCTCCTTCTTATACCCTTGGCGGGATTAACAGATGGCAGCGTCCCGCAATCCTTGGGAACAAAGTGGAGAGGAAGGCAGGAGGGCTCCTTCTGGGTGTCCTGCAGCTCCCTGGGCCATTTGATGGGCTGGCTTAACTCTCCAGCCAGGGGGACAGTGGCAGGCACAGGATGGCAGGCCCACTGTGGGGTACGGACAGTCTGTGTGCTTAATTGTATGTGTCCACTTGTCTAGGCCATGGTACCCAGATACCTGCTCCAACACCAGTCTAGATGTAGCTAGCTGGGAAGACATGCTTTGGGTGTGATTACTATTTAAATCAGCAGATGATCCTCCATAATGTGGGTGGGCCTCACCCAAGCAGTTAAAAGCCTTCACAGAAAAGACTGAGGTAACTCTAAAGAGGGAATTCTGCCTCCAGAATGCCTTTAGATTCAAGACTGCAACATCAGCTCCTCTGTGTGTGTGTGTGTGTGTATTTGTATAGACATGCATATCTACACACACGCACACACACAGGTCTTACTGCTTCTCTCTGGAGGCCCTGACTAACACAATCCCCCACTTGGTCACAGGACACATCTGTTTTTTAAGTGTCCCCATGGAGAACAGCCCCATGTGTTTAAGTACGGAAGCACATGGACTGCTTATTCACTACCTCTCCCTTATCTTATTGTTGGCCAATTTTCTATGACCAAGAGATGGGATGTGTTTTTCTCTAATGTGGGGTTTTGCTTTTATTTTATGTCAGCAATGGAGGGTTGTTGGGGGAGGCGAGGTTGGAGGGGAGGGCTCCCTAACACGGCCAAGGAAAGTCATGAAAATCTCATGGTCCCGTGGACTAGCTGTGATCTCAGCCACCTCCACAGGGGCAAGAACTGCAGGCACCCAGGACACACCTGCGTCCTCTTTGGGGCCATGGAGGATACAATGGACGTTATGGCCTATGTCCTTGGAGAAATCCGCTCTTCCACGGCCGTCTGCAGGGGTGTGTGGGCTTGTGGAGAGCATCCACGCACCCTGGGACAAGAAGCCTCACTTGTGGAAGAAAGCCTTGGCAACTAGAAACTCGGTGACAACAAAAACAGGGAACCATCACCAGGCGGCAGGACTCAGCCACAAGCCCATCATGTCTGGGCTCTGCTGTGTGCTGTGTGCTGACAGAAAGGGCTGCCCAAGCTCAGGTCCAGAAGAACTAAGCACGGGAAAGAACGGGGGAGAACCAGGGACCCTCAGATCTTATACCCGGAAGATACTTCAGGGAGTAACTGGTCTCTCGCACCTGAACTAGATGTTAACTTTCCATACGAGATGCAGGGCAGATCTGAGCAGAAACTCCTGCAGCTTTTAGGTTCTTAACTGTGGCATAACTGGCCGCACTCATAGAACGCCCTCAGCCTTGCAAATGTTCTTCCAAAGGAGATCGTTGAGTCCATCTCCATGTGACTGAATGGGCAGTAAGAGGAAAGATAACCAAAACCCGAAAATCACCCAAGTTCAACATTTTTGGTTTAGGCATGAGGGTCAAGGCTCTTTGCGTTCCCAGAGCAGGCAGCAGCAGGGACGGGTAGCAAATCACACCGTGGAGAAGTTTCAGAAACCAGGAGGGTCTGCTAAAGGAGAGGGGGTGACAGCTAAGTGAGAGAAGGAAACACTCAAGAGGTGGGGCTGTGACGGGACCTGGAAAAGACTTCATTGTGCACTTCCGTTGTCCCTTTAGCGCAACTCAACCATTTTTCAGATTCTTTCATTTCTCCAAAGGCCTATGTTCCCTGCTCCTAGAGCCCATTTTCCTCACATTGCAACTCTGTCCGAGATGTCTTGAAGATAGCAAATGGACTCGTCTACCTATCAACAGAGAGTTTTAGGAAGAAAGGAGGACGTGAAAGAGGGAAGGAGGGAGGGAGGGACGGAGGGGAGAAGGAAAGAAAGAAAAAGAGAGACTATCCGGAAACATCTTCCTTATAGGAATTATTTTGCTTGTCTAACTTCAAAACGCTCAAGTCTGGCTATTGTCATTTTTGCTTCCTGAGTAGTTCACGGGACTCCCAAACACCATATTTAATCCTTCTTTCCTAATGTTTAAAATGAATCAGGGTCAGGAAAGAAAGGAAGAGGTAAATCAAACTGTGAGAGGAAGGTTAGCTAGTTGTCTGCCCTAGAAAAAGTCAAAAATCCATGGCTTCATCTCGGGCCATACAAGACAACTTGAAATTACGAGACAGGATTTCAAACAGATCGCGGGGTATTTGCTTAGCCTCTCGGATGCATTTCATTTCAAACAATCTCTTCCCCGCTTCCTTGGGAACTTGGGAACGGGCAGAGAACTGAGGTGGTCTCCAAATCCTCTCCTTTCTCCCACCCTCACTTCCTCTGTCCCCAGCCCCCTATCCCTGATTTGGCTGGTTTCTTCTTTCTCCTTCTAGATCCACAGCTTGGGATTCTTGCCAAGGCAGAACTCAGTCCCGCTGTTGACCTCCCTGAGTCCTGGGTTTGGTCACATCACAATGCCAGGAGGATAAGAATGGGGACAGGTGTCAGGGTGATGGGGGCTGTAAGACATGCTGACCCTGATCACTGTCTGAGAAGAAGGCAATCAGTCAACGCCGGGCCTGTCCAGGAGCACACCGCCCCCACCCCCACCCAACCACACATCCCTGTGTCTTCCCCACGAAGGGCTCACTGTGTGGACAAGCCTGAGCAGACACAGCCTGACAAGTCAAGTCTGCAATCAGCATCAACGGCATAATCTGTGAGGCCCAGGACAAAATGCAAACGTGGAGACTGGTTCAAAAAGTATGAAGACTCTTAATTAAGACGGCAACGACAGAGAATCCAACTGAGTGAGGACTCTTCTGAGCCCTGACCCTGAGCCTGTGTCCAGGTTGCCGGGTGAAGCCGCCCTGTCTGTCATTCTGGCATATGGGTGACTCTCCAGATCTATCCTACATGTAGTTAAAAGGTCTTGTCACCTGGTATGAAAGACATTCGACCCCTTGGTTTACCCTGCTTTGCACTTCATTCTCCAGGTGTCCATGGACCCTGGTGGGAAGTGAGCCCATCAAAGCTGTCACCCAGAGTGCTCAGAGGTTAATTGGTTCAGGGATGAAGGAAACCGTGAGGGACACAAATTAAGGCAGCTCCCAACACAGTGACAAATTTGCCTTTCCAACCCCAGGATTCCCATTTACACCAATTCCTTGACCAGAAGACCCAGCAGGGTGCTGGGAGTCCCAGGAGACCTCCAGAATACCCAGCGAGCAGAATGTTGAGACATCTGGTCCAAGTCTCAGATTTGGAGGTCAAGGAGGCAAAGGCCAGAGGGCTAGTGACTAGCAAGGTGGAGCCCTCTTTGCTGCTTGTAGGACGATGCTTACACACAGGGGGTCCTGAACTGAGGACGTGAACCAAACAGCCAGCAACCCTTCCCACAGCACAGCACCCTTTCCATGGCGGCTGGAGAGGGTAGACCTCACAGCAAGGCAGACAGACCCAGGACGAATCAGGCAGCCCTGTCTCAGTCCTGAGACAGTTCTTAGGAACTGGAGCGGAGAAGGGGAGGTCATCTGTGGCGGTGGCAGTGGTTGACAGTGGGCAACAGGAGCCAGCCCCTGGGAGGAAAGGAGCCTGGCGCCCGTGGAATCTCAGCCTGATACGCAGGTTCTGCCAGGCCCTGCCAAGGCCACCCCAGCGCTCCCTGGAGAGAAGGTTGCTTTCAAGGAATTTGAAACTCCTTGGAACCTGGCAGGGTCAGGAAGGGGGATGGCCCACTTAGCGCCTGGGGCAGGAGATAACTTTCGGGCCTTCTCCATCTCAGAGGGACTTCTCAGGTATCTAATCCCTCTGGCTGGCTCATTTCACTGGCTAGCAGGGAGGGCTTCCGTTCCAGTGGATCAGAAACTCTGGGATTGGGTTTCTCCCTGGTCGGGCCCTCCAAGGGGTGGGGATCACACCGGGACCTGCAGACGGGACCTGGGCTGGCAGGAGACCCAGCAAGAGTTCAACAGACCGGGTGGGACCAAATCCTGTGGGAGTGGGGAGCTGGGGGCCTGGCTGGGAAGGCCCCGCCCCTCAGGCCTGTCCCCACCAGGGCTCACTCACTCGGGGGTATTGATCCAAATGATGTCCAGGTGGCAGTAGTAGACGCACTCCTTGTCCTTGTAGGTGAAGCACGTGCAGCGCCGGGCTCTGCCGCGCACGGGGCCTCCCTCGGCCGCCTGCGTCTGCCCAGGGCTTTCGGGGCGTGGACCCTGCACTGCCTTCGCTGCCACAGTCTCCTCGATGTCCCCCTCAGATCTGGCTGCAGGAGTGGCCTGGGGTACCCCGCTTCTGCCAGCATCTCCAGGCTGGGGGCGAGGCACCAATCCTGCAGGAGGCAGATTGAGGGGCTCCTGAGCTCCTGGGTGCACATGCCCCCGACACTCCCGGACCCCGAAACCAGGGAGAGGGCGACCACCAAACTTTCTGCAAAATTTACAAGCTAGGTGCACTTTCTGTAAGGGCTCCAAGCTATGCCAACTGTTCTGAAAAGTTTACAAAAGCTACATGCCCAGTGTCTGAAAAGTCTGCAAAGTTATGTGCATACTTGGTGGAAAGCTTGCAAACTATTTTCATTTTCTGCAAGGTCTGCAAGCTATTTGCACCCGTTGGAAACTTGCAAGCATTTCTGCACGCTTTCTCAAAACTTTGCAATCATTTTACACAGTTTCTGAAAAGTTTGCAAACTTTTTGAAAAGGTCCCAACTTCAGGAAAAATTGACCAAGCTGGCCCAGGCTGCTGGTCTCCCGTCTGCGCGTGGGCTGCAACCTCCAGAGCCCCCGCAGTAGTCCGGGCGGCCAGCTTCTGCCCCCCAGGAGGTGGCGAGCCCAGGCAAGAGGCTGCCCCCCCACAAGGCACCCTTCCCCTAGTCCCCCCACTCCCCACTCCAGGGTCCTTTTGTGTGAGCTCCCGCCAGGAGAGGCGCGCCGCTCCGCCCGCTTACCTGCAGCGGAGGTCACTGTGACCCCGAAAAGGAGCCACAGCCCCAGCTCCATGAACCCCGATCAGGCGTGGGAGCACCGGGCTGGGAGGACAGACGCCTGTGGCTGCGGACGGGCGCTCCAGCCGGACACAGCGGGCCTCGCCCTCCAGTTGTGGGGGTTCGAGGCCGGCCGCTAGCTCGCTGCGTCCCGGCTCGGCCAGGAGTTGGCTGCGGCAGTCACAAACTTCAGAGCGAGCTGCCCATCCCTGCGCAGGGCTGGATGGCTGTGGGCTCCAGCTTTTCAGGCTCCCGCACCACCCCCCTTTGCCTCCCCGCCCCCCGGAGGGGCTGGAGCTGCGGCGCGGGGCCTTTGAACCCGGGGCGCACCGAGGGTCGCCTGGCAGGCGCGGGGGAGCAGGCGCAGAGAGCAGTGGCCAGCGGCGGCGGTGGCGGCGCACCCAGCACAGCGAGGGGGGGGGGCGGCACGCTGGCCCGGTGCGGTGGGGTGTGGGGTGGGGGCCAAGACAGCTGCCGAGAGGCCACGCGCGCGCGCACACGCACATTCACTCACACTCACACGCACCCGCACACGCAGGCTTTCACGCCCCCACCCGCTGCTTTGCTGCCCCAGAACCTACAGTCCCCACCCCTGGAGCAATAGGAGAGATAAGAGGCAGCGCAGAACGGCTGCTGTCTTTCATCTCAGGGGCTCAGGGAAAGCAACCTTTCTCAGTGTTCACCTAATGACACCTTACCCTTAAGACCCGCCTGCCAAGGCCCGGGTTGTACTTTACACTCTACACTCGTGACTCAAGGCAGTGGCTTGTCTCCCTGCCTCTCCCAGGAGCTTAGAGCCAGTGGATGCGGGCAGTGGCCTGGGAGCAAAGTGAACCAAGAAGCAGGGTTAGTGGTCCTAGGGTGTCCCCGGGATTTGCTTATAGCCCTTGCACAGAGGGGTGGCTTCCAAGAGAGGCAGCTTCCTCTCCCAAGGCAAGCCTCAGGTCTCGCCCTGTATTTCCTTCATGGTCGTCTGAGTCCACGGGCAGGAGGCTTTCGCAGCTCACCTGAGACTTGTCTTCTGCACGGAGCCCGCCCAGAAGAGGAGGGCTGGTCTATTTTGTTCTTTACCAAGGCCATCTGTGCAGAGAACAGTGCCTGGGCACATAGGAAGAAAGATTTGTGGCTGAATGAATAAATGCTTCCCATGGACTAGGGCCTGGACTGCTGATCTCTGAGGGCACCAAGGGAGCCCGGGGCCCCTCTCTTGCCAGAGTTCCCTGACTGGAGGGAAGGATGATTAAAAGAGGCCGTGCTCCAAATGTCATCCGTCAGTTCCCTTCCTTCCACTGCCCACCCCGTCAGCTTGGGTTGGATGGGAGGTGGCCTTCCCTGGGAAGCCAGAGCTCAGCAAGGAGTCACAGCCCTTCCTTGGGGAGGAAGAGAAACAGGTCTGAAGCCCTGGAGTTGCTCCTCATGTCTTAGGGGACTTGTGACATTCCTCCCATAAAAGGTGGAGTTAAGCAACCCTTCCCCCCGACCCCGTTAGCCTGAACGATCCACTTCTAAAAAACAGTGCAGCAGAAGTGACATGAATGACTTCTGAGGCGAAGTCCTAAAAGGTGCTACAACTTCCACCTGACTCTCTCTCAGGACACTTGGCCTCTGGACACAGCCACCATGCTGGGAGGAAGCCCAAACGAGCCCACGTGGAGCCATCACATGGAGAAACCTACATGGTGAGAAACAGGCCTCAAAGCCAATAGTCAGCGCCAACCACCGCAGTGTCTGGATGAGCCTCGGATGCCTGCAGCCCCCAGCCTTCAAGACTTCCAACTGAGGGCCAGCTGTGCCCCTGTGCCCTGTCTAAATCCTGACCCACAGAACCCCTGGGCATAATAAATGGACTTTACACCATTCGATTGTGGGCAATTGTTACAGAGCCATTGTAACTAAAATAGTTCTCAATCCACCCCTGCAATTCCCCTTCCATTCTGCCAGGTCCTCAAATCCAAGTCTAGCAGTGGAGACTGAAAGACACCATCTTTTAGGGTCACTGGCCGTCAATAAGGACCAATGTTCTGTAGGGGACTTCTGCTTTATTTTTTGTGCTCCATGCTTTGAAAATTAGGAAAACCCAAGACTGGGATTATCTTCTGTTCCCACTGGGCTAGGAGTTACATCTCTTCATGATTATCTATTTCCTTGGAATTAAAATATCCATCACCCATAAAATAAAAAAATTATTGGAGGATGGCTGGTAAAAGAGAAAATATACTAATCCGCTAAAACAGAGAAAAGGGTAGAAGGCAGTGTCCTGGTATGTTGAAATGTCAGGGCTGCTGAGACCGCTCCCTGGGTCTACTGCCTTCTGAGGCTTGGACCAAAACCAACACACGCGGGATGAGCCTATCAGGCACCCGGAGCTGAGGGATCCCGATATACGCTGCCCTTGCCCTCGGAGTCTTCTAATCTGGTTGAGAGAACGAAGTGCAAAGACAACCAAGGATACAGGGTGCTCAGACCAGAAGACACCCAACCACACAGAGCTGAGAAAAGAAGAGAATGTGGTCAGCCGGAGAATCAGAGGAGGCAGCATTTTAACCGGCCATTTCAACCACCAGAGCACCCCGATGGGAGGTGGCACCTCCATGACAGCCAACAGCACCCACTCGCAGGTGAGAAAGGTCCTCCCTTTTCTACTCTTCTTCAGTCCTTCTGACGATGCCCAGGAGGACCCCTCAATTGGGTGTCTTTAACAGCTCTCTAACAAGCCCCCTTTTTTGTGCTGAGAGAGAACAGGCCATAGGCGTAGGGCCTTGGATAGGCCACAGAATCCAGCTAAGCTTTGTTCCCCATTTTTTTTTTATTATTGTAGTAAAACACATATAACATAACAATCACAAAGCTGGTTTGCCTATAACTGAAGCTATGGAAAGCTCAGATTTAAAGAGTAGAGAGCATTAAGCCAGACAGGGAGGAGAGGAGAAATGGAGGGGAGAATAGGGAGAGGGAGGAGGAGGGAGGGGCTGGGGGGAGGACCAGGACTAGAGCAGTTTCATCGCCTCGTCCCTTAGGCAGAGGACAGAGCAGAGGGCAGACAGCACCAGGGAACTCTTGCTTGCATGGCGAAGGGAGAGCCTCATCGTTCTTGAAAATAGCTTTGAGAAAAAAGTCTGTGGAAATGAATAAAATACATACGCTGTATTCTGGGCAAACTGAAGGTACAGAGGAACTGCAAAAATCCAAATCAGTGATGATTGCTGATGACAGTGACTGTAGTGAGTGGCGAAAGGAGCCAATGGCCCCGGGGGGAGGTGCCTCTGCACGCGGCTGGTGCCGCCTTGGGAACCTGAGGGTTTAGTCCTGCTCACCTTGGGTGGGACCCACCTGGTTGGGTGTCGGGAGCAAGGAGCACGAGGGGAATCAGGAGTGGGCTGGGAACCAACACCATCAGTGCCCACCTGTTTCTGGGGGCCCAGTTGTCCGCTTACTGCTGCACTGATTGATTTGTTTCCTAGCCTGGAAGGCCACTGTGGGAGACACTGGTTATTGTTGCCCCCTCAGCATCCATTCCCTGCCTCCTGGTCACAGCACTTGCCTTCTTCTTTGAGGACTCACCCAACCTTTGTCCACGTGGTCAGGTGGGTTTGGCACCCGTGTGACCGAGATCTGGCCAATGGATAGATCCCATCCACTTGGCCACAGTGATTGGTTCAGGGCTTGGCCAGGTTGGACGAATCAGAGTCACCCTCAGGACTTTTGCTAGAATACATGAGAAGGAAGTTCTCAATGCACTGGAATTGTGGAGAAGAAAGGAAATGTGCCTGAAGCCACTGGTAGCCACCTTGCCACTGTGAAGCAAGACTCTGCCTGGAGATGGACCCAACACAGAGGAGAATGGAGTCAAGCGCTGGAAAGACTGTGTTGATGTCCTGATTTGAGGCCCTGGATTCAGCGAGGCCTGAAATCCGCACTATCCATATACTTTTCACTTGTAATAGCTCATAATTTCTTGTTTAAGCTTATTTGGGGACTCTGTCACTTTCAACTGAAAAGTCCCTGGCTGGAACACTAGCTGTCTTCCTGGGCTCCAGGCTAAGCAGTGCGCAAAGGAAACACACAATTCACATGATTCGAGGGCAAGCTGGTGATAAGGGTTATAATCACTGTTTGGCCTTCTGACAACTCAACAAAATTCATCCTACCGTCATCCCCATTTTATAGATGTAACAAATGAGGGTCAAAAAAAGTTGAAGTGACCAGTCTACAGTCGACAGCTCTTAAATGGCAAAGTCAGGATTCCAAGTAAGTTCTATCCAATTCCAGGGGCAGAGTTTATAACGAAGAAGCAGCCCCACCTCTCGAACTCATACCCTGGCTTTATAATGACCCTCAGTTATTTTCTGTGTGTCATCGACGAGTCACTCCTTGCCACCAGTGTAGTTTCGTTAGTCCCCTAATCTCTGATGAAAGGTCATTTGGAGGAATGATGAGCACATCTTTCCTCTGCAGAGGACTCCAAGAAATGGTCCTTCTCCTCCCCTAAAGTCTGCCAACGCTCCTGATCATCCCTTACTGTCTCTGCCATCAACGGTGCCCCGAAGAGACGTGATAGATCAGGACACTTCAGGGCCGCGGCCGAGGGCACGGCAAGGTCATTCTGTTTATTTTTCATCAACTTTGTCCAGGCTGACAGATGTGCGGCTGTATCTCGGAGACTGTACCTCTCTCTCACTTCAACTTTGATTCAAAATCCAGCCGTTAAGAATATTGCGATTTATCTAGATAAGCATCCCCTCGAGTGGCCTCTTCATGGGCTTTATGACTCTTTTGAAGATTGTTTCCCTAAAATTCAGGGGATTTATTGAGAGTAACATAATCCATTATGCAGTTTCCCATTATCCTGGAGTTTCTTCCTCCCATCCACCCTAGTCAGCGGAAACCCTGGACATGCTCAGAAACCGGGTAATTAAGTACTTTTCCATGTTGTCCCCGTCTTAGCCGTGTACCTCCTCTTGAGTCCATCACGTGGTTCATTGGAAGACTCACTGGGGGAAGAACCAGGCTCCACATTATTTGCTTTAAAAGCTCCATCAATTATATAGAGAGTCCCAAGTGAAATAAAATTATCACAATGCATTCCACACATCAGAGCACATGCCAATTACGTGTGCTCGAGGGCTAAAAGAAATTGGCTGATCCCAAAAATAAATCTGACAGCGAGTCTAACAAAAATTGTTTGAGAGAGTGCCAGTGGTTTCCCTGCTTTCTGTTGTGGACACTGGCTGTGGTTGGCCCTGCAGCACCCCGTTCTTCCAGGCCTGGTATAGACTACATCTTCCCCTGGGGAACCGCTTCTCCGCCCCACTCTCCATGGTTCGGGTGGGGCTGCAGGGCCAGGCTTGTGTCTCCGGACTAACCAATCACAGCATCGCATCCTGCGTGACATAGGCAGACCTGTGGGACTTTGAATGTGAGGCTCTTCTGTTTTTCCAGGGAGTTCCTGAGACGGTTGGATGGGAGCTTGTGGGTGTTGGCAGCCATCTTGTCACCATGAGGAGACACGTCTGTTCAGGAGTGGAGCTGACACAGAGAAGGCAGAAGGACAAAGTAGATGTAGGGAGATGAACCAACGTTGCACCCCGACTTCTCAAAGACATCAGCCAGTACGTTCCCTTCTTTGTTGAAGCCAGTTCAAATTAAGTGTCTGCCACTTGCCTTCAAAAGCATCCTAGTATTTTGTCTCACCTAACTGTGACACTGGGTAGGCAGTCAAAATGACGGGTGCCGGGGTGAGGGGTACGCGCCTACCGCTGTCAGTAGACACCGCTGATGGTGGCTGTCTCAAGAAACAGCGCCAGGAGAGTCATACTGGTTGATTTAGTCAGGGGATGACAAATGCTACCAAAATAAATATTTAAAACTGTTCTAGAAAGTCTGAGGTTCCACACTTCCAGTCGGCAAGACACGAGTATTCATTCATAAGCCATTTCTTAGGATGGCAGAAACTACCCAGAGGTGGGAGGCTACCCGAACCGTGAAGCAGTGTGTTATACAAACATCAACTGCGACGCCAGCCCAGCGCCTGGTGGTGGCTCAGCAGAAGACATAAAGGGACTGTATCCTGGTGGCGGGACCCAGGGCTCCATTTTCAACAGCGTCAGCCCCTGGCAGAAGACAGTTTCATGTGAGAATGTCTGTCCTTACGTGCGGTGCCCGTTCTCCTCAGAAATGCCTCCAGTTCACAGCTTCCCGTTTCCTCCCAGGAGCCCCCACCCAGACAGACCACTCTCACACACACACCCTCTCAACTTCTCTCCGACAACAAGTGTGCATTTCAACTGGCGCCTTCAATGACGTACCTAAAGGGGGGAATTTCAGGCATCCTAGCAGATTAATGGGAGAGATACTTTTGAGCAAGTTAAGTCAACATGCCACAAACACACCTGCCCATCTTACCCACCTTGAAGTAGCCTTGACTTTTATCAGAGGAATTTTTCACCAACTGTATCCTTCTAAAGCTCATGTACTAGTGAGTTCCTATGTCCAGCAAATGCAACCGGTCACCGGATTTGGGAAACCTGATGCTAGCAGCTGTTGAATGCCTTGATCTGTTTGCAGAGTAAAAATATTCACAAAGAACTTCTCCATTCCCTTCACCTCATTGCATGAATCCTGCCCAAAGCCACTTCAAAACTCAACTGCTGCCCCTTCTAGAAAGTTCTACCTGATTTGCTTTTTTAAAGGGAATAAATCCTGACCTTATGGCTGCCAAAACATTTAGACTTGCAGTAAAACCTAATGGTAACACTTGTGGGCGCATTAGACTCGAACAGTCCTGGATTGAAATTCTGACTCCCCCTAACCTTGCCTAGCTGTGTGACCTTGGCCAAGTTATTTCATTTCTCTGAGTCTCAGTTTCCTCATCTTTGAAATGGGGATAACAGTAGAAACTACCACGTAGGGTTGCTGTGTGGATTAAACGAGAGAATGTAAGAAAATGTTGAATATAGGGCCTGGCACAAAATGAATGAGCATTTAATAAATGTTATCTACCAGCAGTGATAGCTGCATGAATTACAGTGGTGAACAAACTTTTCTCTCCCAATAGCTGGAAGTCCTTTGACGGTGGTGTATTCATCATTTATAGCCACGATAGTGTGCATAACGAACATGCCCCCAAACAGAACAATGGGCCACAAAGCGTTTGTTGGCTAGGCAGCTCTGTGACCTTGCTGGGCTCACTAATAGACCCAGGGGTCAGCTGGCTATTGAGGAATCCAGACTGACCTTGGCTGGGACAACGAAAATGACTCAGCTCTACCTCAGTCGTTACTCACCCTCTAGCAGGCAAGCCCATGCATGTCCTCCCCATGGCTGTAGACGGGACTCCAAAGGCAGAAAACCTAGTGCACAGACCGTTTTCTGTTGATGTCTCATCTGTGAACAGCCCATGGGCCAAAGCAACTCCCATGGCCCAGCCCTTGTGACCCAGGAGGGCACAGCAAGTTTACATGATCAAGGGCATGGAAAGGGAGGCGTGAAGAATTAGACTCACCTACTACAGGCAGGAACTTCAATCCTACGACCTGACTTAAAGAGCATCGTGATCCTGAGAAATCTGTTTGTAAATGTTGGCTGAGCTGAACATGAATTTGGGCTACATACCTAAGTTGCCTATATCACCAAACATCAAAATCAGTGATTAAAATAGAAGAATTTATGGAGTGCAGGTGATTCGTTGTTATTGAGGTTTGTGGGGGGGAGGGGAGGGAGGGAGGGGCGGAGTCCCCCAAACAGCCAGTTTTATTTCTTTACATGGAAATCTTTAAACTTTTCTTCCCAGGTCAGAGAGAAAAAAAGATATTATACACTGCATTTGCCGAAATAGCTCTGATGTGTCACCCACTTTTTCTCCTCATCTAGGTCTCCCTCACACATGGGAACTGTCCAGACTTCAAAGTAAAGTAAGGAAATGAAGGGTGAGAGGGACATGGAAACAGATGGAGTGAAGGAGGAGAGGTTGGTAGGGGCCAGGGATTGGGGGTGGACAGAATGCTAAGGGACTGCCTGATTCTGGAACTTTCAAAAGTTAGAATAAGGAAGGGACTCCTGGGCACTTCTCAAGTGATGGCACAGACGCATTTGCTTCTGAAAGAAATTTCGCAATCCTGTTTTTAATGAGCTCCACATTTTCTCGGGTAAAAACAGTTCCCTTCTAAAAGACCAGAGAAGCCACCTCAGCAGGACACCCGCTAAACAAAAGAGTAATGCAGTGGAGTCTGGAAGTCATAACTCAGGGTGAGAAATCCAGAGAGGGCAGGATTTGACCTGATACCTTCTCAGAGACGTGGAGCTCGGAGACGGAGCAAACTCTCCTGCCAGAACATGGTGATGGATTAGGGGAGGAAATGGAAATAGTGTGTGGCTATTTTCTTTTTAAGTTTAGGATTAAACTCTTGGTTTCCAGAGATGTCAACTGGTATCACAATGAAAATTCATTTAAAAGGGTTCTAAGTTTGTTCCTTTGGTCATTCAACAACTATTTAAGCGCCTGTCAGGAGCCAGACACCCTTCTAGATCCTGATGTTAGGACTGTGGACAAGATGGATGGATTCTTCATGCCTACGTGCTCTTGGTGAGAAAGACAATGAACAATAAAAACACAAATCATTAATTAATGTGATTTTGGGTTGGGATAAGTGCCATGAAGAAGAATGCACAAATGGAAGGGAGCGAGGGAGAGGGACCCCGTTTTGAGTGGAGTGGAGAGAGAAGTCTCTCCAAGGAGATGCCATTTGAGGAGAGACCCAAAGATTTGAAGGAGAAAGCCAAGCCACGCAGAAACGTGGGCAAGCAATCCAGATAGAGGGAATCACGCAGAGGCAATGAACTTGGCATCTCCCAGGAAGAGCGATGAGATCGGTCTATTAGTTTCTCTTCACAGTATCATCTGATCTCCCTGCAGATCTCAGATCAAGGGCTGCCCACTGCCTGGACCTCTCAGGTTAGGTTGGGTCTCCTGGGAACACTATTAGTGCTCCTGGGAGCCCTGGGAATTCGCATGTATAGGATTTTCAGCATTGTGACAAAATGCCTATGTCTATAACACTCTGGTAAGTGTCTGTTGCCCCCTACAACATACTAGAAGGTATAGGCCATGTCTCCCTGTTCACCCCAGTGGCTTCAACACCTACACCAGGGTCTGCCACTTAGTACATGCTCCACAAACACACTCAGTGCCTTCTTTGAGTCCTCTCACTTAATCCTCACAACAACTTTGCCAAGCGGGCACTGCCATCATCCCCATTTCACAGATGAGGAATCTGAGACAGAGAGGGGAAGAGATTTGCCAAAGGGCCCCCCCCCCGCCCCCCGCTGTGGGGGCTGGTCATGATTTTAATCTAGGCCTGTTTGACTTTCAAGCCCAATCAGCACACCCCACCCTCTGGATAGGTGATTGGTTCAAGGATGGGCACATGACCCAATGAGAGCCAATGACACGCCAGGCAACATTTGCTGGAGCTTCTGGTTAGACAAGTCATCTTTCTCCCTGTGGCTCGCCCTGGGGAAGCAACACCATGAAGGACAAAACGGAGAGACAGAGAATCAGGTCCACGTGATGCCATTTAAGGCATTGGCTCAAGCCTCCCCGCAACCAGACCTGCACCTGGAGAGCCAAGTCGTTATGCTCTAAGGCAGTTGGAATCTGTGTATTTCATTTGCAACATCGATCTTTTCTAATTAATCCAACATGCTGGCAGTGGCTTCACCATCACTGCTGGGCTGTTGTTTCATGGAACACACTAAGATATAAATATGTATATAGTTTACCAGAGCTGGTTACACATTAAGTTTTCTAGACAGGTCACCATTTCTAGACAGGTTGCATCCCCACCCACATTCTCCAACCTTCTCAGCAGCTCAAAGTTCCCCGTGGCAGACCAGCCATCCCCACTCCCTGCTATGGCCGCCATCGCCCAAGAAGGAATCAGATGCCTGGAGCTGCTTGTGATTTAAAAATTCTGAGCCATGTCTGTCTTTTCCTCAATACCGTGAATAAATGATTAATTTGTGCCAAACGCTAACGTCAGGTACAGTATTGTGAGAGCAGTTAAGCTGGGAAGAGATGACTCCATCAATCACCAACAACTCAGGAGCATTGTGCTTGGTGCCCAGGAGCTTACAGAAGTGTGACACAGCCTTTACACCTTAAAAGCCTGTGATTTGCCAGGGAGATAAAGGAAAAGGCAGGTAATTGTTAGAGCACAATGCAAGACAGATGCAGTCAGGGCTAAGCTATCCTGGGGTCTGCTGGGGGATGGGCAAGACTCAGCAACTAAGTCCAAGGAGCCTGCAGCACAGCTGTCACACACATCCTACCACCCTGATTTTTGCCATAGCTGGGTACTCCCCTACTGTTATTCACTTAATATTTTTCAATTACCCCATAACTTTTTTTCCTCACATTTTTTGCTTCAAAAAAAAGACGATGTCAGTTGCACAAATGGAAACGAGTCTCACGTGCCATAAAGAGAAAGTAATTATAAAATTAAATAGAATGAAGGCACAAAACATGACCATCGAACGTCTAAGCAGATAGGATTGTGTGCTGGATTCTCAGGTCTTGGCTGGCCTTCTCTTTCTGCAAAAAGGGAGGTAAGGAAGTGTTAGGGAGCAGTTCAGGGTACACTATTGACGGAGAGGACTGTCCTGGAGGCA
This sequence comes from Rhinolophus ferrumequinum, assembly GCF_004115265.2. Lineage (NCBI taxonomy): Eukaryota > Metazoa > Chordata > Mammalia > Chiroptera > Rhinolophidae > Rhinolophus > Rhinolophus ferrumequinum. The sequence goes on from NC_046306.1 coordinate 3,085,816, forward strand.
ATCAGGGGTGAAGATCTAGGAGTCGCCGTGTCATTATGAGATGAGTGTCGATGTCAGGTCCCTGCACCTCCGAAAACTATCTCGTGCACCCTGCTTAAGCACACCTGCAGGGGAGCTGCGAGCAAGGGCACTTGCGTCACGGCGGGGGTTCAAATACCACTCAGTATGGTGGCTGTGAGCGCACTGATGAGCTCTCCAAATCTCAGTGTCCTCCTTGAAAAAATGGTGACAGCAATGACACCTAGCTGGCTCGCAGTGTTGTTGGGAGGATTTTAAGTGATTGACTTACATGTAATGATATACACATCATAAGTCAACAAGGATAAGCTTTTGTTATTTTTGTTGCAGTGACAATGATGACAATGATACATTGGAGACCCACAGCCCACCTGTGGGTGGAGTGGCCCAAACTTTACTCAAGGTTTGTTTACAGTGACCATGGCTGCAAGGATGAGCCCAAGGTGCTAGAACAAGGCAATCCAACCTTGTCTGGAGAATCAGAGAAGCCCCGCCAAGGTCTGGTGCAGAGGTCTGAAGGAGAGACAGGAGATCAGGTCAAGGGAACACCCCTGCTATGCAAATGAGCAGGTCTGGGCAGCCAATGGGAGAGTAGCTCCAAGCACCTGGCAGGGGCAAGTCTCAACATCAGTCCTGGGGATTTCCAGCCAGTGTCCCTCCGGGTCAGAGCCAGACAGGCCTCACTGGTGCTGGTTGATCATCAGTGAGGGTGTGGCCAGAGAGGCCTGCTGTGTGTTCATTCCAAAGGGCTGCCTGGGTGGTGTCTACCGTTGGCCAGGTGAAGTGCTGTCACCACCCCTCCATTCCCATGGCCCGGCAAACCGTCTTCTCCCAGCAAGAACTCCTCGCTAACCACGTAGCAACAGACCTGAGGCCAGGCCCCCCCAGACGTCGGCTCTACAACAACCCCGGAGTAACTCTTTTTGCCGAGTGTAGGAATTAGGTATAAAGCCGAAAACTTCAATGTGTTGGGTCGGCTTGAAGGAGACTTAGGGGCACTGCTGGAGACAGTCAGGAGATAACTCGGAAAGACAGGCCATCTCAAGACCAAGAATTCTACAAAACCAAGTGCACGTCTCCCCGCCACAGCGATACTGAGTGAGCTGCACACACAGGAGGGGATGTAGTCCACCCTCCACGTGGCCAGATATGAAACGAGGAGGTGGGTTTCTACAAGCTGCATGCAAATCATTTATTACGATTAAAAGCTGCTGTGTATTTACGGCGTCTCTGCTTTGTCGCAGGCAGCATGCTAAGTAAGCTCTTTCCATATCACATCTCATTTCATCTTCATGTCAACCATGGGTAGGTATCCTTAGGGTCCCCTTTCCACCATCGGGGAAACTTAGGCTTGGAGACATGAAGGAACTGGCCATAGGGCATAAGACTAAAACTAACGGAGTCCTAGGGGCCGGGACTGAGATCTGTGTGATGGCCAATCCAGGCTTTTCATCCCATCTCATATTCCCTCCCTTGTGGGACCTTGCCCTGGCACAGCCCCTCTGATGGAAGGGAAGCTCCATGTCACTGTCACCTTCCAGTCCTTAGCATCTCGCAGGACCTGGCCGGTGTGGGCGCCCAGTCAAAGCTCGTCCAATGAGTTGGCTGAGTCGAACTGACGTCTACAAACATGGGACTGAGGAGTGCTTGGTGTACAATGTGTGCCAGTATCTAGGGTTTATGTTACAGAGGAGAAGGCAGCAGTCCCTGGCCTTGGGGAGCTGTGTGCCTGTCTCCCCCTGGAGCTCACTCCGATGGGCGTCATCTCAGATGGATGATGGCAACAGGACCCGATGGCAATGCCACAAGACCTTAGGAGGGTCTCTCCAGCCGCTGCCACTTGCCCCTCAATTTCCCCAGGTCCTTTTGCTCACAAACAAGGCAAACCACTCAGGGGCCAGCTACCAGCCTGGGGGCACCAATGGGGAAAGCTGAAATTCCACTGGTCTGTGAAGACCTGAGGGCCCGTCCCCCTTCCACTAGACTGGGGTCTCTCCAGGAGGTAGAAGGTGGGTGAGTCCTGACTTTCGACAACTGAAAAGCCATGTGTGCCTCCTTTCTAAACCCCCGTGGTATCTGTTGGTGCTGCTGCTGGTGGGCCAGCTGACTCGTTCATTAACTTACGTGTGTGCTCAACCCAGGGTCCCAACAGTGGCCCACCCAGCACGGAGCTATACCACCTGAGAGAGCACAGCCCTTGATGGTTATGGGTTTGCTAAGCTGCACTAGGTATTCTGGACCCTGGAGAGGAGATGAGAAGGCAGAACAAAGGGATGGAGGCCAGACAGGGTGAACGGCAATGACACACATGAGCTCACTGGGCCCTGCAGCCCGAGTGCAGGGCAGGGGTGGGTGACAGGGGCACAGGACATTCAGGGACCAAGCAAAACGGGACCCCTAGGTCCCTGAATAAGTCTCCAGCCAGAAGAAGAAAGAACAGTGAGGGGCAGAGTCCCTGCCAGCCCCTGGGCCTCAGGGCACAACTGTGAGCCCTCCCTGCCGGAGACCTGCTGATGGCCTAGAGCCCCAGCTGTTTCCTGGGTGAGACATGTGAACTCTGCAAGGGCAGGAGCCCTCTCCTTCTGCTTTCATTAATTCACTCATTCATTCATTCATTCATTCATTCAGCAAATTTCCTAAAGACCGTCTGGGACACAGGTACCGTTTGTGGCACTGGGGAACAAGGTCCCGCTCTCACGATGCTTATAGTTCTGTTGGGGGAAGACAGAGAATAACCAGGTAAATAACATAGAACATCATAATTAGACTGCGAAGGATGCAGTACAGAAACTGGCAGGGTGAGGGGATATTGAGTAACTAAGGGGGACACTTATGACAGTGGTTGGCAAAGGCCTCTCCTGGTGGCTGACATTTGAGTGGACCCCAATAATGGGAGGGAGCCAAAAGCCGGATACCTACATATTCAGGGAAGGGTGGTCCAGGCAGAGAAAACAGCAGGTACACAGACCCCAGGGGGTGGAACCAAGCTGTGCATTTGCCAAACGGAAGGGCAGGGAGGCTGCAGTGTTGTGCATTAGTTTTCTATGTCTGCTGTAACATTGCCACACAGTTGATGGCATAAAACAACAGAAAGTTATCCTCTCACAGTCAGAAGTCTGAGATCAAGGCGTCAGTAGGACCAGCTTACTCCTGACTCTGGAGGAGAATCCTGCCTGGCCTCTTCCAGCCTCTGGGGCCCAGGCTGGGGGCAGCAGCACTCGAACCTCTGATGGCCTTCTCCTCCCTGTCCTTTCCCATTCTGTCCTCTTCTAAGGACACTAGTCATTGAATTTAGTAACCCCCGCCCCCGATCATCCAGAATGATCTCATCTCTCGACATAATGATATCTGCAAAGATCCTTTTTCTAAAAAAGGCCACAGGTTCTACGTGGACATATGTTTGGGGAAGGGTCACCATTCAACCCACTAGTCTGGCTTCCGGCTCCCCCCAAATTCATATCCGTTCCACAAGCAAAATACAGTCCCCCCAATCTAAATCTCCAAAAATCTCAACCCACTAGAGCATCTACTCTGTGTCCCAAATCTCTTCATTTAAATTGCCTAAATCAAGAACGGGTGAGACGTTAGGTAGGATCCATCCTGGGGCAAAATGACTGTTTATCTGTGGACCTATGACTAGGAAACCAGTTATCTGCTCCTGGGGCACAATAGTGGAGCGGACATGGGATAGACACTGCCGCTCGGAAAGAGAAATTGCAAGAAATGAAGGAGCCCCTGGCCCCAAGCAAGTGAGCAATCCAGCAGGGCAAGCCCCTTAGGTTGCAAGGCCTGAGAAAAGTGGTCTGCGGCGCTCAGCTCCGCCCCCTGGGGCCCCTAGCACCGTGCAGAGAACAGAGTGCAGGGATCCAGGGCAGGAGCAGGAAGACCCGCCAGGATGCTTGCGTGGACCAAACGGGAGATGGATGGTGATGACTTCATGTGGGACCATGGTGGTGGGAATGAAGAATCACGGTCAGGTCAGATTCAGAAAATACTTTGGGGGTAGAGCCAACTGGGTTTTGCAACACATTGAGTTTGAGAGGCAGGAAAAGAGTTGGAAAGGACTCAAAATGCCTTCTAGGATTCTGGCCTGAAGCTTGGTAAGGGGGAATGGATATTGAAGTGTTTTGAAATGTACAATGAAGTTCTGTCTGAATGAAGGGAATTCTTCCCACCCTTTCAGCAGCTGAAATTAGAGTGTGGGTAGCCCCTATACCCCAAAATTAGAAGGTCATACTGCAAAGGCCTTTGCTTTAGCACTCAGCCAATTTCTTTTATTCCAACCCTTGTCTCTTCTTCAAACTTGAGGCACACTTCTCAGAGAAAAGTGTTAGGGGTGAAAAAGATGAAAGAGGTATTCTTGGAGGCTGATCCCATAACCCTGAGTGCTGAGAGGGCTTCTCCCTAGTTCTGGTGCCCCCTACCTGCCCCTCTTCATACCCATTCCTGGACACGCGGTTCTGGGTGGGGCCACCCAGCACACCTCTGTCACCCCAGCAAACGGACAACCAGGCACTGGTCACATATCCACTTGTTCTCACTGAGCCATCCGTCATCCTTCCCTCAGCCCCACTGTCATTTGTCTGCAGCTCGAAATAATCTTAAAATCTGTTACCATCACTGCTCTGACCTGGTGGAAGACAAGAGGAGGAGACAGATGAAAACCCTTTGGAAAAACACACCAACAAGAAAAGGTACACACAGTACACACACGTCACACTGGGAGGTGAGCAGGGGTGGCTCTGAATGGCCTACCTTGCATGCAGCTTTCAAATAGGCGCGAGACGCTGGGATCTACCTTATTTTAATTCTTGCTTTCATTTTGTCCCCCAGATAGTCTTTATTAAGCAATGTGTGGTAATTAAGTGATCTTGGGGGCTTCCTACAGCTGAACCTTAATAAGACAAACTGAAAATAAAGCTTTCCACTTCCTAGGCATCTGCTGGATGCCACACACTGACACACAAAGCCTGACACACGGCAGCAAGGAAGGTCATTTTATCCCTGTTTACAGGTGAGGAAACTGAGGCTCGGAAAGGCTCAGAGACTTAACTGGGTCTTCCAAGAGAGAGGTTGGGCCTGGAGATTTGAATTTGGGAGTTGTCAGCAGATAGATTACACTTAAAGCTTTCGGGATAAGCTCACCATGGAAATAAATGTGGCTCAAGAAGACATCTGGAGACTGAGAACTGGAGTGACCCAAAGGTTGGAGCTGGGAAGAGGGAGAAGACCCAGAAAAGGGGGCTGAAAAGAGAATCCAACTGATTCAACCCCACTGGGCCACTGCTCCCCACTGACAATGGGGTGGGGGGGGAGGGCAGATCCAGACACCAGTGGTCACTCCCATATTCCCAACAGCCATTTTTCCACTGGCTCATCTGTTTGCTCAGCAGTGCTTATTGAGAAGTGAGCAATGGATGGGGCATCAACCAGAGGCACCCTGGCTAGAGAAAGAGGCTGGCAGGACAAAATCATCAGAATGCCTGCCTATTCTGTGACGACACGCCCACGAGAGGCATGTTTCAGACAGGCATCGATGTAGACCCACCCAGCAGGTCACTGAGGTCAACAGGTGCCCCTGACTACATTGAGCAGGTGAATCTCAATTTTAAAAAGCCGCTAGGCAACACCAAGATACAAAATAAAGAGAAATTGTGGGCGCCATTCTCAGAAAGTTTATAATCTACTGAAACTGCTGGACAGGAACCGAAACCACATGGGCGTGAATGGCAAGCCCAGGAAACAACCCTTGCGCACATCCAGGAGTGAGTTTTCAACAAAGGCGCCAAGACCATCTCGTGGAGGAAACACAGTCTTTTCAACACATGGTACTGGGAAAATGGGATATCCGCATGCAAAAGAATAAAATTGGACTCCTATGCAACAACACATATAAAAATTAACTCGATATACGTGGTTCAAAGACCCAAACATAAGAGCTAAAACTATAAAACTTTTAGAAATAGACACAGGGGAAAATCTTCATGACATTTGCTTTGGCACTGACTTCTTGGATATGACACCAAAGGCACAGGCCGACAAAAGGGAAAAAACAGACAATTTGGAGTTCATCAAATTAAAAACTTTTGTGCATCAAAGGACACTATCAACAGAGTAAAAAGGCAACAAACAGAATGGGAAAAAAATATTCGTAAACCATAGAGCTGATAAGGGATTACTATTCCCAATACGTAGAGAATCCTAAACTCAGCAACAACCAACACACAGATTCAAAAATGGCAAAGAATTTGAATAGACATTTCTTCAAAGAAACTATACAAATGATTGATAAGACATGAAAAGAGGCTCACATCACGTATCATTGGAGGTGCAAATCAAAACCACAATGAGATGTCAACTCACATCTATTAGGATGACTATTATCAAAAAGCGGAAAATAAGACTTGAAAGCAGGAACACAAACAGATGTGTCTACACCCATGTTTTGAGCAGCATTGTTCATAATAGCCAGAAGGTGGAAGAAACCCAAATGTGCATGGATGGCTGAACGGATAAACAAAATGTGGTCTGTCCATACAGTGGAATATTATTCAGCCTTTGAAAGGAAGGAAATTCTGACATAGGCTACAACATGGATGGGCCTTGAGGACATTGTGCCAAGTGAAATCAGCCAGTCACAAAAGGACAAATACAGTATGATTCTATTCGTCTGAAATGCTTAGAGCAGCTACCTTTCTAGAGACATAAAGTAAAGTAGTGTTGCCAGCGGTTGGGATGTTGTGGTCTTGGGAGGGACAGTCTTGGGGAGTGAGCGTTTCATGGAGACAGAGTTTCAGTTTTCCAAGATGAAAAACGTTCCAGAGATGGATGGTGGTGAGAGTCACACAACAATGTGAATTCACTTAATGCCACTGAACTGGACACTTACAAATGTTTCCAGTGGTAAATGTCATGTATATTTTACCACAGTTTTAAAAAACAAATTTTTAAAAACAGGGAAAAGATCCCCACTCCCCCCCAAAAAAATTTATCAATGGCACTAGTGGTCGAGTGGGTTGGTTTTTGGAGCTCTTTAATTCAACACCATAGGGAATAGCAGCAAATCCTGGAAGCCTTTGAAAAAGTCATTAAGACAAATCATTTCTTCCTTCTCTTAGCTCCTCTACAAAGCATAACTGGTCTGCAGTGACCCGCTCAGAATCTTTCTCCCACCAACTCTTGAAAAGGAAGGTGAAGTCAAGCATGTGACCTGGGGCGGGGGCCCTGAAACGCGATCCTGGTCCCACTGCCACCGTAATTGTGCCACATGATGCCCCGTCCGGAGGGAGACACTTGGAATGTGATCCGTAAAAGGTGTTTGACTGCTGTGCCAAGGTCAGCTGCCCTTTCTCCAAAGGTAGTTTTAGGGAGGGTGGAAGCGGGAGTTTTAAAGATAATAATGAAAGGTTCAAGTGAAAGCAGGGTTCCCCATCTCTTACGTAAAAAAAAAAAATGTCGGGAGGAAGAAAAGGGACGAAAGGTCATGTGGTAACGAAATGGGGGGCACACACCCAGTGTGGCTTTCATTTTTCATTTAAACCCAATAGACCGCTAACCTCGGGTCTCTGTGAACGACAAGCTGACAGTCCAAGGCTGGCTGTGGCCTGGATCGCCAAACTGCACAGTTTTGCTATAGAACCAACTCTTTCTTTCTCTGGGTGGAACACTGAAAACCTGGGTCACATTGTTTCAATAATGCATGGAGGCTGATCTCCTGGGGGAAATGGTCTCTCTACACAGAGGCAAGAAAACGCTTCCACCCCATTCCCTGTCTTCGTGGAGAGCATGAAGATCGCCTGTGCCAAGTTGTGGCCGAGAGTCCCCTGGCAGGTGTCATCGCCCCTGCTTTGGCATCACCCGAATGATAATGTTTAAGGTCGCCTGACCTTTGAACAGACCCAAGCTCTCTCTGACAAGTTCCTCTGTCTTACAGGGAATTTCAATGCACCACACCAATAGGATAGGTATATAAATGAGGGCTTCTGTTCCAGCAGGGATTTGGTTTGAAAGAGACACATTATTTAGTGCCATTTTGGGAAATATTTCAAACCAAGGGATTCTTTTGATGTTCAGACAAATTGAAGGGTAAATTGCCCCCCAGAGCTGTCAGTGACAGGAAACAAGATTATTTGCTATTTGCATGTTTTCTTGCTGGCCTTAAATAGTCATTCTGTCTCAGTCTCTTAGATTTCTTTGAAAAAATCAGGTTTTAGAGGGAAGTTTACACAGGTTCACCCAGGCAGGACCTTTGTCTGCAGTATTCATCGATGTGACCAAATCGGTTTCAAAACCTGGCATATTGGACAACTGGTCCTGCTGTGTTATTGTTTCCCCTGCATTGGCTAATTAAATTAATTTAAATTCAGCCTGCTAATTTGTCATTGAGGAATATCCAATTGTCCCCTTCGATTGCCTGACATTTTCTCTAAACCACTTCCTGCTCCTTCCCCCAAATTTGTGTGTCTGGGATGGAAAGAGGTGGGGAAAATCACTGGAAACTCATCTCAGGGGATTAAAATTTAAAAAAAAAATTCCAGGCAAAGCAGGGGCAATGAAATTAAAGGGTAAACAAGGCTAAGCGACGAAGAGCAGCGTCAGCTGCAAGAGTTTTTTATTTGGTTTTGCATGGGTACACTTCCACAATAGAGTCAAGAACTCTGACACCGTTTCTGGGAAACAGAAGAGCATTGTGGGAAACAATTGGAAGAGTGTTGCTGTTTACCTCTGATGAGGTTATGTAGACTTTGTTCTGTCTCACAATAGAATTATGAATAAGATTTCATGGTTCGAAGTAGCCTTAGACGCCCCAGGAAACAAGGCTCGTGAGAAAATACTTATATAAACTGAAAGGGAGGCCAGAGGTTGTCTAAATAAGCTTTGAGAAATAATAATTCTGAAGGAAGCTGAGACCAGTTCTGGGGTGTAATGAATGTTCAGTCTTTCCAGACTCAACAGAGGAGATGGCTGTGTAGTAAGTACAAGCTGCTCCACGTCAAAAGCCAATGAAAAAACTAAGGTGCTGAAGGGTGGACCTACACAGTCTGGTCCCCTCAGGTGAAAGTGAGTGGAAGCTTCCCCTTGCAAGATTATTTCTGAGACTTTTCACACCTGTACACCTGAAAGAAAGAAAAGCATGCATTCTAGTGACACAATCCAATTAATGAGAGGATCTGTTATAAACATTCAGCCGCATAACTTTGACAGAGAGCAAATTTGTCATCTCGAGAGGAATTCGACATTCTAAATAAGTATGGTTAGGATGATAAGCAAACTTCTACCTATTTGAAACCCTTGCATTATTAATAGAGAGAAAGACAGACATAGGGTGCAAATTTGAGCAAGATGAGAAGTGTTCAGCAAGAAATTAAATGACTCCAAAACAGACCAGGGCTGAATGGTGACTGATGACCTTGGATGAATGAAGCCAGTTTGTCCCCTGGAAGCTCCTGGAATGTAACTGGCTTGGATCCGCTCCGGCAGGTGCCTCTGAAGATGACGCACCTCTTCCAAACCAGAAGTAACACGAGAAGCAAGATCTTGACTTTCATTTCGTTTCACCTCATCTTATTTGTTGGTGTTCTCATCCAACCCAGCTGCTACTTTTGATAGGACAGGTCCATTCAATTCTCCCAAATAAGGTACTGTGGGTTTGTTTACATCCTGGCTCTCAATTGAGGGTGATTTGTTCCCCAGAGGACACTTGGCCATGTTTGAAAACATTTTTGATTGTCACAACTTTGAGGAAGGATGTTGGTTACTGGAGTCTAGACGGTGATAGGTCTGGCCATCTTACAATGTGCAGGGCAACCCCTACAAAGAAGCGCTTGGCCCCAAATGTCCGTATGCCAAGGTTGGGAACACTGGTCCTCCGGACTGTATGTTTTAAAGCATTCAGTCGCCTGGACAACACCCCATTAGCAAGCATCCCTTTGCACTCCAGGCTCTGTGTACAGAAATCAGAGAGGATTCTTTAGATAACAAGAGACAAAACCCAACTCATCTAAGCTCAGGCAGAACAGAGAATCCCTTGGCTCTCGTAGCTTAAAACTATGCCACGACCTGTATAACTTGAGTAGAGTTGGGGCTCTCGCACAAACTCTGCTCGAACAGACCAACATGTCTGCAAACAGAACTTCAGCTACACATACATTGTACGTGCTTCATCCTCCTGAGGCCACCTGCCTGGTTCAGGCAGGACTTCTGTTTCTGGTCAACGGAGGGCAGGAGGAAAAAGGAGCCTGGAGCCCTTGGATTCTCTGTCGTCTTGTAGATTCAACTCTAGGACGAAGTTGATATTGCTCTGGAGTTTGAACTTTGCCCTGGTGAAAATAAGTGCAATTTATATACAGCATAAATTTAAAGCTGCCAGAGCTCACGCACATACACTTGTAACACGTGTAACTTTGCGTTGCTTGGCGCAGCCTCACCCACCAGCACCATGTGAGAGGGTGTCTGCTAAACTCTGGAGCACTCATAATCCTGAGAGACTGGGCCGAGCATAGCACTAAGCCAGTGCCCGCCCTTCGTACTTAAAAATAAAAATTAATTGGATTCCCCTGGTACCCATTTTTCATCCATGATCCCAAATGTGCTGTGAACCCTTTCACGATTAGGAGAATATGATGAAAATGTTCCAAGAATTGCAACAAGCAGAAGGCAGATGACATGCATACACATCACTGTTTCTTCCTCGGCCAAAAATAAAAAAAATTAAAAAAATTGAATACTCATTTGGGTTCAATTGGACATTCCCTGTAACTAAAGAACCCAAGACAGCCAACCTCGCTGGGAACTTTTTAGATGTTCCCTCTGAAAACCATCACCTTAGCTGAACTGAAATAAAATTGCTGAAATGTTTCCTACTAGATTTTCAATAGGAAAGAAGGGATGGGTTTGAGTTTCAGGGACTCACAATCACCATGACATGACCTGGTTGAAAGATTGTCATTTTAAAATTTCCTATTTGTTATAGAAGATAACTGGCCATGCAGAGGCAACGAAACCTCCACAGCAGCGTCTTTTATATTCGAAGATCATGGTAGCCATGGGATCTCCGTGCTGGTGAGAAAGTGACTCGAAAGACAGAGGATGCCCATTCAGCCTTTTATTCAAAAGTCTTTCGTTTGCATTGCACTTCCTACTTTTGAAGCACTTTTTATACGTTTTGTCACTTTTGAGTCTCACAATGTTCTAAGACTGAGCTTTCTGAGGACCGGGACTTTTTTGTCCTTGTATCTATGTGTACCCGAGGCTAATCACCTTAAGTCGAAGAGTACCTGGTGAGAAAGGCCAGTCCACTGTCGCTGCACCATTTTGAAGCGATTCTCCGAGGTTACATGGGAAGTTAGTGAAAGAGCCACGGGGGGTGGTTCTCTTGGCCACACAGTTTTCCTGAGAGCTATTTCAAGAGACTCTCCACCCTTCTCGTGACTCACTGTCCCCACTGCATGCTGAGCTGTTGCTCTGTCCCTTTTCATCAAGGGCCAGAAATTGCCGTCTTGGTTCATATTCTGGTTTCCCACACATCCCAGTTGCCAGCGCTCCAAAGCTAACTCTGAAGCAGCTGAACAAAGCAGAGTGGATTGGAGGTGGGGGTGGCTGTCCACACCCCAGCCTGCGGGGTCCTGGAGGGAATGAGGTAAGGCTGATTTGTCTTTGTCGGACACAGACACACCACCTGATACAGTGAACACTCTTAACCACCGACTCATTAGTCCATCTATCTAGTCATCACAGATCTGCTGTGAGCCAGCAACTCATCTATGCCTCTTGCAAGTGTGACATCATTGAGTCCTCAAAATGACGGTCTATGATCAAGCTAAATGACGGCATGAACCCCCATACAATGCCACGAGAAGGGCACTTCTCCTTTGTGGTCTTCCTCTCCAAAGCCAACCCTGTCAGACAAATCCAAACTGAGGGACATTCCACAAAACACCTGACGGGTCCTCCTCCAAACTCTTATGGTCATCAGAACCAAGGAAAGTCTGAGAGTCGCCTAAGGAAACATGACGACCAAATGCAGTGCAGTGTCCTGGGTGGATCTCGGAGCCGAAAAGAGAAATTAGGAGAAAACTAGTGAAATCTGAATACACTGGGAAGGTTAGTTAACAGTAACATGCCAGGGTGGGGTCTCTGTAGTTGTGACAAATGTACTATAGAAATGGAAGATGTTCAAAATGCGGCAGACTGGGCCCAGCTTTACAGGTACTATCTTCACAACTCTTCTGTAAATCTAAAACTATTTCGAAATAAAAAAGTTATTTAAAAACTTGCTGAAAAATATAACCCTCTAAGGTAGGCACTATGAATTGCCCCGATTTGGTGGGTATGGGGACTGTCCAGGGGAATCATTGTCTCCTAATCTGATGATCATTCTAGCAGCTTCTCTAAGGCTGCTGTTTACACTGCAAGAACCCTCCCAGGGCTCCTGAGAATTCAATCACGAGAGGTGGCCTCATGGGGATCATTTCTCTGCTTGGAAGCGTGAGTGACCCAAAGTGCTCTGAGGGGAAGACAGCGCACGAGCCTGCGAGGTCTGGGTGCTGGGAGTTCGCACAATAATGGAATCGTTTGAGCTCTCGCAGGAAAAACATCGCAAGACTGATTTAGATGGATGGTCGGAGACCTCCTCAGAACCCCTGTGAGTCTTGGATGTCTGACCAGGTTGAAAAATGGTTCCAATTCGGTGGGGCCTGGGTGGCAGGAAATCATCCGGGGTCACCTCTAACACCAGCAACACACCAAACTCTTTGACTCGCTCCAAACGCAAAGGCCCACAGCTGCTTCCAATCAGGGAGAGCCAACTGGCCGCTCAGAGCACCACGTTCCCGCACACCCCATTGCTGGCTCTTCAAAATATAGCTCCCTCGCTCCGGTGCAAGGAACAAAACATGCCCTTTCAAGGTCCGGGACCGATATTCCCTTTCTCCTCCTCTCCTCACTGACCCTCTTGCTCTTCTGAGTCCTCTGTGGCCTCCAGCATTACCCACGGGGGTTTCTCTGAAGGGACGCTTTTCCCCCTACTTACCCCTGAACTTCTCCCAGTAGCGTTCAAGTTGAGACACTCCCAGGGCTGCACAAGTATACGGGGGACTTCAGTGGGACATGTTGGTTCTGCCTTTCCAGTATCCATGCTGCCTTCTACCCATACAGCTTGGGCAATGCTCTGTCCCCAGAGGATGGCTCTAGTCCCCAAGGTCCCCCCTCCCTCATCCAGGCCTGGCTTAATCACAGTCCCACTGAATGACGGGCTCGGGAAAAGGGAATAAGAGCCAAGTGGGTTTGACTTGGATTCTGTCACGAGCAAACAAGAGCCTGACTGCTCTTGGTCACACAGGAAAGTCCCCTGGGGAGGCCCCCGATGGCTCGCATGGCTTCAGGTCCATGCCTGGGGGGCAGGTTTAGCAAAGCAACCTCGTTGACTCTCGGAGGGGCCCATGTTGGCCAATTAGCTATATGACCACGTGACCTATAAGACCACCGTCCCGTGACAAGGTCACTATCAGCTCTTTATATATATTCTTCTCACTGTTTTCTTCTGGGCTCAACTCTAATGCTCTAATGCATTATTCCTTCTTACTTATTTTGACAAAAAACGCAGACATCCTATTAATATGGTCTCACGCCTTCCTCTCGGACGCAGTTGCCCTTCCCAATCATATGTACCAATCTACTCATTCCTTCTAATGCGCAGAATAGCCACTGAATGGACGCACTCTGGGGTATTTCACAGTGACGGTTGATGGGCACTGAAGGTGTTCCCATCATGTCACAGTGCTGTATGACAAACAGTGCTGCCCTCTCACGAAAACATCTTGCTGCACGAGTAAACGTGTTTTTGGAGGATGAATATCTAGAGGTGACTGTGGGGTCAGAGCCCCAGAGAGCAGTTTCCAGGCTCTTGGCCTCACATGGAAAGGTGCTGGCTCGGGTAGTGGATGGCTGTCAGCTGTGACCCTTGAGCCATTGGCCACTAATGTAACTGCCGCGGCTGCGTTAGGGAGGGAAGTCGAGGAGAGAGTCGGTCGGTTGGCAGAAAGCAGACAGCAAGTCGCACGTCGTGTGAACCCAGCCTCCAGTGAGACTACAGCGGTATGACTCCCCTACCTATGGCTCCGTGGGTGTTCCTTTTTGGCCTCACCATATCCTGTGTTCTTATGTGGGGAGCGGGACCAGAGGCCCCGCAGGCTGCCCCGCATGACAGTGACCACACCACGGATAGACCTCAATGGCTCCACTATCGCTCACTTTGACCTTGGCTCTCCGTGGCGACCACTTGATGGGAGGGACCCTGTGGTTTGTTCTGTGAAAACTGAGCAAAGCGCTGACATTAAGGGAGCTCCTGGTGGGTGTTGATCTCTGGTGTGCCTCGCAGCGTTTCTACCTTGAAGCGCCTGTAACCCTGTGAAGCAGGAACAATTACTGCCCCCATTGACAGGTGAGGAAAGTAATTTTCCCCAAGTCGTATAACCGATACATGAAAAAATACGGATTTGGCTCTCGTCCTGCCTAACTCTGGAGTCTGTGGCCGACCCTCTCTGCTCTCCCTCCCAGTGTCTGGGAGCTGGGTGCACTTTCACAGCCCACTCTTCCTCCTGGACTATCTGAATGCCATTTCCACAATAATCGATCAGAAATCAGAGCAACTGGTGTGGGGTTGGATTTGACGTGCTCTTCATCTGGTTTGAATTATTATGAAATCAGGATTATGTGGATACTTTTCAGGCTACACCCTGGAGGACAGTGATTATTTTCTTTTAGTCATTTATTTTCTTTTCCTACCCACTTCGGCTACTAAATCCTCCCCAGTATAACCTTCCCGATCTTCATGAAATTGCACAGGATGAGGAGGCTTTACTGTATCCTAAGGAAGTCAGCTCCTCTGGGTGGGCCAGGCGGCCTCACAGGCAGAATGGTGCTTTTCAGGCCATTTTGTCCCTAAACTTTTGGAGAAAACATTTCTTCCACACCCCCCATCCACAAGCCTCCAGGAATTTCTTCACAGACAGAATGCATGTGAGACCAGATACAAAACGCGTCATGTCTTCCAGGCCGGTGGCCTCCAAGTTCCTCGGCCGCTGGCCTGACCCTAACACGCAACAGAAGACTTTATGGACAAACGTTTGCTGTTCTCTCACTCTTGCTCCCTTCCCTGTGACTTCCTGCGAAGACTCCTCTTACAATGTCTAGGCTGCTGAATGGCAGGCAGGTTGGCGAGCCTCACAGAGTGGCTACGTGAGTTCACCACGATGGCCCGTGTCATCCTAGCAGAGCTAAGAGGTGCTGAGAGGCTCTGGTGAGTCAAATTAGCAGAGGTGGAGAGTAGGGTTCTACATCCCAGAAGGGCGGCCACGTCCCCCTTGTCCAGAGGGAGACACTGACAAATTCAGTGAAAGCATCAAGAACATAACACACGTGAAAGGTTCACTTTGTAATCCCTCACCCCCACCCCAAGGTTTAAAACTTGACCTTCTCACATGTCAGCAAACTGAGAAACCTGGCAGATTCCCATGCACAAACACAGTGGGGACATTCGCTGTGCCATCACCGGGAGCTGAGGCCACCCGAGAGAGGGCAGGTATAAGCAGATCGGGCCATCACGTTAAGTATTCTATATGAGTTAGAAATGATGGGTGCAATGAACACCTAGCAACACGGATGGATCTTAACAACATAGGACTTAATGAAAAAACGAAGGAACAGGACAAGACACGTAACAAGACCATTTATGTAAATTGAAATCACATGCACCAAAATTTATCTGTGGTGATAGAAGTCAGAACAGTTGTTACCTTGGGGTGAAGGGGACAGTAATTGGCTGAGGGGCATGAGAGAGACTTCTGGGTTTTGGAGGTCTTCTGTATCTTGATCTGGGTGGTAATTATAGTATAGACATATGTGAGGTCCACTGAGCAATATACTTAAGATTTGTGTGTATACATGTATGTGCATACAAAGCGACAATACATATTTTACAAAAATACAAACAAAATGGTTAATATATTTGTATGGTGGTTAACGGTACTGGAGGAAAGGGAGTGGAGTGGTAAAGAAGAATGAATGGCTGGATGGATGGAGGATGGATGATGAATGGATGAATGATGGATGGATGGACAGATGATGGATGATGAATGGATGATGGATGGATGGATGGATGGATGGATGATGGATGGATGATGGATGGCTGTGTATATTAAGAGAAAGATTAAGGGATAAATGGATGGATGGATAAATTGATAAATAATGCTAGTTGGTAGAGAGGGATAATGTTACCGTTCTGAACCCACCATAGTCGACAACATAGTCTAAAATGCAGACATCAGAAGCTGATTCACCCAGCCTCAGTGTTGAAGGAATTAATCAGAAGGACATTAGTTAGCTCACAGAACGGACAACAAGGTTAAGGCATTGGGCTCAGTAAGCAGGCCAGTCCTAAGGGAGCTGAGAAGCTGCAGGTCTTGCATAAAAGACCATGCTCTGGACCCAGCAGCGGGCTGGCCCCCTGCACACAGAATTCCCCTGCCAGGTGCTGAGTGGGCTCTAATGTCTTTTCGTGTCTCCCTCAAGATTCAGAGTCCTGGATGAGAGCATACAATTGGCCGGGCCAGAGTCCCAGGGGGTGGGGATTAGGAACACGCACCTCCAGAGCTCTTTGGCTCCTGTAACGATGGAAGAGGACCACACTAAGGGGTTTTCCCCCAAAGAGAATGGGTGTTGTGATGCCGGCACCTACTCCTGCCCCACTGCTCTCACAGAGCTGGGAGGAGGCACAGGAGGGAAACAGGTCTCGGGATCGGATCGGGCTGTGGGGCCAGTCCTGCCAGCAAGCCCAAAAGTACTTGTAAATATTAAGCTCCAGGCAGACAGCAGCCCTGAGCAAAACTGCAGAGATGAAGGAAAGGGCCGTCTGTGGTGGGCTCAGGGTGTGTGACGTGATCAGGGATTGTCAAGTGTAGGATGACCAACCTTTCTGACTTGCCCAGGACTGAGGGTGATCCTGGGACACTGGGCTTCTAGGGCTAAAACTGGGAAAGTCACAGGCAAGCCAGGCCAAGTCGGTCGCCCTAGCAAACGACTCCATCAAGGTCAGGATGGGAGAACGGAGGTCACCGAGACTCAGACTGGACCACTCACCAAAGCTGGGCCTATGCCCCTTCATTCTCAAAAGCAAGTTCTGAAAAAAGTACGATTGAGTTTGGGAATGCAATAAGAAATGATAGATATTCATGATTCCCCCCTCCCACCCCCAGACACTTCTGACTGAATCTAGAGTGTCCATGATTTGAGGCGTGGTGGTGATGAGGTAAGAGGCCCCTGCTACCGTGTTTCCCTGAAAATAAGACAGGGTCTTGTATTAAGGTTTGCTCCAAATGACGCAGTAGGGCTTATGTTCAGGGGATGTCATCCTGAAAAATCATGCTAGGGCTTCTTTTCCTGTTAGGTCTTATTTTCGGGGAAACACGGTAGCCTGCTAGTTCCACCCAGGACAGAAACTGTACTCCATGCAGCTCTCAGAGTGAAGCCGGGGAGTATAGGGCAGGACCTTGTAAACTGGGAAGCGTTATGCAAATGTCAGATATCATTATTATCCTGGATTGTGAAGGTCTCTTGTGGTATTGATGAGTTTTCATATGACAAAGATCTGTGCTTTTTCTGTGCTGAATTAATAATTCACTTATGCTAATCAAACAAAGAAATCCAGTTGCCAGGATCTCAAAAACAATCTCATTTCTTCCCATGAATTCTAATGTTGTTGGGGTTTGTTTTTTTTTTTCTCTCTTTCTCTCTCTCTCTCTCTCTTTTTTTTTTTTTTCCTTTCTTTTTATCTGGCAAATGGGAACAGGAGAGTTGCAACGTCTGTGGACTATTTTGGGCCAAAAAGAGTAAATGGCTCATGAGAAACAAAAAACAAAAAAAGTATGGGGACCATTCCTGTGTTTCTCCTGGGCCACCGGGTGTACCCCCAACTGCAAGTGGTTTGAATCAGCTCCCCACCTTTTTGGTCGACGCGTGAGACCTGTGCTGACATGACATTTTCTCTCCTGTCCCTGAAGTGTGCCTGCGCCATGTGTTCTCCACAGAGGTGCACAGTGGGGTGGGCCCCACCACAAAGTAAGCCAACGGGAAGGGAGCAGCTCTGATGGCTAGGGGACTTTCTGCAGTTTCCCAGGCCATCAGAGAGACAGTTCTTTTTCTGTGAACAGTTTCTAGTCCCAGAAGATGTTCTAGAATGAGGACTCGGGGGATTAGAGAATGTTCAGATTCTTAGTGATTCTTTCCCAAAGCTTTGAATCGCGATTCCAATGGGTTCTCTCATTCCGCCGCTCCCTCTGCACATTTTTCTGAGCACTGGGATGACCTGGCCCTTGGAGGACGGGGTGGGACCAGCTAGGCAACAGAAGGCTGTCACACCACTTCATGGCTGTCCCTGCAGCTGACATTTACTGGCACTGTTCTGAGTTCACTGCACGACAGCTTGTAGTGGGAAGAACACAGACCCTGGGGGCAGACAGCTGGGTCTGCAGCTCTTCATTGTATGGCCTTGGGCAGGTTCCTTAACCTTTCTGCACCTCATTTTCTTCATCTGTAAAATGCTAATGAAAACAGTCCTTACCCTGGACGGTTTGTTACGTAACAAAGATCAAATGACCTACATGTGGCACTCATGATGTGATCTGTCACTTGTCCCCCAACTTCTTTCAAGAGCTTGGACACCATTTTCACATTAACATGTAGTTAGTGTTGCCTTTTATACTCAGATTCTCTCAGGAACACACAGCAGAGTTTTCCAGAAGCTACATGGAGTGTGCTATTGCAAGACATTAAAAGAGAGGTGCAAAAATGGACAACAAAGCCCTTCTTTTCACTAGATTCTCGATTTGGAAAATATTACTGTTTTCCATAAAAAAATATATGTAATAGGTTTATTATTGCTGTTTTAGAATGAATTGATAAACTGTTTTAAACGTTTTCAGTGTTAATTTCTGATACGGTAAATATCAACCATTACTTTGTAATGGGGATTCTGTAACTAGAGCGTTTTAGGGTTCTCAGTCAATTTTAAGGGTAGCAAGCACTCCTGAGACCAGAGCTGCTGATGAAGAGACGTAAAGCACTCATTTAATGCAATGAGAGCTGGTTCTGACTGTCCCCATTGTACAGAAGTAGAAACTGAGGCATTGAGAAGACTCAAAGCCAGACAGAAATTCAGAGCAGAGCCAGACGCAAACCGAGGTTTGTCTGGGTCCAAGGCCTGTGCATGTAGCCAGACATTGAACTTCCTCTCTTTCAATCCTTCGTTTTATCTAGAAACTAGTTGACTGTGACTCTGTGTATATTAGGCACTCTGGAAAAGCTTGTTGAATAGAAGAAGGAGTTTTCCAGCTTACACGGTATAATTGAGCACACCTTATTTTGAGCCTATCACGTGACAGGCCCTGTGTTGGGGCTGAAATGCACTTCCTCAGAGTGAGACCAAGGCTGTCTTGATCTCTGAGTCTGTGTGTCCAGTGCACTCGGGACTCCCAGTGCACGCTGGGCAATATGCAAATCAGCAAGCCCAAGTGAGTGTTGGGGGGGTCTCTTCTCCATGGAAGCAAAAGACTTTCTTGATAAAGGAAACCATCATCCCTTCTTATTATCAACCCCATCACGAACACCTTGTCTTTCATTTGAATACCACAGGGAAACTGGAAGCTCAGTGGAAGAGGGTCTCCCAAACTGGGATGCTAAAGAACTCGTATTAATTTGGGAAAGGCTTCCTGTGTTACCCCCTCATCTTACCTCCACAATCGAGTGAACTCCTGAAACATCCTTTAAAGCCCAGCACAACCTGCCACCTGTCTCTCTCTGACTTTGGGGGTAGAAAATGGCTGAACACATCCAGAGGTATTTCATATTCAAGGTAAATCTGAAATCTATTCAGGCAAGGGCTTTGCAGAAAGGAAAATAACGCTGTCCAGGTGGGGTCCCTACAGACCGGGGCTTTAGACCCCCACGGTGTTGGCCCCCAGCACTCTAATTGCCCCCCACCCACACAAATTCTCCTTCCTGGCACACCAGGTGGTCATGAGAAATTCACATGTATGTAATTGAAAGTTACATTTCCTCCCACCACACAAGCAGCCACCAAGCAGTGACCACAGTGGCAATTAATAATCTGGCTCGCCCACCCCCAAACCCCAGGTTCAGGGCAAAAGTCAATTAGATTTCCACCTGAAGTTCCCTGCTGCTCCAAAGCATATTATTTTCTTCAATCTGTCAGTAATTTCCAACAATCTGGTTATGAAATCAAAGTACAGTCTGTGGCTTTTTTCTCCATCCAGCCTCCTATAGACTCTTTCTCCCCCAGATGAAATAGTGATGAAATATACAGTGAGGTCCTGTTCCTTCGTTGTGCATCACTCTTGCATATTCCGAGGTCCACAGGTTTCTCCTGGCAGAGGACTGTCACTTCCCCAGCCCTGTTCATGTTGTGAGGCAGATGTGTCCCACGAGAGGGGACCGCAGCTTGCTTCTCTTGGCCACTTGTGAAAACTGAGTTGTCACAGCATGGGGAATCAGGGTTCATTTCTAACCCGCCCCCCACCCCCACCTCCCGGGAGGCACTGAGCTTTGGGTCAGCTACACAGGACGAGGCAGGTACCAGGGCAGCTGGGACAACAAGCTCATCTTTGTTTCCAGGGGCTTCATTTGGCCCACCTTTAAGCCACTCGTGGTTTACGATGTTAAACGTTTCTCATTCTGAACCGTTTCCAAAATTAAAGACCAATATGCACCTTCTGTTCGCAGGCTCGCAGGCCTGAAGTGTTATATTCTGACACTTTGAAGACGGCACATTTTGAAGTGCTTCTTCTGACGTGCTCCCTGTCGCATGTGGGCCATTTTTTAAGTACTAAATAAAAGCTGACTGGTCTGCACGGACCCAGAAATTGGCTTTTTAATTGGATGATCTCTACGGGGGAGAGCCCAGCTACTAATCGAAAAGGTTAAGCTTTCCAAACTTTAAATGTGTATTAAGTAAGCGTTGTGGTTGCTGAAGAAAAGACTGCAGCCCCCCATGGGTGAGGTGTTCGGAGCAAGCCCGGAGGAGGACCACACATTCTCTTGGCCTATTCTTCCTCAAACCACAGCTAGGCTTGTTTTTTTTCCAAAGGCTTCTCCACCATTCTCTCTGGAAAGAGGAGAGAATGAGGGAGAGGGAGGAAGAAAGGGAGACTCCAAATCTGAATCTAATCTTCTGGAATTTTCTCAGATCCCAGTACCTTTAAATTCTGTTCCTACATAAGTCAGAAAAGAAACTCTTTCCTCCGTGAGTCCCATAAGACAAAACACTGACATCCGACATTTGGAATCTTCTGGGTGTTACAGAGACCTTTCTCGTTCACCTTTTCTTCCAGATGAATGCAAAAACTGCAAGGCAATTCAAGCCATCTCCTCCTTCATCAGAGGGTTTATGGTTGCCAGTCTCAAATCCTGGTGGCTGACCGACGCTTTAAGTATCTTGTTTTATAGCTTTGATTATTCCATATGGATGAACAGTTGTGACAATGACGGTGATTAGTTAAATAAGATGCTGAGACAAAAAAGTACAGGGGTCTGCATGGAATTTTGAGCGGCTTGAGCAGCGGTGAAAGAAGCTATTTTAATTTTAGGCACCTCCCATTCTCAAGAACAATGCAAGCCTTGCCGGCAGGAGTATGTATTTACATTTTAAGCCAGTTTCCGGGTTTCCAGTCCCAAGAGAACCTCCTTCCTGGATCCCCAAGCCTGCAGTGGATTTCTTGGTTATAATGTTCAGGATAAAAGCATCCTCCTTCACTCTCCCCACAGAATCCCCTGGATCTGGCCACTGCCGGCGGCAGCCCCACATACCCCGCACTGTACCACACAGCACTTCGGGGCCACACTCTCCTCCCAGTTCCTCCAACTCCAGCTCCCTCCACCACAATTGCTCACTCACTTCCCTCTGGTCCTAGTTCATCCTTCAGAGTTCAGACTAAAGCTTCCCTGATTCTATTCGTTCCCCCAATTATTTTCTCTTTCCTCACCTGCTATGGTCCCTTGTCACCACTTATCATATTGTAAGTAAATAATGTGTAATATCTAGCAGATGGCAGATGCTCAATAAATATTTGTTGGATGCATGGAAGGGAGGGAGGGAGGGAAGGAAAGAAGGATGGAGGGAACATGGATGTGCCCACCGTGGTGCCCTGTTGTAGTAGATTCTGTGGAGCGCCACCCAGCTCCCCCTTGAAGGGTTGCTTGCTGCCCCAGCTGCTGGCAGCGCTGTTGGCAGGCAGCCTTTAGCCACTTGTCCCTTTAGGAATCACCTCAGCTACAGAGCTGCCTCCTCCAAGGTCAGCCCCTTCTACAGCACAACCCCTGGGTTGGCCAATGCTGTCACGGTCCGTGTTAGAGCTCAGCCTGCCCCTCTGCCTTTCCTGTTTCCCTATTCCCTTCGTACAAGCGTGGTTTCCAAGGGTCCTCCATGTGAACCTCTGACACACAGCACTCCGTTTCAGAGTCTGCTTCCAGGAAAAGCCAGCCTGAAACTCTCACCAACTCTAGCCATCTAAGACCCTCTCTTTACAAATGGATGTCCCCCAAAGCCTAGGGTGAACCAATCCCTAAAACTCAGGCTCCCAGCGGGGAAAACACCAAGTGATATTCCCAGCTACACCCCTATATTCAGCCACACCAGTTTGGGCAGAAAAATGGTTTTTCTGGAACTATTGTTGGAATCAGCTATGAGGCATCTAGAAGTTTCTTTCACATGATTGAAAGTCATTTTAAAAGTAGAAAGTCACAGAAAGTGTAGCCTGGTGCCTGGCAACATACTCAACACCCAATAAATGTTTGTTGAAACAATGAAAGCTTCTTTTTTTTTTTTTTCGTTCTCTGTTTCTCCCCTAAGAATTTAAAACCAGAAAAAAAGATAATAAGACTAACACATTCAGTCCCATGCAGTTTTCTCCAAATCACTTGTTTTTAGCACAAAAGGGATAACTCCTTGTGATGTATTTTTCCATTACTTTCTTTGTGCAGGAGGTTTTTAAATTAATTTATTCTCTCTCTGCATCAGGTTGTCTTATAATTGAAGATGTGAAGTGTTTGTCTTCCAAAGCCTTTCGGGTGATGTCTTCTTTGCTGTTAACATCTCCTTTGTCTGCGCTTGTGATCCCTGCCAAAATTGCCCACGGAACAGCAACTCAAGTGCATAAATTATGGGACCACATCAGCACCGCTCACATCCTTTTGAGTCTAAATGTCTTAGGAGAGAAGCTTTCTTTCTGCAAAACAAACACAATCAAACCTTGATTAACCAGAACCTTTGGGAAATGGGATCGTCTGGATAATTTAATTCTCTGGGTAACTTCCAGTTAACCGGAAATCCATTGATATTTTCAAACCCTAATGCAGAAAAATCCTTATAAAATAGAGCAACCACAGTAGAAGGTAATGGAAAATTTCGGAGGCAGAACATCATGGCAAGAAAGTTGTACTTCAGGGCTGAAAACCCTGGTGTCAGTCACAGCTGTGCCCAAGCCAGAACAAAATGCTGCAGTGCTCAGTGTCCCCTAAAAAGAAGAAGACCCAAACCAACAAGCCGGATCACGGCCACTGAATCTGAAGGCTTCTGGGTACCCGACATCAGTGGTCATCTCCATCCATCCACTTGGCTCTGCAAGTCAAGGGAGGCTCTATGGGAGCTTGGGCTCTGTTTACCCTCACAGAAAAATCTGGTCTTTTGCTCTATAAATCTTCCCTGAATGTCGACTGCACATTCATGCATCTGTTCACATAACTTACCTTCTCATGTCCTGGCGCTTTCTCCTCAAGGCGGAATAAAGAGTAAAAACAATGAGATTTGTGGTTCATGGAACCACAACCAATAGATGGTCTGTTGTGTGTAGTCTTTAGAAGCATCTCCTAATGCAACTGTGGGAGTTCAGATGCGATGCTGTGCAAAGGTCGCTGGCCTGGGATGGGGCGTCTGGACTCTCTTCTGGTCCTGCCCATGCAAGTCTCTCTCCCCACTCCAGCTGCGTCATCAGTGGGAAGACTGAGCTGCTCTAGGGTCTCTGACAGTCTGTGACCTCATTTCCATAGTCCTGAGGTTCTCAGCCTCAGCACCACTGGCATGGAGGACTGGATACTTCTTTATGGGGACCGCCCTGGGCACTGGAGGATGTTAGCAGCCCCTCTGGCCTGTACTCACAGGTACCAGTAGCACCCCTCCCGCAAGTTGTAAAATCAAAACTGTCTTCAGACATTGTCTACTGTCTCCCGGGAGGTAAAACTGCCCCCTCACGAAAACTGCTGCCTGGAAGGGTGCTCTCTGAACCTTTTCTGAGAAAAAGAATTCAGGATTGAGAGCATCAAGGCGTCGAATATTTGATGACTTCTCTCAAGGAAAGTAGGCCTAATGGAATGCCCACCTGGGTTTTCTTGCTACTGTGGGAACGAAGAGGCATTCATCTCCTGTGTGCTGAGGCACCTGAAGTCAGCATGTTAGAGCAGGTAGACCCCAATAACCGTGCTCAGTGGAGGAAACGCTTCCTGACACCAACTGAAGCTCCCAAGAGAGCAAGAAAAACTACCAGAGCAGTGAGACACCACCCTGAAACACTCTCTGCTTCCTGTGAGAAGAACTGAGATTGTGTGCGTGAAACGGAGGAGACAGATCTTAATGTATAGGACGATACTTCTTCTCCACTGAGGACAGATAAAGAAAAAGGTTTCTTTGCATTCAGTGTTTTGAATCAGGGTGAAATAAACTTTCTGACATCCCTTTAGCTTTCTTACCTCTTAGCACCAACTGCTATTATATTCCTTACATATGTGTTGGCCTGGTGGGTCATGAATTGACACTCCCTCCCCTCAAATAAAAGCCCCATGAATCCTGTACGTCTTTTTCACTCCTGTGTCTTCATGTGCCTGTTACATACCCTGTTTCCCTGAAAATAAGACCCAGCCGGACAATCAGCTCTAATGCATCTTTTGGAGCAAAAATTAATATAAGGCCCGGTCATATGTTATATTACATTATATTATATAAGACCGCGTCTTATAGTAAAATAAGACCTGGTCTTATATTAATTTTTGCTCCAAAAGACACATTAGAGCTGATTGTCCAGCTAGGTCTTATTTTCGGGGAAACACGGTATTTAAGCACTCAATAGATATTAGTTGAACAAATGGGATAGAGTAAGCAAAATGGACAATTGTTGCTAAATTTTGAAATTGGTGGACAGAAACTTCTTTGGATGTCTTTGTTCATCTCTGGTCATGCCGTAGGTCTTCATGAGAAAACGGGTTAGGCCAAATTCCTCATCTTAGAACCTTTCTTCCCTCTCCTTGACTCCCAGTGAGCCATTTCCATTCCTTTATTTAATAAATGTACATTCATGCCTGCTGTGAGCCAGGGACTGCTCCAGCTGCTAAGACACCACAGGTCCTGCCTCCAAGGAGGTCCTTTTTGGTTCATGTTATATATGACTGTCTCATTTCCTAGCTCATTGGCCCCACTCCACCCAATTCTGTATTTTAACAAGAAGTGAACTTTTGGAGTAGGCCTTCAGTGTATGGTGTGTGTGTGTGTGTGTGTGTGTGCGTGTGTGTGTGTGTGTGTGTGTGTGTGTGTGTGTGTAGGTGAGCAAACTTGTCTGACTGGAACACAGGTATATGAAAAAAAAAATAAAAGCCGGGCTTTCATTTATAGTGAAGTCAGAAGGCCTCATTTCTGCTGAATTACACATTTCACACAATGCACACACAGAAGACAACCAAATCTCCACTGTGGCCAGAGACAGGGCTGGGTCGCTCTGTCCCAGATGCTGCTCAGACAAAACCACCAATTCCTTATAGAATTCCACCCGTTCATGTATTTACGCAGAAAAACAATCCATCTATTTCTGGGCAGTAATCGCATGGACGAAGGCCCGGATGCTCCATCCTAAAGGCTGCTGAGTTTTGCCTCTGGCAGAAGCTGAGGGAGACTGAAAGTAGACCTCTGTCACAGCTGGAGACAAGGGTCCTAGACACCACACAGCCAGTCCTTCTGTGTTCACACTCCAAAGACCAACTGGCTGTCAGCAAGCAGGAGGCTGGAAAGTTGCTCTCCAAGACTGTTAGCACAGCCAAATCCATTTGCTTCTAATTCAATAGTCTGGAAGCAAGTCTTTCAACAGAACTGATGGTAGTACTTGTGGTTCGGCATGAATCCCTAATGAGGCTTTCCTATCTATCATATTGTGCTCACCATTGTACTCACCAACCAACCAACAAAACACCAAAGCAAAATTATATATATTGGGCAAGAGCGAGTGAGAGCTGGGGGGAGGGGAAGGCAGGCGAGCATGAGGGGAGTTATAAAATATATATAAAGACATTGTATGATTATTTCTCTGAGACTAAAAGATATGATAATCCTTTGACTCGGAATATTAATTACTCAACTGTGAAGTTTGACTAAATAAACTTATCTGATAAACCTACAATTCTGCTTGTAGTCACCAGTTCTATTGGTTTGGAGGAAAAATGGGGAGAGGGCTGTGCTTACCAGGAATTAGAAGAACTAGAGAAACTAACAAAGCATGTACCTCTTAGATTCACTCAAGTTTTCCCCAAATGTGGGGATGTACTACTGGTAGTATGAAGATGATATTTGGTACCTGGATGAACAACTTTTAATGGTTTTATTTTATTTTAATGGGTATCAGAAAATATACATGACTACTAAATTAAGGCAGACACTTCACAGATATTATTACTTAGGGTAATAATAGCTTCTTTAAGACAGAGATCATTTAAATAAAAGTATTAAGTAGAGACGAGATCCAAGATGGCGAAATAGACAAACACTGGGCCTGTGTCTTTCCTTGAACACATTAAAATTACAACTAAACTACAAAGCAATCAACCTGGAAAACCATCCCAAGTCCAGTCCATCAGAAGTCTTATAACTAAAAATATAAAGAAGCCACATCGAGACTGGTAGGAGGGGTGAAGATGCAGAACGAGCCCCCAAACTCCCTGTGGTGGTTGAGAATCAGGGGAGATATCTTAGCCGTGAAGATTCCCCCTAAAGGAGCAAGGGACCCCAGCCTCACACCAGGCTCCCCAGCCCAGAGTACTGGTGCTGGGAAGAGGAGCCCCCACAACATCTGGTTGTGAAAAAGGGTGGGGATTCCAACCATCTGGGTGGGACAGAAGGCAGCGGGAAACCCAGACATTCTTAAACGGCATACAGACGCACTAGCTTGCAGACACTCACCTTGGGCCCCAGTGGCAGGATGGTGATTCGGGGGGCCCCGGAGACATATGAGGTGTGTGGCTTCAGGGAGCCGCCTGGAAGACAGTTGGCATTTTCCCAGAGAGGGGTTCTCCTCCCAAACAGCCGGCAGGCAGGTGCCATCTTTCCTGTGTTGAGCCCGCCTCCCACACTTACGGCCAAATCTGAATCTGCTTGGCCTGGTGAGCTCCGCCCTGATGACTCACTGGGACCCTGCCCCCTCCAACTCCAGCACAGCTGGAGGCACTTTCTCTGTGAGCAGGGATCCTCTCCCACATTGCACGCTTTTTTGGAAAACTCTCCGAGTCCTTGGGCCCCAGGTGGATGGCCACTGGCCTCAGTGAGCTCTGAGACTTTTGCTGAGTTGATCCAAATTGGTGTTTACAAAATAGTCATGGGGATGTAAAATACAGCCTAGGGAATATAGGCAATGATGTGGTAATAACTATGTATAGTGTTAGGTGGATACCGGAATAGTCAGGGGGATCACTTCTTAAATTACATAAATGACTAACCACTATCCTGTACACCTGAAATTAGTATAAAATAATATTGAATGTCAACTGTAATTGATAAATTTAAAAAGGGGGGAAAGGTGAAGGGGCATAAGAGGTCCAAATTTCCAGGTATAAAACAAATAAGTCATGGGGCTGTAATGTACAGCCTAGGGAATATAGCCAATAATATTGTGATAGCGTGGTACGGTGTCAGGTGGTTGCTGGACTTACCGTGGTGATCACTTCTTTAGGTATATAAATGTTGAATAACAATTGTGTACCCCTGAAACTAATATAATGTTGTATTATTATTATAATACAGCATTTTTAGCTACATTTTTAATAAAAATCTTAAAATACATACCCATATGTGGACACATGGCAAAAAGCACTAAGATGGTTCTCAAAATACTAAAGTTTGGAAATACTGGATTAATTGATTATTATTAGAGTTTGATGAGTTAGCAAAAATGCTATAAAGATCCATCACTTAGTATAATCTGTTCCTTCTGTGTTCCCACTCCCACCTTTTCTTCCAATGTATTGTGTCTGCACTGACTTCAAGTGGCTTCAAGGGGTATAGACATAGAAGAATAATATTTTGCTGGTATGTAAAAGAAGTCCACTTATCGTTGCAAAGAGTACATGAATTAGCTTCATAAGGTGGTATTGTTTTGAATGAAGGATGCTTTTCTCCGTTAATGAATAATATTAAATACCCAAGAAATACCAATTCTAAGGGGGAAAGTTTGGGATTATTGCACTGTGGATAGTGCCCTCATGTGGCTTCAAAGTTTAGCTACATTTCTAAGTTATGAACTCTAAAATATGGCAGACAATAACAAATGAGACGTGTGGGAAAAGGAAACAGGAAAAGAAAATGTGATCATTTGCCCAATCCTTTTGTTGAGCAGAGTGAGATACCAATATGGCGGATAGGCTGTCTGGCCAAGTACTTGGGAATCGTCAGATATCCAATTCATACAGGATAGTGCTGGTGGTCGTTTTGGCTAACATGTCAACAAATCACACAAGACATTTTCATATTCCATTTTATTTTTATCAAAACAAAATAATTTAACCATGTAAAGAAGAAAATAAGTTTCCACAAATAACCAAGAAGGCTGTTGCTTCACTGATTATGAACAATCCACAGACTAGTAAGTTCTGAAGAGTTGACTGCATACCTAAGATACTGAGTCATCCTCTAGCTCCAAGTGACAGAGACTTGCTATTTTCCCTGACTCCTTTCCTTCCAATGGTGAAGCAATATTCTCAAATGTCCCTGTTCTTCTTCAGACCAAATTATGTATATTCCCTCGTAACTACAAAGCATGGGTGAAAAGAATGGTACAGGGTACAAATCCAGCAGGCAAGATTTGCTGGGTCCTGACATCTATATTTAAATGAGTTCTGAAAGATAAGGACAACTAATTGTGCTTAAGTGTTGAGAACTGTAGTGTTTCAAAAGCCAGAGAGTCTTCCTCACAAGAACTCTGGGAATCATAACTGAAGTGAGCAAAAGTACATGAGCCCTGTGTGCTGTGGTGGGAGAAGTCCGATCGCCACAGTGCCAGCAGGACCATGTGCGCCTCACCATATTAAATTATGTCTGGGGAGCAGAGCAGCAGACATTCCGATAATGATGACAGTTTCCATAACTATAAAAATCTGCTGCACCAGGAAGATTTTGTGCAAAATGCAAATTTCTATGCTGGGGGGAAAAGGAATAATGTGATCATTCTAAGTAATGAATGTAAAGGCAAGGAAAAACTTTTTGACATGAGGGTGCAAATCATTCATTCATCCTTCATGCCAAGGACCATGGTCACCATGCATTTTTGCAAGGATACTCCTTCCATCTGAGCTTGAGAGGAGGAGCTTTAGGAAGGAAAGTTTAACTTGCCCCCAGTTACCCACAATGCTATCGACGGGGTTTTTACTAGAATCCAGAGGCACCCCTCCTCATCTTTTTTTTTTTTTTTTAAGTCTCTTGGCAAATGAACCATAGGTTCTCCTGGGTTGTGAATTAAAGGTATATTCGCTTCATCCAGAATCTCAAAGGTGATACCCAACAGGACAGATGAATTGTTCTCCATCATGCCTTACAAGAAGGAGGTTTCAGACTGTCCATCAAAAACCACATGACTTTAAGAGTCCCTTAACAGTATAAGTTGCCAAGGGTCACACCAACCTCTTTCCACCATGCATCACTAACAAGTGAGATCTGGCCAGGTGTAGGTACAGAGGGAGAGATAAACATGAGTCCTGGCATTTGCATACCTTGACCGGAGAGAATAACAAAGGATTCAACGTACCCCTTGTATTAGTTTATGCCAGCATCCTTGGAACTATTCTCTGTGGAAGAAGCTGAGGCACCAGTGGTTAAGACCCTTACCTGAAGGTGCAATAAAATTAACAGCCCTGGGGGAAAGGGGGGGGAGCCCTGATCTTTAAACTCTAGTTTGCCCTGTTCTAAAATAGATTTGTTTTCCCTTAACCATTACACAGTACACAGTTGTAGAGTAGAAAACTGCAGCAGTCATCAATTGACAATACCAAAATCTTATTTTCAGTAACCCAGACTGGGTTATAGGTCACCGATGTTACCGTTAAAATGTATCCTGTAATTGCATTCCACTTTAAGAAAACCCATAGGAAATCACGATTTATAAAAGTCAGAGATTGTTTGTTGCTTTATAAAAGGATTCTTCACTAAAAAACAAAAGAATATTTACCTTAGGATGATTTTTAATAGCCAGTTCCTCTAGGGTCATTCAAAATATATTTTTGCTTTTTTTAAGCCACTAAAATATAGCTTTTCATAAATCCATGGTGATATAAAGTAAGGAACACTTGTAAACATTGGCACTCACCAGCTAAATGACCAGCTGAAGCAAGATAGTTTGCCAACCTGCTAACCTTTGTAAGAGAGACACAAGGAGTTAGAGGTGAACTCAACATTCTTCCATATTTAAACTAGGTTGGAATGTGGCAGCCAGCTATGGTGGCTCATAGAAGGAAAGAGCTTCCACCACCATCCTGGAGTCAGTGCTATTTGGAGCTATGACTTGCTGACTTAGGTCCAGTCATCCGGTTGACAGCTCAGCAGCCACCCAGAAGGAAGAATCTGGAAGATTGTTTTCTCCCCCGACCAGGGCCCCCCGCCCCCAGACAATTCAGCCTACAGACATGTCTTCCACTCACTCAGTGGTGTTCTGTTTTTGCTTTTAATTTCTGAATTATGAACCAACACTTGTAAACTGGATGACTGCACTCCCACATCTGGAATGCTGGGGAAAAAATTAAATGGAGTATCTCTGAGCTCACATTCTTCCTGGCAATAATTGGCTACACGTGTTTTTACTTCAGTTCCCCACCCACACTTCTTGGGGTGGGAGCCCTTCCCATGGTGACCCCCTCCAAGCCGCCAAGCCTTTATGTATGTAAAGGAGAGGGCGGCTCATCCACCCTCGGGATCGAGGATCGGAGCCTGGAGAGACATTCAGCTCACCTTGTCCAACCCTCTCATTCCCAGTTGGGAAAACCGAGGCACAGAGACAGTGTGTGCCTTCACCGAGATTTCCCAGCTGGTTACGGACAAAGTCAGACCTTCTCTCTCTCCCTCCAGGACTCAGACCACTTTCCCAGACAGCCTCTCTTATCCAGGTGTCATGGGCAAGTCAAAGGGTCGACAATCACCACATCACCATTGTTTGGTTCAAACAGTACACAGCGTGAACACCTACCATCCCTTTTCCCTCCCTTCTTATGTGTGCCTTACGAAGTCATGTGGATATGTACGAGCTCATATGAAATGACCACAGACACATGCTAAGTCACCAGGGGAAGCTGCTCCCTCCTTGAGGTGTTTGACGAATAACCCTAAAGTGGGAAATTTCATACGGACATACTTGAAACTTGACCATCTGTGGTCACAGGCAAGGATGTGTTAAGGTATATTCGTATGTGGGACGTGTTGGGCGTCACTGCCTTAGAAGTACAAGATGTCATGTGAATGTTGTTACATCAAAGTTCAGCCAAAAGTGCTCGGCTGGCTATAAATTTCGAGTTGTACAAAATCATACCAAAAACAAGTATAAAATCTTATTGAAATGCAGCAGTGGAAATCTCTAAGTCGAAGGAGAAGGAGAGGAATGCAGTCCACGTGAGCCTCCGCTCTCTGAGTTAGCTGACGTAGGAGCAGCTATTTTGTTCTGCACAGGGCCCGCTGGCTTGGAATGCTGGGGGATTGTATCTGTGCTGTTCCGACTTGCACAATACACAGGCTGATTTAATTTGACAGCAAAGTAACACCAAGCCCCCAAAATAAAATTACTGAGATGTAAAACAGCGTCAAAACTCCAATTAGTTTTGTATCCTTGAAGCTTCTGGAGGAAATCTAAAAGGCTCCCGTCACGATGAGCAGGCATCAATTTAAGCTGCAGAGATTACTAAAATGTAACCCTCTAATTGAAATTGCTCAGAGCACAATATGACAGAGAGAATCACAGGAAAATAAGTGAATTTTTTCCCCCTCAAAAAAATGACTCATTAGAGAGACTGTTCTATTAACTTTTAACACAACGTTCCTTTGCAAGAGCTGGAAAAACCGAGGGCTTCAGAGGTCTCAACAGAAAAGGCACCGGACACGAGAGCAGTACATGCTGTGTCACTGGATCATACATAAGCATTGACCATTTGCACAACATTTAAAGATAATCAGCATTTCACCAGATCGTAGACATTTTGGAGTGTATTTACAACTTTCACTAAGGAGGAAAATTGTTCTGACCAAACTTCAGTTTTTGAATGAACCCGGATTTTGTCTCCAGAACGGACAGAAGTCTGTTGGCGCCCAATCCCTTTGCAAGCCCCATCTCCCTCCCCATGTTCTTTGCGAGCCCTCCCAGCCACTCCACACATGCTTACCACCTTTGACACAAACCCTCAGTCCACAGTGAGATGTCAGTCTCCTTGACTGTGGGGTGGGTTCAGTTGCTGATAAACGTGTTGACTGTGGCTCTCTTGGTTAATGCCATTTTACAGAATGAGACTGGGGGTGGGGGGCTTCAGGGGGCCCAGCCACAGCCACCGTGTGTTAAACATTCTCAGACGGCTTCACTGCCACCTTGGGCCTGCCTGGCACCACACGAACACCAGCGGGATTACCCCAGGGGATCTGGGGAAGGGTGAGGCTGACTGGGGGGGTTGGAGTTGGTTGAGGATGTCTTAGAAAGAACCCAAAATGGCTTCCTAATCTTTAGGTGCTTCATGAAGAGAGTTCAGGTCTCCCAGCAGCTTGACAGCACTGACTGTGAAACACCAACCGTTGTTGACTGCAGACGCCGTCTTTCTCTGAGAGACTCATATTTCTATCACTAGTCGGTCTTCATCGTCACTGCTAGTGTCACTGAGCTCTACTCGCGTCTGCTTTCTCATTCCTTCCAAACTCCTCTTCTTGATCGTTTTCGAAGGGGCTTCTGGGATTTCCGTGAGCTGCCCTGGGCTAGAAGGAACCACACAACCCTTCAGGGCAATTAATCCAGACACTTGACATTTCTCACTGTCACTTCCTAGAGGAGGGCAGGGGACGAGCACTTCCCCACACTCATATTGCCCCCCAGAAGGAAAAAGTGTCTTGTATCTCCCTTCCTCTGGGTGTGAACTAGTTGAACTTGGTCCTGAAGCTGGTATTTCAAGATGAGATTTTCCAGGTGGCCTCAGTGGAAGTGGACTGGATAGTCCTTGCCCAGGTGAAGGTTTTCTTGGCAAGAGTGACGGGGATATGCCGTGTGCTATAGCTTTTCTGTCTGGGGAGCTCTGTGTCAGGGTCTCCCCTGCAGCTCGGCCCTGGCCTTGTGGCTCTGCACTGTGAATTCCCAGCGTTGTGGGACCTGCTGTCGCCCCCAGAGAAGTACAAATGGCAGCCGCAGAGGTAGCAACATCAGGGCAGGGGGAGTTTCCTTTGGACGCAAAGGAAGAAGGCTCTTGGGCTTCTGAGAAAATGCACAATCTGGGATCTGCTGAGAGTTGCTCCTGGGAGGGTGGCAGCTGTGTCTCAAGCAATCCCATATCGAGATCTTTGCCACAGGAGAGAAGGCTGCTGCCAGCCACGGCCACACAGGAGTCAGACGACAGAGATGACGGAGCCCCAACAGCGGAGTTCTGAGGACAACAGTCCCCACCACGCGCATCGGCAGAGGGAGAAAGATCCTGCAACAAAGTGCAAAGGAAAATGAATGGGGAGGAAAACGGTTCATTGGTACCAAACCACTTGTGGTCAGAAATGCGGTCCTCCATGAAAACAAGGTGCGGGATTCTTAACGAGTTTTTACCAACCATCAACTTCAGTGTCAGATTCTCAGTACGTTTCCATTCATAACGAACCGGTGCATGAACGTGAGGAAAGTTCCCTGTTGACACAGAACAGGTTGATGGGGTGCTGTGTGTATTTGTCGGGCTTTGTGAAAACTCAGAGCCCTCAATTATCCAGTCAGTCCTCAGAATCCAATTTTAAATCGCAACAGCTCATGGGGTGGGTGAGCTGCTTTGTCGCACCGTGTATTTCAAGTTTTCCAGATGAGCCTTTTTCAAAGTGTGAGTCAGCATTTTCGTGTTTTTCCACCCTTTGTCCCCCTCCCCAGTCTGGCTGGCTGTGATGTCATGCAGCAGGGGAACCTAGAGAATGACAGCATTTCGACTCTGTTCAGGGATGAATTAATAACATGCAATGTAAACAATTAATGACATAATTATTTCTAACAAACTGGTCAGGGTCATCCCATTCTTCGGGTACACAAGGTTTGGAGGCCTGTGTTTGCCTCACGGGCAGGGAACCTTCAGTACGGGGTCTGAGCAAGTTTTGCCAAAGCGAACACCATCAACAAGGAAAGGAAAGCCACAAATCCAGACAACAGGTAGGCAGACACAGTCCGAAATCAAAACTCCCACCTTCATGGTCAGTGTGTCTGTTTCCCTGATAGTCCTTGAACTTGTGCTGGGAGAGATGCTTCTTGAGGTTGGTCTGCTCTCCTCCGCTTCCTTCTCTTTGTTCCCACAACCAAGAGGCGATTCTGAGGTGGCACAGGATGTCTCCCTGTGCAGATTTAGACCTAAAAAGGGGAAGGCATATTTGTATACATCTGACATTATGAAATCCCCAAACAGTAACTTCCTAGGGGTTTATCTGCATCTTCATGACTAGGTCTAAGCTCATTAGCCCTCATCGCATCAGATGCCTACGGAAAATCGATTTACCTTGAAGCAGTTCACCCCGTCAAGAAAAATGTCTCCACTTCTGCTGAGGAAAGAAGTGGCAAAACCAATTGCCTAAGACAGAAAAACCCCTAAATATGTTTTAAAATATTCCATGTGCCTCCTTTTCATCAGAGTCATCTTCCTGGCATTTTAGATCGGCTTGAATTCAACCAGGGGTGGAGAGTAGAAATAGCCCCTGTACCACATGTGACTTCTTAGTTGCCATCAGAGCACTGAGCACTGGGACATAAGGCTGGTTTTGTGTTGCTGTTGTTTTGTGCTGGTTACTGTTTGATTTGGTGTGGGGAAAGGAGGGGCAAACGTGTGACGTTCACAACATCCATAAAACAGCCTCTCTCTTCAGAGGGAACAGCTGCTTTTCCTTCACCCCCGCCCCACCCCACCCCACCCTTACTCTTGCCTCTATTTTATCACATTGGCCTGGGATGCAGGTCAAAAGGAGCACAGAATTTCAGAGAGGGTAGATCTATCATGAGAGATCAGAAAAACTTTCTAGAATGGCTGTGTCACCAGAGAAAAGCATTAGACCCAGTTTTAAATCGGCTTTTGTTTTTACTAAAGTTACACATGCACAAAGTTTTAAAAAGTCAAACCTTTCTACTTATTAAAAGAAAAGAAAAGAAAAAACAGCTACATCTGCCCACGCACTCATCTTTACCCACTTTTGAGTCTTTTAATATTTATCTCCTTCCCTCCTGGTAACATGTTTATAGAATGACGCCTTGGTTTATTTTTTTTTTTTCCACTTTGGAGGATAGCCTAGGACTTCTCATAGGGGAGAGGAGGGTTTAGGATGACCCCTCATCCATAACCTTCTTTGCTCATATGTATCCACTCTATTCTCCCTTCTATCTTCTCAACAGTTGTGTGACCATGATGTCGTAGTTTTGTTTAGAATATTCTGTGTTTACATTTTTAGGTTCAGGAACATGCTTTTCACCACTGAGCCACGCAATGTGCTATAATTGCAGTGCTTTCCTTGCCAACACGGTTTTCCCTGGAGTTAATAATTACTTTGCTTTTTTCTCTTGCTCAGTTTTCCATGGAGTCATTACTAAAATCATCCCCCAACCTCCTTCCCAATTGTCTAAGGTTTCATTTCATGTCCTTAGAAAGGTCCTTCGTGAAAATTTCTGGCCTGCACCCAGGGCCCAATGTGAGGCTGTGTACTGAATCCCTCCACCGCCACCACGCCATTCTGGCAATTCTTGTCTCCGGGATGGTTCCTGGACCCTCACACTTCTTTTTCCTTGGTTTACTCCCTTGCCTTCCTAATGTGAAACTTCCAGTAGTTTCATGAAAAAGAGTGTGTGAAATAAAATTGTTTAGGCTTTAATTGGCTACTTGTCCGAGTAGAACATTCTGAACTGGAATTTATCTTCCTTTGGAAAGGAAGATGCCACTCCGCTGAGTTCTAGTTGTTGGGAAGTCTGGAGCGAACACAATGTATGATTCATCGTCCTTCCTGTGTTCCTCTCTGAAAATTCTAGGCTCCTCTTTGTCCCCGTATCACCAAGGTCCCGGGCCTATTTCCATTCAACGTCTGGGCACTCAGCGCGCCCTTTTGATCTGAATCATGTCCTTCAGACTTAGAAAAATATGATATTTCTTTGATGTTTTTCCCCCTACGTTTTGTCTTCTCTCTCTTTCTATTAAGTTATTGGGCCTCCTGGTCTAATCCTCTGTTCTTTTCAATCTTTTCTCTCCTATTTTCTATTTCTTTGTCTTTTTACTTTACTTTTGGGAGAACTCTTTCACTTTTGTATCCCAACTCCTAAGTGTCTATTTCTGCTATCATGTTTTTATTTCTAAGAGGCCACTGTTACTATAATTAATTATTATTATTCCTTCTTTAGAGCATCCTGCTATTATTTCATGGCTCCAACATCTCCTCTTAAATCTCTGTCAGTATCAGTAATGATTTGTTGTTATTGCTGAAGTTTGTCTCTTCCTATATTGTGTCTCCTTCTTGCAAGTTCCTTTGTTTTTGTTTGGTTTTTCTTTTTTCTTTTGCATCGGAGGCTTTCTTGAGATAGTCAGCGATCTTAACTATCTGCCCTTGTTTAAGAAATAGGCACGAAAAAAGCTGTGGGGGATCTCTTTACAAGTACAATTTGTCAACCATGGGCTACCCTGCATGGCTATTGGGTTGCTCTGTGTAAGTGGACCCTGAAATCCTCCCCTTTAGATCTTCCCCACGGATAGGTCAGCTCCTACATAAGAACCCTTCAACCTCCTCCTGGAAAGTACAAGCCAGGCTGCCAGCATACTGGAGTCACAACTGGGGATGAGAGTCAGGAGGCTCGATATGCAGAGTTACCCATTTGGTTAAACCCTCTGTTTTCAATATAGCCCCCTCGCTCTCCGCTAAACTAACTGCCCAGTGTCCCCCAGCATTCTGTATGTGCTCCAGAGACTAAGACCTAATATTCTGCAGGGAAGTGACCACACTGTGAGAAGTAGGGTTAGAGTGCAGATTTGGGGGCTCTGACTGCTGCTTAGACTTTCAACCAAACATCCTGTGTTCAGCCCCACCTGGTACGACAAATTTCTGAGTTTTTAGGGATGTTCCCACTGTTAAATCAGGATTACGTTCTCTTGGGTCGGCTACATTGGTGACTGGCAGCTTCTGCGTCCCAGCCCCAACTATGGCATCGTTTCTTCTCCTGTCACTGCGTCCTTGTGGGCCGTGCATCACAGACACATTTCTTTACTAACTTCTGGATTTTTAGAGGAAAGTAGAGGTCAATGGGTGTGTTCTGTCCTCCATCTTGAACCAAAAGAACAGACCTACTTCTTCTATCTCAAGGGGCATGTTACTAGATTATTCAAGTGCACTAATCCTAAGCAAATCATCTTTGGAAATCTACAGAAAAGTGTGACAGTTTGAGAAAGGAAGCAGCGATTTTTCTTTCCTACAGTCTTGACTGAGCACCTGCCTGGTGGAGTCGTCCAGTGACACAGAACCAGGCTTTCGGTCTTCCACTCCTTTGCTCAACAAATATGTCCAGGACCCCCTCCATAAACAGCCACCATGCTGTCAACCTTGAGGAATCGGAGACCCAGACAAAGGTGCTCTGGCCCTCAAGGGCTTCTGTTCCACTGAGGGGAGAGAAGCAAAGACAAGCAAACTGATAGATGAGATCATTTCAGGTTGTGACAGGGTCATGAAGGAAATAAACATCAGGTGGGGCTATCACAGACAGTAAAGATAAATGGGGGTACTACAGGGAGCAATGAGAAACAGGAGCCTGTGACAGAGGCTGACAACAAACGGGGGAGGGCGAGTATTACAGCGAGTCATGATAAGCGGGGGGTATTACAGAGAGTAACATGAAATGGGGGCATATTACAGAGAGTAATGGGGGGTGAGTGTTTTTACATAATTGAGGAAAGCCTCTCTGAAATAGTGACAACTTTAATTAGCTCCTCAGAATGAGAAAGACAAGCCCACGAAGGCCATTCCAGACAAAAGAAGAAGAGAGGCAGCGGTCCTGAGGTGGGACGGAGTTTGGGGGTTAAGGAACCAATGGTGGACCATCATGGAATGAGGATGATGAGCAGTGCAGGAGGCAAAATGAAGTTGGGAAAGACAGCAGGGGCTCAGGTCTGGCAGGGTGCAGGTAGCTGATGGAAAGGGATCTAGATTTTAGTCTACACTCATTGTGAAGAATCAGTTTTTCCAGCAGGGCTCTGCATCTTTTAAAGATGCTTGTTGCTCCTATCTGGAGACTAACTTTGGGGGAGAGAGGAGTGGAGGTAGAAAAAGCAGTCCCAAGATTACCAGGGCAGTTTGGGGGCCAGATGGGGTGGCTTGGCTAAGGTAGTGGAAGTAAAATGGATGACAATGGATGAATTCAAGACATTTTCATTCTCAGCCAGGAAAAATCACCAAAAGATAATAATGGTGATAAACGTTTCTATAGCCCGATAGTTCACCAAGCACAAGTACCTCACTCTAAGTGGATTAAGCTGTGTCCCCAAAGTGACAAAACAACCGGGCAATTCATTCAATTCAATGAAGAAGTAAAACCAATTAGTACAGAGAAAATAATCAGATTGGCCAAATGTCTTCTCAGCAGGTTGTTTGGGTTTTTAAGCTTAGTGGAAAGGCCATGTGCACATTTGACCAATAACTTCTGACTCATCTGAGAAAGTGAGGGAAGCAAATCCATTGATTTAATTTGCTTTTGACCTACAGTCTACAGAGGAAAGTGAGTTATCTTTAATAATTGTGAAAAATGTCCAAATAATGTCACCAAAGTGTGTTAAACGCATTTGGATTATTGAGGAAGGGTGCTAACTTGCTTTTAAATGAATGGCCCTTTTCAAAAAGTAAGAAGTTGCCCTGGCCAAACATGAAGGCACAGAGTGTGATCCTGTTTAGGTTTCAGCATCACTATATGAATCACTTCAGAAATTTCGGATTCTGCCATCATAATGCAATTTACAGAAATTCCACCGCTGTCACACAATTACGCGAATCTTATTAGAAAAACCATCTCTCATCACAGCTCTGTGTGCTGTTCTGCTTTCCCCCCGATTAAAGACTGCATTTTTAATAATTTTCCTCAGAAATAATTGCCCAGCTACGTTGAGAGAGGAAGAGACTGCTTAAAGTGTTGTAGCAAATTTCAATTTAGCCATCTTTCAATTTAGCCAATTTAGCCAAAGACAACAGGAAAACTGTAAAATAATTAGAAAGAAAATGGGATGAAGAAACAACATGATGAAACTTACAGCATGGCTGTAGACACCTCTGATGGCAAACCTTCTCCCGGCTGCCTAATTCCTAGGCCTTATGAAAATGCTAATAAACATATTGCCCTAATAACCTCATCTGAAAATGTAAGTCGTTTGATACATTCTTTTCAGTTGCTCCCATATGCCAAAAACTCCATGAATTTGGAGTCCAAAATCTCTGAATTATAAGGAAGGGATAAAAACGAGCCTACTACCTTGGACTTCGAAGCAAGCTATCAGTATAAACAAGAATGCGGGGGTCATCTCTTAAACTATTAATTGATCTGAGATTAAGTTGTTTAGGAGCATCTTTGCCACTGAAGGATGCACAATGTGTGAGCAAGTATAATCTGCGAGTACTTAAGGAAAGCTGAGCGAACTCTAAACGAGTTCTAAAATGACTCCAAAAGTCATCACTACGTGGGCAGTGATTTTTGCTCATTTATTCAAAAGTTTGTGGAGCCCATTTTTTTGAGTCTGTATTTTTGAGCCCCTGTTATTGAACCTGAACATTTATTGAGCCGATATGCACTGAGAATTGAGCACAACTACTACTGCGCGGTAGGAACTGTGCTGAGCCTAGGTTGTTTGTCCAGTGGCAAATGAGGCAGACACCCTCATGGAAATTACCATCGAATGGGGAAGAAATTCAGTCAGCAAACAATTACACAAAAAAACCTCACCAAGCAAATGGGGTAAATACTATGAAAAAAAAGTGGAGGGTGCTATGGGATAGTGAAACGGGGCCCTGAGCCCACCTACCTCTATGGAAAAGAGTAAAACCACCCACACTATAAAATCATTCTGACCTGCACCTGCTTTGGCTGGTTTTCTCTCTAATAAATCTGAAACATTCATTCATATAATTTTTATATATATATATATATATATATATACATATATATATATATATATACACACATATATATTTTTTAAGTTTCTATTGCATGCCAGATATTGTTCTAAAATTTTTTGAGAGTAAATTCATTTGTTTCTGCAATTCTATTACAATTTTGTTTATTAAAACCTCTACAGCACAACAACCACAACAAAACATGGCTGAAAGTGATGGAAGAAAGAGGCTTTATTTCTCCCCGGCAGAGGCCGGGGGACGTCGATTTCAACCAGAAAATGATCAGAAGTCAGTAGACGGTGAGCAGCGAGACACAGCCTCAGACTCTTAGTTCCATAGGCAGAGGGAGACTCGAGAGAGGACCAGAAAAATGTATTTATCGAGTACAGCCTCGGGTATTTCTGTACTTTCCTAATGCAATCTTTTGAAAGTTTGCCTCCGAGTAATCACAAACGAATCTTTGATTTCAGAAACCACTTTTCTTAGTGGTTTTCATCTCTTTTCTATTTCTTTGATGACAGGCAATCAGGACAAGAACTCTTCCCACACAGAAATTCTTCACCTTAACCATGTTCAGTGCAAAGTGATGTTTAAACATCTCGCTTTAAGTTAAAATTTTTATCATGTCCAGACAACAAGAGCATGACTTTAAAATACAGA
The DNA here is from genome assembly GCF_004115265.2 of Rhinolophus ferrumequinum. NCBI lineage: Eukaryota > Metazoa > Chordata > Mammalia > Chiroptera > Rhinolophidae > Rhinolophus > Rhinolophus ferrumequinum. The sequence continues at coordinate 3,127,166 of NC_046306.1, forward strand.
GCTGAAATAGGATTATGAAATCTTGTAAGGAAAAAAAATGATAAACGAAATGCCCCTGGAAATGCCAAATCCCAAGGCTGAACCCAGCAAACCCACTTTAGGTACCACTACTTTAAAAGTTTCTTGTTGCCAAATGAAAATTATCTGTGTGGGTCTCTTCCCTGTGACATAACTGATATACTCACAACGGCTTCTCATCTTTCCTCAAGATTTACACCCGAAAATGAAAGAGAAATTATTCTGTTTCGGCAATTTCGGAGCACTATGATTTAACTAATAGCTTTAGGGAAAGAATTAATACTTCTCTATTAATTCTAATGAGAGGAGATGTAGGAAAGTCATTAGACTCCTGTCAGAGAAGGAGAGAGAAGGCAGAGGGGGTGGGGAGCCCCAGAGAGACCCCTCCCCAACTCAGGAACACTTTCTGAGAACTCATGGGAAGAGGGAGGACAGAGGTTAGCTCGCCTGGGGCCTGGGATGAACTAACATAGGAAACTCCTGAAGAAAACGAAGTGAACAAAGGCAAACCCTATTCCAGGGACTTATCAAGCCTCTTCATACAGTATTTAGCAATTGTACCTTTTATGTGTGTGTAATTAGGCAACACTTTTACTTCAGAAACCACCTGTAATCGTGGCCGTCTCTACATCTCTGTTCCTGAGATGAAAGGAAAGTGTTTTGATCACTTTCTCCTCTCAGATATTTTCTCCAAACTCAGTGAATGGGGCTGGTTTTAAACCTTTCAGTGACTTTAAAGCTTGGTCGTGTACAGAATTCAACAATGTTCCTTCGTAAAGTGAAACAGAGGCCTACGGAATAAAGAGAAATAATGAAAACAGCTCAGGAACACACTTAGAAAAGTTGATCTCAAAATCCACAAGGAAAATGGGTTGTGGATATGTTTATGCCAGTGGTTCTCAGCCCGGTGTGATGTCCAGAGATGTTTTTGCTTGTCCTGATTTTTGGGGGGAGGATGGGGTGCTCCTGGCTTCTCATGGGTGGGCGCCAAGGGTCACCCAACACCCTGCAATGCCCCCAGATAGCTAGCCCACCACAGAGAGCGGCCCAGCTCCAAAGGTCAGCAGGGCTGCCGTCAAGAAACCCTGGTTTAAACCAAGAATCCCGAACTCGAATGCTGCAGGGACCAGACAAGTCATGTGAATGAGGGAAGTTTCCCTGGGTGGAGACTGCTGTGGATGGAGGGTGCATTAAGCTCTAGGGCGAAGCTGACCCTCACCTCCTGCCGACGGAGACCAGGAGGGACGCGGGTCCAATTCACCACAACTGTCTCTTTCCCAAGAGAAATGTAAGATCTGGATTCCATGTGTTTTTAAACCCTGATATAGAATTAATTTTCGGACAGCAACACTGTGCTAATAACCAGCATGTCTGTGGCCTGAATGTGGCTGGAGAGGGGCCAATTGGTGGTGACCCCTGGTTAGTTAAGAAGTTCCAGCGTGCCGACGACGACACAGGGGAGATTTTGGGCTTCACCCAGGCTCTGCTCTTCGGCTGAAACAAAGTTTCTTTTAAAAAAAGAAATACTGCTAACAATATTTATAGGAGACTAACTGTATTTGAAAAGGAATTTGGTAGCATCTTAGAAAACGAATACATAATTATAAAACTTGCGTGCATCCAGCAACTGCTCTTCAGGAAATCGAGCAAGAATGTTTCCTGCAGCAGTCGCTGGAGTAGGAAAACCAATAGCAGTCAATGTGAATATCCGTCCACAGGGGGAGGGTTGGAGAAATAAATGATGGTACAACTATACTGTGGGATTCATACCATTATTAAAACCAGGTGTTTATCTAGTTATAAAATAGGCCTAGAGTTATATACAAGATATATGAAGAAGAAAAGAGTTGTAGGGTGCCATATGTGATATGATCTATTTGTGTAAAAAATAATAATAAAGCATTCGTCCATATTTGTATGTACATGTAGAAAGGTGTGGAAGACAACACCAAACTGGGGGGCCACGAGGCTGCAAATGGTTATTTCCTTGGATATATCGACGTTGCTTTCTTTATTGCAACAAGCATGGTATGGCTTTATTGGTTTGAAAGAAAAATAAGAGACAAATAATGACATTGACTGTAAAATTAAGACCAAAAATAATGAGGAAAAGTCCCAGAGTATGCCCGAGTATGCACTGTTCAGGCCAAGTTAGAGCACACTACTGATAGAGGCAGATAAATCCTCACATTCTCATAAAAAACGTTTCATTTCTCAGGCAGAGAAAAAGTTGGGAGACTCACAAAAGGAAGGAAAAGATATATTTTTCCATTTCTAGCCAAATCTGAAGTATTTCTGTACTATCATAATTTTTTTTCTGAAATTTTGCCTCTTCTGAGTAATCATTTTCCAATCTCTTTTCTCAGAAACCACTTTTCTGTATGGTTCACATTTCTCTTCTCTTTCTCTAATGAAAGGCAATCAGTCTGAGAACACTTCACTTACCATTTTCTCCAAAAAAACATATTTAGTGGGAAAGTATGCTTAAAATCTTTTAGTAAGTTGAAACTTTAATCATGCTCCGACTATAAGAGAATGCCCTAAAATAAAGAGAGGACAAATTGTGGGGAAGCAGAGTAACTAAACGAAGAACAAAAAAATTGCTCATGTTATTTGAATTATTTAGTGCCAAAATTGAATCAAGAGAACCTACTTTATGGATCATTACTTTCAAACTTTCTTAACTCTCAATGAAAATTATAGAGAAAAGAAGCTCAGGCTTTGGAATATAATTGATGTGTTTATATTGCCTCATCATTTCTTAAGATTTACACCCTGGAGAAGGAGGTGTTATCCTGTTTCAGCAATTCTGTAAGCAATATTACTTAACTAATGGCTTTAGGAAAAGAATATCTCCCCATTAATTCTGACAGGAAAAATAATGGAACAGAGCCATTAGCTGTAGTCACAGGAGCAGGGAGGGAGCTCGTGGATGAGGGAATGCTGGGGTTCAGGCTGCCATTTTGTTCCTCAGGAAAATATTTTCAGGTAATTTGTGACACAGAGCAGAGCAGGAGCAATAGCAAGGGAGCCGCCTCAGCTCCACCTCTCCCAGTCCACTCATAACAGACTACAGAAGTTTGAAGGCCAAAAAGAAAGCAAATAATTCTAATTTACTTAATTTCAGAGAACTTCATCACCATCCTCACATAATATTTAGCGATTCTACCTCTTCAACACGACTAGGTAAACCTTTTATCTCAGAAAGTACCTGTCAGAAAAGTTCTCTTTACCTTTCTTTTTTTTTTTTTCAATGAAAGACAGCTGCTTTGATCAAGTTATCCCCAGAGGAATTTCCCCTAAACTGTGTTAGTGAAAAAAAGAAATCCAGTTAAAATACTTCAGTCACTTAAAAGCTTAGTTATGCACAGAATTCAAAAGAAAAGATTCTGGTGAGAAAGAAAGTAAATGAGACAAGAAGAAAGAACAGAAGTGCCTCCCTCACCCTGGAATTAAGGACGGGTTTATTGTTAACGATTTAAGAAGCTCAATTCTACCAAGTTGATACAGTGTACACACAGCTGAAGAGATGAAAATTAGGACATAATTATACAATGATTAGTATTGTGGCAAATGCCACAGGGAGATGAGTTATGAATCATACCACAAGGTAATCTGGCTCGAGAGTCAGAAGTGACCGGCCTGAGTAAGCCTTAAATGTCATCTCACAAAACCGTCCAAGGAGAACCAATATGATGACTAAGAAGCCGCAACACATTTCTTCAGATAGTAGTTGAAGGTCCCATCAGAGGGATAGAAAAATACATTTATCAAAGTCTAACTACAAACCAGAGTATTTCTCCCTCCTGATGCAATTTTCTGAAAGTTTGTCTCTTCTAAGTAATCATAGGTTTTATTTCAGAAACTACTTTTCTTAGTGGTACTCATTATTGTCTATTTCTTTGATGAAAGGTGATCAATTTAAGATTCCTCTCTCAGATATTTTTTTTCCCTGAAAGATATTTAGTGGAAAGTTGTGTTTAAAATAAATCCTTAAGTTAAAAATGTGTGCCCACACCATAAGCAAGTATCTAAAATTTAGAGAGCAAAAGCAGACTTGAGGTGAAGGAAAAAAAAACACAATCAATGAAAATACCATTTAAAATTCATAATGCCAGGATTGAAGTCAAGAGTACCTATTCTTTGAATTATTATTTTCAATGTTTCTAATTACTAAATGAGTCTGGAAAAGCCAGACTTCTTCTCGAAATATAATTGAGGTATTTGAGGGAGCTCATTTTTCCTCAAGATTTGCATCCTTAAAAAGAAGAAATTGATCCATTTCAATGATAATCTCTGGGAAGAAAGATCTTCCTTTTTCTCTTTCATTAATCCTGATAAGGGAGGAAATAGACACATGTCAGAAGAGAACCAAAGACAGGAAAGAAAATACTGGAGTTGGCCTCATCGATTTCAGTTTTTCCAATCACCTTGGGAAAGAAAACATTCTGAGTCCAGTGTCTGTGAAAAGATAACTGCTCACGGAAAGTCTAGATCTTCCCTCAAACCTGAATTACAGATTACGGAAGCATAATTTGACAAGAAAACCAGGAAAAGAGGATGAACGAACACTTCTCTCTTTTTATAACATGTTTAGATAGTTTATCTCGTGTGGGACTTGGGCGTTTTTTCCCCTTACTTCAGAACACCTGGCATTGCAGTCCCGTCTGCTTTTTTGAAGGAAGGCAAGTGTTTGAAAAGCTGAAAGCTCTCTCCCACTCAGATATTTCTTCTAAACAATGTTAGTGGAAGAGCCAGTTCAAATATTTCAGTAATGTAAAATCGTGTACAGGTAAAGAATGCAATAGTGTTTCTTAAATACTAGCCAGGAGCAAAAGGGGACTGGTATAAAGGGAAAGAAAATAAAAGCGGCCCCAAAATTCTCTTTAGAAACTTTTCATACCCAAACTTACTCAAGCATGCATGCTTTCAGGCTTACTTTATAAATGTGGTTTTTCTTAATAAGGACAGAAGCTCGGCTGGGTGGACGACGCTGTAATTGAAATACTTTCAAACTGGGTTTCATCTTTTCTCCAGATTTCCATCTCAAAAGCGAGAGTACTTCTGTCACTGCGAACCTGTGGCAATGCGACTCAAGTAGTGTTTTTTGAGCAAAAGCCTCTACGTGGTTTCTATGGATCCTGACAGGAAATAAAGGGGGCCGGCCATGAGTTCTTTCAGACCAAAAGCAGAGAATAAAGACTCTCCCTGCTATGAAGAGGTCACGAAGACTTGAACCTCAAGGTCACTTGTACCTTGGAAGCTGAGAGGCGTGTAACAAAGGGGAACGCGTAATAGCAGCAAGAGATGGACCACATTCTTACCGAATTCTATGAAGCCACTCTTTTGTCCTCACCTCAGCTTTAGAAATTCTACCTTTAATGATGTGGAACTTGAAGGCCGGGCTGTTTCAACTTCAGAAACTATCATCTAGACTTGGAGTAGCACCCTTTCTCTTCCTCTGAATTTAATCAGGCTGGATACTGCCCCAGAAATAATTTTTAATCCTACCAAACTAATTAAGAAATCTGATTTCTAATTTTTTTTTTTAAAAAAAGCAATTGGCATATTCGAGTCATGCAGAAAGTCCACGCTCTGAGGAATTTAAAAAAATCTTTACGTCTTCCCTGAAGATTTCTTCTCCACTGCCCATAAAAGGAGTCTGTTTTGCAATTCTGAAGCAATATAAGAAAGGAAACCCATGATGTGACAGAAAAAGGGAGATGCCCCTCAGCTCTTAGCTGGAAAAGAGTGGAATCAACGTCATGCTCCCCCAAAAGTCCACCTGGAGGAGGGGTAGGGAATGGAGTGGGAAATGAATTGCACAGATGATACACACGAGCTAAGGGGGTCGTGGAAAGAACAGAATTTAAAATACTCGAACCTAAAGGGAGAGATGATCATCTTTAGAGCTGCCTGCCTCTGTCAGTCCGTCCATCTTCCCTGGTGGGGGTCTGGGACAAGGGTGGGGTCAGGGCACTGGTGCACCTGACCATGTAACCGTCCACTTAGTTATTTTCTTCAATGAAAGACAGCTATGTTGATAAGATTACATCTTTAAAATGTTCTCCTAAGTCACAGGGTCTAAAATGCGTCTAGAAATGATAACTAAATCAGTACATAAAACTCTGGCCCAATAAAAGGAGATTAAAGAAGAGGGGTGGGGGGTACTGAACCTTAAGCAGTTGTCATTGAAAATCTATTCGGGAAATCTTCTCGACTTCTATTTAAAAATATGTTATTACTAAATTCAAATCAGAAAAAGAATACACAGCTCAAATTACCATGGAGTAAACTAACATAATGGTTTTGAAATAAAGTAGTTTACACTGTTTCTGTGAATGCTGACAGAAAAATAATGAGAAAATTGCATGAACATCCATCAAAGAATGAGGACTGGAAGCGTGGAGAGAGGGTTCTGGGAGGCTTTCCTACTCAGACCCCTCCTGAAAATTGAAAGAAAGAAAAACAGTCAGTCTAGAGAAAGCAGAAGAAAAATGGGAAGTGGGCTTGCACCCAAAGGATGCTGGTACACGGAAAGGGAACCGTGGCAGCCTGCCAAGGCGGCAATGATAAAAATTATAATATTCCCCATGCTTTCCATCACTTCAAGGAGTTTTCAACTTCTCTATGCAAAAGCAACCTTCAAAACTTCTATTTTGAGAATTATTCATCTACGTTACCTCCAATATTTCTCTCATATAGAGGAAAACAAGGCTATCTGTTTTTCTTGCAGAATATTCTCCCATGTTATATTCAACATGAGCGATTGCCAAGCACACCTCATTGTTATGAAAGTCCTTTCAGGGAAAGGAATCCATACACAGCTTCTAATAAACACAAGGGGAGAGGACGGGGGAAGATAAAATAGCATGAGGTAGATAATAAACTTTAAATGGGCTTTAGTGTACAGATGTTCCCTGTAGAGGAGACCATGGCTCACCACTGATTACAGAAGCTGAGTGTATTTTCTGAGCCAGAATGGTGCAGCTTTGATGCTTTTCCCTCCTGAATTTCAAAGAGAAGAGAAGATGAACCCCTTTTCTTCCGTGCTTTAATTTTGAAAAGAAAGTGAAGGTGGCTTTATTGATAAGGTAATAATAGGTCCTAGAGGACCCCCTCTCCCCTCACCACTCCCCTTCCAGCTGAGAGGCAAACACCTTATTTCAGCCAAGCAGCCCAGAAGGAAAAGACTGGGAGGGACACAGAGAAGTGGAAAAAGAGAGAGACAGAGAGACAGAGATAAAAATGGACCAATTACAGGGGAAATTGAGGGGTCCCAGCGCCCAGGTGACTGGATCCAGCCTCCCACCCCTCTTAGGAGGTAAGTAATGAAGAGTTTGGATAGCAGCCCAGAATCCACCCCACTGAAGAAGGACCCTGGCAGATTGGGCAGGGATGAGAGGGAACCTCCAACGGATCACAATTCAGAACTGAAATCAGATTTGAAAGAAAGTTCAGGGTACATTCGCAAGCATGTGGAGTCCCCCAGAGAGGTCTATACCAGAAAGGATGGTCTCAGGGCCTTAGGGAATGTGGAGCGCCAGATAAAAAGTGCATGCACAGTTCAATGTCAAGTTCACGGTACTAATGAATCATTGTTAGCATTGGCAAGACTTGTACAATACTTGGGGCATACTTACACTAAAAAGTATATACTAGCTGTTCATCTGAAATTCAAGTTGAACTGGGTGCTCTGAATTTTCATTTGCTAACTCAGGCCACCCTTCCTTAAGGTAGAGGGAGACTGGAAGCTGGCTGGGGGGCTGGCCGTGCACAGAAAAGTCTGACTGAAGCCCTGGGTTGGGCAGCCACCTCTTCTCCCAGCTCCAGGCACTGTCCACTCTAGATCCACGGATGGCTGTAGGGTCTAGATTGATTTGGGATGAGCAATTATTATCAACAGAGACATCTCCATGAGGAAGGCACCTCAAAAACATCCCGTGTGTGGATATGGCCCCAACAGCCCTCGATGGAGAAATAATTTTGTGGGGGGAGGATTAAAAAAAAAAACTCAAGAGCATAGCTCTCAGAGACAGGCATGCAGAGGGACAAGTAGCAGCCCAAAGCCCTCCTACCATTTTTAAGAATTTTTTAAACACTACCATGAAAACACAACCTTCAAAATGCTAAATGTGAAAATATATTAGTCTCTATGATCTCAGAATGATTTCTCCCGTGTATACAAGAACTATCCATAGTATACAAGGCTATCCATTTTCCTCCCCAAATGATCCACTGGGAAAGACTATTAAGTATAGTTCATTATTATGAAGTTTTTGTCTGGGTGCGAAACCTTAGTTAGCCTCTAATAAATGCGAGAGAGGAAGGATGCAAAGAGCAGAAATGGCGCAATGCAGATGATAACATCTAAAAGGGGCATTGCGTAGAAATGTATTCTAGAGTTCTGGACGATGCAGCCACACTCAGTGATCGCAGGTTCAGAGACATTTTCTAGAGGACAGTTTTCTTACACTCATAACTTCTCCCTCAAGAATTTTAAAGCAAGGGGAAGGGTTTTTTCCTTGTTTTTTTAAGTCAGGAGGAGAAAAAGAGTGCAAACTTTGGCTTTTATTGGTAAACGTGTCAAGGCAATGTGCCTCCGAAAAGGACAAGAGCTGACCTTGAGGGCAAAGGGCCCATGAGAAAATGGTCCCTCATCCAAAGGAGATGACCCAGCCCTTAAGGACGGGGCTCCCTGAAGGGATGGATCCATCAATGCAGGAAGATGGTGTGTGTTCCTTTCCCCCTTCTGCACCTGGAGGATAAAATGGAATGTCTGGTCCATGTGTCCAGTTGGCTGGGGGGTGGGCAGACTGACACACTCACTTCTGTGTTATTGCCTGGTTGCGTATAGGCAGAAGAAGGTACAACCACTGCGTGAAAATGTCAGGCCCAGAAGGAGGAATGAATTCGCAAGGACTTCAAGTGGACCCAGGAGGCCACAATACTTTGTCAGGGAGTGAGGGATTGATGAATGGCCAGGCTGAAAAACCATATCCTATAGCCTTCCTGTCAATTCAAGACAGTTCTAGCCTCACTATGCAAAAACAGCCCTCAAAAATTACATTTTAAAAACTTATTAGTCTATTTACTAATAAGTACTATTTCTCCCCCATATGTGAGGACCCAAAAGCTATCCATCTTTCTCACTCCACAGCACCCTACCCTGCTCCCTTGCACGGAGTAAAAGAGAATCAGACATGTGCTCCATTGTCAGGAAGGTTCTCTGAGGGAGAGAAGGCTATGCCCACCTGCTAATAAATTCAGGGACAAGAGATGGGAGTCTATGACGTAGTATGAGGTAAATAATAAAATTTAAAATAGGTTTCAGTGTAGAATTGTACCCTATGATTTGTTTTTCGTTTTTTGTTTTGTTTTAGTAGGTAACATCGCTCCTCTGATTATAGGTTCTGAGTATATTTTCTCAGTGAGAATTCTAATGCAGGTCCTAGCAAATATTTTCAAGGAAAATAAAAATAACTTGCTTTTCCAATAATGTTTTGGTTCAGGTAAAGCCTATGGAGAACTCGGTGTTATGTAGCTGCTCTGGGTTATCTTTGTTCCTGAAATGCTAATTATACCGTGTGTCACAGCAGACAGAATAAGGTGAATAGGGTGACTGCAGGGCAGAGGGCAGAGGACAGAATGTGCAAGTGTGGAGAATAGGGAAATGGAGGCAGGTACCAAATCCCTCGGGTAGACAGCAGTGGAACTCCTGTGGTAAAAAGTCTAATTGTGGGAAGCGGGGTAGAGTCACTTTACAGTGGAGAGCTTGACATACACAACCTCAGCCAAGTGACCAAGGTCAATATGAACAGCGATGAGTCATGTTGACAGTATGGTCCCTTGATATGATGAGAAGGGCACTTCACCTCTGAGGTCTTGCTCCCCAAGCCCCTCACTCCAGTCTAACCATGAGAAAAACATCAGACAAACCCCAGTAAAGGAACATTCTACAAAATACCTAACCAAGACCCCCCCGAAACGGTCAAGATCATCAAAAACAAAGAAAATCTGAGAGACTGTCACGGCTAAGTGGAGCCAAAGGAGACAATGACCACAAAATGTAATATGGTGTCATGAGTGGGATCCTGGACCAGGGAAAGGACATTGAGGAAAACTAGGAATTTCTGAATAAACCGTGGTGTTTAGTTAATAATAATGGATCCATAGTTAGTGGATCATTACTTGTAACAAATGTGCCCCCCTAGTGTAAGATGTTTACAGGAGAAACTAGGTGTGGCACATATGGGAACCCTTTCAACTATCTTTACCACTTTTCTGTAAATCTAAAACCGTTTTAAAATAAAAGGTGTATTTAACTAACAAAGAGCAATGTGCTAGGTGCTCTTGGAAGGACTGTGAGAACTTCTTTCCACTGGGCAGAGCTCTGTGGGAAAGGGGGTGGTCTTTCACTCCCATTGCTCTGAGTGTCTCAAAACCTACACAAAATCTAAAAACCTCCTAAAGTCCACACTTTCTCCCTTATTGTGGGGCTTGTGCAACACCACACAGCTCTTTTAAGACGCGACCATGAGCGTGTCTGTTTTTCCCTGAGAGGCCTTGAAATAAACAGATATATATTATTCCATTTTCCCATTTCACACCACTTTTGTTAACAGTTTTCCAGAGTGTTGGGCTGTCAGGACAAACTATCTCATTGGCAGGGCCTCATGCAAATGAAAATGTGGGCTCTTCTTCAAAATGATGAAGAATTTCAAGTTGGCAGAGCAGAGCATCAGATCAAGTGTGCTGCCTTCTGCGCATGAGCCCTGTGTGCCTGCCTGGGTCATGCATCAGGACGATTTCCATTAGAAGGTATTTATGGCTTGTGGTGAAGCTTTTCTTAATACCAACAATCACAACAACAACAACAAAACAATTGCTAGAGGACAGAAAAGCAGAAAAATGTAGCTCTCGTAAAAGCACTCTGTGGCATGAAGTGGGGCTGCCCTTTGAAGACGTACATCACCTATGGGAGCGGCAGCCCCTCTCTGTGCCCTGTGGCTCCCCAAGGGGACCCCACAACCCCCAGTTGGCATCTTTTCTCAGGAAAGAACCCAAAATCCCACAGTGGAAACAGTCACTTGTGGCCAGAGGCAGGGAAAGCAGTGACGATTGAAAATGAAATGGTTCACCTGGGCTATTTCTCTTTTATTCTTTTTCAGAAAATGGGGGTGGGTCAAGGGGATTGTTGGACACACACACACACACACACACACAGAGGTCCAGACAGGGGGCTTAACTTGTCAATGGTGGACACATAATGCATGCAGTTGTCGGTTTTGATCCTCAGGAAAATTGGAAGAGGCTTGAGAAAATTCTTCAAGGTATCTCCCCAATTCCTGTCATGTGTTTGGGATAAAGCAGAGGACTGGCAGGACCGATAAATGAAACTTCCGCTGATTCCTGTCCCCAAAGAGGCACACAGTGTCTCAGTGTTTATTGAACTAGAGGCCTGCTGGATGGAAAAGCCTGGGTAGCTGCCTTTCCTATCATTTTAAAAGCCTTGGCTTTACATTTGGTAGAATTTAAGTTCTTGGCTATGTCTTGATGAGATTGGGTTTTTATTTGTTTGTTTGATTTTGGGTTTTGTTTTCTGGCTCTCCTCTTTCCAGTGTGGAAACAGACACAGCTGGGTTCCCCTTAATTTCTGGTGACGCTGCTATTTCCTTGCTGCTCAGATTTCCCCACGGCACGAAGTAGGTCTCAAAGGCCAATGCTGGGAGGAGGCCCTTGGCCAAAATGGTGGCTTTGTGAGGCACAAAGCTGATCGTCTGGGGGAAGCTCCCTGAGACCATTGCCCTGCGCTCAGTACAATCGGAAAGTGACAGGGTTGTACAGGAACACCAGGAAACCTCACCTCCATGCAGAAGCCATGTGACCTGTGGCAGGGCCCTTCCTTTCTGGGCCTCAGTGTCCTCATCTGCACAATGGGAGGAACTAGCACTTCCTGCAACGGTGGTTGAGAGACTGAAATGAGTTGATACTACAAGCACCATACTCAGGCTCTGGGATATCACACTCCAGAAATGTGGGGCCATAGATCCTGTTGGTGCCACCTCTGTCATCATCACTAAATGTTGTTGTCTTATTCACTTATTTGTGGTTTGTGGCCTGTCTCTCTTCAGCTAGAACAACAGCTCCGTGAGTGAGAGGATCTGGTCTGTCTTGATCATCATAGTTTTTCCAGCACCTAAAACGCTGCAAGTAGCACATAATAGGTGCTCATGAAAGATCTGTTGAATGAACTTACTAAGTCAAACTAGTCTGGCTCCAAAACGCGTACCATACACTGCTTTTCCACTTCACTCCTCAGAATCATAAATATGACCCCTATACAGAGATTTCCACCCTTTGCTGTGACTGTAGACCCTCAGGGAGGTTTGTCAAAGGGTTAACTAAGTATCCAGCATCTCAAGGGTCCCAGGGTGGAAGCAGACCCCAGGGGGGATACACAGATGGACAGGCTTTCCGGAAAATCTCCTTTTCTGATTAACTCACAGCAGTTCTTCCTTCCCGCCCCCACGAGCGAGATCAATAATGATTTGACTCTGCTCCACTACTCTCACTGATTATAATCATATTTTTAAAACCCTGATCATTTTTTTAAACTCCATTTAATGTCAATTTGCATTCATCAAGGTTTTTTTCTTTTTCTTTAAAGGAGTAGTTCTCTTTAAAAGCTAAATATGAATTTTGAAAGCAACAGGCCCTGTTTCTGAAGATTAGCTGCACACTCTACTTCAGCCCCGTTCTGCAGGGGACCTGACCGTGAGGACAGCGGGAGCATCTCAAGTTACAAGCCAACTCACGTTTTCATGTTCCACAGAGTTTCTCTCCTCTTGGTTGCACATGATATTAATTTTCTTTGGCGCGGGGGTTGGGGGTGTTACATAGATATACCCATGAACTCTCCCTGGGTTATCAGTGGGGGTCCGGGGCAGGAACAGTGTGACGTGTGGAATAATGGGACACTGCCACACAGGTATGAGAGTCTCATGCCTTGTTCTGTGTAAATAATAGCAAAATATTTTTACTACTGTTATTACCATAGCTCACCATATAATGTGAGATTTCTCCAGTGGGTGAGAGTGGAAAAGCAGAGACTGAACAGAAGTGGCAAGGATGAAACCAACCCCACCAGGTGTAGTAACCGGAATTGTGTGGACAAAGGAGGAAACCTTGTCCCTTGTTTTACAACTGGGGGTGGGAGCAGGGGAGTGCACCAAACGGGTTCGATACAGAAGCATTCAGAAATGGAAGAGCTTAGAAAAGAAGCGCACATCCCCAAGCTAGTAAACATCACCACGGCTGTTTAGTAACAAGATTCTTGAAGTGGTATCATTTGGCTTTCTGCATATAAACAAACAAAAACATGTTTTTCTCTAACTAGGATTTCAAAGTTCTATCTATAATTTTTTTGTTCACTTGACTCTTTGCTCTGATCTGGAGTTCAATAAGGAATTACGATTTTACCACTGCATACAGAGACTCCTGGTCAAAGGCACAACGGGAAATCTTAGCATGTGAATAGTACCTGGAAAATGGCATTACTGGTATGAATATTAACTGAGATTTTCTTCATAAGGAAATAAATTGTGGACTTTCACCCTATCTCTATCTCTGTGGCAGAGCATGTGAGTTGCCTCCCTATTTCTAATCCTTTTTCTTAGTGATAAGAACCCACTTTCTAGCTCGGGCACAATGCAGCTCTGTTAAAGCTGTATTTCCCAGTGCTCCTGCAGCCAAGGTGCAGCCATCTTCCCAACCCAGAATCCGGGCTGGTCTCGTGAGTCTCCTTGGCCAGTAGGATGCAGCAGAAGTGATGTCATGCCCGTTCCGCACCAGGTCTCAAGAGCTCTGTGTGCTTCTGCTTTCTCTCTCTCTGAACCCATGGAAGGCTGGAAGACATATGCTTCATTCAGCCCCATCCCCCTTGCTGACAGCCAACCAATTTCCATGCATGTGAATGAGGTCATCCCAGACCAGCCAGACCCCACCAACCTGTCAGCAATTCCCCAGGGGACCCCACAGATGCTTGAACAAACCCAGTAAGACCAGCCGAGCCTGGCTCAAATCAGCAGAATGCCCAGCTAACCCAAAGACTCACGGGTAATAAGAAATACTTATTGCTATGAACCACTGAGTTTGGGGGCGGGGTATTTTTTACACAGCAGCAGCTGACTTATATCACAGACAAATGTGTTTGATATAAGTAGCTAATGCTGTATAGCAAATACATGTATGGTTACCTTTCATTTACAATATAGGTATATAGGTACATATATTCGTGATGATTAATATGTATTTTTACAATTAAAATTCTTAAAGATTATTCGTTCATATATCACAGAGGTAAACACACTATACTTCGGGGCTTCCAATTATAACTAGCGAGGTTTGGGACGAGAAGCATACCATTTAATCACCTGGGCACGGGCTCAGACAGTGTGATTCCCAGCATTTGCGTGTGCATGACCTCCAGCCAGGCACTTAACCCTTCTATGCACCTCGAAACTGAGTATAATTATAGTACTGTGTTTCTGTCAAAAGTTTAAAGCGATGATAAGAGGGCTCGGGGTGGTGACGAGTCCATGGGAAGCACCCCCACTGACATTAGCTAAGATTATTGCTGTTGTTATTCTTATGAGATGATATAAAATGTTGCAAACAAATTATAATTTGGCTGAGCAATTAAAAGAATCGAAGTTTGAGAATAAAAGTATTCATAAGAAAGGTTAAAATTCAGGACTATTTAAAATGATACATGAAAAACTATAGTTGCTCCCAAATACCCCCTCAGATTGGATCATCACTTAGATATTGGGTCTTTTTCTACCTTTTCCAGGTCTGTTTATACTGAAATAAAGAAAGTGTTCCTTCTCCATGTCCTCTCAAATTTGATCTTACTTTTGGAATGTCACATCTGAGCCTAGCAAGATCGGTTGGTTCCATTCCGGCCCCCTTGCTGATCACTTAGAAGAGATATTATGCCAAGGACTTGATGTGCCTAAGTGTAAGAGGGGCTTGAACCTCCAAAATTTATCCTTCAGAAAAGCAGGAGTTGCTTTACAGTGAAATCCTTACAAAGTCACCCCTTTTGTAGAAAACTCTCCCAATTTCTCCATTTTGAATTACGAAATCCTGTTTAGAAAGATTCATTGCTCTGAAATGCCAATCGGTGCTGGTTTGGGTCACTCATAGATACCGCCTGACAAAACTGATTTTCAAAAGGCGATGTGAAGGGGGACCTCTAAAACAAATTCAGCCATTATTCCTGAGCTTTTGGGACACAATTATAAGCACTGAAGGTTGTAAACAAGTCTCTTGAAGTCTGCTTTTAAAAGCAAAATAGGACATGTTTATTTGGTGGAAATTGCAAATGGGCACCTACCAGAGAAATGAAAGCGCTGTCCTCATGTTACCCAAATGGGTGTTATGGCTGTGGATAAATTTCTATGATGGCATTGTACTCAGATTCTAAAAGTACTAACTCTCAAAGAGCTGGGATGAAAGTGAAGATGCTCTGCTCTGAAAACTCTATTAGATGACTCAAGCAAGTGGCTCTGGTGATGACAAAGGCCATATCAGATGCAGGCTACAAGTTCAGCTAGAACGGCTTTGTGAAATGTGAGCAGAAAACACAATATCACGAAACTAGCATTTCATGTGCCGTGTGATTTAAAGGGGCATATGCAAGAAGATGAATCAATTCAATATTATACACACAAATTTGCCTACTGCATCTGAACCTTTACATGTTACATCTCAGATTGGTCCCCAAATTCCTTTTGATCTTTGCAATGAGAAAATAGGGCTAGTATATGTTGGGACATAGGTGGTAAGTAGCTGCATTTTATGATTTATTGATGACTGTTATCTTAGGTCCTTGTGTAAGTGATTTATTGAGGAGGCGATCCTGGGAGAAACTTGAAGGGAGTGAGAGAAACGGGAAGAAGTTAGACAAAATATGGTTTCCGGAGAGTCCATAGGAGCTGTGGAATATGAATACATCACAAAATTTGCCCCACTCAGGGGCAAAAGGGCTGAGGGGTCACAGACTCATCAGTCAGTCCGTGGCTGCAGGCCCCCCCGCCCCCCCCCCCCCGTGGTTGTATGCATGTTGGGAGCGAAGAGGTTTCCTTCAGCCAAGGGCAATCCTTTAGAAAAGGGCACAGATAAGAAACATAAGCAGCTGTCACCCTCCACAGCCAGGACAAAGGCACGGGTGGGTGCTTGACCTGAAAAGGGGTCTGGGAAAGACCCCAGCAACATCAACGACAAGCGCTGACTTGGAGCACACAGCACGTGGACTGTAACTGGCTGGCTGCACAGCTCCTTGTTCTCCTCTACCTAGGAAGCCAGAGTAGGTTGTGATACACACCTGTTGTTCTGAGCCCAGCAGCCATTCCTCCAGTCTGATTCTTTCTCAGGAAATTTCCCTTCTCCATATAAATTGGCTGGCTTATTACAATCCCATCTCCAGGAGGGGGCCTATTGTACTTGTCTGGCCAAACAGAAAGTGCAGGTCCAGGCGTCTGACCCAAACCTTACTAAATCAGAGTCCATGCCGGGACTTGAATTAGAACGCTCTTTCCACCACGAGCTCTGTGGTAGGATGTAGGCTGGGGCCACTGGGGCCACCCCACGTCTAGGGGTGAAGGCCACCCACAGGAAAGCTAACTCAGATAGGAAGAGAGATGAACAGAGCGCTGGGGACAGCATCTGGGTCCATGGGTCCAGCAGGGACCACCCTGGGCTTCTCATTACACGAGCAAACAAATTCCGTTTTTTGCTTAAACCTTTTTGAGTCGGATTTTGGTCCCTTGCTACCAAGAATTGTGACTCATACAAAAAAAAAAAAAATGTTTCCCTGACTCTTACAGACATTACTCATTTTCCTTGTGCCCCAGGGAGTGAGACGGGTGGGTGCCATAGACACCTGCTGACCCCATCACCACCACCACCCCCAGCTATAGTAAAGGTGGGATTAGGGAGTTAGCTAACTCATCTAATGACAGACTTCACATTCAAGCCTTAACTATCTGCTCCCAGCCCCTGGAAAATCATCTAATGTGTTTGTATATGAGAAACAATCATGACTTTGATGAAAGAAGCCAGTCTTTCCTATAAAGATGCATTTCCAAAAGACATTGATTAATCTAGTTTCCCATTCTTCTAAGCAAAATAAGAGAGAAATCATCATTTCCTTCCTTATCTAACTACACAGATGACTGCTTCGTGACTCCTCAAATTTATTGAGCGGCAAAAGTGGAAGCAAAGAAGAAATGTGTCCTGTGTCCTCAGAAGCATGCAAAGCCTCAAGCTCTCAGGACCAAAGCAAGTCTTGCTAAACCAGCTGTGGAAAATCGAAGGCGAGACGGGGAAACGTAAACACAAAATCAAACAAAATCAAAAAGAGCCTCTTCCTCTTCAAGGAGACTTCCAGAGCAAACCAGATTAAGTGGGTTTTCTTAGCTTGAATGCAGAATTACTCAAAACTCATTAAAAATGTTCCCCATTTCTTAATTTAAAAAATAATATTTATGCATTGACTGTATAATGAAATGTTACCTAAATGAATCCAAATAATTGAAATTAAACACAACAGGACACACCGTAGGATTTAAAAAGTAAAGCAGATAGAGATTAATAAATAAAAAATGAAGAGTTTTCCCCCCTTCACTGAGCAATGTGAAAAGGAGGGAAGACCCTTATAGACCCAGGAGCAGTTTTAAAAGGAAAAGAATTGCTTTCATATTAAAACATACAAAACCAATTTCTTTTGAGCCACTAACATGTGGATTATTAAAAAATCAATAACATATTATGTTTAATCCATGTGAATGAAGATAAATGGGAATGCATGTCTTTGGTCCTCAGTAGCCTTTGCTGTAATGCTTTTTGGAATCACTGTTGCATGTAATTTCCATTGTTTTTGCTATTACACTTGGAGACGCTTTAAAGTCTCAACGTTAGAGGAGACGGGGGAACCCAAGGAAGTGTGCTTGATTTGCCCTTCAAGAAACAGTGTCAGATACGCAGTAGGTGCTCAGTAAAGAACCACTGAGTGACTGATGGATGAAGCCACTTCCTCAGGACAGGGCCAAGCGCCAAGAGCAGTCAGATTGATCAAAGCACCAGGACATTGAGAATAGATGGGTCTCATCTGACTAGATTTGGGGTCCGTGTGTGTGTGTGTGTGTGTGTGTGTGTGTGTGTGTGTGTGTTTGAATGTGACTTCATTACTATCATGCAAAAATGGGGAGATTTTACTTAATGGGAAATTCTGAGTCTGGTTTCTCTATAGAGATAAACAAGCCATGAGCTATGATTCTCACCGTACAATGTGATGTTAAGCCTTATTTTTAAATCACAGAGAGAGAGAGAGAGAGAGAGAGAGAGAGAGAGCCCAAAAAATGTATACCCATTTTAAGAAAGGAAAAAACTGTATTAAAATTGTAATACAGTGAATGACGCTAGCATTCATTTGAATAACGCCATCTTTTGAGCGAACATCATACTACACATTGCTACCGTAACTCAACTTGGAAAAGTAATACATAGATAACATCTCTTAAAATGTGTACATTTTTTGGGGCACCCCCAATATATATAATGATACAAATGATATCTCACAAAATGCAAAATGGATACTGTTATTATCATTCTCGTGTTACGGATGGGGAAACAGGAATAGAGGAGCTAAGACATGTCCCCAAGGCCACAGGATTCTGGATGGTGGCACTGAGAATTGAACCAGCACTGTCGCCTCTGCTGGACAGGCGGCTGCCTCTCTCCCTCCGGCATCTCTGCTTTAGAACATTTGCTTTTTAATATTTCTATGTTTGCTTTTTAAAGATATGGCCAGCTCTGTGATGTTTCCACGTTGGGGAGAATAGAAACATCTCATGCGCTTGGCACAGAAAAATTTAGAAGTCCTGTTCAGTGCACAATGGCTGGGAGCCTGCGTGGGCAGCCAAGCCAGCATTCTGCATCCCGTGTCCGGACAAGGAGCCCCAAAACATCCTTCAGCACCCCATTTGGTCCTTTCTTTCTCCATCTCGGCAACCCTCTCCTTTTCTCTTGTTCTCTCAGCCTGGGCTTCTGCCTTCACTCTTTTATTCATTATTTTCACTCTTGCACATCTGGGAGGCATTTAATGAGATCAATGAAACTACATAAAGGGCCGGGGTCACCTGCGTGCTGAGACAATGGCACGAGTTGCTTGTCAGCGGGGTTCCAGCCTATTTAAAAAAGCACAGGGCTTTTGGATCAAAACCCTCCTCTCCCTTCCTTTGGCTGCAGCCTGGCACATTAGGTCAGCCACCTGAACTCCTAAGAACATAAAATCAATTCGTGCCCAGGGGTCCCTTGGTACTGAATGCAGGTCCCCCCGAGTGCACAGGTCCCCCACAAGGGCAGCGAAGCCCAGTCCGTGCCCAGACACACACCTGGGAGAGGTCAGGACCCCGGAGGGAAAGGAGCAGAGATGAAACTGTGGCATCGGGCGCAGAGCCGAGCGGTGCCCGCCTGCCTGCTGCTCGCAGACCAGCACTAGGGGGCCCCCTTGAAGCTTGGAAGACGATTTCCCATCAAAATAGAAAGTCGTGCTTTGCTTTTTCCGGGTAATAAATTCACAAGGCTTGTTTTTTAACCCCCACCAGAGGTTAAAATAGTTTCAGAAAAAGTTTTGGTAAATTCATGGATAACTTTTGAGGTTATGTGAGGCTGTTGTCAAAAAAAAAAAAAGGAGAAAGGAAAAAAAAAAAGAGCCTTTCTCTCTGCTCATGTAAGACCCAGAATCACAGAGCCCATGAGGGCGGATGGGAGGGGGGCTTTGGGCTTTCGTGTTCCTTCTAGAAGGGTCCACGCAGAACTGTGATTGTCAAGCCCCCCTAATGCCACTCGGGGGGATTTGGGGAAGGGGGGGAAGGTGTTGATTAGCCGCCGCTGGTGCTGCATCAGGCTCAGACTGCCGCCCAGCTAGCTGCCTGCAGCCCAGACTCTGCGGGATCAAAGGCTGCCTCTGCCGCCTTCTGGATTTTTCCATTGCTCTCACTGCAGTCCGGGGCGAGTGCTGGTCAAGGCTTTTGCACTCACTTCTTCCTGGCAGGTACTCAGGAGTAAGAGCAAAAGTTGCAGTGTCTGAGTAGGGGTTAAAAAAGAACAAGAACTTTATCGGATTGACGAGAAAGGAGACAGAGGCGGCAGAAGGAAAACAGCGCAGTTAAGGGAGGGGGCGTCGTACATTAACTGTGATTCAGAGACTCAAATGCACTGAGTTCATTTTTCAATCTGCCTTTAGCTAGGGGGGAAAAATAAGGAAATTATAGAAAATTGAGAAACAAACATCTCCGAGAGTGCTTTGCACCCGGGGTGCTTAATGAACACTTAATAATTTCAAATGCTAGTACTTAGAAAAATGGCTTTTGTCCGTTCCGGGAACGCCAGGTGCCTCGTAGCAAAAACGGAAAGCTGAAAATGACTGAAAATAATCATTAATGTCTATGTGGAGGGGGATACAAAAATTACCTTTTTTCATGTCTCAGGAAGTTAAGAAAATAAGCAAGCCAAAATTGTAAGAGTTTTAGCAAAGGAAAAGCCTTGGAACTGAACTTGCATTTCTCTACCTCAGTGTTTGAACTTGGGCAAGACCCCTAATTAGGATGGAGAGTGGCCACAACTTTCCCCGCCCCCCAACCCCATGGAGCCATATTGAAAATTAGATGAGGAAAAACATTGGAAGGAAACTCTCCAACATCTCACGCAGGAAGCAATGCTAGTTGGAGCAGATCCTCCATGGTTCCTGCCAGCACCCAATGGTGGGGTAAAGAAAGGCCAGTGTGGATGCCCTTTATCATGAGGAAGGCAGTGTCCTGAAGCAGAGGTGTCATTGCCCAGAGGCCTGAGATGAGGTGGGGCTGGAGCATGGAGGATTATTCAGATCCCTTCCTTTATCTTCTCTACCTTCCCCTCAGCAGGGAGAGCACCATGCATCCATGTGACATGCGTTAAAGTGCCTTCAAATACCCTCCTAAGTACCCACTAGGTCCCCGTCGGAAATTCACCATTCATTACTCATTTGTTTGGCTTGCAGACCTGGGGCGGACATTTAGCCCACAGTCGGCCATGGCAATCTCCACACCTCCAAAGTCCTTTCTAGTTGACGCAGGACCTTCCTTCTCGCCATCTCATGTAGCTTGAGGCTCTCCACAGTCCCATGAGTACATTTCCTAGACGAGCCTCACGGGGTTTTCTAGGGCTGGGTTAAATGAATCCGTGTAGGTGAAACCTACGGACTCAGAAACTCCCGCCACCCCCTTGTACAGATGAGGATCTGAGGCAAAGAGAAGGGATGACCTTTGCCCAAGGATGTAGTAAGAGCGCAAGTCAGGACTCAAAGGAATTCATTCCTCTGAATCCAAAAACAAAATTTCTTTCCCTGCACCAATCTTGGCCTAAAGGAGGCTGAAAAGGATGGGCCGGGGAGATTATTTGGCTTTCCAAAGTCTATTGCAAGAGGTAGACGGAAAAGATGAGGTCTCTGGAGTAAGAAAGCACCTGCAAACATAAATACAATTTAAACAGACCTGTGTTCTCAAATTCTAGCTAGATGTTGAAACCTAACCTCTCTCTGTTTAAGAGAGAGATTAGTAAAGAGTCGTTAGGCAGACATTAAAGACATACTAGCATCAACACAAGACTTTCTCTGTGATGAAATCAAGAGGCTTAAAAGGGAATTGAGAAGAGAATTACTTTCTCATTAGGATCAACGTGGTCTATATATCACTTAAAGTTATTTCTTCTCTAGGCTCACCATTGGTGACACCATTCTGCCTCACCTAACTAACACCACAGTTAGAAACAATCCTCAAGGCTCACCTGTCTCCAAAACCAACAAGGCCTTGCCCCTCCTGAAGACCATGTACCAGGTGGCGGTGGAAGGGGAAAGTTCCAACGAGATGGACCCCTCCTCATTTTGTACCCCATCGCGAGACCTGTGGTTCACCCCTGAGGTCATCCTGCCCCATCCTCTGATCCCATTTGGCTGCTGGCTCCAGCACATCACATAGAAAATTCTAGAACAAAACTCAGGCTTCTTTTGCAGGCTCTGCTGAGAAGGGGCTCTCTC
The DNA here is from genome assembly GCF_004115265.2 of Rhinolophus ferrumequinum. Classification (NCBI taxonomy): domain Eukaryota; kingdom Metazoa; phylum Chordata; class Mammalia; order Chiroptera; family Rhinolophidae; genus Rhinolophus; species Rhinolophus ferrumequinum. The sequence goes on from NC_046306.1 coordinate 3,149,325, forward strand.
CCAACTCCAAGATGAGAAGGGTTTTCAGAAAGTCCTTCAAAAGCAGGACAGCCTCCATTTCAGGTTTGGGATTGAAGGTATCATTTCTCTCTCTCTCTCTCTCTCTCTCTCTCTCTCTCTCTCTCTCTCTCTCTCTCTCTCATTTTTTCTTTTTAATTTTTAACATAAACACGCATTTAGCTTTCCATACCCTTATTTCAACTTCTCTTTAAATGACTATATGGCCCTACTCGCCTACCTCCCCACCTGGACCAGATTCGTGCCCTGGCCATTTTTGCCTTCCCACCTCTGTCTGTGCAGAAATCAGAATTCAGAATGTGTCATTGCGTTTCTAGAGGAATCTATTAATGATTGCCAAGGGAAACACTTAGCATTTCAGATAAATAAGTAAATAGTAGTTAAGTGCTGTGCGCCTCAGTTTCCAGTTTAGTGTGTATGGCAAAAAAAAAATCTTTATGGTCCAAGGAGGGAAAGGATGATAAAGAATGACAGCCTTTGGGTCTTCCGCAAGCCTGCGTTGCTCCCACCTGCGGGGCGGGCGGCCGGATGGGGCGGCCTTGGGGAGGGGCGTCGTCGGCAGCGCGGCCCCTCCGCCCCTCCCCGCGTTCTGGCCTCTGCGGGCGCGCGAGCCCGGTCCGCCGCCGCCGGCCTCGGCAGGATCCCGCGTTCGGACGCTTAATCGTATCAGCGAGCTTCCCGCATTGCATGTGTAATGACTTGTTTACCAGTCTGTAGCGGCTCCCTCTGCCAGGCTGGGCCCTCCCTAAGGACAAGGGCCGCGTCGCGTTCTTATTTACCTCTCTTCCTGCTCCCACACACTGCCTGGCACAGAGCACACCCCGGTAATTGCATGTGAACCTCAGGCTGTGTGAGTCTAATCTATTTCACAAAGGTGTCTCGGTTCACCAACCCTTCCCTGAGCTCCGGGAGAAGCGGCTTCATACACCTTCCGCTTCTTCCCTCTCCAGGGGTACGAGGGAGCTCAACCGTTCACAGATGCAGGCTGAATTTCATTAAACCATGAGTCAGAGATGGTTTGGGCTTCTGTGGTGTTGACCTGCCTGGCCCCCTCTTCTTCTGGGAAACCATCACTCCTTTCCTCTTAGTGGCTGTAGCAGAGGTGACCCCAACTCATCCCTCCACACAAGGCACGACCCAGACCTAGACATTCAAATCCCTAGTGATGGATTCAGGAGAGACGCGTGGCCCGAAACAGGCCAATGAGATTTCATCTGGGGACTTGGGTGATGAACAGGAGGCAAGCCAACATGGGTGTGGACAGGCTGGGCAGGTACCACAGGAGCCAGTGATGATGACGGGGAGTCAAGAGGAGCCAAGAGACCCAGAGAAACTGAATCCAATGACATCACTGACACCTCTGGACCCAGCCAAGCCTGAAGCCACTATTTCTGTTATGTGAGATAATGAATTTTTTGTTTGGCCAGTTCGAGCTGAGTCTCTTTTCCTTGTTGCCCAAAGAGTCCTCCGTAATGCAGACATGCAGGGTTTAAATTTCCACCTCCGGTAGCAACATTTCAGAGTAAGAGAACCAGGGCATCTGTTTGGGGATAAGAAAAGCTTGCAAAGAGAAACATTGCTATTGTATCGGCAGCTGCAGCCCTGGGAGCCTTCTTGTTTTATCCCGGGAGTCTGGGCTGTGGCCCCAGATCCCACACCAAAGCAGAAAGTGCTGAGAAATTTATCACTCTGGCTTGGGTTGATAATGAGGAATGAAGACAGGCTCAGCCTTTGACTAAAGCCACATATATCACTGTTTGCTCCCCCGAGCGCCCCGGCGGCCTGAGTTTTCTGGGAGTTAGCTGAGTAACACTTCAGGCTCAGAAGCCTGCAAATCAGTTCATCTCTTCTGCGAGTTCCTAACCGGGTCTAATGTATTGGCGAAGCACAGAGGAAGCCCTGAGTGGCTGGGTGCCCTTTGCAGGGACGGGCTCTCTGGGAGCAGACTGAGACATCGTGCCTCCGCTGAGTAACAAATCTATTAATATTTAGAGAGAACATCAAATGTACCCAGTGGATTCAAAGTTTGGTCAAGAGAAACTCACTTCTCTGTGATTAAAAAATAAAAAAGTCTTATCATCCCTCCATGTTTTTTTCACTGGCTAACGCCAGCCTGCCACAGTCTGTTTGGGCAAATGGATCGATCTCCCAGTGGGATGCAAAGTTAGGGGAAAGGCCCTTTTGTCCAAGGGTATTAAAAGAAGCACCTTTTGCCCGTCTAGGGACTTTTTAGAAAGTGTGATAAGATCAAGGAAAGAAGAGGTACTCTAATAGGCTACTGATGGAAATGTAAATTGGGAAGCAATTTGGAAGTATCTACTTAAAACTGTACAACACAACACTTAAAGACCCCGCAATGCTCTTCTCGAGTCTGCCCTAGAGAAAACCTCTGCTTGGGCCAAGGAGTTTCCAACAGTGGGTCCAAGGAGCGTGATGCAGTAATGAGCCCCTGAAGATGACCGAGTTACCCATTGTGAGAATGGCTGTGTAAATTAGGGTATTCTGTGCCAGACTCTGTCCCCATTTACGAGGTTGAGATACGTCTATAAGTATTAACAGTGTGCAAAACTGTGAAATGTTGTTGAATAAGAAAAAAGAAGAAAGCTATACGATGAAATGTGCAGTGTGGTACCACTCCTGTTATATATATATATGGGGAGAGAGAGAGAGAGAGAGAGAGAGAGAGAGAGAGAGAGAGAGAGAGAGAGAGAGAGAGAACGATCTGGCAGATGTACTTCAAACTCCAAACCAAACAATAGTTTTATCTGTGGGGGAGGAAGATTGGGAGTGAGGGGTGGGGGAGTCTGTGGGGGGGAGCAAAGCAAACATTAACCTCATTTTAATGTGTCAAAAGTAGTAGCCGTCATTCAAGATGACACACGTGATTAAACCTGATAATTAACTTTCTTACTCCTGTAGGTGGTGCATCGCTTTTTCCAAGTTCTTGTTAAACGCGGACATGCCCGCCGGTCTCAGGTGCCTTCTCCTCAGCCTCCTGGCACCCACTCTGTCCACCCCAATCCGTGTTCCACTCTGCGCCCAGAGGCATCTTTTTAAAACCTACATTGGGTGGTTTCTCCTGCGCTGCTGCCCTGCACCCAGAACCTTCAGTGGCTCCCCATTGTTCTCAGGAGAAAGACGAACCCCCCACCCTAACCCCCCCCCCCCGCAAAATCCTGCCCATGTGCCAATCCCCTCCCCACCGCCTCCTCTCACAGCGCCCTGGGCACAGCCGCATGTCTCACCACTCCGCCTCCCACACACAGCACGCCCACAGCGCCCAAGTGGGCTCAGGTCAACATCTCACCCCCAAGGAGGCAGAGAAAGTGGAGCCTTCCAGGGTGTGTATGGGGGTGGGGGAGTGGGAGGGGTCTTGGCAGAAGTCTCTGGAATGTGGAGTTTAAATCTATAGATGTCAAGGCTTTACCAAAGTTCAGGAAATACTAGATTAGACAATACCAGCCAACAGGGATCCTAGTGACAGAGAAAAGGTGGATACAGCAGCACAACCAGAGTCCCAGGGAGAGACTCAGACCCCCGGGGGGTGGGGGAAGAGTGATCTCAAGCTTACAGTTAAAGAAAACAGAATGACATGGTGAGAAACCTATTCTCTTATAATCCCTCTAATTAAGGAAAGAAGAAAGTCTCAACTGGGTGCTAGGGCATCTGGAGCACCCCCCTAACACTTCCCAAAATCTCGTTTTAGCAAAGGGAGTAGACCTCGAGCTCCTGGCCTTCCGCCCACAATACATTCTAGCTAGAATTCATGTACCAAAAACAACCATTCCTAGTGTTTTTACTCTGTAACGTTCTCTCAATGGCATGTGATATTGGCTTTCTGTGTCGGTAACGATAAAGAGCTTCTCTTTAAGGTAAATGTATTTACGTTTTATGTACAAATAGAAAAATAAATAAAATAAATGTATTTACATGTTTTGTAAGTGAGCCTGAAGGATAACACAAGCACATGATCATCTAGGTGGCATGAAGCGGATGCAACACTTCTGAAGGTGGCGGATGAATTATTTGCATTTAGAAAACACTGTTGACCACCAGATGTACCATCTCAGTGGCCTTGGGAAAGTCACTGAATGCCTCTCTGCGTCTCAGTTCCTCCGTCCGCAAAATGAGAATGACAGTCACTCATCACAAGTTTGTCGCAGAGATTAAGTGGGGATGAACCTCCTAAGTGGAAAGTGGCTTCTGAGTTTAGTTACTGAGAGAGTGTTCTCAAATCTCACTTTAAAATGTAGCCTTGAACTTCACCGTGTTGACTGCTAGAAACCATGCCAGCTGCAGAAAATGGCAAAACCATAAACTCAGGGTAGTTCTTATCACTCAATGCAACCTCTCCCTTCATCAATATGACTTCAGATGTGTCATCCGGGCACAGGCCACCCTCACCCCTCTTTAGTGCTCCCATTTTAGTCTGTGTACCCCTCAGAAGCAGCACGACCTCCAGTGCCCAGCAAAAGCCCGACTAATTAACCTCCACTACAGCAACATTCTCCATTCAGTTCCGCAAAATGCATTTCCAAGGAAATGTATAAGAGCACTCTTTATTCAATGGAATGTTTGAAGGTATCCCAGCTTTGAAGTACATAGAACAGGTCTCAGTTAATGGAGCAGGTCCTATTAACACAAAGCGTTTCAATAATAATAACAATTAAAAAAATAGAAGCTGATATGTTATCGGCAAGGGAGAAAGTGATGTGCGTATAAACACAAAAACAGAGCAAACCTAATTACGAGATTCTTTTTTGCAGCCCGGGGTCAATAACTGTGACAGTAGGAGACCGGGAATAAGGCTGCGTGCAGATGGGTTTTAAGCTCCCTGAGACTAGAAAGCCCCACTTGAAATGCAAACAGATTTCAAGGATATTGTGTTCATCCCCACTGCACCCCACATCCTGAGAAGAAAAGTGTTCATTTCGGAGCAGTGACGTCATCAGGAGAAGGGCGTTAGGAATTGTGTAAACACAACAAAAGGGGATCTGTAGAGGCTTTCCCTCGGGCGGTGTCACCTCTTTGTATAGATGTGTGGGTTTTTCAATTGCTTTCTGTAATGGAAAGATAACACTTGAATGAGAACATGTGTGCACGCACACACACGCACATACCTGCAAAGCTTCTCTTCTTAAGTGGGACCCTAACTTGGGAAGTAAACATTACAGCGACCATTTTCATGACAAGACTTGGTGGTGAATTTCCCCTTAAACTAGAAGACACGGTCTTTCACGCACCTGCACCAGCTGGCATGGAGTAATTGCCAAACAGAGACAGCCCCCCAATTCCTAAGCTGGCACCAGAAAGACAGGTGTTCTGGTGAGATGAGAAACCACCCCAGCAGGGTCCCATCACACCTTTAACCTAAACCCTGACTTTTGAAATATGCTGTCCTCCACACTTCCCAGAAGACACACCGTCAATACCTTAGTTAAGCCCCACTATAGCAACCAATCCATTAAGATGTCATAACAATTTTAGAGGCTTAATGCTAAAACCAAATGGCATATCCTGACCAGCAAAGCGGGGACACTTGAGAATTTCTCACTCCCCTGCTCAGTGAGAGGATTTGCTGTTCATCTTCAAAGCAGCCTAACGGATGGTCTCTTTTTTTCCTTTACAGCAGTGGTCCCAAACATATTGTGAGAATTTCTGCTCAGAGTTGTAGACACCAATTATGCTCATGACTGGGTTTATAGATTTTCAAAGATAATTTTGACTACAGGTGGTTTTGACTAAAGGACTGGCTTTGGAAATGAATCTCCTACTTAAGATTCTGTCCCACTGTAGCGTAAGAGAGGATCTCAGGTTAAAGGACATCAAAACGAGCATCTTCAGGTTCAAAGTCACCATCTTCATCTATCTGTACAGAGTTTCCATCTGTAAAACTGAGGTGGTATTAGATACTGTGTTTCCCCGAAAATAAGACCTAGCCAGACAATCAGCTCTAATGCGTCTTTTGGAGAAAAAAATTAATATAAGACCCGGTCTTATTTTACTATAATATAAGACCGGGTCTATAATATAATGTATAGAATAGAATAGAATAGAATAGAATAGAATAGAATAGAATAGAATAGAATAGATAATACCGGGTCTCATATTAATTTTTGCCCCAAAAGACACATTAGAGCTGATTGTCCAGGTAGGTCTTATTTTCAGGGAAAGAGGCTAGATACCCTTAAGGTTGAAAATGGCAATTCCACAAAATTGAATCTAGCAAGGGGGTCAGGGAAACTGGACGTTTCTTTTTAGATGAAAAAGTTTCTTTTATGAAGAAAAGAAAGATGAAGTTTCTTTTGCACTATTCAGCCCACTGCCACCCTAACTAGATACCTACTGGATTCTATTGTTACGGATGAATCTCCATAACACCAACAGAGACAAAACCTCCAGGTTGCACAACCATTTCTTTGTTCTCAAATCTCAAAAGATTTGGGGGCTAGTTGGATAGTCCTTTCCAATGAGCCTGACCTTCAAGGAAGCTCAAGGTAAGAGATTTACCTCTGCCTGTTCAGTTGTTCACTCAAAAAACACTTACTGAGGAAGTGCTACCATGCCAGGCACTGGTACAAAGGTGGAGATGACCGTCAGCTTGGTAAATAGGCTCCTTACTAATTGAAATCGTTGCCACTGGGGAAAGGCCACCTAAAATTAATTCATTCACAATGGGGACCAAAATTTCACAGTAAACAGTGAAGAATTAAGGATTTTGAGCATTTATCTTGAAACACAATGAAACAAACCAAAAGCTGTCCTCATCAGTTTTCTCTTGTCCATTTGTCACTTAGTCCCATTCTGCCAGTGGTCCCTTCCATCAACTTCATGAAATTTTATCTCTTATGCATGATTTGTGGTTTCACTTGGCAATCAATGTATATGTTGTGAAAATTACCGTGAAGGACAGGGATGGGTACTAATGGTAAGGATTTTGAGAGGAAGACAGGGAGAGAGTGAGAAAGGGAAAGAGAAGGGGGGAGAGAGAGAGAAAGAGGGAGGGAGAAAAGGGGAGGGAGGGGGAGAGAGAGAGAGAGAGAGAGAGAGAGAGAGAGAGAGAGAGAGAGAGAGACTGACTAAATTCATCAGTAATTTATTAGGGAAGGACCTAGCCCATGACAATCATTATCTCTCCAGTCAACCACTGATTGGGGTGTCTCAGAAAGAAAGTTTGGATTATAAGGGTCTTCCCTCAAGTAGATGTTCGCTCTCCTTGGCATATTCACTGCCCGGATACCTAAGAACCTGCTTTTATGAATCCCTTCAATGAGGCAGCTTGAGCGTCTGAGATTAAATCCACCTAACTCCATACCTCAACCCTGATCCTAAAGGGAACGTGGGGGAGGAAGGATGTCCTTTGAAATACTGACACCCCTGCCCATCCAGTCACTTTTATCCTGGGGTGTCTAATACTAAATCAACTCTATTAGACATCTGTAAAGAAATTTCCAGCTTCCCCACCCGCTTGCCAGAAACTTAGCTGGGATGGACCATTGAATTTAGGTTTAAAAAAATGGACTCAGTTCTCAGGAGAGCCTCAAAAACTCCAATCACTATAAAAATCTTATAATTTAGGTCTTTATCTTTCATAACTCCTCTGGCCTTCTGCTTACAGATGACTTCACTGCCAAGCCATCTGTTAATTCAAATGATTAGTTCCAAGCTATCAGAATAGTTTAAAAGAGAGGGAAATTAAGCATCCTTTTAAAAAATGTTTTTCAATAACATCCTCTCTCTCTCTCTCATCCTCATCAATTATTGACAGGAAGATTCTCCAAAAATAAAGAAGACAATCATTTACATCTTATTTCAGCCCCTGGACACAAGTATTCCTGACTACTTATTTTTAAATGTTTTACTGATTCTAGTCAGCCTATAAAGATCAGGGCCAAAGGTTTTCTCTACTTTTTAATCGGAAAATCTGCCCCCCCAGATCATTATCAATTTTTTTGTTGGATTTCAAGTTCCCCCAAATCATAGCCCCTCAGGTCACCCAAAACAGATCACCCTACATTACCCTGCCAGAGAAAACAGGTCCACCCCCCAGAAAATATACATCCTTGCATTCACTCACAAGCATACTCATGCACACACACACACGCACACACAGTAAGGTCAGCTCCCTCACTGAGAAGACAGCTCTGATCTCTCCACCCAGGACCTGCCAGGTCAAAGGAGACAAGAAAGTTGTTTGTAAACGGTGGACACCAAGGCCCATCTTTCAGTTCCTTTGAAGTTACAGCACTTTGTCTTCAAACACCCAACGCTCTCGGAGGGCCTGTCACTCCACTATGAAATATTGGTATTGGCAAGCGGTGGTACTCACATCCCCAAACCCTTTGATTTCCAGGCGGCACTGATTTTAATGCACTCTACCACCCTCCAATGAGATGGTATCCATCATGATCCATCCAGCCCGGCTTGCTGGTTTACCAACCAGCCATCGCTGTTCCCCTGACACTTCAATAAGGAGCAGGGGGTGATTAATATTCTCCGGGCCAGTGCTCAGACCACACCCAGCTGTCTCACAGCTGCCCTTTGGGGATCTCCTTCGTGTTCTTCCTAACTGCAGGGGAGAGAGCCCTTTGAAAATGGGCACCGGTGACCCAGGCCTCTGGCTCAACTGGCTGCTCAAATAATAAACATGAAAGTACAGACATATGTCACCATTCGAGGCTATTGCTGTGACATTGTCACCGACACTGGGGGCCTACATTCCCAGGGAGAATTTGAACTATGGATAGCCTCTTATTTCTTGGCTCCACATTCAGATTTTGTTTCTGACTTTTTTTTCTCTTCTCTGTCCAGGTAGGGTTTTATCCACTATTCAGGGGCACCCCCAGTTTGGGGTGCCACTTAGGATTTTGGTATGACAGCCAAAATGAGATTTTGGTATGACAAGCCAAAGTGAGAAAAGAAGTGCACAGAAGTGAGATTTCTCCCAACATGGAGGGAGTCAGAAGATGTCCACTGTTGTTAGTCTATGTGGGAGGGAGCAGGACGACTCCCTGAGGCTGAGAGAAGCTTTTAAGGGGAAGAAGGGGTGAAAAGGACAATGAAATGCAGAGGCTTTCCAAATGGTCTCTCTGATCCCCCTGGACCCCCCACGGTCACCATGAGCACACCTGGCACAAGTGCAGATTAGGAAGAGGCACCCACTTCTATTGGAGAGTGTGTGGAAAGGCGCCCCCTGTGGGATGAGGGGAGAAGAGCCGGGGCTCTTTGCTTTGGGCTGACCCAGCCCCGTAGCCAAGGCGCAAGGCCAGACAAATTGGGTGGTGGCTGGCTTTCAGCCCCTATTGGCACAAATCCACACAGCCACACCGGAGGCCCTGACCATCCGCTGTGCAGCCTGCCACTGGGCCTTCTTCCTAAGGAGAACCTAGTGAGTCCCACAGCCCAACGCACCCGTCTTAGGATTGAGGCTACCTGTAACCACTTGGACAGCGCTTCCCCTGAGTGTGGGACATGCGCTGCTGGTGGTGATTCCGTCTTAATGATTTCATGTTGATTTAGGTTTCAAATAGAACTCTCTTATAGTAAGAACACAGACGGTGTGTATCGTGTACACTGAATATCCATGTGTGCCACTGTCTTTTCCACATAGAAACGCATTTTAAGGTCACTTCTGTTGGTTTGGGGATAGGAGAAAATTTGTGAAAGTGGTGTAGTGGTTGAATCGTGGCCCCCCAAACATATATGTCCAAGTCCTAAACCACAGAACCGGAGACTGTGACCGTACTTGGAAAAGGGGTCTTTGCAGATGTAATTAAATTAAAAATCTCAAGATAAGATGCTCCTGGATTTAGGATGGGCTCTGAATCCCATGGTGAGTGTCCTTCTAAGGGAAGGACAGAGAGAGCTCTGACCCCCAGAAGCACAGGGGAGAAGGCCACGAGAAGACGGAAGCAGTAGATGGAGAGACGCTGCCACAAGCCAAGGAAGCCTGGGGCCGGCAGAAGCTGGAAGAGGCAGGAAGGACCCTCTCTTGGAGCTTTGGGGGAAGCAGGAGACTCCTGAACCCCAGAACCATAAGAAACGCGCTTTTTGTTATATTAAGCCACCGCGTTTCTGGCAATTTCTTCAGCAGCCCTTGGAAACTAGTACCGATGGTACCCAATGGAAACAGAGACTTGAATGGCTTCCTGGGTCTTCCATGCGGCCCAGCACACACCAGCCCACCTGGACTCAATGTGCCTTCCCCAGGTCCCCCGTTCTCGCCCCTGAGCATTTCCTCACCACTCCCTAGTACAGAAAGCCTCTGTTCTATTCCCTCTACATCCGAATTTCCAGAAGAAGTCCTATAGCTCCCCAGAAAACACCCCCGTTGGGTTCCGCCCTTAACACTGACCTCATCCTCCACTAAACAACGGAGACCCTTATGACCGCATGCCCCACACTCATTGGCACGCAGCATGTGCCAATGTGATACATGCATGCTTGTTATGCTCAGTAGATAATAACAGCCAACACTTATCTGCCTTACAGTCTGCAGAGCCCTTGCCACACACAGTAGCTCACTTGGTCTTCACGCAGAGGCAGAGTGGGTGAGACCCACATCAACAGCCCAGCTGTACAGACAGACAGTTCCAAGCAGGAAGCTAACAGACCCACCCCTGCCATTCCCCACGCGATGCCAGCAAAGGGAGGCTGTCTTCACCCTGCTCCACGTTTATCGACAGCAGAGCTTTTCTTTCTCACGCCTTCAGTGCGTAGCATGGAGCTCAGGGATTTAAACATGGAGGCTGAGGTGAGTTTCCGGGGGCCGCTGGACTCAACTCTCTTTCAGGTGCTGGGAAGAGAGCTGGTGAGAAAGCTCTGACATCTGGGACAACTGGCAGAGTTCTGGTGGTTTCTATTAGAAGGGGTGCTATCACCCCAGCACACCCCACTGGGCAATTCCATTGGTTGTATCTATTTGAGAAGGAGGAAACTGATGAGGTTGACGACGAGGGCCACAGAAAACGAAGAAAGGGCAAAGCTGGGCTCCTCGGTTGTGTTTGTGCCTTACCCCCACCTCACCTCATCCCGGCCTCTCCCACGCCATCTGAACCCTCCACGTTCCACAGAGACGATACTTTCCTTCCACAATTGGCCATGCAGTTGAGCAAATACCTATCTTGATTTAAATTCTCACTGAGAAACAAGACTAGTCCTGTCCTTGCCCACTGAAAAGGGCTTTGGGGGCAAAGGGTTGGGAGTGGAGGGGGAGCACAAAAGCGCCATCTGCCTGTAGGGGGCACTGGAGCTACACAAAGATAGAGGAGGAGTTGTGAGCCAACTGTCGTCTGGGACCAAAACCTCAGACATCAGACAGAGCCCAGGGTCAGCCCTTGAGCCAAACAGACAACAATTAGCCACAAAAGGATGGTAATTCAGTCACTGCTGGCCAGATGGGACCCTGCAGCCTTTTCACAGATGGTCTTCATTTTCCCCAGTCAACACCCTGCAAGCAAGGCTAAGATTGGGCTCATTACTGCTGGAGAGAGGGGAGAAAGAGGGGAAATTGAGGTCCAGAGAAGTTAAGCAATTTGTGCTGGTTGCCCAGTGATTAGAACTGAAAATAGCCCGTGTTCCAGGAAGCCGTCTCCATTACTCCATCCTTTATGTATTTCCGAGCATGATGAAGAGTGCACCTCTTACCGCTTCACATGTAAGCAATGTTCCCTGCAGCTCCCACACATAATAACTACTTATATCTCTATTTCACGTGGACTCTCAAGCCCATCCACTGACCTATTTTAGCCTTGCAATGGCCCTGTGGAAAGAATCAACTGAACTTTCTTTTTAAAGATGGGAGGAGGGGCTGGGCACCAAGACTTCCGGTTGCTGGGAATTCGTAGCACACATTGCCAGTACTCAAGGAGGTTGTTGACTTCTCAATATTAGATTCTCAACCAGTCTCACTGGGGATTCTCACCCAGTACCCTGTCCACTAGTTTAGGGTCCTGTTGACTGACCCACAGATGTCACACTTTTGTCATCATCTCACAGGCATCTGTCCCCGCTGCTAAACTTCAGGCTCTTGAGAGCATAGATGGCTATCTCCTGCTCATCCTGCAGCCTGGTACCTGTTCAGACGCAGTTTGGATTCACCTCCAAGGAAACGGTTACCTGTCATGTCTGAAGAAGACTGCCCAAGAGTCCTGCATGGGTCCAGCCCCTTGAGTGGGGGAGGGTGACTGTCTTTTCTCAGCACCCGGAGTGGCTTGCGCAGTCTATCTGCTTTCATATGAACACGACACTGCAAGAAATTCCCTCTGTACCTGTGGGACAGAGAAGTACATGGATAGTGACCAGTCTTGAGAGCATGTTCCCAGAAGTTAATACACACAAAATTCCAAAAAGGTGATGCTCAAACAATAAAACCCAAGCCCCTGTGGGGGAGGAAGGGGCTTGGGAGAACACAGGCTCGAAGTAGTTTGTCAGCTCTTAGAAACACCTTATCCCTTCTATCCTGGTTTTCCTTCCATGACATGGGGATGATACAGGACCTAACTCATGAGGTTGTGGTAGGGACTTAATGAGGTAGTGCTTATAAAACGCTTCCCATAATGCTTAGCACATAGCAAGAACTTACTAAAGGTTAGTTGCTATACCTAAATACTGAACCCTATGGTCTTACACTTACTAAACAGACATCTGATAGAGCATTCTGCAATGACAGAAATGCTCTATAATCTGCATTGACCAAGGTAGTAGCCACTAACCACTAAACTATTGAGCATTGAAATGTAGCTAGTGTGTCTGAGGAACTGAGTTTTACATTTTATTTCATTTTAATGGACTCAAATAGCCACACGCGGCTAACGGCTAATGCACCGGGCAGTGCAGGTCTAAAGGGTCTCCTTTGAAAAGATGGGCATCACAGACCATGCAGTGAAGCCTTTCTAGATGATCTGGTCTAATCTCCAAAACAAATTATTCACATCCCAGTGGGAGGGCATAACAACAGCAGAAAAAGAAAATTCTAGAGCTCTTATTTATAGTTAATTATTTTTATATAGACTCTCTTATGTCTATCATCGCATGCCCTTTATAATGTACATAATACATTGTTGGAGTAGAACACATGTATCATTTGTAAATGAACAATTATGCATGTGTTAGGGTACAGGCTCAAAACTGTTTACTACCAGTAGTAGGGATGTGCAAGAAACCACAGATCAGCAAGCTAGTCTAGCGCCCCCATGTTGCAGGTGACAGAACTGAGACCCCAAGCAGCTGTGATGTGCCCTGAGACACAGGCAGACCAGTTGGTCAGGTGGGAGCTAGGCTCTGACCCAGGGCTCTGTACCATTTTGTAGAGGTCACCATCAGTGGTCAGCTCTTTGAAAGCATCTTTGCTCTGCTTCTAGCTGCCTGGTCAAGCCACAAAGACTCCCTTCTCTTTATAAACCTCAGTTCACAAGAATTCTATTCCCATGACGCTCTTTCAAACCACCTGGCTGAGGAGGAAGGTGAGGCAACCCACTTGGCCATTTTCCTGTCTCATTTGTCTGAGCTGCCGACATCCAGCCGCAGTCCCATGATCACCAGGGCTGCTCGCAGAATTTTAATTAAGTTCTGCAGTATGAATGCAGTATCCTCTCGGGTGCTGATTTTTACAGCACCAACAATGAGAAAGTGACTTTTTGTTCATTTTTTCTGGTGTTTGGGAGGGGTTCCACGTACAAGATAATGTTGCCTCCCTGGCCTTGAACAGGAGCTGTCATTCCCCAGGGGTGCCTGCCTTGTTTTTTGAAGCAGTCCATCACTGCTTGTCAAGACCACAGGTTCCTGAAAGAGCAATCTGAGCTGGGGTGGAAAGTAACAGGGCTGCTGTTTCGATAATCACAAGCCCTGAACCAGTCGGGGCTCCTGCTGGACTGGGGCGGAGAGTGATTTCAAACTGCAGAAACAAAGGGAGGAAGGAAGGTGGGGGGGTCACAGGGAGAATTCTTCTATGTGCTGTGGGTCACCTTTGCCCCCAAGTCCGTGGGTGACTGCCACACGCTTGCAGGTGTTAAGAATGGCACAGTTTGAACTGCAGGGAGGTTTTGCTTTTGGAAAATATCCAAGCAAGGCACTCCACTCAATGAAAATAACTGGGAGCCTGCTGGGAGAGTCCTGGCCCCTGAATTCAGGTCTCATTAAGGTGGAATTTCAACCCTTTGGACCTTGCGGGGAGAACCCAAGTGGATCTTGGCATTGTCTTCAAAGTAATATTTTGTTAAGTCCTGGGCAGGGTCTGTTTCTTTCTCTCCTGGGTTCTCCCAGGACATTCCACGTGCCGCCCCTCATGGAGCAGGATCACCCTGGGGATGAACAGCCAGGGTGACACAGTGGCGCAGGTTCCCCCATCACCAGTCACGCCAGGCCTCCTGCCGCTTAGCGGACCCCGTGACTGCCTCTCACCTTCACCAGGCTGCACATCCACACCCCGTTGCTGGAGTGTTGACTACTACTGGTCCACACTTAGCCCCTCTCTAGACGATTGCCCTTGGTAGATGGGTGCCATCTTGCCTGGAGAGACCTGGGGGAGTTTGCACACATGCACCCCTCTCAGGAAAGACCATTAGCCATTGACTGACTGTCATGGGATATGACAGCCCAGTCCCTTTGCTTCTAAGTAGGACAGTCTCTGGTGCATTTCACACTCCAGAACTCCCCATGGGATCAGGCAGGACTGGATAGCCAACACCAAATCTTTGCTTAGCTCTTCCCTTGCCCTGGTCTGCTTCCTTCACTCCCTTACAAGCCTCCTGAGAGTCGGCCCTCCATAAGTTACTTGGCCAAGAATCGCCACCTCAGGCTTTATTTCCGGTGAGCCCAACCGCAGACGCATGATTTGACTGTCTTCCCCTCCTTCCCTTCTCCTCACTCCCATTTACCTACTTCCCTCAGAGATATTCACTTGGGTATGTTTGATAAACACCCTTCAATATGCACACATCCTGATAAATATGTAGTGTCACTTTTGTGCATGACATTGAACCACAGAGCCGTTCTTTTCCTTACTTTATTTCTACTCGAGGTCATGTTTATGAGATCAATCTAGATTTCTGTATTTCTGTCTAATTTGCTGCTTTTAGCTGGCCTGTATAGTGGTTTACTTTTTTTTAATAAGCTGCCATTTAAAGTCCCGATTTTAAATCCAACTCCTAGGCTCAGCATACCCTCTGCTCTCTTGGTCTCTCTCTGTCAGTCTTCCTTTAAGAGCATAGGTTATTGACACTGCTGTAAGATCAGTGTGACATCTTTGTTTGTAGCCCTCATAGAAAACCTGTCAGAAAAAAGTCTTCTTACCCCACATTCAGCTCCAGCAGGGACAATGACAGCTGGTTGGCCAAAGTCAAGAGCTCAGGAGACACTAGTATTGGCTGGAGTGCAGTAGGACATTCATAAAAGGAGGCAGGGGAGGTTTTTGTCATGTATCTTGATGCTGCCTGAAAACCACTGACCACCCTGCCTCCTCCAACCCCACCCTGTCCCCTTCTCCAAGGAGAGTCTTACAGGTTTACACACCTACCGCACACATGCTCATCCTGGGGAAAGAACATGTGGCCTGTCATATTATTCCTCTCTTGAGCCCATAGAAGGAAATAACAAAGCAAAGAGAAGTGAAGTGGAGGTATGGTAGACCCTTTGTGTCCCACTAAGCAGAATCTGGGACCATGGTCAAAGCTTCTGGTGTCATGGGGAATGTGACAAAGTATCTCAACCATGTGTAGTGGTGGCCATCACTTCTCTAGGGATGGCTGTGTTTCCAACTCACTTCAGAGACTGAGCTCTCCTTACTGACAGTGTAATCTCACTGAACAAGTAAATTGTGCCATGGCTAAAGTGAGTAGACACACGCCTCAGACAGACAAACATCTACTCCGTAAGGAAAAACACCGTCAGTTAAGAGCATTACATTTTCAGTGCCCAGGCTTTTCTCTTTTGCTCCCCCTCAATGATTCATGTGTAATTTAGGCTTCACAGAGCACCTTTCTCCCATATAACCTCCCATCTCCTCCTCGTTCATTCGGATTCGCTGGGGACTTCACAGCTCATTGTTCCGTTTGTCAGAAGCTTCCTAGAACAAGTCTCTGGGTGTTTCATGCTTCATATGGCACTGTACACAGTTACAAATTAATCAATAGAATCCAATTCCATGGTCCAGTGCTTGCTTTAGACATGGCAGAGACGTATTCTGCGAGCTCTCTGAATCCTACGCCTCTAGTTAATGTCAGGGCAATTAGGCATCCAAGTATGAATTTCTACATTTTTTCCATTTCCACTCTGAAAATGGATCCTGCATTTTCTCATCCTCTCCTTTGACTCATGTACTTTCATTAATGAAAACAGCCATTTTCATTACAGTGTGATATTTGGAGTTAACAACAAACAAAGAGACGGATGAAATGGAATGGAGGGCCCTAAAAAAACTCCAAGTATGAGGGGAAAGTTAAAATACAGCAAATAAGTGAGAAAAAAAAGTGATTAATCCAGGAGTCTGCATCCTTTTTGTATAAGTGTCCAGATAGTAAATATTTTCAACTTTGCAGGCCGCGTACAACCTTTGCCAGATATTCTGTGTGTGTGTGTGTGTGTGTGTGTGTGTGTGTGTGTGTGTGTGTATCCTTTTAAAAATGTAAAAACCATGTCTAGTTCACAAGGGCATTCAAACACAGGTCAAAAGCCAAATTTGACCCATGGTCCATAGTTTTCAATATGGACAAATATTAGTTTTTCCTTACATTATACTGGGTATGCCAAAAAAAAATGTATACACATTTTAAGAGATGCTATCTGTGTATTACTTTTCAAAGTTGAATTAAATTATGGTAGCACTGTATAGTATGACAGTCAATGAAAAGATGGTGTTAATCAAATGAGTGCTATCGTCACCATGCGACAGGCAAGACAGTCAGAGAAAATGGTGGAAGCCTGGTTGTTATTCAAGGAGCACAAGACCATTTTGAAGTGGTATTTGAAATTCGAGAACGTTGTGGAAGTACAACGACAATGGAGTCGTGAGTATGCAACAGAACCTCCAACGTATATGCCTAACAATTGCACACATTCGTGGTAAGTTGGAGACACATGATGCTGCGTGTGACGTGCACAAGGGAAAATCTGGAGGCCTCACACAGCAACAAGTTTTGCTGTTTCTGCTGAGGTGTTGGAACAGTTTACATGCTTGCCACAGAAGTCTACCAAACAATGTTCGCCACAATCAATAGGGTCTGGGCACTGGCGGTAACCACTTTGAGCACTTCTTGTAATTGCAGAGGTCAAACGTGACTTGTATTTGTCTTTTGTTATTGGTCTATATTGAGTATTACAATTGTAGTACAGTTTTTTCCCTTCTTAAAATGTGTATACATTTTTTTGGCACCTCTGTACATTACAGAATATATTTTTGTATTTGTGACACTGGGAGCTTGAAAATAAGAAAAGATTTCTTAAACAAGACCTAAAAGTAACAATTATAACTGAAAAGTTAGCTCTATTTCACTACATCAAAATTATAACTTCTTGATGACAAGAGAATCATAAACAAGGTTACGAAATAACAAGTCCATTTCAGACAGTACTATGGACTCATTACTCTGATTGACTACCACCATATTCACCCTTATACTAAAAACAACTAAAAATGCAGATTAAAATATTAAAATGTTTAAAACTTATATTGCAACATATTGGTGTTAAGGTTAAAAAGTAAGATACATTTAAAAGTCCAAATCCAAGTGAAAACTGAAACCTGAAAAGGTAAGAAAGCTTTCATTTTGAGGGTATTTGCAAAGCCAAGTGAACTTGGTTTTCCATTTTCATGGTCTGCTGTAGTGCGGGGTACAGAATTCAAACCTAGAATCAATTCTAGGTGAGAGTCAAAGGGAAGAGCCAACTCTAGTCCTGCATAAAGCTGAGACCTCAGAGGATCATATCTCAATATGTGGGTGAATTAAAAATAACGCACCCTACCCCTACCATCTGTCCAGGAGACTTAAAAAAATCCAATCTTTTCACTGAGTGAAAGGGATAAAAGTCTCTCTTGTTAATTTCATAACAATGAGACAGTCTTCTCATGAGTTTGCAATCTGAATTCACGCTACAGAGTGACATGAAGAAATCTAAAACTAAGAATTTTACTTAAAGTGGTACCCAGTGGGTGCCTCCAGGCACCTAGCAGAAGCAAAAACAAATCATTCCTGAAGAAACTCACATCCAACCCAAGTCTCAAAGTTCCAAAAATCGTAGCTCACTGTGAAAAATCTGAAAACAAACATGGCCACAAGTCACCATTATTGCGAGCTAGTACATAAAACAAGTCAAACATGCCAAGACTTCCTATGTTGGCATTATCAGATGCAAAATATTAAGTGTGTCCTTGAAAAAGATGGAAAATAAGAGTAAAGATGAAAGAAACAGAAAAAACAATCCTAAAATCCAAAGGGAACCACAAGAGATTTCAAATAACCAAAGCAACCTTGAACAAGACAATTGAAGCAGACAGCATCACACCTCCTGTTTCAAAATCTATTACAAGGCTATAGTAATAAAAAATAGTATGGTACTGGCAGAAAAACAGAACTATGGACCAATAGAACAGCATAGAGTGCCCAGAAATAAACCCACCTTTTACTGTAAACTGACCTTCAAGAGGGGGTCAAGAATACACAATGGGAAAGGACAGCCTCTTCAATAAATGGTGCTGGAACAGCTGGATCTCCACATGCAAAACAATGAAATTGGACCCTTACCTCACACCATACACAAAAAACCAACTCAGAATGAATTAAAGACTTAAACGTAAGACCTGAAATTGTAAAACTCTGAGAAGGAAACAGGGGAAAGCTTCTGGATATTGGCCTTGGCAATGATATCTTGGATATGACACCAAAAGCACAGATCACAAAAACAAAAATGAACAAGTGGGACTACATTAAACTAAAAGGCTCCTGCAGAGAAAAGACAAAAATCAACAAATGAAAAGACATTTACAGAATGGGAGAAAATATTTGCAAACCATATATCTGATAAAAGGTTAATATCCAAAACATATAAGGAACTCATATAACTCAAAAACAAACAAACAAACAAAAATAACCCAATTTTTTTAAATGGGCAAAAGACCTAAATAGACATTTCTCCATAGAGGATATACACATGGCCAACAGATATTTGAAAAAGTGCTCAACATCACTAATCATAGGGAAATGCAGATCAAACCCACAATGAAATATCACCTCATACCTGTTAGGATGGCTATTACCAAAAAAAAAGTGTTGGCAAGAATGTGGGAAAAAGGGAATCCTGCACTCTGTTGATGGGAATATAAATTGGTACATTCAATATGAAACAATGTGGAAAACAGTATGGAGGTTCCTCAAAATGTTAAAAAATAGAACGACCATATCACCTGGCAATCCCACTTATGGGTATATACCAAAACAAATTAAAATCAGGATCTCGAAAAGATATCTGTATACCCACATTCCTTGCAGCATGATTTAGAATAGCCAAGATATGGAAAACTACCCAAATGTCTATTAACAAAAGAATGAATAAAGAAAATGTGGCATATACGTACAATGGAATACTACTCAGCCTTAAAAAAGAAAATATTGCCATTTGCTACAACATGGATGAAGTTGAAAGACATTATGCTAAATGAAATAAGCCAGGTACAGAAGAACAAATACTACATGGTCCCACTTATATCAGGAATCTAACATAGTCAAACTCATAAAAATAGAGAGTAGAATGGTGGTTACCAGGGCCTGGAGAGAAGGGGAATAAAGGAGGTGTTGATCAAAGGGTACAAAATTTCACTTATGCAAAAATGAATTAATCCCAGAGATCAACAGTTAACAACACTGCACTGTATACTTAAAATTTTAAGCGGGTAGATCTGATGTCAAATATTCTTATCAAAAAAAAAGGAGGAAAGAAAATTCTAAAGATGACAGATAAGTTTAGGATAGTGTATGTGGTGATGCCATGTTCCCCGAAAATAAGACCTAGCCAGACAATCAGCTCTAATGCATCTTTTGGAGCAAAAATTAATATAAGACCCAGTCTTATTTTATTATAAGACCTGGTCTTAGTTTACTATACTATAAGACTCGGTATAATATAATATAATATAATATAATATAATATAATATAATATAATGTAATATAATATAATATAATTGATATAATATAATACAATATAATACCGGGTCTTACATTAATTTTTGCTCCAAAAGATGCATTAGAGCTGACTGTCCAGCTAGGTCTTTTTTTCAGGGTAACACAGTAGATGTACACTTATCTTCAAACTCATCGAGATGTATATGTTAAATATGTACAGCTTTTATGTAAGTCAATCATAACTCAATAAACAAAGAGAAAAGAAAAATAAAGAGCAAGAGACTATAAAAACAACCAAGCATATCTGAAAATAGTTAAATGGAACCTTTTGGAAATAAAACATTATCTACATTAACAATTAAATGTAAAATTCAACAGATCAATAAAAGCAGGAAAGGTGGGGCAATTCAGAGGCCATTGCAATAGTCCAGGGACTTTTTCCAACCAAGATGGTGTAACAGTAACAAGAGTTACCCTCTCAAGTAAAAATTAAAAAACTGGACAGTGTATTAAGCAATGAAAGCAGTGATTCCTGAGAGAAGAGAAACAAATGAGGTAAGCCTTGGGATTGCCTCAACTTAATGGCAGAGAAATTTTCCAGATCCAGTACCATTTGTTGAAAAGACTATACTTGCTCTACTAAATTTCCTTTGAACCTTTGTCAAAAATCAATTGGCCATATACATGTGGCCTATTTCTGTATTCTTTTTTCTGTTTCATTGATCTATTTGTCCATTTTGATGCAAATACCACACTGTCTTGAATACTTAGTTTTACAGTAAGTCTTCAAGTCATGTGGTGTAATCAAGACAGTGCAGTATTTGCACCAGAACAAAGAGATGAACAAATGGTGCTGGAACAATTAGATATTCACATGCAAAAATAAAAACTTTGATTTATATGTCACAACATATACAAAAATTAAGCAAAAATGAATCATAGGCCTGAATGTTAAACCCAAAAGTATAAAACTTTAGAAGAAAATTTACAAGAAAAATATTTGTAGCTGTGAGTTTAGGCAAAGATTTTTTTCAGTTACGACACCAAAAACACAATCCAAAGAAATCAATGAAAATTAGACTTCATTAAAATTAAAACCACTTACTTATTATAAGACACCATTAAGAGAATAAAAAGACAAAGTAGAGACTGGAAGAAAATATTTTCATATCATATATCTGATAAAGGACTTATAACCAGAATATATAAAGAGCTCTTCAAACTCAATAATAAAAAAAAAAACGACTCCTCCAAGATGGCAGAGTATACAAATACTATGCCTGTTTCCTTCCATGAACACATTAAAATTACAACTAAATTGTAGAACAATCAACCTAGAGAACCATCTGAAGTCCAGCTGAACAGAAACTTTATAACTAAGGATATAAAGAAGCCACATTGAGACTGGTATGAGTGCAGAGACACAGAACAGGCCCCAAACCTCTGTGTGGCAATTGAGAATCAGGAGGGCTATCTTGGCAACAGTTTCTCCCCAGAGGAGCAAGACCCCAGCTTCACACCAGCCTCCCCAGCCCAGAGTACCAGTGCTGGGAAGAGGAGCCCCCACAACATCTGGCTGTGAGAAACAGTGGGGATTCGAATCATTCGAGTGAGATGGAAGGCTGCAGGAAACCCACACATCCTCTTAAACGGCCCCGTGCACACACTCTCTTGCTTGCAAACACTCACTCTGGGCTCTGGTGCAGGGATGGTGACTCGGGGCATTGGAGGCATACGGGGGTGGGGGATGGGTTGCAGACTGAGGTATATGGTTTCAAGGCAAGGACTGGAAGACAGTCACCACTTTTCCTGTGAGGAGAACTTCTCCCATGCAGCTGGCAGGCTGACAGCATCTTTCCTGTGTTGAACCCGCTCCCCGCGCTTATGGACAAATCTGAATCTGATTGGTCTGGTGAGCTCCAATCGCTCCACCCTGCTGACTCACTAGGACCCCACCCCACCCAATTCCCTCAATGCTGGAGGCCCTTTCTGCATGAGCAGCCAGCCCCGCCCACATTGCATTCTTTCTTGGAAAACCATCAGAGTCCATAGGCTCCAGCTGGGTGGCAACTGGCCTCAGTGAGCTCTGAGATTTTTGCTGAGTAGCGCCAGGCTCAGCACTGACACCAAACCATAGTCTACATTAACCTAGTGACCACTAATTCTTCCCACTCTAGTGACTCCCTGAAACCCTTCCTCACCCAACTCGCATACTGCACGAGGCTTTATCAGTGGCTTAATCTTAAGGGAGCTGGCAGGTAGCAACCAGCCTTGGAGTGTCCTGGCTTTTTGCAGAGCTATTTGTGGCAGCCATCCTTGATTCGCAGCATGGCCTCTCCACATGCCTCCAACTTTAGCCAGCAAACAACTGTGAATCACTTGTAGCTCCTACCAGGTAGTCTCCAGCCAGTCAGAGGCAGTGGGTGACCTGGGCCTGCACTGGAGCCCCTCCCAAGAGGCCTCAGAACCAACATACTTGGAGGTTGGCTTCAGACCATAGCAGAGAACTTCCCAATTAGCCCACAAGCAGCACACACAAAGGACGGTCTTAACAGGCACCAGAGCCCACTGGAGCAAATCCCACTCAGTAGGGTCAGCCCCCCACACAGCAGCCCATAAGCTGTGGATGTGGCCAAACCCAAACACTACTTCAGGGGGACATGTGCATCCATATGTTCATTGCAGCATTGTTTACAATGGCCAAGATGTGGAGGCAGCCTGGGTGTCCATCGATGGATGAATGGATAAAAAAGAGGTGGTACATATGGAATATTGCTCAACCAGGGAAGGGAATGGTTTTTTGCCATCTGCAAAGGCATGGATGGACACGGAGGGTGTTGTGGAGTATGTCAGACAGAAAAAGACAGATGCAATGTGATTTTGCTTATATATGAAATCTAAAGAACAAAATAAACAAACAAACAAAAACAGAAACAAACTCATAGATACAGAAAACATTTTGATGGTTGCCAGATGGGAGGGGTGTTGAGGGTGTATGTGTAAAAAGGGAAAGGGATTAAGAAATACAAATTAGTTGTAACAAAGTAGTCATAGGGACATAGGGTACAGCATAAAGAATACAGTCAATAATATTATAATAACTATGTATGGTGTCAGATGGGTACTAGATTTGTTGGGGTGATAGATGGGAGGGGTTTGGAAAGCAGGGTGAAAAAGGTGAAGTGATTAAGGAGTACAAATTGGTAGTTACAAAATAATCAGGGGGATGTGAAGTAAAGCATAGGGAATATAGTCAATGATATGGTAATAACTATGTATAGTGCCAAGTGGGTACTAGACTAGTCCAGGGTGTCACTTCTTAAATTATATAAATGTGTAACCATTATACTGTACCATTAAACCACAACTGAAACTAACATAAAATAATACTGAATGTCAAATGTAATTGATAAATTAAAAAGGGGATTAAGGTGTCCAAATTTCCAGGTATAAAACAAATAAGTCATGGGGATGTACTGTACAACATAGGGAATATAGTCAGTAATATTGTGATAACTTGGTATGGTGTCAGATGGTGGCTGGACTTATCATGGTGATCACTTCTTTAGTTATATAAATGTTGAATAACTGTAATATCCCCCTGAAAGTAATATAATATTGTATGTTAGCTATATTTTTAATTAAAAAATCATTTAAAAAAGAAAGAAAGCACCTGTGCCCTTAAAAAAAAAATGCATCTTATTTTGGGTAACAGAGGAAGAAATCATAGTTCGGATAGATTCTGGAAAAGCAAATAAAGATGGTAATAGACATCTTTATGGGACCACTTTGCCTATGCCACTTCTGGTGTTAAAGCACCTCACATACGTCATTTCATTTAATCTCTACAACAACATGGTTAGGCGGTTATTAGTAAATCATTTTACAGATGTGGAAATGGAAGCTTAGTGAGGTCTAGTAACATGAGGAAAGTGACTCAACTAAGTGACAGAATCAGGATCTAAATCTGACTCTGAAACCTCTTCTCTTAACTACCATGTCACTGTAGAAGAGATGGGTGAGGGGGCCTGACTGCCCCGTACTGATAGGACATTTGCTTAGATTTTGGAAAAACAGCTTTTCATGGCCTGTCATTGATCCCATTTCTCATACACCATATTTCCATCTTATTATGTACCTGCAATTTCAAAACTTCACGAAGAATTGTGGGGGCAGGGGGAGAAAAATAATTCCCAAGATAGTAAGCAAGCTAGAAATGGTTAAGTTACATCATGCCAAGGTCCGTAGCAAAGTAAGAAATCAAATTAAAAAAAATACATATTTCTAAAAGAAATAAAAAGAAGAAATAAAATAAACAACCTATCTTTTTTAATGGGCAAAAGATTTGAACAGATAGTTCCGCAAAGAAGATACAGGAGTGACAAACAAACACATAAAAAGATTCTCAGTACCATCAGTTACCAGGTAAATGCAAATTCAAACTATAAGCTACCACTACACACCTATTAGAATGACTGAAATGAAAAACAATGGCCACACCAAATGTTGGCAAGGATATGGAGAAACTAGAACTCTCGCACACTGCTAGTGGAAATGTAAAATGACACAACCACTTTGGAAAATCGTTTAGCAGCTTCTTAAATTTTTAATTATGCATCAACCATGTGATCCAGCCATTCTACTCTTAGATGTTTACCCAAGAGAATTTAAAGCATGTAACCATACCAACCAAGGCTTATAGATAAATATTTCTAGTTTTTATTTGTAATAGACCCAACCTGAAACAAACCAAAAGTCTACCAAGTGAATATAAAAAAAAAAAATTGTGACATATCCATCCTAATTGGCAATAAAAAGGATATAATTTTTCATACACACAACAACATGGATAAACCTCAAAATAGTCTGCTGAGTGAAAAAAGCAGCCAAGCCAAAATAAATAAACAAACAAATAACAAGAACAACACCAGAGCACATATTGTATGATTCCATTTCTATAAAATTTGAGGAAAAGTGAACTAATCTATAGTGACACAAAGTACATCAATGGTTACCTGGGGACAAGAGGGCTGTAGGATGGCCAGGAGGAAGGAATTACAAAGGGACACATAGAAACTACGCATTATGGATGCATTCATTATCTTGATTGTGTTGCTGGTTTCACAAGTGTGTACATATGTCAAAATTTATAAAATTGTGTATTTTAAATATGCATAACATTAAAATTCAATATACCTCAATAGAGCTTTTCAAAAAAATAAGAAAACTTAGTAAAATTTTAAAGATAGATCTGAACAAAATACCTAGATTATAGCACAGACACAAAGTTATTGAAAATAGAGGTTAAGAGACATGAAAGATAGGGACTGTCTAGGATACGTTATTTCAGTGTTCCAGAAAGAGAGGACAGAGGATGAGGTAGAGGCAACGTTTGAAGAATGATGGCTGAGAAATTTCTAGATAGACATCAACCCACAAATCATAGAAGCCCAATGGATTCCTAATGGAATAAATAAAAGTAGCATGTACCTGTACACATCAAAGTAAAAGTATAGAACACCGAAGATTAAAAGTAGATCTTAAACATAGCAAGAGATAAAAGATTTTCAAAAGACAGATAAGTAGACTTAACAGCCGACTTCTCCACCGCAACACAGAAGCCAAAGGATATGGCAATAATTGCTTGATGTACTGAGAGAAAATAACTGTCAACCTAGGATTTTATACTCAGTAGAAATATTTTTCAACAACAAGGATATTTAGGAAATAAATACATTTTCAGACGAATAAAAATGCCATTTTTCTTCTCTAAAGGAAATTCGGAAGGACATGTTTCAGACAGAAGAAAGCAATCCCAGAAGGAAGGTCTGATATGTGAAAAAGAATGAAGAGGCAAGATATTTGCAAGAATGTGGGTAAATATAAGTGAACAGGCTTAAAAAGACAAACAGCAGACTTTGAAAAATATTTGCAATATACGTAATAGGCAAAGAATATGTACAAATCTAGAACAGAGAGAATCCTACAAATTCTGGATGGGCAAAAACATTAAAAATCTGCTAATAACAAACATTAGTAAGAATATGGGAGCAGAGCAGACTCTCACTCATTGCTGGAGGAAATGTAAAATTACACAGCCCTGTGTGGAGGGACTTGCTATTCACTTGTAAAGTTGGAAATGTGATTATCTTATAACCAGCAATTCTACTTTTAGGTATATTTCTTAAAACACTGCTTGCATTGTGCCTAAGGAGGATGTGTAAGCATGCTCATTGCAAAGTTAGCAACAACAAAAAAATTGGAAACAATTTAAATGACATAAATAGGGGAATAGAAAATAAAATGTGTTGTATTCATGGGCTGGAACACTGTATAGCAATAAAGATAATGAATTTGACCGTATGTAACATGGTTAGATCTTCAAAAACACAATACTGAATTTAAAAATCCAACTGAGAAACAATAAATTTAGAATAATATTTATATACCTATTTTAAAGACACAAACCAATATGATATATTATTAGTGGATATATTGATTTGCAAAGTATGAAAACAACGATTGAAACAATTAGTGCCAAATACATAAAACTACATAATTACCTGTTTGGTTTTAATTATTTTATTTTACATAATGCATAATATATAAAGTAATATTTCATTTGTTTTATTTTTTTAAAGGTTCAGAAGCAACTATGACAAAATGTTAACGTTTATTAATTCTTGATCATTACCCAGGAGTCTATTATATATTTTCTGAGCTTTCTTGTATTTTTTTTTTTTCAAAAAAAAAGAGAAAGAGAGCAGATGCTCTGAGACATGGACTTTACCATTCTCTGTGAGCTAAGGCCTTGAGGTGAATCTCTGCTACAGTATTTCATTTTCCATAGAACGTTAAGACAACTGAAGTGAAACGGGAAAGTGAATAAAAATAAAAAACAGGCTTCTTTCTTGAGGAGAGAACACACATGTTGATAGATGACAGACAGGCAGAGATGCGTTCATACACATGTGAGTGGGTAGGTGGATGTATAAATTGAGACATAAACTGAGACATGCATATATACTATCATACATGTGGGCAGATGGATAGAGAGTGTAGTAGGTAGAAAAATGACATCCAGACCCTAACCCCCAGAACCTGTGTGGATGTTATCTTCCATGGCAAAAATGACTGTGCAGGTGTGACTGAGGGTACAGCAAGACAATGAGATTATTGGGGTGAACACAGTCTACCACATGAGTCCCAAGAAACGAAAGAAAGTGCAGAAGATTGGGTGGGATAGATGGGAGTTGCAAAGTACAAGACGTGGTTTGGGGCAGTGCAAATCATCACTCCTCCAAAATGCAACCTGCTCCAGCAAACTCAGCATCACCAGCAACTTGTTAGAAATGCGGAATTGTAGGCACCACCCCTGAGGCATCACAAGAAAAACTCCAGAAAACTCCAAGTGACTCTGGTGCCGGTTACAGGCTGGGGAACGCTGGGACAAGCTGCTGTCTGGCATACGGGCTCTGGAGTAAGACTTGCTGGCTCAAAGCTGGGTCCTTGGCAGGTGGCCTGACCTCTCCGTGCCTCAGTTTCCTCATGAGAAAAAATGGGGAGTCACCGCACAGTGGCCGGCACAGAGCAGCCCTCAGCGACACTTGCTCTGGTCGCCTGGCAGAAAACTGAAACGTTGGCAGGGACCTCAGAAGAGGCTATGGCATCTCCAGCCGCTGAGGATCTGAGCAACTGTAGGGAATAACTAGGAATTTGCATTGCCTCTTGAAGACTATCTAGACTTTGGATCAAATATTGACAGGTAGGGGGTGGGAGTAGGAGGCCATGAGCATTCCCGGAAGCAGAGACTGCTGGGAGCCAAGGTGTGAAGGGAAAAGGCAGGAGAGCATCAGGGACCTGGGCTCAGAGTGCGATCAGAGAATGGAAACGGGCCGGACAAGACCGCTTGTAGTCACAGTGAGTAGGAGAGGAGGGGATTGTGGGAGAACAAGGCCCAAAAGCTTCATGGGCGGCCGAGAGGGGACAGGGGCTGGTTAAAGAATTCGCTTTAGAGCTTGTACTAGCGGGCAGCCTGAAGGGTTTTGAGCAAAGGAACAAGACAGTCAAAGAAAGACATGATGAAGGAGTGGTGTTAAAATCCATGTTCCCCCCATTTGTTGCTGGCAGATTATGTGCATATGCATCAGAGTGAAAAGTCTGGAAGGGCACACACCTAAATGTTAACAGTGATTGTCTCGGGTGGTGAGATTACCAGAACGTTTTATTGTTTTGTCTTTGCTCATCTGTATTTTCTAATCTTTCTGCAAAAGACATGCATTGCTTGCATAATTAAAAAAGCAATAAAAGCTGTAAATAATTAACATGCTCTCTCTTCAGGACTTAAACTGGATGGATGTGTTTTCAACTCAGTTATTTCAAATATTTGCTGAATTCCTGGCCTTAGAAAGACGCCATTGAAAACCACCCGCCAGCAGGGCCATGCGAGGCAGACGGATGGGGAAGCGAGTTCAGTCCTTCCCCCGTGAAACTTCAGACCTTGGTCATAAACAAGAACTCTTTTCTCTGGGGCACAGAGATGCCTTTTGAATCCCACGTGAGGTCTTTCCTGGGGAGTCAGGGAAACCACGGTCTACAGTTCCTGACACTAAGGGCACATGTGGAAATGACAGAGGTGGCTACACACCCTACCTTCTGGAGTTGACGCTCAGTTTCTTCTGCTTGCTGCTCCCACGGGACCCCTTCCCTCTCCTCCGAGGCAGTCCTTTATTCCATTCTTGCTCCGACCCCTGGTCCTGGGACACCATCCCTGGGGCTGTTGGGTAGGAGAGCTGAAAATACCAGGCATGTTGGTATCACATTGCTCAAAGCCCTTACAGTGGGAACAACAAAGAAGGGTTCTCTCTGCAGATAGGATGCCTATCTGGGGAAATCGAGGCATGGAAATGCTGTATCACCAAGTAGTCTAAGCATTCCTGGGAGGAACCTTCTGGAACCCTGCCTAGGCTCGATCCACAGGGGAAAGCCCACACTTGTGGTGTTAACCGAAGGCCTAAGGAACAAGAGAGCTTCCCCAACTCTCCTTCTGGGAACCCCTACTCCCAGTACCTAAATGGATTTTGGAAGAAGAACTAATCTGGGCCTTGAAGCCCCGCCTCTCTCAGGCCCAACACCTTCGTTATGAATCCACCGCTCTCAGGATGAAGGAAGTGCTGCCAGTCCCTCAGGCTCTGCCCACCCCGGGGGAGAACAACCCCTGAGGCTCTGGAGTCCAGGCCCTGTCATTGTTCTCTACAGTAAACTAGCATTGAAGCTCCAGGATCCCTGTCAGTTGCCCTGGCCTGAGACCTGCCAGAGCAGCACAACACTCCCCAAGTATAAAATCCAGATGCGTGGAACTGCTCTCAAGATAGGACTAGAAACTTATCATTTAATCACCAAGTGAGAACTCTTGAGGCAACCCAACTCCGTTCCCTTTTTGGTCACTGCTCCCAGGAAACTCAGAGGTAAGTTGAATCTGATCATCATAATTATTTCTCCAGAGTCCCTGGTGCAATAACTCTCCTTTGCAGAGATGGGTTTTTGCCTGGAGTCTATCTCTCAATGAGTTTCTGGTTAATAACCTTAGATGGCTTAGAGTGCTCTCCTGGGCAGTGCTTCATTTCACTTTTTGCCTCTGCTACCAGGAAGCTCAGAGTTAAATTTTATGTCTACTTTAAGAAAACTACTTCAGCCAGAGTCTTGGGTACAACAATTTCTCCTTTTAAATTTATCTTGTCATAATTTTCTTCCATGTTGCATTATTCGCTTTGATTCTCTCTGCCCTAATTGTGGTAGCCCCAACTTCCCTCTGGAAAAGGCTGTGAAGGCGTTCCAATGGACAGCGGATGCTACAGGGATGGTTTCACGCTTTCTCTCCATCAAGACAAGGCCTGCCTGCTAAGCTTGCTCCCTCAACCCTGTGGCCCTGGGGCAAAGCTGGGTGTTACCTTAGACGTCTGCGCCTGCCCTCCTTCGCTCAGGTTTGTGCTGGTCCATCCTCCAGACACCGCCTTGCTGACCGGTCCAGTGTCCGGACCCTTGTCTGGGGGGCTGTCACCAGGGAAGTGCAGTGCCAAGTACACAGAAGTTGCTTTCTCCTTCT
Source organism: Rhinolophus ferrumequinum (assembly GCF_004115265.2). Classification (NCBI taxonomy): domain Eukaryota; kingdom Metazoa; phylum Chordata; class Mammalia; order Chiroptera; family Rhinolophidae; genus Rhinolophus; species Rhinolophus ferrumequinum. The sequence continues at coordinate 3,179,560 of NC_046306.1, forward strand.
GCTCCGTGGGCAGAGGGAGGCTGCGCTTCAAGCAACACCATGTGAGCTGGGGCTCGGCCCTCAGCGAGGGGAAGGGGCCCTGGGCCCTGCAGCTCCCAGGAGTCTCTGAGTGGGTGGGCAAGGCCAGCTCAGGCCAGCCCGGGGGAGTCAGGGCTGAGAGGAAGGAGCTGGGCCGGAGGGAGCAGCAGGGGCTGAGCGCTGGCAGAGGGGGCCCCGAGTGAGGGTCACATGGGGCCTTCTCAGGAGGCCCTCCCACCTCTCTGCTGGGTGCCCAGGGACTTGGGACGCCAGCAGAGGGCCAGGCCTTTGCCCCAGCGCCACCCATGCCGAGGTTTCCACTGTCATGGGTCTCACTCCTCTGGGAGTCACAGGACAGGGTGTGTAGGAAAGAGGCCATCTCCCTGGGAGCCCCAGTGGTCAAGCTCAGAGACACCCCCACTGCTGGGGTGCTGGTGTCCAAGTGTCCTTTCTCTTCTCCTTGCACCCCCTTTCTCCTGCCCCACAGCTTGGACCAGCTGGGGTACTCCCCGAAGCTGTCTGCTTCACCTGGGGCCTGGTCTGAGGCTGGGCCCAGAGGCAGGACGGTCCCCATCCCTGATCCAACAAAAGAGGCCTGTTCCTCGGGCTGCCCACTCCTGCAGAGCGTGCCCTGGCCTTGGCCCAGACCCTGGGTCTCTCCCTGAGGGAACTTGAGGAGGTACTTGGGGGGAAAGGCAGTGTCGGCCAGGGCAGGGAGGACTCCGGGAGCCCGAGGCGGGGTGGCCGGCTGGGAGTGACCCCGGGGGACTACAGCTGTAGGACTCAGTGTGAGTTCCTTGTCTCCCGGCCCCACTGGCCTCAGGGCTGAGGAAGAAGCAGTGGAAGAGGCGCCAGAGGCCTCCATGGGCCTGGGCCGGGCCCTCGTCATGCCGTCGGCACTCCAGTGCAGCCCCCCTGGCTGGTCCCCAGGGTCACCGTCCTGCTTCCAAGATGGCAGGGAGGCGGCCTGCTCAGAGCCCCCTGGGGTCTCACCTCCTGCTCCCAGAGGCCCCGGCTGCTCCTGGCAGCTCAGCTCCTCCACCCTCAGCTTCTTCCTCTCTGAGGGGAGTTTGCCCGCCGTGGGCTGTTGCTCTCCAGAGCTCCCGCTGGGCTGTCTCAGGACGACGGTTTGGGCCCGCTGACAGGCGTCCTTCGTGCCCCCACCACTGCAGGTGCCTTCTCCTTCCAGCTTGGGGTCTGGCAAAACTGGCCTGGGAGCCTCTAGGTCCCCTCCTTTGAGGGGACCAGGTACTGGGGACAGCTGACACCCCAATTCCAGCCTCCCATTTGGAGGAAACAAAGGGCTCTTGCTGCCCAAAGAGGGGGGTTCTCTGCAGTTTGAGATGGGGGATGACACAGCCCTGTTCACCCCGGGCTGGTCACTGCCTCCTGCTCTGGCCACCATCTCCCTCTGCTTGGGGGGCTCAGTCACCAAGGTCTCTGTGGCTGGCGGACTTCCCCAAGGCCTTGGCTTGGTCCCCACAGAAGTGTCCCCACAGACAAGGGTCCTCCAGTCCTGGGATGGGGCTTTGCGCTGGCTCCCGTCTGCCTCTTCCTGGAGAGGAAGGTCCAGCTCTGTCCCACTGCCCACTCTCACCGCCCTCGCCTTCTTGCTTCCATGGTGGCTGGTTTTCATCTTCTGGTACATTCTCTTGAATGTCTCATTCCCGTACACTTGCCACTTCTCCTGGGAAAACATCTTCAACTTCCTCTGGCTGCATTTCCTACCGGCCACTCTGCCCTTGCCAGCGGCCCCCTCCCCTACAACAGTTCTCTTTCCATCTAGGTCCTCTGCAGGGGCCACGGCGTCTCCAGTGGGGGGACACAGCAAGTCCTCCACTGCCGCCTGTCTGACCAGGGCCCGGGGGTGACAGCTGGAGACATCCACCAGTTGGGCAGGGACGGGCCTGGGGCTCAGAGGCTTCTGCCTCCTGGGGCAGGTGTCCTGGGGGTCTGGTGGCTCCTGCCACATCCTGGTGCCCTCGATGAAGGGCAGCGAGTTGCTCCTGGTGACAGGGATGCACTCCACGGTGGTGGAGAGCTGAGTGGGGATGGAGTGAAAGAAGAGGGGCCGGGCCTTACCCGGGGCAGAGCAGGTGGAGCGGGTGGAGCAGAGGGCGCCGGGCCTCCTCCGGCCGGGCTCCGGTGCCCGGATCTCGAAGTGGAAGGAGTCCTTATACGTGTAAGGCACGGGCAGGTCGATGCTGCCCTGCTTGGACAGGACAGTCTTACGGGGCCTCACGTTGTCCAGCTGGGGGTCATCCACCACGGCCTGGTTGTGTGAGATGAGCCTGGCAATACGCTCCTCCAGGTGCCTCTTCTCCAGCTCCAGGCTGGCCCCTCGCCCTGCTGGCTCGACCCTGGTCCCCCCAGGCGCCGGGACCCCCTCCCCCTCGGACTCGGCACTGTGCTCCGACAGGCTGTGCAGAGGGCTGCAGGGGGCCAGGGGCTGTTCCACGCTGTCTGAGCGGGACAGGTAGCCCGAGTCGGTGCTCTCACACTTTCTCAGCCGGCTCTCCAAGGCCTTGGTGTCCCCGGGTTTCTCCGAGGACGTCGCCTGCTGCTGCTGCAGGGAGCACGACCTGCTGGCCGTCGGAGACTTCTGCTCTGGTAACTTACGCCTGCGATGTGGGCCGGCTGGGGGGAGCCCAGGAGAGGCCGTCTGGGTAGAGTCCAAAGGGGCCTCTCTGTCAGCAAATGCAGAGCCTTGGCAGGGAACAGCTTCCAGCTTCAGACCCAGGTTCTTGGCCATCGGGCACACATGCGTGGGGGGCTCCGGGCAGTGCCGAACACCCTGCATGCCCGGAGAAAGGGATTTCTCTGATCTGGCCCCATCACCCCCACCCTGGCTCCAGCCGTCCCCCTTGCCAGCTGCTCTGGAGGTCTCTCCAGCCTTGTCCCTCTCCTCTAGGAGGCTGCCCCCGGCGCCATCAGACTCCGAGGACAGCCGAGAGTTGTTGAGGTGCGTCTGGGTGCGTCTGTGCTTATACAGGTTGCTCTGGGTCTTAAAAGCGATGCCACAGCTGGCACATGGGAAGGGCCTCTCCCCCGTGTGGGACCGGATGTGCTTTTCCAGAACACTGGGCTTCAGGCAGTCCCGGCCACAGTGTGGGCACAGGTGCTTGCCGGCACTGCGCACCTTGCCCGGGCTGCCCAGTGCGGGCCCCAGGCTCGGTGACAGGACAGGCAGAGCACCCACGATATTCACTGTGAGTGTTGGGGCGGTCGGCTTCCCGACCTGGGGAGGGCCAGGTCCTTCAGGCTGCAACAGGGGGCTGAGAATGAAGGGCACGCTGCCCCCGTCCAGGCTGCCTGTCACTAAGGGGGCACGTGGCTGGAGGCCCCCGGGAGGCACCGTGTGGTACAGTGGGATGGGCAGGGCCTTCAGGAACACAGCCGGGGCCAGGCCCTGCTCCGGTGGCAGAATGACAGGGCCCAGGGTCAGGCGAGGCAAGGCCTGCCCACCAGGGGTTCCTGGGGGTCCAGGAGCAGGAGCTGGCTGGTCCCCAGCAGGTGAGGCAAGGCAGTTGAGTTCTGGCACCTCCATCGCACATCATCTGGATGACCCAGGATGCCGGGTCACCTGCAGACAAAACCAAACTTTACCACGAGCACTTCTCATCATACAGCACACTCTCCCTTGCCTCCCACCGGGCAGCTCATCATCCCGCAGAAGCCTGACAAGAATTCCCCAAGAATAGTACTCTTTTCCCCATGTAAGGAAAGGGCAACTGAGTCTCACAGCCAAAGTGACTTGTCATGGAACTGAAACATGGCAACACAGGATTTGGATCCAGGTCTGTGTTAGTCCTATCTCTTATTTAACATGTTCAAAGGGAGCTCTTGATTCTTGCCCTCTACAGGGGTCCATGACAGGCTTGTCACTGTCACCCCCTGACACCCAGCACGGTGCCCTGTGCAGAGGAGACACTCAGAAAATGTGCTGACCTCATGAAAAAGCCAAGTTGTGCGGCTCAGAAGGTCCTCACAGTGACCCCATGCTTTGGGGCAAGTCCCTTTCCTTATCTGGGACTCAGTTGCCAGATCTGTAAAATAGGCAGAGCAGCTCCCGACGGCTCTTGCCACTCTGCAGTTCTGTCTCTGCTGTTGGATGAGGCAACAAGGAAGAAACCTCACCGGAGGGGAAGCTTACAGCATCTAGCCAATGAAAACACACGACCCCCAACGAAATTTGAATTTCAGATAAACAATGCACAGTTCTTGATAGACATCCCAAATCTTGCATGTTTCATGCTTATACTAAAAAAATGCGCATTTTTCACCTGAAATCCCAGTGGGACTGACTGAGAATCCTATATTTTACCTGGCCACCAGGAAAAGCACTTCCTCAACCTCAGGATCAGGCTTGGGCCTCTGCTCAAAGGTGGGGCTTTCAAAGCCCATCACATCCAGCTGGGACACAATTGGTTCCCTCTCAGGCAGCAGGATCAACTGGGCAAATGCTAAGCAAGGGAGTGAAAGAGACCCAGACATGCTTTTCGAACAAGGGAAGGAAAGCTAGATGCAATGGGAAAATGCCAGACAGGCCCATGGTTACAGAATTGGAGTCTCCAGCTCCTTTTTCCTCAGGCACCCCTCCTCCAGGAGCTCTCTAAGCACTTCACCCATCCCCCAGCTTGGCTCCTCAAGAAAACAAATCCAAATTCCAGCCTTCAGCAGCAAGGTTGTCGCAGCAGGGTAAGGTGGAGGTAGTGGCGTGCTGGAGCCAGCTCATACCGGCTCACATGGGCTCACGAGAGCTGATTGTTAAATTCTCAGGAATTTTGCAAGTTGGTTGTTAACCATGGCTGCCATAAAGAAAAATTAAATTATGTAATCTTAAAATGCAATAGATTATATTAAAAGCAACGGTACTACAACTAGGTATCACATGCAAAAGAATGAACTTAAGCCGTAACTTCACACCACATACAAAAATTATCTCAAAATGGATCAAAGACCTAAATGTAAGAGCTAAAACTACAAAACTCTTAGAAGAAATTATAGGAGTAAATATTCATGACTTTGGATTTTGCAGTGACTTGTTAGAGATGACACCAAAAGAATAAGCAATTCAAAAACAAGATAAATTGGACTTCCTCGACATTAAAACTTTTTGTGCATCAAAGGACACATCCAGAAAGTGAAAAGACAACCCACAGAATGGGTGAGAAATATTTGCAAATTGTATATCTGATACATCCAGAATACATGAAGAACGCTTACAACTCAATAACAAAAAAGACAAGCAACTCAGTTTAAAAATGAGTGGAGGACTTGAAGAGACATTTCTCCAAGGAAGATATACAAATGGCCAAAAGCACAGGTAAAGATGCTCAGTATCATTAGTCACTAGAAAAATTTAATCAAAAACACTATCAAATATGACTTTACACAAACGAGCAAGGCTGTGGTAATAATAATAACAAACTGGAAATAAGTGTTGGTGAGAATGTGGAGAAAGTGGAACCCTTACACACTGCTGGTGGGGATGGAAAATGGTGCAGCCGCTGTGGAAAACAGTGTGGCAGTTCCTCCAAAAGTTAAACATAGAACTACCACATGACCCAGCAAGTCCACTTCTAGAATTGAAAATACCCAAAAGAATTGAAAATAGGTATTCAAATAAAAACGTGTATATGAATGTTTATAGCAGCACAATTCCCAATTGCCAAAAGATGGAAACAACCCAAATGCCCATCAATCAATGGATGGATAAATAAAATGTGGTCTATCCATATAATGGGATATTGTTCAGACATAAAAAGGAATAAACCTTAAAAACATGCTACAACATGGATGAACCGTGAAAACATTATGCTAAGTGAAAAAAGCCAGACTCAAAGGGCCACATTTGTATTATCCCATTTATATGAAAAATCCAGAATAGGCAAATTTATAGACACAGAAAACAGATTATAGTGGTTACAAGGGGTAGAGAGATAGAATGAGGAACAACTTCTTAACTGGGGACAAGGCTTCCTTTTGGTGTGCTGAAAATGTTCTGGAACTAGATAGAGGTAGTGGTGGCACATTATGAATGTACTAAACACCATTTAATTGTACACATTAAATAGTTAAAATGGTAAATTTAATGTGTGACTTTTACCTCAGGAAAAAATGTACTAAATACTAAAACTCATCACTTACCAATTATTTTATTACATCTCACCATTCTCAGTGTTCTTGAGGTTATCCACGTTGGTGGCATTGGTATAATGTAAATACCAGCTCACTCCACATCCCACCTCTTCCCAATTTTGGGTTCAGTAATGTCATGTTCACAGTTTGGAACTGGCCATGGTGGGAGTATTTACACCATGGAAATGGGCAAATGCTACAAGTCAGTCCTTTTTTTAATCCTGAGACCATCTCTCCCATTCTCTATCACTCACAAATCTGTCTAACGTTATGAATCTCACAGAAAAATGCCACCTACCTCAAAACATTTGAGACCTTATCATTATTTAAGGAACGATTTAAAGACAGGTATCTTTAGAGATCAGCAGGTAGCTACTAGAATGACTCGGTGCTAATGTAAGTAGAAGACAATGGCTGACCTCCAGATGCTGCATCCTTTCTATGAGCTAAGGAATTTCAAGATGCTCCCCCAGGAAACTGGCAGACCTAAGTTCCTGCCCTGCTTACCTGGTTTGCTGGTCTCTGCCTGAGACCCAGTTCCCTGGGTTCTCAGGACAGGTCACTTGGGCAGAGCTACTGGACGATCAGATGAAATCGTGTGTGTAAAAACACTGAGGGCGGTACCAGGCAAGGAGTCACTTGAGTTCGACTTACTTGAGTTTTCAACCGTTCACCATAATATTTTGAATTATTAGCTAGTGATTCCTCCCCCACCTGCTCCTTCCTCCTACCCGTCTCTTCCCCCATCAGTCAGCACAGCAGGATTCCTTCTTTGCCTCTGGGAAGGGGTTCTGCTCAGGTTGGATTCCCAAGAAAAGGATGCTATTGCAAGGACTTTGTTTGGGAAGCAATCGCAAGAAACACTCACAGGGGAGTGGGAAAGCCGGGTGACAGAAGCTATGGAGCCATTCTTCACTGGGGCAGCTGGATCTTCACAGGGCTGGGGACACACCTCAGTTACCCCAACCTGGGGCAAGGGAGCTGTCAAGCATCGAGGGCCACTCCTGGGAACAATGATATGCTGGCAGGTCCAGCTGGCTGAGTGGACGCACCGAGCTGACCCTGGTGGCCCCGAAAGCCACGGGGCATGACAATGTTGCCCACAGCTGGCTCCAAAATGACAAGTGCAGCGGGAGACAGACGGGCAGGGCTTCTGTTGAAGCTGCTGTGGCAGAAACAGAATAAAGACTTCTGAATTCTAAAGCCTAAACCCTAAAAACATCTGAAGAGGATGAGCCAGTTTTCCCAGCCCTTGGGTTATGATGGCCCCTGGGTTGGGAAGAGGTGGGAGGAAGGCAGAGGGAAGGGAGGAGACCTCCAACTTTGGCTTCACGGGGTCAGTTGGAGGGGTGACCTGGACCCAGTCCCCCAGGGCCATCTGGGCAGCCCCAGGCCACAGAGCAGCAGCCCACGGCTCATGTCCAGCCAGGAGGGGATGGAGGAAGCCCACAGGTTTCCCACACCCAGAGCCATGCAGCCCCAGAATGAATTTCAGAGCACCCAAGAGAGGCCTGGCAGTGACCAGGAAAATGGGTCATAAAATGGGTCAAACAGCATGTCCTCGAGGGGTATCTCGGGGAAGCGGGGGCTGCTCGGGGAGCTGAGGACCGAGCCCCACACATCCCCCCAAATAAGCCCAACCTCGGGGGGAAACAGAAAAGAAGCCCAGAACTGACTGCCTCAGGGTGGGAGGAGTGGGGTTCAAAATAGAAATTCCAGAAAAACAGAGCTGCATTTCTCACACACGTGCCGTGAGTATCATTTTGCTCTCTCTGCAGCATGTTCTGTGATCACAGCAAAATTGACGCCTTTTAGGAGCAGGGGATCCCTGCCTGCAAGATAAGGAGCCAGCTAGCACCTTCCCAGGAAATGGCACGTTTCTCCAGAAACCTCAAAGCAAGCGCTGCTGCTAATTTTCCTCACCCTGAATCAAGGAGGTCGCAGATCTTATCATCCACAGTAGGCTCATGGGAAAACCGAGGCACAGGTTTGGGAAGGCGGATCTCAGGAAAGGTTCTGGGAAGACCACCTGGTCAGCTAGACTCATTGTCAAGGGCTCACTCTTGCCATCATGAGGGCCCACAACGCAGAAGCACGATGGAGCCCCCGGGTCCTCCATTCTGCCATGTATGCAGCCCCCCACCTCCCGCGACCCCCCAAGCCAGTAATATTCTTGGGCATGAGTGTGCAGCGTTACAGAGAGTGGACAGAGAGCTGGGAGAAACGAGGGACAGCAGTGACTATTTCCAAAGCCCCTACCCTCCTAAACAACCCACAAAGGGGCAAAGAAAGAAATAGGCTTTATAAATTCACAGTTGGGGCCCCTTGAAGAAATGTACACAATGTATTAACCACAACTTTTCACAAAGAACTAAACAACAGCTGAGACTGTTGTTTTAGTTACAAGTTTCCAAAGCTTCCATTGGTCCTGCACCCCTGTCACCTGCTGTACCATGTGTGGGGCCCACTCAGGCCATTACTTCCTCCCATGCCTGGGTAATGGGGGTCTGTTTTGCTGAAATACCCTGACTCTAAAAGGGAAGTGTTTGCACAACAATGTGAATGTACATAGCACCACTGAACTGCACACTTCAACATGGTTAAAATGACAAATTTTATGTTATGTCTATTTTACAACTTTTAAAAAGTAAAAAAAAAAAAAAAAGGAAGGAGGGAAGAGGGAACCATATCTTTATTGATGAGCCGAAAACTTAGAATCATATAAAAACCCGCACGCGGATGTTTATAGCAGCTTTAGTCATAATCGCCAAAACTTGGAAGTCACCAAGACGTCCTTCAGTAGGTGATGGATAAATAAACTGTGGTCCATCCAGACCGTGGAATATTATTCAGCACTAAAAAGAAATGAGCTGTCAAAGGAATGAGCCAGGAAAAGACATGGAGGAAACTTAAATGCATGTTACTAAGTGAAAAACGCCAATCTGGAAAGGCTACATACTGTGTGATTCCAACTATACAACATTCTGGAAAAGGCAAAACTATGGGGCCAGTAAAAAGACCAGTGGTTGCCAGGGGTTGGGGGCAGGAGGGATGGACAGATAGAGCACAGGGTTTTAGGGCAGTGACACTACTCCGTGACACCGTCATGACGCATACGTGTATTTTTACACTTGTCTAAACCCACAGAATGCACACCACCAGGAGTGAACCCGAACGTACACTAGGTTAACAACAATGTATGACACTGACTCGCCAGTTACACAAAAGCACCACACTAATGCAAGACGCTACTGACAGAGGAAGCTATAGGAGGGGAGTGGGTTAGGGTGGTATTTGGGAACGCTGTACTCTTCCCTCATTTTTCTATAAACCTAAAACTGCTCTAAAACACTAAGTCTACTAACTTAAAACACTTTTTAAATCAAAACAATTTTTAAAAAGGCATATGAAAAGATGTTTATCCTTGCCGACCAAGAAATGCAACGTATATATACCACGATGCCATGTTTTTACCTATCAGAGTAAAACAACAAAACAACAACCACAAAAAAGCAATAAATAAGTACTTGAAAATAACTGGAGAAAAAAAAGAGGGGAGGACTATATCATTACCACGATTATCACTTTTTTCTAAGAACTATTAAATAAATATATAACTATTCATCTTTCTAAGTGCAGATCTGTGGGCCCCTCATATGATCTTGCTCACCCAAGTGGTATGGCCCCATATTTGGGGGTCTACACCTCTAATTTAAGATCTCGACCTGGGACACTTTCAGGCTAGACCCTGGAGATGGGTCCGATCTCCTTCCCTCCTCCCTAAACCCCCGAGGTTGTAGCCACGGGCTCCCCGATCCTCTGATGTCCACGCCAGCAGGTCAGCATAGGGAAGGAGGAGAGCCGGCCAGGGCGGGTCCCAGGTTGCTCTGTCTTTCTATGAAGGCCACACTTTTGCTGGGTGGCGTCTCCAGGTCCCAATTGCAGCTCCAGCCCCTGGCCTCTGGGGTAACACTGCCAGCCGTCGCCCCCTCCTCAAACCCCCCTCAAGGGCCCACTCACACTTGCATCTGGGCCCGCCAGGACCCAATGTGAAATTACAACTTAAATTATGTGCATGGTTGAGTTTCCCCAGAAAGAGAGAGCATCTCTGACTTTTGTCAGATTCTAGAGCAGTCTAGAAGGTGAGTGTCCAGTCAGAGCACCACCTCTCTGAAAGCAGGCACCCTTCCCGACGCTGCTACACGACCTGACTCCAGGAGCCAAACATATGGCGGTTCTTGCTACAACTTCACCCAAATTCATTCCGCTTGGTGACAAAATATATTTTGATTAAACAAATTGAGGTAACTGAGCCAAGAGAGAGCTTACCAACAAAACCATGGTGCGCAGAAGGCTCAGGCAGAAGCGCGTCGCTTCAAATTGCCTGGTTTCATTATTCAAATCCTGTGGTTGCCCTGTAGATGGTCGGTAGGTTTCAGATGTTTCGATGCCAGGGTGGCTTGGCAAGATGGGAAGGCTGCCCTCTCCTGTCAGGCCTACCCGGGGCCGGGGTTCCCTTGGTTGACAAAAAAAACCTCCCAAGTTCAGGTTTTAGTTTTGCTACTTACCCCACTGAGTGGCTTCTGCAAGTCCCTTCAACATAAAGGACGCTCCTCTGTCAAATGGGGATAAACACGGAGGATTAAATAGATACCATCTACTGGCACTTGTCACAGCCTAAGCCCGAAAAGGGGAGCAATCTGCTGAAAACGCTTAATATGATTTTCTCTTTTTTGCTTTTCCAAGTCAATTGGCTTCACCTCAGGCAGCCTGAGGTGTGTCTCTGCCTAAAGGGAGATGGTGACGACATACATTTTTACCTTCATCACAGACGTAGCTGAGCTTTACATAGCGTCTATCCTGTACCAGTCACTGGTCCAACTGCTTTACCTGTATCAGGTCACCTGCCCCACACAGTGACCCGTGAGGAAGGCACTGCTCTGGTCCAGTGAGGGGAATGATGCCCTGACAGGTGGAGACATTTACCCAAGGTCAAGTCGTTGGGAAGTGTATTCCTTTCGAAAGAAGGAAGATGGACAGAACCAGGTGAGATCCAGCCTCAAATATGCAAACTAGGATTTCTGGTCGGACAATAATCTTGAGAGCAGATACTGTTGTTGAGAGAGAAAGCGTTTTTTAAAATTATCTTCTCTCTTTGTTTTATTGTTTCAGGCACCAAGGCAGGAGGACCTGTGCCTGGAGTCGGGTGGCCCTACATCCAATGACTGGTGTCCTTAGAAGCAGACAGGAGAGGATGCAGAGGCACAAGAGAAAAGGCCATGTGAAGACACACGGGACCACGGAGGCAGAGATTGGAGTGATGCGGCCACAAGCCAAGGGACGGCCGGGGCCCCCAGAAGCTGCGAGAGGCAGGAAGGAGCCTCCCCCAGAGCCTTCAGAGAGAGCACGGCCCGGCTCACACCTTGATTTTGGATGTCTGGCCTCCAGACTGTGAGAGAATTAATTTCTGTTGCTTTATGCCTCTCGGTTTGTGGGACTCTGTTATGGCAGCCACAGGACACTAATACAGACAATAAAGAAAAGGATGCCATTTTCCCAGCCCTGGAAGACGTTGAGGGGGGAACGGGTTACATGAGGTAGGCAAGCAGGAGAGTCAGGTTTCAACCGAGAGAGGAGAAGGTGTGGGGGCACTGCCAGGCCTTGTCCCATCTCCCTACTGAAAAACTGTGTGGAGACGTCCAGGGCAGAGCAAGCGTGAGCAGAGGGAGCCCCCATGCCTCGGTGCTCCCATGGCCTAGATGGGGGTTGACTTAGAGCTCACAGAGTACTGGAAAGGGGCACCTAGTAGAAAGAATAGCTCTGTAACGAGAGCCCCAGAGTGGACCCAATGGATTGCCAGATGCCATCTTGAAGATGTGAGCGGGATGGTAGGAACAGAACATGAAATGTGGGGACACAGGGGCCTGGACGTTTATTTAATTGGCTCCACACAGTGGTTAGGTTAAGGGAGATGGCTCTGGAGGCAGGGCCCTGCATTTACAGATGCTGTGACTTCAGATGACCTGCACAACTTCCTTGCGACTCAGTTTCCTCATCTGTAAGATGCGGAAATAGTAGCACCTCCCCCATAGGGTTGTGTGAGAGTTAAGTGAATTTTAAACAGGCCTGGCCCAAAGTACAAACTCAGTGAAGTCAACAAATACATGCTAGCTTTTTGAAAAATTTCCTCCCACTACCCAAGGAGTAAGGCTTTTGAGAAGATCCAGTCAGCTACAGGCAATGTAAAGGAACATTTTCTTTTCCTATATCCAGGATGCAGCATGAGTTATGTTTTCGGGCTGTGAAACTGTCTCTGAATTATTACATTTAACGGCTGCATAATATCAGTCGTTGACCCAGGACGGCCAGTGTCCCAAACAGTATTCGGCCGATGGGAGGTGTTTCATAAATATTTGTGGAATGAATGAAGTGCAGCCTTGAGGAAGACTGGGGAGTCGCTCACCATGAGGTGAGGTTGAATTCAACCTCAGAGGTTGCCCAAAAAGGAAGACAAGGTCCATCACTTGGCACTGCCCCTAGCCGTCAAGTCCACGAGTGTGCGGCAGCTGAAACGAGGAGACGTGAAGCCTTGGTCCGCTGAGCTGCCCTTGGCCTTCCCCCATGAGCATCTCACTGCTGATCGCAGTTCCACTGTTTGCAGGGTTTCAGGTACAGTGTGCATTGAATACACAAGCCCCCGACTGCATTTGTGGATGAAACAAAGAAATAAGTTTCAACACCAAAGGAAAAACTGGCTGAGTTGGAAGCACTGAGAAATACTGTTTGCAGGTGGCCAAAAAAGTGGTCTCAATCCCTTACACCTCCCTGTTTCCACAGCCATTGCAGAGGGGCTTTGCTGCTCTACCCTTCAAGAGATGGAGACTTTTTATCTACCCCTTGACTTTGGGTAACAGAATGGCATTAGCGATGGTGAGCGGGTTCCAAGACTAGGGCTTGGGACACGGGGTGCGTCTGCTCTGCCTCCTCTGTGAGAACAAGCCCAAGCTAGGGGACTGAACGATGAGAGGCCACATGGAGCCGAGACAAGCCATCCCCGGGGAGGCCCTCCTGGCCCGGCCAGTCCCCACCACACACACATATGTAAGTCCAGCCAAGATAAGAAACACCACTCAACTGAGCCTAGCCTAAAACACTGACCCATAGAATCAGAAGCTAAATAAATGGTTATCATTTTAAGCCACTGTGTTTGGGGTTGTTTGTTAGATAACAAGAGCTAACTGAACAAATAATGTGGCTTCAGCATGGTACCTGACTAAAGAATTTTAAGGGTAATTTTGACCAGTGGTGATGTCTGCCTTGCCACATCCCTCACGGGCTGTGCCGCTACTGATAACCCACTTCTCACAGAGGACATTGCTGGGCTAGATAAATTCATTAGCATTGAAAGGGTCGTTATTGATGAGCCCCCTGGAAATGGCATTGCACTTTCCATTTTCCTCAAATATCGCAAGGTCTTGACATGCTTCAGACCTGAGTTTCTTCAGCTTCTCTTTTTCAACCATTGGTCACCCTTCCAGCTCATTTGGTGTCCACAGGGCCTGTGTCTGCTGATCTTTACCCTCTGTTTTCTCACCCATTTCTTTGAAGGGCTTGGACAGCCCATAAATTTGCATTTTAACCTATAGCAAGATTATCTTCCTCTGTTTCTTGGGGCAAACCAGCTCAAGAACTTGCATATTTTTTGACACGCATTTTAATTCAGAAATGTTCTCTGGAATGCAAACTAACTATCCAGGAGAGAGGCTACAGGTCACTATTGGCAGAGAGAGTTGGCAGATAGAGCTCCAACCCCCCTGGCTTAGAATACACTGAATGGTCGGCCATGATGTGTCTCCTCAGCTGGGGGCTCATAAGAATGTTCGAGACACACTAACAAGCATTAGGTTTATTTAGTAAAGTATTTCAAACGAAAAGTGATAGACGAATTAGCACTCTTCAGAGCGACATTAAATGGAGCGTACGACTACCGTAGTTTCAATTCTACCTATTGATCTTTTCATCCATGCAAAGGTGTATGGAACACGGACTCTGTGTCACAAAAGAGCTCATATCATGGAACTTGCATTCTAGTTAGGGAGACAGGTAACTGTTTTTTAATAAGTTATATAATGTATCAGAAAATGGTAAGCGTTATGGAAGAAAAGAGAGCATGGTAAGGAAAGATAGGAGTGGGAGGGAGGGAGGTGAGAGAGGGGCCCGGCAAGGAGGGAGGGTCGCTATTTTACATGGGATGGGTCAGGTGAACCACACTGAGAAGGTGCCGTCTGAACAAACACAGGAGGCTAGTGACGGAGTGAGCCACGCTGGTGTATCGGGGAGAAGTGTTTCAGGCAGAGGGAACACCCAGGAATGTGCCTGGTGTGCGCGAGGCATAACTAAATGTAAAGGAAATGCAGTCATGGATACCAGCTGTCCAACAATATTTTGTGATTCTTTCTGGAAAAAGCTTTTATTTCCCTGGGCCTTTGTTTCCTCAATGGCAGGACAGGGCAGAAAAATGTCTGGGTACAAAAAGACCTGAAATTGTACGTATCGAGGCACCTTCTTAGTTAAATGACAAACAAGAGGCCTGTCTTTCTTACTGCTGTGCCTACGACTCAGCTCTATGGCAGATGGAGAAAGCACAGTTTACAGCTTTATTGCTGGCTGAGAGACAAGGCTCACACAAAGGTGAGAATGGTCACCCAGGACCACCCCTCTTTCTCCACAGAACACAGCTTTGAAGGTGACCTCTGCCAGGCATCATACACCCCAAAGGCAGCGCTTCCCATTAAGGGCCTGGAGGTGTAGCATGATCCCTTGCAGCTTAGAACATATAAAATCGTACATAACTCCACAATTCACAATCGCCTGGCAGGATATAAACAGATTTGTTTGTTTATGAAGTGAAATCACATAATTCAGAATATTGTATTGGTGATGGCTATTGTTCTAGATAATTACATTAATTAGGCAGGAAAATAGCAAACAGATGCAATGCTGAATTCAAGGCTGGGTAGGACAAAGAGTCCCAAAGACTGACGGGATTCTGAGAATTACAACACTTAACCCCTACATGTTAAACTGCCCACTTTGGAAATACAGCATTTGGATGGACACCCTGTAAGTGCACATAGCGTGTGCACGAAACACAGTGCACGAAACACAGTGCACGGATGGGTTTTACTCATAAAGGTATGGGGGTCTCGGTGAGGGTTGGGGGGTTTTCTTCAGTTTATTTTTTCAGTTACAGTTGACATATTACAGTTAACGAGGGCCTGTGAAGATTATCTTTTGGCTGCAGAGAGCTGACAAGAGATCACACACCTCAAACTTCTCCATCTTTCAGCAATAACACCCTGCACTGACTTTTGTTGTTGTTTTTTAATTAAGGAACAATTTACATATAGTACTATTCACCCTTTTTAGTGTATAATTCTAAAATTTTCATAAACAGATATAGTTGTGTAACTCCCAACAGAGTCAAGATGCTAAAGAATACCTCCCCACTGCCCAAACTGCCCCACACCTCTCTGGTCAGCCCCTTCCTCCACCCCTAGGCCCTGGCAACCACAGTTCCATCTCTGTCCCTATAGTTTTGCTTTTTCCAGAATGTCCTACATGTGGAGCTATAGCCTATGTCGCATTTTCAATCCAGCTTCTTTCTCTTAGCATAATGCCTTTGAGATCCATCCAAGTCACTGGGTATTTCAGCAAGTCATCCCTTTTTATTGCTGCACAGTATTCCGGTATGTGGGTGTGGCACAATTTGTTTATCCCCTTCCCTCCCTGCTGGATGGTATCTGAGGAGGCCTGCGCAGAGAGGACCCTCACTGCCATCCAACAGCAATGAAACCATCGTCACCCATGCTGTCAGTGGAAGTCACACGGGGAATAATCACAAGTCATCCTACCTTTCCCAGGCACTGCCATCTCCCAAGGGAGAGATCAGTGACAGCCTAGTGGGGAGCTACACTACCACCCTCACCAAGCAGTAATGACGAGCTCCTCCTTGGGGGGGGTCAACAGAAAGTGAGTAAGTGACCTGGACCTCTAGCTACCCTCTTCTCCAGCCAAACAGCATCCAAAAACG
The DNA here is from genome assembly GCF_004115265.2 of Rhinolophus ferrumequinum. Classification (NCBI taxonomy): domain Eukaryota; kingdom Metazoa; phylum Chordata; class Mammalia; order Chiroptera; family Rhinolophidae; genus Rhinolophus; species Rhinolophus ferrumequinum. Next base: position 3,195,812 of record NC_046306.1, read on the forward strand.
CCAGCTGAGGCAGAAGTTTTAATCAATCCAGACTCTATAACATAGTACCCAAAATGTCCATGTTTTCATTAAAACTCACTTATACTAGGAACCAGGAAGAGCTCAAACAGAATGACTAAAAGACAATCTGTAGATGCCTAGACCAAGACACAAGAGACGTTGGGATTATCTGAGAAAGATTTTAGAGCAGCCATCAGAAAAATGTTTTGATGGACACTTACAAATATTCTTGAAACAAATAAAAAATAGAAAGTCTCAGCAAAGACACAGAAAATTTTTAAAAAAATTTAAAAACAGCCAAATGGAAATTTTAGAACTGAAAAATATTATCACCAAAATTTTAAAAACTCAACGATGGGCTCAACATCAGAATGGAGGGAACAAAACAACAACAACAAATCAGTGACTTTGAAGACACAACAATAGAAATTTTCCAATCTGAACAACTGAGAGAAAGTAGGCTGAAAAAATAAACAGAGCATCAGAGACCCATGGGACTAACAAAAGTTATAGTAATCATGTCATCAGAATCACGAACAGAGAGGAGAACAGGCACTGGGCTAAAGCATTCCAAGAAAATATGGCTGAAAACTTCAATTTGGCAAAAGATATAAACCCATGGATTCAGGAAACTAGTGAACCCAAAACAGGATAAAATCAAAGAAATCCTCACCAAAATACATCAGAGTCAAACTTCTGAACTGTAAAGACAAAGAAAAAATTCTTGAAAGAAGTGAGAAAGAAATGACACTTTACAATTCTTTTGTAAAGGAGAAAACAAATTCTAACAACAGCAGGTTTCTCATCAGAAACTTGGAGGCCAGAAAGAAGTGGCAAAACATTTTTCAAGGAATGAAAGAAAAGAATTGTCAACCAAAATTATACATCCAGCAAAAAGATTCTTCTTGAATGAAGGAGAAATCCAGACATTCTCAAATAATGAAAAACAAAGAGAATTTGTCACCAGCAGACATACCTTAAAGAAATGGGTAAAGGAAGTTCTCTAAACAGAAAGAAAACAATAAAAGAAGGACATTTGGAACATCAAGAAGGAAAAAGAACTACGGAAAGAGTGAAAATATAGGTGAATGTGATATTTCCTTTGGAATTTTCCAAATGGAAACAAAAGAGCACACTGGACTGATATGGCTCTAAATGGATCAGAAGAAATTTTCAAGACAATTGTAAACGGGGGAAGGTAAAGGGAGGTAAAGTTTCTACATTGCACGCCAACTGGTAAATAGTGACACCAATAGACTGTGATGAGTATCGCCCCATAATTAATATGAGGCTATCTGATGGAGTCTGCCTGAACCACAGACCACAAATGTGATCCCTCTGCAACCACACAGCTTCAGATTGGAGAGGATGTGTCTGCACCTCTTGTCAGTGACAGTAGGGCCTTGTGCAGCCAAAGCACAGCCCACCTGTGGCTGGCGGTCCACACAGAGTGGCTGTTCCTTCTGCAAGCCCTACTTCCTTCCACACAGCCCAGGAGCTCCGAAGGCTCGTGTCCCCACTATGCACAGACTCCCAAAGCATACCCATGGCTCCTGTTGTCCATCACCTGCTTTCTGCCCGTACTTCAGTGTCGCCTTTGGTTTGCTCAGCAATGCCAGACAAGGTCCAGTGTGGTTAACGCAGCCAACTTCTCTGCCCTTCGATGGTCCAACCACAACTTCTCCAATGAGATCTGTACCCCTTTCGAGTTTGCTCCTCCTCAAATACTCTGTCCCAATCTTAGGGTACCGTAGAGAGCTTCTTTGAGTCTTACAGTTACTCTTTTCTTACAGTTAATCGTGTAACTTACTGTGTGATTTCTACCCAATTACATCTAGCTTACTACAGAACTGGTGCTGGGAGTGGGCCCAAAAGATAGATCCCTACAGACGGGCCCTGGGGGTTGCCTTGATCACTCCACTGGACTTGTGTGCAAGGCTGAGCTCCTGGCCAGTGAGAAATTCGATGCTTGTAACCCATGCTGAGCAGTGGCATCACCATTGACCAGGCACAGGTAGGTGATCGTGATAAAGTGCCCACTGCAGCACGTGGCTCGGGAACCCAAGTGACTTCCACTCCTGCCCCGTGGCCGTAGCGATGACCGTAAGGGCTGTGCTGTGAGATGAACTGTAGTTTTTATTTTATTTTTTTTTTAGGGCCCTGGGTGCTTACAGAGAGAAAACGACAAGGTCAGGTTCCTTAACTCCCACTTCAGGTCATGGTCTGAGAATCAGACAGCCTTCCCGACAGCCCTAAAAGAATCTCTCATTTCTGACCGCCACAGGGCTGACCTTGCTGAAAATCAAACAGAAAACTTAATGGTGCAAGTTGCTGGATAAAAATGGCCGTCGACTCCACAGTCTCACCACGTATCTCATGTGAAAATTAGGACAGTAGCTCGGTGAGAGCGAGATCCGAATGAGGACATCTTATTGGACGTAGAGGCACGGACACTGTTACCTCCAAATCACGCTGAGCCTCTCCTACCAGTGGCTTTCCCTCCTGTGTCCAAGAACACCAGCCTTCCTCAGCCTGAGAACCCTGTGACACTCTCGCTTGGCCGAGATGCTCTGAAATGGATTGTTCGTTCTTGTCAGAACCCTCCACCACCCCGTTGCCAAAAGGCCCATAACTCAAGCCAAGTCTCAGCCTGATACAGGGGGACAGGTGCACCCGACAGCCAGGAAGGAAATAACTTACACACCAAAACGGGGGTGAGCCTTGCTCATGTCTGTCAGCAGAAACCTGGGGAACGCGTGTGGGGGGATGGGTTCTAAGGGTGTTGCACCAAGAGCGGCAGAAAATAACACCAGGGATCAGTCCAGCTTCATTGGCAGGGCTGCACTGAGTAGAGTTACTGGATTTAATGCATTATTTGTGCCGCTGGACGTGACTTTAACAGCGTACTAGGGTGGCCGACTGAATCCTGGGCACAATGGTGACTTACGTTTAATGAGGTTGAGATGCCAGTTTCCCTGGCATGACGTGGAGGAAGGCGTCTTGGGTAACCAGGAATGCTGGACTGGGTGTATCATGCGCAGCTGTCAAACTCCTCTCCCCCACCCCCTCAGTACAATCCCGAAGAAGACCCAGAGTATCTCTCTTCACTAGGGCATTGGGAATACATCAGTGAGGGGCGCTTGCCTCCCTGAAAACTTTGTGGTTGATCTTTTTTTAGGCCAAGATGGCAGGGAGGGAAGTCACCCTTGAGAAGGACTCCCTGGTTTCAGTGGGGTGACGGAATCCCAGAATCCCAGAGGCCAAGCGGCAGCACTTAATTGTCAGAAGAAAAGGGGGCATGTCAACCACAGGACAAGAGGGGCATGCCAGACATCAGAATCCTCTGGCTCTGAGAGCTCTCCAACAGCAGCTGACTGATCATCGTGTCCCCAGGGGTGAAACGGGTGCTGAGCCCACCAGGGTGATTGCTTGATCTATAGACCAAGAAACGTTCTAAATGTGGCAGCCTGTAACCTTACCTGAGTCACCAAATACAGAAACACAGCCTTTCTTTCAGTTTTCAGACCTAAGTCCGTCCACAGACCCAGAGGCCTTTGATTGAAGAGAAGCCTGGGTCCCCTTGAAAAAGGACCCTGTACTCTTGCCACAAAGACACACTATAAATCTTCCTCCTTGCCTTCCCTCGAGGGACCGATGGCCACATACTAGAGTGACTGTGATTTGGGGGGAAAAGTAAATACTCAGATTTTCCAGGGATTACTAGATACTCCAAGAGGTAAAGAACCCACAGTAGCTGAGGTTCTGCCCTGAGGGCGAGGGGAGTACGGGTTGGGCTGCTGAAGGAGGGAGTCACAGCTACAAACCACAGGCTGGGGCCAGTTCCAGAAACGAAGACGGGAGTGGCTTTGTGTGTGGTCTCTGTGCCCGTTACGGGAATGGATTTATTTACATGTACTAACCATTCTCTACTTCTTTATCCTTCACGTTTTTCAAGTTTATACCTGAGTTATTGGAGGTGAAGTTCACAGTTTAGCTTTCACGGAACAGAGTTTTCAGGGAGCCCTTGACTAGATCCGAGGGGTAATTGATAAAGCCCACGATGGACGCAATGACTGGGTCTTCTTGTTTTGAATACTGAGAACTTCTTCACTTGTAAGAAAGAGAGAGGGATCTGTTGTCTTGTTGTTTTAAGGGAGTCCTGATGTGAATAAAAGGGTGTGTATGGAAGCTGAGCAGCCAAAGGCATAGACTGTGTCGGTCATTAGTTTATTACCTCTTGACTCCAAATATACTTTTCAACATTTGCTGTATGATAAACAAAGCAACTCCTTTAAGCTTTATCCCTTTAACGTGGCCACAACACCCAGTTTTCCCAATAAAAGGTGCTGGAAGAACATTCCAGGAGGGAGTGTCTTCCTGCGATATCCAGCAGGAGCCAGAGCGAGGGTCAAAAAGTATGGGTATGAGGACATCTTCGAGAGCCTACCCCTGCCAACAGCCCCAGATGCAGTCCCTGTGTAACCTCGCAGACTCGGCCTGGCGCTAAGCTCTCTGCAGCCCCCACACGTGGAAACCAAAGCTCCCGCTCTGCCTGGCTGCAGCCTGCCTGTGGCCAGAGGGTCCCCGTGGATGTGCAGCAGCTCCTTCTGCAACCCCATGCACAGCCCACCTGTGGCCGGGGCCTCCGCAGAGAACCACTCCACTTCCCACCCCTGCAGCCAGTGAGCTCCCAAGGCCTCTGTCCCCACGGGTGTGCAGACTTCCGATGCACACCCACGTCTCCTGTTGTCGACTGCGTGTTTCCTGCCTGCACTCCAGCGTGCTGCCTGTTATTTGCCCCCCAACACCAGAGAAGTCCCAGTCTGGCTAAATCAGCCAACTCCTGTTCTCTGGGGGCCAAACCACAGCTTTTCCAGTGGGGTCTGAACCTGTTCCAAGTTCTCTCTTCCTCTCAACTCTAGAGTTCTTATGGTCACTCCTTGCACTGTTAATAATTCCTATGTTAAACTTCTCTTGTTGAACCTGCTATGTGGTTTCTGCTTCCTGATTGGACCCTTGCTACATCAAGATAGATCATATCTTGGGCCATAAAACAAACCTCAGAAAATTTAAAGAATTGAAATCATACAGAGCGGGTTCTCTGACCATAATGGACTAACACTGGAACTCAACAACAGAAAGATAACAGGAAAATCTCCAAACAGTGGGAAACTAAACAGCACACTACTAAATAAGCCGCAGGTCAAAGAGGAAATGTCAAGAGTAACCAAAAAATACATTGAATGAATGAAAGTGAAAATACGACATCTTAGAATTGGTGGGACACAGCTCATCCAGTGCCGAGAGAGAACTTTGGGCACTAAATGTTTGTATTAGGAAAGAAAACAGTCTTGAGTAAATAATCTAAGCTCCTACCTCAATAATCTAGCAAAACAAAAGTATAGTAAACCTAAAGCAAGCAGAAGGAAGGACATAATAAACAAAAGAGAAGAAATAAATAAAATTGGAACAGAAAAATAATAAAGTCAATGAAAGAAAAGCCTTGGTTTTTAATAAGATCAATAAAATTGATCTTTAGAATCTCTACAAAGATCGAGAAATGAAAAATGAGAGAAGACAGAAATTACCAATATCAGAAATGAAACAAGGTATGGCACTACAAACCCTGCAGACATCCAAAGGACAATACAGATATACTGTAAATAATTTTATCCCTATAAATTTGATAACTTAGACTAAATGAACGAACTCCTCGAAAAGCACAAACTATCACAATCTACCAAATATGGAATACATCATGTGAATAATGCTCTGAGTATGAAACAGACTGAATTTGTAATTTCGAACTCCCAGAAAAGGAGTCTCCAGGTCTTGATGGTTTCACTAAAGAATTGTATCTAATTAATCTTTAAAGAAGAATTCAACCTCTTCCAGGAAACAGAAGAGGAGGAAATAGTTCCCAAGTAATTTTATGAAGCTAAGTATTCCCCTGATGCCAAATCCAGACAAAGACAGTACAAAGAAAAAGAAAAAAAAAGAAAACTAAAGAGCAACACCTCTTGTGAAAATAGATGCAAAATCCTTCACAAAGTATTAGCAAATAGGTTCTGCAACATGAAAAGAATTTTAAATATAGACTATCACCAAGGGTCCCAGGGATGCAGCAACAAAATCCACCATATTAACAGAGTAAATAAGAAAAGTCACATGATTGTATCAATTGAGGTAGAAAAAGCTTTTGACAAAAGTCAACTGCTATTCATGATAAAAATCTCTCAGAAAATAGAAATAGAGGGAAAGCTTCTCAACTTGATGAATATCCACAGGTAACATGATTCTTAATGGTGAAAACCTGAATACTTCTTCCCTAAGACTGGGAACAACACAAAGATGCCCCTCTTATCCAACATATTCCTAGTACTGGAAGTTCCAGCCCGTGTGATAAAGCAAGAAAAGAAATAAAAGACATACAGGTAGAAAGGAAGAAACAAAACTATCCTTATTTGCAGGTGGCACGATTGTCGATGTAGAAAATCCCAGGAAATCTACAACAAAACTTCCTAGAACTAATAAGGAAGTTTAGCAAAGCGACAGGATACAAGATCGACATACAAATACCAATTCTCCTTCTATATACTAGGAATGAACAATTGGAAACAAAAATTTAAAACACAATGCCATTTGTAATCACTCAAACAAAAAAAGTAACTTAGGTGAAAGTCTAACAAAACATGCACAGGACCTATATGCTGAAAACTACAAAACACTGATGAAAGAACTCGAAGAAAATCTAAATAAATAAAGAGACATATTGTGTTTATAGATCAGAAGACTAAATATGTTAAAGATTTCAATTCTCCCCAAATTGATATACATGCTTATTTCAATTTCTATCGAAATCCCAGTAAGAATTTTTGTGGGCACAGACAAGATTATCCCAAAACTTATACAGGAAAATAAAGGAATGAGAATAGCTTGATTTTGAAAAAGGATAAGAATATGGGAAGAATCGGTCTACTTAATTTGAAAACTTATTATATAGCTATAATATTCAAGACTGTGTCATCCTGGTAGAGGAATAAACACATCCATAGAACAGAAGTTAAAGAAGAAGGAGAAGGAAATGGAGAAGAAGAAGGAGGAGGAGGAGGAGAGGAAAAGGAAGAGGAAGAGAGAAAAGAAACAGACCCACTCAAATATGGCAAACTGACTTTTAACAGAGGTTCAAAAGCAATTTAGTGGAGAGAGTACAACCTTTTCAACAAATAGTGCTGAAGCAGTTGACATCCATGGGCAAAAATAAATAAATTGCCACCTAAACTACACACCTTACTTACATAAAAATTAACACAAAATGTTAAAACAGGCTTCAATGTAAAACTATAAGGCTCTAGGAGAGAAAAAAATATATAGGGGAAACTCTTCAGGATCTAGAAAACAGAAAAGAGTCCTCAGACTCGACACCAAAAGCATGAGCCATAGGGAAAAAATTGATAAATCAGACCTCATAAAAATTAAAAATATTTGCTCTATGAAAGCTTTGGCTTTTAAGAGAATGAAAATAGCAGCCACACACCAGGAGAAAATATTTGCAAACCACATATCTGACAAAGGACTCCTATCTAGAATATATAAAGAACTATGAAAATTTAACATTTAAAAAAAAAATCAACAACAATCCAACTAGAAAATGAGCCAAAGAAGATTTACAGATGGGAACAGCACATGCAAAGACATTCAGGATCTTTGGCCATTCAAGAAGTGCAAATTAAAACCACAGTGAAATATGACTGCACACCTATCCGAACGGCAAAACATGAAAATCATGACCACACCAGATGCAGGGGAGGATGCAGAAACATTGCAGCTATGAATGTGAAGCCACATAGCCATTCTGGAAAAGAGTTGAGCAGTTTCTTTTCAAAAATTACACATGCAACTACCATTCAACTCAGGAATTGCAGTCCTGGGCATCCGTCCCACAGAAATGAAAACTTCTGTTCACACAGAAGCCCAGACACGAGTGTTCAGAGCAGCTGTGTTTGTAATAGCCAAAAACTGGAAACAGCCCAGAAGCCCTTCCGCAGATGACTGTTTCAACCAATGGCAGTACGTCCCTGTCATAGAATATTACTTAGCAGTAAAAAGGAGGGAACTATTCCATGGGGAGCCATTAGGTGAGTCTCCAGAGAAGTATGCTGAGTGAGAAAAGCCAATCGCAAAGGCCACACCCACTCTCTATGGCTCCAATTATATAGTGTGCTTGAAATGACCAATTATGGAATTGGAGAACAGCGAATGGTTACCGGGGTGAGCGGAGGAAAGAAAGCGGGAGGAAAGTGAGTGTGGCCACAGGGGATCCCTGTGGTGACGGAAATGGTCGTATCTCGATGGTGTCAACACCAATATCCTTCCTCCTGGTTGTGATTTGCAAGATGTTACAACTGGAGGAACCTGGGGGAAATGGTACACGGGGTCTCTCTCAATTATTGCTCACAACGGCACATGAATCTATAATGGTCTCAAGACAAAATGGCGAATTTATCAAAATCATAAATAGTAAAGAAATAAATAAAAAGAAAGAGAATTGAAACAGGAACAACCTTCCTGGCATGTGAGTTGAAGTTATCGAATGTAGCATCTATGGTTTTACCTAAAACCACGTCCCTGAGCCCCACTCAGCATACTTCATTTTCCTTCACTTTGTTTTCTCTGTATAGATTCACTTTTCCTTATGTATCTGTATATTCAAGGAATATTTTACATCACTACCGAGTAAGGAAAAGCTTCACCGCTGCTGTGAATACAAAGGGATCATAATAAAACTACAGCTAAGGCTATGAAGACCTGCGAAGACCTCTCACTAGGTTGCAAACCAAAGCAGAAAAAAGACTTTCTACGGATATGCCCCAAAAGGGCTCTGCAGATATTTCTGAACGTGACCATTCCAGGGTAGCTCAGCCATCATCTGGGTATTTCGGGGTGACCCTGCTTACGGGGAACTGCTCCTATCGGACCATCCCCTCCCCAGCTTCCCAGCTGAAGTGCAACCTTCATCCGTTGGCTTTTTCAGAATCTTCCCACAGTCCCCAAGTTTGCCACAGAAACTAAGCACTTGCTCTAATTAATATCTGCCTTGTGGTCCTAAATGATTGATTTTTCCTGGGGCAATAGAATTAGGGTGGTTAAAAGGCACATTATTGTAAACGGGCCCTGACATTTATTCTGCTTTTCCCAGTCAGCTGATATTATCATTTTTCTAAGTTGCATCCTGTCCCCCATTGCATTGCGGCAGATAACATCTCTGGTTTCATTCTTACAGAAAGATTTGCTACGGGAACCGAGAAGCACATTACCTCCCAGAACATGGGCCCTGGGGCTTATCTGACAGACCCTCCATCTCCTAGCTATTTTGGATACTGGGAAACCAAATATGTGTATAAATACATGGTCCAGACTCCATGGTCCCTTATAAATCTCATTGAAAAATGCTACCCTTGGGTGGTTGGTAAATGGGACCGCTATAAATAATATCTCTATCAAATACCTTGATATTTAGATTATACTGTGCATTTCGCTTTCCCAACTCTTGGGCTGACATAATTGATGTTTCTAACAAATGTTCACCTTCGATTTAGTTAGGTACATCATCACAACAGAACACTGCTTACAAAGCACCAAATTTTCTTACAGCTTGTTTTTATGTTTAGTACAACGTGGTTTGTGGACCTGGTTTCTGACAGCCATTATGAATTGCGGTAAATATTTTGACAAAAACCAACCGTGGTGTTAAGCACACAAGAGAATTACGAAACTGGCTCAGACCCAGTTTTACGTAGCATTTTCTTGCTAACTGCGCACTTGAAGATAAATATATCATTCAGAAGATAGGGTAAAAAAGAGTTTGCTTTTTTTTTTTAAACTGACATCTTCTATATGCCTGTCTCATACAGCATGTTACATACCTTTATGAAGAGAGATGTATTTTCAGCCGGTGATGCTCTGATTGAAACACAAATGGCCTGGCCTGAAACTGAGAAGACATCGCAAGGTCCGGGGAAGACAGGTGGCTGCCACCTGGAGAGAGGGGGTGCTCCGTGCCCTCCTCCCTGCCTGTGTAGGGAGTTCGCGACTCTTAGCTGAGAAGGTGACTTAGGCATCCTCCACTGGTTCCCAATGCGCAGGCAGCATCTCAGGGGACAGAGACATGCTCCAGGCATCTTAGGAAATACAAGGAAAGAGGGTGGCCTTCCATGGCTTGGCCTTTGAGTCAATTCCGTCTCGAACTGAGACAGGCACCGTTCTGAGCAACCCGGAGGGGACTCAACAGAGATGAAGCCTGAACTGGCTCAGAAATAGGAAGTCAATGATTGTCTATACATTACTTAATGTCGCAGTCGGAACCCTTTGAAAACAGGAAGAGATAGATGCAGAGAGGGGAACAGCTTCGAGCCACAGCTCGTGGCTTTGGCATAAGTGTGACTTAACTACGGATCTAAAACCCCGTAAACAGACCTCTGCCTGGGAATGGAGGTGTGCAACCCACTGCACGCACGTTGAAGTTGTTCTGTGCAGGCTCGTAAGAACTGGAGCCGGTCTGGTCATTTTCCTGGTCACGGGGTTAGGAGCGTCTGCAGAGCCTCCCCGTGAAAGCCTGGATGTTCCTGGGGGCCCAGAGGGAGCACCCACCTCCATTGCAGCTGATGACGGCGGGAGGCCCCACAGGCTCTCTGTGAGGCTCTCTGTATTCAAAATTTTGACATTTGCTTCAATATGGAACTGTTTGCCTTAATTTTCATATTTAAGATACTACTCTAAACTATGAAGTTGATGACTGAGCTTTGGGTGCCCCTTAAATTCTGCTCCTTCAGTGAGTCCCTCTCTCTCGCCACGCGAGTCCTAGCCCTGCTGTTTCTGACTTCCGAAGGAGTGATGGAGAGTGAAAAACACAATTATTCTAAATGAGGGAGGCTGAGAGGCAAAACGGGTCTCTAACTCAGAACAGGAGCTAATGGCAAGAAACGCGTTTGGAGTGAGACGGACGGGCACCAGATGTGAAGCTGACCACACACAGTGGTGGTGTGTTAGCTTCTTTCAGCCAGTTTCCCGATGCTCTGAAATGTGCCGTTTTTCACCAGGGAGAGGGAGGCTCCCTCGCCCCACTTTGCCATCAGTGATACCCAGCTGGTCGTGGGTCTAAGCCTCATGTTAGCTAGATTGGGTTTGGGGCGGGGGGTTTCACACGGCGCAGTGAGCTGAGCTTTGGAAGAATCCAGTTATGCAGACTCACGTGGCTCCACTCCCCCTGCCCCCACATCAGTGGGCATGCACCTCGCTGGCTGTGCAAACCGCTACGCACAAGAGGCCTCAGGGAGCATGCAGCTGAGAGTGGACGAGAGATAGATGCAGAGCCAGCGGTCACGCAACTCGCCCATGTGAGTGGGCCTCCACCCACTGGCATGTGGAACACAATTCACCTCCAGGGTCCCTTCCCCTCCCCAGGGACCCTCAGAACCCAGCTGTCAAGGAGTAAATGCCTACCAGGCCCTGACACTGGCATCCATTCTGATATATAGATACTTGCACCTCTCTCGCTGTTAAATATGACAAGAGCCATCCCAGGCATGAAACATATAAACACAGCATTATGGGAGCCCAGGAGAAGAGGGTTTGGGGAGCCTTCCTGGAGGAAATGACAGATGAGCAGGGCATTGCAGGATGCACAAGAGTCTGACGGGCAGAAGCAGCAGCAAGAGGTAAGCTAGGGAGGCCTGAAAATGTACGAAATGTGAAGACTTGTGAGGCTCCACTGCCCCTGAAAGGGACAGGGCCATGAGGCAACCATGGACCTGGGGAGAGAGAGGGGGATACTAGAAACTCAGGTTGGTACCAGCCAACGAAACACCCACACTCATGCTGGAGAGATGGGCCTTCCCCTGGAGTGGGGGAGAACCCCCAGAAGCCTGAAAGCTGGAAGGCTCAGGAGCAGACCTCAGGAGCAGAGGTCTATGGAAAAAGAGAGGCTACAGCAAAAAGGGGTGAATGAGGCTCCCTCAGGGGGCAGGGCCAGGTGGTTCCCAGGCTTAACTGAGGAAGTCCTCAGACACAAAATTGTCCCTATATCCTAAAAAGACCTGGATTTGCCTTTTTTCTCCCCAGTTGCAGTCTGAATGCCCTTCATTAAGATAAATTAATGAAAAAGTTACCTCTACGAGAACTACTTAAAAATAAATCACCTTTGGAGTTGATTAAAAATAAATATATCGGCAGGTGAATGGATACACAAAATGCGATATTCATACAATGGACTATCATTAGGTCATAAAAAGGAATGAAGTGCCGATCCATGCTACAGCGTAGAGGAACCCTGACAGCATGGTGGTAAGTGAAGACGCCAGACACAAAGGCCACTACTGTACGAGGCCACTTATCTGAAATGTCCAGGAGCAGCAAATCTATACAGACAAGAAGCCTGTACCGGGGAGGGAAGGCAGTGAGTGCTAATGGGTGCGAGTTTGTTTTGGGGGCGTAGAAGATGTTGTGCAATGAGATAATAGCAATGACTGCACAACTCTGTGTGTGTACTAAAGACCAGTAAACGTTATAGTATGTGAGTTATATCTCAATATAATAAATAAATCGCTCCCCTTCCAATTTTTCTTAGCACCATGATGTAATTCAACTCTCCAGAGCATGCAACAGATAACCAATGAGTTAAGCATGTGGCAATAGTCACCACAGAAAAAGTCATTTTCAAAGAATGGTGAACTCGCTTTCTCGGGCCTTGTATTCCCAAGGAAACAAACAAAAACGGTATTACCGCTCCCTTGCCAAAAGCAAGGCTCATTTGGCAGAATTGCAGCCTGCAGTGACTGTTCTTTAAAACAAAGCTATTTCAAAGAAAAAGCAGCAGAACCAGGAGAAGACGTCAGACATTCTGTGTGTCCATGTGAGACCAGGTGAGAGGAACAGCGGGGTCCAGGGGCCATGCCGCATGTCCCTTCATCCCAGCAACACACATTCCTGCAGAGACAGCCGTGGCCACGGGAGCTCAATGAACCTCTGCCTTTGGGATTCAGTCCAAGGGACCTTCCCCAGTCCCCCAACGTGCAGTCATGTGGCAGAGAGCCACAGGGAGAGGGGCTGGCTGCAGCCAAGTTCAAGTGCAGCCACCTGGCTCACCCAGGGCTAAGGCTGTGATGAGCCTGAGCAGGAAGCTTGGGGCCCAACGACCTGGTGCAGCCTCCCCAGCAAGCAGGGCACTAAGCGCTCCTCAATGCCTCAGATGAGTCAAATCGATAGTGACTGCAAGACAAGTCTCTCTGGCATGTCCCCAGGGGCTGTCCCTGTGCCCACATCCTGCTGCCTGCCTTTATTCCCTTCCCCCCACCTCCAGTGGCCCTCTTCAAAGCACCGAACTGAGTCTAGCACAGCGTCATGGTCCCCAACGTATGTTAAATAAATAAATGACAACGGGTAGATAAGTTCGCTTGTGTCTTTGCTTCAACACTCTTGTATACACCATGGACACAACTGGTGAAGGACCAAGACGGGGCAAGACCAGTCAAGACAGCCTGCCACCCCTCCTCGGGCGACTCTCTGAGATGGATGCTCGGAGCATGGCTCTCGTTCTGCATGTCCACCCCGTCTCAGGTTAGCTGTCCGTACGTCACGGTGACTGCTCAGGCATTCCTCTCTGTCCCCACCACATGGTGGGCTCAGTGCTGGGCACAGAATCAGCCCTCAGTCAACATCTGCTGAGTGACAAAACTATCAGATTCTTCACTCCCTGAGCGAACCCAGACCTTTCATTGAGAGACCGACAAACTCACAAACCAGGTGGGACCTTCCTGACCTGGCAAACCTCATCAGTGCCCAACTTCGGCCTCTAATCAAACTCAGGGACTTGGGGGTGGGGGTGGGAGTGGGGGTAGGGGTGGGGACAGGGAGGCAGCGGGACCTGGCCCCCTCTGGGGCTGGACACCGCTGTCCCTTGGGAGCTCACACTCAGATTTTCGTTTGAGCCAGTTCCCAATTCAGGCTCAGTTGGCTCCTCCTCACGCTCTCCCGATTGTCATCCACGTGTGATGAGCAATGAGCTTGAACCTGTTGGAGCCCTGAAGAAAGGCGCACCCCACAGACAGGTGACACTGTACTGGTGGCTGTTCTCATTTTGTGCAGACAGAAAAGCTCCCCCCTCCCCAAAGTGTAATTGCACAAGTGCCCCATGCAATTATCCGTCTGCACGTCCTCAGAGCCACTTAAACCATGTTTTTATTTAAAACATGATGCATCCAGCCAGTTTTTGATTATCCCTGGTAATGGGGGTCAAGGATCAGTTGAATAATTGAAATGGAAACTTTATTTCCACCGAGCGTTTCCTCCACCTCCTTCTTCCTTCCTTCCGCTCAGGAGAGAGGCGCTGTTGGTTTGTGGAAGTCCCATCCCGGCCCCCGCCAGGCCTTTGTGACTGGCTTTGGGGGGACGCTGAGCACCGCCCTTCCCTTCACTGGGGCTGTGAAGGAAAGGGGCTGGACACAGCGTGCCTTGTTCCTCGTCACCAAGCTGCGTGTCACCTTCACTGATATTTGTAAGGTATTTCTTCACGTTGACTTGCTCTTGTCACTCAATTTGCCCCAAGCTGTAATCACGGTTGACGCGGTCATAATGTCTTTTTGTAACAGCCGTTAAAATAACTCCCTAAGTATTAACTTTTGTAAAAAGTGTTATCAAAAGATACCACCTGATTTGGGTACTAGAGGAGAAAGAGAACCCTCAGAGAAGTACTGTTGCAATCCAGATAAAGTCTGGGGTTCAGGCACCGCTGAGGACCAGTCATGACAAATGCCCCACGCTCGGGTCACACCCGGGGGAATGGGTACGGGGACGCCCTGTGCTAACTTTGCAACTTTCCTGTAAACCTAAAAGAACTCCAAAAGGGAAAGTTTATTCAAAAGAAAGAAAAAGGCCCACCTAAAGTTAAAGAAGTTTTAAAAAAAGTTTTTTTTTTTTAAAGAAGTACCACTGGGGGTCTGATAATAGTCCTTAGGAAATGACAGACCACCTCCTGAGTCAGTCCTTCGGATTCTTCTGACACCAGGACGGGCTGAGTTTGGTTGGGTGTCTCTGGCCCAAACTCTCTGGGGAGGGCTGAGTGAGGGAGCAGAAAGATGCCCGGTGCCATGGCCAGTGGCTCAGTGAGTAGAAGGCAGAAGGTCACCAAGAGGACGTCCCTCTGACTCACAAGTTCGTTTCTCCAGAATGGTCCTCATTCCTTCTCCCTGTGCAGCAAAGGCTGTTGGGAGATAAACGCCCCCCCCCCCCGCCCTGCCACTCCGACCCTTTCCAGAGCAGCTCCCATCACGCTGGTGGAGATGGCTCCATCAGGCTGGCTCCTGGCTTCCGGGGCCGTGACTGACACGTGGCGGGGAGGTGTGAAGCCTGGCAGGGCCCATCACCCACGGTGCTCTCCCACCGGCATTGCCTGTGCAGTTCTCCCAACCCCGTGCCCCTGGCTGCAGTCTCACAGAGCCACATAGAAAGCAAGTGCCTGAGTGACAGACAAACAGCAAGGGGGAGGCAGGGCCTCTGGTTCCCCTACAAGTGTGTCCCTATTTAGGAAGACGTGATGGTGGTTCCTGAGCACTCGGCCACCAGACTTCTCACCCCCGAGTGTAAAAATGAAATCACTTTCAGCACCTGAAGTGATTCTGTTGGCATCACCCACTGCTTTTGGAGATTAATTTTTTAGGCCAGAAAGAAAAAGCCTGACATTTCTTTCAGCGGTAACAAGAAAAACTGGTTACCCCCCTCCTCCCACGCTCAAAAGTTTCTTATATAAGGAGTTTGTTTTTGTTTTTGTTTTTCAAAGGGAAGAGTTCACAGGCCCAGATGGAGAACAAAATGGCAGGGCTGGGACCCCACCCCCTACCACCACTTGGGAGACAGGCTAATCAGCATCTTTTGGATGTATTTACGAAAACAATATGTTTAAATGTTTCAATAAACAGATTAAAACACAGATTTGTATATTAGCCTCTGCCAGCTGCTTCTTCAGCCAAGAATCCTTTTGTCCTTGTGAAACCAAACGATGATTGTTCTGTAAGCCCAAGTCCCAAGCTGAGCCCCCCGGCCCTTCTCAGAGATGTAGTTTCTCTTCCTTTTGGGGGCCTCTGATCTCACACTCTGGCTTTATCTCCCACTGTCTTGTCCTTGGCTGTGTTCTTATGGTAAGGCCCCCAAGCCCTTTATAGAAGGGAGCAGAGCTCCGGTTGTAAGCCACCCAGTTTCCCTCCAAAGGCAGAGTTCAGAGTCCCATCTGCACCCAGAGGGAAGAGCGAGGCTGACATGGGTGTCACCCTTCCCGCAGCACAAGCACAGCCATCTCCAGCTCTCCGTGGGACTTGTTTTTAAATGCTGGGCATTTCAGGGTCTTTGGTTGAGCGCCAGGAAAAACGCACACCTCACACATCCATTCTGCAGGTTGACCATCGCTTCATACCCTCCAGGAGGGGTTTCCTAGCACATCTCTCAAAACCAGACTCTGAAGATGAAGTCGTCCCAATGAAGGGGAATTTGCCCCTTCGCTCCGGGTCCCCATCTCATCTCTCCCCATTCCCAAAGGATAAGGGCTCATGGGATTTAGAGGCAAAAGTACTTCCGGGCGATCTAACACGTCCCTTCCCCTTCCGGGACCCATGGCAGTGCCCCCCACAGAGCTGGCACCAAAGCCTCTTCACCTGGACCTCCTGGAAATCATGCCCAACGAGATTCAGCGCAGAAGTTAAAACCGGTGTGCCACCCCCACACTTTCAAGGTCATAGAGGCGGGACCAGAGCCCACCTCTCACCAGAACCCATGCAATTACCCACAACACCAAACTGTGGCTGCCACTGTTTTTGTCACTGTGTTCTATGCACATACGTGCAAACATACGTGGACATATGTACAGCTGTGCAGATGAGAATACTGACGCACACGTGTGCCAGCCCCTCTGCTTTCCCACCCACCGAAACCAGAGCTTCCCAATGAGCTCCTTCACTTCCCATGCCTTGAGAGTGTTTTGTCTTCACTAGATGGTTCTATAGTCTTTTATGTGATACATAATCAAGATAATTGGGGAGAAAATAAGGACAAAAGACAATCAAATAGATACTAATGAGAAAAGCAATGGAAGGAGAGGCCACCCCACCACCACCACCACCAGCTGTCAGGGAAATTACATTCAACAGTTACCTGTCTACCAAATATTTCTTGAGTGCCAACCAGCTTCCAAGCTCTCTTCTAAGTCAGAGGATTAGGGGACAGTAAGACAGAGACGGTCCTTACCCTCATGGGACTGATATTTTAGTGAGAGAGAAAATCATAAACAGGAAAACACATGAATGAGTAAGGAAACTTCAGGTAGAGATACGTGTGAAGAAGAAAGAAAAATGGATGACAAGTGATGACAAGTGACGACAGAAGGGAAGGAGGCATCGCTGAGGAGAGACCTGAAATTAAAGACAGATTCAGCCATAGGGAAACCCAAGGACAAGAGGTTCCAGACAGAGGAAGCAGTAAGTACAAAGGCCCTGGGGTGAGGCCTCACCTGTCAAGGTAAAACCAGCAGAAGACTAAGGGGTATGCAGAGGAGTGGTGAAGAGGAAAGTGCTAGGAGACGAGGCCACAGGGCGTGGAGAGGACAAATGACACAGAGCTTTTCAGGCCACAGGACAGCTTTTATTCTAAGTAGCATCCACCACGGCACGGAGGTAGGGAAAGCAACCGAAAAATACCAGGGGCAGAACAGAAGAAGGAACTTTGCACAGAGTCTGAAGAAGAGGGACACTGATGAGAGAAAGTGGATGGGAAAAGAAAGAATAAATTTGGTAAGTATTGCTGTGGGTGGTGGTTCTAGCCCCAGTGCCAAAGAAATCCAAGCAAGGAATGAGTCTATGACCCAATGCGCCCAGGACGCGGGGACGTCCTCCACCTCCAGGGTCCCGTGGCAGCGCGCCCCTTCTTCCTCATGCACCTGAGACAGGGTATTGCAATGACCTGTGTGTGTGTCAGTCTGTCTCACGAGACCATGCACTCCTCAAAGACAGGGACAAAAATCTAGCTCTCTTAGCTGAGCTCCAAGTAGGTCCTGGGTAAGGGGCTGTGGAATGGAGCCCCTTAGTTATGCATGTCAGAATAAAAGTCGCCTGTGACTTTTTCAAAGGAAAAGTTCGCCTCCGCACGAAGTAGCAAAGCAGGAATGCCCTCTCCGAGGCCAGGCTGGCCAAAGCATTCGTGGGTCCTAGTCCCTCCGTGACTCAGCATGGTGGGGACACCATACCTCTGACACGCCCTTCTGGGGGTGTGCTGGTGGGCCCTTGGGACTGTCAAATGTGTTCATCCAGCCTCCCGATCAGGTCTTGGCAGCTGGGAGACCCAGGCGGCCTGGGCAGCGGCCAGAACAATTAAGCACTTCACCTTGGAGCTTGCTCCACTGGGAAGCAATCTGCTCGTCCTGCCAAGCCTTCTGCTCCCCCAGGGAGCCCAGCCCATGAAGACGTGCACGGCCCAGTAAGGAGGGCCAAACAGAAACCAGGCCCTGACCTTCTCAGCAGTCTGGCAGTGGTTCTTAAGCATGCTTCCTATCTGTGACTTCTTCCTGTTCTCTTTGGGTCCAGTTATGCAGAACTTGGCTCAGAGAGGAAGAACTCAGAGAGTGTGGGCCAGGAGCCAAGGCACGTGTTGTCCAAAGGAAGGCGGTGGGGAAGCCAGGCGGAAAACAGGGGGACTTGGGAACAGGGTCTGATGAGACCCTGTTCCGCTGCTAAATAGCCACTGAGCCCATTGGGCCAGGGGTGGTGGTGGTGGTAGCCAAGCGGAGTTTTGATCGAATTGTACGGGTCACAACTCACAAAAGTCCAGTGATCTACCTTCAGCCTTGCCTCTTACAAATCCATTCTTCAGCCATAATGAAGGTACATCTGCACAGCCCACTCTAGTTATAAGCCCTCAGTGGTCCCAGCTCTTAAGTGATCTCCTCTGCCTGCAAGACCTTGTGGGCACTGGCCTCTGCCACCTCCCCACACCCCACTTCTTGTTTCTGCTCCCCGGGAGGCCACACAACACTGGCCTTTCAGTTCCTTATGCTCCTGCTCCTGCCGTGTCAGGGGCTCTGCAGGAACCACACTATTAAATGTATCATTACTTGCAAGCCCCATAGGTCAGGGACCTTTCTACCTTGTCATCAGCTCCGAGCCCACTGCCCGGCATGGTGGGCAAATGGATGTACCTTCCACCCATACTATTGCTTACGTTGCTCCCTCAGCTAGAGCGCCCTTCCTGCCCAGAGCCTACTGTCCATCAAGGCAGACCCTAGCACTGCCCCCTAACAATAGCCCCCGTGGTCCCCCCAGATGGAGGTATCCCCTCCACCTTGACCTTCAGCAGCACGTTCTCTGCGGCTCTTTCTGGAGTGTACCTTAGCATCCTCGCACAGTAATGGAGTTAGCTTGGTTTCCTGGATGCTAAGATCTTCCAAGGTGAGAGCCACATTCAATAGTTTAATTATAATTGCGACGAGTACTAGGGAATCGGAGCCATCAGGGAGTGGGCATGCAAGAAGGCTTTCCTGAGGACCTGAGACTCAAGCTAAGATATGGAGGTCTGGTGGGAGGCAATGAGGGAGAGGAGAGGAGAGAGCATCTTGGCCATGGGAGTGGCTCCAACCCCAGGCTGCTCAGCAGAAGGATACCCCGGGGAAAGGGGCTGCCTCTTCCTCGGCAGAGAGAGATGCCAGAAGTGCCTCGGGAGGGTTATCCCAGGACACCGGAGCCATGTGGCTGGCTGGGGGTGCACAGATCAAGGTGGCAAGTCATGAACATGTCGACACCCTCCCCCAGCCTCACACGTCCACCTCCACACCAGCCCCCCCCGAATCTTCACCCAGCCAAGAAAGCACGTGTGCGCACTTGCTCACACGCACACACACGCCTCCCGCCCCAGCCCACGTGCAAGCCGGGAACGTGAACCTCTCTGGGGCCCAGCGTGCTCAGTCAGGGACACCTGCCCCTGCCGGAAACCCAGGGCTGAGGACTATGCTCACGCATCTCCCATCCAGGTAGTGCAGTCTGCTGTGGGCCAAGTGTATTTGCATATGATTTGCATGTGTTGACACAGCCATTCCCATCTCTGCACAGAGCACTTCCAAGCTAACCTGTTATTACTGCTCCTCTGAAGCCTGCTTTCCCAGCGCGCAAGCTGCTTCCCCACCCACTGCCAGAAAGTCCTATTCAGTGAGACAGGCCGCAGCTGACTGAGCACCCTGAGTCACGCCAGCTCCCTGGCCTCAGTTTCTCCCCTGGACGATGAATAACAACACGCCTCCACTGGGCAGAACTTACCCGCACGTAACATGTCAGTGGGCGCCCAGGGCTGAGGGCCCGCTGGACTTATTATTATCAAGGCTGCTTTATTTTTTTATTGTCACAGGGCCAGAAAGCAAGCCTGGAGGGAGGGAGATGTTCCAGATGAAGCTCTGAGTCTTGCGTGGTGGGTCCCCTGTGTGCCGGTTACTCATTGTAGCAAATACATAAAAATTACAGGATGCCTAGTTCAATGAGAACTCAAAGAAACAATGAATAATGTGCTCGTATAAGTGTGTCCTGTGCCATATTTGGGACACGCTTATACCAAGAGAGTATTTGTTGCATACCTGGAATTCAAATTCTAACTGGGCGTCCTGTGTTTTATCTGACAACCCTACCTGGGGCCTGAGGCCCGTTGGCTTCCATCATTACTAATATCCTGTTTTCTCACAGCTTCTACCGAAGCCCAAAGGAGCACGGACTTGGTTTCCTAAACGCCCAGCTTCCCAATGTGGGATAGGAAAGGAGGGCAGAGGTTACATGTGAGGTGAACTGAGAGCGGCTGAGGGGAGAGAGGGAGCGAGGGAGGGAGAACATGTGTTTCCTAATTTAGTGAAAAGTCTCAAATCCATCCCTCTTTGGCTTCTGTGAGGAGCCTGGTGGTTATCACTGCGAACGTGAGGCCGCGTTTCCTGTGGTGAAGGCTACGTGTGTTTTCATCAACAGGGCCTGTTTCTAGGGCTCCTGTCAGGATGTGAGGCCCGTGGCAGTTCGCAGAGGAAGAGGAGAGGCGGCAGGGAGGGCCTGTGGCCAAGGGCTGCTTGGGAGTCAGGGCCCAGCTCTGGGGGCTCCCTGGAGAGGCCCCGTCCCCCACCATTTGCAGAGCTTCCCCATCGCACCCCAGTCAACTGGGATCCTTTGCAGAATGCCGATGTAGCAATGTGCCTGATTCCTTCTTTATGCAGGGATGGCACGGAGCTCGGGGGGCACTGGCCGGAGTCACCATCAGACACAGAAGGCTCAGCACTAAACCTACACGGAAGGCATCCTCCCTGTGCTCGGGGCTGTGTGGTCTGTCCCTTCCATGGGCTACGCCCCGGCTTTTCCGCTGGGATGCGTGTACTTCCGGAACGGGCAGAGTGCCACAGGAGTGCACCTACTAACGGTACAGGTAAACATGTACCTCACCCAGGAGGGACAGGTTTCCATCAAGATTTTTTTTTTTCAGGGGCAAGTGTTATTTTATAGTAAGGCCAATGGCTATACTAAGAGTACAATGCAAAAATTTATATTTTTAAGATGAAGTGTGACAAATAAAATATATAAGGCTCAGTTTCCTCCCCCCTGAAGTGGTGGTGGAGACAGTGCCAGCCTCACCGGGCCGTTGCAAGGATGAAATAAAGAAAGGCAGGTGAGCCCCTCCTCCTTGGTGCAGCCCTGGGCACCAGTAGGACCTTCTCTGATCAGAACTTTGACTACCATCGAGACGGGTCTCTGTGATTCAAATCCCTCCATCTTGTCTTGCAGGTCAGAACTCCATGTGCATTAAAATAAATAAATAAATAAATAAATAAATAAATAAATAAATAAATAAATCACAAAGCAGCAAAATTACTGAAGATTTGGGGCACCAGAGGAAGCTTTCACTTGATTTTTGAATCCTCTCGTCAGGTCTCAAACAGGACAAGAACCTGAAAGCCACTGGCGCTATCTGATGTGCCACGATGGACGCCCACCTTGTACATTTGTGACCACAGACATGGCTGGTCTGGAAGGGGCCAGAGAGTCTCGTCACCGTGCCTGGCTCTCCTTCATGGCCCCATGCCAGGGCTGAACACAGGGGTTCCCAGCCCAGAACGATCCACCAGTGCCTGCTGAGGAGGCCCTGGGGACGAATGTTACCAACAAGACTCATGCAGACACGTGTAGTTGAGATGGGTGGGCTTGGCGTCCCTGAGGCAGCTGTCTGGGCGACAGGATATAACTGAGCTTCCCGGCATAACACCCAAGGTCAGTGCCCTGCTCGCTCACACCCTCTGGGTCGTTCTGACCTTTCTTCTTCAGGACGTCAGACATTCAGGGGTGCTCCTTGAGGACCTGAAAATCGACTTTGCCAAGGGTCATCAGCAATCACGCACCTTGTATTTCTCCTCTCAGCAGAGAGGCCAGCCACGTGCCTTGGGAACTCCCCGCGCCCACTCAAGACACGTCCGTGCCTTTGTCTTGGACAGACCCACCAGAAATGACTCAGGAAGTAAGTGAAGACTCCACGTGGGCCTCAATAAATGGCGCTGAACGAGTAGCCAGTGAGTCCGTCCGACTCTAAGCTACTAGGGGAATATTCTGAAGAAGAGAGTATAAGGCATGTCTTCTAATTAGGGGCCCGGATATAGTCATACTTTCTTATTGACCTAATAATTGTTGCCAGTGTACAAAAACCGTTGTCCCAACAGTTCGACTCCCACTTGGCCTGGCGTTTCTCTCTCTCGCCTAGTGCTCAAGCCGGCTGCTATTCTGTGACCACCTTGAGAAGCACGGCGCCGTGCTCATGAGAACTCCTGCATTTAAATTCTCTCCATATTTACAGCCATGGCTTTGACACGTGGACAGGCTTTGGGGGTTAATTAGCCTCACACGCGATTTCAGCCAACATCCGATCAACCTCAGCCCCATAGTTAGTTCCTGCTGAAATCTAACCTACCTTGGAAGACGTCCCCGGTTATGAAACCTACTTTGTCCAAATCAGCCTTGTTTGGAGATTAGGAGACCCATTTTTCTTCTTTGTGATGATGGAATTGTCCCCAACGCCATTTTTTTAATTTCAAGCCATGATCCAACATCTTTTTCTTTTTTTTTTTTTTAATTTCAGCATGTGCAGCCTTTCCTTTTTGAAAAACAAAGCTAACAATCCAATCCTCCCTTGGCCAGTGGCCAGACCCCCGAGCGCTGGAGCCAGGAGATTAACGGATACACCCGGAGAGGGCAAGGCCAGAGAGCGGAACATTCTGGACCCGTGTTTGTGTCGCAGCCCAGACCCCGCAGGACCATGGGGTGCCCCTCCACCAGGGTCGACGCCTCCCCATTTGAGTGACATGCTAAGGGCCTTCAGAACCTGTGAATGAAACATGCCTGTGACATTAATGAATGCCAGGCAAAATGTAACAGATCTTGGAAACTAAAAATAGATCTATGCCAACGGATTCATCCCTGACTGCACAGAACTCGGAGCTTTTCTATCTGCTTCTCTTCTACACGTACATTGCATTACGGCCTTTTTTCTTAACCTCCATCTTTGTTATTCCTGTTTTATTTCTCTCCTTCTTGTCGACAGGTTTAAACCTTCCAGAAGAGATGTCCCCACTCGGCTTCCCTCCGACCCACAAACATGCTTAATAAGCAAGGAAATCATTTCCTTTCCTGGCTCACATGGTCGGGAGCTGTGTCATTTGTACTTAATATTTTCCATGCAGATGTTCCTGCCTGTTGCATCATACACAGAACTCTACAGCTTTGTTTCCAACTACGGTCCCTTCTATTTTAAACTTTGCTGATTTCTACTGGGAAGGAAGCCTATTTCATACAGATTAGCTGGACAGCTGGGTCTGATGGCTTCTGATTACGGGGCTTGGGGTCACTGGGGAAACAGGTTTCCCAAAGCCCCTTGGACGGAGAACCATTCCACATGGCCCCAAAGGAATGGGTCAGTGCTCACTCCATGGAGGAAGGGTCAGCAGCCTGAGTTGGAAATCAACAGGTCAAACCAAAGGCAGGAACAGACCTGAGTCCACACCTCGGGCTCAGGAGGCTGTGCTGGAAGGTGGAGGAGGGGGCGTTAGACACCCCCTGGTTCAAAGGCTCTCGCAGGGACCTGAGTGGGGGCTTGTGTCAGAGACGACTGCGTGTGCTTGGCAGGGAGCATCCATCATGCTTGCCTGATAGAATCACTCGGGAGGCAACAGACAAGGCTCAATGATTAAGGTCCCTTCATCTGGCCTGGCCTCCCAGACCTCCAGGTGCATAAAGAAATCATAAAGACCTCTCTCACCTTTCAGTGGTCAGTCCACAGGCAGGGGGGGCTGCCGCGTTCTCCCGAGAACCGGTGGCTCCGATGAGGCAGGAGCTTTCTCCCTGCTCGTCCCATCTCTGCCTTTGCTTCTCTTTATGCCTTCTCTAGAGAAACCGAGTGCTGGAGATTAAAAAAAAAAAAATTGTGTGTGGGGGGGTGGCGGGTGGCGGGGGTGCCGGGGCAGTGTGGGTGGCAGAGGGACACCGGTGTGGGTGGCAGAGGGACACCGGGGGTAGGTGAGCAGCCTGTCCTGGTGTGGGTTCGGGTTTAATGGCCGACGCTGGCGCTACGCTTTGCCTGCTGAAGCTCAGTGCCACTGCAGCTCTGTGTGTGGGCGGCGGCAGCTACACGGCTGGGTTTCAAACCATTACACTGAACATTTGCAAACAGATAAAAAAACAAAGCCATCCGGTACAAGTGGAAACTTCTGTTTTCCTTTCTCTTTCTACACTGTCTGCCCTTTCACCTCTCCTCTTGGGTGTTGGAGGGGGCTGGGGAGGGTGGGCACGTCCCCCCTGGGCTCCCCCTACCCCATCTCTTCTAGCCACACCCCCAACGCCCCATGGCCACCAACATGGATGAGTAAGTCACATCAGCCAGACTAACACCCACAGCTTTGGGAACGCCCAGAAATTGGAGAAACAGTTTCTCTTCTCCAACGTCCTGCTCAGAATCCAGCCGCTGAGTGCCATCACACCCAAAGAGGGTCTGGGCTGCCATACTTGCTGTCTCACCCTTCCTACTTTCAGAGCTACCTTAGAACTGGCCAGCGGAGGCTGGTGAGGTGCCCTTGCACATCTGGGTGACATTTTTCCCAAGGAATATTCTGTGGGCGGTGCCATGAGATACCCCAGGAAAAGGAAAAGTGTCCTGTGGTCAAATTACTTGAGAACTGTGGTAGCTGGTATTGCTCTTGGATAATCACAGAGCGTGTTAGCAGGTAAAGGCTCTGAGAAGTCCTGCAAGAAAGTATCCTGTTGAAGCCAACATTTCCAAAATGTGGGAGATCTTAGACGAAAGAATCCCCTTTCCCTGAGCAACACCACCACCAGTGACAAGACACACACCGCACGAACACACTTGTACCCACTTCCCAAGTGGTGACTTGACCCAAATCAAGTCTTCTGGCCAGAGAGCAAGAGAAGGCAGGCTACTGGGAACCAGGCAGGTCTGAGTTCACCAGCTCGGACTCCGAGCTTGGCATTAACACAGGGGCCCTGAATGGTTATCAGTGAACCTGAGTCTGTGGTTCTGGCAGGACAGGCGATATGAGGGATCCAGACAGTCCCTCAGGGCTGTGGGGGACTCTTGGTGCATCTTCTCTGCCACCTTAGTGAGTCCCCTTCTCATTTCCACTGCCCAGGGGGCGGGGCAGCCTGTGACTGGGAACTGCCCCGTGCTCCTGGGTTACTGCGGGGCAGACTCACTGAGCAGCTTTGATCACGCCCTGCCCACTGACTTCTGCTGGGCCCTCCACATCTGATGAGATGTCTGAGCCTTCCTTCATACCCTTGTTGGCTATGAAACTTGGGAGGCAGGAGAGCATGAAACAACACCTAACCCCCCAAGAGGTAAATGCGCTGAATTACAGGCACTCATGTTGAAAATGACTATGGCAGAAGGACAGGCTGGGAAGATGAACAGGGCACAGGAGAGGAAATTGGGGGCTACTGTGGGCTGTCAGTGCTGACAGCCCCCCTCACTACAGGGTGCCGTCACTCGGGCCCGGGGCACACCCTTTGAGCTGCGACCCCTCATCTGAAAGTCGTTCTCAACCAAGGGAGCTTGCCCCTGCCAGTGGACATTGGGCAATGTCTGGGGACATTTTTGGTTGTCACAAGTAAGTGACAGTGCTGAAGTCCAGTGGGCAGAGCCCAGGGACATTGCTAAACACCTTACGATGCCCAGGATGGCCCCACATCAAAGACTGACCCAGCCCCAACGTCGGTAGTGCAGCAGGAGTTCAGAACCCAGTCTGGGTGTGCCCTCCAGCCCCTCTCAGTGGGGCTCAAAAGACACAGTGCATGGGAGGGTCCTGAGTAGACCGGAAGCTGATTGTGTTACCCTTGATAAGAAAGAGATTTCCATCTCGTTTAGATGGCACTTAATTTCTTATTGGGTGACAAGATGGAAAGAGATGGAAAGCAGAGGAAAGGCGCTGACCAAGAAGAGAGAAAGCCAGCCTGCCTTGTAAACACTCCAAATTACATGATTTAAAAAAAAAAAAAAAATTAAGGAAAGAAAAGAAATGCTTCCTCTTGAATTTCTTCTCAAGTACATCAGAGAACTTGAACTCTGTGTGAACAAAGTGAAATGGGTGTAGAAAAGCTTTAAAAAGCGTGTAAGCACTTCGACAGGTAATTATTAGTAATGAGAACATTTTACAGGATCCGTTAAAGAGGCTTTAAACAAAGCTGAAATTATTTCGTGACCTTTCCTCTGAAGGAGAGTAATGGTCGTGCTGACAACACTAATGCGTCCAGCCTGGTTGGGGTTTTCTTTCAAGGAAATCTTCAGCCAAGTTTGCAATGTGATCCTCAGCACATGGCAAATTATTAGAGGCCAAAAAAAAGAGAAAGTGAAATTAAAGTTCAGTGGACTGCCCAGCCTCGAGGAAGGAAAGCTGGCCAGTCTCACTCTGTGTTCCCACTCCGGAAGGAGCCCCAAGGCAGGACCCAGGAAAAGGCCTTTTCCCGGATGGTGGAAAACTCCCAGGTGGGCGTGCGAGCAGAGGAGGGGCAGATAGGGCCAGGCCTGCTATGGCTGGAGTGAGGGGCAGGAAGAAAGGATGTGTGAGTGCAGAGACCAGCGCC
Organism: Rhinolophus ferrumequinum; assembly: GCF_004115265.2. Classification (NCBI taxonomy): domain Eukaryota; kingdom Metazoa; phylum Chordata; class Mammalia; order Chiroptera; family Rhinolophidae; genus Rhinolophus; species Rhinolophus ferrumequinum. The sequence continues at coordinate 3,222,997 of NC_046306.1, forward strand.
CTTGCAAAGAGGATTTCGAGGAAAGGATGATAAGCCAAGTTTCTGACGTGGACACGGAGCTGGGCCCACATGAGCCAGTCACGTCAGCTTCCTCCGGGAGCCAAAACGGAGAGCACGCCAGCCTGTTAATCTTGACTTCCTGTGCCTTCCTCATCCACCTGGCTGCTCACTAACCAGTACAGGCAATGGCCACACCTCTGAGAGCCTCCCATGCCAGCACTTCACTTGGCTCTAGGAACAAAACGGTCATGGGAAAACAAAGGCACAGTCCCTGCCTTCATGGGGTTCATAGTCAGTTGGGGTAAAAAGACAAAAAACAAAGAAAAAGGAAAAAGCATCCAATTCATTCACTCATTCATTGGCTGAGAATCTGAACCTCTCCTACATACTAGGCAGTATTTAAGGAGGAAAAAACAATGTGTAAGCAAATTATCGAAAACCACAACAAAAATAGAGCAACATGACAAAACTCTCGCTGGAGAGTATTGCTCATCAAAAGCCCTAAAGCCAACGCCATCTGTCTTTCCTAAAGAGGGTGAGGAGGGGCCAGGTGTGAAGGACCTACTGATCTAGGCTGAGATGGAGGGAAAGGCAGCAGCTTCCCGTTTGGTGATCAAAGTCAGGTTCCGTGCCACCTACAGTTGTCCTGTGCTCCGCAATAGCTGTGAACCCAAGGCTTTGGAAACACAACCTTCAACATCGGGGAGCTGTTGAAAAAGAACCCACGGACTTCAGGTCTCACAAAAGGAAGGCTGTTCAGAACCTAGGACAGCTCTCAGGTGCCTGGTTGTCTAGTTCCCCACCTTCCCTGGCACTGCCAGGCCGGAACAAGTGCCCAAGGGCTTCCATCCACGGGGAATCGGTTTCTCCTCATCTCGGTGTCTACTGCATGCCTCGTCCCCTCTGTCTTCATGGCTTCTGTTCTACGCCCACTGCCAACTCCTGACTCTTTCTGCCTGACCAATCAGATCCTCCTTTGGCACAACTGTGCCAAAGGAGGATCTGATTGGTTCACTTAGTCCATACAGGGCCTCAGAGTTGGTCAGAATTTGCCCTCTGGGCCACCCTGTAAATTGCAAGCCATTGGCCAGCCAACACTGAGCCAGCCCTAGACAAAGGACAGAGTCATGTGAATTTCTGCGAGTTTCTGTGAATTTCTTATAGCCAGCGTTTCACTCCCAGTACAGGGGTGCTGGGAGGTGAGGGTCTGGGCCAAACTAGTGGTTTATGAGATCATGTCACACGGCTTACAGATAATTTTTTTTTTATTGTAGTTGTTACATTTTTATTTTAATGTGACTTAGTATAGCTCTAGCTAACAGATCAAATTCACATGTTTCTCTTTTACATACATTTTAATAACCAATTTAAATAAAATATTAATTTTATTCTAAGATGTATATGGAAAGCCAAACAAACTAGAATAGCTAAAAGGATTTTGGAAAAGAAGAATAAATGTAAAGGACTCACACCATCTAATTTTAAGACTTACTGTGTAGCTACAGTGATCAAGAAAGTATGGTATTGATGGAGAGACACACATAGATCCATAGAACAGAATAAAGAATCCAGACATAGACCCACACAAATGTGTCGGAATGATTTTGACAAAGATGCAAAAGCAAATAATCTTTTCAACAAATGATGCCAGAGCAATTGGATGTTTTAGGGGGAAGCAAAAAAAAAAACTATGGTAAGCCTCACACTTTATACCAAAACTACTCAAAATGGATTGTAGATTTATATGTAAAACTATAAAAATTTTAGAAGAAAAAATAGGAGAAAAGCTTTGGGTCCTAAGGTTAAGACAAAGAGTTCTTAGACATGACACCAAAAATACAATCCATAAAAAGAACAAAATCAATAAGTTAGATGTTATTAAAATTAAATCTTTTGCTCTGCAAAAGACCATATTAAGAGAATGAAAAACAACTTTTATTGAACAACTGGTGTTGGGACAACTGGACATCCACATGCAAACAAAACATGGACCCAGACACAAACCTTACACTCTTCACAAAATTTAACTCAGAATGGATCACAGACCTAAATATACAATGAAAAACTATAGAACTTCTAGAAAATAACATAGAACAAAACCTAGATGACATTGTACCGGTATGACGATGACTTACCCGAAACATACTCTTACATATGATCCAGCAATCACGCTCTTTGGTATTTACCCAAAAGAGCTGAACACTCATGTCTACACATAACTCGCACACGGATGTTTATAGCAGCATTAGTCATAATCGCCAAAACTTGGAAGCATCCAAGACGTCCTTCAGAAAGTGAATGAATAAATAAAATGTGGTCCATCCAGACAATGGAATACTATTCGGCGTTAAGAAGAAATGAGCTGTCAAGCTGTGAAAAGACAGAGGAAACTTAAATTCATATTTGTAATCAAAGAAGCCAATCTGAAAGGGTACATCATGTATGCTTCTAACCATGACATTCTGGAGAAGGGAAAACTATGGAGACAGTAAAACAGATCAGTGATTGCCAGGACTTAGAGGAGACAGGGAGGGATGAATAGGCAGAGCTCAGAGGATTTTTAGGACCGTGAAAATACTTTGTATGATGCTATAATAATGGATACACATCATTATACATTTTTCTAAACCCACAGAATATACAACACCAAAAGAGAATTCTAACGCAAAATGCAGACTGAGCGGTAATGATGTGTCTGTGCAGGTCCATCGATTGTAACCAATGCATCACTCTGGTGGGGATGGTGACAATGGGGAGCCAGGGGCTATCTGGGAAATCTCGGTACTTTCTGCACAATTTCTATGTGAACTTAAAACTGCTCTAAAAATTTTGTCTTTATAAAAAAAGCAAAAAAACTTGGAAGAAAATATTTACAAACCACATATCTGACAAAAGACTAGTAGCCATACTTACCTGGCAGGAGAGATACCACGATCACGAAGGTGGTTTTCGCAGGGCGAGGCTTATCCATTGCACTCCGGATGTGCTGACCCCTGCGATTTCCCCAAATGTGGGAAACTCGACTGCATAATTTGTGGTAGTGGGGGACTGCGTTCGCGCTCTCCCCTGAAAAAAAAAGACTAGTAGCCAAAATATATAAAGCACTCTCAAAACTCAACAGTGAAAAAAACAATCCAATTAGGAAACGGGCAACAGACATGAACAGACACTCCCCCAAGAGGACAAGCAGACGGCTGAGAGGCACATGAGAAGGTGGTCGGCACCATCAGCTATCAGGGGACGCAAACTAAAGCCACAAGGAGATAACCCTGCACACCACCGGGATGGCTAAAAGAAAAAATACCAACAATACCCAATACTGGCAAAGACGTGGAGAAACTGGACCCCCCCCACACATGGTGGGTGTGAATGAAAAATGGGGCAGTTCCTCTGAAAAACAGTCTGGCAGTTTCTTATGAAATTAAACATGGCCTGACAATTGCCCTCGTGGGCATTTCTCCTAGAGAAACGAAAATTTATTGTCACATGCAAACCTGGATGTGGACGTTTATAGGTGCTTTATTTGCAATAGCCAATAACTTGAAACCACCCAAATGTCCTTCAGCAGGGAAGAGATTAAATAAACTGGTGTGTCTATACCACGGAATACTATTAACGCAATGTTTTTCAAATACACTATTGAGACACTCGACAAATTGGATGAGTTTCAAGGGCTTTATGCTGAATGAAAACAAAACAATCGTGCATAGGATATAATTCAACTTATATAATAATCTCAAAATGCCAAAATTATAGTGACAGAAAACAGATTAGTGGTTGCGGGTAGTTGTTGACAGAGAGTGGGGTGAAACCATGATGGGGCAGCACAGGAAGCTCCTGGTTGAACAGGTCTGTGTCTTGATAATGGACAGTGTGCACACGTGACCAAAGTGCACAGACCTACACACACATATGCAAATGAGCGTGTGGGAAAACTGGTGAAATCTGAATAAGGCCTGCAGCCTACTTAATCATAGTTTCCTACTTTTGAATCTGTAGCCCAGCTATGAAGCTAAAGTTGTTATCGCTGAAACTGGGTAAAGTGTCAACAGAACCTCTCTGTACTACTTTTGAGTCTAAAATTATTGAAAAATAAGTTTTTGAAAGAGAAAACTATTAATTAAATAATAGCACAGGTGATTCATGAATTTGGCAAAAAAAACTGTGATGGTGACACAAGCCTCGCCCAACGCCCTGCAGTGATGTCCCTCTGACGCTGAAGGGCCTTGTCCCACCCAGGGGCAGAACCTGTGGGCATCTGAGCCTTAGAAACCCAATGGGTGTCAGAGGCAAGGCCCCAGCCATTGTCCAGTTCAGAGCTGGTCGAATGTAAAATCAAAATGGCCCCGGAATCCAAATGAGCCAACTTTCTACATGGCCAGAGACCTTGTTTAAACTCCGCTGAAATTGAATTGAAAGACATGGCAGATGTCTTTGTGATAAGAGCAGCCTCAGCCAGAAATACCCCATTTTATCAACTCTAAGACACACAGTTGCAAGAAGCACCATTGTTTTTTGTTCTACTGCGAGAGAAAAACACACTGCCAATTAATCCATGACACAATGCTTTCTTATCGCTTGGAATTTTTAATTTTACTTATTGAAAGAGTTCTTTGAGACTTAATTAGACAGATTTTTATCACATATTACTATGTTGTGCATACATAAAAAAATGAAAATACAAGTGAAATAAATTGGTTGTTATCCCTCAAACTTTTTTATACTGAGTTCAACTCTTCTGAATCACTTTTTGAGTCAGATTCATCGATGTCTGGGTTTTTTCCACACCATCCGTCTCATCCTCTGTGCATCTATCCATAACACTGATGACATGGTGGGTTTTTTTTAAAAGAATCCATAAAAGGATTAAAAGTAAGTCATGAGTGCCAGACTCTTAAGTAGACTTTAGAATTAAATACAGTTTTTCTTCGTTGGTTCCCACTTCAACAATATCCTTAAATATGTAGGATTTGCCCCAGTATTCTACTCCATCTCTACAATCATGACATACAATTAGATATTAAAAGAGGGCTCCGTGTCCAATCGGGATTTTCTTCCCGTGTGCTGACACTGCTCAACTGCATGATAGCTACAGGTGTTGGCTGCAGAAGGGAACTTCAGGCTTGGATGCTGGTCATTTTGATGTCCATCCATGCGAGGGCCATTCGACTATGCCATGGCCTATAACACACGTGGACTGTGAGATCCATCCTGATTTCAGAAATTCATACATGAAAAAATGTTTATCTTGGAAATAACGAAATGCAGTAAATGGACAAATAAACCAAATAATGTCAGATGGCCTTAAGTGCTACAAAGAAAATAAAGCAGGGAAATATGATGAAGAGCAGCTGGGAGGAAGTGGACAAAAAGAACTTTTCTGAGGACAGGATATTTGAGAAGAGTCTGAACAATAAGGGGGCATCAGCCAATGGAAACTCAGGGAGAAGTGTATCGGTAGGAGATGTCAGATTATGCTGCAGGACAAAACAACCCCCAAGTCTCTGTGACATAAAACAGTCAAGACTTGTTTCCATGTCATACTTTGTGTCCAGAAGCAGGGAGGCTGAAGTATCTTTCTCACTTCAAGACCCAAGGTTGATGGATAGGCCACTGTCTGGGTAACCTCAGTTGCCATGGCAAAGGGGCAGGAACGAGGTAAATGGCACGTGGCCCTGAAAGTTTCTGCACAGAAAGCACACGTTACTCTGCCCATGTTACCTTAGTGGAAGCAAGTCACTAGGGATGCACAACTTCCAGGTGGTGGGGAGCAGAGTGCGCTGTACCACGTGCTTGTGAGAAGAACCAGAAAGACCTAGAGAACAGCGGTAACGATGACCACAGAGGCAGAGAGAGGAGCAGGGGCCAAGACAGGGAGGTAAAAGAAGCGTGGTGATCAGAGGACAGGGAGCAGCTTGGTGTGACCGAGAAGGTGGAAGGGGACAGGTGGCAGAAGACAGCGCCTAAAGCCCAGCCACGCTCCAGAAACCACAACTTCATCCCAAGTCTGACCTCAAACGCCTGTAGACAGAATTAAGCAACTAACTAATTTTATAATGAGGTGGTTGAATTACACCTAATTTCCACAAATGCTTTTGTTGAGCAAACATCTGCAACGCCAGAATGTGGTTTTCAATCATTTAATCAGTCTTCCAAAAATGCCCCAAAATCGGTGTTAATCACGGTTTTAAAATAATACATTCAATGTGTCCTTAAATACTTTGCTGTGTCTCTGCATTAATCCTGCAATTAAATACGTTGCATAATTGATACACATTTTACACCTGACACTCGGGATGTTGAAAATCATGCATTTCTGAGAGTAGGTAGCCAATGAGTAGAGTCCAACAGCCTTTAGCGATTTCCTCTGGGATGGCCAGGGAGGGAGAGCGTGGCTCTTGGAATGAGAGGTTGCATGAAGAGGAGGCCGGCAATAAAACAAAGGATTTGGGGCTTGAGACAGGGTCAGAGAGCGCCTCTCAGAATAACATGGGTGTGCCCAAAGGAACCTACGGGCACTGCCAGGTCACTCCACCCATCCGGGCTCAGTTGCTGTAAACGCACTGCTCCCACCTGCCTGGGGACTCCTCCAGGAGGTGGCCATATTGATGATCCTGCTGAAAATCAAAGGTTTAAAAGTGCAGGTGGGCTTCACAACCCCCACACAACACGATAACTGCTAGGGGGCTAGCGGACACTTCAAGGGGACGGAGAGCTGACAGGGACCCCAGCTTTGCGTCCCCATATAGTTTGAGGCACCAAGAGAACCTGAAAAGGTTGAGTTTGAGTTTGACCTCCTCTTGCAACCTACAGATGTCAAGTGACATGTCTGAACTCCTAGTTCTTCAACTCAGCTTGACCAGGAAACAGAAATAAAGAAGGGTTTATCATGTATAATTAAAAACTGTTGTGGAAAGTGCACGCTATTTTATCTTGTATACTATGCTCCATTGATTCACTCCAAAAAAGGGGTTTATTGGGAGCACATTAAAGACATATTCAAGTATATGACATGTTGGCAATACAGATGTTGCTGACTTGGGATTCAAGTTTTCACTTGTGGAAAAAAAAAGTTTTCACTTGTAATAAGACCCAGAAATAGCAGTGGTTTAAGCAAGATGGATGCTTGTTTTTCTGTGCTATAACAGTCCAGACACAGGTAGTCCAGGGATGGATGGCAGACCCACAGAGTCAAAAGCATGGTTTCTTCTAACTGGTTGGTCTTCTTCCCCTGGATGTGCCCTGCCCACATGATCTCAGGGGTTGCATCACCTCCTTTAAGGATGGACGAAGGGGTGGGAAGAAACCTACTCCTTCCTTGTGAGGGCTTGACACTGAAAGGGTATAACTCATTTGTCTTTACAGCTCTTTGGCCAGAATTTAGTCACAGAGTCATATCTAGCTGCAAGAGAAAATGGAAGGGTGTATTTTCATTCTAGGTGACCAAGTATTCAACGAAATGCTGGGGGATCAGTTACTATGAGACAGAGAGGAAAAGCGATACAAGGGGACAACTTGCAGACCCAGCCACGTTAGCCTGGGGGAGTTCGGAGTCTGCTGGGGAAGAAAAGCATACGGCCGAATTCTAACATTTCACCCTAGAATGGGCCAAATGCCTACTAGGGTGCAAGCTCAGAAACAGGGTAGTTTGGGGACCAAAATGAAGAGGGAGCTACAGTATCTACCGCATACAATAGTTGTGGGCTTACCATGAACTCAAGAGAGCAAAGACAAGCTCGGTGGTAGAAGGCGGCGTGGGTTCCAGGGTCACGGGACAGAGCTGGAGTCCTGTCCCTCCACTTACTTTCTGGGCGATTGTGGAAGGCAAATTCTAAAGGTTTCCCCTCCACAAGATTCCCGACCCCTGGTTATTCAATCAAACATGAGTCTCGGCACTGCTGCAAAGGGACTTTGCAGATGGCATTGAGATTACTAATGAGCGGACTTTAAAACTAGGGAGAGAATTCCGCACGATCCAAGTGAGGCCAGTGTGACACATATGCCCCTAAAAGCAGAAGAGGAAAGCAAAGGGATGCAGGGGAAGAGAGAGGCAGGAGATAAGCAGAAGGGGAGGGAAGAGAGGGAGTTGACGCATGACCGCCAGCACGAGAAGGACACAACCCGCCAAGGCTCGGGCCACAAGCCAGGGAACATGGGTGGCCTCCAGAAGTTAGCAATGACCCCCAGCCCACAGTGAGTAAGAAAACGGGGACCTCAGTCCCACAACCACACGGAACTGCATTCTGCCCACAACGTGACTGACCTTGCAAGCGGGACCTTCCCCAGAGCTTCGAGGCAAGAGCGCAACCCTGCTGACTCCTAGACTTCGGGGTCGTGGGACCTGGAGCAGAGAACCAGCTGAGCCCAACAGGTTGCGAGATACTAAATGGGTACTGATGTAAGCTGTTAACTTTGTAGTCATTTGCGAAGGCAGCAAGAGAAAACGAATCTGATGACCTTGGGCAGGTCCCTGTCCTGCGGCTTATTTTCCCCATGGGTCAACAAGAAGAAGAATAGCAGCTACTCCCTGGGACCGTTGCAAGGTTGAAAGAAGATGATTCAGGTGGCTGAGGTACAGGAAACAGTCAACAGATACTCCTGTTACAATGTGGATGATGATTGTTTCCACCTTGAGGATGACGGGGCCATCGTGATGGGCACTTTACATGCATGGTCTCACTCAGTCCCTGCCACAGCCCTAGAAGGCAGGTATTTTTCTTAAACACCCCCCTTGCAAAAGGGGAAACTGAGGCACAAAGAGATTAAATGGTCTTCTTAAGGTTATACAGCCAATAAGAGACAAAGTGGCGATTCCATCCCAAGCCATGGGGTCTGGAGCTCTGAGAGGAGGGAATGCAGCAGTTCCCATCGCACCCCCATTGTACAGATGAGCAAAGAGAGCCCGGGAGCATTGAAGGCCAAGCTCCATAAGAAGAGCAGGTCTTAGGTTGAGACAGTAATGACCACATGCCTTCCAGGCATGGCCCACGGTGGAGTTAGTGGTTTCCTCTCATCCTTTCCAGGTTGCAGGGAAGTCCAGTTTCTTGCTGCTCAGCTTCCAAGAGCAGGCTGCCCAGGGAGAAAGGCCACAACTCCCATCCATTGAAAGGCCAAAGGAGAGAAACGTAGACAAAAAGCCCAGTCGCTTTCCTCCATTTATTCAGCCATCATTGAGCTCCTAGATGCCAGGCACTGTCCTTGGTTCTGGGTTACACTGGTGAGAAAGACAGGCACGGTCCCCATGAGATTAGGACAAAAAGCAGGTAAATAACCAAAGGAGTAAATCAGACCATTGTGGGTGGACGGTGCCCTTCAGGCCTGGGTCCTGCGGCTTCAAGGCCTGCCTGGGGGGCTAGAGGGAGCAGATCTCTTGGCTACAGCTGCCACTAGCCTCTGCCCACCGTTCAGTCAGATTATGGGCATCACCGTGCATGTTAAAGGCATCTGGGGTGGTCCCAATGCCCCTGGGAAGCTGGCCCAGTGCTGATGCAGAGAGATGCTGCGACCTGTCCCCACACAGGACTGGTCTTCCCTGATCACCAGTGACCCACACCTGATGGCAATGACAGTCTGAACTCTGGAACCCGAGAATGAGTAGAATGGTGTGGAGCAGGGGCTGAAGGAGAAGGAGGAGGAGGAGGTCCCCATCCAGGACCAGCCCTTGCTATTAATTTGCCTCCTCTCTCTGAGCCTCCATTTTTTTCAAGCTCTAAAATGAAGGAAGATAACCCCCCAGGTCTCCTCCAGCTCCCAGACTCCAATGTGTGCTCATTGCTCACTCAACCCACCAGCCTCCACCCGCTGCCTGCTGTGCACCAGCCCTGCATTCATAACTATAAATTGATGCCTTGGGTTCCCTCTTCCTGCTTGGCAACCATCAAATCAAGCCACACATGGGGCCACCTGGCCCGCCACGAGGCATGTCTGGTTCTGCATAGAGAGGCCATGTGCAGATCTGCATTAGCGCGTTGCTTTAAATCATCTCAGAAATTGACTTTGGGCGAGAGCTTGACAGGTGAGGTGTGTTTTCCTACTGGAAAAGCAAGCAGAGCAACCACCCAAGGCAACCCCATGGCAGTCACGCAGGACCAGAGGTTGAATAGGCCCTAACAGATCAGCTGAGAAGCTTCCAGCTGCGGTCAGCAGCATAAGGGGCCCCTGTCAGGACCTGGGAACCTCAGCAAAGCAGAACCTCAGCCCTGTGGGGTTTTCGCCTGGCCCACTGGGGCCGGCGAGGCTGTCACTGCTTATTGGCTCACCTTCTAGGCGAGGGGTGCTTGAGACAGAGTTGAAGGTTTGCGGGGGCTTGACTTAATTCATCAGTTTAGCAACCCAGTGGTTTACAAAGAAGTATGAAAAGAACAAAGAGCCCCAAATGGGCAAAGATATTTCCAGAAGCTGTGCAAATGACCAGGGAGCATATGAAAAGATTCTCCACCCCTAGACCACCAGGAGAAAAGCAGGTGAGAATGAGATCACAGCAAGGTAAAATATTGCCGGCACTTGGGTTGCCAAGGGTCTTGGGAGACAGGCATTCCTTCTCCTACCCCCCTGACGGGCATATAAAATGGTCCGCTTTTTGGAGTCCAACTTGGCACTACTGGCACAGCGATTAGTCATCTAGGCATTGTTTTTCCTGACAACATAATCAGACAAATTCACAACATGTATGTACAAGGTGGTTTGTTGAAGCCAGAAACGACCCCTCCCCCAAAAAATCCCCAACAAAAGATCCTTGGCCAGTGAAATTATGGGACACTCATGAATGAAATACAATGCAGTCATTTTAAAATGCTGGTGTAACTCTACATTTTCTGACTTAGAAAGATATCTGTATCATACTATTGGGCAGAAAAATAGCAAGTTATGGAACAGCACACGACGGGTGTTCCAATTTATGTGGAATTGTTCGTACAATGGGGCGTGTGTGCGCAGTGAGACGCTGCAGAAGACATGACGACCGTGTTACCCCTCCGCGGAGAGAACTGGAAGGGGTTTTCATCGTCGTCTTTCTACTTTCCAGTGTGGTCTGAATTCTTTACAAATGATCACGTATCATTTTTATAATCAGGAACAGTACAATAAAAGCAGTTTCCATTCTAAGCAGAGCGGATTCAATGAGGCACAAAGAATGCAAGCACTCTGAAGGCCCTCGGCGCGCCCGGTTGGGAGACAGACCTCTCTGGCGCCCGCAGAATGAGAACTCGGCAAGGCGGTCCATCCTGCCCACGCCTGCACGTGCGGCGCCCCAGCTCCCGGCCCTCTCCCACAGCCCACTCACCCGCCGCTTCTGCCGGCAAGGCCCATCCCTACCAAGACACGGGCCTCCCTGCTCGATCCCGGGGCCCCAAGAGGACACATTCATGGGGCTAAGTGGAGGACAAGGGGACAAGGGCCACCACTGGGGCCATTGTCGGGGGTAGAGGGCAAAGTAAGCAGCAAGAAGCCCAGTGAGGCCGTGGCTTCTGGAGCCAGACAAACTGGCTGGCCAAGAGCCAGTGAACAAGAGACCCTGTTCCCTCTTCTGTCCATGGAGATGCCACGGTACCTGCCTTGCTGGGGTTCTCTGAGCTGAGGCACATGAGGTCTGAGTACAGCGACCCGACCAGCAGGGAACTTCACAGTGGAGCAGACTGTAAGTACGAATCATTATCGCTATTAGGAGTGTGGTTCCTGCCCTCTGAGGAAGCACAGACTCCGGCTGGAGGTGAACTTTAAGTGTCTGGTGACTCTGAGGATCGAGGACCAGGAAGGGTGTGGAGGGAGGCCTCTCCCGACTCCAGACCAGGAAGCAGCACCCAGGTGCTGGGACTGTGGCCTTCCCTCCCCCTCGCACCCACAAAAGAGCAATTCAAACAGTGGTCCATTCAGAAGCAGCTCACGCTTGCTGAGCACCTACTATGAGCCACACACTGTCACACTCGTTTCGTTTGGGCTTCACCACAATCTGATGGAAACATTGCTAGATGAGGGAACCGCAGCTCACAGAGCTGACTGACAGCCGAAGTCACGCACATGGTAAATGTCAGAGGCAAGAACTCAGCCCAGACCCTGGGCCCTGAATCCCAAACATATTAACTTGGAAAACCACCCCCAAACTCCTGGACACGCTGCCTAGGAACCATTTAGAACACCCTTTTTAGCCCAAAGTCACGGATGTTGTCCCACCCTTAGTGCGTTTGGGGCATTCGATCGTCTCTGGGTTAATCCTGCTATACCGCCCAGCTCTGAGAGAGAGAACCTTGTGTGTCAAACGTGCTCTTGTGTATTCAGAGGGCCTCGCACACATAAATATCACAGGCCACATTTACAACGCCCGTCTTATACATCAGGCAGTGAGGGAGCCAAAGCCCCCAAACCTATCTCCTGGCACCCACCCTGACGATGAAAGGAGGCGCATCAGGTGACCAGGGCAGGCCATGGGCAGTTCAGCGCACCTGGAAACTGAGGGGCCTTTCACACTTCCAAACATCCCCAACGGCCACGGTGGGTCACAGCCTGTTGGAAAAATACAGGGAGGGAAAAAGAGGGCCGTGCATCCACCCAACCCAAATGGACGTCCCTCACGGAGCTGCCCAAGAGAAACCCCTCCCAGCGTTTGAATGGCCCTCTCTCTTTAGTACCAAGTTAAATGTTATGAATTTAATAGCAAAGTTGGTCGGCTCTCTCCAGATGCCAAGCCCTTCCCAGCTCACACTTGCACACCACCCAAGCCTGTGTGGAAAGCACTCTTACTACCCTCACTTGACAAGTGAGGAAACTGAGGCTATGAGATTATGTTCATGTTTTTCTCTTGAACCACAACTTTGGCTCTAGAATCTTGAAATCTGCGTGAGGCTGAATCTAGGTAATTATATAAATAGCATAAATTGTGCTTCGAAAGGTGAGTGGTTAAACTGTGGTACATCCACAGTGTGTTAGGGATGGATGTTTACACCCCCCAAAGTTCATACGTTGCAATGCTACCCCTCAATGCGATGGTAGTAGGAGACAGGGTCTTTGGGAGGTAATTCAGATTAGATGAGATCATGAGGGTGGGGTCCCCAGGGTGGGGTTCATGCCCTTATTAGAAAACACTGGAGAACTCGCTTCCCCTTTCTGCCCTTCACCTTGTGAGGACACAAGAAGATGGCGCATCCGCCAACCAGGAAGTGGCCCCTCACCAGACACCAGATCTACGAGCACCTTGATGTTGGACTTCCAGCCTCTAGAACCAAAGAGAAACAAATGTTTGTCGTTTAAGCCACCAAGTCCACGGTAATATGTTATGGCCGCTCGGAAGGACTCAGACACACAGCATGGAACATTGTGCATCAGTAAAAAGGAACGGGCTACTGATAGCATCCTCAGGTGAGCCATGAACTGGAAGTCAGAGGTAGTTGGGCAGCAAAGGGGCACATCAGGTTGGCAGCCAAGGGCCAGGGTGCAAGCAGAGCTATAAACTCAGAACCCCTCAGCGTACAGCGGGCATGAAGCTCCGCTTTCCATACCTCACCCAGGACAGGGTCGGGGGGACCAGTCCTAAGTCACCCCGACACTTAGAGACCAGAAGACGGGAAGGAGGCAGCAGAGAAGACCACACAGAGCGACCAGTGAGGCGGACAGAGAATCAAGAGCTGGACCTAGAGGGCAATCAAGGAAAATGTATCCAGATAAAGAGAGTGATGAACAGATCCAAGGTGCTAAGGGACGACCTTGGAATTCGGCCGCGTCACGTCGCTCATGGGCATGAAAAGAAGCCACATCTATGGGGTGCGATGATGAAAACTGAATTTCAGCGGATTTGAATGAAAATGGAGGACAACTAGAAACAGGGAACAGTCCGGTCTGACGAGATTTCAGGTTAAGGGGAACAGAAGAAACAGGACAGTGGTGGAGGCGAATATGGCACTGAGATTACCCCCCCTTTTTTTTTAAGATGTCAGAAATAACTTGAAGTTATAAACAGCTTGCTGGAAGAGGGGACTGACGTTGCAGGAGAGAGAGGGGACAAATGTGAGAGCAAAGTACACATACACACACACACACACACACACACACACACACACAGAGGAAAGTTGGCTACAGATAGGAGCACAGACCGTGTAATAAATTGCATTTTCTAAAGAAGCCCACTACTTTCCAGCATGGGTAATGATTAAAAGTACCTTCTGACAAAATGTGCCCTGCCAGCCAGGGACGTGTGCATGGGGACACTCAATAAATATTTGTTGATGGATTGATTTTCAAGTATGGTTCCTGCTAAACTTGCACACACCAAGGTTCGTTTATAATTGGAAGCTTCTCGCTGTGTCCGCCTGGTGAGCCAAAGTCCTCCAACACAGCTTGCTCAGTCTTGCTGTCACTCCAGCCAGCCCTCAGGCTGGCCCCGTTTAAATTATCACTTCGGAATTGGTGAGGCCTGAATTAGGGAGATTTTACTGCACTCACAGCTTCAGATTAAAATCAATGCTGCACCCACATGTGAGTCAATGAAAAATGGTTGGGAAAAGCAGAGCTACTGAACAACTCTCCCACATTTGTCTGAGACGCCGGCTGAGGCCCTCCTTCCATCTTCCTGAGCTTTTCTCCAACTCTTTGGCATACCTGAGGTAGGTGGGCCAGAACCTGCAGACCCAACACATATTATTGTGCCTTGGGGGGGAACTGAGCCGCTCGCTGTCAAAACTAAAGCCCTCCTCCATGGGACTTGTTCAATGAGAAGTATGTGCACTGGTGCAGGGCTTCTCAAAGTTGGATGTGCACACAAACCGCCAGGGACCTCATCAAAGAACAGAGGCTGAGGCCACAGGCCTGGGTGGAGTCTGAAATCACCCGAGGCTGCTGGCTGGTTAGGGGACCATTTCTGAAGCGAAAAGGCATTTAGGTTGATCCGATAAGGACGTAGTTGCCTCATATAACAAGAGGTCCTACAGTGGGGCAAGGACAGGGATGGTAAATTCAGGGGCTTAACAGTCCCAGCGGGGACCAGCGTCCTTTCCTCTTGCATCCCTAGAGTACAGGCTGTGTCCTCGGGCTGTCCCGTCACAAGATGGCCGAGCCACCCCAGGCATCATATCCAGTCCCGACAGTGTCCAGCCAACAAAAGAGCCATCTCCGCCATGAGCCTCTAAGAGAAGCTTTTTCCGGAAGTGCCCGCTGGGAACCGAGTTCCCTGTTGACCAGACCTGAGACACCTGCTCAGCCCAACACCAGCACTGGGCAGAGGAGGGACATTGCCAGAGCCACCGAGTCTAATCGGAATGTAATCCCTGCCTGGGAATGGAGGAGAGGACACACACACCACACACAGGTCCCACCAGCAAGGTTGAGGAGGGGTGGCAGCAACGCCTGCTATGGGAACAGCCACTGAATTGCAGAGCGAACCTCGCCCAGGTGCCACCCCCCAAGGGAGGGAGCGGAGGCTGCAGAGAGCTGACTGGACCTGAGCCCTGTCTTCTGACGAGAAACTCAGTGTCGCCATGTGTGACCTCCTCCTTCCTCGGATGGGGAGTCCGGTGGAAGAAAGGGATGCCCCTGCCACGCTGTGCACAGGAGATACCCGGAACCCCCCCCCCCCAGGGGTTAGTCAATAAAGGCCGGAGCAGCTGCTAATCGTCGTTGTGGGCCCTGACTTATCGCAGAACTTGGACTGCTAATCCTGAGACAGATGGCCTGTCGGTGCACAAAACAAACCTACGTGGCACTGGGGGACGTTGCCAAGGGTCAAAAGAGATGACAATTTTATTCAAAATCAGAATCTGTACCCAGCTGCATCGCCACCAGTCACCTATGCTAACGTGAGGCCAGACAAGGCCACCACCACAGGATCCATCTTTCTTCACCAATGGGCCTGAGCAATGACCCTGGAGGCTGACATTACAGAACACAAACACAGCCGGCCCCGTGTCTGCCTCTCCCTCAGAGCCTTATGAAAAGAAACAGCCAGAGGAGAAAAGTTTATTTTTCCTGAGCTGTTGGATGATCACCTGACGTTGCCACCAACACAGATGATTTTGCATCAGACGCCTTTCCTCCCTCGCTCGCTCCCTGCACCTGAACCAACACCACTGACCTTCGCAGGGTGTGGAGGCACGCTATCCTGGAAACGGGAGGGTTGGGGGACCTGCTCTCTGTGCCCTGCTTAAGCTCCTTAGAAGTCGAAACTGCAGTACCGTTTCACCTGGCACCCACTTCAAAGGTGCTTTGCAGAGCTGCTTACTATGGTTTCTGTTCTGTGAGCAAGAAGCCTGGTCAGAACCCAGAGGCGCTGCCCTGAAGAAATCGCCCAGGTCAGAGACACTCAGTGGCAGGCAAAACCCCTCTGCTGCTTGCTGCAGCTGACAGGTGTGGGGAGACCACTGCCCTCGAGGAATTCAGGGGCCATCCACTACCCCCTGCATCCACCCTGTCATTGAGCCGCCTCCACACCACTGCCTCCTATCTTTCTCCTCCAGTCAATGCAAAGATGCCGATTTGATCTGCAAATGCCCGCCAGGCCCTTCTCTGACACCGGCTCAGATTGCTCCCCTGGGACAACTGGGGACCCTCCTCTCCAGTATCACCCAGGCGGGGCACAGAGACCCTTCCCTTACAAAAGTTCTTAGCTGGAGTTGTTTAGGTAGGACAGGATGTTCAGGTCTGAACTGTCCCTCTGAATATCCAAGTGGTATTTGCCCATCATTTATTTGTTATGCATAAGATTTCCACACATGGCAGGTGATTTTCTCTCATAAACAGATTCCCCAAACTTCCTCCCTCTCACTCTGAGTTAAATCCCACATCTGGGCCATCTGTGTGGATGCGACATTCTGTAGGGACAGCCACGCGTAGGAGACGGAGATGTGGTCAGGGAGACAGGCTGAAGCCCTCAAGCAGACAGAGATTTCCCAGGGACTCTGCGATTTCTTCCATGACAAAGCGAAAAGAAAAAAAAAAAAATGAAGCTATGTTACCCCTGAAGCAATGCATGCTTCTACTAGACTGACGACTACATGGAGGCAAGTTGTTGTTTGTGGGGAAAGCTCTTGAAGGCTAATTTCCCCTGCCTGCCTGTCCAGGCTTCTAGGAAGGTGATTGAAAGATGGGGCTGCTTTGAAAATGACAAGCTGCAGCATCCAACTGTAAGATTGTGACAATGACAGTGGCTGTCTTAAAAGGCACCATCTGAGAAGATCCGAGATCCAGTTGGGCCTCTCTGGTGTTACTGTGATGCTTGTAGAGGCAGAGTGACACGGTAATAGTAAAAATAATAGCAAGCAATTTATTGCAAACTCCTTGCAGGCTGGACTCTATGCTAAGTACTTGTTTGTGCATTAGTTTAGGAGGTCTCACCAGACTTTCAGGCCAATATTACTACAATCCCCCCTTACAGGAAGGGTCGGGAAGATCAGCGGCTTGCACAACATCACACAGCTGGTAAACAGTGTGGTCAGACTTGCCCCCAGGACGGGCTGGCTCTGGTGCCAGAGCACTTGCCCACACGATAGACCAAAACCCTAACGTTGTGACCTGGAATTGGCCCTGGTTTCCTTCCACAGAAGGAGAGAATGAACAAGGGACCGGGAGCTAGAAGACTCCTTCTGGCTTAGACAAGCTCTAATTCTTGGAATGAAACTTGACTGAGAGGGAATGGCAAACTCTTTAAGGCAGCACTTAGTGACTGCGCTTCAAGCTGCTCCCTGGCTGTGTGATTTCTTCCTGCTGAGGAGACGGGCCATGGAAGAGAGGAGCTTCCTGTTGTTAACTTTATAGCCCCCAATTCAGGCAATGCTTGTTTCTAATAGACTGACGACTACATGGAGGCAAGTTGTTGTTTGGGGGGAAGCTCTTGAAGGCTAATTTCCCCCTCTCCTCCTGGTTCTTCCTATTTTTTATAGTCTTTTGCCTTACTAGACTCGGATTTTCAAACCTGTTGTCAAGGCAACACTAGATTTCTCTCTTTGCACTCTAATGTCTCAATGGGGGTATCCATAGCAACAAGCATACCTAGCGCTTTCAAAGTCAGTGACCTCCCGAAGCTTCGTGGGACTGGTGGAGATAACGTACATTTAGGCAACTTTTCACCACAGCAACCAATTTAATATGTAACAAGCCTAACCGTGGCGTCTGTAACAGTTAGTTTTTTCTGTGTAACAAATAACCCCAAAAGTTGGTGTCTTAACGTAGTAAGCATGCGTAATTACTCTACAGGTCAGCTGGTCTCCCCGGGGGCTCACTCACACATCTGTATAAGCTGCAGGTAGGTGTGCAGCCCTGACTATCCTGCCTGAACTCTCTCACGTATTAGGGGGTCAGCTGGTCATAGACTGGTTCAGGATGGTCTCCACTAGGACAATCAGGCTGTCTTCCTCAGGGTCCCCCATGCTTCAGCAAGCCCAGGCTTTTTCACATGGAGGCAGCAGGCTTCTGAGAGAGGGAGGGGGTTGGAGGAGATAGAATATGACCAGAAGCCCACCGGGGCTCTTGAGGCCAAGGTTTGGAGCTGGCACAGAATCACTCCCACCACATTCCACTGGCCAAAGCACGTCACAGGCCAGGCCAGATTCAACGGGCAAAGAAATAGACTCCACCTTTGGATAAAGAAACTGAAAAGTCACATTGCAAAGAGTGTGGGCGGGCAGAGAGGAGGGGTGGAGAATTGAACTGCGGCCATTTTTTGCCAACAATCTAGCACCTCATTCTTGTGGGGAGACTATGGTAGCAGGTCAAACGCAAACTGAGTGTCGGGAACCAGGAAGTCAGCTCAGCACAGATGGAGTAGAACCTGAGAGTTCTCAGATCTCCCCGCTGCCCTCCAGAAAGAGTTCTGGATCCCCTCAGTCTCGGGACCATTGAGATTTTAGCTGGAGCACAGCTTCATCTGTGCACACTGCTCAGTCCATTTCAGCCCCACAAGCTAAGAGTGCAGTGCGTCTCCAGCAGAAAAGAGAGGTGCTGTCACCAGGAAAAGGGACACGAGTGCTGGGAAGCCAAAAATCAACAGATGACTGTGGCAGATCTCCCCCAACCAGTACCAGCCGCGAAGGAGGGGTCAACAGTCAGGAGAAATGCAGTGGTTTCTGGTCAGGTGAAAACTCCTGCAGCTGTGCACCTCCGGGAGGTTTCAGAACTCTGTCAGAACTATTTCAAAAACCAAACTCTAGAAATCTCAGCTGGCTGAATCCTACACCAGCAAAGCAGGAGAAGCTTTCCACTTTGCTACAGGATTCTGTTTCTTTCCTGAGGTTGGTGAAGGAAGCTATACTCCAGAATGGTCCAGAAGGGTCCAGAATGGAGGGTCACGGTACACACGGGGTTCACCAGCAGCCCAATGAAGGGGGGAAAAAATCACCTTCTACTGAGCATTCACCACATACCCTCACTTAGCAAATAAGAGTTTCCTGTTCCTCAAGAGTTTTTTGGTGGTAAGTGACAGAAGCTCAGCTCAGTCTGGCTTGTTTCCAAAAGGAATTTGTCAACTCAGGGAGTGGGGTCAGCCTCCAGCAGTTTCCTCAGATGTGGCCAGGTCAGGGTTCCAGATGACGTCAGCAGCCACAGCTCTCTCTGTCCCTCTGACCATCTACCTCAGTTCAAACACCAGTTGATTCATGGCCCCACGGCAGAAACCCCCAATACCTACAATTTGCCTGGGACCTAGTAGGTGCTGAGAAAAAGAACTACCAAACAAAAGATGGTGAAAAAGAAATTTCTTGCAAATCAGAACTTCTCAGGCAATGTATGCTTTCCACTAGCAACTTGAAAACTATCGTATGATGCGCCCCTCGCTGCAGCAGGTGAGAAGCCAGAAGGACTGAGCCCAGGATCCCTTCTGCCGGATTCCCCAGAGGTGAGGAGAGAGTTAACCTACTCCCTGAGCAGGAATCCGCCTGCCGCCTCACCGGTCTGTACCCTGTCACCCATCTCCCACTCCCTGTTCTCTGTGCGTCAGTGAAATAAGTTATTCTCTACCATTTGGTCTTCAAAAAGCAGAAGAACAGTGTCACATTTCGGAATAAGCCACGCGACCTGCTATAAGGTTCTCTCTCCAGCTGCTCTTGCCCCAGCTCTAATCCCCCGGTGATTCATCCACTTTAAAATTCCCGCTTTCCTCCCACTCCTTGAAATGTCAGGAGCACCTTGTCACCACATAATCAGTTCTCTAATCCCCAGCTTGAAAACCTATTTTTTAAAAGGTGGTTGTTTTACACAGAAGCAAAAAAGACTATCAGAGTGTGAACTCATGACAGTCTGTGGAGGGAAAAAGTTGAAGACAGATGACTGATGAGACTTTCTGGAGATATTCTTTTTGTTATTTTTAAGGGAACTTGCAAAATGCATCCAAGGGCAGTGATGATTAATTTACGTTATCTCACTTGTGTGGAAAACAGTGGTTGGAAATCATCACCCAAAATAACCCTGCACAGCTTTGCTGCTTCTTCAAGATGTAATAAGAAAAATCCTAGTCTGGTCTTCATTAATAAAGCAGCTTTATATGAAATGTACTTCAGATCAACAGCAAGTTCAATGGCTACAAAGTCAACAACAACAACAACAAAAAGCAATATGTCAAAATTGGTGTATCTCCTGTGTGTTAATGTTTCAGATCGTTTTCTGATTCACACGTGTGCTGATTTTCAATGATAATGTGCCATTATTGTCTAACTGTAATGCGAGGAAAACTGGGCTGATAAAAGACAGTCTGTCTGAGGCTCCATCCCTGCGTGGGTCACAGAATATGTTATTGGTTAATTCCGTAAATAGTTGATTTTAACCCACCTTAAAGCTTTTCACCTCCGTGGGCATTGTGTGTTTCTGTTTTGTGGTACAAGTATACTTCACATTTTATAATACATCTGTGAAATCTTCACATTTGTGATTTAAATTGCGGTGGCACAGCCGAGATATTTATCTTCAAGTTCCCTCACTGGCCAGGCCACAAGCCCCCCAGCAATGTGTTCCCAACACAGAGCAGGTTGTCAAGAGCTGCCAAATGAAGGAAATCTACTTTGAAAGGCTCCTTTAGTATCAAGAGTCATCCTTGAATTGACAAATCCAGGTAATCCTGAATTCTCCAAGTTGAGTTTTTCTGAAGTCTCTCACCGGAGTAGGGAGCCAGCTTCTCAGATTCTGGGGAGAAAGCCAGGCATTGGCTTGAGCTCGAAGATAAACACTTGGCCCTTAAAAAGGTGCTGCCCTTGATCACCTTTGCTGTATTTCTCAACATATTATTCTCTACATGTCAACATATTATATTAAAATAATTGTCTAAAGGCATCGCTTTGGGAGACGGGGCTGGGACCAGAGTAGGGGCAGTGGGGAACCTGTCCACCTGTTCTTCTCACCGGCCACATCATAAATATTTTCATTTGTGCTTCTTCCTCATTTTATTCCGTGTTCTCTAGGCTGAATAGGGGTACAAAACCCCCCTATTGGCAGTGTAAAGTCTTTCCTCCAACGTTTTTTCCTCTATCGGGTGCCATCTTCCCCCACAGAGCTGACACTTTAGCAGCAAGAAGATGCAATGTCATTGTTCCTCCACTTAGAACAGAAAGCCTCTCACCAGTCCTTGAAGTGGACTCAAGGACACGCTCCATGCAGATTTCATCTGGTCATCAACTCACAGGTTTATGCCACCTCAAGGTCCAATATCCTCTGCGGATATTAAGGAACAAAAATAATCTCTCAGTGGCACCTGGTCATTAAACATGTATGTGGCCCAGAGCTATGACCAGCTGGGCACTCACCAGCTG
Source organism: Rhinolophus ferrumequinum (assembly GCF_004115265.2). Classification (NCBI taxonomy): domain Eukaryota; kingdom Metazoa; phylum Chordata; class Mammalia; order Chiroptera; family Rhinolophidae; genus Rhinolophus; species Rhinolophus ferrumequinum. Next base: position 3,244,707 of record NC_046306.1, read on the forward strand.
GCTCAAGGCGGATCTTTCCTGGGTTGCAGAAGCTGCGGATGATTGCAGAGTGGTTCGTGTCACCGGAAGCAGCACCTCTCGGTTTCTTACAAACGCTGAGGGGAGGATTTTGGAAGGGAAAAGGGTGTTTAAATATGTGTCCCAATAACAACAGGATCTCAGCTCCCTGCAAGGAGCACGTCCCCGAGTCAGCTCAGAAACAGAAAAGAGCACAGGAGTGCAACGACTCAGGGAGTGACATACGAGGGCGTTCTTGGGGATGAGGACACTAGCCCTTTGTCCAGATTCTCAGGAACATCTCAGCCACGTGAGGCAGATTTTGACACCCCGCCACTTGGCAAGGTAAACCTCGGAAAGACACCTCTCCCCAATTAAGACTTTCAAGAATCATCTGCTTCCGGAAGGTACTCAAGCCCACTTCAGCCTCTCCATCTCACAAGTAAATGAATTTAAGAAATTGAAGGTGCATTATCTCTACTCCTAACAACAAAGACTTGGGTTTTTATCTGTTGTCAAGGCAACACTAGCAGTTTTCTCCCTGGCTTCTTAATGCCTGGATTTATGTTTCCATGGTTACAGGCAATCCCTAGGTCTTCCAGGTAACACATCGGTCCACCCAAACTTTCAGCAATGGGGCTATGGCCATTACTCTGCAAAGGCCAAGTTCCCTTTGGGGTTTAGCATGACAATGACGTGAGGACAGGGAGTTGGGAAACACTCTAAGATATGTGGGGCTGCCCAGGCAGCCTGCTGGGACTTCAGCTCCCAATCCCCAAGCTTTCTGACATCAATTTCTAGGACCCAGAAATCAGTCTTTTCTCAGGATTAACTCACACGGAACTGACCTTTCAAATGTTTGTACAACTGGGCTTACAGTCTTTTGTTGAAGCCAATTGAGTAATAAATCATTACTTTACATGTCTGTGGCCTTGTTGGCCTTTCCCAGGGTTTTATTACCTCAGGAATATTCTGGCAAATAGTTGTATATTGTTGCTCCGCGTAGTAAAAGCAAAATTGTGTGTCTGTGTGTATGTGAGTGCACACTGGGACGTGCGAGGCACTGAATCTGATGAGTCAGTAATATTGTCAGAGTCAGAGGGATCTGGTCCAAGTAAGAAGCCTAAATTGGGACAAGATGGCCCCATTTTGAAGCTCTTCCTTGTTGTCCAAACATCAACATCCTTAACAATGGCTTGTTGCCTCCTGCTGAGACCTGAAGGAAGCACTGGGCAGGTCCAGTCTGTCGGGGACATAGAGACAAAAACCCCAATTGCATTAGCTCTCTAGGGCAGCAGTCATAAAGTACCACAAACTCGTGGCTTACACACAGAAATTTATTGTCACAGTTCTGGAGCCTAGAGGTCCACAATCAAGGTGTTGGCAGGGCTGGACTCCCTCTGAAGGCTGCAGCGAGGATCTGTTCCAGGCCTCTCTCCCAGCGTCTGGGGGTGGCCTCAAGCCTTGGTGGCCCTTGACTTGTGGCTGCATCACTCCAATCTCTGCCTCAGTTGCCACATGGCCTTCTGCCCTGTCTGCCTTTGTCTCTGTCTCCCTTCTCCTTTCCTCACGAGGACACCAGCCATATCGGATTTAACACGCACCCAACTCCAGGGTGACCTCATCATAACTCATTACATCCACGATGACCCTATTTTCACATCAGGTCACATTCTCAGGAACTCAGGGTTAGGAGGTCAACATATGAATTTCTGGGATACCCTTCAACCCGTAACACCAACCTAGACATTTTGGAGGGAGGATATGACACCTACCACTCAATGGATTCTAACCACATGCCAGCCATGGGACCGAGCCCTTGACAACATGCACTATACCATGTCCTTTGACAGAGAAGCTACTGAGGCTGAGTAGTTTCCCGGATGCCATATAATTGATAAGTAACAGAGCCAGATGTCAAACCCAAGACTGTCAGAGTCGAAAGTCCTGACTTTGGGGCATGAAAAGCTAGCTGATGATACCCAATGATACTGAGCACATATTAGATTGACATAAATACCAGAATGTTCCTGGAATTTCATTAGCGAGAGATTATTTCAAGGGAAGCATTCAGGGAAGGCTTCCCAGAGGAGGTGAAACCTCAGCCAGGCCTAAGAGCAAAGCAAAGCAAACTTTTTTGTGCACCAGAACCAAATCAAGAAAATATGAAAATGAGCTGCGATTTTTTTATTATAAAAACGTTATATTCTTTTCATTTGTAAGTATTTATTACAGGAATGATCAAACATATAGCAAAGCTGAAAGAAAATAATATAATAAATCCCCACGTGCCCAAAACTGAGGTTCTGTGATTTTCAATATTTTGTCAATCTGTACTCTTTTTTATGGACTGCCTTGAAGTAAATCCCAGATGGTGTATTATTTTACCTACCAATACTGCTAGCTTACATCTGTATCAGTTGAAGATACTTTTTACATAACAACAATGCTATTATCATATCTAAAAACATTAATAAGAATATCATCTACTATACAGGGAGTCACATGGTCCCAATTTTCTCCAAAGTTTCTTTTCACAGTTCATTTACTTGAATGAGGTTACAGACACAGTCCACATGTTGTACGTAATTGATATTTCTTTTAAATTTCTTTTAGTGTAGACATCTCACCTCTTCCCCCCCACCCCCTTTTTTTTCTTATTTATTTGTTAAGGAAACAATGTGTCCTATAGAACGTGCCATATTCTGGATGTGACCGCTGCTTGTGGTGTCATTTCGCCCATTCCCGTATCCCTCGTATTCCTAAAGACCAGTAGGAAGCTCTGGAGACTTGACTGGAGTCAAGTTCAAATTGTTTTGGCAAGAATACGGGTGGTGCTATGCACTTACTGTTGTGTCACATCAGGAGGCGCATAATATTGAGATGCCTCACTTTCGGTGACACTAAGCTTGATCAGTGGGCTTCAGTGCTGCCAGCCTTGTTCACTTCACGTACAGCTCCCCATGGACCTTTCACCTAATGGTCTTAAGATCTTTGAAGACTGTTGCCTTGATCCACATTTCATTAGCGATAGCAAAATGGGAATACTTTAACTCTATTATTCCTTCTTCATTTAACTAAAATTATTCTATAAAGAACTTTCCAGAACTAACCTCTGGTGACCATGAGATACAGCTGGTATAGGAAAGGCAACAGCAATGCTTACTTCTTTTCTTTTGTTTACATTCTTCAGAATAAGTTGGTGCCTTATCAACCTGGAAGAGTGACTGAGTTGCTATTTTTTTTCGTATCACTTGGACCTTATTGATTTGTTTCCATCAACTGTAGTCATTTTTTGGCTGGTGTTGCCCACGCTGACCTGTCTTTGGCCAGTGAAAGCCCCACGGTTAGCTCCCATAAGCTTTCTTGTCTTCCTGTGGGACAGCGTCTCCCATGTTCAGCTCTATAAGTCCTGCCCCAGACCTGGAATTGGCCATTTCCCTGAGGACCTCTGGTTCCTTTGAGTGGGGAATGGTATTTAGAGGCCACCCTCTGGGTCCTGAGCACGCTTCACACTAGTGCGTCAGTCATTTCCAGGACTTTTCATAATTAAGAAATACGTAAGTTTATTTTTAAAGGAAAAATACAGCATGAGCTCATACTAACATTTCCCATTCAAATTTTAAGATCACAGGTTTATGTCTTTAAGTTTCAGATGTACCTCTCTTTAAGTTTAAACTGAAATTTGGGGTTCCTAAGGATATCAATATAATTGCCCTTTGCTTTAACGTGCATTATCCAATAAATACTTTCAAACTAGCAATGATGAATAAAGCTTCTGAATACAAGTTAAGGTTTATTTATGGTTCCTTTGGTCCTTAGGACATACTCATATTCCACTGGGGGCAGAGAGTCCAAATACTATGTTTTAAAATCATTTGAAATAACTCTGTGAGTGTGGTTGGGCATCAATTTCATATTCACTTAGATTCATTTATTTTAGTTTGTTTTCAATTTTCAGGGGTTGAATTTTTATTTTTAATTATGTGAAATACGTTCACGCTTCTAAAATCGATTCTATAAAATAAAGTGTATTTTCACGAGTCTTACTTCCATGTCTGTCCCTTTCACTCTACTCCCTACCGTCCCATCTAGGTCCCCTTACTAAGTAGGTTTTTGGTTTATCTTTTCATGCTTTTTTTTGTTCTTTTTGAAAATATAAGCACATACACATATATTCTCCCCTTTCCTACACACAAAAAATACTCTTAATGCTAGTCTGCACTGTGGGGTGCTTTTCCCCACATAGCAACGTATGCCGGAAGTCACCCCGTATTCGTACGTCAGGATATTTATCATTTTTTACAACAGCATGGTACTCGACTGTTGGACTTACCACAGTTTATTCAGCTATATCCCACAGGTAGATTTGGTCATTTCCACCCTTTGGCTTTTACAAATAACACATTCAAAAGTGTTATGTCTCCAGAGAAAAAAATACACATTTTTATCACTTAGCTTATGGTTAAACCGAAGGATGACAGTGGGAGGAACTACTCCTGTTTTTACCCTAAAATCTTACTATTTGGACAAATTTGAGAGATGACCCACGAGGGACAGAACAGGGTGGTGGGTGGTCTGGAGCCGAGCCTGACCCCGCATGGCCAGCAGGGGCCTCTGAGCCCGTGACCTTGACTTTCTGAGCCTCCAGTCCAGAAAATGGAAAAAATGATTAGTACTACCCCGCTTGCAGGTACACTGTTTTCTGTCAAGATTACATGAGCTATCCCATATACAGCTCTTACCACGTAGCCAGTGCTTGACAGATTTACCTATTATTACCATGGAGTTTTTCCTAATTTTTTAATATTTCATCCCACACTAGGAGGCCCCAGATGAAGAAGGAAGCTGTTCTAAGCAGGGGAAGAGGGGGCAAACCTGTGAGGCAATCAATACCTCACCCCCCTCAGCTGGCTGAAAGGGTTCAGGGTGGAGAGTAATGGGAGCTCAGAGGGTAAGTGTCCCCTGATTTATTCACCCTGCTCTGACTTTGGAAGTAGAAACACCACAAACTTTCTTTATTCCTGCAGGAACATGTCTACATAAAAACTGACTTTGCCCTGTGATGTCTTAACATTCAAAAGTCACCAACACCTCCAGTCTCCCATCCCACTTCTTTTGCTAACCAGGCAGAGCCAAAATCCTGAGTCAATGAGGGCAGAAGTCTGTCCCCTGAATGGCTTCCAGGCCAAGCTACATTCGTTCAGACCTTCAGCGGCACCTGCTCACCCACCACCCTGACCTCAGAGCAGCCTGGGGTCTCTGGCTCAGGAACACAGAACTTTCCAAGACAGAAGTTGGTTCCTGCCCAGAAAGAACATCAAGTTGTCCCCTCAGCTGACCTCCATGAGAGCTGGCATGAAGGAGTGGTTATCAGGAGATACAGGCCCAAGCCAGAGGAAACGTGTTTCTACTGGTTCTTGGGACCCTGCAAAATGCCTCCAGGGCTTTGAGCTGGGCCTTCGGAGCTTTCAAAGTCACCATACAATCAAAAGACCATTGCAAGCAGGGCACTGTCCCAGGTCCAACACAAAGACAGAAAAACAACAGGAGTGTATGTATATTCACCCAGGGAGGTGGTCGTGCTAGCTGAAGCCCCAACATCTGTTCATCCCTAAATGATTAGTCCAAGCCAAGCCTTGCCAGCAATTGCCGACCATAGGACATGTGACGCAGCAGGGTAGTCTGGATAATATCCTCTCTATTAAAATGCTCATCTGGAACCAAGGCCACCGTCTTGCTCGTCACCTGAGGCTGAAGCTGAGACATGAAGGTGGGCACGAGCAAAGTCACAGCCTGACTCCCTGAGCCACCTCTGGACTTCCTGTTGGGCAAGGAGAGAAATTCTCGTACATTTTAGCCAATTTATGAGTCTGGCTTTTCTGTCACTTAAAGTCAGAGACAAGCACCATTCCCTGTGGGCTCCCCCCCAGGGATGAGGGGTGAGGGAGAGGACCAATACGGAATCCCTGCCCTCTGACATGTGAGGGGTTCAGACAAGTCAATGGACAATTACAACGCAGCCGTCTGGCTGGGAAGGACAGTGTGCCTTCAGGGCTCAGACGAGGGACAGCTAACGTGGTTTGGGTGACGTCAGGGACAGTTTCCCAGGAAAGGGGCAGCTCTGCTGAAACCCTGTGGACAGACAGCTGATTCCCTAACCGGAAGCCTTGATCCCTGTACTGAGTTGGATCGTGTCCCTCCAAACTACATGTCCTTCCCTGAACCTGAGAATGTGACCTGATGTGGAAATAGTGTCGTCGTGGCTGTAATGAGTTACGATGAGGTCGTACTGGAGTCGGGTGGGTCTTAAATCCAGTATGGCTGGTGTCCTCGTAAGAAGAGGAGAAGGGACACAGAGACAAAGGCAGACAGGATAGGAGGCCATGTGACAACAGAGGCAGGGATTAGAGTGATGCAGCCACAAGCCAAGGGACACCACGGGCTGCCACAACTGCCAGACGCCGGGAGAGAGGCCTGGAATGGAGGGGTCAGGAGCACTGCTGTCCCCTGCCATCCTTGAGCAGCCACTCTGTTCTGAAATGTCTGCCTCTGGCTTCTCATTGCAGAAGAGAAATGTCAGCCCCGACCGTGCTTAAGCTGCTTCCGTGGGGGTTTTCTGTTACCTGCAGTCAGATCAATTCTTCACTGATAGTCACCAAACAGATAAGTAAGCATCAGGCCAGAGGTGAGCAAGAACCTCTGGGGCTGCAGAGACTGTGCGCTGAGTCCCCAATTCAGAGCAGAGCCTGGCACACTGGGGAACACGGTCTCCAGACTGTGACATAGAACGGAAAGGACGGGTGAAGGCCAGCGAGGCGACAAGCACGGTAGCCGTCACTGAGCTGCCCCTCCCTTCACCTGGGTGGCTGGAGGACCCCCGTGCCCCCAGCCTACCCCCAGCTTCAGCCCCTGTATTTCATCGGAGGGCTTTCTTGGGCCACAAATGCCCGAGCACCAGCACCCCTCAGGAGCCCCCTCGGGCAATGACTGATGGGAGGGGCACACAAACACCCCAGCTTCCTGGCCCCTGGAGTGACACAGCTTTGAGGTGCATGGTCCCGGACTCCCTGAGATCCCCCATGGGACTGAGCTCCACTTGCCCGTGGTGGTAACAGGCTGCTACCACCCTCTGTGTGGCTGCCTTCCCTTCATTTCCCTTCCTGTCTCACACCCTGATGAGTCTCCTGGGGCGGCAACAGATGACCACAGACTGCGTGCCAAAACAACAGGAATTTATTCTCCCCCAGTTCTGGAGGCAAAAGTCCAAAATCAAGGTGTGGGCAGGGTCATGCTCCCTCTGAAAGCTCCAGGGGAGGCTCCTTCCTGCCTCTCCCAGCTTCTGGGGACCTGTAGCACTCCTGGGCTTGTGGCATCACTCTAATCTCTGCCTTCATCATTACATGGCCTTCTTCCCTATGTCTCTGTGTCAAGTCTCCCCCTTCTGTCCCATAAGGACATCAGTTGTTGGATTTAGGGCACACCCTGAATCCAGAATGATCTCATCTTGCAATCCTTAGCTTCATTATATTATACATGCAACTAAATCAACTAATTTGGAAATATGGTCACATTCACAGGAACTTAGGGTTAGGATGTGGACATATCCGTGTGTGTGCAGGCGTGCGTGTGTGGGCGTGTGTGTGTGTGTGTGTGTGTGTGTGTGTGTGTGCGTGGTCATAGCCCCCGACTATTTATGGAACATTCTCACACACATAACCTCATAGTCCCTATAGCAACTCTGAGAAACTTGACGACTATTTATACCCATATACTTCCCAAAAAGATTTGATTCGATGTATGATTAGAAGCACAGATACCATCAACCCAAAAGACTTTGAAGAGAAGCCTAAAAGAATAAAAAGGGGGGATGTGAGGGCAGAGAGCAGGAGGTCAAGTACAACCTCAGGTGTGGAAAACTAGACCAATTGAACACCAAAAAAACAAAACAACAACAAAAAAAAACTTTCCCTACGCTTCCTGGAAACCGAGGCAATAAAAGAAACACAATTCTAATTGCCACCGAACTTATTGTCTAAAGAAGAAAAAATAAAACAAGTTTGCCAAGAAAAGCAAACTTTTCCAAGCCATAAGTTCAGAGACCTTTATCCCCAGGGTTCTGAGTAAGGGGCAGAGACCAACGCGGCTACCGGACAGCGTTTTTGGGAACAGTGTCTCAGAGGATGCCCGTGTCCTACGGACGGTGGCTAAAAGCTCAGAGCACGATGCTAAGCTTGGGCTGTGGAAAGGCGGTTCTGCAGGGCCTTCGTGGCCGCCCGCATCTTCCCAGCGGTCTGGCCCGGGCTGGCGGTCTCAGAACCGGGAGAAGAGCGGGCCATCTGTCCTTTGGGGCTGAGTCCTTCCAAGTAACAACTGGCTCCACCACTGGCCTCTGGGCAGAAGGCAGATTCCCAGCACAGAGACGTGTGCTGTTTGTTCAGAGTAAAGCTTCATACTTGAGGCCAGCGGTTCTCCGACTTGACAAATTTACAGGCTGGTGTCAAACTTGTTCTTTATTTAGGGAAAGTGATATAGTCTCCAACTTCTATTTCGCCAAATATAGACGCTGACAACCTGCCCTATACACTCTATTGTCACCCTTATTTCCTGAAAAGGAGGACAGTTTCATACTGAAAAATCAGATGTGTCTTTAAGTTGACTAAACCTAGCTGGATGGGCAAACACACTCTATCTCGTGCTTTGTTTTTCTTGCCTCACCACAGGTGTGAGAACTTGGTCTTGGAGCGCCGTCTATGAAGCCCTGCCCTACACCTGGCTGGAGAGGCAAGGCTGACATTTGGCTGGGATCTGGTCGCCAGTTCCTGGGGAAGTGTGGCCCAGTGACCCCTCCTAGCAGTCCCATCCTTGTGTAACCCTCTGCCCTGGGGACCTGGGTCTTGCTTCTAACCCATAAATACAGCCAAGGTGGTCGGAGGTCACTCCCTGCTTGGGTGACATGTAAGGCTGGAGAGAAAGTCCCCTTGCCTCCTTGATAGAGTGAGCAGCCACGTACAAGAAGCGCACATGGCAGCTGTGTTCATTTCCTGTGGCTGCCGTAGCAAAATACCTCAAACTGGGTGGTTTAAACAACAGAAACTTCCTTACGCCTATCTCTATGTCCAAATTTCCCCTTTTTTATAACTGCAGTCATATTGGATTGGGGTCCACCCTGATATCAACTTGATCATCTTCAGTGACTCTATTTCTAAATAAGTTCACGTTCACAGGTACTGGGTTGAGATGTCAACATCTTTTGGGGACACAATTCAACCCACAAGAGCAGGGAACTGCAGGCATCCTTTAGGTCCTGAGAATGGCCTCCAGCCAACAGCTCCAAAAGGCTGGGCCCTCAGTTCTACCACGGCAAGGAAGTGGACACTGAATTCTGCCAACCACCAAGTGAGCATGCAAGGAGACCCGAACTCCAGATGCACACGCACGCAGCCCAGCCGACTTCCCATCGCAGCCATGAGAGACCCTGAGCAGAGAGGACCCGCTAAGCCACGCCCAGACTCGTGAGTGACCCACAGGAACTGTGAGATGACCAATGTGTGTGCTGTGCTAAGCCACTGGGTGTGGTAATTCACTACACAGCACAGACAACTAACAAAGGAGAAGCATCCAGCCTCTTTGGGAGAAGGCCCGCGGTGCCCAATGCCCCCAGGCAATCCAAGGCCTTCCTCCTGGGACATGTGTTGACATGTCAGCAATACCTGTCTCCATTTCACCGCCTTCCCATTCACCAGGGCAGGGAGACTCCAGAACCTAGATTCCCCACTTGCCCACTGTGGTTTTGACCTTAATGACGAGCGTGGAGACTTTCAGAGCAGAGGTTGGCTGAGCATTTTGTGGGCTGAGTTGAATTAAGGTGCAGAAGGGATGGAGAAAATTAGGATCTAGTGTGTGGACTCCCAGCAAAGCATTCCCCTCTTTCCAACAAGCTATGGGGGACGGGAGCATCTTTACCTCCTAAGAAGTTAAATACTTTGCTGGAGCATCTTCTTGACCTGTAGACTTTTCTTGAAAGGCTGATTCTAGTTAAAGGAGACCAAGGAATGAGCTGGTAGAGAAGGACAGTGGCCATTTTGGGTCCCAACAAATTCTCCTCAGACATGAGATCTGATTTCACTGTCTCTGAGGTTTCCAAGCTGTTGCTTAGCGCCCTGATCCCTTCACTCTAAGCCTCGAAACACCAGGGATATAACAATAACCAAAAAGAAAAGCAAAAAAGCTACACCAACAAGAAATCACATAGAGCTATAGCAGAAGGTTTGCAATAAGACCCAGAGAGAAGCTGAGGCCAGGATGAAGGCAAAACCCTTTGACTAATCATAAAATGCCACCTCTTCTCAGTAAGCCGACTGTCCGAGAGCCCGTACCCATCCACCTGTTTAGGATTCTCAGCTCTTTGCACCAGGCACACAGCCGGGCAGCCCAGGGTTTGGGCCAAGCGACACTCACCTTTGCCCTGTTGGGATTGCAAGGCTAAGTGAGGAGGGCTGCCAAGCGTGGGTCACGGGGTAGCCAGAGCCAGGATGCTCTCAGGAAGGACGCTGGAGAACACCATGCCTTCCCTGTGGGACACGCAGCAGGACGCTGCTGAGAGGCAGGTGAACCTCCCCTCCTCTGAGCACTTTCAGGTGTGGCAGCCCTGCCCGCTGCTTTACCCAGTTGGCTCCCTTGCCTTTTTAATTTATGATAATGGGCTCCCGAAGAAAACACACAAATATAATGCTCTCGCTTAGGACTGAGTTAGACATCACCAGGCAGCACATTGTAATAAAGGCAGGGCTTATTTACACGCTAAAGTAAACTTCGAAAAAGGTTCCGATCACAGCTGAGGGGACTTTCTGTAGGACATGATTGCCAGGTTCTTTTCCCTTTTAATCAAGATGGAGTGGAAGTTGCAGAAAAGAGGTTGTTGCTGAGTCATGGAGAAGCCCAGGACTAGTGCGGGAAGGATCTAGAAGCAGCTTCTCAACCTCGGCAACAGGTTCTCAACCCCGACATCTGTGCCGGGGCCGACCTGGGTCCTGGAGGATGTTTAGCGACACCCCTCTACCCACGAGATGCCAGTGGCACCCTCCCCGGAGCTGTGACAGCCAAAAAACGTCCTTAGATGTTGCCAGATGTCCCCTGGAGGGCAGACTCGCCCCTGGTTTAAGAAGCAGCCAGCTCTGTTATTTACTAGCTGTCTGACCTCAAGCAAATCCCTTCAGATTTCAGGTTCTCACTTCCCTCATTTGTAAGAGAGTCTCATAGCCGCCCTGCTGGCTGTGAACTTTTGAGAAGGTCAGACATCATGATGGGAAATCACTTTTAAAGCTCCTGAGTCCTATATCCATAGAAGTGAAAGGGGGTCCAGCACCTGCTACCTAAAAAGTTTTTAATATCTAGGGCTTTTTCTTTTTATCCGGGAAGCAAACACGAGTTCCTGGAGGAGAGATTAGAGCTATTACTTACAGCAATAACTGCCCAGACCCCATGCCCAATGCCCTCCAGGGACCCAGTCAGAAGCAGATGTCACTCTATGTACGAGGGTCTGTCTTTCAGAAGAGGAGCCTCAAAATCAGTAATGTGGGTGTTATATACAGAGGCTACACACCGATGCCTCCCCTCTGAGAGAGAACCTTTTCTTCCGAATGTCTTACCATCCTTTGGAATATAAACAATTCCTTTAGGAAAAGGAAGAGGGCAGTCCCCGCACCAAAATGCTCTGCGGGAGATAAGTGTTTTCCCACATTTATTGAGATAGAATTGATGTATAACATAGTGTAAGTTTAAGGTGGACATAATGACAGGATATATGTGGATATCATGACACAATGAGGACAGTTAGCAGTCCCGCCACCTCACTCACGAGTTGCCTTTTTGTGTGTGCATGGTGAAAACATTGAAGATCTACTCTCTTAGCAACTTTCAAGCATATGATACCGTGCCGTTAACTATAGTCACCTGCTGTCCACTAGGCCCCCAGAACTTATTCAACTTATAACTAGGAGTACCCCTGACCAGCATCTTCCCCACCCCCCAGCCCCTGGCAACCACAAATCTACTCTTTGTTTCTATGAGTCTGACTTTTTTAGATGCCACATATAGGTGAGATCATTCACTTTTTGTCTTTCTCTGCCTGACTTACTTTACTTGGTATAACGCCCTCAAGGTTCATCCATGTTGTCACAATGGCAAGATTTCCTTCTTTTTTATGGTAGTAAGTTCATACATTCGTGTAAGCCACATCGTTATCCTTTCATCCATCAGCAGACACTTAGGTTGTTGCCCTGTCTTAGCTATGGTGATTAATGCTGCAATGAATGCTGGGGTTTACAAGTGCATTTCTCCCATCCCAGGGATAAATCCCACTTGCTCATGGTGTGTGACCCTTTTAATGTGTGAATGGAGTTAGTTTTCCAGTATTTTGTTGAGAATTTGGGGCTCTATATTCATTAGGGATATTGGCCTGTTCTTTTCTTGCTGTGTCCTAATCTGCCTTTGTTATCAGGGTAATGCTGGCCTCATAAGATGAGTTTAAGAGTGTTCCTTCCTCTTTAATTTTTGGAAGCGTTTGAGAAGGATTGGCGTTAATTCTTCTTTATACATTTGGTAGAATTCACCAGCGAAACCATCTGGTCCTGGGCTTTTCTTTGTTGGGAGGTTTTTGATTACTGAGTCAGTCTCCTTAGTCATTATTGGTCTGTTTGGATATTCTATTTTTTTCATAATTCAGTCTTGGTAGGTTGCGAGTTTCTAGGAATTTATCCATTTCTTCTAGGTTGTCCATTTTGTTGGCATATAACTATTCATAATAGTCTGTTATGGTCCTTTGTATTTTTGTAGTGTCAATTGTAATGTCTCCTCTTTTATTTTTAATTTTATTTACTTGAGTCCTCTTTTGTCTTGTTAGTCTAGCTAAACATTTGTCAGTTTTATTTATATTTTCAAAAAACAGCTCCTAGTTTTATTGATTATTTTCTATTGTCTTTCTAATCTCTATTTAATTCATTTCTGCTCTAATCTTTACAATTTCCTTCCTTCTGTTAACTTTGGGCTTAGTTTGTTCCTTTTATAATTCCTTGAGGTATAAAGTTATGTTGTTTACTTCAGATCTTCCTTTTTTCTTCACGTAGGCATTTATCACTATGAAATTCCCTCTTAGAACTGCTTTTTTGCATCCCATACATTTTGGCATGTTGTGTTTCCATTTCCATTCATCTCATTGTACTTTCTGATTTTCATTTTGATTTCTTCTTTGATCCATTGTGTTAATTTCATGTATTAATTTCATGTATTTGTGAATTTCCCTTTTCCTTGAATTTACTTATAAAAATAAAAACAATAGCCAAGATTTTCTGAGCGGTAATGATGTACTAAACATTGAGCTACTTTATACGAAGTAAATCAATGAAATTAGAACTATGAATATCCACATTTTATAAATGAGAAAACTGAGACTCAGAGAAGTTAAATCACATGCCCAGGGTCACAGAGATAGTAAGTGATGCAACCAGAATTTGAATTTACAGGTCAGGCTCTGGTACCCACAGTTACCCGAGAGGTAACTGGTTTTCCATAGCACTGTGGTCAGTATAGTACTGTGCAGTAATCACTGGTTTACTTCTTTGGGTTCCCTACATACAGGAAAGCCCCCCACAGGGAGAGACCTTGTGTTTACTCCTCTCTGTAACCTTATTGCCAGGTAGAGCCTGATACGCATGAGGCACTCAATGTTTGTGGAGTAATTGATTTTTATGTTGCTGACATCTCCTTAGGATTTCTTTTTTCATTTCCAAAACCAATATCAGCTTATAACTGAACCAAAACCAAAATGTCCAACAATCAAACATATGAGCACAAAGTTCTCAAAGTTGTTTGCCTTTTCTGATTTCATCCAAGGGCATCAAACACTGGGAATGTAAATTAACTCTGGATGGAAGTTAGAGAGGAGAATTCACTGGACTGAGAATGACAAACAAGCAAAAACAACAACAAAGTATAATCTGTCCCCAAGGACAGCATCCAAAATCAGACAGAAAAGGATTAAGTTTTACAGTTGACTTACCTGCCCAGAAATTCAGCCCATAGCTGAATAGAAAGAAGAAACCAGGCTATTTCCTCCTAAATGTTTTTTTAAGACCAGATTTTCATCCTATAAAGTATGGCAAGAAAAGATAACAAGTTGATTTTCCACTCTGGTAACTGAATTTGGAAGAAGAGAAACATTTATTTTTATTGGTTTCTCATTTGCTCATGATGGTGCTTTTGAAATGGATGGTAGGAGCTTCTAGATACCCACTCATGAGGCACAGGATGTCCCTCGTCACCATCTAACACCATGTGAAAATTACAATTGTTCCGTTCTGCAGAATTGATATCACCTTACCTCTGGAGGGCTCTAGGCAGTATTCAAATTACATTTAAACACCAAATTAAAATTTTAACTATAAAAAATAAGGGGATAAACAAGAGAGAATCATATTATAATATTATATTAGTAAAAATATGGCTGGGAGAAGGAAGTGGATTTTCCACATTGCCATTATGCTAAATGCAACGATATTTCCATTAGAGCCACAGGAAGCGTACGGCCCATTTAGCATCAGTCTTCATCAGTGCCCTGGTCGCTCAGTAACATTTATAAAGGACCCATGGATTCCAGCCACTCTCCAAGTCAAGTCACTAGAGAGTAAATTCCTCTACAAGTTTTCCTAATGGTGATTAATGCAAACCTACAATTTCCTATTTTCTGAAAGACATTTTAAATGAGAATAGAAAAAGACATCTGGCCAAATTGAGAACACGCCCACTATTGACTTGATTCTTGCTTTCTACCCAGATGTTCTGGCTCAGGAGAACAAAGTCTCGTTGGACAGTTGTGCCGGAGAGGGGTTTCCTCTTCCCTCTCAAGCATTTCCTGTCCTCTCCTTCGGTACTTCTCTCCCTCCCCAAATGCAGAGGCCATAGAACTGCTTCAAGCTATTGAGGCTTTTTAAGCAGTATTGGAAAAGACTGAAGGACACATTTAAAGGAGAATTTGGTCTCAGGACTGATTTATATAAAATAACAAATGGTGTCACTTGGCTGTTTATAGAGTTAGAGATAAAATTAGATTCTAGACAGTCCTTCCTTTTGCACATGGGGTAACTCTGATGGATTACTGCCTTCATATGACTTAGGATAACAGTGGTTCATGGAAATTTACACGGGGCTCCTTGAGAACACATTTCACAGCCACATCCAGTAATTCAGAAGGATATTTTGAGTCCCCAAATACTCAAATTTAATATGGGAACAAACTTGAAAAGAGTAAGCTGATTAAAAGTATCAAGTAGTTAACAATTTTGAAAAATTACTTCAATTTCCACATCTAAGCAGAAATAATTCCTACCCACTTTCTCCCCAGTCTCACCTCCACTGACACTCTTATCCTGGCCACTCAAAGCAATAACCACAAAGGAAAGCAGGGAGGGAGTGACTCCGTGGATTGGAGAAATGGACATTTCCTCAGCTGGCCAAACAGGAAGGAATTTGGATTTTAGAGCACTAATGCTCTCGATCTTGGGAGTTTTACTTTTGGATAAGAAGTTGGAAATCAGGTCAACCTGAGTGTCAATAGCTATAGTCTTATTGACCTGGCAATAGTCAGTTGTGTTGAATCTATTCATTTTATGTAACAAAAATTTATTGGGCAACTACTATCTCCTTGGCATTTAACTAGTGCTGGAAATATAAATGGAGATCAAAAGCAGTCCATGCTCAAAATCAGCCTGCAAAGCAGGGTGCAAAGTGCTCTTATGGAGGGAAAACAGAGGGGGTGAGTAAGTAATAGATAAACTGAGAACGTAACCTTGACAGGCAAATTCTTGGGGTGGAGGCGGTGGGGTGGGGTACAGAGATATCATTGATGGAGCGTAAATTTCAGGCAGAATGGCAAGAAGACTAAGCCAGACTATAAAGTGAGACTGAAGCGTCAGAGAGCAACTAATTGATAAAAGATCCACCAGCCAGCCATGTGTAGGAGCTGGGACTTTACGGAAACATTGCCATGAGATGTCCTCAGATGTACGCTTTCGAAAAAACACCCACGAGCATGCAGAGTTTGGATGCAGGCATGCAGGGCTAAGTGGACAAGGTTAGACCCTTCCAGTCGTGCAGGTGGCCTAGACCAGGATGGGAGACGACAACTGGAGAGGTTCTAGATATAGCTGCAAGGCTGAGTTCACAGAACTTGGTGATTGACTGGACATGCAGATGGAAGCAGATGGAGAAGCCACGGTGATGCCCCGAGTTTGGCACTCGCCGAGTGGTAGAGGGATTTCCTGATGCTGGCACACAAGAGAGGCAGGTTCCGCGGACCGGTCCTGAGATCAGTTTTAGAGGTGGGTTTGGAGGTGGTCACAGGGCAGAGACAGGTGGAGATGCTTCAGAAGGAATCGACTGCAAGTGATGGCAATCCCCAGCCCCCCTTTTACCCCGGGCCCTGGGAAACGATGATAAACCATTAGACAACCAGGTAAGTTCTGACGCAACCCTTTTTCCCAAAAACTACAAGAATCCTGGAACAGCAGGGGTTCCAGAAAAAAACATCCACGTGAAGCAGGAGCTGCGCATGTGCGCTGAGAGTAAGAGGGTGGAGCCTCACTCTGAGGGGCAGGACTTCCGCTGCGGCCGGAAGAAGCCGTCCCCCAGCGCCGGGCGTCGGGCAACATGGTGGCCCGCTTGCTCCCCTAGGGTTTTGATGGCAGGCTGTACGTGGCCCATGGCTGCTCAACCACAACATGGAGCGATTGCAGTGAAAACTGAAAGGTGCCATGCCCCTGTCTCCTCTGTGGGCCTCCCTCTCCAGCCGGGGCGCGGGCACTGTGTGACTGTGAGGCCGTTGTACAGACCCCGGGCTCCCGCCCCAGACCTGCCTCCAACTTGTCTCCTCACCCCGAGCCGATCAGTCTGGAAGGGCCTGATGTTTCCTCCCCTGGGAGGCTCCGGGCTTCATGCTTTCTTTACCGCTTCTAGGCCAACAAGGAACAATAGAAATTCAACACCAGCCACATGTGTCATTTTAGATTTTCTAGTAAATACATTTTAAGTGAAAATTACCATGTGAAACTAATTTTAATAATGTATTTATGCCACTATATCCAAATGTATCTTTAATTCTCAAGGTATTTTATATTCTTGTGTGTGTGTGTGTGTGTGTTAAATCTTCAAACTCTGACGAGTATATTACACTGAAAACACCTCTGTTCACGGTGATGCCTGTGGGACAGCGCAGCTCTAGACCGCCAGGCCCAGACCTTCACGTCCTAACAATAGTGGTGAGAGATAACAAGTACTGAGCACTGACTGAATACCAGGGCCCGTGATGGGCGCCTCACGGGCAATACAACATCGTGGCTGAGGGCACAGGCCCCTAGGTACCAGCACTTCACGAAATTAGGCCAGTTACTTAATGTCTCCCTGCCTCAATTTCCTGGAGTGAAATGGGACTGCGCATGCTACGGTCTGACTGTTTGTGTCCTCCCCCCAAAATTCATGTTGAAACCTAGGCCCTAGGTGGTGTTATTAGGAGGTAGGGCCTTTGCACGTGGTTAGATCATGAGGCAGAGTCCTCACGAATGGATTAGTGTCCTTAGAAAGGAGGCTTCAGAGAGCTCACTTGTCCCCTGCCACCAGGTGAGGACATAGACGAGGGCTTTCAGCAGAACACAACCATGCTGGCACCCCGATCTTAAAGTTCCCAGCCTCTGTCATGGTGAGAAATAGATTTCTGTTGTTTCTAAGCTACTCTGTGTGTGGTGTTTTATTATAGCAGCCCACGTGGACTAAGACAGATAATAATATCCACCACTAGGACTTAAGAAAATTAAATTATCAATTATATGTAAAGTGTCTACAACAGAGCCTGCCAGAGTCTGCTCTGTATAGGTTGTTGCTATTACTCTTATCCCAGCTCACACAGCTTCCAAAGGGGTCCATGTGACAAAGTGAAAACTGTCCACTGGATTTGAAAGTTCTTGATGACCCTACCAAGGGCAATTGATTTGAATGGTGATGAAAGCCCAAACCCTAGGGGGCGGTGAGTAGACGGTGAGAAAGTAAAGATACCCAATATCATTTAGTGCCCGTGGTTCCTTTAAAACCCAGATCAGAAGCACCTTCTGGCCACCTGCCATATCTATGCTGCCATTAATTCAACACCTGCAACTTGCCCTAGCAACCGTCACAATAGCGGTCAGTAGAAATTGGGGGAATGCCACCAGAGAAGACATGAGCAGAGAGCGCCAAGAACGTGTAGAGGAAAGGACAGCAAACAAAGGGGCCTTAAGAGGCTTCCACATTCAGATAACAAGAGGAGAAAGTCAGGATGGGGGACGGGGGTATGAAAGAGATGGAGAAAGGTGGGGTGGATGAATAACAAGGTACTGCCCCAGCTGGGAAGTCCTGGCTGTATGTGGCCTGTGACTTTTGTTCACAATGCTTCTAAGAAAAGATTTAATGATGTTAGAAATTACTACCTTTTTGTTAACTTTTTATTTGGAAATTATTTTAAACTTACATAAAAGTTGCAAGAATGGTACAAAGAGTTCCCAGGACCATTTACCCCAATTCACCAATTGCTAGCATTTTGCTGCATTTACCCTGTCATTCTCTCTCTGTCTGAACCATTTGAGATTAAACTGCATACATCACACGTCTTTATCCCTAAATACCTCATGTACATTTTCTCAGAAAAAAAGGACATTTTCTAATATAATGACAACACAGTTATCACATTCAGGAAATTTTACTTTGCTATAATACTCTTACCTAATCTTAGAATCCAGGGAGAAATAATGAAAGGAAAGGCGGAACTAGAGGGCAGAAAATAATGAAGTGTTGCTCCATATTCCAGCTTCACCAACTGTCACAACAATGTCCTTTAGAGCAAGTTTTTTTTTTTCTGGCTCAGTATCCAATCCAGTAATGTTATGTCTTGCATCTAGTTGTCCAGAAATAACTTTTTCTTTATGAACCTGAACATGTTGGACTTCAGCACTAACTATCCACCTGCCTAGTTCAAAGATGCTAGGAATGTCATTTATATCCAGGTACTTTAAGAGGCAGCAGGGAGGTTAAAAGAAAGGTTGAGAAGGTGGAGAGAGCCCACAAAAGGTATAAAGGAACATATAGTGTTTGCGAACCATTGGGAGCACACAAGATGGTGCTCCTGAGTCCTGGGGAAACGCGCCCAGAGCTGTCCCTCTGCTCAGGTATGACACATTACCTGATGTCATCTGAGTGATCTCTGTTCAGACACCACAGAGACATTAGAGAAAGAAGGCCAAATAACACTGGCTGCTGCCCATGAAGAGGTGACAGTCTAATGGGGATGACAAACGTGCAAACAGATCACATCAATACGAAGCGGTAGGTGACAGAAACGCCGAGACCCACATGCATGCCTGTGGGACCGTGGTGTGCTGCTGTTCCTTTTATTCTGGAAACTCAGAGACTTCAAAGCCATTGGCTTCGGTCTCAAGGCCTCGGTTCTATGAACTGTCTCCCTTCACAGATCAGTAATGTCTCCTCATAGGATACGGAGAGGATTCTCCCTGTCACCTACCCAACTGTGTGTCCCGATAGCCTGATGAGCACCCAAATTTCTTCTTCCTTCTTTAGACCTTTGTATCAATTCTAATTTGGATCAGGCTGTCTGGGTTGCAAAATTCTACAGCTATTCAACCTAGCTCAAATAAAGAGTTCAAGTAATGAGTGAGCCCCTCAGTAGGAGAGGGACGGCACAAGGACCTCTCTGGGACAGTTTCAGCAAAAAGTTGGATGAACCAAAGAATGATATGGACTTTTAGAGCTGAGGGGATGTGTCCAAAAGTATACACAGGTGGTCAAAGCAAGCTCTTACTAGTGTGCAAGTTCCAATTTCATTTTTTAAAATAATTTTCCTTTATCCCTTGAGAAAGCAGAAAAGCATTAGTATTGCTTGGCTTTTAGAGAAGAACATTACTAAAGAACTATTTTCACCGATGTCCTATGTCATTTTTGATTACACGAGCAGTAATTGGATGGAATGCATTTCGTGTGGAACTTACCTCTGCCTCCCTACGCTGGGGACTCTTCAGGACAGGAGCTGAGATCGGCAGCTTCCTGCTGACACTCCCAGGCTTCTCAGCTGAAACAGGTGTTACCCTTGCAGCAGGGGGCCAGGAAAGAGTAGATGAAAAATATGCAGTGTCAGTACTCTGCAAGTTAAATAGTGTCAGTGCAAATAATACAAATCATGCATCATTCACCTCACAGCCTTTGTTAGATGTTCCACGCTAATTTTTTAGAAAACTGACAAAACTTAACAAGTAATTAGCACTGGGAGGGGATTAACTTTGAAAGAGCACAAGAGAAATTGGCTGTGGTGATGAAAATGTTACATCTTGAGTGCTGTGGTGTCATGCCGGGTGTCATGTGGGGTCTCTGGTCCCTCTTCCCGCAAACGAACACAGGATATGGTGAGGCCAAAAAGGAACACCAACAGAGCCATAGATAGGGGAGTCATACCACTATATTCTCGCTGGCGGCTGGGTTGGAGACACAGGAAGCAGGATCAATACGATCCGCAATCCACGTCTGCTTCTCTGCAAACCAACCCACCCACCCCCTAGCATAGCCAAGGCAGTTCTATCAGTGGCTAATGCCTAACTGGTTATAGCTGATGGCCACCCAGCCACAGCAGATGGCCATCTGATTACAGTTGACGGCCATCTAATAACTGAGCTAGCACCTTTCCACATGAGGCTGAGAGCCTGGAAACAGCTCTCTGGGACTCTGTCCCCACATTCAGTAAGCAGGAGGCAAAGCTGATCCAGGGTCCCAGAACTCCAAAATACATCCTCCCATTTCCCACAAACTAGTCCTTATGGACTGAATGTTAACCTAAGGGTGATTCCGATGAAAAAGACCTGGGCTCCACTTGACTATAGGTTTTTAAAGGCTCTGTAGATTGAAGGTCACAATGATTAAAATACAGGGTCCCAAGTCTTGGGGACCTAACTATCCCACTGTACTTCTAGGATCCATTGGAGCATTTGAGGCCCAGGCTTGGGGAGGAACTGAGAGCCTCAGGGTTGATTAACCAATTTCAGAGTCTCTGTAATGATTCTGAGATGCATCCTGAATCCAGGAATCTTAAGCAACTAGAACAACCCCTGGGGAAATCTTAGAAACAAGGCGCCCCCTGGTGGTCTTCTTGACCAGGGACAACGACCCATTCCAGAGCATTCTACCCACCTACTGAGACGCTCCAACTAGTGCATTTACCTTTTTGTAAAATAATGTTTTGATCATTGAAGTTATTTTCATCTTAACCTTTACAACCAATATCTTATATTTCAGAGAACGTTCATCGTATATTTATTTACAATTGCATCCTAAGTTCAGAAACCGGTAGTATGCACCTATAGAATTAAAATGTTAGCTACTTACAGTAAGTTTCTCGTACGGAAAAAAAAAAAAAAAGCAAGAGAATACAAGCTGATTTCCCACTTGGTATAGAACTTTTTCAAGCTGTATTTAAATTAACATTGTCATGATGCCTTGGATGCAGAGTGAGTTTTTCACAGAGAAGGGGATGAATGCATTCCAAGGAGAGTAATCCAAGGAGAGTAACCACTTCCTACAAGTAACTCACGTTGTCTTGGAAGACTCAGGGTAGTGTTCGGCTCTGAATTATTATCTTATTACTTATATTATCCATTGTATATCCTATTTATTCTCTGCCCCATTTATTTTTATGAAAACATCTTGCAGAGTATTTAGTTCTGATGAATAATTTTGCTTATTTGCTTTTGAGCATTGATCAGCCACAAGTTCTAAAATAAACACATAACTTATTTTGAGCGTAGAAAAGCAAAGAGAAGCAAAATTAATTAATTTGCCAATTTCGTGACTCTTAAAGTACATATAGATTAGCACGATTCTGAATGATTCTATAAGCCAGGGATCAGCAAACTTTTCTGTAAAGGGCCAGAGAGGAAATATTTTAGACTTTGCAAGTCAGAAGGTCTGTCACTGCACAACCACTAGACTCTGCTGTTGCAGCACAAATGCTTTCAGAAACAATATGTAAACAAACAAATGTGGCTGTGTTCCAATAAAACTTTATTTGTGAAAACAAACAGCGGGCCAGATTTGCTTGCAGGCCTTAATTTGCTAACCTTAGCTGGAGTGAACAGTTTTTCTCCATTGGTGCCTCCCATTTGGAAAAGACTTCTGGAATAAACACACTAAGAATATATGGTAATGATGTGGATTTGGAGTTCACAATTCTATTCCTATGATACTAGTAGTTACTTGGTTATTTATTTTAAATTATGTATTTAAAAATGTATTAAATCTTAACATTGTGATTGCATCATAAGTCACACCCGTTATATGCCTTGTCACATGGTACCTAAGTCACCTTTCTAATTAGCAAAAATTTACCAGCCCATTTTTTTTTAATTATTATTATCCGGCTAGCCTCCTAACACACATTAAAATGATGAAAACATCATTCTCTTCTACTCATAGGAATTCTTGCTCTCCGGGCATATAGTCTGGTTATTATTTCAAAGTTTTAGACAAGTACATTTTTTTTATATAATTTCATTTTAACGTCTGTCTTGTTCTACATAAAACCTCCTAAAAAATTTTATGAATTTTATTAGAAGGCTTATAAGCTTTCTCGCTAATATATGCTTACATTATTTGAATTTAATTCAATTAGAGTTTCTAAGGAAGTGCTATAAAATCAGATTTAGTGTTTTTATGCCATTTGAAATTTGTTTTCCATCCATTTCATGGCACCAGTAATCAAGGGTCTTATTTTTGAAAGCAGTTTATGTAGCTGTATTTGGATGTTTTAAAAATTGTCTAGAGGGTAAGACCAAAAAAAAAAAAATCAAGATTTATGTCTTTTTTTAAAATTTTTTATTAAAATACAGCTAACATACAACATCATATTAGTTTCAGGGCTACACCATAGTTATTCAACATTTATATAACTAAAGAAGTGATCACCATGATAAGTCCAGCCACCATCTGACACCATCCCATGTTATCACAAAGTTATTGACTATATTCCCAATGCTGTACATTACATCTCAATGACTTATTTGTTTTATACCTGGAAATCTGGACCTCTTATTCTCCTTCACCTTTTTTCCCCCTTTTCAATGGTTCAATTAGAGTTAACATGCAATATTATTTTATACTAGGGTCAGGTGTACAGCATAGTGGTTAGACATTTATGTTATTTAAGAAGTGATCCCTCTGACTAGTCTGGTACCCACCTGGTCCTATACATAGTTATTACCTTCTTGACTATATTCCCTATGCCGTGCTTTATATCCTCATGACTGTTTTGTAACTACCAATTTGTATCTCTTAATCCCTTCACCATTTTTACCCTGCCCCCATAAATCCTTCCTATCACCCCAATAAATCTAGTACGCACTTGACACCACACATTGTTATTACAATATATTGACTATATTGCTCATCCTGTACCCTACATCACATCCCCATGACTACCGTGTAACAACTAATTTCTACTTCTTAATCCCTTCCCCTTTTTTCACCCACATCCCCAACCCTCCTTCCATCTGGCAACCATCAAAATGTTCTCTGCATCTATGAGTTTGCTTCTGTTCTGTTTGTTTATTTTGTTCTTTAGATTCCACACATAAGCAAAATCACGTGGCATCTGTCTTTCCCTGTCTGAAATACTCCACTCAGCACCACACCCTCCAGGTCCATCCATGCCACAGCAGATGGTAAAAACCCATTTCCTTCCATGGCTGAGCAATATTCTACTGTATGTATGTCCCACCTACTCTTCATCCATTCATCCATAGACAAATACCCAGGTTGCATCCACATCTCGGCCATTGTAAACAGTGCTGCAGTGAACATATGGATGTGTACACCCCCTTGAAGTAGCATTTTGGCTTTCTTCTGATAATCACCTAGAAGTGGGATTACCAGGTCCTTCTTTGTCACTTGTTATAGCCTTTGCTTTAAAGTCTATTTTGTCTGGTACAAATATTGCTACCGCAGCTTTTTTTGTTGTTCTTGTTGTTTTCATGAAACATCTTTCCCCACCCCTTTACTTTCAGTCTGTGTGTGTCTTTCGATCTGAAGTGAGTCTCTTGTAGGCAGCATAGGTAAAGGATTTGTCTTCTTATCCATTTAGCCACCCCACCTTTTGACTGGAGCATTTAATCCATTTACATTTAAAGTAATTCTTGATAAAAATGGAGTTATTGTCATTTTACTTATTTATCTACTTATTTATTTATGTCTTTAAAAAGTCCCTCTGAGATCCTAAGATTCCTTGATTTGGTAATGGTGAACTCCTTTAGCCTCTTCTTGTCTGGGAAACTCTTTATTTGTCCTTCTGAATGATAGCTTTGATGGATAGAGTAATCTTTGTTGTAGGTCCTTGCTTTTCATCACTTTGAATATTCCCTGCCAATCCCTTCTGGCCTGCAAGGTTTCTGTTGAGAAATCAGCTGACATTCTTATGGGAGCTCCCTTGTAGGTAACTAACTGCTTCTCTCTTGCTACTTTTAAGATTCCCTCTTTGTCTCTAAACTTTGGTATTTTAATTATGATGTGTCTTTGTGTGGGCCTCTTTGGGTTCATCTTGTTTGGGACTCTCTACACTTCCTGGTCTTGTATATCTATTTCCTTCACCAGGTTAGGGAAGTTTTCAGTCATTACTTCTCCAAATAGGTTCTCAGTTCCTGTTCTCTCTCTTCTCCTTCTGGTCCCCCTATTATGTGAATGTTGATACGCTTGATGTTGTCCCAGAGGCCCCTTAAACAATCCTCATTTTTTCGGGTTTTGTTTGTTTGTTTGTTTGCTTATTTGTTTGTTTTCTGTTCTGATTGGGTGTTTTCTGCTATCTTATCTTCTAAATCACTGATTTGAATTTCTGCTTCATCTAATCTATTGTTGATTCCCTCTAATGTATTCTTCATTTCAGTTATTGTAGTCTTTATTTCTGACTGATTCTTTTTATGTTTTCTATCTCCATTTTTATGTTTCCTATCTGTCGTGCGGGGCGGCCTGCAGGGTCTCTGCTCCCGCTCCCCACATAAGAACGCAGGATGTGACTAGGCCAAAAAGGAACACCCACAGAGCCATAGGTAGGGGAGTCATACCACTATAGTCTCACAGGAGGAGGGATTCACACGACGTGCGACCTGCTGTCCGCTTTACTGCCTGCCAACCAACTCCCCTTGCTAACTGCAATCCGCGCTTGCTAGCTCAGCCACCATCTTCTTGCTAGCCCCCATTTTCTGCTAGCAAAGCCACAGCAGTTATATTATTGGCCAATGGCTCACTGGTTACAGCTGACGGCCAACTAGCCACAGCTGATGGCCATCCAATCACAGTTGATGGCCATTTACTACCCCAGTGAGCACCTTTCCACGTGAGGCTGAGAGCCTGGAAACTGCACTCCTGGCTCTGTCCCCACACTATCTCTTTGTTGAAGTTCTCCCTGAGATTATTAAGCATCCTTATAAGCAGTGTTTTGAACTCTGCATCTGGTAGATTGCTTGTCTCCATTTTCAGTTCTTTTCCTGGAGCTTTGTTCTGTTCTTTTATTTGGGACATGTTTCTTTGTCTTCCCATTTTGGCTGCCTTCCTGTGTTTGCTTCTATATATTAGGTAGGGCTGCTATGTCTCCCAGTCTTTAGAGTGGCCTTATCTAATAGCTGTCCTGTGGGGCCCAGTGGCGCAGTCTCCCTGGGACATACCTGGAGAACCTGGTCCTACCAGCCCCAGGACCTCCTGGGAGGGGACCTGCTGCAGGCAAAGTTCAGCCACAGTCTGTGCCCTACCTGGGGCCACCTGGCAAGAGCCACAAAGCAATCCAGAGATGGCCGCCACCCACATTGTGATTGGAGGTGCCTTGAGAGGCCAAGCCACAAACCAAGGCCAGCTGTCACTAGTGCTGGGCTTAGGGCTGCTTGTCCTGAGGTATGGGACATGCCAAAACCAGATGCTGCTTATGAGGGTTTTGTGGATCTTTGAGAGATTTTAGGAAAGTCTGCAGCATGAGCCAAGGCAGGCAGGCAGTTTGTACGAAAAAGCCACTGGAAGTGGCTTGGGTGTGCCTGAAAGTTGAGTGGGGTGTGGTCTCAGGGAATGACTAGGGCGGGGCAGACCACAGGTGATAGCCAGTTTGATGGAGACTCATATATAGCGCCCATCTATCTCTGCACACCAGGAAGAGGGAGGGCTCATCAAAGAAACACTGACCTCTGCCAGCTCCTCTATCCAGGAGAAAGCTGCCCCTCCAGCCCTAGCTCTGAAGTTAGACAACTCAGTTCCCCCCACCACACCCCATAGGTCTCTGGCACCTTTCAAGCTGCTGCCCCAGCACTGGATCTCAGAGCAAGTGAGTTCGTGCAGGTAAGTCCAGCATGGTCCCTCTAAGAGAAGCGCCTGGGAGTGCAGCCACTCTCGTCTCACCCAGCCACAATCTCTGCTGGTTTTCACAAACAGAAGTTATAGGGACTTCTCTCCCCAGCACTGAAACCCTGGGATGGGGAAGGGCTGGGACCCCTCACTCCTCCTGCGGGTGGGGGGGTGTCCACAGCCAATATATCCGTCCCGATTTTTAATGGTCACACGTGGGTGCGGGACCAGCCCGTTCTTCATCTCTGCCCTGCCTACCAGTCTTGAGGTGGCTTCTTCTGTATGTCTGTAGTTGTATAGCTTCAGTTCAGGTAGACGTCAGGCAATTCTCAATAATGGTTGTTCTGTGGTTTAGTTGTAATTTTGATGTGGTTGTGAGAGGAAGTGAGTACAACGTTTACCGACTCCGCCATCTTGACCGGAAATCTGATCAAGATTTGTGTCCTTTGATTTTCCTTTTTAATGTTTAAGTTCATGGATTTTTAGTTCAATCTTCATTTGGATAAATTTTCATATTGAACCCTACTTTTCCTTTGTGATAAATGAGAATGTCTTTATTTTTAACTTCTGCACTAAGTGGCCCAATTTCTCTATGAATCTTACAGCAATCTTGTGTGCCAAGCAGATTTCATGTTTAAATGCAATGGTGCGTTCATTCTGCCCCAGAAATGTTCTATCCTCACTACTCTCTGACCAGACAGCTGGGCTGGTGGTACAGTAACAGCCACTGGAGATCTAGAAAACACAGGTGTAGAGTAACTTGTTTCTAGGGCTTACTTTTTTCGACAGCTTATACTTTGCTGGAAGAAATTTAGAAATGAAGTGAATAAGAGAAAAGGGTAATTTGCCCCATCCGTGAACAACACCTAATATTATAAGGCAGGTCCATAGTCTCCCTTTATGTTAGAAGTTTATTTTCAGCATATGTCTATAACTTATAAAGTTGACTGTGTACTCCATGAAAATCCTAGTAGAAGGAAAGGGGTTCTGGAAGGTACCATCTTTTCATCTCTATATGGCAAGTATTATTTGGTTTTCTAGAGTTAAATAGGGATAGTTGATTAGTCAATTTAATATTCCAAAGGAATTTAAAATCGAATATGAAAATGGCATTTGTCTTCAGGTCCTTTTTATATCCCAGTGTCAATAATCAATTTCATAAACAGCAAAAGTCATAGATGCTATAACGAGATACAATAATGTCTTCCATAGAAGACGCGGTCAGATAAAACTCAGCTAGTTGGTTTACTCTACTTCTTAGTCATAAGAACTGCCTTACAAATATAGAGTGACATGAAATGATACATTGCCTTAAAAAAGAGCATTTAAAAAAAAATCTTTAAACTCACACTGAAATAAGGGCAGCAGTTTCTTTTTTCTTTCTTTCTTTCTTTTTTTTTTCTTAACTAGTATGGAAGCTGTTAGATGCTCACATCTGCAAATCCACAGGCTCCAGCTGGGCTGAATGGTTTCTTCAGGCCACAGTCTCTGCCAACAGCAGTCTGGAAACCCTGCGAGGAACTCATCCCCCGCATCTCGCAGGGCAGGTGTTGGTTTGGGCTGAGATGTGGTACCACCTAGCCAGTTTCCAGGATTACAGGTGAAGCAATTACTGGCACATTTTTTTTTAAATCATTCAGTTTTCAATGATTTTCACTAAGAAATATATTCTGTCTTCTCCACTCATCTATGCCTCACCTTCACGATTTTTACCATGTCCTTATATCATCTGTGCCATCATTTACTTCACATTTTTCCTTTAGTGGATGTATTTACTTTACCTAAACAGGTTTATTTTTAAAAGGAGCTGTTTGAAACTGCCACGAGTGGAAAAACCAGTATCGCCAGCCTGGAACAGACGGTCACCATATGAAATGACTGCCTGACTGTTAGGCATATGTGCCCATCACCTGCATTGAGAACATTTCCCACCCCTTTCATCTCCTGTTTTGCCCCAGATGACATTGCCTGAAATTTTACTAAGAGGAAAGTGTCCTGCCGTAATGACAGGAAATCACCATTTGAATGCTCCACTGTCTGGGCTTAGAACGGTCTAATTATAAGGCCAGCACCTTCACCATGGCTCTGGACCGCCTTTGCCATAAGGACCCGCAAAATGCCTCACTTTTCACCCAACACTCTCGGAAGCCGTCTTCATTTGCTTCATTGCTTCATTTATACAGGTTATTACTAGGCTCTGTGGGGGCACTCTATGAATCATGGGAAGCATCTTCTGTCTGTCGAACACCTGGAAAGCCCCTTCTTGCTCCTAGGCCAGCCCCTCCACCTCTCATCTTCCCCCAAAATGTAGGAGCTCCCCAAGAACCTACCTTTGGTCCTCCTCTCCCTCCTCGCCCTTGGCAAGCAGGCGCATGACCTCAAGCAAGTTATTTAAACCCCTTGGGCCTCAGTTTTCTCATCTGTGAAGTGGGGATAATAATGGTGCCTAGCTCAGTGGACTGTTCCGAGGAGTGAATTGCTCAGAACAGTGCAGCGTTTGGGAGATGTTTGATAGATGTTAGCTCACGTCCACCTGTCAGTATGTGATACGCAAGCCTGCATGGCCTGCCCTTGACCCTGGCGGGGAGAGGCTTGAACCTGCATTTCCCGTCGCCAGACTCCTCCTCCTAAGAGTCAGCACATAGTCACCAAGTGTGCTACTGCTCTTCCAGGCACTGAGATCTCCACTTACGAGCTGAGGGGGGGGTCTGTGGCACTCCGACCGCCAGGCACTGAACCCCCGCCTGGAGTGTGGTCGATAGCCCTCAACTCCTTGGGAAGGAGCAGAGAGCAGCTTCACTAACAAGAAAGGAAATCAGGTGGGATCGGAAAGGAACCTCTGTGATACCAATTAGCATCATCTGGACAAATAATTGTAAATCCAGAACCTGGAGGAGTTGCAGTAATTGCACAAGGAGAAAAACCGAAACTTTCAAAATGCATTGAAAGAGCTCATACGTTCAATAATTCAGTCCATCTTTTGGTAATGCATTTGGGAGTCAGGTGACTTCCCTGTGTTGTAAGTTTGCATTTTTATCAAGTTTTCTCAAAGCTTGAAAATACAGGTATTTTCATTTGAGTAGCTTTCTTGTCACAGCAATCTGAAAAAAGTAGTTAAAAAAAGGTAAAGCATACTTTATTTCATCCTGGCTAAATGAATCGTATTTTTATATACTTGATGAATAAAAGACTGAACTCTTATTAATGATTTTAAGTAAATTATATTTTTATTAAAGGTGTATTTAAATGCAGCATGTGGTTTATTTTCTTAACATGATATTTCTTGTAAGTGTATTTCCTCTGAGTCCATTCAAAAGTCACGTCACTTAATTCTGTTACTATAATTGCTCACTATTATCTCAACTAAGAGGTTTAAGTCTTTGAACAGAAGCATAGCAGAGCACCTTGGAGAGCCTAACTTCTTTGTTCAGCATGATACATCCGGCCTCTCGCTGGGTTATTATGTTTCACAGGACATAATTTGCCTGATAATACAAATAAGCTCACGTACAAGTTATTCAGGTTATTACTGGGTTCTAGGGAAGCACTCTGGGAGTCGTGAGACCTAATCCTGATTTTTTATTCCTATTTTTGTTATATTACTTATACATTTTTTTTCTTAATACAAAGTATTACAAGCTAATTATGAGATATTTGGAAATACAGATAAGAAAAAAATTAAATCAATCATAATCCTACTACATAATCCCTTAAATCCCACTACCCAGGACATTTTTGTGTATAATCATATTATGTATATATATAGAGAGAGAGAGAAAGAAAGAGAGAGAGAAAGAGAGAGACAAAAAAAGTATATACATTTTAAGAAAGGAAAAACTTATTAAAATTGTAATATTCAATATATACCAATAAGAAAAGATGAATACAAGTCATGTGTATACATTTTTTTGGTGCTACCGATATATATAAATATATATAATTTTTAGCAAGTATAACAATAAATTCCTATATTCACTGTTTTCTTGCCCAGTTTTACCTTTCTCCCACTAAATATATGGTGAACACTTTCCCTTATCATGAGATAGTTTCCTCCATCAACATGTTTTTATATTGAGGAAAAATTCACATAACATCAAGTTAACCATTAACCATTTCAAAGTGAGCAGGTCAGTGGCATTTAGTATATTCACATTGTGTGCAACCATCACTTCTATCTAGTCCCAAAATATTTTCATCATCCCCAAATGAAACCCTGGACCCTTTAAGCAATTCCTACCCGTTCCCTCCTTCTCCCAGCCCATGGCACCCATTCGTCTGTTTTCTTTCTCTGTGGATTTACCTCTTGTGGATGTTTTATATAAGCAGAATCCTACAATCTGTGGCCTATCGTGCCTGGCTTCTTTTGCTCAGCGTGTTTTCCCAGATCGACCAGGATGTAGCAGGTGTCAGACCTTCCTTCTTTTTCATGGCGAAAGATATTCCATTGTATGGACCGAGCACAGTTGTTGATCCATGCGTCAGCTGGTGGACATTTGGGTTGTTTCCACTGTGGGGCTATTATGACTCGTGATGCCATGAACATTTGGGTTCCAGTACTTGTCTGTTTTCAGTTCTTTGGAGTCTATACCTAGGAGAAACTGTTGGGTTGTACAGTACTTCTGTCTACCTTTTTGGTGAACTGCCAAACTGTTTTCCACAGGGGCAGACCCATTTTACATTCCCACCAGCAATATCTGAGGATTCCAGAGTCTTCATTTCTCACCAACAGTTGTTGTTCTCCGACTTTTTGAGGATGGCCAGCCTGGTGGGTATAGAGTGGTGTCTCACTGTGGTAGTGACCTCTAGGTCCCTTCCAGCCCCGTTCGTAATGCCTGTGTAGCGTGTCATTGCGTATGGTTTCTGCTTCTGGTGCTCTGATGGCAGACGCTTGGTTGATAATATTCTGTTTTTATAAACAGTGCTGTCCTGGACATCATCCTAGCACAATTTTTATGTGAATTTGTTATTATGTCTGGAATATATATCCCTAAAAGTGGATTTGTTAAAGTATAGTGTAGGGAATATAGTCAGTGGTACTGTAACAGCTATATGTCAGAGGGGTAGTAGATTGGGAGAGGAGGGTATATCACTTTGTGAAGAGTATAAATGTCTAATCATTATGTCATTTTGTACACCCGACACTAATATAAAACTTTTTTTTTAATTTAAAAAGTAGATTTGTTGGAGCAAAAATAAAGCTAAGTTTTTGGACATGTATTGACAAATGGCCTTCAAGAAATATTGATCCAGTTTATACTTCCGGTCATAACTTGACCTCTTCTTTGTAAGTCACTCATTCCTACCAAAATATTATGTAACAGGCTTTTAAACAAAATTACTGCCTGAATTAAAATCTGCTGATACTAAGCCTATGTAGTCATTGTTACTTATTTGCAAAAATAAGAAAAACAGGATTTTTCCCTATCTTTTTGGCTAAAAAGGACAATCAATATTGTGCTTTAAAAGTACCTGAGAGATACGACACTTTCCTCAATGTCCACAAAAAGCCCTGTGTTGAGACAGCTCAATTTATAAACAGTCAAATATCCAAATGTTGGATTGCTTGGGTTCAAAGATTTAGTTTGACAATAACTCCTTGCTTTGATTCACTCCTGAAACTGGACATTTCGTTTATACTTTCAGATGTCTCTCCTTGAAACTGTATTTTTCCTATTTTTGTCTGCTCTTCCCTCTGCTGTGTGACCACCATTATCCTGGAATTCTTTAGGAAATAGTTGTTCGTGTACTTATCACCGTTGGGGCAGAAAAGTACTTCTTTGGTGGCGATTTCATTTTCCTTTGTGGAACAGAACGCAATAGTGAGATGGTTTTTCTCACTATTTACCAAACGCATGCCGTTTTATGCACCTTACAAGTCCTACATTAGGTTAGGAATTGAAAAACAAATGTATATTCTACGGGCAAGATAAACAGCAATTTTAACTTTTTAAGTATCTGTTTTTGTTACTTCTAGGATGTTATGAATAAATTACACAGCAGGAATTTGGATGTACCCTCTTCTAGAAAAACTTAATAACCATGAATTGCTGGCATGTTTTTCCATCATGTTATTTTATCCTAATAGGTTTCTATGTTTTCAGAGCGTGACTTAACGAAGTTGACCCCGCATAAGTGATGCCAGGGCCCTGTTTTTTTCTCAAGAAAGGGTTATTGTTGCTTGAGGGGTGTGCAGAAGTTTCGAGTCAGCTGGACTATTTAGGAACATTACAAAAACTAATTCATGAAGACCGGGCGAAAATGGGAGATATTAAAAGAGGAATTTTTAGCCTAGATGCGTGGCGCAGACAATCATTACGGTCATGATGCGCACATCCTGTCTGTCCCGGGGAGAGAACTTCTGATTTAGTGTACGAAAACATAATGACTTATTATTCATCCTCCCAATACAAGGAACACGTCTTGGGAGCGTCCTTGCTCCCTCGTGTCACAATTGATCTTTATCTCAGAATGCAGACCAGGTAGAGACTCCACATGGAGCTAAAATACACGAATATTTATTACACAGTTCAGCATTTTCAAGCACTGGGACCTAATTAATAACTCTCTAGTTAATAACTAATTTTCTGGTTTTCATTCTAAAACATTTCCCTCTTTATTAGTATTGCAATAAAGAACAATTTGCATTCTTTACACTTTGTTTTTATTAAACACTGAGAGCTCCTTGTACTTTGTGTTGCTAATATGGAGTTTGTCCCTTAGATTGCACAGTTACTTAAGCTGTTACTACTCACACAAACCATTTAGATTTTTTTAGATAAATGTATTAAGAAAAGGTGCTTATGGTTTTGAAAAAAGTGTATTCAACCTTCTTTAAAAACTAATGGTTAACAAGATCAAAATTTCTTCTCTCTCTCTCTGTCTCTCTCTCTCTCTCCCTCTCCCCGTCCTCTCTCCCCGTCTCCCTCTCCCTCCTTCTTCTTCTCCCCATCCTCCTCCTCCTCACCCTTTTCCCCCTCCCCTTCCTTCTGTCCTTCCCCCCACTTTTCTCCATTCTGATAACGCCCTTCATGTCTCGGTGAAATTCTCCATTGTGAGCTCCCTGCCTCCCAGAGAAGAGCCAGGCAGGTGTCCCCCTCCCCATGCCCCAGCAGCCAGCACGTGGACATATATGTAGGCTCAGCCAATTGCACATCCCCACCCATGGTTTTGAAATGTAGGGAGTGGCCCCAAGAAACATGTGTGCCTACCGGTTATTAAACATTATACTAGCAGCGGAGCTATGAGCCGAGGATGGCGATGGCCGGCACAGACAGACAGGCACGAGCGGGCAGATCCAGGCAGACCCTTCCGTGATGTCGTCTTGGTGTTTCTTGGTTTCCTTCTCCTGCACTTCCTGCTCACTTTCCAGGACTATTTTGCCAGGCTTCTCATTGGTTCTGTGAACTGTTGATGTCCTTCTAATAAATTCCTGTCCTCCTAAGTCCATCAGCATCCATTTCTGTTGTTGGTTATCAGAACCCTGGATGGACAAAGTGCGTATCTCGACTTAACCTTGAGCTTCAAATCTTGAGCTTGTCACTGACTGAATCTATTAATAGAGAATGAATTTGAAATTCAAATTCAATAACTATTTGTTGTAAAACCATTTTGTTTAAGGCATTATTCTGAGGAATGAAGAAAAGCTAAAGGCATTGTCAATTTTTGCTTTTTAGGACCCAAAATCTTGTGAAGACACATATATCTGATCACACCGCAGGGCAGATCACACCAAGTCCTGAGGTTGGGGTGGAAACCAAGAACTGTGGGCCTGTAGGAAAGCGGGAAACTGTTCTCACTTGGCTGATCCAGAAAGACTCCATGGAGGAGCTCATCCCTGAGTTGGGCCACGTCCTCCTGCCTTCCTCAGAAAGGATCACCACGTTTTCTTGTTTAGGGCAGTGATGTGTTGAGAGCTCATGGAGAAGGGTAAAGAGAAATACTTCCTTGAAATGATAGAATAGTAAACCAGGGAACTCTTGAATGGACGCCCCAGGCTCACTCAGAAGTCCCTAGAAACAGGGTGTCTGCCATGTGACAGACACCTCTGCCCTGTGTCCCTGCTCCTTCCCAGAAGTGCCTGGCTGCCAGTTCTTGCCTTCCCTGAGTTGAGAGAAGAGGTGCCAAGATCAACTGCCCAATGACATCGCGCGTAGAGTGAAATCTTCTTTTCACTGAAAAAATAACGTGAAGCTACGAAAACGTCAGTGGTTCCCTTTTAAAAAAAAAATAGTTTAAATGTAGAAGATCCTTCTCACGATGGGTTACAGGTCAAGGGGACCATTCTTGTGCCATTAACTCCTTTTTCCTGGTAGCACGGACTTTATTTCCAACTTTTTCAGAATCCCCAAAATCTGAGTACCCTCCTGTCATGCTTTACTGGCTCAAAAAAAAAAAAAAATTAAAGACATAAATGAAAGACTCAGAAAAGTAGAACATGAGAAATTTGAGTTTGGTTATGACTGCCCTGTACTCTTGGACTATATACACCTCATTTCAACTGACCGTTCTATGTTCAAGCAAGGTAAAACTGAAGCCATTTCTCAACTCTAATTTCCTGTAGCAAAGGAAAGAAATATTTGGGAACAAGTTGCAAATTGTTACCATATGTTACACAGACTAAGAGGAGGCATTTCATAGTCCATATTTTAAAATTTGATATTCTGTATTTAAAAACCATTTGCTTGGAAAACCTTAGATTTCTTTTGTGTGGATAAAAAAAGTAAAATTTAAATGTTTGCTTCAAAGAAATGCCCTCCCAACCGAGAGCATGGCTACACAACTCAGGATACAGAGGAGGTGTGAAGTTAGAGGGCAGAATGATGGCAGGTGGGCATCTTGAAGTCACAAACATCTGGGTCCCAACTCGGGGGTCCCTCTAATGGGTCGTGTGTAGTTCACACTTTACAAATGGCAAAGCTCAGGCTTAGAAGGTTAAGGGACCTTCTCAGCGGCAGATGGAGAGGCTCAGCCAAAACAAAGCAGTCTGACCCCAGACCCTGCTAACCACAAGCTTCACCCTTCTGATAGCCACGAAAGTGCTGTAGCTTGCATTCATCTTGTGTCCTCTTGTTGGGCTCACAGGGTAAAGGGACAAATCAAGACTGCATGTTGCCCCTGTGACATTTTACATTTGACTAGGAAAAAAAAGCCACATAATTAAGGGGAGAGGGGAAAGCACTCTTCCTTTTTTGCCTTCAACTTTATCCTCCAGTTCTCCCCAGCTCAGTAATGGCACAAGCCAGAACTCTGCATCATCTCTGATGCTTTCCTTGCCCCCAGGGCAGCTGTGTACGGGTGTTTAGGCTGTGTACTGCACCACATCTAAAAGGATGCCACTCACATCACAGACTAATTTACACAAGAACACACAGGTAGCACAGAGATTCCAGATTTCCCAGACAAGTCCTGGTATAGTGAGGGAGAAGCTCCTCCTGCGGGACCCACACCTGTACCCAGGAAGGGCCAAATATACTCATATGCACGTGTTCTCTGAAGTGCACGCTCTCTGGGCTGCTTGCCCCGCTCCTGCCATCAATCAAGTCCCCACTCCCTCACCTAACTTGAACCTGACTTGACTCCCTCCTGAGAGCAGGGGAAAGGGAGCACTGGGTCAAGAAGTATGAGTGCTACCTTCCTTCCTTGCACTTTCCATGTGTGCACACACCCCATTGGTTCAGGCCACAGGCATCGAGCCCTCAGCCCCTCTCCAGAAAACTCTCCTTCCTGCTGCCTGGGGGCTGGGTCTTTTTCACCATGCAGATCTCAGGTGAAGTGTCGCTTCCTCCTGGAACCAAACCAGGCTGTCTCCGTAGGCACTCGCCTCTCTCTTCACTCCCAGGTACCATCCTCAGTTTCCCCACCATTCTCACAGCACCCATGCTCTCTCAGCTTTCTTAATTAACAAAGTGTTTGCTTGTTAAGAGTCTTTCTCTTCTAGTAGAGTGGAAACTCCATGAGGTCAGGTGCCATTTCATTTTTGTTCTGCTCTTTGATGGGCACATAGCAGGTAAATACTTGTTGAGTGGATAGATGATTATATTAGAACACTAGAAAACTCTACAAGAATCAGCCCTTAGGAGATACTTAGTAAATACTTCCTCAGAACTTGGTAATTTCTCTATCAAAGTTTCCTTCGGGCGGTGGAAATTCATAGGTGCCCTCTACACATGGCGAAGGTGTTTGGAATGACGGCAAGTGGAATGATATTAATATAGGAATTGAATGATAGCTAACCTGCTAACCTTCCTTACATAAATCCATCAGTCTCTCTACTCTTATAAATGAAGACAGAAACCAAAGAGCAGTCGATCTGTTTCTGAAGTTTTCCCCTTTGAAGGTTTGCTACTAAAGAAAAATCTCCATCTTCCATTTTGGAACAGGAAACTGAAATGGAGGGGAGCTGACTTTTCATAAAGGTGTTATAAATTAGTAAGTAGAACATGGTTGCGAACTGGTAAGTGTGAATCACTCTTAATTATTTAGGGCTCTATTTTTCTGTTCTAAAACCCTCTCATTGAAAAGACACCAAAGTGAAGCATCCATTGTGTGACCCCTTCAGGCTCTGTAGGTGCAAAAGGGAGTGAAAAAAAATAGACACCCGGCTTTTTTCATTCCCAGACACTGACATTTCTCACACCGCGTTTTTAAGAAATACAGTATTCTTAAATTATCCCAAATGTCTTGAATGTACTTGGAGAATAAATGAGGCCATTTTCAAAATTACAGGAGAATAAAGAGCCCTGCTTTTTCATTAGAGCTTGACAATAGAGCCTGCATTTAAAAAGATGTTTAAATGTACCCCACAGCTTTCTGTCCAAGTTATGAAAGCGGTTCTGTGCAACTTCCAGACAGGGTTAGGTAATTGAAGGAATTATCCTTGGGATAGTATTGCTTGTTTAAATGATTGATGGCCTGATCATTAGTGATTTGTGATGGTCAAGATAACTCTGCAATACATACATTGGGGCAATTTTTGTTATTACGGAAACTCTATTTGAAACTCCAGTGTCAGTGTTATTATGAGTCAGCCAAGTTAGATACTTTATTTCAACAAGTGCTGTGAGTCATTTGAAATTATGTATCATTCATAAGCAGAAAACTTTTTAAATTGTTGTATCCCACCTACCTGTGACATTTTGATTCTCTATAGAGTGGGAAAAAAACAGTATACATTGTAATTTGGTGTCTATTTTTCAGGTAATTGACTTAATAAGTTAAAATGAAATCGTGTGCCACCCAGTTTGCATAAGAGATGTAGAATTAAGCAGTAACTTTCTGAGAGTAGCATCAAAGTTCAGCCTGGTAATTCTGAAAGTTGTTTTTTTTTCCCCTCTTCCTGTTGAAAAGCTGGGAGGATCACTGGCAAGTTTTTCTATTTCAGAAGTGCTACTCAGTTGATCAGAATAAAGTACATTTCAAATTTATACTGAATTTTAAGCATAAATTTCAAGCATATTTGGAGGACTCACATTAGATAAGATGCGTGCTGCTGTCCGGGGTGCTGCCCTGTGGCAAGCAATGCAGTGGGCATTTTAAGTGACCCTTCGTTTTCATGCAGTTCAAGTTTCCTAACACGATAGACGGATGTACTGCTTCACTGGAGCCGACTTGATTTTGACTCTTATCTTTTAAGAATTCGTAGGCTCAAATAACGATGCCTGACAGGCAGAGTGCATGAGGCAAAGAAGACCACCTTTTCAAAAGAGTATTTCTGAACTGACGCTCTAGGCTGTTCTTCGTTTGTTTCTAGAGGGTGGAAAGACGCATACATCACTTTCACTTACTCTGCATCACCAGGTGACATGTTCGTATTTGTGTCTGTATACCTCATCGTTGTCCTTGGCAATTTGTGGGATCCTTCCCACACTTCTTACTGTTCATAACCTAAAGCACTAAGGGTTGGACCTTTGTCTTCGCCCCTTTGCAAATGTACGCTTACTGCCTGACCTAAGAATTGCATCTCCTAAGCTCATCTTTCCCTGCTCTTACCTCTCCCACCAACCTCCCCAAGAAAGAGACTGGGGGACTCTTCCTAGCAATTCCATGTACCCAATTCCATTTACGTGAAATTCCATGTTTGCCTGGTTTTCTTTAAAGGTGGCAATGTAAAACAATTAGATGAGCCCCTCTGGACCAAATAATAAGAAAGCCCTCAACGTCTGAAAACATCCTGTTTGAAAGAAGCTACTTAGTGACAATTATTCTTCAATTTGGTCAGGAAACAATTATGAAGCATTGTTCTATACCAGCGACTGTGCCAGGCTTGGCCAGACGTGGACCAACGGGGAGACCTCCCTCTGTCAGGGAAGAAGAATGGGGTTTGGAGCCAGAGGACCTTCTGATCATTAGCTGTGTGACCTTGGCTCCACTTTTGTTAAAGTCTCTGAACTTGAAAAGTGGTCACAGCAATGATGATAATTGAACGTTAGAGTTTGTCATCTGACTAGAAGACGGTGGGTGAAATAAGGGAGAGAGAGAGGTCTCAGGAACTGACGTTTCCAATCTGGGTAACCACAGGCAAGATGGTTTGAAGGAGGAACAACAGCACCTATCACCTGGGTAAAAACCTAGGTAAAAGGTAGCTTTGAACTTACACACCTCATTAATTAATCCTCGGTGTTGGCCACCCCTCCCTCATGCCACCCACTGCCATCAACATATCCTCAACCACGAGGAAGCTTCAGTCTGTGCCACAGCCTGTTAACTTCCTTCCAGTTCATTCTGAACCCTACAAACCCCAGCAACTCTTCTCGGTGGTGGCACTCTTGGCACCTGTGGTGAAAAGGAGGATGGATCATTTGAACCACCCATAAAAGACTTCACGGTGGGACCTGAGGGCACACCACCATTTAAGCAGTGGACAAAAGGAGAGAAAATGGTGAAGATATGGAGAAGCTGGCATATGGTTCTAGAGTCTGGATCTCAGGAGGAAAGCCAAGGAGAGAGGCCTGGAGCATGGAGACTGTGTTCATTTCCTAGGGCTGCTTGTAACAACGGACAGCAAATGGGGAAGATAAAAACCACAGAAATGTATCCTCTCACAGTTCTGGAGTCTGCGACTCTGAAATCAAGGTGTCAGCAGTGACATATTCCCTCGCAACCCGTCGGGGAGAATCCTTCCTGCCTCTTCTAGCTTTTGGTCTTTACCGGGAATCCTTGGTGATCCTCGTCTTGCAGATACATCACTCCGATCTCCGCTTCTGTCATCACATGGCCTCCTCCCTGCGCCTCTCTATTTTCACATGGCATCATCCTCATCTCGTATGGACACCAGTCATATAGGGGTCGGATCCACCCTCATGACCTCACCTCAGCTTGATCACATCTGCAAAGACCCTATTTCCAAGTAAGGTCACATTCTCAGGTACAGGCTCTTAGGATTTCAACATACCTTTGAGGAGGCTGCAGTTCAGCCCATAGGAAGTACTTTGGGGGGAAGTGTGTGGTTAGGGGTCTGGAGACTGGAGAGGTCAGCAAAATCTCATAGGTGTAGCCAGGACGGAGATCAGGGGAAGCGAGTGAGGCACGTACGTAGGCACAAAATTTAAAGGGGCTACAAAACCTCAGTGAGCAAGGTAAATAATACTTCACTGCACCATACTTTCAAATAAAAATTCATGCAGAAAGAATTCACAATGAACAAAATATCACCATTTTAAAGACAGGATCAGCATTATTGAATTTTCTCCTAGCCACAGGGTCCGGTGTGACTGTGCACTGTCACCAATCCACTGAGGCGGCTGAGCTGGTAAGATAAGGCCCAGAATTGCCAGTGGCCATTTTCGCCACACTGTGGAGAGCACAGAGCGAGAAGAAGACGAACAGAGGAAAAGCAGCAGTGAGAGGTAAAGAGCAACAAAATTCCAAGGCTGTGTTGAGACCCCCGACTCCAGCCACGTTTCAGTCCCCTTTTCTGCTTCAGCGAATTAGCACTGCATTTTGATGCACTGCATTCAAGAGGTAGGGGGTAGCTAAGCAGCAAACCAGTCCCACTACAGCTGGTTGCTCCTACCCTGACAAATTGGGCATCCTTTTTGATTGCCAGGGACCCTCCCAGGCTTTCCTCAGCTGGATTGATTTTCTCCTTCATTCTCTCTTCCTGAATTGACATGGAATGTGTTTCCCCATGGAGAGAGCTCCAGAGACCCTTACAACGGCCCCCAACAATTCTTGGGAATTGTGACCTCATTGAATGTGGTTCCATTGCAACAGCATTTTCTTTCCCACTTCCGTTTGAGTTATAAATACGTATCCCCTTTACATTATGAGATTCAGTAAGTTCTATGGATGGGCTATTGCAGGAACTGTTTATCCTAATTTTCTGTAAGAAACGGAAGTCTGAGCCCCAAATCCTTATAGAAAGTCTTTGAGGATATAGCCCATTTATGTTTCGGGACTTCCCATGCATTCCATCTGTGCCAGGCTTGCCAGGCTTCTCACGATCATTAATTCAGTTAGTCGGCGGTATTGAGCTCAGTGCGGGCAGATGCTCTGGACACAACACAGCCCCCCCCACCCCCACCCCTACCCTCACCCAGGGAGCTGACATGGGACAAGGAACTTCACGCTGTGCGCTCGCTCCCAGGGCAGTGGGCTCTGTCCGGGCGGCTGCTCCCGCGTGAAGCCGTGCAGAATCTGCTCTCTGCCATCTTTGTCTATCCAGACACACTCCTGCTTCGAGGTACGGCTGGATTAACATCTATGGCCTCCCCTGTAGTTCCAGGACAGCCTCAAGGACTTTCGTCTGCTTGCAATACTGGCTGCGCATATAAATCTTTCCATCCATTTAGCCCTCCACTGTATAATTTTCTAATCTTTGCAAGCAAGCTAAAAATGAATTCCATAAATTCATTGAGGTCAGAGTTTATGTCTCGGTGTATTTTTTTCCCCCATAGCACCAGAATTAGAACTGGACATCTAGAAGCTTCTCAGTAAATCTTTCCTTTGATTAGGAATTGGAGCTTTGGGTTTTGTTGTTGTTTTGTTTTGCTTGGTTTTGTTTTGTTTTAGTAGCTGTGCTCTAAAATGATGTACAACCAAACGTTTATAAACCATATCATTTACAAAAGAATCCCAAAGCCCTGTGGTTGAAGTGAATAATCACCTCTTAGCTTATCTTTTATGTACATGTAGATGTTCAAATTATCTTACATTAACAGCTTATACCTGTATTGAAATGACTTCCACAAATGATACAGGCATTTTTAAAAACTGCAAATAACTAATTGTAGAACGTAGGTCAGGAGAAATTATTGTTGATTCTTAATGGTAATTGGCTTTCATCAAATATTTTTACTGAGACTTCTTTCGAAAGCAGGTTTGGCTCATTAAAAGGTTTTGAAAGAGAATCCCAAACACGTTTCCTCATTTTATTACTTGAGGTATGAAAATGAAAAACTGAAACTTTCCTTATATTCTGGGATTCTGCGATTCTGTGGGCACGTCCACTGGTAAAAGTTGGTAGAAAGAAAATCACACACAGTCATTCTTGTTTTATCTTTCAAAAGAAAGCTTCTTTGTAAAAATTATAATTTTTGAATAGGAGGCTATGAGAAGTTGGTTCAGGTGGGAGTTTGAGTGACAGTTCTTGATTCATTTGTTACTGGGAAAAATAAAGTGCCGGTCCCATGCGGGGAGTTGGAGAGTACATGGAGGACGGGAAGCCGTCACTGAGAGCCCGTTTCCACAGTGGGGCCCAGGCCACTCCCAGGGGCCTTTCCACAGGTGCACTGGGGGAAAGGGAACAAAAACCTGTGGCGTTTGTTGAAATCAGACAATCTCAAGAAGCCAGTGATCTGAAAAGGGTGTGAGCCTTTCAGGGGGTCGTGTTCATGCTTTTCACTTTAGATCAGGAGTGGGTATACGGTCTGCTAGGGCTGCCATGAGCAAGTCCTACAGACGGGGCAGCTTACACAACGGAAATGGATTGTCTCCGTTCTGGAGGCTCGAAGTCCAAGAGGAGGATGTTGGCAGGTCCCCCCTCTCTCTGAAGGCACTACGGAAGGCCCTGTTCCCGGCCTCTCCCCTACCTGTCCGTGCTTTCCTGGCAGTCTGTGACTTTCCTTGGTTTGTAGAAGCATCAGCCCCTCTCTGCCGTCATCCTCACGGGCCTTCTCCCTGTGTGTGTGTCTGCATCTGCTTCCAAGAGTCCCCTTTTCCTAAGGACACAGGGGTTTAGGGCTTGCCCTATTGCCCTGCTCTGAACTTGATCATCAACGAAAACTCTATTTCTAAATAGTTTGTCCACCGTGCTTAAGAGTATCGGTACACGTTCTTCCCATAGGATTTCTGTACATGGAGGTATGGAGACTCCAAAACATGCCTGTGGCAAATCGAGAAGCAAGAATCTAATCCACGCCGGCCGTGTGCCAGCAAGACGATTTACAGTCAGCATCCTAGGTCTGCAGCAGCCCTGACAACTTTTAAGAAGGGAGAAATCAGTCAGAGGAAGACTCTGAATGCTCAGATAATTGAAACGCTGCCGATAGCACTGAAAACTAAGGAAATAAATAGCTGGCTCCAGTTAAAAGAATGGGTCGTCATGTTTCCCTGTCAGGTAGCTGCAAATGTTTGGGGAGGAAGGGGGAGAAGTGCATGCTATCTTCCACTGAAACCCGCTCCCAGACAGCAGTGTCTGGGATGAACAGGAAATTGAAACAAGTGAGGAAATGGCCATCAGAAATCTTTCATGTGAAAAATTTTCTTTGCAAGTTTGATGTCCTGTGTTTTTGAGTCTCTAATGACAGCAAAAAATGAAGATCTTGGTTGCTTCTTGGGTTATGGGGGTGAGAGATGGAGACACCACCCCTTCTGGGATCCAGTCCAGGCCAAGAGAATAAAGACTGAGTCAGATTGTCATGGACTAACACCCTCAGCCCAGCCCCTTCCCCACAATTTTCAAGACAATTAGTAAATGGTGGCTGACGTATGTAACAGCTTGGACATTCGTGAGGATTTTAATAACTCTATGCTACTTGATTCACCTGGATGGCTCACTGAATATTTAACTTTTATCGGTATTTGTCATCCTGGTGAGACCAGAAGTCAGCTGCCACATTTTGAAACAACATTTCAATGAAAATACTCTGGTCACAATAATTTCCTATCAGTTTTGAGGTTTCCAAGCAATTGTTTCCTTTCATTTACAGCCAATATTGGTAATAATTCAGGGAGACCATCAGGGTCCTAAACGGCAGTTCTCAGCAACTAAAAAGAGACGAGATTGAGCACTTCAGCATTTTTTTCTTTTAAAAAGATAGAGGTTAGACCCTTTGGAACAGTCTAACATGCAAATGGTAATATCTCCTAAGACGTTTGTTTTCTTTGTCTTTTCATTGAGGTTTAACTTACAGAGAGTACAGTGCCCAGATCTTAACGGTACAGCTGCCAAAATCCTTTAGAACATCATTGCTCACATTGGGAGCAAATCTGGGCGATGGTACGCCCACCGCTG
Organism: Rhinolophus ferrumequinum; assembly: GCF_004115265.2. Classification (NCBI taxonomy): domain Eukaryota; kingdom Metazoa; phylum Chordata; class Mammalia; order Chiroptera; family Rhinolophidae; genus Rhinolophus; species Rhinolophus ferrumequinum. The sequence goes on from NC_046306.1 coordinate 3,288,610, forward strand.
TCAACAGTGTGCGAGGGGTCACAGCCGGTGCTATAAGCTTTCTGATATAGTCTAATTTATGTTTAACTATTTCATCTTTTACCCAGTTGGCCCATATTTGCCTCTATTTTCTTTAGTGTATTAATCATAGTTATTTTGAAGAACCTCTTGTCTCACTCCAATATCGAGAAAACCTCCAGGTCTTCTTGTATGGACTCTTTGGACTTTTTGCTTCCCGGTTGTGTTTCTTCTTACATCAAGCAATTTTTTAATATAGTCCAGACGTTGTGGGCAATACATTGCCGAGTTTCTGGATTATGTTATCTTCTTCTAAAGCATGTCTTTTGAAATATTTCTGCTTCATAGCTCATCATCGTGAAGGTAAAAGCATTACTCTGTCATACAGGTAGGATATTTAACTTGTTGTTTATTCTGAGCCCTTTTCTTGTTATTTATCCTTTAGCAATATTAAAAGTTGAAAATTTTTCATCTACTATATGAAATTAATTGTTCAGAATAGGTTGGAAAGGATGTAAGGCTGTTTTTTTAAAATATTTCATTTTTAAACTATTCTAAGCCATTGCAGACTCCAAATTGTTTCAGAATATACTAACTGCCTATTTATTATAAATATGTGCTTCTGACTCCTTTTAGAAAGGGAGGGCAGTGACTATCTCTTCTACAGTGTGACACAGAATGTGGCTTCCCTCTGAGAAGTTATGAGGTTTCACTTGAAAATGCAATTATCTTTTTCATCCCCTAGACCATTATAAATTAGCTTCATGGTAATTAGAGAATTAGAGTTATAATGTCCAGTTATATAATCAGAGTCTTTACCTTTCTTGATATCCACCTAAGTTTTCTTTAAAAATATTTATTGCGACATAGTCTTTTATGTTTCAGACGCTTATAATTTTGTAATCCTTTCTGTGTTTGTGCCACGCTCTGCGGCTGGATTTGTTCTGAAACGGTGTGTTATTAGACTTTATAATACAAATTATTAGAACTGCACCCAACAGCACAAAGTGGTACTTGTAGCTGTCCCTCATCTCAACTCATTTATTGTACCAAGTGCAATGGGGGAAATGAAAAGTAAAATAAAACATGTTTACTTTCTGTATCCCTTTGCGGGTATAACATTTAATTCTACATTGATGTTTTGTCATATGGATAAAATGTACATGAAACGAACCAGGAAAAGCAAGTGTGTCTCATTAAAAGCATCGTTTCCACCTTCACCTCACAATTTTGGCAACAGTTTGATAATATATGAAGACTAACAGCAGAAACTGAAATTAGCTTGTTTGTTCTTGTTACTAAGTTGCTTCAAATTATTTAAGAAAAAAACTAGGCTCTCCAGTTTCCTGTACTATTTATCATTTAAAAACTTAGAGCTAATTTTATAAAAAGACTAAAATTTAAAACTATACTTTGAAGAACTACAGTGTTTAATTATTGGCCTTGCTTGGCTCTTATAAATAGAACATTTTTATTCCGCAGGCAAATCCTATTTTTGCACTTATTACCGCAAGCTTGTGAATCATTGAAAGAAAACAAAAAACCTAATTTCCACAGGTGATTATTTTTATTATTAATATTACAGAATTGATTTGAATTTAGAACTACTGATGTGATCTGAATAGTTATTTGGTATTTATTAAATGTCAGCTATGTGTCCAGCTTGGTGTTATTTAAATATTATTTTTGTGATTCTGGGCATGTCTGACGTCATTCACTAAAAAAAATTAACCACCTCATCATAGAGACTTCACAAAGACTTTCAGGGGGTGGGGGTGGGGGTATTTGGAGTAGTTAACTAGTATATTTCTATTTTCCCATCAGAAGGAGAAAATCAATTAAATTCATTAAAGCTGGGACAGCTTCAGTCAGGTTGAATCTGGCATGCTAAGCACATACAAATGAAACAACCTGGCCTATTAAAGTCTGGGCATGTTATGTAACCATAAAGCATACTCAGATCCATTTTTCTCTGGGGTTAACTCTGGCAGGCTCAGCAATGCAGACCCTGTCGTCCAGATCCCGAACTGATACCTCCAGCCTGAATTATTGGTAGTAAGGCTCCCCCAGAGACTTATGGTATTTGTTCTGAAGCAAAAACCAGTCATCCCACCTGTACAGATTACTGCAACAGGAAAGGGAGCCAGGTGTCCTCCCTGGTCACTGTTCCCTAATAATTTTCTTTAGTTATTGTATGGAAGTTCAGTCCCACAGTTCTGATGAGTTTCAAATCCTTAAAGCACTTCTGAGTCTGTTTTGATGGGTAACTTTTGCTTGTCTTGAGGTCGAGTACAAATTACTCTGAGGAAGCAATGTAAGCTTCCGTCCTCCACTTAGTTTTTTTCCCCCGTCGAATCATTTTGATTCACAGAGGAGCCTCACTATTTTTAAAGACTGGCTTCGGGCCTGACGTCAGGATGCCCGACCTGCGCACATTTCCCGCAGTGCCAGAGCCCTTTTCATCCTCGCCCTCCTCCTCCACACTCCCAGCTACATCTCAGTGACTCACTCTGCCATCATGGAGCATTCATTCACCGCCCACGCGGACGCGGGCCTTGCGTCCGGCTTCAAGCTTCGTGCCTGTCTCCTGTCTCTGGAGAGGTGAGGATGGGCTGAAGCAATTTAGGAGGCTGTGTAGGGAAAGAAAGATAAGACAGCCACGCAACACTCCAGATAAATTACCCACCGAAAAGAAAACACTGTGAAATTATAGAAGACGTCAGTGTTTGTGGCTTGGGAGTTAGGAGAGCTGTGAGAGGAATATATAAATGTGTATTCGCAGTTTGGAGGAAAGCAAAGGGAAGGATGAGGCAGAAAAAAGACAGGCAGAGCCTTCCTGTTTCTGAATCGCTTCTTTGACACTCCTCTCTTTTCCCAGTCCCACACTGATGGGGGTAGTCTTTGAGAGTCCTATTTCCAGGAAGAGTCTCCTATGTTGCCTTGTTTATCCTGCTAGAAGGAAAACTGAGGTGGTGCATATGATTTCGGTGGTGTCAGATTTGTACTTATGCATATTACATGTAATCATTCTAAAGTGATTTGCTTCCATTTGGGCCTTTTAGTGTAAAAGGAAAAAAAAAAAAAGGCTGCTCACATTGTTTGCCTTGGAAAATCTGTCAACTTCTGAACTGCATCTAAAAACGGGCTCTAGATTCTCTGTGATTTTATACATTCTAACATTTTATCATCCATGAGGAACACAGTGATATCTTTCTGCAAAATTATAGTTTTCTGTCCACCCTCACAGTACACACCAAAACTGTTTTTCCCATTTAAAATCACCTGTTTTTCGTGTTCTACAAATTGATCTGGGGGGAGTTTAAGCAAGTATATGCATATGTAAAGAAATGTCAGGTGGACACATAAGGGCACTTTACTCTTTGTAAGTTACACTTCAACAAACAAAATTAAATAAAATCACCTGTTTTTTTCCCTCTCTGCAGAGCAGCCATTTTCTTTCTCATTGTTCTTGCCATTTTATTGGTAACGTCATATTTTCCAATCATTAAAGGAATTTTTTTAAATTCACCCAGAATCTTCCCACTGTAATAAAAAGTTTTTCAATATCTGCTTTCTCATTGGACATATATGTAGTTATAATTGTGAAGTTTATGCAGTTTTATATTCTGCTTTTGTTCCCCATGTAATATTATACCAAATATTTTTCTGTCTTTCGTGCTCCTCATAATTTTTCATTTGAATGGCTGCAAACTCTTCTGCTGAGTAATTACAATACCATTTGCCTAGCCACTCCTCTTGTATTGAACATTTAGGCGACTTCAGATTATTCATTAAAACCAATGACCTTCCTGGAAACGTTTATGCAAGCATTTATCCATCCATCCAACAGATGGAATTTTATTTTGAGCCCCTGTTCTATACAAAGGGCACCAAAGGGGAATGCACGTATGAAATCTCCTTCGAGGAACCCTAAGTGTGGTCTGCACCAGACAGTCAGAACTGCTAACTAATTATAGCACATTTGTGTTTGTTGAGACCTGTGGCACGATTACCCAAGGACAAGCCCAACCCTGGACTCATCTCCAGTTGGACATGGAATGGCTGACTGGGCTTGCCTTGTTCACACCTGTGTGGCCAGCACCTAGGTATAGTTACAGCACCCTGTGACTACTGGTTGAATGAATGAATGAATGAATGAATGAATGAATGAATGCAACATCAGATTTCATTATCCCAACAGGGAACTGAGGAACCTGAGGCTCATGGACAAAAGTACAAAGTGCCATGGAAACACAGGGCTTCTCAATTTACGTGCACACCATTCATTTAACTGTCACTGAAACTCTTGGAGGAACATATGATCATTCCAACTTTGCAAATGAGGAAACTGAGGAGCAGAGAGAAATTAAACAACTTTCCTAGGATCACTCAGCTTGAAAGTATTCGAATCAGGATTCAAACCTAAAATTTCCAACTCAACATTCCTTATCCCCAGGTGTAATATCCTGCTGTTTCTCAGATGTGGGATTATGGAGTAAAAATCAGAAATATTTTTATTATTCAATTTTTAATATTGCCAATATATTCCTTTTATTGCTGTTCAAAAGAGAATTATCACCTGTAACATACACAGTTACCAGTGTAACTACAGCCATACCAGCAATAACTATTATCTTTTTTAAATGTTTTTGCTAACGTGCACTGTTTTAATAGCACCTATTGCTATCTTACTCAGCATTCCTTTCATTCAAATGGAAGCCCAACACTCATAAGTTGGTGGGGTCTGTCCTTGCATACATTGTCTACTTATGAAATTTGACTCTTTGTTTACTGGACTTTCCATTTTATCAGTATATATTGACGTGGCTTCTTTGTCACACTTGATTCCCACTTTTTTCCACAGATAGTTGTTTCCTTTTTGATTTTGTTAATTTTCATTTTGTAAAAGCGGTGTAACATATAGTCAAGTGTTTGATTCAGTCCTTAGAAAGTTGGATCACTTTTCCAACTATCTGGTTCGATTTTTTCAAGTGTCTCGGGTTTAAAGTATTCATCCACCTGAAATTCAATACAGTAGAGCATGCACATCTAAAGTGCATTTTCCAATTTCCTAATTTAAGCCAGGGCTGGATTAAGTCACACCCACCTGTGCAGTGGCCCCTGATGGAAGGAACCAGCAGCTGTCCTCATACCCATCCCCTACTGTTATTAATATTTTGAACATCACCTATGAGTAGATTGTTACCCAATACCATATATTAAATTATTCATTCTTTCGTCACATTTTTGTGACACTTTCTCATATAGTTAAATTTTACATGTCAATGGATTTATTTGTAGCTGTTTTTTCTATTGCATTGATTGATTTTTCTATACCACTTAGAGAATCTTTTGAATTATTGTAGATTTATAACACAATTTTTATATCTGGCCTGGTAGAACCAAATCTTGGGGCATCTGGAGTGATACAATGTGGGGGGCAGGGGCTCATAAAGAAAACATATTTAGTTTTGTAAAACTTACAAAACTATGTGACCATGAGAACACGTTGCTAAAACTCCTCCCAGAACACTGGGAGGGTCCACACAGTGAGAGAATGGAAGCTTAAGCTTCATTAGCCTCACGGTAAATCCACTTCTGCCAGCTTGGCTAGTCTCCACTTTTATTAATTGCATATATTTTCCTATTGCCATTCTTTCCTCATGAATTTTATAGTTGTTTACTTCAGTTGTTTTCATTTGTTTGTTCTGTTTAACATCTTCTAGGGATTCTAATTGGACTTGGAGAGAATGCTCCAAGTCCAAGTTAGAAAATTTATTCTCTTCTAGAACACAGCATTGCTCTACATTCCTCTGTCTTCCTTTGGATTTTCCAGTAAATTTTTCATTATTTTTCATACATCTATCCCTTGTTAAGTTTATCCCTAAGTAATAAACTTATAATTAATTTTATTGTATAAATGAAATGTTAATACTGGTACATGATAATGCTATCAATTTCAGACATTGCTTCTATATCTGGCAACTTTTTGCATGTACATGTACATTTATACTTCCTATTACCTGAAATTGAGCATTTGTCTCTATAGGCCTAATATGTATTCTTTTTATGTCTTAATTCTGGTTCTTAATTTATTGAACAGACATACCAAAATAATAATAAATTAAGGCAACACCTTAATTTCATTCTGTTTTTAAAGAAATGTCTCTAGTATTGTCCATTGCCTATAATGTCTCTTGATTTTAAAAAATATGTATACTATATTAAGAAAGTATATTTCTAAGCCCTTTTTTAAAAATGTGTAGTTGGAATATATGTTGAAATTTTTCAAATTACTTTTCAGTATCTATGGAAATGACTATAGGTATTTTCATTTAATTCATTAATGTCACATAAGACTGTAATTGAACCATCCTTGCATTTCAGGGATACATTTTATTTTGTAATGCACTGCCCTTTTGGTGGGTATTATTTAAGATTTCCCCATCAATATTCATGTCATTGATTCGTTGTCTGAGGTGTTTATCCTTATCAATAGTATATTAAATGCTTCTATGTCAGGAACACTTTATAACATAGTATTATCTATTTCTTAAAATATTTTAAAAATTCACTCTGATTCAGAAATTTTCCTTTGAAATTGTAATAGTTCTTTGACGACTTTCCGATTTTTCCTCTCTTGTCAATCTCTAAAGATTTTCTTTGTCTTGAATCAATTCTGGAATTTTTGTTTTCTATGAAATTACCCATTTCTTTGAGCATTACAAATACAGTACCATACTTATATTTATTACTTACAGTTTTTATTTCAATGGAGTTTCTTTTCTAATTTGTATTTTAGGTGTTTTTTTGTTTTTTATTTTATTAGACATCAGAATTTTTATATTGTTAAAGTTTCAAGGAATCAGCATTTCTTTTTGTTGATTTTATTTTTTGCTTTCCAACTTATGACTTTATCTTTTTATTTCTTTCATTGTTTTTTTCTTCTCTAAGATATTAAGTTGAATAATGTATTTAGTTTCTTTTTTAATTTTAACAATAAAACATTTAAAGCTTTTGTTGATATTTTCTCTAAGCATTATTTTGATATGTTTATTCTTATCATTATATTTTCTAAATTGTCCTTCATTAAGTTCTTGATTTTTCTATTGTACCAGCTGTTCTTTAGGAGATTATTTTAAAATATCAGAGTAACCTGCAATTTTGTTTGCTTATTCTTAAGACTTTTAATTTCAACATTTAGTTGTATTTTTTGTTAGAGTGTAGCCTATAAAATCTCTGGTGATGTTTATTCATTTAATTATACATAAACTAACAAGTGATAAAATTGGTAAGTGTTCTTTGAGTACTTCTAAAGAAATTATGTCTCATTTGTAGACTACAAATTTTGTTTATTTGTTGTAGTTTTGAGTATAGAGAATTTAATGCTCCTCTATAAGATAATTTTTGTTAGTTTTTACATGAAGTTCTTACATTCTTTGCTTTGTGTGTTTTTTGCTATGTTATTTGGTGCATATAAATTCACAATTATTATGTCCTAAATATGTACTGTTTATCTTTGTATAACTACCCATTTATTTCACTTAATACCTTTTATCTTGAATTATTTTATATTATTATTGCAACTTTTGCTTTCCTATATTTATTATAATTGCTATATCTTTATAGAAGCTTTTCATTTTAGATTGTCTGCGTGACCTTTTATGAGTATGCTATTCATGAGCAGTGCAATGTTGAAATGTCTTTTAGAATCACTTCTGAGCATTCCTGCCTTTTAATGGGAATTCTATATGGTGTTTTTATTTTTATTTTAGTTTCATTCTTTTTTCCCTACAAAAGTTTTTAAATTTTTGATTGAATCTCATTTAGCTCAGTGATAATTTTAATAGCTGATATTTTCCTTTGTTTTACACCACTTTCTAAGCATTTTAAAGGAATTAAAAGGGAGAAAATCCCAGGTGCTCCCTATGTCATCATGCCAATAGAACACAGCATTGTCTAATGAAATTTAGTCATCTCCAAGTTTCCAAACTCCACACCACCACAAATAGCCTTCTGTTCCTATTGAGGTTGTGCTTTCTTGAATTCTGTAACTGTTCATTTGTCTTCCATCAAATGCTGATTTCTATTTCTTATGCTTTGATCTCAAGACTTACAATTCGGGTGCAATATTTTTAACTATCATCTTCAAATTTTAAATATATCATTCAAGTTCCTTTTTGTACCAAAAATACTATATACAAACCTCATTTTACTGTCCCCTCAACTCTTCAATACAACTCCAGTGTTTTTTTCTTTGTTTTATATATATATATATATATATTTCAATAAACCATAGCATTTTATTAATTCTGTTTCATAAAAAACTTTAAGAAAATAATGTTCCAATAGCCAAGTCCTTTTTTTTAATGAGCATTTTGTGAGGTATCCTTTCTCTTAAGGTCACTATTATTCTTGTTCCAGTCATAGCATTAGTATCCACATGGACCAATGAACTATCACCTCCATTTTTTTCAGTACTTTCTCATCTATTCTGGTAGAAAATTTGTCCTGAGTAAATGATAAGCACACTTTAAACTCTTCTCGATATAACACCAATTTCTGCAAAATGTCACATTTACCTTTAACAGCTATAATAAATAGCAATATTAAATTAAGACTTTTTAAAACTCAGTTTTGTAATTGGTGGTTTTGAGTCATTATTTATCTACTAGTACTACGTGTGTGGTAGTGAGAAGTGAAAAATTATTGTGGCTTTCAGAGTGGGGAGAGGAGCACAGAGGAGATAGATAGTAACCAGGATGAAGAACCATAAAATTAATAAAGAAGCGTTGTTTTTCATTAATATTATCAGCATCGGTGCACCCCCTACTGACTGAAGTCCAAATAAATCTGTTTTAAAATATCATGTAATGCATGTCGTAAAAATAAATCAATCGAGTTACTTACGAAGAGCCTTTATTAATTTTCTCCCTGAGAAATTTTGATGGATCTTCATTGGCTATAGAGTAACACCACAAGTCAATAAGATGGAACTCAAAACCACACAACATCTGACAGCAAATCTATTTATTTATTAACTAACAGACATTTATTAAGGATCTGATAGGAAACTGGGAGGATATAAAGATGACCAACACAGAATTCCTACATCTTAAATTCTCAGGAGGGAAATAGACAACTACATAAGAGCGTCCGAGCCTCACCTCCTCCTTCGTGCCCCTCATCAACCATGACAAAGCAGTCTACATTCTCCAAACTATCCATACGGTGAACTGCCACACCCCTACCACCCCTGTTCTCCTTTCTCCCTAGAATTCCTTCCCTCCCTTTCCCTCTCCTAGAGAGATTACTTCTGTTCCTTAATGATCCAATCAGTAAATCATTTTTTTAAGCTTTAAGTTTTTCCAATTTTACATTACAAACAATTCTGTGATCTAGATCTTTGTCCAAATTTCTGAATATTTTGTTATGGTGGATTGCTGCACTGGGAATCACAAGGACAAAGAGGAATGTTTAAGACTCTGAATAGATATTGCTAAGTTCCTCTCCAGGAAGATTGTACCAATTTATACTTCCATCAGAAGTGTATGAAAGTGCCTATTTCGCTTCACATTCACCAACTCTGAATAAGAGCTATGTTTTCATCATTGCTAATTTAATACACTAAAAATGGTATACTGTTTTAATTTGCATTTCTGTGATCACCAGGACAGTTGAGTATTTTTTTCACCTCTATTACCCATTTTCACTTTTTCTACAGATTTTCTGCTCATGGTATTTTTATTTTCTAAAGGGGGTCAGTGGGTTTTTAATGATTTAATTATATGTGTGTGTATATATATATATATATATACATATATATGTATATATATATATATATATGAAAATTAACTCAATTCATCATATCTGTGGAAAATATTTTCATATAATATTTTCCTGTTAGTTTTGTTTTTGATGTTTTCTATATTTGTGAATTAGTATTATTTATGCTGTTGAATCTATATGAATAATTAGATTTTCAATATTTGTCTCTTTAGTTACTCTAGATGTGATTAAGGTGTATAGCCTGAGACAATACAACTTTCTATTTTTTCCAAATACTTAACAGATTGTCCCAACACCATTTGTTTACTAATGTATCCTTTCCCCTTGAATTTTAAATGCTGATTTAAATCAAATGCTAAAATATCATATACACTAAGGTTAATTTTAAGGCGTTTCTTTTTACCCACTTTTGTCCAGTATAACATTACGAATATCTGACAATTAAGTCGCAAACTTGTTGCAATGATGTTGCTAACCTTTTTTTGATATCGGAGGGATTATTCATTATGGATTTATACGAACTGGACAAACAGTTAACCAAGTTTACTATTTGGAAGTGCTGAAAAGGCTGTGTGAAAAAGTTAGACAACCTGACCTTTGCGCCAACAACTCATGGTTCTTGCATCACGACAATGCACCAGCTCACACAGCACTGTCTGTGAGGGAGTTTTTAGTCAGTAAACAAATAACTATATTGGAACACCCTCCCTACTCACCTGATCTGGCCCCTAATGACTTCTTTCTTTATCCAAAGATAAAGGAAATATTGAAAGGAAGACATTTTGGTGACATTCATGACATCAAGGGTAATACGATGATAGCTCTGATGGCCATTCCAGAAAAAGAGTTTCAAAATTGCTCTGAAGGGTGAACTAGGCACTGGCATCGGTGCATAGCTTCCCAAGGGGAGTACTTCAAAGGTGACCATAGTGATATTCAGCAGTGAGGTATGTAACACTTTTTCTAGGATGAGTTTGCGAACTTCATTTTCCGACCTCGTGTTTTAGCTACTATAGCTGGACAGTATATGGCAACATCTCATAGATCAAATTTTCCTCTTTGCCTCTAAACTTTCTTGGCTATTGTTACCCCTTTCATCTTCCAAATGAACATTAGAATCACTCTGTCAGGTTCCAAAAGCATCCTATTGGGATTTTGATTGGAATTTAATTAAACTAATTTGAGAAGAATTGACAACATCAAACATTCAATCTTCCTGCCCACAGCATGGCATATCTTCCTTTAGTCAAGTTTCCAGTTATGTTCTTCTTCTAAAAACTTTTGTGATTCTCTTCATACAGGTCCTATACATCTCTTGTTAAGATTTCTTCCTAGGTATTTCATATTTTAGGTTATTTAAGTTAAGTGGAAATTTTTCATTATTTCTTATAAGTGATCATTGAGAGAAAGTTATTGACTTTTCTATTTTTCAATTAATTTTAAATAAAAGTTAAAGGATTTTATACTAGCTTTTCAAATAAACCACAGTTCCCCAAAGTATATTTTAATAGATACACAACCCATGCTACATGCTGATTAATCTGTTAAAAATATCAATATCTGAATGTATTTGTGCTAAGACACCAGTTGGCTGATGTAAATAACTAAAGCTATTTGAGGATTTTGTCTTATTCAGAGACACAGTCGATGCCATTTGAAGAAACTACTTTCGGCAGGCTTTTTGTATATTATTACTCTTAGTGAATAGACAAGTCAAGAAAGGGAAAAGCCTGGCCTTCCAGATATGGTTTTCCTTTACCACATCCAAAGACTGTCAACACACAGTCCAGTGCCTCAGTTTCCCCATCTGCTAAGTGTCTCAGGGTTTGGAAGAAAGGTCTCTGAGAATCTAAGATTCCATTGTGATAGGTAAGCTTGCAAATATTTAAGCATTGTCGTCGTTGTTTTATGTAACACGCAGTCCCTAAGCCGGGGTATTTGTTACTGTAGCTAGTGCTTCACTGCGCGGCCCTGACCCTTAAGGAAACTCCTTACTTTCTTCTCTTCTCCAGTGGTTACAGTACCTGCGTTTGTCGACTATTTTGTTGACGATAAATGGCAGTGAAAGGAGCGGGGTGGATTTGGTACATTTTGACACGAAAACAAACTTGTAGCACATAGGAAAGCAGTATGCAGGGCTGGCTGGTTATTTTCCAATCAATCATTCAGGCACTTGTTCTAATACGGCCACTCAGTGACTTACTAAGGCCATATGGCTCAGCACTTTTTCTTCCCAGCCTTAGGACCAAGCAAACAACTGTTCTTTCAGATCAAGGCAGTTTGGGCTGTGGGTATATCCTTCCGCCAGGCCTGCTCTGGGCCGCCAGCTCAGGTGCAGCCCCGGCATCTCTCTGCTCTGGCCTCCAAGACCAGTCTTACCAGACTGACCCACAGCGGTGCTGGGGGCACTGCTCAGACTCAGGCACCTGGTGGTTCTCTCCGGACACTCTTGTGTTCTTCCTGGCTTTGGGACCTTCATCTGTGCCTTGCAAGCTCCAAATTCTGGTGACTGTCCAGCTTCATAAACCTGTCCACACTCCTGTTGACCCCCATCAATACATAAGGCATAGAGTCACCTAGTACTAGCTCTTGGCTTGCATTCCACTCATTGCTTTATTCACCAACACACGCTTATTGAGTAGGTGCTATGTGTCTGGCACTGTGCTAGGTCATGAGTGGTCACTGGAGATCTAGCTGTGAGCAAGACAGACCCTCTCGCCACACTGTCCCCTCTGACCCAGTGCTCTCACCAGAACTAAGAAGATCAAAACCTAGGGTTCTTGCAGGCCTCCAAACCCCTCTGATCCTAAGTGCTGGGCTTTGGTTTGCTTCCTAGTCTACAATGGTGAGTTTACTTTATACTTCATGGAAAAATCTCTTGGCCATTTATTTTTTAAGAGAGGTAAGTCTTTATTTTCCCTGTTTCACAAATAAAGTGGGTTGTGCTGGTTGCTTGGTTGCTTCTTGGCCAAATTCTAACAGATGTGAGTAGACCTTCCATTTTCTCAGCCAAAAACCAAACAAAGATGGAAAAGACACACTCCTTTGTTTTATTTTGTCTCATTTTGCTTTGTTCTGTTTGGGGGGAAGCACGAGAACACACGATAGGAATGGAAGCTGACCTCTCTGTATCGGCTCTTCCTAAAGGTTTTCCAACATGATGCTCAAGTGCATAAAGGTTGTGTCTACACAATGCCAACGAGGCTGGCCACCCAACGTTCTGGTTTTCATCTTGGATGCCAATAATCCAGTTTCATCTTTCTTTTACGAACGGACTCGATCAACCAGTTAGGGCTTCACGACAACATGGAAAGCAATGGATTCCCAGGTAAACAGAGGAAGGGCTACCTTCTGGGCCCACAGGTACATGCTGCTCAATATTGTTGACTCCCAGGGCCTTGGATATTCCTCTTGGAGTCATATTCAAGAACCTTCTCCCCTCACACTGTTCAGCTCCTCAGTGTCCTTCACAGTATGCTGCGGTCCTTCTGTCCTGGGGGCAGAGTCTTAATGATGAAATACTGCATCATTTTTAAGGGCCATGTCAGTCCTTACAAGATGGTTCATGGCAAACAACCAACTTTCTATCCAACCTTCCATCATTTTGTGCTTGTTTTTAACACAATTTCTTAAATGTACATACAAAAAATGGGACACTTCTGCAGAACAGATCTCTTAGGAAGACCATAAGAAAGCAAAAAGCTGGTTCCACCCCAAATTCTATGGACAGAATCCAGCAAGTATTACTACACTTCCAGTTACGTTCAGAACATTGTAAGGCACCGACCTTCTCACAGAAAAAAGAAGGGGAACCGGACAGCTCACACTCTGTGTTCTGCCGTGGCTGACCTTGTCCCCAGACCCTGGGAAACCAGGCAAGTACATTACACAAGTTTTACGTTGTTGTAGGGTCACCACTCCCACCCCCCCATCCCCACCGCGTAATCTAGTGATGCTTCGAACATGGCTGGGAAGACACTGTCATCTCTTTGCTTCCATTTCCTAGCTGTAAAGCAAGAATAATAGCCCCTACATCCTTTCTTTACAAGACGTCACACTGGCAAAGGAAAGGATCTGTGTGATGTGCCCTGAGCCGCTTTGATAACAGACGAGATATTTATGAATCCTAGAATACTCATGGGTACTCATTATTGAATGGGTTGGACTCCAGGGGTTTGAAATAGGTGCCCGTTGTTCCTTTGAAGCTGCAGTCAGCTAAACTGCTTTCAGGAAGTGGATGGTGGCTATAATTGTTCACTCCCTCAGCCGTTCATGCTGTTGGCCACTGAAATGTTATATCCGAAAGGTCATCAAGATAAAGTCAAGCCAGCAATTGACCGCACAAAAAGGAGCCGTCTGAATCCGTCCCAGGCCAATAAGCAGTTGCATTTGTCATTCCCTGTTTCCAAGGTCCCCTGTGGATGGAGCTACTTGGAAGAGGAGCCCCCTGCAAAGCCTGGTCTCTTTCTGGATTGGTCCATTTACCTCCTGCAAAGATAGAAAACTATTAATAATTTACCTACAGCACAATGGAGGGGACCACCAAGCTCAACAGCCAGGGAAGAGCCAGGCCCTGTCCCCTTTTGTAAATCTAACCATGCCTCTCGCAGAGAGGGGGAACCTCAGTGCAAATTGTCACCCCCCTCTCCTTTGATGACACGAGAGGCAAGCAGTCGACTTGATATGTTGGCTCTAGTTACCAAACAGCAGGTCACTGTCTGGGTGACTTCAAATAAGAAAAGTCCTTTACGAGAGGAGAGAAAAACTGAAAACGTGCCTTATATCTGTTCATACGAATGCTGCTTTGAGCCATCTTTGGTCTTCAGACACTCAGCAGTTGGCCAATAGACCTCTTTTCACCTTTCCATCTCCTGAGGTGCTAATAGAGACCAAATAAAATACATTAAATGAACGTGAAATAAGGGATTACAAGAACTGTTCATTTCAGGGCACGTGGGCAGTGATGACATTTTTATCATCCTTGTAAGAATTTCTGGCCAGGTTTTATACCTTTGTGTGTGAGAGTATGTGTGAGGGAGTCTTTCATGGTAAAAGCTTTTAGCATAGAAAGAGAATAAAGCTAATTTCGATATGGACTGCCTGATTATAGGAAGACTGCTAATAAGATAAATTGAGTTAGCTCTAAGAAATTGGCCTTAATTTTCCAGGATGAGGAATTACTGGAATAGCCAAAGTCCTCCCAAGAGAAGAAATTCATTTCTTATGACAGGAATTCAGGGATAACTGGGTTAGATACTTAGGTAAACAGAAAACGGGGGCGGGGGGGGAATATCATGTAGATCAGAAGTTCTGGACAGTTACTCGAAATCTTCAATCACTAATGGGAACGAAATTGAATTTGACTCGAGAAACTTGTTAAATTAGAAGTAATGTGAGGTTCCTGAAACCGGGGAGATCCCCTTCTCAGAGACAAGCAGGTGGGCTGTGTGCCTGAGGTCCCAGCAAGCCCCGGTGCTCCCCTCGCTTCCTGCTCCCTTCTTCCCTGGTCAGTAAAATCCTCAGAGAGGACAGATTATGGGATATTGAAGTCTCAGGCTTGAGCTGTGCGGTCCACTTCTGTCTGACTCATTCTGTAGCCACGCAGACTCTGGCTGTCCATTTTGTAAGGGCTGCCGGGCTCACAAGTGAAAAGGTCAGAGTGTGCAAGGGCTCGCTCGTGCGGCTTCCTAGAAATGTCTCACACTGTCTCCTCTCCTCCCACCTCTGCCCGTGGCTGTCTCTCACCCTGAGTACTTACTGCATCTTTCTCCTAACTAATCTTCTCATGTAGTCTCAGTTCTTGGGGTTTAAGAAAGCCTTAGTTTTTAGTGTATAATTGGTGCCCAATAAGCCCACTGAATCCACGTAAAACCAACACCAAAATTGCATTGTATATAATAGAAAACAAAAATTGTGGCTGAGACTTTATCCTGAAAAAAATGAAATATAAAATGATGGTAGTAAGTTTATTTACACAAACACACGCACACACCTATATGCATATATGTCATGATACATATATTATAACATATATTTTATACATTATGAGATACAGACACACACACACACACACACTTGGATTAAAATGTAAATCTATGCACATTCTTATTACATCAAATGAATCAAGTGCTAGTTTTGGCCGTAATTTCCCCACCAAACTGTAAAAAGCACTGCCTGATGTGTTTGGATTTCACAGACCAGATCTTTGCATAGATATTCAAGGACTTGACCAGTCTTCCCATGGGTCTGTCCCAATGCTTAGCCAGTCAAATCATTGACTCACGACATGCTTTTTCTTTTTTGACTTTCTCTTCTCGGTTGTTAATGGCCTTAGTTGTGGAATTCAGCCACTGGTGGTTTCGTGTGTGATGGAGGAGGTCTCTAGCATCACTCTCCTCAACCTGATAAAATCCTGCACCTTTTCCAAGAGTTTCCATTTCACTTTTCAACCATTTGCGGTACATGTTTAGCCATGGACCACCAGGGAGAGACTAACTAGCAAACAACTGGGCTCAGCAAGTGAGGGTCTAGGCTAATGTTTTCACCGGGCACCAAGTTTCTAAGTATTTGGTTCAGTAATGAATATTTCCATGTTTCGATGATTCCCTGTGTAGCCACATTACAGCAAGGACTCAAAAAATGAAGAGTTAGATAAGAAGGCCCCCGCCATCCCTCTAACACAGAGATTGTTATGGTCTGAATGTGTCCCCTCAAAATTCATATGTAGAACTCCTAACACCCTATGTGATGGTATCAGGAGGTGAGGCTTTTGGGAGGTGCTTACATCATGAAGGTGGAGCCCTCTTGAATGGGATTAGTGCCCTTAGAAAAGAGGCCCCCCGAGAGATCCCTCGCCCCCTTCCACCATATGAGGACATAATGAGAAGTTGGTAAGGCAACCGTGCTGGCACCCCAACCTTGGACTTCCAGCCTCCAGAACTGTTAGAAATAAACTTGTTTCTAAGCCACCCAGTCTGTGGTACTTTGTTATAGCAGCTTAACAGGCTAAGCTAGAAATCATCGCTTTGTACTTTAAATTGCTGTGTAGACACACACAAATTACGATAATAAGGTCTTTATTAAATGCCAACAGGAGCGCAGAGGCAGAAACAACGCATTGTACTGAGCTAGGGCAAAGACATATCTGTGAGGCACGCAAGGGAAGTGGAGTATTTGCACAGTCTCAAGACGTGAGTAAGACTCTTCAGGGCAAATAAAGGGGCAGAGCATTCTAAGCGGAGTATGCCATGTACAAAGGTCAAGGGTGTGGAAGTGTGGCCTGTTGATGAGTAATGGATGGAGCTGTAGGGTTGTTGAGTTGGGAATGGAAGAACAAAAAATCAAGGCCAGACTGTTAGCTGTAGCCCAGGGCCTCTACACTGTGACACTGCTGACATTTGGAGCCGGGTACTTCATTGTTGTGGGGGGACTGTCTCTGTCCTGGGCACTGTAGGGTGTTTAGCAACATCTCTGGTATCTACCTACTAGGTGCAAATAGCACCCCCTCCTTATATGTGACAGCAAATGGTCCCCAGACATTGTCTAAAGTCCCCTGGGAGAAATCACCCTGGTTGAGAACCACTGGTGTAGTGTAAGCTCCATGAGAATAAGAATGGCTTAGAATAGGTGACCAGTGGCTGTTTTTTGAATGAATAAACAAAGGGGGCAAAGGCAAAAAGATTGAAAAGCGGAAGAATGTGTTCTCTGACTCCAGAAGAAATACAGAGATGAATGTGGATAAAAGACATTTTTTTTTTTATTATTGGGGAAGGGGTACAGGACTTTATTGGGGAACAGTGTGTACTTCCAGGACTTTTTTCCAAGTCAAGTTGTTGTCCTTTCAATCTTAGTTGTGGAGGGTGCCATTCAGCTTCAAGTTGTCCTTTCAGTCTTAGTTGTGGAGGGCGCAGCTCAGCTACAGGTCCAATTACCGTTGCTAGTTGCAGGGGGCGCTGCCCACATCCCTTGCGGGACTCGAGGAATTGAACTGGCAACCTTGTGGTTGAGAGCCCACTGGCCCATGTGGGAATCGAACCGGCAGCTTTAGGAGTTAGGAGCACGGAGCTCTAACTGCCACCGGGCCGGCCCCAAAAGACATTTTAAAGAGAAGGGAAGGAAAGTTGAAGAAGTTCACAGTGAATTCAGAGATAAAGGTGGGTTTGAAGTTTGAAGAGAATGAGTAAGACGCAAGAGCAGTCACAAAGCTGGGAAGTAGGCCCTCAAGTGAGACACCCACTACTGGAGTCTAGGAAAGGTGGTAGGGAGCTTATTGTTTTAATTGTTATGTATTTCGTATAAATCAGGGGAAGAAATACTGGGTCTCTTTTGATAGCAGTTATATAAAGTTTCATTCATAGTGTATTTGTAAAGAAGCTGATATGAAAAACTTAATAATGGAACAGATGGTGTGAAGAGAGGGAACATTGTGAAGATGGCGTGTGAATGACCGAAGTTTGGAAATAAAGGGAACCGGGGCCCAGCCAAAGTTAGAGCACATGACCTCCTCCATTTCTCCAGCCAGGCCTGTCTCTGGGCCCCGTGGGTCACTACCATCAGTGCTGTCATCTGCCCCTTCACAGGCCAAGCCCTGATCTCGGCCCTCGAGCCAAATCCTTTTCTGTGGTCTAGGAAGCCGCGCTGCCCACCATTTTCCACGAAGGGGCTGCCGTTCATTCAGTCAAGGGTCTCTCTGCTCTACACACCAAACCCTCACTTTAAATATCTTCTAGTTTTTTCTTGATTGTGTTTTGGCTTCTCAGCCAGATGTGCAGGTCCTTGCTGGTAGGAATCACATCTGCATTTTTCCCTCCTTCCCCCCAGGGAAGGGTGTGGGAATCTGGGGATTGTGTGTCATCACTGGGGCAGGTGCCATAACAGCCAGTCACCTACTTAATTTCAAATTAATGACCTGATAATGACTTTCCTATTTCTGTGAGAGGCACTGTCAGTGATACAATGCTTAGGTATCTGAAAACCCTTCGATTCCTTTGGGTGTTTCTAAATGTGTCTCCAGGAGATAATATATGTAAGGGTATTGCTCTCCAAATTCAAGTACAAGGTAGTATAATGTCCACCTTGGGGACACAGAAAAGATACTTGGGTCCTAGATCTCCGTCCTTCCATGGCTCCACCCCCATCACTCTGCAGGCAGTGAGTAAAATGGACTGATATAGTACAGGTGGGAGATGGATGGCATTTAATTTTCACAACTTAAAAAACACACACATACAGAAATCTCGAACTGGGCAGAATAACATTCTCTAAAAGAAACAGAATAGGAATCCTGGATGGTGAAGAGCTTCATGAAGGTCCAGGAATGGCACATACGCACAGGCTGTTCTGTGCTGATGGTTCCTGAACCAGTGTTTTAACATCCAGCAAGATTAACTCCACATCTTCATCAAAGCTGAGGCACCCTCCACAACCCTTAAAGCATTACCTCCCCAAGAATTCACTCTAAGTACTGTAGGGCTCTTTTTTAAGTCCTAGATACCACAAATTGCACTTATCCACATATTCTTTCCTTCCCGTCTAATATAATTTTTCTGTTTTTCTATATAAAGGATTCAGCTGGTTTTTTTTTTTTAATTATCCTCCCTTCTAAATTAACTTGGCTTTTGTTTTTAACAATCAAATGAGCTAAGAAAGAAAATGAGGCAGTGCCTCTAACTAGCTTCTAAATAACCAGATGGAAAGATTTTCCTCCACAGTCATCATTCAAAATGTCAAAAATTTTCTTTTAGGGGTACAAGGTTGTGGATTGTGCGGGGAGCAGAGGAGGGAGGCTTATCCTGAAAGCTGGGCCAGGCATTTTGTCCACTAAACAAGGCTCATCTGTAGAGGAAACCACTTGGCATTCCCTCCTGCCCCCTCACTTCTTAGTCATTCATTCATTTATGCAACAAATAATTGTTACATAGGTACGGGAGGATCATTGAACAAGTCTGGCAAGAACCTCACCCTCAGGGGCTTACAGTCTAGTGGAAGCTAAACTGGTAAACTAGATGATTTCAGTAACTCATTCCACAAGTAATTGTTAGTTCATTTTTCAATAAATAATCATTGAGCCTTTACGATAGGCGAAGTACTGAGAATCATTGTTATGCAGGAGAGTTTAAGGGCTTACATTCAAACGAAGTTAAACAGAGATGCGCTCTGAGTGGTGCTAAGAAAAATGCAACAGGATATTGTGCTGGAGGAACTAAGTGTTGGAGGATCTTCTGAAGAAGGGTGATGAAGGCAGGCCTGGGGGGTGACATCTGAATTAAGGCCCATTTTATAAACCCAGGGCTATGAAGCTTTCCCATCTATTCCATCGAGCACTCATGCTCCCTAACTACACCTTCATTAGGGCACTAATCATACTGTCTGATGTTCGTTTCTCCTCGTCTATTTGTCTTATCCCCACCCAGGGTCATAATCTCTGGGAGGGCAGATGGCGTAAGCACAGAGTTGGCTGGAATTCCCAAGCCTGGGTTGAGACAGGCGGTGGCTGGTCGATTGGCTGGATGAACTTTGGAGCCCCCCCCCAGTCCTGGCTGAGACCGGAGGTGGGAAGAACCTTCCAGTGCGGTGCCATGCACACTGCTCAATAAGCACCCCACGCCCTGTCCGCGAAAGCCCGCTGACTGCGCCCGTCAGCAGGCCTCACGGCGCAAGGCGAGTAAGGGCCGGGCGGGGATGCACAGGCGCAGCGCACTGGGCCACTCCGTCCAGGAACCCGCTGGGCCCGACCCAAGTCGGCCCAAAGGTCAGCGGTCCCCGCGACACCCGCGAGGGGGCGGGCCGTCGGCCGCGTGCCGCGCCTGCGCAGCACAGCGACGGCGCCGGCGTCCCCGAGAGCGGCTCCCGGAACTGCGCCGGCGCAGTGTGCCCGGCGCTAAAGGGCGGGGTTTCATTGCGCGGCGCACAGGCCGGGGCAGCACCCGGGCCGGGATAGGGCGTGGGCAGTGCGTCGGGACGTCCTTCGCGTCGCACCCGACGGCGCGTGCGCGCTGCGCGGCCGGCGGGGTGGCCAGGAGGCGGGGGGCCGCGGCCAGTGTGGCTTCTTTCCCACTTTGCGCTGCCCGGGTATCGCGCAGGCCCCCGGCACCATGAAGATCTGGACTTCGGAGCACGTCTTTGAGTAAGTTTGGGGCGTGGGGCGGGTTGGCGGGGGTTACGGGGCAACTCGGGGGTGGGAGGGTAGGCCTGGGCTGGAGTGGTGGTGAGGTCGAGGCGCCCCTCAGGAAGCTTCCAGACGTCGGGCCTGATGGGAGGGAGCTGGGCCCGAGCCCCACGAGGTTCGGGGGGCGCCCGAGGCGCTCTGGGCCCCAGGAATGGGCCCCAGGGCAAAGAGCCCCGACCTCCAGCCCTTCCGCCTGGGGGGGGGAGGAGGGGGGTAGGGGGGAGGCGGTACGCCAGAGGCCGGACACTTGGCGGCCTGCCCCCCCCCCCCGGAGTGGAGGGAGCGTCGCCGAGCACGAGGTTCTTGACTGCCCTCGGGGGTGAATGAGGCCCCTCGTTTCCACACCCGGCCTTCGAAACCCGTGGGACAGGGACTCGAGGATCCCCCGAGGAGGGCGTGGGCCTTGTCAAGTGTCGTCGCCCCGCCATCGTTTGGGTGGAGTTCCTTACCTCGGAATGTGAGTGTCATCAGCTCAGGCACCCAGAGGATGGAACTTGTCCGGCTGCTTGGCCACCTGAGGGACAGAGCCCTGGAGCTGGGGTCCAGAGTTCAGTCCTGGCTCCAACCAGCTGTGTGACCTTGGGCAGCCCTTTTGCACGTGAGACAGGGTCTTGTCAGGGCCTGCCTGTGGAGGATGCTTTTGAGGCCCCGTGCAGTAATGTCACTGGGTTAGCAAGAAAGGGTCGGTGACGGAAATAATGCCTTACACCCATTGGTGGGAATTAAATGCCTTTCTGGTTCCATGATTCCATATACAAAACAACCACATCTGTAGCAGCTATATTTTTGCCTAAATAGTTATTCAGTTATCCTAGTGATGGAGCATTTTCTCTTTGTGAGCGAGTGCCGGGATGGTGTCTCGTGAGACTGAAGAATGGAAGCACGGACCAAGGAGAAGCAAAGTTTTAAAAAGAGGATAGTTTACTGAAAGCAAAGGGCAGAACTCCCCAGTGGAAGGGGGTCCCAAGTGGGGGTGCCCAGTGACGAAGGCAAAAGTTCTTACTGTTATAACTTCTCTTGCCTGCTTGGGGAAGGGGCTGGCACCTTCTAATGGGATTAATCAGGTTTGTCCCGTTTGCCCATCCTGAAGGGATTAACGACATAACGCACTCCTGTTAATCAGATCTGCTCCGTTTGTCTGGCCAAAAGGAATTTGTGAGATAACTTACTGACCTCAAGTCTACTTCAGAGCCTGCAGTTTCAGGAAATGGCTGTCTGTTGTTTACTCCACCAGGGACCTACCTCCCTGTCTACCTAACAACCTACTAACTAACCTGTCTCACTAGCGCTCTTTATTTGACTAATTCGGCTTCTCATTGATTTGAAATGCTGTCTTTGTCCTAAGCACTGTTGTCGTTTATGTATGAATCCGTTTCTGAGCTGTCTGCTCTGTTCCACTGAGCTTGCTATTGTAGCCACACTGTTTTAATTTTTATAGCTTTGTAGCATGTTTTAGTAACTATCTGATTTCTTTAAGCAGTGCTTCTGAGGGCAATTTTAAAAGAAGTTGAAAACTTTTTATAGACTCAGGGAAACAGACACACCCACGAGTCCACTGGATCCTGGAAAGTATAGAATGTTAGAATCAGAGGGGAGATTTCTTTTCTTCCTGGTTTATTGTCATTCTGGGGAAAGACCCAAATGTTGTAGTCTTTCTAATGTTCTTTAACCTGGTCACATTCTTCACTGCTCCATTTCAGCTCTTGGGATGGGGGATGGTTTCTTCCTTGCAGTCCTTTTCTGGATTTAAATGCTTCAGCAGTTCTTGGCCCTGTGTCTCCCTAGAACTTTCTTCTACTGTCACCCCTAACACACTATGCCCTGGCTTGTCCTCTACCCCCACTCCCAGTCTTTCTGCCCTTTTTACTTTAACATTTCCCTCTATTCTTCCCCTTTAGTGTAAGTGTTCCATGCAATTCTATTGTTGGCCTTCTTGTCTTGAGTTTCATCAGTGATTCTTCTCTTTTTCTCTCTCTTTTTGTCACAGACTTCCTTGAGATTTGATGAAAGCTCTAGGACCCTCCTCCCAGAAGATAGACATGTTCAAATAAATGCTGTACATATCCTGGGAGAAGAAGCCCTGATCCTGACTCTCCCCACATAATCAGGGCTTTTCGATCAAAGTCCCAGCCGATAGCTACACATTTATGCCACCCAAGTCTGCACCTTGGGCTCTAGCATCTTGAACTTCAAATCCTTATTTTCAGGTCTTACCAGTTAGCTCTACTCATGTGTCCCACAGGCTGTTCAACTCAGCATACCTGAAATTGAAGTCACGATCTCCGCTCACAAGTCTTAGACCATTTCCTTGTGCATCCCATCTTAGGGATATTACTTTCAACATCTAAGTCATTATTCTGTGTCTTACCCATCTGTGCTTTTCCAACACTTGCTTCGAGGCGTAGCATATCGTTTGCATCCAGTTGAAGTCATTCATTGATTCCTTCAACAAATATGAATGCCCACTATGTGCCAGGCACTATTCTTTGGAGTGGTTACATTTTGGTAAAAGAGTCAAGACATTGCTGCTACTTGAGTGGAGTTAACAGTGTCTCCCACCTCATTTTATAGGCGAAAAAATTGGATATGTCAGTAAGCTGCCCCCAGGTTCTCCAGACTGCCCTTTGGTGCTGTCTTTGAATGTCTTCCAGCGTGAGGTCTTGTCACATAATTACATTGGTACAGTTAAAATTAATTGTTGGAAGACAATTGATTGTAATAGGCGTCCTTTGTAATGTTTGAGCCAGTTATGTTTCATAAAGCAGTCTTAGTGAAAGCCAACATTGGTGTTTTCAGGTTGGCTCAGAGAAAAGAGGATTAAATTGCAAATAATGCATAACCGCCCTGAAGTCATACAATTACTAATTTTTTAGAGGGGATAAGGGAAAGAGATAAGTGCAAGGAAGCCAGCTAACCATGGTATGTGGCTAGATGGAGACGGAAAGGGTTCATCTGATTTTCATTTTAGATAGCTACCTTAGTAACAGTCAGTGTTTGGCCTGTATCACTTCTACTTGTGGGGACTGTTTAGATTTATAAAGTAGCTCCGCTTATATACCTGCATTGATTGCCTGAGATTAAAAACAGAATGAGGTTCTTTTATATAATATTATAGCAAAAATGAAAACATTAAAAATAACGTCACTAGTTGTCCAGGGTCCTGGGAACTGAATAGTGTTGAGATTTTCCCTGTTGGCAGGAAGTAGCTGTCAGACTTTGTTCTCTGAAAAGTTAAGTTACCTTTCACACTCGGTGTAGTTCATAAGGGCTCTTTTGAAAAAGATGTCTATTGTATAAGCATCTTACTCACATAAGTTGTGAAGTGAACAAATGTGCATCATATTTGAATCTCCCAGGCATGTTGCTTTTTCAAGAAGATAAAGATCCTGCAAGTTCCATGATACGGTTACCATTTCAATTCCTAGATGATAAGCAAATGCTTATTATATTAAGAATAGTAGAAAAACAGCACATTAGGAGCATCTTAAAAACATTTTATTCTATTAGTGACCTTTTCAAAACAAATCAGAATCACTCCTTTGAGAAAAACAATGGATAAAGATGGGAGGGGCCGCTGTTATTCATTACCTTAATATGAGAAAAACATTTTTAATTCCATATTTACTCAGTAACGCTGTGGATCCGTTTGTAGTTTCTGTAAGAATTTACAGTGCATGTAAGTTCTTTTACTTGTTACTTCTTTATAACTTAATAGAAATTTTAAGAAACTGTACTGTGGTACTCTGTAGGCTGCTCTAATCTTCATGGATATTAATGGAACCATAGAGCCTGTGTCCTGGAAAAATACTGAAACTTACATGTGTTTAAAATATAGATAGAGCTCCCAGACTCATTTCTCAGTCAATGTTCCAGAAAATAATTGTCCCTAGATCAATTAATTAAACAGCAATAATTTGATGGGTTATAAAGCTGGCTTAATTTATATGCATATTTTAAACGTTTGATTTTGGTTTATGTTGGCAGGCACCCATGGGAAACTGTTACAACAGCTGCAATGCAGAAATACCCAAACCCTATGAACCCAAGTGTGGTTGGAGTTGATGTATTGGACAGACATGTAGATCCTTCTGGAAAGTTGCACAGCCATAGACTTCTCAGCACAGAGTGGGGACTGCCTTCTATTGTTAAATCTGTAAGTGTGTCTCTATTCCTGTAGAAATGTGACTGCTGGAGAAAAGTTTTCTAAACCACATTATAATTTCAAATAGGTTGTGGGAGCCAGTTCCGAATGTCATTTCTGCATCAGTTCAAATTGTATTATAATAAACTTGAGTTATGAGTGTATAATGAATTAGAAATATTATTACAGTCTTCATGAAGGCACCCGATAAAACCTTCTGCAGGAAGCCAGCTAATGCTCTCAAATCTAAACGGAATTATTCTACTTCTGCTTTGCCACCAACTGGAGACCCATAGTAAGACTTGGGAGTCATGGTCTGTTAGTTGGTGGCTGTTAGCTCACAGTTGCTATGGTCAGTGGCAGGTCGTGCACATTCAGTGAGGAGCAAATCCTTAGACTCTGCTGTTGCCATATTGGTTCCAAGGTCTGGCACTCCTCCCCATACATTTAAAAACCGCATTCCATTCAGATACAAGCAAGCAGGCTTTAGTGAGTCGCTTTCATCAGCAAGAAACTGGAATGCCAGTTTATAATTGAGAGAACTCTGGTATGATAAGTGGACCCAGTTTTCAGTGAAAGAGGTTCTCTTTCTAGAAGGTAAGTCCACTCAAGAGAACTAAAGTACACGTTTGTCAACAGCAAATGTCCTGATGGTTTCCTTTGTACAAACCGCTGCCTCAGGTAGTGGGGACACAGAAATCAGCAAGACCAGGGGATTGGCTGGGGGTCAGCACAGGGGGAGTAATACTGCATGTGAGGTACTGTCTTTAGTGAAGTGCCTGCTTTTCTGCCAGGACAATGAAGCCATGACGCCCTGTCCCTTAGACTGCTCTAGGAACACACCAACAGATACTCGCGCTCTCCTTTTTTCTAGATGCCATGTTTCTTCCAAAGGTTCTGATGTCCGTATTTCAGGTTCACTGCTCCACAGTCACGCGCTTTCAGCGTCCTGCCTTATATTGCAGTCGTTCTCAGTGGGCTGGTTGCCAATTTCCTCTGGGCAGGGTTTCTTTCTGTGTCTGAATCTATGTCATCCGTGGTGTGTGAATTACTGTCACTCTCAAATGGGCCTCCTTCCTGACCTTTGTCTGATGCCTCATGTGTTTTATGAAACATTTTTGATGCAAGACATTAACACATTTTACTTTCAGATAAAATATTGATACACTTGTTAAGAAATCCTTCCTCCTCTGATTACTAATTCTGGATGTTTTATTTAGCTTATTGGTGCAGCAAGAACCAAAACATACGTGCAAGAACATTCTGTAGTTGATCCTGTAGAGAAAACAATGGAACTTAAATCCACTAATGTAAGTTTTGGCTCCCTTTTGTTTTTATTTTAAACTATTTGGCTTAAGTTTTTGTCTCCTCTGCAGTTGACCTACAGAGGAATATAGCTCTCCATTGTGGTGTGGGAAATCGAAACTTACATGCTGGATTGTCCGCCTGTGGCAGCTTAGCCTCACCGCTTTAATGAGCCTGCTTATTATTTCTGGGGGACAGCATTCAGTAAAATGAATTTGAGATGCTGTGCATATTATTACTATTGTAATACTTTTGTCAAATTTATTGTTTAATAAAAAGTAAGCAATGAATAGTGAAATTTAAGTTTCATTTACATAGTAACATCAAAGTGATTTATTTGTTGTATATTTAGCTAGCAAGATTTTGGCTTATTAATTAGTTTGGAAATGCTTTTAACCTTGGTTTCCAAAATGATTTGATTTTTTTTTATTAATTCTATAGATTTCATTTACAAATATGGTTTCAGTGGATGAGAGACTTGTATACAAACCACATCCTCAGGACCCAGAAAAGTGAGTAAAAAATGTTTTAACAAACTTACTTTACAGGGTATTTTAATGTTTTTTCAATCAAATATTTCCTTAAAAAGTGAAAGTGAGATCATTGTGAAGCTGTGTGAATTTGTTTTGTTCCAGAACTGTTTTGACTCAAGAAGCCATAATCACCGTGAAGGGAGTCAGTCTCAGTAGTTATCTCGAAGGACTGATGGCAAATACGATATCTTCAAATGCTAATAAAGTAAGTATGGCTGTTCCTTCCCTGCTCTTGTTCCTGGGTGTTGTTTGTTGGAAGAGCTTAGTACTGAATGGTGTTTGTCCTCATTAAGCTGACTCAGCCATAATGCAGTGAGACTCCACATAGACTGTTATTTGCACAGGCTCTGAGTTCCAGCACACCTGGGTTCACATCCAAGTTTTAATTCTTACCAGCCTTTCAACCTTGGTCAGTTAAGTTAACCTTCCTATGCCTCAGTTTACCATCTGAAGCGGAGATTAACTCCCCATCTTATAGGGTTAGGCAGGAAGAGTAAACAACAGAATGTACATGGCCCAGGGCCCAGCACATGGGAAGTGTTCGGTGATGTGTAGCCATGTTTCATTGTTTAAAGCACCAGTTCTCAACCTTTTTCATTATCATTTCCTGCCCGCCCCCACTTCCCAGATCCATTTGAGACATTGTTTTCCTAATCACTCTACCCCATGAAGTTATTTAACGTGATAGATTGGATGGATGGATGGGTGAGTGGGTGGGTGGATGGATGGATGGATGGATGGATGGATGGATGGGCGGATGGGCTTTGTACATAAAGAGGGCAATTTTTTCCATCACCACCCCCACCTAGCCCGATTGAGAACCCATGATTTAAACAAAGTAAGTTTAGAGAAAGAGATGCTTCGCATGCTTCTTTGTAATGCCTTTAATATAATCATTTAGCCATCAAAAGATACTCATACATGCCTTCTCTGTGCCAGGCAGAGTGTTAGGCTAGACTGGGGATGCAGCGGGGAAGAAAATAAATGTGATCCCTGCCTTTGTGGAACTAACAGGAAGGTGACATTAATCACACAACATGTCGTTAGGAAAGGAAAAGTACAGAAGGGTATGAGTATTTAATGAGTGTCAGTAGGTGATGTTTCTGTTAAGTGCTGAACGAGCCACGAGTTGGTTGCGAGGGGTGTGCAGGAAACATTCCAGGCAGCAGAGCTGCATGTGCAAAGGCCCTGAGACAGGAAGCACGGATGCTTCTTTTTCTTTTCCTCGAGGAACTGCATAGAGTCCCAGGAGAGAATGTTGAAGAAGTAGTCAGGGACCAGATCTTTCAGGGCCTTCTACAGGATTTTGGTTTAAAATATGGACATAAAAAGAAAAGGATTTGACCTCACCCCCAAAAAGGGCACCACTCTAATCATGAAATAAGTAAAATATCATTATTGTCATTTAATTGTAGATTCTTTTGAGAACATCTTTTGCATACAAAATAAAAATCAGTTGATAGATCAAGCCAGTTGCTCAAGTCATTTGATACTTGGTAAATAACATTAAGAAGGAAAAGCCAGGTCAAAAAATCATCCTGGTGAGGTTTAGTTATGTTTGTAATGCTCCTGGTTACTTCCTGGTGTGCCATTTGTTTGATACGTGCCTTTACGCTCTTGGTAACAATAAACGTTTTGGATTTGTTTAAGGGCCGAGAAGCAATGGAATGGGTAATACATCAACTAAATGCTGAGATTGAAGAACTGACGGCTTCGGCAAGAGGGAGCATGAGGACACCGATGGCAGCGGCAGCATTTGTAGAGAAATGATGAATGTTGACATGCAGCACCCAGGACCCCGGGTCTCATTAGCTGGCAATATATTTATTTGTTATTTAAAAAGTACGACTATATTTTAGGTAGAATTTTTTTTTTTTTAGTAAACTGAAGAAAGGCTATGTGACTTTTGTTCAAAACAGAGAGGTGCAGGGTTTCTAAATAAAAGGGCTCATCTGAAATTGTTAGTGTTTGAAATGACTGTCTGGTTTTGACGGTTCCATTGTTTATGTGAAAAATTAACGATTTTTGAAAAGTACTTGGAAATTGGTTTTAGCATATTACAGCGCCTTCAGGTAGACTTTTAAAGCTTTTCATGCCTTGGCACTCTACCTGGCTTTGGACCAGCTGCAGAACAAAGCAGAGCTACCTCTTAAATGTACACAATTGCCCTTTGCAGCAAACTTTAAGAGGGAACTCCCTTTAAAAGGAGAAATTGTATAGTTTTAAAAGACATTGATTTGTATAAAATAACTTTCTCTGCTATAAACCGCCATTAACAACCACACTTTTAATTTGGTACTTAAATGACATTTTTGTACTGAAAAATATCACTAAGTACATAATGCCAATCAAAAAATATGATTTTATTGTATTAAAGAATACTGTCTTGATTTGCCAAAGTTTTGTAACAAGTAAAAGTATTTCCTTCCTTGGATTTGTACTTTGTGACTTAGTATGCTGTATCGTGGGCTGGTTATGTTAACTGAAAAAAATAAAGTCATTACCGGAATTTTGCAGCACTCTAAACTTAAACAGAGAACAGCTGTTCACATCTTTTAGCATTTCACATTTACCTAACTTATAAATTGCCATGTGTCAAAATCATGGTTCTGTAATTGCTAAAGCATGATATGTCAGGTTATTTGAATATAATTACTTTTTGAAGTAATTGTGACCACAAAACATCTTTTTTACATGAGGAGCTAGCTGTACATCACTTGAAATTACTCAAATGATGTCTTGCTCCGAAGCGTAAATCCTAGGTACTTAATGTTTTCAATAATATGGTGCCACTGCAGGGGCTGGGGGCGGTGAGGAAGAAGAATAGAGAGGAAAAGAGCATTGACCTAAATTAACCACTACATGAATTGCTCTGCAGCTTTTATTCATGGGAAATGCTCATTTGGGGTGCCAAAGGGCAGCTGCACTCTGAAAAACCATCCAGTGATACATTTTGTTTCATATTTTGTAGCAGTCAATTATCCACCATAAATAATATATTTAATACTTGCCGTTGTTGCAGATAGTGCTTTTGCTAAAAGGTGATTAGCTCTTTATTTTACAATGCTTAATGTGATAAACTTCAGTCAGGTATAAAAGAAACCAGGTAATACATGTACAGAAGTAGTACACCAAACTATTTAAAAGTTAGTGTTTTTCTACTTAAAATATTGTTTAGCATAACACTTCTTAGGGCATTTGTAAAAGAAAGTTAAATTCAATAAGGTTTTTGATTATTTTTGGTAACCAGAGATGGTTTTTACAATTGAAATATTTCAGCTAAACAAAACATTGCTAGATACTAATACTCAATAAAAAGGTGCCTTGTATAATTTCTGTAAATTATACTTGTTCAGAAAAAGGTGTACTTCTCCAATGATAAAAAGATTTCTGAACAAATTTTATCCTGGCTTTTTTTTTACTCTGACCTAATACGATAAAATTCTTCTAAATTTTTTTTCCAGTGTATTTACCTGTTGTAAAATAGCTGGTAGTTTATGGCTTTTACCTGTTAAAGTAGAAATGCACAGCAAGCAGATGCATTTGAGAGGATTAAACTGGCAAGTATTCAAAAATGAGACTCTGGGACTATGGAGCATTTATCCTATTTAATATTAAAAGTGGAAATCATGAATTAACGTTTAATAAAAAACTTTATTTTTACTGTTTTTCCTGTAATTTTTTTAAAATGTGAAGAGCAAAATAATTTTTTTTCATCCTAAGAATACACTTAATTGCCACAGGCTATAAACGGGCTCTGCGCTGCAAGGTTGAGCCGCCTCCAAATTGGACGCGCAGAGACTAGGGTTTTCGATGTCGCTGTGGAATCTCTCACGCCTCCAACCCTTCGTTCCTCGGATTTTTATTCCCACTCCTTGCCCAGTCATTTGCCTCCGGTCTTGGCACACTTCACGGGTTGCTGTAAACCCCGGTAAATGTCGGGGGGAGTCTGCACGCTCTGTCCAGATTCACTTGTTCACTGTAATTCAGAGGTGGAGACACCCAGGTGTTTTCAATGCCAACGACGAGACGCAGCCCTCTGGTCCGCAGAGGGCCGTCTGGCCGTGACCCTGGCGTGGGGTGCGCCACGACACCGGCCTCGGACGTGGCTCCCCGTCTCGCGCCCCCGAAACCACGCGGTCTCGGGTTCCCTACAGCTCCCCACTTGCCCCGTCCGCCCCGCCGGAGTACTACGGAAGCCCGCGGGACACACACTCGGGGCTCTCGCCAAGCCAATCGGTAGGCGCGGCCGGCCGGCCGGCCTGGGGATTGGCACCCGCGGCCCGGGCCGTGCGCCCCTATTGGCTCCCGGAGCCGGGGATTCCACGGCAGAGCAGCAGGGGCTGTTCGAGAGGACCGGGCGGGGTAAGAGGCGGTGGAATTGGCAGGTCCGAAGCCCCGCCCCTTCCGCTTCTCAGGCCTGACCTTCCGGCCGCTGGGTCGCGCGTTGAGCCGACATTGACGCGTCCTCGCGATTCGACTCGACCAGCCCACTCTCGTGACATCATGGTGGCGTACTGGCGACAGGCTGGACTCAGGTAGGCCCGGGCTTCGGGTGGGGTGGGCAGAGAGGGCGCGGGGAAGGCCGGCGCGGCCCGAGGTCGGAGGTCACGCGGGGCGCGGCGGGGGTCCGGCCGGGCGGGTGCGCCGTAAGATGGCGACCCTGCGGACGTCGGAGGCTGGGCCCGGGCCGCAGCTTCGAGGGGCAGACGCGCGTCGTGTGTGCCCGAGCACCTGCCCGTGCCTGCCTGTGGGTGCACTGAGCACCTGGCGCGCCACCATGAGCGCCTGTGGCAAATGTGATGCTTTCTCAAAGACACAGGTCCTTGTGTGCAGGGTGTTTGTCCTTTTGAGTCATACTCAGTTTCTGTTGTAAAAGGGACGTAGTTACATAAAACTTGGGAACCAGAAGGACTGGGGAGAGTTCTCTTGGTGGAAACCACTGTCAGCATCTCTGGGCTTTCTTTCCAACATCAAAGTGGGGCCTTTTGTAATGGTGCACACTTTTTAAAAAATTATTATTTTAAATTAACTCCTGTTGCTCTCAGGTTTCCTTATCGGTAAAACGGGTGAAAGCCCTTGGTAACCTGTAGGGAACTCTGCGCACAGGTGAGTGGTGGCTCCTGGGAAGTTCAAATATGGAACCCATTTGAAGATACTCCGTCTAGTGTAAGGGGAAAGCGTCCGTCTAGGTTACCTGATTTCTTCACCTGTGCGACCAGTGGAGTGTAGTCCCTTGCTCCAGGTGACACACCTTATTATTTAGCTGGACAAAGTAGCACCTTCTAGCGGTGGCATTCTTGGATATAGGCCTGTGAGACTACTGAGCAACCCAAGAGTTTTCTGACTTGTGAGGTCAAGCAAAGTTTCGCAGAATTGGGAGGATTCTTGTTCCAGTGATGCGTACCGTTTATTAAGCACCTACTATGTGAGGAATGTGGTGATTCATGCTTTTCACACTTATTCTCTCCTCCTCCCACCCACTGGTGGGGCAAGTATAATTATCCTTCTATTTTATTCTATTGTTTCTCTGGGTGAATAAACTAGCTGAAAAGATTGAACAGCCTGAAGGTCACCCAATTAGTAAGAGTGGAAGCAGGCATGGGAACGCCTACCTCTTGGCCAAAAAAATAAATAAAATAAAAACCGAATCTGAAACATGACAAAATAGACAGCAGCACCCTCCCCTCCCTTCCTGTTTTCAAAAAGTGTTAAAAGTGAGCTGACATCTTTTGGATAATATGTTGATGGGAGTCCATCTACTAAACAGGAAGCAGACTGTTAGATATTTTGCTGTAATTGATGATTTTCTCTAAGGACTTTTCAGTTAAATTTGGAAACCTTGATTGGGAAGTATTTTTGATGGCAGACTTGTGAAACAGAATCCAGTGTTCTCAGGAAAACCTTTCAATAATTAACCGGAGGAAGAACTTTTGATTCAAAATAGTTGTTTTCTCTTTTAGTTATATATACTTTACCTTGTAAAAATAATATAAGAAAAAATTTTAAGTAGAGAAGTGGGGGAAGGAAATCACTCATGTTACAGATGCCATTAACATTTTGGTCGATTTCCTGTGCTGTGGGATTTTTTAAAATATGCATCTTTTCTTTTAAATTAATGTGTACTAAAGAGGGAAAACAGTACAGAGTAGAAAAACTAAAGATCACGCATCCTAACGCTACTTAAGACTTTGGTACATTTCTTTCTAGTCTTTTTTGTTTGTTTGTTTCTATAGCTTCCTTTTGGTATTAGTCATTTTTAAATCCAATTTTATAATAATGTACAATCAAACCAAAATTAAAAGTAGAGGGAAAAAAAAGAGTATCACAACCAGTCTGGCTGGATCATAGATAATTAACTTTATATTCTCTCATTTTCTCCCAGCTACATCCGATACTCCCAGATCTGTGCAAAAGCAGTGAGAGATGCTCTGAAAACAGAATTCAAAGCAAATGCCGAAAAGACTTCCGGCAGCAGCGTAAAAATTGTGAAAGTGAAAAAGGAATAATCTGTAAGTTCTGATTTATTTAGAAGACTTGCATCTTAAATTGTTAGAGTACTTTAAAAAATCAAAGTAATTCTCCTTTGTTTTGAGTTGTATCCTTTTTTTTTTTGGTCAGTCCGTATGTGGAGAAGTTAGGTAGTGGGATAATAATTGAAAACACACAGGTTACAAAGTCGGGTGGCGTAATAGAAGAGTGATGTTTTGGGCCCTGACAAGCAGAAGTAATTGGCACATTGATTTTCAGCTCACTTAGCAATGCTTAGGAAGAGAGGCTTTCTTATTTTAATTAAACCTGTTTCATTTGCACAAAATCAAATAATGGGAGGATAAACTCCCCACTTTTGTAATTGTTATTGGAGTTATTAATACGTAACAGTTCCAGAGCATGAAAAATCACAGCTCTTTGTATTTTGATTTCCCCCACATCTGCGAGCGTTCTCACAAATCGCTGCCTGAACGGAAGAGCTGCAGGTGCTGCAAGGGTCCTGCTGTCCCGTCAAGCCGGATAACCTGCAAGACCCTGCAGTGAGCCCTGTTGTGCTCAATGTGCTGTGCCTGCAGAGGGTTTGGTTCATTTCCCTTCTCCAGGCGTGTTGGCAATGTAAAGTTACAGCTTATACAGGAAAACACAGTTTTGTTCAGGCTTTTGTACACCAAACTGCTGAAGTGATTTGATCTCTAAACCACTGTCTTGACTTTGTCATTTCAAAGACAAGCAAGGCAGATTTCCAGAGAGATGTTTTTCAGGTTTGATTTTCTTGTTTTGCTTTTTAAAAAGCTTCAGACCCGCAGTAGCAGGGAAACGTGGTAAATATTAATCCTTTGGCAGCTTGTGGTTATGAGCAATTTTACTTATTGGAACTGTCTACCCTAAGCACTTTTCATTTTCATTTTGAATTAGTAAATATTTTATTACAAGCCTGGAGATGCAGTGTTTTGAATTTAGCCCTTTTTCTAGGGGCCCTCTGTCTAATCTCATAATTCTGAGTAATGAGACCTGGTTTTATGTTGGGCTGTTTTGTTTTTTAACAGTGAATTAACAGAAAATCACTTAGCCTTTCTCTGCAGCATAGTTGAGCCAAACTGCATGTAACTCCCTTGACCTTGTGATATCCTTGGGGTCAGAAAGTAGTGCCCAGCTCCCTTAAACAAAGCATTGATGACTCTCCATGTGTCCTGCAGGCGAGTCGGCCCCCACCCCACAGCACAGGGGGATTTTAGTGTCTTTTCAAGGCAGAGTAGGTTGTTTATTGCTAGGAGAGTTTGGGTTTTATTTAACAGGAAGTATGTGCCTGCTCGGCTGAGGCTCTGCACGTGAACCAGCACTGTTTTTACAGCCGAGACCAAAGTTCATCACCAGCCGTGTGAGTGGAAGCCACAGTTAGCTTATACAGTTCAGTATAAGGAAGTTACTTCCCCCATTCAGGTGAGATTTTTAAGAAAACACAAAGGACCAGCAACTTTTGCTTTTTCTTTTTTCCTCCTAGGCCCTGACTAAAGCTTGAAATGCTACGAGGTGAAGATGTATGGGCACACGTTATGGCAGATTGAAAACGATCTCACTTCATGGGGAAGAAAATACCTGTCTTGTTCATAGATTGACAGTGTCAATAAATTGAAGTATGGTTCACTCATGCTGTTGGGTTTTGGTTTCCGTCGGACTTTTTCCTTTTCTTTATGGGAACTGTGTGCACAGCTGCAGGGTTATGACTATGTGAACCGAGATTTTGTGCGATTAATTGATAAAATTAGACTGTGTCATTGAGGCTCTCTCGTCCCTTATCTTTGAATTGCAGAAGCCACGTCAGAGTAATGGATGGGTCCTTAACCTACCGGCCTCCTCCTCTTGTGCAGGTGGCACTACCTAGGTAATACTGCTTGGCCAATGGCCTAAATGAAAATAATAACGGAAACCCTGGATGAGAAGAAAAAGTAGGAAATGGTAGCAGTCAGTTTTTATTGTGCACTTACAACCTATAGAGAAGAGCTGTGACTGTTGGAATTTCAGCACAAAGGGCTTTTCACATTGTTTTATAAATGACTCTCCATGGGCTGGGAGTCTTTCTCTTAGGAAATGAGGCAAAACTATTCAGTCATCAGGTCGATGGCCGAGCTGCAATCAAAACCTAAGATTCTTGCCTGCAGCCTCGGGCATGGTGATTACAAGTTAGGTGTTTGCAATGTGATTCGTTCGTTCATTAAATATTTACCGGTGAAGAATTGTTGGAAGTGTTTTGTTTTCATCTTTCTTTGAAACTTGGCCGAGTAAAACTCCACTGCAAAGTTAACTGCTTGATTTTAACTGTTTTTGGAGAATGGAGAACTAAATTTGAACAGGGCATTTTGAAACACCGTTGAGTTTGTGCACCAGGGCCAGTTTTCAGCGTGATGCTGGAGCTAGCAGTAATGTATCAGGGAAGGAGCCTGAGAAAAGGTCCTTGCTGTCAGCTTCTGGCGGTGACTTCCGGGACACTTGACATGTAGGTTTGATTTCATTCTCAGCACAGGGCTTACAAGGAGAAGTGACGGCTCAGCTCTGCACCGGCGCACAGCCTACACTGGCCCACAGCCTACGAGCTTGAGTCCTTTGCCTCGGGGCTGTTGTCCTGCTATTTTGAAGTCGAGACACCTGAGTTGTCAGTGCTTCCTGCCGAGGTGAAGGTACTAGGAAGCACCTTTCATACAGACAGGACTAAACAGGCCTTTGTGGTGCCAGACGAATAAAGTAACTGATAGGCAACGGGCTCACTGATTTCCAGCCAAGTAAGGAGAGAGAAGTCATTGATTACGGAGGCTGGCAGATGTGATCATTAGAGGTGAGACAGAGACAGGGCTGTGGTGTGGCAAGGATTAAAGTAACTGAAAAAAAGACGCCGCCAGCAAAGCTTCTTTAAGGCTCTTTTCTGTTACTAAGAAACACAAAACAACCTGAACTGATAATTGATAAAACAAACTTTTCGCATCCAGCCCTGCTGGGGAGCTGGCAGCACTGCCCCGATTCCCTGGGGACCCTGATCGGATCTACTTGTGGGTATTTCACTACCTAGTTGTGTGATTTCGTTAATGTCCTGCTCAGTCTGTGTTCTCATGTGTGAAGTGAAAGAATTCGACAAGCTCTGAAATTCTGATTCTACTGTGTCGGTCTCGGAGAGACCAATGTCACCGTAGCAACCATACCGCTAAAGGAGCAGTGTTCAAAATCAGAGGACGGATTTCTTTTGGTTTCTAGTATTGTTGTTTTTTAATCTATTTCTACCATACAAAAGAGTAGGCTGGTGAGATGCATTTTGAAATATTTTTAACTACTCAAATTAATCAGTCTGGGTGGTTAGACTCCAAAAAAAAGGAATTTATTTAGTCTAAAATAAAGCAATTTAGCCATTTGAAATTGAATTTCTTTGTACTTTAATGATTACTATTGAACAAACAAAAATCTTTATAGTAATATGAAACAGCAGAAGTTTTTTAATGTAGATTTGTATTCTTCCTTGCATCTATTTAATTGCCTTGTGAGATTTGAGAAGGAAAGTGCTAGAGAAAGCATGTGTATCAATTCTTACATAACCACAGGTTGTAGGTCTTTTGAGCATCTAAGGCAGTTATGAACTTCAAACTAGGAATAGATAGTTGCAGTTTCTTACTAAATCTGCTTTTGTTTTCGGTGATCTTGAGCAAGTAGAAAGTGTTTAAAACCTTTTTTTTTAACTTTGTAAATAGAAGGCTTCCTATAATACTATCAGCAAGGCTTAATTTTCTCTTGCTACATATTTTAGTTGCTTCCTCATGAGGCATTTGTGAAAAGAGTGAAGTTTCTCAGAATGAGGTACTGTTGTCCACCCTCCTCCTGCTGCCTGATTGCAGATGACAAAGCAGGTCGGGAGAGTTCTGCAGTGAGGGTCGAAGCATCTTGCCTTTGCAGGCTATCCATGGATCAAGTAGTACACAGCTCACTGGTAATTGTAGAAGGCCATTAAAACCCTTACGGTACTGGAAGGGACGGCAGTGCTATATGTCAGAAATAGGTAAACTGTAATTAAGAAGTTATAGATGATTTGATTACACTCTTGTGTATTTGGTCCTGTTGTAATGTGAGCAGATTAAAATCGTGTAATGGTTAAAGCTGTGTCATCATGCAAACATTTATGGCAACTTCTGCAAATTAATTTGAACTGTGAAAGTTCCTTAATGAGATAATGTCCTCCGTAACCGAGAAGGACACTGCAGCCATCGCTGCTTAATTTTTAGATTTGAATGGTTGCCGAGCATACGCTGCCCTTTTAAAGAGCCGAGACTCCAGTGCAGTCTCAGAAGGCGATCTCAATGGAAGGGAAAAGGGCATTTCGAAACAGCCTTTACAAGGAAAACCAAAGATGATTCATGAACTCCCAGAGTCTAACGCTAATAAGAAACTTAAAGTATATAACTATGTTGGTTAAAAGCCAGGTATTCAGAAATGAAGATGAGGCACGATTGGAGTTCCTGAGTTTTGCTTGTCATTTGGGAGCTTTTATTTTTCGGCTGGGTGTTTTTGTGGAGAGGACCGTACTTCCTTCCCTTTTACCCTTTTCAGTTAGCACGTTGAAGTGTGCACGGGTCTACAGTTTACTCGTGGACGCTGACTCATTGACCTGGGCAGTGATGCTCCCCACCTGGCAGTTAGGTACCTGGGGGCTGGCAAGTACTACAAGGTAGGGTGCTGGGCAGAGTCCTCACAGCCCTTGGGTGCCCAGGCATGAGTCTGCGGTGTTTCTCAGTGCTGCTACAGAGTTAACAAGTTGGGGTGGCCGGTTAGCTCAGTTGGTTAGAGCGTGGTACTAATAACACAAAGGTGGCCAGTTTGATTCCCCACATGGGGCACTGTGAGTTGCGCCCTGCTTAAAAAAAAAAAGCTAACAAGTTAGTGTCAATTGCAGTGGTTCCCTGCACAGCCACATGTGTCATCCCGAGGCCTGGCACCTGCTGTGGCCTACAGGAAATACCCAATAAACACTTGTAAACAACGGGGATGCTTTATGATAAATGCAGTTTGCTATGAAAAGAGGTCCTAGAGTGTGTGCTGAAGATCAAACTATGCGTGTTATGTGCCAGCAGAAGACCCTCATGCTGCCAGCCACGTGCCCAGCCCCCGCCCCGCCCGCAGTCCAGTGTCAAAGCTAATGCCGAAGTGGCTGTGTGGATAGTTCACGGTGGTGCCCAGTGGGCAGGCTTGGCATTGCGGCTGGAAACACTCGTGTGCACAGGAGCTCTTGTGTCAGGAACTACCCCCTGCAGCTGACACTCCCACGGCCTCTCTCCAGGCTAAAGTTCCTTATTTTCTGCTTCCGCTTCTGCCTCCTCCGCGACCTCTTCATTCTCCTCCAGAACTGCTCTGGCATCTTGGAATTGCTGGTACTCGGATACCAAGTCA
Source organism: Rhinolophus ferrumequinum (assembly GCF_004115265.2). NCBI lineage: Eukaryota > Metazoa > Chordata > Mammalia > Chiroptera > Rhinolophidae > Rhinolophus > Rhinolophus ferrumequinum. Next base: position 3,327,455 of record NC_046306.1, read on the forward strand.
TGGATGTTGCTCTCGGCTTCGGCAAACTCGTTGATGTCCATCCCCTCGCCGGTGTACCAGTGCACGAAGGCTCTCCTCTTGAACATGGCCGTGAACTGCTCCGACACCCTGGTGAACAGCTCCTGGATGGCCGTGTTGTTGCCGATGAAGGTGGCGGCCATGTTGAGGCCGCGCGGCGGGATGTCGCACACGGCCACCTTGACGTTGTTGGGGATCCAGTCCACAAAGCAGCTGCTGTTCCTGGTCTGCACGGTAAGCAGCTGGTCGTCCACTTCCCTGGTGGACATCTTCCCCCGGAAGATGCAGGCCACCGTCAGGTAGCGGCCGCGCCGGGGGTCGCAGGCGGCCATGGTGTTGCGGGCGTCGAACATCTGCTGGGTGAGCTCGGCCACCGTCAGGGCGCGGTACTGCTGGCTGCCCTGCGCCGTGAGCGGGGCGAAGCCGGGCATGAAGAAGTGCAGGCGCGGGAAGGGCACCATGTTCACGGCCAGCTTGCGCAGGTCGGCGTTGAGCTGGCCCGGGAAGCGCAGGGAGGTGGTGATGCCGCTCATGGTCAGCGACACCAGGTGGTTGAGGTCGCCGTAGGTGGGCGTGGTCAGCTTGAGGGTGCGGAAGCAGATGTCGTACAGGGCCTCGTTGTCGATGCAGAAGCAGGCGTCGGAGTTCTCGATGAGCTGGTGGATGGACAGCACGGCGTTGTAGGGCTCCACCACGGTGTCCGACACCTTGGGCGACGGCATGACGCTGAAGGAGTTCAGGATGCGGTCGGGGTACTCCTCCCGGATCTTGCCCATGAGCAGCGTGCCCATGCCCGAGCCCGTGCCCCCGCCCAGCGAGTGGACCACCTGGAAGCCCTGCAGGCAGTCGCAGGCCTCGCTCTCGCCCCGCACCACGTCCAGGACGCTCTCCAACAGCTCCGCTCCCTCCGTGTAATGGCCCTTCGCCCAGTTGTTGCCGGCCCCAGAGTTACCTGTGGCAGACAGGAGTCATGGTTACCTTACCCAGGCAGGAGGGAAGCGGGGTGGCGGGAGGAGGACACCACCAGGAGGCATCCTCATCGCATCCTGGTGGAACCTTCCAGAAAAACCTACCATGGACATAATTGTCTGGTTGAAAGAGGGTTCCCAGTTTGCTAGATCGGATGCTATCCATCGTGCCAGGCTCCAGGTCCACCAACACGGCCCGCGGCACATACTTCTTATCTGTGTTGGAAAACAGGAAGAAGTCAGCAAACTGTTGTTTTTCTAAAAGTTAATGTTTCATCAAAATGGAACCTTGTGACACTGGCCAAAAAATAAAAAAAGTATTCTAGAAGGTGTCTTTGGTAGGTAGAGATTTGGAATCATCTCCTTGACCCCAGTAACAATCACAGAAATGGATAAAATACCTTACAAATTCTTTTTCTAGCATTGTTTTGTTGAATTGCCCATGACAGATTCTGTTCCTATTGGAAGTAATTCTGGTTTTCGTTTTAAAACCAAAAAGGAAGGTTGGTGCCTTATCTGCATGTGTTAAGACATGTGCCCCTATTTAGTGACTTCTTTGAGCAGAGCTTGAGGACTTGTCACTCAGCACTCCCATGTGACATCTCGTGGGCCCCGCTCTCTGCGCCCCCAGGGTTGGTGACCACAGCGCAACCTCCTACCGTGGGCCTCGTTGTAGTACACATTGATTCTCTCCAGCTGCAGGGCAGAGTCTCCGCCGTAGCTCCCAGCCGAGTCGATCCCATGCTCCTCTCCAATCACCTCCCAGAACTGAAAACAGAAGGAGGGAGGTCGGGGGTTGGAGGGTGAACCCCTGGAAAGGCCATGTTGGCTCCAGCAAGCCAGCAGATTGAGCAGGAAAATGAGGAGGTGAGCCGGGGCCTGCTTCCCTGGGTCTGCCGGACCGTCCCGTCCCCAAGACCCCTTCTGGTCCTTTTCATAGAAGCCCTCTCCGTGACATAATTCACTCTGCCTCTACAAAACGCAAATTGACGACTACATTTTACAGCCACCTAAACTCCTTAAATGAAATGTCAACACAAACTATTCAACTGGATTTTGCGCCTGTTAAATTCAGGCCATTGTATACATTAAAGCTGTTTTAGGATTTCCCATCAGACAACATATCTCCTTATAGTGCTTCAAGCTGGTACGGTCTAGATCCCATGAAATGAAAGTAGACTGAACACTTATCTGATTTCACAATAATATCTCGTTTCACTTTGGAGACATATGTTCATGAAGTTTCCCAAAAGGCCCATAACTGGGACATCTATGCACAATGGAAGCAGTGTGCGTTTTTGGTGATCAGGTGGGTTCACGATTCAAATCATACATAGCTTGTTCTCTCTGACTTTCAATCCCATATCCAGTGTTTATTAATACAGATACGTGCCAAGCTCTTGGTATGGAAGCAGTTACTGAGACGACTTCTTTGTTGCCCTAGAGAAGCACATAGCACAGTGCAATGAAAATATTTATGTCCAGGTCCCCAGGGCCATGTTCCCAGCCATATCTTGTAAATGCTGGCCCTGCTTTGGCCATGGTCTTATTAACAAGACTTATTTTGTAGTACATTGCCAGCACTATTCAGGGTTTTATGGCAACCCAGATTAAATGTGATTTAGAGTTCCTATGGCCCCAAATAACAAGTAGTGGCCGGGGTCGCTAACCACTGGACAACACCATTCTGGAGTAAGAGCTGAGACCCTATCTAGACCCTGCACTCCCTCTTGCGGTCGTCTCTCCATATTATCTTCCAACTGCAGAGCAGTGGGGGATCGAGCCTCCCACTTCTCTGTGTGTGAGTTTTGAGCGTCTTATCACTGTGACATGGAAGGATGACTACTTCTTTTCAAGCAGTAATATTCCTCGCCTCAGGGTTGAAGCACTTGCATTAAAAGACTAGTTTTTGTATAGCTGCATTAATCACAATAACCAAAACTTGGAAACAATCCAAGTATCCATTGACGGATCAGTGGATAAATAAAATGTGACATATTCGTACACTGGAATATTATTCAGCCTTCAAACAGGAAGAAAGTACTAACACTACAACATGGATGAACCTTGAAGACATGCTAAGTGAAATAAGCCAGTCGAAAAGGACAAATACTCTATGATTCCACTTATAGGAGGTCCCCAGAGCAGATAAATCCGTACAGACAGAAAGGAGATAATAGTTGCCAGGGGTTGGGGGAGGGGAAATGGGGAGCTAGTGTTTAATGGGGAGAGAATTTCAGGTTCGCAAGATACACTGAATGATACACTTTAACGTGGTTCCGATGGTAAATTGTACGCTGTTTTATCATAATTTTTTAAATTAAAAACAGTTTTAATACAATTCATACTTGTAAAAGTAATTTCAAAATAGCAGAACAATCAGATAGCTGTTTCACTCTACAATTGGTTATCTTAAAATTGCGGTTGGAGACCGTGGGCCCTGCCATTGGTGTTCTTAGTGTTAGCCAACTGAATCGTGTCCTTGGTAGAAGAATTGAAGGGGGAAGGAAAAAAACACACTTATACTCCCGGGGAAAAGGGGTGTATTTTAATTCTCGCTGCTACTGTACACAGAATTTTTAGGTTTACCTCTTCTATTACATTAAATGGAACAGTAGTTGATCTTTTTTAACTTCATAACAAACTATGGGAGAGGAGGGAAAGATATCTTAGTGACATGGTGTAAAAAATTTCCCAACAAACTTTGGAAAACTGTTTTGAGACAAATTACTGTTTTCAGATATGAAAAGTTCATCGCTTAATGGATAAAGTGGTTGATGTGTCTTATACACGTGTAAGATTCAACATAATTCACATGAATTAAATGAACCCTTTAAGCCTTTACCGTGTCCTCTGTCTCTTTAATTAAAGGCATTGTTTAATAAATCAAATACGGAGCACACGCATGCCCTGGGCGACAGCAAGAACTAGCGATCGAACTTTCCTTACCTTGTATCCGATCTGGTTACCGCACTGGCCAATCTGAATGTGTACAATTTCACGCATCCTTGCTCTCCGCCCAAGTCTAAGATCTTCACGGAATCCTCAGACTCTGGGAGAGCCGCCCTTCACTGGTGTGAGCCCAACACGACTCTGGTCATCCAGTGATGGGACCAGCTGACCCAGCTACCCTCCCATGTGACCCAAGGGAGTGTCCAGCCCAGAGGCCAGCCCTCAGCCTTCTCCGCTCTCCGCCTGTCATCCTGGTGAAGGGGGTGTTTTTCCCTCTCCCAACAAAGAATATTGCCCAGTCATTTCCCAGAGTTTAAGACCACAGGCTGCCTTTGTGCAGTGCCTGGAGGTCCTGTACCAGGTGTGGGCCTTCTGTGGTGGACTCTGGGCTTCCGGCTGGTGAGGCATACGGTGTGAATACTGAGCCAGGCCCCTGGCTCACTGAGGTGATGGGGACCACCTCCAGAGCTCCCCTGTCAAAGCAGTTGTATTATTAGAAACCATTTTGTCTGAACCCCTCACTTGGCAGATGAGACCATGCGTGATGTCCCAAAACATGAAGTGGCTTCTCCGCAGTCACACAACCATGCTGGCTCAAGAACCTTCCATGGCCCCCATTGTCTTCAGCCGTGTTTCCTAAGGAGTCGGAAAGCCACTGGCGGCACTGGGCGCCTTTGGGGGAACATGGTTAGACAGTTTTTATGTTGTACACCTTAATGTGGATAGAAAAAAAATAACTAGTATTTGTAATAGTAAAATAATAAGAAAAGTTTCCTTTTTGACCTTGGCCAAAGTTGTAAAGGTGATACATGACTGTCAGGAGTCTGGGAAACCATAATTGCAAGATAAATCTAAGCTGCGTGGTTCACCATCAAGGCCTTTCCCAACCTGGCCCCAGACCCTTCCCCACCCCTTTTCCGGGCTTTGGGCCTCACCAAGCCAGTGCTGGAGAGGACGGGAAGACGTTTCCGCGTGCGACTACTGTGTTTCCCCAAAAATAGACCGAGCCAGACCTAGCGTCTTCTGGAGCACAAGTTAGTATAAGAGCCGGTATTATATTATATTATATATTATTATATTATGTTATGTTATGTTATGTTATGTTATGTTATGTTATGTTATGTTATATTATATTATTATATTATATTATATTATATTATATTATTATATTATGTTATACCAGTATTATATAAGACCTGGTCTTCTATTAAAATAAAACAGGGTCTTCTGTTAATTTTTGCTCCAAAACACGCATTAGAGCTGATGGTCCGGCTGGGTCTTCTCTTCGGGGACACGTGGTGTCACGTCCGCGACCTGTGGCTGTGCTTTCGCATCCTGCATGTTGGCACGTGCTCACTTCCCCTCCCTCACATCTCCCACTCCTCTGCCACCTGCTCTGTCACTGCCCTGCAGCGCCTTCTGCCCAGGCCTGGACCTGGCGGCCGTCTTCTTGGCACCTCGCCTGGTTTTGTGCACGGCTGCCCCCCTTTGTCCCGATGTCCAGGGTTATTGCTTGCCGTCGATTTCCTTTACCGGGATTTCTCCGGGAGCCGGACAGACTCCCAACAGCGTTGCCCTGACACCCCCCCCGCAGCCCGGCTGCCCAGCAGAGAGCTCCAGGGGTGCAGGCCCAGAGCAGGCAGGGCCACATCCCAATCGTGGAGCCCCCGGCACCTGGACAACCACAGCTGGCGAGTGCCTGCTTCTCGAGGCCTCTCTCCAGAGTTTGCCAGGCACCCCAAGGCGGGCCCCCACTCACTGAGCAGCTGCCAACAGGGACCTGCCCCATGCGGGACAGGCATTGGGAGCTGGGGACTCAGGAATGGAGGAGACAGGTGTGGGCAGCCCCTGAGCTCACGGAGCTCTCCTGATTTAAGAAGAAACCATCGCCCAGGATGTGGATCCAAAGGCAAGACTGAACTGGACTCAGACTCGGAGCCCCTGGGCCCTCCCTCCCCTGCCTGGGACCCGCTGGGTAACGTGGGCTGAGGGGTCGGCCCTGCCCCTCCCAAGCCTCATCCTGATGGTCAACCCTGTGCACTTCCTACCGGCCAGGGGAGGCCCGAGACGTGAGGACAGATACGGGCAGGACGGTGACTAGCAGTGGACTTCCTGGGGGGAATAGGCGCCACTTACTCCCAAAGGAGGTCATCCCCACAGTGAAAGCACCTGGGCTGAGCCCTGCAGGACAAACCCAGAGGTGGGGGAGGACTCTGTCCCTCGGGAGCCAGCTCCAGGACGGCTTCCGGTGACCTCAGGCCTCCAAGAGCACACATGGCCCTGGGTCGGGTCCTGGGCCAGGAAAAGTTGCTGGAAGAGTCCCTACTGGGACAATTGCGGTCATTTGAATATAGACTGTGTAGATTGGATAATAACGTATCCACAGTGGAGCTGCTAAATGGGAACCTGGCCTGAGGCTTCTGCAAACAGAAATCCTTGTTTTCAGGAGATACTGTGTTGCATTCAGGATCAAGAGTCAGCAAGCAACTCACAAACATTTCATCAACAAGAATAACAGTGTGACAAATGGAGAGAGAGAGAAACAAACGTGGCAAAATGGTCACAATTGGTGCATCTTTGCGAAAGTGGACAAGACTCGTGCTCTGGCAGCGCTTCTCTGAGTTTGGAATTTGTTTCTATTCAAATATGAATCACGGCGCCCTTCACCCATGCTTCTGGTCCCAACCCTGCCACCCCCACAGGTAAAGAGAAGAAGAAATTTGCAGGTGCCTAGCAGTCTTTTTTGCACATTAAGAAACATACACAGAATAAACCTTTCAGCTTCCAGGGACGTCGTCCTATCCCGCTTTCCTCAGTGCCTCCCTTGAGCAAGTCTTCACCCCTTTCCTCGTCCCTCTGTCCTCCCCGCACCTGTCCTCCCCACCCTGCTCAACAGACTCCTAAGAGTTCCAGGGCAGCTCTACTGCCCCCCTCCTGGGGTGTCTGTGACCAGCCCCAGGCCCAGGGTCAGAGCCCCCCCTGCCTCCTACGGCCCCAGCACTTTACCACGTGCCCACGTGTTTGCTAATTACTTACAGACATGCCTTATCTCCCCACCAGCCTGGCAGCTGCCACTGCCATTTCAGCATTGAGGTCCCTAAGTGCCTGATGGGCAACCAGGCCTCGGTAAATGTTTGTGGAGCGCACACTGACAGCTGGGCAAGTTTGAGCGGCCATGCTCAGAATGGCAGGTTTTCTTAAAGCCTATAATGCACTGATTCACGAGTATGTCCTCGTGGGGCTGGTGCCCCAGGACTTTTTCCTCCGTCCCCTAAGAGGTGGTCTAGGCTGAAAGTATAAACTGTTCCAAGAAACCTGGATGTCAGGAGTGGCTTGTAGAGGGAGTAACCGGGGAGCAGTGGCTGCTGGAGGGGCTGAAAGGGGCCATGTTGGCCCCGGGGCCGGCCAGAGGGGCGTTTTTGATCTTCCTGTGTTCATTCTTCGCCGTCTGAGCAGGGTCCAGTGTGTGGGGTCCCCCCACCACCTCCGCCCTGGAGCACGTTCCTCTTCGTCATCTCCGTTTGCTCAGGGAGGAAAAGGCTAGGTTTCCAGATGAGCGCTTAAAAGGTTTTTCTGTTAATGGGGCAGTTGGCAAAACGGGGGGAAAGAGGAACCCTGTTTGCCTTGATTCTCAGCTCCGCGGGCAGTGTTTACTCAGTCTGGGCTGTGCTGAGCTCTGGACGCTGCTGGGGGCAAGGGCAGATGCTGGGCAGTGAGCCTGCGGTCCCCGTGCCAGGCCGTCGGCATGGGACCCACCTCCTGCCTAAACCTGAATTTGCTCAGCTGTGAGACGGGATAAATGGTTGGTCCCAAGCTTGCTGTGGGGACCGGCATGCCTTTGCAAGCAGTGCTGCTTCTCAGGTCTGCTTCTCAGGATGGAAAAAGCTGTGGCTCACTGTATAGACGGCACCGTTCAACCCTAGCTATTGAGCACCTACTGCACGTCAGGCTTGAGCTAGTTGTGGGCACAGTGGGCACAGCTAGCTATCTGAATTTAAAGTTCATAGGTCTGAAAAGCAGTCTGCTGTCTCCATTCCTTTGTCCTTCTTGATGAAGGTAGCTGTTCCCCGAGGAAAGAGCTGTCCTCTGACTGCCAGTTTAGTAAAAGCCAGGGAAGTGGTGACTATATGGAGCCTTTCTCAGACCAGTGGTAGTGGTCCCTTCCCCAGGACACAGCAAAACAGTCCCCCTTGAGCAGCCAGTGTTACCCAAAGTCTATTCTCTTGCCAGGCTAAAGGTGACCCTCTCCCTCCAGCCCTGAACTGTTGCAAGTGATTAAAAGTGGCCATCTGCGATGAATGACAAAGTCTTTTGCCCTCCTCCCCCACCACAAGGGCTGGCTAAAGTGTGTTAGCAGTGACTGTGCTGGAGCTCAGAGGTTCGGGGAGCGTTGCCCCAGAGGGCAGAGGGCAGGAGCAGAAACGTGCCTAAACACACCTGGCGGGGAACACGTGTGGTGAGGATGCCCGCTGCCGGAAGACACTGATGATTAAATACCACCGGCCAGCCAGGAGCTGAAACACCCTCTCCTCCGACACACTGTCGCAGTCCACGAGGACATGCGGTGGTAGCAAGCCTTTGTCTGGATGACACTTGGATCTATTATGGGAACAGAAGTTACACGATAAGAAAAACCAAGTGTCACCCAGAAACCCCACATCGGCTGCTCCCACACTTCCCCTGGGAGCTGTCCCCGAGTGGTCAGATGGAGCCCCCCCCAACCCCCCGCTCCATTTGACAAATGAAATGTAATTAGGAGAAAAACAGAGTACTCAGAGAATTCATTGATTTCATCCGCCCCGATGTTCCACTCTGAGTACATTGAAGTTCCTTGAATAACTCATAGAAGATTGTTGAATTATAGTGTTTGCTTGTGATTCAGAAGCAGAAATTTTTCCAAATGTCTTAGCAAGAAAATGACATCTGAGGGGCCATTATAAGTGAGTCAGCAGGTGTGGGCAGCTCATCAGATGAACTGAGCTCCACTTTCTTGCCCTCTGCTTCGATGTGTGTTCTCTTACTGTAAAAGAAAGTTCTGGGAAGAAGAATAAGTAATTGTAAGAGAAAAGGAACTGGGAGAACGTCTCCATGTTTCCTTACGCCAGGCTGCCAGGCTTCACGGAGGAGCCTCAGACTTTCTCCCCCGGCCCAAGCGTGGTATCGTACCCACACCACGCTGGCCTTGCTGGGCTGCTGTCCCTCCCTTTCCAGCCTCTGAGCCCAGATGTGGAAATGCTGTGCCATCCCTTCCGGTACACCTAGGATCAGAGTCCTGGGCTGTGGCACCTCTGCTGTGCAGGAGGAAACACGCTCCCCCCTGAACCACTGTGAACCTCCCCCAGCCTCTCCATCACCTAAGGTGGGCAGCTCCTGAGAAGCAGCGTCCTGCGGCAAAAACAGAGATAAGCATGATAGGACCAGGCCCCTGGAGCTGAAATCAAACAAAAGTGGACACTTCTTCTAGCCCAGTGTTTGTCCAAGAAATCTCTATTGTATGCATCTCAGAAATCCATCCGTTTGTGCACAAATATTGGCTGAGTGCTCTGCTCTTTGGGGGGCTCGCGGGACCTCGGGGAAGGGGGGAACATGGGCCCTGCGCTCACTTCGGGGACACAGAGACACAGCAGTACTTTACCCTTTCCACTGGCCATTACCAAGTTCTGTGCCACCTCATTCAACCACCTTGGAGCTGGGTGATGATGCTTCTCTCCATTTTGCAGAGTAAGCAGAGGCTCAGAGAGGAAATCGGCCTGTTCAAGGCTAACACAGCAGAACCGGGCACCGGCCACAGGTCCTCGGACCCCTGCATCGGGGGGTCAGCTCGAGGCGTCGGAAGGCAGGCCAGCGAGATGCCTCCAGCTGGGCATCTGAGGAGCCTGGACAGCTATTTTCACCTTCCTCCTCACCACTGGCCCGTGCCTGGGTCCTGCCAGCCCTGCAGCCCAGATAGGTGGCCCCTTGTGTCTGCTGCCACCATCTCTCCAGCAGCACCCTAACCCGTCACCACCAGCGCTCCCATCTGCAACGACAATAGCTTCTAACTGACCGCCATGCTTGCCTCCTTCCATTTCATCTTCCCCCGGCCACCAGAGGGATCTTAACAAACATAAATCAGATCTCGCCTGCCGCCCTTCAGGAAACTAGCTGCCACTAGGGTGAAACCACCCCTCTTACCACAGCTGATGTGTGGTTGAGATCCTTGATGGGAAAACACTAGTGAGAGGAGTGGGAAGAGAGCCGAAGAGGACAGAGGTGCAGGCCTACCCTGAAGATGGAGAGAAGAAAAAGAGGCGGGCGGGAATGAGGCAGGAGTCCAGCCTTGATTGGCAGAGCCAGCAGCTGTGCTCCCTGCAGCCTGGAGGTCTGAGAGGTGCGTTCAGGGCCGCCTTCAAGCTCTCCAGGGACCTCACCCTGCCTACCTCTCGCCAGCCTCTCTGCTGCCACTCTCCCCAGCAGCTCCTTCCAGCTGATCATACCTACCAAGCGTGTTTGCATTTCAAGGACTTTACGTACTCTTCCTTCTGCTTAAGAAATCCAGCATTTTCCATGGCTCTGTCCTCATCATTTAATTCCAGCTCACTGGAGAGCTAAGAGAAGTGTCCCAGGCCGAACTCAACTCCCCAGAGCCCCTGCCAGTCTCTAAACCCCGCCCACCTCCGCCGAATTGATCCATCTCCAAGCCCTTTTCTACTTCCAGAGTCTGTTCCTTTATCTACATGCCCCTCACCAAGGTGTAAGCTCCCTGCAGGCAGGGACTTCCCACTGCTGTACCCCAGGGATGGGACACTAGTTTGGCACATACTAGGTGCTCAACACATGTCTGCTGACGGCCCGACTGTGGAGAGCCAAGCAAGTTGATCAGGCGAATGACCAAGACCACTGAGAGAGTTCCTGGGCCAGCTCCCAGGTGGGCCGTATGTGACATGCCGGGCCACGGCTGGCACGTTCTGAGGGCGCGGCTGACGGGCCACCCTCACCAATGTGACCCCAGGGAGCCATGTTCCCTCCCACGCAAGTGTGTGCAGCCAGGAGAGGGTGTGGTGACAATGGCGCCTGGGGACAGCAGCCAGGTTGACAGCGCTCCTGACCCGCCCCAACGCAGGCCTTTATTGTAAAGGCCTCTGGGAGTCAGCTGGCGCATCCGACCCAGAGGGCACGTGGTCCTGCTAGAGGAGCCCCTAGAGCTGGCAAGGAAGCCAGACTTGCCTCCCGAGCACTGTCAGCCTCCATCAAAACAAACGCTGGTTTCCAGGATGTGGCTAAACTCAGGAATGTGGGATAATAGGAAATGTCTGCAGCTTGCCGGTGGGAGCCAGACTACATGGCATGAAGGAACAGGGGAAGAGGACTTTGAGGCAATTCCACAGTAAACAAAAACTCAACCTGTATTTTCTCCTCCAGGTTGGGCAAATGGGCCAGCCCTGGCCTAACTAAGTTATATGTGCTCTTTATCGAGACGAAGGGGAAATCAACCTCATTTTAAAAAGTGAATAGGTTTTTGTGTCGTGGCCTTGGGTCGTGTATGTGCCAGGAGACCGTATGGGGGGGGAGGGGTGGCTAGATTCAAACCTGCCACCTACAAGCCTTATGCTGAGTACAGGTCTCTTGACCTCTCTGGAACCTCAGTCTTCCCACCTGTAAAATGGGGTGATAACATCACCTCACTGGGTTTTGCCACCATCAAATGAAGGCAGATGTTTCCCAGCCTGGAGACTATTCTAGAATGTCATTGTCTTTCCTTGTAAGCACCACTGGGGAGCAGGTACGACTCGGTTACATCCAGGAAGAAAATCCCAGGGCATAAAGCAGGTCGGCTTCTAGGAAGAGGACTTCACTCCGAGTCTCAAGTACTTATGAAATGTAACCCAGATGGGACAGTGGGGGCACACACAGCCAAGGAGAGCACTGCTAGCGCCAAGCTCAGGCAAGCAGGCCTCAGAGGGCAGCCAGCCGCGGGGCCCTGTCCTGCTCCTCCTCCATTCCAGACCACAGGAGCTGAGTCACAAATGTCCTCACAGGCACCAAGGGACACAGTTCCCAGGTTTGCAAAGTCCCGGCCGGAAGCTACCACTCAGGTGCATTGGTTTTGAGGAGAGATGGGTAGGCGGGGTGGCCGGTCCGGCAGGTTCTTTGGTGTGTTCTTCCTCTTCCTCTGCTGCAGCTGCCTTTTAGGTTTATCTGTGTGCCCTCCAGAGAGCTCCTGGGGCCAAACGCCCTTTGCTAATAGCAGTGCACCCACCTGCATGCTCTGACTGCATTCTGTGGCCAAAATTTGGGCTGGGTTGGTTGGTACCTGCCCGCCTGTCAGAGTGGTCAGCCAGGGGGACATGCATCCATACACTGACCACAGCCTAGTTCAGTTGTGAAGAAAGGGCCCTGGGTCTGCTTGGCTTCGTGTGTTTGACCCATCGGGGGCTGAAGAGAGAGTGTGTCACATCAGTCCTCACTTGTTTCTTGCCTTGAAAGTTGTGGTTTCAAATGTCTAGCCTCCTCCTGCCTGATTTTCCCATCAGCTTGAGTATGAGTTGCTTCTATGTCGGGGAAAGCCCAGGGCCACACAACTTGTCAACTCCAGATGCCCTATCCATTAGCAGCCTGAAAGTGTCACCATCCCTCCCTCCACTACCCTGCAGTCCACAGGGCTGAATGGCCTTCCCACGCCCTCCCTCACCCTTGCCCAAGACCCTGGCCTCTGGAGGCCAGGTGATCAGGCAGGCCTGTATGCCCTGTAGCAAATGAACTGTGCAGCCCAGCCTTACACCGAGCAAGGGGCCCTCTGAGCACGGGGCCCTGTGTGACTGCAGCGCACCTGACGAACTGACTGGCGCCAAGGGTTACCAGCAGCTGACTTTCCAAGAAGAGAAAAGGCCCTTCCAAGGATGGAGCCCGTGACTGCACTTTACCTCAGTGATAGCTGTTCAGGAACAAGGACTAAAACTTCTGGGCTGATGAAGCAATGCCCTAGGCCGCAGAGGCCTCGCCTGCTCTGACAGGTGTCCTGGCCCTCCAGGGATCCCTTGGCCATCTCAGCGCTTCCAGAGGTGGCCACAGAACTTGCTGCAAGTCAAGGAGACAGTCATTTTGACTTCTGATTGCCAGCTGGGCACGGGCTGAGGCGAGTACCCTTTCACGGTAGAAGGGGAAGAGCAGGGCAAGCTCACGCCTGGGGGGACCCCACAACAAAATGCCTGGACCCTTTGCTTACAAGACAAGGAAGCCTGTTGTGTCGCGTGAGGAGCAGAGGGAGGGAAGGAATCTTCAGTTATGAAACAAGGCCGCGGTCCCACTTCTGCTTTTGGTTCCCCATTTGACTCTGACGAATTTTGTTCGCAGGAAACCTTTTCAAGCATCTTTGGAAAGCAGAACCAACGATTTCTTGGCCAAGTGAAGTTTTCTTTGGGGGCATTTGCGGCCTTCCTCCTCCGTGAAGGGTGAACCTCTCTCCAGAGGGCCGGGGCCCTTGGGAAGCAGGGTTCAGAGAAATCAGGCCAGGGCCTAAATTCTGGGAGGACAGTGGCTTCCTTGCAGGACTTGGGGAGACCCCTGTCCCATGGGGGGGGCGGCCTGGGCCCAGGTCGTATGTGGGGACAGGCAGCACCGCACAGGGCCCAGGATCCCAAGAATCAAAGGCTGGGGAGCCATTCAGACCCTGCAGTTCCCACGCCAGGCCCCCCCCCCACCCCCCCCCCGGGCCCTCCAAGGTCTGACAACGACGTGCTCGGTCAAGCCACCAAGCCACGTGGCTGGTGGCCGGTGGCGGGTCAGGTTTGGGGTCTGGCGCCAAGCCTGACTCGTGACCCCGAGTTCAGGCCCCTCCCCCTGCCCCGCGGGAGGAGGTGGCTCGGCCCTCAGCTAGCTCGGGGCAGCCTGTGCCCCGGCGGCCGGGGCGGGGCGGGGTCACCGGGGGCAGGAGCGGGCGCCCCGCCCCGGGGGTGTGTCCGGGCACCCGCGCCACCACCTTAAGGGCCGGGCGGGGCCGGGGCCAGAGAGCCAGGACCGGGGCACCGGCGGAGGGGCACCCAGCGCGGAATCCGGAGCGGGATTCGAATCAGGACCCGGAGCGGGATCCAGAGCGGAACTGGGCGCGGGGGCCATGGCGTCGTCCGGGCCGGCGGGGCCGCTGCTGCTGCTCGTGCTGCTGGCTGGCACCGCGCGGGCCAGCCTCCACTTCCGCCCGGGCCAGGGCTGCTACCGGCCCCTGCGCGGGGACCAGCTGTCCAATCTGGGACGCAGGTCGGCGCCGGCTTGGGGAGCTTCTCGCGTGCTCCTGCCTTTTGGGGACCCTGCCGCCTCCTTGGAGTGCCAGGAATCTAGGCGCCCCGCCTCCTTTGACCTTTGAGGGTCAAATTTAGCACCTTTGTTTTGGAGGTCACTCTTGGCTTTCATATCCAGGGGAGCCCTGGTATTTGCAAAGCTGGACAAACCCCACTTTCCTGGCATTTGGAATAGTGCTTGGGGAGGAGTAAGGTTGCTGCATTTGGGGGTGCCCTGCCTCCAGAAGGGCTGGGGTCTTCTGCTGTGAGATGGACTCACTCCCACTCCCTCTCATTTAGGGGAGGAGCCGGTGTCGGGGACCCCTGTCTGTGCACGCGGCCCAGCAGCCCCAGTGCTGATTCTGTGGGTGGTGGTCTCTTTCCAGAACATATCCCCGGCCTCATGAGTACCTGTCCCCATCGGATCTGCCCAAGAGCTGGGACTGGCGCAACGTGGATGGGGTCAACTATGCCAGTGTCACCAGGAACCAACACATCCCTCAGTACTGCGGCTCCTGCTGGGCCCACGGCAGCACCAGTGCCATGGCGGGTAGGTGGGGGACCCGCTGCCCCCTTGACTGGGCCAGGAAGGCCTGTCCAGGCTGCTTCCTTGTCAGCACAGGAGGGCCGAAGCACAAGAGCCTGTGATTCCGTGCCAGAGCTCAGCCTGGGATGGGGAGGTGTGTGACCCTCAGACCTGGGGGAGCTGACCTGTGCCGCGTGTTGCCCCAGACCATCAAGGCAGGGCGAAGTGGCATAAGCTGGGTCGTGTCTCCACTATGCAGGGTAGGCCCCTGGGGCCCGTCGGTGGCAGGCAACACTAGGGCTGGAGCCCAGTGGCTCCCGGGTTCCTCTCCCAAAGTTTGTGAACCCGGCCATTTGGGATCAAACCAGAAATGCGAACTCCCCGAACTCCCTGCCAGTGTTTGGGATGGAAGTGAAACTGCCTTGCAGCCGCAGTTAATATTTGAGGTGAACGCCTGTCTTGCCCTGGGAGCGTTAAATAAGGTTGGCCCCTTCCCTCGTCTGGGCCTTAGCTGTCTGACCAGTGAGGAAGGAGAGGCAGCTGAGGCCCGTACCACTTGGAAGGCTGCGGGGCCTGGCCTTGGGAGAGAAGGGAGAAGGACAGACTTCACACCAGTGGAGCCTTCCTTCAGCCCCAGGCCCACCTGGCAGCCTGCGGGAGGGGCTCGGGCTTCTCCAGTGGCAGCCCTGAGTTCCAGGAACCTGCAGTCACACTGGAAGTCCCTTGGAGAAGGGACTCCCACTGGGAAGCTGGCCCCTGAGGGCTGGGGGCACCGTCTCCTCCCTCGCTGGGCACGCCTGCTGCAGGAGGGGTATCTGGGGGGTTCTCCCTGGTGGCCTTGCCCCATCTCCTTTTGACGACAGATGAGGAGACTCCTGAGGGTTGGAGTATAAGGGGGCAGGTCGGCTGAAGCCCCATTTGAAGGTACAGGAGCCCTCAAGGGAGCTGGAGATGGACAGGGCCAGAAGCTGAACGACTGGGAGAGATGGATGTGGGCAGCCTTAAGGCAGAGAGTCAGAGCAAAGGCCGGGCAGGCTGGCAGGCGGGAATGGCGCTCTGGTTGAGGAAGTGAAAGAGGGCCTTTGTGGCAGAGCCTAAGTGTGGGGGAGGGGACAGGGGAGAGCTGAAAAGGTCACAAGGGGCCCTGCCCCCAGGGAAGCCTCAGGAACTTAGAGAGGGAGTCATGTGCCAAGATTTGTGTTTGTAAGACTACAGGACTGGGAGGGGATGGCTAGAGGTGGTCACTTTTCAGATGGGTCAACCTGCCACAATTCTGGAGGGGAATTTCTATCCTGCGCAGAGAGACTGCGTCTCTCTTTCTCCTCAACCCTCTAACATTTTCCCCAGTAGCAGGGCCCTTCTTCCTCTTTCACTGAGAAAATATGTGTAGAAGCCCCCAGAAGGGGATTTCCACGGGCCCTGGCCCAGCTGCCACCTAACTCAGCTGATCCCCGCCTGTCCCCAGGCACCCAGCACCTGAGCCCCTTGCTGAGGCCCCTCCTCCTTGGGCTTGGACTGGACCAGGACTGTGGGCAAGGGCTTGACCCCACCCCGCCTCCAGCCACCACCCCACTGCTGCGCTCCCTGAAGAGGCGTCTGCAGCCCATGCTTCCTCTTCTCCATCCTTGAACCCACTCCGGCCTGACTTCCACCCCCCACTCCACAGGCATCGTGCTTGCCAAGGTCATCAGCAAGAGGCCGCCATGCTGGCAGGTCCAGTGGTCAGCCCCCAGGCCTCTCCGTCCTGGGCTGTGCTTGCTCAATCCTCCTTGTAACGCTTTCCTTGACTTTCTGCATAACCCGATCTCCTTCCTCCTCTTCGAGGCTCCTCAGCCTCCCAGCTTCACTAGTGAAGGTCGGGTTCCCCAGGACTGAGTCCTTGGCTGCAACCAGACCCTTCACCCGAACTCCAGCTT
Organism: Rhinolophus ferrumequinum; assembly: GCF_004115265.2. Lineage (NCBI taxonomy): Eukaryota > Metazoa > Chordata > Mammalia > Chiroptera > Rhinolophidae > Rhinolophus > Rhinolophus ferrumequinum. The sequence continues at coordinate 3,344,088 of NC_046306.1, forward strand.
GAGACCCAGCTGCCCCCTCTCCCTCTCGCTTGGACACCGGACTCCTCGAACCTCATATGCTCAGATCTCAACAATTCCTCCTTCCCACCACCACCCTCACCCCTGTCAACGTAAAAATATCCAAACCTGGGGAGAATTTTTCTATGAGTTTATTTGAGCCCAAACTGACAACAATTGCCGGGGAGCAAGATCCCAAATGCTGTTTTATGCATTGGGAATGAAGGAGGGGAACGCGAGAAGAGTGCCTGCGGGTAGAGGAAGGGAGGCGGGGATTGTGGACAGTTAACAAGGTCTTCTGCTCTCTTGAAGGTCCGAAAAGAGGCATGTCAAAGGTGTGTTCACCTAGATGTACAAGGGCAGGCCTGGCTTAAGGCAAAGATAAACCTTCCACTGAAAAATTATATGGCTGGGGATGTCAACGCATCATGACCTGCCCCAATAGGGATTCATGGTCAGATTATCCTGTGAGGTGACTTTCCATAGAACCCACACCTCCAAACCTGGTCCTGCTCCGATCGTCCTCGGCTCACTCAATGAAAACATCACCCATCCAGTCTCTCAGGCAAAAGAGCCTGGAGTCTCGCCTGACTGCTCCACTTCATGCCCCTGGTACAATCTGGTGACAAAATCTTGTCGGTTCTGCCTTCAAACTATCTTACAAACTCCTCTGCTTCTTACCACCTGCACTGCTCCACCCAGCCTGAACCCCACGTAAGCTGCCCTCCCTGCCCTCCGGTCACAAACAGCTAGACCAAGCCTGTTCAAACCCAGGTCTGCTTGAAACCCTCGAAGATATCACGCAGATAAGACACAAAATTCTTCCTTGACCTCCAAGCGTCCGTGTAAGCTGCTCCCTGTCCCATTTCTGGACCCAGTGTGCATGCCGTGGTCTGGGTCACGAGAGGGCCCTTGTCACGCCAGCCCCTGCTCTCCCAGACCTACCTCCCATGGGTGCCACCCCAGCCAGGGGCTCAGCCACCCTCTGTACCCACTCGGAATTCTCTTCCCATTTTCCTCAAAGCACTATACTCTGGCATTTGTTTATTGTCCCGTCTACCCCACCACATGGCCTTCATGTGGCAAGAAGCTTCTGTCTGTCTGGAGGTGGGCCAGGGGCTGCAGGAAGGGAGGCAGGGTGGCCCGGAGAGGGCCACCTGCACGCCGTAATCAGCGGCAGCACGGGTGAGGCTGCTGTGATTTCTGCCGTGGGGGCAGGAGCATGAGCTCACACCTGGCCGGGTATGAGGTTGCGAAATCACCTTGAGACAGTGGAAAGTGAGCTGGTGGGAGCTGGGGTAGAACTGGCTGCAGGGCTGGCGATAGCAGGTCAGTGGGCCACAGATGGGTGCAGTGGCTGCCTGCAGCTGTCCCTGGCTGCCCATGGTGAGACGTGGACCCGGCCCATGGGCAATGACAGTGTCACCCTGACCAGCCCTTGGCTGGCTGCTTGGAGCCCTCCCTCTGTGACCCCCTAGGCCACATGGGCTGAGTCTCTGCCAGCCTCCCCCCGGGGCCTTGTTGGCCCTCTGGCTCACTGCCTGGTGGCCTGGGCTGCATTGCCTCACGCAGTGCCCTCCGGTGTCTGTTCCTGCCTCTTTTAGCTCTGCAGCCGGCACTTCTGGGGCATCCACAGCCCCACAGGACAGGCCTGGCCCTGCCCGCATGGCACTTCCAGTCGGGTGGTTTGGGCAGACACATCAGTGCCTGGGAAGGGCCAGGGGAGGCCTCCAGGAGGTCTGTGGACAGTGCCCTTCAGAGAGGGGCACGCAGCCGCTGTAGCGGCCCGCAGAACAGGGTGGGTGCTGACCTTCCTGGGCACTGCCTTGCAGATCGGATCAACATCAAAAGGAAGGGGGCGTGGCCCTCCACCCTGCTGTCCGTGCAGAACGTCATCGACTGCGGTGAGGCTGGCTCCTGTGAGGGGGGCAACGACCTGGAGGTGTGGGAGTACGCCCACAGTCACGGCATCCCGGACGAGACCTGCAACAACTACCAGGCCAAGGACCAAAGTAGGAACCCCCACTCCCCTGCCCAGGGGAAGTGCTGCCTGAGCCCAGGCCAACCCATGCTTCTCACACTGTCGGGCGCTGGGGGAAAGCTTGAACCCAGTGGGTCTGGGGGAGCAGGAAGCTGGAGCCCATAGTCCTTGTTGAGAATAACAAGAAGGCCTGGGGAGGGGTGTCTCCAGCCCTGTGTCCCTGTGGCCGGGCCTGGCCGTGGCTCTGGGTTCTGACGTGTTGGCATCTTGGTGGTTCCATGGGCCTTTTAGGAGAGGCGCAGGTGGCCCTCATCCAGGGGAGAGTAAGCTTTTCAGGAGCCGGGTGGGGAGAGCAGGCAGGCCCAGCTGGAAGAACGTCCCAATGGCCTGGTTCCCGCCCCACGACCCCAGGCGCATGCATTCAGGTGGATCTGGGGCCGAGGGGCCATTGCATGGACCAGCAGACCAAGCTGGCCTGAAATCTGTGGAGTTGGCACATTCCTTTCAGGCTGCTCCCTTTGGAAGCGAAAGGAAAGAAAATGTCCAAAGCCCAAGCCCATCATTGGCAGTTTCAAGTCACCTGCCTCTGTCAGAGTTCCCTCCTAGCTGGAGCAGAGTGCTGGGACGAATTCAAAAGGCTGTTTGAGATGAGAGGGGGTGAGGGCAGGGGGACGCCCAGGTGCTTGTCCACCCCCTCCATCTATAGAAGGGTCAGCCCAGCCCCCTGTGCCCTCACAGCACATTCTAGGAACCATCCCACGCCCACAGGGCTCTCAACTTGCCACCTGGGCCATATTGCCTAGCCAGAAAGAATTCCCCCAGACTGGTTGGGTGAGTCTTGTTGCAGTGGTAAACGCAGCAGGGGTCAGAGAAGCCGGAGAGGGACAGATGGGAGGTGGGGGGTTGTGAGTGCCAGGAACCAGGAATCAGGTGGTCCCTGCGGCCACGTCCTGCTCAGCTCAGCCCTGAACTGGTGTCGTCCAGCCTAGGCCAGGCCTCTCTAACCCCCCTAGCGTGACAGGGCCAGATGGAGCCCATCGGGAACTTCACTGTTTGCAGTAAATAGTCTGGTCCTTGGATTAGCAAATGTGGCCCCAGATCCAGCACTTTCCAGTTGTACTGAGCACTGGGCATTTGGTGGCCAAGGGACACATCCAAGCAACAATTTAATCCTCCAGGAGTTTATAGTCCTGGGGAGGAATCTGGATAAGAAGCTGTGACAGTAACAGGGCAGGTGGAATTGGTGAAAAGACCGGTCGCGGGCCTGGGGAAGGCAGGCGATGGATGGTGTGGAGTCTCACAGAGCTAAGGACTAAAACTTTGTTTTGTTTTAGCCTAATTCTTGATACCATCTCAAAACAAAATAATTAGAAAATGCAATTTTTTTCCCCCAAAATGATTGGCCCAGTCACTAGCCAGCAATAGAATCATAAGAGCTTATAATTGAGTTACACTCTGTTTTTAGCTCTAAGAGGACTGTGGAAGGGCCCCTCTCCAGGCCTTTAAAGGAAAAGAAAAAAAAGGCTATCTTGAGGGCCTACTGTGCGCTAATCAACGTGTCTTTCCTTTTCGCCAAGGCCTGGGAGAGGGCTTTTCATAACTCCTTTGCAGCTGAAAGAACGGCGTGATTAAGCAGCACCTGGTGCCACATGATGTCCGTGATTAGCTAAATGAGACAGGAGGAGACTGGGTCTGGGGCGCTTGCGTTCGCGGGGTAACGAGGGGGTGGTCTCACGCTGCCTTTCCATGCCACCCCCCAGAGTGTGACAAGTTTAACCAATGTGGAACGTGCACGGAATTCAAAGAGTGCAGCCCCATCCAGAACTACACCCTCTGGAAGGTTGGCGACTATGGCTCCCTGTCCGGGCGGGAGAAGATGATGGCTGAGATCTACGCCAACGGCCCCATCAGGTGAGGGGCCCTGGCCGTGGCTGTGTGGGCCGTGGTCTCCACCCTCTTCCTCCTGGCCCACTGCCTCTAGGCCGGAGACAGCTGCACAGGAGTTTTCTCTGAAGTAAAGCAGAGCTGGCCAGGGGGCCCTCACGGCGCTTGAGTGACAGACACACGTGGAAAGGTCCCTGGGTTGCAGCAGTGCCGTGGGGCTGTGGGGACCGGTCACCAAGTGAGGGATGACGGCGGTCACCTGATGTGCCTTGTGACTTGAGTTTACACCCATTTCCATCCAAGTGCTGATTCTTGAACCGCTTGCTCCCAGCTGCGGCATAATGGCGACAGAGAAGATGGTGGCCTACAGCGGCGGCATCTACGCCGAGTACCAGGAGAAGGCCTACATCAACCATATCGTGTCCGTGGCTGGCTGGGGTGTCAGCGATGGGACCGAGTACTGGATCGTCCGGAATTCATGGGGCGAGCCATGGGTAAGACGTTCCCACTGACACTGCTGTCATCGGTGGCTCTGTTGGCTGTGGAGCCAGGACCTGCGGCCCGGGAGCACGACTGACCTTTGGGGGCCGGTACTTGTGCTGTCGGGCCGTCCTGTGCATCGTCGTGTTTAGCAGTACCCCTGGCCCCACCCACTAGATGCCAGTAGCTCCTTCTCCCTGTCCCCCCCCCCCGCCCCGTGATGAAATATGTCTCCAGACATTGCCACATGTCTCCTGGGGAAATCCTCCCCGGGGGGGGGAAGCACCACCTTAGAAGTTTCGGTTTAGTTTATTCCTTTACAACCATCTCATTCTTTTTCTTGTCCGTTTCAGCTCCTAAGCAATACTGTGTATTTTTTTAAAAATACTTTTCAGTTGGGTCAAAAATACAGGGAAGGTATACTGCCTGCTAGAATTATAATTTCTAAGACCTAGTATGAACCATGGAAGTGGACAGAGACATTCCATTATTATGAAACGGGGGGAAGTGATTAATGTAGAAGTGATGAAATGTCAATTTTTTAAAAATCAGATGACTACAAATACAGATATGAACGGGAAGTGAAGTCATCTGGTCCAGAGTTACATTTTAGTTACATTAACTAGCTTTTGGCAGGCAGGGCTGTGTACCCCTCGTGTTACATATTAACCAAGTTAAATATTTCCCAGAAGGTATTTCCAAGCAGGGGTCCCAGAATGGGGAAGGAGCAACTGAGCAGGTGGTTTGGGGCTGAGGTGAGGCGGAGAGGGGGCCGGTCTGTGTGTGGGTGGGGGGGGGCAGGAGACTGCTGGCTGAGAGCTGACACACCCCCACTTCTCACAGGGCGAGCGAGGCTGGATGAGGATAGTGACCAGCACCTATAAGGACGGAAAGGGTGCCGATTACAACCTCGCTATCGAGGAGAACTGCACATTTGGGGACCCCATCGTTTAAGGCGATTGTCTCTGGAACAGCAGTTTAAGAAATGTTGCCGCGAACCACGACCAGAAGGGACCCTGTCCCGTGGGCACTGGGTTGGTACTGCCAGGGTTTGAAGGAGCTGGGGGCAGAGAGTGAAACCAAATTGACATCCGGGCACTGGCACCTCAGTGGGGCGCCTGTCAATATACCAACAAAGGGGGTCCTGGCTGAGTGTTGCTGAGAGTCTAATGTGGGACGATGTGGACACCGGCGCAGGACGGCTCCCCTGCCCGGTGATGCAGCAGACCACCTGCCTGTCAGAGAAGTGGCCTGCGAGGACATTAAATCCTGTGACCCCCAATGTCTTCAGCTGATGGTTTGGTATTTTCTATCTGGCAACTGCGGTCGACAATGTGGCATTTATCACCAGTGCTTATGTCACCCTGGAATCAATGGGGGGTGGAGGGGGAAATGGCGGTTTCAGATCGCCCCAGTGATGAATAAAACACACGACTTCACATGACAACTGAGCCTGAGTGTGCCTCATTTATACATGAGAACACCTTTCTACACCTTTCAGCCCAGTGGAAAGGCTTTTATTTGTTCTTGGAAAATTAAAACAATTACAGTAAAATATCAACTAATCAGGTTCTTGTGAGAAAACTAAGTCAGCTTTGAAAGTAGTTCATTTAAGTGTCTCTGTTTCTGACTCCCTACCACCCTTGGAGCTGACAGGTGGCTCCATCCGGAGAAGTGACGTGAACCTGGACCCCACATTGGGGGAAGAATACTGTAATCAGGACTTACAAGAAGGACAGAGGACTGTTCGTAGTAGCAGTTTTTCACTTATACTGCTAACATTTTCCTTTTTAAAAATGTTACCTCCTCCCCCCAGAATGCATTTCCAAGATGCTGACTGAGCCTCTTCAAACAAGTTTCTGGAATGTTCTGCTTCAGCTCTGGAGGATGCTCTAAGTTAGTTCACCAGGATGAAGTTAGACTTGCAGTGAGCTTTAACAAACAGAAGGAAAAGCCAGAGATTAGAAGCAGGAGGTAAAAAAATGACATTTAAAATTGTAGCAAAGGGACAGTCATGTCAACCCTACCTACAAATTCTGTCACAGGGTCATGTTCGCCTTCTGTTTTAATGGTGCCGGCGATGCTGTCGTTTTCCAAGATGGGGAGGAAAAGCTGCACAAAGTCCGAGGTGTACGGAGGAGCTATGACATCCAGGACCTGTGGGGACAGACAGCAGGTTACTGTCCCCGCTCAGGCCGAGAGCAAGATGACGGAATGGCAGGCAGTTTGGAGAAAACCCCACTCCCCTCCCTGCTTCTTGCTTCCTGCTGACAATAGCAATCTCCATCATAAGGCACCGGGAAGCAATGGAGGTAAAACACGTAAGACAGTCCCTGCAGGTAGGAGGTGCCCAGTAAACCCATCTATGTCACGGTCATCGGCACAGTTATCAGAAAGCACAGTTCTCAGAGTCAGGGTACAAAACGAACTAAATTAAGCCAAAAAGAGCACTGCTAGGGTAAACAGTATGAAACACGAAACAAATGGTGTGTTGCTGACCTCGGTTACAAAATAGCGAATGAGTGAAATGTCAGTGTCCAGCTTCTCCAGACACTTTCGGATGTAACTGACAACAGGAAGTACATAACCTCGACTCAGCAGGTGAACCATTCTGTCCAACAGGGTCTTCTTCAACTCGAGCTGCAAGAGTGGGGGCAGAGGGCTGTCAGGAGGGGCCCCCGAAGCAGCACACGACCCGCGGGACGCCGCTCACCTGCTCCATCACGTCCAGCTGGGAGTGCTCAGTCTCAAAAAGCTTAACCAGCAGCTGAAGGACCTGCGGGTGCAGGAGCTGGTGGCAGGTGCTGATCTACAAACAGGCAAAGGGAGCCTTGCTGAGCGAGCCTTGTGCTCGGGTCTCTGGGCTCACCGTCAGCACGCAGGGACCACTCTGTGACCACAGCCACCAAAGACAGCTGCTTGCTAACAATGGCGGTCCTTAACATCATCCCAGAGCCGGTCAGCTTCTGTGCCATTCCCCAGCCTTTCAGGGACACTTGATAAAACAGAAATCTACAGCGTCAGTGCAACTAGTTCTTTCAAAGGAACACCCTCCTTTAGTACAGAAATAACTAGCTTTACACAGTGTCTTCTGAGCTCACTGAACAGAAGTGCTGGCAACACAGGCCTAACAGGACAAGGCACAGACAGAGCAGCGGGTCCCCGAACGTCTCAGTCCGCGGGCTCTGGTTACCATGTGATGGGCTGCAGTGGGAACTGAACTCTCGTTTATACCAGTCAGCCTGTGGGAAACGGGTTTTGTTCTACGGCGTCTGCCTCACAGTGGCAGAACCTACTGACAGCGTTCAGTGGGGGCTCCGTGTGCGCTGTACGTGGCCCTGCGGCCCCCTACCTCGTCCAGCAGCGCCAGGTGGACTGGTGTGTGGTCAGTCTGCAGCTGGAAGTACCTCGGTTCCGACACGGTCCAGTCCACCCACTTCAGCACACCCATTGCTACCACGGGGAACCTACAGGCAAACGAGGCAGGACGCTTCCTTTACACAAAGTGTGTCAAGAGACAAACACAACTAAGCGGGGTTTAAAAGACAATGAATTCACTCCTCTTTGCGCTCCCTGGGAGCTGCGTGTTAGTGACGATGGTGTGAGGAGGCTGGCGCCGTCAGTGCCGTTGGGACCCCAGTGGGCGAGCGCTCGGCTCACTGCACACTTTCCTGGTTGGCACGGAGAAGCTCCTGGGTGCACAGTGCCCCGGGAGCCAGGTGGGCTGGCCTGAAATTTCCTCTTCCCTCGCAAACCCTTTCCTGTCCCTAGTACGAATCAACAGGGCAGAGACACAGAGACCCACGAGGACAGCCTACTGGGAAGCTTTCCTCGTGAACTCTTATTTACAGAATTGCAGATCACTTCTGTGTAAGCAATACGTTGTTGGTCTAACTTTTACTGTAAATAGACCCTTTGCTTCAAGTCAATGTTTATAACCCTGGTTGGTCTTCCTTTCTGTTAGTCAAATTTGTGAACAGACCTCTGCCAAGTAACACCTGAAAATTACCCACGCTGCTAAAACCACTTAAGTCCTCCATATATGTTCAAAGAAGGAAAAGTAAATCAAATGAATGTCTTTCTGAAGTTTTTTTGAGCTTTCAGTATGGAGACTCGAGCTACCCTCCCGAAGGCGAGTTTCCGAAGTGAGTGCCTGTGCCTACCTGATACACTGATACAGAGTGCTCAGCTCTGCCACCAGCTCGGAGGCCCCTTTGTTCTCGTTGCAACACAAATTGTGAACAGTTTCAACAGCTTTCGATGTTGACTTCAGCTCGTCTTTATTGATGCTCGCTCGTTTGTTCTGAAAACACAAGTGGCCGAGTCCGACGGAGCTCCTGGCCTTGTGGGGTGACAGGTAGTGGCCACTTCTCTGCAAACCACCCCCATCGCTGAAGTCAGGAGTCAGCTGCCTGTGAAAGCCCCACTCGCACGGCACACGGAAACTGACAACCACGGAGACTAGCAGTGTCCCGTGTCACAAACTTCAAGTTACAGCCTGAGTGACGAGTGGAGGTGCTGTGCACATTTTCTTGAGACATTTAGCACTTTGACGATTTTATGGATAAACACTAAACGAGACATTTTCGACACTAGATGGGCTCATGATTTCTTGCAGCCCAATTCCCAAATAATACCAGAGGGGGTGGTTATTCGTCTCCCCGCCAGCCTGGCCCCTCGGACGACAGTACCTTCTTCCACGTCTCCACCACACTCGCTGCGTATGCCAAGATGTGGATGTACTTGTGCTTGTGGTCCTGGTTGATCCTGGCCCCCGGTTTAAAGAGCGACTGCATGAACAGGTCCAGGAAGGCTGGCACCCGGATCTGAGGGGAAACACAGAAGGCTGAAAAGGAAGGCGGAAGGGAAACGGCGGGTGAGTCCACACCCTGCCGCATGCGTGCTTGCAGCCACCCCAGCGCGTGCTGCAGGCCCATTGTGTGACGGTGAAGGACCAGCAAAAGGACAGAAACACTTCACCAGGAACATGCACTCACTGACTTCAGAAAAGTAAGGCAAACAGACTTTCCAAACTAACCCTTCCAGCTCACATGGGGGGTGTGCCACCTTATGATTCCATTGAAAAGCAACTTACGAGTTCAACAGGAGGCGGGTCCATGCTTGTAAACATCTTGAACAGGACTGTGATGTCGGCCGGGTTCAGAGCTCCCTTGGACAACATGGCCCCCAAGGCCTGACAAGCCCGGGGGTAGGAGGCAGCTGTGCCCAACGCCAGTGTGATCTGACTGGCATCGTGGCCTCTTGATGGAAACAAAACCACATACCCGATCATTAACAAGGTGGGCACAGGGTTGGTAACGCTTCCCTCCCCCTTCCCTTCCTGCCTGCCTTCTTTCCTTTTCCCACGTTTCATGCTTGGAATTATTGGGATCCCCTTATTTTGTCGTATTTCTGTCATTTGCTGGTACACTGACTGACCCAGGAAAACAACATTTGGAGCTAACTGGGAAAGACGGATTCAAATACAGCTCGCAGCCTTTCTGAAAGGAAACACACTTTTTAAATGCCTTACTAAGACTCCATTAGTAGAAACTAAAGACAACACGAGCTAGTTGTGTGCTAAGCTACGGCCTATAATACCACGAGGAGTCTACGGAATAACGACTTCAGGGCATTTGTTCTTGATGAACGCCAGTGTGTGCAGGCACGGACTCCTGACTCCAGGGAGCTGAATAGCCATCGGCACCTAACAAACGCTCGTTAGTGCTCTAGAAAGCACGCTCTCCGCAGGAACTGAGCCGCCCGGACTGCTCCAGCCCTGCTGGCCAGCAGGCAGTCTACCCGTGTGCCGAAACGACAGGACGCAGTGGAAGAAGGGCGAGTGGGGTGAGGTGGGAGCCTAGTGGGGGGCGAGCAGACCCTGCTGTCACCTTTCCTGCGCAAAGCGCTGGACCTCCTGAGCGATCCTGCGGACAGCCGAGCCCCCCTGTTCTTCCTGCGCCAGCACGGACATCATGGCCTGAGCAAACAGGTATGTGTGCTCCCCGTGGCACACCATTTTCTGGAAAATCGCAGAGAGAGAGTTTGGGGAGTCACGACTGCAGCAATGGCAAACGCAGAGAAAAGAGTCAGATGGGGACAGTTGTCCTGCACGAAGGTGTTATCCTGGGAGGAGCCTTCTGACCCGGACATTCTCTAAAGGAAAGGGGCATTTCATGTTTGAAAATGCTTGACCCAAAACAGCCTCCTTCAAAGAACTTACAGCAAACTCAGGGAGATTTTTTTCAAGGTTTTCTTCTCCTCCATCCAAAATTGTCGCTAGCGAGGTACGGAGTACTCTAGAGAACACTTCCAACTGCTGACAAGCTGTGGACACACTGGTTATTTCCCCTTGGTACCCCGCGTCAGAAATAAGCTACGGTACAAAAATAAGAGGCCAAACAAAGTGTCAACAAGAAGTGACCACACGTTTCATAGAAAGTTGGCTTGCTGTCTGTCTGTGGTGAGACGGGCAAGCACTGGTCTCAAACCCTTCCCCTGACCCCTGCTGCGCCTCGAGCGAGGTTTGTGGCCCAGGCTAACCACCCCAGCTGGTGTCTCCGTGTATAAGATGAAGGATACACACCAAATACTTTTAAATGTTCCTTTCAGGACACCATGGACTCAAGCAATATATTCCTGCCAAATCTCAACACACCGTCCACACTGATCCAAATACAGACACAAATTCTGTGCTTTTCTTTCTCAATGTAAGACTTACTAAAGTGAAACGATGAAGGCCTTTACCAAAACAACACATAGGATCTTTCAAAGAAAAACGATTACCCACCAACCAACCCAACATAAGCCTTGCTCACCAACACTTTTACCTCTCCTCTAACTCCAGTACTCTTCCTACCTTAACAGTGAAGTTAAGCATCAAACAGTCTGGATGGGCTTCCGCCAGTTTGTAAAAAAGATCTCTCCATGTGGTGTGTGCAATCATTTGTTCAAGCCACGCTGGGGTCTGCCAACAAACAAACAAACAGCAAGGGGCCCAGCTTTGGCTTCAGTGACACTTACGCTGTATAAACAAGCACAGGACCTTCCAGCTGGAAGAGCACAGGCCCAGCGAGCATCCAGATCTGGCCCTGCAGTCCCAGGGTGGTGATGCCCCATGAGCGGCTAACTGGCAGCACTGGGCCCTGGACGCCCAGTCAGAGCTTCTGGAAGACCCAGCGCCACACAAGAACACCGACAGGGCCTCCTGGAGACACCGAGAGCCTAGTGGAAGCGTGTGAACAGTGGAGCTGCATCACGTGCACAAAGTGAACTCACGCTCAATCAGCCGTGTGCCCTGGGCATATGAGAAAAGGCCAATTTAAATATTAGGTTGGTGCAAGAGTAACTGCGGTTTAAAAGATTAAAAACTGTAAAAACCGCAATTACTTTTGCACCAATCTAATAGCACAGGTGGTTCTGTGCATCACCACCTGAAGTGGCCCCTTAGCTCTTGGACTGTATGGCTGACGGGCCCTGGGCTGCACCCTGAATCCACCATCACAGTGTGCCAAGGCCAGGCTCCCCAGGGGCTGCTCCCACCACTGATGGAGGCTGGCTGGGCTCTAAGCCAGACCTGTTCCTAGGAGACGTGGGCTCCAGTGACAGGTTGTTGTGGCCTGAAGACTCTGGTGACACTGCTGAAGCTTTCTGAAAACTGCACTGTCATCTGAGACTCCAACCCAAGTGTCCTTCCTTTCTTCTTGTCTTCAGGGCTCAGACCCGCATCACCGCACCCCCAGCCTCCCCCACCTTCCCTCCCAGGTGTGTCCTCTGTGATCTCCTGCACCTCTAGTCGTATCTTGGCAGCTGCTTTTAGGAGGACCCAAAGGAAAACACCACAGCACGCACAGAGCCACGCACAGGAGAATGCGGGAGGTGGGAACTGCTGCTCTTCCTCTGAGCTCAGCACCTGTGTGCACAACCCCCACGTGCAGGATCCCACGACACCTACGAGGCTGTCTGAAGGGCGCCTGACCATGGCGCAATTTCTGCCGCCCACCCTGATTCAGTCCCGTCCCCAGCTCTAACATTACTTACACAACAGGCCACACTCCAGTGTACACATGGAATGAGCAAAAGCCCCTAGGAACTGGTATTAGAAAAAGAAAAGAGATTCTTCACCTCTCCTTCTTCCGTAAAAATAGAATCTGCTTTGCGGGGGTCAAAATGTTTGATCAGTAAACTCTTCAGGTGATTTTCCACAGTTTCCTGAACCTGCACCGGTTCAACACCTGAAAGAAAAGGGCACTCTCTCAATTCACTGTATTACTTTAGGAAAAGTAGACAGGTCAGAAGTCTATGTGTGAGTCAAGTACCACAGAATCGCTGCTGACAACTGAGAATTTGGGGCCTCTTATAAAAGTTAACATTTGAGAATCACATTCAGTGGTAAGAACCAAGAAAGAGCCCAGAGCAGGACACACAAGGGTGCTTGACCTTGTCTACAGGGAAAGGTCATCTGCTAAGGACGGGGATAAATTGCCAAAATAGACAAGTAAGAAGGTGGAAAGACACACGCTTACACAGGAGAAGAGGGACACTCGTCCCTAGTCCCTGTGACAGCAGCGCTGGGACTCGTTTCCTGACAGTGTCATCAGTGATGTCGCGTGTGCCCACTTCGGGGACTTACAGTCTGGCTCGGCCTCGATCACAGTAGCTGAAAGCCATCGTCACACCCGCTCTTTAACTGTCCGTCACTGGCTGCTGGCTGTGACAGGCACACCTCTACAAAACGACACATGGAGCAGCGTACCCTGCGTAGTCCTGTACGTCTGCAGCACGGCACGGAAAACAGCTCAGTGGGCACGGCACGAGCTGCCTATCTATAAACCTCAATGATCGAACCACAGAGAAGAGTCAAGCAGACAAAGGTGCGTCAGCAGTTCAGTCCTTACGTAAGTGAAAACCCAGGAAAACAGACCCTTTCCAACTGATCAGCACTATAGTGATGCAGAGGCCTATCAAAAGGGGGAGTGATGAGCGGCCAGGACCGCCCACCCACGGAGCACCTGTCTGGATGAGCCACTCGGCCAGCAGGTTGACAGTCTGAGCCACAGCAGTGTAGTTTTCTGACAAGAGCTGGATGACGTTCTCTGGTGACCCTCCTGCCTGAAAATACCTAGAAAAGGTAACCAATCAGCTATTCCGCTACAATGAAGGTAGGGCAGCATGGGGAGGGATGGCGACGCGGAGGGGAGGTAAGAGGGAGACCGCTAGGGTATTAAGATGTTTCAAGTGCGGAGCCTTCCGCTGCACGGTCACATGCTGCTTCCTTCCACACATCATCTTCTGGGTCTCCTATTACACAGCTCGCCCCAAATGCTGCCACCCTCCTCCCAGCACAAACAGCCCCTGTCACCTACCTCTTCAGAGTGTTAAAGATGGAGGGTTCCATGATGTAGTCCCGGGTGGAGAACTTGTGTAGGCATTCCTGCTGCACCTCGGCGTCGTCTTCTCCCTCTCCATAGTCGTCCTCCTGCTGTTGGGAAACGCCGCGGGCCACGCTAGTTTCTCAGCAATACAAATGTCGTATAATCTCACCTTCAATCTGGGTAACACTGTCCCTTTCAAAAGTACTCCACATACATTATTTCACTTGGCTTTCAGGAGACTGTCAGGAAGTGGGCAGGACAAGTAATGAGTGGCTGAGAAAATGGGATCCAGAATCACACCGAGTGGGTCTGTGTCATGACTCCACTCTGCGAGCTGTGTACAGCGCTCATGTAAGTTACCTAATCTCTCTGGGGACCCATTTCCTCCTGTTAAACCCAGGTAATCATAGCAGCCACTCCCACTGGCTGTTGTCAGGATTCCATGAGCTAAGTTTTGAAGAGCCAAGCAGAAGCTGACATTTAGTAAAGAGTTCACTAGATGTCAGCTATTATTGCTGTTTCACTGTTACTACTTCCCACGTGCCATTTAATGCTTTCCAACAAAGTCGGACACGGTGTTCTCGAAGGCACAAGCCATGAGTTTCCTGTTAGAAAGTAACGACCACGGACTCGCGGCAAGTCAGCAGGCCTGGCTGGATTCTAGTCCCAGTTCTGCGTGGAAACACGTTCCTGAATCTAAGGACAAAGCAGGGCGCTGATGTGACAACTGTGGACTGAACGGCCCCAAGGTCTTCCAGCTTTGACACTGTCACCCTAAATAACCAGCAGGTGCTTTCTGAACAATGACTATGCACTGAGCACTGCGTTTGTCACCAGGGAACCTAAGAATGTATAAGAAGACATGTCTTTTTCCACCAAAGGAGTTCACAAACCAGTAGGTGAGACCAACCACCATGCACCTGACTCTAGCATAACGGGTTAAGAGCTGGCCCAGGAGTCAACAAACTACGGCCCAGGGCCACATCTAGCCCTCCTCTTGTTTTTGTAAATATTTTATTGGGACACATTATTAAAAACAGTATCTAGAGCTGCTTTCCCCCTCTAACAACAGAGTTGAATAGTTGTGACAGAGACCTGCAGAGCCTAAAACAGTCACCATGTAGCCCTTTACAGGAACGTTCACCCCCACCCCCAGTCTAGTTTAACATCCTGAAAGCAAGTGTTGTGGGAGCAATCTTCACTCTGGAGGCGGGGTCCTCTCAGGCCGTTTTTGTGCGGGGAGCCTTGGACGAGGCTGTGAAGAAAGGCCAGGCTTCACCCTGAGACCCCTCATGTCTGCATTCTGGGCCTTCTACCCTGGACCCTCTTCGCTTCTACTACATCTTCTCTGGGGCCATGCCACCTCCCTACTCGTGAACCTCTCTCTCTCCCCGTCTCCCGCCTCCCTCTTTTCCAGACTCAAGTATTCAGCAGTCTATTCTCATTTCCAATCATCTTTCACACGGATTCCACCATGAGCTTCACAGGCCACAAAGCTGATGTCTCTCTCTTACTTCAAGTGTCCTCTCTCAGAAAAGACCCCCAAGCTCTAGCATGACCATCACCTTCCAGGTGTTCACCAGGCCACTCACATCTCCTGCCACTCCCATGGGCAACCTGCAGCCAGACTGAGCCATTTGCATTTCAGTATCTCTTAGCTTCCCCGGTGGCCTGAACGTCCCAGCAGCCTTCCGACACATCTTCCGCCTTCCACAATCCACATAACAGGGCCTCAAGTGACTGGAGTTTGGGTCACACAAATTGACCTACCACTGCCTATCCAAATCCAGCTGATGCCACCCTCCTGTCACTTTTCTTGACGTTCTCTCTCTCCTCCAAGCAGTCAGATGACTGTGAAAAGAACATCTGGTCCACCCAGATGTCATCACTGAGCGTGGATGAGGGTCGTGATTCAAGTTCTCCAAACATGCGCCTCCCCAACCGCCGTGGGGTCTAGACCTGGCTCTGCCATTCCTAACTGCATAAGCTGGGCCATGTAACTGGGGTGCTCCGTTTATAACAGGAGGACATACGCCCTGGTCCTAGCACTCTGGGACTGACATTGTGAACGGGATGCTCCCAACACCAACCCACTACTAAGCTAAGTTTCTCCCATCTGGACCACTTCGGTGATCAGCGGTTTGATAAAGTAGCAATGGAGACAATGGACCTGGGGGGTTAGCAAGTGACAGCGGCTAGCACTGAGCCGGGCCCAAGTCAGGGGTCAGCGGATCACCTCCTGCCTCGACTGGGAGCCAGCACGAGCGCTTCACTGGGGAAACTGAGGCCCCACTGTGCAAACGGCGCAGGGCTCACTGCGCGGGGGGCCGCCCCTCGCCCCCACTCCCACTCATTTGCAAGTGCAGAAACCGAGGCCGGCGAGGCCGCGTGCGTGACCCCCGGCGGGCAGCGGCGAGAGGGGCGGGCCCCGCCGGCCTGGGGTGAATGGCGGCGAAGAGTGGGGCGCGCTGTGCTTAAACCACACGGTGACCGCGGGGCCGGGGCGGAGGGGACGGAGACCAACAGTCGTCGTCGGGGCCGCCCGGTGCCCCCCTCACCTGGCCGCCGTCCGCCTCGTCGCCCCACTCGGCCGCGCTCCCGAAGTAGTCCTCGTCCATGATGGCGCCCGGCGCGGCCCCCGCCATCCTGTCCCGCGAGCGAGCGCGCGAGCAAGGCGCATGCGCACGGCGGAGCGGGCGAGTGCACGCGCGGCCCCGCGACCCGGCCCTCCACGGCCGCGCGCCTCGGCCGGAGCGGGGGAGGGGCCCTGAGAAGGGGCGGGGCACAGGGGACTGCCCCTTGCTCGTTGCTCCAGGCGTCCGGGGCCCGGCGGGAGCCTGCGGGAGGCGGGGCCTGAACGAAGGGGCGGGGCTACCCCACCCACGTTGATCCTAGTGCCCAGTGGCGGGTGGAGCTGGGCGGGGTGCGGGCTGAGGGAACTTCCTGAATTGACCCAGGGGCATAGCCTGGATTTAGGTCTGTGGAATTTTAGCTGTGGTTAGAATTTTTGAACTAGACTCACGCTTGGTTTGGGTTGGGTTGGGATCCCAGATCCACCCGCTTCTTCCCTGCGACTTTCAGTCCGGAGAGCAGAAGTTTCCTTATCTGACAACTGGGCACATAGCAGAGTCAGGCAAAGTACGGAGGGCCCGTGAAAATGTTTTAATTTCTTTTGAAATCATTAGAACAATGACTATTATAACAATGAATCCAGCCTGGATTATATCAATAAGTATAACTGGTACAAAGAACAAATGCAGTGTAATATATAATTTTTAGTATTTCTTTACGGAAGAAGGGCTCACGAAGGCCAAAATGCCTAAGGCCCACAGATGTCATAATGCAGCCCTGGAAAAGACGGCCTACCTCTGGGGTTGCTGCTGAGAATAAGTGAGATGATGCTTTTAAAGCCCACAGCTCCCTTCCCAGCAAGTAGGAGGTCCAAAGTGAGAGCCTGAAGGTCACCCCAGAAAGTTTTGAGCAGAGATGTTAACACCATCTGATCTGGATGCTCTGAAAAGTGATGCCCACATCAGTACCGTGTTTCCCTGAAAATAAGACCGGCTCTTATATTAATTTTTGCTCCAAAAGACGCATTAGGGCTTGTGTTCAGGGGATGTCATCCTGAAAAATCATGCTAGGGCTTATTTTCTGGTTCGATCTTATTTTCGGGGAAACACGGTAAATTAAGAGCAATAGAGACAAGAGCTCTAGGTATTGACAACTGCGACGATATATGAAGGGCTTACTAGGCAGGCACTGTGCTTTCATTCATTCCTTCTTTCATTCATTCGACTACTGTTTATCCAGTGCCTATAAGTGCCTGGCTGTATTCTACTCCCTGAGCTCATCACTGAACAAATTGTACATGGTCCTTGCCCCGGGGGAGCCTACATCCTACTGAGGGAATGGAATGGGAAACAAATAAAATAATGACGGCGAGTGATCAGTGCTAGTATTCTGAGATAAGAGGAGAGAACGACTTTGGGTGATCAGAGACGGCTTCTCCAGGAAACTTATGTTTGATCTGAGAGTCAGAGACGGCTTCTCCAGGAAACTTATGTTTGATCTGAGAGTCATATGACAAAAGGAGTCGGAGAGCACATTTTAGGAGAGCGTAGCTGCTTGCCATGTGTCATTGGAACACGAGGGCCACTGAGACTGGCCCCTGGCAGGCGAGGGAGAAGCCCAGATGAAGTGGGCAAGGCAGGCGGGGCCAGATCTTCGTGGGGAGTTAGGTTTTTAACGGAGGGCTATTAGGAAGGATTTAGTACAACAATGTATGTAGAGCACTGAGCGTGAAGCTTGCACACAGTAGGTGCTCAGTAAGTATTAGTTATTATGATGAGGACGAAACCTTTGGGAGTTTTTTGGTTTGCTCGCTTTGAGGGAATAACAGGACCATGTCTGTGTTTTCAAAGCTGTGTCCCATAGCTGAGGCAGGAGACCTTACCGAAGGGAGCTTGGAGGTGGGAATGCGAGTTAAGAAGCCTCAGTGAGAGGTAGGGGGCGCTGAAAAGGGGCGGGGGTGGCTGCTGTGAGATTGAGATTCTGTGAGAGAACATGGCAGCCTTGGGGGAGCCAAGGAGCGGTCTGGGAAGATGCCGCTGAAACCTGCAGCCTGTGTGCCAGGGATGGCCCACTGCGGAGACAGGGCACCCAGGCAGAGAGCAGATTTCTGCAAGGGACCATAATGAGTTTGATAAGGGGTTCAGATTGGGATGCACTGAATTAGAGGTGCCGTCAGAACACCTCTTCCGAGATGTCTTGCCGGGGACTGGAGGTGTGAGTGTGCAGCTCCTGATTCAATGAATGGAGTTCCAGCTTCTATTCAGAAAATTAAAGTATTTTAAGTTAATGAGTGCCCTGCTGATGGCTTGTTTCTGGGTTCATTTTCATGTGCTTTTTGAATGTTGCAAAGAATGGATGGCTGTTAAACTCCTACTCCCACTCCTCTTGGATTTTCTTTTATTAAAGAGTGCCTGAATTGAAAGCAGGCAAAGTAATATATGTATAACTAATTGCTTGTATAGAAGCAGGGATTGTTTAACTCACCTCGCCCTCAACCAAAGGGTTACTCATTAAATGGATTAACAAACAACCCCTAATGAAAACATCACACTCGGTCTATAAATCGCAATGATTTAGAATAATTGGGCCTATACGTCTTGCTTCCTGAGATATTGTTGACCTGTCTTTTTTGAAAAGCCTCATCTAAAATGTCCAAATAGTTTGCATTACTTAAAATATGTATTTAATGTCATTTAAGGTATTTTCCTGTTTAAGAAAAATTCTGGTGGAAAATTTCCATGGAAATGAGAAGTTGGTTTCACTTAATCCCGTCAAGGAATATTGACCGATTACTTGGTGTTATGGGCTGGGATGTAGCTGTCAACCATAGACGCGGTCTGTCTAGTGCTAATGGCAGAAAAAGGAAAAGCTGTCTGTCATGACAGGGAAAGTGCAGAGGGGAGGGGGCTTGAACCCAAGCAGATGTCAAGGAATAACTTTCTAGGGAAATAATATGTAAGCTGAGACTCTAGGCTTGAACCTGGAGTATGAGGAGAAGAGGGTACAATAGAGAAAATAAAAGATGACAGTGAAAAGAAAGTGGCTGGAGTGCAGACACGGAAAGGGGGGAGAGAGAGATGCCAGAGAGATAGGCAGGAGCCAGAGGACCTAAAAACTTGCAAAGGGTTTGGACATTGTCCCCCAAGGTAATATGTAGCCTTTGAAAGCTTTAAACACAAGAGTGATGTGATTAGATCCAGGGTTTTCAGGAGATCAGTCTGGCTGCCACGGAGAAAGGGTCTGAAGGGAGCAAAGCGGAAGTTGGGCGGCCAGTTAGGATGCTATTGACAAGACATCCAAGTGGGACTTGATGGTAACAGATAAAGGCAGGCTTTAGGACGAGGCGGGCACGTTTGCAAAAGGCTTAGGAGGCCAGATATGTGGTGTTTGAAGGGTCTTCCCTGATGAGTGTGTAATAAACACGCAATATTTAAATCCTTCACTTTCTATTTATGCTTCAGCCAACCCCTCTCGTCTTCTGTCTCCTTCATGATGCTGAAAAACACCTGCCAATGCCAACCTTTTTTCCATATGCAGAGAACTTTTCTCTGTCTTCATTCTATTTGATCTCTCAACACGAGTTGACACAGATAGCTCTGACCTTCGTGAAACACTACCCTTCCTCTGTGTCCGCGGCATCACGCCTTCTTGATTTCCCCCTCCCTCCTCCGCTGTCCCTTCTCAGACTTCTTCCCCTGCTGTTCATTTACTTGTTCTCTAGATATTGTAGTTTCTCGGGACCCAGGCTTAGAGTCTTTTCTACCTCCACTCTCAACCATCCCACATCTTTAAAACCATCTATATGCTGAGAACTGTCAAGTTTGTATCTCCAACCCTTGTGCCTTCTCTGATGTCCAGGCTTGGGTATCTAAGAGACCTAACTGTCCTTGACTTCACCATTAGATTTCCCTAGGGGCATCTCAACATCTCTATGAGTACCGTAAACATGGGCCTTCTACAGGAAATGGGGCCACCGGCTCCAGTTACCAATACCAAACACTTGGAAGCCATTCTTAACTTCTGTCCCTGCCTCCCCCATCCAATCCAAAGGCACTTCCTGATTCCTAAAAGCCTACCTTCAATCTAGCCACTTCTCTCAACTCCACTGCCACCTTCTTAGTCCAGTTTCCCCTAGCTCTCACCTGGCCCACGCGGTGGCCTCTATACGACTACAGCTGTCCTTACTCTAGTACAGTCCATTCTCCAAATATCCACAAAGTTTTGCCTTTTTAAAATTTTGCTAAATCACTTTATCATAAAGAAAAACTCCCCCTAGTTTTTGCTATAATTTGTGTCCTTACGGTGCAAGTAAAATGGACAAAAGTTATGGGACTTCTAGATGCCAGGTTAGGTGCCAAGGGGGAAACAAGGTGACCAAGACGAGTATGACCCATGCCATCAAAGAGCTGAGAAATCTCCTCTCTCATATAGAGGAGCTGTGACATGCAAGTAGATCATTCAAATATGAGGGTGAAAATGACATATGCTCTGAGAGAAGAGCTGATAAAATTCTCTTGAAATTCAGAAGAGGAAGACCTTATTTCTGGCTGAGACGTTTAAGGAATGCTTCTTGGAAGGAAGAAATGGCTTTTGAGCAGATACTGAGAGGGTAGGGGGGCTTTAAGCATGTTGAGATTAGACGAAAGGACATTTTCGGGAGAAGGAACAAGAAGCAAAGATATGAGGAATAAGGAATGGTTCCGTTTGGTTGGTCCCTAGGAAAGGGAAAAGGGCAGTGGGCGATGAAGCTGGAAAGTAGTGTGAGATCCTGGAACGCCTTGAACTATGTGCTGAAAATTTTAGCCATCTGTCCTATAGGTTATAGGCAATGGAAAACTGAAGGTTTCTGAGCAGGAGAATCCCATGAACAAACTTTAATATGATGAGAATAATCCGGCAAAAATGCAAATAACGATTTAGAGTGTATACAGTTTCCATCCCTAAATTCCTTGTCTGCTTCTCCAAAGTGACTCACTTGCCATCACAAAGTTTTTTTTTCAATACTCCTTTCTTCAAGAGGTGGGGCTTAGAAGAAGAACAAACTAAACCAAATTCAACGACATGGTCTACCACAAAAAGGATTGCAGACCATGACCACGTGGAATATTAACGTCCTGTGCAGCTCCACTCTGCATGTCAGAAAGTGTGACCATCAAAAGCTCTTAACTGTATTTCCCACCATTCAAAAACTTATCCAGGTTAAGACTGCTATATCCTGGCTTCAAGTCCAATTTTGTAAGTTGGGGACTGGATGAGGTATCCACCACCAAATCAAGAAAATGTGAGCTGGAGAAAGAAGGTGCTACCATGTGATACAAAATGGCTGCCAGGGTCCCACCAATGTTACAGGGTGGGACCTGTACCATTGACCCACTGGCTCAAACTGATTGACCCAGTTTGAGTTCAGTGTCTACTCCTGGGCCAATCAAAAGTGGCCAAGGGACAGTATTACGTTCTACAAAATGGCAGTCAGGCTCCCACCATTTCTGTTGACCACGTAGAGCTGAGGAAGGAGCAGTTTCCAGGGGGAAAAGAAGAAACTGAGTAGCCACCACAAAATGAGCGCACTAAATTGCAGCACTGCCTTCCCATCCTTTTTTTCTCATTCATAAGGAGAAAACACTCACAACTTCCTGCCACCCAAACCAACCATACTGTCTCCTCTCACCTGTTATCTGAGCGGCACCTGCTCTATCTCACACGAATTCCTCCAACAGTACTTTGGTTTCCATTGCCTCCTCCTTTCCTAGAGATCTCACATTATCAACCATCCCTTCTCTCTTCTTCGTGATCATTTCCTTCCTCTCAACTGGATCCATCTGATTGACATTTGGAAATGCTCCAATATCTCCTACTTTAAACTAACTCACCAACCCAACCTTCTCCCAACCTCACACAAGTCCAGCACTTATCCTGATCTCCACCTCTGTCCCAGTTAGGTTTCTAGAAAGTCTATACTGGCTCACCTCCTCTTCAGTCCTCACTCAACTTCAATCTGGCTCTTACTCTCATCACTCACAGAAAACTCCTGCTAAGGCCACCAGTGCCTTCCACGTCACTGAGCGAGAGGTCTGTTCTTAGTCTCTTGCCTCTTTTCTGATGTCAGCGACATTTGATATTGTTCACCACTTTTTCCTTCACAAAAACACACTCTTCCCTTGAGTTGGTGACCCCACACTCCTCTGGCTCTCCTACTATTTTTATCCTACTATTTTCCTACTATTTTTCCTCCTTAGTCTCCGGTCTCTCTTGCCAACCCCTCCTCCTCCTTCTCTTGGCCATTAAATGTTAGAGATTCTTGGGACTCAGTTCTAGGCCTTCCCTCTCACTCTATATTTGCACCCACAGCCCCAGGTTCAGTGATTGTTCTGCCCTGATGACTCCTAAATGTATCTACCGTGCCCTGGTTTCTCCTCTGTGCCCCAGGCCTTTATACCCACCTCTCTACCAACAGCTTTTTTTTGTCTGTCTGAAGGCATTTCAAACACAACCTGTGCGAGTTTGACACCATGGGCTCCCTCCACCCATCCGTACTCACCCCTGCTCTTTATCTTGGTGAATGGTACCACCACTTCTGATCAAGTCAGGAATCTAAAAGCCATGCCTGAAACTTCTCTCTTTTACCCCATTTCCAATCCGTCACCTAATGCCCCTAATATTGAATCTTTCTGCTTTTCTCTGTCTTCACTGCCACCAACCTGGTCCATCATTTCTCACCTAGATTGCAGTGTTAGCATCCTAAAATGTCTTCTCTGTGTCTCCTCTTGCTCTCTTTTATCACACTGCCAGATGTGGTTTTTATGTTGTTGTTGCTTTGTTTTGTTTGTTTTAGCTATCTTACTGTCATTGTTCTACCAAAATATTTCACTAGCTTCACAAAGACCCAAATTCCACGTGGTCTGTTCCAGCTTTGTAATCCCTTCTTTCAATTCCCCAGCATGCCGTACTCTCTCCAGCCACAGGTCTTTGCATCCGTTGTTCTCTCTGTTTGGGTTATGATTCCCCTCTCTCCTTAGATTAAGTAACTTTTAATCACCCTTTGGACCTCAACTCATACACCGTTCCCCTGGGGTAGCCTTCCCGATTCCCCAGAAGAGGGCAGTTTCCCCTACTGTATTTTGTTGTAGACCAGTGGTTCTCTACCAGGGGCAATTTTGCCCACCAGGGGACATTTGGCAGTGTGGAGACATTTTTAGTGGTCACAACTGAGGGGGTATGGTGGGGTTTGATACTGGCATCTAGTAGATAAAGTCCAAGGGTCCTACAATACACAGCATAGCCCCTACAACACAAAGTTTTCCAACTCCACATGTCAATAGTGTTGAGGTTGAGACACCCTGCTGCCAACCTGTGTTCCTCTCCTTTGCAATATGTGTCTCAGTTCATTACCAGGTATTCATGGTGTGCTTCTTTGATTGGTGTCTGTCAGTTTCACAGTGAGTTTCACGAGAACTGAAACTGTGGCTCTTGTTCATGAAGGGTCCTCCATGCTTGGAACACCCATACACTAATTGACTGGTGCAGATACTAGGATAGTGGGCAGTATCTTTGTGGGGACAGAGCCCCAAAAAGCAGTTTCCAGGCTCTCAGCCTCACATAGAAAGGTGCTGGCTCAGGTAGTAAATGGCCATCGACTGTGATCAAATGGCCATCAGCTGTGGCTAGTTGGCCATCAGCTGTAACCAGTGAGCCATTGGCCACTAATATAACTGCTGTGGCTAGGCTAGCAGAAAATAGGGGGAGCTAGCAAGAAGATGGTGGCTGAGGCTGCAAGCGGCACAGTGAGGGGTGAGAATTGTGTGGCTCCTGGTTCCTGTTTCTCCAACCCAGCTGCCAGTGAGAGTATAGAGATATGACTCCCCTACTATGGCTCCATGGGTGTTCCTGTTTGGCCTCACCATGTCCTGCGTTCTTGTACGGGGAGTGGGACCAGAGAACCCGCCTGACACCCCGCACGACAATCTTTCTCTCTCTTTCTGTTAAGAGCATCTTGATTTTCCTGTGGGCAACATCTTCTTCAGCATTTCCTTTGGTCGGTGGGTGCATCTATCACAGTACCGTGGGCATATGACCCCAT
Organism: Rhinolophus ferrumequinum; assembly: GCF_004115265.2. Lineage (NCBI taxonomy): Eukaryota > Metazoa > Chordata > Mammalia > Chiroptera > Rhinolophidae > Rhinolophus > Rhinolophus ferrumequinum. Next base: position 3,368,452 of record NC_046306.1, read on the forward strand.
AGCAGACTGAGCAGACCTCTCTTGTTTTTGAAAATAAAGTTCGAAATTTTCGTAAATAAACATGGAATAAATATTGGAAAACAGCCATGCTCGTTCATTTATATCTTGTCTATGGTTGCTTCCACATACAACAGAAGAGTTGTGTAGTGGCGACAGAGACTGTATGCCCTGCAAAGCTGAAAATATTTAGCATCTGGTCATTTACGGAGAATATTTGCCAACCCCGATCTGAAGCCATAATTCATGAATTCTCACTGCTGAGATCCTTGGAACTGTTCTGGACCTTTCTAAGGCCAGCTTGTTCACTTTCCCTTCAATTCTGTCACCTTCCCAGTAATAGTCCAGTAACCCCCATCGCCTACCCCCTTTTTGGAGTTGCATCAGCCAGAGTAGGTTTCAACTGTCACCTAAAGAGCTTTAACTAACCGAGCGCACCAATGGATGCATGTTAAGTAGCTTAACATCACAGTAGGTTGAAGGGCGGTCACCCAAAAGAAACATCCGCGTCCTAATCCCCAGCTCCTATGGGTGTGACCTCATGTGGAAAAAGGGTCTTTGCAGATGCACTAAGTACGATCTCATAGTGAGATCATCCTGGATTATCTGGGTGGGCCCTAACTCCAATGACAAGTGTCCTTACAAGGGACACAGAGGAGAAGGCCATGTGAAGAATGGAGGCTGAGATTGGAGAGATGTTTCGGCAGAGACAGCCAAGGAATATCGGAGCCAGGCGAAGATGGAAGAGGCAAAACAGAGTTTCAAATATTTCTTCTGTTCCTCTGTCTTCTGGTATTCCCATCACAGGCATGTTCCACCTTTTCTAGCTGTCTCACAGTTTGTGGGTTTTCTGTTGGTTTTCCCCCCCAGTGTTTTCTTTCTCTTTGCTTTTCAGTTTTGGGAGTTTCTACTGTCATATCCCCAAGCTCAGAGGTGTTTTTTCGCAGCTGTGTCCAGTGTACAGGCATAGCTCCAACGTATTGCGGGTTTGTTCCTGAGCATTGCAACAAAGCACATCTGGCAATAAAGTGACTCGTAATCTTTTGCTGGGGGGGGGGGCCTTGCCTTCAATTTGTAAAAAACGTAACATCTGTGAAACGCAATAAAATGAGGTATGCCTGTAGTAATGAGCCCGTCCCAGGTGTTCTTCCGTTCTGTTATAGTGTGGTTAACTCCAGCATTTCTCGTCTATTCTTTCTTAGAATTTACATCTCTCTGCTTATCCTGTGTGCTCTCTCCTTTTTCCATTAAAGTCCTTGGCATATTAATCCTAATTTGTAAAAACTCCTGCTCTAGTAATCCCACCCTTCCTGCCATCTCTGAGTCTGGCCCTGATGTTTGAGCTGTCTCTCTTTTTTTTCTTTTTCTTTTTTTTTTAAAGAAATATATATATATATATGTATATATATATATATACACATATATATATACACACACATATATATATGTATATATATATATATATATTTTTTTTAACTTTTATTTATGTTACATGTGTTTTTCCAGGACCCATCAGCTCCAAGTCAAGCAGATGTCCCAATCTAGTTGTGGAGGGCGCAGGTCACAATGGCCCATGTGGGGATCAACCCAACAACCTTGTTGTAAGAGCACCACACTCTAACCAACTGAGCTAACCGGCCGCCCCTGCGCGCTCTTTACATTGTATGTTTTGCCTTTTAACTTTTTGTTGGAGGGTGGCCATGATGCACTGGGTAAAAGGAATGGCAGTGAGCACATCTTTAGTAATGTCGCCCTAAGGTGTGGGGAGGGAGACGGGCATCTGTACTGTCCTGTGACTTGGTCTCAGTCTGCTGGCGAGCCTCTGCCCTCATGGACAGTGAACTTCCTCCGAGGTTCTGTTTTTTTCCTTCCCCCTATGGTGGGACAGGATGGCTGGGCAGGGCTGGCGGTGGGTAGCTCTCTTCCTCCCTGTGGAAGGCCAGAGCCAGTGCAAGTGGTATTTCCCTTGCCCCGCGTAGGGTATGCCTGATTGAACCCTCGTAGGAAAGGCTCTTGTCAAGTAGTTTCTCCTGGGGGGGGAAGGGGTTTGTTAAGGGCACAACGCTCCTGGGTATTTAAAGATGCTTTCTTGCCTCTCCCCCTGCATGGAAGCCAGAGGAACTTTTCTTGGGTAGTCACTGTGAGGACCTGGGAAAACTCCTGGAAGCAGAACCACAAGAGCATGGGGGTTCTCCGATCACTGGGTCTCCTGGAGTTTTTAACTCAGAATTGTCTACAGTGAGCCTTCCAGCAATTCGTCAATTGAAGTTCAGGTTTTCCTGCCCGCTGCTGGTTCCTGTGGAGGTTTCTGCTTGTGGGTGTCTGCACCGCTGAGTTGTGAGTCTATCAGCCCGCGTCTCTCTAACTTGGGGGGCAGAGGTTTGCCCTGTGATCTAACAGTTGTTGATTTTTCCGTTGGTTCAGTTTTGAACTCATTGGGATGGAAGGCTCCTTCCATGCCAGACTGGAAGGCAGGAGACCCACTTTTTCCTTTAAACATTACTTTGGCACTTACAAACATTCTTTGCCTTTATACATAAATTTTAGAATCAGCTTGTATACTGCCACAGAAATCCTTCTAGGACTTTGATTGGCATCTTACTGAACTTAGAGATTGTGTTTGGTGGGATGTACATCTTCGTAATATTGAGACTTTCAATCCATGAATGCAAAATCTCTCTCCATTTCCTTAGGTCTCATTTGACGCCTTTCATCAGTGTTTGGTATTTTTCAGCATGCAGGTCTTCACATTCTGTTAGATTTTAGCCTATGTATTTCATGATTTTCAGTGTCCTTGTCAATGGTACTTGCAAAGTTTTCATTTTGTAATTGTTCATTGCCGGTGTATACAAATTGAAGCAATTGATTTGACCTTGTGCGCTGTGACCTTGCTAAATGCATTTCTTCTAGGACCTTTTGCAAGTAGAATCTTTTGCATTTTCTACATAGACAATCATGTCATCCATGAATCGAGAGTTTTATTGTTTATCATGAATTATATCGCTTTTATTTCTTGTTTTTACACTGGCTAGGACCTCCGGTATAATGAGCTGCTGGGAATGGACATCCTTGCACTGTTTTTTTTCCTCTGTATCATGAGTATGTTTAATATTACATTTTTAAAGAAGCGATACATTTACATTTTGAAAATAAACTTTTATCTGGTGCTAAAATATACTTTTTGTTTTGTTTTTGTTCATGACTTTAGGAGAAAGCCTCCAGTTTTTCACAGTTAAATATGATGTTAGTTGTCAATTTTTATTGTCCTTGGTTGGGTAGAGAAGTTCCTTCTATTCCTAGTTTGTCGAAAGTTTTTATCATACATTAATGTTGAATTTTTGTCAAATGCTCTTTTAATTCTTCTTCTTTTTTTTTTTTGCTGGTATCGAGATGTTCATATGGGTTTTCTTCTTTGCTCAATTGAATCACATTAATTGATTCTTGAATATTAACCAATTTTGCGTTCCCAGGATAATCTACTTTGTCATGATGTATATTCTCTTTACGTATTGCTGGATTCGGTTTGCTAATATTTTATTTGTAACTTTTGTATTTCTGTTCACGAGGGATAATATTCTGAAGGTCATTTTTTCTTGAAACATTTATTTCAGGTTTTGACATCGGGTAGTGGCCTCAAAAATGAGTTAGGAAGCAACGTCTTCTCTTCCATTTTCAGGAAGATTTTGTGAGGATTTGTATTATTTCTCCCTTCAATGTTTGGTGGAATTCGTCCCTGAAGCCATCTCGGCCTGGACTTTGGGTTGTTTTTTTTGTTTTTGTTTTTGTTTGTTTTCTTTTTAACTACAAACGCAATTTCTTTATTATATATGTACTAGGAATAGCTAGATCCCCTATTCCTCTTTAGTGAGCTTAGGAAGTTTATGTCTTTTGAAAAATTTGTTCATTTCACGTAATTTGTTGAATTTAAAGGTACAATGTTTAAAATATTTTTTTATCCTTTTAATAATGTCTAAGATCTATAATATGAGATCTCTCATTTTTTTCTTGTATTGGTAATCTATGTCTTCTGGTATGTGTGTGGGTTTTTTTTATTACTCAGGCTAGAGGTTTATAAATTGTATTGATCTTTCTGAGGAATCACTTTCTGATTTCATTGGTTTTCTTTATAATTTTTCTGTTCTCAATTTCATTGATTTCTGCTTTTTGTCTTTATTATCTGCTTCTTTCTGCTTACTTTGGGTTTAGGTTACTCTTCTCTTTCTCTAGTTTCTTAAGACGGTAACTTGATTTGATACCTTTCGTCTTTCCTAAGTATTTAATATTTTTCTCTAAGACTGCTTTAGCTTTATCCTACAAATTTTGATTGGTTGTGTGTTAATTTTCATGTAATTTAAAATATCTTGAATTGCCCTCGGGACTTTCCTTGACCCATGGGTTAATTAGAAGTGTGTTGTTTAATTTCCAAATGTTTGAGGATATTCCAGATATCTTTTGTTCTTGGCTTCTAGTTTAATTCCTTTGTGGACATAAAATATACTTCATACTATTCCAATTCTTTTAAATTTGTTGAGGTTTGCTTTATTTCCCAGAGTATGGTCTAGCTTAGTGAATGTACCATGTACCCTGGAAAAACTGCATTCTGCTCTTGTTGTGTGGAGAGTTCTATCAGTGTTACTCAGGTTTTCTTCATTCACAGTCCACTTCAGTTGGGTTTTCTGTATCTCGCCCCTTAAAATGTTCCTACCAATAAGGAATTAAGTGGGCCTGGATCATTTGCCCAATCCTGTGGCCACAGGAGCAAGGCCCTCTGATTGGTACCCCCTTTAGCATCACATGACTGGAGTTGAGGATAACTGTTCCCCTAAGGCATTGTGGGGGCTGGCTGGGCAAAACCAATAAATGCTCACTACTGTCCACACCTTGGCTTCTGCGTGTGTATGCACACATGTAAATGTGCATAGACACGTGTTCATAATCTCCATATGTCCAATGTTAAAAATTCCTCCATATGCATCTCCTAAATAACTCCAAAATCTGACGTCTTTTCCAAGTGAAGATAATGCAGTCACATCTGATTAAAACACAGCTTCAAGCTCGGGTTCTCTGGGCGAGATCCATGCTGCTTTTCATCATGTCTGAGTATTAATCCTCCTGCTTCGGTAGCCGATGTCTAGATGACGAATGAATGAACACACTCTACCCCTCCAAGGACACCTGCGTGCAGAAAAGCCATAAAAAAAAAATCCTCGGGGCAGCTCTTACTTCTCGTCTTCCTGGTCTCAATATGATGCTTTCACTGTAGTTGACCAATGAAATTGTGCGAGGTGGTAAGTAGGCCCAATTGATGTCCCTGGGTGAGTGAGGACCTTGAAGAAGAACTGTAAAGAACTAAAAGAAAACACTAGTGCATTTGCCAAGTCGAAAGTGCACGCCCGTGTGCTGGCACTGTGCTGGTTTCCTCCAGTGAGGAGAAATGGGAGTTTCTCCACAACTGGAGAACCAGCTGATTAAGATGCTGTGAATTCACTGGCATCTGTGTCGTTCATGTGTGCCTGCACTGTGGTTTCGGTGATGTCATAGGAATCACCAAGCAGACCCCTTCCAATTATTTGATGGTGACAACATCTACATTTTCCTTAGAGAGGTGATACTGCTTTTGGTTGCTATTTTGGAGGGAAGGAGAAGTTCTGGTGTTTTCCTCTTGGCCCTGCCTAGCATGGTGGCACTTACTCCCTTTCCCTAGCCAGCCAGTGAAAGGATTCTGCCTGCTGCTGAAGAGGTTCATCCCAACTGTTTACACCTGAACAGAAAATAGCCTTAGGATGGACTTGTCATACCTGTGATCATATTGACCATAACTCCATTTCTGTCTGGATCGTCGCAGCCCTTCCTCAGAATGGCAGATGAAGGTGACAATGATTTATAGGACCCCGACAATTAACTTGAAATAACTATCTAATAAACCGAAGACTTGAGGATGACCGGTCTCCTGGGACACAATTTCTTTGGGGGAATTTGAGGAAGAAGACTTATAATTTGCCTTGGTGCTCATATAGTCTTAATGGCTACCTGACATCTACTTTAGTCTAGACTAGAGACTGAATCAATGAAGTGACTCAGCATTAAGAATTAGATAAGAGTCCTTGACTTTCTTGTGTCTTAACTTTGTTGATTTTCTTAAGTTGTGCCTATTGACCTGGACTTGTTTATGGAAAAAAAAAAAAGGATCATCTGTCACTTTAATTCCAGAGAACCCTATAGTTAATTAACCACAGATAAAGATCTCTGCGCATCACACCATTTTGTGAAATCAAATAAACGTAGCTGCCCCGTTGCCTATTATGATAATTAGGGCCACTTTGCTTCTGGCAGGTAACAGTGGCTACCTGGACCTAGCCACCATTGGCGCCTCCCATCCCCACTGCAATTGATCAATGAGGCCCATTGCAGCCCCTACCAGCGGCATTCTAGGAGAGCAGTCAATACGTAGGAGACCATTTTAAAAGACTGACGTCTTCCTCACCAACCCACTCCCTAAGGCAAATGTAAATGTCTTTCTAGGCCTAATGGGAGACAGAGCAATGGGAGTGGGGAGGTGGGGGTCCTGGGTGAGGGACAAGCGTAGGCTATTTCCAATTTAGCATTCTTGTCTGCTGAAGTCTTTGAATGTTTTCCTCTGTCTTCTGCCAAAGTGTTTCTGGCTCTTCCACGTCATTTTGCACAGAGCAGTGTTCAACACATTAGCCAAGACAGCAAACTGCTAAAGCAGCTGTCCGTGCCCCCCGAAAGAATGCACTCAAATCAATAACTTCATTGCAATGGAAAAGCAAACCCCACCTTCCATGCGCAAGTACCCCTAAGTCCGTGCTCACAAGTAGACCCCAGTGCAGCCTCTACTCACCAGCAAATCCCTGCCCTTCCTTCACAGCGTGATTCCTTTTCCTACCCTGGTTCTACGGGTCACTCCCAGACCACATTGACTAGGGATTCTGGTTGCCATTTGAGCAAACATTTGAGGTTGGAGGGCCTGAGAGAAGAGGCTGTCTTCCCTAGAAGGGGAAGGATCTTTCCTGAGGGAGGAGAGGCATAGTGAGGACTGTGTCAGAATGATGGGGCCGGGGGGAATCGCAGCCGATTTCTGGATATTTTTATTCCCTTGCCAACTTGTCAGACTTTCTCCTCAGCCACTGCTATAACTTTCAGTTAAAAGGTGCTTTACACAGTGAGCCAGACTGTGTTAATTCCACAAGCTGTAGGCTCGGTCCCTGGTGGGTTTGGTTTGCAGGGGTCTCAGGCTTCCTTAGAACCAGTTACAGAGTCTTTGAACATAGCTATAGAAAGGCTCTGAGATTTTCTTCTTTCCTCGAGGCACGCATGTTGATATTTGGGCTACTGGTAATTTAGTTGTACGTTAGCTGACGCTGCAGAAGCCGCCTCTCCGCTTCATTGTTCTGCACTTCTCATTCCCTTCAAATTGGCCTCTGGATAATAAGGGGGAAAGGCAAGGTGCATGCATTATGTACCACCTTTTTTATTGAGACATAATTACACCATATAATTCATCTTTATAAAGTGTATAATTCAGTGGTTTTTAGTACATTCACAAGGTTGTACAACCATCACCACTGTTTAGTTCCAGAACATTTCATCACCACAAAAAAGAAACCCTGTTTCTATCAGCAGTCGCTTCCCATGTCTCCCGCCCCGTAGCCCCTGACAACTGCTAATTTACTTTCCGTCTCTATGCATTTGCCTGTTCTGGACATTTCCTATCAACGGAATCAGACGATATGTGTCCTTTGGTGACGGGCTTCTTTCACTGAGTGTCACGGTTCAGCCGTGTTGTGACATGGCATGGGGCAGTCATTTGTTCCTTTTTATGGCTAAATAATAGTCCATTATGTGGACAGACCCTGTCTTGTTTATCCGTTCACCAGCTGATGGACGTTTGTCACTTCCACTTTTGCGCCATGATGACTATGTTGACATGAACATCCGTGTAGATACTTTTGTGTGAACATGTTTTTATTTCTCTTGGGTGTATATCCAGGAGTAGAATTGCTAGGTTGTACGGGAATTCTATGTTTAACTTTTTGAGGAGTGCCCATCTGTTTTCCACAGCAGCTGCACCATTTTCCGTTCCAATGAGCAGTCTGAACGGGTTTCAGTTTCTCCCCGTCCTTGTCACCACTTGCTATTGTCCATCTGTGATTATCGCCGTATTAGTGGGTGAGAAGTGGAGAATATCACCTTTTGTGTAGAACGTAAGGAGGAGACAGGAGTGTATCCATATGTAATTGCTTATGATTTTACAGAATAGCTCGGGGACATTATATAAGGAGCCAGCAATGCTGCTTGTCCCCCGCGATGGGGTTGGGAGCTGGTGCCCACCATCCCTTGTGGGACTCGAGGAATCGAACTGACAACCTTGTGGTTGAGAGCCCACTGGCCCATGTGGGAATCGAACCAGCAGCCTTCAGAGTTAGGAGCACGGAGCTCCAAGCGCCTGACCACCGGGCCGGCCCCTGGGCCTCCAATTTTGTTCTTCAATATTGTGTTGGCTATTCTGGGTCGTTTGCCTCTCCAAATAAATTTTAGAATCGGTTTGCTGATATCTACAGAAAATTGCTGATGCTTTGATTAGGATTGCAGTCAATCTATAGATCAGTTTGGGAGGAACTGACAACCTGAGAATATTGAGTCTTCCTATTCGTGAACACGAAATACCTCTCTACTTATTTAGTTCTTTTTTGATTTCAATCATCAGTTTTGTCGTTTCCTCAAATAGGTCTTCTTTATATTTTGTCAGATTTATACCTAAGTATTTTGTTTTCGGGGTGCTAATGTAAATAGTATTGTGTGTTTTTAAATGAGATTCTACTTTTTCACTGCTGGTATACAGAAAAGTGATTTACTTTTATATTTTAAAATTGTATCCTGTAAGCTTGCTGTCATCACTTATTAGTTCTAGACGTTTTTTGCCAATTTTTTGGATTTCCTACATAGATGATCCTGTCATCTGCAAACAAAGACAATTTTATGTCTTTTGTCCCAATCTGTATACCTTTTTATTTCCTTTTCTTGTCTTATTCCGTTAACTAGAAATTCCAGTAAAATGTTGAAAAGCAGTGGTGAGAGGGAACATCCTTCCCTGTACCTGATCTTACTGGGAAAGCTGTGAGTTTCTCATCATTAAGTATGATGTGAGCTATGGTGTTTTTCTAGGTAGTCTTTATAAAGTTGAGGAAGTCCCTTTTACGCCTAGTTTGTTGAATTTTTACCATGAATGGGTGTTAGATTTTTGACAAATGCTTTTTCTCCATCTATTGATATGAATGATCATCTGATTTTTTTTTCATTATTAGCCTGTTGATGTGATGGGTCACATTAATTCATTTTCAAATGATAAACCAGCCTTCCTTGCATACCTGGGTTAAATCCCACTGAGACATGGCATATAATCTTTTTCACACATCATTGGATTTGATGTGCTAATATTTTGCTGAGGATTTTTGCCTCTATGTTCATGAGAGATGTTAGTCTGCAGTTTTCTTGTAATGATTTTGTCTGATTTTGTTATTACAGTAATGGCATGAATTTGGAAATATTTCCTCTGTTTCTACTCTCTGAAAGAGACTATAGGGAATCAGTACAAGTTCTTCCTTAAAGGTTTAGTAGAATTTACCAGTGAACCCATCTCAGGCTGTTCTTTCTAATTTGGAAAGTTGTTAATTATGATTCAATTTCTTTAAAAGATGTGGGCCCATGCTGATTGTCTATTTCTTTCTGTGTATGTGTTTGGTAGATTACATCTTTCAGGGAGTTGATCCATTTCATGAAAGTTATCAAAATTTGGGGGCATAGAGCTCATATGTTCCTTTATTATCCTTTAAATGTCCATAAGATCTGTAGTGATAGCCCCTCTTTCATTTCTCATATTAGTAATTTGTGTCACCTCCCTTTTTTTCTTGGTTAGCCTGGCTAGAGGCTTATCACTTTTACTGATTTTTTTAAAAAATAAATTTTATTGGGGAATATTGGGGAACAGTGTGTTTCTCCAGGTCCCATCAGCTCCAAGTCGTTGTCCTTCAATCTAGTTGTGGAGGGCGCAGCTCAGCTCCAAGTCCAGTCGCCATTTTCAATCTTTAGTTGCAGGGGGCGCAGCCCACCATCCCATGCGGGAATTGAACCGGCAACCTCGTTGTTGAGAGCTCGCGCTCTAACAAACTGAGCCATCCAGCCGCCCCTCCAGAAGCTCAGTGGCAGCTTGTTGCCTTCAACCTAGTTGTGGAGGGTGCAGCTCACTGGCCTATGTGGGAATCGAACCGGCAACCCTGTTGTTAAAAGCTCGCACTCTAACCAACTGAGCCATCGAGCTGCCCCCAATTTTACTGATTTTTTCAAAGAACTAGCATTGGTTTCATGATTTTCTTTAATCATGTTTCCTGTTTTCAATTTCACTGATATCTGCTCAAATTTTAATTGTTTTCTTTTTTCACTTTAATTTCCTTTTCTTTTTCTATTTTTCTAATGTGGAAGCTAAGATAGATTTTAGATCTTTCCTCTTTTCTAATATATACATTCAATGCTGTAAATTTCCCACTGAGCTCTGCTTTTGCTGCACCCCACAAATTTTGATAAGTGCGTTTTCATTTTCATGTATTTCAAAATATTTTTAAATTTCTCTTGAGATTTCCTCTTAAATCCATGTATTACTTAGAAGTGTGTTGTTTAATCTCTATGTATTTTTATGATTTTCCAATTATCCTTCTGTTCTTGATTTCTAGTTTAATTGGGTTCTGAGATAAGACATTGTGTGATATCTATTCTTTTAAATCTGTGAAGGTGTGTTTTATGGCCCAGGAGCAGTCTGTATTAGTAAATGTTCTATGTGAGATTGAGAAGAATGTGTATTCTTCTGTTCTTGGATGATGTCGTGTGTAGATGTCAATTATATCCAGTTGATTGATGGTGTTGTGAAGTTCAGCTATGTCCTTACTGATTTTCTGCCGGCTGGATCTGTCCATTTCTGATAGAGGGGTGTTGAAGTCTCCAACTAGGATAGTAGATTCATCCATTTCTCTTTGCTTTTCTATTAGCTTTTGCTTCACATAGTTTGACACTCTGTTATTAGGCACATGTACCTTAAGATTGTTATGTTTTCTTGGAGAATTGACCCCTTTATCATTATGTAATGCCCTTTGTCCCTGGTAAGTTTCCTTACTTTGAAGTCTGCTCTGTCTGAAATTAATACAAATACTCCTGCTTTTGTTTTTCGATTAATGTTAGCATGGTATTTTTTTCTCCATCCATTCACTTTTAATTATATTTAAAGTGCGCTTGTTGTAGACAACATATATCTGGGTCTTTTTTTCTATCTACTCTGACAATATCTGTTTTTTAATTGGTACATTTTGACCATTGACCTTCAAAGTGATTATTGATATAGTTTGTTTAATATTTACTTCTTACTGTTTTCTACCTGTAACCCTTGTTCTTTGTTCCTATTTTTGTCTTTCACTCTTTCTGCCTTTTGTTGATTTAATTGAGCATTTTATATAATTCAGTTTTCTCTTCTTTCTTAGCATATCAGTTGTAGTTATTTTTTTTTATTGTTTTTAGTAGACATCCTATAGTTTGCAATATACAGTTACAACTAATCCAAAGCCACTTTCAAATAACACTACATCACTTCATTTACAGTAAAATAAGAAACTATTCCTAATTTCTTCCTCCCATCCCTTGTAATACTGCTGTCACTCATTTAATTTATACATAATCATATATAAGCACATGTATATCCATTAACATACATAATTGAATAAATTGTTGCTGTGACTATTTTTTTAAAAAGTAGTATCTGTTAGCTCTATCAAGAATATGAAAAATAAGACTTTTTACCTTCACTATCCCACTTCAGTGCTCTTCCTTATGTTATGTAGATCTGAATTTCTGACCGACATTATTTTCCTTCTCTCAAAAGAGCTTCTTTTAACATTTCTTGTAAGACAGGTCTACAGGTAATAAATTCCCTCAGTTTGTGTTTGAGAAGATCTTTATTTCTCTTTCACTTTTGAAGAATAACTTTACAGGGTACAGAATTGTAGGTTGGTGGTGTTTTTCTCTCAACACTCTATTTCATTTCACTCTCTTGCTTGCATGGTTTCTGAGGAGAAGAAGTCAGATGTAATTCTTACTTTTCTTCCTCTATAGGTAACGTGTTTTTCCCTCTGACTTTTTTTCAGGATTTTTTATTCATCTTTGGTTTTCTATAGTTTGAAAATTATATACCTAGGTGTAGTTTTGTTTGTTTGCTTTTGTTTTTTGGCATTTATCCCGCTTGGTGTACTCTGAGCTTCCTGAATGTGTGATTTTGTGTCTGACATTAATTTGGGGAAATTCTCAGTTGTCATTGTTTCAAATATTTCTTCCTTTCCTTTCTCCCTTCTTCTGGTACTCCCATTACACAAATGTTACACCTTGTGTAGTTGTCCCACAGTCCTTGGACATTCTGGGTTTTTTTGTTTTTTCAGTCTTTCTTTTCTTTCTTTCTTTTTTAAAAAACTTTAAAATTTTATTTTAAGTGTGTTTTTCCAGGACCCATCAGCTCCAAGTCAAGTAGTTGTTTCAATCTAGTTGTGGAGGGCGCAGCTCACAGTGGCCCATGTGGGGATCGACCTGGCAACCTTGTTAAGAGCACGGCGCTCTAACCAAGGGAGCTAATTAGCCCTTCTTTTCATGTTTTGAGGATTCTATTGATTTATCCTCCAACTCAGAGAGTCTTTCCTTAGTCACATCCAGTCTACTAATAAGTCCATCAAAGGCATTCTTTATTTGTGTTACAGTGTTTTTTTTATTTTTAATCTCTAGCATGTCTTTTTAGTTCTTCCTTAGAATTTCCATCTCTGCTCACATTGCCCATCTGTCCTTGCATGCTGTCTACTTTATCCATTAGAGCCCTTAGTACATTTTCATAGTTGTTTTAAATTTCCAGTCTGATAATTCCAACACCACTGCCATGTCTGGTTCTGATGCTTGCTCTGTCTCTTCCCATTGTTATTTTTCCCTTTTGGCATGCCTTGCAATTTCTTCTTGATAGCCGGACATGATGTCCTGGGTAAAAGGAACTGCTGTAAATAGGCCTTTAGTTACATGGTGGTGAGGAGTGGGAGGAGGGAAAGCCTTCTACAGTCCTGTGATTGGGTCTCAGTCTTTAGTGAACGTGTGCCTCTAGGCTGTGAACATCACCAGTGCTTGTCAGTGTTTTTATCCCCCCTCAGGTAGAGCTGGATGGCTAGATGGGGCTGGAGTTAGATATTTCCCTTCCCCAGGTCAGTTAGGTTCTGATAACCCAGCAGATTAGGCTCTGGTAACCAGTTTCCCCTGGGGACAGGCCTTGTTAAGAACAGAGTGCTCTGGGGTATTTCACAATGGTTCCTTTCCCCTCTCCTTTGCTGGACACAGGAGGGGATTTCTCTCAGATGTTTAGTCTGGGAACCTGGTTGAGCTCCTGCAGGTAAATCTCACAATATTGTGGAGGCCTTTTATGACTGGGTTTTTAACTCTCAGAGTTGTCCACACTGAGCCTCCAGCAATTTGGAAATTACAATTCAGGTTTTCCGTGCCTGGGGCTGGTTCCCTCAGTTGGCTTCCTGTGTGAGTCTCTGCTCTGGTAAGTAGGGTTTGGTCTATGCCTGGCATTTCTGGGTTCTGCCTGATCAGTATGTCTTCTCTTGTCTTCTGGTAAGAACCCTTTTCTCCTATAAGGATTCTCCTTTTATTGTGGTCTGAGCCCATCCACCACCCATACTTGACCCATGTCTGGCCAGTCACACTACTCCATCCCTCTGGCCACAGTGATTGGTTCAGAAAGGGGCATGTGATCTAAGTTAGGCCAATCAGAATCCTTCCCAGGATTTTTTCCTACCATGTGATTAGGAAAGAACCACTATTATTAAGGTACTATGATATGTGTGTTTGGCTATTAGAGTACACCAAACTCACATTGGAGACAGCTTGTTGGAGAGATGGGAGAGAAAGATAGAGATACGATGACGTTATTTGAGAACCTGGATTCACCCACTGGACTTTTGAGTTACTTTAACCAATGCATTTCCTTTAAAAAAAAAAAAATAGTCTCAATTGAGTTTCTGTCACTTGCAATCAAATAATCCTTATGGATACGTGACCTTATTTTTTTGCATAAAATGCTAAGCCAGGGATCATCTATTGCTTTGTCTTCCCAGAAGAACAGTACCCTTCCCCTGCCATCCCCCACAACCCCCAATTATTCTGGGAAAGTTTTTTCTTCTGTTCCAGACTTGTGGTTGAAATAGAAGCTGTCATTTTATAGGCCCCACCTTCCCAATCACCTTTCATTGGCCCAGGAATGGCTTCTGATTCAAGCCTGGCCTATCTTCCTTTCATGAGATTTTTTCCCCCCAAAGAGCTGGAAGATGAGATAAAATCCGTTAAAGTGATATATTACTTTCTGGGATAACAGGAATATATTCATATTGTTTAACATCTAAAAGATACTCAAGGGCATACAGTAAAAATCTCTACAAGGAACTCTTGAAAATCAACAAGAAAATTATAGGAATCCTAATAGAAAAAAAAAATAAGAAAAAGCTGTGAACAAGCACTTTATAGAAGAGGAAATCTAAAAGGCCAATAAGCTTATGAAGAGATACTTAAACTTATTAGAAATCAGAGAACTACAATTTAGAACAATAATAGCTATCATTTTACACCTACTTGACAGTCAAAATTTAAAAAGCTCGTTATTGCCAAGCGTTGCCAAGATGTGGAGATATATATTCACCTTCCTGCCTGCTTGTGGCTATTCTGAAGCTTGATCTGGCACTCTTCAGTGACATTAAATCCATGCTCTACTGCCCAGAGGTCCCACTCCTGGGTGTGTGTCCAAAACAGTGACCACATGGGCCTGTAGGGGACACATAAAGGGATGTCCATCACACCATCGTTTGGGGTAGGAAGGAGGTGAAGACAACCTGGGGGTCTGTGGTAGTCATTAGGACTTCCACAAATATTCCATCTCTTTCTCTTTCCACCGTCACATGGTAGGACTGGACTTCCCTCCTATTTCAAGTCAGGTGAAACCATGTGACGTACTTTGGCCTTCAAAATGTGGGCAGAAGAGAGATGTGTGTCATTTCCAGATAGAAATCAAGAGTCAGCTCGTGCTTTGCTACATTCTTCTACAGTGGATGTGTAGCATGCATGACAAATTAGCTTTAGCTTTTAAACTAGTATAATCTGGGGAGTATTTGTTATTGCAGTGTAATCCACTCTGTCTGACTGCCATAGCAACCACATGTACCCGCTGGAAGCAATGAATGAGGCCTATACATAGCAATGTGGATAGATATTAAAACAGTGCTGGGTGGGGAAAAAAAATGAATGAGATCTGTAGCATAATACCATTCCTGTAGATTAAAAATAATGTGCCCCATACAATTTTCATATTTTCCAAGTACACGTACACACAACAGGGTGCACATCAAGCACATTGGAATTTCTGCCAATGGTGGAAATGGAAATGCAGCTAAAGCGGAATAAGCAAATCAATAAAACAAGAGGCACTTTGCACAGACCAGTGATGGTCTGGCTGGGAACTGGAGAATGTAATTAACTCAACTCTTTTCTCCTGAGATCCAAAAAGGGGAAAAAGATTGTCCCCTTGTATCTCTTCCTTGGAAGCATCCAATAATACCTGATCATTGTGTATCCTGCTAGGGGCTTTAAGTATATTCAAACAAATATACATCCTCTCACCATCACCATGCACACACAGATCCCTCTTATACAAATGGAAGCCCAGCAAAGGCTACGTTGTTTTGTTTGTTTCTTGTTTCCCAGTCCATTTTTGATGGTGAAGTTGAGAAGTCTGAGGTGCGGGACATCTTTCCATTATCTTCCCATTTTCCTAAGATATTTTATATTGAGTTTTGGTTACACATAACCAAATGAATCCCAACCAATCCATTCAAATGCCACTTAGATCATATATTACATTTCCATATACTTGGACTTGTTTCTGTACTTCCTGTTTTGTTTCAATACTCTATTGAGAATATGTTCATAACATTTAGAATATGTTACAAACATATGTTACATGTTTGTAACATGTTCTAAACATATTTCCTGTCAACAACCTTCATTTTCAGAATTTCATTTGCTATTCTTTTATATGGTGATCTATTCTTCTCAGTAACTATAACATAATTTTATCACATTAAAAAAAATCAGAGTTCTCTGAGGTTGCATTACATTTAGAGGTTAGTTTAGAGAGAATTGACATCTTTAAATATAGAGTTCTCCTAGCCGAGAACAAGGAGTGAGTTTTCATTTATTCAAATTTTCCTTTGTCGATTTCAATACATTTATAGTTTTTATCTAACGGAATTCTGCGCTTTTGTTACATTTATGCTTAGGTATAATTTTTGTTGCTGTTGTGATGGTGTCTTTTTCCAGTTATATTTTATAAGTGGTTTTTATTAGTGTATGTACTATAGACTGTGTGTTTGTTCTGCCCTTAGTCACTGGGTGAGTTTTAGGCTGGATCTATTGATTACAAGAGATAGAGACTCTCTCAAAGTACCCGGATCTAAGAGTGTGGGTATCAGGGGTGCAGGAAAATGATTGGTGGCCGGGGGTCCAGGTGTGGAGACATGGCAGCCCTCAACAGGACTTAAGATGGGAAGCCAGTGGGAACCAAGAAAGCGGTTCACTCTCCCTTGTTCCTGGGGGTCCCCTGCTCTCTCCTCATGGCCCCTCTGCTTCCCTGTGGTTCTTTCCTCACATCCTTGAGGGAAATCTGATGGCATCACTGCTCCTTTTTGTGGCCAGCCAGCTGGTTCTCTGCATTTTGGCCACATGCACTTCCCTTCTCCAGTCAACTGTAGCTAGGAGAATAGGGTCATTTGGAATTTAAAAAGTCACACACACACTCACTCACACTCACTCATATAACTCTTGGCCCTCACAGAGCCTTTTCTGTTTCCTTTCAAGGTGGAGGGGGGCAGAGCAGACAGAGCTTCCCACAGCCAATGGAGATGTCAGACATTCCCAGGGAGGATGGAGAGGGTGGTGTGAAGAGCAGAGATTCTAGAAACAAAGTGGGGTTGGGGTTCCAGTTTTGCCAGTTAACTGCCCCCGTGACCTCAAGCAAGTGATGGCTTCCTGGGCCTCAGTTTCAGCCTCTGTAAATGGTGGGATATAAAATATAGCATAGTATGAAAGACATTGTGTATGATTTAGTGTGTAATATTATATCCCATTCTATACATGCAACTAAATGATATGAAATATGTAAATATGTAGTAATCTAATATAACATTACCCTATCATAAACTATAGAATGTAGTATAGCATAATAGGTTATATGTAATTTAATATGTAATATATCACCTTATATATGTATAATTATATGAAAGATGTTATCAATATATAGCAATATAAAATATAACACAGGGCTAGCCCGGTGGCTCAAATGGTTGGAGCTCCATGCTCCTAACTCCGAAGGCTGCCGGTTCAATTCCCACATGGGCCAGTGGGCTCTCAACCACAATGTTGCCGGTAAAAAAAAATAATAATGAATAAAAATAAACAAACAAATAAAGAACTAAAATTTAAAAAAAAAATAATAAAATAAAATAAAATATAACACAATGATTATAAAAGTGAATTTATATATAATTTATATATTTGTATATATAAATTTTAGGTATTTATATTTTTGTATATAAAATGCCCAACCTGACAATATCCTAAATGTTACCAAGTTGTTGAACCAGCCTTGAAACCCCCAAACTGAAGTGAAATGCAAAAGGAAATTTGTCGGACTAGTTTGCTCTGAGGGCCTGAACAGAAACTGACTCTCAAAAACTCATTGGAATTTAAACTCTGACGACAAAGGTTTGGGTTTCAGAAGATGCTCTGAATTACACCTGGACAGCCCTTGTGTAAATGAGCTAAGCTAATCTACGTCCATATTGAAAACGCCTCACTGGAAAAAAAAAAGTAAGTGACCTATAAGTTAAATTTTTATTTGAGGTTTGAGGGTATAAAACAAATCCTTTCTTTTTTGTAGAGAAAGACATCCAAGTCTGAGCCTCAATCCAGTGAACTCGTATTGTCACAGGTACACACCAGGTACCTGCTGGTTCCTCTACTATTATTACCACTTAATAAAAGTAAAAGCCTTAATTAAGGCAAACAATAATCTACTATTACAACTTCTTTTTGTGTGTGTGTGTGCTAAAACTAGTATAAAAATATTCGCACCTCTGCAGGAAGATAATGGAAATGTTTATAGTTGTGGATGGAAGTAATTATGGAATTCTATATAGGGTACTTTCTCAACTGGTTGCACAGTGAGCTATAATTTTAGGGTTAAAGGTGTAATGCTTTGGTACTGTATACTGTCGTTTTGGATTGAACCTGTGTTACCTGCTGATTTTTCGATTTCCAGTTACTAATTGAGGAAAGGCTTCTTCTCTTTTGTAAAATGTATCCATTCGCTGTTGGATTCTTGCTCATGGAGACAAATAAGAATTATTCTAGTTATTTTAGTAACAGTAATTCTCTTTTTTGGGAAGGCAAGAAAACTTGAGGTTTTCCTTAAAACTTTCTGTATCAACAGTCTGGTTTCTCCCTCACCTTTTACCATTTTTCTTTAGAAGCCTTTGTTTCTTTGATCTATAGTTTTTTGTGGCCAATCTGTTCATGATCTAAAAAAGCTTTTGGTTTGAAGTTAAGGAAAAACAATTGTAACACCAAACTACCTGAATGAGGCTACATTGAAGGGTTCCTCAAACTTTAGGATCCCAAGGCATTAATCTTGAGAACTATCAGAAGGATTTTGTCATTGTGGACATTGTCACCAAGGGCTACTTGATAATTGAGGAAGAAAAACAAAACAGAGGGCGAAATATTGAATAACCACAAAGTTACCAAATGCAATGTGGTTTTTAATGGGTCTTCAGATGTTTGCCAAACACCATTAAATCATGAAACCCTAAAAACATAGTTTGAATGCCCTGCCTGGCCACTTATTACAGTGTCCAAGGATACTCAGTTTGCAATGGTCTATAAAATTCTAAAGCATGTGCCAGACCACCAGGGAAGACATGATGAGAAGACACAAAGGCATTCTCAGCCTTTGTTCCAGGGGCATTTGGGGAACCCCAACCCTTTGGACAGCTTCCCATTTCTCAAAGTCCTTGTTCACCAAAACCCAACTTAATGGAGACTGTTTCCTTTGAGGTACCCAGACCTTGGGGAACAGGGTCACAGTATTTTTCTTCTTTAATTATTTCTCTCCTCTTGGAAAAAGAGAGGCACCAATTCTTGTCTCTGGTTCATGGATGCTTATTTCTAGTGACTGATCTCAATTATTCCCAAACTTCAACTTCATCTTTGAAGCAGCAAAGTGTGTGTGTGTGTGTGTGTGTGTGTGTGTGTGTGTGTGTGTGTGTGAGAGAGAGAGAGAGAGAGAGAGAGAGAGAGAGAGAGAGGGAGAGAGAGAGAGAGAGAATGGTCTTGGTAGGTGGCAGTCGGGGATGTTCTATACTCATCTACCCATTCTCAAAAGAAACACATTGACGAGCTCATTAATGTCAAGAGAAAGTTGGTGGAAACGCCCTCCAATTTCTCTAGTTGGTTCATTCCGCTTAGGACCTTGTGCTGGGCCCTTTCTGGGCGCCACGTACAACGCCTTTGATTCCAGATTCTGACGCGTGAGTCTTTCATCATTTACCCTTTTCCTAACCCCACCCCCAAGTCCTACCTCCTCCCAGCCACAATCTCAACTCTTAGTTTGTATTTCTGTAGAGCCTCACTTTGGAAAGGGAGGAATCTGAGACCTGAGGCCAGACAGCCCGACACAGCAAGTCATGAAAGTCCTTAATTACAAAAACACGTTTGTGTCTGAAAGTGGGTGCTTGAGAGATGTGGAGCACACCCAGGGCCTTCCTCGGGGTCGTGCCAGTGCCCCCAGCTCCTTCCTCAGACCCTCCCTCCCTTCTCACTCATTGAGTCTCTTCGTTTCAATGTCACCTCCTCACAGAGGCCTTACCTGATCACACCTTCTGCAGTGACACCACCACCACCATGTCACGTTGCTTTAGCTAGACGTGTGACCCTCAGAATCACCTCGATTATTTACTAGGTTACCATTTTGCTGTCTCAATTCTCCCTCTAATGTGAGAGAACATTCCTGCCCTGTTGGCTTCTGTCCTTCTAGTGTCTAGCACGGCTCTTGGGGACAGTAAGTGTCCATCAGTATATGTGGAGCAGATAGAATAATCTGTGCTATGACAAAGAATGAAAGTATTTGTTTTTAAAATATAGAAAAATCACTCTCAACAGATTTATGCAAAGGAAGTACCAGGACACGTTGCAATAAAAGGACTAACCCAGACATGTACACCAATAATCCCCCAACCCCTACCCCACTGAGCCCCATGTAAACAAAATCTCGTTTTAGAAATGTGCTTTGCCTCCCAGGGCAGGAGTTCTCCATCAAGATAGGGGCCGAATTGTACTGGTCACCATAATCTGGTTTAGCACCAACAAATCTGCAATTGGGAAAGGGTCTCCTAAACAGCGTCGTATCTAACGCTGGGTAACATCACTGAGTTTATTTCCAATCTACCAAGTTTGGGCCTTTTTTTTTTTTTTTTTTTGGGAGGGGGACGCATTTTTTTCACCAAGTGTCTTGGGTCAGAGATTAAAATCGCAGGCTCTAGAGCCTCACTGTCTGGATTTGAATCCCGACTCTGCCACTTATGGCTGTGTGATTGTAAACGAAGGAAGTTGTTTGGCTTTCTACTCTTCGGTTTGCTCATCTGTAAAACAAAAATTATAATAACCCCTTGAATTATTCCTTATGAAGTGCTTCAACCAGAGCAAGCAGGTCATAGGCACTCAATAACATAGTAGCTCTTACTATCGTCATTAGTATTTTAGTTTGGCAGCCCTGTCATGGACCACTGACTGATGTGATGCCATGTAATTCCGCTTCATAATCATCTGCAATGGCCACCCATAACATTGGAAGTTTTTTTTAAAAAATTCATCTTGAAATTTGAAATTTTTTCTTTCTTTTTCCTTGTTTTTAAATTTTTGGTTAAAATAGCAAGCATATACAAATTAGATGGAGCTGTCATGTATACCATGGTGACAGTAGTTAACGGTACTGTATTATATATTTGAAAATTGCTAAGACAATAGATCTTAAAAGTTCTCATCACAAGAAAAACTTCTTTGTAACTGTGGTGATGGATATTAACTAAGTTTATTGTGGTGATTATTTCACTATATATTATATATATATATATATATATATATATATATATATATATATATCTCAAATCATTATGTTGTATGCCTAACACGAACACAGTGTCATATGTCAATTATATCTCAATTTTTAAAAATTAGAGACAATGGTATAATGAACCCCCATGGACCCGACATCCAGTTTCAACAAGTATCAACTCACAGCCGACCTTTCGCCTCTGCCCCCATCAGTGATGTGTTGGAGCGTCTGGCTCTCTGCTGAGAGCAGATTGTACACATCCCTTCCCAACTCCATGTTCGCGACACACTGCGGAGAGTCTGAAAGCCACTGCCATGGAGTGTTTGCACCATGGAAATTGGCAAATACTGCAAGTCAAGCTTCCCTCCCTCCACCTCCAGGCCAGAGAGTCTGTTAAGCAATTAGCAGCAAACAACTGCTCCAACTCCCACCCTTCTCCCATCCCATTGGATTATTTTGTAAAATCATATTATTTTATTTCAGTGGATACACCTAAAAGATTAGAATTCCTTAAAAATATACCTGTAATTTCCCAAACGTGCATAAAAAGTTAACACTAATCACACATAAAATATTAACACTAATAATTTTTAAAATCTTGTCAAATATTCAGTTACTGTTAAAATTTCCCTGATAATTTAATAATTTTTTAAATAGTTAGTTTGTTCAAATCAGAATTCCAAAAGGTCTATACTATGGGGATGCAATTAGCAAAATCTAAAATGGAAAACGCTAGGGGACAAACAACCCAGTTCCTGCAACAACTAAATTGTAAGGGAGGCTAAAAACACGGAGAAGGGAAACTACAATTAAAGATTTAAGAGACAAACCAAATGCGACATGTGAGCCCTATCCAAGCAGCCCCCTGTGTTTCCTTCCAAAAGCTTTATCGTTTCGCTTTTCACATGCTATTGCTTTTCTTCCATCTTTATGGAGGTAAAATTGACAATTTAAAAAATATATATATTTAAGGTGTACAATTGATATTTCAGTATATGCATACATTGTGAAACAATCACTACAGTCAAACCAATTAACATATCCATCACCTAGCACAGTTACCAGTTCCATTTTTTTCTTTTCTTTCTGGTGAGACCACTTTAGATCTATTCTCTTAGGACATTTCAGTGCAGTATGTGCTATAGTCACATGGCTGTACGTTAGCTCTCCAGGATGCGTTCATCTGCACAACTCTGAAACTTCATCCATTGCATGATATTTCCCTTACCCCCACCCACCCCCCGCCTTCCCCCCACCGCCCCCCACCCCCGCACCACCATTCTAACTCTCTGCTTCTGAGTTTCACCATTTCAGATTCCGCATGTAAGGGAGACCATGCAGTGTTTTTCTTTCTCTGTCTGGCTTATTTCACTTAGCAGAATGTCATCGTGTTCACCCACATTATCATAAATGGCAGGATTTCCTCCTTTTTTAAGGCTGAATAATATTCCTGTGTGTGTGTGTGTGTTTATCCATTTATTTATCAATTTATCCATGGACAGATTTAGGTTGTTTCCTGAAGTGAACATGGGAGGACAGATATCTTTTCAAGACACTTATGACATTTCCTTTGGCTATATACCGAGCAGTGGGATTGCTGGATCATAAGAATGTCTTAATTTTAATTTTTTGAGGAACCGCCAAACTGTTTTCCATAGTACTGAACCAATTTACATTCCCACCTGCAGTGTATAAGGGTTTCCTCTTCTCCACAACACTTACTTTGTGCCTTTTTTTTTCTAATTTTTTTTTTTTTTAGTAAATTTTATTGGGGCATATTGGGGAACAGTGTGCTTCTCCAGGGCCCATCAGCTCCAACTTGTTGTCCTTTCAATCTTAGTTGTGGAGGGCAAAGCCCAGCCCCAAGTCCAGTTGCCGTTTTCAATCTTTAGTTGCAAGGGGCGCAGCCCACCATCCCATGCGGGAATTGAACCGGCAACCTTGTTATTCAGAGCTCGTGCTCTAACCAACTGAGCCATTCGGCTGCCCCTCTTGTGCCTTTTTGATAGCAGCCATTGTAACACGTGTGAGGTAACATCTCATTGTGGTTTAATTTGCATTTCCCTGATGATGCATGATGGTGAGCATGTTTTTATACATGTGTTGACCATCTGTATGTCTTCTTTTGAGAAATATCTATTCAGGTCCTTTGCCCACTTTATAAATCAGGTTTTCATTTTTGTTTTTTTGCTATTGAGTTGTGGGTTCCTTACACGCACATACCTCATTTTATCATGTTTTGCTTTCTTGTGCTTTGCAAATATGTTCTTTACAAATTAAAAGTTTGTGGCAACCCTGCATCATGCAAGATTATTGGCACCATCTTTCTAATGGTATTCACTCACTTCATGACTTTCTGTCACATTTTGGATATTCTTGCAATATTTCAAACTTTTTATTATTATTATAGTTGTTATGTGATCTGTGATCAGTGACCTTTGAGAATCATTTGTGAAAGTTAGAGTCAATCGATGAGGCAAATTCCGTTGTTGTCTTATTTTAAGTAAATACCACGGCCACCCCAACCTGCAGCAACCACCCCCATCAATCAGCAGCCATCAACCTCGAGGCGAGACCTCCCGACTGCAAAGAGATTATGACTCGCTAAAGGCTCAGATGATGGTTAGCATTTTTTTTTTAATTTTATTGGGGAATATTGGGGAACAGTGTGTTTTTCCAAGACCCGTCAACTCCAAGTCAAGTCATTGTTTTCAGTCTAGTTGTGGAGGGCGCAGCTCACTGGCCGATGTAGGAATCGAACCGGTGACATTGGTGTTATGAGCACTGCACTCTAACCAACTGAGCCAACTGGCCGCCCCAATGGTTAGCATTTTTTAGCAATCAAGTATTTTTAAATTAAGGTATCTACATGTTTTAGACAATGCTATTGCACACATAATAGACTATAGTATAGCATAACACAACTTTTATACACACTGGGAAACCAGAAAGTCAGTGTGACTTGCTTTATTGCAAAATCACTTATTGCAGTGGCCTGGACCCAAACCCTCAATATCTCCAAGGTATGACTGTCTATTTTGGATATTAATCCCTTATCAGATATATGGTTTGCACATATGCTCTCCCGTTCCATAGTTTGCCTTTTCATTCTGTTGATGATTTCTATTGTGCTTTTCAGTTTGATAAAATCCCACTTGTCTGTTTTTGTTTTTGTTGCCTGTGCTTTCAGTGGCATATTCAAAAAATCATCACCCGGACTAATATCAAGAAGCTTTTTCCCTATGTTTTCTTCTATTACTTTTATGATTTCAGGTCTTACATTTAAGTCTTTAATCCATTTTCAGTTGATTTTTGTATACGGTGTGAGATAAGTGCAATTTCATTTTTCTACATGTGGAGTTCCAGTTTTCCCAACACCATTTAATGAAGAGACTGTTCTTTCCTCATTGATACTCTTGTCAACAGTCAGTTGACTATAATGTGTGGATTTATTTCCGCGCTCTCTTTTTCATTGGTCTATATGTTCATTGTTAT
This sequence comes from Rhinolophus ferrumequinum, assembly GCF_004115265.2. Lineage (NCBI taxonomy): Eukaryota > Metazoa > Chordata > Mammalia > Chiroptera > Rhinolophidae > Rhinolophus > Rhinolophus ferrumequinum. Next base: position 3,393,251 of record NC_046306.1, read on the forward strand.
GCCAGTAACATACTGTTGATTGCTATAACTTTGTAATGTATTTTGAAATCAGAAAGTGTAATGCCTCCAGCTTTGTTCTTGTTCAAGATTGCTTTGGCTATTTGGGGTCTTTTGTTGTTTCATATTACTTTTAGGATTTTTTCTATTTCTGTGAAGAATGTGTTTGGGATTTTGATAGAGATTTCATTGAGTCTATAGATCATTTTTGGTAGTATTGACTCTTTAACAATATTAATTCTTCCAGTTCATAAACATGGAATGTCTTTCCATTTACCTGTGTCGTTTTTCATTTACATCATCAAAGTTTTACACTTTTCAGTGTACAAGTCTTTCACCTCTTTGGTTTAGTTTATTCCTAAGTATTTTATTCCTTTGTGAATAGGATTCTTTTCTTTTTCTTTTCTTTCCTTCTTTCCTTCCTTCCTTCCTTCGTCTCTCTCTCTCTTCTTCTTCTCCTTCTCCTTCTCCTTCTCTTCCTCCTCCTCCTTCTTCTTCTTCTTTGATAGTTTGTTGTTTGTGTATAGAAATATGATGGATTTTCGTACGTTGATTTTTATCCTGCAACCTTTCTGAATTCATTTATTCTATACAGCATCTTGCTGTTTTTGAGTCTTTAGAGTTTTCTACGTATATGATAATGTCATCTGCAAACAGAGATAATTTTACTTCTTCCTTTCCAATTCAGATGTCTTTTATTTCTTTTTCTTATCTAATTGCTCTGGCTAAACTTGCAGTAGTTGTTAAACAGAAGTGGCAAGAGTGAGCACCCTTGCCTTGTATTGGATCTCAGAGGAAAGCTTTCAGTTTTACCCGACTGATTACGGTGTTAACTGTGAGCTTCTCATGCATGGCCTTTATTGTGTTGAGGGAAGTTCCTTTTATACCTACTTCATCAAGAGTTTTTATCATGGATGGATATTGAACTTTGTCAAATGTTTTTGTGCATCAATTGAGATGATCATGTGATTTTTATACTTCATTCTGTTAATGGGTATACCACATTGATTGATTTGCATATGTTGAACCATCCTTGCATCCCAGGGTCATGGTGCATGATCCTTTTAATGTGCTATTAACTTTGGTTTGTTGATATTTATTGAGGAGTTTTGCATCTATGTTCATCTGGAATATTGGCCTATGGTTTTCTTTTCTTGTGCTATCTTTATCTGGCTTTGGTATCAGGGTGATGCTGGCCTCATAAAGTGAGTTTGGAAGTGTTTCCTCTTCTTCCATTATTTTGGAAGAGTTTAACAAGGATTGGTGTTAATTTATCTTTGAATGTTTGGTAGAATTCACCCATGAAGCCTTCTGGTCCTGGGCTGTCCTTTGTTGAGAGGGTTTTGATTACTAATTTAATCTCCTCATTTGTTGTTGGTCTGTTCAGGTTTTCTATTTCTTCTTGATTCAGTTTTGGTAGGTTGTATGTTTATAAGAATGTATTTGTTTCTTCTAGGTTATCCAATTTGTTTGTATATAACTGTTCATAATAATCCCTTATGATCTTTTTTTCCCCTGATGCATCTGTTGTAAATGTTTCCTCTTTCATTTTTGATTTTTAAAATTCAAGTCGTCTCTCTTTTTTCTTAGTCTAGCTAAGAGTTTGTTCATATTATCTTTACAAAAACCAACTCCTAGTTGTTGTTGTTGTTGTTGTTTTTCCCCGATTTTTCTGTTCTCTATTTGATTTACTTGTACTTGAATCTTTAGTATTTCGTACATTTTGCTAACATTAGGCTTGGTTTGTTCTTCTTTTTCTAGATCCTTGAGGTGTCAAGTTGGGTTGTTTATTTGAGATCTTTCCTGTTTTTTAATGTAGGTATTTATCACTATAAGCTTCCCCATTAGTACAGCCTTAGCTGCATCCTGTAAGTTTTGATATGCTGTATTTTTTTCATTTTTGTTTAAGATATTTTTAAAATTCCCTTTTAATTTCCTCTTTGATCAAATAGTTATTCAAGAATGTGTTATTTAGTTTCTACATATTTGTGAATTTTCTCCTTTTCTTACTGTTATTGATTGCTACCTTCTTTCCGTTTAGGATGGGAAAGATACTTGGAATGATTTTGATCTTCTTAAATTTGTTAAGACTTGTTTTGTGACCTCACAGGTGATTCCTCTTGGAGACTGTTTCATGTGTATTTTTCTGTTGAGTAGAAAGTTCTGTACATCTGTTAGGTCCACTTGGTCTGTAGTGTTGTTCAAGTCAGCTGTTTACTGATTTTCTTTCTAGATGTTCTATCCATTATTGAAAGGCTATGGATTTTTGCATGTTGATCTTATAAACCTGTTATGTACTAAATTCTGATTTTTTAGAAATTATTTTTTCCATGAGCATTTTGGGGGGTGTTGTGATATTTAATTACATAATTTGCAGTAAAGGATAGTTCTACTTCTTCCTTTCCAGTTCTCAGGCCTCTAATTGCTTTCTTTGTTCTAACTGAATTGATACAATATAATGATGAATAGTATGGTGATATGAAGCATCTTTGTCTTTTTTGTTTCTTATTTCTTACATTAGTGGAAGGTTTTAGAGGTTCCTCATAAAATATCTCCATTTTTTATGGAGAAAATATATAATATATACATATATTATATAGTATATGCACTGTATTATATAAATTATACATAGATGTATGTTATATATAATATACATATGTGTTACATAGTCATTATATTAAAACTCCATTAATTATTATTTTATTGGATTTCTAAAAATATCAGTGGGTATTAATTTTGGGCAAATATTACTGTTTTACAATGTTGAACCAAGCTTGAATTCATAGAATAAATCCATCTAGGCATGATGTATTTTTTTAAAATCTAATATTGGATGCTGCTTACTTATATTTTAAGGTTTTTATATTGATATTCATAAGTGAGGTTGGTCTGTAATTTTATTTTTGGATGCAGTCTTTGACATGTTTTAGAATCAATGTTATATTTGCTTCATAAAAATAATTTTGAAGTTTTCCTTTGGTTATACTCTGAAATAATTTAAGTAGTATTGGAATTATTTGATCTTTAAAGATTAGTAGAATTCCCTGTAAAACTATCTGGATCTGGTGCCTTTTCCTTTTCCTCATTAAAAAAAATTTTTTTAAGTATAATGTACATATTGAAAACTGCACAAATCATAGGTATATATTTCAATGAGTTTTCTCAAATAGAATATATTTGTTTAATCAGCATTTAGATTACGAAACAGACACTAGCACCCCAGAAGCCTTCCTCTGGGTTTCTTCCTGCTTCCCACCCAAAAAGAGCCTGGAGCCATTTTATCACAATGCTTTCTAACTAGGCTCTGTATTTTTTTCAGTGGAAACTGGTCTGCTTAGATATTTTTTTTGTCTCCACTGGGGTCAATTTGATAAACAGTATTTTTCTGGACAATTATCTGTTTCATCTAGGCTTTCAAAATGATTTACATAGAACTATACAAATTAGTCTCTTGTGATTTGAAAGTTTGCTCATTTTTTTTTAACCTGTTATCTTCCCTGATCCTTAGAAATTATAGGCACTGGGTAGATCTTTCTAGATGTTCCACCAAGAGCCATCATGCTACCGGAAATTATAAATCCCCGTGTGTGTGTGTGTGTGTGTGTGCGCGCGCAATAGTGTTACTGAACACTTTTCTGTCTGTCTAACTAGCTAGCTATGTACCTAGCCATCTAACTACTTATCTTGTTATCTAGGCATCTACATGTATTTGGAATGGTGGAGAGAAGAAAGAGCATCAACAAAGCATTTGCATTCCTGACAAAAGCGTTTACGGGCAGTCCTTTTCCTGTCCCATGCCATCTTACAACCATGACAGAGAGGCCAAGTAAACTGTGGAGGCGTTGGTCCTGCCACTGATGAGCTGCTGAAAGAACACCAGGAACGACCTACCCCCAGAATTCTCGGTGAGATAGGAGCCTCTGTTTTTCTGTGTTACTCCAAGTTAAGATTCTGTTATTTGCCGCTGAACACGTTCCTAACTGATACAGAGAATAAGAAAGGCAAAACTAGAAAACTTTAGTTGTTAATAGTATATGACTGTTTAAACACAGGAAAATTATCAAAGAGATACCAATTGCCCACCTCCAGAACAGAAATCTGGGTAGCAATTACTCAAATCAAGTGCTTACTGCAATGGCCTTTAGAGTAACCATTGTTAAAACAATAACCTGCATGGATGAATCACAGCATTTTAGATATAATTTGTCTTTTTTCATTTTTGTACAGTGGGGTACAGATTGGTTACATCTTGTACAGATGATAATGGTACATCCTCATAGGGTTCAAAATGATTAAATAAGATAATCTATATCAAGGGGCCTAGGACAGTGCTTGGCACATGATCATATGCCCCATAAGTGTTAAGAATAATGCTTTAATCATTAATATTAATCGAAACCAGTGCTAGCTACTTGTACTTGAACGGCTAGCTTCTTCTCATCCTGTATTCCCATAAGTCACCTTCTCCGAGAGGCCCTCCTGGCTATTCTATCTAAAGTAGAATCTGTCCCCAGGTATCTCCTGTTTCCTATCGCCCCCATCTTGTTAATGAGCTCAGAGACCTTCTCACCATGTGTAAGTCTTTTGATTATTTATTTGATAAATGCGTGTCTCCCCCGATAAAATATAACTCCCATGAAAGCAGAACTCCCAGTAACTGGCATAGATTCAATATTCTTTACATTTTTTGAATAAAAAGATGACCAAAAATGTCTCAGAAAACATTAAGATGAGGATGCCATTTGGCAAAGGAGGGTTGGGCAGAGGTGGCCATTTTTAAAAATATAATTTCACCCACATTTAAATAAAAGTGAAAGTGGGTAAAAATTCTGCCCAGTTCTAGGTCTTCTTCATATTAGGCCTCATGGGGGAGGGCTTAGCGGTTTATTATTATTATTTAATCTCTAAAAGTTCAATGAATAGTTATTTATACTAAATGGTCTATATACCTTTATAAAGTATTGCACAAATTGTTACCTTTAGGAAAATGTTTGTTTTGCATTTGAATAGACATAAAATTTAGCTAAAAATTTTAAAACGAATAGCTTCTTGTAATCAAAGATTTAGATGAAATTTTTCATAATTTTTTGACTTTCTGAAGATCCTAGAATTGAGATTTTAAAGTAGCCCTATAAATGTTAGGTTTGGTATCAGGTGAAAGGGAAAATGGAAGTGAAAAGGTTTTAGAGAAAAGGGATGCATGCTAAGGAATGGAAGAAACCCTTGGACACATCTGAATGACTGGAGTGTGGCACCCCAGGGCAAAGCCTTGAACGGGTGGGCAGGCAGGAGTATGTCCCACGCTGTTCTCTGAGGGAAGAGGACCCCCCACCCCACTCTGCCACCTGCCTGCCCACCCCATCATCACCACTGAATATGGAATCCAATGGAGCCCTGCAGGATTTCCCCTCGGGGCTCACATGTCATGGACTCCAGACAAACAGCATCCTGGAAAGAACAGGAGACCATTTCCTCTTTTCTTCTGCACCTTCCAGAGTATATAGTGTAGTAATCAAGCAGTGGACTTTAGCTACCTGAGCTTGCAGGGCATTTCTTTCCCCTGCTTACTAGTCATGTCTCTTGGGGCGGGTTACTTTGGCCTCTCTAGGCCCGTTTACTCATTGGTAAAATGGCAGAAACAGCTGAATATATCTCATTGGGCAGTGACTGCCACATAGTAGGTGCTGGATAATTATGACTTTTATTACTCTCCTTGTAGAAGTTCTCACAAAGTCTCTGCCCGTTTTGACTAGCAAGGGTGGGGGAGTAGGTTCTGGGGTATCCTTTTCTTGGTGTAAGTGCTGTGTGGCCTGGTAACTTGTTTTCTAGTTCTGATGGATATGTGGTTACTGCTGTGGCAATCTTATGTGGATTATTCAGAGAAGGTCCCAGAATTTCTACATAGTAGGGGCATACAGATGGCCGTCTTGAAAGAGGGGCTATGTGATTGTTGTTGAACCCGTTTTCTGTTAGCACACTTTCCTCGGATGGGTGTTTGTATGGTGGGCTGGTCTCGTGGTTACACTTGGTAACTGGTCCCAGGTTTTAGTTATGTCTATTTGCAGTACTTGGGGTCTTATAGGAACTTATTTCCCGTATTATTTCTGGCTATATTTGCATAGCAAGCACTCATGTAGATTATGTTAATTTGTGAGAGTTTTTGAGGGTTGTTTTATAACAAAATCTACATAGCAAGCACTAAATTTTTGTGTGCCCGAGTATTACATAGGAAGCTTTAGAGATGGTGAATTTGGTATTTTTCTGCCCTCATTGGGGTTCATTTTGTTCCTGATTAATTATGTGCGACGTTTAATTTGGCTGGGATTGCTCTGGAAAATAGAAGTAGATTTTTGGCGTGAACTACAGAATCAACTTGGTTCATTGCTCCCATTAGGCCAGTTTCTGAGGGTGCAATGGTTGATGCTGGGGACAGGCTGCTCTCTTTCTCCCACCCGTCCAAGAAGCTACACCACGGGTGACCACAAGCTTAAGGTTTGACCCTGGGGATGGACGACGAGGGAACTCAAGTGGCCCTCAGGGGCAAGCAACAATCCATCATGGCTTCTGGAGTGCTGATGGCCACCTCCTCCCCCAGCAATGGTGTGTTATTTGCATTTCACTCCATTGTGACTGAGTTCCCACATTTCCTCCAATGTTATTTGTATCTTTTTAAAGGTAAGTTGCTTTGTTCTTGTGCTTTGTCCATGTTTGTGATGGGTTTGCTTTTTTTTTAAGAGTTGTTTGATTAATTAGGAGTTGAAATTAATCGTTACACTTCTTTATCCAGTCCCCACGTCCATCCATATTTTTGTATGATTGTATCTTTGTCTAATACTTCCGCTTCCCTCCCCTTGTGGCTTTTGGATCTTAGGTCATGCTTCAAGAGGCCTTCTATAAACCAAGATTTTAATTGTAAAAACTCACTTTTAAAGTACTGTTTTGTATTTAAACATGTGATTGATCCATACTGAATTCATTTGTGTATGGAATGAGGTAGGGATCCAGCTTAAGTTGTCCCCCAAATGGCTACCCAGTTGTTTCAATATTTCTGTTTTGTAGCTTTTGTTCCATTCCCTCCCCCAAGCTTTAGTGAGGTATAATTGACAAAACTGTAAGACAAAGTGTAGTGTGATTTGATACATGTATATTGTACCCTATTTCTTGAGTAACCCGCGTTCTGATTTTAAACACTGCTTTCTTAAATGTCCCCCACATAACTGAGTCCATACCTTATTACAGCTGGACACAGAACCACACACCTACCACCTATTTTGGGGAGTTGGGGTAAACAAACACCCCGGGGTGTCAGCTGGCAGAAGTTTTGCAGAGCAGTGAAGGTCAAGTGTGGAGTTGTTCAAAAGGCCCAGTGGTTGTCCATGGGGCGCCAGCTTGGCAGAAGGACCCTGTGGCCTTTCTGTATTGTCTGCAGATTCTTTTCAGAAACCGAGATTAGGTCAAGAAAGTGGTGCGAGTCTCACCCACTTCTAGCCTTGGGGCCTCATCCCCTTGGGGTCTTCCCTCGTCAGAGGCCAACACCACCAGGCCACAAGCGGGTAGAGCTGGTGCTTGCCGGAACCGCAAGTAACACACAGGAGTCACATCTTTTGCTCACATTTAATTTTTATTTTGATTTTTTTTAATGCTGCACAAGACAATATTTATTTCATTTATTTCTGTTTGCTGCTGTTATTTTATTGACTTAAAGAGAGAGGGAACTTTTGTGGCCTTTTTTTCTTTTTCTTTTCTGTAGGCCGCCTTAAGCTTTCTAAATTTGGAATACTTAAGCAAGCTGAAGGGAACAGGGGGTTTCGCAAAATCACTCAAGGGGGAAAGGAAAGGTCGCTTTGTTAACCATGCCCTATGGTGGGTGATCAACGGCGTGCACAATTACGGCTCACTCTTACTGAACTGTGCTTAAGGCTTCAGTTAAATTTGGGCGTTCCCTTCTTAGAGCAGCTCGTACTGGCGGAGATGCATGCGCTGGATGATGTCACGGCAGTCGTTGAACACACGGCGAATGTTCTCGGTGTCCACAGCGCAGGTGAAGTGGGGGTAGCAGTAGTGGCGCCCATCTCCACTGGCAGTGCTGATTCTCTGTGGTGCAGGCAGACGGAAACACGTCAGTGCCACCTCTCCAAGGACCCCTCCCCCACCTTCCCACGGTCGATGGGGACAGCTACCAAGGACCCCTGACCAGCTACTGGTGTTATGTTGAAACAAAACCAAGGGGCCCGAAAGCTAAAATTCGCACTGGCTACCAGTGAAACAAAACTGAAGAACTGGATCGTTTAATCCCCATGTGTAGAATTAAGATTTACATCCCCAAGCATAAGAAAATAATCAAAGAGAGACCTAAAGACAGTCTGTACTCACCAGAAACTCATCGCGGATGAAGTACTTGGCCCGGGTCACGCGTGGGTCCTCTCCGGGCTCAGGAGTAGCTAGGAAGGATGTAAGGTTTTCGTTAGGCCAGGCAATTAAAAGAACAGGGCCGAGCTAGAGTGCTATGGCATTGCAGGCCCCGAACCTGGTGGGTTTCTCCGTATGCAAAGGAGTGTTAATAAGATTTGCTTGCTTTCCCTACAGATCTTTCTACTTGGCGAGTTTTCCCTAAATGAACAACCTTCAAGAATGGACATTTTTAACATAGACACGAGTATAAAACGAACAAGCTGAATGTGCGCCCATCCACGGCAGAAGGTCCACGTACCATCCTCGGGAGTAGTGTAGCGAGCAAATTCTGGAAAGTAGTCCTCAATTTTCGATTTCCCAGCAAGGACTTTCTCAGCGAGCAGGTCTTGCTTGTTGAGGAACAGAATCACAGAGATGGTACGTAGCCATCTAACAACACAGAAGGATGCAGGGGTAAGGCCCGGGAGAAGAAAGCCTTTTTTCTGCAGGGGCCCATGCTGACCCAAGACTCCATTTCCTAATGGGGCAAACTTGGGGCAGGAGAGCTCATTGGGCTGGCGGGACCCCAGGGTCCCCACACCCACCTGTTGTTCCAGATGCTCTTGAAGAGGTTCAGAGCCTCCTGCAGGCGGTTGGTCTGGTTGTCCTCCCGGATGACCATGTTGTAGCTGCTGCTGGCCACCACGAAGATGATGGCAGTCACATCTTCAGCACAGAAAGCAAAGGCAATGCGGGTTAGGACAAAAGCAACCCTTCACAATTAAAAAAGGCAAAACGACCTTAAAGGGGGAGAAGCTGTGGCTGCCGTACCATTGAAGCATTGGATCCATTTGCGGCGCTCATCACGCTGGCCACCCACGTCAAACATGCTGCAGGAGAAAGGACACATGGTCACTGCCCAGGGCGAACACTGGCCTACCCTCTACCTGCCAGCGGCAAGAAACCACGATCACCTCGGTGCACTCAAAGAGACCCCTTCACTTACTGGAAGTTGACTTTGTCCACCTGGAACTTGGTCTCAAAGATTCCAGAGGTCAGGACGCGGCAGCGAAGCAGGTCCTGTAACAAAATCTAGGTCAGTGGGTCTCAGCCAAACCAACTGAAATAGGAAGAGCCACCAATCTGCAGCACACGGCTTGACGAGCTGGGAAAGAGGGCTCGGAGGGAACCCGACCGCGAGAACGTTTGCGTACCTGGTCGCTGGGCACATAGTCAGCCTGCTTGATGACATCGATCTTGTCCAGGAAGCTGGGATGGAAAGAAAGACACACAGGAGTGAGGAGAGCTCGCGCCAACTTAGCCGCCATTCCCGCCTCCCTACAAAGTCCAGCAAAACGGAAATGACCGTCCCACGGTTCAGTCAATGCGAGTTTTGCTTGTGTCAGTTACATTTCGGACTCAAAGCTTATCCCTTAGAAAGGTCAGAGCAAACAGGATTTCAGAACCTGGGCCCAAGGCCTGCAGGTATATCACAGGGCAGGGGAGGGGCTCTGGTCTTGTCTTAATTTGAAAAGGCTGGTTCTGGGCAAATCAGCCAGCAGAGGGTATGAAATCATGCCCATTAGGTTCTGTGCCATTTGATAACGATTGACTAAAAAAATTTTCATTTGTTTGGTTATGACTAAAATGGAAGGCAGTTTGAAAACTGTACACTTCATGTCATTCAGTGTTTTTTTAAAGTAAAATGGCACGCTTACAAGTAAGGATGTTTTCCCCCAAGGGACTAATGAAAATGACATTGTTTGAGTTACTCAGAATGGGTATTCCTTCCTTCTACCTTTTAAGAATCTCACTCGTTAAAGAGAACAAAAGAGGGTGACACAAAGGGGCCCTTTTTGCCCTAACCACACTGAACAGGAAACAAGCACAAAGTTCCCTTCCGTTCCATTTGGTCCATGAAGTGAAACACTCCAGATATGAACCCTGTAGTTTTTAAAGAACCTCAGGGGCGTCCAGGTTGTTGGTCCTCACGTGGCAGGGGGCACAAACGGGGGGAGGCTGGGGTCTCAGACTCTCACTAGTAACAGGAACGCCCCTCATGAAAGCACCGTTTTCCATCTCCCTCTCCACAGCCATGCCTTTTCCTGACACAAAGAGTATTTTGCTTGTGTTGCTCGACTAGCCACACCATTAGGAAAATGACTTTTGAAAGATTGGATTAATTTAATTAATACGGGAAAGTAATATTAAAGCCAGCTTTTTTTTTTGCAGGGGGGGGGAGCGGGTTGGAATTGTCTTAAAGTGGGCTAATCAGAAAAGAAACTCCCAAAGGGAGAAAAGTCTATTTAAAGAAATTCTGTAAGTTTTTTCCCTCCTTCCTTTTTACCAGTTGAGAGTTAGTCTGGCTTAGAGGATATACTAACTTGCCCAATCAGTCTTACATTACAGCACCAGTCCAGAAATAGCTCCCCAGCCGCCCTGGCCTCCAGCATGTTGCCATGGCAACAGAACCACAGTTCTATAAATAGTTCAGCACCAAATCTTGTGAGAGAGACATCTGGAAAAGGGCCAGCCAAACCCCAGCTCAACAAATAAAAATAGGCAGCTTAAGAAATGGGCAAGGTACCAGTATCTCAACTTTAACATAAAGGCACTCAGACCAGAAACACACTGGTGCGTGCCAATGCAGGGCGGCTGGAATGCTTGGGCCAGGGAAGGCGCTTTACAAGTTCAGTTCTAAACTACGGTGCTCGCTTTTTCTGAGTTTCCTTAAAACTTTGCATAAACTGTGCAAATGTTGGCATTTGCTTATAAAGTTATAGGAGTAATTGAATGTTGCATTTTAAAAAAAAAAGCTTTTATATACATGGTGTCAGATTTTTAAAAAAACGAAACAAAACCAACAACCTGGCCTAACTACTCTTAATGAAACTTTTGCCCTCCCCCCTTGGGGAGCACTCAGAACCCTCCTGATCTTGTACCTCGTCTTCTGACTTGGATCCAAAACACAAAACGCAAACAATTCCAGGATTTCCATTTGTTTTGCATTGCTATAATTAGCACTTCCAGCTTTTAGTTTAAACTTTTGAGAAAATCAGGGACTTTGTTGAAGGGGTGGGGGTGGGGGTCGCAGGGACTGGGCAAGATGGGACTGTTTTTCTGTCCCTGCTGAAAATACACAAACTTGTCTACTAAACCCTATGAAGTAGCCACATACGTGACAATCAAAAACAACCAAATGCACTTCCTCTGGGAAGACAGGAAGGGCCAGGAAGAATAAAGTGACTGCTGGGCTCCACAGACCCTAACGCCAGCCTGTGTGATTTGCGGGGAGGGGGAGGTCCCAGGATGATGGGGAACTTGCTGTTACCTCTTCCTCCTTCCGATTTTCTCCACTGCTTTTCACAATTTGTCCCTGAGGCTCGGGGCTCCTGAGTAATGCAATTGTAGCTTTTTGTGAGCCAGCCTGGTACCTTGGTCCCAGTTACCTAATATTTTCTAGAGCAAAATCGTTTGCATCTCGGCTGCCTACATCACAAAGAACTGTTGCCCCCTCATCCCCAAGTCACAGGAGAGACTGACTTCGGAGCATCCAAGCTGAGATCACACAGTACATTTCTGTGACGTCAGCACCATCGCACTGTTCTGGCCCTTGCCATCGTACATGTATTTGCTGTCATGTACAGGGTGAGGGAGGTCGTGAACTACTGAAAAGGCAACTCTCCAGATGTTCTCACTTCCACTAGAAAAGGGAGGACACCGTGGCAGGAAACACCCTTGAATTAAGGCCCAATGTAAATGAATAAATCAAGCTAAAAAAGAGAATTCAACCCAAAACCCAGCTTTAGATAAACATAGTCTAGTAATGTGGGCCCCTGGTGGCTACTGCAGTCACTTACCTGACAGCAGAAATGGCAAAGCAATCATCAGCTACCAAGGAGGGAGGAGGCACATTTTTGTGATGTTTTAAATTGCAGCAATAAAATAAAATATTTTTACATTATCCAAGGTATGAGAGCTGACCTCTCTCCCTAAATGCTTAGAGGTCAATTCAATTAAGTACTTCATGCTAATGCATGATGAACATCACTCTACTGCAAGTAATTATCATTTTGCTCTAACAGGCATTAATTGTTTATATAAAATAACGTCACTGCACTAAAAAGTGCAATTAAGGGCTTTGAAAAACAAATGAATCGGATGAGAACTTTCTAACTGCAGGTGGGAATAACTGGCTGGCTGCTATGAAAAGAACTCATTTGCAAGTGACTTTCAAAGCAGGTGTGGCGGTGGTGCCTATCCCCCTCCAGTCCTATCCCCCTCCAGTCCTATCCCCCTCCAGTCCTATCCCCTCCAGTGGTGCCGGGCATGTGCCTGTGTGGAAAGGTTACTTACTACTGGGCACAGTCAATCAGCTGGTACTCGTTGGAGCGCTCATAGCAGGCGCGGACTCCTTCATCCTCCCACAGAGCCTTGGCGTGCTCGTAGAATTCCTGAAGATGGACACAAGAAAGACTGTTGAAAGACAGAAGCCTGCACCCCAGTCAGGGTCAGTCCTGAGGACTGTGAGACCACAGGTCTCCATGCCTGTGACCAACAGCTGCTTCCCAGGGGTGCGCCAAATTAGGGGATTAACGCACATGAAGAACCTTCCTAAGATGTGCTGGGATTCAATTTTCCTTCAAGGAAAATTTGAATTTTACCAAAAGAATAGTATGATTGGGAATTGCTGGCCCGGTCAGCACCTGTCTTTTCGGGAAGGGTTGGAATAGGAAGAAAGGAAGGAGCCAATAAGCTCCAAGATGTTGTAAATTACAGTAGGTTACAGTTCACATTTCACTTGAACATGAAAACATTTTAGTTACATGGGGGCAATCTGCCCTTACAAGGAAAGGTTTCCCCACAATGTGAATTCAGCAGGAAAAGGATTCAAATTAGGTAGAACATCAAGTTCAGATGTCAGGAGGAATACTAAAAGATTGCGGTCTTGATTCATTTTTAACGGGCTGCTATTTTTCTATCAGAAATATAGAATCCTAGCTCATGAAAAAGCCTGTGCATTGCATTATGTATATCGTGTTTACTGCTTGAATTTTTTCCAAACAACGGCTATTTTAAAAAATGTACCTAACCATACTTATTAATACTGCCTTTCCGCTAGTGTAAGCCGGCAGCCAAACCCATTTAAAATACACAAATTCCCATGGAAGCCTGAAAAAAGGCAACAATAACTCATTGTTTTAACTGTAGACAAGTCTTTTCCTTCTGGGCTGCATAAACTTGCACATCTTCCCAACCTGTTTCCCGTTCCTCTCATAAACTATTCTTTCCCCACAAAGGGGTCAAAACGTATATGCTTGATTACAAGCTGTTTTGCGTTCCCTAAAAACAGTTCTTTATGGAGCGGACAAATCTTTGTAAACAGTGTCATGCACGCCAACCAGAACTCACAGAAGAAACTTCCTGAGTTATGATTTAGGTGAAAGTCTTTTCTTGTTTTAAATAATGAGAAAAGAATTCTTTCCCTTGCTCCCAGGCAAGGACTGATTTTAGAAAAACCTCAGTACAGGTTAAGTGGTAAAATGTTTAACATGAGAAGGGCTTCCATTTAGAAAACCTGAGAGCTGGCCCTTCACTTCTGCATCCCTCGGGATCTTAGGGGACTTTCAGTCAACCAATTAACATGTGCCCCACACTGAACACACCACTGTCACAACATGTGTATGAAGGAAAAACTACGGGCGCACAACTCATGACCCTCATAAACACTGATAAGCTAATCAAGTGAGATGTGTAGCGTTAAAGTGTGACATGTACTTGTGGGGACAGGTCAGCCCAGATTTACGGGGGGTGGGGTGGCGTATGTGGGGGGAGAGACCGAATTGGGGCTCACCGGACTTGGGCCATGCCCTAATGAGCTGTAGTTGTTTTTCTAACATCAAGGATCCTTATGGAATTAGCTTTTTCCTCAGAATCACGATCACTGAAATGTGTTTTGCCGGAAGTGTGGCTTGGACACAGGTGTCCCTGGGGTTCCTGTGTGACAGACAGCTGTCTGTGGCACCGGGGAGGGGCTAGGACGAGAACACAATGCCAGGGCGGAGCTTACAGGAGGGAAGTCAAAGTCGGGCACGTTCATCACACTCAGGATGTAATCCACTCTGAACTGGTTCTCGGGGTTGGCCAGCTCCACGGGGGGCACCAGATTGCTCATGGCAGCCACGATTGTCTGCAAAGGAGTGAGCCAGCGGTCAGAGGGCAACACTGTCTGAAAGGGCAGCTAGGGGGTGAGAGAGAAGCAGGCACGTACTTCAATGGCCTCTTTCAGGTTGTTTTTGATGTCCTGCACTTTGGTGGCCTTCTCACTACAGTGGGATTAAAAAGAAAACAAAATCATATTGCATCACGTTGGCGAACAGTGTCGCTTTAGTCAAGAGATCCCAACCAAAAGCATAGTATTCTGTTCTTGAAGGAGTAGTGGGCTCAGATCTGTGCAGAGATTGGAGTTTCCCGAAAAAAGGTGGTTTCAAATGACTACCCCCCAATTCTGCACCTGGGGACACACCAGATTGGGGCCAATTGGCAAACCGGCATCCGACAGTGATCACGGTTACTGTACCAGAAGTTGGACCCTGTCACTATTTCAGATGGGGCCCCCGTGCTTGAAGCCCCCACCGCACACCAAGGTTTCCTGAGTGTGTCAGCATCTCGGTTTGGTGTGATGTCGCTGTGGGCTTGGCAGGAAGTCCCCTGGTTCCCCTTGGGGCTTCCTCGGTGACTGGATTAGTGGACTGAATGCAGGTGCTGGTGGCAATTAGATTCAGGGCTTTGTGGCCCTGAGTATTGACTTGTTTACTTATTTACCAAGTCACTGTGTCTCTCACTGCAGCCAGCAGCAGTGATGGAAGGTTCTAGTTAACATTGTTAGTACACATTGATCCTTCCGCGTGAATAGGATTAAGATTCTGCCCGCGGAAGTTTTTATGGTCTGGGGCTTTTGTGCTGAGGGGTGAAAGGGGTGTCCCCCCCTCTTTAAATAGAGGTTAGAGGTTGTGTCAACTTTAAAATTTTCCTTTTAACTTGCACACATTCCAGGATGGCCTGTGTGAAATGATCCACACTCCGCCACTGATAAAAGCAATACCCTTTGGCTTCGGGGTTCCCCGATGGAATGTTTGTACCCCATTACATCACTTTGTACCCCATTATGTCACGTGACACGCTGTGTCTTTCACAAACTGTCTTCATTAGAACTCAACCATGGAACATTCTTGAGCGTGTGTTTACAGGGGGTAAGGAAGGACCCCCTAGCTGCAGTATAAATCTTGCCACGTCTATTGCCCCACCTGCATCTTGGTGTTTGAGTGGGGGGTATGGTACCAACCAACACACACCTACTAGGCTCTGGGACGTGACTATCAACCTCAAGAGGAGGGAACTGAGGCTGAGAGAAGAAAAGTCTGAGTCACAGAGGCAGAAGGGACAGTTTATCTTATACTTGCTGTGTGTAATTTCTAAAAGAATCTCTTGGATTCCCACTTTTTGAAGCATTCACTTGGTTGATTTACCACGAGTCATGGGATGGAGGCCATAATCCCTCAGGAGTAGAACATGACAGAACATGAATGTAGCAGAAATGCGAAAGGGGTTAACAGCAGTTACAGGCTGCCAGAGTGGTTAGCAGGGATGCGGGTGGGGGGGCCATGTGCTCCCCTGCCAACAAGCCCCCCCCACAAGAATCTGGCCTTTCCTGTTTCAAATTATAATCGCTAATATTCCCTGAGCATTTTCTTCTTTTAAGATATTTGCACATTTATTTGAGGGGTGGGCCCTCATTTTCTGAATGATCTCACTTCATCCTTTTTCCAGGATCAACCCTCTTCTGGTTAAATTGGCCTTGGAGACTATGCTATCAGAATAAGCAGCTAGTTTGGTGGTGCTGTTCTTTTTCATCAGCCGTGGGATGTGTAGGTTTCAGGGTGGGGGACGACAGATGATACCAGGAACCCCCCTCTTGGCTATTTAAATACAAGTGCTGCCAGGGTGAGGGGAACTTGAGCAGATATGACTGGTCGGAGGCGTGGTGCAAACCAGGGGTGTGGAACCCAGGCCCCGCTCTGAGGTCTGACTCTGGCCCCTAGACTCTCATGGCAACCACCTGACCCCTTCGTGTGTACAAGGGGCCCTTTCTGAAATCAGGACCGCCCAGACTTGAAGCTATAGTCTAAAATCAATTATGCATGTTAGAAGTTTAAAAGGACGGGTATGAGTGCCCCTAATATCACATAAGAATTCAAATTCACCTAAGACCCCATAGGACAAATCCATTCCTAGTCATTATAAACAGGCTCCATTTCCATGGTAAAGGGAGCCAGTAACCTCTGGTTTTAAGGTCCCACAATAGTTAAGATTAGCTATCTCTGGGTATCAAATACCTACAAGTACATACCGCCAGAGAAAACTATTTCCAGAAACGAGGTTTTTTTCATTCAGCTTGATTTTTCGGTCTAAGTAGTAGTATGATAATTGGAAAAGTTCCAGTCTTAAATACGGATATTCTGAGAATGTGTTCAGTGTTCATCTATGTTATGTGAATGGGTGTGGGAGTATATCAAGTCTAAAACCAACTAAAAAAGAAATCTAAAATCTAATTCGGGTGTGTAACACTGAGACATAAAACCCTGCCATTGAAGCAATTACTATGTACATGGAGACATTATGCTGGGGACTGGCAGCTTTATCATCTTTTACTATCGCTTAATGAATTGAACGCTGATTGTGAAATTCAGAGACAGTTCCTCAGATATCTTTAAAGCCAAAATATGTATCAAACGCTAGAAGCCTGATGGACTATAAAGAACTGGGGCAGGGGCTAGAAGCACTTTCAGGGTATTGTAGCTCCCCTCCTCCCCCACCACGTGTAAAGCAGAGGCGCTGGGTTCAAATCATAAGCCACCCCCCCTTCAGCTAACTAAGTGGTAGGGGAGGCCGTGTTGTACTAAGTTTCATCCAGTTCTGTACCTTATCTTTGTGCTGTTGTGGGGAAAGACAGACAAAAGAAGAAAGACAGAAGACAGACGCAAGATACAGGGACTGCTGGGGACATGCAGAGAAGTTTTATTTATCACGCATGTTAATACTTATATTTACTTGCACACAGTCACAGATATAAGTGCAGGCAGGTGTTAGTAGGGTTCAAGGATCTAGCACAGCATCTAGCACACAGAAGGTTGTTCAATAAGGACTTGTCATTACTTCTCAAATGCCAACTTTTGGTACAGTAAACTGACAATTAGTCACTTACTACATAGATGCCTATTTTTAATTGTTGTTACACTACATTTTTGCCAGTTAAGGATTTCATTTCACTTTTTTTGGGGAAGGGAGTTATTTTTGGTGGTTTTCTATTTTCCTTTTTTTTTATTTTTTTTTTTTATTTTTTAATCTTTAGGTTTGGTGGTAGGGCCCCCATTTCCCCTCCCCCACAACAGAATAGTATTCTTATTAGAAGTTCCTAAGATAGGGCAATTCCAGCATGCAAAGTATGATAGGACAGAGCCGGGAAGAGGAGAAACTGTAGCCATCATCTAGGGATAACATATTCTAAAAAAAACAGATGAACAAACATGTGTCAGTTACTTTGTCCCCGACCCCAAAATCCTTTGCCCCTCCCCTTCCCCGGCCACAGAAGCCATTTCTTCGAGATGGCTAGATCGATGGCCCTGCATGGTCTCATGAGAAACAGCCGCCCAATGACTGCATGAATATGCAAGCAGCGCTGGAGTGGGTTACCTGCCATGCATGCGTGCGCGGTGGGTAGTGGGGATGCAGGAAGTGGAAAAAAAATTGGTAATGAATGGGAAAAAAAGATGGATGCCATCGTTAATTTCCTACCCACTAGCTAACACAAAGTGCCTTGGATTAAAATTAATTTGAGAACTTTTAAAAGACCAAGAGGCTTTCTGAGATCATTCGTAATGACTTCCGGCAGGGTGCCGAGCATGTTTTCTCCCCCAAATTAAGGAAGGTGTGCACCACATATTTTAAGAGAGGAAAAGAAACTTTTTTCCCCCAAGGAGGTCTGAAATTTTAAAATCAGACCAACCACTGGGTGGATGGAATTTAGTAATTTTAAAAACAAGTAGCAGATTCAAATGGAGAGCTGGGGGTGGGGGGGGGAGGGCTGGGGACTGGACGGGAGAGAAACCATATGGAAAAACATCAATTCTCAAAATCCTAAACTGACCGTTAACGCTGAAATCTGTAACTTTCCCCCAGCTGGATCTAATTAGACTTTAAGATGGCCCCCCAAAAATTGTTTTGCACTTTACTTGCTGTGAAATGTTATGAAATTGTTTATGTGTCACTTGCAAACGTATGCCAAGATGGATGATGGCCCTTAAATGACTCTTTTCTGCCCTCGGTTTCCCAATATGATCTTCATGTTTGTTTGTTAAAAAGTTTTTCTGGTTTGAATGTGCCTACCCATCGCTGTTGCTCCTGGCAGCTTGCGGGTCCTCTTCGCCGCCCCTTTTAAAGAGAGATTGACAGCTCACCTAGTCTGCAAGGCACCGCGATTTCACCAAATCCCCACCCAGCCTTTCTCCATTCCTTAACAATCGGCAGCCATCCCTTAATTCTTAGGTCGCCTTTCTGGCTAACTTGGAATGTCTCCTGGGACTGCGGGCCTTGGAGGGAAGAATTCCACACCTTGGCTGCAGCGTTAGCTGAGCCCTCAGGAGACTCTGGTCGGGGACAGGAGGGACCGGTAATTATTTTCTTGTGCTTCCACTAAATGTACATGCACTAGGGGAGCTTAAGACCTGATGTAGCTCACAATTCTTCTGAGGATATCACCTGCCTCTTCTGAGGCAGCACCTCAGGCTCCCCGTGCTCCCAGATCCCGGTCCTTAGTGTTTATCTGAACACACGGACAGGGGTGGGTTTTGCCCATGTCTTTCCTGGTGTAATAATGACCTCCCTTCCTGCAGTTGGGAAATTGTAAAATGTTTTTATTTATAAATAACGATTCCCCATCAATTGTTATCAATTAAAGCTGTGCTTGGATGGCGAAAAACAAACCAACAATCCCCCCCACCCCCCCCCCCCGGGCAAAAAAAAAAAAAAAAAAAAAAAAAACACCTCTCAAAACCCAGTCTTCACAAATGGTAAGAATTCCTCCTTGGAGGTGGGAAGGGAGGGGGCAGCTTGCCTAGGCCTTCTATGGTTTTGGAATTAATTAGCTTATTAGCTCAACCAGTGTTAATGGCACGTTTTTGGTTTTTTCTGGCACTCAATGTAAGGAAGAGAGTTAGCTTTGCGTTAGGAAAACCCGAATTTGACCTCTATTTCTGAAAGTCAGATTAGAATTCCAAGTTTCTCTACAAATGTCATCGGCACGGCAGTCTGCGGATAGTGAAGGCAAGTTGAATAGCTCAGCCTGGCACTAAGGAAAGCACACATTTACGGGAGGAGGAAAAGACCCCACACCCATTCGTGGACAGATGTCACCACTTCACAGGGAATTCCTGGTGAAGGAAACCGCTTTTGTTGCAATACCGCAGTGAGGAAAAAGAAAAAAGGAGGCTCGTCGGACAAGACAAAAATAAGGTTTCTAGACTCACATGAAGAATTCCCGTCTGTTACTTTCACAGGCTAAATTTAACGTCCTTGGAGATTACCTGTGGCTTCCTCTACAAAGCAGGCAAACTGGGAATGTCCCTTCCTCTTTTTAACAAGAAAACAGAAAAGAGAAGCTCTGGTTTAAATGCCTCGTCTGCATTATAAACAGGCTCACTGAGGGTGGAGAATCCTCTTTCTAAAAATTAAAACAATTTAGGGTGACCTGCAGAGCAATAAAACTTGAAGTAGATTATTTCAGGGATGTCCTATCTTCCATCAGACTCGAGCTAAGGTAAACAGTGGCTGCTGCATCCTTTTAAAAATGCTAGCCATGTCCAGTTTCAATCAAAATATTTATCTAGAGGGGACATGTTCAAATTAGTTTTGCTTAACTAGCCTCATGAAGAAGCACTCCCCGGCAAGTTGCAGGGGGAAAAATTATGCAAGATTTTTCTTTAAATGATAATTTCATATAGCTAAAAGTCTGTTTCAGGCTTTTTGTTTATTGACTGATGGCCATCTCTGGTGGCAGAACTTTACTGAAAGGTGTGTAAGGAATTAAGAATTTCAGAATTGGTTTCTGAAAAATGAAGGTGACTTGTTTAATAGCACATATGTGCTTATTGATAACTCATCGAGTCAATCATAAAATTGGTATAATAGCCTATCCTTCTGAATTCATGGTTAAAGCAGTCTAAACTAAAATGTCCCTTTGTATGATGTCATTTTTTTCTTACCCTCCCCACTATTTGATCTAAAAGATTCTAGAATTTTCTATCAAGAGCTGCCTTCAACGCAGTTATTTTACCTTTGAAAGGTAGTAAAATTCATTCTGTTTTCCCAGTGCTCAGTGCATAGTAGGCGACAGGGGTTTTAAACTACTGTTTTTGGTGCATAACTGAATTAAACTATGCCACCTTGACTCAATCTCCCCTTTTGAAACTACAGGGAATGCAACTAAGGAATACATTTTCAACTGAATCCAGGTTTAAGAAAAGGAATGCGATTCTAAGCAGCTAGTAGTAATTGCGAACTGGTGCCTTCAGGTGTCTGTAATCTGGCAAGGTTACCTGCTCTCACCCCAGTGAAAACAAAGGCTGGTAAACTTAGCTAGGGTCTGGGGAGAAAAGTAAACTCCCGGGTTATACAAGCGCTCCCCTCCATTTGGGTCCTGCATGGCAAGCATGACCCATGTTTTTCTTTTAGGTCCCTAACACATGCACGCTCTTTTTTAACCTTATTCTCACTGCGGTATCGTCACAATGTCCTATACCAAGATGCCTGGAAGGACGTTTCAAAGGCAAAAATGCCCCTTGATCCCGTCAGAAGTACCTAACTCCCAGCCTTTCCATCACTTAAATGTCTCCTTTTTGGTTCCTTTAGGCAAGACTATTGATTTTTAAAAAGGGAAACAATGATTTGCCCATAATATGAATTCCAAGGGGGGGGGTGAGGAGTAATTATTAACAAGGGCTGTCTCTTCCAGCTTTGTGTATGAGATGATTGAAACAATGTCGCCCTAATAATTTAAAACATCCTTCACTGGTTTATTGCATGGAAATCTGCTGGGGGGTTGGGGGGGCGCCTCTCTACAGTGGTCCGTATCGCCTGACTAAGGGGTGGCCACGGCGGGCATCAGCCCTGTTGGAGACCCACTGCAGCAGACCTGTCACCGGGCCACCAGGCGCTATTTTCCCGGGGAAGGGAGTTTTTTCTTTTTCTTTTACAAGACTGGTGCTTTACTATTATTACTATCATTATTTGTTCCTGCACCAAAGATTAAAAGAAGGGGTGTGGGGAGACAGTCCCTAAAGAGCTCTTCCCAGGATTTTCTAGTATGTAGGCTGAAAAAATTAAGTGAAAACTGGCTGCCCAGCCCCCCAAAGCAACCTGAACTTCCTAAAGGTTGGTATGAAAAGTGCTCCTGTCCCTGTGCCCTGGCCCAGCTTTGACACTTACTCTCCATTAAACCCATTTACATGCAGGATCCTCATTTGCTTCACAATGGTGCTTTTACCAGATTCTCCAGCACCTAGAAAATGAAAGTAAGTCTCAGGTTATGAAGGAGGCATTTTACACACTTGGGGCTGCGAGTGGGACTGCTGTGTTTGCCACAGAAGCAACACATACAAACAAACCAAATAACAGACTTGCAATTTTCCTTGACATTTCGACGCATAGGAAAAGAAATATCCAACTCTGTGTCTACCTGCAGTATTTCACCATCAGAATAACAAACAAGAATTAAAGCTTTTGCTGTTTTTCAGGTGTTTTCCCCCCTTTTGGTTGTTTTAAAATTCGGGGAGGGGGGAGCAAAGAGGCAGAGAAGGAATGACGCAATTTTGTCGTGGGGGGAATTGAACTTCTTAAAACCTGAGAATTCACTGGTAAATTTTGTCCGCATAAATGTACAGAGACACGCAATTCATTGTTTGTCAGATTTTTCATGGTTAAAATACCCAGGATTCACAAACAATATACTGCAGTCCCCTCCTGGTCAGCACTGACGCAGCACCTCCCTCCTAAACATTGTCACAAGGCAGCCGCTTTCGGGGCAGGTCTTTTTCCCTTTGGGCTACTGGAAAATCAGCCCCTCCAACCGCAATATTACATGTTATCCAATTAGCCATCCTCCTTTCCCGCAAAGCGTGTCTTTCCAAAGATAAATTCTCTCTGGATTCAACAACCATGTTATGCGGAGTGAGGGGAGATGGCAGACCACCCATTTTCTGTCATCTTCTCAAAAAACACATTTTAACATTAAATGTAGTGTTTGAGAACAACCACGTTACCATGCAGCAACAATTGAGATGTTAAAAGGACAAGACTTTAATCGTAAGGAAAAATATTCCTGGAAACCACTGTTTTCAAAGATTTCAAGCCCTTCCCAACTAAAAGAGTAAGGCGCACATGCCTCCATTTTAAATCACCTTTCTTTTGTAAAGATATAAACACACACACATATTCCCACCAAGCTAGGAGGAGGATTGCTATTTATTTGCAAATGCACGTTCTCGCCAACAAATAATCCTGTGTGAACCACTGTTTGCCCTCCTCCCACACAAACCTGTTTGGGTTTTTTTACCTTCTTTTTCACTTTTAATTTTATTGTTTTGTTTTACTGCCCAGAGAGCAAAGCATTCCTCCTCCTCTTGCTTTTTCACAAGGCTGTAATCAATACCTGTAAGTTAAAATTAGTTTCCACAGAAACATTGATTTCAAAGCAAACACTATCTTAATGAACCCCTCTCAGAAATTAAAATAGTAAAGGCACTATTAAGAGATTCCATGAAGAGAAAACATAATATTAATCAGAATCTCCAACATTCTTATTTCACAAGTGTTAGGATGTGTTATATTTTTCACAGGCACAAACAGATCTGTGCCTCAGTTTCCACATTTATGAAATTAGGGAATTAGGCTGAAAAATTACTGCAAGATCTTCTGTGGTACTGTAACTCAGTTATTTGTCATTAAATTAAGACGGATTAAGAAAGGGTTTGGGGTACCATTTCTTGCGGGGGGGGCATTATTTGGTGAGATCATTTAAAAATGTAAAATGTGTTGGCAGTGGCTTGGGTTGCAGACACCTGTGCCAGAGGCTCTCAATACATTGAGATATAAAGTAGCCATATAGACTACAACTCCTGGGGAAGACTAGCCTATAGTGATTGATGAAAGGTGTGTTCAGAGTAACAGTCTCAAATTAAGAGGAGACTGTGATCACTTGCACAAAGGTGTTAGGTACCATTAGCATCACGCTGGTTTTAAATTAGCATTCAGCAAGCAAGACAGCATTCCTAGGAGATTCTAGACTTTTCCAGGCTTACACTTTGAAATCAAATTATATGCATATTATTATTCACATAGCATCATGTTACCTTTAGAAGTTTTACACAAGACTCCAACATATGTATTATTTAATTACTGAAATTGCAAATGCATAAACACCAGAGACTTATTTTCAC
Source organism: Rhinolophus ferrumequinum (assembly GCF_004115265.2). Classification (NCBI taxonomy): domain Eukaryota; kingdom Metazoa; phylum Chordata; class Mammalia; order Chiroptera; family Rhinolophidae; genus Rhinolophus; species Rhinolophus ferrumequinum. The sequence continues at coordinate 3,417,190 of NC_046306.1, forward strand.
TTAATTTTCTGCTTTATATAAATCTGGACCCAAGAGAACAAAGGCATGACCCCATCCAAAAAAAGCAAACCAAACACCACCACAAAGAAAAGCCAGTCTTTCACATTTTATTCTTTATAATCAACCAGTTTGTTGAAATGTAACCATGAATTAGGTCTTAACTAGCCAATTCACAAATTAACTCACATAGCCAAATTACTAAGGAAGTGGAAAACTTCCATATTAACGTTTTTGTAATTCTTCTGGTCATTTCAACAATTTTTTTTATGCTTCTTTTGTTTTATTTTTATTTTTTTCCCAAAGCAGCACCTTTAAGAAAAAGGAGGAAAGGTCAACTCCTTATAGTTTACAATCGCCCCCCCCACCCCCGTTTTGGCCAGAGGAAAAACCGCAATCAAGAGAGAAAACCCAGAACCAAACAACCAAATGTCACTTGACAAACAACTAATTAACGTCTTTTCATCTCCTTCCACCTGGGAAAAAAGTCTTCTCCTTAAATCGCTCTCAATCCCCCCCCCCCGCTGAAAAGGACAAAAAAAAAAAAAAAAAAAAAAAAAAAAAACCACGCCATTTCCAGACCAAGAAGCCATTTACAGACAAATGTCATTTTCCAGTTCTGATTTGTGAATGTCTTTGTTTTTCTTTTTTCACAAAGCACTCTCAATGTGGCCGAGTAACAGGAAAATGTGTGTGTTAATGGTTTATTGGGGGGTGGGGGTGAGAGCAGCTGCTACAATTACTTCTCTTCTCTGCTTTTCAAAAAGCCTGCATGTCTGGAAGGGGAAAAAAAGGTCATACTGTAAAAATGACGTGTCATTTGGCTTCACTGGGCACTTAGCGCACTAACTCCATTTTTTTTTTTTTTGGTCTTATTTTATTTGATTCTCCCCTTCCTTCCACCGCCCGGCCCGGCCGGGACACGTCTGCTCCGTGCACACACAGTATGTCCAGCCCGAAACGCACCAAGTCGCGCCCAGCGGCCGCCGCGCTCACTCCTCCCCCCACCCCCCATTCCGGCGCCACGACTCGCCCGCGCCCCCTCCCCCTCACTGCACCACCTTTACCACTCGGATCCCTTCCGAGGGGCTGATGTCACCCGCCCCCCCCTCCTCGGCCACTTCCCCCGCCAAAGCCTCCCCTTGGCGAGGCCCCCTCCGCCACCGCGGCTCCCCCCGCGTCACCCCCTTCTCTTCTGGCTCCTCTTTCTTTCTCCCCTTCCCTCTCCCAACAAATCACACACCCCACGGAGGCGGGTTCCCCTCCCGCTGCCCGCCACCCCATTTCCTGTCCCCGAAACCCTCTTTTTTGTCGCAGTCTCCGAGCCTTGTAGGGCTCCCCCTCCCCCTCCCCAACACGCACCCAAGCCCCTGGCGTCGTGTAGGCCTCGCGGAAAGAGAGAGAAAAAAGAGCGAGGGGGAAGGCGAGAGAGCGAAAGAGAGAGGGAGAAGGAGAGCTGGCCAGGGAAGGGGACCCGTGCCCGCGTCGCCACGGCCCCCCGCCCCATTTGGAGCCCCTGCCCGGCCGAATCTGCGCCCTGGGGTCCCCCTTCCGGCCTCGCCCCCCAGAAAAAGAGCCCGCGAGCGGGCTGCGGGCTCGGGAGCGCGCGCCCGGGGCGGGGGGCGGGCTCGGCGCGCGCGGCCTGCGGGGCGCCCCGAAGGGCGGCCGGGCCGGGGCCGGCGCCCCCCGCCCCGCCCTTACCCAGCAGCAGCAGGCGGTGCGTGGCCCGGTAGACCTGCTTGTCCTTCTGCAGCTGCTTCTCGATCTTTTTGTTGGCCTCGCGTTGCGCCTTCTCCTCGTTTCGCTGGTCCTCGGTCTTACTGTTTCCGAGGCAGCCCATGGCGGCGGCGGCGGAGCGCGGGGCGCGGCCGGGCTGCGGCGGCGGCGGGCCGGACGCGGGCGGCCTCACGCGGGCCGGGAGGGCCGGGGCAGCGCCGGGCGGGCGGGCCGGGCGCGGGCTCGGCTCCTCGGGGAGGAGCGCGCGGGGCGGACTGCGGGCCGCGGGCCGCGCGGGGAGGGTGGTGTCGGTCGGACCGAGGGGAGCGCGCAGCTCCCCGCCCCTCGAGCCGAAGCCGAGGGGGCTGATGGCCGCTCCGGGCCGAGGCGGACCAGAGCAGGAGCTGCGGGAGCTGCTGCCGCCGCTGCCGCCGCCGCCGCTCTTATTGCCTCGGCCCGGGCCCGCCGCCCCGACCCAAAAGCGCCGCGACGGGCGGGGGGAGGCGGGGGGAGGAGGCGGCGGCAGGGGGGGTGGAAGGAGGAGGAGGAGGCGGAGGGATGAGGAGCCGCGGCCGCCGCGGCGGCTAGGAGGGCGGGAGCGGGCGGAGGGAGGCACCCCCCCGGGTGCCCGGGAAGGGGGGGTCCCTGCGCCAGCACCCGGCCGGGGATGGGACCGGGATGGGCCGGGGAGCCGCCCCCTCGCCCCCCTGGCTCGGGCCCCAGCCGGCCAGCCGCGGGGGGAGAGGGGGCGGCTCCGAGCCGGTGACGACCCCTCGCACGACGCCAACGCTCCACCCCCCGCGGGCGCCGCCGAGGGGCCGGGGTGGGCGGAAGGGGAGGGAGCGCTCGCCCGAGCCCGGACTTCGGAAAATTTTCGAAGAGAGAGACATAGAGAGAGCCAGAGAACAGGGAGTGTGGAAAAAGCGAGGCGAGCACGAACCAAAGGACAGAGCAACCGAAAAGGAAAATGTGTCCACACACACACACAAAGACATAATAAAAGTCCACACTGCACAGCGATGGTGGCGTCCGGGGGCGGGGGCGGGGACGGGGGGCCGACTAGATGAGCCTCTCGTCGCGCCCCCGGCGCCGGGCGCCGTGGCCCGAGCCGAAGGCCCCTGAGGCCCCGGAGCGCCCGCGGCTCCTGCGCTTGGCGCGGCCGCCCAAGTAGGAGAAGAAGGCGCAGCCCAGGAACACTCGGAAGCAGCAGGTCGCCCCGAACACGAAGCCGCAGCCGCGGCCGTGCTCCGTGCGCTTCTGCAGCAGGAAGTTGAGCACCCACGAGGGGCTGCGAACCGAGAACACCAGGAACACCACCAGGGGCAGGTGGGCGCTCAGCGCGCCAGCCTTCAGCGGCCCCGGCCGCCACACGACGCCCCCCACGCGGGGCGCCGTGTAGTAGGCGTCGTCCTCGTCGCCCGAGTCCGTGTCCCACTCAGCCCAGGCCCTACTCGCGCCCCCGACGCCGGCGCCCTCGCCGCCCCCGTCGGCGCCCCCCGCGGCGCCCTCGTCGTCGGCGGCGCCGGCGGCAGCGGCAGCGGCAGCGGCGACGGCCTCGGGGCCGTGGGCCTCCACCCCGGCACCCGACCCCTTCTTTTTCTTCTTCTTCTGCATCTTCTCCAACTTCTTCCTCTCCTTCTCCTTCTTCTTCTCCTCCTTTCTCTTCTGTTCCAGCAGCTTCTTCTCCATCTTTCTCTGCTCCTTTTCGGTCAGGAACTTCTCGGGGGGCGCTTCGTGCGCCGGGTTCTTGGGGCTCTTGGGGGTGTCCCCGGAGCCCCCGTTCCTCCGCGGACCGGCCAGCGCTGCAGCTGCCGCGGCAGCTTCGGCAGCCACCTCGGCTGCAGCCGCCGCTGTCTTCTTCTCGCTCTCCACCGCACGCGCTTTGATCTTCATGGCCATCTTCAGCATAGTGGCTCGGCCACCTCGGGGCGCCCGGCTCCCGCCTCGCCCGGGCGCCCTGCTTGCCCCCGGCCTCGGCCTGACGGGCCCCCGTGCGCCCCGTGTCGGGGGACTCCGCTGCGGTGCGGTGCCGCCGCGCTGCCCTGGGGCCGCGAAGCGCGGCTGCCCGGCTTCGGGCTGCTGGGCTGGCTGCCTAAGAGTTAGCGCCAAAAAGGATGAGCAAACGAAAAAGGGGCGAGAACAAACCAAAAAGCACCGAGAAATGTCAAACAACTCAAAAAAGAAAAGTGCAGAGGCGCGATGGCACGAGTTCGCCGTTACCCTCCGGCGCTCCTTGGCTTGGCTCTTGGGCACGCCAATGGAGAGGAGAAAAGAGAAAAGATAGAGAATTTGGGGGTGCCCGGGAGGCGCAGGGCAGGGCGGCTGTGCCGGGGTGCCCCTGTCCCGTCCCAGTCCCGGTGGAGCTTGCCCGCACCGGGCGACTCGCACTTTGCGGGAAGCCACGGGGCACCCGGACTTACATGTGAGTGAGGCGCACTCACACGCAAGGTAGTGCCTGCCGGCCGCCCGCCGCCGCCCCGCGGCGCCGCAGCCCGGAGCCAGAGAGCCGGCGAGCCAGCGAGCGCCGCGCAGGGCCAGCCACCTGACGCAGCCCGCTCCGCGGTGCCGACGCGACTGAGTGTCCCCGCCGAAGACCAGCGCTCCTAACCAGCCCGATGACGCCCCAGCCTCTTCAGAGGACCGACCCACAGCGGCGGCCCCTATAAACCGAAGGGGAAGCCGAAAAATCAGCCCGCCGAGGACGCACCCAAATGGGCCGCCACGCACCCTGGGGGTGTGAGCCGGTGTGGGGACGACGCGGGAGTGGGTGAGGGACACGGGGGGCGCAGTAGTGGGGGGCGCGGGGGCGCCCAAGGTGGTGGGCGCCGGACCCCGCCTCCCAGACCTGCCTCCCAATTTTCGGTGAGTGGTGTAGCCCTGGGCGGCGTGCAAAGTGTGCGACGGCGGCGCTTACCCCTGCTGTGCGCCTCCTTACCTCCAGCTTCCCGGTTAGCGCACGCGGGGACCGCCACCCACCCCTCCCTCCTGGCCGCGCACGCCCGTGGAGGTAGGTGTCGGCAAGCCCAACTAATGCGAAGCCTGGAAAGGGTTTCAGATCTGACGAGAGGTGCTATGTGAGCGCAAAACTAGCACTGCTAGAAGAAACAGGCGGCAGACAGCTAGAGTGCCCGTGCTGGCGACACTAGAGCCAAGCAGTGGTGGCTGTGGCTGCAGAGTAGATGCGCCCGGCGTCTTCCCAGGCGGGAGAAGTGGTGGACCCAGGTGTCCTGGTTCTCCCGTGGCCCAGCCTGGACGCCGTAGGGTGGGTGTGGGAGGGCCTGGAACAGAAGGAAAAGTAGTTTATTGCACAAGAATTTGTTTGCAATTGTTTAAAAACTCTCAAGTGTCCCCACCCCACTCTTGTCCCCACACTAGGACGTGGCAGAGAGCATTGGGTTAAGAGCAGTGACACCAAGAAGTTGTCGACCACTGGGCCTGTTCACTTTGCCTGGGACCTTGGTTGAGTCACATGCTGCCACGCTGGTGTCTGCTTAGGTACAATTCATTCATTCATGCATGCATTCATTCAATAAATGTTTAGTCCAGGAGGCCTATCTTGTGCCCAGGTGAGCCAGAGTAGCCAGGTGATCAAGCTAAGACATGGCAACTGCCTTTGGTGTGTGGCAGGCCTACCTGCCAATAAACCCAGATGCACAGAGTAATCATGAACTCTCTCCCACCTTCAACCTTTGACTTCTAAACAGTCAGTGAAACTTGGGATGTCTAGAGGAGAAAAAAGAAAGGAAGTTCACCTGTAAATGGAAACACACCTAACACACCTGGGGGTCTGGGGTGATGGTTTGATACTTCCAGAGGCCTTGGAACAAATTGTCAAGAATAGTTTGAAGTTTTCTTTGAAAATAGAAAGACACTATTAACCATTCAACAGCACTACTGAAATTCCCTCTTTAGCCCGTTTGCTCAACTCAGAGTAAGAAAAAGTGTGACAGATGAATATGTCACATATTATTTTTTTTGGCTCCTCCAGGTACACTACCACCGCCATTCCACAAGGCCTCTTTTCTTCTGGATCTGAATGGACAACGAGAACAATTCAAAGTCACCAAAGAACACTTGGAATTCAGAGCAGGAAACAAAAGCTGCAGGCCAGACCCCAGAACCTGCAGCAGCTACTCTGCCTCACTTGGGCCTCCGACTTTTCTCTGCTTCAAAGTGACTGTGCCTGCTCTCCCCCCACATTCAAACCAAACTAAGCCGGGACTTTGTCACACTTTGGATTTTGGCCTCTCCCACACAAAAATACACCATCTTTTGCAAAAAAGCTCAAAGGCACAACTTTGTTAGGTTGATGCTTTTCACATAAACAAAAGCAGATAAAAATATCGAACCGATTGACCTGAATGGGCCGGGTAGCCATGCGACAGTAGGGCTTTACAATCAACGATGACGTGGCTGTTAGAGGACATCATGTTTCACAGTCCTTCACCCACTTAGCTTAGAAACTACTTGAAGACAAGGTCCAAGTTTTATATCCTATATTAAATAAAAACTTCTTGGTTGAATTTCATTAATCAATTGTCTTTTTAAAAAAAATGGTGAAGACTTGTAAGAAGGAAGAACAGATCAGAAATTTTTGTTATGCTCCATTTGTTCAAAAAGCATCTTCCTTCCTGCTTCTAATGTGTCAAAAGCACAAATACATGGTATTTAAAAGGGACAAGGTAAATAGTAACCGATACAACCTTGATACTTATGCCAGTAGCTACACGTTGCTACAAGGAATGAAACTGAATGAAACTGAGAGTCCTTTGGAAATCCCTGAGTTGGGTTACCAGCTCGGCTTTTAGAGAAATATCATACCTAAACTTTGCAAGGAGGGAAACTGTCCCATGTCATATACTGACACATATTCCAGGCAAAGCACAATTGGGACTATTGTCCTAGAAATGTATAAAGCAAGGTCAGGCTTTAGTCATTTCAACTTCTAACCTAGCAGGCCATCCTTGAAAAAAAAACTTTTTTTTAACTGTAGGTTTCACCTATATTTTATTATGACCAACCACTGATGGACAAATAAAGCACTTACTTTGTAAATAAATGACAGCAGGTGGAATCAAGGGTTTACAGGTAAGCAATGGCACTAAGAGCTGGGGAACACAAGCCCATCTGTGGTGTGTTCAGCTTTCTGTTTTCACCTGACACAAAAGGAAAGCTGAGATTTTACTTAATTGGCATGGTGAGCTGACACTGTCTATAGTTTAGGATCGTGCATTTGACCAACCTGGGCCTTAAAAGTTTTAATTTACAAAAAAAAAAAAAGTCTTTCCGATTTGGAGGCCACCATGTGTGACCTTTTCATATGAATTTGTAATTTATTTTATTAGGTCATTACCATTTTAAGTACCTGGTTTATCCTTTAAGAGTAAAACAATGCATTAGCATAATTCTTAGAACAGTCCAGGCTTGAGACTTTTCCAATGACAGGGGCCTCTCTTTTGGCTCAGGGAGAGATGGAAGTGGTGGAAACTTCAGGCTACAGAGAAGGGCAAAAGGCCAAAATATCCTAGGTTTGAAATGCCCAGGGAGAGCACAGGTTCCTGGTTCAGGTGACTTGCTTCATGCCAAAGCCAGCAAGTTGGGATAATAACACACCCCAACCTAAAACACTCGGTCACCAAATGATACAACCTGGTCAAACAGATGGTGTCACATGCTGCACAGAGGGACGGCCTAGCAACAGTCCTTTCCAACACTGCATATTTTACAACAATGGATGAATTCACACGTCAGGGTTTGAATTTTGTGGTCTTATAAGCCTCCTATTTATGGATGGATGTGTTCCTGTTCAAGTGAAAATGACTTGTCTGCTTTTAGAAGCAATAGGCTCGCTGCAGCTTGGAATCTTGAAAATATTGTTTCACTTAATGATGTAATTCAGTTTTTGGACAAGAGTGTTCTTCTCGGCTTTTCCTTAGTCTGGGTCATTGTAAGAGTCCAGAGAAAATAGACTTATAATATTATTTTAATAGCCTAGGAAACAATAAGTAGGTTTCCACCGAAGCAGAAACCTTAGCTGTAAGGTTTTAATAATAGTACTTAGCATTTCCACAGTGCTTTCTGTCTTTGAAGCACATTCTGCACTTTTATTTCATTAGAAAGTGTGGTTGCACGTGTGACTTGAAACGTGCGCTGTATAGATGACAAAAGCAGGCACTGTAAAAACCCTTTTCCTAGGCCCAGTTAATCCTTGGTAAGAAAGTTCTATTCCCATAAAGTTCTTAAAAACTGAACATATGATTGCCTAGGGCTTTTCCCCCTTGTCACGGTTACTAGCTAGTACCTTCGACCACAAGTGCTCCTAAACTTGCATTCTACACGAAACGCAATGTATAAGTTAGCAACCCTTCACTTCAGAAGACTTGAAATCAAGAAATTACACAGCCGTACAAAATCGCCCTATTTAATTTCTATCAAGTAAAACAATTTTTTAAAAAATTCAGAACATGCTCTAATCCAAACAGAATGTGGGGGCACATTGCCCAATGTGTTTGGACCCGCTTTCTTGAGCCATTGGCTTTGAGATGCTGTTGAAGCATCTGCTTACTTAAAACCATAATTCACCACATGAGCGCAACAGGATTGGGGCACCTTTGCTGACCTTTCTCGACCGTGCTAGGTAGGCCCCATGTATGAGAGAGGCTTCTCGGTCCCCATGGATGCCCAGTTCCCAAGGCTATTCTTGCCTTTCTCACCAAGTCCCCAGGAGCCCAGTGTGGGAGTCAACTAACAAAGTCACCATCTACCTTAAAAGGGGCCACAATAAAGAAGAAACTAAGCACATGACTGTTCCTTTGAAAACTGAAACCTAAATAATAGGATCCTAATGTTAGCCTTGGTTGAAGACTCTAGATGGACAATTTGGATTAGGGGCATAATGACACCAACTGTGACCAATGGACCCATTTAATTGGATAAAACAAACAAAAAGATGAAAAAGTGTCATGACTCTAGAGCAGGAAAGTTTTCCTAAACTAAAATATCTTTAAGTTCTCTTGGGGGGGAAATTTTTCATGAAGGTTAACGGGGAACTTGTTTCTTAGAACGTTTGGCTTGGCCTTGAGAATGGGAGTGAGAACAGGCAGTGGGGACTAGTTAGAAATAGTACGGACCGGCTAACTTGATTTTATTCATAAGGTGCCTTATTTATATCACATTTTGACTCGACATCTTACTAAACAAGTAACAACAGGAAAAAAAAACAAAAAAAGCAAGTTGGCGCAATCCAGCAAGGGCTGAAGTCCTAACAAGATCTCCTTAGATAAATGATACCTTTTAATTGCTCTCATTTTAAAGATTTTCATTGCATTCAATTCTTCAAATTTAGCCCCATATAATTAAGAGTTTAAAGAGTGAAACACTCTGGATTAATCAAGTAATAAGTTTCCTTAGTGCTGCTTTGTGTGTACATATATACAAACGAAACAACGGCTAAATACGAATTTTATATCTTGGGTTTTCGCTTTATTTACCTACAAACCAATGCAAGCGCTCATTGTCAAACAGCCTTGCAGTTAGATACTAGCCTCAGTTTGGGACAACAGCAATTGGGAGGGGGCTATGGGTGTCATTTGCAATCATAACTGAAACCACCTGTCTAGTCCCTCCCCCATCTGTTGGTAAACCCTGAATTAAGCCATTAATGTGACAATTAGTCACACGTTTGATACATCTAGAAACGTAGGTAACTTTTCATCTTTTTGTGTTTGCCCACACAGGTTTAAATAGAAATAGAAAAATGTATAATTATAGTTTAGCTCTACCTATTCCCCTGGGTCTCACTTTGAGGGGGAAAGAACCAAGAGGGGACAGGAAGGCATGGCTCCCAGATAAAGAAGGTGGCCTCCTCAGCACATGGCTACACACAAGCCTCAAGTCTCCTCCCAGCTGGATTTCTATTTGGCCTCTGTCTGGTCAAAATGCAGTGTTTGCTGGGGAGCCAAGAAGCTGTGCCCCCCCCCACTCCCTCACTCGGCTGTTTCTCAGCAGTGGGCCTGTCGGGAGCCCACTGGAGATTAGCAGAGCCCCAGTGGTACTGTGGCTTTCTGAGGTCTTTGCCCACCTCTGGAAGTGAGGCGGAGAAAATTATTCAGCCAAATCATCAAGCATTTGCAACCATTCTGGGGATCAGATGAAAAGGAGGCGTTTCCAGGAGCTACAGATCTCAGCTTTACCCGCAATTGCTTCCGGGGACTGCATGTGGGGGCTGCTGCATGCAGCCCCAGTTCCTCTGCCCCCTTTCTTGAACATTCCTGTCCCTGGGTCGCTTTAGTCTCTGCTACCTTCTCAGATTACGGCTTCTTTTGTGCTAATTACACCGAAAAAATTAAAAGAATGTCGCTGTCTTTACAAAGAACACAAAGCAGGCTTGCTTTAACAACTAAATAGAACCCACTTTTTTTCAGAAAGCAGAAAACAGCTTACAAATGAGACCTACCAAGTGAAATAATGGTAGACGGCCCCTTCACTTAGTAAGACCCAGGAGACAGAAGGGCTCAGCTATTGGGAGGACAAGTTGGAAATGTGTGTAGCTTTTTGGGGGGGCATTTACATAGAAAGGGAATATATGATCAATGATCAATTTCTTTCCTCCAGCACTCAATTGTAAATTAAGACTTGCCAAAAAAGAAAAAAAGAAAAATATAAAAATAAAAAACAACTTGCCAATGATGGGTGATTTAACCTGCATGGAAAGAGGAAAGAAATGGAAAGTGCTCATCACTAGAAAGCAGTACCTGTACTATGCTGGTAAAAATATAAGTTGAAAGAAGTCTGACTTCTCTCCTTGGAAGGCTGTGGCTTGAGCAGATACTGTTCTGTAGCTCTGTCCTCCAGGTAAGAAAAGTTCTTTCAAAGGACAGAGCTGGGAAGAATGAGCCATTCCTGCTAGCCCAGCCAGTTAGGGATGACACCCGCCCTCCCTCCTTCTATGAAATCCTCTCAGGGTTAATAGGTGAAGGGCAGCAGCTTGGAATGCCTTCTTTTTCCTAAGGAACATTAAATTCTGAATTGCTCATGCTGAAATTATGCTACAGCTGTGACCCTCAGGGATGAATGTTGGACACCGACTCAAGTGACAGGTGTTCGCCCAGTTTGGCTGAAATTGTGAAGTCTAACTCAAGTTTTCCCACCCGATTAATTGGTGGGGACTCTAGAGCCAGCCAGGAAAGGGCCTTTTGCCACAGACACAGAAGACCATGTGTTCAGCAGTCAACAAAAATGCCAGCCTCAGGGAGAATGGAGGCACTGCTCCCTGAAACAGAAAACAAGAAAATCAAGACAGACTTTGGGAGGCAGGGAAAAGAGAAAGTGGGAGCTGAGATCTGATCAGGACCAAACCCTTCTTCTTCTAGGTTTTAAAGCAAACAGGTCTATCCTGTAATCGGCTTTTGGAGGATTTTAGCAAGTCCGGGATTCTAGGAAATGTGGCACTAAAATTAGTATTATTAGAGGAAGTGGCACAAAAATGCAAAGTCTAATCCGTAACATACTAATTATACCTATTTTTATCCCAGGGTTACAGTGACCTAACACCAAGAAATAGAAAACTAGCCCTTCACAAAAACAAGACGGGACACCTGGGGGATGGGGCCACAGGGCAAAGGTAGCACGGAGTCCCTTGATCCAAACTGGGCTGAGAAATCAGCAGTCAGCCATGAAGGAGCTGACATCTAAGGGAACTTGGCAACAGTGGAGGAAGGCAAGTGGGGCTCTAGAACAAGCCTTGGGGGTTCTGGTACGATGGCAGCAAGCGGAATGGTCAAAGGCTGGGCTGAGCAAACCACGCGATGCCCGTAGGGTATCTTGGTCTGCAGAGGGAAGGATGGAGGCCAGGCTGTGTTTTGCCGTGCCAAGATGGATTGCAGATGAAGCCAGCCTTGGTCCATCCCACCGACCGCAAAGGCCCTGGGTGGGTCCCTGTCTTCTGGTAAGATGGTGACAAGTGGCTGGTAGAAAACCAGTCCCAGATGCTTCTCAGTAAGATGATGGTCGAAGGTATCAACTAACTTAAAGCACTCTAAGGTTTTTTTCTTCCTTGTTCTGAAAAAATAATCTCTACTTTCTGAGTACCAGGATTTTCAAATAATTGGACACCCTGGGGCTGCTTCAAAAAGTCTAGCTGTGTAAAAACTTTTCAAAGGAAGTTGATGTAAAACTTAGTTGGGACAAAAAGACACAAGTTAAATGAACACTCCATTTACTCCACAACTATTAAAAGCATCCCAAAGTCTAGAATAGAATAACCTAACTGACCCAAAATTAATATCATGATATTATTAACCCATGCCTCTGGGGGGCACCCCAGAGCAGGGTAATTTAAAGTCACTCTCAGCCTTAAAAGTGAGTTTCTTAAATGGTTTTCTACTCATGAAATCAGTAATATTCCAAATACATCATTTCAATGAACTGCCATGAGTTAGTTGAATGCAAAATGTGAAAAATAACAACAAATTGTTGACTAGTGTGATCCCCAAGGGTACTTAATGTTTTAATCTTAGATAGAAAATACCTTTATATTTCATTTACCTTGAACATTTTAAAATGTGTTAAATAAATGTGTTTTCCTCAAGCTGGCATATAGCCACACATCCGTTAGCTTTACTGAGGGTACAGAAGACAGAAGAGGGGAACTTTGTAAAAAAAAAAAAAAAAAAAAAAAAAAAAAAGGAGAAAGAGGACTAAAGAATAAAACTCTGCAACAAATATTTTGTTTCTAAAATGAATCCTGGAGGTAGAAAGATTTTAAGAGGAAAATATGTGCATAATTTCTGAGATATGTAAAGCAAAACAGCAAATCTACAAATGAAAAAAAAAAACAAACACAAAACTACTAGCAGCACGCAAAACCCAGGGAAACAAACAATAAAAAAATCACTCTAGTTTATAGTAATTGAACCCTTGCTTAACCTTCCTCCCCAAACCTGATGATTCTGTGAAATCACCCAGCTGTCACTCTTTTCCTTTTAGAAAGGTGACATTGATTTGTCTGGCAAAGACCCGTTATTAGAATTCTGAGGTCTGCTTAACGGGGCTACTAATAAATTTAAGTCGTCAATAGTTGACACCCCGCCCTGAAATTCTCAGTATGTGGTAAAGTGCTAAAAACATATTTTCAATGTTCTGTGACTGTAACATAAAAATAAAGGATCAAGGCTGGGTGGCTTTGGATATCTGAGCACATCTGGGCTCTACTCTGCCTGCACCCCAAAGGGAAAATAAGTAGATGGAATAGAAACAGCATCTGGGGGCAACATCAATGCTTTGGGCTGAGCTGTCTGCAAATAGAAATGGATGGCACAAGACTGAACTACGGACACCAAGCCATCACCCCTTCTCCTGCCTCCCTCCCACCCACCTGCCTGGCTTTTACTGCGTTGAAAAACCAGGAAACACTGTAGCCCAGAGAGTCTAAATTGGCCATCCACATGAGAAGAGAAAAGATTGATGGTCTATCCTACTTTTGGTGACTTTGAGATAAAAGGATGGGGAGTCGGGGGGTAGGGTGTCCGCCTTTTAGAGAAACTGAATTATGGACATTATTTTTCCTATCAAATGGCACTTCTCATCCTGATTTTGCACTGGCTGGATTGAGTTGGTTGTAATCTAAGACAAAAATGAGTGCAGATGGCTTCAGCTTCCTGTAAATTCTAAGATGGCTGCAGGCACTAGGCAAACTTGACCCTGACAACGCTGCCTCAGCACGGTCTCCTCACTGTGCCCACCTGTAAGGACCGGCTTGCTACTTCATCCCGCTCTCACTCTGCAGCAGACTTCCATGGCCACTGCAGAAAAAGCCAGACCTAACATCTTCCTCTTGCCTCAGAGCCCAGGCTGGTTTCTCCGTCTGTTCCCTCCGTCCCTGAAAATAAGCTTATCTGAGGCATCTAGGCTAGTGTTGGGGTGATGTCGGGGTAGCTGTTCAGGGAGCTGACCCTCTCAAATCGCCTGGCAAATCGTCCACCTGGAGACAAAACAACCAGATGCTTTTTCATGACTGAACTTTTGACCAAATCTATGAGATGCTTTGGTGTCAAGAAGACAAAAACTCAAGTCAGAAAGGTCACTGGAATAGGAAATGTTGGGGTGACAAAAAGCCACAGATAGAAGGAAGCATTACATCTTTCTAGCAATGAAAACCCCAGTTTTCAGGTTGTGCTACATGATACAAAATTTGCCAGCGCGAAGCCAAAAGAGAAAGAATGGATTCTTTTTAAGGCTATATTGTTCCTATTCACTTGGCTTTGTTGCTGCCAGAAAGTGGCTTGCAATCCGCCTTTCCAGCACTCCATAAAATGTAAATGGTCTAAATTAAGAAGCCATGTAATCTCAACCAATATTAATTCTGACATGAAAAATGAGACCAATTCTTCAGGCAGGATTATGATCCCCAATGCCTGACAATAACCGATCACCTCACTCTGTTTCTCAAAGGACAGGATATTTCCCTTCTCCAACGTGTCTACCTGTTTCTAAGAGGGGACAGAATCCTCACACACTCCTTATTCTGACATTGAAATGGCACCGTCTCCTAAAGCGGGCTGGCTTTGACGCTCCCCAGACTCTGCTGAGCTTCTGGATCCTATTTGTCTGTTTTTTTCCCCCTCCACACTAAAATCACTCTGGAAAAAAAATATGTCAGCACCCCGAGGGCTGCCAGTGGGGACACTGCCCTCAAATCCTTTTCCTGCAGACCGAGCTGCGGCTCCTAATACTGTTTTCCAAGTGGAAAAGGCAAAGGGGGCGTTTGAACACATTCTTTCTAGTGTTTCCCCTCAACTGGTTCGTTGAAAGCAGCTCCATCACGGCTCCTCCATCTCTGTAGCAGGCGGAATCGCCGTGGATCTACATGGAGAGAGAATTTGCATCTCGGCTCGGCTCTGATGGGAGCCAGCAGCTGTTCCGGGGAGAGGAGGCATCTCGACCTCCCTGCAGTCCCCCCGCCGCCCCCAGAAGGTTCTGCAGATGTGCTTGTTAATCTTCTTGTTAAGTGCAAGAAATAAAGTAGCTGTCCCGGTAAACCCCCCTAATTCACCTGCCCTCAAGCCCCCGCTGGTTCACTGTCTGCTGCCTGTTAATGACCATCAAAATGAGAAGTGCCTCTAGCAGTGCCAACGTGGAGGGAAATAGGAACGCCAGAAAATCACCAACTCTTTGGGGAAAGTTGCTGACTAGGGGGCCTCCTTGGGGGAGAGTACCCATCGGTGTTTGATTCCAGGCCTGGGGTGCTCCCGGCGACATCACTTCTAACAGACATTGTGTAATTCAGTTACACACAAGCAGCTGAGGAGCAGGTCTGAATCCTGCCTCCTGCTGTGTCATTCTCTGCTTCACCCTACTGGCCTCAGTGTGCTGATGTGGGAGGGAGGGCACAGGTAGCAGGAAACGATATCCCTGTGGCCCCTTCAATGTCTGTTTCTTCCCTCTGCTCCCTTTGTCCCTGGGGACCCCACAGCTAACCTGGATACAGTTTGTTAGTCTCTCTTACGTTCCTGTTCCCAGGAGCTAAGATTCTTTTCAGCTGAGACAGTCTGTGGATTCACATTTGCTTCTCTCTAAACACTGCCAGCTGGAAACCCAGGGCCACCTTTGGGGGCTATAGCAACCCACTAGGGGTGGGCCGTTAAGGGATCAATGCCTAAGGTCAGGGCATAGATTACAGACAAACCCAGGAGGGTAGAAAGGGGAAACGGGGCCCTTTCCCTGATTCCTGCCTGAGCTGCCTGAAAACTATGGACATCCGGTTTTCCAACTCTCTTCCCACCCCTAAAACGTGGCCTCTGCTCATCAGTCTCTAGGACTGCAGAGCTCTGTCTGCAGCTCCCAGGTCCTTGAGTGTCCATTTGAACCACACACCTGACTTTAAAGAAAACACCACTTTCAACAAGTGTGACCACTTGAAACCCCTCCACTGCACTCAAAGCTGGTGGAGCAGAACACAAGCTGGACTCCCCCCTTGGGGTTCAAGACACAGCTCACCCCACAGAAGGGAAGGGACAGGCCAGCACCCAGCAGGCTGCTAAGTTCTGCCCTCCGGGTCCTTCCTATTCATGATTCACCCCTGGCGAAGAATAGCAAGGTGTGAGGGATGGAACTGGGCCCCAGGACTGCGCGAGGGGGCCTGGCGCGCCCTCTCCGAGTGTATCCATCACTGCACGGTGACAGCCCGCTTTGCACTCTGTAGCTCAGCAGCTAACATCTCTTTCAGAGGTCCCTTCCCTTCCCCCTACCACAAGCCTCCTCTGTAAAAACCAAAAAAACATCTTGTTCTTTCATCCTAATTAACGTGCTGTCAGGGAAAATGGCACGGCTCATTTTTGCAGAGTTGAAATGACCCTCTCCATTCCTCTCCTCTCATTTGCTAAAGTGGTCCTTCCTCAGCCTGAAATCAGGCCCTTTGGTGATGGAAATTTTAGCTGGAAGCAGAGAGTTCTAAGCAGAAGCCTAACCTTGGAGGGTGGGGAGGAAATCGATGCTCTGAGCAGGCCTGTCTCTGCGGTAAGGTCTGGCTGTGCCGCCACCTCTGCTTTGTGCAAAGGTTTCCTAATTAACAGTCATTGTCGGGGGGCACAGTTTAGCAGAATTCAGAGGCTGATTCTCCCCGCTGACTTATCTCAGGGGCAGGAGGAAGCTGTTTAGAAGGAAGTAAACAGGTTCTGGATCTGGGAAGATAAAAATCCGAGCGCCTTTCACGCTCAGAGGGAAAGCGTGACTGCGTATTTAATATCCTCGCTGGCCTGCGTGTTTGTGTGTTTGAAAGAAGGCTGTAACTTACAAGCATAATTAAGTGCCCCCTCCTCCCGGCCGAGGGTTTCTGCGCCTGTCACTGACGCTGCAGTGTTTCGAGGCCCTTTCTACGTAAAGGCCTGGCAATGGCATCTCAGCTCATTTTCTGAAAATGTCACCCTAAGCCTGTTGGCCATCACAGAACTTTCTGAAAAGAACATTTCAGGTAGGGAACAAAAAAAAAAAAGAAGAAGAAGAAGAAAAAAAAGAATCTTAAAAGAAAAAGGCAGCCATGGCCAAGTATTTTGTAGCTCTGTCATTGGGATCCTGACGTATATTCAAATACATATTCTGTGAGAAATTCATAGTATTCCTCACTGTCTCCAACTACTTAAAGGAAACTCACATGTCAGGAGCTTTCAAAATTAGCTTAATTTCCCTTTCCTAAAGATCATGCATCTTGGAAAGGCTCCCTTTGAGTTACACCAGGGAACTTAATTGGCAGGCTTCCGGATTTCTAGAAGAGTATGTTAATAACCGGCAAGTCAAAATGGCAACCCAGTCCTCCCTCCACTGAATCGTTAGTTGCTAATGTCCCTCTGAGTAACTCGAAGCTAAGGTGTGAAATCAGCCGGAGTGTCACTAAGCTCTGTTTCTCCAAAGGCTGCAAGGCAGGACAGCTGGGGCACTGTTTATGTAACAAACCAGCAACCTGATTGTTTCTGCTGCCTGATTATCTGCTGGTCTCACCTCCTGCCTCCTTGCTCCTTCTTCCGACCACCCCCAACATTTTTTTTTCCTTTTGAAAGAAAGCAAAGCAACTGTACAGTACTCAAACCTTTTATTTCCTGACTATTCTGTGTGTCATAGCAGTGGACGCTGGAGAAAAACATGGGGCTTGTCCTTATCGACCTGAGCTGGGATGAGTCAGGCACCGGAAGGCTTCATCCATCTGGACCTGATCTGCCACTCAGATACCCCACCCCCACCCCCGGAACTGCCAAGAGGACCCAAAAAGGCACCATGCTGGTACCTGGAGAGCTGGGGGGATGGGACCCTCACTAAGTCCTGGGGGCACTGGGGGAAGAAAGCCAATTTACTCAATTCACTGCATTGACGGTGCTGGGTCATCACAGAGGTGGACTAGGGAAAATGGGGGTGTGGGCTGGCACAAGGGGTGGGGAAGTCAACAGCTCAAATGCCCCCTCCCCTGTCCTTTTCCAAGGCCTCCAGTTAGAATTCTATTTTTAAGGACTCCACTATTATAATAAAAATGTGACTCTCTCAGCCTTTGGGCCTTCTAGAGCTCTTTATTAAAATGCAAATGTCCCTAAAGGACAGCCCTTAAGCCTTTGCTAGCTAATGGGATTAACTGAACGGAACACAGCCACCTGCAGGGAGGTAAGGAGGCCTAGGGCCAAATCCCCACTTCTCAAATTTGCCACAGGCTTATTTGAATACCCTGAACACCCAGAAGGCGAAATTCAAGCATCCCTGTTTCAGATCTCTTTGAAAGGGGAATCTGAAGCCTGGGCCCAAGTCTCCACTGTGGGGGGAGTCATCTGCTTTCTGAAAGTCTCTGAGCCGTGGTGTCTTCATCTCTTTTAAATCATTTCTCTGAGGATGGAAGCGCTTTCAAGGTATCCTAATAGAATGGTCTGGATTCAAGACAGAAGCATCGGGCTGGTGGTGCGAAAGTAATTGCACATAAGTAATGCATTTACAGAGGCGGCGACTTGTAAGAAAGAACGTTTTCAAAGTAACTTGGGTAACTGATTTTCTGAGCTGGCAAACAAGCTTTAGTTTATGTCCTGAAAATGGGTTTTCACTCACGTTGATTTCTCAGTGGAGAGGGTGTTAACATGTCACAAACAAGGAGAAGCCAAGACTTAATAATCCTGTAAATCTGAATTTTACTCATGGAACAAAACCATTCCCTGTCATCTGGGAGTTCCTTCAGTTCAGCACTTCCCCATCTTACAGCTAAAACAAAAAAATCTCTACCTACCTATCTGTACACACACACATATTTTCCAAAATATGAAGGTCACATATCACGTGCTGAGGATTACAGGAGGCCGATAGATAAGACTATTCCAAGGGCAATGAATAGATAACTTACAAGTATTTGTGAAAGAAAAGTTGGAGATTCAATTCTGGAATTAAAAGTGTGGTCTCTTTTTTTTTTTTTCCACAAGGACTGGGAATTCATTACATTACTTGAACATAGAACATCTCTATTTGCATTATGGATCAGGAAAAAGAGGTCCAAAGCTCAGGGTCTAAGATGGAGGACGGAAGCTAAGATGGAGGGCAGCTCAGGATCTAAGATGGAGGACAGTTCAGGTTCTAAAATGGAGTACGGAAGCTAAGATGAAAGCACTCCACAGTACACCACTACCTCTGGCTGCAAACTATAAACACTTTCTCATTTCACCCTGAGAACCCAAATCCTACACACAGCAGATTCTAAGGTTACATGGAAGAATCTGGGCCCACCCCCTAAGAGAATTTTCAGTCCTAGAAGCTCCTGGAAGGCATAGCTTGGCTCCAGACGGAGCAGAAAAAAGAGAGGGAGCTGGCTGGAGGCAGTTCTCGGCACCACTCCTGAGCCAGGCCTCTGGAGTCCCTTTTGAAAACAAGCCTGCCCTTCAGCAAGGTCCGTAACCCCCAGACTCTATACCTTCTAGAGAAAGGCCTTGTTCAGTACTGACACTTTATCATCACCGTGGCCCACACTGTACCTACAGAAGACTCCATCACTGCTGTCCATGTATAAATTTTCAGCCTCAGACTGGCATGGCAACCTAATGGTTGTGCCTGTCGAATATCTAGACACAGTTGTTTGTTTTCATCCAAGCAGATCTTTCTGGGGTTTTCATAGTTTAACTATCAGGTCTGACAATAATTTTATGTAAGCACTGATCTGCCTTGTTCAACTAGATTGGAGAAGAGTTGGGAGGTTGTTGAAGTCCGTTTTTTGACAGGCTTTTCACCCACCTTCTCTTCGCTGTATATCTATGCCCTATTTAATCACTCAGCAGACTGCCCAGTGTTGTTAACTTCCTGGGTTTCTTTTGATTGTAAGACCATCAAAGGGAGCAGCGATGTCTTATACCTTTGCATTCCCCCTGGGGGAAGGGCACATATCAGGCACTCAATACACATATATTGAATGAATAAATGAATAAATGAAAATGCCCAAAAGAAGGCAGACTCACCGGCCCTGCAAGGATTTCATCCTTCTGAGAGGTTTGGCAGACACATGGGCGGCTACTGCAAGCTAAGAGATGCTACTAGAAAGGCAAAAAGGAAACAAGGCTATTTTG
Organism: Rhinolophus ferrumequinum; assembly: GCF_004115265.2. Taxonomy (NCBI): domain Eukaryota; kingdom Metazoa; phylum Chordata; class Mammalia; order Chiroptera; family Rhinolophidae; genus Rhinolophus; species Rhinolophus ferrumequinum. The sequence goes on from NC_046306.1 coordinate 3,436,974, forward strand.
ATGCCTAATTTAACCCCAAAATCAGGAACTAACTTATCAGTGAGAAAAAATGGGTGCATATGCACCAAGAACCAGGCTGTATTCCATGCTTTCTGCCAAGTTGGACACAACTACATATGAGGTAAACCTCAGATCTGCCAATAGTCAAAAATTTGAAAAACTAATTCGTGACAACTGTTTTCATTTGGAACCATGATTTTCCTCAATTAGGCGTATCATTTTTGCTAAATTCCCGTTAAACACTTCCCAACAACTTTTCTTTTTTTCTGGATAACCATGACCTCCCTCCCCCCACAATTACTAAATGTCACAGAAGGCCATTTTATGAACATATTTGTGGCAAGTCCCTTTTCTTGGCTGTTAGAACAATTGTCCCCCCCCCACCCACACACACACTGGCCCCTTATCAACCATTTTGCTAAATCTCAAAGCAATACAAATTTAGCTCAAATCAATTAGTAACACATATCTAACTCTGGGCGCTTGGGAAAGTGAACTTTTCCTGGAGAAGAGAAGCTAAACCTTGAGAATGAGCGGAAGCAATGGGCAACCTAGCCAACCGCTTCTGCCTTTGTGGGCCGTGTTTTGCTTGTTTTCAAGGAAAAAACTTCGCAGAAGGGGTTCCTACCACAACAAATTAGGACAAGATTTTGATTTTACTTTTTTTCACTGGAGCTAATGAATAAAGCACAGGACACAGAGGCAGCTGACGGCTCATTTTCCCCATGAACGCCAGGAAACTGCAGGTCGGCCGGTGTGTTGTTCCCATTTATCTAGACTGAGAGATTTGCATCTGGGTGTGACAGTGCTCATTCTCGCCCCCCCCTTTCCCCCCAGGAATCCAAGTTGTCCCAGTCTCCTCCTGCAAAATCTCTCCCCCCTTCCCCTGCCTTTATTACTAAATAGAATTGTCTCCCCTCTCTAATGAACATACCCAGGAGAATAAAACTTGTTTTTCAAAAGTGGGGGGAAGGAAGAAAGGAAGGAAGGGAGGAAGGAAGAAAAAAAAAGAAAACAATGCCTATACTGGGTCTGGCTGGGGCCGAGTTCCTGAGGCCATCAACCTGTAAACTTCTAAGGATTTCCTCAACATCTCAGATATATATGTAACACACAGGGTGTTTGCTTTTAACTTTAGGATTTGCTGGGTTTTGTTTTGAGTTATTATTGAATTAAAGAATTCATGAAGATTTTTTTTTTTTTTTTTTTTTAAGGACAAAAAGGTCTACTGTGTGCCAAATTTCTTCAAACAAAACAAAACCACTGAGTGGGGTAAGGAATCTGAAAACACTTGGAAAATCAGGGGGTGCTAGAAGGGGACTTATTATTAATTAAAGAAAACAACCCCAAATTGAATCATCATTTTAGAATCAGGAGAGGACCGTGCTGGGAAGGGAAAAGGGCCCACAGTGAGAGAGGGGACCGGTCAGAGCTCTGCAAATGAGAAGGGAGACGGGGGCCTTGGTTCCGGGCACACAAGTGTCCTAGCCCTTGTTCTACTCACTGGGCTCCTGGAACAAACATGGGACCCTGGGTGGTGGGACTGGGGTGGGTGGTGGGCAGGGGATGACGACCCCTGGACTGCATTCCTGGGCCTGCCTCCCAACTCCTCCTCCGGGTCGTGCCCAGCCTGGTCCCTCAGCTGTGCTGGCCGCTCCATCTACCACTGGCAGCCCTCCAGCCTCTGCCTGGTGCAACTTCCATGACTTGCAACCTGATCCTCTCTTGTTGTCTCTTCCAGACTGTAAGTTCCTAGAGGGCAGGAACCCCATCTGGTGTTTAGAGATACATTTAGCGAAGACACTCCTTTTCTCTCTTTCTTCCTTCCTTCCTTCCTTCCTTCCTTCCTTCCTTCCTTCCTTCCTTCCTTCCTTCTCTCCCTCCCTCCCATCTCCCCCTCTCTTGCTTCCTTTTGTTCATTCTTCCTTTTCCTTCCTTCCTTCCTTCCTTTCTCTCCCTTTCAAAAAATTCAATTTAATCTCTGTATTTATCTCTTAGGAGATAAATGCATCTTCTTTGCACTTCCTTCTCTCTTCCAACAATGACAAAGTGCTAAGGGGAGTTAGTTTTTAACTTCTGAGAAGTTCAAAAAGATGCTGGGATTTCAACAGTTCAGAGAAAGAAAAACAAAATAAAGGAATTCAAATTCTTTACCCCTTTTCCCACCCCAGTGTAAGGACTGAGCAAGATAAAGAACTGTGAAAAGATACAATGGAGAACATGGGAAAACCACTAAGGAGGTGTGTGTGTGTGTGTGTGTGTGTGTGTGTATGTGTGTGTGTGTACGATATACAAAACTGTTTGCACATGGTGGTTAATACCCTCTTTAGAAATATCCATACATCTGGGTAAAGGAGAGGAGGAGATAAAGAGAAATAAAATCATGGCAGGATAAGGGTGGGGTAGGGGGATTTCCTGTAATATTATAATGTCATTTAGGCAATAAATACAACTTCTGAGGGAAAAAGGGAAAGGGGCCAGGGAAAGAATGAGGCAGACACCCAGTGCTGTGGGAAGCAAAAGTGGGCAGTTTGGCCCCATGTGGGAGACCCTAAATTCTAAGAGGGCGTGGTCCCCTACAAAGAAAAGGTGTGTGTACTGGCGGAGTAGGGACTGGAAAAGACACCCATCAAACGAAAAAATTAAAGCCAATCAAAGCCCCGTGTCCCCCCACTTGGTGTTAAAGTTAACCCCTCAAATGCTCAGGACAGTATGAAACCCCTGCCTAAGATCGAAGATACCCTTCTCCCCACCAAACGTGGGGCTTTTTCCTTTTGAGTTTCCTGCATTTCATCTAGAGAATTCTAATTGATCCCACTTCCTGTGACCACACTCAGCCATTCTGAGCTCTCTGCTGACCTCTGGTGGGGGAGGAGCTCTACTGGCCCAGAAAAGGTGTTGGAAGCGGGTGGTCTACCTGCCCTGCTTCCCCAGCTACCCCCACATCCAGGGGGACAGCCACTGGGGCGTGCTGTGTTCACTGGTTCAGGGTTATAAATTAGGAGGGGTGGGGAGGAAAAAGAGTTAGAAAGGCTTTAAAGGACCCCCAGAAAATTATGGGTCTCAGAGAAGAATGTTGGAATAAAGGTTGTTAACTTAAAGAAAAGGGTTTTAGTAGCAGGGAAGGGGGAGCTTTTGCCTGAAGTTAATGGCTTGTTCAGTTCCTTTGACTTTTCAACTATAAAAGAAGGGAGAGAAAGTTGCTAAGCATGGTGTATGGAGGGTAAGTTTTGTAGGAAAGGAATATATTCACAGTACAGGAATTTGTAGGCCCCCCTCAAATAGGGGACCTCAGGATTTCACACCTGCTACAGGGAGGGGAGGAAGGGAGATGGAAAGGAATGGCAAGGGTACCTGTTCTTTCTGGAACCAACGAACTTGGCCCCATCCATCAGATCCAACTTCCTCTCCACTGAAAACTTGGCCTCGAAAGGCAGAAGTGACCTGTCCCAAGTACACGCTGGGTCTGAGATGAAGGGTGTGTACGGGGGATCCCATCCTTAGACAGGGATGACCCTTGATTAATAAGAATGTTCCTCGTGCAGTGTGGGTTTGCAGCACCCAGGAGAGGTGTTGAGAAGTGAATCTCAGACACCCTGAAAAAAAACCCACTGACGGTCTCGGGAATGAGAAAACACTAAGGATTCATTCTCAGTCAGTACCTTTTCTGTAAAAAAGCACGGATACTCCCTCTAGGAAGGCTCCCTGGGTGCTCCTGCCCACCTCTGACGCTCTTTTCTAGCCCTCGATCAGGATAGGAAAGAATGCACCATTCACCCCTGCTTCCTGCAAAGACTCACAGTGACAGGTACCCCCAAATTATTATTTGCCAAAGGAGAGAAGATCGACCTAAAATTTCCTGTACAATCTGTTGTTTTGGAAAGGATGCTTTAAACAAAGTGTGTTTATGTGTGTGTGTGTGGCGGGGGGGGGGGGGGCAAGCATACCTGTTCCAGTGAAACTTTTTATAAGCAAATTAAAGAAGTTTTAAAGTGAGAAGGATGTCTCTCTTATTTTTCAGATGAGGAAAACTGGGACCCAGAAGATAAAGCCATTTGCCCAAGGTCTCTGAACTGGTTCCCAGCAGAACCACGGTGTGAAGGCTGGAATTTAGAGGTCATTAGTGTGTGCCATTGTGCACCGGCTGAGGTCTACAGAGCCACTGGTTAAAAGTGACAGGATTTGTCCTCAGAAATCAATTGTTCCACTGAAAAACCTTTAAAACTATCCCTGGGGCTTGGGGGTGCGGGCTGTGACCTGAGAACGAGGATTAGGGGAGGGGACCTGGGGTTGTTAGGAGCCACACACTGAAGTGAATTTGAACAGCCAGGCTCTCAACAGTAAAAGCCGAGCGCCATCTGCCAGCCAGCTCTGAGCAGCCTGGCTTTATTTTATTGTTTCTACTTCCCAGCCCTACATAGTTCGTGTTCTCACTCCTTCCCTAAAAAAAGGTATTTCCTGCTGAGAAACTGGCTCCCCCAAGAATCTTATTATTATTATTATTTAAATCTCAAAAGAGAGAGAAAGAGGAATAAAGGGAAAGGGAAAAACAAATGAGGGAACTCCTTAGGGGGCTGACTTCTGCTCCCCCATTTCTCAGCTGTGCAGACCTCTGGGGAGGATGGGACCAGCTCCTTTTCTCCGTGGAAGGCAGCGCTGAGGGTCTGCCTCCTGACTCCTTCTGCCTGGCAGAATGACAATAGGTTTCCAATTTTGAGCCTGCTTAATACCTGAAGTCAGACCCTACCTCTGGGGAATCAAGGTTTTAGGGGGAGGGTGAGGAGGAGGAGGAAAAGGATAGAGAGAGAGAGAGAGAGAGAGAGAGAGAGAGAGAGAGAGAGAGAGAGAGAGAGAAGAGGTGTCTGTCACCCGCCGACTTAAGTCTTAGGATAAGATGGGCTGCAAGGGTTTTGGATTTATGCCAGTTGAGTAAAAGTCTCTGTCTAGAACCCCTTTTCTAGAGTCCCGCCCATCCTCTCACCTTGTTATGCATAAAGCTGAACACAGAGATACCCCTGGTTTTCTCCTACAACCCAAGAAATGTAAGTCCTTCGGCTGACCTTGGCAGAATCATCACAGAATGGGGCCTTGTCAACATGTTTAAGAATTTCTGATGTCACTTGGCAAGTTCATGGAATCCTTGAATCGAGTGCTAGAATCAGCCATGGTCCCAGGAGTGACAACCGTCTAATGCATAAGCCAGTGCTCTCTTCCCACTATCCTAGGACCCTCCAGAAAAGCTGGGACTCCTCTGCCCACCCCATCAGGCCACTTGGGCAAATAGCAACAAATCATCACTGTAAGTTCAGCTCATGCCAAGCAACCTTGGGAAATGATTTCCTAAGAGCGCTCCAGAATGACTGGATCCTATCAGGAAAATTTCCAGACTCCTCAGAAAGGGGAACTCTTCTTTCAAGTGTCCATCTTAAAACCAGCCCTGAATATTTGTGTGCAAAGCAAAAATTATCTAACGTGCTTCCCTTTTAGCAGCTAATCACAAATGTTTAATTATAAATAGCTCTTCGTCTTCTGGACAATACAACTTTAAAAAAGTTTCCCCTAATGTCTGGCGTTTGTTTTGGGGTTCAGCCCGGAGCCTTCTAAGCATTTCCTTGGAAAGATGTTATACTTGGTCCCAGGCAAAATGTCAAAATCAACATTCAGAAAACATGCCTTGGGTAATTTGGAGGATTCTGAAACAAGGAGGTATAAGTTAGGGGGAACTTTGCTTAGTTGACTTGGAACATACAAAGAAGGACATTTTCAATTTTACATGTCCAATATATAATTTGTCAAACAACGGATCCATTTCCACCTGTCACCTTAAAGTAATCCTAATAATAAAAGTGAAAGTGTTTAAATTCATATACATGTCTGGAGTTTAGTTTTTTTTCCCCCCCTACATTTTGTAATTAACTGAAAGGTCACAAATTCTAAATTCTCCAAGAAAAAAAAAAATCTTTATTAAAAAAAATTAAATCTCTGACGAATCTCTAACATCTGAAAGCTCTACTGAAAGACCAGATGGGGACAACAATATAATGTGTTAGGCTCAAAATATAATAAAGAAGCAAAAAATCTTCTCCATAATAGTTACTTGGGACAGAGACTAGTTAGGTGCAAGCTGGGGGGTCAGGACACTGTTTAAACATGAAATCCTGACTTAGTCTTATTAGGATTATTCCAAGGTATTGGTTATAGGGTCTGCCCTAGGATGGGGGCGGGGTATCAACCACCTTATGAAAGACCAAGTGAATGAATCTCCATCGGGAAATGTCCTTGGGTTATTCGTTCTAGTGGCACGACTCTGTTTTATTTCTAAAGCATCTTATTTTACCCTTCTCAATACAGTCATTCACAGGCATTCCTTCCACTGCCCCCCCCACCCCTGCAATGGAACTCCCTGCCTCACCATATCAGTTGCTAAAGGTTAAGGGTCACATCCACGCAGTGGGCTGGCTCCCGACGGGCCTGGGACTAAGGTGACCCAGCTAACAGGGCTCACACGCCCAGGTCCCTGGTGTGCACGCACTGCCAATTAAAGGCCCCACTAGTGTTCCAGACATCCCAGCACTGCTGGATTAGCAGCCGTCTGAGCCCTAGTCCTTCTGCTCTGGGCACCCTTCTCTAGAGCGCAGAGTGAATGAAGGCAGTGCACACCCGCCTCGGTGAGGATTGCCAGCCTGCTCCAGACAAAGGCCTCGAAAGAAGCCCTAAGTGGCAGATGTGATCATTGAAGGGTTAAAATCTATTTAAGCCCCGATTTATCCTGGCCCATCGATTGGCTATGGGCCGACTTGGTTGATCAGAGTCTTAGACCAATTCATTATTTGCTTCCCCAGAATAATTTCCTTTTCTGTTCTACTTGGGATCATCTGAGTCATCTTCTTTTCTGAGATTTCTGGAAATTACTTCTACCCAGGCATGCAGGATCCAACATTGGAATACTTATTTCTTACTGGTTATTTTAACTGAAGTTAATCTGTTCTCTGAAGAGAGCTTTTCCTTTCAAGATGTTCATGATATGCCATATATGATCTCTACCTTCCCCAGAATTTGGTATTGTTAAAGTTAGGGTAGTGGTTCTCAACTGGAGAGGATGTCGCTCCCTTGGGGACATTGGGCAATGACTAGGGACAGATTTGGTTGTCACACTGTTTGTATGTGGTGGGGTGGGCTGCGTGTGTGCGTGTGTGTGTTACTGGCATCTAGTGGGTAGAGCTCAGGGATGCTGCTAAGTCTCCTCCAGTGCCCCCATGACCAAATATCAATGGAGCCACTGTAGAGGAACAGAGCCCCCCAAAATGCTCCTAAAAATCCCAGCACAGGACCAGTAGGGAGAAGTCACAGCTTCAAAATAAAAGGCTGGGTTTGACTAAAGCTTTGTGGCCTAGTCCATCTGGGTTATGTCCTGGGGGTGGTGGGGGGTGAAAGTGAAGTGGGACCCTTCCCTACCTTTGCTGGCTCTTGCCTTCCCCTCTCATTCCTACCACTGATGTGACACCTTTTTTCTGCCTTACGCCGTCTCACCATCTAGTGGCCACCTGAATTATCAATTCACCTTCACCAAATTCACATTTGGAGGGGCAGTGGGCTGAAGGACCCCTGAATGACACATACGCTTTATGACTATGTTAATTAAGCATCTTGCAGGCCTAGACCCTGTATGGAGAGTGGCTATAAGGAATTAAGATGGACACTTTCCTAAGATTTCAGAAGCCCAGGAAGACAAAAAAACTCAAGGTGCTGATGACAAATAAAGTTTGCGTTTTTATTCCTGTGGACCCCAGAGGCATTCTGCCGAAGTCCTTTGGAGTTACTAGCTACAGCCACAAAGAAAATGGCACCTACTTAAAACAGGGTGTTCAAGAGGTCCTGGCAATTTAAGCACCTCCATGCTTCCTAAGTACTTCTGTCTATTCCTGTGAGGTTGGATTTTCCCCCTTTTTCAATTGGACCAAATCAGCAGCTTTTACAGCGAAAGAAACTGAGGCCCAGGCATGTGGCCCCAGAGGTCGGAGGAGCTGGGATGGACATGAGCTAATACGCAGGACCCATGTCTCAGTTTCCTTGGGCTGAGGCCTGGCAAGGAGCCCTTCTTGATCCTGGGCCACGCCTCAATGCCTGGCTTAGTTTTTGAGCATCATTGCAAGCCTTATTCCTTCTTTTCAAAAATCCCACAGCTGCAAACTTACCTGAATGTAGGGTCCCTGTAAAAAAATATCTTCTCTGTCAATTGCACATTAGCAATCAGCTTGATGAAGGACAAAACTGTTCAAAGAGGAAAGAGGAGAGAGGTACCGTGGTCTTTGGATCGAGGGGGAGAACCAACAGAGACGCTCTCGTTGCCCAAGTTCATTATTTCCTTATAAGAATCGACACTCGGGTGACACTGAGCTTGTGAAAGCTTGACTGTGGCACTCCTTAGAAAGTGGGTACAAGAGATTTCCTTCCCATTATCAACTCATTAAAGGAAGTTTAAGGTACTGACTCTGTCCCACACACGAAATGTGTGTGACAACGTCGGAAACACTGACTCATCATAAATTTGGGATCAGATAACACTCGGTACCTTTTTACCTCTCTCCTCGCCTCAAATTGAATCATTAAGAAACATTTAATAAGATCTAATGTTCAAGCTGTGGGCAGAGCTCCGCGAGTCAAAATGCTCATGAATTCTCCTGAGGTTTCACAAATTACTCGGCAGTGCAATTTGGGATGTTCCCTTGAAGTGAGTACGACAGAGCCACACTCCCTTCATTTTCATTGCTCTGTCACAGATCAGTTACCTAACATTCTTTCCTTATTACAGCCCCCAGCAGCTGAGTACAGCTGTGCCAATAACTGTTACTAGCAAGGTACGCACATCAGGTGCTGTCTGTCTGTCTGTCAGATACCAGGGCACCCCCTGTCTCAACTTAGCACGTGATGACCAATAATAACACTTCAAAGTCCCCCCTCACTTTTTCATGTTGTTCCCTACCTCCTTCTGGGAGGCTTCGTCTTCATTCCCGCGGGCTGGCCTGCTTCACCATCTGGCTGTTGGGAAGGAAACTAAAGACAATCTTTTTTTTTTTTTTGCATGTGTAATAACCATAGAATAATCTGTGCCCAGGTCCCCCAGGCTCAACCACACTATTGAGCTGATTTATCGAGAGGGGCCAACAGGGGTGGGGATGTGGGGGACAAGGGACAGGTGACACTTTTTCAGAGCAAGAGCAAAAAGTTCTCTCTTCATGTTCTCTCGGCCACGTCACTCACCTGAGAGTGACTTCACGCAATCATCAATTTGCAAGGTGTCATTTGTCTACTGCTTCAGTTGACCTTTGTTTACAGAGTATGCAAAAGAGTGTATTCTGAAACGGAGACACAGAAAGAGTAGGTGCCTAGTACTTTTAGAGTTAGTAAGTGAACAGCCTCTTGGGGGATACAGGAGACAGAAAACAGAAACAAAAACTTCATTTGGAGCAAGGACAGAAAAGTCAACTTCCAAAAAGTCATGGTTACCATTCACCAGGCACTTACATGTGCCAGGCACTGGGCTGAGAATACCCTTCCAAGGTTCCTCTCAGTTTCCAGAGGGTGACTTTACTTTTAGTATCTGGCCTTCTTTTTAGAGGAATTAAGGAAAATGACATCTCTTCCGGATTCTTCCGGCAACGCCCCGCCCCTCCCTCGTTCAGAGGCTTGTTGGCCATTTTCTAGATGGAGCCTCTCACTTGCCTTCCTCACTTTCATAAAGACCACTTAGGACTCGCTGCGGCTTCTGCAGGATTCCCCCAGATGGACAGACTCAGGCCCATTTCTCTCTCACTCCGTGAAAAGATCAGTATCTTATGCCCAGGTGACCACAGGCCAGAACTGGACTTGAAGGGACAAAGATCCTTTCAAGCTAATCCAACAAAATCTGTTAAGGTGGATGTTAGCAGGGCCAGAGTCGCAGATTCCCTGTTACTGGGGGGCCACCGGGGCTGGAGAGGGTTAATTAGACAGACCAATGCTTTTAGTTCCCTCCTCAGCTACCAATTTTCATGGGTGGGGGGGCCCCTGTCATATCAATTGGCCCTGCCCTTTCTGTTTTGAAAATTGCTACTCTTCCTGAGAAATCTGATTTTAAAATGGACAACTGGCATGTTAATTTCACATTCCAGTGGGAACCCCTGGTGGGTTTAGGAAGAAACCCACCTTTGCCACAGGTGAAAGAAACCAAGAAGCCTAGAGACCAATTTTCATTCCCTGTTCACGTGCCTCCTAAAAGTAACCTTATGTAGAGGCATTTGAAGAGCCACAAGTTTGCTGGGGGTGAAAAGTATGCTTTATTTGGTGGGGAAATTGACTCCAAAAAGAAGAAGAGACATGGCTGGTATGAGGAATTTCAAATCTAGTCACTTAGATTATCATCTCTGAAAAAGAAATTTTTGCTTTTGCTTAATTCCAACCCTCCCGCATATAAGTCAAAGGTGATTTCTAAGATTATGCACTGACTCTCACTAAGTAGGAAATAGCCCTGAGGAAAAGTAAGAAATACTTTTAAAAAAGATCACTATGAAGAATACTGAGCCAGTTATTTTAATATGGTCATTAGACCCAGGGTAGGCTTCTAAACAGCCGACTCCACGGAAACACTAAAAATGTAAGGAAGCTATGCATAAAAGCAACTGCATTTTTAAATGATTACTATTATTTTTAATGGAAACTCAAGTCAGGAGGAAAGCTTTAGACGTGCTGAAGAAAACCAAGGCAGGATTTAGAAAATACTTTAAAAGAAACCTGCATTTAAAAGAAAAAACACCCAACAAACAAGCTAAGACTGCAGTGTTGGCAGATGAGCTAAAGCAAATGGTGGAAACTAAATATCTGCACAGAATGGCAGGTATCTCAGAAATGAGGGGCTCACGTTTCACGTCCACTCAATGGACATTTATAACCAGGGATCTGTCAGGGTTGGGCTATAATTCAGAAGGCAGAAGCCTGCTTGGACACCTGTCATCTGACAAGGGATTTTAAGAGGACACAGCACACTTACGACAATCATGCTTTGCATTTAAACAATGTGTTATAGCTTACTGCCACATTTTGGGATAAGCATGGATTCCTTCACTTACCTTGCAGTCTTTGAGCAAAAGTCCCTGACATTTAATCTCTGAGCTTTTGGTTTATTTGCCTATGAAATAGGGTCCTATCACGTTTTTATTGCCCAAGGCTGCCGTTTCAAAGGACAAATGGGACTCCATGAAAGGCTTTTAAAAATACAATAAGAATGTGCCATCATTATGTGGAATCATTACAATCACTGGTCACTAGTAACTCTGAGGGCAGTTTGCATACCCCTTTCTTCCAAGTCAGGAGGGGAAACACACCATGGTGATGAACCCTTCTCTTTGCTTAACACCGGTGTTTCATGGTATATGTGATTTGGGCAAATTATACAATTTAGCCTGCCTGGATAGAAAATAAGCGTGTTTTGTTTTGTAGTTTTTAAAAAAAATCTATGGGAAATTGGAGTTTAAAAAGAGCAGGGAAGAATTCTGGCCTTGGAGAAGCATGAAATACTACTGGGAGACAGACAAGGGACAATAATAAAAGTCTCTCTTAGTTCTAAAGATTTTGTGGCCTGATAAGCCATACTCTTTCCACTGCACCAAGCAGCTCAGTGGAGGCATTTTGAATCTGGAAAAAATGGCTGTATTGAGGGGGGAAAAAAAAGGCGCTCCTGCAAGATAGGAGGCAATGTATCACTGTTACACCTGGTGGCATCAATAAATTATCATACAATTAATGAGATTCACTGTATAAATAAAGTGTCGTGGCAGAATGGCCATTATTATATATATGGCATTTGCCTGCACGACTTCAGTAAACGCAACTGCTAAGGAATTCTAACCTAGAAGCCCCACTTCTTAAAAATGAGGGGGTCACACCCAAATGAGGTTTCCAAAAGTAGGTTTAAGCCACCACAATTATTCCAAAGGGCAAGAAAAGCACGGAAATAGTCTATTATTGGATAGTGTTGAATAAGAAAAAGGCTTCCACTCTTTAGATATTCTAGAATTTTTGGTCACGTTACTGATTATATCTTTTCCCCTTGTAAGAGTCTCTGCATACAGCATAGGGAATATAGTCCATAATACCATAACTATGTATGGTGCCAGACGGGTCCTAGACTTATCAGGGGGATCCCTTCATAAGTTATATAAATGTCTAACCACTCTGTTGTACACCTGAAATTAATATACTGTATGTCAACTAGAATTAAAAAAAAAAAAAGAAAATCCCTGTAATGTAGTTAAGCTGTTTGGGCAATAAAAACAGAGAGGGCATGTACATGTACACACGTACACACACACACACACACACACACACACACACACACACACACACACATTTTTAAAGCAACAGATGAATCTGCATGTCACAAATTAGGAAGCCACATCACAGGATGGCCATTTGGGGGAGGTTGTTTTACATGTCAGGACTAGAATGGTAGTCGAGTTCTGTCCTAAATCTAAGTCTAAGCCCTTCCTCCTCTCCCGTTCCCCAGGGAGGAACTCAGCCCCAGATGGGGCTCCTCTCTTGTCACTCTGGCAAAATGAAACCTGGTCAGTTGTAGCCTGGCTGTACTCACTGCACTGCCACAGCAGGTGACACTGGCTATCTGCATTCAGGTCCACGCTAGACATGGCCGAGGTTTGGTCTGGACCATGCTTGACACCCCCCCCCCCTGCCACCCCAGGAGCAGAGCCAGGACAATGGCAGGGTGACCCCAGCAAGTTTCCTTTTACTAAGGTTAACCTCCCCCACTCCACCCCCCATACAAAACAAGGGAAACTTGTAATATTCTTAAGACTCGGCCTCAGACAGACAGTTTGCTGCAGGGCTGACGTTTGCATCATCTGGTATAAACCTCCAGTACTGATTTAAGTGGACCATGCTCTCCTCCGCACCCCGCTTGAAATCCCCAGAATAGGACTCAAGACACAGAGCAAAGAGATCTGCTGGGAAAGCTTCATGTCACAGACGAGGCAACTGAGGCCCCAGCATGCAAGGGACACTGCCAATTAGGGGCCAAGTGCACTGTCTCTGGGCTCTCCTGTCTTTACCCGGTTGTGTCACAGGCTTGCTTCCCAGAGCTATGCTTGGAATACTGCAAAGGGACCATTACGGCAAAATCAGTTGTCTGCAGGGAAATAGCACATTGTCTTTTGAGGCTCTGAGGCTTTAGTGCACTTGAGACATCTGAAATTTAAAACTACCTTCCTCCTGTATGTTTTTGGGAAAACGATGATGTCATGCTCTCCCTGGGTGGGCATAAATGACCATCACATTTAAAACTGATTTGTGAGAGATGCACATCACAACAGCGCACAGGTACGTCCACAATGCCATTAATTAAAGCCATCACACATTATAAAATATTGAACAAACAAATGTCGCAAAGCCTCAGAAATTGTGATCTTCAAATCCCTTGAAAGGTCTTAGAGAATAACAAAGAAATTAAGATTGTGGAGCTGCACTTTGGACATTTTCATTGAAGCCACACATGCAGACCACTGCTAGTTGCTGCTTTGATTAACTGTGGCACAGGAGTCAACACCTCAGATTTGAGCTAAGGAGTCTTGAGCAGGGGGAGGGGCCTTGGCAGGGGTGGGGGGAGGAAGGGGGTCCTGGAGAGGGGAGGGGGCAGGCAGAGGGCCGCCAAATGTACCCTTCTAATATGATTATGAACAACACACTTTCACGTTTTTTCCCCAAGCCCATTTGCAGAGGATCTTACCTTCGAGCCTCTGTTCCCCCAGCTCAAGCTGCTTGAAAAGATTCACATGCAAACATTTCTATATTTCACAACTCAGTCAACAGTTTTACCACATGTTGTCCACACACTTAAAATACACGCGAAGCATTTTTGAAAAAGTTTTATTTTAATTGCATTTCAAACATAAGACGGCAATCCACTCCCAAAGCACAACCCCTCTTTGTAAACCAAGCCCCTCCTACTGTACTAGGGTAAAAGTGTAAATGATTGGCTTACCTCGGGCTCTTCCCTAGGAAAAAAATTATTTCATGTTTTAAAAACATAGCCACGCCCACCCCCTCGGAACAAGCCTGGCGTGGTTTTTGGATCCAGACTTGCTTTACTGCAGGTTATGCGTTTTTTCCCCCTCATCCCTCCATCCCCCCCACCAGGTGAGCCGAATGTGTGCAGAATACCGAACTCGTGTGTGCAGCCCGGGACGCCCCAGATACCTGAGTGTCTGGTTTTTCAACCGTAAAGGCGGGAGAGTTTGGCGAACGAATGAGAAGTGAGGAAACGCTTAGCGCAACGGGAAAAAAGAGAGAAAGACATACAGAAAAAAAGGTTATGGAGGCCAGCGGGAAGCGGCCCCCTCTCCCCCCAGCCAGTTGCCCAACATATTACCCCGATGTCCCACCACCTTTTCTCCGCATTTTTCGCGCCGCCCGCTGCAGAGCGCCAGCTCACAGGAACCACCAGAGTATGCGAACACGGAAAGTTTTTGCCCGCGCCATGGCGCACAACACAAGACAGCCCATTCCCCAGTACAAGTACACAGTCGGCGGGTAATTTGGGGGTGCCAGGGATGGGAACTGGGAGACACTTGAGCATATCATGCACAGGCGGACACAATATGGACACCAACACACACCAACAAGCTGTCTGAGTCCAAGCAGCCGTGCCAGGCGAGGCGAGGCGGGGCGCACCTTCCCCACGACCCCAGCCCACCACGGCCCCAACAAGCCTAGCCTGGGGAGCCCCGAGGCCCCTCCCCGGTAGTTCCTGGCTCACCTGAAGCCCCCGCCTTCCTTGCCGGCCCCCACCCCAGGACTCGGGGTCGTCTTACGGTCGCTGGCGCTGGCTTGTCCAGCTGGAAACGACCCTCAGTGTTGTACGGCACCACTTTTCTCCCTGGAGGGCACATACTTCGGCCACCCAAGCCCACCCGAGCCCACCCCCCTCCCGGGGCAGAGTTAGGGCCCCTCACTGGAACTTTCTAGCAGGCTATTCCCGCCTTTGCCCAGACCCCCTCCTCCCGCCGCCAGGCCCGAGCCCCACCGGGCAGCCCTGCCACCCCCTCCCGGGTTCCCCGGCGGCCCTGCTGCCCGCGGGCAGAGTCCGCCGCATTACCTAGAAGCAGCAGGCGGTGCGTACACATGTAACCCATCTTTTCGTCCTGTAGTTGCTTGTCGATGAGCTTGCTGCGTTTCTTCTCTGCGCGCTTCTGAGCACGCTGCTCCAGGGCTTCCTTGCGGATCTGTCTGCGCTTCTCCGCCAGAGGAATCTTCTTGACCTTGGGGCTGCGTGGGGCTTTGGGCTCGGCGCTCTCAGATCGGCCGAAGCAGCCCCCGAAGGCTTGCATGAGGAAGTTGCGGAGCAAGTTGCGCCGGGGCTTTCGGCGGCGGCGATTTCTCCGGGGCTGCACGCAGCGATGGCATCCGAAGGTCCCATCGTCGGATTCATCGCTGCTGCGGTCGTCGCTGCTGACCGACCCCTCGTCGTCGTCGCGGCCGCGGCTGCGCTCAGACCTGCCCCGCCAGGCATACGCGCGAGGAGGCTGCGGAGTAGGCGGATCGGCAGCCTGGATCTCGGGGCTGGGGGGTCTAAGGAAACGGAGCTTGGGGCGGGCTCCGGAGGCAGGGGCCGCAGGGGCTGCCCGGGCAGCAGGAGCGGCTGGGGCGGCAGGGGCTGCCCCGGTGGCTGGCGCGTCAGAGGCGGCTGGAGCGGCTGGGGCTGTCCCGGCGGTTGGAGCGGCTGGGGCTGTCCCGGCGTCTGGCGCGTCAGGGGCGGCTGGAGCGGCCCCGGTGGCAGCAGAGGCAGGGGCGGCTGGAGCGTCCCCAGTGGCAGGAGCTCCGTCGCCCGGAGAGGGGACTTGGCCTCCGTCCGCAGCAGCAGCGGTTGAGCTTCCTTCCATCTCGGCTGCTTCTCCCTCAACTGGGGGTCTCTCTCCCTCTGCTCGCTCTCTCTTAACTGGGGCTCGGGAGACCTCGATGGGCGGGCCATCAAGCGCGATTGGGGGGCTGTCCATGTTGACGGGAGCGTCGTCGACCCCAACGGGGGCGCTACCAATCTCGAGCGGGGGTCCGGGGATCTCCATCGGGGGGCTGTCGCCAGCGAAGTGCGGAGGAGGTCTGACAGCTTCTCGGGATGGGCTGCCGATGGCGATGGCGCCTGGGACCCAGAGGGGGGGCTCGCTCGTGGCGGGAGCGAGGAGGACCGCACTCGGCACCGCAACTCCCGTGAACTGGCTGCTGCTACCGCCGTCGATTTGTAGGATAGCTCGGGGGAGCCCAGGGGGTGGGCTGTCGTCCCCAAAGGCTGCTCCATCAAACTCAAATGGCATAGCCTCCTCAGGGGGAGGGCTGCAGCCTCCTCTGAAGCCTGCATTCGCAGGCCTGAGGGCTTGGGGCTCCTCAGAAGGGGTGCTGTGGACCCCCACACCTGGGCCTCCTGGAGCGAGGTCTGAGACCTGCAGGAGAGGTTGGCAGCAATCTCCCTGGGCAGGTTGCTCAAACTCAAAGGGCATGGCTTCTTCGGGTGGAGGGCTGTAGCTTCCCAGGCCTGGCCTGGCCTCACAGAAGGCTCTGGGCTCCACGAGCGCTGAGTTGAAAGCCTCGAGGCCTGCATGGGCCCCACTGGTGTCTCCAGGCTGCTCCAGGGTAGGCCAGAAGCTTCCCAAGCTGGGCTGCTTGACCTCGAAGGGCATGGCTTCCTCAGGAGGTGGGCTGTAGCCTCCATGGGCTCCGGCTTCCTCGATGGCCTGGCCGAGGCCTTGGAGGTTGGGCCTGGAGACCTCTGGGGGTCCACATGCCTCGCCTTCAATCTCGATGGGGACGGGCTCGCTGTTAGGCGGTTGGGTCTCCATCTCTTCGGCTGCGCTAGGCCCAGCACTGGGGGCAGCTGCCCCTGGGGCCTCCAAAGATGGTTGCTCGGACTGCTCCCCGAGTTCAAGGGGGATATCGCGTTGTCCTGACATATTATTGCCGTCGAGGCAGTTGCACACGCCCATAACACGGTGGCGAACTCTTAAAATAAACTTGGGGCCCCGTAAGACGGAGCACCCAACCGAACTAGGGTGAAAAAAATATCTTAAAAAAAAATCAAAGTACCAGCCAGAAAGTTCTCCAACCTCACTTTCCAACCCTCCTGAGGTCTAGGGGTTCAGGGCCTCAAACCTTAGACTGTGGCAGAAGCAACTCTATTGTTGCTGGTGGAGTGTTGGCTTCTTCTTGGCCACTTTTTATCCCCTCAGGCAGCCCCTGGCCCCCCCTTGGCCTGCCCTTGTCCCCTCCTCTCTCTCTTTCTCTCTCTGTGTTCCAGGCCAGCCCCGCCTGCTTGGATCTGAGGAGCGTGTCGATTCGGTCCGAAAATCGCTCGTAGTGCTCTCTTTCTGCCACCAGGGGACGCCGGCTGGTGGCCAGGCGGCTCTGGGAGCCGGTTCCTGGCGCCGGGAGCCCCGGACTTTGGGTAAGGGGGCTGTTGAGCTCAGGCCCCGCTGGGACGTTTTGGCTCTTTCCACTGCTCTCCCTGACTGATTTGGAGTCTTTCTCCTCTCTTCTCCCCTGGCCAGAGAGAGAGCCTTCTCCTGCGTTGCGGGACACGTGACGCAAGACGTGGGCCCCGGGCTGCTTGAGCGCAGGAGCTGAAACCCTCCCTCCCAGACCCAACTGACTCTCCTTGGGGGAGGGGGAATTGCATGATGTTTTCCTCACCCCAAGTTACCCCTGAACACCTGAGCCGCAGCCCCCAGCCTTGGGCAGCCTTCGATCCTGAGCCCCAAATCCAGAGCGCAAAGCTTTGGGCGCATGGGAAAGGGGTGTCAGCATGCACGAGGATGCGACAGGTGGTCGTGAGCCCACTTTCAGAGAGGACAGGAGGCGAGGGGCGAGGTGATGCCGTGTGCGCACACAATTGGTGTTCTAAATGCCTTAGTGTACTTTCCATCGCTTCTGCAGCTTTTGTTTTCCGGCTTGCCGAGGTTGGCTCCTGTAAAGCACTTCAATGTCCCCCGTACCCACCATGCTCTGGGGGGAGGAGGGGGGGTCTTCGCAGGAGCTTTGAATGGCGCAGGCTGGATTCTCCCGATTTACGTGGACGATGATTCAGGGAAATAGAGGGTCTCGGGCGCATACCACGGAGACCCTCTAATTGGTAGCCACCGCGGCACATAACGGGGGGGGGGGGGCGCGGGATGCGCATGGGGACCCCACAGAGTGCAGGCCTCAGAGTTCCGGGGCTCCTACTGCTCTGGGGCAGGGTTAAAGGAGATTTCAGTTGGGGTTAATGGCTGATTTAGAGTGGTCTCAGAGACTGGTCAACCATTTGCGCACTGAACCCAAAGACACATCGTGCCCTGCTGTGCCGTGCTGTGCCAGCAACCGCGGCCGCGGTGCGCTGTTTCCTGCCTCGGGCGCCGGCTGCAGGGTCGATCAGTTTGTTCCTTCCGTTAGCTCCTCTCTAGCCCCCTCCCAGCCCCTCTTCTCTCGCTATGAGTCTCCCGAGGCAGCCGCTTTACTTTCCAACTGCTGTAGCCCGCCGAGGTGGCACTAAGCTCTGCTAAAAACCCAGCGGCCGCCCTGCTGCGCTCCCGTCTCCGTAGCGCGTGGTGGGCTCAGAGCTAGTGGGGGTAAATACCCACACTACCTGGGTGGGCTTGACGCGTGCGCGCGCACTGCTCTGGCTCTGGGGTCTGCAGTAGGATTTGAGCCCAGGAAAATTTTGCTGCTTGCGGATCACGTAAAACCCGGGACATGGGTATCAGGTCTGTCTCGCCAGCAGGTGACACAGACCTGAGAGCCACCTTTAGGCGCGAGGCAGCTGGGCAGGGGCAGGTGGACACCTGGCTTACGGGCGGGCAGCCCGGCGGATGAGTGTACCAGTGGATGGGCTGCGGCAAGCGAGGCACACCGCCTGGATCGCTGTATCTACGAGCCGCAGGCGGGTGAACCACGCATGATCCAATCTCATTAAGTGTAACACGTCTCTTTCAGAACGAGACCACATCCACAGCGCAGCACTGCCCCCGCGTCTGCCAACCGTGTTGCCGCGCTGCACAGAGAAAAACTGACAAAGTTGGACCCTGGGTAACGTTTGAGGTCCCTCAAAGGTGTATCACCTCAGCTCTTTGGACCTACACACTTCCAAATGCCAACACTGAACTTTAGTTCAAACTTTGGCCAACTATACCCACGCGTAACGGCTCAACCATTTGGGCATCCACTGAATGGGCCAACTGGGTCTCCTCAGTCAATTCACTCCCCTCCGACCCCAGCACTGGGTCAGCCATTGGGTTGGGGTCACGCCAATCAATGCTGCCTGGCGAATGAGCAGGGGGCGTCGGACCGGAAACCGGATATGAGTGGGAGGTCCAATAGGGGGCGCCGCGTTAGAACGTCCTAAGAGATTGTGCTGCTGGGGTAGTTGGAAGCGGTCGGTGGGCCGGCGTATGGCGGCCAAGCGTGGGACGCCACGAGGCCGGCTGGCGCCGGGCGGTCACTCTTCCTGACTCCAAAACTCACAAATGCTGGAAAGATAATTGAGGGTTCTTAGGGGCCAACCCAGGGTCTCACTGATGGCGGTGGGCAAACACACCCAATACCCGGGACCGCCGCCGGGGCAAGGAGGCTTTCCAGGGCCTGGAGATAGAGGGCCAGGACCCTGAAGAAAGAGGGGGCTTACTGCTCCGAGGCAGACGAGCAGCCCCAGATGGATAAGGAGTTGAGGCCCCAGGGATGCTGAGCTCTGCCGAAGTGGAAGGTCAGTAGACGTTGGGGTTGGAGCCCCAGGGAGGCCGTGATGGGGGCCCCAAAGGGACGGTTTGCTCTCGCCAGGCCTCGCGCTTGGCCCACTTCACTGGGGCTCTTTCCCAAAGCACTGTTGTTCAATGAACGGGTACCGGGTCTCTGACATCCCCGTAGGCCTGTGGGACCCCTTTGTCCAACACACACTTTCTGGTATCTTGGTTCTTTGCCAGGAGAGCACATGCATTGAGGGGAGTTAAGACTGGGCAGATAGATACCAACCCTCCATTCTAAAGGGTAAGCAACATAGAATGAAAGACCTCCAGTTGGGGGGATCTTGAAAGTCTTGATGGAGAAAGTGGCATTTCAAATGTGCCTCCATGGAGGGACAGAAGGTTTGGCTATGAATAGAACGTGGCGGGGATAGGAGATGTTGGCTGACCATGAACGAAGATGCTAGGAAACAGAGCTGGGTAAAGAGAATAGGACACTGTGTCAGGTCTTGGAGGACCAGTGGGAGAGAAGTCATGAAAAATTGGATAGGATCTCTCCAAGAATACTATGGCATATCAGAACAACAAGTTTTGAGGCTATTTATGTTGGAAATGGAGGTGTTGATGGTTTTTCAACACCTGCAGGTGAGAATTTGAGGCTAGTTTTAGGAGAGGTTAAGGCAGTATGGAGGATGGTCCTGATGAGAAAAAAAGGGGCTGTGGCTGGTCATAACCTTTAAGGGAGGGAGAACCACACATAGTAAAGGAAGCAGGAAGGCCGAAGAGAGGGGCTCGAGGGATCCTAAAGGACCCTCTAGCAACTTCTGTGCTAAAATGGCACAAAAAGTGGAGGAGACAGAATTTGGCACCTGGGTGATGGGACACGTGTGGGAGGATCTGGGGAGGAGTTGGCATGGTGGCGGAGCCATTTGGTTTTAGACATGGCAGAGGTGAAGGAAGGATGGGCAGTCTGGATGGAGAGCTTTACAGCCTGTTACTTAGGATGGGTCTGAAGTTCAGAAGAAAGATGACAACCCCAAGATCAAAGTGACGGTCATCCTCATTAAGATGAAATCGTTGGATGAGAAACACCCTCAAGGGGAGAAACAGATTTGGTGACAGAATCTTGAACACTTGGGGGTACTAGAGAGGACATCACAGAAGAGAGCAGTGGGGCTAGGAAGAGACCCATAGGCTCAGACCAGAGGGAAGAATTTAAGAATCGGTCAGCAGATCTCGTCTTAAAGGAGCTTCCTTAGCCTCTGCACTGCTGACCTTGGGGACAGGTGATGCTTTAGTGTGACTGCCTGTGCACTGTAGGATGCTTAGCAGCATCCCTAGCTTCTACCCACTAGATGCCAGTAGCATCCCCTTAGTTGTAGCAACCAAAAATGTCGCTAGACTTTGCCATATGTCCTCTGGGGGGCAAAATCGCCCCCCAGTTGAAACCACTGCTATAGTCTGAGGAAGGACCCTGTAGACTTGAGTAGGAATCACCTTAATTTAAAGGTAAATTAGGACCAGAAGAAAAAATTCCAGTACTTAACTCTGATGGTCCTTTTGTCTGCTTCTGTTTATTTTTTCTGCAGTGACTGGCCCCCCAGAATCTGAGAACCCCAAATCTCTTGGGTGAGTGAAACTCCACCGCAGATCAGCAGTGCGACTTTAGAGACCCCCTGAGCATGGCCAGATGTTTGAGGAGCTGATTAACCAGAAAGGCAGCTGGGTGGCCTGGCCACGGGACTCAAGGAATCTGGCATGGTAAGAGCTGGGGTTGATCAGCTGGTGGGCTGCTGGGGCCACTCTGATTGGGGGGCCTGCCTGGGGAGCCCGCTCAGGGCTGGTGATCTTGTTGGCCTAAGACAGATGGACTTGGCTGGGGATGAGTGGCTGTGGGCAGCCTAGGCCGGGTCTAACCCCGCTAGGGACATAGTTTCTAGGATCTGCCGTTGTAGTTTTATAGTAGCCAAGTACGTTAAGCACCGATTTCCAATTCTGGGTGGTTTTCTATCAGGGAAAGAGGTAAATATTTGATAGGAATGAGAAGGAACAAGCAAGGAAAGTCAGTTAATGGGTTCACGCAGTTCAGGAAGAGGATGGCAAGAGAGGCTAGTCAGGTGTCTGCCAGAAGGCTGAGCTGGGGTGAAGGTCAGAGGCTGCGTGACAGCATCTGGACCCTGTCCCTACAGGGAGTGTGAGAGTGAAGGGCTACCGTGAGATGCTGTGGGCATGAGAGGAGGAAAGGATTGGCTGTCAGAATCCAGGTGAGGGTTTGCTCATTTCCAGCTACTGAAAAAGAAGCAGTTTTCTACACTTGATGAATTAAGAATGCAATGGGAAACGCTACCATGTCTCAGTTCAACTCTGCCTGTCTGAAAGGCAGCCTGTTCAGACCAAATGGCCCAGCTGCCACAGGCAGCAGATCAGCTGGCTTTCTGTAAATAGGGAACCCCAAATGGAAAGAAGGGATTCCTTCACTGCTGACTGAACAGCGGCGCCACTGCCACCTGCAGAGATGTGGCCTCCTTCCTTGGTGGCCCCACGTGGCGCCCTGGGCTTCCCAGTAATGGACGCCTCCACGCCAGCACACTAATCAGCAAACAATTATTAGTATACTTACATTTGGGAATTCTGACTGCCAGATGCACAAGGCACATCTAGATTTTCAGGAGCTGCCTGTCAAACTTCTTTCTTATTATAGTTCAGCCCTGTATCCAAGAAAGACAAAGTAGAGGAGGGTCCTTTGAGAGGGAGGGGAGACCGGTAAGAGGGGAAGGAGCAGAAACCAGGAAAAATGAGGTTTTTGGGGTGGTGGCATTACCTCCTAGCTGTGGCGTTGCGGGGGGGGATTTGCAGAAAAGCCTTTTCTGCAGCCCACTCGTGCCATTAGTTGTCAGTGGGTGAAATGAGGAAAAGGAGAATCTTTTCACCAGTTATGAGGAAAAGGCAAAAGGAGAGAACATAGGAGACTTCAGACAACTATTACGTTTCCCAGCCTCCCGGAGACAAATGTTTTCTGAGTGCTGACTGAGTAGCAATAAGACTTTGAAGCTGTGCAATTAATTACTGTTCAGCTCAGACTCGCTGCGCCCATCCGTTTGCCTTCCAGCATCTCCTCTGCCAGCCTCGGCCGGTGGAGGCAGCAGCAGCATACTGCTGCCTGCAGAAGGGTCTGCGTGACCAGGCTGTTTCAGACGAATGCCCCTGAAGGGAAATATGCCTCGAATGGATGAGCGTTAGGGGCAGATGCAGTGCGGCCATTCAAGCAGTGGAATCCAGACTTAGGAAAATAGGTGTTCTGCTCAGATTAAAAAGCCCCATGCGGGAGCCCCGAGGCCAGGGCCCCCCCACCATGAATCAGACCCTTCACTGGGCTCACTAGCTGTATTCAGCCCTCATCCTGGAAGGGCTACCCAGTTCTGCTGCAGCCAGGCAGGAGCCGGTCCTCTGACCACACGTGCTTGTATGGTGGGTCCAGACAGTCTCCACATTGCCAGAACTGGGCTGTGGAGTCTTGCTCCAGGCTCGCTGGTGATGCAGCAGAGAATTTCGAGGGGAGAAGTGGCCATTCCAGAAAAGATGAACAATGCCACAGGAAGGGGGAGTAAGGGGTAAAAGTGGGGGCTGGGATGTAGGGGGAGGGAATCCGGGAAGATACATTTGGCTTTAGTGGAAGCTCTGTTTACAATTTTGGTAATTCACGTGGAAATCCAGGCACCCTGTGGGCTTCTGGGCAACGTAATTTGCATTTAAGGGGAATGGTATATTTCACTTTCTCGCACAACCTCAATTACCCAGAGCGAATTTTCCTAATGAAATCTAATTGAGACAGCTACATAAGCCAGGGCACTCAGAAACCCGTTCTTGCCGGAGGGTGGGGTGGGGGACCTGTTTTCTTCAGCTGGCTGGGAGCCTGTAGCCTCTCTGCCTCTCACCCTGAAGTTTGAGTCAGGGCTTCTCCCTGAACCCAAATCCAAGACTCAATATTTGAACCAGAAAACAAGATCTAGGTTTTAAATCTTTCTGTTTGGTTGAAGCAATTGAGGTACCTGTATGAAAACTCCACTGCACCTGTGAAACTGAAATTTCCGGGCCAGGCTGTAAGGGAGTCCCAGGGGGAAAACGGTCTCCCCATTAGTGGCCCTCCACTGCCGTCCTTGGCGGTTCAAAATGCTCTAATACTGATCTGACGTTGTCCCTGCTGCCTCCAGATATTTGAAGACTGCCACAGAGTCTCCCCTAAACCTTTCCCAGAGTCTGTATTTCTTCAAACTACTCTACAGCCCTAATGTTGAGGGGCTTTGTGACCCCCATCTCCAAATCCCTCCTCCTGTTCCTTCCTCGGTGTTCTCATCTCCCTGTATTCTCTAGTTTTCACCTGTGATTCCCCCAGAACCTTCTTTTCCTTTTATCATCCTCAAATCTTCCCCACATTATAGCCACCGCCAGCCCACTGTCCACGCGGTCGTGTTCTCTGGCCTCTCTGTAGCCATGCCCGCTGTTAACCTGTAAGTGTTCACCCTTAAATAAACCCCTAGAATAAAAACAGGCTGTGTCCCCCGACACAACCAGGAAGGAGCCTCCGCAGTGTACCCTGGAATAGGGAGCTGGGGGAGGGGTGCAGGGCGCCATGGCTCCTCTCCCGTGCCCTGCTTCTGTTAGCTGAGTGCTGTCAACAGGTGACAGTGGCCCAGCACTGTGGACCGTTGGCTGTGGGGGAACTAAGTCACTGGGCTGTTTGCTCTGGCTTTTCTGCCTTGTGAATCAACTAGGCACTAGCACCAGCATCCGTACTAGGGGCTGTGGGAAAAGCAAACAACAACTGAGATTTGGAAAAGGGAAAACAAGCACCAGTAAGACTCACCTTCTACATGGCCTCGTAATACGTGGCCAAAGAAAACAAGGTTAAATGTAACAAAGATGAGATGTTAAATCACTTAATTTGACATAAACCAGTTTTTTGTTTTTAAACATTTGCTGTGCTCATCCATGCATTTACAACAGAGGCACAACTGGTTCGGGGGAGTGCAAGAAAATCTTAGTTATTAGCAAGTCCTGCAGAACAGAAACGGATGATGCAGTGTATGCATGTATCTGTGGTATTCACATTTCAGGGGAGAGGAGCAATTAAGGAAAAAAAAGTCTGAAAAAGCTCCTGGGAAGGAATGATAATGAAAAAAAAAGGTGGAGGAAATTGGTTTATCCTAACTAGCTGCAGCTACGGAGCCAGTTTTCTCTGGCCTAGCCAAATCGGGACAGTTAAAAGGATTACCCAATAACATATTCAACACTTGTGACCATCTAACACTTGGCGGTCAGCGGGTGGTCAGTGGCTGTCCCTCGGCTGCCTCCCTCCCTCCCAGAGCCGCAGCCTCTGCAGGCTGCAGACTCAATGATTGCAATGCTGGCTGCGTGCCACCTGCCCCCACTCTGAAAAGCTGGGTCCCAGACTCTCAGCTCAGGGACAGCAGGTGGGGGAAGACAGCACCCGTGAGCCCAACAGCAAACATCTGTCTACTCTTAGGGGCAGCCCAGTTTCTTCTTAGGTCAGTAACAGGACACTGTGGAATTGTGTATTTAACTTGCCTCTTTAAACCATTTGTTGCCACCAATTCAAAAACAGACTTGACACAATCAAATTAGATCCAACACAAAGTAAGATTTCCTCACAACTGGTGCTTTTGATTTGATCAACCTTTGGAAATTCTTTTGGTTCCATTAGCATTACAATTATTGACAGAGTCAAACTGGGCCACTTTGGGCTCCTTAAATGAATCAGCCTGTTTGCATTTGGAGCTGAAAGGGATGCTGGGAACGTCTCATGCAGCTACAGCTACTTCATTTTCCATGTAAAGAAACTGAGGCAGAGGGGTGCTGGGTCTGACCCCAGGCTGCCAGCTGCCCATCTCTGGGGCATGAAGATTTAGGAAACAGTCATTAATGCCCAAATCTTGCACAGCAGGACAAGGAACCTCATTCTGGAGCATGGGATTAAGGATGTAATTGGAGAATCTCATCCCCTTTGCCTAAGAGAAACAAGCACAGCACTTGAGCTGGCATGAGACGTCACTGGCCTCTGGAAGCTTCATTTGATTTTAGTGATTTGTTAATAGATTACCTTTCTGTTGAGACATACTTGTCCCAACACCATGGTTTCTGCTCAGTTTCTTCTCAATAGTGTCCCTCTGCGTGGAGAACAGTCATAATACAGACAAATTAAGTAAAATCCAGGCAGATTATTTTAAAAAGGCCTAATTCTTACCAACACTTAAATTTCAGCTTCCTTCCTCATTAAACCTCTATCACAGCTGCTAAAATTGAGGGCTAAAGAGTAAAGGGCTGCAAGCAATTTGGGGGCGGGAAGCTTCTAGTACATTAAAGAAGCATCTTAAAACAATTCCAAACTTTAAAATTCCCAATTCTTGAGTTCTGATAAACATAGATTAAGTTTGTTTGCTAACCTTTAGAACTAAACCTACGACAGACTGTTGGCAGCACACAGTATCTGAACATTGCTACATGATTTTCCAACTCAAAAAGTTCAGTAAGAGCACCTTTGTCCAAGAAAAAGCAAATTTCCATTAAGCATGTGATTAATGTAGTAAAGCAAAAAATCCTAAATATTGGAGCATACCATCACATTCAACTAGCTTTCTCCTCTTCCTCTTCCCTCTCTCCATTTGAAATA
Organism: Rhinolophus ferrumequinum; assembly: GCF_004115265.2. Lineage (NCBI taxonomy): Eukaryota > Metazoa > Chordata > Mammalia > Chiroptera > Rhinolophidae > Rhinolophus > Rhinolophus ferrumequinum. Next base: position 3,463,407 of record NC_046306.1, read on the forward strand.
TTATGACTGGCAGGTAATTCACCGATGTGGTCAACTCTAATAAGGTTTGCTTTTTTTGAGAATTTCCCCCCCAGACAGACCCCACCTAAGTTGAAAGGGCTAGTGAGGGCATTCAAATGCTAACTGCAGTTTAGCCGGGGAGACAAAGGGCCGGCTGCGAGACTGGAGAGTTGGGAATACTTGGAGAACTTGCCAGAACCGGCTCTGGGAAAGAAAGGCCACAGAACACCAGCAGCGCCTCAGGTAGAAAGAGGATTTGAAGCGTCTCTGTAGCAAAATCCCCACCCCCCCTCGGGTGGCTTCTGGGCACTTTCCCAGGGGTTTGATACATTCCTGTTGTTCTGTATGGTCCTAAGGGCTTTTCCACCCTACAGCCAGGATGGAAGGACAGAAGTTGGGGGAGGGGAGCTGAGAGGGGGAGGGTGTGTGTGTGTGGGTAACAGGTTTTCACAATCGGTTTATGGAAGACAGTGTCTGAAAGGTGGCTATTTGTGTGCTCCTCGCTGGCGACTGCCGCCCGCCCCCATCATGAACCTGTACACAGCTTACAGTTAAGAAAGCCAGCCTCCCCATAGGCAGCTTCTGTTGAAAAAGCAGGCCAAGACTGGAGTGAGAGGGGTGGGCTGGGCACCGAGGACTTTTATGAAACTTGGTTATTCATCCTGCAACAAGGCAACAAGCTAATTTCCCTAATGAAGACCCTAGCTCTGCAGGAAAACCAGGGGAAAGTAGCCCCCACACTGAAAAGCACACCCCCAAAAGCCCGGAACCCCCACACTGAAAAGCACGCCCCAGAAGCCCCCAACCATGGCTGCTTCACCTGTTCCCGGGAGACCTTTTACTTAGTGAACTCAGGCTGTTAGGACGTTGCCAGAGGAAAAACAGCACAATGCTAAGCCCCGGGACACAACCTGGCTGTTGAAGTAGGAATTTCAGCTTGGGGGCTTCGTTTCACAAAGACCATTTCACACTTGCAAGCCAGTGGCAGGGCACCAGGGCACCTCTGACCCTCCTGCGAGTCCTCAGGCCTCCAGACTTATGACACTTCCACACTGCCCGGGGCAGCCCCCTGCTAACAACCTGCCCGCCAGGATTTACTAGTGAAGACCACAACTGGCAGGCATGCATGCAGCAGTCCTAGCCAGCGGCGCATAACTAAGTTCCGGGGTGCTGTGACGCCTTCCCTAGTAGGGATGAGACCGGGAAGGAAGACCATTTAAAGTGTCTTCCTTCTGGCCGCATCCTTTTCTTAGGAGTCTAAGAGCCCGACTGTCTTTTCAAGCCTTGAAACACTTGACATTTCCCCCCAAATCATTCTCATCAGAATAGTTCAAACTGGCGCAAAAACGAGACTCGCGCGCACCAAGATCGATTTCCAAATCGGGAGAGGTTTTGTAAATACATTTCACTCATCAATCTTTTCCCCCAGGATTGGCGAGAACTGCACACTTTCCTCACCGAACATGCGCTACCGGACTGCGGCCGGTTTTGTGCCAGGACACCAGGCAGTTTCACCTCCAGGTTAGATTCCAAACTTAGCTCCATCCCAGCTGAAAATGGCCGGGGCGCGCCACCTCCCCTCCCATCCCCGAGGCAGCTTCTGCAGCCCTCTCTCGACCGGCCCCTGCCCCCTCTCGACCGACAGCCCAACCACTTGCGTCGGATCCAGACCCCTTCCCCAGCACCGAGGGTACGACGCTCTTTGGGGACGCCTTGTAGGATATCCTGATGCAGACTGCGGCCCCCCGCTCTAGCCCGTGCCTTGTTCCGCTTTACCTTTCCGCTCAGGCACCTCACCGGCCTCTCACCCCGTCTCTTCCACCCCCAGGGCCTTGCGCAAACAGCCGGGGCCTCTCCAGCCACGCTGCACCCAGCTCCGTCACCGGACCAGCTGCGCCAAGAGGTTGGCGATACCCCGACGTGAACAAGTCCGCGCCACCAACTGTGGTGGCCCGTAGAGGCGACCCCGAGACTCCTTTACCTCCTCTGCCTGCCCTCTAAGTACAGGTACTCCCGGGGAACAGCCTGCCGCCGCTCTGAGAGGTCGGCCCTAGGTCGCGCGAGCAGGTGCGCACACTTTGCGGCGGTCTCCGGCCGGGCAAGCGCCCGGAACGGGCCGTGGCGGCCAGGGCTGGCACACAGCCGCAGGGGACACTGGCACCGAGGATCCCGAGGCTCCAAATTGGCAGCGCCGGGACTTGGGCTCCAGGCTCTGAGTGCCTGAAGCGCCGCGCGCGCCTTTCCCCGGAGCCAGCGGTCTCCGGAGTTCCAGCCCAATCCCAGCCCGATTACTTTCCGCACATTGCAACAGTGTCACTGCGGCGCGGCTGCTCTCGCTTTGTGAAAGTTGGCGCGCGCACCTCGCAACCACGTTTCGGGCGCCCGCCAAAGCCCTCTGGTTTGAGACTAGCCCCTCTAAGAGGAAAAAAAACGCAGAAAACAAGTGACTTACCCGTGCCTTTTGGGTGCGCAGCTCGAAGCCTGGGGCGCGCCCCGGATTCAGTCGTGCGTCCTGGACACCAGCTCGGAGACCTCAGGCTGTCTCCAGCGGGGCACGAGGAGCGCCCCGCCGTCCAACAAGCCTTTGGCCACCGGGGTGCCTCCGGCGCCCTGGGGAGGTTTGGGGAGCCCTTCCCAGCTCGCCCTGGCCCCCCATTTCTCGGTGGCTGAGCCTGCTCTCTTCCCGCCTTCTTCCTAACCTGCCTTTCCTTCTCCCTCCCTTCCTCCCACCGCTCCCAGAACGACCCCAGACTCCCCAGTTTTGCGGTGGGCAACCAACCTGAATCAAAGAAAACAAGGAGAATCTGGACGGCGTCCTCCATTAGTGACGCCGGATGGGGATGGGGCCCCTTTTGGAAGGGGACTCCGGGGATGGGTCGCGGCGAGTGGGCTTCTTGGGCTTGCAGCGGCGCTTCTGCTTCTCCTCTTTTGGCTGCTCGGACTCTTCGGGGTCCCTCGGATCCTTGTCCTCGGGCTGCTCCCCCTCTCTGGGGCTCTGGGGCTCCCGAGTGCTGGACTGCGCGCGACTAGGAGAGGCGTCGGGGCTCCGCAGCCTCAGAGCTTGGAGGCGTTCGGTGAGAGACTGGCCCACGGTGCTGTGCTTGGGCACCACGGGGCCGCGCTCGTCCTCGGGCTCGGTCTCGGGCTCAGTGGTGGGGGCGGTCTCAGGCTCGGTCTCGAAGTCGGTCTCGGACTCGATTTCAGATTCGGTCTCGGATTCGTAGTCGAACTCTTCCTCGTACTCCAGGCACTCGGGGAGGGACAGGTCGAGGTCTGTTTCCTCCTGCTCTTGGTCAGAGTCGGGGGGCTCGGGGAACACCTGGGCAGCGGAGCGGTGGTGGGCGTTAAGGAAGCTCCGGCGCTGCTGGGCGGCCGCGCGCTGCTGGGCGCGGGCGTTGGAGGTGGCGAGGGCGCGGAGGAGCGCGATGGAGCAGGAGAGCCAGAGGAGCGCGGTGGCTGCCCGGCGGCCAATGGGTGGGCACAGATCGCTGTAATTGTGGCGAGCTCGGCGCCACTGCTGAGCCCGGGACCTACGATCCATTCTCTTAGGCACACACCGAGAAGCCCACCCGCCCTCTGGCTCTGCAGAGAGCGGCTCCGACGCGCATTGGCTGCTAGAGCCGAAAAAGGTGCACCTTACGAGGTGAGAAGCTGGGTCCGGAGGTCCCAGTCCCACCTCGGGGTAAGGGCAAAAAAGGAAGAACCTACCTTCCTGACCACTCAACTTTCTAAAGCTCCGCGCCTCTGCTTGCCTCTCTGAGCAAAAAAGAAGGGATGGGGAAACGGGAGGAAAAGTATCTCCTCCCGGGCTCCTCTCTCCAAGTCTCAGACTCTGCGGTCTAAGACCCGGGAGAGGTGCCTCCGCTGGTCCTCTCGCCTGGGAGAGGAAAGAGGAGACTGAGGCGAGGACAGACGGGGTGGAGAGGTTCTGCAAAGTTGCGCGCCCGGACTTCTGCCGGGCATGTGCAGTAAGGAGGCGGGGGCACCTCCCGGCGAGCTCCGCGGCGGCGCCGAGTCCGTGGCACAGACCCTAGTGGGCCGGCAGGTGGCAGGAGGGAACCTTGTTTGAAAGATTTTGAGCGAAGCGAGAGGCGGGGGTGCCTGGCGGATGCCAAAGAGCGAGCGAGCGAGCGAACGAGCTACAGGTTAGAGGACTCGGGCGGCAGGGCATGGGTCCTCCATGGGTCCGTACCCCTCCCCAACTTCTGCAGTGTCATCGATAAAATGAACAAAGCCGGAAGCAGCTCGAAGCACGAGGAATGTCCTGTGGACATCGGGGAAATGGGGTCTGTACAGTATTAATGGTCCAGCCGCGGGCATTTTCCAAAGGCTCAATAGTTTGAGGATGGTAACCGCAGGCAGTGGTTAATCAGGGACCCACCTTTGGCAGATCTGTTACAATGACTATAATTTGAGAAGTTTCAAGAAAAAAACAAAACCCAGCCCCCAGTCTCAATCGGCTCTTTACCTCACGGACAAATAAGCGGCTTCCTGCAGACGGTCTGCGGGAGACTGGGTGATGGTTCACACGTCTGCAGGCCCCCGGGTGGACTGCCAGGGGCTCTGGCTGAGAACACGTGCTGGAAGACAGACTTTAATTAGCTGGCATCACCACCTAAGGGCAGTATTTCCCGCGCTGATACGCAGTAGGTACAACCAGTTCTCTGCCCCTGTGGGGTGCTCAGGGACGTCAGCTAGCAAGGGCACCTCAGGGGTACCCCTTAAAGCTCCTCCATGGATAGGTTTTCAACAGCATTCATTCATTCAACAAATATTTATAGAATGCCTAGCGTATGCCGAGCTCTGTGCTAGGTGCTGAAGGTAGAGTGAAAAGAAGAAAAACAATCTTCCAGCGAGGGCAGGATGGTTCGGGTTCATCTGTAAATCAAAGCGTCAGACCACTCAGAATCCTTCTTTACCCACTGCCATTGTTTATTCCAGCTTGAATTCTACATGAGAAAACTGTTGGCTCAACCAGAGCAATAGTTGGGGCCAGGGAACAGCTAGGCACCCCTAGATCATGTTGTTGAACCCCAAAGGCTAAAAGGTTAGAGGGAGTCAGTGCAGTTCCTTTTCAGCCCTGGAAAATCACGAAGGCTCCATGTCTTCCTGGAGGGGATCCTGGGGTGACCCTTGCTCAGGAAAGCATGGGCCTTTGGGTGCTCTGGAGTTCTATCAGTAACCAGCCTGCTGCCTCTGGGCTGTACCTGCCCTCCCTGTTAAAAGTATGGAGTACCCTTTAGCCACAATGACAAGTCCAAAGGTGGTATAACTCAAAGCAAAACCATCTTCCTAGAATCCATGCAAGTGTCAACGAGGCCGCTTCACTTGGCACCGTGGTGTTTTTGTCTTTGAGTCAACATGGGGGAAACTTGGAGAGGCGTACCCCCTATAATTCTGCTGGCCCTTTGACATGGCCCACCTGGCCATCCCTCCCGTACCCCTTCCTGGTGGCTGAAGAGTCACACCTGCACAGCTGTTACTCAGCGTGGTGGGACTCGCCCTCATACCTTCAACACCGTGCCCACATGGAGGCTGTCAGACCCAGTTAAGACCTCAGAAAGATTCTAGCGACTGCTTTTGAGGTGGGCGGTTTTGTTTTTACATCTTGGCTGTGTCTACCTTACATCTTGCATTCTTCTAGTTTGTAGCATTAAAATACTGATTGGTCTAATAATCAATGGGATTGATTTGGCAAACCCCCCTAAAGAACAGTGTCTGTATTGTGGTTGTGGCCCACTCTGACACTTTCCAGAGAAACCGAAAGGGTTTTATGCTCACAAGTGCCCGGATGGCTCCAGTCATCGTGTGCAGATTATTATGGGACACTAGACAGGGGCATTTGGAGCTGTGTATCTCGACTCCTGGTCACTCCACCCGGAGGGGGCGGGGGGCATTTCTAAAGGTTCTGCTCACATTGACCTACCTGCTTCATCTCTTTCAATGAGCACAGCCCCACTGGCAGTGGATGGAGCATAAAGATATCATTCAGCTGGTTTTTGCAGGGCACACTGGGAAAACACCTGGAACCTGTGGGTGCTGGTGAGTGCCCTTTGAATGAGACAGGTGCCGGCTGTCAGCACTGAGGGGGGCTGTGATCATTCAGGGCACAGGAGGAAGCACTCCGTTTCCAGAAGGAGCCCAAAGCTGACCCACTAATACAGACACATTGAGACTGCCCGCATCGTTAAAAATGTGCATGACATCATGCACACTTTTGGACTTGATTTTGCATTAGTAATGCACGTTCTTTGCAAGATGCATTCTAATCAGCAAACGAACATTTAATAAGACACTGTAGTTTAGACCCCAGCCGCGCACACTTGCATCCTGGTGTCCATGTGGCTCAGGCTCCAGGAGGAGCAGGGGTCGGCACTCACATACTGTCCATCGCGCACTTAGCCGGGCCGGGCAATGGATCTGTGCAGAAATGCTCTTTAAAACGCATTACGTGCTCAAGTTTAAAAAGTGCTTGCTGCAGAGTGAATTTCAAAAAGGAGCAAGCGGGTGATGAACGACCCGGTTGTTACCAGGCTGAGAACAAGGGGCTCTGTGTGTGTGTCTGCCGGTAACTGTGTGGCCGTGTATCACCTGCAGGGCTCTGCGGGGGAGGGGGCAACCTGTTGGCCAGGAAAGCGCAGATTCCAGTTCATTCCAGCGGCAGACAGTAAGGTTCTCGTATGGATGAATCTGAAGGACACTGTGTTTCTTCATTCCTTCAAGGACTGTCCCATGGAAGACACACTGAGATGTACTTCGTGTGGGACCTGCGGTGGTAGGTACAACAGGCAGATTGCAGCTCAGCCCAAGGAAGACGGTTGTAACAATCAGCTCGGAAGTGGACGGCTGTCAGGAGGTGGTTGGCTCCTAGTCAGAAGCAGTGTTAAATCAAAGGACAGATGACCGCATATTGGAGATGTTTTCCACGGGACTCATGAGCGGAGAGGGTGGGGGCTTGGAACCTGATGCCTCGGAACCTGCCAGAACTCATTGCAGCTCGGATTCCGAATCCAGGGAAGGCGTGCGGAGGCCCTGGGAGAGGGGCCGGGGGCGCCACTCCTGGACGTGTTCTTCTGATTCTGCTTCTATTTTCGAAGCATTTGAAAGTACAGGTGGCTCGGTGACAGGAAGGAATGTTTGGGTGGCAGTTTCAGGACATGGGCAAACAGGTGTACGCGGATGGAAGCAGCAGCCTGCTGTGGAACTTTCCTGACGGGGGCGAGCTCGGAGGCTCTTTGCACTACGACTCACTTGCTGAAGCAGAGAAATTAGTTAAGTCCCTGTGTTCGTCACAGCGTTCCTCTTTGCCTCCCCGCCCGGAGCGGTCCGGAAATGAAAATGATGTTGGCCATTTAGCAATTGTGAGTTGAGTCACTTCTGTGACCAAGACACTGTTCCGGGCATTGTGGGAGGAGGAGATAATGGAGAGTGAAACACTCATGCCACCCAACACCGTAACATATCAGTGTGAAATGCCCCCAAATGTGGATTGCCGACAGGTGTCAAATAATAAATCGTGCACCGGGTATGTAAACCTGGGAGGGAAGTTGAGGGACGGTGGTTACAGTCAGGGAGAGTTCATCTGGTGGTTTTCCGAAAGAGGCGGGTTCTGATCTGGTCTGACTGAGATTTTCTTTCCCTTGAAAACTCCGTGAGAGGACTGCTTTCGGTCCACCTGCTCCTGTGTGCTTTTCAAACTTTCCGTTGGGTAGCAAGGCATTCTGGGAGTTTGTGAAGTGCTCCCCTCTCCTGACTGTGGCTATTAGCCAGAAAGGCTCCACCCCACTGAGCATTTGGCGTTGTCCCCCTTGCCGCCCCCCGAAGAGGTCTGGGTACAGTGCAGAAGCGTGCGGCTCATTTCTCTGGGCCGCTGCTTTGCCATATGATTCAGCCTGCGCTGACATCGACTGGCTCTCACTGGTAGAAATGGTGACAACCCCAAGCTCCTTCTGGTTTTGTGATTTTTCGGGAATGCCATCTAGAACTAAAAGCAAACAATAGGGGGAAATAATCATCTTTTTAACATGACTGGATTCTGGCGAGGCCACTGTTGGGATTACAATGCTCCATCTGTGCCCTTCGTTTTGAAAGGGAGGTAGGATCGTAAATGAGGTGATTCCTGTGTACAGAGCTGTTCGAATGTGTCTTCCCGGGAGTGGCCTTTCCTTTCCCTTTACTGCTCTATGGAGGCTCTCCCATCGATCCCACACCTCCCTCCCTCAGGCAGAGCGGAAGCTTGGGCATACAGAGCCTCCTTGGGCATGGTGCCTCCTGTTTTCTGCTTTGGCCGCAGCACTCAGCTTTCATGTGACCCCTGGTTCACCCTCTGGGCTCTGGCTCTTTGCTTGGCGCTGTCCTGTCCGGAAGTCGGGACTGGGTTCTTTCTGTCCATCTTCCTAGCCCCAACTTACACTTTAGCTTGTCTGGTTCATGCCCGTGGCCAGCTGAGACATCAGTGTCCAAAGATGCCCACAGGCCAGGTGATTCTAGTCCCAGATGTCCCCCTCTGCCCTGTGCACCAGCTTCCTCCAGCACTGGTGGGCGGTGGGTGAAAACACTGCCGATTGCAGAGGATGACTCAACTTTCTCAGGACCATCCTCCGGCTCCTGGCTGAGCTTTGTCCTACTCTCCTGGTCACCCCACTTTTTCCTCCCGCTACCAGCACTGACAGCCTCAAAGTTGTTTTTCTCTCATCTGCAGAGGCTCTGACTCACCCACCCCTTCAGACTTGGGGGGGAGTGAGCAGCGAGCCAGGCGAGAGAGAATCCTTCGGGTGTCATGGTTCAGGCACACGCTCATAGAAATCCTTTCAGCTCAAGCTCTTCAGGATATGATTAGACCAATTTTACATGTCTAGTCACTGAGGCTCCGGTAGATTGGGACTATTTCTATATGTGCAAAGTGAAGTGGAGAATTGAGGCAATTATCTTCAGGCAAATGACTCTGGGCTCTGTAATCAGTCCATCCTGATAATGGGGGGGAATCAGCTTCATTTACCGTAGCGTTGCTTTCAGTTAAAGAGGATTCGAAGGTATTTGTTTGTTTTTTGTGGTTGGCTTTGTTTTTCCAAAAGGCAGTAGGGTAAAGATCTGTTCTGCGTGCGCAGGTGTTAGGATGTGTGGCTGCGCCAGGTTGCAGGACACTGTCAGCCAGTCAGGTGTGTGGGAATTGAACTGGACCGGTTTAGAATCGGCAGTTCCATAGCAGGGTGCGTGCCAACTGACAGACCTCTGCTTCCGGTGGGATCCCGCTCCTCCTTCCCTCACTTATGAGGATCCTGAGATGTCGGGCAGATGACTGACAAGGTCACCTTCAGTGCCAAAATAGTACAGATCCCAATAGGCCCCACGGCTAGACACGTACCGCACGTGTTAGGGAAAAACGTCATGAGACTAGGAAACTAAAGCACAGGTCTTCTCAACCTCAGAAATGAAAACCCATTATAGGCCGGTGATGACTTCTGGACCCTCCCTCCTGTATCCGTTGTTTGGGCTAAAAATCATCGTAAATTGGGAGTTTTCCGTATGCTGGTTTAGACATTCCCTCGTAAAACAGCCATTCACTCTCAGATCTTCGTTTATGAGGGAAGAAGGAAGGGAAGCTTGTTGTTTTTCCAAATCCTAATTGCCCTTGAGGACAATCGGGTCGTTAGGGAGCCAAGGACCGGCCAGAGGTCTGCGTGGGGCCATCCGGGTGCCAGGCGGGCTGATGATGAAGGAGCCCAGGCAGGAGATTTCCGCCCACGCTCCTCACCCCACACTCACACTCACAATGAGAGACGAAGAAGAATCGAATTAATTCTAAATTGTGCTTTCGACTACGAGCACCCTAAGAATGAGTGATGTGGGTGGGGCTTGTGATTCCCATAGAAGCATATACAGGAATTAGATTTTCTTTTTTTTAAAACTGTCAGGAAACTTACCTCTGTCATTTTGAAATTTTCTGATGTTGCTTGATTCGTTTTTATAAGAAGAAACGAAAAACTTCCTGTCCACAATTGAGATAAGAGGGTTTTGAGAAACATCTGTCCTCAGAATATCATGGCATAATGTGGGTTGAGTATGTTCTTATGACAGCTCGTTTATTCAGCTCTGTTACATGATGACATCTGCCCAGCGTTACCGGGGGGATTGACAGCCTTGATGAGCATTGTTTTATACTATATTCTAAGATCTACTAGGGCAAGTACCTTCTGCTGCATGTTATCTCCAAATCCTGATCGTTTTGCCCATTTATTTTTCTATAGGATTAAAGAACCATTTTTATCAAATTCTGTAATGACCTTGCTGATTTTGACTGGAACTGCATTCAGTCTATAAATTAAGTGGGGAAATATTGTCGTCTTTTCTGGATTTAGCCCTAAGCCAGCAGTGTGATCTCTCTCTTCATTTACTTGGGGTTCTGTTTCTCCCACAAGGACTTGTGTTTTCTTCATATAATTCTAATACAGCAGGTGGAGTTCGACGTGTGACTATGTGTCATATTTCCCAAGTATTTGGTATTTCTGTTGGTATTGTGAATGGGCTCTCTGCATATTTTCAGACTATTTATTGTGTGTTTACAGGGATTGTATTGATTTTTGTGCATTTTTCTCATATTCTGCTACTTTTAGAATTGGTTGGTTTATGAGGCAACCAGAGGCCTGCTCAGGCAGACACTTGCCAGAGGATTTTGTAGAAGATTCCTGCACGAGGGAGAGAGTTGGGCTAAGTCAGTGGTTGCCAAAGGCCAATCCACAGTGAAATGAGAAAAATACAAGTGATGTCATGGGTTGTTCCTCGGGTTGTTCCATCAGGCTACATCTATCCGGGGAAGGAACTGTTCTGGATATGCAGGCTGCATAAGCTTCCTACCTTGTAATATTTCAGTGTCATGTATTTTTGAATGACAGTAGGTAGTAATTTGGATTTTTTGTTTTGTTTTAAGCTTTTAGAGGGTTTTTAAAAGAGTCTTTAAAATTTTTGTTTCTATTTAGTTTTGTAAATGACTTTTTCCCCCCTTTTTCGGTGCCCCGCCCCCATTCAAGCCGTTGTTTCTCAGTCTAGTTGTGTAGGACACAGCTCCCTGGCCCATGCTGGTGTTCTGAGCCTTGCGCTCCCCACTGCTGAGGCAGCCGGTCGCCAGTCGTCGGTCAGCCTCTCACGGCGGCTCTCACTGGCTGCCAGCCGCTCACAATGATTGCCGGCCACTCACGCTGGTCACCGGCCGCTCCTGGCAGCCCGTGGCAGCCCACGGCAGCTCATGGTAGCTCATGCCGACCTTCGGCTACTCACCGTAGCCCAACTCCAGGAAGAGCCATTGTTCACAATCTTAGCTGTAAAGGGCGCAGCTCACTGGCCCATGTGGGAATTGAACCAGCAACCTCAGCGTTAGGAGCCCGGCGCTCCAACCACCTGAGTCACTGGGCTGGCCTGTAAGTGACTTTGCTTAGCATAAAAAAACAAAAACCAACAGTTGGCAAACCCAGGTCAGCATCCCACATTGCTCTTCAAATTTTAGCCCTGTGTTGAAATCTCAAAATCAGGAACTTTCAACTCATTTCCTCTTGGACTTCAGTTTTGTAACATTTGGTAATTCTGGATTTTTTTTTTATTTTAAAATAATTTTTGGTTTATTCTTTTGTATTCTAGTTAGTCACATCACTTAGGTTGATGTTTTTATTTCTTCTTTCATCTTTGTCTAGTTTCTTCACCTTTCGTTCGTGCCTCAGCGTGTTCTCTGTAAGTACGTAACAGAGAAGACTCTATTCCTTTACTAAATGAAGGGAATGGAATGGGGGCACCCTCATTGTGTTTCTTTTTTGAAGGGATTTCTTTAAATATCTTCTCTCTGACAATATTTAGGTGGGTTAAAAAAAAAACAAAAAACAACAAGATGGTATCCTGTGAGAGGGACTCAACAGAAAGACTTGGGGGTAAGAAGTGAAAAGCCAGATTTGGGACCAGATGGGCCTGGATATACATCTTGCCTCCCTCTGCTTCACAGCTGACCCCCTGGCATTACCTATCTGGCCTTCAGTCTCCTCAGTTGCAAAATAAGATCCTTCTAGGATACAGAAAAACCCTGCCTCTGGGATTGTGGAGATGATCAAATACACAAAGAAATAGAAAGTGCCTAGCAATGGTCAGCAACAAGCAAACACTCAACTAGCAGATCAACTGATGACAGCTGTCATTGGTGGTGGTGGTGGTGGTCGAGGTCAAGGTCAAGGTCAAGGTCAGGAGGCAGGAGAATGCCAGTGAGGACTGGGAGGAGACCAGCTAGGCAGAAAGAGTCTACTGGAAAGTTGGGGAGGCCACAGGTTGGGTGTTGTCCATGTGAATTTCCACTTCTACTTGGAAGGTCTTAGAAGCCACAGTTTGAGCTACAAAACTTCCCTGAGTACCCACTATGGGCCCTGCACTGCTAGGCACTAGGAGTGTGCTTGGTGAGCTAAATCAGACGCGTCTTTCCATCACGTGCATTTAGAGAGGTGTCTGAAATCATGAATCATCACAGCAAGTGGGGTCTCGTTACAAGCCAACCTCAGGGCACTGGAAAAGAAACATGTTTTTTCAGAGTATACAGCAGAGGAAGCTGCCCCAGACTTGGGCATGTCGGGGAATAGTTTCCTGAGAAAATGACGTGTGCACACTGTCACTGTGAGCTGAAGGGTGAGCGTGTGGTGGCGCTGTTCCAAGGTCGGCGCGAACAGTGTGTCCGCAGGCCCTCTGGTGGAAAGGAGTGGACGTAGTAGGGGAGCCGGCAGAAGGTCAGCAGAACCGGAGTGGTGTCAGACGAGTCTGCAGGGCTGGTGGGGGGCTGCCCTGTGGGGACAAATGGCAGTCTGGTGTCCTGGACTTCCTCAGAACAATGGGAAGCCCTGTCCTGAGGGCCAGAGGTGCCATAATCAAGTTGTCTGCTTCACAAATCTCTCTGGCCTCAGAATAGGGGAGAGAATTTGAGGGGAAGCTAGAGATAATGGTAGCTGGGTCTAGGGAGGCGGTTGGTTCTAGAAACATAAAAATGGTGGTGGGGAGAGTGGCTTTGAGAGTTGTTTGGGAGGTTGACTCACAAGGCTTGGTGACAACATGGAGATGGGGAACTGTCTGTGTGAAGGATGACACCCAGCTAGAACTAGATGGAAGTCAGTACCTTTCACTGAGCTGCAGAAGGGTGGAAAGAGGCCCAGGGCTGAGGTGACCTTGAGTTTGACCTTGAACGGGGTGAGAGGCCACCATGAATTTTGTCTTTGCCTCGAGTTAGGAGTGCCTTTGGACCTCATGTGAGGAAGAATCTGGATCTAGAGCTCAACGGACGGGCTGCAGTGGAAGCAGAAGAAAATCTAGTGGTAAAGGGGCTACAAGAGATGGACACCCCAAACTGAGTTTCCAACCAGAATCGTCCCAGAGCTGGAAGGGTCTTGGGAGATCAAGTCTTAGCCCCTTCATTGTACAAGTGAGGAAACTGAGGCTCAGAGACGGGCATTAGGACCTGCTTATTAGTGGCGAAACCATCTCGTGTGGAATTTTTCGTTGTCCTAGCTCAGTCCCTTGTCACGACACCAAGCAGAGACTGCTCGTGTAGAGGGAACATGAGCCAAGGGCTCAGATGCCAACCCCTTGATATCAGAGCTATTTGTTGTCAGCATCCAAACGGACAGTTCACAGCTTCACATTCTCCTCTTGATTCCTTTGGAACTGACATTCTGCCGCCTCCTTATTAGAGAGCGAGCAGAGCGAGAGCTAGAAGTAGCTTGGGAACTAGAAATAGAACTAACTATACCCTGCCCTTAATAGTCAAGCCTGGCAGAGTCCGCATGGCAGCCGGCAAGGACTGGGGCAAGGTTAACGCTCAATTTGGTGACTCTCTCTTTTTCTGCTAGTTATTCAAGAATCCAGTCAACTCCAGAAGCACGTCATCACTTAAAGCTGGCCCCCCAAGTATGAGGATTAGGTATAAGAAAGGGAAGACCGTATTTCTCAAGATCCTTTTTCAAGTTTTCTCCTCTGAAACATACGACACAGCAGCAGCTTCTCCCAGCCACTACCACTAAAAATGTAACGTTGACTTATGTGTAGAATATATGAATTAGATACAGAAGAAGTTAAAAATGCTAACCAGAGCTAAGACTAATATCTACTGGAATGACCCTCCAGCAGCCACGGTCTCCAGACTCAACCTCTGAAATGCTCGCGAGGTTGCCACCTTCACACAGAACGACCAGTTTCCATAGGAAATGTCTTTTTACCAAAACACAGGTAATGGCTATGTCACTTTGAGGCCTTGTCACTCAGCAGGCAGGTCTGGGAGTCCCTTTTGCACTGGTTCACATGAGATGTCCCTTGTTCTTTTGAGCTGTCACCCCATCATCCACCGTCCAAATAGAAGACTGACGATAGTCCCTTCCCTATCTGTGCTTGGTATGTGCTGGAAACAGCCCGTGGGCTGTGTCCTGGCACACACTTCTGTGTACACGGGTTTCTCTCGGGCTGATTTCAGGCAGTGGGACTGCTGGGTCACACGTAGACATGGAGCTTCCGCTCAGCTGCCCTTCAATACAAGGCCATCAGTCTGTCCCCACCTGCAGCCCACGCGTCCTCTGGCCAAGCCAGCAGTAGCACTGCAAGCATGCGCAGCCCCCATGAGAGCGCGGCTCGGAGCTGTTTTCCTGTGGGGCTGGGTCTGTGGGCCATGAGCTTCGCCTCCTCGTGCTTGTCTCCAACCAAAACAGGTGCAACTTCACTGAGATGCATTTCAGAGATTTGCCACAGAGAGGTGGAGGGTAAAGCCTGCAGAAAGGTGTTAGAGAAGAGAAGCCGAGTGGACCGAGGTCTGGGGGTCCAGCGTCTTGAATCCTTCACGAGGTGGCTTAGAACCAGCGTCACTCACACGTCACTCCAGGTGCCCATGTGAGGGCTCTTGGCAGCACTCTGGGGCAGCGTCCTCCTCATTTGGTCATTTTGAACCTGAATGGGGACCTCTTTGGTCCCAGATCTACACAGTTTAAATTGGGCATGGCCACAATTTAAAGAGTGCTCCCAGCCTTTGCATCGAGGTTTCTGTCCTCCCAGCCTGCTCCCTGCTTTCTCATTGCAGGCACAGACGGGTCACCTAGTTCATGGTGCAGAACTAGGGTTATAGCAGGACTTGAGCACTTTTGAGCATGAAAGGCAGTGCTAACGGGAGGGGATGCTGGGACGACCGGGATAGACCGGAACCTTCCTGGCAAACTGGGATGTATGGGCACCCCAACTTTTCTTTCTTTAATCATACTGATATTCGTAATAATGTAGTTGTGACACTATAATGAAATACGTAAATGAAGTAAAAGAAATCATGTAATTAACTATTATCGTCATTAGCACATTTAGGAGGGAGTGCGTCCCATCTCCAACTAGCTTTAAAACAGACTTGCGTGAGAGGAGACGCTCCCATGGCCAGCCCTTGTCAGACTGGCTGCACGTCTGCACAGACAGTGACATGGGCCCATCTGTGCTGCTTCGGAAGTCCTTGTGGAAACTTAAGGACAGGAGCAAACTCAGGGGAAGCGGACGGGAACTTTCTCAGAGACCTTTCTGGGGGGTGGCTGACCAGAGCTTGAGGTCAGTGACCACGGCTGGTTGTTGGGGGGACTCTGGGCTCCCCCTCCCTCTGTTGCCCACGCGCAGGGCAGCCCCTTCTGGCACAGCCATCAAAATGCCCCACAGCACAGCCTTGAACAGAGAGGGCTCAGTCCAGTTTGGGTGTGGAATGGCCAGCGTTAGGCAGCAAACGTACATAGAACGTTCTGAGCCCCAAAGTACCTTAGAAATTAGAAAAAGCATTTACAGTCCCTTAGAAATACCGAGATCAATTTTATTCCAACTTCAATGAACCCATCCTACCATCAGAAATTTTTGCCATATTCCCATACTATAACTACACCTAACAGTTCCTTTTAAATCAGTATGCTTTCTCTATGTAAATGAATTTAGTGTTCAAGGAAAATCATACCAATATCGCTTAGCTTCTAGCTAAGTCTTTGTAAATACACATGAAGGTCAGGCGTAGCTCTTCAAATGGACAGGTTGGCCTGTGTCCCCTCAGAATGGTCTTGGGCAGCGTTGATCTAGCCCAGCACTCTCCTCCCCAGCTTACGGCGAGGGGCCTGGTCTGTGCCCCCACCTAGGAAACACTTGTCTGGACCCCAGGAGGGACGCTGACGGGGTCTCCCTGTGCCGTGCAGCAGGTGCCAGCAGTTATCTACCATCAAAGGGGACAGATTCGATTTGGACCCCAGTATCCAGCACGGCAGCGCTTAGCTGAGGATTCTGGTCCCACCCAGCTGGAGCCTGTGGAGTCTCAACAGGACGAAATTACTCGGGGCATATTTTCTTTCCATGACATTTGCCTTCTAATAATAAATCGACAGATGTAGTCATCTCGATCCGCCTTTACCATGACATTTGCTGTCATTCACATGTTTTTGTTTGTAGGCACAGCCAAGAAACGGGCTCATCCATGGGACTTTAACCCGTGCGCCCCTGGCCTCAGTAGAGCTGTGTCCCCGACCAGAGGGCCAGGGCTCAGGCACCTTTACTTCCTGTCGACCACCCCCCCGCCCCCACCCCGGCCAGGCCCAGGCCGACACCTTCCCTCTTACTTGGGGATTTGGGGGTGGCAGTCTTTTCCTCCATCATGCTCTCTCTTGCTTAGATGCTAGAAAAGAGCCTGTTTCTAAAAATATACATTTAGATATGTGGTAGGATGCACTTTCCATAAAGTAAAACGAAGCCCAGGTACACTCGACGATACTGAAGCGTTCACAGCTGCCCGTGATAAACCCGGTTCTGCGTTAGCTCTGGTGGAAAAGGGGACCGAGGGGAGGGGAGGGGAGGGGAGGCGAGGGGAGAAGGGCGTTCCTGAGATGAAGGTAAGCGGCGGTGGTCTTTCCTGGGTTGGCTGGAGGGTTATGGGGCTTGTAGTGTTTTTAAATACTAAATTTAAAAAGTAAGTTTTGAGACTGTCTCCATGAGTCAGTGGAATGGACATTTGAAGGAAACCCAGCATTTGGGGAGTGGACCTGTTGCACACGGTCAGAGGAGACTGTTTGAGGCCCTTCCTTTCGCACAAATCGAGCGGTGCCCAGACAGTTCCCAGCACATTCTAGGCCCTCGTCAAACATTTGTTGAGGATTTTTTTCACATGTGTATTTTTAAACTTGTTGTGGACGTTTCCAAGCACACTGAAGTGGACATGAGGCCCCGGGGCCCCCGGCACAGCTGCGGGAGCCATCAGCCCTGCCACTCTTGTTCCCACTGACATCCCCACCTTTTCTTTGCGTGTCTTTCAAAGCAAATGCCAGAAATCACATCGTTTCACCCCCACTCTGAGTTCCTTTGGGGTCTGCTGAAATTGCCTGCTTTCCTCTTGTCTTCCCGCGCGGCCTGAGTCATGGCACAGGTCCCGGGGGCCTCGGGCGGGGTGTAGACCCTCGCTCCTGGGAATCCAGGAGCCTCCTAAGGCCATCACCCATCTTTTGGGCCCCCTTTTAAAGGCCCCCAAATTGCGCAGTGCAGATTTCCCCAGTTCCCAAAGCAAAACGGACACATTTCAGTGACCAGCAAATGTCAGCTGTGCACACTCTAAAGAACGCACTTTGGGAACAGACAGAGCCCAAGTGAGTGTGATGTCAGTTGTCACCATCCGTGTGGAAAGACCCTGCCATGGCCAGCTGCTGGCCCCTTTGCACTGTATTAATAGCAGGGCCATGGGGCCCAATGGGCTCGGAGGCCAGGGAGCGGGGAGGGACAGCTGTGGCAGACAGCACACCATGCTCCCGGCATGTGCTCCGTGGCACGGCCACACAGATGGCCCACATCTCGCCCTGCTGCTCAAAGCCCCGCAGCCTGCGCCTGCCTTCTCCTTGTAGGGTCAGGAATGGGCTCGAGCTGACGTACACTTGGTGAAGGAGCCAAATTAAGGTTGGCGTGATTGGAATCGAGGGCTCGGATGGCTCCGCGTTCTGGGTCAGCTTACATTTTTACTGGAAACCAGGCATGTGCAGGCCGAATGAGGCAGTGGTATGTCAACAGCTGGCGGTATTGGCTTCTATATGCCCAGTCTGGACAGATAATTTTAAATGTCACGGGCCAAATGGAAGCGCAGGTGGCAGCAGGATAGAGGGGCACAGGCGTTGGAGGACACGGCCTTGCTGTGGCTAGGTCTGTCCGGGGGTTGGGCAGGATTAGTGCCCGGGAGAAGCCCAGCACGTGGAGTCCCGGGAAGAGGGACAGAGTGTCATCTGAGTAAGCGGGAGGCGCCGGCAGCAAGCAGGAGGGCGGGGAGGATCTGAGCACGTGCTGGGGGTAGGCGCTGAGGAACCTGTGTGGACACGCCAAGGACAGGCCTAGAGTTGAGAGGTCAGTGGGGCCCAGCCCCAGGCCCAGAGGGACAGGCCAGGGTCTAAAGTCTGTGGTTAAGGCCCCTGGTTTTGGTGTCAGACAGAAGTGATGACCAACCTCAGCCCCCCACTGTCTACCCCATGCCCTCAGGGCAGCTCACTGGTCTGCCCAGTTACAAGGAGGGGCCCAAGGCAGGCACCTGGAGGGCTCAGACAGACAAGTAGCCCGGAGCTCAGAAAGGAGTCCCGAGATGATGGCCACTCTTAATAGCAAACATTAACTTGTGGACAAACCGCCCTAGTGGTATGGAGTTGGAAACTGCCCTCTAAGCCTGATCCAACCCAGAGACATGGAGTGTTTCAACTGCATAGGATTTTTTTAAAAGTCTGAGTTGTGCCGCTGACGTTTTGATATTAGAAGATTTTACCAAAAGCTTTGGGCATTTGACTTCTCTGGCCCTTGGGAGCCTCTAGCTGTCCGGGGCCTGCTGTCAGCCTGTCCACAGGCAGCCGTAGCTGAGGGGCGGCCGCCCCCTGTCGGGGAGCTACAAACCTGCCACCGCGCCAGTGGGCACCTGGCCTCATCACTCATCTCTGAGCGGGGCCTGCCTCTGGAGGCATTTGCACCGCAGTCAAGTGGAGCTATTATTATCTCAGCAGGAACGAGGGCCATCACGGGGCACCACGGAGTTCTGGCTGGGGCCTCCTTCACTTTGCTGGGCCTTTGGTGTAGGAGACTTGGGCTCATGGACGAGCCCTGGGCAGCCCGGCCTGGGGAGGCGGCGGCGAAGGGTGGGAGGCAGCGCGCCTTCACGAGGGCCTTGGCCAGGCCCCTGCTGCTAGTGCAGTTGCCCCTTTTCCTCCCTGTGGCCCCTCAGTAACCGGAACAGAAACAACAGTGTTCTGGCAGTTACCGTGGCAACGCCAATGTCTGCATCTCTGGGCCTCTGAGCCACTGCTGGATGGGGGCTTAGGAAGGCTGCGAGCAGGCCAGGGTGCTCTGAAACCTGGGCGTGGCTTCTCAGCACGCGAAGGGGTGGAGGACAGGGCTGGTGGGTGCGGGGCTGGTTCTCCTGGGGCCCTTGGGGCCCTCGGCTGGCGGCACGCAGCCCTTGAGTTCCTTCCTATTCCTATGCAGTGTCTTTGTCCTCTGTAGTCGAGATTGCTGTCTTGCTTGTCCAGGCCCCTGGGAAGAAACCACGGCAGCAGTGACTAGGCTGGGCCTCAGGGCCATCCCCACGAAGGCTTAGGAGAGCCCTCCTCTTTTAAAGAGCCTGTGGAGAAGCACTAGGCTTGGCCATTCCCACACAGCCGCACTCCAGCTTTGTTGGTTCTGACTTGTTTGTCTGACGTGTCTTGTGGTACCTGCCACGTCCTCAGCATTATGGGGTACGTCGATTCATTGAAGCTTCACAGTAACCTTGCCCAGAAACTGAGGCACAGAGAGCTCAAGTAACTGGTCCAAAGCCACAGAGGTGAAGAGTAGTGGAGTCTGATTGGGAACTCAGGTGGTCAGTCGGGCTGCAGAACCCCCCTTCCCAGCCCCTGCCCTCGGTGCTGCTTGTGAGACGAGGAGCTGCAGGGAGGCTCCAAGATGGGGATGGCCTGAGTTAGGGACCCGCCAGGGAGCAAGCTGTGGGAAGACTCGGGTGGGAAAGCACCGGTGTGGGCTCTAGGGGCAGCTGGAGGTCAGCCTGGCTGCAGGAAGTGACGGGGAGAGCGGGGCTGGGCAAGGCGGGCAGTGGAAGCCCAGAGCTGCCCCGGATCACGTTTTCACACGTTCTTTCTGCTCCCATGTGGAGGAGGGACTCCAGGCCGGGGGAACACCAGGAGAGCAGTGGGTCCAGACGAGGCCCGGTGACGAAGAGCATGTCTGAGATGCATTTAGGAGGCCGCCAGCCCCTGCCAGGGCCGTGTGAGAAGGGCCGCGGTGACTGCCTTGACTGGGGTCCGCTTCCTGAGGCAGCCCCGTCGGGGGGGCTTTCCTCCTGAGGCTCTTTGTTGCCAGTGTACAAGAGGGTCCCTGGTGCTTTGGGTCTCAGCCTGGTTCCTCTCAGCCTGGAGCACTCACGGCCTTAGGACGAGGCCGACTTGGAGAGCTGACAGGGGGTGGGTGGGCGTCACCGTTGGGAAGACAGGAGCTTTGGGTAGGGTGGGGGCGACACCAGTGTGTATGTGGTGACCCAGCCTCCAGCCCACCCGGCACTTCTGAGAAGAGGCTCATCTTCATCCTCTAAACAGTGTTACGGGTTTTTCGGTTTTTGTTTTCTGACAGGTTAGGAAAGTGAACCTTGAGAAAAGTTAATGTCTGAAGCCACTTCCCCAGTGCCCTGATGAAAACGGCAGGCCAGGGGGTCAGCCAGCTAGTTGAGTGGGTGACCGGTGCTTGCTGTGCGTACACCGTGAAGGGGTCTCCTGGACCCCCCCAGCCCTCACTGGAGCCAGCCTCGTGGTGACTGGTATTCCTGGGGGCTCAAGCGGTGGCACTAAGTACCCCAGTTCCTGACCACTAGATGGCGCAGCTGCAGGAACGACACTGACGGTGCCTCCAAGGACCCCTTTCTCAGGGGAATCCTGGGGTGGGGGTTCCGAGGCCGTCTGGGCCCCGGACACCTGCTCTTGGACCTGGCCTTGTGGTCACGGGTAAGTGATGTCACCTGTCTGTTATGCCAGTGGGGACGGAGATAATGACTTTCCACCAGCTCTATCATTTCATCGTGAACAGGGCCGCAGATTCAACTGGCTCATTTCTTCCTTTGTTCCCCACTTCCTGTCTGCTCTACTGGAGCGCCACAGCCCCCCCTGGCCAACTGGAGGGTTTCAGGAGAGGCTTCTGTAAGCCTGACTTCTTGCACTCTGCCCTTGACCGCGAGGGCCCTGAAGAAGTAGACGTGGCCAGGTGATCTGTCTAAGGTCCTGTAAGAAGGCCTGGAGGTCGCGAGTCAACCCGTCTCATGAACAACCCGCTCCCCTTCCTCAGAAAAGGGGCCACGGTTTCAAACCATGACTGCTTCTCCCTTAAATCAACAACAGACAACAGCCGAAAGACTGCCTGTAAGTAGAAGTTGTGCTGATGGCTGTTTGGGCCATTGGAAGAAGCACCTGAGTGTCACCTTGGGGTGTGAGTGTGTGTGTGTGTGTGAGCCTTTCTGCTTTCAAGTGTCCTTGGCGCCTGCTGCAGCTGTGTCCCCTTTGAGGCTCTGGTGCGACTCTGTGGCACCTCGAGGCCCATGAACGCAGCCTCTTTGATTTGAAATCTTCATGTTTCAGCCTCTTGTCGTTGGGAGCTTCACATTTGCTCTCGGAAGGAAAGGTCTGCTAAGAAAGGTCTTGAGAGGTAAGGACTGATTTTTACCCTCCACCAGAACCCCCCGTTCTTGAGGGTTTCCCCAGCGCCTTGTCTGTAAATGCCAGTTAGAGTCGAATTAGGTCTGGCTTTGAGTAAGGCCCAGCCAGGGGGTCTCTTAGAAACACCTTGGCTGAGCTTCACCACGGGGCTTCTTGAAGATGGCTTGATTACTTCGTGGTGGCCAGCGCAGCACCGAAGCCACCGGAAAGGCGGCTTTACTGTACCCCTGTCCCGCCAGGCCGCATCAGGCGATGTGCAGGAAACTCCAGGCCTTCCCAGAGCACACACTTTGTGCTGCTGCCTCATAAACGAGCGAGCCCACTGACGGCAGTGGCCTGGGTGGAGGCAGCTGTGCTCATCCACCCCTGGCTGCTTGTCCGGGGCCTGAGCCGATCAGATGTGTGGCCTTCTGCCCCCGACGAGAGCACTGGAGGGTCGACCGCCCGAGCCCTGCACACGTCCTGTCCTGGCCACACGCAGACTTCCTCTCCTGGCTCTGGCCGCATTCACGCTCTTCTGTCAGCTGTACGCCGCAGCACACACTCCTTGGCAGAATGTCGGGGCTCATGCTGGGACTTCCATCAGCTTGGCATCTCCGAAAGCAGGGGCGAGGCCTGTCAGGGTTGGAGGGCATGGGGAGCACAGGCCTGTGACAGTGAGGTGGCTCTCCCAGGGCTTTACTATGACCAGGAGGGACTAGCCTTCTGCTTTGCTTAGGAGCGAGCTGACGGCCCCTTTTTGATTTGCAGCTTTTCTTCCGAATTGGGTGGGAGTTTCCCATGGTTGCAACACTCGTGTCTTCCAGCCTCACACATCATTAGCACACACCCGCCACTCAGGCCAAGGCAGTGAAGCCTTTGGAAGGTGGCACGTTGAGACTGGCCATCAGTGCTGCGGCTGCGACAGAGCTGGGACGAAGTTGTTTCCCATGGTGCCCTGAGCCTGCTACCCAGGCCCCGACAGACCCGCGTTCAAAGGCCGTTTCTTCAGAATAAATAGTGCTGCCTTTGAACTGGGACGAGAGGTGGGCAATGGGGAGGCAGGTTTCCACGTGATGTTTGAATGGCGTCCTCGAGGAAGGGGCCATATGGGTCTGTGGTTTATGATCACGTAAGACCTTAGGGCACGAGGGGGACTTTCAGTGTCCTGTGACACATGTCCATCTGGGACCACCATTGAGCCCCCACGTGAGGCAGGGCTGGGAGGGGTAACATGGGGACCCTGAGCCACAGCCTGAAATTGGGGAGGAGTGCGTGAGCACAGCCCGTGTGGGACGTGCCCGGGAAGGACACTGCGGAGGGCCTGCTCCAGTCCTTGTGCTCGACTCAGGGTGGCCTGGGGGCTTTTCTGAGGGCTGTGTAGCCAGACAGGGCGTGGGACATTGGACCAGAGCAAAGCCGGCCCCCGCCAGGCCGCCGTCGCCTGTCTCCACCCTGTCCGTGCCCCAGCGCGGCCGGGAGTTCTCTGCACCAAGCCTACAGTGGCTCCCGCGACCTGCAATACAACCCGCCTGCACCTTGGCCTTGAGCACCTGCTTCTCCACGAAGACTCTGACACTGCAGCCTACAGCGGCCTGCGCCCTGGACCTGTGCCTGCCCTCCCGTCCCGGGGCTTTCTCACTCCTGGCCTGGTCGCCCCCCACCGTCCAGCCCTCCCTGGGCGTCACAGCCCCTTCCTCTCTTTGCCTGTGTGGATGACTTGTTTGCCGCCCTCCTCTACACTGAGCTCCAAGGCCACGGGCAGGAGCTGCCTTGCCGACTGGCTTCTGCAGCTTCTGTCTCCCTGCATGGCACACAGTAGGTGCCTAATAAATTCGTGTAGATATGGTAGTGGTGTCTGTCCATTCTGAACGGAGCCCAGCTCCATGCGTGCGCGAGTCCCAGGAGCGAGTCTGCATTCTCGCTCCCTCGCCCGTCAGTGGCTCTAACGCACGGTTGCTCTGGGGTCCTGTGCAAAGCCTGACACTCCCACCTTCACTCCGGATCGAGTCAGGTCCCCACTGTCACTTTTCTCAGTACAGTCTGCTCTTTTCCTTCGCGGCACTTATCACAGCACAGAATTATATGCTTATTTTCTTAATGCCTGTCTTCCCCACCAGACTAAACCCCGAAGGGCAGGGCCTGTCTTTCTCGCACACTTAGTATAGAGTAGGCATTTAGGTAATTGTTGGGTGGATGGACAGAGCAAAAGGATTCAGACACTTGAGGACATGAAAAAAAAGGCAAATGCAGGGAACGTGTCCCAAGTGTAGAGTGGCTTCCTGACATTCGTGGGATGCTTGGGCATGAGCAGGAAAAGCACAGGGACTTTTCTGAGGAGCTGACAAACCTGTCCCATCACAAAACGTCCGTCTCCATCATAACAGCGACACAGAGTCAAAGGAGAATTGGGCTGGAGGACTCTGGAGCCATTCACACCCTCCCAGGGACTGGCCTGGCTCAGCAGGAAGGGGAGCCGAGGTGCCCAGTGCTGTAGGAAAGGTGTCTGGTCCGCAGTGGCTTGTGCTGGGGGTTTGTCATTGGGACATGGGAACTGGGCTCAGACACGTGGGTAGGGAGCCACTGGCTGCTCTGCCCCACTAGTTATACCAGCCAGGCTTGGGTAGCGCCCCCAACGAGGTACTGGGCAGAAAAGGCCTTGGGTGAATGGGACAAGGAGGCAAAGGGCACTGAAAAGCCAGACATCAGAACAAAGGAGGAGGCCCTCACGACCAGATGACACCCGGAGCAGGAAGGGCTCAGAATTGTTGGGAGCTGGCTGTGAAGCTGTAGGAGAGTGGTAGTGAGCCTCCTGCTCAGGTCTGTAGCCAAGTACCTGGCCTGGCACCCCAGCCCTTTCCCCTCAGTGCTCCCCAAAGGCCAGGACACGACACACAGGGAAGGGGAGACAGCTTCTGTGACACTGCCTGCCCCCCACTGCTCTTCCCATCGCTTCTGTCTTTGGAAAACAACGCGACCACGCTTGCCAAGTCAGCCTTACTTCTGGTGGCTTCAGCCCCACTCACGCCTCCCCCTTCTGGCCACCTGTTTAGCCACCCGGCACACGGGCCGCACGGCGAGAGGGAGGGCTCCCTTTTGTGTGGCATGTCCTTGGGTGATGCTGGCAGGGGAGGCCGTGAGTAAGAAACGTGAATTCTGGGTCATATTATTATAGAAAGTGGTCAATTCTGTGGGAAGGTGAAGTGGGGCAAGAGAAACAGGAAAAGGGGGTTATTTTAAATAGGGTCCCTTCCTCCCAAGTGTTCCCTGCCAGTTCCATCTGTGGGTCCGGCTTGTCCACTTTTGGCAGTAGTGACATTTGGGACTGGATCATTCTGGGGGGGGGGGGGGCCATCCCGTGCAGTGTGCAATGTTTAGCATCATCCCTGGCCCACACCCACAAGACGCCACCCCCCAGGTTTTAACAATCAAAAATGTCTGCAGACATTGCCTGATGGATGTTCTCTGGGGGCAAATTCACCCCCAGTTGAGAACTACTGGTACACCATTAGCTTCCACCAATTTTACCTTGACCTGCTCAGCAGGGAAAAGATTTAGCACATCACCTGTTGCCCTCTTTAAACCTAACCTAGCCTCCGCTGGCCCAGGGAAGCTGAGATGTAGAGGGTCTGTGCCCTCCCCAGCGTTCTGGTGATGGATAGAGGCTGACGGATACATGGAGAAGTCACGCTAGGTCAGTGCGCACACGAGCTGCGGTACACACGCGTACCTCCGAGCTCTAGCCAGGGCTCAGAGACGGCCTGGAGCCACAAGACCCCTCACTCGCACTGCTTTCTCACACCCGTCTCCAGTCAAAGGGACCAGGCTTACTTCAGAGGAAGGCAGAAAGAGAGGCAGTGCTCAGAAAAACCAAACGGGCATGGCAAAGGTCACGGGCCCAGATGGAAACTGTGACACAGCAGTACAGGGTTATAACCCAACGTGTCCAATAAATATCCACGAAACCTTATTGCTGTAAGTCATGGTATAAGTAGATAAATGGGGACAAAAGACAAGTCTCATACAGGGAATGCCAAGGAATTCAGGTAGATGTCCCCTCAAGGAGGGGACACACCTCCTACCCCTTCAGCCTGGGCAACTCTTCCAGGGGGCCAAGTAGGGAGGAGGGAAAGCAAACATCTCAGTCAGGAACCCGGAGCCACAGCCCAGCCAGGGTCAAGGTTCAAGCCGCTGGTGAGGACTCGGGCTGAGCCCACGACCCTGAGGGGACGTGATGAATAAGCAGGACACTCCTCAAAATGTCTACCAAAACCAAGGAGAATCTGAGACGCTCTCGGCCAAGAGGAGACGAAGGAGACGGAGCAACTAAAGGTCACATGGTGTCCTGGCTGGGACAGAAAAAGGGCATTAGGGACACACTAGGGACATCCGGACAATGCGTGGTTAGTGAAGAATAACGTATCCGATATTGGTGCCTTTTGTGCCTAATCAACATCGCAGCGTAATGGGACAAATGGCTGGGCACACAGAAGCTGCCACCTGGCAATTTTTCTGTAAATCTAGAACGAGTGTAAAATAAAAAGTTTATTTAACATGTAGGTGTACATGTGTAGCCACTGGTGGTCCAGCCTTGCGAGAAACAAAGGCCCAGGCCCTGCGGCGGAGATCAGCGCTGCCAGGACCTGAAGGCACCGTAATCCACGCTCTGCTCCCTCCCACGTGGTGCCCCGTCCCCATGGGTCCATAACATCCGAACGTCAGCATGTTTTCAGTGTTTGGGGTTCCTCCTCTCGGGAATGCAGGCTGCACAGCCGGGCTCTGCTCCGCTCTGCCCGGTGGGGTCTCCCGAGTTCCAGGAGCGCTGCCACCCAGCAGATGCCCAGCCAACATCCAGGTAGAAAAGGTGAGAAAGGACTGACCCTTACCAGGGGGTGACCATGGGCAGGTGCCCATGAGGTGCCTGGGGCTTTGGCTGGGACCACAGGTGGGCAGAGGGGTGGGTGGTGGGTGTGAGGGCGGTACGGGAAGAGGCAGTGGGTTTGCTTCATCCTGGAAGCTGCCACGGGCACCAGGACATCTTAAGGGAAAGGCCCGGTCCTCCTCAGGCCGGAACCGCTGGTTCCAGAGCCTCCCAGGCCGGCCTGCACCTGGCAGAGCCTGTTCCTGTGCCCTGAGGCTCCCGGGAACCCAGCTTTCCTGCCTGCTGGTGGTGGTTTCCACAGGTGGAGAAAACGCAGAGCACACTCCTGGGTCTTGGCAGAAGGAGATCCAGGGGAAACCCCGTCTGCCCTAAAATCACTCCCCCACACTCCCCGGACGTTCTCCACTTTCTCACAAGACAGAAGGATGTTCTCGTAATCTGAGGTGAGCTGGGACTGATGCCGTCCTCTCACAGAGAGTGGGCCCGTGTACTACGCAAGCGGAAACCATCTGTGGCCTATTCCTTCCCATGTAGCTGTGATGTCTACGCCTGAAGGACACAGCCCACTGCCAGGGGCTGGAGGGGCCGTCAGGGGTCGGCGGAGGGCAGGTGGACAGGGGATTTCCTGAGGACCAGCTCCCTTCCGGGAAGAGTCCTGGAAAGGCCAGGGAAGAGGATGAATAGCAGGCGTGCCCCAGCGCCATTACCGGCTCTTGGGGGCCAGTCACCGCTCATCACTCCTTGTGGAAAAGACACATGTGCATGTACCATGAGCAGGCCCTGTTGTGGGCCCCAGGGAGTCGGGAGGACAAGATGGACATGGACTTGTCCTCGTGGAGCTTATAGCCCATGCCTGAGAGAGACCCCAGCCATATGACTAGCAAGGACTTGGCTAGGAGAAGCGGGGAGACCTTCCTGGAGGAGGTGGCATGTACGTGGCATGAGAAGGAGGTAGCCAGGCGACTAAACAGAAGGGAATTGTGCCCATGGGGGAGAGACAGTACATGGAAAGGCCTTAGCCCACACCCCTACCCCAGCTTAGATTTTTACCAACGGGGCAGGGACGAGCCATTGAAGCATTTCATGGGCAAATGACAATCCAGTTTGCATTTTGGAAGGTCCCTTCTAGAATGCTCTTTGAGGCCAGAGTGGAAGTGAGAAGACTGTGGAGTCATCCCTGGAGAGGTGACAGCACTGGGCCAGGGAGCAGGTGGCAGAGAGAGGAGAGAAGAGTGCCGGGGCAGGCAGCCTGGGGAGCTGGGCACCCCGGGGCCGAGGCCTGTGCAATGGGGTGGGGGGGGGCGACGAGGCGTGGCGGGGGGCTGTCGGGGTGAGACGTGAAAGGAGTGTAGTGTCTCCCCTGGTGTTCGAGGACCCATTTCTAAAAGGAGGGAGCTTGACGGGCCACTGGCCAAGTCCCCTCCAAGCTTGGAAGCCCCCAGATGGCGTGGACGTGTGACAGTGGCCGCAGAGAAGGGCTTGCACCCCAACGTCCACCCTGGCACCCCAAACTTCAGGAGCCACAGCACGCAGTGCAGTCTTCTCCCCTTTCGATAAACATCTAGGTGTCCTCAACTGCAGCCCATGTGCACAGCCGCCGGTGCCGTTCCTGCACGGGCGACTCACTAGAATTAATGTTCACTTGATTTTTACTATAAATTACACCTCCCATAATTTCATTACGGGCAGAGGACGGCTCCTTGGGAAGGCTGGAGTGGGCCACAGGGTCACTCATGCCATGGAAGCACCAAGTCACCACTTCTACCTGTGCTGGCTGGCAGCAAACGGGCCACGGCAGGTGGCTTAACGGATGCATCTCCCAGTCCACTAGTGGGAGATGCTCACGTCAGCCCAGGAGAGGAAAAGGGGGGCGGGCAGCAAGAGCTTGTATTCGTGTACCACTTGAATATGGAAGGTTGGGATGTGAAAGGTAGAAAGAACTCACACTTTTAAAGATGGAAAGCCCTCCTTCCCTCCCACCTCCCTTCAGACATTGGCTGACCATGCCTGGCATTGTGGGAAACACTGGTGACACAAACAGGGAACAAAAGTAGACACAGCCTCGGCCTTCAGGCTGCTTATGGCCAAATAGGAGACAGCCATCAACTGGGTAAGGCACAGAAACACAACGGCCAAGTGCCGGGGCCCTCCCCGGGAAGGTGACAGGGTGCGGAGATCTGAAGGAGGCATGACCCGGCGAAGGGCAGACGGCCTGGCAAAGGCCTATAGGAGACAGCCCAAGGAGCATGGACCCAAGGCAGGCCAAGCCCCCCAGGAGACAGGACAGAGGAGCTGGGCTTGTCATCCTGAGAGCTGGGCGAGCTGACTTCTTAAGGAGCGGATGGGAAATAATCAGATCTGTGTGTCGGGGGAGGCTCAGCCCAGACCACTGGGGACCCGTGACGGGAGGGTCCCTTCCACATGCAGACCTGGCCCTGCATGGGCCAGGAGGCCCAGGGGACGGAGAGGGAGTCAATGCAGAAATGGAGGCAGGGCTTGAGTCGGGGTGGGGACAGCAGGGAACAGGCATCAGCCGGCCCTCTCCTTCATCATCAGCACTGAAACCTCACGCTACTTGGTAGAAATCTGACAAAGCTGGGATTGACTCATCCACCCCAATTCGCCCAGCAATGGAATAAACCAATTTGCTTAAACCTTCAGCAGATCTCATACATTTGCCTTTAAAATATATATATATATCTGAAGCTCCAAAGAAACCAAAATTTACACTAAAAGAAAAAACCTAGTACCCTAGATTGAAGCAGACGTTTGCTTATCTGTTTTCCAACAGAACTGAATTAAAAAAGCCCTCAAACAGAGCCTCCCGATGCTGTCTGCGCCAGCCCCCTTTTCTGCTCCTCTGGCCTCACTACCAGGAATAAGTCACCCTGCAGTCCGCCTCCCCTCCGTGGGCAGGGGCCAGCCTGCTTCCCGTCCCAAGTCCCCATGGCAGGAAGCACAGGGCTAGGCGCACAGCAAGACCAACCAGGCACAGCCTTTGCATGGGCCCCGGGGGTCATTCCCGATACACACGTCTCATCCCTGTCTCAGTTGGCAGACAGGGAAACTAAGGCTCAGAGACATCAAGTAATTTTCCTAAAGCTCTTATCTTGTAAATATCAGAGCTGGGCCTTGACTCCCAACACTGACACTAAAAACCAAAGGACACACAAGTCACTCTTTTGTCTGTCTCTGCAAACATTGGGAATACATAGGACAGCAGGTACACGATTCCATTTATCTCAGTGGTTCTCAATAGGGGCAGTTCTGCACCTCTGGGGACATTCGGCAATATCTGGGGACATTTTTGGTTGTCACAGCTTAGGGATAGGGAGATGCGACTGGCATCTAGTGGGTAGAGGCCACGGATGCCGCTAAACATCCTGCAATGCCCAGGACACCCCACAGCAGATAAGGGTCTGGACCACAGAGGCAACAATGCGGGCCTGAGAAACACCGACCTTGGAAGGGGCGGGAGTAAACTGCACGTGCCCGTGGGCATGGCACCGGGAAGAGAAGCGCCAGAATGTCTACGTCTGTTATCTCTTGATGAAAGGATTTGGGGAATTTAAATTTTTTCCTTCCTTATGTTTTTCTGTACTGTTTGAATTTTTTAAGGAACAATGTGCATGTATCGTTTTTATAATCGAAAAAAAGAGCCATTTTCATTTTGTAAAAATAAAAAAGGGATTCAGGATTTAATGATTCTAATCCAATTCCCTCTAACTAGCTGTCAGGAACAGCTCTCTGGAAAATGTGTCTATCTGTAAAGTGAGAAGAGCAATCCTTCTTGCATTATATTATAGGAATATAAAGTCACATTGTCCTGGAAAAGCTCAGAGCTCAGAGGAGAAAAATGGTTGAGAATGGTGAGATATTGCTTCTGTCATATATTTTCCCTCTGAAGTAATGCGTACATTTTTGCAGCATAGAAATTTAGGAGATGGCACTCAGTGAGGTTCTTCTACGTGCCAGGTAGGTCTGGCACACCCTCCGACCTTAGGGTGGGTGGACTGAGTGCTCCCACCTTTCGAAGGTGGCATTTAGTCCCTAGGCCATTTTTATTTTATCTCAAGGCCAGGCTAGGGCTGGTTTTCTCAACCAGGGCACTACTGACATTTTGGGTGGGACAATTCTCTGTGGGGGAGGGCGCCCCGAGTCCTGTAGTACATATAGCAGCATCTCTGGGCTGTACCCACAAGATGCTGATAACACCCTCTTCCCCCAAGTTGTGACAACCCAAAATGTCTCTAGTTAAGGCCAAATGCACCAGTGGGGGAGTGCCAAGGTCACGGCCGGTGCAGAACCACTGGACAGGCAAGCTCGGTGTTTCAACAAGAGGGCCTCAGAGATCAGGACGCTACATTTCTGAGTCACTGCCCATGTTTTCCATCTTCAAAAGTCTTCCCTTTGTGGCCACCCCACTCGAGACAGCCCCTCGACGGGTCCTTTCACCCTGTGTCCTTTAGAAACATCCCACTAGCTTTTCCCACAAATAACGACGTGAGGGCAGGCTGTGCGGTCCAGCAGCCTGGCCAGCAGGAACCACAGCAGTGGGAGTCCCTGGGAGTACATGAACCCACTGACTCGGGCTGACCCAGAGAGGGGCTCCTGCAGCCACTGCACACCAGCCGTAAATCACCAGCAGAAGATGCACTTTACACTGAGAAACGTAAAACCAGTTTGGAAATTCAGTATCTCCGGTCGCTTCCCGTCTTGATAAAACAATCCATAATTCATGGATAACCCAGTCAGGGGGTGTGCAGCTCAAACTGGATTATCCTGTTTTCTAAAGACGGAGGCTGGGAGAGGCGTGTTCTTGAAATGCAGAAAATAAAACAGCAACTCTCTGGAGCTCACGTCCCCTGAAACTGACCTCCTTGGCCCAGACCTCCATCCCGCAGGGATGGGAACAGCACAAACACGTTTGAGATGTCCCCACACACAGGGTGAGTGCACTGCTAGGAGTTCACCCATTTGCTGTCTGCCCACCACGATGGGCACACAGGGTATTCACTGCGGAGAGGGTGGCAGGGGCAGCAGACTGGTGACAACGTACACACCCGTCACGGAGAACTGGCTCAATAAACCCCATTCCTCCCCTGCAACGGAATTACCATGCAGCGCTAAAAACAGAACCAGGAGGCTCATTGTGACAGGAGACGCGTCATCACATTGTTGGAACACGGTGGGGGACAATGTTTATAGTATGCTGCCATCTGTGTTTATCAGAAAAGGAAAAAATACACACGTCTGCACTGGTTTGTATATACCTACTGTATCCCCAGGCTGGCTGCCTCCCAGGAGGGGCAGGGGGGCTACAGCACACCTCCCTGCTTCTCCTTTCATATGTTTTGATTTTTAAACCAGAAATAAGTGCTCAGAAATAAACATATAAAATTAAATTTCCTTACAAAAAACCCAAAACAAAACACCACACAGTGCTGATTTGTTACAAAGAACACTCCATGGGGAAGGGATGTCCTATGAATTCCTGAGAAACAAACCCAAGCGTGTCGCCTTGGGCCCGGAGACCCAGGCCCCTCTCTGGACCCAGAAATTTTCGGTTTTGCACTTGCTTTCTGAGGCATCTTTGCTGATATTCTGTGATAATTCGGTGTCTGCCAAATTACAGCGTGGCCCCAACACCCTCTAGTTGTGGGCCGCAACTAGCTCCACAGCGTGTGTCCCCCCATGCCCACCGCCCTCAATGAGGGGGTGAAAAGGTTTGGGTCGGCACGCAGGTGGTTACTACGCTGATAAGCATGGACTTGTTTTCTGGGATATTTCCTATTTGTGGCAAGTGATACAGATTTTCCCACTCGCTACGGTAGTGCACAAGTTCCTTTTCAAGTCATTTATGTAAGTAATGCAAAAGCAAAACGATGTTAAGTAAGTAACAGCCCAGCTGAGCCTGCAGACATGCCAGAAGCAGAGCTGGGACCTGGTGGCTGAAATCTGGGGCACACAGCTCTGCACAATGTCACCCCCTTGCTCTAGCAAATCTACTTTGCTCTCAGTCACCTGGCCTCTTGGGCTCCCTGACTCGGCACAACCAAGGAAAGAGAAACAAATAGGCATCTGTGCTGAGCAGCAGATCCAGGGATCCTGTAATTCAGTGGGTGGGGGAGGCTCCCCAAAGCACGTGCAGCTTTGCTGGGTCTGCCCACCTCTGTGCGGAGATGACGACCTTCACTTTCCATTCTAGTTTAGAATGTATTTTCCGTGCTGTTTTACAAGGTATTGTCCATTCTCTGATGTCAGTCATGCCCTAAGCGCCACAGATCCTACACTGATAAGGGAGGCCTACTGAGCTTCAGGGTTTGGCTGGATCAGCGCTCGCCTGCGGCCCATTCTCAGAGACACTGCAGACAGCCCCAGAGACGCGTCCTGGGGTAACGCACCCCACAGAAGATCTACGGTCTAAAAACTGGGTAACAGATGAGATGGCGGTATTGCTTTATGGGTCACCTAAATGCAAATTACGCTGTGGAAACACATGGGAGCGGTTCCAGCGGACAAGGGGCAAAGAGAATTCCGGCCAAGCAGGCTGTGTGGTCACAGCCACGCACACGCAGCGCCTCCCAGGCCCAGCTCTCCCGTTTGCCTTCCGAGCACCCAAATGCTAGAGCTGGTTACAGCCTGCTCGCCGTGCATGAGCTCGTGCACCCCTCCCATTTCTCAGTTATTTCCTTCTAGAAAGCCTAGTTAATCCTTCCGTCCAACTTTGACTTAGCCTCGAGCGTGGGAAAGGCAAGTTCCTGGGGAAACACAGTTTCTGGCTGGGCTGCAGAGATGTTTCTGGAAGACCTCTTTGAGGTTTTAAGACAATCCTGAAAATGGCGCTGGAGGCTACTAGCCACGAAACAGACATAAGCGGACCCTGTCAAGGAACTGCCCGCAGCTGCACTAGGGAGAGCAAACAACCCAAGCTCAGCTGCACGGGCGGGTGCTGACTGTATAAACTCCACCCTCTTGATCGAACCGGGAAAGCGCTGGGGCCATTCCCATTGACAGATGGGCAAACAGAGGCTTGGAGAAGCTGGGCCCTGGCCCACGGTGACACAGGTGGAGAAAGTGGGAGGCGGACTCAAATCCAGGTCTGACTGAGAGGCATGCTGAGGGACAGGGGCCAGACCGTGGTGGGTTCTTCCTGAATGGGCACCCACGATGGGCCCGGCCAGGCAGCCATGGGGCTCGGTGCTGGTCTTGGTCAGACAGCCACATGTTGGCAAGTTCACATTGTCATCTAATAAGTTCTGTGGGGATGGGGCTTTCCGTGGCTCCCTGTTGAGCGAAGTCCAGTAAGGAGGCCAAGCCTGGCACAAAGCAGGCATCAGGAATGAGTGGACACAGGGGCCATCTTGGGGCTTGGAATGCTGACCCCCTGGCCGGGGGACAGGCACATTCTGGGCAGAACCGTGCAAACTCAACAGGCACTCTGCACCTCCCCCCGCACCCCCCAGTTCCTGCGTGGTCCCTCCCATGCTTGTCCCCAGGCATAGGAGGAGGCAACTCCTAACCCAGATCCATGCCCGCTAATGGGAGCCGTTCAGGCAGTTGAGGAGGAGTTCAGGAGGGTGTAAGGCCACCTCCCCAGGGCCCACGGGGACAGCTTTATCCTGATAGCACACGCGAGAGACCGGAGCCGGCCGCCCACCCTCCACATTGGAGGGAGCAGACGTGGGTGGAGGGCGGGACGCTGGCTCTGGCAGGGCTGTGGACCCAGTTGGCTGTGGGTCCCCACAGATGACCATTTTATACACCAGTGTCTAATGAAGGTTGCAGGTAAATGTGAATGGAACTAATGAGAAAATAATTATCTTAGCCGGGAAGTGCCAAGGCTCTGGAGGCAGTGATTTTGGTGCTGGTGGAAATGTGGTCAGGGGGAGGGTTGGCTGGAAGACGCAGCCACTCTTATCCGTTCCTGAACTGAAGTTTCAGGTTCCCAAAAGTTCTCAGGTCGGGGAGTTGAGGGGCCAAACAGGAAAGTCCATCGTAGCCTGTCTCAGAGCCAGGCCCCCGTCCTCTACTCCTAAGTGGGGGCAGAGTGGAAAGAAGTGAACCTGGGGATCGATGCTGGAGCCTCCTGACTCTGCAGATCAGGAGGGGCTGGATTTGAGGGGAGAAGGGCCTGGAAGGGATTGATTTTTCCCACTGATCAAGTACTTTCGGATCAGGTTGAACAGCACCCCCCGCCCCGGCTCCCCTCTGGCTTTTCAAAAGACTTGGTTAGCGGTGGGGGCGGCGTGTGTCCAGGAGAAGACAGGCAGGAGAAGGTTGCAAAGGCTCCAGAGCCATCCCTGAACCAGCCCGAGGGCTGTCGGTTGGGTGGCCTGGTGGCCATGGCCACAGAGGTGATGTCCAGGCTCCTCTTCCGATTCCTGCTGACTGCTCCCTGATCTCAGGTAAGATGGCCTGATTGTTTTTGAGAGAGGAAGGGACATTCCACCACCGACACCTGCTGCCCAGAGCTTTCAATAGCTCCAGCCTTCTTGGCGGTCTCCACCTATTGTTTCTTGCAACCTGGCTGTCTATTCTGAGAAAGCTGCAGGGGGAGATAAGACTGACCTTGACACACTCTAGCCCTAGCCTGGGAATTCCACCATGAGTGCCCCAGCCCCTCCCCATTTCCTGGAGGCCAGGACAATTACAGAGCCTGAGCACTAGGCCCAGTGTGGTTAGAGACCCATAGTGCCACACGGACTGCAAACTCAGGCTGTTTACAACCTCTGCACATTCTTGGGGATCTAAGTTGCAATGAATTTGTGCTGTGAGAGGAAAATCCACCTTCTCACTCACTGCTTGCACCAGCCACCTGGCAGGCTCACCTCTGGGCCACACATTGCCCTTGTCAAGCGGCACATAAGCCAAACTGCCGAATGGAGCATTTTCTTCTCACTGTGTGTGAGTGGGGGGCGGGGAGGGCCTGGCCACTCTGCTACATGGACCTTAACAAATACGGGCTCCCAGGTCCTGCCCAGACCTGCTGATTCTGAGTCTCCAGGAGTGGGATCCAGGGTCTGGGTTCTTCTTAAAGCCCCCCTCCCTGAAACCAGCCTTGGAGATGCTGGCCTAAGGATAATGCCAAAATGGATTCTCCATTCAAAAGGATTCAGGCGGGACCTGAGGTTGCGTGGAGAGCCACGACCTGATTGGCATGAGGGTGGGAGGGCGAGAGAAGTTTTCCTCCACCTTGAGACTTGCTCTCCAAACAACTTGAGGCTGTAATTATACATGCAAAGTGAAGCTAAAATTTCAGAGAACTATCTGGAGAATTCAAGTCAGAAGAAGCACGTTCGTCTGAAATACCTAGATAATTAAAGAAAAAAATATATTCATTGCATAAATTGCTCATTAATTCACTCCTCTGTGGGGGCACATGGCTTAAAAGCAGGCGCTTTGATTAATCCAAGCTCTAGGAAATCCTCAAGAGGCTTTTTCTTTCCCTGTGCCTGGATCTTCATATTTCCTTCCCCTAAAAAAATCATAAAGTTGTCCCTTTGCAAAAAATGCGTTTTAGATTTGGCTTGGTAGAATCAATTTGGGTGTGCGTTTTCTTTTTTAAGTACACATTTTGAAATCAGATGCATTCTTTCCAGTTCACTGGAAATGCTAATTTTTTTCCATCACATTTCAGAGTTACATTGTGTGTGGCTAAGCGAGTAACAACCGGCACAAATTGGGACATGATCCCAATCAGAGGGAAAGCCAGAGAAATGGTTAATTCCAAAGGCAGGCCACTGACTGGGGAGAAGAATCTATAGAATTATTTATTTCCTCGGGGGAAGAAAAAAAAAAAACCCTGAAAATTCAAAAACCACTTGGAAACAACAAGCGTCTAATTCTGACGAGTTGATTTTCCCAGACCCTTTGTAATGAAATTTCGGCACGTCTGTTCCCTCATTCTCCTGTCTTCAATTCGATCTCGGGGTGACCTACGGTACTTTTGATCCAGCTCGCTTTTTCTTCTCCTTCAGCTGTTTTATTCAAGTACAATGGCTTCTCCCTGGACTATCTGGGTGTCTGCTCCTGGTTCCACTCTGCCCCACACCTTCCGCCAGGCTCCACAGGAGGTAGGCGGCCCCACGCCGAAAGCCTCTCACAGGTGCAGTGGGAAGTGAACAAAATCATATGCGGCACCTGTAGACTCCACTGTCTAGCCTTTTGAAAAACAGCCTTTTTATGTCTGTTGGCTCGAGACAGAGAGCGCGTCCTCAGTATCTTGCTAGGTAGGGATCAATAGGAAGTACTTTGTACCATCTTGCTTGACAAAGCTATGGGTGACCACAAACATCCCGTGTCTGAGCAGGGAGGTGGGGCACAGGAACTATTTTCAGAGGCGGAGGGGCTCTTCTCTCCAGTCGGCTAACACACCGGTGGGTTGTTCTTATTACTCATTCAAGGACCCGACCCCAGACGGGGGATTTTACAGACCAGTAAGAAAAGTAAATAAATGATTAGAGGGAAGGTTGGCATTTTTCATTTAATTAAGAAAGGGCATTAAAAAGCAACCACCTTCTAAGGCCACTTTTCATAAAAGGCGCCCGAAGGGCATTAAGAGCAAGACGGAGCGAGTCTCAGGCGTGACTAACACTGGGTCGGTCCACCACCCTCGCCGGTGCCGCTGCTGGGCTGGGCCGTGCGCTGCCTGCAAGGCACCCTCGGAACTGACCCCCTCCCTCCAGCCTGTGCAAAGCTCGCTCCGGCCCACTTCCCTGTTTCCGCGTGGAGCGGCACCAGCCTCCAGAGAGGCCGTGCCGGGCCTGCTGGCACTCTGCCAGCCACGCGTGGCTCCCTCTCATAGGAAGTCACATGTGTCCTCCAGTTGTGCCACAGGCCCAACGTGGCTCCGCCTGCGCCTGACATGGCCAGGCTCAACAGAGGGTGGCTGGTGAGTGCCACCAGAAAGCAGGCCGGCAGCAAATGGCAGCCGGTTCAAGGAGTGGCGAGTGACAGGAAACAGGCAGAAGACTGCACACACGTCGTTTCTCCTCCAAAACACGCTCACGAAAGCCAGCCCCCACTTGGGGATGCACCCCTAGTCACCCACTAGTGCCGAGGGCAGGGCCTTAGCATCAGAACAACAGTTGCCCGTGCCCTCCCACGCTTCAAGGGCCCCTGACGGTCCATTTCCCCTGCCCCTCTTCCAGGAAGCACCAAGTACTACCTGTGAGTTGTGCGGGCACCAGTGTCTTCTTCCTGCTGCCAGGGGCCCTGCAGATATGTTTCTCTCGGGGCCCCCAACGGTTAACCACCACTTGAACATCATCTCTGGCAGCTTTGATGCCGGGAGCCCCGAAAGTGAGGGCCCACTGTGGTTTAATCATCAGAGAAGGACCAGGCTGGTACTGGTTTATTCCTTCCATGACAACCGTCTTCTCAAAAACACCCACTTCTGAAGAGTTCACACTTCATTTGGACAGCACACCCCTGCCTCCCATTCTAAAGGAGGCACCTGGGCTGTGGCCACAGCACGAGGGGCAGTGCCTGTGGCTCAGAAGGGGGACCAGCCGGGGTCCTGCTGGCGGTGTCTCTAGACCAGGGTTGGCAAAGTATGACCAGGTCCAGCCTCCCAGCTAAGAACGGTTTGCACATATTGAAATGGCTGGATAAAAACATCAAAAGAAGAAGATTCTTCTTGACACACGGAAGTTATTCATGGGAACTGAATTTGAGTTTCCCGTAATATTTTATTGGCACACAGCCACGCCCATTTGTGTATGTCATTGTCTATGGCTGTTTTTGCTGAAGATATTTGCTATCTGGCTCTTTGCAGCAGGAGTTTGCTGAGCCCTGGTCTAAACCCAGGGATGGACTTTCAGAGTTCCGTGAATTCCCTGGAATTGTGTGCAAAGTAGCCTGGGTACTTTTTCAGAAGAGGGCCCAGTTTCTTTTCATCAAACTCACAAAGGCCCCAGGTCCCCAAAACACAGGGCTGCCAGAGTTAGAGAATGTAAACATAGGACTCCCAGTTATGCTAAACTTCAGATAAACAAAAAGTACTTTTTTAGTATAAGTCTGTCTCAAATATTTCACGGGACAGACTTGTACTAAAATTCCTGCATTGTTTACCTGAAACCCCAGTTCCATTGGGGGTGCTGTATAATACTTTATCTGTAACCCGACCAGGAGGGTAAGATGGACCGGCTCCTAAGTAGCCCCTCTCCTGACCCCACCCTTACTCCTGAGCGGACCCCCTGGGGGTGCTGATGGACACTCCCCTGCCCCAGATCCCACTCAGGCCCTCTCTCCAACGATTCCTGAGCCAGGTGGTGGTCTAGTAAACACGTAGTTACATTTAGCTCCCCAAATTGATTTTTATGAATTTTTATGGCATAAGCCTTTTTCTGGTCACAATAGAAACCCATGTTTATTATAAAAAATTAAATTCTGGATGAAATGCATACTAAGTGAAGGGA
Organism: Rhinolophus ferrumequinum; assembly: GCF_004115265.2. Taxonomy (NCBI): domain Eukaryota; kingdom Metazoa; phylum Chordata; class Mammalia; order Chiroptera; family Rhinolophidae; genus Rhinolophus; species Rhinolophus ferrumequinum. Next base: position 3,502,403 of record NC_046306.1, read on the forward strand.
AGTATCCATGATCCGGCTGCCGGATGCCGACCACCTGCCGGATGCCGACCACCTGCCGGATGCCGACCACCTGCCTGCCATACGCCGTTCGGGGCGGGGTCGCCTGTGTTTCCTCTATGCCTGTACCAGCTCATGAGCTTGTCTAAGTCCATCTGCAGTGATATATGGCGGACGTCTTTTCACATCAGTACATTAGACTGGCCTCATTCTTCTTAGATGCTGCAACTACTCAACTGATGGCGGCATCGTCACTGAAGTCGTGACCTACAGATGAACCTGACGTCATCCACTCCCATATTACTGCAGCTCGGAACCTTTTACTCTGATTATATGAATTAAGGAATCTGGTATTGCTCTAACTTTTTCTTTTTAAAGAAGGAATGCACGCACATGATCTACAAGCCAAAGAGCTCGGAACGCTTGTGATGGAAACCTCTCTCCTTGGCCCGCCTCTGGCCCCTGCTCTGCTCCTTCAGCCGTTTCTTCACCTGATACTATGACTCTTTCTGACGTACCCGTCTGAGCTCCTTCACTGGGGGTGACGCTCCTCAGCCGCAGGATGCCTGAGGCTGCCCCCACCTGCCCCAGCTTCAGGGGCCAATTGTGGTCCCTGTCACCTCTCCCTGCTGAGCCCGTCCTTGCCCTGGGCAGCGCCTCACTCTGGCCCAGAACTCCACGGTTCCTGGCCCTGGGTCAGCATCATAAGGGCACAGATGCTCGCCTACCTCCCCACCTGCCGGTGACACCAGGAGGAGATGCAGGCAAAGGCTTCCCCATCCTCCCGCTGACAGCCCTTGCAACATGGCTCTGAGACTGAGACCACGACTCAGCCGCTATTGCTTGGTTCAACCCACATTGTCTCAAACAATCGCCATGTGTCTGCCGAGTGCCAGGAGGGGTACTGGTGCCGTGAGGAGAAAGACCAGTCCTGCCCTTCACCACTGGGCGTCTGGCCATGGCCTGGACTTGCAGGCCCGAGAATGCCCGCGGCCGGAGCCTGAGCCACAGTCTCTTCTGCAGGCGCGTCTGGGAGGAAGTCCTGGAGCAACTTGGGGTCATTAGGTGAGGTGGCCTTGGGAATGAATTCAGACAACCCCCCACTCCCAGCTCCTATTTACTGAGAAGCTTCCCAAGTCAGGCACTCTGGAGACATAGCAGAACAAGGTCCGGCTCTTCCCCAGAGGACCTGACACCCGCGTCAGGAGCTGGCTCCACGCACTGGCAGTGGAAAGTGCTACAGGAGGTCGGGAAAGGGTCACAGTGTAGAAAACACGTGTCCAGCATCCCCTCGGCAGCTGTCCCTATCCACAGACTCCACATAACTCAAGTAAATCCACATAAGTTCACCCGTTTAATCTCACAACAGCCCTCGAGATGAGGAAAATGAAGAATGGGGGGCAGGTAACTCACCAGTCCCACAGTGTATAAACAGCGGGCCTGGGGGTTCAGCATGCCGCTGACTCCCGGACCCGGCCGTTCACTGTCAGCTAAGCCACTTCCCCACAGGTAGTCCAGCCGTCACAGTCATGTGACCGTCATCGTGTTGACAGTGCTGCTCTCTCTGCCTACGGAATTCCCACCACTCCCACAGGAGCGAGGTTCTCTCATAGCCCCATGTTACAGCTGAGGACAGTGAGGCTCAGTGATGTGAGGTGAGGGGAAGCCTCCCTGGGCAGGTGGGTGGCAGCTGGCCCTTCCTAGAGACGATGCAAAGTTTGCAAGGTGAGGAGATGGGAGAATGGGAGGAGGGATGGCAGCAGCTGGACACGCCACAGGCGTGTTCCTCTGCAGGGAACGTCCTGTGTCTCCTGGGTCCCTGGGCCTTGTCATCTCCAGTCTGGGCCACAAGCTGGTGAGGCCTCCTGGGACCATAGCATCTTCCTCCTCTGACAACACAGGCAGCAAGGAGCCAGAGGTGGAAAAGGAGGCAGAAAGGGTGCAGGTAGGTGGGGCACCGGGCGGTGTGTGGGACCACCTGGCCTAGGAGACGCCATTCCCAGGGCCGAGAGAGAGACAGACAGACAGACAGAGAGAAGTGCCGAGTTCGGAAGCTGAGAAGGGCCCTTCCTGTGGGCCTTGTCAGCACTGTGTACGACTGATGGGCACATGCCAGGACGTATGTGCCAGGACGTGCCACACACGTGCCAGGACGGTGTGGCCCCTGCAGGCAGCACTTTGTGTCCATTTGCCTTTGTGTCCCCCGCCCTGAACACTGCCTGGCCAGTAACAGCTACTCAATAAATATTAGTGGAAGAAAAAGTGTCCCCTGAAAGGCAAGGACTGAGCACATGGTAAGGAGCTCGGTGGCTGCTTCACAGCTGGCCATGCCAGTCTCTGGGCATGGTCCTCAGAGCTGGGGGCTGGGGAGGGACCCTGCCTGGGCTGCGGGACATCCCCAAACACCCACACCCAGTGCCTGAAGTTTCACCATGAGGGAGTCGCCCTTTCAGCTGAAACACACACCCTCGTGCACACACGCAATTTAAATGCAGACATATCTGCAAGGACCGGGGGACCTTCTTGTCCATCTTCCTGAGTCTGAGGTGGAGACAGAGGCCCAGAGAGATGATGGGTCTGTGCGAAGTCACTGCACCCCTCAGGAGTCCCTGAGGCCACCCTCAGCTTCAATAATTAGCTAGACGTCCTCTCAGAACTCAGCAGTTAGGGTCTATTACCGTGAGAGGCACAGGAAGTTTGGCAAAGGGAACAGCACAGGGGACGGGGCTAGGAGAGCACCAGGCAGGGCTTTAGCTGTCCTCTCCCCTTGGCGTCGTGGGCAGCGCTCACTTCTCCACTCACGGACCGTGCATGAGTGCTGCCCACCCGGGGTATTCCTGAGCCAGGGTTTTTATTGAGTCTTGGTCATGTAGATATGGTTGACTGCCCGTGTGGCTGACCTTGGTGTCCAGCTCCTCCAGAGGTCACAGTCCCCACCCTAAATCATACTGTCAGCACAGACTCTCTGGCGTGGCCCAAGACCCCCAGGTAAACAACGACAGTCTGTTAGGCAGGACATTCTGAGAGCTCAGAGGTCACCTTCCTGGAGCCTGAGCAAAAGCAGACGTCTGGTGATTCCTTCCTGCACAGTCACCTGGCACGTCCCGAGCTTAGACTCTGGTAACCCTCCAGACCTGATGCATGCCAGAGGCTGTGCCTGAACACTTGACAACTACCTGGGCCCGGGATGGACATGCGGGGAAGGGGGCTGGGGCAGGCTGCCAGCAGCAGTGACAATCAGCATTTACGTGTCACCCAGAGTCCCGAAAGCTCCACCCCTACCCAGGCCTCAGCCAGCCTTGCTTCTGCTGCTGTCCTACTACACACTGATCCTCCTGCTACAACACGACCCCACAACCTGGGGTGAGCTGTCCCCAGAGGTCTGGGATCATTTGTTCACTTGCTCACCCTACAGAGCAAACAAAGCAAGCCAATGAGCAAATTCTCACTGAAGTGAAAATGGCTGATAGGTGCTTACTCGCTTTCGCCTCCCAAGGGACTACACAGACTGGGTATGATGGTTTAGAGTACCAGAAGAGAAGATGAAGGAGATATGATAATTGCCTTTGATTGTTCAAAGGGCTGTCGTGTGGCCGAGGCAGGTACCTTGCCTTCACTCAGCTCCAGGGAATACAAGAAAGGCGGGAGAATGTAAGTTACAGAAAAGCATCTTTTTGTTTAATGTGTAAAAGAATGTTAGCTGCTCACTGATGGAGGCACAGGTCACTGAGCATCATCTTTGCAGGCCCTGAGATAAACACTCTGGGCTGTTACCCACGACATGCTCAGACACGAGTGGAGATTCTGCCAGCCCTGATTCCACAGTGGGGCAGGAGCCCTGAGAAGTGCAGGGGTTGACTGCTTTAGTAAGAGGCAGGGCTAGAACTGGGGCACACTGAGCTCCAGAGCCCTGCTCTGACATCCTGTCCTGCTCTTTTGAGCTTCACCACTCCAAGCACTGCCTGCGGACCTGCAGCCTGGCCCGCGGACCTGCAGTCTGGCCCTGGCTGGGAGCCTGGCAGGAATGCAGTCTCTCAGCCCCCATGCCCCCCACCTGCCAGTCAGGACACTGTTCTAGAGCAGCACTGCCCAGGGGGCAGCGCTTTCTGTAATAGGGGAGGCAATGTGCTCTATCAGCACCATCCAGGGCACCGCCACGGGCCACATGTGGCTTCTGAGCACTTGAAATGTGGCTCCTGCAACGGAGGTGCAGGTTTCATTTTACTGAATTAAAATGAAATTTTAAAAACTAACACTTGACTCTGTTGTTGGAAAACATTATGGTTTGGAACAACGTGGGTGCGTGGATCTATGCATTGCATTTTAAATTTTATGAAATTGAAATATAGGTCAAGTACTTCTGATGAAAATTTAGCATCCAAATTACAATATGCTGTAAGAGCAAATTGCATACCAGATTTTGAAAACTTGTTATGGCCAGAAGAACGTAAGATATCGCAATAGTTTTTCATGTTGCTTACCTGTTAAAATACTAATGTTTGGGCGTTTTAAATCGTCACTCGTGGCCCCACCCCTATGGCAGAAAGCAGCCCCCACTCCGAAGGCTTGAGCAGAGTAGTAATTTCAGGGAAGGGGTTCCTACTCAGTGGTCTAGAGACTTCAGAGGCAGGATTTCCTGGGGGGCAGGCAGCCCAATTTTAACCATTTCAGCCTGTGGTCTCTTCTTCCCGTGGAAGGCCTCTTAGGTACCGAGCAGTCGCATAAGTGGGTCTGTACATGGCTGGGGCTTTGAAAGCTGTGTTTTCCTCCAGAAACAGGAAGAGTTGGAGTTGTTGGAGGCCCTCCCCACAAGGTCACCACGCGAAAGTGGGCACCTGGAGCTGCGTTCTGTGCTGTGGACCTCAGGCAGCCAGGAAGACCAAGTGAGACGTGGCAGCTGTGGGGGGGGTGGGTGGGCACACGGTTCTTTTTGAAACATCAGCACAGTGACAGCAGCAGCAGCAACAATAAGAACCAAGCTTTACATCATCATCAGCCTCGTTCTACAGGTGAGAAAGCTGAGGCCGAAGGGAGAGTCACCCATCAGGTTACGCCTGTATCAGGTGGTGAGACGAACTCCCACCCAGGCAGCCCGGCAGTACAGCCTGTGTTCTAAAGGCAGGACGAGGGGGGAAGCCTGCTGTCAAAATGGGCCCCACGCTGAGTTCAAACAAACCACTGGGGAGAGCCCCAAGCTCAGAAAGCCGGCCGGATGGCGCGAGTGGCATCACACCGAGAGGTCTGCCCCACGCCCGCCTGCACGGCCCCCCACGAGTGCGCACTGAATGGGCTCGCCCTGGGCAGGGAGCAAGGGGCCAGCCTCTCAGCCAGGGGAAGTCTGGTGCCCACGTATCATCATCGCTTTGCTCAGCCAACGTGGGCTGCAATATTGATGTGGCAGGTGCTGCTCGTCCTCACATGGGGAGGTGGGCGCCCAGAAGCAAATAACTTGCCTAAGGTCACAAAGCCAGCTTCCGGAGCCCAGATGGGAAGCTGCCCAACTTGGAAGAAACAGTCTGCATGAATAATGGCCCACACCACTGCTCACCTTGGCGGGACAGGCCCATCCTTTATCCTGTATCTGTTTCTGTGCATAGTCCCGTGACAACCGGGTGCCCAGGCCCAAAGGAACCCTGGCACGGATTTTCAATACATGCAAAGTGAAATCTGCAAACAGCCGACTGGCCCCTGAAGTGAGAGCCCCCCACCAATCCCATCACTCCTCGACACCAGTGTCTTTCTGACATCATCTGCTCAGTGTCCAGTCTGCACTTTGGACTGAGGGATGCGTGGCTTCATGATGGCTTTGCAGCCGCCCTGCATCTGTGTGCAACCCCAGGGGCACCCCAACGGCCTCTGACCCGCCCCCGAAGTGCCCACCACGGTACTCTGGACACAGGGCATTTGGTAACGTCATGCTGAGAGCTCTTCCCGGTTTTAATTTCACAGGGAGCTCTGGGACGAGAGGAAACCAAAGCATGTAATTAATATACTATAGATGAATTCGACGGTCAATTTCGTCCCCCACTCAGGGAGGCTAGCCCTGTCTCAGTGCCTCCCAGGACAGAAAAGTTCAAAAACAGAATCTGCTGGATTTGTCAGAAACCAAAACCATAGTTGCACCTCCTGTCCTGTCCATGCCTTGAGGTGGCCTCCCAGAAGTTTCTTCTCTGCTTGGGAGCCATGCACCTGAGACCCTACCCCCATGATGCACCTGAGACCCTACCCCCACGATGCACCTGAGACCCTACCCCCACAATGCACCTGAGACCCTACCCCCACGATGCACCTGAGACCCTACCCCCACGATGCACCTGAGACCCTACCCCCACGATGCACCTGAGACCCTACCCCCACGATGCACATGGGATCACCTACCCCGTGACTCCTTTCACATTTCATCCAAACGAGAACCTTACTGTCTGCCGCTGGAATGAACTGGAATCTGCGCTTCCCTGGCCAACAGGTTGCCCCCTCCCCCGCAGAGCCCTGCAGGTGATACACGGCCACACAGTTACCGGCAGACAGACACACACAGCCCCTTGTTCTCAGCCTGGTAACAACCGGGTCGTTCATCACCCGCTTGCTCCTTTTTGAAATTCACCGAGCAGCGGGCGTCTCTTTAAACTCATGCACATAATGCATTTTAAAGAGCATTTCTGCACAGATCCATTGCCCGGCCTCGGCTCTGAGCGTGAGGTGGAATGGTGTTTTAGAGAGCACCTCCCATGGCCTACTGAGATGCATATACTGAGATGCTCTTTGCCGCCAGGGTTGCGAAGGGACACTGTCCTTAACACTTGGGCTGAGTGACAGGGGGTTGTGGAGGCAACCAAGCTTCCAGGCTGGGTTTCTGTCCTCTCTAAGGCGTGTGGGGTGAGGAGAAGCAGAGCTGGACCCCTTCTGGTGAGGGGAGGTGCTTCTTGCGGGCTTTGGTCTTGGAAGAGGGTAGCTGGGTGCCCGTGGGTCCCATGTCACCGCTTCAAGGAGGGGTGCTGGCTGAAAGCTGGTTCATCCGGCAAGACCTCTTGCAGGATGCTTGGCTTGAAGGATGGGTTGGGGTCTCTACAGAGTGGAGCTGCTGCGGAAATCTCGCAGGCGAAGCATGTATGTTTCGGTGTGAGATCAGTAGCTCTCAGCTTAGAAGGAGCCCTGTTTAAAGTGGGGAAGGAAGCTGGATGTCCTTATGGTGCTCCGACCTCACGGGCTTCACACCAGACTCGGAATGTCCCCTCCCATCAGGTCACCTTCCTGAATGTCTTGCTTCAGTGGACGGCATCTCTGTCCAGCTAAATTTTGCAAGCAAGCTCTGTCCTTCACCCATTAGATGTGGGCATCTAATGCACCGTGACACTGCTTTTCATTGTCCTAAATTTCTTTGCAATCATCTCAGCTGCTCACCCCAGGGCACAGTTTCCCCAGCTCTCCCTGCACCTCTGTGCCGCCCCACTGGTCTGCCGGTCTTGTCCCGTCCAGGTTATTCTCTGCCCAGCAGCTACAGGCCTTCTTCTCAGTGACCCTAACCTTGCCCCTCCCCCTTATGCAAAGCCTTCAGTGGCTCTTAGTATAAAGACAAATAAGCTGCACTTGGCCTCCAAGACCCCACAGACCTGTCACAGCACACACGCCCCTCCTGGCTTCCTGGGCTCCAGCCCCTCAGCTTCTTTCCTCAAACATCCCTCACAGAGGGCTCCTCCCGGACTCAGTTAGCCCTCACTATTCTTCCTTCCTTCAGCTCAGTCCTCACCTTCTCCAGAAGCCGCTCCTGCCTCTCTAACCGTTGTACACCTCTTGCCATAGCTCTGATCACAGCCGTAAGTTTTACATTTGTGTGTAGGGGGTTCTCCAAGGTCTCTGCTACCAAACCGGATGCAGTGTGGCTACAAGAACAGGGGCTGTTTTTGTTCGTCGCTGTATGAGCGGCACGTGACAGGCTCTTGTATGGATGGATGCATGAGACCTTGAAGTGGCCGGGGAGTTTAAATACTTATGTGCAGACCACGGAGGACCCCCTGCAGTGGTGAGGTTGGGGGCTGTTGGTGGTGGGGACCGGTAACAGGATGCAGACACCCTAGGGTGATTCTTCAGAAGCACAGAGGAAAACAGGTGAGACAGGAGACCAGGCTGGAGCCAGTGAGCTCAGCAAAGAGGCCATTACCATACTTCTGGAAAGATCGAGTTCAGGGGCCTGGGAGGAAGGAAAGGAAAACACTCAGGATCTGAAACAGGCTTTCTAGAAACCACAGCTTTGACCAGAGCAAGACACCCATGTCCCTTGGAGTTTCACGTGGCTTTCGTACAAGTTGTCACCAGAAAGTTTGCTCCAAACAGCAACTCCCCACTCCCCGCCCCCGCCCCCACCCCCGGCCGCCTTCCTGAGACATCCCGGGAATACCATGAAGGCCCAGATGTAAGACTCCCATCCAGGCAGCCCTCCCTCCTGTGCCAGGTGATGCCCCTCCCAGGTGGGGGCTAGCAGAACCCCCCTTCCGCCTGGCAAGGAACACCTGGGACAACACTCAGGCCTGAGACTGCCAGCTTGCTTTCTTCTGGAAAAGAGTAAGACAGTCTCAGGCACGAGATCCACACACCACAGTGAGGGCCTCTAAACCCCAAACTGTCTGAACCCCTAGACTCAAAGCACGAAAACTTAAGCTGGGGGAGCCCTTAGTGAGGCCCAGGGGCAGGAGGGGTTGGGCTGGAGGCCCACGTGCCATCTTCACAGAGGCCTTTTGGGGTAAAATGCATCTTACTGCTTGTGACCTTAGCTGGGAAGGCCAAGCGTCCATCACAACGAGAAGGAGGAAAGCCCTCCTGCAGGGGAACATCTTGCTGGCTGTGAGGGTCTCAGACGAGGGGTTGCCCATCATCTTGTGCTGGGATGTGACTCCCAATGGCAGCTTTGGGATTGGGGGAGGGGCCGACCCTCAAGACCCCAGCTGCCCTGCTCAAATGGAGCTTTGGCTGGTGACAAAATGCAGTTTATCCAGCCTTTAATTCCAAAGTGGATTTGAGAGAGAACCAAGTGAGTGTGTGTCGCGTGAGAGAAAGCCAGCTTGGCTGCCCTGATTACGGGGGATGGCTCCTGGCGGGGAAGGCTGGTTTGGAAATGGAGTCCCTGGAAGGCTCTGGAAGCCCTGGTCCCTAAGACGCACCTGTGAGAGGAACGTGGGCCTCCGGCTGCCTTGGCTCCAGGGTGGAGCATCCCCCACGCAGCTGGCGGGGCTTCGTCCTGCTGCTCTGGGCCTGTGTCACCTGGCCGCCTGGGGACCGCCACTGCCTGCCCCGTCACCCTGCCCTGCCTGGTGAGCTTCGCCCACCGCCTGGTCCCCATTGACTTCCCTGTGGGGCTCTGTGTGTCCCAGGTGTCTCCGACTGGCTCCTCACCGACCTGGACCTCGGGCCTGACACAGCCATGTCTCCACCTGGGTGCCAAGGTGGGGCCGTGTCTCTTCCTGTGTCGGGGGTGAGGCCTGGGGATTTTCCATTTCAGAAAAGGCCAGGGGCGCAGCCAGGTACGGCAGGGTGTGGGCAGTGGGGGAGGCCTGGTGGCTGGGGAAGCGGGGCCAGGAACTCAGCCTCAGTGGAGCCCAGGCTCTGGGGGGACTGTGTGTGCTTTCATCTTCCCTTTGGGCTTGAAATCCTCTGCAAGATGGGGTGAGTGGTCAGACCCCTCCATTCTGACACGCGTGCACTCCAAGGGGCATGGCACAGGGGATGAGAACCGAGGGACACGGATGGACACGTCTGGCTGTGCACTGCGGCTCACGCACCTGAGAAGACAGGGCCTCGGAAAGAAACAGAAGCTGTTTCTGCTGCTGGCCCCAGTGCCAGGATGGAAACTCATGATTCACGTCCTGGGGAGGCTGCGGGTAAGCAATCAAGTTACCATTTGTTTCCCACTGCAGAGACTCTATGCATTTTTATCTTGGCTGCTGCAGCAGGCCCTGGAGAGGCCAACGCTGGCAGAGGCGAAGAAAGAGGCTTGGAGGGAGGAACGTGGGGATGCACGTGGTGAGGACGCTGGACGGCCTACGTCCTGCCCCAGGAGCTTCCAAGGACATTTCTGTGCATGTTCTGCAGTTAACCATGCCTCCCGGGCAGCCCAGGATCTGCGGGGGAAGGGAACCCTTGGAGCCACGCTCCTGGCCTCCCTCCAGCTGGCCGATAGCTCTCAATGGACACACAGGTAGTGGTCCCAGGTGGCCTAGCTCCCTCCCAGAAGTGCAGGGCCCATCATCTGGGAGGTGTCCGGGTCAGGGAAGTCCTCTCCTGTACTAGGCTTTGGATGTAGAACTTTCTGGGCATGGGTGGGACCCGAGCCACAGCCGGCCTCCTGGAAAGTGCCATTCCCTGGGGGTGGGAATGAGTTGGCGTCTTTGGAGGAGGCCCTCTGACCCCCTCGTGGTTCTTAGAGTCCAGTGCCCCACCCCTGGGAGCATTACTTTCCCAGCCGTTGGGCAGAGCCGGAAGGCCGCATGGAGGTCCCCAGCTGGCCTCAGGTGCGGGGGGCCCCATTCTCTCAGTGTCTGAACCCCTTCCCCCTTGTAGCCCTCTTGTTCCTGTCTGCAAGAGAAGTTTGACCTGTAGGCCAGGCCAGCTCCATCGGAAGGGAACATGGTAGAAACCCCAAAGAAGCATACACTATGGCCGGTCAGTACCGTCTATAGGTGCTGGGGAGGAGCTAGGGAGAGGGCCAGACGGCCGGAACCGGGGGCCCTGCCCTGACTCTGCCTCCCTCCCTCTGGCACAGGGGCATGTGTTCTGTTGTAAGCTCTGAAGGCAAGGTGGCGGAGTACCAGATCACCTCACCTCTCTCTTCCTGTCCCATGTGGCCCTGGACCAGGTCCAAGCCCTGCTTTTGGGGCCCTGGGCCCCACCACCCGCATTCTGACTTCTGCCCCCCGCAGCGGTTATGCGACATGGGGTTGCTGGTGCTTTGCCCACGGAGGGGAGGCCGTGCTGCCCACACACTTCACACCCAAAGTCACGCGTCTGACCCCAAATCAAGCGAGTCACAGGACACGTCAGGCAGGCGTGGCTGATGTTTCCTGACAGCAGCTTAGCAGAGGCAGGGAAGGGGAGAGAATGAAGTCTGCAGAGGGTGGGACAAGCCCAGCGGTGGGAGCGTTAGGTAATACGGAGCCGAGCCCCGGGTCTCGGTTCAGTTTCACACAGCAGCCCTGGGGACCAGACAGAGGCAAGGCCCAGTGACTTCAGGTCCTCCCCACCCTGACATTCTGGCTGCCCGAGCACTCTCTCTGCATCTGCATTCCAGTGTTCCCAGTGGGCAGGGCCCGGAAAAACACGGGGCTCAGCAGGCCCAGGGGACCCGACTTGCGGGGCTGACCCCACGCCTCCTCCACCCTGTCTGCGCCATTCAGTGGCAAGCCCAGGGGCTCTCACAGCGACACAGGACGGTGGAGGCTTGGACAGCCACCGCCAGGGCCCCCTGGCACTTAGCGAGAAGGTCACACAGGCGGATCCACAGCGAGACACATCAACCCATTGCTCCTGATCAGCCAGCAGTTCTGACACACAGGTGGGGAGAGATGGAGAGAGGGAGAGCTGGATTTCCAACACCACCAGACAGAAGGGACCCCCAATCCAACGGCTTCTAGTCCCTCTGGGTGCATGTCCCAAGCTCTGAGCTTTGCTTCTCTGCAGGCAACTTAGCTAATGGTGCATATCCAACTTCACTTTGGTGTCTCATAAAAACTTGTTTAGGCTCTCATATAAGATCGGCTTGGGCTCCAGCCACCAAATATTTCTGTTGGAAAAAATGATTCTGCACGAGGAGCTCTTACTTCCAAGCTCTCCCTTGGCCCTTCCGGTTGCAGCCGGTCCCGCCCTGGCTGGCTGTAATGCCTGTCCCATGTCTCTAATCACCTGCAGTGCAATTCATCAGGGAATGTGTCTGAATTGCAGATACACTATAATTCACAGAGAAGGACCCTGAAGTGATTTTGGACAGCCATAGTCTCTTATTCAATGGTGGTCCTTATCGCTATCTACACTTAGCAGTTTCAAATCATTGCTGGATTTTTCAACCAAAGCCTGGGGCTGTTGTCAAGAGGGGTAAGAATTTAGTTTCTGAAGCTGGTGGGTGATAGCTCCTGCAGTCGACCTGCTAAAAGGCCCCAGCTCTGCCAGAAGTCATGTTTCCGGGACCAGGAGCAGGTGCACTATTAGACGGGAGCAGACCCAAAGCTGCCTTGGTGGAAACCTACAGATGAGCTAGAGCACTGACTCATGAGGACCCTTCGGGAGCCTGAGAAGAGTGATGTCCTGGGCCTCGGGTGAATGGGGTGGGTGGGGGGCTCTTCTAGTTGGTTCTGTGCTATGTGGGCACCTCTGCAAAGCTCCCAGCTCCTCCAGGTCTGCAGAGATGCCTCTGGCAGCTCCAAGTCGTCAAGCTCAGAGCCCCGAGTCCAGGGAGGGGGAACCCATCAAGACGTAGCACCAGACCACTCCTGCTCTGCTGGGACCCCGAGTCCATAGACTTGAAACCCCGGAGCATTTGCACCCACCCCTCGGGACTTCACCAGACTCTCACGAACCCTGTCCACAGCTCGAACCTTCGATTTCAGCGGTGAGTCTGAGTTTATACCAAGAGCACACGTGTCCCAGAGGGTTCCCTGAAAATGCTGGGTTCCCTCAGGTCACATGAGCCCACCTGCCAAAGAACCTGTGTGGGCGCAAAGCCACCCCACCTAAGCCCTAAGTCTGGGTCCCTCACACTCAAACACCATTTGTCCTCTATGTGGGACTGCGCGGCCTCTAGAGGCCGGGACCTTTGTCACGTGGGACCCAGGTTGGAGCCTGAGGTGTGACCTTCACGACTCTCTCCCCTGGTCCAGGTGAGCTGATATACGTGACACGTGTTTGCTAAGATCCTGCTGCATGGATCCTTGAACTTCATTACACTAATGAAGACTTTCTGAAGACCACCAGCCTGCACAATATTCGCCTTCAGTGGAAGGGCACATCTGACAGGTACTGTTGTCCCCAGGGGGAGCACGTGGAGGTCCTGCTAATAGACTCGGACACGGCCCAGCTCAGGGGGTGGGAATTACATTTCCTTTCCATTTGCTGAGTCATCCATCGTAGGTGTTCTTTTGAAGCTGGTGGGGAGAGTTAGACCCCGTGTCTTGGCAGGGTCAGTGGGCAGAACAGGCGCCTCCAGCTGCAGACACATGCCATCTCTCGGTCGAGCTGGCACTCTGTGGCTGTTGGGACTCCTTTAACGAGAGTCAAGAGCTGCCCACGTGCAGAGCTGATTATTCGATGTTCCATGCGCCTTAGGGTTTGCTTGGTTTCAGTTTTTACCATTCTGTACTCTCACTACATTAAGACGCTGGCTGTGAAACTTGGCTTTTAAAAGTTTCCTAATTTTCAGACTGAGTCACTAATATGTTAGACTATTTCGCAGAATTCTTATTTTAAGAGGTGGTATGCGGCCAAAGCAATTCATTTTTCTTACTAAGAAAAATGAAGCAGGAGGCTGCCATCTTCTGAAGGCCCGAATCTGTTTTTCAGATCACACTCTGCAACACTCTGAACACGTTTCAAGAAAAATTACACAAAATACCACAGCTTGATTCTTTTTTTCCCGAGGGGTTGCAAAAGACTCTTTTTTGTCAACACCATACGGTTTGATTTTGGTTTCTACTCAGCTTTGTTCCTCTCCCTGGTGGGATTTGGAAGCTCTGAAGGCAGTGGGAAGGGTGCTGGTGAGCTCCCCCAGGTCCCAGGGGTGTTGGGAAGCCACACCCGTGAGCAGGGTGTGCTTCTCCCCGAAATTATGTCCTCAGAGATGCACAGAAATTATGTCTGATACCGAATGGATGCCCGCTGTAGAGTGAGGACAAAACTGGGGAGAAATGTTCTCTTTCGAGGCCTCCTGGGCCCCACCAAGTCAACTCATGGAATTGTGTGAAGGGTGAAGGTTTGCAGAGGCGCTGACCAGGTTTGGGGACCGGGTTGCCATGGCAACATGAGCACCAGCCCCCACTGTATTTCCAGCATAAGCACCCTGTGATCTGTATCCGCAGCAACACGAAGGAAACCAACGCACATCTCCTGTCAGACCTGTCTCTTCTCTTTAAAATTCCGCCTGCTGGGGGTGGGGAGTGTCCCCGGAGGGCTTTCGCCTTGCGTTTGGAGCACCAGCGCAGCCACACCTTGCTCAATCACCCCATTCCTGCGCGTTAACCTCATTCTTAAAAACATTCCAGCAGAGAATGAATGCCCATCACTAGGGGACTGGCTAAACAAATGACGCTGGATGACGAAGGTTCTCAGCGGCACAATGCCCTGCGGCCCTCACAGAGACTAAGGTAGCTCCGGGTAGGGACTGATACGGAATAAGCTGCACGACTGATTGCCAAGTGGAGACAGCAAGGTCCGAGGCGCCGAGGGTGGAATGTGCCACCATCTGTTAAGGAGAAGACAGGCACGCACGCTTGGACACACAAAGCATAGCTTTGGAAGGCTATGCAGCAGACCTGTGACGCTGCATGCCTTGCGGGTGGGGACACAGAGGGGGGAAGGGGAGTTACTTTTCACTGCGTATCTTTTGAATAATTTTTTAATTCTGCTCATGGACTGTCCAGTCAATACAATAAATGAATACACCATTAAAAGTCTATCAGAGAGCTTGCCGTTTAAGTGAATCCAATGGAAAGGAGTAATTTTATAAACAAAGGAGGCTGGTTCTCGCTTGCATGCTGCCCCCACCCCGCGGCTTGAAGTTACACTTCGGAAACTTCAGAAGAGCTACGAACGAAATAGTGAAGGAAAATGCATTCTTCCAGTTTGATTTCTGGGGTCAATTGGGCCCTGAGAATGTGTGAAAAGCATAAAGGTGATTCCCAAAGGTGTAAAACAAACCAGGTCAGACAGGCGTTTTCCTAATGACCACGTCCTTGGCTATCCCTGGCGCATACTTGCCTGTGGCTTGGACCCATTTCTCACGGGCTGTGATAAAACAGCCTAGGAAGCTGGTACTCACTTCCCTATGTGTAAACGCCTAAGCACATTTTACCTTTGGTTTTTAGCCTAGGACCCAGCGTGGGAAAGGGGGCAACTCAGAACGTGGTGGACAAAGCTAGCGAGCGGTGTTGTGCAGGATGAATAGAGATCGGAGGGGATGCAAAGCTGGGGTGGGGAGCAGCAGCAGGTTGGAGACGCCACGTTCCCCAAGAAGGCCTGTGTGATGCTGTGCAGTCTCGCTCTCTGCTGTTGCCAAGAATCCAGACATCCATTAAAAAAAAAAAAAATCCACCAAGGTTGTTGACTTGATTCCCTGATTCAACACAACTCAGAATGCTCTCCTCACATTGTGTTTGGGGGGACATGCAGATGGCCCCAGGAGTGGGGTGGCCAGGATGTCACTCCCCGGCCACCTGCCTGCTTGCTCTGGCCTTCACAGCCATGTCTTCGTCCCCACGCCAGATGGGGAGCCAGTCCGCGTTAGCTGGACCCTCACATTCAGAATTCCACAATTCTGGTAATGGCTGGGCTGACGGTTGTCATTGCACTTGCAATTAAAGCATAGTTTGCAAATTAAAGTGCCAGAGTTTCCTGGGGTCTGTTTTGCTTACTTGTGGGGTAGGGGGCAGCTGCTTACAGGTGACTCGATTCAGGTTGTTGGGATGGAAATAAGAAATGCCGGGCACTTGGTACAGTGCCTGACATTCTGAGGGTTCAGTACTTGCTAGTTTCTTTCATTTTACCAAATTAGAGTCTTTCTCAAATAGTCAGACCCCCATGTAGAAAGACTCCTCCTGGGCCATTAGTTTTTATCCATTCACGCACCCATCACTGAACAGTTAATGAGTAACTTTTACGTGTCAGGCGCTGTGCTAAGCATTAAAGAGAGAGAGAGAGAGAGAGAGAGAGAGAGAGAGAGAGAGAGAGAGAGAGAGAGAGAGAGAGAGACAGCTGGTGTCCCCACCTCGAGGAACTCAGTCTACAGCCGGGTCAGCAAACCGCGGCCCCTGTGCCCAGCCCAAGCCAAAGGGACAAGCAGACACGTGCAAGTCAACAGACACCCTGTACTTGGAAGTGGTGGGAAAAGCTGTGAAGAAGGCTGCTGAGTGAGGGAACGGGAAGAGCCAGGCAGGGTCGGCATAGGGAGGGGACAGGGCGGGGAGGAAAGCCCAGGACCTCGGGCCCCCATCCAGACTTCCTCCTGTGCCCCCCTGTACACCGGCCTATTGACAGTTCATGCAAGAGGCCAAGGCAGGAACGGAGGCTCATCTGCTCTCTTGGGGTGTGGGTTGGGGATGGGATGGAGAAATGGATGGCTACCGGCTCGCATCACAGGGGCTCTGGAAGGACCTGTGCTGGGGCCATGAACAGAAGTGGGGGGATTGTGAGAAGCGCAGCTTCCTGGAGGTCAGGACGAAGACCCAAGAGAGATGGTGCCCTGTCATGCCTCTGCCCTGTTACGCCTCTGCGGTCCCAGCTGCCCAGGCTGGTCTGAGGCCTGCTGAGCCCCACAGGGGTGAAAAGTTGACCCTGTTCTTAACAAGGTCCTCCTGCTACCCCTGGGCCCTCCAGTTCCAGCTGGGGGAGGAAGACAGGCAGCAGACCTCAAGGACTTACAAAGCAGTAGCAAAGCATTCTGGTCCATCTTGGTCTTTTACAGATGGGGAAACTGAGGCACAGGGGCCCGCCTGGGGTTTTTCAGCCAGAGACCCTTCCTAGACAACTCTGTAGCTTGAGTCACTTCTGGGGTCCACTGAGAGGGCAGACACACCACCAGGTACCCCGGCGTCATTTCTGTCTCCCCCAGGTGTGGCAAGGAAATGTGCCCAGCGGCCAAGCTCGCTGAAAACTCGATCCTTTCCCTGCAGACCGTGGGCCCTGCAGACGGAGTACATGGAACATTAGGAAACGTGAAGGCAGAGTGTGGCCTGTCTGAAGGTAGGGAAGAAATAACGGTCTCTGATGAGTAGGCACAGACAGATGGAGATGTCAGGGAAGTGCCAAGCTCAAGGACCCCGGTGCCAGGGAAGCCTGGCACACAGGAGGCACCCACGCAGTAGCCTGGCGTCCTCTTCCCTTCCCAGGGAACACCATTAAGTAATTGCTTCAGTGGCCAAGTTAGGTGTTACTGAGAAGGAACCTGCCTCCGACTTATCATTCACTTTTACTGTTTTGCCTAGAGAGGTTTCCATGGCAGCTCAGAAAGCCAGGAATGAATAAGGACAGAGGTGACATTAAAGGCGGCTGTTAGCAGAAGTGAAAATTAAACAACTCAGCCAAAATCGAAGGCTGGTGGCGCCTGCACGAATGGGGAGATTAAAGGCTCCCCTCCCGGAGCCTCTTCCAAGGCCATTGTCTCGTGACCCTAACTCTTTTGGCTCAACCTTGTGACATAAGGGTTGTGGCCCCACTTTCCAGAGGAGCATACTGAGGCTCAGAGAGGTGGAAGTACTTGTCCCAGGTCACTCAGAGAAGGAACGGCAAGGCTGGAATGAGGTCCCGCCGCAGGGTCACACTGGGCTCCTGGGACATCTCATCTTGCTAGGTCACACCTGCGGAGCACGAAGCAAGTAGAGAAGGTCCCACCCGCAGCGGCAGGGGAGAGTGGGGCACACACGCCACCCTCACTCCAGTTGGTGAAGTGCTCCCAGGCCTGAGTCTAGAACACAGAGGAATTATGTAGCAAATGGAAGGCGGCCTGGCCACCACTGTCTAAGCACGTACAAAGCAAAGTGGCCAGTCCAACATGTCTGGTGCAGGACAGTGGGAGGGTGATAACAGAGAGCTGCCAATACCTGGGTGCCTGGAACCCTATTCCCTAGCATCGCCCCCAAGACGACCACTGCATCTGCTTGGAGTTCTCACTCTGGCCCCAGAAGAAAGGCGCTTCTCCCGGGACCGTGAGATCCAGGGCTTGGGCCGCTCATCCAGTCACACAGAAAGAGACAGACCAGGTTGGCCCAACTAGCTCTAGAGCTTGTTGTCATAGTGGTACACAAGCGGACCTGTGGGTAATGAGCCCCGTGGCTGGTTAGGCTGCGCCCTGGAAGGCGAGGGAAGGGTGACCTCACTCATCACGGAAGAACCAATGGTGATCTGTACACACTGTTAAGAAGGCAGGGAAGGGCAGAATCCCCCTTTTTTTTTCTTTTTAAAAACAAGTTACCTAAGAAGATGAACCACAAGGCTCAGTGGTACTCTACAGGGCTAACGCTCTGGTCTCTTCTGTGTCAGCATGGACAGCCCCACCCCGGGATTCATTTCCTGGGAGTTCTGGAGAGCTGGGGTTTCACTGTAAGACACTGGATTTTAACAAGTGTCAACTTCGGTGGATTACCACTCAACTGCAGACCCTGCCCCCAGAAGCTTACGGAAAAGGACAAGCCAGCCATCCAAATCCTCAAACAGAAGTCCTATTTAGTCTCCACCTCCTAATTTGTGGAGGGGTGCGCAGGAGGTGTCTGCACAGCCACAGGAGGAAGGCAGGTCAGAATAGAGAATCTCTCTGAGGTCCCTGAAAGGCGGGGACCAGTCCAACAGCATTTGCATAGGGAGAGGGCCACCGAACAGACCTCACTCTTCTCACAGAATCAGTCAGTCTCTTGCAAGCGGCCCACATGGAAGCACACGGGGCATACTTATGGCTAAATATGAGCTAATAAGGTATTCCTTTTCATTTCAGTGTCAGATAATCAATAGGGACAATAAAGCATATTCATAACCAACAATTAGGCTTTCACTGCATTTTTCCCCCATCGCTTATCACCAAGCACCCTCTATAATCCCCATTTCCGAATCTGAGTGGTTCTCACTCCATCCATCAAGTCTTCCTGGTTGCAGGAAAGATCCCATAGTATTAAAAAAAAAAAAAAAAAAAAAGCAGCAGCAGCCCACTAACAATGAGTTTAAAATTCACGCATCACGCAAGATGGATTTTAGTGTTCATCGTCAGCCTTGTTACGAGCTGGCAGCCTAGAAGGGAGATGTCCTTGAAAGGGTGTGTGGGTATACGTGTTGTGTTACAGCGATATAATCAGGCAAAGTAAATGAACTCATTTTGGCTCGTCATTCCCCGCTTGTCAAGGGTCTTAACTGTGGGAAGCGTTCTCCACCTTGATCAACTGCCCTGACGTTTGTGGACGGCATCTCTGGTAGGAAGAAATCAAACGAAATGTTTGGAACACACAGGGGATATCGTTCAGTCCAGCTCTAGAAGCAGTCACTCTCCTTCGTAGGAGTGGGTGCCAAAACAAGCACTTTCTCTTGGGAGTGCACAGGTGGCTGGAGTGGTAAATGTTTCTGATCATCCAAACCACAATTTTATTGGAGAATTGAGGATGGAGAGTACGGGTGAAAATTTCGGTTGCTGTTAACAGGCAGGCCTGAGAAACAAGGCTTCTGTCCCAGGCGGCACTGACTTGAGGTTCACTTTGCTTGGCAGAGCCGGTGGGCCCTCGTGGCCCTCGTGACTTTGGAGGTGACAGTGAGCTGACATCAGGGACCCCACTGCCAGAGCCCTCCCCTGCCTACCGCTGATACCATCAGCCGAGCATATCTTGACAACGGGTTACAGGTGCTCTGCAGGATTTCATCAACTATGGATTTTACAAGTTTGGGCTTGAGCTGATGTCCCTGCATATGCTCCCACCTCCTAGACTGTTCCTCTTTTTAAAAAAAAAACAAGGAAAATATTGAACATATACAAAAGTACAGAGAATAGCCCTTTTCACAAAGATGGCACTGAAAGCGAAGAAGGGAGACCCTGTCTTTCCCAAAGGCGAAGCCAAAATAAAGACTCTAAAAGCAAAGAAAGCAGAGCTGAAAGGCGTGCACAGCCACACAGGAAAAGAAGATCTGCACATCACCCACCTTCTGAACGCCCGAGACACTGCGGCGCCAAAGGCAGCCCAGGTATCCCGGGAAGGGCGCCCCAGGAGAAATAAGCTTGGCCACTATGCCATCAGCAAGTTCCCCCAACTGCCGAGTCAGCCATGAGGAAGACAGAAGCCAACAATACACATGTGTTCATGGTGGGTGTTCCCTGACACTGACGGGCCAAGGTCAGCACCCCGATCGGCCTGATGGGGAGAAGAAGGCACGTGTTCGACTGGCTCCTGATGAGGATGCTTTGGAAGTTGCCAACAAAACTGGGATCATCTGAACTGAGTCCAGCTGCCTAATTCTAAATATAAACATTTTTTCACTGTAAAAAGTAAATAAATAACGTAGAGAGAATAGTATCATAAAGCCCCATGGATCCTACAACGCTTTCAGCATTATTAACTCACGGCCCATCTTGTTCTCATCTGTCCCCTCACTGGCTCCCCTGCCCAGCGATTATTTTGAAGGAAATGCCCAACACCATGAATGTTTCCGAAATAGTCTCTGAAAGATACAGACTCTTCAGAAACCACAAAAACAGTACCATTTTCACACCTTAAAAAAAGGGCACAATTCCTCAAAATCCAATATCCAATCTGTGTCCAAATTTTCCTGACTGGCTCATAACTTTGAAAGAAAATCTGTTTAATTTGGGGTCCAAATAAGTCCACACATTATAAGTGGTCACTTGGTTGATTTATCTTCCAAGCTCTTAATCTATAGGTTCTCTTTCTGTCCCTGCAATTTCTAGGTTGAAGGACCTGACCAAACGCTGAGGAATTTTTCATAGTCTAGACTTCACGGATTACATCCCCCCCCACAAGTTTTATTTCAAATGGTGATATCCTAGTTATAGTGTGTCTTCTTTATTTAGTAACTGAAAGATTTCTATGAAGAGAAACATCCTCTCAAAACTTTTCAATTTCCCTGAGATGTAGCCCTTATTAAAAAGAAAAAAAAAAAAAAGCAAGAAAAATGCTTGAGTTTTCAAAATGGGGAGTTGATTTTGTAGGACCCTCCCAAGGTGCCCGGTGAGTTTTCAGTGTTTCAATGCACTGCAGTCATCGTCCTACCGGTGCTCAGACTGCCTCATCTGGCAGTGGGGACCCCTTGCTTTTACTGCCTGATATCTCAACAGCCTCTGCCCTTTGCCTTCCCTTCTTTGTAACAAAGTTGATGGATTCTGCTTCTTTTTCTCTCTGGACAGTCTCTAACGAATTGGGTCATGTGATTTATCCAATTTGCTAACACATCAAATGGTTGTAATGAGTTTCGGGCTATGGGGTGGTCTGTAAGAGCACGAAAGCAAAAAACAAATTAACGAACCCAACTCCCCACTTTCCGCGAACCCCAGGAGCCTTCTGGTCCCAGGGACGGGGGTGGTCAATCTGCCCCCCGGGCACTTCCACTTGTGGGTGTTCGTGGATACCCATCTTGCATCTTTTGCCCTGCTTTTCAGTGGTATTTTGTGGCCACCGTCAATGTCACAGGGAGGCGCCTGGATTTCTACTCCCTCGTCCATGTCATCTGGCTGATTTATTTGCTGCATCTTCAGCGGAGAAAAGCAATTGCTGAGGTCTGGCCCAGATACTGTGGTTTTCTCGTCAGTATTATGGCCTTTCAATATTTTCTATGTCTCGGGCTGCCTCCTGCTTTCTGCAAAGGTGAGCCAAACCACCTGCACACCCCTGGACTCTGTGGAGTTTTGGCAAATGCCAATTTTGCTCTGATGTGTTGGGTGTCCTCAGGAAGGGCAGCTGGGGTCCTATGCCTCTGCTCCTGTAGTGGAGAAGTTCTGCATCGAGGACCGCAGGGCCTAACCCTGGGGCACCGTTTTCTAGGGGATAGCCAACCACCATCGATGAGAACAGTCAGACCCCCCCAGGGCTAACCCAGGCTTGCCTTGAGAGGAGCAGTTGTAACAAATGAAAAGAGCAGGGAACAGGAAGAATGGCGGCCCCTTCCGCTGTGTATAGTCTGAGCTTCCCAGTCACTCCCCAGCTCTCCTCACAGCAACCTAGTAGCTTTGTCAGTCTGTCCCAGCATCCCCACTGTACAAACGAGGAAACTGAGGCTGGAAAGGAAAGGAGTGCGGCTGTGCCCCAAGCACAGCAGGTTCCGGGTGAGCAGCTCTTGGCGGCCCCGGCCCCAGGGGACCTGGTCTGCAGACCTGGACCTGGGCAGTCTTCTCCTTGGATCGTCTGTCCCAACACAGTCAAGATTCGAAAAGCTCGCCCTATTCCTTCTGTTCCTCCTTAGGCACCATTTTCCTAGCACGTACAGTTTTATTCGTACCGAATTTCCCTAAGAACACTTCTACGTGTTCACCATGCTTTCTCCATCGAGTCCCTTTGCTTGCCATTTCATTTCTTTCCTTCTCCCCTGCCCCCTCGGTCCACTCTTCTTTCTCTCTGTCGTCCCTCCTGTTCTTCCCAACAGTCTTCTTTTTTCTTCTCTTTCCTTTCTCTCTTCTTTGTGTTTCTCTCTTCTCTTCTCATGTCTTCCTTTCTCTCCTCCTTACCAGCCTTCCCCTGACTTTCTCTCTTGCCCTACCCCCAGCTCTCCTTCTTCTTTGCCGTCTCCTCTTGACACACAGTCCCATTCCCCCACGCCTGCCTTTGCTCCCCCCTTTTCTCTCCCAGGTTGGTGCTGAGGCCTCTACCCCGCTCCCATGCGTTTCCCACTCCACAGCCTTGCCCAGCCCCTGCTTCCCAACTCCCAAAGTGGAGAGTGCCCCCGTTCTGCCACTTGCACATCAGAGACTGGCGTGCCACACACTGAGCACAGGCCGGGCAGCTGTGGCTGTGAAGCACCCTAAGCACCCCGGGCAGACCTGATCAGGGTGCCCCAGGCACGTCAGCTGCCACGGTTTTGAAGCAGTTCCCAGCATCCTCTACCTTTTTTTTTTTTTAAGTCCTTCTCTTGACCCTGAAATCATATCCAACATCTTAGTCATTCCATATAATTTGAAGGAAGCATTAATAGAACACAGGCTCAACGATCTTTAGAAAAATAATGGAGACAAAAAGAAAACCGTCCCTTCCTTTACAGATTACCCATGGAGAACTACAAGTACAGAAATACATTCAAATCTCATTAAGTGGTGGTATCTCCCAGACTTTGCCAAGGAGCCGGAGGCCAATTTGTTCCTCCGTGAGTGCGATGGTGTCTGAGCGCCCCTTCTCTTCGGGAACCTCAGATTGGGCGGGCAATTGAGAACTTACGGCCTGCCAAGTGCCATTTCGGTCTTCCTTCTTTGCCAATCTTCTTTCCGATATTTCTCCATTTCATCTTCTTGTAATCACCCAGACAGTACTCAGCGAAGAAATATAGTTACCAGGTTCCAAGGGCTCAATTTAATTAAGAAATGCTTGCCTCGGAGAGAATTTTAATTCATACACATTATTCCGATGGGGGTGGAAGTGGAGTAGGACTTTCAATAGATGATTTAAACCTCGAGGTTTAGCTAGATACTAAACAAAGTGAACGGCTGATTTGCAGAGATTTCCAAATGTCGTCTCAAATGAAGGCCTTCCAAAATTTAGATTTTGTAAGTTAGCACTTACCAGTCCGAAAGTGAGCACTCTTGGTGTCCTTTTTTGGGGGTGTCCTCAGTTAGTCTAGGAAATATCCACCTTCTTGAAAACA
Organism: Rhinolophus ferrumequinum; assembly: GCF_004115265.2. NCBI lineage: Eukaryota > Metazoa > Chordata > Mammalia > Chiroptera > Rhinolophidae > Rhinolophus > Rhinolophus ferrumequinum. The sequence continues at coordinate 3,525,923 of NC_046306.1, forward strand.
GGCTGAGCCCTACATGAGCAGATAGAAGTGTGAAGTGTGGAAACAGTCAGGGTTTTCATTCCCTTCGTCCGCTTCTTGCCTTTCCCCTGAATTCTGGCCCATGCAAACTCCATTCTTTCCTTTAAGTCATCCATCCAGCAAAGGCTGATAGACCCCAACCGGGTGCCCTGCCCCCACCTCAGAGCCTAGTGTTCTACCAGGCCCCACACTGGACAGGGAGCTTCCCTGGCTGGCTCTGTACTCACACTCGGGATGGGGGAGGGATTCATGCAGGAGCAGCAGGCTTTGCGACCCTTCAGGGTCCCTAGTAACTCCTGGTTGTCACAGTGTTCTTGTCCCAGGTCCCCTGCCAAGGAGGTGGTGACAAGGGAAGCTCCCACGTGATGTGAGAGGATGAACTCGGCCCCGAACACACCGCGGGTGGCTCTGCACAGTGTGGACACTCGGGAGATGAATGTTCGGGCACCCGCGGCCACTGGCGGTGGGGAAGGGGGCCGGCACTGCCCAGAGCCACCGCCACTTCCTTGTGTCTTACAGACGACTTCCTGCTTCTCCTTGAGGCCTCCCTACAACAGCAAGTATTTGTCGACAAGAACAGAGCACCGGTGAGAATGTGGGCAGGGGCTAATGCAGACATTGGCCGAGAGCTAAGGCCGGAAGACTTCGCCCCACTCAGCGCTGTCCCCAACTTTATTTTCTGCCGGTGAGAACTGAGATTCTGGTCCTACACACTCTCGTGAGTGGAAAGTCTTCACGCCCTCTCAGCATCGTGGGCCCAAGAAGGGCTTCCTTTGGAGAAGAGATTACTATGACTTTCTTTTTTTAATTAAAAAACAATTAAATTGACACATAATTTATATATAGTGAAACATTCAGCTCTTAATTGTAACAGTCAATCAATTATAACATATCAGGGCACAGAAGGCTTCCAGCATCCCAGAAATGTTCCTCGTTCCTCCTCCGTTAATTATCCCTGCAGGCAAGGCAACCACTGGCCTGGTTTCTGCATCATAGGTTAGTTTTCCCTACTCTAGGATTGTATTTCATCTACATGGACTCAGATGAGATGCACTTATTGTGCCCGCAGTGTTTTTGAGATCCATCCAGTTTGGCGTGTTTCAGTAGGTCACTCCTTTTCATCGCTGAGTAATATTCCACTGCACGAATATGCCACAGTCAATGACCACGGATGAGCTGATGGACATCTGGGTTGTTTGCAGCTTGAAGCTCATACCACAAAAGCTTCCATGAACATTGTTTCACTGGCTTTTTGTGGACAGGTTTTCATGTCGCTGGAGGAATACCGAGAGGTGAGATTGCTGGGTCACGGGGTAAATACACATCTTGTGTTTTAAGAAACTGCCACACAGCTTTCCAAAGCCGTCATACCATCTCCTGTGACTTTTTGAACGCCTCCCCCGAGTCATGTACCGTATGCTGACAGGGTGCCTGCCATGTGCTACCCTCTCATTCTTGCTTTCAGACATATTTATTGAGCACCTATTATGTTCCAGGCACTGTTCACGGCACTAGGAGTTCAACAGGAAAAAAACATCCCTGCCCTTATCCCAGCAGGCTCTTTTTAAAAAAGCAACTGAAAAATTTGTACAGACAAGCAAAGGTCCCTGAATATCCAAAACATTTCTGGAAAAGGAAGAACAGAATTAAAGGACTAATACTACCTGATTTCAGGACTTACCACAAGATTCTCTGTGCTACTGGTGAAAGGGCGGACACCTAGATCAATGGAACAGAGAGTTCTGGAACGACATTCTTTTCAATATGGTGCTGGAATATTTTTTGATATGTCCATATCAAAAAAAAAAAACAAACCCTAAAACACAAAAACCTTTATCCATACTTCATGTCATATACAAAAATGGATGTGAAATGGATTGTAGACCTAAATGTAAAACCCTAGACTATAAAACTTATTAAAAAAAAATAGGAGGAAATTCTTTGTCCCCTTGGGTTGGAGAACAATTTCTTAAATAGGACACAAAAAAGCATAAGCCATCATAGGAAAAAGTTGATAAATCAGACTTCATCAAAATATGAAAACTTCTTCTCTTCAAAAGACACTGTTAAGATCACGAAAAGATAAGCCACAGACTGGAAGAAAAGATTTGCAAATACATGTCTGATAAAGGACTTGTACACAGAATACATAAAAACACTTTTACGGCTCAATAAGAAAGGCGAATTTTTAAACGGGTAAAAGATTTGAACAGACACTTAATCAAAAAGATAATAAGCATATTTTGAAAAGATGCTCAATTTCATTAGTCATTAGAGAAATTCAAATTAAAATGAGATGCCATTACACACTTAGTAGAATGGCTAAGATTAAAACAAATAATAACAAACCACCCAGAACCGGACAATATCAAGTGCTGGGAAGCATGCAGGCAACAAGAGCTCTCATTCAGGCTGGCAGGAACGCAAAGCGGCACAGACACTTTGGAAGACAGTTTCTTGTAATGTTAAATGTACACTTACCGGATGACCCAGTCATTCCACTGCTACGTGTTGTATTTACCAAGAGAAATGGAAACTTAGTCCCATTAAAAACCTGCACATGAATGTTTATGATCGCTTTACTCATAATCACTGAACTGGAAACCCAAACGTCCAGAAACTGGTGAGTGGATACACTGTGATATGTCCACACAATGGAATATCACTCAGCAATGAGAAGGAATGAACTGCTGACATGTGCGATAACATGGACGACTCTCAAAAGCATTATACCAGACACGAAAGGTGCCACACTGGTGCCATTTACGTACTTGGGAAAAGGAAAAGCTGTAAGGACAGAAAACAGATCAGTGGTTGCCTCAAGGTGGCTACGAAGGACAGGAAACGCTGAGGATGATGGGACTGTTCTGTATCTTGACTGCGGTGGTGGTTACAGGACTGTACACCTGCAAAGTGGGAATTGTCCTGAAGGCAAATTGTATCTCGAAAAGCCTGACTTTATAAAGACCCTGGCCTCAGGAGCACCCTGTCTCACGGCACCATCACGAGTGTCTGAGGGTCTCCTGCTCACTGCGTTTCGCTCCCCTCCTCTGTTTTATGCGTCCTCCTATTTTAAAATGACCTGTGGGAGGTCCATTTGTGTCTGTCCGTCAAGTGACATCATCTTTCTTTTTTACTCACCTCTTCAGTCTTCCAGGTCCCACTGGACATGGCGAAAGTTGCTGAGTTTTGGCATCATTTCTGGATTGTGCTTTGCCTGGTGTTTCCTGCGGGAATGACATGGGTCAATGTCTTGGGTGCCGGGTACCTGGTGACCTTTGGGTACATCACACGGCGTGGAGGCCACCTCCTCTTGAAGCCCGTTAAGTCCATTCTCTGGCCGCTGGGCTGCCCGATCGCCTACTTGGCGTTGGTGGTTGTGTGCACACCTTCCTGTCGGTGTGCTTCCTGTCGGATAGTCCTTCTTTCAAGGCTGCTCTTTGTTTTCCTAGCCTGACGGTCTTAATACCCTAAAAAAGGCACTGCCAAAACCAACAGTCCTCTTAAAAAGGCCTTTTGCAAAGAGATGTTTACCAAAGGTGGAAACATGTAAACTGACGCTCCTCACAGCACGCATGACGTGGTCTGTGCTGTTTGGAGGAGCTTTTGAACTTGAAGAGCTTGGAACGTAAAGCAAATCAAGAGGTAAAAGGGAGGAAGTGCAGTAGAAAGCATGCTTTCTGCTCTAGGATAACATGCAGTCGGTTCCCCCGTGAATCTGGAGTTTGTTCATTGTAATACAACATGGCCCACCGGCCTGGTGTATTTCACAGTGTAGTCACCTTTGAATGAATATGGAACAAAGTGAATTAATCCAGTAGCTTGAAGGCTGGAGAAGTCAGGGGTCTGAAAACTGGGAGGGGCCTCAAGAGATGCTGTGGTACAGCCCTCCCTGCCCCCATCTGGGGTTGGTCAGACTTAAGATTTCACGAGGGATGAAGGCAGATAAGAAGCCGGCCCAGGACCTTGGGCTGCTCTAGGAGACGCTGGACCCCGTCTCCAGACCCTCAGTGCTGGTTCTTTGCCTGACCTGCCGTGCCCCATGCAAAACTTGCAACTCGGCTGCACAGTCAAACCCCACGCAGCATCATGAAGTCACGCTTTGGACGTCTCGAAGCCTCAGGTCATCATTCAGAATACTGGTCTTCATTGGCCTGAAACTTCTGACTGGTGTGGCCTGTCAGATAAACTCGCTTTTACGGTAATGGTGACACTCGTATTACCAATTTATCTTACTGCATCTCTGTAGGCAGAGGTACCAGTGTCCTTTAGTGTAATACCTCTTGGGACGTCACCCTCCTAATGGCCACGAGGTCTTCTTTTATAAAAATCACAGATTGGGGAGGAGTCTTCAGAGATGACGTGGTGACTGCAGATGAGAACCCTGAGAATGGAGAAGTGAAGGGCGGTGACCGGCCCTTGGCCACACCATTGCTCATGGCGGCCCAATCTCTTACACGCAGTCCTTATAGATGCAGAAGATTCTTCCACAGACTCTGATTAACCCCCTCTTGGTTCTTGGGGAGGAGCACGAATAGACTGCTTCAGCTAAACAGCCAAATGCTACTCTGGGTGACTGCCACACTCTTGGTTACCACCACAGAGACAAATAAAAGAGGCCACTGGTTGGTGAGACCAGGATGGGGGACGTCGCAGTCTTTTCCAGGCTTCTCCTCTATTGCAGGTCAGTGAGCATGTACCTAGATGTGTTATTTGTCTCCCACTGCTGGCTGGTCCACAGCTTTGACACGTACTGCACAGTCCAAGGGTACCAATTAGGTAAATCACCAGCTCAGCACAGCTGCACACCTGGGCACAGCTCGTGCAGAGCCCACGTGCATTTTCAGGAAAAGAGGTCAAATGCACAGCAAAGCTGGAAAAATGGTACAACTGTCCCCCACAGCCCATCCCCAGATTTACAGTGATTATTTTGTCTTCTTCGCTTTCTCTGTCTTTGTGTGTGTGCATTTTGGTGAAAACATGGAAAAGAAAGGTGCAGACATGAAGAATTCTCCTACATAACCACATTCCTATCAGCTCACCCTAAGAAAACTACTTCCTCAGTGTCATCTGCTATCCATCCTTCCACATTCCAATGCCCTGTTGCTCCTAAAGTGCCGACAACAGCCATTATTGTTATTACTACTACTTGAACTCAGGATCCAATCGAAATTCATGTGCTGCACTTGACTGCTCTTTGAAGGGACACTGAGGAAAGCCCCAGGAAAAACCGGGAGATAACCACTGTCTCTGGGGAAAGTCAGGGACCAAACGAAGAGCAGAGAGAGGGCACAAGACATCAGAGGCTCTGCCTTGAGACCCGGTGTGAAGTCAAGGGCAGCGGCGCCCTCCAGCCACCGGCCGCTGGGACGCTCCCGCCCTGTGCCAACAGCCCTTCCTCGGAGTCTGCGAGACTCCAGCCCCGCCACCGAGCAGCAGGCTTCTGGCCTGTGAGGAGAGGGGAGAGCGCCCCAACCCCCAGTTCTGCGGCTGGAGCTGCAACTGGCTTCCTTTTATGAATGGGGAGAAGGAGCAGTGTGTTTATTTTAACTTGCTTCTGACTGACATCTGGGTTAAGCTCTCGCTGTCTCTCTGTTTGTCATGAAAATATGTAAGGACACGTCTCTCATCTTCCACAGACAAGCCCGGAGCTCCGGGGCTCAGGGCTGTGTCCGTGGGGAGGAGGTTTCCGAACACCCCAGCTCGGGGCTGAGACGGAAGGTTCTCAAGCCCCTGGATTACCTGTCCCACCCCTGTCAATCAGCTCCACTGTTTACCCCAAAGGGAAGGCCAGTGCAGCTGTCGTCATGAGTCACCTCAAGAAACAGGGAAGAGGGGTGGGCTAAGGCTCCAGGGAGGGGCCGATGCAGATGGAGGGCTTCACGTCCCAGCTCCCCCAGAAAATCACTATTTGGGTGGGTAGGACAGCAGGCAGGGTTTACCCAGATGAGATCTGGCTCCTCCCACTCAGGCGGGTGGCCTCAGCAGGCACGGGCCCAGGGACTCCCGGTAGCCCTGCTCGTCTTCCACGCGGCCGTCCCTGAGGACAAGCCCTGTGAACCCCCAAAAAAGGAAGCGGGGATCCTTTGGGATGCTGTGTGAGTCACTTTCTGCTAACCCAGATACAGATTTTCTGGAGCTATTACCACCTTTACGTGGTAGCTGACCTGGAGGCCACCAAAGCTTTAGCATCCAGGTACCAGAAAACCCAGGATAAAGACACCCTATTTCAGGGGCTCCACTGGACACCAAGGAAGCTTTAGTCAAAGGATCGCGACACTTCAGAAATCAGAGAAACCTCAGACCGCCTCATCTCACCCTTCTCCTTGACAGAAGAAGAACTGAGGCTCTTCAGAATAAGAAGAGTGGGTCACCGGCCTGGACGCTCAGCCGGCTAGGTGCAGAGCAGGACAGCCCCTCCTCCCAGCCGCTCCCCCAGGGCCTTGCCACCACACGTGGCTTCCTTCCAGTGAATCTGGGACCCATTCTGGTCATCTCCTTAGGGCTTCTATTATGCAGGGGGTCAGATCTTGGGGCAAGAAACGGACTTGTAAACACAGAGGAAGGGCAAGTGCAAGGACCAGCTTCTCTCTTTGTCAACCTTTGGGTGAGTGCCAGTAACCCCAGGGCTGTGAGGGACCAAGACCAACTCGGAGTCGAAGGGGAGGTTGGCTAACCTGCTTAGAATCAGCCCGGCCAGCCCCCGCCGATCCTGGCCTGACACTTGAGTCCTTGTGGAAATGTCTGCTTCTCAGCTTGTCTGACATCCCACACTAGGGACAGATTCCTCATCTGGTACTAAACTGATCCTCTCACAGCCCTGGGTCTGTTCCTTCAATGATGGGACCCACGGACTGTGCCAAAAAGAAGGGACAGGTGTGGTTTCAAGGGGATCAGACCATCCATTTCAGTGTAGACCAATATTCCAGAACTCAGATATGCCACTGAGCAAACTGTGCCCTCAAACGTAACAACTGCTCCCCCAAGTGCAGCCAGTCTTCAGGCACCTTGTAACCGTCTATTCCCACACGCAATTTCCATGGCCTGTTGAGTGTTCTGTGCTCAGTCTGTTGAGCTAAACTTAATCTGTAAGCTCTCGAGATTTATGCTCTATAGGGAGAAAGGAAAAAAGGGTTCCTTTCGAGCAGCCAGCTAGGCCTGTCTTGTTATATGAATGACTGATACAAGTCATCTTGAATTTTGGTACAAAAATGGACAGTGACGTTTTACCAACAGGAAGGTGTTACCGAGGTGAAGATGATTCCTTGAATTTCCTTTTTTGCACACCTGGGGTGCTGAGTTGTCAGCGCTGGCTTTAAGCAAGCCGTTGGAGCGCTGAGAAGATAATGAGAAAAAGTCCCGACTGGTCACCATGAAACAATTTCGTTGGCTTTTCTTTCTCACCCTGGAAGCATAACCCTTCCAAACCATCTGCCATCTTCTTATTGCTTACTCTTTTCTTTGATACAGACTTCTTTTTCCTCCCTCCCTCCCTCCCTTCCTTCCGTCCTTCCTTCTTTCTTTCTTTCTCTTATTTTTGAATTTCACCAAGAAGAACAGCCTGAGTAAGACTGGACATGTGCCAGCGTTTGGAGTGTGGTGCACTAATGAGCTAGAAATGTTGGTCAATCAGTGGATGGAGGTGGCAGAAACTGCAGGCTGATGCTTCTAACTGGGAAAACAAAGGCCGTGCTCTTGAATGTGACGGGAACACGAGTTTCCCCTGGGATGACCCATCACCTGCTGTAATTCTTACATGAGGAGGTGATGATCTGTACGCTTACCGGTGCAGAGTCTCTGCTCTGGCTCACCTCGCTGTCTCCCACGGGCCACTTGCTCTCCTGGGTCTAAGCCTCATTCCAGCTGTCCCTCGCTAAGAGGGGCTGCACACTGTCTGGTTAGCCACGGCCATGCTTCTCCTTCCATGCCCCCCAGGTGGTACCCAGGAAAGTTCTAGTCGGTACGCACATGAATGTCTTTTTCACTCACAGGTTGCACTATGTATCCTAATGCACTTTAGAAGGGGAAATATCTAGGTTGACCATCTAGTGAATGACTTCAGGGATGTTATCGTTTAGGATGAGGCTAAGTTTGAAAAGCGAGTTGACTTAAATCAACTCTAAAAATTAGTATTGCAGAAGTCAGGGTACGCACGCGATAGGTTGGGGGCGCTATACTGCTGCCTGCTCAAGTCTGAATTCCCAAACCATCTGAGCCCAGCCGGGGTACCCAGCCCCAGACCCTCCTGTGAGCTGCTGTCCTTTGAGGTTACAATCCTGCTTGTAACACATGCACCGTCTTCCGGGGCAGAGAGCAGAGCAGGTCGGCCCTGCCAACCCTCTCACTGTTGAGCTGGGGCAGCACCTGGAACAGGATCCATCCACATGGGCGCGCGACATGTTGGCTGTTGGGCACGGGGTGGCTGATGGGGCCCCTCTTAACTCAGGGACACGGGAGCAGAAGTTTGGGTATCTCTTCCTCTGCTCTGGGTCTAGGGGAAAGGCAAGCGCAGAAACCAACAAAATGGCAAAGGCATTTTGACTGGTGGAGGAGAAAATGGCTTTTTCTGTTTGCCTTGCATTGACAGGATGGAGAAAGCCAAAGCGAAGCAAAGCAAATTGCTGCTCCGCAGGGAGCCTGCAGGAGTCCTGCTTCGGGCATGAGCTGCCTGCCCAGGGAAGCTGCGAGAAGGGCCTGCACCCAAGTGAGCTGTGGCTACATGGGCGCGTGGACATAACCTGTACTCAGTGGTCTTGACACAGGGACATTAAGCTGATCCCTCACAGCCAGCCCGCTCGCCTCCCACCTTAAGTCCCCCCGCCCCCCAGGAGCCACAAGGAAATGGATTTCTCCCTTCAAAACTGTGGTATAATGGAGGTACCTTTTTGTCTGATGCATCTAAAGAATTTAGATTTGGAATTGTGCTTTGAGATAATGGAGGTACCTTTTTGTCTGATGCATCTAAAGAATTTAGATTTGGAATTGTGCTTTGAGGTGAAATTTGAACCCAAACTGAAGTCACAGAAACGACCACGCCCCATTTGCAAAGTAAGAATACCTCTGTTCAGGAAACATTCTTTCTGACTGGACCCTGGCTCTCTGGAAATCTGTGGTTTACTTAAATAGCATTTTCTGCCTTTCAGTTTTGAGGTTTTCAGAAAAACAAGACTTTCCCAAAGGGCTAGGCAGCTAAAGAAGACAGACATTTCATTTTTTATCGGTCACGAAATAAATAAAATACCTTCCTAAAGTTGTTACTTTTAAATTGGACTGGATTTTCTCTTTCGTTCGACTGAACAAGTTCAAGAAAATAACGTCTGTCATCCCTTGGCTACCAACCACTAAGATGATTGTTTTATCTGGCGATTTCTATGCAGTGTGTGATGTATGGTTTAACCTTCCTAATTGGGGGACACCCTGTCTGAATTAGTGACAAGACTGAATTATGGTGCTTTTAAGAAAAGATATTCCATTTTAGTACTTCCAAGTTCATGAAACCATTAGAACTGGTCTTCCAAAGTGTTGCCCTGTGACAGCCCCCAGGGAATCTTCCTGAAGCAGAGAAAAAATGAGCTTGTCAGCTTATGTGCCAGACAGGCTTGTACGCGCTTGAAAACAGCGTATTAGTTTAAGTCATTTATACATTTCAAGTTTTATTTGCACTAATTAATTTGTCCTAATGAATAATTTTGTAAGGTGGGTGGGGGAGTTAGTTAATATTCAATGAGTTGATTCCAATTTCTTCACTAGACAAGTAAATGTTAGTCCAGTCTTTTGAATGACCCCAACCTGGTCCAGGGTGGCAACGGTCAGTTGATTTGGGTCTCATCTTTATTTAGGTGATGTCAGTACAACAGAAAATGGAGCAGAAAAAACATGGTGGCAGCCTTGGGTGAGGCATCCTTCCAGTGAGCCGGGACTGTTAACAACTGCCGGGAACACAACCCCTCAGAAAGCTGAATATTGGGGACCAGTTGGGCCAGTTGGCCCTTCCAGGGCCTAAAACGAGTCCACTCTCTAGGAAACGCCTGCCATTTTACACAACAAGCATGTGGCAAGGAGGCAAACAGATGGCTCACACTTGTCACCCAGCAGGACGACCAGGAACAAAAAGCTGAACATGAGTGTGCCCTTTGGGACAGTGGAGCACCAGGTCCCCTCCATTGCCCAGGGGCAGCGTGCTGGAATCGTGCAGTGACTCTGAGTGCCTGCAGCTGAGGGAGAGAGGGGCTGGAAACTGCCTGGCCAACGAGGTGGATCGACAGTAAAGGTAAAGGGGAACCCATGAGTGTCTAATGGAAAACAGCAATACTAATACGTAATGTACACCCAGGTAAGGAAAAAGGTAAACCTGTTTTGACAGTACTTCTGTTGCAGAATGTGCCAGAAAGGAGGAAACCTCACGCAGAAGACGACACACCTGGGTCGTGGAGCTCTCCAACACAGCTTACGCGGGGCTGAACTTGTTGTGAGGAAGTCCCTGGGTGAGGGGCAGTAGGGCGTGCGTTCCAAGGGACCCAGGATGGCAGCCACAGCCTGTCTGAGGCTGACACTGAGGAAGGGAAGTGTGGCAGACATAACAGTCAATCCGCCAAAGCCCGAACAGTTTTCCAGGTAACTTTTCTTTGAATCGGACTCAAGAGCCAAGGCAGCGGTGTGAGTGCAAGGAGGGTGCCCCTGGCCTAAGCAGCCTTCCTTCTGTGCCAATGGGAAGATGCGCTCGGCATGCATGCGATGCCAAGGGCATGCCGGGATCCGCACGCAGTAGGTCAGGCTGCAGAACAAGGGGCTGAGAACGGACCTCGAGGCTGCGTTTGTTTGCAGTCCTTTGGGGAATTTCTAATTACAAAAAGAACAACTGTTGCTTCGGAGGCCTGCCGCTGTGGGTGGCTGGTGCTTTTCATTTGTGACGAGGGAGGGAGCGACGCTGAGGATGCCGTCCCTGCTCAGGGAACTGCTCTTTTGAGTGTTCGTGAAAAGCGGTGGAATCGCGAGGAAGGCAGTCAGCCGGTCTTTTTTGTATCAAAGCTGATCTTGGTGTCAGTTCTCCCACGGTCCGTCATGCAAAACCAAGCGGAGATCAGGGCTGCCCATCTGGAGATGTCAGTCGATCGCTTTGAGGTATTTCAGGCAAAAGGATAAATTCTGTGAAGAAATGTTTCCATCTTCTTCGCTGTGCCTACGTGCGGGTGTCTTGTTGCACTCTGATTGTCTCGGGTTTTTTCTCGAGTGTACATTATGTACATTGTAGTTGAAGCAATTACTCAGGAAAATATTGAAGGAAGGGAAAAGAATCCCATACATTACTTACTCTTTGCTCCCATCTTAAGGGATCCCTTTTTCAATTTCTTTTTTCTTTTTTTTGGCGAAGGCAGACTTACTTAAAGCATACACAAGAAAGGCTGTCACCCGTTTTAGCCTTTATACCAAACAGTACTGACTTTTCCAGGAATAAGGAGAGAGCTCATCCAGCAAAATTCCGTTTGGGGTTGCCTTTGACGTTCTGATGTCCAGATGCAACTTTAAACATCTTTAAAATTCACAAACCACTGCTAAGAGCCCTTTCCCTTCTAGGAGGAAATTACTTGGAACAAATATGACATCGATTTTCCATCTCCCTTGATTAGTCTCATTTGGTCTGATTTTTATTATGTAAGGCTTACCGACAACGAGAATATACAGTTAGCAAGGGTTCTAATTAGATTTTGTGACCTTTAAGGAAGAAAAGGGTCTGGGCCCGACAATGCCCGCAACTCCCACAGAACAGAGCTGGGTTGAGGGCTGTCTCCCCACAACTCTCGCATGATTCTCCATCGAATAGCTCGGGGTCCGTTCTCAGGGTGAAGGGGCGATGGGGACAGCCGTGCGGGACGGAGAGGGGCCCCGCGGTGCCGCTGCAGGGTGCTGTGCACACAAAGTGGGATCTGGGTGGTAGCTGATCAACAGCTGGTCAACGAGGAAACACTAGGGTCACATAGTTCGGGCTGGTGACTGGGCCCATTGACAACAAGTGGACTGTGTAGGAAAGATGAGGTCATGGGCGCATATAGGAAGCATAGGGGATCTTTTATACACGCTGATGAAGGCGGTGCATTATGGAGGTATCCGCACGGCGTGGACAACGGGTATTTGCTGAAGGGCCAACTTGTTAGTCTGAGATATTGGGGCATATGCATTTTTCCAAGCCTGTTTTCCATAATGACTTGAGCTTTGGAATGCACTGACCAGACCCAGAGAGAGAGAAATATGTGGTTTGTCGTGTGTGTGATCTTTCGTAAGTGAGGCATTCACTGGACTTACGCCCTGGACCCTGACAAGTAGCAGGCAGCAGCCAATACAAACTTGAAAGGCTTTACTCTTTAGACGGACCTGCTTTTTCTAGCGTCTGCAACGGCAATCAGGTGACTCGACACTGTTGCCTGGAGGGTACCAGCGACCTCCCGAAAGTGCCCACCACGTTCTGTATGTTTAAGGTGGACCGTAATTTTCACAGCTCCATCAACACACCCGCTGTAGACACACAGACACCCCTATTGGGCTGTAATGAACATGTACAAAAATGTAAATGGAAAACAGACGGGCATTTCCAGTGGCCGTCTCTTCTGTTTGTCTTTGGTGTGATTCGGGAGGTGAGACACTAGCCACTTGTGAGGCCAAAGCTGAGGCCGGAGCAGAGGATTGGACGCACCTGGTGTGTGCGGCCATCCGCCACGTCCAAAACAGAAAACACTCCAGGAGGAAAACGCATTACTGAGTCCGTGCCGACATCTGCCAGGCTCGCTCAGGGATAAAAGTGGGTAGACGAGGTTCAGAGACGAACAAACGAGGGAAAACCCATCCCCAAATAAGACCTGGTGGAACGCTGAGCAGCTTTCCCAGAGTGAAACAGGAAGGGTGTTTCAGGTGGGTGCCTGCAGCTCCAGGCCTCCTCAACAAGAGGCAGAGCCTTCATTTCTGGGGAGAGGTAGAGTTCAGGGGCTGGAGTGGGCCCTGGTTCCCCCCTAGTGCTTCTCCCACCGGAAAATTCATGAGCGAGAAGGCTGAAGACGCCTGTGTCCGAGGCTTGGAAAGAGGCACGTAGTCACTCCAAGAGAGCAACAGAAGTCCCAGCCACTGGCGCTTATCAAGGGCTCACGGTGAGCCTGGCACAGTCCTGCAAGCCTAACCCCTCTGTCTGCCTAAGGATGGTGACGGAGAGGTCAAGAAACCTTGTTCCCTTGGCTACAACGTGAGGAGCCAGGCTCAGAACTGGGACGGCCTCGGCACAAAGCCGGCCTCCTCAGGGACATGTGCTTCTTCTAGCTCATCCCTACCCATCTGCCGAGCAGCGTTTTCCAGAGACTTCCCCAGCCATAGAGCCCTTCTTTCAGAGCAAGTCTGGGTGGCCTGGGATCAGATCCACTTCCATCCTCACTAGCTGGTGTGATCTTGGGCTAATTACTGAACTTCCCTGGACCTCAGTTTCTCCATCTGCAAGACAGACAATAAGAGAAACTGAGTGACAAGGTTGCTGTGGGATTAAAGGGTGAAAAGAGAAAGCCGGAGCAGTGCCCAATAAACGTCAGCTACTTCTAATGCGAACATGAACACCGGCACCCTCTGCCCACATGGGAGGCGGGTGGGCTGAGGGCACTCGGAGACAAAGGGTCTCTGTCAACCCTACCCTGGTGCCCTCAGCTCAACTCCTGGCTCCCACCTGGGCCCGGAACCCGCCATATCTAGGCCCAGGCCCCCCCACCCCCCAGCAGCTCCTCAACCCTCAGTTGGCGGGCTGGACCGATTTTATTTTTCTGACTCTGTGAGGCAAGTTAAGCCGGTCTTGGGGTTTTGTCAGCTCCTTGTCATTGGTCACCAGGACTGGTCTGGTTCTGTCTCTGCTGGTGGAAAGCTGAGCCGCTGGGCTACCGTCTGGGCCTGTCCTGGCTCGCTCCCCACAGCAGGCCCAGCTCTCCTGGTGCCGGGGGAGGTGCTACCGGATGCAGTCACCCCGGCCCTGGGTGCGCTGAGCAGACAGAGTGCCAGTGTGGGGGGGGCCGTGGGGGGGCCGTGTGTGGTGGTGAGCTGTCAGTAGGGCGAGCCTTGCAATGGCAGACATGGCTTCCTCTTATGCTATCAATTTCTTTTAATTATTCCATTCCGAGCACTTTGAGAGTCACGCCGCCAGCTGATGGATGACTGGTGCTTTGCATTAGCTCCTGGCCATGACTGCTGAAGTCCTCAGCTGCGCCCCCTTCCTGGCCCCCCCACTCCCACCACGTGGCCCACACCCTCCTGGCAGGTTCAGACTGGAGCCTGCAGAGAGTCGCTGGGCTCTGCCACCGGTGTCTGGAGCTCCTGGGGGAGTCTTTGGGACACCACTGGGAGATCCGCTCGGTGATCGATCCGACCTTGTACCCTGAGATGTGAACTGCAAAGAAGCAGGTTTCACCCGTTCCCTGTAATGGGGAGCAGACCTCAGGGCCCTTCTCCCCTCCCCTCGTTCTCCTCATTTACATCCCTCCTTTTTTTTTCCCCCCTTAATGTAATGAAGATCTGAAATTTCTCTGTAGGGGAGAAAGGCCACCACGGAGAGCATTCTAAGATACTGCCATTTCCCACTGTGAGAGACCCCACAAGCAGCCCCAAGGGAAGGGGAGAGGCACAAGAGGTACCCAGGTAGCAAAGGGTTACCTGGGTCTCAACAGCTGCTCCAAGAAGAACGCAACTGTCTGACAGAAATGGAAAAAGAAACGGCCACAGAAGACCAGTGTGGAAACATGTGCCGCTTCAGGCTGGCCTCCCCCAGGAGGGGCTGGAGGACCTCCCGATGGGGGGAGCAGGCTGCCCTCCGCTCGCAGGAGGCTCCCTGCCCTGGGGGAATCTCAGGTGAAAAGGGCCTCCTGTGAAATCTCCGTCGCTCTGAAGGTCAAGACTGTGTTTTGTGGGCCAAAGACATTTATAGAGCTGCAAAAGGGATCATTTTTACTAATGCCACGAAATTAGACTCTGAGTCGGTAACAGTGGCCTACGGCAGGTACCGGAGTAATTTTTCTCGAATGCAAAACCTGGCTTTTAGGGAAGTTGGAGGAGGCCCCTTTTTCTGTGCTCTTTAAGTGCTCCAACAGGAGCTGTGACTTTGTAAATGTGTCCCTTTAAAAAAGTCACCTGAGAGGGCTGAATGGAGCAGGTGCCACACACCTAATGGGACCAGAGAACGTAGGAGAGCTACGCAATGAGGAATTCTGAGAAAGCTGGTCTTAGAACCATCCATCTATTCAATCGTGGCTGTACGTGTGCTAGGCACTGTGGGATGGACGCAAGGGCAGGCGCCTGACCTCCAGAAGTCCATGATGTGACAGGGAGAGGGACACGTGGGCAGGCCTTTCCCGAGTGCTTACCACCTGTTAGGCTGGCCCTCCGTGATTCTGCATGGATTAACTCCTTTGGACATCAAGAACCTCAAGAACCCTGAATACTCTTATCCCCATGACACAAGAGGAAACCGAGGCCAGAGAGCACACATGGCTTGTCCAACGTCACACTGCTACATATTGTACTGCCTCGGTGCTGCTGCGGGTGGGGACGTCCAGTGCTATGGACTGGTCCAGTCCTGAGCTAACCCCCCACCCGAGGGCCCCCTCTGGTGCCCAGGATGACGGGGGAAACCACCTCCTCCGGGCAGCTGCCTAGTCCTGTCACCTCTTCAGCTGCTGCTGTGGCTGCCAATTGGAACTTGAGACCCTTGCCAGGCTCCAGCCTCCTCCAGCATCCCAGAAGGAACACCCCTATTCCCTTCCCCAAATCTGCCACCTTGACCCCTTCCCATGTCCCAGCAGCAGCGCTCTGTCAGCTGGAGGCACAGCCTTCCTCTCCTGGGTTCTGGCTCGCTCGCTCCCTCTCCCTCTTCCATGCCCTCTAGTGCCCCAGCAGGCTGGCGTCTTCCTGGATCTCAAGAAGTCACGCCCTTCTGCCCCTTCTCTCTCCACCACCAGAGTTCTTGAAGTGGTAAAAGGGCAGGTTAAGCCTCATGCTTCATTTCCACCCTTTTCTGTCTATTGAAGGCTTTTCAGGGCCCTTCTGGCTAATTCCCATCGTGTACGCTGGACTCAGGCACCTTCCTGTTGGCTCTTCCTTGGCGTGTGCCCTGAGCTTCAGGCCAGGGTTTCCACCTGCTTAGGAGCTGGCACTCACCTTGCACCAGCCAAGCTCATGACTTCACTCTCCCCATGAACCGGGTTCCCTCTCTACTGCCAGCGTGGTCTTTGCTGGTAAAAGCTCTACTCCAAATCCCAGGCCAAGCCTTCATCAGCCTTCCAGCTCCTGGTGCCGAGGCCATGAGTAGCTGTTAGCTTCTTTCTTCTCCTTACCCATCGCGTCCAGGAACCCTGCACCCTGTGGACCCTCTTTTGGAAATATCTAAGGGCCCTACCCCCATCTCTCACCCTGTGCCCACGGTCCTGAATCAGACTGCCACGACTTCTTGCTTGATCCATCAGCCAATCCTCCCTGCCAATGGCTCCTCAATCTAGTGTGCTTTCTGCACTGACCCAAACTCGTCCCCCAGCTGCCCTTGTCACCCGCTTTTTAACCCTTCAATGGTTTTCCTGTCTCCCACAGAATGAAATCAAGCACTCAGCCCGGCTTACAAGGCCCTTCGTGATCTGATCAGCTTTCTATTCCCTGACCTCGCTGTTCTCTGACTGTACCACGCACATGATGTCAGTTGTGCATGGACGGTCCCTTCTCCAGGCCGCTCTGCCTGGAGGAGTTTCCACTTGTCTTGAAGATCAGCCGAGCTTCTTGTCCTCCTGTGAACTTCCAGGCTGCCCCGGAGGGGCCTCTCGCTCAGACCCTGTGCCCCAGGCCCCCTCTGTTTCTGCAGTGTGCACCCCATGAGGACAGTGTCCCTCTCTGTGCCTCTGCAGTTTAGTTCAAGGTCTAGAACACAAGCACCTTTCAGTGTTTCCTGATAGACTTGTTACACAAAGCAATGCAGCTCCCATTGATAACGCAGGAATAAATCTCAGACCCAAGTGACTGCAAATCCCAAGTGAGAGGAGTCTGGAATCAAAATTCAAGAGCCTTTAAAAAAAATTTCGAATGCCCTTTGATGCCAATGCGATTTGATTGGCCATCAGGCGTTTTTAAAATGACGTGTTTGGGGTTCGGAGAGGTCACAGAGATAGTACTGACCAGTTGCTGGGGTGCAGCCGGGAGATGGAAAGGCACAAGCAGGAAGATGAGGATGCCACCCCGGGCAGCATGTCGCTTGCAGACAATAGGCTGGCAAGTCCAAAAAGCCCCCTGAGAGCCGCTGGCCTTCCTGTTACACCCCGCCCGTTCAGAGAACCAAAAGACCAGCAGAAAACCTCCTTTCAGGATGTGGCCAGCCAGTGATTTGTAACTTAATAGGCAAGAATTATCTGTCACCCAAGTCAGGAACCAGCACATTTTTCTTGCTCAATACAGCGGCCCAAATTGCTGTCCTTGGGTTAGCAAGCTGCACTGAAAGGTGCTACGCTAGATGCTAGGAGGCAAAGTAAGTGGTTCTTTGAACTTGATTACTTGTTTGAAATAATTTACTCAATAGAGAAATTGTGAGCAATTGCGCTTTTTTGTAAATCACCTACATTTTTAAAAATGCATCTGGGGAGTGCGTGTTAAATAGATAAGTTTGTGGCTGAGTGCTCCGGGAAAGTGAAAAATTGCTCCTGGTGTAGAGTTTGGGGAAATGGAGTTATTTTTACCCATTGGGTGTTCTCAAGGCAGGACCACGCCCCCCTATCTAAGGCCGTGGGACTGTCTTGCCTGGACTGACAGCAGGCGCCCTTCCTCCCTCCAGGACGCCCAGGACGATGAGCAGGAGCGTCAGACAGGTTTCACGGGCGCCTGCCCTTCCTGAGGAAGCTGACCTTCACCTTGTACCAGGTGGCTGCATCCAAGTCTGAGATGCGATGCTACTCTGTGATCGTTCTGCATCACCTGCCTTCGGCTTCCGTCCTCTCCAGGGTCCTCCCTCTAGTGGACCGGGCTCTCAGTCCCAAGGCAGCTTCGGATGGCAGCGATCTATTACACAGAGGTGGGTGCCAAGGGAGGCTCCTCACAGACCCAGCTCCTGCCAACAGGTGAGGCACTGCACCCACCACCATCCCAACCACTGTGAGCACCCTGAAGTGATTTCAAAGCGACACATCTAGTGCTAGAAACAAGTTAGTGAGGTGGTGGGGGGGCCAGAGAATGGGACCCCGATCATCTTCCCCTCTGATGCTCATATTCTCCCAAGAGCACATTAGCTTTCAAGAGCCAGATGAAGTGATTAATAGCTGCTCCCATGGCACCTTGCACATAGTAGGTGCACAGCAAACATTTGTAGATTTCTCCCAGTGGGCTCTGGCAATGCATGTTTCTTTATTTTAATTTAATTTAATTCTTTGGCATCTGGGATGTTATTTACCACCAGCTCTTTCTCTCTGGTGCACTTTCTGACTCAGATGCAACGTCTGTAAACTTGCAGATGCTTGTCCATGAAAGGAACTAGAGCAGAAGTCAAGCAGCAGTCACTAGGTTGCCTCTCCCATCACAGCATTTATGAGTCTGAATAAAGTATCGCTGCCCTGCCCCTAAGAGTCCTGGAGAGGGAGGGAGGCAGGTCAGCGTCCTGGACCTGGGTCCCCTCCTCAGAGTCACTGAAAATGCTGCCGTGGAAAGCAGCAGCCAGCCTTGGCTTTGCCCAGTGGGGCTCCTTAAGCTCTGAGATCCTAGCATTGTATGAACGAGGCGGACAGACGTGTGTTAAACAACAAGAACAACAATAACCATTATAAAGGATAATCCACAGCAAGGAATACGCTTTTAAACATCGGTGCTATATTTCGTATATGAGAAGACCCACTAATTACAAATGAAACAGATCTATTTTGAGTCACTGCTTAGAGCTGAGTTCAATACAACTTAACTCCCCTGAAAGCACCCCTATACGTTTGACTTTCAGTTTCTACCATCGAGCACTTGAAGGGTTAGGTCGGGGTAATCCACGATTCCATCTCCCTTCACGGCCTGCGTCCCATCAGGGTCTCTGGACAGGATGTTTGGGAGGCAAGCCAGGCCTTGTCACAGGTTGCAGAGGGAGGGACACCGGGCCTAGAGTGACACGTCTGAGGTCATTTCCTGGGGTCCGCCTCTCCTGCCTCCACATTGATCGACATTTGCTCTACACCAGGAAAGGACAATGGCCTTTAACAGGCACGTGGCCTCGTCCTAACCCGCTCATTACAGCTGGAACTCCTACTGAATCGGAGGTGCTTCTCAGGGTGAAACCCACCTGTTGTTGCCCCGGGCCTGTGAAGCTCCAGCCACCACATGCAGGGCACGGCTCTGGATGACACACCAGAGCACAAGGCACTCTATGGAGAGGGGTTCCAGACCACTGCGGCGTCTGAACTGGCCCCACCGTGGACGGTTCAGGGGCAGCAGCAGCTTCTACATCAGTGCTCCCACCTACAGGGCAGACTGTCCGTTCTGCTCAGACTGACCAGCAAAAATAGGTTTTCCCGCTCCAAGAATTACAGGGTCAAACTGGATGTAAAGACCATTTCGACCAAGTCTCCAAATGTATAGACAAGACACCAGCAGGGCATTGGGTTCAAGGCAGAATTGAAGATGAGCTCCCGACTCCTGAGCGCCTTTTCCACACGAAACAGCCTTCTCCATCCACAGCGCTGCCACTGGCCGCCAGTGTCCGTGACAAGTGGCCACCCCGGCTACTCCCAGGGGACTGCAGGTCCTGCTCCACTTCCTCCGCGTCCAAAGAGCAGCATCGCCAGCCAACCCGAGGGGTCCCCGCTGGGCACGACGCTGTTCACCTGGCTGAGAACCTGCACTTTCAGAAGTTCGTGAAACTGACGCACTTTAGGAAAAGTCTGCAGGACAATACGCGCTCACTCAAACCCTGGGCCTGGGAGAGCTGCTCCTGACGCTTCAGAATGTAGCTGCACTAAAAGGATGGGAACCTGGGCTGACCTTTTCCTCTTGCCAAAAGAAACAAAGCCGTTTTTGAGTATTTGCAGCATAAAAAGACAGTCTCTTAAAATCGCTACCCCGCCACTCGCCTGTGAGGGGGGGGGCAGGCTGGGAGAGCGTCTTACTCTGCCTGACACGCATCAAACTGATTTAGCAACAAATGCCAGGAGAAATGAGAAAGGGAGTAAGAGCTCCAAGAAATTACAAAAGGTTGCCCAGCCTCAGCAGTGTCCCATGGGTCCCACTTCTGTACTTACAGTGGCTTCTGGGTTTCTAGTTCCTGTTCATCTCCAGCCTCTGCTGATGACCGCGCGGCCCTGGCGCTCGGGAAGCCTGTGAGCTCACACCAGTGCTGGCCCGGGCACTCACGCGTGCTGGGGGACGTCCGTGTGTGTCTGTGCACGCGTCGGGTTTCATCAGACCACTTGCAATGACTTTGCCTCTCTCCTTCCCTTTTTAGGCCACTGTCATGGTCAAATATTTGTCACAGTTTGGATTCTGTCCCTGGACCACAAAAAGACATGCTGGCATCAGTAGGGAAAAGCCATTTTCTCCACCAAATAGAATTGGGATTGAAAAGAAGGACGGCGGTGTCCTGCGCGACCTCCTGCAGTTGCGTGTCCTGTTCTCCTACGGCTCTGCCATGGCCGTGAGGTGTGACGGCCCCCCAGGAGGGGCTGTGACATTTAGCTTCATTCCCCACAAGTCATCACTGGCTAGTAATTAAAGTGAGAGGAAGGCTGGCCGAGGCCAGAGCAACTGTCCTTATTCCACATGAGGACACTGAGACTTCACGCTGCTGGAGCCTGGCCCCTCCCGGGCTCCGTACGACAGCAGACGACAATGAAATTCCCAACGTAGCTTCGGCCTCTGGTCGTTTTGCAGCTACGCTCTCTGTTTGAGTGGGCTTTCTTTCTAGTGAAGTTTTAAATCATTTAGTTTCAGATTTTCCTGTTCCCTAGGAAGCCCCCACAGGAGTGTGAACTGTGGCTGAATTGCCAAACGGCTCACTTCAGAGAGGTCCTTGCTGAGGGGCAGAGCCCCTAAAGTGTGTCCATGCATCTTGGGGGTGAGTGCACGCCCCGCCAAGCCCTGCTCCCCTCGTCCCCTTCCCCCTGCCGGCCTCGGGGGCTCCTCACTTCCTTTCCACCTTGTCCTGACACCTTTGCGGTCCTTTCCTGGAAACCTGTTTTTCCATCTTCCCGTCATATCCTCCTCTCTCTTCTGCTGCTTCCCCGTGGAAGGCTGGATGGGACAGTGAGCTAGACAGGACTCAGAGGTCAGCCGTCCACCTGCTACTTCACAACGGTCATGAGCCCTCCTTTGCTGAGGCAGCCGGAGGAGCTCCTCCTTCCTGGCTGGCTCGCCATCTCCCTGCTCTTCAAGCACCCTGCTTGCTCCTCTGTGCACAGGGACATAGCTCTGAGCAAACTAAACCACTGCTCGCAGGGCGCTGGAAGGCTAACGTCAGTCCCAGGCCTGGCGCAGACAGTCTCAAGATGAGCAGCGGCGGAAGAGCCGTTCACCCCCACAGACCCTCGTGGGGCCTAGAGTTCCCTGCTTGGCTGTGGAGTGGCCCCCAGGTTAACATTCTTTAGGTGACTGCTAAAGCCTTTGCTGCTCTGTGAGTGGCCAGAGTGGAGGACGGGGTGGGCTCTATGGTCCCCCTGGGCCCCCGACTGAGGCCTGCATGCCCCCTGCCTGGCAAGGTCTGCCTCTGAGCTGCCGCACCCCCGAGAGGCAGTGCCCACTCTCTCCTGGTCCTTCCCCCTCCCTTGTGCAGACCCTCTGTGCGCCCCCATCCCGCCCTGTCCCCTTGGTCTCCAGCTGCCTTTGGGGCCAGGCGTGTGTCACGGGCAAGCCACGCCGTGGGGTGGTGCTAAGTGGAAACTCCTCACCACCTGCCCGTCCCTCCAGGGCTTGGGGCTGTGAGACCCAGGGAAGGAACAGAGGAGGAGGCAGAGAGGCAAAGCTGGCAAGGGTCTCCAGGTGGCGGCCACCTCCCGAGACAGGCCTTACACTGGCCAGCCCATCACTGGGCCTTCTGGAGGGGCAGTGCAGAGGTAGGCTGCACCCCATTTGGCCTGAGCCCCAGCCCCCCAAGATCTGGCCTATTAGTCCCAAACCAGCTGCAGAGTCTGGGAAAGTGTGGGCCACTGTGGTTCCCAAATCCCCAGGCTGTTAGAGGATTCGTTGGTCATCACTCTAAGGCCCACCACACACTTCTTCCTCACCCCGTGGCCCAGGCCCCTGTGCTGGTACCCCCACGCACCAGGCTCTCCTGTCTCTGGCCTGGGGTCCAAACCTGGCCCCTTGGGTCAGGGAGACAACAGAGAAAGCCCCTGGCCCAAGCCCAGACACTGGCGGAAGCCACGTGGTGCCGAATCCCTCCCCGCAGTCTGGGGTGGTCCCAACTAAAATAGCTCCTGGAACAAAAGGTCAAGGGGAAGGCCTGTATCAGTGTGTCTTGCCAAGGGGTCCCCAAGACCCAGGAGCCAGGAAGAGATGGAATCTCTTCAGGAAGTTCCCATTCAGACAAAAGCGGCTCAGAGAAGAAGCTGAAGCTGAAGAAGCTGCTAGAGAACGCCAGCACGCTGTCACCAGAACGCGCTGGGGGAGCTTGTTCAGGGGCAGTGGGGGGGTTGAGCCCCAGAGCAAGTGACGAGGCAGGAGTCATTCCTCTTCCTCACGGACAAACTCCTGTCGGCAGGAGGAACTGGCACGAAACCCAGGCTCCCAGAGTCACCGTGGAGCCACGTGCTCCTGGGTGGAAGAGCTGGGACCACATGTCACGGGAGCTAAAGTTGGGCCACGGGAGAAACGCCATGTGGGAGTCAGACCCTAGCCCTCCGTCTGCCATGCCCAGGAGCACCCCCTCCCTTCCCGCTGGTCTGTCCACAGGACCGCGGGAGCCCACAGGGTCGTCCTTGCTCGTCCAGGCATCTGTCAGTCCGTACTGTGGCCTCGCATTCTGCCTGTCTAATCATGCATCCGTCTAACCATCTGTGCATCTACCTACCACCTTCCTTCCGTCTTTCCAGGCTCCACTTCCTCCATCCTCCCTTTCCTCCTTCCATCAATCTATCATCTCTTGTCCAACTTCCCTTCCTTCTTTCTTGCCATCCACCCATCCCCCTCGCCCCCCATCTATCCATCCATCAGCGCCCTCCTGCCCGTCCACCACCCGGCCTGCCCGTCTACCTGCTCATCCACAGGAGTCTGTACGCAGATAACCGAACGCACACACTGTACTCTCTCATTCCCAGGGCTGCTTCCCATCTATTCCAATGTTTTTCCCGCACAGCCACCCCACAGTCTAGTCAGGCCCGGGCTTCGCATCCCATTTGGCAGGTGAGGAACCTGAAGCTTGGAACTAAAGCCACTTGCTTAGTGTCAAACAGTGAGACCCAGAAGCTGGCGCCCTTCCAGCACGCCGAGCGCTTGTCCCGTCTGCTTTGGCTAAGACCCTTGAGAGCTCGTGGTGGGGTCTGAGCCACGAGGGTCAACCACGAGCAACCCGCCCTCACGGAAGTGACAACGAAAGGAGGGAGCCTGGCACCCACTGGAACACCAAAGCAGCGTCCTTCTGTGCTCTCTGTGGACACAGGTTTTGGGAAAATGAACCCACGTCTTGTCCTCAGTTTCCCCGGGTGTCAAACCAGGGAACGAGCTAGCCGGCGCCGAGGTGTGGTCTAACTAGCAGGGTGGCCCACAGCAGCACCCCCAACACACACAGAACCCCGTCACCCAGTCCCGGGCCAGGCTGCTGTGTGACACGTATGCCACCTTCCTGGTGGGGGCCCTTAACTTGTCCATCATCCTCTGGCAACTGGGCCTCTGGGGAGAGCCAGCAAGCCGGGCGCAGCGTCTCCCCCAGACTGCCGAGCTCAGCACTCAGGCTTTCTGGGAACCGCTGCGCAGAACTCCGGGTTCATGGAGCTGCGATTTCCTTTCACTGTGGGGGCTGGGGGAGGCCATCAGTTATTGTTAATAACCAGGCAGACGACAGGCAGCTTTGCCCTCGGCTTTCTTAATAGCAGAGAGTGGTCTCCCTCGCCCGCGCCCTCTCTTTTTAGAATAGCAATTCCACTGACTCCATTACTGAAATGGCTCTTGCCTTCCATGCCGTGTCCAAGTTGCTATGTCATTGTTTTATTGCTTCTCTGAAAAGCTCCTAGTAATTAAGGTAAAAGCCAGATACAAATGGGGTTGGGGCTGCAGAGCGAGGCACAGGTCCTTCACAGACTGCCTCTGTGGGCTCCTTTGGGGGCCCTGCAGCTGCCACCTCCTCTCTGGCCAGGGCTTCCAGCCTCCCTCGAGAATTCAAGGCCTGTGCCCTCACCCCAAGAACTGGGGGTGTCTGCCAGGCAGAGTGGGGCTGGAGGGAGAGACCAGACGGGCCCCGAAGTGCTCTCAGCTCTGGCCTCTGACAGTGGTCAGACTGTGACATTGGGAGCAGACAGGGTCTCCCCCAGCTTTGGATCTTGCGGGCATGTTGTACTCTGTATCTTGGGGCTCACAGAAGTGTCAAAGGCAACCCCAACCCTCAAGGGACTGGGCCTCCGACTGAGGAAATGGAACACACGTCTAGGAACAGCAAGCCACAGTGTGAGCTGGAGGGCAGCCAGTGTCCCGGGGCCAGTCAGGGGCTTGAGGTGCACCATGGACGACCACTCTGCTTGGGGAAAGGGGAGGGAAGGTCAGGAGGGGTTTCTGAAGTCAGGAGACATTCGGACAAGGCCTCGAGGACCAAGTCAAAGGAGAAACAGAAACATGAGCAATGGATGCCCAACGGTTTTCAGGGGGCAAGGGAGGAAAGACCCCTGTTCAGGCAGAAGAGGAGAGCGAGGCCAGCAGGAACTGGAGGCGGTGCCCAAGCTCAGGCTCGGGCAGAAGGGCTTCCCAAGTCCCGGCTAAGAAGAGTGACATCTGAGTGTGTGAGACAGTGGGTGAGGGACGGGCAGGGGTCCTGAGGCCTGGCCCTCTCCGAAGCTGCTCCGGCCCTGCCCCAAACACGGCTGCTGACCCACTTGCAGAGGACACAGCCTGCAGAGGACACAGCCTGCAGCATCCTGGCCGTCGTGCTCATCCTGTCTGGCACGAGGATGGTGGACTGGGCCCCTCCACACCTGCCCTGCCGGGGAAGTGTGTGCTCCCGGTCCCTCTAGCTCTGGGCACTCAAGCTCTCCTGTGTCTGGCCAGGCATCACCCAGAGGTATTTCTGCTGCCTTGTGGGCCCTCGTTTCTCCCTGTCCCCAAAATGAAAAAAAGAGAAAAGATGCACCTGCCAGGGTAGCACCCTGCCAATTCCACAGGTGTAAAAAGTGGGAGGCTCCACCACGGGTGCCCGTGAGCAGCTCTGAGCAGCTTTGTCTGTCAGCTTGAGAAATACTTATCGGGCCTCGTAAACTTCCTCCAGCGAAATTCCCTGGGACCACCCTGGCTAAGCCCAGGTGCACTTTTGCTCCCCCCACCCCAACAAAGAAGGTGATGGCCGGGCCTGCCTGGGAGACATTGGGAGGTGTGGGTCCCAGATGAGAAATGCTGGGGGTACACAAGATGGCATCAACCTGCTGCCCCAGGCCTGGGGCTCCGAGCCCAGATTTTGGGCAGCAGTGGCAAAAAGCTCCTTGACGGGTGCACCCCAGGGCCTCACCCCAAACTTCTCTCTGGTAAGAGATTGTAGCAACCTTGCTGGGGGGGCTCATTTCTCCCCACTCCAAGAAGTATGCCAAGAGCTTCCAGAGGCCCTCTCAGTGGCCCAGTGAAGAAGATGTAAGGATTATCTCAGTAATAAATCAGCAGCCAAGCAGCAGGCAGCTGGGGAAGGGGGTTGGGGGTGGGATTGCAGCACCTGCCCCCACGGCTTTAGCTTTGTCCAGAATAGGTGACTGGAGATAAAAAAAAAAGTGCCTTTTTCAGGAAAGCAAAGGGAGGGGCCACCTGAAAATCGAATCTTTTGGGAAAAGGTAGTTTTATTTTTTTCTTCCTTTCTCCCCCAACTAACAATTAGTCTTGAAATAATAGCCCCAGTTTTCCTCTTGCCTTTGATGGACCCACTGAGCTGTGTGGGTTCCGAGGGTCTGAGACAACTGTGCAGGGAGGCCCCTCCAGTCCTGGGTGGGACCTGGGGGCCCGGCCACAGCTGGGACCACTGGCTTGTCTGGGCACATAAGAGGTTTAGTCTCAGTACCAGGCTCAGACATGTACCTGGCGGGCGCACTGACTTTGGCTTATCGGCCCACTAGATAACTGCGGGACGCAAACCGGATCCGCCTGCCAGATGCAGTGCAGTTGCACAAACTGGATCACGGCAGTTTCCTGACGAAAACCTCAACATTGTCAACCTCATCTCGTTCAAAGGGTGAGTGGGGAACCAACTTCCGACAGCTGGCTGGGCCCCACCAGGGGCTGCGTGGCCTGTGCAGGACACATGCTGGCCGTGTCTGCAGGAACGGCCTCTTTGATGGGACCACACCCTGACAAGGTCCGGAACCCAAGGGGACAGGGAGAGGGCTGTGTCTGTACATGTCCTGGAACTTTCTGTCTGCTCCCTCCGTGCAGACTCATCCCTGGTGGAATGCCTTTCCCTCTGGGCCCCACATTAGGGGCAGGCGCAGACCAGACCTGAGTGACCTCGTGGGCTGGGTCAGTGAGCTCCAGAGCAAGGACTTCCTCCAGGATGCTTTGGGAAGTGGGGAGAAGGCCCAAGTGAACTGCTTTATTTGGCAAAGGCCAAATGGTGCCGCGGCCGGCAATGCCCTGGGTCCTCCCACCTCCCCTCGCACCCTTCCCCATGCCAGGGAGCCTGCAGGCAGCCACTGTTTCCCTGAATGTGTCCGGCTCCTCCTCACCTCTCTATCTGGGACCCCCCACGCAGCCACCTCTGCCTATCCTTCAGGTGTCGGCATAAAGAGTGTCCCAGCCACAGTCTGAAGTGTCTCTGCCACTCTGTCAGTAAGACTATTTGCTGAAAGGGTGGAAAACAGATGGAGCTGAGGGCTGGCATACATTGGGTGTGGACTGGCTGCCCTCAGCCTGTCCAACTGGACACGTCTAGAGGAGCTATATGCCAGTATCTGCATGATAAAGCGTGGGCAAGAGTCTGAGAATGTGGGCGCACAACAGCATCCTGGTTGGTGGGTGCCAACCAGGGCCTAGGACGTGGTGACTTTCCTGGCCTCAGCCCTATCCCCCTAGCGCAGTGACTGCCTGCCCGGCCCAATGTGCCAGGTGCTCACCTGACAGAGTGACCCTGGGCCTGGTCCACCAGGGCTCATGAGTTTGTAGGATGTCCTCAGTAAAATGGCAGACCTTGTGCTAACTTCTCTACCTGATGGAGCAGGTACGACTTTTATTCTCACCTATTGTGAGGGGGCAAACAGCTCAGAGTGGCCTTGTGCCCCAGGTCTCACAGCTAGAAGTGGTGGGTTTGGAACCTGGATCCGACCCTCCCTGTCCCCAGACCTTTGGCCCACCAGACGTCCCCTGAATGGACCACCTCCCCCCAGCTTTCAAGGGTCATTTGCCAGCCTGCCTTCCTCTGAGTCTGCACCTGCCTGGTCCTGACCTGCCTGTCCCCTTCTGCAGAAATGCCCCGGCCTCCTGCACCACAGCAGAAGGCTGGGATATACAGAAGTGGGGGCATCATCACACTTGCTTTGCTTTTCCTCATGTGGCTCCCCCTGGTTTTCATGTCCCTGTTGAAGGCGGGCAGCATAACCGACCAGCCCGTAAATGTGTCTGTCAAGTTCACCATCGACAGTTATGAGGTGGCTGGGGTGGAGGAGGGAGGGAGATGCCACCACCCGCCTCCCAACCTGAATGAAACCGCTGCTGCCCACGCGGTGGTCCTGTGTGTGCATCCGGGGCTCAGGCCAGCCTCTGAGCCTCTGTTCTTGCTGTTGCTTCCCCTGGACACACCCTGCCCATCTCCTTGCCCTGTCAGTTTCAAAAGAGAACTGATCTGAGTCTCGTCTCCAAGTCTGGCCTCTGGGCAGCTCAGCTCGTTCCGGCTGTGTGTCCCCCCAGAGAGAACGGAAGCTCCTTGAGTGCCAGGTGGAGGTGCCTTGCCCCTGCTTCCATCACCAGCAGAGGCCAGCTCCTGCAGCAGACCCCACCATCCTCCTTTCCCTCAGACTGTTTTCTGAGCTCCCGCAGCAGAACCGGGTCCCCTTCTCGGACACAGATTACGACGGGCTGACCCAGCAACACGCCCTCCATTCTGTGAGCGTCTCCCAAACTGAGAAGCCACCAGGCCTCCAGTCCCCATTTGTGCCTTTCTTTCTCCTAGATCCCTACCAGACAGTAAAACCTCATAAAGCTACACTTGTTCAAATGGGATGCTCCTGGCACCGGAAAGGGAGGTGAAATCAATGCACCAAGAGCATGAAGATGAACCCAAACGACGAAAGAGGCCGCGTCATGTCCTGAAACGGTTCCCTTCTGCTCATGTTGCCCGCAGCTTGACACTCAGTTCCTGGCGATTCACAGGCCTGAGGACGTCGCTCTCGCCACCTCACAAGTCCCACCAGTCTGCTTTGGGGCCTCGCCCCAGGGCTAGCCGACACCCCCGCCATCTGCATCACCACCTCTGGACCATTCATTCAGAGGTCACCTGGCACCGTCCACATCCACAGCCCACAGCGCCAACTCCCCCATCGTTGGCGGGGTCCTCCGGTAAACATTAGGAAGTCCTGAGCTGTATTCAGAAATAACTGTAATGACTGACCTTGAATGAGGAGCACGCAGGGATCAGGTACGTCCTTCCTGCCTTCCTTTCTTTCTCCTTCTTGCTCTGTTCTCTTCCTTTCTCTCTCTTTAAAAAAAAATAATAATTCTGTTTTAAATTTATCCATTGTTTGCCAATTTTTCACTATGGTTAACTTTTTTAGGATTCATTTGTTTTTGCTTTTAATTTTATACAAGCAGAACTGAGAAACATAGAGAAGAGTATAAGTATGTGCTTACGTGTGTATATGTGTGTGCATACGAGTATATACTGGGGGTGCCAAAAAATGTATACACATTTTAGGAGATGTTATCTATGCTCAAGCAGTAGTTCGGCATAATCAGCAATGTCTGGACGCTGATGGGAACCACTTTGAGCACCTCCTGTAATTGCAGAAGTCACACGTGACTTGTATTCATCTTTTGTTATCATTATATATATTGAGTATTCCAATTGTAATAGTTCTTTCCTTTCTCAAAATGTGTATACATTTTTTGGCACCCTCTGTATATGCAAAATTTGACAAATTTTCACAAACCAAACGTACCTGTGTAACCAGCACCCAGATCAAGGAACAGAATGTCACCATCCCTCAGGAGCCCCTGATGGTCCCCAGTCGTGACCCCCCCCAATGGAAGCCTCTACCTGACGTCTAACAACATAGATCAAGTTTGTTTGAATTGTTTGTTTTTAAAATCAGTCACTGCGATTTGCTTTATTTTGTGAGACAGAATACCAGAATAAAATACCATTTGTTTTATTTTTAATGATATGATTAGAAAGAACATGTTTAAAAACGGACTTTCTGAGGGAGGAACAATATATTACTTGTCCCAAAAATATTTTGGCATTAATAGACTTTCTGTTTATTATCTTTTTGCTTTATGTTTTGTGTTATAGCTCAGATTTTGTGAGGAACAAATTTGGAACATTACATAGGGTATATGAAAGTGTAATGATGTTAGCTGAAGGTTGAACAACAATATGTATTTGTAATAACTTTAAAAAATATATATATTTTTTTAAACTAGGGAATATTGGGGAACAGTGTGTTTCTCCAGGGCCCATCAGTTCCAAGTCATTTTCCTTCAATCTAGTTGTGGAGGGCACAGCTCACTGGCCCATATGGGAATCGAACCGCCAACCCTGTTGTTCAGAGCTCGTGCTAACCAACTAAGCCATCCAGCCGCCCTTTGTAAAAACTTTTCTAATGAGGCAAATTTACACACAGTAAATTCACAGAGATGTATACAATTTGATGGGTTTTAAGTCATGCAAATACCCATGTACCACTCCAACCAAGACAGCTTTCTATTGTTCCAGAAAGTTCCCTCGTGGCCCTTCCAGTTTATGCCCACTAAAAATACTGTTCTAATTTTGATCACCATAGATCAGTCCTCCTGCTCATTAACTTCATATACATGTAATCACAGAATTTGTACTCGTTTGTACAACACACTGCTTTTGAGATTCATCTATATTATTGCATGTATCGGTTGTTTGTTCTTTTTCTTAGACTATTATCTCAGTGTATGAATATATGCAATTGATTTATTCCTTCTTCTATTAATAGACATTGGGGTTGTGCCCATTTTTATGGACATATTTTCTTTTTCTTGAGTCAACACCTAGAAGTAGAGTTGTTTCATGATGCGGTAGTTGAATGCCTAACTTTTGAAGAAACTCAGAAGCAGTGTGCAAAGTGGGTGTACCAGCTTGCACGCCCACCAGCAATGTACGAGTTCCAGGTATTCCAGTTCCTCACCAACAACAGACATTACCAGTCCTTTGAGTTTTGATCATTCTGATGGATGTGAGTGGTATCTCACTGTGCTTTTCTTTTGTTTCCCTGATGATTGATGATACTGAGTAACTTCATAGGTACTTTCTATCCATTTGTGCATCTTTTGCGAAGTGTCTATTCAAGTCTTGTTCTGTTTGTTATTGAATTGTAAGAATTCTTTAAATATTCCGGACATAAGTCCTTTGTCAGATATATGTATTACAAATACATTCTCCCAATCTGTGACTTGCCTTTTCATATTCTCAATGACTTTTGCTGAGCAGAAGTGTTTAATCTTGAAAAAGTCCAATTGTCAATATTCCTTTTTGTGGTTAGCACTTTTTGTGTCCTAAGAAAACTTTGCCTACCTCGAGTTCATGAAGATACTCCTGTCTGTATTCTGCTAGAAGCTTTTTAGTTCTGTGTAGGTCTATGATCTAGCTCTAATTTTTATGCATGACATGAAGTAGCGGTTAAGGCTCACTTTTTAGACACATTTTCCTAGGGAATTTATGGTGGAAAAAAAATGTTTCTTTCTCGCTGAAGGTGCCATTGCCTTGACACCTTTGTAAAAAAAAAAAAATCATTGGCTGAAAACACATAAATCTATCTCTGGATTCTTCATTGTAATCCACTGATCTATTTCTTTATGATTCCATCAATACTATACCATGCTGATTACTGTAGCTATTGATATATTTTGAAATCAGGGAAGTGTGAATGCTCAAACTTGGTTGTTTATTTTCAAGATTATTGTGGCTATTCTAGGTCCTTTGCATTTCCATTGAAATTCTAGAAATAACTTGTCAATTCTACAAAAAATGTTGTTGATATTTGGATTGAAATTGTGTTAAAACTATAAACAACCACAGTTCAATTTGGAGAGAACTCTCATTTTAACAATACTAAGTCTCGAAACCAGGCACATGGTTTAAATCGCCATTTAGACCTTTAATTACTCTTAGCATTGTTTTCTGCCTTTTTATATACAGGCCTTACACACCGTTAGTTAATTAATTATTAAGTATTTTATGTTTTTTGATGCTACTATCAATAAAATTGTTTTAAAATTTCATTTCCAATTATTTGCTGCTAGAAAATATTGAGTTTATATATTGAATTTGTATCTGATGGCCTTATTAAAAGTACTTACTAGTTCTAGTAGTTATTGTCATATATTCTTTAAAATGTTTCAAATAATAATGGCATCTGCTATAAGCATAGGGAGGCATGTTTTTTCTTTTCCAATCTCTATGACTTTTATTTTTCTTGCTTTGGTACACTAGCTAAGAGTTTCAGTACAGTGGTGAACAGAAATGGTGAGAGCAAACATTCTTGCTTTGTTCCCAGTCTTAGGAAAAAAGCCTTCAATGTTTCAGCAATAAATATGATTTAACTGGAACTCATATATGTCCCTTATTAGACTGAGAAAGTTCTCCTCTTGTCCAAGTTTGCTGACAGTTTTGGTCATGAACGGGCATTGAATTTTGTCTGATACTTTTTCTATATATTTTGAAATGATCCTATGGTTTTACCCATTTTTTCTGCTAATGTGGTGAATTATATTGGTTCATTTTAAAATGTTATATCTTTGCATTCCTTGGAAAAACTCTAAGATATATTTATATATCGCTGGCTTCAATTTGCTAACATTATGTTAGGAATTAT
The DNA here is from genome assembly GCF_004115265.2 of Rhinolophus ferrumequinum. Lineage (NCBI taxonomy): Eukaryota > Metazoa > Chordata > Mammalia > Chiroptera > Rhinolophidae > Rhinolophus > Rhinolophus ferrumequinum. The sequence continues at coordinate 3,558,121 of NC_046306.1, forward strand.
TGTGTCTGTTTCATGAGGAACACTGATCTGTAGTTTGCTTATAACGCCTTGGTTTCACGATTATGCTGACTTCCGAAGAAGATTTGAGAAATATTTTTATTTCATTAAATATTCAGTTTTCTGAACAAGTTTGTGTTAAGAGTTGTGTTATTTCTTCCCTGTGTGTTCGGTAATAGACACCAGTAAAGTACTCTGGGCCTGGAATTTCCTTGTGGGAAGAATTCAGTAACAATTCAATTTCATTAATAAATATTGGATCATTCAGAGTATCTAGTTCAAGTTGTATCAGTTTCGGTAACTTGTGTTTTTCAAGGAATTGGTCCACCTCATCTAAACAATTGAACTTACTGGCATAGAGTCTCTCAAAATATTCCCTTATTTTTTGATGTCTGCTGGATCTATAATGATATCCTTTCTTTAATTTCTGATACTGGTTAATTTGTGAGTCCCTCTCCCCTTTTTTTCTTGACAGTTCTGGTAGGGATTTTAAGAGATTTATTAAGGTATAACTGACATATAATAACCTGCACATATTTCAAGTATATAATTTGATGAATGCTGACATACATATACATCCACGAAATCATCACCACAATCAAGATAATGAATATTTCCATCATTCACAAAAGTTTACGCCTGCCTCACTGTAATTCCTCTCTCCCTCCACCTCTATTTCCGTGCAACCAGTGATTTGTTCTCTGTAACTACAGACTAGTTTGCATTTTCTAGAAGTTTATATAGATAAATATATAGTATATAAGATATTATTTGGTTTGACTCCTTTCATTCAGCATAACGAGTTTGAGATTCATTCATCCATACTATTGCATTTATCACAAGTTTGTTTTTTTATGGCTAAATAGTATTATGTTCTATAGAAATACCAAAATTTATTTTTTCATTCACTTGGTGCTAGATATTGGAGTTGTTTACAGTTTTTGCCCATAATCAATAAAACTAATATGAACATTCACATATAAGCCTTTGTATGGATACATGCCTTCATTTCTCTACCTAGAAGTAGAATGACTGGATTGTATGGTAGCTTTTTGTTTGACTTTTAAAAGAATTATCAAACTCTTTCCCAAAGTAATTGTACAATTTTATATTCTCATCAGCAATGTATGAGAATTACAGTTGTTCTATATCTTCTCCAATATTCTGTGGTCAGTTTTAAAAAAATTAGACATTCTAATGGCTAAAAAAAACCTATGATAGTTTTTAAATTATATTATAGTTTTAATTTTATATTAGGTTTTAATTTGCAGTTATTGACAAATGATGTTGAATATCCTTTCATGTGTTTATTTGCCATCTGTATATCTCTTCAGTGAAGTGTCTGTTCAAATCTTTAGGCCATTTTTGAATTGGTTGTTTGTCTTCTTACTGAAGAGTTGTAAGAGGTCTTTATATATTGTGGATAAAAGTCCTTTGTCAATTATGTGTTTTGAAAATATTTACTCCCAGGCTGTGGCTTGCCTTTGTCTTTTCTTAATCGTGTCTTTCGAAAAACAAAGCTTTTTAATTTTGATGAAGTCCATTCAGCGTAATTCTCTTGCAATCCATCCAAGTTGTTGCATGTATCAACAGTTGTTCCTTCTTAGGACTACTGAGTAGTATTTCATGGTATGGATGTACCACAGTTTATTTAACTATTCACCCAGCAAAGATCGTCTGGGTTTCCTTTCTATCTATTACAAATAAAGCTGCTAGGAATATTTGTGTACAGGTTTTTGCAAAATGTTAAGTTTCCATTTCGACGGATTAACGCCCAAGAGTGCAACTGCTGGGTCATGTTGCATGTTTAGTTTCATAAGAAACTGCTCGATTATTTTCCAGATTGGCTGTACCATTTTACATTTCCACTATCAATATACCAGTGAACTAATTGGATCATATGGTAAGAGTATCTTTAGTTTTGTAAGAAACTGCCAGATTGTTTCCAAAGTGGCTGCACCATTTTGCATTCCTACCAGCAGTGAATGAGAGTTCCTGTTGCTCCACGTCCTCACCAGCATTTGGCATTGTCAGTGTTCTGGATTTTGGCCATTCTAATAGGTGTGCAGTGGTATCTCGTTGTTTTCATTTGCATTTCCCTGAAGACTTATGATGGGGAACATCTTCTCATGCTTATCTGCCATCTGTGTATTTTTGGTGAGGTGTCTGTTTAGGTCTTTGGCCCATTTTTTAATCGGGTTATTTTATTGTTGAGTTTTAAGAGTCCCTTATATATTTTGGAGAACACTCCTTTATCAGATAGGCCTTTTGCATATATTTTCTGTGGCTTATCTTTTCATTCTCTTACAGTGTTTCTCATAGAGAAGGAAAATTTAATTTTAGTGAAGTACAGCTTCTCAGTTCTTCCTGTCCACGGATCCTGTCTTCAGTGAACTTCACACATGCTCTCACTTCCCCCCACTCCTCAGATGGGACAGGATGGCTACTGTGGGCAGCAGTTGGGTATTTATCTTTCCTGTACCTGCTGAAATGAACATATGCCTTTCTTGTATGGTATGAATTACATTCATTTTCTAACATTAAACCAGCCTAAGTTCCCAGGATAAACCCCACTTCATCATGAGTAATTACGTGTGTGTGTGTGTAAATAATTTCAACCTGAGAGTATTTTGTTGAGGAATTTTACATCTATGTTTATGAGGGTTACTGTTCTGTAGTTTTCTGTTCTTGTAACGTGTTTGTCTGGTTTTGGTCTCAGAGTAATGCTGGCTTCATAAAATGAGTTTGGAAGTGCACTCTCCTCTTATATTTTCTGGAAGAGCTTGCATGGAATTGTATTTCTTCCTTAAATGTTTGGTAGAATTCACCAACAAAGTCATTTGGGCCTGGGGTTGTCTTTGTGAGAAGTTTTTCAAGTTCAATGTCAATTTCTTTAATAGTTACATGGCAATTCCAGATTATGTATTTCATTTGAGTGAGTTTTTGCAGATTGTGTCTTTTAAGCAATTTGTCCATTTTATTTGAGTTGCTGAATTTATTGACAAAATGGTGTTAATAACTTAGTATCCTTTCCATACTTGTAGGCTCCTTAATGATGGCCTCTAATTCTATATTAGTAATTTACATCTTCCTTTTTTTTCCCCTGATCAATCTGACCATAAGTTTATAGATTTTGATATTCTCAACAAATAAGCTTTTGCTTTTATTATTTTCTACACTGTTTTTCAGTTTTCTTTTGTACTTTGGGTTTAACTTACCTTTCTGTTTTTAGTTTTTTAAGGTGGAAGTTTAGGTCATTTAAGTTTTTTCCTACTTTTCTAATATAAGCATTTAATGCCTGAAATTTCCCTCTAAGTGTTAGCTGCATCTTACAAATTTTAAGACATGTTTCAATTTTTACTGAGTTCAAATATTTTATCATTTCTATTGTGATTTCTTCTTTAGCCCATGGATTATTTAAAAGTATGCTCGTTAGTTTCAAATATTTGTGATTTTCTAGGTATTTTTATGCTGATTTCTAATTTAATTCCATTGTGGTCAGAGAATATTATTTGTATAATTTCAATCCTTTTAAATTTATTGAGAGTTGTTTTAGGGCCCACCACATGACCTCTCTTGACAAATGACTCATGTGCTCCTGAAAAGAACGTGCATTCTACTGTTGTCGGTAGTACTGTTCACGTCTTCTCATCCTTGCTAACTTTCTGTCAACCTGTTTTATCAACTCTTGAGAGAAGAGTGTTGGAAATAGAAATGAACTCTGGGTTTGTCTATTTCTCCTTTGAAATCTGTCAGTTTTTGCTTCATGTATTTTGAAGCTCTATTACTTGATGCATAAATATTTCAGTGATTAGGTCTTCCTGATGAGTCGTCCCTTTATAATTATGAAATGAAATGGTCCTCTTTATCCTTCTAATATTCCTGGATCTGAAATCCACTCTGTCTTGTTTAATACAGCAGCTCCAGCTTTCTTTTGCTTTAGTGTTAGTATTGTTATCTTTTTCCATCCTTTTACTTGTAAGTTTTGAAGTGGGTTTCTTATTAGACAGCATCAAGTTAGGTATTATTTTTATATCCAATCTTTTAACTGGTGCATCTAGACTATTTGCATTTTATGTGATAATTGATATGGTTGAGTTTAGTAAATTACCTTGTTGCATGTTTTATATGTCCCGTTTATTTTTCATTTCCTTTTTTCTTGTGTGTGTGTGTGTGTGTGTGTGTGTGTGTGTGTGTGTGTGTGTGTGTCTGTGTCTGTGTCTGGAGAGTTTCAGGGCCACGGCACAGGCAGGGAGTGGGAATGCAAACAGTCCAGTGGTCTCCATGAATTGAACAGAATTTGGGATTCAGGGAGGCCAAGGTGGTGAGAATTTGCAAGTCAAAGTAGGGGAGAAGAGAAAGCTGAACACAGAGAAAACATTAAACATCTGCAGAGGGTTCCCCTTGAGTCTGTAGCTAAGTGTTGATCATTGCATATGTGTGAAAAAACTATCAAAATGGTAGGGAAAAAAACCACTGGAAAAAAACAGAAAAATAATTCCTGGAGCTCAAAGTAGGCCAAGAATCATCTGTATTCCCATGATTCCTAGTGGAAAGACCTCATAATGTGTGGGGCACAGAGCAAGGCTTCAGGGATCATTGTCATATCTGTTACTTGCTCTTTATTTCATTGGTTTCTGCTTTCATCTTTATTATTTCCTTTATTCTCTTACTTGGGCTTAATTTGCTCTTTCTTTTTATAGCTTCTTAAATGGCAATTTATATTATTGATGTTTAAACCTTCCTCTCTTTTCCAATACAAATTAAAATCTATGAATATCCCTCTAAGCACTGCTTCAACTGCATCTGACAAATTTTATGTTAAATTTTCATTCACTTTGAAGTATTTTAAAATTTTCTTTGTGATTTCATCTTTGATCCATGTGTTATTTAAACATGTGTTGATAATGTTGTTGGAATCTTTTATGTTCTTTTGTCTAGTTTTACTACCAATTTCAGAGAGGAAGTATTAAAATCTGTCTGTGATTGTGGATTGTGGATTTTTCTATTCCTTTGGTTCTATCAAGTTTTTACTTCCTGCACTTGAAACTCTGATATTAGATGCATATACATTTATGGTTGTTACATTTTCCTGATTGACTGTAAAATGTTTTCATCATTATTATGAAGTGTTTTATCATTATGAAATGTTCCTTCTATCTCTGGTAATATTTATTTTCTTGTAGTCTACAGTGTGTGATATTAGTGTAACCATACCAACCTAATTGTGCTTACTGTTTGCATAAGTATATTTTTTATACCCTGTTACTTTTAACTTGTGTCTTTATGTTTTAACTGTTTCTTGTAGATTACATGTAGTTGGATCCTGCATAAATCTAACTGAACAATATTTGCCTTTCAATTAGTGTTCAGTCCATTTGTATTTTAATATAGTGATGGATAAGTTCAAGTTCACCATTTGCTACTTGTTTTTAATGTCTTTTTATTTTTTCTTCTCTTTTTTGCCTTCCCTTCAGATAACAGGAACATTTTAGTATTTTTAATATTCCATTTTAATTCCTTGCTATCTCTTCAAATATGCATCCTTACACTTTATTTTTAATGTTTGTTCCAGGGATTATATTATGCATTCTTTTTTCCCCCAATTATTTATCATGGTAAAATATACAAACATAAAATTTACCAGTCATTTTTTAACGTACAGTTCAGTGGTATTAAATCCATTCGTAATGTGCTACTATCACCACCACCCATTTCCAGAATTCTTTTCATTTTGTAAACTGAAATTCTGTCTCCATTAAACACTAATTCTCTATTCTCCCCTTTCTCTCAGTAGCTATCAACCACCATTCTACTTTCTGTCTCTATGATTCTGACTACTCTAAGTACCTCCTGTAAGTGGAATCATATGGTATTTGTCTTTTTCTGGCAAGCCTAATTCATTTAGTATGACGTCCTCAAGATTCATGCATGTTGCAGCATGTGTCAGAATTTCCTTCCTATTTAAACTGAATAACATTCCATTGTACGTATAGACCACATTTTGCTTATCTGTTAACTATCAATGGACATTTGGATTGCTTCCACATTTTGTGAATAATGCTGTTATGAAATGGGTATACAAGTATCTCTTTGAGACCCTGTTTTCAATTCTTTTGGGTATATACCTACAAGTGGAATTACTGGATAATATGGTAATTCTATTTTAACTTTGCTTGGAATTACTATACTGTTTTCCACAGAGTTCGTACCATTTTACATTCCCACCAACAGTGCACAAGAGTTCCTTCCAATTTCTCCACATTCGCACCAATCATTTTACTTCCAGGGATTTTTCTTTTTTTGATAGGGCCACCCTAATGGGTGTGAGGTGGTATTTCATTGTAGTTTTGATTTGCGTTTCCCAAATGAGTGGTGTTGTTGAGCATTTTCATTTTCTTATTGGCCACTTGCATGTCTTCTTTGCCTAGTTTTGAATCAGGTTGTTTTGTTGAGTTTTATGAGTTCTCTATGTAGTCTGGATATTAATTATCATATATATATATGATTTGCAGATATTTTCTCCCATTCTATGGGTTGCTTTTCTACTCTGTGGATAGTGTTTTTTGCTGCATAAATTTTTAAAATTTCCACGAAATTCATTTTATCTATTTTTTTTCTTTTGGTGCATGTGTCTTTGGTGTCATATCCAATGTCAGAAATTATTGCCAAATCCAATGTCATAAAGCTTTTGCCCTATGTTTTCTTCTAAGAGTTTTATAATTTTAGGTCTTTGATACATTTTGAGTTAGATTTTGTGTGTAGTGTTAGGTAAGGGTCCAACTTCATTCTTTGCATATGGATATTGTTTTCCCAGCATCATTTGTTGAAAAGACTGTCCTTTCCCCATTGAATAGTCTTGACACCCTTGTCAAAAGTCATCTGACCATACATGCAAGGGTTTACTTATTGATCTATATTTCTCACTTTATGCCAGTACCCATACTGTTTTGACTAATGTAGTTTTATACTAAGCATGAAAATCAGAAGTATGAGTCTTCTGGCTTTGTTTTCCTTTTTCAAAATTATTTTGGCTATTTGAAGTCACTTGAGATTCCATATGAATTTTAGAATGGGTTTTTCTATTTTTGCAGAAAATGACAATGGGGTTTTCATAGAGATTCTATTGAATATGTAGATTTATTTGGGTAATATTGACATCTTAACAATATTGTCTTTCAATCTATAAGCATGGGATGTGTTTCCATTTATTTATGTCATCTTTAATTTTTTTCAGCAATGTTTTGTAGTTTTCGTTGTACAACCTTTTACCTTCCTTGGTGAATTCCTAAATATTTTATTCTTTTTGATGACACTGTAAATAAAATTGTTTTCTTAATTTCCTTTTTGGACTGTTTATTATTATTAGTGTATAGAAATGCAACTGATTTCTGTGTGTTGACTTTGTATCCTGCTACTTTGCTGAATTCATTTATTAGTTTTAACAATTGTTTTGTGGAATCTTTAAGATTTTCTACATATAAGATCACATGATCTGTGAACATAGATAATTTTACTTTGTTCTTTCCAGTTTGGATGCCTTTTATTTCTTTTTCTTGCCTAACTTCTCTGGCTGGAACTTCTAGTACTATGTTGAATAGAAATGGTGAAATTGGGCATCCTTGCTTTGTTCCTGATATTACAGAACAATCTTGTAGTCTTTCATCACTGAATATAACATTATTTATCCATTCATCTGTTGATGAACACCTGAGTTGCTTTCACCTTTGGCTATTATGAAGAATGCTGCTATCTATGAACAAGAGTGTGGCACTGATGTTTAAAACTTAAATATCAAATATTTGTTGCTAATATATAGAAACACAACTGATTTTTGCATGTTGGCCTTGTAAGCCTTATATACTAATTTTATATTCTAGGGATTTTTTTGTAGATTCCAGTGGATCTTAGAATTTTCTATGTAGACAATCATGTCATCTGTGAATAAATATAGTTTTATTTCCTCCTTGCCAATGAATGCTATTTCTTTTTCTTGTTTTATTACACTCATTAAGAATTCCAGCATGACAGTTGAGTGGAAGTGATGAGTAGATATCCTTACCTTGTTACTGACCATACGGGAAAATCTTTCAGCTGGGGAAAAACTACAGAAATATTAGCTGTTTTTTTTTTTTTTTTCCTAATCGATGCCCTTTACCAGGTTAAGGAAGCACCCTTTGTTCATAGTTTGCTGAGAATTTTTATCATAAATAAATGTTGAATTTTGTAAAGTACTTTTCCCTCATCTATTGAAATGTGATTTTTTTCCCTTTAGTCTATCAATATGGTGAATTACATTAACTTGTAATGTTCAAACAGTCTTATATTCCCAGGATAAACCCCATTTGGTAAAGATGTCTTACCTTTTACATATTGCTGGATTTGATTTACTACTGTTTTGTTGAGGATTTTTGTGTATATATTCATGAGGTATGCTGATTATTAGGTGTTTTTTGTTTTTTTTTAATGTGTTTGGTTTTGATGTCTGGGTAATGCTGGCCTCATAAAATGAGTTGTAAAGTGTTCTCACCTTTTTTATTTTCTGGAAGAGTTTGGGTAGAATTGGCATTATTACTTCATTAAATGTTTGGTAGAACTTGCCTTTGAAATAATCTGGGCCTGGAGTTTACTTTGTTCAAAGATTTTAAACAAAGAGTTCAATTTCTTTCTAAAGTACATTCAGGTTATCGTTTTCTTCTTTAATTTTGGCATTTTAATTAATTTGTACACTTTATCTAAATTGTTGAATTTATGGCAGAGAGATAACCTTATTTTGCTTTTAATATCTGTAGCATCTGTAGTGATATCCCATCTTTCACTTCTGACATTTATAATATGTCTTCTTATTTTGGTCAGTCTGCCTAGAGAATTATCAAGTGTATTGATCTTTTCAAATAACTAACTTTTGGATTCACTTATTTTCTCTCTATTTCTGTTTTTAATTATACTAATTTCTGCTCTTATCTTTATTATGTCTTTCCTTCTGCTTTCTTTGGGTTTAATTTGCTTTTTCTAGTTTCTAAAGTGGAATTTTAGATTATTTATTTGATGCTTCCTCTTTGTTCCATAGGTTAATTACAGGTGTGTTATTTTCCAAATGTTTGTGGATTTTCCAGAGATCTTTCTGTTATTGATTTCTATTTTAAGTCCATTATGGTCAGAGAATATACAATCTGTAATTTTAATTCCCTTAAGATTTTAATTTTTATAGTCTCAGAATATGATTTATTTTGGTGAATGCTCCACTTGCACTTGAAAAGAGTACATATGTTGTTACTGTTGGTTACAGTGGTCTATCAATGCCAAAGAGGCCAAGTTGGTAGTGTCGTTCAGGTCTGCCATATTCTTGCCGATTCTGTCTACTTATTATTCTGTTGATTACTAAGAACAAAGTGATGATGTCTGCAAATATAATTGTAGATTTGTCTATTTCTTTTAGTTTAGTCAATTTTTGTCTCATGTCATTTGGTACTTTGTCCTTGGGGGAATCCATGTTTAGGATTGTTATGTCTTCTTGGTGAATTGATTCTTTTATCATTATGTAATGGCTCTATTTATACTTGGTAGTTTTCTTTCTTCTGCAGTCTTCTTTGTCTGATACTCATATAGCCACTTCTGCTTTATTATGATTAGTATTGGTATATCTTTTTAATTTTAATCAATATGAGAAGCCAACAAACTTTTTTTTCTGTAAAAAGCAAATAAACAGTTTAGGATTTGTGGCCACACATGGTCTCTGTCTCCTCTTCCTTTTCTTCCTCCTCTTTATAATCCTCATAAAATATTAAAAAACATTCTTTTTAAAACAGGTCATGGGCTGGATTTGGCCTGTGGGCCAGTTCGCTGGTCCCTATACAATTATATTTAAGGTGCATTTCTTATAGACATCTAATTGGGTTTTTTATTTTTTCAATCCAATGTGGTAATGTCTGTTTTTAATTGCTGTGTTTCGATCATTCAGATTTAATGCAATTGTTGCTCGAGTTGAATGTAGGTCTACCATTTTATTAATTTTCTCTCTCTCTCGTTTTTTTTCTCTGTTCACTTTTCTGCCTTCTTTTGAATGTTTGAACTTTTTAAAAATATTTCATTTATTTTGTCTTTTGGCTTTTTGGCTATATCTCTTTGTGTTACTTTTTAAGTTGTTGCTTTAGGGATATAAAAACCACTTTTCACAATCTATTTAGAGTTAATATTTAATCACTGCGTGTAAAACATAGGAGCTTCATAATCATATAATCATCTTCACTTTCTCTTAGTTCCTTTCTCTATGTTGTCATATGTATTACATCTACATACATTAAATCTCTCTGATAATGTTATGTTTGCTTTTTAAAGTTATACATATTTTAATGTACTTGAGTAAAGTATTCCATTATTTTTGCCCAGCTATTTACCTTTTCTGTTGTTCTATCTTCATTCCTGATGTTCCAAGTTTTATTCTGGTACCATTTCCCTTTTGTCTGGAGAACATTCTTTCATATTTCTTTGAGAGTAGTTCTGCTGGTGATGAATTATTTTAATTTTTTTTCTTCTGAGTATGTCTTTATTTTGCTTGGAAAATATTTTCGCTGGCTTTTGAATTCTGAGTTGACAGCTCATTGCATATTTTTAAAGACATTGTTTTGTTTCCCTGTCTTTTGACCACTATTGTTTTTGATGAAAAATCTTCAGTTATTGTTCTCCTTCACGTAAGGCATAATTTTTCTCTGGCTGGATTCAATATTTTTCTTTATCTTTGGTTTACAGTAATTTGATTCTGCTGTGTCTGGGTGTGGTTTTCTTTGAGTTTATCCTGTTTGTAGTTCTCTACGCCTCTTGGACCTGTAAATTTACATCTTTTGACATATTTGGGAAAGCTTAGCTATAATTCTTTCAAAAACTTGTTTTGGATTCTGGTGGAAAGTGAAAATGTTTGGGCCATTCAAAATAAATAAGTTCTGAACATCTGCTATAAAACGTAGGGCCTATGATTAACAATACTGTATTGTATACTTTTTAAAAACTTGCTAAGAGGGTAGAATGTATGTTAAGTGCTCTTACCACAAAAGGAGAAAACAAAAGAGGGCAGGAGGAAACTTGAAGGTGATGGATCAGGTAATGGCATTGGTAGTGATATCAGTGGCACGGGTATACACTTAGCTCTAAACTCTTCAATTATCTATAATTTATAATTTAAGTTATAATTTATAATTTATAGATTATAACTATAATTTAAAGCATTAAATATCTATTGGTTTTTGTATGTCAATCATACCTCAGTAGAGTGGTCAAAATTTTTTTCTGTGCCAATCTCTTCCTCTCCTCTTAGGGATTTTAGTAAGAGTGTTAGACCTTTTGATAATGTCTAATGAGTCCCTGAGGCACTGATTTTTAAAAAGCCTTTCTCTCAATTCTTCAGATTAGATAATTTCTATTGATCTATTTTCAAGTTGACTGACCCTTTCCTCTGTCATCTTCATCCTGCTATTAGCCTGAAAATTTTTGTATCAGATACTGTTATTCATTTCTAAAATTTTGATTTTTTTAAAAAAATAAACTGTTTCATTCATAAAATTTTACATTTACAGAAAGGTTGCAAAACTAATAATACAGAGTGTTTTCAAATACCCCTCACCCAGTTTCCCCTAATGTTAACATCTTACATTACCATGTACCATGGTACGTTTGTCAAAACTGAGAGGTCAATATTGGTAAATTACCATTAAGTAAAACTCCAGACTTTATTCAGTTTTCACCAGTTTATACACTAATGTCCTTTTGTTGTTGTTCTAGGATTCACTCCAGGATATCACATCTCTTTTCATGATTCTTTGTTATAGTTTTGTCTTTCTTTGTCAAAACTTTTCAAGATTGTTCAGATTTATCTCATGAGGGATAATTAGAACAGTTGCTTTTACATCTTTGATAATTCCAACATTGGCTCATCTCGGGTTGTCGTTTTTTGATTGCTTTTTCCCTTGAGATTTGGTCCGATTTTCCTGGTTCTTGGTATGCCGAGTAACACTGGATTTTTATGCTGAACATCTTCTTTGTTTTTGTTATGTGAGAAAACTGGATATTGTTTAAAAAATGCTCTGGAGAATGTTGACTTTCTTCTCCTTTTACCCTTTCCTCCTCTCACTCCTCTTCTTTCGTCCTCCTTCTTCTAATTTAGCCAGCAGTCTTCCAGGTTAGGTTCACACTACAAGTTCCTTCTCTGGGCAGTGGCTCCGTGGTCAGTTCAGCCTCCCAAGCTTTGGCTGAGCTGTTTCCACATGCGGGGTGCACCTCCCACTCAGAGGTTAGTGTGGAGCTGAGTGGTGTTATATAAATAAGGTAGCCCAGCTCTCAAAGCCTTTCTGTGCCCCTGCCTGTGGGAACAGGACCTATCCAGTCCTGCATGAATGCCCACTGTACCCTCTGCTCCTGCCAGTGTTTCTTCCCCAGTGTGGTTTGCTCGTACTCAGCAGGACTCAGCTGAAGACTCATAAGCCCTCTGCCCAGCTCTGGACTTCTTTATCTTCCTGCAGCTTTCCTAGTTCCAGTTCTCTGTCCTGCAAACTCCATGTGCTTGGGCCTTCTTGAATTGTCAACTCTGTCCCTTCAAGTCAGGAAGACCACTGGGCTGAGTGGCTCTCTCCTCCCAGCACTGCAGCCTGGAAATCTCTGCAGGCAGTCAGCTCTGACACCTGGAGGGCTTAATGCATTTGTTTCCTTTCTCTCGGGGATAACTCTCTTGGGCTGCCTTTATTCCAGTGTCTGGAAACCATTGCTTTCTATATATTTGTTTGGTTCTTTCCCTTGTTTAAGCCAGTAGGGTAAATCCAGCCTCTCCACGCCATTGTGGCTGGAGACGGAAGTCAGATCAAGCTTTAAGGGGATGTTAAACACAGACTTTCCCTGCAGGACATCCCCTATCACCCCCATCACCATGATTTTCATCTGCTCAGGCCCCTGCACTTCGTTCTCTCACATCCAATGCCAATAAGATGGTGACTTTCTATTGGCATTGTAGCCACCCTGTACTAAGGACTAGGAGATAGTCTCAGGGAAAAAGTCATGTAAATACGGATCTCTCCCATGTATGTGCTTCTCTGCTTTCAAGGCTTGAGTCCCCTTTAATTTCTTATTACTTGTCCCTCTCCAGTACCTTCAAATGGTTGGGGTTTTTTTTATTTGTTAAGAGTTTATATTTGCTATCCATGGGTTTTTCCATGTCTGCTGACCCCGTTTTGACCCTTACAGCTTTCAGCAAGGTGGATGTTTGTACTATGTTCCCTATTTTACCCACAAAGGGGCTGAAGCTCAGGGCGATTAGGTGGCGGGGTCAAGGTCACATGATCAAGAATGGGCAGAGGCAGTGCAGGCAGGAGGGCAAAGCCATGTCTCACTTGTGCATTGCGGGAGACAGGAATGTGGAGTTCGCTACCCCAAAGGTGGAACTTGCCTTTTAGGGCCAGATGCTATGAATCATAACCCCTAAGATATTTGCTCTCACTAACCCTCCTTAGACCCTTGGGCCTTCCCTGGAACTTGAATTTATTCCAGCTACGACTGAGTATGGAAGTGGGATCCCCGCAGGCGCGATGGAGGGGGCAGGCATCTGGTGAATTGCAGCCAGAGTTCTCTTAAAGGTGCGAATTCAACCTATTCCTGGTCTGCTCATAACGCTACACTGGCTCCCATTGCTCAGAATGAAAACTGGACACCCTGCTTGGCCTGCAACGCTGTGCATGCTCTGGCCCTGGTCATCATTCCCACCGCACCTCACCTCTCCATCTCTAAACCCCTCTCTCCTTTCCAGCCACACTGGCCTCCTTTCTGCTCGAGGAGCGTGTCCCACCCCAGGGCCTTTGCATACGCAGTTCCCCCTGCCTGAAATTATTTATTCTATCTTCTTCTGCACTATTTAATATTCACTCATCCTTGCAATGGCAGCTCAGATATCACTTCCTAGAGAAAAACTGGTGCCCCTCTTTCCTGGGGCACCACCCCCTCTGCTACAACTGCCATTCGTGGGCTGTTTATTTATAGCACTTTTCTTACCGGAGCCGGGGAGGAAATGGGACTTTGTCGTCTTCCATCCACAGGAGGAAATGGCGCCTTCCTTGGGCCCCAGCTGGCTGAACCCGAAGCGCATTACCCGCGGGGTGCATTTGTTTAGTCTCTGAAAATCTCCAAAAAACCCCCAAAAACCTCTTCACAGGTGAGGTCAGCATGGCAGGGCTCTTGCCGTGCCCTCAGAGACTTCCCAAGATGGTTACAGGACAGCGGGCGAGGAGGGTGCAGGGGGTGACTGCTCTCCTCGTCCGCCTTCGCGGTGGAAGGATGGCAGCTCCTACGTTACCCGGGGTCCCTCTGCCACACCGCTCATCTCCTGCTCCATCAAAACACCAATAAGCCCTCATTTCCGGGCACCTGCTGTGGCTGCGCCCAGGCTGCTGGTCACTGATACGCGCCAACCCCTTCTCTCCGTCCGCCAGACGAGGAAACCGCGGCGCCTGGCTCTGAGGGCCCCGGGTGCCCACGCCGGGCGAGCAGCCGCGCTCCGACTGAGGCCTGTCGCCCGCCCCTCCTCCAGCTGCTCAAGGCGTCTTCCCCGCAGCCTCTGAGCGGAACCGGAACCGGAAGCACGTCCTGCCCAGCCGCCGGCACCGCCCCTTCCGCCCGGAAGTGCCCTCGGTAGAGCTCGCCAGGTGAGAGCTGGCTGGAAGAAGGCAGGTGGGGTGGGGGATGAGCAGGTGAAAACCCTAAACTCCCGACAGTAGGTTCTCCTTTGCTGTTCTTTCCTTCTGGCTTTGGCCACTGATTGGGCCTGAGACAAGTGATGGCCATTCAGCTTTTCTTAGGTGGGGGCCCTAGCAGCCGGGCTGGGTGGGGGCCCTAGCAGCCGGGCTGGGTGGGGACGCCCGGGGGCATAGGCTGGGAGGGGAGGGCAGGGTGGCCTGACTGCCTTACATGTTTGTTTCTCAAGATCTGTGCTTTGCTTTTCCTCTGCCCTTCAGGAATGTGCCTGGTCAAGAATGTGGAAGCATGTGGCAGGCACACCTGAGTTACAAAGACATGCAGACACGGGACCAGCTGGTACAGATGCTCACCCACACCAGGAGAGAGCCTGTGCAGTTAGTTGGCCCCTCCGTGCTCGGGTGGCTGGGTACAACTCACGGGGGCAGGGGCTTCAGTGTGCAGGCAAAGGAGTGTCTTTCCTTTTTAGGTGGTACTTTCATAGGTGCATTGTGTTTCCAGGTACGGAGACTTGCTGAGTGGCTCCAAGTCTTCCAGCTACAAAACCAACAGAGTCAGTATTTGAACCCCGTTCTGCTGACCCAAAGCCTGTGAGCAGCACACTCAGCTATCCAGCCTCTCAGGTCACAGGAGGCCAGAGAGGTTCAGGGATCATCCATTTTACAGATGAGGAGAGCGAGGCCCACGCACGTAGCTCCCTGGGGTATTCACCCCATGATGATTCCCCACTGAGCTGCTCACATCTCTGTCTCTGGCCATCCATGGCCTTGTGTATCTATTGACTCACCTCCCTCCTCCATCCATCAACACACACACCTGCTGGTACTCTGCACTGTAGGGAAGGGAGTCCAAAAGTCAGAGGGCTTAGGACGGAAGGCAGAAGTGCACAGAGAGCACAGGTCACCTGGGTTTGATGCCCCCGGGCATGCACACACAAACTAGCTTTTGCACCTGCTGGTTGGGACTAAGATAATTTGCCTTGCACAAGGCAAATTGCTTATGAAATGTTAGCCGTTCTAGTGGTCACTACTAATCATCCCCATGGTTGGAACAAGAAAGTGAGCATTTGAGGTGGGTTTGGGGATCCTTCCAGCACCTTGGCCTCATTCAGCCCAGCCTCCTTGCAGGGTGGCTACGGCTCCCCCTTTGATGCTGCTGGAAACCACCTCTGTCAGAAGCTGGGTTTCACCCGCTGCAGGCTGGGAAAACAGTCCCCAAGAGGGATCAGCTTTTTAGGAGTTACATACAGGTGGTGCTTAATAAATATTATTGGATGAGGAAGCTGCCTTCAGGCCATGACTGCACTGGACCAAGCATGCTCGTGGATGCCACAGAAGGCCACCCAGCCCGTGAGTGAAAAAAGAAGGGAGATTTATCAGGCATTAAAAAGAGGCCTATAGTTATGGAGTTAGTGGAATCTTCCTAAATTGATTTGGGGAGGTGGGGGAAGGGGTCTGAGCCATATGGAATTCTCACACAGCCAGTAGGAACCCACAGTTTCAGCTCAAGGGTAACTTGTGTTCTAATTGTGCTAACGGCGCATGTAAACCAGGCCTCTGAGGTTTTTAATTTGGGGTTTTTGTTTTTGATTTTGTTTCCCTGACTGAAGAATGCTCCCTGGACTGACCCCCAAAGCTCACCCCCAAAGTCCACAATGGGGACTGAGGTGAAAAAAGCCCATCAGGTGAAAGTCAATAAGGACCCTTTCCATCCTTCAGGGGGTGCTGGCCTCCTGGTTACTCCTGCCCTCACACTCGTCCCCCTGCTCCATAGATGGTGCTCCCAGGGCCATCAGGGGAAAGGCAGGCCTACATTTGGGGATCAGGGGACCAGGCAGCCCCTTCCGCTCTGTCCTATTCACATGTGCAAGGACCCCCACCTGGGCCAGCGTTGTCCCCTTGCTGTGCCTGGCTCAGGGTGCAGGGCTCAGCCACTGCTTGCGTGATGACAGTATCTCACATGTGCGTGGGGCCTGGTACTTTTCCAAGGGCTTTGAAATGCATTATCTTGTCGGAGGCTCATTTGAGGCAAGGACTCGAAGCACACTGGAAAACAGCTCACTTACTGACTCCTGAATGGGGCGGAAGCTGAATGCAGCGTCTGTTTTTGCTGAATCTCAAACCAAAACAACCTTTTGTTAAAGAACAAACAAATAAACAAAAATGCTGAACATCAAGTCACCAGGGAACACAGTCTGAGCGGAGGCTCTGGGCAGAGAATCACGCAGCAAATTCAAATTCAACAAATGTGTTGGGGAAGGGGCTGCTGGGGTCCCCGCTGTGCTCATGAGAGCCAGGGAGTGACGGTGCGAAGTCCTCCCTCTTATGGGGGGTGGGGGTGGGAGGTTAAGCAACAGCTCTGTTGTCCCAAGGCAGGGGAGTGGTGAGCCCCACATCTCAGCAACCTACCAGGGACGGCAGGGTCCCGTGGCCTCCTCGTTCTGAGAACCAGGTGACAACTGTTTCCCTAAACATCCATCACACGCCTGTCCCAAGCAACCCGCTGATGTGGTCGCCTTGAGTGACCCTGTGTCCTCCCCGGCCTGCACATGCCCCCCAGCCTGTCGCAGGCTCTCCCCTGGTGTTGCCACCTCAGCTGACAAACCTGACCTTTGGGGATGGGGTTCTTCTCTCAGTGCTGGACACCGGAGTTGAGGTCCCTTTCTCAGTGTGCTGCTGACCGCACCCCTGGTTCGTACAGCTTATTTCTACACGCAACAGGATGTGGACTGGCTGGCCTTCTGCAATGCCACGGTCTGGCTACAGCAGCTGAAGCCTGCTGATATGCCTGTGACCAGCCCAGCGGCCGAGTGATGGGTGGTCCAGAAGGTGGCCAGGCTGTGACTAGAGCCAGGGCTGCAGCCGTGGGACCTGGAACTGGCCATCTATAATGACAAAGTCAGCCCTAGAGTCTGGGCTTCCTGGCGAGTTATGGGTGAGGCTCCCCCTGGGCTTTTCAGAACCTTCAGGCCCCTTCTCACCCCTGCTCCCCAGATCTGCCCTGCGTTCCCTCAGCTCTGGAAACACGCAAAGACGGGTGGTTTACTCCATCACGTAAGCTGCTGGTGACAGCCTGAATCGAGGCTCCAAACCTGAAGGAGAATGGGGTCTACTGTCCTCCCACCTGCACACCAAGCCCTGGAGAAGCCACTGGCTCCTAGCAGGAAGCCGAGAATTCTTTCCACCGTTGGTACCCCCATCCCAAGAGAGCCATTTCCATTCTCTCGTCCCTGGTTCCTGTCTGCAGGGTAATGTGCTCTGCTGCATTAGCTGCCCTCCAACGCCAGACCCACCGACAGGAGGTCGTGTGGACTGTGAGTGGCCACTGTTCGCTCCTGTCACCCACCTGGCTGAGCACAGAGCTGCAGCCGCCTCTCCTGGGACGGGCGTCAACACCCACCTGCCTCCCCCATGTCGTAGGGCCCTATGTATCAGTGACGATGGCACTGCTGCCCAACGTGGGCCACATGCTCACGCTTTGCACGGACATCCTGGTCCAGGACTTGGGCGAGCTGGGGCTGGAGCCGCGACTCTTTGCCAAACTTGTCGTCTTGTACTGCTCGCCAGAAACCATGACCAAGAGGACCTGCCAGTGCCCACCTGCCCCCGCCACCAGCCACCCCTGCCCCTGTTGCTGGGGCTCCAGCGGGGCCAAGGGAAGCAGCCATCTCGTCCTAAAGCCCTTTGGTCACTGGGAAAGCTAGGCCTTTGGCTCACCCCGCAGTCCCCCTGACGCCGGGCATGCAGGCCAGGCCCTGAGCCTGCAGCTGCTCCCCAGCTGGGTCCCCGGCCCGAAGGCCGCCTTTGTGCCCACACAAGGGAGACTCAGTTCGTCCCCTGCTCCTTGACCCTGCATCCTGCAGCCTCCTGACGGGGGAAGCGGACAGTGCCAGCTGTCGAGAGAAGGAACTAGACCACCTCAGTGACCTCTGGCTCCTCCAGGGCATCGCAGAGGGAAGCTGGCGAGAGCTGCTTACTGCAAGGCCATTAAGCAAGCTAATGACCCATGAAGGCTCCTGGCCTCTCCCGCCGCCCTGGTCGTGCCTCCCCTGGGCTCACAGAGCCCGTTACCCAGCGACTGTCTTGTGACCGCTGTTAGTGTTCCTTAGCGTGTCAGGCCCCGGTTTTCCCAGTCAGGGCCGGGGTCTCAGAGCTGCTGCTTGCCTTTTCCGGCTGGGCCAAGACTGTGCACACAGCAGGCAGTTAATAAATATTTACTTGGGAGCAAGCCCAGAAAGTCACCTTGGTTTCCAAGGCTGGGGAAGGGACTTGGGAGTCTGGGGACACTTGGGCAGGGGTGAGGGAGTCAGAGGGCCAGGGCAGAGCCTGGGGACATGTGTCCTACAGCCATGTTCTCACCCCTCTGTCCCCAGCAGAGGGGGTACGGGCAGCTGCCTCTGCCAGGGGGGGCCCGAGTCTCCAATCTCCTCCTCCAGACCCAGGCAGCTGCTGGCATGGAGCACGAGAGAGGACAGAGGCCTGTCTGCACTCTCACCCACACTTGGGAAGCTGGCTCCCACACGCTCTGGGGCTCACCTCACGCGCCTTACCTGGGCCCAGGTGGCAGGGGTCTCCCTGAATCCTGGCCGAGTCCTGCCCTTCAGCCTGAGGATCATGCCCAGGGGGCCTTCAGTACCGAGGACACATACTTGACCCAGTATGACACTCGGGCTCATGATGTGCGTGGGGTAGGACGGCCTTCCCTGCAGACCTGGGCGCAAAGCCTGCTGCTGCTGTGGGAGAAGGCGGCGGCAGCCCAGAGCCTCAGACCCATAGGCAGGCCTCAGGGTGGGAGAAAAAGTGAGACGGAGGCAAAGATGGGATGTGGTACAGCCATATTTAATTCAACCGCCAGTGAATTCTAAGGGGCCAGAGCACAGAGTACTCCTCTTGCTCTATAAAATTGGGTCCTTGAAGCAAGTCATCTCCATCCTTTCACAGGGGGTGAGTTATATGGAGACAGTGGCAGCCCTGGCTGGGGAACAGGCCTGGGCTCTCTGTAACGTGGGTGTCATGTATGCGGCCTGGGGCTAGAAACGGCATGGGCACCCACCTTGGCCACCAAGTGGAGGCAAGAGGCCTGAGGGCCACCAGGCCAAAGGCGTTGGGGCAATCCATGCGTCCTGGGGCTCAAGGTCATGCGGAGGCCTCAGGAGTTTGCAGAAGCTGGCCAGCAACGCAAACAGAAACAGCCCAGAGCTTCCCGCCCCTCCCCCAGGGCCCCACCAACCCCTAAGCTGTCCTCTAAGACATAAGGAGGCATTTCCATCACCATGACAACTAAAAACAAAAACAAATCAAAGCCCACCTTAAGGTAGAAACTTCCAATTGCTTAAAATTAGTCAGTGCAAAGTGAAGCCGAGCCCTGTGGCCGGGCCAGGAAGGCGGCCAGCCTCACACGAGCCTGCGCCTCTTGGAGTCCCTCTCCACATCCCCCTCCTGGGCGTCTGCCTCACAGCCCAGCGGGGACACCAGGTTCAGCAGAGGGTCCTCAGAGGCTCGTCCGAAGAGCGCCAGCAGGAGGGCCACGCCGAAGCCGGTGGCACGCTCACCCTGTGGGCAAAGGGCAGAGTGATGCTCTCCCAGCCCAGCTGGACCAGCTCAGCAGGCCTGCCTCTGTGGGGAGGGGCTTGGGACCGGGCGAGGGCCTGGGCGGCCCTGGCCCTGCAGCCCTGCCTGCTGCCCTGCCACACTCAGGGCCAAGGAATGCTCAGGCCCAACCCAGGTCTCCTCAGGGCGCGAAAGGCTGAGGCCCAGGGTCCCGGGCCTCTTGCTGAAGATGAGCTGGCTGGGAACGGCCGCACACAGCAGCCACTCTGTTCCCAGAGATGAGGAGACCAGTGGTCAGGGGGGACCACAGCTGGCCGGGAGGCTGGGCCACGGGCAGTATGACCCTCGACACAGAATGTTTCCGATGAGCTCAGCCTGCAGCTTGAGCCAGAGAGGGACTCTGGACGCACGAGCGGGTGGGAGCAGCCAGGCCAGTGGGAAGCAGACTAGCTGGCTGGCCAAGGGAGCGTCCTTATAGGGGAGGGGAGAACACCCACAGGGGCCTCGACTCACGGCGTGCACAGGTGCGGCGATGTCCAGGTGGACCCAGACCCCAGGCCAGTCGAAGCCGATGTGTGAGGCAATGAAAAGGCCAGCACAGGAGCTGGGGCTGTTGTCCCGGTCCTGGGGGCACAGGAGGACAGACGTTGACCCTTCCCCTCCCAGCAATGGGGTGGCGGAGAGGGGCTCCACCAAGAATGCCGTCAAGGCTGCTTCCATGTGGGCCCACTTGGACACCCCACACCCTCTGGACCTGCCCCGCCATCCTCAGCCATCACTCTCCCTGATGTCTGCAAGAACGGGCTTGGGGGGAGGGCCCAGTGCAGGGAGGCAGCTGAGAGGGACCTGGGACGCCGAGGGCCTTGCATGTGGGCTAAGAGGTCTGCCTCCACCCAGGGAGGCAGCCAGCGAAAGGACTGATGGGGAGCAACAGACAGACCCCAGTGGGGGAGGAACCCTGGTACCCACCATGGTGGACATGCTGGCAGGGAGCCCAGCGGGAGGTGCATCCCTCCTTGGGACGTCCCCCGCCAGCACGGATCTGGGGCCTTGTTGGAGGGACCCTGGTCTGCGAGCTGCTGTTTCTTGGGGTGACACTGACTCCCTGAGTGCTGGGCCGAGCTTGTTCTGTACCACGGGCTGTGGGGGCCTTGCTAGACCTACCGCCACTGAGTTCTTCATATCTGCCACGGCTGAGGTGAACTCGCTGAAGTGCAGCTCAGGACAGTAGACGAGCGGGTGCACCAGGTCCCCACACTTGCGCCCGGCCTTCACGCAGGCCGCCTCCCACTCGGCGCTGTTGGTGAGCACGGCGGCATGGTACTTGCCGGTGGCGATACCCTGGGAGGTGACCCCGCGGGAGACCAGAGAGAGACGGACAGAGCCGCATGGGGAGCATCGCACGGGAGGGAGGAGAGGGAAACACACACAAGGCAGGAGAGGACAGACAGAAAATGAAAAAGCCAAAAGAGAGGCAGTGAGAGGCAAATACCAGACAGGGCAGAGTGTGAGCACAGAGCTCGCGGGGGAAGGCTGCCTGGCCTGGCCCTGCGTCTAGGCCTGTCTGTGGGCCCCGTGGCCTGGCCTCTCCTGGAGACCTCAGACATGCCCCATGTCCTCTCCCCGCTTCAGTCCAGGGAGGCTCTGGCTGCCCAGGGACCCACCTGCGCTCCAGTCAGCGTAGCCACGTCCAGGATGATATCAGCAGCCAGGTCCTTGCAGGCATAGGACACGCCATCCGCCAGCACCAGCCTGCCCTCAGCATCCGTGTTGTTGATTTCCACAGTCCTGGGCGGGCAGACACCCCAATCAGGACAGCACTCCTTGGGACACTGGGCGCGAGGTCCTTTGGAACTGGGGTGACCTCCATAGAGCCCTCATCTCTGTCACTTCCCCCCACCGGGAGGCAGAGCCACCTCGTCCCCTACAGCCATGCAGTGCCAGGGACAGGCATCAGGGCATCGGGTCAATTCCACCCGCTGCTCTCCAGCTGGGAGCTGGGGCAAGCTGCCTGGTTTCCATGCCTCGGTTTCTTCATCTGTAAGATGGGACAACAGGGTTGTATGGGGGCATTTACACAGTGCCTGGCCCTGGGTAAACGCAGAAGAGGACACAACTCTCAGGGTCACCCTGGGGATAGGCACCCGTGTGTGTGTGTGTGTGTGTGTGTGTGTGTGTGTGTGTGTGCGGAGAGAGAGAGAGAGAGAGAGAAAGGACTCATCCTGCTAAAGTAGGGTGAATCCCGAACCCTGGCACCCAGTCCAGTAACAAAGGTGACTGGGCACCCCTGGGAGCAAGCAGCCTGAGGCACCTTCCCAACAGGCTTTGCCCCTGGTTGGAATGAGCAGGGTGAAGTCCACCCCCCAACCAGGCATGGCTCAGGCTGAGCAGTGTGGCCCTGGGAAGGAGGGGGCAACAAGACCAGAGGGAGCGGGGCTGTGACGCCGTGAGCAGAGGGGTGGCCTTACTTTCCTGAGTACAGCAGGTGGATGTCATCGGGCCTCGTCGCATTGGGCCCCACTGCATTCTCGGCCAAGCAGAACACCGCATGCAGGTTGTCTTTGAAACCCTGGAGGGGATGTGGGCAGAGGCTCCAGTTACAGGCTGGTGGTGCTCGGAGGAGGAAGGGCAACCAGAGCTCTCTGACCCGCTGCATTCCGCAGCAGACAGACAGACAGGGCTCCAAGGAGCAGAGCTTCCCGCCACTCTCTGGCAGTCCTCGCAGCGGGCACTGAGGCCGAGGCTCACTCCATCTGGGGAATCCTGCTCTCCTCCACTGAGCCCACGAAATGCAGGAATGAGCCCAGAAGTGGGGCTGAGCTATGGGCTTGAATCCTGGCTCTGCCGCTTCCCAGGGCACGAGCCAGGCCAGTCACCTAGCCAGTGGTCAGTGTCCCCTCACTACACAGACCTGCTGAGCTCCATACTGCCTGTGAACAAGGACCTCAAAACTGGAAGAGACTACCCGCTGGGGCACTTCTCAGCCAGCCTGTCCAGATGCCAGGACAGACCCTGTGCTGGAGCAGAAACCAGGCGTGAACAGCGAAGAGGAGACAGTGCCAGCCCTGGGAGTCCTCCAATCCATTTCCCCACAGGCCAGGCCACCAACAAGCAGTAGCTGTTCCCTTAGAGAGAGCCACCCAGAGAGCCCCCACGGCTGGGCCGGGTTCCCTCACCTCTCACATCCTCTGACGAGCTCATCTACCGAGGCAGCAGGTGCTGGGGTGCGGGGGGCAGGTGGCAGAAGCCGGGTGCTGCCCACGCAGGCCAGGTCTGGCCTGTGGTGCTGAGTGAGGTGAGTGTCTAGCTGCTTGCTGGAAGCACTGCTTGTGAGTCTCCAGCCAGCAAGTGGACAGGAGTGAAGATGACTTGTGCCCCTTGGGCAACGTCCCCTCCACAGGGCTCACGGGGACCTGTGGCCTGTCCCTCTACTTGAGAGAGACCCTTGGACGGCCCGTTTCAAATGAGGCCGTGTGGGGCAGAAGCAAGAACCAGCCTGGCTCGGCCGGGCTCTGGAGGTGCTGGCCCCCTGGCCCGGCTAGAAGCCCCAGAGCAGTCGGGACGCCCCGCCCCCTCCCGTGGGCCAAGGCCCTCTTTTCTCGCTCCTATTTCAGGGAACAGGCTTCACCACCGAAGTCATGAATTAGAAACTATTAGCCAAGACCTTTTGTTTCACTTCAAGTTTACTGCACAGGTAGCCCCCTACGAGGACAGGAGGTCTTGCATGTAGTGACAGGAAGGGCCCAGTGTCTCAGAAGAGAACTGAAGGAACCACACAAGGAGCTTAGCCATCCCTATGGTGGCTTAGGGCACACCACACCTTTGTTTAAGAAACACTTTTTATGGCACTTGGAAGCCATGGGCAGGGAGGGGCTGCCTTGCATTTTTTGAACCTTTGGCCTCTGATGGGCGTGGACCCCCCCAGGGTGAGGCGGCACACCTGTTTATCACCAAAGTGTTTCTGCCTGTGTTCCTGGGGACGACACCTGGACAGATGCCCCGAGAACGTGCAAGGGGCCCTGTATTTCCTGGGGAACCTCCGTAAGCACAAGCCTTTATTAAGAAGATGCTTGCCACCTCCTTGGGGCAAACACAGGAGGAGCAGCCACCACCAGCTGGTCCCCTTACTGGAGCTCCCCCAAATCACCGCCAGCTGGTCCCTTAACTAGGGGCTCCCCCTTGCTCCGGAATCTGGTTCCAATTGTTCCATGAGGCCAGGCATGTCCTCCATGGGGAAACCTAGCTGCTGTGTGAGCTGGTCTCAGCAATCTCAGACGTACGGGGTGTGGTGGGCACGGGGCCCCCTGGCTCCCCTGGATGTCCCGTTCAAAGTGGTCACCAGGCTACTCCCAGGGCAGACCCAGTCCCTTCCTACCTGCCCACGGTTCACACATACCAGCCAGCCCCTCCCCAGCCCCCCGAGTGTGAGCAGCAGGCCAGGCTGAGGCAACCTGCCCCAGCGCACCCCTTCCCATTTTGATTTTGACAGGAGAGGCTCTTAGAATCAAGTGGGGTCTCATGAAGCCTGAATGGCACAAGGTCAAGCCTGCAGTCCCACGAGGTGAGCCCTGGCAGAAGGAGGAGGAAGGAGCTTCCCTCGCCAGAGGTCTGGCAGCCAGCTGTACCGCCACCTTTCCCTCCCTGATTGGCACTGTGCCACCCGGCCCAGAGGACAGCCCCCCTTCTGGGCCATGATGGACCCTGCACAGCCAGGTCCGCAGAGGATGAAAATGGCGATCCCAGGTCCCCATCAGTACAGGGGGCACTCCCGTAGTGTGATGGGAGGTAACTGGCCGGTGCCAAGGGCCGAGCTGATGGGACGTTGGATGATGGAAAGCTCCGATGTAGCACATGGCACTAGCTAGGCCCTCCTTCTATCATAGGACACGTCACCCCAGGTCGGAGGATAGAAAACCATGTCCTCACGGCCCACTGAGGGCTGTTGTTGCTGTCCTCCCAGCTCAGCGACCCCCCCTCTGCTGGCTTTTGGCTTCCAGCAGAGCAGGACCCTCTGCTTGAGGGGTTCCCTGTTGACAGGGGGACCTGGCTTCTATGGGGTGCCTGGGTACAGCCAAATCCATCCCTTACTCCATGGTGGACCCCCAGGGACAGGCCTCCCAGCCTGAGCTACGGACATTTGCTAGGGCCAAGTGTAGGAGCGAGTTAGTCCTGGCAAGGCCATTTCCCAGTGGTCACTCTGACACAGAGAAAGGCTGTTCGGAGGGACATGCAGGGAAACCTACGCTTGTGAGCTGGTTCAGGGCACAGCACAGGGGGTTCCACCTGCTCGTGCCCTGGTCTCAGTTCAGGGTTCTTCACTAAACACTCACG
The DNA here is from genome assembly GCF_004115265.2 of Rhinolophus ferrumequinum. Classification (NCBI taxonomy): domain Eukaryota; kingdom Metazoa; phylum Chordata; class Mammalia; order Chiroptera; family Rhinolophidae; genus Rhinolophus; species Rhinolophus ferrumequinum. The sequence goes on from NC_046306.1 coordinate 3,583,725, forward strand.
GGGCACCTGGTACGAGTCAGGCCCTGAGCGGCCAGCACGGGGCACTCCACTGTCGGGTGACACCCTCAGGCAGGGATGACACTCAGGTAGAAGCCACACATCCCGTGAAAGGAGCCTTGATAGAAAGCAGGGAGCTCTGGGAGTTCAGGAGGAAACCAACATGGGAGAATAGAGGAGGGAGGAAAGCACCGAGCTGTGGAGACTCAGGAAGGCTGGGATGGGGCCCTGGAGAGAAGGACAGAAGGACACCAAGGACGCTCAGGGAGCCCGCGTCCCCAGGACTGCAGTGGTGGGCCCCACTCACCTGCTTGACAGCAGCTCTGAAGGCCCCCAGGACGGCCGCAGCACCACCACAGTCTCTCTTCATCCCCGGCATGGTGGTCTGGGGACGGCACAAATGAGAGAGAGTGGTAAGTGGATGCTTGACCAGCCAGCAACACTGCCCCACCTGCGCCACCTGCCTCACTGGCCCAGCCAGACACACCAGGCCCCAGGGGGGGCTCCCCAGACCCACAGGACCTGGTGCCACAGAACCCTGGAAACTCCCACTGGCAGGGGTGTGATGGCCCAAGATCAGGGGCCCCGGCACTTGAGCAGAGTTTTGGCGATATCCAATGGAACTTCACCAGGCAGGGGAAGGAGGAGGAAGAGGACGAGACATTCTGTATTTGCCACAGCCAGGCTGCTCCACAGACCAGGCCGTGACCCCCGTGTCACCAGGCTGCCCAGGGAACAGGCCCCACTTCCTCAGCCTGGCATTTAAACCTGTCACTATCCAGCCTTACTGACACTTTTGTTCTTGGCTCTCCCTGCCTCTATGGCACTATCTTCAATGACCCGCTTGAGTTAATGTGCACTCTTCCCAAACGCCCCTGTCACACCACCAATCCCACGCCACTGGCAAGGACCCCAGGAACCCCACTACCCCACCCTCCCTCCATTGGTATCTCCTGGGTAGACGGGTGTAATATGAGGCCCCTAGAAACAGAGGCACCCCCCTACCGCAGAGGGAAATGTGATTTTCTAGAAATGAGTCGAGAGTGGTCACACATTTTTACATTTTATAGGCTCCCAACTCTAATTGACAAGTTCATATTTTAAATTAACTGCAGGTCATCACATGTAAAGATTCAGGTTTGAAATGCACCGAATGATTTTTTTTTTGTTGAACCTTTACAGATTACAGGGGACTTGAGTTTTAATGGAAAGTATTTTTAGATATAAACTGAGCTGCTTTCACAATTAAGTCGCATGAAAATGACCCAGCTAGCACTACAGAACATAAGCTGTCTCTTTTGACCTAAACTGGGAGAAAGCACAGGATTGTTTAAACGGAAAAATGGGACCTGGAATCAAACCGCTCGCAAAATGGCCCACACAGAAAACAGCTTGCGATGGTCGCTGGAGTTATGACTCTCCATCAACAGCTCAGCTTCCCTACCATGAGCACAACAACCACCACAGTAGCCACACAGATGGTGTAGGACACACCGCAGCCTCCCAGACCCTGTCCCCAGTCCTCTTAAGGAAATGAACCCAATCGTAACACTAGGTGCAATCTGCCTTTCTCACTGGGTTGACACCTGCACCGATGGAGCACAAGCCACTGGACTGGGGGTGCAGCACGGAGCCAGATGTGGTACCCAGTGACCTGGCAGCACCTCGCCCCATGTCCAGCCCTCCAGGAAAGGAAAGCACTGCCGATTTCACTTGAGTTTCCTTGCTGAAGCAGTAAAATTATTAGCTTTTAAAAATCTCAACCGTTGAGGACAGCAGCTTTCAAGGTTCTGCGTGACGGAATGGAAGGTACTCGAAAAGCACAATGACTCCCTGACGCTCATCATTCAAGGGCTAGGGAAGCTGGAGAAGCAAGGGAACGGTCCTTCGAGTCGTGAGTTCATCCAGCTTCTGTTCTCATCAACACCATCCTTACTTGAAAGGGCAGCTGACACACGAGGGTTATTCAGACTTAGGTTTCTGGCAGCTATTTTCTCAACAATGAACAAAGTGAGCCTCTCACTTCCAGGAAAACAGCTACGTTATTTATTGCCAATGGCAAAATTTGAGCTTTCAAGCAAAAGTCAGAACTTTGGAAAACTTGTATCTGCCTCCCTGACAGCTTCCTAATACTCAACGACTTTTAAAATGAGATGGGTGGTGATATTAATGAATGTGATTTTAAAATATACTATATAAGGAAATGTGTCAACATTTGTAGGCTCTGCATAGCTCTGCAAGCACTATTTTCCAACTGATCCATGCATGATATTACAAAATCTTGCATTCAAAGTACAAAAGTTCACTGACATTGTTTCAGATTCCACATTGTAACTAACCTGTCAGGAACCACCACTTGTGGAGTTTTGGTGTACTAGCAAAGAAGAACGTCCTCAGTTATCTGAGAAGTGTATTAGAATATTTCTTCCTTTTCCACTACAAAATGAGTGAGGCCACATTTCTTTTTTACATTTCAACTAAAACAACATATCGCAATAGACTAAATGCTGAAGCAGACACGTGATCACAACTACCTTCTATTAAGGCAGACACTGGAGAGATTTGCCAAAATGTAAAGCAACACCATTCTTCTCACTAGTTATTTTCATTTTGGAAAATTAGTTATTTTCATAAAATTATATCATTTACATTAACATGCAATGGGTTTATACTGCTATTTTTACATGAATTAATAAATATCTTTAAAATTTCCAAGTTTTAACTTCCAGTAAGGTAAATATCAACAGACATCACCTGTATAAACAAAATGTCTTTGGGACCAATACATTTAAGAGCGTAAAGTGTCCTGAGACTGATATATTTGAGATCTGCAAGCTCACACTGATCCTGATTTGCCTTTCAAATCTTTGGAAATGGAGCTGTGATTGTTCCTGCAAAATTGGGAGCTGGGCCACCAGCAAAATGACAAATTCCCAGGAAGCCCAGCTTCTCACTCTGACCCTCCATCAGAACCAACATCAAAACAAGCGTCGGACCAGTTCTACCAGCCAGAACTCAGCTGCTGCGGGGCAAGAGCTGCTGTCAAGGGTGCGGGCGGGGGGCAGGGTGGCCAGCACCAGAGGAGACAGTGGGGGCTCCTTGTCTGTGGGGAACTTAAAAAATGGTAATAAACCGACTAAAAGTCAGTTTGCCTGTTGTCATCACTGGTAAATTATTCCTCCTGAAACAAAACTGTTGTTGGTTGAAGTGAGTCCTAATCATATAAATGAAACCTTCAAATTGCCTATTTTAATTACTTATCCTTTTAGAAACATTATTCTAATGGATGGTAATAACCGCCAGTTACACAACTGGCCCGACCCTGTGCCTTCTCTCATTCTGAGGCCACTTCCTAACAGCTGGAGTCGCAGTCCTGCTGGCCGGCTTTGAATGGAGTGGTGTCTACAGTGCCTGCCTTCAAACAGAGGACTCCAAGTAACCACAAGCGTGTGGTGAGCCCAGGTCTCTTCGCTTCCCTCAGTCAATGAGAACACCTGCCGTTGTGTTTCAAACGTTTTTACTCCACAGACATTTGAAAGCCCCTGGAGGCAATCTCAAAGAAAGGGAGACACAGACAATGTCGCGATTTCTGGAGTCTGCTGGGAAACGGAAATTTTAGCAGTCTCTGTTGAGCGATCCTGCAGTTAAAGACTTTTCCTGAGTGCGCATCCATTGTTTCGTGTGATAGAAACTCCTCAAAGTTAAAATTAATGGTGTTTTTGGATCAACTATGAGTGAAGACAGACTGACAAATCTGGTACCTCTATCCAGTGAATATAAAGATGTAACGATCAATTGTGGTGAAATCATTGACAAATCTTCAGAAGGTAGGCCTGAACACAAACTATTACGCTAACATTCGTTACCACAACAGACCAATATGAAGGCATAAGATGTTTCTATTAAAAAACTTGCATTAATGCTATTTACAAGTATGGATCAATTACTGTTTTCTTTATTGGTGCTGTAATATTTAATTCCAAATTTGTACTGGCATAATAATATGAGGCGACTCGATATAAGAGAACGCACTATCAGTGAATTCATATTGGTGTTTGTTTTTCTAAACCTTTGTTATTATTAGTTTCATTTCCTGATTAGTCCTGAAAATAATTTTATTGTTTAGAGGAGGAGAGATGTCAAAAAAATAGATAAGATTATCCACTGTAGCTACCAAATACACTAGACAGGCTGGAAGTACAGAAAATAGTACAATCCCTACCATACGTAGCAACTGACACTGGGGTTTAATGTGAGAGGCGACAGGGCGTGGTGGGACCTGCGGCAAACTGGAGTACATATGGGCTGTATTCCCAGGAGCAGCCACCGCTCAGCGCCGGCACAATGCTGCCAGGTGGGAACATGGGAGCAGCACTGCCAGGTCTGTCGAGTTTAAAAAAGATCAAAAAATCCAGTCTTTTGTGAGACTCCTTCCTGTTTTTAAATGTTGGTGACTTATTCAAATTTTAAAATACCGTTAATGCCAACAAGACACATCTGTGAGCCACGCAGGCTACTCGTTTTCAGTGTGTGCTCTGTATGAGCTTAGCATGTGCTCTGCCTTCTAAACCTTTCTCTCTGGGCTGGTTGCTTCTCTTCCGATTTCCTGCGTCATAAATTTCACGTATCAGCTCTTTCTGAGTCCCTCTCAGGTTTGCCTCTCGGAGCCCAGCTTGGTGCCCAGGGGCTGCTCCACACAAGTATGTGTGATGAGCAGATGAAGACTGGTACCACGGAAACAGGACCCGGTTGGCACCCCCACAAAACAGGCCTCGCCTCTCCCTGCCCTAAAGCTTAACAATTGAAACCACCCCCCCTTGCGGTTTGAGCTTGAAATGTCCCCCGTCCAGTTCCTTGCTTTAAATAATTACGCTGAAACTTGTGCTTATCTATGATCACAATACCCCTGGCCCACTGATCACAATCTCCATGGCCTAGCATTCTTTCCAGGTCACTGTCATCAATGCTCCTGGTTGATGACCACGTTGGAGCCACACCGCCTGAGGGAAGACTCCATGCAGACCCCGGGCATATCACGTGGCCTCTGGAGGAATGCCCAGAGTTTCCCTTAAATATCCCAGGCTGGTCTGAGAATGTGAAGGCAGTTTTTGGAGGTGTTCACCCGCTGCCTCTCAGACCACTTGTGCTCTGATAATAAACACTTGTTCTATGACCCAACTCCTGTGTCGGTCTATTGGCTGAGCGGCTCGGGCAGCAGGAGCCCCGGACTCGTTTAGCCTCCGGTTTCACCATCACTCCTATTCCTGGTACCAACAGAGTTCCTGGTGCTGGGTATGGAGGAGGGCAGGCCGCTCAGAGGCAGACCAATGAAGCGGGCACAGACTGGCATCCTTAAGGACCTGTCCTCCTGAGACATGGGACTTCAAAGGCCACCCGCAGGAGAGGCTTCTGGGACTGCAGCCTCACAGCCATGCTCCCAGGCAGCTTGCTTTGGGTCCAAGTTCCCCTTACTTTATGCCAGATGTCTGCTTTCTGAGTGGTCTGTGCGGACCATCCCCGAACACTGTCTCCCCAGAAACCAGGATGGCCGTGGTTTCCTGAACCCTGCCTCCCTGGGTTCTGTTTTCCTGCCCTTTCATCATTTCTGCGGCTTTTTTCTAGATCCTATCCAGCTTTTTTGTTTTCTAGATCCTTCCAGCTTATTTCACCCCATTTGAAGGGTGAAATCGTCTCCCTCTCAGGAGGGGAATTAGCCTCAGTGACTCTCTTCCTGAACTTGGCGACCCAGAGGTATGCCCCAGCTCCGAGCTCCCAGGAACCGCCGTCCCCCGACACCTGAGAGCTCAGGAGCCTGCCCAGAGCCCTGCACCCCAGGACCTCACCTTCCCTTTGATGCTGAGACCCCCGGTGTCATAGACGATCCCTTTGCCCACCCACGCAATGGTCTGGGTGGCTCCATCTGGGGTGTGGCTGAGGACTGCCAGAGCTGGGGGGTGGAGGGCAGCTTTGCCAACGCCGTAGATCCCTAAGGGAAGCACAGGGGGGGCTCTGTTAGGCTCGGGTAGCACTGAGCAAAGGACTCTCAACAGCCCCCCAGAAACACCAGCTTCCCCCCGCCCCCCAGGAAATATCATCTGGCTTTGGGCAATTTCTCCTGGAGAGCTGAGCTATCCAAGCTCAAGCTCCCAGCCCCCTTTCTTGCCCCCCCCCACCGCGGGGGGAAGAGGAATGCAAATTAGTTCCAAAGCTCTGGGACTGTAAATGCATTCTATGCGAAGCATTGTTAGGCAAGAAAACCCACTGAGACAAAAATATTGTATCATTCCCAGAAAGAAATGACCAGGATTGCAGAATGAAATGATTTTTGGATGATGCTTCAAGGTCGCCCAGCCCACGCTCGCTCTCCCGTCCCTGAACCCTCCGTGTACTCAGAAGTACATCACCCTCTCCAAGCTCACTCCAACCACAGCCTCACTGTTCATTTTACGCCCCATCTTCCCAAGACAATCGTGGCCTGCTGTGGGCAGAGTCCTTGTCCCAGGTTCCCCAATAACTGAACTGAACAGTAATCACAGCAACCAGGACAAGAGCCAACAATGGCGGCCTGAGCAACTCCTACTGATCCTGTAAGACCCACTGCAAAGGATGCCTCCTCTGGGAAGCCTTCCCTGGCAGGACTGGCTTCTCCTTCCACTTGTAATTGGTTTGTGTGTCTGTGGTAGGCACCTCTAAGATGGCCCCTGATCAGGGCATTCATATTCATGACCATACGGACCTCTCCCCATAAGGGTGGGCGGGACCCTATGTCTCGGCTCTTCTGGATAAGGCAGAAGTGATGAGATACCACTTCCAAGATTAGGTTACAAAAATGACCTTGCCTCTACCTCCGCTCACTTGCTTTTTCTCGCTCTCACTCAGAGACCTCACCCCAGGGACGCAGCTACCACAGGTTGTGAGCCACTGAAGGAGTGGCCCACGTGACAAAGGACAGCCTGTGGGCGCCTGAGGCCTGCTGGCAGCGCATGAGTGAGCCTTGCCGGGAGCACATCGCCGGCCCCCAGCGAGCCTTCAGAGGGCTGCAGCCCAGGTCAACACCTTGATGGCAGCCTGGGCCCGGCACCCAGCTAAGCCAGGCCTGACTCCCCACCCACAGAACGATGGCGTCATGAGTGTGCGTGGCTTTGAGCGGCTACCTTCTGGGGTCATAGATAACAAATACAATGGCCCTCCCCCAGCCAGTCTGGAAGCACGTTGCCCCAGTTGTCAATGTACCTCCAGCGCCCAGGGAGTGTCATCAGGGAATGTGCAGGGTATGACGGCTTTGCCACGAGAGTATCTTAGGGGAAAGTATTCCAGATAGAGACAGCCTAGTACACGGCTCTGATACGGACGTAAACTTGTGTATTCGAGGAACAGAAAGTCCCTGCTGAGGTGGCCCACAGAGCCAGGACAGCAGCACGTGAGGAGGCTGGAGAGGGAGCGGGTTGGGGAAGTACTTGGGTTCTACAGCTTCCAAATGTGAATCAGAATTTGAACCACTGCCTCCTTTCTCCCCCAGAGACAGTCTGCTTCCCAGGATCTGGTCTCGGGGTTGGACACAAACCAGTTTCTTTCAGGATGAAGCTTGGGACAACACACCATGTGGCCCACTGCCCTTGTGCCACCCCCGGTACCCTGCCCTGTGCCCTGAGGCCATGACCTGCAAGGACCGGGCTCCCACTCACCTCCAAATCCTCTTGTCTTCAGCTCCTCGTCCCGGATGATGGTTGGGGCGATCCCCAGATCTTTTCCAACTTTCTTAATCTCCTGGATGTGTTCATGGAAAAAACAACACCATGAGGACACGTGAAGAAGGCTTAAATTGAGGCGAGGCCCCGGCTCCGGGCCAGCGATGAGCCGAGGGCTGCATGGCGGGAGAGGAACCAGGTTTGCGAGCCAGCGGCTCTGACTCTCTCGGCTTTGAGTGTGATTAAACCCAGGAGAGAAGGCTCGGCCTCCAAACTCTGCAATTTCCTGCAGCTCTGGGCTGGAGTCCTGCAGAGGGGCCTTCACGGGGGGCTCTGGCCCGCTCTGCCCTTGGCTGAGGCCTGCTGGCCCCTGGGAGCTGGGTGAACAGCAGGCCTTTGTCCACACAGCCCCAGGCTGCCCCATACAAGGAGGCTGTGAACACTGGCCCCCTCCCGCCCCCACCTTTCCTCTGACCCTCCTTGGGGTCTATGACACTTCTTCCATCCTGGCCCCACCCGCTCGCAGGGCCCCCAGAGCCACGTACCTCGAGGAAAGTGTCTGTATTCATCTCATTGCAGGGTGTGTCCACAATGCGGGCGGCCAGCCGTATGCCTTCTGTGGCGCTTGCTAAGCACTAGAAAACAAACCACAGGCTGTCACTGGAGACCTGGGACCAGGTGGGAGGGGGCTGCCCTCCTCAGCTGTTCCCCACCAGAAGCACACATCGCCTGGGGGAGGTTGTGGGACTGCTGACAGGACAGTGAGAGGCAGGTGGAGGGGGAAGCAAGAGTCACGCCTCCTGCTCTCACTCCCCAGGGACTGAGACCCACCGCGACCTACAGAAGGTTGCATCCCACTGCCAGAATTTTAGTGACCCTTCAGCCTGGCATCCTGACCTGGTATAAGTGGGCCCACCTTCCTTTCCAAGCCTCACCGCCCGCTGCTCTCTTCCCAGCAGCAGGTGGCCATTGTGCCTGGCCCAGGATATGTCTTTGGCACTCCTACCTCTGGCCTCTGCCCACATCCCCACACCCTCTCTCAGGGGGAGGTGCTGCCTCTATGATGGACTGAGTGCCTGAGTCTCCCCAGACCCACACGTATTAGGAGGTCTTTGGCAGGTCATGAGGGTGGGGCCCCATAATGGGATGAGTGTCCTCACAAGAGGAAGAGACCAGAGCACTCTCTCTGCCCTGTGAGGGCACAGCACGAAGGTGGCCCTCTGACAGCCACGGAGAGAGTCCTCACCAGAAGCCCCCCTGATCTCGGACTTCCAGCCTCTGGCACTGTGAGAAGTTAATGTCTGTTGCCTAAGCCACCCACCTATGGGGTTTTCTTAGGGCGGCCTAAGCTGACCAGTCCACCCTCCCTTCTCCTGTCGCCAAGATCCCAGCCATCCTTCGAGGCACTTCTCCAAGACCATATCCTCCAGGAGGTCTCTGGACTCTCCCGAGGAGTAAAAGCACTCGGCGTTCTGAGCCGCTGGCCCACTGGCCATGTAGCCGCCCTCCGGCTTGTCAGGGGCATTTTTCTGACTTGGGCCCCATGTGAGCGTGTCATAGACCCCGACCACCCTGGTTTATCTGGTCATCTGAGGCGACACTGCTCTAGGCACAGGGCACGAGGGAGAAAACGAGCAGACCCTGCCTCGTGCACCTCACACTTCAACCCGGTACCCAGAAGGGAGCAGGAGCCTGTCGGCGGCCACCACAGGCGCTTGGAAAAGGGCACGTGCATGTTTGCTGACTCATCCCAGAAACTGGCTGCTCTCCGCCCCCCAACCCCCACCCCCGGCTTTTCTACAAGGAACTTCCATCCTACTTTTGCTTCAGCCCTGATCTGGAAGTTTACTGCCTTCTTCGTCTCTGCCCCACCACCCACCCCCAAGCTTCAGACAGGCTGGCCCTGCTGCTCTTCCCAGCCCACAGGGAAGAGGTGACATTAAGAGAAAAGTAGCACAGGTTTAGCAGGGGTGCAGACAGCATCAAGTTGATCATCACTTTTTCTGGTCCCACAGTGTCAGAGAGGGCAGGCTCTAGGTTGATAATACCAGCCCCGCCACCTCCCAGGCCCTGTCCAATTGCTGCGACAGCTCTGCCTGTCCCGAGGCAATTAAACCCCAAAGCCTCAAAGAAAGAGACTTGACAGCTCGGATATGAAATGTGCCCGTGGGGTCCCGCCACCTGTCAGCGGGCTCTACCCTGGAAAGGCAAAGGTCCCCAGCTGCGGGTGTCACAGAGACCCGTTGCTCATCTCTGACGCATCCCAGGGCCACTGCCTGGGAAACGTGTCAGAGCCCTGAGACTGATCTCAACGGAGGCCAGGTGCTTGCCACGCTGACCTCCAGTGAAAACCCTCCCCGATCCAGCTCGTGCGGGTTGGAGGGCAGAGAGTGCGTGGGAGCCGGAGGAGGCTCCCAGGGTCCCATCATCACCGCAGAGCCATGTGGTCGTGGGCAAGAGCTTGTGCCTCATCACACCTCAGTTTCCTCATCACAAATGCAGGATCATTCATTCATTCATTCCATCCCTGCTTATGTGAGCGCCTACTTTGTGCCCGACTCCATGCTAGACTCAGAATCCAAAGACACCCCAGGGACTGAAGTCTAGCAGAGATCACAACACACCCTTCCATCCAATGCTGGAGAAGGCCGCAGGGACCCAGAGGGGACCAGGATGTAGACGGGGGCTGAGGAGGACCCCATGGTGAAGAAAAGGCCACACAGGTGTCAGAACCTCATGTGCACATGATCTAAAAGCCAGCGGCCATGGTTAAAACCTGGCTCTGCCCCTTACTGACGTGGCCCAGGAAGTCACTCAATGTCTCTGAGCCTCAGTTTGCTCAAGTCTAAAATGGGAATAATAATAAGAGGACCCACCTCACAGGGCGGCTGTGAGAATTAAGTAAACGGGTCCGTGAGTGTACACACGTGCGCGCACACCAGGGCCTGAGAACTGGCAAGCATTCGGAAAACGCTGGCACTCACTTTGTAAGGCAATGGGAAGGGGGAACTAGAGGAAGGGCATCTGGAGGCAGCAAGACCAGCTCAGGGGCATGTGCAGGGCCCAGGAGAGCAGTGGGGCGTGGGTGGGGCAGCTGGAAGCAGTGGCCCAGTGCTGGGACCAGGTCCCCGCCCTCCGGGAGCTCCCATTCCAGCATGGGGCACAGGAGCCAAACAAAGATGTACAGTGCTGGCTGGGGATGGCACTCAGCTGGCAGAGAGCCTGACGGTGTGGAAGGGGCCCTGTCAGCCAGGATGGCCAGGTCCCCCTGGGGAAGGGAGGTGGGCGGAAGCCAGAAGGGAACCTGACATTCGCTCCACAAGAGGACTTCTAAACTGGAAATCACTTCCGGCCTTGCCTTGCCTTGCCTCAAAAGGATTATTCTGAGGATCAAATGAAATAACGTGTAAAAGTTCACCATAAGGGGAACATAATATATAGAAGGATGGGATTATTAGCATTAGAACATGAAAGCGCCTGACACTGCTTAGGTGCTCAATAAACACTGGCTGAACAGAACCGAATCCTGAAAACAAAGACCACCCTGAGGGAGAGGGAGCATGCGGCCCAGTTTGGAAAGGCCTCTGGGGCCTTCTCAGGAATTACAGCAGCCATCGCGTCTTCCCCAACACGGGAGAGGGAGCCTTCCAGACACCCCTCCTGGCGGCCCAGCTCATGGGGGCCCTGGGACACGGTCTGAACGTCCAGACACCCACTTGCAAAGTGGACACTTCCACAGGCCCGTTGTCTTGTCCCACCAGGAAAAACTCCACAGTGACCGTCTTCTTCTCTGGGCGCCGCGAAGCACCTGAGCGGTGGGTGAACAGCGGGAAGGCGCGGGCCAGGGCACAGGCGGAGGCGAAGGCGTCAGACCGCTCACAGACCATCTGCAGCACAGAGAAGCAGAGCTGTGAGGAGAGGTACAGGGGGGCAGGACACAGGGCCCACCCAGGGTGCTGAGATCAGGAAGTGCTGGGGATCACAGCTGGGTCAGAGGCCACTGTGACAATTTGGACACAGAAGCCCCAACCAAACCATCACTCTGGCGGCCTCCCCCCAAACCACTGTCTCGCGATGTAAAAAGAAAACACTGGCCACCAAGATAGGAAAGCAGGACATGGAGGGATGAACAGTAGACCCGTCTGGGTCTGAGTCTCAGATTTGCCACCAAAACTGATCAGGGAGAAATGGCTTAGTCTCTGTGACCTCAGTTTCCCCGTCTGTAAAGCAGGGGCTACAATGTCAGGTGTGACAGCCGGTGAGCTACTGTGGGCCAGAGTGCTCTGCGGTCACCATGACTGAGCTAGGGAGCTACAAGGGCCCTGCTGGAGGAGCCTCTTCTCTCGAAGGCACTCACCACAACGCAACGATGAGTTCCGGGCGGCAGGCAGGTCCGCACAAGTCGGGTGACGAAGTGCGCGGCTGAGGGGCTGTTGTGCCGGCTCACCCGGGAGGGCAGGGCGGCCACGGTCGCATAGTTCAGGTAGAGGGGACAGCTGTCCGTGGGGTTGGGGTTGAGCGTGCTTAGAGCGGCCTGCCAGAGCTGGATCAGAAGGGGAGAGACAAAGACAGACACCAGACTTCAGACAGTCCGCATGCCAGGAGCCTGGTCACCGTGTGTGGACACTTGCATTGTTAAAGAGCACGTTTGCAGCTTCCCCGAGGTCCCCACCATCCATAATTAAGATGTCACATCTCACTAGAGCTAAGTGTGTGTGTGTGTGTCTGCAGGCACAATTCCACCCTTGTGGGGTTAAGCAGTGGGGATTTATTAAAAAGCCAATCTGGGGGCTGCTTTGCTTCAAACACTGGAAACCCACATGGGGGGACCCAGCCAGGTGCCACTGCAAGTGGGGCAGGTGGGCACTGCCAAGGGGTCAGACCCGCCGGCAGGGCTGCCAGGGTGGGGCCCCTCGAGGCAGTTCTTTCGAGGCGGTCACATCTGCCAACTCTCCCAGGAGCGCGGCCCGGGCGCGGGCGGGGCTGGGCGGGAGCCTGCTCTGCTGGTTGTAACGAGGCGGGCGGCCCGGGCCTGGGAGGCCGGCCTGGCCTTGCGCGCCCCGGCGGCGGGCGGGGGGCTCGGGGCGGCCGAGGCGGGGCCTCCGCGGCCTCCCCGCCGGCCCGACCCCGCCCGTCCTCCGCTCGCCGGCGGGGCGGCGCATGGCGGCGGCGCGGCCCGCTCACCTCCTCGGTGACCCGGGGCTGCAGCTTCCCGCGGACGTGGCTCCAGGGCACGCGGTGCAGGTGGTGCAGCTGCCCGAGCAGCAGCAGCGGCCGGCTCTGCGGGTCCGCGTCCCCGGCGCTCGCCTGGAACTGCAGCCCCACGTTCGCCATCTTCGCCGGCCCGCGCCCCTCGCCCCGGACGCCGCGCCCGCTCCGCTCGGCCTCCCGCTCCGGCCGGGCCTCGGCGCCGCCCCGGCCCTGCCCGGCTGCCCGGCCCCGCCTCCCCCGCCGCTCCGGGCCGCTCGCGAGACGTGCAGGGCCCGCCCGGGGCGCGAGGGGGCGCGAGGGGCGGAGGGCAGGGCCGGCCGGGCCGGCCCGACCGAGCAGGCCCCGAAGTCCCGGGCGGGCCCCGACCCACAGGCCTTGACCCTGGGTAGGCTCCAAACTCTGAGCAGGTCCCCAACTCCAGGCAGGCCCCAAACTCGGGGCAGGCCCTGACCTACAGGCCCTGACCCTGGGTAGGCTCCAAACTCTGCACAGGCCCCAAACTCCAGGCAGGCCCCAAACTCTGGGCAGGCCCCCAAGTAGGTCTTGCCCTCAAAAGAAGGAAACACAGCTCTCCAGACAGCCCTTCTGGCACGAGGCCCTGGCCAGCAGGCCACCAGCAGACCCCTGAGTAGGCTCAGGCCAACCTCAAGTCCACCCCAGCAGTTCCCACCAGTCCAGAGTCCAGATGAGCTCTAAGTAGGCGTGGCCTCAACGGGAGCAGGTCCCCTAGTGGTCTCTGAGCAGCTTGTGGTAGTTGTCAGGGACCCCACACTGGCAGGGCTGCCCTGACCACACCAGCAGCCTCTGTCAGGTTTGGATTGGCATAGTGAGTGTGGGATTTATGCCAGCTCCAAGTTGTATAAGGCCCCACTGCCTGGCATGCTGGGTAGTGTCAAGTCTCTTCCCTGACATTTCTCAGACCCCTACTCTTTGCCAGGCACTGCCCTGGAAGTGAGAGGGGGGTCAGGGAGATGGGCTCCCATCCAGGTTGCTGCTTCTGGGATGGCCATTTACAAATCCAGGCATCGCCTTAATGGGTGGGCGACCCTTCCCCAGCCCTCCCCTTTGCAGGGTCGTCTGGCAACAGCCTGAGCAAGCTGCCCCTGCAGCCTCCCAGGCCACTTAGGGAGAGAGAAGGGCGGCTGGAGGGTGTCGGGGACATGTGGCGGATGGTGGGTATGCCATTGGTGAGGCTCCTGGCTCCTGCTGTGGCTCAGATAGAAGGTTCAGGGAGTGATGACCCAGTCGTGGAAGCTCTACCCAAGGGTTATTTAAAAACGAAAATCTGTTACCCCATCCTGCCCACGGCCCGATTGTTCTAGGGCCTTTGGCTGACACCCCTCTGTTACCTCTAGCTATTTCCATGCACCGCTCCTCTCCGAGTTTCCTCTTCACGACCAACCTTTAAAATAGCAAAGCCAACTCCCCAGTGTGGCATCCAAGGCTTCCAGCCCCACCTCCCTGCACTCTCCCCCAACTCCCTGGCTTGCAAAGTAGACACAAGCCACTTTCATCTTCCCTGTCGCCTCCCTCCCTCCGAAGTTTTGAGCCCTGGTCCTTGGAAACACCCACTAGGTGAAGAGCGTTGGCATTCTGAAAGCAGGACTTCTTGCCTGCTTTTTTCCTCTAGTGCATGGCACAGAGCAGGTGCTCAGAAAATAGTTGTTGAATGAGTGAAATGAATTCCTTCAAAACCCTCCGCTTTCCGAACATGAAAGTTGATTCTAATTGGATCTTATTTTCTTCAAAAGATTCTTACAGTGGCTGAATGTTTTCACACATTTGTAAAGGGTACGAAAACATGTATGAAGATCTCCTTCTTTTCTGTTTGCAAACGTATTGTAGGCAAGGGCAGGGTTTTCTAGCAGGGGCAGAAGTAGTGGGGAAGCTCCCTAGATAAGAGATGTGAAGCTGTGCCCAATGGATGAAATAGGACTTCCACAGGCAAACAAGACAGGGGGAGGTATCCAGGTGGGGACAGGCCCAGGAAGAAAGCACAGGCCCAGGCTCAGAGTGTCTACATGGTTCTGAAGCCAGTGTAAGAACAGAGAATGGGAGAAAGTGGGTGATGGTGGTGAGTGGGGGAGTCTGAGTCCCTCCCCAGACTTTAGCAAACTGAGGCAGGATCCAAGAAACGTTTTGGAAAGCAGGATCCTGGAAGTTCTGTGTACAGGGATTTGGAAGGGGAAGGAAACTGTCAGTGGTGAGATGATTTTGGAGGACTTTCCTTTTAGATGGCCCCAAGAAAGGATGAACGAGATGAATCAATTCAATCACATTTATTGAACACTTATTCAATACAAAGCAAGAGAAAATAGTAGACGCTTGTTAGAAGCAGATATTACGGATTCTGGTTTTAAGCCATCCCTGAATTGAAGAAGTCCAAACTAAACAGAACATTGAGGAATTATTCCACTTTAGATGCCTGCCAGATTCCTCAAGATGTGGCCTGTGACAGATACAAACATCTTCCAGGAAAGTGTTTTCCCCTTTTCACTGCACTTTACAGACTTTAACACAAATAAGACAGGCAGCACTTCGTTTAGATAAAATTTTATAAAGGTATTAATCCATAGATTCGTATATATTTCACTGTCAATGAAAAATTCACCTCAATTTTTTTTAAAAAAAAAAGAAAGAAAACTTAAAACAACTCACCAGATCTCTAATGCAATCCAAGAAGTAACTTAGGTTTTTTGTGGCTTGAGACTCTTTCCAGACTGAACTGGGTGTTCAGACTTACTTTAGGAATTGAGGAAAAAACTTAAAACTTCTGGAAGAAATCAGAATCAAGTTTCCAGGATTTATTAGGAAGTTCAGGGGCACAATTCATAGTCTAGACACATTTCTGAAATCACAGCATGTACGATGGCCCTAGGTGTATGAGCTACTCTTATAATGTCGCTGCATGCTGGAGTTCACTTGTATAAAAATCCCCGTGCCTGCTTAGACGCAACTGGTCACGGTGACGTTCCCAGATTCCATCACATCTGATGTGAGAAGGAAACCCTGGTCCCCTGGGAACACTTGTTTCATCTTTCTGGTGTTTCCATTCATTCATTCAACATATATTGAGTATAAGTTCTGAAGAGTTCCAGGCTGGGGGTGTGTGTGTGTAGAGGTGGGGAGCGAACACAGCAGGAAAACCCAGAACTGCAGTCACTGGGAGCTGCCTGGGTTTGGAGGTGATACTGGAGTTCGGTCTTGAGGGTGGGCTGTGTGCCAGGCAGGCTGATCCTTGACAAGGGCCCAGAGTACTAAAGGGCATGGTCCATTCCGGAACCGGCAAAAGCCTGTGTGGCTGCCCATTACGTGAATGTGAGATATATGCTGAGCCACGGAGTTTGGACTTGACCTTGTGGGCAACGGGAAGCCTGGGGAAGTGCCTCAGTCAGGACGAACGTGAAATAAAGGTAGGGCTCATTCCTGGTTGAGAATGATCTGCTACTTCACGCACCCAGAGGAAGCAGGAGGCGGCTAAGCTCCAACCATCGTCCTCCTCCTCCTAGAGCAGCTGGTCTGGAAATGAGCCCCCGTCCAGACAAGATGGCAGAGACATTTGCATGACCCCCCCGGCGCTGCCTGTGCTGTGTATGTTTGCTTCCCTCACCACGGCTGGACATCAGGGAGTGCCTCAGTCAGACTGTAAATATTGTGTCGGACACACCAATTAGATTTGTACTCGATGTTCCCCAAAGGATTGAAAATGAACTAAGTGCCATGAAAATCACTTTTCTCTAGATGCTTAAAGAAAAAAAAATACATTAACTTATGGAAAAGTTGAAAAACCAGTGTGATGAACTGGTATCCCTTTTACCTATATTCATATATGTGTGTGCATGTATTTTTCTTTCGCAGCACTTAAAGCTCCTTGCAGACACTTAACCCTAAATACCTCAGGTGTATCTCTTGTGAACAAGGGCACTGGCCCCCAGTCACACTAATATTCTGATCACACCCATAGAAATGTTATCAGTGAAGCAATGCTGTTACCTAATACACAGGCCACACTGGAATCTCTTTAATTGTCCCCAAAATGTCCTTCATGGCGTTTCCTTTTAAAATCAGAATCCAAATAAAGATCAGCATTCCACTTGGCTGTCAAGTGCCTTTCCTCTCCTTTAATCCAGAACAGTCCCTGCCTTTGTCTTTCCTGATGTTGAAATGTCTCCTGGAGGGCCCCACAGTCCCCACTCGCCTGACTGTTTTCTTATGATTAGATTCGGGTTAAACGGTTTCGGCACCAATATGCAGTTTCCCACGGCACCTCCTCAGGAGCCATGTGACCTGGTAAGCGTCTCCTCTTCACCTGCCAAGGCTGGTGACTTGCTGTACGCGGAGGCTGCAATGTCTCTTCACGGTAGGCATATTTCCCCCTTTTTAATTAATAGAATTAAAATCAGTTTCCTCTCTATCACATGTGGAGTGACACTCTGAGACTGTCAGGATGTGTGGTTTCCTGACAACCTTCCCCTAGTGGCTTTTGTATCCAATGATGGTCGCTGCCTGACTGGAGCGCTGGTGGCAGCGTGCTGATCTGCTAACTCCCCCATTCCTTCTTCACTTGGCACGTGCTATTCCTGGGGACAGAAGACCTCCCTGCCTCCACCCTCCAGGACTGGCTGCCTAATTTGTGGGGTCCAGTGCAAAAATGAAGATGCAGAACTTCATTTTCAAGAAAGAATTTCAAGATGGTGACCGGAGAGCATGAAACCCAAAACGGGGCCCCTGGACTGCAATGGCTGCACGTCCACGAAGTTGCCGTGCTGCTCACTGGAACGGACATACTCGTATGCACCTGTCAGTACCACTGGTTCCAGTGTCCCCACTTAGGCCAATGAGAGCCCCATCAGGCCAGCTCCTGTGTCTTTTTCACATGTCCCTATCAGTTTTTCAGTACTTTTGTCCTTCCTGGAAAAATAACATGATCCCGAGGCTCACGCTGCTCCTTCCTTGCCCCAAATGTCGGGTCAGCCATTTCTCCAAAGGGCCTCTGTCCCGTGAGTCGGGGGAACTGGTATTTAGGAAGCGAGAGCTTCCTGTTTAGAAACCCAGGTCTCATTGCACCCAGGTGTCACTGCTTCTGATCCTTTTAGGGGACAGGAGTCCGGTTTGTTTTCTTCTTGAGTCCTCCAACTCAAACCCCACATCACAGACCTCCTCTTCACCTGCCCCTGTCCCACAGGGTGTCCCCATCCCCGAGAACCCGGTTCCCACTCATCCATCCATCCACTCGCTTGCTGTGTCCTACACCAAACAGCCTCCACCCCTGACAATAAACCTACTACATCAAGTTGAACAGTTCTTTACTCCCTTCGATTTTTTTGTTCTTAGAATGCATTCCACTGATAAATTCAAAATTTACTTGATTTTTGTGTGGTTTTTCTATCTGACGTACATCTAGATTCCATGTTTCTGTCTGTACTCAGACAGAAACTTGCTGTTTTCATTTTCTTTACATTTCCGTTTTTTGAATGCGTGAAACATTTCTATGGTTCAAAAATCAAAATTGCAAATAGGAATGCTCGAAGGATTCTGCTGTCCCTTCATCCCTTTCCACTCATCCTTCCACAGGGAAACATTTTTATTAGTTTTTGGTTTATCTTTCTTGTTTCTCTTCTGAAAAGAAAAACAAAATCATATATATATTCATGGATCTGACACGAGAGACAGCACGTTGCATGTAATCGTTTGCACTTTGCTTAAAAAGCACATTTTGTAATCTCATCTAACACACCGTGGTTTTTACCTTCCGGTTTTGGTGGGATGAGAGAATGTATTAATAAAAATGTGCTCTTGGAACCATTTGTTAACGACAAAAAGAATTCCTTCTAACATCAGTTTGGAGGACTTCTCAACAAAATGAGGGGGCCGAACTAGTTGCTGTTGGAGATCCCTTGCCATTCTAGAAGACTAAATTATCCTCCCAGGCAGGGCACAGTGTCAGGCAATAATAACCCTCATGTCTCGGAACTAAATTCCTATTTACTTCTGAACACCAGCAAAATTATTTCTGTGGTTGCAAAGGTGTTCAAGGACACACTGCCGACCTGGAGCCTGAGGATGGAGTGGCTACAGGAAGGGGAAAAGAAATGATTAACAGACCTAATGTGGTTCCACATTCCTGGAAACAAACAGCATATGAAAATGGATATGTATAGAAAAGCAAAGTGAAGGGGAGATGTTTATTTTGATCGAGAAATCTTTTCTTTAGGAAAAACCTTCACTTACAGGATCCTTTTAAGTAGTATGTTTCTCTAATACATTGAAAATGATTCAATCTTCTAAAACCTGAGTCATATTTTTTCCAGAAACACCCTTGTGTAAAGCAATACGTCTATCCGTAGTACCTAAATGTGGATCTTTTAAAAAGTAAGAAAGATTGCTGAGGGTTTTGGCAGCTGAGCAGTGTGAGAAAAGGGTGGGGGAAGGAAAAACTAACCAGAAATTGTTAAGGTTTTTTTTAAGGGCCATGAGAACGAAATTTAATAGTTTTTTTCTCACTAAATCTGGAAGGTTCCATATTTTGGGCTGGTTCATAGTTACAGATGAAAAGTACTGAAATGGAGCAACCTGACTTATACTACAACGCAGGTTAAAATGCTCGATTTGAAATCAGATCACTTATCCCGTCTCAATGATTTACAAAACTCGAGTGACATAATAATCGAAACAGAATTTAAAAAAGCATTCCAATCAGGTCCGTGGTTGTCCCAAGATCTTCATAAATTCAGTAATACTTAAACATGACCTGTGAGAACTATAAAGAGACATTTTGAAGCCTTTTTCTTAACACGCTGGGAACAAACAGTAAGTGTGTACCATCGAGTGCTCTTTATAACATGTGATTTCTTACATTACAAACTGGGCAGCACATGAGACCTAGTGTATACATCGAGAGTTCCCCTCTTCGTTTTCCTTTCAATGAGAAGCTACTTTTCATTCCCCAATACTCGTGGGGGCCATAGAAAAGGGAGGATGGGAGGTGAGCGGGAAACATTCGTCTGGCGGGACCAGTGCTCTCCAGGGTGGGCTGTGGCAATCTGAGGAGACGGAGAGACAGGGACGGCAGCCAGCCTGGGGACTTACCAAGACAGGGTTCGTGATCTGCTGGGGCGCCTGCACCGTTGCTGGGGATTTCTGCAGTGCACTGTTGTGAAAAACACATGATATAGACCTCCACGAGGTACGATGGAAGTGCTGAAGTTCTGTGCAAATTTAATTATTAGCATGAACTGAAGGTACTGTCATTGTTTAACTCAGCCGACCTTTTAAATGGAAAACCAACCTTGAGGCTTAACTGGATTTAAAAAAAAAAAAATCAATTTTTAGCCATTGCCTAGTGTGAAAACGAAGGGCTACATTCCCAGGCTATTGTAAACTCACTTTTGCTAAGACAATTTTTTGATTATTTACAACTTGAAAATGACATTCTCCATCTTGGTAGGCATTTTCTGTGCACACATACCTTTTCTAAACCACCACACACATAACACATGTACGCACACCCAGGCACGTCACAGAAGCATCACCACTTTCCATCCAGCGGCAGGCTTAGTCACCAGGAGCAATCTCCTCACACCAATTACATGAAAAACTGAGCTACGGATAATGACATACCACTATCTGCAAATCTCTCTTAGCCTCGGTTGGGTCTCATCTTTGTAATAAGAAAAAGATCCTTGAAGAACCTTTTACCAAATCACATCTTGACCACTAAATCTTTTTTAAAGAAGGTCATTTAATTTTATGCAAAGAAATGAACAATTAAAATGGCATAAGCAGAAATAGTACCGGTCTAGAAATGAGAAAGATGGAAGATTCTAGTGCCAGCCCTGGGTTATACTAGCCATGGGACTTTGGTAAGCCCTCGTGTGGGTCTCTGTTTCCCCATCTGGAAAAGGGAAAGGCTTTTTTTTGGGGGGGGAGGAAATGCTCTCTTTACCCAACAGTTGATGAAAATGAAGGTCTATGACAGTGTCCTGAGTCAGAATACCACGTTAAAAAAAATCTGATTCCCTCAGCACTTCCTCTGAGAAAAAGACCAGACGATGCAAACCAGAGCCCTGTGGCCTCCATTATGGCATGTATAAAATGAGAGAAAGAGTGATTACTAATGGCGGAATATGGATGATTAGCTACAAGCAATTTTAGAATAATAGTTGACAGACAGAAAACGCTCAACCCAGTGGTCTATTCTAACTAAGCCGGGTTTCAATATACACTGTGTTGAATGGAATCTCATTGAAATGGTCCATTTTAGCCAGATTCCGGAGCTGAAGTGGAGGCCCACACAATCATCCTGAGCATTCAGGACAGTCCAGAGAGCTAATGTGGACGATCGGCCAAATGATGATTTTCTTTTGCCTCAATTGACCAGATAATTGTGCATAAGACTGCCATTTGGCTCTGTGCGATGTCCCTTTGTGTTGTAAGAAAACTCGGCTGTCGACTGGTGGAATGACGTCAAGGAGTGTGGGGCCACGAACAGGACGCACACAGCACAGGGCTGATGCCCACTATGTGAGTCCAGGTCCTAAGTCTGAGCCACTTCCGGATGAGCTGCAAGTCTGTGCGCCCACCCAGCGCCCTCACCAGTGCACTGTAATACTCGTGGTTTTGAAGGGGGGTGTTTTCCCTCAATTTCTAAATAAAACTAAATAAAAACCATCAGGAACCAGGTTACAGGTGGCATCTGGGTGGTCAAGGGAATCTGGAGAGAGAAAACCAGGAGTTTCTAAGGGCTAACAATTCAAGGCCCCATTTATATGTCAGCAGAGGGCTAAGTTCCAAAGTGCAGCTACCATCAGATGACCCACGTCTGCCCACCTACGTCTCAGAGGAAAGGAAACTCATGATAATTCCTCAATGAATCAGCACCACCAAAGCGCTGTCCTGTCCTCCCTACACCCGACGAATGACCATCCCTCTGTGAAGACACATCAGCCAAGTCTTTCCAGATGGTTTGCACACGTTTTGACTAGAATAAGGGACCCTGGTGATCAAAATTAAGCCGGCAGGTAGAATAACATGCTATACTTTTAAATTTCGATACAGATTCTGCTAGGCTAGGTGAGTCGTTTTGCTGTGGCCACAGGACTACAACAGCCAGACCAGGAAGCATTCCAGGTTATTTAAACTTTGGTTTATGATTCGAGTTCTTCCAGATGTTCACTCAAGTCAGCAGAGTGAACCTGTATGCAGAACAGGCAGAACAGGCCACAATCACCGGGGCATTCAAAAGGAACCAGCCAACAGCCCACGCTTCCACACCTGCAAGCCAGGCACACCTGAGTGACCACCACTGCAAGAGCGGGCCACCGAACACCCTGGGAAAAACTCACGAGGTTATCACACAAGAAACACACACACACACACACACAGAGCCGCCATGTTCATAGGTGCCACCATATTTATGGCAGTCCCCAGCAGGATGAGTTCTTCAATGTTATCACCAGTCTAGCTTGTTGTGGAGCCTGTGCGAAAGGTCTATCCTTTGAGAGTCGGTCTGCTTCTGGGACAGACCCAGTGGCTGACGTGCAGGCAGGGGAGGTAATGTCCAGTCAAATACCTCGGTGCAGGCACAGTAAGGAGGCCGGTGCTCCCGTGCGGCTCCACAGGCCCTGAGGACAATGAATGGCCACAGGCACCGGTGGCATTGCAAGACTAAACACCAGCTCGCTAAGGTGACTAACTGGAGACACTGCTCTTGCTCTCGTCCGCTGAATGAGAATGCCCTCATGGTGCCTTGATAACGTCTCCCATCGGGCACATACGGGTGAAAGCTAACACTTAGTTGACAAAGAACCATCCCAGCCTTCGAGGAGGAGACACAAGACAGAGTCGAAGCAAACTACAGTCCTGGCTTTGAGTTCAACTGGCAAACACTACCCATGAAGTTTTCAGGGTAACAGGATGGGAAACTTTCCAAGTCATTTAGACTTTGGGTCTGTGGGTTAGAATTACTTCTCAACAAGGCACACATACTACAATTTTATTTGAAGATATCCCAATGTTTCTTGGTATGTATAGAAAGCACACATTTTTATCAGAAAAATAATGACCTGCCTTTTTGTAGTTTCCCTTTTTGTAGACTGGACAGTGAACAGAGTAGTCCCTTGAAAAGTGTCCCTTACATAGACAGATGGGAGGCAAAGGCCTCGGCACAAACAGTCACCAGCGCAACAATCACAGAAGCGGCCAGGCCCTCCCATAACACAGATGCATTGCAAGAAACCCCCATCGTTAAAATTAATACTAGGATTGCAGGATGTTCTTCAATCAGCATGATTGCTTTATTGTACAAAAACTTTCCAGTAACAGTAAATCAGTTTTTAAAAAGGACAAAAAAAGTCATGTTGGATAGAAGCGCGTCACTAATTGCTTTATTTAAGCACATAAGGAAAAAAGTCTTATCTGACCAATTACGTTGGAAGGGTTTTATTACCTTTAAGAAGCCATTAGCTAGGATAAAACACTGAAAGCACTTGTGTCAAAACAAATAAATAATGCTCTCTCAATTAGCAGAGAAAGCGGTAAATCCGATAAATTAAGAGACATACACTGCTTCACGCCCATGGCGACGCCAGCACCCTCCCACCCCCAAATTAATAAAATAAGAGACAGTAGATTTCAGTTTCAATCTGGGGAAAGATCGGGAGCTCTGGAGACCTGACAATAAACATTGACATTTGTCCCCTTGCCCAGGTCAACGGAGCCACCCCAGGACACATAAAGGGGGCAGGTGTCCAAGGGCACCCAGAAGGCGCCGTCCTCCGGCTCCTCCTCAGAGCGAATCCCAGGCAGGGGGAGATTGTGCACTGAGCACTCATTCCCAGCAGACCCCCACAGACAATGGCTGTCAGCAGGTAGAGGAGCCCGAGTCCTTCAGGGGCAAAGAATGACCCTGAGGTGCCCAGAAACCATTACTCGTTTCTTCTTCCTTTGCCCAGTGCTGCTGATCTTTCCCCAAGTAAAGGCTCAACAGGAAAATACAGTGTTTGGAGGAGCCCAGAGCAAGTCGGCGTGCAGGCTCTAGGCCGCTTCTTCCTCTGGGACGCGGTTAAGGCAGCGGACAGCTTGGGCTTTCGCTGGCACTGCGCTGGTTTCAGTCAGAATGGGACGGTTCCCACGCCCCACATGAGATCCTTAAAACCATTTCTAATCAGATCCATCATTTTACCCAAATGGATTGAGGGGACAAAAACCAACCGTAATCGCCCTCTTCACTTAGAATAAATATGACTAGATGGTGATCCTTTCTTAAAGGGTCCCTTCCCTTCAAGGATTAGTAAAACTCAATAATCCACTATTACCATTAGAGACCATCTGGGAGGGAGGGCCCCTGACCTAAACACCCCACTGGTCTACACTGGCTGGGATTAAAAGACACCCACAGCTACCTTCAAGACCTGTAGACACCCCGCATTTTAGGGTCAATCAAGGAGGGCTGAGTTCGTATTCCCTGACCTTTCCTAATAAATAATTGTCTGTCAGGGAACACGGAGCTAATTTCCTAAATGCCAGGTACATCTTTAGATCATTCCATGGCCACATCAGTAATAGGATACCAGTGGCTGCCTGGCGTCGTAAACGACTTGGGAAGCGAGGGCTGGGCCAGGGGGTTGCGTAGTAAGCCCATGATCTATTTGGACATCTTGAATCTCTGGACTTGAGTTTAAATTCCTAGAAACAACCTCAAAGTCAATTCTAGAGAGGCATTTGATGTGACTGGTCCAAATAAAATGTAGCACATTAGAGGTAAAACAATGGAAGAGCCATCAAAAATTACACAAAGACCATTAAAACTGTAGCCGTGTCTGAAGACCAATTAAAACACGAACAACTTCAGTTTTCAAAGTTACCATCACTTTGCACATTATTCTCCAGTTCCAGGAATATATTCAAGCACCATATTGATAGTAGGTAAGTAAACAACAAAGTCCGACTTCGGTGATCTCCGCGCTCACACAAACGAGGGACCGCCTAGCCAAAGTTTCCACAATCCGCAGGAATATGCCTGCCTACTTCCTGGGCATGTTAAGTGGCCATGGGAGAGCCAATAAATCAAACCACTGGTGGAATATTTTACTGTGAAATGGAGTGATGTTTGGTTAATAATTTGAGCTCCAAATGGGGTGACCCATTTAGAATGGCCTCTGTGTAAAATCACAGTTCATTAAATGGTGTCTGGTTTGAACAGGTCATTATGTAGTTAGTATCTAAGTAATGGATTGAGCAAGGATGGCTGGGGACGCGCACAGGGACACAGGCCGATTCTGGTGACTTTCAGGACACTGCCAAGCTTCCCTTTAATGTGAGGTTTGTTCAAATCACCAACTTTTAAATTTAGGTGGTTTTGCTTAGTAACCTCTTTTGGTTTACAGTAGAAAATGCAATGCACAAATTTTCGATGAGGAATCCTCCATTTAGAGTTAATTTAAACTTACGAAGCTGTTTTAACTGGACCATCTAAATGTATTAATTAACATCAATGATGGTTTCTTATTTTTCACACTTTGTTACTCTGATCATTAACAGTGATGGAAAAGCCAAATTAAGTTAATGGGGAACGGATTATAAATTCTTGAAGGACTTCTCAGTTTGTTTTCAACTGGAAAATATATAGAGAAACACGAAGGGGCATTTTTGCCTCTACTCATACATTTTTGGTACCAAATTTCTTAAAAACCAGATAGTTTTCAAAAAATTTTTTCCAAAAATTATTTTAACATGCTGCTCAGACATAACTGCTAAAAAAAAATAGCATATACACATATAATATCGAACAGCTTATGTAGTGCCTGTAAACGTCCAACTCATTTTCTCTTTCTAACAAAAAATATATTATAACTTATGACAGAACTCCATCTCTACTCGGCAGCAGTATCAAAGGTCCTTAAATTCTTGACAGTGAAGGAAAAACAGAAGCCCGCTCCCCGGGCTGGAGCACGACTGTGACGAGGAGTCCGTGGAAACGCTTGCTGCCCCCGCACTGGGGCTGCGCCTGCGCAGGCCGCCCGGGTCGTGGCCCAGCCCCTCGCCCCCGCGGATCCACGCGAGCCGCACACACAGACCCAACGCGCTCGCTCAGCGAGACTTCACGCCGACCAGGACAACAATGAGGACAATAATGATGACAAATAATATTAAAATCACGAGCATCTTCCGATTCTTCTTTTGATACTGCTCTGCCTACGGAAAGAGGAGGGAAAGAAGGCAGTCATTTTCCCCCACATCCAAAGTCCACTCTCCCTCATTTCCAGTCCTAGGCTTCCAGTCCCAACTGTATAACTGACATCTCTGCTGCAGGCTACATCGTTACAATCCCTTCCATCAATTCAAGCGAATCCAGTCAACACAGGCGGGAGGGTCCATGACAGCTGGGCTTCCTGTCTCCCCAGGACTCGTCAAGCGCCGGCTTGGGAACTACCATTACGAGGAAGCTGGCAGGAGAAGTCAAGGTTCTCCTTTCCAGTCCAGACACTCCTGCTTCTCCTTACCTCTCCTTCCACCGACCGTCACCAGCCATGCTGCCAATGAAATCCTCCCCTTTCTGGACAGTTCTTTGGATGAGCGCACACCTTCATCCAAACTACTGGCTAACGGAGTGTATGTGTGTGTGTGTGGGGGGGGGGCAGAAGGGGAACTGATGGCCCCAAAGAAGCTTGATTTCTACCTCCCTACATTTGGCAACAAGGAGAAGGTCCATCCTTTGACATAAAAATGGGAAAATGCAGAAAGGACCGCGAGACATAGCCCCTTGCTTCTGATGAAGCAGCAGGGAGGACCTTCCAAAGGCGCATCCTCCTCTGCTCCCGCTTCACCTGTGCACATCAGCCTAGAAGCCCACGCAGGGCAGTGTCCTGCGTGACACCATGCGGGTCGTGCAGAAATGCGACCAGAGAAAGGACAGAGGAGCAGAGTTGTGGGGGAGTCTCTAACCATACCGAGGGAGAGCACCGCCTGCCTTACCGGATGGCGCTGTCTGACGGAGAGGGACCAGGAGGCAGCCTGATAAGAGATACCCAATCCCGGGGGTCCTTCTTCCACAGTCCCCACCAACCCAACCGCTAGTTCTATCTGCTAAGTGAGCCGACCCCCGCCCCTGCGCCCCACACCAGAATCACTCATCAGCCAGGACAGACAGGCTAACCTGTCTTGAGAGTCCGGCCTGCCTCTGTGAAGCAACTCCCCAGGTTCAGTCACCCTTAGCTGAGCTGGCTGCTGAGGAGACGGCCAGCCTACCACCGACAGCAATGTGACTTGCCAGATAAGACGAGCATGCTTACTTGTCCAGTAAGTAACCCAGAACACCAGGGAAGCCAAAACTAAATGATATACTTTAAAACCTCTCAAAATGATTTATAAACAAGAATCTAAAACAAAATATTTAGTTCCCACTACATCTGCACACTCCCGCAGAGAAAGCATCTCCCTTTATCTGTGTTCTATTACAAAACGTGTTTCACTAGTTTTTAAGAAGCTTCAAAACCAATGCATAATTCAACAGCAGATCAAAACCTGGGTATCATAGGGTGAGAAACTGACGTTAGTTTCACTCTTCTAGTACACAAGGCTTGGCGACCAACTGAATCTAAATATTTAAAAAGCATTTTCTTTCTCCTTACGTGCTGGAGTGTCATGCCCACCCTGTACATGGGGACAAGCCCACGGAAGAGAGAGAACGGTTTCTGGGCAGACCTGAGACGTGGCCTCACTTTTCGTAAACCTGATAATACTATTACACGGGCCCTCTCTACTATAGGAAGAGACTGGTTTCAGAAAAATGACAGAGCAGTAAATTAGTGCATTAGAAAAATGCTCAGGACACGGCTAGAAATACCACTGGGTCTGAAGGATACAAGGAAATGGAATTTATTTTATTTGTGAAGTATTATATTCCTTTAAAAGAAAATACGCACCCAATTATATATGAGAGCCACTCAGCAGCATACGTATGTTTCTCATAATTCATTACAAGATTTCTAAGATGCTTGCCATTTATTTTTAACAAATATCATGAAAAATATTCCTGAAATAGCCACCTTATTAGGAAAGAATGAGACAGCTAATAATCCTCTTGCTTCAACAAAACACTTCTCAAGGTAAGTACACAGCTACAGTGTGGTCATTAAAAGGGAAAATTAGATTTCTAGCTTCTCCAGATGATTCTCCACCAGCAATTCATCAGAAATGTGTCACAGCATGAGAAACCTGCGTCAGCAGCAGCAAGCAAACAGAACGTTCAACACGTATTTTGGGAAACGCCCATACAATTGATTTCCTAAAACAAGAAGACTCAAAGAATGGAATATTTTCTAAAAGGAAGAAAACCCAATTCCTTTAGAATTTACTGTCACAGAAGGAAGTTCTCAGCCATTTCAAATCCAAGAGCGAGGCACACCTGGAAACACTACCTACAGCAAAATGGCAACAGCCCAGGTGGTTGGCTTTGAATGAAACAATAATGTCCATTTCCCCACCACGACCATCCATGTTCCCACTACTACGTTGATAATCGACAACAGACAAGAGTGCGAAAGACAGTTATGGTGGAAGAGAACCTCTTATGCATTCTTGATATTTGATAACAGTTGCTCAAATTCTCAACTATTGAAAGACAGGATATTACCTTGTGAAGCTGTTTCAAGCCATCTTCAGTTTTGATACAGGACTGTTCAACATTATAGTCAATTCTATCAAGGACTGTACCCTGAGTAATAAATGAGAGTTACAGACAATCAACAACCCCAACTGGGAAAATTGAACTTCAGAAATGAGCTATGCAAACTGCAGACATCATTATGCACAGGATTATCTGTTTTACTTAGCCATGGTGGAGAGGGGCACGCGGGAAGCTATGGAATCCATCATCCGGCAGCATCAGACACTCAGTGGTACAGTACTGTGTTAGTTGCAATACAGTCTAGCTCATGAGAAAGAAATACTGACAAATTGAGCTTTCTTTTTTGGATTCAGACACTATAGGATATGCCACATTCAGACTTACTGGTGCTTTAAAGAAATATATGTTCAGAGGAAACAGGCTCTGGGCGGAGAAGGGCTAGCTTCTGTGCTCATCTGCTGCTTAAATACTTGGATTCAAGGAAGCAGAGAACAGCAGTTAAGCGGGACCTGGTTATGATTAGGCCTGGAAATTGACTATCACGTCTACAAACGTCAACACAGGTCTCCATGGGTCAGAGCAGTGACAGTAAGCTCCAATCCCCATGTGCAATTACACATTTGCCTCAAGGAAAATTTTTTTAATTGCTTAATCTCTTGGTTCAAATAGAAAAAAGGAACACTGGGCTGTATGAAGGAACAGGGCTCTTAACAGAAACACGCTGTATTAGGAGAGATAGTAAGAACAGCCCCTGGGAACCACGGGAGTAATTAATGTAACTAGATCTTCCACAGCCTTAACACTCCATTCTCAGTTGGTTTCAGGGGGATCAGGACCCAAATCCCTACTGGCAAGATAATAAAATATCCTAATCAGATTGTAACAGTGAATAAACAATTTAATTCTACTTGAAAGCTAGTGGTTCCAGTCGCCATTACACAATCACCTGCCAAAATTAGAAGGGAAACCTTATCTATTGCCAGAATCATTGCTGAGCGTGGGCAGAACCAACAAGGCCCCCAAAGTCAGGTGCTCCCATGAGCACCTCAGGGCAGGGAACAGGAGAACTTCTATTGACATTTATTTATCTAAAAAAATGGTTTATCGTTTTTTTATAAAGATGGACAGTAGCATGTGTGTGTAATTTGAACATACGTACACTAACGTGTAGGTGCGCAGTCACACACATACAGACATACATTGGGCTCACATTTTTTTTTCCTGACAGGAGGGCAGACCAAAAAAGTGTGGAGAGGGGCCAGATTTTATGGCAGGAGAACCCAGCGATAAGGAAGGTAAACTCACGTACCTGTTCTACAATCATGGCTCCTAAGTCCCTAAATATTTCATTGAGGTCAGAAATAGACTGCACGATCTGGCGAATCTCCCGCTCCCTCTCCTCCACCATCAGTGTGTTCTGTTCCACCAGCACTAGCTGGTCATCTGTAAAACCCTGGCAAAACCAAAAAGCATAGCATTTGCATGTTAGCTTTCCCCCCTCAAGAAAGCTATGGTGCACCATTTTAATTTAAAGAAAATGATGAATTCTGAGAATATTTCTATAAAGCACATACACAACACATCAACACTTATTTTTCTCTAACAGGAGAGATCCAAATCCCCAAAACAAGCGGGATCGAAAGCACTGGGCCAAAGCCACGCAAGGCAGGCTAGCAAAACCAGTGGGACAACCCTGAGCGTCCTGCCCGAAGGTTCTGGAAGGCAGATTACAAGGTCTCCCTGTAGCCTCTGGAAAGGAAGATACAGTATAGCCCCCATGATGTCTCTTCCGCCTGCTGTCAAAACGGCTTGATGGACGTACAAGTCAGGCAGCGCTGGTCCTTATCTGCCCTGTACACACGTTACGGTCTACGAAGAGAAGGATGCAGAATGGAGCGCAAGTGCACAGCAGATGATTTGGCAGCCCCTTCACGTACCCGATCATAAAGAGTATTATCGTCTCCATCGTCCATTAGTGGTACTGATGTATCAAAAAAATGCTGGGATCTTTCCTCTCGATTCTTCAGGCCTATCATGGATAGGAATTCACTTTACTCGGATATGTAAACCATCCTGGTTACTGTTCCACCATTAAAAAGGGGAAATCTAGATTAAAACTCAATAGTCAAAATGGAGACATTCTTAGCAGCTTTAAAAAGAAGCCTATCTCCAAGAGAGGAGGGGGAGAATAAAGGATTATAAATATATAACAATATGCGAGCATTTTGGTTTATTCAAAGCAAAATGACACTGTAAATATGTACGATTCACTTGATGCCAAGTGAATGACAAAATGACACAACCATCTGAGAATCTGTAAGTGAAGCAGAAATATTTAATCTAACTGCTGTTATAAAACACTTTAAAAAATCAATGTTTTTCTCTAGAAGCATCTCTAATAAAAATTCCAAATGGCCCTAAATCAAATTTTACAAGTAACAAAATTAAAATACAAATACGCCAGTTGTCCAAGGGAGGGAGAACTAGTTTTTTTTGGAGTATGTGGGGTTGTTACTGATGACAATGACAAGAAAGGAAGAGTCTGTAGGGTAATTAAGATGAGGATGTAGCTGAAACCCGGCTGCACTATTTGGGAAGACAACATGGGCTGCGGAAAGCAGGAGTGGGAGCCAGGAGAGGACGACCTTCTCCCCAGAAAGGTTTCTAGGCACTCGCACATCCTTTGGGCGTTATGAAAACACGGAGCTTTAGTGGGATTAGGGCTGTAACATCTAGGAAGCCACAGGTTTTTATTGTACTAGACTGAGTTTCAAGTTCTTGAAGCTTGACACAGAATAAGTTTTGTTTTCCTAGATGAGAACTATTTGATACCTGTCCTCAGCCTCCATCAGGCGTGGTTTCTCTGGTGTGGGAAGGACAGGCACGGGGCTCAGAAACTAACAACGAAAGGTGCAGGACCGAACACAGAGCGAGTAGCCAGAAAGAGGAAGAGCAAAAAGGCGCCCCCGGTGAGCGGGGCACAGGCACTCACGTCGGAGGTAGGCGGACTGCGCGCACCGGAAGCTGACCGACAGCTCCTGCACAGCCTGGGCCAGGGCGGCCCCCACGTTGCGGAGCAGCCGTTCCTCCGGCTCTGAGCATGCCCGGCGGGCCCGGCTGGGCAGCGCCTGCACTGCACGCTGGCACCTGTGGAAGAGCTGACAACAAGTCCCGGGCTCACAGAAGGTCGTCACCGAGGGGCCCTGAAATGCCAATGCCTCCCCCCTTCTGAGTCCCAGGGAGACGCAACACGCTCTGTTCACACCGGCGGGCACAGACAGGGTGCCAGAGCACAGCGTGCTGGGTGCCGGGCACCCGTCATCACGTGTCGCTGTTCACGCAGCCTTCTCATTTCATCCCCACCACCCTTCTGTGCAGCAGGTGGTGGTAATATTATTCCCATTCTACAGACAAGAACACTGGAGTCAGAGGGCCGAAAGGAGAACGGTACCCTCTGACACTGCTAAGAGCCCAGATGCTAACGTCCCAACACCCCAGGGCGTTTTCCACAGCCCGCACTCCTCTCATCATTGGCATCCAGGAGGTTTAAACAAAAGATGCAAACACTAAAATTTAAACACTAGTCGTAGTCCTTAAAAATTACTCAAACTTAACATTTTATAAGAAACTTCTCTAGGACACTAATGTCTCCATCTGGGGAAATAGCTCCCAATTTTTTTCAATCATGAGGACCATCTTTAACATAAAAAATGCGTAAACACTAGTATACAGTAGAAGTTCTACATTTGAAAGTCAAATGATTGAGCTTCGGAACGCTCTGGGTTTCATTTTTAAAATCAATCCACAGTACTACCCACCACCAACCAAAAAACAGTCCCCACTCCTCCAAGACGTGGGGAACACATGCTGACACCCGGAGGAGGTCGGGGCCTCTTGCAGTCCCCTTGGGAACCTGGGGTTGGGCAGTGACGCGCCAGGGTTAGAGTTGTCCCACGTTACGGCTTCGGAGCCAGTCCTGCGAAGCCTGGGGGTGCTCAGCCCCAGCTCACCTGAGTGATCTCCTGCGTGGTTATTTCAATGGCGTGCTCCTGGTCACTGCTGTCATCCAGGGTGGGTCTGTTCAAATGCCGGTCATGAAGACTGGCTAATTCCTTCATCTTCTGCTTAATCCGGCCAACATCGTACTGGATCTAAACCAACGAAATCACCAGAACTCCACTGACACCGGCCAGGTACCAGCCTGCTGCTGAGACAACCAGCTACACTCAGGGGACAGAGTTCAGTTTTCAGCCAACTTGTAGGCTGGCGGATGAGTGAGCCACTTTTAATTCAAACACCATTCCTCCTGTTACATAGTTCTTCAGTTTCTTTCTAGAGTTCAGGTAGTTAGCACCAGGCAGGAGCACCACCCCGCTTCCTGTGTGCAAACGGAATACACGGAAAGCTCGAGTTTCCCCAGGGACGGGCATCCAAGGGGAGTCCCCTCAGTACTTAGGGCAAATAGCTTAAGCTATGTTAATGTTATAATGACTTATACAAGTAAGAGAGTGTGAAACTAACATTCAACTTACTTCAGCCACTCCATCCACCCATTTCGGAGGTGACAGTTTGGTCACACCAATGGCTGCTTCTGGGTCTAAGCTAATGCCTGACACCAGAGCCATACGATCATCAGCAAGCTACAGGGAGAGAAAGGAACAGTATAAAACTTATTCAAGTTCACGTTTGGTAAGCACACACTTATCCCCCTTGAAGTGCCGCTCCCTAAGAAGACACAGACATGGAGGAGTAAACGCACTTGCCCGCACCATAAAGGTGCTTTTTATTACTGGTAAGATTTGGAACTCTTTCCTTGTCCTTTCACGCACCAGTTCTTAATTTCCTTGGACATGCTTGTGAACACGAATTTGACTTGGTCTGGCTATCGAAACGTAATGAAGAAGTTAACCAAAGATCCTTAAAAGGACCTCTTACTCAGTACTGGTAGCATGACAGAATGGAATGAACCTCAACAGTTACCATGATCAGACACTAGTGAAAAAACAATACCAGGCTATAAGTGAAACTAATACACAATTTTCAATAGTTGTCGCAGGGTTTACTTACATACATTTAGCTTAATTTGGAAATAGGGCTGATCCCGTTAACTTAGTCACAAGCTCATTAACCATGTGTTAAAATGTGTGAAAGAACCGCTTAAATGGTTAGCAAATTATCCACCATTTGGCAAAAGCAATTCTCAAATCTCAATGCAATCTTACACTGTCATTTCCTTTCTTCAGTTAAATATCCACAGGCAAGGTTTTCACTTCCTTTGAAATGGTATCTACAGTTCTCCTTTACCTATAACACGCTGCCTTAGATCGCTGCCTTAGATCGGAGGGAAATCAGGGCTTTGGGGCTTGGGTAAGCTGTTCTCCTGCCCAGAGGCAGTGAGGGCGTTGAAAGGGGGCCCTCTGGAACTCAAAATTTATAATTCCAGTTTCAAAAGAGCCAAACGATGATCAAAAAAATAATGGAAAACAGCATATGAGACAGCATATCCTTTATAGGTAATACTTTGTAAATTTTCTAAATCACACCGCAAAATTGGGTGAGGAATTTATATTGCCCTTTTCCCCACTTCTCTGCATTTATCTAAATTTACTTTCTCATTCATTCAGCAAATGCTTGCTTGCTTTTCTAATAAAGGAACCAACAAAAATTTAAAATCCACAGATGAGGAGGAAAAAACATCACATAAGAAATCTAGATTAAAAGCATTCAAATAATAAACCCTAAATTCTGAAGAGGGAGTTTATAGCAAAATTCCTGAAAGCAACTGGGTGTCTTGCGTCTGCTCCCCCCTGCACCCCCATTTCCTGGGGCATTCTGTGGCTTCAGGGAGCGCGTCTTGCACAGTGACCTCACTGAAGGGGGCAGAACCCATCCCTGTTCCCGAAGTCTGTGATTAAGTCGAGAAGCGTCCAGCACCACGTGGAGCCGCAGGCCAGTATCGTTTCAGGTCTGAAACAAAACAGTGTGTCGGCCACCCTGCTCAGTGGGGTCCTCCTCAACCAGCGCCACCTTGTTTGTTTTTAAGAGTTAACTAATAGGACTTTTACCTTCTTTTTATGCTTTTAATCCTCACAAAAACTAGGTGAGCTAGGAACTATTAGTCCAATCTACAAATGAGGAAATTGGAAGTTAAGTACCTTGCCCAAGGTCACAAAGCTATTAGTGACAGATTAAAACCTGGGTGGGCTGACTCTAGAAGCCCCATCCACTCCACAAGCTGCCAATCACTTTGGCAGGCCCAGGAAACCTACTTGCGATTGGCTAAGAAAACAAATCAGGACAAGAAGCCCTCAGATTAAAAGGCACAAAACGCGGTCCTCAGATCCATATGTATCCATCCCTCACCACCTAAGTGTCAAGCAGCAGCCTTCCTCGCTGACCATCTGTAGATACAGGGACAAGGCACACGCCTGTCCCACACACAGCGACAGGCAGAGCTGTTTACTCCTCAAACATCCTGCTCCACAGTCACCCCAAGGCACACTGACACCCCACGCACACCTCCCAGCGTCCAGCAACTACACAGCAGGGGCGGGACAGTCGCGGCCTCACAGGAGCAAAACTTGAACTTAAACCTCTACTGTTTATACGACGCAAAACCTAACATACCTCTCCATGGGTCACAGTGTTTCCAGTTTATTATCTAACCCACTATAGTTTATTATCACACCATATTTCAATAGAGTAATACTGTTTTGTCTGTAGTTTTCCAACTCATGATCATATTTTGTACTGTTTTTACTGTTTACGAATATACATTAAACTGAAAAAGATGTATAGAGATGGTATTCGTCTAAGCTCATCTGTAATTAGTATCTTCATCTGAAACAAATGACACATTTTAAATCACATATGCAGTTAGTTGAAGTGGATTCAACTTTTAAGGAATACTTGACTTTACACAATAGATGTGTCCCCCACCCTCAAAATGCACATGAATCAAAACTGGGGAGAACACTATTAAGTGTCCTATTCCTACAGAAGGGGAGAGATGCCAGCCCATCTAGCTGGCTCTTGACACTGTATCAGGATTTTGCCAGTAAGACAGAACAGCTGATTCTTTGGGACTGCAAAGTTTAAATAGGGAACAATGCCTCCTCTTTCTGATATAGTCTATAGCAGTAGCTCATCGTGATAAAGAAATGCAGCTCTACTCAGAAGAAACGTGTCATTTATTGTATTGGTGTGGATTTGTAATGTATCACAGTATGTACTTTTTTTTAAAGACTACGTTTTGGGAAAGGAAAACACAATTGAAGAGAAATGTCAATTATTTTAAATGGGAATAAATATAAACATAAAAAATACATTTTAAGTGCAAAATAATCACCCTTTCAATTTCAGAAATCTCACTTAACATTTAAAAATTTTTTTTTTTTTAAGATCCAAGATACATCAGTTTTCAAGTTGCCATCCTACTCAATAGAGACCTTAAAAAACTGCCAGATTTTTAATTCTTGACTTATCCCTGCTGAATTTCAATTCAGTCCCCCCTCCAAATATATGAAATTGTTCGTTCAGGCTTTTCTTAAATGAACTTGTGCTTCTAAAGTAAAAAATCTTTCCATATTTGTTGAATAAGATTTTTTTTTAAATAAAACTTAGAAGAATTAAGAATTTTTATCTCTTTCATTAGTAGTTCTGTCCTCCAAGAACTACAGGGCTGCACTGCTCAAACGCAGAGCCATCTAACTCATCAATGAGGGGAAAGTCCAACAAATGCTCAAAACAGCACCCCCAAAAGGCTTCTTGCTAGTTTCACTTAAGTTATCTTTTCCCCTTGATCCACTTCAGACGTTGACATTTGTGCTTCTGAAGAGGACCACAGTACGGACAAGTTCTTGATCTATGGAACGAAGACACACACACACACACACACTCACTCACTTATAAATCTTGCTGTTCCAAATATACAGCCTTCCTACTTATAAAACCCTGTTTTTATGAGAAGGCTGATTTAGTGAACTGTAAGACTGAGGAAATGGCAAGCTTATGTAGAGATTAGAAGAAAAAATAAACGAAAGCCATAATGCATCACTAATAAGAAACAACACTGACAATTCTGGATTATCTGCGGCAATGAACATTTTAAAAGTCCGGAAGGGACGTTGCAAATTACAGATTGGCAGCTCTGGCTTGCACGTGAGACGATCGAGGAGCACGCATGCTGAAGTCAGACCCCAGGCAAACTCACGGGGCTCCGGAGGCTCGAGGACTTCGCTGATACACAATTAGGCTTAAGAAAGCTCAGTTCTCTGAGGGAGTGAATGAGCACATGGGCGAAAGAGAATCAGGGATGTCAGCACTACAGTTTTTAAAATCTGTGACAGCTTTAAAAGTGTTTACTTTTTGTCATTATAAAACAATGCTCGAAACAAGACATTTTAAATGTGCAGCAAGTATAGAAATAAACAAGTCTGAGAATCGCACCACCCAGATATAAATGTTGCTAGTGTAATGGATTTTCGTTTTTTCTCAACTATTATATACACCCTTAAATTTGTCAGTGCCGTCTTGCCACTGACTTGATCTTTTTAATTCCAACAACAAACCTGCAGACAGGATCGGATGGCTCCCTGCTTTACAAACACAGATACTGAGGCCCCGCTGGGTTCAGAGACTTTCGAAGCTGCCCTCAGCAGGGTGCCCAGTGCGCCGGCCATGTCCCCACTATTTCACCCTGCCCTCCTCAGGCTATGTGGTTTGGGAGCTTGCCATTAACTTCTTGTAATTTTTTAATACTTCCTATTTTGAGTTTTCAAAAACCACCAACCTGGGAAACAACTGTCATAGGAGGGGACTAGGCTAGCGCAGAGAGCAAGGAGGGCTGGACACCTCCCCGAGGAAGACTGAAGGGTGGGTGAACCTTCTCCTTGGACGCCCTACTCAGCATTTCCGGAGGAGAATGCAGACTGGTATCCCCAGGATGCAGATTTTCGAGTTGGCCTGAGTAGGAGAATGACAAACTAATGTGGACAGACTGCAGGAAGCCACCAGATGGCTTCACTCCAGGAGGCCCAAGTGGTGCCCTCAGGAAAGTCTGCTCAGGCCTCACCTACGGGGGGGTGGGGGGGTGGCTTCCATCTAACCCATGCAGGGAGCTGGGGTTCACTTTTACGATTCCCAGAAGACGTGGATTCGAAGTCCTGCTGCAGCCTTGGCAAAGCCAGGCTCCGGACACCGTTCCCAACACCTTCCCAGCTCCTAGCTCAGCACCCGGCACTTAGTAGTAATAACTGTACAATTCTAATTAGCTGGATGAGTCAACAATAAATGGATGCAATGAATGAATGAATGAATGAATGAATGAAATAAAATACGTCATGTAGGACCTGAAAGCTAATTCATAAGAGACAGAATGGTTTGGAATAAAGGACAAGACAGGGCAAGTGGACTCCTCAAGGGGATGAGGTGGCCGTGGTACCCAGAGTGGAAAGACTGGACTGAGTTCAGAGAATTCTAATGGCACGTGAAGCGTGTGATGGAGAAAGTGGCTCTCCATTCAGCGTCTGATTAACAGAATGTGGAGACTCCGTTTAAACACCCGGAAGCTACGTAAGAAGAAAAGCAAAAGGATCTGCTAGCTCCTCCAGTGCGGGGCCAGTTTATGGAACCTGCCTAAAGAGGACACGGGAAGGACTGGACACCAGTGGAGACGGTGTCCAGTAAATATGACCCCCCCAGTAAATATGACCACTGACGTGCCCCTCGAGTGAAAAGTATGCAAATGGCTCTTCAATCTAGGGGGGTCCTACTGTTTGCTATTTCCCATCATACACTTCCTTCGGGGGGCCACAAGGCCCCTATTTCCAAAGTGTTCAGTAAGGGGGCATCAATTCCAAAGGGCCTGCTGGCGAAGCCCCCGAGCCTTAACGCTTTTAGAGTCTGCTAAGCAACGCCAGCCACGTCCGCTCTTCCCCAGAGATGCTTCGCTTCGTAGTGTGTGAGTTGAAGTGACTTCTCATCTCTCCAGGGCCCAGGGCCCAGGGCCCAGGCTGGGTGCCGGCGGGCAGGTTCCTCAGCCAGCATGGCCATGGCACCTGGCTCAATGAGCTACTAGCCAAGGGTCTGCTTTTAAATACTAATGGGTTTTTAATGACAAAAGTAATACATGCACGTGATTTAAAAATATATATCCAACCTAAGAAAGAAGGTTGCAATACCAAGGAAGTATTTCTCTTCCAACCCAGACATTTCCTGGAAGGTATACAGTGTTAACAGTTTCTTGTGTCTCTTTTCAGAAATTTTCTAAGTATACACAAGCATGAGTGAGTTTTAAAAAAAAAAACGGGGTGGGGGCAGGAAACACACTGTCCACGCTATTCTGCTCAGGTCCTTCCCACTGGGCGCTGCGTCCAGGGGCTCACTGTCCCAGCGCCCACGGCGGGCTGCACTCCCACAGGTACGGGGCATTAGAGATGCGAGGTAATTCACGGAGCCAGCCTCACCGAAGAGCATTCAGGTTGTTGCCTGTGTGCTGTTGTTATCCACTCGTTAAGGTTTTTAGAACTTACAGGTAGATCTTAATCTATGAGTTTTGATGACAGTCACCCTAATTCCACTCGCTATTCATATTTCTAAATTGAAACAAACAAAAACAAACAACACTTCCCCTCCCCATTACTCTTTGTAAAAGGTCTACCATCAGGAAAAATATTTTCACCCCTTCACTGCTGAAACAGGTAACAGAAACACAAAATTAACAATCACGGCTGAATCTCCTTTTTCTTCAGCCTTTGTTGGCGCGACTGGCATCAAGTGCCATGAATGCATACTCTCCATCTTCTGGGTGAATTGCTAATGAGTCATGAAAGCATGCTGCCAGCAAGTGGGCAGATGTGGGACCATGCACCGATTGACTCAGCACAAACTCAGGGCCACCTGCTCCATCCTAAGCAGTGACCGTGAAGACCCCTCACAGCTCGGTGGCCTTCTGTCCTCCTCCTCAGAGCTTCTGCCAGACAGCATGTCCTTCACGTGCCACCTGAGCAACCTCACCACCACCCACCTCTCAGACACCAAGGCAGACAGACACACACACACTCCGAAAAACAATCTGGCTTAAATTTTAAGTTCAAGAAAATGTTCAACCTCTACTGCTTCTGAAGTTGAGACACTTTCCCAAGAGTAGTAGATAATGTTCCTAAACCCTTCTCTAAATCAACAATTCACCTGGTGTGGAAATATATTCAATAAATCCGAAGTGTTAAATTGTTAAACACAACAGTTGTTAAGTCATCAAAACAAAAGCTAAAATATGTGTGAGCTCTTGTTAGCATTTTATACATGACCAAAGACTTCAAAAAAACAGGCATAATTTTATGAACATACAAAAATATGCAAAACACAATACCTCATCCAGCTCCTGAAGAGATATGTGGTTCCCGTGAGTCCCATCCAGTTAGGGATAGCAAAAAAAAAAGCAGGATGGGGACAGACAGACAGATAAGGTATGGTCAGTTGAGAAAACACTGAGATTTTAAATTACTCTAAAGTTGACTAAAAATAAAGATCTACTCACTAACTAAGGCATTTAAAAAATCTCCCCCTTATGATTCTTCCTTTTCTTAAAAACAGCTACATCAACATGTTTTTTTATTTTTATTTACTGTGATTGCTTTAGAAACAATAGGAAAACAAACAATAGTTGCAAAAATCAAAACACAATGGAAACAAATAAAACACACTTGCTTTAGTTTCACTAAAAAGCAATACCAATCTGTTTCATAAATATCAAATATCACATACAATAGTGTAAATTTCCTTTGGGAAGATAAAACAGAGCAAAGCTAAAATGTAATTTTACCCTGCCAAATAAATGTACGTTTAAACATGTACATCAGTCCTGCAAATGCAGCAAAATTAGTAGAACATGGACAACCCACAAAAATTCTCTATGGCTGTATTCGGATAACATTTGAGTGACCACATGTGTAAAGTCTCTACAAATTCAATCCCGCACTGACAGGCTTTCTCCGTGGTAATAAGCAAGCCGGAAGCCACTCTTCCCCGAGAGAGAGACACAGGTGGCAAAAGAAAAACTCTTCCCATTGCGAGGCACATGTTACTATTAGTCTAGAAAGCACATAGTTATTTCCAAAGCTATTAAAAAGCAAGTAAACAAAACAAAACAAACAGATAAGGAGAGATTTTTTTTTTTTTAAGGAAGGAAGAAGTCCCGGCAGCCAGAGGATTAAGTTTCAATTTAAAACTAAAGGTTCCTTTTTAGATCAACGTGGAACTCTTATCTTCCCAACAGACATTTACTAATGATAGATAATCTAAACAACTAAGTCTTTTTTTTTTTAACAGTATTGATCACTGAAATAGCTAGTGGTGAACTTCAATAATCAACTGTGTTGAGCTTTTTTATACTTAACAGCAAATTTAGAAAATTAAAAATATAACTTTCTT
Organism: Rhinolophus ferrumequinum; assembly: GCF_004115265.2. Taxonomy (NCBI): domain Eukaryota; kingdom Metazoa; phylum Chordata; class Mammalia; order Chiroptera; family Rhinolophidae; genus Rhinolophus; species Rhinolophus ferrumequinum. Next base: position 3,624,681 of record NC_046306.1, read on the forward strand.
ATTTAAAAATTAATAGTGCAAATAAAACTGGTCTATAAGGGCTAAAACATTATTATACAATGACAACAATAAAAATGGAATCAAACAAGCATTCCTCCGTGCAGATTCAATTAGCTGACATTATAGAAAGCTGCCAGTCCTTTCATTCCTTCTGCCATTTGCTGAGGGCAAAAGAGAACTATATTCTATACACACCCTGCCGTAGCTGTAGTGCGAGGAGATATTAATAGAGAAGATAGTGTCAAATGGAAATCTGATTTAATTACCGTTTACTCTAAAATGTTTTCATTTTTTTAAAAGCTCAACAACACTTTCAGCAAGAAAGCATGAAGTGTTGTGATTAATAAAACACGACCCAAGCAAAGCCCTAACTCCGGTGTCTCAACGTGCACAGGGTCGTTCAGCAGCGCCCTGGCACCAAGCCTTGAGGACGGTTTACTGCAAACCACAGCTGGCGTCTGTGCTCCACACCAGCCTGTCCTCTGGGGTATTAACCAAGCCCTCACCCCAATCTCTGGGTGTCGACAATTACTAGCTGATAAGAGGTGAAATCAGAATCATAGGCTAGATGTGACTCTGTTTTTACAAATAAGAAAAGCAAGCTTCAGAATGCATAAATCCACTTCCCCAAAGTCACAGAGCCTGTTAATGGCGGAGTTGGGGACAGAGCCAGGTGTTCAGGCCTCTTTCCACCCCACCTTCCAGCCTCTCTAACTTTATTAACAATTCAGGGAATGACTGGTGACAGATAGCTACCAGCACACCACCTCAGGATTTAAATTCAGGTCATCTTTTGGAAGAAATCCCCGCCTCCAATTTTGCTACCTAAAAACAGAAGGCTTTCAAAATCTCCCCCCCACCCGCCACCAAATTCCAGAAAATTTTGTTAAGACCTAAATTCAAACATTTAGAATTACCATCAGGAAAATCCAAAATACAGCCAAATGAAAACACGTTACTACACATCATCACCTTCTAAATCTTCATAATGTCTAAATCTAGGTTTCTGACCTGCCAATGGCATATAATCAAGCAAATACTGAAAACTCCAAGTGGCATGTGGAATTTATAGTCTAAAGAACTTTCTACATAAAACTGAAAAATAAGTGGAAACCCATCTGTGTTTACTCAGGAAGTCTGGAAAAGTTGAGTAAAATGAGTTGGAAATACAGGTCTATGCTATAGTGATATTTACTTTATTTCCGTTACTGCCAAAATAAAAGTTTGCTTCACTTTTATCCAACAAAGTACCCTTATTCTCAAGTAAGCCTCACTGCTCAAATGGAATCTTTAGAAGCAGAAAAACAAATAGATCTAAAGAGAAATATACAATGATTTCATACTTGGATTCTAAAGGCAGAGAACTAATTTTCCAACAGACTCAGCCTGGACTAAAACTTAGAATCTTCAAAATGCAAGTTAAAATGAACTGTGTATGGTTGTAAAGTGAGATAAAGGATGATGCTATCCTATTTTAAGATAAAAAAATTTTTAAACAATGGGCCCTTGCATTATTTTCCAGGACCTGCAGCAGAAGCCCTGGAAAAGCAGCCAGACCCCGTGGCTCACTACAGCGGCAAGGGCTCTGGCTGGTTTGCCTCAGTTCCCCTCAGTTTGCCTAGAGAGGCAAGGTGGGCGAGGTGGGCGACACCGGGCGAGTTCCCAAACTCCCAGAAAGCTCAGTTTCCTTATCTGGATCACGGGAAGAACCACCACCTATCTGGCAGAGCTCTGGGAGGGCTGCGTGAGGCTGCATGTGGAAAGGCTGAGCCCAGGGCTAGGCACACAGTAAACACTCAATAAATCAGCTAACACTATAGCCAAGACTGAAGAAGGGCCTCGGAGTCTTACAACCATAGTTAATCCTGTTTCTTTTTTTTTCCCGCCTAAAGCACACCATGTTTAATTAAAACTAATGTGCTAGTTTCAAACTAATCTAAGACCAATTAACTCTGGCTTCCATTTATAGATTATGCATTATTTTAAAGCAGAGACTAGATTAGGCAGTAAACACTACCAGAGCGCCTGCAATCCCTCTATTGTATCACCCAGATCAAAGGAAATCACACAGCACCTCATCAGACCCCAGCAGCCACTCAGCAGCTACTTTTCATTCATTCGAGACTTGACAAATTTTTTTGGAATGATTATTTAACTTGGTACATTCATTTCAGCTTCTTTAAGCCAAGCTGCCTGAAAACTGCTTGAATGGGGTGCTGCCTTAAACCTGCCCTTGGCTGAGGGAAGGTCACAATTACTTCTGCACAGTACTGGAGCTGCTTCTAAGGATTTTTGCTGTTGTTGACTACCATTTCGCCTTTTTAAATTTAAAGATATGGCCATGTGCCTTGGTTAGGAGAAACAATGTATTGAAACAGAATTTAGAAAGTACCGTTGAACCCATAGGGCTCCTCAATTTACAAAAAAGGCAAAAGATGTCCAAAGAGATTAAAAAGCTCGCCTAAAGACACATTCAGAGTCAGTCGCCAGAGTGAGACTTAGGTCTAAATTCCCAGACTTGAGTCCAACGCTCTTTCCTTTATCTCATGCGGCCCTGAGGCATAAGCACCGATGGTGCATGCAAAACTGAGGCCAAAACAGAATGAATGAGGAATGCCAACGACTGCACTTTGCAGGCTGATAGTCTAAAAGTCAAACCCTAGGGTTTTTAACAATTAGTTTCACTAATATCAACAAAACCAAGAATACAATTAAGTAGAATTTGTTCAGTTCTGGGTGCTAAACTTTAAAAAGGACACAGAAAAACTAGACTTCATTCATTGGCAAAAAAACTTAACCCCGAAGTCTGAGCCTGGAAGGCTGAGTTAGAGAAAGCGGGGAGGAACGAGAAGGCTGCAGGGCTATTATGCAGAAGAAAGCAGAGGGCTTCCGGTGTCAGAGACCCTCAGGGCCAGAACCAGAGCTAGAGCCACAGGATGCAAGAGACAGACGTAGTTGGGGTTAACATGGGCAGGCTGTTTTGGTTGTACAAGAGGCGGCATGACGGGCTGGCTGCTGGAATTTCCTATCGCAGGCATAGGTTTATCAGTCAGGATGTTGGGTCAAAGGACCTTTAGGTCCCTCCTGGCCCTTAGGACTTTTTGTTTGTTTTGTCACTAAACATCCTCCTTAAATTCCTGTTTAGCTTTGACATATTTGTGTGAATGCTGCATAAAATTGTTTTGGTATGCACGTATAGGTAACCTACAATAACCCCACCAACAAACTTCTAGTTTTTTCCTCAAACTCGTGCAAAAAAATGCATGTTTAAATTTTTTGAACGATAGGGCTTTAAAGCCCTATCTATCTCGTTCAAAAAAATTAGACACACACACACACACACACACACACACACACACACACCACTTTACAACCAATTTCCACAGCTTCTTCCTTAAATAAGGACGTGAAAATTCAGGTTGAAAGCTAAAAAACAAAAACAAAAAACAACCATTATTTTAAATATCATTTATTTTCAATGGTGTGTGAGATAACAAAAACACAAACTAAAACAAACTTCTATAGCTTTTTCCTCTAACTAGGAACTAGAAATTTCCGGTTATAATTTTTTAAAGTACTACAGGTAAGTTAAACTTTAATTATTTCCTTTTTATTACCTGAGTTTTAGACAAATATTTGCCAACTGTCTCCTCTTAATTTTTTTACTCATGTTTTTAACACGACAGGTATATGTTTTAAGTTTTTATTTATACTTTTTCAAAAAAGTATACAGAAAAGTACGTAAAATGGTATAAAATCCTCCCACATATTCATCACTACACTTAACAATTAGTAACACTTGGCCTTATTTGTTTTCTTTATTGGGGAGGTTAAGAATATGAAGTGATATTTTGACATTTCACTACTAAACATTTCAGTAGACCTCTCTAACAAAATTAACTAATTAATTAGTTTAACTAATGATTTCTTAATATCACCTAAGACCCAGCCCATATTCAAATTTGACAGCTGTAGTTTTGTTTGACTTGCTAAATGGTTTTGAAATTTACAAAGTCAGAAATGAGGTTTTAAAATTTTTATGAACTAGATACGCAGTAAAAAACATAGCACGACTTATTCAATGAAGTTTTGAAAAATTGTGTTGGACAAGGGTTTTCCCCCAAAATGGGTGTAATACTTTTCCAACTTTCAGAAAAGTTGTAAAAACGGTACCCTCTACTTAGTCCCATTAACATTATGCCATGTTGGACTGTGTGTGCATGTGTGTGTAGAAATCGTTTCTGTAGAGTCAAATGCAAGCAAACTGAAGATATCATAATAGTTCGCCCCTACACACTCCAGAAATCTGTGACATGCCATGTATTTTTTAATGCACACAATTAAAATATATGTATTTTCTTTTTTAATTCTAACTTAGGCAAAACATTTTTCTTTAATTGTAAATCTATTTTTTAGACAGACTGAATTGACCATAAAATATTTTAAATGCTCTGATTGTTTATGATCTGAGATGTTAAACAGTCAGACTAGTATAAGTATGTAACATTTTAAATGGCAAAACATACAGAAAATATTTTTAATGTTGACTTAGACATGTAGCTTTAGTTTGATTTAGAAATTTAATTTCAAGAAATTGTCTGAGTTATCTACATGTATCTGTACATTTTCTGGCATATCTATTTTTCCAAACCGTGTACTTTAGCTATTAGTTTTTAGTTATTTGACTTAGCTTATGCATTTTTTTAATTGCCTACTTAGAAAACCATTTTAAAAATCGGTTTGAGATAGAGATGCACTTTTTAAAAGCTGCCCGTCTCGGACACCAGGTTTTTAAACCGTCTGACCTACTGATTAATAATAAAAAAAGTCTCATGTTACCCAACATTTCAGGGTGTTTTGAATCTTATAAAAATTTAAAAGCAAACAAATCAATTAAAACTGATACCTTAGAAACATTGACACGAGTTTTAGTTGTTTTTCCCCCCCAATGAGGTAGCATAAAATCAATCCATTTAAGGAACATGTGATTTTTACATCTTCTTTAACAAATCTCAAGTTCCAGTGTGGGATTTTATTCATTCAATTTCAACTCTCTAATTCTTGGCTTATTTCAGAATATTCTTTTCAAAATTAGCCTGGAATCAGCCCACTCCCATTTTATAATTATTTCAGTATAATACCATTTCTTTCAGTTTACAAAGGCAAAAATCCTTCCAATTCTTAAGGAAATAATAACCTAAACACACTCCATCCCTGTTTTCTATGATTTTTTTATCTGAGTATACGTGATTTTATTCCTAAAACTGCTCACACGGCTTAGAATAGCTTTTCTATAGGAACAATATGGCCAAAGAGTTTCCACTTGTGATTTACAAAAAAGAAAAATTGTCTGGGTAGACATTCTGTCAATAATGAAGACACATAGCATAATTTTACTGAAGCATTTAGATAAAGTCGTAAAGAACAAAAACTCAAAGACAATACAGTCCCTAAGAGGTGAAGTAAGTGTGACATTCCCAAAACTGTATATTTCCAGTATAATCCCCAAGAATCTGATTTGGGATGACTTTGTTCCCTCCTTCTTCAATGCTGCTTCTACTCAAACCTGGCCTATCTATAGCCAGGAGCCCGCATTACAAACTAGTTTCATAACTTCACTTTTCCATTTAAGATACGACAAGGCTAATAATCATCATTGTTTTGTACAGATCACCCAGACCGCCCACACCCCTTATTTAACAGCAGAAAACTGAGGCTCAGAAAGGGAAAGTAGCCCTCCTCAACAAACACAAAAACATCAGTCATCTTCCCAAGCCCTCCCTGTAAAAGATTCTACCGCTGCGCTAAAGAAAGGTTCAGGTTAATTAAATCAAAAATATGGGCTATTTAGGGGTTCATTTTCACAATTATGTTTCACATTATGTTTTTTTAAAAAAAAAAGTTCGAATGGAGGGAAAAGCTTAATTTCCTGTCTGGGAAATGGAAAACGAAGAATCTAGCACCTTACAGTCTCACAAACATAAGCCCCCAGGAAAAACAGTGAAGCAATTATTCATAGGGAACACGGCCACACAGAGGGCTGCGAGGCCATTAAAAGAAAACCGGAGGGGGAAAAAAAAAACCCAACAACTCCTTCCTCGTTTGGGGGAGGGTGTTCTTCATTTGCAAGGATTAGGATCTGCGATTCCGCAACCCGGCCCTTAGAACCAAAGTGAGGCCCAGTATGGGGGGGTGGGGGAGGGGGTTTAAAACAAAACGAAACAAAAAGGCTGCAGAAAGCCTCCGTGCTTCCAAATCTTAGTGTTAAAACATATGTAAATTGGAGGCGGATTGTCGTGCAGTGACGACGGGGGGGGGGAGGGGGGAATTGGGAGGGTTGCGGAAGTGAGGAGAGAGGCAAGGCAGAGATGGAGCAAGGGCCTAAAACTGGTTTTCCCCATCCAGGGTTATAGGTGCTCCAGGACCGTAGCCAAGAGACCTTGCATTTCCGTATTATTCTTATCCTCTTTTTTTAAACAGAGAGACAGACAGAGACAGACAGACAGGCAGAGCCGCAGTGCACACGGTGCGTGTGTCGGAGAGGCCGCCGGGAGACTCACCGCAGCAATGCTACGTGAATGCAGAGGGCTGGAGGTGGTGTGACTACTCACTTGCTCGGCTAACAGCTGCCGGTTTTGGATGGAATTATTCCGCAACAACAAGAAAGCGTCGGTTAAACGCCTGGTGGCCATGTCTCACCCTTTGTGACCCCCCGCTCAGGGGCCCCCCGCCCACTTATATTCCTGATTTGTTCACTTTCTTTCTCTTGGCCTGGCCTAGTCGGCCCACCCTTCACAGCAGCTTCTCTTGACAAGGCCTCAGACCTCAAGCCAAACAGGCGCAGCTTTGCGCTTCGCCAAAACGCAAAGACCCCTCCTCAACTAACCACCGAGGCTTTCCAATTGTCTAACTCCCCCTACCCAAGTCCTGCCTTCGATCTCTAAGCACTTAAATCCCCCCAATCCTTGCGTCGCTAGCCAACGTCCCAGAGACCCCACCCCAATCCAACCTTGGATCTACAAGCGTCTAACTCGCCAATCCAGCTCTGGACTCGGAGGCCCTGAAGCCCCCTACCCCCCTTAGTCTCGGAGACCCTCGAGGGTCTTGGTCCCCTACCCCTAACTTGGCTCGCACGCGTCTGGGCCCAGCCCTAAGGCCTGATTCTGACTCAGTTTCCTTACTAGAGGCCTGGTCTAGGCCCCCTTTGGACAACCCCAGCCAAGCCTGGGCCCTAAACTCTAGGGTGCCTGGTGTTCCCTCCTTGGGCCTTGTCTGAGCCTGCTAAAGCCCAGGCCCGACCTCCTGACCCCTTCCCTTTCTGGGTGGACTGGTCCTCCACTGTCACAGCAGGCTGCAGCCTCCAGGAGGACAGCACGGCCTGCTTTCCCGGCCTCCTCACTCCTCTTCTCCGGCTCCCTCCATCCCCGGATCTGACTGCAGCTCAGCCCCGGGCCGTTTCCGTACTGTGGTCCCGGGTTCTGGCGTCCCCCCTGGCCCTCTTCCTGTCCGTCTCTCGCGAGTGCCCCCCTGCAACGTTCGCAAGCCTTGCTTGCAACGTTCCGGGCGCGGGAGCTCCCTGCCCCTCTGCCCCGGGGCGCGGGAGCGCTCCGCCCCCTCCCGGGGTGCTCCCGGGGCGCCTGGTTTCCACTTTCACAACTGGGCCTAAGCACGGGAAACGGGCGAGCGGTCAGGCCTGAGCCTTGGGAGCGTGGCCCCCACGCTGCAAACCGCTGCCCGTGGCCTGGGTGCGTACATTAGAGTGGAGTTGCGCGGCAGGCAAATTTGGGCTCCAGCAGAGCCGAAGTTGGAGGCGCGAGCGGAGTTGGGGCGGGAGAGGAAAAGTTGGAGACGACTGCCTCTGGAGGCCGAGCACGCTCCACTGCAGGCAGCGGCTCGCGCTCGCTTTTTTTCAATTCTAAAAAAAGATGTATCTGAAAAACAAGGGGGGGGGGGGAAAGCAGCAGCGAGCTAGAGCTTAGCTAGAGCGCCAGGCCGCCAGCAATCGGGGGTCGTAGGGGGCGACCGCCCTCCCCGGTCGCCGCTTTCTGTAGGGGGCACTGCAGGGTTGTGGAATCTCAAGCCGAAAAGTTCCCAGAAACTTGGGCAGCCCCCACCCCCACCCCCACCAACTTTTTGCTGCCGACTGGGCCCGCACACCGGCGTGCTGGGCCTGGCTCGGTGCCCCACGCTTTCCCGTGGTTGGGCCAAGCCGGGGGACGGCAGGCGACCCCTCCTCGCAGCCAGGGGCCCGGGTAGACGGCATTCGAGCAGGGGCTCCGCGCGTCCGCGTGGGACTCGAGCCGCCCGAGTCTGAGCGCGGCGAGCAGAGGCCAGGAGCTGCCCAGCGAGGGAGACCCGAGTCCCGCCGGGCCTGCATCCCGGGACCCCAGCATGGAGGGTTCTGGGCTGGACGGATTGGGGTCGCGGAGCCGGGCGGCCGCGCCTCCCCAGCCCAGCGACCCAGGCAGGGCCGGCTTCCCCTCCTCGGGCGAGCCGAGACCACGTTGGGGCCGCCGCCGGGCAGGGCTCGGGAGTGAGGTCTTAACAAAGGAAAACCGCCCCGAAATCCGGGAGCGGGCCCTCATCCCTGCATCTGTTCCTGCATGACACAAACTTGACACACACGTGTCTTTCCGAGCGTTGTGCTAAGCGCTGGGCTTGCAAAGAGGAGCCACACAAAGCCGGTGTCGGCGCTCAGCCAGCTGCCTGGGACGGCTGCTGGAGGGGTCCTGAACCGGCTCCGCCGAATCGCTGGCCACCCAGTACATATACATATATACATGTACATGTCTCTAAAAGACAATGTTTCTATGCGTCACTTGTGTAACTAAAAATTAATGTTAAAAACATCCTTGGGAAACACATCAAAATGTGTAGAATAAAAGAACCATTGAAACGGGAGAGCCAGAGAGCCGGGCTGGCGCGTACATTCGAGGAAGGGGCTGTGGCTTCCAGAGCCGGGGCGATGGGAGAGGGAGGGCGCTCGCTCGCACTTTACCAGGCCTGGACCCTGCCCGGGCGGCACAAAACCTCGCCGCGCGTCTCGCCGCCGCGTGTAAGCCGCAGACAGCGAGCAGCCTGCTTTCCCCGAGCTGGAGGCTGCGGCCGCTCTAAAGGCAGAGACCCTGATTTATCTCGTGGAGGGAAATTCGGGGAGCCTGCTTAGCTCGACACCCAGGAAAATTTGCACATTTGCCAAATGAGGGAGAGCTCTATCCCCACACTTCGTCTGACCCCCTGCTCCCCCCAGTGACAGCTGACCCCAGGCACACAGCTAAGACCCTTTACTCCCCCCTTCGGAGGACAGATGTTGTAAATAACAACCGAGCTGGTCTTCGTAAGAACATCAGATTAGAAATGTGGTCCGCACTCTGTTCCTTTCTCTTGAGCACACTCATCACCTTGCAAAGCAGAGACTTGTTTACTTCTCCTGGCTCTCTCCCCCAGGCTAGAACGTGATCTTCCTCCTACGCAGGAACCGTGTTTTATTCATCTGTGTACCCACTGCCATTTCCTCTGGCTTGGAATAGGCTCCGGATAAATGTTTTTAAAATATGTGTATGAATGAATTAGAGACCCGCGTTTCAGTCACCAAACTCTGCGACATGCCTCAAGTGATTTTAAGCCTTTATAGCCCTTATCTGTGAAGAAAAAATGTGGGGTTTTAATAATCCTTGTAATCCATGCCCTGTCTACTTCTACGGGGTTATTGTGAAAATCAAGTGAGATAAGTGAACACCTTTGTAAACTATCAGGTACTGAGCAAATATTATATAGGATGGTTATCCATTTATTCCCTTCCCTGGGAGAGTAATTCCTGAGCTGGTGTTTTAGCAGATGGTGGTCACCCTTCCCCATCAGCCTTAAATATTTATCGCGGGGCAATTTCTTTCTTACAGTTAGGAAATCAATCAAGCTTCCGTTTCTTCGAGAGAAATGAACAGTGCTTGCACACATAAATAATGGAAGAAAAATCTTCGTATTCCCAAAACAGCCACCCCAAGCAAACCAAGAGCCCAAGCACAGGGAAATCATGAAGAATCCATGAGATTGGCATAGCAACCTAAAGGCGGCACCCGGCAGCTCTAACCCGGCCCAGGATTGCATGCGTGAAATAGTGTTAAGTGAAAAGCGGGGAGCCCGGAGAGGACGTGCAGACTGGCAGAGATTGCTCTGACCCATATTGGAAGGGAGGTGACGGGAGGGGACAGGATGTAAATCATTCTACTTGAATGTTCCTTGGCTGTTTTATTTTCCTGTCAAGTGGCTTAAGCCTGATTTTTTTTTTTTTTTTAAAGCATTCCCTCATGGCCAAGTATGTGTTTCCTTGGAATTGAAATCTAGGTTGATGGTTTTATATTTTAAAAGCTTTCATTGTGACTCATTCTTGGCCTGGGGTAGGATTCTGTAATACTCCCCAAGCTCAAAGAGCCTGGGTGTCCTGTTTCTTGGGCTTCGGACCCACTTTCTAACATTTTGCCAATGGATCCAAGAAGTCACTTTTGGAGACAAGTGTTTCATTGTCTTCTTGGCATCTTAATCTGTGCAGCAGGGAACCATAAAGATGGACTTCCCTGACTACAGGGGGACGATGGCAGGCACGGAAGAAGGTTTCTAGTGCAGCTGGGTTAGTGGTCAGACAGAATGGGTCCGCAGTGTGCTACTCACCTCCTTGGGTGAGGAGGTTTAGATGAGCTAGGCCTCACGAAGCCCTCACTGGGGCCCGGCGCACAGTAAGTGCTCCGTAAATGGGCAACATGGCTCGATTACCGCAGCCGTCTTGCTGCCACAGAGCTCCCGTTGGCTCCAGTCTCCCCGGAAGGCAGCACAGCAAACTCCAAAGAGCAAGGCATGGTGGTGGGAACTGGAAACTCTCCAAGCACATTTTCAAGATTCTTGTTCTGTGGCCTGGGAATCCAGACGTGCCTACGATGTACTCTCACATAGAAGAGGGGTTTAAACAGCCACTGGACACCTTTGAACTTTGGCCTTTCTAGTGCCTATAGAAAGACAAATGGTTGTTCTTTTATCAAGATGAGCAGCAGCAAAAGCCCCCAAGCTTAATGAATGTCTGCTTTGCACACATCTGACATAATAGGCAGATTCTGGCCAGATTTAGGAAACAGCAGCTCATGTGTTCTGTCTCCCCAAATAGCTCCTCAAAACCTTGAGTATTTCCAACCTCTGAAAACTCCCGAGCTCTGTCTTTAGCCACGATGCCTCCCTCAAGCCGGAGACTCCAGAGAGGCAACAGTTTTGTGTTGTCCAAAGTCCATTAGGCTTTTCTTTTTTTTTTTTTTAACCAGATAATTCAATTCAGTGGCCATTTCTAAAAATCTAGCAGTGGCTGTGCCCAGCTCCACCAGTCCCTACTGCCTCTGCCCAAATGCTGGTTCTCATTACCCGTGTCTCTCCAACAGCCTCCTACTAACCACTCTCTCTTTTCCTCCACCCACCTTCTACATTGCAGCCGCAGTGACCTTTCTAGAGCACAAATCTCATCATGTCACTGCCTGATTGAGGCCCTGAAACAACTCCCTCTGGCCCACACCAGCGACGTTCAGCAGAAAACAGGTGCTCTCTACACCAGGCCATCACTAATAGTAACTAATGAGGGTCTTTTCTTGGTTGGCAGGAAAAAAATTAAGCTAATTGATGAGATAGTCTCCATTTTCAGTGTTTCTCTTCTCACTTTTTCTTAAGCCTTTGGTCCCTGCTGCCACTTGGCTGTATAGAATATAGTATAAGACTTTCCGATTATCCCAGAATCATGCATTTCGTTAACTTTTTCTTTCATGTATCAACATTTCCTGGTGTTTTGCATATAGGCGTCCTGTTCTCTCAACATGGTGGCGTGTCCCTGGGGATGGTGGCCGGGCATTTAGGTCCTTCCCAACAGGCCCCACGCAGGTGGCGAACTTCTTCCTTTCCAGGCCTTGGCTATGTAGTCTCTCTGTCCAGGCTGCGGGTCTTCCCCCTTCTGCTGGTGAACAGTTCCTTCAAGACGCAGTGCTGTCTACTGTCTGGTGTCATAAATGTTTGTGGAATAGATGAATGGATGGACTGATAGACGGAAAGATGAGGGTAAATATATTAAGTCCTGGAGAATTCCGGATGGCCAAGCCCCTAAATGGGTGGCACAGACAGAGAGTCTGGTGGTCCTCTATCCCCCTCTCAGTCACTGTGTTTCAGACTCACTGGCTTTCTGACTAGTCCTCAAACCTTAGCACTTCTTGTTCCCTCCAACCTAGGATCTCCATGTGATGGGCTCCTTCTCATGACTCCAGTCTCAGACCACCCCATATAAAATAGTCCCCCCACCTTGTCTGTGGCATTGGGGAAAAAATCGACCTCTCCCAGGGCCCTGGGCCCATGCTCGGTCAACTTCAAGACTCAAACAATGTCTAACCTCATAGCTCTTGGTCTTGGAGGCCAAGAAAGAGGCCTCTTTGATAATAGCTCATGCCAGCAAAGCATACTTTCTGCAGTTTTTTTTTTTTTTTCAGGATGATGTTGACACGTGTGTACTCAAATAAATCAACCTTCCCATCTTAACCATCTCCCTTGGCAGGAATAATAAGTTGATGTGCCAAGCCAGGGCTGGCCTGTATGACTCAACCCTTGAAAAATATAAAGGAAATCTTTGTGTTTTCATGCTGACACAGCCAGCTCATCCGTTTCTAGGGTTTTTTTTTCCCCCGTGGCCATAACCACTGACCTGTTTGTGGTATTCTGTGTGATGTGCAAGTACAGAACTGGACTCTAGTCTTTTCCAGATGTCACTTTTGTAACCAGCAGCCTCTCAATAGCCATGTGGCCTTGTATGGGTCAGGACTCCTTTCGTTGCAAGTGACAGAACCCAAATCGTATCGACTTAAGCTTGAAAGCAAATGTGTTGCCCAAATAACTAACTTAAAAAGAAAAAAAATTCTAGGCATAGCTGGATACAGAGGGCAAATGATAAAAACAAGAGTCTGTCTCGCAGCTCCTTTCTTCCTGTGTTGGTTTCATGCTCAGGCTAGTTCTCCCAGCAGGTGGCAAATTGATATCTGGAAGCTCTGCCCTGGTATCTCACAGCACAGCAACCCCAACAGAAAAGATATTTTTCTTTCCCAAGGGTCTCAACAAAAGTCCTAGAAGTGACACTCATTGGTCTATCTTGAGTCACATTTTTATCCTTTCAACCCTAAACTGTGGTCAGAAAGTGGTGATCATCCGATTGGTTAGGCCTCGGTCATGTGACCACTTCCGGACTCAGGCAGGTGAGGGTGACAGGGTCAGAGCCACCCACACAAAATGCACTGCAAGTTCCCCCTTTTTGAAATCACTGTGTTGGGCCCAAAAAAAGGGATGCTGGGTGTTCAAATGCAACAGATTTCTGCCTTAAGCCAGTTTTCAGTCCTTAATCTGTGTCCCTTATACGTTGCCATCTGCCTTTTATTGAAAGTCATTCCTCTGGCTTCTGGAACTTCAGTGGTGACTGCTTCTCCTCCTCTGCAATCTCTCTGTGGCCCAACCCCCAAATGTTGATTTGCCCCCAATGTTTTGTCCTTGCATTTCTTATCTCTCCCTTCACCTACCCATGGTTTCAGGGACCACCTACCCTATAGGCTGTTTCCCTCCACCCTCACCTATCATTCTGAGCATTTCTTGTGGATTTCCAGCTTCCAGCTGCATGGAGCATGTCCTCCTACATGTCCCTCAATGAACCGCCAGCTTCCCTCCTCTATTCCTGACCTTTATCCATGACCCCTAGTCATTCAGTCCCCCTAGACACAGCCTTGGTATCCTCCACCATTCTCACGCTTCTTTGCCTGAGCCAGTACGCCATTCATAGCCAGAGTGCGAAAGGCGCTGCCTTCCCCACAGTCCTTCCTCCTTCCCATCCCCACCGCCTCTCCTCTGGTCTCATCTCTGGCTTGGAAAATTGCAACAGCAGCCTGTCTAACTGGTCTCAATGCCTCCAATGCTAGTCCTGGGGGCAGGGACATTCTTGAAACCATCGCCTTTCTAAAGAGATCAATCTGTCCATGTTCCTCTCTTGATTAGAGATACCTGCTTTGTTATCCTGCTGCCTACTGGAGACAATTCACTCCTGAACTTTGCCTCTGAAAGCCTGAGGTGCCATGGCCTCTCGAGCCATGCCCACGCAGAGCCCTAGGCCTGGTGGACCATTGCATGTTCCATGCTTACCCTTTCTGTCCCTTTTGACATTTGAAATCCTCTACCTTGAATACTTCCCTCCACTCCCACCCTCTTCTCCTGGAAAACTCTCACTCACCTTTTAAGATCAATCTCAGATGTCACCAGAGAGCCCCTCCCTACCCCCCTAGGCAATATCAGTCACTTTTGCTTCTCAGAGCACAAACCACTGTGTTCATTCATGGCCTGCAGGATATGCCACCCTGTCTTGTATTGATCTGTTTTCATTGTCTCCTCCGCTAGATGGGGAGTGTAGGGAGGGCAGGCGCTGGCCCACTCATATCTGAGTCCCCAGTGCCTGCCAAAGGAAGCATTCCCTCATTGTACATGACCAAAGGAAGACGTTTGAGCATCACTGTCGGGTGGGAGGGGGGAGTGGGATGAGCCCACCAGAATCAGAGAGGGCTGGGTAGGCATCTTACAGCTTAATACAGTGGGAAGACGGATCTTTGTTTTGCAGCCAAAGCCCAGGGTTTCAGAGGTGAGCTTTGTGAGGCTGGGCTGGGCCACCCGGAGCCCAGGTAGATGCCCTCAGGGCCTGTTCCCTATAATCAGAAACTATCCATAAGCCCAAGTGCCCTGAGGGGGATTGGGCTAATGAGAAGGTTGTATAAACCAAGGACAGAGAAAAAACATCCAGCTGAATTTTGCATCTCCAGTGGGCACTGCCCCTCCTTCCTTTGAAAGGCCAGCTCATCCTTAGCCAGAAGTCTAAATCAATTTGAGCCTCAAGGTTGGAATGTTGGTGATAAACACATGTCTCTGGAACCCTCTTTCTCTTTTTTTCCTTCCAAAGTTCAGTCGCAAACCTAGTTAAATATTTCCTTCGGCTCTATTAGATGTGACTTAACTATTCCGCCCTAATGGGAGAGACAGCCTGCTTCCTGTCTTTTTGATGGAAACAAAGGCTGATTGAGTCGGACTCGTGTCAAATTATCTCTGGAAATATAACTGGACGTGGGGTCTGGGGGAAGCTCATTCGATTCTGTCTGGGGGCTCCGTATCTCCCAAAGAGCCAGAGAAGCAGGACGCGTGTTACGTGCGACTTCCACAGGACAGATGTTAGCAGATCTATGGGGCTGGCGGAGTGATAAAATCTGATGTAACCAGGTTTGAACCTGATGTCAGCCTTGCAGAAGGCCCAGTCTAAGGAGGCTGGGTAGAGGTCTATCTAGCACAGAGCCAGTACCCACAGGCTTCTATACGTGGATGTGTCTCCTACTGGAAAGGTTATCAGGACCGTGATGTTTAGCGCCTCTGTGGGCCCTGAGGACAATTTCCAGCAATCAGCACGAAGATCTGACTCAATCAATGAAGCAACCAATTGCTTTGCCAATACAGAAGTATTAACAGCTACCATGAACCCAGCACTGTGGGAGGCACTAGAGTTATATAAGACACTCTGCTCTCAAAGAACTCACAGTCTAGCTGGGGACACAAAACCAACAGACGGGAAACAATTACTGAGCAATGGAGCTTGAAAAAATATGCTGAAGCGACTATAAAGGCAGTAGCCGTTCAGGAAAGAGCGAGATTGGTATTTCGGAGAAAGCGTCCCTCACGAAGGAGGTGGAGGAAGACCCGTGTCTTGAAGGATGGGAAAGAAAAGGGAGGGCACCCCAAGGAGGAGAAAACAACACAAGCAAAGCTGAAGGATCAGGATCAGGACTCAGGACAAGGTGGGAAGCCCCACTGAGCCCAGTGGGAGGTGAGGATGCAGAAAGAAATCAGGGCGAGCACGACTGCAGTCCCCTGAGAGTCAGGGGTTTAATTTTGATGTTCATTTAGTTCACAAGCATTTAGTGCATGCCTACTGTGTGCCAAGCACTGTGCATTGTCCTCGAGAGTCAGAGATGAACAAGACACGAGGCAACTCAGAGGCACGGATATCTCGTAGCAAGTGTCACAGTGGAGGGACGCACCAGGAGCCTGGAAGCCAAGAGGGCAGCCAGCCTAACTTAGTAAGGCTTGAGGGGAGCTTTTTGGAGGGGATCTTGTCGAGTGCCAGAAGCTGGCCAGGTGTCAGAAGGCCAGAGTGTGGTCTGGGCATGTACAAAGATGTTCACTGCAATGTTGTTTATCAGAGTGAAAAAGTGCAGACAATTTGAACTGCAACAAAAAGCAACCAGCTGAGTAAGTTACTGTCCATCCCTGGGGGACCCCAGGCAGCAGTTAAAAAAGAATAAAGCAGTTCAGGATGTATTGATTTGGAAAGGTCTCCAAGATATAATGTTAAGAGCAAAAATGCAAGATCCCGAAAAAATATATACCGTATGCTATCTTTCATGTGAGAAGAAATATACATATTTTGTGGGTAAGTGACTGAACTATCTCTGGGAAGAGGCAAAAGAAACTTGGAATAATGGTGTTTGCAGGGAGGGGCACAGAGAAAGGCTGAGACTCCCAGAGGAGACATTGTTGAAACTTGAATATTAAAGGGTGTTGAGGGATACCCGGTGGATGGGTATTGTGGGGAGAGAGGACAGCCCAGACGAGCCCGGGGTGTTTGCAGACCCTTGAGGAGTGTTGGGAGCAAGGTGGACTTGGGACAGGCGGCTGGTGGGCAGACAGAGGCTGGACCACAGACCATGACGTGCCAGGCTCAGGAGTTCATCCCTTCACCTAAAACACCTCCCTTCTTCCCTCAGTGCTGATGTGGACCTCGTATGGTAGCTTTGGAAGGTGTTAGGCTGGTGTCTGGCAGCGGGGATGGCCAATCAAAGATCACTCAGGCTAAAGCACTGTGGAGGTCAGAGGCTCAGAGGAAGGACAAGCCTGAGTTTTCAAGGCCGTGGAAAGAGCTGGGCAGGCTGGCAGGTCACGGAGGAGATTGTGCAGGGTGAGGTCAGAGCCAAGGCCTGTTGGCCTTGGACGCGTGGAGTTTGGATTTTATTCTAAGAGCATCCTGGAGAGCATGCATCTTTCAAAGTTGGCCAGGTGAAAGCCCACACACAGCTTTTCCTTTGGAAAATGGGGATGAAACATGGTCTTGGTGTGTGTGTGTGTGTGTGAGAGAGAGAGAGAGAGAGAGAGAGAGAGATTTCACATCTTGATCTTTGCCTCAGGTTGACTTGCAGGCATTTCCATCCAGCATCTGTGCTAGGAAGGCCCAGCTCCCTGAGGGTCTCACCAGAATTCCTTCTTTCCAAGGAATTCAGACTTCCTCCTGCTAAGGAGTTCTTCCCAGGGCCCGTTATGTGAAGCTGACTAACTCTCGTGGTTTTACGCTTCATTTCCCTGGGATTCCATTAGCAACATCAAGCACTTCTGTCTTTATTTGACAGAATTTTCTGCCCTGTTCTGCCTGGAACAGAAGAAACACGAAAGGGGAGAAGCGGCTCTGGGACCTGGGCTGGGAGCGACGGAGGGCTTCGGGAGTTCAGCTGAGGAAGAACCTCTCAAAACCTGACAGATGGAAGCCATCTTCCTGAGGGGTCGTCGGTCAGCCCCATGTGTGCTGGCTCCTGTTCCAAGCCTCCTGGCCTCTGTCTAATTGATTTAGAAATAACTTTATCGGGTAGATGCCTAGAGACCACGTTAGCCAGAGAAAAGAAGCATTTGCCCAAAGTCACACAGCTGCTCAGCGCCAGGGTTTGGCTGTGAACCCAGTTTGACTCCCAGGCCGCCCTTAGCATACAGTGGAGTCGCTCAGAAAGGAATTAGCATCCTCCCAAAGTCCACTATGAAGCCAGTCTCTCCTGTGTGTGGTTCTCTGGGGTGACTGGTGCCATTTCTCACTTTGGAGATGAACTCATTTAGATCATGGTCTAGTCCACAAGCAGGGGATAGAGTGAGCTGTTTGGGAATCACTTATATGCTGGTGAAAGGATTTTGACCCTTTTGCTAAGCCACACGCTAGCTTAGACTACATCCAGCTTTTCTTGGAACCACCCGGTGCATAGTATGTCTTCAATAAATGGCTGACCATCATGTGGGAGTGCTGGCTGCATTCCCTTCCCTCCCATCATTTAAAGGCCTGATGCTCCACCTTCAGGAAGCCTTCCTGGGTTGATGCAAGCAGGAATGGATTCTTTAGCCTTGAACAGTGTTTTCAGTCTCATTGGTCATTCCAGTAAAGGTCTCAGAACTGAGTCTCACTGGCCTAACTTGGGTCCCAGGACCCTCAACCCTAACCCACTCAACTTCTATTCTGGGTGGGGAGTGATGCTCTATCTGCCCAGCCCAGCTCACCTGCTCATGAGAGAGCCAGAGCTGGGCCAGGTCCCCCAACCACTATGGCAGGTGGAGGGATGCTTTCCAGAGGAGAATGAGGGTGTTGCTACCAGGAGAAGGAAAGGTTGATGCTGAGCAGAGCAAAAGAGCAGTGAGCCTCATGGACTGAAAACCAGAATGTTCTTATCTTCCTTTCGGAACCACAGAGAGCTGTGGGACCACGCATGCCAAAGTCATTTCTGTATGACACTCACGCAGAGTGAGGGCTTTGTAAATATTTGTTGAGTGAATGAAAGAATAAATGAATAGTGAATGAGTGGACCTCCCGAGAGCAAAAGGTGGTTATCACAGTGGGAAGAAAGCAGCGACCCCAACTCGAGTTGCAGGGAATGGCCCCAGGCCCCATGCTCTGCGGGGACTGGCCTGCAAGACAAGCTGGGAAAGCCAGGCTTTGTGCAGAGTGACAGGGCCACAGCGCGCTGGACTGCACCGCTGCCGAAGGCACCTGGGCATGAAGTTTGGCGGGAGGCTGCGTGAGCTTGCACACGGCACCAGTCTGTGGGCTCAGGGTGCAGCTCAGTGTGAAATGAGGGGTTGCTCTTCTCAAATGTATCAGCCTTGGCCAGTGGCCCTGGTCCTGAAGGAACTTTCAAGGCAACAGATGGATCTCTAGTGGTAGGGGAGAGCTGGGTATGATAATTTCCTTGCTCCTTGGAAACTCAGCTGTCCAGCCCAGAATGGAGAATTATTGAGGAGCATTTCTCTTGACTTGGGGGGTGCGTGGCTGGAGGCCTGCGTGAATCCGGGAGAGGTGAGGGGGCAGCCTGCCTTCCCCCGGCGGTTGGCCTGGCTGGGGTGGGGCTCCCTGGGCCCCTGACAGCACTGCTGGGAATGTTAACAGCGACCAACTCTATAATTCTTTTGTTTTCAGTGCAGGGAGCTGCAGCAGGCAATCTTTACTATTTGGAAAGGGTAGTGGGAAGGGGCTGTGCATGTCTGAAGGCCAAGTAAGGCGGCTTTGAGATGCTTTTCATGCAGATCCCATGACTGAGCTTCCCATATGCAGGGAGCGGCTTTTCCAAAGTTCCTCGGTCTTTAAATGAGAGGCACATGGAGGGTGGAACAATTCGTTGGTCCCCAAAGGACCTACTGGGAAAGAAACATCCCAGGCTCTCGGCTCACGGAGAAAAACCATCCCATTTTTTTCCCAAGAAACTCTGCCTAGCCATGCTTCTCCTTGTGGGGAGGGGGTGCTGTAGCTACCACTGTGCTCAGCACCCCAAACAAATCATCTCATCTAACTGTCCAAACAGCCCTAGGTACCAAGGCTTCTACCTTCCTGTTTTACAGACAAAATAGCAGCTGCTTGTGGCTGACCTGAGGTCATGAAGAGGTAGTGCCAAGGTGGAACTCAGGTCTGGCTGGCTCCAGAGCCCACGCCCAGCATCTCCGTCATGGTAATTTTGGGGGACTCTACTAGTGTCATCCGTGATGACCTTAGTTAAGCCCACTCAGCTGGGAGCACCTTGTAAGCAAGTCCTCGGAGGACAAACCCAGCAGTGCCCCCGGAACGGGAGTGTGACCCAGTCATTGACATATTGACAGAGCAACTACTATATGTGAGGCATGGCCAGCAAGACACAAGACCCCTGCATCATGGCAGACAGTAGACTCATAGGAGGGGTGGTCAGGGAAGGCCTCTAGGAGGACGCGACAAGGAAGCAGAGAAACTGTCTGGAAGGAGTGTCGCAGGGAAAGGGACCAGTAAGGCAAGACTGGGGGTAGGAGCGTGTCAGGTGTGTTCACAGCACAGCAGGAGGAGGGAGGGGCAGGAGTGCAGCGGGAACCAGAGGATGCCACCAGGACATGGGATGTGGCAGGCTCTAATCTAATCTATTGAGTCCTGGAGACTTCCCATGTGGGCCACCTCAGCGGTCCCCTCTGGTTCCGAAATGCTCAAGTCCCTGAGGGCTGCGGTTGGAGAGCTGCCGTTCCCTCAGGCTAGAAGCATTCATTCGGGCCCTCCGAGCTTCAGCCACGGAGAAGGTTCTGCGTTGGCCTTTCCTTTTAATGTTGGGACTGGAGGGCTCCCACCAGCTGGGTGGTCTCGTTCCCCCATCTCTGTGGTCGCCTGGAACCGGAGGATTGTGAGGCCCTGCTCCCGGAATTTCTACAGACCATCTCCATGTGACACACGCACAGAGGGCCAGCCAGGGCTTTCTTCTCTCTGTTCCAGGGACATTCACCATTGAGAACATTTTCTTTCTTTCTGATGTTTTTGGGTCTCTCCACAACCACTGATCTCCAGTTGGCTCTACTTTCTTTCCTCTGGTGGGAAAGGCTGTAGGAATGTTTTTGGCACACTCTCTCACGCGTTTTTATTTTTAAAGGTGCAGCAGGCCACCCGTCAAAAAATGAAGTAGGACAGAGAGAGTGAGGAAGGAGGGGAGGTGACTGTCCTGGCATTCCAAGAAGCCACACCCCCATCCCAGGAAGCCACACCCCCATCCCAGGAAGCCACGCCCCCATTCGATTCCTTGGTTTGTCCCCTCCTCAATGGAAACATCAATTCTTGACCCTCAGGAGGGTCCCGATTGACAGAAGGAGGGCCGGTCATGCAGCAGCAAGGGTGTAAAAGAAGGGAGGGAGGACAGAAATCTCTCTAGATCAGTTTCTCAGCCTCCGCACTATGGACTTCCGGGGCCGACAGGTCTCTGTTGTGGGGCTGTCCTGTGCATTGTCAGGTGTTCAGCGGCACCCTTGGTCTGAACCCATGAGATGCCAGTAGCACCGTCACCCCCAGAACTGTGACAATCACCAATGGCTCCAGACACTGCCAGATGTCCCCTGAGGGCAAAATCACCCAGGTGGAGACCAGGCCTCTTCACATCCGAGACCCTGGATGGTGTCCCCATGCTGGTCACTGTCTGGCCACGCGCCCTTTCGAAAAGCTCTTGGTGACTCAAGGGCTGGAGCACAGTGACACTGCGGGGAACCAGGGAGCGACTTTGGCTCAAAGCTGGTGCAAGGCGGCCCCCCCTGTGTGTAATCACTGGGGAGGCCTCTCTTGTGGTTCAGGAGGGGGTGTCGCCTCCTCTGAACACTCAGAAAGGCAACAGGAACATGGAGAAGCCTTCAGGAGCCCCTTGGTCCTGGAGCATCAGCCCCTTTCTGTGAGAGGTGTGTTGACCAGGGCCAGCAGTGCAGGAAGAGGGCCTGCGTGCTTTGAGCACATCTGGTCCTGTCGGGAGCGTTTGGCCCTGAGGAAAGCTGGGTGGGAGCCGGGCCGTCTTTGAGAAAACGCCCTCATGGTTCCCCAACCGTGGTGGGCACAGCCTGAACTTTACTTTTCTTATATTTTGATTTTTAACTTGTTTCCTGGTTCTTGGCTCTGGAAAAAGTGGGAAAACATATACAGGGACCATACTGTTGGTGTCTTGGTCAGAGAGGAGGAAAGATTTCACAGTCACTGAGAGAAAACACTGGTTGACATGTGGTCTAATAAATCACGCCCACATTTATGCATTTTTGGGTGTGGATCTATATGGTGTTTTTTCTTTCTCAAGAAGAGAGTTTAAGCTCTGGATTCCCTGACAAGGCCCCATTAAATAGGGCCTTTCTCCCGCCTGCTGAGGGCTGCTTTCATAGCATGTTTGACAAACAGAACCTGCGGCCCCTTCCCTCTCCGACGGGAGGGCGGGAGCTGCAGCCCAGGGTGAGAGTCTCAACTCTGAAGGTCATTGGGGGAGACGAGCGGGATTTCCTTGCACAAAGTTCATGAAATTAGAGACAGGGAAAGTGCTTTCCTGAGCAGAGGGCACGGTACCCTTAGCAGCTAGGTGAGTGCCAGGCACATTGTAGGTACTTGGTAGGGACAGAAAGAATGACTTCTTGTGGCCAGATTGGCGAGATGGTTGACCTTGGACTTCAGCACCGTTCCGGTCTCCCATCTGGCAGCCAGATTCTTCTCCCCCTCACTCCCTTATCCTCTCTTTCTTAATCTAGCTTGTAGTCACTGGGCTATAAAATGACTGCTGAATAAACTATCGATCAAATAACAAATATTTTTAACATCTATCATGTATATGCCACTGGGTTAAGACCTAGAAAATGTGTGGGGCTTTGGGGAGGGAGAATGAGGTTCTCAGCTATGAAGGATGGTAAATCCATGGCAGGCCTGCCCCCACACTTCCCTCCTGGCTCCTAGCAGACATTGCTAATCAATCACTGCATGTGGAGCTTCAGGGTTCTGTTTGACATAGAGCTCTGGGCTGCTCCTCCTTGGGAAGGTCTCTCCGTATATAGCTCTGGGAGATCAGGGGTCACCTGCTTGACATGTGCCACATCAATCCTAGTGAGCAGCGGAGTAACAGAGACACCATGCTACGCTGCCCGATTCTGCATATCTTGAGAGGATTACGAAGCCACCCATCGTAATGTCAAGACCCTTAAGAGGCAAAGCCAGAGGGGATGGTGGCCAGATGAGGCCATGGCAAGAGGGCTAGGCTTTCTGTGGTGTTGCTGCTCATCACCACCAAGGCCACCCTGACAGACTTCCTGGAGGAGGTGATGTGCCAGTGGGTTAGTTGTCTCACCTCTGTTAGGGCATCAGTCTTTGATCAAATGGTATCTCTGTGTCCTCTCATCTTCTAAGGACACCACGTCATTGGATTTAGGCTCTGCCCTAAGTCCCGGATAATTTCATCTCAAGATCCTTAATTAATTACATTGGCAAAGACCTTATTTCCAAATAAGGTCATTGAGGTTCCAAGTGGATGTGAAATCCTGGGGGCAGGGGAGGGGACACTACAGTGGTCATTAGGGCAGTGGCTGGCTGTGGGCAGGTGTACCTGGGTGTCCAGTGCTGCCCTCAAATCCAGACGCCCCAGAGGAGAAGGCAACATGAGGAGCCAGACCCCCACCCCCGCCGTGCTCATTGTACTGGTGGGTGTCACAGCCATGCACCACCTTGTCCCACCTCAGTAGAAAAACTCAAGGGGCTGTACAAGCCCCATGGTCCAAGATGGCTTCAGGAAGGGCTGCCGCAACCTTCTTTCCTTTAAGTCCGGGTGGAGGTAAGGTTGCTTTGGATTCTACCATTATAGCGGAGTTTTGCTAGGAGGTGTGTGTGTGTGTGTGTGTGTGTGTGTGTGTGTGTGTGTGTGTCTGTGTCTGTGTGTCTGTGTTTAACTTGTTTTGTTCCTTAAAAGGCACACCGGGGCAGGAAAGCGTCTTTAGGTCCTTGTAACCACCACAGGCTGACAGAGGATCCATTGTCTGTAGGGCCAAGGGCCCCCTCGGGAAATGCAGGTCTCTCTCCTTCTGGGGCCTGGGGCTGGTCTCAGCTGTCCCTAAATCCGGCTTTTGCTGGGAAGTGGGCTGCAGAATGGACCCCGTGAGAGTCATAAACCCCAGACAGGAATGCAGCATGGTTTAAAAGGCTAGGTTTTGAATGGAATAATATACAGCCTGGGAGATAAGCTTCCTCCTATTCTAGGCCTGTGTTGCTGTAACAAAGCCCACAGATGGGGTCATTGTGACAAGGAGAGACCTAATGACCTAATTGCATGCCTGCCTGCTTGCCTGCCAGGGCTCAGCAAGCAGTGACAGACAAGCCCCAGTCTCTGCCCTCATCAAGCCCCCCATTTACAGGGGAGAACAACATGCAAACAGGGTGCTGGGGGGTCAGGGGGTGTGGAGCAAGTCAGAAAGGGAGCAGGGAACTCAGGTGTGAGAGGTCTGGAAGGAAGGCTTAGGAATACACCAGCCACTACCCATGTCGCCATCCTGGTTCCCCACCACCTCCCTAATCCATGACAACCATGACAGCCCCCGTCACTGGGCTCTGGGGTCCCCCAGTACCTCCACACAGGCTCCACACAGGCACCAGAGGGAGCTTTGAAAACTCAGGTGACAGAGTTGACACAGGCAGAGCTCTAGCAGATGGTCCAATGATAACTGTCGTGTTGAAAATGACAAGGGCATTTTACATACACTTTTCAGTATTTGATATGTTATACATCATATATGGAATGTATGTTCTATTACATATTGTATCCTTTCAATATATGATTCAATATATAACATTGTGTTTTGTGCTTTGTGCCAGGGCGGGCATCCCCTCACATCTATCTCTATCTGCCTTCCCCACCCTCCTGTGTTGGCCAGGAAGAGTTGTTGCTGGGACCTGAGTGATGGGGTCCCCCCACAGTGAGCTCCCCAGCAACACCCCCAGCCCCCTGGTGGAGCTCTTCCTCCCTTCTGGCCACTTCCTGACTTTTCTGGGGGAGAAATCGATGGGGCACTCCTCCTACAAACCCTCTAGTCTTTGAAAGTTACACACAGCTCTTGAGACCAAAACAACCAACTTCACCCAGACTTGAAGGGTCCTTGACACTGACCGAGGGCCTTTGAGGCAACACAACTTGTCACTGAGGGATAAATGCATCCCCTCTCTGAGGAACGCCACCTGGTTTCCCACTGATCTCCAGAACCTCCGAGGAGATCCATGGACACCACTTCCAGGTGGTTTCTGAAGCAGCTGGCATCAGGAGGGTGCTTGGTAAACACTCAAAGAAGCCACACAACAGTAATAGGAAGAACAATGCTAAAGCTGGTACCTTTTGTTGGGCACTCCCGAGAAATCAGTCTCTGCACTGAGCACTGCATTCTTAACGGGGAGACACAGCCCTTCTCCTGACGGTGACAAGACCGGGCCCATTTGGGCTCCGGGCAGGCGAGGGGGACAGGTGCATGTCTGCCCAGCGCTCTGGAAGCTCACGTCTAGTTAGAAAGACAAGATATTTAAAACTTCACTGCTGATAAGGGTTAAACAGCCGTTCAATACCACAATAGAAGAGATATTCAAGGTAGTACATGATTAATTGCCCGGCCAGTCGTACGGATGATAAATGTTTTAAAACTCAGGGGAGGAAGTCATTCCTCCAAGCCAGGCAGAACAGTCACACACCACGGGGGTGACTGCCCTTTCAAAGGGGGCCTTGTGCGGCTGCGGTCTAAGGAGGTCATTGTCTGGGGGACCCACTGTGGTGGGAGTTGGGGGGAGAATGTCTCTTCCTTTTAAGGAGTAGGTCTGATACTCGGTTGCCCACTTGCCACAATGTACCTACTCTCGAGTCTTTAGCAAACCAGCTGCCTTGAGGAAATAGGGAGCCAGTGAAAGCTTGATATTTATTTCCTGGCCAGTTGTTTAAACTTCTCCTGGACAAGCCATCCATCTGAAGTGTTCCCTCTAGAAGATGGTATGGGAATATAGTGTTTGCATTATGTGAAAAAAGGGTGAAGACACTGGCTTGAGCCTTGAAAGCAGCTGGGGCATCTCTCCCATGGCAAATGGGTCCCACGTAATATTACAAAAACACATCATTTTTATGGTAGTGATAAGACTGACAAGTGTTTGGATTTTGCCCCAAATGTCAAGACGCTAGATCTGAGACGTTTCTTTGAAGTGCTCAGAACTCTGGGTTGTGTTCAGTTTGCGTATCTATTAAGAAAACAGCCATTTCATCACAGCCAGTACCATGAATTGGTTCCTGGGTGCCGAAGGCTTTATCTCATTAAATCGTGCCACTCTTTATAAATGGCATTTGGGCAGTTTCTCTGGGAACAGGGTTATCTGACTGTTTAGAAACTCCAACCCGGAATGGCGGGATGCTGCTGTCTGCAGACTTGGGTGACGACGACCAGCATTTCCAAAAATGCAAACAATCTCGAAAGGCCGGCCCCGCTTCCAGGGGCTGTGTCGGGTCAGGGTGCAACGCCTCCCAGCCCACGCCTGCTCTGGGCTCTGGCTGTCCCCAGCAGTGAAAAAGCAGATGGCTGATGATGAATCACAGGCTGTCAGCTGCAGGCGCTGGCTGGTGACTCACAGCTGGGGAGGGGGCTTCGAGAGCCAGGAGAGGCCCAGAGATGTGTGCCTGGCAGTAAATTACGTGCCTGGCCACAATGCCCCACCTGTCTATGTATGTACGCATCTATCTATCTATCTATTTGTCATCTATCTTGTATCTCTTCCTCCTCAAACCCAACTGACTTGAATCCCTCATGAAATAACTAAGATCTGCAAAACCACACCTTGGTCACTACCGTTAAAGCATCAGCACCCCGGCCCCCTGGCTGTGCCTTAAAAGGTGGCCATGAGACAATCGTGCTGGACGCAGTTCCACGGAGGAGTTGGGAGCTGGGCTTTGGGGTCAGGATTGGGATCAAGTGCCAACTATGCCATTCCACTGTGGGCAGGCCACTCAGCGTCTCTGAGTCCCAGCCTCAGTGCCCGGCGTGGAGCCATGGGTCGGGGTAGCGTTGGCAGCTTTCACCCTGCAGACGCACCATGGAGGGCCCTTCCCCATGACACCAAGTCCCCTCGGACTTTTTGTCAAAACCCTCCAAAGGTGCAGGCCCCTGTTTTCCTTCTCAGAACACCTCCACAAGGACGGGAAGAGGGGAGCTGCTTGATGAGGGAGCAACACGGTTTGCGTGGGGAGGAAGTGGAAGGGGAGAATTCTTTTAAATGAGAAATAAGTTCTATATGTTGACGGCCCCCACGGAAGGCAGCCTCGGCCCCGGAGATGCTGGCAGACGGGCTCCCTGGGACACAGGTCTTCGGGAGCGCATTCGTTCTTGGAGCTGCTGGACGAGAACAATATTCTGTGAGCCCCACCGGCACATAATGCTCTCCAGACATTCAGCTGGAAGGAAGTAAGAGGGGGAGAGCCTACCAGAGACCCTAGACAGGATGCTCCCCAGCGACGAGGCTGCTGAGAGAAACAAGTTCCCAGAAACAGGAACAATAGGAACCCCTCCGCGGCCCCTGAGGTCCTTCACCCCACTGGCCAGAGTGATGACACTGTGCCTCACTCAGTATAGAAACTTCCAGAGGCGGTGGCCCTTCCCCCATCCTGCCAGGGGAGTCCAAACCCATAGCCTGGCTTCTGAAGCCCCTCAGTGGGGAGTGAAGTTCGGCACTGGGTTGCCCTTTAATTTGTCAGGCAACAGGATCCGAGAGGGGCAGGGGCTTGACCAAGGCCACACAGCCAGAAAGCATGAAGCCAAGACTTGAACCCAGATCTAAATGTTCTTACCCATCTCACTTTTTGGTCTCCCCCTAAAATGCCTTTCTCTGCCCCCAACCCCATTCCCCTGCCACACCCACTGGCACCGCGCCCAGTCATAGTCTACGCCTGCTCCAATGCCACTTCCAGCCCGCGCCATCTTGGTTCCCCAACCTGGATCTGGGCTCTTCTCCTCAGCTCTTCCACTGGCCTTGCCACCCTCTGACTCACACCCAGGCCAGCTGGGACTGTGCCCAGCTTCCTCCCAAGAAAGTGAGCCCCTGGCAGGTAGTTGGCACCCAACCCATGTGTGGTAAGTAGAACTGGGGATCCTGATAGTCTTGTAACCTTGGGTGGGCACCACCACGCATTCACCCATGTGTGCCCCATAGACCAACAGGCTTTGGGAAGGAGCCTAGTTCTTAGACTAAGACATGGCGTCAAGGCAAGGAACCCACACGAGCCCTCTCTTGTCCTGCCCTTAGCGTTCCTTGGATTCTATGCAGAGAGGAAGGAAGAGAGGAGCAGAGAAGAGGCCAGGAGGAAGAGGAAAGGGAAGAGAGAAAGAAGAGGAAGGGAAAGAAGGTGGGGGACAGGACAAAGCAAAGGCAGAGACACAGAAGGGAGTGAGAACAAGATAGTGGAAAGGAAAAGTCTGAGACAACCAAGAAGGACAGAACAACCTTCAACAGTTTGAGCTCCATCATCTTGAGGGTTCACCCGAGAAACGCGTATCTAACTCCAAGTGTGAGCCATCCCTGCGCTGGGCACCTGGGGGGCCGTGGGCTGGCTGTAGAGGAGAAAATTGACCAGGTTCTCAATCAAGTGCAGCCCAGACAAAGGGGAAGGCAAGGGGCGGGAAGGCCCAAGGCAGCGTGTGGTCTTAGCACTCAGCCCTCGACGACGGCACAGGCATTTCTCCCCAGTACAGCGTCCAGTCAGAAATATCCAATACCCAAACCATTGGAAGCTTCTGCCGCTAACAGCATGCTTTCTCTGTCATCAGTGGTAACAAACTGATCTATAAAAGACTGTAAAAGTGCTACAAATAGCTCGTCTGGTCCCCCAAAGTCAAGTTCACTGGGGAAACTGCTGATTGTGGCTCCCTGCAAATTTGCGCATTTGGACATGGCTGATAGACTGAGCTACCCTTAGTGGCATCCAGGGCTGGTGGGGGGGGGCACCCCCAGGAGTGGGGTGAGATGAGAGCCGAGTGGGGGCTGGTTCCTTGGGGGCTGCCTGGGCTGGCCCTCCACCCCATTCTCCCTCTATCCCCTGCCTCCTCCCCATCAGGGCAGGACTAGGGTGAGGCGGGCCAGGCATGAAATGTAAGACTCAGGCAAACGCAGGGTCTGGCCCTGACTGGAGGGGTTGCCATTCAGGTAGCAAATAATTGATATTCCAAGCGGTCCTCACAGCTATGAAGGAACATCGAGCACGTCTCTCACCATCTGGTCTGTTTCTTGTCATTTATCTGTCTGTCTGTCTGTCTGTCCATCCCAGTGGACCAGGGCCGTGTCCCCACTGCCTGCACATGGGAGGCATCCACGAGGCTTCTGAGCAGGGTGGTCTGGAGAGCAAGTCTGCTTGCCCTCTGCCCTCTCATGTCTGGCTAGGGAGCATGTCCACTGTCTTTGAGGCTGTCACTCTCCCTTCCCATCTCAAGAACTGGCATTTTCAACACAACAATGGGCACAGGAGTGGGTGTGGGCGAAATGGCGGGGGCTCAGGCTGAGAACAGGAGGCCAGTAGGGATTTAGCTCGAGCGCTCGGCCCCCACTTCTGGGGCTCAGCCGGTGAGTGACTCACCCGGTCAGTGGTGTGAGTCAGCTCAGCGCGGATGCCCTCGGCACACGGATAAGAACCTGGCATTAAAGATGCACATGGATAATGGGCGAGCCAGAAGGCCACACAGGAGGACGCCACACACGCGTGCGTGGACGCACACTCACACACATTCATACACACACCGCTAAATGCACACACTCACACCCACCTGTATACAGTCACAAACTCATACACACACTTATACACACTCATCTTCACACACGCACTCATGCACACGCAAACACAATTGTATACACACTCATGCACACTCATGTATCCAACACTCTCACACACGATGCACACAAACATCCAGCCCTTCCTTTCCTCCCTCTCTCCATCCCTCCTTCCTTCCCTCTTTTCTCTCCCCCTCCTCCATTCCTGTTGAGAACTTCGGCTTTGGATCTGAAGACATCATACCCCAGCCCACAGCATACCAGCCGTACGAAACTATGGAGAAGTTATCTATAGCTGTCCCTCGTGTCCTCGTCTAGAAGACATGGAGACTGTTAGGGCCACTGCCAGGACTGGAGCCCACGTGAGGTGCTGTGTGCGGGGCTCGGCACACCACTGGTGCGCTGGGTGACTTTGGGCCCCTATGGCGAGGATCACTCACTGATTCGTGCGTCCAACAAGCATTCAACCAGCAAGACTGGGTGCCCCGTCTGTGCCACACAAGGCTTGTCTCCACAGGCCCAAGCTCTGGGAGCAGAGATGGCGGGGAAACAGCTGAATTACACACAAGGCAGTAAGTGAGTTACAGAGCAGGGAATCCAGTGGTGGGCCTGGCCATGGCAAGCTTGGGTTTTAGAAAGAAACCCTTAACAGCGATTTGGAGGGAGAACTGAAGACAGGGAGATGACTCCCAGATCTTTGGAGCTGGGTTCTGGTTACTCCTTCAGACAGTGGGGGAGAGGCGTCGGGAGACTCAAGGGCCAGGGGAGTGGCCTCTGGCCAGAGGAACCCTAAGATGACCTGGCTGGATGGGAAGAACTCTCTCTGTGCCCTAGTTTTTGTTGGGTGTCTTCTTGTGTGAACAATGCTTTTTCAGTTGACAAGAGCAGAAACCCAGATCAGTGTGGCTCAAGGAAAACGGTGGGACTTCATTGTCTCATGAATGTGCACGTCCCCAGTGATAGGGGGACGTGCCTGGTGAGATCCGGGGGCATTACAGCTGCTGTCAGTCTTGCTTCACTCTGAGCCCTGGCTTCCCCCACATGGGCTGCATTTCTGGCCGGGCCAAAGCACATGGCCAGGCTGGCTGGGGAGGGGGAAGCGGGATGACCTTGGACCTGCTTTCGTGTTTTAGACAAACACAAAGAAGCTGGAAAGGGGGTGGGGTGCAGAGGGGCACAGAGGAGGGGCTGTGGGAAAGAGGAGCTAGGAGTGAGAATGGACGTGAGAGCCCTTCCAAAAGGAAAGAAGATTGGGCTGTCACCAAGATGCTATTACCCTGCTCCTTCCAATCTGTGTAATCCTCTGAGTGGGGAGCTGGAGGGATAGGAACAGGTCCAAAAGCAGACACCCGAACGCAGCATTCTTCCCTGCTGACAGACGCAGACGGCGGGCTCCAGATGTTGTAACAGCAGCTGCCCGTCCTAGTTGCCTCCCAGGCCCACAGCTCTTATCTAACCTCGGCTGCCAAGCGCACACTGGTACCTGCCTGTTCAGCTCTCCCGGCCGCAGGCCGCCTTCTGGCCTGCTCGGGGGAACGCTGGCATGGCCGGGCAGGGAGCCTCGGCACCCACTCAGGACTTCTTCCCGGGCGGAGCTGGGGCGCTTGGGCTCCAGGGTGTGAGGCGTCCACATCTGCTTGTGGGCAGAAGCCTTGACATATTTTGCTGCCCCCAACTGAAGGGGAAGTGGGCACAGAGGCCATGTAGTTGTCACTGCCAGCCCAGGCCATTTGGGAGCACAATTGTCCTAATGTCCCCTGCAAATGTCTCAGCTTCAATATGGAGCCTGAGGGATGCGGTGGGGATGGCTCCCCTGCCTGCTGCCGGCTGGAACAGGTCCTGCGCCTCTGGCGGGCCTGGCGCGGGGAAGCCGGGCAGGGAGGCCAGCTCTGGGAACCGCGTCTCTACCACCAAGTCAGGAAAGCTCCAGGTCTCCGCAGGGACTGGCCTGGAAAGCAAGGCTTCTCCGGCCCCAACCTCATCCCGGCTAGCAATGTGGGTGTGAGCAGAATCGGGGCAGTGGCTCCTTTGGAGGGTCCCACAGGCTCTCAGAGGCCGAGGTCTCTGCCCTCGGGGAACAGGTAGCATCTCTGTGCCTTCATTTCCCCAGCTGGAAAGCATCACCAACTGAGGACACGGCTCCTGTTTAAGAAAATGGTAATACTATTCCCTAATCCTAATGCTATCCTGACTCTTTGCAAGTCCCTGGGCCTCCCCACACCTCAGTTCTCTCATCTGCAGAATGGACATAATGATAGTACGTACTCAGATAAACATCAAATAAGTCATTACAAAGTCAATACATATAAAGCACTGACCACGCTACCTATTCAACACTCAAAACATCACTGATTATTATTATTATTATTATTATTATTATTATTATTATTATTCATCTTTAGGACTCGGAACAAACTTGGTCGTCTCCGACCACCTGGTCTGAAATGCGTAGGCTTTGCTGTCATCGCTCACCATGTTCTTTCCTTCTCCTTCATGGCACGTTGCTCATTCATAATGACACGTTTACATGCATGGTTCCTTTACTTCGACATTTATAATTATGTGTTTATGTGTGTGGTGCTTTTATTTCATGTATTTCCTCCACCGGGCTGGGAGCCTCGGGGAGGGGGGGCTGGGTTTTGGTCCTCACTGCACATTAGGGGGTCCGGAGCAGCCCCAGCAAGTGGTGGGAGTCAATAAATATTGAACAAAAATAGCCATTGCATGATCGGACGGCTGGGGCAATTTAGTGAGTGAGGGGGCAGGATGCCAAGCCAGCTCTGGCTTGCTGCATGGTGACAGCCCTGGCCACCTCACACCTCACCTCTCACCTCACAAGGAGACCCAGGCAGGGTGCAGTGAGCACCTGTTACCGAGCCAGCCCCCAGGCTGAAGGGTGAGGGAGCCGTGGCCCCCAGGAACTGCAGGAAGGCCCCTCACGGAGAAGCTGAGAGGCTCAGAGCCTCTGGCAAGGGGTGACCACACTCTTCTGGAGTCCCAGACAGGAGAGGCTCTGGGTTCAGAAGGAAGCTGCTCAGCCTCACCCTCCTTTTTCCGAGAGGAATCAGGGTGGTGTGAGTCCATGTGGGAGCCAGGGGTCCCGTCCTGTGATTTGCAAAGCTGCTTCTGCCCTCGGGGTCTGCTGACCTCTGGGATGCACCCCAGTTTTTGCCCTGGGACTTTATGCCTTTCAGGGCCTCTCTCCCTGGTTTCCTCTGCTTCTGCTTCTCCCCTGCTGACATACCCTGGAGCCCAGGCAGATGGGCCCTGTGGTGGCTCCAGCCATTACCTCCAGCCCTGACAGGGGCCTAAAGCTGGGGAAGCTTGTCCAGATTAGACGGCCCAGGGAGGCCCACAGAAAACAAACTGCTCAGTCAACACCTCAGCAACGGTAGGGAGCGTCGGCCTCACTTTGGAACAACGTGCATTGCCTCAAGTGACATGGTCAACACGCTCAAGCTGGAAAAGACCTCGAAGTGTAGTTAGTGAACCAGCTGCACCGCTTCCCTCCTGCTGAGACCTCCCGAGCTCCTGTGATGGCCTTCCTTTTCACATGTCCCGACAGCCAGGGCTGCTTTCTGTGTGGATCTGTTCAAGGCACCATTTTCTAAAAGGTAACAGTTGTAGTCTAAGCAGGGAAAAAGAAAAAAAAAAAAGGGAAAGAAAAAGAAAAAGAAAAGGCTCTTCACATTCCCAACACAAAACAAACAACCTCACTTTTTACTGAAAAGTCCTCACAGAAACGGGGTGTGCTGCATAGCCAGAAAACACATAAATCATGAGCGAAAGCCTGAAAGACAGTAAGCAGATGACTGGAGATATTTCTGCAGTTATTACAGTGAGACTTTATGTAAAGTTTGGGCACTTGGCAGGCATCCAAGGGGTGACCTCGGGTGGGGGATGTGCTTTGCCCAAACCCCTGAGTCTCCCAGAGGTGGAAATTGTCCCCAAAACTCTACGCCCTGGCCCTAAATTGCAGAGAGGGCTTGAGACCTTGAACAAAATAACTGCCACATACCAGTGTGTTTGTCGTACGAGATCTGGACACCCCATCAAATAAAAATGTAATCGTTAGGGAGGGGCTTCTCCACGTGGAACTACTCTTTCAACAGCCAAGAAGCTTATATTACCAAGATGGAAACCATCAAGATCTTAACACATTACAGAGCTCGGTGCCGCTTGGAGAGCCCTGGCTGGGTCCAAAAGGGGACCTTCCATACTTGTGCTTACAAGCCCACGGCATGGGCCATTGTGTTTAATGGTTACTGGTGCTGGTGCCTGCTTATGTGTGTCCAGGTGGTCACACATGTCAGCTCTTCTCATCTCCGTGATTTGCATGAAGTCATCGACACAGGCTGCCGGCAATTTCGGGACAGCTCACACAGCTGGAGGGATCCCAGCAAACCTGAAGGTAAGTTTGCCTTCACCAGGTCCCCCGCCGAGCTGGTGGGGCGGAGAATGCACGGCCCCACCCCGGTACCTTTGGCCTCTATCCACACCGTCCAGCACACAATCGGCGATCAAGACACAGTTACTACGTGCAGGAAGGAAAAAATGCAGAGCCTCTTATCCCGCCCTCTCTTCCTACAAAATTGTCCTTGTCCTTCAGAGACCTGCTCAAGTCACAACTCCATGGGGCGTCTGTGTCTCTGCCAGCAGGTGCCCGGCCTCATCACATAACAGCACGGGCGCTCAGCTCACCACACCTCCCCAGGCAGGGCCACATACACTATCAGGGCCTAATCAAGGCCTGTCGAATGACTGTGAGCAAGGAAAGAGACATATGGTCTGACATACGTGGATGGTCCATTCGAATACCACAGGTCCCTCTCCTCAGTAGGGGGTCCTGTGGGCTGCCTCAGGGAAAGGGGACTTGGACAAGTGGGGAGGAAGATTACTTAGTTATTTTTGGCGGAGGGAAAATCAGTATGCTAAAAGTGACAGTTAAGTACAAATTGAAACCACAACAAAACGCCACGTCACAGCCTCTAGGATCAAAAAGACAGACAATAACTAGTGCTGGCGAGGACTCGGAGCAGTTGGAACCCCCATATGTCATGGGTGGGCATGCAAAACGGTGCAGCTGCTTTGGAAAAGAGTTTGTTGCTTCCTCCAAAAGTTAAACGCGGAGCTGCCATATGACCCACTAACCCCAGTCCTAGGTATCTACCCATGAGAAATGAGACCTGTCCACACAAAAACTTGTACACGAATGTTCATGGCAGCACTATTGACAATGGCCAAAATGTGGGAACAACCCACCTGGCCACCAACTGATGAACTGATAAACAAAATACGGTCTTTCCGTACAATGGAATGTTATTCAGCCACTACAAGAAATGACGGTCTGACGGCCACAACGGGGATGAACTATGCAAACACTGTGCTCCATGGAAGAAGCCAGACACAAAAGGCCACATACTGTACGATTCCGTTTATAGGAAACGTCCAGAACAGGCGAATCTATAGAGACGGAAAGTAGATTCGTGTTTGTTTAGGGCTGGAGGAGGGTGAGTGTGGGGGTGACTGCTAATGGATATGGTGACTGCTTTGGGGGGCTCATGAAATGTTCTAGAATTTAGATTGTGGTGATGGTTGCACAACTCTGTAACTATACCAAAAGCCATGGAATTGTACACGTCAAGTAGGTGAATTGTGTGGTTTGTGAATTATGTCTCATGAAGCCGTTAAAAAACAATGCATTGTGGCTCCATGTCTAGACTGGGCCACTTCCTCGTTGCGTGACCTCTATGCTCCTCTCCGAGCCTTGAGTTCATGACACAACCATGACACCTCTCTTGTGGGATTGTTAGGAGATGACAGATGACACCTGCAGGGCTGAGCTCCAGCCGGGCACGGAGTCGGCGCGCGGCGACGTATGCAGCACCTACGAAGAGGCACTTCCTAACACACCCTGGGACCGACGAGGGACCAGACAGAGTCTCCTTCTCCAATCGACAGGGGTGCTGACGCTCTTGGCTACACGGCTGCCCCACCCCTCTGAGCACCCCCAGGACTTCTAAAGAACTCCAGCCGAGATGGCCTGGTGCTCAGTCACGGCTGGGCTGGCTGAGAGACATCAGGAAAGAAAGACAGGAGTGATGTCGTTCGCAGTCAGCCCTCATCTGAGAGCCCTTGAGCCCCGACAGTAGATGGCATCCCGGCTTGAGGGTCAGGCGTTTCCTTGTCCGTGGCTATGGTGTCCCCGCTGTGCACCAGGCTCGGCCCTCTCAGTCACCTGTGCTGTGTCTCTGGCTCATCTCCCCCAGCGCCCTGAGAAAGCAGTGACCTGCGATGATGGACGGGTGCAGGGCCGCAAGCTCAGCACACCTTCGCCTCACCCAGGCCCCGGTCTACCTGCCTGGCCCCCAGGTCCCAGCAGCACCAGCTGCCCCCAGCTCTGCACAGGTGTTTTGTTCTTTCTCTCTGCTTTCCTCATTCCATTCTTCCTTAAGCTCCATGACTGGTTCCTCTAAGAATGGTGTTGGTGGGGCCCTGGCACCCACCTGAGCCTTCTGCCCACCTTGCCTCGCTGTTCTCAGGGCAAACCCCTCCCTCAAACCCAGCCCGGCCCGGTGATATCTTTCGCCTCTGGGGCATAGGGACTGCCTGCATCCTGCAGATGGGGTGTCCTGGTGAGAGATCCATGTCTGCTGCTTTCTCGGAGTCCAGTGGACACATACACAGCGTCCGTGATGACCAGGAAAGCACACCACGGTCAGCGTGGGGTGGCGACAGTGTGGGGAGACTCTCTGGGACTGCCAGCCAGCTGTGAGACGCGGGGTCAGTCGCGGGACCACTCGGAACCTCCGCTTCCTCACTGTGAAACGGGGACGGCTGTTGTGAAGTCAAGGTGAGAAATGGGGTGCAACGTGGTCTCGAGCAGCGCCTGGCACCCAGAGGGCACTCAGCTATTGGTGACACATTGCCGAGGTGGGCATACCAACTCTGTGGTGGGGGGTGTCTGTGTCTCCCATTTCAAAACAAATGCAAGCACACATGTGTGCCCAGCACTGGGCACCCTGCACCTAGGCATTGAGTGGCAGGGATCCTGGGGCCCGGGGGTGATGCAAAGATGAACAACAGGCTCACCAGTGCCCAGCACCGCTCTAAACGCTTTGTGTGTATTAAAACCCCACAACCCACCGTGATTCCACAAGGCAGACGCTGCCATTAACCCTATTTGACAGACAAGGAAACTGAGGCTCAGAAAAGTTAAGTCACTTGCCCAAAGATGCATAGTTAGGAAGTGGCAGGGAGTAATGAAAAAGAAAGCAACCCCAAACAGTGCGTGTGAAGCCCGCGGGCGTCCTTGCCTTTGTGTGTGTCTCGTCACCTCCCGGGGACATGAGCCCACCCACCCACTTCTAACTGAGCCTCGGGGTGCAGGGAGGTGAAGGGGCACATGGCGCACTGCCCGAAGTGTGGCCGCGTCCCTGCTGCTCTCAGGTACCAGGATGCACAGGTGGGAGGGGTGAGCAGCCTGCGGGTCCTCATCTGATGTGCGCAAGAGAGGCAGGAAGGCGTATGCGTCTGCTGAGAGCTTGTGGAAGCGTGGGCAAGCGCTCGAAGAGAATGGGACTCCCTCAGGGGCCCAGGCGTATGGATTGATGACTCAGGCTGACCTGGTGCAGCATGGAGAGGCCAGGCAGGACAGCCTTTGAAGAAAGGGCAGCCTTGCCGGGTGACCCTGGGGCCCTGGAGAGGCCTCGCTGTGCAGGCTGCCAGGACACGCGGCGTGGGGTCAAGCCCCTTTTCTGGTGAGTTCTCGGACGCGCCAGTGCATGTGTGTGTCTGCGGCACTCTAACCAGATCTCCCAAGTTAGCTCAGCCACCAGAGCCGCTCATTCTGAGGGGCAGCTCCTACCCCCAGCCAGGCCCCATCTTCCTTCACGCTCTGTTCCCGAACCGTCCTCTCTGCCAAAGCACCTCTCCCGCTCTGTGCAGACCTCACCCCTGCCTAGCCTTCTTCTAGCTCCCATAGAGGCCTTCCCTGACGCCCTAGATGATCTTAGGTGCCCCTGTTCTTTGCCCCTCCAAGGCACACGCTACTTCCTTTTGTAGCTCAGAGCACCTGGGAACACCTAGTTTCATCTCTTGCCCCAGCAGACTGGCAGCTGCAGGACAAAGGGCTTTGTGTCCCTGTCTTCGCTTGACCCCCAACATCCAGCACTCAGGGAGTAATCGTGGAAGGACAGGAGGCAGAGAGGAAAGTCTCCTCTCATGCCAGCCAAGGCAAGTGGTAAGGGGGCCCAGTGTGCGTCAATCTAAGAGTCCTCCCTGGAGGAGGGGCTGACTGGGTGCTCTGCCCCAGAGCTGAGCCCCAGAGCCAATTTTTGGCTTTTATTGCCCAACAAACCCAAACAAACCTAGTAGTGGGTGTGATGCAGCCTCTGGCTACCATGTCCCAGGCGAACCAGGCCAGCCGTGGCATCCTACCCATCTCATGGGGCATTTGTAGAAGAACAAATTCCCCATGTTCTGGGCTGCAGGCTGTGGCAGCCGTGCATCCTGGCTTGTCCAAGACTGAAATGGGCCCAGGCGCGTGGCATCTCATTTGGGGGACCCTGATGTTGGTGGCAGGCTGCATGATTGGTATGAGATGGTATCAGTGGCCCACCTGCCTGGGGACAGGTCCACCAGACTCCCCCACACCTGAAGCCCAAACCTTATTTAACTGTGTCCTCTTCAGCTGAAATCACACCTGTCACCCTTCTGCCAGGCAGACGGCTCAGACAAACACAGAGCAGGTTCTGAGATGTTCTGTTGCCTTCTTTCCTGACTATATACCTCCCTTTCCTCTCGAGAACATTAGGGTCTTCTAGAAGCTCCCACCTACCTTTCCCTTTGTTCTTTTTCCTTTTTCTTTTTTACCTTTTTGTTTTCCTAGGAAGTGACCAATGGCTTTTCCGAGGGTAGGAAGCGGGTGGGTGGGGGGGTAGCCCTGAACATAATTATTACAAATTCATATATTTGGAGCTGTGGGAAGCTAGCGCCATCCACATGGTGTCTTGTGTTAAAGCAATAGAGGAAAAGTGGAAAAAAACAAACAAAAACCCAACCTTTCCAACCCCACCTCCCACCCAGTCCCCTCCTTAAAAGGGGGGGAAAAGGTATCTGTCCACTCAGGTTCCCACGGTGATAGAATGTAAGTTTTTAAAACAATACAAACATTTGCCTTGGCAAATGGCCCCATGGAAAGAATAGGCATTATCCATACAACGGAATGACTTAAAAAAGACAAGATGCCTCCCCAAGGAAGTGGGCAACGTGGCATCTTCGCAAGTCTATTCACTGGGTGCCAGGGCAAATAAGCCCGGCCCACGGGGCTCCAGCAGGTGGGCTCAGCACCTCCGCCCCTGCCCCCTCCCTGTGCCTGGCAGCAGGAGCCGTCACTGGGCCATTGTCTGGTTTGCAGGTGTAAGAACTGTGCAGGGCACGCCTCCTGCCAGACATCCATGGGGGCTGCACTGGGGTCCCCTGCCCCCAGGGAGCTCACAGCTTGGGGGGACAGCTATCTGAAAATGTTGGTTGACTAAGTCATCTAGTTACTAGAGGAGAGAGAGAGAGAGAAAGAGAGAGAGAGAGAGAGAGAGAGACTTCCTGGAAGCATGCATAAATGGATGGCAGGAGTGGGAAAGGACGAATGAAGAAAGGAAGAAGGGAGGGAGGCAGGGAGGGAGGTTTCCTCTACAGCTGTCTGGATGTTTCAAGCAAAGAAGTATGATGTCTGGGTGAAAAGACCCAATACTCTGGAGTCCAACCTCCGCCCTGCTATTTCTAACCACAAAAGCTTGTGGGCGTCTCCTCACCTGGCTGGGCCTCAGTTTCCACATCTGTAAGATGAGAACCAATGCCAGGGCCTAGTGTACGGGGCTGCCGGAAGGCTGAGTGGAACCACTGCTTATAAGCATGTACGCCGCTCAGCGCCAGGCTCGAGTCCACCCGTGGCTGTGTTAACATGGGGGAAGGAGGCCAGAGGGTGTCCAGAGTGGTTGGCTGGGAAAGGCCAGTGAGAACGTTCTCAGGTGGGCACCGCAGGCAGGTGGCTCCAGGTGGGGTCCGAGGGAGGCCCCAAGCATTGGAAAGCTGGCAGGAGACCTGCCCCAGGCTACGGATGTGTGTTCTCCTCCACACCCTGGGAGAGCACGCCCGCCAGGCTGCCTTCCTGCTCCACCCTGCTGCTCAGGCAGGACCAGTGTGTGGCCTCTGGGCCCGTGACCTTTAGGAACAGGGAAACTGAGGCCCAGAGCAGTTTAAGTCACCTGCCCAGATCAAGCTCATCATGCTCATACTGGCAGAGACATCCAAGAAACAGGGGCGCCGCCCCACCTTCCTTCTTGGCACCCCCACCTAGAGGCCCATTGGCGAGAGGAGCCACAGAAGGTCTCTGTGGCCCAGGTGTACCCCCCATGGCTCCTGAGCATGGGAGGGAGCTGGCTGGCAGCCATCCTTCCAAGGGGCCCATCTGTCTGGGGCCCAGGAAGAAGGAAGTTTCCACAGAGGTGTTCTGAGCTCACAAAGCCCGGGGCCCTCACAGGCCTTGTCTGTGTGTCAGCTTTGATTACTGCCACCTGTCCTGTTTGTCCGGATCTTTCTGCTTAATCAAATTCTGGGTCCCTCCATAACCCTGCTCATGTGTCCGGAAGCAACAGGAAAATTTCGGACAATGTTCCTTTAAGAAAAATGGAAAAGCTGGGGTGTCTGAGGCCTCCCATCCAGCCCACCCTTCCCCTGGGTCCTGGGTGGGGATCCTAGAAGCTTCGCTGAGACATCACACACAAGGGAGTCCCTACTGTCAGTGTTCACATCTGTAAAATGGGGATGAAAACCACAGCCAATGACCATGGCAGTGGAAGACTTCGGCAGGCCTCCTGCCCATAACAAGCAGGTCCTGAGGGTCACCGGGCCGAGCCCTGGTCTTGGAGCTGGGGGGACAATAAAACCCCTGCCCCTGTGGAGCTTGTCGTCTCACACAGGAAGAAGAGCAAGAAACAGGTACACAAATAAACACACAGAATTGTTGTTCATGATGAAAGCAATAAAAAATGAAGTCAAGAAGGACTGGGAAGGGGAGCGTGGGAAGTCCACTTCAGACTCGATGACCTGGAAAGCCCCTCTGGGGAAGGGACAGTGGAGATGTGACTTGGAAGCTGAGAAGGACACAGACCTGGACAGAGGTTCCAGGTAGCGGAATAGCATGTGCAAAGGCCCTGAGGTAGAACAGGCTTGGCGTGTTCAGGAGCAGCAGGCGGCCAGTGGGGGAGCCCACTCCAGGAGGAGGAGGGTAAGAGAGGCGGGAGAGGATGGCAGGGCGGGGCCATGTGGGGCCTTGTGTGACCTCCCTGGTGTCCTAAGACAGTGAGTCTTCACCAAGCCTTCGGGGTCCAGATCAGGACAGCGAGGGGCTCACCATCTGCCTGAGAAGTCCTGTGAAGGGTATACACCCTTCCCTCCCTTCCAGAAAAGAGTGGAGAGGAGGAGGGGGCAGGTAAATGCAGTGGCCAGAAGGCTGGAGATAGTGATTCCTGGCTCCTGCATGTGACAGCTGCTTATGTACCGAGGACACCCTGCGCAGAAGCCAGCATTCCGACCACGCTGTTCTCTGGGTACTTGTGGCCCCCGGGAGTGTGCATGAGTGTGCAAAGGGCTTCACCTGGGCACTGGGCTATTGCTCTGCCTCCTTGAGCTCCTGCCAGCCCCTCCCCCAGTACCAAGGCCCCGCAGTTCCTGGTGGCTGAGGCTGGAACCAGACCCGCAGCCCGAGAGCAGCAACAAGTCTTTCAGGGGTAACTTTGAACCACCCTGGTCCTTATGATATTCCCCTCCCCACTTAGGTCCATTGGCCCCAAGTCCCCGTGCAGGTAACAATAACAATAATTTCAATAATAAGTAGGAATGGGTGGTGAACACACAATGTTAGATATAGCTGGTGTATTGCAGAGTTGTACACCTGAAATCTGTGTCACTTTACTAACCACTGTCACCTCAATAAACTTTAATTAAAAAAATAATACTAATAAGTTGAAATAGCTCACATTTATTCAGTGTTTACATTGCACCAGGCCCCGAACTATTTACACTACAGAAATC
The DNA here is from genome assembly GCF_004115265.2 of Rhinolophus ferrumequinum. Classification (NCBI taxonomy): domain Eukaryota; kingdom Metazoa; phylum Chordata; class Mammalia; order Chiroptera; family Rhinolophidae; genus Rhinolophus; species Rhinolophus ferrumequinum. The sequence goes on from NC_046306.1 coordinate 3,666,220, forward strand.
AACTCAATCAAATCTACACTATAACTGCATGAGAGAGAGCTGAAAACCCAGGCACAGAGAAGCCAAGCAACTTGCCCAAAGTCACACAGATGGAAAGTAACAGAGCCAGGACTGACCCCCAGTAGTGTGGCTCCTGAGCCCAGGCTCTTAATGGTTTCTCTATGACACCTGCTGTCAGTGATGGTACCGTGTTTTCCCCAAAATAAGACCTAGCTGTACAATCCGCTCTAATGCGTCTTTTGGAGCAAAAATTAATATAAGACCGGTCTTATTTTACTATAATATAAGACTGGGTCTATAATATAATATAATATAATATAATATAATATAATATAATATAATATAATATAATATAATATAATAATATAATACCAGGTTTTATATAATATAATATACGACTGGGTCTTATATTAATTTTTGCCCCAAAAGACGCACTAGAGCTGATTGTCTGGCTAGGTCTTATTTTTCGGGAAACACGGTACTTTGAAAGCAGCTCAAGTTTACAGGGTGCGTTCCAGGCACCATCCTTTACCCACACCAGCGTATTGTAAGCTTTATGTCATTACTGTTCCCGAAGGAGCATTTTTTAGACGGTATTTCCTAGTCACCTGCTCCCATGAATTGTTAATACCAGAGATAAACTGTGTATCTCTCTATGCGTCTGTACTTTGTACGTAAAGAGAGTACAGTCTTGCCCCCCCCACCCCCGGCCCCACAAACCAAATCCCACCCCACTGGGGGAGATGCTGTCCCACTGAGGCTGTGTGTGCCACTTGGAGTCACCCACGCAGCCCTCGCGACAACTCAGTGTTGGGTGTGACTGTCAGGCCCCGTTTGGTGAGGAGTCTACGGCTAGAAGAGGTTCAGGACCTGGTCGGGGGTTGCACAGGTGGAGCCAGGGTTTAACCAAGGTGTCCCGTCCTACGGACGATGCTAATGTCAGTCCCACAACGCAGTTCGCAAGGTCTAGACAGACGCCGGCACTATTTGACAGCCCCAGGATGCCCCGGAATCAGATGCCTATGTGTGTTTGCATGTGCCTTTCCGGGAGGGGTCCACCTCAGGGGCAAGGCACAGGCTTGGAAAGATCACACGACTCCAGGACAGAAGGCTGAATTTAGGGTGCCATGAGCCCCATTACCAGGCTCTCTGTGCTGGGGCACTGCACCTAGCCCAGGAGCTCTCAATCTGGGAATTCTGGATTCTTCGGAGTCTGTGGTTGGGGCCCCCGAGAACAGTGGAGGGGCCGGTGGCTGAGGGCAGAACACGCAGGGGCCCAGTGGGCCCCTGCCTGAAGCTGCACACACCTGCCCCTCCCTTCTTCAGGAAGTCGGGAGGCCTTGGGAATTCAAGCTGATGGGACTGACTCAAGCTGATGGGACCCAGGCTGGGCCCACTGACCTTTCCCCTGAGAAAAATGCTGGCAGCAAGCAAATCGAGGTCTTCACCCGGCACCCAAAATAGCTGGCACCTCCGGCCTGGGCCTGCACGTCCTGAGGAAGCTCCTCAAGTGGCTGGGGAACAATGGGGCATTGTGTGGCCCGGGTCCTCCGAGACAGGAAGCCAGGTCCTACAGAGCCATCCGACGTGACCCTGCTGCCCTGGGCAGACACGTATGACCCAAATGCCAGGTGTGGTCTGGCTTCCTTCAGCTGAGCAGGGTGACAAGAGGGACGGCACGTAGCACCAGATGGCCATCTAACCCCTGCAGTACAGGGCCCGGGGCAGTAGCTTGGAGGGTGAGTGAGTGAGGGAAGGAATGAACAAACAGTCAGACCGACAGGGAATCATGCCAAACCCTCGCTGCACCCTGGCTGGGACATTCCTTCCTCCCCCCGCCCTGAAACCACCTTATGACAGGGGCAATGCCCCATTCTAAAGTCCAACAGGTCACCAGTGTTTCCTCTGGGCCAAAGATCCTCCCATGTGGGCCCTGCACGTGTCACTTCTCAGGCCACATGCCCCTCCCTTTCATTCGCCCTCCTCGCTCCAGCCACCCTTGCTCCTGCCATTCCTCGAGCACCCTGTGCCCACTTGTACTCCAGGGCCTTTGCACTTGCTGTTCCATCCCTTGGAATGGTCTTTTCCCAGCTACATTTATGTTCTGCTCCAATGTTACCTCCCTAGAGAGGCTTCCCTGGTCAGCTTCGCTCTCTGCCCTCTCGCCTCACTTGTCTTTCTCTACACCATGCCCACACTGACGTGTCAGGCACTGACGTATCATGGCGGCATCTGATTTTTGCCTCCAGCTCTCAGACACCAGCCCCTGGAGGGCGGGGGCTTGGCTCACTCACACACAGTCCCCGTGTCTGCACAAAGGAGGTGCTCCGTGGCACCTGTCGGATGCACGGATTAGCATATTGGTACAGTCTGTATGGTGGCCACCTCTACCCCATTTTAAAGATGAGACAGCTCAGGTCCTCACAGGGAAAACCGGTACAGCTCGAGTGTAGGGAGCATCTGGCGAGGAGGTGGGACCTTGTAAGCCTGCAGACTGGAAATGCAACCAGAGGGACCAAGACCAGCTGAGAAACTACTAAGATACAACAGGCAAGAGGTGAAGGTGGCCTGGCCAGGGCAGCAGCAGGCCACAGACAGAAGTGGACAGATGACAGAGGTACCCAGAGCTACCCAGGTGTCCTCCGAGCCCCCGGGCTCAAGTGCCAGGTCTCGGAGTTGCTTCTGTGTGACCTCAAGGGAGACACTTAATCTCTCCTAAACTCACAAGGATGATGATAACAATTACGGGGGTGAGGTCATCGGGAGGTCAGAGCTCCGGAAATGTTAGCCGTTATCGGGTGAACCCTGGGACTCTGCATACCAAACCCACGAGCACCAAGTTTGGGTTTTCCTTTAAACTTGCTTTTGTTCCTCGGAGCCCTCGTTTGAAGCAAAGGAGGAAACGTAGGAGATGGAGGGGGCATCTGGACACTTACTATAGGCTTGGGAGGGCTTTTTCCCTGTGTCTTTCTCTCCTGTCTCCAGTGACGTGAGCCGGGAGTCTGGAGCAGGATGTGGCAGGGAGGCAGGTGGCAGAATGGCGAGTCCCCTTTTTTCTGCTGCAAATGCCTGCCCCAGGTCCCCATCGGCGTATATGGGCAGCCTGTCCTAGCAAGCTGGCGGAGCTGGCGGGAACAAGCTCATTGCTGTGTGGGCTGAACATCCCACGCCAGGGGCCAAGCGTGTCTGCAGGACCGAGGGCTCCACTGCAGCCAGGGAAGGGAAAGGCAGGAGACATCCATGTCTATATTGGCACGAGCCAGCCTCAGAAAAGCCACAGAGAACATTTTACCACAAACATGCAAGACCCATGGCAGCCAGCGGCCTCCTTTGCTTCCTCCCTCTGACCTGGAATCTCTTGGCCATCTGTGGGATGCACAAAGGGAGCAGAGGAGAAATGTAGGGCTCAGCACGGGATTCTGGAGCCTCCGTCCTTCTGCCTCCTTCCATCCCACCCTCCTTCCAGCCATGGTCCTACTGTGGGCCACGTCGGGTGTGCTGAGACCATGAGCAAAAGCAAACACGGCCCCTGCCCTTTCGTAGCTCACAGGCTAAGAGGGAGGGAGTTTAGCAACTGTTCCAGTGTGAGCCACATTCTGACAAGTTCAGTGAAAGCGAGGTGTAGGCTCCTGATGGCAAATGAGATAGAGAAGACAGAGGTAGTCAGTGAGCTGAGTGGAGGGAAGGGTATTCTCAGCAGAGGGAACAGCATGTACAAAGGCCCTGAAGTAGGAGGGAAAGTGCTAAGGGAAGAAAGGGGACCAGGTCATCATAGAGAACAAACTGGAGGGGGTTAGAGGGGGCACATGTGGCCCTCAGATGAAGTATCATGAGAGAGATGGTGACTACACAAAGAGGCAGGAGGAAACTTTGTGGGGTGACAAAACTGTCCTATTCCTTGACTGTGGCAGTGGTTACAAGATTGTAGGTGTTTGTCAAAATTCATGGAACTGAGCGTCTGAAAAAGGTTAATTTTAGTCTAAGTAAATTATGCCTTCGTAAACTTGACCTTAAGAAAGATCCCCCCATTTGGCAAGAGTTTCAAAATCATCCAATAGGGAAGGAATAGTCTTTTCAACAAATGGTGCCAGGACAACTGGATACCACAGGCGAAAGAATGAAGGTGGATCCCCACCTCACATCATATACAAAAATTAACTCAAAATGGATCAGATCTAAATGTAAATGCTAAAACTATAGAACTCGTAGAAGAAAACATACAGACAAATTTTCGTGACCTTGGCTTGGCAAATGATTCTTAGCTATGACACCAAAATATGAGCAACAGCAAAAAATATAGGTAAATTGGACTTCTTCACAATTAAAAACTTGTGCCTCAAAGGACACCATCAAGAAAGTGAAAAGACAAAACATAGAATGGGAGAAAATATTTACAATCATGTATTTGATAAGAGTCTAGTATCCAGAATATATAAAGAATACTTACAAATCAATAATTAAAAACAATTGAGTAAAGGATCTGAATAGACATTTCATGAATGAAAATGTACAAATAGCCAAGAAGCACATGAAAAGATGCTCAGCCTCAGTAGGCATGAGGGAAATGCAAATCAAGACCACAAAGAGATACCACGTCACCCACTAGGATGGCTAGAATTAAAAAGTCCAATAATTAGTGTTGGCAACGACGTAGAGAAATTGGAACCTTAATACATTGCTGGTGGGAATTTAAAATGGTTCAGCTGCTTTGGAAAACAATATAGCAGTTTCTCAAATGACTACACGTAGAGTTCCGTGTGACCTAGCAATTCCAGTCCTAAGTTTCTGCCCGAGAGAATTGAAAGCATATGTCCACAGAAAAAGTTATACACAAATGTCTGTAGCAGCACTCTTCATAATAGTCAAAACAACCTAAATTTCCACCAACTGATGAATGGAGAAACAAAATGTAGTGTATCCAGGAAATGCAATATGAATTATTCAGCCATAAAAAGGAGTAAAGTATTCATACCTGCTACAACACAAATGAACCTCGAAAATATTATGTAAGTGAAAGATGCCAATCACAAAACACAAATAGTATATGATTCCATACATATGAAAGTCCAGGACGGGAAATCTATCGACAAAGAGCAGACTAGTGGTGGTTTAGGGCTGAGGGTGGAGCTCAGAGGACAAGCGTTTGATAGTTAAAGGTCATGGGATTTCTTTCTGAGGTTATAAAACTGTGCTTGAAATGGACTGCAATAATGGTTGCACATATCTGTGAATATACAAACACCACTGGATCATACAGTTAAAGTGGGTGAACTGCATGGTATATGAATTATATCTCAATAATGCTTAAAAAAGAAAAGAAAAAGAAAAAAGGAAAGAAAAAAGACACCCTTCAGCCCAACTGGGCAGATGGTGGGAGTCCTTGGGCCAACACCCCAGGAGAGGCTCCTGAGCTCAGAGGAGACCCCCAATGCACCTCCTGTCTTCCTGGCTAAAAATCCATCTTAACGGTGACATTTTCAAGATAGTCCCTTCCCATATTTTTTTCTCTGTGCAACATGTGCCTCAGAACCCATAAATTCTATTTTGGGTGAGTCTTAGACCAGCCCTTGGGCTCTGTAACCTCCCCCAGGTCTGTGTGGTCCCCAGGACTGTGATTTGAGAGAATCCAGGGAACCCCAACCTTCCCCACACCCAGCAGCGCCCCATCTGCTGGGCGAGGCTCTTCCTTTGGTTCTGCCAGAGAGCTGTTTTAACTACAATTATCCATCCTCTGGGAGACCATACGGTACCAAGCTCTTTGGGGAAGAATTAGGTAATCAGATCGCTTTTTCTCCTTGCCAAGGAAGGCACAGGGACAGCTGGGAGATGCTGCAGGCCTGTAAGCTCTTTGAGGGGAAAATGAAATCTTAATTATAACTCAGATCCTGCTAACAGTTGAAGGGAAGGACAGATTACCTAAAGCAGGGGTGCTCAAAGTGTGGTCCCCACGCTGCAGCAGCAGTACCCCCAGGAAACAGACAAGCAATGCAAATTCTCAGGCCTTACCCCAGACCGAGCTCTGAACATGGGGCCCAGCGATCTGTGTTTTAAGAAGCCCTCTGGGTGATTCTGATGTGAGCTCAGGTTTGAGAACCACTAAACTAATGAATGAGTTCATTCGTTCATTCATGCATTCATTTATTTTTTCATTTGTTCATTCTTTCAACAAATACTTACTGAGTGCTCCCACATATACCTGGAATTGCTGGAGGCCCAAGGGTTAAATACATTGGAGAACAAGATGTAGTGGGTTGAATGGTGGCCCCCCAAAAGACATGTCCCCCCAAACCTGTGACTGTGACCTCATTTGAAAAAAGGGCCTTTGCAAACACAATTAAGGATGTTGACACGAGATCAGTCAGCTTACCCAGGTGAGCCCTAAACCCAAGGACAAGTGTCCTTGCAAAGAGACAGAAGAGAAGACACAGAGAAGGCCACGTGAAGATGAGGGCAGAGAGTGGGTGATGCTCCCCACGCCCGGGGATACCTGGAGCCACCAGAAGCTGGAAGAGAGAAGTAAAGATCCTTCCCTAGAGCCTTTGGAGGGAACTCGGACCTGCTGACCCTTGATTTCGAGCGTCTGTCCTCCAGAGAAAAAACTGCTATTTTAAGCCACCCAGTTTGTGGTTATTTGTTATAGCCGCCCCCGGAAATGAATATACAAGACAAATAAGGGTCATGACCTTAGAGAGCTTACATCCCAGTGAGGGAGGGAGACAGATAGACAGATAGACAGATAGAGCAATATAAATATGTGACCAAAAATCTCACACAGTGAAAGTACTGTCATGACAATAAAACAGAACGATGTGCTGAAGGGAAAGTGACAAGGGGACACTGAGTTGAGACCTAGGGAGTGAGAAGGAGCTTGTCACTTGCACATTTGAGGGAAGCTGTTCCAGGCCAAAGGACTTGCAAACATAAGGTGTCTAAGGCAGGGACAAGCTTGGCACATTCGGGCACAGGAAGGCCTGGTTGTCTAGAGTGGGTGAGTCTGGGGAGCGGGGAAGGGGATGAGGTCGGGGAGAGACAAGGTCATAGGGAGAGTCTGGGTTTTCCCCGGGCAATGGGGACCCCTTGCAGCATCAGAAGCAGAAAAGTTGGTAAGGAATGGATTGGACAGGGCAGAGCAGAAAGGTGCCAGTCAGGAGGCCCCGGTTAGAGGTGGGGCTGACTTGGACCGGAATGGCAGCTGCGGGCGTGGACCAGGGCTCAATCGGTCTGAGAGTGAGAGCCAGTCATCCTGCTGATGGATCAGCCATGGAAAGGTTTGGGGTAGACAGTGCTACCATTTACTGACACAGGAAAACTGGGTGTGTTTGTTATGTATTGCTGCATAACAAAGTACCCCAAAACTTGGTTATGAAAAGAACACCTGTGTATTACCTCCCAGTGTCCAGGACTTAGTTGGGCCCTGCTGGCTCAGAGTCTCTCTGAGCTGCAGTCAGCAGGAACTGCTATCAACTCAAGGCTCCCCTGGGAAACGATCTGCTTCCAAGACCATCACACGACTGATGGACAAAGGCGCTCAGGACCTCGCCAGCTATTGGCCAGAGACACCAGCTCCCTGCCCCATGGGCCTCTCCACAGAACGGCTCACAACACAGCCGCTGCTGCATCGGAGTGAGAAGGGGCAAGACGGAAGTCACAGTTTTTATAACTTCATCTCGGACATGACCTCCCATCGCTTCCACCACAGTCTACTTGTTAGCAGGGAGTCACTGGGTCCTGCTCACACTCCACGGGAGGGGGCTACATGAGGGTGTGAACCCCAGGATTGGTGGGAGTTGCCTACTACATGGGGGGTGGGGACCAAATGTTTTACTTGGATAGGATAATTTGTGGATGCTTCTAAGTGATCAGTTAAGATTGTAGAATGGTGGGTGGTAGTTGGTAGTTGAAAGATGGAAGGAAGGATGGAAAGAAGAAAGGAAGGTAGAAAGGAAAGAAGGGAGGGTGCGAGGGAGGGAGGGAAGGAGGGAGGGAAGAAGAGGAGGTAGACTGACGGACAGAGGATGGATGTCAAAATCACTTGAAGGACCCCTCTCTCCAAGGGCAAGCTCTTTCAGAAGCAGCAGCGTTCAGAACACTGTCCTCTCTCTCGCCCTGCCTGCACGGGACAAGCTCTTGGGAAGATGAACTCAGAGGTGGTTTTCGGCCGGGCCAAATGGAAACATGGGCTTCCATCCTGCTGGAGAAACATGTCAGCCAGCGTGCTGGGGTCCATAGAGGGAACCACTGGCTGCCTTGGAAGAACTGCTGATAGATCATGGAATTCCACCAGCCAAGCCATCATCTCCCGGCCAAAAAGTTTGAATTATGACAGAGGGATTAGGAGCTGGTGGAAACTTGGAGGTCACCCATGAAGATGCTGGAACATTTGTTTTCTATCTCCAGCCTCACTTTCCAGCTGCGTGGTACACTTAATCCAACATGAAGTATTGCATATTAAATTTTCTCCCTGATTATAGCCCTTCTCATTCTCGAATGATCTTTGGCACCCAGCGGGCACTCTCTTTGATTTCTCTTGGTGTGTGTGGATGTGCGTGGTGGAAGCCAAGACTTTTGTGTTTTGCACTTTGTTTTCTTTCAGAACTCTGCGCTGGGATGGTGGCTGGAATGGGAGCCAGGGAGCCTGGAGCAGGCACGCTGCCTGTCAGAGGAACAGCGAGGCAGGCCCCCAGAGACGAGTCCCAAAGAGCAGGAATACCGAACATAATTGGTATGGTCAGGGCAACACGGAGGCTTTACCAGATTAACTGGGCTACTGGGGGTGAAGATGCTGGGCTTCAAAAGAAGCCTCCCCAACTTAAGGCTATTAAGTAATTATGGCTGATTACATTCCGAGGGGCCCCGGCTGGCAGGCTTCTACTTGGCAGCACGCCTGTGATTTTATGGGAACGGGGCTGGGATGGGGAAGGCTGAGATCACCGCGAAAAGCAGCCCCACCCGGCGGAGGCCAGATGAACTGGGGACTTGAATTTTCATTCTGACATCGTGGTAGGCCCATCTGCAATCCCTGACAGTCTTCTGTTCCCAGCGGCCCCTCGGCACAGCTGACCCTGGATTCTTTGCAGCTGCCCCCATCCGCACGGTGGGGATTGCGGGGAGGTCCAGGTGAAGGTCAGGATGCTGCTGAGGACTAGGAGTCTCCAACGGCCTTAGCCGGCTGAGCACCCTCCCCCTTCACCCTTCAATCCTTCCTCCATCCTGAAAAGCATGCTGAGACCTGGCAATGGGGAGGGAGCTGGCAGCTGGTGTGATGGAGAATGGCTCGTAGTCAGAGGAGAGAAGCTGTCTGGAGACATGGAGGGGAGAGCAGAGCAGTAACAATCGGGCCCCGGAATTTCCAAATGGAAGAAGTTTCAGAGCTTCCTTTGCACAGCAAACCTATGGTTTTTATTTAGATTATATGTTTATTTGGAGTGCCTTGGGGGTGTCTTATATTATAGGTTTGGCTGCTATAACAGAGACCCAGAATAAGAGTGGCTTAAACAACACAGAAATTCATTTCTCTCTCTTGCAAAGGTCTAGGGTCACAGTCCAAAGCTGGTGGCGCAGCTCTACGATCATCAGAGACCCAGGTCCATTATATACAAAATGGCTGCTCCAGTTCCTGCCATTACTTCTGCATTCCAGGAAGTGGGAAGGAATAAAGGGGCAAGGAGTGTGCCTGCCATTTCCCTTTAAGAGTGCAATGTGGGAATGGCCTACACCACTTCCACTCACATTACAAAGGCTAAAATCTATCACATGGTGACATCTAGCTATACAGGAGGTTGGGAAATGTGGTCTTTATTCTGGGTGATCAGGTGCCCAGCTACATTCTGTTAATGTGGCAGTTATTCCATGGAGGAGTGTGATGGAGGTAGGGTGAGAATCAAAGCCTCCAGCCCCAGCCTCCCTTGGGCTATAGGGATGACTCCCTTCCCTTCTCCCTGCATTCAAGGCAGTATGCAAATCCACCTCCTCCAGGCAGACTTCTGGGATTAATAACTCCAGCTGCTGGCCAACTGGTCAACTTCATCTCTGACTCACCCTTCCCTTTGCCGGGCATCCTGGGGTATTTTGGAACTTGGGTGGTCCTGTTGGGTCTGTCCTACCATCCTTAGCATATTCCGTTTCCTGAGCCAGAGATCCCATTCCTTCTTTAGTGTGTACCCAACCCACCAGCCCCAGATCTGTCTCTCTAGGCAGTAAACACTTGGGGCTGAATGCTCTGGTTCTTTTTTAGAGGAAAACACATCTACCATCTCAATGTAGAGAGCTCTGTGATAGCAGGGACCTTTTCTTGTTCACTGTTTGACCCCCAGAGCTCAGCGTGCCCGAGAAGCAGAGGTACTCGGTAAGTATTTGCTAAATGAACGAAGATCTTCTTGGATACTGACAGTAATCATCACCATCATCGCACCTGATGTTTACTGAGGACTCCTGTGAGCTCAGCAGGTATTATTCAGTAGTCATCTAAAAGAGGAGGTGGCACACTTGTTCTGCAAAGAGCCAGGTGGTAAATATTTCTGGCTTTGAGGGGCCAGAAGGTCTCTGTTGCAACTACTCAACTGTCATTGTATCTCGACAGCAGCCATGGACAATATGTAAGTGAATGGGTGTGGCTGTGTGCCAATAAAACTTTATTTATAAGAGTAAACGCAGGCCAGACTTGCCCAGTGGGCTATCGTTTGCTAGTCCCCTATTGAAAACTAAAAGGAATGTCCTGGGTTGTGGGTAGAGATCTGTGGGCATCCTGTAGACCTAGAATAGGGGTATGTGGTAGAGTGGGAGGGCAGAAAGTGCTGGAATACCTGATGTCAGGCCTGCAGTAGACCCATTTTGGGGTACTGGTCTGGCTCAGTCCTCCAGTCCTGAGAAAGACTTCGTCTCCCATGCATGGGAGAGGGGCCCAGCAGAGCTGTGGTTGTACCTTGCAATGCCACCCTCTGACCTTGGTTGATTGGATAGTGGATGACCAACCTGAGGGGGCATTTGGAGTTGGGACATAGCCCCTCGGGTCCATCTCAAACTGAGGACACACAGACTTGGGCATTGGGGAAGCAGAGGAGGTTGGCTGCAGAGAGAGCCAAAGGGCCAGTGAGTGGAAAGAAACGGAGTCGAGAGACTCCAAGACTCCCCGAGACCTGCTGGTAATCGTATTCCTGGGTGCTCCTGTCCCTGGGTCCCATGACACCCCCTGTATCCTTTCTTGATTGGCCCTTTTCCCCCAAGGTGTGTCCTATGAGCTCTCATCATTTCCCACTACAGGCCTAGGTGAGAAGGCCCTCCTCACCTCCCTTCACGGACGGTGACACCTCCTGGGAGAGTCAGCTGCCCCTGCTGCCCTCCTTTCTCCTGTAGGAGCTCCTCTCTTGCTATTCAAGCGCTCATTTTTCTGGAGTAGCTCAGGACATTACCAAGTTAAATGAAGAATGTGGGATACTTGAAATTTCCACTCACACACTCCTGGAAAAAACACATTAACCTTTAAGAAGGGAATAATGGCTTCGTTTTCAAGTGACCTTATGGATTAACCCTCAAGGAACACTTCCTGGGGAGAACCATGGCCCATGGCTGGGACCCAGTGGGTACAAAAGAGGAAGAAAACGTAAAGGCCTGAACAGAGGCAGATAATTGTCGAGTGACAACAGTAACAGCCCTCTCTCCTATGAGATACCAAGTCTGTCTACAGGAGTTTACCTGCTTCGGGACAAGAGCAAGGCTGCCTTCCCTGGATCTCCTCTGGACTTGGGGCCGCGTGAGCAGCTGGCGCTCAGCCAGCCTGACCCTACGCTCTCCCGCTCTCCCCTTCAAGTGGATCTCCTTCTACCAGACCGGGGGCGGTCCTCTCTCCTCAAAACAGCCTCCCCCTGAAGAGCTTTTCCTCTGGCCTTTCTGTTGATCCCCATCCTGGAAACACGGACTCCATGGTCGACATGATGGAGAAAACTACATAATCTACCCTCCTTTGGGGAATTTGCAAAGCATATTAGCATAGTAAAGGCTCTGAGAAGTCCTGCCAGAAAGAAACCTGTTTAATTTTGTTCAGCACCAGTATTTTCCAATCCATTCCAGTCATGGGAAGCCCCTGCTCCCACACACACAGACCTTTTCATATTTTTTGGATACCACCTATGTATGTGTGGCAGAACATCTTACCCATGGTCCATGCTTTAGAAAACAAAGACTGACCATAGAACACACCTTCTCCAAGAGCATTTGAGTTACAGAAAAGACCAGAATTCACTCTTCAATCTCCAATTCATTTATCACACATACGCATGCGTTCATTCATCCATCCATCCTTTCACCATTCATTCATTCATTCATCAACACAGGTTTCTGAGACCAGGTTCCTCTGAGGAGCAGAGGCAAACCTGAGTCCCTCCCTGCTTTGCCAAGCTTCCCGGATGGCGGGGAAGATAAGGAATGCCCCTGGGTCACAGAACATAAAAGAAAAGCACCTACATAGTGTTCCCAGACATCAAAGCCCAACTTCCAAAGACAATTTGAAAGACAATTTTAAAAGTCTACCGAAAAGTGTTCAAATTGAGGCAGTCAAGAAGGAGCTCAAAGAAGATGGCTGGGAGGAGGGGAGATGGAAGACGGAGCAGAAAGAGGGGTGGGGGTTGCTATCAGCTCTGTTGCCACAGCCAAGCTTTGGTCAAGTGTCTGCTGTGTGCTTGGCGCTGTGCTAAGAGCTGTGTATACCTATGAGCCTCATCCACTCATCGAACATCTAGAAGGTGCTTCTCATGAGCCATGTGCTGGGAATACACAGTGAACGTGACCTAGCTTACATGCAGATGAGCTAGGGACACAGAATCTCCCCAATAGCCCACAAGGAGGGTGCATGGCTGAGCAAGGCAAGGCTCTGAGGTTTGCTCAAAGCCACAAAGCTGGGAAAAGACAAAGCCGAGAGTCCAGTGCACGACTACCTGACTCCCAAACCCAAGGTCTCTCCACTGAACCAGTGAGCAAAGGGACAACAAGTTTAAAACACAACCAATCCCATTAGAAAATCAGTGACATGCCCGAGAGAGAACAATGTTGGCAGAGGGTAAGCTGAATGCTGATGATGGATGCAAAGGTGGAGAAAGGTGCGGCGAGGGGAACAGAGCAGACCAGTGACGTGGGCTCTTCCTGTGACAGCAGTATCCACTCCCCACCCCTCTCCCCAGGACCAGCTAATTCCATCCCAGTCCACCCCTTTCCCAGCAAGCTGGCCACCAATGAGCACAGCCCCTTCTGGGCACCCTCTGCCCTCACCCCTTTGCAAAGGGGGGCTTTGAGCAGCTTTAGGCAAAATCCTGTCCCCCATTGGTTTCTCACCACCTTTTTTCAGAAAGCCTTATCACTGGAGGAGCACAGGAAGTTGGAAGTCTTGTGGGGTGCTGGGAGCAGAGGTCCTGCTGCTGTTAGCAGCTGATGGTGCCATGAAACCAGTAGACGGTGTGGCCAAGAACAGTGCACATGGCCACTCAAGAGTGGTCACAGAGGTGAAAGCTCAGCCCAGTCCTGTTGGCTGCAGTGTGCGTCTCCATGCCTCCTGGCTCTTCCAGCACCCCCAGAACCCTGCTGGAAAGCCACCCTCTGGTGCCATGCTTTGGACATCATTTTTCCAGATACAGTCTGTATTAGTTTCCTCTTACTGCTGTAACAAATTCCCACAAACTTAGTGACTTAAAACAATACAGATTCTTTATGCTACAGTTCTAGTTGTCAGAAATCCTAAAATCAAGGTGTCAGCAGGGCTGGTTCCTTCTGGAGGCTCTGGGACAGAATCCACTTCCTGTCTTTTCCCGCTTCAAGGGGACACCCACATTCATTGGCTCATGTCCCTTTCTCCATCTTCAACGCCAGCAGTGCAGCATCTTCTAATCTCTCTCTGTCTCTGACCCTCCTGTCTCCCTCTTATAAGGATCCTTGTGATTACACTGGGGCCAGTCAGTGTACCCATCTCAAGGTCCTGAATCATATCTGAAAGTCTCTTTGCCATGTAGGTAATATGTTCACAGGTTCTGGGTTTTAGGGTGTATACATCTTTGTGGGGCCATTACTCAGCTGACCACAGAGACTCCACCTCAGGCCTCTGGCCTTGTGTGGTGGCTCTGTCCTGCTGCTGTGGACACCAGCCAGGGCCTGGGGGTCTGGTAGGCTGTAGACAGATGGCTGGATGCCTCAGAGAGTGAGAGAGAAATTTGTTCCTTGCCCTTCTGGTCCCTCCACAGTGCAGGGGGAGTATGTCCTGGCCACACAGTGCTGAGTTAGGCGACCTGGGTCCTCTCACCTTGGACCTGGTTTCTCATTGACAAATGGGGATCGCATCAGCACCTACTCAAGAAGATGGGGCACAATGGACATTAGTCGAATGAACAAATTGTTATATGCTAAATGATTGTTGGACTCTGGGGCAAAGCTCTTCCCCTGTGAGCCTCACTGTCCTCATCTGTGAAATGGGGACATTCACCGCAGCTTCTCCTTCAGAGGGCTGCTGAAAACCCACCGACATCACAGAGGTGAGGACGAGCTTAGAACAGCACCTTGCTGAGCAAGATGCTGAGACACTGCTTATTAGTGCAGCTTGAGAGGCACAGCCTTTGGTGTTCTGGGCCCGCCTGGGGGCATATGCTCGTGGGCCCAGCACAGCTAGTGGTCAGCGAGCACCTGAACACTTGGCTCTGCTGGGCACCCTGCTAAGGGCGTGACCAAGGGACCCGTTCGGTTCTCCACCCCTCCCGGGGACACATTCCCATTTCACACAGGAGGGTCCGGGAAGGGGAGTGACAGCGGCCAAGTGCCCCAGCTGGGACTTAAGTCCAAGATGCTTTGACTTATGAATCTTTCTCTTTCATGCACACCTAGCACTCCCGCCAAGCATGGCGACCAGCAGCTGTCTAGCACAGGTACAGGCATGAATGATCCAAATGGTGAATTACACATGTTCGTTTTACTGGAAGCTGGAGAATAAGGTTACATCCCATTCATTCACTCATTCATTCCACACATACTCATTGAATGCCTACTGTGTGCCAGCACTGGGCTAGGAGCTGGGTTTACACATCAGGCAACAGCTATTGGAGGGGCTGGGGAAAGAGGTGGGACCATCAAAATCTAAGAAGGGTCACCCAGCACCAGGCATCGAGACCCCATGTGCTGTAAGCTTTGCACTTGGATTGTTGGGGTTATGTTCTAGCTCACAGATGACGATGAGTCTGGGTTCTTTTCAATAACAGTAACTACAGCAGCTGAGGGCACTGGGGCTCAGACAGGGGATGTGCCTTGCCCAGTGGCACACGTTGTGAGTGGGGAGAGCTGGAATGTCAACCCAGCTCTGCTGGGCTCCTTTGTCTCCATCCTCCACTTGGCGTGGACGTCCCACGGCTGCCGCGGGCAGCTCTGCAGGTCATTTCTGCTGCTCTCCAGCTTCAAGCTGCATCAACACTGCAGCCTCCAAAGACCAATCGATTCTGTCCACAGCCCTTTGCCTAGCAACCCAGGCAGCATGGTTCTCTCTTGCCGCCGCGATGACTCACTGGCTGCCCCCCAAACCTGCCCTCTGCTCCCCAGTAGTCTCAACTGGCATCCGTTTGCAAAAAAGGAATCACCTTTCCTGCCCTGGGCTCAGGCCCTTTCCCCTTTCTTTCTTTCCTAGTATTACCGTGAGATAAATCTAAGCCTCCTCACCTCTCTCTCCAAGAAGATACTGTCACGTGAGGTGTTTGTCCCCAGGGTCTCTGGCCACTTGCCATCTGCCCATTTGTCCAGTGGACACTTCATGCATACCGGCTTTGTGTCAGCACCTGCCAGGCACTGGGGGTTCAGTGCTAACCAGGCAGACAGAATCCCTGCTCCCTAGAGTTTACAGTGCCAGCAGGGAAAGACACACCCCAGTACCCTTGTTCCTTCCCGTGGCCTTAGGACATGGAGCCCTTGGCTCAGGGGAATGCCTGGCACATGGCTCAGTTCTGCGAGGCAGTGAGAACCTCCTATGTGCCAGCACTCTCAGACCTCAGCCCTACACATGCCCTAGTCATCTTGGGGCACATAGGGATTATACCTGCAGTTCAGAGAGGTTAAGTAACTTGCCCGAGGCCCCACAGCTAGTACATGGTCAAGTTGGGACTCCAACCCAGCTTGCCCGATTCCAGAAGCTCATGGTCTTAACCACTAACCATGGCCTCCAAACGACAGCAGACCCGAGAAGAGAGATTCAGCTCCTCCCACAGACTGAGGCCAAACAAGCCAAGGGACCCAGAACAGAGGGACCATGTGTCGCAGAGAAACTCTGCAAGGCTCAAAGGAAAAGGTGGTGAAGACCCTCCAGGTGAGTCCAGTGGGAAGCATCTGGGGCTGCGGCACGAGCGGCAGGCAAAATAGTGGACAGCGGTGCTGCAGGGACGCTGCTCGGAGACGGCCGGCATCTGCTGCGCGCGCCGGGCTGCCCAGGAAACGACGTCAGCTAACCAGACCCTCATCACCCCCCAGCCCCGCCACCCCGGCAGCTCCTATTTTCACATCCATTTTCTTTTTTTTAAAACTTTTTTGTTTTTCATTGGGGAATATTGAGGAACAGTGTGTTTCTCCAGGGCCCATCAGCTCCAAGTCGTTGTCCTTCAAACTAGTGGAGGGCGCAGCTCAGCTCCAAGTCCAGTCACCGTTTTCAGTCTTTTTAGTTGCAGGGGGCGCAGCCCACCATCCCATGCGGGAATTGAACCAGCAACCTTGTGGTTGAGAGCTCGCGCTCTAACCAACTGAGCCATCCGGCCACCCCTCCGGAAGCTCAGCGGCAGCCAGTTGTCTTCTATCTAGTTGTGGAGGGCGCAGCTCACTGGCTCATGTGGGAATCGAACCAGCAACCCTGTTGTTCAGAGCTCGTGCTCTAACCAACTGAGCCATCTGGCCGCCCCACATCCATTTTCTCAAACAGAATTCCAGGTAAAAATAATCCAGTGGGGTCACTTTTTACTGATGAAGGTTATCATCCATCATTAAGACCCATCAAAAAATGTTTTTAAAAATACTAAAACCAGCTTTTGAAGGTGCATGCTCTTTGACCTAGTCCTTCCACTTCCAAGAATTGGTTCTAAAGAAATCGTTGTGGATGTTCCCAAAGGCCCATAAACAGGGGTATTCACTGCAGCATCGTTTACAATAATGAAAAAGTGCCCCAAAGAAGAGTGGTTAAACAAATGACGACACATAAACATAATGCCATCCTGTGAGGCAGTAAAAATGGGGGTACAGGGGACTTCATTGACATGAAGGGGTGATTATGATAAATTGTTAGGGGAAAGCAGAAAGTCATAAAACAGTATGCTTAAAAGGACCTTGTTTTCATTTAAGATATGTGTATAGACAGCTATGATAGATAGATGCTAGAGAAATGCCAGCTAGCTAGCTAGATAGATAGATAGATGCCATGTGAGAGAGAGAGAGACAGAGAGAAAGAGAGATCCAACAAATGTTTATTGAGCATCTACTACGCACCAGGCAATATGCTATGAACTGGGGATACCACAGTAATGGACAAAAGAAGTACCCACTTGAGCTGACACTCTAGTGGGGAAATTTTATATAAAGAGATTTTATTCATCCCGAGCAGGATAGTGGAATGTTAGGAGCCCAACCTTACAGAAAAATGCTGTGTGGTCCAGCGTGGGCCCCCGATAACATGGATGGAGAAGCATGGTGGGAGGTGAAGGTTGATGAGCATGGAGAGGCTCAACAGACTATTCCCTCTCTTTTGTGTATGTTTGAAATTTTCTGAAATACACATCAGGGGCAAGTGGGGGAGACAGCTCCAGAGTCAAAGCCTGTGCCCCCACTTTGTAAGGGGGTGACTGTTCTGTCCTTGCAACTGTCTGTCTCCGGACAAATAAGTGTGAGCGCCAGTTGCCTCCTGCTTCCCCTCTTGGAGCACCCCCATGCACCTGTAGAGTCAAGGCTCTGACAAGTTCTGCAGTGTAGAAAGCTACCTAACTTTGCTTCATGCTGGGTTAATCCCCCACCTGACGCATCACTGTCTGGGATCGTGGCTCCAGAAACATGCCCTGAGATGCAGACCATGGGAGAGTGATTTGTTAGGAAGTACTTACAGGAGGGACCAGAAGGGGACAGAAGAAGCAAGCCTCAGGGAGGTGGGGAGGTCTAGCTGTCCCATGGAGGGTGACTGACTCCCCCTGCAGCAGCCTCTGGAAACAGTGTGGGCCCACCTCAGAGTTGTCCCCATCACAGGGAGGGAGAGGGGCATTTACACACTCACTGGTTAAGAGCTGCCCCCAGGGTGGGGTCTGTGAATTCCTGCTCAACATGGTGGCAGACAAAGTAGGTTCCGGAAGCCTGAGGGTAGCCTTCAACAGAAAGATGCAGGTCCTGGAGCCGGGAGTGAAAGCTCCCAGGAACCAACAAGAAAGTGGTAAAGGGACCAGGGCTATGAAGAGATAGCTGATGGTCTGAAGGCTCTGACAAGTCCTGTGGGACAGGCAGCCATCTTTCTAACTTCGCTTAATCCAATCGTATTTCGCCACGAGCCCTCCTTCCCACTCAGCCTCCACCAGCCGCTCCTCGAAGGAATATTACGCAGTCTACAGACACACAGGTTCTGCCAGCTAAGTCAACCTTTGCTCTGCCATTTTTTAACTTTTCAGTTTATGCTAATACAGCTGTTCCCCTGCCAGTTTCTTTAGGGCAGAGACGATGACCTCGTCCTTCTTTCTGTGTCCTCCAGGCCTGGCATCTCCACAGAGGAGAAGCAAAACAAATCTCCGAGCAGTGAATGAATCAATTCACTGTTTCTTTAAGCTGCAGAGTTCTATAGCTGGCTCAGGGCAGGAGGGGGTTGGGGGTGGGGGAGAGAAAACGGCTCTCCCCTTGGAAAATGTGAGGCACATGTATATTTAATAAAGTACAAATTTTCTCTACAGATGAAACATAAACCAATGACGTCAACAGACCCATCGGCCTCTCCTTAAAGCTGTGCAGAGCCTGGTGGCCAAAGCACCAGAGCTCTGGGAGGCTTGGGCCCGCAGCTACAGCACGACCACTGTCAGGGACAGGTCATGGAGGTGAGGCCACCAAGGGGCTGTGACCACTGCCATTCCTCCCCAGTCTGACCTCTATACATCCATCATGATGGTCAACCAGCCGGGGAGCCTTAGTCCAGGGGGCGGGTGTGACCAGAGGAGAAGCCCCTGGGATCCTCTTTCTCTGTTCTAACCACTTGGAATAAAATCTACACTCCTCACCAGGGGCCCAGGCCCGGAAGGATTTAGGCCCTGCTGGCATCTCTCACCTCCCCACCCTCCACTCCACCGCTGGTTCAATCCCCTCCAGCCCCACCAGCCTTCTCTCTGTGCCTTGAAACCACCCAGCTCATTCCTGCCTCAGGGCCTTTGCACTTGCCAGTCGCTCTACCTGCAAAGTTCTACCCCAGCGCGTGCCTTGCAGGCTTCCTCTCATCATTGAGGCCCCGTCTCCAATGTCCCCTCATCGGGGGTTCCAGCCAGCAACCACTACCCCTCACAATAAGCTTCCAAACTCTTTTATTTTCTTCACAGCACTTTCGTTTTCTGAAATTCTTTTTGTTTGTTTGTTTTCTTAAGTGTTGCCCGGAATGTGGCCTCCAGGAGGGCAGGGACCACATCTGCCTTTGCTCACCACTGTGCCCCTCCATGCCAAGAACAAAGCAAATATTCAACAAACACTTGATGGAAGAAAGGAGGGGAAAGAGGACGGGATGGAAGAAGGAAGGAAAACGGGAAGGACAAAGGGAAGGGCAGGTGCATAGACGGCTCATATGACTTTGCCTCCATTCAATAATGTGGTTTTCTTGAGTGAGGCCAGGGACAGGAGAGGAAAAATTGTAAAAATGATCTACATCAGGGTGTGTGTGTGTGTGTGTGTGTGTGTGTGTGTGTGTGTGTGTGTTTGCCTGTTTTCCACAAAAGCAAAAGTACGGAACCATAGCAAAGACTACATTAAACTTTTACAATGTGCTGGCACCACTCTGAGCACTTTCCATATATTTTAATAACACAATTCATCATCCCAACAGCCCTCTATTATCAGACCCACTTTACAGATGAGGAAGCTGAGGCTCAGTGAGGTCGGGTATCTCACCCAAAGTCACAAAGCCCAGGGCACACTGACCCCTTAGGCTGCCTCCCACCGAGATGACCCAATGCAGCCCCTCTGGAAGGATGTCCTGCCCCATGTCCTGGTGCAACCCCGGGCTAGCCAGTGCACGCCTACATTTATAGCTCAGTGACCAGGAGTGAAATATTTCGCACTGGTCTGGGGACCCATGGAAGGCAAGCAGCCCCCAAGAGCTCCCGACACACCGACCACAGCTCCAGCATTCTTTCTCCAGGATTTTATAACCCGGCAAAAACAAGGGACAGCCAGCTGGAACGCGCATGTTGAACTGTGACATTGGGGCAATAGCACAGAGAGTGGATTCCGGGGGGGGACAGCGGTGTCCAACACAAGTCACTCCACTTCTGTGCATCTCAACCTCCGAACTGAGATTGTCCGCCTGTGCTGGGCTCACTCTGGTCCCCACACCTGGAGCCGAGCCCCCCCCCCCGGTGCAGCGTCCCAAGGGTTGGGCCCTTTACCTGCTCTCACCTGCTCCCTCTCCTCCAGTGGGGTAATGAGGGAAATTATTAGAATCAGCAGAAGCAACTGCCAGGAGCCCTACAGAGAAACTGCCCTATTGAGGTTTTAAAATTAAATCTATTTATACTTTATACCCGGCCTGCTTCCAAAAAGGATTTGAGATGGTTTACAATAAACGACACATAAAATGGAAAGGCTGTTAACCAGAAAGAGAAAACTCAAGAACACCACGCAGGAGGAGGGGTCACAAAATCTCCCAAATACCCAGGCTTAGGGAAATGGTGACAGATTAGATATTCTAGTTGGGCTCCCTGCATCCTGGCAGCTAAGGCAAAAAGGGAAATCATTGCAATGGGCCACATAACTCTGTCTGGGTGACTCAGGGAAACTCACTGATGCTTCAGCAGAGACAAGCAGTTACCTTGCTGGTATAGCAGGAAGCTGGATGTCTGGCTCTGGGGTCTGGCTGCTGGCCCTTCTTTGTCTTCTCCAACTTTTTCTTCTCAAAACTTTCTACTCTGCTCCTCAGTTGTCTCCAGCAAACTGACTCCACCCTCCAGGACCCACAGGCACCAGCATCTCCTCCTTCCTGTGGTACCACCTACCGGCCCCTGGGTCACCTCGTATAGAGGACATGATGCCTGGTCCCTGGCCGTACTTACCCAAGAAGCCTACATCATTTAGGAAGAAGTCTTCCTTCTTCTGTAATAAACCCAATTTGAACATCCTCACCTGCTTCCAGAGTGGAGGTCAGACTCACCTCCTGACCTCTGACTCTCAGGCTGGGCATGTGACCCAGGATGGTCCAATCAGAGCCAACCCTGGGACTTTCATTGTAACTATTAGGAAAGCGATCCTCTCTTCCACTGGAGTTGCTGAGCTGGGTGGGTGGGGGGGAATATAAGCAAGGAACTGCTACTCAGTCACCACTTAGGGAGAGCTTGCCCAAGAATCAGCCAACATAAAAGAAAATGGAGCAGAGAGACAGACAGGGGCTCCAAGTCCTGATGACATTATTCAAGCACCTGGATCCAGCCTTTCCTGAAGCCGATGCACTCCAGGTCTTTTCCAGTTCAGGAGCTATACTGTCCCTTTTCCTAGCTTACACCCATTTGAGTTGCGTTCTGTTTCCCTGTAACCAAAAGCACCTGGCTAGCTAGCTCAGACCTTTTACATCCATAGTTTTGAAGCCTCTCCATCCCAGGTCCCACTACCCACCCGGTTTTACCTAATTGTTCCTGTGGGTCACCCATCCCACATCCAGGCCTGCTGGTTCCTTGGCCTTTTGGCCAATGGCCCTCCTTTTCCCCCATCGCCTCTCACTCCCATTTCTGCTCAGTGAGCCCTGACCTGCTCCATGCTGGTGCCCCCAGCTCCTCTCTCTCCCTCCTACTCTGGCCTCCTTTACTACTCGCTCCATCTCCTTCCCTCACTTCCAGTAAGATGCTCTTTCACCTCAGGGGGCCCCTGACTCCCAATTTCTCCCAGTCCATCAGCTTCTCCCAGGACAACTGGATCCCGTGGAAACCACGTGACAACTGACAGCTCCCATCTCGTGCCCCGCCTTGTTCCAGCATCTGATACACACCATTTCATGTGGTCCTCACAACAAGCCTACGAGTAAGAATTCTCCCTTTCCTCATTGGAAAGGTGAGGAAAGTGAGGCACAGAGAAGTTAAGACAAACTGCCTGAGGCCACAGAGCAGAGCAAGTGGCAGAGACGGGGCTTGAACATCCTCAGTCCATCTCCCAAGCTAACAACTCGTACCTTGTACCCTCATCCTCTTCATCTCTCCTGTGAGCCTTCCCCTCTCCCCTGGGGTGGGGGAGCGGGCACATCTGGAAACAGCATTGCACAGACTGGCCCTGGTTCTGACGGGGAGATTGACACCTGAGTTCTCCACTTCTCCAGCCTCTTTAGACCTATAACCTGTGCGGTATTGAGACTCTGCTATTCCCTCCCCATCCCTACGTGCCTGCAGCTCCTCTTCTTAGAAGGTTCTTTGTTCCCTTCTTACCCTGGCTAACCCCTATTCCTTTAGACATATGGAAACACAAATTAAAACAAGGGGTAGCACTTTGCACCCATGACATTGGCAGAAACCGATGACATCTGGTGAAGACAGGATGAGGGGAAAGACATATTGCACATTGCTGGGACCATGGATTCAATCGGCCTCCATGGGGACACTGTGCGGACACCCAGTGAGACTTTAAATGGGCAATTGGGTCAACCCAGCAGTTGATGGGTCCCAGAGGAGCTTTCACACAGGCACACACAGAGCGGGGACGATATGCACACATCAAATCAGTACACCTGAAACCTAGACAATGTTCTATGTCAATAAAACTGGAAAAATAAAATGAACAGAAAGTGCAGAGTTGAGCCTGCTCACTGCGGCACAACTGGAAATGGCAAAAGGCGCAAACGACCTCAATTCCTATCGACAGAGGAGTCGTGAAATAAGACCTCACGATCCCACGGCATTGACTACAACGCAGCAGGTAAGCAGTCAGTTACACATGGAGTTATCATGTGACCAGCCGTCCGCCTAGGATTATACCCAAAAGAAATGAAAACAGATGTCCACGCAAAAACCTGTCCACAAATGTTTACAGCAGCACTACTGACAATCGCCAAAAGGTGGAAACAACCCAAATGGCCATCAACAGAGGAATGGACAAACTGTAATCCATCTACACACTGAAATACTCTTCAGCCATAAAGAGGAAGGAAGTACTGATTTGTGCTACAATGCGGATGAACCTCAAAAATATATGCTCAGGGAAAGAGGCCAGACAGAAAAGACCACATCTTGTATGAGTGCATTCATGTGACGTGCCCGGAATAGGCAAATCCACGAAGATAGAAAGTGGACTGGTGGTAGCCAGGGGCTGGTGAGGGCGGGGGGTCGGGGTGGGGGGGTTGCTGTGCTTGCTGAACAGGTACCGGGTTTCCCTTCATGGTGAGATGAAAAACTCTGGAAATAGATTGTGGCGATCGTTGCAAGGCTTTGTGGAGGTACTTACTGCCATTGAATTATATACTGTAAATGATTCCAGTGGCCAAGTTTCTGTTGTGTGCATTGTACCACAATTATAAAATGATTTTAAAAAATAGACTAGAAAAAAATCAGAGTGCTTTGTGAAACAATAGAGTGTGGGAGGTCTCTTGGGACTGACTTGAGGAGACCTCCAAGACATCGTTGAGTGGAAAAGAAGTTGAAGAATAACATGTACAATGTAGTCCTGTTACTGGGAGAAAATGATTCAGAGGTACTTGAAAGAAGAGTTCACATGGGATAAGTAGGGTTACCTTTGGGGAGGGGAGTGGGGTGAAAGGCAATTCCTCCTTGAACTCTCGGGGGACGTTCTGTGGCAGGAGGGCACGCTCGCTTCACCTGGAGACATGAATTGTTCCACTGTCTCCACCGTGGCTCCCCTCCCCTTTTCCTCTCTCCTATGGATTTCCTGGCCTTTTCTGAGCTCATTCAGGACCCTTTCTAGGGACCCTTGAACCCTTCCCATTTTCTCTTTCTTTAAGAGTTCTCCCTTCATGCACTTAACCGACCTTGCTGACGCTTACCCTAGGCAGCTGGGGCAAGTGCCCAGCCCCAATACCTCCGAAATCTCCCCGTCCGGTAGGGAAACCAGCGCCCACAGGCCACTCCCAGCAGAGGACAATGAACCACAGTGGAAGCATCCATCGTTCCGCTTTCTGAAGCACCACATTCAGAGATTCTGAAGATTCTGGAAGATTCTAGAAGGGCCTGGGGAGGCCTGAAGCTCGGGTACCCACAATTATCTGTGAGGCTTGTTAAGTTCCCAGACCCACTGAGTCAGAATCTCCAGCCCAGGGGTTCCTCTACGCAGGCAAGTTTGGGGAGCACAGCCATCAGCCCCCACAGCCTCCCCTCCTCGCTCTTCTCTGCTCCAGGCAACACCCTGGGCCCGCGATCTGCCCACAGCCCTCCGAGCATCCAGCCAGGGCCGTCATGCCTCACCTCAGCTTTCCCGACCTCTGGTCCCACAGAGACACTTGAAAGATCTTAATGCCTCAAGGTGGAAAAGTTTGGAGCCTGATGAGAGGATGTCTGCGTCAAAGGCAGACCAGGCTCGTCAGCGGGATCGATAACCTGTAGCTGAAGTGCTCTGGGTTTGGGAAATGAGCGTGACATTGGATCGGAGCTGTCAATTAGCCACAGCCCCGGCCCCTGCCAGCCAGCCTGTTTGCTCAAGGTGATGGTCTGCTTACGGACGTTACGAGCTTTTTATGTGCCCACCTGCGCCCTCCCGGCCTCTTTGCTGGGCCATTTCGCTGTCTAAATCAAGACATCTCAGTCCGCAGCGACCGTTAGGGATTCACACACAGGGCCGCCTTCCCTCCCCTTGTAATCAAAATCTAATTTATTGGCCCAGGGACAGAGGGAGCAGTCTCCACACATAGCCGGTGTGCAGTGAAGAATATAATATACAACGTTCCTGTGTAATAAGGCTCTTTATAGAAGGCATTAAGTCGGGTCTGGCTTGGAGTGCCGACGAAGCCGTAATTAATTCCTGCCTGGGCAATATCCATGTTACAGACCTCGCAGGCTCTGTGGGGACAGGAACAGGCCGGCACGTGCCGGTTGCACATCTGGCTGGTTTATTAGATTAGATGTGCCTAAGCTCCCTGAGGGCAGGAGGTGTGTTTTATAGACCCCTGCCCCTCCTAGCTGTGATGAGGTACACAATCGACTCTTGCTGAATTAATCCGGGTGGAGTTGAAGTGAAGGGTTATTCTTTGTGTACCTGCTATGATTTTCCAGATGGCGTCCTCACCTGAGGAGGAACTGCGCCCATCGGCCTCTACAGGCCCATTAACCAATATGGCACACTAGCCGGCCAGCACAGGGCTGGTGGGCCAGAACAAAACCTTCATTTCCTGGGGCCTCAGTGTCCGTGGAGGGACTGTGGGACAGTGGTGGTCCCCTAAGGACAAGTAAAGGACGCTGGGAGGACATTCACAGGACTTTCATGGAACTCACTCCTTGGCACGCATCTTCCCTGCCAGACACTCACGGGCACACACCTGAATCAGTCATTCACTCATTCATTCATTCAGTCAACAAATATCAAATCTCCTTGACTCTAAGATGCAGTTTTTCCACATCGCACTTTGTCTGAAACCAGGATGCTTTGGTCAGAATCCTACTGACATCTTTGATTCAACAACATACAGCAGACGTCCATAAACTAAGGCCCACAGCCCAAATCTGGCCCACCACTTGTGTTTATAAATAAAGTCTTATTGGAACACAGCCATGCCCACTTGTACACATGCTGCCCACAGCTGCTTTTGCACTTCCGACAGCAGAGCTGACAGTTGCAACAGAAACCGTGTGGTTCCCCAAAGCCAAAAGTGTTCACCAACCCGCCCTTGACAGAACAAGGCTGCCGACCCCTTTCATCTGGTCATTGTGAAGTACCTGCAGTGGGATGTGTCAGTGTAGTGGTTAGAGGCCAGTACGGTGGCTTCGGGGACATGTAGAACTGGGCTGGAATCCCACGTCCACCTCTGGCCAGAGCTGTTGTCTCCGGCAAGTTGCTCTCTCAGCTGTACATTCCTGGTCTGTAAAATGAGGACACAGTGAAGAATAAATAACATTTGGGTGCCTGCCACATGGTAGTCACTCATTAATGGTAGTTCTCTCTTTTTCTAGTATTATTAGGATTGCTAGCGAGGCATGGGGCTGTAAAGGGCTGGGAGTTGAATCATGGACAAAACCAGCTCTCTGCCTTTAAGATGAACTTTATAACCTGGTTGCAAGAGAGGGGGAATAGGAAAATGTAGTACGGACGGATAAATTCTGAATAGAGGATCTGAGGGGCTGGGGAACACAGAGGTAGCACCTAATCCAACTGGTGGGTAAGTCAGGGAGGGCTTCCTGGAGGAGGTGAGGTCTACGCTCCAATCTATTAGGTTGGTGCATAAGGAATTGCGGTTTTTGCAATTATTTTTAACCTTTTAAACCACAATTCCTTTTGTGGTTTTGTGCCTAGGAATGAAGCAGTGCTCAAGCTAAGAGCAGGGGTCTCGAGAACCTGTCAGTCCTGGGCTGAGTCCCCACTCCAATACTTCCTGGCTGTGCAGTCTTAATTAAGTCTCTTAACCACTCTGTGCTTCTGTTTCCTCAGTTATAAAATATGGGTGATGACATGACAATGACGACGACCCCACTGCTGCCAATGACAACACCTGCCCCCCAGGAGGCAGGGCAGCAGTTCCTTACAAACGCCTGTCAGTCATTTTCTGTTTGCCTGGCTCTGGGAATAAAGTAGAAAACAGACATTTGCCTCGTCCTCAGGAAGAGAGGGAAAGCGCAAATAAATGAGTAAAGAAATATACGATCATAAATTGGGATACACGCTCTATAAAACAGACAGAGTACAGAGATAGGGTGGGGAGTCGGGAGTCGCGGGTGAGGGGTGGTCGGGGACAACAGACCTGGGGGTGAGAACCCTGAGAACAGTGCTGGGTTCAGAGTTCACCGCGGCAGGTTCAGCTCAGCCCCCAGCCCGGGCAGCACCCCCTGACCACGGCACCCCCTGCCCCAAGCCCTTGGGGGTCAGGACAGCGAGCCTAGCTCGGGGCTTCACTCTCACTCATCTCACTGCCCCCACTGACTGGAGGCCCCTAACCAGTGACTCAGGAGTGACATCCAGCCCACAGACAAAGTTCGTTTGTCCTGCCTGCAAAATGTTTTTTTTCCCCAAAAAATTTGACTTTGCTGATAGAAATTTAAAATTAAGAGATGACTCATAAAAACCCCCATTCCCAGTGTCTACCAAAAAAACTGCAAGATCCAACCACCCTGGGCCACTTTCCCTTGTGGGACGAACAAGCTGACTTGCCACACTCTCCACCTGTCCCTTATGTCACACCCCCATTGAGCTCCTCTCACTGGTTACCTGCTTGGCCCCTTTAGGCCCCTACACCAGGTGTTGGGAATTCTGTGGGAGCAGGCGTGTGTTGGATCTGTTCCGATGGCCCCATGGAGCACGTTCGTCCTTCCCCACCTTGCTCTGGACCCCAGGAGGCTGCTTTATAGGGACAGTCAACAGGCCCTGTGCCCTCGGCTTTTGGGTCATTAGGCCGGAGGAGCACCTGCAGGAGACCTGGGGGGTTTACTCTGTTGGTCTGTTGCCACCAGCTAGCACAGGCTCTGGGTCTCGTTCCTGAACACCCTGCTTCGTTGCTTTTCCTACAGCCTGCCCGTACCACACACCCTTGAAAGAGTCGCTTTATCAGATCCTCTCAAACACTGCTCTTCCTGCCTGCCTCTGATCCCTGGGGTTTGGCACGTGCTGGATACCGAGCGCAGAGATGCAAAATGAAGGCATGGCTTGCCGCAGTGCTCTCCGTGCTGCTCCCTAAGGCTCGGAGTCCTCCGCAAAGGAGCTGGCCACCTGCAGATCCTCCCTCACCCCAAGGACCCCCCGCCCACCTTATGCACTGAAGGCTGGGCCCCCATAAACATTATCATCCCAGAAATTACACCACCTTCCTTTCCCAGAATTCATCGGGCCACTTCAAATGCAAGTCTCATCCTTTCTGTAAGAGCATAAACAAAGCGTGTTTTCAACCATGTTGGGATTCGGGCCAGAGCTCATTACTGGGTCTCTGGGAGGACGTAACATCTGCCATCAGGTATTTTACCATGGCCACAAAAAGCCATGGGCTGTTGTCATCAAAGCAGTGGCTTTTGTTGGGTGACAAGTGTAGGCTGTCACACAGGCAGAGAGGTCCAGGCATCTGGCCTGGCTGGGTGATTGCCTACATCTTCGAGGAAACAGAGAAATGAGCACCCCTGACCTGCACCCACCTTGGGCACGCAGAGAGGGACTGGGAGTCCTCGTCAGAGCCCACTGCCTTCAGTCCATTCACGCTGGCGATTCACCTTGCTGTGCTGTGTTGAGCGCCTCCTGCATGGGCACTGTGTTATGTCCAGTTGACAGAAGAATGAACCGAGGCTCAGAGACGACAGGCTCTCTCCTGGAATCGCAGAGCTGGCTGGAAGAAGAGTAAAGGGTGAGACCCCCCCCAGCCTGTAACCACCATCACCGCTGGCCACAATAACCCTGATATCGGAGGGTGCCAGCCCAGGAACTGCCAGGCAGGGCCTCAGGGAGGTCAGGGGTCTGCTTGGAGACCCCGCTTGGCCTGCTGATGCGGACAGAAGACAGCAGACTGCAAGGCAGTGAGGCGCCTGTGGGTCACATGAGCCATCTGTATCACCCACTTTGCTGAGGCTCCTTGGATGACCTTGGAGAATTGATGGACATAAATATGAGGCCAGCCTGGTGTAGGGAACATGAAATTCTGACATGAAATAACCTGAGTGGAGCAGCTGCTCCATTTCTGTGGGAGCAGGACGTGAAATGAAGCATGAGCTCGGAGAACAGTTCCTCCAAGGCGTCTCACAGAGGCCGGGGACTGTTCTGGGAGCCCAGAACATTCTCACACTACACATTTATCGAGCACATACTAAGTCCCAGCTTGTGCTACGTGCTGGGGCTAGAGATACACAGACAGAGTCCCTGCCCTCCGAAAGCTCACGGTCAAGTGTGGGAACACCGACAAGAGGCTAAAGTACCATTCATGCCATGGCAACCCAAAGAGGGTGGGAACACCAAACAACCTCAGTGTTCCAGCGCCTCATGATCCAGGATCCGTGGGGACACCAACTCAAAGATGTGCATTCCAAACAGCCAAACTTATTAAAGAAACGAAAAAAGAACCCCACTCTTTAACTTGCGTCTTTTGATAGAACAATAAAGATGGCTCTGAAGGAAGCCTCAATTCACAGAGCGAATTTTTTTTTTTCTTTTCTGTGTCTGAGACCTGTATTTAAACAGTTTGTACCAAGTGGAGATTATCATGGAGAGTTTGGGGTCGAAATTCCTAATGTGGATATTAAAGAGTTAACGTGTCCACAAGAAATTGTAGACTGCATTGCCGGTAAGAAGGATGCAGATGAATGAAATGTCAGAGCCCAGCTTCCAGCTGGTAGCGGTGAGCGTCTGGAAGTGAGAACGCCTTTGGTGTCATGGTTGACTTCTGCAGAGTAATTCGCTCAAACTTGCATCTAAATTTCCTAAGTGTTTACTCTGAAATAAAAGCTGTGGCATCCAGTGAGCTCTTGCTGACCCCGGAAAATCGGAGAAACGTTTCTTATATGCTGTTTCCTCTCCCATCCTGCATTTCCTTCAGAGACTCATTTGCTTGATGTCTACAAAATTCACTCTTTCCCCAACCCCACAGAGCCGTTTCTTCTTCCTCTTTCCCTTCTCTTCTAGTTCTTTTTCACAGAGTGTGCGGCCTCTCTCCCCAAGGAAAGGAAGGGGTCCCTTCTCTCCTCCTCGTCCCTAACTTTCGCAGCCCCTCCTCCGAATGCTGGCATACAGGAGGACAACCGCACCTCTCCGTTGACTGGGCCAAGTTCCAGTTTGCCTACTACCCTAGAATAACTTTTAATCGCCTCCCCTCTCACCTTCAAAAGTGTTCCAGTTTGAGCAACAAACCACATGGTCTTTCTGCCAATCCATCACCTCCTTGGTGAGGCCTGTCACCCCCAAGACCCTCTCTAAGGAGCCCCCGACGTTCTCTTTTTAGATAGCCTCCTTTTTTCCCTCATAGGGTATCTTACTTTGAAATTCACTATTTTGTTTGAGAGCAAGGAATCTTGCTTTCAAGATTTCCCTCCGACACTAGGACACACAGTGCTTGGGACATAGTAACTAAGGACATAAGTGATGAATGGAAGAAAGGAAGGATAGATGGATGGATGGATGGATGGATGGATGGATGGATGGATGGAGGATGGATGGATGGATGATGGGATGGTGGGATACATGGTGAGATGGTGGAAAGAATGGTGGGAGGAATAGATGAATGGATGGGTGTTAGGGAAACAAATTAGAAACCCATTGCAATCATCCGAGTGAGAGAGGGTGGTGACCTGGATGGAGATGATGAGAGAAAAAAGTGGATGATTTAGAGAGTTATTTTGGGCTGTAGTCTGCCGACCCTGCTCTAGGACAGAGAACAGAAATTTCCTAGGCGTATATTTTACCTCAAATATCAGTTGTCAGATTTGTACACCTCAAAGAGTTAGAAAGAGGACATTCTAGCAGTCTGTGTGGTGGTTCTGGTGTTTTCTGTGAACCGATGTGCAAGGAATTCTCTCCGTGGTGTTTCTCTTTATGAGATACTGAGGTGGGTTTTCTGATCGAATGTGAAGGCTCCAAATTGCTGCGTCCATGGAGAGCGTGACTTCCTCCCCTCTTTCAGCATCTTTTAGGGAAAACAAACCATTCTTTCTGCTGGGTGAGCAGGAAGGGCAGCCATGGGCTGAGAGAGACAGGTCATCTCCTCAATTACTCCAACCGGCTGCCACTTTGGACCTGCATTTCTCCTGGAATTACATTGGTCATGTGAATAAATGTGATTTCCAGTGGAAAGACAGTTCAGATGAGTTCCTCAGATGAGCCTGTTGCTTCTGAACACCAATAGTGAGGCATCTTAGAAACCTTTTCCAGCGGGCAGGGGTTGGCGGGGCTACTCTGCCTAAACCTTACACCTTCTGCCCTCTTTCCACTGAGCCAGTGGCCTCCACACTCACTACCACGTAGGTAGCATGAAGGAATGAGGTGGGGGAGGGAGCACTGAAAATGGATTTTTTGGAACTGTCGGCGCATTTATAACAGAATTGTAACTGTATAATGTTATTGTATCATTTAACTGACATGTCTACTTTGGAATGTTTATAACTACCGTAAATCAAGAGGCCGCCAAGCCAGGGCAGCGGCCACACGTAGACATTCCAAGGAAAACGTATAAAATAAATAAAACAATCACACAGAATTAACATTCCATTCCCGGCTAGAAAACGGAAAATGTAACGGCTCCTGCACGCATGCAAGCGCCCAAAAATGAGTTTGCTGGAAGCCCAGGCGGCGGGGGCCTGCTTGCTAGCTTTCAATAAAGATGTCAAGTGAGAAAAAAGTTATTAAGGCAATAAGAACACAATGGCTGACCCAGGAGAGCAGCCCCGGACCTGCCACCTGGCTTCTCGGCACTGTCACTGGTGCTCCCGGGTGGGGGCAAACTGAGTCTAGACCTACAGTCTGTGACTGCCTGCTTTGGGGAAGGGCTGGGCCATCACAGCAGTTGTATTATTTTCCTATTGATGACTTCTGTCCCATTTACGTTATAAAGATGTGCTATCCCCAAGGCATACAATTCTGTGGATTTACAAATGGCTTGATTTCTGACCTTAGTGATTGTTTTAGGGTTTAAAGTATTTTTACGTCTTGCCCAGCGGTTTGTAAAATACACAGCAAAATGAATTCTGACTAGATAAACATCTGGTCATTCAAACCACGCTGGCCCTCGGTGTGAACTCAGTAGCTCTGTCGTTCTCCTGAATTCGTCAGCACGTTTGAGACACACCTGGGACATTTCTTGACCCCGCCCCCCTCCTTCCCCACCAGCTCAGTCAGAGCTATGAGTCCTAAATCTGTATTTTTTTTTTTTTGTAACTATTTGCAAAACCCTTTTGAGCCAACTTCCCTGTCTTAGGGCCTTTGAGGTAGAATGTACAAGCTTGGGTAATAAAAACTATCAAAAGTTAAAAATTAATAACACCAGCGATAATCACATCTTGGAGGACATGGAAACAGCTTTTTCTTTCTCCCAGGAGAGGGTGTGTGCTTTCTGACAGCACTGAGAGGAAATGGCCGAGACGGTGCCCATAAAATATTCGAGAGACTAGTGAAAGGTATTTCTAGACACTCTTTTGGAGTTTAGTGTTTCTTTGCTCATCACATTAGGAACATGGACAGACTTTGGATTTTCCAGAGCTCAGATTTGGGAGTAGGAAAGGAGGAAATGCATCCCCCACCCCCAACCTCTTTGATGGTCTGGCGAAAGTTTAGAATAAAAAAGAATAAAAATAGAATAAAAATAGAATAAAAACGGCCCCAAATACATAGAAAAGAGAAATTTCAGAGGGAGCGGGAACTAATAGAATAGTTAGCACATACAAGCCCTTTCAGCCTCTTGGTGGGCAGAGGACCTTCTTCCCTGGACCTTAAATTCAGAAGGAAAGAAACAGAATCTCCAAACTCCTGGTTTAGAATTCACATTTTTAGCCCAGGACAGAAATGCAAAGGACAAATACAAATATTTGATCAAATTGGGCTTCTTTCTTGGAACTTTTAAAACCAAGTTGGTTCTGAGAGTTGCTCCAGGCCTCTGTTGGTTAGGGTTTCGAATGCGGGCTAGGGCAGGAGCCTGACGGACAGAGGGACGGGGGCCTGTACCCTGGGGGCTTCTCAAGTGACAATTCAAGTAACAGATCCACTCTCTCCCTGCACCAGCCCTTCCCCAAATGCCCTTGAACGGGAAAGAAATTCTGCCTGAATAGCATCCCATTGCTAAACAAAATAAGAACTTAGATTGCAGGATTCCAGGTGTTGGTATTTGTATTATTGGATCATAATTACAGTTCAAAGAAACCACTGCAAAAAAAAAAAAAAAAAAGAAAAGACTGCTCCCAGGAAGTAAGAGCTATTTTCCCTTCTTTGTCCTTTGTCTGCCGCCTCGAGGGGCCCTCGGTGATTTATTATTTCAAGGACCTCAGAGGGGACACAGCACTGGCTCTCTGTAAAGGTCACACGGTTAGTGCAGACTTTATCTGGTTCACAAGTTGCCCTCAGCCACCACGGGGAAACTGCCGGTGAAGTTAATGGACACCCAGCACCGGGCGGGTCTGGGAGCCGCCGCTGGAACCTGGGAGGAACTTGGCCTTGCAGTGACCCGAGTTTTCCAGCAGCAGATTTTCTGCTCCCCTCCAGAAGAAGACATGGGTGTTTTCATAACGTTTACAGTTCTGATCCCACCCCCTCTCCCAGAAGAAATCCTGGAGATTCATTCTGCATGGAGTGACGCCTTTTAAAAAAGTCATGTAACTTGGGCCTTTGTTTTATTCCCATAGAGGGTGGGCATGGGAGAGATGTCAAGCATCTCGGTGGCCATCCCAACACACCAGCTGAGGTCCCCAAGGTGCCTGAGTTGGAGCTCGGAACCTGTTTCATATGACCAGCCAGGTGGACATCACAGGTAAATGAAAATCCAACGGGTAACTCCAAGTGGTCCCTACGGTGCCACTTAGAGGCGGAGTGTCCTAATGCCACTAAGAAATCCATGGTGTGACCCACGGTTGAACTCGTTGCCACCCCTGTCCTA
Source organism: Rhinolophus ferrumequinum (assembly GCF_004115265.2). NCBI lineage: Eukaryota > Metazoa > Chordata > Mammalia > Chiroptera > Rhinolophidae > Rhinolophus > Rhinolophus ferrumequinum. Next base: position 3,700,121 of record NC_046306.1, read on the forward strand.
GCTGAGAGGCTTCTTTGTGACCTTGGAGCAGGGATTCTTGTCTACACTGACTGGCCCGAAGACCCACAATTTAGACTCTTTTAAGGGCAGACAACAGAGCAAACAGCAGGAGCATTTTGTGTCTGAGAAGGTCAGGGACCCCCAGGTCCCCCAAACTTCTCTTCCATGTAACTTTTCTCTGGTTAAAGGGATGAAACCTGGCAGGTGGAGGTGACCATGAGCAGCCCGCTTGGGGTTGTGGTTCCTAAGTAGACAGCAAAGGGAAGTGGTGTGAGAGGTACATGGTTTTGGGAAACCGTCCTCAGTCCCGTTAAAGAAAATGCCCAGAAACAGCAAACACAGCGTCTGGCCCTTCCTACCCATTCAGGAAAGAGAAGTAAGGAAGGGCACAGACTGAGGCCTCCCGGCCTGTGGGGTCTGCACGAGGGCTCCCTGAACCCCGGGGCTGGCAGCCGTTCCTGTGTACCTATGCTGGTCCCACCAGCCCCGGGCACACACCGGATGCAGCTTTCAGGAGGCTGCCGCGCCTAGACAACGTGGGCAGAGGAACAGGCCGGGATAAGTTCAATTACAGTGACTGACTGTCTCCAGCTCTATATTAATCTTTCAAAACGGCTTCGCTCTGGAGGCAAGGTATTAGATGGCTCGGCCAACTCCTTAAAAACGTTCCTCTTTCTTTACAAAACATCAAGTGAGATTTCAAGGGGGCATACTTCATAACCCAAGTATGTTTTCCTTAGGGCAATAAACCACGACTAAATTTACTCTCCCCCTTCCCTACACCCCCCCACCCCCAACCTTCCAAGACTTCTAGCCAAAACCTTCATCTATTTTTCAGAGAAATAACAACAACAAAAATCCTCTAGGTGTTTTCTTCAATGCAGTAAAGGTCTCTCCTGGGTGGCAGAAGGAAAGTTGGGCAAACTTTATAAATCTAGAGGGAGTGCTGTTTTGGCAATGGTAAAGGGCTGAGTGGGGTTTTTCTGTTGGTGTTACTTCAGCAGCACCGCGAGGAGCTACCCCAGTGTGCAGAGGGGTGAGTGGGTGCCCCTCTGCCACAAAAGTAGACAGACTGGCTTGCCTAGTTCCTGGGTGACTACCACCTCCTCCAGGGCGCCCACCTAGCAGGGCAAAGAGTGGGGGAGAGTTGGGGTGCGATGGGGGAAGGGAGTTAGATAGAAACCAAGAATCGGTGGTCATGATTGTCCTCAACTCTGGGACCCAAAGAAGGTAGACCCAGCTGTATTTTTCACCAACTGGGAAGGAGCGATTAGCCAAGGGAAAAACTTAGTCGAGACATACATGTGTCTTAACCTGTACCACCCTCCTAGAGAAGAGGTAACAAGCATGAAAACCTACGGAATATCCCACGTTCAATGGAATGAAGACCATGCCAAGGGGACATCTCAGTGGCAGGGGAGGGTGGCAGGCGGGACTTTCTGGGGGAGGAGCAGAAGTCTTGGGAGACCATAGCTATGTGGCCAGAGGAGAAGCCAGGGATCTGTCACCTGCTTCCTGCAGAGCAGCCAGGACTCGCCCAAGGTCACAAAGTGAATTAGGAACAAACAGTAAGCTCCTGGCTCTGTCCCTAATAAGCAGAATTCTATAAAAAAGAAGAAAATGACTCTGGGGATTTGAGCAACGAAGCCAGGCTATAAATGCACGCTCCTCCGCACAGCTGCCGGTCCATCTTCCTGAAATGCAAATGGACGCTGCCATGTGGCAATGCCATGTCCTGCAGAGGCACCCCACACGCTGGGGACAAAGACCCGAGGCCTCAGCCCGGCCACAGGGCCAGATGGTCTGCAGCCCAATGACATCTGGACCCCATGCCAGCCCCGGCCCCCACCCCTGCTGTTGACACCCCAGGCACACAGGCCTTCTTGGAGTTCTTTCTCTCTCTCTCTCCCCTTGTCTCTGCCTGTCTGTTCTGTCTCTCTCTCATCCAGAAATTCATGTCTTCGTGCAACAAAGATTTCCGAGCATCGACTTTATACCTAGCCCCATGCTAAGCAGCAGGGATACCATGGTCTGTGTGTCCTCTCAGAGCTTCCAGCGAGGTGGGGGTGACAGAAGTTAACCAAATAGTCCACAAATACTTTAACTGTAAAACTATATACGTCTACGTATCTTAAAGTGCCAGCAAAGTACAGGGGACTGGAGGGCACTGAAGAAGCCCTGCATTACAGGGGGTAGGGGAGACTTCCCTGAGAAAGGGAACTTTGGGGACTGAAGGGTGACCATGAGGCTGTCAGGGGTCTTGGTCTGGACATCTGAAGACAGGAGATGTGCAGAAACTTGCCCGGTCACAATCTAGTAAGTGGCAGAGCTGGGATTTGAACCCGAGACTTTGGGACTACAGAGGCGGCTGTCCGTGCTTGCCCCTCCTGTCTTCTGCCCCCAGCACCTGGCGCACCGAACGAGCTCACAATAAACGCTAGACAGAATGAGGGCTAACGAATGCACAAGCGTGGCCGCGCTGGGGCTCACGTCGTGGGGGATGGCTGGGCCTTTGTTCAGGGGCCGTGCTGTCCCCAGGCTGAGAGACGCACCGGACTCCTGGAGGGAAGGGAAGCTCAAAGCCTTCCGAGGCCGGAGAAGAAAGGTCTGTCTCAACTAATTGCCTGCCCAGCTGAGAAGTCGTGCGGCCACCATGTGCCCAGAGGTGGGATGGGCACTTTAAGGGCATGTGGACCAGCTCTTGGGGACATTAAAGGACATGCTGTAACCCTCCCACACAGGAGGATTTCGAACAGAAGGAGGGCTTAGAGGGAAGACGATATGTCAAGACTGTAAATTTGGGGGATGAGAGAGGTGGGGAACAGACAAATAGAAAGAGAAGTCAGAGGAGAACCCAGAACATACATCCTCCCCCCTCGAGAGCCAGGTGAGCCGGACCTGGCTGTGTTTGACCAAATGAGCAGGGGCCTGACAGGGGCCCCCTCGTGTCACTGATACCAGGATGCAAACAGCCACCAGAAATGAGAAATGGAGGGGTGTTACTAGAAGCACCGAGTGCCCCCTGAGGACCAGCAGCTTCCTTCGTGGGGGGCAGTGAGGTGGAGCTCAGGGACAGGGGGTGTGACCTGGGCAGCCACGGGGAGCCCCACACTCAGACGGGTCCACACTCGGTTTAACTTTCTGCTATTCCCGCCTTCTTCATATTTTTTTAAACAAACAAGCCCACACTTTCCGTTCACACTAGGCCTTGCAAATTCTGTAGCCGGTCCTGCTCAGGAGGCAGTAGACAAAGGACACCGGCAGGTGCGGGCGCCAGTAGTGTGTTCGGACACCTCGGGTCCTGCCATCTGCTTGGCACCTTCCTGGTGTGGCTGTGGGAAGCGTGGGCTCCTCAGGTGTATTTGACCCCACACGGCTACCGGACGTGCCTGGAAAGTGGTGGAGCATATTTACCCTGGCTTTTGTCACTTAGCTCAAGGTAACACTAATTGTGGCCATTTACTCCCACTGCGAAAGGCTCTGCCCTCCCAGAGGGGAGCAGAGGAGGGAAAGACAGCAGCAGGCTTCGAGAAGCCCTCTTCTCCTTGGAAAAAAAAAATCCTGCAAACAGCAGCAGGGAAGCTGGAAGGGGCCCTCATCTGTCCAGTGCCTGAGGCCCCCCACGCCTCCTGCAAGGGCAGGGGGTTCGGCCTCCAGCGAGCTGCCCTTACTTAGAGTGTCCTTGATTTGCAGGGTGTTTGCTTCCCGACAGCTTTGATGTGAGTAGGGGACACACAGTGGGGCGTCACGCCTTTCAGCAGGGTCAAAAGCAATGCCTTGACCTGGCATTGGAGGCCCAGCACAGTCTGGCACTAAATTCACTGTACAGCTGGGGCTGCAGGGTCTTATGGTAAAGGTGTATTTGACTTTGGAAGAAACTGCCGACCTATTTTCCAAAGTGGCTGGATGAGCGTTCTGGGTGTTCCTCATACTCACCAATGCTTGATAATGTCAGCATTTTCAGTTTTCGTTTTTAAGCTATGATCTATCTTGGTGAATATGCCACATGGATTTAAAAGAAAGTATATCCTCCTGTTGGGTGGAGTGTTCCCAACAGTGTTCATCTAAAAATGTCAGTTAGACCAAGTTGGTTGATAATGTTGTTCAGGTCGCCTATATTCTTACCAATTTTCTTTCTACCTCTATTAATTTAGGGATGTTGACATTTCCACCTATAATTTTGGATTTGTCTATTTCTCCTGCCAGTTGAAGCTTTTTTTTTTTCTTCAGGTATTTTGAATCTCTATAATTTATGTGTCTGTATTTAGGACTGTCATGCCTTCTTGTGAATTGACTCCTTTATCATAGAATGTCTCCTTTTAGCTCTGGTAATATTTCTCATTCTGTTTTCTACTTCTTATAGCTACTCCAGCTTACTTACTTCTTTCTTCTATTTCTAGTGTATCTTCTTTAACTTGTCTGTCTTCATAATTAAAGCGGCTTTTCTTGTAGACAGCATGTAGTTGAGTCATGCTTTTTTACCCAATCTCATCATCTCTGCCTTTTAATTGTTATATTTTGACCATTTGCATTTAATGTTATCGATATGGTTGGGTTTATGCCTACTGTCTTGCTAATGTATTTTAATGATTCCATTTTATTTCCATTATTGGATCATAAGCTAGGCCTCTTCATTTCACTTTTATAAATTTGAATCTTTAACTCATCCAACTCTTCCTTCAGATAGTATTATGCCACTCACATATAATGTAATAACCTTATAAGAATAGACTTCCATTGCCCCCTTCTCACCCTTTGTGCCTTTGTGGTCATATATTTTACTGTTACATATTCTAAAACCCACTACACATTGTTATTGTTTATGTTTCAAACAGTCAACTACCTTTTAAAATAATTTTTATATGAGAAATAAATGTCTTCATATTTACTCACACATTGGCCATTCGTGCCTTTTTGTAGATCTAAGTTTATAGCTGGCTCTGAGAACTTTCTTTAATACTTCTTTAGTGTAGATCTGCAACTGATGGATACTACTGGCTTTTTATTGCTCCCCAAAGTCTTCATTTTTGCCACCATTTCACCCAGATGTTTTTGCTGGGTACAGAATTCCGTTGGACAACATTGTTGTCCAATATTTGACAGATTTTTTTTTCCAGAACTTTAAAGATGTCATTCCATCATCATTCTCTGGCTTACATACATGTTTTTGTGGGTTTTCTTGTTCCTCTGTACATAATGTATGATATTTCCCTGTATATTTACATTTTTTCTCTTCATTACTGTTTTTTAGCAATTTGATTTGGCATATGTCAGTGTGTGTGTGTGTGTGTGGGGGGGGTGTGTGTGTGTTTACCCTGTTCACCCTGTTTGTGGCTAGCTGAGTTTCTTGGATCCGAAGATTTATAGCATTCATCAACTTTGTACAACATTCAGTCATTATTTCTTCCAGATATTTTTCTGTTCCCCTCTACTTCTCTTGTTCCCCCAATTCCACACTCTTGGGATTGTCTCATAGGTCACTGAAAGTCTGTTCCATTTTTTTCCAATCTTTTTTCCTTTTTTTTTGTTTCATTTTGGATTGTTTCTGTCTCCAAGTTCACTACTCTTTTTTACTGCATTTTTCTAATCTGCTGTTAATGCCATACAGTAAATTTTATACTTCTGATATTGTACTTTTCATTTCTAGTTCATTCATTTTATCTCTTAAATTTTTTCTTCACTATATTCATGTTTTCCTTAAATGTCACCTCTAGAAAGAAAAAAATGAGATAAAATATTCGCCCTTCACAAACCCTCTAATTCACCCTTTCACATCCCATCTTATACGAGGCCCTCTGGCAACGTCAACATTAGCAGCCGCCAGAGACCACTGTTCATTGCAGGCCTCCATGCCTGTGCCCAGCTTGTCCGTGCTGCACCACAAAACACTGCCGTGTGGCGGTGCCAGCCTTTCCAGAGCCATTGCCAGTTGGAGTCAGAAGGCATCAGATAAATGATGGGGGTTAAGGAGTTACAACCTGGGCGACCAGGACATGTCTGCTACCCAAGCCACGCCCTGGCTCTCACAATCCCTGAGCTGTTTGCCCGTCACTGGACATGACTTCTGCCAGTAGTATACCCATGGATTCTCACACGGCCCCCAGTGGCACGTATCCACGACTTGGCTACCTAGAAAATCCTGACCCCCTGGATCTGACGTGGGGGCCTGGGAAACAGCACCTTAGCAAGTATCCTGTGGTTCTGATGGGGACCGAAGTGAGAGAATGACCACTCTCTCTGTCCTGAGCAAGGACTCTAGAGCCGGACCTGCTTCTGGTCCCAGCTCTCAGGTCACACCACTTCTTGTGTGTCTCACCTTTACTTCATCTGTAAAAACCTCCCTTAGAAAGTGGTGAGAGTGGAGCCCACATCAAGCAGGCTTCTCCTCCATGCCCACTTCTCTATCTTCTCCTCAGTTCTGACTCTTCCTAGTGCACATGCAGTTTGAGCATCCATTGCCATCTCTTTCTTTGTGGGGGGCTAGCAGGGGCCTCCTTGTCAGGCTACTAGGGGACCGTTGGTAGCCATCACCATACACACCCTTGATGCATTCTGTGGGGCAGATGGAGGTGTCTTGCTTTGTAGTGACACGACTGGGCTCTCACAGCAACTTCAGGAAACTGGGTTGACTCAGCCCCCCTCTGATAATGCGGGAGGCCTGATCTCGGGGGAATTCAATACTGGAAGGGGGAGGCGGAGGGCCTTTTAAAACACAGCAAGACAGGGCAATCAAAGGCAAAACTGGAAGCCCCCACCCCACTGGCCCTCCTGCTGTTCGACTGCTTTGAAAAAAGCCATCCAATAAAATCAATATGACCCATGGCGGGAGTTGACCTTCCCAGCCCTGGGGAAGGTTCCAGATGACCAGACAAGTTCCTGACAAATCAGAATTTCTTCTGCACTCTCAGAGCAGGTAGGTTTGGAGGTGAGAAAGCCATAAACCACTGTGGTGCCTTCAAACAATGGGGATGATGCACTCAAGAGACGCTGGCACAGGCGGACGGGTGATGGTTGAAATACTACATCCCTGGAGGGACCACATGCTGCGAATCCTGTGGCCAAAGGTGATGCAGAGAGCAAGGAAGTTATAGGAGTGGGGGCAGGGGGCTGAAATCACAGCCACTTGGACTCCGGGAAGTTTTCCTTGAAGCAAATGATAACTTAATGGGGCGAAAAACTTGGGTGGTTTTAAAATGCAAGCGCAACAACTCCCCTTGCCCTGCTGCCCCTGGTTGAGCCAAGGGCATGGGTTATGGTCGCAGTTATTGATGCTGAACTCAGCCCACTGTCCAGATCTGACAGCTTGGGGGGCTGGTCACTGGGGAGGGGGGGACCATGGAGAACAGTGACAGAGGCGGATTTAACTGGAATGATGGCAGTGACCAGCCACGTGGCCGTGACTCAGGTCCAATTTCTCCCTGTCTGCCTCTTGTCTTGGATAAACTCCATGTAGGTGACACCAGAGTGATTGCCTGGCTGCCATTTGAAGGCACTGTGACATATAATGAGCCACTCAACCCGTAAGTCCACATTTATCTGTAGGGAGCCACATTCTGCATGTCTAGAAAAGGTGAATTTTCCAGATGAGAAGGACCTTGAAGATTTTCTACTTCAGTGGCTTCTGTCCTGCTCACCGCCCTGCCTCACTTTTGTTCTTTTCCCAACAGGCCTCATGTTTTCAAAGATTGTGTTGCCCAAACTGCCTTCGTTAAGTAATAATTAATTTGTTTCCCAATTGTTTAATTAATCAAAGACATAAGTAACTGCCAACCTGAGCTTTTAATCAGTGTGGGTGTGTGTGGGTTGAGGGGTGGGGAGGGCCAAAATGCTGACACTTATTAAGCACCTGCCTTGCACCAGTCGCGGGCCAGACACTCTCCCTGTTGTCTTTCATCTCATCCTCACACAGCCCTTCCATGCGAGGACATGGAGGGGCAGAGAAGCCAGGCCCCTTGTCCAAGGTCACACGGGAAGTCAGAGGCACAGGGACTGTTTCCTGGGTCTGCCTCATGTCAACAGGTCCATTCTTTCCACCACCTGTTATTACCTCTGAGCCCACCACCCTGGGGTGATGTAAACCCAGCCCAAGGCAGAGGAAAGGCATTGTAGCCAGCTTGAAATACTGACCGTGTCTCCTGTGTGGGGTTAAGACTCTTTCCACTGCAGGCAACAGAGGCCTGCTCAAACTGATACAGAAAAAACAAAGGGGGTTGGGGACCAGTTGGCTCACATAACTAGAGTCCAAGGTGCTCAAGGTTCAGGCATGGCTAGATCCAGGACAGCAAACCAAGTGGCGTGCTGTCCCCCACCACCCTATCGTCTCCTGATTCTAATATGTTCAGCTTCTCTTTGCCCCTGGTCTCCATTTTCTCCTGCCCCAAACTTCCCCCCTAAATCCAGACTTATATATGCCACTGCCTCCCTGACATCCAAAACGCATCTCTCATCCAACACGGCCACAACAGAAGCCTCTGACTCCTCTGTTCTCCAAGCTGTGCCTCCCCATCTTCCCCCAGCCCAGGAGATAGGGCCACCTCTACCCAGCTACTCCTCCCCATCTGGACTGGTCCTTCCTTCTGCTGTCCCCACAGCCATAGATCCTGCGGCTCCACCTCCACGGCAGATCCCAAACCCTCTCCCCCCAGCTTCCCTGCCTAGCCTCACCCACACCCCACTCTGGTCTGAGGCATCTGGTCCCCACAAGATTGTCCCAGCCTCTCTGGTCCCTGGGTTTCCACTCTTATTCCCAACACGCACTCTCAACTCAGCAGCCAGAGCAAAGATTTCAAAATGAAACACAGAATTCTCACCTCAACCCGCCTAGAGCTTTCCACTACGCTTGAAATAAAATCGAACCTCCTTCCCACCGTCCACAGGCCGTATGCGATTTGGCCACAGCCACCTGAAGGTGACTCTGTATCACTCCTTACCTTGCTCACGGGCCTCTAGCCACACTGACATTTCTGTTCCTCACGAAGCCTCGGTTCCTGTCTACCTCAGGGCTTTGCATTAGCTGTTCCTTCCACGGCTCCTCCTTTGGCTGGCCATTCAGGGCTTGGCTCACGTGTCACCTCCTTGGTCACCTTCCCTGACCAATCTGAATTGACCCTGTAGTGTGTCTCTCGAGCCTCGTCACCACGTGTGATTACCTTATTGAGTCATTTGGTGGCTTATCGTCAGCCCTCCCGTTACAATGTAGCCTCCAGGAAACAGTGTGCCTGGCTGTCTGCTCAGCCTCTGCACCCCACGCCCGGGACCGCCTTTGGCTGCACCACCTGTTGAATGTTGAGCAAATCGAGCTCCTGGGCAGTGGTGTATGGGGGTCTTGCCAACCCTCGGTTGTCCTGTGGCAGGATGTTCTGGAAAAGAAGCACCGGGGCCCAGGGGAAAGGTACACACTGCTGGGCAATGGTTCCTTCCCACCTCCAGTGCAGCTGAAGGTGGGGGCTGGGGGCCTTGTCTGTGGGCCCTGTGATGACAAACACGTTTCAGCCTCTGATTCTAAGTGGAACTACCTGTTTCTGAAGCCACCACCAAAGCAAAGTCATGCCGACTAAAGAACGTGGCCTCGTTAGAAACATCCTTGCCAGTAACGAGGCATCCGGGCAGCCGCTTTTTATCATTGCTGCACTCACACCTCCGCCATGCAGAGACCTGGGGACAGAGGGCAGGCAGGCTGCTTCTGTCAGCCCTCACTCGTCACAGCCCTGGCGCTCCGCTCACACTCGTCTCACCACCAGGACCCCTCAGCTTCTAGCTCTCCATGTCCAAGTCCCTCCTCCGAGTAAAAAGGCTACCTCCTCCACAAAGCCCTCAGGGATTCACCTGAGGAGGGCAGCTTTCTCCCTTCCTGAGCATCTAGCATTTGCTTCATTTCCCCAGGGACAAAAATCATTTTCAACCCATGAGTCTGGTTATTTGTACACAGGAGGTAGTCTTGTATTGGATTAGAAACTCCCTGAAGACATCTTAGATCTACCAAAGTCTAGTATTGTGCTCAGAGTATGGAAAGACCCATTCAGTAAGTGTTTGTTAGCTGGACACTGCTTGCTTGGATGGATAAATGGATGGATGGATGACTGGATGGGTGGGTACATGGTTGGAAGGATGGATGATGGGTGGATGGGTAAGTGAATGGATGGGTGGATGGCTGGATACTTGGTAGATGGGTGGATGGATGAATGAAGAGATTGTTGGCTGAATAAGTGATTGAGTGGATGAATGGATGTTTGCTCATTGCCATTTTTTAAAAGTTATTCTTGATGACAACAGTGATACCAGGATAATAATGTCAGATTAAAGCAGTAGATCTCGAACTGATTTCCACGAAATTCCCAGCCCCTAAGATGTACCTCAAAATGAGTACTCCTACTTAAATAAGTTTGAGAAACACTACCTAGTATAACCATCTATGGCACGGCTGAGATGCCCATTAGCAGGTAATAGTCCTGAGAATTCCTGCAGTGGAACACGGTTAGCGCAGCACACTTGGTGCAATGTTGGCTTGAAGCCTTCGTGATGAACTCACTGACAGAGCAATCCTCACCTTCTAAACTGGTGAATGTCCCAAGCAGGTGAATGAGATGGGGCTGGGCAGCTGGGCAGGCTCAAGGGCTGGGGCTGGGCAGCTGGATGTTGGCCACCTGGAGAATGTGGCCAGGAACTAGGGAGACACTGGGACCTGCCGGTCTTCCTTCCTCCTGCACCCAGGCATTATTTTTTGGGGGGGAGGGCGCAGCGGGGAGGTGTTGTCTCACTTTCCTGAGCTTTCACGACCCAAAACTGAGTCATCACACTTTATCTTCCCTTTGTTACATTGGCAAGCATTCAGATGGTTTTAGCTGTAGCTATGATACAATGCCGCAATGATAAAATACTGCCTATTCTCCTTGGAACAAGAGGTCGTGAAGAATCTGATCATTTTTCCTGAAGAAATCATCTTACATTTCAAAGTAAAGACTCTCCAGCCTGTTCAGTGACTAAAGCATACAAAAACTTAAGATGCAAAGGCTTAGACACTGCGGGAGAAATCTGCCTGTCTCCCCCTCCCCCACATCCCATAAAGGGAAGGAGGCAGTCTGTATAAACCCTGCCAGCAGGGGCTGGGAGGGAGGGTCCTAACTGAGCCACACGGACCTGTGCCAATTTCTTAAATGCGCCAGCAGTCCTTGCACATGCCACTCTTTCTGTCTGGGTCACCTTACCTCCACTCGGCAGAGTGGCCTCTGAGTATCCTTTGGTCAGCTCCGCTGTCCCCTTCAAAGCATGGCCACTCTGACCGCCCTCATCTGCTTCCTTCTTTCTTTCACAAAATTTGTTCCAACTGGAGTTGTTTCATTTACTTGCGTACAGCTTTGTCCTTGCAGGCTACACTCTCACGATGGCCAGACTTGGATCTGTATATCATGTATATCACTTCATCTATCACCTGTCCTTCACACACTGCTTGGCACATAATAGGTACTCAATAAAGATTTCCTTCAGCAGTGACTCCCCCAAAGTGGCATTTCCAGGCATAATATGGGGGTGATATCTTCGAGATGGCGCTACCCACCACCTCTCAAAAATCTACCTGCACGTTGTACCACCTGCACCATCAAGGTTACTCACGGCAGCAGATGAAGTCTTTGGAGTGATAATGTATCTTTCCTCTTTCCTTCCTTTTGACCAACCACAGCTAGTGGATCTGAATATTTATTCCAGAAAGAATTTCACTTTTATCCTGAAACGGGAACTGTCCCTTGTCAAGACCCAGATTGACAGGCTGGAGCCGACTACTCCACACTGAGATTCCTTCTGACGCGCCTGTGCACGCGCACGGATGGGCAGTGACATTGTCCGGAAGCCGCTGTCGTTTCCCCAGAAAGAGAAAGTGCACACCAAGCCATGGCCTTGGGTCTGTGGTTGCAGATATTTCAGTCCTGGTGGTTTAGACGGTGCAGCCACTCCACGCGCCCATGTCCCCTCCTCCCCCCCCCACCCCGCCCAGGGAGTAACCTCCTACTTGGAGAACACTGCTCTGTAATTAGACCCCTCTAGCAGGACCCAGCTGGAGCTGTTTCAGAATTCTCTCTTGCTACTTCAAAGCCTTGGGGTTCCCCCATCCTTCCTTAATTAGATAATGATAGAGGGAGGCAGTTACCCAGTTTCACCAGCAGAATCCTTTTCTGCTGTGGCTTTGCTCTCACTCCTTGGAGAATCCATTTTTAGCTTCCAAAAGGGGGTGAGGGCACTAAGCACAAAAATCTTCAAAGCAATTTCCAGTTTCCTGAATCCTCGTGAAATCCCACCCCAGGAAAAGGCTACTTGTGCCCACCCTGACAAGGCAGGGCTGAACAAGCAGTTGGGCAGCAAGGTGCTCTTTTCGGCGCTCTTCTTCCTCCGCTAGACCACATCCTACACACCTGCTACTCTGTAAGTCCTATTGTCCCTGGATGCACAACCCCCATTCTCAGCTCTGAGCCTCTGCATACACCGCCTCCATTCCCAGAATGAGCTTCCCCGCTTACTGAACTCAACGACTCCTATGCACCCATCAAAACCCAGCCTCAATAACCCCCCTTCCAAAGAGCCTTCCCTGATGCCCCAGCAGATATGGGTGGCTTTCTCTGTGCTTCCATACCCTGGCATACATAGCCCAAGTTGTCCTCTAGCCCAGCAGTGTGGCAAGACTGTCTTCGTACAATTCCTGCACCATCCCACACCTTAGGTCTTCCGGGATATCGGGTACATAACGGGTACCTCTAGTTCTTACTACAGTCCTGACTGAGTGTTGCGCTTGGAGTTCCAAGTTCTAGGTTTAAGTCCTGGATTTGGCCCTGATTACACACATGACTTCAGAAAAGTCCCTCCTCTTCTTGGACCCCCACATTTCTTGCCAATAAAATGAGGGACAATCACCTGCCTCACAGGACTGGGGTGAGGGTTGAGAGAAAAGATGACCAGGGAACTAGGACACAGGAGCCCTTCGCCTTTGCAGTAATTGATCAAATAAAGGGATTGTTGTTACTGCCATGTCTCCTTTTTTTCCTTTTCTCCTCTCTTCTCCCCTGGTCCTGCCTGCTTCCTGCATCAGACAAATGGCGTCTTTCAGAAAATTTCCTGCAGCCCACGGAGCAAAACACCAACTTGAAATACCCAAAGCTGCATGGCTCTGAGAGGTGACCTGTCCCTCTGGGTGAAGCCCTGCTGGGTTGGCCGCAGAGGTGCTGCGCCATTTCACCAGTCTGTTCAGACTGGATCGATCTCTCCAGCAAAACCTCCTGCCACAGCAAAACTGTGGCCAACAGATTATAGGAGGATTAATCACCCCGCCCCCATGACATTTTGTACCTACCTCCTCTAAGTAGTTAATCAAAGGAGGTACAGAGGGCCTCCCCCCACCTGCCCCGGTGACTTCACCCTGTGCTTTAAGATACCACTCAGGCACTACCTCGGGGAATCTTTTCGGAGCCCCCTTCCCTTCAACCCCCTGCTGAGACCCCCGCGCACCCCCTGCACGCACTCCCGTTGTCATACCAGCTTGCTGGCCTTCTCTGTTGACGTCTCTGCATCCCTGGGGTTCCGATTACCCAGGTGGTGGGGTGTGGGGCTTGGAGACCAGCCTCAAGTTTTCCTCAGGTCCCCTTAGTCTCACTCTAGAACTTGCCAATAAAATGAGGCACAATGTGTGCACTGCAAAATTCAAGTGCAGGCAAACCCCATTTCTTGAACCCCAAAGTATTTCCATAAGCATTAAGGTTTCTGCGGAAGACCTGAAACACTTCTTTTACCCTCCCTGAGCCTCCGTTCCCTCATGTGTTGTATGGGAGTCATGACTCTCTTGCCTCTCGGGGCTGAGCTGAGTGTTGTAAGTAAAACTCAAACATGAGGTCTGACCCCTCTAAAGGCTCAATAAACAGGAACGGATTGTGTTGTTGCTCCGCTCAAGACGAAGGCAAACTGATGTGTCCCACGGAGCAACAGGAGTCTGGAGGGGAAAGAAAGGAATCACTTTATTCTGATGGATGCAATGCACGAGGCTTTGGTCATTGCTGCGATTTTAAGTGTGGGGTGGGATCGTGAGAAAAGAGTGAAAGAAGCAGCTGCTCAGCCTCCCACCGATAACTTCTGATGTATGTTGCTCCAGGAAAGTGTGAGCAGGGAGCACAAACAGCACCCCTGGCGTCACCCTGCGGGCGCAGCATTCGACCCATTTGACCAATGAGGAATCTGAAGGTCAGAAAAGGCTGGGCATAAAAGGGAACGCAGAACTGATACACAACAGAGGTGAGCCCTGAGGACCTGAGGCTGCGTGAAAGAAGCCAGGCACTGCAGGACCAATATAATAGGATTCCATTTATATGAAATGTCCAGAAGGTCTGTGGAGACAAACAAGCAGATTAGACATTGCTGAGGGTTCTAGAGGGGATGAGGAGAGAGGCAGGGGCTAGCTAAAAGGTACATGCTTTCTTTTTTGAGGTGATTAAAACGTTCCAAAATGGACTGTGGTGACAGTTGCACACATCTGTGAAGGCATCAGAAACCACGGAATCCTACACTTTAAATGGGTGAATTGTATGGCATGTGACTTATATCTCAATAAAGCTGTTTGAAAAGAAAGAAAGAAGAGGCATTAGCTGAAGGCCACACAGCCAGAAAGTCGTGGAGCCACGACTCAAGCCAGGTCTGCCATGAAGAAGACCATCATTCAAGCCCCCAGTGCTGTTTCTGCAGCTCCCGTCTAAACAAACAACTCCCAGGCCCCAGCCATTGGAGCACATCCATCCATCCGAGGGCAGAGCCCACCGCCCCATACGTCTCACCCCAGCCCAGCCCCCATTTTAAAAGTGTGAGCCGATGATCCATTTCCTGATCACATAAACAGTCTGAGGATAGTACTTTCTGGAAGCCCCCCACCTCCACGAGCCCTAGCTTATCTGATCTGGCGCAGACGACTATAAATAAACAGTTCCGGACTGCCTTGTCTGGATGAGCCATTTTCCGAGATCATATGAACTTCCTTTCAAGTAGCAGCTTTTCACAGATCGGTTGCTATGAGGCACTTTATTAAAAACCACCCATTTGCAGCTAAAATCCAGTTCCAACCAAATCCAATTTTCGTATCTACTGCTTTTTTAGACATAATGATCAGGACATCGTTTCTGTTTCTATGGGGAAGAATGGATTCAAAGGGCTATTTTTCTGTGTGTTTTCTCTGTCTTCCCAGGCAGGTGGACTGTGCATGTTTCTGGCTGCTATTTGTCGTGGCCCCGAGGCCTTCAATAGAGAACAAATATTTATGCTTTGCGAGCCCACACAGACATGCTCGGTAATGTTGATTAGTGCTTGGGGCTGAGCCAACCAAGGTCAGGGGCTGTGCCCCCCCCCAAAAGCGGGCCCATTAGCTTCTCTTAGAAGCAATGTTTCTGCGTCAGCCCCCACACTGACCTCTGACTAACGTGTATGGCTGACCATCCTGGAGCCTGAATGGAAGACGTTGGAGGGTGGGAAATATCCTCTGTCAGGGCGAAAACAAAGGCCGTGACCTTCTCATACTGGGGGCTCAGCAGGCTCTGTGCACCACAGAAGCTCTTCAGAAGCCCGGAGACAACACGCATGGTGGGGGGAGGGGGGTTCCGAGCCCACCAGCAGGAACTCCACCGCCCAGCTCAGGCGTCTTGGCTGTGTGATGGCGGGTAAGGGTTTTCTCACCATCCACTGCTTCACCTCCGACAAGAGTCAGGGCACAACCTGCTTCAGAGGGTCACAGGAGGTCAAAACAAGCCAATATGTGAAAAGCCCTGGCCGCGGAGCTCGGCAGACACTGAGATGCTCAGCCCATGGGAACCACGATGATGATGGCCCAAGGCGACCTATGTATGCTGAGTGTCTTCTCAATCCTTTTCTTTGGTCAGCCTTTGCTTTAAGCATTTGCAATGCAATAGATCACGACTGAGTTGTGTTGGAAGTTATTTCTTAGCCTTCTGATCACACCTTGCTTCTGCTCTCCCTCCCCATCTCCTGTATTTGAATACGAGTACATTCATTTAACAAATATTTGCAGAGACCTACTGTGTGTCAAGCCCTTGAGGGGAAATTCAAGTGAGCAGGAGCAGGCCATGCCGCGGGGCACATGTATCTCCTTGAAGAATCGGAACCAAACCTGGGTAATAAATATAGTGATCAGATAGGTACCAGGTCCACAGGAAGGTGGGCTGTCTCTTCACTTGGTGAAGGGAGGAAGACAGGGGTCCACAGAAGTGACCCCCGCAACAAGCTTTGAAAACATAAAGAGGACATGTCATGGGGATAAGCACAGGAGAGAATGTCCAACAGGAAGTTCAGTGAGTGAGTCTGGAGCTCAGAAGAGAGATGAGTGTTGGAGTGAAAGATATGAGGGCCTCCGTGGTCCCCCAAATCATGGGAGGGGGTGTGCTGGGAAAAGCCAGGCAGGAAGAAGTGTTAAGAAAATTCAGAGGGGTGCCAGGGAAGTGGGGGGGGGAGCTTCAGGGTAGGAAAGTAAGGCGGACTCCTTTCAGATGACAAGGGGACTCTCCCTGTAGGTTTTCTACCATTCACCGATTCATTACTCACTCACTTTGCACTCTGAAAGGTGACCTGTGTGGGCCCTGACGGTTTCCTTTAGGGAGCCCCTATGGTTCTCTATACCTACACTGTACCCAGCCTGCAGCAGTAGCTGGGCCCCTCAGGATGGCCTTCTCCCAGGGCGCCTTCATTCGGAGAACAGCCTCCGGCCCTCAGCGTTTGGGAGGAAATAGCTCACCACTTAAAAAAATGAAAACACCCAGTTTTCGGGCTGAAATAAAACTCTTCGCCTCCGCCAAGAACTTCAAAGTGGAGATTAAAGGCTGATCTTAAGACTTGAAGGCACCCAGCTGATGGCTTTGGGTAGGAGCCTGTTTCTGCAGAATTAATAGCAACAGCAGTTCTAGAAACAGGTTATAATAACAGCACTCACCAGAGACACACTATGTACTAAGGTCTCTGGATGATAAAGTGGATGGAAATAGCTTATTTCCATCCCCAAACTCACTAACAGAGAGCAGTTAGGCAGCGTACATCACGGGTAATGACGCTCGGTTGTCTGTGAATTAATTTCTGGACAGTACTGCCAGGAGCTAATGTATTTTGCAGTGAAGAGGAGTGTCAAGAAATCTTGATGGGGTGTGGATGGGTTAACCACTATATTTACGCCGTCTCGGGGGGGGGGGGGGAGGGTAAGGGTCCAGCTGGAAAGTCCTGCGGGGTTAATGGACATCCTGGAAAACAGAAGAACGCCGCCTTGGCAGGGCAAAGATGCGTTAGCCATCTATTTCAACCCCCAGGCTGAGCCTGCGGTCAGGATCGCTGAGTTGCTCCCCACTCATTTTGGAATCCAATAAAAAAGCATCCCCTTTTTGGTTAGCAGAGTTCAGCTTCTTTTGCGAAACTTCTCAGACAGTTTTATTCCCCGGTTACCTCCACATTTATTCTCCAATCTCTCCTCCTCCGAGAGGCTGGTGTCATGGCAGAATCGATCTGGCAGCTTAGTGTTCCCAAGATTTATCGACAGCGGCGGGAGACAGTATACAAATTTGGCTCCTCGTTTTGATGTATTGGCCACACCTGATGATAAGGTCTACATTACTATAAAAACAAATTCATTGTGGCTTCTGAATGCCTTTTTTTTCCCCTTTTGGCTGAACAGCATTCCCGGGAAATGATTAATAAGATGTTTCATTTAAGTACCGAGCAATCTAGACACTGAGCCGCAGCACAGACGCCCGGATGCAGAAAACCTTGAAATTAACAGGCAGCCATAGAAAGTATAAGATTAATTTCATTTTCTTTGCTTATCTTATGCTCTCTTTTATGTCTTTCCCTGTGTAAAGGGGAGATTAATTAATCCAGGAACGATCTTTTTGTTGGCAATTTTATATTACGGTTGACTACTTAATAGAAATCTGAGCTATGGTGAGGCAGAGAGAGAGGAAGTCACTTTGGAACGGAGGCGGCTAACTTCACAGCTCCTGTCAAAAGCAGGTGGCTGGTGGGGCGGCCGGTTAGCTCAGTTGGTTAGAGCGCGGTGCTCTTAACAACAAGGTTGCTGGTTTGATCCCCACATGGGCCACTGTGAGCTGTGCCCTCCACAACTAGATTGAAAACAACTACTGGACTTGGAGCTGATGGGTCCTGGAAAAACACACTTAAAATATATAAAAAATAAAATAAAATAAAAAAAAAGCAGGTGGCTGGAAGAGTATAGCCAACCCCCCAGGCATTCATTCATTCATTCACAAATTCATTCATTCCAAAGGTGCTCCCTGCCATGTGCCGTGAGACATGGGGCCTCCCTTGATTTGCCCTCTCCCTGCAAAAAAAACCTTTGGGCTGCACCCAGCCAAGTTTTTGGGGTGATTTGGAACCGATCTGAAATTCAATTCCATTCAGTAAATATTTATTGAGCAGCTGCCATATGTCCAACACCATTCCGGCTGTGTGGGGACTATCAAGAGGGGTGTGACATGATGGATGTCATGAGGACCTCGCCTCTAATTGGGGACATAGATATACACACACAACACAAGGCAATTACGATAGCAGCATTTAAACACCACTGCTCTGTTTACCCACATTTCATATCGCTCTCATACATTGTTGGAACCTCTCAACAACTCAGGGAGGCGAAGCAGGGCAGATGGGATGAGTCTCGTTTTGCAAATGAGGGATCAGAGGGTCAGCAAGGTGGGGGGGCTGGCCTCAAGGCACCCCACCGGAAATGACAGCGGCGGGCGGCCAGCCAGCATCCTCGACCATGCTGCAGTGTGTTTCAGCTAATCAATTACACTGATTAAATGCCCAAAGAGGGGGTGCATGGAAGGCATGCTGGAGGAGTGAGGAACCCCTCCACTGCCTTGGGGGAAGCTGGCCTCATTTGGGAGGTGAGTTCTCAGCTCAGTTCTGGGAGGGCTGGGTGATGTCCATCTTACTTTTGAATCTTGCCCCAATTTTCCCCCAAGGACCCTGACAGTAGCGCCCTGTCTCTCACGAGCGCCCCACTCCTGGAAGAGTGCCCCACTCCACCCAGCAGGAGGAGACCAGGCAGCAAGAAAGCACAGGCCTTCTTGAAGGTGGCCCAGGGAACAGGTGTCGGGTCTGAGAGTGCTAGACATTGAAAATTGCTGCTGGGCACTTGAAGACCCCCACTTTATCATCAGGGGCAAGCATCAATTTTAGGGTACCATGTCAACAAGGGCACAGATGACACAAGTAGCCAGGTGTCCCCCGGATCCCATCATGGGGCACAGCAAGGGGGACTCAGCAGGGACTTTCGGATGAGCGCCTGAATGAAGGGGTCTGGCCGCTCCGACTCTCAGATGCCCGACCCGTCTTTGCTCGGTCCCGCGTCTGCCTCTTGTTCTGAGTTAGAAGGACAGATGAAATCATTCCTCCTCAGGCACATTAACCACGTGGATCGATGGCAAAGAATAAAGTTTGGATTTTTCAAAAAAAAAAATCTTTGCAGCACACAGCGCCAGGAGACCAATTGCAGGCTAAAATATGACAGGATTCCTAATTAAATATAATTAAATAAGCATTAAGAGAGACTGATGCTCCCCTCCTCACATTACACCACCACGTGCCGCAGTACAAAACTGACGACATCATTCTCTGGATAAAACCACAAAGATCATACAGCCTGAGCCCTTTGGTGACTCAACTGAGGAAACTGAGAACAGAAGGGTTGTGAATTCAACCAGACTCTGTAGGGAGGTAGGGCTGATGACCAAAAGTTGACTGAAAAAAGCAGACAGACCTACATTCGAGTGCCCATTTTAGGGTCATGCTAATAGCATCTAAAAGGCCTTGCCATTAGCATGCTGTGTGACTTTGGGCAAGTTACTGAATCTCTCTGTGACTCTAGTCTTTCTCAAGACCCGTACCATGCCATAGAAACATAGTACGAGCCACATCTGCAAGTTTTCGTTTTCTAGCAGGCAAAGTTTTAAACAGTAAAAACAAAAGCACAAGGTAAAAAGATACGACTTAATAATGTATATTATTGGAGCCCAAGATGTCAAAAATAGTATCTTCTAGCATGTATTCAATATAGAAAATTAATTAAATAACTCACATTCCTTTTTGTTTTATGTTTTGCTTTGGTTTGTTTTGGGGGTTTTTTTGGCCCTAAGTATGAAGAAATCTGGTGCATGCGTCGCACTCACAGCTCCTCTCAGTGTGGACCGGACACGCCCGAAGCACTCACGAGCCATAGGTGGTGAGGGGCAACCACATTCGCCCAGGAGACAGGAAGTGTAAACCCTTGTTTTGAGTTTCAACACAAACAAGGCAGGAGAGGCCCTTAGCGGTATCCCTATATGTCATTAACACCCGGGAAACGTGAGCTGTGATGATGATCAGAAAACCAAAGTCCAAGCAGCCCATCCAGGAAGAAGAGCTACGCTCCGTGGCTTTGATTTATGAAATTTTTCTCTTTCAAATCCCTTCCACAAAATCAACCCTGGGCAGAGCCATTGGGGGGATTTCTTAGTCCCTGGGTCAAAGCCATGGACAACAAATGGAGGCTTCTGGAGCTTGCCCTTAAAGCAATCAGTGGATCCCAAGATTAAAATTCAACGGCAGCCAAATTCTGTGATAAACAGCTTCCCTCCACCTGGGGTCTGGAGGTGGGCAGGTGTAATCCCCTGCCCTGGGCAGGCACTGACGAAAACCTGGCCTCGCTCCATCACCCAAAGCTCTAAATCAGGCCTGAGGCGGCCTGCCGGACTTGCCACCGGCTTCATCCACCCTCGCTAAGGCTCTCTCCATTGTGCGGCCGGAGCTTCCTAAGGCTTCTTCTTACCCAGCAATCCAAGTACAAATAGCACTATTGATCACAAAGCATCAATAACATCAGCCCTGAAGCTACTCCTGCACATTTTGATATCTTTAAATATTACCATAAGCTTCGAGGAGACACGCTCCCTCTCAATGGGAGGGAAGACATGGTCCCCCCCTTGCTCAGTGCCACATATCTGAGAGAGGCGGGGAGCATAACTCGCACACTATTAATAATTGTGAGGTCCCTTTTATGTAAAAAAAGAAAAGAAAACACGGGTTAATCCCATTTGGGGCTCGGTGTTACCGCTCGTCAGGAAATGCCGCCCAATTACGCCTAATTTCTCATTGTTTTTCCGACTGGTTCGCATCCCTGCAATTACGCTTCATTTGCTGTAACAGAGAAAAGTAAAATGCCCAGCTGGTCGGCAATTTCCCCGTGATTAAAGCATCGGGCTGATCAGAAAGCTGACGTCCAATAAATTAATCAAGAAATAAGGAATGAACGCCCGTGTTTGATGTCTGTGAATCGCACATGTGGATCTCCAGATGTTTCAAGTTAATTTTTACCGCCATGAAAACGAAGAACGAGATGGCTGGCAGTGACTCCAATGGCTGGGAGAGGCCCCACAGCAAAGCGAATACTCAGGAGCCTGTGGCACCCTCCTCACCTTCTGGCAAGAGCCAGGATGCCCCCTGACGCCTTGGGCACAGCCCCTCCCAGGGTCTATGCAAGAGGGTGCCATGCAGGCATATGATTGGTTTCGAAATTCAACAGGAAAGCAGCAAAATCAAAATTAATAAATGCTTCATTAAAGCACCTGCTAAATGCAGCGCTGAGGCCGCCTCGCTGCTTGCTGGGTGGTATTGATGCTGCAGTCGTCATAAAAACTTCATTACCTCTGAGGAAACTGGTGCAAGCATTCCAAAGGAGGCGACTGGTTGTGGGGCAAATCGCAGGTAATTGCGACGTTGATGGATTAACCTCCGCCAGATAATGTAAGAAGCCAAATCAGTAAACTCCTTTATTTTTACTGCAAATAAATTATAGTTAAAGTAAAGTGTGGGTGTGTTTTAATTTGTTTGAGATGACGATGGGGAGCGAGGCCTCCACAGGAAAGACGGCCTGCAGCTGACAAAAGGCTTAGGGGAGTTTAAGTTTCGTCTTTCAAGTTCCCGGGGTGTGGGGGCCCTGCTCCCTCACACCTGAAAAGCTCAGGCACCACCAGCCACCTCCGAGGACCCAGATGCTGTTTCTCAACAGATGCATCCAGGCTCCATCCTTTGTGATATTCGGGTCCTGCTTCGAAGGACCCCCTGTTTCCCCCACTCAGCCCCTCCTCCTGGAGTGAGTACCCTTTTCAGCCAGTGTTCACCTGTGTGCCCACGGCTGAGGGTGCGAGCTGGTAATTACAGGCTCACTTAGGCAGCGACACTTCCCAGCAGCACTAGCTGCTTAACCACCTGGTTTGCAGGCACAATTCAGAGGGGCACCTGGGAGGCAGGTCGCAATGACAGGTAGCATGGCTGCCCAGGCAGGATGCACCCCGAGGGAGAACACCTCCACTGCCCTCCCTTTCCCCTGTCACGCAGTCTCGCTTGTTCAGCCAGAGGTCCTGAGGCTGTTCACCTCCCTGGTCACATGAAGGGACACCAAGGGGCAGCCTTGAAAGAGCTCAGGGGGCTGCACAGCACCATGAGTTGCTACCAGGGAGATTCTGCCTCCCGACTCCCCACCCTCCCTGCCAGCAGCCATCTGGCACTGTCTGGAGAGAGTTTGGGTGATTGTAACTGGGGCAGAAGGCACTGCTAACAGCACCTAGTGGGGCAGGACCAGGGGTGCTGCTAAGCATCCTACAACGTAACGTTGAGGACGATCCCACAGCACTAAATGACCGGGCCCCAAGTATCAGCAGCGATGTGTCTGAGCGGTCCTGCCCGAGAGAACCATCTAGACCAGAGCAGCCTGCCTTTTGAAGGGCATTTCCTGTGGACTATTTACAACTCAGAAGGGCAGAAAAACTCAAGTTGAGAATCCTGACAAATTCACTGCAGACAGTGTACCCAGGTTTCCAGCCGGAGGAGAAACTGTGTGGGGTCTTGTGGGCTGCAGAAAACCCACTTTTTTGGCAGCTCTTGCCACTGGACGTATTTTTGATGGAGTCAGAATCCAAATGAGATCGTGAATCACCAACTCTCAGAAGGAAAGAGCCCTCTGTTTCTAAGCCATAAATTAAGGACCAGGCCTCTCTGTGTCCTCGGCAGCCTCAAACCTCCCCCAAAGTGTTGACGCCATTTCTTCCCCGTGAGCATAGATTTCCCCTTTCAAGAGAGTTGATTCTGTCTGGGGCTGGTTTTAGATTCTTCTTTCAAATAAAATAACATCAGAAGAGATTAATCACAGCCTGAAATTGAAAGGGATAAAGCCACATCCCATTGTGACCTTATAATTTCCATTGTGACTGCCGCCCAGCCTCAGAGGAAGGCTGGCTCGGGGTGGGGAGGGGATTTTTTCAAAGTGGCCCTCTGCTGTGAACCCCGCTCACCACCGTGACTATGACAGCTTCTTAGATTTATGAATTAAGGGCGACCTCCTAAGTATCAGTTTGGAGCCTCACAATGGAAGCAGTGATAATAAATACTGCTCATCAGGGACCATTCTATCAGCTATAATTTGGGGGCTGTTGGTGGAACTGCCTTCTGCTGGCCAAGGTGTGAGATTAGCACTCTGAAAAACAGTGACTAATTCCTGCGTCACTGTGAGCAGGGTAGATATGAAATCTATTTTCCAGGAGATGAAACTCCCAGAGAAAGGTTAGGTGAGGCTGGCCCTGCTCCACAGAGAACTGGTCTGGGGTGGAAATTAGGCCCCCGATGTTGTGAGCACCAAGCCAGAGATCAAACCTTCATCCGTGATAAATTACAGTTTGAAAACTCCTTGCATCAGTGTTCGGCATGAGACCCAACACAGCCACTGATTGGAATGAAAATAAGGATGGAGCAGGGGGTGGGGGCAGGGCCAGTGCGGGAAGAGGCCCCCTTCCCCTAAGACGTCAGTGCAAAACATCAGTGACAATTCCCCAACCCTACACTCCAGCATCTCCTTGATTCCAAGACCCTTCCTTGTAAATAGGAGAATCTGAAAAGCTTCTTGGGAGCGAAGCCGGGTCAGCTCACGGAGCCTCCTGGCTCGGCTGTGAGACGCACGAGACTCAGGGACTAATGATGCTTCACTGTGAGGAGCTGAGCTCTGCAAAACGACCCCTTGCTCGCTTTCATAACTTTTCAGGAAACGCTGCACAAGTATCCTTGCTCTCCCCTCACTTAGAAGTTGAACTGAAATTAATTTTTTTTAAACGAGCCGGTTATAAAAGAAAACCATCATGCCTTGCCACCGGGTAATTCCTTCTTGATTAAAGATGGGAGCTGTTGATAACTTGGATGCATAGTAAGTCCAGAAGGAGGAAGACCTGTGTCTGATGCTTATTTAGGACTGACGGGTTTGCCGGGCATGGGAGCAACACTGTGGGGAGTAAGTTTTCTGGTAAGAAAGGAACACAGCAAATACAAGCGGGACAACTGGAAGCGGGCGGACACCATGGATGGGGGGGATGGGGGCGGCGAGGACGAGGTACGGGACCATTGGTGTGTTTTCTTGCCCAGAATAATTCACCCTTTTTCTGGTAATTGCCCCTCAATTTCACTTTGAAGACTCTCAGTCCAGCGGGTTCACATAAGGTGCTCTGCAGCAACTCCTCCCACCCTCCCCGCCTCCAGGGAAGGGCCCGTGACCCAGCCTGGTCATTCACTCGCAAATAATTTCCTGTTGCTTTATTAGGAATGAGGTGCTCTCTTGTTGAGGGGGTTGGAAAACTGGCAGGATACCAGCCTGATGCTGCTGAAAATCATTGTTGACACCAAAAGGGAGAGCGTTCTGAGAATCAAGCCACTCTGGAGGAACCCAAGACCTGAGAACAAACCAAGGACACCACATACAGCTGGGCAGGTTGTGCACTGCACAAGGTCTTCCAGCTGAGGGGACAAGAGGGGACTGAATGCTAGTCCACACTCTGCTCACCAAGCCACACACCTGGAGGTCACCTCTTCCCCATTTGCTCAAAGGTCTGAGCTTGTCGTTGAGGGGGGTAGCTGGAGGGCTATGTCTGCTCAGAGGGGACACTTTCTTCAAATTCATACAAAGACACCGTGTAGGCTGGTGTCGACCTGAATACGGCAGGGTTTGAGACCATTCTAACGCTAAGCTCCCCAGTTAACTAAGGCAATTGATTGTTGGTTGACTGTTTAAGTCAAGTGGAGCTGGTTGTTTATCACATGCACCAGAACAGACGAGACAGGAATCGATAAGAAGCATCCAGACCACCTTCAAAAATAAAAGGGAGCGGACAGGAGGTCTTCTCCGGAGGGCAGCCACCACTGATGAGACTGACCAGGCCAAAGGGGTCTCTCAGCAGAGCCCAGGGAGGCTGTCAAAAGGTACCGAGAGAAGCTCGGCTTTTCCAGATGTACCGTGTTTCACAGTTTGGGTTTTAAAACTACGAAAATTATTTACATGAATATAAAACAAAGAAAAATTTAAATGAAAAGCAAACAACTTAGATGAAGATAGTTACAGACGAAGAGGGAATATATGAGTCTGTTCATCAAGTTGGTGGTGTAAGCTGGGGGTGAGCAAACCATGGCTGCCTGCAAGCAGACCACATCCAGCCGGCTGCCTGTTTTCATAGATCAAGTTTTATGGGAACGCAGCCAAGCTCACTCATTTACATTTTATCTGTGTAGCTGCCTTTGTGCTGCGATGACAGAGCAGAGTAGTTGCAAGGGAGACAGGAGACTGGATGGCCTGCAAAGCTGAAAATATCTGCTCTTTGGATGTACATCCGAGCGGGACAGAAAGAAACACAAAGAAATGTTAAACTGTCTTTAGGAATAATGTTGTCGGTAATGATATTGGGACTGTTATTTTGAAACACACACACATATAAAATACATATATAAAGCCAATGATTTGATTTAGGGCCAGCCTAAGAGAAAAATACAAATGTAAGATCAAAGCAGTCAAGTAAAAACCCTGTCATCTTCAGTTTGAAATGAAACTGTTAGTATAAACACATAGTATCTTTTTCTCGTAGCCATTTCCTAGCACTGTCCACGGAAATAGCCCAGAAACGATGGTGAGTCCAGCAGCACTGAGCACCCACATTGCCCAGACTGTGGTCTCTAATCCCCACTACAAAATACTAGGGCTCCTGGGAGAAATGTCTGATTCCAGGTCTGGACCAAGAAATGTCCACCATGAGCCTGGAACAGGCTGTCACACCAGAAAGCAAATCTCCTTGGGCCACCAAAGACCCTGGGGGTAGGAGGGGCAGGGAAGAGAAGGTGTCAAAAGCACACAAAAAACAACTTGAAGAGTTGTGGCAAAGCATGGGACAATTTAAACATCACAAAGAATAATCACGACAATTAATCAAAACATCAAATATATCAAAATCCACGAATTCATATAATTCGTGGAAAAAAACTTCATTGGTTACCTTTGGAGGTTGCTAGGGACCTACTTTATTAGTCTGAAAATGGTAAATAAGGAGAAGGACTGAAGCATTTATCCTGCCTTTCCTGTACCAATTATAGTTCAGGGTAACCACATAATTAATGAGGAAATGTTCTCCTTATAGAAGAATTCCAGCTACTAAACACACAAAGAACAACACAATTTGGAAATCACCACTGCAACCCTGAGTGATGTAACAGATCTAGACAAGGAACATCATTGGCTGGTAAAACCATTATGTGAGAGACTAACGGGGCACCTGGTAGAAGATGGTGTCCGGGTGACAACACCGGAAGTCCCTGACCAAATTTAACATCACTTGAAAGACAGACAGGCAGACATCAAGGCCTCCTGCTATGATGCAATGGGAAGTCCATGATCCCCTCTCGGGAGCATCCTTGTTAAGAAATCTAGCTGAATCTCCTCAGACTTCTAGAACTGAGAGCGAACTACGTTTGCCGGAAGCACAGGGGACTGAGGGACATGCTAAAAGCACAGCAAAAAGAGACTGCACCGAATTAGCCCTCAGGGAAATGCAAATGAAAAACCCAGTGAGACATTCTACCCACCCAGAGAATGGCAAACTAAAACACAAACAAAATGAACACAAAACCGTCAGACAACAGCAAGTGTTTGGAGGGTAGAGAAGGGTGGGAACTCCGGCCCACGGCTGTTGGATGGAGAGAGAATAGGACCGCTGCCTTGGAAAGCTGTTTAGTGGTATGTGTGAGAACTACACCTACCCTGTAACACAGAAAATCCACTTCCGCCCAACAGAAACGAATATGTACAAGAATATGGATGTGTGTTCTTTGTAGCAGCTCCCAAATGGAAACAACGCAAACATCCATCAAGCAAAACAGAAAAACTGTGGCATGTTCGTAAACAATACTAGAGACAAAGCAATGAAAGAGCTACATCCACATACAACAGCCTGCTTGACTCTCATTTCTTGAAATTTATGCCAAAGGCACCAGATGCAAAAAAGCACAAACTGAATTACTCCATTTCAGGGAAATCCAAACACGGGGAAAATGAAACAATCGTGTTGGATGTCAAGATGGTGGCTTCCTCTGGGGAGTGAGGACGGTTCCGTCTGAGAGAGGAACACTGATTATTCTTTGAAGCCCCTTTCTGGGTGATATTACATTTCAATTTAGAGGGACATAGCCCTTCGGCTGCTGTGGGAGGTTGGGACCTGCAGTGGGGCTGCCGGGGGAGGGACCAAGCACACTTACAGCCCCAGCGTCTGCAGGCCAAACAACTTTGCCCTCCTCATTCTGTCAGGAGGGGGCCCGTTTTGTAGCTGGGCTCTCTAGCCTTTAAGAACAGCTTTGTCTGCTCCTGGTTTAACCAATCAGCGAAGAATCATTTCCAGTGATTTTAAAATACACTGGTACGGCTGGACATCTCCGGTGGAATAGAAAGAACTTCAAAGAAATCTTAAACTGTTTTTAGGAATACAAACATCGTTGTCAATATTTTGAAATAGCTCAAGCCAATAAGCAATTATTTTAATAATTTTCAGCCTAAGAGAGAAAAGAACTACAAATACAAAATCAAAGCTTTCAAGCACCTGTAATGGGGGGGTCTAACCCTCACGTGGCGGCTGGGAAGCTGCCGGCAGCACCTGGAGCCTGCGTGGGGCCTGTGCTTGTACCAGCCCTTCTCCTGACATGCGCTTCCATGACCCCGCCCCTGAGTCCCACCTTCCATGGCCTAGGACCCCCACTCATCCCTCAAACTTCAGCACCAAACTCACAGTTTCAAGGAAGCCTCCCCAAGCCCCCAGATTCGGTAGGTCCTCCATTGTAAGCTCTCGTGTCACCCTACCAAGTCACCGTTTGTCATCAGCTAAGTGTATATGTGTGTGTGATTATGTCTCACCATAAGTGCCAGTCACACAGCATCCTATCCCAACCTAACAACGCCTGGCACATGGCAGAAGCTCAATACCTATATACTGAGTGGTGTTTTTTAAGACATCATAATAGCTAACAGTTTATGAGCACTTACTATGTCAAGCGATCGTACGGTCTCATTTAATCGTCTCGGCAACAACAGCGAACACGTATGGAATGTGTACTCTGTGCCAGGCCCATCCTAAACACTTTATATATAATACCGCCTCTACGCTTCATGTCTGTTCTAGACCAGCTGTGGTGGTGCCTGTTTAGTGTCAGCTGCCTGGGCTATTATACCTAGTGATATCATCAAACACTAGCCCAGGTGTTGCTGTGAAGGCACTTTGTAGAAGGGATAGCTTCGACAGGTGATTTTAAATAAAGGGGATGATCCCTAATAATTTCTTTGGGGGGTGGGGAGCCTCAGCCAATCCAGTTGAAATGCAAAATTGAATTTTCCTCAAAGAAGAAATTCTGCCTGTGGATAGCGATCTCAGCTCCTGTCTGAAGGTCTCTAGCCTACTGGCCTGCTCTGCAGATTTCAACTTACCTAGCCAGACACCCCGCTCTTATAAGCCCATTCCTTAAAATGCACCTCTTCACATATATACACACATATACTACTGATTCTGTTTCTCTGGCATAACCCTGCCTGATAAACCACCTAAATATATAAACGGGGAAACTGAGGCAGGGACAGGCTTCTATAGCTTGCCCAGGGTCACACAGCTCGTATACACTGGAGCATGGATTCAAACTCAGGCAGAGGGGCTCCAGAGCCGGCATTCTAATCATAATCGCCACAGAGCTCAGTCTCTAGCAGCAAAACCTTCCTTCCCACCCATTCTTCTTGAGTAAAGAGAAGCACGGCCCTGGCCAGCTGGGGGCAAGGAGGGGTTGTTGTGGAGAGTGGAAGTTCTACCAGAGCAAAAGTTGAGTTAGCAATTTCCTGCCGCAGTTGGACGTGGGCTGAGTTGGGTCGAGGGTGGCAATCCGTAAGAGTAATAAAGCGTAACTTGAGTTTTTATTCCCCCTGCCGTGATGGATGAGGCCTTTGAAGCGACATGCAGAGGCCTCACCCTGAGTATCCGGGAGAGATTTGTGGACACATTTATATGAAGGATCTCCTTCCAGCTCCCACGAGTGTTTAAGTTGACTTGCATCAAACCAAGATCAAAGAACGGGCTGGAGATACTGTTCCTCCGATTTGTATAAATCAGCCAGACAAACCATGGTCTTGACAACTACGGATGTTTCTGCAGTTGGAGGTAACTTGTTAAGAAAACATGTCAGGCTCCGCAAAAACCCGAGTGCCTCCTTGGGAAAAAAACTTCCAGAAGAATTGATCACTGGCTACCTGACTTGACCCTAACTATTTCTGAAGCCATAATTGAGAAGGCCCCATGGTCCACTTTTCACATATTCTTCAACCTTTCAGAATGGGTTTGAGTGATCATTTTTAACACAAATACCTTATATGTTTGTAGAGTTTTCAGATGGTCACATTTTCTTGTTTCAACTTCATAACAACCATAGGAGGTGACTGAGGGCAGCAAAGATCTCAGCCATCCTGCTGATATGAAATGGAGGCTCAAAAAAGTCAAGGGTCTCGCCCAAGGTCAACCAGACACACGGCTGACAAAATGAGACTAAGCGGGGGGTTTATCCCCAGCCTCAGCCTCTCTCCGTCTGCAGATTCCCTTCCCATTTTATTTTTGCCAGTGTTTACTGAGTGCTTTCTCTATGCCCCGTACAGGGCTGCATACTTCCACTCTCCCTTGCTCTTTTTAAATATTTCCTGATCTACACATTTTCTTTTGCCCTAAGACAGGCTTCCATGGTGGGAGTTTTGGCAGAAGCTACTTCAGAGAATTGCATCAGAGCTTCATACATACACATACACATACACACCCACACACACACACACCAGCTAGAGTCCAGGAGACTTGAGAATCACACAGAAAAATACCAACTCATTTCTCATCTGTGTACCTCTGGAACTATGTGCGACCATACTATGAAGATGGCCTTCAGATTGATGAAAATTAATAACCACCATTTATTGAGCACATAAAATGAGCCAAGCCCCATGCCAACTGCTTTCTATATACTAGCTCTTTCAATCCTCTGCAGTAGATCACCTTTGATCCCCATTATACAACAGGGAAAATGAAAACTAAGACTCAACGCGGTCCCGTCCCTTTCCCAAGGTCACGTGGAGGGCATGAGATGAAATGCTGCTTCTAAAGCTCTTGTCCCTAACCCAGTGTTTCCCTAGATCACACCTTCACCTCTCATTTCCCCATTTTTGCCATTTCACCTACCACCTGTCTATTCTTTGTGTCACATTATTGACTTATTATTTAAAGGAAACATTTTTACTGAAAAAAATTATTTTTAAAAGAAATCAGACAGCTTCAGAGGTAGAAAGCTGGAAAGAGCATCACTCCCATCCTTAGTACTAAAACCAAAAACGAAGCCAGACATTTGAAATTTTGCAACTTTTCTTTAATCCAGCAGAGCACTGAGGTTGCTGGGCAACCAACTAATCTGAAATCTAAGGAAAGATAGGCGCCTCCAAGGAGAGACAGGACTGGAGCACTTGCTTACCTGGGGAAGGAGCCACTGGACAGTGGTAGAATAAAAAATAAGCTGAAATGCTTAACAAATTGCTAAAGGTTGAATGTGGGCTAGTGAGATAATATAGGACTTCTGGGAGCCACAGACACAAGAGGAATTCATTTTATACACAGGTCTGTTTCCAAGGCTGAACTGGTGCTCACAGCAAGATAAGAAAAGGTGGGGTGAGATTCTGAGAAAGCCCCCTCCCAGGGTAGGACTGGAGGAGGGAACAGCAGCCACCAGGGTCTTTCTGTTCTATCTCCCTAAAACTTCTAGAGGAAAGGCAATAAAGCCTGGTACCCTTAGGACACTGGTGGAAAACAATGAAGCAACAACAACTACAAAACCCACCTCTATTCCTGGGGTAGGATGACATGGGCAGTAAGACATCATGAGCCCAGACCTGTATCTGGAGGTTGGACAGAACCTGGTCACACAGAACCTGGCTGAGATTGAGGCATATTCAGAACAACAGAGAACATTCCCCACCCCCACCCCTACCAGGCAAGCCACCATGGAGCAATAGGTAACAGCATCTACTGTTGGGTGAGGGGCAAGAGTGTGGAGAGAGACCCTCTCTCTGGCAAAGTGCAAAGGAAGACGTGAAGCTGAGGTGGAGTAGACATTGAGAAAACCCTCTAGCAAACCAGCTCCCCACCAAAACACAACCTAACACAAGAGGGCTTTGAAACTAGTGGTGTACTAAGGATAACTATAGCAACAACAAAAACTAAACCCCGATGACCGCCTAAGTAGATTGACTCAACTCCCCATACTAAAGGCCAGGCAGAAATCAAGGCATGCTCCATTTCCGGACATAAAAACAATTTACCTCAGTCTTTATTGTCCTACACAAGATGTCTGGCTTTCAATAAAAAACGTGAAGCATTCAAAGAAGTGAGAAAAAAGCAACACACAGTCAAGAGACAAAAGAATCAACAGAATCAGACTCAGGTATGATACAGATGTTGGAATTATCAGACAGGAATTTAAAGTAACTGTGGTAAGTATGTTGAAGACTCTAGTGGAAATAAGGAGTTGGAACTATAAGAAAAAATCAAATTAAAATGCTGGAAATAAAAACCACAGAAACAAAGATAAAGAATGATTTTGACAGACACTCTAGTCAACTTAACACAGGTAATTACAAATTTGAAGATAGGTCAATAGAAATTACTCAAACTGAAACTCACAGAGGAGAAGGAGTTTAAAAAAAAAGAAAAAAAGCAGAGCATCCAAGAGTTGTAGGACAATAACAAATGTTCTAACATAAATGTAACTGGAATCCCAGAAGGAGAAGAATGAATGAGGCAGAAAAATATTTAAAGAAATAATGACCTAATTGAAATTTATAATAATCTCCACCCAAGTACACAAGGAACATTCACCAAGACAAGCCATATACGGGGCCCTGAAACCAATGGCAATACTTAAAAATAAATAATTAAAATAACTGAAATTATACAAAAAATATTTCCCAAAACTAACACCAGAGATCAAACCACAGATCCGAGAAACTCACAGAACGCCAACCAGGGTAAATGAAACAGAAACAAACATATCATATAACAAACTGCTGAAAACTAATGGCAAGGAGAAAAGCAAAGATAGGCAGAAGGGTAAAAAAAAACGCCTCACATACAGAGGAACAAAAATAAGAATTACATCAGACTTCTCATCAGACCCTACCTAGGCAAGCCAAAAGCAATGGAAATGACAGCTTTAGAGTGATAAAAAGAAAACCAACTATCAATCCAAATTTATCCCACCTGTGGGCCACATACAGCCTGCTGCCTATTTTTGTAAATAAAGTTGTATTACATGTATAAAACTCATTTATTTATTGTTTATGGCTGCTCTCACACTAGAATGGTAGAGTCAAGACGTTGTGACAAAAACCATATGGCCTGCAAAACCTAAAGTGTTTTTTATCTGATTCTTTACCAAAAAATGTTTCCCAATTCCTGCTTAAAGGATAACTGACTTTCAAAAAAGTAGTAGCAAGCAATTGCATGCTTATAGCATATATGCAAAAATAAAATATAGACACCAATGACACAAAGCATTGGAGGGAAGAATCATTAGCATACTCTTGTAACTTTCCTAGACTAGACATAAAGCAATATCATATTATTTGAAGTTAGAATTTTAAATTAAAAATTCATATTGTAAAACCTAGGGTAACCACTAAAATTTTTAAAAGATATGTGTAAATAGTAAGCCAATAATGAAGATAAAATAGAATCATAAATAGAAGGGTGGAAATAATAAAGATAAGAATAGAAAATACTGGAATTGAGAACAGAAAAATAATAGAGAAAATAAGTGAAACGCAAAGCTGCTTCTCTGAAAAAAAAAATAAAGCCAATACCCTGTAACTAAGTTAACCGATAGAAAAAGAGAGTAACACAAAGTATCAATATCAGGAATGAAAGATTGGACATTACATTGCAAAGATAAAAATAAGGGAATATTACAATCAACTCTATGCCCCCAAATTCGACACCTTAGATGAAATAGAAATTCCTTGAAAGACACAAACTGCCAAAAGTCACTCAATAAAAAAATAACCTGAATAATCCTTTATCTAGTAAAGAAATTAAATGTATAGTTAAAACCTTCAAATAAAACAAAACAAAAACCTCCAGGCCCAGATGGCTTTAATGGTGAATTCTAACAAATACTGAAGAAATAATACCAATTTTGTACATATTCTTCTGGAATACAAAAGAGGAAGGAACACTTCCCAACCCATTTTGTGAGCCCAGCATTACCCTGATACCAAAATTAGACAAAGACATTGCAACAAAAGAAAATTACAGATCAATAACCTTCATGAATATAGATAAAACCCTTAACACAGTACAAGCAAATCAAACCTAACAATATATATAAAAAGGATAAAATTCATCACAGACAAGTGGGGTTTATCCCAGGAATGCAAGGCTAGTTCAACATCCAAACATCCACCAATGTAATTCACCATCTCAGCAGACTACAGAAAAATCAAATGATCTTCACAAGATGCAGGAAAAGCATTTGATAAACACACATCTATGACAAAAACTCTCAGAACACAGGGACTAATGGGCACCTAACCTGATAAAGGGCATCTACAAACACCTCCGACATACTGGTGAAGGACTGAATATTTTACCCCTGAGATCAAGAACAAGGCAAGGATATCGGCCCTCATCACTCTTATCCAGTTTGTACTGGTGCAGTAAGGCAAGGGGAGGGGGTGGGGAAGGCATCCACATTGGAAAGGAAGAAACAAAACTGGCTATTCATAGATTACATGATTATCTACATAAAAACATTCCAAAGAATCTCTTAAAAAAAGCTACTAGAACTACAAGTACACTTAATAAGATCACAGGACACAAAGGCTGCATATAAAAATTAATTGTATTTCTATGTACTAGCAATGAGCAACTGGAAATGGAAACATTCTAAGGTCCCATTTACAATAGCCCCAAACCCATATGTACTTAGGTATGAATCTTACAAAAGACATACAAACTCTACATGCTGAAAACCAAAAACAGTGATGAAGGAAATCAAAGACCTAAATAAATGGAGAGAGACACCACGCTGAAGGACAGGAAGACAACATTACGATGTCAACTCTTCTAAAACCTGTCTATACAGTCAACCCAGTTCCAATCAAAACCTGAGCAGGATTTTGGGTAGAAATCAACAACTCGATTCTAATATGTATATAAAAATGCAAAAGACAACCAAAACAAAAAGAATACAGTTAGAATAAAATAATACATTTTAAAGAATAGAATCACACTCCCTGATTTCCAGACTTACTATGAAGCTAAAGTAGGCAAGCCAGTGTGCTATTGGACCACGGGTACAAGTATGGATCCATGGAACTGCATAGAAAGTCCAGAAATAAACCGACACTGTAGGGTCAATTATTTCCAACAAAGTTACCAAGAGAATTAAATGGAGAAAGGGTAAGACGGCCTCCTCACTGAGCTGCCCTGACCCCCACCTGGAGCGTGGACACTTCGCAGCCCCTTTCTCTAGGCCTGGACATCCTGCTACCCACAAGGCGAGAACACAGCACTGCCTGGCAGAGTCCTGGCCTTCGCTCTTCGTCAGGAAATCTGCACTTTCTCTGGGGGTTTTTGGAGTCAGAAACCTTCAGAGACTCCAAGGACCAGCTTCTCCCAGCACAACAGCCACCTGGCTGTGATGCTCAGGACCCCCCAGCTCTCATCTGGCTCCGAGAAAAGCCCAAACCTTCACTCCATTCCCACCATGGGCCCTTCCCACCCCTCCCGACAAGTGTCTGCTGAATGAGTCCACACCGCTGGTCTTCCTGGGTCTGCTTTTCTGCTTCTTGCAGTTTTCCATAATAGGAATGTATTTTATGTTGGAATTAGAAAAAAGAGAGGGAAGAAGCCTGCACCCCAGGAGACAGAAGGCTGGTAGGGTATCAGTCAGTCTCTTAAGATAAAAGACCATGCTTTGCACTTGTCACCTCCCTCTGATACACAGGGGATAGTTTTTGGATGAACAATCTGAGTCCAGAGGGAGACAGGGTCTTGCAGAGGTCACACCGGTGGTCCGTGGTTTGGCTGGGACTCCAGACTCCTACTGGGTTTCCCTGAAAATAAGACCTAGCCAGATCATCAGCTCTAATGCATCTTTTGGAGCAAAAATTAACATAAGACCCAAGACCCGGTCTTATATAACGTAATGTAAGACCAGGTCTTATATTAATTGTTCCTCCAAAAGACGCATTAGAGCTGATGGTCCAGCGAGGTCTTATTTTCGGGGAAACACGGTAATATCCTGCCTCCCCCTCCTTGTCATCATTGCCATTGCCATTGTCAATGAAAGCCAGCATTATCCAGCGGTACTTTGGGCCAAGCTCCAGGCCTGTGGCTCTACACCCATCTTCCCATTTACTCAGAAAAGCCATCGGAGACCGATGAGTGTGGTCCAACAAGCCAGTGTCTCACCCTTGGGATGGGGTGCTGCCTCCAGCAGCAGAGGCCTATGGCCCTGCCATCCCCAACTTGCCCGCACTAAGGAGAGCTCCCTGCAGGGGTCGCTGTTCCCTATGTTCCCCTCCCCGGCCCCGGACATTTTTTGTAGCCTACAGAGAGCTGAGCCCCACCACACACTCTACTTCTCAATAAACCACGAAGCCCTGCACAAAGCAGGAACCTGTGGATTTAGGTGGGATGCTGGAGCGGGTCACCCAGTGCCACCTTGGGGACCAGCTTCCAAGAAAGGGCCCGCTGGTCCCAGGGGCCTGCAGCGGGCCAATCTCAGCACCTAGTTGCCCACCAGCTTCCCCTCCACGACCAGGCCATGTCGCCCCAGAAACCCTTGCTGGCCCCCTCTCGCTGTAGCCAGCAGGCCACAAATGTCCAAAAACTGTGGTGTGAGAAAAGGCACAGGAAGAACAGGTGGCTCACCCATCTCTGTCACCAGAGGCTCCTTCTCATTCACTGGCTCGTGGTCCTCCACCTCCAGCTGCGTCTGTAAGGAGGGCTGGTCACTGGGAACAGTCTCGCTCACATCCCAGGCCTCTGGTGGGCTATCTGGTTGTAGTTTAACTTGCTTGTTGAAAGTAATGGCATATTTCTTAATTTCCTGGAGCTTTGGAGAAACAGGCCAGGGGGGGAAAAGAAAAGGAAAAAAAGGGCCTCCAATTCATTTTCTCTCCAATTCACACATGAAAGAGGAACCTGCATGGCTGCCTGCGCTTGATAAATGTGAGCGGCTGAAATCAAAGCTCTGCCCCCCTCCCCCCCATTCCAAGAGATGGCTGCACAGTTCCCAGGAGACTTGGAAGCCTGCTCCTCTCAACAGGTTTCAGCACATGTACCCTGCCAGCCACACACGCACAAGCAAACCTCAGCCTCATCAAGCCCAAGTGTTTGCAATATCTGTTAACCCTTCTTCTGAGGGGCACTTTGCACCATCACCGCGGCCCCAAGTCACATTTACCTCGGCCTGGAAGAATGGGGACATTCTGCAGTACAGTCTATAAATTCCTTTTTTAAGCTAGCATGAGCCAAGTATAACAGCTAGCTGTCCAGACCTGTTTAAAAAGGATAAACCCCAGCTAAGCACATAAATAACACCCCACTGCTTTTATCATATAAACATGGCCAGAGAGCCAAAACACAGGTTCCCCTTGTTATCTCATTAAGCCCTTTAAATATGTAGGAAAGAGAAAGGCTGCCCATCTTGGGTCTGATTTAAAGGGAACAGACTATCAGGGAACAGATTAGAGTTAATTAACGCCATGAACTCTGAAACCGCCAGCCCGGGAGGCTCCCAACAGAATCCACACCTGTCATGGATGAGATTTCAGAAACCCTAAGTGGACCCTGACGTGTGCCCCTCCCCACCCCCGCATCCCCAATGCCGAAAGCCTGGGTGCCTAATCTGTAACTCCCGAATATGGATCAAGAGATAAACCCCCACCCGTGAGACAGAAAGTCGGTGGACTCCAAGCAGAAACTGTGTCAAGGTCTCCTGCGGACGCTCCGGAAATTGCCAGGGGTTCCAGGCCGCGAGGCGAGACTGCTAAGTTGCTTCTGGCAAGTTGGAAGGAGCTTATCAATTATTCATGCAAGTGGATAAACAGGGATTTTATCTTGTAGCATGAATCAAGAGATAAAAATTCCATTTCAAGAGGGAGGGTGCAGACTAAACCCTGAATGTTAATTGTCAACTGAAAAAAGAAGAAGGGAAAGAAAAAACAAGTCAAGTCTTCAGCTTGGGTTGTGCCGTAAGCACTTAGGAGCTCGCCCTGCCCCCAGATTTCTGTTTGTTCATCTTGAATGTAGCTCGTCTGTTCCCTGGACAATGGACCAAACCTCTTCTATGGACGTAATGAACCAGCCCATATAACCCCACGTGGCAGCTGATGGAGGGGGCACCTTTGAATGGATTTTTAAACCCCCAAACAACACCACCGTTAAACTATTTCTATTTAAAATCAATTTGCTGCTTCCAGACTGCAATTGGAAGCAGAGGAAAGTTTACAATCAGCTGCCTAACACGGCAAAAGGCTCAAACCAAATAACACGGAAGGCAAATCCAACTTGCAGGATATTTGGGCCAAAGAAAGACTATGACTTTGCTTTCTGTTTTCCGGTCTCCCCTGCCCCCATGGCCTTGTTCCTGACAATTTCCAAAAGGCTGGTAAATTAGCCCAAAAGACAAACTTGGGGGATTACTGATTTATTTACGTTATTAAATTTGTAAATGATTTACATTATTCAATTATTTACATTCACATTATTAAATTTGGCCCCAGATTGGAAACAATACATACAAGTGGAGAAAAAGTACATCCCAATGTCAGCGGGGCTTGTCCTAGGGAGGTAGCACTTGGCGTGACTTTCATTTTTATTCTTCCTCCTTTGTGTTTTCCAAACAGTATACCAGGAGCACTGTTTATTTTATAATGGGAGGGAAATCATAAACTGTGTGCTTTTTAAATGCTATGTTACGAGCATATACTGATTTTTATAATGGGGGGATAACCATAACCCTTTTTGTTTAAAAAAAACAAACAACAGTCTGAAGCCATGCATGTCCCCCAACTTTTCTTTTTTTCTTTTCCTCCTCCAATGAAAGCTCCACAAGGCAGGAATCATCACGATAGCCTTGCCCTTTCCTGCCACCCAGCTGGCGGTTGGGGAAGGGGCCAATGGCTATGGAAAGATGACATGCTGCTCTGAGCAGCTCTTTTGCAAACACTCCCAGGTAAGAAGATAGGACCTGGACCAGCCAGCCCTTCGGCCCAGGCAGAGAGACATGGAGGGGAACAAAGAGGAGTCAGGAATTCCAACTCTAGTGACCCCCAACCACCGTGTTGGCAATCTCTCCTCCCCTCCCCGAGCTTCGGTTTCCCCGTATTCAGGAAGGGGCGTCAGGGGTCACCTTGCCCCGTTGCTCATCTTACTCTGGACTGCAAATGTTCTTCCCCGTCTCCTTCCCCTGAGGAGGCCCCCAAAGACCCGTTTGAAAGTGAGTGAACTAGATGAACTCCTGAAATCCTCCCGGTTCCAACACCCTGCAATACTGAGCTCAATACGGGGTCTTGGGCACACAGGAGTCACGCGTCTCTGTGTTCTGAGGACTCATCCGCGAAAATGGCAATGGCCGCCATCTCACCAAGGACACACCACCCCAGGCCCCACACTGCGAGCTTTATTTGCATCACCTCCCAGGATCCTCCCTCAAGCCTCTCAGGAGTCTTGCTTTTTAGATGAGCAAAAAGGCTCAGAGAAGTGGCCCGAAGTGACATACCTCAGGAGTGACGGCACGAAGACATGACCATGTCCGATGCCCAAAGCCTTTCTTCTCCCCTGGGTCGGGCAGCCTCTCCACAACGCCTGCATCAACACAGTGAATTGTCTTGCTTGTCAAGTGACATGGACTGAACCATCCATGCTTTCTGCAGTCTGCCTGTGAACCCTGGTGTGTCTAAATAGCTCCAAACTGTCCATCAATTTGTGAACAGAGATCACTGACTGTCTGGGTGGTGTATAGACGGAGCTACTGGTACCAAGATAGCATTGCTCCTCCGCTCCTTCCACAGCCAACCATGAGCAGCCCTGGCATCGCTTAGAGAGGCTGGGCTGGGCTGAGGACCCGGAGATTTAAAAAGAAAACCAACCCCAAACCTCCCCAGGCAAAGGAGGCTGGGGACATAACAAGTGTTTGTTCTTCACTCAGCGGAGAGTTTAAGCACCCAACTCCCATGCTGGGCTCCATGGCTTCTCACAGGGAATCCATGACCCCCACCTTTGTGGAGAGTCCTTGAGTGCAGGGACAATGAGATATCTCCACAGTTGGGGACTGGCAATCCAAGGGTGAGTTAATACATTAATCAATTATTACTAATAAATTAATGTGAGACAAAGCCATTTAGCTTGGGCACTACCCGGAACAATTGTGACAACTGCAATGCTAGTCATTCCACCTATTCATCTACTTATTCACTCATCTATCCATCCATCCACCATCCATCCATCATCCATCCATCTATCACCCATCCATCCATCATCCATCCATCATCCATCGATCTATCACCCATCCATCCATCCACCATCCACTCATCCACCCATCTACTCACTCATTCACCCATCATCCACGCAAAACATGTTCTTCAAACACCTATGTGCCAGGTGCTGGGTTAAGCCCTCCAATGCCCTGCGTCCCACCCCATAACAGCCTGTTGGAACAAGAAGACTGAGACGGTTGTGAGGCCTGGTGGGGGCAGCTCTTGGCAGCCCAGGGCATTTTCCCAACCTGCCTCCCCCAGGGGCAGGTAGATGAGAAGCCATTCAGGATGCAGGCAGTTTAGAGTCAGGCTGAGGATCCAGACTGTCAAGCCGCAGGTTCTCATCCAGACTCCATCATACATCAGCTGTGTGACCTTTCACTTCTCTCCAGAGAGTCTCAGGGCCGGAGAAGACCGGATTCTGCACCCGATGCCCACTTCTGTCTTCTTAACCCTACATAGTACCACAGGCATCATCCCCATTTTACAGAGAGAGAAACTGAGACCCAGAGTGAGTTGCAGGGCCAGGACTAGGGTGAGCAAATGGGGCATCCAGAGATCAAAAGGGAAGGGGTGCTCACTTTCAGGTACCCACCGTGCACCTGCCTGAGCCTGA
The DNA here is from genome assembly GCF_004115265.2 of Rhinolophus ferrumequinum. Taxonomy (NCBI): domain Eukaryota; kingdom Metazoa; phylum Chordata; class Mammalia; order Chiroptera; family Rhinolophidae; genus Rhinolophus; species Rhinolophus ferrumequinum. Next base: position 3,740,710 of record NC_046306.1, read on the forward strand.
GCGTGAGCAGCCCTGGGTGCCCTGAATTAGCCCCGGCTCTGGTGAGTTGCTAAGTGGCAGCGTTAAGACTCGAGGTCAAGTCTTCTGAGGTGGAGCCAGCGCTCTCGTGCTGTGTAGTTTGTTCATTCACTCGTTCATTCAGCAAATATGCAGTGAGCCCAGGACACACAAAGAAGGTGCTAAGTACAGGGATGCACTGGTACAAAGGGGACAATTACCAGAGGGGACGGATGAGTGGCAGGGAGGCAGGAACACGGGTCCCCTGCCTCAGTTTCCCCATCTGTAACACGACGCGCTGCAGGCAGGAATGGTCCCAGTGGCCCAGCCCACTCTGGCCTGTCCCCGACTTCATCCACAGTGACCTCACCCACCATTCGCAACCAGGGAAGCCAGCCTGGATGTTTATTTGGTTATTAGGTAACCAGGCCTGGGGACCATTTCTTTGATCAGACACCCCTGATAACTAGCAGAGGAAACAGAGCATTTTATAGCAAGAGTTGGTGGGGCGATCTTACCCTCCCATGGTGTTTTTAACAGGGACGAGGACGAGGAGGTGGGTGTCTGGTGGGGAGGGGAGGGAGGGGCTCTTCTCTGCATCACCCTCCCCCGGACTTTGACTGCGGGGGAGAGGTGGGGTGGGACATGAACGCAGAGCGCGGAAGGCTGGCCGCCCCCTCCCATCACGGATGTCGTCTGGCTCCTGGCCACCTCCCTCACCCTGGCTGTGCACGGCCCTAGGAAAGCAGACTCTGTGCCCGCTCCCCTGCTGCTCTGACCACCTGGGAAGGGCCCTGTGGTTAACAACCCAGAAAAGCCCAGCTCTGGAGGCCAAGATACAACAGGGCCCATGAACATGAGTCATGGCCAGCAGAGTCAGGACTCAAGAAAGAATGCTTCTCCTCCGAACAACCTCAGAATCACTACCATTTCAAATGTTCTGTACGTAAGGGGGTCAGGCACAGAGCGCATACCGCCCTGTCTCTAGCAAAATGCAAGGTCTGGATAACGTAACGTTTTTTCTTTAAAAACAAATACACATTTGAAGCCAATAAATAAGTTTTAGCTTCGGTTCCTTCTTTCTCTTTTGTTTGATTTTAAACAAAAGTAACTAGAGGAGAGTCTTGTTCACACATGACTTGCTCATTTTCTTCGCTTTTTTGTATTCTTTTGAAGTAAAATCTGCATTGCCTCGGAACAGGTAGAGTATCTGCCATGCACTTCCATTCTCTCACCTATAGAAGGAAGAGCTGCCCCAGGCGGCCTGAATACCCTCGCCAGCTTCTCCCACTTTCCGCTAGTGTGAGGACCGGTGGGGTAGGTCCCACCTGTACCCTCTCAGTCTCAACTGCAGGTTTTAGCTGAGGCTTAGGTAGCACTTTGCAAGAGTGCTTCCCTGTCACTCCTAAACCTCTCCAAAGAAAGGCTGTTATTATAGAATGGACTTTCTCATTCAGATCTCCAGATTCAGAACGGAGCGGACAGCAAGGTGAGACCTGGCACCCCATGGAGATGCAGAACATTGTAGTTAGAAGTAAGGAGTTGGGCCACGCTGTGTGGCCTTGGGCCAGTGGCCAAACCTCTCTGAGCACAATTTCCCAGTTCTGTAAAATGGGACTACTTCTCATCAGGTTGTTCGCCTATAAAGTATATGCATGTCAATTATCTGGCCCACAACACATCCTCAATAATTATCAGCCATTCCTCTTCTTAGTAACTCAATATAGCAATCAATCCATGAGCACCGGACTTTGTGGGGATGTTCCTACTTCCAAGAGCAGTACAAGTTCCAAAAGCACCGAATGATGACCGTACCTGGGGCAGCAACGCAGCACCACACACACACCAGACCCTTAATACCCAAACCCTGGCCAGTGGCCTGGGACTTCAGGACGTCCACATTCAGCATAGAAGTCCCGACAGTACAGCCTCAGTCGTGGACAGAACCGCATGCGGTGTTTACAACTATCTGTAATTGTGAATTTGGTATAATTGCCACGAATAATCACAGTTACGCAATTATAAACAATCACCCACACAACTCTCCTCCTGCCCATAAAAGTTACCCCTTTCCGAAGAACATAATAGGTGGCATGGGGCCACCGTCTGCCGGAGGAGCTGGTCCCCATCTCAGTTTCAGCGAGGCCACCTCACATCTCATGCTGTTCTCAGCAATCCACAGAGACCAGAAAAAATGTCATTTTCAGGAAGGGAATTGATAGCTTCTCTCACATCGCCATTTGTGTGAGATCACGCTGTGGCCTCATCCTGCAATTTCTGTTTTCCTGTCTCCTCTGGAGAAGAGGAGCAGCAAGGACAGCTCTGGGAGCCCCGGCTGGGGGTGGAAGTCATTTGAAGGTCTCTTGTAGCCCATGGGAGCCTCACCCAGCTTCTGGTAAGGAATCAAAAGGTGGGGTTCTGTCTCCTGAACCCCAGAGGTGAGCAGTTCACAGACATGGACAAATGGGTCTATAATCACATCAGAGGACAGGCCGGTGGCTTGGATATGCACCCTAGACACAGACCTGTCCCCAAGTCCCCAAGCCTTCCCCAAGGGGACAATCTCCGTCTCTCTCTTCTCTTATTCTCTCTCTTCCTCCCTCTTTCTCATTCTCTTTTTCTCTCTCCCTTTCACTTCCTCTTTTGTGTTCTGGGCATAGATCTGTCCCCAAGTCTCCAAGCCCTTCCCAAAGAGACAATCTTCACCTCTCTTTCCTCTCCCCCTTTCTCTTTCCTTTCCTCTCTTTCTCTCCTCCTCCCGCTTTTTACTTTCTCTTTCCTTTTTTCTTTTTCTTTCCATCTCTTCTCTCTGTATTCTATCTTCTCTCCCTCTCTCTCTCTCTCTCTATTACTGGCAACACAATGAAAACAGACATGGAGATCTACACACCTTCAGCCCCCATCTCCGCCCCACAGCTTTACTTCAGTTATCCAGAAGATCCACGCAGGTAGGAACAATCCCAGTGGTTCTTTCTTTCCCTCCTTCATTCATACATCCAGTAACCTGTGAAGATCCTCCTTTCAGATGTGCACCACCTTTCCGCAAGCCTCGCCTGACACTGGGGGTGCTGCCTGGGGAGGCCCAGGGCCTGGGACGGGGGCAGGGGGTGACCAGTTTGGGGGCATCCAGTCTGTCCCCGCCCCTCCTCCTCCCCCCAGCTGCCTCGCCTCTGAACTGCCACCCTAAACTGACTCATTCAGATGGAAATTGGGGGGTGGTGGCAGGAGGAGGAGTTGGGGAGGGAGGGTGGGGGGAGCCCGCCCTGGTCGGCTCCACACTGTTTGCCTAGATGCTCTTTGGAGCCCAGAGGAGCTAATTACAGAGAGCAGCTGCTGGCTGCTGGGCGCCCCAAGTTGGTCACTTTCACAGCGTTCCCAGGGCTCCACGTTTCTCGACTTTTCCAAGAGTATCTGGAAGGCCCGAATAGAAACTTCCGGGGTGCGGGGACCCAGCGAGGCATAGAAGAGCTTCCCCACTCCCAACCGTCCCCCTTGTCGTTCCAGGTACCAGCCTGGTTAGGGGTGCACTTTGGCGAGAGGAGCGCACCGCTCTGGCTTGACCAGGACAAGAATTGAGCGAGGCCTCATCGCTCGCTGCGAAGACTTTGGGGGAGGCGAGGGGCAGGGTACGGAGGGGGGTCAGCTGGGGGGTCTGAATGGCAGAAGGAGCTGCGCCAGAGGGCTGGGCGCACTGCGCTAGCGCGCGCGCAACGCCGGGGGCGTCTCCACCTCTTCTGGCAAGTTGAACCTATGAGTGCGCAGCTCAACTTACAACTATCAACAGCCGGGAGGGTGAGCGCGTGTGACCGCCAAGGGGGGCGCAGGACCCTGGCAACTTCTACGCAGGACCCCAGCCGGCCGCCAGAGTCTGGGGCTGCCTGAGAGCCCGGCGCCTGCTCCTCCCCTCCACGCACCGTGGAGGCGTCCCAGGGCCGTCCTGCTAGCCCCGACGGGATGCCCGCAGCCATGCTCCCCTACGCTTGCGTCCTGGTACTTTTGGGAGGTAGGTGACACCGTTCCCCCACCGGCTCTATGCCTGAGGTCGGAAGGAGGGAGCTCGCCATCTGACGTCCCCCGAGGGTCCTTGGGCACTGCTGCACGGGCCTGTGCACCGGGTCGGTGATGCTGCGTCCTGAGCGCCCTTCTCCAGCCTCACCTGGCCGGCACCTGCCGCACCTCCAGGCCCTTCCTGGGCCTTGCGCGAGGGACCCGCGTCACCGCGCCAAGTGCGCACCCCTCTGCTCTGCGTGTGCCTGGGGCCTGACCTCCAGGCACTGAGAGTAGCCCCTGGAGAGGGGCTCCAGGAGGACAGGGACCTCCAACATCAGGAGGATCCCAGGCCCACTGAGACCTCCATGGCAAGGTACAAGCCCCAGGTCACTCAGACCAGGGCTGCAGGGTCTGGCCTTACCCACCGAATCCTGCACCTGTGGGTGCTCCGGCCTTGGGTCCTGCAGCAGAGCTGAGGCAGAATTTAGGGGAGGATGCAGTGACGCTGAGCCCAGGCTGCTGCCCAGCAAGCCTGACAGGAGGGTGGGGGATGAGGGTTAGGGGGGTTGGGGGCTGGCCCAGGGACGCCAGGACCCTCTGGTAGAGGAGACAGTGCCTTTTCCAGGACTAACTGCTGTCCCATTGGCTCTTCTTAGGGGGTGGGAATGCGCAAAACTCTACAAATGCCAACTGATCACAGTGTGCCACCACTGGCAAAAATGACAATAACCACCACCATCGTGGAGGTGTGCCCAGCCCCAGACTCACCCCAAGCGCCCTCACATTGTGGAAGGTTAAGAATTCTTGCCCTAGTGTCAGACCACCTTGCTCAGAAGCCCAGGTTAGCTTCGTATCAACCTGTGTGGCCTTAGGCAGACACAGCCATCAGCTCTTAGCCTCTACTTTCTCATCTGTCAAATGGGCTCACAAACCCCTCACGTCTGTCTAGAATTATTGTGAGGAGCACAAGAAGGTGTTCAGAGGGAGCGCTTAGCATGCTGCCTGGCACCAAAGAAGTATACGGCCAACGGCAGCCAAGTGCCAGGGCCATCAGGTCTACAGTAAGACGTGCTGTGCAGCTCTCACCGGGCATTCTCTACCCCATTTACAGGCAAAGAGCAGAGTCAGGGCTGCCTCCCGGAGCACCTCAATCACAGTCTTCTTCCGAACCCCAAATTGGTAAACGCGGTATTTGGAGAAGAGAAGAAAGGGGTCTGAGGGAAGGTCAAGGGAGGGGTTAGCAGTTTGAAGAGTTGCAGATACGTCCATCAAAAGGGTACATTCACCACAGGACTGGCGGTGAGAGGTCACATGGCTACCCATGGCAGAGGAGTCCTCCATCAATGCAAACATGGGCCAACACAGCCCTGTTGGTTGGGTGGGAAGGGCATGGAAAGTAGGAGTGGAAGGGGGCGCTAAGGGGATGGCTGAGAGGAGAACGTCCAGCCGCCCTTTAGGACCTGAGGTGGGAAGGGGAGAGGGAGGAGTGGTGCATCTTTCTGCTCTCCTCCACGTCCTCCCCAAGCTGTTTCATCCCATGGCAATGGAGCAGTCCAGAGCAGTAGGACAGATTACCCCAGAGACCTGCAGTCTTGGTCACAGTGCAGGACTATTGTCCTTGGCAGACCCTGGGCTTCTCGTCATGCCAATAAAATCACTGGACGTTTACATCGCAGATTGCTCCTGCTGCTTTGCTCCTTGGCGACCTTTCGCCACGGCAAGTCAGACCGATTTCACAGGAGAGAAGCCAGGAGCATGACATGGGCCTGAGGCACGTGGGGGAGCCCACCAGCTGGCCCCCGAGTCAGACATAGATGCTAGAGAGGATGGTGACCTGTTCCCGCTGCCTTTGCCATTCGCTGTCCTAGGCCAGGGACCATTTTCCACTGGACACTTTTTTCGAAAGTCCTTTTCACCACTGGCTGCACCACTAGGCAACAAGATCCTTTAGCTTTTAGTGAAAGGAAACAGGTCCCAGTTAATCCTCAGAAACTTACATAATTTAGGTACCTGAGCTGAGGCCTGCCTGAACTTCATGTCTCTAGTTTCCAGAAACTTTGTGAAGGGCACACTAATGGCCCCACCACGTGAATTCACACTGAATACACGTGTGCGTACACACACACACCAGGCTTTCTCAACCTCAGCACCACTGACTTTGTTTTCCCGATCTTTCTCTGTTGTGCGGGTGTCTGTGCACTGTATAATGTTTACAGCATCCCTGGCCTTCTATCTACTACATGTCAAGGTCAACACCTCCTCGGTTATGACAACCAGAAAGGTCTCTGGACAAATGTGCCAAATGTGCCCTGGGAGCAACACTGCCCCTGGTTCAGAACCACTGGTGTGGATACATCAAACTCAAGTGGTAGCTTTTCTGATGAATCTGTCAAAGTCACAGGGTCGGATGGATTTTGTTATTCTTGCTCTGAGCAATCAGGAAAGCAAAGGCACAGTGGGGCCTCAACAAAAACAAAGCAGCTTAGGTAGTTTCTAATTTGGACGTTGATTTTCCCTACTTGCTCTCCCTCCCTCGTGTCTCTGCGTACGTCCTCTTGTTGGATGACAGAGCTGGGCTGTGGCTGAGCGTGGTTAGTCACCACAGCAGCCAACCGTCCTCAGATCCCTGGAATGCCAGATGTGTCCTGGGCCGGTTCTCCAGCTCCCAGCTCTGGTTCGCTCCACAGCAATTTCTGGCTTTTAAAAATCTCCTTACTCAACAAGTTATGCTTGAGGGGGGAAATGAGAAACCACAGCTCCTTTTTCCCCCTCATTTTTGGGGGTCTTATTTCAGTCCTGCTTTTATCTCTAACCATATACTTTGCGATGGCAAGTTATCATTGAGATTAACCAGAACGAAATCACAGGCTACTTCATAATAAATGAGTTGTTGATGTGGGGCTCCGCTTCGAAACTGAGACTAAAAACTGGGGAGAAAATTAAGTACACTGGTCCGAAAATCAAATGTGAATAGAAATCGGTAATTGCATTAGTTATTTAAAACAAAGGAAATTACCAACAGAAATCTCGGCTGCTTCACGGACACTCCTCGCAGAGGGCTCATCGTGGCCAGCTGTTTCACTTATCTTCTGACTGAGGCTGTAATCTCCAAATTTGAAATTACCAGCTCAAGGCAAATACAGCAGCTTTCTTGATTTCAAAACCATCTGGATGGCGAACCAGTTAGAAGCTACTCATGAAGAAATATTTGTGCGACGTATGGGAAGTTAACTATGTTAACGAAAGCTTTTAAGCCAGAATGAGCCTCTGATAAAACTTCCAAGATATGGTGCTTCACCACCAAAATCAGTCTGGAAAATGAAGATCGATGGCCTAATGCAAAGGAAGGGAGGCCACTGAAATCAATTTGAACTTGAGGGCAACTAAGCTTAGCTAGGGGGACGCTAGGGAAGAAACTAAATTTTGAGGTCGGTGCAGGGGGAGGCCATGAGTTGTGGCCAGGAGGTTGGTGTGGTCGCTCCTTAAACCAGCATTGGTTTCAGGAAGCTTTGTGCAAAGCCAGCTTCCAGTCTTCCTTGGATATTCAGAGAGTTTCCAAAAGACCTTGATGCTGGAAACTGTCTGAGACCTCAGAAGCGAAGTGCACAACAGAAGTGGGAGGAAACACTATGTCCCGGGGAATGTCAGACCTTCCAGCTGAAGGGGCACCAGCGGTCCAGTGCGCGCTGAGACAGCCGGGAGCGCCCTCTGTGCGCCCCGAGGTCGGCTGGGCGTGGCTGTATCTAACACATGTTTTCTGGACTACAGAGAGCTGGAGAGCAACATCTTAGGAACTGGACAGACCTGGGTCCCACCCTAGCTTTGTCACCTTCCCATTCTGTGCCCTGGACCCGTTCAGCCTATGTCCCCATCAATGAACTGGGAATGGTGATAGCTCTGGCCTCAAGGGGTGCTAACGGGTTAAATGAGATGCCGCGTAGTCAGTATGTGACATCAAGAGCTCAGTGAACCCTCCGTGCTGTTACTGCAAAGTCCCAGACCTTGAACTAAACTCTCCAGGCCTGGAGAAGAAAGAGGCAGTGCCCTGCTCTCAGCCAGCCCCCCACTCAGCTTGAGTTTGGGCAAGCCATGTGACGTGTGTCTCCTTCGGGCGGGTGCTGCCTTTCCTTCTCCCTCTGGTGTTCTGTGTGCCCTCAAGAGCACTATGACTATTGTCATGATACAACAGCAGTGACTAAATTAATCGTTGTTCCTATGTCGTGAGCCAAGCTACGTCTCGTACACAGTCTCCTGTCATCCTCCCTGGGCCCTGCTGTGGCTGCTGGCATCATCGGTTTCCTTATCTATGAAATGAGAATGATGACGGCACTCACGACAGGGGCCAAAGGAGCTTGGGAAAAGGAAGAATTGTCTAGCAGAGAGGGGGACTCAACTGAGTTTCAACTCACCGAACGTGTATTGGGTGCCTTGTGATGTATGTGCCACTTACCACAATAAGATCTTGAAGACAGAGGAATGAATAAGACAGCTCCCTGCCCTCATGGACGTCAAGGTCAAATAGGACAATTAAATGAGCGACGAAGGACAAGCGTAACGAGTGTGACATGGAGTAGGTCCAGAGGCATGAGCATGGGCTGGGAGGTTAAGGAAGGCCTCCCTAAAAAGGCGACATGCAAGCTGTCACTTGGAAAAGGAAAAAGAGGAGGAATATCCGGGGAGAGGGAGTAGCATGTGCCAAGGCCTGCATGCGAAAGAAAACAGTGATGTGTTCAGAGGCCAGAGAGAAAGCCAGTGGGGCGGCGAGAGAAAGGGGAGCACAAAGGGGGACAAGGTCAGAGGGTGGCAGGAGCACAATCAGGAAGGTCACAGTGGCCTGAGGAAGGAGTGTGACTTTGTGTCAAGGGAATGGAGGGCCCCCTGAAGGGTATTCAGCAGGGCACAAGTAGTGAATCCCCCATCACTGGAGGCATCCAAGAATCAACTGGATGATGTGATGGGTAGCACTGCTAGGGAGTTGCCTGAATATCTCTGATTCTCAGTAGGAGCTGCACCAACTCCGAGTGCCAAGACACGTCCTTTCAACTATCATTTTAGCCGCCCCCCAAATTCAGTGCCTAGTGGCATCCATGATGTCCAACAGGCTGGGCTCAGCATGGCACCTGCACAGCACTTGAGCAGGTCCTGCTATGATCCCCATCTTCCCGCACCCTGGGGGGAGGAGCAGGGCGGATGCACGGCCCCTCCCCAGCCCCCTTCGCGAGGTCACCACAGCTCAGGCTCCTTTTTCCTGATTTTGTCTCCCCACCATCAACACCCGAATCAAAGCAGGGCTATCAACCACTTTCAGGGGGCATTTTTGAGATTTAAAATGCATCTGTCAAGATGTAGACTGGAAGAAAATCCACCATCGAGAGTCACTCACGACCTATGGGACTTGTCCCAGCCAGACCCTCATCCCCACAGACACACGCTGTTCCTCCTCAGAGAAGACAGTGGCCACCAGCCACCAGCACCATGACCCAGTCACACTGAAATCTCTCGGCCTGCTCATCAAGCCTCCCTCCTTTCCACCACAGCCTCCAGACACACACATGCTGTTCCTTTGGCTTAGAACACTGTTCCCTGCCCCCAGGCTCCCCTTCACCTGTAAATTAGGGTGTAAATTCCTCATAGTGGAATTGCTGTGGCAAAATGTGAGTGTTAAATTCTTTCACTAGCCTTTCTTCCAGTGGGGGCACACCAGTCGACTCCCCACAGATAGCCTACGAGAGCACTGGCTTCCTTCATCCTCGCCCCATCCTTACCATGATCCTGCTTTAAAAATCTTGCCAGTCGTGATGCTTGGTTGTTGAGACTAGCATTCCTTTAATTGTGAGCAAAGAGGAATGTCTATTGGTGTTTTGGGGGACCCCTTGTATTGGTTTTCCTATGAGCTGTCTGGTCTTTCCCTTTGCACATTGTTCTATTGGACTTGTTTTTAAACACATCTTTTCTCCTATTGATTTGTCAGTGCTCTTCATATAGAGAAAAGTAGCTGTCTCCCGTCTATGTGGCAGTTTTTCCTAGTTTGCTGCTTGTTCACCCAGCCTTCCTGAAAGATGATGTACTGTTCTTTGCCGCTCACCTTTCCTCCATAGAAGCATGTGCAGTGAGACACAAGCCAGGGGCCTTTTTCCCCAGAGGGGAGACTAGATGGCTAGGTCGTCTCACCATAAGTGACCCCGTGTAGGAGGGGGTGAGAGAGAGAGAGACTTTCCTTGGAGACAGAGACACAGCTCAAGCACTTGCTAAGCGTGTTACACACGTGACCTCACTAGATTCTTCTAAGCTCCCTAAGAACAGCCTCATTTCACAGAAGACAGAAGCAGCAGCCTGCACTCAAGACCATGTAGCCCAGGGGCTGCGATTTGTGGGCCACAGAGCTTCCTGCCTCAACTGGCCGTGCGAAACTTCAGCTCAAAGTTCAGGCAAGGGCCCCTTGGCCTGCTGCCTGTTTGAAAGGACCAGGGTTTAGAGCAAAGTCTGGGCACCAGGACATACGCACACGCTGAGGCATGTGGGCTGACAGTTTACGGAAGGAGACCTAGAGCAGAAGATCACAGAGCAGAGACCACAAGCATGCTAATGAGAACAGCATTTTAAATCCCCAATTAAATGCGAATCTGAGAGCTGCTGAAGAAGGAAGTGTCCATCTGCAAAGGCTGCAGCGTGGGCTGGGCTCTGGAATTCAATTTCCCACATTCAAATTCCAGCTGCTCCACTGACTTCTAATTACTGAATTCCTCTGTGCCTCAGTTTCCTCCTTTGCCAAATAATGTCTATTCCGCAGGCTTGCTGTGAGGACTAGGTGAGATTGCCCATGTGAAAAGCTTAGCTCAGTGCCAAACACAGAGCAGGTGCTTTGTAGATGTCACTCACGTCGTTATTAAGGTGACAGGACACTGCCCTGCGGGTTTCAACTCAGGACCAAGCTACGCTGCTTCTTAAGGGAGGCTGCAAAGCATTCTGGGACATTGGGAGCACAGCTGAGGAGGAAGGGTCAGAAATGGTGGCTAGACAGGAGAATGGGGGCACAGAGGAAGAGAAAGGAGTTGGAAGCCCAAGTTTCTGCTTCCAAAGGCATGAGGGGGTTTGGGTTGCCTCCGCCTGGTGACATACCGAAAGGGCCCGCTTTGGTGGGTGTTTCTGGGAAGTGGAGATTCAAGAAGTCATTTGATCAGCCTACAGTTGGGAGGTGACGGGACAGGGCCAAGCCATATCCGGGGACCCGTGGAGGCAGGGAGGCCAGGAGGCCAAAACTTAAATACCCAACATTAGGCAATGATTTAAATAAATTTTGAAGGAATTACACCCACAAAAAATTATGTATCAAAAAAAATGTTGAATGATATGAGATGATATTTTTGACATAATGTTAGAAACACAGTATATGTGTCTTTGATCTCAATTATGTTTTCATTGGGGGGCATTCTTATTTAAAATGAAAAAACTAGAAGAAAACATAAGAAATGAGTGGTTATCTCTGGGAGGTGGGATTATCGGTGATTTCTCTCTTTATCTTTATATGTTTTCTTCTGTATTTCCTATTGGATCACTTCCATCTGGGGCTGGGGGTCCCAAGGGAAGGGATTGGGTTTGCAGTCTCCCAGACTTGCAACCCCCAAGGTTTGCTAGAGCCTCAGCAGGAGAGGCTGGTTACAGAAGTGAATGAGGCTGGGGCTTGTGAAACCTGACCTGGCTACGGGTTTCGGTCCTGGTGTCAGAAGAGGGATCACCCCAGATGACACCAGAGGTCCTGGGCAGCAGAGAAGCTCTTAGGCAGGCTAGTGTTCCTGGGTATTGACCTGGGGGACAGCAGGGTCCCCACCATACCATCCAGACATTTAGACAGCATCCTGTGCCCTCCCTGCTGCAAGAAGAGGGAGATGCCAAAGGTGCCCTGTCTCCAGTCAAGTGGACGGGGCTTCAGAATGGGGAACTGGAGTCCGGATAGGGTGACTGAGGCCAGACCACAGCTATGAGTGGATCCGTATCATCAACAGCTTATGTCCACTGAGAACCTGCTCTTGTTAGGCACATAGGGGCATTACATTATTTCTTCACAACTGCCTTGTGTTGGGGTACTGCTGTTATCACCGTTTGACACCTGAGGAAATGGAGGCCACGGGGCTAGGATGCTTGGAAAGGGGCAGAGCACTGGCAAGACCGCAGCCTGATGGGCTCCCGGCTGCTCAGGAGTCATCCGGAACATGCGAGATACTGAAACCAGTAAGCCCAGAACTCATGCTTCCCTGGTGGCCCTGAGGCACTAACTGTCTCTCTGCATGGTCAGCCCAAGGGCCAGGGGACTCACTGCCCACCAGAGAGAGGATCCAGGGAAGGTGGGGTCCTTTACCAATGCCAGCGACATCTATTGTGCTACTTGTTGGTCCCATTAGCAGTGGAGCCTGTGCCCTGAAGATTCCCTGGCCCCCTCTTCTGCTTGAAGCAAAGCTGCAGTAGACAAGTGCCGGTTTGCCTGCCTAGGTTCCATGTCTCCTTCCCCGGCTAGCAGCAAAATTCCCCCCCCCTGACTACTCCTGGAGGACTTGTCAATCAAGGGTCCTCTCCTCCACCTTGGGGCTTAAGTCTCAAGCTGAGCAAATAGGATGCTTGCTCCAGGATCTGGAATCTCGTGCAATCACCAAAAGCTAAAATGCATCATGCCCACGGAGGGGGGGCGGGGTGGCCTGGAAAAACTGCAGAGTAGTTCCCACAAACTGGATTCTCAGAGCATCCCTTAGTTCAGTGAGCACCCTTGCCCTTTCACGGAATCCCTTTTTAGCTTCCATGAGTCCGACGTGGTTTCTGTTGCTTGCAACCAAAGCACCTAACCAACATGCCTGCAACGTCCGTTTTTGAGACCCTGCTTTCTGAGTAGTTAGCTGAATAGCGTACAAGCTTTGGTCCCCACTGTTAGCTAACCCCAAAGCTCAATGTGTATTACAAAATCTGAGCTGCCCTCCACAAGCCTCAATATTAAATTATGCAGAAAAAAGGAAGAAAAGCAATAGCTCACACCCAACCCCACTCTTTCCCAAAAATATGCGTAAAAACAGGGAGCAAGACATGAATGTATTGAGCTTGGAATTACCACTGACCACAGCAAAACAAAATTACTTGTTCTTTGAAATATACAATTAGAGTTGTTTTAACATGTGTTTTTGGTGGTTGGGTGTGGTTTCTAGATAGTTTGAAACTTAAGTCTACCGTTTGGCCCATAAGCTTTAACCAAATTCTGATGGGCTACAATTTCCTTAACAGCAACCCACAGTTACTGAAATGAAAACCAACTTGCCAGTGAGCGAGAGCACCTGGGCTTTCATAACGGTCGATGTTTGGACTTATTTTTTCTTCTATGGCCTTACAATGCTTTTGCATTTTCACTGGCCTTTTGCAGAGATTCCATTTACAGCTACCACTGAAATCTTAGAGGAGGTAAGAGCCTCGTGATTGAGCGACTAGCTGCCTTTTCCTGGTAAAGCCCCCCCCCAATCTTTCAGGGACTGTACATGCCTGCATGGGGCAATTCAGAGACATATGTGTTTCTGTCAGTGACGGTGGCTAGGGGCAGCCCGACTTCTGGGAAGTCAGAGTTCCAGGTTACATGTGAAGAGCTAAGTCCATTTCCAGCCAGGGCATTCATTATTGCTGCTGACAGGTGCTGGGGAAGAGAGGTTAGGACCCTGGTTCTCCAGAATCCTATAAGCGCTTCAATGAGGACAGAGAATCACTTGGAATTTGCATATTCATTGCCAGAGAGCTTCTCGGGGTGTTTGAGGCCAGAGCCTCTGGGGGCCATTATTAAGAGGGTGAAACATAGTCCCTGTTTACATAATTTGCTCAGGAAGTTCTTTTCTTTTTTTATCCTGCTTAATTTAAGTACAAAGACAAACTTCTTTCTCTCTCTACTCCCAATTCTAGTTTAGGAAAAGCTTAAGTGAATAAGCGCGTACTTACGATGTTTTTAGGTAACTTCCACTCAGGCAGGAATGTTTCTTCATTCGCGTATTCCGTGCTTCGGCGGGCATTCAGTGGGCGCCTGCCGTGTGCCAGGCAGTCTTCTATACCCTGAGGACACAACCGTGAATACAGTGGGCCTGGTGGGGCTTGCCCTCTAGCGGGGTGAGGAGAAGTGGGAGCACCAAGACTAAGCAGGAAAACAAACAAATGAGAAAATGACCGATGACGAAAACACTATGAAATGAAGAAAAGAAGGGGCTGGGGGGGGCTGCCAGGTGAGGTGCCCTTGGAAGGGGCTCCTCTCCAAGGCGGTGACATGGGAGTGCGGCCCTAACACAGAAGTCACTTGGGCTGGTTGAAGAAATTGAAGGCGCATCAGAATGGCTGGCACAGGTCAGAGGGGTGAGCAAGCCAGCTCGTCCTACGTCCAAGATCAGCTTCACAGGTACCAGGAAGTTTAGGACTTGAATGTACCTTTTGGGGGGACACAATTCAGCCCACAACAGGGGGTAAAGAGATGACTCCCAGATACCTGGTATTAGGGGGATGATGGGACTTGGGGAGGGGGACGAGCACTGTGACGGCTGAACTGCCGTGACAGGAGGTGCTGTCTGCGCCACAACTCCAGCCAAGGGCCCCCGTGGGGGCTGTGCCCACCCACAGAGTTGCCTTTTTCTAACTTGCTTTCTAACTTTCTACCTGGCCTTACGGGCTAGCTGTAACCCATATGAAGGGACTGGGTTGGAGGTAGAGGAAATCAAGAATTGTGCATGGCTGGGTTGGGCTTAAGATATCTGAGAGCAGAGATGTTTGTAGTTATGTTATTACTCATAGAAGGCTACTGTCTGCAACTAAAGTCACGGCCCCTCCTGCACAGACCTCAGAGGTGGCTGCACAGCTGTGTGAACAGCAGCCACAAAATCCTAATGCAGGTGGTGGACACTCCAGGAGGGTGGGCCACTCCCCACATTGTGTCCTAATTAGTCGAGCAGGTAGAGGAAATGAGGACTTTGAGGGCTCTGAAGCCCAAGTGGGGGACCAGCCACCCAGATGGACACGTGTTGGAGACGAGACTCCCAGGAAGGGGTTAGAGACGTGAGAGTGGTGCCCAGGGGCAAGAGCAGTGGCCGGTGGCTGCGGATGGCCTCCAGCGGGGGTGACCGCAGCCTGCGGGGGGGCAGCCTCCAAAGCAGGGTGTCATGCAGGGATTCTGGTCCCGCTCCTCGCACACGAACACAGGACACCGTGAGGCCAAAAAGGAACACCCACGGAGCCATAGATAGGGGAGTCATACCACTATAGTCTCGCTGGCGGCTGGGTTGGAGACACAGGAAGCAGGAGCCACACGATCTGCAACCTGCCGTTCACTTCTCTGCCAACCAACTCACCCCCGCATAGCCACGGCAGTTATATCAGGGGCTAATGGCTAACCAGTAACAGCTGCTGGCCAACTAGTCACAGCTGACGGCCATCTACTACCCGAGCCAGCACCTTTCCACGTGAGGCCGAGAGCCTGGAAACTGCTCTGGGGGACTCTGTCCCCACACAGGGGCTTTGGCCCAAAGGAGGAAGAGGCATGTTCTGCAAACAGCTCTAGCTTAGGACCTGCCATCAGGGAGGCTGACATTCAGGTGGAGACCAGAGTATGAGGGACGGGATGCATGGGTCCGGCTGGTCTCTGGGTCCAGCTGGAACGTGGGTGGCCAGCAAAGATCGATTCTCCTAAAACTCCTTCTCCAGCCCTGTTGGCCCCGGAAGACCCTCTTCCTGGTCCAATGAGTCCTTATCAGCTTTCACCTAGACCAGTGGTACGTGGCCTTTTCCTCTGGCACAAGGGCCAATGCAGGAAATCCAAGGATATACACAGAATCCTCTTTTTTTTTAAAATTTTTCCCTTCGAGAAATGATATCCTTGTTAATCAGGAAATGTGACATCTGAAATTGCACTTAAGCATCCTTTAATAGGTTCCCAATTACTGAAGGGGTTCATTTCGGAGCTAAAATTTCAGCAGCACCACAACGGGCTTATACCAGGCTCTGATTACAATGCCGCCCCTCTGAACAAATTTCATTATTGAGCAAGACACTTCTGAAGCTAGTCGACATTGTCTTTGCTTGGCTGACCTTGTACGCTATTGAATTGGAAAATGTGGTTTGTATTGTAAGGCCTCTTAATAATTTTTTTTTTTTTTGGAAACAAGGGACTTTTCCACTGCAAATGAGACAAAGAACACCATATTTAGCACAAAGAACGCCTCAGTCTATTTTGAAACATAATTTTCATTAGCCAGGTTTTTCACCGTAACAGGATTTTAAATTTTATTTTAAAAACAGCCTCCCTCCACCCACAACACATATTTATGTATATTCCTTCGTAGAAAGAGGTCTGGAAAGATACACAAACTAATAATAACCGTTGCTGCTGAGAAGGGGAGAGGGGGGTTGGGGAGGGCGCTACAGGGGATTTGCTTCTCTGCACTGCATCCTTTCATAATAGAATATGTTATTAGAAGCTGCAGAGGATCCTGCGTCCCACCAGCAGGGTCAGCTGGGGTGTTAGGTGTTGCATTGTGCCGTCCCCCCAAAAGTCTGTAGGTTGAAGTCGTAACCCCCGGTACTTCGAAAGGTTACCTTATTTGCAACTCGCGTCCTTACTTAAGGGATGGAGTTAAAATGAGGTCGTTTAGGTGGGTCCTCATCCAGGAGGACTGGTGTCCTCATCAAAAGGGGAAACATGGACTCAGACTCCTCAGAGGGAAGCTGATGTGAAGATAGGAAGAAGACGGCCATGTGCACAAGCCAAGGAGAGAAGCCCCAGAAGGAAGCAGCCCTGCCAGCCCCTGGATCTGGGGCTCCCAGGCGCCCATGTGAGACAATCCATTTCTGTTGCTTAAGTCTCCCCAGCCTGCGGGGCCTTGTTGTGGCCACCCCAGGAATCTCCCAGAGTAAGATACGAGTGGCTCAGTTTCCACCTCTGTGAAGTAGGCTGTCTGGTGGACCCAAGTGGGGCACCGAGCGGTGGATGTGACCATCCACGGGTGCGGCCCTCTTGCTCCTCTCCTGCCCCCTCCAGCCTCCACTCAAGCCGAGCTCCCACCTGCCCCCCACCACCAGCCCTGGATCAGCCGGTTGCACGGGGTGGCAGGGGAGGGACAAAGCGATTTCAGAGGGATTATTAGCATGCCATCTCACTGCCACTGGCCCCTTCCAGACTGCCTGGCGCATTTCCCATGTTCCGCCCTCGAAAAGGCACTGCTGAGACCTTGGCACTGCGTGGCAGGCCTCCTGTACCCCCCTAAGAGCCTACAACCTGTTCAAAGGGATCCCTCTGGGCCCAGCTGGGCAGCCCCGCGGACGCCCCCCTCCCCCTATGGCCAGCCTGTCTCAGCGGAAATGTTTCTTTGTCCTGTTCCCGCCTGGTGCTGAGGGGCCTGCTCTGTGGGTGGTAAACTGGGGCATGCCCCACCCTGGGGCACACGCCTCTCTAGACACCACCCAGTGACGAGTTATCTGGGGTCCAGCTCCCGGGCAGGGCTGGGAACCCCTCTGGCACCGTGACGTGTCCTGTTCCACTCCGTGTCTCCCCATGTCTGACCCAGGGCTGGGCACAGTTCAGTGCTAAATAAAGCGATGACTGCAAACACTTTTCTTTTCAGGATTCAGAAAACCAACCTGCACTCATTAACCTTGGGGGACGCGGGACTGAATAGAAATGCCCCTTGCCACATCTGCTCATAAAGGCAGTCAGCAAGAGCAGGCATCGCTGCCGTCCACAGCGTGCCAGGCCTCGTGCCACCCTCTGTCACTTGGCCTCACTGCCAGCACTGGGAACGTGATGTGGCCATGTCAGCTCCAGGCTGAGGGTGAAGAAACAGAGGTTGGGGTGGGGCGCCAGGGACCCCTGGTGACACAGGCAGTGAGTAACCTCATTGCTGGGGGTCCCGGCCCAGTGCAGGGAGGTGACACTCCTGCGCTGCTGAGGGTCCCGTCAGCAGCTGAGGATGTAGGAGTGGGTTGGGACCTCTGGCTAGGAGCCCACACAGTCCTTGTTCCGTGTTGCGACAGAAATCACACACAAACGCAGATTGGGCTTCTCCTACATGGCAGGCACCACACGAGAAGCACTTCACTTGTGCTACCCCTTCCCCCATTGTACAGATGAAGAAACTGAGGCTCATGGGGAACAGCACCAGCATCTCACTCCACGTCGCACACCTGGAATCCAACCCAGATTCGTCTGGTCCAGCCTGGGCTCCAGCCACAGGGCACCATGGTCGTGGTCCCTGCCTTCTAGGGGCCTCGGGTACAAGGGAGGGTGAGACCTAGTGTGTACAGGGGAGAAGCAAGCCCCCAGCAAGGAAGTTAGCGCATGTTCATGGTTAGGTGACACAATGTCCCTCCCCGGCCCGGTGATGTCCTGATAAGATCTCAGTTCTTTCACAGATGTATCTACAGGGGAGCAGGCTTTGTGGGTGCGTGGCCTAGGCAATCACACGGGGCCACCCTCAGAAGAACCCTGCCCTAAGTTTAGTGCTCTGCTGCCACCATCTTGAAATTCTAAATAGTTTCCAAACAAGGGCTCTGCTTTTTCAATTTGTACTGGGCCCTGCAAATCATGTAGCTGGTCCTGGTGGCCAAGGATTCTTGTGTGATCCTGGCAGGTACGGCATCCAGCTTGGCAGAGACAAGCTGAGTGAGACAGAGCTGTCCCAGCCCTCCCCACGCTCACAGTCAGGGGAAGAAGCACGTGATGAATGAGTGCCCTGATCTATACTAACTGTAGTCAGTGCTGGGGGTGGGGGAAGGGGGAGGAGTAGGACCAGAAGCCCCATTGCTCCCTAGGGAGGCAGTGGAGGGGGACAGCAGGCTCTAGGGGGCACTGGAGGCCCAGCTTGAGACAGGGTCATGGGGAAGTTCTCACTGAAGAGGTGACACTTGAGCAGAAGAAGGAGAATGAGCCAGAAGGCCCTAGAACAGGGAACTGCAAGTGCAAAGGCCCTGGGGTGAGTACAACCTGGGTGTCAGTCATTTCAGCCATAACAAAATATCACAGACTGGGCGGCTTCAACAAGAAACAGTTTTGGAGCTTGGGAGGCCCGAGATCAAGGTGCAACCAAATTCTAGGTCTGGTGAGGGCCTGCTTCTTGGTTTTCCTTCCTGCTGGGTCCTCACATTGCCGAGAGAGAGGGCTCAAGTCTCTTCCTCTTATAAGGACACTAATCCCATCAGGGGGCCCCACCCGCATGACCTCATCTAACCCTAATATCGCCTAAAGACACCCCCTCCAAATGCCATCACACTGGGGAGTAGGGCTTGGACCTGTGGATTTGGGGGAGACACCCATTCGGTCCACAGTACCGGGTATGATACAAGAACTGACAGCACGTCAGTGTGTGTGGTATGCAGAGTGCTGGAGAAAATGGTAAGAGAGGACTCACAGGCAAAGACTGGATTTTGTCGGACTTTGAAGCGGGAAGGGTTCTAAACAGGAGTGATTTGGTCAAATGTACACTTTTGTTACATCACATTTGATAACTACAAAACTATGTGTACTTTGAAACATAATGTAAAATGGACACCTGTGAACCCATCCCTCACACATAAGAACTAGAACACTGGCAGCGTCTTCATCCACCCACCCATATTGTTGTGTTGATCCTGTCCTTGCTTTGTTCCAGAGTATGTGTGCCCTGGGTGTATGTTTTAGCTGTGCTTACTCTTGAACTATATACAAGTTGTTGCATACTCTTAGCTTTTCTCCTGAACTGACTCGGGTCGCTCCGTGCTGTGTTTCTAAGGTGTGTGCAGGCTGTTGGGTGTGGCTGCAGTTCGTCAATTTTCACTGCTGTGTAATATTCCAATACGTGAAGATGCGGCAGGTTCTTTTTCTGTTCTTCAGTCTGTGATCATTCCATCTGTTTCCAGCTCTGCTATTATAAGCAAGGCTGTTACCAACATCCTTGTAACTGTCACCGGGTACACGTGTGTGAGAGTTACAAAATCAGAGCCGTGATCTATTCGTGGGTCAGGAGATCATGTTTGTGAAGCCCAGACAGTGAACAAGAAGAGACTGCTGCAGAGTGTATATCTCATAGTGAGAGCCAAGATTACTTCCAGAAACTTCTGTTTCCATTATACGCATGTGTATGCAGGAGTGTGGGCATTCACATGCAGGTGTGCATATCAGATGTTGATGTCAAAGTGCATTTCTGTGAGTCACAGAAAATGTTCGTAAGCCACTGGTCTCATGTTGTAAACTTTCATAAAGTTAATTTACAAGAAATGTTCTACGAAGTGGTTACCCCAATTTATGCTCCCACCAACAGGGTTCCCACTAACCTTCCCCTATATTTGCTATTTTGGGAATTCATAGTTTTTGATAATCTAATGAGTATAAAAATGTTACCTCATTGGGCTTTAATTTGCATGGCCGTGACTACTCATGGGTTTGAATATCTCTACATAGCGTCGTTTACCATTCTGTCTGTCTTCTCGGAAATTCTGGCTTGCGTCCTGTGCCCAGTTTTCTACTGCTTTGTTGGTCTTTTCCTTAAGATTTGTAGGACTTTACACACTCTGTGTATTAATCCTTACTGGCTACACGGGCTGTGGGTGTCTTCTGGTTTGTGGCTTTCCTTTTCATTCTCCTTATGGTGTCTTTTGAGTCACGGAAGTTCCTCGTTTTAATGTAGCCATATTTATCAGCCTGTCTTCCCATGCTAACACTTTTTGCATTTTGTTTCCCTTTTTTTTTTTCCCGCTATCTTGAGATCATAAAGATATTCTACATTTTCTTCTAAACGCTTTAGCATTTTGCCGTTTACATTGAAGTCTTTTATCAATTGAAAATTGATTTGGGGGTATGGTGTGAGGAAGGGGTCCAATTTCTTTTCCTTTTCTACATGGATAGCCAACGGTCCTGGCCCTATTTATTAAACAGCCATCTCTTCCCAACTGATCATCAGGTCTGACGCACATCAAGCTTATACATTCGAGGAGTCAGTATCTGAGCTCCTATTCATTCCTTTGGTCAATTATTTAGCTCTTCACAGAATACACAATCTTACAATCACTCTAGTTCTCAATAAATCTTGATCTCTGATACAGCCCACCCCCCACACCTTATTTTTTCTTCAATTCTGACATCTTTGCTCTTACATATAAATTGTATAACCATCTTGTCAAGATCCTAAAAAAAATAAAATGAAATAACCTGCTGGGATTTTGACTGGAATACATTGCCTGTGGATCAGTTTTTAGAGAACTGCCATCTCTTGATCCTTCCTGTCCACGGTATATCACTTCATTTACGTATACCTTCTTTAATGGCTTTCAATACATTTTGATAATTTTCTCCAAATATGTCTTGCTTACTTTTATTAGATTTCTTCCCAGGTACCTTATACTTTTTACCACTATCGTAAATGGTATCTCCCCCCTCCATCTGTTGCTGTTCCAGAATGTAATTCATTTTTGTCCAGTGATTTCTTTTATCCAGCCATCTTGCTAAACACTCATTGTTTCTAATAAATGTTCTGTAGATTTGGAGTTTCGTACATCGATAATCATATCATCTACAAATAGTTACAACTTTATGTCTTTTCTAATTCTTATTCCTTTTATTTCTTTTTCTTATCTTACTGTTAGGACCTTCAGTAAATGTTGGAAATAATCGGCGTTCATTTTGTGATGGTGGATGCCACCTTGTTCTTGATCTCAAAAGTTCGGTTTTTCACCAGGAAGCATTATTATTTAATGTAGGGGTTTCGGTAATGCCCTTATTCAGCATAACGATATTTCAAACTATTTCTCTTTTGATACAAATTATTTAAAATGGTGAATGTGTACGGAATTTTATCAACTGCTTTTCCTGCATCTATGAGTTGATTGTATGTTTTTCTGTTTTAATCTGTGAATGGATGACGTTTATAGATTTTTTTAATATTAAACACTCTTGCATTATTGGGATAGACCCAACATGGACACACTGCATGATCTTGTTTATAAACTACTGTACTCCACTCACTAATATTTTATTTAGGGCCTTTGCAACCATGTCCATACGTGAGATTGTCCTGTAACTTTTCCTTTCTCATGCCGTCTTTAATTTTCCTCCCTTACACTGTCCTCGAAAAGCTTTTGGGATGAGGGTAAAGGGGATCAAATATATGGTGATGAAAGGAGAATTGACTCTGGGTGATGAACACACAATGGGATTTATAGATGATGTGATACAGAATTGTACACCTGACATCTGTGTAATTTTACTAACAATTGTCACCCCAATAAACTTTAAAAAAAAAAAAAAAAGAAAGAAAAGCTTTTGGGTCTCTCTTTCATGAGGGTCCTCTCAAAAGCTGGAGGCGGGCAGGGTCCCTAACAATGTGCTCATATGGACATCAATTTTTGTAGACATCGAAAATATTCGTAATGGTAACATATTCTACCATTAGTCAGTCAGAGGACAGTCTCCTCCACTCTTTCTCTGGCTCTTTCCACTCTGACTTCCGTCCATCACATTGCTTCTTGCTGTCAGTGGTGAAGTGACCACAGGCATTTGAGGTATCCAGCTTAAGTCGGAAGATATGTTTGTGTGTTTTGCAGCCACTTCCATGTGTAGTTATGTTACCGCTCCCTGAGCTGTTGTGGGACTGGCTCCCAGGAACGCTCTCGCCTCTCACGGAACTACCTACCTACCCACTGTCATGACATGAAAGTACATTTGAATTTGTCCTCTGGCACCAGTCACCAAAACCGTGTGGGTAGAGGAGAGACAGGGCATCAAATATACAGAGGCAGAGCGAGTCCCTGGGACGATACCTGACATCTCACAACTCATATGTGAGAGAAAGGTGACAGAGGTTTTCCAAAATTTGATAACAACCTCCAGAATATGTGACAGTATAACAATAAGTTGTGGAGCCGGAGAAAAAACCTTCTCTAATTGTCAGTCACTGAAATTATCTTCAGTCAACAAAGGCAAAAGAAAGAATAAATGGGCTTTGTACTTCTGCCTTAGAAAATGAAAATACAAAGTCTTTGTCCAATGAAGAGGCAAAGAAACTACACAACACAAAAAATGCAAGAAGAATCTGTTGTAGAAGATTCAAGCACATCGATTAATAAATGTATTTTCACTTTTTGCTTAGCTCTAAGTTCTATAGTTTTTAAACTTTGATTTCTTCATTGATGCTTGAGTGTTTTAGAAGTTTTTTCAATTTCCAAATGCATAGAATTTTTTTTAATGTTTTTATTTATGACTTGTAATTTAGTTTCATTGTGGTAAAAAAATGTGGCCTGGATGATACCAATTCTTTGAATTTGTTGATACTTATATGATGGCCAAGTATAGGGTTGGCTTTTGTATACGCTGCGTGTGTGCTTGGAAAGAATGTGAATTCTCTAATTACTGGGCACAGTATTATATATATATGTGTGTGTATATATATGTATATATACACACACACACATATATATTATATTATATATCTATTATATATACACATATACACACATAATATATGCAACATATATGTAATATATAATATATGCAATATATAATACATGTAATGTATATATTTGTCTGTGTAGATATATTTACATAACACACATACTTCCAAGGCTAGACAATTAAATTCCCGAAGTCATCCTAGAAAAAATGCTACACACCTCAATGCTGAATATCACTACGGTCACCTTCCAAGTACCCCCCTTGGGAAGCTATACACTGACGCCAGTGCCCAGTCCACCCTTCAAAGCAATTTTGGAACTCTTTTGTTAGAATGGCCATCAGAGCTGTCATCGTACTACCCTTGGTATCCTGAATGTCATCAAAATGTCTTCCTTTCAATATTTCCTTTATCTTCCGGTAAAGAAAGAAGTCATTGGGGGCCAGATCAGGTGAATAGGGAGGGTGTTCAAATACAGTTATTTGTTTACTGGCTAAAAACTCCCTCACACACAGTGCCGTGTGAGCTGGTGCATTGTCGTGATGCAAGAGCCATGAATTGTTGGCGAAAAGTTCAGGTCGTCTAACTTTTTCACGCAGCCTTTGCAGCACTTCCAAATAGTAAATTTGGTTAACTGTTTGTCCAGTTGGCACAAATTCATCATGGATAATCCCTCTGATATCAAAAAAAGATTAGCAACACCGTTGCAACAAGTTCGCGAACTTAATTGTCAGACCGCGTATGCACATGTGCACATACATGCATGTGTGCACACACATATATGAAATGAATTACATTGGCTTATTGTGTTTTAAAATCTTCTGCATCATTACTGATATTTTGTCTGCTTGACCTGTAAGTAATTGAAAGAGTTGTGCTAAAATCTCTCATTATGATAATGGATTTGTCAATTATCTCCCTATATCTATAACAATTTTTGCTTTGTATATTTTGATGCTATTTTATGGTCACTTATTCCTGACAGATTAGATCTTTTATAGAGTGACCTCTATCCTTAATAATGCTTTAAACAGTGTATCCTGTTTTATCTGATATTAGTTTCCTTTTCTTTATTATTTGTTAAATGTTTTTCAATCCCTTTACTTTCAAATTTTCTGTGTCCTTATGCTTCAAATATGTAAATAACATATAGCAGGAGTTTTAAAAATTCAATTTGACAATGTCTGTTATAACTGGCAAGTAAATCACATTTGTTTTAATCATCCTTCATTTTCTACAATTGTGCTTTTTATGCTTTTTCCTCCTTTTCTTTTTTTTATATGTATATATATATATATTTAAGGGATTAGTTGGGTTGTGTTTATTCCTATTACTTTTATCCCCTCTCTTCTGGTTTAGAAGTTATACAATACCTCTATTATTTTAGTGGCTAGATCTGAAATTATAACATCTTCATATCTTAATGCTTTTCCTGATAATGAAGAGTTTAGAATACTAATCTAATTATTCCTCTCCCAAATTACATGCTACTGTTTTCCAGTACTTTAATTCTTTCTTTTTGTTTACCCCACAAAGTTAGAGATTATCATTTTATTCTTTTTTTGATTTACACCATTTTCAAATTCTTTGCTCATTATAACTTCTTAAAAATCAGACCTTCCTTCTTCATAAAGTCCTTTGTGTAGAAAGTCACTTAATCTAGTGTTAAACACTCTCAGTATTGTTTATCTGAAAATGTCTTTGTTTTATCTTTGTTCTTGAAGGTTATTTGACTCGGCACAAAAATCTAGGTGACAGCTCTTTTCTCTTATTTTTATCTTTGGTGTTATGCAAGTTCAAGTGTTGATTGATTTTTATTAACCCTGCTTGGACTCACTGCCCTTCCTGGCACCAGTGATTTGGTGTCTTTTATCACTTCTAGAAAATTATCAGACATTTTTTCTTCACCTATTGCTTCTCCTCTACTCTTTCTTTTCTCTTCTTCTGGGAGACTTTATCATTATGGTTCCTATGTCTCTTAACCTCTTGTTTTTAGTTTTCAGCCCCCTCTCTTTCTGTTCTGAATTCTGGGTGATTTCTTTACACCTATTTTCCAGTTCATTAATCCCCTTTTCAACTGTATCTAATCTGCCCTGTGATCCAGCCAGTAAGTTTTAATATCAACAATTTTTATATCAATAACTTTAAGTCCTATTTGATTCTTTTTCAAATATGCTTAGTCATTTTTATAGGCTCATGTTTGTTGTTTCATGTTTTAAAATTCCATATTTTATTTCATTAAACATTTCATACATACTTTTATTTATTCTGTGATAGTAATTGCAATATCTGATGCTCTTGGAATGTAAATTTTTTCTTTCTGCTAACTCTTACTCTATAGTGGGTTGTTTACTTGTGTATTTGGTGATCTTTAATTGGGAACTCATGTTTGGAAAATCTTGGAACCATAAAATGATCATGCTTTTGTAAAGAGAGCATTCATATTTGCTTCTACCAGGATTCAAGGTTGACCAGCAACCTGGGACCATCCTATCCCTTGGTTCTCCATCAGCTTCTTACCACAGGCAATGCTGACATTGACATTTGCCCTCAGGAGGGTATCTACAGGTCCCACTTCCTCTCACTTTTGGGGCAGGGAACTCAGAAGCTTCCCTACTTCCTGAAAAAAAAATATACTTTACATCAAATCTAATTGTGTGCAGTGAGGGTGTCCCTCAGAATATTCAGAGAGCCATACTGCAGAACCAGGATGTTGATTTACATTTTTCAAAGATCACGCTTACTGTTCCATAGAGAATTAATACAGGGGGCAGAGTGGATGCTGGGGAGGCAGTGAGGGGCCACTGTCATTCTTTCAGGTGAGAAATGAGCCAGAGTGGTGGCAGTGAAAATAATCAGAAGGGTATGAATCCAAGTCAGTGGAGAATCTGCTTATTAACTGTGCCCCTGGTTTATTTATAGGCACAGAAATATGTGACTAGCCACTAACTTTCATTAACTTGTTATTTCTCTTCCATTGTTCATATGTTAGATTTGCAAAAAGTGAAAAATTTGATGATATCCAGTGTGGCCAAAGGTGTAAGGACACTGGTACTCTCATACACCACTGATGGAGGATAAATTGAAACAGCAGTTTTGGAGGACAATTTGGTCAAATCTGTCAACATGTCAAATGTATATATGTCTTTGTTAAGAATTTCTTCAAAGGACACACACAAAATTTACACCAAGATACATTAAAAGGATGCCCAACATATTGTTGTTTGATATAACAGGGGGGAAAAATGACCATCTACAGAGGATTTTAACTAAATCAAGATTCATCTATAGATGAAACCAGAAGATTCATCTATATTCATCTATGTGGAATACTATTTTGTCTTTTGCACGGAGAGATAAGTCTAAGATGGAAAGCTATCTCTGATAATTTAAGTGTAAAAAGCAAAATGCAGAACGATGTGTAGAGAAAGATTGCATTCATAAAAAAATTTTAATAGCCAAATAAAAAACATATGCATTTATATGCAGAGATCTGCATGAAACTATTTTCTGGGAGGATGCACAGGAAACTGGTAAAATGATTCACTTTGGAGGGAGCAACCAGGGTTTCAGGGTAGAAAGCAACTTTCGCTTTTCATTTTATACCTTTCTAATGCATCTTGAAAATTCCACCGCAAGCCACGTATTGCTTTTGTTTGAAGAGTTTAGCCTGTTTTTATTGGTCTTTTCTTGATTCGGGCACCTGCCCCCCTGGTTACCGCATGTCCTTCGTGTGCCACTTGATTATTTCCTCTTGTCCCTCCCTTGGAAACTGGGAATATACGTTAGTCCCTCCAGTTCCTGAAAGCCAACCTTCCTCAAAGATTTCCAAAAGGTATTGTTAAGTTAAAAACATAGATTTCAAATAATATGCTTAGGATGACCCCAGGTTTGTAAAAAAAAAAAAAAAGGGGGGGTGGTGGTGGTAAATGCATGTATGTGTATGTAAAAAGAAAAAACAGTCCAGAAGAATCTATACATTAATTCAACAAAAAATGTAGTGTGTGCCCGCCCTGGGCCAGGCGGTGTTGTGGATTGACATTCACAGGGGAATGGATGCTCCTTCCCCTCGGCATCCCAGACTCTAGGATCTAAAGCGTAACGTGTACATGCACGTTAGTGGCAATTCACTCTGGGGGACGCAATTGTGGGTAAGCTTTTATATCTACCTTCATGCTTTTCTGTATTTACTGATTCATTTTCTTTCCCCTCTGTGTATGGCATAAAAGAACTTATACAAAAAAATAATAATTAAGCCATAAAACACAGTCTCTCTCTTCCTCTGGTTTTGTCTCCCTTCTCCAAACCCCTACACTTATCCATGCAATATTGTGACACACTGCTGCTAAAAAGTTTTTCACTGTGTATCTGGACATCAAACTTAAGTGGGCATCTATATTTTATCTGCAAACTTACTTCTGACCGACCTGCTCCCAGCACTCTGCTCCCTTCTGAGTGCCCCGCCCCCCGCCCCCCGGCCTCTGCCCTGGCCTTTCCCCGAGGCTGGTTTCCGTGGGGTTCTCCCTAGCTGACTTCCACCCTCTGTCCTCACCCCATCTGTGCATCCTAAACAGATGTGTGGGCCCAGCCAGTCCTCACGCTGGCTCCTCCTGGTTGCCACATTAGCTCCTCAAACAGCTCGCCCCAAAATGGAACTGCTCCCAGTTCCTCATCTCAGGAGCGGTCCCACCATGCCCTCCGCGTCCGGGCTGAGAACACGCACTCCACATCCACACCACCCTCCTCTCTGCCTTCACCCCCATCTCAGCACTGACAGGCTGATTTTCCCATCTCTGCCCCGGGCTCACTCCAGCCTGGGCTTTGGGGTGGTCTCCCACAGGTGGCCCGAGCCCCTTTTTCCCCCAGCCGCCTCCCCACCCCCACTAGACCATCCTAAACACAAGCCAACAGAGCCTTAGAGCCTTGGGGTCCCCAACTACCTGTCACCACATGCCACCACGACCATTTGGCTACATCTGATTGCCACTGTCCTTGGGTCAATGTTTCTGTCCAAATCAACGAACTCATTGTCACTTATGTAAAACTAAGCAATCCCTGTATGCATTAGCCTCGGGCTAGCTAACAGAGTCCCAGGCTTGACGCGTCCATTATTGAATGGAGTCAGAATAGATATGTAACTAACTAAATGTAAACTCAACTGTCTTCATGTGGCCCTGGGATCACGGCAGTGCCACCCATTGCAGTGCCCTTTGGAAAGCACTGCCTTCCAACATGCCCACCTGCTCTCACCCCCGCCCCCGCATGGCTCCCTGTGCTTGAAGAACACTCCAGACCTGTGTGGCTGCCGCTGTTCCCTGCCTCTCCAGCTCTTCCATGACAAGCCCTCAGCCAGGGCCTCATTATGCCTCCCTTAGCCCTGTCGCTGTTTCACACCTCCCTGCTGCTGAGTACCCATTACACTCTCCACCTGTCAAGCAGCTCCTCGTCCGGCAAGACACTCAAGAAACACACAGGCGGCGAGGCCCCCACCTTGCCTGTCCCTCCAGCAAACTGGACTGGCACCAGGCAGAACTTCTCCAAGGTTCTATTGCCCTGGCTTGGAACGTCTGCCCCCGAACCCTGGTAGAGGAGTCGCCACCACCCCAAGGCCAGGCACACAGTAGGTGCTCTGTGAATGTCCAGCAAAGCCCAGGGTTGTGTGCGCAAGTGGAAGGAGTCTGAAGTTTACAGGTCACAGATCGGGTTTGGGGTTGGGGCCTTTCCACCTACGGATGTGTGTGACTGGAGCTGGACACGCTCAGATTCCCCTTCGCTGAGGCTGTTTCCTCGTCTGTAATATGGGGACGATACCAACACCTTCTCCACAGGCTTGTTAGGAGGACCCAGCAGGCAAGGCAACAGGGGCTTTGCAGTCTCTACAGCTTTCCGGACTTGGCGGCTTATTATTGGGATGTCAACCGGGATGCTGTGGTTGTCCAGTCTGCCTTGCGGCTGCCCCCCCGGCCGTGTCCCTGGGACCAGACTGCAGGGTCCAGGGTGGCCAGGGACGCCTAGAATCACAGGCCTGTTGGTTTCACATTTAGGAAGCCAACGCATTTTCCTGTACCTTGCCTGCAACACTTAAGCCAATATTTGCGTCTTTGGGATTCTATTTGTATGGTAATTCAAAAATAGGGTTCGGACTTACGGCGGCCTCTCTCCTGAAACTCTGAAAGCACATTAATTTTCTAGACGGCAGCATAATGCCATAATTAAATATTACCATTTCTCTTAAAATAAAATCTGGTAACTCCTAACAAAATGGGTTTTTTCGAAACATGATGTAGGTTTCCCCACAAAATTGCACTCTAGGGAAATTCCTTATTTTGAATGTATGAGAGAGACCACGAACTTAATCTCAACACAATGTAAGAAAAATTGATTTGTTAAATGACAATAATTTTCTTGCATTTAAAATCTCCATGTTTCCTGTAGTGGCTGACCCAAAGGCCCCCCTATATGCGTCTTTGGGGACAGGTCCGAGGAGCCAAGACGTTTTGTCTCGTTGTTTCTGAAGCTGCCCAGATGCCCCTTCTTGTGGCTCCAATTGGAGTTTTTGTTGTGTGTTGCAAACTTCGTTAAAAGAAGCCCGGGCTAGGTGACCCCATTACCCTCGCCCGTCAGTCCCCAAACACGTTCTCTGTGCTAGTGGAAAGGAAACTCTCCCACGTGGAAGAGATCGTGGGCTCCGGAACCGGCCTTCCATGCGCTCTCTCTTCACCAAAGTCAGAGTGGACTGAGGGAGCCTGGAGGCCCTGGGCTAGAGGCTGGGGCTGGAGGAGGCGGTGCCGGGTTTCACCCGGGTGCCCAACCGCCCCAACCAAAGCTCAAGAGGGCCCCCTTGTGGAAACTCCCAAGAACAGCCCCGTAAGTGGTCACGTCCCCCAACGCTGTTCTCCGTGAGCCCCCACATCTCTGGGCAATTCTCGGATCCAAAGACGCTCAACGGTGACCACCAGCCTCCATCCTTCTCTCCTCGGAACCTAAATATTTCTTTGAGACGAGAAGGTTCTTGGCCCTTCCGGGCAAGACCTGGTGAAGAGTCAGCTCCCAAGGGCCCGCGAGGAGTTACTCTGGGGATCCCTTCTCCTGAAACCTTTTCCGGGAGTCATGACCGCGATTACACAAACGTCTTCTTTCTTATTGAGGGTGTCAAAACCTTGTGATTATCTTGCCAAATTCCTGTTCTATAGAACAATGAAAGCTTCAGTCTTCTGCCAAGAGAGCGGATAGGATTCAATCCAATGGGAGACTTCAAGACACATGTCCTGCTCAGCAAACACTGCCTTGTAACTGCACCTCCGGGAGACCCAGGCGTGTTAAGAAGGAGCGGGAGCGCCCACGCTCTGTCCATCCAGGCCCTGACTCCCCGCGCCCCACTCCTCAAAGCATGTGGACAGGATGTGGTATCAGGGGAGAGCATTGACCAAATTTGGTAGAAATTTTTAATATGGAAGAGCCAATGTGCAGATGTGGGAACACAGGCGCTAAAGTCGAGCTAATGAGGCCTTGTCTCCAGGACTTCAGAACATCTGGGTGAAAAGGGAAAGTCTCCCATCGATCACCCTGATGTCTTGGCTATGGGAACACAGCTGGGCTTTGGCTGGAATTTCCCGGCTCTCATCTGGGGGGAAGCCCCAGCCAAAGCAAGGCACTGTTAGCATTACCATGGGGCCAAGGGAGAGTTGTGATTGAACAGTTCTTGTGCTGGAACATTCCTAAACAAACAAACAAAAAGAACTGGCTGATGAGCCAGGCCTGGTGGGCCAGATTGTGTCCCAAGCCCCCCATTCCGTGAGCTGGATGTTTTCTCTTCCTTTAGCAGGAAATGCTCAGCACGGCTCCCCATGGGAGACGTCTGCATGTTTCCCATTTTGGAAATACAAATGTAAAACAATCACCTTCTCCAAGTGGCAACAAGCAACCCCTTAGTCCAGCCCGGCCTGGGACTTGTCCTGGAGAACCGGGGGAGCCGTGACACACCAAACCATGTCGCTTCACTCGCCTTTCGAGCCGCCAACGTCTGTATCTGTTGTCCTGCTGCTTCTCACGGCTCAGAATCACGGTTCTTCCAGGCAGGCAGCCCCTCTAGAGTGCAGCTTTCAACTCTACGAGTTCACCACGCAAAGGAGGGCACGTTTCAAAGTCCTGAGATGCTTTGGAGACCGGGATTGGAGTGTCCTTTATCTGGAGCACACCATTTCCGAGTTTCCCGAGAATGCAAGACCCGTTCCCCCACCCCACCCCCACCCCGGGCCTTGAATGCGAAGAAGACCCTGGGATCAGCTGGACGCTGAGATGCAATGGTGGCCACATGAAGGACACGTGGACGGTGAAGAGTCGCCATCCACACCGGAGGGGAAGGTCAGGCTCCCTGACATTCAAAGTCAGTCCTCGTCGTTCCGTGATGTGTGTAACTTCAGCGCACGCCACACTGTAACCTTCTCAGGAGAGTGGAGATGGGAACCCTCAGTGCCTCGTGTGCAGTGACTTACTGAGAAGCCCACCTTCAGCGGAAGCCGCGTGGTGATGGCTGCCATTTCTACAGCCGGTTTCTGAAGCTTGTTGGCGAAGGAGCCAGTGTGTCCACACAGCTCAGTTTGTACAAGGCGGCTGCCTCTAATCACCAGAGGTTATTTTTGGGGTGGGGATTTTTATTTAAAATGTGTGTAGGCATCCAAGTCCAAATATTCTAGGTAAATTACCTCAACGTAGGATTTTGAAATAAACCAGAGGGTTTCAGACTTTTTTTTTTTTTAAGCAAGAGAACACTTTTCCCAAAGCCGATCTTAATTAGATTCCCAGTAAAGAAACCAGAGTAAAGGGTGGGGGCTGCCTAGGCTGAAGCTGGGGGTGGGAGACTAGAATGCCACTCCCTGGGTCGCCCCTTCTCTCCCAGAAAAAAACCTGCCGGTGGTCTTCAGAAACCAGCTTGAAAAGCTCTGATACTGCAAAATGTGACACACACACTCCATCCTTGAGCCACAGCTGTGCTGCCCAGGATGGCGGCCACCAGCCCCATGTGGTCCCTGGGCCCCTGACATGTGGCCGCCCTAAATTGACTTGGGCTCTAGGTGTAAATACACACCGGGTTTCAAAGGCTTGTATGGAAAAAAATATATAAAGTATCTCATTCATGCTTTTCTTATTTATTACATGTTGAAATATAATATTGGGGGCTGGATAAAATATCATTAAAATTCATTTCACCTGTTACTTTTTAGCTTTTCGAATGTGGCTACTAGAAAGTGCAAACTCACATACATGGCTTATGTTTGTGACACATGTTGTCCCCACCGAACAGTGCCGCGGAGCTGCGTGGAGCCTTCCTGGGGGCATAAGACCACACCAGCATTCTGGTTTGGCTGGGGCAGGTTCCAAGGGAGCAGAGGCTTTAAATCAAAGCAGCGGGCATCAGTCTCTTATTCTGGACCTAAACTCTTTCATGCCCGAAACTCTCAGCAGGATTTGAGGCTCACACTTCAATCTCCCTTCAGCTACATCTCTTTCCTCTCTACCTGCTTGGATCAGCTTGGGCCTCAGCCTGCTAGGAACTCCCTTACTGACCACCCTTTCACCGTCAGCCAGATTCTTGGTGATCCCAACAGCTGCAAACCTTCTCTTTCTCCCCTTCCATTTCAAACCACACACACAGTGGAAACCACCAGCCGATTTTCAGGAGGGGAAATCCCGAGGGGTGGGAGGAATGTCCGCAAGGAATTCCTGTGCTTGGTCTTGTAAAGCACAAGTCATTCATTCACTCATTCATTCAACTGAAAGAGGGAATTACAACAAGCATTTACTGAGCACTCACTACGTGAAGGCATTGTTCTAAGTTGTCCGTGTCTTAACACAACACATTCATTGAGCTTCCATCAGGCACTGTGCCAGCTGCTATGGAACTGGCAGTGAGCAAGAGAGATCGGAACCTGTCCTCGTGGAGCTCTCAGACTAATGGGGAAAGTGGGGGGAAAGAAGGGAAGAAGGAGAGAGGAAGGGAGGGGAGAGGAGGGATGAAAGGAAGGGAAGAAGGAGAAGGATAAGGGAGGGAAGGAAGAGAAGGAAAGAGAAGGAAGGAAGGACACATGTTGGAAGGAAGGAAGGAAGGAAGAGAGAGGGACAAAGAAGAGAGAGAGAGAGAGAGAGAGAGAGAGAGAGAGAGAGAGAGAGAGAGAGAAAGAAAGAAAGAAAGAAAGAAAGAAAGAAAGAAAGAAAAGAAGAGGAGAAAGTTGAAGAGCCCAGAGTGACACGTCAGCAGCAATGAGCACACCTAGCATTCAGATCTTGGCTTCTAACCACCGTTCTCCAATGAAAGGAACCAGGACTCCTTGGAGAAATGGCTGATTCCAGGGCTGGGGCAGAGAAAGTATAAAATGAGCCTGGAAGATCTTCTGGCACCAGAACATGAGAAAGTGCTCAAAAAAAAAAAAAAAAAAAAAAAAAAGACAAGCACATGTACAGAGAAGGACACAAGCTGAAGGAGTCCCCAAGGTCCACTTTGAGCAACAAAATAAATAATGGTATCAATGGATTGTAACCTATAAAGTAAAATAAACACTTATGAGTTTATACTAATGCAAATAATGATTGAATAGAGATGAATGGGAAGAAGGGACAGAGCTTCCTTACAGCACGATTCCAACTGATAAATTCAGAAAGAATGATGGAGCTAAAGAATGGACATTTGGAAAACGTGACAGTAACAATTTTTGTAGGCAAGAATCATCAATGCTCATCAACAGATGCTAAAATTAGTGTTGGGGGCGGGGTGTATAATGAAAAACAAGCTGCCTGCATTGTCTCTAAGCGTCTCCCCATAAGATAATTATTAGTCATAAAGAGAAAAGTGTTCGTTTACAGTGGAGACACAGAGCAGAACCTCCCTTAAGCCAGTGAGAATGTCACCAGTACTGGGACACATTGACATCACGTGCCTCCTGAGCTGACACGCTGAGGGGCACATCGCGTCTACGGCATTCTTCCCAAACTTCACAAAGTGACTTTAATCGCGAAGAACCCTCAGAGAATGCCAAATTCAGGCACGCACTCCAAAACAATGGGGCAGTACTCTTCAAAGTGTCAAGGTCACGAAAGACAAAGACCAAAGGAGTATGTCGGAGTATAGGAGACCAATGGGCGATGGATCCTAGACCAGAAAGGAGACACCACTGGGGCAACTGGTGAAACTTGCCCGAAGTGTGTGGATTGGTTAATAGCACCGTGTCCATGTTCATTTCCTGGCTTTGATCATTGAACCACGTCTATGCAAGATGGTAGCCTTTGGGGAAACTGGATGAAAGCTATAGGAGAACCCATCCCACTGCTTCTGCAGCACGTTTGTAACTCTGAAAGTATTTCACATTGAAAAGTCAAAAAGTGAAAGTAAATCAAAAACCGAAAG
The DNA here is from genome assembly GCF_004115265.2 of Rhinolophus ferrumequinum. Classification (NCBI taxonomy): domain Eukaryota; kingdom Metazoa; phylum Chordata; class Mammalia; order Chiroptera; family Rhinolophidae; genus Rhinolophus; species Rhinolophus ferrumequinum. Next base: position 3,775,510 of record NC_046306.1, read on the forward strand.
CAGGTGAGTGACTGCCAGGTGTGATGTGTGACACACAGGAGAGAAGGGATGGAGGTGAGCAGAGGGCAGCATGCCATACCAGTCTGTCAGGAAATGCCATGTCTGCTAAGACCGGGACACAGAGGGACAGCCGAGCACAAAGTGGAGGGAAGAACAGCATGTGCACCAGCCTCGAGGCAGGAAAGACCTGGCCTGTCCATCGCTGGGAACACAGCGTAGAGAAAGAAGGATGGCGGGATCTGATGGATGATGCTGGAAAGACAGGCAGACCACCGATCTGGAAGGGCCTCGTAGACCATAAGGAAAAGCATGGCTGCTACTCCCAGCACCTTGGGAAACCACAGGAAGTTTTTGACCATCGTGTGTGTGTGTGTGTGTGTGTGTGTGTGTGTGTGTGTGTGTGTGTGTGTGTTTCCTCTGAGACATTTAGGATGCTTTGAAATTATAATCTGTGGCGGACATATTTGATTAATGCCAGCCTCTCCAAGAGAAGAGGAACAGGCAGAGATTGGGATGACGCAGCCACAAGCCAAGGGACGGCCGGGGCCCCCAGAAGCTGCGAGAGGCAGGAAGGAGCCTCCCCCAGAGCCTCCGGACAGAGCCCGGTCCGGCCCACCCTGTGATTTCAGACTTCTGGTCTCTCCAGACTGTGAGAGAAGAAACTTCTGTTGTTTTCAGTCCCCCGGCGTGTGGTGACATCACAGCCCCGGCCATGCAGCCTTGAGGTGGGTGATGAATGCCCGTCCTGCCAGTCTCTCTTCGCTGTGAGTGTGCCCTCCGGCCACTGACCACACCCACGAGCCACTCACACGGTTACTTGCTAAATATTATTTACTTAAAGTGTAACTTCATATTTCAAAATCAAGTTCAGACCGACTCCCTCTGAAAACTCAGTCTGTCCTCAACAAATGGGCTGCGAGAGTACAAGTTTGCCACTTCTGTAGCTGTGGCTGCGTTTTAACACCCTCTAAAATCAGTGAGTCACCATTGGGATCAGAAACACTCACTGCTGCACCTAAAATCACCTGGCATGCCTCCCGGAACCTCAGAATAAGCCAATTAGGAGAGGGGGAAAAAGTGCTTTCCTTTTGCTTTTTGCCCCCAAAAGAAAAGTATCCAAAGACCTGCCATGTCTCTCCTCTGCTCTGCAACCCACGCCTTCTGTGTCTTCCTGCCATCAGAGTCACACCTACCTGCGCTTCTTCTCATGATCTTTGAAGAAAACACGGACTGTGGACCTGGGTGTGAAACCTCTCTAAGCCTCCATCTTTCATCTGTGAAATGAGAAGAACCACATCCACCTGACAGAAGTGTTGTGAAGAGCAGATCAGAAAAGGCACACAGCTTCCATTTCTAGGAAGTGTCCAGAAGAGGTAAATCCATACAGACAGAAAGCAGATTAGTTGTTGCTAGGGTCTGAGAGAGAGAGGGAAGGTGAGCAACTGCTGACTGTGGCGTTTCTTTTTGGGGTGATGGAAATTTTCTGGAACAAGACGGTGGTGGTGAATACACCACCTGGTGAGTGTCCTAAATGCCACTGAGTGTTACTTGTATACTTTAAAATGGTAAAATGGGTGAATTTTATGTTAGGTGTATTTCACCAAAATTTATTTTTTTAATTGGATGCACAGCACCGGCCAAGGCCCTCTACCCTCTCTGAACCTCAGTTTCCTCATCTGCAAAATGGGGGCATTGGCAGAACCTCCGTCGGGGGTGGTTGTGCGGATTACACCTGTCGTTCCGTGGGAATGGCGGGTATGTGGAAGCACACGTCGCTGTGCTGACCAGCCACCTCCCCGGGGTTGCTGGGAGGACCCCCTCCCCCGCCATGATGATGCAGACAGAGCAGGTGATCAGAGACAATCTCAGCCAAGTGCCTTCACTCAGTAGAGGCTTAGCAAGTGCCCCTTCCCCTTACCGCCCCAGGCAGGTTCCACACCACATAGCCCGTTCCTGGCATCCTGGCACAGTAACACATCAGGCTGCAGAGTTTCACATTTTAAACCCCAGGCGCCTGGTCTGAGCAATTGGGCACTCGGGATTTAATTCTGCAGGTAATTTGAACGATGCTATCTAATTTCAAATGTCCCTGCTCTTATGAGTGCAAAAGCAGCATAATTTTTAATTAGTGGGTAAACAGTAAATAATGGATGGCGGTAAGTGGACATCACTGTTAATTAAAACTCCATGGTTGATAAAAATCAATTTGGCCCATGCGCTTCACTCAGTCTATCAGGTCCCCGTGAAAAGTTGTGCATCCCGGCCCCAGCACCATCTGCTTTCAGCTGCTGCTTCTTTAGTTAAGACTTTTTCTAGGGGAGCGAAAATAAAAAGGAGAAAAAGAGAAGACAAGAAAATCTAAAGACTCCCTGCAAAAAGCTGCAGCTGAGGAAATTTCATGTATTCCTTTATAGTTGGTTGATTTAATTTCTGCAACCTTGAGGCTGACGATTCGTGAACCGTTGAGAGGCGACGTGAGGCTCGCTCCAGCATTTTCACAAAGAAGGTCTCCAGTTGCATTTTTTATTCTGTGTGTGCATGTTCTGAATACAGTGAGATTTCACCATATCTCGTAGTCTCCTGACTTAATTAAATCCTAATCTCTCACGGAAAAACAAGACAAACTAAAACACACTCAGGGGAAACATACTGTCTGAGGATTCATGACAAAATATAACGTCGCGGCCATCTCTTCCCGGTGCTGTCAGAGAGATTACAAGGGGGAAAAGGCTTGTTTTCTTGTGAACAAAAAACATTTCCTCAAGAAACCCAGCTTTGTGGAAACAATGCCAATGTAATTTTCAGGGCCCATTCACTATTCTGCTCTGAGACACAAGCCTCATTTTCCTCCCAGGCAAACAATGCTGACCCTTCCGGATCCTTTTGTCCCTTTGCTTCCATCATTCTCCAAATCAAGACTCTCGGACAGGCTTCGCTGACACGGTCACATTAAGGTGCAGAGTTGAATCCAGGGGCCCCAGTGCTCCAGTGGGAACTGACTGCAGGAGCACAGGAAGGTGTGAGCTGGGGACGCTGATGTGTGTGCGTCTGGCTCAGGATTCCTGACCAGGCTATGATGGGCATTTGGCCCAACTTTGATGCCCGCCCACCCACCACGTCCTGGCTCTGGTCCCCATGAAATTCGAGGTGCCCGAGCTAATATGGAACCACGACTGGCTTCTCTCTTTCAAGACTCCCCTTGGTATGTCTTTCCTCTGCACAGTGGCCCTGAGCCCTCCGGGAGCCGTGTGGGGACACCAAGCCCTGGCTCGTTGGCTCTTTGTTTTCATTTCTATTTGGCTTATTAAAACCAATAAATCAGGATAAGGGAAACCAGGAAAACAACAGGGACCCCCAGACCTCCAGGGAAGTGAGGAATGCACTCTACTTCATTTTCCTGAGAGCCCGCCAGGAGGGCCACGTGCCCTGCAAAGGGGCAGTGTGGGGAGCCCAGGTCTCCCCGGACCTTGGCCCTGCGGCCTTTCCAGAACCCGCCGGGGAGATGTGAACGTGCAGGACATGTCATACATTACGTTCTCCACTCGGCCCACCAGCCTCCGGGGCCTCCTGGACCAGCAGGGCCTCCTGGACCAGCAGGGCCTGCCCCGCCTCCCTCCCCCTTTCCCCCTCTCCCCACCCCCCCACCCCCTGGCTGGCCGACACCCCAGCCAGGCCGGCGCCCCTGACCCACTTTGGCCACAGGCTCGGTGGGATGAAGTGCTGTTGGAAAGCCTCGTGGCAGGAGCTGGGCCAGCCGTCGGGGCCGGCCGCCCATGAGCACAGCCCGGTGCTGTAATATTTGGACGCTGCTCACCACCAAGCTTTCCACAACACCCCGCCATCTGTGTTGTGTCAGGTCCTGGCCTCAGAGTGGAGATGACGGTTTCTGGCGGAACTGCTGCTCTTTAGCGGCTCAAGGCCCTGGTGCTCTCACCTCTGAGCAGCTCCTAGAAGAGACTGTGAACAGTCCCATGGCCGGGCCTGGCTTGTCTCCACGAGATGAGCAGATGTGGGGGTCACTTGGGGCCCCGCCCCTGCTGCTCGCAGCCGTCCTTCCTGAGACCTGGGATTCCTCCGCGGCCCTACTGTGGGCCTCGTGCCTCAGCCCTAGGACCCACCACACACTTATTGAGCACCCACTATGTGCATGGCACTGGCCTGGGTCCCACGAAAGTGGAGATGGACAACACACGGGCCTGGCACCAAAGAGGGACCATGAAGCAAGTGGCCTTGAGGGGCACGGGCAGGTCTGCTCTATGTGGCAGACTGGGTCAAGCGGAACCTGGGTTCCTCGGTGGAGGGGGTGGCAGTCCCACTACCCCCAGCTCCTCACTCTGAGTCTAGAGTGCCCCTTGCCAGGCGTGCAGGCCCCTCAGCTACCACAGGCAAGTCTGAGGAGAGTCTGGGTGCCGGAGTCGGGCTTGGCCCCATTACTTTCAGAATTGGGACGGTCTCCCTATGGGAGGCTTGGATTCCATGGCCGCTACATGGGCACATGCAGATGAATCAGGAGGCTGAGTCTAGGCACCCCAATGTGGTGCCCCACCGCTGTGTCAGGGGCTGGAGCGGCCTGAGGGGGAGGGGCCAAGGTGGAAGTTGCGGTGGGAGGCTGGAGGGGCAGGTGGAGTCCCTGGGCTGTGCTGGGATCGCTCATCTGGGTCTGTCTGCTTTGCAGCCCGCACTGCAGAGGTACTTGGGACAGCAGGGGGTGGCCGCCTGCGCTGGGAACCTCACTGCCAGCAGCCCCTGCCCAACAGAGTGCCTGTCACTGCACTGCTGCCTCCACGCCTCGAGGGACCCTGGATCTCCACTGGGTAAGACCCCAGGGTGACCTTGACCTCAGGCCTCTGAGCTGGGAGACTTCACCCTCTCTGAGCCTCAATGTCCATATCTGTGAAATGGGCACAATTCATCCAATTGTCCCGGAGGCCTGCAACCTGCCACACACGTGGCTTTGCTTGCCTCTCCCCCTCCCACTACAGAGCCAGCCTGGGAGGCCAGCCCTATATTGGGCATCATGCCCCAGCCATAAGCAGCAACTAGATGAAACTCATTTGTTCAACACATTGATCACCTTCTCTTCAAATACTTATTGAGTACCTACTACGAATTAGTACAGGGTGTTGCAGTGGGGACAAGCTCTAAACACGTGAACACAGAAATAAGTAACACAAACTTGAGATGCTGCTAAGCTTTGCAATGAAGGAAATAAAACCGAAGATGTGATAGTGAGTGGCCCGGGAGGGTTTTTTTGAGAGTGGTCAGGGAAGGCCTCTCGGAGGTGGTGGCATTCAGTTGAGAGCTGAAAGAAGAGGAGTTAGCTATCCAGAGAGCCAGGGGAAGGGTCAGACAGAAGAACCAGCTGGTGCAAAGGTCCTAACACAGGAAGTGGGGGGGCCAGAGAGTGCCCAGATGTCCTGCTTGCCCATCTAAATCTTTTTCTAACCTCACAGTCTCATCGGACACTTCAGGCCCTGTTGCTGCTCTGGGGCAATGCGCTTTGTGCTCTGCCCTCATTCGTGGGGCACAAACTCTACAGCAGCCAGCTGTGTCCTCCCTCCGGGGGCAGAAGTGGGAGGAAAGAGGCAGTAGCTCCTCCACAGCGGGTACATAACTTGCTCCCCCGCCACTCCCTTCAGGCTAGTCCCATCTGGGGTCAGGGACTGGCTGGACTCTCCATGTCCTCCATGCACCTTCTGAGGTCAGGGAGAAACCAGATGCCAAACATCTGCTAGCGCTCTGGGTGGAGGGAGGGGACTTGAGCTCTGCAAACCCCTTTGGAAGCATCCCCAGGCTCTCCCCTGACCCGACCCCACGGTCCAGGTGGGATCCAGGCACCACTGGCCAGGGTCACTTTGAGACAGACAGAACTGGGGCTCGGGAAGGGTGGGAACTGGCTGCAGGCTGCTCCTGCTCCAAGACAACTGCATCTGGAATAGTTGCTTCTAGATGCTTCTAGAACCTTCTTCCTAGAAAGTTCCCCTCTGTACTTTCCAGACAGGCTTTTCTGCTTCCTGAGAGTAGTGCAGAGAAGGATCCAGAGTCTAGGAATGTCCAGTGCAACTTGCTGTGGCCCCTTAGGTAAAGGTCCCCCTCCCCAGCCTTGTCAGAGACTGGCATGAGGAGAGAGAGGGCTGAGGCCCTGCTCGGCGTGTGACTCTCCCCACTCCGCTTTTAACCACCCCCTGTACTGGTATTTCCTTATGATTTTTCTTTAAACCAACTTGCTTTTGTTGACTTGAACATACTCATTTATTCCTACAGCTTTGTTGAGGTCTACTTGCTATACAGTAAACTGCTCACATTTACAGTATACTATAATTATTTTTAAAAGAAGCGTAATGTCTCCCTGGATATGGAAAGCAGAGCCACTTGCCATAAATGGGAGGTAACCGTAAAAAGAAAGTCAATGAAAACAAAACGTAATTAAATTCTCACTAGATTCGTTGCCTGCCTAAGGCTCGGAGTCTGTTCTGTCTGGGAACAAAGGGAAGTTGGTATTAAAGATGCATCCGCTCCAATGGACACTTTCTCCTTAACATAACCGGAAAGATTGCAAGAAAAGAAAGGAGGCTGTTTTCGTGCTGGGTAAGAGTGAGCTTCCCCTGCTCCAGCAGCCCTGGTATGAAAAATCTGGAGAAAATAACAGTACAGGTGGCATCTGGCCAGTGACACTGCATAGGGGGTATCTGCCTGGTCTTTCCCCCGGAATTCACCCATCGTGCACCCCATCTGAGCCCTCTGTGGGAGAGTCCCGGAAGCTCACCTGCCTCAGCCCAGGTGTGACAGTGGCTCTAGGAGTCATTCAGCTTCTCTTAGAGCCCAAGCCCACTCTGTGCTCTTTTTCATCACCAGCAGAATAGGGCCTGGGGGCCAGGGCCAGCACATGCCTGTTTTTGTAAATAAAGTTTTATTGGCACACAACCGTGTCCACTTATTTGCATATGGCCTCTGGGTGCTTTAGCTCTACAACCACCCTTGAGTTGTTGCAACAGAGACCACCCGGCCCACAAAAGCAAAAATATTTATGATCTGACGCTTTCCAGATAGAGTCTGCTGACCCCTAGTTTAGAGCTGCAAGCCTGTCACAGATGTGAGTGAACTTGGTCAGGGAAGTCAGCCTCGCACAGGGGACACAGAATCTGAGCGCCCATCATCTATGGTCACCCACGGTTCACTCAGCCAGGACCCAGGGAGGGTCCAGTGTCCTGGGCTCTGGGCCAGGTGCAGGCACTCCAACAGGGAGAGAATGGGCAGGACCCTGCCTCTGGAGCTCACGGCATAGGGGTCCCCAAGTGGTGGAGGGGAGCCTGTTTCCTAAGCACCTTCCAGGCACCACCTCTGTGCTGGACGCATCCTGGAAACCCAACTGCGGGTCTGCCATCTCCATGTCACAGAGGAAAGAGCTGGGCACTCAATCCAGGCTCATATTCCTAGTGAGGGACACAAAGGGGATGGAACCCAGGTCCTCTGGCTGCAAAGCCTGTGCAATTCCATGGACCCACAGGGACCCAAAAGTTCCACAGGGACCACAGGGGAGGGTGTCGGCTGAAGAAGGCAACTAGGATTGAAAGGAAGGGAACGAGAAGGCTCTTGCGGAGGCCCCATGGCTCTGCTTGGAGGCCCCTAGCCCCCAAAGTGGAGCTAACTGCAATCAGTTGGGGAACAGGCTGCGGGGGCCCAGCCCTTAGCTGAGGCCTGCCGTGGGGGCTGTGGGAACGGGAGCCCAGCCCAGAGGAGAGGGGCTCACGTGCAGGTTGTCACTGCTCCGTGCACTGTGTCTCCCACCGACAGCTGCGAGGTGCGCCCAGGCCCAGAGTTCCTCATCCGCTCCTACACCTTCTTCCCCAACCGCCTGTTCCGAGCCTACCAGTTCTACTACAGGGACCCCCTCTGCCGGGAGCCCGCCCACTCCCTGCTCATCAAGGGCAAGGTCCGCCTGCGCCGGGCTTCCTGGGTCACCCGGGGTGCCACCGAGGCCGACTACCACCTGCACAAGGTTGGCATCGTCTTCCACAGTCGCCGAGCCCTGCTCGATGTTGCCGGGCGCCTCAGTCGGACCCAGACCGGCCGGGACTGCGCCCAGCGACTGCCCCCAGCCCGGGCCTGGCTGCCCGGGGCGCTGTATGAGCTGCTGAGCACCCGGGCTGAGCGGGATTGCACGGCGGCCCTGGGTTTCACCATGCACGAGCTCAGCCTCGTCCGTGTGCAGAGCCACCTGCAGCCGCAGCCCCCCACCGGGCCCTGGCTGGTGGAGGAGCTGTACCTGGGAGACATCCACACCGACCGGGCAGAGAGGCGGCACTACCGGCCCACTGGCTACCAGCGCCCGCTGCAGAGCGCCCTGGTGAGTGTGGGGCCCTGGGGGAGGTGTGGGAGGGGGATGAACTCTGAGCCCTGGCCCAGCAGGCCCTACGTGATCTGCTCCCCGCCTAGGGCCCTCTCTGCTCCCCCACTCTGGTCTGCTGGCCACAGGACATTTGCACATGCTGTTCCTTCTGCTTGAGCCATCTTTTCTTGGGTCTTTAAAAGGCTGGCTTTTTCCAGAAGGAGCCATTGTTCAGCCTACCCAGGTCTGATCCTCCTGACATCCTGTTCGAGGTCCCTTTCTGTCCCTTCTGGGCACGTGGACCTGGGCAGTTTGCCCCTCCCTCAGTCCTCAGCTCCAATGTCCTCCCCAATCCACACTCAGCACACCCTGAGCTATCTTGTTTCTTCACTTGTTTATTGCTTTCTTCTGCCTCTAGAACTAGGCCCTCTACCAGAACAGTGCCCTGCCCCTCTGTGTACCCACACCTAACGCAGGGGCTGGCACTTGGTCGGGGCCGATAAATGTTGGTGAGTGAACCAGGGAGAGGGCAGTCTTCCTCCAGGGCCCTGCTGGGAGGCCACACAGCCCTTGGAAGGCCCCCTTCAAAGTTCCACATGAGGCACACTCCTCATTGTTGGCCTGGAGCCCGAAGCACTGGGCGTGCCCCTTCGTATTCATAGCAGGTAGAGTAGTGCTGCTCAGATTCTGACTGTTCTCAAGATGCCATCACCTGGGCATCTGGTTAGAATGTAGAGTCGGGTTCCACGGGTCTGTGGTGGGGCCTGGAATTGTGCATTTCTGATAGGCTCCCAGGTGGTCTGTGGAGGAAACTGCAGTCTAAAGGGAGCTGTCCTTTTTTTGGGATGCGCCCCCTGGACTCCAAAGGGAATTTCACTCCACCCAATTAACGTAGATTTTAAATGAAGCCATCACAACTGTCTGTCTGTGGGGCAGATCCAGTAGCCCCTCCTTGCCCGACGAGCACACGGGCAGAAAGAAACTGAACATCCTTTGTACCAGGACGTGCTCTGGGCACCCAGCACAGAGCCTGACCAGCACGGGCGGAGCCTTGCGACCTCTCCTGTGTGGCTGGTGATGGCAAAGGAACCCCCCTTCAGAAACATGTTTGTAAAAGCGTAAAATAAAATACATCGGATTTCAACAGAAACCAATGCTATTAGTTACTTAAGTCTGAAAGCATGAATTTGTGCCATAGGAATACTATGATTTGACTTCGTTTTTCTCCCTTAATTTCAAAGTAGTGATGAGCATAAAGAAAGTTTCCAGTATCTGCCACCCTGTTCATATGAGAGAGGCAACAAAGTCAGAGTTCCGAGAGCTACAGGGATTCGTTGTCTACATTCACAATGAGAAGAAACGTTAGGGGGTTGGTAAAAAGGAGTCAAGGTTGGCACTTCAGGTAAAGAATGTCTGTACTTGGCACCCAAGGAATATTCTTCGAAAGTGAGATGATTGGACGAACGGAAGGATGATGAGTTCAGGAGTCCCTATCAAGTGCTCTTTGAGCATCAGCATGTTTGAAGTGCCTACTGTGTACTAGACACTCAAGGAACTAACTAAACCAGATGGGGCAACTTGCCACCCGTGGGAGCAGCCGCTCGTCAAATCACCCTAAGGCGGGGGACTGGGGAGGCGCCCACCCTCCTCGCAACACGGGATCTGGGGAGCAGAGAAGCCACACAACAAGGAACTCTCATAATTAGCAAACCAACCTGAGCTCTTGCCGCGACCTCAAAAGTATTCTTTTTTGGGCAGTCAATGTTCTGGATTGGGCTGACGCTGCTCCTCCTTCGAGAGGAGAAGCATTACCAGGTTGCCAGAGGGGTGATTACCAGAGCCCACCACCTCATTAGAAGGGAACATGATTCTGAACGCAGAGAGGACGGACCCCGAGGCACCGAGGATGACGTGTTCATGTCTCCCCCAGGCTCTGAGCCTTGGACTCCTGCTGCCTGACCAGCCAGTGGGGCCAATGTCACGTGCAGTGTGATTGAGAAGCAGAACACACTGGAGTGTGTGCACAGATGAGCGGTGCCAGATGTACCGACATTACATTAGAAGTCCCCTCCCCGGAAAAAAAAGGAAGAGAATTTCAAAGAAGGAAACGCTGCAGCTAAACCCCCAAGTAACGAATTAGTCATTACTTTATGCTCTCGGGGCCCAAGCCTTGCCCACGACCCAAACCAGATGGTAAACATGAACATTTTTGGAAGTTAATTTAAAACGAATTGGATCCCCAAATTCATTGCGTGGATAGAGAATCCTAATCAATCAGCCAGCCAGCACTCGACCAAAATCATCTAAGCCTGGTGTCACCTCTGGGGGTTAATTAGAAACTGTTTTGTGATGTTTGAGAAATAACTTTATATAACAGGCTTAAACCAGTAAGAATTTGGCTGCCACACAAGCGTGAGTTCTGCTAGCTGGAAGCCTTGTTTATTAACACGCGCAACTCTGGACCTGAGCAGAACGACGCCTGGAAGATTTTTGATAAGAGACGGGTCCCTTCTTTCACCCCTTTCAAAAACATCAGAGAAGGAAATGCGTTTTCTCCCCCTTTCTCTCACCTTAAAAGCTTGCTAGTTGTCACTTTGTTTCTGCTATGCATAAAAACACTTGCCCCAAATCACCAACTAACATTCCCTGTATCCTGTCTGCAGAAGATATCTCTGTTTTGGGGGGAAGGGCAGCCCTGGGATTATTTTGATGTCATGCATTATGTCCTTCAATACACGTTACTGTGACAACAGTCGGGATGTGGGTTAAAATGGCTAAGTTAGAGTAGTCTCTTACCAGCCAGTATCCCCATTACGGGCGCGCCAGCTAACTACCCAGCCTGCTCGCGTCTTCTCATCACAAATATTTCTGCTGCCATGTACTAGTATTTCAAAGTGCCTTCGAGTCCTCTGGGTCAAAATCCCGCAAACCAAAAATAATATACTTTTCTCTATTATGGAAATCAAGGCAAGTTCAGGTTCATCATAGAAATAAATAATAAATGCTTATAATGTGGCAATCTGAAAAAGAAAAAAAAATTTTTTTCTCAATCATCCAATGTGGCTAAAGTAGGACTCCCAAACGCCACTTTTTGGCATGGGAGTCATCCAGGAGCAATCTGTAAATCTTTTGCTGTTTGTAAGAAAAAGTATAGGAGCTGATTTCCCAGGTAGGTCCTCAAGATGTCCCTCCCCCTGGCCTGTCTTGTTCTGCATGTGCCCCGGCCCTAAACTTCCTTCTGGAATGGCAAAAGCAGGGGTCAGTTGCTAGTGCCCACATCAGCCTTGCTCTGACAAGTGTCTGCTCCAAAGACCTTCACCGTTCAGAATGACGCTGTAGACTAAATTCTGGGAGCAGCTCCCTTAAAAAAAAAAAAAAAAAACAAAAAACCAGGAAGATGTCTGTATCTGGTTCCTTTTTGGCCTCTACTGAGCTTGTTCCCTCCAAAATGCAGACTGACTACTCCCACACAATTTGGTTTAGCATCTGTTTCCTTTTGACATGTTTTACTGTCAACCCAGCTCATGTGACTTTTATAAGGCAAGGACAACCACAAATAAGACCAAAGAGAGAGGAAACAAATTCCCAGCCTGGGCCACTGAGGGCTGTGGCTGCACATGACCACCTGGGGTGGCCAGTTCTCCCTCTTATAAGTAACACCGGAAGGGACATCTTTGTGCCGTATCTCTTAGCAACATGTCAGCCATCTCCTAAGCACAGACTACGCAGTGGGGGTCCGAGGGCGAGATACTTTCGTGTCTCTTCTCCCTTGTTGCCACATTCACTCACCAAAGGGAGTGGAAGGAATGATGCTCACCTTCCACGGTGAAATTTCTGAAGATAAAATGCCTCCCTCTGCCCCTTAGTGGAGACTGCAGACCGCTCTGAGCGGAGCGAGGCTTTCTTCAGAGAATGGGGGAGGGGGTCACACAGGCAGGGGTCCCGCTGGGCTCTACCACTCCCAGGCTGGAGAACCCTGGCAGGCCGCCTGGCCCACTGAATTTCAGCTCCTTCAGCTCTAACGTGTAACAGCTGCACGAGAAAAGCTTAGCACAGTTCCTGCTTCCTTTCGGAAGCACCCAAAAGAACGAGGGGGCAGAGGGTGTAACAACAGGCAAGGAAATGTAATAAAACTTAGTTGCCGACTTTCAGGACCAAGCAGGCTGGGTGTGGGAAAGGACAACTCTTTCAAAGCCCAGAACATAAGGCACCTCCATTCATTTCTGATTCATCCATTCATTCCTTCATCATTCAGCCGATTTGTTCCCGCCGTGAAGAGGGCCCCGTTCCAGGCCCTGGGGATGCAGCAGCCACAGTCCTGGCTTTCTGGGGCTTACAGTCTAATGCAGGGGACGGGTGGGAAGAAGGCAATGACATGTCTCTGAGTGCTAGAGCCTGAGGACTGATGTGTGTGGGGTGGTCAGGAAACGTCACCAATCGGGCGACGTTCCAAGGAGAAGGACAGCAGGTGCAAAGGCCCAGAGGAGGGAGGAGATTGCTGAGGTCCAGGAAGAGCAGAGCAGCCATGGGGTCCGGAAGCGGGGAGTGAAGGGAATGCCAGATGGGCAGAGCCGCACGACACCCCATTCCAGGCTGCACCCCTACTTCTCCGCCTGGGACAGTTACCACTCTTCTGTTTGTGTTTTGCCAGCACCACGCACACCCCTGCCCAGCCTGCAGCCTCATTGCCCGCTCGGACGAGCATCACCCGCCTGTGCTGCCCGGTCAGGCAGCCCTGCCCCTGCGCCTGGGCGGCCGGTGGGTCAGTCCCGGGTGCGAGCTGCGCCCCGCCGTGCTTTTCCTCACCAGGCTCTTCACCTTCCATGGGCATAACCGCTCCTGGGAAGGGTACTACCACCACTTCTCGGACCCTGCCTGCCGGCAGCCTACCTTCACCGTCTACGCAGCCGGCCACTACACCAGGGGCATGCCGTCCACCAAGGTCCTCGGCGGCACCGAGCTGGTGTTCCAGGTCACAAGGGCCCGCGTGACTCCCATGGACCAGGTCACCACGGCCATGCTCAACTTTTCCGAGCCAAACAGCTGCGGGGGCCCGGGGCCCTGGTCCCTGGGAACCGAGCGGGATGTCACAGCCACCAATGGCTGCCTGCCACTGGGTATCAGGCTCCCCCACATAGAGTACGAGCTTTTCAAGATGGAGCAAGACCCCCTCGGGCAAAGCCTGCTTTTCATCGGACAAAGGCCCACCGACGGGTCAAGTCCAGACACCCCAGAGAAGCGTCCTACATCCTACCAAGCCCCCCTGGTGCTTTGTGACAGGGTGGCCCGGGACTTCTCCAGGCCGCCACAGCACCGGCCTCTGCTGCAGGAGCCCCTCGGTGGTGGGGCACGGTGTCCTCGAGGGGCCCTTCTCCCCCTTCTGCTCCTAGTTCTCAGGCTGGCCTTCCTTGAGTGGCTATGAAATTGCTCTTCCACTTCCAGACAGCTCCTCGGGACACCGTCTGACCCCAGGGACTCCCTCCCAGCACAGACTCCCCCACTTGTCCGTGAGGAAGGCCAGCCCTTTCCCTCTCCTCTGTCACAGACGGCTGCCCTGCCACTGTCAGCTCAGCCTGAGTCCTGGTGCCTCAACGGTCTACACCGCGGCCGGCAACCGAGTCCTGAGCACGGCCTGGGCGCCGTGGCAATGTCAACTGCTTTGAGTTTCACACGCTCGCTCCCAATTTTCGTGGGCAGTTTGGGGACCGGCACTGGGGTGTAGACAACACCTGGTCGCCCTGCTCGCCGGCACCCCTTCCCTCTCTGTACCTTTGGGGTTTTGTGCGACGGGGATGAGGGTCTGCCTGGGGACGCTGCCACCGGTCTGCCCGCCTGCGGGTTGTGTTCAAAGATCATTAATTCGAATTGGGGAACTTGTACACTCAAAGCGGAGCCATGAATTAAAGATGTCGCTCGGGGCTTTCAGTTCTCAGCTCTCTGGCAGAGGGCTTGTCTCCTCAGGGGCGAGTCGGCTTTCTTGAGCTCTGACTGCTGGCATCTGCCTGTGCTTCCGTGAGTCAGGCCTCAAGCTGTCCACACTGCGTGCATGAATCGAGCCCTCCTGGCCCGCGCTCACCCAGCGGCTCCACCTGAGCCGAGAAGCGTGGCTTCCCTTGCCCCCACCAAACACTACGCGCTGGGCTGGCTGCTGGGGGCAGATCTTCAGAGGAAAGCGGTATTTCCAGCCTTTGGAAAGTAATTAATACTAATGATAGCAGTAACACCAACGTGCTCTGTAATTCGCCCTGTACAGGCGTCCTCTGTTTTCAAGATTCCCTGTGTTTGACTGACAAGGAGGGAGAAAAACCTTCGAGAGTGTGTTTGGGACCACCTGAGGGAGAGAGGTCGGGGTCACTGGGCTACCTGGCGACATCTGGAGGAGGAGGCAGCCTTCTCGCCACGATGCTGATGTGCTGATGTCCGCCTAGGCTCAGAAGACGCGGTCACCAAGGTGGGGACAGGCTGTGCCTCTCCAGGGTCCCTGCCTGTGTTCCCAGGGCCTCATCTGCACATTGCAAAATTAGCCGGCATCCTGGTGGGCTCAAGGGTTTCTGGGACTGTGTGTGGACAGAGCCCCTCCATCCCCGCCTGAGTCCTATCTCTGGCTCTCATCACAGATCTTGAACAACAATTGTCTGTGAGGCTAATGACGCTTTCAGAAGGAAGCCCTTGTTCTCCGTCAGATTGTGTGGGGTTCAATCAGCCCGCTGAAATTGCTCTAACTTATCTACCCATTCTTCTCAAAAAAAACAAAAAAAAATACCCACCAATCCACCAAGTTAATATTGTCTATAGGTCTCAGAGAAGCTACGAGTGTTCCTGGCATATTTACCAAAGTACAAGAAATAATTATTTATGGTCTCAGATTGCATGGGGGTGGGGGTGGGGGTGGGGCTCCTGGTGGGGATGACAGGGGGTGGCCATAATGTGTCCAGGACTGAGCAAGTCTCATGTCAGAGGCTTGAGGCAACCATGCCATCATTTACCATCAAATTTGAATCTTTGAATAAAATTAAACAGCCTGAAAAATGTTCTTGCTGGTTATTCAAGTCATCTGAGGGGATTATGGTTCTAAAGAAAGGAAGTGAAGTGTCTTCCAGAGAATGTGTGAAAGAATAAAACCCGTGGAGGTAAACAAATGTCTCTCTGTTCTGCACCTTCAGTTCATGCTACGGTCCTGCCCTACTCAGAACTCTACAGGGGCCTCAGAATAAAATCCCAGCTCCTTGTCCACCTTTGTCTGTAAAGTCCAGCCAGACCTCCCCATGTCCCGCATTCTGTTTCTCAATCACAGCAAGCTGTTTCCGGCCTCAGGGCCTTTGCACTGCCATCCCCTCTGCCTAACATCTCTTCCCCCAGAGCCGGAGAAGCTTGGCTCTTTTCATTCAAGTCTCAGACCACATGTCACCTCCTCAGGTGACACCCACCATCCATCAAGCATACCAAAAAAGCAGTTTCTTTTTCCCTTGTCCTTCTATCCATCCCACCACTCCATTTTGTGTGTTTTATAAGGCTTCCTGGTCACTGTCTGAAATGATTCCTTCACATTTATTCTCTGCCACGCATGTAAAAGGGAAGGACTGACTCAGTCCCAGTGGTCTTTTCAGCAGGCACACGGCACAACCTCAGGAATGATGGTTGAGTGATCCCCGTTAATCCTCGCCCCACAACCTGTAAAGAGGTCACTGCCATGTCAGGTACAGCGTCCCTCACGGTGGGGGCAACAGTGTGGATGGGGGCTGTGACTCCTTTGTGCACATGAGGAGATTGAGGCTCAGAGCACAGAGGGGGCTCGTCCAGGGTCACCAGCAGAGTCTGAGAGCGAGCTCCGTCTCGGGGTGGCTGTTACGGGGCTCAGGTGCCTGGCGGGGTGAATTCCTTGGCTGCACTTGGGGAAAGCAGTTCAGGGCTGCTCTGTGGGACATGGCAGGAGCCACCTCTAATTAGGAGACTATGTTGAGGAAGAGAAGGCCCCTGGCTCACTGATTAAACTGAGGTCCGTCCCCTCTGGCCTTCTTGGCTCTGAAGCATTTGGTGCCCCTAGAAAATATCACTGCTGGAGAAAGGACAACGGGCCCCATTTCCCAGACACTGGGCTGAAACAAGAAGGAGTCAGTTTGGGGGCCAAGGAGACAGGTGAGAGGCCGGCAGACCCGCCTTCTGGCCCCTTTCTTTGCTCCCTGCTGTTAGTCTGGCCCCTCCACGTAAAAGCCGAGATAGCTTTAATCAAAAGAGGCGAAAGTAAAACCCACAGTTCTCGCTCAAAACAAAACAAAACAAAATTAATGTTCTCCATTGTATGTTCAGTCACGTTTAAAAGGGAAAAAAGCCATGCAGTTTATAATTTCACAGCGCAAGCTCCCAGGAGAGTGAATGAGCTTTTTTTTTTTTTTTTTTTAATAAAAAGTTTAAATTGTATACAGCTCTCAGAGGCCCATTAACTAACAGATGCTGGTTATCAAAAGAAGTTATTTCTTTGCTTTTTCTAAGCGAATGTGTTTAATCTCCCGGTGGTGCTGCTGGCCTGAGGAGCCGCTCACAGCGACAGTGACGGCAGTGACGCACTCGTCCTGGCCTCCTGGGGCCCGTGACTCAGGCTGGAGGGAGGCTGCAGGGGAAGGGGGGCAGCAGCTTCCGGATGGAGGGGGGATCAAATTAGGGCTGTGGCGCGGGCCCTCTTCTGGCCGTTAGTGCAGCCCTGCGGGGAGGGGCCGTTCCCACTTCCAGGGGTGAACTTGGGCAGCAGCGAGCAACCTCCAATGCGCTCTTGATGGCCTTCAGTGACTGAAAGCTGGTTCCGTCTCACACATACACAACCCCCATAAGGTGGACGTGAGGATGGGAGTAAATTACCTGCTATTCTGGAGCACTAACCCTCCTCCCACCTCCGTCCCACCTCCATCCTCCACCCCAGCCAGGGGGCCTCCCAGCTGTTCTGAAATCGCCTTGAACCTGACCCTTCTGAGTCTTTGCGTGGGCTGTGCCCTCTGCCTGGAAGGCGCTGCCCACTCCACTCCCACTCGGCCACTTCCCACCTAGGCACCCTTTTTATGTCTGACACAGCATTCGTCAGCATCGCAATGCCCCTATCTGTTCATTTCCTTATTTCTCATCGGCCTCTCTCCTCTAGGAATAGGAGTTCCTCGACAGCTGGCCCATGTCTGTCTTGTTCCCCACTATGCCCCCCAGTGTGTGGAAGGCACACAGTAGGAGCTCAATAAGGACCGGTCAAATGAATAAACACTCAGTACTGGTTGGAGGCCCTGAACTCGAGCATCAAGATGACAACCACATACTCTAAGTACTGGCTTAGAATGGTGATGTTATTGCTATTTTTTTAATAAGATGGGCAGAACAGAACCTGGAACTGTGAACCTGAGGATACCTGTCTTCTGCTAGCCAGGCCCTCTCTAGGAAAGGGACTGGGGACAATCGCTGTCCTAGAACAGAGGGCCACGGGGCCTGACTCGGGGATCCACAACACATTTCTCAAACCTATGAGGTCAGGGAGACTGGGAGACCCTCCATCCCATGCAGGCACCTAAGACTTTCTATCCTTGGCTGTGGAGCCCCCAGCTTCACATTCCTCACCAGTAAAATGAGCTGACACCTGGTGATTCCTGGAGCCATCCAGCCCCAACACCTGGAAAGAGCGTAACGGGACAGTGGTTCAAGGAGGATCAGTGACGTATTCTACGAGGAATGACTTTACACAAGGAAACTCTCAGCGAGGATGGGTCTTTTTTCCAGTGATGTTATATTTATTTCCTAGGGGCCATTAATTAATAACCTACTACTCTTATTCCTACATTTGGTATTTTTTAATCCCTCCAGAGAAAACAATTACAAAAGATTTAGGTGGTCATTACTTCTGTTAAAAATCAACCATGTCAGTTTAATAAGACCTACATGTATTTACTGAGCACCCAACACGTGCCAAGTTTTGAACTGGGTGCCTTGGAAGGAGGGCTTCTACACTTCTGGCTCAAGTGGCCAGTGAAACGTACACATTTGCCTCTACTTCACTACCTCTGAAGCCCCAATAAATTATGGGCAAAAAATAAAAAAGTACAAAAACACATGGATAAACACAAAAGGAGAAGAGAGCATAGCCAACAAGAGATGTCAGCAAAACTCTGGAATCTGGAAAACTGATGTGCAACGTGTCATTGGCAGAGCACAGAAAGCAGAAAAAAAGCGCTTGTCCAGAGGCAGAGATCAGAAGCAAGTCCATTCATGCCCCAAGGCTTAGGTATTGGTGGCCCACAGCCCTTGAAAGGCAAAACAGCAGAGGGGCTGAAAACAGGGGAACTGGTTGAAAGTCTATAGGACTTTTACCCCAAGACCCTGTCCCTAATCCCTGTTAAGAAACTGGACATTTAAACCAGGGGAATCTTTGGACTTGGAAACTGTCAGGGCAAGGTAGCAAGCTAAAAACAGAGGGCGTAAATAAAACTACACATTCCGCAGTGAGGTTGTACAGCATCTTTGTCCTCGAAAGATGATGGTCATGATTCCTCTCCAGAGAAATGAGCCTAAGCTAAACCAACTCCAGATACTGACAGCTAGAACATCCCTAAGTAGGTGTCTATTAGGGCCAGATCCAGTTAGCTTTCATAGAAACCCACCCTTCAACAAACCCCACTACACAGATGCAGCTGCCCATCAGCTTTTCAGTGCTTCCCTCATAAACACACAAGGACATTCAAGGATCACCAGGCACTGGACGAAAGCCTCCAATATGCTAGACACCAGCCTAGTCCAAAGTATCTAGTAGGTAGGAGATAATGCAGGTGACAGAACAACAACTATATACTACCCACAGTGAAAACAATGACCACCTTTTAAAGACCACAACCATTTTCAGTCCCTGTCATAGAATGACAACAAAAAAGAACTTATAGAACAACAAAAGAACTATAATTTCCTCAGTGAAAACTAGTACATCTAGCAAGTGCTGGTTGCTATAAACAAATAGTAACTGGGAAAGAAAGGCTTCTTGAAAATTATAAACATGATAGAAGAAAACTGAAAATTAAAAAACTTCCCCTAGAAATAAAAAAAGGATAAGGATTTAAAATGGTGTTAGACTTAAGGGCGACTCTAGAAGCTGGTGATCCGTGAACAATGCTTTTGAAATCCTCAGAATGATTTCCAACCTTGGTTTTTATACCCAGTACAATTATCAATCCAGTGGGAGGGCAGAATGGAACATTTTCAGACGTGTAAAAGTCTCAGGACAATTACCTCCCACATACTCCTTTGTTAGAAACCTGCTCAAGGATGTGTTCCACCAAAATGAGGTAGTAAAAGGAGAGGAAACCAGAGATCCAGAAACAGGGGATCCAACCCAGAAGAGAACAAAGGGACTTCCCAAGATGATAGTGAAGGAAGGGTCTAGGGAGCAATCAGTCTCGAGAGTAGCAAGAGAATGCAGAGCTCCAGGAGTGAGTGACCTTTCACAGAAAAACAACATAAAAATCACAGATTACCTGATGTGTGAATGTACTGAAGAGATTTACACTTCTGTCAGAGTCTGGGGCTGAATTTATGATAGATCCATAGGAAAGTAAGCAAACAAAACACTGAGATTTAGTAACTCCAGCCTGGGAGTTAGGTTATGTATAAAACCTATGGGGGAAGGGTTATGTATAAAAGGGAAATGTAATCATAGGACACACACGGCAGAGCTGTGAACAATATTTTAAGTAGTCTTGACCATGCAAAAGGCATACTGACATGGCCAAAAATCATGACACCCCACTGTGAGAGGGGAGGGGGGCTGGTTTTGGGTAGGGGTGGGGATTACTAAAGCTAAATCCTTGTCTTCCTTAGAAGGAAATCAACATAGAATTACCTAGAAGTGAAAAATCAAGAGAAATAGCTACATCAGTCAGAAACAGAGGTTGATTCCAGAAGAAACGGTGTTAAAATGGAAGACCAGGGTGATGGGGATTGGCTGGTTTTCATTGTGAATAAAACTACAGTTGACTCTTGAACAACGTGGGTTTGAACTGCGCAGGTCCACTTATTTGCAACTTTTTTTCAATACGTACGGTAAATGTATTTTCTCTTCCTTACGATTTTTCTTATTTTCTTTTGTCTAACGTACTTTACTGTAAGAATGCAGTATATGTGACATACAAAATATGTGCTAATTGATTGTTTACATTAAGTTTTTGTTGAGTTAAATGATGTGCCGATTTTCAAGTGCACAGGGGTCGCTGCCCCTGACCCCCATGTTGTTCAAGGGTCAGCTGGGTTTGGCTCTTTATATTATGCACATGAAATGCTTCGGTGAAACGTAAAATTAAAAATTATAAAACCAAATCCAACAACAAAACCAACAACTTCTCCTCAAATTGCTTTCAATCCAGTAAAGGGCAGACTATCAGTAAGAGAGATTTCAGGACTGGGGGTGCGGGGGCGGGAGGAGGTGGCACAGGGAGAAGGGAGGGTGCACGTGTCAGAGAACAGGCACCGTGTGGCCCATCAGCTCTGATGTGTCTTTTGGAGCAAAAATTTATGTAAGATCCAGTCTTATATAATACCAGGTCTTATAATATTATATAAGACTGGGTCTTGTATTATAGTAAAATAAGACCCGGTCTTGTATTATCTTATCTTATAATTATACCTGGTCTTATATTGTATTATATTATATAAGACCTACCTAGTCTTATAGTAAAATAAGACCTGGTCTTGTATATTACATTAAAATAAGACCGGGTCTTATATTAATTTTTGCTCCAAAAGACGCATTAGAGCTGATTGTCTGGCTAGGTCTTATTTTCAGGGAAACACGGTAGTGCCAGCTAATGGCGCAAGACAGCATTTCAGAGTCTGTACAAACTGGGCTCACTGTCAATGTCTGAGGCTGAGGGTAACACTGGAGAAAATGCCCAAAGTACGACAAGTGCCAGGGCCACAGCTGAAGGCCACCAGCCCCTCCTCACACAAGGACTGGATGGATTCGCTTTGAAGGTTTTATCTTCACTAATGGGAAGATACCATGTTTCCGAGTCACATTTAGGACTAGCGACACGACCGTCGAGGGGGCCACAATATATGATAACTTTGGGTCTTGGCCTGACTTTAGAAAGCCTCCCTCCTGCCTTCTGTTCACATTTTCCTAACATTTCTGAAGAAGCATAAAGGTACAGTTTTCAAAAAAGTCCCTAACACTAATTTTGTGTTTCTCCAAATTTTTACTCTCCCTTTTCTTTTTTGAAATGATTTTGGCAGTCAAACATTGCTAAGAAAACACAAACAAAAGTTGTTCTTTAAAAAAGAGAAAAAAAAGGAAGTCTAGACTCAAAGTGCAATTTCTGAGGGTTTTCAGTTTCTGACGGGGCATGTCACTCCCATTACAGGACTCTGGCAAATTCTCAGGTAGCAGATTTGTCTTCTAATGCACTAACAAAAGATAATGGCACATTGGTCTGGTTCTTTTTCAGAGCGACTCCTTTTGTTGTCCAGAAAACTCCTCCATTTTACAGCTCAGAGTTTAACCCTTTCAAGATTACCACCATTTTCAGGCCGCCTTATTTATAGAAGCTCCCCATGGTCTGCGATGTTGAAATTTGCCACCTCATTTGTGTCCTCTGGGACATGGTCAGAAGGTCAGTCACCCTAGTCAGATGGACCCCAGGGAATGTGAACGTGACACAACGCGCGTACACTAGTGCAATAGTGAAGCTGCTAGTACACGGCAAGAATCAGAACTCCACTGGTTGGTCACAAAGGGTTATTTCCCCCTGCCAGTCCATTTCTGCACCCTTAGCTGCAATTTTCCTATTAGTAAAATAACACAGATCCCCACGTTCACGTTCGTTGTGTATGGCCTTAGAATCTCGGTTTTTGCTGTTGTCATCAGCCTTTGGCGTGGTGAGCCTTCATTTCCATTTTCACTTTGCTCCCCATCTTCACAAGTGTTCAGTTGGCTTTACACACATGAGAAGCTGCTCGACCTCGTGCAAAGAAAGACGGATGAAAACTAAGAAAGCATGTGCACTTTTCAGGTGAGCAAAGATCCGCAAGGTAGGCCAGGCGGCGAGCTAGAAGGAGGCAGTGCTGGGACCGCGAGCTGGAGCGTTCTCCTGAGGTGACGTGAAAGTCCTCTGACACGTTACATGCAGGCACCCTTTGACTCACCCATTCCTCTCCTAAGAGCTGTCCTGCACTCACTCACAGGGCTGTTTGCTGCAGCTGTGTTTGTAGCAACAAGACTAGAAACTACTTAAATGCAGCTCAGTAGAGGGCTGGTTAAGGAAATTATGGGCACATCCCACAGAGGAAAACTACAGGGCCATTAAGAAGATCTGTGGACATGAAATGATCTCCAAGATGCATCACCAAGTCAAAATGCAACAAACACAACAGGGACGGTAAGTGTGTATTGCGGCTTGTGTGTAAGGAATCACAAGGGCTGAACACACACAGAACATGTGCATACAGGATCTGTAGAAAGAGTCAGACAAGAAATAGGGAATTCAGGCCTGTCTGGAGAAGGGAAGGGGTTTTGGTAGAAAGCTGACTTTGTGCTGTCTACCCTTTGGTTTTGTACGAAGCCTTACCACTTGCATGTAACACTTTGCCAAAAGAAACTAACATTTTTTTCATTAATGTTTTAATAAGATAACATCGTATGATGGAGAACAAACAGTCAACCACTGCCAGAGACAGGAGCCATCCCGCCTTGCAGACTTAGAAGCAACTGCCACCAGAGAGTAATCTGTAAAACAATGACGCATTCCTCCCTCAACAGGAAAGCAAGGAATGCAGGCCTGGCCCCCATGCTGCAGCTCCCTGGGCAGAAGTTTCCCATCAGTCAAATGAGGAAGCTGACCGAGTCATCCCTTTAGTCTGTTTTCTGGCACAAAATGTCTATGATTTTTCATTTAAAGCAATTTTATGTTCCTAAGAAGCGTATCTAAATGCTCTTAAGCCATCCATTCAAAATAAGTTTACACCGAAGCGTCCTTTAAATACATTCAGAGCACAGAATTGATTGAAAAAAATATGGAGACTGCCAGAACCAAAGTTGATGCCTTGGCAGGGCAGGTTTCATCAGCCCACGCGGAACGTGTGAGAACATGCTGTGAATGGCGCTTTCGATCTGGACACTGCAGAAATAACATCTCCTTCCCTCTGGGAAATGTAGAGTCAGCCATAAAACCACGAACTGATTACATATCCGATAACCAGAATGCAGTGATGGCAAGGAGTCCTTTCCTCCACCAACTTTTAAATGAACTCCATGTCAAAACAGGAAATGCAACTTAAAATACATCAAAGAAAAATGATGCCAACTAAAGCGCTCTAAGATATCTCTTAAAATACTCAATTCCCCAAATGTTAAGGTACATCGAAGTAAGAATAAAAACACACTGCAGCGATCTTCTTCAAGACAGAAAGATAGATAGATGTAAAGCAGGAACAGCATTCGTTACTAAAACTACTTCTTTACTCCAAGAGGAGAGAGGAGGCGGTAAAGGGAACATTTAAATAGATCATTTTGAGTTTCTTACAGGAAGTACCAAATGGCAGCAGTTTATAAATTGTCTTTAACAAGGAAACGCTAGCAACAGATATGAGAGCCAAATGTATTTTGCATTTTCCTCTCTACGCATAAGCTTGAATCACCTTACTGCTTACGAATGAAAACCACAGAAACACAATCACTCCCGTGGATTCATTTCTCAGCATCTCATACAGTATCTAACGCAGAAAGAGTGAACTGGTAAATGTTGGCTAAATGAGTGAATGAAAAGCAAGAAGCCGTGCTGTACACGTGGTCTCAAAATCACAGGCAATAAATTCCGACCTTCGAATGCAAGTAAGAGTCAGTGGAAGAAAAGTATTTTTAACTGAATGCTGCCTTAGAAGGATAACAGTTTAGTTTACTTCTAACATCCAAAAGACGGGAACGTAGGCAAACAGTTCACGAAAAGGACCAGAGCTCTTGGTATTACATGGAAAAACCCTCAAGTCAACGTGAGAAATAAGCATGATTTATCATCTGTTTCAATCACAGAAAGCGGGGCGGACTTGTTAGCACAAAGCCTTAATGAAATGGTGTTACGGTATCTGATTTGTCTCCCCTCGTTGGTATGTACTGAAAAGAAAAGCAACAAAAAGTGACCTGTTTTGTTTCAGCCAGAGCCGGCCTGGCGTTCCAGCAAAACCAAGCTCTGAGCCGGGCCGGCCTCTGGCCCCTGATCAGAATGCTAGTGGGGGTACAGAGGACAGGGAGCCAGCACGAGGACGGCAGCCACATCCATTAGCCAAATGATTAAATATACATCAAGCCTGTGGCATAATAAAGTAATCGTGATAGGGCATTGTCAGAGGATCAATGTGTCCTGGTTTAAAAACAAACATTAGCATTTATCTAGCAGCAGAAAACTATTATCCCACGGCACTGTTTTATTCAACTGACATCTTTTAATCAAAGCAATCCATATTGTGGCAGCGTTCCAAGGTATCATAATTGCAAATATTTATGGCAAGTTAGATAATAGCTGTGTTTTTGTTGCTCGCTTTTTCTTCCTCTACTACAGATCTGATGCCGACGTTTCCTAATGAATTAACTCTGTTAAGAACAAAATCTGAAGTAATTATATTAATCGGGACAACCTCTCACCCACCTCCCAGTTTCACTTTTAATTATGATACACAACTATTCCTGCGCGTTCATGTCTTCTAAGTTTTTCACAATCCCTCTGTAATGAAAACAAATGAAAACCAAGCCTTATTTGCTAGTGGTGTCGAGCTAAGCACACGCCTCGGAGGCAGGTCTGGGTTCCTGGACACGGACGGGGGTAGGTGGCCTCGCGCACCCCAGCGACATTCTTGGCACTGAGCCTCGTGTGCTGTGAGCGGCTGATGGGATTTGGATGGAGTGAGAGGGGTTGTGAATCGCGCTGGAGATCCATTTTCACAGCCTCCCAAGTCTGCCCGGTGGATGCTCCAGGGTCTGCGATTACTTCCTCCCTTCAATCATTTCCCGGAGAAATGCAACCTAATTGGGGGGAGAGGTCTGAGGCCAGTCCGCCTGTTTTTAAACCTCGGCAGGCCACTGCTGTGAAATCCGTTCTAATGAAGCGCCCTTGGCTCACATTTCATTTACAAGTTCCGTGAGGCCTCCAAAGCGAGCTTTCTCATCCCCACCTTGCTGAGACAGACCGGTAATCTGCTACCTAAAGCCCCTGAATTCACTCCCCAGGTGCAGCAGGCAGAGCTCTACCGGCAACGGGAAAAGCGAACACGCATGTTTCTTCCCTGTCTGAAGTGTATTGTTTCAAAAGGAAAAAGCATCTGAATGAGCATCCTGATTCTAGCCACGTCATCTTTAAAATAACAGCATAAGGTAAGCAGGCAGCGAACAAAGGTACACTGATCAGAGCGACTCAGATTAGTAGTTCACCGTCACCTTTGGGCGGTTTTTGCAGCTGAAACAGGGGCACAGTTCATGACTCTGGCCCGGGCGGCAGCCTTCGCAGGGACAGGTTTCATTCCAAATGAGGTTCTAAAAAGTTGCCCAATTTAACCTCCTGGAGGCTTCATTGCCTCATGTGCACAAGACAGCCCCCTTTCCTCAGCCGCAGTCGTGAAGATTAAGTTCATGAGAGAATGCACAGGGGACAGCGGCAACTGCCACTTTCTCTAAAAGGCTCCTATCAGAGCAGCTCGGTCTGAGGAAGGTTTTTTTAAAAAAGGCCCCGCCAAATGCAACCTGGCCCGCAAACCTGCGGGACCCCGCTTCACATGGGGTCCCCGAGGGCCTGATCAGATGGGCAGGCCATGAACCAGAGTGACCCATCTACTCGTCAGGGGACTTTCCAAATCCAACTCCATTTCTGCTGAGCTTTGAAAGCGCCCACTTTCAGCCACAGCAAACATGGCCCAGGCTTACTTGAAATGGGACCCTTCAGAGAGAACTTTCGATTCATTCCCCAGTTTTACTTGGTTCTTTCTCCTCCTCCTCTAGCTAGGTGGGCTCAACAGGGAAGGGTCGGGGAGGCTGCTCTGGGACCCAAAACCCCAACACACGCCCTTCCGTCAACTGCCGTTGCCAGCAGGGGAAGCAGTGGCCTCTTAACCCGAGAGGTCTCCAACTTTATGTTATTCGAGTGTTCAAGGTGACGATGCAGCCTGAGTCCCATCTCTTCTTTTTTTCTAAACCAAGAATTTCACAAACAAACCAGAACCAAAAACTTGCAAACGGGCCAATTCTTTAGAGAAGGAACTGAAAACGACAAATGGCATTGTATCTTGGCATGGATTCTAAGTTTGCAAATAGAAAGATTTGTGTGCAAAAAATACAGGCACCATTTGAAAAACGTGAAGCTACTTATATATGGTACATATGACACACACTGGTACATATCACACACACACACACACACACACACACACATACACACACACAGCTTGTTTTCAAATTAATTTGAAAGGCTATTTAAGCTCGGCATGATCACGGCATTCAGTTATATCTGCCTCAACACAGCTCCAAGTCCAGCACTGCTATCTTTCAATAGCAGTTCTCTTCCTGGGATTTGTTTGAAAGCGTTTAGGTTTCCACGAATCACTGGAGGTTCTTCATTTTTTTCCCCCTCCTGTTACGTACATATAAGCCATCTCTCTCGGCATAAACTGTCCACTGGTAAAAATCAATTTTGATTTTATCAGTATTTATTATTGCTGGTGCCAGCAGTTTAGGAAACGAAGAGAGGAAAAACATGCAAACTAGGAGGAGGAAAAAACATTAAAGCCGGGTCCTCACACCTACGAAAAAGATAGCCTGCTGTCATTAAGATGTATTTTGTATCGTGCCGAGAAAGCTTAAATTATCAATTTAAAAATTCAATCAATAAAAATTTACGGGACTCTTATTGCTTACATCTCCTAGTTTTTGCCAGGTCAGTGGCGGGTATTTCTAAAACAAGGGCACCACTCCCAGAGGTGCGGGCATGAGGGCAGCCCGACTGCGGCCGCCCAGGCTCACTTCCTGGCTGGCACCCTAACCAGCTTCTGCCTCACCCGTTCTGTGCCAGGTTATTCCAGTTATCTGACTCTCCCTCTCAGGACAGAACAGCCATGTGACAGGATCGCACAATCTCCTCCATCTTACTCATTTTTTCCTTTTCAGTCCTTCCAGAAAAGACCCTCCAAAACGTGCATGCTTCTCCACGTTCCAGATCTTGGCTCTTAAAGTGGCCCCTGAACCTCAGCCCTTGCGCCATACACTGTCTCTTCTGACACATTCTCTATGGACCAGAATGGCTTCCAGAGTAGCCCATCTTCCCGCCATCACCCTTCTTCTCTCCCTGGGGAGTTCCCTTCTTCCACTCAGTCAAAAAGCCCCACGAACTAACATGATCGCCAAGTCCTAACCTCTAAGAGGGACAGAGATTTTACAGGATGTTTGGATAGAAAGAGACAGCTTAGGATTTAGACTTTTGATTTTGAGCTACAAACAAAATGCCCACATCCTCTGAGAATGTACACAAACAGTAAATTACGCTCCAAGACGCAAAGCAGAGGTTTCCCAGGGGCGCTTGTTAAGCTCTCGCTCACCCCCAGGGCAGGAACCAGCACACTTCAGACGCACAGGCCCAAACCACCAGCTGATAGGAGGCTTTATGGGAACACACAGCCACGATCTCTAAGTGTACGGCCCTCCTAACCGTGGTCCTCTCAAGGCCAAGGTAGTGGAAGCTCCATAAAGATTCGTTTACTGAGGGTCCTACACTGGGAGAACAGTGGTCCGCTGACAGAAATGGAAGGACGGAAGACACGTGCCTCACAGCTCAGTGTTTTCACACGCTTCCATAAGTACCCGGATCCACCTGGGAAAAATACTAGAGACGAATTTACAACCGGGCAGCCTCCCATGTCTGCATGCTCTGAGAAATGTGAGCAGTAGGTATGTGGTGAGAACTCAGTCTGTTCGGTATTTACTGCCAAGTACCCAGATGCAGACATCTTTTCCCAAAGACGGGAAGTTACTCACGACACCAGTTGGAGCTCTAAGTCCTGCCCCATCACCAGAGCCGGCAGCCCAGGCCAGGCTGCCCCAGCCAGGCTCAGGCCAACGTGACTCAGGTGTACGACCTCTACGAACGGTCATCCTCGTGGGGAATTTCCTTACCCCACGCACACTGCGGCCGTGCTCCGCACGCCTGTCTCTCGTCCTTTCTGCGCAGCTCCTGGGCCCAGAGGGCAGCTTTCCTTTCAGGGAAGGGCAAGGGTGAGTAGCTGCTTAAGACTGTCAGCAGTTTTATTTACTCTCAGTGGAAGCCGACCCCGCCTCCTCAAAAAATCTTTATATTATTTAAATAATTAAACACACATATTTTCTCATTTATAGGGCGCATTTTAAAATCAACCTTCCAATGACAAAATAATAATGACAATGATAAAAATAACAATTCCCCCATTTACCAAATGTGAGAAAATGACAAAAGAACTCTTAATTAGGGGGCTTTATTTTAATCTTTTTCTTTTTAAGATGCTACATAGTCAAACATAATTGGATTGGCCTTTTACATCATAAAATTAATTCACAGTCAAACTCTCAATTACGACTGGATAGATTATGTGAGGAGTCTCGCGCATCCCCTGCCCACCCCCACCGGCTGGCTCCCTCTCTGACCACTCTGCCATCTGACTCACTCGCCTCGACCCCAAGCTAGGGCCACATGGAAAAGGTCAGGACCAGACTCAGGGCAAATATGCTGGGAGTATGAGTGGTGGCTGGGGGGCGGGCAGTGAAGAAACAATACAAAGGGTAATACAGACTTGACTGTCGCTACTAAAAATGTCCCTCCCTATGGTAGCTGTTATTTATTTACACAGAAAAATGCTTCCTGGCAGCTGTTCTCCAACATTCCAATAAACCTCCGTGTGTATGCAGAGCCCAGAGCCTCCGGGCAGAGGAGCCCGCGGCCCTCCAGCAGCCATGTCAGCCTCGCCCACCGGCCTCAGGTAGCACAGGTGATTTTAGGCCACAGCATTAATTATAATCTTGTGACAGTAAGAAAACATGAGATGAAATACATTAAATAAGTTAAATATGCATTAAACATCTCTGAAAAACAGTTCAGCCTCACTACATGAACCAACAGTAATTTAGCTTGGTCCCTTTAAGAGAACAAAGCATTGACTTTTATTTCCAAAGTGTCGGGTCAGTCAGTCAACATATGCCTCCCCCTCTTGACAAGCACATCTGACGCTGCCACAGCACAATTCTTTTCTGCTTCTGACTCTGATCATCAGTACCAAGGAACTCATGGCCTGGGCAGAACGTGGAAAGCAGCCTGGGGAGTGAGTGAGCAGCTTGGGGGTTACTCCGTGGAGGCGACGGCACTCCCCAGCGCCGAGGGCCAGCACCAACAGGCAAGGAAGAGTGTCGTGTTTTAAGAGAGGTAATCCAGCAACATGTACCGAGGCTACAAATGTTTAAAATGACATTTACAACATGCCATTATCACTTAATCATGGTTCCCCTTGTCATTAACAAAGATCATTCTTCTCCCCCAATCATTGACTACTCATTTGTAACTTTCTAAGAGATCGTTATATTATGTTCTATTCGTGTGCGCGCACCACTCGCACGCGCAGGGAGGGTAATTTAAAGGCAAGACCTGTGAGATGTCATCATACATTAATTTCTTTGTGTACACGGTTATGATAAATTTAAATCCCACGCCATGGCGGGCCGTCACCCGACCGGTTGGCCCGCGTCTTCGCGGCCTCTACAAAGCGATCTTCCCTATGACCACCCCGACGATGAAGAACAGGACCACCAGCGCCAGGAGCCGGCTGCTCAGGCCCTCCTCCTTGCCAGCCATGGCCAGCGCAGGGCCAGGGCTGTTGCTCTGTGCCGCCTTCCTCATCCGGAGTCCATCTTCTTCCTGCGGGGGAAACGCACGTTTCAGAGCCAATCCGAGGCACCAGGAGCGGCGTCACTTACAGCTCAGCAAGGTAGCCTGCACCCCTGAACTCGGATCCCACGATATGGTCCAACCTCCCCATTCTGAAGCCCATTTACAAGGGGACTGGCTTGGGGCCACTAAGAAATACTGCCAGAAGCCCCTCTTGTCTTCCATCCATTCTCCACGAAGCTGCTAGTTACCTTTTTACACCACAATCCTAAGCAGGCATTCCTCGGTTCCCCACGATTTATAAAAAGCGCCCTAGAGGGTCAAGCCTGGCCCACCCACCTTCCTGGCCAAGCCTCCCAGCTGCTCCTCTTCTCCTACATCCAACCCGACCCCTCTGTCCTTCCTCCCTCTGCTCAACAGGCTTCCCGAATCAAGTCACGGATTTCTGAAATGAGAGGCATCCCAAGGCAGGAATATAAAAATCAAAAGAAACTACAAAGTGGGGGATCTGGAAGCTTTCAAATGTAGAACTCTGTACATAGTTGTTATCTGTTGAGTTACATGTAAACTACTGGATAATGTTCAAGTAACATGATATTTGGAATACTGAAATGTGACTTGACTTGATATATGCATCTCAAATATTTTCTACTTATTGCATGGATTTCCCAACAAAGCAACATTCTTTTTCATCTATGTAAAGATACTTGGCCACATTTCCCCACACACACACACACAGGTGTGTAAGGAACAGTACGTTTTTCTTCCTTCACTGCCCCCAAGGCCAAGTCTACATTCCCAAACAGGGCAGGCGGCAAGGCCTTTCTATTCTGGCCCAGACGCACGGAGCAGCTGGCTAATTACCTGTGTGCTCACCCCTATACCCCACACACCAGCTGCACTTTCTTTTCTTTCCCTTCAATTCCTTCACACCCACCAAATGCCTAATAGGTCCTGGAGACCACAGGCAGGCAGCCCACCGAGCTGAGTCTCCATGCACTTGTGGCCCCCTCTGTGGGACCTCTCATCACACCGGCTGTCAGGTCACGTCAGTGTTTGTGTCTGTCTCCCTGGTACCCCTGGAATGGGGGCTCTCGAGGGCAGGACTGCTCGTGTCTGTGCCCACAGTGCTGGGGACATGGTAGGGCCACCAGAAATTTGTTGGCCAGATAAAAGAATGAAACAACACAAAACAAGAAATCAGTGTTTGGCAGGATAAAGAATCTTCTAGTGTCAAGATTGGTCTGATAACATTTTAAAGATATTCTGCTCATGGGGCATGGCCAATATCGCTGCACAGTGATAAATGACTAGTGTTATTCGATTAACTTCAAAAAAAATGGGCACAGCAAAATACAGCATTTATTTTATTGGGCTTATATAAAAGCTATTTCTACCTATTTATCACTTTAAACAGCACAGAACTCTATTTCTGAAGAGAAATACTCCAAGAAGAAGCTTTAGGCGTATCTCTGATTTTTAGCCCAAAAGTGAAGTGTCAGCCTCTTAATTTACTCTATACTAAAACAAGGTACTGAATGAGGCAAATCAGAAGTCCTGTAAAGACAGACAGTGCCATTCCCGGACACTGTC
Organism: Rhinolophus ferrumequinum; assembly: GCF_004115265.2. NCBI lineage: Eukaryota > Metazoa > Chordata > Mammalia > Chiroptera > Rhinolophidae > Rhinolophus > Rhinolophus ferrumequinum. The sequence goes on from NC_046306.1 coordinate 3,807,322, forward strand.
ATTCTCCTGTACCGACCACACTGTCAGAACAAAGAGAAGGGCAAGTCAACGGAAATGAATTTGTTACATGTACCTGGCGCTACAGTAGTTAAAGAGCGAAAACCTATTACATGGTTGGGTGGCACCATCAAGATGAAGAGAACAGATCAGCCTCAGAGTTTAAGCTGCTACCCAAGTTCCTAAGATCAGATGATCAGAAATGTTCTCTTCAGTGCCGTGCCTGAAACAGACATACTGTGAAAGCCGGAAGGCGGCTCAGAGGTAGGTCTCTGCCACGGAGGTCCAGGAGACGCAGTTAACTGACAGTCAGAGCTTCTTCAAGTTGGACAGTCATTTCCATACCACCACAGGCCGCCAAGGCCCACAGAAGTGCACCCTGCCTCCCTCCATCACCCAGTGCAAATTGACCCTCCAACACCAATCGGTGCCTCCTCCACAGAGCGGGACACTCGGGCTTCTCCTGTAATCTGCACCTCTCTACTCTGACAATTTCCCATCTCCAGTCTCATTACCATGTTCACAGTCTGATGAGAGCCTTTTGCCCAGACCTATTTAGAATCTTCAAAAATCAGAATTATACCTGTGTTAAAATATAGAGTGTAGGTCAGTCTTTACCCTCTTAAAAAAAAAGATTCTCATCCAGTGGGGATAGAGTGGGGTTGGAAAATGTGAATTCCAGATAACCACTGCCGCTTTACTTTTAGTCTCAAAATTTATTTTCCATTTACACTAATGGAGAATGGGTGGTTGTTGTTGTTTTTCCCTGGAGGGGACAAGAGTTTAAATAGCTAAGACGCTTCTGCTCAAGGGACACAGATTCTCGAGTGGCAGACGGGGGACGGTTCAAGGACCCTTTTGAGAACCTGACGAAAACTGGCATTTCTCCCCAGGAGAAAAATGTGCAAACACCACACAACCCCACAAATTCAGGGGCTCATCAATGCCCCACCCAAGACCCCAGTGAAAAAGGCCCCGTTTTCTGTAGATGACCAGAAAATAAAACGTAGTTACCTTGAAGTGCTTGTTCTCCTCCCGGAGCCTCTGAAGCTCACCTTGCAGCCTCCTACATTCTTCCATCACCTTCTTCACTTCAGTGTCATCCAAAGAAGAACTCAGAGATTTAGACACCGTAGGTGTTTCTGTCTTTGATGCAGTTGTGGATATAATTTTATTTATTTCTACATCATGCTGTTCAGAAATAAATGAAAGCCCAAGTGTCACCAAGTATGTAATAAAGGACTTTTTTTATGCAAAGTAAAGTAGTTCTCAGCAAACACCACACGTGGTAGCGCTTCATCCACACTGTAATATGTCACATTTATTTTAAAAATGGATCACTTTATCTAGTATCTTAATAATCTAAAGCAATTGGGCCCCAGAAATTATGGATAAGGGCAAATAATGAAGTTTGGCTGAGACTAATACTTCAAAGAAAGAGGCCTGTGCATATTGTACTATCCAATTCCTGCCATGCAAAAATTAGCATACTGTAATTGTGCAAGCTCAGGAATTATTAACCACAAATTACTGTCACCACAAAGATCTGAACATCCCCAGGACTGGCGGGGCGGGGGTGGGAAGACAGGGAGGACACAGAGGGCGATTTATTTCACCAACTTAGAATTTGGAAGCTGGGATGAAGGTGAGACAAGCTAAGCGTCTGCAACATTTCAGTCTGAGGAAGCTGCACCCCATTTTCCCTGCCAAGACTGTATTGTGATACCCTCTTGAGATCGCCTGGAGATGAGCCAGTGGGGGTGGGGGGGCACAGGACGTGGAGGTGCTCAGGTGTGCTGGGGGAATAAAATAACTGGGGACCATTGCCCTGGGAGTTCTATGCAGCACACAGAACTACCCATCTACCTCTCTCCACCTACGTAGCTCCACCCCTTGTTTTCCAGAGAAGACAAGTGAGACCTGAGAGGCAAGGATCCAATCTGCAAAGCTAATGTATCAGAGCTAGGACCAGAATACAGGTCTCACAACCTTCAAAACTGACCTTCCCAGGACACAATGTACAACTCGAAGGAACAGAATAACGACAGCGCTCAATTACTGAGCAGAAAGAATACTAAGCAGCAGTTCTGACACAAATCAGCGGCGTTCCTACAGGTCATTACGGATGGTACTAACACTCGCTCAGAGCATCCCTATGTCCTAATCCAGCTATTAACAGCCAGGGCAGTTAATATTCTGCCTGTATTTCAAACTGCGTTTTTAATACAATTTAAGTTTTTCCGACTAGGTTGAAGGGAGGTCTATATTAGCATTCCAGATACAGTCTTCTGTCTTCAACTGGTCACAAGTGAGGCCATGACAAGCGTAGCCCTGGTTTTACACACCGAGAAAAGTGAGCAGGCAGCTTGGAGGGCGTCGCTCCTTGCCCTCAGCCCCTCGGCACAGGAGGCGATTCCCAATGGGCCCCCCCTCCCCCATCACCCCCCCACTGGCCCCCAGCACATCTGCACATCTGGCTGTGTGTAGAGACACTTCTGTGTGTCACACCAGGGGGTGTGTGGAGGCCAGGCATCCTACAAGGCCCAGGACAGCCCCCATGGCAGAGTATTTGGCCCAAACCCCAAATGTTAAGGTGCTGAGGGTGAGAAATCCTACTCTAAAAGCAGGTTTGACAGGAGGAGGAGGTGGGATTTGGGGGAAGGTGGTGCTGCGGGAAAGACAGGGCTGGAAAACCTCCAGGAAGCACTTTATGAAACAAAACCTAAGTGCTTACCACCTGTCTATCAAGCACCATGATAAACGGCAAATTATTCCCTCGTTTAGTCTTAACCCCATTTAACAGTGACCTATAAGTTTGCCAAGTCAAAGACGCTCTTCGGGATTTATGATATTTCCACAGCCAACAGGGTATACTTTGCAGGGGGAAAAACTGTTTAAATAGTTGTCTTTCCACACGTCTTTCAAAGGCTGACTTCACGAGGGCACACTTATTTGCTGACTTCAGCTTATTTTTGTCTTCATACATCAGAAGGAAAATAATTTGCCAACTTCAGTCTTGGTTTTGTAGGAGATGGTATGCAAATAAGTATCAGCTTGTAACATTCAATTATTGTTAACTAGAAACATACTTACTGGTTTATCATTTTCTGCTGGCAATTCAAACACACATCTAAGTTTTGAATCCATAAGGTCTTCCGGTTTTGCCTCCTTCCACTAAAACAATTTAAATTTAATAATCAGGATATTATAAAGCTGCTAGAAGAATCATTTTCTTCCTACAACTGACAATTTCAGAAAAACACTCTTAATGAGAAACCCTGATGTATATCAAATAAAGAACTTAAGTCTGCGAGAATTCCTTATTTTCAACATGACAAGATTAAACACACTCGCTCTCCTGACTATTTCTCACACTTAGCAAATCCGGGTCTTGCACCTGACTCCTTCAAGACCCAAAGATCCTGCTGTCGTTGGTCTGGGGAGCACCCGGAACAGAGAGGACCACCACTGAACAAAGGGGAACTTTCTGAACGATATCCGGATGGCCAGCGATCACTGGCTCTCCTTCAGAAATGGAACCTGCTGGGCGGGCACATCCTTCTGAGAGCGAGTGCACACTGTCTGGGCGCGGTTGGGAACATGGTGCCAAGACCACGCAGCCCAGTAGCGGGAAGCCCCTCCCTGCGGCCGACCAGCCCTCCGGTTAGCCGATGCGGACATCTTCCTGTCTAAATCCATGTCCTGGGAGGATGCGCTTCTGGTTTACTCCTCCTTTTGGCAGTGGAGGACGGGCGTTCAGGGTGTTCTGAGAACTGCAGGCCAGCACAGGAGGAAGGTTACAATACAGAAAAGGAACAAACTCCCCCACCCTTGCCCCAGGACCATGCAGGAGGCAGCTAGAGCAACACACGTACCAAGAGCCAAAAATGGGAAACAACAAATACGTCGAACAGTAGGGGATTGACTGCCAGATAAACCATGGCAGATCCAGCCAAGGGAATAGCATGTCATTCAAATCATCCTGAAGAGCTTTGAATTACACAGGGAGAATCCACAGACTATTCGGTGAAGAAGCTGCAAACACTATTTTAAGTCTGTCCCTCTGCACGCACTCGCGCGCGCATGCGTGTGTACCCACGTGCACACCTGCGTGCATGTGTCAGCACAGCATCAGGCAAGGCTCAGCACTGATGTAGAACCAGTGGTGACAGACTGCTGGTGGGCAGGATATGCCCATGGTCGCCAAGCACCCGATTTCCTCAATGTCACAGATTACCTCTTAACCACAAAGGGCAAATGTGCTTTGACACTGGAGAGTTGGCCGTCACCATGTTAACCAAGTAATCAAACTTAGTGTCACCAACAGAGGGCCAGCCAGCATTAAATGTCTTCCGATATGATGCATACGTGACATCACCTATGGAGTATTCTTGCCAAAAAACATTTAACCTGAATTTAATTAATCATGAGGAAATAATTGGACAAATCCAGAATGGGGGGCATTCTACAAGTCAACTGATCTAGACTCTAAAAGATTCAGTCATGAAAAACAAGAAAGGTTGAGGATATTCTACCAGAACAAGAACTAAAGGTCATTTCTGAAACAATGCTGTCGATGGCTTTCTCGATTAGCTAGTATTATTAAATTAATGGTAATTTCCTCAGCTGTGTAAGAGACTGTCCTTGTTTGGAAGCATTTAGGGGTGAAGTGTCATGAAGTCTGCGTCTCAAGTCAAGTGATTCAGAAAAAAACAAAGTCTGTGACAGAGATAGAGCAAATGTGGCAAAATGGTAAATGGTAAATCTAGGTAAAGGTTTTATGTGAGTAGTCTTGGTACTACCATTTTTTTCAAATTTCTGTATATCAAAATAAAAAAATATTTTAAAATAAAGAAAAAGCACAAAGCTCTCATTTATTAACAGTGGTTAGGTCAAGTATAAAGATATTACAGGTAACTTTTTAATTCTTGCTCATTTTTATATTTCCAAAAATCATACACTGTACATTTCATATAAAAAAAAATTCTTCAACTGTTATAAAAATGATCATACAAGGAAGTAGGAGCTGCCGTTACTGTGCAGAGCACCTGGCCTGCCAACAGCGCAAGTAAAGCCACGGCCCGACACTGGGCCAGGTGTGCTACACCCTGAATCCCACCACAGCCGTGTGCACCAGGTTTTTACCCCCATTGTACAGGTGACCAAACCCTCCAGAGTTAATGAAAACTGCGCAAGGCCAGTTATGAGGAGGAGGAGGCCTCAGCTTCACCCCCAGACACCCAAGCCCCTGCTCTCTTCAGTAAGCCATGCAGCAAAGCCAAACAGGACATTTTCTCGGGTGTTGCACATTTTGTATTTGCCATACGTTTTGTTTTCATACAAATTAACATGAAATGACACATCATGTTCTAGGAAATAAAAGCGAAAGCAGTGGATGCCTCAATAATTGTTCTTAGGAAAAGGAAGATGGCCTATTATCACTGATCTCTCTCAAACCCCAAAAATATCTGGCTTACCCTTCATTCCCTGCCCAAAAGTTCAACACCCATGAAAATGGTCAGTTATACTTTTCCAAGACTAAAAGAAAAGGCTGTGTGGTGACCCTGGGACACAAAGGTGGGCTGTGCGAGAAACAGGCCTTCATGTAAACTCTGAAAGAGAAAAACTGCAGTGCAGTGTGAGTCAGGCCAACTCAGACTCGCAGGCTTTCCTTGGACGACTTCGGTCTCCTAGTCTGGGCTGGCAGGCTGGCAAGCAATGCACAGGCGGAGGCATTCCTGCCCTTCTTTCCCAAACTGGGAGGAGCAGGCAATCACCCCAGCTGGCACTGCGGCCTGGACTGTTGATCCATATACTGTGATTCTCACTCAGCACCAGAATGTCCCCTGATATATTCAAATGTGTTAACAAGCTAACTTTGGAATTTCCATTATCATCTTTTGCCAGAAAAATCAGTAATATAGTATCACTTATTTATTTTATGAAAATAAAGTCATCCTATTTTTGCCAAAATTGGAGACAGAGTTAAACATGTATTTAAGCAGGGGGAAAAAATGAAGAAATCTAAAGGAAAAAAAGAAAGAAAAAGAACCATGCTTATCAGAACCAAGCCAAAAGAACCCAAAAAAAACTCTTAAGGGGTGAAGGCCATTTAGTATTCCACTCTCACATTCCTCTGGGTTCTGGGGGATGGGAAAGACATGGGAAGAAACATTCCCCATAATGAACAGGAGCACGTGATGGGGGATAAAGGGAGAGAATCCTCAAACCATTCAAGACACAACCCATTAGAACAAGCAACGGCTGAAGCAAATTAAGATATGAAAGTCAGAAAAGAACAGTATTCTGGAAAGTTACATAAAATGTTAAAATCAAAGTTTTAGAAAACCATAAAGGCAGTCAGAGCACAAACCTCCTTGAAAACACCATTCCCCTTTGAAAACAATTCTGAAACATTTTGAAATGCATGCACCCACAATTCTGTACCTAACATTTTTCTTAATTACTGAAAAAAAATAAGAAGCATTCAGTACTTACTACTGCTTCCATATCAGAAGTGTCACTTGGAGCAAACATAGACTGAACCATAAACTTGTGTTTACTTTTCTCATTGGGATCATAATCGAAAGGCTGTAACATCACTGAGAAAGAAAATATTTCATTAGGAGGGTCAGAGCTTGGTTACCAGCAGCCATTTATTAACACTTGTATTTTGGTTGTAAAGCAGTTTACCAGGGTTCTCTCATCTAAGCCTCATGATACCCTGGGGGAAGTGAGCAGGGCAAGATACCAGCAACTTCTCCACTTTTCAGGTCTCTAACCTGAGGGCCAGAAAAGCGAGGGGACTTGCCCAAGGTCACACAGCAGGGAGTGGCAGAGCTGGGACCCAGGTCTTCTGAGCCCCCGTCCTCTGATCACAGGTGTCTCTCACGGGCCTTATAGAACAGGTAAACCAGGCAAACACCACATGCCTGTTTTGCTCAAGAAAACATCCCAACGGTCTCTTCAGGGACTAAAGGAGAATAATCTGAGGCATGCAAGGAACTGTTTTTGTTTCTCTCTGTCCCATTTCCCAAGTCAAGGTAAGGCTTAAAATACAATTTTGCCCATGAAATGTTACCAAGTTCTCACAACCAGCACACTCACAGCTTGGAGCAAACTCCAGCAGCTCACACCCCCCTTTTCTCCTGAAGAACCCAGAGGAACCTCACATAAAGGCCCCCCTTGGATGAGTGACACCCACCGCACGGAGTGAGGTGCCCTCCTGTTCTACCGGGCTTCTTAGGCCCCGCCCATTAAACAACGGCTGCTTTCAACTCTGGTATTTGCGACAGGCTTTGGCTACACCATCTATCTAGTTGAGTTCCCTGAGACCTAACATCTTCGCGTGTGGGAAAAGCCTCCTGTGGTCCTGACCGTGAAAAGAGCGAACGTGGACTGAGCATTTCCCACGTACCAGAAACCAGAGGCCTACTATGATCCCATTTAATCCCATTTGAGGGGTAGAAACTGTTGCAGGTGCGCTTTGGATGCCATTTCCAGATGAAAAACCGGAAGCACAGAAAGGTTAAGTACCGTGCTCGCGGTCACAGCCCGGAGCAGGAGCGAGCACTCCAACGTGGCGGTCTGCCGAGGAGCCCTGCTCACAGCGCCAAGGACTCACATGGGGCCCTGCCAGTGTCAGGCTGTCCTCCTCCACCTGCCAGGCCCCCACACCTGCCTCTGACCGCCTCCGGGCGTCCCCGGCCCTCGCTGAAGCCTCACAAGCCACTCGCCCACAGCAGGCGGAGGGGCAGGCGTCCTAAGCCCTAGTTCACACAGGAAGACTCTGCAGCTCAACCAGGTGAAGTGACTTGCTCAGGGTCACCATGTTAGGAAGAGAAGAGCCACGCGCGGCCCGGCGGCCCTCCTGCCCCACCAGTCACTCCCACAGGAAACGGGTTCACATCTCACGTCCCAGGCCCACCGTCACATCTCTTCTAGAACCACACATGATGGAGAGTAAAAATACAAACATCCCCCATCCATCTGGGGGTGCAGGGCTCCTTTCAATCTTGGGGACAGAGGAAGTCGATTAAAATCTCACAGCACCTCAGATGGCAGTGCCCCAGTGTACGCCATCGCCAGGCAGCGCGGCTGCCCACAGCACCCACCTGAACGCTCTGAGCTGCAGGGGTCCCTGCTGGGAGGCTTCTTCAGTACATAAAGTAATCAATGAGAAGCCTTTTTAAGACTCGGGGCTTGTATACACACAACACCGAGTCTAGCTACCAATAAAGGTTACTAAAATTGGGATGTGCGAGATAAGTACCCAAAATCCAGTGTGACCATCCACAGAGAGAAGACAAGGTCCATTGAAAACACAGGGCCACTCCACTTGGAATTTATTTTTGCAGGTGCAAAGGCCTTGCCGGCAGCTCTGGACCCGGAATGCAGATAACTCTTCCTCTGGCACCAGAGTTGGCAAGGGCACTCCCACAGACAGACCGGGACTGGACACATAGCCTCAGCAGCAGATCAAAACCATGAACTCTTCTTCTGAAAGCTAACTCCCACAGTGCTGCAGTAAGGAAGGTATGAACTAAGGAGCCAATAGTCTTCACAGAGGGCACAGCTCAAGTAGCAAAAACGGCCTCATCCTTGAGACTCTTCCAAGCTGTGAAAGGCCCTGAGAGCTGAGGCAGAACCAGGATTATCTGGGAAGGGCCCTGATGCGCAGGAAATGAGAGCAACAAGAGGTCCTGCTAATTGCCAGCGAAGTTGGCTCTTTAGCTCAAACCACACTGGGTCAGACAGAGAGTGGATGGGTGCAGAGAACCTAAGATCTCCCCACAAAACAGCCCAGGAAGCTCTGCAGCCCCCTTTCCACTCTTCTCCCCTCTGCAAGGCAGTGCAAGTGAGAAAGGGCAGCAAGACACCTCTGCCTGGCTAGAGCCTGTATCTCCAGGAGGAAAGGAAAATGGCCCTCCCCAGCACCTACTATGCGCTAAGCACCACAGAAGGCACACTTCATTAGTTCTCCCATTTAGTCCCCACACCAATCCATCAAAGAAGCCCACGTCTTCCTTTCCAGATGAGAAGACCAGGGCTTAGAAAGGCTACTGGTGTCCCTCAGGTCCCATGGCCAGCACATTAAAATGGAGCCAGTCCGCACTCCATACTGGTTTTGTCTCCAGACTCAGAAGTCCACACCGCAGGTTCTCAAAGCATTATCCCCCAACCCCGAGGGACCCCCATCAGGTGGTCCATTAAGTCAAAACTGCGGTCCCGACAACGCCAAGACTCTCCACGCCTCTTCTACTGTGTTGGCACTCAGTGACGCTGGCGTCGAGCTATGTGGGTAAAACTGCTCCCAGCGAGCACGGCCCGGGCAGGGGCACTGCAGTGCTCGTGTCTTTGCCACACGCTCAGTTTTTTTTTAAAAAGGCTGGTTTCACTTAAGAATATCCTAGATGAAGCAATAAAATCAATTATTTTACTGAATTTCAACATGTGACAACACTCCACACAGTGAAACAGGAAGTATACATAAAGCACTTCTACTCTCTTAGGAAAAGCACCTGTGCAATTGTTTGTCTTACAAGCTGAACTTGACACTTCCTCATGGAACACCACTGACTTGCAAGAACCACCAACAGAAAAACCGTGGTTGTTCAGACCCAGGTATGTGGCAGCTGTTTTCTTAAAAAATGAACAAAATGTCTATCAATTCAAGGACCACAGCTTGTTCCTTGGCCGATGATTAAATCCGGGCTTTCAAGCAAAAATTAGCCTCTTGGAAAACATATATCTGCCACCAAAAGAGCTTCACAGTTTCCCAAACACTTAAAGACTTTTCCAATGAGAGCAATGGAAATTGTAACAAATGTGAATTTTCGATACTGTGTAATGAAGTCAGTCAACATTTGGGAGACCTGTATAATAGCAGCTAACAAAATATTACAAAATCCATTCAAAGTGCAAGAGACACCAACGCATTTTAGTGAAACAAAGTTCAAACAGTTCACTGACGTGGTTCCAAATCCACATCACACTAAACTGTCAGACAGTGTCACCTGTCAAGTTTTGGTGTACTATCAAAGAATACTGTCCATAACTATCTGAAAAGGCTACGAAAAATACTCTTTCCTTCTCCAAATACATGCCTGTGGTAAAGGTGGTTTTTCCTTTATACAGATTCACCAAAACAACGCCTTATAGCAGACTAAGTGCAAAGGCAGACAGGAGACTCCAGCCTGTCTTCCAGCAAGCCACACATCAGAGAGAGTTGCAAAACATGTCAAATAACACATCTCACTACATTTTTTTGAAAAGTTATTTTTCATTAAAAATGTTCCCATTAGCATGTAACTGACCTATTAATGCGATTATAAAATGAATACTTTTTGAATTGCTCAGTTTAATTTGCAATATGATAAAATATTGATACAACCCACAAACAAAAGTGTTCTTTGGGTCTTCAATTGTTCTTTGGGTCTTCAATAAGGATCCTGAGACCACAGGTCGGGGTGTATTATGCTCCACCAAGCTGCCTGGCATGCCCACGCGGGAGGAAGACGATCTGGCTACATAATTCAAGTGAAGGCACTGGCAGCTTTGTGTAGTGCCCTGCTTATGAGAAACTGCAGTTTAAGAGAAATAGCAGTTTCACACACACCACGCCTCGGGTTCTGGTGTGCACTGGGGCCTCCTGTGGAATCAGAAGCATGTGTGTCCCTTCCAGGAAGAGGACTGGGGCTCCCTGCGCCCTCTAACCAGCCCACCTTGTAACTGCTTACTTCGTCTCTGTGGGGGGCGCTGTCGGAGGTCCACGACGGCCCTGGACCTTACAGACGTGCTCAGCACAACTCTGGCCGAGACCACCCTGCCTGCCAAGTCACCACAGCGTGGATGTGGAAGAACTGAGAAAAGATGTACCTTACATTTAGACCTTCGAGGAAGACAGGCACGTCAGCACACAAAGAAGTGGGCGACGGTGGAAACTAGTCACCTTAAGGGAGCACTGGAGACAGCCGGGGGCAGGTCAAATATCCTACTGCAAAGGGGCGCACTCGTGAAACCTAAGCAAGGCGCCCAATGCACAGGTGAGGCTGGTGAGAGCTGAACACAGAACTGTGAGTGTCAGTCATGGTCTGCGAGGACTTCCAGAAGCTGGGGGGGGGGCACTAGGCCCTCCCCTCCCCCAACAACTCTCCTTCCACCTTGAGCAGCAAGTGGGAAAGAAGGTGCTGCCATCTCCCAGCTGGGCTCCTTTCCTTCTGGGCTCCCAAATCAGTGAGCAAGAATGAGGATGTCAAGCAGCCACTGGGACCCTACGAAGCTCCCAAACCCTCTCGTGCCTCCTGTTCTACAGGGCCCCCGGCTCACGTCAAAAAGTTTGTATTTCGGCCGGCCCAGTGGCTCAGGCGGTTGGAGCTCCATGCTCCTAACTCAGAAGGCTGCCAGTTCGATTCCCACATGGGCCAGTGGGCTCTCAACCACAAGGTTGCCAGTTCAACTCCTCAAGTCCCGCAAGGGATGGTGGGCAGCGCCCCCTGCAACTAAGATTGAACACGGCACCTTGAGCTGAGCTGCCCCTGAGCTCCCGGATGGCTCAGTTGGTTGGAGCGCGTCCTCTCAACCACAAGGTTGCCGGTTGGACTCCCACCAGGGATGGTGGGCTGCGCCCCCTGCAACTAGCAACGGCAACTGGACCTGGAGCTGAGCTGCGCCCTCCACAACTAAGACTGAAAGGACAACAACTTGACTTGGAAAAAAGGCCTGGAAGTACACACTGTTCCCCAATAAAGTCCTGTTCCCCTTCCCCAATAAAAATCTTAAAAAAAAAAAAAGGGAAGTTTGTATTTCTCAGCCACAATCATTTCATGTCAAATTCAATTTGCTATACCCTATTAGCTGGAACTTTATGAGAACATGACAGAATAAATGTTGTTAATCGTTTGTTCTTTCAGCTCCACACATGCAAATTGTGACAAAAATTATGTACTTTTTCCATGACAGGCTATAAAAGAGCTTCCCTATTAACTTAATTTATTTCACTTGAATACCAGAGACACTGATGATAAAACTCTCTTAAATGAACTATCTATCCTACTTTTAAAATGTATCTGCTGATACTACATTAAAAAGAAGCCTGTAACCAGGAGACGGCCTGGAGCCCTGGTCACCACTCACCAACTTAACGCTTAGTGATACAATGTCTGTTGTATTAGATCGCAAAGTGGGATCCTGTTAAGAAACGGCCTTTGGGGTCATAAAACATTGGATCAGTAAGACCAGACTTTCTTCAAAAGAGAAGAAATGCAGAATATATGTTACCTCTCTCTCCTTTTCTCTCTCCTCTCTCTCTCTCTCTCACACACACTCACACACACACACACACACACACACACAATGACGACTTGATTAAATGCAGCATAAAAGCTTCCGATGAGAACCCAAGCAAGTCACAGATCATTTTCATCTGCATCATAATGGTAACAGAGCTAATGAATAAAAGTCTAACAAGCACCACAGCACACGCTTTATTACTTTTTTTAATCTCAGAATCTTATCTTTCCGTCTCTCTCCTCGTTTTCCATGACCACGACCTCAGCTCAGGCCTCTACTGACATCTAGATCTCAAACGAGATCTTTCCACTTTCTTCCCCAACCCAGTTACCCTGCATAGGCCCTAGAACCCCTACAAATTTAATATCCCCCTAAACACCCTACTCCCCAGCATGATGTTCTTCAGCTCAAAAACCTCCCCCCGAATCGATGCGCTTCCCAGTTCCACTCTTCACAGCCTGGCTCTCCTCAGACGTCCTGGTGGGACCCCGCAGCAGGCCCCCTTGCTTGTCCTACAGTGTGTCACTTGCCGGCTACACCGCCACACCCGGGGATGTTCTCTTGTCATTACTGAAGTCTCCTCTTATCATGGTGACCCCACCTGGCACGTCCCTTTGGGTCCCCCTGCCCTACTCTCATCTCAATACACCACACCTCTCAAGGTTTAACCCAGTGCTCTGACTCTGTCTGGAAGGAGGGGGCTTCAAGCATCAGCATGCATCAGAATCACGTGGCAGGACGGCACCCCCAGAGTCTGGGCTGGGGTTAAGAGCATGGATTTCTAACACGTCCCCAGCAGAAGCTGCTGCAGAGACTGCACTTGGAGACCGCAGCTCTGACAGGGACGCTGTTTCACACCCTCATTCTTCTCGCGGGACCTATTCTACCAGTGGCTGCTGCTTGATACTAAGACGCCTCAGCGCCTTCCTACATGGTGCCTTTTCTACCCAATTAGACCGAGGCCAAGCCTTCAGGTTCTACTAGCTCTCATTCTGGGCACTAATCTGCAGGTTTTCATTGATTGATGGAAGTTGACCTTCTTCTTTCTCTTCCAACAGCCAAAAGCACTCGTGAATCATGCTCCCTCTAGAAAGCTCCTCGGGGTAGCACAAAGAGAGGAAACCCTCTTGAATCCTAAACCAGCCAGGTTCTCTCCTCTCCTACTTCCCAGAGCCACTCACTGTCCTACCCATGGCTTCAGACAGGGTTTCTAACCTAACCTCTCGTCACCACTGTCCTCATTCTCTCTTTCCCTTCAGACAGCCTGTGTATCAAAACACTCTTCTCTACAGAACTACACTTACGGTGTAATAACGAAACCATGCTCCACTGTTTTAAACTAATCAAAGACAAACCAGAGCTCACGATCAGCTTAAGATAACTCGTGTTACCAGAATGACGTAATGTAATTCTCGTCTACAGCAAAGCAGCTCCACATTTTGATTAGACTGTGTGCCCTCATCATGAGTAAATGTATGATCTCCTTCAGGATTCCAAACTGTTGGCTGCACCACTTCCCTGGGCCTCTGCCTACTCAGCGACCCACAAGTGGGACTATGTCTGAGCCTGGTAGGTAGGTAGGTAATTCTATCTAGTTACAAATAAGTTCACATTGAGTCGTCTTTGTGTTCTCTATAGGGTTTTCCAGTTCAGTACAGCCCCTCTTAGATAACAAACTCCTCATAGTCTAATTAATTTGTACAGAGACTGGTACAAACATACCCCATTGTCGCTGGAAGATGGAGTGTGCCATATACAGACACCGGCCAAAGAACAAGGCTCACTCATTCTTTTTTATAAATATCTTTTAAAATCGACATCTTTTCCAGAACTCCAGCGTATGTCCTGTCTCCCCATACTTCCTAATGGAATACAACACAGCCTTTTCCTGATCACTCGTGTTGCATGAACACCCATTCTGTGCCATCTTAGTACGACCTCCAAGCCAGGTCTCTTAGGGATCTGGAGAATGGTCTGCCCTGAGGCTTAAGGCACTCTAGGTCCCTCCTGTGATTTCCAATTCTCCCTGCTTGTTCTCTGTGCTGTTCTGCCCAGTCCCGCACTGGGGCCGCCTATCACAGCTCTTTCCCTTCTTCTGGCCTGTGACTGATTAACAGTGACTCTAAAGTAAGAGTGAACAGGAGAACAAAGACGGGGGCTCAAGTGTGTACGTGTGAAAAGAACATTACGTTGGATGCCCCACAGCTCTGCTTAGCTTTTCCTCCTGAGTCACACTGTAGACCGGAAGTTACCTTTAGCTACGGGGAGGGTACTGAATGTACTTGATTAGTCCTGTTGAGCTTTGAAAATGTAAAGAATAAATAAATGGTGTCATACTCATAAAAAATGAAACACACAATTCTTCTTAAATTTAAATATTACAGTAAACTTTTAAGAAATCTTTAAAAGCACCATTAAGCTGAATTTTTGCTGGTAATTTCCTTTTAAAAAAAAAAAACAGGATCTCATGTGGTGAAAAAGATTAAAGACATCTTTTAAGTATGAATGTGAGTTGTTCTTATCTGAGAGTAATAAACCTGGTTCATGGAAAACATTTATGAAAAGGTTTCACTTATCAGAGACTTCAGTTCCTAAGCAAATGATCAAACAACGCATGTTGCTGTGAAGGTGCCCAAACGCCCTACATCGAGCTCTACACACCAGCACTTGCCAGACAGACGAATGCCCACCTTTCTTCCTCTAAGGGCAGCGCACTTACACTCTGGTGCGAAGCTCCTAAAAGCTGCAGCCCAAGGTTGGCTGGTCCAGGGCAAGCAAGCAGCTCCATTCAACTGAGCCAGCAAAATCTTAAAAGGATTAATTATCCATTGCAATACTACATTAATTGACCAATTACATTAATTGACCGATATTTCCATCCAACAAGAGTTGTCTATATTCATTGTCTCTCCTCAGGATTTTACTGGAAGAAATTTATGCTTTAAATGTGATTGAAATAAGTGCTGAAAAGGGCTGTATGTCAGGAATAAATACTGCTCCTTAATTCTTTGAATTTTAATTTAAAATACAGACTCAGACACTAGAAGACTGGTGTGTGTGTGTGTCTAATCCTTTTCCAGTTCCCGGGTACTTAGTAAAGTTATCTGTACCTATATATTGGTATCTTTAATGACTCTTTCCAATGCCCCCAACACACAGATGTTTTGCATTTCTAATTTGCTTGGTACACAGGCAACCAATGTGCATAATTGAACTGCAAATGGAAGCGTGCTTGCTACTTCAGTGAAATTAGAATTCAGTGAAGGTTATAAAAATATTAAACTTAATATCATATTACAGGAAGCGTAAGTATTTTTGATGGGCCCATAATTTTACCACTTCACCTGCTGTATCCGCTGGCAAACATGGTTTGGAATATTAATGGAAAACTCCCTCATTATTAAACTGCAGTATTGAAAAAAATCCACAACCACTAACAGCTAACCACAAAGACATTTTCAGAAATTATCTACCTTAAAAATATTTTCCCACCAGACAGTTCAGAAAACAGATTTAATTTTGTAAAGCTAGAACAAATGGGGAGACCCCCCACTGCTTCAAACAATTCATTAATTCAAAAAGTTCTATTTTCCTTGCATTTAAAATCTCAGGGGGGAAAAAATCCAATCTCCTCTTCTCCAGTCTCCATTTAAGTGTGCCTATTTTGCTGAGGTCCAGACTTGAATGATTCAAAACCATTTCTAGTAGATGTTGTGGATCAGGGAGCAAGGGGCCAAAAGCATGGCATTCTGGGCCAATTACTGCACACAGAATGTGCCCGGTGTCCCTCACCTACTGCACTGCCTGACTCACAGGCAGGACCCAGAGGGGACAACCATGAGCAGGAGGTAAGATGAGCACCTACGGAAAGGACAGGACAAGAAAGAACTGAAATCACTGACCCGAGTGACCAGATCCTTTAAATGGTAAGTCCCCACATTTCCACTTACTGACACAAGAAGTTTAGTTACGCCAGTTTCCAACTGTTAGTTACTTTTACCACCTAAGTTTATAACATGGAGTTGCTGGGTTTTCTTAGGGACCCAATATGTGATTTGCCATCTTCTGAAGAAAACAACATGAAAGGTCAGAGTCTGGACTTTCGACAAATCACGTCAGGTCCCTTGAATATAAGGTTAATCTAAAAGCTGAGAAGAGCTTCACAGGGTGTGTCTGAAAGACACGTGACAGCTGGAAAGTCTTGCTCCCACATGTTGTGAGCCTTCAAAACCTCAGTCCCTCTCGCCGGCTCCACGGGTGGGCACCATGCTCCCCACCCCTTCTCTCCCTGCCTACCCCCAACCCCCGGTCAGAGAATGATTTATAACCTTCTCTAATAGCTGGCACATCCCAAGGGCTTTCCGAAATGGGAGAGAAATCATGTACTCGTCATGTCCTTTTCAGGTATGCTGTGACATTCTGTGTGGTAGGCAGGGCAATGTTAGCAGTATTTTTAGATTCAACGGCCACATTTTTATAGATTATATCTCAAAATTTATTAGCGGCTTTTCACTATAAAACAAATGCATGTTATAGAAAGAAGAAAAAGCACAAATATCTTCTTAAAATTAGAAAAAGTTGATAAATTAATGAACTATATGAAAGCAGTTTCTTTCTAAAAAGGCAATTCAAATACGTACAGCCCACCTTCAACAAATACTAGCCAGTTTACGTCAAAGCTAGTGGACGAATAATGCAATCCCTCTCTTGTAGCGTTTTCAGTTACACCAGCATCGGTAAATACTTTGTGACGCAGAGACAATTCTCTCCATTTTACAAATGAGAAAACCAGAACCTAGAGAGGTTAATGGCTTGGCCAAAGATCAGCCAACAAGTGAAACAGCAGGGCTGGGCTTCATTCCTGTTCAGGTTTCCAGACCCCAAACCTAGCGGTCTTTGAATACAGCGGATGAGACCCGCTGGCCACGCACACATCTGGGGAGAAGGCAGGCTGGCCTTCGGACAACCCACAATGCCAGTCTGCTGGTGTCCTCCTCTTCCTGAGCATATTCTCTCCCAGGGTCTCAGGACCCTGAGAACGCTACGGACTCACCGAGATGTCATCATGAAGCTGCATTTTAAGAGCACCTTTGGACAAGTGCAGTGCTTCTGACCCGATATGAATGTCTATAAATGTTACCGCGGCCCCTCAGCACACAAACCTGCAACAAACGGGTGCCAGCCTCCTTTGCCAACTGGGGAGGCTGTGCTGGAAAGGCAATGACAAGTAGCTTCACCAGGGTATACCTCAAGCACTGAGATAAATACACACCAACGGAAAACAAAGGAGCCCTTTTTGATGTGCAAACATGATCTTCTCTCATCTAGGAGGACGGTCTGAAGACACAGGGACATTTCATTCTCTGGCTGCTTTCCCCTGAAGTACATGCCACGCTGAGAGCCATGGTACTTTATGCTCTGCCTCTGTCTGTACGTGGACCAGCCCAAACACTGCCAACGCAGGCTGGAGCGAAGACACCCGGCTCCAAAGCCAGCGCTGCCCGATCACCAGGGGACTCGGAAGACCACGCCCGCACTCGTGCCTTACCTTCTCACCTGCGAGAGGAGGCCACACGTGGGCTTCCTTACGCGGTAATCGTCAATCAAAACAAATGCCCAGGGTTAGTTTTTACTTTAAAAAATATTTCTATGAGAGGAATGAATCTTTCTAAAAGAGATCGACACAGCCAGACAGACACATACACACACATCTAATATCAGAACAGAAAGCACATCTACACTGCACAACTGCCTGTTGAATCTATTTTAGTCAGAAAACCATGTGGCTGCTCCCATATTTGCTGTGAAAATTGGTAATTCTCCTTTACTGACAACCTTGCTCCAATTTGATGTGGACCAGGAAATCGAGAGGAAAAAAGTAAAAGAGAATAAAAGATTGCAGCTGCCCTTGATTTCAACAGAAAAAGGGAAACCCATGTGTTAAACCCCGTGCACCCAAGGGATACAGAAACACCGGGGCCCTTTCCGTTCTCCAGGCTGCTGCAGTTCAGAGCCTGGCTGCAGAGCCAGGAAGAAGAACCCACAGCTTGGCTGTGTCACTTGCTAGCTTCGTGAGCCTACGGCCACTGGTCTCCTAACGCTACAGCCCTCCCCGGGCACACCACAGAAATTACATAAGCTAACACGTGTGCAGGTCCAGCACGCAGGAGACCCCCAGTAAACGCTGGTTCCTACCCTCCTGAGTTCTCCCGGATAATAAGCCAATTCAAGAATCCAGCCTGGGTCTTACAGCCTCAGAGACAAGTGCACAGGGGGATAGCGGGCGTAGGCGCGCCATAATGAGAGAGACCAGTGGATGTAGGGAATAAGAGTTTGCAGAAATGATCAGATAATGAAACACCTTATATTTTTCCAAAGAAGTGAATCATTTTCTTTTAGGTATCAAGTGAATAGCCAAATGTATAGCAATCAAAATCTGTGATGGAAAAAGCCAGCCAGGTACTCATTTCAAATGAGTAGTAGCTTCTAACTATGCAGAACCCTCTGTGATCCTCTCCTGACACTTACAGGACAAACTCCCACGCCCCCAGAGCTGCTCCACAAATACAAAGGCGTTCTTGAATCCAGAAGTTGTAATGAGCTACAAGTTTGTTCCATTTCTAAAATACATTTAAACTCACACCCACCACTTACACCACCTTAATTCTGAAATCCCATTCTCAATTTGGGTACTTTACCAGCATCTTTGCAAAAGTTGGACTCTGGAAAATATATGCACTCTCAGACAGAAGGGGAAAAACCCTCAGACAGGCACAGAGCTTACACCCTTGAATATATTCCCATTTCCTCAGCCCTCATCTCCCTTAGCTTTTCACAATCAGTAAAGTCAGTTACCAATCACTGGAAATGACATGAGCTTAATGTCAGAAATCATTAGCTTAAATAAGAAAATAACTCCATTTAGCTTTCTCCCACAAAGTAAAATTAAGTTTGTTTAGCCCTTTTTTATCTATTGCCAAAGGGCAGATTTAACTTCAAGGGAGTGAAAACCAAACTCATCCTCAAGTACAGTCTGAAGTTACCACTTTCATTTTGCTCTAAACACTGATGCACAAAGCTGTAAGCATGGAAGCAAAGAGGTATTACTTCTGGGAAACCAGCAGGTGCGTGGGCCCACTGAGCGTGGAGGCTGGGGAGGGGTCTACAGCTCATGTGGCTACCCTGCAAGCACAGGCTTCAGGACCCCCCCGGCTCAGGGCCTCCCTGCCCCGCTCCCAACCCCCGAGCCCCCGCTCTCAGCCCCCCTGCTCAGCACTCACCGGAGACATTGATGGCAGCCCCTGCATCGATGACCCCGCTGTTGGGCCTCACGCAGTACCTACGCGGTGCCGTGGTCTTCACTTTAAAGCACACGTTGCGGTCTGTCGGGTTGCCAAGCTTCAGGTTGGTGGTGACAACGTCTGTGAAGGGACCTGTGGGAGGACGGAGACTGATTGGGGACCTCGTGAGGAAAGTAGAGAAGGCTGATTTGTGGTCCGGGGGTCGGGAGGGAGATGGAATATGATTCAGGGAAGATTCAAGACCCACCACTATCTCACCATCAGGGATGAAAGCGAGAAGAGCTGAGGTTAGTGCACTGACAGCAACAGTCAAACCCCCCTGTTCTCACCGCGCCGCCGGGCACCTAGGAAGTGTTCTAACACCAGCATCTCACGGAAACCTCACAATCTTGTGATGATCGCTGTTTCACAGGGGAGAAAACTGAGCTCAGGCAGACACGTTACTTGTCTGAGTTTTCATACTAGTTAGTGGTAGTTAGGCTCTGTAACCGACAGCCTGAATCGAAGGCCAGTTCTTAACCTCCGCAAAATGCCGATTTCACAATAACAAGATGCAATCTAACAGGGAGTATGTGAAGGACAAGACCTGGCTCCAAAATGATTATGGACGGCGTGTGCCGAGAGTGGCACATGTAAGAAATAAGAAAGACTGAGGTCTTCGTGGCCCAGAAACACAGAAAAGTGCTGCTGCCAGAGAAGTCGGTATCATCCCAGGTTACGGCAAGTTCATAGCCCTGCTGGGCAGCCCACACCTGAAACGTCACACTCAGTTTTAACTAGCCAGGCTACTGGGAAGATTGAAACAAAGCTCAGTGCCCTGAGGGTATATTTTATTATTATTATTTATTCATTTTCTATTTTATTAGATTTTTTAATTAAAAAAGTAAAGCATGCCTCTTAAAATAAGCCAACAATAAAAGATGTATAAAGAGGAAGTTAATAAGCTTTCCCTTGTCCCCTGAGGTAACAATATGGGACATCTTTCCCCATCATCTATGCTTATACAACAGTACGTACATAACATGTACAGGGAGGGGACTTCACTAAAACGGGAGCACACTATTCACATTACTGGAAACTTGCTTTTCCATGACCAATCTACCAAGGACACCTGACTACTGGGTTTATTAAGGAGTCAGGCGGGAGGGTTGAACTATCAAGATCTCTTAGATCTTTTTCAAATTTACGTCTTTTCACCATGTAAATAAATCACTGCGTGTGTGTTTCCTCCAAGCAAGCTCCTGACTCCTATCTTTACTTTTACAAGGAAGTAGGACATAGGGTGGGAAGGTGTATATGTCTGTGCACACATGTTCACATACTAAGAAATACATAATGTTGCTTCATCCGTTCCCTAAGAAAACCCAACCAACAAAGACATTCTACTCTACGACTTGAAAACTTTTTGACGAGACTCCAAGCTCCCGAGGACAGGGAGGACACCTTCCCAGTTTCTGTGTCTCCAGCACTATGCCTGGCATCTAGAAAAGGTCTAAGAGGGGAGCAGGGCAAGAGGGAGAGGGAGAGAGACTGATTGATTCATTCACCAAGGAGGAAACTACCTCATAGATTACCACCAGCGACATGAAAATCTCAGGCCGCTTTCTGTCCTCTAGAGGTGCTCTGGGTATGAAAAATCAATCTGATATGGGTTTAACTTAAATATAAATTAAGGAATCAATAATGGTGGAAAGGAAAAAAGGAAAAGAAAGTCAATTCCAAAATCAAATAAACTACAGCCAGTTCTACTATAAAGCTTATTTTGAAACTGTGAATTTGTTCCCATGTGATTGATGTGCATATTAGGGGGACAATCTGAGCACAAAACGAATTTCACATTTGCTTATGCGTGCTTTTGTCTGCAAAAATGCTAGAACACAGAAAACTGCGTCCTGCTGAAGCGTGCTGCACGGAAATACACAAAATACACACCTACAACACACCTCAACCAGCTACCAGCTACCTCAGTCCACCTTGTCGGTTAGGAGCCACGCTCATCTCACCTGCTTACAACTTTCCTGTGGATTTCAGGTAACCCTCCTTCCTTCCCTTCAGGGTAACTCACAAACTGCACTCTCCCGATGCCCACTTTACAGGCAAACGTTAGGTCTTTTCCAAGCTAAAGTGCTACATTTAACTGTAGTATTTGTGTCTGTCCTACCTATTTAATGTGTGTAAAACTGCTACTGTTTTATTAGTTTCCTATCTGTGTGTGTGTGTGTGTGTGTGTGTGTGTGTGTCCAACAAAGCTTTGGAGTGCTGTGCACCTAACTTCGTTTCCCCTCGTAAGTCCTGTGGTTTTCATTGTGCTAGTTTGTGTAGGATGGTGCTTTTTAGCAATGCACGTGTCGCATTAACACAAAACCGACTATACTCCTGGATCACCGAGGGTTTGGGGGTGACTTACATGAAAGCTGTTCAGGACACCTACCTGCCTCCCTTTCCAGTCAGTGCTGCCTTTGGCGCTCTGGGGGTCAGGCTGGCAGCCGCAGCCGGCGCGGGGCACGCGGTCCTTGGCAGTGCATGCCACCTACTGACTCCAGCACAAACAAGACCGGCTCTATCCTCTAAAGCATCTCCTCACTGAGAACTACACACGTCCGCCAGAGGGCAGGGGCGCTGTGGCCCCAGAGGATTTTCTGCTCCAGGGAGGGGAAGCCAGATGCTGACAAGGCTCCCTCCCAGTATCAAGTGTGTGGCCTTCGGGAGAAACAGGACACCTGGTGCTGAGGCAGGGTTTGGGGGATTATGGAGGCAGCTCTCTGTGCCGCTCCCTTTCCACGCTCCAATGCACGCGGTCTGATGCATAACGAAGATGGAGAAAGTCTGATCTCCCATGAAGTGTCTGCTTGCTTAGGGTGTAGATCCCTTCGGCCATGGTCACAGTACCACCAAACACAACTCTAGTCTGGGGCAAACACACACACGCACATGCACACACGGCGCACACGTCACGGGCACAGTCCCTACGTGCATCCACTCCCCGGGCCTCACAGGTACATCACCAACCACAAGAACTCCACAGAAGCATACACGGTTGTGAGCAAACATGACGGTGAATGTTTAAATAAAGAAATGTGTTACAGTAAATGACACTGCCATCGAACCCCTCAAAATGCTCCCCCTCGCTTTGAACACACTTATCCCATCATTCTTGCCACTTTCTGAAGCAGTTCTGGAAGTCCTCTTTCCTGAGTGTCTTTAATTGAGAGAGAGAGAGAGAGAGAGAGAGAGAGAGAGAGAGAGAGAGAGAGAGAGAGAGAGAGAGACCTTTCTAAGGTGGTTTGAAGTATACTGCTAATAGCAGACAATAGGAATGCTGGCAAGATCACTGTGATGAAATTAAAAATACTTACTTTCCTTGTTTCCGACTTAATTCCTAGTGTCCTGTCCTCGCCACCCTGCCTCATGTAGTTGGGTGACCCTAGATTTTTAAAGTTCAGTTAAGTCCTCATTTAACAGGTGAATAGGCCCTGTATCTTTAAGCAAAACGACATATAAAGAAACCAATTTTGCCACAGGCTAACTGATATAAACAAGTTAGTTCCTATGTCATCTCATCAACATTACAGCAAAACTACTTGAACAAAAAAGGCATTATCTGAGGACCTGCTGTATTTGTTTATCCCTTGCACTAACCTTTTCTTCTCGGTATTCTACAAAAAAATAAACCAAATTTAACGGTAAACACTAAGTTGTTTTTGGAAATTCCCCTAGTTAATCTATTATACAGCAATCTAAATAGTGTTTCAACCTATGTGAATCATGTAACAGGTAGCCTAAATTACTAAAAGACAATATTTGTACTAATAAGCAGGATAAAATAAATATCCCACATTTCTCAACACTCTAGTCTGGACTTTTGAGTAGTAAGGATTTCTTGGGCTTACATAGGTTTTAATTTATAAAAATCTGGAGGGAAATATACTGAACATATACGCTAATGAATGATGTCAGTGGTAGAATAGCTAAGTCTCATAAGTAGAAATCAAGACATTTTGTACAAACAGGCCTTCTCTCCCTACCCCCAGCAATTTACTCTAAGAATTTTATTGAAAATAAATTCTATTCGATCTGAGTAATTATAGGAAATAAACCATGTTAGTGTTCTCCTTTTCCTAGTGTTAATGAATTAGAATCCACAAAAAACCTCAATAAAAATGATGTAAGGCCTTGCGAGCATCATTCAGATTTTTACTAGTCACTTTCATTTCATAAAACTGCCATTTCCATTAAAACATTATGTAAAAAATGGGATTTTACTATACCAACATGCATATTTATCACCAATGAATTTAAACATTGCTTATAAAGTACAGAGTCCATTTTACAAGTGAAATCTCTTTCAAAAGTGAGACTTTTTTTTTCTTTTAAGAGATGGAAGAAACGATTTGGTTACGTCTAGAACCACAGCACATACTCTTAATTAATCATTTTTCTTTCTAATCTTCTGTTCCTTATTTCAAGATAAAGTTTATACAAAACTAGGAACGAAGCATCTAAAATGTGAACTGGGAGGTCAAAAAAAATTAAGCAACATGATTTTGGAAGAAATTAGGAATATTCTTTAAATTTGTAATTTTTCGCCTTTTTAACAATTTGAATAATGTTCTTTATGCCCTTTATCACGTACACTCCCCTGGGAAAATTCTTGTGAGTTTGACAGATGCTCATGAATAGCATTAACTAACTTGAATATGAATTCCTTGACATGCTTTAAAGGTATTTAGATAAAGCTACCTAAGCACAGTATAAACTACAGCAGGTCCTCGAAAAACATTGTTTCCTCATAACTTTGATGAGATGCCCTAAGAACTTAACTCTTGTTTATATCAATTAGCCTACGGTAAAACTGGTTTTGTTACACATCTTTTCCCTTCAAGTCTCAGGACCTATTGACTTACAGTATTTCCTACACCCAGTTTTGGCTTATTGTTATTTTAAAGTGTGTATTTTAAGACCATTAGAAGATCTAGAATTGACCTCAGAAAGCAAATAATACAATGCCAGCAGAAATATGCATAGCATTAAAAGTGAATGGAGGAATGGTTGATTTTTCAGTCTTTCGTACAAAAATGGAGCCTTAGAATTACAAAGTGCTAGTTTAAAAGTCATGGAAAGAAGGTCAAAATCTAGCAAAGTTCTCAACAGTAAGAGTTCAGGTTCCAGGTGTTGGAAATTTCATCAAAAATGGCTGGATAAACCTATCAATCAGGAAACATGCATGAGAGGATTTTGTGGAAAAAGTATTGCATCAAATCTTTAAACATTTTACAGATCTATGCATGGTTTAAGTACTTCTCTGTAATCATTCAGAGACCTATGCAGGAAAAAACAAAGCTCAAAGTTCAGAGTTAAGATCCCAACAATTGTAGAAGGTAACGGTGAATACTCCAAGTGAACTCAAAACCCAATGTTGGCCTTACTTACCTGTGCATCCTCAAGCATGTCAATATCACCCCATCTGTAAATAGCAGGACAGAATTTTTTAAGGGGTAAATAATACCCTTTTATTTTCAATAATTCAATTCAACTAGAAAATAAAGACATATATATATAAAACACAAAACCATAAAACTTCTAGCAGATAACATAGAAGAAAATCTAGATAACCTTGGGTTTGGCGATGACTTTTCAGACACACCACCATGAAAGAAATAATTGATAAGCTGGACTTCATTAAAATTAAAAACATCTGCTCTGCAATGGATAATGTCAAGAGAAAGAAGAAAGCCACAGACTGGGAGAAGTATTTCCAAAGACACAGTTGGAAAAAAAACCTGTTTGATAAAGGACTGTCACCTAAAATATACAAAGAACTCTTAAAACTCAACAATAAGAAAACAAACCACCCGATTAAAAAATGGGCAAAAGATCTGAAACAACACCTCACCAAAGATACAGAGATGGAGAATACAATAAACCATACAGATGGAAAAAACACACAAATGAAAGATGTTTGTTCAATACAAGTTCTGACAATTAAGTTAGAGAACTTGATGCAACAATGTTGCTATCCTTTTTTGATATCAGAGGGATTATTCATTATGAATTTGTACCAACTGGATAGTTAACCAAGGTTACATTTGGAAGTGCTAAAAAGGTTGCGTGAAAAAGTTAGGCGACCTGAACTTTTTGCCAACAATTCATGGCTCTTGCATCATGACAATGCCCCAGCTCATACATACGGCACTGTCTGTGAGGGAGTTTGTAGCCAGCAAACAAATAACTGTATTGGTACACCCTCCCTATTCACCTGATCTGGCCCCCAATGACTTCTGTCTTTACCGGAAGATAAAGGAAATATTGAAAGGAAGACATTTGGATGACATTCAGGACATCAAGGGTAATATGACGACAGCTCTGATGGCCATTCCAGAAAAAGAGTTCCAAAATGGCTTTGACGGGTGGACTAAGCACTGGCATCGGTGCATAGCTTCCCAAGGGGAGTACTTCGAAGGGGAGTGACTATAGTGATAGCAATGAGGTGTGTGGCACTTTTTCTAGGATGAGTTCGCGAACTTAATTGTCAGACCTCTGTATGTCATTAATAATTGCAAATTAGAACAGTGAAACAATGAGCTACCAATACATGCTTTTTAAAAAAGCCAAAATCTAAAACACTGACCATTCAATGCTGACAAGACCGAGGAGCAACAGCAGCTCTTGTTCATTGCTGTTGGGAATGCAAGATGGTATGGACACTTAGGAAAACAGTTTGGCTGTTTCTTAAAAAAATAAACATTCTTTTACCATACAATCCAGAAATTGCACTCCATGGTATTTACCCAGAGGACCTGAAAACTCATGTCCACACAAAACCTGCACATAGATGTTTATAGCAGCTTTATTTATATTGCCAAAACTTGGAAGCAAATGAAACGTCCTTCAGTAGGTGAGTGGTTAAACTGTGATCCATCCAGACAATGTAGTATCATTCAGTACTGAAATGAGTTATCATGCCATCAAAATTCAGACATGGAGGAATCTTAAATGCATATTACTAAGTAAAGAAGCCAATCTGAAAAGGCTGCATCCTGTATTATCCCAATTATGTAACATTCTGGAAAAGGCAAAGAACAGTGGTTGTCGGGCTGGGAGGCCGGGGGAGGGATACGAAGATGGGCAATGAAACTACTCTGCGTGACACTCTACTGGTGGGTACGTGTCATTCATCATACATTTGTCAAAACCCATGAAATGTACAGCATGGAGATCAAACCCTCAAGCAGACGAGGAATTTGGGGTTAGCATGATGGGGTGTAGGGTCATCAATTGTAACGACTGCATCGGTCTGGCGCTGACTATGGACCCCTGTGGACCATGGAGGGGGCGGTGCACATGTGGGGCCAGAGGTATATATGGGAGCTCTCTGTCCTTTCTGCTCGACCTCCCTGTGAACCTAAAACTGCCCTAAAAATAAAGCTGCTGCTTTTTTTTTTTTTTTAAGAGGAAGAAAAAGAGTATCTGGCCTTTATATTAACTCACCTTTGGTAGCACCCCAACATTTCCAATATTAACTATTATTGAGATTTTTAAATATATATATTTTATATGTACACAAATGAATAAAAATGTATAAAATGAATAAAGATGCTTTGTTTTGCAAAGAGACTGCTTTTCCTCCTTTTTCTGGAGTTCATGAAATTCTGGTGTTAGAAATACATATTCTTTCTTTGTAATATGTCTCCTGATCTAACTACAATACTTTGAAACTCAAACTATATGTGTTACCGAATAAGTTATATACCAATTTGATATATAATCTATCAGGTCTCAGCTTTCCAGATATAAACTTAAAGTTATTAGCTCCACAACAGTTTTTTTTTCACTCTGCATAAAAAAGAGCTGTATTTTATACTCTTGCAAACACAATTTAGGTACAATATCTCTCCTTTCTTCAACCCTTCCAAAAAACAAGTTACCATATTTCACTTCAACTCTGAAAAGATTACCTTCTGGGAAGGTAATAATCTGTCTCCAAAAGCCTAGGACTGATGATGGATTTTGTTAAGACAATAAAATTATGTTCAGGTTTCAATACAATAGACTCTGTGCATGGGAAAAGTATATTAAAATGGGGGAAATGGACAGTATAAAGTAAAATCTGTTGGGTATCTTATAGATGTCTTTAAAATTTATCCTTTGGTAGGCTGTTTTCATTAAAAGTATCCTACTGCTTCCTGCCCTCCATCTGCAATGCACCCAGCCTCACATTACTTATTCCTTCTCGTTTATGTAAGTCTTCCCTTCCAGAATGAAAACTCCATGAACACAGAGGCTTTTCTGTCCCTCTGATTCACTGCTGATGATCAGCACCCAGAACCCTTCCAAACATCGAGCAGATGCTCGGGAATCTGCGGGATGGATGCTGGGGCGGCTGAAGGAATGAACGGCCACTGCCGTCCCAGCCAGGCTCTGGGTGAATAAGCAAGAGACTCCTGTGCTCCCTCCTCAGCACCAGCACCCTGCTCATCTTCAGCATAGGATTTACCATCAACTGATATTTCATTTGTCCCTTTCCTGACTGTTCCCCATCGAGAGTAAACCTCCACTGGAGAGGAGACTGTTCCTATCCCATTTGTTCATAGCTGGATGCCCTGAGCCCAGAACGGTGCAACATATGAAACCAAAGGACTCAATTAAGTGTGTGCAGCATGAATGAACACCCAACTTCCCGAGAAGCAACTCAACCCAGACTCGGGCACGTTTCCTATAAACAGATGCTTACTTGCATCTAAAGTCATGATGAATTTGTCCTGTTCATATATAGGTTGAAGGTATTAAAAATGTTCACTTGTGTCAATAATGCTTTTATCGTTATTATCCTTTGATAATTTTGTTTAAAGTTGCTCCCTCTAAAAAAATGAAAAAAAATATATATCATAGTAACATATTCAAAGACAGTGAACTCTTAAATAACCATGAATTCCAGAGTAAGGACACTGGGAGAAGTTTTTTTAAAAATCTATTTTCTTGATGGAATTGTTAGCTCACACATTAAATCGATGCTTGAGAAACAAAATAAAGCTTTGTAACCAATGTGTTTTTAATGGCAGACATTGGATTCCAATATTTCAGCAGAAAGCCTAATTGTGTGGCTCTTATTTTGAAATAATCACACCTAAAGATCCCTACACATACACACATAACTTTCCTGAAGAAATCTTAGAAGGCGACGTGTTCTAAATTAATAAAGTAACCTCCCTGATATCGTCGGGAAACACCAGCAACTGAGAAACATCACACCCATTATTACAGCAAGAGAAATCAAGGCCAAGAACACTCATTAATGATGCCATCAAAGGCACACGAGAACCAGCTTGATTGAAACAAACTATACCAACCTTCCAGGCTGCTTATTCAAATCACTTAGTTTCCTAGCTCCTTTGGAGCAGAAAGAAATGAAACTCAGTCGGCCACCAACTCCATGGGTGGGAAAACTAGACCGCAAGGCATTCTATTGTAGTGTAAGAACCCAGCAGATAAAAGCACTATGGAAGACCTAAGATCAAACTCAGGAAAGCTACCTGAAAAAGACACAAAATGGGACAGCAAAACAACAAAGAACAGCCAAGGAAACGGAAAGATACTTGTAGCTTATGTTAACAGATAAGCAATTATTATTCAGAATGCATCAAGAGCTGTTAATAATAAATGTGCTAAATTCTAATGAAGGAATAATATACAACAATTAAAAATAATAAAGTAGAGCTGTATTTCACCAAGAGGTGGGTCTCAAAAACATGTTAAGTGACACACACGCCATGACACTGCATTAAGAAATACAGAAAAAAATGGAAATAGTTCAGCCTAAATTCCTCTGGAGAGTCAAGAAGAGAGAGAAGCATGAATGAGCGGATATGGAGGGCAGACACCTTTAAATTTTTAGTGAAGTTTATTTATTAAAGAAAGATTTAAAACAAGGATAACAAATTATTAACATTTAGTTATTCTGTATATGCATGTTTATTATCTGTTTTTCTGTATTTAAATTGTTTCACATAAAGAAAGTTACCTGTAGTTTATGTAAGATCCAGACAATGTTCTTTTGAGAGAATTTTCTTCTTGCCCAGAATGCCTTGTATGTATAAACATAGTGGAATCCTGAATTATGGAGTTGTTGAAAACCAACATACCTACCTTGAATACAGAGTAGCGATGGTCTCATTAATTCAAGACAAAGACCTAAACCTAAAATTTTGACAAAATCTGTTACAAGAACTTTGAAGACTAGAAGCCTTTACCCACCTAGAGACAAACATTTTTTTCTAACTAGAAAACTGGTTAAAGATGTTACATAAGAGCTGTAGCCAGTAACAAGACGGATTATAGTACACAGTTGAAGATTATTTTAATGTAGCAACACACCTGACTGATATGAATTTTATGTATCAGTTCTAAAAGGACCTTAGACTATTTAATAAACTGAATTTTTTCAATGCACAATTTTTACCCCACTAACAAACATCTAGTCATTTTTCTCTATATAGAAGACCAAAATGTGAGATACAAGTGATCATGAAGATAAACAAAAAAGACAAGCAATATTCTACTCCAAATAATTCTATCAAAAGAGAAGAGTGGCAAAACATGACTCATTTTTTTCACACAAAGCAGGAGTCAAGACAGACATTATGCCCAAGTGAGGGATATGGGTGGTAAGAGAGCAAGGGGTCCCAATTTCTCAAGGTTGTAGCTGTGGTTTTAACTTGACTGAGTTATGAAGAACAGTCCCATCGAGTACATCAAGTCAGTACCAGAAAAACACTTCCTGAAGATGTTCCGTCCTCAGTGGAGATGACAGACAGCATGTGAAAGCCTCCACACCAAAACCAACACATCCCAATTCACAGCAGACACACAGAGTGAAGCAAAACACATTTTGCATTCTGCACCTCTATGGTCCAACTTGAATTTTCAATTTGTGAACAATGAGAAACAGCAGAATGTAGTTTATCAGTTAGTATGTAATCTGTTCTGGTTTCCTTCTCAATAGACAACCGAAGTGGCTATACTGTGAAAAGAGATTATCAACCAGGTCAGCAGCTTCTTAAAAAATTAAACAAAAGGCCAAGGGAAAAGACTGTGAGACTGGGATGAAAAATATCTTCTATCTTCCCTATTCTCTGCCTTTCGAAATCATACTCATTCTTTAAAGTTTTGCTCAAGTATCTTCTCTTTTGAAAAGGCTTACCTCATTTCTCAGTCAGAAAAAATGATTCCTTCCTTGACTGTGTTCTAACAGTAAGCTGACTGCCAAATCCGTATCTGCAGCCTGACGCTGTCCCAATCTCCACTTGCTGGTGTCCTAAGCAGCTCAAGCTTATCGTGTCCAAAGGGCACTAGAGTCCCAAGGCCCTCACAAGCCCACTGCTTCCCATCCCCATCTCAGGAAAAGAAACCACCCTTCATTCATCAGAGGCTTGAGCCAACAGCGGTCACCTTGGTTTCCTCTCCCACCCCACACTAACCCCTCAGCAAGTCCTGCCAGTTCCACCGTCAAAACTGATCTGGAATCGGAGCACTTCTTCCCACATTCTCTCCACCGCCATCACCCCGGCGCATGCCAGACTCTCCTCCTCTCAGCCTGGACTGTCGGAGTAGCCTTCCGGCTTCCACGCACACCAGCACCCACAGGCTGCCCACACCAGCCATGGTCTTTGAAAAGCAGGCTCCTGCTCAGAATCCTCCCTGGCCTCCCATCTCACAACCAAGTCCAAAGCTCGCCTCTGGCCTGCCTAGCAGGGACAGTCCTCCTTCCTCTCTGAGCCCCATATCAGGCCACTGCAGGTCTCCACCGTGGGGCCTTGCACTTGCCTTTCCCTCTGCCTGCAATGCTGTTCCCCCAGTGTGGACATGGCTCACACACTCATTTTATAGAGGTCTCAGTTCACATAGCACCTTCTCAGGGACACGGCCTTCCCCAATCACCCACTTGAAAACACAAGCCACTCTGAAACCCCTCTATCCAGCATCCTCCACCCCATCAGGACCTACCAATTACCCAGCATGTATTATATGTATCCCCTTTTTTAGTTAGTCCCCATCTTCCCCACTAAAGAGCTCCAGAAAGCAAAGGTTTTGTCACTCTTTTCCATCCCGGTCTCTCAAGTATCCAGAACAACACTTAGCACATAGTAGGCATTCAGTAAGCATCGATGAGTGAATGTCCCCAGTACTGCGCTAGGCCCTCAAGTGAAAGAGATGACACTGCTGCTCCCACCCAGAACCCCAGGAAGAGAGTAAACAGACGTGGAGGGCCATTCCCGGACCCATGCACAGCTAACGAATAAGGATCTCTGGGATTGAGACTCTGGAATATTTTGTGAAAAACATTACCAATCGACAGTGACCTTAGTTAACATTTAACAGTGCCAGTCCTATTCTAAACACTTTACATTTAACTTATTTGATTCTCCTAACATACCCCATGGGGAAGAATCTGAGGCACAGAGAAGCTAAATACTTTACCCAAGGTCATGTGACTTTTAGGTGGCAGACCCAGGATTCACATCCAAGCAGTCTGGCCCGAGTTCACGCTCTTAACTGCCAGGCTGATAGTACTTACTGCCTTGAATGCTGTATGAAGTTACATCTCTGAGGTTTTATGCAGACGCAGGAGGTGCAGAAGGTGGAGAGCTGAACACTGAGGGAAGGCACATGCATTCCCTCTGAGCTACAGGCAAAGCCCTAGTGTGGTGTGATCCAAGTGCAAAGGGCCTTCCCGGGTGATGCCACACGGGGAGAGCAAATGGAACTGAGTAATGGGGGGACGGGGGGCGGAGAATCATGTCTGCTTATGCTTTATAAAAGCTTATAGCTTAAGTAAAAATAAACTGTAAAAACTGACTAGTGTACAAGTCTGGCGATGAGCTCTGCCTGAGGAAATGGAAGGCAGAGTATTGGAAATGACTCTAGGTATGGTATGAGGAAGGAAAACGGCTTCCCTTTTCTGATCACGGGATCTAAAAAGTACTTATTGCCTGCACCAGCATTCAGTATAAACCCGAGATAAAAATATGTGTACTCATGGTGTGTGGGTAAGTGTGTGTGTATATCTGTTTGTTATTCTAAACAGCTTGTAAATATTATAGTTATTTAAAATAGAAAATACAAGCTGAGATTGTTTTAAAAAAATAGTATGGCTCAATTTTCAAAGGCTTTGATGCTGGCATAAGAATTTTGACAAATAACCTACCTGTAAGATCTAGGAAGCCAATGAATATTTTAAAGTAAATGACATAATCAAATTTCAATTTTAGAAAAATACCTCTGAAAATTGTATACAGGATAGTTTGTAGGGTAAGGGAGGTAGGGAGAAAAGTAAGAGACAGAAAGTTGGGACATAGGGTAATAATCCTGAAGATTATTTAAGGAGAGAGCCTATTATCAGGTATAGCAGTGGGGATACAAAGAAGCCAGAGGGAACAGGAGCCGCTGCTGACTAAAAGAGACCGACTAAACATGAGAGGCGTGGAAGAAGGGGAGTAAGAGATGAGTTGAGGATTTCTGGCTTATCTAACTGGGTGCAAGGGCCATTCCCAAGATATGGAAACCATTCAACAGGAAAGAGAAACTAAATCCCGATTGCAGTATGAACCACGCTGAGTCTGAGGTCGTTTGGTGACAACCAGGTAGGCAGGGGTGTCCAGTAAAGGGTCAGCCTAGAGATCGCGTGGGGACACAGATTTGGAAGCTTTCTGTGTAGGGGAGAGCGCGGAAGGCATTATTAGTGCGATAACATCCAGAGAAAGTTAAATGGAGCAGACTGAGGCCAGAAGCCTGGGAAAGGACAACACCCAGTGAAGGGATGATAAAGAAGTGAGCAGCTCACCAGAAAAGTCAAGACGAATGTCGCAGAGAGAAATCTGCTGAACTGAGAAGGGTTTCAGTGCAAGGACGAAGTCAGAATTGACAGGGGAGTGAGACGCAGATCAGTGATGGAGATTCACTGCGTCTGCAAATGTACTCGCCCTGGGAGACGGGCATGCACCGAAGTGGCGGGGGAAATGTGGAGGAATGTGATTTCTCTTCTTCTCAGGAAGGGAAAACTTAAGCATGTTTATAGGCACCGGGAAAGACTGAAGTGGAAGAGAAATGTGAGGCACCAGAAACAGAGAAGCTGGCTAATGGAGCGAGATTCCTTAAGGATGGAAAGGACGGGTGAAGAACGGGGTGAGAAGGTGGTTCTGAGTCAGGAATAGGAGGGAGGAGGGGTAGGAACATGTTTGCAGAAGAGAAAAGTGCCCAGCGTTGGCAGAAAAGTCTTTAAACATGTCCTGAGTGAAATGCAGGCCTCATTGACAGGCGGCACCATTCCTTAACCGGTAACACAGCTCTCCCCTTCTTTCTCCGTGTGCTCACACCCAGACACCCTTACCCCCCTAAGAACCTGCCATGTGCCATGCACTGTGCTGGCACTGGGACCCGGGCAGAAGACACAGTTCAGAAAAGGCAAAGGTCCTGTTGATTAATGGCGAAGGAAGTCCAGTCACCAAATACTCATTGTGCTGAGTGTGGGGGCACAGGGGAGGCAGTGTGAGCGGAGAGGGTCGGGAAGTGACCTCGAAGAAGTGAAGCTGTGCGGAGCCTTGCCGCGCAGTGGGAGGGGGCAGGTAGTTACACCGGAGGAGGAATGAACTCATCCTGTGTGGCGGAAACAACCATGCACCAGCCCCGGGACCAGGCCGGCCGACAGGACGGAGCGCAGCGCGAGGAAAGAAGCTGCTGGAGAGCAAGGGCAACAGGCACAAGCGCTTTTCTAGATCTTGGTAAAGAGTTTAAACTTATTCTTTTGGCATCGGGGAGACATTAATGATTTTAAGCAAGCAAGAGATAAGCTCAGATTTGCATATTTGAACGTGCCATGAGTATGGAGAGAAGAGAGGGTTCAGCCAGGAAGATCCCTTAAGGGGCTATTACAGTCACCCAGCGGGGGAAGTAAGGAAGAAGGGACAGATTTGGTCCTGGGCTCTCCGAGTCGGTCAATTGTGTGGATGTGGGTACCCTTCAATGAGATGCGTCCAGCAAGAGGAGGTGGGAGAAAAAAGGAAAAGGGAGTGGTAAGGAGTACAGCGTGGGGCATGCTGCATCTGAGGTCCCTGTGGCCCCATATGTGGGCTAGCGGCAGGCCTGCGACCGCCTGTAAGTGATGTTAGAAGCCAAGGGTACTGGCAGAAGAGCTCCCCAAAGGGGAAAAAGGAACAGGGAGGAGAAGAAGGAACAGGGAGGGAGGGAAGGAAACTAAGAGAGAGAGAGGAAAGGAGCAAGAAGAGGGAAGAAGGAAAACCTGTAACCCTCAGCATTACCAAGAGGACTCCAGAGGAGTGGGCAAAAGTGGCAAATGGGTGGGAGAAAGCCAAAAGGGAGTGACTAGGGGAGTGAAAAGCAGGATGACAACAGGTGTCCAATGCTCCAGAACACACAGAAGGTGAAGAAGAAAACTGCAGCAACAGACGTAGCAGTGAAGCAATAGTTAGGCTCCTGGGCAATGACTTTAGGAGTGGATGGTGGTGAGAAAGTGGAGGTTAAGACGACTACTTCCAGAAACTTGCTAGGATAAGAAGGAAGGGGAAGGGAGCAGAGTGCATATAGCAAACACGACTGAGAAAGCAGTTAATCTCTTTCAAAGGTGGAACAGACAACACTCAAACGTTTACTGAAAGTGACTAATATCCAAGCACTGTGCTCATGTTAGGTACACAAAGGAAAAAGAAGGAATAATCTTGCTTTGAGAAGAAAGGCAACAAAGGCACTCATTTAAAAAATAACAACAACATAAACTTAAAAGACCCAAATGAACTAACCCAGTTGGGTCGGGACTTCTCCAGACGGCCTCTCGTGACTCTCCCCCCTCTGCCATCCTTGGAGCGAAACGAGAGGTCAACCAGGTGCCCACAGTCGGCCTCCCGTTCCTAAATTACACGAGAAGTTTTGAATGAGTGCGTCTGCACATTCTCCAAGGAGTCATTCATGGCTTTCCTTCATCCAATTAGTAAAGCAGTGTCTGACTTTAAAAAGGTCAAAAAGCACGAATTTAGATTTTCAGAGCAGTCCATCAGGATACATTTATATGCCAACAAATCAATTCAACCAACAGAATGAGAATTCAAATCAGCCTCCACAAGGACAAACCTTTGGTTTTTCAGCAAATCCCTCTTTTTATTCTTGTGCATGCTTCTATTTCAAATGGTCAGACTAAACACTAAAAAGAGAACCAGGTCCAGGCTTATATCCCTTTCTTTGGGGGTACTATGAGAAGAAAATGATAAGAAAAGAATATATTGTATTAGTCACTACTGGGAAAAACCAAAGAAACAAAATCTGTAAGTCTGTATTCTAGCAGGGAAGACAAAGCAATGAGTAAATGAAGCACTGAGAGTAAGACATACACTAAGCATACAAGTGATACACAAATTGTACAATTTGAGGAGGTGCAGGAAAATGCTGGATGAGAATATCTCCAAGAATACTCAGGAAAGGCTCATGGTGACCTTCAAACAGGAAAAAGAGGGTTTGTTAATTAAATATTCAGGAGCCGGGCCAGCCCGGTGGCTCAGGCGGTTGGAGCTCCATGCTCCTAACTCCGAAGGCTGCCGGTTCAATACCCACATGGGCCAGTGGGCTCTCAACCACAAGGTTGCCAGTTCAACTCCTTGAGTCCCGCAAGGGAGGGTGGGCTGCGCCCCCTGCAACTAAGATTGAACAGGGCACCTTGAGCTGAGCTGCCGCTGAGCTCCCGGATGGCTGTTGGTTGGAGTGCGTCCTCTCAACCACAAGGTTGCCGGTTCGACTCCCACCAGGGATGGTGGGCTGCGCCCCCTGCAACTAGCAATGGCAACTGGACCTGGAGTGCGCCCTCCACAACTAAGATCGAAAGGACAACTTGACTTGGAAAAAAGGCCTGGAAGTACACACTGTTCCCCAATAAAGTCCTGTTCCCCTTCCCCAATAAAATTTAAAAAAAAAAAAAAAATTCAGGAGCCCACGAGTGCAAAGCACTGTACTATGGGAAATGCAAGCCCCAGTTTCTGCCCTCAAGGGGCTTTCCGTCTTTCTTCTTTGGCTAGAATAAACTTTCATCTCTCCTTCTCAAAGCTAGAACTGGCAGGAACACCAAGAGGGGTAGAGTTCAGGCCTCCTCATCCAGCAGAAGAGGAGATCAAAGCTGAGGAGGTCAGCTGAGTACCTCTAAGCAACAGCAGGGGGAGGAGCCTAAGCCCCCTTTGTAGTGCGAAGCACGTGAGCTCAGAGACTGAAAGACCTGGGTGCAAATTACACATTTCGCCAAGCCCCAGGCCTAGGCTCTCTCCTTCCTCAAGTGAGATGATGATAACACTGAGTCCTTAGGACAATTACCAGCCCTCCCCTTCCCTTTTTCCTACTACACTATAAATGTTGAATGATGTCACAAAAAGGTTAAAATAGTACTCAACTGTCCCAGATCATTTGTGAGGCAGACATCAAGGAAATAAGGGACTTCAAGTAGGGAGTGGGGTGGTAAGGGAAGGCGTCATGTTAATATTAGCACATCGTTTTCAACACAAAGAAATGACACAATCAGAAGTGATCAAGTTAGGACACAAGCTCCTGGGGGAAAACAAAATTGGTAGAAAAATATTGTTTGAATCAGTCAGTCACTGTAATGTTCCAGAACAACTCTGCACTTCATGTGAGCAGTGCCAAGGAAGCCACTACCAGATTACAATTACAATTAAGCACCTTTTCTTCTGTTTCTGTTCCTCTTTCGATCTTCTTTCTCCATTCCCACGGTCCTATTTCCAGTCCTTTCACCTTCCTAACAACACAGTAACTAAGCCATCCGAGGGCCTTCCCGTCAGCCACACTCCCACTCACCTTTTAAGGGAGAAGTACAGCCAACGTACTGATAAAGAACACGGGTTCTGCAGCCAGACGGGTCTTGGTTCAAATCCTAGCTCCACCTCTAATTCAGGTTCATAACTTGGGTTATGAACCTGATGATTATAACTGTATCTACTTCCTAGGCTTGTTGTAAGAATTAAATGAGCACTTACAGGAAAATGCCTAGTGCATTTGGCAAGTATAAGCTTGCCAAGTCACAAATCTCAAATGTCACCTTCCCTGTGAGATCCAAACCATGAAGCAAATTAACACCGCTTTTTCTAAGCTCCCCACGAGGGACAGCCCATCACTGTCCCGTCTCCGTATTCTCCTCTCCCCACACCACCTAGAGGCGGAAAACTTTAAGGGCCAGGACTCCTCCCTAGTCCCCAAGCCAGTGCTTTCAGGACAGGGTGACCAAACCACCCCTGTATCCCAATCACGTTCCACTCCACCAGACAAGATGTGGTCATCTGTCCACAAAGGAAATCTCAAAGGAGTTCTGGAAAAGGTCGAAACTCCAAATATTCCCAACTGGACCATCACTTATGCAGTTATTGTACCCACGCATGTCGGCAAACCCTCTCCAATCTGATTCATACGCTTGGGTGTCACCATTTGGGAGAACGATCTATGATTTCCCAAAGTATAGCTCAGACCGAATAAAGCAGCACCTTTTGTTACTCACCTTGAGTTGATCTTTCTCAGCATTTGAGAAATCTCTAGTTACATATTAACTCACCTTTATTCCTCTGCCTAAGGCAGTGGCCTGTCAGGAGCACTCACTTGTGAAGTTTAAGGTGGCAGCTGTAAGGCCATTTACTTTAGACACTCCTAGCTTAATAAGCACCCTTTCAAAGTTCTCTAATTCCCACCTTACAAATCTGCAAACCTGTGAAATCTCTACCACACATGGTGAGTTTCATTCTACTTTCCAAAGACTCAACGGCAGAACTGCAAATTACTCAGAAAGTTAATGTTTTCTAAATAAACAGAATCATAAACACCAACAAAATCTGATATAAAAAGTGAATATTCACAAGGCAAGTCAAAAAGGAATTTGGAGTCATTAATATGAACTTTTAAAAGTATGGTAAGAAATTCCTCCTAAAATATTCCACAAAGTATAATTCTTAATTAATTAATATCCTTAAGAAATTATCCTGACAGCTACTAACATTTCCTTAATGGTTATAAATTCTGTCTCCCTCCCCCAAGAACGAGCCCCTTTATGAGCTCATTCTAAAGAGCTGATAGTGTCACACTGGTACTAGACAAATCTGGGTAAAGTCCTGCCACCACCATTTACCATTTGTGGCCTCATCCAGGGGCAAGCGACCTAACCACAGAGTAACTCACCTCACAGGACTGTAACACAGATTAACTCATAAAGAACATGAAGCATCCACCACAGCCCCTAGAAGATAGGGGACTACCATCTGGAAATTAAGCATTTTAGTCCCTAGAAATGTTCGTTCTTAGTACCTTTTCTTTCCCTTATATTGCAAAATAAATGTCAGCACCACTATGGCCACTGCTTTAAGTCCAGACCCATCCCGCCGGGGGTCTGGGGGAGCATATTCGCTCCTTACAAATATGCCCTCTGCTCCCAGCCCCCTAGGTTCAGTTTTCTATTCCCCTCCGTTCTCTGCGTCCCCTCCAGCCTTTAAAGATAACCCAAGGAACATAAGAGTCATGAAGGTTCCAAGCCTCATCACAAGCAATTCAAATAGAGGTGAACGGTATGGGGTCCATTGCAGTTTTCAAGCGCAATCAAAAGGCACAAACAGGGCCGGCCCGGTGGCTCAGGTGGTTGGAGCTCCATGCTCCTCACTCCGAAGGCTGCCGGTTCGATTCCCACATGGGCCAGTGGGCTCTCAACCACAAGGTTGCCAGTTCGATTCCTCGAGTCCCGCAAGGGATGGTGGGCTGCGCCCCCTGCAACTAGCAACGGCCACTGGACCTGGAGCTAAGCTGTGCCCTCCACAACTAAGACTGAAAGGACAACAACATGATCAAATATATGATGATGGAAGGAGAACTGTTTCTGGGTGGTAAACACACTGTGGGATTTATAGATGTAATACACAACTGTGAACCTGAAATCTATGTAATTTTACTAACAATTGTCACCCCAATAAATTAAAAAAAAAAAAAAGACAACAACTTGAGTTGAAAAAAAAAGGCACAAACAACAGTCTCAACCTAGCTCTCTCCAACCCCCTTTACCGACAGTCTTTGCTTTACAATGGTTAGACTGTGCGATGGCGTGA
Source organism: Rhinolophus ferrumequinum (assembly GCF_004115265.2). Lineage (NCBI taxonomy): Eukaryota > Metazoa > Chordata > Mammalia > Chiroptera > Rhinolophidae > Rhinolophus > Rhinolophus ferrumequinum. Next base: position 3,847,049 of record NC_046306.1, read on the forward strand.
AAGTGATACACATCCAGCAGAAACTGTACTTTGAATTGTGATCGTTTGCCAGGCCAGCGATACGCAATCCGATCCTCCTGTGATGCCAGGCTGGGCAGCCGCAGCAAGGCGATTTGCCCCCGGTCGGTCGGCCAACATCAGGGTCCGAGCAGGGGTAAGGCGGCGGGGCTGGGCTAAGCGAGGACGGGCAGCAGGTTAGGTATAGTGAATGCGTTGTTTTCCACTTGGGATATTTTCAGCTCACCATGGGTTTAATTGGGAGGTAACCCCATCGTAAGTTGAGGAGCCTACTGAAACGCCACTGTGTACTAATTCAGACACCTTACTGGCATCAGTAAGAATGTCCGCCCACCAGCAATTCTTTAGGTGCCTACATGGGCGTGTACACACACACACACACACACACACACACCAAAAGCCTGACTGAACACATCGCCTGACACAGATGAGGAGAAATACTAACCTGCTAGTCAAAAACTGACACTAACTCCTATGAAAGGATGAAGGAAAACTCTAGGAAGGCATTCTGTAGCTTCACGGTTTTGTGCAATTAATGCTAAAACGTTATTAAAAGAAAGCACTTCAAGATTTTACCCACGGGACTATGCCATTTTCTCAATGATTTTTTTTTCCATGCAAGGGGGAGGGACCCTAAAGCATACTAAGGCATTGTTTCTAGACATCAACAGCTTCTGTTAAAACAACACATTTAACATTTTGAAAAATAAGATATTCCAGAGATACTATTTTGCTACATTGATAATTTTTTAAAATAATCTTAAAATGACTGTCAAGTTCAGTAACTTTGTTTCCACAACAAAGCTCTTTAAATAACTCTTGTTTTTATAAAGCCAACAGTTAAGTTCTGTTAAGTGAAAACTTCAAAGAATGCACAGACTGACTGAGCAAGGACCAAGCAATTCTGGATATGCTATGCTGATGACAGCCTGAAAGGAGCCTAAAGTGACAGAAAAGGAGGATGCAAGCCTGGAAACCATAATGCAACTTTGTTTTTAACACAATCCCCAGTGCAAAGTAACTGTGCAGAAGCCTCTTATTTTATTTTATTAAAGACACTCAATGGCAACCTCGTCTTGACTAATGGAACTCAGCACTTTTTGTGTTCGTCTTTCTTGCCATCTTGCTGAAAGCTGTGCTCATTTGTTCCAAAGCATGGTCATCCTTCAGATGACAAATTTTTCAAATACAAATGGGGGATAGGTGAGGCAATCTTGGAGATAATTCCTTATGTAAAAATTCAAGTTTCAGAGTCTAAAAATTGAGCCTTAAGGTAATATTTCAGTGATGATCAATATAGTTTACTCCCTTGACTCCTCCCCGAATTTTCAACTACTTACTGGTAATATTGTAGGGTCAAAGTTTTCAGTATTTTGCCTTCAGCATTGGAAGGGAAAGATGCTATATAATTTTAATAAATAAAAGACAGTGTTAATAATATTTAAGAGTTCATCTCTTTAATAAGCATCAATTGACACTAATTATTTTAATAAATCCACACGTGGATGCAAAGTTACCAGGTAATTATGAAGATAACTGTGATGCATGTTACAACCACACAGATCAAGGAACTGTCACCAGTTTCCAAACATAGGCACACTACCAAGAACTAGCCTTTTTTTCCCGAAGGAGTTAACTGTGGAGAAAAGAAGTGGATAAAAAATGTGAACTTCTAGTTCACATTTTTCTCCCAGGAACAGAAACTCAGAAGTAAATAGTATAATCTATGAAGATTTAAGTTTGACTAAAGCTTAGTAAGTTTAGTGCCACTTGCTTTTGATGAGCAAGCTGGCTGATAATTAAATAAATGAAGATAATCTATTCGGGATGGATTTAAACCACTATCATAAAGAATCTTAAGCGTACTGCTGACATTTTGTTGTGCTGTAAAATAGTCTGCTCAACGTGGTCATGAAATGTTAAGGAAATCGGTGCTACACTAAAGAATTAAAACGCTGTACTTAGCTTCTGAAAGATAATCACTGCATTGAATGGACTATATCTTCAGGATTTTATATTTTCTAGATTCCTAAACAATATTAAATTACACATCAATTTAAGGGGTGAACTAATGATTCTAAGCATGCTTTTCCTATACAAACCTATCTACCACCTACAGAGTGCCGACATTCCTATTTGCTCCCAAGTGGTAATCACACCAATCCATTGGTGCTATCCCACCTAATAGCCCTAATGACCAACAGCTCAACTATCTGAGATGTGTTAAAGGCCACTGGTTTAGTCTCAGAATAAAGCAAAGGCAAATGGGTCCACAGTGGGTTTAAACCTTAACTAATCAGCTCATAAAGATGGCTAACAGACCATTCTGACAGTGACATTATCATGCGGGTGAGAAGGGGGGAAGGATGTGCTAGGATGTGAAGAAGGATTAAGAGTCTTGGACAATAACCAAGAAAACAGATGACATACTATTTACTATGGATGGAATCTGATGGAAGGGGAGGGAGAGGAGAGAGGAAAAGAAGAGATTACAAAATGCCCTGAAAGTGACTCATTCAGAAAGCTCTCTTTGGCTGGGCAACAAGTGGGACCTCAGAGTGAGGAAATGGAAAAAAAAGGATTCGGTCTTGGAAGAAATGAGATCAACAGAAAGTGCGACAATACACAGCACACATTTCACAGGTTTACCAAAACGCTTAACTCTTTCAGAAAGGTCCCCCGAGTCCAAAAGAGGTTCTACTATTTCACCATGGCTAATGTCATGGGGTCATGCTTCTTTCAGGAGGCCAGCAGTCTTTCTCCTTCTGATACATGACACAATGCAGCATGGCATTTTCTAGAAGACTGACTGAGGTCATATAAGTCTGTGTTCTCTTTTCTTCTGTAATATCCTTAACTTCAACATAATCACACAAAGCGCCCAAGGTGAAAAAGAACCCAACATATACAATCCCTTATCATCTTAGGCTGCACTTAAAGGATGACTAACTGTTTATTTTGGATGATAGACATTTTAATTATGACTTTCTCATGCAAAGTTAGCTTACATGTTTGATTCATCTAAGAGAACCACGGAAGCCAGTCATCACCCTGAGTAACTTGGGAGAGACCTGTTAAATGTGCTCATTCTCATCCTGCAGTGAATGATCTCTACCCAGCAAGCCAGGGTACGGAGCTTCTACCCTCATTTCCTTGTCGTGGTGCTCAGCTTAAAACAAACAAACAAATCTCATAAAGTGGTTTACACATGACTGCACATGCCTCTTCTGAAGTCAGGAGCCAACAGTCTTCAACAGTTTGACACCGTGACTTCTGGCCCACTGCCCTAGCAAAAATATCCAGTGACTTTGGCCATCATTACTTTGGCCAACCCAGAGCCAGAGAGAGCACTCTTTTCTGCCATAATTTTCAAGTAAAAAAGTTGAGATGATGAAACCAGTTGTCTAAATACAACCACCAATCTCAGTATAATATTGTACATTTTACAAAGCAGCTGAAAAACCATTATCACTCCTTCTAAAAGATGCAACTTTCTCCAGAGAGCAAGGCCAGATATGAGGGCCATCCCCATCACCAGGGAGTTGGTCCTACGCTTTGGAGAGGGAAGTGGCCAGTCCCAAGGTCAATACTGGGGGTGGGGGCCTTGAGGTTGAAGGAATCAAAGGACTGGCTGAGGAGAAGCAGCACAATATGACCTTGGACACTGGCATCTGTGCACAGAAGGCCTTAGATCTGACCCGTCTACTAGCCAGCCTTATCCCTACTTTGCCCTGTGACCCCAACAAATGCTCTTTACCCCTGTCATTTCAAGTACTAGTGGCTTCCCAAAGGAGCCCAGTCAGCTCAGCCTTTACAGGCAATTCCTTCGCCTGACACGCTCCCCACCCAGTCCTTTAGGCCTGCTTCCATTCAACCTTTAAACTCTGTCCAAAGACACTTCTTTCGGGAGCTGACCGTATTGCTCTCGGAACACTCTCGATTACCTCGTCATTGCACTGTCCTGACTGGTTCTGTTGTCTGCTTCCTTCCCTAGACAGGAGGGGGTGGAGGGAGAATGGGACCCATCTTCTCCTGGTACCTGACACAGGCCCTCAGAAAACGTCTGTGGACTAAATGAATGAACGTGCCACTTCCTGAGAGCGGCCACACCAGGCTTCCGTGGTAGGAGACTTCAGACAGCCCGAGTGGAAACCATCGCCCTCCACGTCACCTCGGCGAGGTTCCTTTCCCAGCCTTTCCCCTCTAGGAGGCAATGACAGTCACTTAAGCTAAAGCGCGGTCCATGTTAGGTTTGGGCGGTGTTTTTCTCTTTTCCTTTTACTTGCATTTCATTGGAAAACCTTTGGTTCTTTATACATTCGGAGTCATTTCAAATTGTTAACCTGGGAGGCAAAGTGACAGCCATAGATCTGGAGTACTTCCCAGGAGTGTGAGCTCTGAAGTCTGGGTTCAAATGAGCCAATTGACAACGGGTAACTTTGGCCAAGCTACCCTACTCTCCTCCCTGGCAGGACGTGAAAGCTGGGATGCGGCTGCCCGGCGCGCACTGCACCGGTATCAACCGAGCACCTACTGTGGGCAGGTGCTGGCGACAGTGTGGGGACCTGGCCGTCCAATCTCAAGTGTCCGCTCATCACGTCAGCACTGACCACCACCTGAAATTCTGTGCGCTGTCTTGTCTCCCCTGTTGGAAAGTAAGCTCTGTGAGAGCCAGGGCTTGTCTGGCCGGTGCACTCACGGCCTGTCCCGGGCCACGCTCACGCCCACTCCGCAGGTACTCAGCACGTGGGACAAGCAGCAATGGGTAGGTCAGACGAGGTCCCTACGGTGCCCTGGCGCTCACATTTTGGTGAAGGGAGGAGGGGAGTACCATAAGAACCGTAAAGGGTCCCATTGGGAAGGGCCCTGGTGCCGCTTGTATTTCCCACGTGCCGCACGGGGCTTCCTCCGGCTTCAGCTCCAGGCAGCCCTGGGGAGAAACAGGAGGTCCCCGCCCCGGCACCCCCAGCGCTGCACAGACACAGGAAGACAGCGGGCGAGGTGTCCCGCGTTGCGTCCGTCGCACTGCTGCAGGCGCGCCTTTCGTTCCTTCTGTCGACAGACATCGACTGGACTGCCACCACGCGCTGCGCGGCCCGCGGAGGACGACAAGGGCCTGTCCTCCAGGAGCTTCCCCTCTGGTGCAGACAACAGTAACGAGGGGGAGCGGGCCTCTGGGCGGGGAGCGCCGTGCCGACCCCGCACGCGCTGTGACCCTGTGACCCGACCCGCACTGACTGCAGCTGTCCCCGGGACGTGGCTGGTCGGGCAGCCCCTCTGGGGACGTGACACCTGCCCTAAGACGCGAAGACGTCAACCTTGTGGAGAGAAGCGGAAGAACCTTCTGGCAAAGGCTGCCGCCGACGCCTCCACTCGAGCGGCATCGCACCAACTAGACAGTAACTAGACAGTTAAACTGGAACCTGTGCCGAGCGGCTCGAGGGCGAGGCGCGCACGGGAGGCTCTGGGGAGGCAGAGGGGGCGCTGCCTCCCGCACACGGACGCCGGGCCCCGGCAGGCAGGCAGCCGTCCCCGGTTCTGGGGGCGCGCGGGCCGGGAGCGCCGTCGGGGGCGGTGGGGGCCGCGGGGCTGGCGGGGGCCGACGTCACCGCCGCGCCGGACCGGCCCTCCCGAGCGCGGGCGGGGACGCGGGGCGGCCGGGCCTGGCCCGCGGCCGAAGATGGCGGCCCTGCGGCTTACCTCGGAATTTGAGCTCGTGCTGCGGCTCGAGGCTCAGGACCTGCTCCACCTTCGCCATGTTCCTCCGCGGCCGGACACCTCTGGCGGGGAGACCCCTGGGAGGTCACCTGAGGCGGGAGGCGTTAATGCTGCGCCCCCTTTAAATTTGGAAAGGGGGGGCCGGCCGGGGCGCGGGCGGGGGTCGTTGCGGGCGCGCGCGGGGGGGTTGGCCTACGCGGTGCAGGCGCAGGGGCGGAGGGCGAGGGCGAGGCCGCGGTGCCCGGCGAGCGCACGGCACGCACGCACGCACGCAGCGACGCACGCACGCACGCACGCACGCACCAGGCTGGATGGCTCGACCCTGCGCGCGATCCGGCGGCGGGAAGATACGCGCCAGGAACCCCTCCCGGAGCAGTACGCAAGCGCGGCGCTGGCCTCGGGGGCGGGGCTGCCAGGCGGCCGGGGGGCGGGGCGTCGCGCAGGTCCGGAGGAGGGGCGGGTCCGGGACGCCCAGAAATGACAGTCCCTACAGATTGTGTTTTCAGGGCCCATGGGGACCAGCAGTTGTGTTAAGTACTTTATTCAATAATTAATGAAAATAAACTTCCATTTTCCCTTGCTTTTGTAGTGCCAAGCACTTAGGGACTTTGAATAATAATGAAAGTACTGTTATCGTTATAAACATGTTTATGGGTGAATGATGTGTGCTAGGCACTGTGACGTATGGTAAGCAATAAATATAAATAGCTAGCAATTATTGCTTGCTTATTTTGTACCCCTCTGCTGAACACTTTCAATAACAGCAGCAACGGACTAAAGCAAAAGCTAAGCTACATTACATATTTGCTATGTAACAAGCACTGTGCTGAATCCTTTACCACTAGAGAAAACAAATATTTAGAAATTCAGTGATCAGAAAAGTAGACCGGGTTCCTACCTTCTCACTAGAGCCTATTGGAGAGACAGGCTTTGAATAAATAACCCATAAATAAGTTACGTGATTAAAAATTCCTGGGAACCCAGATCAGCTTGGCCTCAAAAGTGAAAACTACATCATTACTGCCATTTAAATTTTATTTCATTATGTAATGTTTACTACACAAAACATGTGTTTTTAATCTCCTAATAGTTAATGTCGACTCTACATGGCAGGCATATGGGTGTTCTTTGTACTGTTCTTCTCACTTTTCTGTATACTACTTGAAATTTTTCATAATAAAAAATGTGGTTGTTTTAAGATAATCTTTGTCTTTTAACTAGATCATTTGGTCCATTTACACTTATTATATTTACTGATATACCTGGATTTATTTCTTCCATCTCACTTTGTGCTGCTTGTCATGCCTATTTTTGTTTTTCTTTTTCCACTCCTTTCTTGCTTCTTTACGGCTGATTATTTTTTTCTCTTCCATTTTTCTTCCTTTTCATTCTGTTTCTGTTGTTTTAATGATTACCCTGGAAATTATAACATGAGTATTTATAACGTCTAATTTTTAAAATCTTTCCTTTGCTGCCTTGAAACATAAGGACTTTGGAGTACTTTAATCACCCATCCTCTCAATTATATGCTTTAATTGTGTAGTATATTTTAAGTTTAATTTTTTCCTGTTTCACCCCATGAGTAATTACTAAATTATTTTAGACAGTCGACATTAGTTTAGAGTCAAACACACAGTTACCAATTTCTTTTCCTTCTTGCAGCTCAGAACTTACAGCTAGGATCCCTTTGCTTGTGCCTGAAGTACATCTTTAAATTCTGTTTCAGTGAGGGTTAGTTGGAACAATTTAAGCAACAACAGTAAACAGCATAGTATTGGATTATAGCCCACAATAGAAAATAAATGTCCATGAGTCCATACTGATCTAAATAAATGATTGGATAAATACAGAGACTAGAAAAGACAGAAGAATTCCAAATAATTTGTGTTAGCTATTCTCCCTCAAGGAGGAGGTACAGAACTCCCTACTCCTTGAATGAGGGCCACACTTAGCGACTTTCTTCCAAAGAGTACAGTCTAAAACAATTACTAAACTGTTGTCTCTCTCTTGGACCTCGACTTCCATTGGAAAGTAAGAAAACAGCAACTTTAGAAGGAGAGACCAGGCAAACAGTACCTCAGCCATGTTGTGGGCACGGACCTTGCTGTGACGTGATAAGAAGGGAACTTCACCTCTGTGGTTCCCTCCCCAAATAAAAGCCCACAGTACCAGTCTCATTATAAGAAAAACATCAGGAAAAAAAAAAAAAAACTGAAGGACATCCTACAAAACACCTGAGCAGTACTCCTCCAAATGCCAAAGTCATCAAAAACGAGGAAAGTCTGAGAAACTGTCACAGCCCAGAGGAGCCTAAGAGACATGATGACTAAATGCCATGTGGTGTCCTGGGTGGGGTCTTGGAACCAAAAAAAAGGGTATCAGAGGAAAACCAAGAAAATCTGTATAAAATATGGACTTCCGTTAAAAGTAGCATGTTAATATATGAACAGTGGTTCGTTCATTGGTTGTGACAAATGTACTAACGTGAGAAGTGAACAGTAGGGGAAACTGGCAGCTGGGTACACAGATAGTCACTTTACTGTGTTTGCAACTTTTCTGTAACTCCCAAACTATTCTAATTTAAAGGTTTATTTAAAAATGTTTTTATTTGATGTTCAACCTCCTACATTGATGTTCTCTGTAGTTCAAACTATGACATTGCTCTCTGGCCCTCAAAGTCTGTGATAACCAGAATGCACAGCGCTGAGCCACAGTGAGGAAACGGATGGCTCTGTTGAATTGGTGTCATCGTCTCACCGTCCTTCGGAAATGCCGCCATCCCTGGCTGTCCTTCATGGCCTCACTCACTCACTCATTCCCTCTTTCATTCATTCACTCATCCAAAGAGCATTTCCTCAGAATCTCCTATGTGAGCATCCTGCAGGAGATGGATTTAGCCTGAGGACAAAGGACCTCACTGTCTAGTGAGCCGAGTTGAAAAAAATCACCAAGATAATTGCAATCTGTGATAAACACTAAAATAGATGAGGAGAAACCTATGAAGAGATAACGAACTTTACTCTGGGGAGCTGGGAGAAAGCATAAAAGCTCAGAGGGTATTAGAGAGTAGTCTTGGAAAAATAGTAAGATCTTGCCAGACAGAAAAGAGAAGGAAGGGTTCTCCAAGTGGAGGAGTAGCATATGCAAAGGTCCTGGGGCACATGCCCTGCCAAGGCCTATTTGGGGAAAGACAAGGAGTGATTAGATAATAGTTTCTCAAATTGCTTTCACTCTTGCTCTGTGTCAGGCAGTATATTAGCATATGTATCAGTTTCCTATGGGGCTGTAACAAATTACCATAAAATTGTGGCTTCAAACAACACAAATTTATTATAGTTCTGGGGGTTAGAAGTCCGCAATTGGGTCTTATGAGGCTGATGTCCATCTGCGTTCCATCTAGAGGCTCCGTGCCCATTCCAGTTTCTGGAGGTTGGCCACATCCCTTGATTCCTGGCCCCTTCCTCCATCTTCAAAGCCATCAGCACGGCATCTTCAGTTTTCTCTCTCCGACCTGTACTTCTATCGTACTGAATGTGTACCTGTGGGCCAGATACCATACAAATTCATGTCAACTTATTCAATCCCTCTCAACGTCAAGACCAATCATGTATCCCCACTTTACAAGAGACCTAGAAACTGAGACGTGCAGCCAGCAAGGGCCAGGGGATGTAGAATCTTCTGTTACACAATAGAGTCCGGGTATTATCCTTAGCTATCGTTGGCTATCCCAATGTCTTTATACTGAGGAATATCATGACCCAATGTATTGGGTTTTTTCTCTAATTCTTCTATTGTTTCTTGTTTTGTTTTTAAATTAAAATTTCAAATGTATTTTTTTTAAATAAGCTCTTCATTTTGCAACAATTTGAGGGTTACAGAGACGTTGCAAAGGTTGTACAAATTTCCCACTACCTCCTCACAGAGTTTCCCCAGTGTCATTTTACACAACCGTGGTAGCTACTCTGGAACAGTATTTTTTAAAAAACTACATTCTGTTCTGGATGTCACCAGTTTTTCCAGGAATGTCCTTTTCCTGTTCCAGGATCCAGTCCAGGATACCACATGGCATTTACCAATGCATTTTTCAGAGAGGTTCTCGGGAAGCGGACCGGAGGCTGGGCTGGAAACAACTGAGCCACCACTGACCGAGGGCCCGTGCCGGGCAGGCAATCTTCTGAAAGCCTCATGTGCATGGCTCGTACATTCTGACCACAATGAGGTGATAACAGAGGAGGGAATGAGGCGCAAGAAGTCTAGATACCTGCCCAAGAGAAGTGAGAAACTAGCGATGGAGGTGAGGACGTGGATGAAATACACCAGAGGGCCAGGCGAGGAGCACATTTTCTCAGACGTGGGGGCAGTGGTGAGGGAGTGAGGGACACCCTGGAGAATCCCAGTGGCCCTGCCACAGGCCCTTTGCACTCACTGTCCCCTCTCCTGCAGTGACCTCCCCTTGGGTACCTCTACGCTATCACCGTCACTGGACAACTTCTTAAACGCCTGCTGTGTGTCAGGCACTGTGCTAGGTGCTGGGGACGTGTGTAGCCCGCTTCTCGGTGGTGGGGGCACATGAGGTACATCTACACAGGTGAAAACAAACCTCGGGAAGGGAGTTCTGTGAAAAGGTGACTGTGGGTAGCTGTGAGCTGGACTAGACGCTGTTCCGGAAGGCTTCCCTCATGCCACTCTCCAACCCGAGCTTCCACGGCAGTCACAATTTCCTTTCCAGCACTTTCGCCAACGTGGAATTACTTATTGGTTTACTTATCTGTTGTCTGTCTTCGTAACAGGAAGCAAGCTTCGTGAGTGGTCCATTCCTGATTTAACACCCTACCGCCAGCACCTAGCAAGGACTGGACACACAACAATCAATAGAGGAGTGACTGAAGGAATGAACGAATGAATGAGCAGATGAATGAATGAATGAAGATTCAGGGTCCCCAGGCATTGAAGTTTCAGGACTACCTCATATACAGAATTTATTAAACCCCACGCAGACCTAGCAGCTCAGAATCAGCCTGGATGTGGATTCTTGGTCCCCATTTCCGTGCCTGGCACGTAAAAGGTGTTCAATAAATGTTTGATGAATTAAGGAAATAATGTAATTAAGAATTTGAGGGGTGGGGCATGGGGGAGAGAGCCTTTTCAATCCTTAGGACTTGTCCCCAAGCACCCAGAAGGCCACATTTGCATACAAATAATTGATATTCTAATTACAAATCATTGGTATTGATTTATTAAGCAGATCCCCAAAGGATCTCTAGAAGATAATTAGATTGCGTGCTCCTTAGGGGTAAGGATGGCATATTTACCTTATCATCCCCCAGGCAGTGTGAGGCAGAGAGCTGCATGCTAAATGTTTGATGAGGCGTCTTACTGTGGGGAGTGCAGAGGGTCCCCACAGATCATCTCTGTGTGTTGGGGGAGGGGGACAAGGGACGCAGCCATTTGTGTATGTAAAATCCACCCACCTCTTCCCCAGGCCCTACGGATGGGCCACTGTGCGGCCTCCATGAGGGCCCAACTGGCTGAGCTCCGGGGACAAAGATACAAAAGACACACAGCCCCCTCTGTCCCTGTCCAGCCAGGAGACAAAGCAAAGCAAGACAGTCTCCAGTGGCCCCACCAGGGAGTGGCTGTGGGCTGGGGGTGTCAGATGCCTCCCCATCATCTGTCAGCGTCTCCCCAAAACAACGCAATTCAATGACATAGTAGGTAAAATTAAAGAACAAAATAGATTATGCAACAAGGGAGGGAAGGCATGAATGGGAAACTGCTATTTTACTGACCTAATGGAAAGAAGGAAGGAAGGAAGGAAGGGAGGAAGGGAGGAAGGGAGGAAGGGAGGAAGGGAGGAAGGAAGGAAGGAAGGAAGGAAGGAAGGAAGGAAGGAAGGAAGGAAGGAAGGAAGGAAGGAAGGAAGGGACTGTGCTTGCTCTGTGAATGCGGTCCTCCCACCTCTGCTGTCTTTCTGACCCATTGGCCAACGCAGAGTCCCTGGGAGAAGGTAAATCGTGCAGCAGCCGCTGGTTGTCAACATCAGAAGAGAAGGAGAACCCCTGAACGCCTGACATGGGGAGCTCAGAGGCTGTGAAAGAGAGAGGGAGTGAGGGAGGGAGAGGAAGGGAGGGAGAGAAGGAGGGAGAGAGAGAGAAAGAGAGATGTGACCGGGTGGTGATAGTTTAGTTTGTTTCTCCGTTTCCATTTTCCTGCACCCCACTCCCAGGAATACTTAGGGCCACAGCTTCTCAAGTGACCGTCCCGACTTTGCTTTTCTAACTGGTGGAAAACAAAAACAAGCGATTACACTGTGCAAAGCAAACGCGGAGTTCTCACCCAAGGTATGTTGCAGTAGGCCCAGCTGGATCCACAGTGCAGCCTGGTCACACCCTGCCCTAGTAGCCGTGATTTACCCGGCCTGTTACCTTGGCAAATTACTGAACTGTTGGCAAAGCCCTCCAGCCCAAGCCCCAGGGCCACAGCTGTAGTTGAACGTGTTGGGGTTATTTTTCAGCGCAGCAAGGAGGAGGAAGAGGGGAGGGGACACAAGTACACCTGGGGAAGTGATTCGGGGAGGGCTTAAGGAGATGGGGCTTTGCTCTGGGTTAGATGCTGCGAGGCCTGGGATTGTCCCGACCTGCGGGACACTACACGAGGGACCCCGAAGCACCTAGAAGGGAGGAAAATGGGAGACACAAAGACCGGAGACAAGACAGGAGTTCTGATCAAGTCTCTCTTTATTGCAGCTCAATCATGGGTTATATACATTTTTGTGCTGGGTGGAGGGGCACTAACGTAAGCAGGGTTGCCGCAGGCTGATGGTCTTAAGCCATCTGGACATACCCTACAGAATGTGGGTGTTATCTAAAGACCCAAGTAACTTCCTCTATCTCATGCTTCTCAGTCATGTGATGGTGCCTTACAGGCACCCGCCCTCTACATGGGATAATTCTCAGGTTGGGTGGGTAGATAGGGAGGGCTGACTACAGGCAGCCCGCAGCTTTACCTGGCGAAGCAGTAGCCTAACCCTCGCTCAGATTAGCTGGGAGAGGGGGCATCTGGTCAATCCGGGGGCTTTGGACCCTGATCTTGTTTGGTCTGGGCTCAGAATGATAACAGAGGGGCCTTATTTTTGTCCTGACACACCAGAGTCACAGAGTGGCCTCGAGTACCGTAGGTGTCCTGTGTGTTTAACAGGAGAGAGACTGACAAGGGCAGTGGTGAGTAGCAGGCCAACTCAGCTCCTGGCTGCCAAGGGCTGCTTTTCTGTTCTCACTGCCTGTGTCTCAGTTTCCTCATCTGTAAGACGGGGAAGTGGTTGGGGAGGATTCAATGAACCAATGCAAGTTATTTTCTTGGTGCTGTGTGCCTAGCAGGGTAAATCCTCGTTTGGTAAAATATTAGCTAGTATGAGGGCAACACTTCAGAGCTCCCCAAATCTCTTGTATTGCATCTGGGAGGGGGAAAGGGTGTGTGAGCGTGGGAACTCTTATGTTTGGCTTCGATACCTGAGAGGAAATGAGCTCCTTACAGAGTGAAATGCCCCTCACCCCAAATATAACACACCCAGGAAACAAGGCATGAAAAACTGGTTCATCAGCCATTTTCCCTGATTTTTAAATGTTATGAAATAAAAACAAGTGATTCTTAATGTGTAGCAATAAGAAAAAGGGACATGGAGAAAATAAATGCTGTTGCTTCCTCCTAGGGGAGCGTTATTACAAACGAACCATCTTCCCCTGCCTTTATCTCTCAGATTAATTCCCCACTGGGGTCCTAATTTATTTGTGTTTTGATACCGCATGGTGTATGAAAGGAGTCCTGGTTTTTCATTTATTCTTTCCTTCATGTCTGAGATGTAGGGTTTTGCAGTGGCAGGAGTTTTAGCATTGGACGGCGCGAATAATAAATGGTGATGGATCACCCTCCGATAGCTGGTACCTGGGAGGGGAGGGGGTGACATTTGTCTCTTGGTGGCTGTCAGCTGCTGGGCCCATCTGCACTGTTTCCAGGCACTCTGCCTTTTCAGCTGTCCTGTCCATCTCCATCTTTGCTTTGGTCCCGGCTCTCAGCCTTGAATTTCTCCTGTTCAACCCCCTCTGATCCTGTGTTATTCTCTGGTCGCTGGGGCTACAAGGAATCTTCTGTCTTTTTCTCATTTTACTTTGCAATTTAACTAATTTGTCTTCTCTTCATTTTGTGTTTGTGTGTGTACTCACAGGCACATGTGGGTGTTATTATTTTTTTTAAACGACAACATTCTGGAAAATAAAGACAAACTTTTATATTGTTATGCTGTAATATAGAAAGAATAAAGAAGCCCCTAATGGATGCAGGTGAAAAGCAGCAGGCCCTCAGTGTGTGAGGTTTTGTCACAGACAGTTAGATGCTAGGGCTAATAACGGAATTTGATGTCTATTATTGGTGTGATCAACAATATTGATGAATACAGCTTGACTAAGTGTCATCATTCGCTATTTGTAGCAGCCCCATAGCGTCTGCAGCATTATCATGTAGCAAATAAAATCACAGCACCCCCCTACCCCCGTCACAGAGGAGCCAAAGTTGAAGCACAGTCACTGAGCCTGCCAAATACTCCATGTCTTCCGGCTGGCCTGGGAGCCCCCTTTTGAAAAATGAGCTCTGAGTCGTTCATTTCCGAGACTACCCCAGGTAAACGCGTTAGTTCTCTTCTTGAAATGCACTCTTGAAGATTTCTGGGTCACCGAAACCTGCATTTCATTTAGGAGCCTTTCCAGGTTGGTGAAATCCTTCTCCCATCTACCCCCCACCCCAAGGTGGCTGAGCTGGTTTTGGAGGGCAGGGGGGAATCTGATATCCATAATAACCAGCTCCATTTACGACTCTAAGAGGCTTCAAAACTTGTTGTCCTTTCAGCACCAACAAGGTCGTTAACAGGCCATTTATAATAACTGCCACTCGCCACCCACGCTCCAGGCTCCCATTACATTCAGGAGATTTGTTTGGGGAGAAGTAATTTAAGAACCGGGAAAGAAACCCCACAGGGAACCAGCTTCTCTAACATGGGGTTATCACATTGGAAGTATGAAAGATAAAAATAAATTCAAGCATTCTTGGTGGGATATTTTATAAGTGGAAGGCTCGGATATTAATAACTGACTAGTGCAGATTGTACATCAGTAAATTGGTCAAAGAGCCCCCATGTCATTGCTGCAGTGTCTGCTTGGTTTTTTTTTTTTTCATTAAAAACAACAAAAAATCAAAACAAAAAAACTGTGATGTGTTCTCATTTACATATCAAGGAGACATGAGCTGACCCCACAGCACCTGCTTGAAATTCTAATGTTGATGATGGTATACCAGTCGGAGCCCTCATCTTGGCGCTACCCTCACATTTACATTCACAGCCGCACTTTTCTTCTGAAAACGCCCTTTCTCTAAAGAGCGGAGCCCTTGCAGCCTTCCCATTTTCTTCTCCATGTACTTTTACTGAAGGTCATGCTCTGCACTGAGGATGAACAGAGAATTCTGATCCTCTTGTCCTGTTTACATCGTCTGGAAGAGTGATATCTGAGGTTCTATCAACTTTATGCAACTTTCCTAAAAAGTGGTCTCTGCATTCTTCCATTGTTTCCTGGAAGATGCCGGAAGGTTGTGCAGAAAAAAAAAAACAAAACAAAAAGCTAATGTCCAGAGGTCTGAATTAAAATCACAATGAACAAAGTGATGCATTTTGACAAGGCATTAGCTGTAGTCTTTTTAACTGTCTTCTGTCTCACGAGCTCCAGCAGCGGTGCTCAGAAAAGGTATAAAGAGCACGGATGATTTAATACTCCTGGAAGGTAAATTCTAGAAGGCTGATGATGCTTGACTTCCCATCCAACATTTTCCGTGGAGAATCATGCTTTTACCTAGTATTACTGTAAGCAAAACAACTGAACATTTTAAAAGGCTTTGCATTTTATTTCATAATTTACCATCTTAATGGAAATCTTGTTCATAAGTCCTAATGGAAAAAAAAAAATCTGCCATCAACATTAAGGTTGCTTAGAAACCTGGGTCCATGATTTAGTTCTTATCTGTTCTAAGGCAAGCAGCCAGTTGCTGGTGGAAAAATAAAGCAACATTGTTTTGTGTATGCATTTAAAACGTCCCTGTTTGTGCTAATTTGTTCCTTCCTTTTTGTGGAGTCATTCTCTTTTTCGTGGTATCTATAAATGAGACTGGCTTCTGCAATAAGTAGTACTATTTTGAGAGGCTATAAACTAATATTCTTTTTCATAACACATATTTATATATACTCCCTCACCCCCTCTAAGAGGATTTGAAAGGGCAACTTGAAAACATACATATCTACTATCAAAATAAAATAAACGTGTACTGTGAAGTTCTATACACTTGCTCCAAATCTGGCTCTAAGCTTTTTACTGACCAAATTGAAGGTATGTGTGTGTGTGTGTGTGTGTGTGTCAAAAAGGAAAAATAAGACAAATGCAACCAGTATATTTATTGAGCCAGTTTCCATTAAGGATCTAAAGATAGGATTAGGGTGTAGGAGTTTCTGATTTTTCTTTTAATAAAAAATCCACACATATATGGGGTTAAAAATATAAATAGTACATACAAAATAGAAAGTGAAAAAAAGTGATGGTTCTGTCATCTGAGACTCTTTTCCTCAGAAATAACTATTGCTAACAGCTTGGAGTACAGATTTCCAGATTTAAAAGCATGAACACATAAATACGTGTATGTGCATGTTTTATATAAATGGAGTCACACTGTGTATACATACTGAAGAGTTCCCTTCTTTTTTCATTCAGCTATATATTGGGCACACCTTTCCACGTAAATATGTATGTGACCGTTTATGTTCCTTTTCCAGAAGTTCTAAACAAGACTGCGATGACTATCCTTGTCCAGACAGGAGTTCTACAGTAGCTCTGGGGGGGGGGGGAGTGGAGGGGGCCCTTTACCTGTGGACCAAGGTGGGGGGTCCTCTCCAAAAGGCTGGATGTGCTCCACTCTCAGCAAAGAGCTTTTAGATACGAGTTCCTTCCCTTCAGTGTCACCAACAGGCCAAAGATGAGTTCTCTGTTGTTTGGATGCACGTTAGTGTACTGTAGCCTCTCTTATTTGTTAATGTACTATCTCTATTTTCTCTTTCGGGAATTGCCTTTTCATGTAATGACTACTTTTATTTCCCCTTTTGAGCGTTGTTCTTTTTGCTTTGCAGACATTCTTAGTAGACTATAGATAGGAATACGTTCTGTTATCTACGTAGCAAACATTCTCCCCCTCCTGACCCCCCATTTTTGGTTCACGTTTCAACTTTGTTTATAGCCTTTTCTGGTTTACCCAATCAAGAGCAGACTGGGAGTGGACCCTGGGTCCGGGGCTCTGCACCACCGCCCCTTCCATCTCCCCACCCACACAGCTCCAGCTGTGGGTATGCGTAATGTCTATAACACCAGAGATGTGCTAAGAAATATATTCCCTTTCAGGCCCCATTAAAAAGCCCTGCAAAACATACATCAAATAGGAAAATGCAAATCCCACTGGAAGATATCACTGGACACCTGCCAGGGCGGCCAAAAAGGAGTATGCATGTTGGCAAGGATGCTGAACAACTCGAGTTCTCGTACACTGCAGGTGGCAGTGAACTTGAGATGCCACTTTAGAAAACTGTTATCTGTAAAAGCAAAAAACCAAGCAACCCACCCACAGATAGAGATCTCCCAAGACCGAGTCGTTCCACTCCCAGCTATATGTCCAATAGAAATCTCTATACGGGTGCCAAAGACGTGTGTAAGAAGCTTCGCTGTGTTACATTCATGACAGCAAAAGTCGGGAGACAGCCCAATGCCCACCAACTCAGAATGGATAAAGGGCAGTTTGTTCCCACAATGGAATACTGTATCGCAGTGAGAGTGAATGCGAACACTGCATGCCATGATGAGTGAGAGACATAACCTAATTCCATAGGGTGTGTATATGTCAAGTTCAAGAGCAGGCAAAACTAACCTGGGATGTTCGCACTATCCTGAGAAAGGATGTGCCAGGGGGAGGCACCCGCCGGGGCTTCTGGGATGCGTGACATTCTGTTTTTCAAACTGAGGGGAGGTTACACGGGTATGTCTCCTCTGTGAACATTCATTGAAGTGCACATAAGATTCATGGCATTTTTCTGTACATGTTATACTTCAAAAAAAAAAAAGCAAAAATAAACGAAATGCCAAATTCATGACAAACGGTTATTTTACCTGAATCAGGTAAGGATTACATGGTTTTTAAAAAACAAATTACATGAGAGTGCTTACTCTTTATCAATGCCGTGCTGAACGCCAGTTATACAGGTATCTGGCCAAACTACACAGCCACGTGTGGCAGCCTCTTATTTTCTTCCCACTTTACAGATGAAAGTAAGGAAACTCAGAGAGCTCAGGACTTCGTCTAGAACCACACAGCCTAGAAAGGGGCAAAGCTGAGACTCAGACCCAAGTCTGTCTGTCTCAAGCCCTCCCTGGTTCCCTCATTTGAACATGTCGGTCCTCTCAGGACAACCACAGGATACAGACAGACGTTCTTCTCCCTAGGAGGGATACCACAGAGAAAATGGGTGTGATGGACCGTTGCAGGCAATGAATGGCACTGAGGGATTCCAGGGGTAAAGGCAACAGCGGGATGGAAATGCTGACATCTTTGATGAAACCCCAATAACGGATGATGGTGTAAAGCTTTTGTCCCACAAACCAAGGCGCTCACTGCTCCTTACCCGGAGGGAAGCAGAACTCCCTCTGACGCTCCTGGAGACATGGCAGGCCTGCCTCCAGCACCATGCCCCATGGCACCTATGGAAGGACTCACAGAAAGATGAGGGGTGTAGAAGGTAAAGTACAGGAAGCTGGGAGGCGTGATCAACACAGACCTACCTACGCCTTGCAGGAGCTATCGGAGTCTGGGTATTTCGGGTTTTAAAAGTTATTTAAGAATGATTTCATAATATCTGGTTACGAAAAACATCTGATGTACTATCACAAAGAGAAACCATTCGAAAGGCCAATACATGTATTTATAAACATAGCATTTTATTAACAAAATGTTTACATCCTTCTTACAACAAATTTTGTAGTGATTTAGCATGTGATACTCTATAAAAGATTATAGAATATTCAAGCTGAAACAATATAGTTTAAAAGAATGTCAAATCAACCACCATTTGCAAACGACTATCAGCGTAAGTTAAAAAAAAAAAAAAGAAAAGTCTTACAACAAAAATCAAAGATCTAGTCTTCTGTCAGCATCTACAAACAATACAGACATCATATGGTTTATCTATAGACTTAGGTCCAGCCCAAGGTTAAGACTGCAAAAATAAAGTCTCCAAACCTCCACAGAAGCTTGGCAAACTGTCATTACAATATTTCATCACAGGTAGACGTGTCATGCAGCGAAGCCACGGCTATAAATCTGGGCTGTTTATAGTGCAACAAAGCGGCCTAAACTGGAAGCAACTGAATTGTATTTTTTTCATAATAGACGCTATTAGAAAAAGGCACAGATATCTTGCTCCTTGCATCAGGTCTTGAAAAGGCATGACATTCTTAGGAGAAATAAGAATTGCTGGTATGAGGGCTTAGCTTTTTTTTTTTTTTTTTTTTTTTTTTTTAATATCTAGGCTCACCAGCATACTCCATAGCTGTTTCTCTCCAAGACTGTGGACTCAGATTGTTACATACTTTAACAAATGTTCTGTTACAGGGGAAGTGAAGTTCGAACACTTAAACTACCTCCTCACCAATGGTAAAAAAACCATCTGTCACTCAGTCATGTTGCCATGGTGAACTAGTGCCCCCCGCCCCCTCTCTGGAGATACTGGAGTTCTTTACCTCAAATCAGCCTTTGCGTTTTCTGACATAGCTCATTGTGTTCACCTCCCTTTGTGGACATGGTCGGCAATACCTACTTCTGTCACCACGAAGGCAGCACAAGGAAATGTCCCATGCACTAAGCAGGTGGCTGATGCCCTGCGTCGTTAAAGGAGAGCCCACTGCAAAGTGAGAAGAATAAGAGAAATACGGCAAGAAGTCTGCTTCGATCACAGAGAAGGCAAGACTTCAATGCTTAAGAAGGTCAGAGGCATGACTAACAATTATGTGAGGGACTCATAAAGTGACAGGAGTGAAAAAATGACTGAGCTGGATGAGAGTTAAAAAAGAAGACATCTCTTCCAGGGCACTACAGCTCTGTCCACACAACACAACAAATGGTTTAAAAATAGAGCCACCAATCAGTTACTCTGACTAGCTAGTGGCCGATCATTTTTCCCCACAGTGAATCGACCGCTCGCTCTGACATCACATACAGGATCCATATTAAGGAAAAGTTTTATAAATTATATAATAACCTCATATGTAAAGTAAGAAGGACGTACACAAATTCAAACCCTGCTTTCAAAATTTTCAGGTGGTAAAACTAATTATTCAAGGATCAATTTAATGACAAAATAACGGGACAAACGTGGTTAGGACTAAGTCCAGAAGGGAAGTCACACGCTGCTGTGTGCTGACCATGTCTGCAAGTGGGAGTGTGCATGCCGCCCACTCCCCGGGTGGCCAGTGGGCTCTGGACTCGCCTTGGGGCAGAAGGCATGCACGGCTTTTCTACAGCATGACGTGGCGTTGTGGGAGTTTCCTGGACAATTTCAGTTCTTAGTCAAGATTATCGGCCCTCTGTGCAAAATGCTATTTGAAAGATGCTTTTCTCCAAAGTAGCACTAACATGAAACAGTTTGCTTCCGGAAACACCGAGAAGTTCCTGAATCAAGAAGTGGCATCCACCCGAGCATGTCCCGTTTCTGTTCAATGATTAAGAACATTAAGGTCGACAGTTTACAACTGCCAATTAAAGAAGGCGCTTTAAAAAAATCACTACTATCTGAGGACTTCCCATTAATCGGCTGAATTCTTGGCATTTGAATTCTTGCTCGTGGAAAGCTCCCCAGAATTTTGTTTGTTTCCATTATGAAGCATTTTGATGGGGCACTGGGCACCGTACAGATCTGAAAATGAACTGACAATAAATTAAAAAATTTTTTTATTAATTGTAAGACTCCATGGTTTTAATTCAGTTATCTACTGATGACACATCCTCATCTTACTATGTGAAATGTTCAATGTAATAAAAGGAAAAAAATGGAAGGTACAGTACTGAACCCTTTAGTTTTGAAGCCCCAAATATTCTAACATATCTGTAACTGATTATACTCTAAAAGGAAAGAACACAGACATTAGTTATTTCTGATGGTACAGACCATCAAATTCAAGTTGATCTATGCTACTGGAAGTCCTTCTAGATTCGGGAAGTAAATCATTTTCCTATATCTATATGCGAAGAGAATCCTGAAAGACAAACTGAGAAATATGGACATTCTTGGTTCTATTTATTCACTTTCTTCATTATGTCTAATGAAACTTCACCACAACGGGTCTGTCACTTATCATTCTCTGGGATCAAAAAGTGGAGGCGCCTGAAAAATGGAATACCCTTCTAGTATTTTTTACTCTTTCATTTGCACATAAAACAGGACAAATGCCCCAGAATTCCATTAATGTCTATTGCAAACCGGATAATCAAATTGCCTGGATTTCTGTTACTGGAAGTCAAACCAAGTAACTCTGCCTTCAGAAGAAATTGGCAGAGGGTCGTTTCTTTCAGGCCTGGGCTAAGACCCACCCCACCCCCACCTCCCTTTTCTAAAACTAGACTGTATGCTTACCTCCTGGATACATTTGTTGCTTGGACTAATTTTTATCTCCTAAACATACAGCTGGAATCATTGTTCAATGTTTGATGGATGAAGCTAATTGAAAGCAGGTATAAAGTAACAATTTGACCCTTAACCATACCTTCCATTTCTGCCTTTAAAAATATTAACTGTGAAGAGGTGCGCTATCTCTTGACCAGTAAACAGAAATCATGCTGCTGGTCCCTCCAAATTTAAATCACAAAGGTCTTTCACAGGTTCACAATGTCTAACTTATCACTGTCATTTAAGTTTCATTGAAGGGTCAGGAGGAGCATTTACAGCCTAGTGAGTTGAGAGAGGAGAGCCAGACTGAGTTTGTGGGCTGTCATTCCCCCCTCAAATGTTCTAAAGCAGGTACCGAGTACAGATCAGAGTTAAGGGACTTGCGATCGTTTTCCCCTACAAGGAACAGATTCTCTCATCACTTACACAGACAGGTTCTTGCAAAGACACCTGAATGTGTAGGGGCTCTGTCATATACATAACATACTGTGCGCCTGTATCTTATACACTGAGGGCCATGAATCACGATCTCAAACAGTGAAAAACGCTTCTAAGAATTAATATAATAACATCTCTTGCAACTCTCAGAATATAAAAGATGCGTATGACAATGAACAAATGCCTTTTCAAGCTCTGAGGCTGACACGCCAATTAGTGCTGTGTAATCTGAATCAAACTTGCCCGTTTTAACACAATGCTCAAAAAGTGCAGGTATTCTGGTGTGACATCTCCAGTGAAGCCATGGAACAGCTAGCTGGCTAAAGGACATTTTCATTTCTTTATCTCCCAGAGTTGAATTCACAAGGTCTCCCAGACCTACTTTCCTTCTGGAGAATACAAAAGCAAACGAGAAGTTCTGAAATGAAACGTGATTTTCTTTCCCTCTTTATATATTTAAAAATGACAATGGATCAGCTCAGGAAGGACACCAAGCCACGCAGAGGAGGAGACGAAGCCTCTGATAAAAAAGGCTCGATCATTTCAGAGATGGGGAGGCATCCAGGCAGTACATGTACACGGGAGGCAGGCACTTCAAACAGAATCATAAATGGACAACAGGAAGCGTGTTATTTGAAAGGAACACTCTCCCCGTTGCTGAGGAGAGCTCAGCCTGACCGTGGCTGAGAAGCAGGTGATGGAGAGCTCCCTTGCAACCTGAAGGGCCCGCCGTAGGGACTTCTCCCTAGTCACTCCTTAAAGAGAAATTCAAGCGAAGGACACTTAATCACACTCTTCCTTTGTTCCTTTAATCACCCAATGACAGTTAATTAGTTATTAGAGAATCAGAAAAACACTTGTGTGAAAGGAGACTTCTGGTGACCAATGAATGGTTACTAGGAGTGGACACCTGCAAAGAGCTTATTTCAATTTCTCTGAGAGGAATCAATATATACTTGCGGTTAATTAATGATTTTTCTTTTCAGTCCCCAAAGTTTTAAAAAGTGGCCCCGTGTGACAAGGGAACCAAACAGAAGATTTTCATGGCTGGGTTATATCTCGATTCCTTTGAAATCTAGCTTTTTCTCCTGAGAAATAAGACTGAAGGATGTATGAAATGTGTGTTAGAGCATTGCTTAGTCAGGTTCATATCCAAACCGTGTTCCAAGTCAAACCCTGCTCCTGACTTTAACATTCACCTTTGCACTTTATAAGCAAACAAAATAAATGAAAACATTTTTCCTGTTTCATCGAGTATGGATCATGGATCTGAGATAGCCATTTGTTGTTTTGAGGATTAAAAAGATATTGCATGAGAAGTAGTGCCATGTCAATTTCTGAGACCGGTGAAAATGAGGGAAGAGGCCCCAGAAACGCACGAAGGATCGTGCCATATGTCATTCTGTTAATAAAACAGGTGGCTATACCTGAAGAGAATCACTCTCTACCTATAGGAAGGCATATGAGAAATCATGAAGGGAGACCAGCTGCAGAGGGCTGAAGGGATGGACCTGTCTGGGGCTAAATCCAGTAAATGTCACAACAGTATCAGAGGCAGGGGAGCCTTTTGCTTTTCCCTGTGCACCCAGACACCATGAAATCATCAACATGGACTGACAGCTTTGGTGGGAATATTGTGAAGGTCACAGATTTGCGTCATCTTTTGGTAAAATAAGAGAGAAAGGGCCACACATGCATCGCCTCTTCGGTAGTGAGTGAAACAACTTTTGTTTTTATTTTGTTGTCGTGGAGATTGAGGCACAGCTGTGGGAAAGCTAGGGATAAACCCCGGCAGTGGCCAGAGGCCCCAATCTATCTGGATGTATATGAAATAAAGTGAAAGCACCTTCAGGGAGAGCCCACCCCTGGAATCACGGCTTTTCTCTTAAAGGTTGCTAATTTCACACTGGGAAGGAAGCAAGATGCTAGGGGTTAGAGAGTCCACATGGATTTTAAACAAAACGACGTTAGAAATTTCACTAACTATATTCCTCCTGTAGGATTTCAGTAAGAAAATAAACAATTTCAAATGCTTAAGATATTCACCAGGGAAAAGGGAATCGTTTTTTACTTAATCTGAGTTATAATTTTCCCATTCAAATCTACCCATATCAAGTGGGGTGCACAAAGAAATAATTATTTTTAAAAGTTTTGACTGTTCAGTTTAAGGATAGCTCTGAAAACACAATTTAGTTTGAAATTCAAGCTGTTTCATTTCCTATTTAATCTTATAAATTTCCTTCCCTTACAATACTCAGGTTGGAAGGGTGCCAAATTAGACCAGGAACAAATTTTCACCAACTTCACTTCAGTGCTTTATTTTTAGATTATATTAAAAACCTCATTAGGCTCCCTGAGGGAAAAGAGTGTTAACCACTAACAGAGGCAGGGGAAAATAAAGGAAACGGAAAGATAAGCTAAATTGTTAACAAGGAAAGCTCTCTTAAAGCAGTCGGTCTGAGGTTGCTCTAAAGCTGAAAGGAACTTATTACCAAGACCAGGTAAATGGCATGCGCTCGGAGCTTCATTTTTTACCCCAAGGCTAGGAAGGGCCACTCAGGCTTGTCAAAGTGCCATATGTCTGTATTATGATTTCCAGATGGGATTTTGGGGGGGAGGGTACAAGGGAAGGCAGCGAAATCTTTAAAGATTGTAAGCGGAGTGTTCCACGCTCTCGCACAGCATCAGTGAGCTTCAAAGAGTCCCCCGTGGACAGGCTGAAAACTGGGCGGGCACACGCCAGACGGTGCAAGATGAAATGGAGTGTTGGATGAAACATAGAATTTATTAATGTATTTACATAATTAATAATTTTTAAGCAATGGTCTCATAAATATAGACTACGACTTTACATACGCTAAGAAACAGATAACTGTTTTCATCACCAAAATATTTGGGTTAAATAAAAAATTGACAGCATTTACACCACGTTCTTCACTTTCTTTTTCCTCCTTTTTAAACCATTGTTAGTCATTTTAAACATATGCAATTCAATTTATTCCAGGCAGCTTCTCTACCACCACCATCCTGATCATGAGAGCTTATTAAAAAAGGTGCCAATAATGAGTTTGGTGACACGTACATGACAGGTCAGAATGCAAACCTAGGGTTAGCCACGATCTGTTCTTGTTAATTTACTGTGTGTATCCTGGGCTAATGTATTCAATGAAAAGTGCTTTGGAGACGGAGGGGATGAAATCATTTCCATCAGTCCTATAAATAACCCATTTTAGCTTCAAATAATAACTGCCATCCCTCCACTTAGCGATATCCTACCACATTTTAAAGGATAACAGTGGTAACGGGAAACCAAAGAAATTATAATCTCCACAAAGTCTTTTTCCCCCTCAAGAACCACGAAAGTGCTAATTTTCTCTTTACAAATGTTACATAAAATCTTGATTACAAAACTACTCCACAATTTAATCCTACCCTCCATACAATTACATGTTCCTTTTCAGCGAGGTCCAAAGCCGACCGTGTAGTCCCTTTGTACACCAGAGAGTCTTTACATAACAGAAGTCCACAAATATTACTGCTCGGTCTTCAGAGAGGAAACAGAACTGGTGGATTTCTGACTTTGTTTTGCGCAAAGGAGACCCAGCCCGGCTAGGTGAAAGCCTGCGGTGCGCTTTCAGGCCCACCCACTCCAGCGCGCTGGAGCCTGAGGGGGCTCGGTCAGCAGCAGCTCCGCTTTGGCTCTGACGGCTGTCTTCGGAGTTTGAAGCCCTTCCCGCCACACGGCGGGTTGGCGTCAGTGGATGGAATTCTTCGACCTAAACCAAGAGGGAAGGGAATGAGCTTTAACTTCCCAAATCTGCTCCTTCTCAGACACAACCGTTCTGTAGATGCAATCTGACAGGTTTCATTAAAATAGAAACAGTTTAATGAACTTTAAATTTTGGAATGACTTTAGATTTACAGAAAAGTTGCCAAGATAACATGGAGTTGCTGTATACCCCTCACCCGGTTTCCCCTAATGTTCGTATCTCATGTCACCACGGGACATTTGTCAAAATGAAGAATTCAACATTGGCACATGGTTATTAACTGAACTCTCGACTTGTTTTCAGATGCCACCAGTTTTTCCATTAATGTTCTGTTTCCATTTCAGGGCCCAAACAAGGATATTACATAGCATTTATACAAACTTTTTTACTACAAAAAAAAAAAAAATGCATGTTAAAAACGTCCTGTTTTTAGTAGGTACATGGGCATAGGCCTGTCCTGTATGTGGCAGAGGCCACCTTGCAGGGACAAGTGTGCATGGACATGCACGGTACACGCACCTGTACCTGTCCCCTTCTGAAGCCCAGGTAGGAGCAAACATGCGCACTGTTCCCACCTCGCTGCTCTCATTCTATGTCCTGGGGACCTGCCGCCGCTGTGCCTGGAGAGCCGCTGCACTCTTCCTAAGAGCTCTAAGAAGATGCATTATATGGATATACCGTGATTTATTTAACCATTCCCCGTCAATGGGGATATTATCGTGTTAGTTTCTAATATTCTGATGCTATTAAACAACGATGCAAAAAGTATCTCCGTGAACCTGAGTGTTTGTGTCACTTAACGGGAGTGGAGGAGCTGGGGCAGCCGTTCTATTCCTGGGTATTTATCTGACACATACACTGGATTCCCAGGGTCTACCTAGCACACATGCAAGAAAGATGCACAGTTTAAATTTTGACAGATGCTGCCCGATTGCTCTCTGAAGAGTCTGTGCCACTTTATTCTGCCGCCAACGACGTATGAGAATGACCAGGTCTCACTTCCCTGCTCCGTAAAGCATAACGTCAGTTTTGAGAAACTGCAGATGACCCACCACATCCCCACCTGGTGACTTCAGGGCTGTTCCCTACACAGGGCTGTCCTGACGCCCCCGCCCCCCTCGGAACTCTCCAACATCTCACACTGCAATCAATCAGGACGGCACAAGCATGCTGTTATGTATTTGTTTACGCGACTATCCCTTCAAATTTGACCCTTAGCTCTTCAAGGAGAGAGCGCCTGTTTCTCCATCTTTCTGTTTCCAGGATTATCTAGCACAGTACCTGGCACTGAGGTATTTTGAAAACACGGAATGAACTGGCATGCGCATTTTGGCAAGAACAAGGCTGAGATGGACTCTGCCAGCTCTCAGATCCTTGGTCGCCAAGCCGAGAGCTTCCAGCATGGAGCAGCTGCAAACCTGCGTGGGCAGGACACGGTACGGTGTCCGCACGACCAGAAAGTGGCCCCCACTATGTCCTAACACCACTTTTCAAATCCTCCCCATGCTGTTGTGAATAAACTGCCAATTCATTTATAAGCTTTAAAGCTTCTGGTCATTACATATTTCTCAACAAATGGATACTGGAAATACAGCTGGGACAACAGAGCCATCTCTGAAACATTTGCAGAAAAAAGCAGAGAACATCTTTATGACCTAGAAACAGGCAATGATTTCTTAAACTGGAGTCAAAAAATGCTCACCATAAAGGAAACTAAGGACAAACAGGATTCTATTAAGATTAAAAACTCCAGTTCATCAAAGGAGTTTTTTCAAAAATCAAAGTCCAGGGGGCCAGCCCCACACCTGTCAGCTGTCAGGGGCACCAGGGCTTTCTGCCGGCCCCCACGCTCCTAACTCCAAAGGCTGCCGGTTCCATTCCCGCATGGGCCAGTGGGCTCTCAACCACAAGGTTGCTGTTCAATTCCTTGAGTCTCGCAGGGGATGGTGGGCTCCGCCCCCTGCAACTAAGATTGAACACGGCACCTTGAACTGAGCTGCCTCACGGACGGCTCAGTTGGTTGGAGCGTATCCTCTCAACCACAAGGTTGCCAGTTTGATTCCTCGAGTCCCGCAAGGGATGGTGGGCAGCGTCCCCTGCAACTGGCAACAGCGGCTGGACCTGGAGCTGAGCTGCACCCTCCACAACTAAGACTGAAAGGACAACAACTTGGGGCTGAACGGCACCCTCCACAACTAAGATTGAAAGGACAACAACGTGACTGGAGGAAGGACCTGGAAGTGCACGCTGTTCCCCAGTGAAGTCCTGTTCCCCTTCCCCAGTAAAAAAAAAACAAACAAAAAACTCCAAGTCCAGCCACACAGTAGATCTTTCCAGCGCACATAACCAACAACTGGCTCACATTCAAAGTAAACTATGAATGTTAAGAAAAAGGCAGGTAACCTGATGGGAAAACAGGCAAAACGTCCCAGGAGAGGCTACCCTGGTGGTACATAAACGTAAATAAACATTGGAAAGGCGCTCAACATCATTTATGCCATGGAGACAGGTCACTACCCCCACGAGAAGAACAGAGACTGGCATCCCCACACCCCACTGGTGCGAGTGCCAACTGGCACCTCCACGGTGAACCATTTGGCAGTGAACGTGCGCTGAACCCCCTGGGTCCCGACGTGAGTGAGGATGATAGCAGTGCACTTAGTGTGACAAGTCCTTGAGCTTTATACTTCTGATAGGAGCGTTTCGATTTCAGTAAAATGCAAGCAGGAAGGCACGGTGCTAACGCAGTTTTACAACAGCCAGTAAACGATACACTCAATTTACATCTCTAAATTTTTCTAATCTTTGTGAACACATATTTTTTATTTTTCAGCTAAAATGAGTACGTACGTGCTCTTTTTGATATATGAATTTTCACTGTTGGTATAGTTCACTACATTCCCGCTTTCAACACTGAAAAGCGGGAGTAATTCTAGCGCACTCATGACACCACACACAGACTTTTTAGCTGGAGCTGTGAAGAATCTGTGACCGGCCTCACTTTGCCTTGCAAGAAAGCACCTGGGTAACTGCTATTTACAGTCCAGGAAGACAGGAAATAGCATGACTGTACCATGGAAGCGAAGGGGCTGGACTGCAGGCTGGAAAGCAGCAGCCCGCTGGCCACACCTGCCGCAGATGGGCTTGGCAGGGCTGTACAGTACTCTGGAAATATCTGAATTACATTTGGCCACATCGAACCAATGGGACATGTTACATAAAATCCATATCTCTACTTCTCTGAACAAACTAAAATCATCAAAAAATAAAAATAAAACAAAAATAACCCCAGCAATTGGGCAACCAGAGGCTTCAAGTCCAGGGTGGCCCCACTGTGGGAGCTGGGCCCACACCTGTCAGCTGTCAGGGGCACCAGGGCTTTCTGCCGGCCCCCATCCCAGGGGCGCTGCAAGTCATGCCCCCTCCTCCACAGGATGGCCAGGCCCACCCGGCTGCAGCAATCTCACACCCACCCAGACGACAAAGCCTAATGAGTGAGTTCACCAGCCCCGACACGTGCCTGGATGGCTCTCTCCTGTTCTCCGCCCGCAGATCCGACACATTCAGTTAACGTGAAGCCCCAGTCTCTGCACGGCCAGCTCAGGCCAATCTCAGCTCCAATATCTCACCTCCAGAGAGGCCTTTTCCCTGGGCACCTGCAGACGCTCTCACTCCGTCCCATATTATTTTCTTCCTCTCACTGCTCATCATCTGAAAGGATCTGACTTATTTTTGTGTTCACTGTCCCTGCAGGAGCATCAGATCCAGGAGCTTAGGGGCCTTGCCTACCTTGCTCAGCTATCTCCCCCGAGCCTGGAGCAGTCCTCAATAAACATTCTGATGAATTTGAATGAAATGAATAAACATAGATACAATCTGTAGAGGATCCCAAAGGTATGCAGCAGTCTCTCTCCCATCCAGTGTCATCATATTAACACTTCTGGAAAGGGAAGGGGGAGGGGGGGAACGAGGTCTTAACCTTTTACTCGCCTAGTATTAATTTTTGAGGGTTTGCTTATAGTGGAATCCCACATGCATTTCATTTCCCCGTATTTATTTTGCTAATTTGCAATGACTTTGGATGGCTAATTGAAACACATCAAGAGAGAAAGAGGGAGAGATGACCTCGGGGCCCTGGGCATTATTTCCTCAGCGGCAGCATTCTTAATAGAAGGGCCACATCCTCAGGCAGCAGCTCGCCAGCAATTACCACACGATGATGGAAAACCGCTGTCCCTCTGACAGTCTCACATCTCGTTCCACTGACAATACCAGAGACTAGACCAGTCTGCGCACGGAGGGAATTTTATCCCGCAGGATAATTCTGTTTCATGTTGCCCTGCACAGAGGAAAGCCGTAAGGCACAGATACTCACTAATTTCTATAAAGAGTTCATTTATGTTTATCGCATTTTTCGCGCTGGTCTCTACGAAAATCGCATGGATGGAGTCGGCGTAATCCTTGGCGTCTCTCTCCAGGACTTCCCTGGAAGGCGACAGTTGCACATCAGAAATGCTACCCGTCAAGAGCTTAAAGTTACCCCCACCCACCCAGTAATTCCCCAGGCTCATGATGACAAAGGGTGTCAGGAATGGCTGGTGAGGCCCTTCCTCGTGATCCTCCCAACCATACCACATCTGGGGCTAAACAAAGCGAAACTGGACTACTGCAATGCCCCCAGTGGGGTGACTGGGGAGTGGCAGGGCTTTCTCTCCCCCCCCAGAAGTAAAGCCCGCACTTTGGGAATTACGGAAGTGGTCCACGGAAATTGCCACTAAGTGCGCTTTCCTAAAAATACGCTTTCCCCATTAACATTTCCAATGTCAAGGGAGCTGGGGGCTATGCTCATCTCAGAAAACATCAAGTTCAAAGCAACCAAAGTTTAAATAAATCACACACCGGTCTATAGACATAATCTAATTAGCTCCAAATGTCCAAACTCTTAATTTTACTTTGCAACTTCAGGACTCCAACTACAAACGGGAAAGGAATTTTTCAATGTCAGAGATAAAATAAAAGCAAGATTCTTATACTGGATATTGCTCAGTAAGGAAAGGAACACAGAACCAGCATTGTAGTCTCCTGGTCTAATAACTTACCTTACATCGATAAGGTCACACTTATTTCCTGCAATGGCAACTACAATATTAGGTGGGCCGTGCTGTCGAAGCTCTTTTACCCAATTCTTTAATGTTGAAAAAGTCTCCTGTAACACAAAGGAGGAGAGCCACTGCAGAGCTAAGCCACCAGGAGAGTTGCCAAGCAGTCTAAAGAACAGGGTACAGAAGGCTTACTTCTTTCGTGATGTCGTAAACAATTATGGCTGCAGCTGACCCTCGATAGTACATTGGTGCTAAGGCACGGAACTGCAGAGAAGGGGAGAAAGAAACAACAAAATGGGGAAAAGTGGTTAAATATGTTTCTTACTAGACTTTTAAGCCCATTATTCCTGCACAAAAGGTAATCTTTCTCTTAACCCAGAGATGACATGATGCTTTCAAGCAAATGAAGCAGTGATTACCAAAGGCACAACTTTTCAAGTAATACTGAAAAATCTCTCAGAAGATACTTCAGAATACAGTTTTACAGGAATTAAATATGGTGCTGTAAACAACTATTTCAGCTAAAAAGGCTTTTTAATTGAACTCGGTATTCTAATTCCCCAATTCATTTGTTCAATAAATAGTCCTTTAAACTTTGGCTTCCCAAACTATTGAGGAGGTGAAAATCACCCCGTAACGAATTCTCCAGAGAAGTGGCTGCATTTGGGTGTCGTGAAGATAACCTGTAACCCAAATGCCACTGTACTACGGAGACGAGCTCATGGTCACGTGCGTCCATGGTCACATTCGCTACTTGGGTGAGTCTGTGACTCGCTTTTTTGAGGTCTCTGTGCAGGTGGCAACACCAAATGAGGGGCGCATCTCATCTCATTTACATGAATTTAACTTTGTATGCAGAGCTGCTTCCCATCCGCCAGCCTTCCCCCCCACCCCCCCCCACACACAGAGGGAGGAAAGGAAGAGGAACAACAATTTGAACAGCGAGGCTGATTTACTGGAATATGAGCCGGAAAGGATCAGCTCTTCCCCCACTTGCTCTCACTTCCTGGGCGTACGGAATGTGTACGGAATGTGCTGGTGTGTCCTGCTCAGGGAGTGTGATGGCAATGTTTAAAGACAAGAATTTTACCTGTATTTGATCTTCGTCTTACGCGCCAACTTTGGCACCTGATCCCCACCTATAATGTGACCCCACTGGACTCTCACCCTGCTCTCGGTTCTGGTGGCTGAGCCCCCAGCACGGGAAGGAGCTGTCCCCAGAAGTGAGCCCCTGGGCGCAGTACAATTCACATACAGAAGGAGCCTGCAACTTCTTATCCAAGGGGCTTAACCGTTGGCTTTGCAACTTCCTCGTGAATTTGAGTTTTAGGGAAGAAAGTGAAATTAAGACTAACTACATGAGGGAAGACAGCCTGCCTGCCTGGTTAGTACACCGTTTTTCTCTGGGGCCAGCACCCGCACACAGTAGGAAAGCAAGCGTGGTGGACAAGTGGATTAGAACTGTTGAAAGCGGGATGATGCCACACCAAAGCCAGACCCAGATGGCCGGCCACACACATGAAGTCTGAGTAGTCTTTGTGAGAAAGATCCTGCCTCGGGGGTAAAGCCTGCTAGCTTCCAATACAATATACTAGTACATCTTAAAGAGGAAAAAGAACAAAAATAAAGGTTGTAAACAAGAAATTACTACAGAAGAGGAAAGTGCACTGCTGGGTGGAAAGACTGGACTGACTTCCATGGGGGAGGATACTGGGCCCACCGGAAACAAAAGCTACGGACGTTAGCTTTCCTTGCAGGTGTTTCATCCTGGCAACATCCTGAACAAGGCGTTTTTGGAAGGTAACATTCATACAGAGAAGTGCAGAGATCTTAAGTTTGGATGAAATGACATGGGTATGTGTCCATCCACGAAGCCCCATCCCAAGGCAGAAAACGTTTCTATCAACATAACATTCCCCAACGCTCCTCTAATCAGACCCTTCTTTAACCCTGATAATAACGCTGGTCTTCAAATCTAATTTATTGCCACTGATAGAACCACAATGGTTTCCTTTTGCTTATGCTTATGCATTGAATATCCTTTTCCATTCTCTTATTTTTCAAGCCACCCCTGTTTTTATTTAAGATAATCCTCTTTTAAGCAGCACATGGTCTAACCCTGATTTTTGATCCAATCTGACATCCTCTGCCTTTTAAGTGGAACGTTCAGTTCCTTTACGTTTAGTGTACTTATTGATACATTTGGTCTTACTGATATTATGTCTACCATGTTGCCATTTGCTTTATATTGTTCCATTAAAAAAAGGGCTCTTCTTCCTTTACTCCCCTCTTTTGCATTAACTGAATTTTTTTAGTATTTCATTTTAGTATATTAGTTTGTCCTTTGGCTTTTTAGCTATACCTTCTTGTATGACTTTTTAAGTGGTTGCTGTTCTAACTACAATATATTTCTCCAGTCTGCTTAGAGTTTAAAATGTGCTACCTCAGGGAAGACATTAAGAGCGTGGTGGAAGTCTAATTCTTTTATCCCACCGTCCTATGTGCTACTGTTGTCAAATATTTTAAATCTCCACACACTAGAAACTATACAATCCAATGTTATAATTTTTGCATGAAACAGCTAGTCGTCTTTTAAAGAAGCTGAGAAGACAAAAAGATAGACTTCTGTATTCCCCATTTCCAGTGGTTACTACTCTCCCTATGGATCTGAATTGCCATCTGGTGTCATCCGCTTCAGCCTGAGAAACCTGCTGCTGCTGCCGCTGCTGACTTCCCAGCCACTAGTTTTCTAAAAGTGCCATTCCTTTGACCCCATATTTGAAAGGTAATTTTGGCATATTGACAGACTGACTCTTTTTGCTTTCAGTACCTTAGAGATACGGTTCCAAGGTCACCTGGCCTCCAATGCTTCCGTGGGAAGTTAGCCACCACTCACACTCGTATTGCTGTCTCCTGTACATCATGTGTCTGTTACCTCTGGCTGCTTTCAAGACTTTTTCTCTTCAGCTTTGGTTTTCAGCAGTTTTATGGTAACATGTTTCTCCGAAAATAAGACCTAGTCAGACAATCAGCTCTAATGCATCTGTTGGAGTAAAAATTAATATAAGACCCAGTCTTATATTAATTTCTGCTACAACAGACGCATTAGAGCTGATGGCCCGGCTAGGACTTATTTGCAGGGAAACAGGGTATAACAAGATGTGGTTTTCTTTGTCCTTATGGCTTTGCTGAACTTCTTGGATTTGTGAGTTGGTATGTTTCATCAGATTTGGTAAATTTTCAGCCATTATTTCTCAAAATATCTTTTTTTCCTGTCCTGGGTCTCCTTTCACTCCTGGGTCTCCAGTTACACAAACGATAGATTGTTTGAATTTGCCCCTACGGTACAGAGACTATGTTCATTGTTTTCCCACTCTTTCTCCGTTCTTCTGATTGGTTAGTTTTTGTCACCCATCCAGTGGATTTTTCATTTCAGATATTACAGTTTCAGCATTTCCATTTGATTATTAGTTTCCATTCTGTGGGAGATTGCGCATCTGTAGTAAGTAGGTAAGACTTCTTTCCCTTCAATCTGTGTGCCCACTTAAACGATCTTTATCTTCTGAGGGCAGGAAGGTCCGGTTCCTGAGTACTCATCCTGAGGGTGGTGTCGCATGTGGTCAGGGCAGGTTGATCTGGGTCTGCCTTTCATCCTCCGCCACGGTCTCTGCTCCTAAGCACAGTCCTCTGAAGTTCCAGTGGAAGCCCAAGGGGTTTACCAATCCCTCCAACATGGCAGGACTGGACTCCACTTAGTGCTGCCATCCCTCTAGCTGCTGCTTCCTGGTGGGTCCTGTCGTGTCGCCCCTGCGCATTCATTCACAATTTGGGAGTCAGGAAAAGACTCGAAGGGAATTTACAAGCAGATTTGAGGGCATCCCTCCTTTTGGATCCATCTTTTCTGGGATTTGCCTCCTCTTTCTTCAGTTGCTCTGGCAGCCTTAGTCTGTCCTCCAACCCCACAAGCTAAAGGGTGGGCTTTCTGCTGGAGTCCTAGTCACCCTGTGCCGCGTGGACTGGGCAGTGCCCTCTGGGGAAAGGCCACAAAACTGTGAGCATCAGCCAACCGAGTTTCCTTTTCAGTCTCTGACTGTATCCGGCGGCTTGGTAAGGCCTTCAGACAGGTGTTTCGAATGTGTACTCCGGAGTTGATACGTACAACCATTGCCTGTGGGAGGGTGAGTCCGTTACAAGGCATTCCACCTTACAGACACTGAAACTCTTTTTGTGTCCTTTTGTGTGAAGAAAGAAGGTGGCAGCTTAAAAGGAAACTCAAGGGACATCAGCACCAAATCTGCTCTAGATCAGGGATCCTCAAACCTTTCCTGGAAAGGGCCAGATAGTAAATATTTTAGGCTTCGTGGGTCATTTGGTCTTTGTTCCAACTACTCAACTCTGCTATTAAACAGTGAAAGCAGCCATAGATACTATGCAAACAAACAAGAGTGGTGGTTGCGTTCCAATAAAACTTTATTTACAAAAACGGGCAGCAGGCTGGATTTGGCCCACAGGCCACAGTGCTGACCTTAGCTCTAGATGACACTAAGCGACTCTACTTATTCCTGATTTTAGACCCGAGAATGATTCCTCACATGACTGCTGTGACAGTCAACGAGGCCATGCCTTCCCGTTGCTCTCACCTCTGGAAACAGTCATCAAGAGAAACCACGTTATGATTCAGGACCATAAATCTTTAAGGACTGGATGCAGTGTCTACTTGACTTTGGTTAAGCAGCTTTCTTTTATATGATCCCAGACCAACTGTTGAAATTGTTGGTGCCACTTTTACGGCGTCTTTATGACATGTATTTGTGATGCCTATTTGTGCACGGTCCCCATACTATTGTAGGAATCCTTGTTAGTGAAGGGTGATTGGTGGGAAAATGTCCCTTAAAATGAATTTATTAAGGGTAGATAATAGGGAAAAAAGGTCTGACAAAGGCTCTATCTTGAGAAAATAAATTTAAAATTATGAAAACAAGTTTCATTTTATCTGGCATTTGAAAAATCTTAGGTTTGTTGTTGCAACCAGGAGCTAGTTTCCTGAAGGAATACTGAATCAAAGCTGATCAAGAATTTGACTGTGATTCTTCTGATAAAACCATATACTAATGAAATACGAGAGCTTTTATTTCACTTCTGACTCTCCTTGTCAAAAAAAGAGTAAGTTTTACAAAACTATTTGAGGACTCCATCAATTTCCTTAGGCCTCTCCATCCTTTGATACACAAATTGGTATCTTCTGCAGCACGTCTACCACCATCCTGATCAGCACTTTTCTCTTCATTTAACAAGATGCCTACCGTCACTGGCTTTGCATGACATCTGCAATGTTCTCCAAAAATCACTTTCACTGATGCAATGAAATCACTTTGCAGTCAGTTACAACCAGCCTATGAGAAAGACAATCCGTCTGTCAAAACTATATGCAGCAACAGGTGCAAGGGTCAAAATGCGGAAGATATTTGAATGGTCAGTTCATTAAAAGGGTTTTCCTTTTATGACGAGTTTCGGTTCCACAGTGAATCTTATTACTACAGAGAACAGACTAATAAATATGCAAATACCAGAAATTTATAATTCGAGGCATGCAATACTCACATGGTAAAAGTACGCAGAGGATCTGTCCTTCTATGTGCCAAAGTAGGGCTGGCAATCAGTTGACATAAATCCACTGGCATCAACATCGTGTGCCAGGGACTGAGAGCACAGACATGAAGACAGTCTCTGCCCCTAAAGAGCTTACAGTCTAACAGCAGATAAACAAGTAAGGGAATAGGTGATGGTTCAGGACACAAAGAAATATGCCAAAGAGTTTATCTGCTGATTGTCCACCCAACATGTGGGCATCAGCTGTAGGGCAGGCACTCTGCAGGCCCCAGAACACAGCTGGAACCAGACA
Organism: Rhinolophus ferrumequinum; assembly: GCF_004115265.2. NCBI lineage: Eukaryota > Metazoa > Chordata > Mammalia > Chiroptera > Rhinolophidae > Rhinolophus > Rhinolophus ferrumequinum. The sequence continues at coordinate 3,883,787 of NC_046306.1, forward strand.
CTGTGGTCCCACAGTCTGCGGCGAGGCTGCCAATACAGGTAAGGAGACCAATGTCTACCGACAACGTCGGATGATGGGGCTGAGGAAGATCAGGGCCAGTGGTGGAGAACGAATGGGGCCCTGCCGAGGTATGGATGGGGCTGGGTACACTCTGAAGATGCACCAGGTAGCCTGAGACCAAAGGCTGGTGAGGAACCACGGGCTGTCACCCAGTGGAGGGAAGAGAAAGTTCCAGCAGAAGAAGCGACGTGTATAAAGGCCTGGTGGGCAGAGTCTGAGGAACTGAACTCAGCAAGGGAGAGGGGACGTGGACCAGGACGACACCGAGGAGAGCCAGCAGAGCAGGCCGTCCAGGCTCTGTAGGCCACTGCCGTGGGGGAGGGGAGCCGTGGGCAGTGACTGAGGGCGGTAAGTACGAAGATCATAAAGCAGCGTCTGATTTATGTTGTCAAGAAATTCCTCTCGGTCTGGTAGGGTGGCGGGGCTGGGAAGAGGGACAGCAGGGAGACCGGCTAAAAGGCTAACAGAACACGTGGGCGAGAGCGAGTAGGGGCTGAGAGCAGAGTGCAGCAGTGGAGATGAAGGGAAGGGAACGCATCTGAGAGACACTGGGAAGATGGAGCTGTCAGGAGGTGCTGATGGAGCAAACGTGGGAGCTGTGGGGAGGAAGAATCAAAGGTGACCCTGGATTCGGGTGTGAGCATCGTGGGCGTAAGGCAATGTGGGTACTTACCGGAGAACAGCGGGATGGTTAGGAAAGCCCCCCTTGAGGTGACATCAGAGGAGGGTTTTGAAGGCTGAGTATGAGTTTTCTAGGCTAACAGTGGGCAGGCGGTGTTCCGAGAAGGGGGAGCAACAGCACACGGAAACGAGGGTATGAAACTGTATGCACACTGGGGATGTAGAAGCAGTTTGGTTTTAGAGGATACCTGGTGGGAGGTGATGCAAATGGAGTGTGGCTGAGGCTGGATGGGTAGGATGTCGAAGGCTTTGCCCAGGACCAGCTAGCAGCCAGAGAAGCTCACAGAGCTGTCCTGGATGATGCTCACAGCATTTCAAATGATCTGTGACTACCTGTGAGGTGCTTAGATTCTTTTAAACATGGTGATCTGGCGACCTCGGCATTTATTCTTGTGGGGCAACAGCTGGCTGGAGGGAGTGCTTACCAGCTGGGGCTGCTCGCTGGTCTCCCAGCACAGACGGGTTCTGCTGGCCAGTTCTCTTGAACCCTGCCTGCTCGTCTCATTTACATTCCCTGTATGAGCCCCCGGCTAAGAGAGGGCTAAGAGATCATGCTTCAGGTAGGGGTGAGGCAGATTTGCATCTTAGAACAACTATTCCTGGTTCAGAATCAATCAGAAGTGGGGAAAGGAAGAAGCAGGCAAACCAGCGAATTACAAAACTTAGCAGAATCCTACTATTATGGCAGCAGTAGGGGAGAGGCATAAACCCTTGTGTTCTTTATGGTCTAGAAAAAGATGCTATACATCATTGTGTTACCAGGCCAGGCTCTGACTCAAAGCATAATGGAATCTACATGATTCTTTAGGATGACGGTTTTGCAGTATCGTCAAATACAAGGGAGGGGATAACTGAAATTTGGGATTCTGTGAAAGGGTCCATATATTACGAGCATGAAGAGCCGCATGCATTCTTGGCTCTTAGGACAGACACCTGAGCCATGTCTCTAGATCTATTCGGGAGGCTCTGTGGGAAGCAACACTTGGGAAGGATGGAAGGGTGAGGGCCAGCATGGACTAGCTGCCCTAAACGCTCCCTTCTAAATGCACACCACCAACAAAAGAGAAGATGGGGAAAGAGGAGACTAAGCAGGTATATCTTACACGAGTAATCGGATACAGGGTGTGACATCAAACATTAAAAAAAACCCAGAAGAAACCAAACAGCAAACGTACGACATTAAATCTGTACAAATGTGTGGTGTCTACGTCTAGGCCAACAGAAATAGCTTGTTTTGTTTTCCCCCATTTGTCTGTGGTGATTCTTGTCGGGTTTTATACCGCACACAGTATCTATGCTGTCTTAGGTAAGCCTGATGACAGACAATCCCTCCTGATTACTTCGGGTATACTTTTAAGAGCTTCAGATAGCACTGCGCATCCATCAGATGTTCTGTTCTGATAGTACTGTTTGCAAACAAAATTAAACAGCAGCTGAATAATGGGTGTCTGCCAGACGCACCTTGACAGGGAAATCAGACTCAGGGCCCACCAGCGGGAAAGGGAGGCAGCGGACAGGTGTCGGTGCCCCTCCCCACCTTCCCACTCTTGTCTGATTTAGGCGGGGCCCCCCCAAATCCCACCCTGCACTGGGATACTGCGGGCCAGGCCCCATTCTGGTCCAGGCTCTTCTGTAAGCAGATAACCATCTTGGACAATTTTATCACCAGGCATTTATTAAGTACCTATTGCAAGGCACTGTGTTAGCTCATCCATTTCACTTACGTCTCCAACTTTACATGCTGTCAAGTTCCCTCTTTAGCTTTTAAAAGGCGGCTATAAATGAGATGTGCTTACCTCTCCCTTTCCACCACTAATTCTTTTATATCTTTGCTAGAGGATGGAGCCCCAAATTACACACAAAGCTCTGAGCGGGATTTTACCAGGCCTGTTAGTCAGCATTTCCTTTAAGACACTAAAAAGTATAAAAATGCCCTTCGTGCCCATTATCACTTTCTCCATCAGTGGACTTTGTGGCTCTAATTGAAAAGAAAAAGGCTGGTCTATGTAAATGGAAACAAATGTGTCTCGGCACGCAGAAGAGACGTGAGTAACGTGAAATGACAAGGGACATGGACAGTTCAATTGGAGCTTTAATTTGGGCCTCAGAAAAACACATAGTAAATGAAAGAGCGACTTACTCGTTCTTGTCCAGCTGTATCCCAGATTAGGAATTTATGTAGCTCATTTTGGTACTGGACAGTCTTGGTCATAAAAGATGCCCTATAAAGAGAGACCTAAATGATCAGAACACAATTATTTAAAGCACGTTGCCAGCCCCAGTTGGAAACATCACTTAGACTTAACATTCAAACTCCTGCTCCACACTTTATCCTAATTGTGGTCCTCTCTGGAGTATTTATGACATGCAGATACTGGCTGCATAGTCTGTGTCAAAATAAAGCATTAGGCACATCTGCCCAACAGAAAGAAAGAGTTCTCTGGCTTGTGATTGCCTAAACTCTATACCCAAAGAACCAAGAGATAATTTGGTAATCCAGACATTATCTGCCCTTGTAAAATATAGAAGTTGTTATTTTAATAGATGGTATCACGAGAAAACTTCCTAAAAACAACCTATGTGTCCAGGAAATGGCGCACTAGTAAAACTATTAGGACATTTGGGTCTGTCCTCGCCCACGCCCAAACCACATGGCCACAGACACAGCCCAACAGAGCCGTGTAACACTAGAGTTACTAACGCTAAGATGCCAAACAGGAGCAGGAAGACGGATGGAGAAGCAGCACCCTGATGGCCACCCGCGTTTCCGCAACGAAACAGCCCTCACTGACCTCAGGGGCTGTATCAAACATCAGGGCCTGGCCCAAGCCCTCGGCAAGAAAGGAGTGATGGTGTACAGGCCACGTCGCTCGTTCTGAGGGACCACTCTGCCCAGGGGCCTTTGCAGGCAGGGCTTCCCACTAATTTTGGAGTCTCATACTTTCGGGAGAAGCTCTGAGCAGCCGTGGTCACCCCGAGCACATGCTGGTCACCCTGGGGGCTCCTGGACACAGGTTTAGAAGCCTCGCCCTGGGCTGGGGCCCGGCTCCATTACCGTCTCCTACTTCCCCCCTCACCCAGAGCGTGTCCTCCTGGGAAGTCCTTTGTCTCCCAGGCTCCTCAATGCACCCAAGAGCCCAGAGATGATTCTGTCTTCTTCTCTACTGGACAACAAGCCTTCTGGGGCCAAGGGCCAAGCTGTACTCTTGGAACCACACCTTAATCATCCGAATCCAATGGCTAGGCATCTTTAATATGCTGATGCCTGACATAGCTGAGATTCAAGAAACAGATACATAAACTTCAAGAAACTGCAAGTTGAAATGGATAGAATGACTCTCTAAAGAGTCACTGAGGTTTCCAGTCAAGATGGCATGGAGTGTGTGTGTGTGTGTGTGTGTGTGTGTGTGTGTGTGTGTGAGAGAGAGAGAGAGAGAGAGAGAAAGAGAGAGAGAGACAGACAGAGAGAGAGACAGAGAGAGAGAGAGAGAGAGAGAGAGAGAGAGAGATTAAACATATTTCTTACTGCGGACTTGAAAACAAATAAAATAGTTAAAATCTGAAAAACAAAGAATCACCGAGCTTAGCTCAGTATCAGAATCCTTGGTTTTAAAAACTTAAACTCTGCTACAATCGAATTCCTCGCGATATTTCTGTAAATGTATGGTTAACAAGCAGCCTCCAAAATAGTGACTGTGAGAAGGAGGGAAAGTGAGTCCGGAAGCGAGAGCACACTTTTGGATAGGTGCTGTTCACCGGTATTTATTTACTGGAAATTTACCCCTTGCTAGTCTTAGTAAATGCTTTATGCATAGAAGGTGCTCAATAAATGGTGACTGTATCAAGAACTTTTGGCAACTCACTATGATTAAATCAGGACGTGCAGCATGATTTCTCACTTAGGAGAGATCTAAGCATTCAAACAGCCTTGTTTATTGTGAAGATTAAATAATATGATGTATGTGAAAGTGCTTTGTAAATTGCAAAGCACTACTCCTATACAAGGTATTATTATTATTATTATTAGTATTTAAAGGCAGCTCCAGGAAATGTTTTAGTTTAGACTTTACAATTAGTTCTAAAAGCTTGCAACTCAACTCTCCATCAATTATGGCCCTGGTGTTCCATTTAAGAGTGACGACAGGCATCCAATAGAGGTCTATTTACAGAGCCAATGCATTCAACACATCCATTTTGGCTGCTCAAAGAACAAGAGAAGAAATAAGTATAGTTGGAGTAGACAAAAAGCTGAGAAAGGTATATGTAACAATTAAAAGGAAATGTTTCATTATAGGATTAGAATTCACTGAAGTTCAACCTACCTGCCAACCACTTCCTTTCAGTGAAAGCACAGGTGGGTTACTCAGGCAGGACAGAGACAAAATGGCTGCTGTCACGTCAGGAAAGTACCTGAAGGGATTAAACCCAGCTTCCTGTCTGTGAGCCGAAGCCATCCCTCCAGCTCTCCCACCTCGGCAATCTCAGCACACCCTTCCTGTCTGCACCAGTTTTCTTGTGCTGAAAGCTCTCTAGTTGGATCTTCACCTGTCAGCTTCCTGTCCTTTATCCCCAGCATCACAAGCGCACACTGCTAGTTCTTCAGGAATCTTGTCTGTCCTTCTGTCTCAAGCACCCAGAAAAGCCCCAAGTGACCTCTCCACTTGCTTCCTCTATCCAGTGGTGGCTGCCGTGCTGCAGGCAGTCGCCAAGCCATGCGGCCAGTGTGAAGACCGCCCTATGTGAGCTGGGCCGCCCTCAGACCGCCCCCCACAGCAATCATCCCACGTTCCTCAGGGTCGTTTGCAGCTCCCCGTCACTTCCTGCCACCCTCCTCTTCAGGGCAACAGCTTATTTCAGCCCTCTCAGAGAAAACAGAGATCGGAAACCCTAAGTCCCCCAACATGTCCCCCTGAACCTTCCCGACTTGAGAATAAACACATTTCCATTCCCACTGGCTGTGATTTCCACTTTTCTGACTCTGGCGGAGTCAGAGATATCTTTTCTTGATTCATCATCACCAAGACCCTGGATCAGGACCCAGCACACCCTGCCTGGGCCACTGCAGTCGTACCTCGGTCGCATCATCCCAGTCCCAAATCCGTCAATTGTTCCTGTTTCTGCCTTTATACCAACTGTCCCTTCCCCTTGAATGCTTTTCCACTGGCTCTCCCGTGGCGAGATGCTCCTCACTCTTTAGGTCTTAGGTCCAAGATCACAGGAAGCTGTGTGGTCCACCCAAACCAGGCAGCTTCCCACCCTGACTTTGCTCTGCAACACACACACCATCCGTTTTGTCTTCAGGGCACCGACAACAATATCTGTACAATGTCTGATTAGCTTATTCATGCTGTTTTTTTTTTTTCTTAATTCACCTGTTCAGTGTCTCACTCACCCATGAGAAATGGACACACTCCAGCAGGGTAGGGACCCTGCTGTACTTCTTCCCCTGTAATAGGGGTGTCTTCCTCATCTCCTTCCGGTGCTCTCCTAGAATTCTGACAAAATATTTATCCCATCGTCCATAAGCCATTTTGCTTTCTTTACTTCAACGGTGAGCCAAGCACTTCCCGAAGTGAGAAGTGCTACTCAAGTGCACACAGAGCTGAGATTAGAGACGACCCTGGGCTTTAAGTGGAGCCCGGTGTGTGGCCTCCAGGGTGAGAGGCATGTGGTTCAATCAGCAGAGGGCGGACCGTGCCAGAGGCGTCCTTCCTGTGCCTGTGCACGCAGCCACCAGCTCTAGCCCCTATGCTAGGCGACAGGCAAAATCCAGGCTTGAGGGAAGAGTCACCATGTCCCTCCATCACTCAGACTTCTGAGCAATCTGCTCTGGCTGGCGTTGCATCAGGTGTTGTTCCCCGTGGCTGGCTAAGGGGAGGGGATCACACCTCCCCCACCGCTCCTCCTTGAGCCCCACCCGTGACTCCTCAGAGCAACAGGTATCTGTGTTGAGTTTTGAGAGTCCGAAATCTTGGCCCATCAGACCATCATTTCCTCCTCCTCAGCACTTGGATTTGGTTCGTCTATGGAGTGGTAACACCTGGACACAAGGTCATACAAGAGACAGGGTGTTGCCTGGCGTCTCTCCCACATGGTCCCTAGGGCGTTGTGGGCTAGCTCCGGGGGCAGAGGGCCTCCTGCTGAGCTCCCTTGAATGAATTCCTTCCCCCAGCTTCATGTTTTTATCTGTTGAAAACAGCACTTTTCTAAATCTGAGTGACTTTAGCTTAATTACACAATCTAAACACCATCTCAACAGGGTAAAGACAGGGCTCATTTCCACCCCATCCCAAGAGTCCCAAATTCCAAGTTCTCCATCAGAACATGAGGTCTGCCTTCCAAAGAACTGAAGCTGGTCTGCAACGATAGTCTATGCCCTTTGGTACTTGCAACCAATTTTGTAGAGCTGTCTGGTTCTTCATTTTATATTTAATCTACACTTGAACCTCAACCCCTGGAATCAATTCATACATCGAACCCTAATCTTCAAACGGGACTACTCCAATTTCCCCCCCACTGTCACTTGGCCTCCAGGATCACTTCTTTAACATTCAAGTTAAATGATGCGGAGGGTATGATAACTTCAATATCTTGCTCCTTGAAAAATGGGCAATGGCTTCCTGCCATCCAAATGATACATTTTTATTTCCCAGCCTGCCATTTACTTGTCTGATAACCTTATTTTTCACCACTAAACCACCTCTCTTCACTCTGCCTAGGCAGATCTTATTACCTCTTTAATCTAAAATCCCTACTAGCATTATTTCCTACAGCTAGAATGCCTTTCATATACGTCTCCATTTTTCATGATATTCTAAAACTATGACTGTCATGCACACCAAGCAGTCATGATCTCTGGTCAGAGGACGTGTTCCCAACGAAAATACTCGTTACAAGCTGTTTTAAAATTTCTTTTCTTTAGGGGCAGTGGACATGTTTAGCTCTTGTAGAACACAGTGTGCCCTGCCATCACATTCCAGTACCTCTCTCGACTGCAAGCCCTTTTCTTGAATGGCACGTGGGATGCTGTCATCCCCATAATGATAGATGGCGCCTTTTCAGGATGAACAGCTCAGCACATTTAAAAATTAACGAAGGACCGTAACTTCTAAACAACTCTAAGTCTCACACAAACAATGCTTGGATCTCTAGGTTACATATACTGATAGAAACACCATTGAATACATCAAAATTGAGACATAAAAAGACTAAAGGTACATGAAATCGGGTAGTTCCTCTACTGGACATACCAAGGGGCCTTCAGGAGAGTTTAGGATGGTGCAAGAATCTGTCGGGTTCTCAGTGAGATGAGCTGAATATGCAGGCACGTCTATCTTATGCTGGAGTGGCTTCCAAAAGCCGGAAGTCTTACGAGTATCCATAAATTCAGTTACTGATGTGGGTTCCATCATCATGCATATTTTTAACCCTTCCTTTAAACTCTACCATCTCCTAAGCTGACAAGATCGAAGAGTTACGGGGTCACTCTGCAGGGTGCTTCCTTCTAAGCAGTCACCGCCCACTCCAACCAGAGGGATGCACAACAGGCGTTTGCTCCACAAGCAAATTCTTTAGCATTTCTTACATTTTTTTGTCATTCTAAAACCTTTTAGGAAAATATTTAAAATCACAAAGCATTTCTTGAAGTATAAAGATAACTAAGTTTAATAACAGAGATTAGTCTCCCTTTTCCTAAGTTTGTCAAGAATAAGTTACATCATTTACAACCTTTCACATCCCAAACAATAAAATCAACAGTAACGATGACGAAACGAGCTGTGGCAACTTTGTGCTCATCCCTGTCAGGTCCTCTCCTCCTGCTGGAGCCCCGTTGGGTCCTCACTGCGAGCCTCTGCCTGCGTCTGACTCTTCAGCACCCAGTGCCGCCTTGCCCTGGGCGATCTGCTCCCTCAGACGTGGCCTCCACCTGACAACAGGAAGCCCAGGCAGGCAAGATGAGTACCACTCTGTCCCTGCCCCCAGGGGATCACAGTGGGAGGACCGGTCAGGGGAACAGATAGTCAGTGAGATACCAAAGGATGGACAGAGTTGTCGGAGCACAGAGGGAAGCCCAGCTCTAAGTCCCCAGAAGAGTGCTGATGCCAGGCCGAGGCCAGTGATGCCCCTCCCTCTACAGGGTGTTCACACCCCCACCCACGAGCCTGGGAAGGTACTCCCTTGCACGGCAAAGGGAGCTTGTGACGTTACTAGGTTAAGAATCTTGCAATGGGCAAGGAGTCGAGTACCCAGGTAGTAATCACAAGAGTTCTGATAAGAGAGACCAGGAGCAGTTGGAGCCAGGAAAGAAGGAATGTGCAGATGGAAGTGGAGATGGGAATGATATGCCCTGAAGACGGATGGAAGGGCCACAAGCTGAGGCAGCCATCAGAAACTGAAAACGGTGAGGTCATGCATTCTCCCCTCAGAGCATCTGGAAGGAACCAGCGCTGCCAACACCTTGACTTTAAGCCAGTGAAACTGACTTCAGACTTCTCATTTCTAGAATTATAAAATAATAAATTTGTATTCTTGTGAGCCACTAAGTTTGCTGTAAGTTGTTACAGCAGTGGTAGGAAACGAATACACTCGGGAGGACTTCAGAGAAGAGGTGAAGTTGGAGCTGAACCCAGAAGTTAAGGAGGGAGCAGATAGGGTAGGACCTGGGTGGGGAGGGTGTCATGCAGGGTTAGACTTCTGGGTGGTGCAGGGTGGTGAGTGCAGTTAGACAGCCACAGAAAAGGGTGCCGCGCAGGCCAGGGTCAGACGTCAGCCAGCCACTGCCCTCCAACACCGATGAGCGTCCACTCTCTGTGACGCCCCATTTCCCGTCAGTCAGCATCTTCCCAAGGGCCAGGGCTGCACTGTCACCGTTTCTGCTGGATCTGTATTCCAACTGAATTGTTTACTTTTGCATATTGTAAAAAAAAAAAAAATCACTTTTTAAACACTTAGCCGTGTCTAAGCAACAGCATTGGTACACCAGTTAAAAACCCACAGGTTTCATGGACTAGTTTTATTTTCCCTAACAGACAATAAACTAGTTAGCAATATACATTTAAAACGTTTACCTGAGCACCATCTAACTGTCATCTCACAGATGATGCTTTGGGAAAGACAGCTGAAAGTGAAGGGGAGCCCCTGAGAGGGGGAAGGGAAGGAAAGGACGATGTTATCAGACCTGCTTTAGAGATGAATTCTGGAAACGGGCAACAGACCTTTGGGGTCCTTCTGCCAGATACCAGGCCCTTAACAACCCATGCGTGAGTGACATTGATCTCTACTTTTAAGGAACAGATAGACAAAAGCTGGGGAACACTAAGGATTGTGAGAGAATGGACAATGGCGGTAACTAGACAGAAAAGGGAAGAAAACGGAAACAAGCTCAGAGGCCCTAAAATGATTCTGGAGAAAGATGGGTAGGCTTGATAACAAGAAGGGACATTTTGAGGCTGACACACAAAGTCACAGGGTATCGACTGGTATGAAGGGGAGGGAGAGTTCGGAGAAGTCTGAGGCAGGCTTCTGTCAGCTCAGGCAGCTATGTGTGTGATGAGCTATTCCAGTCATTTCCAAATTATAATTGTATTCATTAATTTTTCGAATAGGTAATACATTCACCTGCTTCATTACTCAAAATGCACAAAATGGGTCTATAGTGAAATGTCTCCCTCCATCCCTTTCGCCCAGCCATTCAATTCTTCTTTCTGGAAACTGACCTTAACAGTTTCCTAGGTCTCCTTTCAGAAACAGTTGAGGTTAATACAGCACAAATTTATACAGCTTGCCCCCACGTCCTCCTTTATTTTTAATACAGATGGTAGCATATACTACATATCTTTGTTTTTTCCCACTATACACTATATTTGAGGTCATCCAATATAAATCTATCAAGTTTTCTCAAGCTGTTTATTTCCTTTACCGTATTATATTGAATGTTTGCACTATAATTTATATAATCAGACCCCTACTAATCAACAATGCTGCAATCGTGAACTTTGTGCAATTATCAACCTTGTTTGGAACGTATGTGAGTTTATCTGTAGGATAAAGTCCTAGAAGTAGAATTGCTGTCATAGGGTATTGAGAAAGCGTGCCGGTTAAGCACGCAGACTTTCAAGCCGACGACTCGACTCTGCTGATTAGTTTTGCCACCAACAGCATATCATTGGACGAGAACTTTGCCTCAGTTCTCTCATTTGAAAACTAGGAATAACTTCAGTACTTATCACAAAGAATTTTAAAAATTACACCTATTTATTGAAGTAAAATTGAAGTATAATAAAATGCAGGGGGTAGGTTTTCAGTTCAGTAAGTTTTGACATTTCATATTCTTGTGTAACTGGCGCCAAACAAGATAAAGAACATTTCTATAACCCCAGAAAGTTTGCTCACGCCCATTTCCAGTGAACTGTTGTGCCTTCCTCAGGCAAACCATTTTTGACTTCAATCTCATAGATTAGTTTTGATTGTCCTTGGATTTCACATAAGTGAAGCTTCCGTCATGTAACAGTGTTTTTGAAATTTATCTATATTATTTGGTAGTTCTCTTTTATTGCTGTGCTGTATTCACTATATGACTCTATCACACTTTGCCCATTCTTATGTTGAGGGATATTTGGGTACTTTTAAGTTTTTGGCTATTATGAATAAGGCTGTAGTAAACATTTTTGCACAAGTCTTTTCAGAAATATGCATTTTTATTTTTCTTAGCTAAATACCTATGGGTGGAATTGCTGGGTCAGTGGGTTAACTGACTATGAAAAGAGTCCTCCAAAGTAGTCATACCATTTTACACTCTCACCAGAAATGTATCGTTTTAGTTATTTCACATTCTCACCAACATTTTGGTTGTTATTCTTTAATTTTAGCCATGTCCTAAGAACAAAGCGTGGATGTCTACCCTCACCACTTCTATTGAACATTGTATTGGACAGTCTAGCCAATACAATGTGGCAGAAAGAAGACGAACAAACAAAAAACACCCACACAAAAAAATCCCTAAAGACACCACGATTGTAAAAACAGGTTTTGGGGAAAGTTGGCAGGAGGTATTAGTAGAGACTAGTAGATACAGACTTAAACTAAGGAAGGTCATTTAGATTTTGTCCCACGAGTGAGCGATAAGGAGTCCGTGTGGTAGTGGGGACTGGATTTGCGTGTCTGGGGGAAACATGCAGAATGGAGTCAGAGAACTTTTTCTGTAAAGGGCCACATAGTAAATATTTTTAGTTTCAGTTTTGCATGCCGTGGTCCCTGTCATCTTGGCTGCCGTTGTGTCAAAGCAGCCACAGACTACACAAAAATAAACTGGTGTGACTGGACTGGGCTCCTGAGATGCAGGTTTGCTGACTCTGATCTACAGCCTCAAGTTATTTATAAAACGTTAACACACAATATACGGAACACAATAAAAAACTAGGCGCACAAGGAGACAAGTCAAAAATCAAGATAAAAGACATACAGTGAAATGTATGTGATCCAGAGAATGGACTGATTATCAGACATCTTTATTGTAACTTTTATTATGAAATTTCTCACACACGAAAGTAGACTCCGTTACCCAACTCTAATCATCATCCACTTTCCACTGTATTTTTGTCATTAGAAGTGGACTTTAAAATAATTATGCCTAATAAGTTTAAAAAAATAAAAACAAAACTAACAATTTCAGCAGAGAAAATGAAACTAAAACAAACAGAACCTATTGGATCCGCTGGCTTTAGAAAAATAGCTGAAATCAAGAACTTAATGGCGAATTAACCAACAACCAGGATGTTTTAAGAGCTGGCGCGGCGCTTTGGGGGGCTGACGATGGCACCCAACACAAACTGAAAAATAACTACTGTCTTGATCCAAGCAGAACCCTATCGTGCGAGGAGCCTGAGGCATCTTTTCCCCTTCAGTGTCCTGGGAGTGAATCCAAAAGTGAAACGGGCATGGCCGGGGCTTGGCTTTTTGGTCTCACCACCACCTCACCGAAAAATGTGATCATCTAAAATTGTCTTAGTTGGATGAAAGGCAGCAAGGACTTCCAGAAGCTGCCTGGCCACTCAAGTAACCGTAAGACAAATATCACAGTCACATAACCACCATGGATCAGGCAAGTGTCAACCTCTCTTAAAACCTTTATCCACAACCTCCTTCACTTTGAGATTCATTACATTTGACTTGCTGCTCTTATTCTTATTGGTTGTCACCAGGACTTGATGTGGCTTTTGCTTTAAAAAAAAAAAAAAAAAAAAAAAGGAGAAAAAGCTTTCTATCAAAAGAAAAATTTGTACTCACTACAGAAAAATTTGAAGAAATATTATTTTGTGGGGAAAAGAAAAATGAAATAAAAACAAAAACCTCACCCATTAAAAAAAAAAAAAAGAACTTAATGGATAGGTTTGCAATCAGGTTAGAATTAGCTGGGGAAAAAAAAATGATTTAAGAACTGGATGAAGGACCAGAAGAAAATACCCAGACTGAAGCATGGAGGAAAAAAATGATGAAAAATACAGAAAGGAGTGTAAGAGACATGGGAAAAAATATGCAAAAATTCTAAACTACAAGTACCAGTAGCCTGAGAATGTGAGGGGAGAAAAATGGAGCAAAAGCAGTATTGATGAGATAATGGTTAAGAATTTTCCACCTTGAAAGACATCAAACCATAGATTCAAGGAATACTATGAGACCAAGCAGGACAAATACAATGAAAACCTCACTCACCCAAAGGCAAGAAATTCTGAACGCCCTCAGAGGAAAAAAATAACACATTAACATCAAGAGAGCAACGCAACTGACACCTGATTTCAATAAAAATAGATGAAGCCACAAGAAAATGGGATATATATTTTTGAAGGTCTGAAAGACAGTAAGTGAAAACCAAGAATACTATATCCAATGAAAATAGACGGCAAAATGATTACAACCTGCCCAGAACAGCTAAAGTTAAAAACAACTGTTGGTGAAGGTGTGGAACAAATGGCCCAGATGTACTGCTGGTGGGAACGGAAAAGAGTAGGCCAGCACCTCTGGAAAACAGCATTGTTTTAGGAAGTGAAACATGCCTTTATAGCTCTCGGAGCTGCCAGCACCCATGATGGCCCTAATGGATCCCCACGGCTGGTTCTCATGTCCTGTGTAGTCTCTTCCCACAGTGAATGGGGCTGACCCCTGGCATCAACAGGTGACTATGGGAATGAAACAGGAGGTCATAAAGACAGTGTGCCTTCTGTCTTGGGCGCTCATGGGTGACTCGTTATGAGGAAGACGGCTCCCAGGTTGTGAGGACACTTAGGCAGCTCAAGCCAGCCACACTGTTCCTCAATTCCTGACCCACGAAACTGTGTGAGATAATACATGTTCACTGTTGTTTTAAGGCAATCTGTTACACAGAAATAAACAACAAAGATGCCTACTAATCAGAAATTCCACCCTCAGGTATATATTCAATAGTAACATGTATATATCCACAAAAATAATTGCATGCAAATGTTCATAGCAACTTTACACACAATATTTCTAAACTGGACTCCATTTAAATGTCCACCCAAAGGAGACTGGATAAACAAATCATGGTCTATTCATACAATGGAATACTGCTACTTAGCATTTAAAAGGAACAAACCACTAGCATACACAAAAACATGGATGAATCTTAAAAACAGTACTTTAATGAGTAAAAGAAGGCAGCAAAAATGAGTACATGTGATTCCATTTCATGAAATTTAGAAACACATATATCTATTCTATGGTGACAGAGTCGTAACGGTGGTTAGGTAGCTGAGGGTGAATATAGCAGGAAGGAGGCTTTCTGGGGTAAGGGGAACGTTCTTTATCTTGATGGCACTTAAACAAGTACAAGGTAAAAATCCAATGAACTACATATACATTTTATTGTATGTAAATAAAAGCTCAATTTAAAAAAAAAGATGAAATTAAGACATTTTCAGATACACAACTGAGCTCTACAGAGTGTATTAAAGGAAATATGAAATGGTTCAGAATGAAGTAAATAATCCCAGATGGAAAGCCAGAAATGCAGGCAGAATGTAAAGCAATGGAAAGAATAAACGTGGAGGAGATCGACAGGAATGTTCATTGTATAACAATAATAAATGGCCATTGAGGTGTAAGTTATGGAATTAAAATACACTAAAAGAGAATAAAAGGCAGGAAGCAGAGAAATCGATTTGAGCTCCTTGCATTGTTGGAACGTGGCATAAGTAATAATAATTTATATTAGACTCAAATAAGTCAAGGATGCATAAGGTAATTTCTAGAGTAAACAATAATGAAAGAATGTATAATTACCAAGATAATAAAGGGGGAAACATAGCATTAAAAGCAAAACAGAGGGTGGCTGGTTAGCTCAGTTGGTTGGAGCATGGTGCTAATAACACCAGTGTTGCTGGTTCGGTCCCCACACGGGCCACTGTGAGCTGTGCCCTCCTTAAAAAAAAAACACAACAAAAACCAAAAACCAAAATTCAATTAAAAAAAAACAGAACAGACAGCATAAGTAAAAAGCAATGTGTAAAATTGTAGGTTTAAACATAAATAGATCACTAATTATATTAAAAGTGAAATAATTAAATATTCAAATTAAAAGTCAAAGTTGGGGATTTATGAGTCCAGTGATGGTGGCTGAGCTTGTACTGGAACAATCCCCACAAATATGACAAGCAGAAAACCTGTCCTACTGGCTGGAGGGAGAGGTGAAATAAGAGAGGATATGTCCCAGAAATGAAGATGTTGCAGAGGGAGCTGCAAATCTATAACATAAACTCCTTGCAAATCCATGGCTGACTCCCAAATGCCACACACAATGGGGGAGATTCCAAGGGCAGGAATAGCTGGAAGTCTGACAAAAGCTGAGCAGGGATTTAAGCTGCTGCCAACTGCAGGAAAGAAAGACCTGGGAGTTTGAATCCTGCCGTGCTCCAGGGGCTCAGTGAACACCATGAATGAAACCTCAGGTAGGATATACCTTAGAAGTAAAGATCCTAGGAATAAGGATTTGCCATAAGGCTAAAGGCAACATTCCAATAAAAGAACCATCCTAACAAAGTGGTTAAAAGCAAGTTTCCACAAGTTCAAAGTTAAACTGACCAGTCCAATTTAACTTTCTGCTAAAACAAAACTCAGCTCTCCTCAGCAGAAGATAAGACAATCTAAAACTCCTGCAACACATCTTCTGCAGTGTCCAGCATACAAGAAAACATCACTAGATATGTAAAGAAATGTGACCCAAGGTGAAGTGAAAAAAGAGTGAATAGCAACAGATCCTGAGCTGATCCCCATGTCGGCACTGGCAGACATGTACTTTAAAAGTACCTATTATAGATATAATTAGGACTTAAAGCAAGATAGTCATATTGAGTGAACAGATGGGGAATCTAAGCATATGAAATATAAAAGAGAACCAAATGAAAATTCTGGACTTAAGGACAGTATCTGAAGTGAAAAAAAATACACTAGATGTGCTGAACAGACAGTAGAAGAAGGGATCAACTGAACTTAAAAACAGATGAATAGAAATAATGTGATCCTAAGAACAGAGAGAAAAAGATGAAAACAAAACGTATCCTCAGTTACCTGTGAGATAATATCTAACAGTTTAACATGTATAACTGGAATCCCATAGACGGAGCAAGAAAATAAGGTAGCCAAATTATTTTAAGAAATAATAGCTGAAAATGTCCCAAATAATAAATTTCTAACTCAAGAAACTCAGTGAAAACAGAAGATATTATGCACCTAGCACATTACAGTAAATTGCTGAAAACAAAAGCTAAAGAGCAGATCTTAAAAGCAGCCAGGTAATAAAAAGGCACATTACATATATGCTAAAGGAGATGACAGGCCACTCAGCAGAAACCATGATACAGAAATTTAATTTGAGATGGCTCAATCAGATGTAAAGCTAAACTGAAAAAAAACAGGAAAATATCTTTGAGACCTTAGGGCAGGCAGAGCTTACTTAGAGAAGACCAAAAAACTATGAACTAAAAAAGACAAAATCGATAACATGGACTTCATTAAAATGAAAGCTCCTCTTCAACAGAAGACATCATTAAGAAAGGAAAAGGCAAGCCATGGAAGAAAACATTCACAATAAACATACCTGCGAAAATATTCGCACTAAATACACCTGACAAAAGAGCTGTGTTTGTAATATATGAAGAATTTCTATATATCTGTAATAAGACAAAAACCCCAAATAAAAATGGGCAAAAGACTTGAATAGTGAATTCATAAAAGATGTATGAATGATAAATAGGCTCATGCAAAGATGCTTAATGTTATCAGTCATCTGGGAAATGCTGATTAAAAGCACAGCGAAGTACCATTTTACGCCCATAGGATAACTAAGGTGACAAAGACAGACACATACTGGGGAGGATGCAGAGCGACTGGACTATTTCTACTCATTGCTGGTGAGAGAGTAATATGATACAACCACTTTGGACAACCGTTTGGCAACTTATTAGGTTATATATGCACCAACCCTATGAACTAGAAATTCTACTCCAACGTAATTATTTACCCAAAGGAAATGAATGGCTATCTATGGCCACAAAAAGAGTTGTAAAAGTATTTTCACAGCATCTATATTCCTAATAGCTCTAAACTGGAAATGACCTGGATGTCCATAACCAGGAGAATGGATAAACCAATTGTTATCTAGTCATATAGGAGAATATTACTCACCAATTAAAAAAAGGACCACGACACATGCAACAACAATACTGAATCTCCAAAACATTGTTTTAGGGAGAAGAAACCGGACACCAAAGAGTACATTCTGTATTATTTCATTTATGTGAAATTCAAGAACAGACAAATTAATCTATAGGGACCGAGATGACTACAGTGGTTGCTTAAGGGAAGTGGGATTCACATAAGGAACTTTCTGAGGTAGTGGAAATTTCTAGATCTTCATTAGGGTGGTGGTTATATGGAGTATACTGTATGGAAATCAAACCATGAGCTTACAAAACCCACCTAAAACATAAAGATTAAAAACAAAAGGATGAGAAAAAGACGCACTGACCAAAGGAAATACTGTTTTTATATCAATAATAGACAAACTAGATTTCAAGGCAAAATGCATTCCTACAGCTAAAGAGTGTGTATTTTAGAATGTCAGAAGGTTTACAGTATAAGTAAGATATAAAATTCTAAATCTGCAGGTATTTAATGTAGCTGCAAAATTGATAAAGCAAAACTGATAGAATGAGAAAGGATAAACAGACAAATACATAAACATAGTGGGAGACTTTATCCCACTTCTCTTAGTGACTGATGGATTCAGGTAGACCAAAAAACCAGCAAGGAAAACAGAAAATATGAACAAGATGATTAATAAACTTGACCTAATTCTAGTCATAAAACACGGCAGCTAATGGTTCAGAGCATCTAATCTTTTCAAACACATATGGATCACTTACCAAAATCAACAGATGCTGGGCCACACAGAAAACGCTGTGATTTTAAAGGCTTTGAATCACATAAACTATGCTCTCTCATCTCAATATATTGTGCTAGTAATCATTAACGAAGTTAACTAGAAAATTTCCCTATGTTTGGAAATTGAGAAACATGCATCTAAATCACACTTGGATCAAAGATGAAATCATAACAGAAATTGGAAAATATTTTAAACTGAATGATAATGAAATTATGATATATAAGAACTTGTTGGATCTAGCAAAAGCCATAGTTAAGGCTTTAAAATATAAGGAATACAACTGAAAACAACAGACAGTGAAAATCAGTGATATAATCATTTATATCAAAAAGTTAGACAAAGAACAACACATTGAATGGTACAGGAACAATAAATTGGAGCAGAAAGTAACATGAAATAGAGAACAGACGTACCCTAGAGTTGATCAAAAGCAAAACTAATGTCAGGAAGGTAAAAGGCATAGCAGTATAGATTCTTAATATCTGTATGCCAATTAATCGGAAAAAGTATATGAAAGAGTCAATTCCAAAACAACCCAAAACAAAACAAAACAAAAAACCACAATCAAAACCAATACAATAGAAAATCTGAATAGGAATAATCTTACAACTATCAGAGAAACTGACAATCTAAATTCTACTACACAAGAACTCGCAGCCCAGATGGCATCACTGATGAATTTTACTAATTATGTAAAAAGACATAAGAGCAATTTTATACGAACTCTTCCATAAAAGTTTCCCAACTAGTATTATAAGGCAAGCATTACCTTGATAGTAAATCTAACACGTACATTATAGAAAGGAGTAGTACACGACAATCTCACTTATAAATACCCCCAAATCCTGAAAGATAATAGCAGACTAAATCCAGTGATATATATAAAAAACATATATCATGATCTAACTGGATTTGTTCCATGAAAATTCAACAATGTAACTTACCACATTAACAGCATAAAAGAGAATAATTATGTGATTAACCTAACAGATGTAGAAAAAAAAATCTTTTGATAAACCAGTAGTTAAATAAAAAAAGTCCCGGCAAATGATGAAAAGGACAGTTGATAAGGGGTATATACCAAAAAACCTACAAATATATTTAATGGTATGATAGTGAAAACTTTCCTGCTAAGATTCGAATAAGAATGCCCAGTACGTCCATTTCTATTCAACATTGTACTGGAGATCCTACATGATTCAATAAAATAAGAAATAAAATTTAAGGATTAGAAATGAAGATATAGCAAAGCAATAATATTTAGCACATTAACAGCATAAAACGATATTACGACATCAAACTCCTTGGAGTACATCTAATGAAAGATGTCCACTACAAGTCCATTACACAGAGAAGTAGGAAAATAATATTAGAGAAAATAAAGAAGCCTAATGAAGGGAAGAATAATCTATGTTTATATACTAGAAAATTCAATATTATGAAGATGTCACTTCTTTCCAAGTCAATTTATAAATTCTGTGGAATGCCAATCAAAACCACAACGGGGATTAGTGGTTGCTGTGTGTGAAAACAGACAAGATGATTTTTAATGTTTATATGGAAATACTACAGGCCCAGAACAAACAAGATACTCTTGAAGAGTAACATAGAAGAGACTCACATCACTGGACGTTAAGACTTATTACAAAGATGCAAAAGTTAAGAAACTGTGATATTGGCACAAGGGCAGAGGAGAAAAAGAGAAATAGTCTGTTTAAAAGATCACTGACTAAGGCAAAAAAAGTGTATTGCGGGTTTATAAGATGCAGAAGTAATAAGATGTATGACAATAATAGCACAAAGGCCAAGAGAAGGGAAATGAAAGTATACTCTTGTAAGGTGCTTACAGTATATGTGAAATTGTACATTACTTGCAAGTGGAGTGATAAAGAAGTATACTGTACATTCCAGTGCAATCACTAAAATAATAAAACAGAGGTAGAGCTAAGAAGCCAATAGTGGAGACAAAACTGAATCATTAACATGTGGCAAACAAAAATATACCAAGATGGTAGATTTAAACCAAACCATATTGATAGTTATAATGAAAAAAAATGGTCTAAATCAGTACTATACAACAGAGCTTTCTACAGTGAGGACTAAAAGGTAGATAGTGTGGCTGAGGAAACAAGTTTCAAATTTTAACTTCAATGTCAATGAAGCCACATGTGTCTACTGACTACTATATTGAACAGTGAAGGTCTTCTAAACACTCCAACGAAAAGGCAGAGACTGTCAGAGTATATAAAAGCAGGACCCATAATGCTGTCTATAAGAAACCCATTTAAAGTATGTAGCTATAAATAGGACAGATGTAAATGGATGGGAAAAGATATGCAACCACTAATCAGCAGAGAGCTGAAGAGTCTGTATTAATAAATATGAGACAAAATAGAATTCAGAATCAGGACTGTAACCAGGGAAAAAGAAGGACATTTCATGATGATGAAGGGGTCAAGTTATCAAGAAAAACAACAATGCTACATGTAGATACACTCAATAATAAGAGCTTCAAAACACAAGAACAAAACTTGATTGAACTAACATGAGAAAGAGACACATCCTCAATTAGGGCTGGATTTCAAACATGTTTTACTGCAAAAATAAGAGGGTTTCAGTAAGGATACAGAAGACATTGAACAGTGCAATTAACCAAGCTGATTTATTTAACATTTATAGAACACACTACACAACAGCAGCAAAACATGCCTTTTTCTAGCAAACATTCATAAGAACCAAATTCAAGGCCATAAAACAAATGTCAAATGTAAAACATTTGAAATAATAGTGAGAACTTCTCTGACCACAATGGACTTAAACTAGAAACCAATCAAAAAATTTCTGGAAAATCCCCGAATAATTGGAAGTTAGAAAACACACTCTTAAAAAACCAACAGGTCAAACAAGTCAGAAGGGAAATAAATACTTTCAACTAAATGAAAATGAAAACACAACATACGAAAATCTGTGGAATTCACTTAAACCAGTACTTACAGGGAAATTTATAGTTCTAAATGCTTATATAGGGGGAAAAAAGCCTGAAAAAAAATCAACATTCTAAACTGACAGCTTAAAAAAACTAAAAGAACAAACTAAGCCAAAATAAGCAAAGGAAAAAATGAAGATAAAAGCAAAAATCAATGAAATAGAAAACAGAGAAATATGAAATCAAAAACCGGTTCTTTGAGACCATTACAACTGATACACTTACAGTCGAACACATCCTAAAGACATTAAAAGGATCTTAACAGAATATTATGATAGCTTTATGCCAGTAAATTAAAAAAAACATAGATACAATGGACAAATTCCTTGAAAGACACAAACCACCAAAGCATACTCATGAAGAAATGAATAGGCCTGTATTTATTAAAGAAACTGAATCTGTAGTAAAATTCTTCTGACAAAGAAAACTCCTTGCTCACCTGGCATCATTGGTGAATTATACCAACTCTTCAAGGGAGAAATAATACCAACTCTATATAAACTCTTCCAAAAAAGTAGCAGAGGAGAAAACACTTCCCAACTTCTTTTATGAGGCCCTGATACCAAAACTAGAGAAAGATATCACAGAAAACTACAGATCAATATTCATCATGAACATGGAGGCAAAAAGCCGTAGTTAAAAATATTTTAGTAAATCAAATCCAATAATGTATTCAAAATGCATAGTAACCAAGTGAAATTTATCCTAGGACTGCAATATTGGTTTAGTATTTTAGTGTCAATTGTTGTAATTCACTATTTTAAGATTAAAAAAGAAAAAGCATAGTTCAAAAGATGTAAATAGTTCAAAAATAGTTCAAAAGAAAAAAAATAGTTCAAAAGATGTAAATAAAAAAGCCCACCTGACAATTCAACACAATCCTTTATAAAAATCTCATCGACTTAGGGATAGACAAGAACATTCTCCACCTGATAGTGGGTACCTATAAAAAACCGAGCCTAGCTATCCCACCTAATGATAAAAGACTGAATGTTTCCCCCACCCCCGAGATCCAGAATAAGTCAAGGAAGTCTTCTTCCCACTTCTCAACAAAGTATTGGAGGTCGTAGCCAACGTGATGAGGTAAGTAAAAAAAATACAAGGCATACAGATCGCAAAGGAAGAACTGTTGGCGTTTCCCGAACATCTGTCCATCCCAGCACACTTGAGAAACCAACGTTCTCATTGGTGACCGCAACTCACTAGTGATTTGAATGGTGGAGGCCACGTCAGCTCCATGCATGTGTACTGTGGGGGGAGGGGCCAAAGCATGTAAACACCCGAAAAAAGCCTCAGCTTTGAAACTCCCTGCTATGGAGGCAATCTGAAGCCATGATATGAATTAGGTCATCAAGCAACAGTATGAACTAGGAGGGGTCTAGTTGGGAATCATACAGGAAGGGAGGATATCAAAGGAGGAGGAAAGAGAGGAGACTGAAGGGAAGCGCCCATGGAGGTAAGAGGATAAGGGGAGGCAGGAAACTGGGGCAGTTCACACCCCTGAGCCTCAGGTTCTTTCATCTGGGCCAGCTCCCTCATTTACAATCTTGCCTGGCTCCTGCCAGCACTGGAGTTTGCAACTTTTAAAGGGGCGAAAAGCAGTACTTGAATCTTAACAGATAAACTCCTGGAACTTATCAAGGGGACAAAGAAGAGAAACGGCCCCTCCTCCCCAGCACGTGCAATGCACACAGGTGTGGAAAGGGTGTTACTTGGTGTGTGTGGGGGTGGAGCAGGGGAGTGAGAACAGCATGGAGGAAGCTGGGACCAGACTGGGAGAGGTGTCCCCTGCCATAGTCTTGAGCCTGGATATCAGACTTGTTTTCAAAGCTCAGACAGAGAACTGGCTGGGAGTGGGAGAGCAGGTGGCACGACAGTCCAGGCCAGGCAGGACGAGGGCTCTGAGCTGCAGGCTGGGAGGAGGGTCCTGGTCCCAGTGACGGGGCAGAACAGACATGACCATCGGGGCTGGGGAGTGGAATGGGAGGGGAGAGGGGTGTGAGGACAGATGGCTAGGATCCCAGGGCTCCTACGAACAGCAGCGCTCACGGCACACTTCCTGTGCCAATCCAGTGCCACCCAATGCTCCCCACAACCCCAGGAGGCATGCATTCCTGTGACCTCCCCACTCCAACAGCGAGGCTCAGTCAATTGCCTAACAATTCTCCCCGCTGGTGCACGGTCCAGGCTCCGGTTTAAGTCCAGGCGGTATGGTTCTCCTGCACCCACACTCTTCCCCCATCGGGCCCATTCGGGAAGGCCGAGTACGGGAGGAGGGAGCGATGCAGGACCGGAGGAGGGATAGACACCGAGTTCTGCAGGCGACGAGGTCCAAATCATGGGTTGGAAACATGGACCTGGCCCTTAGGAGAAAGGCTGCAGAGTCAACCGGGAGTCTCGTAACACAGGTGAAGCTGAGCTGTGGGAGGGCATGAGAGCACGACAGGGACATGTGGAGCAAGACAGAGCGTGGGGAAGACCAACGTGTGCGAAGTAAGCAGGAGGAGAGGCAGGAGGGAACAGTGAGGCAGCACGTCACGGACATAGGGAAAGAACCAGGGAAGACAGGGGAGCTTCCTTCTAAAATATCGTGTGGTGATGTGGGAGCCACTGGATCTCCAGGGCCTGGCACCCCCTCCAACACGCCCAGTCCCCTCTGCTATTCACTGCCAACCAGTGAACTTGCACGCTTCAAAAACTTTTTTTCCTTAAACGTTGTATTGAAGTACAATCCATCTTTCCATATTTAAATGTCAGGGCCTCCAAGTGCTCTGTACCTTCACTGTTTCCTTAGGAGTCAGTCATTCCCTTAGGCCTGGGTTAGGCCCATTATATGCTCTCACTCACTCCAATTCTCCTCTGTAGCACAGAAAACAGTCAAACAAATAATCTCCTGTGCACTAATTATGGAGTATGTGTCTCCTTCTTGTAGGTCAAGTTCATGAAGGCAGAAACCAAGTTTATCTAAATCAGGGGTTGGCAAATATTTTCTGAAAAGGGCCAAACAGTAAATATTTTCAGCTTTGCGGGCCATAGGATCTTAGTCACGACTACTCAATTCTGCCATTGCAGCCCCAGAGCAGTGGAGACGATATATAAATGAATGGGTGTGACTGTGTTTCAATAAAACTTTATTCGCAAAATAGGAGGTGGGCCAAAAGGCCATCATTTGTTGATCCCTGGTCTAAATCACCAGCACCCAGTCTAGCATCTGGCACAGAGTAGGCACTCAATGAGTGAATCAAGGAAAAACAAGCTACTGGTTTTGGCAGGTGGATGGAAACCCGTACCCAGGGAAGGTGGTTTCAGTGGAATGGTGGGGGTGGAATCGAGACAATGGTGGTTTGAGGAGTGTCCAGCAGTTGAGGAAGTAGGAACTTCTTTTTTAAGAGCTCCACAATTTGAGCAGCGGGTTGGGGAATGGTACTCACTTTACGGAGCAGGATAGGAGCATGTTTGCAGGCTATGACAAGAAGGCAGGGCTGGGGAGGAAAAGGGAGACCTGATCAAGAGGGGGTCACCAGAGCCCAGGTGTGTGGAGAGTTGCTCATGAAGGAGGAAGACACCAGCTGAGGTTGAGGAAAAAGAAACAAGGAAAGGCGGAAGGAAACAAGGGGAAAGTCTTGCGTTCCTCTTTCCTGTGAAATGTGAGCGAAGACAACCTGGTGAAGAGAGCGGGGACCCCCCCAGCATCTGTCAGACTGGGGGAGCTGACAAACAAGGAGGCGGGGATGCCCAGGGTAGGGCGTCAGGCCACACCAACCGCCAGAGCTGTACCCTTCACTTTTCTCGCCCCTTTTGGAGACAGCACTTGGGTGCAGAGTTCTTCTCAGCTCTGACTCAGTGTGAAGTGTGTCACTCACTGAGTCACCACTAGCACTCCTTGCTATCACTTCCTGTCACTTCACTTTCCCATGCAGGTAGCAACAGGCAGGCCCTGAGGAAGGTGAGGTCATGCTTTAAACATGTGCACGTACCCAGCAGTTCTTTCTAGAAGGACCTTCAAAGGCATTTTAATTTCACCCAGTTAGTGGTGGTTTTATCTCCATGCCTTCAAACATGCATGTGTACACTGTAAGGTATTTCTCCTTTAGGCAGGACAGACTTTCTCTTCAAATGGAAGAAACCATTTGTTTGGGGGTTTGCAATATAAATAGCGTAAACCCTATTCAGTTTTACAAGCCTAACATAGTATTAAAACCTATGAAACACAACTTTTTGCAGAGCAAGTATTAACATTACAATATTTAAATACCCAGAAAAGTTTTCTCTATAGTCAATGTCACTTGGCCAAAGAATAAGACACCTGAAAAAAAATCTTACATTTCAACATTAACTTATTAATTTCTTACTAGAGCAGGAATGTGTGAGAAAGGTTCAGGCCCCATCCACTTTTCCGGAAGAACTAAAATCATCTAAATACCTTTTGGTTGACATGCCCGAAAAAACTAGTATCCAGACCTGTTTCCATCTGCCTTATTTTAAGGTGTAACTGCTGTTACTATTTATAGATTGAAGATTCTACGTGTAGTCTAATAACCAAAACTTTAATTTGTATTTTCATTTTGAAGTTTTCACTCCTCACAAAAGATAATTTTCTTTTAAAACACAGCACTCCTCACTGAACTCTTTCAAGTCCTTCCTGAGATGATGGGAACCCCTGTCTCTGAATTCACTAGAGTGTACAATGGTGATGCCCACCGTGCAGCACACTTTTTATTTAGAAGTACTTTCAGCACACCTTTAGATGTATACTCAATAAATTTAATCTCTTACCCTATAGTTGGGTTGATGTTCGGATCAAAACTGTCTTCCACGAACCGCCATACAATACTTGATTTACCTACACCCGTATCCTGAAAGAGAAGGAGATGGGTGAGTAAGAAAAAGTTTACCTGTTAGCAGACCCCGAAAACTACCTTGTGCCCTAAGTCCAGGATTTTGGAAAACTCCTCCCAGATAGGTAAACTTTAGTAGAAGTTTAGGGACACAGAAGAGGTTTGCACAAAAATTCAGCGGTAATTAGCGGATTTCAAACTGCACAGGAGGTGTTTTGCAGTTTTCAAGAGACTTTCGGACTTTCTGAAAGACCCCAAGTTTTTGCTTAGTGTGAAAAGTGACAAACTCACTTGCTTTTTAACATAAGCAAACTATGTAACTATGTAAACTACGAACTCCTAGTTTACGTAAGTAAACTATGAACTCCTGAATTACTTCTGAGTAATCCCTGATCAATCCCAGCCCCCACCCTACTTGGAAAGGGGGAAGACTAGTTATTGGGATCCTCTTCAGTCTTTACAACAGCAGCTGAGTGAGGCAAGGGAGCAACTGCAGGAAGCATGCTTTGAAATGACAAAGATGCCCTAAGATAAGACAGGAAACTGAAGCGTCAGTCTTTGGGGCTTCCTGATCTGAACGTGCCCCCAGGAAAGGAACTCTGCGAAAAAAAGTGTTAGGGGTAGTCCACAAGTTCAAAAACACCAAACAGAAGGGAAAGGAGACTAATGCTGCCTGTAAAACCTAATGACCTGTCATTGGTTTTACTTTGGAAGACCTGGCCAACTCCTAACTAGTACCTTGGTAGGAAACTATTTAACAGCTGCTCTTAACCTAGATGCAACGGAGAGACGCGGCTCTTTTCCCTTTAGGGGGCGGGTAGAGACCTTGGGTTCCAGGAGGCAAAAGGGGGAGGGTCTCTCTGGCCAGCAAGCCCTCCTGGAAGGTGCGGTAAAGTGATCAGGCCGGCACCGGGGCTAGACGGAGGGTCCCGGGGCAGGGAGGCGGCGTCCCGCACGCAGGCTGGGGGAAGGGGCGGACGGGACGTGGGCTCGCCTGGCTCCCCGGCCTGCCCGGCCTCCCGCGGCCCTCCCGGCCGGCCCGCCGCCACTCACCCCCAGCAGACACACTTTGAGCTCCCTCAGCGCCATGGCCCGGCAGCCTGGGCGCGGGCCCGCCGCCGCCCTAAGTTGAGGAGGGAGAGGCCAGGCCCAGCACAAGCATTCCACGGCGCCAACGCTGCACGGTCCGGCTGCGGCCGCGGGGCGCGCAGAGGCGGCGGTCGCCCGTTTGCGGGCCCTTGTTCCGGCCTGTCCGCCGCCAGCCGCGCGGGGCCCACCTCAGCAGCCGGGACGGTACCACGGCCTCCCGGGCGCCGCCGCCGCCGCCATCTTGGGACGCCGGCCGGGTCACCTGACCTCCCCGCCCACCTCGGCAGCCACCTTCGCTCTGAGGGCGGGGCCCAGCTGGCGCCGCGAAGCTCGTGGGTCCTGGGGCGGGGCCGGGGGCGCGGGGCGGGGCCCGGGATTAGATGCCCCGCCCCTTCGCGTCGGCCCCGCCTCCAGGCCCATCCCAAGATGGCGGGTAAGTGGGCCCGGACTCCGGGGGTGCAGGGGCGGCCCCTTCCTCCTTAGCCGCGACCACCCAGCGAGATCCGGGGGCCCCCAACCCGCCCTTGAGCCCCCGTGGCACAGCCCCCTCGTAACTCCTTGTGTCTCTTGGTTTTCAGAGATCCCCCTGTACTTTGTGGACTTGCAAGATGACTTAGACGATTGTAAGTAACAGTTGGGGCGCACCCGCCCTCCCCTGGGAACCTCTCACAGAATTCGAGGTGTACAGAACGCGGAGGGGTGCTACAGGTCAGGACCTCTATGTTGGGACCAGAAGAGCGGGACCCCCAACTGCCTTTATCCATTTGTGGCGGTTCCTCCTCATAGGGCGGACGGCTGAGGAAGGGGGAGCCCTCCCCTCGGGGGAAGGATTTTTGTTGTTGGGAAACTTCTGACTTCCTGTCACTTTCTTTCTCTTCTTCCTCATCCTCCTTCTCTAGCGGCGGCGGAGCAGGGACGGGAGGAGGCGCGGCCACTTTGGGGGCGGGGTGAGGGGTTCCACCCACGGTATCCACTTTTTCCCTGGGACTTTTCAGAGTGGGGGGGAGTTGGGAGCTCCCCTCTCCGTGTGGCCGGCCACACCACAGAGTTGCACAGGCTTTTCAAGTGTCCTGGCCACAAGCTCAGCTCCATCACTTCTCCCAAGTTGCTCATTGACGCCTGCATTTCTGCTGTGGGTCTCCTTCACCTGTCCCTCCCTGCCCCTCTCCTTTTCTTTGGAATTACTTTCAGGACTAATGTCTGGGGGAGATACCCTGGAAATGCCCGGTCGCATTTGTGGTGAATGAAGTATTTCCTTTCCGTTCAACAGGCATTCCTTGAGCACCTCCTTGTTCTAGGGCAGGTCACATGGGGAGTCCTGGACCGACACTGATGAATCAGGGGTACTCTCAGGGAGCTCACAGCCGTGGGGAGACCAGACTTGTAAACGGAACATTTGCATACTCCAGGATGCTTGCTGGTGAAGGAGACCTGCACAAACTATCAAAATAGCTACCATTAATTGAAGTCTTAGTATGCTCTTCCCTTCCCCATCTCTAAGTCGCCTAATAGTAAGAGTTGGTGTGTATTGAAAGCTTTACCATAGGTCAGGCATACTTTTAAGCCCTTTACATGCAGTATCTCTTTTAGAGGATGGCAACTTGATTGAAGTAGAATGACCCTTCAAGGCGCCTTAAAGCTGATGGTTAGGAGCAGGAGTTGTGGAAGTCGGATGGCCAGAGGGTGAAGTCCTGTGCCATTCTGTATAGGCTCTGTGATCCTGGCCAGCTCACGGTACCTTCCTGAGCCTCAGTGGCCTCATGCGTAAAGTGGGCATAATAGTGGTCCACTTCAGAAGGCTTTTATTTATTTATTTTTATACTTTTATTTATTTTAACTGTGTTTTTACAGGACCCATCAGCTCCAAGTTAAGTAGTTGTTTCAATCTAGTTGTGGAGGGTGCAGCTCACAGTGGCCCATGTGGGGATTGAACCCGCAATGTTGTTGTTGTGAGCACTGCGCTCTAACCAACTGAGCTAACCAGCTGCCCCTCAAAAGGCTTTTGTGAAGGTGAAATTAATAAAAAGTTTAGCAGGAAGCATTGTATGCAAGAAACTTGGTAAATACCGAAGTGCCAAAAAATGTATACCCGTCACTTACTTGTATTCATCTTTTGTTATCGGTATATATTATTACAATTTTAATAGTTTTTTCCTTTCTTAAAATGTGTATACATTTTTTTGGCGCCCTCTGTAGTAGCTGCCATTGTTACTGTTATTAATGTGATCATTATTCATATTTATTTAACACTGTTGAACCAGGTACAGTGCAGGCCCTGATTTACAGAGTGGAGTGTGTCAGCCAATAGGCACCCTTGAATGGAAGGATGTGGCTTTTCGATGGATAAACAACAGTGAGCTGCTGTTAACGTACCTGTTACTTGTAGATTTGGTATTTGTCCTGGCTGAAAAAGCTGATTTCTGGCTGTTTCAGTTATCTACCAAACCACCCCAAAACAGTGGCTTAGACTAACATCATTTTATTATTTCTAACAATTCTGTGTGTTGACGGGGTGATGTAGAAGCGTCAGACGTTTCAGTTGAAGGTGAGAAGGTTCAGGATGGCTTCACTCCATGGCGTGGGCCAGGAGATCCCTGGGACTCTTGGCCAGACCCTCAGTTCTCTAGGTGCCTTTTCCACTTAGCTGGGTTGGGCTTCTCAAAGCATGGTGGCCGCAGGCAGTTGGACCCCTTTCCTGATGGCTAGCTTCCTTCAGTCTTTTTTGATTATATGTACAAAAAGGAAGTAAGAGATTATATAGGAAAATATCATTATGATTTTACTTTGGCCCTGTTTGGATAAATATTGGGTGTTGGAGATTTGTAATAAAGATCGCCTAAATATACTTTAGCTGATGGCTGAAAACTTGCCCAATAAGGAAGGAAACCACCATTATGGCTCCAAACATACCTACGCCTTGGGTAGGGCAACTCTGGGAGCTTCTTGGGGCTTCCTGTTTGAGCAGGGGTTTGGGCTGTGGGGTGCTGTATCTTACGACTTTATAAATGATCTAATAGCCATAATAGGAGGGGCCTCCCCCCCCAACAATTTATGCTGCCCTTGGTCCCACCTTTATCCCTTACAGTGGTGGTATTTGGGAGTAATTATCCTGCCATGATTGACAGCAAAAACCCTGAGGTCCTGTGACCCTCTTCCTGCCTTTAGTTGTGTCAGCCTGGGCACATCACCAACTCACTCTGTTCATTTTCTTCATCTGCAAAATGACATGAGAATAGGAGATGCCTCATAGGACTGATATGAGGCTTAAATGAAATAGTATATATAAAACATATGTCCAGCATAATGAGTATTCAGTGATTTTTATTATTAGTTTATTCATATTTAGTTTAATCAGCATCATCATTGCTAGGCTTTCATAGAAGATTTTCTGACTCAGTGTTAACATCTGCTACTCTGTGAGGTAGGTGGGGTTATTCCTATTTTACAGATGATAAAACTGAGCCACTTAAACACGGCACAAGTCATAAACGATAGAACGAGCCACCAACCTCTGTTTCTTCTTTGTATTCCACCACACAGACCTCACGGATATGCTTGACCTAATGGTGGGGCGCGATGTTGATTGAGGTGGCCTTCCTGGGGCATTTTTGTCTAAAGGATGCAGTCTCCTCTCCATTTAGGCTGTCAGTCGCTTTGGGCAGAGACACAGGTCATCCTTTTTATAACTCATGTCCTGCATGATCTAGGTGTTCAATTAATGTTGTTACTGGTGACAATAATGGATTAGAAGGCTTGTCTGATTGACTTTGAGATTCTTGATTAAATTTGGCTAACTTCAAAAAGAAGCCATAATGAATGGATACCTTGTTTTTTTAAATCGTTATGAGTCTTGGGGCCATCACAGCACAGAAAAGATTTAATTGTGGGGAATTAGCTTGCTGAAGCAATCTAAGTTCCTTCTCTTGGGAGCGGACAGTGTGGGCTAGCTTGGCATATCCGTCCTCTCGGTGGACCATTTGTGGAAGGTGGAGCTGTATGAGTCAGTGCCTTAAAGCCGTAAAGGCCTATGAGTGTCTGGCTTTGCTTATGGCACGTGGAGGCTGAAGACGTATTACTATCGGTAAGGTGTGCTTGGCCAATTACAATTTAAGAGTATGAGTATGTCAGTGGTGGGTAAAAAAAAGTGAGGGGGGTCTATTGTAGATGTAAAGAGACCTGTCAACAAAATACAATACGTGGTCATATTTAGATCCCTCATTAAACAAAGCAGGTATAAAAAGACACTACTGAGACAGTTGGGGAAAACTGCATTGAGGCTGGGTATTAGATCATGTTTAGAATTATTAGTAATTTTGTTGGATGTGATAACAGTGTCACAGTCTTGTTCAAAGGAGAAGGGGATTATGCAACAGAAATAAACAAGCATTTATGAGTGAAGTGATTTGATGTGTGAGGTCTGCTTTCAAATACTGCAACAAACAAACAGAAAGCTGGGAAGAAGGATAAATGGGGAAAAATAGCAGAATATTGATGTTGAAGCTAGTTGCTGGGAACACGGGGGTTTATTATACTGTTCTATTTTTGCATGCATTTGAAAATTTCCATAATACAAAGTTTTAAAAAATGATACGAAAGTTTCATATGTGATTGAACATCTGCACAAAAAGTTGGAAAGCTCGATTTCAATTCTGAAGTTGGCTGCAAAGTTATTGTCAGATGCATTTAGCTTCAAAAGACAGACTCAGAATATATTAGTATTTGAAGAACAGTATTTCTTTTCAAATGTTTAGTTTTTAAGAGGTTATCTATGAAAGAAGTTGGAAGAGGGCATACTTCTATTGATGAGAAAAGCTAGGTTCAAACAAATGGTATCTGGACCTTTGTTGAAAATAGGATTAGCTATTAGCTATAGGATGAGTCAGAGGAATATAGATAGACTCTGAATCTTAATGTTGGAAAGAGCAGTGTATGTTAGAGCTTGACTAAAAGACAAAAGCCTTTCTGCCCACTTTGTTCCAGGTTTGTAAAAATCTTCTGCTCAAGGACCACAACCAAGCTGTGTGCCCCCAAAGCAGAGAAACTATATTAATTTGAGCCCCAAACCAAACCATTGAACTTCTCTCATGTAAACTTGAACCAAAGATTGTCAATTTAAAACAAAATAAAGACCTTCCTTCCTCTTAAGTGAAATAGAACAGGAACTTGAGGTGAATCTTGGGAAATAGAACAAAATCCAGACATCACAGTATTTTCTAAATCAGAGCTGGGCAAACTAATTTTCTGTGAAGGTTGGGATAGTAAATATTTTAGGTTTTGCTGGCCAGAAGTCCTGATGGAAGTGCTCAAGCCTCCAAAGCCTGGAAGCACGCACAGGCATAACATAAACGGATGGGCTTGGCTGTTTCCTAATAAAACTTTATTTACAAACACAGGCAGTGGGCTGGGTTTGGCCTGCGGGGCACGGTTTGTCAAGCCCTGTTCTAAATCAAGCTTGATTTCATTCTGTCAGTCTGTTAATTAGCTGAGCCCTCCTGGTCGGCTGCCTTTCCCACTAGGCTCAGTTTGACGAGCTGAGCTTTCCCCACAGCCTGGGCTTTGTGGAATAACCCTTGACCAGTTGCTCAAACTTCAAGCCTCGTTTTTCCTGTTGGTGTGTTGAATGTACCTGTCTCCTCCTAGTAGGATGAGAGTGGTGAGGAGCAAAAGAGTCAGAGCCACGTAAGCAGAATCAACTTTGCTTCCCCTCCCATAATCATAATGGATTTTACTTCGGTTGCTCAGTATTTCTCATTTCCTGTGAGACAAACAGATCGTCAGAGATTCCCTGAAATTGTCTCTGTTTAAAAAGAGAGTTTGAAATGGCTTTTTCATCACAAATTAAGAAAATTTGCAACAAAACCCAACTAATGAGACAGAAAGCGGTTTTGACCTTCAGAACACCACTTAGTCTTAACCCTGATGGGGGAAAAAATCCGAGATGAGGGCAAGTGGTTGCTTTCCCCGTGGAAAGTCAGTCATCCATGTAACAAATGTACCTCCAGGTCCTCCACGGTGCCAGCCCATGGGAGGGAGGTACCGGGGATCTAAGATGAGTAAGACTGGGGCTCCACCCCAGAGACCTTCCTGCTTGAAGGGGCAGTGCCTGCATAGAGATGGTGCAGGACGCAGCCTATCCAGGGCTCAGGCAGAAGAGTGAACAGAGCTGCGTGTTAAGACAGTGATTCCCTCTGCCTGGAGTAGGAGGGGAGGTGGGTAGGCAGAGGGACCTGCATGTGCAAAAGTAGAGTTGTAGTGAGAAGGGTAGAGACTGGGGAACCGAGGGAACCAAGGAGTATGGGAGGGGAGGAGTGGGCTGAGACCGGGAGAGAGGCTGGGGGGCCGTCAGCGGAGCATCTGCCTCACCAGCCACGGGGCTTAGACTTGACCCGAGACGGAGGGCGTCCTTGGCTGTGTTGCTGGGATTTCTGCCGTAGGAAGGTAACCAGACAGTGGTACAAAAACCACCATTTATTTAGCACTAGTAACGTGCCAAGCACTGTTTGAGGGCCTCTAGTATTTTCACTTAACTACAAAACCCGATAAAGCAGGTATTTTTCACTCCGTTCTATTGCCAAGCAGGGGGCAGAGAAAGGCTAAGTAACTTGACTAGGACAACACGATTGGTAGAATTCAAACCAGGGAGTATGACTGTACAGTTTGTGCTCTTAGCCAGTACACGTTGGAGGAGTTGCCGTCCAGCCATCCATCCATGTGACTAATGTTTATTAAGGGCCTGTTAAGTCCCAGGGACTGTGCTAGGCCTATGGACACAGAGGTAACAAGCAAAGCTGGCTTCTGCTCGTATGGAGCTTTCAGTCCAGTGGCACAGACAGCCACTGACATGTCCGTATAAACGAGTGAGGCCCACTCAGCTGTGGCCCGTGCAGTGAAGGGCTGCACGCGGGTGAGTGTGAGCGGAAGTGCCAGGACCACGCTGCAGGACGGATGGAGGTGCTGCTTTACCTCCAGAGGCTGGAGGAGGCTTTTCTGGAGCTCTGAGAAGTGCTCTTGGGTTAACATTTGACTAAAGTGCAGATAGCCTCATGAAGAGCCAGAGAAAGCATCCAGGGTGGAGCGAACAGAAAGGGCCAGGTGAGCTCGTCTTTGTCAAGGACTTGTGGGTCTGGAGTGCGGTGAGTGACGGATGGCTGAGTGAGAAGTCGGTGGGGCCGACACACACGGCTGCCTTAAGTCCATCGCAAGATAAGGAGTTTATCTTTTTCAAGGAGTCATGGGGAGCCACTGGAGAATTTTAACCAGGGGAGTGACTAGTGCTGAGTGGTGTTTTAAAGAAAGGACAGACTGGAGACACAAGCCAGAAAGGGGAAGACCAGTGGGTTCGAGGCTGCCAGGCAGGGGCCCTGAGGACACAGTGACAGAGCGGGTGGACAGCAAGGAATGGCTTTGATGAGGGATTTCCGATGGCAAGGGAAGAGTCAACTCAGAGATAGGTCCTGTGGGCAACACCTCTGCTCCCCTCCACCCAGGCTGGCCTTGGCGCCCCCACCCCGACCCCACCCCCCTTCGTGTTCCTGAGCCCTGGATCTCCTGTGGCAGCACGTAACACTGGCGTGGCCAGATGTCCTGTCCATAGACTGGGTCTTACCCATCTTTGCATCACTGTGATCTAGCCCACAGTGTGCGGCAGGCCCATAACTGACACACAGAAGTACATATCCAGGGAATGAAGCAGGCAGTACCGAGGAGCACGCTTTGGGGATGGGGAGTTCAGGTGGGTGGAGTTCATGTTTCCCATCTGAGACAGTTCCTTTTGACGTGCTTACAGGAGATCCCGGTGGCACAACGTAGGAGACCACTGAAAAGTCCCCTTGCGGGGTTCTGCAGCAGAGTGAGGCCTGAGCATTTGATTTGAGTCATTAGTGGGGGATGGTAGCTGGAGCCAGAGGAATGGAGAGAGCAAGCAGCAGGAAGGGAGCGTTGGAGGGAAAGAAGGTAGATGGCAGGAGCCCTGGAGAGCAAACATCCGGGAGAAGCCAGGAGACCTTTGAAGCCAGGGTTTTGTTGGGGGTGATCATTCCTGCCGTTGCCTCAGAGGGGTCGGGTAAGATGAGGGCTGAAGACAGGCTGTGGGCTTCGGTAGTTAGGGGGTCTTCAGTGACCTCAGTGGGAAAGTTTGCCATGAAGCCAACGACCAGAAGCCAGACCCAAGTTGGTTGGGAAGGCACTGGGAGTTGCGGTAAAGGCACCTGTAGTGCGATAGCTCAGTGGTCATTCATTGAGCACCCACTGTATTCTAGGCACTGGTTGGCCATTGGTCACTTTGGGGAATGTCAGCTCTTGGGAGCTGACAGCCTGGTGGGGGCAAACAGACTCTTTCAAGAAGCAGCTGGAGGAGCTGGAAGGCTTGAGGTCAGTTTCTTCTTAGAAGAGTCCAGAACACATTTGCATTACTTATATCTACTCTGAAAACCTTAAAAAAAAGAAAAGAATTTGAATGGCCCAACAATTCCACTCCTGGTTATATGCCCAACAAAATATAAACATGTGTTCTCAAAAAGACATGGTCATAGTAGCACTATTCTTGAGAGTCGAAACTGGAACCCACCCACATGTCATGAGTACAATGGATTATAAATTGTTGTTATGTTTACACAACGGAAAACTATGCAGCTATAAGAGCGAATGATCTAAACTCTACTCAATAATATGGATGGACTTCACAAACATGATGAGTGAAGGAAGCCAGACACAAAAGGGTACAGACTGAATCAATACTTAGAAATGACTCTCTTTGTACAGAGCACAAGACATACAAAGCTAATCTGAGCAGTTAGAAGGTGGGAGAGTGGCCGCCCTGGGTAAGGTGGAGAGTGGGAGGGAGCAGGAGCGGGTTTCGCAGATGCTGGTGAAAGTTTTTCTTGAGCTGAGTGCTGGTTACACAGGCGTGTTCAGTCTGTGAAAATTCATCAAGTGGAATGCTTATTGTTTGCACACTTTTCTGTATGAAAGTTATACTTCAGGTATTAAAAAAGTATTGATTTTTAAAATCAAGGCCCGGGCGGAGCATAACTGTGGACTGAGGGGAAGGCGTCAGTGAAGAGGGGAGAAGGCAGAAGAAAGAGAAGGCAGATGCCTGCGGCGCTTGGATTGTACGAGACAGGAGTAGCTCTCTGTGCCCAGGGAGGCGTTTGCCGCTGTCCAGAGGAGGCAGACCCTCCTAGCAGTTTGGCCACGGTGGTCAGTAGAGAAGTGACTTTACATTGGTCAGCACTGCTCCATTGTTTCAAATATCTTGGACCGTAGGAAAATAGAGAGCCACACGCACATGCAGTCACCCCAAAGATTGCTGGTTTTCTTTTACAACGTTTTTTTCTTTTTGAATCTGCCTCACAGGCTGACTAGAGAAGTCGCTGCATTTTAAGTAATACTGTTCCATCCATTCATACAGTGTAGACTCCTCTACCTTCACCCTCACCTGCTTCAACTCTGTTCCCAACGGGGCGAGTTGGCAGGAAAATTGAGACGTGTGAAATCAAAATGGAGCCCACGAACTGCTTTGAGCTTCACAGCTCTTTCTTAGCAGGTGACCTGAGCAAATGTTTCCCGTTGACCGTCAGTGTAAAAGTCAGAGTCATAAATAATGACAGGTTTGGGAAGCCGTGACTGAAGCCACAAATCAAAGACGAATTTCCATGTATGCGCGGTGTCGGGAGGACGGCTGCTCGTGAACTAAGTTGGTCTTTTCAGCGGCCCATTGCTTCGTGCTATTCGTGAGCATTAGACACTCGCAGAGATTTGCAGTAGGAAGCATCATGCACTGGATGGACCGCTCACACACGAGCTAGTCAGTCAGCGTGGGTCTCGTTAGAGAACGGCGTTTGGATAGAGAAAGTTGGCCCGTGGAACTTGCTGTTGAAATTTAGATAAGTCAACAAGGACCTGCAGTGTGCGGGGGGGGGGGGTCAGTTCCCCCCCAAAAGCCAGTGGAGAATCAGGCATGCTCCTTATCTTCTCGACGGGTCAGGTTTGTCTCGTCTAGCTGTTAGAAATGGTCCCAATTGGGGCATCTGCATTAGTATTTATAAGCCCGTTAGCAAGACCGATGACAGCACTTTAAACCAGACATTAATGGATGGTTTGCTCTAGTTCCCCGCCAGATCATTTCAGGCCATACACAGATGCAGTTATTGTTCACTGAAGGGTGGCTAATGAGAAGCTCTAAAAAGTTATCAATTATGTAAGTTCTACATTAGTACAGGCTCCTGTTTGTTGTTTTTTTTTTTTTTTAAGTACAGATCTGGCAAATAAAGCTAAACCCCCCTTGGCCACCATAGACCAACCTTCTGACATTTTGAGACAGACATAGACGGAGTGGGCCACATCTGTCATGTTCTCCTAACCCATGTCCCCTAGTGCTGTGTCAGAGACAGAATATTGGATCGAACGGATAATTGGGCTGGCCGAGGGTGGCATATCTCACACAGAGTTATAGTGACAGGATGACATGTTGAATGGAGAGTCGTAAATACGGAATGCCTGGAGAACGGATTCTTAATGAAAACAGTTGCCAGGATAGACGCGCTGTATCATTTTGCCTCCGTCTCTAGCTCCATTCACGTCTGGGCCGATAAACGTATCTCACCAGGTAGGTTTCATTGCGTTTCGTTTTTCTCACTTTTCGACTTGAGACCAATTCCAGCGAGGCTTCTCAGGCAGGGCGTGGAGGCTTCCTGGGAAATCTGTGGCTCCTTCGAGCTCGTGAAAGACAGCAGACACTTGGTGCACTTTCCTCTGCCGTGCTCGTCCCTTCATCTGGAAGGTTCTTTTCCCCTGTCCCGGATCTTCTTTCCCTTCCCACGTGGTGGAATTCTTACTTGATCTTCAAGACCGAACTCAGATGTCCTTCTGTGCTCGGAAAGCGTCTCCCGTTTCCTCCTTCCTTTTCCAAGCAGAGCTCTTTTCCTCCCAGGTTTGTTTATACCTGTATCCTTTGGCTCTTGCCACCGGAGTATTGTTGGTTGTTATGTATCTGGCGATCTTTGTTCCTTTGGGAGCTTTTGGAGTCTGGGGACCGTGTCGTTCTCTTCTCTGAATCACCGGTGCTCTGTTGAATATTGAATTATGGTTTACTGTTGTCACCCGAAGTGAACCAGGCAGGAAGAGAGTATGTTGGAGGTGGGTTTGCTGTTAACTTGCCCTCTGTTTTTGTGCTAGATTCTTTTGATCCTTCTCTTGATGCAAAACGACTTACAGGATTTCTTTTCTTTCTCTCTTTTTCTTAGATGAGGTCTACTGCACTTTGAACCTGTAAACACATTCACTTAACATTATACTTAAGACATTAATTCGTACTTAGCCTGTTTTTCTTTTCTCGTAAACCCTTCATTACAAGTCACACTGTTATAGAAGAATGTGTGCACTTCGGTGAATATACTTAGCCTGTGTTAAGACAGATTGGTGTTTTGTGAAAAGCGCTGACACACGGTCAGGTGCGTACAGGTCCACTGTGTGTTTTCCCTAGAGCAGCTTCACCCAATTAATTTTAAAGCAGGCCCCAGCCTGTTTTAAATGCCGCCTGTACTGACAGTGTTCGTTATTTTTGGTAGATAACCCTGGAGTAACGAGTTAGCATACAGGAGGGTAAGTTCCTTTTTATCCCCGAGTTGTAGTTTTCAGAAATATGTTCTGATGGGACTTTTAATCAGGTACCTGTCCCCACCCCCCCCCGCCCCCGCTTAGTCGCCTAGCATCAGGGGCAACGGACAATAGACTATGTTATTCTTTGCAAACTGATCAGGACCTTCCCGAAGACGATTTAATCTTGTCTGTGGTTATGTGAGTTCAGGCGGCTGCTTCAGAACCGCTCTGCTTTGGGTCGGACGGCGGAGGGGAGCTGTATATCTCTCAGCTAGTTAGCTCGGTTTTTTAATGTGGACCGTCCCCCTGGAGGGCAGGTAGCAGCCACAGCTGCTGAGTGGAGTGTTGCAGAGCCGCTGGGACGTTGGCCATGCAGGGAACGTGGTGGCACATGGGTATGCAGCACGGGTGTGAGCATACGGGGTGACAGGAGAGGTCACCCAGCCCTCCGAATCAAACTAGCATTTCTTCTAAACCCTTCTCCTACTGGTCTTTGCTATCTTTCAGTTATTAATCATTATTGGTAAAGGGTTAGGGATGTTCTGTAAACTTGCCAGTAAGCCTAATGTGTGGCAGAAGCTTAGAAAGCAGCTGCCGGTCAAAAGTTCATCATAGTGTAGAAAGCAAATGATGTCAATCACTGTCAATATATATGTTTTTATATTTTAAACTGAGCCAAATAGGCTTGAAGGTATTATTAGAAACTATTTTCTTAAGAAGGCTTTTCTTTTCTGCATGACGTTAAGCCTTCATGAATGGAGTCGGGAACTTTTTTTTCCCCCCGAAAGTGAGAAAATAAAGTGAAAAAATTTGAACAAGGAATTACTTATATGTCACTTCATGTTTCATTTCTAACTTGAGTGCTGAAGGTTCCTGATGCTTCTGTGTGACCTGGACTCATTGGGTCTCAGAATAATTGACTGCTCATGATGTCTCCATGCAGACCCCAACTTGTTCTTGTGAACCCTTGCCAGATGACATGTTCTCTTAGCATCGGCTGGAAATGTAAATTCTGGAAAATTCTTTTTGAGAGCAGGAGTCGTTTTATGTGCTACTGTCAGGAGGAACAGCAGGCTGGCTCGGCAGACCTTCATCGTCATTCATTCATTCAGCCGCTTGTTCTGAGTGTTTACTGTGTGCCAGGCATAGCAGTGAGTCAGTCACAGATTTTTGCCCTGGGTGCCAGGT
This sequence comes from Rhinolophus ferrumequinum, assembly GCF_004115265.2. Taxonomy (NCBI): domain Eukaryota; kingdom Metazoa; phylum Chordata; class Mammalia; order Chiroptera; family Rhinolophidae; genus Rhinolophus; species Rhinolophus ferrumequinum. The sequence goes on from NC_046306.1 coordinate 3,923,685, forward strand.
GGCAGAGCAGGAGTGGACCAGCTGATAAACAGTAAACATAGGAAGTAAACGTTCTGTGCGTTACAAGGTGGTACGTTCTCTGGAAAAATAGAAATGTAGATCAGTTTCAAAGAAAGGTGGTCCGGGAGGACCTCACTGGGACAATGGATGGGGAAAGATTTTAAAGAGGAGAAGGGAGTTATTAGAGAGAAGATCTTGAAGAGGAGAGTTGTAGGCTGAGGGAACCGCCCTGCAGTGCACCGTCCCTTAGCCGGGGAAACACTGGAGTGTTTGGGAAGTAGCAGGGCATCTGGAGACCAGAGGAGAGGGCAGTGAAGGGAGAAGGAGGAGTGGGGTGAGCTCAGAGAGGCAAAGGTGGGTCCGGTCATTCCTGCTGACCTGAAGCTCCTCCCTTAATGGGACCACCCGCTCGCCAGGCATTGCTCAGGTAACAACACCTGCTACTTCTTTCTCTTCTACAGCAGCTCTGAACTGGGGACATGTGGCAATGTCTGGAGATATTTTCGATTGTCACAGCGTGGGGAGAGGGTGCTCTTGGCATCTCGTGAGCTGAACACCCTACGACAGAGCGATCCCATCAGTAGTGCTGAGGCTGAGAAACCCTGTTCTGGTCTACAGTTCACCAGCTCTTGATGGGTTTAGTTTGTCTTTGAAGACTTGGTAAAAGAAAAACATCAAAATGTCATGGGGAAAAGGTATTCATCACGGTCCCCGGTCAGAACGCCTCCACAGTGGAGCTAGTGCTAGCTGTTTTCACTCCCTCTGTGGGAAAGGGGTCCAAGTGTCGCCTGCATGTGCATTTCAGGAAACTGCTGTTTCTATGGAGTGGTGCAAAAAAATCGAATGTATTGTTTAGAGGTAAACAGCAGAAATCTCACACATAATCCGACCCCAGCAGGATTTTCTGATTTTGAAAGGGGCTTGGATGGTGACTCACACAAGAGAAAATGTTTACAACAAACTGATTTTTCGGTAATTGGATTAAAAGGCATGTTATTTGCATTTGAATGTGATGTTATTTATACCAATCCAGTATTTTTCAGAAGTCAGTCATTTGTGTCCTGCGTTTCTTATTTTTGCTTAATCTATATACCACCTGTATTTTTCTTTATATCAAGTAACTTCTTTTATTTAAACACATTTTAGGAAACTGGTATCAGTTGCTGAACATGAAACTTTCACCAAATATCAGAAGACAAAAATAAAATAACATTAAAATCTAGAGAGACACAGCTGCCTTTAAAAGATTCTGAACCTGAGACCTGCTCTGTATTAAAAAGGAAGATTACCGTGTTTCGCCGAAAATAAGACCTAGCTGGACTATCAGCTCTACTGCGTCTTTTGGAGCAAAAATTAATATGAGACGCGGTATTATATTATACCAGTTATTATATTGTATTATATTTATTATGTTATACCTGGTCTCACATTAAAATAAGACTGGGTCTTATATTAATTTTTGCTCCAAAGGATGCATTAGAGCTGATGGTCCTGCTAGGTCTTATTTTCGGGGAAACACAGTAACTAGTTTTAGGTAAGTATTCAAGACATACTAGTGCCAAAAAAAAAAAAAAAAAAAGAAAAAAGAAAAACCTTTCTTTGATTTAATCAGATAATTGAGAAGGAAATAACTTTCCCACTGTGTGATTGCATGGTATGTAATTTACCTTCCCTGTGTCATATTTAGAGAAATGCTGTCCCAAGCTGTCCATATTCTTGAGGCCAGGTGACCGGATGTGGATTTGCAGCCTGGCTGGCTGGCGGGGGTCAGAGCTGCAGTCTGAGAGTGGAACCGACCAGTGATATGGAGGCAGGTTCTCCTTGGCTCTGAATGACCACCAGCAGGCTATTGCTGCATAACTGTCCCCGAGAGGTGCTAATTAGATAGCCGGGTTCTTTGTTCTGTGTAGACGAAAACTGTAATTCCATTTCTTAAAATAAAAGGAAACAGAAATCCCTATAATTCCGATTTCTTACTATGTCAGATGACATAGTAAGAAATGTCATCCTTTCCTTTTTCTGCCCCTCTTTACAAGCATAATATGAATTACCAAAATTTAATTCTCCTATATTCATTATTTGGGTGGTTGAATATTTTTGATTAAGTCGTGCACTTTATATTGAAATGTTAGGATTCATTTATTTTATTTTAGCAGTTATATGACAGTTTTTGACCTGTTTTCTCTCTTTTCTGAAACTAAGATCTCATCTTTGCAAGCAAAAGTGAATTGATGAATGTGTTGGTTGCTTTATAACTCCTGTTGTGGGTGTGCAGCTCCAGGTAGCTTTAGGCTAGTTGCTGCACCTCATATCTGTCTTTGTGGAAACTAGATTTTCTCAGCTTTCTCAAAGGCTGCTAGACTCTCATGAATTGAGTCCTAGTAATCAAAGTCTCAGGAGACCGATTTCTACAGAAACCAATATTTGTTAAGTGTCTGCTGTGTTCCAGGCTTTATATGACATGGTCCCAGTGTCTAACGGACCTCCAAGTTTAGCTGTGCAGATAGAAAGTCTACTTAGAGTTAATGCTTCACTTTATTTATGTACAATGTTGAAACCTGACAACTGTATAGTTCCATTTATTACCCTCCTACTCCATGTTATACTTTTTATTATATAGTACATCTTCATGTGTTCTAAATTCCACAATACAAAGTTACAATTTTTGCATTGTATTGCTTTAAACCATCATATATATTTTTGAAGAAATTAAGAGGAAACATAGGTTTAAAAAATGTATCCACATATTTGCCATTTCCAATGCTCTCGATTCCTTTTGAAGACAGTTTTCAAACGGTATCATTCTTTTTCAGCCTGCAGAACTTCTTTTGGCATTTCTACAGCCAGTGTACATTGGCTGGCTATGCTAAAAATAAATTATTAGTTTTTTTTCTTGTAATCTGTTAATGTCTTTATTTTATCCTCATTCCTGAAGGATATTTCACTGGATATCAAGGTGTGGATTGACAGTTTTTTCGTTCAGTTTGTTGAAGATGTAGTTCTGGGGTCTTTTGTCTCCATTGTTTGTGGTGAGGAGTCAGAGATCATTTGACTCATTACTCCCTGTCTGTAAAGGTTGTTTTTCTCTGCTGCTTACATCAAAGAGTATCATCTTTGGTTATCAGCAGTTTGACTATGATGGGTCTACTGTGGTTTTCTGTGTATTTGTCATGTTGGGGTTTGCTAAGATCCTAGATTCTGGACATTTATTTCTTTCACCAGATTTGGGGAATTTTTGGCCATTATTTTATCATCTTCATTCTGCTAAGTCCGCTCAATGAATTTTTGAGTTTCAGATATTGTTTCAATTTTAGAGTTTTTATTTGGAGTCTTTTTATAGTTACCATTCTTTGCTGAGATTCCTTTCCTTATCACTTATTATAGGCATATTTTCCTGTACATCCATAAGCATTTTATAATAGTTGTTTTAAAATCCTTGTCTGTAATTCCAACATTTGGGTCCTTTTAGAGTCAATCTATTTTGATTTTTTTTTCCCCATTTATTTTAGCTAGTTCATGTTTTCCTGTTTCTTTGTTTATTGAGGAATTTTGGATTGTGACCTGGATATTGTGAATATCATATGTGTTGTAAAATCTCTGGATTCTGCTAGATGCCTTCAAAGAGTGTTGATTCCTTTTGTTTTGTTTTAGTAGGCACTTAAAGTTGAGTGAGGTTAAACTGTCACCTCGTCTCCCCTGTAGTGGGATAGTATCCCAAATCTCAGTCCAGTTCTCTTAGGTATAGCTATGCTGTGGTGTTTGCCACACAAATGCATGGCTTAGGGGTCACATCAGGGTTTGGGCCAAGTTGAACACAGAGGTATCCCCGCTCTGAAGTTTTTCTTTCTCAGAGACCCCCCCCCCCCACTCCACGCCTTTCCCCCACGCATACTTTCTAGTGGCTGTGGTTGCCCTGAACACTGGAAATAGAAATATAAACAGTGTCAATAGTATACTGTGTGCTCAATGATTTAATAATAATACTGGCTGTATTAATAATAATACTTTGCTAATATTTGCAAAGTGCTCGTGTGTGTCAGATGCTGTATAACTCTGTTTGTGTGACTATCTAACTATCTAATATCATTTAATCCACACTACAACAGTCATCTGAGGTAGGTATCCATTTTAGGGTGAGAACACAGACTCAGAGAGGTGGGATTTACCCAGAGTGACCTTATAAGGAGCAGAGCTGGATTTCGGAATCAGGCATTATGGACTCAAAGCCCCACACTCCTACCGATTCTATGTTATGCTTCTAACATCTTTTAAGTGAGAGAGATCTGAGATTTAATCTTTAGTTTTTCTGTTTCCTTTGGTTTTTTTTTTGTTTGTTTGTTTTGGCCATTGGTGTTCTACAATCTAAGTATAAATTCATTACTAATCATTTAGTTCAGGATTTATAATTCTTAAATTGAATATTCATTTTTCCATTCTGGAAAATTGTTAGCTATGATTTCTTTGAATATCGCCTCTTCCTGTTTTTGCCAATCCCTCCCTCCTTTTATAATTCCTATTGATTTTGTCTTAGACTTTAGCATTCCATTCTTCATGAACTTTAATTGCTGTGCCATGGTTTCCAATTCTTCGTTTCTCTGTGCAAAGTTCTGGGTGATTTGTCAGATCAATCTTCCAGCTTAATAACTCTCTCTTGAGCTGTGTCTAAACTGCTACTTAAGCCAGCACACCAAATTTTTAATTAAATTGTCTCTATTTTTCGTTACCACTTGGTTCTTTCTCAAATGTGCCTGCTCCTCCCACGCCTCACATGCCTCTTTTTTCATTATGATATCTATTTTTTAAATCTTACTCATTCTGTGCATAATTATTTGATAGTTTACTTCAGATCTCTCTAATATTTCTAATCTTGGGATGCAAAATCCTCATTTGGTTGTCTGCTAACTCTTCCTCTTGATGATGTGTAACTATGTATGGTTTGAAAATGTATTGCCTATTTATCTTCAGCAGGGATTGTTTTATGAAGTTCCATGTTTATTGGATTGTGAAAGTCTCTGCAGAACAGCTTCTCGTTTACTTCTGCTGGGGTGCCCGGAATCGGACTAAATCTGGGCAGTGATCTTCTCAGTAGCTCAGTAACTCCTGCACTTTGCAGGTGGTGTGTGACTGGCCTCTGCTGTCATAAGTCAAGCAGGCCTGTGGTTCAGATTTTTCAAGAGTGACTACCCCTCCTCCCACTCCCGTCATAATTGTAGTCCTCTTCCCACAACTGTCTCATGTTGGGGGCTTAGTTTCAAATTCCCCACCCATATCTTTTATCACAAGGGGGCATTAGAAGCCTAGTGCCTTTGACCTGTACCTAAGTCTTAAATATTGACCAGAGGGTTTCAACTTCTGCTAACTGCTTTCACTTTGATTTCTAGCTTTCTTTTTGTCACTGGAGATGTCCTTTCTGCCTTCCTATATTTAAAAATATTTTATCTAAATTTCTCTGGGTTTTTGTTTTGTTTTGTTTTAGTGGGAGGGAGTTCGTTTCTTTTCAGCTTCACCATACGTTGTTGCAAATCCCAGTAACAGGGCTTTAGAAGTAGTGGTCCAAAGCACATGCTGCTCTGGTAATCTGTACTGGGTTAGGGTAGTAATAATGGGGATGGGCGAGGGCGGTAATGGTGGGGATGGGAAAGGGGACTGATGTTAGAATGGAAATGAGGGTGTTAGTTTATTATTTGTTATAATGAGATGTCTGTTTGCCTGGAGGGCTAAGATACACCCAGGTTGACACAAGTTCAGTAGCTTCCCACTGGACGGTCTGGAGTAAGAACTTTCAGCCCATTCAGGTGCTTTTTTATATTTCCATTTTTCTCAACATTATCACATCTTTCTGGAATATGGGCATTCTTTGAATTGCTGTTTTAAGATCATTTTTCTATTCCATATCTCTGACATTTTTCAGACCTTTTCTGTTTATTTATTTTTCCTGGTTATGGTCATATTATTTGGCTTCTTTTCATGCTTGGTGATATTTGATTAGATGCCAGGCATTAAGAATTTGGGGTGCTTAGATTTTACTGTACAAATTATATAAATCTAATAATACTGGAGTTTGTTATAATGTGTAGATAACTTTCTTGGATTGGGCTGGACCCCACTAAGGCTTGATTTAAAACTCGAGTTCTCTGATAAACAGAGGTTTTTGAAGAGTGCCTGGGTATTTTCAGTTACTTTAAAACAGCGGCTCTTAACCCATCAAGCACACAGCTACGCCCCGAGAGTCTTCTGACCCCCGGCTCCTGTATGAGAAGTCTTGAGTAGACATGTCTGTGGGCTCCATCAGGCTCCAAACCTGTGTGTGGCCCCAAAGGTTTAGGAGCCGCTGCTTTGAGCTTAACGTTGTAACGTCCATCCAGGCCGGGTGTGCGGTGCCCTGTACACATGTGGGGTGGAGGGTGCAGGTCCCCGGGCCTGGCTCACATGTGGTGACTATGGTCGGGCGTGGCTGTGGCCCAGGGTGGACCCAGTCGTCCCGGGCAGGGACCCTGCCGAGAAAAGACACGTGACTACGTCACACATTTTCTCTACAAATGTATAATTCTTTATTACAATTCTCCGAGTCACTGTTACACAGTGTAAATTTTTAATAGGCTCTAATTACTAGCCTGAAAGAATTAGCTGAGAAAAAATGTGGTTAGTGTTTCAAAGAAAAGCAGGCAGCTAGGCACAAACTTGTCCTCTCTTCTTTTAAACTCGTACCAGTTCCGTTGCCTGAAGTAGCCACGGTTTTCTGCTCTGCCAGGTAGGAAGCCTCTGCTTTTTCACACCAGTAGTGCTTCTCGCCCAGTGATTTCAGTGTGCGGGATAGTAAGGAGGCATTTACACCCCTGAGGCGTGGGTACGTGAAGGCGGGGGGGGGGCAGACCACAAGGGGCCAGCTCCCCTGGGTGTTGACATACATGAGCTCACTTTTTCCAGCATTCTGATGAGGCAAGGGTGGGGTTTTATAGCCACTCTACACATGGAAGCGTAGACAGGTTAGGTCACCTGCTCTGGTCACACAGCTGGTGGGTAGTCGTAGCAGGCGTCATTCCATTCCAGAGCCATGGGCTCAGCCACGCACTACCCTGGAGGGAGGGAGATACCGGCCCTCAGGCAGGGAGGCCGGGGGAGCAGGCTTAGGGCGACGAGTCCGTGTGACTCACAACTCACGGTGGCTCTCTTTGGGCCCGTGTGAGTTGGGGGAACCTGTGAGACATCCCCGTTGGGGGTCTGCTTGTGTGTGGGTGGATGGGGATTGATGTCACCCAGGGGATGAAGCTGCGTGACAAGGACATTTATGACAAGATACGGAGTGAGCTTTCTGTTAGACTCTTGCGTACGCGGTCAGATTTATTTCTTTGTCTTTCGACCCTTTTAAACCTGTTTGCATAGAATTCCATGGCCATTTTCCTAAGGGTGTGCTTCCTTGTCCACTTGTCCCATTACACGGGAGAGGCGCCCAACCATATTGGTTAGAGGTGACTGGCGCATCAGCAGACCACGGCAAAGAGGAGGGCATTCAGCTTTTCTTAAGGACTCTGATAATCTCCCCTTTGGATGATAAACCTGCTCACTTCGTTTTAGGTGACTTGGCAAGTGTGCAGTACTCAGAGGCTGCAGCCGGTAAGGGCTGTGACAGTGGGAAGCACGCTACAAGGCCGTGCCTTTGCCCAAGTGTCATGTGTCACAGTTGATGCACACTCACGAGTGTGTTTTTTCCCCTTCCCCCGTTTAGATGGATTTGAAGACTACGGCCCACATTGTGACAGCATGAGAGTAACAGCGTTCTTGGATATTCCAGGCCAAGATAACCTGCCACCCCTCACTCGCCTGGAAAAGTATGCTTTCAGCGAGAACGTCTTCAACCGGTAAGCTCAGCTAGTCCTTTGCACCTTACAGACCTCTGTTGCGTCTGCTTTAAGCCGACACTGGTGGCCACTTCTCTGTGACAGCTTTGAGGGGACTCATGGATGGGGGTGAAAACAGACTGTCTCCAGGATGCTGGCATTCTGTTTGAATGGCACCATTATATTAGGCTTTCCCATTATTCGTGCTGCTGTTTTAGTGACCACCTGGTAAGCCAGGAAGGAAATGGTGATGAAATTTAATGGTGTTTCAATAATTAGGATTGCTAACTGGTTTCTTTCACATGTGCAAGGCTCAGAAAATAAAGTGCGCTCTGTAATCGAGAAGCCTCCATTAGCACTGCTCGCTCGTTCTGTTTCTTGACTTCACTGTGCTCCCGGGACTTTTATGGAGCTTGTCCTGCCATGTTCTGTTGTCACTCCTTATGGTGCTGGCAGGAAATTACTCCAGGCTCTGAGTATGCCCCTTACTTTCAGCAGATGACCTTGACTCCTGCTTCGTAAGGAAAGCAGAAACGGAGGCATCTTTTTCCATTTATGATGGACCCAAACTTGGATCTGAAAGCATTCTTCGCTCCTGTCTCAGAGACGGAAGTGTCTTCCTGTCCATTCAGGCTTCTTGGCTCCATCCCTCCATCAGCGATGCCATCTGTCTTCTGTATCTTCCTTCTCACCCGCTACACACACCCTGTCCTTCCACTTACAGACCCTTGCATATCTCTTGTCCTCTGGACTTCTCCACCTGTGGCCTTCCATCATACGCCCCCACGTAAACCGTTCTTCTGTAGAGCCTGCATGATACTCATTGGGTCTCTTTTCTTACCTTCCATTTAGTCTTAAAGAAATTCTTATATGCCTTTACATTTATTAAATCATAGCGGGCTCACAGTAATTGCTACTGAGTGAGTCCAGTTATTATCCCAATTTTACAGACAGGGAAAATGATGGCACTCTGAACGGTGGTGTCTTTTGATGAGCAATTTTTAATTTAAATGTAGTTCACGATCTATCTTTTTTTTTTTTTTTTATGGTTAGTGCTTTTCATGTCGTGTATAAGAAACGTTTGCCTCCCCCAAGGCCACCAAGATATTTCCCTATATTGTCTTCTTGCACTTGTATTTGTTTGACCTTTCACATTTGGAATTGCTTTTTCTGTTTGTGTATGATGTGAGGTAGGAGTCGGGTTTCATTTCCTTCCGTATGGTGTGCAAGTGACCCAGTGCCATTTATTGAAAATTCTGTCTTTTATCTGTGCTCTGTGTTGCCACCTCTGTCTTAAATTGAGTGTCCACTTCTGGGCCCGCTAGTCTTGCTCCATTGGTCTGTTTATCTGCCATTGCCCTCGGGCCATACTCTCTTCATCACTGCAACTTTATCATCAAAGTAAGTTCTTCAACTTTGTTCTTTTTCAAGATTGTCCTGGCTGTTCTTGGTCCTTTTCTAGATGCCTTTTAGCACCAGTTCATCCCTTTCCGGAGCAAAACCTGTTGGGATTTTGATGGGAATTGCATTGCATCTATACATCAATTTAGTCTAAAGAATTGAGATAGTTACGATAGTTAGTTTTCTAATCTTTCCATTTTTAAAGATTTTCTTCAATTTCTCTCTCTCTGTATATGTATAATGCACACATCAATCACTGTAAAACTATACTACATAGTTTTCTGTTGTAGAGATCTTCTGTATCTTGTTAGGTTTGTTTAGTTCTAGGTATTTGATCTTTTATGCTAATTTAAATTGTATCATTTCTTAAAATTTATATTCTAATTGTTGCTGATATGTGAAAATCAAATTAATTTTTAGAGTTTGACTGTTGTCTCCATTGATGAGCCAAGTTTACTTGTTAATTTTAATTACTTTCCTGTGGATTCTTTGGGTTTTCTACATGCTTGCAATGGTATCTGAAAAATGATAGTTTTATTTCTTCCTTTTCTATCTTGTTTGATATTTTTAGTAGCTACCTCTTACAAGCTTAAGACAATTTATATTTCTGGTTTATATTTTTTTTTGCTAAGAGATTATTTTTAAACTTTTAGAAATAATTTCACACAGAAAACTTTCAAGAATAGAAAGAATTCTTGTATATCTTTTACTCAGGTTCAGTGTTTTGCCACATTTGATTTATCACTCTCTATCGTTATTTGTGCTTTTTTCTCCAAACCATTGGAGAGTAAGTTGTAGACATCATGTTGTTTTTCCTCTAATTACTTCAGTGTGCATTTTGCTAAGAACAGACATTCACCATTCACTTGTATAATCACAGTCCAGTTATCAACATCAGGAAATTTAACGTTGATACAATACTGTTATCTAATATATAGATTTTAATCAAATTTTGCCAATTGTCCTAATAGTGTCCTTTATGTTAGGATTTTTTTGTTTGTTTTTTAGATCCAGAGTATGTTTCTTTAGTCTCCCTTAATATCTAACAGTTTCTCAACCTTTCTTTGCCTTTCATGATATTGTTGACATTTTTGAAGAATATAGGTCAATTATTTTATAGAATAAACTTACTAAGAGTTTTTAAAAATCCTCAACAAGGTCTGAATTTTATATAATGCTTTTTTTTCACATCTATTGAGATTACCAGATGGATTTTCTTCTTTGAGATCTCTCTTTTTTTTCAACTTTCTGTAAAACTTTTTTCATTGTGATATATAACACATACAGATAATTGGATAAAACATACCTGTAAAGTCTAAGGAATTTTCATGAAGCAAATGCCCAGGTAGCCATTACTAAGGCATCTCAGAAGTCTGCCCTCCACCCATTCCTGTTTACCACTTCTTCTCCACCATCTGAGTTTTATATTCATCACATCTTTAATTTTCCTTCTACTTTTAGCACCTAAGGATCTGCATCCAAGTAATATCATTGTATTGTTTCTGAAATATGTGAAATCATATAGGAGATATTACTTTGTGGTTTTGCAAGTAGTTTGAGTTTGTTCTTTTGTAACAGTGTTCTGTTGTCGAAATACTGACCTTTCTCCATCTACTACTGTTAGAGTAGCTCCGGGATTCTCACTATTATGAACAGTTTTGCTGTGAACAGTCTTGTATGTGTCTGAGTGCACGTAAGTGTGCATTTCTGTGGGGCATATGCCCGGGAGAGAATTACTGTGTGGTGGGGGGCACTTACCTTCTACTTTAGTGACAGTGCCACTTCCAAAGTGGGTGCATGGGTTTACAGTCCTACCTTTGTCCTACAATTTATCTGCCAATTGGTATTGTCAGCTTTAAAATTTTTAGCCAATCTGGTAGTGTGCTCATGTATATAATGATATTGCTTTGTGATTTTAATTTACATTTTCCTTACTTAATGAGTTTAAACACCTTTTCGTACGTTGGTTGGACACCTGGATTTTCTTACCATTTTTCTTTTTGTGCAGTGCCTGTTTAAATCTTTCGCTGGGGTGGGGGAGATAGATTGTCTTTTTCCTATTGATTTATAGGAGTTCTTTGTATATTCTTTATTTCACACCTTTGTCAGTTATGTTTGGTAAACATCTTCCCTTATGCTGTGGTTTGTGTTTTAGCTCTCCTCATGGTGTTCTTTCGGTGACTAGAAGCTACTCATTTTAATGTGGCTAAATTGATCAACATTTGCCTTTACCTTGGTGTATTTTGAAGCTTTTAAAAAATATTTTCTACCCCAAAATCATAAACACGTTCTTCTGTATTGCCTTAAAGGCTTTAGTTTTTGTTTTTCTTTCACATTTAGGCCTGTAAGTTATCTGATTTTAATTTTGGTTCATTGTGTGAGAGAGGGGTCCAGCTTCATTTTTCTAATTGTCCCAATACCACTTATCAACAATACATTCTTTCCCCAGTGCCCTGGGGTGCCACCTGTGTTATAACAGGTATCTGTTGATGGCCGGCAGCCTTTGCTGTCTGCTCCTGCAGTGGTCTGTCTCCCTCTCAAGCCCATACCACATTGTCATGTTTACTTTAGATTTGTAATTAGGTCTTGATATTTGACCGAGCAAGACTTCCCACCTTGTGTTTCTTCTCTGATGTGACTTGTTATTCTTGGTCCTTTGCATTTTCATATACATTTTCCAAATCAACTCATCAGATTCTAATAAGACAAGACAAAACACCTATTAGGAGTTTGATTGGGTTTGCATTGAATCTATAGGTCAATTTGGAGAGAATGGCCCTCTTTACAACATTTAGATTTCTAATCCATAAGCATGGTATATCTTTCCATTTATTTAGGTTTTCTTTAATACCCCAATAAAATATGATCATTTTGTCTGTAGAAGTTTTGTGCTTTTATGCTGGTGTATTATGAAGGAAATCAGAGATGTATCATTTTATCCAGTTAAAGACTGAAATCTAACTGCAGTATCATGATCACACTCAACAAAATTAGCAATAATGCCTTCCGTTTTACCAACCTATGTTCAGTTTTCCCTGGCTGTCTCAAAAATGCCTTTTTATGGTTGGTTTGTATGAGTCATATCCCAGTGAGGTCCACACATTTCATTAGGTAGATGTGTCTCTTAAGTCTTTTCTTGCTTACAGTTTTTTTCCTCTTGATCTTAAATTTCTAATTGACTTTCCCTCTCCTCTTCCCCCTACATCGTTTATTTGTTGAAGGGGTCATTAGTCTTGTAGAATTTTCCACATTCTGGATTTGGTGGTCATTATTCTCATGGTGTCATTTAACATGTTCCTTTGTTTTCTGTATTTTCTGTAAACAGAAAATTACACTTGGAGACTTGATTAGATTCTGTGTCAAATTTTTTTTTTTAAACAATACTTCATATGTTGTTTTGTGTACTTCTTGTTATAAAACATCAGGAAACAATATATGGGTATCCCACTTTTTGAGGCAGGTGTTAAATGCTTTCATTATAAAAATTCCTCACCAGTCTTTCTTCTAATGATTTTGGTTGTCACAAATAATCAGTGTTTACATCTGTTATTTCATTATGTGTTGGAAAATGGTAATTTTCTTCTTATTGTCGGTGAAATCTGTAGTATCGCCCCATTTTCCATCCTGTTATTGTTGCCTGTTCTGTTTTTCCCCTGGATAGTTCTTGACAAAATTTTATTCGTTATTTCAAAGAATCAAGTTTGGCTTTGATATTCTCTACTGTCTGTTTACTTTCTAGTTCAGTAATTTCTGCTCTAACGTGCATTATTTTCTTCCGTGGAGATTTTTTGGGGTAATTTAATTGCTGTTCTTTTTCTTACTTGTGAAAGATACTTACCTCTATTTTTTGGTCTCTCCTTTATAATATCTTCATTTTACATTGTAAGTTCGGTATTAAGTACTATTAAGTACTTAAGTATTATATTAGCTGCATCTTCAAGTTCTGATATGTCATATTTTCATTACCTTTCAGTATAAAGTATTTTTAATGTCCATAATAATTTTTCCTTTGACCAGTGAGTTATTTAGAATTGTTTTGTTTAACTTCCAAATATTCGAGGATTTTCCAGGTATCTTTCTGTTACTTGATTCTTAGTTTAAGTCTTTTTTTTTTTCAGAGAATGTACTTTGTATTATTTTTTCTTTCTAAATTTGTTTTATGGTTCAGAATCTGCTCTAACTTGGTGAACATTCCGTGTGCACTTGAAAAGAATGTGAATCCCAATGTTTTGGAGTAGAGTGTTTTATATCACTTAGAACAAGTTGGTTGAAAACGTTGTTCAGGGCCTCTGTATTCTGAGTCATGTTCTGTCAGTTAACTGAGAAGAATGTTGGAATCTGCAACTATGATTGTGGATATATCTCTTTTTAGTTCTAATAGTTTTTATTTTGTGTATTTGGAAGCCCTGTTCTTGGGCGCGTACATGTTTAGTATTGTTCTGTTTTCCCGAATAAATTGACTTCTTCATCACTGACTAATGTCTCCTTTATCCCTAGAAATACTCCTTTTTCTGATGCCTGCTGTGTTTGATAGGGATACACACACTCCAGCTTGCGTTAGTGTTTGTGTGGTATATTTCTGTCCATTTCTTTTTTTAACCTATCTATGTCTTATATTTTAAATGTGGTTATTGTAGAAGGCATATAGTTGGGTCTTACTCTTTTTTTAAAAGTCTAAGTTAACCATTTCTGCCTTTTAATTTGAATGTTTGTATCATTTACCTGTGATGTTACTCCTGGTATGCCTTGGTTTAAATCTATCATCTTGCTATTTGTTTTCTATTTGCCTCAACTCTCCTTGCTATTTTCCATTTTTCCTGCCTTTTTAAGAAAAACTAATTTAAAAAATATAATTCCAGTTTACCTCCACTATTGGCTTATCAGTCATACCTCTTTTAAAAATTATCACTGGGTGTTCTAGGGTTATAGTACACGTGTTTAACTTATCACAATGTATGTTCAGATAAAATGATACCACTTTGCAGACAGTGCGAGACCCAGAGCCGTGCACTCTTATTTCCTCTCCCCATTTTCTTTTCTGCTAGTGTTTTCCTACATTTTGCTTGTACACATGTTACCAACTCTATAATACCTTGTTCCTACATTTGCTTTAGGTAGTCAGCTATCTTTCAAAACAATTAAAATGAGAAACATGTTTTCTGTCATTATTTTTACCACTTCTGTGGTTTTCATTTCTTTTTGTAAAATGCCCATTTCCATCAGGTATCCTTTTACCTCAAGAACTTTCTTTAACAATTCTTGTTAGTACAAGGCTGCTCTCAATGAATGCTCACAGCTTTTGTTTGTCTGAAAAAGTCTTTATTTCACTTTCCTTTTTTTGTTTGTTCTAAATAAGACTGTATTTTTGTGAGCAGTTTTAGGGTTCCAGAAAAATTGGGCAGGAAGTACAGAGTTCCCGTATTCCTGAACCGTCCCGGCATGTCTGACTCTTGCAGTAGAACTTCAGCCTATTGATCACACTTATTTTAAAGTCCTTGTCTGATTGGTCCGACATGTGGGCCCAGTGTCCTCACCCCTCCTCGTCTCTGCCTGGCCCTGGCTCATTCTCACACTCAGCTCCCGGCTTGCTCCTCCCTGGTTCTTCTGTCTGAAGAATCTTGTCACAGTTCAGCGTCATTGATGTCCTTGCCTGTTTATGGGCCCGGTCTGGGAGTACGTTCAAGGCAGGGCTTGGAACTTGCACATCTCTATACCCCAAGCTTCTTGCCCTGAGTCGAGAACTAGTTGAGCTACACTCATGATTGTAACTGCGTGTTTGGGTGAGGGAGAGAAGGGACAAAGACGGGAAGGGTTACTTCCATGGTTACATTTCCAGGAAACTATGCAAAGCTGAGCCATCCTCTTTCTTTATATTTTAGAAAATCCACAAAAAGAATACCTGCTTGTTGAAACGTTTAGCAAGTTTAGGTGTTAGATAGTGAGAGTCCCCCTACAATCTTTGGTAATGACTACGAGCAATTCAGTGCACATATCCTTCCAGACTTGACCCCTAAATGTATGCATATAAGTGTGCTATGTGTACATGTATTGCACACATATACATAAACATAATTTGTGTTGAGAAACGGGCTCATACTATATGTAAAATTCTTCACCTTGTTTATTCCTGTAATGTATCGTGGGCATCTTTCTAAGTCAGTGCATGTCTACAGGTACCTTTAGAAACGGTTGGATAGCACGCCGGTGTATAGATCATGATTCATTGAAGCCTCCCTCTTTGGATAGACATCTTGATGGCAATTCTTGGCTTATGTGGTAATACATACAAAGGCTGACACACCAAGTCCTGTGCTAGGAGCTTCCCATGTGAGCTCACTTACTCTTCAGAACCCTTTTCCGAGGCACGTGTGCTCGTCCTCTCCTTGTTCATCTCGTTCGCATAGCCACATGGGAACGACTGAGGCCGATGCTGGTCCAGTCTGACCTCTCCAGGTCACACAACATAAAGGAGCGGGGTTTCCAAAGTGTTGGTGCCAACGCACCGATGTGAGGCTGCAACTCTCTCCCGTCTGCACTCACTGCGGTGGATTTGTCCCTGCTTTAGGGCCCTCACTTTCCTTAGGAGGGCAGGTCCCTTGTGACCTCTTGAGGCTGGAGGCAGATCTGTCTATCTGTTCTATAGCCCTGTTAGGAGATTGGGGACCTTATTTGCTTGATTTCCCAGGGGAGGCTGACATGGAGGTGGGCCAGTGAAATGTCATCAGGGACTTTATGGAGTCTGTTTCGACTTTCCCAAACCCCCTTGCTGCCAGATCGCGACCTTTCATCCCAGGGGTGGTGTAAGTCTCTCTATGAACAGGCCTGAGTTGATGGATTCCTTCCTGTAGTATTCTGGGCCAAAAGACTGCCCCTTTGAATTCCACATTGCTAGTCTTCCTTTCCTGAAAACCCACTTGGGTTTTTGACTTCCGCTAATTCTCCAGGTGCATGGCCAGAAATGACATGTATTGTTCCCAGACCGTCAGGCTCTCAGGGGAGCAGACAGACGCAGGCAGGGGCTCAGAGGAAACTTTCTGGAGTGCCACTCCCTGTTCTTGCACATCGAGGCCTCCAGGCCACCACAAGCCACTGCTGATCGCACTGAATTTTTCCCTCCTCAATGTCTTTGTTTAAAATAGCTTTATCGATGGACAGCGTAGTGGTTAGACATCTAATACACCTTATGGAGTGGTCCCCCCATTAGTCTGGTACCCACCTGGCACCGTACGTAGTTATTACAGTAGTGTTCACTATACTCCCTAGGCCGTACTTGACCTCCCCGTGACTATTTCATAACTACCAATTGTAGTTCTTACTCCCTTCACCTTTTTCACCCAGTATCCACCCCTTCCCATCTGGCAACCATCAGTTCTCTGTATCTATGAGTCTGTTGCTGTTTTGTTTGTTCATTTATTTTGTTCTTTAGATTCCACACATAAGTGAAATCATATGGTATTTGTCTTTCCCTGTCTGACTTATTTCACTTAGCATCATTCCCTCTAGGTCCGTTCATGGTGTTGCAAATGGTAAGATTTCATTCTTTTTTATGGCTGAGTAATACTCCGTTGTATATCTGTACCACCTCTTTATCCATTCATCCATTCATGGATACCCAGGCTGCCTCCATATCTTGGCTATTGTGTAATAAATAATGCTGCAACGAACATAGGGATGCATATATCTATGCTGTACACCTGAAACTAATATCAAATAATATTGAATGTGAAAAAAAACACAGCTTTATTGAGGCACATTTTTCATGCATGAAATTCAGCCACTCACAGCCTCCAGTAAGGTGAGTTTGGGTAAATGTATCTGTCACACAAACCATGCCCGGAATTGAGTTGGAACGTCCCCATCACCCCCTCGTTTCCCTGCTTGCCCCTTTGCTGTCAGCATCCCCCCTCACCACCGCTGGCCCACGCAACCACTGATCTGTTTTTTGTGGGTTTTTTTTAAAGATTTTATTGGGGAAGGGGAACAGGACTTTTTATTGGGGAACAGTGTGTACTTCCAGGACTTTTTTCCACGTCAAGTTGTTGTCCTTTCAGTCTTAGTTGTGGAGGGCGCAGCTCAGCTCCAGGTCCAGTTGCCATTGCTAGTTGCAGGGGGCGCAGCCCACCATCCCTTGCGGGAGTCGAACCGGCAACCTTGTGGTTGAGAGGACGCAATCCAACCAACTGAGCCATCCGGGAGCTCAGCGGCAGCTCAGCTCAAGGTGCTGTGTTCAATCTTAGTTGCAGGGGGCAGAGCCCACCATCCCTTGCGGGACTTGAGGAATTGAACCGGCAACCTTGTGGTTAAGAGCCTACTGGCCCATGTGGGAATCGAACCGGCAGCCTTCGGAGTTAGGAGCATGGAGCTCCAACCGCCTGAGCCACCAGGCCAGCCCCCTGATCTGTTTTTTGATGCTCAAGTTTTGCCTTTTTTAGAATCTCATGTAAATGAAATCACGTGATATTTAGTCTTTTCTGTTTGGCTGCTTTTACAAGCAAAGTGCATTTGAAATGTGTGCCCGTTGCTGCCAGGACCTGGTGTGTTCGTTTTCATTGCTGAGTCGAATGCCATTGTGAGGATATCCTGTGTTTTGCGTCCACGGGCAAACACTGGGATTGGCTTCATTTTGTGGGTATTGGAAGAATGCTGATAGGAACATTTGGGTACCAATTTTGTGTGTACATCCTTTTTCATGTCATTTGGGTAGATACCCAAGGGGGAATTGTTGGGTTTAGTGATAAGTGTATACTTAACATTTTGAGAAACTGTCAAATTGCTTTCCATATCACCTGTGCAGTGTGGATTCCCACTGATCATGTCTGTGCATTCCTGTTGCTTTATATTTTTGCCAGCACTAGGTACTCTTTTTATAATCTTTCTTCTAATGGGTTTAGTGTTACCTCCTTGTGGCTTAAAAAAACAAAACAAAACAACTCTGTGTTTTGTTTTGTCTTTAAACTTTATTTTGAAATAATTTTAGATTTACAGAAGAGCTGCAAAGATAGTAGAGTCAGTCCATTCCCTTGTAGCTTTTGCCCAGCTTCCTCTAATGTGGTGGCTCTCAGCTGGGGTGATTTTGCCCCCAGGGGACATTTGCAGTGTCTGGGACAATTTCGGTTGCCACCTCATGGGGCGGGGGCGGGCAGGGGATGCTGCTGGCACCGAGTGGGCAGAGGCCATTTGAGATTGACATGGCCCTGGCTGCCTCTGGGGCCTTTCCTTCTGTGTTCATGGTCACTTAATTCCCTGCCACTGGCATGTACCTCTCCTGCACGTCTGTCTAGGCCTGGAAATCAGTTAGAAAAGGAGAAATGGTTTTCCCTTATCCCAAGCAGACAATGTCGACCTCCTGTGACCTCCAGCCTGGAGGATACAGTCCTGTGCCTGTAGGATGTCGACCCCCATTGCAGTGGTCGCTTTTGGCCATTCCTGGACGCTCGCTCCTCCCTCTGGATGGAGGTCGCTGACTTTCCTTTCTCCCTGCTTGTACGACCTGCTTGTAGCCCTTACCTGGCAGTCCATGTTGCCCATGTAACTGTGTGGGTCATTTCTTGTCTCTACAGTCAGATTATCGCCAGAGGGCTACTTGATATCTTCCGGGACTTCGGTAATGATGAAGAAGACTTCTTAACAGTCATGGCGATCGTGGTCAGATTGTCAGAAGATGCAGGTTTGTACAAGGAGTGTACACCTTTACTTGTTATTTGTGCGTTTCCTATAACCAATGATAGCCAATATAAAAAATTATTCATCAACACATTTTATGCATACATTTTATAAATGGGCTTTGTCATGAAGAGCGGGTGTCTTGTTTGGCGTTAAATGATCCTTATTTTTAGGGGATTAGAATGACGAATGGTGATGAATGCTCTTTGCTCTGGCAGTTACTCCTTTTGTTTTCCATGAGTTTTGCCAGAGTACTGGTTGCTAAGAAATACCAAATCGAAAGGAGTCCTTTGCATTAGAACAATCCCAGTCATTGGTTTCCCTCACCTGTGATCTTTGTAGACTGAGCTTGATTTTTCTTTTCTCTTTCTACCTCTCCATGATTGCTCTCCTGGAAGAAAAACAGTGCTGCAGGGCAGACACTAAGCTGCTACCCCCTCCCCCCAAATAAAATGAGTAAGATGAGTGAGTAGTGGGGTTGCCAGTACCGACAGCAGCTCTGCACCCCCGACCCCTCCCCCCGCATTTATAATGACTGGTGAACAGCCTCAGAAAGTTTCAGAAATCTTAGGCTTGCTTTAGAGTTTGAGGATTTTAACTGAAAATAGAAAAAAATAAGTCTTCCATATAGCTCCCCTATTAGCTTAAAATATTCATAAGAATATGACACAACACTTTTAAAAAGTCCCAAGTGGATGTTTTGAGTCCTTAAATGGATTCTCTTTATAAATGAGTCACCATTTACAGTGCTGAAGCAATTATATATTTGTGTTAAATTTAATGCGGTCTATTGGCCCTAGAGCCGCTCTTTTGTTTAATGCTTTGCCTTAGAAATCATTGGGATGCGTGCATTGCGGGGGAGTGCATTTATGAAAGAATTACTTATAATGTATACATTCTGGCTGGAATTTAAATAAGCACAACCCATAGGTCTGGCGTGTCTGCCATTAGTTGTAATGGCTTTTGGACTCTGGCCCAGCACGCAGGCTTCTCGCTCCCTCCTCGGTTTATATATGGCTTGTTATAATAGAGTCGTCATTCTCTCTTCTTTTTATGTTTTTAAATTGCTGTGTAGCTTATTAGCTTTTTAAGCCTGTCTGTAGCATAAATACTCTAAATGGGAAATGATTTTTAAACTGTATTTGTCTAATTTTTTTTGATGAAGTATTTTAGTAAGAAAAGCTAGAAACTATCAGTATGTACTATATAAGACGCGTGGCTTATTCTTGTATAATTTTTTTCTCTGCTTCTTATCGCTGCAGAGCCCACAGTGCGGACTGAGCTGATGGAGCAGATTCCTCCTATCGCCATTTTTCTACAGGAAAACAGATCAGATTGCCCGGTGGTGCTCTCCGACTATCTCATCCCCATCGTGGTGAGGTACCTCACAGATCCAAACAATCAGGTGTGAAACACTCACCTTGCAGACCTCTGGAGCACATTCTCTGTAGTTTTATTTCACTGCTCTTCGTAATTCAGAAAACAGCTTAGATTTCGGTGATTCAGGAACCGAAGGTCGATTGGTGCCCCGTGCCCCCAATCCCGTAGGAAGAGAGACAGCGCTCATTCTTATTATCAGGGGCCAGTTCTGTTTTTTTCTTCAGCTTTTTATTATGGAAATTTTCATACACACTCAGCAGTAGAGAGAATATTCAAATGAATACCCGTGTACTCTTCCCCCAGCTTCAGCTATCTATCGTTTGACCAGTCTTCTTTTCATTTCTTTTACCGACATAAATCCACCCGAGGTAAAAGCATTTCCCAGACACCATCTCATTTCAGCTGTGAATCCTTTAGTATTGTACTCTAAGAAATATAGACACTTTAAAAACATAATGACAGTACCATTATCACAAGTGTAAGAATGAGCAGTAGTTCCTTAGTATCATCTAATATCTAATCATTGTTCAAATTTTCCCAGTTTTCTCATAAGTGTCTTTCTTCTCAGATGGTCTCTCCCAGTCAGAAGACACACAAGGTCCACACATTGCATTTGGCTGACGGGTCTTTAAATCCCTTCATTTCTGAAGTTCTCCCTCCTTTTCCCCACTGCTATTTATTTGTTGAGGAAATGAGCTCGTTAGTCCTGTTGGGTTTCCTGCATTTGGGACCCGGCTCATGTGTCCCCATAGTGTCGTCTGAGATGGTCCTCCATTCTCAGTATGTCCTACAAACCGGAAGTGAAGTTAGTCTTTGTCGCACTCCGGTTTGTTGGGTAGTACGGTGACAGGATGTTGGAGGTGCTGTGCTATTGCGTTTTCCTGCTGCATCAGATCAGGAAGCAGAAAGCGGTGTGGTCACGGAATCCAGGTTTGGTCAGTCTCGTCTGTGCGTTACGGCGTTTCCCATCAACCGAGTAGCAGCCATGGCGGTCACTGCCTAGATCCCAGCTTTCGTTAGAGACTGCAAAACCACGATGCTCTCATTCCGTCATTCCTTCTTCATTTCAGAGCTGGGATTCTTCTGTGAAGAACTTCCCCTCAGCTGTGGGTAACCCTGAAAATCCGTTTGTCGAGGGAAGACAGGAGAAATGCTTTTTTCACCCCCTTTGTTTACCAGTTTCTAGAATAATTAGTTGGTGTCTTAACAATCTATAGAGGTTACTATAGAGCTTTTTAAAATGTGTTTATTTTGAGTATTAGTATGAACTTGTGAATTTTACACCAGTTAGATGTTTTCATCCTTGGTAATCATTCTTTTTGACGATCAAAGTATCCGAGCTCTGACCAGTGGGAAGCCTTCAAGTGGGCTCCTGAATCCTGACGTGACCCAGGAGACTTTGATGGCTCGCTGCTGCCTGGCACTGGCCATGTCTCCAAGGAGTCCTGGCTCCTATGAGAGAGAGATGATAACAGCAATTCAGAGGGTGGGTCCTGGGGGTGCTCATTGCTGCGAGATTAGTCGTTGCTTCTAGTGACAGAGCAATTGATTTTCTCAAAAAAATAAAAATTCCTCATGAGTGTATACGGGTATTTCCAACTCAAATTTGGGGTTATAGGGCTTTTACTTATTTGATTATATGTATGTATTTTTACTCAGTACAAATGTTGCTGCTTAGCGGCGTTAACGCCTGCGCGCGCGTATGTGTGTGTTCAGAATAAAAATGCCAGTGTTATTACTAACAACATGGCAGAATTACTGGACAGAATTTAAGATTCCTTTGCAGTTCTTTCTGGTTTTAGGCCCCCTCCCCCTAGAGATGCATAGTCACCACATGACCGCGTGTTCGAGTCACTTGCATTAACCTTGTCTTTGTGGATAAGCTGACAACTTAATATGCAGTTAGGCTCATTTGTTTTCGTTTACTTCTTATTTTTAGGAATTACTTTAGCTTTTACATTTTGATTTCATTTAGACTTATAATTATTTAAACTGTTTTTACATGATTTCACAGGCAAACTGTAAAATAGTACATTCAGAGAAATCTGACTTCCTTCCCCATCCGATCCTGTCTCTCCCTCTCCCTCCCATACAGGTTTTTTAGGGGTGCCTAAGACACCACTTTTATTAAGTTTTGGTTTATTCTTACCTTTAGAAAAATACTCACACATGCAAATAACTGAGCACACATGCGTATGTCCTCATTCCTTTCCCAGATGCAAGGTGGCTACTATGCCTGATGGCGTGTCCCTCGCTTTCCCCACTGCCTCGGGTGTCGTGGAGATCGGTCCATAGCAAGCTAAGGAAAGCTGCCACGTTCCTTTTTCCCGGCAGTGTAGTACTCCACCGGGCACATGTAGACTAGACGTTTGGGTTATCTCGACTTCTTTTTGCTGCTTTAAAACTGTTGCAACAAATAGCCCTGCATCGTTTCTACCTGTGTCAGTTTCTTTGGGGGTGGATTTCCACAAAGGCTAACCACATTTGTAACTTTTTATAGTATGCCAAGTTTTTATCACTGTTAGTTTCAAGAACTTCTGCAATTTTAAGGTTTATATTTCTACCTTGATCCAAGAATTTTTAAAAGAGCAAATGCTCACCTTTGAGTGTTAAAGCAGTGTGACAGGATTAAATGTAGTTTTCAAATGAGGAAAAAGTCATCCTGTTTCCACTCTCCTAGTATTTTGATTACTTTTCCGTTTTCTTCTCTAGGTGCTTACATTTCCCCCACGTTGGTCTAATCAGAATGTGATGCCGTTTCTTCCCTTCGTTCCTTTATTCAGACAGGTTAGAGTGCGTGTTGTGAGCCAAGCATGGGGCTTCGTGCTGCAGATAAAGAGATGATAGGACAGATTTTCTACCCCAGAAAGCTCATCCACGTGTCACAGACACTGTCCATCTTCATAATCTTCACATTCCTAATTGTGTTGAACCTTTTTATAGCATGGCTGCAGCGGGCATCATGAAGGATGCCGTTTTATTCTTCTGTGGGCTTTACTCGTTCCTCTGGATACATTCTTGAAAATGAGATTATCCTGGGTCGGGGTTTGACACTCCTTGACCTTTGTCATATATCATCACCATATATTCGATTCTAGGAGGGTAGGGGCCGCACTGTGGCTCGAGCGTGGTGCCTGACGCAGTCTGTTTGCTGAAGAGTTGTATCGGGGGCCAAGAGCAGGCCTCCTGACGGGCAGCCTCGCTGCTTCTGCCCTGTAACAGCCACCCACCACCCGCACTTGTGGTCACTCTTTCTCCTCTGTTATCTCCAGAGCTGCCTTTCCTGTGAAGTCCCAAAGGTGGACTCCCACTCTGTCACCACGCTTGCCCTCCTTTCTCCTCTCCCACCGCCCTGAGCCTTCGTGCCCTGGAGGCCTCTGGCTCCGTCTCCACTGTCCTCCTGCCTTTACTTGCTGTTCTGCCTCAGCTGCTCCCTCTCTCCTCCCACCCTTTCAGGCCTGTGCCCACCATTACCCCATTTTTTTGTCCTTTTGGTAGAGCTCTGGCCACCTGTCTGCCCACCAACCCCCAGTCTGCCTGCTTCCTCCACTCTGGTTGCTGAGCTGGGGGGGAGGGTCCCGTCCTGCACTAATTGGTGCCACTGCAAACTGATGGGTTCCAGTCACAGCTGGACCTGCAGCGTGCTTGGAAATCCTTTCCTTGTCCCTCATCAGCAGCTTTTCACATTATCCTTGGCAGTTCTTTCAGACCTTTGCCACTGTCATCAAGCCTCTGCACCTCGCCCTGCCTGGCACCAAACAGGTGACCTTGCCTTTCACTTTGCAGGGAAAATAGAAGCTTTCCATCTTCTCCCTGTCTCGGTGAATGGAACCACCATCTGCATTACTCAGTCCCCCAGATCCACAGCCTGGGGACCATCGAAATCCTCCTCTGACTTCCTACCTTCAGTGAGACCCATGCCACGTCTCCTTTCTTTCTGTAATAAATACATGACCCCTCAAGTACACGCTCTCTTCTCCATCCCGGTCATCTTTAAACAGAAATACGATGAAGTCACATCTTACTGAACATTCTTCAAGCTCTTTAATGCCCTCAGGCACAGCCCAGACTTCTTTGTGGGCTGTCCCCCTCCTGCCATTGATGCCACAGGTATCCTGCCCAGTCCCTTTCATTTGCTGATGCCGACCTCCTTGCTCCTTCCGGATGCCCCGCCCCCTGACTCCCATCAGTCTCCACCTCCCTGTAACAGAAGCCCACGTTGCGGGTCACTGGTAGTGCCTGAAGGTCCCTGTTGAGTTACGATTCTTACTTGGGCAAAGGCACACACGTTTTCGCACATGGGAGTGAGCGTGCCAGGCCCCACCTGCATCTCAGTCCAGCCTGTCCCTCTGTTCATTGTCAAGTACTTTTCATGGCCACTGAACATGCAGTGACTCATATCAGGTATGAAATGCGCAACGTTGGGCACGATACTAACATTATTCCTTTGGCTGCTGCTGCTGCCGACAGCTGCCATTTCTGGCGCCCTCACTGTGTGACATACCATGCGCCAGGATCAGTGAGGTAAGGACATGCTTGTCACTTCGTCCTTGTCTTAGAGGTGTGGAACCTGAGGTGCAGAGAAGTGTGGTGGTGTGTGCTGGGGAGCAGCCGAGCTGGAGAAGGAGCGCGGGATGTTGGGCCCGGTCTCACAAGGCCCGTCTGGTGTGTGTTTTAGGGTTGTCCAGGTGCTACTGGATGTTGTAAATGGTAGTTTCTCTCCCATTCTAGACTCGGAGCCCCTAACTGTAGGGACTGGTCTTACTTTACTTATCTCTGTGACCTAGCGTGGAGTCTGGTATCTGGTAGATTTTTAGTAACGATATGTAGAATGGATTCATGTGTAAAAGCTCCACATTTCAGTTGTGGTGAGCTCTGTGTCTCAGGCGTGGCCGTCCTATCCCCCTTTTAGGGCAGATGTCTTCATTTCCCTCTTTGGTGCCATCTTCTCGTCTCATAGCTTGCTTGTTTTTCCAATCTCTGCCATTGGCTTTTCTCTTCAGATTATAATTGTGCCTAAGTCTCCCTCGTCTTTCCATGCCCTGGCCTTGACCCTGAGTGCACCCCACTCTTTTCCCTTCTGCCAAGCTTCCCGAAAGCGGCGCCTCGCAGGCTCTACCCCTCACGGGGCTCCCACTTGGGCGGCTGCTCACTGCTGCTGCTGAGGCCCCCGAAAGGTTGAGAGCGATCTTGCCACGGACTCAACTAGTCTCATCGTGAAATCCAGTGTTTTGGTTTTTTCAGAAATAGTCTCAGTGTCTAAAATATCATGAACTATTTTAATCACCCAAGAGAATTGTGTAATAAACACCCATATACCTACTGCTCTTATTCCACAAATGTAAACGTTGTGTAATTTTATTTCCAACCTTTTGATTTGGAGGTTACAGATACAGCTAGAGCTGCTCTGTGCCCCTCCTCCATCCCGTTTTTCTCCCGTCCTGCCCCTTCCGTAGGAAGCTTGGTGTATCCTGCCCCACCCAGAGTTCTGTAGTCACCACTGTGTCAGTGGCCCTGAATAAGATGGTGACTTGTTTGGGTGCTTTAAAGCCTCACTTAAATGACATCAGACTGTACTTTCCATTCTGCTGCTTGCTTTCCTTCCCCTGTTTTTCCGCTCTGTCCACACTAATCCAGAGAGCTCTTGGTCATTCATTTGAACTGTTTTATGGTGTTGCTTTTATATTTTTCCCACAATTGATTTATCCAGTGACTTCTCTTTTCCCTTGGCTTGATCTATTTGCATTGTTTGTCACTCTTAGCTACTTTGGGGTTTTGAAGACCCCTTTCTTGGATGCCCACCTGGCATTTTGTGGAGCCCTACCCGCCAGTGGGATGGACAGGTCACCAGGACACGCTCGCTGCTCCCTGGGGCGCATCAGCAGGCACCTCTGCCCTGGTGTCGTCCTCACACTTCCCTCTCTTGGCTGCTAAGACTGTGATGTCTGTGACCAGCACCCATTGGTCATACTGTGCCCCAGACCGCTGTCCAACCCCCCTGTCTGTTAGGTCATTCGTTCCACAGCCACCCTGCAAGACAGGTACCATTCCCATCCACGTTCACAGAGGCAGAAGCCGAGGTTCCAAGGGGCTAAGTCCCTTGCCCAGGATGGCCCAGCTAATAACTGCAGGACGCAGATTGGGGCGCAGCGTTCAGACCACTTCCGTGCCACCTGTTGGGCTCTCAAGTGTCCTCCCTGCCTCCTCCTTCTTGCTTCTCCCGCAGTCTCTGTCCCCTGCCCTGGTCCTCACCTGCCTTTCAGGGTGTCGTCGCCTTTTTCTCACAGTGCCAGGGTTGCCTTGGGGGGGCTCATCTACTTCCATGGGCCGGGGAGACCCACCTGTATGTGGACACCAGGCTGCTGTCCCTCACCCACGTCCCTGGAGTGCGTGAGTCCCTCCCTCTCCCAGCCCCCGGATGGCTCTCCCTGGAGATCCATTGCACCACACACAGCTCACAACTCCACACCCAAACCTTTCTCTTCACCCTCCGTCCTACTTCTCCATCCATTTTCTCCATTTTGGTTACTGGTGGCCTGAGGCAAGGACCCGAGTCATCTTTGATTTTCTGTGATCATCTTCAGTGATTTGCTCAGCTCTCTTC
Source organism: Rhinolophus ferrumequinum (assembly GCF_004115265.2). NCBI lineage: Eukaryota > Metazoa > Chordata > Mammalia > Chiroptera > Rhinolophidae > Rhinolophus > Rhinolophus ferrumequinum. The sequence goes on from NC_046306.1 coordinate 3,950,571, forward strand.
GGCAATGTCTGTCAAACCCACCCTCCTTTCTGTCCCCCACCCCACCAAATTCATGCCTGAGTCTGAGCCAGAGGCATCTCTGCTCGGGAGCCCCTCGCCTGTTCTCTCAGCCTTCACAACCACTCGAGGTTTCTAAACTGTCATGCTCACTGAAGCTGAATCTGATCTTGTCACTCCTCTGCCAACCGTTGGGGTCCCCCATGGTCCCAAAGGTCTTCGTGGGATACTGAGACCTTTCGTACCCTGCCTTCAGCTGGCCCTTCAGCCTCCCGCTCTGCCACCCCACGCGGGCCACCTCGCTCCTTTCATCAGGACATTCATGCATCAGCAGAGTTCTTCTCTCTTGTACCTCTGAACACGCTGTCCTCTCCCCTGCCCTTGCTTGTCTGGTGTTTCAGTGTCCTGGGCTGGCCGGAACGAAGTACCACAGACTGGGTAGCTTCAAACAACAGAAATTTATTCTCTGGAGACCGGAAGTCCAAAACCAAGCTGTCCCACGGGTTGCGCTCGCTTTGCGGTCTCCAGAGGAGAATCTGTTCCTTGCCTCTTGCAGCTTCTGGGAGCTGCAGCTTCCTCGGCTTCTGGTCACATCCATCCAGTCTCTGCCTCCACCTTTACATGGCCGTCTTCTGTCTTCTGCCTTCTCCTTGTGCCTTTCTCTTGTAAGGACACTTGGGATAGCATTTAGGACCCTCCCTGATAATTCTGGGCATCTCGAGATCCTGAACTTAGCCACATCTGCAAAGAACCTTTCAAAAGTCACATTCAGAGCTTCCAGGGATTTAATGTGGGCATAACTTTTGCGGGCCACCCTTCACTCTCAGCAGGCTTCTAACTGCCTCTGACGTCTGACTTCTCGTCTGCTCAGGGGTCCCCTCACCCTGCTGCCTGGAGCGTCCTGCCAGCTGCTCTCTGGCATCCTGAGGCATCACCTGGAATGAGTCACGTAGTGAGGTGGCCGGCAGGTCTGGCTCGTCTGCTCTGTGGGCCTCATGTTCTGTTCCTGGCATGTGCCAGACACTCAATAAGTGTTTGACACCTCAGAGTTAGTGGGGGCTTTGGCTGCTTCCCGCTTAACACCCAGGCCTGTCACCCAGGCCTGCGATATTGCCTTTCCTCTCTCACCGCCCCACCAGGATTGTGGCAATAGCTCCCTTGCTGATCTTTCTGCCCTCAGTCTTTGATCGTCTCCGATTTCCTCAGTCCCCCACCTTCCATCACACCAGTGCTGGAATGATCTTTCTAAAATATGGTTTTCATCCTGTCTCCTGTTCAGAAGCTTTCATGTTGGACTGCCTCCGGGGTTTCAGGCTCCCAGACTAGCTCTCTTCTATAACGGGCTCTTGCTGCTCTTCTGTGACCCTCTCTACACACTTCTGGTCCCCTTGCTGTTTTCCTGCTTTACCATCGCTGCGATGAGCTGCATATTTTGTGACTTGCTGTATAATTTGGGATTTTCCGTGCTTTCATTTCCCCCAGAATGTTCTCTCTTCAGCGTCCTAGGATCCCTGTAGGTTCTCGTGCGTGCTCGCCCCGGGCGGACTGCGGAGAACAAACAGCCCCCCACCTTCCTCTGCACTGAGGAGTCCATGCTGTCTGTGTCCCGCCACGTAGCGCTCTTCCCTGGGCCCTGCGCTGTGGCCTCCGTCACAGCAGACAGAATTCATGCCCCGGGCATGGTGTGCTGGGGTTTTACAAAATGGGGGCAGGACGGTGCTGTGTGTTCCTGTGCCTTTGCTACGGAGGGGAACGTGCACTCCATGTATCAGCATGCTTCCTGAGGGTGCACTGAAGGACGAAGGACAAGTCACCGTGGTACCCACCCTCCACGTTCACTCTCTGCAACGGGAAAGACAGGCGGCAATGTGTAGTCATGGAGAAAAAGTGTGTATGCATGTGTGTGTGTGCGTGCGTGTGTGCATGTGCGTGTGTGTGTGTGTGTGTGTGTGTGTGTGCAGAGATGTGGGGCACGAGTTGTAAAAGCAGAGTGCCGAGCACTGTTAGGGCACAGATGGGGCCTGACTTGATAGGGCTCAAGGGGCAGGGACATTGGCCCGAGCGCAGAGCAGTGGCAGCGGGAACGTGTATTCTAAGGCCTGGGGAAGGAGGGGTGACCGTGACCGAAGGGCTGCAGCCCTGTGTGGTTCACGCCACGGGGAGGGAGGCGTTCGGCTAGGGATTTTGGCCTTGACCCTAAGAGCTCTTTGGTGTGTTCTGTGTTTAACCTTTTTCCTTCTTCCTCTTCTAGGTTAGAAAATCAAGTCAGGAAGTACTCTTGATTCTTCTGGAACAAGATCTAATTTTCCAGCACGATATTGAAAACAAAGTGTGTCCAATCCTGCTAGCGCTCTCTGCCCCAGACAGTGACAACGAATATAAAGCAGAAGCCGTGAACGTAAGTCTGTCCTGGGACGACAGCCCCACGCCTTGGTGAACTGTCCCGTAACTGGGCGTATGCAGGACTCGAAGGGTCACATGACTTCGATGCTGGCCCATACAACAAGGTAGCTGCTGATTTGGCCCCAGTCACAGAAGTTCACAGTTCAGATCTGAGTATGTTTTAAAAGTGATTGTCCCTACGTCAGCAGTTGTTTTATGAAGGCAAAGCTTGGGCGGAGTTGAGGCAGCTGGTTAGAATTCTGCTGGGCAAGATGCTGAGATTTGTCGGTGGATCATGGCCTTGTTTCCCAAAGTAAGGAACCCAGGAGGTGTGGGAGGCGACCTCAGGCGCTGCTAGGACAACTGAAAGAAAATCTAATAGACGCATGTGTTTTACAGATTTGGACAGACTAAAGTAGGGATGTCAGCAAGTAAGAAAGAGGCACTCTGAAGAACGCAGATGTGGCCAAAACGTTTACAGCAGTTTGGGAAATGCTCTGCTAAAGTATTTTTACTTATATCAGTTAAAGGAATAGTCTAAATACTAAATTTCTTGTGCTTTTAACAGTTAATTTTATGGTATGCTTGGGTTTGTTAGACTCTGGACCCATTTTGAAGCGATTGTACAATCAAGGACTTTCTACTTGGTTCTGGAATCCTTGTTCATAGACTAGTTATGGAGGAGCCAGTGCTGGCTTTTACGTATCGCTCTGAGACCAAGACTCCCCAGCTTGTCCTTTGTGGCTCAGGGGAGGGTCATCCAAGGCCATCGTCTTCTGTAGCTGCTATTCTCATGGGTCTCTACTAACCCTCGTAGGTGGTGCTGGGCAGGTGGTCCTTTCTGTTTGTGTTTTAGAAGTAAACAGCTCCAGGATTATTTCAGCATTTTAGGAAAATGTGTACCTAAGGATATAAAAAATCATAAGCCTTAATTATGAGTACAATGAGATACAGAAGATAGTTGTTTTCTTGGTTGGAAAAGAGTGACGTTACAGAAAGGAATTCTTTTTCGAAGTGTGGAAACATTATACACACACCATGGAGCTAACAATTGTGTTACAGCATCAGAACATTCGGCAATTATTCTTCGTTTATGTAAAAGTTCTCCTCAACTATGAGTTAGAGGTCTGGCTTTTTAAACTAATTTAATATTTTGCATATCCCATGTTTATAAGATGAATCAAGCTGAAGAGTAATTGATTATTAAAATTCAAATTCTCCAGGGTTCTTTTATAAATTCCAAGTGTCTCTGTAAGAAATTAAATTTATTTTGCAAAATGAACCTGGATAATATCATTTAGTTGGGGTGTTTGGCAGTCGAGCAGTGGACTTTGCCAACTAGATCGTCTTTTTTGTTTGAAAGTTGGTTAGGCAAGTTTCCAAGGTTACAACTGACAACCAAATATCTGATCCCTAAAGACTGATAATACCATGAAAAATAATGCTAAAGGCATTTTTGCATGATTTTTATTTTGTTTTGTTTCCAACCACTCCATTCTTGTCAGCAATATTCTTCTTCTTCTTTTTTTTTTTGTGGTGAAAATATTTGGAAAATATAACAAGCCTTCGAAAAGCTATCACCACAAATCACTTGCAGAACAAATTAGTTCACATAAATTGTATTTTTCATTTAAAGTGAGTTGCTGACATCATTCTTCGAATGTATAAGCTTTCAAATGTGGCTGCGGAGAACAAAAGCAGTCTTGAACCCTCCCCAGGCCAAGACGCATCTGGGATTCAGCGTGTTTTTGGAGGAGCCCCACTTCTCTTCCCATGGAGGCCTGACGGAAACAGATCTGGGGTGTCTTGTCTGGCCCATGCCTGCTTTGGCCAGATTCAGAAACTGTTCTGTCTTCCTTCCCTGGAGCCTGAGGCCCAAGGTTTTGGAAGGGACTCTCTTTGGGCACCCAGAGTTGTGGAGCCTGTTGGACACTGTTTTCTTTTTAGCTAGGAGATGACACGTTGAAAACAAAGTGTGTCCAGTCTTTGAACATTTGGGTAGAGAGTAGATTTCATTCTTCAAGGGAAAGAAGGCCGTGGGTGATTCACAGTGCCCCCAAGGAGGGCAGGGCTCCCTGGAGCTGGCCTGTGAGTAACGCCTCCTGCACACTGTGGGCACTGACGTGTGCTTGTGAGGAGCTGAGACGTGAGGGGAGCAGCACATTGGGCTGCTGTCACGCCCTTGTGTTTGGGGCTCTCTTTGCAGCCATATGGTGTTGATGTGGCGTCCACATGTACATAAATATGCATTCTCAGAACAGTGCTCTTCTGAAGGAATTACTTCTCCCTCTGAGGAAACGGCCGGCCTCCGTTCACAAAGTATACTTCTCTGCATTAGACTTGCATTCTCGTCAGAAGTTACAACCAGCTGATTCTGATGCCAGCAACCCCCGTGCGGACACGGGTAGCAACATCAAAGAACCACTGAAACATGTCCTGGGCAGTTTTAAGCGGCTCTGTGCAGAACAAAGCACATCCTGGTTTCTTACATACACACGCATTATGTTTTGTGAAGTCTTTTTAGATGTGCCAGGCAGCGTTAGTGACTCCCTCCTTCCTGCATTCAGGAGGTGTGGTTCATATCTGTCTTCTGCTGTTGAGCAACCGAATTGCGAGCTTCATTTGTTTGTTTGTTTCTCCTTCCAAATGGTGAGCTTCTTAAACACAGGTGTCTTTCCCCCATCAGCACCCAAGCACAGGGCCAGGCCCAGAGCCAGCACTCAATGAATGTTCCCTGTTGATGGCATGGATCGGCAGAAACTAGAGGCGCCGTATCTTGTAATTACATCCAGACGGCATGAACAGGCCACCGGGGACCAATTCCAGCTCCTCCTGCTTGCAGGAGGGCCGTGCGCATTCTGAGATTACAACTAATTGTCAGAAGCCCATTTTTCTCTCCCAACATGTTTTCACATTAAGGCTTCCTCATTTTTTTGTCGTCATTCCTGTTTTTCAGCTCATTTTTTATCTGTGCATTTCTTTAAAAAGAATGTTGGGGTTTCGTGCTATGAAGAATAGTTGGCTCCAAGCAACTTAGTGAAGATCGTCATTCCATACAAGTGGTTCCCAGGGCCACGGGAATACCATTTCTTGTCACTTGGTATGCTGACTTTTAATGGTTCTGGATTTGTTTTATACCGGTGGCAATAAGGTCATGTGGATGTGGCAGATGGCAAGGGGTGGGTGGACATGCTTGGTCCCCTTGCCCGTTACTCTGGACACAGAAGCCTGGCTGCCACTCGGTGCGTCTCTGCCGAGCATCAGATCAGAAGTTATGTCTCCTCTGAGTTTGGATGACACAAGCCTTTTCCTCACTCGTGTGGTGGGGACAGCTCTCCACACTCTCCTGTCTGCTGTGTGCAGACTGCAAGACGAATGAATAGTGGCTGGGCTGCTAAGCCAGGACCTTTTCATGAAGCAGGAAGAGTAGGCTTCAGAGACAGGAAGTCCTCCCCCTTTCTCCCTTCCTTCCTGCCTTCTTCCCTTCCTTCTCCTTTTTCTTGGGAGAGTGGGAATGTTCTTAAAAATTTGGGGGGAGTCATTTTTCATTTTGTTTTAATTTCAAACTTGTACAAAACTTGCAGGAATGAACTCCTGTATACCGTTGCTCCTTAGTTTATATTTAGTGCCATTTGTTTTATCACGTTCTCTCTCTTCACACACGTGCACATGTGCATACACACACGTGAATATATACAGACACATGTATGTGTGTTTTTTGGCACTATTTGAGAGTAAGTGGGAGACATTGTGCCCTTTACTCGTAAATGCTTCAGTGCATTTTTCCTAAACACAAGGAAATTCTCTCTTAAACAACCATAGCACATTGATGAAAATCAGGAAATTTAGCACTGAAGCTATGCCACTGTCCCATCCACAGTTCACGTTCAAATGTTGTCATTTCTCCAGGACCCTGTCCAGGATCACACTTGGCACTGAATTGTCACATTTCTTTGGTCTCCTTTAGTCTGGAACAGATCCTGAGTCTGTCTTTGAATTTTGTAACGCTAACATGTGGGAGGATTACAGGCTAGTTCTTTGGTAGAAAGTCTCCCCGTTTGTGTTTGTCTGATGTTTCCTCATGATTAAGATTCAGGCCCCGCAGGTCTGGCAGGATGTCACAGAAGTGACGTTGTGTTCTCGTGCCACGTCAGGAGGCCCGAGACTTCAGAGCACCCTGGTATTGGTGATATTAACTCTGGTGACTTGGTCCATCGAGGTGACATCTGCCAAGCTTTGCCAATGTACTGCTTTCCACTCTGGAAGTAATAAGGGGGGTTACTTTCAAAATGTGTAAGTGTGCTTTTCATCACACTGGCACCCACTAGGATTAGCGTCTGTTGATGGTTCTAGTTGACATTCTATTCTGAAGAGTGTTCCTTTCTCCATTATTTGCTAACGTTTTGTTGAGGATTTTCCCATCTATATTCAAGAAGACTATTGTAGGCAATTTTCTTTTTCTATTATGTTTTTGTCAAGTTTTAGAATCAGGGTTATTGTGGCCTCAAAAATTGAGTTGGGAAGTATTCCTTGTTTTTCTATTTTCTGAAAGATTTTGTTTAAGATTGATGTTATTTTTCCCTTAAATATTTGTTTGAATTCACCAGTAAAACTTCTGGTTCTAGGGTTTTCTTTGTGAGATGGTTTTTGATAACAAATTCAATTCATACATGGGACTATTGAGATTTGTTATTTCATCTGTGTATTGGGTTAAGTTGTGCATTTTAGAGAATTTATTAATTTCATTAAGTTATTAAATTTATTGGGATAAAGTTGTTGACAGTATTCCTTTTTCCCTTTAATGCCTGTAAGGTTTGTAGTGTTACTCCTTTCATTTATATTGGTAATTTGAGTTTTTTCTCTTAATTCTTTTTTTCTTTCTTGATCAGTCTTGCTAGGGATTTATCAATTTTATTAATATTTTCAAAGAACCAATGTTTGGCTTTGTCAATTTTCTTATTGCTTGTTTTGTTTTCAGTTGGTTTCTACTGTTTATTTCCTTCCTTCTAATTACTTGAGGTCAATTTGCTTGTGTTTTTGTAGCTTCTTAAGGAGGAAACAGTATTTTTAAGTCTACCTTCTTTTCCATTTTAAGCATTTAAAGCTACACATTTAATGTTTAAATCTTTGTGAGGTATTGACCCTTTTATTAAGAAATGACTTTTTAAAAATCTCTCATAGTAGCCTGTATCTTGTAGTCTGCTGTGATACTACGATCCCCTGTCCAGCATTCTTACGCTTAACCGTTTGTCATAGTATACTTGTTTATATTGTTTTACTCTCAACCTTGCATAGTTTACATTTAAAGTATTCCTGTTTTCGTTAGCATATAGTTGGGTCTTGCTTTTATATTCAGTCTGACAGTTTCTGTCTTCTCATTGGAGTGTTTAGTCCATTTATGTTTAATGTAATTATTGATTATATTTGGATTTAATTTTGCAATTTGTTATTTGTTTTCTATTTATCTCATCTGTTTTTGTTCCTTTGTTAATTCTTTTCTGCCTTCTTTTGGGCTAATTGAGTATTTTTGTAGTACTGCATTTTAATTCCTCTACTGAGGATTTTCAAAAAACATCACACCTTGTAATAATGTAGTTCCACTCACCCCCTCTCCTCCTTTTGCTATTGTTTTCATATATATTATGACACATACATTATATTATGAACCTGGTAATATGGTGTTATAATTTTTGATTTAAACAATTGTGTCTTTTGAAGAAATTACAAAAAGAGAAAATACATATATCCTTTTTTACCCACATTTTTACCATTTTTTGGTGCTCTTTCTTCCTTTTCTGGACCTGAGTTTCCATCTGGTATCATTTCCCTTCAGCCTAAAGAACTTCCCCCAGTACATTTTTTTCAGTTTGGTTGGCTGTTGATGAGATCTCTCCATTTTTATCTGGAAATGTCTTTATTTTCCTTCATATTTGAACAATAGTTTTAATGGGTATAGAGTTGTGGGTTGACGGGGTTTTTTTTTTTTATTGTTTTTTCTTACAACACTTTAAAGATATGCTGTTCTCTTCTGGAGAAGTCAGCTGTCATTCAAACTATATTCTTATATATGAAGTATCCTTTTTTCTCTGGCTGCTCAGATTTTTCTCTTTCTCTACATAGATAAAGAGTGAATGTAGAATGAATGCTCATCCTGCTTTGTGTTTATTGAACTCCTTAGATTTGTGTGTTGATACCCTTCACCTAATTTGGGAAGTTTTTGACTATTGTTCCTTCAAGTACTTTTTTCCTGTGCCATTTGCATGTTCTCCTTTCAGTCTGGGGTTTAGATTACACAAAGTTGGGTGCTTGATATTGTCCCACAGATCTTTAAGGTTCTAGGTTTTTTGTTATTGTTGTTTCGTTTTGTTTTTTAAGTCATTTTTCTGCCTGATGTTCAGATTTGATCATTTTTCTTGATCTGTCTTTAAATTTAGTGACTCTTTTTGTCATCTCCAATCTGCTGTTAGGCCATCTATTAATTTTTTTATTTCAGTTATTGTGCTTTTCAGCTCTAGAATCTCCATTTTGACCTTTTTTTCTAGTTTCTAATTCTATGTGATATAGCGATTTTTATATGTTCTTCTTTATACATGTATTTTCCTTTTAATCTTTGAATATATTATAATAGCTCCTTTAAAGTCCTTGTCTGGTAGTTGTGACATTTGGATAATCTTGATGTTGATTTCCATTGACTGCTTTTTAAAAAAATTATGGGTCATTTTTTTTCTGTCAACACATAGGTAGTTATTTTTAAATTGAAAACCAAACATTATAAATGATACTCTGCAGAGACTTTGGATTCTGTTTTACTTCTCTAAAGTGATTTTTAATGTAGCAGGCAGTTATCATGTCTAATTCCAATTCCCAACTGTCTCCTTTGCGGTGAGCAGCCGAACTCTGCTCAGTTTGTTTAGTTTCTGGCTGCTGCTTTTCTGCTGGGTCCTCTGTGAGCTCCCCCCACACATGTTTTAGTTTAGCAGTTAGCCAAAGATCTCCACAAATTGTATACACAGATTTTGGACCATACTTGTAAGTCTATCTCATTGCAGTTCACCTTTTATGAATAGCCTCCCCTCCATTTTCTGCCTTTTGTTTGCTCTCCAGTGGTTGTTTATTATGTTTTTTCAAGATTCTGTAATTGTTATCTGCAAGAGGGGTAAGTCTGATCAAGCTACTCTGTTATGACCAGAAATCTTGATTCCTTTTTATTGTTTCCATTTCTTGGATGAGACTTCCTATCTGTTCGTTCATTATGGCCATACTTTCCTTTTAGTCTGTGCACAAATATTCAATAGCTGTTTTAAAGACCCTTTGAAGTCTGCTAGTTCTAACACCTGTGTCTTCCTCGGATTTGTTTCTACTGATATTTATCTTGAATACAGGTCACATTTTCCTATTTCTTCTCATATCTGTGAATTTTTTATTGTCTACTATATCTTCTTGATGAAACATTATAGAAACTCTGGGTTTTGTTATTTTCCTTGAAGAATGTTTGGCTTTGTTCTGGCAGATTCTGTTTTCCCCTGCAGTAGTCAGCAACTGAAACCACTCAGTTCCTTTTACCTTCAAGCTGTTACATTTCTGTATGAACCTCATCATCTCCTCTGTACATGCATGATTTTGAGATCAGCCAAGGATTAGAATAGGATTTAATCATAGACTTGGGGGCTCTCCCTTTTTTATCTCCCTCATTCCTTCCTTCCCAGGAAGGAATCTCTACCCTCACTTGCCAGCTGCTCTGGCAACCTGTGTCTTAAAGCAGTAATATCGTATGTAAACTTTGCCTGATGTCCAGCTACCCTGCATAGCCATGCAGAATGGAGGGTGCCCCCAGGCAGAAAAGAAATAGCAACCCAGTGTCGTTCCTTTAGTTTGGGTCTGTTCTCCTTTAGTTTCCACCAGCATTTGATCACTCTCCAGTGCCTACAAGTCAGTTTTTATACTTTGTCCAGCTATTACTGTATGTCTCACCTCACTACTATTTGGTTTGGGCCAGATTACTTAACCTTTTTGAATGTTAGTTTCCTCATATGGAAAAATGAGGATAAATAATATGCATGTCGTAGGGTTTGGGGAAGGCAAAATGAGTTAATGCATGTAAATTGTTCATTTGTGCATTGGGTCCATGGTGGGTACCTGGCAAATGATAACCCTTGAGCCTCAGACAAAATCCTTATCTGAGTAAAACTTGAGAAATATTTGGCCTTGTAATGATCATATAACTTGACAAAACTCAAAAGAAAGTGTTCTCTGTTTTTGTTTCTTGGATATCTTGGCAATCTTTTGAATATTAGCTTTTGGAATCTAGTTAGTGATACGTGAGACACATAAGCGTTGGTATGTCAGGTGACCCTACTTTTCTTCTTATTTGCAGATCATCTGCAAACTGGCTTCCATGCTGAGCAAGAACACAGTTGAACGCCTGCTGCTCCCGCGATTCTGTGAATTGTGTGGTGATGGGAAGCTCTTTCAAGTTCGGAAGGTGGGAACATATAGTTTCAAAACTCAAAAAATTCAAAATCGATTCCTGTCAAGTTTTCGGACTTCCTCAGTAGACACAGTCTGGAAGGAAAATGTGGCCAGTGTGAACTGTGTTAGGAAAACCTCTGAACAGTGTTGCCAGTTTTTACTGCAATTAGGGACTGCGTAGGTAGGACCTGGAGATGAGATTGTGTGGGAGTTAACCTGTTGCTCTCAGGCCCGGGGGCGGGTGAGGGGGCCTTGCTGGCTGTGGTTAGGTGCCATTACCCAGACGCCAAGGTCTGTCATTCTCTGGGGTGATTTGCTCCAGAACCCACTTATCTTTTCTGTAGCTCCTGACTCCAGCCCCGCCCCCTTCCCTTTTAGTCGCTTGTCACTTAGTTGTCAAATTCTTCCTTTTGAAGGCCGTGCTGCCCCTTCCTGAACAGCCTCACCTCCCACCTGCTGCATAAGGGGCCATGTCCCTCTGACCTGTCCTCACGGTGTGTCAGCAAGAAGAGAGCTGTCATTTACCATGCAGAAAGCATGAAGGGTCTTTCTTGCTCTATCACTAACCAGATGCATTATGTGCTGAGATCAGTTAGGAGCCAGAAAGTCCTGGAATTGGGTCCTCTGTTGTAAATCTGCTGTTTCCGTGCGTCAGAGGCACCTGGGGGGTGCTGTGTGGGCGCTGGGATTGGGAATGGGATTCTTAGCTGCCTGACGAGAGGAGTGATCGCCCTCAAGGCTCCTGCTTGTTAGTTTTCACCATTTGCGAAGACAAAAAGCAAGCTGAGAATAATGGGTATGCCTTTTGCCTTTTTTAAGGTATGTGCTACAAATTTCGGTGATATTTGCCACGCCGTTGGACAAGAAGCCACAGAGAAGTTTTTGGTATGTGAAGTTTTGCCACTTGTAATTGCTGATGCCCTTGTTGGGGCACTTTTGAAATCAGTTGTAAAGTTTTGTGTTCACGAGTCTGTTGCTTTGGAATGGCAGCTCAATTTCGCATTCATCACTTTCAAATTTCTTGGCTTCTGAAGCTAATGTTTCTCATAAACATGAGGCAGCTGGTCTGTGGAACGGAGCAGAAGCCACCCAGTCCTCCTTCCTGGGGACTTTTGCTGTTGCTTCCCCACTGCTCACTTTCCCCCAGTCTCTTCTGTCTAAGCCACTCTCTCTAACCCTTCTCAACTGCTTTTTCTAGAACCCTGTCCTGCCACCTCACTCCTGGGCTTCAAAACCGATGGGATTGTTCCCTGGTTTCCAGGGTAACACCCAGACCCTATGGGCCGTTCGGGTCCCTTCAGAAGTAGCCTTCCTGCCTCACCTCCAGTCACCTTCCTCAAGCCTGAGCCTTCACTGCCCTGGCCTGAGCGGGTCTGCCCTTTGGCCATGTATCTGAATGATGGGGCGGGCAGGAGGGGGCAGGGTCCAGGAGCCTGCATTTATGGTACATTTCCTCGAGATTCAGAGGCATAGCAGGGAGGGCACCACCTCCTCGCCAGCAGGTGACTCTTAGCTCCCTTGAGGCTCTCTGCTCCCTCACCTCCACGCCTCTGCTCACGACTGCCCCTCCCTCCAGTGTCGACCCTACTCACATGTCAGACCCAGCTTGTCTAGACTCAACATACCCACCGTGTCAGCGCACATTCGGTTCTTCCTTTTTAGCACGCCCACGACAGTTGTTCAGAGTGCTTGGATGTCCCTTATCACACCTTATTCTTTTCTGGCTGATGTGGGCTTTTCGTGCCATTATGTTCACCTTACCTGCCCGTTACCTGGCACCTACAGAATGATGCTCACAGTCCATGCCTGCAGCTTTCATTTGACGGGATGTACTACCTAAGTGGTTGGAACTTAACCTCAGAAAGTACAATCGTTAAATTGATTTTTAAATTTAAGTTCAGAAGCTCATTTTATTTTATTTCAAGTATAAGCCATGTCAACATAGTTCTAACCCCAAAATAATTTTTGGTGGACTGTCGCTTTTAATATACAGTCAGTGTTATCTTCCACTTAATGTATATGAATGAAGAACAGCAGTGGCCAACATACTAATCTTTCTGTAGCTGGATATACCCATGGTCACATATTCCCATTTGTGGGGCATTTTGGCTGATTATTTTACATTAGGATATTAAAAACAAGGCCTTATGTTTAAAGGATACATTTTAAAAGAGGATATAGCCATGACCTTTATACAGATATGAAATGAAGATGTGTGAACGATTTTATTTAACTCATTTATTAATGAGGGAACCAGTAAGATAAGATAGTCGGTTTAACGGAGAGATCTGAGTATCACATTTATGGTCAGACCAAGGAATCCTGAAGTGAGCTTACAAACAGGTTCAAAGCTGGTGGTATCCAGGGTGGTAATGTTTGCATTTCTGTGGACAGGAATTATTTGCATTACTGTCAGTTTTGAACAGTTTACCTTCTATCACTAAAATACCCTATTCAGAGACCATGACCTGGGTGGGTGAGCTCACAGGGATATCCACTAAATTTTAAACTCATTCACAATATTTTTCTATAATCACAGCAACAAGTTCCAGTCATTCTGCCTTTTGGGTGTTTTCCTCTGTTATCTTGTTCAATTTAACGAAGTCATTTACTAGAATTAAGGTAAAGGAAATGTTGCTTTATTCTACTTGTCATAATTTCTATTTGTTTCAAATGATTCCTTTTAGGTTAGTGTATATTTCTCTTTTCTTTGTCATTTATGGGTACGCCTTAACTACATCATTGAACAGGCTCTGCCCTTCCTCAGGGTAAGCAGATGTGAGTAGCACGATTTTATTTGCTTTGGTAGATCCCAAAGTTTTTTGAGCTTTGCTCGGATAACGTCTGGGGGATGCGAAAAGCCTGTGCAGAGTGCTTCATGGCGGTGTCGTACAACACGTCCCCCGAGGTCCGCAGAAGCACGCTCTCCCCGCTCTTCATCAGACTGGTCAGCGATCCCTGTCGGTGGGTAAGTGCAGGCAGCCCGGCCCCACGAGTCACGCCCTGCGTGGGCTCCTGAGCTTGGGCCTCGGTTTTGTCTTTTCAGTAAGACAGTGGCACACACCTTAACGTTTGTAGTGAGAATAGCATAGAAATGGGAATTGAGAAGGAGAAAAGCATAACTGAATTTTTACATTTTCTGTTACCATCATACACATGCCAGGAATGATCCGTGAGGTCTGTTCAGAGGCCTTGGAAAGTCGGCAATTATTTGATGTGGAATTAATACTCCGGAAGACTGAAAACTGCATGATGGTGCTAAATTTTTCCTTATTTTCTGTTGAAAAATAGTTTCTTTGGAATTGAGGGAATGACTTAGCAGGAAATCTGCTTAGACGTAATTTGATGGACAGTGACGGGCGTGCGGAGCCGCCATCTGTTGAGCCTGGGGTCAGGCCTGGCAGACGCCGCGTTCACCGGGCTGTTCTCTCTCTGGTTTCAGGTGCGCCAGGCTGCCTTCCAGTCCCTGGGCCCCTTCATTTCCACCTTTGCAAACCCCTCCAGGGCTGGCCTGTACATTCGAGAAGATGGCACCCTCAGCATCCGGCCTCCGGCTCAGGACGCAGAGTCCGATTTCACCTGCGGGTCACCCGGTGCTGGCAGCTGCGGTAACACTTCCGTAGCCCGGTAAGCTCCGACCAGGATAATTACCAGGATCCCCGCCTCACCTCGAGCGTCCACCTGAAAGTCTAGCAATTATCTTGTCTGGTGTTTTAGTAACAGTGACCTGCTGGGCAAGATGGAATATTAGAGCTTTAATTATGTAAAGAAGCAAAAAGTAATTGCAATAATGATTTTGAAACATGACTACTGGGTTATAAATAATGAAGCTACTGTGTCTCCTAAATTTAGATAAAATATTCATTGAGAGTAGTGATTAAATAACCGATAAAAAAATTTTTCTCTTACTTTTTGATTAATGAAGTTCTTTGGATAATTGACATAGGAAAAATGTGAAGTCTCCCAAACATACTTTTGTGCCATAGGGTAGTCTGCATGTACACATAACAGTGACATTCCTGAGCCACCATTGGTAGACCGTACACTGGTTTTCTAGCAAGTTCTAGAGATTGATCTTGGGTTTTTTATATCTTCTCTCTGAGGATGATGGGTACGCAATAACCAGACCATTTGAGGTAGTTCACAAGCGTCTCCCCATTGTTAATATTCTACGGGAGCGTGAGAGTTGGTCATTCACAGCCCACACAGTGCCGGTCCTTTCTGAGGTTGGTGCGTCCTTCTCTCCATCCTTCGCCACCAAGACTCACTGAGTTCCTGCTAGATGTCAGGCCCATGTGTAGCGTCTTCCTCACCAAGACTTTCTGACTGGTTAACTACTAGCCCACACCTCCCAGCTCCCGCCCCTTTTATTTTCTAGTGGCTGCCCCTTGATGGAGATGCTAAGGGGCCGCTGCTGAAGGTGTATCAGCAAAGCCAGGGCTCATTCACCACCTGAGCATAATGGAGGGATTGGCTGAACTTCCGTGTGGCGCTTTCACAGCACATCATACTCCCAGGGGGGCACAGGGGACCTCTTCTACTCTCGTGAGGTTACTACCTCTGGCACAGCAGGCCAGGTGGCCCAGTGGTGGGGGAGGAGCGGGCCTGTGAGGACGTGAAGCTCATGTTTTCCCGTTTGACTCCAGTCTATTATACGGTGCTAACAGTGTGCTTCCCTCCATTTAACCTAGTTCAACAAAGCCGGTGCAGATAGAGCCAGCTCTGCCCACGGAAACCAGCAGTCTCCTGTGTGTCAGGAGCTCCTCTCATGGCCCAATGGAAAACCCAATGGAAGACTCCGTCTTTGCTGGAGCTGAGTTGGCCAGGCTTTCTCCAGAGGCCGGTGATATTCACACCCTTCCCATCAACAGCGACCCTGGACCCGGATCCTGGGCCTGCTCAGGGAATCCCGACGATGTATTCAGTCATTTCCTTTACTGGCGAACTCCCCTCCCCGACATCAGCAAGGACATAGAGCTGCTTCTGAGTGAGGCGGGGCCGCAGGAAGAAGACAGCAGCAGACCTGAGACTGTGCACAATGGCTGTGTGGCCCGCAGCGACATTCAGAAAGTCCTGGACAGTTTGCAGGAGCATCTGATGAGTGACCCTGATGTTCAAGGTAAGTGCTGTCATCGTAGCTACAGAGCACACGGGTGTCCCTGGGTGTGCGTCTGCCAGGCCGGCCGTGCTGCATACGTGCACATGTGCTCTCGCACGTGCTTCCCGTGGTTTGCCCCGTGCACACGTTGTGCCAGACCCTCAGGATCTCTCTGTGCAGGTACCTGCAAGGGTTTTGCCTCCTTGTTTTGCAGCCGAGCAGGTGTGAAGTCAGTTCTGATACAAAAGCAGACCGCTCTTGGGCTTCTGTGTCACAGTGGAAATTTCATTAGCTCCTCGGACAGTTTGAAACCCTCTGGCCCGTTGTAACGCCTTTCTAGTTAGGAACTGCTGAGGACTGCTACTTGTGGAGCCTATTAACTCGGCCCTGAGCTGAACTTCAAGGTTTTGGTCTTTCCGCAGCCAGGAAAAAAAGTCCATCTTCTTCTTGGGGGTATTTTTCATTTTCTGACTAGTGAGCCCTCCGAGCGTCTGATCTGGGAGCCAGGCCCTGCAATCCGTACCCGTTATTACGCCTCTTCTTTCTCTACACAGCGCTCTATTTGTCGTCTTCCTTGAGTTGGGGAAATGGGAAAAAGCAAAACAAAACACTTTCTTCTGTTGTGGGGTAAAGATTTGTGAAGCTTTCAGGAAAGGAAATGTGAAAATCCAGTTAGCCCTGTGATTCTTCTCTGTCTTTAAATGTATAAAGGAAATTAAGTCACTGTTTGCTGAAGGAATGAGCCCAGGTTACATACATATCGCTTCTAATACCTACAGACGAAGGTCCACTTTGGGAAAACGTATTTCTGAAGCTGCATTCATTTCCATGCTGGGACCCAGGCTGGGTGCTGGGGCCGCACGTGAGGCTTTGTGGTCTGGTGGTGGGGATTGTGTGGACAGCTGCGCGGCCTGGAGTGTGACGGGCTGGGTCAGGAGTGGGCGTGCATGCTGTGGAAGTACAGGGCAGGACGCCAGTCATTCCTGGGGACAGGAAGTGTCTGCGAGGAGACCTTGGAGAGCAGGTGACATGTGATGTGGGCTTCAAAGGACAGCTGGGAATCTACTGTCTAGAGAAGTTGAGGGATGAGTCTCAGAGGTTCTTTCAGTTTGCAAAATCTTGCGTGTATCTGCGTTACTTCATTTCTTTATAAGAAAGGACCCACAGCTTACATTAGCGCTCGGGGGATCTGTGACCCCAAGAGGTTCAGAAATAAATGACGCCTTAGGTATTTGTGAGCTGGAAATGTTGCTTAGGCTGTTGGGAAGGGCCTGGTGGTCTGCACTGAGATCCTTACCCCGGGCACAGTGGGGAGCTGGCTCCAAGCTCCAAGCATTTTAATCAATCTTGGGGGTCTCAGATTCAACCAATAGAAAATAGAATGCAGGAAGGGGTGTGTGCATATGTGTGTGTGTGTGTGTGTGTGTGTGTGTGTGTGTTTGGAGGTTGGGGACATGGAAACATGTCTGGTTTTGTAGAAAGGTATGTGAAGTATGTCTTCTTTACTGTTTGGAGGGTCTCAAACAGAAAGCGTGAGCGGTCCTGGAGGATGTGTTGAGCGAGCCCTTTACTCACTTGTGTGTATGTAGCTGCATTGATTTGTGTGTGTGTGTGTGTATGGTGGAGATGGCAGTCACCCTGCTTTATCACTGAGTCGGTGGAGCTCCTGGACATCAGCGTTCAGTAACATTGTGTTGTCTTTCTGTGAAAAATGATGGCGTTGAACTCTGATTTTCCCACCTGAGGCGTTTCTAGCTCAGCTCTGAGGCACTGTGCGTGGCCGGCATTGAGTCCGAATGGTTAAGGTTAGTGGCCGTAAGCGTCACCACCTCACTGAGAGCTCGCTTTGGAAGCCCAGAGCACAGCTGCTGTGGGGACGGCCGTGGGCAAGGTGACAGCTTCCGCAGTGCACCCACATGCAGGTCACCTTGTTGTGAAGGCTCCTCTGAAGCGAATCCCTGCAAACCAGATAAAGTGATTACAATTCTCGAAACTTCTCTTCCTGCAGCTCAAGTTCAGGTCTTATCCGCTGCACTCAGAGTCGTGCAGCTTGAGTCTGTGAGCGAGCCTGAGCACAAGGCGACAGAGGGGCTGAGTGAAGTGTCCGTCTCAGCCCCCAGTGCTGCCTGTGACAGCCAGCAGGCTCTGTCAGCCGTGTCACCGCAGAGGCAGCTGTCCGTGGCCGGGATATTACACAGCACAGTAAGTATCTACCCTCCCCACAGCCATGAGGGTGTGACAGAAATCACAAAGCTGCATTCTCTCTTATTAATATATCCTGGCAGAGATGATAAATGGCAAATTTAATTTCATTCTTAAGGTCATGTTTTGGATAACCAGACAACCAATCAATCAGGTGATTGATAACCCTGACTGTTCTCCACAAACACAAGGGTGGGAGACCCAAAGGTACCTTCCCTCTTCTCCAGAAACGAAAGACCTGCTTCTTTGGGGGCTTAACCAAATGCTAAGTGACGTTTGCATCTCTGAATAACAGTGGAAGGTGGATTCATGCAGCTCCTAGAGTTTCAAGTTGACTGACGCCTTGGCGACTCACCCTCACTTCCAGCCTTCGTCTTATAGGCGCCTTGTTAACACACGGTGCCCCTGTAGTGGTGCCGGCATTGTTTCTGGGGAGAGGTGGTGGATCACCGACAGCTCCCCACGTTCCCCCTGTAGCCTGGAACCAGCTCTGGGAGGCTGGGACTCCACATCCTGGGTGCGGGGGAGCCCGTGGCTTGTTTCTGACTTCGAGTCTCCAGAAGCGTTCTAGCTCACTTGTGGTTGGAGGCCCTGATGACTTCCTATTTCCTGCTAAACTTGCACTTGGACCACTTGAGCTGGGGTCCTTCACAGGCCGTGAAAACAGGGAGGGCTCTGTGATCACAGTCATGGGTATGTTGGCACCTTCTCATTTTCATGTGCCTGACAGGTAATCTCTTCCAACTCATGGTCTCCTGGGGCCAGAATACCAACTTTTTCCCATTCACACAGTTTGTACTTTGATTTTAGCGATTCAACTAACTTACCTCCCTTATCCCCTAGTTCTGCTCCAGTAAAGCAAAACAAGACAAATTTAAAAAGCCTGAATATAAAATATTTAAGAATTTGTTAAGGTTACCTTTGATTAGTAAGAAATGAGGTGACACCCGAGTTTTACTGGTTTGTTTTGAAAAATAGACTAGAAAATTCATGTTGTTAGCCTTGTTAAAATCCCACATGTGAAGTAGAAAGGTGCGGCCCCATTTACCTCGGTGGGAGTTGTGAGAGTGTTCAGTTTTCTCTGTCATACACAGAAATGCAAAACAAAGAACAGGACAGATTCCTCCGGCTCGGCCTACTGAGTGAGGTTTTAAAGAGCCTGTCCGATCAGGCCTTGGTTTGTGGTGTGGGACGTCAGGGCTCCTGAATTTGCAGCTTGGCGCTTAGGTTCCAGTGGGATCAGCTGGGATGCTTCCAGTTGTAAAAGAAGGAAAAGGAAATGAAAAACGCCAAAAGCTCAAACAGTGAGGAGAATATTCTCTCGCACAGATGACACAAGAGGTGCTGAGGCTGGGGGCTCATCACCTCCCCTCCTTGACGGTGACCCCATTCTATGCGTCCACTCTGCCATCTTAGCTCGCCAGCTTCGTCCCGAAATGCCCAGCGGGAGGAGCGGGCCTCGTTTGTCTCACTTGTCTCTTTTAACAGCCAGGTGGTTGTCTGGGGAAATGACCTCACAGTACCTTTGGGGCTTGCCTTGACTGGGGGTGCTTTACTGAAACCTTAGCCTGGTTCCGGGACTAAGTATATCTAATAATTGCAGTGAAGACCCTGGAATAAAATTAACTCCTGAAAGAAGAATAATGATTTATTATTTATTAATATATGTGAGTTTATTAACTTGAAGAAATTGAGGTCTTAGGTTATCACACCATGGTGTTTCTGTTTTATCATGCCCTCTATTAAAGTAAGCAGTACATTTCACTGGAAACTTTGGAAATTGAAAGTTCTGGTAGCATGCCTCAGAGCCAACGAAGCATCTATCGGTGTATTAATCGACTTTCCTGGATCATATATTGAGCTGATTTGTCAGAACGCATTAAGCTGGTAGACAGTATGACATTTCAAGTACAAGTAGGAAATCCATGTTACGGTTGGAGGAGAAGGTCAGGTCCATCTCAGTTAATGCTAATCAATGATCAGAGACCAATATGTCACTGCTGAATGTTCTTGCTCATTTTAATTGTTAACCTAATGTAAAGGTTCGTCAGCAAACATTAGAAGTGTTTGTACATGTGCAAATCGAGAACAGTTTTCTAAGTAAATACTCCTCTATCAGCCACATCTTTTCACTCAAATGCAATGACTCCTTCCCCTCGTCTCTGCAGCCTTTCTGTCCGGCGTTGCTGCAATCTCCAGTTGCCAGGAAACGCTGGACGTGCGTGCTTCACCATTTGTTGCAAACCTCAGCCTTCCTTCTGGAGAGGCCCATGCCTTCAACATGGGACTCTTACTGGGGGGGGCCTTAACCACACTGGGGACCCTGGGGCTGGAAGCGCAGTGAATGCAGGCTCAGGCTGTTGGGACTCGCCAGCGTGAGTCTGTCTTCTGGAAGCACCTCAAACAGTCTTGACATTTAAACGCATTTGAAATCCATCTGCCTTGGCACTTAAAATAACTGGCCGGTACACTATCAAACATAACTGCGCAAAAGTACTTTGTAACATCTGGAGAGGTACCACCGAGCTGAAGAGAAGCTCTGGTCTTGGTTTGCGGACGTTTTTTCTGTCATTGAAAGAGGGTTCTTTGAAGGGGGAGTGATAGGACAGCTTTCCCCTGTAGACTAAGATGATAACATGCCCAATCCACTCTGCAGAATCCAGGCGGACCCTGCAAGGGAACCAGTGACCGACCAGAGCCCGAGCGGAGGCAGGACCCCATCCCACTTGAGGAGAATAAATCTAAATTACAGGTTTGTTCCTTGAAAAGAAAAGCAGCTCAAAACTTTACATTTTCTGGAAGTCAAATTTATGAATGGCCACTGGAAGCAAATATTTTTCTTCCATCAATATTAATGACATATCTTAGTTTACAATCTATGGTGCTAATATTTCCTCTCTAACTTAAAAAAAGTAAATTCTAAAATAGTGTTTAAAGTCTTCTGAACAATCTAGAATAGTATTTTAATAATACGAGAAAAAATTTAACATCTATACACTAATAGTTGGTGTCTATTTATATAAGTCATGTTGCTTTTGTGTGTGTGTGTGTGTGTGTATGTGTGTGTGTGTGTGTCTGAGAAGCTTTCCTTGGCTTCTTTTGTTGAATCATTTTTGCCTTTGTTGTGTCTCGTGGATTGGCTTCTTGTGCTATGTAAGTTTTCTCTTAAATGCTTCTAAGTTTTGTATCTCATTGCCCTTCCAGGGATAAAGGTAAGTGGGTGATGTCTCGTGAGAGCAGTGTCCCATCATTTGGAATAAATTAGGGGTGCAGGCCCTAGGTGCGGGGGGCACTTAGAAGGCAAGAGAAGATGGTTTCCATCCTCAGGAGCCCTGTGCACCAGACTTAGCCGGCACTGGTGTCTACACCGTTCTCTACGATAGCAAATGTTGGATGAGTTTAGAAAAGATGAGTGTGGGTGCTGCCTTCACCCTAGTCCGAGTTGGAAATTCGCTGCCTGCACAGGTTTGCCTGAGGAAGTCCTCTTGTGCCTCTCAAACCTCTGCTTTTCTGTTTTCACCTCCAGATTCCAAACTTCTTGTTTTTCACGTGTTTTCTCCTTCTCTCCCGCAAGAGTGATGGCTTCCTTTCTCTCTCCTTCCCAGGATATAATTCCTCAGCCCCTGCTAGACGAGTACGTGTCGATGACAGACCCAGCGCGAGCCCAGACTGTTGACACCGATATAGCCAAGCACTGTGCCTACAGCCTCCCAGGGGTGGCGCTCACCCTGGGCAGACAGAATTGGCACTGCCTGAAGGACACGTACGAAGCACTGGCTTCCGACATGCAGGTAAAAGTCCCTTTTCAGAGACACTCATGAAAACGGGGGAGGGGCGTCATCTAATGAGGAGGAGAAGGGAGGCTCCAGCAGGGCCTGTGTTTACATGGCTGCACTTGGCATGTCTGCTGGTCTCTGATGAAATAAAGCTTTAAGTGGCGCACACCTGGCAGTATCAGTTTTGCTCCAGAAATGCCACTTATGCTCTTGATCACATGGAACTGTGCTTGCTTTTTGTGGCTTGTGTGTCTGCTGTGCACCCCCAGTGGAAGGTACGTCGGACCCTGGCCTTCTCCATTCATGAGCTGGCTGTGATTCTTGGGGATCAGCTAACGGCAGCTGACCTGGTACCCATCTTCAATGGATTTTTAAAAGACCTGGATGAAGTACGAATAGGAGTTCTGAAACACCTGTATGATTTTCTAAAGGTAGGAAGGAGGATTAAAAACAAAAAAGAAACTTCCCTTCTCCAAAACAGTTTTTCAAACCCTAGATATATATAATTAAAGTATCAGTGGAAAAAAACAAATCTAGGTTTTTTTCAGTTGAAACATACCATCCAAAATCTTAAAAAGTGGGCAGTCTTTCCGTGATGGGCAGATGTGTTTATACCTTTCCTCCTGATCTCCTGGCCCTGGGAGTCTCATTCTGTAGGGGATGCTAGCTAGACACAGCCCAACGCGTTCCCTGAGCAAGAAGGAGTGCAGGCCCGGCGAAGGGCGAGCTTGCCCGGCTCTGAGCCCAGCTGAAACCCCATCTCACGTCTGCACGAAGGGCTTTGCCAGCAAGATGCTGCTGCTTCCCTTCATGCCTAAAGGAATGATGACTAGAAATAAGAGCTTAAGAATGAGCCAGAGAGACGAATCACTCGCAGCCGCCCGAGCGCGAGCTGCCCTTGCCGGGTGGTGCACACGACGCCCAGCCTAGTCTCCCGTCGTGGTTGCAGGAGCAGGGGAGCGCTGCGCTGCCCGGAAACAGCAGTGGGTCACCTTCTGAACATACACGGGGTTCTCTAGGCAGGAAATTATGACAGGAGGAAGAGCGAGGGCCTCTGAGAAACACACGAGCATGGCCACAGGCCCTGCGGGAGGCTGGGAGCAGTAAGGGGTGCGCATGTGAGTCCGTTCACAGCGACCCTGGGTCCGGGGGCGGCAGGGTGCATAATTCTTGCCGGTGACAAATGTAGAATCTGAAGTGTAATAAGACAGTACGTTGGGGGTCATTGGGAGGGATTATATAGTTTTATTTATATATACATTTTTAAAAACTAGTTGCTTCATGAAGACAAGAGGAGAGAATATCTTTATCAGCTTCAAGAATTTGTGGTGACCGATAACAGCAGAAATTGGAGGTTTCGATATGAACTAGCAGAGTAAGTAAAACCTGTTTGGGGCTCCGAAAGGCAAATGCAATGGAAGAATTCTTCATTTTCCTACCTTATAATTGATTTCTACACTCGCAGTAATAGGGTTCTTTTGGGTAAGGAGATTATGTTTTTATTAAGGGATAAACTGAACTCCAACGCTCTGAGTTAGAAATCCCACAGTCTCTGGGGAGACATTCATTTTCAGATGAAGACATGGCTCGAGTCACTTTGGAATTAGAGTGTTCTGCTGTTCTATAAAGCAATTTATTCGAACCAAATAAAAGATGAATCACCCACTCTTCAATATTTTCCTATTAATCGGAGCAGTTTTTTGCTAAAGCTTTCTTGAACATTCTGAGTGTAGCCCTCTCTGCAGGGCACAGCGTGGTTTATGCACTTCCGTCGCTGAAGAGAATCATGCTACAGTGAGAGCTATGAAAAGGTCTAACCCAGATGAGACAATTATTAAATAAAAATGTCCCCCAAGGTGGCTCCTATCTGTACATCATCGTGTGTGTGAAGGAGTTACTTAATTTCATCTGTGCCGGCAAGAGGGATGGTAAAGGTGTTAGCGATTCTAAAAGTGAACGCCTCACTTTAAATAATTACCCTTCCCAAGGTGTATAGTGTGCCTTCCGCAGTCTGGAATGGATTTGTTTGTGGTGGTGGTGGTTTGGGTTTTAGTTTTCACCTTGTCGAGATTTATTTCAGTATCTTTAGTTTTCATTTTTCCTACACTCAACTAGAAATCTCTCAGGTAATCGTCTTCCTTGTAGAAATCCATCAAGCTTTTGCAGCAGTTGAGGATATGATTTGGCCGATGCCAGGGGCAAACTAAAAGATTTTCTCTTTGCTGTGATCTTTAATCATTATGCTTAATTTGAGAGATTGAGGTTTTAGTCATTATGCCATGTTCCCAGCGTATATACATTCTAAGAGAACAGAGAAAAACAGGCCCACGTTTTCCATGAAAGCATTGCGCCCTCTAGCGGCAGTGTGCGGGAACTCGGTCAGGTCCGTCTCGGGGCCGGGCTGACCGGCTTTCCCGGGCTGGGGATGGGGCCCGGGCCGGGGGAGCGGGGACCGGGGATGGAGATGGGGATGGGGCCTGGGATGAGAACGGGACTGGGGAAGGGGACGGGGACGAGATCACTTGCTGCCCAGGGACGGGGCCGGGGTCAAGGGACTTGGGACGAGCTGACCAGCTTCCCGGGGATCGGAGCTGGGGACGGGGACAGGGACCAGTTTGGGGACGGAGCCGGAGACCGGCCGGCTCGGCTAGCATCGCCCGACAGCGTTATCTCCGAGCGCTGGCTATCTCCCATCTCTGCCGTGGTTATTGAAGCCAAAGCCACTGATATGAATTCTGTGCTCCCGTGCCCATGATATTGGCATCATTTTTTCTGCAAACAGTGCTTTTTGATATGAGAGTATTCACCGGCACTCCTGGCTTCTGGTTCTAACTTCCTTCCCATCTCGTTTTCATTTCCTTTCCTTGCCAGTGTGGAAAGAATGCCATTTATTTTCATGCCCTTCTCCCCATCCCCATGTAGAAAACTGTGAAAGCTTCGGTAGTAGGTTTTCCCAACCAGCCAGCGTATGAATTTTCCTCCTTGGAGTAAAGAGCCACCGCTCCCACTTCTCTCCAAGCGGACCTGGCTGGATTTGAAAAGCTCATGCACGGTGCCCTGAGCCGGCCAGCAAAAGCGGAAAATTTAATTTGCAGCTTCAGGAACACTGCAGAGGCAGGGAAATCTCATTTGAGTGTTCCCTTGATCTGTTGATCTTTGGGAACTTCAACGTTCTGGCTATTTTTATGTTATCTGATTTTTAAAGTTTTATGTGCTTTCCAACTGATAACCTAAAATTAAAATATTAAATCCCTCTTCATAAATTTCTCAGCCTCTGTTTTACAAAGTTTAATTTATTTCCTTTTTGCTTGATTTATTTGTGTGTGAGATGAAGAATTACATTTTTTTTCTCCTTTTTTTTTTTCTATTTTTCTTTGAGTGGCCATTTTCACTCAGCTTTCTGCTTCTGGCATTTCCCCGACTGCAAGCCTCTCTAGGTCTTCAGAAGGCTGATTTCCCAGCCTGGTTATTTTTATCTGTAAGGTGAAATGAGAATAAAGAGAAATGAATAAGATGTTTTTCACCCCCAAAAACAATTTCTTTTTTTTTTTAATTTCAGACAGCTGATACTGATTTTGGAACTGTACAGCCCCAGTGATGTTTATGATTATTTGATGCACATTGCCTTAAAGTTGTGTGCAGACAGAGTCTCGGAAGTTCGATGGATCTCCTTCAAACTAGTAAGGCAGCATGGCCTTTCCTGCTTATGGTTTTTGGAAATAGGAATATTTATGTTTCTTCCCTTTTTAACTCCTTAATTTTTCTGGGCTTAATTCTTCAGTTTACCGATGAAACCAGCTTTTATAGTTTGGAATGAGGACCTGTGTGGTAGTTTTATCAATATGTAAGATAGCTTTTTATGTTAAGCCTTATGCTTCAGTGATGGAAATTGTGGGTAAATCATTTTACAGATGAAACCCTTCAAACAATGGCTTAGTGTTTTTTTTTTTAAACACGGGTTGGGTTTCTCTGCAGCATGGTTTTATAGAAAAGTAGTTAGTGAGCAAAAACTCCAGCATTGAAAAGCCGATCCTGTTCTCTGTGGGCTTATACGAGCTGAATACGGAGGGGGAAAAAAATCTCATTTGAAAATATAAATTTACTAAGGTACTCTGATGGTATTAAATTTTATAAAAATGACATGTTCTGAAAGGTAATGATTTAGTTATTATGCAAGGGACATTTTCTCAAATTTGGAGTCTTAAGATTAATAACGTATTTTTTCAATGTCAGTCCCTTGTTACATTTCATTTTAATGAGGGGTTTTGTGAGTGTGTGCGGATGCGTCCTGCCATATATGTAACAGCTTTTTCCTCTGTGTTCTAATGATTACCATGACAGAAATTATTTTCTCCTGTGCTTATACATTCATTTTAAAGGTGGAAGGGTGCATAAAAATGTCTAGTTTCTATGTAGAGTAGTAGTCATAATTCAAATAGATGGCAGCATTTTAAATTTGCTCTTCTGATATTTTTCACAGGTTGTGGCAATTCTGCAGAAGTTCTATTCGAGCAGTGAAAGTGCACTGGGGTTAAATTTCATCAATGAGCTCATCGTAAGATTCCGGCACTGTTCTAAGTGGGTCGGAAGGCAAGCTTTCGCTTTCATTTGTCAGGTTAGCATGGCCTGCAGGGAGTCTCCCCTGGGCACACGTGTGCCATGTGTTGATATCGGTACCCCAGATGAAGAATCCAGCCCTGGAGAACTAGCCAGTAACTTGGGGGTCAGTGGACCAAACCCCCTCATCCCACAGGAGATAGTAAGCTACCTAGTCAGACAGAGTGACTTGCCCAGGGTTACCCAGCCTGTACCTGCATTCATCCTATGTTGATTGAGCGCCTGCTGTATGCCAGGCATACTCTCAGATGCTAGGGACAGAGAGGAAACAAGCTCCTGCCCTGCCAGCACCTTCCATGTGTGAGGTGCGGGCCAGGCCCAGAGCCCTGCTTCTGTCACATCCATCCAGGGCTGTGTTCGTCACTGCCCCTCACCTTAGCCTGCTGCCGTGGACAGAACAGCGCGGGGGTGGGTGGGTGGGTGGGCGGTGAAGAACAGAGCACAAGATTAGGGTAGAGGCTTTCATCTCTATAAAGTGCAATTCATGTCCACCTGTCCAGCTCCTCAGGTCACCCTCTCTCCTTAGCATCTTGGAAATGAAGGTACAGTATGTGTTGGGCTGTGGAGGATGGCTGCCAGTTCTTGAACACCTCCATGTGTCAGGCGAGTCCTGGATGATGAGATCTCCATGTGTTGAGCATGGTGTACCTGTATACTTTTAGACCAGGTTTTCTAGATGAAGCTGTTGAAGCCCAGAGAGGTTAAGTAACTTGTGCAAGATCACACAGTAGGTGTAAAGCCTTAATTTTTTTTTTTGCTAAAGTGCTATTTTAAGTCTTAACTTTTCCTCATGCACATTTTCAAGCATATACAAGGGTAGAGGGAATAGTGTAATGAATCTCGTGACCTTATCACCCAGCTTTGTCAATAGTACAATAAAGCCATGACTTTATTGTACCTGACCCCAGACCTCAAAGCCCCTTTTCTCTCTCTCATAACCCCCACCCCGAAGGACTCAACAGGGCCCCCTGTTGGGCCGGAGGGGCATGACAGCGGTGCTTTGGCTATCCTTTTTGACAAGTGCAGTGGGTGGAAGAGAAAGTGCCAAACTCACAAACCACAGGCCTGACACCACAGGCTTTTGCAAACAAGTCTGTGCCCCAAGTCGTTTTGTGACTAAAGGGTAAATGAGATCTTTTTGCATTTATTTTTATATTCTTTGTCTCAGATTTAGAAAACACATGATGAAGCGAAAGGAAAAGATACCAACCACTTTCGTTCAAGAACAATTGAATGTTTTGTGCTCTCGCTAATTAATGATTAAAGGTTTAGAAGACCCACAGTTACACCAAGAGAGGGAATGGGCTCTCAGCCCAGACCCCCCTAAGGGTCATACTGATTGTTACTTAAATGCAGCCCTAGAGACAGGGCACCACTGCAGGTCGTGAGGGCCGAAGCTGACGAGTCCTCGGCCAAGCACCCTGTCAGCACTGCCTTTTCACCTGGGAGGTGGGGCCAGCAGTGCCTACCTGCCTGCCTTGTGGTCCTCAGGCTTCCGAGTTACCTACACGATGCCTGGCGCCTGGAGAACACTTAGCGGTTACTCTGTAGTGGGAAGTTCTGTAGGACTGAGAATCCACATGCCTGTTGCTGTCTGTGGGTCATGAGACCTCTGGGTGTCAGCACCACATTGGACCCGCGTTTTCTCACCTGTGAAGCTAGGCTGGTTCTGACTTGCAAGCTGGCTGGGAGACTTACATGAGGCAGTACCCGTAAGACTTTGGAAGGAGAGAAGCAGGGAGCAGAGGCTGGTCTTACCACAGGCGCAGTGGTTCTCAGAGGGCCGGGCCCTGGATTGGGGTTCGGGGGTTGCCTTTCACTTGGCAGGCGTGGCCCCTGCCCTCGAGAGCCGGGGTCCTGTGAGCAGCAGAGGTGAGGGTTCTTAACCCTTGTTGGCAGGCACTACACTAGACTCTGCAAACATGATCTGCTCTCCCCACCACCTGTCCATTGTACAGATGAGGAAACAGGCTTAGGAAGGTAAAGCCAGTAAGTGCTCAAGTCAGGGTTTAAACGTAGACCTGTGTGACTCAGAAGCCTTTGTTTTCACCAAATGTTGTACCACTTGTAACCCAATGCTTAGGGATGAATCATGAAATGTGCACTGTGTTTCTAGCCGAATTCAGTGGTTGAGTACTTTACATTCAGACACACGCATACCCCCTCAGCCCAACAGAAATGACTTCTTTGCGATTACAGAAGTGTATGTTGTTAGAAGAACCATGCTGATCTGTCCTGACACATAACAGTGCTTTGGCCGTGGCTTTCCTTTATCACAGGCGGTGGTGAGCGCAGAGTGTGTCCCCGTGGACCAGTTTGTGGAGCACTTACTCCCCAGCCTGTTAAGCCTTGCATCGGATCCTGTGCCCAACGTAAGGGTTTTGCTGGCCAAAGCTCTAAGGCAGACGCTGTTGGAAAAGGGTGTGTGGACCATTTTTCTGAACTTGTCCATTTTCAACGTCATTGGGCAGCAGCTAGATGTCCACCATAGGAAACTGTAGCCATTATGTGATAGCATGCTTCAGATTTATTATCTAAATTCATGTATTAACTTTTATGTATATTTTATGGTATGTATAAAGTACGGAAATCAATGTGGTTCAGTTTTTACATTTGATAAACGTATGCTGAGATGCAAAATATTATATCGTCTTCTAGAAGTGGGGGAACTTTTGCCAATTTTGAGTTGTGATATAGAGATTATGGAAGGTAGCAAATGTAAGCCTTAAGTACAATTAGGTTTTAATGCTATGATTTTGTGGTCAATAAGAAAAAATACACTGTCCAACCTAGTCAGTTATTTTTAACCTGAACAGGACTTAATGTAAGATGGAGTCCCTTGGATAGTTCGCTTCTATACCACACATACAGGAGAGTGTCTCTAACCTGCCCTGCCACTTCCCTCCCGTCCCCCACCGTCTGTATCCCCACCCCACCCTGCCAGCAACCTTCTTCTCTTCCTGCATTCCACACATTGCTAATTCTTTTGTATTGGAAGGAAGGAAAGATAATATATTAAAACTTTTTTAGTTATAATTTTTTTAAATATGCCTATTCTTGGGAGTCCACCTTTAAAATTTAGGAAAAACATTTTAATTAAAGCCATGTTATCATTTTAATGGACTTACATGTATGATGATTCTTTGAAAACTGATTTATTGTCTTGTGATGTGGTTTAAAAGACCCCCAAAACGAGTGTGTTTTAGAACACAGTTCATGGCACACGCGATTCGAACTCATGTTCTCTCTCTCTCTCTAGCGTACTTTAGAAATGCCGGTCACCCTCATCTTGAAGTCGTGGAAGAGACTGTGTTAGCTTTGCAGTCAGACCAGGACCAGGATGTCTCCTTTTTTGCCACCCAAGCACCAAAGCGGCGGAATCTTACCGACACTACCACGCTGGAGAAACAGAACTGACCACTGTGGTCACTCACAACCTGGTCATTTCATGCTTGGCACATACTGCTCCCCATAATCGTACCTGTTAAGGGAGGGTAGGCTTCTCCAACTTGGAGACCAGGCACTCAAATGACCCCTTTCCCACCTGCACTTTCCACCCAAGGGACTGCACTGGGGATGGGCGCTAGTTGCAGGCAGCACTTCTTCGCCCTACCTGCCTCGTGTGGAGTCTGAAAAGGTTGTAGAACCAGGGGGCTAACTGGGTGTGGGGGCTTCCATAGCATCAGACTACCTGCGAGTGGTTTGTTTTCTCTGTTACAGACTGTATTATTGAAAGCCCCCCCGAATAGTTTATTAGAAGCTTTTCAGTCTTAAAAGACTTGCACATTCGGCTTCCCTTATGCTTTTCTATAAAATATAGTTTATAGCATTATATTTTATTTTTAACTGAAATACTGTACATATGTGAATAACTTGACAGGAAGAAAATATATTAATGTAATATTAGCCTCCTATCAGTGAACAGAAGAAATACGTCATTTAAATTTATGCTCCACTTTGAGTTGCTGCAAATATAGCCCAATTTGTTTACTTTGAAAAATGTGATAAAGAAATCTACTAAAGAATGATTTATGGCAGTCTTTCTAATGTACGTTCGTTAAAAAATCTCCTTGGAACTTTTCCTCAAGCCCTCATCCCCTCCCCTTCTTGCAGGAACTGTAGCCATAAAGATAGGTGTTGGCCTTTGATAGAGGCATAAAGCAGAAAGAGTTTTCGTTGTTATGTGGATGTATTATCATATGCTTAAGAACTCGGGAGGGAAATTGATCCTTGAGATACATGGATATTGATTTTATAGCTAATGCTCTAGAATCTTAACAAAAAGCAGGAAACAGCCATAGTCCTGATCAGTCCATATACTTGCCCACAAATACCAGTGATTCAGAGTATTAAATTATGATACTTCTTGAAACTGACTTACGTATACAGAACTTAAATCTCATGCTTTTAAATGTTAGACTAAGAACAAGATGCTATGGAATTTAAACAGATTTTTCATTAATAATTCAAGGTTTTATATACATTGATTAAATTCTGCATACATGTCTACTCATGTTATTTTTCTTGTTCTGTATTTATCTTGTCCAAGGTTAGCGTAAGGGAAGGAAGGAATGGTCCTTTGGGCTCCAAGATCTGCTGCCAAGGGCATGTCAGCTGTTTCCATTCTTCCCTTGCATCTTTTCCTTGCCTTGTCTTTTCTTTCTTTTGGTTTAAATAAAATTTCTGGAGCTATGTAATCAATTTCCACTCAGTTCTGTCCCCTAAATTCCATGGAGCTGCTGCTTTAAACAGAAAGGAAGGCAGTCTACCATGGCAAAAAAAATAAGGTGTATGTATGAGAGTTTCAGAGTATGACCCAGTTCAGGGTCACATTTTGACAACTTCAGCAAAGAATGAGTTAATACATTGGAGGCTACATATTAAGAAAAAAAGAAAACTCAGTCCTCTTGTTTTCAGTACTTCACTGTAGTAAGAGACGGGGGTGGTGTTTTGCCTCAGTAACAAGCAATTAAAAATTTTTTTTATTGCCTAGAAATTAAGATTGTCATGTTGTTAAAATCTGTTGATTCAGCAGCACAAGTAGAATTTTTCAACTGCAATCTTGTATTCTGTGCAGAGCTTAATCTTCCATTAAGAAAAAAAGATTAGCTTCTGTTCATGTTGTGATAGGTAGCATTTGCGCGCCCAATCAAACGTACTTGCAGACATTCTAAAGACTGGTAAATAACCTTTAGAGTTCCCGTTTATACATTGAAAGTGTTCTATGCTATGAATGCCTTTCCAATGCAAAGATTTTTTTTTTTTTACACTAAAGATTTTTTTACAACTGTAATTTCTCTGCAAAAGTTATGTTTAATATCACATTTTATTCTCCTTCATGGTAACAATGGAGGTTTTTCTAAGACTGTTTTTCATGGGAACCAGGCTGAGTGTTCACGATTTGACCATCACATTTGACCATCTGACAGAGCTTCCTGTTTTATTCCAACACCCTCCTCTTGGGTGGATTAATGCAAAAGCACCAGATGGGTTGTTTCTCGTGGTTGAAGCTCCCGTGGAGGGTATCTTAACAGTAGAACCCTCCCAGCCGGTCACCATGGGACAGGCCCCCTTGTTAAGTGTTTTTATGGCATCTTTCTCACTCTAAGAATTCGAGAGCATTTTCAAAATCGATGGACTTTTATACAGCTTTGCAAATTTTCAAGGTCTGTCTGTCTCCCACTTGCCGAGTGGCCAAGTGCAACTGCCGAGGTTTTTTTCACCAGGTCGGCCCAGATCTGCTGAAAGGAGTAATATTTTTGCAATGTTTTTTTTTTTTTTTTTTTCATTCATGCTAGAAATGCGATTTTTAAACATGACTAAAGACTGCACTTTACAACTCTGCAGTCGAAGCTTGCAGTGATGATTTAGAGCGTTATTCACGCATAATTCCTCCAGGTAGTTGGCTCCGAATTATACAAAGATTGTATTTTAAACAGACAGGGAGAAGAGGTCAGTGTTACTTAACAGTGGCCAGAAGGCACCTCGTTTTCCAGGTTAAAGGAACTAACGTTATGAGTAGTTTGGAAGCTGCGAGGTGGGACGTGGTGGGAGCTGGGCCAGCGGAGCGCAATGGGGTACGGGGTGGGGCGCGAGGCGCGCAGCCTCTAGATGACCCCTCTGTATTGATCTCAATAAAGCTTCCGATTATTTTAGGAAGCGCCTGTGTCCTTTCCCCCAATTTAAGACCCTTCCTTTGTTAATTGTGGGGCCTCTCCGCCCCCTTAGGGGCTCGGCCGGCCGTCTGGGAGGGGGCGCCGAAGGCGGGGGCGGTGATGACGCGCGGCCACCGCGTGTAGCAGGGATGACGCGCGCCGGGGACCGGCGGTGGGCCATGCGGCAGGCGGTGGAGGATGCGGCGGGCGCCGGCGGGGGGCGGGCGGCGAGGTCGCCCGCGGGAGCCCTTCGTCCGGACCCCGCGGCTGGGCGGCGGGGCGGGCGTGGGGCGGGTTCGGCGGGCCCGCGGCCGCTTGCCGCGCAGCCCTCGGCCCGCACCCACAGCCGGCCCCGCGTCGGGGACCCGCAGTCCGCGAGCTTAGCGCTCGACTTGGCCCCAGACGTCTTCGTCATGCGGGTGTTGCTGGAGGAGACCAGTGAGGTGTTCCGAGTGACAAACTGCCGCGGCGACATGACTGTGCTCGAGCTCAAAGAGGAGTTGGACCTGATAGCCGGCATCCCCTTGAACCTCCAGCGGCTCCAGTACCTGGACCAAGGTGGCCCCTGCCCTACCCTTCCTTCGCCATGTGTACTCCGTCGCGCTAGGGCGCCCAGTCTCCTTCTGAGCCTGCGTCCCCGAAGGGGACCTTGCCCCATGAGGACCCCAGATGTCAAAACAAACTCCAAGCCCCCTGGGGACCCCAGAGGGAAAAGCAAACCCTGGCCACGTAGGTACTTCCTGGTCCTAGACTGATGGGTTCACATCAGGCCTCAAGTCTCAAGACAGAACCCCACTCCACAACCAACCCTGCCTGCATTAGGGCTCCAATCCCAAAGCAGCTGTCTAGTCTGACCTGCCAACCTGAGCAAATCCCGCTCATGTCAGGACCTCGGACTCCAAAACAGATGCTGCCACAGCAGGACCCCTCGAAGCCCAGACCCTCAAGCACCCCATGTCTCCACCAGGGCCCCGAGTCCCAAAGCCAAGAGTGTCCACACAAGACTGTAAGCCTGAAACAGAGCCTGTCCTTACTGGGACCCCACAACCCAGGGCAAACCTGCTCCCACCAGGACCCCAAACTCAAAGCAAACTTCAGGTCCCCACGCTGGACATGTGGACATCAAAACCCCCAATGCTCTGGCCAGCCACATCCACACAAGGGCACCAAAGACAGAAACAAACCTGCCCACTTCAGAACCCCAAACCCAGAACAAACCTTCCCAAGGCTGAACTCCAAATCTCCAGGGTAACCATGACTGTCTCAGAACCCCAAATCCTCTGGTGACTGTGTCCATACAAGGACGCTAAAGCTCAGAACAAATTGTGCCCACTTAAGGACCCCCAAACCCAGAACATACCTGCCCAAGATTGAACCCCAAATCTCCACGGTAACCACAACTATCTCAGAACCCTGAATCTTTTGGCAATAGTCCATGCAAGGACGCTAAAGACCGAAACAAACCCTGCTCACGTCAGGACCCCCAAACCCAGAACAAACCTGCCCAAGACTGAACCCCAAATCTCCAGGGTAACCATGACTACCTCAGAACCCCAAATCCTCTGGTAACTGTCCACACAAGGATGCTAAAGCTCAGAACAAACCGTGCCTACATAAGGACCCCCAAATCCAGAACATACCTGCCCAAGACTGAACCCCAACTCTCCAGGGTAACCATGACCACTTCAGAACCCCGAATCTTCCGGCAACTCTGTCCATGCAAGAGGCTAAAGCTCAGAACAAACCCTGCCCACCTCAGGACCCCCAAAACCAAGAATAAACTTGGCCAAGACTGAACCCCAGATCCCTATGCTATCCATATGACCATCAGAACCCCGAATCCCCCAGCAAACGTTTCCACCGATGAACACTAAAGCCTGAGACAAACTGAAGACCCCGTATTTCTATGCAAACCATGCCCGCATTTGAACCTCAAAACCCCCAAGCTACTCCTGCCTACAACAGAAACCTGAATCCCAGAGCAGACTCTACCCAGATCGTGACCCTAAATCCAGAGCAGACGCGCCCAGTTCTGAGCCTTCCAATCTCTAAATAACCACTTGTGCATCCGAACCCCAAACCATCAGCTATCTGTGTACATAAGGATGCCAGAGACCAAGCCGAACTCTGCCCACATGTGAAAGCCAGACTGCAAGCTCACCATGACCACCTCCACCAGAACCCCAACCCCAAGCAGAGGGTCCTCATAAGGGCTCCAAAGCATGAGACAAACTGCCCACAACAGGACCCTAAAACTCAGACCTACCCACATCTGCACCCCAAATCTCCATGGAAACCATGTCTACAACAGCACTCCAAGGTTTAAGCCAACCCTAACTATGTAAGGAAGCCAAAGTTCAAAACAAGCCTTGCCTACATGAGGACCCCAAAACTCAGAGCAAACTCTGCTTCTATTTGAAACCCAAACTCCTCAGTCAACCATATCCCCATCAGAACCCCAAATTCTAGACCAAACCCTGTCTAAGCTAGGATCCCAAATTTCAAAGCAGAACCTGTCGCCATCAAGACCCCCACATTCCGGGGCAGGCCTATCTGATTCCTCACCCCCAGTTACCACAGTACTCAGGTTTACATCAGAGCCCCAAATCTTGAAAGAAGTCCTGTCCACGCAAGGACTCCACATCCCAGAACAGACCCTTCCCATAGCAGGACTCCCAAACAGAAAGTAAACCTTGCCTTCATCAGACCCCAAATCCATAGCAAACTCTGCCCTCGTCAGGACCCCAAATTTCAAAGCAAACTCTGTCCACGTTTGAACCCAAATTCTGGCACTAACCCAAGTCCGTATCAGAACCCCGAATCCACATCAGGAGCTCAAAACTAGCCCAACCGGAATCGGAACCCAGCACCCAAAGCTCACTGGCTAACTCAAGACCCCAAGGCCCCCTATCCAGATGAACCCCATGTGGGAGGCACTCAGTGGGGTCAAGGACCCTAGAGCCCAGTTTCTCCCTCCATCAATCTTCTTCCATCAGCCTGAGGACCTGGCCATCCCTGTCCCGATCCCTACAATATTTAGGATATGAGAACAGGGTCAAATACCCTGGGCTCCATCATCTCCCCACCCGATTGAAATCAACGCAAAAACACTTCAAGAAAATGAAGATGTAAAAACCTGTGTGGGCTGCTGCACAGAGAATGTGAACAGCCGATACTGCAGACTCACTGCAGTTATACTGCAGGGGCAGGAGCGATGGAGATAGACCGGAAAGCAGCCTGTCTCCACAGCTCCGCGCTCCCAGACGCTGCCCTTTGGGGGCTCAGTTTCCTAATCTGTAAGGCTGAGCCCTTTGAGCTCGAGAATTCTCAGTGCCTTTTCCTCCCTAGACAGAAATGACTAGGGAAACTCAAAATGTATACGGAAGGCCGAAGTACTTTCCTTTCCTCTCTTTGACCCAGACGAAGCGTTTTTCGCGACGTATTTATTTTGCTA
Organism: Rhinolophus ferrumequinum; assembly: GCF_004115265.2. Classification (NCBI taxonomy): domain Eukaryota; kingdom Metazoa; phylum Chordata; class Mammalia; order Chiroptera; family Rhinolophidae; genus Rhinolophus; species Rhinolophus ferrumequinum. Next base: position 3,986,721 of record NC_046306.1, read on the forward strand.
GAGGATTATTTGGAAGATGCTTTGGGGACATTTCTGGGGCTTTATTTGGAAAGACATAGATCTCAAACCCAGTCTGTATTTAATACGTTAAAAATGGTGTGAGCTCTTGAAGGACTCAGAGTCCCAAAACAAGTCATTTGAAAGTTACGTATCCTGAACTACAAATGTCTGGCACCCTTTCTGTTCATTTATTTTCGCTGGTGAGCTATGCCGAGCTATAAATTCAAGAAAGCTACGAAGGAATGAAAGCGATGGAGTGACTTAACACTGATGTCACAATCCTGTCAGTCAGCAAGCACTTAGCAACTGTTAGAAGCTTGACCTCCTTGCTGTTGGAATCCTTACTGTTTGATGTCCAACGAGAGAGAGAGAAGGTGTAACTCTGATGAAGGAAGAAATTTGGGCTTCTGCCTATAAATAATGGGCTGATGCCTCTGTACCCACCTCAGAGGTTGCCGGGGGAGATCAAATGAGATAATGTGTGTGAAAACCTTGAGAGAGACAAATCTAAAAGGAGTGAGCAAATTCATGGGGGCGGTCGCCCTCACACGTCTGTTGTCAACTCTAATAATTTATTTAGCTGGTGATAATTAGTATTTGTCTAAGCCCAAGGCGGTGGCTGCCTGCCTGTTAAAAAAGAATGCTCTGATTTCTCTAAGAGCTGTTCAGTATGTGTGAATCACGCTCTTGTCTTTCTCAGGGAAACACAGCTTTACTCAATTTTTTCCAAGTTGAGAGGAAGACAAGTTGTCTTGCTTAGACTAATTACTCATTATCCTCTGTGTTGGAACCACAAATAAACCCTAATTAACAGATTTGCTAGTCACTACTTCCTGTTTACATCTACCATCTGGAGTTTCTGGTAACCAAAGGTGCCAATGGAGCCTAGAGTGACAAGCGACGGCCTGGCCATTTACTAGGGGACCTGAGATTGCTCATCAGCAAATGGAGATGACAGACCTCGCTTGTCACGAGGATTAAAGAATGTAGGTAATTAGTACAGGCACTTAGTAATCGCTTGATCATGGAACCAAAAAAACCTCATGAATTCCACTCAGAATAAATGATCATCCAACCTGGGCAGAGGGGAGATTTGACATTTGTGGCATTGCTTATGACAAAATCAAATTATTCTATTACGCAAGATTATAGGTAGCCATGTAAGAAAATGTGTATTTAAAAAGGTAAACTAAATACAACTCTCCTTTCTTATAATGTTCTTCAATCCTCTGCTACTTCTGATGGTCTTCCCCAGAGTCTGAATTTATGAAGTGTGAGTCGCTCCACCCCATTCTTTCACGAGCGGGGGGCTGTTCCGGGTGAAACCACAGAGTTCTAACGTCCCCGATCCGAATTATGGGGAATGTCACCATTACGATTCTTACGTAACCATAGGTTCTCAGCTGGGCCATTTTGTCCCCCGGGGGCCATTTGGCAATGTCTGGAGACATTTGTTGATGGTCACGACTAGGTGATTGTGGGTAGAGCCCAGGGATGCTGCTAAACACCCTGCGAGGCACAGATGGCCCCACAACAGAGAAGGACGCAGCCCAACACGTCTGAGGTTGACAAATGCTACTGTAGACTATCATTTGAAAGACCCAACAAGTTTTTGTCGTTACTTCTTTAGCCAACGAATGATGCTAACCCGAGTATTTCAGCTTAACATCTGTAACTTGTGTCACTACATCGGGCCGTGTCTGTGCACAGTTACTTCAACTTGTAACTGTGCACAGTTACTTGCAAGTTGTTCTGTTTGTAGAGTTTGCCTCATAAAAAGACTTTACTAACTCATGTGTTTTTTCCGCAATAGAATGAGTTATAATTACAGAATTTTATAAATTGTTACCTTTTTTTTTTTTTTTTGGCTTCTCTTTGAGCTGAGCCACATTAATTTGCTAAAAGATTAACGACCACAAACAGATGCATGTGGAGTCATCAAATGAGATTAGTGCTCAAGCTTCTAAAATGATCTTTGTGATACCGGAGGTCAGATAATCTCTTAACTTAACCGACGTAATAGTTTATTTTTAATACCCAATTTCTTTTTAAAAAGAAAAAAATGATTCCCTGTAGGCATTTTGATGGATGACACCACACTGAAGTTCCATGATGTCGTTCCCGGTGGAATTATTTCATTACATGTCTGGCCTTATGATGGATGGACGGAACTGGTTTTGGCAGCTGCAGAAGGGGATCCCAGTAAGGTGTTTTCATGATTCTTTAAATGGATTTCATACCTCATGAAGCAATTGTGTGTGTGTGTGTGTGTGTGTGTGTTAGGGGGTAGGGGCAGAGGATCACTGCATCTTCAATGGGAATATCTGAGGAAAAGTTTCAGAGTAGGGAAGGACAACAGGACTTATGCCCTAGTGACCAAATACTGTATTGAGTGTTTTACTCGCTGGGGTTGTGACTTCACTGTGCTCCTTTCTTTGTGATTGATAACCTGCTCCTGCCCCCAAAAGGAATCAGGGCATCACATTTTCTAGTCACGTGTGTATTTTGTCAAGTTGAAAACCTAATTTAACCCTGAGTGAAGCATGCCAGGTACACTCAGAGATGTGCGCCCCACCAATGGGACAGTGCAACCATCCCAGCTGGGGTCGGCTCCCCACCGGGGTTCAAGATCACGCACTGCTTGGGTACACAGCAGGTGCCTACTTTTTGCCTTGCAGACCTTGCACTCTGTTGCCAGTTGGGCTCTGTGCTGGGCAGTGGCGGGGGTAAGAGGGAGGAAACCAGGTTTTCTACCCAACAGTGAAGATGAACCACTCAGACACAGGGGGCAAGTGTACGTTCTTCCTGGAAAGTAAATTTGACAAAGAGATGAGCTTGTGGAGAAGAGGAGACAGTTTACTTCTGGCTGGGAAAGGGGTCAGGGGAGGCTGGGCGCAGGAGAGGTGTTGGGATCAGGTCTGGGGAGGCAGGGACAGAAAGGAGGGAGGCCCTATGTCGGCTGTCTGCAAATCCCTGCCAGGTCCTTCCCTGGGCTCCCCTGTCACCACCGATTGGGTCCAGGCCTGGGCATTCTGGCTCTTGCTCTGGGGTTCTTCTCTCCCATCTTGAGCAGAACTGTCATCACCTCTGCCTTGTGCCCTGTCACATTTTGCCCCTCCTGCTGCCCCACACCGGATGTGGCATCAGGGATAGTGTCCCTCCCGTGCTTGGAGGCTTAATTCACCACGCAATGATTCCAGTCTGGTTATTCTTTACCCAATAGCCAAGTTCAGAATGTTCCAAAAGTGAACAGAGACAATGGGCCCGAAAATAGATCGGAAGGTCAGAGTTCCTCAGGTCTCTGGAGAAGTTTGTTCCCCTCTGGGGAGGCCACTTCGTGTTGGCTGGGGTCTTCCTTAATAGTTACAACCACCTTCCTCTGGACACCCAGAAAATCTATTTTTCTCTCTTCAAAACATTGACAGGAAGAATTTCCTGCCTTCTGAGCCTGACTGATGGTCAATTCGTATTTCCGGGACATGTTTAGAACGTCAAACAATGTCCTCTTCTGGGTGCCTTCCAACTTCTCCGTTGGGGTTTGCCCCTCTCTGCCCCATCATCAGCCTTACCGTGGCATGTGAGCAAACCTTCCCTCAGGAGTGTCCTGTCACCCACCCGGACAGGGGCAGCTGCACGTCTGAAACAACCTGACTCACTGTGTGTCACTCTGTGTCTTGCCCAGCTATCTTGCCTTGGTGTCACTGAAGATTCTTTCTACCAAACCGCAAATTCACAACATCTTAAAGAGAAGCAGTGGAAGAAATGGATATCTCAGAGAGCGTTCGTGGCACTGTATATTGCTTCACACAGAGGTCACCTGGAGGCGATGCACTACCTTCTAGAACACGGTGATTCTGATGGGCCGCTGAGTATGGTCAAGAGTTGGGGTCCTTTGCAGGTGGAGAGGACAGACTGGCTTGTTTTCCTGGTCCCTTCAGCAATGGTTTCCGGGACCTCAGTCTCATCAACCACCAATCCTGGGCCACATTGGGCCCCTCAGTCCCTGTCCGAGGTGTCCTAAGGGACATGTTGATTAGAGGCTCTGTCCCCTCTCTTGGCCAGGTCTCAAGAAGATTCTTTCTGCTGTGGGGAGATGAAACTTTCAGGACACCAGGCACAGGCACAGCTGAAAGGGCTTCCTGGCTTCCAGGTCAAACCAGACACACTGCTGGGGGTGTCCCCAAAATGTCTGCCTGGTGTCCAACCAGCTGAAGTTGGGTTTCTACGATGGTGCAGGGGCTAGCCCCAAGCGGGCATCATTCTGTTGGTGGTTGGCAGGCGGGCCAGTCTTCTTTCTCTAAGCCTTTGAATGACTTCCCTCAGGACACAGTCACCCCAAATCCTCTTTTCATCTCTCCTCCACCAAAGTGCAAGTTCCCCCCCACACCCGGCCCGACTCTCTGTCTCTCGCTGTCAGCCTTAGCCTGCATTGTCTCCAAATTGAAGGGCTTTACCTGATATTCTGCAGGAGTACACTTTATCTTCCCTGGATATAGGATATTTTGGGGAGAAGAGGCCCACTGATTGAAATGTAGACAATTCAAGAACAATAGACAATAGTTGCCAGGCAGCCCTGGCCCTGGCTTCCTCGGGAAAAGGAAGAACGTGTGCCTGTCTTTGGTCAACGGTTTGAGGCTCAGAAGGGGGCCTCGTCTGAAGCTCTCCCATGTCAACTTGCCTCCAAATTAGACCCCTTTCTTTCCTGCCTGTGGCCTTCACCCCAGCCTCTCTCTGCTCAGTCTTCACTTTTTTTTTTTTTTTTTCTCCCACTTCCACCCAGCAAGATGGGCGAACGTGTCCTGCTTGGGCAGGATGATTGGGCCGTGCATCTGTGGTGGACACAGGTGTTCCTGACTGTTCTCTACTGCCTCGGCACGTCACCTGTGGTGAGAGGAAACACAGGCATTGCACAGCCCAGCAGTCCTTTCAGCTCATAAAAAGTCATTTTCACTCTGATGGAACCGTGATATATTTGAAAGCACCAGTTAAAAAATTACAGCCAGCTTTGCAAAGTTTTCTGTCCTTTGCAGACAGCAGTTACAGAGAGGCAGAGCGGCCAGGGCTGGGCCTTCCGAGAGCCTGTTTACCACTTTACCCCCCCGGCCGCCATAGCTCACAAAAACGGGTTCCCGGAATGTCAGCTGCATGGAATTGAATTGCCTTGTTTTCTGTGTCATGATATTTGTTACCCAGAATTTGATTCGATTCAACAAGTCCATATTGGACACCTGTCATTAACCCATCCATCTGCGGGGGCCAGTGAGGGATTCAACTGCAGTGAAATCTGTCCATGAGTCAGGCCGTCCCGTCGTCTGTCATTTCCCGAGCGCCTGTCGGCTCAGGCATCGTGCTACGTGCCGGGGGCGAGGACGGCAAGGATCAAAACAACTGTGCTCTCTGCCCTTGTGCAGTTTATGAAGGGAAGTCAGCAAATGATCACAAATAATTAAGTCCATGGTCAGTCGTGCACGTCAAGTTCTGAAGACGCAGAATGTCTACTGAGCATATACAGAGGAATTCCTGGGGAGGGGCTGGGGGAGTTTCCTGAGGAAGTGAATGAAACCTAAAGCCGGACAGAGTTAGCCCAGGGATAAAACAAACAAACAAAGAGAAGATGAGAGTGTTTTTATCCAAGGGCACAACATGTGCCAAGGGCTGGAGGCAAGAGGAGGGAGCAGGGTATATGCAAGGGAGAAATCTAGAAGGCTGGTACAATCGAAGCATGGAGGGAGGGCAGGAAGAGGTTTGGTAGGGGTACTGCTGGGTGATAAGGGGGCGGGGGTGCCATAGATCAGTGAAGACCTAGACCGTTACCCCCAGGGCAGGGGATGTCAGCAGTGGGATTGGAGGGGAGGTGATGTGGGCATTTTAGAAAGATCTCTGGCTGCCATGCAGGAGCGGCCTGGAGGTGAGGCATGCTGAATGCTGCAGGACACAATGCCCCGTCCCTTCCACTCCGTGCTGGGGACGGGGACACTCATTCATTCTGCCACGCATCCTTCTCATAGCCTCAGCCCCTCCCATGCTGCTCTTCTCCAATGGGTTCCCGAAAGTGCAACTCATGGCCAGCGCTGTGGCCTCCCTCAGCCACCTTTCTTATTTTACAGGAGCCAACTGTCTCGGCAGAACCCCCGTGGGCAGGACACCCCTGCATGTGGCTGCAGCCATGGGCCGGTGGGACTGTATAAAACTCCTGCTCAAGTACGGGGCCTCCATCAACCACAAGGACGCCAAAGGGATGACCCCCATGGCCATCTCCTTCCACCTGAACTCCAAGCAAAGTGCACAACAGTATAAGATGTACAAGATGTTCCCCTTGCACTGGGTGAGGAAGTCAGGGAGAAAGGGTCTGACGGGCATGAATGCGACCAAGGCTTTTCCGAGCGTAACGTCTGGGTCTGGCTCCAAGAAGAGCAAAGCTGAGCTCCCATTGGGACCATCGTCTCGTCAGAGCTGATTTGGGTAACTTTTCAAGAGTTCAGATCCATGGTGGCCCTTGGCGAGCAGGAGGGCAGGAAAACATGGCAATAAATCTGGATCAGGCATTGAATTATCTGTCCTGTTTGAGGATGAATTGGGGAGGGGGTTGACGGAAGCAGGTGAGTTGTGTTCGTTTTGGAATCCATTACGGACCGAAGAGGCTCGAGGCCAGCCTTTAATTTTAAGCTATTTGTACACCCCCAACAAGGCTGCTTGGGGTGACGGGAACCAATTACCTCCTCCCCCATCTGGAGACCATCTAATGCACCGGCATAATAGAAGTAATAGCAATAATGAGAATAGAGCTGTGGTTATTGTACAAAAACTCTAGCGCTGATAAATGTCAGGAGGGCGTGTGCAGTGTGGGCTGTGAATTTTGGTTTGCAAGACTCATGGAACCCAATGCTTCTGCAACTAGTAACATTCCAGAATTTTTCCTGAGCCACCTCGGAGGGGTCTGCTGTTTGAGTGGGGGGTGGGTTGGGGTTGGGGGAGAAGTGAGCCTCGGAGAGTTTGGTTCTCCAAACACATTCTCCACGGGAAGTCTGATTACACTTGTTGAAAGGTGACACACTGGCATTGAATTCAGAGGAAGTGGTTGAACAATGATGGATGGTGAGCTCTCAAGGAGAGACTGAGAGCTGGCACTTTCTTTCCTTTTGTCACATCCCCGGTGGTCCAAGCACCCCTCCCCTCACCCCTGGCCAGCTTTCTCCTTCCTGCTGGACCCAGCGTAACTCCACCCTCTTTCTATGCAGCGCTTTCTATGCTTAATTCTAAGCTCCATATCTCACAAAAGTTATAGACCTGCAGGGGCCCAGACTGCCATGTGGGTGAGTGAGCTGGGTGTGGGAGACGAGAGGGAGAGGTGAGGGCTGGGGCAAACTGACATGCACACCCCTGTCTGAAGAGGGCACGTGACTCAGCTCCAGGCAAAATGTGAGCCAAATGCTGCTAGGTCTTTCCAGAGCTTTCTAGAGCTGGGAATCTGGCTTTTGGATATGATTAAGTCCTGATTTTTTAGTGGTTGGTTTGAAAAGTTTTAAGTTGCAGCACACCAATAGGGCTGCCCACCATTGTCAAACTCTTAACTGTTGCACAGGGGACAGTGATGGACCTTAGGCTCATTGGAACATTCCTTAGCTCCATGGCGGGAACGGCCATGGGTCCTGCCATGTATGTTTCTCCAAAGCCCTGTATCCTGATGGCACTTCCAGAATCAGTCGGAAGTCAGGTGTGGTAACCGCCTCTCGACTGCTGAAATTACTTCTGTTTTAAAGTGATGGAAAATGGCCGTGAATCCTGGCGCTGTTCTTTCCTACTTCGATCCCAATAACTGGATGCAGCTTCTAAATTAAGTGGCCGCATTTCCTGCTGTCATAGCAAGTAAGATCTGTGTTGATGATGTGGCTTTACATTCAGTAGACGTGGCTGTACCCAGCTCAGCAACCTGTTTGACAAATAATAGTCAGGAGAAAAATATAGTTTAGCATCAACTATGTCAAAACTGAGATCTTGTTTTTGGCAGGCATTCTCCACAGTCAATAGGCAGATATTAAATAACACTATCCAGTGGGTCAATTCATTTCGCTAATGAGGTGTGTTGAGGAAGGGGGGATCTTGGGCACCCTTTTAACTTAACAAGTGGCATTCCTCAAAGTCACGTGTCTGCCTGGAGGATTGCTCTGCCGTCTTTGCTGTGAGAGCCAGCCGCCGGACGCTTGTCCACACAACTCTGCAGGCAAGCACTCTATCTTCCTATGCCCCCAATTCAATTAAACACTTGGCCAGAAATTGGGCAAGTTCCAAACTCTCTGCGGTGACATTTGCTCAATCTGTGGCAGGGCCATCTGAACACTCCTGTAGATCCCCGGGGCTCTTCAATTCAGACGATCTCAGTATCCTATCTATTACGTTCAGACAAGCCTGCATCACGTATTCCATAAAATATATCCAGAGCCATAAAAGTGTTGGTTTGCAATTGGTCACAATCATGTTAACATTTTGTAGATATTTCATTAAACATTTATTTTGAAGGATTTTTTTGGTCATACTTTGGAGCCAACAGAAAAAAAAATTTCAAGGGGGCAATCTCACGCATTTTTGTAGGATCCTAAAATCCTTTTAGGCCCAAGGTACTGAGGATGGTCTTTAGTGGTGAAACAGCTGTGGTCTGCGGCTGTCCACGGACGGGATGGGCTTCCTCTGGGAACAGAGCTTCGGTCAGTCTCCTGGGTATGCTGTCCAGCTGCCCTCTCCTTGTCTTGTATTTCCCATGAGGCTGGGCTCCCAATCACCGAGTTAGGAGCTGCTGAGTTTGGGGTCAGTGTGGACCTCAGATCACATCTGTGGCCTGGGGCAGGGGGTTCCTTACTGCTCTGAGCAAAGCCTTTCTATAGAAGAGGATGGAAGGTACTTGTGCCTAGTCCCTGAGGGTATTGGGAGGGCCTGGGAGGTAGGAAGCACTCAAGCAAGACAAGCTGACTGTTGGCATCTGACAGCTGGGTTGGAAAACCTTACCGAGGTCGTGGGCTAAATTGTTGATGTCTGAGCAAGAGGGAAGATGAGAGAACCATTTGTTGCCTTTCTTGGGCTCTCTTAAGTTCTTATCACCAAAAACTGGTGAACTAACCCGTTGGGCTCAGTGCCCCCCATGAAAATGCCATGGAACATTCTTGGATTTCTCGGTGGCCACGTGGAGGAGGAGGACTTCTCAGCATCTCTTTGTCAGCCCGGAAAACAGTCCTTGGAACGGGGGAGCCCCTTGGAGAGATGGAGCCCTCGCTATAAGCAGAGGACAGCTCCCATGTTTCCACTCGCCTTGGCTCAGAGCCAAGGTTAGGACCCACCTGGAGCAAACAGCCACCCCCACTCCCCTTGCCTTTTATCTCCCCCTGAATGAGTTATAATGAGGCGCCCTGTCTTGTGCATATATTTAATTGTAAGTTGCCTCAAATCCTTTCTGGAAGTCAGTGCAGTATAAATTAGAAAGAGGTAACATACACTGTGTGGTTCAGAGGGCGATTTGAACGTCTTGCCCAGGCCTAGCTTGGCTGACCCAGCCTCTGGTCCCTCCACCTGCCTCCATTGTTTCAGGGGTGGCTAAACAAAGATGCTGAGTCTTATTTTGCATCTGGTCTGTTGGCCTGGGGTCCAACATCCTCCAGACCCTGGCTGTGGGTACCTGGGTTGCCTCTCTTGACCTCTGGACACCCCCCGGGTCTCTTAGCTCTACCCCAGTCTTTGGTACTTTGCCTTCTCGCTCCAAAGACTCGTCCACGAGGTTTCAGCTGTGTGCCTGGACTCTGGCTCCGATCCCTTGCTCCGTCTCAGAACTGGATCCTCCCTTACCTAAAGCATATCCACCAATCAGAATTTCCCAGAGAGGTGGACGGGCATCCCAGTGGTGGCACCTCAGGGGACTTTAGGTGGCCCCTGACACGGCATTAAGTGATACTGAAACCTGGGGTGAAACTTACTGCCTTTTCAAGTTGCTCTCCTTTTAATTCCAAAAAGGACAAAGTCTCCATTTGGTGCTTATATATCTTAGACTTCTCTCTGACCCTCACTAATCTCCTTTTAAAAATACGCAAATTGAGCAGGCTTCCACAGGCAATGGTATTTTGCTAGGATTTAATAGCATTGTCGTGTTCAGTATATTTGTGGGCCAGGATTCTATTCCTTTCTCCACTCCCAACTCGTGTGCGACCTTGGGGGCAAATGGTCACCTCCCAAGGGCCTTAGTTTCTTCGTCTTAGCTTCATGGGGCCCCATCATCTCCAGCCCAACCTGATGGTGTTGGTGAAACGTGATAACCAACATGAATCAGGCACTCAGGACTCCAAACCCTGTCAGGGTGGCCCCACCATGCCACGGGAAGGGCCTGGGCTCACAGTCTGGCAGATCTGATTTAGAATTTTTCTTTGCCACTGGCTGTGTACATTGGGCCAAATAATTGCATGTCTCAGAGCCTCAGTTTCTTTGTCTGTAACATTCGGGCAATAAAACCTGCCCCTGTCATCACTGGAGGGATGAAATGCCTGGCACAGAGCAGAGACTTGAAACATAGTAGCCATTATTATTATGATTATTATTACCATCACTTAATTTGCTTAAAATGTTTACTCACCGGGAATCAATAGCCTCCCGGTTTCCAGAGAGCCTCATAAATTTTCAGCCAACCTTATACAAGAAGAGTCTCCATCCAGAACTAATAATTCCCAAAGTGGGAGATAAATATTTCCCTGAAACTTGCTGATTTGGGTATTAAGTACAGGGCTTCCTCAGCAACTGCCAGAAAGTCGTTTTGAACTTCAAACTCCAGAGTCAGTTCTGCAGGAGAAAGAAAAAAAAAAAAAAAAAAAAGCTCTGAGGAGAGAGGAAAATTCCAGTCACCAGGTTCTGCCTCTGCAGTGCGCACTGACGATGCAAGCATCCAGCAGAGGGCACAGAAACCCATTAACATTTAGAAAAACGCCGGTGTTTGTGTTCATCAGAAATGTCAGAGATGCAGCGGTCTGCGCCACATCCAAATCTCAAGGGCAGGGCTCTGCGAGTAGGGCCACAGACAGGCTTTTCTGCCTGAACCCCTGAAATTGTCCGCAAAACGTGCATGTCTGCACACACACTTTTTCTGGGGTGACGTTCACAGCTCTCGTCACATCCTGAAAAGGTCTGTGGACCCCCTGCTCAAAGCTTCCAAAACCTGGGTACAAAACAAGGAGGCTAACCACAGCAGGTGTCAAATCAAATCTACATCAGTATGATGTCATCTGCTCATTTGGTTGATGTGCACCGTCCATTTAAAATTGGAAAAATGGTAAATACTGATAACATCTGGTGCTGTGATGTGCATGTGTACACGTGTGTGTGTACCTGGGTGTCTGGGAAAAGGCTCGCTCTCACACCGCAGAGGGATGCACAGGTCCTTAGAGCCTTGCAGGATGACAACCCCACAATAGGTATTCAGATGCCCCTGACTTGGCCCAGCTGCCCCACTTTGTAAATCCATCCTGCAGAGACAAAACCCCAGGACACAATGAGACGTGTGTGTGAATGTTCACGACAGCTGTTTATGGTGGCAAGAGCCTGGGAACTCTCCAAATGCCCACCAGTGGGAATGATGGGGCACATTTTGCAGCTATTAAAAAATGACTTGATTTGTATGTATAGGCCAAGGGACAGCCACCAGGGGTGTCTGTGATGCGTCATTAAGTGAAAAGCAGCAAGTTGCCCAGGAAATGTGTATGAGCTCATTGAATTACAATTTTAAAAAGGAGGCAAATCCAATAAATGTGCACATACGTTTATTTGAGCAAAAAGAATGTTGTCAAACACCCTCAAACTCAGCATTGCTGACTTTAGAGCCGCGGGTTGCTTCAGACGTCTCTGAATGGTCACCACCAGCGTGCCTTCTCTTTTATTATTGTGGTAAAATACACATAACAATAAAACTGGCCATGAAGGACATTTAGTACATTCACAGTGCTGTGCCACCAGAACCGCTATCTAGTGCCAGGGCATTTCTTCACCCTGAAAAGAAACCCTGGACAAATGGACAGTCCCTCTGCCCAATCTGTGCCTCCTAACCCTAGCTACCCATTAATCTACTTTCTGTCTCTCTGGATCTGCCCATTCTGGACATTTCGTAGAAACAGAGTCATACAATATGTGGCCTTTTGTATCTGGCTTCTTGGCATAACGTTTTCAGGCTTCATCCATGTTGTAGCATATGCCATTACTTCATTTCTTTTCGTGGCTGAATAATATTCCACTGTTTATCCATTCATCACATCAGTTGGTGGACATGTGGGTTGTTCCCACCTTTTGACTATTGTGAATAATGCTTGCTAAGATCATGAGTGTATAAAAATTTTTTTTGAGTGTCTGTTTTCAATCTTTTGGGTATATACCTAGGAGGAGAATTGCTGGGTTGTAGGTAATCCTATGTTTGACATCATGTCTTATATTTGTAATTAAAATATACAAAAAAAAAAAAAAAGGAAAGAGAAGCCCCCCAGCTAAGTTCTCCAAAGTTTGAGAATTATGTGAATTACTGAGCATGTGACCTAGGACAGACAATTGGCTTATTGAGTCTTTGCGATGCCCCTGACAGCCAGAGTTCAGAGTTCTCCCACCTTGAGCACACACCAGTGCAGGGAGGGCACAACGCCGGGTATCATTCCCCAGAGATCCTGGATTCAGTAGGTGGCAGAGCCTGAGATTTCTAAGAAACTCCCCGAGGTGCTGGTCCTCGGTGGCTCTGAGCGTGTGCTAGTCCACGCCCACTTTTCATTAAGCAAACTGAAGCTCAGAGAAGTCAGCAACTTGCCCGGAGTCACACAGCATGAAAAAACGGCCGAGCGAGGCTGCCTAACCTGAGCCCATGCTTTTCACGAGCACCTGACGGTATTGAGCTTGCCTGCTCACAGACCATGCTTCTGCTCTAGGGGTGAACCCGTCTGCTTGGGAGGACTTCCTGGCGGCTGTGACCTCAGTTACTCTCCAAGGCCACCTTTTCCTGCTCATTACACGCAGAACACACTGGCACTCATCCTCAAAGCGCTGTGGAGGTGCTCACCCAGAGCCCCACCGGGACAGGCCAATGGGCACCACCGGGCAGGGCAGAAAGCAGGGCACAGGAGCAGGTACTCAACCCCCACCGACACCGCCTCTTTTGTCCTTTCACAGCCCCAGTGACCATCAGGACAGGCCCCAGGGGGTCCTGAGCAATTTTCCACCTCCCTACCCCCGAACTCCCGATACCCCACCGCCACCCCGACCCCCACTCTCAGTCAGATTCAGAAGGGAAACCCTCCCAGAAACCCTCCCCAGGCCTCTCAGGGTCGGTCCGGTGGCTCCCGCCAGGTGGCGCTGCTGCGCGCGGCTGATTCAGGTGGGCAGGAGAGGCAGCCACCAGGTGTCGCAGCGAGACCGCGGATCAAGTCTCGGGGCCTGAAACTTCAATCCAGACTTGGGGACACTCTGTGCTAGCTTGAGGTAAATTCCATTTATTTTAATCCCCCAAAGGGAGGGAAAATCTTGGACCTTCCTTGCAGTTGTAATGAACATTTTAATTAATGACTCGATCACCCAGGAGGGACTGCAAGAGAACAGCAAGAAGGAATTTTGCCCATTTAGGTATTTTGAAACTCAACATCCTCTACGTTATTGTCATTGAGCAAAGTATCAACCACAGCCCACCGGGAAGGGCTGAGATTTAAAATGAGCATGCATTGGGATTATTATGTTTGCCAACTTACACCTTCAAAGAACGTCATGACTTATCTCCACCTTTCAGCAAACTGCAGTATGTTTCGTACCTGGTTCATCTGACACATGGTTTAGAAATTATACAGAGGATGCTCCAAAAATATATACACATTTTAATAAAGGAAAAAGACTATATTAAAATTAAACTAATGGGAACCACTTTGAGCACCTCTTGTAATTGCAGAAATCAAACGTGACTTGTATTCATCTTTTGTGAGTGGTATATATCGAGTATTACAATTTTAATATGGTTTTTCCCTTCTTAAAATGTGTATACCTTGTTTTGGACACCCTCTGCATTTAAATAATGAAAAATGTATCAGATCTGATTTCAGTTCCTTAAAAGGACTTGCCACTGGATTTGGGGCCACCCGGCCACCCTAATGCAGGATCTCCTTTCAAGATCCTTAATCACATTGTCAAATACCCTTTTCCCAAATAAGATTACAGTCACAGGCGGACTTATTCTTTGAGGGGCTACCGTTCCACCCCCTCCAGTGGTTATGTTTGCAGTGTCAGTGTGGGGACAGAGTCCCAGAGAGCAGTTTCCAGGCTCTCGGCCTCACATGGAAAGGTGCTGGCTCGGGTATTAGATGGCCGTCAGCTGTAATCAGATGACCATCCTCTGTGGCTGAGTGGCCATCAGCTCAGCTGTTTCCGGTTAGCTATTAGCCACTAATACAACTGCCCGTAGCTGCGCTCGCAAGGGGGTTGGTTGGTTGGCAGAGAAGCGGCAGATCGTGTTGATCCTACTTCCTGTGTCTCGCGCGGCCACCAGTGAGATGGGGGTGCAGGAAGACCCCTCATTGGGGTACTGGCAGATGTTTGCTTTTGTGTCTTGACCAGCCGCCATTGAGAATATAGTGGTCTGACTCCCCTATCTATGGCTCCGTGGGTGTTCCTTTCTGGCCTCACCATCTCGTGCGTCCTCATGTGGGGAGCGGGAGCTGAGTCCCTGCATGACAGTCAACCACTCGCCTGCAGGCTTGTTGAGGGTCTCACAGGAGTGGGACTCACTGGACATGCATATCTGTTGTTGTCAGCAAGTGGGTGGAGCTAAGAGGCAACTCCTGAGGGAGAGAGCTTTGGCTAGAACAGAGAAGGCGGCCCAGCACCCAGCCCAAGGGTCTCCAGTATTTTGACCTCAGCAAAGAAGGATGAGGGAGGCCCTCAGAGGGAGGCGGGGCCTCTGAGAGCTATAGGGGTGTGGTCATCAGAGAAAGGGACTCAAGCCAGTTGAGGGTAGAGAGAGAACATCCAAATTGGCAGCACCACTGTCCTTGACAAGGCCCGTTTCAGTGGCTCATTGGGGACAGGAGTCCTTCTTGGGGGGTTGAAGAGCCAGGGGCAGACTGGAGTGGAGGAGTGGAGACTGCAGGTGTGGACCACCTCTCCGGGAAGTCTGGCCCCATGAAACCCAGGGGGGCTGTTGTTTTAAAGATGGGAAAAGGCAGCCGGTCGATGGAAAGGGTCCAGCAGAAGGGGAGGAACTAATGACGCAGCAGGGCTAGAGGCCAGCTCCAGGGAAGGGCCTGTGGAGGGAAGGCTCCTTCTGAGAGACCCAGGGGTGGAGGGGTGCCGCTGATGGGTTTGGTGCTCACGGGCCTCTTCCATAGGCAAAAAGATCCAAGTGTCCCACCTCTCCCCTTTCCCAGGCCTAAATCCCCAAATCTGGTGAAATCTTCTCTACACTGAGACTTAAAAAACTTTTTATTATGGAAAAGCTTAACATGTATGAAAATAGAACCAGTACATCTGATAGTTGCTAACTTTTGCTATTTCTGCTTCCTCTGGAGAGCCTTTTGCCAGAGTTACGGATACTTCGCCCTCGAACCTTCAGTCTGCCTCTTCTCCTACCACATCCAGAGCCATTACCACACCCTAACAAATGAACAATCATTTCCAGATAGCGTCTGTATACGTTTCCTATGGATGCTTAAACAAACGACCATAGATTTAGTGGCTTAAAATAACACAGATTTATCCTCTTATGGCTCTGGAGTTCAGAAGCCTGAACTGGGTCATACAGGCTAAAATCAAGGTGTCAGCAGGGCCGGTCCCTTCTGGAGGCTCCAGGGGACAATCTGTTTCCTTGCCTTCTCCAGCTCCTAGAAGCACCCTCATTCCTTGGCCCATGGCACCTTTCCAGATCTCTAGAAAAAAACCAGTATCTCTCTGACCCCGTTTCTGTGTTCACATCTCTCGCTCTCTCGCTCTCTCTCTCTCTCTCTCTCTCTCTCGCACCCTCCTACCTCCCTCTCACAAGCATCCTTGTAATTAGATTGGACCAGGATAGTCTTCCTTCGAGGATCCTTAATCAACCTGCAAAATCACTTCTGCGTGTCAGGTCCCAGGCATTAGGACACAGACATCTTTGGGCGCCATTTCCTGGCCGACCACAGCATCTAGCAGCCGGTCTGAATTCAAATCTCCCCACTTGTTGCAAATGTCTGGTAGAGCTACCTGTTTCACACTGAAGTCCCTTCATTTGGTCCTGGCATTTGGTTGTAATGTTTCGAGTCTCTTTAGACATTGAGCTGCGATTCGTCCCACTCTCTAGAGAAGCCTGGTGTCCTGTGGAAGGTCCTGCACCCCGAGTGTGGCTGGGCTTCCACATGCTGTCTTTAATGTGTTCCCCTGTCTCCTGACTTCCTGTGAACTGGATGTGGGACCCCCCCAGTAGGATCAGATTCTGCTTGACCATTTTTGCCAGACCACTTTCTGGGTGACCTCGTGTACTTCCCACGGCATATGTGCAGGGACACCAACTGCCAGGTGGCCGCACGGTCAGGGTGTGAAGTTTGAGCCTGGAGTTAAGGCACTGAGAACCGCCCGTCTCTGTTGGGAACTTATATGCATATTTCCTCCTTTGGACTAGCAAGTAATCTGGGGTTGGTCCTTTCATGCCTTACGAATACACTGTTCCCCATCTACCTTTTATTATTACTGTAAAACACACATAACCTAAAATGTACTATTGTAACCATTTTTCAGTGTACAGGTCAGTGGCAGTAAGTACACTCACACTGTGCAACCTTCACGGCCATCCATCTCCAGAACTTCCTCACCTTCCGAAAAGGACACTCTGTCCCCATTAAACACTCACGCCCCACCTCCTCCCCCAGCCCCGGGCACCACCATCTACTTTCTGTCTCTAGGAGTCTGACTACTGGAGGTGCCTCACGTAAGTGGGATCATCCAGTATTTGTCCTCCCTTCTGCCGTTTGCAAAAGTAGCTTTATCAAGGTGTAATTCATGTGGCATGCAATTCACCATTTAAAGGATACAATTCAGCGGTTTGTAGTGTATTCACAGAGTTGTGCAACCATCACCTCTATCTAGGTCCAAAACGTGGTCATCATTCCCGAGGGAGACCCCGTACCCACTAGACAGTCACTCCCCGTCCCCCAGCTCCTGGCAGCCACTCATCTACTTTCTGTCGCTATGGATTTGCCTGTGCTGGACATTTCGTATCAGTGGAATCGCACACTATGTGTCTTTTTGCGCCGGGCTTCTTCACTTACCAACATGTATTCAAGGTCCATCCATGCTGTAGCGTGTATCGCTACGTCATTCCTTTCTATGGCCGAAGAATGTTCCTCCGTGTGCATGAACCACATGTTGTTTACCCAGTTGTCTTTGGAACGGTCATTTCCCCCTTCCTTCTTTTTGGCTATTATGAATAATGCTGCTGTGAACATTTGTGTCCAAGTTTTTGTGTGGACGTATGTTTTCAGTTCTCCTGGGTCTATACCTCAGAGTGGGACTGCTGGGTCATATGGACTCTGTTTAATCCTGTACAGAACCGCCAGACCTTCCCAGAGTGGCCACACCATTCTGCATTCCCACCCGCAGTGCATGAGGGTTCTGATTTCTCCTCTACTGCGTGTCGTTTTGATTAGAGCCATCTTTGTGGGTGTGGAGTCACAGCTCGTGTGGTTTTGTCGCCACCCACCCTTTATTAAATTGACACTCCCTGATGGAGCCAGTTATTTCCTGGGGGGTTGCAAAGTGCTGATTTCCCAATTCTGTCATTCCTTCTACGTTTCACTAGCTGGCATCCTTCTGTAAAAAAGGAGAGTGACGCCTCCTCTGGGGCTGTTTGGTTTCCCAAAAGGCAGTCCCAACGGAAGGGGCGGGGTGGACGCTGAGGTCATTGTGGAAGCCGGGGATTTATACATATATTCAGTGTGTTCCAACCAGCCACTTGTCCTTCCTCTTCTTCACGCTCAGGTAATCTCAAATTTGACCACTGGATGTGACACATTTAAAAAAAACAAACAGGTTTACGGAGATACCATTTACATAACTCTAAATCAGAACCGGTTTAAGCGTACGATGTAATGATTTTTAGTACATTTCCAGACGTGTGCAGGCTTCACCACAATCCAGTGTGAGAACATGTGACTCACTTTTGAAAATGGTGGTTTTGTGCTTTTCAGTTAACTTTTATTCCCAGGTAAAGAGAGCACCAGAAGCCCCCAGGGAGGCGGCATTTGCCCTTTGGCAGGCACTCAGGCCTGCAGACAAAGGCGGCGCTTCCACCACTGTATTCTGGGCCTTCCTTTACTGTCGTCTAGAACCTCGCTACTCAGAGTGGACACCCTGAGTTCTTGGGTTCACCTGGGAGTTTGTTAGAAATGCAAACCTCAGCCCCCGCTCCAGACCTGCTACATCAGAATGTGCATTTTAACATGACCCCCAGGGGATTTGCAGGCACTTTCAAGTCTGGGCACTGCTGTTCTATGGACACCATCCAGTTCACACATGTGGCGCCTTCCTAAGGAAACCTCGGCTCCAGCCTTGGTGGCCATGTGCTCCATGCTCTCCAGCTAAATGCCATGCAGGCGTGACTTCACTTTTTGTTTCTGTTCCAGGGCATTTGTGGCGTGCCTGGGCAGCTGTCCTCTGCTGAGACATGTGGTCCTGTCTGACCCTCAGCCTCTGGTCCATGGAGAGGACTGCGAAATCCTTCCTCATGTCTGCAGGGTCCTGCCTCACCCGGCTCTCTCGGCTACTTCCCTTCTAGTCTCAGGAACAGTGAGCTCATTGAGCTGCTCCTATACCTCTTGGAACAACTTGGGGGCCCAGGAAGCTGTAAGCCCCCTCCCTGCTATTCCCATGACATCCTGGGGCTACCCCCCTGGCAGGGCTCCGACACCCCTCTCCTCTTCCTTCTTCTTGTTGCTGTAGCTCCAGGAAGCTGACTCATGTCCTCTCTGCCTTAATACTCTGGGCAGCCATATCCTCATGGGGTCTTGTCCCCTCCCAAGGGGGCTCTTCCTGGAAAGAAGGCTCCCTCCCCCTGCCTCTGCTTGTGGAGAAACTTTGCCCGTCACAGGGATGGGTGAGTGAGGTGGGAGGCCAAGTTTTCTAGGAAGCTTTTCCCTCCATCAAAACTGCTCCCAGCTCTGCTTTCCCCAAATTTTCTTCCCCCCTTGAAAGACGAGACTTTTGAAACCCAAAAGCCGAGGACCAACTCTGGTTTTCCTCTGCTTCCTGGAGCAGCCCTCTTTCTCAGGGACAGTGGCACCAAATGCTTGGTTCCCACACTAGGTGAGTCCTGAGGGGGATTAAATGCAAATTTAAGTTTGACTCAGAGCGTCATCTCTTAGAGCTGGTAGTAAACTGAGCGTTGGTCAGTCTTCTGGAGTCTGCTGCTCTGGAGGTGGGGTTGTAGTCATTGATCAGACACCAGTGGTCCCAGGACACTTGGTCCTCACACGGCCTGATGGCACAGAATGTATGTGCCTATTTTGGTGGACACGACAGTCTTGGCCAGGCCAAGAACCCTCGTATCGGGCGTTCTGCTTCCCAGGCAAAGACCAACTGCCGTAAGGTCGCCGCTGCCTCTTCCTAAGTTTGTCCCAGGCCCCACCACTCTCTATTGCCCTTCCAGGCAGCCCTGCCACCTATTTACGGACTTGCCGGCTCCCTGCAAGCATTTAGCACTAGATGAATGGTTTAGGCCTTCTTCTTCCCTGCCTATAAGCATTTAAAGTCAGCTTAAAAAGAGGGGAAGCGAAAAACATGGAGATGCCAAATAATGTACTATTTGAATAACGACTGCTGCCATGACCCGCTGTGATTTATTTTGAGAAAGGCTATAGATTGAGCAAGTCCTCCTGCTCTGCCTTCTCCGGGAAGTTTAGAATTAGAACCAGAGGATGTGATTCTATTGAACTTTTGCCAGAGCAAGGTCAAGAGGGAAGACCTTAACCTCTTCTGTTCTGCTTCAGACCCCATGACCCTACTTTTGGAAGGAAAAAAAAAAATCTTTCTGGCATCTTTTTCTATTTTTTTTTTGTTGTTGTTCAGCATAAGTTTTGCTAAATCCTTGGGAACAAGAACTCCTAACATCCTGTTTTCATATGTCCACAGCGAAAGATAAGGATCTAACTTAGATCCAGATACTAGTGCAATAAGAAACAATTTATACAGGGCACACAGGTCTTCCCTCTTCCCACAGCCTGCCTCTGCCCAGATGAATGCAAAGCCTTCATAGTTTGTGGAACTTTCCTTTCCCAGGGAGGCTGAGGTCAAGGCCAGCCCAAGGCAGTTCAGGGCCAAAGACTGCAGGCCCTTGTGGGGGGGCAGAGCTGCCTGAGGCAGGCAGAGGGTCCGGCAGATCTCGGCTTGCTCGTTTGGATGCTGATGCTGGTTTGCCCTGCAGTGAGGTAGACCCATTAATTTGGGGATGGGGGAGGCACCACAGTGCAGGAGAGGAATCTTCAAGTATCCCGGGAGCGTCTGCGTGCATAAGTCAGATGCCTCTGCAGGCTGAATCCCAGCCAGTATCGATTGCATCAAGCCCCGGTAATAAATTGGGGAGATAAATCAGCTGGGAATTAAAGCAGGCACAGGGTAGGCTGGTTATAGAAAACATTGAAGTGTAATACGTTGACTGGGAGTGGAGCATCATTTCACAACGGCACCAGTTTGCTGATGACATAAAATAGCAAGGTGGCCGCCACTTGGAGGAGGCGGCCAGATGCCTTCCAAATTATCGGGCAATGTGGACAGGCTGATGAGCGCTCTGGGCAAGTTCATGGCCAAGCTGTGTTAGGGAACGAGGTTGGGGCCTGAAAGCCACCAGCTGCTCCGGCCAAACATGGTGCGGAATACTGATCAGCTGGTGGCCAGCCCCGGACGTCCCCTGGCTGCTGCAGCTCTGTCCTGCCCGTCTCAGAATGGAACCCCATTCACCCCTACGTCCACCCCACCTGTGGCAAATCTTCCCACCCGTTCCACCACCGCCGAGCCTTCCACCCTGCTCTGCCGTGTGCCCCCTGCAGCCCTCCGTTCTCCCCCCAGCCTTCAGAACGATCTTTCAAAGCAAAACTGGGATGACATCTCTCCTGTGTTGCAAACTTTCAGTGGCTCCACACTGCTCTTCAGAGAAAGTCAAAACTCCTGACCCACGGCTTTGAGGTGCCCCACTGACCTCTTGTGGGTCTCCATCTGAGCCACTTTCCTCCAGCCTCAGGCACACGGCCTTCTTTCGTTTCCTTCCTGCCTTAGGCCCTTTGCACATGCTGTTCCCTCTGCTGGGGGTGCTGTTCCTGCCTCCCCTGTCTGGCTAACCCCACTCACCTCCCATCTGCAGCCTCACCATCGCTCTCCCCAGCCTGCTCGCCATCCTTCGCCTGGCACGTTCCTCAGAGCACCCCTTCCTTCTAACCAAAATTGTAACGAATTATTTGTGCTGTCATTGTTGGTCCATGTCTGCCTCACTCACTGAGGGGAGCTGCCTCCTGAGGGAAGGGACAAAATCCCATCTAGTTTAACACTGTGTCTTCATGGGTGGCTGCAAAAAGGCAGTACCTCAAAAACTCGAAGCTGAGGAAAGGAGCTGGTCACAAAAGGCCACCGTTCGTAGGGTTCCATTAATAGGAGGGGGGCAGCTTAGGCAAATCCAGACATAGAACATAGATTAGTGGTTGCGTAGGACTGTGGGGTGGGGGACGGAGGGATGGAGAGTGACCGCTACTGAGTGTGCAGTTTCTTTTTGGGGTGATGAAAACGCTCTAAAATGGGTGATGGTCGTGCAATTCTGTAAAAAAAATATTAACACCCAGTGAATTTTGTACTTTATACGGGTGATCTTTATGGTCTGTGAATTATATCTCGATAAAGCTGTGTTGTTTTTTATTTTTAAAGGCATTCGGCAGATGTGTAACAAATGAAAGGTTGTGGAGTGCAAGGGAAAGGGAAATCCTCCTCTGAAGAAAAGCAGTCGAATTGATCTGTGAATACGATTTATGACAATGGGCTGGCAGAAGCAATGCCCATGAGGTCCGTGGTTGGCTGTGTCCTCACCGACCAGCTGACCCAACAGGGGAGAAGAGAGAAGGGTGGGCAAAGGACGGCGGGGGATGGGGTGAGTGGGGTGCTGCTGACGAGACTGGACGCAGTGGGGTGGGCAGCTGGCCGGTGGGACAGGGAGCACGAAGGTGACAAGTTCCGTGTGGGTGTGCTGCTGAATTTCAGGCCAGTGGGACACTCAGGAGGCAGCACCCAGGTTGGGGCTGGAAGCCTCGGCCTGGGTCTCTGAGGCACATGGGTGTCGGGAAATCCCGCAGGGAACTCTGGAAAGTGAGGACGAAGAGGGCCAAGGAGAGACCGAGGCAGCACCCTGGAGAGTGACACGGAGAGCCAGGCGCCGGGGAGACTGGGGCCCTGGGGAGCAGGTGGCCTGCTCCCCGTTCCTTCTCACCCTGTCCTCTTGGACCCTTGGGGTCAGCGCTGGGGTGGGATCAGGAGGAAGAGGGCCAAGGCCTTTTCCATGGCTGGTACCTTTGTGCAGCAGAAAAGGGTTAGCATCGAAAAATGTTTGTGGCATTTTTGGGAGTCTCCCCTCCCAACCTGATGCCTCTCGAGGTCCCATTTTTTTCTTCTGCAACTAGGAATAATGAATGCTGCTGATGGGACCCACACTCTCCATCTCTGACCAGCTTGTGGGTACAAATGGGGCCACACCGATACTCCAGATATCACTGAGATTTGCCCTTGTCACCTGGGGCCCCAGGAAAGCCCCGGTCCCCTCTCCACTCCAGACATTTCTGGAGAGTTCCAGGTTGTCCCATATGAGCTCATGGGTCTATCTGTTGGCCGTCACTGCCCTCTGCTGGTGTTCCTGGGCGCTGCCACAGCGGCCACCTTCTCTGTGCTATGGGCCAGGGGAGAAAAGACCCCGACCCTCGGTGATGCTTTTGGGGTCCTCATGCTTTAAGGGAGGCCACCATGTCCGATGGGACCATGCAGCTCGCCTGTTCTCTCTGATTCAGGCATGGAATTTCTTTCTCATATTAATCGCTGAGTCTTCTTCATATCCCACGTACCCCTCCTTGCTCCATGCCTGGTGCTGCACTAAAACCTCCATGTCCCACATTTCACGGAGTGCCCACGACACCCTAGACGTGGTATTGTCATCGCTGCTCTTTACAGGAAGACCCCTTGGAGGCCCAGGGGGCTCAGGGAGGAGCTGGAACTTGAATCTAATTTGACCCAAGCATCGAGAGGTGGCTGAGTCCTGGTCTAGTCCAAGCTGGGGTCCAGTCCCCTCACCCCACTGTGGGGAGCAGCTGTGACGCTCAAATGCTGGTGGCCGTCATGTCCCATCTTCATCTCAAATCTGCGCCCCGTCTTTGCTTTCCTCACACTCCCGCCTCCTCACCCTGTGTGGCCCCCTCTGCTGTGTGTACGCATGTGTGTGTGCACGCATAGCTGGGTGTCTATGCATATGTGTGTCTGTGTATCTGTGTGCGTCTGTGTGTCCACATGTGTGTCTATGATTGCACATGTCTCTCTGTGCGTGTGCATGCGTTTCCATGTCTGAGCACTGCATCTGTGCGCACCTGTGTGCATACGTCTGGGTGCATGCGTGTTTTCCCTGTGTGTATGTGTGTGTCTGCTTGTGTGTACACATGTGACCACTAGTGAGACTGCGGTGTGGCTGGAGGAGGGGGAGAGAATTTGGCTAGACAGTGGCTTCCTCCCAGCAGGCCTGGCAGGCCTCAGTGGAAGAGCCCTCTGTTAAGGAGATGTGCCCACCAGGGGGCCAGGTAGCTGCTCTGGGGCAAGAAGGCAACCCTGTGCACGTGGCCGAGACCCCGGCACTGGGCTGGCCCCCCACCCACAACCCTGTGCACTTGGTCGAGACCCCGGGCACTGGGCTGGGCTCTCCACCCACAACCCTGTGCTCTTGGCTGAGACCCCGGGCGCTGGGCTGGGCCCCCCACCCTCTAAGGCCGGTGCCTACTCTCCAATCCTCAGGCACATTTTCAAGCCTCTGCGGCTCTTGGACGCCAACTCCATTGGAAGCAGGCCTTCTCCAGGAGGTTTTCTGCCTGTGACCCCAGGTGGCGTGGGGGGACTTTTAAGTCATAACGGGAAGCTGTCCACATGCCTGCAGACCAGCGTGTCTCCCTTGCGTCCTGGACACGCACAGAGGTCTGTGCTGGGGAGTGGGGGAGGGGCGAGGAGCTCGGAGCTCACGAATCCCTCCAAACATGGTTTCAAGTGGCTGGTGTGTGGCCCTGGGTCCTGTGTCAGCGAGAATGGTGTTTATCTCTGTACCAGAGGACGCAGAGGTTTCTCTCTCAAGAGAAGAATGACGGTTTGTTTCTCCCAAGTAGTATCCCTGATGACTTTAGAACTCAAAAAAGAACATCCTACGAGACAAAAACAGGGTATTCTCCTGCGTCATTTCTGGGGGAAACACCCCTAAGTTCCCCAGTCGGGGGAGTCCTGAAGACCCCGTATTCTCCTTGGTCACCCCTGTTAGTGATAAACTCTCTGGGTCACTATTTGTGTAATGGCTGCTGCCTCTGCTCAGCTCCACTCCGCATGGATCAGGTGCTGTGTCTTGCTTGTCTGAGTAAGTGAATGTATGACAGAAATTCTCTGTATTACTCAGGACACTTTTGAGTGTAACTGTTGGAAAATCAACTCAAACTGGCGTTAGCCCCAACTGGACACTGTTGGCTTGTGATATGGAAAAATTCAGGAATACCATTGGGTTTAGGTATGGTCCGTATTGGTCCAGGCAGTCAAATGATATCACCAAATCATTCTCTTTCTTTCCTATCTCTACTAATCTCTGCTTTTCCTTATATGTTTGTGTCACTCTCTTTGCCTTCACTTGGGTCCCTCCAGGTATCAGAAGATGATGGTGGCAGGAAGCTCCAGCTTATGAGGTCTTCCTACCTCAAAAAGGAAACCGTCTCTTAGCATCAGGTCTCCTGAAACTAATCAGGAAGTACCTGATTAGTCTGTTTGGGTCACATGCCCAGTAGAATGCAGTCTTCTAATTGGCCAGCCTGGTTCACGGCCCCGCCCCCCTGTACCTGTGTTAGGGGTGGGGTACCATGATTGACACATGATTATAGATACACGGACCACTAGAGGTGGTTTCCTGAAGGAAAGAGTGTTGAGCAGAAAGAATGTATTTTTCTATTCATTAAATTCTTTTATAATTAAAAAAAGGCAATATCTCTTTCTTTTCCTAGATTGACCTAGTTTGAAAATCAAACTTCATGTGTGGCTTTTTATCTAACTTTGAGAACTTTCACAACTCCTGTGACATACGGAACTTAAAATAAAATTAAGGTAAAAACAGAATTTGACAGTAATTTTCTAGCTGCTGCATTTTAGCTTTTAGCTGTCGGTACACTGAATGAGGATATATCATGAACTCAAAATGTGGTCCCCAAATGGGTTTTCTCTGCCATTATGGCGTGACAATTAGGTACCTGGGACACATTACCCCAAATGTCACTGGGGACAGTAAATGGACAAGATCCATTCCCCACGGGCTGGGGAATGAGAACTATATGGCTGGCCATTGAAAACCTTAGTTCAGGGTATTTATTTTTTTCCATTAACACAACTGAAATTGTACTGAAAGCTAAGTTGTCATCTCTGGGAGGTGAGGGAATTTCAGGTAGAAGTTGGGGAAGAGGTGTGATTTTAGCACCTGAAGTGGGATGTCTGTGGCCTGGCTGTCTGTGGCCACCTGCAATCCCAGTGAAGGGGTCCCGGCCAACTCCTCCAGCCTTCGCAGTACCCAGGGCCACTGCCATGCCCCTGTCATCTGCAGACTCCTGGATTTCTTCCCTCCAGGTTTGTCTAGGAGAAAAGGGTGGTCTTTGAGTTGAATGTGGTTGTGTTCCAGCTCCTCTATTCCAAGCTCTGTGACCCTCCCCCCATCTGGGACACGGACACCCAAGAATTCGTTTACAACAAATACCGTATATTCCTGAATATATGGATGGGGTCCCGAAACACAAGGGGATTCTCCCCACTTTCCCAATAGGATCTAAAAACAAAGACAGCATGTTGGCTGAGATGGAGATGACGTCATCAAATGCCCACTTATAATGTTTCTAGAACTAACTATAGATGCATAGTTAAAGTCACCTAATTCATGAGCAGTTCCTATGGAAATCCAGCTAGTTCCCTTCTTTTTGTGAATCAGTTTTCACACCAACTCTTCACTTGGGTCTCCTCCAGGGTCATCACCAGGCCTTTGGAGGGTTTCACCTTTTCCAGAACTCAGCATCTTCACTCCCACCCGAGCTCGTGAGACCCGGCACTTCTCAGGTTCCCTCCGTGCGGCTGTGACAACACGGAAGCATGTCTGGTTATGTGAGGACATCACCAAATGCTCTCCATTTGTGCCGTAGGTGCAATCACTTACCTTAGTGCATTTTAAAGGGACCTCAATAGGCTCATCATGTTAGGTTTTTAATGCTGTGTGACAAATTAGCGCAAAATTAGTGGCTTAAAACAATAGCCATTTATTATCTCATAGTTCTTAGGTCAAAAGTCTGGGCGCAGCTTAGCTGGCTTTTCGAATCTCACAAGGCTGAGATAGTGCCAGGCTGTTCTGCAAGGTCAACAGGAGAAAGAAAGATGAGAGAGAGACAGAGACCGAGAGAGAGAGGAGAAGAGGGCAAGGGAGGGAGGGGGAGAGAGAGAGAGACTCTCACCTCTAAATCTTCTTTCAAAGGATAATCTCCCTTTTGAGTAATTTGGAGTTAACTGATTAGGGACCTTAATCACACCTGCGAATCCCCGTCACCTCCTAACAACGGAATCATGAGAGTGATATTCTCTCACCTTTGCCTTATTCTGTTGGTTAGAAGCAAGTCACAGGTCCTGCCACAAGTCACAGGTCCCTCCAGGGAAGGGACCATCCAAACGTGTGCACCCCAGGGGCAGGAGCACGGGTCACCTGGGAATTCTGCCTTCCATGCTTGTTTAAAACGAGAACAGTAATTGCCTCTGTGGAGACACTTTCTGGGTAATGAGCAAATCAATGGTGGGTTTCTCTCTCCTCTCTTGTTGATAACATCGAGGTGAGGCTCCCCAAGTAGCATTTATTGCGACTCCACTTTCCTTTTTTTTTTTAAGGTAACATGTCTTTCTCAAACACAACTTTGTTGTTAAAAATAAAATATTTGCGAGGGCAGCTGATGCTATGAACAGCTCAATACAGGACTCCCACACCCGCAGCTCCCTCTGTTGTGAGGAATTCATCTCTGCAAGTTTTCCTCCCCAAAGCAGAGGGCCTGGGGCGTCTGCAAAGTGGGAGCGGACTTCTCTGCCCCAGCTGGTGTTTACTGGGCCCTGGTCCCACGCTGAGGTAAGTGTGCCGGGGAGAAATGTACTGATGTGATCAGCAGCTCACCTCTCCAAGCTCTGTGCTCCTGAGAGCAGTGGGGGGCATGAGCCTGTTCGCTTGCCCTGCATGCCCCAGCGCTGGGTCATGGAAAGTCCACGAACCAGGACTTTCACCTGTAAGGTGGGGTGGGTTCGGGACAGACCCTCTGATGCTTCAGAGCAGCGAAGGCAGCTTGGGCCTTCCTGGGTGGTCTCAAGGGGTCCACACCCTCTCTGAGCCTCAGTTTTTCCACAGATGGGCTAAGGATTTTGAAGATGCTGGTCAAAGAATCAAAGTCCCTGTTCCAAGGGTCACCATGAGTGAGGGTGGAGCAGGGGTGGCACGCAGGTCTGTGGGACTCCTGCCCCCTACGCCAGGAGGAGGGGATTCAGAAGGCACTCAGTGGGAAAGACCCCGATATTTTGCCCCAGCTATTGGATTCTCCATGAGCTTCCTCAGCAAATGGAACGTTGCTCTTCCTGCTGATGGCCTGCACATGTGACAAACCATTGCAAGGTTCTGAATGGTGTTCAGGAAAGCAAAGGCTGTCACCAGGCTGCTACAAAGGTGCCCGCTTAAGGCTGACTGCTTCGCAACCATTATCAGCTCATTTAATCCTTCCAGCAACCTGTGGGGAAGAAACAATTGTGATCCACTCAGCGTAGCAGAGAAGGAAACTGAGGGTAGAGAGTGTGAGTAATTTACTCCAAGTGGCACAGATGGTACGAAGCCACGTGGGGACCCACCCAGGTGTGCCTGCCTCCTGAGCCCCTGGGGAGAAGCACAGGCCCCAGGAGAAAGGATGGGGGGAGGACCACAGCCTGGCCAGCCTCCCCTGGGGAGCAAAATTTAAGGGGATGACGGAAACACTCAGTAATCAAAATAAATGATATCTTAATGCAATTAAAAAAAAAATTCAAAATTAATGCAAAAAATCCCTGATGAACAAAATAGCAAAGCCTTAAATAAAGACAGATAAGTAACAGGGCTGTGCTGCTCGGTGTTGGAACCTCAGGCAAAGGGAAAAAATCAGTAATACGGATGCTGGATTCAGTTACAAGCTCCAGGTTTTTGTTCATCTTGGATATGTTGGCGCTGATCCTGAATTTTTAAAACAAGATTTATCTTGAACACTGTTGCTCCCACCGCTTGAATTCTGCACCCCATGTCATCCACTCCTGGCCTTGGGGGAGCAGCTCTCGGAGGTCAGTTAACTTGAAAGGAACGGACGTTGATATTTCCAGCGGCCACCTGCGCAGGGCAGGCTTGCCGCGCGGGTGCCACACCGCCTCTCTGGGCCGTGTCCGTTCTGGTTTGGGGCGGTCCTTAGCCAGGATCCCTCCATCAGAGCTCCGCAAACTGTCAGGCCTTCCCCCTCTTCCTGAAGGCAGGAGGTGGTCCTTGTAAGACCCCAGTGCTGAGCACAGGGAAACCCCAGAGCAGCCGGAGACCCCAGAACAGCGCCTCCCTCCGCAGGGACCCCTCCTCTGCTCTTGCAACTCCGCGGCTGCCCAGCAGGGGGCAACCTGGGCGCGTGCATTCTCAGCCTGCGACCTGCGGACCTTTTTCTTCCCTCTTTTGCTACTCTTCCTTGTTTTTTGCGAACAGCCCCAAACAAGTGACAGCCTGACAAGGCTGCTCTGTAACCCCCTGCTGCCAGTCCCTACTCCCGGGGAGAGAGGAGCATCTGAGTTCTGTTTTGGTGAGCAGTACTTTTTTTCTTAGAATTGAACTGAGAAAAGTTCACACATTCACACATACCAAATATGTATGGATGTTTCCTATGTGCCAGGCTCTTCACAGTCCCCTCTGTCGCCCTGTCTTCTGCACCATGGCTGATGTGGACCTGGTTGTGTGCAGTTTCCCCTGAGCTCAGGCGGGTTTGCCCAGGTCGGAGCCATAACCAGGGGCAGGGTTTGCCCGGTATCCCTGCCCCCAAGACCTGCCTGGTTTGTGGGCCACCACCTCCCAGCAGGGACCCAGCATGGAACAGCACTGGCAGGGAGTCCTGCCCAGTTCCCCTAGGCCCTCATTCTAGTCCCTGCCCAAGGGCCAGGGTCTAGTGTCCCTCCAGAGCAGCCCCCAGTCAATGATGACGGGAGTTCTGGGAGATGGGAGATGGCAGCACAGACTTTACAAATGCGCAGCTGCCTCGTCCTGCAGGTGAGATGGCTGGGGCGTGTTGGCACCTCTCTCCCAGGTCCCAGGCAGACGTGAGCCTCGGGCCAGCATGGTGGTGGGTCTCGACAACACCCCCGTCCCACCATCACTCCTCCAGCAATAAATTTATTGAGGATGTTTATTGAGCACCTACTGTATGTCAGGTGCTGTGTAAAAGGCTTTGCAGGATTTACCTTACTGGATCCTTACAGCAGGTGAGGAGGGGCCAGGATGGCAGGGTGGTTGGGGGAGGGGCAGAGTTGTCAGCTGTGGCCAGCTAAGGTTCTTCTTTCTCATTGAAGATGACTGTGTCCCCCAGCCCTGAGACCCCCTCCCCAGTTCTCACTGCCTCAGCTACACCCCTCCAAGGCAGCCTCCTTTTGAAACTAGAAACCAGGAGCGGGGCTGTCCTTAGGCAAATTCTGTTCCCTGCTCCCTGCTCCCAAATCCTGACTAAGGACAGGAATGTGAAGTCCTGTTATCTTCTGAAAAGGGGAGGAAGGAAAAAACCCAGGAAGAATAAGTGACAAATTACTGTCCGAACACACCGGGAGGTCACATGCGTGTTTCCTAGGGCTGGAGCCTATCAGGTCTCAAACAGCCCGTGGTGTGCGGGATGCACTTCTCGCTTCCCACTGACAGCGGGGGCCTGACATTTAAGTTGGAGGATGTCTCTGAACTGGGCCTCGACAAATAGCAGTCACTTCTGAATCCATCCCTGCAAAAGGTCACCAGCCAGACACCCACAGAAAACCCAGGCATCACTGCCTCCTGCCCAGCAGGCCCCTGCCGTCCCTGGCGTCTCTCAGTCCCCTCCTCCTCCCCCATCTGTCTGGCTTGTAGAGCCCAGCACAGGCGGGAGGGCACCAGGCAGGGCCCCTTCCCGCCAGGATTGTCACCCTCCTGTGTCCTGGCATCCCCTCCTTGCCCTCCAGGAGGGGCCATTGGGAGGTGCTCAGGCCTCTGTCCTTACCTCTGGGGGACCAGGAGGCTCCTGGGACAGCCCCTGCTGTTGGGGTCTGTCAGGATGGGCTTGCCTACAAGGCGCTCCCCCTGCACCTGGGGGAACCGGAGCCCCACAGCCAGGGGAAGGGACCCATTCCCGAAGTGCATACCTTCCCCAGCCGGGCTCTTCCTCTGTCCCCCCATTGCTTTGGCCTGTGACACTCCTGGCAGGGAAGCACAGCCTTGGCCCCGGTCTGGGCCGGCCTGGGCTTTTCCTGCTGTGCTGTCAAAATGAAGAAGGGTTGTGAGCCAACACGAGTACACTGTCCTTGACCGTCCCCACTGCCTCAGGCCAGGCACCTCTGATCCCCTCCTGCCCACATCACATCAGTAAGTGGCGGAGCGAGGGCTTGAATCCACGCTGACCCCAACTGGTGACAGGGGCATGGAGCCAGTGATCGAACCAGGCTGCTTCTGTCTGGGACAAATGCTAAACTAGACAATGAATGTCAGCTGAGTCTGTGGTCCCTTCGTGGTAAGGGGCGGCTGGTGGAGGAATGGGGACACGGTGTGTGCTTGCTGTGTGTACAAACACGGGGTCAGTTCACTGTCTCCCAGAACTGCTGGGCGGTGACAGAGGGTGACCTGGGTCCCAGGGCACCCCGGCCGCTGCATTGGGGAGCTAGCTGTTGCTTTTCTGGGAATGCAAAGAAAGAAAAGAAGGAAGGAAGGAAGGAAGGAAGGAAGGAAGGAAGGAAGGAAGGAAGGAAGGAAGGAAGGAAAGAAGAAAGGAAGGAAAGAAGGAAGGAAGGAAGGAAAGAAGAAAGAAAGAACGGAGGGAGGGAGAGAGGGAGGGAGAGAGGGAAGGAGGGAGGGAAATAGGGAAGGAGGGAGGAGAAGGAAGGAAGAGAAAGAAAACCTGACTCCTCTGCACACCCTCCTTCCCTCCCTCCTGTTTCTATCCCTCTATCTCCTCCATTTCTTTGTACATCTCCCTCCCTTTTTGGTCTTTTTCTGTCTTTTGCTCCCCCCACCAAACCCCTGGGGTGGGTGCTGGAGGTGGGGTTGCACTTGTGCTCTGTGCCCACCACGGGGACTTGACTTCTTCTGTATTAAGGGGAAGGAACAGGGTCATTAGCTTGTGTAATCCCCAGCCCGCTGTTTGCCACAAGACACTGACAAACTCCGTGAAAACATGGCCTTCTGAGCGGACGCCATGGGACCCACCTGTGTGAGGGCCAGGTGTGCTGGGAGCTCTGGAAGGCCATTTTGGGCAAGGTCTCAGGCCTTTCACAGCCTGCCTGGGCTCCCTTCTAGGTGTCTGTGACCCCGTGGAGGGGAGGTGGGGGTGGGGGGCGCAGCTTCTCCAAAGCCTCAGTAACAGACCAGTACACTCGGATTCTTTCCAGAAAAACCCAGAGAGGTGTTTGCCTCTGTAATCCATGTCTTCTTTTCCTAATGAAGCCTGAGAATAGCTTTGATTGGGGTTGCTAACAGTTCAGTCCTCTGCCTTCTTCCTCAGGCTCTCAGTGTCTCAGTGGACCCTCTGCGGCCTGTGCTAGGCGGGGCTGGAGTGACAGATGGCACCCACACCCTGCTTTAGATCTTGGGCTCCAGACGGGATCCTGAATGGGGATAAGGCAATTTCTGTTTACACAAGAAAGAAACTGTAATAAGCATTTGAGATGCACCTCCCGTGTGTTCCGTTTCCTTAAACAGCGTCTACACAACCTAGGGACTGGAGGCTGGGGTCCACACACTCACCCATCTGGAGGCTTGCAACATGAAACCCAGGCCTGGGACTGCGTTTCAAAGGTTCAGCAGGAAATGAAATGTATCCGGTGGGTTTGTACGTTTATTATTTATTTTTAAACTTTTCTAAAACCGAAGTGGAGCATAATACAGGGAAGTGCACACCTCCCAAGTGTCTGGCTTGAGGCATTTTCACACACTGAACGTCCCCATGTCACCATCATCTGGACGAAGACACAGAATGTGACGAGCTCTCCTACCCCCTGGACTCTGTGCATCCCCACCCCCAGTCCCCGCTCCTGCAAAGATCCCGCCTCCTCCCAGCACCGACTGGTTTTGTCTGTGTTTGCATTTTATATAAAAGGAATCATACAGCACGTTCTCTTTTCTGTCTGGCTTTTTTGGCCCAGTGTTCTGTGGATGTATTTTTATAAATAAATCCCACCCGAGCCGTGTTCCCGGGGATGAGAACGATTCTGCTAAGCAGGTCCACTGCGTGATGATGGCTGGCACAAGCAATGACCAAATGGATGACCCAAATCCGACGTGGCAAACGGTGGCCCAAGGGCCTACCGTGGCTCTTCCGTCGTGTTTATTTGACCTCTGCGGTGGGTAATATGTATTTTAATATATCTGTCAGGAGTTGAAAAAATACATAAAAGAATAATTTCATGCACAGCACCCAGAACGGACAACTTAAAAACTTCCATTTTTAAAAACGGAGATGAAATTCACATTGCATATCAAGAACCGTTTTAAAGTGTTCGGTTCAGTGTCGTTTAGTACGTGCACAATGTTGTGTAACCATCACCTCTATCTGATTCCAAAACATTGTCATCACCCCAAAAGGAAACCCACACCCGTTAGCAGTCACTCCCCATGCCCCACCCCACCCCCTGCCCCAGCCCCTGGTAACAACTAAAATCTGCTCATTTCTGTCTCTGTGGCTTGCTCTATTCTGGACATTTCATATAAATGGCACCATACAATACAGAACCTTTTGTGTCTGGCTTCTGTCACTTAGCATAATGTTTTTGAGGTTCATCCATGTTGTGGTAGGTATCAGTACGTCATTCCTTTTTATGGCTTCTCGTCATCTTTGCTCCAAGTCATTTTCTTTTTTTTCATGACACATTGCTGATAAGATGGAAGAATCCTTTTTTTTTTTTCCCTGGTAGAACTTCTATTTCCTCTTCCCCCATCCCTGTCATGAGATTTATCCTTCACAGTGCCGTTTTAAAACTGGGGATTGATGGACAACATGAGGTCTGTAGTGTCAGCCTCTTTTGCCCAATCAGAAGGTCCGGCGGCACTGGGCCCCGCCCATGGTGCACTGGCTTCCGCTGCATGGTATGGTTCCCTCCCCTGCCGCGCGCCCCCAGATGGGTCTGAGTTCTGCAGTCTGCAGTCTATATTACATCCCCGTTCATTTATAGAGACGATGGTGGTGGCAGAAGGTGACATAGAGCGTTGCACTGACCCATTTGCTGAAGGATTGTTGGGGTGAGGGGCGGGGGCGAGGAAGACAACACTTCAGATTGCGGTGGTCACTGACACTGGACGGGGGCAGAGGTTTATTTGGCCAGTGGGGGAGGCGACTGCTGGAATCAAGAATTTTATTTTTCCCCCACGATTTTATTAAAAATATAGCTAACATACCATTATTAGTTTCGGGGGCACACCATAGTTATTCAACATTTATATACCTAATGAAGTGATCACCATGAGAAGTCCAGCAACCAGCTGACACCGTACTATGCGGTCACAATATTACTGACTATATTCCCTGTGCTGTCCATTACATCCCATGACTTATTTGTTTTATACTGGAAATCTGGACCTCTTACTCCCCTTCATGTCCCCTCCTTTTTAAAAGTTTCAATTTCAGTTGACATTCAGTATTAGTCTATATTAATTTAAGGTGTACAGCATAGTGGTTAGACATTTATATAATTTAAGAAGTGACACCCTGGACTAGTCTACTACCCACCTGGCACTATATACATAGTTATTACCATATCATTGGCTATATTCCCTATGCTTTACTTTACATCCCCATGACTATTTTGTAACTACCAATTTGTACTTCCTGATCCTTTCACCTTTTTCATTCTGCCTGCAAATCCCCTCCCATCTATCACCCCAACAAATCTAGTACCTATCTGGCAGTGCTCTGCTGTGGTCTGAAGTCAACCTCCAAGTATGTTGGTTCTATGGCTCCTTAGGAGGGGCTCTGGTGCAGACCCAGGTCACTGACTATTTGTGACCGGCTGTGGACTACCTGGCAGGAGCTACAAAACGATCAACAGTTGTTCACTGCTTGTGCTAAACCTGGAGGTATATGGGAGAGGCCACCCATACCATATCTGGGAAAGCTCCGCAAAAAGCTGGGACACCCCAAGGCCTGCTGCCACCTTCTGGCTCCCTTGAAAATAAAGGGATAAAGCCTTGTGTGATACACAAGTTGGTTGAGGCAGGGTCTCAGGGAGTCACTAGAGTGGGAAGTCACCTTGTGGTCACCAGGTAAATGTAGACTCTGGTTTGGTGCCAGTGCTGAGCCTGAAGCTACTCAGCGAGAGTCTCAGAGCTCACTGAGGATAGTCCTCATCCACCTGGGGCCCAGTGGAGTCTGATAGTTTTCCAAGACAGAGTGCAATGTGGGATGGGCTGGCTGGTCATGGAGAAAGTGCCTCCAACGTTGGGTGAGTTGGGTGGGGCCAGGTCCCAGCTGAGTCAGCAGGGTGGAGCGAGCGGAGCGCACTGGACCAATCAGATTCAGATTGGGACGTAAGCGTAGGGGGCGGGCTCAACACAGGAAAGATGGCGTCAGCCTGCCTCCTCCCGGTGAGGAGTTCTCCTCACCGGGAAAATGGTGACTGTCTTCCAACCTGTGCTCTAAGACAACACACCTCAGTCTGCACGCCCGTATGCCCCAGACACCCCATGAGTCACCGTCCCGCCGCTGGAGCCCAAGGTGAGTGCCTGCGAGCGAGTGAGTCTGTGCGACGGCCATTTAAGAATGTCTGGATTTCCCGCTGCCTTCCGTCCCACCTGGATGGTTGGAATCCCCACTTTTTCACAGCCAGGTGTTGTGGGGGCTCCTCTTCCCGGCACCAGTACTCTGGGCTGGGGATTTTGGTGTGAGGCTGGGGTTCCTTGCTCCTTTGCGGAGAACCTCTGGCGGGTGAGATATCCCTCCTGGTTCTCAACCGCTACACTCAGGTGTGGGGCGAACTGTTCCACGTCTCTGCTCCTCCTACCAGTCTCAAGGTGGCATCTTCTTTATATCCTTAGTGTAAGACTTCTGTTCAGCTAGACTTCAGATGGTTCTCCAGGTTGATAGTTCTATAATTTAGTTGTAACATCAATGTCTTCACCGAAGGAAGCAGGCCCAGTGTTTGTCTGCTCCGCCATCTTGGATCTCTCCAAGAACTTCATTTTTGACAGGTCAACTTTGAGATGCGTTTTAGACAGCCCAATGGAGATGTCAGAAAAGCAGTCAGGACTATGAGTTTATTTTAGAAATTGTAAACTGGGGATGCTGGCATATTTGATTTAACTTGCATAGTATTTAACAGAAATTTAAACATAAACATTTAAAAACATGTAGAAATTGGGGAGAGTTTACATTTATAAAATCCAAATTGTCCAGCCTCCTTTGAATAATTGGAAGACATGACCATCCTGCGCTCCGAATTCCCCAGGTGGTGACTGCAGGAGCTGAGGAGCAACTGTCCCTTTCAGCAGGACGTGAGCTCTGCCCTACACTCTCCTTGATCCCAAATTTGTGTGTCAGTTACCATTTATTGTTTTGCTCAGGATGTTGTTCCCTGTAGTAGGGAGGAAATTGACCTGTTTCTCCATAATCATGTCTCTGTTGAATTGGGAAAACATAAGGTAGTGCAAGAGAGTCATGTTTCAAAGAAATTAGAAATCAGGATACAGCTTTTTCTGACACGTGGTGCATTTTCTTGTGTGTCAGAGATAACCTTTGCTGTTTTCAGCCAGCAGATGGCTTTGAGCTGCCACCTGGTGGTGCAGCTGGCACACCTGGGATCAGGCTGGGCCCTGGCGCCATCTTGGTAGCTCCCTTGGCTCTCGTTGGTGCAAGTGTTTGAATATGCTGTTATATTTCAGTATGGTTATTTCGTAAAAATGAGTGGGGAAACATGAAAATTGCTGAAACCAGGGCTGAGAAGTGGACGTCTCATGCAGTAATGCCATTGTACCCAAGAGGAGTGTTGCATTAGTTAGGGTTCTCCAGAGAAACAGGACCAATAGGGGAGATACAGGTTTATTATAGGAATTGGCTTATGTGATTATGTAGGCTGAGAAGTCCCACTATGTGCCATCTGCAAGCTGGAGAACCAAGAGAGCTGGTGGTATAATTTACCCTGAGTCTGAAAGCCTGAGAACCAGGAGAGTTGATGGTGTAAATCCAATCCAAGGAGAAGTTGAGATGAGACGTGCCAGCTCAAGTAGGCAGGAAGCAGGAAATAAAAGGGGTGAATTCCTCCTTCCTCCACTTTTTGTTCTATTCAGGCCCTCAGTGGGTTGGGCGATGCCCACACACGTTGGGGAGGGACATCTTCTTTACTGAGTCCACCGATTCAAATGCCATCTCATCCAGAATCACCCTCATAGACGGTTGCAGAAATAATGCTGAATCGGGGCACCCCTGTAGCCGGGTCAAGCTAACAGAAAATTAACCATCACAAGTGTCATTAGATACATGGAACATCCTTTGTCCACGTGGTGCTCACAGGAGATAAACCTGATGGCTTTCTGTTCAGTCTTGAAAAAAACCCATACAAAAAAGCAGGTATTGGGGGCCGGCCCGGTGGCTCAGGCGGTTGGAGCTCCGTACTCCTAACTCCGAAGGCTGCCGGTTCGATTCCCACATGGGCCAGTGGGTTCTCAACCATAGGGTTGCCAGTTCTATTTCTTGAGTCCCGCAAGGGCTCCGCCCCCTGCAACTAAAATTGAACAGGGCACCTTGAGCTGAGCTGCCGCTGAGCTCCCGGATGGCTCAGTTGGTTGGAGCGTGTCCTCTCAACCACAAGGTTGCCGGTTCGACTCCCGCAAGGGATGGTGGGCTGCGCCCCCTGCAACTAGCAATGGCAACTGGACCTGGAGCTGAGCTGCGTCCTCCACAACTAAGACTGAAAGGACAACAACTTGAAGCTGAACGGCACCCTCCACAACTAAGATTGAAAGGACAACAACTTGACTTGGAAAAAAAAAAAAAGTCCTGGAAGTACACACTGTTCCCCAATAAAGTCCTGTTCCCTTCTCCAATTAAAAAAAAAAAAAAAAAAGAAAAGAAAAAAACAAAAAAGCAGGTATCAAGTTTGAAACATGGCACTAAATAGCACTTCTTTAAAGACAAAGGGTAATTAGGGACTTTGTAAAATTGTGTTCACTTTCTGAGAGGAGAACTTTCCTCATGACATTAAAGTGACTGCTGGGATTTTAAACATTTAACTTTCACACATGTGCTTAGGAAAGCCTTACATGTGAACTTTAGAGGTACCTGCCATTTTATTCTATTGCTGTGTTGTGAAGATGAAATTGGACTGTGAACATCTCAAGGGCTGGATGGCTCTGACTCCATCACCAGCAGTGGCTTCCTTCTTTCAGCAATCTTAAGCACCTACTATGTGCTTAATTGTTCTGGACACTGTGTGGGTCATGGTGAGAAGAGCCAGGCATGATTCCTGGTCTGCCAGGGATACCAGGCTATCATTGGTGTAAGATATTAGTAAAAATATTCCAGAAGTAAATGTAGGATGGCTGAGTGATGTGCTGTCATGGAAGAGTGGCCCATGTTGTTCTGATGGCATGGAGGATGGGGCTGGCGGGGAACGCTGCTCTCAGGCAGAGCTGCCAGCTGAAAGCCAGACGTGGGTTGGAATTTTATAGTGAAAAGGAGAAAGAGGTACTGTCGGGCCTGGGGTTTGATTCGACTCTCCTCACAAGCTACAAAGTTAGCACGCTACTGATCCATGTTGCTGACGCTGGCAGGAGACCAGAGTCCCCTGGGTCAGAGGGGAAGGACTTTATTGCTCGTGGCACAGTAAGCAGCGCGAGCCTCAGTGTGTGTGCCACTTGCCCTCAGGCCCCATGGGGGTGATCCGGTGGGTCTGTGTCACAGCCGAGGAAGGCTGAGCTTGGGAGCAGCCACTTTATAGAAGCAGTAAATAGGCCTGTATACCTACCTGCATTTCAACAGAATTGTCACTCAAAGGTTGCTTGCTGCAAACACAACCCTGAGAAAGGGCCTGGGTGAAGATTATCAGGGACTAGTATTTGTGGCACACCCGGTGTATTAGCTTTTTATTGCTGCTGTAATGAAAAACCCCTCAGTTTTAGGGGTTTAAAACAGCACCCATTTGGGGTGGCCGGTTAGCTCAGTTGGTTAGCGCGTGTGCTGGTAGCACCAAGGTTGCTGATTCGATCCCTGAATAGGCCACTGTGAGTTGTGCCCTCCTTAAAAAAAAAACACACAAAAAACCCAAAAAGCAGCACCCATTTATCATTTCATGGCTCTGTAGGTCAGAAATCCAGATGTGCCCTCTGTCCTCTGCTGGGGGTCTCACAAGGCCAAAATCAAAGTGCTGGCCAGCTCGAGCTCTTATCTGGAACCTCTTGGGGTGACTCCTCTTCTAGGCGAATTCAGGTTTTTAGCAGAATACGGTTTCATGTGGCTTTAAGACTGGGGTCCCCATTTCCTTGCTGGCTATTGTCCAGAAGTTGTTTTCAGCTTCCAGAGGCTGCTACCTTCCTTCTCCTCCATCTTCAAAGCAAGGATACCATGGAATCTTTCTAGGGCTTCAAATCTCCCAACCTCCCCTCTGCCTCCAACTGAGGAACACGCTCTACTTCTAAGGCCTCCTGTGGTTACGTTGGGCCCACCTGGATAACGCAGTTACTCTTAAGGTCACAGATGCCATGAAACGTAACATCTTCAGGGTGTCTCTTCTGAGGCACAGGTTCTGGGGGTGAGGCGTGGACTCCTGGGGTGGGGAGGGAATTGTTAGAATCCTAGCACAGGTGTGCTCTGGACAGACGAGCCCCTGCCTGCCACGTGGTAGGTTCTCAGTGGGACTTCCCACTGGTGCCAAAGGAGCGAGGACCTAGGCTTTCTTACCAGTGTGCCCAGATGTGGGCCGAAGGGGGACGGAGGGAGAGTCTTAAAAGGTGTCAGCGTCAAACATTGAAAAGTGAGGTCACACGATTACAGTAACACTGAGCAGAGACCCAATAAATGCACTAAATGTGACCCATTGTTTTATCCCCCCAGCCCCACCCCAGTGGCTGTCCATCCTCTCTTTTCCTGTAAGGGGCACCTGCCTGGCTCATCCCTGGCTGAGGGTACCCCACACCCCAGCCCTGCGCTCACCGCGTGGCACGAGTAGCGTTTCCTCACCCAGTGTACCCAAATCAACATTCCATGTGTACCCTCGGGGGAATCTTCTAGTCAGACATGGAGAAGCCAGATTTATTTCCTAATTAAAAGAGAGCTTCCTGCACAGTAAATCAGTCATACCCACACACAAACGCACAGAAAACCGTTGCTTCCACTCGTGCCTGATTTCTCTGGGGGACACAGAGCTCTCCCTGGGCGCTTGGGATGTCAAGGCTGCAGCTTATATCCAGGCGTCATCATTTGCATTTCATCTCATCAGAATCATTACCCACCCATGCAGAACACAGCTTGTTAACCGCACGATCAGCTCCTGAATCTAAAGCCCGGCCAGGTTGCCTCCAAGTAATGCAATTACACGCAGCAAGTGTGACATCCAGAATGGTTCTGGGCTCCATTTTTAAAGTTTTAATGAATAGCCCCAGAAAGACAATCAAGTTTATTGTTTAAT
This sequence comes from Rhinolophus ferrumequinum, assembly GCF_004115265.2. Lineage (NCBI taxonomy): Eukaryota > Metazoa > Chordata > Mammalia > Chiroptera > Rhinolophidae > Rhinolophus > Rhinolophus ferrumequinum. Next base: position 4,026,873 of record NC_046306.1, read on the forward strand.
GGGGGCATGGGGAGGGAGTTTAATTTATTTGTGGAGTTTTGAAGGGGCACCCAGCTTTCTCTTGAGCAACAGTTAGCTCTTAAACACGGTAGGTGCTGAATAAATGTTGTACCCTTAATCGAAAAGCCTCAGGACAGACTAACTTTATGAAGGCAGAATGACTTTCATTAACAACAACAATAACGGCACTAAAAGTAGCACCAGCTGCCCTTGGCTGAATCCCTTGGCCTGGCCAGACAGTTTACTAGGTACTTTATCACCAGTGTCTTGTTTCATCTTCACCTTGCTTATGAAGAGTCTATTCCTTTGCTGCAAGTGATGGAACTAACTTTTTTTTTTCTAGAATCTATCCTCTGGCAAGCCCTTTCCGTCCTAATTCCTATTTATCCTTATACCACCCTTGTGAGACTGAGTTTGTGTCCCCATGTCACAGCTGAGGAAGCAGGGGTCTGAGAGGTCCAGCCAGCTGCTCAAGTCCCCACGGTCTGAAAGGGTAGTGTCCGGATTTGAACAGAGGTTGGCCTGACTCCTGAGCCCTGCTCTTTGTCTGGCCCACTCTGCCCAGCTGCCCCACCTGTCCACTGACCCACAGGAAGATATCCTAGCCCCTGTGGAATTCTAAGGACAGTTTTTCAATGATAAGGTGGGGTTAGAAGGATTGTTAATTATTTTTTCAGCTTTGTCCCCCAAACTTAAAGTGACAAGTGTCACCTGTGTCAAAAAAAAAAAAAAAAGCCACTTTAGAATGGAGCTGGGGCTGCCATGCCAGAGGAACTGTCTTGCATGTCTTATGCCTCAAACCTTGGGATGTTAAAACAGGACAAAATAACCTTTGGATTTGGCATAAAGCAACACTGTGCCCCAAAGAGCTGTTTGCAAATATAACAAGAAAGCAGCTATGATTATGGGACTGATGATTACTGACCTGAAAATTAAAAACGTTGTTTGGAATAAGTGTCACTATGTTGTATTATCTGCACCGATAGAAATGCCTTCCTTCTATGGATGTAATGGGTCCCTTTCCCTTCGTCATAAATACCCATTGTCTTTGTTTCCTAATTAGAGCACCATTTGGGCTTCTGCCAGAGTCAGTGCTTCCTGAATAGCTATTCTTGTTGATCTCAAATAAATGCTGTTGCCTCTCACTTTGAAAGGCCCTTTTGATTTTAGGTTAGTACCTGGAATGCTGATCCAGCTTCTGCAATTTGAAGGCAGAGCCTCCTGGAGGGCATTTCAGTGTATTTCCCTGGAAAGGGGCTCTGCTCCTTATGGGGAAGCCAGTGAGGCTGAATGTCCCCGAATCCTGGAGCTGTTCAGAGCCTGTGGGGAATCTTCTGGGCTCTCCTGAAACTGCCGGTGCTTGGGTGGGTCCATTTGGAAATAACCCGGGTTTGTTATCTATCGCTGAGTAACAAATTACCCTAGAACGTAGGGGCCTAGAACCCTCTTTGTGCTCTCACAGCTTCTGTGGGTCAGCAATCCAGGTGCAGCTCAGCTGGGTCGTGTGGGCCAGGGTCTCTGACGCTGTGGCCGTCTGGGGCTCCACTGGGAAGGGTCCGCTTCTTGGCTCGTCCACGGGCTTTCTCGTGGGATTCCGTGACGTGCAGGCTATCGGATTCAGGCCTCACTCAGGTCCTCGTGAGCTGTTGGACCTGGTTTCCCTCAGTTCCTTGTCACGTGGGCATTTCCATAGAGCATCTCACGACACAACCACTGGCTTCATCAGAGAGAGTGGGCAAGAGAGTGAGAGAAAGGGAGAGGGAGGAGGACGGGAGAGGAGAGAGTCACAAGATGGAAGTCTCAGTCTTTTGTAACCTAGTGTGGGACGCGGCCTCGGCCTCTGGTCACTTTTGCCACATCCTGTTCTTTGGAAGAGTCACTAGGTCCCGCCCACCCTCAAGGGGCGGGGACTACACAGTCACACATTTGGTGGCAAAATCCAAACCAAACAGATAAGTGGCTCCTTAGAGTCTTCATTCCAGTTAGTGTGAATATTCACACGTTTTGCTACAAAGATATTAATGGATTTAATTTTGTGGGGCTGCCCCAGACCTTGCCAGAAGGGTTATGTAGTATACAGTAGACGTACTTTCTAAAATCTACGAAGTTCTAAATTCTCAGACACATCTGGTCCCGGGCTTTGGACACTTGAAGTCCAGTGTCCGTTCCCACAGCTATCCTCGGGTGTGTGTGAATGTGTAGGGGCAAGACTTGTGTTTTCCAATAGAAATAATCCTGTCTTTTTCTTAGAATTCATCTCAGGAGTGTCTAATTTGTCTTGGGCTGAGATATGCTCGTGACCGAATCTGTTCTGAGTCCCCAACGCGATGACGCTTTGCATCATTTCAGAGGCCTCTCGCTGACACCGAGGCCCACTTGGAGGGCATTGCTGTGATGTGTTTCAGCACTGTGGACACAGGTGCACCAGCCTCGTCTCGACCTTGGAAATGTGGTATTTTTCAGTGTGTGGTGACATTTATGAGCCCATTTAAACACCCACAAAGAGGTTGATTTCCATAGATTAAATGTCAAGTTTGAAACCATCCAGGGTAATTGAATCGTCGAGATTGTCTACTTTGATTCTCAAGTGAGGCCATCGACTGGACACTTGTGCTTTGTTATCAGCCCCCGAGTGCCGCCCAAATTACTGAGGTCAGACTCCGTCCCGGGGGACCGGCGGCGGTGGGGAGGATCACGGCAGTGTAATTTGATGCCTGCAGAAATGTGGCTTCATTTTTATTTATTTTTTTAAATAAAGGCACATATGTGGTTAGTGGGTGAATAAATTATTGGAGGCAGAAAAAACCCACCAACTGAAATTTCTGCGATGTTGGTGAGTTTCTAAAACCTGACCATCTTATGTATGGACAAGAGCAAAAGTGTGAAAAGGAAGCTGTGCTTTAATGTTTTAAGTAGAAGTTGTTTTAAGGGGCATTAAACACATGCATAAACTTGGAGTAAATTTCTTTCAAGTTAAAGGGTAGCAAAAAGCATCAAATAGTTTCCTAGAAATCCAAATGTGTGTGCGCGCGCTCACTGTCCAAAGGACGTGTGGGACTCCAGACTTTGATCTGAGTCTCTTAGTTTTTTTTTAAAGAAATTTTGAAACTTGTAGTCACCATGCTATACATCGCATCCCCAGAGCTCATTGCTCTTAGAACTGGAAATGTGTGCCTTTTGACCACCTTCATCCGATTCTCCCACCCCGCAACCCCACCCCCTGCTTTGGCAACCACAATCTGTTCTCTGTTTCTATGAGTTCATGTTTTGTTTTGTTTTGTTTTCAGATGCCAGGTATAAGTGAGATCATTCTGTATTTGTCTTTCTCTGTCTGACTCGTTTCACTTAGCATAATGCCTGCAAGGTCCATCCATACTGCCGCAAAGGGCAGGATTTGTTTCTTTGTAATGGCTGAATAGTATTCCATTTTATATATATATATATATATATATATATATATATATATATATATATATATATATATATATATATATATCGCATTTACTTTATCCATTCATCTGTTGATGGACATTTAGGTTGTTTCCATATCTTGACTATTGTAAATAATACAACAACGAACACGGGGGTGCAGATACCTCTTTGAGATAGAGATCTCATTTCCTTTGGATATATACCCAGAAGTGGAATTGCTGGGTCACACGGTAGTCCTGTTTTTAATGTTTTGAAGAACCTCCATACTGTTTCCCGTAGTGGCGGCACCAGTTTGTACTCCCACCAACAGTGCAGAATTTATCTGATTCTTAAATTTTTATTCTCCCAAGGCACTGGAGTTAAGTGGATCTAACATGGATGTGGGCGTGCCCGTTTCCTCCACTGGCACACAGTGGACACGAGGGGCAGGACGGCTCGAGAGCCTTTACAGCCAGGACTTCCTGAAGGTTCAGCTGTTCCCGCCGTGGTGTGGCCTGCTCAGCTCCACCCCGGTCACATCCGGTAATAGTATCTGCTGACCAGTTTCCCTAAAGGCAGGGCTGCTGGCCACACTGGACCCGTAAGTTAGAATAAGAATGAAAGTCAACCCACACTCAAGTTTCGGGAGCGTCCGATTGGACATGTCGAATTCCTAGCCAGACTTGGGGTTAAGACAGGTCAAGGGAGGCCGTCTTTTTTTCTAGGCTTTTTTGCTGCCCAACGGCTGTGGGCACACAGATAATGGATGATGGTTCTCAGATTCACCTCCTGACCAGGAATTAGAACCAAAAGCAACCCCCGGCGTCGGAAGCTCATTCCAGACCACAGGTGTGTGCTGCCTCACCCATTGCCGTCGGATGGAAAGTCAATCACGGTGGGGCTAAGATGAAGATGGTACCTGGCTATTGCCCTGTGGCTGCTCTGCTCAACTGTGGTGGGAGCCTCTGATCACAATAAGGGACGTTTCTTCACGGGTAGAAACCTCGCCTGCAGCGATGACCCAGATGCCTACACATTAGGATTTGAAAGCGATGGGCTTGGCCAAGTGTCCATTGTTTAGTCTACATCAGGCTAAACATCTGGGCGACTGGGAACATCTTTGGCGTCGCAGGGGCCATGTGACCTGGTCTCGTGTTGACGCAGCCTGAGTCAAGGCCAAGGAAAGACACATGCTCAGAGGAGGGTTATCTGAGCAGGGGAGGAGAAGAAGAAAAATGTGTTTAATACTCTACTAGTCTCCTGCGCGGCTGCACCGACGGACCGCAAGCTGGTGGCTTAAAGCAACAGCAGTTTGTTCTCCCCCGGTTCCAGATTCCAGAAGTCCAAAAGCAAGGTGTCGGCAGGGCCATGCTCCCTCTGCAGCCTGGAGGGTAGTGTCCTTCCTGGCCCCTTCCCGGCTTCTGGTGGTGTGGCAGCAAATTCTTGGTGTTCCTTGGCTTACAGATGCAACACTCCAATGTCTGCCTCCATCACTCATGGCTGAGTCCCTGTGTGTCCGTATCTGTGTGTGTCTCTCTCCTCTTCTTATAAGGACACCGGTCCTATTGGTCATACTCTGGTAGACCTCATCTTAATTTCAGTAATTATATCTGCAATGACCCTATTTCTAAATCAGGTCACAGATACTGGAGGTTAGAGCTTCAACATATCTTTTTGGGGGCACAATGCAGACTATAATACCTGACATTTCTATTTCTTACAACCTAGAGCTGTGACATTTCTCCGTTAAATGGGTGGCAGGTGGGATGTCAGCCATGACAACCGTGGGATTTCCTGGTGTCCATCGCCTGTGTGGCCTGCATGGCTGGTACGTGATGAGTGCGGGCATCACGCTTAGAGAGAATGACAAAGCTCCTCAAAGGGATGCTTCTCGTCTGTTCTGACTCTTCCAGGCTGGGAAGCCCGTGAGAACCTGAGTTTTCCACTCTGGGTTGGAGAAGGGCTGTGAGGGGACAGAGAACCAACTAGGTGACTGGGAGAAGACTTTGCTATGTGGCTCCGTTCTCAGTGCCCAGGTAGCTGGCTCTGAAGGTGCCTGCAGCCAGCCCCCCAGAATAGGGCTGGTCGAGTGATGCACCACGTCCTGCATACTTGACAGAGATCAGTGTCCCAGAACCAGAGCAGCTCAGCCGCGGGGGGCCTCCTTGAGGGAGAGATTCTGAGCCCCGAGCTCGCAAGGGGTGGCCACATTCAGGGGGACTTCTGTCCCCTGGTGTTTGGTGTCCATAGAGTCATGGAGTCCCTTTAGAAGTGTGCTAGAGGAGGCCAGTGTGCAGGGTCAGGGGAAGGTTCTAGATAAGAAATTCATGGATTGGCAAAGCATGTCCACCTATACCTAGACAGGAATGTGAGCAGGACAGGTTTGGGCAGATGGGCCTTGTAAGTGGATTCCACCAGATAGAAGCCCCCTCCGACCACAGTGACGCCAACACAGGGAAGAATCCATCCCATGAACAGTGACACTTGGCCAGCCAAAGGGAGGAAGGAACCTGTCTCTGGAGGGCAGGTAACTGAGCACGCTCCCCACCCCCATCCAGGTGTGAAGAAGGCTTCTCCCTCTGCTACTCAGAAACAAACACAAACCAGTTTCCACAGGCCCCTGCGCTCCTACTCTGTGCTCTCCTACTATTTGGGGACCAGTTGGAGGGCCTGTGGGCATGCTGGCTTTGCCTCTGCCATTCTTTGACCAGCCGGACGCCCCACTCCCTTCCTCTCCCCTTTGTTGGACTTGCAGCAAAAGCTCAGGGTCAGGCACGGACCAAGAGGTTAATATCAGATATCCGAGGGGGAAGGAGAATGGCCTGGCTGGCCAGCTCGGCTGCTGTAGGTGCTGTGATGCATTGGCTGCGACAGGTAAGTGGGAGGCTCTGCCTAGAGCCCGTGGGGGACCCCTCCTCTCCTGGAAATCTGTACTCCTGGGCAAATCGGGCAAATCTTGGGTTCCTTTCTGCCTTTAAAGCTGTTGACATTGCAGATACCCTGGAAAGGAGAGACCAGGAGTCCTCAAAGAGCTTTTTGCTCCTGAAAAGCAGGCCCAGGGATATTTGGGCCCAGAAACACCTGGTTGGCAATCTCATCATAAACAGGAATGGTGAGAGGTGGGATTGAAAGTGACACTGAAGGGCCTAGACAAATATTTTTAAAAGGAAATCACATTTTTTTTAAAGCCATCCCTAGAAATTCCCAAGGTATCAAAATAAAAAATTCAGAGAATCAATTTTGCCTTATTTATTACATTAACCAAGAATGAATGTGTTACAAGAATGTTCCGGAAGGGAGATATTGATGAACTGGAAATGTCAAAGGGCTGTTCTATGTTATTTGCAATATCTCATGAACAAGTGAGGAGGGGAACTATGTCCTCAGAGGGACGCTGGGTGCTCTTCCTGTCCGGGGCATGAGTGCCAGGTGTCTGGTCCTCCCCTCACTACCCAGGGCAGAGCCCCTGTCTGGACTCAGTATATGCCTTCTTTTGGCCAGTTTAGCTCTTTGGCATACGCCCCTTTGCAGCTCCTGATCTCATAATCATGCTCCAGACACTTGTTCAAGCTGGGCACTGCGGATCTCCAGCCGATGAAGCCCTGGGTCGTCTTTGGGACCGGGGGGGATGGAAGGACCTGGAACAGAGGTGCAGGGGGTTTGGTCACCTTGGATCACAGCTACATGAGGCGTGTCCACAGAGGTGTCATGCTTAGCCCGTGAGGCCTGGTGTGGAAAACACAGAAAGCAAAGCCAGGGTCCCTTTGTAAGGCATACGTTCCAGCCAGCGCTACCCTGAGACTCACATCGTCTCTGAAAGTAACGCTCACTGAACACGTTCCTTTACCTCATAATGCTTAGCCCATTTGATTTGTGACCTCCAGTAAAATGCTTTTTATTTGGCAAACGAGTGAAAAGGGAACAAAAAGTAAGGTCCAGAAATTTCAAATGCGACAGTTCACCTGCCCTTTATAAAATGTGACAATATTGTCAGATGGTATCCCAGCAGTGATAAATCTGGTTTTGATCAGAAGGCTTTCTGATACATACACCACACACACACACACACACACACACACACACACACCCCAAACTGTAGAGACCACAGGAATGAAAAGCAATTGAATTTAATTAAAAACCAAAAGGAAAACAGGATTCTATCTGAAATGAAAAAGCACAATTTCATTTGTCAGTTCCTTGGACTTACTTGAAATTTTTGGAAAATGAGGGTAAATGTTTAGGAGTTTCCCCCTTTCCATGTGAAATAATCATCTGTTCTGCCCTTCCATGGCAATTTGAATGAAGACGACAGTGAGGAATACTTGTTCTAACAGAAGAACTGAGATAGAGAGGTTTAATATGCTTGGGGTTACGAGTCCACGCTTGGCTAGAGAGAACTTCGAGCGAGGCAGTGGCAGGAGGGGACGGTCCTGCTAGGCTGGCTGCCACTGGTGGACAAAGCCCCTTAACATATGTTCTTGATGAAGCGTTAAAATTAGTCTCCTGAGGGCACATGCAGGGAGGGTCGTCAGTCAATGCCAGAGGGGCCACACGGGTGGAATTGCCCAGAAAGCAAGTTGTCTCCACCCGGCTGGCCTAGACGGTCCCCGAGGGAACACACAGACCAGCTTCAAGTCTCTCTACAACTTGTAAGAGAAATGCGTAGAAAACCACCCAGAGGTGCCACATTTCACCCACCAGACTGGCAAAAATGGAAACACCACCGTTAACAAGGGTGTTATGTGAGAGCTGATCTGTTCCTTCTCTGTGAAGGGCAATATTGCTGTTATCTAGAAAAAACGGAGGGTAATTCCCTCCACTGCAGGCCATGGTCATCCTAAGTTTTCATCCCCTCTTCCCATCAGGACACAGAAGTGCTCTCTCCATAGCTGGGCAGGGGATAGAAACCCACGACCAAAATGAGAGACCCATGAGCGGCGGCCCTGGGATGTACAGAGCTCAGCAGTTTCTAGCCTCTGAGCCATGTCCACAGCTGACTTGTCTCAGGTGGGAACAGCACCTAAGTGTTCTCCCCTCTGGGACTGCCCTGTCACTCAGCAACCAGAGTGGCCTTTCAAACAGGCAGTTCTCAACATGCCACAGCCCTGCTTCCATCGCAGATGGGGCTCACGTCCCAACTGCTTCCTCTGGCCCAAGGCCCTGCCCCCTTCCCCATCCACATCCCCTCCCTTCACACCCCCGCCTCACCCCAGCTCACCAAGCGCCAGCCCCATCACTGTCCTCCGCCGCTCCAGAAACATACCAACCTTTGTTCTGCCTCAGGGCTTTCGTGCATGTTGTTCCCTCTGCCGGGAATGCTTTTCTCAGGCTGGCTCCTTGTCCTCCTTCAGACCTGAGCGCCACAGGGGCCCTTCCCTGCCCACCCCATCCTCTGGATCCTCTAACATCACTTGCCTATTTCCCCCACAGCATCTAGCATTGCGTATCACGATTTTAATGATTTTCTTGTTTCACGTTGGTGCCCCCAGCCCCACACGTGTGGGCTGGAGTCTTGTCTTCTTCTGGTTCATCACTGTTTGCCCCACTAAACACCTAACAGTCACTGGCATGCTCTAAAAGTGCTGGGCACTGTTTTAAGTCCTTCACAGATATCATCCCACCGAACCCCACTCCCTGAAGTAGGTGCTTCCAGTAACCTCCATTGTACAAGGGGGAATGGAGACAGAGAGGTCAAGCCACTTGCCCAAAACCACACAGGACGTGAGCACCTGAATGATCTGAATCTAGAGGCCCGTCCTTTCCCGCCCTGCTGTCCTGCCTACTCCCTGAAGTGTTTGCTGAACCAATGGATGGAGCCCCTGACTTCTTTGGCGTCCCGCTGCTTCTGCGGAACCCCACCCCGCGACTCTGCTCTGTGGCTCTTGAAAGCATACAGATAGGAACCTGACGTGTCCCCCGCGTGTGGGCGTGGAAAGGGCGTGGAAACGGGACTCCCCGCGCGCCGGCACCGCGGAGTTCTTACCTCTGGCGGTTGGCTATGTGCACCTGCAGCAAACACAATTTCCAGTGGGACTTATGTTTTACTTATGAAAATAAGTATTTAAAAGGGCTTTGCGAACCTTGATGTATTTCTCCACCGGGGTCACTGGCCGGACGTGGAACCACGGGGGAAGCTCAATTTTGGGCTTCGGGGTAGGAGGTTCTTCTTCATCCTGGATCAACTGAAACACAGTCCCCAGAGACGGGAAACCCCAGGCTGAGACGGTGGACATGCCCTCCTCATCATCCCCCAGAGTGCCGAATTTGGCAGATGACAAAGCAGGGCTCAGGGACGTTAGGGAGCTGGTCCCAGTGCACAGTTAGAAGGGGGACTTGTCCACAATGAACTGCTATGGCCGCCTGCTCATTTATATTCACGAGCAGCAATTTGAGAAAACTTGACAGGTTATGGCTTCAAATTTAAAAATGCCAACAAGGTTCCAGGACCAATCTTTAAAGTATTAGAGGAGAGCCCCCATTCCTCCCTTTTAATTTTTAAAGTAATTTCGAACTCTTCAAAAAACCACATTAATTACATATATAGACTATTAATATAGGCTCTTTATGCATATTGTATCCATAAGGGCTCATGCATAAAATTTCAAATTGTCTAAGCATTAAAAAAAGTCTAAGAATGGCACGATTTCAAAGTAAGTGGGATGGGGTGAGTTACAAATGGGGTTTACACTGCCTTGAATCACCAGTGTTTTGAATGAGGCGCCTCTTAGGCGGTTCTGCTCCCCTCCAAAAAAATGTGACTTCCTCGTGTTGTGTCTGGAGATAGTCTGAAAGGTTCCAGACCTGCGGCCACGATCCCGTTGAGCCCCACACCACCGTTTCGCAGGCCTGAATGGTGTTTTATATACCGGAACCCCTATTCTAGGCTCAGAAGACTTAGCCACATATCTTGAACAGCTGGAATATGCATTTGGCCGCACTGAACGGCCGCACTCAGCTGGGCTGATGGGGGCTGCGTCTGGACGTGGCCAGTGGTCTGTTTGCTGGTATCCTCATTAATTATCATGTCCAGCCCTTTTCCTTGTTTCTGTGACCTATCTTGTTTAGGAAATACCCAGGTATTTTCCTAATAATTTTTCCTATGTTAACCCTGTCTCACCATCTCATCCCATCGGATCTGTCACTCAGTGAGGCAGGTGAGGACTATTAACCCATTTTACAGATGGAAAGTCTGAGGCCAAGTGGCCTGGGAATCAGACAGAGTAGCTTCTGCTCTTGGTGCCTCTCTTTATTAACTGTGTAACTTGGCACTTCTTTGAGCTTAATTTCCCAATTTGTAAAATGGGCATAAAACTGTATCCCCTTCTACACAGGGATTGTTGTGTGGATTAAATGAGCTGGTTCAATGAAGCACCTAGGACGTGCCTGGCACACAGTAAGGGCTCAATAAATTCCTGAGAGGAAGGAAGCGTCAGGTCCAGAGTGGGCAGCCTTTGCCTGTAACACAGTCTTAAATTTTATTCTTGTAAATTATACACAACTGTCTATTCTTGGAAATGATCGATTCTACCACCTCTGGGCTTACGAAATTCACATTTACCTCCTGGAGGGGGGTGGTTAAAAATCCCCAGTTCTGGGCCCAGTTTTTCCATGCGTCCGTTTCAGCCTTTAAGCGGTATCTCCTGAAAAAGGAAGTTCTTAGGTATTGCGTGACATTTGAAAAAGGTGAAAGTAGCAAGCCCCAAAAGGTCCACTGGGGAATTTTACATTCTTCGATGCATAGTCACTGAAGGATGACTCTGCCAGGGAGGGACGAGCTGCCAGCGGAGCAAGAATCCCTGTCGCTGTGAGAAGCTCACCTGTCTAAGGGACTAGAGATGCCGGTGGGACGGTGCATCGGGCACAGATAGGACCGGACTGACTGCCCGAGGGGCCGCCTGGGTACAACACGCCTTACTTTGGAGGCCTTGTGACCCACAGTGATGAGTGTGTGCGAAATCGTTATGAAGGTGCATATGAAATACTGTTGTTCTCAGGGCAAGGACCAGGTGGGGTACGTGAGGAACCTGGGGTGCCAAATTGAAGGAGGCACCCACTGGCAGGTTCCTGCAAGGACAGAGCCAGCACGTACATGACATGAGCCTGAAACCTCCTTAAATATTGCACCCAGGTGCCTCACTCACCTCACCCTAGTCCCAACCCTGCTTTTGCCTCAAAGTAAATATCATTTATACATCATCACCTACGAGCTGAATTGAGCTGCCGTTGAAGAGTGGGCATGTCAGAGTTTGCAAATGCCTTATTCAGTGTTTGTTGATATTGATTTTCAAGTTTCTTTTCCCATTTTGAAATCAATATCTGCATGCCCCCCCACCCCCCCGCCATGTCTCAACAGTTTCGGACGCCCTGGCCAAGCTCTTTGCCTTGGGCAGCGAGCATCTGTCCATAGCAGTCTATTTCTAATGGAGATAGAACATGAGCCAGAAATATGAGCCACACATGTCATTTTAAATGTTCTAGTAGCCACATTTTAAAAAGTAAAAATAAGCAGGTGAACTTAATTTTAATATCCTTTTCTTGGGTATGAAATCTTCAAAATCTGGTATTTTACATTTACAGCTCCTCCCAGTTTGATAGTCACATTTCAGGTGCTCAGCAGCCACTGTGGATGTTGGACAGAATAGTCTAAGGGCTTAACTGGCTCTGTTTACAGAGGAAGGGCCATCTGATTTGGGTCTTGAAGGATGAGTAGGAGTTGGTCTAGTGGAGAAGGGAGGAAAGGGCATTCTAGGCAGAGGGAATAGACCCTGCTATGGCGGTATATCCTATTGGGGGCCCTTACATAAAGGTAAAGATATAAACAAAATAATCGTTTATTTTATGCCAAATAATACCGGCTTTCCATTTTCAAGAATGATATGAAGTTTCCTATAAAAATAACATCATTAAGTGAAACAAAGCCAGTTTAAAGAAAAATATAAAGTGACTACTATAGGTTTTACAAGAAATGGTGAAAGTCATAGAGATGACAAACGGGATAACTGAAGTTTAAGAGGCAAGCAATTATGGTTTGTTGTTACTAACATTTGCTTATTGGCATCTAAACTAGTAACGTCCCATATTGGTTAAAACTTCAGAAAGATGGGATACTTAGCAATCAGAGAGAATGCTAAATAAAAACAACCGTTACAAATGTCTGCTGAACATAAATCTGATAGAAACTTAAATTTCTTATTACATAAAAAACCAGGAAAAGCAAGAGAGAATATAAAGTGCACATGTATCACTCATTCAAATTGAACAAATATCAAGATCCTTTTTAAAAAAATTTAGTAATACATTAGTCACTCTCAACAAGCAAAGCTTTGCAGATGGTTTTAAAGCCAGATGCAAACTCTTCCCCACCTTTGTGGCGTGGTGTGATTCTCCCATTGCCCTCGAGCTGCTATCATCGCCCCCTTCCCTCAAGGCCCCCGACCACCTCCAGGACTTGGGGGGGAAACTGAGGTCGCCAGGTGTGCCCACTTCAGGTGGCAACAGCCCAGTCCATCGGGTTACCGGATCCCTGGCGTTACCAGATCCGGTCCTGAGTCACGAAGTTCATGCGCTCGGCCGCCGCCGTGCTGATCGGTTTCTGAGCCATGGGACCTGGGATCTCGGTTAGCCCCGTAGGTTGTGGCCTTTGGCTCAGCGTCTCGCGTCGCCCAGGAGACCAGTTGCCAAGCAACGTAGGACGCCGAGGCGGAGGCGGCGCCACATCTGGCGCGGGTGGGGCCGCTGGGCTGCAGCATTCGCGCCCACTGCCAGCCTCTGCCCGTCTCTGCGCACTTCACCCCACCTACCTGACCACCTGCTTGGCCCGCAGCAGCAGCCCTCCTCCTCTGCGGAAAGTTTTGGGGGAACCTCAAGACCTAACACCCCAGCCTCCTGTAAAATCTAGACCTGTAATGCAAGTATCCACACCGACAAGAGTACCAAATCCTGTGCGCCAGGCTTAATGACTTCTGGCACAGAGAAGGCACCCTTGTAACCACCGCCTGGATTACGAAAGGGGGCATTGCAGCCCACCCACCTTGTGCACTTCTCTCGGCAGAGCTTCGTTTCATCACTGTTGGAACTTTGTGTAAGGGTTCAGCCCGGTGTCCCGGGTGCCGGGCTCCCTTCCTGGGCCTTACATCACGTTTGAGAGGTTTGTCCGCATTGCTGTGGGCAGCCCCCGCGTGTTCATATCCATTCCTGAAGTGTCCCCTCAGCGGCTGAAGGCCCTGTGGCTGAGTTTTCGGCCCCCGTGGTGGTGCTGCAGTGGCTTCTGGAGAATATCCGTATGCATGTCTGCCGGCATCCACTCTTTATAACAACCCCCAAAGGAAACCACAGATACTGTGTCCAGACCGCACACCCCACACTCTCTTTTCATGCCCATCAACACGCACCCCTCGTCATTGGGGTGCTCGATCCGTGTTTGTCGGCTGACTTGTTGACTCTCAGGACTTCCACCGCACCACGGTGTCACAGGCCTGGAACTGGAAGATGGGTGTAAGGGACAACAGTAAGTGGGTCATGCACAGGGTGGGGGACATTTTCCTGCCTGAGCAGCCACAGGACACGCAGGGGTCCAGATCCTTAAGGGGCAGCGACACCAAGGCAGCGTTCTTCTGACGCTTGGCAGGTCATCTCCTATAATTCCCAAGGGCACTCTTTGGGGATATGGGTGTTTTTCTCTTCCAACTGGGTATCTGTGATTCTCCCTGGCATGGCTCCCTCCCGCCCTTTCCCTGACCTCCTCTCTTATCCACAGATTTGTGCTTTGATGAGGTGTTTGGGGGGCTGTTTTCGTCCCGTAACATGTTCCCCACACCCAAGGCATGTGATGCTCTTCTTGGCTATTGGAAAAGCTGGGTGCAGGCCCAGAATGGGGGCGGTCCCAACTGCCCACTCAGCAAAAATAGTGCGGGGGCAGGCAGGGGCAGCGGCTGGGGCTGTATGGCTGAATGAATGAATGAATGTGTAACGTACCAGGCCTAGCGCTGAGCAAGTCGTTGGCCAGGCCGGACTGCCGGGGGATGCACGGGTGTCCAGGCAGGCCAGAGTTTTCTTCCTCGTCTTTTCTTTGAGGTCGCCATCCCTCCTACAGGAGAGAGGACGTTCTAGGGAGAAATGTGAAGAGAGGGTGGCTTGGAAGAGAGGAGGATCCATCCGGTGGGGAGGCAAGGTCTGCTTCTGCCTTGGGAGGCTTCAAAGGTGATTCTGTTCAAGTGATTAAGAATAACCTTATTTACTGAATGTCTCTATATATCATTCGTCCTACAAATGTTTTCATGCCTGGATATCTAGGAGGGAACAAAGCAACAGTTGTTCTCCTGGGGCTGACATGTCTGGAGGGAAGGCAGACAAGGAAACACGGAATCAGGATAATGCCAGGGAGAGCTGTGCACTTCGGAGACAGTTACATTGGGGAGGGAGGCTCATGGTGACAGTCAGGTGAAGGGACTTTTTTAAGGAAGGCCTCTCGGAGGAGGGGACATTTGAGCACAGAGCTGGTAAGGGAGGGACCCATGCCAAGAGACTGGAAGAGTTTTCCATGGAGGAAGGACAGGCAGAACAAAGGACCTGGGCTAGAACCAACCTGGGGTGTTTTAAGAACGCTAAGGAGGCCAGCGCAGGTATGGTTGGTGCAGAAATGGAAAAGCAGCACATGCTTCCCAGAGTTCAGCCGCATAGGGACACAGATGTGAATGCAACCAGGTGACAATGCAGCCTGGTGTATGCAATTACAGTAGGATGACTGTGATTCAGAGCGAGCCCCAGAGGAGGCAGAAGAGTGCGGAGGAGGGGATGAGTTTTGAAGGATGACTAAGAGCTTGCTAGTTCTGCCCATTTGCCTCGGAAATATCTGCAGGGGGCACCCTGGGAGACAGTTCCAGGACAATACATGGGTAGAGTGTTCCGGTTAAGTGCACAGGACGTGGGTTCAAGTCCTGGCTCTGCTGAGTACCATCTCAGTGACCTTGGGGGAACTGGTCAGCCTCTCTGAGCCCGTGTCCTCATCTGTGAAATGAGCTTCCAGGGATCCTAGGAGGCTGGAGCTGTGGGTGCTCACGAATAGTGGAGAGCATCCCCCAAAGAACGGCATGTTGGTAGCCCAGACTCCCGGGGTCCTCCGCCTAGGGTGTCAAAGTTTGGGGGACAGTGTGGGGAAATGGAGCTTCGAGTGGAACTGCGGTTTGCTTCTTAAAGATGTTGGTTTTGAAGATGAGGCTGTTGCTGGCCTGTTGCCGGAAGGCCGAGTCCTTCTTTCCCGAGAAGTGAGAGAGGAACAGTGCTGCATCCCCGGGGGCCCTCCCTGAGTGCCCGTCATGGCCCCGCGTCCCCGGCCCTGGCTGGCTATTTCCTTACATTCTCATTTCATGGCGGAGGGATTCATTTTGCAGAAGGGAAAACTGGCTCAAACAACAGGTGGAGGAGAAAGGAGTACAGCCAAACCCCACGGCATCCCGTCTTACCATAAACTGGGGCTCTCTCCCTACCTAGGGGTGACACCCTGCAGAAAGATGGGGTCAATAGGCCTGGCCTCCCCCTCTCTCTCAACTACTGGGGTGCCCTTTTCCCTCTGGATAATTTCCAAGTGCCTGGAGCTTGAGTTTGGCTGTGGGGTGGAATCTGCACAGCAGGTAATGGTGGGGGAAGATGCTGAGTTCTGGCTTCTCCGAGGTGATGTCTGCACAAGGCCAAGAGTTTTCTCCTCGTGGCACTTGTGAGCGGTGCTTTCCGGCAGCTGAGGCTGCTAGAGGATGGAGATCACGCAGAGACCCCGAGAGGCCAGCTCCCCAACCTCCCCGAAAACTCCCTCCTGACCCACAGGCACGCACTTGCTGCAACCTGCTGTGCCCAGCGCCCAGGCCTCACTGTCCTACCAGGCTGTGTATTATCAAACCTTAATTCGCATAAGCTCCAGAAGCTTCTATCAGTAGTCCTGCCAGGTTCAGCAAATAGAAATGCAGGAGGTCCAGTGAAATATGAGTTTCATGGTGCACACTCAGACTGTACTATACTTATGCTGAGAAATGATTGGTTGTTTATTGTCAGTTGGTGTCCTGCCTCTTACCTGACCACCCTGCCCTCAGTGGATTTCTCTCACTGGTGTAAATACCACACACAGCAAATTAATACATTCGTGTATATGAAACTATAGTTTTTATTTCTGGGGTCTCTTTTTTTCCCCCGTTGTTTTATATATACCCTTCTTCTCTCCTGCTTCCCGGGGTTGAAACCTCCTCCCTATGATATTCAAATCCAGAAATTCATGGACCTCTGACAGACACAGTTTCTTCCCCACACACTTTTATTTCGTGTGGAAAAGTGTTGTGCCGCATAGAGTTCAAACAGGAAGAGCTGAGGGAGAGAAAGGACTGCCATCCTTGCTGATTGGACGTGAGAAATGAGGCAAATATTTACAGCTTGCAGAAGGTTCGCCGTGTCCCTGTATATTCATATTTTTGGCCCTCTCTCTGCGTTCTGGGACAGTTTTTTATTTTTTATTTTTCATCTTGCTGTTGCTTTATAAAACATTTCGACGACGGGAGCCAACTGTTTCTTTTTAGTTTTTAAGCTTAAACAGTTTTCTTTTTTATTTCATGACTTTTTTCCCCTCTCACCAAAGAAGGCTTTGTGCTGCGTGCCGCCCCTGCCTGCCCGTGTGCCTTTCTCGCAGCCGGGGATTATTGCCTCGGCTGCCGATAAAGGCGCGGGGGCTTCAGCTCAAAGTGCCAATTTCCACGGAAGGCATTTGATGGCTTCACCGAGCTGCAGCTTCAGGAACTCAGAAGTTCTAGTCTTTCACACCATTATGCTCTTCAGTCACAGCAAAAGATCTCTTTTGCTTCATAAATTGTCTGCACTCCACATACCTGAAGGAACAATTAACTTCATTCTCTGGGTCTCATTGAGAAGAAAAGAGCTGACCCCCCCACCCCCACCCCACAGCACCCCAGAAGCCGCCCTCTTGGGAACTTGTTCTCCATTTGGCCTAATTACCAATTATTGCCCCAATTAGAGGCCCCCATGAGGTTGGGGGTGCCGTATGTCCCGCTCTTTCTCTCTCCCCCACTCCTTCCTCCCCAGCCTCTCCTGTGTCAGCTCTAGGATGTGAGAAAAGCCCAACATCTGTGTGAGAAGAAAAGTCAGCTTGGTGGCGCCTAGCTTTGATTTCTGAGAGTGGATAACAATTCCCAGCCTTGGTAAACAGTTTGCATTGCAGGGGAAGCCAAGGCTTTGAGAAGGGGCCTGGTGAGAAATGTACATGCTCTGACTGCCGAGGTGCCACCTCTGAAGGGTGTGGCTGGAGCTCGAAGTCACAAATCCTGAACTCGAGTGGGAACTTCAGTGTGTGGTCATGTTTATCCCAGAGACGTTGCATTGAGTTGCACTGGCAATACGGAGGACTTCGCTGCCCGGGGTGGGCCAGCTGCTCCCAGTGCTGCAGGGAAACGGGATCACGGGGTACGAAGGGGACGAGTGGGCTGGTTTCCGTGTTCTGCTCCATAACACGACTCACCTGGTGGCACTAGGCAAACTTCTCCCATCTCCCATTTGCTGAGGCTTAAGGCAGGATGGCTTTGAATGGCTATTCATTCATTCATTCATTCATTCATTCATTCATTCATTCATTTGACGAACAACTATTTGTTGAGTCTCTTCTGTGTGCTAGGCTGGCCGGGAGAAGACAGGCCTAGTTCTTACCTCAGGAAGCGTCCAGCCCAGTACACAATCAAACCAGGAGATTTTCAGGTAGGGGACATGTTATAAAAACATGTAATTGTAGAGTGTGGTGTGGGGTCAGGGAGCTCTCTTAGCAGGGTGGTCGCCGAAGGTGGCATTTGATGAGTAGGGACCAAGTAATGCTAGGAGGTCATCCCTGGGGACAGCAGAGGATATCCACAGGGCTGGGGACTTTGGACTTTATTCCAAGTTCAGTGGGAGGCCCTTAGTGTGTTTTGGTACCGTGCGTCCCCGAAAATCAGACCTACCCCGAAAATAAGCCCCAGTTAAGATCGCGTCAACCAGACGAACGAATTTAGTATGTTATGACGATGTTCCAGAAGAAGATGACATGACTGTTTTTGAATAAATGTAGATTGTTGTACATGGAAAAATAAGACATCCCCTGAAAATACACCCTAATGTGTCTTTTGGAGCAAAAATTAATATAAGACCGGGTCTTATTTTTCAGGGAAATACGGTATAAGACCCGGTCTTATTTTCAGGGAAACACGGTAACTCTGTCCAGTCAACACACAGGGTCTCCAGCCTTGGGAATAGGCTGCGTCCTGCATCCCTGCATCCCCTCCGAGATCGTTGTCTGATATTGCTGATTTCCAGGGTTGGCCAGAGGCACCAAGGAATTTAGGACAGAGACCTCATGAGCGAGAGGAGGAAGGTTGTACTACCGAAATCTTTTGCGAACCATCCCCTTCCATGCTTGAAGTGATTCTGGGTAGCAGCTAATTTTACTGCCCCTATTTCAGCAGACCCCGGACTTGGCTAATCACCAGGCTTCATTCTCCTGGCTGCAGTGATTGGTTCGGCAGGAGGACATGTGACTCAAGCAGGGCCAGTCAGAGTCCTTCCCTGGGATTTTGCCACGCTGGGATGACAGCTCCCTTTTAGACCCTAGGCTGGGATAAGGAAAGCTGAGAGCTGTCTGTGGCCAAATCCCCTCTCTCCCTGCTCGTACAACTGCAGCCCCTCCTACTGTATGGAAGAAGCTCAAATGCTGTAGTAAAAATTGAGGCCAGTGTATGAAAAGTAGAGAGGGGAGGGGAGGGGAGGGAAAAGGTAGGTGTGTGTGTGTGTGTGTGTGTGTGTGTGTGTGAGAGAGAGAGAGAGAGAGAGAGAGAGAGAGAGAGAGAGAGAGAGAGAGAGAGAGAGAGAGACAGAGAGACAGAGAGAGAGAGAGACAGAGAGAGAGAGAGCTAGTGATTATTTGAATGTCTGCAGCCTCCTGACGCAGCCCCCAGTCACTTGGGTTTCCCAGTTACTTGAACCAATAAATCCCACTTCAATTTTGTTTGTGATGGATTTTCACCACTTAAAACAAAACAGATCAGACCACTTCACTCTTGAATGTCATCTAACTTTCCTGCCCTGGGGAAGGTCGTGTGGCTGGAATATCCTAAGATCTTTCTAGTCAAATGATCTTTGTCTTAATTTTCCTTGATCCTGCCCCCTACACACCCATGGCCCCAGATGCTTCTAGGGGCTGGTCCACTCTAGCCACAGCTCATTCGTTCACTCTGCAAGCATTTGCTGAGTCGCTGCTCTAGGCTGGGGCCTGTGTGAGGTCCTGGGGTGCCCTGTGGATCAGGCTCATCCCACAGCCCACAGTGGCTAGGAGAAAAAGTCGCTCTGGATGGTTAAGGAGACAGCACCAGGGAGCCACAGTGGTAGCTCATGGGACCAGAACTGCAATTTTACAGCTCTGGGGACACCTCATGTCTCCCCATGACTCCAGTTGGCACCTGGCACTGCTCTGCGGCTGTTCCTTTACAGAGTTTCATTTTCTCTACTGTGCTGGGAGTAGGGTTTCCTGCTGTGTCTCCTGCTTAGCTGTCAATCAGATGAGGATGATGAGAGCTGAGATTTATTAAGCGCTTACTATAACAAGTACTTCCTAAGCATCAATGCATTTCCACCGCACAACAGCCCTGTCATGTACGAATGATGATCTTTCTCCTGTTTGAGAGGCAAACACAGAACAGAGAAGTTAAGCCACTTGTCCATGGTCACACAGCTATAAAGACAGAAAGCCAAGATCCAGATGCAGTTAGTCATCATGTGGCAAATCATAGGGAGAAGGATCACCTACAATGTCGGTTTAGGCCTCAGATGGATAACAGGGATGATGTCGTTTTCCATGTTACGCTTTGAGCAATCCTAATAAGTAGAAAGGACGTAAATAACATTGCTCTTTTCTGTCCACCTACCCCCACCCAAGGCTTTAGTGAGAGGCCCTCCAGATGAGACTCTGTTGGGTGTTACGGACTTTCTACATGCCGAGCTCCCAATGTGGGTGGTCGAGGGTCTGTCTCATTCCTCCCCCCAGACCCAGCCTCTGGCCAGTGTCTGGCACATAGTAGGCCCTCAGCAGATACTTATTTGTTTGAATGAAGGCTGTTAGCCGCTCTGCAGCTCGAAGCCTCATCCAAGACATGAATGGCGACACACATGACTAAGAGACATGGTCCCCAACTCTGTGTCAAGGAGAGGGCTTGTCCTGTCACAGACGTGGGGCCAGGACCCGGTGGGGCTCTGCACATTTGATCTAAAAGGCAAATTGATTTTGTGGATTGATCTCTTTCAGCATCCTTCACAGTGCTGTCTGGGGAGATGTCTCTGAGGCTCTGATTGTTCGTTTTCAGATAACTTCATACAAAATGGATTTTAAATGAAAGCTTGGGGGCTCTATGAACCCCAGAAGGCTCAGTTGGGAGTATCTACTTTTTCAGAGATTTGCTAGCACTGTGATTATTGAGGAGCTATGGACGGGCCCGGTCTTTTAAAGCTGGTTAATAAGAATAGCAGCTGCAATGGCTCCCAGCTCCTGACCATCCGTCTGTCTAATCATGGAAGAGGCTTCACAGGGAGCATTACCATATTTCCCCCAAAAGAAGACCTCACCGGAAAACAAGCCCTAGCGTGATTTTTCAGGATGACATCTCCTGAACATAAGCCCTAATGCGTCCTTTGGAGCAAACCTTAATATAACACCCTGTCTTATTTTCGGGGAAACACAGTAGGATAGGAAGACCCCCCAGCACACAGCCAAGGGGCTGCTATCTGCAGCCAAGCACACTGTCCTTCGCTTCATTTCCTGTGATGGGAGAGGGGAGAGCCAAGGTTGAGTTCGTGAAACGTTTGTGGCCCCCTGATCCTGCACTCTCAGATTTAGGGTCTCCCAGGCTCACAGGGAAGCTACAGGTCCTCCTAGGTGAGAGGCTGCTTGGAGAGTCCAACAAGGAAGGGAGGCCCATTGCTGAAGAACCCCAAAGCCCCACTGAGAATATGAGACCCCTGAACGTCCTGTGACCAGCGTGAACTTTGTCCTAGCAGGGCAGGCTTTGAAAGTGTAAACGGCTGCCTGGCGGGACCAACACGCTCAGTAACTGAATGTGACCACACGGGATGTTCTAAGCGTGAAAATTCCTAACTGAACAGGTCATAACGAGAAGTCAAGTCCTAAGGCCCATGTGATAGATTAATCTTGACCTTGAGCAAGCCCTGTCGTTTCGTGCATCTAGAATAACGTACTAAAAATGTCAGAATGAGCTCCTCTCTAGACCTCCAGAGATGAACACGCGGGATTGGGATAAGACACCATTCCTCTTTGTTTCCTTTCACCCACGCAGCTCTGTAAACCATGTATATTACATGTTAACTACCCTGTGCCCACCAATGTAAAACAAATATGTGTGTCTCCATTTTACTTTGTATCCATCCCAGACATTTCCCCACTTTGCTTTCTCCCGCCCCCTTAACCGCCCAACAATGGATTTCATGGAACCCTCCTTACGTCTCCTCCTTTGATTCTAATATATAAAACAAGCTATAAAACTGCATTTTCTCAGTCCTTTGAGGTTTTTGCTCCCGGGTCTGGCCCCCAGCTCTGGATCAAACTGTTTAAACCCTTGGGTTTGGAATTTCTATTGTTGACAAAAGTTTTTGCTCTGGGGAAGGGCACTCCACACCCTATTTAGTTTAGGCTGCTCTGTCCTGAGAATGGGCTGTGAAGCCGACTGGGGACCAGGGGACCAGTTGAGAGGTTAATGATACCTCAACAAGTGGTGAGAAATCCTGGGCCCAGAGAAGTGGCATTTGGGTGGGAAGGAAGAGTCAGAAATGATGGAATGTGGGAGAAATTAGGAGGTTGTATTAGCAATGAATTTACTTGAAAGTATTAGATATTCAGCTCAAATCAGCTAAAATAAAAAAAGGAAATTGTTTAGCTCCTGTATTTGAAGAGTTTGGAGGCTTCAGGTCAGGCTGTATCCAGGAGTTTGAGCGATATCCTTGGGACCTGGTCTCCTGCCCCCCTTGGCTCTCTGTTCCCCTCCCTGCTGGCTTATCTCAAACACGTTCTCTCTGCAGGGAGGGGGGCTACCAGCAGCTCCAGGATCCAGGTTGGGGGAAGGCTCCTTCTTTCTCCATTGCTCCCACACAAATCCCAGGATTCTCTGTGACTGGCCAGTCACAGGTTGTGTGCCCACCTCTGACAGGATTACCATGGAATGTGGGAGAAATTAGGAGGCTGTATTAGCCAGGATTTTACTTGAAAGTGTTAGATATTCAGCTCACATCAGCTGGAATAAAAAAGGGAATTGTCCCCTGTGCAGGACGTGGGGTCCTTGGACATGGGGAAGAAATGGATGTCACAGGTGACTCTGAGCATCGTGGGGAGGTGTGACCAGGGACTGGGCGTGCCATGAACTGAGCCTGCTGACAAGGGGTGGGATGGCAAAGAGACGCCGGTGACATTTGCACCATGTGAAGCCAAGTAACCTTCCAGCTCTGCCCGACTGAGTTGTTCCTGATTTATAGATTTGTAATGATCTGGCCTTCGTATGCCTGTAACTCAGCTGTCGCTTCTACTTTATCACTTACTGAAGATCTCGTCACACTGCTACCGTGTTTCCCTGAAAAGAAGACCTAGCTGCACAATCAGCTCTAATACATCTTTTGGAGCAAAAATTAATATAAGACCCAGTCCTTTTTCACTATAAGACCAGGAATATAATATAATATAATATAATATAATATAATATAATATAATATAATATAATATAATATAATATAATACCTGGTCTTATATTAATTTTTGCTCCAAAAGTTGTATTACAGCTGATTATCCGGCTAGGTCTTATTTTCTGGGAAACACGGTATGTGTTCATCACCCCTCGTTCAGGGGAAAAGGATGAACCAGCGCAATTTTGCTTTTTTATCTCCCGGGGCAATCAGCTTATCACACTGTCAATAATCAGGACAGGTTTTACAGGAAACAATTTTTTTTTTTTAGTCCAACACAAAAAACGTTTTGCCAGTGAGTCAGTTGTGGGGCTGGTGGAGCTGGGGTTCAGGGATATCGTCCGGTGTGTCAGGGAGGCTCTAGCCACGTGGTCAAGTTGTGAGGCTCCCTCCCACCCAGCGTGGGGGGCTCCAATCCACCTCTGGCCCTTTGCTGGATCTTCTACCAAAAGTGCATCTTTCCAGCCACGTGTTCCTCACCCTTCAAGACTACCTTGAGTCCTTTGGGTTGTCCTGGAGGCCCGTCTGCTCACAGCGGGTCCCTGTGTCTCAGTGACCACGTGCCCAGGTCCCCTCTCTCAACTGTGGTTCAAAACGAGTGAAGGGCATGGGCTCAAAGGACCCCTGGGTTCCGCCGCACCTGGATCCTGCTCCCTAATAATAATCACTCAAACACAGAAGCCCTGGTAAGAGTCCTTCCACAGAGCCAGACAGGGTCATGTATTTCCACTCGTGACCTGGTAGAATCAAGGGGAATGTGCTGCCACGATGCCACTTACTCACGGTAGATCCTATGGCCACGCAAACACCACCCGTGACATTGCCGTTAGTGACATGGTCTTGTGAAACAACTCTTGATCTGATTTGGGTACACCCCGCAGTTTCATTCTGAAACAGACGTTGAGGGAGAGCGTGCAGGGCTTTGTCCAGGCCCCGCGGAGTCCCGGCTGGTCAAGGGGAAGCTCTGCTGCAGCCCAGGCACAAAGGACAAGCGGCAGCTAGGAGGAAGTGTTTGCAGAAACAGGGAGGAGGCAGGAGAGGGCCAGGCCGTCTTTGCACGCTGCTTCCTCCCTCCTTTGGGACTTCAGGCTCCCTCCCAGGCCTAGTGCTGCAGGCTGAGGGAAGACGCACACCCTCGCGGCCTTCCCACGCCCCCACTGACTGTGCTGGGTCGGCCTCGCACGCGAAGGCAGAAAAGCAAAGACCCAACTTGAGTTGCTTGGCTCCTGTGGATTTAAGTCAAGTTCTTAGTGTAATTTCAAAGTTTTTTTTTTTTTTTTTTTTTTTTTTTAGTGGGTATATTTTATACAGAGCAGATTTCAAATCAAAGAGAGAACATTTCCCCCCCTTCTTTTTCCCATGAAAGGCAGGGGGTCTAAGACATTTTAATAGCTTTCATATTCCTCGCTCCAAATATATTATTTCAGCACAATAGTTTCTTTGCGGGAGAATTGCTTAAATGATCCAAAATGGATTTAAAAATATATTTCAAGTTTTAATTTTATGCACAGAACATTAATGAGTGGCGTGCCTTAGAGACGGCCTGTCAGTTTAACATATTCACAATATTCTCAACACAGATGTTATTCATATAAATCCTTTTAGAGGGAAGAAACCAGTAATTTTTTCCTTGGGGGAAGTCAGGAAATATATTATTTTTTTGAAATTGTATTTTGATCCCAGGATTCCGTGCAAAATGCCATGGGTGGGTCTGGGTTTGTCAAGTCACTTGGACACTAAACTTTTAAAAAGTCAAGAAAGGAGAAGCAGTCTAGAACCTCTGATTCCTTTCGCGTTTTTCATGTTCTCTCACGAGGACTCTGAGCGGCGAAGACAGAAGGTGAAAAAATGACGACATTACCGAGCTGTGCATTTGAAGGGTTCCACATCTTTTCAACAACAGCCAGGGGTTGACCAGATATTGGGTTTGAGGCAAAAACATTCAGAAACAGCGACTGTCGTTATTTATTTATTTTCATTTTTGTGTCTCGTCTGTTCGAAGACGCTGGCTCTCAGCCTCAATGCTGCTGGATCGCCTTCGCTTCTTAAACGATGAGTCAGGCTCAGACACTTCCGTGTGTGTGTGTGTGTGTGTGTGTGTGTGTGTGTGTGTGTGTGCCGGCTTGGGTTCATGTGTTCATAAACATATGTATGTAAGATGAGTATTTTCCTCCAGGGTGGTACCAGCCGCTCATTCCTTTCCTTCTCACCTCGAAGTGTCTCGAGCTGCAGGAACACAAGTGCAAGAATCCAGCTCGCTGACTGAGATGCTTATCTGGGAAACATGACAATGGGCATTTGCAAGGATTCAGACACAGCCCAGTGAACTTGACCCCTGATTTTCATCTGTTGTCCATGTTTTCCGCCTTCTGTCCTTTGTGAGGGCTATTGCCCAATGGCAGTCTTGCACACAAAGGGGATGGGGTGGAGGGAGAGAGAGAGAGAGAGAGAGAGAGAGAGAGAGAGAGAGAGAGAGAGAGAGAGAGAGGGAGAACGAGCATTCCATCTCAGGTTCTCTGCAGCTAGAACTGATTTTCATTCAAGCCAGCACCTTTTCCACAGGGCTCTAGCAAGAGCGTCTGGCTCCCAGCCAGGAAAATAGTCGTGAAGGGTCCACTTCACAACCCCCTCCCCACAGTGTGCCCCCTTATCGGAAGGGGCTGCAGTGCCAGATGTTGGGCTCCTGGAGTTGTGGCCTCCATCTTGCTGTCCCCCTCCCTCCCCGCGCAGTTCAGAGAGTTTCCCAGGGGACAGGGTCCAGTGCCAGATGTACCCTCAGCCACTTTCTCTTTAGGATGTTGGCATATCTTAGTTCTCAGAATATAAGAAAGAGTTGTTAAAAGGCCCCTTTCCCCTTTAGAATAATAAAAGAAATTTACTTTGAGAATTATTGAGGTAATACATGCTCACATAAAAATGTGACCCTAGAGTTCGTAGAGAGGAATAAATGGCCCCTGGATAGCTAGGAAGGAACCTGTGAAAAATAAGGACCGTGATGGGGGATTTGCCCTCCCAGATGTTAGTTTGTGCTTTACTGGCCTTGTACACCAGCCGGTATTGGTGGAGGAACAGGCACCTTGGTGAGTGAAGCCGTAACTGCCGGTCTAACTCAGAAGGTGTCTACAGACAAAGCCAATGTCACAGTTCAGTCTAGAAGGGGAAGGACAGACCCTTTGACACACGGGAGAAAGTAAAAATGGAACCCCTTGTCCACCTTCCAGAAAGAAATTCTACAAGGTTTAAAGACTTACAAGCAATAAAATAATAGTATTGCAAGAAATTTATGATAATCCACGAACAATCTAGGGGTTGGGGAGACCTTCCTAACCAAAACGGGAAACACACCCAGAAGCTGATTTGCTTTGACTTTATAAAATTAAAAAGTTTTGCATGCCAAAGAAATCTCAGGGGTAGTACACACATGACCAATCTGGAAAAAATGTCTGTAACCAAGATGCCAGACAAAGGGTTAATTTCTATGCAACACAAAATTTCAAATAATCCAGATGTGTTTAAAGTAAAAAGTGAACGTTTTTTCCCTGCCCCCAAACCCCTTCCCTAGGGGGAATCGCTTTTAACAGTTTGGTAAATTTCCTTCTGGATGCTCTTTCTTCTCCATCACGCTGCAAAAGGAATTCATTTTAGTTTTCTGTTGAGCCGCAGTGGTGGGAAAGCAGAAGAGCCAAGTGGGATTTTATTATTATTGATTGCATGCTTTCCCAAAGCTATCATTGGCACCCACTTACCGTCTCTGCTGGCACGACTTAATTTTTTTTTTTTTTTTAAAGAGGGCACAGATCAAAGTGACCCATGCGGGGATTGAACCGGCAAGCTGGGTGTCAGCAGCAAAGTGCTCTAACGAACTGAGCTAACTGGCCACCCCAATTTTTTCTTTTAAATGTATACACTTTTAAACATATACATTTATTTGAAAAGGAAACTTTAAATCATTACCATACATGGCAAACCAGTACTATTTGCCATACGTAGAAGGCGGTCGGTCATAAATGGAATGAAAGCCAATGTTAATACATTCCAGTTGGATGTCAGAGCTGCTCACTCTCTTTATCAAAAAGGGTGGTGGCAGCTTTAGGGTGCGGTTAGGATTCGGCTGGTTCCCACTGGGGATCCCCCTTGGCCGAGTCAGAAGGATGGCAGAGGAATAACTTAGTGCATTTCTGTGCTTTGTGACACCGCTGCTCCTCCCAGATCCCTGGGTAACCTTCCCTCTGAGATGTGTCCCCCTCCAACAGCAGCTGGTTGGATGGCATTGGATGGAAGGAGAAGGCGGCACTCCTTGGAGTCAGCACAGTTTGCAGATCGTTTTCTGTCTCCCCCAAACCCAAGAGGACTCGAGGGGAAGGAAACCATGCAGACCCCGACCACTATGTTTTCCAGAACTCCCCATGCAGCCTTTTTTATGACTTGAACTTGTCAATGCAGTATTTTGATATGTACTGAAATACTTAGAGAAATTGGGTTGTAACCAAGGACAACCAAGGACAACCAAGGGCCAATAGCCTTGCCCCCACTTTTATATATATATATATATATATATATATATGTATATATATATATATATATATATATATATATAAAGGAAGGAGTAATAATTTGGTGAAGTGTTTCAGAGAGGTTGCCAGTCACTGGTGGAAAAGGTATTGTTTGTTTCTTGCAAGTTAGAAAAGAGTGCAGAAGCTGATCTTGAGATTTCTTTTCTTTCATCTTTTTTTCATCTCGGTACCTTTCTTCCCGACACTGAAAGGGTTGTCTTTTTGACCAGTTGAGGTAGAAACCAGCACATTCTGTGACCCCAGGAGAAACTAGAAATTACGTCTAATCACAGGGAGTCCAGATTTTGTAGCATGAGCGTGAAGTTTAGAAGCGATCTGGCTGAAATACGCCTCTTCTGAATGTGTCTGTGACCAGCTCAGGCTGGCGTCGCGGAGCAGAGGATGTGGTCTGTGGGCAAAAGGCCTATTGACCACGGTGGGGAATGGATTTGATTCCAAGCAGAATATTTCAAAAGCAGCACTTCCTCTTGGCCTTAAACGTGTGCTCCCCAAGCACTCCAGAGAGAAGGCAGTATTTCAAAGTACTGTTTCTCTGTGGCATTCTTCACCCTCTGTAATTACTTGTTTCTGTGTGTTGCTATTTGTTAATATCTGTGCTCCCAGCTGCTCTGCATAAAGGAGGGCTCATCTCGGGCCCCCTAGCGTCTAGATCATTGCGTGGCACAAATGGCAAAACTAAAGAAAATGGAAGTGAAGGCTTACATCCCAAGATATAAATATATATGACTAGTGAGTGTGTTCTGAGTGATTAACTCCATAATTGCAGGCAGAGAGCGTCGGACTTTCCACTGGTTTCCTGAGGAGTCTGCAATATCTAAATACCTCCAAGCATTGTCAAAAGCAAGTGCCCTAATTAAGTTAATTCAACTAAGGCAAAGAAGGGGGGAAAAATAAGACGGCTGCTGCTTGTTGGAAAGGAATCAGGGAGGATGAAAACAAGAAAAGAATTCGCTACAGGGACAAAACCACAAACTCATCTGAAGGAGGTTCTCATGTTCTCACACAAGCTTTCCCCTGAGAGGCCAAGTTCAAAGCCATCAGCAAAGTGGTTACTCAGCATTCACTGGACAGATTGGGGGCTGGGGCGGGGGGCGGGGGAGAAGTGAATTGACAAACACTAGTGCCCGCTCACTCACTCACTCACTCACTCACTCACTCACTCACTCACTCACTATTTGACATGCCCAGAAGGGTTTGGTTTCTCGGTATGAAGCCATAGAGGGAGTTTGAAAGGCCTCAGAAATGTTTAGAAACTTCCCTAAGCCTGAATTTTTCAGTTAATTATTTTTATTTTCATAAAATATCGTATTTTAGAGTTGGTCTATACCACTCATACCCTCTGTCTCCTGGGGGGCTCCCCACAGACTCCAGCTTAGCGCGGTTTTGTCTGCTATCAGCAGCGCAGTGACCCTTAGGTGTGTTCTCTCATTGTTTTGGGCCTCAGTGTGCTCAGCTGTAACGTGGGCTCCTGCAGGATCCCGAGTGATGTTTGCTCAGAGCCGAGGACATGCCATTCCTTAGCTGAGAGGCGGCAGCTGGTAACTTCCGGTGACTGCTGACAAAAGGGGTGTAGGACAGAGCCAGGAGTGGAGTTTCCAGGCTCTCGGCCTCACGTGGAAAGATGCTGGCTTGGGTAGTAGATGGCCCTCAGCTGTGGCTAGTTGGCCGTCAGCTGTAACCAGTGAGCCATTGGCCACTAATATAACTGCCGTGGCTACGCTAGCAGCAGATGGTGGCTGAGCTAGCAAGCGTGGATTTCAGTTAGCAAGTGGGGTGGGTTGGTTGGCAGAAAGCGGACGGCAGGTTGCAGATCGTGTGGCTCCTGCTTCCTGTGTCTCCAACCCAGCCTCCAGCAAGAATATAGTGGTGTGACTCCCCTATGTACGGCTCTGTGGGTGTTCCTTTTTGGCCTCACCATTTTCTGCGTTCTTATGTGGGGAGCGGGACTAGAGACCCCGCATGACGTCCCGCCTGACACCCCGCATGACACATGGCGCAGCGAGCAGGGTACGGTGCCGGCCAAAGCTCCGAAGGGCGGTGGAGCAGTTTGTGCATATGAACACTCAGTCTCAGGAAGACCAGGAGGAGCAGCTGCCGGAGAGCTGGACCCCCGTGGAGGGCTCTCCAACCAGCAGAGGCCGGAGAAAGGAGAAAGCGAAGGTCGTTGCGGCCCTGTGGGCTGGGAAGTGCTTGCTGAGGCAGCCCGGATGCAGGACTTGTGGTCCCAGGAGGAAACGCTTGCTGAGTCCTCGGTGGGAGATGCGGGTGAGGTCAAGGTCGTCCCTCACCCCCGGGTTGGGGAGGACTTGGAGCCCTCGCCCTGCGGAGAGGGCACACATTGTGAGGCTAACACACAGCCCTGGCGAATGACTGTGGACTATGGGGAATTGCCTTCCACCCCTGATTTGATGGACCTCTTGACTGTTTGCTTGGGATCGTACCACCATGCAGTGGAACCGGCAGGCGTTTGCTTCCTGTGTCTTGACCAGCGCCGTCGAGAATATGTAAGCACTTTAGCTGTGAGCCACCATTGTTCCAGCACAGTACCCTGAGAGGCCCAGAGAGAGTGGCACTGCCCTGAGTAGCCTGGCCGAGCCCGGGGAGACTGGCTATGCCCGGAAGGACTGGTGGTGCCCTGAGAAACCCTGGCTGTGCCCAGAGAGCCTGGCTGTGTGCAGGATATTGCATTCACCTCCAGGCTCCTCGTACAGGGCCCCTCGCGGAAGACACTTGTTGCGTAGATTGTGAGGCGAGAGCCTGGAGGGGTAGAGGGTGGGGACAGAGCCAGGAGTGCAGTTTCCAGGCTCTCGGCCTCACATGGAAAGGTACTGGCTCAGGTAGTAAGTGGCCATCAACTGTGATCGGATGGCCATCAGCTGTGGCTAGTTGGCCGTCAGCTGTAACCAGTGAGCCATTATTGGCCACTAATATAACTGCTGTGGCTATGCCAGAACCCTGGCTGTGCTCAGGAAGTCGGGCTGTGCCCAGAAAGACTGGTGGTGCCCTGAGAAACCATGGCTGTGCCCAGAAAGACTGGTGGTACCCTGAGAAACCATGGCTGTGCCCAGAAACAGTGGCGGTGCCCTGAGAGCCCTGGCTGTGCCTGGGGAAACTGATGGTACCCTAAGAAACCCAGGAAGTCTACTGTGCCCAGAAGGACTGGTGGTTCCCTGAGAAACTCTGGCTGTGCCCAGAAAGACTGGTGGTACCCTGAGAAACCCTGGCTGTGCCCAGGAAGTGTGGCTGTGCCCAGAGAGAGTGGCAGTGCCCTGAGAGCCCTGGCTGTGCCCAGAGAGCCTTGCTGTGTCCAGGATATTGCATTCACCTCCAGGCTCCTCGCACAGGGCCCCTCGCGGAAGACGCTTGTCGCGTAGATTGTGAGGTGAGAGCCTGGAGGGGTGGAAAGTGAGGACAGAGCCAGGAGTGCAGTTTCCAGACTCTCGGCCTCATGTGGAAGTTTGCTGGCTCAGGTAGTAAATGGCCATCAACTGTGATCGGCTGGCCATCAGCTGTAACCAGTGAGCCATTGGCCACTAATATAACTGCCATGGCTATGCCATAACTCTGGCTGTGCCCAGGAAGTCAGGCTGTTCCCAGAAAGACTGATGGTACCCTGAGAAACACTGGCTGTGTCCAGAAAGAGTGGCGGTGCCCTGAGAGCCCTGGGTGGGCTTGGGGAAACTGGTGGCACCCTAAGAAGTCCAGGAAGTCTGGCTGTGCCCAGAAGGACCGGTGATGCCCTGAGAAACCCTGGCTGGGCCCAGAGAACCTGGCTGTGTCCAGGATATTGCATTCACCTCCAGGCTCCTCGCACAGGGCCCCTCACGGAAGACACTTGTCGCGTAGATTGTGAGGTAAGAGCCTGGAGGGATGGAAAGTGAGGACAGAGCCAGGAGTGCAGTTTCCAGGCTCTCACTCTCATGTGGAAAGGTACTGGCTCAGGTAGTAAATGGCCATCAACTGTGATTGGATGGCCGTCAGCTGTAACCAGTGAGCCATTGGCCACTAATATAACTGCCGTGGCTACGCTAGCAGCAAATGGGGGGCTAGCAGGAAGATGGTGGCTGAGCTAGCAAGCGCGGATTGCGGTTAGTAAGTGGGGTTGGTTGGTTGACAGAGAAGCGGACGGCAGGTTGTGGATTGTGTGGCTCCTGCTTCCTGTGTCTCCAACCCAGCTGCCTGCGAGACTACAGTGGTGTGATTCCCCTACCTATGGCTCCGTGGGTGTTCCTTTTCGGCCTCACCATATCCTGCGTTCTTATGTGGGGAGCGGGACCAGAGACCCCACATGACACCCCCATGACAAGGGGCCCCTGTGTAGGAAGTTGTTGGGAGGGAGGAGTCCAGAGGAGACACAGACCCAAACAGAAAAAGGTGAAAATACTCCTTGGTTTTCTGTTGCAATTAATAGCACTGGTGGGTCATACCTATACTCTGTCTTGGATAACAGAGCTGTATCCCGTTAACAGGGTATGCTGTGTGTGCCCGCAATCTCTCCTGCTTTATACACCAGGGCACCCAAGCTCAGAGCAGTTAAGCTCCTTGCCTGAGGCCCCACAACTAGTGAGTGACAGTGTGCCCTAGACCAGCTTTCCTGGCTCTCACTCCTGCCAGCCCCTAGCTGCCCAGCACAAGGCTGATGATCCAGTTTCCTGAAGAGGGGAGCACAAAGGGGAATTTAGTTGCTTTAAACAAAAAATGGAAAAGGCACCCCATTATTTGGGGGCCCCAGAGTTTGTGGTTGTGGATGCATAATTGCTATACACACTTTTAGACAATTGGCTTACAAATCCAGGGAGTGGGGGAAAAAAAAATGTTGAGGGCCATTTGAAAAAAACAAGGAAAAAAAAAATCTTCCTCCCGGCTCAGGTGATAGGGGAAGGGTGACGGCCTTCATGGAGACAACAGGGCCGTCAGGTGCGGTGCTGGGAGATGAGGCTTTTTGAGAATGTGGCCAGGTGATAAATGCTAGTGGGAACCCATGGAGGGCAGGCCCTCTGCTGCTGAAAGCGCAACGTGAGGACCTGAGCACGGGGGAGGAGAGGGCCCTGGAAAGAGGGGAGCATCTCTGCGCATGGGTTGCTGTGGAACTTCCGTGGCGACCTTCTGAGTCTGCGCAGGATGCCCTGTGAGTGCCACGGAAAAACTTCAGGGACTTCTGGCTTCAGGAGTTCCTCATTAGCAACAGCTCCAAAGTCAAAACTTGAGTCTTGAAAGGAAGAGCTGCGTTTTTAAACGCACGTCCTCTTACCCCGAGTTTCCTCAATGCTCGGCTTGGAGAGGCCATAGGATCGTTCTGACCTGATAGGTGCCTGCCTGGAAGAAGCCTGCCTGGAAAGCAACCACTTCCGCAGCAATGCGCCTGGACCGGGGGAGGAGCAAGTCTGAAACAGGGTTGATGGCGTGGAATGCTTTTTGGCTGGAATCCATTAGTTTTCGCTCCCACCAATTAAATGGGAAATAATATTGTTGAGCAGGTTCCAGTCCTCCCCTCCGTGCAGCTGCTCCCTACATGCATGGGAACACTCAGTATTGGAGCCATTCTATTGTGACACAGGTGGAATTTGGAGAGCTTTGGTGTTTCAGCTTTTAAAAACAAGAATGGATTTATGGCAGCGGGTCTGGCCTGGCTTTTCTGGAGATTCGTATTCCACTTCCGGGCTGGCTTGGACTTGGATTCGGTTTGGGCGGGTCTAATCACTGACCGCACGTCGTGTGCCGTGTACCTGCCGAGGTGTGTACATATGGAAGGAAGGGGCTTGCTGAAGCAGACGAGGCACACATGACAGGGGTGCCATGCTGCTATACAGGGCATACAGGCTGAAGACAGGCATGCACAGCCAGCGGGGTGCAGAGGCTGAAATGGGGTGACTGATGAGATGGACACTGTGCGGTTGGGTCCACCTGCCCTGAAAGTGTAAAGCAGAGTGATCCCCCTGAAGCCAGGGGGCAGCGTGAAGGTTCCAGGTCTGGCTGTACCTTCGTTAAAGTGGCTGGTGCCGGTTCCCACTCCAGTGGCCCCGCTGGCCCTGTGATCATCCCCAGTAAGGATGCTCCTGGCTAATAGTTTCTGTGAGGTGGGAGGATGGGCACTGCTTCTCCTATTGGGCTTGAGGGGGTCGAAGCCTTCCCCCAAATGCTCTGCGTAAAAGATCCCAGCTGGATGACGCCTCTCTCTCCTTCCCTCTCTTCCTGCTGCTTCTCTTCCCTCCTAGCACTCAAGCAGAATATAGGGTGACATGAGCAGTCTTACTAGAGAGTGGACTTCTTTGGGATGGCAACTGTGTCTTGTTTCTCAGCCTTTACCCTTCTGTATGGGGCCTGTTCCACTCATCTATTCACCCATTGATCCACCCATCATCCATCCACGCATCCACCGATCATCCATCCATCCAACAAACACAGTGCCAGCACCTACCATATGCCATGGACTGGGTGTGGCTCTGGCAGTAAAACAGCAAAAGTTACTATGTACCCCAGTGCCTGGTACATAGCTGATGCTTAATAATGTTTGTTGATTAAATGTATGATAAGATAAATGATACAATGTTTAGAACGTCCCCACGTTCTCAGGCTAGGTATGGCTCATGAAGAATTGGTGAAAGATGTGCTTTAGAATTTTGGGGGTAGTCACACATCCAGCTCACCTGACCTGACCTGAGGAGGACCCACCCTTGGTGGATGCAACAGGGCGGAGGGGGCCGCACCTCTGAGACTGTGATCAAGTTCTGGGGAACAGCAGAGACTGCAGTGAGGCACTTCCCGCCCCGCCCGCCCAACTGCCAGTGCGCGGCTGCAACTCGAGGGTTTGGAATAATGAATTCCATTCCGACTGCGCTGGTGACAGAACAGAGGTAGAGATTTCAGAAAAGCACATGTGAGGGCTGGGAACAGAGGTGGGCAGATTGCCAGGGGGGGGATGAGACAAAGGGGAGGTCTGTGGGGGGGGGTGTTATTTGGGGGAAATGAATAACATCCTTGGTGGTGATTAGCTAACCACAACAAGCAGGGAGGAAGAAGCAGAGCAGGGAGGTCTTCTGCCTGTGGGCAGAGTGGCCCTCAGTTTCCACCTATGGTGAGCCCAATGGCATTGTTTTCAGAACCAGAAAAAAGCTGGAATGTTTCCTTAATGAATGTAGTTTTGCTGCATGCATATACGAGGTCGGACAATTAAGTTCGCAAACTCATCCTAGAAAAAGTGCTACACACCTCATTGCTGAATACCACTACAGTCACCTTCGAAGTACTCCCCTTGGGAAGCTATGTACCGATGCCAGAGCCTAGTCCACACTTCAAAGCAACTTTGGAACTCTTTTTCTGGAATGGCCATCAGAGCTGTCGTCGTATTACCCTTGATGTCCTGGATGTCATCAAAATGTCTTCCTTTCAATATTTCCTTTATCTTTAGGTAAAGAAAGAAGTCATTGGGGGCCAGATCAGGTGAGTAGGGAGGGTGTTCCAATACAGTTCTTTGTTTACTGGCTAAAAACTCCCTCACAGACAGTGCCGTGTGAGCTGGTGCATTGTCATGATGCAAGAGCCATAAATTGTTGGTGAAAAGTTCAGGTCGTCTAACTTTTTCATGCAGACTTTTCAGCACTTCCAAATAGTAAACTTGGTTAACTGTCCAGTTGGTACAAATTCATAATGAATAATCCCTCTGATATCAAAAAAGGTTAGCAACCTCATTGCAACAAGTTCGCAAACTTAATTGTCAGAATTCGAGCGTGTGCGTGCGCATGTCCCCGACTCTGTGTGTATGTGCACGTGTGTGGCAGTGTGGCAGTACACATGCAGCTAAACATCTGTGTGTGTGAACACTGTGTGTTTGGATGTGTGTGTGTAGGTTTGAGCACGTGATGTATATCTATGTCACAATGCCTATGTGCAGTGCATCTCAAGAAGTAATGTGAGGTAGGGTCTAAAAGCTTGAATGCCAGAGCGACCTGGGTTCAAATGCAGCTCTAACACTTACCAGCTGCGGAATCTTGGCACACGGCTAAACAATTATTTGCCTTAGCTTCCATTTCTGCAAGTAGGCTAATAGTAGTACCAACTCCGCAGAGTTACTGTCAGGATGGAATGAGGTACTCTATGTCAGGTGCCTAGAACCGTACGTGGCACATAGAATAACAGATGTCTTCGGTGCCCTGACTTATAACCTCTCGCTTCCCCTATAAATTTAGCTGTGTCCCCTGTGGGGGTCCATGAAAGCTTTGACTCACCTCTCCATCATAGCATCTAGCCTCAAGCTGTGCCACATATCTTTAGTTAATGCCCCTGCCCTGGAGATTTGATGTCCTAGCCCCTGGTGTGAACCCGCTTATCAAGCACACATTCAGCCTGAAAGTGCAGGAGAGTTAACACTCCAGTGGAAACCCTCAAGCAATGGGGAATGGGAGTTAATGATTAAATGATTCTCCAGGTAGACCCTTGGGTAGACAACTCTGAGAGGTGGTCTTTCTCAGCACTTTCAGGCTGTCATTCCATTGTCCTCTAGCCTCCATTGTTTCCAAGTGAGATGTCAGAAGTGACTTATCCTTGTTCTCAACAGAAAGCATCATTTTTCTCTGGTTACTTTCAGATTTTTTTCTCTTTGTCTTTGGTTATCAGCAGTTTGACTATGATGTGTCAAAGTGAATTCTCTTTGTATTGTTTTGGGTTTCCAGAGCTCCTTGGATCTGTAAGTCTATGGTTTCACTCAAATCTGGGGAGTTTTTAAGTCAATATTTATTCAAATATGTTTTCTGCTCCAGTCTCACTTTCTTCTCCTTCAGGGACACCCAATACACATATCCTTTAATTATTTTAGCATATTTATAAAAGCTGCCTTACAGTCTTTGTCTGCCACGTCTAACGTGGTAAAGGTGGGCTCTGATCATACAAGATTTAGTGTTCTTATAGGAGAGACATCAGAAAGTTCATTCTGGCTCTTTCCCCATGCAAAGGTACCAAGGAAAGGCCATGTAAGGACAAAACAAAATGACTGTCTGCAAGCCTTCACCTGAAACCAAACTGATTGGAAACTTGATCTTGAAATTTCTAGCCACCAGAACTCTGAGAAAATAAATGTCTGTTGTCTAAGCCCTCCAATTAGTGGTATTTTGTTATGGCGATCTGAGCAGACCAAGAAACTATTCCTACTTTAAATAGTTATCTTTTAGATTAAATACACATAAGGACGATAAAAGATACTATTTTCATTTATGTCTTCTCTGATACTTTTTATTTTTCTTTTTAAATATAAATCCAAGTTTCTTACCTCTATCATTTTCCTTCTGCCTGAAGAAAATCTTTCAACATTCCTTGCACAGCGTGTCTGCTGATAACACATTCTCTTAGGTTTTGTTTGATGAGAAAATCTTTATTTCTCTTTAAGTTTAAAAGAGTAATTTATCTGGATATAGAATTCTAAGTTGGTCCTTTTTTTTTCTCACTCAACATTTTAAATATTTTGCTCTACTCTAGCTTGCATAGTTTCTGATGAGAAATTGGCTGTATTCCTTGTTCCTTTAGAGGGAAGGTTTTTCCACCCCCTCTGGCTTCATTTAAAATTGTCTCTATCTTTGGTTTTGTGCAGTTTGAATATGATATGCCCAGGTGTAGCTTTTTGGTATTTTCTACGCTTCCGGGATGTTTAGTTTGATATCTGTCATTAATTTTGGAAAGTTCTCAGCCATTATTTCTTCCAATACTCTCTCTTCATTCTAGCATTCTAATAAAATGTATGTCACATCTTTTGAAAATTTCCCATACTTCTTGGGTGTTCTGTTCTGTTGTTATCATCTTTTTTTTTTCTTCTCTTCATTTCAGTTTGAGAACTTTCTATTGATGTATCTTCAAGCTCACTAATGCTTTCCTCACCTGTGTCCACTCTGCTGATGAGCCCATCAAAGGCTTTCTTTATTTCTGTTAGTGTTTTTGATCTCTAGCATTTCCTTTTGATTATTTTCAGAATTTTTATTTCTCTGGTTACATTACTCATCTGTATTGCATGTTTGCTACTTTGTTCTATTAAAGTCCTTAATATGTTAATCATAGTTATTTTAAATTCTCTGTCTGATGATTTCAACATCTGTGTCATATCTGAGTCTGGTTCTGATGCTTGCTCTGTCTCATCAGACTGTTCCCTGCCCCCCCTTTTGGTGTACCTTGTAACTTTTTTGTTTCAAGTCAGACATGTTACATCAAGTAATGGCTATTGAAAAATAGGCCTGCAGTGTGAGGATTTGTGTTAGTCTGGTTCAGCACTGGGCTGTTTCATGTTTTCTGTACCTACAGGTGCAGAGGCTTCAAATTCCTCTAGTATCCTTGTTTCTTAATTCCTTCTTGACTTTGAACTCGTCTAAATCCTCCTCCTTAGAGAGATCCTGTGTCTTAGAGCTTTTAGCTGTAATCCAGCTGTTATCCTGGAGCCCTGTTGGCGTGCTGGTAAGGAGTGGGGGATGAAGAGTGTTCTATTATCTTTGGGTGAAATCTGTCTTTCAGTGGGCCACGTGTCTGGCCTGTGACCTTCACAAGTGCTTCTCACCCATAACCCCATCCTTAGTTGAGACAGGGAGACTAGAGGGGGTTGAAGTGAGAACAATGCCCTCCCCCAGCTGGGTTAAGGCTCTGGTGGTGTATTTTCCCCATAGTGTCGGCCTTTGTTATGGAGAAGGCTCTGAACGTATTTCACAGGGACTACTTTCTCCTCCCCCTGCCAGAGTCAAGAGATCTTTCTGGGATCTTCACAGTAAGAACCTGGTAGAGTTCCTGGAGCCAAAGCCCATGACATTGTGACCTCCACCTCCCCCAAGGAGTTTCTCGCTCTCAACTAGTTCATTCGCAATTCATGCACATTCCCATTTAATGGTTCCTCCTAGCTGTGGTTCCTGCAGTGTCAGTTCCAGCAGAGCACAGCCCGCTGGGACTCTGGATTCTTCAGCCTTTCCCGAGTTCAGAGAGGCAGTTTATCTTGAAAAGCTGGGTCTAAGGAAAGTCATTACTTCTCAGTTTGTTCAGCACTTTTGTTGTTGTCATAGGTGGGCAGTGACACCTTGCAAGCTCTTTACATATTGGAGCTGAAACTGGGAGCCCATGGCATTTCTCATAGCCTTGTTTTTCTCTTTTGGTACGTTTTCTTTCTGGCAGACCACAAAGACAAACTTCGAAAGGAGGGAGTCAACACCTTTCATTCACTGGCAGGGCATCTAATCCACTTCACTTGTCATGGCGACCCTGTTCCAAAGGGATTGGTACCCCAATTTACAGTAGAGAACTTAGGTTAGTCACCAGTCCAATGTCACATAGCCTGAGGGTGGCAAAGCTGGGTTTCCAACAGCTCCAATGCCAGTGTCCTTCCCATGAATCCAAGCCACTAGCCTCTCTTAGTATTGTCTTCGGTTGAGATGTAACTGAACTAACAAAATGTCTGTCTTTCTAGTTGCTTCTTTTCATATCCATCCTAGTAGATCAGGTCTTGGGGTTTTTCAACATCGACAGTGAGATTGGGGCAAGACTTCCAAAGATGATGAGTTTATTCCCTTGAACAAGCGTCGGCAGACTTTCCATAAGGGATATATGGCAAATATTGGCAGCTTTATGGGTCACATGTCTCTGTTGCAATGTACTCAGCTCTGCCGTTCTAGCACAAAGCGTACACAAGATGTAAATGAGTGGGTGTTTCAAAATCAAACTTTATTTGCGGACACTGGAACTTGAATTTCATTTAATTTCCACACATTACATGATAATGTTCTCCTTTTGATTTTTCTCTGTCCCTTAAAAAATGTGAAAACTGTAATTTAGCTCAACAGGTGTACAAAAAACAGGTGGCAAGCAGGATTTGGCCCACAGGCTGTCATTTGCCCTACGTCTCACAGACATCAGCACCAAATTTAGAATGAGGGCTGGGGGGCTGCACTTGAAAGGGTAACGTAAGCTTGAAAGTATCTCATACCATAGTCACAGAGTAATGGTGATGATAGGTATTTATGAGACGGGCTGCATGCCCAGTGCTCTGTGTATAGTATCTCCCGCTATTCTCGCCACAGCACTAAGAAGGAACTATTATTGTCATGCCCATTTAATGGATGAGAAACCTGAGGCTCAGAGAGCCACCTACTTACCAAGTGACAGGCTGTCTGAATGCTTCCAGTCAGTTCTACTTTGCAGGGCAAGTAGGGTTGGGCTGGGAATAGAATTGGTATGTGAAATCTGGTATCTGGGGCAGTTTCTCTATCACACATTAAAATGATAATGGAAATAAAGGCTTTCCTCTGGATTCAGAAGCTGGGCCCCCCATTTTTCAGATTTCATAAACTCACTCCCTCTTTTCTTGGTGATCCCAGGGCTGTGTGCATCTCTCGCCATCCCCTGGGCAGTCTGTTTTCTCTGAATGACTGTCCTGGAGCCTACCATCTTGGGGACCCCTAGACGTGTGTTACCATGACAGGCAAAATGCTGAGCCTCCGAACATGGCTGTGAACGTGGCCTAACATGTCTCACTACTGTGAAATGGTGATTAAGGCACCAGTGCTGGCAACCTCTCATTTAACTTACAGCTTAACGAGAGCATGAATCTTGGCTCTTTAACCTGTGTAAGTTTCCTTCCTGTGGACGGGGCACTTTGCACATTAAAGGAATTGCAAAAACTTATGAGGACGACAGGAAAGTTTACTCTTCCTCTTTATGGAGAAAACAAATGTGTTTTTCTGCAGACTCTGCCAAGCCTCCGTTTTAATGATTTAGCAGATGGAGCTGGCACATGTGAGCCTGCAGGGCGCAACTGTCTACTTTCCCCAGTCTGAGGGGTCTGAGACTGCACCCATAGCACAGACGTCAGCCAAACAGCATCTCTCCCAGAATCTCTGCAAATCCACAGTGTCACTTAGGGTGGGGGTGAGGGATTTGTTGGGGGACTAGGGGTTAGGACTGAGGTCCCTTTGATGCGTGCTGCTCCTGCTGGAGTGGGGTGCCCCTGGACAGCCCAAAAGCTAGGTGGGAAGGTCAAGACAACGCCATTGCTTTTCTCCAGCATCCCATTGTCACATGCTCCATCATAGAAGCCATCTGAGCGCAGGGGACAGCACGAGAAAGGATGGGGAATTTGCTTTGGAAGATTCATGAGGCTGGGAGGTTTTCGTTCTTTCCAGTAATTGTTTTTGTTTTGAAATCAATCAGAGTTTAAAACTTGGGTGCATTCTTTGACCCATCTCTAGGATGAATAGTTTAGGGGTAAAGAAAACAAGAATTAAACAAGTTCAGGGCTTGGGCTAGTGACGAATACATGATTCAAAGTTGTATTTGTTTCCTGTTACTGCCCTAACAAATGAATACAAACTTAGTGACTTCAAACAACATCCATTTATCACTGTTCTGGTGGCTAAAATCAAGGTGTGGGCAGGGCTGGTTCCTTCTGGGGTTTCTAGGGTCACGTCCGTTTCTGAGCCTTTTCCAGCTTCTGGAGGCTGCTGCACTCCTTGGCTCGTGGCCCCCTCGTCCATCTATAAAGCCAGCAGCACGGCCTCTGCCAATCTCTGTCTCTGACTCTTCTGACTCCCTCTTTGTCTCATAAGACCTTTGCGATTATGTCCATTGGTTTTACCTAGATAATCCAAAACAATTCAGCATAATGGCCCCATCTCAAGATCTTCCCACAGTCACCTCTCGAAGTCCCTTTTGCCATGTAAGGTGGCATAATCACAGGCTTGTGGATTAGGATGGGCTCATCTTTGGGGCCATTGTTCTGTCTACCGCAAAAGTGTCTGCATTGAATGTCCCTGTTATCATAATGGGCTAAGGACATTCGCAGGAATAAGGCCTGGTGGTAATGGTTGGAATCACAGAACCAGATTATGTGGTTAAGGCTTTGATTGGTGGCGAGGAACAGACACTCATGGGACTAGTTTAATGAAAAGAGAAGACTTTGTTATCCCCCAGATCTAAAGACCAAGAGGTACAGTCAGAGCCTGTTGAAGGCTCAGAACCAGGAACCAGGAAGCTTCCATGAGTCAGGAAAGCTTCTCTCTCTCTCTTTCTGGACACAAGACTCCTATCCGCCCACCTTCACACCCCTCTTCCCTGCTGAGCGGTTATAATAACTTGGGCCACCAAAACAAAGGACCACAGACTACGGCTTGAACAAGAGAAGACAATTTTCTCACAATTCTGAGTCTAGATGTTCCAACTCCAGGTGCTGGCAGGGTTGGTGTCCTCTGTGAGTGTCTGTGTCCTGATCTCCTCTTCTTATTAGGACGTCTGTCATATTGGACCAGGGCTCACCCTAATGAACTCATTTTAACCTAGTTACCTCTGTAAAGAAGCTGTCTCCACATACAGTCACATTCTGAGATACTGGGGGTTAGGATTTCAACAGACAAATTTTGGGGAGTAGGGGACAACTCAGCCCCTAACACCAACTTTCTCTCGTCTGAGCGTCTGACTAGCCCGTGGCTCCTGCTCATATTTTCATTTTCCAGCAGCCGGTAAAGCCCATTTAGGCCCTTGAGCACTAACCCAGACTCCTCAGGGAGGAAATCTGCTGGGTCTGTCTCACCCTTATGCCAGGTGCTGCTGGCCAGAAAAGTAAGGGGCCCAAAGTTTGTCATTTGGGGCAGGACAAATGCTGTGACAAACAACCCTGAAATCTCAGTGGCTTCATAATCGAACTGTGTCCTCTTTTGTGGCACAGCTCAGTGTGGGTGGCAGGGAGGTTGTTCAGCGTTGTCTCTTGGGCACGCAGGCTCTCACAGCAATTCTTT
This sequence comes from Rhinolophus ferrumequinum, assembly GCF_004115265.2. NCBI lineage: Eukaryota > Metazoa > Chordata > Mammalia > Chiroptera > Rhinolophidae > Rhinolophus > Rhinolophus ferrumequinum. Next base: position 4,069,357 of record NC_046306.1, read on the forward strand.
GTAGACACCTGGGAGGCTGGACAGGCTCTGTCTGAGGCACAGCTGTGCTCGACTTAGATTCCACGAGGGAAAGTTCAGAAGGAAAGATGTTTGACCTGGAATCTGAGCCCACAGTCCCCACTGCTGGCCATAGTTGTTCCCCAAAGGGTCTGTTTCCCTTTCAAGCTCATGAGCTCCCAAGTGGGCACCACCAAGTGGCTCACCAAGTGTTTCTTTATCAGGATGACCAACTGTCCTAGTTTTCCTGGGCCTGAAGGGGTCCATGGGCTGCAGGACGTTCAGTTTGAAAACTGGGACAGTCCCCGGGAAACGAGGAGGAGTTAGTCACTTGACTATTTGTTCAAATACCTATTTTCAGTCACTGAGACAGTAACTCTGATTCACCATCCTGGGATTATTGAGAAACAGAGGGAACCCTACACACAACCACGACCAGCCACCCTGCTGACAAATGCCTGCTTTCCAAATTTCGTTGATCAAGCTCTTTTGTTGAACACCTGGCCTGAGGGCAGAATTCAGTCTGAGACTCAGTGGACCAGGCGTCTGCATAAAGTGTGGCTAGGTTTCCTGGTTGGGAGATTTGAATTTAAAATACAGATACGTAACCTCGAATGACAAATCAAGAGGCCTGGGCTGAGAATCCACGTGGCACCAGGTGTCTGCAGCTGTGTGGAGGGCCCCATGTGGGATGGAGCCTGGTCTTCTGGTTCCCCGTAATTGTCCCATTCTCCCTTTGATGTCCAGCCCGACTGTGAGATCACCGGCCTGGCGGCTAAGGTGGTGGAGTTTGCAATAGGTGGTGTTTTGTTTCTTAACGTTGACCCAGCCAATCTTGGAAGAAGAAATCTCAGCCTGGATTTCTCATGACACTGATCTCTTTGGGGTCCTTGTAAACTTCAACCCCCATCTCAATTCTTAAGATCGATTTTATTTTCCTGGGGAGAAACAGGTCAGGAAAAAGGCAGCTAGCTGGATAAAAGTTTAGAAACCATTTCCCCCCTAGTGACTTTGAGTCAATCAAAGCCACAGCCTGCTTCTGCCAGAATCCTAACCTTCCTGCTATAATACCCAGACATGCAGCCAGCCCTGGGGAGCCTTGGTATTTTGGGGCACTCAAAGCATTTTTCTTAGCAATGGGGCCTCCACCGCCGTTGGGACTTGTCTTAGAGAGTCAGAAGTTTCTATTTATCTGCCAAAAAGGAAGCTGAAGGGTTTGATGCTTGCTTTGAAATCAGTACCTGGGGTTTGGATTGTGTTCTAAGTTTCCTAACGTGTCCGCTTTTCTCTGAGTCAAAAGCAAGAGGGAAAATGGACAGACGGTGGTAAAAAAATATCGGAGAAATTCTAAGAAAATGGTGTCCTAGTTTATTTCTAAAGGATGTTGACTCTGTCCTTCCGATAGTGCAGAAAACTGCTGCAACCACCCCTCACTCCAACTGACCCTTAAAAAATTAGGGGACAATGACAGTAAAGGGGGCTCTGTGACATGTTGATTGACTGGGTGTGGGGTCAGTAGCAGCCAGGGTCCCATTCAGTGGGGTGGAAGGTGGCTTTCTAGAAATATTTACTTACTGACCAAATGTTTCAGAAGGTCTACATGTCCCTGGTCCTGTGTGGGACTTGGGGTGCAGTGGTGTCCCAGAGCAGGTCCTCTCCCAAGCGACTGTGTAACTCAGGGTTCTCCAGAGAAACAGAAGCAATAGTGGAGATGTAGAATGTATATATAAAAAAAATATGGAAAGAGATTTATTACAAGGTATTGACTCTTGCCATCACAGAGGCTGTGAAGTCCCATGGTCTGCGGTGCACAAAGCAGACCCAGCAGAGGCAGCAGTGTATTTTGAAGGCCTGGGAGCCAGAGAGCCGTAGGTGTGGATTCCAGTCCAAGGTGAAGGCCTGAGAACCAGGAGCTCCGGGGGCAGGAGAAGATCTACATTCCACCCAAACAGGCAGGCAGAGCGCCAGCTCAGCCTTTCTTGGTCTTCTCATTCTGCTCCAGCCCTCAGGCTGGCTGATGCCCACCCACATTGGGAAGGACGATCTGCTTTACTTAGTCTACGGATTCGCACACTAATCCCACCCAGAAACGTACTCACAGACGTGCGCAGAAGCGTGTTTGACCAAACCTCTATGCACCCTGTAGCCCAGTCAGGTTGACACATAAAAGGAACCATCACAGATGAGAAGGGATGAGTCCCCGTCTCACCCCAGGAAGACCAGGCATCTTTCACCGGAGGGACAACGGGTATGTGGAAGTGCCGAGGACCTGGCTATGCCGTGTGGCGCAGGCCAGGGGAGTGACATCACTTGGGAGCTGCTGAGAAATGCAGAATCTTGGGCTGACCCCAACCCAGCTGAAGGAGCATCTGTCCATTAGCACAGACCCCAGGGCGTTGTTATGCGGGTTAAAATTAGAGCACATTGGTCTACCACGTTAGCTACATAAAGACCACCTCCTGGCAGACGCCTGAAGGTGAGGGACCCCACTCTTCACGATCCAGAGCCACCAGTTATTGAGCATAAATAGACTCGTAACTAATGTTGTCACCTGTCGCCACGCCCCCTCTCTCACTACGCAGCTACCAACAGTGGAGGGAATGCAGACATCTCTGTGGCCAGAAGCCAGGAATGAATGCATGCAGGAATGAATGAATGGATATAAAGTTCTTACCAAGCACCCACCTTTTCCCAAACAAGGTGCTAAGCTATGAGGATGCAGAGATGAATTAACAAACGAGTCTGCCCTCAGTGAAGTCCTAGTCTCCTAGAGGAAACTGAGGCACAGACACAAAATTGTAATTCAGTGGGTGAGTGAAGTGCTTAGCACTGTCCACAGGGACTTCCGGGCAGTGAAGGAACAGAAATCTTGGCTAGTCAGGCTAGGGGAAGTTATGGGGGGCTTCCTAGAGGAGGAGACAATTCTTGCTGAGTTTAAAAAGATGAGCAGGATTTGGGCAAAGAGGAGAAGGAAGAAATTCCAGGCAACGGAAATGGTACAAAGAGAAGCAAGGGGTCGGGAGCATCAGGCAGATGGCCGTTCTAATAATTTTCAATTTGGTTGCCAAGCATCTGTAAGCCATTGACTAGAGAAGGCCCTTCCTGTAGGGGAGGACTGCCTCGTATGCTGGAAAGGCTGAGGCTTTGCCTCAGAAAGCCTGGAACAGGAAAGCTGGAAACAACCTTGATAGCCAACAGTGGGGGATGGGTTAAATAAATGACTAAGTAGCCTCACAAGGAAACACGATACCACCATTGAAACAGAAAAGTTAGAAAACAGTATTTGCAATAGGATCCAATTTCGATAAGAAAAGTCATCTGGATGGGTATTACACTAGAAAACAACATTGGTTGAGAGCAGTGAGTTTTAGCAGTACTATTACGATTCGTACCATGAACTTGTGGAATTAAGACTAGATATCAGTCTCAGTGTCAACATTTCGTAGATGGTTGATCTTAGATAAATCAACTTTGAGAGTCTCAGTTTCCTCATCTGTAGCATAAGGATAAAAGCAATATGTCCTGAACTCATAGGCTTAAGTGAGGCACATGAAATAAAAGTGCTTTTTAAAATATAAGACACAATATAAATGTTCCTTATTATTAATTTATCTTAGGACGGTGATCCATTTTCTGCTGTGACAAAGGAGGGTATGGAGGCCAGAGAAAAAGATCAACTGAAAAAGATGCCTGGGCGCTGACCGTAGCCTTTGGCCCAAATCTATCCTTTTCCACAGCAGTTTGGAAGTGGCAGACCTCCAGTCTTTGTAAAGGAAGGATTGGGGAATGGATTTCCTGACATGAATACTCCCTGAGCCTGGTTTTCTAGGACAGCTTGTCTTTTCTGAGGCTGTTTTGAAATGATCAGTGGCCATGCAGTGGTTTCACTAGCAACACGGTCCCGCCTTCCCCTCTCATGTGCCCCTGGCAGGGCTTTTGCTTACAGCCACCTTTGGGGTAGACACAGCTGCGATCCCAATGTGACTGCAGGACGAAGGAGGGGCGGGGCGGGGGGGGGGGCTGCCTTTGATACCGGACACCCAGCCGCCATAGCTGGCCTTGGATGCACAGTGCAATCGGAATAGCTACAAAGCACCTCCAGAAAGAACCAGGAAGACGAGATTATATTCTCCATTCTTTTGAAATTAGGCAGGGCTCTGATGGTCTCCAGAAGGTTTGCTCGAACAATGAGAAGGGGAAAATTCCTGGAAAGGGAGGAGGTGGGTGGAGAGAAAAGGAAGAGTCCGCTCCACAAGTTACATGTTTCCGTGAAGACTTCAGGCCGGAGCTCCTTGGCTGTGGCTGTCTCAGAGGGTCACAGATGCCTGGAGGACGATGACAGTGAAGATGGCAATGACCGCGAAGCAGCAGCAGCCAAAACAGCCACAAACAGCAAGTGCCCTTGGCGGGGGCCTGCGTGGACCCCAGCGCTGCCCCCAGGGCCTCCGGCCTGATGCACAGGACGAGCTCTGAGGGGAGCACCAGTGACCTGATGGCTCCCACACAGGAAATGGAGGCTCAGGAAGTTGGGTAGCTTGTCCCAAGGCACCTGGCTCCTAGTGAAAGATGACCTGTCCCAAAGCCCGAGGTCACAGTGTGCATTTCTCTCCTGAGAAGCCATGGGCTTTCCCCCCTATCATTACCATCTGTTTTGTTTGCTCCCAGGAGGCAGAGCTGAGGTTGGAGGCCAGACTCTGGCTCAGGACCCTTTGTCTCGACTCTTCCACCATCCTGCTGCTAACACACCCATTCTTAGGAAAAAGCCACTTCTGCATAAGATTATCGGCAGAAAGCTAAGAGAAAGTATGGTCTTCATTCAGCTACAGAAGGGTAACGCGAGGCCCCTGGGGGTGATCTGGGCTTGGCATGGACACACAGCACATTTATGGCTGAAGACAGCAGATGTCTGCGTGCCGTCTCATTCCTCCCTCCCTTCTTCTCTCCTCTCTTTTTCCTTCCTCTTTGCCTTCCCTTCCTCCTTTCCTTCCTTCCTCCTACAAACATTTGTGGGGCACCTACTGCTCCCACGCTCTGTGTCGGGCACTGGAGTAGTTAGTTCCAAGGGGAACGAGACGTGACTCATTTTCTTGTGGGGGTCAAAGCTGGTGGGGAGACAGACTTCACCCCCCAATACAGACCAAGCACCGTGCCCTAAATGAAGTATGTGTGAGGTTGCCTGGAACGCAGAGCAACACCTGCCTCTTGTTATTTGCTGACTGCCTGGCAGGTTCTGTGCCAGACGACACCGTGTGTGTACCCATCTCCCTTGAACATTTGATTTGTTCCAATAAAATCCTATTCATCTGAGTGCCAGTTGATGAAAATTCATCAATTAAGCACATTCAGATGGAGCCCCTCACAGCCAACATTTTGGCCGCAGGTTGAGGCACGCTCTGCCACCTTCTGGGGTGAGAACTTGTTCTGTCCCTCTCCTGATGTACCCCACCCTTAGCCAGCTGGGTGCCATGCTTCAGAAGCACGTGGTTCAGCTCCCAAACAGCCCCTGCATGGTCTGAAGAAAACCCTCATTGTCAGGGCCACTCAGACTTCCTCGGCGCACTTGGCTTTGTCCATGAACTCTCGTCATGTACCTGGTGGGCAGGACACGGAGGGCTCTCCCAGGTGGGCTCTTGTCACCGTCCCTGGGGCTCTCCGTCAGGCGAGGGCTGTGGGGTCAGGGCCTGCCTTCATGGGGGGCCCTCTGTGCAGGCGGGTGGGTCATCAGAGCAGCATTGCCCAAACTGCGCTGAGTGGTGTTCTTTTCAATGAATCCCAGTGAAAGATGACCTGTCCCAAAGCCCAAGGTCACACCGTGCATTTCTCTCCTGAGAGAAGCCATGGACATTTTTTCCCCTATCATTTACATCTGTTTTGTTTGCCGACCCAAAACACACTTGATTCTTCTTGAGGTCCCCGTGTGTCGCGTCCTGCGCAACAAAGGCTGTAGGGAGGCGAGAAGGGGCGGCTTTGGGTTCAGCTATAATAAAGAGACAGAGACCCAATACAGTTAAATTACAGAGGACCAGGGGGCTCGCAGTCTCAAGAGACTGGAGCGCAGAATCAGGCCGACTGGTGGCCTTCATTGATAATCATACAAACAAGTGGCATTGTTTTTCACACGGTCTGTGAGACTCACCCATCATGTCACAGAAGTGAATCAAGCCAATTACCCCTGTCCCCTAGCAGCCAGAGCAGAAAGTCCTATGATGACTTAGGTGAGGTATGCACCTCCCTGGGGACAAGTCTCTCATGTTGAAACTGTTCCGTTGAGCTAAGTGGAGAGAGCTGATCTTTATTGCTCTCATGACTTCCTTCACAATCAGGTGAGAGAGGAAAGCCAGAGTCAGCAGTGGCTTTTCCCAGGCAGGGGAAGGGGAGGCAGGGCCCCTTCCCAGATCTTCCAAGGCAGCTCATTGGGGGTCCCCACATGGTTCCGCCTGGCTTGAATTGTCCCCCCTGTGGGGAATCTTACTCGTCATTGGCTGCAAACCATCTTTTGGGGACCAGACAGACATGAGGTGTAAACATCATGATAAAACAAAGTCCAAAAAAGGCACAGTCTCCCAGACTCTTCTTTCCTCAAGGAAAGACACGGGGGTAGGGGTGGGGGACAGTTGGCTAGGCTGCTGTGTGGCAACACCCGTGGTCAGTGTGGAGTTGACATCACCCATCTTCGTGCACGGTAGGAAACCCTGGTCTAAATCCATCTGTGGGGTCCATTTCCTCACCCACTGTGATTGGCTCAGGGATGTGCATGTGACCAAGTTCTGGCCAATGAGCTCAAAACCTGGACTTTTCCCGGGACCAATGGGAAATAATATCTCTTTTCTCGGGTGGACACGAGAACATTTCTTTTCACTCTAAGCATCCTGGAATTCTTATTTCGGAACTTTTGATATGTCAATCAAGTATAGATTCAAAAACTTCCCTTAAACTTCATGTGGTCAGTAATTTCTCATCAGTCATTCAGTATTTTCCATCTTGGTTGTGAAGACTTCCATGCTTTCAACCTGTCTCATTGCATTGGAAATGACTTTGCCCAATTCTTTTGGTCTCCATTTGTAAAACATGCAGCAAACTGAGTACTTTCTTCAGTTTTTTTCACTCCTTCAATTGTCACAGGCTGCTGCTTAAGTTCAGCACCGACAGTCACATCACCCCTTTTCTGGTGCCCACTGGACTAACTGACGTTCTCCAACTTTCCTTGGCCATGAAACATGTCCCTGTGGTGAGCACACGGCATGCCGTACAAGGTGGTACCACCCCAGTCTCTTCCTTTGTGTTGACACTCATGTCCTGAGCAAGTTTGGCGTCAATATTTAGCTGTTTGTCCTTGAAATCAGTTGATTTCGTAAGGGTCATACCATCTTTTAGTACTTTGGGGCTGCCCCAACTTTGTTTAATTACTTTTCTTCTCTTTGGCCCATTGTGACAGTTACAGCACCACACCTAGAATTAGGACTCAGACATCTGCTCCAAATTTTAAATCTTTGGTGTAATTCCAAGTGAGGTGGGGGCAGGGAAGAGATGCTGGCCTCATCTGGTGAAGGAGCCCGGGTAGTCACAGTGTCTTGTGGGGCTCTCAGCGGGGTGTTGGCCTGGCCAGGCAGACTGTCAGCATGAGTGAGGGACAGGGCACAGGGTGCCCAGGACAGTGGGTCCTGTCCACTCACCTGTCCACTCACTCCTCCATCTCCACTCCCGTACCACATACGTGGAGGCCCTCCATCCATTTCATCCAGCTTTCCTCATTACTCTAGTTTTCAAAACTGTTTGTTTTTCCAGAAAAAAAAATGTATACCCACTTGTCAAAACCTGCTTCTCTCTGACCCCTACACCCCCTTGTGGTTGGAAATATATTAAATTCACTTATTCATTCAGGAAGGGGTGGTAGGTTTGCAAATATTGCGTCTCCTCACCCAGGAGCATTGTTTGTCTCTCTGTGTTTTTAGGTCTTCTAGAATGTTCTTTAGTAAGATGTTGTGGTTTTCTTCCTATCGGTTTTGCAGTTATTCCTTAGTTTACCCCTAGAGATTTTATAGTATTTTTTTTTTAAAAAACTTGTAAGGAGACTACATGTTATATGTTAAATTTTCTATATGTTTATATGTTAAATTTTCCATATATATGTTTATTATGGAAAGAATGCCTTGCAAAGAACATGTTCTTGAACATGTTTATAAATTCTGTGTTTTGTTCTGTTTTCTAATTTCTTAATTTTTATTTTATCTTTATTAATTCCATCCTTCTGCTGCCCTTGGGTTTATTTTGTTCTTTTTCAGTTCTTTGCTTTGACTGCTTTCTTCATTTAGTTTAGTTATTTCTTGTTCAAATGTGAAAACATTTCAATCTCTCATTTTTTTCTCTGAGTGCAGACTTGGCCAGATTCCGTACACTTTTATGTGGATTGTTATTGGTTATATTTTATAAGTAACTTTTAATTTCAGTTTTGATTTCTTCTTTGATTGGAGTCATTTGACAAAGTGATTTTTAATTTCGGGCAGGTTAGAAGTTTTCATTTGTTTCTTTATTGTTATTTATTCCTTTGCTATAAGGTCAAAGAATGTTATCTGTACTGTTTCTACATTTTGAAATTTACTAAAGTTTTGTTTTGGCCAACTATGTGTCATGGATTTTTATAAACATCCATAAACACTTGAAAAAAAATATGTGTTCTCTGTCTTAGGGATTCAGAATTGAATGTGCATTTATTTGTTATGCATTTAACAAATATTTATTGAATGCTCAGTAGCTGGTAAGCATAAGGCTGGGCATTGAAAACGTGGAAAATGAACAAGAGAGATGTTGTCTGAAACACCTAGGGCTTAAATTCTTGTGGGAGTGGGGGAGGGGCAGTTAACTAGGTAATTACAAATACTGACCAGAAATGTTCTGATGAGACAGAGTGTCCTGCAGAGGCCCTGGGGCACCCTGGGAGGTTTCCTGGAGGAAGGAACATCTAAGCTTAATGACATCACAAATCTGTTTACTTCACATATTTTAGTCCTGTGCTATTTGGTGCATAAAGGTTCATGACTATTACATTGTTATTGTGGATGCCAGCTTTCCTATAGATAAAGACAAAATCAACCTCTTTGTCATGCTTAATGCCTTGAATCCTATTGCTTAATATTTCCAATAGTCCTTTTCATGATGTTGTTTGGGTTTGCTATATGTATATATATACACACATGGACATACATACATACTTTCCGTGTGTGTGTGTGTGCGTGCGCACATTTACATATCACTTGCCCATCTCTTTAGTCTTGGGGAGGGTAGTTTTAGGTGTGTCTCTTGTAAGCAATGTAGTACCATGTTTCCCCGAAAAGAAGACCGGGTCTTCTATTAAGTTGTGCTCCAAAAGACACACTGGGGATTTTGTTCAGGAGACGGCATCCTGAAAAATCATGCCAGGGCTTATTTTCCGGTTAGGTCTTATTTTCGGGGAAACATGGTAGCAGATGTTTTTTTTGAATGCAACTGGTTCAAATGAGTTCATTATGTCCTTTATTCTCTTTGTAGGCAAAATGAGGGCACTGGCCATTTAGGTGATGATTTAAATGAATACTTCATTGTATAATAGCCAATGGCTCACTTGTCCTGTGCCAGTCACTGTTTTAAGCGCTTTATATAAAGTAAATCAGTTGATACCAGAAGCAACCCACTGAGGTTGGAACTATGATGACCCCCATTTTGCTGGTGACCAAGGCACAGAGACGCCAGGCAGACTGGACCTAGTACAGAGGGGATTTGATCCCAGGCACCCTGGCTCCACAGCGCACGTGGGTAGACTCTGCACTTCACCCCCTCTCTGTTCCCACTTTCTGGCCAAGACACAGCAATCACTTGGGAAGTGGGAACAACCAGATAGGGTGGCGATAGTCCCAGTTTCCCCAGGGTTCTAGGTGGTAAGGGAGGGGCTTCAGTACTAAGACTCATGTGCCCTAGAGTGAGTACCCTGCCTCCTGCTCGATGCCCTCTTCCCACTGACCTTGGATGCCCGCCTCCTCCTGCTGTCATCCCACACAGTCCTGTAAAGCCATCGGGACATGGGGGAGGAGGTAATCTGGGGGAACCATTTGGAATTTAGGGGACATGCTATGATTTTTATGCCAAAGGGAGGGACTAGTCAGTTTACAACTGCTTTCCTGCTTCCCTCTGCGCCTTCTCCGCCACACAAAGAAGTCCTGTGAGCAGCAGAGGACCACAGGGCTCTTCAGGGTGGGACAAAGAACTGTTTCTCGCCTGCCCAGGACTTCCGTCCTTTAAGGGACCTTCCTTGTCCTGGGGCATCGGATGCTGTGGGACAATCAGAGCTGTGAGAAGGACAGGCTTGGGGTGGCCATCAGGACAGCCTGTGGCTGAAACTGGGGGTGTGGGGTTCCTGCAGGGGATGGTGCTGGGGGCCCACTGCAGACCTGGGGGCTGTTTGGAGGAAGTCCCTGGTGTGGCCTGGCCAGGTAGTCAGTGCCCAGCTGAAGGTATGCTGGGGGGTGGGAGGGGACCCTGCGTACTCGCTCAGATGCTGTGTTCTCCTTGGGCCTTCTTCTGACTTCCTCCCACGGAGAACCACCCCCGCCTTCTTGTAGCCCCCATGTAGCTTGAGGGGGCCTGTTGTCCCACCAAAAGGAGATATACAGGTGCTTCACTGTGTGTCCACCGGACTGGACACTGCCCCTTCTCTCCCCCCTCCCTTCTTCCCTTTTCCTGCCTCCTTCCTTCTGCCCCTCTTCCTTCCTTCCCTGCTCCTTCTTCCTTGGTAAGATGAGACACTTAAACAAGTACTAATTACCCACAGCGCGAGCTAATTACCCATGAGGAGCTCTCGTGACCCACAGATCTCCCCGTTACAGTTGCAGTGGAGGGCGTGAGGGAGGGAAGGGGACCACTCGGCTGTTCCCCTCAGGCTCATTCCCTGAGACCCCTGCCGTCTCAGCCCAGGAGGAGGGCTCTGATGCTGGAATAGAGTGGGGGGCCCATTCCCTCTGCGCCTGGCAGACCCACTCTAGGCACCTGACAAATTAGGGATCCAGTTCTTGGGGTGGCCCCTTCTCTAGTCTCTGTCTCGCTCCCTTACCCCCTTTCTACCTACTACCAGGAGTTAAGACTAAACGCATGAAGCAGTGTTGGGACAGGCCAGCTGGGGGGTGGGAGGGGAGGGCGGGGGGCTGGGATTGGGTTGCCTTCCCTTTGTCCAGAAAGAGAGGACGAAGGGAGTTTTCCCCGATAGCCAGACCAGAGCTCCTCAGGGCAGGCAGTGAGTCCTGCACCGCTCAAAGCTGGGGTGACACTTGCTGGACATGTTCTGAGACTCTCAGCCCCACAAACTTGGCCAATCTTCAGGATCACGGAGGAGCTGGGTCCACACCAGAGGCTGAATCAATCTGTCTAGGGCACAGCTGAGCGGTCGATATTTCTAGGAAGGTTTGGAGACTACTGCCTTAGCAGAAAATGATGGTTCTATTAGATTAGGGTTGCCAGAAGAAACACCGGATGCCCAGTTAAGTTCGCATTTCAGACAAACAACGGACTTTTGAAAATATAAATGTGGGATTGGACAAGTTTAAGTGTCATATTGTACCTTTTTTGCCTAAAGTTTGCAATCCTATACTAGAAGACTTTTGGATTTCTCTCAACTGGAAGAGTCATAAAAGCATCAAGTGTTTATTGGGTACTTACTATGTTCCAAGCAATGCTCTAGGCACCAGGAAAGCAGGCAAAGACCCCCTGCCCTCAAAGACGGTACAGTCTACTTGAGGGTAGGGAGTGGCGGCAAAGCCGACAAAATCAGATTAATAGACAGCACAACTGCAGCTGGAGACGGCGACCTGATGAAAATGAGACAGTGATTGATGGAGGGTGGGGGTGGGGTGGGCAGGGAATGTAGCTCTGGGGGGCCCTAGGGACCTGTCTAGCTAGGTCACTAAGAAACTTTTCTTCCTTCCTTCCTTCCTTTCTTTTTTTAGCTTCAAATTTAGCCCTTTCATATGTTGTGTGATAACAGTGAGAAAAACTTGAAATAAAACCACCATTTTTTTGTCTTTGATGATTGAACATTTGGCAAGTGTATCTTTTGTTTCAAAGAAACTTGAATTGGAGTTAATACTACAGAAAAACTCACTCATGACTCAACCAATGAGCAAAGAACACAAGATCGTTACATGCGTTGTCTTCCTTCAGCAGTTCTGTAAACGGATGACTCCCTCACAGCACTTGTATGTAAATACAGAATGATTTTAACTGTCATGTCCGTGACACTTCTCAGAGTCTCCGCCAGAAAACTGAACACCATTATTTTTATGTATCATACAGTAGAACACAACATTAAAGAAACCAGTCTCCTGTTTTAAAATTTTCAGTAAATCTGCTTTGTTGATTTAATATAGCCGAAGCATCATCTGTCATCATAGACACTTATTTTCTCATTTCTAGCTGAAATCCTTTGACAGATGTAGAAGATTCGAAATTATCTATGCCATGAGTTTGGTTTTTAAAAATGAAGACGTGGTTCGTTCCTGGCTTTTGCACCAAAAAATAAATAAATAAAAAATAAATAAATAAATAAATAAATAAATAAATAAATAAATAAATGAAAATGAAAATGAAAATAAAATACAAAATAAAATAAAAATGAAGACAATTTTTTTAGAGCAGATTTAGGGTCACAGAAAAATTGAGGGGGAAGTACAGAGATTTCCCGCATGCTCCCTGCCCACATGTGCATACCCCCATTATCAATGTCCCCACCGGGTAGTATATTTGTCACCTTGATGAACCTACATGGACGTGTCATAATCATTCGAAGTCCTTAGTTTACCTTAGTGTTCAGTCTTGGTGTTGCACATTCTATGGGTTTAGACAGTGTATAATGACATGTGTAATGACATGTATAATGTATAATGACATATATAAGTGTCTGTAGTGTCACACAGACTATTTTCACGGCCCAAAGACTCTGTGCTCCACTTGTGCATCCCTCCTGCTCCCCAACCCTGACACACACTGAGATTTTTACTGTCTCCATAGTTTTGTCTTTTCCAGAATATCTTATAGTTGAATATCTTATAACTCTACAGTATATAGGATTCTGATTGGCTTCTCTCACTTAGTAATATGCATTTAAGGTTCCTCCATGTCTTTTCAGAATTTGACTTCTTTTTAGCACTGAATAATATTCCACTGTCTGGATGGACCACAGTTGATCCGTTCAGCTACTGAAGGCCATCTTGGTGGCCTCCGAGTTTTGACAATATGACTAAAGCTGCTATAAACATCCCTGTGCGGGTTTTTGTGTGGACGTGAGTTTTCAGCTCCTTTGGGTAAATACCAAGGAATGTGATTGCTGGATTGTATAGTAAGAGTCTGGTCAGTTTTGTAAGAAACTGCCAATAACACACACCTCACCAAAGAAAAGATACAGATGGCAAATAAGCACAAGAAAAGATGCTCCACCTCATATGTCATCAGGGAAATGCAAATTAGGACAATGAGAAAGCCCTGCTCTCCTATCAGAATGGCCAGAATAGTGGACCAGGAGAACAAGAAGGGTAGAGTAGAAAGCTGGAAGGGGCCAGGTTCCTGGATGCTTCCTGGAGAAGAGCTGCCCTCAGCCCTAGACTGCCAGCTCCAGATACCTTTTATAAGAAAGAAAAATCAACTTCTATCTTGTTTTAACCAATGTTATGTGTGGCTTTTCTGGTTGTGCAGCCAAACCCTAACACACCATCCTTGAATGACATCTGAGGCAATCCCATCATTTTCTGGTCGTGATTCGGGCAGTCCAGTTTAAAAACCCAACCTCAGACCCAATTAAAATCTTACCTCCTTCCTCCTACTCGGCTTGGTCAAGTTCGAAGCTCCTGGCACTTGGGGGTAGGAAGATGAGACAAGCCATAAGTAACTATTAGAAAAATGGGACCAAGTCTCAAAGGACATTGAGAGGAAGGCGACTCATTCTGAGGGAGGACCCCGGGAGACTTCCCGTGGGCACTGGCACTTGAGAAACGAGTGTGATTGCGATGGGCAGACACCAGGCTGGGTGGGCACTGTGTCCCCCATGAGGAGGTGAGCAGCCACTGAAGCACGAGACACAGCCAGGTTTGGGAGTGGAGATCAGGGTCCCCTCCAGGCTGTGTCCAGGCAGAGAGCAGGTGTGCTGGCTCCCACCCTTTCGCCACTGAGCGTGATTCTCCCACCTCATGGCTGCCAAGGGGGTCGGTTTCCAGCTCAGTGAGGTTCCGCTGCCCTCAGTGCTTCTGGGAGAACTTAAGTCCCCTCACCTTTCCGGTTGGGCTTACAACCCAATTTGTGATGGTAGTCGCTGCTCACTCGCTCCCCTAAATCTGAACTGACTTTGCACCCAGCCTCGGGGAAGCAGCTCCCACGTCTGGGGATTACTTTGGGGTATTGAGCTGGAGTGGCCCAGGAGGCATCCATTCTCAGAGAACTGTCCCCTTCCCCTCCCCTGCCACACGTGGTGGACAGTTTTCTTTCAGAGGCGCTGCATCCATTGGTTACAGCGAATCCGACAGGCGTGGGTGGATACCTGCCCTTGGTGGCCCAATCAGAATCTCTGCCCTGCTTGTTTGGAGTTGGGACTCAGACGCTCCAGTACAGAGCTTTGCCTAGAGGGGGCGCCCCTAAGCCTTTCGGTACATTCCCCTTTGGGGGTCGGACTCTGCTCCTTGAAAACAGGAAGCCCAGTCAGGCACTCCAGAACCTGCAACCACCACTGACTTTCTAAGCCTCTTTCTTAATGCGTTGGTCTGTCCATCAGGAAATGGGAATTAAGTGACTAGGGGCTGTCCCCTGAGCTCCACTGCCTCCCTACTGGGCGTCCAGCATCACGCCAGGGAACCACTGCTTTCCGCCCTGCAGGAAGCATCGTCAGAGTGGGTCAGGATGCGAGGCTGCGAGTGTGCACAGCTTTCATGTCAGTGCTCATTATTGCTTCTGCCGAGAGCCATTGAGTCTTGGACACATAGGGACCCTTGGAGTCAGTTTCATTAGAGAAAGAGCCAACTTAATTCCAGCCCGAGAGGAGGCTCTGAATCAAACGGCCGCCTGTCCCCGCTAAGCGTCTTCAGGCTGACCCCCCCGGCGCCTTCTGTCAGGGGAAAGGCTGGACCGCCCGGCCATTATCGACAGAGATGGCAGACGGTCATTGATTGGGAGTACGGAACGAAGTCTCTTTCATTTCCAAGTGCCAGCTGTGAGCAAGTGATGGACGGGTCTGGGTGAGATTTTGTTTCTCTGGGAGCTGGGTGACACGGGGAGGTCCGTGAGCAGGGTCTGCCTGTCTGCACAGTTCAGGGACATAATCAGACCTTTAGAAGGAGAAAAATAGTAATACACCCCTGACGGATGGGTTTGCTATAGTAAGAATGTAAAAGTTTAAATGACTTCAACGACTAGCTGTCTGCTTTCTCTGCAATGCAAATGTACTGTTCCACTCCTCGCTGTCCCCACCGCCCTCCCTCCCATCTCCGTGGGTGCTCCTTCTCCTGGAGGGTCACAAAGCTGGTCTTGCCTCTCGATTCTCTGCATTCTGGTCCATCCCAGAGCGCAGGCCACGGAAGGGCCGGTCCTGATGATGCAGTCGGGGTTCTCACGTGACAAGGACAAGGGGAGAGGCCCTGGGCAGGGCAACTTCAGGGCTCCAGGGCACTGCTGGGACCTCAGCGGGGCTTTCGAGGTCCTTCAGGATGTGACTCTGCTGTCAGAGCAGTCACCGCACTGCCCCGCCTCCATCAGGGCAGGTCAGCGCAAGGCACTGAGTGCTGGTTCACCTGCTGCGGGGGAAGGGACAGGTGTCCTTGCCGGCTATGCCCAGGGCGTCCTGCCCAGTGCAGATGCTGGGGCAGTGGGGTGGAGCCCGAGAGTCTGCATTTCTGACAAGCCCCTAGGAGATGCTGCTGCTGCCGCTGCTCCAGCGACCACGCGTGGCGGGACAGCTCTGCTGAGGTCTTTCTGATCTTTAATCTCTGACTGGTCTGTCCTCCCGAAGGGACCGGGCGTG
The DNA here is from genome assembly GCF_004115265.2 of Rhinolophus ferrumequinum. Taxonomy (NCBI): domain Eukaryota; kingdom Metazoa; phylum Chordata; class Mammalia; order Chiroptera; family Rhinolophidae; genus Rhinolophus; species Rhinolophus ferrumequinum. The sequence continues at coordinate 4,085,375 of NC_046306.1, forward strand.
TCAAGAACTGTAGTGAATAAACACACCCAGAATAAACACACAGTTCTGGTTCGGGTTTGATGACAGAGGGCAGTTGGTTTCTTCTCCAGCAAAGGAGAGAGCCACAGCCCAACAGCCGTAAAGAGAAGTGAGAGTGGATACTCTCTTCTGGTCAGCAAGAAGGGGAAGGGTAGGGAAAGAAAGTCATATGACTCGTCTACCCACTGCCACCAAGGGCTCTTACAGATTAATCCAGAGGTGAGCACTTCTGAAAAAGCATCACATCCTCCAAAGAGACAATAACTAATGTTAGTTGTTTTTGACAGCATTATGAGCTGTCATCCATTGACTTGCTCCATGCCTATGAGCACTCTGTGGCACGAGTGCTAGTGTCTCCATGTTACAGATGGGAGATGCAGGTTCAGAGAGGTTAAGTGACTTCCCCAAGGTCACACAGCCCACAAGTGCTATGCAGGATTAAGAGCCCCGGCTCTTTCCACTGAGTTACACATTTTGAGAGTCAAGCAACTTCCAGGGATCATTTCCCACCTGGAATCATCCTGAGAGGACAGAGAAGGGAGGGAACCACTGGGTGCATTTGCCAAGAAATACCAAAATTGTGTAAATTACCAAAGAAGTTCTTCAGCCCCTTCCTTGCAATTCAGAGATTAAGACATAGGGGGAAATGAAGGGGACGGGATATCTTTGCCTGGCTGGGAAGGGAGGAGACCCACTCAGCAGAAAGTTGGAGCGGGTTAGGGTGGGGTGGGAGGACAGCAAGTTGGAACGGGAGAAATTTCCAAACTTTTCCACGAATCCCCACCCCTTCCCTCCTGGGTCTATCCTGGGAGCAAGGGGACACAACTGTTCTCCTTCACCACACTCTGCAGATTGAGGTCCTATCGGGATCACATATGGTCAGTGAAGACCACAGCACCCCCTTGGAGAGCTGGCTTTGGATAGGTTACTGCAATTTGACCTGGGAGTGGGGGTAAGTCCCACTGGTGTGACCCAGTCTCTCAGCCTTCTCAGGACAGCCCGGCGGGGAGCTAGATCAGAGCAGACTAAGCCCTGGACTCTGGACTGAGAGGAAGCTAGATCTCTTTGGGGCTCATCACCTCCTGCCCAGTGGCCTTGAGCGTGCTGCTTGGCCCTCTGTGCCTCAGTTTCCTCCCCTATGAAAGGAGGTAACTCACCTATCCCCTCTGAAATTTAATTCACCAAATTTGCCCCAACTTCAAGAAGCAAAAGTAGACAAACCAGCAGTGGCCCCAGGGGAGACCTGCCCACCAACAAGGGAATTTCCATCTCCGTCACACTCTACCCCCATCTGCTGGTGCCCCTGGCTTCCCAGCTCAGAGGTTCCTTACCAAGACCCTCTCTCTAGAGGCCTTGGTGCCAGAGGAATAAATGGCTCAAATGTCTCCTCTTTTAGCCCTGAAAGACAGGCCGTTACCACCAGAATGGAGCCAGGCTGTGAATTCTGGGAGCGTGGAGACCCGGCCCATCTTCCCTGATCATTTGTCAGCAGCTAGCACAGTGCCTAGCACACGCTTGATAAATACTTGTGCGTTTATGAAAAAGTGAGTGTAGACCTAAGCTCTGGAGGTGCCAGGAGATCTTAAAAAGTTGGTGATTGTGCTTTTTAAAAGTGGTATTCCCAAGTGCTCTGGTCCTGGTTGTGGCTATGGAAGGAACCCAGGAGGGTGGATGACAGGACAAACCCTCCTCCTGAATTCCGTCCCTTGAACGGAGCTGCACTTTGTCTCCTCTTGCAGAATGAATTGGTCTCTCTGTCAATCAGAACGGTGCTCGTTTCCAACAAATGCACATAGATTAGAGAGCTGATCAAATGCTCTGTTAACGTGGCACTTTAATAACAATATCACTTAGATCTCAAACTGCTTAATTAGATTTCACTCATTGCCATCACTCGCCTCATTTGAACAGCTCGTTTATAATTTATGGTCTTTATGCATTTGGTTGTTCATTTGTAAAATGAGAGAAAACAATCACCACGCAAAAGGAAAGCTAAAGAAGAAATGGATTTGACTTTTCCCAAGGGCCAAGGGGCCTCAAGGGTGAAGCACGAGGCCAAGGGAAGAGTCTGCGCAGTGTCTCCTGCCCCTTCCTCTGGATAAGCACACCTGCTCTGTCTCCGGGTCATGCCAGTCCTGCAGCTTCAGAAGGGAGTCCATGACACAAGCCCAGCCCATCAGCTTGTCTGCCTCCAGTAGGCCCAGGGGTTGGTTGGGGAATAGGCATGTGACCTAACCCTGTCCAATGAGAGTGAGCTCTGGGATATTTGCTACAACTACTGGGAAACAGATACCCTGGGCTGCTGGAACCTCAGTCTGCAGCAGCAGGAGGCTAACTTCCCTCTCAAGGTGGGTGGGAGAGGGGAGGGGGCTGAGAATGGCATAGGGAAGCTAGACAGGGAGATGGGGAGAACAGATTCCTGGTTTCAGCTATGCTTGGACCACCCCCTGTGTATTTTAATTTTGTGAGTTAGAATGTTCCCTTGTTTCCTTAAGCCTATTTGAGTTTCTTTCACCTGAAACAGAAAGAAGCTCAACTAATGTAAATCCCAGACAATCCTCATGAAAAGAGCCTAGTTGCCAACTTTACAAACCTCATTAACCACTAATTTCTAAGCATTAAAGAATGTGAAAAGTGCAACCATGATATAAGAGATGGCATTTTGAATTTTTTGGGAAGAGGATAGTTATGTTAGTGAGGCATTCCCTAAGTTACTCCAAACTTCAATATCACCCCAAGCCCCGAAACATAACATATCCCCTTGCTCTACTTTATTATTTTTCTCCTTAGCACTTATGATCTAACATACTAAATATTTCACTTGTTAACCATTTTTTATCGTTTGTCTCTCCCCAGTAGAATGTTAGCTCCATGAGGACAGGAATTTGTCTATGTTTTGTTCATCGGTATGTCTTTATATATGTGGGAACTGGAACATAGTAGTCATTCTGTAAATTATCACTGTATTTGAATATAGAGTGAATTAATCTATTGTAGGAATTACATTCAGCTACTAGTAAGAAATGGAAAGCAAGCAATATCGGAATTTATTTCTCTTGCACATAAAAGAAATCCTGAGGTAGATGGACCAGGGTCGGTGTGGTGATTGTTCTATGCAACCCAGCCGTCGTGTATCTTTATGTTCCTTTGTCCTCAGCACATAGCTTCCTTCCTCAAGGTCATTTTTTTGGTCCAAGATGGTGGCTGGTGCTCCAGCCACATCTCTGCATTCCATGAAGGAAAAAAAGAGAGACTCTCTAATGTGCATTCCCAAGAGAATGAAGAATTTCTGTCTACATCTCATTGGCCACCCCTGGCTGCAAAAGAGATTGGGAAATGTAGTCTTTTAGCTAAGGACCTTGCCACTCACGGTGAAAATCAGTGTTCTTTTACTACAGAAAAAAGATGAAGATGGATCTTGGGTAGGCAACTAGCAACCTCTGTGGTGGCCCGGGGTGGTGGTGGGGAAACAACTAGAAGCCATATAAACAAGTAAATGATAGTACACACGTCCATAAGATAGAAAACTATCCAGCCATTAACAATCCAGGTTTTGGAAAAACTCTTACTAACATGAGAGAATGTCTATGATAATGTCACATGCAAAAAAAAAAAAAAGGGATATAAAACTACCCAAAGACTTCCATTTTTTGTAACCACACTTTCCAAACACACACACACAGACACGACAAAGATGTCAAAGAAATACACCACAATTTTCATAGCGTTTTTCGCTAATTAGAGCAATTATAGGTGGTTTTATTTTCTTTTTTCTGCTTTACTTTATTTTTCAATAAACATGTTGCTTAATGGTAAACATAGGCAGGTCGTTTAAATTTTACGTAAAAAGTGATAGTGGAATTATCATTCTTGATTAGTTTGGTGCCATTTCACCATGCGGCAAAGCCCAGGGTCAAAACGAAAAGAGAGAATAGAAGAGGAATAGAAATGGGAAAAGATGAAAGAAGGAAAGAAAAGTAGTGAGAAGAGGGGGAGGGGAAGTGCTAGAAAGGAAAAATCAGGAGGGGAAGGGAAGAGGGGAAAAGAGTCGGGAGGGGTGAAAAGGAGAGGTGAAATAAGAGAAGCCAAAAGATTGCTAAGATGCTGTGATTTTTGCTGGGAAGGACTTCAAAAAGCGCACTGGAGTCGTGTTTCTTCCACAAACTCCTAAGAGCCCTCCCCGCTCCCTAATCTTGACCTGCATCCTCTCAAGGGCAAGCTCTAAGCGAGGCCTTTGGGTGTTTTCTTTGATCAAGGAAACCACACAGCAAACCCCACAGCTGGCACTGACTCATTCTCTCTCCCCTGCCTCGAAGCCTCTCTTGGCTCATTTTTGGCAGTCCCTGGTTTCTATGAACCCAGCTGTCTCAACTCAGAAACCTCCCCCAAACTCCACCCCAGGCTGGAGCTTGCATTGGGGGCAGGGGGCCTGGAGATAGAGTTCATCTCTAGCCAGTTATGCCCTAAGAAGAGATAGAAATCAACACCGATTGCTAAACAATACGGTTCACCAGCCCTTCCAGACATCCTGTTTGGAGCAGAATCAGGCCCTGGAAGAGTTCGTGGGAAATCCTGAGGATCAAATGCTTATGCAGCAACCACGAGCTCTATCTTGGATCTGAGTCCCCCCAAAAAACAAAGATGTAATTTTCTTTCAAGATGCTCTCCTCCCCTCACCCGCCGGCACACCATTTCCAAGTATAGGGGCCGCCAAACACAATCCTGACGCAGAGCTTGAAATTGAAATCACATTTTCAAAACTTGTGCAGTCAAGACACAGGTCAGATGCCCCATGGCGTGTGCCAGCCACAGCAGAGTGGTCCCTCCCACGCTCCACACTCCACCTTCCCCTCTGAGAACTTCCAACTACCAAGAAACGTGGGAAGGTAGCCAACCTGGACAGTTTTGTTCAGTAGCCATTAGGGACAGGTTATTGAGATAACCCTTGTGACAATGCACCTGGGGAACTGAGTCTTTTACTTTAAGTTTAATAAACTTTAGTGTTCGAACTGAACAGTAAAGTATTTTTCTTTCAGGCTTTATTGTTTTGGAGAACTGTTGTATTAGTTTCCTATTCATGCCCTGATAAATTACCAGAAACTTTGTAATTTAAGACAACACCAATTTTTTTTATTAGTTTCAGGTGCACAAAACGATGTAATAGTTAGACATCATGTATACCCCTCACACAGTGTCAACCCCCCGCCCCCCATCCACTACCCCTCTGACATCGCATACAGCTGTTACATTTCCACTGTCTCTATTCCTAATGCTGAACTCCACTTCTTGTGACTATATATATATGATTGTAGTTGACATTCATTATTGTTCAGCTTCAGCTTCAGCTGTACAGTGCAGTGGTCAGGCATCTACATCATCCCTGAGGTGGTCTCCCTAATGAGACACGTGTCTATCGGATACCCTACAAAATCTTTACAACATTATTGATTATATTCCCCAACCTGACTTTCGTGTCCCCGTGGCAATCCTGTGGTTCCTGATTGTGCTTTCTAATCCCCCCACCTTCCCCCTTATCCTCACCCACCCCACCATCTCACAACCCTCAGTTTTTCCTCTATGTCTCTGAGGCTGATTGTGATTAGATTGTTCATCTATTCTTTAGATTCCACATATAAGTGAGATCATACGGTATTTGTCTTTCTCTGTCTGACTTATTTCACTTAGCATAATGTTCTCTAGGTCCATCCATATTGTTGCAAATGGTAAGATTTCATTCTTTACGGCTGCGTAGTACTCCACTGTATAAATGTACCACAGTTTCTTACTCTAGTCGTCTACCGATGCGCACTTTGGTTGTTTCCATGTCTTGGCTATTGAAGGCAACACCAGTTTTTGAGATTGCAGTTCTGGAGATTGAGTCGGACATGGGTCTTCCTGGGCTGAAATCGAGGTGTCAGCAGGGCTTGTTCATTCTGGACAATCCAGGGGAGGAACTGTTTCCTGGTCTTTTCCAGCTTTCAGAGGCATCCACATTCTTGGCTCTGTCTTCCTGTGTTTTGATGAGAGTCTTTTAGCTTCCGGCGAATGGCTATAGCCACCGAGACTGCGCGGGTTGCAGCCCTTTGGTACCATGGACAGCAGCCAGGCCTAGTTGGGTAAGGGTGCTCATGACCCACGAGGCCAAGGGTTCATTGTCTTCATTCCACGGTGTTCGGGTTTGTGCTGGGTTCTGTTTGCAACAGAGAGATAAGCAAGGGTTCGTCTCCTGCTGGGAGACCTGACAGGAGGCCATAGAGCTGCACAGAAGGCCAGGAGGCATGAGGGGAGAGTGCTAGACTTAGGGTATGAAAAATCTGTCCAAGTTCTACCACTTGCCCAAGGTCTCAGGACTAGTGACAGAGCACTGCAGCTCTTGGAGTCTCCCTTTCCTCTTCTGCAAAAGGGGCTTGATCTACAGTCAACCCTGTGAGTGGCACAGAGTAGGTGCTGGACAGTTTTAGCAAAAAGGCTTCAGAGGAGTCCTTCCCTTGGGTGTGGGGCAGTGGCCGAGGTGGCCTTATTTAGAGCTGTGTCTCTGCTTCCTGGAATATTGCATGCTATCGAGTCAGTACTTCAGCAAATGTTAGGGGAAGGAAGGAGGGAGGAAGGAGGACAGTTTGCTCACACTTCTCCCTGTTTCCACTCAGGGGCCCACTGCCACGTGCCACCTTCCTAAGGGCCTGTGTCTCTTTCATAGGGTGGAAGCTCAGGAGGCAGCTGGCATTTAAGAGGAGTGCTGGGGTCTCCCTCCCAGGGCGTAGGGCCCAGTAGGAGGCCTGCGTCCTAGGAGTCTTAGGGCTGCTTCTTTACCTCCATCTCTCAGCCTGGGAGCGTGACTGGAAGCGTCTGTTCAGAAACATTCCTCCCACTCTATTTCCAGTCGCAGACACCTGGTGAGGGGAGTCCCTGGGGAGTCTGGTTTTCAGGAGGCCGGCTCTCCAGGCTTTTGTGATGAAGTCACAGGCCCTTGATGTATTATTCAGGCCGGGTACCAAGCTATGCCAGATGCCCATCCATCTTCCACCGGTCCCCCTGCCTGGGCCTCTGCCATCTCGGAAGCAAGTGCTAAAATCTGAAGGCAAATCGTCTGCCTTTGTCTTGTCACAGCATAAATACCTGGCACTGGCCGCCGGCCAGAGGTGTTGGTTCCACTTGGCCTATCCTGTTATTTCCAGGTCTTCTGCTGGTTGTAGTCACCCCTATGCCTTCAGCCTTGGCGGAAGAAGCAAATATTGCACTGTATGTCTGCCCCTCAGACCCCCTCTCCCCTCCACCCCAGGAGGAGGCTGACCTGTGGGGACCACGTCAATGGGTCCTCTTGAGCTCTGGCCTTCACTGGAGTTGTCCGTTGGTTAAACACTCGTGTTCAAGTTTAGTTGTACTCAGCAGAGGGAATGAGGAAGAGTGTGTCTCTGGACGTTACTATTATTTAAAATCTCTGTTCTCCTTCCTTTACTGAGGTGTGTGAGGTGGAGGCGAGAAAGCGGGCACTTGGAAGTGGGAGTGCTCTGTGGGTGGAGTGGCTTCTTACCAAGGGCCGTGGCTCTGCTGTTATCTTTTCATTTCAAATTTGTGTCCTAAGCATCAAAGAGGGACAGTTTTCCTTCCCAGGGAGACTTCTCTTAGCAGTGTTACCTTGGCCAGCCAGGCAGGGAGAGAGGAGAATTTTCTAAGCCCAGACCCAAACATGTCTACGCACACTTCTCTCTCTCGTCCCCCTGTTGCCCTCCCCCACCACTAGAGATTTAAATGCAATGTATGCCGACTTCATTTCTGGTTGCAAAGGGACTTCCATTCCAGACATATTCCATAACACTTCACACCATGCAAGAATAACATTTACAAAAATGTACAATGGGGAAAGAAAGGAACCCTGGGTAAAACCGTGACAAGTCATAGCATGAAGCAGAAGCGAGGAGGGTGGGTTGTGAATATTACCAGGTTGAAAACAAATAAGGGGGTGAGTGGCAAATTAACTAGAAATAACTTTTTTCTACTTGTTGATTTTTAAAACATTTTCAATAGCCCATTAACTAGCTTAAAAGTTTAAAGGGATCCCACCTTGTTCAGCTAAGGCATCTCAATGTCCACATATGTTGGGGACAGTCACCACATCAGCCACCATTGCAGTGACCACGCAACTTGAGCACTCACTGGGAGCATGTTACCACCCTCAAACAGCCTGTGGCGTTGGCATTCAGTGTCTAGTTCATAGGACACTGAGGCAGAGTTGCCTCTTGCCCAAAGCCAGCACGGTTTACGTCCATGCCCACCACCTGCTCACCTTTTAAGTGTTGCCTGAGCCCAGAAGAATCCACCGAAGTCTCATTCTTGATGGCCCGCCCGGCTTGATCTTGGTTCTGGACCTACAGGGCATCATGAAACAGGAGAGGCCTAATGCATTGTGGGTACGAGCGTAGTGGGCGACCCTGGATTCAGGTCCAAGTTCCGGTATTTGCATGTGTGTGATTCGGGGCCAACAATTGTGCTGAGCCTCAGCTTTCCAACCGAGAAAACGGAGGCAATTATCACCTTGAGGGGTTGTTGGTAGTGATAAATGAGATTAATAACAACCGTGTCTGACACACTACTGACGTGAAGCTCTATTTATCTGGCTCGTCACCTGTTGCTGAGTGCTTCTGAGTTCAAGGAAATGCTGGAGCATGGCACGGAACGGCAGCAGCCCCGACACCCTGCACAGTGGTTTTCAAAGTGTGCTGCGCGGACCACTTGCCTTCATTGGAGTGATGTGAGGTCTTGGAGAGCACACAGGTTCCAGGGGCCCAGCGAAGGCCTCCTGAATCTGAATAGGGGGGCGAGGCCCAGGACTCTGCCATCTTAGGAGGCTCCCCAGGCTGGTGATTCTTATGCCCAGCGAGTCTGAGGACCCAGCAGCATAGCAAGTCAGTGAGAACAAGAAGAGTCTTGGGGCAGGGGGCTCACCCTGGTGCTGTGGACTGAATACTCGTGTCCCCCAAAATCCATCTGTGGGCCTTTGTCCCCCTGTAATCTGGAGCTCGGCAGGGCACGGCCAGGTCTCACTACGGGGTGCTGACCTGCCTGGCAGAAGCAGGAAGGAAGCAGGCAGTTAGGAGCGGCCCGATCAGTGGGCTCTTGCTGGTTGTCACATTGATTCCAGCTCGGGGTTCTCATCTCACCCAGACACACCTGCCCCTTCTGCGCAGGATTCTGGGGAAGACTCCACGATCACGTGCGTCCCAGCCTGGCACACTGTGTGCGTCATCAATGGCAGCTATTATTTGGTGGCTGCTCTTGACCTGTCCTGGGCTCAGCATCTGCGTGACCTCCTTCATGGGACATGAAGGGCCTCCGGGACTGGAAATGCCCCGCCCACGCCAGTGTCAGGACCTGCCGGTTATTCTGTGCCAGATAATCACTTTGAACCCCCAGGGCTCAGCGTTGGGGGCAGCAGCCCTCTGATGTCCCCAACAGCGTCCTTTCTTTGCAGAGTGACCCCCTGTCCAGCCAGCAGGTTGATGAGAGAGGCGGGGCCTCTGCACTCCCCCGGAACTGAGCCCAGGCCATTCTCAGAAATATGCCTTTAATAGCTACTTGTAACACTGGGCTGATAGACGGGCCATGAACTTCCCGCAGCTCAAGTGCAGGGCTAATGACACAAAGTGGGATTTGAGAGACGGACCGCGTGGGCGTCCTGGGCTGCCGTCCCCTTCCCAGGCCCTCCCTGGCATCCGTCCCCTTTGTGTAGGGTTCAAGGCCAGAGGCTGCCAAGTTTCTGACTGAAGTTGTTGTGGCAGCCGGTCAGCATCTTAATAGCTCAATAAGCTGAAAATAAAAGTGGGGGGTGGTACAAAAGGGGACAGAGCTGAGCACAGTGGGCTGTTCACTGGGCCACAGGGCAGAGGGCAGGCAGGCTTGCAGGGATGCTGGAAGAGACTGTCTTTACAAAAATACAGAGAATAGTGGGCTGCCTGAGCCTTCAAAGGTGGGTTTGAGTTGGGAACAAGCCTTCAGACGCTTCTGAGGGGAAGGGGGATTCTGATGAACCAAGCCAAGGGGAAAGCCCCCACTTCAGGAACAATGAGTGAGAACTGAACTGTGCAGCGTGACACTCTTGTACTCATTCCTCGTCCACATGGAGGTGGCACGACACTGTGGTTACAGTGGTTATGGTGGGTACGCGCAGGACGGTGCTCAGATAGCCCCGACGTCAAGTCTGGCTGTGCACTCCAAGTGAGGGAGGCCGGCCTGACCTGGAGCTTCCTCACCTTTCTCTGTCGGATGTGGCTTTGGTGGGAGGATGACGTGACTGAACAGAAACCAAGAACCGGGTAATAATGATGATAATGACCGTGTGATGAATGTGCTAATACAGGTTTAGGTAACAGAAATGTACAATGGGCGCCTCCCGCATGCCAGGCGCTGGAGAAAGACACAGACGTCGTTCTAGTGGGAGGCACACCTGCTCAGATGCCAGACGAGGCCAGGTGCAGAGGAGAAGCATGAAGCAGGGGGAAGGGCTTAGGATTCGGGTGGGGCGGTCAGGGATGGCGGGACCCATGAAGCGCCATTTGTACCTTGGCCTGAAGTCAGTGGACATGCCGTGTGGACATCTGGGGTAATGGTTCCAGCCAGGAGGAGTTGCAAGTGCCAAGGCCCAGGGGTGGGAGTGTGGTATGTCTGGGGGTGACCAGGAGGCTGTGGGGCTGCACGGGTGTGTGTTGTGCAGGTAAAGGCAGTGCGGTGACGGAAGGGTGCAGGGCCTGAGAGTCGTGATAAGGCCTTTGGCTGTCAGGGAGGGAAGCCACGAGGGGACTGTTATAGAGCCCCTGCCATTTGCTGGGCACTGCGCCAGTGCCAGGGCTCCACAAGTGGGGAGGCAGGCACAGCGCCCCTTTGGAGCCTAAAGGGACTTTCTTCCAGAGAGCTCCATATCCACCTGTGAGGACTGCCTCACCCGATCCTCCCAACCACCGTGGCCAATAGTTCACAGCCACTGTCAGGTGGGAAACTGAGGCCAGAGGGGCCCCATGTCCTGAGGTCTGCTGTGCGGCCAGGCTTCCTTGATCTCAGGCTTCTGGTTAGGTCAGCCCATGGGAGCTGCCAGTACTTGCCCAGAGGGCAGGAGGAGAGGGGCTGGGATATATATGCAGAAGTGAGGTGGCAGTGCCTCGACCTGTGTCAGGTGACTGCGAGCTGCAGGGCTGGCCAGGTGCCGAGAGCCCCTCCTGGGGAGAGGGGTAAGGGCTTCTGTGGTTGTTAGTCCAGGGCGGGGGTTCCCACACCTTTGTAAAGAGTCCCATCATTAAGTTCTTGATATTCACCCCTCCTGAGTGGGCGCTGTTCCCCCCAGCACCTGCCGAACACACAATAAACAGCAGAACAAACCAGAAAGACACCAGGGAGAGTCCCTATGACATCACCGAGCTGCCAAAGCCCTCCCTCCCCTGGACTTCCTATTACTGAGCCAGTAAAGGTCCTCATGCTGTTTGCAAATGGATTTTCTGGTACCTCCAAAGGGATACAGTTACACAACAGTGGGGCGTCTTGTCTCCACCCACCTCCCCAGAGCTCCCCGCATTGCGTGAAGAGTACAGTCTCCGGCTTAGACAGAAATGGGATCAAATCCCAACCTGGCCACTTAAGAGCTGTGTGACCTTGGGCCGGTTACTTAACCTCTGTGAGTCTCACTTTTCTTTTCTCTACCTTGTGGACGATAATAGTTCCTCCGTCACACGGTTATGGTTCTAGGAATCAAAGAATGACTTCGCAGTGCTCGGCACATAGCAAGCACTCCATACAGCTTGGTCCAAACCACTGTTCTATCATTTTTACACACACAGAGCCATTTTGCTGTGTTTCCATTACTGAAACCACGTAGTGGCGCTCATCTTTTTTTTTCTGCCTCAACACTCCTATTGGTGACTAGCACTGTGACGTTTCCCTGAAGCGGAAGGGTGTCCACGCGGGTTCTGTGTTTGTGACTTGAGCCTTGCTCCACCTTTGAATCCTGTCCTTCCTGCGCCACGCCGGGTGGCACTCTGTTCCAGCACACCTCGGGGTACCAGCCAGTGAATCCTCAGTGACGTCGGCACTGTTAGCCCCACCTTCAGAGGAAACACGGGCTTCCCGAATTCACCCAGTAGGAGACGGCAGAGCCGGGGTCCATGCTGAATCCCTTGTTCCCAGAGTCCCTGTTTGCTTCCCACAGCAATGTGCGCAAAGCGCCGAGCAGAAGGCTCTCTGAGCAACCCACGGCAGCCATTTGTGGTACATTTGCTGACAAACCTTGGCACAGGTGGTTTGCCCTCAGGGCCCTTCCTTTGGGGGACAACGCGACATAAAATCTCTAGAATGTGATTCCTCCTCTCCGGTCCACACTCCATCACCCGGCTGCTGGGCTGTCCCTTTCCCACACAAAGGGCTGAGAGCAGTACGGCAGAGGCCTGTGTTCCCAGCCTCCAGGGAGCCCCAGGGACTGGCCGGCATGTTGGATGCTGCCCAGCTTCAAAGCACTTCCCAGCCAAATGTGTCCAGCTGATTGTGTTCCCAGGGGACAGTGTCTTTCCCACAGTCACACGGGCCCTGGGGGTGGCCTTGGCCACCAGCATACCTCCGAGGCCCTTCTAACTGTGGCCTTTTTTCCTTGGGAGGCCATGGGGTACGTGGGTGAGGGCCAGACCTGGGGCTTGGTGAGATCTGGCTTTGGTTCCAACAGCAATTTGACTTTGGGCAAATGCCTTTTCTTGGTTGAACCTCTCTTCATGTCTAATCAATAATGCCTGGCATAGGGGCATTCGACGAGCCTTTCTGCCAAACCAGCCTCAAGCCACGTTCCCTCAGAAAAGGCCCCTCAGTTCACGTACACCCCCTTGTGTGGCCGGTCGCCCTGCTCTGAAGACTGCAAAATTAGTGAGGTTGGTAGGTTGTCTTCTGGTCACCACAGCCAGACTGACCCCAGGGCCCCTTTCTCGTCATGCTGTCCGCTGGTCAAGCAAAGATGGCTCTCTTCAGAAAGACTGTTTCTTGGGGTGAAGCTCACGAGGGCCGAGAATGTCATTTCTGTGTAGAGGATGGTGAAGAAAACGAAAACCCGCCTGTACTGTTGCCCTCACATCAACGAGATTGAAAGGAAATAAAAACAAATGGCCCCCGAAACATGATTGGCATTAAACAAAAAGTACGTGGTAGCAAGGTCCTACAATGGAAAAAGGAAAAACAACTAATAACTAGACAAATATACAAAATTCAGATCAATGTAAGGCTTGGAAATGGAAGTTTCCAGATTGCCCAGTGAAAGGCAGCTCCCCTGGAAGCAGCAGGTCTCTGCCTCACAACACTAACGGTCATTATTGTGAAGTTTCAATGGGGCTGCCAAGCAAACAGTCTTAAAACTGAAGGCCGCCAGCCACTTGGTTTTATTGTACATCGATGGGCTGAATGACAGAACGTTCCTCAAAGAACATCTTGCCCATCTGTTTCAAATCAACAGATTCAACACTTAAAAGTGTGGACTTTTCTGGAAGATCTTCCGTTTGTTGGGCTGAAGCCCCTCGAGCCTGATCATAAAATTAATGCCTTTTCCTTCCGCCACGGGAACCATCATTTGGGATTCTATCTACAGCCCATGAGGAAATCCCACTGACGATGATGAGTAGATGTCCCAGAAAGGTGGCCGTAAAGGTTCCAGCCCATGTCCCGGGGCGTGCTCGCTGGCATTCCTAACGTGGAGCCGGAAAGGCTGCCCGCTGCACCTGCCTCAAAGGAGATCGCGGGGGATGGCTGGCAACGGCCCCTACCCATGGGACGTGGTGAAGGGGGCAGGATGCTCCAGCTGGGAAAGATCGTGGGCCCCACAGTCCCCACACTCTGGGGCTCTTCCAAAAAGGGGGCCCGCAACTACTCGGGCTTTGAAAAGAAATCCCACCAGAAGAAGGTTGAACTCGTGTAGGCAATTTCTGAATAATGTTTACTATGGCTGTTGGTGGGTTCATTATGAAGGTGCCCACGGAAAGTCTGGAGGCCAGTGGTTTCACGTTGAAACAATGGACTGGACACGGCAGGAGAAAGAGCCCAGCCTGGTCCAGGAAATGCTTTAATGGACGTGAACCTGGTTCCTGGCCAGGGCTCAGAGATGCTGAATCAGGCCAGTGAGTTTAGAGCCTGCAGAGACATCACTGCCTGGAGTCAGCGCTTAGCTGAGCCCAGACTGTGCTTGTGGGTCAGGGAGGCTTTTATTCCTTAATCCTGGAAGGTTCTGGAGAATTTATTCCATCCCCACTCCACTTCAAGACCACACACCCCATACTAATAATAATGCTCCCGCAGAGCCTTACAAGATTCGCACGCGTGATCTCCTGGGGGTAGCACGCTCATGGTGCAGATGAGGACGCTGAGGCCCAGACAGGTGTGTGTCTTGCCCAAGTCCTGGCAGACAGGACGGGAGCCAGTGTTGATTCTGTGGATCTGGGGAGAGGATTTTGTCGTATCAGGCACATAGGGAGTACCCCCTCCAAAGAGGGGGGAGGAGGAGGAGTCCTCACTTCACACATGGCGGGGGGCTTTGTAGGACCCCTCAGAGAGCTCTCCATGCACCCCTGCCTGTGGAGGGCTCAGGAACTCACACCTGGTGGGGCAAAGGTGGCCTGGCTTGGCTACACCTGGGAAGTCATGGCTCCTGAGAGACGGTCAATGCTGCGTGCATCTTGGAGACCTCAGGGGAAAAATGGCTCCTCTCCAGGACGGTGACCCCAAGTGCAGCCAGGCCCATGGCAGCTACGACAGGCCCTGCTTGGTCCCCAGAAGGTTTAGACCATGGGTGGGGCCTCTGCTGGGCCTGGGTTGTGCCCAAAGGGAGAGGCCCACACACAGTGCGGGGGTCATCTCCCCTCACCTCGCTGGGCCCCGGGGAAGGGCATCCCTACGGCAAGCAGCCAGCTTGCTGCAGACCGGGCAGGAAGCAGAGTCACAGGACATCAAGCAGCCAGTTTTGATTATCCCCCAGACTGGGCTTATCAAGTGTGGAATGAGACTGTGTGTGTGACTTCCGTCTACCTTAGGCTGCCTGCTGCTGGTGTGTCACTGCCTGAGTTCTCACGGGGCCAGGGCAAAGCTCTGTCCCAGCGGACACCTTCCCAGGGCTGGTCGGCAACAAACACAAGGTTGTCTCCACGATTAATCCTTCATGTCCGGCTTGTTCTGTCTGCCCAGCTGCACTGGCTGGGGCTCCCTGAAGACGGGTCAGTGGTGACCCAGCCCCTTGCCCAGGGCTTGATGCATCAGGCCTTAAGGAGGATTTACTGAGGAAATGAAGAAGCGTGATTGTCCCGGGGTCTCTAGTCATGGGTGATCTGGATGTGAGTGGGTGTCCTCACTCGCGGTCCTTGCGGGATGAAGCTAATCCCGGGATGAGAGGTGAACACGCGGTTAGGGGAGGGGCCCCACCTCCCGCTGCTCTGGGGTGCAGGGCATGCTTTTGGTGGTGGGGGACGAGGTACATTTGGCCACAGGGAGTGGGACGGGGGGGGCCAAGTGGCCCCACCCCAATGGGAGCCCAGGAGGCGCCTTTCTGTGTCACTTGGCTTCTCTGTGAACTTCAGTCACTCGATAGTTTCTTTCCATCTTTTCCTCCCTTCTCTTTACCCCTCCCGCCACGTTACTGAGCACCTTCTGTGTGCCAGGTCTTGCGCTGGCAGCTGGGACGTATCCATCCTTCAGCAAATGTCTCTCTAGCTCTTCCTCTGGGCACGCACTTATTCTAGGGGTCAGGGGCACCTTGAGCAGGAGACGAAGCAGCCACTCAGAAAGCGGTGCTGGGGTGGGACAGGGGAGACCCATCCAGGCCAAAGGAAAGGCCTGAGGATGAACAGACCAGTGTGTCTCAGGGTCAGAAATCAGGCAAGTGTGAGCAAAGGGGCAGAAAGAAGGTTTGGGGTCTGTGTGTTGATTTTATTCCCAGTGCAGGGGGAGCCACCCAGGGTTTTAAGCATGGAAGGTGATGGACATTGTTATTTTTGAAGGCATTGTTCGTTTTAAAGGAAGCCCCATCTTACTTGGTGACACAGCCAGCCCCAGTTGTGGGCAGCAAGCAGGTCTATTCACATGTGTGGCCCATCCAAGGACAGTCCTCGCACAAGGAGGCCACACAACCACCTCTTCCCATCTGACTCGCCCACCCGGGGCATACCCTGGGGGAGAGGATGCTGTCATCATTTCCCTTTGGGGGTGGCCTCTGGAGGGGACCACCCAGCAGGACCTCCCATTGACTCATCTTCTGCCCACGTCCATGGTGGTTGGTCGTCTACATGGCCAAGAGATGAATGCATTGCCACCTCCCGCAGGGCCACTGTCTGAGCGTGTCTGCTGCTTAATCAAGGGACAAGCATGCTGTGTTCCGGGCTGGCCCTGCCAACATCCTTGATGAGTAACTGGGACAGTCGAGGGGACAGGGAAGTGGCAACAATGCCACTGTTGTTCTGTGGCTGGAGAGCCCCAGAGCACCAGGTCTGTCTTATGCCCACATTGTTCGTTCAGTCTCGCCAGAGTCGCCGTGCACTGTGTGCAAAGCTTGGAAGGCAGGTTCAGTTTGGCCCAAACGGCACTGCACCCAGTGAGCCTGCCCCGCCCCCTGCACAGGTGGGACACCCCCCCACTAACCACCAGTACCCAAAGCCTCCTGGCATTTGTTCCCACCCCAAGCCTGTCCAGGTGGGTCCTGTGATTCATCTGAGATTGGGGATGGGGGTGGGGTGGGGGTGGGCAGCACAGGGCCTTCCAAGTGCCACCACCGTTGGGCTGAGCCCCTTTGCTTTTCTGGTCTGTGAAATCCTTTAGGGCAATGGTGCCACCCTGGGCTGTGGGTGAATGTCCACAACCAGCACTCAGGAAAGGGCAGCTGCAGCAGAATTTATCATTCACTCTTCAGACAGAAACTTCCTTTGAAGCTGCGTCTCAGAAGCGATTACATTGGCCCTGGCCGTGCAAGAGGAGGCAGGTACCTTCTGAGCGAGACGAGGCCTCCCTCCCTGCCCTCCTCTCTTTCCTTCCCCCTTTCCTGCCTTCCAGCAAACTGCAGCTCTCCTGTGCTGGGCTGGAACCGTGGGGGGCAAGCAGCGTCCCCCGCGTACCTCACTGTCTCCCAGGCGTCCCCATCACGAGGACCCTGTCTGCTCTGTGATCAGCAGGCTGACCACAGGCGTCCCTCAGCCCAGAACGTCCTTCCCCATGTCCCTCACCCCTCTGCCCCTCTGTCTTCCCCTGGGCAAGTCTCGCTTCTCCCCTGGGCATCCCTGGAGGACAACCCCCTCCAAAAGCACTCATGTCTACACCTCAGAGGTTTAACAATAACCTTCCAGACACATCTGTCAAGCTCCTACTGCATACCAGGCTTACAGGAGACATGACAGCCATTTCCTTGTTTTCCACAGGCCCTGCCCCGAGGTACCTTACCTTCCTTCCTTCCAGAACCTTGTACACCCCTCTCTTGGACTTACATAGAGCTCGTTGTGTCAGGCGCTCAGTAGATACTGCATATTTACTGTGCTCGTTTCTATTATTCACTGACTATTTGTTGACTGACAGCCACTGTTGACAGATGTGGATTTGCCCGAACAGAGGGCCTGTGAAGTTTTTCCTTCCCTCCACCTTCCTTCTTCAGCTCAGCTCAATTTTTTCCAGAAAGTACTATTTCCAACTTGATTAACAGACGCCATTTTCACCTTTGATCAAGGCGAAAAACTACAATTGACATGCTTGGCGACAGCAATCAATATTGTAATAAAATTACACCTAATTGACTTAGTACCTCAAGTTCACCAGGGTTCATTTATCTGAACAGATCCTTTGAACGTTTCCAAATGAGGAAGACGTATTTTTCTCATGAAATTTCTATGCTCAGCCCTCGCTGATGAAGCCATTAATTGCCAAACCCTCCAGCTCTGACCCACTTAGGAACTCGATGCCACATTCTGGGGGCTTCTCGAAAGTTCCCCAATTTCAAAGTCATGAGACTCGCACTGGTGGCAATCAGGGTGGCCACAAATGCCTGATAGTTTTATCTGGATGGCACTGGGATGGTAATTTTTTATATTTCCATGGTAACCCTTCTTCTTGTTTCAAAAAGTGGCGTTCCTTTCTCCAACTGGGAGGATGCAGAGAAAGAGGGCTTGTAGGGGGAGCTGGAACAGGAAAGCTGATGGTTTCCCAGCAAAGCAAACCCCAGCCTCAGAGTGGAAGGGATCCAACCTCTGTGCCAAGAAAAACCGCCGCCGAGACGCGTGGCCAAAATCCGCTTTCCGCAAACAGCCTTCATGGTTCTGGCGGGTCAGCTGGGGGCTTTACTTCACTTTCAGATAATTAATATGACTGCAGCGGGTTTGCTGGCTCTGAGCGCAGAACCTGGAGGGTGTGGGAGGGACCCAGCTCCGAGAGTTCTCTGCCTTGATGGGCTTCTCGGGAGCAAAATGGCCATTTTCCTCCAGGAGACAGACGGGTTCTCCACCCCAAACTCGGCCAAGCAGGCCCCAGCCTGTCCCACAGCCCAGACCCCATCTTTGTAAACAGCACCACCCACTTATGTCCTTATTAATTATCAATTAATAATAAGCAATTATTTCCTCCCTCATCACCTACCCATCTCCAATCCCAGAAAGTGCTGTTAACACTGTATGGCTGTGGGATAGGTGGTTAAACGTGGGCTTTTGATCATATTACCTGGGTTGGAATCTGTGCCCTGACGCTTCTAGCTGTGTGATCTTGGGCATGTTGGTTAACCTCTCTGTTCTTTTGGTTCCACATTTATAAAACGGGGACGGTGATGATAACCGACACTGAGGTTTAATTCCGGATTAAGTGTGATAATGTATACAAGGCCGTTAGAGTATGGTGCCGGGAGACGAAGAGTACTGGCAAATGTTGGCCTTTATTATTGTTAAAACATATGTCCATCCCCCTTTCTCTCTCCCTTCTGTCCCTGCCTTGACTCACGCTGCCATCCTGCTCCAGGGGACCACTGAGGTCGCTTCTAATGTGGCTCCCTGCTTCTTCTCTTGCTTCTGCAGCCCATTCTGCATATTTCAGCCAGAGGGAACTGTTAAACATTGCTTTAGTTTCCAAGACTGCCACTCGGATGACAGCAAATTCGGTGGCTTAACAGAATTTATCCTCTTGTTTTCCTGGAGACCAGAAGTCTGAAATCAAGGTGTCAGCAGGGCTATGCTTCCTCCTGACGCTTTAGAGGAGGAGCCCGCCTCACCAATCCCCATGGTCTCGTGCCCTGGGGGTCCCTGTGGGCTCAGCTGCTCACTGGTCCCATGGTGGACCCCTGGTGAGAGACCTGACAGGGGCGCCATCTGACTGCTGATGCTGCTAAAATTATTAACAATGCTTGTGAGGAAACTCCAGTGGGAGCAGAGCCCACGCCGCTAGGTCAGGATGGGGAATGGGTTACATTCTCATCGTGACGCAATGTCGCTGAAGGATTTGATCAGGGAGCAAACGATCTGGTTTGTGCTTTACAAAAGTCTCCTGGGTGGAGGGTGACCAGATTTAGCAAACAAAAATGCAGGGTGCCCGCCGATCGTCAGTTTCAAGTAAAAAAAACGGAGAATTTTTTTCTTTTCTTTTAGCATAAGTATGTCCCCAATATTGCCTGGGACATACTCACGCTGAAAATGACTTGCTTTTACTCCGACATTCACATTCGACTGGGCGTCCTGTATTTTTGCATTGGTCACACCGTGGCTGCCACATGGAGAATGCGACCTGGGAGGGCAAGGCCGGAGGCAGGAACCGTGAGGAGGCTGGGGTGTCGCCCAGGGGAGCGATGACCCCGTGGCGTGACCGTGGCGCCGTGCTGTGCTGATAACCACACACTTCTGAGCGCTTTCTCTGTATCATCTCCTTTCGCCTGTAGAGTAACCCTCTAAGGAGGGCACCCATGTCAGCCACTACACAGATGGGAAAACAGCACAGAGATAACTGGCTAAACCAGGACCCAAACCAGGTGCCAAGCCTCTATTCCTAACTGCTCCAAGGTAGTGCTGATGTGGATTAAATCACCCAAATTGTAGCCCCCTGAATTGCTACCTCTGTTCAGAGGCCTCAGCTGTGTGACGGAGGGAGTGTGGGGCGCCCGAGCAGTGAGGCGAGTTAGGGCCCCTTCATAGAGAACGAAGGCTCCCTAGGGCACTGGCAGTGGGGATGGAGAAGGGAGGGGGGAACTCATGTTTGAGAGACTTGGGGGGCGGGCAGAAATCACCCTGCAGAATGCAACAGGCCACGTGGTGATTTTGGTCTGCCCACTATCCGTTCCCCTTTCTTGGGAGCCCCCTGGATTCCATCAGGAGCCAGCCCTCCCTTGCACTCCAGCTATGTGTTTTGGGAAACCAGCTCTGTCCCCAAGCTCCAGAGGTGTCATGTGACCAGACTTGGCCATCCGCCTTCTCCATTGCCCCAGCTGCTGTGATTGGTTTGCATGACCCAATCCGTCAATCATCTCATGGCGTGAGCCCGCCCTCCGCGGAACAGTGGGTGAGAGGGTCACTTTCCACTGGAGATGATGAGCTAGTGGGACGAGGACATGCTGCCGCTGGAAACCATCTCTCCTCCCTGACCGAGGGGCGAGAGCCAGATGGTGACCAGCGCACGGAAGTTACGGTTGTGAGCTGTTGGGAACACTGAGGACGCTCGGAGCCGGAAACCGGAGCAACCGGGGAGCTTTCCGTTACACGAGCTAAACTCCCCATTTCTTGTCTTGAACCAGTTTGAGTTGCGTGTCTGTCACTTTCCCTGGCATGTCCAGGCTCACCCCTGGGGATGGGGTTAAGGTGCCCTCCACCTGCATTTCTAACAGCTCCCAGGCGAGGCCCCTGCTATCGCAAGTAGCAAAGCTCTAGGGCAGCGGTTCTCAGAGCGCGGTCCGAGACTACCCACGTCAGTATCACCTGGACTCGTGTGGATCTCAGGCCTCAGGCGGGTCCTCACCCATTGCGGGGTGCTGTCACGCCCTCCAGGCTGATGCTCAGGGAGTTTGAGAACTCCAGGGATGGAGGATGGTCTGGGAATTCATGCAGACCAAGGAGGGGCCACCTGCCCTGTGTGGCCCACACAGAGGAACAGCTCGGGGGAGGGAGGGAATGGGGGCCAGAGAACGGGTAGATGAAGGCCCAATACTTCCCAACCGATGCCTCCAGCCCTGGAGCTTCTCCCGGAGGTGACCGAGTGACACAATCCTGTGCGTCTGCCCTGAAGAAGCAGCGCGCGAGAAAACAGGAGGAAATGGAGGGAAGAGGGGAAGGGAGGCACCGCCAGCTCTGATGACCGGCTTGGCTTTTGGATACTGTGTCTAGGCTCTCCTGCAGGAGGTTCACACAGACTCATCTGTCTGACCATCGTCTGGCCAGCTACCTATCACTGGTCAAGACCTCGGCCATCACACCTAATTTCTCCACGTGAGACTTGGCAACCACTGAGTCGCTGCTCTCGGGGACCCTAGCACCCCCTCTCACGAGCTCCAGGGAGGCGCTTATTTCTGTGGGTCCTTGTGGAGCATCTTGTCACCTCCTCTTGCCACACTGATCTGTGATGCCTGCTGGGAGTGTTGGGAGAGGAACCTCCTCTTCATGCGTTCACTTGTATCAGATAAAGCCAGGTCACCTTGGCACCCAGTCTCAGACCGGGTCACATGCAAATAAACAATTGGCCGAGGGTCAGAAATAATTGAAAGCAATTTCAATCCTTGCTGAAACCTCTCAAGAACACTCAAGGAGCTTCCATTCGTAATGCACATTGAAGATTTTTAACACCCTCTTTCCCAGAGGTTTTTCAGCCTGGTGCCAGGTTCCAGCCAGATGTTTAGGTTGGAGTCCCGGCGGCCGGGCATGCTGTTTGTTACAACTCCCAGGTGATCCTAACCACTGCCCAGGGTGAGGGCCTCCCCAAATTCGCTGTAAGGCCACCACGTGCTCTTCATCCCTGGGTCCTTTTTCTGCGTCTACTTCTCTGCCCTCCCTGTCACTCATTAATCTTATTTCCAGGACAGGAACCAGAAACCAGCTGGCAAAGTCAGAGTTCTTCTCGATAGACAGAGGAAGGTCAGAAGTTGTGGGTTAGCCTGTTAATTCTGGGGGGGCACGTTACATGCCAGGCACCACGTGAGGCCCCAGGAATAAGAAAGGGCCGGGTATGAGGCAAACAAGTGAAAGGCAATGACAACACAGACCCTCAGAACAATGGCCGATACCAAGTGCTGCCTGCCTGCTGGGTTCTGGTCTAAGTCACGTGGATTCACCTGTCCAATCCTCACAGCACACCTGCGTTACAGGTACTGCTGTGAACTCCCATTTTCCAGATGATGAAACCAAAGAACAACGAGGTTACTCATTTTTGTCGTCAGTGGTCACATAGGGTGGTCATGTAGCTGGAGCCTGCCCTGGGGAGAACACCCTGGCGTGACATCCCCTGGCCAGCAAGAAACAAAAAGCAGACAGAACCATAATCGCAGGATGAGTGGCCCAGGGAAACTTCAAGTCGTGCATGCACATTAGTTTAAAGAGCGGTCCTATCGTTACATTTTCCTCATTTTCATAGTAAAAAACACTCCCCCCGGCGGAGATTTCAGATGCTAATGAGACAGGTGCACAGGGAGTAGCAGTAGATGTACAGACGCAGGGAAGGACCTGCCTCGACATACTCTGGGGAGGGAGAAGGAGAGAGGAAGGGGGGGCCCCTGACCCTCACAACCCGGGGAAAACCACTGTGCCTGTGGGCCTCGGAACCACACCCGTTCTCTTTCGGAGTCCACTCCCTTGGGACGTCAAGCTTTCGCTTTAATGGAACTTTCTCTCTGCAAATCTGTTTTGCTCACTCTCTTGATTTCTGTCCTGAGAGAGGCAAGGAGCCCTGCACCGGTGACAGTTTGTTCAAGGTCACTCAGCAGGTAAGAGGTGGCGCTTGGATTCTCAACAGGGACATCTGGGGTCCAGAATCTGGCTCTTCTCCATGGTGCTGTCCTCACAGAAGGCCATGGGATGGCAGAGATGGGACCGCTAGAGTCCCAAGGAAGGCTTCCTGGAGGAGGCGATGCCTGAGCCGAGTCTTGAAGGACCCGATGTTCCATGGGGTTTCCTCTGTCCCTGTCGCATTAGCATCTAGGCTGGACCTGGGCAAGGCAGGACGTGAGGGGCAAAGGGAAGGCAGGAGGGCAGGACAGCCACAGGGGTGTCCCTGGGCTGTGACTTGAAGGAGACAACAAACTAACAAAAAAATCACAGCAAATTTGCTGACATGCAACTTCAAAGGTGGCCGTTTGCTGGCCTTCAGGCACAGCAGTTTCTAGGGGCTCATTTGACAGCAGCCAGACTTGACTCTCCTCTTGCTATTTCTTGGCTCTGCTTATTTCTAGTTGGCTTCATCATCAGGCAGGCTGGGTTCCAAATGAAAGCAGGGATAGCCTCCAGCAACTCCGAGCTCCATTATCTTCTCAGCTAGCACGCTCAAAGAAAAGATCACTATCTTCCCACAGAATCCATTTCATTCCCCCGAAAGACTCTGATTAGCTCTGCTTAGGTCATGTGACTGCTCCTTGAGCTATCCCGATGGGCCAGGATGTGGACTGCTCTGATTGGCCAGCCTGGGTCACATGACCAACCTCAGGCGTCAAAGTAAGAGGGGTCCCCAGAGGAAGAAGAGCCTCCTGGGAGGGCAGCGGTTCCCTTTTCCTGCTGCCCGGGATCTGGGAATGCCCTCCGGCTTCTCCCTCCTGCGGGGCCTGCCCCTCGTGCCTGTCCAGCCTTGGCCGGCCGGCGGTGTCCGGCAGGGCCAGGAGAATGAGGAAGATGGAAAAAGAAGGATGAGACAAGCCACGAGTTTGTACACAATTAAAAACAAACCCCGAGTACGGATTGGTCCCAGAAGATCACGTGAGAAAGACAAAGAAAGGTGATGGGACCCTTGAAAATGAGATGGACTCAATTGACTGTGAAGCTGAGCACCATGAAATTAAAAATAATTTTATATGACGCTCACGTACTTTTGTCTACTTTCTACTTAGTGTCTGATGAACCCTGCACGTGCCCTGAACGGAGGGCGTGGAGGGCGGGAGAGAGCGCGACCTCTGCTACGAGGCCGGACGCCTGGGAGCTCGGCGATGGGTCTGAGGGGCCCAGAGCCCCAGGAAGTGGCGCTGCTCCCATCTCCGTGCAGACAGACCTGCCATCTCCCTGAGACTCTCCCAGGAGGGGGACAAGGTGATCATCCGGCAAGGCCCTGGTAAAGCAGGGCCTGCGTTGGAATCCAGGGCTCCTGGCTCCTCGCGTGACCTGAGGGAAACCCCGTCCCCCGAACCTCAGCTTCCTCAGTTTGGAAATGAAGTGCTTGATGGAAGCCAGTGTCCCTGTGGGGCACAGACTTCACTGGTAGGGGACGTGATTTCCGGTGGTCCAGGAGCAGTTTGGAACATGTTAATGATGGGTCTCTCTTTACAGACACCTTCTATTGTTTTTTCCACACAGTTGTGACATAGGGTTTTATTTAAAACTAAATTTGATTTTGCAAAGAGCGTGCGTCAGTTTCAACAATGAGTCAATTATGGCGCCGGTGGGCAATGTCGCGAAGGCAGTCCCTGCGTGATCAACATCCGGGACAGGCCAGCCACGCGCACTGGGATTTCAGGTACAAGCACTTATTTTATTTGCACACTAACTGAGTGGAAGCGTGCAGAGTGCCCGGGTGTCCGGCTATCACGCCTGGAGCCAGCGCTGAGCTTCCTGGGTATGAAAACAGCTGCCATCCCCGATGCCCTGCCGTTTTGAATCTGCCTTTTGGAAACTTAATATTTGCTGACAGTCACCACATGCTGTCAGACGGTTTTCTCCAGCACGGTTGTCAGGGGCCTACCTGGGATTGTCTCTTGTGTGCTCCACTAGCTTCTTTTTGGAAGGGTAGTTCCTGTTTTGCATGATTGTAAACAACAGTGTTTTGAGCTTTCTCACCACTGGCCCTTGGCTCTCTTGCCTGAGGAGTCCTCAGGATGCTTTCCTTGGAGGGGATATGGCTGGACGCCCCTGGTCAAAGCGGGGAGGAGCGATCAGCTGCCCAGGCTGCCCAGGCTGTAGCCCCAAGCTGCCGCCTCCCATGGCAGGAGGCCATTCAGCTCCCAGCTCTGTCTAGACAGCGAACGTGCCAGCCACTGCCCAGCCTGAGCCGGCTGTGTGTGTTTATATGTGTATGTATGTGTGTGTGTCTGTGTGTGTGTGTGTTTGTTAATTATCCTGGAATGTCTGTCCTGGCCGCCACGCTGGAAATGTAGGTCATCCTAGAGAGGCATGCGGTCATGAGAAGGGGGGTCAGGCCAGCCGGCGGCACACACACCGTATCAAGGTCACAGCCGTCTGGGAGCCAGCCTAACGGGGCCCAGACACGTGAGAAGCAGACAGGCTGGTTCCTTTCTGCTGCATTTTCTCTTAGTACATTTCATAGTGTACTAAGCTCACATCATCCACCTCAAACATGTGGCTTTCTTGTCAGAGGCCAGGACAAGTGTCCCCTTGTACATCTTAAATGAGATCCTTTAAGTAGCAATCTTTTGTTGAGCCAGGACATTCTATTTACCCTGCACCATCAATGTCATTTCATCCACAGCAGCTCTAGCAGGACAGTCTTATTATCATCACAGTCACGTAATATATAATCTCCACCTACACTTTATAGATAAACGAACTGAGGCTCAGAAAACTTACCCAGCTATTACTAATAATAGGGAATAATGATTTGTTACTGATACGTGCTGCTCTCATCTGTTCTCAGCAATCTGTGCGTAATCTCTGTTAATCCTCCAGCAACTACACAATGGCTGTTCCCATTTTATAGATGAGGAAACTGAGGCATAGGGAGGCCACTCATGAAGCTAGTGTGATTCGGACCCAGGCAGTCTGGCTAGAGGCTGAACCCTCAAATCCTGAGCTTTGCATTGCTGTGCTAAGGTCCCTGAGTCGGGTGTTTGGCTTGGATAAACCATTTGGATTTAAAAACAAAACACACAGAAAAACAAAAAACTAAAACCAAAACAAAATAAAACCTGGAGTGAAAACAAGGCTATTGTGCCCACTGCGAGGAAGCCTTTGGTTAGAAAGAGTTAAACCTGTGTCTTGGTAAACAAAGGCGCCTCCTGGGCAAGTCACTGAAAAGCCGGATCTTCTCAATGCGACCGTTCAAGCCCTGTCGACAGCATCTTTTATCAACACACGTCTTCCTCTCACCCTCCTTGCCCCAGGTTAGAAAAAAAAAAAAATCCAATCTGACAGACCTTTCCATCTGTGGAACAATTCACTGCTGTGTGGGGCCTTTGTTTGTGCACCTGACAGTAATAATTGTTCAAACATTTATCAACTGTGAGGTTATGAGAAAAAGATTCTAAGGAAGTACAAGGAACACAAGGAAACATTAACCTGCTCTCTCCTGGGGGGCTGGGGTAGGCTGCATTCTCCCCTCCCCCCAGCGTTTTATTATAAGAACATTTCAAAAGTACGGAAATGTTCAAGGAATTGTAGAGGGGATACCCAGATACACGCCTCTTAGATTTTACCAGAACGGTTAACTACGCTTGTTTGGTCACCCATCTGTCTGTGGCAGGCTGTGTCTTAAAATGCCGTGTATTGTCTGAGGGTAGCTTTCCCTCCATAGGGAAGGGGCTCCCAGCCAGGGGGGTGTGGCCGTGACTTTTGAAGGATATTTCTATACAGAATATAATGTTTAAGAAGGGGTGAGCCAAGACTGTCAGCAACCGCTCTTCCCCCATCCTTCCAGACACAGAGGTGCTTTCTGCCTTAAATAATAACAGTCGCAGCCCTGGCCCCCTGAGGGCTGCGTGAACTTGGACAAGTGACATCACCTCAGTTTCCTTGTGCGTCAGAAGATAATGATCATACCGTCTGAAGGAAGCTGATGTGAAGTTTTGAGATACAGAGACTATATGAATAGCATCTTGCACACAGCAGGTGCTCCATAAAGGGTCATTCTCTCTATTGACATCTGCTAAGCTTATGGGATATGATGTGTGGTTTGCACACGAGAGGGTTGATACTGGGGCTTCTGTAACCCATGAGCAAGAGGTTAGTTAGGTCCAGCTCTTCTGAACAATGTGACAGAAGGGCCCTCTCCCCACCCTGCACTCATAGGGGTGCCTCATAATCCGCGGGCTCGCTCAGGAAGAAGTGTGACTGCCTTGGTAATTCGACCACAATTTAACAATAAATCATACATGATTCTGGCCTGTTTCTTTTGTATTTGTTTCTGTTTCTGCCCTCAAAGAGCTAAAAGTTTAGAGAGGAGATTTTTACCCCTTTCTTATGGCATCAGGAGTATCCAGCTAAGAGCTCAGTGTGACTCAGGACTCCTCAATGCACCCCAGACCAATTCACCCTAACTTAACCCAACCCACCCCCCCAAATTCAAACCGATGTAACTCAACCCAGCCCAGCCCAGCCCAACTCGCTCAACCCGAT
The DNA here is from genome assembly GCF_004115265.2 of Rhinolophus ferrumequinum. Taxonomy (NCBI): domain Eukaryota; kingdom Metazoa; phylum Chordata; class Mammalia; order Chiroptera; family Rhinolophidae; genus Rhinolophus; species Rhinolophus ferrumequinum. The sequence goes on from NC_046306.1 coordinate 4,112,872, forward strand.
GCAACTCAACCCAACCCTAATCAACTCAAACCAAGTCAATTCAACCCAATCCAGCTCAGTTTAACCCAACCTAACTAACTCAATGGCAATAGTTGTTCCATGTAAAGCAGGATTTGGAATCAGACCTGAGGTGAAATCTCAGCTCTTTCAGGTAGAAGCTGGGTGACCCTGAGCAAGTCACTTCACTTCTGAGTCTGTTTCTTCATCTTTAAAATGGAAATAAAAATCCTACATTCTTCAGTATCTAAGACTCATTTTCTACGTGCAAAAGTATGAGATTGGACCTCTGTCTTATACCATGTGCAAAAAGTAACTCGAAATGGATCCTAGATCTAAATGTAAGAGCCAAAACTCCAAAACTCTTAGAAGAAAACATAGGTGTAAATATTCATGACCTTCAACCAGGCAGTGGTTTCTTAAATATGGCACCAAAAGTACAAACAACAAAAGAAAAACTAAATAAGAAAAACAGATTCGTTTTTTTGTCCATCAAGTTCCTCCTTGCGTGACACCTTGTGTCCACGCCAGGCCATGGAATGGACTAAATCTCAGCAGAGTGCCCCCCTTTTTCCCTGAGCCTCCTCGCACCAGGTAGGTGGGAGGGTCACGAGGAGAGCAAAAGAGGCACCTCCAATCCAGCCCTCCTGGTTCTTTGGCACTTCTCTAAGAAGACTTGGGGTAGGACTTAATATTTTTCATAAAAACTTCCTGGTAAAATTGTCCTCTGATATTCTAGCTAGTCTTTTAGTACCTTCAAATGTGGTACCTTCAAAGGGTTGTGAGGACAGACAATAACGCATAGCACTCACACTAATTATGTAGAAATGACTGCCGCTGTCACTGCACCACTGTCAGGACACTAGAGTAGAAGCTCTCTTTGCCTGCCCCCACATTACCAAGACACGGGACTAACCATTGCTCTCCACTGCCACTGTAAACATTCTACGAATGCCCGCAGCACTCTGAATGTCTGAGCATGGTCAGTGAGCTCTCTTACTTCTGCCCCCATTGAATAAGTTGCCTGGTTACCAAGAGTCAGATGGATTTATTCCCAGATCTGTTTATGCCAGTTACTCTTGGAATTTTGATTTCATAATTCAATTTAATTATTACAGAAAATGAAAAACTATGAGTGTGAAAAGAAAGAAAATAGTTGTTTCTATGAAAAATAAGTCAAATGCTTTGGAATGACTTGGTAGATATGAGTCGCTTAAAAAAATTTGCTGAGGCATTTGGTGTGGGAGGGACCACAGCAAAGATTAAAAAACACACAGACAATGAAGGATTCTGCAGTCAGAATCCTTGCAAATGTCCTTCAGTTTTTGACTTCACTTTAACTTATTGAAAACGAGCAATTCTAGATAATATAAGAATGGCTTTTATGTCAGAAGATTAATATGGAACTCCAATCAGCAAAAATAGAAATGCCTTGATGTACACAAAAAGGTTGGTGAATGGAGGTGCCATTGGGTTATTAAACCATCAGCTTTAACCGCCTCTGGATTTTACAGAACCGTGGCTGCATGTATATATTAAGGGAGCTCATGTATGATGTCCCAGAGCTTGGTTCTGCAGTGGGCTTCAAGCATTGGCATGAGCCGAGGATGGCCAGGTCCTGTGTAAGTGCAAAGAGTACAGCCTGCCGTGTAGCCAGATGGGTTCAAGACCCCTTCCGACACTGGCTTGCTGTGAAATCTTGGGTGGGTGATGTGACTTCTTGGGGTCATGATTTATTCTTCAGCAAAAGTGGGGCTAGTGTTTACCTCATGGGGTGTGGAGGTCAATGGCAGAGTAGGGAGAGCCTGTAGCCAGCTTTTGGCTTAGAAGAGGGGCTGTCGGGAGCATGGCCACCCCGTGCTCTGGGCTTCCATGATCCATGTGCGTCTGAGGCACCATCTTCCAGGCCAGAGGCAGGGAGGCTCAGATCTCGGCTGAAGGGCACTCCTGGGTGCAAGGTCTGTGACACTGGAAAGATCTATGAAACACAGAACCCCTCGAGCTCAGAAAGTGCAGTTGACACATTTGTGTCCCTTGGGGAACCTGAAGTCTGGGCAAATCTGGGACACTCTAGAGTCGAACTGTAAGAGGAGGAAAGATGTTCCAGGAACAGAGGGGCCAGGCACTGCCTCCTGACGGTGTCTAAGAGGAAAGAAGCATTGCCCTGTGGATTAATTAACAGTGGCAAGCTCATTAACCGCTGTCTGACCTCCAGTGGCCGGCGCTCGGAGTGGGCACCGTGGTCCAGGGTCATTAACGATGACGCATGTGGATTTATTGGAAAGACAAACCGTTTTCTTCAAGACCCAGTTTCAAACTGAAAAAGCGCTTGGCGTGTAGGTCAGACCTGTTCCTTGTATATAAAGAAGGAAAGAAGGGCTGGGGGCCCTGGGGTAGGACCCTCTGTGTCTAAAACTGTCCCGCTGGTGGTCTGTCCGTCCCTCCTACCTGCAGAATCAAAGTCACGTGGGGGACTCTGTGCTTCTTCTCATTTGGCTAAAACGCCCACATCCTAAGTCATTTACATTATGTCCTCTGCAGTCTGATAGGACTTGTCAGGTATGGAGTCTAAATAAATTCCCTGGTGCTTCTTAGACGCAGAGTGACCAACTGTCCTGGTTTGCCCAGGACAGAGGGGCTTCCCGGGATGTGGGACTTTCACTCTTGGAAAACCAGGATGAGTTAGTCGCCCTGCCTAGATTGAAGTCCGAGCCATTAAATACACAGCAGGACAACTCAGCAATGGCCTTGAAACCAAACCGAGTGATTGCCTACTGGGTACCTGTCAGGATGAGTGTCAACCTGGTAAAGTGGGGAGCTTGTCACCATGTTACGCTGCCGTAAAGGAGGACCAGTCTGCTCTTGGGTAGTTTCTCTAGAAGTCCGCGACCTGGGTCTGGAGGCTTGAATTGTTGGGGGACAAAAAATAGAGCTCCAAAGCCCCTCAGGCTTGCTGCTGCCACGTGGGGCTGGCGGAGGCGGCCCTGTCACAGCCCCTCACAAAGACAGTGAGGGCTGGGGTTGGGACAGAATGAGGTCGTGGGCTCTGCACACGTCCCGGCTTTGCAGGGGCCTCCCTGCCTCCCACAGCCCTGGGCAGTGAATGACTCGCTCAGCTCCTTAACGGAAAAAAAAAATATGCTCTCGCTCTAGCTGGGTGCCCTTAATTTGTCTCATTTGTGCCTAACGCACGGAGTGGCGGCAAACGAATGTTAAGCAAAAAGGCTGTTAGCATAATGCCATGTCCTTCTGGCAACATCCCTTCTGAGAGTCTGTTCTTTCCCTAACTCGGCAGGGTGGCACGCAGGACTGGCCTGACCTACAGGTGGCCAGGTTCTGCCTGTACACTGATTTTATTTGGGGGCCCTTACAATATTTTTCTGGTTTTTCTTTCTTTCTTTTTTTGATGGCTTGATTGCATTTTACTGGCTCTTTGTCTGGTTTTAAGAATTGGAAGAATTGGTTATCAGCACGTGTTATTAGTATGGAGTTCACTCTTCCCAAGACAGGACTTCCCACACTTTCTGGACCTTGGGCCAACGTGGGAATGGAAGTCAGGCTCAGCACCAGCTCAGAAGCCGCGTTTTAGGGTTATGGGGGTAGAATTGCAGAATTAAGATTTCATGTCTCTTACTATGGGGCAAAAGTGCGTACGCATTGCAAAAACAGGTATGAATTTTTCATAGCAACATTTGGAAAGAACGTAACGAGTGTGGGTTAAGGGAGAGATGATTCCTAGGAAGCTACTCTGAACACATTGCCCACCAGCGGCTGTGACATTTTCTCCTGATGCCCTTTTGAACGGGAAATATTCATTTAGATATCTGCAGGGTGGATATCTGCTGGGATAAGGTGTGCAAAGACCCAGCTTTAGTAGGCCAAACTGAAGCAACAGAAGGACCAGCCTCCTCTCATTGCTTCATTTATTATTTTGACTGTAGAAGTAAGTTTAATGATCTGAAAAAAGGTGTCACATTAGCTACTACAGGAGAAGTCGCAAAACAGTATGTAGTACAGATTGCTAGTTAAGTTTATATTTAAATGTGTGTACAAAAAGAAAGATGAAAAGCAAGTCAAAAAGTTACTTTTTCTTGGTGGATAGGATAGTCAGATTTTGTTTTCATTTTCTTTTTTTAAAGGATCTGGGCAGTCAATTCTGTTTCCCCAGTTAAGTTTCCTTCAAGGCGCTCAACTGAAACGCTTACCAAGGATCCAGGCTGAGCCCTCAGTGAGTGCCAGAGTGGTCAAACCATAGCTACTGCAATGATAGCAGACTAATTAGGGTTGTGTTAGCTGCATCTAACAGACACTCCATGGTAGCTTAACAAAATAGGGTTTTCTCTCTTGCTGCCCACCCCGTACAACATGAAGCCCAGAGATGGTAATCCAAGCAGTGCCTCCATAATGCCAAAAGAGCCCAGCTGCCCTCTTTCATTCCACTCACCCATTCTTACAGTGTGCGTTTCATCCTCACAAGAACAAAATGGCTGCTTCGTCTCCAGACATTGCATCCATAGTCCAGCAACCAAGAAGGGAGGGTCGGGAAGTGGGCAAATGTTAAAATTTCTCTTTTTATATTAAGGAGGCAAACCCTGCCAAAGGATTGCTTCTGACTTCTAATTGTCCAGAACTTGGTCACTTCTAGCTGCAAGCAGGCATAGGAAAGGAAGTGTTTGTAAATTGGCCCATTCTGGCCTACGCAAAGTTGAGATTCTGTTGGTGAGGAAGACAAAGAGAGTGGATACTGACTAGGGACCCACAGTGTCCACCTTAAATAATAATGGCCACCATCATTTCCTGAGCTTTACTGCACACCCGACACTGTACTAAACACACACGTGTTTGTGTCAGTAATCTGGGGACTATTACTGCTTCACATCACAGAAAAAGAAACTGAAGAAAAGTGAAGCCACGTGCCTGAGGCAGCACAGAATGTCAGGTGGAGCCAGGAGTCTAACATCAGCCAGGTTGGCTTTTACGCTTCCATTTGGCTGTACCCTCTTGGAGGCGTCTCAGTGACACCAGAGTGGCTTTCTCTCGCTGTTCAGCTGGCACACCAGACATGCTTTTTCTTCCAGGATTACATCCATCATGGGCCTAAATTCAGGAATAGTCTTGGCATTTATCAATCAGCCAGAAAGCAGATCCAGCACCTAGAAGACATCTCAGTAATTTCACAAGTTTGATGTATTCCCCCATTTAAACTATGGATTAAATTCCACGCAAAGGGCAAGAAAAACCACACAATGGAACAAAACAATTAAAGCAGTCCTCTCCCTGGGACACGGTTGGGTTTGGTGAAACAGCAAGTGTGTGCCCCCAGGACGAAACCGAGGTGATAGAAAGACTGCGGCATTTGGAGTCAGGAGGCTTGAGTTCAAGTCCAACTGTGTGACCGCGGGCCAGTCAGAAGCCACCGACCTTCGGTGCTGTCACCCACGTGTGATGATAAAAACGAAGCAATGTGGTCCAAGGCGCCGCGTGACCCGCAATGCATCCAGACATTAGTGATCGCTGTGACAATCACTGTCACCATGTCCCCTCCAAGGTGGTTTCCTACAACAAGCCTTGTTTGCAACGTTGTATAATGGAGATCAAATATGGGTATTTTGTAAATATACATGTATATTTTGTATATGTACATACATGTATATATGTATATGTTGATATGCAAATGTAATATATAAATGTAAGTATATAGACATACATATATGCACATGTATATACGATATATTGATATTGTATATATATGAATACGATAGACATACATGTATATCAAAATATACATTTCTTACTCCATGTTTTATATTTTAGCTCTAATTATAAATTACAAGCTGACCACTATTTAAAATAAAAGAGCACTTTTTTTTTTTTTTTTTTTGGTAAACGCTGTTGATTATTTTTCCATTGCTTCCTCTATCCACATGCTTTCCGAAGAGAAACCTAAAAAGTGAAATGACATATCTGATGGGGTCACAGTTTCCATCACAAGCCTGGCTGGGCTGGAGTCATTTTAGTGGGAGATGAAGGCAAACCAGATGCTAAGATAAACCCACCCCTGGAACGGGCACCGCAAGGACCCGATAACGGCTCCTGGTGACAGATTTAGCACCTAAACTACAGCTTCACGGTCACCGAGTAGCTGCAGACTTTCTCTGTGTTTCCTGCAATACCAACAACTCATTTGTGCTTTCATGGCGATGATAATATTTATCTCTCCAGGCAGATGGCCATGTTCACGCTCATTTAGCTACGACAGACTGTCCAGCATGGGGCTGGCCTGCTTCCTTCTCCAGCGTCACCCACTTGGCTAATTAAGTTTGGTTCATCAAGGCCCTGAGATCAACCTGGAAGTGGCCTCACCTGTTGGTGAGACTGGCGAAGCCAGGCCCTCACAAGGTGGCCAGATTGAGAAAACCTAGCAGGGCAGCTTGGTAGGGCCCCTGGGGCAGGAGGCCAACTTCTCCTTTAGGCCCAGTGCGTCGGGAGCGCAAAACATGTTGGGTTCCACAAAAATGTCACAACTTCCTTTAGAATCAAAAGAAAAATGGCTTGAAGGTGTGAGAGAGCAGGGCATGTCTCGAGAGCTCTGGATGGCTGAGTGTGGGGTGGTTTGGCAGGGGAGGGAGGACGAGGGTCCCACGAGCCAGGCTGGAGACTTGGGAGTCTATGCAGGGATCACAGGGGTCAGGGTCACAGACAAGATGATCCCAGGATGGGGTGCGGGAGGCAGAGTGCTGGGGATGGGAGGGGAAGAGGTGGGAGGTCTGTGCAGTTGTCCAGAAGGAAACAAATAGGTTGACCAAGTCCAGGGGCTCCGACAGGTTCTAGAGACTTCACGTCTGAACACACTTCCATTTCCCCCCTTGCACGATTTACATCTTGTGTTTTATTTTGAAGACTCTTTTCTCAGTTCTGCATTCTTCTCCAGTAGATGTCTGTATTTTCTTAATAGAAAAATACGTTCCCCTGGCAGTTCTCTCGGCAAAATTGACACTCTGGAATGACAATCTCTGTCTCCCCAGCATTTCACCTGCTGCCCGGTACCGAGGGCCGGGAGGAGGGAGAGGCTGGTGAGGTGCTCAGGGCTCAAAATGTAAGGAGGCCTCCCTCGGTGCTGGGCTGGGTTTGCATGACTGAGATGACATCTTACAGTGAGCGCCCTGTGCTGTGCACCCCTCATCCTACCGCAGCCCTGCCTGTACCCCACTGGAATCTTATTTTGAGACATAGGACAGATCCTCAAGAGTAAAGGTAACAGGTGGCACCAGGTGGCTGTCCTCCTGTCACCACCAGCTGACCCCAATGTCATCGCATGGGCATGAAAGCAGATGAGATTCTCACAAAGAATCCCCTGGAGAGTCTCGTGTGGGGATAATGTAGAGACCATGAGGACATGCACGGTGTTAGCATCCTTTCATTTATTTATTCATTTGCAAAACATAGTTGCTAACAGCTGACAGTGTCCAGATGCCGAGCGAGACATGTGGGAAGCAGCAGTGACCAGACAGACGAGGTCTTGCTCAGCGTCTGACATTCCAGGGGCTGCGGTGTATTTGCACAAGCAAATGGGACTGGACGGTACAAAAATGCATCTGTGTCCGGGCGCAGCTGGGGCTCCTGGACACACCTTGGCTTCCCGTTTCAGTGTTTACAAGTGGCTGGTCCTTGGTGCGGGGTACTCACCCCAAGAGTAAAAGGGGGTGCTGTGTCAGTAGACCCAGAAAACATTGGATAGTTGGGGCCTCTGAGAGGTTCGCCATGTACGTTTGCAGATGTGATTCTGGGAAGTCCTGCGGGTCAGCTGTGTCCAGCATTGTCACATTAGGCCCCTTTTCCTGCACCATCTGCTGACATCTGGACAAACAGGTCCTGCAGCCCCCGCTTTCAGAAATGCTCACTTTTACCTTAGTTCTATAGTTTGCCGTACTCAGTATCTTTCCGTCAGGCTGTGTTTAGGGGGAGAGTTTCCCTCTTTCCTCCTTTTGAAAATGTGGGAAGCTACGTGAACACAGCTTACCTGTGCTGTTTTTTGGCGGGAGGGGGCGGCGGTGTGCTTGTGGCCCGAGGTTGCCGGGAATGCAGCCTGCCCAGAAGGGCCATCGCTGGGAGCTTCGAACCAACTTAGGGCTCAGGAGGATTTTGCTGCTTCAGAGAGCTTTGGCATGGCCCCTAAAATGGCCATAGCCAGGAACATTAAAAAGGACAAAAACAAGAACAGGCGGTGTATGGGAGCACCCCAGGAGAGAAAACAGACACGTCACACAGCAGAGAAACGTAATTTAGAAATAAAGTAGAAGTAACACCTGAGACTCACCTGGTAGGCTGTGGAGCTTCAGAAGCACCGTCCTTACTTCTGGCTACATGACAGAATTGCAGCGAGGAGCAGGGGGCTTGAAATAATGTGGATGCCTGCCTGGCACCTGGTGGACCTTGGGGGGGCCCCGGGCGTGGGTGTTATTTGCATCCCCCCACCCCAGGCAACTGCCCTGTAGCCAAAGCTGAGAACCCCTGCTTTACAGGCTCAGGTGGGGAACAGAAAGTGTACTGAGTCACCTTCTCGTTCCTTGTCATCCTCAGTGAACTTTTTTGCATCTTGTTAAAAGTTCCCCAACTGCTAAAACAATCCTCGCATCTCCATCCTTCCATTCTTTCACGCTGTATTTCTATTCCTGTGTCTCTTCCTGCTTTGTAAATGTCTTTGGTTGTTTTCTCCCCTAGTTTCTTTCTCCCCAACCCCAACAGCCCCATGCCCCTCCCCCCTACACGCGCACGCGCACGCACACACACACACACACACACACACACACACACACTACTTCTGGGGTGCAGCTCAGCACACACAAAGGAACTATGGACAGACAGCATCCAGATTCACAGCAGCAAGGATATTTTTGACTGTGCAGCTGCATCTCTCTGGGAACCCAGTAATAGAAACCCCACAAAGATGACAGGCTCCTATAACGCTCTGTGTCCCCGCTTCTTACGGCAGAGGCTCGCAAGTCCTGGAGTGACCCGAGCAGCTCTGCGATGGACATGCCGGGGGGGCCAACGGGGCCCTTTCTCCCTGGTCGACACTTCTCAGCTTGTATCTCCATTGCCGTGTTCCTCTGCAGGTCGGTGGCCAGACACGGTGTCCAAGGCGACCGGGGTCCCACCCTGCAACTAGAGCAGCAGGTCTCAACTGGGGACATGTAGGTGTCCCGAGACGTTGGTGGCTGTCATCACTGGGGGCAGGGGGTGCTCCTGGCATCTGGTGGGTAGATGCCAGGGACGCCGCACACGATCCTGCCATGCACAGAACGGCCCTCAGAATCATCTGGCCTCAAATGTCAGCAGTGACCAGACTGCGAAACCTTGAACTAGACCAACTAGACCACCTGGCTGCATGAGTTTCTCTCTGTTCCTTGGCAGCCCTATAGTTTATTATTGCAGACTTTGGGCTTGAATAGGTTTGAATCAACCTCAATTATTTTTGCACAATCTATGATTTAGTTCATAAGTTTGCTCAAATTAAGTCACTTTGCTTTCTTAAGTCAAATAAATGTATTTAAAGTGGAAAGTTTGTGTGATTACAGTATTCAGGAAACCAGTATCTCATGCTGCAAATAACAGCCCTTAAACACAAATGCAAGGAAGATACAGAGTTACTCAGGATGGTTGCCTGGAAAGGTCTGAGCGCCAGGCTCCCTGTTTTGTGGTGGCTGTTACTCCAGTGTCAGAAGAGGGTTAAAGACGTGCTAACTCCCCCACCCCCGCCCCGTGAAGACGTTCTCCTTGAAGGATGAGGGACCTGCAGAAATGAGCTTTCTGACTCTGTAAGGGGACATGCCTTGTCTGGGTACCACCTAAACCTTCTCGGGGGTGATGGGGGTGCACAGCTCACACTAGGGGACACCACAGCCTCCCTTCTGAGGCCAATTAGAAGCTGAATGCTCCACGCAGGGGATTCCAGAGACAATGCCAGCACAGCCGCCCAGGTCTGCAATCTGAAGCCAGTGACAGCTTCTCTCAGTCTCAGTCTCTTTACGTGCAAAATGGGGGTGTTATCGAACCCACTCATAGTGTAGATATGAGCGTTCAATGAATGAACAGATTCCAAGATCAGCTCAATGTTGTGTGTGATTTCTGCTTCATAATTTCACTCTTATCAGTGATGAACCATCAGAAAAAATGGAGACATTTTCTACTACAGTTTTAAATAATAAATGCCTGTACACCTTTAATAAGATGTAGATATGACATGAACACACACACATGTGCAGACAGGCTGTACATGCTTGAAAAACCAAATCCCTCTGCCTGGTCGTCAGATCCCTGAGGACTGTGGGTAAAGCTTTGATTTCCCAGCTGGCCTCCTCCTTTCCCACACGACCCTCTCGTGTGGGAACCAGCTCCCTTGCTGCTCTGAACAGCCCGGGTCTCTCCTCTCAGGCCTGACCGAATTCCAAGGGGCCTGGACAGTGGGGGTCCATGAGCTTGGGGAGCTGTGGCCCAAAGCTGCTGGGGACTAAAATCCAGGAGGCTGGAGCCTCATTCCCAAGCTCCTTTGTCGCTTGTTCCTTGTCCCGAGCCAGGCTCCCCTCTGTGCCCCAGCCCCCAGGACCCCCACCAGGCCTTTCTGCCCAAGGAAAGCCCAAGCCAGAGCCTGTTGTGGCCAGGGGCCCTGGGCGTGGCCTGGCTGAGGGGGACATTTCCTGTGGTAAGAGCCCCCCCGCTCTGCTCTGAGGTAGATGGACGGCATTTGGACTCGAGGATCAGGGAGCATTCCACCACTGTGGTTTTGAGTCCCCACGTGTTCGATGCTTTTGAGAGATGACATTCTTAGCGACGAAAGGAGGGTGACAATCTCCCGATCTCCAAGGACTGTCTCAAGGATTTAGTGGGACAGTGTTTTCAGACACTTGCGTGGGGGCTGGCACACAGTGACCCTGAAATAAATGGCAGTGACTGTGAATATTTTTAGGTCACACAGAGTTTTACGTTAAAACGAGACCCTCCCAGCCCAGAGCAGTTAAACAGAAAGGCAAGTGGGACTTTGAGCTGGAATTATTTCCAAGGAGGGAGCATCATTGGAACTATTGGACTCTGTCTGCTGCCAGGTGGTGAAAACGTGATGGAGAAAAATAAAGGACGGAATGGGAGATGGGGTGGTGGTGGTGGTGGTGTGTGTGCAGTTAAAATGGGGTTACGTAGAGGGTCAAAAAGAAGGCGATCTCTGTGTAAAGATCTAAAGAAAATAAGAGAGTAGCTCCTTGGACTAGCAAGGAGCCTATTTCAAGCAGAGGAAACAGCCAGCGCAAAGGTCCTGAGGCAGGAATAGAGCCGGCATCTGAGGGCCGGCAAGGAGGCAGGTGGGCTGGCTCAGAGTGAGCTGGGAAGTGCAGGCAAAGTGTGCAAAGAGGCGGGTGACATGGACCTACGCCGTGGCCAACACTTCATGCGATGCAGACCCCTGAGAGGGTCACGAGCAGAGAAGTGACAGGACTTACCTTGTATCTTAACAGGATCCCTCTGGCTGCTGAGATGGCAAACTATACGTCTAGGAGGAGACAAGTCAGTGAGAAATGGTGCGGGTTGCCCCAGGGTGGGAACTTCTGAAAGAAGTGCTCACTCATACTCAGAATCTATTCCTTGACAAATTTGGAGGCAAAAAAATGTGGGAAGCGAGGGTGAGGGTGTCCAGGCAGACACCTGCTTCCTTCCCATCACTGAGGTCCATGAGTCAAAGCCTGGTCCCTGTGAGCTTGTCCCCCTCTGCCGTCATGGTGGGGCCAAGAGAGAAGACGGGGGAAGGATAGAGCTCGTCAGAAACCCCCAGGAAACGGCCACAAAGCGTGTTAAGGTGGGCAGAGGACAGGCGCTTGTACTTGGGTAGGACAAGCTGCTGGCCAGCAGGGTTCGTAGGCCCGGTGGGAGCCAGTCACAAAGTAAACAGAAACTCGCAGTCTTCCCAGGCCGCGCAGGACAGGGCAGGACACAGGAGAGGCCTGTGGCTGCCATGACGACACCGCCTCTCCCACAGGGGTTTGGATGCACCGAGAGGGCAGGAAAGGTGTGACGGGGGCAGTGCCTCAGTGTTATTTCAGCTGAAGGTGACAGGAGCCTGCACAGATCAGCACAGGGGTGGGGGGGTCGGGGGGGGGCTTCCCCGTGCTGGGCGGACACTCCATGTCCCCTTGCGGACTATTCCTAGGGAACTGGGCTTCCGTCCCGGGGGAGAGGTGACTACAAAGGGCGTCTGGCTGCCAGAGGGGTCAGGTGCAGCATTAGTGCAAAGAGAAACTCCTTAGACGGAGGTGGCCTTTTTGAGTGGCTGGGTCCTTGGAAATCATGTCATTGGGGAAGCCCCAATAAGTGATTATTCATAAACAATCTGGAATGGTAGAGACAGAGAGAAAGGGAAAAAAGGGAGGTAAAAACCTCCCAGGAAGTGGGAGGAAGCGTCAGGCAGAGACAGAGATAAGCCCGCATCCCGCTGCCTCTGTCTAGCCCCGCCCACTGCTAGTCACTGGGCACCTGTTTGGAGGCAAACAGGTGTGGGGATCCCTGTGCTCCTCCCGCAGTCTGGAAGGGTCTCTCCTCTCCTCCCTGCTTCAGGATTCCTACCAGACCCAGGTGCTTCCTCTGGTCATGGGTCTCGTCTGTCTCCATACTGCCCTCCAGGGGCCATTCGGCAATGTCTGGCGACATTTTGGGTTGTCAAACCTCAGTGGGGGTGTGGTGGGGGGTGTGCACCTGGCATCGAGGGAGGTAGAGATCAGGGAGGATGCTGAACATCACACCATCCCCAGGATGTCCTACCAGAGGGAGTGAGCCAGCCCCACATGTCGGTTGTGTGGAGGCCGAGAGGTGGGTGATGGTGGGTGGGTGGGCATCTCGGGGGGGGGGAGCATATGACATCGTTGCTGGCTAGTTATCAGGTGGTCTTCATAAGCCAGGTGCTGTCCTGGCCGTCTCACCTAGGATGTCCCCTTTTCCTTTCTCAGCCCCCTGCCGGAAGGCCTGTAGAGAGTATCATTTGACAGGTGAGGACACAGAGGGGTTGTCCCCGACCAGGGGGGTTGGGGGACTAGGAGCAGGCAGGGGGAGGTGGAGGCCTCCCCGAGGGAAGACACAGCTGCATTGTAAAAGAGCAGGCCCTCTTGTTCCCGTCACAGCATTGATTACAACGAGGATTACTGTCTCCGCCTCTTTGGGGCTGTCCCACTGGACGGTGGGCAAAGTGGGGGCAGCGATGCCCAGGACCTGAAGTAGGCCAGGCAGGCCCTCAGGAAAAGCCTGTAGGATAAATGAACTGGGGCAGAAACTCCCTGAGCTGATCCCGTGTCACGCTCCTGTGGAATCCCCTCCCTTTGAATTTGGGCAGAACCTGTGACTTGCTTCTAGCCAACAGAATATGGCAAAAGATAAGGGGCTGTCCCTCCCTTGGTTCGGTTATTTTATATAAGACTCCAGCTGAGAGACTGGAGAGAGACTCCTGCGGGCCTCGGAGAAGACAGCAGCCAGGATGTGGACAGCCTAGAGAGGGGTCACTGGCAGGGAACTGCGGTGCCTCTGGGACCTGAGGGTGGCCTCCAGCTGACTGCCAATCATCGGGGAGGGCCCAGTCCCCCAGCTGCAAGGAAATGGATGCTGCCACAACCATGTCAGGGAGCGTGGACGTGGACACGTCCCCAGTCGAGCTTCCAGATTAGAATGCCCCCCAGCTGACACCTGAGACTCTGTGTAAATGACCCAGCTTGGGCACGCCCAGACTCCTGACCCATGAAAACTGAAATAATAAATGTGTATTGTTTTAAGCCACTAAGTTTGTAATAATTGTCATGCAGCAATAGAAAACTGCTATAATTATAATTAGAAATAATGTATGTAAATGTCACATGTACACCAGCAGACATTCATTGCATGGTATCGCTGTTATTATATTAGTCCCTCCATCATACACCCATCCATCATCCATCCACCCATCCATCCATCCAGCCATCATCCATCCATCCATCATCCATCCATCTACCCATCCATCCATCCATCCACCCATCCATCCATCCATCCATCCGTCATCCATCCATCTACCCATCCATCATCCATCCATCCATCCATCCATTCATCCATCCATCGTCCATCCATCCCTCTATCCATCTTATAAGGTGAGGGTTACCACACAAAAGTTCTGACTCTTACAGAAGTGCTGATGCTTGGATCAGCTAAATCTGGAATCCCAGAAATGTATGGGCTCCATCTTGGGATGTCCTTTGTCTGCACATTATTAGCAGACTGTAAACTTTGACCAGCTTTGAGAAGGCATGAAGGATTTTATCATCTTAATCTGATCTCAGGAAATGAAATGTGTGTGTGTGTGTGTGTGCGCGCGCGCGCGTGTGCACGCGTGCGCGCGCGCAGTTACTCATAAAGTTAGTCAAGAACAGGGTGGGCAAGACCCCCAGTGTTGTTCCCCCTCCCACCCCCTTGGACTCAAGCCCTGAGTGGCTGCAGGGTGTGAGGGAGGGAGCAGGGAGCTTCTGCATGGGCCCAGGTCTCTGCATGGCCACCAGCGGGGAGACCAGAGACAGATGTCAAATATCTACAATAAGTGTGAGACTATTTAGGTACAATTTAGCAGAAATGAGTCATCCTGCAGACATAAACATTTTAATTGGAGTGACAATTTATTCAAACAATTTGACAATGCTCACACATGCTGAACAGATGGGCTCAGCAAGAGAGCTGGTGGGGAGGGAACCCTGGGCCAAGACCGGCTGGCCTGCCAGGAGGGACAAAGGGGAAGATCTTTGATGCTTCCTGCCAGCAGGTAGGCTCCTGGAATGACCCCAGGTCCCCATGCCCTGGGAAACCTGCCTGCACGGTCAGGCTCCTCTGGAGATGTGAGGGAAATTCTGGATGGAGAAAGGCCATTTGTTGATTCGTACATCTACCTGGACGATTTGCTGAGTGCCTCTTATGGGCCAGACAATGTGCTGGCTGGAGGCTGTGCTGCGTGCATGCGTGTGTGTACACGTGTGGAGCCGAACCCATATTAGTGTCTTACGATTTCTGCATTTGGAGTCCATCGCTGTCTGAGGCTGGCCTCAGGACCAGGATTTTGGTCAAGTGGTTTGTTTGGCAGCTCCCATAGGGTGGGAGGAAGTGACAGAAGAAAGGGCGGGAGGCAGACACAGCACCTTAATGAATGGGTTGCCCTTTGCCCTGCAGGCACCTGGGCTCGATCTCACAGGACACCTGGGAGGGTGGTGTGGGGCCACTGCAGGGGTGTCCTTCCCAAAGGCTGAGGGAGCTGAGCTTTGTCCCTTCACTCTCCTCTGCCGCTGGCCGAGGGCTGCTCCGGGTCGTAACCCCACCACTTCCTAACCATCCCCCCTGGGCTGAGAGTCGAAGGTGCCGGCAGTGGCTCGTGGTGGGCACACTGCGCAGTGAGCGTCCAGGGTCTGTGGCAGAATGCTGCCAGCACCCACTGCACTTGTAGAGCTGACAGGTGGTGCTTTCTTGCCAGTGTTGCTTGGCTGAGCAATACACTGATATTAGTCCCTGTGAGGGACACTGAGGCGCAAGAGGCAAAGCAGCTTGCCCAAGGTTTCCATCTCGGCTCAGGTTCCTCTTTTCCAAAATGCCTGTGAAGGGCATTTGGACTCCATAACAAAATCCACATAAGCAGTCTCAGACGTCCATCTGCTTATTCAAATGTGAGTGTCTTTTACAAGTGACAAGGACCACTGTCCAAATGGTACTCTGGGTTTGTCCCCAAATCCCTCCGTGTACATTGTACGCATTGCCCATTGTAGTCCCCAGAGGGGCCCGTGTGACCCTGGGAGTCTTCTTGTCTTGTCAGCTCTCTCCCCATCCTCTCCTCCCGTTGTCAGCAGGTGATGTCAGATCATGGTTTGTCTCTTTGGTTCCTAAGTCTCAGAGTTTAAGGGACAGTACACAAGAAGCTACCCCCAAGAAACCACATCTGCAGAGCTTCGTCTGAGGGCCTGACCAAGATGACAGGGTCCGAGCCTTTGAGATGGTGCTGTCATAGGAGGAGACCCGGTGGTCCGGCAGAGGGACAAGTGTATTTTGAGGGTCGAAGGGACGTGAACTGTTACGACCAGAAGGCAGTCTGTGAATGGCTGGCTGTTCCAAGGTGACCGCCTCAATACATCCTATCCTTCTCATTCTTCTTAACGTCTCCTGCTGACACTTGTACCGTGAAGTGGTGGGTTTTGATCCTGAGCAGAAGTGTGAGACTGAGCACGGCAGAAGGGATGCTACATGGATGGTGCCCAAGGTTAGCTCAGAAAAGGACCGTGCACTCTGAATGTGTGACGTTGCACCTCTCACCCTTCAAGACCTCTGACCATGCTGTGAGGTGTGATTTATTCCTAGTCCTAAGGTCTGAGGATCAGTGGGGGCCCGGGGGTTGGGAGAGTTTGGGAGGTCAGTGTTGTAAGCCCTGGTCTGCGTCTGAAAGACTGTTGATGGACCTCCCAGCTAAAGCAGTCAATTCACCTTCCTCCTTTTGCTCTGTCCAGGCCCTCAATGGAGTGGGTGCTGCACACCCACATGGGGAGGGTGATCTACTTTGCTCAGCCTGGATTAAAACACTAATCTCTTCCAGAGACACCCTCGTAGACACACCCAGAAATAAAGTTTTTTCAGCTTGCTAGGCATCGCTTCGCCCAGTCAAGTTGACACATAAAATTAACCATCACAGAGACCAATTGTCTTAACACTGCGACGTACACCTCCTTCCCTGCCCATCCCGGTACTGGGTTTATGATAAAGAGGAGAAGTGATAAATGACATAGAACGAAATGCAGGTCATTTTGGCTTGTACTTTTCTGGCCCTCGATGATAAATTCAATGGGGAAAGGCCATGAATGGCTGTGACCCCCCCACAGCGTAGGACAGAGGGTCTGTATAAACCTTTGACAAGCCGGCCCTCTTTCCTGAGCAGGGGTGAGCTGTGTCCCCACCCTATCTCAGGTTTTCTGAGACTAGACTCTTCCCAGTTTATCTCTAAATATAATCTCCAGTTACCCACCCACCCCCAACCCAAGCAAGTGAATGGTTTCGCAATTTAATTTAATCACCCACTGAGTTTCCAAAATTAATTTCCTGTTAGAAATAAATATTGTACTATGAATTATAAATCAGACCAGGCAGTAATTTACAGAGAAGCTGCAAATTAAAATTTTGACTGTTGTTTCTGTGCAGCCAATAGAAGTGGGAGCAGTTCGAGTGTCCCCAGGATTGAATGTTTGTAAGCTCCCGGGGGAGGTCAAGTCTGAACGGACATGTGGTCAGGAGAAGGCTCGGGCGGCCTGGGGTAGGTCCCCGTATTCAGCGGCTTCTATACTATGTCATGTGATTTGGCCCCACCGGCTTTTGGAGTGCTCCCGCTGTAGGGGGGCCACTGGGGTGAATGACGGATAGTAAGGTCCCTGGATACGAGGACACGTGGGCCTCCCAGTTCTGTCCCCAGGAACCGGTGGCAGTAATAAGGACCATGGGAAACACTCATACTGCGCTCCCCATCCGCTGAGGACCGTTCTTGCATTTGCACATATTGACTTGTTTTATCTTCCCAATAACCGGACACAGTAGGTTCTAGTATCAGTACCATTTCATATTTGAGGGGACGGAGGCACAGAGAGCTTAAGTGACATCGTAGATGACGAGGCAGCAGGTGGTGTCCAGGGAGCATGAGGTCCCTGGGTTGCAGAGTCAGGGTCCCCAGTCTGTCGCACCAGCCCTGGATGACCCCGTCGCCTGCCCCTGCCCCCTGTGAGGTCAGGCCACGCCCATCCACCCCCACCTTGTTGGCTGTCCTGCCTCCTAACCAGTCTCCCAACTTGCACTTGTCTCCCGCCTGTCCCTCCCCTTACTGTGTTCTCAGGCTCCAAGTCCAGGTTCTTTTTCTCCACACAAGACAGTCTTGCCTCACTTCCTTACCAACGCCAATAAATCAGCCACCTGGAAGCGTTTCTTGTTACAGGGGTCCACTGCCCTCCCATACGGCGAAGGGACCAGCTCAATCCCCAAGGATGTGACCGGCTGTGGCCGGACAGCTGGGCAGAACATCTGGGCTTCCTTCTTGCCCAGTTTTTCTCAGTGCATAAATTCCCTTTCCTTTGCTTCTTTCATCTGGCCCCAGGTCTGGTCTCCTGGGGGCGCAGAGAACCAAAGCAAATATTTACCTGAAGCATACTTGGCTTCAGTTTAGGCTAAAAAGCCTTTTCAAAATGCAGAAGTGGAAATGGGCCAGACCCGCTGGGTTATACCCACCCAGCCCCGTCCTGTTGGTAAACTGGAAAAGGGACCCCTGTGTGGTGACTGTTTGTAAGGGCTGCTACTCCAGGGTCTGTGGCTCTGCAGACGTCTCTCCCACTGGGGTCTGGGTGACTCGGGGGGACCAGCAGTGGCAGTGGCAATGGGTGGTGAGGGTGGTGGGAGCTGTGATGGGGGAACAAGGGCTGGAGAAACTCGGGACCCCAACTTTTAGTGATTGGGGGTTCCAGACATGGAGTTGAAACCTCTCCGCTGGTGACTGAAGCTTTGGGCAAACCAGTCTCCACTGTTACCCCGCAATGGGCCATGTTTGCATATTTCAAAGTGTTCCTTAAGGAAACTTTCTTGGGTTTGATTGCAGGAAAAGATACACAACATAAAATTTATCTTTTCAAGTGTACAGTTCAGTGGCATTAAGTACATTCACATTGTAGTGCAGCTTTCAGCATTATCTGTCTCTGGAACTTTATCATCTTTCCAAACTGAAACACGGTACCCGCTAAACACTGATCCACCATCCTCCCTTCTCCCCACAGCCCCCAGCAACCGCCATTCCACTTTCTGTCACTATGAATTTGACTCCTGCGGATGCCTCCTATGAGTGGAATCAGACCATATCTGTCCTTTTGTGACTGGCTCCTTTCACTCAGGAGAATGTCTTTGAGGTGTATCCATGTTGCAGCAGGAAACGCTTTTTATTAGGTTGGTGCAAAAGTAATTGCGGTTTAAAAGGTTAAAAATAACTGCAAAAACCACAATTACTTTTGCACCAACCTAATAAGTCCTCCCGGCTAACATGTTTCAGTGGCGTTTTCTTACCCTTCCTAAAACATGCCTGGGCCGTGCTGGTCTCATGATATATGAGCCAACATTTCTCAGCCTGAGACCCACCGAGATGAATTGTTCACATAGGGACCAAACAGAATGATCACAGTGCATTTATGGCGGGCGTAACCTCGTTTTTGAAGGACGACCGTGCCAGGCTGACCACGTGACCAAGTTCCCTCTCTGTGACCCAGAACGAGACCTGAGCTTCTCATCAGAGGTCCCTCACTCGGGTCAGGCCAACGTGAACTGGCCAATTTTAAGCGACAACCGCAAAGGTTATAGAAACTTTCTACCATCTCCAGCCTGCAGAGCTTCACTGTATTTTCAAAGCTGTTGTCCCCCGGGGACTTCTCAATCGTTCTGGGCAGTAACAGGGTCTTCAGTGACGTCTGATGTCCAGTTTTGTTTTAAACATGGACCTGCTATGCTTCACACAGTGCCCTGCACAGAACGAATCTACAAGCCCCGTGAGTGGCTTGAAGTGCATTTGACTCCACTCTGGGTCCTGTCCCGAAGCCGAATTTCTGAGCTCGAAGAGGAAAGTTCCAGAAAGGCAGCCATGTTGAGCTCATTGGCTCCTGCAGGCACAGCCCTGTCTCTTGGGGCTGTGACATTTTGCCAGAGCCTCTTTCTTGGCAAAAGCTCTCTCCCTGCAAAACCCTTCTGACTGGGAAGGAGTGGTACATAGTCACTCTGTCCACCAGCGTGTCTCAAAATGCACCCCCAGGCCACCTGCCCCCCCAGTCACCCAAAGACGGGGAATCAGCCACAGAATTGGCAGTTCTAACCATCTCCCCAGGACGTACTTTGCGCACCAAATGCTGAGGGCCAACAGATTCTCTTACGTTCGAGTTTAGCAAACTTGTGTTACTTTTATAATCAAATACAAATCGAGTTACATCGAGGTTTTCCTCTTTCTTTTTCAGCCCGTTTTTCTCCCTCCCCGCTCCGTCCTCTCGCCTTTCCCTCCTTCCTTTTAGAGAACTGTACGTAAGACCTGGCCCAGAGATGTCGCAGCATCCCCCGCCGGCTGCCCAAACTTCTGATTGAAGGGCCCAGATATTTGAACAGTTCCCGGATGATGTTACTTGACAGAGGTTTGGGGCTGAGCAGGGAGGAGCGTTCGCCCTCCAGGAAGCCGTGTGCCTCAGTCTCTGTGTCCCCCTATTATAAGCACCAGTTACTGGACTTCAGACCCACCCTCATCCAATATGATCTCAACTGATCACATCTGAGACCCTATTTGCAGATAAGGTCACATTCTGGGGTTCCAGATAGACATGAACTTTTTTGGGGGGAGAGGGGGGTGGACGTACTCAGGCCAGAACAGCTTCTGTTGTTTCATGGCCTCAGTGCTTTGCAGACATTATATGTGGCATCCCATCCTGCAAGCCACCTTAGGAGGAAGGGACAGTGGTTATCCGCTATTAGCAATGAGAGGGGCAGGCAGCCCTCAGCGTGTGTGGCCTTCTTTGCCTTCGTTTCTGTGCATCTGAGTTTCAAAGAAAGAGCCTGCAGCCAAGAGCCCACCTGAAGTTTGCTCTCAAACCGGCAGTCGTCGTAAGAGCAGGCAGCACAGCCGACGCTGGCCTGCAAAGCTCCCTGTGTTCACAGACTCCGCAGCCAGAAGAAACGTCCTGGTTATAAAACAGACATTGAGCAGACCTGTTGGGAGGCTGACAAGAAAGCAGGAATGCACGGCCTGCTTCCAAGTTGATGTTGGCGAAGAGGGCAGAGCTGAGAGCTCCAAGTGCGAGATATTTTCCTGGTGGCACAAAGGCAAGGACGATGGCCAGCCTGCCTCGTGGGTCCTCGGTTTCTTCTCCTCGGTTCAAAAAGCGATTTCTTTCTCAAACATTCCAGTAACCTCACCTCAACCTGGCACAGGCCTCGCCCTTCCTGGGACACAACAAAGGTTCGCCGCTTGATGTCAGTAAAATTCAACCCCTAATATCTCTCTTGGGAGTGCTTTTACGGTGGGTTGATCCAAGGCTGTGCTGAGGACAGAGCCAGAGGGATTGGCTGGGTCTTTGGAGAAAACTTTGCCAGGTGTCTCTACCTGAGCTCCGAAGAGAATCGTTGATTAGCAGGTGTGTACAGCAGCTGACACCAGAAAGGCAACCAACAGGGGTC
This sequence comes from Rhinolophus ferrumequinum, assembly GCF_004115265.2. Taxonomy (NCBI): domain Eukaryota; kingdom Metazoa; phylum Chordata; class Mammalia; order Chiroptera; family Rhinolophidae; genus Rhinolophus; species Rhinolophus ferrumequinum. The sequence goes on from NC_046306.1 coordinate 4,134,121, forward strand.
CCCCCCACCACCTGAAGCTTCCCTTTCCGGTCCACCGTTCAAGGCTGGGTCTGCTCTTGTCAGCCTCCTGACAAGCACCTGTCCTGTTTCTCTAACCTGAGCTCCTCAGACTCTGCTCATGGGGGCCCTTGTTACAAAGGCACGTCCTGGGGCCCCCAGTACAAAGATTCTGACTCTGTAGGTCCAAGTAGGGTCCAGGAATCGGCCTTTGCGACAGGCTCTCTGTAGGCGGCACCGAGACAAATGCTCAGCCAGCTTGGAGCTCAGATAGAAGCTCTAGAAGCATTCTCGAGCTCCAAATAATTGTGCAAACTTAGAGACTTTTAGGGAAGGTCTAAAGCAGTGTTTTCTAAAGCAGAGGGCCTCTGGTTGCGGGTGGGCTGATTTTAGGCGGAGCACGCATGTGGCATTAAATAACATTAGTTCATATGATGTGAAAATGACCCAGCTTTCCATCTCTCCGGGGAGAGCAGGGGAGTCTCTTCATCTGGCACTAGGAGTTTTTAGCACCTTCCGACACGTCCCATCTCATCTGTGAACCCAGAGAGGAGCCCACATTCAAAGCCGTCATCAGCAGCAGCACCTGGCCGGACTTGCATGATATTAGTTTAGAAATAATGATTTCTGAACATTGCTAAATAATAAGGAAGTTATTATTGAAAAATAATAATTTCAAGGTGTTTGTTTCTCTAATTACCTTCTATTCATGGCAAGGAACACTAATTTCCATTTGTGACGGTGAGACCACGGTTCCTTTCAAATTATATGTCCGTAATTAAAAATGGGAGGCAGTTTACAGGAAAAAAAAAAAAGCGCCTGCACGATAGCACGGGTGGGAATTGAACCAAAACTCCAGAATGCGGGGAGCAGGGCAGCTGCTAATCTAGTTGGAGCTTTGTATTTTGTGGAAGAGAAACGGAGGTCTGTGCAAGGAAAGGGACTCACCCAAGATAACATAGCGTCTGGGGGCAGCCCTTGCTGTCACCTCCTGGCACCCACTGGGGAACTCTGCGGAGCCAACCCTGCAGATGCCTTCTTCTCACAAACCTGGGGATCCAGGCTCATTGGGGAGATGCGATTCTCAAGAATCTTTAAAGCAGATCGGAATAAAGCATCAAGAATGACCTCAGCCCGGCATGCGGTGGCTGTTGAGAGCAAAGGGCTGTGATAATTAATGGTCCTGTCTGGTGACCCACAGCCGCAGGCGAGTCTCCTTCTAGGGGTCAGCCAAAAGGCAGGGGGAAATGGAGGCATTCTTTGGGACTGATACGTGGTTCCACAGTGATCTCACCCCGACAACTGAAGGCTTGTTATTCAAAACTGAATTTCAGTTTGTTTCTAAGTGCTCGGGAGCCGGGCCTTGTGAGCAGCTCTTGTCATTAACACGAAGATCCAGGTCATTGAAAAGAGCAGCTGGTCCTCGGGGTCTGCTGACCTTGGCAGTGGCTGGGGCTGGCTCTCCCCCGTCCCTGGCACAGGCACTTTCTCGGCCCTACTGGCCTCCACTGTGGTTGGCGTGAGCTCGGGCATACCCAGTCTAGCCTGGAGTGTGAATTCCACTGCAGAATCCACCTCAGGCTGGAGGCAAGGCCTTCAAACCCTTTTGTCAGTCAGTCATGGGCTGCGGGATGCCATGGGGGGGCAAGGAGGCTCCCCCACCTCGAGAACACTGTCCCAGAGAGAGGGCGGTGATCTTAGGAAGTGCTGATGTGCTGGGAAAGCAGCTCGTCAGGGTCAGGAGAAGGAAAGTCCTTCCCTGTACCTGCTGCCCATTTCTGTGGTGTAAACACTCCTCGACTCTGGGCTCCTTTGACTGCGTTACTCTGAATCTCCAGCACCCAAGCCCGGGCCTCACTGAAGATAAATGAGTGAATGAGTGATTCAATCCATCAGTCTGTCAAAGAACTAATGAAGGACCCGGTGGTCAAGGCAACTGCCTGGTCACTAATGTCATGCCAAAGAGCTGTCATTGGTCTCCTGCTCTGATAGCCTCGCTCTGGGGACCTGAGAACGCAGCCGCGGTGTGGAGCTTGGAGCCATCCCAGTGCAGCCCCTGTAATGCACCCACTGCTTCCTCCGTATGGCTCCATTTACTCTTCATGGCAAGTCTGGGGGACAGGGCACTGCCCCATTTTAGAGACAAGGATATTGAGAAGGTCGAGAGACAAAATCACCTGTTCAGGGCCACACAGCCACGTGGTCACACGTGTCTGAAACTGGCCTTCCCACCAGCAGCATGGTCCCGGCCTCTGTCTACACCAGTGTATAGAAAGGGCCCCATGATTTCACCGGTGGCTCTGGAGTCTGCTGTATGGCTGTGCCCTCCTCTGTTTAAATGTCCCCTCTTACTGAGCGTTGGCTTGGTGTCTTTCTTCTTCCCTTTTCTTCCGTGGACATCTTTGAGTGGAGATCTGCATGCACCTGGGTGATCCCGGCTGCCCTGGCTGGAAGCAGGGATGGGAAGCAGATTGCTGTCTGTATCTTGCAAGTAAACTTCTGGGTAGTAAAGGATCTGGCTTTTCCGGGGCTCTTGCCTTTGTCCTGCCTGACAGAGTGTCTTTGTTTACCGGGGGTCTTGGGACACAAGATATCAGCTTGACCTTGGAAGGGCTGGAGAACAAGGTCAGCCACACGGGCAGTCAAACAAGTCCCAATAAAATCCCTGGACACTGAGGCTTGGGAAGTGTCTCTGCTGGGCAGTGCTCTGTGTGTTTTGTCACACATCATCTCCAGGAAAGGTTAGCCCTGTCCATGGTTCCACGGGGAGCAGAGCATTGGAGGCTTGGCTCTTCAAACTTTCCTGAGTCTCTTCCCTCGGCTGACTTTCATCTGTATCCTTTGCTGTAATAAACTATAACTGTGAGTATAGCTTTCAGTGAGCTCTGAGGCCTTCTGTGAATTATCAAAACTGAGCATGCGCTTGGGGACCCCAAACGCGCAATTGGTGTCAAAGTGACGGTGGTCTTAGGGACTCGTACTCTCAATTTCCATTTTGAGAGTGTCTCTTCTATGAACAGCCCTAGACTGCTGCTTCCAAGGGACCTCAGGCTGGGCCCTGGCACACAGGAGACACTCAGTGTGGGGACAGAGCCAGGAGTGCAGTTTCCAGGCTCTCGGCCTCACATGGAGAGGTGCTCACTCGGGTAGTAAATGGCCATCAGCTGTGGTTAGATGGCCATCAGCTGTGGTTAGTTGTCCGTCAGCTGTAACCAGGGAGCCATTGGCCACTAATATAACTGCCATGGCTACGCTAGCAGAAAAATGGGGGCTAGCAAGAAGATGGGGGCTGAGCTAGTAGGCGGCGGAGTGTGGATTGCGGATCGTGTGGCTCCTGCTTCCTGTGTCTCCAACCCAGCCGCCAGCGAGACTATAGTGGTGTGACTCCCCTACCTATGGCTCTGTGGGTGTTCCTTTTTGGCCTCACCATGTCCTGTGTTCTTATGTGGGGAGCGATAGCTGAGACCCCGCAGGTCGCCCCGCGTGACACTCAGTAAATCTTTATAGAATTGATTCATTCAACAATGGCAGCCCTTGACACTCCGGAAGTCTGGACCGTTGGCTTTATTATGCTCACGTTCCAATGTCACCTTGGACCCAGAGAGGGGCAGGAAACAAATCACATGGCTGAACCGGGACTTGAACCCTGCTCTGAGGTTCCAAAGCCACACTTTTCACTGTTCTCCGTCCCTCTGTCCCTCTGAGAATCTAGCTGCATGTCAACATGACTGGGAAAATGAAAGGAAGAGAATAAAGAGGCTGGGGAAGCAGGAATTAGGGGAGGAAGCGCCCAAGGGAAACGTGTGGGTGGGGGCTGGCCCAGCAGTGGCGTGGCTTTTCAGAGCTGGGCTCAACAGAGATGCGTCTGTGGCAATGATACTATGTGTCCCGCGTGTGCGTCTGGCCTCAGAGTAAGGCGTGCGAGGGAGAGAGACTGAGAGAGCGAGAGAGACAGAGAGAGAGAGAGAGAGAGACAGAGGCCGGAGCCTTTGTGAATTATGAAAGGGAAAGCCAGATGAGAAGGGATAACTGCTTCAGTGGCATGCTTTTATTCAACAAATCTGCACTTCAAGTTGGAAGAAAAGATTTTTTTCTTTTGGTTGTTATTTGCTTAAGAGAATTGGAGAACTGAGAGCTGTCTGGGTGGATGATTAATGGGAAAGAAATGACGTCTCGATGAGGTCTCTCCTCCTGAAGGGTGACGGGTGGAGTGGGTGTCAGGCTCATTTCCTCGTTTCCGTCTCAGCTGGGGCTGAAAGGGATGCTGAGAAGGGGGAACGGGGTAGAAAAAGAGCAGTTTGAGGCTGAGAGCATTCTCATTAATGATACACGCAGCTCACATTTACAGGGCGCTTCCCACAGGGCCAGGTGCTGTGCTGATCACGCAGTTTACGGTATTGAGAATTCTCCTGGATTAGTTGCCATGAGCACGCCCATTTTACAGATGAACAAATGAGGCTCAGGGAGCTCAGGGAGCTGGATCAGCCTCATAGGACTTGAAACAGGACTGAAGCTGGATCTGTCTGGCTCTTTAGTCCCGGCTTTTCCTTCAGATTCATGAAGGGCTGGACCAGAATCTTTCAGGGTAACGGTGGGCAGGTGTCCATGTGGTCTCGATGAAAGTGCTTGGAAGAGCCAAGAAATGCCCCTGGTCTGCCTCTGTCCATCCAGACTGGGTGTTCGGTCAGCTAGCCATCTCCCTAGCAGGGCTCGGACACCTTGCTGGGCATCTCCATCCTGTGTGTGCAGACTGTGGTTTGTGTCTGGAGGGAATGGGGGAGGCAGTCTTCCCCCTGCTTGGGGCCCAGGGACACAGAGTGAAGGGGAGGCACTTCTTCCTGGCTCCACTTGGGACCCAGCCCCATCAGCTTGGACACTGCACTCTTGATGGGCAGCTGTTTAATGTCAGACAGACATCGAGGGGGTGGGCGGACCCAGGGTGAGTGCCCCAGACAGACTGCCCTGCGGGCTCACACAGGCCCCCCCAGAAGTAACTAGGGTGGGGTGCGCTCTGGTACTGGGCTGGGGACTGTGAACCCAGAGGCATGGCCCTCACTCACCTTCTGCTGACGCTCTCCTTGTCCATGGTTTCCAAAGCTTCTCTTCCCTCCTGTTTATATTCCCAGCCTGTTCTGGTTCTTGGGTGGAGAGGGAGCCGACACTAAGTTCTTCCTCTCTCCTGTCCCCCGGCGCTTGCCCCATCACCGCCAACTCCCACTGGAGGGGAGGTCCCCAAAGCAGCGTGTGGAGGGGACACGTTGGCAGTAGGGCCTCTGAGCATCTCAGGTGGAGGCCACCTGGACCAGAAATAGAAAGTGAAGGCAGCCAAGGCTCCCCTCTCCTTGTCTCCTGGTGGGTCCAAGAGGGTTCTGCTGTGGGGAATTGCTGCAGAGCACAGATCAAGATTCGTCCTCTAATCCTTCAAATATTTACAGATGTGCTAGACCCTGGGGTTAGAGCAGGGAGCCGAATGCTATGATTCCTGTCCTTATGGATGGGATGGATGGATGGATGGACAGATGGATGGACGGATGGATGGACAGGTGGGTCGATGGATGGATGGGTGGATGTGTGGATGGCTGGATACATGGCTGGATACATGGATGGATGATTGGATGGATATGTGGGTAGATGGGTGAATGGGTGGATGGATGAGTAGATGGATGGATGGATGGATGGACAGATGAAGAGACACACAAACACTACAGAATGCCTGGGCTCAAATTTCAGCTCCTCTCCTCTCTAGTGAGTGACCTTGGACAAGTTGCTTAACATCTCTGTGCCACAGTTTCCTCCCCTGTTAAATGGGGGTGATAATACTATCCATTTCAGAGGGTTTTTCTAAGATAAAATGAGTAAATATATAAAGTGTTTAGAACAGGGTCTGCACAAAGTAAGTGTTATGTGAGTGTTGGGTTCTATTAGTGGAGAAGACAGACATTAACAAAATAATAACACAAAAAGTGTAAAATTATAAGTCTGGTCAGCACTACAAAGGAGAGGAACAGGGTGCCGTGAGCCCACTTGCAGGGTGAGGTTGGGGAGAACGAAACATCTATGGTGTCAAGCCCCCGCAGTCAGGGGCTAGTTTCCCTTCTGCAGAAATCACGGCAATCCCACAGTTAGGAATCGGTGTGGGGCCCCATTCCTCAATGGTAATCAACGTAACAGTCCAACTTTTTAGTAAGAAATGCAGCCATCGGTTTATTATTCCAGTAGGGAAGGTTAAACACACAGCATTCATGAGACGAAAATTGAAATGTGGGTGACCCACGGGAGCCCCAGGGGAGGTGGGGGGACTTCTTTCCTTCTCTCCCCGGCCCTGCACCTCCCGCTCCGCTGCCCTTCCCACCCACCCCAGGTTGCCCGCCCCCCTAAGATCTTCCTTTTGAATTGAGTCACAGACAGATGAATCTTTTAACAGCCCCCATTTCCTCTGCTCCAGGAGGCCTGCACGATGAAACGGCTCTCCCCACAGCAAAAGCCAAGCCAAACAGATTAATGTAAGATGCATCTGCTGTAGATTAAACATTTGGAAAAGCCATTTTATAAATATTTTTTTCCCACAACCACATCCCCATATGGCCATGAGCTCTGGTCTCCATTCTGATTGCTGCTGGCCGCACACACATGTATTTAATGTACACTCCGGGCTCACGACTTCTGTTCCCGGCCTCCCAGGAGCATTCGGAGAGAATTTTCATCTACTTTTGGGGGACACATCAGACTCTGGGCAAGCAAGGCAGATGGCATGGATGCAGAGGTGGGGTGGGTGGCGTATGGGAGGTGAGGTCAGAGTAACCCCTTCTCGGTCTTCTCTCCAGACAGCCTGCCAACCGCCCTTTGTCTGCTCTGCACTGAGTTAGGACAAGGAAAACGAGGTCCTCATCTGTCCTGAGCTTTTCATCCAGCAGGAAAAGCTAGGCTCAGCCGCTGCTCCCTTCAACAACTCAGCTCCGGAGAATCAAGGAGCTCATTGACCCTCCCCAGCAGGTCTCTCCAGAATATGCCTCGGGGTCCACTTACGTTGCCTCCCACCCATTGTTCTTGCCACTCGCCCCCCTGCCCCATGTTCCTCCAGTGGCCTGACAGTCGCATTTCTGCCTGGCTTCCAATTGCCCTCACCATGAAGGAAGGCCTCCAGGTGCTGGGCCAGGCTCTGCACGGCCCCAGGCCGCAGTCCTCCTCTGGCCTGATGTCCTTTTATTTAGAAACAATGATAGATGCACAGGAACTTGCAAAAACAGGGCAGAAGGTCCCACGTACCCTTCACCCAGCTTCCCCCCATGGCAGCATCTTAATAGCTATTGTATTGACAATACAGTACAATTGTCATGGGGGCTATGCAGATTTCACCAGCATTACATGTATGTACGTGTGTGTTTCGTTCCATTGTATCCCATGTATGGATTTATGTAAATGCCACCAGCCAACACACAGAATGGCTCCACCACCACAAAGTTCTCCCCGGCCTGCTCGGCAGAGCCACACCCGTTACCCACCCTTTTCTCCCTTCCCTAACCTGGGCCAACCACTATTCTGTTCTCTATTTCTATAATTTTGTCCCTTCAAGAACGTTACATAAATGGAAGCGTATGATACCTGACCTTTGGAGGCTGGCTTTTTTCAGCGCAAGGCCCTCGAGATCTATTCAAGTTGGTGTGTGTCACTAGTTCATCCCTTTATTCCTGAGGAGTACTCTGTGGAATAGATGCATCCTGCTTTGTTTAACCATTCACCCATCAAGGGACATTTGGGTTATTTTCAATTCGGGCCGTTTCAGTTCGGGACTGCTCTGAAGATTCATGTACATGTTTTTGTACAAAAACGAAACAAGTGTCCAAGAGAGCAATTATTGGGTTATATAACAAGTATATATCTAGTTTTTTAAAGAAATTGCCAAAGTTCCAGGCCAAGAAAAAACACAGGCAAAGAGGACTGGTGGGGAGGGTGTGGCCTGTTGCAGGAGCTGAAATACGCCCAGAGCAGACGGAGCTCATCCATCTCAGGTCAGGGCACCACAAGGGAGAAACCAATTATGTTGGACTTTATTAAAATTAAGAACTTTTGTTCTGCAAAAGGCCCTCTTCAGAGGATGAAAAGCCTTGGATAAAATATTTACAAACCACCTATCCCACAAAGGACTAGTACCTGGAATATATAAAGAACTCTCAAAGCTCAACAGTAAAAATCAATCTAATTACAAAATGGTCAAGAGACATGAAGAGACATCTCACTGGAGAGGATTTATACAGATGGCAAGCCAACACATGAAGATGTCCAACATCATTAGCCATCAAGGAAATGCAAATTAAACCACAGTGAGATCTCCCTTTGCATCTAGCAAAATAACTAAAATAAAAAACAGAGAGAACACCAAATTCTGGCAAGGATGCAGAGAAATAGGATCTTGATGTAAAACAGTATGGCCATTCTGGAAGGTGTTCCATAAACACACTTTAATTGGGGTTTTCTTCACCCCAGTCTGTTGGTTTGCTTGTCTGAATCTACACATCTTGGGGTGGTTTAAGAATGAGCTTTCCTGGCATCACAGGTGGCCATGTTGAGCCTCCTTGACAGGCGGTCAGGAGAATTAGGTGAGTGGCTTGCTGAAAGTGGAATTTGGTGGAACAAGCAGCCAGAGAACATAGGAAGCTGTAGCTCAGGACCCGAGGGCTCCACCTGGACAAGCCCCTGAACCCCAAGTGAGGCACAGAAACTCCAAGAATTTAGGGGTCCTCCAAGTTCAAGGGGTCATGGGGACTTTGTTAATGAGCAGTTCGGGGGGCCTGGCATGGACTGAAGATGAGAGGGGCTTGCCAATGATTGGACCCAGGCAAGACCCCGTGCCTTTGCACGTCCTAGGATGAACAAGATGGAATTTGCCTGGAGCTATGGTGATGGGAGCTCAGAAGCGGATGTAAATTGATTTTAAAATTTTTTGGAACTCCAGTGTTGTTTGTGTGTGGACTGAATTTCTGGTCAGGACAGTGTTGCTCAAAGTGTGGTCCGCGGGCTGGGAGCTTGTAGGAAATGCTGACTCTTGAGCCTCGCCCAGAGGTGCTGAGTCAGAACCCCGGAGGGTGGGTCCAGGAACCCGCGCTCTCCCAAGATTTCCAGGGAACTCTTGCATAAGCTAAAGGTCGAGATGCCCTGGATTAGGAAATGTTCCTCCTAGATACAGTGTGCATATTGGAAGATGCAGAACGAACACACAGCAGAGAGTGGAGACATGTGGTTGTGGATTGAGTAGAGTGATTTTCAAAGCCTATGGTCCAGGGACCCCTGGGGCTTCCTGAGACTTTTGCAAAGGGTTCACAGGGTCAACATCACTGTCCTAATAGTACGAAGCCGTCCTTTACCTTGTTTACCCTCATTCTCTCGTGAGGGCACAGTGGAGTTTTCCAGCAGCTCCGTGATGTGCGATGACATCCTTGCTCCGCCAGCTAATGGAATGTGTCCTGGTGATTCCTATGTTTTAAAAATGTTTTACTTCAAATTTCTAACACAGTAAATTGATAGATGCAACCTTCATAAAGCTCTTTCGGGTCCCCAATAATTTTTTGGAGGATAAAGAAGCCTGAAGACCCAAATGTTTGAGAACCTCCAATCTAGCTCATGCCACAAGGATCTGGTAAGCACCCAGTGACAATAATCAGTGGAAGCTGTTATGCCCATTTTACAGATGAGAAAAATGAGACTCACGGATATACCAGTTGTGGTGCTTGAGTTGCAAGCCTCAGAAACCAATTCTGGCTTACTCAGGTGAAGGAGGATTTACTGGTACTCTCGTGGAGGAGAAACTGGAGAACCAGGCTTCGAAGGGACGTACTCAGGCACAGCCCAAGGACTGAGGCACAGACCCCAGTGGTACAGTCTGATGTGGCCCCACTGTCTGATATAGCTGAGGGAAAAGGCCCCATGCTCTTCTGGGCCAGAGGTGGGCACATACCCAGGCCAGTAAGATTCCCCCCGCTACCCAAACTTGGTTCTGAAGCAGAAGGGCAACCAGACTGAATTTCTGGAGCACAGGGAGGTTTCTCTTCAGGACCCAGGAACCCCATTTTGCCAACAACCACTTGCAAGAAAGCGAGGTTTCCTCCAGGCCTCCCCGTGGCTCCCTGGGGCAAATGTTTAAACCAACGCCTCTCGCAGAGAGATGCCTGGATGTCGAATGGAAGGCTGATCGCGTCTGCACACTTAATTCATAATGATCTGCTCCCCACAGCCCCCAGCCAGCACAGGGACAAACCCCACCCCCCATCCTCACCGCTCCTGAACCGTGCCAGTTTTGGGGAGGGCCTTATACGTGCTGCCTGCCCCCGGTGGGGAATAATTCACTGGGCTTATTGGTGAAATTGCCCGTCAGATATGATTATTTGTTTGTAGTTCCGTATATCAAATTCTGCCAGAGCTGGCATGCTGTCACACTTGGTTTATAGCTATGTGGCAGGCACAGACCCATTAAACAGCCCTTGAAAATATGCTGGTTAAAAACAACCACCATCTTGTTTACAGTTAACATAAAGAATCACAAAATCCTTCTTCCCTGGGGACGGGCTGTGTTTGCCGCCTGCAGTGACTTTGTCCTGGCTTCCTAAGGCGGCCGACTATCCCCTGACTGGTCTTCAGGAGGGAGGCCTAAGGACAGCCACCACGAGTCCTGGTGACATGTACTGATGCACATTGCACGGGGAGTGATGTGTCCTTTGGGCTTTGCAAACGAGGAAGACCTGTTCAGCCAGGACTTCCCGGCACTTCCTGCCTCCCCCCTCTCTCCCTGGCCCTGGTTGGGATCCTTTTCCTGCTGGCCCAGTGTCTCACCAGGACCGCCAGCCCCATGTCCTCATCATCGGTCAAAAACAGCCGACACTGCTGACCAGACAGCCCCTCCCTTGGTCCAGGTTTCCTTTGGGCACAAATCCAAATGGGATGTCGGCACCTTCTGATCAGGGCACCGTGGGCATACGTCTGCTCAAGGCAGTGAATATCCCGATTTTGGCAGACTCGGCTGGCAGGGCCAAGGCGTCCACTTGACGACGGAAGGCTGCCAGGGGTCCCCTCCTCAGAGACCCAGGCGGCATACTGCGTGCGGCTCTGCCAGGCTTTGAGGAAGGGGCACCTTCCCCTCTCCTGTGGCATCCAAGGTGACAGCTGCTGGCCTCTCCTGACGACGGTGCACATACGTGTGTTGGAGTTTGCAAATTCAACAGGAGAGAAGCGTGAAAGGGAACTCCATGCTTCCTCAGGCCAGGGTCACCTATTTCATTCTTCACCAAAGGACGGGATCAGAAACTCGGCTCACGGAGTGATGCATTTCTACTGGGCGCTCCCAAAGATATGAAAGCCTTCGATTCTGAGAGGCTGGTGACCAACCCAGAGCTGGACGGTAGTGAAAGCGGTAAAAACTGCTTTTACTCAGAACCAACGGGGGAAAGGGACCTCAGTGTAGAACAAGCTCCTTTCCGACCTCTCACGGAAAGTGGATTTGTAGCCAAGGAGCAGGGTGAGGTGGGAGGATGGAAAATCACTAAGAGGGAGCACCGGGGTCACAGGGTTCTGGCTGCACTGAGCTGACAGGGTTCTCGCTGCAGGCTGCCAGGGTGATGAGCCGCCACCTGAGTGATGGACAGGACAAGGAAGCTGAGCAGCAACGGGCTGGCCGCATGCGGGGCGGAGTCTCTCTTAACTGACTCAGAGTGTTCTTAACAGGGTTCTGCAAGGATGGAGACGGAGCCCGGGGTCGGCCTAGTCGGGCAGAGGAGTCTGACTCAGGTCTGGACAGGAAGAGAGTCTTTATCAACACGAATCTGTGATGAGAAAGGGAAGATATTTAGGGGGCCGGCAGGGAGCTCCTGAGAGCCCCAAAGCCCACTTACAGCTTCTCCTTCTGGGTCAGTGGCTCCAGTCCCCAACGTCACAGGAAAGGGAGGGCATGGTTCTCACTCATTGTTACTGGCAGAAAGCTCACCCGCCCCCCCCCAAGTGTGGCCCACCAGTGGCTGCTGAGGACTCACTTGGTGCCAGTCCTGCCCTAGGCTTTGGGCACATTCAGTTGAACACCAGACTGCCCAGGTTTCAGGGAGCTCTGGGTCCAGCGGGAAGGCAAGGCCAGCAGTCCTATGGAGAGGGAGTGATTGGTCTGGCTAATGGGGGGCCTGGGTGTGGAGCAGTGGTACCTCAGCATTCTCCCGTCCCCTGACTTCTGTCCTGCTATAACCTCCCTCTCTCCCTTCAGGGAACCACCCTTCCCCATTTCAGGCCCAAGCCAGACCCAACCCAAGTCCCTTCCTGAGATTTCATACCTGGACACTGAGAAATAGAAATTGTCTTTTGTGCTTAGCACCTTAGCATGTGCCCATGTGCCTCTGTTTCCATGTGTCCCGGTGCAGGGGGGTTGTCAACACAAAGCTGAGAGAAAAGTCATCCCTGAAGTTACCCGTGGGGCTCCTAGATCAAACCACACTTGAAGGTCTCCCCCCGAGATTCTTCAGTTGTATGAATCAATAAATTGTTCTGTTTTGTCTAAGGCAAGTTGAGTTGGGTTTTTTTGTCCTTTGCAACAGGGAGAATCCTGATTGTCATGGGAGACCTAAATTATCTTCATGGATAACTGAGGTGGGTCTTTAAAACAGTGGGGATTTGAGTAGGGGAGAGGGAATCCAGACAGAGAATGACTGAAGCCAAGATGGGGGCAAGGAAGGTGAGTGATAGGGGATCCCCCGCCTTTGTTCTCCATGGTGTCCCCTGTGATGCAGCACGGGGGACACCCCCCAACGTCGATGACAGATGAGTCTTTAGTCGAATGTGGGGTATGATTTGATGACTATGCCCGCAGACATCTGGAAAGACAGGTTGGGGACCCTCAGGCATGTCAGTCAGTCCCTGTGAGTTAGTCCTGAGAGCAAAAGGGGTAACAGGCCCCCAGCCAGAGGCATTTACAGCACCCTGGTTTCTCCCAGAATGCCTCAGCTGTGGAAAACCGCCTGGGACTTGGGGTCCACACACCTGCCCCCAGGTTCACGTGTCTTTTTTTTTCCAGGAAAAAAAAATCCTGCTTGAAATCACTAACTACATTGTCACCTGACTTACAGATGCGAAAGCAACTCTAAGTCAGGTTTTTGACTGCCCGTGGCCAAGGTGGGAAACTGTTCCTTGACTCTATTCACGGCTGCTGGAAATGGCCCCGATCTAGCTCCATCCATAAGGCTATCAGGCAGGAGTTAATGTCTGTGCAGAAAAGGCTGAAACTTCAGTGACTGCTGGACGAGCGAATGGGGAGTGAAACGCATCTCTCCCACCCGGGTGGGACTCCAGCACTTTTGAAAGACTAGTGTTTTCAGACCCAGACTGGTTTTTCAGTGTCTCAGAGTATAGTAAATTTGGAGGTCAGTTGCCTATTGATTTTACAATTTCCTTGTATTTGCCCCCTCCCCTCTTTGATTTTATTTATTGAAGACTCCACCTCACTAGGCATGAGAGGTTCAAGGACGACCTGTGATTCTTACAGCCTGGGGTCCCAGGTCCGGACCTGCGGGTCACTCAGGAGCCCGCCTCCCTTTCCAGACGGTAATGGGCATTCGTGCCCTCAGTCTGCACTTGCTCCCCGGCCTCTGGACTCTGATGGAATCCGGGCCACGGGCCCCAAGATGATGAATCGTCGGTTCCCTTAGAGGAACTCAGCATCCCATTGGGGAGACATTTCACATCAACAGAAAGCGCAGAGCAAGCAGCTGAGTTCAGAGGAGAAGACTGGAACACGGTGGGAGCAGATAGGTGGACAGGGAGGGCCCGGTGAAGACCACGTCCCTTCCTCTGCCCCGTGTCCCCTGCTCGGTGCTTACACAGCACAGCAAGTACAGAATGAGCTGGTCAGACGTCAGCCATCACCCGCAGTCCATCCTCCATCTCACACCTTGTACTGTACAAGCTCTTACCTCATTGGAGGTTAATGGGTTTGCACTCTGCAGACGAGCGGGCACCCATCCACACAGGTGAAGGTGACATTGGGTTCACATGGCCGTCGGGGGGAAGCCAGGACTAGGAGGGCACCTTTGGACTCATCTCTCCCACTGGGACCACTGGGCACCTGTGCCCCAATGTACCCCTTGGATGTGAATGCATCAAATTCAGACTCCAGAAAGAATGAGTCAGTTCCCAGGCAGGACGCAGGAGTCAGGACCTGTGTCTGCGACGCCTTAGACAATGCCGTTGCTACGTATTGAGAATCTACACACACCAGGAACCGGGCGTTAACATTTTACATGCGTTTGATTTTCACGACCAATCTATGAGGCGAGTACAGCCGTCCTCCAGCTTTTCAGATGAGAACACTAGGCTCATAAACCGTTGTAGATATATGATGTAGAAACATCAATTAGATAGATATTAATGATAAAATTAAGGCTTATGCACCATTATAGATAGAGATGTAGAAAAACAGATTGGATAGACAGGAAGGGAGGGAGGGGGAAGGGAGGGGGGAGGGGTGGGAGGGGAGGGGGGCGGGAGGAACGGTGTGGCGGGCAGGAACCGTTTCTTACGTTTGGAATACAGATTCAAACAATGAATTGGGGTTTGTTCTTGCTTTCGTTTCGTGTGCGTGTGTGTTTCTTTTTTGTTGGTTTGCTGATTACTACGTTTCTTCTCCTAGAAAAAAAATCACGGAAATCAATACTTCCTGGTAAAAGACTAAAGCCAGAACCCAGCCACCTTTCCTTCCTGCCACTGCAGACAGACGTGCAGGATGGTGGATCGCAGTGTCAGAGAGATGGCTGGGGGGGAGAAGTGTGGCCTCCCCCAGTCAATTAATGGCGATAATTCCCCACTGTAAACAGTCTTGGGTATAATTAAGGCTGGAGGCCCAGGGCTGGGTGTGCACCCTGTTGAGACTGGCATCATTAGAGGTGGGGACAGAAGTCTCAGCCCCCCCAGGAGACATCAAAGCCCCTCTCCAGTCCTCGGGGTGGGCTGCAGCCTCCTCCCACCCTTCCCCTGTTCCTTCTCCGAGCACAGAGCCCACCTGGTGAGGGAGCAGCGTCTGGCTGAGGGCCTGACTTAGCAGAGGGGACAGGGTCTGTATCAGTGCTGACACCAGACCCAAAGCACCCAGTGTCCTCCAGGCCTCCGAGAGCCGCATTCCGGAGACTGCTCCTCAAACGCCAGAAACTCAGCAGGTCTGAAGGTGAGCTTACCTGTTCCCTCTTCTCCCTCCCACCGAGCTGCTCCACCCATAGCTCCGACACCCACTTCAGGGCTCAAACCCCAAAGCTGGGAGTCCACCGTGAAGCCTCCCTCTTGTCTCTGACGTCCAATGCACCATGCATCGGTGCACTTATTCCTAAATATTCATTGGTGACCTCCCACGACCAGGCTGCGTGTCATCAACAAGGACAGTCAGTTCTGCCTCTCAGATGTGCTCCATTTCCACCCCACCCGCCTGGAACAAGCCCCCAGCACCTGTCACCTGGACAGCTGCATCCAATTCCTCCCGGGGCTCCTGGCTTCCTCTCCGAGCCTCCAGGATAAGCTTAGAAAACCCAACTCTGGCCACGTCCCTTTCTGCTTAAAGACTGGGTCTATAATATAACATAACATAATATAATATAATATAATATAATATAATATAATATAACACCGGGTCTTATATATTAAGCATATATATATTAAACATTTTTGTTCCAAAAGATGAATTAGAGCTAATGGTCAAGCTCAGTCTTATTTTCGGGGAAACACGGTAAGAGCTTGCCATTGTCCTTTTGATGGGACAAATCCTTACCACCCACACGGTTGGGCCCCGGATACATCCAACTCACTCTGTTCCCCTCCTGCACTCTGAGATTCAGCCACCATGGTCTTCTCTCTTCCTGCTTCTGAGCCTTTACACAAGCTGTTCCCTCTGCCAGGAATGCGCTCGCTCGCGCGCGCGCGCGCTCTCTCTCTCTCTCTCTCTCTCTCTCTCTCTCTCTCTCCCTCTCTCCCCTCCCTTCACCCAGAAAATTCCAACCTGTCTGGTATGTCAATGTTAAACAGCCTTTTCTTCAAAGGAACCTCCTTTGATCCTCTGCTTGGGTCAAGCCCCCTAGTCCATGGTTTTATGATTCCATGATGTTGCCCTTTGATAGTTAAATATTGTTGTGATTATGTGTTAAATACCTTCCCCGCCTAACAATTGTTTGTAAGTTCCATAATAGCCGGGACTTGTCTGACTTGTTTATTGCTGTATCTCTGGCCCCTGGAACAGTGCTTTGCACATAGTAGTGCTTTCTTGTATTGAATGAATGAGTGATAAGTAAATAAATGTATGAATGAATGGCTTTTATTTCCCCCTGGGATCCATAGAGGAAACATGCTACATTTTCTACTTTCCATTTCGTTGTGACCACCCTGAACATTCTATTTATTTTTTGTTTCATTCTTGTCATCTGTAATTTCTGTCCTTCAAGTTCCCAGGTGCCGTGAGGTTTAGGGGATTAAACAGGGTTACCAATTATTTGACGTTCTTCCCCTTGAGAGGTGGCAGCTAGGTTGCTTCCTCTTGAATTTGGGCTGGGCTATGACTGATTTGACCAACTGGGTCTGATGACAGACCCAGCTCTAGGCCTTACCTTTCAAAGGACTGTCAGCTTCTGCATCCCTGCTCATGGAGCCCCAGACTACCATGGAAGGAGTCTGGCTACCCTGAGGCTGCCATGCTGCGAGAAAGCCCAAGCTATCCGTGTGGGGAGCCATGTACACAGAGCAAGGAATTGTTGCCTGGCCAGCTTCCCACCGTTTGGGTCAGCCCAGACATGTGAGTCCCAGCTGTGCCTTGCCCACCCAACCCACAGAAGCTTGCTACATAATACTGATAACCTGATGCGTTAAGCCATGCTGTTTGTGATGTTTGTTGTGCGGCACAGAGAACCAGGGGTTGTCAGCTTTGACAGAGAAGACAATACTTTCAGGTGTTTAAGTAAGGCACATATGCCCCCACGCGTCACATTTGGAAATCTTCCCACAAGAGAGCTTGCTCTTCTAAAGCACTCTTCTAAGGAAAAAACAAACAAACAAACAGATAAACACCATATCTATGGGTTTCTGACTTGTGGGGCAGGAATGTTCTTTTGGTTTTGTGTTTTGGAGAGTCTCTCCTTGTGGTCTTTTAGTTTTCCAAAATAGACTCTCAGCTGGTTCTTATCATCCATGTGACTGCTGGAAAATTCTAATTCTTAATGTAAGACTTATATTTTAAAGAACCTCAGTTAAGAAAACTATGTTCAGAAGGAATGGAGTGTTCCAGAATGTGTGTGTGTGTGTGTGTGTGTGTGTGTGTGTGTGTGTACTTGGGGGTGGAGGGCTGTGAGACCAGAAAACCTGCCATTTCTCTTCAGTACCTAGTCCCAGCCCAGAGCTCACTTTCCGTGGGCGGATGCTTTCCATGGGTGAACTCAGATGGGGATGGGTGTGGAGTTCTTTAACAACTGAAAGCATTGTCTTCTTTGCCAAAGCAGAGGACCCCTGTTCTGGTCGTCGGTTGGTGTGATGTGTCTTTTGGCGGAACAGAAGGGGTTCCTCCTCTAATGCCAGGTTGTGAGGCTCTTGTTTGCAGGCAGGAAAGCACTGGGGACCCTCTGTCCATGCCTCCTTGCATGGACATGCATGCTGCATCGCAGGCGTGTGTACCAGCTGCACAAAGTCCCGGCATCTCATAACTGACCAGCAGCTTCCACACGGCTCCCACTGATGAGCTGGGAAAATGTGTCTGGGCGGTGTCATGGGTGGGTCAGGGATCAGGCAGGTGTCACCTGGAGTGGGAGGAGGTCCAATCCCCTCATTGTGGAATGCATGTTTCCTTCAGGGGTGGGGAGCCAGTTGCTGGGCTGCTGAAACGATGGAGAGTGGAAAAGGGACTTTAGAGACAGGAGGTGAGCGACTGAACCACAGAATAGGAGGGAACTGACTTCTCAGGAGAGAGCGGTAGGAGAGTGTGTGGCTGGGTCCCAGGGACTGAGCAGGCTAAGCCCACCTGAGGTACAGAAAGAGTGAAGAGAACCATTGTCAGGGTGGTCCAGGAGGGGCCTGGGGGAGGACG
The DNA here is from genome assembly GCF_004115265.2 of Rhinolophus ferrumequinum. Lineage (NCBI taxonomy): Eukaryota > Metazoa > Chordata > Mammalia > Chiroptera > Rhinolophidae > Rhinolophus > Rhinolophus ferrumequinum. The sequence continues at coordinate 4,152,191 of NC_046306.1, forward strand.
GCAGTGGTGGCCAAGCAAGCCCAGAAGCTATCCTGGCTGCGTACCCAGACACTTAAGTTTTACGAATTGCTCTCCACTCAGCAGCTCCGGCCATGTTCTCTAAACCTAATTCAGCCACCTCTTGTCTGCTCCGCTGCAAACACTGCAGTGGCTCCTCAGGGCTCCCAGGGGACAGTCTGCCTTCTCTCCACGGCTCTCACTCACTGTAAGCCACGCCGATCTGCTTCAGGCCCACAGCAGGCTGGGGCTTAGCCGACTCAGGCTTTCTCTCACCCCCGCTCTAGCAACATATGCTCAATGCAATTCTAAGAGTATTTGTGAATCTGAATATATGAGTGAGACAATAAGGCTTCGAGGTGAAAACATAGGAAATGATCTTCATGCAGTGGGATAGGCAAAGAATTCTTAAGCAGGACACAAAAAGCATTGACCGAAAAGGAAAAGAAAGTGAAATTGGACTACATTAACATTAAGAACTACTCGTATCCACAAAAGAAACCAATAAGAGAGTAACAGGCAGGCCACAGGGTGACAGGACAAACAGTCACACTGCAGATATTCAACAAGGGACTTGTAAATGCAGAATATATAAAGAATCTCTGCAAATGTAAGAACAATAGACAACCCACAGGAAGATGAGCAAAAGACTTGAAAAGGCATCCTACAAAAGAGAACCTTCCAGTGGCCAATGAACATATCAGAGGGGACTCATCTCATGAGTCATTAGGGAAATGCAAACTACAGCCAGAAAGATTCGGTGCACACCTACCAGAATTCCTAAAATTTAACATTGAGGCATCACCAAGCATGGGTTCAAATGTGGAACAAATACACGCTGGTGTGAGTGTGAAATGGTTCGACTTGGGAAGACAGTCGGCGATGTCTAGTAAAACTGGACGTATTTACACCTTAGGATCCATCCGTTCCATCCTGGGTGTAGACCCAACAGGTACATATGCCCACAAAACATGTGCAGGAGAAAGTTCTGGCAGCTCTGTTCCCAAACTATACACGGCATATTGCCTACAATGGAGTCCTGTTTACACCCACAACACAACAAATCTCATGGACTCAAAGTCATGCAAAAGAAGCCAGACACAGAGGAGACACATACAAGGTGACTCCATTTACACACAGTTCAAGAAGGGACAAACTAAGGGCCAGACATGGGGTAGGGACTGGGAGGGGCCATGGGGGCTGCTTGGGGCTGCAGTGGTTCTTCTTCTTCACGTGGAGGGTGAGCTCAAAGAGCTGGACGCTTATGGTTTTTGTACTTCCCCGAATGTGAGTTATGCTTCTGTCAAAATTTCCCTAAAAAATAAGTAAAAGGAAATAAAGCAGGTCCATTCCTCAGCCACTCACTCTCCTGAGAGCCCACTTTATTTTCCTCATTGTACCTACGAGAGGGAGTCACACACGCATTTTGGGGGCCAATTTTATGAGTCTAACGTGTGCATCTGTCACGTACATGCTGTGCAACTTTAGGCAAGTTACTTAACGTATCAGTGCCTCGGTTTCCTCACCTGTGAAATGAAAGTGATGGTCAGGATGGATGGCATTTCCTCTGGGGTTGTCGCCAGGGCCGACTGAGTCAATATCTGCAGAGAGAACTCAGATCCCACCTCATGCACAGATTTCCAATGTCATCACAACACTTCCCACTTTCTGAGATTATCTCCTTAACGTAATGTCCGTCACCCTGGCTGAATGTAAGCGTTGAGGAAGCAGGGGTCTTGTCAGTCTTCCTACTACACTGGTTGACCCCTGTAGGTGTTTAATATTCATCAAATGTCTCAGCGGGGAGTCAAGGGACCCTCGGGGCAGAGCTGCCTGAGAACAGGAGAGAAAGGAGGCATTTCTGGTACGAGGGCCAAAACTGACGGAAGGTCAGTGTGGTCTTAGGTGGACGTGGGCCATCTGGGTTCTTCTCACGTGTCCAGTGCCCAGAAGGGCCTGCTACTCAAAGCACCTTGGGAAAGAAGCAGAAAGAAAGGGAGAAGAGGAACAAGTGGACATGGGGAAACTTCTCCCACTTACTAGGTCCCAGCCTCCCTGGGAAAATGAAACCAGGATCTCTCCTGCCAGGGTGGCCATGGCATTTTTTAAAGTTATGCCAGGGCCATAAAGATGGGGGGCAATGTACCCTGGAGGCAATGAACCAGATTACTAAGTGTCCCCCTCCACCCACCTCAACTCTTTACTGCCGAGACCTCGTCTTGCGGAGCATGGCGGCAGGAGCACCCCATGGACCCCAACCCTGCAGGCGAGTGGCAGGGTCACAGGAGGCTGGGCGCTGACTTACACGCCGCAGGCAATCTGGACGGTGCACACGTGCCCCCACCTTCCCACTGAGCTCCATTTGACAGGATGTAACAAAAAATCTCTTAATCTTTGTCACTTGGGTAGGCGGAGAGGCCAAAAGTCTCCATGTTTTAAAGGGAAATTTTAATTAGTATGTAAATTCGACTGGCGGCATTAAAATGTCATTTGCTAAGTAAATGTTGCTGCACTCGGAGTTCAGGTATTTATTTGAACCTGTCCTGCCAAGGTGCCTTTGTGGCTTCCCTGAGTGTGTAATACCAGCATTTCAAAAACAAGATGAAATTCTCCCTCTGCTACAATGCACCGGCTTACAGCTTTGCCGCCACCAGCGATGTGACTGGAATATTTTAAAGTACCAGCCGCCGGCTCCAGCAGCCACACACGTATCTCCTCCTTCCTGCCTGTCTGAGACGGCCTCTGGGGGCTGCGAAGGAGACCCTCGCATCTCGGAATCTGGAGCCCCAGCATCTGGCTGGGGACCTCTGGGGTGGCGGCCGGCTAACTGCAAAGGGGTGGAGGTGATGAGGGGCTGACATCTGCGTGATTAAGTCACGTCACAGTCTCCAGAAAACCCACGTGGAACCACCCGCACAGGAAGGGGCGGAAGAAGACCACAGAGGGTCTCTTTGTCCTTAATTCCAAGATAAATGATGATTTAATGCTAGGGACCCAAAGAGCAGCGGATGACTACCCAGTCTTGCAATGCACTGGCGTGTCCCCTAAGAATGATGGAAGCATCCCTGACTGTTAATTAAACTTCACTCACCATCCATGTGTGTGTGTGTGTGTGTGTGTGTGTGTGTGCACGTGTGTGGGGGGGCACGTGTGTGTGTACCGTGCATGTGCCCATCAGCAGCTCCAGGCTGCCCGCCTCCCACAGTGGGGGACCAGTTAGCTCCCAGCTCTGTCTAGACAGCACATGTGCCAGCCACTGCCCAGGCCTGAGTGGCTGTGTGTGTACATGTGTACTCGTATGTGTGCATGGCTGGGTATGCACACGTGTGCATGCATGTGTGTGTTGGGGTAATTCTGAGGATGTCCGCACTTGCCAGATGCACACACTTAGGCCCGGGATGCGACCCTTCTGGCCTCCCAGCCCCCAAGCTTCCCCATCTTTCACCTGCCCTGACATCCGCTTAGAGTGATCGAAGAATCCCTGACGGTTAACTCCACAACCCATTCCCGTGCGTGTGTGTGTGTGTGCGCGCGGGATGAATGGGAGACATTTTCTAGACCGTGGGACGCGCTGGGACAGGGGTGCCCCCACGCGAGCTGGTTTTCATGCTGGCCCTGCCACTCACCAGTGGTGACACCTCGATTGCCCAAATCACTACTCCCAGTCCTGCTCCCTGACTCCCACCTTCTCCGAGTTAGAAAGTGGCACCACAGGCGTCCTCAGGGGCTTTCCTTGGGGCTCTGTTTGTCATGGAGGAGCAGAGAGGAGCTGAGGAAGGAGACGGTGCGGACGGCAGACGTGGGTGTACAGCCTCCACTCAGAAGCCCTCCAGCCGCTGAGAAGGTCTACGCCCCGGCCTGCCCGAGCACTCACTGTCGCTGCAAAAGCACCCTGCCTTTGGCTGCTAAATATCCATATGGTGAAACCCAAATGGAATCCCAATAAAGTGGCACCCCCCCGCTGCCCCCTGGCCCCATTGTGTCCCACCACCTGTCCCAGAGGACGACATCTGAGTTAGGTGCACAGGCTCTCAAAGGGCTCTCTTCATTTTCTTGTCTGAGCATTCACTAAAAAACATTGGCTGAGGGCCTACTAGGTGCAGGCCCCAAGCTCAGCAGTGAGCTAGGTGGACCATGCTGACTTGGACGCACAGTTTGGTAGAGGAGAGAAGCTGCGGGAGAACGCGGGAAAGGAGGCACCGTGAGCCCGTGCGGTGGTTGGGAGCCCTTATGGGTCAGAGGACAAGCAGTGTCCTGAAGGGACAGACTCAAAGAGCAGAGTCACAGAGCGAGGAACAAGGGGGCACACGCAGGGAGACAGGGCGATGTACGGGTCCTTGGGGAAGGAAGCCCACGAGTGAAGAGAAAGTTAGACCCAGGCCTTGTTTCCTTCCTCCCTGCCTCCTCCCCAAGCCCTTCTTGGTTAGGCTGTCACTGCATGGAGTGAACGAATGGACACATGAATGAATGGATGAGGTCCAGGGATAACCGCTCTTCATGAATGTGGGTTGTGGTCCCGCCCTGACTTGCTAGGTGAGCTTGGGGCTTGTCCACCGTTTCTGCACCTCGGTTTCGCCTGTAGAACCTCAAGTTCTTCCTTTGTTTAAGTCAATTGCCTCCTTTCCATTGTCCTTTCCTTGTGACTGGCTCCACTGCACCTTAGCCAGGTCACTGGAAAGGGTTACTCTGAATGGGGTTCTGCCTTCCAGGCTGTTCAGATCCTGAATCTAACTTTTCTGTCAAGTTCTAGGCATGACACGTTTCCTAGGCAGCCCAGAGAGAGATATAAAGTATTCATGACTATCAATTCATCAGCCGACAGAAATAAAATGCCTCTCAGGAATGCATTTCAAATCTCCATCCTGGGAGCCCAGGGCCACGTATTTCTGTTGTTTACAGACTGGTGTCGGTGCCCAGCGCTTGAGTATTGGATGGGCCTGTTGGGTGCACTTCTGCAGCCACGAGGGCCCCGCGGAGATGTGTGGGGTCCACGTGTGGGCACCTACTGTGTGCCTGGTTTGTACCAGACTTGACCTCATTCATGCTAGTTATGTGAGACCCTGCAAAGTTAGTGCTTTCTGAATGCTAAATCTGATGGTTAAAATTAAAAGATGTCAGCTCATGTCTGCCAGACCCCAGAGCTCTTTATGCCACCTAAGTCGCTTCCAAGGCGCCTTTAATTGTTTTTTCTGGGCTCTTCAAGACTCGGTTTCCCCCATTTCCTTACTGGGCACGAATAGCTTACCTGACTTTTACTATAGGGAGAAGCATTTTCTCGCTATCATAAGTTGGTACATATGGTCAGAACAAATCTTTTTTGCCTGGTATGTGAGAAGTTTTGCAGAGGGATCTAAATGGAATCATCTTTCGTGAATTGCCTATATTGAAAAGAATTAAAGCTCAAAAAATAAAACCACCCAGATCTTTTCAGTTGTTTTAGGGATGCCACTGACCTGTGAGTTCTTGTTGGAAGCAAGCAATGCTCGCCCTGCAGACACGTTGAGGTTGTGTTGTTCTGTTTGGTGTCGTTTTCTGAAAGTCTGCCTTTGTAAGCTGAGTTTCACTGGGAGCCCCACAGCAGTCTGAAGAGGGTGCTGGGGTGGCATTGTCACGCTCCAGCACCAGGGATTGAGCCTAGAAATTCCAGGGTTTGGGTGGGCTCAGGGTCTCCCTATGGAAGAGAAGGGGTGTGCTCTCTCTGAGGGCTGGGGGAGAGAGCGGTAGGGGTGCTACAGGGTCCAGGCAGAAGGTGAATGAGACCATGTAATGTGTCGTCCACTCCAAGCCACTATGGGGAGCGAAACACAGCCGGGGGGGTGGCATTTCTAACAGTTATGCCAGGACAGCAGCCCTGAACCCGCCTGCCCTGGGCAAAACAGGCTATAGCCCCTGACTGAGATACCCATGGCGAATGGCCCCCAGGGGACACTGGGACCCAGGAATTGGCTCTCTGGCTGTTATAAGGGATCCTTTCCCCTCGACCCTGTGGAGATAAAGAACAGCATGCTGTGGGACTTTTTGTAACTAAAATAAAGGCTCATTTTGTGTCCTGTGCTGTCATTCTTAAACAATAGACACAACTTCGAAAGTTTTTTAGTGACTGCTTGTCACCACACCAGACACATAACAAACATTCCTTCACTGACCAGTCCCAGCAACCGCAGGAAGTAGGTGCTGCCTGGATCCCCATTTCACAGATGAGGAAACTGAGGATCAGAGCAGCTGTCTTTTGACCAAGGTCACATATCTCAGAAGGGTTACAGCCAGTATTTGAAACCACATCTCTGTGACCCCAGGGTTTCTGCTCTGTCCTTCCTGCATCAGAGAAGCTATTTCGATCCAAATGACCAAGGCTGATGATAACAAATCTTTTCCTACGTTTCTTACCTGGTCCATGACACATAAAAGCTCGTCAGCATCAATTCCTTCCATGCTCTGCTTTCCAGGGCCCCGATGCTGACGATGCTGAGAGTTTTCCATCTCACCTTATTCTCACGCCAGCGCTGGGTGGCATCCTGTTATATTCATTTCCCCGATGAGCTAACTTGGGCTCAGAGAGGTTGAGTAAGTTGCCTCAGGACACACAGCCAGCAAGTGGCAGAGCCAGACTCAAACCAAGGCCACCTGATCGCAGCCACAGAGTCCTTAACCCACAATGGGCTCTTCGTTCTCCCACCCAATCATTCCCAACACACAGAGGTTCAACGGGGGAAGAATTTGGGAGTCAGTGAATAATGTGGGTATTTAGAACTTTCAGCAGAATTTCAACAGTCACCCTGGACAGAATGCTGGCCATTTTCCACCCCAAAGGGATGCTGTGTAAATTGGTGACAGAGCCCAGGCAAAAGTTTGCTCAAGGGAACAAGGGGTTAAGGAGAAATAAATGGGTGATTTATCATTTTTCCCCCACCCCCATCCTTTTGGCCACTGTGGAGGACCAGCGTCTTGCCCAACACGTGTTGTACGTGCACACATATCAATAGGGTGTCTGTGATAGCACAAGGTAATTGCATGTTCCTTGAACTCTAATAACGTCCTTATGTTGTGTTGCTGCTTGAATGCTGGATTGGCAAATGTGAGAGGGTTGGCTGGGAGTCTCAACATGGCCTTAAGCTTCCAGGAACTTCCTTCATATAATAACGCAGAGAGCCAGGGGGAAACTGCCAGATAAATTAGGAAGAGCTGCCTGATGGAGCCTTTTCAGACCCCTTTGAGAGGAGAAAATGTGCTCCCTTCTAAGAAGGTTACCTGTCCAGGTACCAGCTGAATTGCTTCATTACTCTAAAGGGCCTCATGAAAAGGCTCACGCTCAGGGAGCTGGGACTGCCAACTCTTTGAACAGGAGACACTGGCCACATTCAAGCCAATTTCACCTTGAAGGGCAGGATGCTCAAAGCCCGGCCGCCTAGCTGGGTTTAAGAGCAGATTATTTCCAGAAAGAAATGAGGCAGCTCTTTGAGCCTAAGGCCAGAGGTGATTTTTTTTTCTCCTTTGGATTTTTAGACAGTGAAATAAAATTGAGCCTTTATTGATGAAGCCTCATTCCTGTAAGAGCTCCAGACCTTGTTTGCCCTGGAAACACTCAAGGGAGAAAGCATGGGGGAGGTAACACATCTTATAGGTGGAGGGAGCGAGCACAGAGAGGGCAAGTGGCTTAGCCTGAGTCACAGAGCCAGGCGGTCTCCAGGTGATAGGAGTCCAGTCCATGTTTCCAGAACATTCTGGAACATACATTTTTCCACTAGAGTGGCTTTCCCAGCCTTGACACTATTAACATTTGAGCTGGATCATTCCTCATTGCATCCCGCGGTGCGACGGTGGCCACACTGCCACAGTGGCCTTTCACTATTCCGGGCTTCCTGCTAAGTTCCGTGTGCTCTCCTTACAAACTCAAACCCCATAGCCCTGCAGGGAAGGGCTCATCACTCCCCAGAGGAGGGCCCTGCCCACCCTCGCCCCTCCATTCTGCTCTGTCCCACAGCACAGCTGTGACTTCTGGAGAGGCGTCCTCTGCGGCCCCTGGCAGCCTCACCTAAGGCTTCACCTGTGCTGCGTGAGAACCGGTGCATCAACTACCAGCCCCCTTGTCCTCAGGGACACCTCTGGGGTCCCCAGTGGAATCAAGTCCAGGTGCCCACAGCAGTGGCCTCTCCCCAGTGTCTTCTTTTCCCCTCCTCAGTCCCCACTCCCACTGACGCCTCCCGGGATGGACCCCAAATGAACTGCTTCCCCTGCCTATGTCAGGGTCTGCTTCTGGGGGAGCCCAGGAGAAGACAGCACCAACCACAGGGCTCTACCCCCCACTGCCAGCAGCGCCCATACATGTCTCGCACACGCTGCCCGTTCCTATTTCTATCCCAACAGGGGCAAGGCCTCCGGTCTCCGCTGCCTTGAACAGAAGACCGTCCAGGCTGTCTAGTGTTCAAAGAATGCTTATAGGAAGAATGAAGGAATGAATGAGTGAATGAAGGCAATGCCAGACCATGGATGAGCAGGGGATCGGGGGCTTGGAAGGGAAGCCCCGAATTTCCCCACGTTCCCAAGCTTCCAACCCGTTGGCATTAAGTGTCCATAGGAGTCTGTCCTGGGCACTGAGCACCTAGTCTTCATGCCAGCTGGAAGCTGACAACTGCAGGGCAGGAGACATTGGCAAAGACTCAGGGTGGCTCCTTTTCTGTCCCCCGGTCGTAAAGGAGGCCCCTGGCTATGAGCTAGACACTCACACTTGGCAGTATTCCAAGAGAGGAGAGCGAGGGAAAAGAGAAAGCCAGCCCCGTTGGACAGCCCAGGAGTTATGGAAATGCATTTCAAGTAGCTATGCTAGCAGCTGCCAGCAGATTACTTTTTCTAGGCAGACTGGATGGCTTTAATAAAAAATGAGAACTTCTCCATCTGCTCTTTAAAGATAAGACTCCGGTTCCCCAAATCAGTGAGCGACAGAGGCCCAGGGGGCTCGGGGAGATTGGTGAGAGCGAGTCAGGCTGGTGACAGGACCGATTAGCTCGGACCCGGCAGCTCCAGGCTGATTTGGGGCCTCCCAGCCGGGGATGGGGAGCAGAGGCCAAGGGTAGGACCCCAGTAATTAAGAGATCACTTAAGTTCTGTCATTGGTCCCTCTGCCCTCTCTGGGGCCACACGCCAGTCTCTGTCTCCTCTCTAGTTGTCAGGTGGAAAAGGACAAGTCTCCAAGGGCCTGGTAACCACTGGATCACGACTGGGTCCCTGAGCCTGACTAGGAAAGCGGCCTGGTTAATAGACACCTCAGCCTAAAGCAGGTCCCGCTTCACTCAAGCAAGTTTAACCACCGAGAATGAGTGCTGTGAGCACCCCAAAAGACATGGCTGGAGGAAAACCCCCAGATGCCTCAAATCATGGCAGCTGTTCTAGGTCTATTACTAGAGAAGGAGTAGGGGCAAATGCAGGTTCTGTGGGGCCTGGCCCTCGTACAGTTGGGGGCCTTCACTGAGAAAATGAGTACCAAATTAGGAATACGAAATTGTTAGCGGCTTTCTCGGGACCTTAGAAGGGGCCGTGCTGGTGGGAGGCCCTGGGATTCCAGCTGCGTGTGTTTCACAGTGAGTGTGTGTGTGTGTGTGAGTGTGAGAGAGAGAGAGAAAGAGAGAGAGAGAGAGAGAGAGAGATTGGAGGAGAATGTGTGTGCACAGCTAGTGTCTTTTCATCTGAGCCTTCTTTGCTTTGGAGTCCCAGATACAACATGAAATAAGGAAGATTTATTAATGTGTGACAGCCGGCCTCTTGACCCAGCTCTTGCTCTCGGTGCCCCCACCAAACTACTCTTTGCCAACCACGTCCTAGAATTTTCTGATTCAGGATCAGAAGGAGATAGGACTAGAAAGGCAGGACGGAAGAGGGGAGGACCTGCCTGGAGATGACAAGTTTGTCTACATGAAAATCATAGAGATTTGCCAGGAGGAAGTGAGAGCAAATCAGAACAGGCAGTAAGTGAAAAGGTAGGCCCTCCAGAGTGGATGTGGTCTTGACAAGCCACATGGCTGGTCACGAATTGGATCCTCTGATGTTCTTGGAGAGACATAAGTAACTTTCCAAATGCCTTTTTATCGACTCTGATGCCACATAGGGTGCGGATTTTAGTAGGTCACTCTCCAATCCAAGGAGGAATTCTCCTACCCGGGGGTGTGTGTGTGCACGTGTGTGTATAAGTATGGAAAGCGAGGTACTGGGCCTTATAGTTTCATATGTTGCAAAGCACCACCAAGTATTTCCCCTTTTATTGGTGTTAAGTGACATCATTCGAGCTTGGAAGGAAGGGGAAAGATTACGGTGTACTCTTTCAGAAGCGTTCTAGAACAATGTCCAAGATGCCTGCATCACAGTGCTCTGCTTTTCTGAGGTACCTTCATGTGGCCCATCATTCACTACTGATTAGAGCCAAGACTCTATAAAGTGAAATGTTGGCTTGTAGAAGGTTGATAAGTTACAAATGATTGTCCAGAAAAGGTGGAAATGACTAACGGTCAATAGAAAAGATCACCTCAGAGTTGACAGTTTTTTTTCTGTCCTGTAGGACACAGGACGCTAACCGGTTTTGCACCAAACTTTCTATCAGTCTCTCATACCCTCTTTTGAACCAAGTTTGTCACCGGCTAGTTTCCTCGTTAATGAATAAAGTCATTGTGACACATGTTCAGTGTGTGCTTACATGAGAGTGATGCTTTTAACGTTTTTGAATATTATACTTTGACATTAGTTCAGCCCCCATTCTCTAGACCCTGCGACCACAGACTTATTTTATACCCCTAAGTTATTTCAAATGAGAAGCCCAGATGGAAGGCATGTGAATATCGTCTTGTAAATGTCTTTTCACTCTATCTCCTTTTTAAGCCCTGATATTTTATTTTTTCAGAACCCAACTGTGGTTTCAGATAGAACCTAAGTAACTTCTGTGCTTCGAAATGCTCTGTCTCTGCTAGTCCAAGATCACAACTAAAAAAATCAAAACGAAACAAAATGTAATCCCAGGGTTTACTTGCATTTTCAAAGGAAATCAAGGGACCTGAACCACAACCCACAAGACACGTCTGAAAACTGTGCTTTGCCCCCTCCCCAATTCTCCCACACCCAGCGATGACCTCAGAACCCTCATTCAGCGTTGCCTCAGCTTCCACTCCCTGCTCTAATTCCCCTGAACGCACTCCTCAAAGGCTTATGTTAGAAATGCTTTTGATTGCAAGCAACAGAAAACCCAATCGACATTGGTTTCAACCACATGAATGAAGAATACTTATTGTTCATTTAACCGGGTGCCCAGCTATGTAGGATCACAGGGCAAGTTCAGACACTCAACGATATCAAGGATCCAGGCTTTGTCCATCCTTATGCCCAGTGAAGCTTTGTCTTCATTCTTGTTGCCTCATGGTCCCAAGGTGCCTACCACGACTCCAAACATCATGCCCTTGTGTGCAGCATCCCCAGGAGGAAGAATGGGGCAGGGACCGAAGGCCTGCCCCAAAGATCGAGTCTTTTTTATCCAGGAAAATAATCCTTCCCAGATGTAATCCAGCAGACTTTTTTTTTCTTCTCATCATCTAAAACTGGATCACACCTAGTTACAAGGGAAGCTTGGAAAGCAAGCATTTGACAAAGTAGAAAAGAATAATCATGGCTGGCTTGGACCACTCACCCCTCATTCCCTGGGGCTAGGACATCATAAGCCCATTCACGTGGGGTTCTGTTAACGTGGAGGCAGGAATGGAAACGACTCACTGACAGTCACCGCCAAGGACAGTGACCTGCATGGCCCATCTCTTCAGGAAGACCTGCCTGCCTTTTCACTCAGCTGGCCCACCTGCCCGGCCTCCGTGGCCTTGCAGTAGCCCAGCTTAGCTCTGTGGCCCCAGGAAGGCCTTAGCCATTCAAATATCAGGGGAGGGACCTCTCCAGATGTGTCCCCTGTGGTCACTCGGGGTGGAGCCAGGCGGGAGCAGGTGTCTACAGCATACAGCAGCCATCGTACTTGGAGCTCCCATCTGCACCCAACCTCAGGCCAAACACTCACGTATTGATCTGTTTCTCACAGCAGACTCATGAAGGAGGTACTATTTATTGTTTTCTGTTTTACGAATGAGGGATAAAGAAAGTCAGAGGAGTGAAGTGACATAGGAAGCAAATGGCTGAGTCGAGATTTGGCCCAGGTCTTTATGACTTTAAGACCGGTTGTTTGGTTTAAACCCCGAATACCTGGTTCTTTCTCTTAGCAAGAGGCAGGTATGGAGAGAAAGTGGACTGCTGGGGCTACTGGGATGGACTGGGCTGCGATGCCAAGCCCTTTCCAGAACCTTGCCCCACAGCATCTGGAGGCCTACCTCTCACACCTCTGGGTCCCCAGCTCCTCATTTCCTGCCTCCCTCATAGGCTCTCACTCACACCTACTACCCTCCGAAGGCCCTGGAATCTGTTCCCTCACCATGTAATTCAGAGGGTTCCACGGCATTCCACCAGCCTGGCCACCAGAGGTGGGACTGGTCCTGGGAGTTGCTCTCGCCTTCCAGGACCAGCAGTGGGGGAGGGTGTGGGACTTTCAACATTAGGAGGGAAAAGAAACTGTCAGAATCTATGTCTTGGGCCCCTTTGGGCTGAGTTCCAACGGCCTTTGATGGGACTATATTGTGGGAGGTGCCATCACTGTCAGGACAGGCAAGGGCGACGGGGTCCTGGCCAGGCTGCATTTCTTCATGCTCCGGCAGCCTCAGGAAGGAGGCGGTGTGCCCACGACGAGCACCAACTTTGAAGGAGCAGCTTCGCATCCCTGTCCCACTTTGTCCTACCGCTTGCTGACTGTGTCACCGTGGGCACATATTTTACCTCCCTGAGCTCATGCCTTCACCTGTAAAACAGGAGTGATCACAGCTGATCCCCTCTTTGAGAAGCTGCAAATCTGACAGAACCAATAATGAAAAGCCCTTCACCGTGCCGGCCTTGCAACGTAGAAATTGATCACCACGACTCGTGCACCCAACATACTTCCTTGTGGTTAATTGTAAGTTAGATAAACCCTGCAATCATTTACCCGAAGCTTTCCCACAGCCTGCCCTACTTCCTCTCTTCTCTGTGCCCGAAATCCGCTTTCAGCCGCTCTTGTGGCTGGTGGTATTTATGTCTCCTGGGAGGATGTACTAGGCGTGGTGAGCAAAATAAACCCAGACACTAGAACCCTCCAGAATCCCAGCCCCTCTGCTCGCTTGTGGTGGACCCTTGGGCAATGTGCTACTTCTCTCCACCTCAGTTGTCTTTTCTCGTAAGAGGGTAAAATGTCTGGGGCGAAGGTGGAGAATACGATGCGGTAACACCTGGGAGCCACCTAGTACCTGGCACCTCACTGCGACTCGGCAGAGGTCCATCCTCCCCCTTCTCAAGCTCCTTCTCCCCCAGTCACACCTTGGATGGGACCAGGGTCCCAGGGCCACAGCACCTGCTCTGTAAGAAATGGTTGAAGGACTGAAACAAAACCCAGACAAACAGCATCTAGTCATGTAGTGGGGCCTGGGGGAATAGACTGAGGTGCTTAGTCTTTAATAAGTGGGGGGAGGCGGGAGGGGGAAGGGCTGTGGCCTTTAAGGCAGTTGTTTCCCGAAGTTGTTCACTCACCAGGAAGCAGTTGCTCGGTCGGTCCTTGTTCCCCACCCCCATTCCGGCTTTGCCTGGGGACCCAGATTTAGAGAAAGAGGGGGGTCTTGTCTTCTGCCACCCACCCGAGGGGCTGGTTCATGTCCTGGTGTGCGTTGAGCAGGCAGATTTATCTGCTTAAAAAATTAAAAACTCCATGTTGACCTGCATATATTTTCTCCACTTGTGCCATTCAGAGATTTGTAAAGGACCTTGAATTAAATCTGCTGCATTAAGGGCTCTGGGAGGAAGGCAGCAGGGAGTGGTAGAGTTCCCCACTGTCCTCCAAGCCTGTCTGCCCTGAAATCACCACATTAATCACCTGCCCACCAGCCCAGCGACCCCCACCACCCTCCGCCACCCTGAGCCCTCCTGCCATTTTTCTCTCCCCTCCACCCCACCTCACCCTGCCCCTTACACGAGGCAGTGCACAATGAAAACTTGCTGAATGACGATGTTTTTGCACAGGACATTTTTATTGCAGGTGTGAACATGCTGCAGAGAAATTCTCAGAAGTAGGCATGGCCATTGGTAGTCCTGCCACGTGGGTCCCAGGAGCCTTACAAGAGCCTACAGCTGGGCTGCCCATGTGTGCCAAGAGGTGCCTTAGTGAAATTGAAATTAAGTACAATCTTCACACCGGCCACATTTCAGGCCAGTGGCTATTGTATGGGACAGAACAGACATAAAGGGCTTTACCATCACCTAGAAAGTTCTATCGAACAACCCTGGACCTGAGGAAGCTCTTGTTTGGTTTTGTTTGAATTCCAGATTTTTTTTTTTTAATTCAAGATTTTTTTTGGTGATTTTTGATAAAAGCAACAACGGTGTGTCATGAACCCCTTAGAAAATACGGACGATGACAAAAGTGAGCAGAGAGGGACTCGGGTGTGGCTGTCAGCTGGGCCACGTACTGAATCACCCTCAGATGGGGAGCACGAGGGCAGACATGGCCTGTTCCCCGGCCACTGCATGTCACTGAGGAGGCAGAGAAAATAAAGAAGAAAAGAAAAGGGACCACACTTGAAACCCCTTTCCCCACCAGGTGAGGCACTTTGCAAAGGTTTGACATCCTGGGGTGCAGGGAGGTTTGCTGGTCCAGACAGGAAATTGGAGCCCAGATAACCCAACAGAAGCACAGAATGCCAGGAACTGCTCACAAAGGTGTTGGAAGGGCTGAAAAGCCAAACCCAAGGGCATGGGGGCAACACAGAGATGAGCGAGGGCAGGAGATCACCCACACACACAGCCAGGCTGTGGGGGTAAAGGGGGGAGGCTGTGTCATTGCGCCTCCAAAGCTGGGCCCATCCTGAGGGAAGTACCAAAGAGTCTTCCCCGGGGGAGCTGGCCACAGAGGAGCCTCGTCTTCCGCCTGAGGTGCCACCTGAAAGAGGGGAGGCGCCCCTGGGTCTCCCACCCCCCACTCCCTCCCACCAGTTTCCCTCTGGGCCTCTCATTGGCCCGACAAAGATGGCAGTCAGCGGGCAGGGCAGCCTGGGAAATGTAGTCATCGGGAGAGAGTGAGGGCGGATGAGGGAGCGGTTACTGATGTCCTAGAGACTGAAGTGGGTCCCCCCAAATTCATGTGTTGAAACCCTATTCCTAGTGTGACCATATTTAGAGGTAATTAAGGCTAAATGAGGTCATAAGAGTGGGATCCTATTCCAGTCGGACTGGTGGCCTTACAAGAAGAGGAAAAGAGAGACCTCTCTCTTCCATCATCTCTTCCATCGGCAAGCCAAGAAGAGAGCTCTCACCAGCACCCCAGCGTGCTGGCTCGCTGCTCTTGGACCTCCAGCCTCCAGAACTGGGGGAAAATAACTTGCTATTATGTAAGCTGCCCAGCCTATGGTCTTGTGTTACGGCAGCCCAAGGTCACATTCTACAATTCTGGAAACGCATCTCCACAAACTGGCTGCGCTAGGCAGAATCGTGGGCCCCCCAAGCCATACCCTCATCCCCGAAACCTGAGAGTATGTCACAGGCCGTGGCATAAGGGCCTTTGCAGATGTGATTAAGTTAAGGATCTTGAGAGAAAAGATGGTCCTGGGTTATCCAGGGGGGCTCCATGGAATAACATGGAGCCATGCCCTTGGGTTTGGTTTTTCAGCCCTTCCAACACCTTTGTGAGGAGTTCCTGGTGTTCTGTGCCTCTGTTGGGTTATCTGGGCTCCAATCTCCTGTCTGGACCTTGACCAGCAAATCTCCCTGCACCCCAGGATGTCAAACGCTTTGCAAACTGCCTCACCTGGTGGGGAAGGGGGTTTCAAATGTGGTGCCTTTTCTTTTCTTCTTTATTTTCTCTGCCTCCTCAGTGACATTCAGTGGCCAAAGAAAAGGGAGGGCAGGAGGGTTACTGCCAGAGCAGGAGCTGTGATGATGAAGCAGAGGTCAGAGTAACTGGCTTTGAAGATGGAGGAAGGAGCCGTGAGCCAAGGAATGTGGGCACCTCTGGAAGCTGCAAAGGGCAGGAAATGGACTCTGCCCTAGAACCTTCAGAGGGAACCAGCACTGCCCCTGCCTAGATTTTAGTCCAGAGAGACCCAGTTTAGAATTATGACCTCCAGACCTGTAAGAGGACAAAGCTGTGTTGTTTTAAGCTGCTACGTTTGTGGTGATTTGTTACAGCAGCAAGAGGAACCTGAGACCCCGGGCACATTTGTAATACACCGTCAGCACACTTCACTGAGTGCGGTGATTTTCCATCTCCACCCTGAAAGAGCCTCAGACGAGCCCCAAAGGCAGGTCTTCCTTTTTCCATATCTTTAGTACCTGGGGCCCTGTTTCCTTGTTTGCTCAGAGAATACACAACTCAATGTTTGCTCCTGTGGCGAACCTGGGAGGTGGGCAGTAAATATGGTGGCGTGGCCAAGATGACAGATTTGAAAGGCACAGCCTTGGGTTTCAAGTCCTGGCTCCGCCACCTGCTAGCCGTGTGCCCTTGAGAAGGCTCCTCACCCTCTGAGGCTTAGCCCTTCCGTGGGTGATGTGGGGAATGTGATAATTCCTGCTCCACACACTGCTGGAAGGTTAGGTTTTCTCTCCTCAGTGGGCATTCCTTGATTGTCTGTCACGTGCCAGGCTCAGTTCTAGGCCCCGGGAAGATTGTGGCAACTCCAGAGACCAAGCTCTTGGCCTTCACGCGGTGCACACTCTGGAGGGTTCAACGATAGAGCGCCATTTCAGCACAGTGCCGGGTACACAATAGGTGCTCAAGCAATGATTCCCAGGAGTTCCTCACTGAAGAAATCACAGAGGTTTCAGCATCTTGTCAAAGTCAAAGTGAGCAGGTGCAGGTGGGAGCCGGAATCTAGGTTTCCTACCCTCAGTCCTGGGGTGGGTGGGTGGGGCTGGAAACAAGGCGTCACCCACATTCCTAACGCAGCTCATGCTTTAGGCTCTGGAGTTAGAATTTCAGCTCACTGGGGGCTTGGTTGACTCAGTAAAACAAAACACAATTTCTCTGTAAGGCACAAAAGGGCATAGTATGAAGAATCCCCGAAGTGTGTTAGAATGTGAGAGCTCCCCCCACCGCGTGCGGGGGTGGAGGGGGGTCGGGGGGGAAGGCTATGCAGCCAGTAAGACTGGGAAGGCTGGCCCCCTGGGCCTCATTCCCGGAGGTTCCCAGGAAAGTCTGCCTAAGCTCCTCCACCACCACCATGCCCGGGGTTCACCAGGTCTCAGAGCTCTTGGGAAATCACTGGAAATGCCCCAAACACAAGAGCAAGCCTTGCTCTCCCAGGCCCCCATGGACCTGGCTCCCGGAAGGAAGCAGAAAGAAAGCCTGGGGTCAGTCTCAGGACCGGGGACTTGTCAGGGGCAGGGCCACTGACTGGAGGCTGAGAGCCAAAGCTGGCCCTCAGATGTGTTTGCTTTGGCCAGCCCACTTTTTGAAATAGAAAAACATGACACTAACCCCTAGTTTCTAGGTGCTTTTGAGAATGGAATAGGAGAGGGGGGGATCGGCCACTGTCTCGTGCCGCCCCCAGTTCACCACTGTCAGCTCCCTCGTCTTCTCCCCCCTTTATGTGACCTCGCTGGCAGCCACTCTCTGGCCCTTGTTCTAAGGCAATGGTTCTCAGTCACAGCGGTTTTGCCGTCAGGGGGCATTTGGCAGTGTCTGGGGCCATTTTTGGTCATCACAAATGGTGGGGTGGCTGCTACTGGCGTCTAGTGAGTGGAGGCTGAGGTCCTGCAGGGTCCAGGGCAGCCCCACAATGGAGAGTGATTCCAGCCCCAGCTGACCAGAGGAACAGGCGGAGGGCAGTGACCACCGACTCCTGTCCATTGGTTGAGGGTGGTCTCCCCAAACCTCTCGCGTCAGGGCTGGGTCAGCTCCCACTTGAACTGGGAGCCAGGCAGGTGGTGGTCACGATCACTAATCCCCACTCCCCACCCAGCCCACCCTGCCTGCCATGAAGGGCCCCTCTCTGGCCCACAGGTCTCGCTCCTGGACTGCTGCTGACCCAAGTCAGAGGAGAGCTGGTTAATGAAGCTACACTTTCCATGAACTCAGCGACTCACCCCACACCTGCCCTGACAAACTAGAAAACCAAAAAACAAAACAAAAACCCAACCGTTCTTTCCTGTTCCAACCAGAAAACACGCAATGCAAAAGGCAACATTCCAGCACTGGCCTCCAGGATTGGTGAAACTGGGGATGTGTGGCTCGGGAACCTGTTGAGGTCTTTTAAGTCACAAAATACAGCCTTTGCTGAACATGAACCCCAGCAAGTAAGGAGCACTCAACTTCACCATTGACCTATGAGAAGCAAACAAAGGAAGATATGTTCTGTCAGCTAGCCAAACACACTCACAACTTTCTGCCCACTGGTGATGGTGGTGATGAAATCACGCCTTAAAAAAAGAAGCACGAGGAAGCTAGAATCAGACATCTTAATTGTGCTGGGAAATCAGAGGGAAGGCAGGGGCCCCAGGCGCCCGTCAGGATGCAGCTGGACCCCTGGTCCTCAGCCCTCCCTTCCTTCTGGTCCCTGGGTCTGGAGGGTGAACCAAAGGCAGGAGAGTCTCCACCCCCTTCCCTGTCTCCAAAGCTGACCCTTCTCCTTACTGTGCTCTCTGGAGTCCACCGGCATCCCAGCCCTCAAACACCCCTGCACACACACACCACACCCAGGCCACCAGCCAACCCCTCCCTGCTTGCTTCTCGAGGTGTGGTCCAGGGACCAGCACCCCAGGGAGCTGCTGAGACATGCAGAATCCTGGGCCCCATCCCAGACCTGCTGAACCAAAACCTGCATTTTAACGAGACCTCCAAGGGGGTTGTGTAGGCACATTAGAATCTAAGCAACCCTGAGCCAAGCCACTTAAAAAAAGAAAGTCACATCCAGAAATGAGGGCTAAGGTAGCCGTTTCTTTTAAGTGTGTGGTTTATAGAGACTAAGAGTGCTCTGGCTGTTGGCTCTTTGGCCAACTGCAGGCCGAGGGTCAGAGTGTCCCCTGCTGGGTGGGGAGGCTAGAGGTCCCAACATACGTTGTGTGCATCTGACAGCTGTGCCTCTGTGACCTGAAATCGGGCAGGGGGGACTCAGAACAGGGGCTGGAACAAAATCACCCTCTGCTCCCCTAAACTGAAGCCAAAAGCTCACAGGTGCTCCTTGACCAACAAAACAAGCATCTGGTTGAGCAAAAGGCAAGTGGAACCAAAAGGCCCCCAAGTGACTTGAGTTGTTAATCTTGGTTGAATGTCCTTTGTGGTCCCGAGAATGTACTGGGGAAACGGATCATGTGGTCCTCGGTGGGGAGTGGGGGAGGGGTGCAGGCTGGGGCAGGGCCTTCAGCCTGGACCACCGGCACTCAGCTCCAAGAGGCAGCCAGGTGCAGCCAGACGGATGGACAGAGAGCCTAATCCTGGCTCTGCCACGTGCTCATCGTGTGGCCTTGGGGCCCCAGCTTCCCAGCTGTGGAATGGGGGTGATGGTGTCAGCTCCTGTGTTTGTGAGTACAGTGCCTGCACACAGTAGGTGCCGAGTGTTTGCTGCTGCGGGGTGAGCGCTGTGTCCTGCGGGGAGGACAGAGGAGACAGCACACGTGGCGTTTGGGCTGAGTCCAGACAGACCTCCTCCCTGACACTCAGCAGCCCTGAGCCTGGAGCAGGTCACTTGACCCACTGCAGCCCCGTTTTTCTGTTTGTAAAGCAGGAGTCACAATGATGGGGTCTCCCCGGTGGGACTATCCCCTTCAGTCCTCACAAAGCCCAGCCCTTTCATTGTTTCCATTTCATAGATGAGAAAACACCCGCACAAAGGAGCTCGGAAACCTCCAGAGACTCAAGCCCCACCCTGCTGCCCCCACGACTGGGTATGGAGCACAAATCCTCAGGAAGCAGGTGACTTCTTTTCCGTTTGGGAAAATGAAGATTGAGAGGAGTGTGTGAGGAAAGGCTCAAGAGAGAGCCCAGGGACCTGCTCGGTTTCAAAATACCTCCCGTAGACACCTGCCAGGGGACACAGGCTGGACACTGGATGCCTCTCAGCCCACTTCTCAGAAGTGGGGGGACCTGGGGACCTCAACCTTCAGGAGGCAATGACTCCGCTAACACTTTGGAGAGGGCCTCCAGAACAGGGCCTCAGCACAGGGACCAAGGGTGTCACGAGGCCCCAGGACAATGGTCCCTTCCCAGCTGCAGTGACTTTGTGACCACCACTTCCATTTCCCTGGGGGAATGAGAGTCAGGCCCTTCAAATGGGACCATTTGGGCTTGTCTTTGAGGAGGGTACAGGGGATGACCCCCAAAGGCCAGGGAGAAAAGAAGGTGGGGATGGGGGTAGAAGTGGTGCTAGAAACTCCCCCCAAATCCCCACACAGAACATGTCACCCAGCTATTGGATCCAGACAGGTGCCTGGTCCACAGGCTGACCAACAACCTATGATTTAGGCAAACCCAGGAAAAAAGAGGTAGATGAGTTAGATTCTGGCCACGGAGATTTGAACCAGGAAATGCTGAGAGCGAAGAGAGGCTGAGGGTCCCAGAGAGGCTGGGTGGCCCTGACGGGCAGTGGGGGCCCAGATGCCCCGAAGCAGCAGGAACCCAAAGGGAAGACTGTGCAGGGGCGAGTGCTGGGCAGGTAGGGGGAGAAAGGAGTGGCAGGGAAGGGAGGGAGGAGCCCATGGCACAGGCTCCCCTGAGGGCAGAGCCCTGGGACAAGTCCTTCAGCTGCCGGTCCCAGGACCCTGGATCCCCACGGAATTCCCCCGCCCTCCCTGAGCTTCTCCTGAAGCTGAGCTCGTCCCCTGACAGGGAACCTGAGAGTTAGAATACTCACCCCGCCCCTGCCATCACCCCCACCCCCCAGGGAGCGCACCTGCCTTCCCCGGCTGTCCTGCAGACCGCAGCCTGACGGGCACTCCTCAGGGGCTGGCTCAGAATCGCCTGGTCCACATCCCCATAAGGTCCTTGGTGAGAGACCACAGCCCACTCTCACCGCCCCTCCCCCATATCCGTTGCTCACCCCCCCAACCCTGCAGGTGCTGAGGGCAGGGATGGTTGGGCTCCCTGGGCCCCACAGGTTATCAGGCACAGAGAAGGTGCTGGATAAATACAAAAGGGATGGATGATGAGTGAATGAACAGCTGGATGAGAGTCGTGCCTTGGGGTGGGCAACCTGTGTGGTAGACTAGGCTGAGAAAATTTAGGAAAAATACATGGAAGTTTAATCTGTTTGTTCCTTTGGGATCTGAGTCCTCTCGATGTCCCCAACCCCCGGGGAAAAACTTCCATGTCTTGTGAGCAATAAGGGCGTTTGATGGAAATACAGGGAGGGCTGAGTCCCTCGGATGGGTCAGCACTGTGGAGAGTGGAGACCACAGATGCTGAGAGAACCAGCACCCAAACTCAGTATGGGGACGCCCGACCAGAGTGACCATGACAAATTGACTTCCCCTCCCCAAATTTGCAGACAGTGAGCAGAGAGTTTTGGACTTCCAGTGGGTGTGCAGGGGCTTGGAAGCAATCTTTTCTTAGGGTGCAGGGACCTTGCCGCTGGTGTTTGGATGCCGGCTCTATCCCCACCCAGAAGCCGATGGCCAATGTCCGTAGCCAAAGCAAATGAATAAGCCAGGCATCTGTTGTGTGTGTGTGTGTTCATGTTCACGAAGAATTAAAGGGTAAGAGACTATCCAAGACATTGAGACTCCATTCATCCCTCCAAAGCCAGGTTTAACGTCCAAGACAGGCTGGCTGGCTTTAAGTAAAACAGAAAATTTTGAAAGACAAAATGCAGCTCCTCTCTGTCTGTGAGCAGAGAACCCGCCCCGCCAAAAAAGAAAATGTCAGCATCAGCATCAGGTGGGCTGAGGGCAGGGTGGAGCCTGCGAAAAGGCCTGGGTGAAGACAGAGTCAGAGCTTGTTTGCTCACCCATGGGAACAAGCAGCTCTGAGGAGAAGCGGCACTTGGGTCACGTGTGCCCTCGTGGACCAGGGAGGCAACCTGGGACCGGGGTGAGGACGGGGGTCTGCAGCACCTCTCTGTCAGATCCCCTTTCCTGGTTCCTTTGCCCTTGGACAAAATAAAAAGGAGAGGATAGGAATGAAAGGGATGGAATGAATTACCCAGAGGATCAGACCCAGGACCTCGCAGAGTCTTGCATAAAATCTTACGAGCAATATAAACACAGCGGCCGCCAACCTCGTCACCAGAAATATTCAATAATAAAACACAGCTGTCGGCGCTGGCGTTTCCCAAGCTGAGTTTGTCATTCTTGCCGTTAGAAATGCTGACAAAGACAAAAACTGTAACATGAAAACCAGTTTTCTTTTCCCCCAAAGAGGGAGAGTTTTGTGAACTACAGTCTAAATAGTCACTTAAAATTTAAAATACTGGAACGATCCATACAAGTAATTTAAGACAGAACTTCTTCTTGAAAATTCATGTTGACCAAGGGTTCGTGAGAGACCTCTGTGGATCCTGGCTCGGATCATCCCTTTGATTTGAAATCCGTGTCTTGATTATTCAAATACCCTCCAGCCCCTTTCCCTGGCTCCCCCCAGGGGTAATTAAGCAGGAGGCTTCTGAGCTGAGTCTGTGATGGACAGGACACAGTGCTGGCAGCAGCTATTGGCTGGTCTTGCTGGGACTTTATAATAGCAAAATCTTACAATTGTTTTGTCCAAAGAGAAAGACCCAGATGTGGCTGATAAGAAACAACTCCACCCTCTTGCCTCAAAGCTTTGAACTCCCTGGGGTCCCAAAGATGGCAGCAGGATAAAAGCACAGCTTTCCGGGGGTGGGGACTAGGTGCAGGGAGAGAAGGGAGTCTAGAGGGCACCAGTTCTCTGTCCCTCTGTATTCTCGGGGGTGTTTTTTTCTCATGGGAAGACACATACAAATTCAAGGATACCGTGTTTCCCTGCAAATAAGACCTAACTGGAAAATAAGCCCTAGCCTGATTTTTTCAGGATGACATCCCCTGAGCATAAGCCCTAATGCGTCCTATGGAGCAAAAATTAATATAGGACCCGGTCTTAGTTTTGGGGAAACACGGTATATACCAAGTCCGGGGTGTATGCAGTGCAGGAAGGAGGAAGCCCAGAAATGGGAGTGGGAATGGAGCTGGAGAGGGAGCAAGTAAGAGAGTAAATGGAACGAGGCGATCACGGAAGACTGGGAGTTTTGAGCCCAGAAAATAGATTTATTCAAATCTCTGCACCTGAGATCTAAAAAGTAAAATTAAAGAAATAAAATCCATTAAAGAAATAAGCACATAAAACTAAGGAATCTTGGAGAAGCATAGAGAAGTCAGAGATTTGATTAAGGGACTCAGGCGAAGGTTTTGTAGAGGAGGTAACCTGCAGGCTGGGTTATTGAGGGATGTGTAGGAGTTTTCCAGACACAGAGTCTCAAAGGATGGGAGAGCCTAGCCAGTGGCCTCAGAGCTCTGAGGACACTTTGACACAAGGTGTCTGGCCCTTCCTGGCAGCATCGCCACCGTGCTGCTCCCAACCCCTCGTGGCACCCTCGTCCTCTCCTTGTGGTCCTCACATCCCCCGTCTTGGTGGAGGGCCTGGGAGTGGCACTTGGTGAGGAAGCAGATTCGGGATTTGGGGGGATGGGGTCATCTTTCCGTTGCACTTGCTGGCACACCAGCCCCATCACATGCCCTTCGGCCAAGCCTGCGTTGCGGCCAGCCTCCTTTCCCTGCAGGCCAGAATAATCCACGCGTTACCAGCCCATCCAAAACCAGAGAATAGGCTTCAGAACAGGGATGGAGACCCATGGAAGGTGCTGGAGCAGGTGGCAGGTGCTCTGGCCTCAGGATGCTGCAGCGACATCTGCCCTGAAGAGCTTGTGGTCTACCAGGGCCAGAAGGTCCTCCTCGAGAAAAAGGACGGCCAAGGACTCAGCTGAAAAACCACCTTAAATTCACAGATGTGTTTGTTTTGTGTGTGTGTGTGTGTATGTGTGTTTAATTTGTAAAATGGGTTCTCTTATTAACATGATGCTTGGAACATTCGAAAGTGTTGGACATCTGTTATATCTTGATTGGGTGGTGGTCATGCAGTGTATAAATTTGTCAAAAGTCATCAAGCTGCAGACTTAAAATGTGCACATTGAATTGTATATAAATTATATTTCAACTAATGAAAAAAGAGAATTAGAGCAGGGAGGAAATTGATGTTTCATACAGCGTTTTCTCTTGCTTGAATGCAGTGTGTCACGGGATTCAGCTTGGAACAACTCTCGCCTGGATCTCAAAGTGGCTCCTACTTTTGGTGCCTCTTGTTGCCTGCAGTTTGCTCTTTAAATACTGACTAAATTGAGCTAAGGGCTCAGAGACACTGGACAGAAAGATGGCCCTGCCATTGGACGCTGTTTTATGAGCACAAAGCCGACGGACAGGGCAGCCAAGAGGCGAGGCATCACTTTCCTAAAAATTCCGTAATTCTTCCTGCTTCGCTGGAACTCAGAGGTCTGTGTTGGGGTAACAATGGGCTGTGTAGACTGCGATTTGCTCTGGGCTGCAGCCTGGTCAAACCTCAGGAGGGAAGCTGTAACCAAACACACGGGTCTTATCTTCTTCAGAGACAAGAATCACCTGCAGAGAGGAGATGGGGAGATGGGGCAGCCACTGGGGGTCACGTGCCTCTCTCTCTCTCTCTCTCTCTCTCTCTCTCTCTCTCTCAGAGCTCGACCCTGGGCCCACCACCCCAGCGTGCCGTCCAAGAGTGCCCTGGCAGGGGCACCTTTCAGCCACAGTCAAATCAGACAGGCCTCCTTCCCTCCCTCCGTTTCTGCACATCGGCTCAGGGAGTGTGGGAGGGGATCCACGGACGAGACACTTTCAGTTAAATCAATAAAATATTGTTTTACAAAAATGAAGGTAAGCGCATTATCTGTCCATCGCACGGTTCGGGCTCACCCAGGACACTGCTGGAGACGCAGGCTCCCCAGGCTGAGCCCTGCCCACAGTCCAGCTCCTGCGAGCTGGCCTGCTTTTAAAACGAATTCATCCTATCGAAGCAGCACACTGGCTGGGGGCCTGGGGACCGGATGCGGGGCACAGCTTTGTTTTTTTAAAGCCTTTTAAGTGCATTTTTGAAGAAGGGGAATGCAGAGTCCAGGATGGAAAGTTCCCTCTTTCTCTCGAGTACCTGCAGCTGGTGCGGAATCTATGCCATCTCAGCCCCGGGGCTCTTCCTGAGTCATTTGTGGTAGCCACTGGGGTCTCCCGGGGAATGTGCCTCGTTAGAGACCCCCTGAGCGTCTTTTGAGGTATTGAGTGGAGAAGTAGGAAGACCAGTGATTTCCAGCTCGGTTTGCATCCTCAGACATTTATGGTGCACCTACTGTGTGCCAAGCAATCCAAATAAACACCCTGTGCCAGTCACTGTTCTGAGACCTCCCCACACGTATCAGCTCATTTAACCTTTACGACCCCCCTCGGAGATGTGTGCCTGCTTATCCCCGACAGAAGGGGAAACTGAGGCACAGGAAGTGGAGTAAGGTGCCCAAAGTCACGATGGTTGAAGTGGAGGAGGCAGGACTCCAACCCCATCCATCTGGCCGTGGAGCCCGGGCTCTTTCCCTCCATGCTACACTGGTGTAGGCCAAAGCATAAGGTCCGATTGCAAGTAGGTTCCGATTCAGGCAGCAATAGACCCGCCCGCCCTTCAGACGCCTCAGAGGCCGGGACTGGAGTGGACAGGAATCCCAGAGCTCGGCTCATCACCCAGGCCACCGCCAGGCTGCTAAAGGGCCACCTCGAGGCACAGCCCTGGGGCAGGAATTTTGTTCTCCCATAAAAGGAAGCTGCATTTGCAGAAGAAGCCACATTTGGCTGGTGAAATCTATCCAACCAAAAGTTGTGCCCAAGTTGTTATAATTCAAACTCAGATGTCAATGGCAACTCCTATCTCACAACTATTTTGAGCCCAGGAAAGCCCACAAGTGTGTCTATTCTGAGACAACGATACAAAGAGATCCAGTTAGAAAAATGTTCAGAGAGACCTGGGGATTATAATTACTCCTACACCCGGGAGCGGTTCGACTGCTCTCATTTTATAAAACGGCTTTGCAGAAGCTGTAGCTTAGTGTTCTGCCCCAAAGGCAGTTGGGAATGGGGTTGGGGGTGGGGTGATAACATTGTTGATTGACAGAAGCCTCCCCCCAACACACACACTGAAAGGCTCGGGGCAGAAATGGGCCCAGGACTCACGGGCAAGCAGGTGTCCCCAGGAAGGTGTGCAGAGAGCCCCATGGTGGCTCAGACAGAAAGGGTCCCAAACCAGGGAAAAGGAGAGGAAGGAGTTAAGTAAGGGCCAGGGCTCGGAGTGTAAAATCTTGGCCTTATTTTAAAAATAACAACGTTGGCCTCCATTTAGTGGCTGTGTTATGTCGTGGCCGGGACTATGCTAAGCCCTGGACATGTATTAACTCATTTACTTATCAAAATAACCCCGTGAAATAGATTCCGTTAGAATCCCCCTTTACAACTGGAAAAATGAAGGCAGGGAGATTTAACGACATCTTAAAGTCGCACGGCGGAGCTGTGAAGCCAGGAGGAACTTGTGTGAGTCATATGACTAGCCCTCAGTGGGGCAGGCACACAGTGGGGCTAATGGGGTCCAGAGTGGTAGGTATGTCTCCAGGGGCCATCCTTGAATGGAGCAACTCAGGCAGACCTGGGATTTCTCCTTCCCCCTCCACTTTCCTGCAACCCCCTTGAAAAGGTACAGCCAGGTGTGTCCAAAGAGCCATCCTTAGCACGAGTGCGTCTCTCTCCCAGCCTCACCTCAGAGAAGCCATCCCCCAGCCCCATTTCACAGCATGCATACACTGAGGCCGCCCGAGGTCAAATAAGTTCCTGGAATCACATACCCCTGGGGTCTGGAATCGACTTTGGAAATACTCAGAAGTATTTATGGGAAAGTGGAACGCTGTCGCTCGGGTTTCATTTGGGGCACAAAGGGCCGGATCCCACACAGTCATTTTGTAACATTCCTAAACCAAACCCGAGCCAAACCCAAACCAAAACAAACAGTGATGGTGAGTCGGTCTGCGGCAGGGGTCCCGTCTCGGTGAACATCACTCACCTGCAACAGCAGCCAGAGCCCACGAGGGCTGTCGGGTGAGGGGCAGAGAGGGGCCCTGCAGAGGCACAGAGCCAGAGCTGTACCCTGCAGGGCTCGCAGGCTCTGTGTCACTGCCTTGAGAATGGAAATCACCAACGTCCTGCCATTAGTGTGCTGTGGACAAGCCACACGCCAGCTTCTCTGTGGGAGATCCAGCCTGCCGGGCACCGGTCCCCATACCCTCTGGCACAGAACTGTGTTTGGCTATACCCTGGAGCAAAGAAATGAGATAAAAACTGGTCAGGAGCAGGCAGCATGATGTCTGTACGCTGGCTTTGCCTGGGGCCCCAGGAAGGGGGACTCCATGGGGAGAAAGGAAATCGCTGTCATTAGCAAGGGAACCCCAGAGCCCAGGGCCTGAGGGAGGCTGTTCACCAACCTGGCCCTGGGAGGAGGGGCCACGGGCTCCTCTGCAGGTTTGGGGGACGCTGCCCAAATCATTGGGGGTGGGGGGGTTAATAAGATGGGAGGATGTAGTGGTCACCATCACTCCTGTGCACTGAGAGCTCTGGCATGCCAGCACTGAACAAGTGCTTTTCAGATCTTTTCTCGTCTCTCCCCCACTCTGGCTCCCAGGGAAGGGCAGTTAGTTTCTGGCCAGTGTCCCCAGCTCGAGGCCTCCATTCCTCATGCCTTGCTCTGTTGACCTGGAACTTGGGGGACTCCGTATCCAGTGAGAGCAGCCCTGGGCTGGAGGCGGGAGCGAGGGGGGCTGCCTGGCTTCTGACTGTGACCCTCAAGGCCCCTCCCTGCCCTGAGCCTCATGTCGTCATCTGGGCCCCCCAGCTCCCCAAGTTGAGGGTTTGGTCAGTGTAGACTTATTTCGGCCTCAGATTTTCAGGGAGCCCAGAGGCTGACATGTCCCAGTGGGAGCTCTGAGACTGGACATCAGTGAATGGGCCCACGGTGTCATCTTGCCAAGGTGCTGAGACACACGGGGTGGGCAGGGATGACCAAGTGCAAATCCCAGAGACCCTGGGACTGCGTCCTCGTGAGTATCAGCATAGCCTCTGGATGGAGGGCACGCGGTGTCTGGGGGGCAGGGGTGGCCTTTATTTTTGACTTCTTATCGGAGTTGTCTGGGGGCTCAACAAAGACTGAGCGGAAGGAAGCCAGTAGCCAGGATCAACTAGACAGACACCCCACAGTTCACCGTTTCCATACCAGTGTGTCAGAAAATCCTAGAATCTTCTAGGTGAGAGAGATGTGTTGGCAGACGGGAATGCTTAGAGGCCAGAAGGAAGGTGCGTGGGTACAGACAACTGACCCTCTCGGGGCTGGGACATGTGTCAGGGGCCTTGTTAGGTGTGCGCCGCAATTAGAGGGCACAGCGAGGTCAGCAAGCTTACCACTGACAGAGGATCCTTTGATGGGGGAAACCGGGCATATCTCAGAAGGAGCAAAATGGGTGGGAAGTGGCAGGTGGGGCTCAAGGTTGAGCAAATGTGGCTGAGGAATCAGAAATTATGAGTATGAAGAGAGGGATGGGGAACTAGACAGTCAGGACACGGTGGTGAGAGGAGACGAGAAAGGAAAGCAGTGCTGTAGACTCTCATTCAACCTGAGAAAGGAAAAGTCAGCGGAAAATTTTCCACTTTCTCCCCCCGAAACCTCCCACACCAGACAGACTCCTTCACCAAGGAGATATGTTTGGTTTTATCTGTTTGTCTGTTTCATCAGGGAACTGTCAGAATTATAGGTGCTTGGCATGGAGGAGAAGTCACATTCCTCCATCCTGCTTGGATTTTTTTGGATAAAATATCCTGGCTGTGTCTCTGTGTCACATCATTAAGGAGAAGTTTGTTTTCTTTGGGGCAGAAGTGTCGACTGATTAACTTTCAACAAGATAGCCACGTCAGTGAGTCGCCATGAGGCAGACTTAGGAAATGGCTTTGGAGGCTTCTGCAAATCAGTAATCCCTTTTCTCTGCCCTAAAGGGAATGCAGTTTCGGGTTTGGTGGGCGTGGTGGTACCTTGGTCTTTATATAGATGAAGTAGAATTCATCCATGAATGGGGGAGAGGGAGGGGAGGGGAACGGGCCTTGTTCATCTTTGTATCGAGCTGTAACACTCACGGGCCCATCACCGACTGGTGCACACGCACATAACCAGCCCCCTAGTCAAGAGACAGGGCATATCCATCCCCACAGAAGCTCCCTGAGGTCCCCCCAGAAATGAGCTGTCATTGCTGCAGTCTCCTGTAACTCTGCTTTTCTTTTCTCCCAACTGGATACAAAGCAAGCAAATGAGCACTGGGTCTGGCAGGCTCAGCCCACCCTGGGCGTCATCTCGTCCCAGGCTCACTGGAGCCCTCTGAGTCGCGCAAGCCATCATCTGCCCATTTCACTGATGGGCCACCTGAGGCCGCTGAGCCTGAGGTCACATGATTGCATGGGGTAGAACCAAGGTGTAGGCCCCCAGCAGGCAGAGTCCAGAGCCCAGCCCTTCCTCACTGACCAACCTCTTCTCCAATCGGTGTTGGCCATGAAGGTGGCATGACATGTCCCATAGCTGATGTCCCCACGCCTCGGCTGAGAGCCTGACCTGGCAATTCCCAGTGGGTACCCCAGCACACAGTAGGTGCACAATCTATGTTATTGAATGAATGACATGCTGACTGCCAGAATGGACCATCACCACATACGTGCACATCGGACCGATGTGTTGGGAGACAAAGAGGGGCTTTGCCAGAGACAACAATCACGGTGGACAAATGGCCTCATCTGGGTTCCCCACACGCTGCCCATGAGACAGGACGTGGGTGGGTGGGCGGTTCCTTAGGGCCGTGGCTCCAGGAAGAAGGGGCAGGGGAGGCAGGATGGTTAAGCTTCAGGAATAAGCAGCTTCCTCCCAAGGAATCGTGGAAGGCACCTTGGAATTGCCCTGCCCGGGCCGGCCAGCCAAGGTCTCTACCCACTGACTCCTGCACTCATGGCTGGGGGCTGCTGGGGGCTGTTCCTGCCGCCCCTGCATGCAGCCGAGTGCAGAGCGGAGGGCAGTGGCTGGGCCGATGGAGCTGCAGGTGAACTCAGGGTGGCTGAGGGAGGCTGTGGGCCAGCAGGTCCTACGACAGGAATCTAGGGAGGAGAGTGGAAAAAAACAGATAACATTTCTGAGGACTTTTTATTCGCCAGTGTCAGTCTGTTTGGGCTGACCAGGTGGATTACAAACAATTTATTTATTTCTCACAGTTTATTAATTTCTCATAGTTTTAGAAGCTGGAAGTCCAAGGTCAAGGTGCTGGCAGATTCACTTTCTAGTAAAGGCCCTTTTCCTGGTTCATAGTCAGCCGTCTCCTCACTGTGCCCTCCCACTGTGGAAGGAGCAAGGGGGCTCTGTGTAGTCTGTTATAAGGGCACTAATTTCATTCCTGAGGGCCCCACCCTCATGCCCTCAGCACCTCCCAAAGGCCCCGCCTCCTAACACCATCTCATTGGGGGTTAGATTTCAACATATCGATTTTGGGGGCACAAACATCCAGTCTATAGCTGCCAGGGTCCATCTAAGTGTTTTTGTCCATGTTAATTCATTTAGGCCTGACAATAACACCACCAGTAAGCACCAGCTTTATCTCCACTTTATAAATGAAGAAACTGAGGCACACAGAGGTTATCATCTGCCCCGAGGTCACGCAGCCAGTGTAAGAGATGGGATGGGCCCAGGGAGTCCAGATTCAGAGCTTGGGCTCATACCCAAGGCTAGGACTAGGGTGATCAAGTGAGGTACCCAGGCTGCAAAACTGAGGGAGGTGTCACCTCAGGCTTGTGCCGGTGCAGGGCTGGAGCCTGAGTATGAGACCTCCCTCAGTGTCACACCCTGGGCACCGCACTTACCTCAGCCTGGTCCCCACCCAGCTCCTGACTCTGTGCAAACTGCCCCCTGTGGTGAGCTTCCCCCACAGCCCTGCCCATGACCTCAAGCGTCCACTGAAGCCTGAGCTGAGGGAAGTCCTGGTCTGGCTGTGAGGCTGACCTAAGGTCACATGCCTCCACATGCAGAAAGCTATTGGGGTAATTGAGGCAATTATGCAGATAGCTTATGCAAGAAATAATGTGTCCCTTTGATCTGAGTTTTTCAAGAGGCTTTCAGTAACTGGCAATAAAAAACATGATGACTTGATGTTAAAGTGTGTTCTGGGGACAGCCCGTTTCTGCTCCAACGTGTAGAGCTTGAGGGTTGTCCTTCTCATTCTCACCACAAGAAAAAAGCTGAACAAACTAAACATCAACATCTCTTCTTAGATCCTTCACAGACTTGAGGTCACAGGGCAGGCTGCCTCCCCAAATAGTCACACAGGCAGATGCAGTCACAGCTTATAGAGATGAGAAGCTGCTGGAGCCAGGAGCAGGTAGGAAAACTTGAACAGTCATTGAGCCATTGCTGGTGGCTAAGTGTGGACTAGCTCAAGATGTAAAACTTCAGGGTGCCCAGTCTGTTGAGGGGCCCCACATTGTCATGAGTTTTTCCTTCAGGAGCCCCACCTGTGCTTCCAGCAGGGGGTGTGGAAAGCAGCCATCTTGAAATACACCCTTGAAATAATGATCTGTTCTCCTTAATACAGGCCTGCACTCAAGGGAGAATATCTTACCAGAACCTCATCAGACCTAAGGCAGGGCAACCAGACAGCTGTAGAGTCCCTAGCCTTCCACCTTATCTTAGAGGGAAGGGAAAAAAGACTCAGAAGCTCTTCAGAGGGTCACATCCCTGGGGCTGGGGCCCATGGAAAAGATTTAATTATAATATTATAAAACACTTCCTCTCCCCTTACCATCACAGCAACACGGCTCCAGTATAATAACAATAGATTACAATGGAGCAATTGCAACACACAAACTCAATTTAAGAAGGAATTTCCAGGGAAACCCAAAGATAACAGGGGAGATAAAAGCAAAGGCCCTACAGGAATTCAAAGCCTCTCATGCCAACAGCTACAATGAACATGAAACATAGCTCAGCTCTGGGCCAGACTGACAGAGAGGTTCACACGAAAGTCTCCCTCTGTTCCTGTTACTCAGCACATGTCCAGCTTTCAACACAAAGTCACAAGGCACACTAAAGGAAAGAAAAAACAGTCTGAGAAGACCAAGTGGGCATCAGAACCAGACTCAGATATGGCAGAGATTTCTGAATCATGGGTCCAAGAATTTAAAATACTTATGATTAATATGCTAAGGGCACTAATGGAAAAAGTGGACCACCTATAGCAGACAGGTAATGTAAGCAAAGAAATGGAAACTCTAAGAAAGAATCAAAAGGAAATGGGGGGAAAAAAACAAAAAAACAACAACACTGTAACAGAAAGTAAGAATGCCTTTGATGAGCTCATCAGTAGACTGGACATGGATGAGGGGAAAAAAATCAGTGAGCTTGAAGATGTGTCGGTAGAAACTTCGTAAGCTGAACAGCAAAGAGAAAAAACAAATGAAGAAGGAGAAGGAGATAGAATATTCCAGAACTGTGAGACAATTACAAAAAGTATAACATATATATAATGGGAATAACAAAAGAAGAAGAAAAACAGAGAGAAACAGGGGAAATATATGAAAAATAATGTGGTTGAGATTTTCCAAAATTAATGATAGAGACCAGCAACCTCAGAGGACACCAAGCAGGATAAATACCAAAAAGTCTACACCTAAGCATATCACATTCAAACTTCAGAAAACCAAAGACAAAGGGACAATCTTGAAAGAAGCTGGGTGTGGGGGTGGAGTGTGGGGGGGGATTGCCTTACCTATAAAGGAACAAGGATAAGAATTACATCAGCTTTCCTTCAGAAGCCATTCCAGCAAGAAGATATTTTAGTAAAATATTTAAAGTGTTGCGAGGAAAAATCACCAACCCAGAGTTCCATATTCAGTGAAATTATCCTTCAAATTTGAAGGGGAAATAAGGACTTTCTTGAAAAAACACAAACAGAGGCTATTCGCCACCAGTAGATGTGCCTTGCAAGAAATGTCTTAACAAGTTCTTCAGAGAGAAAGAAAATCCAGATCTACATAAAGAAAGGAAGAGCATTAGAGAAAGGATAAGGTAAAATAAAACCTTTTGATTTTCTTATTCATAACTGATCTA
Source organism: Rhinolophus ferrumequinum (assembly GCF_004115265.2). Lineage (NCBI taxonomy): Eukaryota > Metazoa > Chordata > Mammalia > Chiroptera > Rhinolophidae > Rhinolophus > Rhinolophus ferrumequinum. The sequence goes on from NC_046306.1 coordinate 4,185,498, forward strand.
ATAGATAACTTTTTGTTCAAAATAATACCCAAAATGCACTGGGTTATTATAGCTTATGAAAAAGTAAAACGAATGACAGCAGTGTTATGAAAGACAGAAGGAGGAATTGGGTTGAGGATGTTGCATTTTAGGGTACCCCCACTGCCCGTGAAGTGTTACAGTGTTAGCTGAGAGTGACTTTGATTAATTGTAAATGTATTACTGCAAACTGTAAGGCAACCACTAAAAAAAAAATTAAACTAAGCATAATTGATATGCTAAGAGAGGAGAGCAAATGCTCAATTAGAACCAGAGAAGGCAGAAAAAGACAAGAAATAATAAGTACAATGAATAGAGACAGTCACATATGGTAGATTCAACTATATCAATAATCGCTTGGAACGTCAATGGTCTAAATATACCAATTAAAAGACAGAGACTGACAGAGTGGATAAGAAAACAAGACCCACCTATATATTGTCTACCAGAAACCTGCTTTAAATATAAATTCACCAACAGATTAAAAATCAAGGGTTGGAGAAAGATATACCACGCTGGCAATCATCGAAAGAAAGCAGGAGTAGCTCTTTTAATTCAGACATAGCAGACTTCAGAGCAAGGAAAATTACAACAATATGGAGAGGGTGGAAGGAGGGATAGGGGAAGAGTAGGAAGGAAGGAAGGAAGGAGGGAAGGAGGGAAGGAAGGAAGGAAGGAAGGAAGGAAGGAAGGAAGGAAGGAAGGAAGGAAGGAAGGAAGAAATGAAGAAATGCGGGACGGGGAAATTCTGGTGGGCGACTCTGAACGATACCTATCAGGTAAACCTGTGCTCAGACACACCAGAGGGGACCTGGGGAGGACGGCAGGACCTGCATCAGCCATGTCCCACCAGCCTCACAACCAGGGCTTTCCTTAGCCAACCAGCCAGCCAGATGGGGCCCCTCTGAGGACAGCAGAGCTGACCACTTGCCCTGCCCACTCCATCCACCTCTGCCTCCCTGCCCTCCCTTTTGCTGATACTAGGCCAGCAGAGGAGGAAGCTGCCAGCTCTTGGCACAGCACTAATGTCCCCTACGGGCTGGCAAGGTATGAGGGTGACTCGTTATGCAGCTAGCACAGAGAAGACAGGACTTTGTCACCCCTGGTGTCTGGAGACAGCAGCTGGCTTTAAATTTCCTTGGGCTCCCTGCCCTGAAGGAAGGACAGAGAAAAAGGACAGAGAAAGTGAGGAAAGGTAAAAGAGAAGCCGATTACCACTTCAGAGACTCACAGCTCAGGGCCCTGGATGCTTGGAGGGGAGCTGCCCCACTGTCCTGCGGCTAAAATCCAATCCCTACCCCGGTGATGATGAGGCCCTGCATGTCCCAACTCTTGCTCCCCGCCTCTCCAGGCTCATCCCAGCTCCCTTCCTGTCTTCTCCAAACTCCCCATGCTCTCTCCAGCCTACTGGCTCTGCCTTCCTGTGCCAGCGGCCTGAAACACTGCCCCCGCCCCCATCCGTCCTCTGGCCAAATCCTCCTTCTCTTTCTGGTGTCAGGATGCATGCTTCCTCTTCCTGGAAGCCACTCTGTTTCACCCCACAAACTTCAAGACTTCAAGGAGGGACAGACTGACTCCCTGCTCCCTCTGCACTACCATGTTTCCCTGAAAATAAGACCTAGCCGGACAATCAGCTCTAATGTGTCTTTTGGAGCAAAAATTAATATAAGACCCAGTATTTTATATTATATTATATTATATTACGTTATGTTATGTTATGTTATGTTATATTATATTATATAGTAAGACCTGATCTTATATTATAGTAAAATAAGACTGGGTCTTATATTAATTTTTGCTCCAAAAGACGCATTAGAGCTGATTGTACGGCTAGGTCTTATTTTCGGGGCAACACAGTATTCACGCCCCCTTGCACGCATGCACCAGCCTCTTGACGTGTCTGTCTCCCTGAATTGGGTCACAACCTCCAGCACCTTCTCAGATTCTCCCAGGTGCTCCTTCTTTCCCTGTTGGACAGTGGGTGGCCACACCGTGCCACGCACATCTCCACTTTCACACGTGGATGAAGCACCGCACAGCGGGACGTGGTCTCCTGCTTCCCAAGCAGTCATCAAGGGGCGGGATGAGGCAACTCGGGAGGAGTTCATTCACAGGGGGACGATGGAGAATGGAGGTGGCCCCCTGCCACTTTCCCCACCATCATTCAAAGTGACTTCGGAACAGTTAGCCTGTTAAAAAGAAGCCGCCACATTTGTACCAAGAGCAAATCAAACTAACGCTAGGCCCCAAACTGCCATGAGCTCGTGCTCCAGGATTTCTTTTCCCGCTTCCAAAACAGAGACGAAGTTTGGCAAAGGGAGGAGGCCCCAGCCCTGAGCAAGACACCCCAACTTGGTCGATGGATGAACACTGAGTGCCTAATAGAAAACAACACATGACAGGAGTGGATCCCACAGTAAAACCCAAACACGATAAATGATGTAACCATTTTCTATTTTCTACTGAAAATAGAAAAAGTTTAGTGATCGCTTTGGAAAGAAAAAAAAAAAAACAACAAAAAGGCAGGGGCGGGAGGAAATGAGTCAATGCTTCTCCTGCTTGGAGTTGAATGCAAGCACTTTATCATCTCATTTTTCTGCAGCATGGAGCTGCCCTGAGCCCTCCATCCTCTTTTGCCCAGGACTGACGATGGCCTGTGGTCCCGAGGCTACTGCTGGCCACCTGGCTCAGAGGAAGAGGCATTTGGGGCGGGCTGGGCTGGGGCAGGTGGTCTGACGCCCCTCTCTGCCCGCACGGGCTTGGGCCAGCCAGAGGAGTGCCAGCTTTGGGCTGTTCCTGGAGAGAGGCAGTTGTGGTGTGAGACGGAGCGGGAAGAAAAGCACGGGGACTCCGGGAGTAGGGATGGTCTGGCGGTGGGCAGCTGCTGGAGGCCGAAGGACACGGATCGTGCATGACGCGTCACCCAGCCGCACAGCAGCTGTGCTTGGGCACCGAGTCCCCGAAAGGCCAGCACAGAGCTGAGCAGTGAGGCCTTGTCCCTGCCTGTCCCCAGAAGCACAAAGCTCAAACCACTCCAGTGACCAGGGGCCAGGGCTTTGGAGGCATTTGGGGACACGGCCTCCGCCTGGACACTCTTGTTCCAGTGGTGACATCTATGGGACATGCTGTGGCTCCTTAGGCAGGGGCGGGCACTGGTGCGGACAGAGGCTGGAGGGTCAGTGGATGGATGCTGTGTGGTGACAGTGGCTTATCGCTCCTCGCAGTTTGTAACCTGTTGTCACCTGTCCATGAGGAGAGAATTTCAGAAACTGGGATCGTCTGAAAAGCGTCACAGTGATTTCACACCACCATGAATCAAGCTTGGGGTCAGAGCCGAGGGGGACCAGGGATGTCACATGTGCTGGGAGTTGCAGAGCCACACGCAGTGGGACCACCTCCGGGACTCTGACAGATTGGAAAGGGACTGGCCTGCCCTTTGGCACACCCAGTGTGGGGGCTGCAGCTGGCAGAGTCCCTGTGAGCCTGCTCAGGGCCCCCAGAAATGGTGGGGGACACTTGGCAGGGGTGGGGAGGTGGTGGGGACAGCTTTCCATCAATCAAGCTGTCGTGCGCAGTCCCACACCCTTTAGTCTTTAGATGTACAGAGGACCTTCATTTGGAGCCACAGACTGCAGTGGGGACCAGGGTTAGGACTTTGGGGCAATGTATCCTGATGGTTATGTATCCAGCCCCAGGAGGTAGGGGGTTTGGGTTTGAGTCTCACCTGTGCTGCTTCTCAGCTGTATGACGTTGGCACATTGCTTAGGTTCTCTGTGCCTCAGTTTCCTAGATCCCTGTGAGGGCGGAGCTGGCACATAGCACCAAGCTGGTACATGAGGCCCTCTGTCACTCTGTCCTTCTCCCAGGACCTTCTCTCCCCTCTCAGTTCTTCCCACAGAGGCCACCTCCTCAGAGCCATTTTCCCTGATGCTCTTTCCTCATTCCATCACCCAACCACCTCCCATCACTTGTCACTCCTGTGTAGTATATTTGTATTTGTTTCTCTGTGTGGTTTGTGGTTCTCCAAGTAGAAAATGAGCTTCATGAGAAAAGACTTCATCAGTCCTGCCCATAGCGGCGACCCAGTGCCAAGGATTGACTCTGGCACAAAGCAAGTATCAAGAAAAAACAGATACTCTCACGTGCCCACCTTGGCTTCCCACCGGGACAAGCTCTGGCCCAGGTGAGGCCGGGTCCCGTCACACCTGGGCCCAGCACAGAGGAGTGCCTGGGAGACCCCTCGTGCCCCCAGAGACACGGCCTCCGAGGAAACATGCGTGGGTAACAGTCCCCAGCAGACGTGCAGGGAGCCATCGGGGGCCTGGTGCCAGAGCTCGCAGGCTTCACGGATGCCAGGCCCCGTCAAACCAGTTGCGAACGGATCTGCTTACACTGCCAAGACATCGCCTGCTTTCAGTTCCTTCCTGTGGAACACTGTTTTCCAGACTCTCCAAAAAGCCTGCACCCAGACATAGTCTTTCCAGATCCCCAACCTCGAGCATGAGAGGAGCGCCCCCGCCCCATGCCTGCACGAGGAAGGCTGGCAGAAATCCAGAACAAGCAGTTATGAAGTCGCTGCCTCCCGAGACTGTATGGGCTGACACCTCCAAGAGTTTCCAAAATGTTTGATTGGAAATAGGAAAAGTGGAGCCATGTTGTGATATGGAGGCAAGCTAAGATGCTGGGTGAGCTCCCTCCCTGCAATGCATATTTTTAACAAAGAGCCCAACTTCCTCACAGACCAGCCTGGTCAGTAACGGCTCCCTTGGGAGGGTTCCACCTCCTTGAGCCTCAGGCTCCTCATCTGCTAAATGGGTACAATGAGAGCTCCCACTTCACCTTTTGGCGAGGGTGGGGTGAAATGCCGTGTGTATTTCAGTTGACATGCACAAGTCTAAGTTTCCCTCTTCCTCCCCCTTGGCCAATGACAATTGGATATTTGGGTTGCAGAATACACCACTGATAGGTTATTTTGTCTCTCTAAGAAGGTCTGTCACTGACTTCATCTCCTACCACCCTCCCCTCTTCACTGACCTGTGACACAAGCTCATTCTCACCTCAGGACCTTTGCACTTGCTGTTCTCTCTGCCTGGAACTCTGCAGAACTTTTTTTCAGATACGGCCATGGCCACCTCCTGATCATTGTTTAGGTTTTATCTCAGTGTCGTCCCCCTAGAGAGGCCTGCCCCAGCCCTCTCATCTCAAGACTGCCTGCCTCCTCCTCCCAGCTCAATTGCTTGTGCGGTTTTCACCACTTCCTCACGGAAACCTGCCTGTGGCATCGATCTGCTTCTCCCACTGGAATGTGAGCTCCATGACGGCAGGCTCCTGATGTCTCCCCAAGACTAGTGCAGTGCTGGCACATAATAGATGCACAATAAATTACTGTTAAATGGATGTATGCTGTGCTCACTTTCAAAGACTTGAGAAGGCAGACTTTGCTCTGGAAGGAGAGAAGCCACTTTGCATGGCATCTTGTTTAAAGCTTCAAGTGAGGCATCAGGCTGCACTGCTCCACTGCCCAGCCCATTTAGCAGATGAGGAGCCCAGCTGGAAGCTGTCCCTGGGCTCCGTGGGCTGCATAGGGCTGCTCATTGGAGGGCCAGGCTCCCGCAGCCAGGGGGGCTTTTCAATCACCTCGGCCGAGGCGGATTTCAGGAGAGACCTGTGGTGACCCATGGTGAAGGACATCCACCGGCCACATCTGGGGCCCATGGTGCGTGTGGGGCCGCTGGGGGAGACAGAAAACCGGGAGTCAGGAAAGAGGAAGGCAAATCCCATCTCAGCCACTCACTGGTTGTGTGCCCTTGAGCAAATCACTTGGTCAATCTGAGCCTTGGTTTCCTCAATAGTAAAATGGACAAAATAAGATTCATGCCGCCTTTCCCCCCGTGTTTGCCTTTCCACAGTGGTGCTGTCCTAAGACAGTCACTCCATGTCTCGGGTGCATTTCCCAATGTCTAAAACAGGATAGTAATTGTACCGACCTCCTAGGGTTGTCATTGAACTAATACTGTCTGCAACTTTCTGGCACTTCACGAGGGTTCAACACATTTCTGGTTCATGATCAGAGATTGGGGTTCTGCTCCGATCGGTTCACAGTAAAAGAAGGGTGGTCCTCTGCAATGAAAACTGAGACACTGGGGGGTGGCTGCAAAAGGTTTTTTAAAAACAGTGGTGAGGCTGGCAAAACAAAAGAATCAGAGAGATAAGACAAGGGAGGAAACAAAGGATGGGAGCTGGTCCCTGCATCGGACGCGTCTGGTGTTTGAGAGCAGGGCCCTGTGTCCAGAGCTCTTGGCTGCAAGCTGCATATTAAGTGAAGCCATCTGTCCCCTCGAAACATGGCAGGTAACCAGAGGGGAAACCAGGATGGCCTGCCTCTGGTACATTCCTCTCTTCACAGAGCTGGGAGGGAGGCAGAGAGTCCAGGGACCAGGAAGAAAGCCCAGTCTGGGAAATATTAACTGACAACCGCAGCTAACCAGATGGGGAGACCCCACAAATGACTTCCAGATGCATCCTGGGCTGGAGAGGGGCTCTGCCAGAATGCTGACTTCTAAAGACTCGACCACAAGCAAATGAGACCCACATTATGGCTGTAGCAAAGTCAAGCTGGACAGGCTTGGTTCTTTCCTGAGTCTTGTCAGCAGGAAAACCGTCCAGACGGTTTGCACTCAAAGCCCTTTCTTGTGGAACTGCAGAGGGCAAAAGGGACACGTGGGGGAGGAGCAGACCCAGCTTTTAGTCTCAGGTGTCTCTGAATAGCTATGTGACCTTGGGCAAGTCATCTCCCCTCTCTGTGCCTCCGTGTAAACAGCGTAAAACAGAGGACCAAGAGGTTTCTCAAGGTTGTGCCACTGGGAGAGTATATGATTCTGAGCCTCCTTGGCACCTGACTTTTTGTTTTCTCTCTCTCTGAAAACCTGAAAAGGGGGATTTGCACAGCGGAGAGTAAAACCAAGTTCAAATCCCTCAGGTCTTCAAAGGTCACATCCGTATTCTGAGAGTGCCAGGTATCCATTAAGTGATGGAAAGCCCAGCTCAAAGCAACTTGAGTGAAAAGCGTTGTTTGTCGGTTCCTGGAATGTGAAGACAGACTGGCTTCAGGCATGGTGGTATCCAGGAGCTCAAGCAATGTCACCGTCTTGTTTCTTCTCTCACCCCGGTTCTGTCATTCAGACAGATGCTTACCTGGTGATGGCTGACACCTGTCCCCCTGGCCTCCCTGATAGAAAGAGAGCTCTCCGTTCCTATTTGTCCAACAAAACTCCCAGGATTGTTTCAGACTTGCCGCCCTTCTTCCCACGTCCATCCGCGAGACATTCACAGGGGTTCGGGTTTAGATCCAGCCTCACCATTGCTAGGTACGTGCCCTTAGGTGAGTGGCTTAGCTGTGTCCATTTGCTATGACTGCTGTGACAAAGTACCACACACGTAGGGGCTGAAAACAACAAAATAAGTTACCTTAGAGTTCTGAGGATCAGAAGCCCAGCGTGGTGTCACTGCGCTAACAGCAAGCTGCTAGGGGGCTGCGTTCCTTCTGGAGGCTCTGCGGGAGAAGCCATTTCTTTGCCTTTTCCAGCTTCGGGAGACTCTCCCCCTATTACTTGTCTGGGTGGACCCCACCACCCCGACTCTCTCTTCAAAGCCAGCCATGGTCAGCGAGTTCGCCTGACATCACATCACCGACATGGATCTCCTGCCGGCCCCTGTGATTCCACGGGCACCTGATAAGCTAGGATCCCCTCCCCAGGTCAAGGTCCCCTGACGAGGGACCTTCCTTGTACCTGCGGCCCTCATCTCCTTCTGCCCTGTAACACCACGTGCTCACACATTCTGGGGCTCGGAGTGGCCGTCATCCAGAGGCCATTATTCTGCTGACCACACTCACCTCCCCAGTCCTCACTGCCACCACCTGTGAAATGGGACAATGGCATCACTCCCTGAAAGGATCGTTCTGGGGCTGAAAGGTATAAGCCATGCAGAGTCCTGAGCCCAGAGCCGGGCTGCAGTAAGTACTGAGCCAGTAGCCGGGCCACCCGTCTGCCCCGGTGGATGTGCTCGGCAAGCATTTTGGAGGCGCAGCGTGTGGTTTGGGCAACAAATAATGTAAAATAAAGTGATGGCTCAACCCTGGGCTTCAAGGTGTGTGATCCCAACATTTCTGGTGCTTCCTCTGCTGCGGCTGCTCACACGAGACGGAGAGCGTGTGCTTCTACCAGCCCCCACCCCATGTGAGGGCTCAAGGGAGAAGGTAAAAGGCCACAGCCGCCCGGGAGGGATTTGGCAGCTCTGCGACACTCCACCCCCTGCTGACCCAGCCCTCCCTTCACTGGACACCAACTGGAAGTGTGTACACAGGAGCTTGGATACGCAAAAGTGCCTGGCCCACGGCAGCTGCTCAGTCAGAGCTCTGCCCCCTTAGTCACCATGAGAAGAGAGGCACAGAGAGGTGACGTAAGGGAAGGGCAGGGTCCCACCTGCTCTGCTCAGCCTCCCGAGTCCTGGTGGCTTGTGGCGTCACACCACCCTCTGGCAGCACCCGCCCAGACAGCCGGGCAGGAAGTGTTTGCTGAAGACAGAGCAAGGAGAGAGCCTGGCAGGCGAGAGGACTGGGTCCTGCCCTGGCTCGGCCACGGCCTGGCTCTCGGCCTCAGTTTCCCCATCTGCAAGCGAGAGAATTGCTTGGCGTTGACCTCACAGTGGGCACTCCTTAAATGACCACGGCAGGAAGAGCAGAGCGACGAGCCCCAAAGACTGGCCTCATCCTCGGCTGTCCCAGCCTCTCCCTGCTGATCTCCAGCGTGGGTCCTGTATAAACTATTAAGAGACCGGATCTACCCACTCAGAGAGCCGCTGGAGCCCCAGCCCATTTTATAAACGAAGAATCTAAGGCACGGAGAGGGGAAGGAACAGGCTGAACGACACACAGCTTAGAGACGGTCAGGCCTGGCACTCCAGTCCCCAGGTCAGCACCCCACTGGAGTGCCCAGCACGATTCTGCTCTGTTTACCTTCCCAGGTGGCAAATAAGAGGGAAATAAAGCAAAACAATATGAAATGCCCATCCCGGCCCCATCCCTTCCTCCCTCTCTCCTCCCCACCAGGGTTTCTGAAAGCTAATTATGGGTTTAATGCTCCCACTTGCACAGTCACTGCCATGCTGACAGCCACGCCAGCCTCAAGTATGATAAAGCCCTCGTCCCAATCAACCTGTTTTTATTGATTTGGAAGCAGCTCAATTGTCTGAGAAAAGACACCACGCCAGCTAGCCTCTCTTGGGTCCCACTACAACGTGACAAAGCGCTGCTGCCGAGGACTCCGCCAGCGGTTGTGCCTTGGTGATGTTTGTTCCCAAATGCAAAGTAAATGACACCCCTAATCTGGGCGGGGGGGGGGCGGTGCATAGAAATGGGAAGGTATTGGCTGGAGCGTTGGAAATAAGTCTGTGTCTGAACATTTCTCTGTGTCTAGACAAGAAGTATTGCCTGCCTGCCTAAAATATTAAAATTTCATACTCTACTCCCAGGAGAGACCCTCTGGTTGTAAACAGAGTCAATTTGAGTTTTCTTTCTGTTTTTTTCCTTCAAGTTTCCTTTTCATGGCCAATTATGTCAGTTGCAGGGCCGGAGGGGAGTCACAAATTTCGGGACCCTTGCGCTCCCTGACTTCTCCATCATGTCCTGTCGTCGAAGGGTCTGGGAACAAGTCCTGCATTTGCCACTTGGTAGCCATTTGGGCCCTTAGGCCCCTGAGCCTCAGTTCCCTCATCTGAGAAATGGGTGTGATAATTCTGACCTCACCAGGTTATTATAGGGCAGACTGGAGTAGGGCCGGCCCCAAACCAATATGACAGGTGTCCTTAGAAAAGGAGGAGAGAGACACAAAGAGACACATACAGCATAACAAAGACCACAGTCAGGGCAGTTTAAACAGTAGACAGTTGTTTCTCACAACTCTGAAGGCTGGTGGTCTGAGATAAGGTGCCAACAGGGTGGGTTCTGATGAGAGATCCTCTTGGCTTACAGACGGCCACCTTCTCACTATGTCCCGCGTGACAAAGAGGGAGAGGGTCAGCTCTCTGGTGTCTCTTCTCATAAGGACACTAATCTCATCATAAGGGCCCCACCCTCATGTCCCCACCTAAACCTAATCACCCCCAAAGGCCCCATCTCCGTCCAAATACCACCATATTGGGGGTTAGGACTTCAATATAAGAATTTGGGGTTGGGGACATATTCAATCCATAACAGACAGTCAGGAGAGACACACAGAGGAAAGAAGCCATGCGATGACAGAGGCAGAGATTGGAGTGATGTGGCTAGACATGGCAAGGAATACCAGCCCATACCAGAAGCTGGCAAGAGGCAGGAAAGGTGCTCTCCTCAGACAGAGCATGGCCCTGCCAACAGCCTGATTTCAGACTTCCAGCTTCAGGACTGTGAGAGAATAAACTTCTGTTGTTAACCCCCTCAGCCTGTGGGATTTTGTTACACTAGCCCTAGGAATCTAATACAACCACAAAAAATAATTATGATTTGCAGAATACTTGGCACATGCCAGCACCAAGGCCCACGGTAAAACTTTGAAATCCAGATATGACAATTAGCCCGGTTAGTAGACGGGTCAGTGGGGTCTCCAGGAACCCAAGTGACTTGTCAACCTCGTATGCAGGCAGTTCCGCCGCCCCGCCTGCCTGGTCATGCCCACACTTCAGAAGCAGCTGCTAAGCATCTGAGGTGCTCCCTGCCCCAAACCCCTCCCCACCCCCACCCCACCACAATCAGGGTGCCTGTGCCTGTTCTCCAGGCCAGAGCTCCGTGGATCCTCCCTCCATAGCTGGGGCCCAGTACCCTCCTCAGAGGCTCCCAGTAGGTGCTTCATCAAAGATTATTTATGTGAATGGCTGAATAGGTTATGAGCTCTGTGAGGTCTGTGTTGTTCTCAGCTTTCTCTTAGGGCCGAGAATGCTGCCCAACACATAGTAGGCTCTTTATCAAAGTCCCATTGTTCAAACAATTGCATAGACTGTAAGCTCTGTCAAGACTAGAAATGGGTCTACCTTGTTCCCAGCTGCCTCTCCAATGCCTGGAATGCTGCCTGCACATAGTAGGTGCTTTAGCAATGTTCAATGATCCAATTACATGCAGTGTAAGTTGTGTGAGAACCGAGACTGAATCTGTCTCACGGGCTACTGTCTCCACAGTGCCTACGACACTTCCCAGTGTGTGGTCATTGCTCAAGAAATGTCCATTGAACAACTAAATGAATGATGGAGTGAGAATCATCTAAATGGTTATTCGACATAGTTTGTATTAAAAATCTGCTTGTCTGAATCCATTTGGCCATTCAGCAAAATTGAGTCCAACCCACAAGGCAGAGCAACCAGAGATGGGTAGTTCCTATGCGGACACCTCGTCCCCTGGCCTATCGTCAAGCTAAAATTCAGTGACATCACCCCCAGGCCTCCTCCAGTCTCCCATCACATCACAGGTGATTAGTTCCTGGGTGGGCTGGGGTCCTCCGACACCCCAGGGGGCCGGTCTTCTCTGCTGAGTTAAGCTGGATGTCCTCAGGGCCCCGGGGAGCCCTGGGGCTCCCACCGTCCAGCCCACCTGCCCAGAAAAGCCGTGTCCATGATGGCAGAAGTTCCAAGGCCTGCCTCCCTGGCTCCCACCGCTGAGGTGCCTATGGGGTGGTCCAGAAGCCCCCGAGGGGGACGAGGATGCCAAGAGCTGCTACAAGGCTGGCTGCTCCTCAGAGGGGGCAGACGGTGGGCCCATCGTCCCTCAAAGGGAAGCTCAGATTAGTCATGGCTGCCCTGTCGGAGCCTCCTGCCTTCAAAGCTCCTTGTCTTCTGCAATGAGAATAATCTATCCATACATGGACCAAGTCTCACCCTGAAGGAGGCCCTGCTTGGAAAAGCACCCCCTTGTCTGCCTTCTGCTATAAATCTCGCCAAGTCCGAGCTCAGGTGGAACCTCCTTCATGTTTGTGTTCGACAGTGGACACTCTTGGCTGCCACCCTACGTCCACTTCCCCGCTCCCCTGGCCCGTCGGGACCTTGGACTTCCCATGTCCCGGTCTACCCAGCTACCCGGTCAAATTTGAATTTCAGATAAGCAATAATTTTAATACATTTAGATATGTATTTATATCTACTCTCAATATAGAAAAGTAAATATATATTATAATAGATGGTATTACATGTATAGCATAATCTAAATCATATATTTTTAATTTATATGTGAGACATACTAAAAATTCTTATACTAGGGAACTCTTCATTATTTATCTGAAATTCAAGTCCCACCGGGCACCTTGCATTTTTATTTGCTGAACCCGGCCACCCTAGAGGACTCTGGTCCACACCCTGTTTGGGGACGAGCCCTGATCGAGTTAGCCAAGCAGCCCGTCCACAGGCCCTGCTTCTGAGATGTGTCCACGGCCCCAGGCAGCCCCACCAGTGCCAGCGGGACTCAATCCTGGGACAGCCATAGCCACGTTGACTATCATCTTGTGGCCAAGAGCTGGGGTGGTCAGAGGAAGAAGTCCACACAATGGGCACAGGGCAGAGGTGGGGGCTCCAGGCTGGCCATGTTGCTGGAGCTGCCAAATCCACACCAGCTTTTGACTTTCCAGTTACTACAGTCCCCATAAATCCCATTGGTTGTTAAAGTCAGTTTGAGTTGAGTTTTCTGTGACAGCTAGCTCAAGCCACCAAGCTCCTGTATGTGGCCTTCGTAATAAAGATGGGTGCCCAGAATTAAAAGCACTCCGTCTCTGGGCACCCACAGGCTTTTCCAGCAACAAAGCGTCTACTCCAGCCGCCTGCTGGATTTGACCTTTCTTGTTCGGGCTTGACTGACCTCAAAGATCTGTGTACTGGGGAACACGTACGGCCCTGCTCACCCCAGGAGCCTTGCCAAAGCATGGTCTCCACTATCTCTGCAGTGATTTATCTTCTGAAGGAATTTCCCCACCTGACTGCGGTCCAGGATGCAGGCTCCGGCACAGATAGCATCAGAAACACATCTCTGAGCCTGATAAACCCTCAGAAGTGGGGAGCAAGAGGAAACATGCCTGATTGGTGCAGACGCACGGAGCCAGGAGGCCGCCAGCCTGGGAAGGCATTCTCATTTCTGGAATTCTTTGGCAGTTGAACAAGGGAACCAAAACCAGGAGTAACCCAACGGGCCCAAATGCAAAGCACAACAGAAAGACGCTGCGCCTTATAATGAAGCTGACTGCAGAACTCACCACAGCTGCGGGTCAGCCACGTCTTCCTTTTTCTGGTGCCACGTCTTGGAGGATCCCAGACCAGACAAATATGGGGGAGGCAGCCTCTGTGCAGGGAAAAAACATCTTCGTTCACTCAACCATATTTACCGAGCACTGCGAAGTGCCAAGCTCTCTTCAGGGCACTGGGGATACAAGACAGACGCAGTCCCTGCACCTGGGAGCTCAGAGAGGAAAGGGGCAAATAAGCAAATAAGCGATTACAAGCCGTGCAAGGCCAGGGGCTGCGAGAGCCCCACGGAGGGGCCTCGCCAGAGGGAACACTCTTGAGATAAGACTTGGGAGACAATGGGAGCTGTCTCGGGTGAGGAAGATGCCTGTGTTAGAAGTGGGTGCAGGTGGCACAGTTCCAAGCAGAGGAAGCAGCATGTGCTAAGGTCCAGGGGCTAACGAGAGCCTCCCTATGGCTGAAGGGAGAGACGCATGAGACAAGGCAAAAGCTGTTGAAAGAGCATGAAGGTGCTGCATATGGCACGCTAAGGAGATGGAATGTTCTAGATTCCACCCCACAGGCACTGAAGAATATTTGAACATGGTGCCCAAATCCTCCGACCACCTGCCCCCAGGCTTCCCCTTCCCCACTCCCCATTCTTTCCTCGTGTACCCAGGCAGCCAGACCTCGGGCTCCTGGTCTTTCCACTCCTTCCTTGTAGCTGTGACTGTGCCACTTTGCAGGGCGGTTGAAATCCTGGCCCCAGGCTCCCGTGAAGGGTTCTGACATGAGGGGCTGAGGGTTGCAGAGCCCACACAGGACAAGGGCCGTCACTCCACTCCAGGCCACCACCCTCCTCGCTGGCCGCCCCCTCTGCAGTCCATTCTCCACAGACCCCGCCCCCAACCCCAGAATCTTCTCAACAAGCAAACAGGCACTTCCCTGCCATCACCCTGCCAAGGCCGTCCAGGCCTGTGTGGCCGGCCTCTGCCCCTGCTGCCCCTTTCTCCCTCGTACCCCACCCCTCTCCCGCCGTGTTGGCCATCTTTCTTTCCCTAACGTGCTGAGATGTTTCCCACTTCAAAGCCTTTGCACGTGCTGTTCCCTCTGCCTGGAATGCTCTTCTCCACCCCACCCTTTGCAGGCTGACTCCTTGGTGGGCTTCAGATGTCAGCTAAGCTGGCACTTCCTCGGGAGACAAAAGGTGGCACCCCCCCCTTTGGATGCCTCAGTAGTGTGGATGGCAGTTTTCACTATTTTGTAGCTGTGACGTTCCCTGTCTGTCCCCCCCACCCCCACACACACAGTGGACTGTGAGCTCTTGCTGTCCCCACCCCAGGGAGTAGAACATGCCCAGTGCAGGGGCGGCATCCAGCAAATGTGTGCTGAATGAGTAAATGAAGTTATTCTAACCTTTCCAAACTAAATTCTCTTCACCTGTACAAAGAGAATCATGGTCTCCCCGCTTCAGGGTGTGGAAAGGGACTGACTGAGACACTGTACGTGAAGCTCGAAGTCCCACGTGGCCAGTGGAGACTGCGTGGTGGTCCCCGGCCTCACACCCACCTGTGACTCCTAGACCGTACGACGCTTGAGAGCGCAAATTCTGGATCCAAACTTCACAGCCTGGTTCCTTCACGTCCGGGTGGTGCCACAGCTTCTTCACCTGTACAAAGGCTGCACTGCCCTGAGGGTGAAAGGCGCTGGCAGGCCTGGAGCTCTTGGCGAGGACCTGGCGATCGTGTCACAGAAACGGTGGCTGCCATTATTAAGTGTCCTTTTCCCTGGCTTATCTGGAACGCCCTGGGAAGCAGAGCTGGAGGTAGAGCTCCACACTCCACTGAACTGAAGAGTGTAGGCCCCAGGCAGAGGGGAGGGGAGGACGGAGAGCAGTTACAGGGCACATCCCCAGGCTGGCCACTGCCGGTCAAGAAGACACAGCCGGTTGCTACATCCGGCAGGATGTCCCCAGACAGGCTGTAGGGATCTTGCATCCTGGGCCGCCTGCTGAGGAAGGAGGCAAGTTTGACTCACCTCCTGGCTCCGCCCCCACTGCTATCTCGTCTTGGTCAAAGTTCTGCCCTGTTGGGTGTTGACTGCTCCCCCTCCTTTTGGAGTGTGTTGCTCTGCTCTGTGGGGTGGTTACTGGAGAAGCCAGAGCATCTAAGGATCCTCTCCAGATATACCTGGACCCCGGAGTGGCTGCGACCCCAACACTAAGGACAAGATGTGGGCTGTGCTAAAGCTGGACCCTCACAGGGATGGGGGTGGGGGTGAGCTGCAAAGAAGTGTCAAGGAGGTTTATGACCTTGGGAACAAACGCTCCTTTGCTGAGGAAAGCAGCCAAGGGCCAGGGAGCGGGTAAGGCCATGAGGGCCCTGGGGTGACATATGCTGGGCTGGGTACCCACACCGTGAACCAACTCTGTGGTCACCCTCTTACCACCTTCAAGCCAGGCCAGTAGTCAAGCTCCCACCCCACGGAGTTGTAAAAGATGAAGAAATTAGTATTTCTAAAGCACTAAGAGCAGTGCCTGGCATAGAAGAAGCACCACAGAAGAGTTTGTGACTAAGTGAATAAATCTCGGTATTTACGTAAACATGCCATACATGGTTTCTAATTCATGTTTTGTCGTTTGGTTTATTTGATTTTTTTTCTTGGCCAGAGTCACACAGACGACTGCTCCATTTCCGTCCTATAACCCTTGGTTGGGAGAGAAGTACCGGAGGGAAGAGTGAGGAGAGGGCACATCTGGCCATGTGTCCCCTGCCCTACCTGAAAGCCACTCCCAGTGCCATGGCAGTGGTGGCAGCGGTGGTGGCTGCAAAGATGGCTCTATTGTACCAGAGTCAGAACTAGTGCTGAAAGCAGTCATTTAAAAATAAAATAAGACAGAGGGACTCATTTATGCTGAGACAACGATATTTTCCCAAGCTGCCTGCAGGACAGAACAATAAAAAATTTATCCTTAATAGCATTTTGCTGAATTCTGCCACAGGAGACCTTTGTCTCCCTACCAGAGTTTGGAATGACGCTTGTCTGCCTTACATCCCTTTCCTCAGCCAGCCACCTGATTCCCTTCTCACGGGAGACTTTGCAGCCAGTCTGCCTTCTCCTCTTCCTGCCTCCAGCCCAGAGACATGTCTGGACACTGGTCATTTTATCCCATGAAACTCCGGGGAAGAGAAAAAACAGCCCCATAATCAACTTCCCCTGCCTTCCCCCTTCTCCCATGTATAAATGTGTGAGAAGACAGAGAAGCAAGGAGCAGAAAAACCAGGCAGCCAGTGAAGTGGTTTTTTATTTGTTTGTTTGTTTCATAAAAGCGAGTGTGATAAGAGATGCTAAAAATTTGAGGCAGGGTAGGAAGGCAACGAAGCAAGCCTCAGAATAAAATAAAATAGTGATAACATTTTGCATTATTGTATATATATATATATATATATATACATATATATATATATATACTTACAAGTGTCTGTTATGTAAATGCATAAAGAAAAATCTGGAAGGATACACTTTTCTCAGAGTTTCCTTTGGAATGAGGTGTGAAATGAAAAATGATTTGTGCTCGATGCATCTTTCTCCACTGTTTAAATTTTTTACAGGTAAATTTTTATAATTAAAAGAAATGAAAACATCTCCTATCAGATTAAACATACATTTAAACTGTGTTAGACCACTTGTTGGCCAATATGTGGGGGATTGCCATACACCCCGGCCTTCTGGAGCGCACATGGATACAGTCACTTTGGAGGATGATTTTCAGCGTCTGAAAATCTTAAATATGCAAACCAGCACTCAGCAGCTCCATTTTTCTGAGGGATGCACACGAACAAGCTCAGGTGAGAACATCCATCGTGGGATCGTGGGATGGTTAGCAATAGCAAAAACTGACACCTTAGCAGTGTCTCCATGGAGGGCTGGCAAAACAGACTCCAGAGTCGACCCTGGGTGTCCAAACCCTGACATCCATTGCAGCCTACAAAAGCATGAGACAGAGTTACACATCCTGACACAGAGAGCTCTCTAAGATACCTCTACAGGGAAAAAGAGAAAGTGTTACAAAATGATCTTTACAATATGATACACTATGTATTTGCTAGAGGTATGTATATGTATATATGCAAATGCATAGAAAGAAGCCTCCAAGGAAATGCACCAAACTGATCCCTGGGCTTGGGGGCCACCAGGCTGTTCTCTAAATAGTTTTGACTGACTTCACTTCCAGACCACCAAGGGGAAGGGGGGACATATGACCACCCTGGCCAGTGCGTTGTGAGCTGTAGTGTTCCCGGGGCACTTACAGGCTGCACATTAATTGATGCTGGGTGGGCCATCCCTCTGCCCTTTCGCTCTGGCACAACGACCAACCATGTTCAAGATGATGGTCCCTGCCACCCTCATTCCAATGAGCAGAGGTACATGTAGCCGTGAGCCCCCCAAAACTGGGTTCTTTGTTGGCGCTGCAGAATAACCCAGCCTCCATTGACAGAAGCACCACGTCACACCCAGGGAAAAGCTTAGGGATTGGCCACCACGGGCAAAGGGTCCCGACCAGGCTCATCTCCCACCATCAGCCCCATTCCCTGCCCCCTTTGGTTCCCAACAGGCTCCGTGAGATTGAGAATCTGTCTTGTTCTCGATGGCATCCTGGAGCCGCATACTCAGTAGGAGCTCAGTCAACATGGTGGCATGAGATAAATGAACACGTCTCTCAGAGGGCTGCAAGGTCCAAGGGACTTGACACTTCCTTGTCAGATCTGGTCTCAGATGAAGGTGGAAACGCTCCATAATTATTCCGTTTTTCACAGCGGTGGAGAGCACTGGCTGCCTTCCCAAAGCCTTGCTCCTTGTCTCCTTGCTGAGCAAGAGATCCCAGCTAAGGGACAGCGTTTCCCAGCCGTCTTCGCAGCGTGGGCACAATGAGAAGAGCGTGGACCTTGCTGTTTGGAACTGTGGGGGGAGGGGCTCCCTCAGAAGTCAATGGACAGCTGAGGGGGGCATTTTTGCCCTGTCCCCTGTGTTGGGGTTCCCTCACAAGCCGACTCTCTGTCAAGGACTCAAGTGCAAATGGATTTTTTTCAAGGTCGTGCAGTGGGGAGGTGAGTCCAAGAAAGGGAGGAAGCCAGCACAGAGCATGCTGACGAGCAGGTTGGAGCCGTGGGCAACGTGAGCTCAGTCCTGCAGGGACCTTGCGGGAGGTGGCACGCACCTCTGCGTTATCCTACCCAGGAGGCGAGGAGGCTGGGGTACTTATCCACCACTTCTCCTTCATCACTGAAGGCTGCTCCCAGGGCACTTCCAGTGGGAAGGGCATGAGCCAACATCAAATGTCTGGCAGTCACAGGACCTGCAGTAGGACTCCCTCGGTGTGTACAGGAACAGTGAACGTCAACGGCAGCTGTTACCCTCCGGCCCCTTTCTCCTGCCTGGAACGCAGATGTGTTGTCCGGAGTTCCAGCAGCCACATTGGACCATAAGGCAAACGAGGATGGAAACCACATGCTAAAGATGGAGATGCAAAGCCAACCCAGAGAACACCTGGTTCCTCACTAACTCTACAACCTCCTTTCAAACCAGAGGGGAAGATGCATGTTGATCTTAAACCACTACTATTTCGGATGTTTGTTACCGGCAACCAAATGCCCCTGACTCATAGATGGTGTGACAGTCACGTTCCTCGTGCCGCCTGGGAATTCTAACCACGCTGCTGCTGGGACGATGATGATGGTGACGGCAATGCAAAATATTATCGCTAACTATCGTTCCTTCTGCACGCAAGTCCTTACTTGCCTTAACTCGTTTAGTCTTCATAACAACCCTATGATGCAGATACTATGATTATTCCCATTGCATGGGTGAGGCTACTGAAGCACAGAGAGACTAAGCCACTTGCCCAAAGTCACACAGTCTGTAAGCAGCAGAGCCGGGCTGTCTGACTCTCGAGCCTCCACTCCTACGGCTACAATACGTTGCCTTCTCCCTCAGGCTTCCCTGACATCTTTGAAAAGCCATTTCGTTTCCCCACCTGCTCCCTGCCTGGTAACTTTCTAGAATGGCAACGTTGATGTTTTACTTTAGACGTCAAAGAAACCCATCAGGCTTAACAAAGAATAGAACATGGTTTCCAACAAGCCTTTCTTGAGACAAAGGTGTCTCTGCAATTTCACAAAGCTCTTCATTGAAGATGGGACGGAGGGTGGAGAGAAAGTTTCTTGGAATCGAATGAGAAGGCACTGTGTTCCCTGAAGCCTTGACAGCAGAGAGCACATGTGTGTCCAACAGGGGAGGCCAGGGCCCAGCACGCCGGGCACTCTGACACGCGACCTGAACCTTGACGTGTGGTGGTGACAGTTCAGCAAGGCCAGGCACGCAGTGTCCCACCATGGTAGATACTCCAGGAATGGGGCAGGCAGTGAGACAGCGCCCTGTGGGGAGCCTGACATCTTTGGAGTCCGCGCGTCCTGGGTTCAAGTCCCTCTTTCACCTAGTTCACCGCCCTTACCTCCTCTCGTCATCTGTGAGATGGGCCTGCGGGCAGCTCAAGTGTCAGGAGAGAAGAGTCGAAGTGAGAAAAACATGAGCCATGAGATGCCCTCTGGGGCTGTGTTATGTGTCATGGAATCAGAGTACAGAGAACCAACACAGAGATGCTCAAAACCCCCACCCCCGTCAGCAACGGCCCAGGGGTGGCCCCCACTCTGCCACCTGCCAACTGTGCAAGTTGAACGTTTGACTTTCGTTCTCTGAGTCTCGGTGTCTTTACCTGTAAAAGAACAATAATAACAGAGCCCATCTGATCAGGGCACTTGTTCACTCTTTCAACAAACAGTTATCAAGCACCTACTATGTGCCAGCACGATGTTAGGCCTGACGATACAGCACTGCATAAGACCAACGAGATATCACCCTCACAGGGAGCACTGTCTGGGAAGGAGGCAGACATTAATCACGCTGTCAAGTGTGTGAATGTTAAAGTGTGATTGTGACACATTCTACAAAGACTAGGGCATGTGATAGGAGGATTCGACCTTGTCACATGCAAAGGTCCTGTGGTTGAAATGATTATAAACATTGTAAAGCATGTAAACCTTTAAGACTCAATGGCCAGTGTATATTGAAGGGAGCGTTATTAGCATGTCCTCAGGCGAATGCCAAGAATTCACAGCCACTGAGTCATTTCCCTTGTGATTCTGCACCCACAGGGCACAAGATTTTGTCTTCCAGCCTGGGGTCTGCCTACAGGAGATGTCAGCTGGTCCCCACAATAGGTATTGCTTTTATTATAAACAAATTTGGTGACACTCTGGTCGATGAAAGAGCTCAGTGAAGATGTGAGATGGCCCAAGCCAAGCGAGCTGGTTCAATCCAGTTTCTCAGACTGCACCCATTAGTCCCTGATCTACCCTAAATTTACCCAGGTGGTCAATCCTGCCCTGATGGGCACACGTGGAGGGAGGAAGGGAGGTCAGGCGGCTGGCCTCCTACACGTGGACATTTCTCCTCTGTCAGCACTATTGCGAGGATTGGAAATGGGGCTTGGAAGTGGTACGTTTCTGTTTCATGAGCCCCAGATTTCAGACAATTTCCTCCGCTGGTGGCTGCAGATCCAGTGTTCCAGGAAGCCTCAGCCCCTGGCTTTTCCAGACGTCAGCTGAGGGGCCCAGCACCCTCAGAGCTCGTGTAAACTTTGAGTTCTGTGTCTCTACACGAAGCCGGAGGCTGGCTGGCCCAACGGCAAACAGAGACTGCATTTACATATCGGCCCCGCGACCTCATTTCTAAATTCAAACAAGGTAGTGTCTCCCGAAATGGGCTGCTGGGCCTTGCTGCCCTGAGGACGCATATTTTACCGCTTGGATCAGGATTCTGAAAGGACTCGTCAGCCGCCTGACAAAGCACCAAGGCGGTCCCTGGGAAGGCTGTGGCCAGCTGTGAACCCACCGCACTGAGTCCGGGGAGACCAGGCCAGACGCCAGTCCATCTGCCCACAGCTCCAGCCTCGGCCCCATTCTGGGATCAACCAGTGTTTACAAGGCCCACCCGGGAAAGGGGCTCGGCGCAGCTGGCCCACAGGGACAAAGCCATTCCCACGCTGGGACCTGCCCCTCCCACGCCCTGCCAGGGACCAAATGTCAAAAGGCACCTCTGGTCCTATTTGCACTTCACTATGGGGGACATTGAAGCCAAAGGAGGGAGGGACGTAGTCAGGTCAGAAAGCAGGTCAGAGCACAGCTGAGGCAGAAGAGGGAACCCTCGCCTGCACTCTGTCCCATGTACCAGTGGAGGCCTACTGGGGCAACCCCAACTTCCCCAGGCTGCTCACCTTTCAGGACCTGGCTAAGGTCTTACTTCTCCCAGGAGCCCTCCCTGACTGTCCAGTGAGGTGGCAGAGCGCCTTTCCCGGCCCCCAGCACATGAGCTTCTCCCGTCAATCACATCACTGACCCCGTCTGGATAGACCCTGTCTGGAGACTTGTTCGTCTCCCGTGGCACAAATCCCATGAGGGCAAGGCTGCAATGTGCCCTTGTGTGCCTCACCTGGAGACTAGGAACACACACTCACACACACACACTCACACACACACACACACACACACACACACACACGCTGTGAATGAGGGATGCATGAATGAAACACTTCCTTACCAAGTGAACATCCCTAAATTCACAAGTGGCTGGACCTCTGTCCCAGCAGGACGGGGCTGGGGGCTGAGAAGCAGGTTCTCTCATCCTGGCTGTGCTCTGACTTGCTTTGTGAGCTTGGCCACGCCTGTTCACCCCACCCCACCTATTCCTAGGCCAGTTGTGGGGTTGGTCCAGAATACTCCTCCTGTGGCCGGAGAAACCCTGAGGCAGGGCAGTGCCAGAAGCCGTCAGCAAGCCAGCCCCAGGGTGGAGCACTGACAGCATGTGCTGCAGCAGTGACCATTGCGTCATCATCACCACTGTCACCTTCATCATCACTTTCATATCATTGTCAGCAGCAGCAGCAGCCATTGTCATGTCATTGTCACCGTCATTGTCACCGTCACTGTCATGTCGTTGTCACCGTCATTGTCACCATCACTGTCATGTCATTGTCACCATCATTGTCACCGTCACTGTCATGTCATTGTCACCGTCATTGTCACCGTCATTGTCACCGTCACTGTCATGTCATTGTCACCGTCATTGTCACCGTCACTGTCATGTCGTTGTCACCGTCATTGTCGTCGTCATCCTATCGTGTTATCATAATCGTCATCATCTTCATCCTCACATGACCATTGCTGTCATTGTCATCGTCATATGCCAAAACGTCCCCCCTTGCACACTTCACGAAGATTGACTCAAAATGCGTCACAGACCAAAACATAAAATGCAAACATTGCAGAGTTTTGAAGAGAAGCGTGACACGCTCTGACCTGTAATTTGGAGCAGAGTGGGGTGAGGACAGGGGCAGTGAGGCCAGGGAGGGGCCACTTCCGTGGTCCGTGTGGGAGACCCTGGAGGCCTGGCCGGTGGACAGGGTGTTTCCCAGGGAGGCCCCGTGAGCAGCGGCAGCTCCCTCACCACCAGGCCCATGGGCCAGCACCTGAGGAGGCTGTCTGAGCAAGAGGAGAGGAGGTTCCCTGGAGGGAAGGGGGCTCTCCCGCTGAGGGCCCCAGATCCAGGAAAGAACTCCAGGGAAGGAGGGACATGCTGTGCTTGGTCCCCAGGAGAACCGCCTGTGGATGTGAACCTTCACTCAGCTGTCCCCAAAGCGACAAACATCTCCCTCCTCCACGCTGCTGCCACCCCGGCAATTTCTCTGTTTACAGGACGTCTAGACAGGTTTGGAGAAGAGAGTGCGGCATCCCAGGGCGGTGCTCAGATGGAGCGCAGGGCGGCCTCTGCAGAGAAGAGCTAAGCCAGAAGACGGAAATCTGCCGCTGTGTGGAGCGTTCATTAAATAGGAATATGCTTAATTCTTTTCTTTTTATCAGTTGACAGCTTCCAACAGATAAAGCTTATTTTATTGAAGCTTTCACACACCCAGCGAGATAAATATCCCTGAATTCCAGTCTTCACAGGGGAAAAAAAAATTAAAAATGGATGAAGTCAGAATCTTCAGTAGGTTTCTCAAAACTCAAGCAAGGACAGACCCACATGATCAGGTCTGAATTAAGTCACCCCACACTGTGCTGAAGGTGGGGGGTAGCCTGGTCCCTGCGGAGGCCATAAGTGAACCTGTTGGTGGAGATGATTTTAGAGAGGATGACACCCAGCTTCTGTCCCAGAGGGACCCCAGAAGTCGGAATGGGAGGAAGAGACGAGGCTGTGGGAGCGCCCCACCTCAGTGAGTTCAAGTCACCAGGCAAAATGCACAAAGGATCTCTCTGTGTTATTTCTTACAGCTTCAGTTGAGTCTACAATGATCTCAGTTAATAATAATAATAATAATAATAATAATAATAATAATAATAAATACGTTTTTAAAATAGTATGAACTTGATAACCTCCTAATGCTTTTTTTTTGGTAGTCATTAATTTATTCCAAAGATTCAGTGACACTTCTTTTCTTCAAAAAGTATACATCAAACATTGTGTGGGTCAGTGGGCCACCATAACAAAATACATTCGCCTGGTGGTTTAAACAACTGACATTTATTTCTCACAGGTCAGGGGGCTGCAAGTTCGAGATGAAAGTACCGCAGATTTGCTATCTGGTGAGAACCCACTTCCCGGCTCGCTGTCTTCTCACTGTTTCCTCACATGGCAGAGAGAGAGCTCTTGTGTCTCTTCCTTTTCTTATCAGTACACGAATCCCATTACAGGGGACTCTGTCCTAGGACCTCATCTAACCCTGGTCACCTCCCAAAGGCCCACCTCCTAAAACCATCAGATTGAGGTTAGAGCGTCCACAGATGAACTTGAGACACAGACATTCAGTCCACAGCAAGCACTCTCTGTGCCAGGCACTGTTGTAGAACCGGGTGACTGGCCTGTGGTGGACCTCTCTCTCATGTCACTCAGTGCAGGGACAGACCAGAGTCAGGCGAATAAGTGATTACACAGGATTCTGTCACATAATATAAAGACTTTAAAACATAAAGCACAAGGACAATTTGGAGGCTGACAGCACAAAGGGCTTCCTTGAGGAGGTGACAAATGATAGAAGATCTATAGCACAGGAAGAGCCCAACTAGTAAAGACCTGGAGTCGGAGAATTCCAGAAAGAGGGAACTGCAGGGCACAGGCTGTGAGTTGGGCAGAAGCCCAGACCATCTGTGGGTCGGCAAACACTTGGGTGTGGAGGACACCAGCAAACAAGGAGGGTGGTAGGAGAGGCAGGTCGTGGGGTTTTAAAAGGAGTGAGAGGAGTCCCCAGAGGGTTTTGGGCAGAGCCATGACATAATGGGTTTTTAAGTGTTTGAAAACTCCAACTGGCTCCAGGTCCCTTCCAGCTCAGAGTATCTGATGCTAACCAGCATTTAGAAAGCACCTACTGTGTGTCCAGCCCAGGGTGTTGTCAGACCTGGGAGAGGCCTGCCGTCTGCTCCACTTGGCATCTGGTTGGTGAGGCTGGGCATCAAGCATGATCAGTGCAAAGGGAGAGAGAGATAAGGGCCCACCCCACAGGTCTCCTGTAGGCGGTCGGTGCCCTGGGCTACAGGAGCGTAACCAAGGGCTGCAGATGGATGCACAGATCTGCACCCCCCACACCACACACCCCCGGCTCCTCTGCAAACAATCCCACCTCCCCAGGGGCAGGCACAATCGTGGCACCTCACTCAACAGGCCCCCATGGGAGAGAGTCACCCACAGCCTGAGAGGTGACGATGGGGTGAGGCAGAGGACGGTGGCTCCCAGTCTTCCCCACCTATCAGGGGTCTGTGTGCCAGAGGGGCTGCCCGAGAGCTCCAGGTGCTGGATGCTCGGCAGAGAGTTCCTGAAGTCATCGGTTGGCAGCCAGATCAAAAGGGGAACAGAATTCAGACAGCTTCTCGTATATGGTTTATTTCTAATTAATTCCTCGCTGGCACATGCAGAATCTGCACTTTCTCTCCCGCCTGGCTCTTCCAACCCCATGCATATTTAAGAGCTTGACAGCTTTCCTCGTGCTAAATATAAATCACATTTTAAGCTGAGAGTTCAGTGCAAGTTGGTGGTCTTCGCACTCAGCACCACGGAGTGTGCTCCTCTGCTCCTCTGCACAGATTCTGCTCCTCTGCTTCTTGCTGGCTGGACATGTGGGTGCTCCCCCACCTGAACCTCATTGCTCAGTCCATCCACAGACCCAAGGACAGTGGTCAGTGTTGTTTCATCTGTCTAGCATCCATCCCCTCTCCTCTGGGAACAGCACCCCATTTTCTTTTGGGGAATACAGCTGAGCCCACAACTGAATCTAAGGGTGGCTCCTGGCCAGTCAGAACACTGGGACCGTACAGCACCAGTGATTGGTTCAGGGATGTGCCCATCACCCACAAGAAGCCAATGAGAGACTTCTCTGGGACTTCTGTTGGATCCAGAAGGATAGATGCACTCTCTTTTTGCTTAAACCACTGTGTGAGTAAGAGCAAATCCTGGAGTTCTGGCAGCCATCAGTGTGGTTGAGAACCTGGTTCCACTTACCCAGTCCTTTCAGGAGGGACTGACTTGTCCCAATGGATGAGGGACTTCTCTTCTCTGTAGCTGAATGCCAGCTCAGCAATGCATGAAGAAAGAAAACATTAGCAATTTCACCATTTGCAACTCTGTGAAATAATTGATTCAAGAAAGGATCATCACTGGATCCTAAACCCAGGAGACGAGAGGTTTTTGGAGAACAGATTCTTTGCAAAGGGCCAAAATATCCCCCGACAGAATAATTTCAAAGGAAAAATAAAACTTTGCACAGAGGAAAAGTTAGTGGCCACCTTTTCCGAGGACCACACTTCACATCTCTCAGAGTGGGACAACCTGACATTGTTTTTATGGGAAATAGAGGAAAGCTAAGAACAAGAAAATCCAGAATGTGGGATAGTTTACAGGATAGCTGGAGGTGTTCATTCAAAAAGTCAATGTCGTGGAGAGAAAAGGTAGAGGGAGAATGGTCTAGATTTCAAAAGACTCAGGAGATGTAAAGACTAAATGCAATGGGAGAAAGTTGTTGGATCCTGGTTCAAAAGCAAAATAACTAAAAGGATATTTGGGGGATAATTGGGGAAATCTGATTGTGGATGGGGCAATAGATAGTATTGAAGATTTATGGTGAATTTTCTTAGGTGAGAAAACGGTGGTGGGGACATAAAGGAAAATGACCTTTTTTAAAGCAAATGCAGCTGAGGTGTTAAGGCACAAACAGGCATGATGCCTGCAACTCACATTCAAACAGTACACACACACACACACACACACACACACACACACACTATTATATAGACACAGCAAAGTGGCCAAAAGTTAATCTTTGTTAAATCTAGGAGGTAAATACTATTCTTCCAACTCTTCTGTGTATTTAACAATTTTTATAACACACAAAAAATGGAGTCACAACCCAGCCCGTCACTTGCTATATGGAGTAACCTTGAAAAAGTTTAAGGCTGTGACCTTCCACTTCCTCGTCCATCAAATGGGACAATGGGAACCAAGTCTTTGTAAAGCTCCTGGATGTACTCCGGGAGACCACCCATGCAGAAATCTTGGGTTTAGTGCTCGGCACAGAAAGGCACCAAGCAGATGCTAAATATTAGCATCATTAGAAGACAGTGAACAGAAATACCCACTGTTCTAATCCAAATGCACTCAGAAAGCCCAGAATAATCCTCCAGGACTGGAGGGTAAGCTCTTCGCCGCAGGGCTGGTCTGGGGCTAAAGCTCAGGTCACTTGGAGGGGGTGGGTGTCTGCACAAAGTCCGGGCTCTGTAGCAGAGAAGGAAGGCAGCCATGGTTGCTGGGGACAGGCAACCATGACTGCTACCCCCTTCAACTTACAGATGGGAAACTGAGCCCAGAGAGGCAAAGTGAATGCCAGGAGCCTGAGCCCCTGCCTGGCTCGTTTGTATACCAGGCCAGGGCCAGCCACTGAGATTTAGTGGTGGGCATTTCAGGGCAAGGGGGCTTCTTTATGGGTTCCAAACCAATGCAGCAGAGCCCCTGGCCCCATGGCCCCTGGACAGGCCGGTCAGGGTTCAGTTGGCTTTGCGTGTCTGCACATGTGTATACATGGCCCTGAGTCGCTGGGGAGCCTCAGTGCCCTCTTACTGCACCCTGATTCGTCCCTTCTCGATCAGATCCTACAAGGATCTGCTCTCAGTCAGATTCAGCAGGGTCCAGCCCGGGCTCCCCCCTTTGTATTATTTATTGTGCCCCTGACTTCGAGGCAGACAGTCCAGAGAGCGAAATAGTGCCTGTTTCCTAAGGGTTAACAAGCCCAGCTACTTCTGAGAGGGGACAGGAGTTGTCCCACATGGGAATAGTCAGGTCCTGGAACCCAGCAGCTCTGCTCTCGAGGGTACTGGGCAGAGACACCCCAAGAGCTCCCTTTGCTATTTTGGCAACGTGAGCTTCACGAGGCACCAGCTACCTGAGAAAGAAGGGTACAATGGCCTGAGGTTGGACCAGCTGGACCCTCCAGCAGAGAAGTTTACCACTAGAAGGATTCGGCGACTGGCTGTGCCATTCGACAGATAAAGGATAGGACTCAACCATCCCTACTGCACCACCGCCTCAACCAAACTTAGCACCCTCTCCTATTTCTCACAGTCCCGTCGTTTCCTTAGTCTCCACACCAGCGGCAGCTGCAGCCTCACACACGTTTATTGTTTCCTCTTTGCCCCCGGCACGCACGTGTCCTGTGCCTCTCAGCACCACCAGAGCCCAGCCCGCGCCTGGCCCATAGGAGGCCCTGGAACAACATTGGCCCAGGGAAGTGACTCGATAAATGAAATATAGGGTTTTGAATCTCCGCCACGCAAGGATTGCATGGAATCAGACAAATTAGGCCCATAGCCTGGGCTCCGGTTACCAGGGACCCTCCAAAGCTAACCCAGCCCCCTGCCTCAGCTGTGAGCACACTCCTGGTCCACAGGCGGCTCCCAGGTGCTCAGCTCCATGCACACGTCCCTGTCGGGCCCTTCCCAGCAGGCAGGGGTGGACGGCTGACTTTGAAATCACTTTGGCCTTTGCATTTTGGAAGTTCAGTCAGTTGATTCTGATAAACTGACCGGAATGTTAATGGCCCAGGAGTTTCATTTGTATTCAGATGGGAAGAAAATCAGCCACTCCGAGGAGATGGTTCTGTTGAATTCGGTCTAGTAGTTAACTCGGAATAAAGGCATTGCGCTGCCAGGAACCAGGAAGGGAAGCGGAAGCTCCGGGGAACTCACCGACTTCAGAGGAGAGGCAGACGACAAGCCAGTGGTTTCGAAATGATGAATTCGCTTCCTGAAAGAGACAGACCACAGCCTCCCAGGCAGGCACGGAGGGTGTTTGCTCTCCTGGCTCCCGACTCGGTCACAACTGAGGAGGAGGAGAACGAGTGAGAGTGTGTTGGTTGTGTTGCGAAGGACTCAACGTGTGCACGTGAGTGTGGTGACGTAGAAGTCCACGGGGGAAGAGCCCGTCTTTCAAACAAGCAAGACAACGCCCTTCTAACACTCACGGCAGCACATTTGGTTCATAACAGTCAAACCACTGGAAGCAACTCAAATGCCTACAACAACAGAATGGACGAGTCACCTGCGGTGCAGTCAGGCCGTGAAATACTATGCAGCAGTGAAAAAGAACAGACTCCTAGTATGCACGAGAGCACGGATGAAATGCAGAGAAATAAGGGTGAGCAAAACAGGTGGCACCAGAGGTCACACTGTGTAGTTCCATGAATACAAAGTTCAAGAACAAGAAAAACGAATCCACAGTGATGGGAGGCAGAATAGCCCTTACTCTGGCAGAAGGTACAAAGGGGGGCTGACATGCTGTGTATCTTGATCACAGTGGGGGTTAGACAGGCATGTACTTGTGCAAAACGCAAATTGTGTGTGTACAGGGTACAAAAGTGCATCGAGGGGCATGTGTCATAGACCTGTGCACGCTACTGGGTGTTTGTTATATCGCAATTTAAATATACGCATATTGAAAGGAGCCCTATTCTAAGGAACATGGCCGCTAAGGCGTACTTCTCCTCCACGGCACTGCCTGGTGTCACACTTGTGACACGTGCAAGCTCTGCGCCCCGCATCCTTCCCCACGCAGCAGACAGCCACCGCTTAGGCAATGGGAGGCGTTACCCTCACAATTATAGGTTGAATTCTTTGCCGTTGTCTCTCTAGTTCACAAAATAAATTATACATCTTCCCTGCACTCTCTTTGCCCACGTGGTTTAATAAAGTGGGGAGACTTGGCATTTGTTGCTTTTATTTCAGGGCTCCGAGGAGTGGGGAGACATGGAGACGCTCCAAATTACTAACGGATTGGCTCCTCATGAAATTTCACGGCGAGCGTGAAACCGTCCCTATTGCCACGAAGTGCAAGGGGGAGAAATGAATTATGCTTCGAAGTTATAAGATGTGAAAATTGATTCAGGAATGCTAGCTGTTTTCAATTTTATACTGCCATTTATTCTAAGAGTGCCCAGGCTCTCCCAAACGGGAGTTTATAAGCAGATCGAAAAGTATAATTAACACTTCAGTGACGCTCCACGTCCTGGGGAGGTAGCTGTTTGTGCTGTGATCTGCACAGCCAAAGCAAACCGGATTCAAACCAGGCTCAAACAAGGAAACATCTAACGATAAATAAAACATGAAGAGTTTGCTGCCTTTTTTTCAGTTTCTCCTCCCCATCCTTTCTCTCTCTGAACTTTTTTATGTGGATACTTCTCTGAGAGGGGAAGGAAACAGTGAGAGGATTCTGGGAACTTTTAGAATTCAAAGATTAAGAGGAAGCAAATTTTGCAAAGCAAAGAGCCCAAGTGAGATGATTTTGTTTGCACATCTGCAAAACGGGGTGACCAGGCAGCCGGGAAAGCATGGGGTTTAGAGACAGGAAGATCACATCCCATCATCAACTTGGTCACAGTCCAAGCTGGCACAAGTCATTCCACCTCTTGAGCCTCAGTTTTCCGTTCTATAAATTGGGGACAACAGCAGTAACCACTTTTTAGGGCTGTTGGGAGGGTTAAATGAAGTGATTCATGCAAAGCAGGAAGCGTGGCCTCGGACATATAGCCAGAGCTGGCTGATTTTGTCCTGACATCCACCCTCTTGTTTCCAACAGCTCAGGGGCCCGGCAAGAGCCAGGTCCCTCCTTATCATCTGGAAGCAGGGCAGCTACTTAATTTTGGAGTGCCAGTGCAAAATAAAAATGTGTGGGCCCTTGTTCAAAAGCAGGGGGAAAGTGGCACTAAACTACAAGATTTTTTTCCTTTCTTCTGCAGTCTCTCGACTCGTCATGTATTTTTATTTGCCATTCAAAGTTGTCCTAAGTAAAGAAAAAATGCTTAATTATTAGCATGAATTTTATCATTCATCTTTTCATTACACAGTGTCAGCTTTAAATATAAATACGAGAGCATTTAACTCGTATGCGAAATCACAGAAGTTATACTATTTGTATTTCATAGCTCATACACGCGTATGTGTCTTGTTCTTTGCACAGCAGTGGGAACTCCGCCCAAAACTAACTCAACTGTTTTTAATTCACTCTTGATATACACACATCCTACTGCTCTCTCATTGGTTTACTGGTCCGTCAGGAAGGACTGAAAGATTGCTTTGTCTTTCCCTTGCCTTCTATGGCATTCTTTTCAACAGAAGGAGTTGGCTGGAACAGGGACGTGATATAAGAAAAAATACAATAGGGCTCCTTGGTCATTGGTGTTTCGCAGAACAATATTACCTTCCTTCTGTGTTGGAAACAAGTTCTGGTCCAAAGGGAGTGTGGCTTCTTGGGGTGTCTGTGCCACTCCTACTCAGCTGTAGATGGAACACGCTTACCTTGTACTTGTTTGCATCTCGCTGAGCTCCCAGGAGTCGTAGGTCCCCCGAATTCTGTGTTCATGGGGCACTGTGAAAGTGGCATCACGGAATGGGGACACCCATATTGTGCATGTCCCCTCTGCTTACACACATGTTCCGATGGCCCATGGACTTCACCTGCAAACACAAGCTCAAAGAAAAAACGTACACATGCCAAGATGGTGCCAACACGACATTAATCCAGTGAGCGACCCACAGTTCTCACGACCGTGAAGCCCACCCTTCCTCAGAAACTTTGGTTTTGCTCCTTGAGCATGAGCCTCTGGCTCCAGCCCATTAAAGGGCAAAAAGGCTCTGGGGGCACGGTGGGCATCATCATTACCCAATTCAAAATGAGCAAACTGAGTCCCCGAAGGCTATCTTGCTTAAGGTCCCACTTCCAATAGGAGTAGATCCTAGGTCGGAACCACATGTGTGGCTCCAGAGACTCTGTCCTGCTCCCCAGACCCTTTCTTCAAATACCTGGGCTCCATCTTGAAACGCCCAGGTATAACACAAACATCGGCCCCAAGGTCAGAAGACGTGCCTCTTTTGTTCCCTGGAAGCTTGATCAAGCCATTCCTGAACTCCCACTCACACAAGTGTGCCCTGGGAGTCTCCCTCAGAAGAGTTGTTCCCAAGGACTCATAGAAAATGTTGGCAGGGCAGGTAAGTGACCCACGATGGGGCTAGCACACGCTCAACCCAGAGCCCAGGGCTCATGCCTTCATTTTGGGAACACAGGGGAAACCCACAGAGAACCAGGGCTCTGACACTGGCAAAATCGGAGTTTGCGGTTTGACTTTAGCATTTAACTCTGTGACTTGGAGAAATCCCTTTACCTCTCTGAGCTTCAGTTTCCTCATCTGTAACATGGACTAAGACGTCCCGGTGGAGTCTTGGGGGCGGCGAGGGTCCAGGGGTGCGGGAACAAGACCACATAAGGAAAGCAGTCAGCTGCCATATGCTGATCACTCAGTACTAGGCCAGGTGTGCTGACTACCAAGCCCCTTCCAGGCTGTGGGAGCTGGGCAGCTCTCAGGGAGGCCAGCCAGCGGTCAGGGGCCAGGCTTCTCAGAGTGGACCGTGCCTCAGTAACACGCTGCATCCCTGGTCACTGACAGCACTTTCCTGCTGATAGAAAGTCAGTGTAAGGCATGGAGACGGGCTCCTTACTCCTCGCGAGTCTTTTGCTTTTCTCCAATAAGGAATATTTTGCTTTCCCTTCTCTCTCCTGGGGCCAAACCCACTTCTCTCTCCACATGGTCGTAGGCAACAAACCAGGAGGGAAGAGGAAAAGCATGCCCAGTCCTGAGGGGCTGTTGTAAACTCATGAATTAATTACCTTCACTTGGTAACTGGCCAGCTGTCTGCCATCTTCCTGCAAAAGCAGTCTTGATGGTTTCCCTTTGCTGAACGTTACGACGTTTCAGGAAAACTTTGAACCAGGCTCCCATGTAGAAAATGACTCCTTGTGGTGGGGAGACGGGAGAGGGGTTATCTGGGAAATGAAGGCTGGAGGCACCATTGTGGGAAGGCAAGATGACCCGTTCTATACCCTGACTTGAGCTTTCACTGCCTGCCAGACCGTCTCTCAGCATCCTGGGTGCCAAGCACCTTCCCACCTCAGGGACTTTGCACATGCTGGTCTCACTGATAGAACTCTCGGTCCCCAGACATCCTCAGAGCTGCTCACTGTAATCTCCCCAGGGAAGCCTTCCCTGCCTCGCTCTCTAAAGATGGATTCCCCCACACGTTTGCTTGTTTCTTTCCTGCAGAACACTGGACCTCAGTCTACAGTTATTGTTCACGTTTAGGCTGTTTGTTTGTCTCACCTGCAATAAGTAACTTCATGAGGTCAGGGCAGGGGTCAGCGTTACTCCATGCCCGGCCCAGTGCTTGGGGAGGAGGGTGGTGGCAGGTGCCCAGTGGATGAATGAAGGTGGAATGAATGGTTTCAGTATTTGGGAAAGGGAGAAAGGGAGCAAGGACACAATGTGCCCCCCTCCCCAGACTTCAGTTTCCCCCTGGGCTCACCTGCTTTGAGTCAGTGCCTAGAGCAAGTACTAGCTTCCTTTGCTTCTGCAGCAAACATCCTTTCTCACTCCTCCCCAGAGTATGGCTGGATGGCTGGACGGGTGGGTACATGGATGATGGATGGATGATGGATGGAAAAAAATATGGATGAATGGATGGATGGGGGATATTTAGATAAACAGGTGAGTAGAGACCAATTGCAAGTTTCCTGTTTGGTTTCCATGGATGGAAATGGGTACCCCCAGCCCAGGGACAGTCACAGAAGCAGTCGTCTCCTTGGTTTTTCCTCAGTTGCCTGTGACCCTGGGCCCTCAGCTGTAGCACACTTCCCTTCCAGCTGCTCTGTGACCCTTCCCTTGCCAGGACGCGCTTATCCCCTCATTGTTTTCTCGCTGTGATTTAATGTCAGTGTTTACTCCAGGAACCTTTTCTGCTGAGTGGATGGGTACTTCCCCAGGAACTTTCTCTTGCTGGGCCAGGCGCTTCCAGGCAAATTGGGGCAGTCACTGGGTTATGTGTTCTCACTTCTGTCAGGCCAGAAACCTGCCATCCTACAGGCAACCACTATTTCTGAGAGGGTAGTCTCGAGGTGGCCAGGAGTCAGTGAGTTGTCCTTGGTATATGGAGGTCTCTTCATGGAAGCATATGATTGAAGCATCCTTGTCAACTGAATTATGCTAACAAAGTGCTAACTGTTTTTTCTAGGTTTTCTGCCCCATCTCCACAAAAGTATTGAGATTTTTTTCCTTTCCTGTTAGAAATCAAATAAAACCTTGACCTCTGTTCCTTGACCTCTGTATTTTTTGTGACTGATTTCATGTCTTGTGTCATCTTCCTTCGAACTTACGTCAGCTGCAAAAGCAGTGGGGAGATGTCCCTTCTTTGTGGTGTTACATGTATGAGAACAGATCTGCAGGTGAGCCCAGCAGCTACCACCAGGTGAAAGACAACGCCTGCCTCCGAAAACGGGCCAGAGCCCAAGAACACCAACACCAGGGCGCACGGAAATTTGCACGTGCCGAATGTCTACCCCCATTATTTCCACAGCTTCTCACTGCAGCCCAGGGAAGGAGGTGATGGATTGCTTCTCACAGAATTACATGTGAGGGACACTGGGGCTCAAATGGGCAAGCAATTAGCGTTCACATTTTGCCACGTGCTGGCTCTGCGACTCACCACTTGCCCTTCATTCCTTCACTCATCCAGTCACGCATCTATTCGCCAAGCTTTTATTAAGCCCCGATTAAGTGCCAGGGCTGCCTGCTGGGTGCCGAGAACACAGTGGTGAGGAGAACAAACGAGAGCCATGCCCTGTGAGCGTTCAGTCTCCAATGGTGAAGAAATGAGGGACACACGGTATGAGGAACTCTGGCAAATTAACAACAACATCAAAAAAGAGAAGAACCCCAATGGGAAAACGGACAAAAGCTATGAAAAGGCAATTTACAGACAAGGAAACTCACGAAGCTGATAAGCAGAAGAGGTGTTAAAATTCATTCGCAATCAGAGATATGCAAATGAGAACAATGACTGACAATGACTTAAAGGGCAGTTAGTGCCGAGGGCTTGAGGGATGCCCTGGGTAGAGGTGCCCTCATGCCCTGCCCGCGGGAATACGGCGAGCAGCAGACTCTCTGGAATTTCAGCAATTCTGAGTTCTGGGTACATGTGCCAGAGAAATGCTCCCTGCAGTCCATAGATGGGTATGTTAGTGAATGTCTATCCCAGACCCACTGCGGTGTGGGCTCCCTGGCTGTCCTCTCGGAGGCGAACCCCCTGTGAAGATCTCAGAAGCATTTAGCTGTGAAGCATTTAGAAGCAACGGAGGTACACACAGCAGCACAGGTGTGCTTTAAAACATGATGTGGTGTGAGAACAAAAACAGAGAGAGAGAAGCAACAATGAGCTCTATAGGCGTGTATCGTTTTGATAAAGTAAAATGCCTACCTACAGCAACAATATGTACTTTGCAGGACCACGTAACAGCAAAAGGACACACATCAAACATTGACTGACTGCTGGGATTACGAGCATGGACTAGTCAGAAGAAATAAACAGAAGAGAGAGTAGAAACCGGTCTTTGCTATCACTATGTGTGCTGCTCAGGGCAGGCCCTCTCTCCCAGAGGTCCAGGGGCACCGACTCGCCTGGCTTGTGGGGTGGGCTTTGCTGGGAAAAGGTCTCACCTTTGGTGAGGTACGTTCGGGGGTCTCATGCTCCCCACCTCAGCCAGGCGACACTGGGAAAGAAGAGAAGCCCAGGTCCCCTTCCCACCCCGGCTCGGCCCGCGCACCTGCTGGCAGTAAATATCCGAGCATTATTCCTCTGTCCCATCTCAGGTCCTGGGGCCCCCCCGTCGTGCATGAAATTGTATGGACCAGGTGGGCTTGGAGGCAAGAAGCCCCTGAGCCTCCCTCTCGGACCCGCGACATCGCCTCCCGGCTTTGCCCCCAGACACGCAGGTCTCCCCAACACACCACCAGCTTGGGGTCCCAAGCCCTCTCCATTTGTCCTCTGACATGTCTCCTCTTTCCCTCCCACTGATCAAGAGCGGAGTTATTGGACATCCCAGGTTGCTGTCGCCATCTCTATTTCATCCTCATTATGGCTCATACTTACTGAGTGCCCACTCTGTACCCCAAAAGTTTGACACTCAGAATGCTCTGCACAAGCTAGGAGTGTTTTGCATTGCAATACCCACTTTACAGATGAGAAAACGGGCTCAGAGGGGTACAGGAACGCTCTCAGCCACAGTCGCCCCTTCCTTCTTAGCTCGTCTCCATCTGGAATTTCTTAGTCTCCACCTACTGGGGTGCTCTTCGTCTCCCCTCCTGCAATGTAAGCTGCTCCAATGCAAGAAGCCTCTATCTGAGCTCCACCTGACCACCGGGCCTCAAACAGGGCTGGACGTATCACTGACTTTCAACCCATATGTTTTCTAATGAACAACATGGTGAAAGAGTCTGGGCACTAACTCTTCCCTTTGGGTTTCCCTAAAGGAAGAGGGTATGAGTCCGAGGGAAATTTTGGGGCATTACAAAGACTTCTTTGGGTACATCCCAAAAGTGGTTGCGTGCAGGAGACTAGGAGACATGACAACCAGGGTTTGATTCCCAGTTCTAGCATACATGAGCTGTGTGACCTCAGACAAGTCACTTCACCAGTTGGGCCTCGGTTTTCCCAACTTCGTGATGCGGTACCCAGAGCATCCACCCCATAGCACTGTAGCATGGAAAGATGTACTTCTCACAGGGCCTCCTTTCTGCAGCAGATGGGGTGCTGAAGAGTGGGGTGCCCCAAGGACGACAGACCCCAGGAGATGGGAGGAGGGACTCCTCCATCAGAGGACAGTGTGAGCCTCTGTGGGTCCCGCAGGGTGGCCCTCCCCTTTGCTCCCTGCCTGGCTTCCTCTCCTCCCATCCTGCTGTCCCCACTTCCCCCCTGGGCTCTGCTGGGACGCTTCCCTGGTAAATCTCCTTCCCAGACCAGCTTGCCTCTGGGGAGCCAAGCCCAGGGCAACGTAGTTGAAAACAAAGGTCAGGAAGGTCACTCTCCAACAGGCAGCCACCAGCCACAGGCAGCCGTTTACGTTTAAATTACTTAATATATAAAAGTAAAAATTCCGTTCCTCAGTTGCATGACTACAAGTGCTCGATAGTCTCACAGGGCTGGTGGCTACAGGGTTAGAGAAGAAAGAACATGTCATTATCAGAAAGTTCTTTTTATTGGACAGTGTTGGTCTGGAGCTCAGGAACGATGGCAGGGCTGGAGCCGCGGTGCGGGGTAGGGCATCAGTGTCTGCAGAGGGAGAACGAAGACAACCGGCCCTCCCAGATACCCATGCGGCAGCACTGGACGTCTCTGGCCATGTTTCCTGTGGCCACTCACAAAGAACCGAAGAGGTGTGGGTGCCTGGTCCAGCCCCAGCGCTTCCTCTGTGTGAGCTGGGAAACCGCTGCTTTTGCCAAGATGGCATAGATCACTGGGCGTTAGATGGAAAACCAGGAGGAAAGATGTATAAGTTCCCCCTTTGGCCTGTCAAAGGTTGCCTTCCTAAATCACTAATATAGATGTGCTTTAGGAAGGCAACCTTTTTCTCTCGGCCTGTGAGCTGATGGAGGACGCATCCACACGCTGACAAGCCAGTGCTTCCCCATCCTCTCCCCACCTGCACCCCGCTGGTGCTGTCAGTGGGCTCTGGCAGTCTCCAGCACCGCTGGAGTGAGCCGTGGCTCCAGCTGACTGTCGGTGAGGCAGCCTCGGTCAATCAAGCAGCCTCGGGATAACGGACCGCGTGCTGGAGTCTCCACGTTCGGTGAGCTGTTTATCAGGCAACAGTTAGGAGAACAAGGCCTGGCCTCAAGGCGACCTGGATACAAGCCCCGCCTTGGCCACTCAGCAGCGATGAAGCCCTATGCTGTGGGCATTTTACTCAATGTCTTTGAGACATCGTTTCTTTATCTCTGCCAGGGGGCTTCTAGAAATCTACCTCACTGCACCACTGATGTGGGGACTAGATGAGATGGCGCAGGAAAGACCATCACACCGCGCCTAGTGCAGCAGAAGTCCTTACAAACAATAGTTGTCAATGTTATTTAAATATAGAGGGTGGTTCATGTTCAGCCTATCCCCTCCCCGCTGCCCCCACCCCGTGGGGGCTCCTGAAGTTCCGAATATGACAATGTTACTTTGAATCGAGTTTAAATCTTCTACAAGATTTCCCATTAAACAGAAACCATGTAGGACTGACTTAGAAGAGATGACAAAGGAGGTATTACACAGACCAGGTGACGCTGGGTGGGCCATCTCACCTGTGTGTCTCATTTTCTTCAGTGACAATCACAGTGTCCCTTAGAGAGGGTGTGAGGACCCATGTGCAAATCACTGGGCAGAAGAAGGTGCTTAATTAAAGAATTTTCCCAGAGCTTTCTCGCAAGCAAGTGCTACCTCCTGGTGAGCAACTTGCATAAGAAAGTCTCTAGGAGGACCCTGTGACGGTGCTTTGTGGTGTCCCTCTCTAATTCAGCAGGGATGAGCTGTGGCAGAAAGCCCCTAGACCCGGAGAAAGTACCGGGCTTGTGTGTAGACAGCTTGCGACCGCAGGTCTGCTCTGCTGACCCCAGCAGGGAAAGAGTGAGGGGTGGCGAGCCTTGTGGTGGCTTTAAAATGTGCCCACCAAGTGTACTCCCTTCAAAAGATGGGCTGCATCCCTGTCCCTGGGTGACAGCTGGACTCTCTGACTTGCTGCTAATAGATGGAATATCATGGGAGTTACCAGGGCACAAAAAGCATCCTCCTTGCTCATTCCCCTGGATCACTTAGTCTTGGAGAAGATGCTGCCGTGTTGTAAGGACACTCGAAGGTCCATGGGGCAAGGAACTGAGGCCTGGTGCCCACCTCCACCACGTGTGCCATCTGGGAAGCAGAAACTGTGAGATATTAAATGTGTGTTGTATTAGCCACTTCGTTTGGGGGGAATTCGTTGCCTAGCACTAAATAACAAGAATACTTTGATTGATTAATTGAGTGGATGAATGGATGTTGGTTGTAGTCGTACATGTTAATGAGAGATTTAGTCCGAAGAATAATACAGCGGACACTCGTGCCTGCCGACAAGTAACCATCGTCCTTTTCTGCTTTCCCAGCAGAATCTTAATTCAGGAAAAGGAGAGACACTTCGTTTGCACTTTCTATCCTTTTGCACAGTGCTGTTTTTTTTTGTTTGTTTGTTTTTCTTTTTGTTTTTACCATGTGTCTGTATCACAGGTTCAAGGAAAAGATTTATAAACATTAAAAAATAAAAGAATAAGTTAGATAAGCACTGTTGTGGGAAGATGCCAAGAACTTGTTGTGAAGTTTACTTGTTTTGCTTACTGTGCATAGTACAAACACATTTATAGACAAAACAAAATCATACACACACACACACTCACACTCACATGCACTCGCCCGAGGTCAGGAAGGGCACACACCTTGCTGCAGGGAGGGGTGTAGGATAGGGGGGCGTGTAAGACCTTTTTGTTCTACTCCCCATGCTTCTGGAATGTTTTATTTTTATAATGAGAATGTTTGCAAAATATGTATGAAGATGTTTTAGGCAAGAACACGTATAATTTTAAACAAGAGGCATCATCGTACGGCGTGATGTGTGCTAAGGGGGAGCCCCGGGCAATAGGAGAATAGAGGGCAGCTAAAGGACCTGACCATCAGGGAAGGCTTCCTGGAGAAGGAGGGATCTCAGTGCTCAGAGAATGGTGCCTCTCCTTGAGCCAGTGGAGGAGCAGCCCCAGAGACAGTTCCTGTCCTCAGTCTCACCTGCTTCTGCAACAAGACAAATTAAGTCCTCGTAGGACTTACCTCTCCTTCTTCCTTCACTGTCCCTGGGATTTGCTGGGCCAAGACGGAAAGGAAGAGCCATTACGCACAGACATCAGAGCCCCTGCTTGTCTTTTCCCTGCTCGGGCATCGTCTCCTTTATCATAATAATAAATTCAGATTAGTTAATAATCACCACTTAGTGCCAGGTGTTGCTGAAGCCCTTTGTCTTCACTTTGAGAGAAACACTATTACGATCAATGTTCTAACGTTACAAATAAGAACATGGAGGCACAGAGAGGTTAAGTGACGTGCCGAAGGTCACACAGCTGGAAAGTGGTACAGCCTGGATTGTGAACCCACACAGGTGAGACCCTTACCGTCTCCCGGAGCTGCCTGTCCTTCCAGGTGCTTACTCTCTCCAGCAGTCCCCCACTCAAATCCTTCTTCCTCCCCTGAAGTTTCTCTCTCTCTCCTCTCTCCTCACCTTCTGCCCTTGCACTGCAGGGCTGGCACTGAGGAAGCTCAGCTCCCTTCCGCAGACAAAGCACATTTCAGCGGCCCAGGTTCCTAAAGGAGATCCTCCTCCCAAACGCTTTAGAATTTATTTATCTAATTAAAAATCTCCCAGCAGCCCAACACGCTGGAAGAGTTCATATTTAACCAACACACAGGGCGGACCCAGCCCATCCGGGCAGGGTGGCCCCACCCAGGAGCATCACCCTGCCGGGCTGGTGGGGCCAGGGCGACCAGAGCAGCCCTCCGTCCCCGTCCCCGCAGAGCCAGCCCCAGCCACCTGCTTTCTGGCCGATGAACCTGCTGCTCAGGGCCTCCTTTTTAATTAACTTCATATGTCAGGCGGCGGGAACACGTGGGCAAACTTCTGTCTGATTTCCCTGCGAAGACCAAGCACATCCCAGTTTGCTTTCTAAGAATAGAAGCGAGAGATGGGGAGGGAGGAGGCCAGGATCTAAAAATGAATTTGCAGCCCAGAGCAAAACAAGCCCGCCAAGGAGAGGGGAGAGAAAGTGACACGCACGCACACCGCCCAGCCCGGTGGGGGCTGTCTGCTGCGATCCGGGTGTGAATCGCAGACCTGCTGGCAGTCTGCCCAACTGTCTGGCAGGGATGGGGGTGGGGGTGGCGCTGCTCGTGCCAGGAGCCAGCAGCTGGGGACGCCCATGGGAGTCTGGACGTTTCTGGGCTGGTTGGTTTTCCCCAGTAGGCAGAGGTGACTCATGGGCTTGCAGACTGGGCTCAGGGGTTCATGAGAGCCCCAGATGTGGCACAAGGTTTCAGGAATTCAGGAGCCAAAGACCTTGCGGGGAATGGCGTGGCGAGGTTCTGCCATCAGGGATACCTCCTACCCACCGGGAAGGTAAAAGAGAAGAGAAAACTCGAACCCCCCTGCTCGGGGGACACTTAGGAATGGATGGGGCGGCTAATGGAACAAAATCAGTAACAACAAGAATAACAGCTCTCGTCTGTTGAGCTTTCACTCTGTCCATCACTGCTCTAAATACTTGAAATATCTCGCTTGAGCCTCACCACAACCACACGTGGTACAAGCTTTTCTTGTGCCCATCCTACTGATAAGGAAACTGAGACCTGGGGAGTTTGTCCTATGCCCCAGGTAACACGCTTGGGAATAGGTACACCAGGACCGGAACCCAGGTGGGCCATCAGCACCGCCTGGGGGTGCATCTCTCAGCAGCAGCATCCCCGGCAGACGGGAGCCCACTTCTGGCTGCCTGTGGTCCACAGCACTACCGCCGAGTCGTGGCCCGCCTCCCTCAAGGCAGGGGTGCAGGTAGGGGTGAAGCTATTAGGGGTCCTGGGAACCAGCATCAAAAAACAACAAACTTCCCAGAGAAGGTTCTTCCCTCTCCATCCTCTGCCAGCATTTCAAATGAGACCCGTCAGGGAGAAAGTCTCACCGGGCACTGCTACTCCTTCACACCCCCGGCACCTCCTTTTTGAGCCAAAAAAGTGAGGCAGGCTAGCATCACCTACCGTAGAAGTGAGTAACACTGCTTTGTTTTCTCTGCGTTTATTTTTTCATCTTTACGGAAAGTGAACCAGATTTTCCTTGTAAGGTAGTGACATAGAAGTCACTGTTAACTGATAAACTCGGTCCATATGACCCAGCAATCCCTCTTCTGGGTATCTACCAAAAAAATTGAAAACCTTTATCCATAAAGATACACGTGCCCCTATGTTCATTGCAACATTATTTACGGTGGCCAACACATGGAAACAGCTGAAGCATCCTTCGATAGATGACTAGATAAAGAAGATGTGGTATATATACACAGTGGAATATTACTTGGCCATAAGAAAAGATGAAATAGTACCATTTGTGACAACATGGATGGATCTCGCGATTATCATGCTAGGTGGAGTGAAGTCAGATGGAAAAAGTCAAGAAACTTATGACTTCACTCCATGTGGGATATAAAACTAAAAGCAACAAATGAACAAGACGAAAACTCATAGACACAGACAACACTTTAGTGGATACCAGAGCGTAAGCGGGGGGGAGGTAGAAAAGTATAAACGGGGTCAAATATATGGTGACAAGGGGATTTGACTCTGGGTGGGGAACACACAATGCAGTATACAGATGATGTATTACAGAATTGTAAACTGAAACCTATATAATTTGATTAACTAATGTCACCCCAATAAATTTAATTAAAAATAAAAATAAAAGTAAGTTGAATCGTTCAGAGACAGACACTGAAATATTTATGGATGAAATGATATAATCTAGGATTTGCTTCAAAATAATCTGGAGTGGGGGCATGAGTAGAGATATAGAAGACACAAGATTATCCATGAGTTGAAATTTTTTAAAGCTAGCTGATGTGTATTATATATAATAATATATATAGATATATATATATAAAATCCTACATATGTTTATATAGAATTTTATACACAATCTTAATATATTTTATATATTATAAATTATATATAATTATATAAATTACATATAATATATTGCAATATAGTTTATATTCTATAGTATTTATTATGGGCACATTATATTATGTTATTCAGGCTACTTTTGTAGGGGTCTAAAATTCTCCACAAGAAAGAGTTTTCTTATTGCTATACAATAATTTTTTTTAAAGAAAGTTGTTTAACAGAGAAAGGTTAAGTAATAGTATAAGTGGTAGGTACCCAAATATGGCAGCAACTATGACCGTGAAGTACAAATGAGCAAGGTGTGCAGACATTGATGTATTTCCCTCATTTACAGGTTTATTTCTTTCCAGGAAGCAGGCGAGAGGTGCTTACCCGGCAACCCCAGCCGCCCCCCCTACCCTCCAGGACTTTGTCCCCCGGGTTGCATGGAGGCCCTGGAGAGGTCAGTGGTCAGTTGTCGACCTTGAGAGGGAGGGCAGGAAAGGGAGCATTGTCTTTGTATCTTTCCCCTTCAATGATATAAAAGTGCAATATTGCTAAAATGATTCCCATCTGGAAATCCAAATGCATTAGGAGTCAGCAGGCCTGGCTCAGGGGAGGCCGAGTCACAGGGCCCAGTGCTGAGGTCATTTGCAGGCCGTGCTGCAGGCCCTACCCAGAGGACCGCTGGCTCAGCGCTTGGAGTAGCTGGCTTCTGGGTCTACCCAGAGCCAGTCCCAGGGACGGCACACCAGCAATGCCTGGGGCAGACTCCCAGAAGCTCGGGGCTTTGGGAATCAGCAGAAGGGAACTTGCAGAACAGACCATGAACTCCTCAGACAAAGGGGTGGGGGCCTCAGAGTCCCCACTCAGAGTCCCAAATCTGCATCTTTGCCGCCTCAGGCTCCTCCCAAGTGGGGCTCCAACTGTAGCTTTAAATCCAAACAATAAAATGCCTCCTTCTCAGGGGCATTCATTTATTCATGCACTCGTTCATTCAGTCATTTAACTAACACTTAAAGTGCCTCCTGCATTCTGGGGACTGTTCTAAGAGCTGAAAATACAAGAGGGATAATTACACTTCCCAGGAATCTTACCACTGTTAAGTCAGGAGGACACTTTCATCAGCCCCATTTTCAGACGGGGATCTGAGGGGGTCACAGGAGGGGGAAGGGCGCTGTCGAGAAGGAAAATACGTACAAACAGCAACAGTAGCTGATCTTCACTGAACACCAACTATACGAGGTCTGACAATGAAGTTCGCGAACTCATCCTAGAAAAAGTGCTCCATACCTCGCTGC
Organism: Rhinolophus ferrumequinum; assembly: GCF_004115265.2. Lineage (NCBI taxonomy): Eukaryota > Metazoa > Chordata > Mammalia > Chiroptera > Rhinolophidae > Rhinolophus > Rhinolophus ferrumequinum. The sequence continues at coordinate 4,229,272 of NC_046306.1, forward strand.
TGAATATCAGTATGGTCACCTTTGAAGTCCTCCCCTTGGGAAGCTCTGCACTGATGCCAGTGCCTAGACCATCCTTCAAAGCCATTTTGGAACTCTTTTTCTGGAATGGCCACCAGAGCTGTCGTCGTATTACCTTTGATGTCCTGAATGTCATCAAAATGTCTTCCTTTCAATATTTCCTTTATCTTTGGGTAAAAAAAGAAGTCATTGAGGGCCAGATCAGGTGAGTAGGGAAGGTGTTCCAATACAGTTATTAGTTATTTGTTTACTGGCTAAAAACTCCCTCACAGACAGTGCCGTGTGAGCTGGTACATTGTCGTGATGCAAGAGCCGTGAATTGTTGGCGAGAAGTTCAGGTCATCTAACTTTTTCACACAGCCTTTTCAGCACTTCCAAATAGTAAACTTGGTTCACTGTTTGTCCAGTTGTCCAAATTCATAATCCCTCTAATATCAAAAAAGGTTAGCAACATCGTGGAAACAAGTTCGCGCACTTAATTGTCAGACCTTGCTTACTGCGCTATATCCTTTACTCCTCACAGCAGCCCGGTGAGGTGGTGCAGTTAGTAGATGCTTTCTGCGTACTGAGCTGAGGAGAGGAGTGGATATGTGACATGAGTGCTTGCCAAATTCCAAACATCCCAGGGAACCCTTCCTGTGATCTGTGTTGTCTAACACGCAACCAAGAGCCAAATGTGGCTACTGAGCCCTTGAAACGTGGCTGGTCTGAAATGAGATGGACCATACATGTAAATACTTGCTGGATTTCCATAGCTTTATATGCAAAAAGAATGAAAGTATCTCACCGATCATTTTTAGTGGATTACACGTCAGAATGGTAACATTTTGGATCTATTAGGTTAAACATGACTTTTAAGTATGTTATTAAAATTAATGCCGCCTATTTCTTTGTACTCTTTCTAATGTGGTTACTAGACAGTTTTAGATTATGTGTACATTGAAGTCTATTTTATAGATGAGGAAACTAAGGACACGGGGAGAGCAGCTGCAACAGTGTGCACCCGTGTAATCAGGCCGCCTGCGCCGGTGCAGGGAGGCAGCGTGGGCCGGTGCAGTCACACAGGCCCGGGCTCAGCATGGCTCCACGGTTGGTTCAGTGCTCTGTTGTCCTGGTCTTGAAATTCTTAACTCTTGAACGAGGGTTCAGGCATTTGTACTTTCGCACTGGTGCACACATGGAGGAAGGTGAGCTGCCCACACTGACCTGGAGAGAGGGCAGGGGAGCCAGGTACTTCTCCCCCCCACCCCATGCTTATGGCTGCTGTGTGGGTTTTTCCAGGAGGACAGCCCACAGGTCGCAGCCAGCTATGAGTGGCCTCTAGGAACCCAGAGACCACACCCCCATTCCTTCACCATATTCTTAGTGTTCCCCCGAGCACGGCTCTTTCTGGAAAGCCTGAAGTGGGCTTTCCTTCACAATGCCCATGCACCTTTTCCAGCCTTGCTATTTAAATTTCCCAAACTGGGCACAGCTCCTCACTGTGCCAGACGACTCCAGAAGCCTCCATCCAGCCTTCCAGGCAACTCCTCACTCATTCCTTGGGTAAAGAGACTCGAAGAGGCCTAATTGGGAGCAGTTTATGATAGGTGGGAATATTAGTAAGGCGCTTAAGAGTTATTAACACCTTTTATGAACCTCATTGTTTAAAAGCCTGCCATGCTTAATCATTTTAGCACCGTTAAATCGGTATTAACAACACCACCACGGTTTGCACTCCGAAATGTCACCATTTGATAACACTCATGAAATGCAATGACTTGGGAAATCTGGGCAGAACAGGTGAGCTCTCAGCTTCCTGCAAATGGGTCTTCAGCTCCGGAGGCCCCAAAATAAAAGGGAGAGTGGCCCTCCTACCGAGGGCTCAGAATATGCCCTGCACCCTGTTGCTTCTCAGCCCTTCAGCCATCACTAGAGCAGATATGGCATCCTGCCGGAAATCACCCGTGAACCCCACTTGGAAGAATACCCTAGAAGGTAGGCCTGGGAGGGACCTACAATCAAGAGGATACCTGATGGGCACTGTGTGAACTAAGTCATAAGTCATGCTTTTATCTTTTTCATGGTTGTTAAACAATATAGACTCTGTCTTTCTGGCCTCAGCCCAGAGCTCCCATGCACAGGAAAGCACCCCCAGACCTGCAAATCCAAAGCAGGTCCCCTCCTCTCCTTCTCTGCTTTTCCCAGACCCTTTTACATCAGTACCAACATCTGCTATTATTTGATGTCAATTGTTTGTTTGCTCGGTTACTGCCTGTCTCATCTTACCTCTACCACAATCATTCAGCCCCTTAGCACTCAGACCCTGTAAGAGGCAGAGCCAGGATTTGAATTCAGTTTCCTCCCACCACAGCAGTTCTCCCCTCTGTACCCTCCTCCAGTATCACAGTCAAGATCAAGGCTCTAGAAACATGCTGCTGCTGAGTTTGAGTCTTGCTCTCTGTATTTCACCTTTGTCAGCTATAAACCAGGTGACAATGTCCAGCTCCTGGGCTTATCCAGGCATTCGATGGTCTGTAAGGATTGGAACTGTGACCCGTGCAGGGTAAACACTGAATTAGCCATCACTATGTTATCACGATTCTCCAGTTCTCAGCAAGTACCATGGTCCCCAAAACACCTTTCCAACGGCAAATCCAAACCGGACCTCTGTCTTCCCCGTGGGACCAGCCAACACCAGTCCTAAGCGATTTCAAACTCACTGACTCCTCCCAGCAGCTCCAGGAGGCACGTTCAGTTATTGTTCCCATTTGAGAGATGAGACTGAAGCACCAAGAGGCTTAGCAACATGTTCCAGATAAAACGGTTGGTGATGAGAAGAGTCCAGATTCAGCCTTGTGCCCTTGATTTCTAGAAGCCCCATTAGAATCGCCGGGAGGCACTGCCCCTTGAGTAACCCTTTTAGGCAACAATTCCATAAAGGGCGGCGTGCAGGGGTGTTCTCTGCAGTGTGGTACACACAATGGTGAAAAGCAGACACAATCTGTGTGTCCATCCACAGGGGACAGCTCACATAACAAATGCTGCATCCAATCACGAATGCTCTGCCACCATGAAAGATGACGATAAATCTATATTCAACCGCATGGAAAGCTGTGACAGCTCGTGGGAGAAAGCAAGCCACTAAACAGCCTCCGTAGTGCATGCTATTTTTGCTTCAGTATATATTTAAATATATATGTATACCCCTCCCCCCCCCGTGTGTGCAAATATGCATAGAAATGAGACTGGAAGAAAACGCATCAAAAATGTTAAAGGCAGTGTTTCTGGGCAGTAAGATTCTGGATCCTTTCCACTTTCTATCTTCTTATAATTTTGGTTTTCTTTATTTTTCTTTCTTTATTTATTTTTTGCCATGAGCACGTATTGCTTTTATAATTGGGGGCGGGTGGAGATGTAAAACACGATTTATTATAGCTACTTTCATTTTGAAAAATGTACAACTTGCTTTCTGTACATAAGGACAAATCATGGGCGCCTCTCTAGATCCCCAGAGAGAAATCATCCCCTTCATCCTTACTGCTGCACTGTTCTAGAATTTGGAGGAACCGTTATTTATTCAGCCATCCCCCTCATGATGGTCAAGGGGAGAGGATGTCACTCCCATGATTACATTATGTCGTAAGACCCCATCTTGCCCGCAGACTCACTCTAAACGCTTCTTCTTTTCACCATCTTTGAAGAAGCTCCCGTCCATGTGCCCCACAAGAGCCACGAGGAAGTCAGTTCTACCAGTATCCTGATGGACCTGGGACCTGATTCTTTTGCATCCCCACACCCTGGTTTCAGGTGAGACCACAGCCCCAGTCAGTATCTGGACTTCAGCCTGAAGCAGAGGGCAGCTAAGCCGCGGCCCAATTCCCAACGCACAGAAACTGTGAGATAATAAATGCCTGTTATTTAAGCTGCTCAGTTTATGGTAATTTGCTACACGGCAATAGGTAACTACAACAAGGTCATTCGTTCATCCATCCAGCTCAGCTCTGCTAGACGGGGCTGCCGGACTTAGCAAATAAAAATACACGACGCCCAGTCAAGTTTGCATTTCAGTCACATTTGGGACATACTTTTGCTAAAAAAATTCTTCACTGTTGAACTGAAATTCAGATTTAACTGCGCATCCTTATTTTATCTGGCGACCCCAAAACCAGACCTCATGCAAAAATCCTGAGCAGAGAGCTGAGCCAATCCTTACCTTCTGCCGGGAAGGCCTGTATAGCAGACCCAGGGGATGCCCTGGAAACAGCTCGACAAGGCCAGCTTGGGAAAGATGAGAACCAAATCCTGAGTGCCTCTTTTGTAACCCAGATTTTCAGCACCAAGTCCTCCCGTCCCTAAATTGAAGAGTCCTGCATTGTAGCTCTCCTGGGCCAGAATGTACCCAGAGCATGCCTCCAGAAATCCCAGCAAGGACAGTGGGTGGCTGGAGCCGTTTGCACCTAGTGTGCCCCTGTCTAATGGAAATTGACACATAGCTACCTACCACACAGCTCTGCCAGAGTGACTCTGCAGTTCTGGTCACAAAGTTACAAAGGTAAGCAAGATACAGTCTTATCCCTCAAGGGGGTTATGGTACAATAGGGGACAGGAGGCAGATATTGTGTTTCCCTGAAAATAAGACCTAGCCGGACAATCAGCTTTATGTGTCTTTTGGAGCAAAAATTAATATAAGACCCAGTCTCATTTTACTATAATATAAGACTGGGTATAATATAATACAACATAATATAATACCGGGTCTTATATTAATTTTTGCTCCAAAAGATGCACTAGAGTTGATTGTCTGGCTAGGTCTTATTTTCAGGGAAACACGGTAGAGAGAAAGAAAGAGAGAGAGGGAGGGAGGGAGAGAGAGAAGGAGGAGAAGGAGAAGGAGAAGGAGAAGAAGAAAGAGAGGGAGGGAAGGAGAGAGGGATCCATATGTGCAAAAATCTTCAAAGGAGCATTATTCACAGTGGCCCAATAGTGGACACAGCCCAAAGGTCCCTCGACAGGAAACTGTATAAACAAACTGTGGTACAGTTACACAATGGAATACTGCTCAGCAATGAAAGGAACAAGCTGTCCACACACACCCAATAACAACGAATGCTGAATGAAGAAGCCGGGTGCAAAAAAAGAACATGTTGTATGACCCACACGTATAGAGTTCCAGAACCATCAATTTAATTTGCATTTTAGAAAACAGGGTAGCGGGGGCTACCTTTGAATGGGAGGTCGTGGCCAGAAGGGGCTTCTGCTGGTCGTGTCCTATTTCTTGATCTGGGTGCTGGTCACATGGCTGTGTTCTCTTTGGGAAAATCCACTCGTCTGGTCACGTGCACTTTCCTGGAGGTGTGTCGTATTTCAGTAAATAATGGCATTGTAAAAAAGAGGCAGATTTATCAACAGGTGAATGGATCAATGAGCTGGGGCAGTGGAATACTACCCAGGAAAAAAAGCAATGAACATTGCTACACACAACATGGACAAATCGCAAAATAGTTATAACAAGTGAAAAAAGCCAGACCCAAAAAGCACATACTGTATGATTCCATTTATATAAAACTCTAGAGAATGCAAAGTAATCTGTAGTGACAGAAGCAGACCAATGGGGGCGGGAGGGGGAGATTTCCAGGGGGCACAAGGAAACTTCGGGGGATAGGAGGGAGGTGTCAGAGTGACCCCAGAATCATGGAACAAAGGACCGGGAGTGGAGGGAGGGGGGTGGAACCTTTCGTCACAGTTGCCATTTACTGCCCCATGTCACCAGCTGCTGGAAGGCAGGGCCCAAGGCTGTATCTGAGCACCACCGTCTCCCTGGTACTTGGCACAGGGCCGGGCATTAGGACCTAGTACCGAGGGATGAGTGCTATTAATATAAGACCCGGTATTATATTATTAGAGGAGAAAGTGTTCTTTTCTAAAGATAATGTGGGCTGCAGGGCCTGGCCCCACTGCCCATCCTTGGGGGTGCATGTTTGCCTGTGTGTTTCTGTGGTCAAGCAGTCACTCACGGCAGATCCAGGGCAGAGAGTGAAAGAAAGGAGGGGCGGGAGGGTGAAAGGAGGCGCAGCTTGCACGGCTGAGGCCCCACAGAAGAGAAGCTGGCTTCACTGGGCACTCCCCACATGCTACCACTGTGCTGCCTCAGCTCCGTTAGTGCCTGGAGCTCCTTAACCAGGTCAGTACTAATGCTATACCCATTTTACAGGTGAGGAAACTGCGACGTGATAGGTAAGAACCCATGCTCTAGAGCAGAGGACTCCACCCCGGAATGATGTTGCCCCCTAGTTAGGGTTGGCAGAGTTAGCAGAAAAAAAATATAGGACACCTGGTTACATTTGAATTTTGATAAACAATGAATCCTTTTTAGTATAAGTATGTCCCTAAAATATGCATAAGTATATCTCATGCAATATTTGGGGACATACTTATACTGAAAAATGATTCATTGTTAATCTGACATCCAAAGGTAACTGGGCATCCTGTATTTTATCAGGTAACTCTACTCCAAGCAGATAAGTGGTAATGTCTAGAGATAGTTTGGGTTGCCACTGGCATCTTCGTAGGGACATGAGAACAGACTCCAGGACGGAGAGTTATCTGGCCCCAAATGTTAATGGCGACACCACTGAGAAATCCTGACCTAGAGTTAGACTCAGGGACCTGCCACTATGGGGTGAGAAGGCAGGAGAGGGAGACCTGGGGTGCCATGCCTCACGTGGAAAGCTCACAGGTAGAAACAGAGAGCACCCCCCCCCCCAAAAAAAGAACAGGCCCCTCGTTGCACACCCTGCATGCGTGTGTCTGACGGTCGCATTTGTCAGGAGTGTGTAAGTTGATACAGAGGGGTCTAAAAGTAAATAAATAACTAGAGAGGCGCAGATTAGCCATCTGATGGTTTCAGCATGGAGATCTGGTACAGCTTGCTCTAAGCATCCCGGTTTCCTTGGATATGTTGGCTGCACATTAGCTGTCTCAGGCCAAAAATAAAAGATTTGTGAGAAAGAACCCACAGGAGATTGCTGCTACCGCTGCTGTAACAATCGTCATTTTAAAAACCAGGCACCCAAGCCTCCAGGAAAGAGGAAGGCTTAGCTCTCTCTTCCCCCTGTCACAGGAGAGTGCAGGCGGGGACAGAGTGGACGCTGGAGCTAGACAGGTGTGAATTCAAATCCAGAACCTTGGTGTAACCAGACAGCTTTAAGCACATGATTTGCCCTCCCCAAGCCTCAGAGACGCGCCTTCTCTGTTCAGTAAGAGGGAAGACGCACCCCATTTCATAGTGTTGGCACCAAGCGCGGCCCAGCACCCGGGAGCTTCTTCCAGTTCCGCCAGGATAGGTGGGCACAGATGGCCAGGGCACGCACGGATACAGGCACCATGAGACACACAGAGATTGCCGTGGCCGGCAGAGGACACACATCATGCACCCGCATCCCCATGCCCACCCTGGCTGGTCTTCTGATTCCAAATGTGAGTCCTTCCCTTAACGGGTAAGCGCATCCATTTTAAACTCTGACAATCTGGATTCGAGTCCTGACTCCAATCCAACTGGGCATGTGACCTGCGCTCTCTGGGCATCGTATTCTGTGGGTTCAATAACGAGGCCCACCTCACAGGGCTCTTGTAACGATCTTGTGAAATGATTCAGGTAGAGACCCAAGAACAGAGCTCAGCATATAGTGGGAACTCAGGCGGAACTCAGGGATGGTCCAACAGGAAGCCTTGCTGCCCTGGGGTCCGTCCTGTTCATCCATCACTGATGGATGGTTGTCATCCATCACTGAGATGAAGCCTGCGAGCCCACACTGGGCAAGTTTGCCATCCTTCCCAGGGAGAGCAAGAGGGGGAGTTCTGGGGCTGGCGGGTGAAGCTCAGGGTTCAGGGTTCAGGAAGTCTCCTCCGTGGTCAAAGAGCAAATGTGAGTCCTGGCACTCAGCTTCCTGAGGTCCATTCCGAAAGTCAAGGGTGACACCCCCCAGAATGGCTACAATAAAAAGAGTGGCAACATCAAGTGTTGGTGAGGGTGTGAAACACCAGGAAGTCTCAGAGGACTGCTGGGGAGATTGTACATGGGTACAACGTTATATCTACTAAAGCCAAGTGCAAGCCCCCCCACCCACCCCCCGACGAAACATCCCACCCCTGAGTGAACGCGCGGCAATGCTGCACAGGTGTGTAGTAAGCACGTGAGACGCCCACAGTGCTCCTGGCAGCCTGTTTGAAAGAGCCAACAGCTGGAAATGACCAAAATCAACCAGAGAATCAGCAGGAGCATGGACGCAATGAGGTATGTCACCAAAGCTGCAAGGGGAACAAACGTCTGTGACAGAAATGCCAATGAGTCTCCAGGCTTAACAGTGAAACAGTCAGACACAAAAGAGCGTGTGGTCTGATCCTGTCAACACGAAGTTCAAGAGCAGGCGATGCAAATCCACAGTGAAAGAAGGCAGAACGGGGTGACTCTGCAACAGGGTGGAGTGGGTAGTAACTGAGAAGGGACAGGAGGGAAACTTCTAGAGCGGTGGAAGTGCCCTCTCTTAAAAAGTCATCGAGCTATCTACTTCAGATTTGTGCACTTTATTCCAGATGTGTACCCTATCACAATAACAAACACACAGTTGAGGGGTAGAGAGCCGGAGCTGTACAGCAGGTGGCAGGGTGGACCTGTGAACCAGGACTCCCAAGGTGAGCTGCGGAGACACAGACCACGCCCGTAGGTGCCTTTCCCTGGGCCCAGCTGGAAACTCTCCTCTCTCCATTCGCTCTGGGTAGACCCCATCCAGACACATGCACTCTGGAGGACGTTGCAGGACCGTGGGCCACCGGTGGGGAGCTGGGACCACTTCATGGGGTGGGACATGTGCAGTCACATGGGACTCTGCCCTCAGAAGGGGCTGAGTTCTGTTATTGTCACCTTGACATTCTTAATCATTTTTGAACAAGGAGCCCTACGTTTTTAGTTTGCACTGGTCTCCACAAATTACTTAGCAGGTCTTGGTTGGGAAGACGTGATGTTTGGCTTGGTCCTCAACTTCTGAAGGATTTTTTCTGTGGCAAGAGAAGCATGTTCACGCTGCCAGAAGCATGAAGTTATGGGAGTCATAATGCAGGTGGACCTCAGCTTAATAAAGGAAGAACAGTGACAGTGGTTCTAAATAAGCTGCCTCCCAAAGAAAGATGAGCAGCCCATGTGACGGGTGCCTGCTCTGTGCCAAGCATCTTCCTGCATCATCGACTTACCCTTCACCATAGGAGGAAATATTAGTACCCCCATTTTTCAGAGGAAGAAACTGAGGCAGGTGTAAATGACTTGGCCAGCATCACTCAACTGGCTAGCAGTGAAGATGGGATGTGAATCTCAGTTTGAATGACTCCCAGTTGGTACCGACCATCAGAGTTTTCAGGATATTCCAATAGCAGGACCCAGTGGAGGAGCTTTCTGCTTTGGGAGACACGGGACTTCAGAGCTCAAGGTGGGCACTCTGGGATGTCAAACACAGACGGGAGGTGAGGAGAAGAATGCCAGAGCACTCACCCACACTTGCCTGCATGCCAACCCGGAGGAGGCTGGTCTTCAGGAGTGCCTGGCCCTACCTGCGAGCTTCCTTCATGGTTGGACCAGTGAACAAAGACGCTGAGGTGCTGGCAGGCACATGTGATTAAAATTAGATATGAGTGGTGCAATGGGGGTGGGGTGGGGACTGTGTCGACTTATGTAAAAAAGTTTAGAAAACTTTTAAACATTGGGCGGGCAACACCAAAAACACTGCAGGCAGGCTGTCTCCAGTTAGTGAGTGCTGGTTTAGAGGGCAGGACTGGGTCTGTCCTGCTCATCAGTGTACTCCCACCATAGCCCAGCACAGGGCCTGGGATGCCCCGATGGCAGCCAGTCTATTCAACCCCTCTGACCTCTGCCACATAGCAGGGCTGGGCAATGCAGTGGGTGGAGGGACCCCAGCTCACTTGGCTATGCCGTCCCCATCTGATATCCTACTCTCTCCCTCCTTCTCTTGCTTCCCAGTTGCACAGGCCTGATTTATGAGAATTTTCTTAGAAAAGAAAGATTGAGTACTGGATAAATGTTGGGAAAGTGCAGGAGTAATTAAGATCAAGGGCCCTGGAAATAGGCCTAGTTTGAATCTAGCTCCACCCCCTCTTAGTCACAGGATCTTAAAAAAGTTACCTGGCCTCCCACTGCCTCAGTTTCCACATCTGTAAAAATGGGAATAATGGTAGTACCTAACTTGTTTTTTGTGAATATTAAATTAGAGAAGACTTGTAATTTTTGGAACAGTAAGTTAGATAAGATACGTCATTTTATGAATATTAAATTAGGTGATAGAAATAAAATGCCCATGATGCCTTGCGGACAGCAGGCATTTAATTCATACCAGCTGCTGTTTTTCACTGCATGAAGTTCCCATTTATCAAACACACCTACTGTGTGGCAAGCGCTGTGCTAAGAATTGGCCTTTGAGATAATTATTCAAGAAATACTTATGGAGCATAAACCATAGGGCAGACCCCTCACAAGGCATATGGGTACCTCCGGCCATCACCTCTTCCCTGAGGAGCTCATGTCAGTGTGGGGGAGACGGAGTAAGAACTAGGACGGAGCAGAGCTGCGGGGGAGGTATGGTTAAGCCACTTGCCTATGGTTACACAGCTAGAAGTGGGGCGGGGGGGGGAGGGGAGAGGGGGAAAGGGCGGGGCGTGAGACGGGTTCACAGCGTGTCTCTGGTGGGTTTTACCTTATCCCACCAGACCCTGCCTGGCACAAAGTAGACGCTCAGTAAACGTCTGGCGAATGGATCAATGCCACTGGATCCTCATAAGATCTTAAAAGGTACCTGCCGATACAAACAGGCCCAGGACCGCAAGAGGCATGGAGGATGGCATCCACCCATGCCATTACGAGGAGTGGACACCAGTCCCAGATGCTCAGCGCCTGCGGCCCCGCCCTCCCGCCGCCACTTGGATTTAAAACCCACACTGCCGCCCCGATCCAGCCCCTCTTCCACCATTGGGCGAGACCGCCCGCACTCGTGCCCAATCGAATGGCTGCTCCCAGAATCCGAACTTGGGATTGGCCCGGCCGTTGTGTCATTTCGGGCTGCTCGTGACGTCATCGGTGTCTGGCACCCCTGCCTCTTCTGTGTCTTGACTGGAATTAAAGGAGCCGCAGGGAAGACGCGGGTGTCGCTTCAAAGGCGCTTTTAAGTAACCTTTAAACATTTTTTTAAATTTACGTTCGTTGCAGAAAATACAGCAAACAATATAATGGGCATGTCCATCCCATTTAATCCGTTACACAACGCTAACCACTATTAACTATTTGGCATTTCAGTCTTTTTTCTAATAATATAATTTTACTTGTACAAAATTGCGATCGGTTCTACAGCCTATTTTAAAATTTGCTTTATAAAGGACTTTTCTATCATCAAATAATCTTTGAAAACATCGTTTTTAACAGTTGGATTATCTTTGACCTTCTTTGTAACCAATCCCCTTTTTTGCCCCGTTTTTGTTGCATTTTTGTTTTTAAAAATGACGACCGGATCACTATTCTTGCCCATAATAATCAATTCCTGGTTATGTCCTTAAGATGTGTCGTAGAAATGGAACTACAGAATGAGGACACTCATGTTTTTAAGGGCCTAATGGTCCGTTGCAAAATGGTCTTGCATTCCTTCAGTGGGTATGTACTGATCAAGTAAGTATATGTGCCCGCTGATGCAGGAGCTGTGGTACAGCGAAGAACAAGAGCAGGTAGCCTGTGGCTCTTTCAAAAATGCAGTGCCCTTTCATCACCTGTGAAGCCGGCTCCTGGGCACGTTTTCCCAAGTCCCATACGAGCACAGGGCTCCCTGCATTGAAGGCCGGGTCTCTGTCTCTGGCAGGGGACGGCACAAGGAGGGCAAGGGTGTTTTCTGTGTGCCATTCCCTTGTGTGGGCTGTTGGGGCATCATGGTACCCCACTCCTCTGAATTCCAATAGTGCTAGTCTGGTTCTGGAGGCGCTGGGGACATCTGAACATCTGTTCCTGGGACCAGACACTGGGGACACGCAGGGCACAGTCCAGCTGGGGCGAGAGACACCGAACTGAGCAACTCACAAATTCATGAACAATTACCATTTGGAATCACTTCTCCAAAGGGAAGAAGGGGATTCTAGGGTTCCTTAGGATTTTGTTCCGGATTTGGAGCTCCTGGAGCACAGAGCAGAAATAATTATTAACTTTTTAAGAGCTTGTTTCTAGCCAGGACTGATGCTAAGTACCAGCCAGGTAATTTCTCATGTACTCCTTCCAACAGTCCTCGGAATAAGTACCTTTGTGATCTTCGTTTTAAAGGTGAGGAAACTGAGGGCCTGAGTCGTTAACGCTCCCAAACGAAGTCGCACCATTGGAAGTGGTGACACATACTTTTGTGACCTCAGGTTTGGGCATGAAGAATTCAATGTTTGGGGAATGGATCAATGATGAGTGAGTCCCCAGAGGGTAGACTCTGTGAAGGCAGAGCCTGGTTTGCCACAGTCACTGTGTACCCCCAGGGCCTGGTGCAGCGCCTGGCTGGCAGCAGGGAACCGCCTATGTGCACCCATTGCTGGCCCAGCCCAGAGCCAGGCGGACCCAGCCCTCCCGACACCCTCTGTGACTAGCCTGGCCTTTGCCCTCACACTCAGCCCCTTCTTCACCAGCATCCCCTCCAAACCTAGCCGCAGCGCGCCAGGTACCAGCCTGGCCTGCATGCTGTCTATGCCACCGAGAAGCTCAGTTTTACATTATTAATCACTCCTGACAATAGTAACATGTATCCCTCATGAGAACAGAAACACAGAAAATTTCTTCTGGGGTATTTCTGGTCCGTGAAATCAGCTTGAATGATGAACAGTTCCTTCTGGAAGTGCTTCAGACATGGATTGAACATCTGGAATCTTCCAAACCCCTCTCAGGCTCAGCCTATGGCAGAAAAGTCAGCTATTCAGTTATTTATGGTAACCAAAGACCCTGCAGGGCCTGGGCTGGGAGTCAGGAACAGGATCCCAGCTGAGCTCTGCACTTCACCACCAGCTTGACCTTGCCAAGTCACGTCCCTGTCTGGGCCTCAGTTTACCCATCTGTCAGAAGACAGGATTTGGCTCTAATGTTCCCTTCTGCCCACCCCTCATCTCCCTACCTTGATCCCAAAGCCCAGTCTTCTCTGTAGAAACGAGTTCCCTGCTGGAAATGACAAATCAGAGAGGAGAGGAGGAGATCTGGGCCAGTTTAGCAGAGCTTCTTTGGCTTGCTGTTGGAAAGCTCAACCATGTGACATTTGTCCAGGAGTTAAGCTCCTATATCAGCCCCTAAACACACACGACACAATCAACAAAACACACATATCCCCACAGCATGAATACACATCCTCGTACACCCCACACATATATACAACACACACGTGCACCCGTACACCCACAACACACAGACTACACACACACACACCCTCACTGTGAAATATTGTTTCCATCCCCACTTAGGGGCCGAGGAGACACGAAGTGACCTGCCAAGGTCACCCACGTGGGATTCTGGCAGTAAGTGCCCAGAGTTGCTTCTCTGAATTTGGTCTTCACCTTCTCGCCTCCTGAGCCCACTTCCGCCCTACCCCTTCCAGCAGAGGTCAGCTGGGAGCCTCCAGGGAGCCCATGGGACGGCGTTGCCTGAGTCCACAGCCAGGCCAGGGCACGTGCCAGCAGAGGTGGTGGGGATGGAGGGGAGGGCAGAAACCCCACTTGCTGAGGCTGGCTCTGGGGCCCAAGTACGTGCAGTCACATCTCACTCCACCTCACTCATGGGTCAGTGTCCACATCTGTCAAACGGGAATAATATTAGCTGAGGCCTCATCTGACAGTTGATCCACTGAGCTAACCCTGGCTGGCTATGGAATCCGGATGCGTGTCTGCTGAATGATGAAGCAGATGAATATGCAGTGGCTAGGGAGGGCCTGGCACCCAGCAAACATTAGCTCTTGTTAGTGTTTAAAAGCAAAACAAGACCAAAAAAAAAATAGTAAAAACATGAAGTCCAAAGATGCAAACCTGGGAACGTTGACAGGCCAATTAAACCACAGGCAGGACTTGGGGAAAAAAATGACTCAGCTGGCAGGAGTTTCCAAAGGTGGTGAGTCGGAAGGAGAGGTTGTTCAACTGCTCGAACTGCCCGAGACTGCTTCTGAAAAGGCGGCTCTGTCTGCGGGCCCCCGGGCAGCAGGAGGTGAGGGGAACACGGCTGGACCTGAGAAGACTGGGTCTGCCTAGTCCCCACTGCCCACTGTCAAAGCCGGCCCTTTGTTGACTGAGCCGGGCACTTTCCACAGTGCCCAGCAGACACAGTCAGGATACAGCCAGCCACCTTCAGCCTCGGCCAAAACCCACACTGGCTGCCCCAGGTTCCTGATTTGCTGCCAACAAGGGCCTGGCACCCAAGTAGGACTGACTACAGGATTTGGGCCCCTTGTTCAAAAATTACTAATTATTAAGAATTTCAAGATGGTGGCAGTAGAGCTTAAATCAAGCACGGAGCTGTGGTACCTGTACCAGTCATACCCCGAAGCCGGCCTTGCCCCAAAGCCCAGCCCAGGCCAGCAGGTATGTGCCACTGGGAGCAAGACCCCCTCACCGGCTCGGACCGGACCTTCTCTCTCTAAAGAGCCTCCTGTGGCAGAACCAACCCACACTTGGGGCAGACAGTGCATGTGCTGTCTGGAGGCCTGGAAAGGCGTGTCCACTGCAGTTGCCTGGGGACACACACACTTTTCACAATCCCATGACCTGTAACCGGGTTGGGAAATATTGTCCCAAATGCCAGACTTCCTGGAATCATGAGGATTCCTTAGCTCCTCTTCCACCAGGGATGTTGGCCTGGGTACCTGTACCCCTGGCCTGGGACTCCCTCCCAGAGGTCCCACTTCCCCAGAAAGGCCACCCTGGCCCCTTGGGCTCCAGCTGTGTCCAGGCCAGGTCCCTTTGTATTTTTTCCAGCTCTTGTCTCTCTCTGAAGCCATCACCTGGACTTCCATGTTTACACACTTCTTATCTGTCTCACCTGTAAGAATATGAGCCCCGGGAGGGCAGGCATTTGTGCCCAGCTTACGGGAGATGCTCAGTAAATATGAGAATGAATAAAATGCCACCTCCTCAGGGTGGGCTTCCCTGATCACCAACCAGGCCTCTAGCTTATCATTACCATATCTGAAGTGACCTAGTGTACCCATGGGTTTGCATGTGGGCCTATAGTCCCTCTTGCCTTCCAGAATGTCACATGAGGACAGGGTGCCCAGTGCCCAGTACAGAGCCTGGACCTGAACAGGGAGCATAATATTTACTGACTGAATGAAGGAAACTTCTTTCCCTGACTTGGACACAGGCTGGCTCCACAGAGGTGGTCCATCCCCAATACCCCTACTCCCTGCAGAGTGAGCTCTCCCACCTGGAGCATTAACACCTCTTCATGTGCCAGGCCTGACCGGGGCCCCTCATTGCTAAACACAAAGCACCACACAGGGTGGGACCTGGCATCCTCTTCGGAGATGCAGTTGTGACCACCACGTCTGACACCCCGTATTAGGCCTCAGGCAGAACCAACTTTGGAACCAGGGCAGAGACGACTAACCAGTCCCAGCTGCCACCCTCAAAACAGTGGCAGCACATTGTAGGCGCTCAGTAAATGTGATCAGTGCTGTTGCTCCAGACAGATCAACCAGAGGTCAATGTGGGAAGGTTTCTTTTTTTTTAACTCACTGAATTAACTGGTTATTTTTGCTGGCTGGTGGTTTAACCTGGATTGTATAAAGGCTGCCTCATTTCCAAGACAATCAACGTGTGTGTTTTTCAGCTGCCAGACAGGCCAGATGTCTGCAATAGACTTTGAGGAGGGCAGGGGTTGGGCCTGACATAGCTGAATTCCTAGCACTCAGGGCTGGAGCTCAGTGAAAATATGTTGATTGAATGAATGAAGGAATGGCTGAAAGGAGGGACAGTGATGATGGTCTCCCACGGCCTGGAAAATGAGTGGGACCGGTGGTCATCCCTAGGCCCAGCTGACGTTTTCAGGGACCCCAAAGAAATGCTCAGGATCCCTGCTCGCCCCCCACCCCCCCACCCCTCCCCAGCTTATCCTCCGAGCCACAGAGGTCAAATTGCAGCGAGACCTCTCCCACACCCTACCTGCTGCTGAAATTGACTCCTCCTCAAGGTGGGGGCTGACACTGTCCAGCCCACAGTAGGGGCCCCCTGGGAGGTAGGCCCTGAGTGCTCTCCCCATGCTGAGTGTGGCCTGGGGACTTGTGCTAAGCCCTGCCCTTAGCTCTAAGAGGGAGCTTCTCTCCCCAAGTGATGGTCAGCGCCTTTGAACCTCCTCTGTGCTGGGCACTTGTGGGCTCCCCATAAAACTCCTACCAGTCAGTCACCACTGAGCTTGTACCCTCCAGAAAAACAGTTTCCTGCCTGCCCTCCTAAGGGGGCAAGAGGCATCTTTGTACTCAGTGTGGGGAGAGAACCTACCCACTTCCTCTGCTGGCTTTTTCTGAGTTCTGCAAGACTCTGGTCTGGTTCCAGTCTATTAAAAGGAAATAAGAACTTTGAGACCCGTTTTTCCTCCTTGAACCCAAAAATAGTCTCTGCTCATTACTAAAACTGCAGGCATTACAGGAACGCGTAGATGTTTAAAGAACTAGAAATGTATGTGGGGAGCAGATGCCCCAAGATCTGGGTTGAGCTCAGGCTCCACCATTGTGTAACCTTAAATTAAGCAAGTGACCCCCAGGCCACTTTTGGGGTCTGTAAAATAAGGCTAATAATATTCCTACCGTGTTTCCCTGAAAATAAGACCTAGCCGGACAATCAGCTTTAATGCATCTTTTGGAGCAAAAATTAATATAAGCCCCGGTCTTATTTTACTATAAGACTTAGTCTTATATAATGTAATGTAATATAATATAATATAATATAATATAATATAATATAATACCAGGTCTTATATTAATTTTTGCTCCAAAAATCGCATTAGAGCTGATTGTCTGGCTAGGTCTTATTTTCCCGGAAACAAGGTACCTCTCAGAGTAGGTGTCAGGTTAAGTTAATATTCCGTGAGTTCCTGGCACACCCTAGGCCCTCTGTAAGTGCCTGTCAAATAAATATTTAGGGAAGGGTCTAGGAGAGGACACACCAAATTGCTAAGAGGTGGAGATGTGCCAGGGAGGTAGGGGGCCTCTTACTTAATATTTCAATATCTTTTTAAACCAGGAGAATGGGTTCTTGTAGCACTTTGTGAAATGAAAACTTAATGAAATAAAAGTACGCCTCCGCACTTTCTCCCGCCTCTTTTGTACTTGGGAACCGCCCTCCCCCCCCCCCCCCCCCCCGCAGCCGGTGGCCCCTCGGGCAGCAGACAATGGGTGTGGATTCTCCCCGGGCCCTGCCGGCTGGGACTTTACACAAGTCCGGGACTCGTATTTACATGACAAGGTCTTCGGGGCGTTTCTCGGAGCTGTCCGGGGCGTGTCTACGCGATCTCCTGTCTTCCCCAGTCGACCTCCTGGGGGCCAGGTTAAAGTGCGCCGGGGGCAAAGTGGGCTTAAGGATCCTCGAGGGGCTGCAGATCTAGAGGCGGAGAGTTTCCTGAGAAATCAGGTAATGGGTGATCTTGAGGGCTTCCCCACCCTTTCTCTAACTTCCCCTGCCCTGAGCCCCAGGAACCTCGTGCTCCTTTGAGGGTACAGGGTTCCCCCAAAAGCCCGGGTCAAGGACTCTGTGGAGGGTGAGGGGGTGGAGAACGCATCCCCGCGTATGCGGCTGGAACTGCGACCGGCTCATCCGGACGGGGCGTGTGCAGTGCAGAGGTCCCAAACTGAGTCTGTTGGGAACGGTACTTAGCGCTCCTCCACTCCGCGGGTCCCGGGTCTACGCCGGCCGCCTCACTCTGGCCCTTTAAGGGCCCGCCCCCTTCCCCGTCACCCCGCCCCTTGGCCCGGGGAGGGGATGCGGGGGAACCTCGGCAGGGATTGGCGCAGCGCGCGCCCCCTCCCCGGCCCCCGCGCGGTGGGAACCGGCAGCCCCGTCTAGCGCTGACGTCAGACCGTCTGCCAGCCTCCGACCGCGGTCTCGGAGCGAAACCCGATCTCCTTGGACTTGAATGAGGAGGAGGCGCCCGACTGGGGGAAGCCAGCAGCAGAGGCTCAGCCCCGGCGGCAGCGCGCGCCCCGGCTGCCGGCCCATTTCCCGGACGCCACCCACTGGCACTGCCGACACCCCCGGGGCTGCGGAGCGGCGGCCGGGGGGCGCAGGGGAGCGCGGCCCCGCGCACTGAGTCCAGCGGCGCCCCGGAAACTTGGCGGCGTCCCGAGCCCGGCGAGCCGGGGCGCGCCTTCCCCGCCGCGCGCCTCCTGCATGCGGGGCCCGAGCACCGGGCGCCGGCCGGAGCCCCCCCCGGCCGCCCCCGTGCCCGCCGCGCCGCCACGCCGTCCATGCACCGCTTGATGGGGATCAACAGCACCGCCACCGCCGCCGCCGGGCAGCCCAATGTCTCCTGCACGTGCAACTGCAAACGCTCTTTGTTCCAGAGCATGGAGATCAGTGAGTGACCCCGCGTTCCCCTCCCCGGAGGCCCCGTCGGGCTCAGACCCTGAGTCAAAGCGCAGCTGCGGGCGGGGGCCTGGGCCGTGCGCGCGCCCTCGGGCTGTGCGCCCTGCGCCCTGGCTGCGCCCGCCGCGCCCCGGGCGCGCCCTCTCGGCTCGCGGCAGCTGGCGGCCGGCCCGGCTTTGTCCCGCGGCGCTGCGAGCCTGGCACGGCCCCCGCTACCCGTGCCCCGCCCGCAGGGACTCGGACCCGGGGCCGAGTGGTGGAGGGCGGCGGGGCGCCTGGCGCGAGAGGCTTGGGGCGGGCGGATGCGTGAA
Source organism: Rhinolophus ferrumequinum (assembly GCF_004115265.2). Taxonomy (NCBI): domain Eukaryota; kingdom Metazoa; phylum Chordata; class Mammalia; order Chiroptera; family Rhinolophidae; genus Rhinolophus; species Rhinolophus ferrumequinum. The sequence continues at coordinate 4,248,207 of NC_046306.1, forward strand.
GTTTCCATTTTATTTCCCTAAGGGGCAGTCGCGATGGAGCAATTAGGCCGGCTCTATATCAACTTTGACTGGGGGTGGGGGAGTGGCGGGCGTGTGAGACACTGTCTGGCCTGCGAGGTGTCTGGGGCTCCGGCTGTGAGTCTGGTGTGTGCGTGGCGCTGTGTGTCTTGGTCTGTGCGTGGGTTTCCGTGCGTTTGTGGAGTGTGCATGTCTGTATCTCTGTCTGGGTCTTAGCGCGTCTCTCCCTGTGTGTGTCTGGGTCTGTCCCAGGAGTGTGTGTTTCCGAGCCCCTTGCGTCTCTGTGTCTGGGTTCCACTATTGAGTGTGTGCCTCTCTGGGGGTCCTGGGGGTTTGTGTCCAGGTGTCTGAATCCAGGGCTCAGCGCTGGTGGGTCTGGCCCAACGTGGATTCTGAGTGTGTGTGTCATTGTGTGAGTGTCTATGTCCCCGACACACCTATAAATATCCTCTGTCTGGACAGCTTGGCTCAGTCTGACTGGGACAGTGGTTACAAATGAGTCAAAGTTTGGGGCTGTCTGTGTTTGGGACTGCCTTGTCCTGAAAGGAGGAGGAGACCGAGGTGGTGGTGGTGGTGGTGGGGGTTGGAGCTGTGTGCTGACTCGCCCTGTACATTGAGAAGTTGAGACAAATAATCCTCTACTTCCGTCATACATAGCCCACCCAGGTGGAATTGGGTGTGTGTGTGGGGGCGGGGAATTGACTGCCACCCCCTGGCTTCTGCTTTCTAGCCTGCACCTCCTCCCCAAGTGGCCTTTTGGGGACCCCTTGCCTCTCTGAGCTTCAGTGTCCCCATCCTCACTCCTAAACACCCCAGGCGAGGGGGCACACGGCCATTCCCTGCAAGGCCCAGCCTCCCAGCCGGGACCAGGAGCCAAGAGGCAGCTGCCACCGAGCCAAAGCAGTCACTAGGTGACTCATAAGCCAGTTTCCGCAGGCGGCTGCCACAGTTTGCCGCCCCTGAGCCTGTACAGTGAGGCGCAAGAGGTAAAAATAACCCATGACCGTCCCTGCTGGGGCAGGCTGGCTGGCTTGGGTGGTGGGTCCTTCCATTCACCTCGCCCCACTCCCTCCAGCCCTGGACTTGAAAGCCTCACTTCCCCCTCCAACACCCCCTTCACCAGGCCATCAAGGTGCCAGGAGAACCTGACCAGAGCCAGCGTTTGCGAAATTGAGTTGCTTTAAACCAGACTGCTTCCCAAAGGCCCTTTGTGAACTCAGGAGGCTAATGAAATACACGAGGATATTATTAAAATACGTTGGCACATGTTTGGAGAGAGTCTTGCCGGTGCTAAATGGATTGCTGCTTAAGTCCCCTTTGTACCTTGTTTTTATCCCCTCCTGTAAAGCTGCTTAGGGGACCTCCCGCCCAAGGGGTCCACGTTGTGTTGAATTTATCATTATGGGAGCTGGGCACTGTCGGACATTCTGCTCTTGTCCTTCCTTTGGGTTCAATACTTAAAAAAAATTTTGTTCTAATTTTGTCCCCACTTGGGCTAATCAGCCCTGATAATTCAGCTGACACCAAGGTGTCATCAAACCCATAGCCCGAGACCTGTGTACTTCCCCTAGGCAGCATTGAATGAGACCCTGGAGGGTATTGCCTGGAACCCTGGTCTGTCCAGCTGGCCCCCGGGGTGGCCCATTAGTCACCATGTATTTTTACACAGGCCCCCTACTTACTGGAATGAAAGCCCAGGGCAGGAAGAAGCAGTTTTAAAAGGCAGGTATAATGTAACAGTTTGTTGCAAGTGCTAATCAGTTCAGTGAAGGGTCTGCTGAGGAAGCCGCCGGACCGGGAGTTTCTTCTACAAAAAGATAGGAAGGAAGGAGAGAAAGAAAAATTGAAGAAAGGAAAGAAACGAATAGTGACCACTGGGTTCACGTGATACGTGCTGGGTGTGTTACAGGTGGACTGAAGTTGGGCTGCAGGGCAAGCAGCGTCCAGGTGGCTCCTGTTCTCCAACAGAGGGGATTGCCCTTGGCAGGACCTTTAAGCCTCCGGGGCCTCAGTTTCCTCATCTGAAAAATGAGATCATGGAGGTTGAAATCTCAAATTCTACCATCTGTCACGATGGACCCTCTGCCCTCCAAACTCTGGCTGGAGGCTTCCAGGCCAGAAGTGGTCCCCCCGCCAGTAGTGCTGGGTCTTCAGTGTGGTCTTCGGTTGCCCCAGATTTCAGATCTGGAAGGAGCCTTGGCCAGCTCCGGAGTCCTGTCATCACGTGATAGATGAGGGAAGGTGGCGATGGAAAGCTTTGCCCCAGGTTCCCAACCCAGGCTAGACCAAACCCAGGGTTATTTCTCATGGAGCACACACACTGTCTCTTGAATTTGGAGCTTGGGCCCCAGAATAGGTCCTCCTTGACCTTGGAGGGCTGGAGGAAATCAGTGGCACCCCTTTTGCACCCAGAAGGGTGGGCTGTGGGCGGGCGCTGAGGAAGCCGGACGTCTGGAATGGGCCTGACTTTAACAAGACACCCCATATTTTCTGAGAGTCAAGGGGTGAGGGATGATGTCTGACGGGAATTCACTGTTTTCAAATCACACCCCATGAAAAAATACACCATTCTTTAAAAAGCCAGGGGTCTTGGGATTAAAAACAATCGGCTTTCGTGACAACCCACCCAAGATGACAGCCGGGGGGTTAGTTCACTGTGGCTCGTTTTGAGGAAAGGATTCCTCGTGGCACACATTTTTCTTGTTGACCTCTTTTCAGTTCTGCTGCGTCTCTTAGAAATGACCCCCTCGTCTTTCTTCAGTTTTTGCTTTTGGGGAGCAGGTAGATACTAAGTGCTCTGGACAGACTGAATTGTGCTACCATACAGTTGTTGGCACTTGTGGAATTTCTTGAGGGCCTGGGAGGCTCCCCTGCTCCGGACGCACCCTGCACCCCTGTGGGCAGTATCCGTGGTTGCAGTTTGGGTTTTTAACACCACTGGAGTCACCGAGCCTCTGATTCCTTTTCTCCAGTCAGTTCCAAACAAATAGTCCAAAAGCAGCTTTCAGAAACTCACAGGACACCCAGTTTGCTGATGGTTTGGCTGGCACATGCTATTCATGTCTAAAACTCGAACCCAGTATCCCTGGCCTCTACCCACTAGATACCAGTAGGAGTAGCATTCTACTTCACCCCCCAAAGTTGGAACAACCAAAAATATCTGCAGGCATCACCAATGTCCCCTGAGGGGCACGTCGCCCCAGCTGAGAACCACTGCTTTAGTCAATTATTGGTTCCTCCAAGGAGGGAGGAGGGCTGGGGGGCAGGAGGGCATATCTGAGTTGCCAGAACACAGATGATCCTTAGTAGCTATCACGGCCCGTGGTCGCTCTCTAAGCTGGCACCTGCCACTCATTCACTTAGCCTTGACTGAGCACCTGTTGTGTGCAGGAAAGATTGGAGCACCCTCTTGGTGAAGTTTCCCGGTTTCGTAGTGGGTTTGCATTTATTTGGAGGAGCGAGACTCGGGCACCAGTGAAAGTTGGTGTTTCAGGATTTGGGTTAAATTATGCGTGTCGAGGACCAGCTGTTTCCCTCACGGGCCCTCTCAGCTGGGGCTTTCAACCCATGTTTTCCGACTGGGTTTTAGGTTGAGGTGTAATAAGGGGTTGCATTTTGACTGGATCCAGGGCAGGCAGTTGGCCACAGCTTCCCAGGAGGTCCGGGTTAAAGCCGGCTACACTGCCCGGCGTGGCCCAGGGTTAGGGACAAGCCTGGTCAGTACACAGGATAACTAATAGCTCCTGTGTGTGCACACACAGACACACACATATACATGCATACCCACATGTGCACGCACACACATACAGCTACCTCTCTGCCTTTCCTGCCAGCTTCCCTTTGGATGGGGAACGGTTACAGCTTCTCCAGGCCATGTAAGACAAAGAAAAGGCAGGAAAGTGTGCACACACATACACCTTTCCCTGAGAGTTGTGCAGACTTATGCACGTCCCCTTGGAGAGAAAGAAGGGGAATGGAGTGGTGTGAGAAGCTGCCAGGAGAGGAAACTGTGGGGAGAGTGGTGGCTGCCTGTGTTCAGGACAGCGAGCTACATGTCCCCCAATCGCCCCAGAACTGTGGCTCAGGTGTGCCCACCTACCTGCCCTCACCTCCTGTCTGGTCTCAGCCCAGGGCCAGGGTTTTTAAATGTTTATGGTTTGGTCAATTGTTAAAATGTAAGAAAAGGTTCAAGAGGAGGGTCCTGGGGGTAGAGCCCAGACCAGAGGGTCTGGTGGCCTTTTTGCTTCGGGTGTTATCCCCCAGAGACAAAGTGTGCAGGCACCTCGACATCTGGGATCCACCCAAAGAGAAGTAACTCGTGCACATTGAATTTTGGAGGCTGTACTCCTGCCAGCGTTGGGCTCCTGCACGGAGCACGTGCTGCTGAGGGAAGGAGATCAAAGCCAAGGGCCCATTTTGTGCTTTTTAAAAGCTGTCATGTGCACACGCGTGTGTGTATGTGCATGTGTATGCATGCACACACGTGTGGTTAGGGGCAGGGGTGGGCGTTGTGGGTGCCTGTGGAGCAGTGAAAGTGGCAGCACGCTGTGCCCCGGGCTTCAGGGTGGCAAGTCCCAGTTTTCTCTGGGGTGGGCTGCACAGAACTAGGTCGGCCCAGAGTGGCTACTGCTGCACCGCTCACCATTGCCACGTGGGCCCCGTGTGGCCAGATCTTTTGGTTTCAGGGACCTGGGCAACTAGATTTTGTTGTAAAACGCTGGGATTTTTAAGGACTGGCAATTCCTTCGTTTTTCTCTTTCCGAGGGCCCCGTACAACCTGCCTGCAGGCCTGGTTTGGCCCCCACACTGCCGTGGGTTATGAGTGTGCCCTGTGGACAAAGGGATCATGGCTCAGCTCGGTTCTCAAACCCGCTGGCTGTGTCACTTTTTGCTGTCGCTTGGCTCCTCTGTATAGTAGGGTAGTAACAGCTCTTGTGTGCCGAGGGGTGGCGAGTATTAAACCTTTGCGTCCCTGCCCTTCCCCCTCCCGGAGGTGAGCCACACCTGTTTGTGAAGTCATGACAACGAAGCATCCTCTCAACCTCACTTTCCCTTCTGGCGACACTGCAAAGCTAAACCTTGACACCTCGGGGTCTTGTCAGGGTTTTGTCAGGCTGTGGCAGAGGTGTCTGTCACTATGCTGGAAAACAAGTCCTGGAATGGCTTTCTGACAGGAGCTGGGGCTTCAGCACCCTGGGGTGAGCCTGGAACGTTTTGGGGCATCCCCAGTCTTTCCGAGAGCCACAGCTTCTCTCTTCTGTCCCCAGGGTGACTGATGGATTTTTGCTTCCACTCCTTTTCCTAGTTGGGTACAGAGAGCTTATTATGTGCCAGGTACTAGTGATGCATTATTCTCAGTCTTCAAAACAACTCTGTTACTGATTGGCTGGTGCAGACAAGGGAACAGAGAGGGTAAGACTCTTGCTCCAGGTCACACAGCCAGAAACTGATGTTGTGTTGGGATTCACACCTAAGCTTCCTGCTCCCGTGATTTCTTCTCCGCGACGCCACACCGACTCCCTGAGCCCCAGTGTGTTCTTTGCGGGACTTGACGTTGCAGTGGCATTTCAGATTTTGCCCTAAGACTGCGAGCCCACGATGGACCTTCCTTCAGGAAAGAATACTACAAATCTCAGAGCTTGCAGTCAGGTCTGTCCCACTCTGGCGGCACACTGGCTATTCCAGGTGCTGGGACCACCAGGGGAGAACACAGACGAAACCCTGCCCTTTGAGAGCTGCCATTCTCGTGAGGACACACAAGAAAACATGAGTTCATTTCAGAGAGGGGAGCTGAAAGGAAACCAAAAGGGAGGCACCCTCAAAATCCCTTTTAGGGGAGGCCCCCCAGGCTCCCAGACTGGTCATCCTGTTTGGGCTTCAAAAGCACTCCATGAGGCTCTCCTGTCAGACCTGTCACTTCGTATGGAATAGTGTATAATTGGTTATGTCTTATCTGTTCCCTCTGGTCACCAAGCACCCAGGGGTTGGGGACCCTGTCTGTGTTGTTCATTGTATCCACCCCCAGCCTGGTAGGTACCTCATATGTGTATGAGGAGGGAAGGAGCTGGACAGGCTCGTAGAAGATTCCAGGCAGGAGAGAATAGTCCAGATATAGATTCTGAAAACCATCCTTTTTCGGGAAAGTGCAGAATCCCCCTCGAGCCTCCACTTGCTCCTCCGTAAAATGGTCCCTGCTTCTCAGGTTGACAGGATAGCTTCCTGAGCAATGCAAGTGCTTCAGGCAAAAGTGTTGTTTTTGAATGTTCCAAAGACAGTTCCACTGTTTTGGGCAGGAAGCTGTGCTTTAGCCTCTGGAGGCCACAGAGCTGCAGTAAGGAATCCCCGTAGAAATCCAGGGCAGACGTGCCTCCCTCCTCAGCCCTGTTGCCCCAGGAGAGGTCCAGGTTTCTCAGCCATCGCTTTAGGACTGCTGAGAGCATCAAAACGATAAAAATGCATCTCCAGGGCCCTTTCCTCACCCCAGAAGGAGACTATCTAGGGCATTTCTTTTCTGCATGCACTTGCCCCAGAGTTGGAGCATTTTTCGGTTACTCTCCTACCCATTGGCACCCACTGGTGGAGCTGGTGTTTGCTCCAATGTGACGGTGAAATGACACATGTTGAAAGGAATTAGGCAGCTACCGTGACTCACCTTTGGAGGTGTCAGGTGGTCATCGGATGTCCCTGGTGTTCCCGCAAATTCTAATATGTTTGTTTTTCACTGGGGTGGTGGTGGGAGGGGGAAGGGCAGGGTGGCTTGGCTTAGAACCTGTGCCTGCAATACACTTGCTAGGATGTCAGAAACCCTGGGCAGTGTAGACTCTGTTTCTTTCCCTTCATATATGTTTTAACTCCAGTCATTTATTATTGTATCAGTGGGTTTAGGAAGTGGCTCTACTGGCAGGAAAAAGACTTTAATTATTTGACAACAAGTGTAAATTCGCCAGTGGCTCTGGGATCTGAATGCTGTGTAAAGTTTGCTTCTGGCTCCCCCAGGCTGGACAGGTACAGCCTAAACCTGTGAACAGTCACGTGGGTTTGTGACACCACCTTGCCTTCTAGGCTTGGAGAAATTGTCCCCCATCTTTTGTCCCTAATAGGGACTGTGGTGGTGATGAGGGAGGGGCAACATGCCCGGTCCTGGTTAGGATTGATCAGACTTTTTGCATGACCTTGGCACAAAGTAGATGTTTGATAAACAGTGACATGGTTGGTGAAAGAGTGGACTTATAGTGTTCCTCAGTTTCCCTCATGGCTGCTGGGAGCTTGCAGGGGGGTTCTGCAAACTGTTGGCACTGGGTGGGGTCTCTCTGTGGCAGCTGTCACCCTTTATCTTCTCTGATGGGGAGTCCTTGATTCCTGGCAAGCAGGTCACATAGGCTTCCGAGGTAGGAGAGTCTCTTGGTCCTTTAAGGTTTCCAGAAACTGGTGTTTCCACCCCTGGTGTGGGAGGTGGGAGTAAAAGTGACAAATCCAGCCGTGGATGTGTTGGGGTGGCAGTGATTAAGAATATAGAAATGTGTGCTTTTATATATAAAACCATGTATCACAGTGTACATAAATTACGTGTGTGAGTGTGTTATGTATATGATGTGTAGAATGTTTTTAAATGTGTGCGTTCCACCTGCCGAGGGTGGAGGCTTCTCTGAGATCCCTTCACTGGGACCCCCTCCGGTGTGACCGGGACTGAGCCTGAACCTCCCTCGGGCTTTGCCCTGGGCTTCCTGAGGCAGGTGAAACGAGGTTCCCAGGCTGTCCTCAGAAGCGAGACAAGTTGGGGAGCTGAGTCAGTTTTCCAGCAAAGTTTGGGCCAAGCCCACTGCCCTGTCGAAAAAGAGATTTTTCAGTCTCAGTGGTCTTGGCTACCTGGTCACCCACTGCTCCTCCAGAGTAGATTCCCCAAGACTGCCGTGCACCCCCCCTGCCTTGCCCATGGTTGTCCAGACAGTTAGTGGTAAGTGGGGCGCTGCCTTAGAGCGTAAACCAGGTGTCAGCTCAGTTTTATTCTCTCCTGTGTCGGTTTGCCCACTAGGGCCGGGCATCCCTGACGGAGATCCTTTCAGACTCTGCAGAAGCTGTCTGGTAAGGTTCAGATGACACCCCACCAGGGTCCATCATCCCAAGCCTCATGGAGCGATTCATCCCAGAGGCCACGCGTGTGTTAGGAAGGCTAGTGCAGCATTTGCAGGTAGGCACGACAAACGTTATTTCTTCCTCAGCCTCAGTTTCATAGCTGGTAAAATCGCTTTGATCTGGTGGTACACCTCCAGTTAATGGCAGTTGAGAGGCGACGTGAGAGTTTGATTCTTGTAGATGCTGTGTTTCAAAAGCCTCATCACGAAGGGAGAATCTCTGTTCTATTATGGCGGCTACGTGTAAGGAATAAAAAATAAAAGTTAATGCCAAAAGAGAACTGACTCTGGGTGGTGAACACACAATGTGATTTATAGATGATGTGATACAGAATTGCACACCTGAAATCTATGTAATTTTACTAACAATTGTCCCCCCAATAAATTAAAAAAAAAAGAAAAGTTAATGCCAAGACTTGCACTGAAGCTATGGTTATACGTGCCTACTCCCTTCACACTGACCACGTGGCTGTACTTTGTAAGGACTTCATCTAGGTCTCTAACCCTCCGGAGGAAAGTAGAAAGTGAAGGGGGCAGGAGGGCCCGTGCAGTCCCATGCAGGAATTTGGTGGCTGCCCCTAGCCCATTTTGCAAATTCCCAAACCGCGCGGGCTGATGTGTGCTGTGGCTGGTCACAGCTCTAACTGCCTAAATAATTTAGCCGGTAATAATTCTGTAAACCTATGAATCAACTTTGCGCAAGCACCCTGAGTAATTTCTTTGTTCTTTTCTTTCTACTTTGTAATCGGCGTCTGTAAAAGCCAAAGGTTTGGGCTTGCGGAAGGCATGATTCATTTATTGGTGTCTGTGCCTCCCTGTTGTCATTCAGTCATTTCAGAATTGCCGTCGCGGTGAGCCAGGCATGATTCATCCGGGGCTGAGCTTGGCAGCCGACGGGGTCGTGGCCATCGGAGGAAACCGTTTTTTCTAATCTATTTACGGTATGGGAGAAAGAGGTGGGTGTATTGAGATGATAGAGAGGGTATCAGTTACGTTGGTGAATACAACCGATTAAATCGCACCAACCAGCCCTTTAAACTACACTCTGTTTGCTGCTGTTAATCGTCACAATAGACCGCAGCTGAACACACTCGGACCTCGGCGGTGTGTCGCCCGCGTTTATGGACCCCGGTCTCTGAGCAAGCTGACGTGTAGGGACGCCCCCAGCAAACCTGGAGCAGGGTTTCAAGTCAGACGCGGAGAATGTTGCCTTTCTCAAAAGTCCGGCCACTGGGTCCACCACGGGACCGTCTGAACATCTAGGTGTAAGGCCTGGGGGCCACTCCCCAGCCCCTCTCACTTTTCTAACAGTGACAGTTATTCGATGTATGCTGTTGTCAAGTCTTCAGATTATTCTGTCAAGTGTGTGGACTTACACCTGGAGCTGCTGATTTTACCTAATTTTATTAGTTACTTTTGGCTCGAAATAAAATTGTCACCATCTTCCCATCAAGAGGGTAATTAGCCTCGCTTGCTGCATGACCCAGAGGTATAATTATGAATCCAACTTCCAGTTGTCCATATAAATCCAGGCCCTCCCTGCAAGTCCGTAATCCAAAAGCTGCTTGCGTTTGGTTGGAGACTGTGTCGTCCTGTGGCCGCTTGTCCCCTGCAGCCTCCTCTGGATGACTGTCCGTCTGCATAACTTGGCTCCACTGTAGCCTGCCCTTGGCATCACTGAATGTGGGTCTGCCTCCTGTATCGGTGAACCCTTAGCTCCTATAGCACGTCAGTCAGAGGAGCATCCAGCCAGGATTTATTGAGCTGCTTTGTGACTTTGAAGGTGTGGATCAGGGACCAGTGCATGGCATTGGGCCCAGATGCCCCTTCCTGCCCCTGCCGGCATTGCTAATCCACGCCAGCATCCACTCTCGCTGCGCTCCCGTGTCCACTCCCAGGCACGGTTCAGGGTGTACTCGAGTGCCGCTGTGAGGTACGTGATCCTTAGGAGAACACCGGAAGTTGTCTGCGCAGAGCCAGGGCCAGTCAGGAGCGCGGTGTGGGCTGCAGGTCACGCAGAAGGAGAGGACTTGCTCCTGCTTGCAGCCACCAGGACTCCTGTCGGCTCCTCATGTCATGTGTGGAGGCCCTCTGGGCTACTTAACAAGTCAGGGATGGTTCTTTCTGTGAGTTCTAAGGATGTGCCGTTACCTGGAAGTGACACAGCCTCCGCCTTCAGCTGTCAGGCCTGGGTCCCTCCCAAACCAGGTGAGATCTGGAATGAGACCCCACCCACATTACTCCTCAGGTCCCTGGGCAGTACTTCATGTTTCTTTCTTTAAAATCGGGGGTCGCAAACACAAACGTCACAGAAGCCTCCATTTACCCTGCGACCTCTTCCCCCGGACGTCTTAGCCCTACCCTAAGCACATTGCAGCATTCCTTTACACGCTAGTGAGAATGAGCCCTGGACCCTCTCCCCAGGATAGACTCCCGTGAGTGGGGATGGAGGTGGAGGTGGGGAAGAAGAACAAGCAAAGTGAGAGGCTGGGAGGCGGTCAGCATTCGGGGATTGGGCACCTAGTGCCTGCACCTTTGTCTGCTTGATTGTCTTCTTGCTGTGTGCTGCTGACATTGTGGCTTTTCAAACGTCGGCAATTTCTCCTGCCAGTCACAGATGCTCACTGAGCACTGTGCAAGCCCGCAGCCCGAGGAGGCAGACTAACGGCACGCACCGGCTGGCTGCAGACGTCACCCAGCACGACCTGATCAGCATTTGAACTTGGGCTGTGGGGCTCAAAGCCTGTGCTTTGTCCACCATCCCTTGGGCTTCAGAACCCCCTGTTGGGATGTGAGGGTGTGCCCCATTTCAGGCCTCTCTGCCCCATTGCCCTTGGGCTTTCCAGCTGGGCCTGTGTGCTGTTTAGTCCCCTAGTCCCCTTCTTGGAAGGGTCACCTGGCCATATCCCAGGGCTTAAGGCCACAGAGAGCAGGAATTTGTCCAGTGTCGAGTGGCAGCTGAGGGGAGAAAAGGGGGCCCCCATGACCTGTGGGCGGCTGGGCGGGGGCTGGGCTCCCTGAGAGGGGGAGGGGAGGACGCAGAGAACATTAGGACTGGGGGGTCCTCTCCAGCCCCTTCTAAACTCGGCCCTTCTGTCCTGGATGAATGTGAACGTCACCTGGGGGCTCTGAACCCTGGCACGCAGACGGTCCCTGGGGATGGGCGGAGTGGCCATGCTTCTCACAACTCCCCGGTGATTCCAGGTGTGGCAGGGTTAAGCCCCACCGGGCTGGCCCCAGGCCCATGCGTGCACTTGGGTAAACTGAGGTCTAATGAGGGAAAGGAAGACGCCAGGCCCGTGTATAGCCCAGAGCCTTGTGATAATCAGAGGGGAACTCCTCATAGTGGCATCATCGCCAGGACACCCTGCACTGACGGGGCTGTGCGTGCAGGACGGCGTCCACACTAGCAGGCCTTCCCCTGGCGTCGGGCTACTAGCATCGTCACCGTCCTAATCTTCCAGAGCAGGCTGGCCCGTTCTGTCATGTTCTGGACCAGGTGCAGTAACAGCTGAGACCCCACTGCCAGTGCCAGCTGGGGAAGTAACCTGGGGTTTGATGGGCAGAGTAGTGACCTGGCGCCTGTAGGTTTCTGTCTCTAGTACAGTTAACAGCAAGGGACAAACTGGGTGGGCACACGATTCCACCAGGACCAGGAGGAGACTCGCCGTCCCAGCTTCCTTTTCTGCTCCCTGTGGCTGGATGGTCATGGCCTTGAACCTGGGCTTCACTTGGAGCTGCTCCCAACCTTGGCCTTCTGGGTTCTTGGCAACTTACGGGAGGCTTTCTGCTTCACCAGGGGTGGCTCATCGCTTCTTTGCAGGGGTTTCTTGGCACCGGGGATACAGAAGAGAATCAGAGAGAGGCGGGAACAGGGCACAGTGGAAGGCAGAGTTTTCCAGACGCGGGGTTTTCTTGTCCCTGACTTCCCACATGAGCCCTTGCTCGTCTCTCTTTTCCCTGTCATCTTCTCCCCTTCCTCTCTTCTCAGTTTTCTTCTCTGTAAAATGGGCATAATTGAACCCAGGGCTCCTGGGTTCAATGAGAAGAAGGAAGACACTGCATCAGACCTCACCAGCTGTCCCTTCTCATCCTGTTGGAACCTGTGTTTCCTCTGGTGCAATGGTTTATTGAGGTATAATTTACAGACACAGAGTGCACAGTCATAAGTATACACATGGTGGTGGCAGACGTGTGTGGGACAACAGTCCCCATCTAGACATAGGACCTTCCTCTCGCCCCGCCCTCCCAGTCTGTACCTGCCCCCTGAGGCCCTCAGTGCAGACTCACTCACCAGAAATCACATTTTCCTGGTATAGAATTTGCATAAGTGGAGTCCTGCTGTGGTTCACTCTGTCTGGCCTCTTCCACGCAGCCTCCTGACACAGGTCCACTTGTGCCACGTGTGCCAGCAGTGATTCCTTTTCATTTCTGAGCAGGATTTCAGTGTGTGCTGCAGTTTTAAACAGGGCAACAGAACTGTGAAAGGGCCAGTCTCAGCCAGAGGAATGACTATCTAATGGTGGAATTCCAGGCACCTCTGTGGGGGAAAGGTTTTTGTAACCTGAAGCTGGACCCCATACTCAGGTACTCAAGACTCTGGCATCTGTCCAGCCCTAGCCGGGCCGGGGGCGGGGGGTCTCCAGGGTGGTGGCAGAGCCCTGGGAGACTCAGCAGGCTATACCTCTGCCACCGCCTGGCACAGCCCCACCAGCCGCCCATGCCAGCCTGCCTGGCCACCTCACCTGGCCTCCATTCCTTTGTAGGGAATGAGGATGTGGGTGACTCCAGACAGGTATGAATCATGTCTGGGGGAGGCGGTTACTCAGAGGCGCTGAGCACCAGGGCCGTGTTCCTGCTGGCTGACGGACAGCTTGGACCTCAGAATGGAGCTGTGTGTCCTGGGGGTTGGGGCATGCCTCATGGGAGAGAGTGGAGCTGGCAGGCTGTGGTTCCCGTCCCTCATTTGAGCATTCTCGGAAGAAGAAAATGATAAGCACAGGGTGGCTTCAGAGTCAGGGTGGTAGTCCAAAATCGTGGCTCCATCACTTACCAGCTTTGTGACCCCCAGTCCTCACTTCCTCATCTGTAAAATGGGGATTTAGTAGGTGTCGTGACTTCTTTAGTAAGTGTGACAGCACATAGTTCACTACTCTTGTTTACTGAATGCCTACCGGGCATCAAAGACTGTTACATGTAGCCCCTATGGGAGTTACTATGCCAGACCCATTTTTCAGGTGGGCAAACTGAGGCTCAGAGGACAGAAGTGCCTTGCCCAAGGGCACATGAGCGGTAATTGGCTGTGCTGGATCTGGAACCCATTGAAGCTGTCACCTATCATTTCTCTGTGAAGTGGGCATAATTGAACTCAGGGCTCCTATGAGAAGAAGGAAGACACTGCATCAGACCTCACCAGCTGTCCCTTCTCGTCCTGGGTTTAGAGACATCGACAGACCCAAAGCAAGCTGGTAGCCCATGAGAAAATTCTAGATGGATGTGGATGGGTATTTCAAATGTAATAGGTACTTAGGTTGATGTATGTTAAGTACGTTAAGAAAAATGGAACAAGCTCCTCACTGATTTCCTGAATGTTATTAAGACAGGTCTCAGTAGTAAAAGTGAGTCAATTGAATATTTATTTAAAATTTAAAATGAAAGCATTGAAGAATTTTAATCCCTTTCAAGGGTTTTTGGAAATGGCAGAAATCGGGAGGCTGGTTGAGGGCCACGTGAGAGAGGCACCTCCACGGCGTCCTCGGGGGCTTTAATGAGCATTTACAGACAGGGGCCTCCTGCAGAACTGGCACGCTTCTCTGCTTCTGAGGTCACTCAGCCGTTTGAAGGTCAGGGTCAGGTCGACTCTAATGAGATCAAGGTCACGGGGTCACGTTGCCCTTGGACCCAAGGGGAAAGTCCACGCGTGGAGAGTGATGGATGGAGAAGAAGCTCTGTATCGCCATACCTCCTCCAGACACTCGGCTCAGAGCAGCTTCTAGCAGGTGACGCCACCAGAAGCCAGCCCTTTGCCCCAGTGGACTCTCACGGCCCTCCCCCACCCCTGGTGTGCAGGGGCGTACACTGAGACCTGCAGCGTCTGTGACCTACCCTGTCACTGCTGTGTGTCTTCTGGACTCTGTGTTTTTTAACTAAGATCTCACATTCTTTTTTTGTAATGGAAAAAAAAAATCTCCCTAATTTAATGGGCCTCGTGCCTGACATGGTTTGATATTTCGCAGAATAGATCTGTGATTTATTGGCTAGCCTCCTAATGCACCCTTTTGGCTCTGGGGAAAAGGGACATAGTGGGAAGCGAGTGAGCAAAGGTGTGTCCTGGCTCTGGGCCTCCTTGGGGTATGTGGGCTCCTTATGTCACACTGCTGTCTGCCCGCCACTGTGTCACCGCACCATCACTGGTCACTGCTGGGAAATGGCCCGGTGGCGAGGTGTTGGGGGAAGTGCTGCCTCCTGTCTGGCTTGGGGTTTGGCAGAGCTGTGCTTAGTTCTACTATTTTCTAAACAGTTTGCATGTGACAGGCGGTGGAGGGAGCTGTTTGAAGACCCCCAGAGTGAGACTGGAACTGACCCTCTTTAGAAGTCTCAGAGCCCCCTCGAGGGGCCCAGCTGGGGCCCAGCCAGTGAGGCTGGTCTGGCTGGGGTGAGGCAGGCTCCTTCGGAAGGGGCTCCCGACGCAGAGACCTTCCTGGGCCTGGACCCTCGGTCTCCGATCCTGGCCTGGGTGGGTCTGGTCCTACAGAACTGAGAGGAGAAGGTAAGGAAGTACCTCCCTCAACCCAGTGGCCTTACTTGGAGGGCAAGCGAGAGCATGCGACCTTGTTCCCCTGCCCTCTGCTCATCCTGGGGCCTGCCTCCTACCTGACTACCTGTCTAGGAATTTTTATTGCAGCCCACAGAGGCAGTGCAGCTTGGCTGGAATGTGCAAGATCCTGGCCCAGCAGGCGGCCGTGGTCCTGCTGCTTTGGGGCCTGTCTGGGCTTTGTGCTGTCTCCTGGGGGCCTGCTTCTGCCTCGTTGGTTCTGCTTAGATTTTGGTTTGACCGTTGACCGTTTCCTCTAAACCTCGACCCACAGCAGAGAGTGAGTCAACAGTTGATTAGGATGAAGTGTGAAAGGCTGGAAAATGGTTCTGAGGATTACAGCACCTAGGCAGCCCCACGTGTCTCTGAGAACGTTGCCCAGCACACTCCCTGCGGTACGGAATCCGCCCAGCACCCCTGGCAGTACTTATCACCATGGGTCCCATTGTACAGATGTGCACACTGAGGTTTAGAGGGCACTTGCCTTAGTCTTGTGGTGAGTGAGTGGCAGAGCCGGGACTGGAACCCCAGCAGTCTGGCTGCTGTGCCCACTAATTTATCTGAGTGTGGGCTGTGGGCTCTGCCAAGGGACACTTATGGCCCCTTATGGATCTGATCAACCTAGCAAATCAGCTGTCAGCCACTGCGAGAGGTGGTGGCCCACTCTGAGAGTATGCAGGTGAGGCGTGGCGGGCAGAAGGGCCCCAGGCTCCAGGCTGGCTCCTGCTTCTGCAGGCCACCCTGCCAGTGGGTGCAGAGCCAGCGGTGCCAGCCCAAATGGGACAGGCCACTCTGCCTCTTCTCCATCTGGCAGCCTCGGCCCTCAAGGAATTCCTCCTGGGGCCAAGAGTGGCCGTGCCTGTCCCCCGCCGGCTGTAGGCCAGGTGGAGATCTGGGCTCCTCTGACAGAGAAGTGGCCAGAGCACAGGATGGAGGACGACGAGGCCCAGGCACACTGGGCACCAGGGACCACGAAACCCCGGGTTCTGTTCCTTTTTCCTGGCCATCCGTGGTTTCCTGCCTCTGGCCCTGACAGCCCCGTTATCTGCCCCCCGCCCTCCATGATTTCATGGGTACACCTGATCTGACCTTGAAGTGTCCGCACCCCGATGCCTACAGCCTGTTGAGTCTTCTGAGAGACCAGCCCCAGTATGCAGGGGGTGAGTGGGCACTGAGGACCTGGACCCAAGAAGCGGATGGCAGTGGGGCTGGGTGTGGAGCCCAGCAGCCTGGACGCAACCCCCACCACTTAGGAGAGTGTCCTGAGGGCTGCTTCCCTCCCCCTCTGAGCCTCTGTTTTCTCATCTGTAAATGGGGGTCATAAGAGTCACTGCTTCATAGGATCATTATGAGAGAATACAGGCTCAGGTCAGTGCTGGGTGCCTTTTAAATGCTCAGGAAATGCAACCTGTTCTGCTATGAAGACATGGTCAGTATTAAGGGAGACACAGCTACGTAGGCCCTGGGACCACCCTGTGAGAAGGGAGGGGAGAGTGGGATGCAAGCCCCTGGCTCCAGTGGGAAAAGTTAGAACTGGAACTTGAGACATGAGCAGGAGTTCTGCCTGGGGAGAGGTTTTTCAGTGGGGTTACAGGTACCAGCCCCTCCCAGAGCGCTAATGTCCCCATTCCCCAGATGAAGAAGTAGAGGCACAGGTATCCAAGGCCGCACAGTGGGTAGGGGGATGGTTAGGACTGAGGCTGTGGTCACTAGAGGTGTGTGTGAGCCCTTGTGTGCATGTATCACCGACAAAATCTAGACCAGGAGATGGGGGACGTGGCTCCAGCCTGTCTTCACCTGGACCTTTCATTTTCCATGGCAGAGGAATGATTTCTTTCGGGGAAAAGTCCCTCCATCCCCGCCAGCACTTGTTAGGGACCAGGAGAAGAGTTCTGGGACCAGAAGCTGCTGTCGTCCCCTTTCTGTGTCTGTCCGGGGTGCCCTGTCCAGCCTCGTGCTGAAGATGCCTCTGGATGTGCTGAGAAGACAAGCTGGGGAGGGGGGAGGTCCCCTGGTCCCCTATTGATGGGGGATGGGGCTAGGGGTGGGTTGTGTACTTTTGTGCTCATTTAGGAACTTCACGGATGGGTTATTTTCCTCGACGTTTGACTCCTTCATTCATGAACTCATTCCCCACGTTTATTGGGCACCCGCTCTGTCGGGCCTAATGCTCTGCAAGTCTGCAGCCATGAAACAGATGGACATACTGGGTGTGGCAGGACCAGCACGTGTACGGCAGCACTGTCAGAGGTGCTCCAGGGAAGGATGGCGGGGAGAGGCCAGGAGACCACCCGCAACCACCTGTCTCCGTTCCACTTTGCTGTCAGCCAGGGCCTGTGCACGAATCAGCTGCAGTGGGTCTTAACTTGGATAGGGAACTTCAAAGGGACAGAGACTTCTCGACTTTTGCTCTGGGGTGCTAATCTGGAAATCTGTGCTGGGCCAAGAACCTGCATTGGTGCGGTTTTCTTGTAGGACAGATTCAAGGTCCTAGGCCCTCTGCTGGGGCACCAGGGATACGGCTGGTCCTGAGGGGTCCGGCCGGCCGGGCTTTCACTTACAAAGCTACACGGTGCATACTTGAAGCCTTTGTCCCCTGTGCTCCTGAGGACAGATTCCAAGCAGTGGGATCAGAGGACCACCGCGCGTCTGGTTTTAAGCTTCTGCCTTGTATTTCCAAGTGGCCCCTACACACGCCCAGAGCCATGAACCGACCCCTGAAGAGATAATTAGCATTTGTCCCTTTTGGGTCACAATGAAAGCTGTGTGAGTCTTCTGATTGTAAAAAGTGATATATGCTCCTTATTTAACCAAAAGTCAAAGAATTTGATAAATGACAGAGAAAAGTCAGAATGCCTGTAATCCCGACAGATCAGTATATTCTGCTGCTCACTTTTCCTCAGGCCTGGTTCCCGGCACTTCCATTGAAGGCTGATAAAGGGCTGGTACCGGTGGCTAGGAAGATGGGTGCTGGCCCCCCAGTGGTCTTTGGGAGGGGGAAGGAGACGTCCCCACCAGCTTGTCTGTGCCCTGTCACAGCTGTCCGGCGTCTCCTCCCTGGGACGAGTGGGTCGGAGTCTGCTGACTCTGGCGGCACCTGGGCAATGAGCTGGTACCTTTCCTGGAGCCTTCAGCTTCTTTTCTGTCAAATGGGCTGATGCCACCATTTCCCGTCTCAGAGCCGAGGTCAGGAGTAAAGAGGTTTTGGAAGGGCTCGGCCTGCACCCAGCGCACAGCATGTGCCCTGCGACCTCCGGGACCCACATCAGCCGTAGCAGCACTCTGTCCATTTGACCTCCTGAATCAGACTTGCAGTTGACATCGCAGGCTTCTGCTGGTAACCAAGTCTGAAAAGCCACAGATCTGATGCTAGCCTTTCTTTACAGACAGGGGTCCCTGAGACCCAGAGATGGTGAGTGGGGGCCTGGGGCCACACAGCTAGTGGCCATGCCAGGTGTCCATGGATTGTCCCCTCCCCTGTATGGAGCAAGGCCTTCCAGATGCAGGAAGACCCTGGGGTCGCTGCTGGGGACCCTCTACCCTTGTCAGTCCAGAATGCACGTGAAGCTTTTCAAGCAGTCGCCATGATAAACCAGTGACATTCGCAGATGCCAGCTGGGTTCAGGCACTGTCTGAGGGTTTCCTGTGAATCCGTTCCTGTAGTGACCGCCGAGGATTTCCGCATTTCATTTGGGATAGCGTATCCAGCCTTGGCAGCGACCCAGGCCGGATTCTCGGTGCTGGACTCCAGCCACGTCTCTGTCCCAGGAGGGGCTGGCGGTTTAGGGGACCTAAGAGGTGAGCCTGGCTAGAGCCACCCCTCTCCCGCCTCTGCGCCCCGACCTTTCCGCCCAGGAGGCCAGGCCTCCGTCCGGCACACAATGCCCCTTCTCACGTTCAGACTGGCGGTCTAGACACTCACTCTACCTTTTGTTCTGGAGGGTCAGGGGTTGGGGAGCGGCCTCAGAGAGTGGGATTTGGGCCGAGGCAGGAAGAAATCTTCCCCAAGAGAAGAAAGGAGTGGGGGTGGGTGAAGGGACACCAGTTTCAAAGGAGGCGGCCGGTCTCCGCCTGCCTGGCGAGTGACCAGCCCTACCAGCAAAACATGCCCCGATATGTAATGACCGAGGCAGCTCCCGACAGAAAAACGCTGTGAAACTCAATCAAGTTGACGCCCACTCAAGCCTCTGTGCCCAGAGCTGCTCAGCTGACAGCGTCTAAATAAAACCTACCGCCTGTGCCAGTAGGTCTGGGCTAGAGGCAGCGCCCAGCCAGGCCCGAGCCCAGGAAACCCTGTGGGAGGAGATGCAGCTGTGCCACGTCCCTATGGTGTGGACCCCTTGTCCCCTGGTCGTTGGTGTCACCGTCTAGGAGCTGGCACTAGCCACTAGCCACAGAGCAATGCAGACTCTGCAGTGTGATGCTCTGGTTCCAGGTCCAGTTCTTAACCTCTTAGAGCCTCAGTCACTTTGTCTGTGAAATGGGGACAGGGATGGCCATAGTAATTCCTCACGAGAACCAGGGTGGGGATTTCATGAGCTAATCCACCTCTCCTGCTTGGCACAGTGAGTGCCATCACTCTTGATGTTGACGATTGTGACATCATTTAGTCTTGGAATGGGGCAGATGCCATTGCAGGTGGACTGGCTGCTACCCAGGAAGAGATGCAGGGGGCAGCCATGAAGCCTGGAGATTGGGGGGCCATGCCCAGGGTGGAGGTCAGGCCACGTGGGGCTCAGCTCTGCCCAGGACTTGTTGCGTGATGTGGCCAGTCACTTGCCCTCTCTGAATGGCCTGTTCCCACCAGAAGGCCCCTCCCAGCTCGGCTGTGCTGGGGAGAAGCCCTCAGAATTGGGGTGGCGTATGGCGCTTGTCGCACACTCGGGCCTCGGTACCAGCTGGCCCAGCCTTGAAGAAGGGGAAGCAGGAGTTCCTCCCAGGGATGAAGATATCCTGTGGAGGCACAGAAAGTGTACACTGCCTTTGAGAGCTTCAGAACCACCAGGTGGTTGGAGCCAATGGGTGAAGAGGAGACTTAGAGACAGAGCTGTGAAGACGGGTTCTGGTCCTGTCGGGTTTCGAGGCATTTGGAGTTGACACAGGCATTGGGAGGCCCTGCAAGGGTGTAGAGTGGGGGAGGGGTAACAGGGCCCAGTTGGTGCCACGTGGAGATGGGGCTGGAGGCAGGGAGAGCAGTGAGAAGCAGTCCTGCCAGGGTCCAGGGCACCAGTGATGACAGCCAGACCAGGTGGGAGGGAAGAGTGGGTTCAAGGTTATGAAGACAGAGGTCGCAGTGGGACTTGGACCGCTCGGCTTGCCCTCAAGGTGCTCACAGCTGAGAGGGGAAGACAGACAGAGGACCTGAGATGGGCCAGGGACACAGGCTGTCCGGGAGCCTGATGAGGGGAACTTGACTTCTGTCCGCAGACAGAACCCCCAAGTGGACCTGCTTACGCCTCTCAGGAGCCGTCTGGGAGGCTCTGTAGGTTTGGGGTGAGTTTGGGAAAGCAGAACAGAATTGAGAAGGGCAGGCAGGGTAGAAGCCTGGTGTGGGCAAAGGTGCAGAGAGACTGGACCCTTTTGTACATGTTCGGGACAGTCTCTGGAGCCCAGACTCTTCTGTTGCTACCCCACGTGTCCCTGGTCGTGTCCTGCAGGACTGCTCATATTTCCTCTAAGTATTTTATCATTTCCTCTCAGGTCAAAGACTCCCCACAGTGATACTTGGGAAAGAGCTGGGAAAAAGAGTTTCACTTGTTTGATGGGCAGACTTCCCGGGGCGCTGGGGAGAGAGAGCTCCCCAGGCCTGAGCTGGGCTCTGAGAAAGAGTGCAGTCATTGATTAGTAATGTCTGCTGTGGTTGCCCGATGAAAGCTGCCACAGGTGTGTGTAGGAGGAAATCACAAGTGCGGGAAGGAACTGGGTTCTTTCCAGTCCTGGCTGGGTCACCTGGGCAAGTTGCATCCCCTCTGGCCTTGGGGTGTAGCCTTAGGTGGCGTTGCTGATTCAGCCCGCCTCTGGAGCTCCAGCATCCCACGTTTCCAGGGCCTCGTCCCTGCCCTGGGTGCACCAGAGGCCTCCGTTTCCCAATGCTCTGTTGAACCCCTTGACCGGCGAGAATACTGTTCTACATCCTGGTGGTGTATCCGGCCTTGGTGAACCACGACCTCCGTGTGTCTGGGGGAAGCCAGAGGCTCTGCCCGCAGACCCGGGAGCTGTGGGCTCTGGGCCCTGGGAGGAGTGGAGATCAGCGGCAGCCTTCTACCCGCAGTTACTACAATTGAGAGCATGAGACTCAACAGGAAAAAGGGGGAGCACTTGAGTGTTTGATCCTCTGACATGTAGGCTGTCATCCCCCCTTTATTTGAGCAGTTTGAGGTCACTGTAATGAGGTCTCTGAGGGTTGTGTCATCGGCACGCTGACCTCCCCAGGGGACTGGTGTAGCTAGCTTTTGTCGGTGCAAATAGCAGTCCTGCCAGTGTCCTGTTCATGGAGTGTTTGCGTGATCACCTCTTCACAAATGGGCTCTCACTGCCTCCCCCCACTTCACAGGTGGGCCCACAGGATGCCGTGCCAGTGGCGGGCCCACCAGGGCCTTTGATCCTCACGACAGCCCTTCAGGGCGAATAGCTGGGACCCTGTTTCACAGTTGGGGAAGCTGAGGCTCGGAGTGGTGACTTGCCCTGGGCCAAGCCGCCTGGAAGGGGTGAAGCTGCGGTTTGATCTGTGTGTGTTGGGCACCAGTGTCTGGACTATACAACACTGAGGAAAGGAGCGGGGGGAGGCAGGGAGAATCAGAAGCCACAGGTGCCTGTGACGGGCGGGCATGTACAGGAAGGAAGTGGCTGTGTGACCAGCCCCCTGACAGAGAAGGGTGAAGGTTGATGGCAACAATGGCCCCTCATTGGGCACCTGGCAGGTGCTAGGCTTTGCTGTAGAAGTTGACAATCCTGATTCGAAGAGACCTGAGACTCCCTATCAAGGGGACCCACCCCTGCTGGCCACCCCAAGTTGTGACCCTGTGCATGAGCCCCTTTGGCCTGGCCTGGCTGAGTAGAGGCACAGCCCCTGGTTCAGGGCGTGTGTGGAGTCGCAGTGGGCATGTCGCAGGGATGTGGCCCTAGGCCAGCTCCACCCCCGACACTGTCCTTTCCTGGGAAGGGAGGACGGCCCATTTTTCCAGCGACCCTTTGTAAAAGCAGGAGCAGGGGCCAGAACCCCTTCTACCAAATGCAAAGTTGGAGGTGACACCAAATCCCCCTCTCCCATTTATTTTTCTTGGTGCCCCCCAGAGGCAGGTGTAGACAAGTTCTTACCCCCCATGCATTTTAATTTAATGCTTTGTGCCACCCTTTAAGTGAACAGCGCTACACAGAAGCTGTCCCCACTAGGTGTTAGAAACATTTTAGCAGTCGACCTCTTAAAACAAGAGTGAGAATTATCTGCCGGTCAGCCAGCCACACACACAGTCCTATTTTAAGAGAACTTGGAGTGCAGCTCCATCAGAGATAGTATGTTTTCCCTTTCTTCAGAGCAGCCAGCCCCCTGACACCCTCCTCCCAGCCCCAGCCACTGGCAGACCCCAAACTAGACCGATAACAGCATTTTCATTTAAGTCCATCTGACAAATCGTTTTCGACGGAGAAAGCAATACTCCATCTTTAAATGGCTACTTTGTCAGCGCGTCTCTGGGCGCTGTAAAAAGTCCTTTGTTATCTGTGTCTAGACAGCACGCCAGCGGGATATTTGGTCTGCACGAAGGAGAGAGATCCGACAGGGTTGAATTCATTTACCGGCGTATTTAAAGCAGAATTTCAAAACACTTGCTCATAAACTGCGTTGGGCCCAGACTGCCCTGGCCTCCCCCAGCCCACACTGGAGTTTCTTGTTTCATAATTTTTCGCCTGTTTGGGCAGTTCGCACGGGTTGTAGCCGGGTGCCCTGGCGAGGAGGAGACGAGGGGTGACTGCGGCTTGCAGCTTTTTTTCCTTCTCTAATTGTCCTCTTTATGACTGTCTAGACACCCTGCAGATGTACGTTCTCAGGGAACGGTTTTTCCCTCTGGTGATGGGACACTAAGTGGAAAGATTGCAGCCGCCCTCCCTCCAACCATTTGACTGCCCTCCCCCCTTCCCCAAACTGTTCCTCGGCGATTCTTCCCTCCCTTAAATTAAGGCGCTTCTCCTCCTGGCAGCAGCCTCTGTGTTTATAACACGTTGGCTTGACTGTGCTAATTTTATACCATCACCAAAAAAAGAGAGAGAAAGTGACATCCCAGGTTTTCTCCTCTCTGAAGGGTGAGCAGAGACCCCCTCTTCACCTCCCCACAACTTCCCCCACTTTTTGTTACTCTCTTGCAATCTTTTTTTTTTTTTTGGTGGCACACATAGACTAATAATATAAAACATTAGAGGTTGGCTTTTAAAGGATGAAAATATCAGGGCCACTTGAATGGGTCCAAGGTTTGAGTTTTTCCAAAGAGACTCATTAATTAACCTCACTGCCATAGCGACCAGGGGAGTGTTGCCCAAGTGGAAAGGGGCAAGTGGTGGGAGTAGAGCGTCTCCCGGCCCCCCGACTACCCATTACCACCCCTCTAGGAACTGAACCTGCAAATACGCGTTATTCTGCCAAAGTCCAGGAAAGGGATCACTTTGGGCTTCTCCCGACTCTGCAGTGGGTGGGGAAGTCTTCCTGACCACCCCCCCCTCCCTTGTGAGGCAGCCCCAACACCAGTGGGCTGAGCTGTTACAGTCCAACTGTATGTTCAGGCTGGGAGGGGGGCAGATGCCAGTGCTCCCTTCTGAAGTAGGGACTGCAGGATGGAGAGGCCGCTGTGCCCTGCCCCTCCCCCCAGCAAGACACCCTTACCCCCTCTTGAAAACTTGTCCTTGCAGTTGACTTGGATACAAAGCCATAAATTTCCCCTCTCCGCCTGCAGTCATCAATCCACCCTCTGGGTTTTACATGGTAGGGGGCACAAAAGGTTGGGAGGAGAGTGGGGGCAGGCAGCCAGCCAGATGTCTCCTGGGATCCCCAAACCTGCATCTCATTTCTGCCAGACCAAGCAAATCCGGCATATCTGTCTGATTTCCTGGGGGTGAGGGTGGACTGGACATTCCGTGTGCACAAGATAGAGATGGACAAGGTACGTCTCAAAACACTCTGGGTTTCTTGAGATGCTTGATTCCTGCCCCCAAAACGGTCAAAGCCCACAGGCAGAGTGGTCTGTTACACTGCAGCTCCCACTGTGCTGGGCACGGGTTTGTGACCTGCTTTGTGTGGGCAGCTCGACAAGGAGCTGAGGCCGAGAGCTGGAGAGCGGGGCACTCAGCCTTTTCCTCTTTATCGTTTCAGCCTGAAAACCTGTAATCCCCTTCTCCCCAGAAGGGAGAAGGCCGCTGATGGAGTCTGTAAGATTTTGAGTGAATAAGGTTACTGAGGGTTCCCTGCTCCCCCATTACTATAATGTCCGTCTTTAAGGAGAAAAATACAAAGTGAAGGATTTTGAGGGTAAGGGGTCTTTTTCAAAAACTAAAAGAGACCAAGATGGCATCACCGGGTTTGTGGTGTGTGCAGACACGCCGCTGGCCCAGCCCCCTCCACGGAGTTCCCAAGCAGGAATGGTCCTTAAAACAGGATGGGCTATTAAATATTGGATCCTCAGGCTGGCAGACGTGTCTGCGCTGTAATTGGGTCTGTCTTGGAGTAATTAAAAGAAAATGATGGTATTAACCCAGTCACCACGCCGGTGTGGCATAGAGAAACGAGTGACATCAGTATTGGTTTTTCTCTCCAAAAGTTGGTCCCTCTCAGCACATCAAAAATGCATCCTTGGCTTGAGTTGGGGGAGACTTTTTTTTTTTTTTGACCTTTTGAATAATTGATCATACATCTCCTGGTCCTCTTTTTTCTTTTCCTAGAGCAGCAGAGACATCCCCCCCACCCCCACCCCCATTCCCTCTAACCCAGTGGCTTCGGCTTTCCCCAGGGAGATGTGAGCTTTGAAAGCCGGGCACAACACACATGCCCCCCAAGAGCCCAGAGCCTGAGTGGCGAGACTGGAAAACGTCTCCTTTTTAAAGCTGCAATTTGGGAGGCCTTTCTTTTCTGAAGAGTTGGAGAAGCCAGAGTTGCAAGCCAGCCTTGGTGCACTGTCTTATTTAGAAGGCGAATCGCTGCTGATTTGTCAGGCAAAACAGGTGTGGTGGGGAGACAACATCTGTTTTCATAATTCTAAACAAACCTGGTGAGCGCCCTGCTTCTCGGTGTGGCCTGCCCACGCAGAAAGCCCAGCTTCCCCAGCAGCGTTTAGCAGAATAGTTATAGCTCATCAAGTGAACTTCCCTTCGTCCAGGAGGAGTTGGTATCTGCTGGCGAGTGGGGCATGAACTCTTGATAGGCAGTGGATTTAAATGTTTTCTTTTTAATGGAGAAACAGGGATCCCAGGCAGACAGAGCAGTTGTGCTTCACCCCTCAGTGGGTCTTCTCATTTTTTGAGTGTGTGGGGTGCTGGCTAAGGAGCCATCTTCCCATCATGTTAGCACCTCTTTGTCAAGAGGGGCAGTTAGAGGGTGAACTTGGGGGCACCCCTTGGGCAAGCAGCTGGCACCCCTGACACTCCAGGAAGACCCAGGACCTGGAACCCTAGTCAGGAGGGCGTCTGTGCTTCAGTTTGCAAGGCAACGTAGGGGTCATTGCCCCATTTTATGGATAAGAACACTGAGGCTCAAAAAGAAACAGCTTGCCTGAGGTTATGTGACAAATTGATGGTGGAGCTGGTCTCCTGCCTTCAAGGCAGGGCCCAGAAATGACCCGGACTGTTCAGATTCTTCTCAGGCCTTCGTTTCCAGCTGCAGCCTCAATGTCCTGTAACCTCCAGCTAAATGTAGCCGTGTATGTACAGGGGGTGCAATTGATGCAGGAAAGAGGGTGGGCCCGGTGCTTGGTGACCTGGCCTGTTCATCCATCAAATACTTGAACTCCTCTGCCATCGAAGGGGCTGGAGGTGGATGGTGTTGAATGAAAGGGCCTGGGCCTGCCCTCCTGGAGCACAGACTCTAGTGTGCGAGCAGACGGCAGACGTACCGTGTTTCCCCGAAAATAAGACCTAGTCGACAATCAGCTCTAATGCGTCCTTTGAAGCAAAAATTATAAGATCTGGCTTTATTTTAATATAATATAAAACCAGGTCTTATATTAATTTTTGCTCCAAAAGACGCATTAGAGCTGATTGCCCAGCTAGGTCTTATTTTCGGGGAAACAGGGTAGTTTCAGGTGCCATTGAGAGGACGTAAACCACGGTCATGTGACCAAGCCTGTGGCTGAGCTGGCGAGAATGAGATGGAACCAGCCACGGGGAGATCTAGGGGAGAAGTTGGGGGGGGGGGTGGTTCTGCTGGCTGTCGCACCTGGAGGAGGGACTGAGCAGGTATCAGTCTCCTCGTCTGTAAAACGAGGTTTGACTGAAAAAGACAGAAGTTTCTGACTCTCCTGGGAGAGCCAAAAATGACAGTTTTGTAAGACACTGCCATTGGGGAAACTGAGTGGAGGATATACAGTCTGTCCTATTTCTCAGAACTGTACGGACATCTACAATTATCTCAGAATAAACAAATGTTCTTTAAAAAGTGAAAGGTCTGGGAAGGCCGCTTCCCTCCTCATTGCTGGGACCACCCTGGTACCAGGAGCCACAAGCGGTCCCTTCATATCCTTACTGTCACTGTAGCTCAGGAAGAGGAAACCCTGGAGAGCTTCTCTCTCGTCTTCACCTGCAAATTGTAGGCGCCAGAACTGGAGTCTCTGGGCAGCTTGCTTGCTGCCCCTTGTGGTGCCTGCCAGGGTCAGGATGCCCCCTGGGTCTCAGGCAGGCAGCTCTTTTGAGGCTAGCTTTCCCATTACCTCCTGTGCTTGTTCAACTTAAATGGCTGACGTGTGCTGAAGTCAGAAACAAACCCATCTGATAGCCGCACCCTGGGCAGACATCACGAAGCAATCACAGCATACTTTGCTGTGGGCCTGGACACAGCCTCATCTCCTGTCTCTGGTGGAACCTTGGTGGGTGGGCAGCCGTTCCCAGGCCCAGGGCGTATGGAAAACCTGGAGGACTGGCAATGAAGATAGCCATGCAGAGTTCCCCGGACAGAAGACACAGCTTTGCCACTTGGAGGCCACTCTCCAGCACCATGGCAGCTCTCTGTAAAGACTGAGTGAAGATACTTGGTTTCTTAGAGGCCCTGGAGCTTACCATCTTCTGTGTCTTTGGGGAGAAGGGCTCTCAGACAGCGCACAAAAGCTGGAAGCTGGAAGCTGTCACAAACCCTGGCTTTCCTACAGATTGACACCCCATTTCAGAAATCCTTTGTCTCCCTCTCTCTTTGACCTGGGCCCCACAAATGGTTGGTTTTCATTCTCCTTCCTCGAGAAGGGCCTGTAAACAATGTTTATGGGGACATGGGCTGTTGTCCCTCACTTTCGCTCACTCACGTGCTCATTTCACAAGCATTCTTTAAGCACCTACTGTGTGCCTGGCACAGACGATGTTTCCACAATCAGTAACGGCTGCAGCTCCAACCTTCAGACATTTATAATCCAAGGGGTTAACGAACAGGCACCTTTCCCTAATTTGTCTGCTTTCTAATCAGAGTTTTAGACTGGGTTGTCCTTATTGTTTGAACAAGTCACGTGTGACTTAAGTCTTTGCTACTGTCTTCATATTAGGGCCTCATTAGGAATTGCTTGTTGCCTGCTAGTGCGTGCGGAGCAGGCTTTAAGCGCCAGGCGCTGCTTTCGATATTCTCTATTGTATTGTTGCATCCAGAGCCCTCTGCTTTGGCACCATGGACCTTTGGACGGGATCATTCTGTTGGAGGAGGGGGTCCTGGGCACTGCAGGGGGTGTAGCAGCATCCCTGGCCCCCACCCGCGAGTGCCAGTAGTACTCCCTCCCAGATGGGACAACCACAGATGTCTCCAGACGTTCCCTGGGAGGCAGAATTGTCCTCTCTGAGAACCGCTGCTTTCACCCCGTGGGCCTTCCCCTGACGTAGCTTTTGAGTGTGGGCAGGCCGGCAGCCTCCTCATTTGTCAAACGTAGGTGATGACAGGACTCCCCACGGTGGCTGGTTGGGAGCCTCGAATGATAGAATGCACTTAGCTCTCAGCACCGCCTCCTCGGCAAACCGTGGTGGCCGAGACTCTCCCTGCTGTGTGTCTGATGGGCGGGCGCCGGCCTCCACTCACTCATCTGACCAGGGTCCTGGGGCTTGTGAGCCCCAAGCAGGCTCGCCTCGCAGAGGTACCCTCCGGGTGCTGCTTCACGCTGACCCTGACTGGGTACACCAGTGTGTGGTACCAGCTCCCAGCTTTGTCTGGGTGACTGACTCCGAGCACCTCCCTTTCCCTCTCTGGTCCCATCGTTTTTTGCATCTGGTCCATGTCGGGGGCTTCCAAGCTGTTGCCTCCCCCAGAGACCCCGCACTCAGTAGGCTGGCTCCTCGCTTTCCCGGGCTCATTCATGACCCCAGTTGCCTCAGGGATCTCGGAGCCACACAAGCTGCCAGGCGCCCACCCCACCCCGTCCTCTCCCTTCCACCTAATGAATTTAAATATTAGACTCCAGCATTTGCGTTCACATCTGGGACTTCGGCATAAGAGTTTATTTGAATCAGTGCTTCCTCCACGAAAGGAGTGGAAACGTGATCGAGATCAGCTAATCCACAGAAGCGTGCCTGCAAAAAATACCAAATCCTGCAGGTTCCTGGACCCGAGACTGAAAGGTGTCAGTTCTGTCTGTGGGACCTAGGGGACATGGGGCTCAGCGTGCTGCATTTAAGGAACTTCCACCACAATCCTGACGTGTGGCATTGTTTGGAAAAGCACACTGGAAAGTGATACCTGCCATCATTTTCACACTCACCTTTCTGTGTAGCCTCTGCTCGCATCCATTCCCCCAGGCACTCCCAGGAATTGTCCGGACCCCCAAAGCAGCTACCTCCTTATCCTACCCTCATTCTGTGTCCCCGAGGCATCGATCTTCTTTCTTGCCCTGGAATTTGACGATGTTCCTACCTCAGGACACTTGCACTTGCCCTTCGGGTGGCCAGAAGTGCTCCCCCAGCTTTCCTCATCTTTCACATCTTGGCTTCAAGACTACCGCCTCAGACACGCCATCCCTGACACCTCATCTAAGGAGCACCCCCTCCCGGCACTCTGCTCAGCACCCTCTTACCTCACCTTCCTAGCCCTGAGAGCTACCGGTGCTTGGTGCTTATTTGTGTATTTTCTAGCTCAGTTTTGCCCCACCCGTCCTGCAGACCTGAGCCCCATGGGGGCTGACACTTGCTTCTCCTGAGCTAGCACGGGGCCTGACTATGTTCCCCCCTAGATGTGAAGAGACCAGCACGCATCACAGATCAACGCCAGCTCACCTGAGAAGACAGGCGAGCGGTGTTTGAGAGGAGGACACGCAGGTGTCTTCAGACACCTGCGTGTCCTTCGAAGATCCCTGCAGCTCGTGACTCTTGTGCCTGCGGTGGCCACTGACAGCGGAGTTTGTGGTCACTTTGTCCCTGGTGATACACTGATACTTTACCATGATACAAGGACACTTTGATACTTTACAATGATACAAGGACACTTTGATACATTGTATCAGGATATTTGATTGTATTGGGATACAATGATACTTTATATTGGGGAAAGCCAAGCTACTCTCCTGGGAAAGAAGTTGGAGGTTCTTCGCTCTCTGCTAGGGGGAAGCCACTAGGAGCCAATGCTTCGAGGTTACTTAAAATCTTCTTTCTTCATTTCTAAATTTTAAATGGCATGTTTAGAATTTAACAAACCTGGGAGCCAGACCTGCAAGTTGAAAGATGACAGCCTAGAGATGGTTTCATTTGGCTGGCTGCAGCAGCCAGATGGCAGCTGCTGTGAGCGGGAGACGGGAGGAGGCTGGCAGAGGGGGGAGCAGTTTCTGTTTCGGCTCTTACCCTCCCCCTACAGTAAGCCACCCACCCCGTGCCAGGCCTGGGCCGCGCCCCACAGATCATTTGAGGCTGCTGGCGCTGACCTCTGCCAGGGCGATGCGAGGGTCCCCAGGGACAGGGCCCTCCAGACTCTTTAAAAAACAACTTTGTTTTGGGATTACTGTAGATTTGCATGCTGTTGTAAGAAATAGTCGAGCTGTCCACATCGCCCACCCGCTCCCGGGGGTAACATCTTAACACGGCGATAGTACATTCCCACCCACAGCCAGCAAATCGACGTTTGGTATAATCCGTA
Source organism: Rhinolophus ferrumequinum (assembly GCF_004115265.2). NCBI lineage: Eukaryota > Metazoa > Chordata > Mammalia > Chiroptera > Rhinolophidae > Rhinolophus > Rhinolophus ferrumequinum. The sequence continues at coordinate 4,278,454 of NC_046306.1, forward strand.
GACCTTATTCGGATTCCCCAGTTTACGTGCACTCACTGGAGGGAGTGTATAGGTGTGCGTGAATTTATGTGTGCGTGTGTGTGTGTTTAGTTCTGTGCGGTTCCATCACATGCAGATTTATGTGACTGCACCCCAGTCTAGACACAGCGTTCCCATCCCAAGGACCCCCTCATTCTACCCTTTCATGTCCACGCCCACCCGGACCCCTGGTGACCAGTAATCCCATCATCTCTGTACTTGTGTCATTTTGAGAATGTTACGTAAGTGCAGTCATACCGTAGGCAGCCTATTGCGATTGGCAGAATTCTCTGAAGATCCTGCCAGGTTCTGGGCGTGCCATTTCATTCCTTTGTATCCCTATGTGGATGTACCCTTTGACCTATTGAAGACGTCAGGTTGCTTCCAGTGTGGGGCTGCCACAGATAAAGCAGCTGTGAACATCCACGTACAGGTCTCGTTTCTTTGGGATGAGTCCCAGGGGTGTAATTGCTGGGTCATGTGGTCGTTGCATGTGTAGTTTTGTCAAAGACCATTCACTTTCATCAATACCCATGTACCCTGTGACCTCTGGGTAGACATGTGAGTCTTGGCAAGTGGACCTTGAACATGAACTCCTTCCTCCTTCAGTATTAACGGAGGGCAGCGTATGTGCCAGGCAGGGGGTCACTTACCCATCAGGGGTACAGTGAGAACAAGCTAAACGAGGGCTCTCGCACGGAACTTTCTTGCTGATGAGGTGAAATCAGCAGCAAACAGGCACGCACATTAATAAAGAAATGGTTTCTCGTAATAGCTGATACATACACATATATGTACCTTGCCTACATGCCAGGTGCTTTCTGGGTACTTTACAATCCTCATATAGGCCATGGAGGTGGAGCTAACATTTTCTCCATGGTGCAGATAAAGAAGCAGAGGCATAGAGAGCCAGAAGAGGACGGAGCCTGAGAGCCTGGAAGATCTAGGCTCCTAACTATACACTGCATTGCCCGTCCAGGCCAAGACAGGCTGCCAGGAGAGCAGTGAGGTGACGAGTGAGTGTATTTGGGATAGGATGACCAAAAGGCCTCCCTGGGGTGAGCCAGGATGAAACTGCATGTGCCAAGGTCCTGGGGTGGGAACAGGAAAAAAGGCCAGCGTGGCTGGAGTGTGATGAGCAGGGGAAGGACGTGGGAGGCACAGAAACGAGGGTGAGTGGGTCTCGTAGGTGTTTAATCCGACTGTGAGTCAGTGATTCAATTGATGTTTTTTAAAAAATTGCTGTGACTGCTGAGTGCAGAATAGATGGGGGAAGAGGGGAGTTAGAGTATAATGGAGGAAGCAGGGAGATGGGGAAGGACATGCTGGCAAACCTGTTGCCCTCGAGGGATGACCCCCTAAGCTTTCCCCGGCCTCAGCCTGGGGAGTCCCCTGCAGGGTCCCCATGTGGGTGATCAGCTCCCACTGGAACACAGCATAGGGCCAGGTCTCCCCATGCCTGGATCCGCCTGAGTGGTTCGCCCACAGCTCTTTCTCCTGCGAGGGCAGGAGAAAGGACCCCCAGCTAGCTACTCCCTGAACATCTGCCGCTGGACCTTGTTTTCCCATGTAGGTCTGTGTCCTGATAGATTTTTCTGGTGTCTTGATTTTTTTTGCTGCTTCTCTCTTCTCCCTCTGTCCCAACCAGTTGTTACCATATAAATTGAACTTACCTACTCAGTTTTCGCCAATCCATATCATTCATAAGTGTGCGCTGACGTCCTTGTAGCCCCTTGGACTTGCCTTGTCAGGCGAGGCTGCCTGCTTTGTAACCTAATGATGGCCACCACTTATTATGCCCTTACTGTGTACCAGCTGGTGTTGGGAGCGTGAATGCCATCTACTAGCTCAGTTAGAGCTTAGCAATCTGGGAGGTCATAGTGTTTCTGACACATACTTTATGATGGGGAAGCTAAGCAAGGGGCCAAGGTCACATATGCAGAAGTGGCCACGCATGGATTCGAATCCAGAGCCAACCACTCACCTTCCATAGCTTTGCCAGGTCCCCATGTTGGAGCTCAAAGAAAAGACACTTCGCTGAGCTTCTGCTTCTCAGTGAGGAGTTGGTCAGAACCTTGGTCTTTCCAACATTTGGGATTTGCCGCTTCTGGAAGGTGTTGTTTCAAAAGGAAATGATACCAATGGCTGAAAAAGCCTCACCTGTGGGGTGGGGACCAGGAGAGGCGCTGGTGTCTGGGAGGCTTGTAACTGCCTCGTGGGTCTTCATTTTGGCTGTTGCCTGAAAAAACAAAGAGGAAGAGACTCAGACGGGGTCTCAGGAAAAGACCCCAAACAATCCCATGCACATGTGAGACACCCAGAAAAACAAACAGCATGAGAGAGGAGAACACACGTACACAGACAGTCAGAGGGGGAGATAGGAACACAGATGTCCCCAGTCAGACCCCGACTCTCGGGACCCGAGAAAGAGGCCCATATAGACATTCTCTGTCCCACCTCCTTGGGGGCCCTGCGGTGGTGACGTCACCCCATCTGGTCCTCCCAGTCGGTCCTGCCCAGCCAGGGGGACCTTGCAGTGGCCCTGTCAGTGTGTCCAGTGTTGCTCCCTAGAACCTTCCCCCTCAAAACTGTTAAACTGGCCGTAAAGAATGCCTCATCCTGGGCCAGGGCTCTGCCCCGAGTCCCACGTAAAGTGATGAGCTGTGCCATAGCCCGGGACCCCCGGCGCTTCAGGAACCAGCAAGGTAGCACCTGTGTCACGGTGAGATGACCTTCCAGCCCAGCCTGGCGTCCGAGGGACTCAGGCCTTGCCGTGTGTGGCTCTTTCTAAGAAATGAGAGGAGGTGGAGGAGAGGGAGGGCCCGGCGGGGCAGGTTGTGGCTGTGGCTGTGTATTAACTCTTGTCCACTCTGACAAGAGCGGATGGTGGTTAGGACACAGGCTTCAGTGTCCCCGGCCTGGCCACGTAACCTGTGTGAGCTCCAGCGTGTGTTTCGTTTGTCACGGCCTGATTCCTTGTCCCTAACGTAGGGGGACAGTAGGACTAGGACCCTGCTGGAGAACCGCTTGGAAGGTTTGGTGAGATGACCGAGACTTGTGATTTGGGCCAGGAAACAGGGCAAGTGCGTGTGTGCCTGTCGGACGTGCATTGTTAGAATGGCTTTGAGAGATTTCAGGTCATCCATCGTCTATCCCAGAAATAAATCCAGCCAGGGGCACAGATTCGAAACCTGTTGCCATAGAGAGGACAAATCATGGGAGGATTGAAAGTGCCTCCACTGCCCTGGGCAATCTCAGTTCCTGGGGCTGGCCTAGAACCCCCGGCGCCTGGCACAAGGTCTGGCACACAGTGGGTGTGTACCAGATAGATGCCGCTTGAATGAATGGGGGAGGTCTGAGAAGTCCCTGGGGATAGATAATGATGACAGAAGAGAGTGTCTATCATGGTAAATAAAGTCAGGCACCCCTGAGCTTCGTGCATGCAGATCGAGGGCAGGCTGCTGGCCGTCTTTCTGTCCCCAGGAGGTGCATTGTGTTGCCATAGGTCCTTCCGCCAGGGCAGGTGTCCTGCCTCCATGACTTGCCGCCACTTTTCCTACATCCAGTTGCTTCTGTCTATTCAGGGTGTATTAGTGTGCTTGGCTGCTGTAACAAAACACCACAGACCACCATGGCTGAAACAACAGAAATTTATTTTCTCACAGTTCTGAAGGCTGAAAGTTCAAGTTCAAGGTTTCTGACACACTGAGTTTCCGGTGAGACTTCTCTTCCTGGCTTGTAGGTAGTCACATGCCTTTCCTCCCCGTGTGTGCTAGTCTCTTCTTGTCAGGACCCTCACCCTGTGGGATCCGGGCCCCACCCTCTGACCGCATTTACCCTAAATACTTCCTTTGAGGCCCCACCTCCAAATATAGCCACACTGGGGGCTAAGGCTTCAACATGAATTTGGGGCGGGGGGAGGAGACACACAAGACATTTAGTCTGTAATGTAAGGTCCCCTTTCCTTCTGATTCAGATGGAGGATTTGGGAAGGTAGGTGACAACTGCCAGCTCTGCAACTTGCTCTGTTAGTTACAGCCCCCAGAGTAGCTGTCACTTGTAGGGTTTACCGTGAGCTCAGTGGGGAGAGTCATTTTTCCATGGATTTTCACATCGGATCCAAGAGCGAGGCAGTTTGGCCGTGGGGTCTGAAGATGGGAGACAAGCTGGAGAGGAGCGTGCTGTATCCAGCTGTCCACCCTGAGCCCCTGCACTGCCCTGGATGTACCCGGCTCCTCGCTGCTTGGCTGACCCTGTATTGACTGCTAGTTGTTTCTTTGCTGCCAGAGCGCCTCAGTGGATAAAGGGTACCTTCTCTCCTTCGGAGTTGGGAGAGTATTCACCCCACTTCCTCCTCAGATGCGAGGTGGGTGCTAGTGGTGCGTGCTTCTCCAGATGAAGAAACTGGGGCACAGAGAATGAAATAACTTTGTCATGTCACATGGTTGGCTGCTGGCAGAGCTGGGGTTTGGATCCAGACAGACCAGCTCCAGGGCTGTGCTAACCCCTGGACCAATAATACCCTGCTCCAAGTATTTACAGAATCGAATTCAATTCCTGGAGCCCAAGGAAGTGTCCAGCCCTCACCACCTTCTCCCATCTCTCCTTGACCTTGGCCATCAATCTGCTCCTCAGCCTCCGTCCTGGCTGAGACGCAAGTAGCTGGGCCCCTCTCCATCCTGAAAGGAAGGGGCGCCCCTGGGTCAGCACAGAGCCCCCTCCAGACGGTGCACGGCCGGCCGACCCTCAGAGGCTCTCCAGCACGTGGCCTGTTCATCGAGGAGCTATTGGGGAACAGCGGCTGCATTGTGGCGCCCACTTCAGAGTGATGCTTTTTGTCCGAGAGGCTTGGAAACGGAGCCCCGTTCACCTCCCTCTCCTGGCGCTGCCGTCTGGGCTCATGTTGGGAAACACCAGGCTCTTGAAATTTGGTGATTGAGAGAAACATGTGCTGGTTTCCAAGGCACACACAGTGCCTCCCAAGTGGCAGGGGCCAGTGTGAGTGTCATATTGTGAGTCACACCCAGGAAGACACAAACACACACACACACACACACACACACACAGACATGCAGACAGCCTGAGTCTTTCTTTAAAAGGTATGTTAATGCTTTTAAAATCAAAATGATCGATGCTTGTTATACAAATACAGACAATATAAAAATACAAAAAGTAAAAATAAAGTCCCCCTCTAAAATACAGTCCCCCTCTTCCAGAAGTAGCCCTCATTCAACCGTTAAGAATTGGATATTTATCCTCATGTCTACTATAAAAACGGGTCCATACTCTATGTACTGTCCCAGCTTCATTATTTTTGCTCAGTGATAATTTGCTAACATCCATCCATCATCAGACCTATAGACCCGTGGTTCTCAGCGAGGGCGATTCTGCCGCCCAGGGGACATTGGGCATTGTCTGGAGACATTTTTGGTTGTCACAACGTGGGGGTGATGGTGTGCCTAGCATCCAGTGCGTAGAAACCAGAGATGTTGCTAAACATCCCACAAGACACAGGACGGCCCCACCACCGAGAACGGTGCAGCCCAAATGTCAGTGGAGCCCAGGGTGAGATGCCCGGCTATAGATTTATGCATCTTTTTCTAGTGGCCCCATTATATTCCATATTGTGATGTACCAGGGTTTGTTCAGTGGGATTTCGATGCGCTCTAGTTGTTCACTTTTTTTAAAAAAAGCTCTGCCGTAACATCCTTCTGCATAGATGCTTTCCAGCCCTTCTGTGAGTTTTCTGTTAGATATAATCGTGGCGGCTAAAATTGCTGGGTTGAAAGATAGCGTGCATTTTTAATTTGGATAGGCAATGCCAAAATGCCCTCCAAGGAGATTATGGCCCTCACACTCCCACGAGCAGGCCACTCGCTCAGCTGTGCCCGCCCATTCCCCATTTGTTCCCTGTGCTCCTCAATTAGCAGAACACATTCGATGTATTTCACATAACTTGCCATTGCACCTCCAACGGGTCCATTGATGGAACTGGATCGCTCACCGTGAGTTCACTCCGTTCTGTCAATAACTCTCGAACGGTGATTGATATTTTGCTGACAGTGGGTGTTTAAAGATGTTCGATGGCGGTGACAATAGAAAAAAAAAATCCCATTAGTTCTTTCCATTTGGATAATAGCAGGAAAGATAAAAGGCACTGCTTTGTCTTTTCTTATCGAAGGAGCGTTTAATCAGGAGGTTCTAAAATGATTACCCAGGCCCTCTGCACTCCCCTGAATTCTTCTTCCATCATCCCGTTCCCACACGAGCTTTCAGGCCCGTGGCCACAGCTGCACCCCCTCCAAGGCCCCCGCCCGCAAGATGACCTCGGGACGCGGGGAGCGAAGCCCCAGAAGTGAGTGAGGCCCCTCACAGCTGCCTCACACTTTGGGTATGAGAAGGCGGTTGTGTCTGAGAAGGGGCCCTTCCCACACTTGGACAAGGCACGCAGCACGATATGTGGAGTTAATGATTTAGCTTCAAAATCCTTTCAAACTGGTCCCATGTTATTGTCAATTCATGTGCCTTGACTGTATGGTCCCTTGGGCTTCTGGATGCTTCCATTTCCACTGGGAGACACTAGCGTGGAGGCGTCTCTGTTAGGCTGTGGCTGGGGTGATATAGAGCTGAACATCCCGAAGCTGAGATACTGTCGAGCAGAGAGGGGGATGAGTAAGGGTTCAGTGGGTGATGCCCAGGTATGTGGGAGTCTGGGGGCGGGGCCCACGCCCAGCAGGGAAGTGCATTGTGTGCATGTGTGTGTGTGACAAGGGAGAGAAGCAGGAAGGGAGGGAGAGGCAGCCAGGTGAGGAAAGGCTGGAAGTAGCCTCCAGGCAGTGTGAGAAGGGCCCATCTTCTGTCGTCCCGTTGCTCTCCAGCAACACGCAGGCCGAGAGGACGCCTTCCGCCCTGGAATGGTCGTCAGTCCAGCCCACTGCCAAGGAGAGACTGAGTCGCTGTCTCACAGGCGAGCTCCATGTCTGGCCACATGCATTTGCCCCTCTCCAGGCAAGTGAAGGGCAGGCCCAGGGCACCATCTGGCACCTGGGTATCACCTTGGGCTCCCCAGCCAGGGACACCTGATGGGATGGTCACACACCCCTCCTTACCCCACCAAGGGCATTCCCAGGGCCAGTCAGAGGCCACCTGATGGCTGGGCTCCACCACCCACAACCCCAGGCCAAGGGCCTTCACCCATCCCCCCTTCTCCCAAGATGTGCTGCCAGACACAGGAGGATAACATCTCTGCAGGGACGCCACCTGGAAAGTGGCTGTCTGTTTTGGATACTGACACATGCTGCTTACATCTTTTTTGTCTCTTTTACTATAACGGTAATTACACGTGCTTGAAATGCTGCATGTGCAGCATGCGTGTTCCGTGGAGGGGCCGTCCCCGCCGGGGGCCTCCCCAGGGCTACCACGCCTGCCAGTTTCGTGTGTGGCCCACTGGCCCCTGGTCTGTGCAGTCACTCACTCAGAGACTTAGGTATATATGTAAGATTCACTTTTATGTTAAAATATAAATACGTTTGTTCTTTTTAAAACAAAAACGGGCTCATCCCATTTGATGGCTTCTCTTTCTCTCATCAGGGTGTCTCTTTGCACCAGTGCACGCAGACCTGCTGGCTGTGCTGTCCCTGTTGTATTGACCCCTTTGGGGGATGTTGAAGTGGTTCCCAGTGGTTTTGCCCTTTCATGCAGCACTGCGGTGGGCCTTCTCGACACTCTTGTGTGCACATGAGAACAAGTGTGATCGTTTATTCAACATATTTATCGTGCGTTTGCTCCAGGGAAGGTGCTGTCCTAGGTTCTGGGGACACAGAAAATAAGCAGAGTCACCTCTGGTGACACTAACATCCTAGGAGGGAGAGGCAGGAAATGAATGGTTAGACGGGTCACAAATAGCATTCTGGATTAGTGCTACGGAGAAAAATGGAACAGGCCCACGGTCCTCGGGTTGGGGGCAGAGCACTGTTTCAGACAGAGTGCTGAGGGACGCACCGTGGGGAAGTGACGTGGGAACAGAGACCTGAAAGGAAGGCAGACAGCAAGCGTGTGGCTGTGGGGAAAGATCATTCCTGGCAGAAGGAAAGGCACGTGCAAAGGCCCTGAGGTGGGGCTGTGCTTGATCCTTTTACAGAACACGTAGGAGTGAAAGGGAGAGAATCTGAAAGAAATACATGTAGAGATTAATGCCCAGAAGTCCGTCTGCCTGGTCAAGGGTTCATACTTGAAAGGGTCGAGAGATTATTTTGCTCTGTAGAGGTACAAACTTGCAGTTCACACTGTCCGTTAGCTCCGGCCCTGGCAGAGGGCACCCATTCTGGTGGGTTGCCTGTAGTTGCTATGGATTCCAGTGGCCCCAGCCCAGGGCCTGGAGTTCTTCCTTCCAGGGGCTCCTTCCTGGAAACGTTGGCTCCAGATGAACTCATGTAGTTCTCCCCACAATCATGTGAAATGGGGACTGGGTCATACTTCCTTTTTTTTTTTTTTTTTTACCCCGGACCTTGATGATTTGCGTAAGGTCCCACAGTACATTGCAAAACTGGGATTCAAACCTAGGAACCTTAGAGATAAACCTTATGTTCTTAACCTGTACCCTAAATTCTACCATGAGCAGCTATGCAGGGAGCCTCGGGACCCGATGCCAGGCTGGTCCCCACCCCCTCCCTAGCCAACATGTGACTTGTTTCCTCCCGGACACTGGACAACACTGGATAGTATCTCAGGCTTACGAGCCCAGGTAATAGGTGCGAGACGCCCAGCTGCGTGCTTGGCACAGTGAGCACTTGGTAAGTGGTGTAGTCTGTTTTTAAAAATGAGAAAACTGGCCTAGATTTGCTGCCCACCTCCCAAACCTCTAGAGAAAGGCATCCATTTTTTTTTTAACCTATAAAAAGTATGGTCTCTCCCACAAGAAGTAAATGTGCTGTTGTGGGTGTTTGAAATGGCACCAGGAGAGCGATCAGAAAGTTTTTCCTTTGACATCTGGTTCAATTTTATTTGAAAATCTGGGGTGGGGGTGGGGGGAATGGAAACTGCGTTGTCATTGAAATGCAGTGGGGGTGGGTGGGGGAGGAGGGGCTGTAAATGGAATGGCTGGAACCCCAGGCAGGCCGGGCTCCGCGGAATGACAATGAGGCCTGCCCTGGCGGGTCTCATCCAGGCAGGCCTAACAAGATTAGATTTTCATAAATTTCAGACAGTGCCAGTTCCTAATTCCTCAGTGAGCGGCCAGGAGGCCAGACAGGGCAGCCTGCACGGACTGCTTGTTAACCGGGGAGCGCGGCGGCTCCTCTGAGAGCAGACACAAAGGGGGTGTGGGGGGTGGGGTCGTCTGGTCTGAAAACCTCCTGTGGGCTGGCAGGAGCCAGGTGGACTCTGGCCCAGCTCTCCAGCTCAGAAATGAGCTCCACGCCGACTCTTCTCCGATGATTAACCAAAAAGACAGTGGCAGTTGCACTCACTGGGAATACCGGTACGGACAAGGCCTGTTCTTTTTAGCGACGTCTACAGCAGTCTTCTCCCCATTTACAGCTGGGAAGTGGCTGGACGGGTTTGAACTGAGGCTCCAGCACTTGGGTCAGCTGGCAGCTCCATCACCAAGAACCGGGGGCTATAACCTCAGACGCCAAAGTCATCTCATCACCTCAACTAACCCGGTCGGGAACGCGGGCTGCAAACCACAGTGGCACCTGCGACGTGGTCTCCAGTGGAAACCACGGGTCTCCTGTCGTATTGAAATCTGCCAGGTCGTGGGCAATGTGACAATATCCCCAGCACAAATGTAGTCCTGTGTGTTCTTCCCACAGCCCAAATCTGGTTGAGTGTTTCATAACTGTTTTGAAATAATTGGCTTCCTTTTTAAGCCACAATTTTATTTTCATTTCATTTTAGTTTAAAAACCATGTTCTGAGGGAGCTGCCAGGGGTACCATGGCAAGGAAGCGGTGAAAAACCTGGGCCTGGGACTCGTGGGTTCGGGGCCGCTCCCCAACTCGGCTCCTGCCCTGGGGTGGGGCCGATGCGGCACCTCGGGGTGCTGTGGCAGTTAAGGGAGGGAAGTCCTGTCCTGGCGAGGCGTTTGGCACCCAGGTGATGGCAGAGGAGATGGCAGCTGTCGTTGTCTTTTATGCACGGCTTTGGGCAGGGCCCACAGCTTCCCGGAGGGCCGGGTGCGAGGTTCCTTCCTAACTGTCTCGTGACTTTCCTCTGTGTTGGCGGGGAGGTGGGCACCACTGGCCTCAGATACTGGCTTCGTGGACGGTGTGCTGGGTGGTGCTGCAGGCTCTCCTGATCTCGACTGGTGGGCAGGCTGTTTGTGACATCCTGGAGCTCAGTGGCTTCATCGTCATCTCCTCAGAACCATTGGATGTGGGGCAGTCGGCCTAAGCCCTGACAGCACGCGTGGGGGTCGGGGCCTTTGGCCAGTCACCTTACCTCTCTCAGCCTCAGTTTCCACATCTGTAAAGTGGGCGGAGGGGGGAGGGTGTCGTGTTAGTATCTACTTTACAGAAAGACAGTGAGGATTCTATAACATGACGTCGGTGAGGGATTTAGGGGCACTCTGCTCCACTGTCTCTATCAGATGGGATGGGAAGGATCAGAGATGTGTGTGTATACATCTCAGAGTGACTGCGTGTGTCTTCAGTGGAGAAGACAAAAGGCCACTCCAGTGAGGCAGACAGACCTGTTAATTTGAAATTATACCCGAGGAAAGAGGATGCTAAATTAAATTAGAGTGACCTTATTTTGCATGTGGAAGACGGGCTTGGTCACCCCTGAAAACTGGCCGTATCCATCATCTACCCCGGGGGGGGAATTATGAAGAAAAATGAGAGCTGCTCCCCACCCTCCCCATGGCGAGCAGACTAGACACGAGAACAAAATGAGGGAAATGTGATGTTTCTTTCACAAAGGCCCCTGTTGCCGTAGCCAGGTCCTCAGAGCAGGGAGCAGTGTCCCTGGTGGCCTTGGATCCAGCCACCACCCTGGGTGACCTTTCTTGGACTGATGTTGCCCCAAATCCCCAACCCTGGGGCAGAGGCCTGCAGGACACACCCAGCATTGTGAGGGCTTCAGCCCCTATGAGGGATGCCATTTGTCCCCAGAGGGATGTCAGGAGTTGTGACGATGGTGATGGTAGAGCACTCGCATTTTCCTGCCCTGTTCTGAGCACCTCACAGGTGGTAACTGGAGCTCACAGAGGTGCCTGCGCCCTGGATCACACAGCTGGTTGCTGGCAGATGCAGGAAGTCAGGACAGGGTGTCCTCAGAAGTGCTTGGGTTGTGGGGAGGGAAAGCTAGCAAGGTCCTCTCCCCATCTTAGCTCCCTCAGGGAGGCTGAGGGTTAGGACCCAGCCCTGTTATTTCTAGATGCACAATCTAGGGCCGTGTCTCCCCAAGCCTCAGTTTGCTTGTCTGCAAATTGGGTGTGATGATGGCACCCACCTCGCAACCGTGGGGGAGGCGGGCTCAGAGCTGTGCTGGTGTGCATGTTGCAGCTGTTAGAATCATCACCATAGTTACGGCGAGTAGTTACCATGAGTACAGTGAGTTTGGGCTGTGGACCAGCCCACCCATCGTCCCCTGTCACTCTGTCACTCTTTGTCTGTGACCAGACTGTGGTACTCACAGGAGATTTGGGGACCGAGGTGGAGGTGGGGCAGTGGTAGGACCCAACCCCTGCACTGTACCACGCAGGTCACTCGGCCTCATGTCCAGGTAAAGGGGAGGTCTGTCAGATTGGGGAAACTGATGCAGGGCTCCACCTCGGCAGTTGGCAGCTGAGTGACCTGGGGCTCCTCTCCTGGTCAAGTCCGGAAGCCTCCTGCTCTGTGCTGTAGCCTGCCCAGTGCTTTTAAAACACTTGAATGTGTTGCCGGCGTGAAAGGCCGGGCAGCGTCACAGTTTCTATGTTCCGGAAAGATCGGGCGGGGTGGCCACACTGGGCCAGCCTGCCGGGGGCGCCATCCTGTTTGGCCCACTGGGGTTGCAACTAGCAGTGCCTGTGTAGAGGCGTGTGCACTTGGAGGGGGGAAGCTCTTGCTCGATTCCTGATGCCTGCCCGGGGAGCCGGAGTCAGGCACGGACGCTGAGGCCCAGGCTGCCCACAGGGGCCGGGCAGATGACAGACCCAGATGGGGCCCAAGCACGTGGCCCACGCTTGTGTAAAGAGCGTGGCCACCCACTATGGATGCAGATGTCCTCAGGCCTCCAGTGTGCAGTCTATCCCAGCAGGTGCTTGCACGGTGCATTTCCCGAAGAAGTGGGTTCACTTTCTGGAGAAATAGGTTCATGTCCCCCAAAGGCAGTGATTGTGAAAGTGCATGGAGGGGGGGCATGGACAGACCAGAGCCCCTCACCCCACGGCCATGGCCAAAACACTCAGCCCAGTGTGTTCTTTGCCATGTGGGTTGTGAGGCAACTGCCGGTGGGGGGCCTCCCCTGCCCCCCTCAGCGTTCCCACCCTCCAGCCCTTCGTGCCTGGGCGTGGCCTGGAGTATCCAGCATGGTTTTGCTTCACCCTGTCTCTTAGGGCTGTTGGCTTTGCCATGACTGGGGTCAGCCCCCGTGATCGCGGTCACCTCGAGCGAGGGGCTCCCCGACCCCGACCGCTAAGCACATCCCCACACAGCAGCTGCGCGGGGCGTGCGCCCTTCGTCTCCTCCCTTTACGTCAGGCATCTGGACGGACCCCGGTGAAGTCCAGGGTGACATAGCGGCCGTGCCGGCCCTGAGCCGTAGCAGAGGCTCGGGAGCCCTCCTGAGTCCCCGTCCTGCTCTGTGGCTTTCCGGATGTGGCCCAGAAATCAGTCGCACGTTCCCTCTTTCCGAGAGTTGCCCCTTCCTCCCACCGTGTGGGTTTCCTGGGTCCTCATGGGGTTGTGGCCCAGGGACCTGTGTGGGCACAGCCTTGTTGTCAGGAGGCCTGTGCTCATTTCTGGGGGTGATTCTCTGACTCTGTACCCCAGACCAGAAACCAGATCCCCCGGCCCTCTGGGCCCTGCCTGACATGGTCAGTGGAGCTGTGGGGGGGGGGGGGTTTCTTCACACCCTCTCGGCCTGCTGGGGCCTCAGCCATTGCTCCCTGTGGGCGCCATCGGCTCTGCTGCTTCAGCCACCGTCCTGCTGCCACCATCTGCGCCCCAGACACCACCGGGAGGAGGGCACTGGCCCAGCCGTGGCTCTGCAGGCCACCAGCACCCGGCACAGAGACAAAGGAAGCCCCACACCGCCCTCCCTCCAGGCCTGGCGTGGGCAGGGCTCCTGGAGACCAGGGGGAGGGGGGGGAGGGGTGCCCACCACCACCGTACGGCTGGGGTGAAGAGTGCACTGGGCTGCGGGAAGGGAATTGCAGGCCCGTCTGAGGAGGGAGGGCGTGGGTGTTGCACAAAGCAGGCCTGTGTGTCCCCTGAATGGGTGGCTTTATCCCGGGTCCTAACACACAGGACCTGGGCCCTATGGAATCAGGCCAGGCTGCCCAGGCCCTGGACCAGCCTGTCTGGGGAGGCAGGAGGTGTGGCCAGTTACTGGGTCCGAGGCCAGAGGCCTGTCCTTTGCCCAACCCAGGCCCTGCCCTCCTGTTAGGAAACCGAGGGTGTCTGGAGGGCGGTTGGAGGCTTGCCTGATTTCCCACCAGGCCAGGCCCTGGCCTTCTCGGGGCTCAGGAGTGTCTCACCAAAGTCCCTGGCCAGTTCATCCTCCCTCCTGGCCTCTCCAGAGCGAAACGGGGACACAGTCCCACCCAGGGGCCAGAGCCAAGGCCCAGCTCCAGACTGAATTCCCTGGTGCAGAGGTAGATGTCCAGTGGATGGTCAGGTGGGAGGAGCCACCAGCGTTGGGCCCTAGGGCTCCATGAGGCTGTCACTTGACCTCTGAGATGGGACGATAAAAGTGCCCCGTACATACTCAGCCCTGCACAGGAATGCTCTGCCTGCCACTGTCGACCAGATTACTCTTTGTCGTGCGGTGTCCTGCGCAGGTAGGTTACTGAGCAGCGCTGCTGGCCCTCACCCACTAGATGCCAGGATCACCCCCAGCTGTGGCAGCCACTCATGTCCTCAGGCATTACCACGTGTCCCCTGGGGGGCAGACTCACCCAATTTACTAATGGCATCAGGTAAAGTTGGCCGTTGGGCAAATGTAGAATGTGACGGGAGAACATGGATTCGCAGAGAGCCTGGGAGGGAAGAAGGGGGCCAGGGCTTCGGAGAGCATGTGGGTTCTGTGTGGAGAAGCTTCTACGGCTGCACCAGCAGCAGCATTGCTTCCCCACTGGAAGCCTCAGGGAAACTGAGGCAGCGGTGTGAGGGGCAGGTCCTGCGGGGTTGGTGGGGGCAGGGCCCTGACACTGCCTGTTGCTCGCCGGTCCCACCTGCTGCCCACCCCGCTCCCTGCAACTCCGTTTGGGAGGAGGAAGAGCTGAGTCGGTGGCCCTGAGGCTGAACCTGTGCCGTGGGGCCCTCAGCTAATTGCTCATTAGTGCCCTGCTACATTGGGGGATCTTCCTGCCCCCATCTGGGTCAGGGGAGACACATGGCCCTGCTTGGGCTAAGGTAGACTGGCCCCCCCCGGGCCTCCGCTGCGGGGGGCTCTGCTGGCACCGGCCACGGCCAGCTGTCGAGCCCTTCCGCATGGACCCGCCTGAGTCAGCAGAAACCTCCGTGGCTCTGGCAGGATCAAAATAACCTTCTTCCTTTTCCAGTACTTGAGGATTTTTCCGCCTTTGAGGGGAAAAGCAAAAAACAAAACCAGCAAAAAGAAATGAGAATTGCAGCATCTGCAACCACCAGACTGATTTTTCTGAGGCCTCTTCACTTGGGGCCGAGGGGGAGGTGGGGGATCCTCACACAACCCTGTCCTCTGGAGGGTGGTGTGTGTTTGTGAGTCATGTGTGTTATCTGGGTGTGGGTGTGTATGTGTGTAGGCGTGTTGGGTGTGTATGTGCTGGGTATGTGTGTGCCGGGGGGTGAGGGCTGGGCGTCAGCGCCCTGGCGAGCTCACGTGGCCCCTTGGTCTTGCAGCGGAGCTGGAGTTTGTGGAGATCACCATCATCGTGCTGGTGGTGATGGTGATGGTGGTGGTGATCACCTGCTTGCTGAGCCACTACAAGCTGTCTGCACGCTCCTTCATCAGCCGGCACAGCCAGGCCAGGAGGAGAGACGACGCCCTCTCCTCAGTAAGTGCCCCGCCCCTCCCCTCTGCACCCTGAGCTCCCGGGGTGGGGGGCTACCCCTCATTCATGTGCTGTGCTGTCCTGCGTCCTCGATTGCTCTCAGAAACTGGAGGGCTGAGGCTCAGCAGGGAGGCAGCTGGGCAGGCGACCAGGTGTTCTAGGTCCAGGCAGAGGCCTGACGGGACAGGGTGGTGGGAGAGGTGCCCAGTCTTGCACTCGTGACCCAGACAGGAGAGAGGGGCCCTTCCCCCATGACGATGCCCTGCAGGCGTCTGGGCCAGGGATTCACAGTGTCTTGGAGGTAGCAGGTCACCTGGGGAAAGGCCTTTCCTGGGGCCTGAGTTTAATCCCAGCTCCACCATTCCTGGCCATGTGCCCTTGGACCAGTCCCTGATCCACAAAATGGGGCTTCGGTCCCTGTTTGTTGTTTGAAAGGGACCGACGATTGTGCCGCCTCCCAGACAATTCAGGGCTCAGCGCACAGGTCCTCCTGATTCCCTGCACTTTCATGGCCGAACCCTGCCCTGCGCTGGGTTTTCTCCTTCAGCAAATGGGCCGGAGGGAGGGGTGAATGGTTTCCTTCTCCGCATCCGTGATGCCTAATTGAACAGCCTGGGACAGGAGCTGCAGCCTAATGTGCAGGCTGGGAATTGGAGAAGGTGGCATGTGGGTGGCCCCGGGGCTGTGGGCAGGCACACATCTCGGAGCCCATGTTTGCTGGGCACTGGGAGGAAAAGGACAGGACGAGGAGGTGATGCCGGGCCAGGCCTCCCGCTCCAGGGGACACCTGTGGTTGGCGGTGGTGTGCAGGCCGTGGGGCTGAGCCACGTCCCTGGCAGCTTCCGGCATCTCCACTTGCACCAGGCCAATGGCCTCAGGATGTCACTTGGTTGCCAGGGCGAGGAACATCCACTCTGGTCCCTCCAAGCTGAGGTGCCCCACCCAAGGCTCCACGTGCATCCTGAGGGCACAACTGCTCTGAAGGAATCGTGCGCCCACTTCCAAGGGCTCACCTGTATGTTTAGTTGTCGCTGCTGTTAGCCCAGGGACAGTGCCACGAGCACATGTCTGCACTTGCAGCAGCCTAGGGACCCCATTTTATAGGGGGGAAATGAGGGCTCAGAGAGGCGGGAACACTAGCCAGAGGCCACCTGGCTTTTAAGTGGCAGTTTGAAGAGTCCATGGCCCGTTTTGTCCTCTCCTGCCTGCTGGGGCAAGTGAGGGCACTTTGCACCAAGGAGAAGACACAGCCCAATAGTGCGTGTTCCAGGGTGGGTCCTCCTTCCCTCGGACCCTCAGTGTGTGCAGCAGTAGGATGGGTGGAACTAGCCTTTCTCCTGCCACTATGGTCTCTTGTGGTCACGGATGAAATTAGCCGCGAGTGTGGGGGAGACAGCAGAGGCTCTAGCGTGAGGTGTCCTTGCCTCTGCGGTAGGGGAGGCAGCCCGATGGGCAGCACCTGGGACTTCGTGCTCAGACGGAGGTCAGGATTCAGGTTCCCAGACACCTGATACTAAAAGAAAGCCCCCCCCCCCCCGCCTCCCATCCCAGTCTACCCACCCACTTGCACAGGCTCCTGGGAATGCCCGGCTGGGTAAACACAGAGCCTTGTTAGGCCTGAAGTAAGTGTGGCAGCTTCCCTGGGGATCTCCCCACCCCCACCAGACAGGGCACATCTGAGGAGTCTCAGGGCCCTGTGACCTCCCAGAGAGACCCAAACCCAGCTGCTGTCTGCCTGGGGCTGGGCTCACCCCTGGCAGGGCTGTCCTGCCATGGCCCCTTTTCAGGCTGACTTCCTGGGAGTTTGTTTCCTCGTCTGTTGGAGGGTGAGGCTCCAGTACAGGCAAACACTGCGGCCTTGGGATGTCACTTCCCCCAGGGAGGCCAGGAAGGACATACTGCACAATGGTAACTATAGCGACGATCTAGCCACTGCAGGGGCACAGACCCGGGGTCTGAAGGGGCTTGTTCTGGGTGGGCAGGTGAGGTGAGTGTTACCTATAAAGACAGGTACCATTCTACCTGGGCACAGGTGGACAAGTGCAGCCAAGCCCCAACCAGAAAGCCTCCTGACTGTTTCTGGGCTGCTCTTAGGCCCCTCAGTTTTGCTTTCAGGCGCCAGTTTGGACAGACCCTGCTTTGAATTTCCTTTCGCTAGCAGCTTTTAATTATTCCCCCAAAAGATTATGCGTCTGGAACAGCGATGGTCACTTCAGCTGCAGCACCCTGGGAAGACGGGTTTGTGCATGAGGCTTGCTCAGCGTGGGCAGGCTCAGACTCAGACCAGAGGCTTAGCCAGGCCTTGGATGGGGCAACCATTTGTCCTCTTTGTCATCAGATCATCCCTGTATAGTCTCCAGCTCCCACAGGGCCCATGGCCGTGGCCTCCAGGACACACAGCTCCCCCGTGCCCATTGTGTCAGTCTGGGTCCTAACCAGTATCCCGCTACTTCATTCTTTCAGTGAATACTTATGAGTACCCAGTGTTTGGCTTGCAAAGCTTGGTGGATGGCGGTCCCATTCACTGAGATGAGGAAGAGTGTCACCGGGGAGTTTAGGGGACGATTTGAGAGTTCCATTTGTCTGCCTGGAGCTGCTGAGCGGGCGTGTAGCTCTGGAGTTGAAGGCAGGTCGGGCGCCATCAAGGTATAGACCAGGGGCTGGCTGCCTGCTTTTGTAAATAAAGTTTTATTGGCACACAGCCACACCTGTTTCTGTGGTATCATTCCCATGGCGTTTGCCCTGCAGCAGCATTGTTAGGGGTGTGACAGACCATCTGGCTTACGAAGTAGACACTATTTTACTTTCTGGCTCTGTAAGGAAATAGTTTCTGGACCCTGGTCTAGTTGGGGAAGCCATGGCAGGCTGGCTGAGCTTACCATGAGCAAGAACGCTTTTAGAGAAGGAGCCAGGTGGCGCCTGGAATGTCAGGGAGAGGAGGGTGTAAGAAGGCGCTGTCAGGAACACCAGTGGGGTGTCTGGCATTTGCACCTGGAAGGATGTCAGGGGCCATTCACTGAATTAGAGAAGATGGAAGGTAGGACACGGCCTCTGTGGGCGGAGGGTTCTAACTGAGTTCAGTGCAGCCAGCTGGACGTTGGGTTTCTATGCAGCAGCGCCAAGCTGATATAGGAGCTGAGCTGCTGTGGGAGCCTTGGGAGGGGCATCTGGCCTGGTCGGTGGTTCCTGGAAGGCTCTCTGAAGGAGGAGGTGACCTCCAGGTGTGCAAGTGAGGGCAGTCATGTGACGCGGATGCTGGGTGGTTCTGGGGTCTATGGTGGGGCCCCCAGGCACTGACTGGTGTTTTCTGTAGCTCCCTGGGTGGTGCCACTGCAGTGCCACTGTGCAGCCAGGTGGAGGACCCCTGGGCTAGGGCTCGAGGGATGGGGTGCGCAGTGGTGGGAAGAGGTTGTTGGCGACCACGTCATGTAGGGCCTGGGACAGAGAGCCTCATAAGGACGGATTTAGGCAGGGGCTTGTCTGGGTCACATTTCACCCAAGCCAGCCTTGGCTGCTGTACCCCTCCCCAGGGCTCCCGAGTCCACTGGGGAGCAGGTGGATGTACCCCATCTGCTTCCGGCCACACACATGGTCCCAATGGGGGGCCATAGAGCCTGCCAGGACCGGCCTGAGCCGAACCCAAGTGCATCTGGAAGCAAGTGGGCAAGGGTTTGGATCTCAGCACAACCTCTTACCGGCTGGGCCGACTCGGCTCGGCTAACTGACCTCAGCTGGCCTCATAGGTTTGTTCGGGGGACTTGAGATTGTGCTTCAAACAGCTTAGCACTGTGCCTGACACCAAGGCGGCAATTGACGCAGCATTACTAATATCAGTAACAAAATGGCCATGTGATGCATGGATGACCATCTTATCAGTAACTGTGTACGTCTGCTCGCTGCATCCCCCTGCCTGGAACATACTAGTCCCCCGTGCGTCTTCATGCTTGAATGCATTCCTGATGGGACAGTTTTGAGACACAGTGCCCCCTAGTAGCCATATAGGAAATTGCAGCCTGCCAAGTAATTCCTCCCCAGACTGCGCTTGAATTGTCGTAGTAGCTGGGAACTCTCAAGGAAAAATGCCCCCAAGGAAACTAATGTGATGATGGATGTCTTTATCTTGATTGTGGGGATGGGTTCCTGGTATACACATAGGCCAAAGTTGTATACTTTAAATATGTTCAGCTTATTATACATCAGTTATATCTCAATAAAGCTAATGCTAATGTTTAAAAGAAGACATCGCCCTCTTCCCAGGCCCAGTGTTTGGGTTTGCCTCTCAGATGAGCTGATCCTGGCGTGGGGTCCCACTTTGCTGACCCTCAGGTCTCTTCCCGTGAAATGGGAATCTCAGTGGAGGGGAGGGGGTCAGTCTTTTCATCAGTTGAGAAAGGTCCCTGGAGCGTCAGGAAGGGTTTCCAGCGTGGTGCAAAATGAGGGCCCTGATGTCTGCAGAGTACGCTGTTTCCTGTCCCCTGGACCCCTCTGCAAGGTGGCATCACTGTCCCCAAGCTCCATCTGGTGGCCCAGGCTGAGATCAGGGTGGCCCGAGCAGGGCAGGTAATGGGGGTAGAGGGCCTGTACTGTGGCTGGAACTCGCACATCTCCCACAGAGCCTGGGTAGGTTCAAGTCTAGCACCAGCCCCTAGACTCCCGGGGGCAGCCATAGGCCTCGCCTGGAATCTCGGGACAGAGGGTGTGACATAGCAGCGACATGCCCGGCACCTGGCCCAGGCCTGGCCCAGAAGTGGTGCCACATCCATATTTGTTGACTGACTGAATCATTTTGTGGCAGAGCAGCTGCATGGGGGCATTTTGCTTATTAGCTCTACTATATTTCTTCACCTATAAACTGGGCTCACAAGAGGGAGGGCAAGATAGACTGTAAAGAACCAAATAAATACGTAGACAAGGTGATTCTAGATACAACAGATACACTGTGAGGGAAATAATCAGATGACAGGGTATTTAGTGAGAGAGGGCCCTTTAGAGAATGGTGTCAGAGAAAGTCTTCAGGGGACACTGGAACTGAAAAGCCAGGAGTCGGCCACGCAGTGCGGTGGTCAGTGCATAAGCCCTGAGGTACACAGGTAGCTTTCTGACGCTCTAGGTAGCGGGCCAGCATGGCTGGAGAGAGTGGCGATGACACCCGACGTTTTCATATGCTCCCTGAGGGCAGGGTGCACTGCAGGTGGTTTGTATGCTCCACTCCTTAAGCTCTAGAATTAAGTAACTTGCCCAGGGTGGCACCCCGAGCAAGAGGTGTTCAAGGCCAGGAGGGCTAGGTCGGGCCAGACTTCCTTATCAACCGGTTCACCAGTTATTTTAAGTTTATTCTAAGGCCCACGAGAAGCTGCTGGAGGGTTTGGAGAAGGAGGGCCCCACGAATCAGCTGTATGTTTTGGAGAGCGGCAGTAGTGGGAGCTGAGCGAGTGACAAGGCGATTGTCCGGGGCCCAGGCTGGAGCAGTGGATGGGGATGGAGAGAAGTGGACGGTACAAGATCTAATTCCAGGTGGACCCTTTGCTCCCCCATCTCGACCCATCCCAGTGACCTGTCCCTCTCCTCCCCACGCAGGAAGGATGTCTCTGGCCCCCGGAGAGCAGCGTGTCAGGCAGTGGAATCCCAGAGGTGAGCCCCAGCGCTGCCTCCACCCCCCGCCCACTCCCTGGCTCCCCGCCCCGTGACCCCACCTGCCCCCCAAGCCGTCTGTAGTGGACCCAAAGCCCCCCTGCCCAGCAGGTCCCCTTCACCAGGACAGATGTGCCTCCCCACAGCTGGACAGTGTGGCTGCTAAAGGTCCACACCTGTGTCCTTCTCTGAAGAACTGTCCTTAGTTGGTGGGACCCTCCCTGCCTGGACGGTATATACTCCTGATTCCCCCCGCCCCCCGCCCCCCCAGGAAGCAGCCCATAGTATCTGCTACCGCCGAGGCCAAAGGCCGCCCTATTTCAACCCCGTGGTGGTCACAGTCAGGGCTCCCAGTGGTCAGGCTGAGGCTGGGCTCCAGGCTCCGCTCGTTGCCGGCCCTGCTAGCTGCCCTGTCTCCCTTTCCGCAGAGAACAGAGTCACACGCAGGGGTCCCTGCCTCAGGCCCTGCTTCTGGGGGGGCCCTCACTCTGCTCTGCCCCCTTCAGCCACAGGTCTATGCCCCACCGAGGCCCACCAACCGCCTGTCCGTGCCCCCCTTCACCCAGCGGGACCGGTTCCACCGCTTCCAGCCCACCTACCCCTACCTGCAGCATGAGATCGACCTGCCACCCACCATCTCGCTGTCGGACGGGGAGGAGCCCCCACCCTACCAGGGCCCCTGCACTCTCCAGCTGCGGGACCCCGAGCAGCAGCTGGAGCTGAACCGGGAGTCGGTGCGTGCGCCCCCTAACCGAACCATCTTTGACAGCGACCTGATGGACAGCGCCACGCTGGGCGGTCCCTGTCCCCCCAGCAGTAACTCGGGCATCAGCGCCACGTGCTACGGGGGCGGCGGTCGCATGGAGGGGCCGCCCCCCACCTACAGCGAGGTCATCGGTCACTACCCCGGGTCTTCCTCCTTCCAACACCAGCAGAGCAGCGGGCCGTCCTCCTTGCTGGAGGGGTCCCGTCTCCCCCACGCACACATCTCACCCCTGGAGAGCACAGCTGCCTGGAGCCAAGAGAAGGAGAAACAGAAAGGACACCCTCTCTAGGGATCCTGGGAGGCGGGGCCGGGGCAGCGGTGGGTCAAGAGGAGAACTACTCCACACTTCTTAGAAGAGACAGGAGGACGGGGTGACACCCAGGAAGTGGCGCGTATCACCAACCTCTCCCCACCTCTCTGTGTATAAATATTTACATGTTCTGTCTGGTCTGAATGCACAAGCTAAGAAAGCTTGCAAAACAACAGCAACAACAACAAAAAAAACATGTTTCTTTGTTGAGCCCTGTCTTGAAGGCAAAAGAGAAAAAAAATCCTCCCCTAGTCTTTTGTTTCTAGTTGAGCTGCGTGCGTGAATGCTTATTTTCTTTTGTTTGTTTATGATGATTTCACTTAACTTTAAAGACATATTTGCACAAAACCTTTGTTTAAAGATCTGCAATATTATATATATAAATATCTATAAAATAAGAGAAACTGTATGTGCGAGGGCAGGAGTATTTTTGTATTAGAAGAGTCCTATTAAAGAAAAAAAGTTGTTTTCTGAACTAGAAGAGAAAATGGCCATTTTTGAGTGCCAACTCAGAAAGTGTGTATTACCTTGTAAAGAAAAAGAATTACAAAGCAGGGGTTTAGAGTTATTTATATAAATGTTGAGCTTTTGCACTATTTTTTATTATAAATATGTCAGTGCTTGTTTGATGGAAACTTCTATCATATCTGTTGAGACTTGTAAGGGAGAAATGTCGCATTTTGACGTCAGGCAGAGAGGGCGGGTTCCACACGAAGTTTGGAGAGAGGCTTCCAGCCCGGCTGCTTTGCTACGAAGTGGAAGCTTCTGTCTAGTGATAGGTTATTACCTCGTTACACATTCCCTCCCGAGGGGGATACATTTTTTTCCCTCTGGGCCAGAACAGCCTTTGGATCGCAAACGTAGGAAAATTACTCGAGGCACCAAATTCTAGGTGGTGTGGCTTTGCCTTTTCCAAAATGAAAATAAACTGTTAAGGAATTTTAGTTTTTCCTCCTATTTTTTTTTTTTTTTAACCTTGAGGGTCCCCCCGTAGGAAGGGACTAAGCTGTTGCTGTGTTGGCAGAGACACACCAGAGGGGTGTAGACAGCTTGTTTGTGTGGAGTGCTTCGGTGATGAGTCAGCTTGCTCCAGAATCGGCCAGCCAAGATTGGTGCAGTCCACTGGCATATAGGAAAGGCCCAAAAGTATTAGGAATATGACCTCGTCCCTGTCCTTCTCTTTATGTATCGATTCTCACTTAACAGGCCAATAAACAGAAGACCAGAGATGAAAAGGTGACACGCGCAGATTTCTCCCAGGACACACGAAAGGGTTGAAACGAGAAAGATGGTCAAACCCACTGCAAGCCTGTGATTGATGCTTTAGAAGCAGAATTCTCTACCTTCTCTCCATTTTCAGTCCCTCCCCCCAGAGACAGTCGTGTTTGATGTGTTTATTTATGTGTGTTTTCATAAGCATCTTTCTCAGACACAACTCTTGTTTACCAGAATTTTCCTGAGTAGTTCTGGGTGTGGCGAGACCCCTTGTTGGTGGCGTGCAGGTGAAGAAGCATGAGTGGGCACTCGTGTGTGACAGAAGAGTGGAGTGCGGAGGTCCCTTGGCATCCACTGGGACAATGGCTGGAGCAGGAGGTCCTCCTGCTAATACCCCATGGGGTGGGGGACCCCCCCCCAGCTGGAAGAGCAGCCCCGCCACCCTGCACCCCCCTCCACCCCATGGAGGTGTCTTCATTTTCGGCAGAATGCCAACTAGCAGACTAACGTAAGAAAAAGGTGTAAGAGGCAATAACTGTTGTTTTTAAGCAACTTTTGTATTACTTGAAAAACAAAACTCGAGAACAGTTTTGACGTTCTGACCATTTGAACTCTATTTATATACACATTTTAAGAACGTGGTGACCAACAGATGAACCTGTCATTTGAGGGTCCGCTGACCAAGTCTGGCAGAAAGTGTTTGTACCTTAACAATAAAACCTGCCTCTCCGTGGGGTCTTCAGCCTAAAATTCACTTCTCTCTCAAAGAGGATTCTTTTCAAAGGTCATGCAGAGAAATCAATGTAGTTTGTCCTAAAGGTACAGGGACACATTTATAGATAACCTTTTTAAGAACCATATCTTTGTGGAGCGTCTCCCTAGTGCCTTACTGAGGAAGCGGTCGACTCTCTTGTCACCGGGCCAGGCGTTCCTGGACAGTGCCTGGCTCAGCCGGGACTGGCCTTCCCGCTCCTGGTCAGCAAAGGGCTGCTGCTGCTTTTCAAACACCCCCTCACCCTCTCGTATCTCATCCCACCCGCCCTCCACCTTGGATGAGCCTGGCTTGGTCAGGCGACCCGTCCAGCCTCCCTTGTCAAGTACTGTGTTTAACACCCATCTGGCTCAGAAATCTAGAAGTGGGCCTCATCTGTGTGTAGCGTCCGCCAAAAGCCAGTCCGCAGCGTTCCCGAGGTCCTCCTGAGCCAAACTCTGAACCTTGTTGCTTGGCGGTGTGCTCTGTGTCTGGTCTGTTCGCAGCGAGTTAGAAGGAAGCAGGAGTGTGTGACTGACCTCAGCTGGCTTGAGGGCAGAGCACGCCCCTCTCTGATTACGCCCCAGTATTGCAGCCCAGACCACCAGCTGCAATCAATGTCCCTGGGCTTCATGCCCAGCAGATGACAATTGCAGACGTTCATGGTGGAGTGGCTTGTCAGAGCCAGGGTGCATCCCAAGAAAAGCGGTGGTGTGTATTTCTCTGGAAACGTATGCCGTAACGAAGCTCTTGGTGTCTCTGGACCCCAGAGTTCTGGAGGCGCACTCTTTCCTTTGGGTGTTGGCTGTCATGCCATTATCTTTGAGAAGCCTTTGAGCACCTCTCAGGAGGCCTCCTTTATTGAGTAGAAAGTTGGGGGGTCTTCACAAGTGGCTGGTTGGAGGTGGGGGACCAGGTTGGGCTCAGAACAGGAGGCAGAGCTCAGCTTTCTCTAATCCTTTCATTGTTTCCTTGTTTCTCTACTTGTCAATCATCACCCCACCCCACCCCACCCCTGCCCGCAAAGCCCGGGTCTCTGCAGGACTTAGCAAAGTCCACTAAGAGCTTTCATCCATGTTCTCCAAAAAGCCCAGTGTTTTTTCAAAGAGCTGAAAGGGACTCCTCTCCTCTCTCCGCCCCACATCCGGTGATGCCGTTCCCTGTCCTTGTTTGTCTTTTCTGTGAATTGTACGTTTCAGAGATTTTTTTCCCTCTGTGCAACATAAAGCTTCCAGGTCCATAAAACATCCCGATGATAAGGAAAGAATTTTTTTTGCCCCCGAAATCCACGCTTCACATTTTGCTGTGCTATAGAGCTGAGAAGGACGCTGGGTTCTCGTTTGCCTGCCTGACCCCCTAGCGGTTTTGAGGATGGCTAGACGCTTTCCTGTGGCATTCTTGGTGTTGGGACCGCCCTCCTTTGCAGCCCTGTTCCCCAAGTTCTGTTAAACTTCTGTAAACTTTCCGTGGCACGTCGCTGCTGCGTAAGACTCTGTATTTGGATGCCAATCCACAGGCCTGATGAAATCGCTTGTTGTGTATCAATAATCATTAGTGGCAATGATGACATTCTGAAAAGCTGCAATACTTATACAATAAATTTTACAATTCTTTGGAATGAGGCTTTTTATTTCTTTGGTCGTTCCCCTGCCCCTACGTCCCTCAGCAACAACCCCAGGACTCATTTAGCGGGGAGAAAGCGATCCCCCAGAGCTGCTATGTGACCTTCAGCAATTCTTCGCATCTCTCTGTGTTAGAGCAGGGAGCCCAGTGAAAACACTCAGCCAGGCAAGTGGTTTTAATGCAAGGGGTGGTATGTGGGTTAAAAGAATTTCCAAAACATTGCCTCCTTTTCCTCCCTCTTGGAAAATCATTCATCACCATAGCATGATGAAAGCTCTGATAAGGTCTGCAAGAAAGAAACTATCCGAGGCAGGGTTTTTTCCAGAAGTAAACTCTGACCTGTGCCCCCGTCTGAACGGATGTATCACAGTTGTCTCCCAGGGGAGGAGACAGCTCGGAGCTGGGAAGAGGACAGAGTAGGAGTGGAGCACAGAACCCAGAGGGTCTGAGTGGGGCACCCATGACAGGAACACATTTATTTCTCCTGAATGTTTTTAATGTCTGATAAAGACTTTTAAAAAATCAGCCCAAACAGAGTCACTAACACACAGGGATGAGCTCCTGGATCACAGAGGCTTATAAACCTCACAGTGGATCAGGGCAGAACTGAGCACACATCTGTTCCCTCTCTGGTGCAGAAAAACCTCAGAGATTACAAAGAATTGGGGAGAAATCTAGAAAGTTCATTTCTCTTCAGTGGTGAGGGCAGGGTAGTCACCGTGGTGCTGTGCCCCAGCCTGGCTCTGGAGTCCAAGTACCTCTTGCTAGCGGTTGTTCCCTGGCTGACCCTCAGTCACCTCATCTGTAGAATGGGTTGATGGTGGTGGTGCCTGTGAGCTGGTTGCACCTGGCGTCTGATTAGATAATGTCTGTAAGTCCTCAAAAGAGTGCCTGACACATGCAAATGTTAACTGCTCCCAGGGAGGGTTTTCATATAATCAAATGCCCCTGGAAGCTTCTGGACCAGTTTGCAGGTCCTGGGCAGAGCACACCTCCCCCAGGTAGTCAGGACAGGGGAGTCTTGGGTTCTAATAGAAAGGAGACCTCCCCCCCACCCGCTTTGAGTACAGCTGAAGCAGATATAACTGTATCAGTCCAGAGTAATGACTGAAATCAGAATGGCTAACATTTATTGAGCTCGGTGCCAAGCACACTCTTGACTGAACGTGGCTGTCTGGGCGCTGGGATGGCTGCTGGGGGCGGCAGGGCATCAGACTCAACCCTTGACCTCAAAGAACTGCCCTGGCACCACAGCGCAAAATATGGTGAGGGCAAGAGTGGGCTGTTAGGAGTGAGAGGGAGGATTTTGAAGGCTGGATTTTGAGCTTAGAGATGTTAGGAAGAAAAGAAGGGGAGAGGGTGAACCAGGCCCCAGCATGAGCAAGGGTCATGAGAGGACCTCTCAGGGCTCCTGTCCAGCACGGCAAAAGGATGCCCTGGAGGGGAGGTTGAGATACTTAAACCCTGCACAACAGCCAGGAGGGTGGTGGGCGTGGCCTGAGAAGGGGTGGGGCACAGGGAAGTCCAGTGATTAGAAACATCACATCATGACTTGACTAGGAGAAGGGCCATAGTTTCCACCTACAGCCAATTTGATAAGCGGATATCATACACCCACTGTGTGCCAGCAGCACGCCGGCTCCAGGGACACAGCTCAGCTGTGACCGTCTGGACTCAATTGTCTCTGCAGCTTTCAGGGTGGAGGTTTGTCCTACGGTCTCAGTTCTCTGGTGGGAAAGAAAAGTTTATTTTCAGTGTGTTCACCTTTTTCTTCTTGTAAGGGTAAGAGTGATGATTTCCAGGCTATTTGCATGTCAGAACTGAAAACAGAAGTTCCCTGTCTCTCTCTCTCTCTCTCTCTAATTTTTAAAAAATGAGATAAAATTCATTTACCATAAAATTCACCTTTTTAAGCGTACAGTCCAATGGTTCTTAGTCCAGTCACAGAGTTGTGCGACCATCACCACTATCTAATTCCAGAACGCTTTCAGCATCACCAATGAGACGTCACTCCCCTCAGCCCTCATTGCCTCCTCCCCACCGGCCAGCACCCACTAATCTACTTCTTGTCTCGATGGATTCGCCTACTTTGAACATTTCATGTAAGTGGAGTCATGCAATATGCAACCTTTTCCTTGTATTATGTGTCTGGTTTCTTGTACTTCGCAGAATGTTTTTGAAGGTTCATTCAAGTTGTAGCGTGTATCAATACATTCTTTTTGGTTGAGTAACTTCCTATTGTATGGATATATCACATTTGTTTATCCAGCCATCTGCTGATGGACATTTGGGTAGTTTCCACTTTTTGTCTATTATGACTAATACTACCATGAATATTCATGTACAAGTTTGTGTGTGTGCACACGTTTTCATTTCTCTTGGCTATAAACCTCAGAGAGGAATGAATTGGCTGGGTCACATGGTAATTTTAACTTTTGGAGGAACTGTCAAAGTGTTTTCCTTATCAGCTGCACCATTTTACATTCTGCTAGCATTGTGTGAAGGCCCCGATTTCCGCATGTCTTCACCAACATTGCCTATTTTCCTTTTGAAAAATTATTATTATGAAGGCCATCTTACCGGGTGTGAGAGTATCTCATTTTGGTTTGATTTGCCTTTCCCTAGTGACTGCTGATGGTGAACTCGCTTATTGAACACGTGCATCTCCTCTTTGGAGAATGTCTATTCCAATCCTTTACCAATTTTTTATTTGGGTGATTTGTCTTTTTATTATTGAGTTGTAATATTTACTTATGTATTCTGGATACTAGATCCCTATTAGACATACAGTTTGCGGAAATTTTCTCCCATTTTTTGGTGTTGTCTTTTCATTTTCTTGACAGTGTTTTTTGAAGCACAAAAGTTTTTAATTTTCATGAATTCCAGTTTATTTTTTTCTTTGGTGGTTTGATTTTTTTTTTTTTTGGTTTTTTGTTTTGGTGCCATATTTAAAAAAGCATTAGCCAAATACAAGGCTATACAGATCAACACCTGTTTCTTCTAAGAGTTTTATAAATTTAACTCTTCTATTGAGGTCTTCAATCTATTTTGAGTTAATTTTTGTATTTGGTAAAAGGTAAGGGTCCAAATCCACTCTTTTTCATGTGGATATCCAGTTTTCCTTGTCTCACTGGTTGAAAAGACTATTCTTTCCCCCATTAAATTGTCTTGGCATCCTTGTCAAAAACCAATTTACCGTAAAGGTATTCGTTTATTTCTGGACTCTCGATTCTATTTCACTGATCTGTATGTCTATCCTTATATGTCTGTACTACACAGCCCTTGTTACTGTAAATTTGTCGTAAGTTTTAAGAAGTATCTATCCTCATTTTGTTACTGTATTTCAAGATTGTTTTGCACATTCTGGAACTCATATGAATTTGATGATCAGCTTTTCAATTTCGGCAAAACAGCCAGCTGGGATTTCAATAAGTATTACACTAAATCTGCAGATTGATTTGGGGAATACTGCTGTCTTCACAGTATTAAGTGTTCCAATCCATGAACACAGGAGGCCTTTCCATTTATTTACATTTAATTTCCTTTCAGTGATGTTCTGTTGTTTTCAATATATAAGGCTTACACCTTTTTTTGTTAAATTTATTCCTAAGTAATTTGTTCTTCTTGATTCTTTTGTAAATGAAATTGTTTTCTAAATTTTACTTCCGAATATTTCATTGCTGGTCTATGAGAATACAGTTGATTTTTATCATATGTAATAATATTGTATCCTACAACCCTGCTGAACTTGTTTATTAGGTCTAAATTGTTGCCTCTTGTAACTGAAAAACAACAGGCTAGAGCTGAGCTACACCCCACACCACCCAGTCCAGATGTGCACACCTGATGTTAGGACGGTGTCTGTCTCTACTATCAACCTGCTCATCTGTCTACAGTTTCCTCTTTCCTGGTACCATCTTCTCTCCAGTTTCATTTCCTGACAGCTCTAAATCAAGAGGGAAGAAAGGAGTTCCCAGTTCTTCCTCCCAAAGTCCCAGCTTTGAATCTCCTTGGCCTGGCTTAGGTTATGTGCCCGTCCCTGAACCAATCACTGCAGCCACAAGAAAAAAGTGCTCTGATTGGCCACGTTTGGGTCACATGCCCTGCCCTGGACCTGGAGGTGGGATCAGCTACCGACTCTCATTCACATGGATTGAGGAAGGAGAGAGGTGATGCTCCAAAGGAAAATTGGGGTGATTTTAACAGAAGAAAGGGGCTAGGTGCTGGGTAGCTAATAAGAGCAGAGGCCATTGCCGCGGACGGGTAAATGCGTTACTACTGAAAAAAGAAAGCCTTTTATAAACACTGCGACACTCGTGCGGGGTACGGACCATGCCTTCTCCTTTGCACCAAGAGGGGAAGGCAGAAGTACCTGAACCAGCGCCATGCTTTTCACTACTTCAGTTTGGTTTTGAGTTGATATTTGTTGAAATTATTTCAGCATGTGTGTCTGGCTTCCTGTCGCAGGCATAGATGGAACGTTCAGAGTGAGGAGGAATGTGTGAGCCAACGAGGGAGACAGAACACACAGGAAGTCTGTGCCAAATCAGCATCTCATTTTCTTTAACACTTTGTACAGTTAGTTGTCTCGAAGTAAAAGAACTGTTTCTAAAAATATAACAAAATATTATAAAAGCTTCACAATCAGACAGTTTGGAACAAATGATGGGTTTAAATGTGCAGATACATTTTTAAAACAAATATCCATCCACGTGAATGTGTGTGCCCGTGAGCACATGTGTGTGTGTGCATCCATCCACGTGAACGTGTGTGCCCGTGAGCACATGCGTGTGTGTGCATCCATCCACGTGAACGTGTGTGCCCGTGAGCACATGCGTGTGTGTGCATCCATCCACGTGAACGTGTGTGCCCGTGAGCACATGCGTGTGTGTGCATCCATCCACGTGAACGTGTGTGCCCGTGAGCACATGCGTGTGTGTGCATCCATCCACGTGAACGTGTGTGCCCGTGAGCACATGCGTGTGTGTGCATCCATCCACGTGAACGTGTGTGCCCGTGAGCACATGCGTGTGTGTGCATCCATCCACGTGAACGTGTGTGCCCGTGAGCACATGCGTGTGTGTGCATCCATCCACGTGAACGTGTGTGCCCGTGAGCACATGCGTGTGTGTGCATCCATCCACGTGAACGTGTGTGCCCGTGAGCACATGCGTGTGTGTGCATCCATCCACGTGAACGTGTGTGCCCGTGAGCACATGCGTGTGTGCATCCATCCATGTGAACGTGTGTGCCCGTGAGCACATGCGTGTGTGCATCCATCCACGTGAACGTGTGTGCCCGTGAGCACATGCGTGTGTGTGCATCCATCCATGTGAACGTGTGTGCCCGTGAGCACATGCGTGTGTGTGCATCCATCCACGTGAACGTGTGTGCCCGTGAGCACATGCGTGTGTGTGCGTGCGCGCTGGGACTCTCTGCCTCAGCCCCTCCCATACATCCCTTCCCCCCGTCTCCCCTTCCCTCCTCTTTGCACCCCCTTCTTGCCATGACTGATAACCCTGAAAACAGAGGGCTGAAATCATGATGTTCAGTTTATTAAAAGTCTGTTATTGAGCTCAAAATAAATTTGTCCTCAAAAGCATCTAACTTGATAAAGTTCAAAAACACACTTTTGAAATTAACGAACTTACACTCCTGCCTTCTCTTTCTAGGTTTGGCAGATGCAGGGGAAGCCACAAAATGTGAGGTCTGGGGCTGGCTGTGTAGTCGCTTGATTAGATTGGAATCCCTCACCACCCTGTCTCTTTCCAGCTAGTTAACCCTTCAGGGCCTCAGTTTCCAAGAAGAGTAACTTGTGCAGAACTGTCACAAATGCCGTGGGCATCTCACCCATATCCCCTTGGCCCTTTCCACGTCTGTCCACCTGGGTCCAACCTCCAGCTGGAAGCGCCTGTGTCCCGCTACCTGAGGCTTTCTCTGGCTTCTGGAAGCTTCTCTGCTCACCATGCAGCTACAAGTGTTGGGAATTGATGCCCCTGGCAGTAAGTAGGCTGCTCCAGTGATGCGAGTGGGGGATAAACACCCTAGTTCCCTTGTCCTTGGTGAGCGACCCTGAGATAATACTCCACATGCTCCCAGCGGTCCCAGCACTCCCCGAGGCACTGAGCCCCAGTTGCCCTCTGAGGTCACTTGTTTGATGGCACACACTTCACTAGTCTCCACCCTTCCCTTGGCCTACCTCCCCATGGCCTTCCAGTGTTTCCTGCCCTCATGTCTCAAATAAACTACTTGAACGCAAATTACTGCCTCGGGTGTGCTTCTGGGGCACACAGCCTCAGATAGCAACAAACTGTACAGTGGGGGTCACGAAGGAGGCTGTCACAAAATGGCACTTTGACCTTGGACCTCCTGTCTCCAGAACTGTGAGAAGAAATGTTTGTTGTTTAAGCCACTTGGTCTGTGTTGATTTGTGACAGCAGCTGAACTGACTAAGACAGGTACACTCAATCCAAGAAACTTTAGAAAACAATTCAATATCCACGTTTACCCGGACAGTCCTGAAAATTCATACGAGATAGCACAGAACAGGCCAGCAGAGAAAGTACTGCTTCTTACCCTGTGGACATGGCAACATACCTGCTCGTGGCAATGGAGATAGGTGCTAAGAGCTTCCCTTCCGGAGCCTGAGGGCCTGGGTTGGACCCTCATGTCTTCCACTCAGGAGCTCCGCCAACTTGACCAGTTTACTTAGTAACCTCTCTGAACGCCAGCTTCTTCTCTATTAAACGCAGATTCAGTATTACTGTCCTATCTTATAAGATTGTCTGAATGAGTCTATGAAATAATGTAAACCTCAGGAAAGAGGGTCCATAGTAAGCTCTAAATAAATGTCAATTGCTGTTCAGTCACGACGTCCTTCAGGAAACATCCTTGCTTTGAATTTTAGAGTAGGGTACCCATTTAAAATGAAAAGAAGTAACAAGTGAAAATGTAAAAGTGTTTTGCTCTTGCCCCAACCCCTACCCCAAGCTCTGAAACAGCCACCCAGACTTACTCCCGGCCACAACCTGAGGGACTCCTGTGTCTTATGGGGTGTGTGCCCTCATTTCCTCATTTTACCTTCTGGGCATAGAAGTCTTAGCACCTCAGGCTTCCAGATGCCTTTGAAAATGTTTGAGTTCCAACATATAGGGGAGGAAAAAAAAGCATTGCAAAATCAGAATCAATGAATGTTTAATTAAAAGTCTAAAAACCTAATATTATGTCAAGTTCATTAACTGTTCCGTTTAGTCATCATAAAAATTTCATTACACTTAATTATATTTGAAACAAATTTATAGGTGAAATGGTCCCACTTTGCAAGAATTCCCAAGAATCCTGGACACTCAGTGGAGAATGTTTGGTCAATTGTAATTAAATGAATTTCTTGTAGGTAAATAATTCAGCAAACAAAATTATCACAAAATCATTTGATCATAAAAATAAAAGTTAGATGTGAATTGATTTCAATATATTTGTCGGGATGTGGAGAAGGGCTTTCCAAAAAGAATTGGTGGGGGAGGAAGAGTGTGAGAACTGCCCAGGGCTGGCCATGTCCCCTCTCCCTTTCAGGACCATCTCCTGCCACCTGCCACCTGCACACAGGGTCACTTTCCAAATCCCCATCTCTCCATGGATGAAAGTCCTCCTTTCCTTTGCCCCTGGGGAAAATTTCAAGTTTCTACCACAGCCTTCAATGCTCTGGCCCCTGTCCATCTCCCCAACTCACCTTCCACCCACCCAGGTCCCCTTTACTGGCCAGAGCTACAGGGAATGGTGGTGGATCGGGGACTCAGCCTAAGCCACCTGCCAATCCCTGGATTGGGCAGTGTGGCCTCTTCTGAAGCCGGAGTGGAAGGGGAGCCAGGAACCAGGGAGCGGGCCGTTCCCCTGCTCCCCGCCTCTGCCGTCCACGGACCCCAGCTTGCGCCCTGAGATAAAGAAGGCACAAAGAATTATTTGGTGAATGACCAGATGAATAAATGGGACTGCTCTGTCACCTCGGAGAGGCACCGCTGGAGACCACATAATGATGATAAGACTAGTTCCTGTTTATTGCACACGTACTACATGCTCAGTGCTCTGCTAGCACCTTTGGCACCTGATCTCTTCTAACCTTTGCAACAACCCCATGGTGTAGGTTCTGTTCTGAGGAAGAAGCTTTTCAGAGGGAGAAACTGGGCTCAGAAAGAGTAGGGACTCACTCCAGACACAGAGCTTAAAGGTGGGGTGCCAGGACCAGAGCCCTAGGTCTGTCTGACTCTAGTGGACACGGTGACCCATGGAGGCCGGCCGAGTTCTGCCTTGAAGGTGGTGAACAGCGCCAGGCAGGTCCTGCTGGGGCTGCCGCGGAGTCTGCTGCCTTCCACGCAGCACCTTCGCTTGGACTGTTTCACCCCCTCTGCCGATGGCTCTTGCAACCTTGACCCTGTCTCTCTCTGGCCACCTCTGGTTCTTTGACCTTTGCCCCTGACAAAGACACATTATTATCCACATTTGGTGCCTTCTGACCTTCCACTCCCACCCCTGAGGTGAATTCACAGAGGAAATGTCAAAAATAACATCCAGGCTGCCTGGTAGAACGGAGACTGCGGTTTGCCAATACAATGTGCAGTAAAAATATCTCTCTTTTAAAAGGGAGAGAGAGAAATTTAAAGACTTAAGATCAGTAACGTGCAATTATCATCTGGTTTGGGCGGAGACTTCTAATGGTTTCCAGAAAAACACAAGCTATGAAAATGGAGAGTGCATTCCAAAGCAAAAAGAGATGTGGGCTCCAGCAAACAGGGATGCCATCTTGGAACCTCTGTGGCCTTTGAGCTCCTTCCCAGACGGAGTACGAGGCACCAGCATCCTCACCTCCCTTCCTCTCCCCTTTTGCCTTCCACACTGGACAGAGCCTGGAAAGTGCTTCTGAACTCAGCCTTGGACCTGCTCAATACATAGGCCCCAGTGAACGACCATACCTAAAGGCACAAAGAAGATGTCCTCACTCCGTCTCTGGCGGGAACAACAGAGCCTTGCAATGGCAGGGACAGCCAGGTCTCCTCCAATATCTGTTGTCCCCTATTTTTTAAGTAATAAACCACCAATTTTAGCTGGGTGCCTTGTGATCCAGAATAACGACCATCTTCCCCAGCCTCCCTTGCCGGGACATGAAGCTAATGGAATGTGTGTGCAACTTGCAACTATTCTTAAAGGGGAGATACCTGTCCTTTTCCCTTTTCCTCCCTCCTGCTGGAAGGAATGCAGATGTGATGGCTGGAGCTTGAGCAGCCATCCTAGAGCATAAGGCCAACCTGCGAGTGAGGGCCATAAATGGCAGAGCAACAAAATAGAAGTGCCTGGGTCTCAATCCCGTGGTGTGCCAGGCCAAACCTGGACCGCCTACCAGGCTGTTAGAGGAGAAAGAAAGAAGCATCTAGACTGTTTAAGCCACTGATATTTGGGTTAAAAACAATCCTTATAGTCAAAATTACCTTGAAAATCTCTTAAATTGAGAAGAGAACACAAGATAATCTAAATCTTTAAAAGCGCGGGTCCCACCCAGTGTGGTGAGACGCTCTCAGCAGGTTCATGGCTTCCATGAATTCCAGACAGCTGTGGAATGCTCCAGGAGGGGCAACCCACCCACATTAAATTGTATTTTTTCTTCTCTCCCTCTTTATTTTTTATTTATTTACTTTTTTTGTCTAGGGCCTAAAGTTGTATTGTAAACATGTGTCACATTTTCTAACTTACGCAAATTTTGTGAGCACCAACTAAGTGTCATATAGATATGCTTTTTCTTATTTACCATCTCAGTTTTATAGTGAAAGAAACTGAGGCTCAGAGAGGTAGTGACCCACAGCTAGGGAGGAGCAGGTGGCAGCTCAGATCAGACCTGCCCTGGAGAAGAAGGTGAGGCAGCATCTTTGTCCAGGTGGCACCTCCCGGGGTACTTGGCCTTTCCAGCACAGTGGTTCCTGCTGCAGGTCCCTAAGGACCACTCAGACAGCCAGCGCTCCGCGTGGTTTCAGGATAGGAAAGAGAGACACTGGGGACAGGAAGGGACCCTCCAAACACTGCCCAGATGGCCAAGAGGGTGCCAGCCTTCACTGCTGAAGCACAAGTGGTACTTCCAGAAACCAAACTGACCCTCAGGATCAAGCTTGAGTCCCTCAGCCTGACCTGCAAGCCACCAGGCCAGGCACCTTCCACACAAAGAGATCAGCGGCACGCAGGGAACAAAGCAAGAAGCCTGAGCAGGAGCGGCCAGGGAGAAAGGGGGAGAAGCCGGGTGTCGGGCCAGACGGAGTCGGGGTTTCCCGGGGGTGGGGAGGGTGATAGGTGGGAGGTCCCCCCTCAGCCAGAGAGGACCAGGCAGAGGTGGGCCGGGGTGAGTGGGCGCCACCTGGTGGCCAGTCCGAGCACGGCGCCTCCCAAAGTCCACTGGGAGGCTCAGCGGGAGCCCCCTCCCCAAGGATGGGCGGCTCCACAGTCTTCCTCAACACCTGCAACTACCTCGCATTTAAAATTAATATTGTCAATTCATATGGAGATACACGCTTCTTCGGTTTTACATAAGACAGATACAAAAGCATTATTGTGGTTTCCTGTTTTTATTGTGTTGACCAAGACTTCCCCAACCTCACCCGCCAGGCGGATAACATCACCTGAACCGCCAGAGATTCAGATTTAACTGGTCTGGCTGTGGACTGGGTATCAGGACTTTCCCTGCTTGCTTAGCAAAGGCAGCTTGGAGACGAGCGTCCAGCACCCATTTATTTCCTCGCTGCTATCGCTGTTCCTAGGCCCTCCCTTTGCAGAAATGCTGAGCCACGGGTCCGCGGAGGGAACGCGGAAACCCACGAGCCCGCCTAGGCTACTGCACTGGGACTCTGAGCCCAGGGACTTCCGAGGCTGAGTTCTTCACCCGCTTGGGCTACCTCACACAGGCCTCTGTATAGGCCTGTTTCCCCTCCTATTACCTGAAAGACAACAGTGGCCCTGAACTGCTTGAGGGTCACCGGCCCGTTTGAAAATTTATGAAAAGCAATGGGTCCTTTTTCCAGAAACATGTGGGTGCCAACTGTGCTTATGACTGTAGATGGCACTGGTGGCTCTGATTTCTCAGCTGGATTAACCCCTTCATCCTCACCACGGCCTCCTCACTCAGGTAGCTGCTTTTACTAGTTTTACAGATGAGTAAATGGGGGCACAGAGAGGTTAAATAACTCACCCAAGGTCACACAGCCAGTAAATGGGTGGGGAGCTGGGTTAGGACCCAAGAATCTGTGGCCTTGGACAAGTGACCTCACCAATCTAAGCCTCGGTTTCCCCTCTGAGAAAAGAGGCCAGTACTAGTCTTTACTCGGTAGGTGAGCCAGAAGGGCACATGAGATTGGAAAACACACAGTAGCTGCTCATTAAGGACAGCTGTCATTTTGATACGCACACAATCTCCAGGCACCCACCCAGGAATCTTGGCCTGTGTGTTGGGGGGCGGGGTCAGGGTGGGCATCAATGGGCACCCGGCAGTTCGGGAAAACCCCCGGCCCCAGGGGATGCTCTAGTCTTGCCAAGCTCATCTCACCCCACCAAAGTCTAGTCAGAGGCTTCCTCTTGCTCAATACAGCTTTCGGTTTTGTTTCTTTCAAAAGCCACACACACCCGTTTCATTTTTCTTTTCCTCCACAAAGCTGATAAATGTGGGCAGGCTAGGCTTCTGTTTCCGTGATGTGAAGAGCTGACACCTGCCTGGTTGGAGCTGGCCTCCCTTCACAGCTGCCAGAAGCACCGGGCTCCACCACACGAGGACACCCAGCCCCACCTGGCTCACTCTCTCAAGGCCACAGTGCAGAAGCCTACAGCTGTCCCCCAGTCCCCCTGCCAAGCCACCCGGGATTTCCAGCAACTGCTGTCAGCATGGCCGAGGCCCCTGTGGACCCAAGTGAGACAGGTACTTTCTTCTTTCTAAGGAACAGCGGGAATCTGGGTGGGACTGGC
The DNA here is from genome assembly GCF_004115265.2 of Rhinolophus ferrumequinum. NCBI lineage: Eukaryota > Metazoa > Chordata > Mammalia > Chiroptera > Rhinolophidae > Rhinolophus > Rhinolophus ferrumequinum. Next base: position 4,315,932 of record NC_046306.1, read on the forward strand.
ACTTCTCTCTCTGGCTCCTTCGCTTGTCCCAGATGGCAGCAATGATAGCAACACACGTGCCATGCATTTTGCAATAACCTCAGCGGTAAGTACAAAGGTGTTTCCATTTCCCACGAGATCACCAAGCCCTGTGAGGTGAAAGGACTCAGAGCATCAGGCTGACGACAGGGCTAAGCACCTGGCTTCACACTCATTTCCAGAAAGAGCAGAAATTGCTTTGATTAGAAGTGCACATTTCCCCCGTTGTGTTCTTCCTCAGATAACACTCCCAGGAGGATACCAGCAGGGGTGAACCCTGTGCTCAGCCAGGTGGTGAACCATTGCTGCATTCTCCGGCCACCACTAGGGGCTTATGGGCTGTGGGCTGAGGGTGGTTTGGGGTGGAGGTGGGGGTGGGGTGTTGTTATCATTAGCTCATTTAATCCTCACCACAAGTTTTGAAGGAGCTGCTATTATCCCCACCTCACAGATGGAGAAACTGAGGCATAGAGAGTTCACACATCTAGTAGGTGGCAGAGCTGGGGCTCAAACCCAGGAAACCAGCCATCAGAGAACAAGAATGAGGAAAACAGGGTGTGCTGGGGAGGGGTGCTGGCAGGGTATGGCTCAGGTTCCTGTCCTACTTCCCCGTGGGGGACGGACACACGGGGACTGGTCAGTGGTGCTTAGGAACTGAATTTTCCTTCTTCCCCAGTGGGCTTTCCTCTCCTTACCAACTTGTTGCTTATACTTCTTCCATTTCACAACCTCCGGGATTTGTGGAAGGATCCCGCCCTTGGGGGATGGCCTTCATACACGTCTCTGACCTGACTCCTCCTTTGCCAGCAGGAAGGTGGAAGAGGGCAAGGAGGAGGCTCACCCTGGCAGGCTTTTCAAGAATCAAAACTCTTAAAAAAAAAAATCAAAACTCTTTTCAAGTCAAGGCAAAGCGAGATGTGTAGTGGGTTGGACGAGGATTTCTGGTGGCTGGGGTGGCTGCTCAGGGCCGAATGTGGTGGGTGAAGGGACCGGCGTCCCAGGTGTTCTAAGCGCACCTCACCTACGCGCAGCAAGGACAAACGCATTCTGACCACAAAGGGAAGCCACAGCGCCCAGCTGTAGAGCCAGCAGCTGAGTTGCCCCTCCCCCCAGAAAACCCCAGAAAGCAAAGGGTCGGATATGGCCACCGCCCTGGAAGGCAAGCCAGATCCACCCAAGAAGGGCCCTGCTTTGCATTACCCTTGGGGTTCTTGGGGGCACACACTTACTGATGACAGGCTGGGCTGCCACGCACAGCCGCTCTATCTTACAGGATCCTGTCCTCTCACTCCCCGCAGAGCAGCTGTCCCGGGTTTGTGGGATCCTGCCCGGGAGGAGCAGGGGCCCTTGGAGGGTTCCTCCTTGAGCCTCAAGGGATCCTGCTTAGGGTCGTTCATCTCAGGTGGGAAAACACAGACATGCTATCGGTCACCTGGGCCGACGTCTGTCCCAGTAGTGGATGAATCCACTCACTCACTCATTCACTCAGTCACTCATTCATTCCCGTGCCATTTCCTGAGAATCTACTGTGTGCCCGGCACTGCGCTAGACACCGAAGGTACAACAGTAAACCAGGCAATTCTGATGGGAGCTTCTTGGGGCAATTCTGTAGGGGACACACACACGTACAACACCCCGCCCGCTCAGGGCATCCAGGACAGCTTCCCAAAGGAGATGGTGTCTGAGTGAGACCTGCAGGGTGAGTAGACATCGGACAGGGGGAGGGGTGGGGAAACGTATTCCGGACAGGGAACAGCATGGGAAAAGGCCCAGGGGTGAGTGGGGCCGAAAAGAGCCCGGATGGGTTGGCACTTGGAAGGAAGTTGAGGGGGCAGTAAAGACCAGGCTGAGTGGTCAGCAGAGCCAGTTCTGGCTGCCAAGTCGAGGACTGGAGGGAACCTGACTGGAGTTGGACTTGCTGTCACTGTAGAGATGATGACACAGAATAGGGAGGTGGAAGCAGAGAAGAGAAGAAGGGATTCGAGAGAGCCGGAAACAGTATTTCCAGGACTCTGTGATTAGGCATCAGAGAGAGAGATCCGTTTCTGAATGTTGTGAGGTTGCTGGCTTGGGTGAATGTGACACCACCCATATGAGGATGGGAGCCCGGGAGGATTCTGCAGGGAGGCGGAGGCTGGGGTCAGGGCACAGAGGCATGCCTCCCAGGCGGTCACTCCGCCTCACTGCCCTGCCCTCTCTCCCCTCCCTCCTGCTCTCCTACCCTCACTCTCCTCATCCTGCCCCTGCCACTTCCCTCTCCTTTGAGGACACCTGAGAGCTGAGCGTCCACCTGCCCTCCAGGGATTGCTCACAGGGGGCAGAGGACCCGCGAAAGGCCTGGGTGCCTCGTCTGGCCACCAGGCCGTCTGGCCAAAGTCATTTCTGACCAGCCCATGTGCCCCTCACTGAACGAGGGTGGTGTTGGCAGATGTGTGCTCAGGCCTCTGCCCTGGATCCCTCTCACGGAGCTTCCCCTGCCCGCCGAGCCTCCAGCCCAGGCTCCGTTGTGGGGCCCTCAGTTCTCTCTCTGCCCCTCTCGCCTCTCCTAGACCTTGAGCAAAGCATCCTGCGGGTACTGAGGGAGGCTGGCTCCCCTGTGAAGACTGCCCAGCTGGTAAAGGAATGCCAAGTGCCCAAGAAGAAACTCAACCAAGTCATCTACCGGCTGAAGGCAGAGTCGCAGGTGGCCCTCGTAGGCCCCGGAACGTGGTGCTTGGGCGACGGTGGGACTGGAGAAGTGGTTCCTGCAGAAGGGGCCCAGCCCAGCCAGGGTAACCCACCATCCTGGGGGGGGGGGCCGGTTCAGACCAGGTAGGAGCAGTTCTGGCACTGGACAAGCTCGGATTTGGGCCTGCGTTTGAACACAGTCGCTGCCCTTCAGGGGTGCGTGATGTCCCCTCACCGTGCCTTGGTTTCTTTTTCTGGCCAATGGAAATAACACTAAGGCTTCTTCACAGAGTTGCGAGAGGATTAGATGCAAAGGGTCAGCCTAGTGCCGTCACATAGTAGGTGCTCCGCAAAACGTCAATAACAACAACAGAAAATAGTGATGATGATAACAGAAACAATGGCAATAACAGAACACTTAACATCACATTAGATCCTCTTTTCTAGTTCTGTAGCCCACAGACCGGAAGCACCGACATTTATCAGGTACTTACACTGGGCCGGCGCGGTGCCCACGGTTCACCTAGATGGTGTTAGATGGTAGTCTTCCCCTTTTCTCAGAGAGGTTTTGGTAGCAGGGAAGCCATACGCCTGGAACGTGGCAGGGCAGGATTTGAAGCCACGTCGGTTCAACTCTAGGATCTGAGTTGGGAAGGCCAGTGCACGGGGGCCCACTATGGAGCGGCCCACCTTGGTCTGTAGAGTCCCCGTCCCCTGTCCTTTTCCTTCACCCCTAACCCATCTTTTTGTTCTGCAGCAGAGAGACCCCAGCAAGGAGCAGTTACAATCCCAGAGAGACCTGGCTCTCTGCTCAGTGAACAGCGTAAGCAACCTGGATTCCTTTCAGCTCCTGGGACAGGGGGCCCACTCCCTCTCACCCCGAAACCTTCCTTGGCCACTTGAAATGCTACGAGGGTTCAGGGGCCATGCCCCCTACACTGAGAGGCTCCCACAAAGTTTTCAGAGGCAAGACACAGTTCTCTGCCCTGAAGAGGCTACGTGCCGAGAATTCATTTCTCTGATCTATAGCTGACATTCACTGTGCACCTTCTGTGCCAGGCATGGCTCAGAGCACTTGATGTCCATCCCTCCATCCCTGGTCCTCAGGGCAACCTGTGTGTACATTGTCGCTGTGCCCATTTTGCAGATGAGGGAACTGGGCACAGAGGGGCCGGGCCGGCCCTGGGTCGCCCAGCTAGTGAACAGAGGAGCAGATTCAAACTCCAGGGGTCCTCCTTAATCCCTTGCCATCCTGCCTCCCAGAGAAAAGGATCTACCGGTTTCTGGAAGCAAGAGGGCCTTGTAAGGCCCTGATCATTGCCCAGTCCCTGGGATTGAGGACAGCAAAAGAAGTCAACCCAGACTTGTATGCCCTGAGGATAAAGCACCTTGTGGACTATGACCAGAATTCAAATGTATGGAAAATTTATCAACCAGGTAAGCCCTTACCTACTGCCCACACCTGGCTAAGGCAGACTTGTGAAGAGAAACCCCAACATCCAAACCTTGGTCCTTGCTGGGCGCCCTGCTAAACACTTTGCCTGTTCCACCTGTCAGACTCTCCCAGAAATTTGCAGTGGTCTTGCTGACCGGTCACTGGAAGGGGTTCCCAAGAGGGGAGAGGGGTGGATCCTGTTGGTGGGAGTAATCAGGGAGGACTGCCTGGAGGCATGGCCTCAGGCTGCAGTTGCAGAAGGCGGAGAGGGTGGGAAGGAGGTAGCCCACTCCTAACTGTATCAGCCCTGGGTGCAGGGCTCAATCTGAGTTTGCTAACAGTTTTCTGTAAGAACTTTGCCCATCCTGAAGTTTCAAAGTTGCTGGAAGTGAAGGCCAGACCGGGCTCAGATAGCCACAGGGTGGAGTCCCAGGGCTGACTTATCTGTGAGGTGCAGCAGACACAGGCCTAGAACCCACAGCATTTTTACGGGTCCATGAAAATGTTCTAATTTCTGTTAAAATCAGAAGAAAAAAGTGAATGTTATAATAATAATGAATCGCTAATAATGATTCTAGCCTAGATTATATTTGTCTTTATCCCAATGCAGTCAGAAAAATGTAATTTTATATATATATATATATATATATATATATATATATATATATATATATATATGCATGCAGGGGCTTACAAAGGCACAAGAGTCTGTCCCATGAAGGTGGGACTGTAGCCCGTTGGGTGAGTGGGAGAAGCCCCAGACAGGTGCTCCCTGGCCCACATGGGGCCCATGCTCACGGTAACCAAGGGGGTCTCTGCATTCTGATAACTTGCGACAGCAGCCAGATTTTAAACACTGGTGACAAATGCAAATTCTTTTTTTTTTCTACAAGGAAATATTTATAAACCAAGATAAAATAAAAATGACACGTGGAAAACCAAACAAGACCAGCAGTCCAAGACGCAAGGTCACTAACAAATCCAAATTCTTAAAAGTGCCTTGTGAGCCAAGCAAAGCTTATCCGGTGGCCAGAAACAGTCCGTGGACTGCCACCGTCAGCCTTTGCTAAAGGGAGGGATTCCTGGAGCTCCGCGGTCACTGCTGTGTCTGCCTCACAGGGAGGGAAGCAGAGGGTCGGGGAACAGTGAGGCTCCAGAGGTCCTCCCTGGGTGGCAGAGGACACAGGTAGGGCAACCTGCTGTGACGATGTCCACGGGAGGCTCATCGGAGATGCCTGTGGCATTTGTTAAATATACTGGTTCCTGGGTCCCACCTAGGACCTACTGATTCAGCACCCCCGGGGTGGGTGCCTGGGAATCTGTGTATTCAAGCTCCCCAGGAGACATTGGGGCTGCCAGCTGGCATTCAGAACCGCTGACCCCTCAAGAGGTGCAAAGGGATTGAGTGAAATATTATTTAGCAGAAGTTTCTGGAGGAGGAAATCAGTCCACCACAATCATTTACCAGCAAAACCCCACCAACGTGATCAGCCAGAATGGCCCAAACAGCCACATTTCCATTAAGAACTCTGCAGCCATCCAGATCGGACACAGGAACACCATACTGAGCCAGACGGCTTCTGGGGAGAATGGTGAGTCCTCTCAGAGACACCAGAAGGGACCTCTAGGGGGCAGCTGCTCCAATCAGGTGGGGGCAGGGAATAGGGAGGGGGTATCCAACCCTGTGAGGAGATCGAGGAGATCGCCAAGGTCCTCCTTAGTGGCCTTCCTGAGAATGAGGAAGTCTTTCTTCATGCCTGGATCAAACTTCTGCTTTCCCTTCATTTCGATACCTTTCACCTCATTTTTAAGGGGGCCCAATACTTTCCCATGAGAAACAGTTCGATTCACTCTCCCTCAGTTGAATGTCGCAAGGGGTGATGGTAGTATTTTGTTTGTCCTGAGACACACTGTTTTCTCCCACATTTTAACATCTCGGAAACTGGGGTGCTTCCTAGTTTGGATGAAATACGGTCCTGCAGATGAGTGCTTACTCTGCGCAGGTACTGTGGTGAGAGGGGACAGGGCCACCCCTCCGTTCAGCCATGGGACACGGATGGTAGCATCAGCCCAAAAGTTGGAACACTCCCTGTGACCTCAAGAGAAGCCTTCCCCACTTTGGACCTCAGTTCGCCCAATTGTGAAATGAGGAACTTTGTCCTAGAATCTAGGTCAATGTTTGCTCTCTGCATTCCCCCTTCCCAATTTTGGCCACACCCATGTCTGCTTATTTATTTAATGTTGTTGTATGGTTTACTTTTTTGTTCTGCTCAAATTTATTTTAAAGTGAACTTCTATAGCATTACCTTATGTTGGAAACCAGGAAGGTTACCCTAAAAATGAACGCTGAGAGAATAAAACAGTGTCAAAGGCTACAAGCATCGGGTGTTGGGCGTTACAGATGTCCTAACACCAAAGGGGACTTTCTCCGGATGGGCTCAGAGGATTGCTAAGGACTAGGAAGCAGAGGATGTGCTGTGTTTGGTTTTCGAGTGCCCCAGTGACACCCCAGGGTAAAAACCTGGGGAGCGCTATGCTAACGGTTCTGCTGGGCCCATCTGCTCTCCCACCCAGAGCTTGAAATAATCATTCCCTGTCTGATGGTGTCCAGGGAGAATTCAGAGGCCAGTCTCCTCTGTCCGGCCAGGACTTTTTGTGTGTGGGTGTTGGGGGTGTGTCAGAAGGGTAGTTAGGTCAGAGGTCATGTGGCTGTGTTTCCTGCCAGGCCCCACAGCTCCCCTCAACCTCCCTCTACTGGCATCAACTGATCCGTCAACTCAGGACCCCCTGGATGGATCCTGGGTGCCCCAGGATATCCGCATGGAGAACTCTGAGCTCAGACGGGTGCAGCTGGGACACGGCAATGAGATGAGTCTTCATAGCACCCCGACCGAGGGCCCTGCCTGCAGCCCATCTGGCAGGCGCCCAGGTAATGGGATCACACAGCCATCCCGCCCCAACCCCATCCTCTTTGGCTTCTCACTAGATGGGACTTGAGCCAGTCTTACAGGAAGAGAGGCATGATGGGAAATTCCTTTCCATCCACCAGGAGGCTGTACCGCAGTGTAGAGCTGGTTCCCATCCCTACTACCCACCTCAGGAAACCTCAGCTTTTTTCATTCGTGCAATGGGTATGGAGCTGCAGAGGCTGGGCCAGATGAAGTGGGGACACAGGAGATGGCCGACTGGAATGGCATCTAAGGAGGGTGGAGGGCAGGAGCCACCTAAGTACTGGGTGCCCTACTAAGTATTGTCGACAGGGACCAGAGGGCACAGGTTGTGTTCTCCCCATCACTGGTAATCCAGAAACAAGCTGGAGGAGAAAGACAGCAGAGAGGCCTGAGACAGGGAGAAAGCCAGGGATGCAGTTTCCAGAGTGGGGAGGCTGGTGGGGTCAGGGGAGCTCTGTGGGGTCCAGCAACAAGGGGTTGGTGGTGACCTGAGGGGACAGAAGGAGGATGGGGAGTGGGAGAAAGCGAGACTGAGTATGGAAAAGTCTTTTTGGGAGTTTGGGTGGGAAAGGCAGGAGCAGGACAGCAGGGGTTGGGGACTGGGCAGGACATCAGGTTGGGCACCACAGGATTTTAACCCAAGTCAGCTCAGGCGGGTGAGCAGGGTTTGCAGAGGTCTCACAAGAAGCAAGGTCTTGCTGTCTACTAAGCACAGCGGGGGCCAATGGGGGCAAGTTCAGGAGGACAGCGGGCCATGGAGGACTTAAACGCCAGGCTAGGGGTGCGACTCCAGGCCACCACCCAGCTGCTCACACGTCCTTCCCGGCATCTCTCTTTGGCTGACCCACAGTCTTTGCCACCACTGGCTCAGAAGCTTCATTCAAAATGCGAATGCCCACACCAGGCCACAGCAAGGGGGATGTGGAGAGTGTGGCCCAACGAGTCCATATCCGTTCCTGCTTCCTGGAAGACGCTGCCATTGGCAATCACAACAGAATGAGAGTCATCACGGGGGCAGCTGAAGGAGGAGGTGCAGGGCCTGAAGACAGCGATGGGGACCCTGGGGAGCCGGCAGGTGATGCACGTAAGCCTGGACCCTTTGAGTCTCCCATTTCCCAGAGTCTGGGAGTGAGTGGGGCATCATAGCAAAGTGGGTGTTAGAGGGCATGGCTTCAGATTTTTCTAGCCTGAGTGGCCTAACCCATCACTGAGCCTGTTTCCCCGCCTGTAAAATGAGGATGATGAGAATAGTCTGACCAGGCCACATGCCCATGAAGCTGGCCCTCCTTGGAAGGTTCTGGAACATGATATCCCACCTCTATTCTCACCTGCCCCCCCGCCCCTTAGTCACCCAGTCCACTGATTCTTCCCAAGAAATAATGCTGGAACCCCTTTAAGCTTCTTCCATTTTTAAAATATCAGGAAGAAGTAGTTCATTCATTTATTCACCGACTGGTCCCACTCTCGCCCTCAAATGCTCCCTCACTTGGAGACACAGCCATGAGCAAAACAAATAAATACTTCCTGTTATGGGGGTCATAGTCCAGTAAGGAACAGAGACAACTCAAAAAGCAAAGCAATCAAGCTTTTCAAAGAAACACAACCCCTGTAAAAAAAAAAAAAAAAAAAAAAAAAAAAGAACCTGGGCAGGTTGGGGAAAAGCTGCCATAGCCAGGCAATCAGAGAAGGCTCTGGGAGGAGGTGGCATCTGAGCCAAGGCCTTAGAGGAACAAGGAGCCAGCCCAGCAAAGATCTGGGAATGGCATTCCCAGATCCCAGGTGGAGGGAACAACAAAGGCAGAGTCCCTGAGGTGGGAACAATGGTGACTTGTTCAGCATCACGTGTAGGGTGCTAGGGAGCAAGAGGCAGTGGACCGCTGAGCAAGGGCAGCGTCTCTCAGAGCCAGGAAGCCCAGACGAGTGAGCTGTGGCACCCCAGGAGAACTTCGAGCAGAATTTCAAAGTGTCACTGAACACTGTTTGTGGACAGAGTAAAGGGCGGACTTGGGGGAAGCAGGGAATTACTGCAATGGTCCAGGTGAGAAAAGAAGGTGCCTCAGAGATGGGGACACAAGGCCAGTCCACCTGGCAAGCCTGTGGCCAGGGACAGTGGCCTTGGTCCCCAGTGAACCAAATTGCCTTGCTTATTCGACGTGACGTGGCTCACGCTTTCCTTTGGCGACATCTCTTCCCCAGGTCCTCACACAGAAGCTGCTCAGCACAGAGGCAACGTCCCTGACAACGAGGGTCCCACTGATGCTGACATTTCCATGCTCACCTCTCACCTGGAAGCTGTGACTCTCGAAGGCAGGGATCTGGAAGCTACAGAAGACACCCCCTGAGTGGACAGAACCTCAGACGTGGGGTCCCCAGGGGGAGGTGGGGTTCAGAACAAAGTGCCCATGGATGAACTTGCTTCAGCTGAGGCCGGGTGGGAGCCAATGGAGGCTGGAGAGCCCCTGCGCTGCGCTGTCACGTCCCATAAATGTGCTTGTTGAACTTCCTGCCTCATGATGCGTGACCCACGTGAGTCAGCACTTGGGCTGGGCCAAGGCTGGGTCTGCGGGGGCCAGGAGCAGACTGAAGGGGCATCCCCCCTGGGGTATAAGAGGAGGTGGGCTGACAGGTGCGGGGCTCAGGCAGCCAGCAGGGCCCAGGCCACATTCCCAACTCCCTCCTGGACCACCTTCCATCAAGGCTCCCACTCTCTTCTCCTCACTCAAGACCTGAATTCCTCAAGGCCCATCATCATGGCATCCGAACCTCTTTACCACATGACCTTTCTAGAACCTTCCTGCCTCAGCCTTGATCTCAGCATTTCTTAGCTGAACGTCCAGAGAACAAATCTCTCCCCTCCAAGTCCTGGTGGAAACCACTGACCAGCTGTGGGTCAGGTGACCTCTGTTTGAAGCCATTGGCCAGCCTGTGAGTCAGGTGACCTCTGCTGGCCAATCAGCAAAGAATACTTATTCTATACCAGATAGGGTGCTTGCTGGGGGCTGAGTTCCCTTACAAGAAGTGTGAGTGCTGGCACATTTCCAGGACCCAGGAGTGGGGTGGGGCCTGGGGGCCATTTGGCGAGGCATGATAGAAGGAAGGTGGGGAAGGATAGAGGGAGGTGGCTCACTGCTCTGTCATTGCTTCGTTACTTGTCTGTCTCTCTGTATCCATCAAGACTCATCTGGTTGTAAATGACAGAAAGGGGGGACCCTCTTCAGCACAAAAGGGATGTATGGGCTCATTTAATATAAACAAGTCCAAGCATAAAGCCTGCTTCAGAAATGTCCGATCAGCCAGGCAGGCCATTGTGGACTAGGACTTACACCCTCCATGGGTGCACACACAGGTACCTGTCTACAGACCCCCCAAAGCCACACGCCTACCTCAGGTACGCCTTTCTCATTCTTTGCTATGTCTGGTCCATGGATAATGGCCTGGGCATCTAACACCCAGGAGCCATGTCCCCTGGGGCTAATGTCTACCTTGGGGGGGGGGGGTTGACTCATCACTGGGCCTCAGTAAAAAGAAGTCATTGAACAAACTTTTAATCCCCATTCCCATCTCCACTGGGAGGGTCTCAAGGGCAGGTGCCCTGATATGTTGATCACTACCTGGACCAACACACAGCACTTACAGTGTGTCCCCTAAAGAGAGTCCGAGGGCATGGCTTGAGCTCCTGGATCCAGTCATTCCTGAAGGAGGCTCCTCTGCACTTGTCCATTAAACGAGCTGGCATGTCCCCTTAGTGTGCAGGTCAGTTCTAGTCTAACGTGGTTTCCCAGGGCAGCGTGTTTCTCTCATGTCTGCCACCCCTCTCCTTAGCTTGATGCCACTCAGCCTACAGGTCCCAGCTGAGACGTGACCTCATCCAGGAAGGCTTCCCGAGCTCCAGCCAGTGCCTCATGTCTACACCTGAGGCCTCCTTGCTTCCTCATCAAACAAGTGACTCATTGCCCTGTCATCTCTTTGTTACTTATCTGTCTCTCTGTATTCATCAAGACTCATCTGGTTGTAAATGACAGAAAGCGGGGTGCACAAAAGGGGATGTATGGGCTCATTTAATATAGACATGTCCAAGCGTAAAGCCTGCTTCAGAAATGTCCAGGTCAAAGAGTTCAGACAGTGTCTTAGGACTCAGCCTTCCTTTCCCCATCTTTCTGCTCTGCTCTCCTCTGGGTTGGCAAAGGTGGCCCCTGTAAGCTCCAGGACTCCATGCCACTAGCTTACTGCCCAGTGGAAGGAGAGCATCTCTTCCCACTAGCAAAAGCCACGTTGGATGGTTTTGGTCATGTGCCCACCCCCCAACTGGTCAGTGGCCAGAGCAAAGGAATGCTGTGATTGGCCAAGTGGTGTCATGTGATCTCTCCCTGGCACCAGATAGGGGATCAGCTATATCCAATCACATAGCTTGAGGGGAAGGGATGGATGGTTTTCTAAAGTTACAAGAAAAGAGATGCCACCAGACGGGGAAGAACCTCAGAAGTCCGCTGCCTTTCCCCAGCATCTGCTGGTAAATTCACTAGGCACGGGGGCCTGTCTTTTCACTCTTGTACCTCCACTGTATGCTGGACAGGTCCCTTCACTGACTACTTCCTGTGTGCCAGGCCCTGGGCCTATACATAGAGAGAGAAACAAAGCCCTGCCCTCAGTGGGCAGTTCACAGTCAGCGGTGGGGGGTGGGGCACAGACACCAGCAGGGAGTCCAGAGCAGGAATAATCCCCAGGAACTCAGGGAGGGCGGGCCAGGGGCCCGGACACTGCCGGGAGCATCTTGGAGGCTTCCCGAGGGAGGAGAAAACCCTGAGAGGGCCTTCTTCAACACCTGGCAGAGACAGGAGGTCAGAGACAGGAGGGAATGGAGTTCTAGGCCGGGCACGCCCGGCAAAGGCACAAAGGTCAGCACAGGATGATTTATTCAGAGCAGCACAGCACTTTGGGTGTTGCTGGAAAACACACAGCAAAGGAGGTAGAAGTGAGAGGTTGGCTGGAATGGGAAGCGATTGATACCGGGCTCTAAACACGCATAGCCCCACCTACACATGTGTCCCAGGGAGAGCTGGGCAGGTCCACGCCACAGGGAAGCTGGATTCATGGCTGGAATCCCGTGGGCTGGACTTGCCCGGCCTCCTGGGGCAAATTTATCTCAGCCACCATGGTGACCTGGGCCCCCCAAATCGTGCCCACCTGGGATATCTGGTTTGCAAACATGCCACCAGGGATAAGGGGCTTGAAATCAGCTTTGGCTCATTGCTTTTGGCATTGTCTTTTTTCCACAGTGAGCTGAAAACCAACCACTTGACTCAAAGTATGCCCAGGGTCTGTGGTTAACCAGGCTCATCTCAGCAGATGGTCCGAAAGCATCTCAGAACCCAGCCTCAGCTCCCACTGCCAGCCCAAACCGAACACTCATTTTTCTCCTGCAAGATTTCCCTTCTCTGTATAATTAATTTGTCATAAACATGCTGACAAAGCATTGCCAGCAGTTAATGGAGACTGGAGGTGAAGGTCAACGCTGGTCTCTTCAGGAAGGGAATTAACTAGCTACCATTAAAAGCAGAAGATGATCAAGTCCATCCATCCCCCAGCCCTTGGCTGTCACTAGCTCATCTACCCGCCACCCTCTCTTCTGTGATGATATATGCGCACAGAACTTGCAGCCCCCAAAGATGGATGGGAGTAGAGGGTGGAGAGGAGGAATTTGCTCCATGAGTTAGAAGTGATTTTCCAAAACATCCACGACCTGCTCACAAAGGCAATTCTATTTTCTCATCCCGGGTTCCCTACTCGTCTCAGGTGAGTCCAGATGGACTCCTCACCTCTGGGGTTATAGCAGACAGACAACATTAGAGGCTTTGAGCAAGAAAAAAGAGTCTATGAAGTAATTCAGGAGCATTTGGGCTGCAAGTGACAGAAATCTGGATCACCTAGGCTTTAAAAAGGGACTCTATTTTCTCATGTAATTGGGAAATCAAGGGATACCTAGCTTCAGGAATGGCTGGATCCAGGGACTCAAGTATTACTTTTACATGCCTTTCTTGCTGTCTCTCTGACTTTCTCTATCTCTCTGACTCTATGTGGTTACCAGTCACCCAAGGCTATGGCCTGCCAACTTAGCAATCAAGCAGAAAGAGAATTCTTCAAGGCAAATACTGCTGGTAGAATGTCCCAGGAAGGATTCTGATCGGTCAAGCATGGGTCACATGCTGATTCTTGAACTAATCAGGGAGAATGGAGTGCTGTGATTGACTGATGTGGTTGGAAAAGTGAGGTCATCTACATGGACCTGCTCCCCAGGAAGGAGAGGGAAGGGTTCTGCGCTGGAAAAAATCACGCTCCACTTCAGAAAGGAGGTGTGGGTGCTTCTTCCCAGGGTTCCCCAAATATGGAAGGGCTTTCTTTATTGAAGGAAAAAGAAAGCATTTCATTTGAGGAACAATCATGGAGTTGGGTCGCTCTGGGGATTGGTGTAGACACCCAATCATTTAACCCTCTTTGTGCCCTCTGTTCCTACTTTGCACAATACCAAGGATTCCTCTTCTGCCTCTTTCACAGAATATCTGGGGGACAAGGTGCAATCAGTGGGCACATGTGGTTTTAAATTGGGGAGTATACATGCTGGGCAGGTGTGGGGGTCATTAGTCACCTGTAAACCACCGAAAATCCTACTGAAACGGGATTTTTTATTTAAAAAGATATTTCACAAGACATTTGAGAAAAGCTTCCAATATGGAAATCAGACAAAATGCAAACAAATACAGGAGGAATTATGAGGAAGTAGAGAAAATGCAGTGAACAGAAGAGAACTTCAAGGCTCTATCATTAACGCTCTCCAAGAGAGGAGAGGGTATCACAACCAGAAAACAAGAATGGTTTGCTCAAAAAAAAAAACAAAAATAACCCGAAAGGAAGGAAGGAATTTGGTTTAGGACAATGAGGGCAAGCTCCTTCACATTTTAAGTATGAAAGCTGAAGAAAAATTTAAAAACAATAGAAGAGTTGGAAGAAAATGTTGGGAAAAAAATTTCCCAGGGACCGGCCCGGTGGCTCAGGCGGTTGGAGCTCCGTGCTCCTAACTCCGAAGGCTGCCGGTTCGATTCCCACATGGGCCAGTGGGCTCTCAACCACAAGGTTGCCAGTTCGACTCCTCGAGGCCCGCAAGGGATGGTGGGCAACGCCCCCTGCAACTAAGATTGAACACGGCACCTTGAGCTGAGCTGCCGCTGAGCTCCCGGATGGCTCAGTTGGTTGGAGCGCGTCCTCTCAACCACAAGGTTGCTGGTTCAACTCCCGCAAGGGATGGTGGGCTGTGCCCCCTGCAACTAGCAACGGCAACTGGACCTGGAGCTGAGCTGTGCCCTACACAACTAAGACTGAAAGGACAACAACTTGTCTTGGAACAAAAAAAAAAGTCCTGGAAGTACACACTATTCTTCAATAAAGTCCTGCTCCCCTTCCCCAATAAAATCTTAAAAAAAAAAAATTTCCCAGATAGTAGATAAAGATTTGTTTATAAAATGGACAATGACAGAGGTAAGAAATTTATAAGGTGGAGTAAGCCCTGTATTTCGTTAAGTGGAGAGTGTGGATAGATAAAGCGGGAGGTATGAATTAACAACAAAAGAACCCTGAAAACCACCACCAACAAAAATGTTCCCAGATGAAACAGCATGAATTTCTAGATGGAAAAATCCTCATAATACTTGGCATAGTGACCATGAAAGCCTCAGTCAATCACTCCATTCTCCCTGATTGGTTCACGGAGCAGCATGTGACCCATGCTCGACCCATCAGAATCCTTCCTGGAACATTACGTGCTCATGGTTCAGGTTTTTGAGAGGGTTACATGAGATGATTGGGGCCACAGCTGGCCAGGCTACATGTGGTAGGAACTCAGTAAACAATCTGGAGGGGGGTTGGGGAGCTGGGTGAAAAAGGAGAAGAGATTAAGAAATACAAATTGGTAGTTACGAAATAGCCACAGACATGTAAAGTACAGCACAGGGAATATAATCAATAATGTTGCAACAACTATGTATAGTGCCAGGTGGGTACTCGACTAATGGGGGGACCACTGCATAAATTATATAAATGTCTAACCACTGTGCGGGGCACTTGAAACTAATGTAAAATAATATTGAATGTCAACTGTAACTGAAAAAAACAACAACAATTAACAAAAAAACCTTTAGTTCAGTGGTTCCCCCTGGGGCCCATTTTACCCACATCTTGTCCACCCAGGGGACTTGTGACATGTCGGGAGACATTTTTTATTGTCACAGGATAGATAGGGGAAGGGGGTAATGTCTCCTTGCTGCTGTAACAAATTGCCACAAATGAAGAAGTTTAAAACAACACGAACTTACTATTTTATAGTCTGGAGGTGAGAAGCTCCACACGGGCCTCGCTGAGCTGGAGTCAAGGTGTCAGCAGAGCTGGTTCCTTATGCAGGTTCCAGGGCTGAATCCGCTGCCTTGCCTCTTCCAGCTTCTAGAGCGGCCCACGGCCCTCAGCTTCCTCCTCTATCCTCAAATCCAAGAGCTTCCCATCTTCCCGTCTTCCTCCCTCTATCTCTCCCTCCCTCCCCACCTCATGTAACTACCCTAGTGATTATTTGGGGCCCACCCTGAAGGTCCAGGATAACCCCTCATCTCAAGTCCCTAACCACATCCGCAAAGTCGATTTCTCCAGATAAGGTCACGTATTCACAGAACTGGGGAGTAGGACACAAACCTCCTTGGGGGTGAGGCAGGCATTAACCCCACCCCCCATCACACAGCTAAGCAGGACAGCCCCCACCACCAAGAATCACCAAGCCCCAGATGCGAGAAAGCCTGCCAGAGGTGATGTCGTCATTACTGATACCATAAAAGTAAAAGAATCACAGGGCGTGACATCGCCACAGCCCTGGGTGTAACCTGAGCGTGACCTCAGGTAAGTCCCATCACCTGAGCCTCAGCTCCTGCTCTGGAAAACGGGCAGAAATAAAGACAGCGCCTCCCCACGACTTCACCGGGAGGGTTAAAGGAGATGGTGCAGTGATTCTTAGCCCTGGGCACATCTGTCCGGACCCACCCCCAACCAATTGAGGACAATCTGTGGGGGTGAGGTCTGGGCAGGGGTATTTTTAAAAGCTCCCCGTTATCTCAAAGAGCCCCCAGCTGGGCACACAGACAGACCACCACATAGAGGTGACCCCAGCAGCCCCACGGGTAGGAGCAGTCCCCTCCCCCCGGCACCACCAACTGGCTGGTCTCTGTAGCAGGAGGGCTTCTGAGGGAGGAGGAGCCCCAGGCAGGTGCCAGCCATATTCCAGATGGGACCCAGTCCCCAGCCAACTTCTTGCCGCCCAGCCACCAGCTGAGCGGGCTCTCAGCCTTTCACAGCCTTGGGCCGAGTGCCCTCTGCTGGCCATAAGCTGTCAGGCCGCTGGCCGGCTGCAGCACTGGCTGAGCTTGTGAACTTACCTCTAGGGTCTCCCCAAACTGGCCAGACACACGACATTTCTTCATGGTTTTGAGAGATGCACACATCTGAAGCCTCTCCACAGACCCCAGGTTAAGTTCCTGCACTTCCCACTCTAGGGGGCCTCCCTTTCTGCTGATACCAGTGCCCTCGAATAAAAAGCAGTGGTCTGCAAGGGCTGATTTTCTTCCCTCTAAGCTAGGACCCCCAGAAATCCCCAGCCCAGCTCTTGCAGGAGCCTCAAAGACCTTATCTGCAACCTTTCCAGCAGCATCACAGCCCTGAGCCCTGATAGTAGCTGACGTTTATGGGACTCCTGCTTGTACTAACTCACTTAAGCCTTCCATACAGTCTGTGAAGCAAGGGAGACCTACCCCATTTCACATGGTGAAAATACTGAGGCACAGAGAGGTTAAGCTTTTGCCCAAGATCACACAGCTAGGATTAAACCCAGGGAACAAAGTGGGTGAAGAAAACCCGCGTGGGGGTAAAAAAAAATCTTTTATGCATGGAAAGCCCACATCATGCCTGGGAAACACCGCTGGTCTGGGAGGTGGGGAGGTGTAGTTGGGGGCCACCACTGACACGTGGTGCAGGACCCGAAGTGTGACAACCCCATGTGAGCACGGTCAGCCTGCATGTCCTCATGTTGGCCCACCTCGTGTGTAAACGGGATCATCATCCCTCTCAAGATGATTTTCAGGATGAAATGAGTCTGTGTCAGCTCACAGAAGTCTCTGTAGCAGTGCTGTGGCTAACTGTGTCCCCTGCATCCTGAGCTGCCCCCATCGCAGGGGCCACCCACTCCTCTCCATCCTGCCCTCCCAGGCCCCCTCTTCCTCCTCTGACTCCTGGGGTTGTCTGGACTTCAAATCTAACAATCGGCTCACATAGGATGCAGTCAGAAGCCACAGCACCCTTACGTCTCCCTGGTCCAGGCCTGGGGGGCAGTGGCTTCACCCTCTGGGCTGTGACATGCCCTGAGTGACCTGCCACCTTGGACCTCAGCACCCTGACCCCCCAATGCACACATAGCCCAGCACCCAGGGCTAAGCAGGACCTCCCAACAGGGCACCCCTCCCACCGTCCCACAGGCACGGTACTACTCCCACACTGCTGGGCGTCGCCTCCTCCTGCCAGCCCAGAGGAGAGAACGCCCCCACCCCACTCCACCCTAACAATACCCCTCCATAGGGCAGCCAGGCCTGAGCCCCATCGGGGGTCCGCCACTTATCAGATGCATGCCCTTGGAAGTGTTATTCGATCTCCTTGAGCCTCAGTTTCCCCATCTGCAAACCGGGGGTTAAGTGAGCTAATCCATAGCAAGCCCTAAAGCAGTGCCTGACACGCAGCAAGGGCTCAGGGGCTGCTGTCATCACTGCTCAGGGTTCCCCGCACAGCCCCGGCCACACCAGTAGCAAAAGGGAGATCTAACCGGGCGTAATTTAACGACATCCTGTACGTGGGACCCCCTCCATGAGCTCATAGGAGGTATCCTGACCCCTTCTGCAGGTGATGAGAATGGGGAGGAAGGCTGATGTTTACCAAGAGCTGGCTGCACACTGGGCCCCGTAGGAAGTGCTTTACAGAGTCGCTGTTTAACCCTCAAACAGCCCTATGAAATGGACAGACTGGGATTTTTGTCCATTTCCCAGATGAGGAGACTGAGGCGGGTCAGTGGCCACTATGTGCAGCCACTTGGGGCGCCATGATGATTATCTCTGAGCATGGATTTGTCAGCACCCCTTTCCTTCTCGGCGCCATCAAG
The DNA here is from genome assembly GCF_004115265.2 of Rhinolophus ferrumequinum. NCBI lineage: Eukaryota > Metazoa > Chordata > Mammalia > Chiroptera > Rhinolophidae > Rhinolophus > Rhinolophus ferrumequinum. The sequence goes on from NC_046306.1 coordinate 4,334,233, forward strand.
GGCTTTGAAGTTTGTCTTCCTCAAGGGAAGCAAAACCAGAAACTAACGAAAAAACCTCTGGAAAACTCACTTTGCTCCTGCAAATCTGACCTGTGGCTCTGAGTCTGCCCGAGTCACCGCCTGGGCACACCCAAAGTGCGTGCGCAGCTGCTCGAATTACATAGTAAAAGAACAATCACAGATACAGAAAGAGTTCCACCAGCTAGTGCTGTGTGGGACACAACCCCAGTGGGGCACAGAACTCTCTGTGGGGTACGAGTCACTTTTGGGATTAAAATATATCTACGTGCGTAGAGAGAAGTCTGGAAGGAAGTCAGTACACATGTAAAGAAAGGCTCACTCTGGCTGCCAAATTACAGGTGGTCGGTTTCTTTCGGCTTTCTCTGGCTCTTCTGCCTTATCTGCAGGACACGTGTAGTAATTGGGTACCTACAGACATGCCAGAACACAGGCGACGGTTAGGGACAGTCTTCCTGTGCGCTGGACACTGTGGGCCCTGACCCGGGCCTCCGCCATGGCTCTGACCACCAGGTGGCACCCCTCATCTTTTTTTGCAAACTGAGCCCGTGCTTGCACTTAAGGGGGCAGTTGGACAAGGGGGTCCGTTGTTGGCCGCCACATGGAGCTCAACGCAGCGCCGGACCCTGGGGGGGAGGGGTTGGTTCCTGAGGTCCTTCCCAGAGCTGGATCTTTGGCTTCTAAGACGCCCCCTACCCCTACGCCATTTCTGTGGACCCCCCAATCCCTAATTTGGCCGTTCCTACACATCTACCCGCTCCACCCAGATGTGTGTGAGTCCGCCAAGTGACCTCTGTATCCAGTCCCTGGAGGAGCTTTCGGGGTCCATCTGTCCTGGCCCCTCCCAGCCCTCTCTGACACCCCCCTTCCCGTAGGGCTCCTGCCGGTCACACCTCCCACCCCCTGCCCCTGGTCAGCGCCTGGAATCCTGACAACTTTTGTCTCTTGCTGCCTGTCTCTCTTGCCTCTTTCTGTCTGATTTTCTTTGTCTGTCTCTGTCTGTCTCTCTCCCTTTCAACACCCCCCACCCCCTACAAGATGACATCTTTTGTCCAGCAAAGTTCTAAACACCCATTAAAGCCCCTCCCCTCCACTCCAGCTGTTGTTGGAGCTGAGCGTGTCCTCCAGGAAGAGAGACTGTAGTTAGAAGAACAAGGAAATAAAATGATGACAGATTACCCCGCGTGCTCAGGAGGAAACAGCTAGGAGGTGTGACATGGAGTGTCTGAGGTGACAAGAAGGGCTTCTCTGAAGACAGGCAGGAACATTTGAAATGAGACCCCAAAGATGAGTCAGCCAAAAAGTCAGAGAAAGGAGAAACAAAGCCACAGGGAGAGCGTGTGCAAAGGTCCTGGAGAAGGAAGACGTGAGTGCATTCAAGGCTGGTGAGCCGACAGAAAGAGATCAGGGGACGAAGCCTGAGGGGCCAGGGGGGTTAGGCTGGTCCTCCACACCACGTTAGGAGTGGTTTTGAGCAGTGAGCTAACCACAGAGTATTCTCAGGAGGGGAGAGTCTGGTGCAATGTATATGAAACGTACAGCACAGGAACACCCCTTTCCAGCCTCTGGCCTCTGCTGGTGCAGTGCCCTCCACCTAGATGCTCTTTCCTCTCAGCTCTGCCCCTTGAACGCTCATGGTGAAGGCCCCGCCCAACCTTCAGCTCCACCAGGAAGCCTTCCTGGGCCCTTCCCTGAGTCAACATCTATCTTTCTGTCCTACAAACTCCACCTCACACCGATGGGTCCCTCGGGGTCTAGCTCAAGGCCCTTGCTATGTTCTCAAGTATCAGCACTCCCCTGGGGCCTGGGCTTGGACAGGTGATCCTCACAACCCAGGGTGGACTCCATAGCAACGCCAGCTCCAGCGCCACCAGCCCGGAGGTGCTGTACCTGGAGGGCAGGTGTGGCCCAGGAATCAGCATTCCACTGCTGCCTTGCCAGGGGCAGACGCAGGCTGTGAATGGCTGAACTCGGTGACACACCTCTAACTGAGCCCAGTGCCCGTGAAGGCCGGGGTCCCAGAACCGAGAAGGAGCAGTTCCTGACCTTGACCCTTTGCAGGACCAAGGGATGCAGGGTAAATCGAGGCCTCCACGTCCACCCTGTCCGGAGGGCAGGTCTGTGTCCCAGAACTGCCTCAGCAGAGCAACCCCTCCCACTCAGGCCGTGCGGCCTGGTTTCTGGTCTGCACCACACTCACACTTGGGCAGAAGTGAGAGACTTAGCTTATGGCCTGTTCCGTCTACCAAACCGTGGGTTCCTAAGGACAGTGGCTGTGCCCTCACCTTCAGACCCTCATTCGGGGCCCCAGGTCGCCACCCCTGTCCCTTCCATCCCTGTGTCCAGTCCGGGATGGCCCTATCTCCTCCTTCCTTTGCAGTCCCTCTGATGAAGCCATCACAGTGGGCTTGCATCTCAGATTCCTGGGGACCCCAGGAAGACTAGGGTGCGCGATGAACCCCACAGTATCCTCCTCCACTTCCCTTTGGCCTGAGCTGCCAGGTGCCCGCACACGGAGTCAAGCATGTGGCCTTGAATCTGTAGGAACTTCACTCCCGCTGGTTGTTTACAAAGCCCCAGGTCTCTGTCCAAGTGCTGACGTCCTGGCCCATGTTCCCATTGGAGTTGACGGGTTAAGCATTGATTTTTCTGGCTGATTCTGGCTTCCAGCAGGGGACATCTAAGGGAACTGCCAGAGGCTGGACATGGCATTGATGGCCAGAGGTTTTCTGCCTGGTGGGGGGCTGCCCTTCCACCTCCTGACCCTCCCACCCTCTCCTTTGCTGACATTCAGGGCTCAGACCAAACCTCCCCTCTGTCCTCAGCCCTGAACCTCAAACCCAGCCCCTCCGCCTGTGTGTTCCTGTGTGTCCCCACCCGGTCCCCCTCCAGCCTGTCCTCCCCTGGTGAGGGATGGGGCAGGGCCAGGGCTAAGCCATGTCCCCCTGGCCCTTCTGACTGCTATGAGGTGGTCCTGCCTCCTCCTGGGTGAGAACAAGGCCTTCTGGGTTTTATCTCCTTCCAGTGCCCCAGGAGCAGGGAAGAGCCCCGCTGGGTGGCTCCCAGGACCCAGACAGCTCTTCTCTCTAGAGGATTCTCCTGACAACACTCACTTGTTAGTGCCCTCAAGCCCCCCCATACCCCCTGGCCCTGCCACCTCTGGTCCAGCCACCACCATCTTTCTGCAGACACTGCAGCAGCCTCCCTGCTGACCCCCCCCCATTCTCCACTCAGAATCCAGGGGACTTGGAAATGCAGCTCCAGTCCTGCCACACGCCCCCACTGCAACCCTCAGTGGCTCCCCATTACCCCCTGAATCCATCCCTCAGGCTAGCTGGACCCACATATCCAATCCCCCACCATCCCCCTGCCCCTGCCCCCCAGCTCTGCACACCAGACACAACGACCACATCCGGCTCCGGCCGGGCCTCTGGGCCCCTGCGTAATACTGTTCCCTCTCGTGGACACCCTTCCCGCTTCTTCATGTGGCTACAGGCCTCCGTTCAGGTGCCCCTCTTCCAGGCAGGAGGCTCGTGCCTCCCTCCCCTCTGAGAGTCGCCCCGGCCCCCACAGAGGTGCCATCTCGGGGCTGTGTGTGGCCCTGGAGTTGACCTCAGCTGCCTGGTAGTTTCTGTTGGGGATAGCTGTGTTGGGCCAATGTGGGCCTGGGGTGACAGAGGCTGTGGATGTCCCCGGGACAGAGCAGAGTGGGTGGGCCAGCTGCCTGTCTTGCCTTCATGGGGATACACTCCACCTGCTGCTCGGGCCCCCCTCCCAGCAAAACTCCTCCCCTCCACTGCAGCTGTTGTTAATGGGTCTCGAGCCTGTCCCAGGGGCGACCCATCAGGGTCTGCACGTCCCCAATATTCCCCACCCACCCCATGTAATATGTCATGGGGAACTGGCCACGGGCCTGGGGTCCATCTCCGTCTCCAACCCAGGCTGTCCCATACCTGGCTCAGAGGTGGCTGAGGGGCAGACGGCCCAGGCACTAGAACCAGAGACCCGGTTCAAACTTACTCTGCCATTTGCGGCCTGCGGTCCTGGGCAAGGAGCTGACCCCAAGGAGCCTCAGTGCCCCTCGCCCCGAAGTGGAGATAACCGATTGTACAGCTCAGGTGGGGCCAGTGTTAGACGGACAGATGTTGAGTGCTCGATAAACACGAGCATTTTTTTTTTTAACGAGCATGTTTTAAAAACCGTCTTTCTACCGTACTTGTCTCCTTATTCACATTTGCACCTGGCGTGCCTCACCCTGCCAGGCACTCAGTAGGTGTTTGGAGGACCAGCTGTGGCCTCGGCCCTCTTTCTAGGTGGCTGGGGCTTTCTGGGTCGCACCAGCTTCTGTTTCTCGTCTAATCTCGTCCCACCCCACCTTGGCCCTGGAAGGAGCACGAGGAGGGTGGTGCGACCCCAGCCCCTGGAGATCACCCCTTTCCCACTGACCTCTAACCTCCCTTTCCCTCTGGCAGGTCCCAAAACACACCCACTAGAATGCTCACGGCCGGACTTCATGCTGGGCCGAGCCCTCCTGTGGCCTGGAAAAGTCATCCAAGCAGAGTCCGGATCCCAGGCAATGATTAATGAGCTGGCTCAGGCCAGATCCCTTGCTGGAATCTTCCAAGCTCTCAGAGACACTAGCTTTGGGTTAGCTGGGGTAGCCCCACCTGTCCTGGCTCTATCCCCACTGCTCAGGACTTCGGTCAAGCAAAACATGGCCTGCAAAGTCCTGTCTGAGCAGGGAAGGGGCTAGTAAAGAGGATCCTGGGTGGACCTCCCCACACCCCCACACACCCACACACCTGCCAAGACAGCAAAACTCCCAAAAACTGGGTGGCACCCAAGGCTGGGGGTGGGGGTGGGGGCTAGTGTTTTTCTCAAGTGCACCACAACGCATCACCATTTTGTCTTTGCTTCTTGGCTGGTTTTGAACCTGGATGCCTCCCTGGGGCGGGGGCTGCTAGCTCACAGGCTGGAGCCCAGTGGGCAGGAAATCGTGGAGGGAGCTCCCCCAGCTCGGCCGGGCAGGGATAGCCCTCCCCTGAGCTGCAGCTCTGGCCCCAGAGCCAGGCCCCCGTCAGAAAGCAGCACTATCTGAGAACGTGCGCCATGCAGGGTCAGGATCGGCATGGCCTACTGGGTGCCAAGCGGGGTACCCCACTGCTTTCTCCCAGCAGCCTAAGGGCAGGGCAGGGCAGTGAGCAGTCATTGTTGTAAAGCTTTGAATGCAATCGCGGAACACAGCTACTGATGTTTTTTCCTGGGCCCTGGTGCTTTGCAGTTAGGATATCAGGACCAAGATCCTTCCCTAGCGGGGGTGTGGGGTGGTCCAGCCTCCGCCTGGCCCTTCCTGCTGGATCTCAACCCAGCACACTGGAAGCCGAGCGTCTCTCGGCAGTTCAGGTGCACACCCCTCATCTCCAGTGCCATAATCTCTGCTCCTGTCCTAGGCCCCGGGACTGGACTTGGGAGAGGGAGCCACCAGCGCAGCTGTAGCTTCCTGCCATTCTCCCAAGGTTGCACAATTTAGCTTTGTCCTCTGAGGGAGGCCAGGTCCCCAGAGAGAGTCTTGCTTCTGGAAGACATAAGGTTGGCTGCAAGGTAGCAGAGTCCCTCGGATGTGCCCCAGTCCTCCATATTATGTGGACCCCAATCCCAGCCTACCTACCGGCTTCTCCCCCATTGTTCTTCACTCCAGTACCTATACCCCCTTGCTGGTTGCAGCCAAAAACTGACGCGTCATCTTTGGTTCTTCTTGTCTCACCACCAACATCCTATCCATGTCCAAGTCTGTCAGCTCAACCCCCAGATTTGGCCTGAATCTGAGGCCTTTATTCCACCCCTATGGCCCCCATCTCTGCCCTGAAACCCCTCTTCCCTGGGATGGAGACCCATTCTGTGCCTCCCACCCATCCCTGCACGGCAGCCAGAGGGAACCTTTTAAAACTGTAGGTCAGGTCAGGTCCACACCCCTCATCTCCACCAGTGGCTCTCAAATTTGAGTGTGTGCAAGAGTCTTGTGGGGGGCAGCCCTGGCCCCCACCCTGAGTTTTTGATTCAGTGGGTCTGGAGTGGTGTCGCAAACTCAGCCTTTGTATAAAATCCCTGAGCACAGCGGCTGCAGTGAGGGACCACAGCTGCAGAATGCTGGTCTGCACCAAGCCCTGTGCTGCCTGCAAGCCAGAATTATATCCAAACTTCAACCCTGCCACAGGGCAGGGTGTTAACTCAGACTCAGGAAACAGACTGCCTGGAGTCAAGTCCCGGCTCTGCCACTTCCTGTGTGTCCTTCATCAATTCACTTCACTTCTCTGTGCTTCAATTCAGTTGTCTTCCCTGTAAAGTGGAAGCAATAATAGTATCTCTTTTCCAGGGTTGCTGTGAGGACTAAATGAGCTACTACTGTTTCAGGCTGGGTTCTCCCAGCAGCAGATCGGAGTGACCCAGGAAGTGCTGTGGGAGGGGTGGGGATGTGAGGCGGGGAAGGGAAAGCATGCAGCAGAGGCCAGGTTATCTGGGTGGGCAGCTGGAGCTCTGCGAGCCAGTGCAAGACACACCATCCATCACCTTGAGATGTCTCTCTAGCCGGGAGATGTCACACCCCCCAGGCAGCCATGGGTTATGGGGAAAAGCGGGGTGTGAGCAGCTGCCCACATGGGAGAAGAGCAGCTCCAGGGCCCGAGAAAGCCCTCCAGCCCCCAGCATCATGGGGGTTTGCTGGTAACCACTGGGAGAATGCTCAGGGCACATGAAATATCAGGCCCAGGGCAAAGCCTGGGGGAGACTGGTGTCGTTCCAGCTCCCCTTCGAAGTCCCTGACAAGGGCCCCGGGACCTGAGGCCCTAACCAAATCGCCTTCAAGGCTGGCCCTCCACTACAGACTCCTGGTCATGCTCCTGCTCCCCTCACATGCCGAGTTTCAAGAGCCTTCGCACTGTCTGTTCCCTCTGCCCCGGCACCGTTCCCAGCTCTCCACAGGCCTCACCCCCACTGCCTCCCCTGCTCAGAGAGCGCTTTCCTATCTCCCCATCTGAAACCACCTACAGGCTCATAAATTTAGACGCAGCTGTTTTTGATACACAAAAAACTAGATAGATAGATAGATAGATAGATAGATAGATAGATAGATAGATGATGGATGGATAGATGATAGATGATAGATAGATAGATAATAGGTAGATGATAGATAGATAGATAGGTAGGTAATAAACCACTGCACTCAGTGACTCTCAATTCCCTCTCCCCCGTCACTCCCAGCCGGGCATGTCTACTCTCCTTCACCACATCTGTGTCCCTGTGAACTGGTTTATGGTCTGTCTCCCTCAACTAGTCTGTTTCATCTGAAGATTCCAGAAGCTGTAGTGTTGCCATCTGGTCCCCAGACTCTGGCCAACATAGAGTGGCATTTATTGAATGAATGAATGAATGAATGAATGAATGAATGAATGAATGAAGTACTTGAGTGAAAGTCAGAGAAGCAACAATGTCATCTAAGGAACACTGGTTCCTGAGTTGATATTACAAGGCTTGGATCCTGGCCCATTCCTCCCGACCCTCGTGCTTCTCCCCCTCCTGGGGGCCACTAATACCCCTCTGACCTTAGGAGCTGGAGGAGTTGACCCTAACAGTATAGGTGGGAGCTCCTTCTAGCTGAAGGTTCTCGAGGAACCCATTGATCTGGGACCAGCCTGGACAGAATAAACAACATCTGTTCCCTCCTCCACCCTGGGGACGCCCCAAAGCCTAGAGCACTGGTTAGGATTCAGTGTGGTGCGTGGAATAGAGAAACCAGGGTAAGACCGGAAGTCACGAAAGCCCAGGTCCCTTCTACTTTGTTGCCTCTCTATCCTCAACACAGAGCTTCCACTTCATAGTCCAAGCTGGCTGCTTGTGCTCCAGCCATCATGTCTCCATTCCAGCCATCAGGAAAGAAAGGGGTGGACAAGGACTTGCTCTCTCCCTGTAAGGATACTTCCTAGAAGGCCACACGTAAGACTTCCAATTACATCTCATTGGCCAGCACTTGGTGGCACATCCATGTGCCCCGCAGCTAAAAATTGGGGGCTTCGTTGCTGAAGAATATGGGGAGAATGGATGGTATGGGGCAGTTGAAAGCACGATTATTCTTTTGTTCTCCTACTTTGTGCCAGGCCCTGGGGCAAAGGCCGGGGACCAGACGGATGGAGAAAGCCCTGAGTGACGACGGACACATTCCAGACAGACAAGAATGGGACAACACACACACAGTCCAGGTGCCCATTGGGCCAAGCCCTGGGAAGAGCATGACAACGATGAAAAGAGCAGCGGGGAGAGGGGTTAAAACCTGCCCCAAATGAAGCAAAGGGGGCCTTTCTGAAGAGGTGATATTTGGACAAAGGCCTGAGGGATGAGGAGGAGCCATTGACCTTTCCAAGAATGAGGAAATGGCTTTCACTCCCCAGCTCAGCCACGGTGTGTCCCCCCCACACCCCCCGCCCCCCGCCCCGCAAGTCCCTGTTCCCCTCTGAGCCTGTTTTCTCACCTATCGAATGTGAGCTGTCACCACTCTCTCAGTAGGTTGTGACAGGGAGAAGGGGTAAATCTTGTTCACAGGACAGGGGTCTCCATGAAGAAGTTGAGGCTCAGAGAGGCCGAGAACCTTGTTCAACATCAGTGGTTCACGGTGGGGAGAGAGGGGGTGGATTTTGTCCCCCCAGCCCCGGGGACATGTGTCATTGTCTGGAGACATTCCTGGTTGTCATAACTGGGGAGGGGGCTGCTAATGACATCTAGTGGTTGGAGACCAGGGATGCTGCTGGAAACATCCTACAAACAGTCCCCCACAATGCAGCCCCAAATGTGAGAAGCCCTGTCCTGCGCCATCGCCCACGGAGAAGGAGCAGAGCCCAGGTCTAAATGCAGGCTCACTGCCCCAAAGCCCACCGTTTGTCTTCTCCAAACGTTTTCCAGAATCCCCACCCCAGACCCCTTCCGCGTACCCTGGATGATGAGGTTTAGATGTCTGCTGTCTTCACAAACTCCTGCAATGACTCAGACATTCACTGAAGTTTAAAGAGAGCTAAACTTTGTGCTTATAAAGTGCCAGGCACGTAGCTGCCACCCCCACACCAAAATCCATTACAAGTTTAAAGTACAGCTATTATTTTTACAGCATTGCTTAGAAATGGCTCGCAATCTCTAATTTGCTAAATTGATGTGTATATTGACTAAATAAATATTCGGCACGAAGCCCGAGTTCCCCTCCACACTTATTAATCCTCAGGAAATGGAAACACAAGACACGAAATGAGCTTTTGCTCAGAGCTGCAGACAGGAATACATTATGTTGTTTTTCAAGCGTTTGGGGACCTGACTGCAGCAAAGGCAGCCCAATCGCCAGCCTCCAAGGTTTCCATGACGCACTTGTCTGCCCTCAGACGTGCCTGTGTTGCTAAGGCTCTTTCTTGAACTTTGGAAGTCCAGGACAAGAAACTTTTAACTCAACAGGGGAAAATGTGGGGTGACTGACTTTTGGGGAGTTGATCTGACGGGTCGATGGATGTCACCAATATCCGTAAGAAGAAATCAGGGCTGCTGGTAGGACCTGCTGAGAGAGAACCTGGCATTATTCCCCTTCTCCCAGGACCAGGGCTGCCAGTGCTCTCAGCTCTGGGGAGAGGGGCAGGGGAGGTGGGGGAACATGTCCTCTGTCAACACGCCCCCCCAGGAGGAAATGGGGTGCAGAGACTGTGCAGTTCCTGTGGACAGAGTTTGCTTTGGGCTTTCCCACCCTGGGGGGCTTTGACCTCGGGGATGTTGATAAGTCCTGGGGCTGGCTTGTACCAGGATAGAGAGGGGGTCTCAGACACGTGGGGAGACCCAGGGGTAGGGGGTGGATCTTCATGTATTCACTTCTACAGGTTGCCAAGCCCAAGGGACATTTGCCTGTGGTGCTGGCTGGCACTGATGCAGTGATAGAGCCAGAATTAGGAGAGAACTGACCTTGTGAGAGAGGGGGCATGGGGCGGGGAGGGAGGGGATGTTTTCCTGAAGGTGGCAAGCGCACAGCACTCCTTTTGCCCTCCTGGGGGCATGTCGATCCGGGAGAGCAGTTTATTGAGTCCAGCCTCCGCAGGAAGACAGCGCAGTGCTCGCTTACCAGGCAAGACACCAGACGGCTCAGGGCTTCCCCTCCATGGAGAGGCCAACCCCACCTGCCAGAGACTGAGGGGTCCTCAGTTTCCTGGTCTGTCAGGTGAAGGTCATAATGAGACCACCCTTGGTGATTGCAGCCAGCACCTCGCCACAGCGAGCAAGCTTGCCACTGCAAAAGGCAATGGTGATTTCTCCCATGGGACCCATGTCTACTGACAGATGGGACTGGCGGATGGAAGGGCAGCAGGGGCCCCTCTGCAGCCTTTGCATCCTCAGGGGCTCCCCCGAGTGAGCCTGTGGGACCCCAGGATGGGGCAGCTACAGAGGATGCAGGGGTGAGGGAGGAGAACACACACACATCTCCAAGAGAGGCCCCTCAACTCTGCCACCCTCCAGGAACAAGGAGAAGCCAGTGCAAAGGCCCTGGGGCAGGGTCTGACCTCAGCCAGTAGGCGGGCGCCTGGTTAGCAGGTGGGACTGTGGCCTGAGGCAAGGGCAGAGGCAACCAAGATCGGATCCCGCAGGGGCTGTGGCAACGAGCAGGAGGAGTTTGCATTATCTCCCGGGTGCCGGGGGCCACCGGAAGGTTTTGTAAAGGGCACATCTGAGGGTGGGCCTCAGCAGCCCTAAGATCCAGCAGTGCCAAGTGTGGGGTATTTACCCAAGAGGCGTGCCTGGAAAGATCACTACAGGCATGCACAGCAGGCTTATCCCAAACGGGCAGAACTGGAAACAAACCAGGGGGTCACGAGTAGGGGACTGGTTCAACCAACAGCGGTGACACTTACGGTGGGGGCTGCACAGTGCGGAAGGACACTCAGCCAATCAAGCAGAGCCCAAAATTGTACACAGAGGGTGAATCCCCATCTGTCACAGGTTCTGTGTCCCATGGATAAGGTGACACCTCTCTCTAGGGGTAGCCTGGGGCTGGGGGGGTGGACATTAATAGAGAAGGGCAGAAGGGAACTTTCTGGGGTGACGATGGAATGTTGTAGACCTTGATCTGGGTGGTGACACACAGGTATCCAAACCCATCCCACTTTCCACTTAAGACCTGTGTGTGTTAGTTACTGCATGTCAGTTATGCCTCAATAAAAGTATCTTTAAAATAGGGTGTGCAGGTGGGTTTGGGGTCCACGATCTCCTCTCCACTCTCTTTGGAGCTTCCCAAGTTTTCCAGGCAGAAGCAGAAGTTCTGTGCAAGTGGAAAGAGGCTGCTTCCGGCTGTGGGGGCTCCTGAGGCCACCGTGCCTGCCTTCCTGTGGTGCATCCATCTTGTTATTGCCAGAGCTGGGGAATTGCTCCCGAGGCGGAATCTTGAATATTCATCTGATTTACGGCCCGCTGCCGACAGCTTTATGAATCCACCCACCAATACCTGAAGCAGGGTCATCAATCTTCCCCCGAGATTGTGCTTCTGCCAGTAACTCATGAATTAAAGAGGCCCCGGTGGCCCCCACGCCTGCCCTCCCCTCCTTACACGGTGCGTGGTGATGGAAGCAGGACCTGACCAGAAGTCAAAACACTGTTACCATCTTGCCTCAGCAACAGCTCTGGTGACCTTGGATGACTCTCTCAGGCTGTCTGCAGCGAGGAAGAGAAACTCAGCCCTGCCTCTTCCCAGCTCCGAGCCTCAGTTTCCCTGGCTGTAGACCCCGCGGCAGCACCTGTGTCTGTTCCCTGGGTCGGGGGGCTGAGGTGAGCCGGGGTGAGTGAAGGACTCTTCCTAGCATTAGAGCTGGAGACGTTTGCAGGAATGAGAAAGACGGTGACACTCCCAGCCAAGCCCCTCGCTTTTCTCATACACAGAATGGGGATGAAGGCAGCATTTCCCTTGAGGGCTTTCGGGGGGACTCAGGGAGGGATGCCCAGCACCTGGCCAGCCCCCGACAGGGAGCAGATGGTATGATTTTTACCCAGGAAGGAACAAATGTCACAGGCTTAGCTCTGGGCTCGGAAGCAGCTCCAAAGTATGTGCAGAGCCCATTCTTGGGCAGGAGTCCCTGGATGAATCACTGTTGCCCCAAGCCTGGGCCACGTCTGGCTTCCCATGAGACCCCCGCCACGCCCCGAGACTGCCGTGGGGATAGCACTCAGCACATGGTCCTGGGGTTGGTCAGAGCTTCATCGGACATTGCTAACATGTGCAGAAGCCTCAGGAGGGGCTGCCCTCTCTGGTCAGCAGGTGGCTGGGAGGCAGAGTGGTGCATGCAACCCACTGGGCTCAGACACATTGGGGTTCAAATCCCACTCTACCCCTTAGCACCCAGTGACCTTAGCGAGTCATTTACCCCCTGAACCCCATAGGCTGGACATTGGGGTCACACCTGCTTGGGAGGGTAGACTGGGAGTTCAGGGAGGCTGCCTGTTTTAAGTGTCTTCCCTGGTACATGGGAGTCCTCAGAAACGGCAGCTCCACGGTTTTACTGATTGTCCAGTGGGCACCGGGCACCATGCTGGGCACTGGGGTTGGGGCTAATCAGTCCTGCTCCTCAGTGGGTCCCTCAACATGTGATCATTAGTCCCTTCGGATCACAAACAGCTCATAATACCTGTCCCCAAGGACACGCAGAGCTGTGCCCCACCCCCAAGTCCCGGCTCCTGTCTGTGCAACGTAGCAGCCTCTCATGCATGCAGAGGCTTCAGGGTACCCTTCCTGGACCTTGCCTCTCCAGGGGTGCTGCTGCTCAGCTGGGCTCTTGGCTGGGCCCCCCTATGGTAGGGCTGAGCACCCCAGCCCCAGTGGTCAAGGCAGGGCCCCCTTGTCTGACAAACCCTGCCATGCAGAGCTCCAGGAAACGAGGAGGCAGTTATCAGCAAGAGCACTCCCTGTGTGCCACATGCACTCAGAACACCTGCCTTGCACCCCTTCTTTGAACCCTCACTAAGAGGCAGCTTTTGTTATTATCCCCTTGAACAAAAGAGGGAGCTGAGGCACAGAGAGGTGAAGTGACTCACTCAAAGTCACACAGCTCAGCTCAGAAGTGGCTGTTTGACACCAGAACCCACACGCTCACTCTGACCCTCCCTGCCCACTGCATCCCACTTCCAGCTACTGCTCACCCCACGAGTGTCCATGATGGTGTCAGGGTTCAAGACGAGACTCCCCTCCTTGGAAATGACGTGGATGACCTGGGGAGTCACCTCGCCACTCTGCCCTCAGTTTCTTCCTCTGCAAAACAAGAACAGTGCCCCCACCCCCCAGCTGGGGTATGGCTGGACTGAGTGTGAAGAGGTGCCTAGAGCCCCGAGCACAGCACTGGACCATGGGGACTGCTCAATAAGCCTGCACCCCCCCCGCGCCGTTCCCCCTGCTCTGGCATGAACCCAGACCCCCTTTGGGTCAGAAATTTGGGTTGAGATGTCCACCAACCACGAGCCCAGCTGTGGAGGGAGGGGGTGCCTTGGAAGGAAGTGAAGCGGGAGGCAGAAGCCAAAGCTGGGGGCACCAGTTTGCCTACTGGGCCCTCCCTGAAAAGGGGCGGAGGGAGTAGGCCAGCGATCACTGGGGGAAAAGTCTTGGCTTCTGGGAACTTAGCCTCTGCTGCTAGGGTTCTAACCCTTGGACTTTGCACCTTGGCAGCAGCTCCCTGACCACGCTGGCAGTGTTTCCCCAGCAGGAAGGGGTCAGATATATGGTGTGTGCGTGTGTGCATGCATGTACACGTGCACTCACGCACACTGGGGCAGGAGGTCAGCACCAAGGCAGCCTGGCCCCTGGAGTCTCAGATGTAGGTTCCCTCCTGGTACTTTCTCCTTGCTCTCTGTCCTCATCCTCCTTCACCTCTTGCTCTACAGGCTGAAACACTGGTGGATGGAAGAATATATTAGTGAGTGGACACCTAGATGGGTAAATGGAGGCAGATGGATAGATGACTAGCGGATGTGCACTCATCCAGCATCCATTCGTCCGTCCATCCATCCTTCATCCATCCATCTCTGTGTGTGCACACGTGCGTGGCTAGGTGGATGGAGAGGGGGATAGTCCGTTAGACAGATAGATGGATGGGTAGCTGAATAAATTAATGGGTGGATGAATGTTACGATGGACAATTAAATGAATGGACAGATGGAGAGAGATGAATGGACAGATGGATTGCTAGATGGCTGGGACCACAAACTAAACGTTAAGCTGCCTCCTTCCCGAAGGTGGCAGATAACAATTGCTTCAGCTCCTGCCTGGCACCACATGCATTCACATGGCCGCAGGGGGCCGGAACACGGCAGCCTTCACAATCTGCTCATTAACTGACTCACAGAGCTGTTCACCTATTCGAAATCAACAGGGTGGCAGTGTGACATTTAAGACTTCCTCTCAGCAATCCCTTGCTTGGCCTTTCACAGGACACGCACGGCACGCAGCTGCTCGCTGGTTTGTGTTCTCCTTCAAGACCCCCATGTACAGTAATGGGCCTGGTTTCCCCAGAGCTAAGGGGCGGCGTGCCCTGAAAAGTCAGGGGCCTCCCCACCCCAGCTGCCTTGCCACATTCTCTCTCTGCAGCACTGCCACCAATTACCCTCATTACCTTTCACTTAGGGGATTTCACTTATACTGTGGTGATAAGGAAGTATTGGAGCGTTTCCCTGGCAACCAAGTTTTTAAACACAAGATTCTTTGGGTTTTAAAAGCCACTTTTCATCTAATTTCCCCCCTGAAAATTAGCTCAGAACTTTTCAGATGCTGAAATTTTTAGCATAACAGCAGGCTAGCACTTATGTCTGAAACCATAAAAGACTTAGATTTCTCCCCTGCCAGACGCAAGACCCTGGGAAGTTGTTTGGTTTCCTCTGCCACTTTGTTCCTGGCGGATCAGCCAGGACGGCGATGACCTTTGTGAAATGACCACGGAGAGTGACGTTTTCCGTCAGGCTCCTGAAACCAGCCTGTTCTCTGAATATTGGTTGTTCAAGGTCCCTGCTGGTGGGCTTCTGCCGTGAGCCCCTGGGACAGCTGTGTCTGGGCCTGGACCACCGACAGCTCTGAGCCCATCTCCCCAGGTTGAGAAGGACAGTGCCCACCAGCAACCCCCACGCAGAGGGCGTACGATATCGGGGTCAACTCTTGGTCAAGGTTTTTCTCACTGGGTACGTCCCATCACAAACAAGCTTCCCACCTCCCTGTGCCAACAGACTGAGTCGTAGCGGAGATACATGGCCCGGCTTTTCATAACCGCGCCCGCCCGGGGGTACTCTCTCTACCTTTCTCCTTTTCCCATCATCCACCCCCTTTACTCTGTCTAAGCCACACCTCCACCCATTCACCCCTCAACCGTCTACACAGCATCTACCCTTCCTTTACCCGCCACCCCCCATCCAACACCCTTCACCCTTGACCCACTCTGCTCCTTGTTTACACCCTGTAATCCACCTGGAATTCTTACACTTTGCCCCGTAGAGCTTGGCTTTCCAAATGTGAGGTCATTTTATAAGCACTGCTCAAACGCCACTTCCTCCAAAAAACCCTTCCTGACCCCCTTTCTGGCCTCTGAACCTTTGTAGCAATCTGTCTCCACCTCTGAGAGCACCCAGCTTCTCTGCCCTCTCCGGCTGAGCAGTTATCTTGTCTTGGGAGAAAAAATCAGGCATAGTGGGAAAATCAGGTATAGTGGGAAAACATCAGGCATAGCTCTTTCAAATTCTGACTCTCAAAGCTTCGTGGCTGCATGACCGTGGTGAGAAGATGGAAGGGTGGATCAAGCATGGGTGCAGAGTTTACACTGATCGAGCCTACGGAACTTAGACGAGCACCTGAGTGCAGGTTGGATGGTCCATTGGATAGATGTGCACGGGCGTGGAGGGTGTGTGGAATGCATAGGTGGTCGGAGGGTAGAAGAATGAATGGAGGGGTAAAGGGCCGGATTGATGGATGGATAGAAGAAAGGAAGGAAGGAAGGAAGGAAGGAAGGAAGGAAGGAAGGAAGGAAGGAAGGAAGGAAGGAAGGAAGGGAAAAGATGAAATGCAAATGCACTTCGGGACCCAGGAAGAATTATAAAGTCTGGGCCTGGACCGGGAGGCTGACCATCCTGAAATTCTGAATGGGGCCAAAAGGGAACCTGTGAGTGCTTACCCACAGGAAATATTGTTCCTGATAACTTGAGGCCTAAAGATTATCAGTGACCCTGGGAAAAGGCCTGCGCCCCCTGTAGGACCAATTCGTTAGGAAGGACAGTCCTGATCAGCTCATCTAAGCACTTAGGCCGACTCTAAGTGCCAGGCAGTCAGAGGGCATTCAATAACTGTTCATTGGAAAGTGATGGATTGATCTTGGAGACCTGCCATTCTAGGGAGGCATGGCCGGCTAGGACAGCACAAGCATTTCACTCATCAGAGCATAGTCTCTCTGACTAAGCAACAGGAAAACCTGACCCTGCTAACTAACCAGCCGGCCCAGACGCCAGTCTCCAGCAGTTGCTCCCCACATTTGTGCACTGAGTGTCACCCACATGTGAGAGGAGCCCTGGGGCACTTGCCTCCTTCCTGGAACTAACACCCCTGGTACAAAGAGGTTTGGCTTCCTGTGACCCATCTGGAAGGACATGTGAAGGACATGAGGCCAGATAAGGTCAACTCAAAGCAACCTAAGTTATAACTCCGTGCCTGGGAGTCAATTCATTCGTGAAATCAGGGAGACTCCGTAGATAGAAGACCCACCCTATGGACGCGTTGGTGTTGAGCGTCAACAGGTCTCTTCTGCACAAATTTAGAAGGCCATCGGACGTTGTCCCTTTCCAGAAAGGATAAATCTCACTAGAGGCTGATTGCAGGCACACTCAGAGGCCACAGGAAGGTGCAAACACTTTTAACTTGCCCTCTGAGCCTCCATCCCAGCCTGCAAGGTCTATCCTAACGTGGGCATGCAGTCTCTCACCTGGGTGGCTGGGAGAATGTGTGCACTGCACAACCCCAGGGGGCACCCTTCACACAGACCGTGCGGAAGTGGCGGTGGGTTTAGTGCTTCATTGTGGGTGGTGAGGTTGTAGGCATCTGGTTCCCCAGTGCGGGGAAAGACACACAAAACTTCCTAACATAACTCACGGAGCCTTGTGTTCATAACACCGGCTCTACTTCTTTCATCAGGCTCCCTCCCGGCTAGGAAGGCAAGCGGGGGAAATAAAGACAAACTTACTTTGCCTTATCTCTAAAGTGTTTAGCTAAGTGCCGGGCACATAATAAGCACTCAATAAATAAGCATTATTAGGGGAGGAAATCAGACAGATCAGAATTTAATTCTGCCACGCAGATTTATTGTGTTTCTGCTCAGGGAAAAAGAAAGAAAGTATCTCAACTTTCCATCTCCCTCCCTCCCTCTCCCAGGCTGACTTTGCGGCAGTGTCCTCTCATCCCCTTTGCCTGCAGCCTGTTGAAAAAAAAGAAAAAGAAAAAGCCAGTCTGGCATGCTTGGCTGAGCCTCTATCTCTCCAGCCCACAGCTCCCTCCAACTTTATGTTTAATTTCCCTGGGTCGAGAGGAAGCGTTCTGATGATCCGACTTAATTCAAAATGTAAATTTCATCTCCTGTGGGCTAATGGCTCTGAGCTCCGCTTCACATAACGGGGAGCAGCTGTGGTGTGAGTCATCCCAGCCTCCGGCTCCCCGGACTCTGCTCTTAATGGTGATGAAGTTCTGGCCGAGGCTTCAGACAGAGAACCACAGACTCCGTGCCCACCGAGGCCGGACCTGAGTTCACCTCAGAAGGCAGAGTTTTCTATTAACCGGGAAACTATGGGCTGGGGGTTAATGGCAACCCCAGGGGCTGTGCTCAGCCCAGGAAGTTCCAGCTGGTTCAGACCGGTCTCTGGGGCAGTGTGGGGCAGCCCAGGCTCCTGTGTCCCCTCACCCAGATTCAGGAGTCTTGTCCCCGACAGAGAATTTCATCACAAACCAGGGCTCCCACTGGGTGCAGGGAGTTGTCTTCACCCAGACTCTCCAGGGTCTGGCCCTCGAACGGCAGCCAATGTCTCCCCAGTCCTGGCTCCCCTGTGGCTGATATGGTCCCTGAGCTGCTCCTGGGACACAGAACAGGTCCCCTCTGCCTCCCCAGGAGACACTAAGGACTTCTCAAAGCCAGCCGAACATCCCGTTGTCTGAACTCCCCCTTGCCCCTGGAGGCCAGCAGCAGGGTGGGAGTGTCCATCTCGTCTCTGTGGCAGCAGGGGAGCCAGGCTTTGGGCCTTGACGGCAGCTGAGGGGACCTGGGGCTTGTGCCGAGTTTGAGCCTCCCATTCCCCTGGGTCTTGGCTGTGGAAGAATTCAGCTGTATGTGAGGGGCAGATAGTGTCACCCCCGTGGGACAAAGAGGGAGTGAGGGGCTTCCGGGGTGAGATGGCAACCTTGCTGATGAGCTGCAGGGGACCTGCTTGGGGAGGGGACCAGGCTCATGGCCCCGAAGTCGGCCCACGTTCCCCCGCACAAGGATCCGGGGTCACTAAACCCTCATTCTAAGGGCCCCACTGAGGAGCCACGTCACTCTGACTTCATGACCAGCTGGAGGTGGAAGGACTTCTAGGGGGCAAAGCAGGGGACTCTGAGGCTCAGAGAAAAAGGGCCTGTCCCCAGGCCACACCAGGAGACTAGTGGCTGCAGTGAGTCCTCCTTTCGTAGCCCAGAATCCATTCCATAAGCTTCAGCTGCTGGAGATGGGAGAGAAGGAGAGTGGACCCCCCGCACGGCCGGCACCCCTGGGCCCAGGGCACCTGTGTCTAGACGCCCCCGGCACAGTGACATGAGCCAAACCCTCCCGTCTGTGGTCAAGCCAGTTCGTGTGAGTTTCCTGCTCCACTGTCAGAGCTGGGGTGAGCTTTCTGGCCTCCTGACTCTGGGGTTCTTCCCTCGGCTGAGCACCAGTTCAGATCATGGCAGGGACTCAATGCCAGTGTCAGCTTGGAATTGGAGGCTCCTGGTAATCCCAGCTCTGCCACCTGCTGGCCTCCCATGACTTTTACAGGCTTCTGCCCTGGCCTGTTTCTCCTCCGATGGTTGGTTTTTAAGGTGTTCACCATCATTTGGAGGGATTCAGGACCTGGCATTAAATGACATTAAATCCCATCAGGAGAAACTCTGTTCCTTTCCTCTGAGTCCTCCTCGCTCTCTCCGGGAGAGAAGCTCAGCGGGCGCCTGTGCTTCCCTCTTCCGTGGTCATCTTCTTTTTGACAAAGTGGACACAGGACTCCAACTCGGAGTCTTTGGTAAACAACCGGTTCCTAATGCGAGTTAAGAGACAATTTTGTTTCCACTGTCTTTATTCTGTTTTTAAACCTCTTTGTGGAGCTCTAATTCACATACTACAAAACCCACCCACTTGGGGTGGCCGGTTAGCTCAGTTGGTTAGAGCATAGTGCTGATAACACCGAAGTTGCCGGTTCGATCCCTGCACAGGCCACTGTGAGCTGCACCCTCCTTAAAAAAAAAAAAAAAAAATGCACCCACTTATAATGTACAACTCAGTGGCTTTTCATATAGTCACAGCACCGTGTAAGCTTCTCCACAGTCTAATTTTAGAACGTTTTCATCACCCCAAAAAGAAACCCTGTACCCATTGGGGAGCAGTCACTCCCCAATGCCACCTCCCCCTGAACCCTGGCAACCAAGAATTGACTTTCTATCTCTGTGGATTTGCCTGCTCTGGACATTTCATATAAAAAAAAAATCACACGCATATAACGTGGCCTTTTGCACCTGCATTAGTGTTGTATGTATGTGGTTATCTTATCAAGGGATGCTGGCTTTTTACCGAATGGTTGGGATGCAGGGTTTTCTTCTAAAGCAAATTTCTTTCAATCTACTGATTTTTTTCCTACTTCAGTGAATTGATTATTTGCTCAAGTAACCAGTTATCCATGGAAGGTGGAATGTGCACGAGGACATTTGGAAAACACAGCAAATTCTGTTCCGGGGTCTGGGGGTCCTTTGCTATTGATTCTCTGGTTTGGGAAGCTTTTCCTCCCCCTCCTCTCTCCAGGAGCCACCAAGCCCCTTCCTCCATCCTCCCTGACTATTCTCCAAACCCCACTGCATGGAGGAAAGATGGGGGCCACAGCGAAGTCTTTGCAAACAAACAGTTCATCCCTCTAGTCGACAAACTCAGAGGGGCAGCTGTGGTTCCAGCTTCTCCCCAGTCATTTTTTGTCCGGAAGCAGCATCGCCGAGTTTAATTATGCAATTAAAGTCATTTTCCTGGGCTGAACAAATATTTACAGCATATTTTGCTGCAGATTGCTTCGCCTGGAGAAAGGTTCTGCCATTCAGGCTGGCGTGCCTGGCTCACATTCACACATTTGCATACCCCATTACCAGGGGGCCAAACTGCGAGCAGGTGGAAGACAAGCGAGCCCCCAGGAACCAGCGTCAGTGCAGAGACATGGCAGGTGTCAGCCAGGCAAACGTGTTCTTGTTCCTGCCGCGGTGCCACTGTGGACTGATGACGTCCGTTGTTCCTCTGCGGCAGCCCTAAATCCTGGCTCTGCGGCATCAAAGGAACCTCTGGGCTCTGCCCTGGTGCTGGGGGGCCCAGATGGCAGAGAACATTGTGGGGGGAGCAGCTCTGTGATCGTCAGGACCGTGGGCCGGCCGCTCTTCCTGTCTGTCATCTGTGCTGCGTCCCCGGAGCTGGTCCTTAACAAGAGTGCGGGTGGAATGTCTCCCGAGGGCCCCACTGTTCAGCTTCCTGTGCGAGCTGGGGCAGGAAAAATCAAGGCAAAACTTGAGAAAAGCTGAAGAAAGTCACATTCTTTCTTTTACTCCCTCATCTCCATCTCAAGCCCCCATTTCACCACATGGAGGGAACTCGATCGCAGTCCCTTGGGGTGAGGTCAGTTGACTCTGGGTCTTCTAAGTTTGAGGGCATCTTCTCCCCAGTTTGCAGCAAAGTTTTGGGGTTGGGGGGTTGTGTAGTGTCAAGGCATCAGGCTAGGGGAAAGATAGGAGTGACATTAAAAATATTTAACAATGTTGGGGCAGTGACCACTTGAAGATGACCCAGAGCTGGCTTTGGGAGCCCTTCAGCTGTGTGGAAAGTCTGGGCGTCCCAGGAGAGGACCTGGGATGGATGAATCAGGACCATCAGGGGGCTGGGGCAGTGGCTCTCCAGCGGCCAGATGGGGGTGATTTCAGCTTCTCCCCTCCAGCCCTGCCACACTGAATGTCAGCCCTGAGTGGAGTTGAGGTCTGGTCCCCTCTCCTCCACCCTTGCTCTGGGTGACCATGTGCCCTGTCCTCAGGTGAGGTCTGTTCCAGTCAATGTGTGTTCTGCCCCCTCCCCCAGCTACTTTGTACCCCTCCCAGGAATAGCACTCTCTCCAGTGCCACTCTGGATCCCAGAGGTCTTGGTGGCCCTGTCTCACATCTTCTCAGTCCGGACATGTCACGCCACAGTTTCTCCTTTCCCCACACACAGCAGAGGGACGATGAGGATTAGCTTCCCCTGGAAAGGGTCCCCATTTCCCATCCAAACGGGCAAGGCTGTCCTGCCCCTTCCAGGGCTCCACCTGACAGGGACACAGGCCCTTCTCACAGATACTCTGGGCATCCCACGCTGCCCCCTCTCTCTTCAGCTCTTGGTCTGGCCACCACTGGAGAGGGCCAAGGTGACACTTAGGAGGGGCCAGGGCTCAGGGTCGGGCTGGAGACCTCACCCTGCTTCCTGTGCTTCTGGCTGGTGAACTCACATAGGCAGCGTGACCTCTCTGGGCCCAGCCTCCTCAGTACAATGGGAGTGACTTCACTGTCTCATGCTCTTCTGGGAGAATGGCTTTCCATCAGGTACGTGGAGGGCCTGCCGTGTGCTGGACACATATGAGGCATCCACCAAATTGCCATTGACTTGCTCAGGGTCTGCCCGGTCTTGGAGGGCTGTGTGCAGAGCTGCCGCCCCCATCCCACCACTGACAGGGCTTTGGAACAGGGCCTGGCTCACTCCCTTCTGTCTACCATCAGACCTGGCATGGAACGGCCCCTGGGAGGGTCGTATTTGTGAGTCTAAACCAAGTGGTGAAAATACAGATGACGGCAACGCCTCCCCCAACCCAAGCCAGCCTCCAGCCTCTCAGAAGGATTCCACCTTCATCCACTGATGTGCCCATGCAGGGGGGCAGTCGATATGCCCACCCAACCCCATGAGAGCTTTGGCCCAGGTCAGACTGCCCACCCTCCCTCTGGTGCAGCCCCCTGAGTCCCACTGTGTCTACATGGAGCCCTGAGCAAGACGGCAGAGGAAAATGCAAACACTACAAAACGGTCAGTTTTACCCGTTTTGTGTTCTTGCTGCACAAACAACACACAATTCATTGTAGAAAAATTGAGAAATATGGATAAACCGAAAGGAGAAGTTTTTAAATGACCTGCACTTCCAGAAGTCCCAGCTGTTACCGTTTTATGGTGTATCTTTTCAGAGCATTTCCTAGGCATAAATATAAAAATACTCAATACACTCTCATTATCAGCCTTTTCACAGGATGGCAGGTGGCCTGTCAATAAAGTATCTTCTCAGAGTCATTCCACGTGGCGGCCAGTGGTCCATTCTGAAAGGGACGGCAGTTCCTTTAAGCAATCCCCTATTGTTGGGCACTTAGGTTGGTTCCTATTTTGGAGCCATGATAACCAACAACCCTTAATGAGCATCCTTGCCGCTAAATCTGTGTGTACTTCCATGGTTTTCCCTCAGGACACATTTCCTAAAGGGAAAATTACTGGGCCTATTGCTAAGAATTTTGTTAAGATGTTTGAGGAGAGGGAAGGTGGCCACCCCTGGGGGAGGGGTCACTCTGGCTACATGAGGAGAAAAACGCTCCTGATGTTACCAATTGACTTCGCTCTCCAGCTTTTTCCTGAAGTTGGCAGTGGGGATGGGACTCAGGGGAGGCTGCGCCAGGCAGGTTTCCTCTCCTGAGTCAGGGTTCGTCACTGTGGGAAGCGGAGGGGTCCCTGCCCCTGATGTTGCACCAGCACAGCTACACTGAAGCCCGGAACAAAATAAATGAGAAAAGCTGCCCTCACTGGCCCTGCTGTGTGCCTGGTCCCTTACCTGCATCATCTCCCTTGATCTTTTCAACAGCCCTCCTGAGAAGGTACAGTTATTATGCCCATCTTACAGCTGGGGAAACTGAGGCTCAGAGTTTATGCAATCGCCTAAGGATTCACCACTGCTAGGAAGAAGAAGAGTGGTGGTTCACATCCAGACCCTCTGTACCCCAGGGTGTATGCTGAGCTGGGCTATTTAATTTCATCATTGGACCCCAGCAGGGCTAGTATTACCCCATGGCACAGATGAGAGTGTCAATTCAGGTGACACTGCTGGCCAGAGACAGAGCTGGAACATGTCCAAGGTCGCCAGTGTTTACTACCCCCTGGGAAAGGGAGGGGCAGGAGAGAGGAAGCACATGTTAGCCCTTTGCCACAGATGACCTTACCTGGTGCCCTGTTACTGCGACTGCTAACAGCAGTGGCAAAGCAGAGGTCACAGCTCTGGCTCAGGGCCCTCTGCAGGGGAGCAGGCCCACGCCCTGTGGTCTTAAGGCTCTGGAAGGAACACCCATGTGGCACGGGTTAGGGTGGGCCCGAGGAGCGAGGGACCTTGCAACCCCTGACTCCCAAGTTCAGGGCCCACCATCCCAGCCCTGCCCCGCCTGCCACGCTCCCCCCAACTCCCCTGCCACCTCCCGTGAGCATAGGGACAGGGATGTTGACAGGTTCAATATTTGTTGTGTACCTACTGTGTTCTGGTCTTTAACCCAGACGCCAGCATGGAGGTCAGGGGCAGCTCCTACGTTTGATTCTAATCAAAGACGTCAGTCCCAGTGTTGGTTTGGGGCCACATGGGTAGGGACGACCGGGAATCAGCACACTGGGTTTGCATTCCCCAAACAACGAGTCACTCACCCTCCGAGGTCCTCCGCGTGGCTTCTTGCACACCAGTACCACAAGAGAACGTGGTGGAGTCCTGATTATTACAGCCACAGGTCCCAGAACAGAAACCTGTACTTGGAGGTGGACAGAACACTCAGCTGGCACAGTTTGGGGAAACTGAGGCAGGAGCCAATGGCAAGTGTTGAGTCTTTTTGGTCCCCTGAAAACTCTTATTCTGTTTAAGGCACCTCCTCAAGGCTGTCTGTCCCCAAGGCTTCCAGGGTCTGGTGGCAACATGGTCAGTTGCAAGTCTATGGGGGGAAGGGAGCTGTTGTGTAGGATTGTAAGGAATTCCGAGATGGCCGGCTTTGCCTGCAAAGGGGTAAAACTTGCTGCGGACCTAGAGTAGGACACCAGGCCCGGAGCATGTATTTTAAAAATGATGCCTGAACTCTGTCCTGGAAGCCCCTCTCAGGGCTCCAAGGAAGTGCCTCTAAGTCCACCAGGGTATGGAGAAACGGAAGGCAGCTGGCCTGGGTCCCGCACGGCCCCCGCCCAGGCCTCAGGCTGGCGGCCTCCTGATTTGTCTCCCTTAGACATTCAGTTTCTGTGTCAGAGTCCATGCCAACCAAGTGTTCTGCAGAGAAAAGAAGGAACCAGTTTGAAAGCCACTGATTTAAATGAACACAGCCGATAGCACTGAATTCCATTCAACAGCTTTTCCAGCTCAGCGGTCTTGCTATTAGAACAGGACACTTGGTGAGGAGAGCCAGGGCAGCTCTCAGTTCCTTAAAGGGAAAGAAAATTCTGGCTGCTATTTCCCAGCCCCGTCGGGCACTCCTGGCCTCAGTTTCCCCATCGATAAGAGTGGAGTGATCTCAGCTTCATCTTCCACACGGAGCTGTTGCAGGGTGCAGAGGAGTTTAGGGGGATGAGCAGTTGTGAAAGGAAAGCTGAGGTGTCATGATGAACGTGAGAACAGGTCTCCAGCTGGCCTGTGGTGAGGGGTGGAGCCATTAGAATGGCCTGGGCCCAGAAAAGAAAACCTCCTGAGGAATTCATGCTTATCTACAGAATGAATGTGCCCCGTCAAGTTTATGGCTTGTCTGGACGGTTTCCCAACACCCGATAACTGCTGGGAGTCGAGGGACCAGGTGAGGGCTTGAAGCCGATACCAGGAGCCGCCCACAGACCTGAAGTGACATGCAGAAGACACCCAGTTAACGCTCGGGCCATGGAGATCCCCTCGGCTGTTCCTTCTAAAGGGTACTTTTCTCTCTACTCTCCTCCCCTGTGGATGATACTGAGAAACGCATTGCTTGAAAAAGAGGTTATTGACAAAAGCCTGTGACACTGACTACAATATAATCCCAACGGAGGGCCAAGCCCCCAGACTGAAATTGTCAAAATGCACAGTTTAAAGTCTCCTGTTCCAGTTACAGAAGACCCACCTTTAGAGGTTTGCAGAATTAGTATAGAACACTAACTAGAGACTTCTGTACGCCCACTAGTGGCTAATTCAGAAAATCGACAAAGTGATGCCACGTCACCTCTTGGTAACATTCTGTGCCCACACCTCCCAGTCAGACGCCTTTCTACTTTCTGCACCCCCCAAATCACACCTCCTTAAGGGTCATCCTGATGTCCCCACATGCTTCGTATGGCATTCGAATCACAAGGTGTTTCATCAACGGTCCTCTCTTCTTGGTGGATCAAAAAAAAGAAAAGCAAACAAACCCATCTTTTCTATAAAAGTTTATTTTGTAATTTTACAAGAAGTGTTAAGGGGAAAAAATTGAAATTATGTAAAGGTGAGGAACAGTGGTATACAAAAATAATTTAAACACACATATTAATAATAACGCAACATTTCTTTCTAGCAATGACTAGTAAGTAATCTTGCCCAAGATTTTTCCAAAGCTATTAAATATATTTTAGATAATAGTACATAAACACATGTGCACAAATACACCACACACACACACACACACACACACACACACACACACACATACTCATATATACAGCTCAAGTACTTTTTCTGTGCATTCCAGCTAACTGATATAGCTAAAGTGAAAAAAACAAAAAGACTAAATGCCTGAGTGTCCTTAAGATTGAATACATGTGCACTGGATCGTGAATTTTGGAGACATACTGCGATTTCCCCTCCTAATCTTGTTAGTTACTAGCCTGTACTCTGGGGTCTTATCTAACAATTAAAGTGTGTCGTTCAGATCTGCTCAAGGGTGTGGTCGTCGTGGGGCTGCAGGTGGTGTCAGTTCAGGAAACTTCTACTCTCTCTTGCTCCCAGTAAGTGCATCGACACAGATCAGAAACGGGGTGATTTTAAGGGTGAAGCTCCGGGCCTGATTACATCTGGCTGACTCTCTGCTTCAGAGCCAAGAGCTCTCTCTCGATTTCGTAGGGCAGGTCGGAGTTCACTTGCTCCTCCAGGTACGTCTGGATGTCCTCCACCTCCTTTTCCCAGAACTCCTTGGAGATATCAAAGAGCTCCTTCATGTTGACGTGCCCCAGGTCTTTCAGATTCAGGGCCCCCTCCTCAGGGATGTAGCCGATGGCCGTGAGCTTGGCGCTGCCTTTCCCATTGACCCGGTTGAACATCCACTCCAGCACCCTGGAGTTCTCTCCAAACCCGGGCCACAGGAATTTGCCTTCCTTGTCCTTCCGGAACCAGTTGACATGGAAGATCTTGGGCAGCTTGGCCGCCGGGCGCTGGGCCATGCTGAGCCAGTGGGCCAGGTATTTGCCGAAGTTGTAGCCAAAGAAAGGCCGCATGGCAAAGGGGTCATGCATGATGACTTTGCCTGGTAACAGAGGGGGGGAAGGGGGACTCGGTTGGTAAATGACGCCCTCACAGGACACCATTAGTGCAGTTAGTGTTGACATAAGCCTGCTTGGTTTCCTCTTTCTCTCTACACAGGCAGAGTGAGAGAGATAGAGAGACAGAGACAGACAGAGAGAACGACAGAGAGATATAGAGACAGAGAGAGACCCAGAGACAGAGTGACAGAGAGCACCGGTCACCGCTCCTGTGGTTTCAGATCTAGACTTCAATTTACCTTTGTGTTCGGCAGCCGCCGTGGCCTCCGATCTCATGGCCGCCCCCACAAACACTCCATGCTGCCAGCTGAGCGCTTCGTAGACGAGAGGGACACCTTTAGCAGGAAAAAAGAAATGTCCCTTAAAAGCTTGGACACTCAGACCCTTTGGCTGGTGATGTCATCTCACAAAAATGGAAAGACACGGCAGAATAGCATCTTTCTCATTCCGCTAATTTTTCATTCCCAAAGCTCCAGGGCAGAAAACTGTCAAAGGTCCACCACCGTGGCCACACAGCCAAAAGGAAAATGGATAAAGCTATGTGAGATCCAGGGCCCACAGAGGCTCGAGGCGGTCCTACATTTGAGCTTGCTAATTATCCTGGATGTTTGGAAAGGAGGCTTGGGCTCTGTGGCAGCCTCTGCCGAGATGACAGGAAAGGCGCGATTTCATGCCCGCCTCCCCCCAGCCTGGATGAAGGAGCGCCTCACCCGCAGGCCGGCGCCCTCCGAAGATGATGCCTTCTATGGGCACCCCCTCGGGGGCCTCCCAGGCGGGGTCGATGATGGGGCACTGGCTGGCAGGAGTGCAGAACCGCGAGTTCGGGTGGGCACACGGTTCCCCTGCAAACAGCAAAAGAGGAGAGGCCCCTTAGCGTCTGGCGCAAACATGCAGCCCCACCAGCTGGAGCACCGGGGCCCTCAGAGGGGGCGTACCATCCTCGGGGGTCCACTCCTTGTTCTTCCAGGAAGTGAGCGTGATGCCCGAGGCCAGCGGCTGGTCGATGCCTTCCCAGTAGACGCCCCCATCACTGGTCTCAGCCACGTTGGTGAAGATGGTGTTCTTCTGGATGGTCTTGATGGCATTGGGGTTTGTCTTCACCGAGGTCCCAGGGGCGACACCAAAAAATCCATTTTCTGGGTTGATAGCCCTTAAGTTACCTGGAAAATTTTCAGCCAAAGAACTAGATGTGAACACTGATCGAAGCATAACATATACTCTGATATCTTGCCAGGCTCACTGTGGTTCCAAATTCTCACATCATTTTGGTTTCTTTGGGGTTTTTTTCTCTCCTCCTTAGGATATATTTCTCTTTTCTCTTCCCACGATTATATTTACAGCTCTTTCTTCCGCATCAGTTTCCCACCAACACTACTTGAACAAATTTATTAGGTAAACAAACAGCCAGCCACACGGGGCCCCGTTTCAGTCCAGATTTGATACGAAATGAAAGAATGCTTATTATATAGAATACATATTTCTAAGACTTTGCAAGATCTGAAATAACTGGATTAAAAATCCCAACAGTGTGGATCTGGGAGAACTGGGCATGTTTTGAAAGCAGGAAGTTCACTTAGGTCCCGTGATTATCAGCAACAGTTGGGCCTAAAAGAGTCACCTTGTTGGTCAAATTTCATCCAGGCGATGTCGTCCCCCACACACTCTATCTTCCACCCTGGGAGGGTGGGGTTCATCATAGCCAGGTTGGTCTTCCCGCAGGCGCTGGGGAACGCTGCCGCGAAGTATTTCTTCTGGCCCTCGGGGTTGGTGATGCCCAGAATCTGTAGGACACAAGATTCCTCCTTAAACTCTTCCTGCCTTTCTTTCCCAGCGGCCAGGACTTCAGCCTAGAAGTGTTCCTGGAAGCCCCCAAAAGGTGGGTCCCCCACATCTATTTCTTCAGGTATCAAAACAAATATTTTGAAGGCTAACGTCCAAAGGCTCTCTATTGGTCTGGCTGTGTTTAAAATCCTTGACACGGGGCATCCACAGCGTGCTAATAATTATTGATGGCATTTCCAAGTCTGTCCTGGGGGCACGTTGGGTCTGGCCTAAGGCGAACTGTAACGCGCTCTGTATTTGCCAGCACTCCGCCCCAGCCCGCAGCCCTCCACCGCGCACACTCCGAATTCCTGCATCTTACCAGCATGTGCTCTGCCAGCCACCCCTCCTCCTTGGCCAGCCGGCTGGCAATCCTGAGGGCAAAGCACTTCTTCCCGAGGAGCGAGTTCCCGCCGTACCCACTCCCGAAGGAGATGATTTCTCTGCGGTCGGGCAGGTGGGCGATGAGCGTCAGCTCTGGGTTACAGGCCCAGTTGTTAACCAAAGGCTCTGCACAAAAGGACACATCCCACGTTAGCGTTAGCGTGGCACGACCCCTGCCGGGGATCCCCGGGATTTAAGCCTAAGCTTACTTTGAAAACTTCTCGCTTTCGATTTTGGAAAAAGCGTGCTTACTTTTTAAAGGCAGAGGGCACCCCACGGAATGGAGGCACCTGATGAATTCCCCGTCCCCCAGAGCTTCCAGGACCGGAGTGCCCATTCTTGTCATGATACGCATGCTGGCCACCACGTAGGGCGAATCTGACAGCTCGATGCCAATCTTGGACAGAGGCGAGCCCAGGGGTCCCATGCTGAATGGGATGACGTACATGGTGCGACCTGTGGGGTCAGCCAGGGGAGGGGCAACTGGTGAGAAACGACCTTGGACTCACACACGACCAACATTGTTTTCCCAGGTGGACCCATTCTCATGGGCCCCTCTGACGACATCATGCTCTACTTGCCAGCAGCCCCCTGATTTACAAGAGTCCACTGGAAAGGGAACGGAACCCCAAAATGAAGGGGTTTTCGGAAATGTGCAATTGGGTTCCACCAATCGGTCTTATAGCCACATGTGTAGGAATAGTTTTCATGTTCCTCTAAGACAATCTGTAAAATCCAAACCGAGATGTACATTTCCAATACATTGCCAATTTCACATCCAGAATTTAAAGATCTCTGAGGCCATGAGAGTTCCCATTACTGTTACAATTACCATCAGGCTAGACATCATCGTAAAAGGCTTGTTGATATTTTGCCCAATCAAATACATGTTTTATTTACCTTTCATGCACCCTGGAAATCGGGCATTGAACGCTTTCTCGAAGTCCTCCTCAGACATCCAGCGACCCAGTTGGCTTTGGCCACTTTTGGGGATGGGCACCGTATCTCTTTGCTCTTGGGTAATGATGACCGTCTTGCTTTCAATTCTGGCCACATCCCTGGGGTCAGTGAGAGCCAACCAGCTGTAAAGATCAAAGACACACGGGTGGGATTGGAGAGGCAAGTGCTGTGACTCTGCGCTGCATCTGTGTCCTGGGTCTATCTCCTAGTTGACCACCATTTAGGAATGGACCGGTGCGTTCTTTATCACATCCTTCCCACACTTAGCAGGTGCCAAGCGCACTGGTGATATTCTATAGGTGTGGACAGCCACACCAGCTGGGACACAGTCAAGGAGACATTCACTAGACGGTGAGCTAGTCTTTGAGGACAGGGATTGTCTGACTTTCATTCTTACCAGGGGTCTAGTTTGCAAAGAGCATTTGTCGTGCCTCTCAGTGAAAACTTGGGCTCTACGAATGTCATTACATTAAAGTCTATATGGCTCTGACCATTTTATTAAGGTTTTCAAAAGTCTGCAAAACCCCACCACTGAGAGGTCTTCGCCACCTCTTTCCACCAACACCATGTTGGCAAAGGGGAGGCACGGAAGCTGGGGTTGGAGGCTGCACTCACCAGTTGTCATATTTCTTCAGCCTCTTGATGGTCCCCTGTTCCTCCATTTGGTCCAGCAGCTTCCGGTTCTCCTGCTCGGACCCATCGCAGATGTGGATGTGGTCAGGCTGGCACAACTTGACATTGTGCTCTACAAACTCTCTCACGGCCGCCGGCAGGCTATCCAGGGTTCCCTGGATGACTTTGGCGGAGAAGTTGAGGCCGTTTTGCAGCTGAGGAGGCATTTCTGTAGGGTGGCGTTGAGGATCCAAGGTTCCCTGAAATAGAAAGCACAGGCTTCCTGAACAAAAACAGCAGGTGCCTGCCAACAAACTCGATGTGCTTTGTTTGGGTGGCACACCCCCAGACAGTTGTGGCTCTAAGGAGAAAAAGAAAGTGAGTTTGTGTGATCTCTGTCATTGTTAGAAAGGCAAATTCAAAAGCTCTACCTACCGTTCTTCTCTCTGGATGCTCTCGGTGAGAGATCCAAGCCTTCCTTTCGGACTCTTCCCTCTGGTGACTGTCCTTTCCCAGTGGGAAGGCCGTGCCTGGTGTTTGGTGGCAGAACCTTCTGGCTTTAAATCCCATGGACGAGAAAGGTCCTGCCCCCGCGCCCCACCCAGGAGGCTCGTCTCTGACGTCAGGGGCAGGTCTTTGGATCACAGCCACAGTCAGTTATACTTTGGCCAGCTCAGCACAATAAACCCCAGGGAGATAATCATTGAACAGCTAGTCGTGGGTAAATTCTGGGAGGCCTCCAACCCCTGGACCAGCCATAGCAAGTCCTCACACAACTTTTGATTGACTAAACTTTGACCCAGTTCACTGCTGATGCAAAACACATGGCCCTTCCGTTGACAGGCGGGAGGGATCGCGCACAGGCTGATGGGACCACCTCCTGGACAAGTGTTGTTGGCAGCACACTATGTGTACCGATGGCTGCTGGTTGGCAGGACACCATGGTGGTGAAGTGTCACCTCAAAGTGTCAAAGGCCCATGGGAAGAATGTGCCCAAATGCTGGCGAACAGGTGACTTATTGACAAAGGTCTGACCTAACTGGGAGCTAATAACCTTATTGAGTGTCCACTGTGAGTCCCCACTCCCACCCCAATTATGAGGGCTGGAATTTCTGCCTGTTTTGCTTACTTTTGTAGGTACAGTTCCTGGCACATAATAGGTGCTGAATGAGTAAGTGGCGAGCATTGTTCTAAGTGCTTTGTATCAACTAACTCATTACCACCTTCTGAGGCGGAGCCCATGAGGAGCACAGACAAGGAAACTGAGGCGTGGAGAAGCTGAGTGGCTACTCCCAGCTCCCCGGGTGGTGGGCAGCAGAGGGAGAATTAGAGCATGAGTGAGCTGGGCTCTGGAGCACCACACCAGACTGTCCCTTGTGAGGTGCCAGTGCCTTTTCTGGAACCTTCCATGTATTCTCCAAGTGGTTCTGGCTGGGTGCAGTTACTCCTAGAATCGACTATCCCTTTTTGTTGCCCTTGCAAGTCTGAGCATCTGGGGAATAGAGGGGGCTTGGCGGTTTTGCTAGATTACACTTGAGCAATGAGACCTTTATAACAGCGCTAAAAAAAAAAGAATCTGCTTTGCAAGCCATCAGAGCTTCAGTCCAAGTTAATGAACCATGGAGCTGTTGCTGGTGCGTTGAGAACACCGGGTGAGAAGTCAGGAGAAGGGGGCCAGGCCCCGACTTCAACAGCCAGCCAGATGGCTCAGGGGGAGCCCCCTCCCTCCAATGAGGTTGGGTAGGGACTTGCCCAGCTCCCCACGGGGTGTGCGCTGATGTAATTCTGTCACTATGTCTGTAAGGAGCTGAGGCAAGTAGAAGACATTAGGAATGGCGACCTCAAGCCAAGAGTATTTAGAGAACTGTCCTGTAGAGCTTCTTTCCAATTGCAACGTTACGTTAGGTGCACACGTCATCAACTTGCAGCAAAACCATCAACCCACTGCTATGTCTCATTTATTCAGGTTTTTATTCAACCAATTGAAGCTTTCAGTATAAATACAACATGTTTTGTTTAGTTTAAAATTATCTCCCATTTAGGGCACTAGAATTCATTATTAGTGGCACTATAGCCACACACAAGTTCGTGTCCCGTCTGAATTCAACCACGATGTAATGCTTAGGTACTGAGGGCCTTTCTTAGCATCTGATGTCAGTGAAACGAGCCATTCCAATGCATGACCATGAAGATGCAAGACACACATTTATACGAGCGTGGCGCAGCTCACCAAACAGGTCGAGATGCCCATTTTGCTGATAAAACTGCAATAGGTTTGATTCCCTCGGAGAGCACATAGGTAGAAAACAAAAATGAGAAATGGGAACTGTTTTGCAGTTCTAAACATTACCCATAAATTCAAGGTGTGTCTGTTCTGAGTCCTCCAGGACAGAAACAGCTAGTTCAATTAAAACGTAGGAGCTGCGAGTCACCGCCGCCCTTCTTGAAATCTTCTAATTACCGAAGAATGGAGCAGTCAGGAAAGCAGCCTGAACACACGGGTGGGGCCTGCCGAGACTCAAAAGGTGCGAGCAGGTGAGGCGAAGAGGTGGGGAACAGCTGCCCTTCAGGTGAGCAGTGGGAAACAAAGCCCTGAACCTGGAAGAGGTCTCACAGAGGATTCTGAGGACAGTTTGATGGTGACACACATGAACATTTCTTGGGTTCCTGAAAGCCAATTAAAAAAGCAGAAATTCACAGATGGTGAACAGAAGGTTCAAAGACCATCACCACCAGTGCTTGGAGTTCCTGTAGAGTTTAGATCGGTGGTTTCCACACTGTGGTCTAGAGCCTGGGGGACCCCAATGAGCCTCCTCACGGAGTGGGGGGAAGGCTGAGTGAGACGTGCTCCAAGCCCGCCTCCCCCACAGCCCATCTGACTTTACTTGTGGTTTTTACTGGATCTTTGAACAAGGGATTTCACAGCCTGAAAACGCTGGAAATCCACCAATCACAGCCGACTCTTCCATTGGAGAGGTGACATAGCTGAGCCCCAGGGAGAGCCAATAGGCTATTCCCCCAAGCTCCAAGCTAAGGCTCCTAACTATAAGCTCATGACCCCTTACCCCCACCCCACTGCACTAAGGGTGATGGGATCGGCTCATTCCACCCACGGGGCGACCACAAAAATGCCCCTCCGTTCAGGAATCTGAATTCATAAGAAAGCATAACCTTTTCCCAGTAAAGAGAAAAGGGACAGTGGTTTTCCAGAAGGTGATAAGAAGCTAACAATGTAAATGCCACATCTTGTCCAGGAGCCAAAGGCATGTGCGCAAATCAAATCAACTGAGTCTCCACTGCCAGGGAGGTGACTCCAGGGGAACCCGACTGGCCCAGCCGTGGAAGTTTCCAACGCTCCTGAGCTGTGCAGTGGCCAGCCATGGAATCATCCGTCCTGGCAGTGATGGTCATCCACCCCCATTGTGTTTGTTAGGGACAAATATTTAGATGTTCTACATTTATGGGGTAATCTTTAATGCCTTTACCGTCTGGAGGGTATTTGTACAGAATTGAACGCGTTGATTTCCTGTTGTGGAGCCACAGAATTATATAAGGGACAGGGTCCTTAACAGATTGTGTTAATCTAGCTTAATGGGTAGGGAGGTCTCCTTTGGGGGTGATAAACTCTTCTGGAACTAGATAGAGGTGGTGGTTGCCTAACACCACGAATGTGCTCAACGCCACTGAATTATACACTGTACAATGGTTAATTTTATGTTATGTGAGTTTTATCTCAATTGAAAAGGAAAAGAGATTTTGAGGTCCAGTGTGTTATTTTGAAGGTGAGGGGAAAATGACCAAGTGTGGGGGCAGGAATGCTGTGGGAGGGGGCTTTTCCACAGCCCACTCTGGGATGCAGGCATGTCTGCCACACTCTCCCCGCCCCCGGCCCATCCCTCCACTTAATCCTTCCCGCTTCTCTCAATAGCCTCGTAATGTTTTAGACATTGATGTTGGGCCGAATGTACTCTCACCCAGCAGAGAAGACAATTTCTGTCATTAGGGAATCTTCCCCCAGGAGGGGTACGATTTTGCTTGTTTGCACATTCTTTCCACAATGAAGAAATCAAAACGAACCTAGAAGCAAACCACTTTGCTTCACGCGTGTAAATAAAGTATGATTTTTGCTGCCAAGATGTACACAGAAACTGTTAAATGAATGCTGACAGCCAAGGTGTTAGAACCTCTTTAGAGGGCTGGTTAACTCCTGTTACAATCATTAATGACCCCTGGAAATAGCGAATCCATAGGGTCTTATTTATTTTCTTCGAAGATTTCTTCATCAGGCTGATGGAGAGGCATGAAGGAACGGCGGCCGAGCATGAAGGAAAGGATGCACGTGCTGGAGCGGAACGTTGCGCACATCCATCCGGTGAATGACTGTGCCCTTCAGGGAGCAGTGCCACTGCTGTGGGATGCCGACCATTAGCTTACACGGAGGCTGTGACGCAGGGCAATGGGGGGAGAATCGTCTCAGCCGTTTTGAGTGGGTGGCCTGTGGTTTGCTGCCCAAAGCATCCTAACTACCACAAGATGCCATACCCCGGAACCGGTCGGTTCCGGCCCCAGGTCCCCCCGAAACTTGTCCAGGTGTCACGCGCCTCACCTCTGCAGGGTGAAAGTGGATGAGATTCGTGCCGTGTTTCCCTCCGTGCAGTCCTGTCGTTTATCACTGCACACGCTCCCTGCCGTGGATTTGAAGGTCACGGTGGGTTTGGTTTTTGCCTTATTTCCCTGTCACCTACTGTGGATGACACTGTCACCTACTGTGGTGACACTGTGTTTGCTGAGCCTCTCTTCTTGTTGGGCTGGGACGCCTTTGTTTCCATGCGACACGTGCATGTTGAAGGGGAAGGTGACTTAAGAGTACAACTACACTAGGTGGAAAGGGACCGCAAATCAGGACAGAACAAGATAAAAAAAACCTCGCGTTTGCCCTAATTTTATAATCCTTCTTTAGGTTGATGTGGTAGATAACACACCAGCTTCTAGCCCGAATCACCCGTGTTCCACCATGCCCCTCTGCTTGTCCGTGACTTTCCATGTCGAGGGCACTGGCTGAGAGCGCGGTGTCACCTGTGGTCTACACGTTTTCTGTGACCCACCTAAGAATGGCAGACTGCCTGGGGCTGAATGTCCTCGGATGGGCCACTTTTCCTCTATGGCCTCAGCTTCCTCATCTCTGCACTGAGACGGCCCTTCCGACGTGGATTTTAGGTGCTGCAGAGTGAGCAAGTCCATTTTCGGTGGGAGTGTGAGGCAAACAGAGTGAGCACAGATTTGCCACCAAATACTGTTCCAAACACACATACAAACAAGATAGCAGCCCCAGGCACACACAGGGCAAAAGGAACTGACTGCATGGTTACCACAAAAACAACCAGTGGGCTTATTTTTCAGCAAGAAAATGGGTCCACTTTGTGGTGCCATTAATTCTATTGGAAACACCAGGAAAGGCTCGCTCCGCTCCTCGTGTGCCAGGTAAGTAGGCAACTTCCACACTCCCTGCAAAGTCACAACTCACAACAAAAATGTCTTTCTTTGCTGGTCCTTGCTGAGGATAATTCCCAACACTCAGGAAACCTCACTCGCACTCTCTGCTCCTTTCCCAACAGGGTAGGGGGAGAATTCACACCACCGAGACTCAGGGACACGTTCCCCTGGGGTGGGGGTCCAGCCAGCACATCTCATCAGGGGCTGGGACGCCTCACTTAGCTGCCGAGCCCTGAAATATTTCCAAGTTGGAATATGGTGGAAACTGAGCCCCCCGGACTGATTTTCTCATATGCTGATACGGAAGCAAGGACCACAGAGTCTGAAGAAAACAAATGTCAGCTATTAGCGCCTTCCCAGACCAGCCTGCACTGCTTTGAAAGGGGAACCAAGCAAGATCGGCGCTAACAGGGGGAAAAAATCTTTCACTCTGGTGTTTTGGGTATTTAAAGAAAAAGTAAGCTTGTGGAGGCGATCAGCGTTCTGATGGGCGTGCTGATAATTACAGGCAGGAGACTTCGTCGTGTCAGGAAGTTGGCATTTCAGACAGGAAAATGGGAAGCAGGGGCTGGGGGCGACCTCTGCACCCTCATAGGTAGCAGACTCTGGAATTCTCTCATTTTCAATCAGGCTGGCTTCCATCCTGCTGTTCTTCTGCAGAGAGCCAGCCAACCTTATGCAAGTTATGTTTCCCTGGCTTGGCACAAGGAAGCCGTGATGCAAGAGACCCCTGTCTGACTCCTCTGCCTCGTCTAGAGGGTCCAGACCAGCAGGGTCTAAGGCTCGGGTGTCAGTCTCGGGGGCCGGCCTCCGCTCACAAGCCCGGTGGGCTCTCTCTCCAAGTAGGCAGACCAAATGCGCCAAGGTTGAAAAGTGGGGGGAAGTCTGGCCTTTCAGA
This sequence comes from Rhinolophus ferrumequinum, assembly GCF_004115265.2. NCBI lineage: Eukaryota > Metazoa > Chordata > Mammalia > Chiroptera > Rhinolophidae > Rhinolophus > Rhinolophus ferrumequinum. Next base: position 4,371,234 of record NC_046306.1, read on the forward strand.
CACCAACTTCTGTACAGAGGGGGTTCAAGCTCACTGAGCAGTTGATCCCATTAGGCCTAGTACCCCTTAAGGTCATCAGAAACAGGGGCTGGCTCGATGTTTCAATCTGCAGGCAAGGCCCATGGTGTCCGTGGGGGAGGCAGTGGAGTGTAGTAGCCAACGGCATGGACGCGGGACGCAGACACTTCCATCCACAGCTTGACCACGGGGTCGCAGTCAAGTCATACCCTCTCCCATCTCCCTTGGTTTCCTGTCTGTTACCTGAGGATAATTATACGACTTGCTTCGTTACAAAGATCAGAGTTGGCAACCTAAACAAACATAGTAGAACTAGTTCCTGGCACAATTGAGCTGAAGCTCATAAATGCTGCAAGGATAAAAAAGCACGATTTGTACGGGCGCAAATTCTTTAATTCATGTAATAATTAGCTCCTATGGGGTGCTGTGCATCAGAGGGTGGGGACAAAAAAGCAAAGGCCAAGTCCCTGACCCTAGAAGTCTGTGTTCTGCTCCTCTCAGCATCCTCCACACCTCAAACTATGCCTGGCACATAGTAGGCACTCAGCAAATGTCTGCTAAACAAACCCAGCTGGGAAGACAAGTTCTACACACATAAGAGTAGAACCTGCCAGGCCACAAGTGACTCAGCACATTGTGCAGGTAGTAAATACACCCAAGAAATGTCCCCCACCTCCAATAAATCCCTAGCCCTAACTTCATGGTGGTATCATGGTGGGTTTATATTTAACTTTTTCCATATGCTTTCCTGTCTACTCTTCTCTCTCATTTCCTTGACTTGGAGTTATGTTATTAAGTGTATGGAATAGCCCGTTCATTTCTTACTCTTGACACTGCCCTTCCCCTTGCTTCATCAGCCAGCGGAGCACGTACTGCTCGCACCAATGTGAAGACAGCCGGACAGGCATTTTCCTGAGCTGTGTCATTTACTTGTCCGGAAGTCCCACCATGCATTGTCATAATTGGAGCGCCAGGAGCACCCACACACCTGATAAAACAGGTGAACGCACAAAACAGCCCGAATCGCCTGAAAAGCCCTGGGTTCCAGCCCAAAGGGCTCCCCTGAGCAAACGCAGAGCTCATTGGGAATACTGGTAAACACCTCTGGTGGGAGACGCGTCATGACAGCTCTGATGAATGGTCAGCTTCCTTTTCCACCTGGCCCCACGTATCCCAATCACAAGCTGCTGAAAATACCTTTTTCACTCACCCTTTGCTAAGCACTGAGGCACGAACCAAAGCCTGTCCACGGGCCAGGTCCCTAATTTTTATTAATAATATCTTCCCTCTATCAATCGTTGTTAGCTAACGGGTACATGTGAAGAAATTAATTGAAACCTGGCAGCTCATGGCACGTCCCCTCCCCAGTGAGTTCTATGGCCCTGGCTGCATCACAGATGTGCCCAGTGACTCGGGCTGGCCAGACTCAACTTGCTGTGACAGAGGACACTTGCTCCTTCAGAAGGCTGTTTCCTGTGCTAGCAAAGGTTTCTTAATTGTTTCCTGACACCTCATCTTGTTCCCCAGAGCGTTGGGGTGGCTGCAGCCTGCTGATGATGCGGACGCCTGGGCTGGTCCATGGACCAGGGTGAGCTGCCCTGTCTGAAGAATTTGCGTGGCACCGAGTTATGGCTGTGTGGACTCCTCCTGCGAGGCAGGCCACTGTGTTTTCACCCAAGTGTGTGGGCAAAGGAAGAGTCGAGGGAAAAGGTGAGTCTGGAGCAGGCTCTTCTCCCTCGGGTCCCGCGTACTTTCCCACAGAGCTGCTACATGAACCCAACCTGAACACTGCAAACCAAAAGCCCGACATTTGTCCCCACTGGACCAGCAGCATCTTGGGAACAAGATGGCCGGCCACGGACCGGTCCTTTGGGGGTTCCTGTGTATTTCTACTCAGCAAACTACAATTTTCAGGATAAACATTTAAAGAGAACTGCACAAGCATTCTGAACGCAGAGCACTTCTTTATAAACTTCATGATGGACCACAGACCAGCGTGGTTGGATTTTCAGTGAGCTGCCCTGTGGTGGTAGACAAAATGTTCAGGGGTTTGGGGGGGGTCAAAGCATGTTTTTAACACTTGTGCATTTCAGACGCCTCTGCACACAGTCTGAATGCGTGAAGCCTATATGAGCAGACTTAAGGCTTTGTTTTTTGGTTTGTGTTTTTTTCTTTTAGGTGAAAATCTCCAGTGTCCTTTATGTTAAAATGAGTTTTCACATTTGCAGAGAGAGAGACACAGAGAGAGACAGAGAGAGAGAGAGAGAGAGGGGAATTCAGTAATTGCATTCAGTAGACATAAAGGAGCTCGTGAATTATTGAGGATAAATTCTTTGGGAAACAAAAGAAACTTTTTGGACTTTCTTTGTTGTACTTTTAACAATCAAATGTGATGCTTATCAGACATCTTCCTGCGAGCTGTCACATTATCTAAATGAGCGCACAGCTGACATTTCCAGAGGAGCCTGCTCGGTAAGTTCTGCAAAGGGAATATTGTGTGCTGCTTTAATGGGCGCCGTTTGGGTTTTTCAAAACAAAGGTTTTGAGCACTTTAATTTCGGAGCGACTTGCTATAGTTCAACACAGAGATTTAGAACGCTGTCAACTGTTTTGGAGAAGACAGTGAAAAAAGTTTTGTGCTTCTCTACAAACAGAGGAACACTCCACAAGTGACATTTGGAAGGCACTGATGGTAGATAATAACTACTCAAAATATACTTAGAAATGCTTAGCTCCTCATTGTTCTTTATGTATCTAATTATTCCAGGTATTGCCATGTCAAAAAAAAAGTTTCACGTGACATACATTGATCCTTTAAAAAAAAAAAAAAGTCTAAGTCAGAGATGAAATCAAACTTTCCAAGGGAAATCGAGGCCTGCAGGGAGCACGACCAGCCACATGGGGACGTCGTCATCTCTGGCTGCAGGCGCTTGCGTTTTAACAAAAAGACATTTATTTGTTGCAGGTTTGCCCCCTGCTGCTCCATTGCACTTTCTGCCATGCCTGGGACACTTGTGAACGCGTGTCTAAGTGCAATGCACAGGCCAGACACTGTGCTAACGCTCTGAGGGGTGAGACGGCAGTGGGAAGGTACAGAGAGCAACCAGAAGAGTCCTGAAAATTCAGCCCGTTGTTTTATAACTTGTTCCATCTGCTAACTTCACCCTCCGTATCAGATTGTGGTCAGCCCTGGGGAGCTCCAAGGATCTCCTCAGGACACCAAAATCAGCTGCCTTTTGTGAGTTAAACTCGGTCACCTTCGTTCCTGCCTCCGGGCCTTTGCACTTGCTCTGCTGTCTGCCTGGAGCACTCCTGGTTTGTGCATGGACCAGCCTTCTTGTCACTCAGCATTTCTTGGCACCCACCAACCCATCGTCCCCTCTTGTGTTTCCTTCCTGGCATTTATTCCGATTTGACATTAGCATCTTCATTTGTCTGCGTTTTAAAGCCTGGAATCCATGACTCAAATGTGAGCTCTGTGCTAGACAAACCCTTTGTCAGTCTTTGTCTGCCCCAGCCCCGGCCATAGTAAGTGCTCAATAATAGTGGATTCAGTTTACCTAATCAACCCCTTTGCTTGAATTCCCTAATCTTGAGCTGTGAGGTTCTAATTTGCTTTCAGAAGGCCATGGGGTCCCAGCCCAGCTCTGGTTCCCTACAGATGAGCACACTGGCTTTCTTACTCTAGATATCAGCCTCACGTGTGGGTAAGAGGAGCCCACCTCTGGGAACCATCTACTCCCGGTGGCTCACAATGTTGGGTTTGAGGATGGAAGCTTGGGGTCATAACACTGGGCTATGGACAGCTCAGCCAGGAGCAAATGGCCCCCTCGATGAATCTGGGGGACAGCCCTGGGGACCTTGCCCCAGGATGTCTCCCCTGCCACTGTTATACCTTGTTTGGAATTCTAACAAATCATCAGGAAGGTCCCAGGTTTTATTTACATGGGATATACTTTACCTCTCTCCTTTTCTGAGACCCCAGAGCCTATTCATACGAGAATTCTTTTAGAAAACAAAATTGGAAAACAAGTGTCTTGCCAGGAATAAACAACAACAGCACTAAAATTCGAGTCATTGTAAGTTAGCCGAGTGACCACTATAAGAGACACACATGGGCTTTCAGCTGTGTATGCACCCAGCTTCTCTGGGAGCTTGGCAGAATCGGACTTCCTTGAACACATTCTCCACCAAGGGCAGAATGTGTTCACCCCCACTTGCCCCGGGGCTGCCTTCGGAAATGTGTGGAGTTTGGGGGGGTTTTCGTAGCAATAGGGAAGCATGACAGGCATTTAGTGGGTGGGAGCCAGGGCGCTGTGTCGTGCAAAGTGCTGGACAGGGCTACATGCTTGTCTGGCCCCAACGCCTCCAGTTCGGGAGGGGGTCACTGAGGGTGCACCCCTCCGGCACGTGTAGGCCCTCTGCGTCCGCATGGCTCGTAGAGGAAGGTGATGTCTTCCGTCAGGCCTGCCAACTTGTTCCAAGCCCCATCGCTTTGAAATCTCAGTACTGTGCCGTGAGTCATTGGAGATAGAAAAGCGTGAAGCAAAGGTACACTTTATATTAGTGATTCATTTATGTTTTTGAAATTAAACAATAATTTCCCTCCTGCTCTGCTCATTTATATAACCGTGCAGTGAAAACTCTTATGAGTCAGGAAGGAGAGAGTTGGCGGGGGGAACTTAAGTTCATCTTTTATCATGGGACAGTCACTCCCTATTCACCAAACGTCAGCCAAGTATCCCCCAAACTCACACTGCTTTACTGGGACCTTTCTCTGGTCATTATTAATTCATTTGTTCATTTGTTCATTTTTCATTAAACCTTTCAGGGTAATTTACTGTTTGAAAAGAGACATATGGCAGAAATATAGGTTTGTTGCAGAAGGTCTACAATATACGCATGAATGAGCCACTTTAGAAAATATTTAAAAGTTTTTCAATAGTGAAAGTATAAAAATTAAGGGACGAAAAGAGCAAAGTTTGTGGTGGTAAATTATAATATGCTAATATATAGGAAATGAAATGACCTATTCATCACTTTCAGTAAAATGGTTATTATACTAGTATGGTATTATAAAATTGATAGGGTTATTATAAAATAATAGGGAATCTATCTTACCTTTTGTTGCATTAAGATATAATAAAATAACACTCCGAAAACAAATTATGCCTCCTTTCATCCTCATGAAACATTAGCTAGGGCTGGGTGGTCCACTCGAAACTTCCTTTTTGTTTTGTCATGTGTTTCTTTTAGTGAGGATCTGCCCAGAAACTGCTTGTCCGTAGGCTTTCCCCAAGGTCCTGCTCCAGGACAGACAGAAAGACAAATGTTGGGGTCTGAGATGGTTCTTACACATGAAGTGCACAGGCCCGCTCTGAGTATGCCGGCTGAGAAGCTGGCATCGGTTTCGACGTCGATATTCCTTTCTTCATCTGGTCATGACATTTGAGGACCTCCTGGAAGGAGACTGAATCCCTCCTCAACCTGTAGAGGTCACAGTGGCCGAGCATGGCGGCACGACTGGGCGTGCTCTCTGAGAAAGGAGCCTCGTCTCTCTAGATCCCACTCTTGCCAAGACACCAGGGCTGAGCTGCTCTGTGAACCCACCTGGTTAGGCATTTCTGGTGTTTGAGTGGGGCAGGAACACATTTTCTCAGTTTGTTCCCAAGACACACTAAGTCACGCTTTTTAAGATATTGTTTTGACTGAGAGCCTGATAAAGCCATTGTCAGCGGAGAGAAGAGAAAGGCCACCAAATGCCAAAGAAGACAGAATGTTCAGAGTGGCCCCATCTGTTTCCTTTCTGGTGATAGGCCAAATGACATCAATGTCATCCAAGCTGTCTAGGTGGTCCCCGAAAACCTTTCCCTGTGTCTGGGCCACCCTCCGGCCCCCACTGGGAGAGGCACGTTTAGCCATTTATGCAGCGGCTTCAGAAAGACGTGCCCAGGGAGGGAGACACGGGGAGGTCAGAGCATAGAGTCCTGGCTGTGTGTGCTCAAGCAGGCTGCCTCCGTGGCCCTTCTGACATGGAGGAATCAGAACAGTACCTGCTACACAGTGCCATGTGCAAATCAAATGAGATCATCCATGGCAGCCCACAGCTGGATGCTCAGAACCCCTCGACCATGTTAGCTGTCTTTATCTACTATTCTCTTTCTGAACAGGAAAATCAAGGGCATCCAGCAAAACTCCAACACCACCCGGGCCCCGCACCTCATTGACAGCTGCAAACTTTGGCAAGTCCCAACTATCCCCCTCAGAGAGGGCAACCCACAGAACCCAACAGGGCCACTCACCACCCCCACCCCCAGGAGTGCCAATCTCAGACCGTCTGATTGTGTTTCCAGATGAAAGCACACTTATCATTTGTCTGGCTTCTTAATTTCTCTTAAGACAAAGTGACAGACTCCTCTGTTTTCCCCTCTGTGTTGGCTTTTTATTATTTCTTCCTTTATTTTTCCATCTCGCCCACTCTTCTCCGCTGTTCAGCCCCCTGCTGTATTCGATTGTCACCTCACTATTAGCCCACTGTCTGCCTGGCAACCCACTATTATGTACTTATTTTATTACTTGGTTTCCTACCCTGATCTTGTGATTCATTTCTAACCTTTACTGACTGTAACATAACTCCTTTGCCGTTCTTTCTTTCCTCCTCACCAGCCTCCTCAACCTTTAACTTTCAGATGTCAGTTTTAGTTAGAGCCTGGTGTCGTCATCGCCCTGGAAAACAGTCTTATCTGCACCTCCACACTGACAGTCTTGTTTTTCACTCAGAGCAATCGGCTTAATCAAATGAAGTGCTGTACTTGATGTTTTCAAATCCCTTTGTATAAGAGCAGGAGAGATAAACAGGAATCAAGAAGGGAAATAAAGTGATATATTGGACCCAAGACAAAAGTCAAGACACTCCTCTTTTAACCTGAACTTGATGATTGTGTAACCAGAGGTTACATAAAAATAGGTCAACGGTCACAATTCTGATGATCCATGCATGGGGTGTCTTAAGTATCTTTAGACGCGTATGGGACAGTTTAAGAAGAATTGGGAGCTTCTTGTTTTAAGGATGCCACATTCCAAGGGAACCCAATGTATGAAACATCCGAAGTCATATAACACAAACGTTCTCTTCATGAAAGTACTGGCCAGGAGAGGTCAGAGTGGAATTTCCTGGGGTGATGCTTGGAAAGAAAGCAGACAGGAAGAGAACTTTGGAAATCATAAGGTCTTTAGAACTGAAAAGGAACACATGAGTCATTTTATCGAACTCCCTAATATTTAGATGAGGAAACTGAGGCCCTGGGAGAGGTTGAGAGACTTACCCAAGGACTAGCGCCAGGTCTCAACTCCGAAACCCAAACTCTTTCCAGCAACTCAGCATCTGGAAGAAGAATTTGGGTTAAAAGAAACAATGATTTTTTTAAAATCCTGTCCCAAGTTTTTATGATCATCATCTCCTATACACTCACTCTCTTCCTCTCTTTCCCACTCCGTAACAGCTTTGTTGAGCTACAATTCACGCAGCCTAAAATTCATCCTTTCCAAGCATACAATTCAGCGGTTTGTAATATAGTCACGGATTTGTGCCACCAACACCCAATCACGTTTAGAACATTTCATCAACCTCAAAAGAAACCACTTACCCATTGGCAGTCACTTTCTATCCCCACCTTCCCCTTGGCAGCCACCAATGTACTTCCCATCTCCTAATCTTGCCTGTCTGCCCTCAGACGCGGTGTCTGGTTAGGTAAGCAGACACCAAACATCGCTGGGCCGACCCTATCCTCCTCAACGGACACGGCATCTCCTGCTTAAACTTGACATTCTCTCTAAATGGCAACATGTTTTGTGAAATGTCCCTCGTGACATTTCCGCTTTCCTACACAGCTCCCTTTCTGTACAGTCTCTTAAAGATCTTTTCAGAATTCTGATATGCCAACCCATCCATTTTCATTTTGCAGACCTAAGAGACCCTGTTGACCGTTTTTTGTATGACACAGTTCTGCTTTCAGTCTTTAGACACCCCCCACCACGCCTCTCAAATTCAACTGTGATAGGTAGGAAAATGGAAAATTATTGAAAAATAATGAAACTGAACATTGAAGAAATTAACATAGCTTGTTAGAGCCAGAAACTGAATCTGGCCCAGGTCTGGTGGCGTCTAGTCCTGCGAGCTTTCTACTAGACCACATGGCAATGTTTCAACTTACTAGAAAAACACAGGCAGTTAGTGCATGTGAACATGAATTCAGATTTCCTGTTACAATGATTTATTTTCCAATTAGAAAAAAACAACAGGTAAAACAGGACAATTAAAAGTGGGTACCCCAAATTAAATTATATGATGCATCTATAAAAAGTGTCATGATGTGGACTTTACATATCTGAGAAATGTAGAATGATCGCTCTAGTAATTACGACAAAAGGAAGTGAGCGAAGCAAACCTCGTCCATTTTATACATCTAATAGGAATTCTGACAAAGGCTGGATTCAAGTTTATCTTTTAAGATCTTTGAAGGATGCCTTTGCTAAGTAAACGGACAGTGTCAATAAGATTTCTGGTGACTGTTGAAACTACGGACGAACACAAGCTATTTTCAAACACATTAAGCAGAGCAGTGCTTGTACATGCGCTTCTCTCTCGGTGGGGCTTGGAGATGGACTTAAAATGAGTAACCAATAGAGAGCTCACAAAATGAAGTTCCGAGTCATTCTTATCTGTTTACTTAATAGTTCCCTAAAGAAGTTTATTAAGTCATAGTTTCCCTAGCCCGGTTCTTGCTCACCTTGAAAGTAATAAAATATCTTTTTTTAATTGGAAAATAATTTGAGCTTTTACTCATTCAGCCAGGCCTTCCCAGACATTGGTCCAAATTACAATGGGACAAACGATTCTGGTCATGATATAGAGATTTACAAACCGCTGAGTTCCGCTGGCGAGGAACATTTTAAATTGGACAGTAATGCAGACAAATATAGGCATTGGGATCACGGAACAGAAAACGGAAGCTCAGGCACATTAAGTGAAGCTCTGTCCTTAAAAACTACTTTGTGGTAAACATCAAGAGGCCGGGTGAGGTGCGTCTGTAATTTGGAATAAGGTTGTCATGGGAAAGGAGAGAGACGAGGAAAAAACCTGCAGAATCTCAGTTAATCTGCTTGCAAGCACCACTTGGGGAATATATCAGTCCCCATTTTGCAGAGGATTCTGCGATCCAGTGTGATTAATACATGTCCCCAAAGTTATAATGCTAGTGAATATCAGGGGCGTCTGCCCAAGGAAAAAGATGAGCCCTTGAAAGAAGTAATTCCATGCAGAGAAGGTTTGTCCCTGCAGGGCCAAGAAGTGTCCGGCTCCAGGCTGCACTGAGGTTCAGGAAGCTGTGACTGACTCAGTGGCAGTGTGATGCATGTGAACAAGGAAAGTGGTGACAGGCAGAGGCGAAAGTCGAAGGCTAGGGGGTTGTCTCTGAGGGCAGAGGCCAAAGCTTGTTCTCCAATAGATTATCCCCCAGACACTCGGTTCCTAATAGCCACTTGGTATTTGTCATCAAATGGAGAAAAGAGAGCATAGAATAAGTCTAGAAAAGGGAGAACCAAAGCAAAATGTTGGGCCAGTGGGAGTTTGCAAAGGAGTGGGCATGGTATGGAGGCCCAAGGCTTCTCCGTGGTCCAGGTGACATGGTCTGCTACAGCAGTGCTTCTCAAGGGGGGGAGTCCACCCCCTGCCCTGGGGACATTTGGCACTGTCCAGAGATACCTTTGGTTGTCACAAATGGGTGGTGTACTGGCATCTAATGGGTGTTAGCCGGAGATGTTGATAAGTACCCTCCAGAAAATAGGACAGTCCCACAAGAGAATCATTCAGCCCTAAGAAGCAGTAGGACCAGGGTTGAGCAGTTCTGTAACAGACAGTCCACCCCTTCATTCAATTTCCTGCTCGCTAAACCACCTTCCCCTCCTGGGTGTTTTGCTTTTGTGGCTGGTCGTGCCACCATAGGTGCAAGTATTTCTGCCACCACAACCGCTAATATTCCGAGTCACAATGGCAGCTTCCATTCATTTGAGCCCTCACGACGTCCAGGTACCATGATCACCGTGCTACATGCTTTCTAATATGATATCTCAATACGACAACACGTCTATGAGTTAGACAACGTTCTGATCCCAATTTTAGATGGACCGCAGCTGGGGTCGGAATCCACGCACCGACTCCACTGCATTTGGCTGTGTCATTAAAATCATTCGGTGCTTCTTCTTGGACGCAGCAGTTTACATGTGTCTTCTTTAATCTCCACAACTACCCTGAGAGTGGGAGGCAGGATGGCTAGCTTACAAATGAGGAAACTGAGGCTTAGAAAGTTTCGGGCTTGTCTGAGGTCATTCATGGAGCTGGGATCCAGTACCAGGTCTGTCTTTCCACGCCGTCATGGTTGTCTCTCATCACGGTAGCTGCTGGGAAAGGGGTACCCTGGATGACAGAGCCAGGGTCTGTTTCCCTAGAAAGGTAGTGTTTGGGCTGTAAATTAAGAAATCGGCACCCTGGTTGATACGACAGTGCCTTCTGAGTCTGGTTAGTTCCCCTGTGGAGTTCTAACAGAATCAAATTTCTGGGCCTTCAAGGCTGTAAATCAGGCCCTGAGGCCATGCAACAGCTCCAAGGCAACCCACCCCCACATCTTCAGGAACATTGGTCACCCTGGGACATCAACCCATGACAAAATGCAGCAATTAACAAAATGTCATACCAACAATTGCAGAAAAAACACGAATGCCACCTTATCCATATTAGTGTGTATTAGTCTGACATTTTTGCAGATAGCAGCTGTACAGAAAAACTTGCACACGCAGATGAAAGCACTTATGAAAAATGCCCGGTGATATCTTTAGGCATTATTATCTAGAATAGGCATCGATCGCTATTACATCCTTAACGTGTGTGCTGACAATTCAGACTCAGGAGTGTTCCATCAAATGGAGAGGAACCTTCTGATATTGCTAAGAACACAGACGTCCTTGAAGCAGTTCCTTTCATCAGTTCTGCTGGCTTGACTTCCACGGCCAGCCCTGTTTGAACTCCATTCTCTCACAGCCAAACTCTGCCCAATACGATCCTCACATTAGCAGAAGAAGCAGAAAACTAATTGGTTTTTCAGCTGCTGAGTCCTTACATTCATCACTAAGCTACAACCACCAGCTCCTGCCTGAGCAAGGGCCCATTCATGCCAAGGCAAAGAGGCAGCAGTCTTTTGTCTCAGTTTATTTGACGAGGGCTGGTAATTGGAAAATTGCCTCTAAATTCATCTTCCAAAAAAAAAAAAAAAAACACACACACACAAAAAACCAGCTGAAGTCCACTCTAATTGCTGAAGAGTGCTTAGTCTATAACTTCCTGGCAGATTGCTGGAAAGAGGCCAGAGAAAATTCTCAGGAAGAAAGCAGGCACACGGTGCTAAAGCCAACGGGAGGATGAAAGGTGCATTGATATACATTAAAGACGGAGCCCTCCACCTTGATTCTCAGAACTACTCCCTGTCCTAGAGAGTTAGTGTGCAAGAACTAAACACTTGCACAGGGATAATGATTGACAAGACGGAGCTTGGTGAGTTCGGTCTGCTGAGTTTGCTGCAAGACTTACAAGTCCATCGACATTTGGACTCTTCAGGTTCATTCAGCAGAGAAATGCCAGAACATGTTCAAGGCTCTGAGGGCGGAGAACCAGAGAGCCCTGCCGTCCTGGACTTACATCCTAAGAGGAAACTGACAACAAACAGGCAAACATGTAAACAAGGAGTCAGAGGAAAGAGATAAGAAAACAGCAGATTGCAATAGAAATCATGTGTCGGGGCGGAGAGTACTCTAGATAGTAGTTAATGGGAGAAAGTATGGGTTACATCTGAGGGAGGAGATCCCTGAAGAGACCCCTATGTGTTTGGCATTTATGAGGAAGGCTGGCGTGTGGGACCCTGGGGGCAGGAGGGAGGAGAAACTGCTGACAGGGGCTGGCGTTGATAGCTACGGCATACCAGGGTAAAGTGGTATTCCAATCTGTAAAGAAGGAACCCACACCTGGGCCCCCTTCTAGATCACATTTTCAGGGTCGACAAACAGATGACTAATGTCCTTATGCTTCAGCCCAGGGTGTTTAAAACAATAACAACAAAACAGGCCCCAAGGGAGCCTCGCCATGAACAAACAGTAACCTGAAGAGGAAGTGGTTTCAGCAGCCGTAATGTGTGTGTCATTCAAGGGCGAGAGATGAGGATGACCGGGGCCATGTCTGTGAACTTCACAGTTGTGAGAAAATAGTTATGGCTTCCTCAGAACCCCAGCTACAGACAGCAGCTGCCTCCCCTCCGGCTGAGGTATGTTTAAGAGTGGAGAGAAAAAATATCTATAGGGGAGAGAGGGCCGTTAGGTTCTGAAACGGTTAAAATGATAGTGTAAATTCCATATGAAAGTCCTGCAAGAAGCTGAAATAACTCCTCAGTGTCAACACTGCGGGCCCAAATCGCCAGCTTTCCCTTCAAAGTTGTTTAGTTGACAAGAGGACTTAAAAAATTTTTTTAATTAGTTGCCACTGTTTAAAAATCAGGAAAATTTACTAATACAGCCCGATCCTGGCTTCTCCAGAAACATGAGACGGTAAGGTATATCTATCAGCAATAGTTCAGCCCTTTGCAGCAGTATTGTTTGGCCATTTCTTTCCCTCCCTTCCCTCTCCACTCTGGGCCTTCCTTGCCCCACTCCTTCAAAAAAAAAAAACAAAATTAAAAAAAAAAAAACAGGCAAATTCTTCATTTCTAATGCAGGGCAGTTTTGTTATCTCCTTTAGTGTGTTGATCGGGGTCTCCCCTTCCCCCTGCGGATAGCTCATCAAGGTGATTCCCCAAATCAGGACAGTTCTGCTCTCCAGAGAAATATGGAGGAGAGCTGCTCTAAAAGACATTCTCTCCCCTGGGGTGGCCCCACTTCCTGCACAGCTGACTCCTCCCACTCACTCACCCAGGGCTTCTGGTCAGCTTTGCAAACCCCTCCCTCCCTCCCTCGCACAAATATTTAGTCTCCCCAACACCGCCCTAGTGCAGGACCCAAAGTTGAAGAGAAGACGCTCTACTCTGTCCCAGCATCATCTCACTGGCCTCCCACAAACATGGAAGGGAAAGCAATCTCTCCTGAGTCCCCTGTCACTCTAAACAGAGTCCTTGTTCCAGATGAAAACAGTCCCTTCCCCTTTCCACAGTAATGATGCTGACTTTTAATTCTGTAGAAAATCTATTTCGGAATATCTGTCAATAAAAACCGAGCATGACTTTGGGCAACTAAGGTAAACTATAGATATGTATATATATATATAATTTTTTTTCCAGCTTCAGTTTGGGGCTTCTATTTTTTTATTTTTTTATTATGGCATACAGTCTTCTAATTTCTACACATAGGGAAGTTAAAGAAATGTTAGATGCATATTATGTGAAACTAATACAGACAACTAAGCTTAGACGTAAATTGAACCCACTACGCATTTATTTTGAACGCTTAGCGTTTAGAACCAGGTAAAACATTGCACAACTATTCATTCCACAGACGTTTGTGGTGTGCCTGGCACAAGGCAGGCGTTGCTCTAGTACCAGGGAGAGAACAAACAACAGAAGGTACCCCAGAAAGGACCCCTGCCCTGGGGGAGCATGCATTTTAGCTACATGTGTTGTTAGATCATGAGCATTCAACTGAAGGAGATGCCACCAACTTTTAAATGCTGAGGAAAATTAAGCTGACCAGGGACAGTGGGGTTTCAAGTTTAAATAGGGAGGTCAGGCAGGCCTCAGAGAAGGGAACGTTAAACAAAGATTTGCAGGAAGATGAGAGCACAGCCCACACTACCGAGAGCGGGCCAGAACATTCCACAGGGAGAGGACAGCGAATTGTAGGGGAGGCAAAACTTTCCCTCTGCCCTCTGAGGGTGTCCGGCTGGGCCTGAGAATTAAACTGACTTAGGACAGATTAACAAGAAGAAATCATAGAGTGTCCCATGTACATGGGCGCCCCCGTGGGAAGTGATGGCCCAGTGGCGTGGCCAGGCCGGAGTGTACACATACCAAGCTGACAAGGAGAAGCCACTGTGGCAGAGTCACTACAATATATGGGGAGACCAGAGGCAGATGGGGGTTACTTCAGCCAGGTCTGTCTGTACAGAATTCTCTCAGCCTCCACTCCCCTCTCTGGTGGTAGGAACGGTTTTTCCTCCTGGTCCAGGGAGGGCCTCATTCACGCGGGGTTCATCTCCTGCATTCAGGAAGAAAAGGGGGGGGCGATCAGAGCAACCTTCTTGCATCTGCTGTTTTCCAAGTGTCTTTAGCGCAAAATAATCCTTACGCCAAAGTGGCGTGTTTTGGGGTGGCCTATTCTGCCACCCTTCAAAGTGCAGTCTCGGAGGCAACAGCCTGGTTGGGGTGTGTGAGGAACAGCAAGGGACCCGGTGGCAGGAGCCGGGTGGAGGAGAGGGAGGCCGCCAGGAAGTGAGAGGAGAAGGAAGGGTGGGGCGCTGGCTCTGTGGCGCCCGGGGGACCCTGCGTGGGGCACGGTGGTGTTTTGAGGTGTGAGACCATAGTGGCCTGACTGGGAGCAGGGAAGCGGGGGGGGGGGGGGGGGGGGGGGCGGTCAGATGTGGGGACTGCTTAGGAGGTGGAGCCAGCACCATTTCCTGACGAGTGGACGCAGTTGTGAGAGAAAGAGGAACCTGTGAGGTGTCCGCCTGCAGAGTCCGTAGGGACCCCCGTGCACCGCGATGGGGCGACCAATAGACTAGCTGAAACAGGATTTGGGGTGAAGGGGATCAAGTTGCATTTGCCCGTGAGATGTCTTGACAGGGACAGAGAGCTGGCAGATGGATAAAGGGGTCTCCTGTTTGGAGATGGGCGTGTGGGGGCCATCGCACACACATGGTGCTTTGAGGACAGGATGGAGGGAGAAGAAAGGTCTAAGGACTGTGCCCTGGGACCCCTGACTCTCACTAGAGGAGGAAGAGCAGGAGGAGGAAGCCGCAGCATGAGGAAGGAGGAGCCAGAGGTGTGGGGCTCCAGGGGGCAAGTCTTATTAGTTTCTTGTTGCTGTTGTAACAAATTGCCTCAAGTGGGGGGCTTAACACAACATGTATTTACTCTCTTTCAGTTCTGGAGGCCAGAGGCCTCAAGTGGGTCAGGTGGGCCATGCTCCTTCTGGGGACCGTCGGGGAGAATCTGGCGTTTCCAGCTTCTGGAGGTTGCTGCACGCCTTGGCTCATGGCCCTTTCCTCCATCGGCAAAGCCTGCAGCGTGGCATTTTCCAATCTCTTTTTCTGCTTCCATCATAACATTGTCCCTTTCTGACTCTCTTTTATAAGGACCCTTGTGACTACATTGGGTTCACCCAGATAACGCAGGAAAATCTCCCCATCTCAGCATCCTTACCTTAGTCACATCTGCAATGTAACCTGTTGCCATGTAACCTAACATATTCACAGGTTCCAAGGAGTAAGATGTAGACTTATTTGACAGGGGAGCTGGGCGGGGGGTGGGGAGGGGGACAGGGACACTATTCTGCCCACCACACAGCATATGAAAGACGAGTGAGTGACCAACAGCATCAAACGTCCCTGTAAGGTCGAATAAGAAGAGTACTGAGAACTGAACAGGAAGCCATCAAAGTGGGGTTACCATTGACCTTGAAAAGAACAAGAAAGGAGCAGCTTCTGCAGAAAGCAGGACCTCCAAAATGTTCTCAGTCCTGGACAATACGGAACATCACACCTCTTAGGTTTTTAGAGTAAAATTGTCAGCCTCTAATTATCGTCTAATTAGGTATGATCTAACCATGCCACCGGATTTAGCCCTTTTTCTTTTAATGCTAAACTTACTTGAGAAATATAAAACTGTAAAATAATATATTTTTATCCATTCTCTGCCAGAAGATATAGGGATGTCATTTTTTAAAAGGAAGATGTAATTTTAGAACTAGCAAAAGAAATCTAAAAAGTGAACTGCAAAAAGACTTGCAGAATGCCAGCGACATTAAATAATTGTATTATGAATAGCAACTGTTAGCCTAAGTGAGTGAAAATAATAGCAAAATAGCGAGCATTTATTTTCCAGCTACTCTCTCCCAAGTGCTGTTATTTTTAAGCATTTGACACAGATTATTTCATTGATTCTTCACAATAATAAAATGAGGAGGTTCTATTATTAGGATCAAGTTATAGATGAGGAAATAGAGACTCAGAGAGGGTAAGTAACCTGTTGAAGGCCACACAGCCAGGAAGCTGTGTGCCACTTTTACTGCGATGGCATGCTGCCTCCAGGTGCTAAATGACAGCTAGAAGCTCAGGATGCAGACACAAAAGGGACACAGTTCATAGATCCTCAGAATTTACTTTAGATTTCTGATCCTCCAATATTTTTTTCCCAACAACAGAAAAGTAGATCACCTTTTCTTCTGCACTAGCTATGTCTACTGTTTAAAGGAATTATGCAGAGTCCTTCACGCTGGCCCCTTCAGCCCCCAGTCCCCAAATTAACTACCATGAATGGATTGGAGTACACATTTCCAGCTTTTTGCCCCAAGAGGCTTGTTTTCAGATTACATGTAATCAGACTGAGTGTCATAAGCTTTTATTATGTATTTATCTATTTATGTACCCAATGTTTCTTCATGTATAAACAGGACAAGGTAGAGTTCCTAATGATCAAGTTCCGGAGAGTTCTAGAACACCTAGTACACTTTTACATAACAGTTCAATTCCCATGCTTGCACTGGGCCTCTTCCCCTCTCATAAACTTTCCAAGTGGTTTGAAGAATTCTCTCCTGGGCCTCATTTGTCCCCAACCTCCCCACCCCTGTGGCCACACCCACAAACAGTGCTGAATTGCTCATTAAATAAAAGCACATTCTCTCTGTGTTCATACCAAAGTTCAAAGTGTAATGATCCAACAACGTTTGCCGGACAGGTTAACTGGAATGTTCGAAAATGGACACCCCATTGGCTGAAATCAGAGTGATTACAATATCACTTTAGGCAGAGACCTAGGCTGTTTATGTACTTTTTGGGTACAAGTTATCTTCTTGACACTAATCACATAAGACTGGATTAAATCATAGTTTACGTACCAGTTGCTAGTCAGGCTTCAGAGTAATATAAACAAATAAATACAGAAACAACCAAGCACGCAGAAGGAAAACTTGGTGTCAACTCTCTCATTCTAACATCCGACAAAGCCGTCGATAACTTTCTGGCTTTTTCTCCTTAGAACTGAGGTGATTATCATAGCACTCGGGGTACCTCCTAGCCTATTACGTGTTAGCTTCTCGCGACCTTAGGCAGGCCCATAGCCCCTCTTGGGAGATGGCACAACCCGTGTGACAGTTGGGAATTCTAGGTGCCAGATGACCTTTCAGAAGGCCCTCTGAGCGCCCCATTTCCCAACAATGGAGCTACCTGAGTTTATTATAAATACCTACGGCATGAAGAAACAACGGCTGAATAAAGTAAACAGTCTCAAAAGCGTTTCTTAAAATGAAGAGGTCAGAGATGTCATTCAATTGTTCAGGTAAATATCACTGAGGAAAAACGAGGGAAAACTAGCGTGACATTTCTTTATGTAAGACTCCAAGATATAAAAATCAAGGTCACCCTTCCTGTATGCTAAGGAGACAGTAAAAAAGAATGGACAAGGGCAACGGACTCCAACATCCAACTGTTCCAGACAGGTGTTGAGAGCCCACTCTGTCCCTTCAGGGCCTTTGAACTTGCTTGTCATAGATAGTGTGCTCCCCCAGGTGTCAATAAACAAAAAAACATAATAAATAGCAAATTATGCAGTGTTTAACACAGAGGTGCTCAGTCCCCACCACTTGAGCAAGTTTCTGAACCTTTCCATTTCTTTCATTGTGAAAGGGGGATTATGATACTACCCCCCCTAACGTTGTACCCCCCCACACACACCTCCAGCTTCTGAAAAAGGGTTCCCTCAGGGGCTCCAGAGTGACACACTCTTCAGTGGGAGGTTCCTCAGCCGGTTCCCCTCAGTGACTCCCAGGAATGTTTGACAAGAGCAAAGAAAAGCAATAGATCTTCGATGTAACTTCCCACTTTAGGAAAAAGTTTAGCAAACTGCTGGTTTGTCTTCCCTGCTTTATCTCCTTCTGGTCCCTTCCCCCACGTCACCCTTCCCTCCTCTTCAAGGCTCCTCTCCTCCCATGTCTTTCTCCTCTGGAAGCCCCTAAGGTTTCCCCTCCAAGGTTCCCTCAGTTTCCCCCTTCCACATCCCTCCTCCCACTGGCCTTATCCCTCCTTTCAAAATTGTGTTTTTAATCGGTAGCTGCAATTACTAAACACGAATTTATAATGTAACTACTGGCAAAACTTTCTAGCTGCCTGAGTGTTAGAGCAAGAATGCAAAATTACCTGAGAAGGCACTAAGTAAGTGGTGACTGCTCAAGCAGAGAAACTCATTTAAATGATTTAAAAGAAGTTATTACAACACACTGTTTTCCTAGTGACCTTCAAATATTTATCTTCTCTGTACAGTCTACATACTGTAATAGACACTCAGACACAATGTCGAAACCAGCAAGCCAAACATCTAACCAACAAGTGCATTACTGTTGGTACATAAGTTTCTTTTAAAAATAAATTTAGTTCTATCCTTTGTACTATCAAAAATGAAAATATATATATATTTGAGTACATACCATGCATAAGAATGTGAAATAAAATTCAAACAGCCACAAGAAGGGGCTGTTGGAGAATACATGGACAGACACGTAGAAAGCCCTTTTATGGATATAGAGTTCTCTGACTGTAGATGGGAGAAAAATTATTTGTTGATATGCTCAAATAAAGGCAGACCAGCTGAAAGCCCTTTCTCCATGAGGTTTTGGGGG
The DNA here is from genome assembly GCF_004115265.2 of Rhinolophus ferrumequinum. Taxonomy (NCBI): domain Eukaryota; kingdom Metazoa; phylum Chordata; class Mammalia; order Chiroptera; family Rhinolophidae; genus Rhinolophus; species Rhinolophus ferrumequinum. The sequence goes on from NC_046306.1 coordinate 4,390,170, forward strand.
CCCATCCCAACCTCTTCCTCAAGATTCTACTTTTCCTCGGAGTTGTTTGGGTTGTTCCCCCAGCACCCAAATATATTTATTCACAATCGGCAAACAAGAAAATTCCATTACAATTTTATGAAAATCTTGAAAACAAATTAAAAAGTGAAAACAAAACAGAATGGTTTCCTGGAATGCTGTAAACTGTGCTTTGAAAAAATACCAGCGCTCTGCAAACGATTTAAATCCTTCATTGGCTCCAAACTTGTACTTATTCTTTACCTAGCTGGAGAAACGAACCAGACTTCTCTGGAGCCCATCAGAATGGGCTTAAATTCTCCATTAAAAAGAATTTAAGGTGAAGCTCACAGGAGAGCAACCCGTTTAGAGTGAACAGTTCCGTGGCACATGGTGCTTTCACATCCTGTGGCTCCTTTGAGTTTTTAAGTGTCTGCGTGCGAGCCTCTCCCCTCCTTCTCCTTCACTTTACTTCACTTGCCCTCACTGTCCCATCTGCCTTAGAGGTGTTCTGGACAGAATTCAATCAAGTCTAAAGAGCTGGGAAAGACTTAAAGCAGTGCGGGCGTCCAGCCCCGTCTGGCCATCTGCCTCAGGCCTTCCTTGCCCCTCTCTGCTTCCATCCCTCCACCCCTTCTCTGCTGGACGTCCCCACACTCCTTTCCTCCTCCTTGCTTCCCCGTGTCCCCTCCATAATGCACTCTCTTTTACCCCTCAACTTCTTTCATTCCATTGACTTCCATCCCCCCCATGTCTTGGGTTCCCTGCTGTTCTCCATCAGGACCCCCATCTTCCTCCCCTCCCTCCCTGTCTCTACCCCCGCCCCCAATCCTCTCTCCCCCATCTATCTCCTGCTCAGGTCTCTGGAGCTTCCTACAGATTCCCTCCTCCCCGTTCCACTGTCCATCCACGCCCACCTGCTCTATCCATCCACCCTGCCCCATATTTCCAATCTCCGTTTAGTGCTGCTCCCGTCACTCCCGCAGCTTGCCCATCTTCCCACTCCAAGTCTCTGGGGGCACGCCCTGAGGGTCCCTCCTTCCCCTTCCACTTCCATCCTCATCCTTCTGCCCTCACGTCTCAGCGCCTCCTGCTGGACCCCTCCACCTCCGTCCTCATCCATCTCCCCCGCCCCGCACCCCCTGCCAGGCTTCTCAGCACCCCCTGCAAGTCCCCCCTCCACTTCCGTCCATATTCATCCCCCCAGGTTTCTCAGCGCCCCCTTCAGGTCCTCTTCTATTGCCTCTCCTCATCCATTCCCCACCCCCAGGTCTCAGTACTCCCTGAAGGTACATCCCCCATCGTCCGTCACCCCCCTCCCCCACCTGGCTCCGCCCCTTGCACGCCACCCCACCCCCCTTTTTCCGCCCTGCGCCTGCGCACAGCCGTCCTGGAGCCTCGTGCCCAGGGGGCCTCTGGTGGCCAGTGGCCTGCTGCGCGCAGCTAGAGACCGCAGCTCCCCGGACGGGGTGGGTCAGGCACCAAGGCCACGCCTCCCAGGTGAAGGGCGCTGCAGGGGGCAAGACTCCAGCCTGCTCCAAGCTGCTCTGCGTGTGTGGGTGGGTGGGAGGAATGGCGGGAAAGGCCGAATCGGCTACGCAGAGGGGCCGGGCCAGGGAGGGGCTGGGAGTGGGGTTCGCCCCAAGCCTGAAAAGTGCATGTGCCTGGCCTCAGACTTGCTCAGCCAAGTGGTCCTGGCCTAGAGGTTCTAGTTCCGAAGCCTGCGTGGCGCAAACGGTGCTCAATCTGGAATTGTGCAATGGTGGAAAGCTCGCTTGGGCCCCACCTTGCTGCTAGGCCTAGAATGTGCATGTGCGGAAAGCATGCCCAGGCCCAAATCTGTTGGTTCCAGAATCTTCTGAACCACCTGCTTTAGCCTAAATCCTGCTTAGGCTCAGCCCCTCTCAGTGAATCAATTTAGCCTTGACCCCTACGAGGCCTAAAGCCTTCTGAGGCCAGAATCTCGTCACACCTTGATCAGCCCCAAAGCCTGGTAGGCCCAAACCCCACAGTGCCCTGTCGAGGCCGCTTGCTTCTTTCTCAAACAGGCCGCCAGAATGGCAGGGACAGAGGTCTCTGATCCTTTGGAGCAGTTCACCAAAATCAAAGAACTGGAGATGATGCCGGAAAAAGCCTCTGAGGAGGAGGAAGAGAAGGAAAAGGACGGAGTGTGCAGAGTGAAGGAACACCCACGCCCTGGAGAGATGGAGGCCGAATGCACCCCTGGGGCCCTCCAGACTGGGATCCCGGGGGGAGGGCAGGGGCTGGCGCTAGCCACCACGGAGGACAGTGAGAAGCATGTGCTGGCCCTGCAGGCAGTGCACCTCAGTTCGGATGACGTGGCATTGCAGGAGGTGGGCTGGCTGCTGCCACAGCACCAAGCAGGGATGCAGGCCGTGGTGCCGCAGACCGGCAGTGGGCTGCAGTCGCTGCTGTGGCTTGGGGAGGGGTCCCAGCAGAGCCTGCACCAGTGCGTGGCCATTCACCTGCACGACGAGGTGTACTCGCTGCAGGAGGTGGAGTTGATGGAGTTTCACGTTCTGGAGGAGCACGTGGCTGTGGCCGGTGAGGACAGTAAATCTGCAGCGAGCCCGGACGAAGGCGTGGGATTGAGGAAGGTATTGCTGGTTTTTAAAAAAGGGACCCCTTCCATGGGGGAAAAAAACAAAAACAAACAGAAAGTGATTCTCCTTTTAAGTTGCCCTCAATGTGATATAATATATGGACAAGCAGTTTAAAGTTAAACACCGTCAACATAATTCCCAGGAAAATCCTGGGGGACCTCGTGTTCTTTTTTTAAGAGTTTAACAAGTTACGCTAATTAGAATACATACTATAAGGCGCATTGTGGGTTTTTTTTGTTTTGTTTTTTTTAAAATAGTGCTTTTCACCACTAAAACCATTGATGCTTAATAATTACGGCTTACACATATCAGGTACAATGGACAATCTTCTGGGCTACTTTCACTTTTTTCTTTCTGTGTTCCTCAGTTTCATCCAGGCCAAGAGTAGAATCAGATTGTAATTCATAGTGTTGTGTTTGTTTGAATACTCATTTTTGTTTATTAGTTTGAGAGAGGCCAGGAGGAAATCCAGCCGCCGGCTGAAGGACGAGTTGATGAAAAGCAATTCTTCCTAGTGGAAGCAAGGCCGGGAGATGAAAGAAGAAATGAGATCGTCCTGACAATTTCAAACTTAAACATTGAAGAACCGGAAGACAAACCTGCATCCAGTCAACCACATGTGGGAAAAGACAACTCGGCAAAAATTCAAAATAAGACCCAGGGTAGGCCAGTTTGTTTTGGGTGAGACACCGTGCCCGGAATGGGCGGCTGTGTATGTTTAACGGCAGGAAATGGTCACTACAGTTTTAAGTGGTTGACTTTTAGTTGCTTTTGAAATACCAGGACACAGGAGATATTTTAAACCGTGTTCTGTGTTGTGAAGCAAATCCAAAAGAGTTTTGTATTTTGCACACACATGTTTTGAAAACATAGTAAAAATGTTCCTGCAAAGCACTGTGCTCGTAAATAGAAGGTTGGGCCCTGATCTTCCTAAAAAAAAATTGGCAGCCCCATTTTTTTTTTTTTTTTTTTTTTGGTGGGGCATGGGATATTGGGGACAAGAGCAAATGCTTCAGGGCAAGAAGGAAGGGAAGTGTAGCCAAGGAAATAGGACTCAGAAACCAGTAAGAAGGGCGATCACAGTCCCAGGCAGCAAGACGTGTCCTGCGGGTGTAGCTTCCTAATGAGGGTGCCGGCTCCAATGTGTTGTGAGAGCCACATGGATGGGTGTTCAAAGAGGGACATCAGGCCAGATTAAAGAAGGACCTTGAAGTTATATTAAAGCCATGTTACAACTGAGATTAAATGTTGGCAGCCCACAGGATGAATTTGACCCGCAAATTATTTGTTCGGCTTTAAAAAAAAAAAAAGTTTCTCACTTGTTTAAATCAAGAGAGTTCAGACACACACACACACACACACACACACACACACACACCCATCTCAATTTCTAGCTCTTTTTTAAAAAGCCGTGTCTGGCAACACTTGGCTCTGTTTCCTCCTTCCAGCAACGGGTGGCCAGGGCTGGGAAGTGACTCAGTTAGGAAGTCACACTGCCCCCACTGTCCCTTCTTACATGTGGTCAAGTTGTTCATTTGGGTATTGCCCCTGGCTACAATAGGTGGTTGAGTTTGAAACCCTTGCTATACAGTAGTTTCTCATATATGTAAAACGAGAGATTGTACCCCCAAGTCCCCAATTCCTAGCTCATTTCCAGGTTTTTAATATATTCACAAGTTTGTGCCACCATTCCAGAAGGTTTTCATCACCCCCAAATGGAATTTGAACATTTAAAGGAAGGTTTTTATGAATAAATTCTGTATCTCCTTCCTGCAGGAAAACGAAGCTTCCACTGTGATTTGTGCATGTTCACCTCTTCCAGAATTTCAAGTTTAAATCGTCATATGAAAACACACAGCACTGAAAAGCCCCACATATGTCACCTTTGTCTGAAAGCTTTCCGTACTGTTACTCTTCTCAGGAACCACCTCAATACCCACACAGGTAAAATCACTGCGAGGGGGGTTTCCTTGAATGATGTGTGTCCAGGCTGTAAGAATGTGAATAATCCAACTACTTCTACTTTATCGTTTCAGACTTTAGTTTTATCTTCTTTTCTTCCCTTTCAGTTAAAAACATTGACTCTTACAAAGATTTTTCTCACCTTTACCTGGGGCAGTTATGCTTTAAAGAGCCTCTTCTTCATTTTTAAAGCATTTTGAGACAGTGTAATTTATAAAATTAAACGTTTTTAGGGAAATTTGTAGTTAATTCTTATAGTTAATTCTTGTTTAAAAGGATGAACTATGTGATTTTACAGGAACCAGGCCCTACAAGTGTGGTGATTGCGACATGGCGTTTGTTACCAGTGGAGAGCTTGTCCGACACAGACGTTATAAACACACTCATGAGAAACCCTTTAAATGTTCCATGTGCAAGTATGCGAGCGTAGAAGTAAGTCCAACTCTTGTATGTAAAGCTTTGTGGCGTCTTACTAAGAAATTGCAGTAAAAGTTATGTGAAGTCAAATTCACAGTAGAATCTCTTACAAAATAGGTTTTATTAAAGATGTTATTCATATAAAATCTATGCAGGAAATAAGACTCATTCTGTTTTCTAAATTGAAAATAGAAAATTGGATCTTTTTTCTTTGATTACCATCTAGTGAAAGCAGTAGGTAAGGGTGTACAAATTACAAATGAAACCACATGTGGTACTTGAGAAATAATTCTCCAATTGTGTTCAGAGTTCTACCTAGCCTTTTATGTGGCGCTTCGTTCCACAGAATCAAAATGTATTTGCTCTAGCATGGAACACAGACCCAGTCTGAATTAGCTTACCTCAGTGGCACTCGGTCAGATACAAAGCAACTTGCTCGAAGATTTAGACATACCGTGTTTCCCAGAAAATAAGACCTAGCTGGACAATCGGCTCTCACGCGTCTTTATTAGAGCCGATTGTCAGGTTAGGTCTTATTTTCGGAGAAACACGGTAGTCATTTCCGTTCTTCTCACAGAGAAACCACCTTTTTCAGACTTCAGTTATGTGTCCTGGTCACTTCAACTGGATTGTTTCCTTTAGCCCTTCTAGCAGCTTTAGCAGCTCAAAATGAAAGAACAGAACATTACAATTACTGTTAGTGTCAGTTTTCGACAGTTATTTTTGAGGTCTCCACTGTGTGTCAGGATGTCTGCCGGGCCCTGATTCTGAAGCCTGTTGGGAAAGGATAATACACTTGAGCGGAATTAAGCGAAAGGGCACACGACTCAAGTTTAAATACAGTAATGATGCAACCACGTTTCATAAATGGGGAAATTTCATGGACAGGGTTAGAAGCTGATTCCAAGAATTCTTTTCTGCTCTTAACTATTTTTAAAAAGTATTTCTCATCTGAGTTAAAGGTTGTGGCTGTAGTTTGAAAACACAAAATGAAGGTTTCAAGGGGCAAAGCCATCTGAGACTCCTAAGCTTGAAGTGGACTTTCGTTGGCATCCTGCCAGTTTGCAGAGCAAACTTCCGAGGTCCACTGAGACCCTCCTCCAGGGTCAGCAGTCTGCATGCAGCCAGTGGACTGGTCGATCTCAGCATATGGACCGTCCACGGCTGCCATGACACCACCACCCCCTTTTTGCAGTTTCCAAGTGTTGCCATGCTGGTCTGTTTTAAAGGGGGACGGCCTAAGTTCCCTGCACCCCCACACCAGTTCTTTATACATATGCTAGCAGGAACACATCGGAGATATGGTACAGATAACACGGGCTTGTGAAAGTTTTAGAACTCCCCTCCTCCCCTCATCTTCCCCTGCAAAGCCATCCAGGGAAGGTTTACACACAGCCTCCTTATCACTCATCAAAACTTTCATGCTATTATTTAAAAAATTATTTTTGTTTTGCTCTCTGATCTACTTGAAGACCTCCACTTTTCTTCTAAAAATCTAAATTTTTCCATTTGGATCTTGGTTTCCATTCTAAGTCTTTTATTCTTGAATGTTCTTCGGGCTTATGCGCTTGTCACATATTGGGGAACCAGACCAAGTGTAGCCATCCTGAGATCACAGGCAGAGCTGCTGTGTAGCCCGAGTGTAGTGAAAGCCCTCTGTTCAGCTGAGGGGAGATAGATAAGGGCCTACAGGAAGTGAGCCCAGAATAAGGACAGTTCTGGACGGCAACACAACAGTCAGGCAACAAATGCTCAAATGGGAGGTAATACGTTCTTTCCCTTTTACCTAATTGTCTGGGATATGTAATTAATCAAATTAGAATTTCTGTTCTTCTACTGAAAAGTTACTTGTTATAAAGAAACTAGGAACATTAAAGCTTTGTCTTTAATAGCAAGTAAGGCCTTTCTCCATTCATGTACCAGCAAAGCACACAGAACTTGGAGCTCTGAAGTGCCTCAGCTAGATGTCAGCCGTTAAAGCGCTAATGTTTCAAGATTCTCACTCGATTTATGCAAACAAAAACGTTCTGACCTCTGTGTTTCTACGGCATGGTCTAAACTTCACAGCCGTATTGAGCGTAAGTTGCCTTAGAAATGAAAATAAAATTATGTGTAGCACTGAAAAGCAAGATTTCCATTTTCTCTGTGTAAAGTGAAGTTGAATGTGAGAGTCTCTTGAAACTACTGCTGATTATTCTCAAAGGATCTTATGTACACACATCAAATGAAAAACATCATCCGTTATACAAAATAAAAAGAACTGGCTTTCTCAGGTGTTTCAGTGTGGGAAATGTGTTCTGGCATTAAAATCGGACTAACTTAACTACTTCTTTATAATGCTGGTTAATTGGATCTACAGCTTTCAGGTTTCTCTGGTGATAAATACCTTCCATGTGTTTATTAGGCGAGTAAGCTGAAGCGTCACATCCGGTCACACACGGGCGAGCGTCCCTTTCAGTGCTGTCTGTGCAGCTATGCCAGCAAAGACACCTACAAACTGAAACGACACATGAGGACGCACTCAGGTAAAAGTCCCGCAAGCTGAAGGCCAAGTACCTAAAGCACAGTTTCGTTTTCAAAAGTGAGTTTGTAAAAACTTACTCTTCAGTGGCCAAATTAAAATTCAAGTGTCAAAGTGACTTTCTCCATGCCTTTTTGGCATGGGGATTCTGATCTGCACCTTCGTGTTGATTTAGGGCCCAGGGAGCCCACATAAACGCTGCGCTGTCACCCCACTGTAACAAGGAAGATGCCATCAAGGGTTTGCTTCCCTAGGTTTTTTAGGAATTAAAAGTGGACGCCTTAATTCACCCTTCAACTTGAAGGCAAACCGTGCAGCAGAGTATACTGGTTTCATAGTGCACTTACTCTTTATATTATGTTATATAAAGAATGTGTTCACGTGTATTTCTTAGATCTTTAAACCAAGATTAGGACCTAGGGATCTGTCTAATGGAGGAGTAGCCACCAGATGGTACAAGAGTTGCCCTTCGGGTCATTGTCCACAGCTGTACTTGATGTAACATTGTCTGGGCTCAATTTAAGAATTTTGTACTAATTGGGGATAAACAGATGAGAGGGGTTAAAGATGGAACTCAGAGAACAAAAGACAAGCTTTCAGCTCTGGGTGTCCTTTGGTGAGGGTCGGGGCCTGTGGGTAAAGCTACTCTGCATAGGGTCATCTTTGTCACCGTGTGACAGGTGAGAAGCCCTACGAATGCCATGTCTGCCACGCGCGCTTCACCCAGAGTGGAACCATGAAAATACACATTCTGCAGAAGCACAGCGAGAACGTCCCCAAGTACCAGTGTCCACATTGCGCTGCAGTCATTGCAAGGAAGAGCGACCTACGTGAGTTAATGAACTTCCTGCTACAGGGAAACTTTGGGAGCCTTGGGGCCTGACTCCAGGGAGGCAGACCGGAAGTTTTCTTCTGGGAGTCCTATGGTGCCATCTGGTGGTTGGATTGCATACGTGCAGTTTCGTAGCATTTGGTTGTCACAACTGGGGAAGAAAGGATGCTACTGGCATCTAGTGGATAGAAGCCAGGAATGCTGCTAAACATCCTACCCAGGACGGCCCACCCAAGAAGGAATCAGCCAGCTCCAAATGCTAATAGCGCTGAGAGTGGGAAACCCTGGTTTAGAGGGTAGGGGGAGATCAGCCTAATGGAAAATAATACTCTTCCCGTATATAATGTCCTGTAACTATTTTAGGGGTCCATTTGCGCAACCTGCATACTTACAGAGATACAGGGTTGAACTGCCGCTACTGTTCTGCTGTCTTCCACGAACGCTATGACTTCATTCAGCACCAGAAAACTCATAAAAACGAGAAAAAGTTCAAGTGTGAATACTGCAGCTATGCCTGCAAGCAGGTACTATGTTTCAGTCAACTTGGGGAGGTGGCGGGAGGCAGTGGAATATGGAAGAAGGGAGGGCGGGAGTGGGATTCTCTATCCCTTTGAATATTGAACAAAGTTTTGCTTTAGGAAAAACTATTCATAATAACCAGAAGGCAGCTATGAGCCGATAAATTAAAGCAACAGTGCTTAACAGTTCATAGACCCTAGAGGTCCTCGAAACCAATCAGGGCCATAAGATCAAAGTTATTGTCATTAATTAATGAATGCCAGCATGTTCTTTGCCCTTTTTGCTGTGTTGACATTGGCACTGACACTGCAAAAGCAATGAAAGTGCCTTAATATGCATCAAAGCAGTGACCCCAGACAGGACTGGTCACCACTGTGCTCTTCCTTAGCCTCCATGCACTGGCAGCAAAAATAAAGTGCAGTTTTACTTAAGGAAGTCCTTGATGGAGCAGTGAAAGTTATGCACTTGACTCAGTCTTGACCCTGAGGACCTACCTTTTCCGTATTCTGGGAAGTTGGTGTAAAGCACCTTTGCTGTCTTGTGAGGCAGGATGGTTGTTGGGAGGAAAGCGCCTGTGGGATTGTTTGAGTTGCTTGCTCAACTAGCCACTTTTTCACGAACCACTATTTTCACTTGAAAGAAAAGTGACAAACTCTGCGTATTCAGTTTTGGGACATCTGGCGGTAGCCAAGACCTTTTTCTTGAAAGTAAATAAAGTGAACTCATCACTTTCAGGAAAACACAATGTGTTCCCAAGGATACACTTCAGCTTTCAAGGGGAAATTGGAATTAGAATTTTGGAAAACATATCCACCACCATGAGCTTGACATCTTTCTAATACTTAAAGACTTTTCTAATGAGATTGGAGTGACTTGAAGAAAGCAGTTTTTTATATAGTATAAGGAAATGTGTCCACATTCAGAAGCTCTCTGTAACTCAGCAAACTGTTTTGCAAATGACCAATCCACTATTTTAGAAAAGCACACATGGGTAAAAGATCCATTCAAAGTATAAAATAGATCAACAGATTTTAATGTAACAGAGTACAAAAAAAAATCACTGGCATAATCATTTTAGGTGCCACATTTTCACCACTTGTTGAGTTTTGGTGTGGTATCAGAGAAGAATGTCCACATTAGTTGAAAAAGCTATTACAATCCTGCTCCTTTTTCCGGCTGCGTATCTGTGAGAGGAGCTTTTCTTCCTCTGTCTCAAGTACAACTACACACCCCGGCAGACTGAAGGCACAGGCGGGGCTGACAATCAGGCCGCCTTCTTTTCATAAGGCTGCCAGTCTTAGAAATAAACATACGGGATAACCAATTAAATTTGAATTTCAGATAAACAATACCTTTGTATAGAAGTATGTTGCAAATAGTGCAGCCTATATTTTAACTGGCAGCCTGTTAAGCCAGATATACCTGTTAAGCCAGATATAAGTGTTTTTGTTTTGAAAAATAGATAATAATGTATTTATAGAAATACATTAACATGTAGTTGGTTTGTCGCTATTTTTAACCGAATAGGCATTTTTCATATTTTTTAACTTCTCAGTTTTGATTTCTAATACAGTCAATATTAATAGATACCACACCATAAACAAAAGTTCCTTGGGGTGTTAATTTTTAAGAGTGTAAAGGGTCCTAAGACCAAAAGCTCGAGAACCGTTGTCTTGAAGCGTTGAATGTTCTGCCCAGTTACCAAAGGTGGAAGTCAGTGCTTATTGTGTTTCTCAGTGTGGGCTATAAATAGTAAATGCTTTGAATAAGGAAAAGAGCGTTTTCCCAGTAGACTTTGAGCATTGGAAGTTTCTGAGTCCCAGGCTCACATTTGTTCAGATGAACCAGGAGAGCTTCCCGGAAGATGGACAAGACTTGGGGAGGAGGAGGGGACCCCAGGGAGGGTAAACCCCAGTGATGGGGCGCAGAGAGCAGACCAGGCACCTTGAGGCCAGAGATGAGGCTGGACACTGCTGGGCACTCTGCACACTGTGCTCCCAAATGCTGGGCTCCCAGGTTGGACCTGATTCCCAGCAGGGAGACCAGGCAGTGCTCCTGCGGGGAGGGGGGAAAGGAGGGGGACGGGGAGGGGTGTATGGGGAAGAAGGTGTTCGTGAGAGGAAGACGAGGAGAGCGGCTGTCAGTTAGGTTGTGAACAGTAATGCAGACGTGGCCGTGTGTTTCATCTGAATAATCGTAGCTTTTAAATGAAAGAAATAAAATGTGCTTGACTGTGTGTGTGTGTATATACGCACATGCATATATATATACGCGTATGGATATAACTTAACATTATATATAGTTTTGTTCTGATTCCCCAGGTTCCTTACGCATCTAAATCCTAGTTAAAATGTCTGGTTATTTCTTTGCTAAGAACAATTATTTCCACCATTATGCTTTGAAGTCGACGTTAAGATTTGTTATCACACTGTCCGGAAGTGCAAGGGGCTCCCACGTGTCCACTGACTTTAAACTCTGAGATTCAATTTTTAAGTTTGCAGGTTCCATCTGCCCTTTGTAAACGCAGGTCATTGCAAATAATTTAGAACAAGGCCTCCAAATACATGAGCGCTTTTGGAAGGAAAAATGATTGTTTCAGTCCCCAGGGTACGTTCTCCCCCATCCCCTGTGGGATTGTGGGACCAGCTGGGAATTGTGAGAATTTTGTAACCTCGTGGCTGGGCCTGTGTTTCATAGACGGCTAGTTGGTGCTCCTACCATAAGGGTTCTGTGTTGAGAATGTGTTTGCTGTGATTTTTCTTAATAGTGAGCTCATCTTTGGGAAGGAAAAGAAAGGGTATATGATACATAATGTCTGAGACAAAATTAAATCCCTGTCTGTAGCTAAGCTGTTTGTGTTCTTCTCCATTCCTCTTAGGAACGTCATATGACAGTTCACATCCGTACCCACACTGGAGAGAAACCATTTGTCTGCCACTCCTGCAATAAATGTTTCCGACAGAAGCAACTTCTAAATGTTCACGTCAAGAAACACCATAATACAAATTTCATCCCAACTGTGTACGAGTGCCCCAAGTGTGGCAGAGCCTTTTCCCGCTGGGTAAGCTTACTTAAGTCACCACAAAGCCCCCTAGAAAAGGTCCCTGTATCTCACAGGCTCAGTGCCACACTAGGGGACTTTAAACCCCCTAGATTATAGAAACTTGCCAGGAATTAATATATCATCCGTCACGCCTTAGGGAAACGGTTATTAGTTTCTTGGCATCACAAAACTCTTGAAAATCTTATAAAAGTGTGGTCTCCCCTTCTTGTGAAAGAAGACAATCCTACAAACACCTTGCAAATAGTTTTAGGGAGTTCTCAGACTCCCCCCAAAGTCTACAGACAAGAGAACCCTTGATTTCAGTGTAAGATTTTAAATTGTTCCTGTGAATTAGATTTAGGCTACTACACAGAGAGAACGCAATTTTCAAAATGTTTCGTAGTTGTCCTTGGCGTAGCGTTGTGGATACTGTGCTAAGAAGAGCATTTACTCTTTAGTTTTCTTCTTTTCAGGTGTTGTATTAATTACCTATTGCTGCGTAACAAATTATCTTGGAACTTATGGTTAATATGACAAACATTTAGTACCTCACACGAAATGGGGGTCAGGAGTTTGGGAATAGCTTGGTTGGGTGGTTCTGGCTCCAGGTCCGTCATGAGGTTCCATTGGGACGTCGGCTGGGGCTGCACCACCTGATGGCTGGTGGGGCCACTTCCAAGACGGCGCCCTCCATGGCTTTTGGCAGGAGGCCTCAGTTCCTCAGCAAGTGGACCTCTCCGTTGGGCCGCTCGAGTGTGCAAGGAGGAAGCCACAGTGCCCTTTGTCACCTATTCTTAAAAGCGACAACGTTACTTCTGTTCATTCGGCAGAAATCACTGAGTCCAGCCCACCCCACTCAAGGGGTGGAACATGAAGTCCCTTTAGAAAGGAGGAGTATCAAAGAATTTGTGGACATTTTAAAACCACCACAAATGAGTAGCTAGAGCGTGACACAATGTATGCTGCAGTCTTAACTTTATCAAAGTTTTGAATTACCTGAACCTGACTGTTTCTATGAGGGAAGACTTCCTCTTTTGTCTTAAAATGGGAGGGTAGTTGTGGTTTGGGGGTAGCACAGTGGGCTGACCACCTCGGGAGTGTTAGTGCTATTCGTTCAAAATGTCAAATAAAAGTGGTGGCGATGCTCCAGGAGCATTCATGCTGAGTTAAAACTGTAAAGAGTTAACATTGTAAAGAAGCTGCTCTTCAGTGTGAAAAACAAGAAAGCACACTTGGACTTACATCTGGAATATATAAAGCACTCTTGTAACTCAGTCATAAAAAGACAAACACCCAATGCAAAACAGGCGGATGATCTAAATGGACATTTCTCCAAAGAAGCTACACAAATGGCTAATAAGCTCATGAGAGATGCCTGAAACCCTTAGTCACTAGGCAAATCAAAATCACAATGAGACACCCCTAGAACCAGCCATCGGGGCAGCCACAATTAAAGGAGACAGATAATAAAAGATGTGAAAAAATTGGAGCCCTCAGGGGTTGCTGGTGGGATTTTAAAAGGGTGAAGCCACTTTGGGGGACAGCCTGGCAGTTTCTCAAATAGTTAAACATAAAGCTACCGTGTGAGAACATAAAGCAGTTCTCCTAGGCACATACCCAAAAGAACTGAAAACGTGTGACCACACAGAACTTTGCACACAAATATTCAAAGCGGCATGATTCATACCAGCCGCAAAGGGAACAGACCATGGAACGGAACAGTGCCCAGAAGATGACCTCCCATAATCAGAGTCCTCTGGTGTTTGACAGAGGCACCAAGGCAACACGAGGGGGAGAAGATAGTTTTTTCAACAGCTGGAGCTGGAAAACTGGACAGCCACATCAATAAATCTAGACACAGACCTTATACCCTTCACGAAAGTGAACTGAAAATGGACCACAGACCGAAACATAAAACACAAAACTATAAAACTCCTTGGAAGATAACATAGGAAAAAATGTCGATGACCTCGGGGATGGCAATGATTTTTCAGATACGACACCAAAGTACACATTTACTCCACTTGGTTTTTAAAAGTTGGCTCTGTTTTTGGTTTTGTTGGTTAATTCAAAACTGACATCAGAAGTTCTTAACCATGAACTTCATGAAGCTGTAGGGAGATGTGGGTGTGCTGATGTACAAGCACTTTTCTGGGGAAGGGAACTCTCTTAAATCCTCAAAGGAATTCTTGACCCCCACAGGCTTTGTTTGTACATAACCATCATGACAACCAGGTGTTGGCACACTTTGTCTGTAAAGGGCCAGATAGTGAACGTTTTCAGCTGCTCAGGCCACACTGTTTCTGCCCCAGCTACTCACGTCGGGGGTTGTAGCACAAATGCAGCCATAGGTGACAAGTCATAAATGAAGGAACACGGCTTGTTCCAAAACACGTGCTTTATAAAAACAGTTGGCAGACTTGACCCCGAGGCCATAGTTTGCCAACCCCTATGGATAAGCATAAAATGGAAGAAGTTTAAACAACTGGTAACATTACCTCTCCGCTTATATGTGAATCCAGGCCTGCCGAGGCCGAGGCTGAAGTCAGGTGGAAGTTAGGTGGGGTGTTTTATATAATCAGCTACTCTAATGACATGTCACCACTATCCTATGTTAGCATATGGACTTTTCAAATAGTGAAAATTTTCTAACTTGTTTGAAATCTTCCTAAGTGTTCGTGGATACAAATATGTCGTTAGGCCTGGCTAGGAAATCTGTGACGTCCCATTTTAATTCCGAATGTCATACGTAGTGTTCATGACTTCCTAGCAGGTCAGGAGAGAAAGTGGCAGGGCAGTAAAATCTCTTGATATATTACTGATTTTCATAAAATCGACTAATATATTGAATTTCTGGTTTAACGTCAAGCCTCGCTTTGGAGAGGAGACACGTTCTAGAAAAATAAGTTTTGTCTTCTCGCGGATGTCTGTAATAAAGAAATACTTAAAATAAGCCAGCTCTTGGCTAGACCGAAACATGATGGGAAGGATCACCTCTAAAAACTCATCTTTTTTGTACAAGATTGTGAGAAGCACATGTTACCCCCCGTTTTCCCCAGCCCATGTCTCTAACTGTGCGCTTTGAAATGACATTCCTTCAGTGATGATGACTTTCCTTCTGTATTCTGTGTCACTTCTCCGACAGAATAATATGCAGACACACTCAAAGAAGTGCAACTCCGGCCAAGAGAAGTCCACCACTTCAGGAAAAGGAAAAAGAATGAAAAAGAGGAAGCCAGCCATCCCGCAAGAGGCAGACAAGAGAGACGGTATCTCGTTTCAAACGAACTGGGTTTTAATTTGACAGTGATTTTCTCGTTACAAACTTTCCTGGGTGCTGAGTGTTCCTATGCAGGGACACTCCCAGAAACCTTAAGTGGTAGGCCCCAGAAAGCCCTCTGCCCCAAGCCCGGCTCTCTGGCTGCTTCCTCCCACGTGGGGCAGGTTTTGAACTTCATTTCACCCCTTTTGGTTATTGGTAAAGTGGGTTTCGTTACGTATCCACTGCTCAGGAGTGCAGTGAGGACACAGTGGGAAAGTGAGTTGGGAGCCCTAAGCGGTGTCCACACCGCACCCCCACCCCCACATGGGCTCCTAGGGGGACATTTTCTGTTCCTTGGCTTTTGGCTGCATCACCCCAGTGTCTGCCTCTGTCCTCACGTGGCCTCTCCTCTGTGTCTGGCTTATAGTCATCTCGAGATCCTTAATTATATCTTCAAAGACCCTTATTTCACATAAGGTCACACTCACAAGTCTGGGGGGTTAAGATGTGGACATGTCTTTTTCGGGTTCAGCCCACTACAGACACTGTCGTTTATTGGAGAAGACCAGGGGTGTCCAAACTTTTTTCAATGTTTTTCACCAAGGGCCACATGCGGTAAAACACACAAACAGCCGGGCCACTCACTTGAGGTGAAGTACGTATTGCCTCACCTGGTTTATTTAAGTAAACTAAATGTATTTTTGGAATTTGCTGCGGGCCAATTAACAATGGATCACAGGCTGCAGTTGGCCCGCGGGCCGCAGTTTGGACACCCCTAGAGAAGACAAACAGGTGAATTCCCACTCCTAGCCCAAGGCCAGGTCACCTGGACCACATGCTCTAAGTGGGACAAATCCTGAAACATCAATGTAAATGTGTGACTTACCAGCTAATGAGGCACCTAAAGGCCCCCTCTTGACACCTAAATGGGTGTTGCGGTTTTTGTTGGTTGTTTTTTTTAAGCAAAGCTCCGCCACAGAATGACCCCACCCCTAACTGTCTGTAGAGCTGAGGTTGAGAAACCCTGACATCCAGTAGAATGGAGATGAGAACGTTTGTCCTGAGCTATCCCTGGAAAGATGGTTTTCTAAACTGTCTGCTGCTAAGTTAAAAATCCAGCGATTGTTTCCAAAAGAAATTGGCGCTGATTTCTTGGCTGTATTTTAAATGTGCCGACGCTGTGCTTTTTCCCCAAGAAGCCGCTGCCGAGGAGGCAGTCCTGGTGAATGGAGAGCGGTACCCAGGAGAGGTGGTTCCTGTGGGCTGTGGAGAAACCATCGTGGGAAGTGAGGACCTCGAGGAAGACGTGACCTGTGAAATGATTCTCAACGTGTTGGATAAGTGACAGAGGTTCAGGTTTCATGCTTGGAGCACGTAATTCTTAAAGCAGGTTAGAAACTCTTAGCATCTGCTTTGAAACAATTAAGTTCATGAAAATGGATGGTCACAATTTTATCAAAAGCTTCAGGGAGCGCCTAGAATTGTTTGGCTATTTTTGAGTGGTTATTTCAAAAAAACATTGCAGGTATTTTGTAAAGGGCCCCACATCTTGAATTGGAGGATAAACCCCTCAAACCTATGAATTCATTCACTCGATCCTGGCAAGGCGGCCCCACAATAAATGAGCAGTGATTTGGGGATGACACTTACTTTGATCGTAGTACAGGCTACTTAGTGCTTCGGCAAACAGTCAAAGCTGGGAAATCTTATGTTGAATTGTACACACCCCTGATATTTCTAATATGATTTTTAAACATAAAATACTAATTTTATATCCTCTTTTACACAAATGAATTTTCCATAAAATCTAAAGCCATCAAAATACTTTTAATTAGTTCTGAAATTCAATGCAAAAGACCTTAAGTTATACCAAAAACAACAACTGAGTAGAAGATGAAAAACTCTAGGCTAGACAAGAAAATGATGTTTAACATGTTTTCTCCTTTGGTATATGAGTAAAGTTTACTTTTAGATTTTGTATTCTTTCTTAATTATGTTCTTTGGCAGGTAGGACACCCCCCGGTTACATTCCATTATTACTTACAAGAATAGCAGTTCATCACCCTTTTGTTTTGCTAAAACAACTTTGTTTATGTTTTTAAAAATAATTGGCAGGGTGAGAAGAAACTTTAAAATCTGATAATGAAAATGTGCACTTGTAAAGAATTAGTACTTTTTTGCAACAGCCTATCACTAGTATTTCTCTCTGTACCAACTGAAGACCTCTTTTCCCACCTTAGACCAGCATTAAGTACTTAATTAAGTACTTAAAATAAGTACTTAATTTTAAGTACTTAAGTCTCTTTAGTACTTAAAATTAAATAGTACCTATCTTCATAATGAGCCATATTCTTCTTTCTAGCTCAACACTTGCTTTCACTGTGAACTTTTCCCCCCCATTTTAAAATCAAGAATAGGTCCTAAATTCAAATTATTTTTTTAAGCTTTACTGAGGTATAATTGACACATAAAATTGTAAGATATTAAAGTGTACATCATGGTGATTTGACATACGTCTACATTGAGAAAGAATTTCTCCCATCGAGTTAACTAAATTCAGATTCTGAAAACGCTGAACTGTTATTAAAAATACCCCAAACCCAGAAGCCCTGGATAAGGCACACATGTGGAAGCGATTTCCCAGCAGGAAGGGCATTATATTCTCTTCATGGCAGCAAATAATTGAGTTCACGTAGTGAGACTTCAGGTCCATGGTCTGTTATATGCTGTCATTGTGACTTTTTGAACTTTTGTAATGGTTTCTTGTTCTTTGATTGTTGTTTAAAGACGTTTTGCATGACTCAATAAAATGACTTGAAATTATCTTTGTGATATGTGAATAGTGATTCTTAAAAATGTCTTCTTTGCCTGGTGAGGACGTGGTGAGATTGGAACCCTCATACACTGTTGGTGGCAATGTAAAGTGGTGCAGCCCCTCTGGAAAACAGTAGGATGGTTCTGCAAAAAATTAAAACTAGAGCTACCATATTACCCAACAATCTCATACTCTAAAGAATTGACAGCAGGGTTTTGAAGAGATACTTGCACATCCGTATTCATAGCAGCCTTATTCACAACAGCCAAAAGGTGGAAACAACTCACATGAATGGCTGAATGGGTAAACAAAATGTGGTCTGTGCATACAATGGAATGTTCTTCAGTCTTAAGAGGAAGGAAATGCTCATACACACTGCAACATAGGTGAACCATGAGCATATTATGCTACTTGAAATCGGCCAGTCACAAAAAAACAAATACTATATGATTCCACTTGTATGAGGGACCTAAAGTAGT
Organism: Rhinolophus ferrumequinum; assembly: GCF_004115265.2. Taxonomy (NCBI): domain Eukaryota; kingdom Metazoa; phylum Chordata; class Mammalia; order Chiroptera; family Rhinolophidae; genus Rhinolophus; species Rhinolophus ferrumequinum. The sequence continues at coordinate 4,408,641 of NC_046306.1, forward strand.
CAAATTCATAGAAACAGAAAATGGTAGGATGGTTACCAGGGGCTGAGGGAGCAGGGACTGGGGAGTTGTTTCATGGGGACAGATGAAAGCGTTCTGGAGATGGATGGTGGTTGCACAAATCTGTGAATATACTTAACACGACTGAACTGTACACTTAAAAATGATTAAGATGGTCCAATTTCATCTTTATTTTACTATAACTAAAATTGTTTTAATTATAAAAGAACAGATATATAAGAAACATGTTTGAAAATGAAAGTCCACTTAGTGTCTAAACACCATCAAAACCTCCTCATAAACAGTCTTCTATAAGAAATTTGTGGTGTTTTGCATGTATAACATCTGGATGAGAATGCAATTCAGGTGATCGGCTTCGATTCAGTTATGTGTCCAGACTCCCACTAGATACCTAGAGAAACTCATTTGTTCCTAAAGCACATTATTAATGCCTTGGATTTGTGACAGAAGCAATGACAATAGTCCCCACAAGAGGGCAGTTGTTCCCCCACCCCCACCCCCCAGGACGTGGACACAGACTGACAAGAACGCCAAGTTTAACAGTCTCTAGCTGTTTGCTCAGTTTCGCACCATACAGAAAGATAAATAAAAAGCGGTCTGTCTTTAATAGTAGCAGGAGGATTTCTTGCGCTTGACTTTGCTGAAAAAGGGGCCTGGATAAAACCTGGAACTGACACTTCTGTGGCTCCAAGTTTCAGAATGCTTGTGGGGGGTAAGCCACCTTTGCAACCCTTCAGCTTAAAATCGTTTTGAGATCCAGCAGGAAATCATTCTGGAAGGTACACCTCTTGCACAAGTGAACATCTCTGTTTTGGGGAGAGGGTGTTTAAATTACAACATTGTTTGACAACAGTGTCACTGTATAAAGGATGCTTTTTAAACAAACCTAAGACCTGGCTGATGCCTCCATTGTTGGGGTCTCTCGCGGAAAGAATTAACTACCCCAGGGGTCAGTCCTGATGAACAGACACAGTGTGTATTATAAGGTTTGACAGCCTACCTTTGGAAAACGGCAAGCATTTCCAGATGTCATTTTCAGGATAAATGTTATATTTTTTGATAACCGTCGATAATCTTACCGAATAGCCCCTGTGGATGTGTGACTATCAGTCCTTAATGGGCAGTGTTATCCATACTTAACACGTTCGATTACAGCCGAAGGACATTTGGCTTCCCTGGTCAACTATTTCTACACTTTCCCGGTCAAATTTTTATTGCCGTTTATTTTTAATTGAGGGTATCAGATAAAACAGATTTTACGTGCAGCCCAGTTTCCGACGCTACTTGAGTAGCTTTTGTATCATTTCCAAAAACATGACTGACCATGAGTCTCATGACTTTAAATCACTGTCTTTGATGGAACGCACCATTTAGGATGTCAAAGACACATATGCTTATTGTTTTCTCTGCAGTTGAAGATAGAATACCATACAGGATGCTCACCATGCTTGTCGAGACAAAAACTGCAGTTAAAAAACCTCTTAACTGAACCACGATGGCTGGAAGCTGGCCACAGGGGCTGTGTAGGAAGGCCGCAAATAGCACTCCTGGTGACATGTTCCTCTTAGGAGCAGCCAAAGGAGCTGAAAGGCACGCTGCTGTCATTCCTGTTAATGGAGTATGACAGTTTGTATATGAGTCCAAAGGTCGCTGATTAAAAGACTCCTCCTGATAATTATTATAATTACCGCCCAAGGCCTGAAGTATCAGGATCAGTAAAGTCATCATAGGAAATAGTGTGCTAGACAATGAATTACTTTATTTTAAATCAATCAGCGTCAGTCGTGTTGTCTACAGGCAACACGCAGTCCTCTGGGGTTCCTCCCGCTCCCGTGGCAGCCTGTGCAGAGTGTTGGGTCTTGCTCAGGGCAGTGAGACTGTCACTTGGCTGAGCACTGCTCCCTGCGCTGGCGGGTCACCTGGTCACTCCATCTGCCTGGGCCAGCGGGGTTCCTCCTCCGGAGTCGCCCCACCACCCAACTCGTCTGGCCATCTTCTGATCCCGTACTCTTGGGGGGAATTCCCTCTTGGAGACCCCCGCCAACCATGGTTCGTAGTTCTCTCAGGGTGTTCGGATTACCTAGGGACCATGTGAACAAAATACAGGCTCCTGGACCCCCCAGGTCCATGGAATTAGAATTTTGGGGGTAGCCCCCGACAATCAGTGTATTTCACAGAACCAGCACTTTCCAGTTTTGTTGCAAAGCCAGCTCTGGGGACCACACGCTCTCCAGGCTGCTTTCTTCCCTGCTTTCACATTTGTTGGAAAAACTAAAGATGCTTTCAGTAACCAGCCCTATGCATTTCACTCTGGGTAGTTCTACCCAAAACAGTGACTCAGCCTCCCTCTGTCGGCCTGTCTACTGGTGTTTGTTCCAGAGGGAATAGAAGAAGGCAGAGCCTCTGGAAGTGACATAGGACCCATGTTGGGGAATTTGCCAGGCCTCCTCCATGGTTTGGCACCAAGATCACACACTCAGGTGCGCTGGGAGCGAACGTGACAGCTGTACTATAGTGGCAGAGCATAACCCGTGACAAGGTGAAGAAACAGAGAGAAGACTCTGGATCTGCTGACAGCGGAGGAGTTCCTATTCCAGGCTGACAGTAGGTGTGTCATGCAGAATATGTATTTGAAAATGCATGTGTCTGACTTTGCATACTTGTGTCCTAGGTCTGAGTAACATTCCGCTTTGAGTATACAGACCAGCTCAGAACAAGCACAGCTGGTTCTTCTTAAACATTATTCTTACCATTTATTGTGACAGGATCATCTCAGCATGGATGGATGGATGGATGGATGGATGGATGGATGGTGGATGGATGGATGGTTGGATGTGTACAGATAGATACTTGCTCTTTTTTTTTTTTTAATCCCATGAAGAATCAGAAATGAGTCATGGGAAGGTGGGGCCTTCGAATGTTGGCCAAATGAAAATTAGTTTACTTATCACAACTTCTTATCTAAGTGAAATAGATATTGCAATTCTTAGTGCTATTTTCCAACAGTGCATCTTTTTTTCTTTTTCTTAAACATTTTTTAAATTTTTTGAGGTATAACTTACATACAGTAAAATCCTCCCTTTTAAGTGTACAATTCTACAAGTTCTGATAAATGAATGGTCACGCAACCATCACCACAATCAAGACAGAGTGTCTCCATCACCCCCAAATCCCACTGGGCTCCTACTCCCAGGCCCTAGCAACCACTGGTTTCTTTACGTCCCTATAGCTGTCATTTCCAGAACATCTAGAAGGAATCATACACTATGTATTTGAGTCTGGTTTCTTTCACTCAACATACTGACTTTGACGTTTAGTCCTGCTGTTGTGTGGCTCACTTGCTCATTTTATCGCAGAGTAATATCACATTGTATGGACAGACACTCCACAGCTTGTTTATCCATGCACCAGTTCAAGGACATTTGAGTTGTCCCTACTCGGGGAGGATTATGAGTAAAGCTCTCATAAAGAGGTGTGTACAGGCTTTGTGCAAACCTATATTTTCATTTCTCTTGAGGTGAGATTTCTGGGTCATAGAGTACCTTTTTATATAACTTTATGAGAAACTGCCAAACCTGTCCCCAGAGTGCTTGAACCATTCTGTTCTCTAGCTGCCCCACGTACCCACTACACGTGGTATTGTCAGGGTGTGTTTTGTTGTATTTGTTTTGTTTTTAGCTGTCCTAGTAGGTGTGTACGGATATCTCATTGTGGTTTTAATTTCCATTTTACTAATAACTAGGGACTATGAATATTTTTCCATGGGCTTGCTTGCCATCTGCATATCTTCTTTGGTGAAATGTCTGGTCAAATCTTTTAACCATTTTTAAAATTGGGTTATTTGAAAGTTATTATAGATTCTGGACACAGAATTCTTTTTTATTATTTCTTTATTTTCCAATTACAGTTGACATACAATTTTATATTCATTTCAGGTGTATAACACAGTGATTAGACATCAATATAACTTACAAAGTAATCATTCTGATAAATCAAGTACCCATCTAACACGCTACATAGTTATTACCCTATCATTGACTATATTCCCTATGCTGTACTTTACATCCCCATGACTATTTTATAACTACCAATTGGTACTTCTTAATCCCTTCCCCCTCTTCACCCACAAACACAAGTTCCTTATCAGACACATGTTTTGCAAATATTTTCTCCCAGTATGTGTCTTTTCTTTTCCTTCTCTTAACAGGGTTTTTCAAAGAGCAGATTTTTTTAAAGTTGTGATGAAATCTCATTTATCCTTTTTTCCCCCATCAATGAATCATTAGTTTTCATGTCATATATAAGAAATCTTTGCATAACTCAAATCACATAGATATTTTCCTAGGTCTGCTTCTAGAAGTTTTATAATTTTATGTTTTGCTTTTAAGTCTGTGATCCATTTTGAGTCAAATTTTGTTTATGATCAAGGTGTGGGTTGAAGTTCATTTTTTTGCATGTGGATGACAATTGTTCCAGTGCCATTTATTGAGAAAACATTCTTTGTCCATCTAATTCCCTTTGAAGCTGCGCTGAAAGTAAATTGGCCACACATGTGGGGATCTATTTCTGGATACCATTCTGTTGCACTGATCCAGCCTTTCATCAGCTACAGTCTTGATTACTGTAGCTTTAGCATCAAAATCAGAAAATGTGAGTCCTCCAACTTTGTTCTTCCTTTCCAAAATTGTTTTGGTTTTCCTAGATCTTCTACCTTTCTATATAAACTTTCAAATACACCAGTTGACTTGTACAAGAAAATGTTGCTGGGATTGGAGGAGGGAAGAATTTATAGATGGTTTGGGAAGAATTTAACGTTTTAACAACATTGAATCTTCCAATTTGTGAATACAGTATACAGTATAGCTCTCTATTTATTTAGGTCTTCTTTGATTTCTTTCATCCTTGTTTTGTAATTTTCAGCATACAGATCACGTACAGATGTTGGATTTATATCAAAGCTTTTCATGTTTTTTTTTTCCCCAGGTGTGTACTACTTGTAAATAGTACTGTTTTTAAATTTTTTATTTCCCATTGTTCATTGCTAGTATGGAGTAATACAGTTGAGTTTTGTATATTGATCTTGTGTCCTGCTATCTTGCTAAACTCACTTGTCATCAGTTCTGGTAGTTCATAGATTCCTTGGTGTTTTCTATAGAGATAATCATGCAATCTGCAAATAGAGACAATTTTATTTTTCCCTCTCCAATCTATCTGTTTTTATTTTCTTGCCATATTGCACGCGTGAGGACCTCCAGTATGATGTTGAATAGGAGTGGTAAGAATGAACATCTTTGCCTTATTCCCAATTTAGGGAAAGAACATTGAATTTTTTGCCATTAAGTCTGATGTTAGCTGCAGGGTTTTTGTACATGCCCTTTATTGGGTTGAGAAAATTTCTTTTTATTACCAGTTTGCTGAAAATTCTTCATGAATGGATGTTGAATTTTGTCAAATGCTTTTTCTGCATTAGGATGATTCTATGTTTTTTCTATAGTCATTACAATGACTGATTTTCTAATTGTTGAACCAGCCTTGAATTCCAGGATAAAATTTACTTGATGTACGTGATGTATTATCCTTTTTATATTTTGCTGGGTTTGAATTTGATAATATTTTGTTGAAGATTCTTTCATTTACAGTCACAAGCAATATTGGTCTACAGTTTTCTTTTCTTGTAATATCTTTGGCATTAGGGTAATGCTAACCTCACAAAATGAGTTGGGAAGTATTCCCTGTTCTTCTATTTTCTAGAAGAGTTTGTATAGAATGAGGATTATTTCTTCCTTGCATGTTAGTGTTTACCAGTGAAGCCACCTGGTCTGGTGTTTTCTTTGTTAGAAAGTTTTAACTGTGAATTCCATTTCTTTAATAAATATGGGCTTATTCTGGTTATCTATTCTTTTTTAAGTGGGATCTGGAGTAAATAAAAGCTGTGCTCTGGTTCCTACCCCACTACTAGTCAAGGGCTTTGCCTGACCTCAGGCAAAGCCCTTGACTTCCTGGACCCTGATTTCCTCAAGTAATTCAACAGACATAAATCAAATGCCCTTGCTAGATGCAGGGGAAACCACAAGAAATAAAGTATGGCTCTTGCCCTACAGATGCTTACAATCTCTCCTTTCTATTACCGTGTTTCCCCAAAATAAGACGTAGCCAGACAACCTGCTCTAATGTGTCTTTTGGAGCAAAATATAAGACCCAGTATTATATTATATTATAATATATTATACCTTATATTATATTATATTATACCCAGTCTTATATTATATTAAAACAACACCAGGTCTTATCTTAATTTTTGCTCCAAAAGACGCATTAGAGCTGATTGTCCAGCTACATCTTATTTTCAGGGAAACTTGGTACTTGGGATTCCTGAAGAGCAGACAAGACCCTGCACATGTTATCAGGCCTGCATTCAAAGGCTTACTAGTAAATGTTTAACAACAGCTTTGGGTGGGAGAGCCCTATCTGTAGCGTTTGCCAGTTTCTGTGGTGTAACTATTCCCACCATGGAAGGGTTTCAAATTACCAGGGTGGTTCACGGTGTGGCGTTGGGAGGAGATACACCAGGGCACACGGTTATACAGCATTTCCACTGTACAGTAACAAAAGAAGTACACATCCCCAAGAGCATGGATAGCAGTAAAGTGTAGTAAAGTAACTAGGGGGTGATAAGTTCTGAGTACTTGTTACCTTTGTTTTTAATATAATTCATTGAATTATAAGTGTGTATACCTTAATTTTAATACTGGCCATGTTTAACAACTGACATGCAAATTTCCTGACAATTCAGCCATCAGCCAGTGTTGAGTTCATAGGTGTGCTGCTTCCTTGACTTGCAGAGACGCTATCCCAACTCAGGCAAGCCAACAGGTGCACATGACAGAAGGTTCCACAGTAGCTCTTCAGCAAAGGGTCCTGAGCTCTCCGTTTCCAACAACGTCCCCAGTAATCTCCCTGCTAGCAGCCAGACCCAGCCCTCGAGGATCGGTGGGGGGTGAGGGAGGGGGGCGTACAGTGCTCTCATTGGCCATCCCTGGCCACGCCCCTCTCCGCTGCGGGGTGGAGTCAGCACCCAGTGGGGAGCAATAATGTTCTTGGAACATCTGAGTGACGTTAGGGAAGAGAGAGGGTGGCTGTCCAATTCTCAGAAACGGTGAGGGGCCGCCACACACAGCTTCAGGAGCCCTTGGTTAACTGTGGAATCCCGTATGAGCAATGTGGTTTGAGGCTTTTCAATCTCAGGATATAAACTTTCTGGTGTTCAAGATTTTCAAATTTAAGAAGTCGTACACACCTGTTTTAAACAGTAAATATAAAGCTTTGCATAAAGGCAGAGTTACTCATCTCTCCAGCCTCCAACCCCACCCCCGACCCCTCCCACCCCCACCCCGTAGTCCCTTCCCACACCCCTCTCCTGGCTGTGAGGTCTCAGACACACATGCGGGGGAGGGGGCAAGGGTTGCTTTTGCGGAAGTAGACTCAGACCACACACGTGATTCTGCAACTCGCTTTTTCTCACTGTGCGATAAATCTTGGTCTCCTCTACCAGTCAGTAGACAGAGTCCCGCAAACGTCAGGCTTGGCTCTGGCTGCGCTGGCAGCTTGGGGGCCTTTCCATTCATTGCTCCTACTGGGGGCATGGAAGTGCAAAGACCTCTTGAGATTTCTAAATTTGGTCAGAGTGTAGGAGGCGGTGCAGGGTGCGTCTGTGCTAAAAATACCAGCCCGCGTCTGGGGTGGAGGCTGCATACTCAGAGCAGGCAAGGTGGGAAAGCCCGGGTGGCAGCACATCTGCATTCGGGGTCCTTGACAAAGCCTCTTGAGGTCTCCTGCACGGAGCCTGTGCCTCTAACACCGACACCCACAGCCCAGGTCACAAGGGAGGCAGTGGTGCCTGTCCCCAGGTGACCGGAGAATGGTTACAGAAGCTGCCCCAAATTGAGTTACCTTTCCCCCGTGGTCATGTTACCCCATCATTCAAAACCACCTCAGGATTTGGACCACACCTGGATACCCCCCGGGCGGACACTGACTTATTTTCAACTCACTATATTAATATAACCAAATATGCTGATTTTTAAATAAAACTTTACAACACTTGTCATAAATAGTAATGATATGTGGAGAAATCGATACTATAGGTCACAATGATGAATAATATTGTTGTCACCAACACTGCTCTGTGCCCGGCACAGTTCTCGTACTCCACAATGTCAACTCACTTAACCCTGGAAACACCCCCCTGAGGCGGGCGCAGCGTGCACCCTTTCTACCAGTATCCCCATTTTGTAGATGCGGAAAGAGACTCAGAACAGCGGCACCTTAAAATAGACACATCACTACGAAGAAGAAAGACAGGGACTATCTCTATGGGCTCTCGAGGTGGGGAGACTCCACTATGCTGCGCTTTGAATCTGAATTTGCTTTCTGCATTTGCTCCATTCATTCACTCATTCGTTTCTTCAACATGTGTTTGCTGAGCACCTACTGTGTGCAAGACACTGGAGAGGGGCAGGGGGTGGGATTCTGCCCCTCCCAGGAGAAGCTCTGTCTGGTAGTGGAGAAGGGTGCATTGACAGGCCTGTGGTAGGTGCTTCAGACCATGGTGGGGAAAGGAGAGGGCATTCACCAGCCCAGGCTGGGGGGTGGGGAGCGTGATGCTGGACCAAGTGTCTGGATTTTGAAGGATGAATAGGAGCTAGGTGAAATAAGGGAAGAAGGGAGGAGAAGATGGCGATTCAGGCACATCAAAACGATGGATTAAAGTAAATTTCATGTCTTCAGTGGACACCTCTATTGTTAACAATCTGAAAGAAGGATTTAACCTGTTTCCACATCTGCAAGAGGGGAATAATGGTACCAGCTTTGCAAAGTGACACCACCCTTTGGAAAGCATTCCAGCAGTGCCCGCCACAGAGGAAACGCTCAAAATGTCACTGACAATAATGGTGATTTTATTACGGTGTTTGGCAAGTGATACTGTTTTCCACTTGCCATAGCAGTGTTTTTCTTAAATGTATTTGACTTTTCAAATGAGTTAAAAAGTGGCACCCTCGCAGCAAGTTTAAGTAAACATCCATACTGTCGTGTTTGTCCTCATTTGCATACGTCCTGGAATTTTACAAGCACACACAAAAATTACCCTGTAACGTCCACATGTCCCTTTTGTCCTCCTGAGGCTTTATTTAGAAAGAAGTGGATATTCAAGACCATTCCTTTAAACTAATAGCAATTCATTTACTTGATGGGGGATTTAAATTCTTTACCAAATGGCAAAAGCAACCTAATAATGTGCAGTATTTCTAAGTAGCACAACTCACAGCATGAGGCTTTCTAAATCTGATTTAGACGCAAAACAGCCATCTTTCACCCCTGAAGTCCCTCTCTGCAAAGCAATGTGGATTTGTGAGGACACCTACCAGAGTAACCAGCCTCCACCAGGAGAAGTTGAGTTTTTCCTCACTTCTCCCACCTCCATGTGCTCAGCACGCTGGCAGTGAGGAAGGTGATGTTTGGGGGGAAATTAAAATCTGAAATTATTGTTTAATCAGATGACAGAAGAAAGAGCATAGACTGGGGAAAAGCAACTTGGCCTCGGATTCCAGCGACTGCCTCCCAGGGGTGCCAAACTAGTTCCTGCCTCTGAGCTGCATTTCCTCATCTGAGAGATGGGGTACTGAACCTCTCAGTGCCTCAGTTTCCCTGTCTGTAATACTGTGCACTTCTTGGACTCTTGAGATCGTGAAATGAAATACTACGGGAAACTCTGCTTGGCACAGACCCTGGTACTTAGTGAGTGCTGAGGGAATGTTTTCAATTATTATCATTACTTCGTCTATAGACTGGGGATAGTCCCATCGTGGCTGCAAGTGGTTTAAATATCACATGGAATAACACTGGGCTGAACTGTGAACAAAGCATCCCCCATGTGAGGGGTGCTGAAGTCCAAGGTCAAAGCCACCTGAGATGGACTCTGTCAAAGGGTAAAAGTTACTACTTTTCTGAACTTTTCTCCACAGCAAGTGCACACCTGGGAGAAACCAGTGACTCCTTCCTTGCCCCCACCTGCCACCCCCCATGGCCAGTCATACACACATGTGGCCCAAATGGAGCCCACGGCTTACATAGGACGCACACTGAGCCCACAGCTGGAGCCATACTTCAGTGGCTTGAAACATCATGCATTTGTCCTCTTACAGTTCTGGAGGTCAGAAATGGGTGTCACTGCGCTAAAATTAAGGTGTCGGCTGGGCTGTCTTCCTTCTGGAGGCTCCAGGGGAGATTCGCTGCCTTTTCTGGTGTGTAGAGGCTGCCTGCACTCCCTGGCTTGTGGCCTCTTCTTCAGTCATCAAAGTCAAGAAAGGCCGGTCCTTCTCATTCTGACACTGACTCTTCACCTCCTTCTTCCATGTTTAAAGGACCCTTGCGATGGGCCCATCTGGATAATGCAGGATAATGTCCCCATCTGAAAGTCAGCTGATGAGCTACCTTAATTATATCCACAACCTTAATTGCCCTTGCCGTGTGACATATCACAGTTTATAGGGATGAAGGCGGGGACCTCATTGAGGGGTCATTATTCTGCCAACCACAGCACCCTTGAGTGAACCACTTCACCTCTGTTTCCTCATCTCTAAAAAGAGTGATAACATCTAACTTCCATGGATACTGCAGTGAGGAAAAAAGATAATGGACCCAAAGCCCAGACCTCAAACTAGCCACCTGCTGATACATCCAAACAAAGGGCAGGATTGGTCCCCTCCCATCCCTACCTGCTCCTTTAAAAATCAGAATTAGTTGTTGTGACGACCAACACCGCACGGAGTTGTGGCTGCCCCTTTAGGGCAGACCATGGTTCCCCAGCTCACACAGTCCCCACCAGTCCCTATTGCCTCTCACTCTGTTTGCTTCTTTAATTACATGGCCTGCCTAGTCCCTGGAGGGAGCTCAGTTTGTGACATTTGCTAACAAATATCCAGTATGCAGAAGATGCTTAGTAAAGGACAGCTGACATTATTTCAATTCACAAAAATCTATTAACACAGTGATCTTTAAGTTGGGTCGTGCATTAGAATTCCGCAGGGAATTTTAACAACTCTTAGTGTGCAAGCTGTACCGAGACCAGTAACACCAGACCCTCTGGGGTTGGAGTCCGGCCAGCAGCCAGGGCCCCAAACCAGGGCATTTTCAGACACTCACTGAGAGTCAGATCTCCTCAGGGCTGAGAGAGAGAGAGAGAGAGAGATGGAGGTCTGAATCCTAGGGCTGTGGAGCTGACGTCCATCCCCTGTGGTCCCCACATGGAGAGGATTGTGAGGCAATAACGAAATGCAAAATGAGCAGGACTGTAATAATGGGCCTTTGCTGCCCACACATCCACTTCCTGCCCCACATACCTGAGGGGTTGCCTGGACACTTCCGGAAGCTTCCAGCACTCAGGCATCTTTCATGGCGACGGTGTGGGTCCTTAGACCAATGCAGGGCCGACTCTGGATTCTTGAGCTTCCTCTATTCGCACAAGGCTGGGCTGCTGCCGCCTCTGGAGCCCCCTCCTGGCTGCTCTCTGAGTGGTTCCCGTCCTTTTCCTTCTGCTGCTCCTTCCTTCTGTGGGGAGGCACCCATATCTGAAGGTCCTGGTGACTCCTCCTGAAGATCAAAGCGTGGTCTCGTTACTAGTGATGAGAAAGAAGCCAAACCATTTATTAAATGTATTGATCGAGTCCACAGATATTCACAGCGCACCTCTTGTGTGCAGGGTCCTATTCTAAGTGCTGGGGACAAAACACACTGAGACCCTCGACCTTGGCAGAGCTTACAGTCTAATGGCAGAAACAGACCAAAAAGAAATAAGTAAAAAGCTGGTGGGGCAGATGGTGGGCCATGCTGTGGAGGAAAATAAAGGGGGGGCGGGGTTTAGGGAGGGAGCAGGGGTTTCATATGGTTTTTCAAGAGGTGGTCCAAGAATTTGACATTTGAACAAAGAAATGCTGAGTCGTGAGAGAGAGACACCAGGCAGGGGACTAGCATGTGCAAAGGCCTGGAGGTGGGAGTGGGACTGCCTATGGCGGCCCCATCGCAGTGGCACCTGAGGTGGGTAGAATGATCACCGACATCATAGATGAAGAGGCTCAAAGGTCTCCCCAATTACTCGGTCAGAACTGCTGGGGAACAGGTGAGCCTCCCACAGTTAGAAGCCTCTCCTCTGTCGTTGCCTCCTGTGAACCCTCACGTGGAGGGGGATCCCAACTATTGGGGTGCAGTTTGGGTGGCCTCCAAGACCCCACCTGGCCTCAGATGCCACCACACAGGGTGGGGGAGAGGAAAGCATAAGATGCAACCCGGGCCCTCAGGAACCATCTCCCATTCCAGAAACCCCCCCAGCCAGGTGTCTTCATGGTCCTGGAAGCAGGTGCCACCCCTATGGGCTGCTCGGGATAGGGACACCTGGCAGGGCCTCTGACTCACTGGGGGCGAGCGGGGGGCTGCTCCCTGCTGGCCTCAGAATCCTGGACAGCTGGCACTAGTGGGGAGGCACGAAACTGCCCCGAGACCACCCTCCTTCTGCTCCCACTTGAGCATCACTCTGGAGAAGGTCCTGGTGACTCAGGTGCAGGATGGAGAGCAGAAGCCCAGCCTCGTCTTCACTGGCAGGCCCTGCTACCCCTGACTCGTTTGTAAAAGGAGATGGAGAGTGAGGTCAGCCCAGAAATGGCTCCACCCCACCTGCAGGTCATACTCCAGGGTCAGAAGAGAGAAATGACAGCCACTCCAAACCCCTGTTGGGCACCTGGCCAGCTATGACTGTCCTGGACATGAGGGGGATGGGTGGGAACGGGAAGGGAGGGGAGGGTGGGGGAGGGGAGGAGAAGATAAATGAGAAAGAATAGAAGGAGGGAGGGAGAGCAAGAAGGGAAGTGAGAGAGGAGAAAGAGAGGAGGAAAATGAAGGCGGGAAGGAGGGCGTGAAAGCCTTTTGTGTCTCCCCACCACTCCGGGGGATGCAGGCTCCTCTCCAGTCCTTGATGGGGGGTCCCTAACTTGATGGAAGTGCACCCCACCCCCACCCAATGGCTTTAGCCTCCCTTTCCAGAGCAGGTGGCAGAATGGGCCCCCTGAGGCCTGGGAGGCAGAGCTGTTCCTTTGCATATGCAAAGAGGCTCCTTGTCCAGAGGGGAGGCCAGGCCAAGGTCTGGTGGGGGTGGGGGCTCAGAGATCTTCAGCTCCCCCCTCCCCCAGAAATCACCACCCTGGCTGAGCTGTTTGTCCTCACACTCAGCCTGGCGCTGAACAAGCTGCTTGACCTTGAAGCCAGACCTGCCAAAAAAAGTCACGCTATTTTGCTTCCAAGAACCTAACCTAAGGTCACAAGGGAAGAAGGAGGGAGAGAGGGCAGGGCAAGGAAGGAAAGAGAGGAAGATTGTGGGTGCTGGATCGTATTGCTCTTCGGGATAGCAAAATAATATTAAAACAACGTAAATAGTGAGCAGTAGGGGTGCCACGCTCCGGAAGGATGCAACCTGGACTAAACCCTCCACAGGAACCCACTGAATCTGCACAACCACCTGTGAGGTAGGTCACCACCCCCATTTTACAGATGGGGAAACTGAGGCTCACCAGTAGGAGAAAGAAGCTGGCGAACCCAGGACACCAATACCTCTGCGCACCTTGTCAACTGAGCTAAGAATCTCTGGAAAACTGCTGCTGCCAATGTGGGCATCGCAGGGCAGCGAGAGCAGCTGACAGGCATCAGCATTGACAAGACCCAGCTTTCCTCCTGATCCTTTTAAGGCCAGGCGCAACACCTGCTGTTGAAGTTGGTGCAAAATGGAACCCAGCTGAGCCATTGTGGTGGCTACAGTGACCCCTCCCTCACCTTTATAAAACTGTCCTTAAATTTTTTAATGGAAAAAAAGGAGGGACTTTGAGAGACTGAGTTCATTTGAAGGGAGAGGTATTTACACAGAAGAGAGACCATTTCAGCGGGGAAGGGGTGGGATTTTGAAAGGGACCTCACACCTCAGCTGCACCTTCTCATTTTACACGTGAGAACTCTGGCAGCCCTTTCCACCTAGCTAGTTTGTGACCAGTATTTATGCAAAGACCCTCCCCCAGCAAGTACCCCCACCCCCAGGGATCAAGTCATCCAAGGGCCACAAGCTCAAAGGCCTTCTGGTCAGGCCAGTAGAGAGAAGGGACCTCATTTTCATGTGAACATTCCCCATGATTCTTACATACTGACCGCTAATTTGCAGCTTTTAGAAACATTTCCATTTGCTGGAAAATGGGGATCTGTGGCTGGATTTGCTGCAGGCATCCATGTGCCCTGTGGGTGAGCTGCTCTGGGTTTCCTCTCGGGCCTCCTGAGAACAGTGTGTCTCCCCGAGGCTTTCCATGACTCAAAATAGCTGGAAGCAGGCTATTTTTACAGGACTGGTAGCAAAGGTCTGAGAGCCGGGCCAGGTCAGTGCTGGCTTGGCTTTCCTTTATCATCCAGCACCGAGCTGTGGGACAGGGGGTGCCTGGAGGAATTCAAGAAGCCCAGAATGTTCCTCCTGGCGACTGTCTGGGGAGAGTCGGGGCAGGGCACCCACTGGCTATAAATAGGACAGTGTGTACAGGTGGAAGACCGGAGGCTGCAGGGAGTGAAGCTAGACCCTGCTCCACCAGCTCCATCTGTGCCTCTCCCAGACCTAAGGGCCCATTTCCTTGACATTTGCGTGGCAGTTGCCCAGGTCCTCAGTCAAAATGCATGCAAATCCAAGCTCTGGGCCCTCAGGTTAACCCCTGATGGGCATTGTCCAGGAGAGCACTGAACCCAGTGGAGGGGAGGGGGCTGGTGTCCTTTCATTCCCCAAATGTGTACTAAGCACCTCCTCTGTGCGGGCTGGATTACCAGAGTGAACAAAAGTCTGCGTCAGGCTGCAGCTTCTAAGCCTCACTGTGCCCACGACGCCCTGGGGGGTCTCGGTGAAGTGCAGATTCTGATGGGGGAGCATGGTCACAGGCGCCCCCCTGTACTGCCCATACCCTTGAGGTGCTTGCGGTGCCAGAAAAAACAGGGCCTGCACCACAGGCTTCATACAGTATGAAATCCTTTCACCTTTCCTGCATGCTGTAAAGTTTACACAACAAAAACTTGGTGGGGTGGGAAGCAGCAATACTGGAAACTTCAGATTTGGAAATTCAAACAGGTAAACTCCAGCCCACCGGCCCCATCCATTTTGGTAAATAATGTTCACTGGCACCAGGGCCGGTGCCAGGGCCAGGACAGTGAGCCAGTGCAGGGCTGCGGTCTTTGTTTAACATTTTCATATTTTGTACATTGTGGACTTTTTTTGCATTGGTTTTGATTAAAACAAAAATTTCATTAAAATAGTATTTATCTTGATGCCAGCGTTTTCTGTGCCCAATGCAAATGCCTCAGTTGCCTTACCTTAGCCCAGCCCTGCTTGGCGGGTTCCAGAAGGGCTCCAGGCAGCTGCATAGAACAAACACAGGCTCAGAAATGACTCTGCTCTGCTTCTAAACCTCACTTCTGTCCCCTACTGGCTATGTGGCTTTGGGCGGCGGCCTAAGCTCTGGCTGCCTCAGTTTCCCTGTGAAATGGAGCCAGTGACCCTCACACCACCACCTGGCAGGGATACTGTGGAAATTAAATGAGATATTGCACGCAGAAGCTTTCTGGAGGGCTGAAAAATACTAGTTATTGTCAACTAGATAACAAAGTCAAGTTCAAATTCATGGTGTGGAGGCCGAAAAGATTGAGGGAAAACCTGCAAGGAGCTGAGCTGGTCATCACCAGTGCATCTTCAAATGGGTCTGGAAGGATAAGGGTGCGCTGAGAAAACCCTGGGAGACATTTGGACAAGGCTTGGAGAAAGGAATTCTCCAGGCGGGCAGGACCCAGACAGCCACGTGCAGGGGACAGCGGGACAGCTCGGAAGCCCTGGCTGGAGAGCTCCGTGTGTCCATACACAGGCACCAGAGTCCCTTCGCACTGTGACTGGGCGGGAGGGGAAGTCCCAGCCTGGCACCGACAGCAGCGGACAGCAGTCACCATGCCAGTAGCAACCTCCCCACGTGCCAGACGCCAAGCGAGCAGGGAGGCACTGTCCCAGCACAGTTTCCTTTGCAACTGACACTATGCGTCATGTAGGTGATCAGAACCTGGGCTTCCAATGGTCCAGGCCTGGAGGGAGGGAGATACCGACCAGGCTGGCCTGGATGCTGGAAACCTTAGAAAATACAAAGCAGAATATTTGGCGGTGGGTGTCAGGGAGCCAAGAAAGCAGCAATGGCCAACCTCGGAAATTTCGTGTTGAGTTTCCAGAACCACAGGGAGCCCGGTGTTGAATCAGTCCCTCCCTGCTTCTCCAGGACTCCGTGTAACCAGTCACACAGGGTTGGCGAATCTCGGGATGCACCATCTTAGGGTGCTTCCCCTTTGTGTCCCCAGGGATGGTTGTACCAGCCTGGGGCACCAACACAGTCTTGTCTCCTTGATCTGGGCTGTCAGTATCCCCTTGTGCAGGTGAGAGGAGCCAGGCTCAGAGAGGTGGTGTAACTTGCACATTGGTCAACAGCTAGTACTCGGTGGGCAGGGGCGGAAGAGGGGGTGGGGGTCCACACCAGCTCTGTCCTGTTTCAGAGCAAATGCTTTTTCCCCACCGGCATCTTCCTCTGAGGACTCATTTCCAGCCAAATGCCCCTCAATGACACTGAATATTCTCCTGCACCCTCTGGTTTCTCCTGCTGTCTCTTGGCATTGAAGAACTTGCTTCCTCCAGGACCACACACCTGAGCCTTCTGCTGTCTGTCCATCCACCTGAACCTGTTGTCCTTCCAAAGAGCTTGGGTAGGGGAGGGGGAGGGGCAGCTTCCAGGAAGTCAGACTCCTGGGGGTTCAGTGTTGTGAGGAGGTCTGATTTCAGCAAGGAAATTGGCCAAGTGAGATTGCAGGATGTCAGAGAAATTTCCTCAAAACTCATGAAGCAAAGGAGGTGAGAAGAGGGCGTTACACCCTCCAGGGAGTGGCCCTGCTGCCCGGAGGCCCAACCATAAATGCAAGATGTTCATCCTCCCATCTACAGCCGCGGAAATGTGCACACAACCCACAGGCCCTGCCCTCCGCTGAGGTGGGGACGTGAAATTTGCTTGAATGACAAGGTGGAATAATTACTATAATCACAGCCATCTATGGCATCTTATACTAGCTTCCGGTGTCCACTACAACAAAGCACCACGAATAGGTGCCGTAAAACAACAGAAATTCACTCTCTCCCAGTTCTGGAGGCAGAAGTCCAAAGTCAAGGTGCCAGCAGGGCCGTGCTCCCTCTGACGGCTCCAGGGGAGAATCTGTTCCTGTTCCTTACAGCTTCTGGTGGCCGCAAGCGTCCTGAGCTTGTGGCAGTGTCCCTCATCTCCGTGTCCGTCGTCACACGGTCCTCTGTGTGAGTCGTCTCCCCTTCTCTTTTCTAAGGACTCCTGTCATTGGATTTGGGGCCCACCCTGATCCAGGATGATCTCATGTCTACATCCTTAATCACATCTGCAAAGACCCTCTTCCCAAATAAGGTCCCGTTCACAGGTTCCAGGTGGACATATCTTGGGGGCCACCATCCAGCCCGCTGCTGTACCCACTGCTGCCAGACGCTGAGTGAGCCAGGGAGGTCTTTTGGAGCAGTCTCATTTGCATGTGCTATTTTGGGGATGAAAACCTGAGCTTCCGATGACCAGGAACTGTGAGCTGGCTGCAAAGCTGCGTCTCCTTTGGTGGCGGTTGGTGGCTGCGGTTCCCTGGGATTTCATTTGTCACCACGTGAGAGGGTGGGAGCGAGGGAGGGAGGGAGTTACAAACGGCACATCCACTACCCTTTTCAGATATTTTATGTGGAAGGAAAGGGTGCACAACTCACATACATTCCATTGGCTGACCCAGGTGGGTCTTCCCTGGTTTCTGCTCTGTTTCTGGGAGGCTCTGAGTTTTGCTGGGATGGAAAAGATGCGGATGAATGGAGCTTTAACCGCCTGAATGATGGCCACACTGGGTGGTCAGCCTGACAAGACCACACGCTGTAAGCGGCCCCTCACCTTCCTCCTGTCCACAGTGGCCCAGGAGTGTGTCCCCAAAGAGCGACCAAGGAGACAGTCACCTCTCCTTGAGCCCCTCCCACTCCAGCCCCAGGACAACTGCTTTGTGTTGGAAACTGGAGCAGGGTTATTCCCTGACTGAAACCCTGGGACGCAACGGGGTCAGGTAGCGGCGTGCTGGGGTCCTCTGAGCGTGCGCACGCACTCCCTGCAACCACAGGGGGCCAGTCACATTTTCAGTGACTGTTGAGTGGGAAAAGTGAAATCACTGGTAAAAATGAAAATGTGACAGATAAGGTTCAAGTCCCCGTTGACCGCCCCCATTACTGGTCCCCATGGCCCTCCCCAAAATTAACTTCGGAGAGCTCTTTGGTGTGGAGACCTCCGTGGCTCTGAGAGGTAGATATCACACCACCACTCTGCATTAAAAAAAATAATATCTCTCTCTCTCTCTCTCTCCCTCTCTCTCTTTCTCTCTCTCTCTATCTATCTAATCTCCCATAGGAAATACACAGTATTGTTCTTTTTCCAGAGTGGCTTAAAAGTAAAAACAATGCCATGTGGAGATCATGTCGCCCCTGATAGGATGTGATAAGAAGGGAACTTGACCTCTGTGGTCTTTTTCTAAAACCCATAACCATGGTCTAAGCATGAGAAAAACATTACGCAGACCCAGACTGAGGAACATTTCACCAAACCCCCCGAACTGTGTTCCCAAAATGGCCCAGATCATCAAAACAAGGACTGATGGAGAAACTGTCACCCACCAGAGGGCTAAGGAGACATGAGGACTCAATGCCACGGCATCTGGATGGGATCCTAGAGCAGAAAAAGACAGCGCGGGAAACTGGTGAACTCTAAATGAAGTCTCGAATGCAGTGAATACAAACGGACGAGTGCTGGTCTCTGAGGTTGGCCAAACCCTGGTCGTGTGACAGGACAACACGGCGGGAAATTCCAACCGAGTACGGGATCTGTGAGAACTCTGCACTGCCTGTGCAACTTTTCCTCAGAATTCAAGGGCACCCCTTGAAGTGCACAGAGGAGCCACAGGGAGCTGACATATACAGAAGTGTGCAGAGCAAAAACTGAAATTTCCTTTCCAGACCTTCTGCCCCAAATCTACTCCCTAGTACCTAAAACCTGATGTGTAGGTTCTTTTTTCTTTCTTTCTTCCTTCCTTCCTTCCTTCCTTCCTTCCTTCCTTCCTTCCTTCCTCCCTTCCTTCCTTCCTTCCTTCCTTCCTTTCTTTTTTACAAGAACTTTCCAATGCCAGATTACCCCTCCTTGTGAAGAAGTCCTAAATCGGGGGCGGGGGGTGTCTTTTGGAAAGATACACACTTGGTCATATTTCAAATAACAAAACCCACATGGCCTGAGCTTCCGCAAGGCTCCAGGTCCTCTGCCTCCTCATATTGCCCCACGGAGCAAGAACGGACATTAGCCTTATTTTCAAGAGGAGCAAACTGAGGCCTGAGTCCCAGCCAGAGGTGAAGGAGCTGGGATTCAGGCCTAGGACCCCGGTGGCCAAGCCTGTGCCAGTCACCACCACACAGCAACACCTTCTGGGCCTCTCTTCCACTAAGGGCAATGCCCCCCTTCCCCTCCCCTGCCTCCTCTCCTTCCCCTTTCCTCCTCCCCTCCTTTTCCTCTCCCCAGGACTAGCGGCAGCTGTGCCTCCTGGGAACCGGCTAAAAATGCCTGGGGTCCCAGGCTTGCTGGGTCAGAATGCGCATTGTCAGGAGCTCCTGGGCGCTGAGGAGCACATACAGCCTCTGAGAAATCTGCTTAGACTGCTCCCCTAACCGTGAGAAAAGGGACACCGATGACAGGTCCCCGGGCCAGGACAGAAATTAGAGGAGGCTCCATGGCTGGGCTCAAGGACATTTGGGTCTCACGCTTCAGCCAGCCACTTAACTGGCATCTTCCTCTTTGGAGCCCAGAAAATGGCTTTTAAAAACTCCCTTAGAGCCAGCCCTGGGAACCCTGGCACAGCAAGTTCCTCATGTCCCCGGGGAGGCCACTCTGCCAGCCCAAGCGAGGCCAGGAGAGGATGTATGCAGAGGCTGGCTTCAGGGACTAACCACACGTGTTTCCACTGTGTCCCCACCAAGGGGTCCTGTGAGTCCCCGACCCCTGACCCAGGAATGCAGCCACAGACCCCAAGCTCTTCAGAGATGTCCACAGTCTCCCTCACAGAGCAGGCGCTGGGGAAGGGAGACTGCACAAAGGAGGAAGATGTGGACGCGGGCACGCTCTTCTCTCCTCCCACATCCACAGCGTCACCCCTGCCCCTTTCGGTCAGGAAGCTTCTGGTAAGGATCTCGATTCCAGACCATCTGAGCCACCCACAGCCTGTGTGGCCCTGGTGAGCGGCTACACCTGTTTGCCAGCCTCAACCTCCCCAGCTGTGACATGGATCCCACCATGACGTCCACCGCACAGGGGTGTCCGGAGTGTTACTGGAGAACGGGTTCTTGGTATCGGTACAGGAAGGAATTCAAGGATGCACCGAAGTAAGCCATGCAAACAAAGCCAAACAAGCAGTGATTTATTAAAGGAAAGGAAGAGAATACACTCCCCAAATAGTGGGAGTGGGCAGGCCAGGAGGTGGGTAATTGCTTGAAAGAACAAAGGAGCTTAGGGTTTTATTCGAATGAGGTCACGAAATATTCAAGATGTATGGGTGGGATATAGGTGTTCCCGGGGGAGGATGCTTTCCTCACTGAGCACTCCTTCCCATCCGGAGGTGGGATGCCCATGTGCTTCCTTGGCCCTTGTGGGAACTGTCATGGTGACACAAGGGGCGGAGATTTTCTCTGCCCCCAATGCTGATAGTGTTATAATCCATTGCAATCGGCTATCGCTGCACCTTTTCTTAAGACTGACCTCACCTCCTCTCCTTTGTCTCCTCTCACATCCTTCTTCCTTTCCTCCCCGCTCTCTCCCCGTGGCCCTATTCTTTCTGCGTAAGGTAACATGAACACTAAGTGATATGCTGCAGTGGCAGGTCAGCCTCGCTCCTTGCTCAGACTCAATGAGTGCTAGCCAGAGAAAGGTCGAAAACTGAGGGAAAAGCTGGAGGATCAAAAACGGGGCGTGGCAGAGCCCCAAGATGGGTTTAAAAGCAGCTCTGAGGGAGACCCCGAACCAGAATGAATGAACTATCCCCAAGGGGCCACATCATGGGGACACCACTCAGGAGAAAGCAGACGTTCCTGAATGTTTGTGGAAAACAAGTACTCCTGCCACAGCAGCAACAATGTTAGGCCCGGGACCATATCCATAATCCAAGGGCCCAGCAAGAAGTGAAAATTTGGGGCCCCTGTTCAAAAAGTATTGAGAATTTCAAGACAGTGACAGCAGGCCATTAAACCAAGCATGGGGTCCTATAGAGTTCAGGGCCATGTGCCAGCCCTACTCAGAGGCCTCTCTGCCTTCACAGAGTGAAATCAGAGACGACTATTAAAAGATGCCTTCACCCAAGCAGCCTGGCCCCTCCAACCTCCCCCAATGGCTCCCTGTTGGTCAAAGTGCAAATCGATCTAGAGGCCAGAGTGGCCCACACGATTATTGAGTTGGGCAGTGGGAGGAGGTGAGGGGGCTCTGGGAACAGTCAAATTGTCACCAGGCAGCTATAGGAGATAAGTCAATCAGTGGCTGACAGCCAGCAAGCTGCCAGCATTTGCCATGATACCAGAAATGGCACATCTCTGGTTCCCGTCATCCTGGAAGAAAATCAGCTCACACACAGGAGACATCTGCTGTGCTCCAGACAGTGGGCGGGCACTTTGAGCTTTCTACACTCGCCCGAGTCACAGTGCAGGATGGAGCCTGGCATTGGGACACCTTCTTAGGACGTCCTGTGACGCCTCGGCTAACGGCATCCAGGAGGATGGGCCCTGAGCCTGCAGACTCGGGAATATACACTGGGGAAAGCTCCTGCCGAGAACAAGGGACCACTAGAGCCTTCAGACGGGGGCACACAGGGGAGGGGAAGGAGATGGGCCCCTCAGAACAAAACGAAGGCACCCAGGCATGGGCTACACCGCAGAAGCAGCCAGGGCCCGGGCGCTGGGAGGCCAGGTGGCAGGGGCAGTGTAAGAGCACGGTGGATGCATGAACTGAGCTCACAGAGGTGGCTCCAGACAGAGGCCAGGCCCCATTCTCGGGGTGTCCAGACTCTGGGATCATTCCACAGGACAGTGCCCTCCACCAACGTCCCATGTCATGCAGAAGTCCCCCTGACAGACATGGTGACCAACCACGGAGCCCGGCCACGCATCCACCCCCAATGCTGCTCCACTGGGGCTCAACTAACCTGGCAACAGCTCTGTGATGTGCCACTATCAACAGCTACATCCTGCAGAGAGAGGAACCACCGCCCTGGGGTCACACAGCTCGTCCATGGCAAAAGCAGTCTTTAACCCAGATTTGAGTTACATTCGGGTTCCTCCATCTTTGAAATGAGGTTTTGGGCTCAGAAGTCTGTCTCCAGCTGTCACAGGTGATCAGAGTGTGTGGCTTTCACTTTTTGCTCTTTTCTTTTTTCTTTTCTCTTCTCTTCTCTCTTCTCCTCTCCTCTCCTCTCCTCTTTTCTTTTTGTACAGGTTGCAATTCCCTTCTTGGCGGATAAGGGAAAGCTTCCTGGAGGAATGATGACTAAACGGAGATAGACATAGAGGGTGAAATAAAATTATTGTAAGTTACAAATTTTCTTCCTCATTTCAAGTCATAGTTGAGGCCATAAGCATTGCAGTGGTGCTCTTGACTCGATTCTTCTAAGCCAAATGAAATTTGAATTTTGGAGGGAATGCTGGGCGACCTCCCCTGTGCAGGGCAGGCTTCGCAGGTGGGTGGCCTGGGCAGTCACTCAACCCGTGCTCAGAAGGGCCTGCACTTGGTTTAATGCTCTGCTGTCACCATCTTGAAATTCTTACTAGTGTTTGAACAAAGGCCTGCATTTTCACTTTGCCCTGGGCCCGGCTCCTGCCCCTGGGTGGTGTGGGTTGGGGAGGTGTTTGCACCACACCATTTTGTCTCACCAAATGTGCAGACAACTGTCATTTTTGCCACCACTCTTTGCCACACACACACCCCCGCTCCCACTCTCCAGTCTGCATTCCCACATCTTCTGGAAAAGCACTTAAAAGTTCCTTACAGGACCCCCTGTGCTACTTGAATCCCGGTGGTTTGGGCAGGGAGAGCCCACTCCCAGAATCGAAGGGTGGACATGTGACTCAGGCCTGGCCAATCAGCGTATTCCACCCTCTAGGACTCAGCAGTTGGTTCAGGGATGAGAACATGAGCCAAAGCGATACAATCTGAGTTAATTTTATGAAAGAGTTGGGAAGAAAGAATCTGACGTTCTGTAGGAGGGGAATGTGGAAGGATGTAAACCTTGAGCTGCGAGGGGCCAACTGGAGAGAAAGACAGCCAGAGATGGAGAGAAATCAAATCCTGAAGATAGCATAGGAGCCCCTGGATCCCGCTGTGTCAGGCCCAGATCATTTCAGTTACATAAAAATTGTTTTTCTTAAGTCAGTTGAATCAGGTTTGGTGTCACTCAAGATAGAAAGAGCCCAGAGCAATAGACTGTCTCCTTCTGTTGTGAAGGTTGTAGCTCCACAGGGGAGAATCCACACTTGGCTCCCAAACACAGTGCCCAGGATGTGAAGATATTCCCAAAGCTGGCCAAGGGAAGGCTTTGCAAGGGGCCTGTGCCGCTCGCTGACTTTTCTTTCTAAGCCACTTTGGCCAGGAGTCCTTCTGAAGAGCGGTCTCGTCTTCCCTTGCGGCCCAGGAGAGCCAGTGTCCCTCCGGGAGGCACAGCCCTGCCCTCTGGCGCAGGCACCCTAATAACCTTGACCGAGGGCGGGACTGTATGTGATGGTTCTCTCCAATAAGTGAAGTACTCATTAGTTGGCTGGGAGTTCATCGAAAGAGAAATGAGCCTGGGTGAGCCTGACCAAATCAGGTGAGTTCTTAGACGGGACAAGGCCCTCCTGTAATCAAAGATTGGAAGTGTGAGAGGGTCTAAGAAAGGGGTCACGTGGTAAGGACCTGCAAGTGGCCTCTGAAAGCTGAGAGCAGTCTCAAGCCCACAACTAGAGGGACAAAGGGATTGAGCTCTGAATTTGCCAACAATTTGAGGGAGCAAGGAGGGGGGTCTTTCCCTGGTTGAACCTCTAGATTAGAACGCAGCCCAGCCAACACCTTGACTGCAGCTTTGTCAGACCCTGAGCAGAGACTCAGCTAAAACACTCTGACTCCCGCCCTGTGGACACCCTGAGATGATAAATCGGTGTTGTTTAAGCCGCTAACTTGGTCGTCACTTGTTATGCAGCATTGAAAATGAAATCGTCTGCCTGGCTCACTCCTCTCTTCTCTCAGGTCTCTGCTCAAATGTCACGTCGGCAAAGGCCTTCTCTGAACCCCCATCTCTTTTCTTTTCTTTTCTTTTCTGGAGCTCCTGTCACATCACCCTCCCAACTCTTCCCCACTGTAATGGTCTTTGTGGCCCTTCCACCTGCCATAGCATATACACCACGTGCTTGCTGAGCCATTACCAATCCCCGCTTCGGACCTGGAACTCCAGGAGAGGGGACTTGGTCTGTCTGGCTGTGGTGCCCCTGGGCCCAGAACCTGGCGCATGAGAAGGACTCCATAAATATTGGCTGAACAAATGAATGAGTGAGTGAATGAATGAATGAAGCAAGCGATGAAGAGCCATCTAACTATAAAGGCGCATGAGTGCTGCCTAGTCGCAGCTCTTGTGGGGAGCAGATAAGAATGTGGTTTCCAGAGTTTCGCTTCCTCTCAAGCAGCCGAAACACTCCCGTGACCTCTGTGGCCAGGCTGAGACACCCTGTCTCACAGAGCCTGCAGGAGAGAGCTCAGCAGACTTCTGCACAGAGGCGGGGGAGGTCAGGCTGTGTCCCAGCACCCGCGCTGACCCCACAGGCTGTGCAGCCCTGCACTTGTTCACTGGCCTCTCCATGCCTTGGTCTTCTTATCTACAAAATGGGTACGACAAGAGCTGACCTGGCTCTCAAGGCTGTGTGAGGGGTAGATGAACTCATGCGTGTCCAGGCTGAGAATGGTTCCAGCAAGAACTCAGCAAGCATTAGCAGGTATTGTCATGGATAGAATGTGCAGTACTAAGGAGAAGGGGGGTCTTCCATCAATACCCTGCACCCCACTCTTGGGGCAAGCTGTCATGTGTGATGAGCCCCGCCTGGGACACAGCCAAGCCAAAGCAGGGGACACATCAGACCCTTTGCACAATGACGTCCCAGGGCCATGGGCAGAGGGATTGTGTTAGTTGTCAAGGGACTGCTTTGCTACGTTGATGTGTCATCTTTGGTGGGGGGGTTGCCTGAGAGGAGCCGTGGTTCCCCCTGTTTCCTGCCCTGAGCAGACCATGAGTCTCCCACACCCACCCCAGCTTCGCCGAGGAGGAAACACAAAGACTGAATGTCCTGGCCCCCGTCCAAGAGGCAAAGAAACACACCCTTTGGGGAGGGCAGAGATGAGTGCCAAGAGGAGAGGGGTAGCAGGCCTGAGGATGCTGTGGGTACGCCCTGGGGAAATGGAGTCATCTGCCAGGCCCATCTCTGGGCTTGCATCCCCGTGGGGTCGCCCCTTCCAGGGGTGGGGCATATCTGAGGGACCACAACCTCACATCAGGACAGAGACCAGGCCAGGCGTATTTCTCACAAATGATGAAATGTGCAAGCTGCAATCCCATCTCTTGCTGGCTTCTACCCCCAGGCTCCTCCATGCCACCTCCTCCTTCCTCCCTCAGTGCAGGGCAGAGTGGAAGTGTCCTGGAGGGAATGGCGACAGCACATTGCCCCAGAGAGCCCACGTGGCCTACTCTCACCCCAGCTGCCAGGCCCCACACCCGGTGCATTTCATCACCTGCCCCCATAAGTAAGCTGCCCAGACCTCGGAAGCTGTATTCAGTGCTTTCAGAGAAAAAAAAAAATGACCAAGTAATGTGGCAGCAAATCAACCACGGCCAAGTACAACTCAGGATCCGGCAACCCCCAAGTGATTCCCAAGCAAGGGACGTGAGGACGCACTCCTCCCGGGAACCCACTCTCCTCTCCCTGGCCCCCCGAGCCCTCCCTGCCTCTCTCTGCAGCTAGTTTGTCATCCAGGAGAGACAATTGCCACCCTCGATGGAGCAGGGCTGATGGACAAGAGCAGCCCACATCCATGTCCACTGACAGCCAGATGTTGGCTGGTCGTAAATCAGCCCTAAGGCCAAAGGGCAGCTGCCCGATGCAGGCCAGCTGATGAGTCTGAGGACCACAGGAAACCTGAGAGCCGGCCGCAGCCACACAGAGTGACGAAATGGGGGCCTGTGGGGGAGGAAGGCGCGTGTGGCACCGGCAGCTGCAGGGCCTGGGTTACACAAGTTAGCCGAGTGGGATCCCCTCCCTCTGAGTTGTGTAACTGTCTCTCTGACCTGCCAGACGGAGGCTTGCACCTCAGCCCAGCCTTGGAGTCACTTGGGGAGCCTTAAAAACACAGATGTCCTCGCCCATCCCAGAGAGTCTAAGGCAAGTGGTTTCGGTCATGGCTGGGCATCAGGATTTTAAAAGTCCTTTGGATGACTCCAACAGCAGCCAAGGTTGAGAACACAGGCTCCAGGTTCAGGAGCAAAGCCATGGCCCACGAGCCTAAAGGCCGGACCTCCCCAAGTAGAAGGAGCAGAGCCTGAGGTGTGAACGGAGCGCTGGAGTCGTGAGCTCCACAACCTGTGCAACTGGACACAGCAGCCCTGGTGGGAGCAGGGGAAGACTGAGCATCCAACCCCCGCTGTGGATAAATAACAACTCAGAGGTGCAGGTGCAAACCCTGATCCTGCTGTTTCTTCAGGAATGTATGCTCCGTTCCTCCCACCCCCAGTTGTGGAGCTGGTGGTGTTGGGACGGAGACAGACAGAAAGCAGAGACTCTCACAAATGAATATATAATGACAAATTCGATAAGCGCGTGTGATGGAAAAGATTCCCAGAACCTGTCAACACCTTAGGTTCTATGGCACAGGGAATTAAGGCTGCAGATAGAATCAAGGTTACTAAACAGCTGAACTTTTTTTTTTTCATATATCAAGCTAGATGCTTTTTTCTTAATTTAAATATTAGGTATAGTTAGGATATGTGATGATTTCATATGCTTAGATTGGAAGGTCTTAAAGCTGTGGCAGAAAACAGGATAACGAAATTCCTGAGAAATTATAGAGTGAAAACATCTAGGCAAATTACAATGACTCACTTTTCAGGGAGCAAGTTAAAAAATTTTTTTTTAATTTTAAACTTCTACTCCTTATTTTACATTTCAGTTTACATTGAGGAAGTCTTGAATTTTTTAATTTTTTTAAACTTTTTATTTTATTTATTTATTTATTTATATGTCAATTAAGGTATAATTGACATATAACATTATAGATGTTTCAGGTGTACAATATAATGATTTAATATCTGTGTATATTTGGAAATGATCACAGCGATAAGTCTAGTTAGCATCAGTCACCATGAATAGTTACAAAAGGTTTTTCTTTCTTTTTTTTTTTTGCTTGTGTGAGAACTTTAAGATCCGCTCTTTTAGCACCTTTCAAATATGCACCACAGTATGGTTTACTGTAGTCCTCATGCTGTACATCACACCCCCATGGCTTATTAGCTAAACAGCTGACCTTGAGATGAAGAAATTATCTTGGATTATCCAAGTAGGCCCAATATAACCACAAAGATCCTTAAAAGTGGAAGATAACATATTTAATGCTGTATGTCCATTATATGGCGTGCGTGCGTGCACGCGCGCACACACACAGACACACACACACAGGTGGAAGAGAGATGTGGAGAGATGGCAGAGTGGGGGCTTGGCCGGACATGCTGGCTCAAAGATGGAGGAGAGGCCACAGGCCAAGGCACTGAATTCTGCCAACAGCCCAAGTAGCAGAAAATGGGGGCTCGCAGAGCTTCCGGAAAAGAGTGTGGCCAGCCAAACTCTTGAATTTGGCTTTCTGAGATCCTGAGCAGAAAGCCAGTTGAGCCCACCGCTTCTGACCCATGGACACGGCGAGCTACAAAGCGGGTGTTGTTTCAGGTCACTCCACTTGTGGTAATGTGTTATGACAGCAAATGGAAAACCTATACAGAAAGTACCAAAAGGAGAGTATAGTCTAGTTTGGAGGCCAGAAGAGGCTTCCTGAAGGAGTGGAGTTTGAGGTGAGACCCACAGGATGAACAGGCATCAACTCGCAGAGGGAGGGAGGCAGAGGGAACAGAAGGTGCAAGAGCCCTGAGGCAGGAGGAAAGAAGACCAGTGTGACTGGAGGGCAGAGCCCTGGGGACATCACTGAACTCCCCCAGCCTCAGTTTCCTCACCTGTGAAATGGGATTATGATAATGTGCCCTTGTTGTGAAGGTGAAGTGGGTTGGGGAGCCGTGTAGCAAAGTAGCAAGGAGGATGGGCTTTACAGTCAGATGAGACCTGGGTTCAAACCCTGGGTCTTCTGTTTACAGCCTGGGTGACCTTGGCAGGCTGCTTCCCCTCTCTGGGTCACGGTTTCCCCCGTGTACCTGTCTTAAGAGCGTGTCAGGCTGTCATTGTTGCTGGGAGGCTGAGGCCCAGAGGTGGAAAGGAACATGCTCACGGTCACACAGAGACTTGCTGGCTGAGCGGGGCAGAAATGAGTCTCCTGCCCCTCGACCCACACAGCTTCTCTGTCTGCAGGGCTACAGCCAACCAGCCAGGAGAGCGGTCTGTGTGAGTGTGAGTGGTCACACGTGGGTGTGTGAGGGCATGTGGGTGTGCTAGAGAAGGTGTGCATATAAACATACACATGGGAGCCTGCGAGTGACACACTGTTGGCTCCATGGGGGCAGGAACTGCTAGATTGTCGTTTGTCCATCACTGTATCCCCCACACCTAATATGGCACCTGACACACAGTAGGTGCTTGGTGGTGTCACTGAATGAAAGAGTGAAGACACCTACATGGCCTGGAGGACAGACACAAAATCAGTGAGTCCTTATGCTTGATCAGCTTCAGTTGTGCTGAACTGGGACCTTTTGGGTCCCACCCCTGAAGCTGGGAGGTGAACGATTTATTTACCAAAAGGCTCCTGGCTCTGGTGTGTTTCTTGCAACTACAGGCTCTCGTTTTCAACAGTGTTTCTCTAGACAGCAGCTCAGCCTCTGGGGAACGTTTCACAGAAATGGTGGGGGAGGAGCAGGATGGAATCCTTCCCCTCGAAGAATTGCGATAGCTCCAGTCTTGAGCACTTACTCTGTACAGCCCTGTGCTAGTGACTTCACACACATCACCTTATTTAGTTGTCACAATACCCATATTATTCACGTTACAAATGAGGAAACTGAGGCTCAGGGAGCTACCTAAGTATAAGCTACACTGATTTTAAAAAAAAAGAAGACCCCAATATTCCATCCTTCCCTGTATCCAAAACCCTCTGCAAAGTGACTTTGCAGCTGCAAACATCCAAAGGCCCTGTGTATTTCCCCACCTCTCGAATCTGGGTTGTTCTCGTGCCTTGCTTTGGCCAACAGAATTGCTAGGAGTGATGTTGTGGCAAATCTCAGCCTACGGCTCAAACAGCCTTGCACGCCAGTTGTGTCCGTCACCCTAGATGATAGCCACTCCTCAGAAACAGCCTCCAGCTGACCCAGCAGCTGATCACAAATTGCGTGGGGGCACTGCAGCTCAGATCAGAAGAACCATCTAGCTGATGATTCAGGCTACATTGCTGACTCGCCAAATCATGTTGTTTTAAGCAACTAGATTTGGGGGTGATTTGTTACACAGTAGTAGCTAATTGATACACCCACAGTCATGCAACTGTTAAAGGAAGAGTCAGTCCTTTGTTTGACTCCAGAATCCCCAATCTCAACCCCTATATTCTGCTACCTTCCAGAAGGAAAATGAGCATAACAGAGCCCAGCACTGCTACAATTCCTACACTCCCCTCTCAACGTCAGTCTACATCTTCTGGACAATGTGCCTACACCCTGCTATCTCCGACCTGGGAACTCCTGCTGAGTTCTGGCTTGTTCACCCTCTTCTCTTCCCAGGGTCCAGGTGGGGACAGAGCACTGGCTGTAGCCTTGGACTTCCCCTGAGCTTCCACTTTGATCAGTACCATCCCTGCTTATTTGCAAAGTTCATTTCGAGTGTTGGCAGAATGAACCCACAGTTTCTGCACGTACATAGCAGCAGCCACGATAAAAACCAGCTGTAAGGTTTAAAAATAGCCTCTCCAGGCTGCCAGAGGTGCCAGGTCCCTGGTTGGGGAGAGAATCCAGCCCTAAGGTGGGGGCACCATCTTTAGGGAAGAATAACAAGCATTACACGCCCAAGAGCCAGGCCCACAGGCTTGCCTGAGAGCTCGGCTGAGGCTGAGTCACAGGATCAGAAACCCCTCAGAGAGGCATGGATGGAGAGGAAGAAGAGGGGGGGTCCAGAAAGGCCTCCAGAAGAGGCTTCCTCTTCCCCTGGTCAAGTCTCTTACTCTTCTCCCCTCTTCTCTCCGTCTCTCTCCTCTTCTCTCCTCTGTCATCACCTCTATAATGAAAAGATTGGGCTGTGGAGGATTCCACCTTCACAAGCTGTGTGATCTCAAGCAACTGGCTTCACCCCGGGAATCTCAGTTTCCTCATCTGTCAAATGGGGCCCCTCCCTTGCGGGGTGGTCCTCAGTGCCCACAAGACAGTGCAACAGAAGAGCTGAGCAGAGGGACCAGCCATCGGTGAGTGCCTGACAACTGTCATTTCTTCTTTCCCTCCTCCCCCTTTCCTTCCTTCCTTCCCTCCTCCGCCATCCTCCCTCCGCTCCCCTCAGGCCTCTGCCCTGGCCCCCTGCAGGCTGTGGACAGAAGAGACAATCTTGGCACTGGGACCTGTTGTGCCGAATTCCAGCTGCAGTGCAGCCCTCTTACCCTGACTGGCCCCACAGCTGGCCCGC
This sequence comes from Rhinolophus ferrumequinum, assembly GCF_004115265.2. Lineage (NCBI taxonomy): Eukaryota > Metazoa > Chordata > Mammalia > Chiroptera > Rhinolophidae > Rhinolophus > Rhinolophus ferrumequinum. The sequence goes on from NC_046306.1 coordinate 4,439,749, forward strand.
AGAGGGAGCCTGGGCCAGGCGCTGCCCACATACCATGTCAGCTGTCACAACAATCCGTGGGGGCTGCTTGGTTCACGGCTGTATCCCAGTACCTAGAATGGCCCATGGCACACAGCAGATGCCCAACAAATACTCGTTGGGGGACTGAAAGAATGAGCGATACTCTTATTGTTCTCATTCTACAGATGAGAAACTGAGGCTACAAAAGGTCGCTGGCGTGTCACAGAGTACAACCCTCGGAGGCTGAGGGAACCCAGGCTTAGGATGGTGAAAGGTACCACCCAAGGTCCCAGAGGTGGGATTTGAACCCACTTTCACTGCACCAAAGCCGAGTCTTAACCACCAAAGGATACTTCGTTCTCCCATCTTTTCTAGCCAACCTCTGCAGTCAGCATCCTGGCACGCCAAAACCTGTCATGCATGCACCATGTGGCTTTAGGTAACTCACACCAGCTCTCTGAACCTCGTTTCTGCCTTTGTGTAAGAGAGAATCGACCTAGCTGCATTCCGGCAGCATTTCCCTCAGCTCATTTTCCTTCTTGTCTCTCGGTATCTAACACCAGCTCTGGCTGGCAGTCCATACAAATAAATCTTTGCTGATTCATTAATTGAAATGACAAGTTTACTTTAGAGCATTGAGGTCTGCCCAGAAGCTCTCTGGTTGGTTGTCCCTGAGAACATATTTCTTCTCTCTTCACTTCAAAGAAGGAGACATTCTGCAAAAGGCAGAAAAGGCAAGAAAGGTGAGGGGGGCCCCCAGACTCTTGGAGAGAAGACCTTTTCCCCAGCATCATAACATAGGTGGGTGAATGTGAGTCACCAGGCTTTCCATCACAATGAAATGTCGAAGGATGAGAATGACGCCGGTTATGGTCCAGCCGCAATGCAGGATTGTGACAAACACCAGCTCCTGTTGTAATCGAACTGTCTGGGACGTGCCCTGCTTTTCTCCACCTCCACAGGAAGCTGGCCACTCATCCCTTCTGTGCCAGCGCTGTGCCAGGCTCTGGGAGACCCCAGTGAACAAGCCAAGCCCAGTTCCTTCCCTGAAGGAGCTCAGAGCTCAGCCGTGGGGGCCAATCTGAAAGGTTGTGAGCCGAGTCCCCAAGGTTCCAGCAGAACTACCATGAGTCCCCAATGGGCACGTTCAAGTGCCTGGGTGGATGGTGTGTGCACAGCCTAGGGAACTTTCTGGAGAAGTGGGGGAACACACTTTTCCAGCAGAGTGTACTCCTAAGGCCAGCATCAAAGGTGGCAACCATCAGAGGAGCCCCAAGCCCGTCACAGGAGCACCCCCAGGGGCAGCCTTCTCTTCTTGTGCCAGGAGAGGTGCTGGGCTCTCAGGACATCCTGCCACCACTCTGCCCCCTACCTCCAGGGCTCACCAGCTCTGCCCAGGCTGCCTGTCCAGCCGGCAGAGCCATCAGGCCACCCAGTAGGTGTCCACTCACAGACGGCCTCCCACAGTGTCCTGCCAGGCTGGCTAAAACAGGAGCCGCACAAAATCACTGGCCTCTGGTCCGTGGGAACCAACCTCACCCGAGCGTAAATAGAACGGCTGGAAGAGCACTTTTTATAGGGGCTGCTTGTCCTGACGTGGGGCTTCTGGCTGCTTCTCAGACTGGGGGGGTCACTTTCATAGACTGTACAGACCCTTCTTGCTGAGCCTACCACCACTGCCAGGCTGGAGTGTCCAGTGGGCCTGGCCCAGGTCACACACACCCACGCTGCCAGGGAGAGGAGCGGACAGGCCCCAGGCAGTCACATGGGCACCCACGCTCAGAAGGGACCCCAGCTTGGTTTACTGCTCTGCTGTTGCCATCTTGAAAGTCTTGATACACTTTGAACAAGGGGTACACATTTTCATTTTGTGCTGGGCCCCTAATTCTGTAGCCAATCCGGCGAGAGGGGCTCTGAGGGCCCAGCAGAGGGGCTTCCATCTCCTCGAGAGTCGCAGATCTCATCAAAGGGCTTCGGAAAATGGGCAGCAGCACAAACCACAAATACCCCTGGCATCCTCGTACCCACCCTGGGGATTCAGGCACCCCCACTCTTACATACGTTCACACTCGCACAGCTGTGCTCATGGGGGCTCGTGGGTGCCCCACACATTCATCCATGCTCACTCGTGGTCACATGTGCAATAGCTGGTCACCCCCAGACACATACTTCCTGCGCTGAGAGCGGCTCAGGAGATCTCAGAATGCCACCCTGGTACCCCTAGGCTGAGGAGAAAGCAGGGAGGGTGTTGAAAAGGAAAGGAGGGGTGTTGGGGAGAGGGAGATTCCTTGCCTCCCTGTGCCTCCCCCAGTCACCCAGGAAAGGAGAGATGTCCTCCCTTACCCAGGATCCCGCTTAATTCTCAGATAGCTCTCTGCAGAGCCAGCTCTCCACACACCTTATCTCACTGAATTCCCTGAGGTAAGGTTTATATTATACCCTTTCTCAGGGTGGTAAAACTGAGGCTCTAACAAGCGAAGTTGCTTGCAGGAACCAAGGCCGGCAGACTTGGGAGGCCCCTGCCTGCCCCACAGCAGCTCCTGAGACGTGACAACCCCCCCAGTCCCATCGCACCCCCAGTGCTGCTCCAGCTGGTTGGTGGGGTGGGCTCCTCCCAGTTTAGCCAGGGCTCACACCCCCTCAACTCAGGCACAAGTGAGGGGACAAGGCCACTGCCCAGGGACCTCAGTTTTCTCTGGAGCCTCTGGCTTTCTACCTAGCCCTATGGCCAGCCTTCCCTTTCACCCCGCCTGACTGGTGTGACCGGTGACCCACAGATAATGGCCAGCAGCAAGACACCCCTGGGGGCGTAAGAGCAGGTGTCGGAGTGTGCACTGTGGGGAGGGGCTCCCGTGTGCAGCAGGGAATCCAGGAACCCTTCCCCACCACCCCTACTCTCAGGTTCTAAGTGGAGCTCTCTGAAGGCTCCACACGGAACATTCCAGAGGTTCTACAGGGAGGTTCCTCTCCCGGGATGCTCAACACTCCTCTGGGCTTCCTAGGGTGGGCTGTCGCCAGAGCTGCGGGGACACAGTTTGTAGGGCCAGCTGGCTCGGGGTGCAGGACCAAGCAGGAGGAGGAAAGAGTGGAATGGCAGGCCTGCGGCAGCCGTGACTGCAGCTCTGAGCCTGTGCAGCCCCGCTGCCGGGCCCTTATTTGGTCAGAGCCTGCGCTGGCCCTGTCACTCGGGCTGCCACTGATGGGCCACCAGGAGGCCCTGCACAGGCCAAGCGCCCGCAGGCTGGGCAGCCCGCTCCTGCTCACCTGCCTCCTCACCCAGCCCCTTGGCTGTACGGTGACAGATTTGGAGACGCGAGATCCCAGGGGTCAGACCGAGGCTATGAGGGCGTCCCTGGGAGCCCAGCCCAGGGATGGGCGAGGGATTCCCCAGCTTTTGCCTATATATGGCCGAGAAGAGGCGGCAGCACTGGGACGGGCCAGAGGTATTGTTTTAAGAGGGTGTTTGGCATCGGGCAGTGATTCTTGGATTCTTGTAAAACCCTGGCAGGGAAATTGTTTGACAGCCTTGACAATGTGCTGGAGTCTGCAGGGGAGCCCGCCCCTGGGGGCCGAGGGCATGTGACACGTCAGCTGCCTGCCTGGCCCGTGGAGGTCTGCAGCCAGGCCCCTTCTGGAAGGAGCACTGGGCAACCATGCTCAGGAGAAGGCAGCAGGCTCAGGGCTGCCCCGCTCAGAGTGAGCAGGCAGGATGACCCCTTCTGGTGTGTAGGGGTCCTGAGGACACGGGGTGGGGTACGGGTATGCACCGTCGGCACACCACCAGTCCCTGAGTCCTACTACGTGCAGTTGTGGGGAAAGAACTCATCAGTCTTTGTCACTTCATCCATGCCTTGCAAACACCAAAGAGTTGAGCACCCCTCTTATTCCTGCTGACAGATGAGGAAACTGAGGCTCAGAGAAGGAAAGGGATTTAAGACTCCGAGCTTTTTCCAACCCAACGGGGGCCTCCGTAGGCCAAGGTTTGTTCATTCATCCACTGCCCAACGTGTCCTGAGCTCTGTTCTGGGCCAGGCATCGTCCTAGGCCCTGGGGCAACCACAGGGAACCAGCTAAGAAATGACCTTTCTCCGAGAAGACAAACATCCCTTCAAACTAGGTGGACAGGAAGGGCCTCTCTGTCCAGATGACTTTTAAACTAAGGTCCAAAGATGTGAAGGAGGCTGCCCCAGGAAAGAGGGGTGGGGGTCATGCTGCAGGCAGAGGAAACAGCACGTGCAAAGGCCCCGAGGCAGGGAGAGGCTTGGTTGGGTCTGGGCCAAGCAGACCCAGCGAAGTGAGCAGAGGAATTGCAGTCCGAGCTCACAGGGGCAGATCACAGCAGCTTGGAGGGTCCCTAGTAGAGGGCAGTTATTCTAAACATAGTGGGAAGCTGGGGTTTGACAGAAGCTAGAGCTCATAGAATCATACATGCTCTCCTGGATCAGACGTCTACACTCTGCTAGGTGCCACGTGTTCATTTTTTCATCTGATTCCTCAGTGTCCTTGGGAGGAGAGTGGGATCTTATCCCCATTTTACAGACGAGGAAGCTGAGTCTCCAAGAGCTGAAATGACTTGCTTGAGTCATTACTATAGGACGGGACAGGTGTTCATCACCCCGCACTGCCTGATGTCAAAGCCAGCCTGGGACAGAACCCCACAGGCAGCAGGGCCAGAGGGGAGCAGCTCAGCCTCCTGGGGGTGGCTGGTCCTGTCCCTTTCCCACCTGCCGTCCCGCCCACTGCTCACCACACAATCTCCTACAGGGTGGGTGAGCAGCTGGCCCTGGTGTGTCCGGGACATTCCAGTTTGAGCAGTGAAATTCCTGCTTCCCAGGAAACCCCCCAGTCCTGGGCGGACCAAGACAGTTGGTTACTTGTACTGCAGGTGGCCCAGCCAGAGGCTCCAGGCACCACCAGGAGCTTAGAGAGAGGAGTGGACATCCAGGTGCCCTTCCTTGCCAAATCCTCCCCACCTGCACACCTGGCCCCACGCCCACCTCCACCCAGGGCGGGAAGGAATTGTGCAGAGAAAAGCAAATAGCAACCCGTGCACGGCCCGCCTCAGCCTCCCTCTGCACCAGGGCAACGCCACTGGCCCCTGGACAGCCAGCAACAGCAGAACAAAGGGAGGACGGCGGCTGCCCGCCAAGGAAGCAAACTTGGGAAACTGGCCAAGTGGGGAGGGCTCGGTCCCCAAGTGGAGACTCAGAGTCACACAGGCCTGCCTTTGAGTCCAGAGGATCTGTGACCTGCAGCATCTTCTGGGCCTCAGTTGTCCATGTATAAAATGGGAGAGCAACAACAGCTGGCAACAGGCAAGGATTTCCTGGATGCCAGGCTCTGTGTTAAGTGCTGTGCCAACCGTTTCCCTCTGGGATGCTCAGGGCACCCATGCAAGGAAGAGCCGTTACTCGTGCAAATAAGGGGCAAAGCCCAGAGAGGGTAAGACAGTCATCCCGGGTCACACAGTTAGTAGCTGTGGAGCAAGGATTTCAGTCTAGAGCCCTCTGTTTCTGACCCACACTCAGTGTGGGAGGTAGGACTCTGCAGGGGTAGAGTGCAAGGTCTCTGGGGCCAGCCCCCGAGGGTTCAGCTCTAGGCTCCCTCACCTGGAAACCCCTGTGACCCTGGGCAAGTTGCTGGACATTTCTGGGCCTGTTTTGCACCTATGAAGTGGGGTCAACAATGGTGCCCACCTTCTAAGGATGGTCATTAACTCAACAAGTATGCCAGGCACTGTTCTGGGCAGACTGGGGGTGGACAAGTTGTTGGGCAGAGGGAATTGGTTGAGGGAAGAAGCTGCAGGCCAGGTTCCCACTTCACTGCTCCTTGGAACCACCCAGGGAGCTTTCAAATCCGCTAGTGGCCCGGCCCGGCCCGGCCCAGGAATGCTGGCTTAATTGGTTGGGGCAGGATCAGGCCAGAGCATCTTGTGAAAGACTCTCAGTGACGAAGGAGCAGCCAAAGTAAGAACTGGTGTATTGGCCAAACGCAGAAGAGGAAGAGTCGGGGAAGTGAGAACCAACACCCAGGGCAGCCACCCTGCCCATAAGGAAACCCCCCAACCAAGACGGCGATGGCAGGGGTGTGTACAGGACCTGTGAGGACACTTCCTGGGCTTGACATGGGAGGAGGGAGAGAGCAGGAAGGGGAGGGGAGGTCAAAGGTCTCAGAGACTCAAGAATCAGACATGGGGGAACTGAGGAAGGACCAGGAGGGGAGCTGGCGAGACCCATACCGCCTGGGGCAATCTTACACATCTTGCCAGGGGCCAAAGGGGGCCCTCGTCTGGGGGTCCCAAGCTTCACCTTCAGGGGCCAACTTTATGATCCTGACCATCTTCATCTGATCTCGCATTTGCTTCATATTTTTATTTAAAATGACTGACCTTATTTTTTTGTTGTTGTTACTTAAGTTTATTTTAAAAGGAAATTCTCTGTCGCCAATGTAAATAGAAAACCAGTATCGCTCACCACTACCAGCAGATAGCTGTGAAAATGGGCTCAGTGGCAACAAATCATGTTATTAAGTTGCCTGCCCACGGCTCTGAGCTTGAAGCCTGCGCTCGCTCTCTCGCTCTCTCTCTCTCTCTCTCTCTCTCTCTCTCTCTCGCTCTTGCTCTCGCTCTCTTTCTCTCTCTCATAGAAAGGGCGGTAAGCAGGGGTTGGGAAGGAGGCCATTAAGACACACGAGTACCAAGCTGAACCGAGGACAAAAAAATTGGTTAAAAGGAAAGGCCTTCTCCCTGGGCCCCACGCAGAACACCCCGTGGGCCACGGAGGTCTGGGTCCCACATTTCCAACGCACTCATGTAGACCAACACTGTTCTTTAGAGATGGGGAGCAGGGACCCCAAGAACAGGAGCCACTGTGCCCTGAGAGCTTGCACCAGACTCGGCTGTGTCACCGAGATGTGTCCCCTCCTGTGCCCTCCTTGGGAGGCAGAGGGTCTCCAAGCTCGGCCCCATGCCGTGAGCCTCTCCAAAATGTCACGACCTCCTTGAAGCCACAGATGCCTAGACCTGTCCTCTAGCCTTCTAGCACCTCCAACCGTGAGGCCACCAGCACTTCTGCCCAAAGGAAACACTGGGGTTTGGGGCATCGATTCATCCACTCGACTGCCATCAAAGCCGCACGAAGGGTGCTGGCTCGGTTCCTTGGGCAAACACAGAGCATGAGTGCCAGCTGGGGCTGTGGGCTGGGCCTGTCCGCCCCAAGGCCAGCCATCCATGGCAGGTGTCCAGAGATGGTGGCTGTCCCGCATTCCAGAACCACAGGCCAGGGCATGCCTGCCGGATAGCAGGCTTGTATTTAGCGCCAGGAAGAAGCAGAAAGGAGCCCTTTTGTCTTCAGGTCGCATCCTGGTGACAGCACACCCCCACACCGCTGCACGTCACCTCCTCTTCTGCCTTCATGTTACAGAGCAGTAGCACAGAATGGGGAGTCCCTAAGTTTCAGGCAGGGCAGCCTGGGTTCAAACCTCAGTTGGGCCACTTAGGACCTGAGTGACTTTGGAGGAAGGAGGGAGAGTGTGTGCCTCCTGCTCCTCATCTGGGAGGTGGGGGATCATGAAACACACACGCCAAAGAGCAACGGGAAGGATGAGAGGTGACACACGTTCAGCATTTCGGAGCATAAGCTCTCCACCAGTGTTAGCACAGGGCATCTGGGTTGCTTGGGGTTTTGTTTTATCCACCTCCCACTTTCAAATAACACCACGATGGGTGTTTCTGTCCCTGGGGACAAGGATAAAAACATTTCGCCAGAAGACAAAATGCTGGGTCAGAGGGCTTGAGCAGTTTCACGGCATTTGTCTCATTCAGGCAGAGGGAGCTTCAAAATCTAAATCTGTGTACAGCAAAGCTGATGTACCATTTTCCCCACATCCCTGCCAGCACTGGGCTTTATCATTTTGTAATTGTTTTCTGATTTAATCAGTATGTAATGGGGCTTTTGTTTGCATTTCTGTTTTTTGCCTACAAGGCTGTGCCTTCTTCCGTGCAGCAGTTAGCTGTCTATATTTCCTCAGGGATACATGGTTTGTTCACCTCCTTTGAATGTTTCTCAGGTGGCATCTGCCGCAGTCCCTTGGCAGGTCCATGTTGGACACATCTTCTGAGCAGGAAGGGGAGATGGAAGAGGTTGCAGCTTGGGAAGACGGTAAATGCCTCTGCCCCTCCCCGCATCGCCTGCCTTCCTTTCTCTGAGTGTCTTCAGAGCTTCCCCAGCTGAGGAATCCTTTCCTGGGGCCTGGGAATGCAGGCGCCAAGGCAGGGGGAGTCCTGGGAATGCAGGCGCCGAGGCAGGGGGAGTCCTGGGAATGCAGGCGCCGAGGCAGGGGGAGGAAGAAAAGAGGAACCAGTGGGACTGACCAAATTTTTGGAGATGTAAACCAGTCAGTGAGGCACTAGTGACTATCCGCCTCCTGCCTCTCGGCTCTCCCAGGCATCCCTGGGTACCAGGAAACTTTTCTTCCAAATGAATGGAGTCACAATAGGCCCTTCCACCACATTACAATGTGGGGTGTTCTTGAGTCACACAGGCTTCCAGGTGCAATATTAGCAAGACACCCAGAACCCCCTTCTCTGGTCCTCCCTCACCTTGAAAGTCCAAGGACCCCAAAGCCATCCTCAACCCACCAGCGGGAGTGGGTTCCCCACAAACATCACTGTTGCCATGGCCTCTTGCCACCACATAGGATCGCTGTTGAAGGTGGATCTCAAACAGTCCTGTGGACACTTGTGTACTTTGCAGCGATCCCCAAGCTGGTTAACCCCTTGTCTGGGTCTGTCTGTCCTGTTTGCCCTCTTGGCTCATGGAAGACACTCAGGAAACCCGAGCTCCACCAGTGAAATGAGAGGATGGGCTTCTGTGGGTCCCAGAAATGGGTCTGGTCCTTCTTCATGGCTGCAGAGGAGGGGAGTCCCCCAGGGAGCCGGAGCACCCCACACCCTCGGCCCCGAGGCTCTTCGGGGCCTTTGGGAAACAGTGTGGAAACCACCCCCCCCAGGGCCGGAAGCAGTGCAGACCCAGCTCGAAAGGCTCAGAAGGCGAGGCCAGGAGCTAATTATAGAAGACCGGGCGAGAGAGGGCTGGCCCTTCTCCTCGGGTAGGAGGAAGTGGCACTCTGATTAACACTCGGGTTTGTTCACCCCACGTTGAGACAGTCCCTACGGGAAGAGGAAACGTGGCAAAATGAAGTCAGCTGCCAGGCGAGGTGGCCCCGCCAGGACAGGGGACTCTGGCTCCTGGCCGTGGGGATGGCCCGGAACCTGGCGCTGGGTCACACAGGCCTCAGCCACTTGAGCCAGCCTTAACTTCTCTGTGGCTTGGTTTGAAAAGGAAGGGAGCTGGACCAGGTTTGATTTTCCAAGTGGGTATCACGTGTTGTTTCAGGCCAAGGGCGCCCGAGTCTGGAGCTCGCTGAGCCTCGGTTTCCCCAGCTGCGGAACGTGTTGATGAAAGCCTCTCGGAGTGTTTGGGAGGATCCACTGAGGTGTGTGTGTCGATGGCCGTCCTCGGAGAGGCCTGTCATGGGACGAGGGCTCCACAGGCGTTCCATGTCGTCAGAACGTTCCATGATGGGGTGGGGGGGGTACAAACTGAACATCCAGGGCCCCTTGTTGACGCAGAGGCAGTGGAGCAGTAAACCTGGCGCAATGCCCTTCTGGGCCCCATGTGCCCGCCCGGCCGTGCCACCGTGAGTGACGTGAGCGGATGCCCAGGGGAGGGAGGGGGTGGGCAGGCTGTGCCTCTTCAAATGGAAACATTCAATCAGAGCACTGCACACGCTAGGAGACTGTTCACTTGCAAATTGTTTAAATGGGGACTCAAAACAGTGCTGCCAATTGACCATCACCATAAATACGTAGGGCAAACCAGGGAGGGGACAGCAGCCCCCACTCCTTCTCCCACTGAGTTGGCTCTGGGTGGGAGGTACAGCAGCATTTACGCGTATGGATCACATTGTATTTCTTAAAGAAAAAAAGATTAGTGACAAAGGTGACAAAATATTCATGTTTCGTTTAATTCTGGGTAGTGGTCATCAGGGGTTCTTTTATTCTCTCAAGTTTCCTCTATATGCTTATTTTTAAAAAGGTAGTGTCACTGCTTTACAAAGCTTGAAAGCATTGGATTAGAAAAAAGCTGTTCTTCACTCACGTCCTTTGAGGAAGGGGCCGGAAACGCAATCAATGTTAACTGAGCATCTGCTATGTGCCTGGCACAGGGCTGGGTTCCAGGGAAATAAAAACGAGCATGTTCCCCTCCAGAAGCCCAGAGTCCAGCAAGGGGACAGAAAACAGGCCTGCACGTCCTGTGCCAGGACTAACACGACGTGACCCCCCAACTCTGGCATGGGGTTGCTGATTTGCTACTGTCATAGGAAAGCAGGCTCTTAGGTGTTTTTTTCCCTTCTGCAGAAGGACGGCTCGCGCCTCACAGGAGTCGCCTGGCCAGCACCAAGGGCTGTCTTGTCTGGGTGGCATCCGCAGGTGCACTCAGGCAAGTCCTAGGCGGAGGGGAGTCCCCGGGGCTGCCCCAACCACCACGGAGCCCCTGAGATGAACAATGAGAGGTGTCACCTTGAATTTTCAGCAGTCTCTGCTGTCAGGCCTGGGGTCAGCAGCTGGCCGTGAGCGTTGCAGCACCTCAGCTGGAGCTCTCCCCCTCCCAGGGCAGCCAGCAGCCTCTTTGGCAGTAATGGGGGGACGACACCAGGCTCCCCACAGCCCAGAGCTTACTGGTCCCTGCTGGGCAAGCTGTTGGGGCAGCTCCAGAGCTACTTTCTCGTCATTTCCGTCTCCTTTGTTTGTCTAACCTTTTATTTTGAAATAATGTAAGAGGTACTGAAAACGTGCAAAGAGAGTATGAGTCCCATGTCCCCTTCACTCAGTTTGCCCTACGACCAATATTTTACGTAATAGTACGATTAGCAAAAGTATGAAATTCCTTTGATGCAACACCAGTAACTAAAATACAGACGTTATTCGGATTTCCCCCCAATGTCCTTTTTCTGTTCTGGGACCCACATGGCATTTGGTCATCCTGTCCCCTTCGTCTCCTGCAGCCTGGGGAGGTCCCTCCCGTTCCTGGTCTTGCCATAATTGTAAGTATCTCTTAGGTATTTTGTAGACTGTACATCAGTTTGGGTTTGTCTGACTTCCTCTCGTGTTTTAAAATGCAAACTTTTCAAGAGTACAATTCCATAGCTTTTAGTGTACTCAGGGTTGTACAGCCGTCCCCACCATCTAATTCCAGACATTTCCATCACCCCAAAAGGAAGTCCCGCATCCTTTCTCCCTTCTGTTCACCCCCATGATCCTGTCTTGTCCCCCCCCCCCCGTTTCCCAGGGCCCCATCTCTCGATCTGGGACTCCATTTCTGTTTTTCTTTCAGTTTCTCTTTGTGTCTCTGCCTCTCAGTCCCTCTGTTTTCTCACCCATTTTGCTTCTGTTTCTGCATTTCTGTCACTCTCTCCGTCTCTCTCTCCATCTGACTCTCCCTTTATTTTCCCCCTTCTCATTCGATTTTGCTCTACGTCTGTGTGTGCATTTTTCTCCCTTTTTTGTTCTAAAGGGGATACAGGCAAAACCCAAGGAAACAAATAAAAAGCAACAATAAGGCACACTCAAGGTTCAGAGACAGACAGGGTGGGGACAGAGAATATCTGAGGGCTGCAGCTAGATGGGGCAGCCGTGGGGAGCTCCCTGAGGAGAGGACGATGACACCAAACCTTCCCGCAGCCAGCCCTGGAAGAGACACTAGGAGACATCCAGGCAGGAAGGTAGTAAGAGCAAAGGCCCTGGAGCAGGAAGGAATTCCTGGAGCCGAGCCAAGGAGCTATGGGAAGCTAGACAGAGGTCTCCCTACACCTGACTTCCTTAGAGGGTACCCTGAATGCCTCCCCAGGCCGGGCTTGCAGGCTCTGAGGCAGGAGCCCCAGCCAGCTCAGGGCAAGGCTTGTGGTGACTAAGTCATGGCTGAACCTCAGAGAAATTTCCAGCACCCCCACTGAGGGGCTAGGCCATGTGCTCAGCACTGGGGACCCTGAGCTGGACACAACCCAGCTCTGCCTGGGAAGAAGTCTATAGCGGAAACAGTACAACTCAGGCCCAAAAGAAGTTTGTGTGTTGATTTATTCAATTATTTACTCCAGAAACATTTATTGAGCGCCTGCTGCATGCCCGAATCACAGACAGAAATGGGCAGTGCCCTGACCTCACAGGGCTCAGAGTCTAGAAAGGGAAGCAGCCCACCCACTTAACCCAACCTTGCAGGGGAGGGAGGCTCAAGCTCAGATGGTCGTTTATTTATCCAGCTCACAGCTGCATGGTGCCCACTGCACAAACAAAGACAGACGACCCCCAAGGGGATTGCCCATGTTCACAGCAGTTTCTAGAGCAGAAGGACACATGTTCGAGTCCCAGGGCTGTGGGTGTTAGCTGAGTGGCCTTAGGCATGTCACTCACCCTCTCTGAGCCTCAGTTTCCTCCTCTGTACAGTGGGCTGCTGTGAGAGCCAAAGGATAGAATGTCAGTGCTGAGACCCCTGACATTCAATGAGCCCTCCTTGACCCGAGTTGAGTTTATTGGCCGCACAATTGTTCTTCCCGGCTGGTGGGGAGGGCTGGCCAGGTCAGGGATCCCAAGCTGGCTGGGGACTGACCAGGTATCCACTGCCAGGGGTACAGTTTAGGCAGCTGGGGAGCGGGTGGCTTCTGCTACAGCTGGATACTGGCTTGTGTCCTTAAGTCACCAAGGAAGGGCAGCACCGGGCTGGCTGGCCAGCGTCCAACAGCTCACTGAGCCTCATTTGTGAGGCAAATGGCTGGCAGTGGCTGTGGGCCAGGATACACAGTCCCCAGCCAGGGCCCTGAGCTTTTCTTATGAGCAGAACAGAGCCTGGGGAAGGAAAGGATCCTCCCACCCACCCCCTTGCGCCCGGCTTCTGTGGCCATTGGCTGACTCGACACAGCGTGACTCAGATGGGTCCTCAGCTTGGGGGAAGGAAATCCAGGTATCCGTGTGCAGGGCTGTGGTCCTTACTGGAGGCTCTGGGGAAGGAGCTGCTTCCAGACTCGTTCAGATTGCTGGCTGAAGTCAGTTCCCTGTGGCTGCAGGACTGCGGCCCCCATTCCCTGCTGACTGACAGTGCGGGCAGCTCTTTGCTCCTAGAGGCTGCTCACGTTCCTTGTCATGTTTTCCACGTGGGCCCTGTCAGCAACAGCAGGTCAGGTACCTCTCACTGTCCGAATCGCCAGCTTCCCCTTCGGCTGCCTCCGTCTCCGGCTGGAGGAAGCTCTCTGGCTCATGCTCACCTAGCGGGATAATCCAGGATACTCCCCCTATGTTAAGGATCTTACCTTAATCACATCTGCAGCTCCTTTTGCCATGGAATTTAACATAGTCAACAGGTTCCAGAGATTAGAACGGGAAGGTCTTGAGTGGAGAAACATTCTGCCCATCACAGCGGCCTGACTGGGTTTTTCTGTCATGTGCAAAGGAGAGACCCCTGACTGAGTTGTCTTCCTTCTGGAGAAGGGTTGGTTGGACTTGATTCGCTCATGCAGCTGAAAATGGCTGCTTCACATAGAATTTGCCTCGTTTTACTTTGTGAAGGTGAAGCACTGTGTAGGATGGCCCCAGACAATGCCGACTCAGAACCTCTAGAAACCACCCCCACCCCCAACCCCGTCCCCAGCCCCATAGGACTCTCGCCTGTCCCAGGGCCATGTTTCCAAACTTGTGCACCAACAAACAGGGAAGTATGCTTTGCTGGGACACAGAGTAAATAAACCGATATTTATACCACAGCCCCAAAGGGTGGCCACTTGGCTCTGAGACAAATACGGTCAAAATTGAACTCTGTGGCCCTCAGAGGAGAGCCAGGCTGCCCGAGAGGAGCCCGGCGGGGGGCAGCTCACCCCACGGTCCCACAGGCGTCTCTGATGATCCCAGAAGGGTCGGGGTGCGGCGGGAGGTCACCCAGTCACCCACTTCTGTTCGTCCCCCTCGCTCCCAGTTGAGGCGGCCCCTTCTCTCCCCGGGCATGGAATCTTGTGTGCCTTTCCCAGGTCAGCACCTGGCCAGGTCCTGAGCGCGTGGCCAGGGTATCCATCTCCCCCCGCCATGCATTCTCTCGTGAAGACACACGCCCACGTTGCCTCAGATGACGTCTCAGCTTGGAAGATCTTTTCATTTAAATTCTTTAGAACTCATCTATTGTATTATAAATCCCCCTACTATGTGCCTGGCACTGGGCATAGTCGCTGGGGACCATGGAGGATGGGTCTGACACACTCCTGCCCTCCCAGCTCACGGCCCACGAAGGGAGCAAACAAATAAATTCGCTGAGAAGTATAAACCCTACTAGGTGCTCCCAAGGAGGCAGGCTAGTGGGGTGCAGAGGGAGGGAAGGGGGCTAGGAGATGGGCACATGGCATGGACGTCTGCAAGAAGGACACACCAGGCAGATGCACTGCTTGCTCTGAAGACAGGCATCGGAAAGGTGGCAGAGCCAGTCACCCCAGCCGTGAGGCCGTGGCACAGACCTGGGATTTTATTCCAGGGCAATGGGGAGCCACAGAAACTTCCATGCCAGGGAGCAGCACGTTCTGAGTTCCCTTTTTAAAAGATCGAATGGGCTACCATAGGCAAGAGACTGGAGGTGGCAAGAACAGACTGGAAGCCACCCAGCTCCGGCTCACCGGAGACGTCCAGAAGACCCGTATAAGCAAGCTGATGGACACAGAGGTAACCCCGTCCCGTTAGTGTTTGCAGGTTGTCCCCACAACTGTGACAGCGGCCTAGCACCAAACGTGATCAGAACTGTATGACGAGAAAAAGTAAAACTCTCCTGGAGACCTCCTACCGTTAATATCTGCTCTATTTCCTTCCTACTGTTTTTTTTTTACACATATGGAGATTATTTTAATACAGTTCCTTTATTTTGGAATTTTTTCCCCCAACACTCATTTTCTCATTTAGATAAACAATACCTTTATTTTTAATTTCTCTGAAAATGTCCCCATCACAGGGTCAGGGACCAGGGAGGCCAGCAGGAGGCCCCAGGAATTCGAGTTGTCTCTGATACACCAAGCTCAGCTGTCTGACGGGCTGGCCTAGGGGGGGTTAGCCCCACCCTTGATCTCCAGGCCACTGTGCACCCCAATGTGTGTACAAGGCTTGGGGTAGAGCAGATGGGGGAGTGGGGTTGATAAGCAGAGCCAGGCACTTATCGGCCCCAGCAGGAGCCCAGGAAGCATCTGGAGGGGCAGGTGCCCACCCATGCTGAGCCCTGGGCAGACACCCAGCCTCAGGGCAGGCTGGGCAGCTGCCTTGTTATTCTTGCTGTATCTGGATGGTCCTCAACCCCAGGGGGTTCCCAATTCAGTGTTTACATCTCTGGGGGACAAACACAAGTGTGACTCAGCAGCCAAGCTAGGGATGGGGGGACACGCCCAGCTGGCTCTGGGGGAGGGGGAGGAGAACCGGGTGGGGGTGGGGAGGCCAGAGCCCAGTGCTCAGGGCAGGGTAGCATGTGCCTTCCAAATTCAGGGTTCTCGGTTCCAGATCCTGGCCCTGCCACATACCAGCTCTCTAGCTTTGGGCAAGCGGCTGAATCGCCCCAACCTTGGTTTTCCCATCTGTGAACTGGGCTTGGACAACCTCCCACAGTTTGCTGGGAGAGTCCAGAGAAAGGATAGACATAAAGCCACAGAAAGTATCCAGTAAATGTCAGTTTTCATGACTTCTAGGACTTTGAATACAACCTTAGCTCCAAGGGTGGGAGACTAAAGCAAGTAAGGTGGGGGAAGTAATTGTCTCTTTTGACAGGAAACGTGGGTCCTTCAACCACAGGTAGGAGCCAGGCCTGGCAGGCAGATTTCACAGGAATTCAGGTGGTTTTCTCACCTCTATCCTCAGTTGCTTCTTGGGCTTTCCCTTTGGGCCGTGTGTGCCTCCCCCAGCAGGAGTACCAGGAGGGCAGGGGCAGGCACCAATGCCATGTCCTGCACCTGTGGCCAAGCCCAGGCTAAAGGGACCAGAAATGGGGACACCCACCACTCCCCTCCCTTCCTTTTCTGCCCCCAGAGCAAACCTTCCTCTCCCTTCTCTCTGCCAGGCTGGCCAGGAACCGCCCCTGGGAGGCTCATTCACACCTCACAGCTCTGTTCCTGCCAACCCTCACCCACCAGCCCTGCCACCTCCTCCGCACCCAAACCCTCTAAACCCACCAGGCTGGCTCCCATCCCACCTCTCTTCCCCCAGCACGTCAGAGCTATGACCCCTTCAACACTATGGCTGCTGCTGACACACGAGGCCCTCATGTAGCATGGAGCCCAGACCAAGGTGGCTTGTCCCTTAGCACGGCCGTGGGAGTGTGTGTGTGTGTGTGTGTGTGTGTGTGTGTGTGTCTAGGGGTGAATACATCTGTGTGTGATGTGTCTGTGTGTGTGTCCTGTATAAGTGTGTGATGTGTCTGTGTGTGTGTCTGTACACTGTGTGAGTCTGAGTGTGTCTGTGCCTGTGTGCCTAGGGGTGTTTCTGTGCGTGTCCCTGTTACATATGGGGGTGAGTGTCCGTGTACAGCAGATGCGTGTGTCTGTGTAGATGCACATCTGTGAGTTCCTGTGCATCTATGACTGTACACATGCGGGCGTGTGGATGTTTCCACGTGTCTCTGTGCCTCCATGACAGTGTATGTCTGTGTTTGGGCATACATGTCTGTCTGTCAGTGTGCGTGCATCTGTCTATGTGTATGTCTGTGTGTGTGTGGGGAGAGCAGAGTGTGCGTTAATGTGTGTGCACACATACATGTGTGCCTGTGTGTGCGCGTGTGCCTGGCCCTCTGGGTGTGTGAGACCAAGGCTCAAAGACAGGAACAAGGACGACGGGACGGAAGCAGATGAGGAAGGAGCTGGTGGCTCCCTCGGCCCCCCCTGTGCCCACTGTCACTGCACTGCCTGCTAGTGGAGAAGGGACATGACGTCCCTGCCCCTGCAGGACGGTCACGGCCTTTCACTGCGAGGCTCAGGGAGCTGCAGGCCGGGCTGAGCTCACGCTGCTGGCCTGCCCAGGGCCTTCACCTCCACATCAGGCCACCTCCTGCCGACTCTCCTTGGGGGCCTGGGCAATGGTGGCTCCAGTCCTCGGTGTCTTGTTTCTCCATCTGGTCAATGGGGACAGTGTTCACCGCATGGGTCACTGAGAGCATCCCTGAAAAGCGCTTGGCACAGGGCCTGCCGGGGTCAGCACCGCAATGTTGCCCCATGGTCATTATCACCGTCTATGGTGACTGTTGCCATGACTAGTGTCTGCCTCCCATGTGCAGACAACAGCCCGCTCTCCATAAAATGAGGGTTTCTTTGGAAGCTCTCTCCTGGGTTTGCCACCATCCAGAGCCCTCAATCCCAGGCCCCAGGAGGATGTTTTTGAGGCCTCAAGGCCTGTCCCAGAGGCTGCCACTGGCCGATAGTGACAGGAAACGGGGCTGGTCGAGAGTGGCCCTGCAGATAAACCTGGCAGCACCCGCAACCACCTCCCTGACCCCAATTCCTTATCGGCTGCAGCAAATGCCTCTTCTGAGCCTGGAGCCCTGCGAGGACCTCCCTGACTCTCAACAATGTTCGCAAACTATGACCCAGCCCGTGGGGGGAGCAGGAGGGGAGGGGCAGTGGGCGTCCCTGCCCACTCCGTCCCCTAGGTCACCAGAAGTCTCTCCGCCCTGCACGGCTTAGCTGCCATCCGGTGCCTCCTCCCAACTACAGCGTCCTCCCCTCCCTCAGGTTCAGGGGACGCCCCCTCCCACAATCAATCAATCACACTGTGCTTTTCAGTGGTGCCTGTGTACTGCTATCCCTCCCCAGACCACGCTCACAGCAGACCGTCCTCTGCTGCGTGCCCAGCTCCAACCCCTAAGCTCATCTACCACTTTCCCCTCACCGCTCCTTCTCCAGCCACACTGGCCTCCTTGGTCCATGCACCCTACCTACCTACCCCAGGGCCTTTGCACTCGCTGTGCCCTCCGCCCAGAACCCAGTCATTTTCCATCACGGTATTTCCTTCAGTGTGATCAGTATCTGAAATGACCCTATTTGCATGTTTGTTGTGTCTCCCCCACTGGATTATAACCCCCAGCGGGCAGGACGGTATCTGTGACTGTCCCCAGCACCCTGCAAGTGACCTGGCACACACTTCCTGGGATGAGCGAATGAGCCATTGAAAAAATGACTGAATTGACATCCTCTCCGCACTTAACACCTCCTCTGTGAGGCCCCCATAATTTCCCGTGCTGAGTGGCTCCAGGTGATTTCTAGATGTTAGGACTATCTCCAGGTCAGGGTCCCTCAGCCCAACCAAGACCTCCCTTCCTAAGTCCGTGACCTCATGCCCCGCCTGGCTGCCAGCACCCCTAGGGCAGCTGCATGGCCACCTGCTTCCTTTCGGCCACATGAACCTTTATTCAAGTTCTAGTGGTATCCTCCTTTCTCATAGGGGGCTGCCCCCCCATTCCATTAGGTTCTGGTGGACGCACGATACTGAGACCTGCCCCAGCCACTGCTCCCAAGGCCCTGTTCTGAGCATGTCACCTATGCTGGGCCAGTCTGTCCTCCCGAGATTTTAAGCAGACTGCTGACTGAGGAGATACCTGAAGGTGGGGGTCACGGTTCCTCCCGATGTCAGCGGGTGGCTTTGGGGGGGCTGTGTCTCTCCCATCACTGGGTGCCCGCAGGCCAGCACAGGTAGGTGCTCAATGAACAGCCATCAATGAAACTCCTGGCCAGGAGGGTCCCTGCTTTGATACCATGTGGCCTTGACTCACCCACAATCACTGGGGGTGGGGGTTAGGGGGTGGGAGGCGCCCACCTCAAGAGAAAAATTACAGACCAAATTTTTCTTTAAAGAAAACAAGTTTTATTTTTATAATCAGAACATTCTAATAAAAATATTATAATATTAGCTACCTTTATTTTCTGGGCCTCGACTCTGTACCAGGCGTGCTGCAAAGCGCTTGCCCACATCAGTCGGCCCCCTGAGGCCTCCCACTTCCCTGAGGTAGGTCCGAAGGAATACCCCCAGCGCCCCACAATCTTCCAGCCCAGGCTCCCCAAACCCCTGCCAGGCTGCCCCCCGTCTCACCTTCCCTGCCTCCTCCTGCAGACTCCCCCGACACCCCCTCCAGGAGCCCTGTCACCAAGGAAGGCAGGACGTGTCTTAGGCTGGTCTCATAGCTCAGGCTGGTGTACAGCAGGAGACACGAAGAATGAGACGGTGGGGCCACAAGCTGGTGGGGGTTACGCTGTGGTCCAGCCCCTCAGCCAGCATCACCACCTAGGGCCCCACTCCCTCTGCCCCTTGCAGTGGTGGCGGGGGTGGGGGTGAGAAGTGGAGGGGACAAGCTTCTGAGACAACTTACTGTCGCTGAGGGAGACCACCTCTCTGAAGGCACCTACAACTCCGAGGGGCTCCTGGTGCTCAAGTGAGCAGACACTTTATCAAACAGAAATACTGTCCCTGTCTCCATGGGCGGATCCACCAACAAAAGTGTCTCAAAATCAAAACAGGTTCTAGAAGCTTGGTGGCAGGAGACTCCATTGAAAAAGTAGACTGAAATTCTGAATCATCTTAGTAGCAAAACAATAAGAAAAAAAGTCGCAGTGCTTCGACAGCAAGGGCCTCGGCCGTGGCTGCCGGCCCTGCTGCACCAGGAGCCTCGGGTCTTGTGGAAGCCGCCCCGATGCCATCATCAGAAAACGAGAATCCCACGAGGCGGGGGTTCCCGCACACCTGCTCCTGCGTTCACAGCTTGTGCGGATGGAGTGACGAGAGTCAAGTCACGGCGCTTTTAGGTTTCCCTAGAGTAAGGCATCTCTGAGTGGGACGAAGTTTCTGCAGAGCCCAAAGGGCGGCCGGCCGGGGTCTGCAGAGGGTGGGGAAGGCCCGGGCTGACGCTGAGCAGGGACAGGACAGCAGCCTGGAGCCCTGGAGCGAGGGGAGAGGCAGGGGAAGGTGAAGGGAGGTGAGCGGTGTGTGTGAGGAGGCCTGGGTTGTATCTTCTGTAGCTCTCGAACATTCTTTTTTCTCAAAGTCCTCCTTCGAGACGTGGTGGGTCCTGGATTGAAAGGGAAGCGGTCTCCGGGCCGTGCAGGGTGCAGACGGGTCCTGCGGGGTCCCCAGAGACACAGGTGCTGGTGTGCACCCCGAGCGCAGCCGGTCGCCTGCCCGGTGGGTGTGTGAGTGATGGGCCTCGATCGTGGATGGCCTCACTGCATCCTGTCGGGCTGCAGCTGTGGAGGCTGGTACTGCACGAAGGTGGTGCCCGCGGGGGCCGCCGCCGAGAGGGCCGGGGGCATGGCAGCCGGGTAGCTGTAGCCCACAAAGCTGGCAGCCGAGGCGGGTGAGGCGGCATATGGGTACTGGTCGTAGGTGGCTGGCGGGTACTGGGCATAGGCCGGGCTGGCCGGCGTGTACTCAATGTAGGGCGAGGACAGCGACGGGACAGGGGCGGCCGGGATCACCACGCTGGGCTGGACGATGGCTTGAGGGTAGATGTAGTGGGGGGTCAGCCTGTGGGGCAAAGAGAGGGGGTCAGGTGACAGGGCGGGGGGCACAGATGGGTCCGGGGTGGGGTGAGCTGGGTGATGCCGTGTCCCCTTCCCAGGCTCTTTCCTCGCTATCGAATGGCTGCAGCTATACCAGTTTCAGTGTGACTTCCACACACGAGCTGTGCAGACCTGTGCACACGCTGTTCCTGCCCCTGCAGTGTCACCCCCCAGCTCTCCACAGGGCCCCTCCCCTCCTCCAAGTCTGTACGCAAATGTCTCCTTCCCAGCACCCCCTCCCAAGCCTGCACCCACACGCCGTCCACCCCCACAGGACGGCCTACATGATTGGGGGACCATGTTTGAAAATGACTTAGAATTTCAGATGGTGACAGCTGAGCATCAAACCCAGAGCGGGCCCTTCTGCCTGGGGGGTGGGGTCCCATGTGACTGCCCAGGTCGCCTGCCCACAAAGCCAGCCTAGTCCTCCCACTTCCCCGTTCACCCTGCCAGCATCTGCCACCCACCAAGGGGCCCCTACACCATTTGCTGACTTACCCCGCCTGTCTCCCCATGACACGTTACCCCTTTCACTAACAGCCAGTCCTGGCCCCCGGGAGGCGTTCAGTGAGGGAGTGCTGAGTGAATGAATACATGAACGGTGGAATGAAAATGTGCAACGATGATGACGGTGGTGGGAAGGAAGATGACGGTGAGGCCTCAGCCACGAGGCGACGCCAGCACTGGTCACGCCTGACGAGCGGTGACTGGTGGAACTGACCCTCAGGCTGGCCGTCACCTCATCACCTCCTTTTGTAACACAACGATGGAGCCCAGAGGGTCAGCAGCTGGCCCGAGCCCCACCGTGATGAAGCAGAGGGGCCGCGATCCTCAGGCCCTCTTTACTGCCATGCTGGTCCCACCCGGCTAATGTGGCAAACCTTTACCAGGTGCCACTGCTGCCTGGCACACCCTGCCCTCCAGGGTAGGGATCAACCCCCGTATGTCAGAGACGGGACCCTGGGCTCAGGAAGGCAGTATCAGCATGGGCCTGCTCTGCCAACCAGCTGCTGGGCAGCCCTGGGCAGCTGAGCCTCCCTGAGCCTCACCGCCATCTGAGTCAGCAGTGCCCGCAGCCCGGCAGACGTTGCTCCACACCGGGCCCAGAGACACCTCACGGGGTCGACACCACAGCCGTTGGCAGCAGCATCTCCTCTTCCTCTCACACTAGCACGAGTCACACAGGACGGGGAGAAGGAAGTGAAACCCCAACTTCCTTCTGCACCCATAAGATAGGCCCAGGATCCCTGCCCTGCCCCTGGTCCAAAGAGAAGCTGCTTTGAAAGAGAAAGGAAAGGCTCCGTCCGGGTGTGCTCATCCACTTGGCAGGGGCCAAATCGGGGCAGCTGTCTGGAGAGCAGCTGGGCACAAAGCAGGTGTTCTGTCCCCCCAGCCAGGCCCCATCCGCATCCAGGAGGAGCCCTCCCTCGGGGACATACACCTACGGAGTCTGTGAGAAACCAGAGACCCGAGGAACAGGCCTAGCCAATGTCCCCAGGACAGCATCCACGTGGCTGTGAGACCAGGAGGCCCACACTCAGCCCTAGTCGCTCCCCTCCAGGCTCTCCGGAGAAAACCCAGCAGCAAAAACGATGCTGTTTATGCAAAACTGAGCTATTTATGCTAAATGGTGCTATTGTTTGCACTTAAAAAAAACCAAACAAATGTATTTATACGTATGTGAAGACAGGTAAGGTTGAGTTGCAGGAAACTGCCATTTTTATGGGTTCAAGAGCTGACTGACAGCTTTACGTGGTATTATGTTTTCAACATGTAGAAAAGGGCTGCAGGGTTACCTGTGGGTTTGAACACCTGTAGCTGGCAAATGGATTATTCACATGCAGAATTAGGAGCACGGCTCACAACAGCCCAGACAAACCCAAGTGTCCATGCACTGATGGGTAGACAAAGGATAAAGAGACTGGTGTGTAGCCAGGCCAGGGGACATCATTCAGTCACAAAAAGGAACAAAATGCTGACACGTGCTATAACCCTGGATGAACCGTGAGGACATGGTGCTAAGTGAAATCAGCCAGACACAAAAGGCCACGTGCTACATTATTCTATCGAGATGAAATGTCCATCACAGGCAAATGCAGAGAGGGAGAAAGCGGCTAAACTGGCAGGGGCTTCGGGAATGGGGGAGGGGAGTGCTAAGGGGTCTCCTTTTGGGGTGAGAACAAAGTTCTGGATTACACAGTGGTGACTTGCACAGCTTTGTGAATACACGTAATGCCTTCAAGTAGTAATTCAAGGTCAGGTGGGCTCCATGACGACAAGAGCACATATATGAGAAAACCCCGAGGCAGGAACAAACCACCTGTGTGGGCAGAGCAGGGGTGGAGGATGGCGCTGGGGCCCCCATGGATCCAGAAGCAAACACCTGGGGGGTTGAGAATCTGGGGCACACCTGGCTCCATGCCTGAGGTGCCTCCAGATCCCCGTAACCCGGGGCCCTCCCAGGTAGCAGCACCCCAGTGGTTGCCATGGCAACATACCCACACCAGCAACAGGTGGCTCCTCCTGGCACCTACATGGGCAGGTGACCTTTCACAATTTTTGTCAGGAGGCCCTGGCTCAAGGGCACAATGGCTGCTTCCCCCCATCCATTCAGAAGCCTCTGCTGTCCACCCCTCCGGCCACCCTCCACTCCCCCAGGATCAAGAGCCTTGAACAGAGCCAGGCCTGGGTTCAAATCCTTCCTCGGCTCCTGAGCTGAGAGACAATCCTCTCACCTGTCATGGCTGTGCTCTGGGCCGGGATTTGGGGCTGAGCAGGCCACTCAACCTCTGGCCTCTTGAGGCTTGGATTCCAGGAGAGGGACAGGTCACACAAACATACCAGCCCATGAACTAAATCTAGGATTCCTAGGAGTGGTCAGGGGAGGCTTCCTGGAGGAGGCGGCTGCCCAGAGAAGGAGCTTTATCACCCGTCTCCACCATAGGATCTCAAGTGAGTGGCTGGGGAGGTGAGCTCTGCCCCGATGCCTAGCACAACAGCCCATTGGGCACGTGTCTCTTAAAGGGCTGGACCCCTCCAGCCCTCTGGAGTCCCCCCGGCAAAGGAGCAATGGAGACAGGATGAGGTCTCTCCTGGGGCAGCACCCACCAGGCCGCCGTCCTGGCATCGTCAGTGCCCCCCACCATATGAGCCCCACCCAGCTTCCAGAACCTCGGAACCTTCCTTAGTTTGAGGCTGTGGAAGCTTTGAGCCCAAAACTTCTCCACACATGGGCAGGAGCGGCCCTGCCTCAGATACCCACAATGTATTTGCTAAAAACGTGGACCCCTACAGACTGAAGCCAGAGGGGGTGCGGGCCCCCGTGTCTGACAGCCCCTAAGAATTCTGATACACATGAGTGCACTGGGGAACCACTGCCTACACCAGGGCCTCACACTGTCCACACAGCACAAGTACCTGGAGCTTTAAAAAGGACCGGTTCCTGGCCACACCTGCCTCAAGGTCTGGTCAGCTGAGGCAGCTGTTACCGTACAGGTTTCCACTGCCAGACGTCAGGACCAGCGCTCTGCCCCAGGCACAGAGGCGCCCTGCTGGAGGTGCCCAGACGCGGTGGGCTGAATCATGTTTAGGCTGGGAAGAAGGGGGCCCTATTTCCTGATCCTTGAGTACGCTGTCCATATCTAGTCACCTGTTTCTCAGGTGCTCTGCCCCTACCACTGTGTGAAACCACCAAGATAACTTACAAAGCTTTTCACAGCCATGAAATAGGTACTGTTGTTACCCCATTTCCAAATGGAAACTGAGGCTCAGAGATGCCCAGGTGACCTGTACAGTCCCACAGCCAAAGGGAATGGAAAGCAGGGTCTGCCCCATCTGTCTGCCTGGTACTATCCCCACAAAGACTGGCTATGGGCTGAGGCCTGCGAACCTGAGCCCACCTTGGGGGCCCCCTAGATGGGAGAGCTGCCCACGTACCACGGGCGCCGGGCAGTCTAAGACCTCGCAGTCCCTGGTGGTTCCGTCCTCACCAAGGAGCTCAGCGTGTCCAGAGGCCAGACCTGAGACAGGTGTTGTGTACCTGGACACAGATCAGAGTAAGAGGAAGGGCGCCGGGTCCTGCTGTATGGTGGGCCCAGGACAACACTGCGAGACTAGCCAAGTGGAGGGGAAAGGAAGCCGCAGAGCCCAGCAGGCAGGGGCCAGGCCCAGCAGTCCCGTCCCGTCTGCCCTCAGCTGTGCACTCGGACAAGTTACAAAGCTTTTCCTCGTCTTCCACAAACGGGTCCCATAGAGGCTGCCCTCAGGGCTCGCTGTGAGAACCGAGACCCTCCACTACCACAGCGGTTCTCAGCCAGGGCCACTTTGCCCCCCAGGGGACATGGCCACGTCTGGGACATTTCTGGCTGTCACACTGGGGGGTGGGGTGGGGCGTGCCACTGGCATCCAGTGGGTGGAGGTCAGGGATGCTGCCAGCATCCTGCAGTTCTCGGGACGGCCCCACCACAGAGCTGCCCCTGGCACCAGGCCGGGGGATACGACCCTGCCCCAGGCACAAAGAGAAGGACAAATACAAGGACTTCTCATCACTCTTCTGACCACAGACGCCCATGCCAGAGGGCTGGGAAGGGGACCGGGGGGTCCAGGGGCATAACGCGCGCACACACACCCTGGAACCCTGGAACCCACCGAGCTCCTCAGTGAAAAAGACGACCCAGCCAAGCCAGCAGCCAGCTCGTCTGAGGGCAGCCCCCATGCCCCCTCCCCAGGCCTGTGCATCAAACAGGCAGAGCTCCCAGCTGCCTGGCACCACGGAACAAGGCACTTGTGCCGGCAGCTTCCCTGACGCTCCGCCTACTCCCTGGAAAGGTCAGGGTGCCACGGGCCTCCCAACGCCTGGTCTGCAGGCCTCCGAAAAGGGCACGGGGCTTGGCAACACTCTGGTCAGTCCCTTGGAGACTCCCTGCCCTGTCCTCCTGCTGCAGCCACACCCACACTGTCCTTCAGATGACCCATGCTCCCATCCCCCAATCCTCCCTCTTTTACCCCCACATTCCCACTACAGCCCCACAGGCACCAGAGGTTCACGGAGGGGCTGCAGCCAGCGGGGCTGAAAAGGCTCAACCACCCTCGAGGGACATCTGCTCAGGCTGAGCCTGCCTTGGTCCAGCAACCCCCACTGACAGGGGAATGGGCTGGGGTCTCTGCCCAGACCCCCCACACCCAGGGTTAATAACACACAGCCAAGAGCACCTGAGCTGACTTGGCCCATCGGAGACCGGGGGTCCAGAGGCGAGAACCCTGAGTTCAGATCCCAGCCACGTTTGTCCAGTTTCTTGCCCTCAGTTTCCCCATCTGTAAACAAAGGGTGCCCCCAGTGAGGTCCCTGGAGGTCCCCTTAGAAGGCATTTGTTTCCGGGCTCTGAGCTGCATGGTCTGCAGACTCTCAGGCTGGCAAGGGGCGTGGACAATAGCCAAGGGCAGCCAGCGCCCAGGAGACAGACAAGCGCCTTCTCCGCACACTCAAAGCAAAACTCAGTGAAAAGGAATCGACTGTGCAAAGCTACCCCCAAAAATAAAAATAAAAAAGGCAAATAGGCTGGTTTCACTTTTTCTGCTCTCTGGAGGTTTTGCCCGGTGCTGGAGACACAACTCCAGACTTCTCGGGCCAGGGGTGGGACCTGCACACGCCACCAGGGCCAGCAGGAAACCAGGCCACAGAGGGCCTCCCAGAACCCCCAAGCTCTGGGGTGGGGTGAGGTGGGATGCAGAGCAGGGAAGATGCTCTCCCTGGGACAATGTGAGGCCCCGACACAGCGTCCCCACTGGAATCTGTCCAAACCCGATCTCCTGCTCTCCCCTCAAAAGTGCACCCCACACCAGCCTCCCCTCACCACCAAAACAACCCGACCTTCCGTTTCCTCAGGACCAAACTCTGGAATCTTCCTGGATTTCCTTCTTTAACACATTCCTTACAATGCATTCAGAATCCCACTCTTCTTACCCCAGTGCTTGCCGGAGCCAGTGGCCACCAGTGACCACCACTGCGTCAAGCCTGGACTATCACTGGGTCCCTTAGCGGGGTCTCCACCCTGGCCCTGGCAGCCCAGCCCACCCTGCAGCCAGAGGGGTGCTTTAAGGATGCAAGTGACCCAGCCCTCCTCTGCTCAAGGCCTACCTCGGTTCCGATCACTCAAGAGTCAAATCCAAATGCTCCCCTGGGCCCACAGGCCCTAGTGAGCTGAGGCCACCCTGCTGGGCGCTGGTCGTCCCCCCCGCCATCTCCCACTTCCTCCCCTACCTGGGCTGCTCCTTTCCCTCCACAGCGCCCATTGCCACCTGAGGCACGGTTATTCCCTTTTCCGTCTCTACCCACTCCCATGACCCCTCTGTTGCAGGACGTGATTCCACGCTGGGACCAGGTCTGCTTTCATGCCCACAGCATCCCCAGGCTGGCACAAAGCAAGCACCTATCTGTTGAATGAAATGACTGACTGAATGCAGTGTCCTCCACGCACACACACGGGAGGGGTCAGGGGAATGTCCGGATGCCCCCCAGCACCTTGCAGAGCACTTGTCATGTCCACATGGCAAATGGGGAAACTGAGTCTCAACAAGGAAAGTCATGAGAACATGGGGTGGCACAAACAAGTCAGAAGAGGGGCCCCAACACTCGTCACCCAGTGCTTTTTCCACTGTGGCATAAAGAACGGCCCACGTGGCAGCCCACCCCCACTGTCCCTACTCCGGGGCTCTCCCCTCGGGGGAATTAGATGCCTGCATCAGCCTGTCTGTGGTCTGGCTTCTCCCCTGGGTCTGAGGCTTCAGCTCCAGAAAGGCTCTTCCTGCCAGGGCCACTGGGGCCGGGCAAGGAGCTCAACCTTGGAGAGGAACCCAAGAACCACTCCGGAGGCTGGTTTCTGTTATGACAGATGAGGACAAACAGCAGGTGTGCACAAGCCACCCACTGGAGAGGGCCACGCACTGCCCCCCACCTCGCTCCAGTGAGTGACAAACAGGAAGTGCCGGTCACCCCAGACACCTGAAAGTAAAAACAAGCCACGTGACACCTCACCAGGGGAGGTAGCGGCTTCCTCCCAGCCTCCAAAGCCTCTGGCTCTGACTTCACTTCCTCCCAGGCCCCCAAGGCCCTGAGCCCCCTCAAGGCACCGCACCCCAGCCCTGGCTTGATTTACTTCATATTGTGAAGCAGTGATAGAATCCCAGGAAGTTGCCAAAACAGTACGGAGAGGTCCCCTAATGACATCGTCTTATAATCCAGTGCATTCCCAAAACCAGGAACCTGACACGGACATGTGGTTATGAACTAGGCTCCAGGGTTGGGTGGATTTCACTATGTTTTGGCGTGTCCTGGTGTCTATGACATTCTGTCACTCGCACAGATGATCCACCCCGTGACAACCATGATGCACGGATGTTCCTCCATCCTCACAAGGAACGCCCTGCTCGGTCCCACTCATCACACCTTCGGGTCCTTTCGTGCACAGATAGGTTTGTAACCGTCTGGCTTCCCCGCTGGGAAGTGACTGCCCTGCAGTGGAGAACCGTGTCTTTCTGATTCAGTGTCCAAGACTCAGGGCCTGGCATACAGCAGGCGCTCAATACTCAGTGAGTGAACAACTCTGGGAACAGCTCTTTATATGCCCAGCCCCGTGTGCTCCAGATCTTCCTGTCCTGCCCTGGTGACCCCGGTCCGCCCGTCAGACCCCTAGGCGTATACACACCCATGGCCCGGTGATGACAAAAGCAGCAGGTCTCAACTTGGGCACTGGGGACCTTCACACAGGGATGGTAGGGGTCCCTGAAATGACAGGCCAAGCGAGGTGAGTACGCTTGGGAGAGGGTCCTTAGCCCCAGGGGTCTGGCTCTAATTTGTCCAAGAGCTGGCAGAGGGAGGTGCTGGCCCCTCGTGGAAGGAGCCACGGTGCCAGAGCCCCAACTGAGCCCCGACCCGTGCACTGCGAGCTCCAGCCAGCTTCTCCTCTCCCGGTGCCTCACACGCAGCTGGATGACAGATCCTGTCACGGGGCTGCCATGCGACTCGTCACTGACAAATCCCGGGTCTTCCAACGGACCAGGCCCCAAATGACCGGGTCTGCATACAGGCACGCACTCAGGCCTCAAGTCAGCCCTGCGAGGTGGCATCGTCACGGTCCCCACCACACAGAGAGAGGAGCCTAGAGAGAAGGGGCTAGGCCTGGCCTCGAACCCAGGCAGACCCCAGAGTCCTTGCTCTAGCACCCAGTGCACCCGATACCCAGCGGCCCCGGGACCCTGTGTTGTTGCCTGAGCCCCCAGGGCCTGGCCCCACACCTGGCTCAGAGCAGGGCTCCCAGTGAGTGGGAGTGGAACCCACAGCAGGGCCCCCTTAAGAATGGGGTGGGTAGGCTGTGCCCAGAGAAGCAGCTGGCCCTTTAAGAATAACGCAAGGAGGAGCTCCAAGTGTGGCCAGGCCCAGGTCCCACTTCAGATGCTGGCAGCTCAGGTCCAGGTATGAACAGGCACCCCCGGACACCAGGAGGCTCCTTCCAGGCCAGACCCAATGCTCTGCTAGGACACGTGACCTCTCCAAACTGCTCAGACCTTCACTTCTGCCTGTCTCACCAACCAGCAACGGGACGCTCAACTGGGCAGCCCAGGGCTATAGATGTTTCCTCCCATGACTGAGCCATTTGTCACCTGCCAAGGAAGCCTTCTCCAAACCCCAGGCCTCGGCCCCATATGTAACTATATGACAACAACGTGCAGGCCGAGTCAGGTCCTGAAAGATCCCATTCAACCTAAAATAAGAAAAATGGGAGGGCGGGGAGTGGCATCCAAGCAAAAGGCATCAAGAGCCAAGTTCATGGCGACCCTTTCCACACTGACATTTACGGCCCAGCCAGGTGAGGAATCCAGAGTGGTCTTGCCCAAAAGCGGGGCTGTGAGATCTTCAGAGCTGTTCGGGGCCAGAAAGTCTGGGAAAGTTCAGCCAGGCAGGAGGGGGTTAACTGGTTCACAAACTCTGAGCTGTCCAGGCTCTGGCTCCCACCTTGCCCTCAGCCAACAGCGGGCCTGGCTTCCCTGCCAGCCTAGAGCCGACAAAACTGACCGCTGAGTCAGGCCCAGCCGTGCTCCCAAGCTCGATTGTTTGCAAAGACAAAAGGGATGCTGACGGCCCAACTCTCTGGCAGGGCAGGCGGGTCCTGGGAGAAGACAGCTGACCCAGGCAGCTCGGCTGGACGCCTCTCTGCGCAGCGCACCCAGGGGCCCCTCCTGCTGCCGGGACCTCAGCAATGCCTGGTTGGAGGCAGCCTGACTCTGAGAGGCTTCAGTCTACCTGCCACTGGACAGTCCCTTTGACTCCTCGTCCCTGTTTGGGTCTCTACCCGTTGGCAACCAACAAATAGCTGGAGGCCTCCTCTCAGTCACAGGTATTAAATGGCCAGCCAGCAGATTTAGTTACAAAACATTGTCGCCTGAAGTCAGGAACACGTGGTGGTTTAATCTTGTGACCGACCCCCAACTACCCTCACCTGGGTGGCACTCTGGGGACCACGAGGGGAGAGGTTAGGGCGTCCTTCTACCTGCCCGCCCCAGAGGTAACAACCTGCCCGTTGAGAGTTTGGGCTCCAGAGCCAGCCCAGCTGGATTCAACTCCTGTCATTTCAGCTACCCTGAACAGGTTGTTACCGTTCTTTGCCTCAGTTTCCCCATCTATGAAGCAAGGATAGTATCAATCCCAACCTCAGAGGGTGGCTGTGAGGACAGGAGAAACGTGGCAGGACCATGGGTACCCAGCCCCACATGCTGGCATTGTCAGGTGGTTTACTTCTCCCATTTTCCAGATGAGGAAACTGAAGGCTCAGGAAGATGGACCCAGATGGTAAGTGACAGAATCAGGATTTGAACCCAAGTCTCCGAGTTCCAGAGGCCAAACACTGACAGTTACTAGAGTCCCAGAGGCAGCTGTGATGAGTCGGAAGGGAGCCCGGAGTTGGGTGGGGAAGGTATTGTTGCCTTGTAAGCAAGAAAGAGCTGCCTGATCTCTGTGCAGCTGGCCCTGCCCCCAGGCACCTGCTGTGGACCCGGGGAACACAGCCAGGGCTATGAAAATGAGGAACGCCCTCCTCGTGTGGCCTGAACCCCAGAGAGGAAAACCCTGGGGTGATGGCAGGAAGACTGGGGTGTCCCCAAACTCCTCCTTCCAAGATGCTGCAGACCTTTATGAAGCAGATCCCTAGCGGGAAAGAAACCCAGAAGCACCTGCTCTTGGCCACCCTTCAGGCTCTCTCCCAAGAATGCAGACCGGAGCTGAGCTCACACACGTCCACAATCCACGACGAAGCCACTGTGCAGTCACAGATGCCACCTGGCAGGGCAGGCACTCCAAACCGTGGGCAAATCGAGGAGCGGCCCCACGGCCATCTGGCTGACCTGCCTAGTCAACGAGAGCCCAGCTTTGTCCCGCTCTGGTCCTTGGTCCACGCTGCCCCAGTGAGCCAGGATGCGCCTCAACTGTGTCTCCAGGGCAGGCACACACACATGCGCACCTTGAAGCACAAAACCCAGAGCCTAGGCTTGTTCTCTGACACCTTCAGAAGTGCGGACGTTCTAAGAGGGGCTGCCTGTTTTACACCTGCCCTCCTCAACCCCCACAAGAAACAGCCCCTAAATCCAACAACAAGCTCCCTGCATCAATCACGGGGCTGGGAAGTCAGACGGCATGGCAGGCTCCTTTGTGCGCCTGAAGTGTGCCTGTCCTTCCCTAAGCAGCTGCCAGGCCTTATTCGATATTTAAATAAAAAAAAAAAATAAGGCAAGGGGAGGGGGACCTTTTTTGGACGGAGGAGAGTGGGACATGCTGCTCCAAAGCACGCCAGACAATAGACCCACAGGCCAGCCGGCCGGGGACATCTGGCCCTGATCCCGTCTCACCTGCTCCAGCTTTTACGAACATGGGACCCGCCGGCAGTGACCTGCTGCCGCCATCTGTTGGGCACTGGAGCAGGTCTGAGGGGCACCCTGGGAAGAGCCCAGTCCACCATCTCCTAGGACTGTGGGCAACACTTGCAGAGTGTCACCTACCCGCACCACACCCGTCCTGAGCCTCCACTCACAGTCCTCAGACGTGCTGTACCATCCCCACCTCACAGGTGAGGAAACGGGCAGAGACAGCTGCCATCTGCCGGAGGTCACACAACTATTAATAGCAAGGGGGAAGCCAGGATTTGAACCCGGGCCAGCAGGCTCCAGAGCTCATGCTCCCCGTCTTTCTGCCCGAGGTAAAGAAATGCAATCTGCCTTCTTTCAGTTCTCCAGGCTTGTCCTCGCCCTCCCCAAACACACAATCATGTTTCTGAAAGGCTGGAGAAAGTGACGGTTCTCTGACACAAAAAGGTGGCTACAAAGGGCACAACCGAGGCGGTGGGCTTGGAGGACTGGGGTGGAAGCTCCCTGGGACCAATGGGCGCCCACACTGGGAGACCAAGAAAGCCCCCCACCCCGGCCCCAGCCAACCACTGCACTCACCCATATGTCCGCTGGATCAAGGTGGGGTGCAACTGCTGTACACCGATGGCAAAGCCTAGAATGAGAGACTCATTAGGGGCTCGGCCTCACCTGGGCAAGAACCACGGCCATACAGCTCTAAGCAAAAGGGACAATGCACTTCCTCTCCTCTCCCAGGCCACCCCCTCAAAGCTCCCAGCTGAGCAGGTCTAGCGACCCGGAGGGCAGCAACCTCTATGCTTTCCTCCTCCAGACCTCAGGTCCCAGGGACCAACTTCCTCCTTCCCGTGAGGACAGCTGAACAGGGGATAACACGCCCTCCTCACCCTGTCTCCTGGCACACACAGCTAGAGGGGTCCAGCTCCCAAACTGACTGCTCTGTGACGGCTCAACAAACACATGACCGCCAACTGCCACTCCTGGGGCGCGGGTGGGGGTGGGAGGAGGCTTTTCCAGGAGACAGATACCAGCGCTGAATATAGCAGCCAAGAAGAGCCAGGGAAGGGAAAACAGGCTCTCACCCGAATGGAGGCTTCTCGGCTTGGCGCCTAGATAGGCCAGGTTCACGTTAGCTTTGCGGCCGTCGATGTTGGGGTTAGGGTCTTTACACGCCCTCTCAGCTGCTCCGCGGTCGGCCATAGTCACCTAGAGGAGCACAGACACATCAGGGGCTTCCCTTGCCAGGTGTGTGTGGGTCGCGGGGGCAGCTGGGGGTGGGGAGCAGAGAGCTATGCCAAGGCCCTGGTGCTCATTCCCCCCACCCCGCTGACACCACCCTGGGCCCTCCCACAACGCTGGCTGCCCCCTGGATTCCAGCTCCTCCAAGTTTAAGTTCTGGGAAGCCTTGCTTTCAAGGACAGAGACAATCCCCAGGGGAAATGGGCACCCCCAAGAGAAGCCGGGGACCCAGGCTGGCCTGCCCACCAGTGGGGGTCTGTGAATTTCCTCATGGAAAGGGTTAGAAGAGGCTGTTTTCAAGCCGATTTTTACTTAAATTACTATTTATTTGTGGGGGCTGTTGGAAAATACGGAGGGAGGCGTGCTAAAGGGCTCCAGAGAGCCTCTGCTCCTCCCTAGCTTGTTGCTCCAGGAAGTCGTCTGTCCCCAAAACCTCTCCACAAACTTAGGAGTTCTAATTGAACACAGCGATCTCCCTTTTAAACCCGGCCTGGAGTGAGGGTAGTGGGGGCGGGCCCAGCTGGACCGCGAACCGCCACCCCTGGAGCCCAAGAGGGGGCAGCAGGTGCCTGTGCCGGCCTGAGACGCCCCGGGTGGCCCCGAGGCGGCTGGGCGTGCGCCCGCCGGTTGACTCAGCGTTCCGGGTCAAGATAAGTGCAGGTTAGGGTGTGCGCCCGGCTGCGGGGCCACTTACGAAGCCGTAGCCGCGGGACTTGCCCGTCTGACGGTCGGTGATGACCACGGCCTCCTCGATGTCCCCGAAGCCCTCGAAGTACTTTCTGAGCGAGGCGTCGGTGGTGTGGTAGGGCAGGCCGCCCACGAAGATCTTAGTGAACGTGGTGTCCTTCTGCGAGCCGTGCATGGCGCCGGAGGCGGCCGGGGGCCGCGGGAAGCCCGCGCTCGGGGCGCACGGCGCGGGCTGCAGCAGCATGGGGGGCGCCCCACCGCTTACGGACCCGGGCCGCGCGGGGCTGCGCTCATGGGGGGCGGCGGGGAGCAAGCGGAATAGCAGAGGCGCCGGACCAGCCGCTGGGCCCGTCCACTCGCGGGCCGCTCCCGCCGTGCACGTCGCGCTGAGATGCGCCGCGCTCCGGCCGGCGCTCGGGGCACTCTGAGCCCCGGCGCCCGCCTCCGGGCTTTGTAGCCGGCTCCGCCCCCAATCCGCTTTGATCCCGCCCCCTCCCGCCCCGGGCGCGCGGGGACCGCCGGGAAGCGTAGTCCGGGCCGCGCCCCGGGCACCGGGCGAGGGAGTGCCCCCAGATTTTTTCCGAGGTCCTACTACGTGCCCGCCGGGTTCCAGGCCTCTGCCCTCGTGAAGCTGAAGCGCAGAGTCTAATGAATCAGATGTAAACGATTATTAGGTCATGTTTATTCAGTTAACATTTACCCCAGGGCTACTAGGATACAGCAACATATAGTAAAGATGAAATGATTTTTGTTTTATCTAAAGATATAATTCGTTGGACGAATATTTATCAGGGCATGGGGCCTGCAGGGATGCACAGAAGACACTCTAGCGCCACGGAGCTTCTATGACTAAGACAAACAATTCAATAAGTAAATATATAGTATATAATACAGAGAGAAATAAACAGATTGTCCCCTAGGCACCCCTGAGAAGGTGACTGGGCGGGGGGGGGGGGGGGGGGGGGGGGGGGAGTAGCTCTGACCTCTTCAAAAGTCTGTCCCCGACCACAGCTGGAGTCAGGGATTCCAGCTGGAGGAAAGCAAGAGGAGGTCTGCTCCTTTGTCCCCAACCATGAAACAGGCCCGCCTCCAGGCTCCTGTGAATATGGAGCACCAGGAAAGACACCAGGAAAGACCCGCCACAGAATTTCCAGGGCCCCTTGTTCAAAGTTATTAGGGATTTCCCATCTGACAGGAGAGCACTGACCCAAGGCCGGGCCTTTCTGAGCATCAGCCCCTGGGACTGCACAGGCACTGCCCTCCAAGCGGGCCCTGGCACCAACTTCCCCTACGGGTGGGCCACACCATGGTGTCAAACCCGTCTCTGGGGGCCTCAAATCCTCCGCATGTCCAGGCACTGTGGTTGTGACGCCCTGCGCAGTGGGGAACTGCAGCTCCCCACCCTATGGCCTCTTCTCAGGACAATGGGACACAGGCTGGGCCTGCAGGGACCGGAGTGTCACCTGGTGGATGGATGGGGGCAGGGAGGCAGGCAAAGTGGTCACTAGTCACTCAGATGTTGATCCAGCACCTTCTCTCTGTCGGGCTGCATTCGAATCTAGGTCAGAAGAGCCAGTCTCAAGGCCCTGGACTCGATGGCCCCCGTCTCCACGCAGCAGCCACTGCAGTATGATCCTGCCTTCCTGAAATCCCCACCCTAGCCTCCTCACGCTGGGTATGGAACCCCAACGTCTTCAAAGAGCATACTGGGAACACACTTTTCTGTCTCACCTCATTTTCTCCTTCTCTTGTCACTCACTGTCCCTCCAACTCACCAGGCGCAAGCCTGCCTTTGGGCCTTTGCCACATCTCCTGGCTTGCAAAA
This sequence comes from Rhinolophus ferrumequinum, assembly GCF_004115265.2. NCBI lineage: Eukaryota > Metazoa > Chordata > Mammalia > Chiroptera > Rhinolophidae > Rhinolophus > Rhinolophus ferrumequinum. The sequence goes on from NC_046306.1 coordinate 4,475,012, forward strand.
GGGCCTCAGGTAACGTTTGTTGAGTTAATGCAACATAGAATGAAGGAGGTCAGGAGAGCTCTCAACTAGACAAGGGACCCTCAGAACGACCTTAGAAAAGTAATTGGTGTGACCTACACTTGTTGGGTCAGGGAAGGCGGCTACTGGTCGGCCGCGTGATCTTGGGCAAGCTATGTCCCTTCACCGGGCCTCAGTTCCCGCTTTTGTGACAGACACGGCCTCTCTGAGGCTGTCCCCAGCCATGGACAGGAGGGGCTGCGGCAGGATGGGCACACACCCGAGGGCGCAGGCGGCCAAAGCCTCTGAACTTCAAATCCCAGCGCCGCCCGCGCCGGCCCCGCCCTCGCCCTCCTCTCCCCACCCCACCCGGGCGAAACCGCCGCGCGGGGAGGAGCTCCAGAGCGGAGGTCGGCGGCAGGCTTGCGGCGGGCGTCTGCGCAGCACGTGCTGGCGCCCTAGGGGCACGGGGCTACGGAGAATCCCGAAGGGTCCCGACCGGGTCGGGCGCCCAGGGCGGGGCCACAGGGTCAGAAAAGCGGGAAGCAGAAGACTCAGACCGGGCGTTGGTCCACCCCCGGGAAGGCAGGCTTGCTGCGTGCATCTCGCACGCCTGCCCAGCCCGGAAGGCGGGGGTGGGTGTGGAGGGTGGGGGTTGGGGGGAAGGGGTAGTGGGGGGTGGGGTGGGAAGTGTCTTAAAAAGCGGATGCCCAGATTCGATTTCATTCACTCGTTGATCCCCCCGACCCCTTCGGTTTCTGCATCGCCAAACTTCGTCCGTCTGGTGGCCCCACGTCCCCACGTGTCACTCACTTCTGCCTGACAGCCATTCACCCAACACATACTTATTAATGTAATGCCTCATCAGGTGGCAAGCCAGGTTCTAGGCCCCGGGCGTACTACAGGTAGGAAACAAACGTGCCTCTCAGCTTCCTGCCAGGAGCTTACATTTTAGGAGGAGTAGAGAAACAATAAATATTATATGTAAGTAAATGTCCAGGAACTTGCTGAGCAGGGAGCACAGAGGAGCCAAGAGAGAGGGCCAAGCATGACAGGTATACTTTAGAGTCAGAGAAGGCCTCTGGGAATCGGTGAGAGCAAGCAGTAAGAGCCAGAGCCATGTGAGTATAAGGAACAGCGGAGGGAACAGAAAAGATGAAGGCTCCAATGTGGGAGACACAGCCACCAACATTTATCGACTATTTTTGAGAGCCGGGCACTTTTATGTGGTTCATCCTCACACACCAATAAACTCCAATTGCCTTGGAGTGCCCGTTTGGGGCCAAGTCCTTGACTGGGTTACTCACATAAATTAGGTGACTTAACCTCAAAATAGCCTTTGTCATAGTCGGTACTACCAGCCCAGTTTTAAGGGGGAGGGGACTGAGGCTCAGAGTGGTGTCAAGGTCACCCAGGGCCAGTAAATGGCTGGCTGATCCATGATCCAATTTAGTCCTGCCCACAGCCTTGAAGGAGGCTTTGTGTCGCCACTTTGAGGGCTGGGCAGGTGGAACCTCAGAGAGGTTCGGTAAAGGGAGCCCTAAGTGGAAATCTGCTGGGCTTCTGTGAAAGCTTCTACTTTTCTGCTAAAAGTCACACTTGCAGCTGGAATCAGGCCCTCGTCGTTCTTTCTGCTCTGAACATGGGATGTTGTGGCAGTCATCTTGTGACCACGAGGCAAAGTCCAAGACACTCACAGACACCAGTCCTGACACCACTCAACTCGGGACATTTGGCAACGTCTGGAGACATTTTTGGTTGTCACGACTTGAGGGAAATAATGTTACTGGCATCTAGAATGTGGAGGCCAGGGAAGCCGCTCCAGTGCATAGGACAAATATCCTCAAGTGCATAGGACATCCCCCCACGACAAAGAATTATCTGGCCCAAACTGTCAACAGTACTGAGATTGAGAAAACTTGTGCTAAACCAGTGCCAACCACCCACAGTGTTTAAGCCTCAGTGAGTCGGGTTTTCCATGATGACAACCCAAAGCGTTCCCGGGGTGCATATACAGCTTGATCACTGCTACTGAACGGGCCAGCACGGCCTGGATGGGGGTCCTCCCCCGCTTCCCTCAGTCCGTGTGGCACGGGGTGCTGGGAGGTGAGTCCAGAGGAGACCCCATCCCTTGTGACCTTGGGCTGGCGCTGCTCCCCTCTAAAGCCCCAGCCCCTTCATCACAGCAGTGCCCTGTGTACTGGGGGTTGGGAGGCAGAAGGGAAAGAGAACAGGTGTGGCGACTCAGGCCAGGCTGCCCAGGGTCACCGCCCAATGATCACTGCTGCCCACGTGCAGGTTGCCTCTTTTACCCTGAGGATGGTGTCCCAGGCTCGCAGCTCTGGTGTGTCAGACTGAAAGGGCCCTGTCCCCCTGCCCACCGCTGACACTTGCCTGACTGACACAGCTCCCTCAGAAGATGGCTGAGTGGCAAGTTCCACCTCACAGGCTTCGTCGCTGTCCCTACGGGCAGAGCCTGGACTCAGGACCCTGCTCTGGAAGGTCAGCCCTTGTCCCCGGTGGTGCCTGGGTATGAGCATTTGTTGTGGGTTGGACTGTGTCTCCCCTAAAATATGTTCAAGTCCTCCCCCCGGTCCCCATGAAGTTGACCTTATTTGGAAAGAGTTTTTGTAATATAATCATTTAAGATGAAGCCACATGGGATTAGTATGGAGCCTACTCCAGTGCCGGCTGTCCTTAGAAGAAGGCCACGTGAAGACATAGAGACATACAAGGAGAACGCCATGTGACCGGCTGGAGGGATGCATCTATTAGCTAAGGACCGCCATGACCGCGGGCCACACCGGGAGCTAAAGAGCAAGGCATGCTGGGGGTGGATGCTCCGCTCCTAGCGTTTCAGAGGGAGCGCGGCCTTGTCGACACCTCGAGTTTGGACTTCGGGTCTCCAGAAGTGGGAGAGAATACATTTCTGTTTTCCAGCTGCCCAGTTCATGGTCATTTGCTTCAATGGCCCCAGGAGACGAATGCTGACAGAGTCCTGCGCAGATGGAATCACCGCTTAGCTGGGAAAGGCGGGGGTCCAGCTAGGGATCCTTCCATTTAAACTATCCCTAGTTTACATCAATTCCTGTCCTCCTCACCCAACCCCCACTGGGAACAGAACCTGCACCCACCTTCCCTGCACCCTTCCTGGCCGTCTCCTGAGTTGGGGCTCTTTCCACTCAGCCAGTAGCCAGGCTGGGACCCACCATCCCCACCTGCATCTCAGAGGCACCAACTGGCTGCAGCACCAGGACCAACTCAGATCTTCAGTTCTCACTCAGCCCGTCCTGGTGTTCGGATCAGCCGTCACTGGTCCAGAGGTGCCCAGGTCCTGGGACTCCCACTCCATCCAGGTGTCTTCTCTAGCATCCCTCAAATGCTCATTTCCCTGCCCAACCCAATCTCAGGCATCGGTCTGCTTCTCCCTCCGTTGTCTGTCTCCCCACTAGACGTCAGCTCCAGGAGGACAGGCTGCCGTCCGCTTTGTTCACTCTCATGTTCCCAGCGCCTGGCACGTGGAAAGCGCTCAACAAGTTCTGTGCTGAATGAATGAATAAATGCCTGAATAATGCATTCCAGAAGACTGACACTGGGGGGGTGGAGGGTCCCCAAAGCCTGTTTCTCTTCCCAGAGTCGTGAGCAACACAGGGTTCCTGTGGATTCAAGCCAGAGAGGCTGCCTCTTCATCTCAGAGCCAGGCCTGCACCCACCTCAGCCCAAACCGGCAGCCTGAGGAGCTTGGAAATAAAACATCAACACAGCAAACACAGGAGGAAGCGCGCGAGACAAGAGGCTGGAAGGCTTTCCCAAGTTAGCCGAGCCTGGATTGGGCCCCGCTGCTTAGCTCTGCAGAGACACCCGCCTCTTAGGTTCCTTCCTGTTCCTCCTCATCAGATGGCAAAAGTCACTCTCCCTTCTGGGCAGACAGTGCCGGGGCCCTGGCAGAGAGAGCAGAGGGCAGGACGAGACCAGACAGCTCTGCATTTGTGACATTACACACTCGCTAGTGACGACCTCTCTGGGCCTCAGTTGCCTCAGCTATAAGATGGGCATAATGACTGTTACTTCCTCCACAGGCTTTTATGAGGATGAAACAAGATAGTCCACAGAAAGTGCTGAGCTTGTTCCCATACTGCATAGGAGTTTGGTAAATGCAAACCCCTGCAATTCTCATGTTTTTGCCGGGCGCACATCAGTTTCCAGCATACACAGCGGCCTGTGGCCAGGTGAGGAGGTGGCAACCTCATCATTCCTCCCACACATGCTCTTTCAGTGGTTCCCTGTTACCTGTGGGACAAAGTCCCAAATCCCTTTCTTCAAGACACTCTCCCTACCTCCCCAAACCAGTGCTGAAGGGCCCAGCCTCTGTCAACCTTAGAAAAGCAGTGACTGCTGATATGTTAACATGGATTGAATGTGGCTGGTTGCACCTCAAAGGCTATACACTTTTTAGTTTGGGGTACTCCACTGGTTAGCTGGGAAGCGCCGTTGTACAAACGGAAGCCCTTTTTCCCTGTATGGTGTGTAGCTAATACCTGAGCTGTGAGAAGTCTGACTCAGTGCTAGGGTGAGGGCTGGGCCTATCCCCACATCGGAGTGAGGGCGCCTGCCTGCTTCTGTGGGGGCAGCCTGGCAGGTGAATGACACTACCTGTTCTGGGACCGTATTTGTGAAGGTTCCTGTAGGTATGGCATGGATGTGGAATCTATTCCAAGGTCAGTAGTAGGGACACTGTCTCACAGCTGAAGGGCAAGTGGCTACCCGGGAATACTGTCTTACTCAGCTCAGGCTGCTGTAATAGTACCGTGGTTCCGCGAAAATAAGACCCAGCCGGACCATCAGCTCTAATGCACCATTTGGAGCAAAAATTAACATAAGACCCATGTTTTATATTACATTACATTATTATATGGCTTGGTCTTATATATTATACTATATGAGACCCGGTCTTATTTTACTATATAAGACTGGGTCTTATATTAATTTTTGCTCCAAAAGACGCATTAGAACTGATGGTCCAGCTAGGTCTTATTTTCGGGGAAACACGGTACCACAGACTGGGCGGCTTATGTGGTAGAAGTTTATTTCCTCACAGTTCTGGAGGCCAGAAGTCCAAGCTCAAGGTGTCAGCAGGTTGGGATTTTGTGAGGCCTTTTCTCTTTGCCTCTCAGATGGCCCTCTTCTCCCTGTGTCCTGACATGGACTTTCTTCTGTGTATCTGTGTCCTAATCTCCACTTCTTATAAGTGCACCCGTCATATTGGGTCCGAGCCCACGCTAGTGACCTCATTTAACTGATCAATCATTTAAGGACCCTGTCTCCAAACAGTCACATTCTGAGGTACCTGGAGGTTAAGACGCCAACATGTGAATTTGGGGGGACACAAATCAGTCCGTAACAAATACCTGTTGTGCATTGGCAGGCAGCTCTCTGTTGTTGCACAGAATCATGTGCGGGGCCTTCCACACTGGCCAAGGGAGTGAGTCGTGTTCCATGAAGTCCCAAGGGATGGAGACTTTTGACGGATTCCCTGGATTCTCCAGCACCAGGAGCCATGGATCTAAAGACAGTGGGAAGTACTGGTCATTAAGCAATTCTTTCTCAGAAAAAAATCAGCCTCCATTGTACTTTCATTTCAAAGATCAACCCTGGAGCTAGACAGATCCACGGGGAAAGGGAAATGGTGGCAAACGTGGTGCATGAGGTGGCACCCCAGGTCAGGAGGGGCCACCGTGCGACCCTGCTGAGGAAAGCAGCAAGTGGTGGCTGCAAGTCCAGGCCGCAGCCAGTAAGGAAAAGCCAGCCCCTCCCGGTCCCTCGGCAGCCTCCTGAAATCTGGCCCGGGACCAACGCCCGTAGCTCACCTGGAGTAAGGCTGACACTGTACTGAAGGGCCAGGGGGCGGCTTCTGAACACTGAGACTCAGACACAGAGGAAGAGGCCTGCACGTCTGGCCCGCAGCAGGGAAGAGAAAAGGATGCAGATGTGACGGCCGTGATGACCCAAAGGGCAGCACTGATGGGGTCCACGTGCTGCTGGGGAGTGAGTTTCCTTCTAGTACTTTGTCCACTTCCTCTCCCCACCCCACCCTTTGGCCCTCACCCAGTGGGGTAAACTACAACAAGAATGCATGCCAGGGGCAGCCCGTTAGCTCAGTCGGTTGGAGTACGATGCTCGATGCTCGTAGCACCAGGGTTGCCAGTTCGATCCCCACATGGGCCACTGGAAGCTGCGCCCTCCACAACTAGATTGAAACAACTACTTGACTTGGAGCTGATGGGTCCTGAAAAAACACACTTAAAAGTTTTTTGTTGTTTTTTTTTTAAAGAATGCATGCCAGGTATTTTTCAGGGATCCACTTGCTTTCAGCAAGTATGCAACAGGTTTTCCTTATTGCTTTGGAAATGGGTGCTCACCTTAAAATGTATTTCTCAATGTATTGATGTGAAATTCACAACAGACTTACATACAACAGGCTTCAGTGATTTACTCTTTTATGTTTGCCTTGTGGTAATGTAACACCTATTGTGCTAAAAAAAAAAGCCTCTCAAAACTGCAGCCACAAGGGATCTCCCTAGCAAGATCTATGAAATGCGGGAATAAACCTCCCTTAGCAGGAAGTCTTGCAGAGCTGTGAAATGCTGGTAGCCTCTGGCGGTCACCCCAGCACTGCCAGGGGAAACTGGGTTTGCGCTGAACTGTCCTAAGCATTGTCTCCAGGACAGACTTCCCACCAGGCCCTCTGGAGAGAGGGACTGGCTTCAAAATATAAAAATAACAACCCCAAATAAGTCAATTTCAATAAATGTCCACAGATCCAATCATTACTCTAGACCTCATTAGCATTTCAACACATTCAATACATTTGAAAACAATTTGTCAGAAAACCCTTCTGAGAAATTCCCTAGTATTCAAGGTGATCATTAAGAACTCATTGCTGAGTGTAAAGACTGCCAAATAATTTCAGAAGGAAAACATGCAAAAGATTTTCAAACAATCTGCAGTAAAAGAAGGTGTATTTCGGGCGGGATGTAGGTGCACATTAATATTTGATGTGATGAGCGGAGGTACCTCCAAACGGCAGATGGCACAGGGCAGCCAAGTCCGAGGGAAATATCTGCCAGCCAGTGTAGTTACATGTCTAGTAGCCATGGTTACAAAAGTATGACCAGGTAAAATTAATTTTATTATCCAAAATATTATCACTTCAACCTGTAATTGAAACAAAAAATGAGATATTCGCCTTTTTGTACCAAGTCTGAAACCTGTGCATTTTACATTTATTTACGTCTCAATTCCGACTAGCCACATGTAGGTCTCGAGCTTCAAAGTTCCTAAAACACGTCTAAAAATGGCCTCTTTGGGCAGTTGGTGACCACAGGATGGCCACGGGTTTGAAAATTAATCTGGGGAACGTAATTTGGTGGTTACCAGAGGGTAAGGGGGTTGGGGGGTGGGGGATGAGGGTGAGGGGGATCAAATGTATGGTGATGGAAGGGGAGCTGACTCTGGGTGGTGAACACACAGTGTGATTTATGGATGATGTGATACAGAATTGCACACCTGAAATCTATGTAATTTTACTAACAATTGTAACCCCAATAAATTAAAAAATAAAATAAAGAAAGAAAAAAAATATATATATATAAAAAAATGAAATACAAAAAAATAAATAAATAAATAAAAAATAAATAAATAAAAATGGCCTCTTTGCCACCAGTACCCCTCTGGGGTGGAGATTTACCTTTCCAAACCTTCCCTTCCCAAACCAGGGCAGGGATGGGGCTAAGAGGTGAGCGGGTGCTGACAGTCTTCCACACCACAGGCAACCAGGCCTCAAGACCCCATAAGGAAACCAACGGGGACATTCAAGTCTAAAGTAGAAACACCAGGCCTCTGGCCTCTGAAAAAGTGTTGCTTTCAGCGTTTCCTAAGGAGGTCATCAATCTTTCTAAAGATAAAAGTGTATTATTTTAAAGAATATTCTTCTAACAGGATAAATAATCCTTTGATTCCACTCTCCACGTATCTTACAAGTTTAGTAACGCAGCAAACGGGGAGCCAAAACTTACTTCCTTTAATAAACTTGAATCCGTTCACTTGAACACAGGAACGTGTTCCCTGAAGGCGGCGGCATTGGAGGTATTGGCGCCATCTGCTGGCCGCACCAAAACACGGCCCCCCACCTCGGCCCCCACCCCGTGGGAATCCTCTTACAAAGGTCTCAGGACATTTTTCTCCCTGGGGAGAAGCGTCCCACGGACGCCCCCCTTTCCTGGAAGTTACACAGTGGAAGCTAACATTTGAGCACTTATTTCAAGCCAACCATGGAAGCCCTCTGCAGGCTTGAACTCTGAATACTCACTATCTTTCGTGATAACTACTTTTACTGTCTCCCATTTTACAGATGAGGTCGCTGAGGTTCAGAGAAGTTTAAATCGTCTGCTCAGAGTTGGGAAGTGACAGAGCTGGGATTTGAAGGCAGGAGGTCTGACTCTGCGTGCAGTTCTTAACTGCAATGTTGTGTGGACATTTCAAATGTCATTATTATAATCAATATAATTACCCCTCCCATTCGGGAGGAAAGCGTTATGGCTAATTCTCATGGCGGTGTTACTCGAGCTTCCTGAACCCCAACAACCTATCCTAAATCATACAAGAAGTAACAAGGACAGAAATCCCAACCCAGGATAGTAAAATATGTAATGCTTACACGCATAAACACACATATACACACATTACGTCATGCAAAACAGTATTACCATCGCTGTGTGCGATGTACTGGAATCATCTGTATCTTCTGTGACGCCCATTTTTAAAAAAAGTACTAGCTGCAGCAACTGTAGCTATTTCACAACCAGCGAATGGGTCATGATTCAATCTGGAAAATGCTGGCTTTCATGTGCCTATATTCTAGTACGTGTGTTTGGTTCCTGTCTTACAAAGCCCCTCCTTCAAAGGAAACTCAAATTTTGCACCAAAAACCAATTTTCCCCACATCGCCCCCTAACAGGCAGATGGGTTCTACCAAGTAGGTTACAACACATAAAATAACATCACCTTAACAGAATTTCCCAATGAGGTATGTTTGTCCCTTGGAGGTGACTTTTGGTGGTACATTTTAACTTGCTTGCTCATATTTCATGAGCCAAGTATTATTTCATGGCTCCTGTTTATTAGGTTGGTGCAAAAGTAATTGTGGTTTTGAAGGTTGAAAAAAAATGGCAAAAACAGCAATTACTTTTGCACCAACCTAATATTCTTTCATTTTCATTGCATTGATTTTTATGGGTACCACTTTGGGCAAAAGATACTAGTTTTCCATACACTTGAATTCTTTTCTCTAACTTTATGGCAACAACAAATATCTTTTTGAAAGGCAACTCTGCTTTTAAAAAGTGGATCACTTTAAAAGGAAGCAAATGACAGTGAAAGCAGGGGCCACGTGCTTGGGAAACTGTGCGGGAACAGGCCTGCTAACCCATGGCCAGGCGCCCGAGTCACCATTTCTCATGAAGGACAATCCCTCACTGCAGTAAGCCCAGGCTCACACCGCCTGCCAAACCCCACGCTCGTGACAGATGAAGCCACCGTAGAGGGGGTTTAGGCGGGCAGGGTCAGCAGACCCGACTGGGGCGGGCAGGGCACGGGCACGCACACAAAGCGCATTTGCATGCTTTTTCCAGGATCTGGCCCCCTAGAACACGGGGTCAGACCAAACATGACAGGAACGGAAATAGCGCTCCTGAATACAACTCCTAAATCTGAACATGCAGTCCTCTCCACCCGATCGCATCCACACTCAATAACCAAGAAAGTGGTGTTACAAACACGCAGGACAAAAGCCTGGCAAAACCAAACGGAAAAATCAAGTGAAAGCAAAATGTGAGCGGCAGAATCCAGGTGGTAGGTGTATGTTCACTGTAAATCTCTCTCAACTCTTCTGTACGTCTGAAAATTCTCATATGTTGGGAAAAAATAAGTGAACCACCTAACACGTCTTTTCCATGAGGTTTGGAGACTCTATGTTCTAGTTTTAACTAGGTAGCCAGTAAATTTCTAAAGGCAGAATGACCTCACATTAAGTCAGGATTACACTTCTTTTTGAAGTAGAAGATGCCATCAGATTTACAAACACCGATTTAGCACCTATTGTATGCAACATACAGTACTGGTGCCCTTAGGGCACGGAAGTTGATGAGTTCTTCAAGACTCCCTAAGCCTTAGGAAACATGAAAACAAGTATCTTAAGTTAAGTGATTTCCACAAATACCTTCTGGTTCATCGCTTTAAGCTCCTGGTGGGCAACGAGGAGCTCCCTCACTCCTGCTTCTGGCCACTGGAGTCCAACCTTAGACTTGGGCAAATGTTTCAAATTTGCCAATTACATAAACTATCCCCTTGGTAATGTGGCAAGGCGCAATCAGGGGAAAGAACACTCTAAAAACCTCATGACTTAGATTTATTATTTTGTGGTCATTTTCAACCATAGCTTGTAAAAAGAATAATGCCACTAGGGCTCAACTAAAGCTGTAAATCTATTCCCACCTCTAATGAGAGCTGGCTGCTGAGACAGTCAAGCTTCACTCTCCTCACGGCTCTTTCCCACTTGCTCTATCTTCCGGGGCAAACAGATCACAGAGCCACAGGGCTGACTCATAAAGAGCGGAAAACAAGCTGTAAACAATATGAAAATTCAGATTTCTAACAGTACCTGCCCTTTTCTCTCCCCAAAAATAACTTTTCAGGCTAAAAGAGCCAAAGAGTAATGGGTCTGAATTCATTTGTGATCCGACTACCAAAGAATTTAAACCATGGAGGCAATCTCTTCCAACAAAACATTTTATTTTCATTGCTTTTTGAGTAGGAAATACATCTTACAATACCGACACCAGATTTCCAGACTCAGCAAGTTAGTTTACATATCAGCCCCGAACGGTAAAGCATAAGAAGCATTTGGAATCACAGGGTAAAAACACAGCAACAGACTCAAAAGTCAAACATGAATTAAGCCGAATTTCAATTGGTACTTACCAATCAGGAATTTTAAATTACATGAACTAACAAAGCAGCACCCCAAAACTACCACTACCGGGGGCACAAGTAAAGAGCACTTCCCATGCCAGGAACGTGGGTTCTGACTTGAAGGCCACACAAACACACCCACAGAGGCCTGTCCCTCAGCACAAGGACACTCCCCATTTCAGTCACCAGGACAGCTGCCCAGCGTAGCCAAAAAGCACCAGGGATGGTGGAGAAGGAATGAAGGAGGAAAGAGAAAACCACCCTCAAACCGCCCACCGGTGGTTGGAGAGGTTGCTAGACATCCCACGTGGTAGAAAGTCACAGCTCAGGACTCCGTTTCCCAAGGAGCAAGATCTCTGCATTTTCCAAAGGGTGTGGGAAGTCACAAATGAAAACCCAACGACGCTGCAGCACACGACTGTCCCTTCAAGGCTTACGGGATGGGCGGAAAGATGGACAAAGGGAGCTTAGCAGGCAGCCTTCAGAATGCTTTATTACAAAGTACAGTACAGGGTTCATGAAATGTTTCCCAGCGTTCTCTAACACAGACATTGCTGAACGAAGCTCTGCGAAATCCTGGCGGCCACCCACGAATCTAACTTCTACAAAGACACCACCCCCCTGAGCTACAGAGGAAATCTGTATCGGGCAGTGGAATGGAGAGACTAACAGTTGCTGTGGCCCGCTGGGCCCCTGACTGCTAAACAGGGCCATTGTTTTCCCCAGGGGCTGAAATCCACATCCATGGCTGACAACCCTCCAAAAGCTGGGATCCAAATTCGTACAGACGAGGCAGCATGGAGAGAAAACAACTCTTGACAACCCACCAGTCTCCGCCATTACTTCTTATTCCTGGGTTTCAGCTCTTCAGCTGCGTTACGCAGGAAAATGTAATTTTTCTTTTGGGGATTATAAAATTCATGTCCCTAAAGGGGGAAAAAAACACAGTGATCTTATTATGAAAAGACAAAAGTTAGCATTTTGTAGGCACTTTCTGTATGCCAAGTCCTGTGCTACAGGCATGAAGCAGAAATCTCTCTGGAGGAACTAAACAGGCAGATGGAGAAAGAGCCAGAGGTTAAACAAAAACTTCAGTCCTCAGAGAAGAGCCTGAGGACTTGGTGGAAATCTGTCTTCAGTGTCCCCCTTGGAGGAGTTTGTCTTTCAGGTGTTGACTCTTTTTAACCTGCTGCCACTTTAGAGCCATGATGGCTGCCCTCAGGGAGCAAGCCCCCTGGGAGCCGGTGGGTGATTACCTCTGGAGGTTTCACGGAACAGGAGACCTCTGACCTATGACCTCCCAGGGGCAAGGGCTCCTCCCAGGGCGAGCTGCCCCACAGACCCAGAGAGAAGGGGAAGTACGAGTGAGTGGTGGTTAGTGTGCCCGCTTGTGCCCATGAGGGGTGCAGTGGGCCCGGGGACCCTCACCTTGGACCAGTCGTAGCTGGAAGCATACGCAAATATGTTTCCATTGTGATTGAAGCAGCAAGCTGATATCGGCTGATCTAACTGTTCTGAAGTTTTTAGTTTTGTTCTGGCATCTTTGTCCCAAAAGCTGAATCTACCATCGGATCCCACAGTTGCAAGGGTACCGTGAACGGGATGGAACGCGATTCCATTCACCTGTAAGGATTGACATGCATGATGAGAAGTAGAGAGAGGAGGGAGAAATCCGTTTGGCCAACGTGTGCTTCTTGCTTCAGTTAGGAAAGAGAACACACCGATAGTCCTGTGGTTAGAGCTGGCCGCGGGCCGATCACAGGACAAACCAGCCACGCTTCCAGACCAATTGCCAGCCCAGAACTGAATCTTGTCTCTTGTGATGAACACGAATCATAGAACTTAACAACTGTGCAGCTAGTGACACCATGGCGCGAACCTCAGGAAAATGACATTTTCTTGCTTAGCAAACAGAATTCTCGGTTTTTATTAACAGCTAAGTCTATAAACTGTCTACCAGCACCATGAAGGAGGGGAGACTCTCCCCCAAAAGTCTAAAGCTGGCATTCAGAAGCAAATAGAGAACAAAGATAGTCAACATGTTCATAAAAACAGAAAACTGAAACCTACAGTATAAGCCGTTTATCTCCAGATGAGAACACACTTGATGACACTATGATTTTTTCTGATCCCGTAATGACTCAGCTTCCCCTCCAACCCTACCTTCTGCTGCATTGTCAAGTTTAAAGTTCTAAAACATACCGCGTAGATGTCCTGAGGGGCTGACGTATTGGTGCCGTTAGACCGGTGACATTTAAAGGTAAAGTTATCCTTGGCACTGAAAAACAAAGGCCCAACTAAGTTTTCCTTTAAAAAAAAAGTTTCAAGTGAGAACTTGCAAGCTGATGGCGTCCCACTTACGGATTCGGGGGATTGATGTAGTGAATAGCGACTCTCCCCTCGATACTTCCCAGGGCAAAACCAGTCGGCTTGTTCTGTTTGTCTTTAAAAATAGCTACACATCGATGCTACAGTTTAAGAAAAACGGAAAAGTATATTATCACAATGTAAAACACAACATTTCATCACTAATTTGAAGGTAAATGACTTTTACGCCATGTTTGGGTTTTAGCAGAACCAGAAACGTGTTACTCAAATGTGATAAAGAAGATACTTCTCTACCTCCACTAAGCACTATTTCCTAGTAACTGTTTAATAGCCACTTGTATTCAGCCACATGATTTTATAGATAAACGGCCGAGCACATGCTTCCACCCAACTGCTCGTTCTTCCTCTGCCACCCTCTGAAGGCCTAACCATCACCCCAGCAGCACACCCCCCTGGAACCTCCACCAGTTGCCATTCTGGCGCTGGCACCTCGTGGGGAGCAAGACAATCATTCTGATTCGCAGCCCACCACTGACTAGGTGGGCGCCCTTCATCAAGTCACCCCGTGTTTCTGTGCCTCCGCGTCCCCAGCAGGAAAGTGAAGCAATGTCTGCCTGGCGATCACAGGGGAACAAAGGTCAAGTGGGCCAGCGGCTGGGCCAGCACTTTCTAAACTATGAACATGCTACGCAGACGTGACACTCTGCCCTTGATCCAACACTGAATCTGGGGACCCAAAGGAGGGTTTCCTGGACTCTACAAAAGACCCCACAGAAAGCCCACGACCCAGCCTCCTGGGGCAGAGGAGCAGGGGCTGGGGCACACATGGGTCCTCACTTCTGCCTTCTGGCCTAACCAACATGACCACCTACTTCCCAAACTGGGCATTTTTGACTCCTGTGAGTTCAGTCAGGTACTGGGGCAGGACCAGGGCCTGGGGGCTAAGCCACACTAGACAAAGGTGAAAAGCCATTTCTGTTATCATGAATGATGCCAGAGCATGCAAATTTCCTCTGTGGAAAATTGTACGCTAGTTCTCTTTGTGGACTATTTGCCTTTTTTTGTTTTTTCAATAGCAAGCCCATTACTTCTGTGAATAAAGAAAACATTAACGAAGAGACAAGCGTCTGTAAGTTCTTAGAGGACAGGAGGAACCATAGCTGGTCGAGCTGTGCTCCCCCAGCTCAGCACAGCATCTACTGCACAGACCAGGAACCGCACAACTCCAGGGGTGCAACTTACAAGAACACAACTGTACAGTGACCCTATGCGAAGGCTGATGGCATCCATCCCATAACCAACGAAAGGCCAGGGTGCCTAGCAGGGGTGGCAGGAAGTGAAGCCAGACTAGACTAGGTTTTATCAAGGAGTCTGGAATTTACCCAGAGGGCAATGAGAAGTCAGTACTGGGCTGGGAGCAGGGGCGTGGCAGGTCCGATGTGTGGTTGTAAGAGCCTGCTGACTCCTGTGGGGGAGGGAATGGAGCAGGGCACAGGTCTGAACTCTTACTGTCACTCAACTGTGAAGGGAAAAGAGGATCTAGTGGTACTGGAGGAGGGTGCGGGGGTCAAGAGAGGTTTGTTTTCATGGATGAATTAGACTTGAGCATGTTTCAGTGCTCATGGAGAAGTACGAATAGGGCGAGAGACTGAAGAGACAGGAAGAAGGTGGGAGATCAATAGCCTAAGGTTCCCGAGAGGGTCGCGGGGTGGGGGAGGGGGACCTACCACAACACTGTTTTGGAGAACACTGTCCGCACCGAAACATGTGGGAAAGGGCAGGGACAGTGCAGGTGCAGCAGATTCCTCCTGTAGACTCCGCAGGAGGAAGATAAGGAAGTTCCCCACCACCGGCTTCTGTTTTCTCAGTAGGAGCTGATCTGTACTAAGACAAAGGCTAAAGGAGGGAGTGTCTAGGAGTTGAAGAGAGTAAAAAAGATCTAAGAGTCCACAGCAAGTGGAAGACTGAGCCAAAGAGGAAAACCTAGTGACCGTCTGGACGCGATGAAGGCACAGTTGAAAGCTATGCATTTATTCACAATGGAACCAATCCACTGAGGCGCAAGTTTCTTCAGGAGCATTCAGCTATCCAGAGGGAAGTTTGGGGAGGACAGGAAAGGGGGGTATATCTAGAGATGGAGAATATTCACTCACTAAGTATTTGTTTGTATCCTTAGAGTCACTCCCTTTGAAAACACTTACAGGTGTTTAAAAGTACAAGTTTACTCCACATGCAGGCGTATGACAGGTGCTAAATACACGCTTCTTGATTTGACTTCTGACTCACCTGATGTTTCAGTGGAGATTCTATCCTCCTGAATTCAGAAGGCTGGTTCTCTAATTGATAGACAATCAGTCCCCTCTCTGCAGTTGCCACCACAGCCATAGGATATATCTAGGACATGGAGGAAAGCAGACACATGCTGGAAATAAAGGACTGTGCTCTTTATTTTTTATTATTCCCATCCTCCCCAGCCAGGAGTGTGCTTTTTTTATACCAAAGTATTGGATCAACTTTTTAGAGTCACAAAAATAAGCCTGAATTTTTTCTATTTTAAAAATCCAATGTTATCAACATGTTTCATGAAAACCTAGAGAAATCGTATTTGAAAGTAGAAGATTCATATATTTTTACGACTTGTTTTTTAAAACTATAAAATATGTAAATACTTAGAAAATATACTATTATGCTATATTTCACTCCAGTCTTTTTTCTGAGCATTATACATACATACATGTGTATGTTTTTACGAAATCTGTATCAACTCAGAGCGTGTATTCCAAGAATACTAGTAGTTACCGTCTGATAGTCTCTCCAGTGAACCTACTACAGAGTTCATTTAACCATGTCTGTCTCGTTGGCCCATGAAATCATGTCTGATATTTCACTATATTACACATAACAAAGACCATTTGAATCTTTATTTTTCTCATGACAAATTCCTACATGTGGAATTACTGGGGCAGATGGTACAAAACTTTAAGACTTATGACTAAACAGACGGAGAAAGTTCTTCAGTTTCTCTCCCACTCAGACAGTCCCCAAAGATCTAGTATACACCAGGAAGTTACTGCTCGTTTTCCTACAGCCACACGATAAATGTCATATACTGATGGCATGTAGCTATCGCTATATTAGGTTGGTGCAAAAGTAATTGTGGTTTAAAAGATTAAAAATAACTGCAAAAACCGCAATTACTTTTCCACCAACTTAATATTTGAAAAACAAGTAACCAAAAACCTTGACACCTAGTTTTCAGTAATTCAGGAACAAATGCAGCACAAAATTCTCCTGATTTGAGATGACGGAGGCAATCTGAACTATATCCCATGCAGCTATTACTAAAGTTGAGGGATATCATAAAAAATGCTTTTATGTTTTAAAGGAAATAGGTATTAGATATTCCTTACCACGTCAGCACAGTAACACCTTTCAGGGAGTTGCAAAACCATCATTGGATTTGATGATCGCGTATCCCAAAACTAAAAGAAAAAAAAAAGCCAGGAAGTGAACCCTCAGAGCTAAAGCCCAAAGAGTGGAGTAAATGAAGAAGTGCCATCTTGGCTGGGCCATGTGGTCCTCAACAGTGTGTATTATATATACCTTCAAAGTCTTATCCCAGCTCCCGGTCATCACACAGCTGTAGTTTGGTGCTTTGATCCAATGTATAGTTTTAACGGGAGCATCATGCTTTCAACAAGACAAAACCAAAACAGATGAAGGTAAATGTAACAATGTGCTGAACAGCTTTAGTACTGAAAATCCAAAGAGAAGGAACTAATTTAAATATTGACGTCATACCAAACAAAAAGGAAATCTTAGCCCTTCCCCATGACCAAAACATTCAGTGTAACATGAGAGCGTTTATCTACCTTCCGTTCTCAAGTTTGATTTTACCCGTAATTAACTAGTATATGAGAGTGAAAGTTAGCCTCTCCCGAGGGAGATGATCAGAAATAACTAGCAGGGAACTCCACCACCATTTACTTTCTTACTGACATGACATGAATTCAGAGATCAAGGAAATGCTTCTCACACACAGCACTGTGCTCTAGAGTATGTGGTGCCTTCCTGAAAATGTTTCGGTGCCACGGGCTCCTCCTCAGCAGGCCAGGCCCTGTGGCTCCAGGTCCGCTCTGCTTTGCTACCTCCGCCTTCCTCGGCAGCCTTCATACAGAACCTGCCCGCTGTCCCTGAGGAGACTCTCAGAGCTCGATGGGCATGTGGAAGGGTTCCTCTCACCGCTGTACCTCTCTCCCTAGTGACAGGACCTGGCACATGGCAGGCATGCGTTCAATCCTGGCCAGGTGAACAAGTGACCATACGCGTCGGTACAAGGGAAGCCACTCACGGCTGCTGGGATGTCAAGCACGTGAATGCTGAGGGCCACCTGGAACATCTGTCTTTCACAGATTTAAAGTCACTAACGCCTGATGGTACCATCTTCACCCACACAGAGTGGAGACCCAAGATAAAACAATCTGTGAAAGGCTAGTAGGAACGAGAATGGATACAAAACTGGTGTTACTTTTGTATGAAAGGGGGGTTTCTGGTATACTTAAATCTAACTGATATGATTTGGTATAGTCAGACTGATTTTTTCTGTAATAGAGAATTATAGTTATAACTGAAGAATCATCACAACCCGGGGCACCAGCCCTTTTTAGAAGGCAAGTTTCTATTACCTGTGCAATTTGTATTGCTTGGTTACTGTTAAGGTCCCACATTTTGGCAGTTTTATCACAAGAAGCCGTAAATACTTTGCTCCCATCCTAAAATGGAGAAAATCTGTCATTCTAAGAAAAAGAAAATCTATGTGTATATTTAGATATTAGGCTGAACATATTCAAGCAGGTTTTGTTCTGCCATTTTTATTTTTCCAGTTATTTGAGGCTACCATATTGTAAACTACACTGTTATATACAAAACACATTTTTCAGCTCTATTTTTTATTATTTTTCCAAGAGATGGTATGTGAACAGGATGAAACAAATTCAAATGGCACCTAAAGTTATACAATGAAAACCGTCTCTCTCCCACTCGATCCTAGCTGTCCTCTCAGAAGCAGTCATGGGCCACTGACATACCCTTCAGGAAAAGACTCTGCATATCGTGTATCTATGTGTAGTACCAGAGGCCACTTAGTTTTTTTTTTAATGTTGATCAAGTTCAAGCTCTCACAAAAGTTGCAAAAATAAAACAATACCCGTAAACCTTTCATCTAGATTCTCCAATTATACACATTTTGCCACATTTCTTTTCTCTCTATACACACATATATCTATACTTATTACTAGTTTTGTTCAGCTCCATATTAGCAGCATTCCAAAAAGCATGCAATAAAACTACACTCACTGTGTAATGGTTTCTAAAATATTCACATACAGAACTCATAAAGTAGGTCAGACAAATATGAAAAAGTACAAGATAATTATTAAAAAGTACTAAGTGGAAAAGTTTGGACCAGTGGTTGGCAAATCTTTTCTTAAAGGGCCATTTATTTAGTAAATATTTAAGTCTGTATAGTCCTCTGTTGCAACTCCTTAACTCGGTCACTACAGCTTGAAAGCAGCCATACACGTTATGTGAATGAATGAGTGTGGCTGTGTTCTAATAAACTGTTTACAAAAATAGGCCATGGGGCACCTTTGGCACGGGGGCCATAGTCTGCTGACCGCTAGTGCAAACTATTTCATTTCTGCTTCCATAGCTCAAAGATTGACCACCACCTTCCCCTGGCAAAAAATTTCTTCCCATGTGAAATCACCAGTCTCCATCTGAAATAAGATAATACCTGCTTCCCCATTAATGAAGGTATAAGGACGTCCGAGGAAAGATACTCATGTAAGGAGTGCCCCCCCCCCCCCCGATGCTGGCTGAAACACTGGCTGAGTCTTGTTATAAAATACTGACCCTCCCAGCTGTGCTCAGCACTGTGATGGGGGTGGCGGGGGAGCAGCACACCACGTCCCACTGGACAGAGAGGCTAATCTGTCAACAGGCCGACCGGGCCAGAGAAACGCTATCTGTAAGTGCTCTCCACCCAGCTGCTCTGAGGCCTACCTGCTCTGCCACACAGCAACCGTGTCCTTAGAATCCTGAAGAACCACTTTCACCAAGTTTGCCTTTTCTGCCCCAAAAGGAACTGTGGCTCTTTGGTGCTTCTGTGCCTTTACAAACGTGGTTTCCTCTCCTGGAATACCCTCCCCCCGCCCCCAGGCTAGCTCATGCTCCTCCTGGAAGTCGCTATGAGGGAGGCTGTCCAGGGCATGGGCTCTGGAGACAGGCAGGTCTGGGTCTGGGTTCAGCCATTCACTTGCTATGTCCCTCAGGCCAGTCCCTAGGCGCTCTGTGACAGGTACCATGCAGATTAGGTCCAGCTGTCATAGACTGCCACTCTCTGAAATCCTTTTGTGTTTGCGTCTGTCCTGAGAGCACGAGTTCCGCGAGCACAGGACTTACCTACTTTGCCTCCTGTGATGTCCACTGTGTCCCCAGTGCTTTAGCATACTAGAGGTGCCTGATAACTATTTGCTGAAGTAAGGAATGCTATTATCTGTTGTAGTTATTATCTTCACTTTATATGTGAAGAAACAGATGCAGAAAGATGAGGTAACCTGCCAAAGTCAAAAAGCTGGAGGAGATAGAGCTGAAATCTGAACCTGGGCCTGAACTGGATGAGAGGACGCTCGAAAAGCTACAGGCACGTGGTTCCCTTTTCTCTGAACATTCAGCTCAATTCTTGCCTCTTTAATGAAGCGTTCACGGCACCCTTCCCAAACTTCGTACGCTGCATTCATTTTGTAAATGCCAACAGCCGCTCAGTAACATCTGGGAAACAATCCCTGTGTCAGTTAACTCTACTACTTACCATACTTTATCAGAAACTTTACAATTCTGATCCGTTACCAGATCAGCAAAGAAAGACAGGCAAAATAAAATAGAAATATTTAAAATCTATTCAAGTTGCTATCTTCCCACATGTAAATTAAAAATAAGTTTTATCTGTAAAAAATGCATCACTTTGCATGTTTTCTTATATCTATAAGAAACTTAGAACTCAGAAACTTAGAACTCCTGTAATGTGTATTCAAGCTATTTGTGTTTCAGATTACATAAAACCAGAAAATACACAGATCTTCTGAATCCTTCACAGAAGAAAACAGGAAGAACGGAATGAGACTTACGTCGCTCCAGCACACATCTAGCACAGGCCCCGTGTGCATCTGCTGGGCTTTTGGTATAGTCTGCCCACTGTCCTGAACTTCCCAGCAGCGAACCTACAGTAAGACAAATTAATGCCGACACAGAAATTTAGATAAATTACACGTATTTAACACGTAAAAACTACTGGGATATAACTGAAATACACATGGACTTCTCATATCAACCTAAGTATCTAACTTCAAGAATGAAGCAATTGAAAAGTATATGCAAGTAGCTATTTTCCTATCCCTATTTCTAAGCCATTAAAACACAGATTCTTTTGCCTTCATCTAAAATTGCAGATTATTTTCTCATCACCGCTATGAGCTACATCTATCTTCTAAAGTAGAATGCCATCCATTACCATTCAGAGAATCAAGACCGAAGTGGAACTTACCTTTCTTCTCAGAATACTTTACTTTGACTTTTTATATCATCTTTTTCCTGATTATAAAAGTAATGTATTTTAGGGACTTCATAAATATAAGGAAATAAAAGTCACCTTCCTCCTACCTGAAAACCAGAATTGATAGTTCAATGTGCTTTCAGTCCTTCTATGCACACATATTTTCTTCAAAAAACTAGATTACACAGTATCTTCACTTTGGTAATTGCAGCTTTTCTCACTTGCATTAGTTGCCAAAAAACATCCTTCTAACATTTTTTAAGCAAAGAATCGACTGAAGACTCTCCAAAAACTACACGTAGAAACCAAGCCTGCTCAACCATGCCTACCTTCCTTCCCCGCTGTTCCCCTTCCCCCACCCCCTCACTGCACTGCTGACTCCCTGTTGCAGAAACTTTCCCCAAAACTTTTAAAATGGTATTCCATCATACGGACATACCAAAAATTACCACGGCTAGTACATATTACAATTTTCTAACTTTTCACGCATGACGACCTTTTCAAATGAGGCAGTTATCGGGTAGTGGCTAGGAGCAGATTGCCAGCCAACTGCGTGGATCAGCATCCTGGCTTTGCCACTCACTCAGATGCGAGCGCTGGGCCAGTTACTTGACTTCTCTAAGCCTCATGTGAAGTTTCATAAGCTGGAGATGACAGTAGGTTCACAGTGCTTTAGCTGCTGTAGAGATTAATTCAGTTACACACAGAAAGTACACACCGGAGCTCCTCCTCAAACCCCAGAAGGGGGAGTCACTGAGACGGTGTAAACTTAAGGATTTCTGATAAATACTGCCAATTACCCTTCAGAAGAGCTGCAGCATTTTACGTAACTAACCAGTAGTGCACGTCAGGCTTTAGCTTATCCTTGCTAGCACCAAGCAAGTCTTTTAGATGTTTTATTTTTGTTAATTTGATAGAAAAAAAAGTCTATCGCGTAAATTTGCATTTATCTGATTGTAAGTGTGGTTGAATGGTTCAAGTTTCATGGGCCTCTTGAACTCCTTTTCTGAAGTGCCTCTTCTGATCCTTTGCTGATTTTTCTACCAGCTTTTATCTTTTTTTTTGTACACTATGATTTTTTTGTCTTTCTTTTTTGTGTGTAACAGGTCAGAATAATGTCTGTGCAGACTCTGTGCTATATCTAAACTTGAAAAAGTTTAACATATGCCTGAAGAACACTTCCAGGATACCAAGAAGAAAAATTTGCGTATAGCACCACGGACATCATTCATTCTCAATGACTACTACATTTGATTTGGGAATACACTTCAAGATACTGGACAAGAGCAGGAATGTCTAGAAACGGGCCAGGAATAACTTGAACTCGGCTTCCTTTGCTTGGCAAGGATGGCGCCAAAAGGAAAGCTAACCTTGCCCATACAAGAAGACAGGACCTACGGAACATGCATTTAAGGAGCACTTACATCGTTAGCCCACGATCCTGCAATAAGAAAGTTCCCCGGCAAGGTTGGTGGGCTAAAAGATAGACAACCAATGCTGTCATCAGGAGACGACGTTACTTCAATATCCTGGGAGGGAGAAAGCCAACGTTAAAATGTATGCATCATCACAATTTCATTCAAAATTGCTTTCTTTCTCACTAAACACCTCAGAGAGGACTTTCCTTGTATGCTCAAGAACTAACCGAATTAGATTTGTCTTACTTTGATAGAAAAGGAAGTGAATAAACCAGTGAAAGTACTAGCACTGCTGGGACTAGAAGCAGTGCTCTAACTGAAATGCCCACCACCCCGTTTCCAGACGACGGCCCACCAGTTCACTCTTGCCCCAAAGTGCTCCATCATAGGTATCACCTGCCCTCCTTCCCCGTGGAAATTCTGATTTCAACAGTGTGGGCCGGGCCCTGGGAACCTGCAATTTTAACAAGCACCTCGGCTGATTCTGGTGCTTGGGAAAGGCAGGGGGAACAGGACACTAGTCCAGGGGACACAGTTTCTGTGCTCCAATGTCTGAGAAAGCAGCTAGACAAAGTTTCAGAGCTTTCACCCCAAAGGAGGCTCCCAGCTATCTCGGTGTTTCCCGCGGTCACTGCTGTGGGAAACTCCAGCCTGTGCGCTTTCTACAAGCCTGAGGAGCCCCCCTGGTACCTTCATAGGGTTGTGGTTGTCTGTGGTTGTGCTGCCAAACATGCTGGTCCCACCAGTTCCAAAACCCGAGGTTGTTCCAAACAGACTCATTTTGATCCTAAAAAGGAATGGAAATGTTAAGGACAGGTCCTTTCTTAAGTAACAAATATCACTGAGAAGCAATATAAAGCTGATTAAGTCACAGAAGGGAAATAAAGTCTAAATGGCTTGATGCCAGGTCTCTTTCTTTTAAACAGCTCTAAATACGCGCATATGATAAGCAGAGTGTTTTTTAAAAATATACTTTCTATTTTAGAGTGGTTTTAGACTTACAGAAAAATGTAAATGTAAGCGAGTTCCCATACACCCCACATGTAGTTTCCTTTTTGCATTTTCCATTAATAAACCAATATTGACGCATTACAGTGAGTACTTTCTCAGTCACCAGCTAGAAAATCAATTCGCTCATTCTTGACACAGAGACACGAAGCTGAGCACCAGAAACACAACAGAAAGCCAGCCAAAGGCCTCATTATTCCAGGGTCCCCCTTAGTGAGGGTCCACTTTCTTCTTACTATTTCTGCAGGCTGGTTTAGGTCAATATCTCCGCATGAAGTTATTATACTTACAAAAGCAACCAGTCCTGGCCGCGATTCAGCAATTTCTTTGAAGGAGAAATTTAAAAAAGTAACCCACTTTGGTCTGCTTGAGCACCGAAAAGTCTAGACATTTACTAGCAAGAATCCCACTTTGAATTTTTTCTTGATCACCCGGTCTGGTAGGCCTACCAGGGTTTGCACCATGCCACTCACCAGAGCTAGGACCCTATTCTCAAGAGACCTCATTTTCCTGTTCTGCAAACACAGAATATTAACACCTTCTCCAGGGGTACTCAGATCCAATCAGGTTATCTATGCAGAAAGTGCAGTGTCTAGGCCAGTGTGTGTACAATAAACAACTTTCCTTGCCAGGAGAAAGTCTATGTATTATAACCCCCTGATGACTCATGTGTTGATGCCACATTTTCATTCTGTCATATAAGTTACCGTATTTTCACACCGACGTCAGTCACCTCTCCCAAAGGAGCCTAGGAGCTGAGTGACACTCACTAACAGGGTAGCATCTCTAAAGAAGACAACACAGAATGGGGAAACTGCTAGGATTTTAGGAGAGGCATTCGAGTTTCTGGAGCTTCATGAAAAATAAGCAAGTGCAGACACACTAGGTAAAAGCAACAGCTATGAGCACATTAATATCTCAGAAAACGACTTCGTGAGAGGACGTAGTGCTTGCCGACTACCTCTGTCTTGAATGTTTCAGGAATGTACTCCAAATACCAGTTAACTCATGAGCAAACAAAGCAACCACAAGGATTCTGCAATCAGAGTGCAGGGACTAGCCATACGGTTTCGGACAGGTTATTTAACCTTGGTCTTCTCGTCCATAAAAGCGATCACTAATGCCCACGTCACAGGGTTATGAAAACCAAGCGAGCTCACACCCACAGTTCCTTCCCCCTCTTCAGCCATCAACACGGCAGAGAACATCTCTGCCATTAGCGGTGGCCTCAGGGATGAGCGAGGCTCATTCAAGCGCCAATCGGCCTACGTGGACCACGTTCCGCAGGACGTTGGGAAGCCTCAAGAACTTCCGAAGACACCTGTCTCCAAGCTACCCAATCTCCCCTCCCGGAACTGCAGCCCCGCTGGCTCTGCTGGCTTCCTTTCCGCCCGTGAACGCAGCAAGCGCATCCCAGCCTGGAGCCTTCTTACTCGCTGTTCCCTCACCTGCCCCCAAGCCTCCAGCTCGCTTGGGTGGAATCTTCAGCTCCCAGTTGAAAAAGTGCCCCCAAGAACGTTCTGAGGTGGAGATGTTCTACAACGTGGTGATGTTTACACAACTGTCTTTTCAACTCCCCCAACTCATCCAAACGTACACTATAAATGGGTTACAGCAGGTAAGTTATACTCTGACCACGCTGTCAGACGTTCCGGGTTTTTCTCTAAGTCATCCCTTCAGAGGCTTCCCTGCCTTCCTAATTTAACATACCCGACTTTCCATCGCATCCCCTTGTCTTCTTCATAGCTCCATCTGGAATATCTTGTCTGCAATCAACCCCTTCCCCAGGAGACTGCCAGCTCCAAAAGGGCAGAGAGCTGTCTGGGTTCTTCCCTAACACACACCTGGCGCTCGGCACAGGGCCCGGCCTAGGGCGGCTGGTGTTTAACACATACTTGCCTGGGGGGTGGTGGAGGGAGTGTGTACGTGTACCTGGCGGAGGAAGACAGAAACATGAAGACTTCGTTTCGGAGAGTGACCAGTGCAACGGGGGAAACTAGGCAGCCTGACTTGGAAGAGACTAAAACGACATGCCCTTCGGTAGAAGAACGGTCACGGAAGGTCTCCGAGGAGGTGACAGGTGTCTGGTAAGAAACCAGACACATCACGGGGAAGTACAGGGCGACAGTCGCTGCCATCAACTCTTGTGACCCGTCCCGGTGCCTCACTTTTCCCACAAGAGAAACGAGAGGGTTTAGACCCGAGATGACCGCTAAGGCCCTTCCAGCTCTAACGTCACTCCCAGGGGCCACTAACGAAGCTCGTCAACAGTCCGGCTCGCGCCCCAGTACCTGGCTACCGGGCGCACTCGACCGAGGGGACCCGGCCTCGACGGCGCCATGGCGGCGGGTAACGGGAGAAGGCGGTGCGGGGCCTACCTGAGAGTCGCGTTGCGGCGGGAAGCCCGGGAAGCCGGTGGCAAGGAGTGGGAGGGACTCGGGAGCCTGCGACCCCGCTCCGGCGCGGAGGAGGCGAGGGCGAAGTGACGCGAACCAGAATCTTGAGAGACCGAGGTCTTCTCACGCCGTCGGAGGAAACGGCCCCATTCACCGTGGAGACGTTGCGCATGCGCCTCGGAGCCACTTCCTGTCTGGCCCGGAAGGCAAGAAAGAATAAGGCTCTTCCGGCCGCAAGGCGGAGGCACATGCGCAGAAATACTATTGACGCCGAGAGGAAGTCCTTCTGCCAGCAATTTGCGGATTGGTCGGAAGTTCACATTGCTTTGATAAATCCTCATCCCCGGCTGGTGGAGGGTAGTATTTTCTCTAGTGAATTAAAAGTCAAACAAAACTCTGATTGCCGTCAATTGAAGTCCAAGGCCACCCTCTGAGAAGTTGATAAGTCGCTGCCCGAGTTCCTGCCTTGGCTTCATTGTTTGCGAGTGGGGTATCATGAGCTATCCGGGGCTCTCTGGACCTGTTTGCAGCTGTAAAATGGGGATAATGATGCCTAACTTCCAGGGCCGTTCTTAATTAGTTTCAAGTGAAGTAACATACGTGAAAGACTTTTGCTAAGTGTAAGGTTCCATAAGAATGTTAAGGGGCTGTTATGACACGTGCCAACTTCGAAAATTTCAGCTGGTCGCTTTTTTCCCCTTTCAGGAATGTCTGAAGGAAAAAAGAGGAAGGCATCTCCTGAGATACATGCACTGGATCTTCCCCTTTCCTACTCAGTGTGGTCTGCATGCCAAGAGCCTTGATATCTGCAGGGAGCTTTAGGATCCGTGAGATCTTGTCATAAAATGCATATTCAGTAAGTCGAGGGTGGACCTGAGAACCCACATTCCTAGCGAAGTCTCCGCTGGGGTTGCTGGGCCACACACCGCAGTTGAGCACCAAGGATCTGGAGCAGGTATTTAGAATAACCTAAGAGAGCTTTTTAAATCTCTGATGCCTGGGCCTCACTCTCAGATTCTGATTTAGTTGACCTGGGGTGGAACTGAGGGAATTCATATATTTTTAAGGCTCCCAAATGATTCTAAGATGCAGCCAAGATCGACAACCTCTAGTCTAGATGATGATGATGATGATGATGATGATGATAATAATAATAATAATAATGTTATTTTGTGCACTAGATGACCCCCCTCCTGAAATTTCCAGAGCAGTCCTATAGTTACTATAATAACCTCCATTCTACAGACAAGGAAGGTGAGGCTGAGAGGTAACATGACTTGTCAGAGATCACACAGCTGATAAGTAGTAGAGCCAGTGAAGTGGGTCCTGTGCCTAACTTCTACCAGCAAAACCCAGCAATCACCTCGGACACCGACTCCCTCCTCAGCCACACCTTCCCCCATTCTCTCCCAAATGGATCATCTCATACCATCCTTCCTTTAAGCTCTCCAAGCTCGCTCAGCACTTACCACATTCTGCCTCATGACGTAGTGTATTTGCCTCGTCTAATTTCCTTGATTTTAAACTTTATGTCTTACTCCCAGGTATACCCTTTGCAGCATCAAGCAGTGTCTTACATATATTCAGTAGTAGTATTTGTTGAGTTATATTGTTCTATGCCTGAGGAATCTTCCAGATGCACCTATTATGATGCAGATTCTTGTATACGCTTACTTTAGTTCTGCTATTTAGGGTTCTTTTGAAAAGCTGCTTTTGTAGATACTATCAGTGGAACAGCAGCCGCCGCATGCTCAACCAAATATAACTAGCATCCCTTGACTCCTTGTAAAGGGTGGTATTCACACACACACTTGGCATGAATTATCTCATTTAATCGTCACAGTGACTCTATAGGATAGGCGCGATCATTGTTATTCCATTTTCCAGTCCATAAAACCAAGGCCAGCTGGAAACTTGTCCCAGCCACGGGGCGGTGAGTAGCAGCAGAATCCGGAGGAGGAGCCTGTCCCCCAGATCTGACTCTCCACCTCCACACACGGCACATTGTGCTGAGTCGTCCTACTTTCTCCCCCTACAAACAAGAAAGGGAATCGCTACACTCTGTGCCCATGGCTATGACTATTGAGCCATAGATTACAGGTGAAAAATTATTAAAAATAATTAAAATGAAGTTTTGGTCATGGCTATCATTCACACTGGTAAACCCCTCTGCAGTTTTTACACACGGGATGTTTATGAATGACTACACAGTTTACATTCCATTTCTAAGTGAATAGAAATGGAATATATTTGTAATTTTCCATCCGTTCCTTTTCATTTATAGTGGTCTTTATTTCTGAAATTTTAATAAATATTTTTAATATGTTGTTTAAAGTTGTGTAAATATTAATAGCTCGGTTGCAAAGAAGCACACACTCAGTGTTGCTTGTAAAGGAACTGGGGGCATCCAAAGCTGATGATACAAAATGGATTCCTTCTTTTGTTGTGTCTCAGACTCTTTAACCCCATTCCTTAAAACAATGACTTGAAAATGTCTTAAAGAAATGTCCATCCCAAGTAATGACAGGATTTGAGAGAGCAGTAGAGCTTTTGCCAGCAGAGGTCGACCTTGGCTCATTTTTACGGGATTGTTTTCTTGGGATCCAGACCATTACTAATGAACAGAACTAACGTTTCTCAATACTTTCTTACAAAAACATTCTGTTGAAAAAAATATTTTTTAAATGTACATGTACATGTGTCTTAGCTTTGAGAGCATTTTTTCCTTTCAGCACCACTGAACAGGTCTCTATATCAAACAGTTCAACTGAGACATTCTACTAAAGAAAGTCAGATAGAAATCCTGGAGTGTTTTTTGCCTATTTTGTTTTTTTCCCCTATGAAATCGTGATTTCTGAAATCACTTAGCATCATCATTGATGAGAGTTAAATTTCCCAGAAACCTGGGGATATTGCACAAGCTATTTGATGAGGTTATAATTATGAACCCATACGGAAAAAAGATACTCTGAACACCTTCATGTTGCACTAGTTTTTGTTCACTTTAATTAAAAACAGATTCCAATCCAAATGTTCTTTCTTCATTAAAATTATGGAAATATTTAAAATAAATACAGTAGATGATAGTAGAGGGGATAGCTGTTGTCAGTTGCCATTTTCAATAGCTGCCTATTTTATAGTAATCCTTTTTAGTAACAAATCTTAAAAATTAGAATTCTAGATGATTCCCAAATAACTAACATTAATTTTTATCAGCATATAATATAGTGTATTTTTCTCTTTCCACTTTCATTTCCCAAATACATGAAAATTATTTTAAGTAAATTTCCAATCATAAACTTGAGATGAATTTAATTATCTAAACTGAATGTATCTGCAAGACTTTTTCAAATTTAGTTCAAATTTTAATGACTTGTAGATTTTTCTGCAGTTTTCTTTCCCCTTTGGACAGTTTATTCAGATCCAGACATTTTGTGGCTTAACCATATATTTCTAAGTTAGCAATCTTCTTCTTTATAAAACTTGTCAAAGTTTAAGGATATATTTAGATGTTAATGGAAGATGTAAAGTGTAACTTCAAAGAAAAAAATTGTGATTTATAAAATTTTTTTAGGATTTTTGATAGTCTCACAAGTCAAATGAACAGTATACCAGAACATTCTCAAAATGAAATATTTAGTTCTGATATGACCAGGGAATATAACATAATTATTCACATCACAGGCTTGGCCTCAGGGACCTTGACTGGACAGCTAGCCAACAATAAGAACTGGAGACTTTTCCTGAGCAGTGTGCACAGCCGGCCACACATGAAGCACTCTACGTGTACCAGTGTCACGGTGAAAGTCTGAGCTTTGGAGCCAGACTCTGGGTTTAAGTCCCAGCTCCACTGCTTAGTAGTTATGTGACCTTGGGAAAGTTACTTAACTTTCTGTACCTTTGTTGTCTCATCCGTAAAATGGGGATGATAAGTACCTAGCACATTCATGGGTTTCTGTGAAGCTGACATTAATTAATGTTCATAAGCACCTAGAAAAATACCTGGCACATAATAAGTGTTAGTTACGTAAAGTGTTTTCTTTATTGTATTACCTTATTTAATCATTCCTAGAGCCTCTTGAGTAGGACCAGCTTCATGGGTGTACAACCTGTGCAGTCACACAGAGCCCCACGCTAAGACGGGTCCTGTGCTTGGTTTAATTCTCTGCTGCTTTTGTCTTGAAATTCTTAATAACTTTTGAACAAAGGACCCTATGCTTACATTTTGCACTGAGCCCTTCGTATTCAGCAGCTGGTCCTGTTCCTGAGGTTGATTGTATTATTGTCCCCATTCAGCCACGTCTGACTAAGTGGCTTTGGGCAAGCAACATCCTCAGCCTTCTCACCTGTAAGCTATAGGTGTAATAGCTTCTCAGTAGGCAAGGTTCTTGGGAGAGTTCAATGAGACAGTGTGTAAGCGGTGATTGGCACACAGAAGTTCTCAGAAATGGTATCCATTACTATTAGGGTGGTGCAAAAGTAATTGCGGTTTAAAAGGTTAAAAACAATCGCAAAAACCACAGTTACTTTTGTAACCAACCTAATATTAGCATTTATCTTGATAGAATAAGTAACCAAACATTTCTGTCCTTCTCCTATAAATACATATTCTTGCTTACAATTACAAGAAACTTTTCAGTGCAGTTCAAAGTTTACTGAAGGTACAGAATAAAATCATAAAACTCATCTCTAGAGAAATTAAGATAGGTTTATGAGGGTAAAAGATCCCATCTTTATTGTTACAGAAAGGTCTTATTAAAATTCGAGGCTTCTGTAAATCTTGAAACTGGAGAAGTTCTTTGTTCTATAAACCTAGACTAGAGAAGAATTCAGGTTACCTGAATTTGGGTGAGAACTGATCAAACCCTTGAGAAAATTTTCAAATAAATATATTATTAATAAAAAGTATGCTCAAAAACAAAATGAAGACTGCATCAACCCAAATATTTATTCCTAATAAAATGTACTAATTTCACAAGTGAATGAATGACATATGACCTCTATACTATGAAGGCAAAAAAAAAAAAAAGCACCTAAGAGGAAACTGCCAGACATTGTAATTCATTTGCAACTTCTCAAATTTAGGTTCTTATTATTTTTGTTACTAATAAGATATTTCGTGCCTTAACATTAGTTGTATTGTAGAAAGTAAGTAAAATATTTTTGTAGACTTTGATAACATGTAGAGAATATTTTTTTCAAATAAAATTTAAAACTCAAAATTACATTCGTTTATAATTTACTCTAGAACATGGGATAGAAAGCAGTCTCTATAGAGAAGGATAAAATAAATCCTTCTAAAAAAAATTACAGTATTTGTTTTGACAAAAATCAATGGAAAATTATTTTACCCCTGGAATTATGAATATATGTTTTTTCCACAACAGTATCTACTAGTAAAAAAAAAAAAAAAAGAAGAAGAATGAGAATCCTCTTGCAATCATGAGATATATTCTGATATATTTTTTATATCCATCCTCCAAATTTTAATTTGTTAGGTAAGTATACTCTGGAAAGATAATCGGATGATAGAAAGGTCAAAGCTTGAATTTCTGCCTTCATTTTAGAGTCTGCCATTATTTCCATCTGTCAAAAAAGGTAAAATATAGTCATACCAGAGTCCTTTGTTATAGTTCTGTCAGCTCAACAAACTAGTAAATCTAGACTTGTTTTTTTCTCCAAAACCATGGGCAATAATAGCCTTTAGGGTCAGCCAGAATATTCTAGAGGTGCTAACAGCTAGAAAATATCAGAGGAATACCAAATGTGGATGCCTTCAATAACTAGGAATGGTCTGGGGTCTTTATAATTTCTTTCTCTTTTTTCCCTGCCTAAACTATGATAGACCCATAGACAATGGGTATATAACTATGATAAGGATAAAAATAGATCAGCTCCATCCAGGTGATCTTATCTATTAGCATTCATAATTCCATGTTTCCACAACCATGTACTCCCAAACAACACCCACCTTAGTTGTTGGTTACATAAAATTTCAAAGAAGTTTGAAATTCAAAATATTATGTGAATAGCCACTACTGAAGTAAAAGGTCATTAAAACATACAACACTTGAATTTTAAAAAGAAACATACTTCTTTTCTCCAAAATGGTTGGCAAGTAACATAAGGTCTCTTCAGGATACTGTCAAGTTTCATTTGGTCCCGTTTTGTCATTGGAATTAAAGTATCTTTAGGTATATTTAACCTGGAATGAAATAGATGAAAAAAATTAGTAAAATCAAAGTACTCCTATAACTTGAATTACGAAATACTCACTTGTATTTATTGTACTAGTTCAAAAAACTCAGAAATGACAGGTAAGAAAATTAGTACAGCTCCACCTTTTAAATCCAGAACTTGGGGAATCTGGCAGGTCCTAGACCAGCAAGGGTTACATTCATAGTGGAAGTCTGTTCTATGTTGTTTTTCTTCACAGCTCACTCACAGGACGATGACAGGAAGACAGACATTAGTTATAAAATGCCAATAGCACTAGCATCATGTATATCAACACCAACGCAGCCCCCAGAGCTCCACATGCGTGGCCAGCTGCGAGATTCTCTGTGGGGTTTTAGGTCCCATCGAGTACTTAATTCTTTGTAATTCAGTGAGAAGTTTCTGGGCCATGGAAGTTAGATCTCTCACTTTTCACTGTGCGCACATATGTGCACACACGTACATACACAGCTATCTAGTTTAAAAATTTTTAAAAGTAGAATGTAATTTTATCTTGGTATGTGTTTTAAAAATAGAACATGAGAGGTCAGGATTTATGGTGTGGACTACTTTTTGAAGTCACAAATCCCGGATTTCCTGGGAGAGCTCCAGTTTCAAATAGTCTTTTTCAATGTCCCCATAATTATGACCACTTGCTAGTGGCAGCTCCTGGATAGCATGACAATTTGATTGAAAGGGAGGATTTCCCTTGAAGCCATGTTTGTGAAGCTAGCACACTTTTTTTTTCTTTGATTGCACATTTATTTTGGAGTGGCTTTTGAGAGCACTAATGGAATTTATGAGTTGCAACTAGTGTTTCTCTAAGTCCTCCACCTTCATAATTATGAGATCATTTGGCTTGAATTTGTGTTAGAAATGATATTCATACAAATAAATCACCCCCGAGGGATTTTGACACATAATACTAAACTGAACAAAACTCTGATTCACTAGAGTATAAATATTCAAAAATCAAAAATTGAAAGTTTTCTCTTGTGCCCTCATTTTGTAAGAAGTGGCAATCACCCCAAACCTGTTCATATTCCATATTTAAGAAATAGGCACCTGTTACCAAAGTTTGCTCACTGCTTAAATCCAATAACATGTTTAAGTTCATTGTCACTGGCCAATCAAAACAATAATAAAATATTCTTAAATATCACATTAGTAGAGATGAATAAAAGGGATGACGTCCTGTGCTGTGGGACAGGTGGGCTCTTACTCTCCAGGGAAAGAGAAATAATTAACCTATCCAGAGGGCAGTCAAAGCCTTAAAAATGTGCATACCCTTTGACCCAGCTATTCTGGGAATCCAGCCTATGGGACTAATTAAAGCTGCAGCCGAAGATTCAGTTACAAGAGGGCCCATCAGAGCACCATCTATCAGAACAGACATTTGGAAACCACCCAAATGCCTGACTTTGAGGGATCGGCTGGATAAACACTGATACATGCAGAATTTGAACTCAGTGATATAAGGCAGTAAAATGAGGTCTCAGAAAAGAAATGTATTTATTGATATGGAAAAGGGATCTCACCATGTGTGCGAGAAAAGGAGATTACAAAATAACATTAGAGTATGATCCCATTTTTGTGAAAAAGCTATGACTATGCACAGAAAACAACCTACAAGAGTAAAGCTGTTCATCTGTAGGTAATATCTATTACTTAATATTGTTTTCTATAATGAACATATACAATAAACTCGCCAAACTTTAGGTTCCCAAACTTTACATAATCTTAAAATGAGATTTCTTATGAAATTAAAATTTTAAATATAGGATACAGTTGATTCATATATTAATTGATGTTGTCAATGATTACCATTTAACTAGATTCAATGTCTTACACTAAGTATAAAAAAATTTACAAAATATTTTAACCATAAAGGTAAAACAAAAAATGTTTTCCAGCGAGCTGAAAGTTCAATTAACCAAATTCATTTGTGAACTATTTTAGTAGTTGAAATAGAAACATTAATGAATTTACTTCATAACTATGTAATTCTGAGTCATAATGAACAATGTAAATAAAAAATGTTAAGAGCTTTCCCTCCTAGTGACTTTTGAGGCTTATCGTGACACATTACAATGAGTCATTATTTTAAATATCCCAGTTCTACTAAACTGTCTAACCTTTTAATATCAGAAGGGAGGAGACCAAGCCATCTAATAGCTGGAACTGTGAGATTATGGGCTTCAAAAGACATAGACTAAAATCAAAAGCAAAAGCATATTAGGTAAGGCTAAATTGCAGAGAACTAGAACACTTTTTTTGCAGCCAAATTTTTCACTTATTTAGAAGAACAAGTACTAAAGACTTCACACCCCAGAGCCCAACAGAAGTAAGAAAATCATCTGGCGCTTCCTTAAGCTAGTCTTTCAGTGAAGGTTGTTTAAACTCTGTAGTGTTTCTGGGTTGATTTTCTATAAAGCAAAACCACAAATGAACCTCTTATCTGCATTTATTATTGTATTACTGTGATTCCACATCTGAACACCTTGCTCCACCATCCTTTGCATCCGCTATAAACATATGCGTACGCCTGGGACACTTAAGGTGTATACCAGTGGCTCCCAAACTTTACCCTGGGTCAAAATCACTTGGAGGGGCCGCCTCTAGACATCTGGATTCAGGAGGTCTGGACAGAGACTGAGACTTGCATTTCTAACAAGTCCCCAGGCGATGCTGACGCTGGGTCCAGGACCACACTTTGAGAAACACTGATGTATACTAGTTGCAGTCTAGTGTGAAATTGGGTGGTGTTTGCATTTCTCCTTATGGCGGGAGGAAGGTGAATTGGCAAAGTCAGAATTCAAGGCTACATGTAGTTTTATCAGAGTCTATTTGGCGATCAGACAATGTTGGTACCCTGAGGCCCAAGCTTACTTGAGTAGGCCGGGAGTGGAGGATAATGATGCCTCTTGCCCACAGCTAATCCCACTCTGTCATCTGTGGTCGCACTGGTCATGGTGGAAGCTGGAATTACAGCTAGGGAAACAGACTGGCCCTAGACTTGGACAGCAGCTCCCCTCGTACCTTTTGGGGGCCCTCTGCTTACTAGGTGCTGATAAGTAAATGCAGAACTAACCCCAACGAATATAAAATATCTCAATAGTGGAAAAAGGAAAAATTCTTTTCTATACGTACCATAGATCCATACTTATAAATGCACATTATCTCTATGCCTGTTAAAAGAAAGTTAACTTTAAAATTAGACTTCTGGTATATTATAGCTTAGATCATTGGCACTCTCAAATTATATCCAACATCTGCAAATTTTATTTTTGTGGCCATCACCAATGAAAAATTTATGGTTCTGCTTAATATGGCTAAATTAGCAATAAATTGCCTCAAATAATTAGTCATTAATCTAATAATTTTAATCTAATAATTATATTCTTTTAAAAATATTTATGGAGGTGTTCTAAAATCAGAAAAACACAGCAAATGATTTAATTATGATGGTTTCAAATAGTCCGGTGATAAATTACCATGTGGATCAGCATCTACTAGAGTGAAAATGGGGATGTGAAATGTATCCCACAGCTTCTTGACCAAAAGTCTTGTGTTCAGATCAGGTACTCCCTTCCCCTAAAAGCAAGTTTTAAATTACGCATTTTAATTCCAGTAGAATGAAACTGATAAAATTATATCCTTATTTTATTAATAATTTAAAAGTTAGTTAACATCCTGCTTCCTCTCCAGGGCAGCTCTCCTCACTGCTTGCACAAACATACCAAAGCTCCCAAACATCGTCCTTATTGTTAACCTAAAAAAACCCAAAGAATTTTAAGTAGCTGAGCTTTTCTCCTTCAAAAATCTAGGTTTTTATAAAGATCTGTAAAAGTAGAAGAAAGCCAGGACAGGGGAGGGGAACCTGATCCATTCTGTTATACTGTCATCAGTCCACCTACCCACAGCCCAAGCTTCCTTTATTCTCACCTCATTCTTTCCTCTGCCAGCAGGTATCATCCATCCCTCCAGTTTTATGAACTCCTCCCACATTACCCTGGAGCAGGAAGCTTACTACCCTTTGCTAACTGATGCCTGTAGTTCCCTGTATTACCTTAATGCATTCTTCCATGTTCTTGGCTATTCTTTAAACATTTAATGAAATTTCTTGTTCTATAACCCCAAAGGATGCATCATATTGGTAACAGATTGCTGTCCAAGGTGTTTAGACAATGTTATAAACCCTCTTACCGATCACCGTTATTCCTGGATTCTAATAAAGGTAGATAATATACCGTAACCATGACGCATGGAGATATTTTGCTGCAAAAGTTGTCATCTAGGAGTCGTTGAAATGTCGCATCTTTTTCCACAATTAACAGAAATTTTGCATCTGTAATTAAATCTGTGAAGTTAAGGCTGACAAATTTAAGGCAAGAGTATTTCAATTTAACCACCAACTAATTAATGGTGCCATATAGATCAATTCAAAAGCAGCTATCGATATAGTATTTTCATTTTTACCTTCAAATATGTAACAGATATCTTTTCATATATGGAGATATCTGTCTTTCCTACCAGATGGTGAGCTCCTAAAAGAATCCTACAGAAGGGACCATGGTGTGTTTATCTTGACCACTGTAGGGTCTAGCTTGTTGGTTACACATCAGAAGGTTTGATTTATCAAAGTAATAAGTGAGTGAACATTCTAGAAGTTTAAATAATTTTCCTATTCAAAGGATACTCCGAATTCCTTGAATATTAGATGGCACAGCAACAGCCTAAGTTAACAAAGACAGTTTTTATTTTAAATAAAAAGAAAGTATAACTACATTTTAAAATTTATCACAAAAATCCTATATTTTCATTTAAAAAAATATGCCTGTCATCAGAGGTTTATGCCTCAGTAAGAAAACAGTAGGAAACAGATTTATTCTTCAGTAAGAAAACAGAACACATGACCCAAACTACTTTCCAGCAGGTAGGGATTTCTTGGAAACTTTGTGGATATGCGTCTTAAAAAACAGAAACCGAAGAAGGAAAGACTGACTTCTTTATGCAGGATCTCATACTGTGTTTCCCCGAAAATAAGACCTAGCTGGACAGTCCTAATGTGTCTTTTGGAGCAAAAATTAATATGAGACCCGGTATTATATTATAGTATACCTGGTCTTATTTTACTATACTTATAAGTATTTTAAGTATAAGTATAAGTAAATAAGACCGGGTATAACATAACATAACATAACATAACATAACATAACATAACATAACATAACATAACATAAAACATAACATATAATATTATATATTATATAATATAACAAAGACCAGGTCTTATATTAATTTTTGCTCCAAAAGGCACATTAGAGCTGATTGTCCGGCTGGGTCTTATTTTTGGGGAAACACGGTAGGTGTCACCTTCTTCCTTTCCAAACTGGTAAGTTGGCCCTTTCCATGCTGCTGTGCTAGTTTAATATTATGTACCAAAGCCTATGCTTTTTCTATATGTACCAAAGGCCTTCTATGTACCAAAGCCTAGCAAACAGTTTAGTTTTAAACATTAATTTCAGAACCAGAAAATGTTATGAAGAGTATATAAATAACCATGCTAAAATGGTCAAGCCATGCTCCATCTGAAAACAACAGTACATTTTAAAAGGAAATGTGTACGTTTTTTTCAATGACATTTGACAAAAATGGCATGTTTTGAAACTAATGTACAACATGGTAAAGCATATACTTATTCATCCTTCAGTTTTATTTTAAAATCTTAAGCTCCAAACTACATTACAAAGCAGGAAATAAAATACATTTCAAAGACAAAGGACCGAAAGGGAGTTAAAACATGTGGAAACATTAATGATGCTTACTGTTGCACAGCTACAATTCACTTTGGTGCCGCCTTCCTCGATATACCTTAAATTGCCAGCAATTAAACCTTTTGATGTTGATAACTGAAAAAATAATAGATATTTGAAAGCTTTTTCACGAATATATTTATACTGCAGAGTCACTCTTCATGTTCACCTGCTGATATGTATTTTTTAGCTTAGGATGCAATTTAAGAAATGAAAGAGAAAATATGTAAGAGTATTTAGGAATGAAAAATGTTTGGTAATTCATCTAATTTGGTTCATTCATCCAAGAGAATATATTGAGAATAGATTATTTAAATTTATAGTGAGAAAAACATAGTACCAAAAATTATCAAAAGAAGGCACACTTCACATGTATTCTTCTATTACAATTTTTATACAAACGGTTTGTCTTAAAGTAAAACGTTTTGTATTAAATGCTGCTTACTATATGTAGACACCTCCTTGGCACTTTTAGCATACAAGAAATGTCATTGATAATGTTGTCCACGATGGCCTGGTTACCAAAGAGTTGGCTGTCAGTGTAATATATGTCTCTATAAAATTTAAAACATACATTTTTAATTAACCATATTCTCTTTGAATATGACAAATATTGGAGTATTGTTTGCAGGAAGCTTTAACTGGATGAAACACCCATGTAAATAAAGTAACCCATTACTCATAGTTTAGTCTTATGTAACTTTTCAAAACATACAATGAAAGTTAATTTAACTGAATCTCGTATTGCCGTTTAAAGAGTAATTGACCGGAACAATGTATTTACCTTTTGGTTGCATAAGTGTTGCTCTGTACTAACTTATAAATCATGGACAATATTTTAAGAATTAGAGCTGGAAAATAAGATGCAACAAACAAGTTACTCATCATTTCTTTTAGCAATTCAAAACATACTTCTATCAAGGATTTTAACTGTCCCCCAATTACTTTCCATAAATTAAAAAAATTACCTTTCCAAAATAGAAGTGTTAAGTACAGAATATAATTGTCTGAAGAATCAGATAAAATTAATTGCTAAATGAACAGCAAAACTGAGAGAATACATTTCCACTTAGTCGTGCACCTTGAAAATTCTGGAATCACAATTTACTTCCATGGTTATGAACAGTGCAAAATTCTATCAATTTATTTCAAGTACAAGGTGGTCTGTTAAAGAACAAACAAAATTATTTAACTAGGAACAACTAAAACCCAGAAGATAACTGAATTTATTTATTACTGAAAGCTAAGAAAGATGAACTTACCAAAATTTTTAACTGATTTTGGTGAATCACTTTTGATTTTTCTTGTGGTACAGTGGGATACCATCTGAAGACCCACAGAATCTTCAAACCTATCATTTTATTTAAAGCAAGGAAATAAAATAAAAAGAATTAATTTCTGAACACCAAACAATATACACTTAATGCCCTCTTCTGCATATCATTTAAATCTACTTTTCAGTATAAGCACTAATGCTTTAGGATAACCTGAGTTATAACTCCAGGTGGTAATGAGGTGATTAGTTTTGTGACATATAGAGGCACTAAAAGAAAGTGTTTAAAATAAATGAATTATAGACCTTTGATTATGAAGTGTGTGTGTGCATCTGTGTATTTCCTGGGAAGACATTTAGTGTATATGAACTATTTTCAAATATTTCACAATTTTAGTAGCATTTTGCTAATTTTAATAATTTTCTCAATAACTTAATTTAATAAATTAAACTTTTTTCTGATTTACCTCCAAAGTTATGTTAAATGAAATATCATTTATAGTTGGTTGTTAAGTTGAACTACCAAGCCTGTCCTAAAGGTGGCAGAAAGCACCAGGCAAACAGGCCAGGTGTCAGCTGCTTCAAGGCTTGATGCATCTTGCAAACTATGAAGCAAAATATGATTCAAGAGTTTACATTTTATATTAATTATATTGAATAAAAGAATACATGGTGACTACGGAGGGAGTCTCGAAACTACTTTAATTCTGTTTCTGTAACTCTAACTGAGAACTATTCTTGTAGTGTTTTTCATTATTTAGTGGAAAGATTCTATAGGCTGAGGATCTCAGAAAAACAAACTGTGTAACTAGGCTCCAGGATTTTGACAAAGCTGTTTGCTGACTTTACCCTCTTGGACACGTAACTTAGCAGGGGGAGATCAGTTAGGAGAAAGAGCCTTTGAAATGTGCTCTGTGTTCAAGATCCATTCATTTTGGTCTCAGTATCAGGATTGGTTGTAGGTCCCCTGAGCAAGTGGCAGTGTAGATGAGAATTTCCCCCTTTGAATGTTGGAAAGCTTAGAACTAAGTTTGGAGCCTATTTTTGGCAGGATTGTAAGTCTTTATCATTTACATTTTGAATTGTAACCTCTTTCAGTGCTCCATATTTTGTTCCTAGCATTGTTTTCCCTTTGCCTTATCTTTCCTACCTACTTCTAGTTTATTTAACCTACTTGCATGGTATGTATTTTGTAAACTTCCTTAAATCCTTTTAGGCAGGGTAAAGGCAATAAAAAGAATGAAATCTGACTAAAACTCTAACATGAATAAATTCAAATAATGACATAGATACTGTATTTAAAAATAAAAAATGCAAAATGCCCACTTTATATTTTCCCAACTTGATCTGTTGTCTATTGTGAATGCAGGTGCTTCGTTTCTTGCCAAGCTTGTTATTATATCTTGGATAATATTTTCTATGGATGCAAGAACCTCAGAACTGAAACAATAAACACACCATGATTCAATCTTAATTCTAAATTAGGCCTTCACAATATGTAACATTTTCCCAGATCAATACTGAAATAACTTTTTGTTTTATTGGTTGTTTTTTTTAAGACTAAGTAATCCACGTCAGTAATGATATCGCCCACTAAATTTTGACATATTCATAGGTACTGCATTAAAATAACTGTATTTACAGTGAAATTTCATTTGCTTGTAATTTTACTTTTCAAACAATTACCCATTGAAGTAATATCTTTTAGATTAATAACTAGACAATATAATTTATAAATATATTTCAGTCTACTTTTCATCTTAACCTACTTAAATACAAACACATTGGCTTGAAATACTACTGATAAATGTTTTAATTAAAAATGATGTAATATTGGCTTTGAATTTAATTTCTTTCCCAAAAATGCAATGCAAAAATATTTCAAAAGAAATACTTCTTGTTGTAGCACATTGCTCTAATTGATCTCATGCCTTAAATCAGCCCTTTTGAATTTTAGTGATACAAAAAGAAAAAAGTTTAATCACTACCATGAAAAGATTTGGCAACTATTACGCCACTTTACAGCAAACTGTTAAGACTCAGCCCAGTTTTCCGTCAGCTGACTTTTAATTTCACAAGCCATCAGCTTCAAAACATGTTCAGTTATAAATACCATGAGCATATTGCCTAGGATGGGAAATAAAATCTAAAAAATGGGCAGAATGTAGATTGTTCTAATTTCCACGGGAACTTGCTTTCATCGGAAATGCATGTATCAGAAAATAAATTTTAAAACATTCACTATTTCCTAATATCACAAGATAAGAACTGACTCATATCTCATTTATTTTTTTCCAATTGAAAAAGAGTTGCAGGATAATGTTGACCAAGTTTAAGATACAATCAGATTAATTTACATCTGAAATATAAACAAGGGATATGTACTCCCTTCTTTCCCTCACCCTCGTAAATTCTCCCTCAAACTAAATCCTTATGTAAAACTTTGTTTGCTTGTGGGTTTTTTGTTTTGGTTTGGTTTTTTGATAGTTGATTTGGGCTTAAAAATAAAAGACAGTCGTTTGTTTAGGCTGAAAAACTTTGCCGATAAACCAGAAAAGGAGATCAAGGAAGCAAAACTACAGAGCATTTTAAGTAAAATTTGGCAATAAGATAAACATATTTTCTGTAGTTAACTCCAAGTTGGGTAGCTAGGGAATCGCTGTAATTGATTTTATCGGGACCACATTCTGAGCTAACCAGCTAACTGCTTCAATCGATGTTAATGAAACCATTTAAAATAGATACATTGTCTTCCGACACAAGAAAACCGTTGTCTTAGTATAAACTACTTAAAATGTTGACTTCCTTGTTCATTTTGATTACAAATAAAACAAAAACACGAGAACTCACAAAAGTCATTTTCTCTCACTTTCTCCCCCACCCACCACCCCGGGAAATCCTTCAAGTTTAAGCTAAATTTTTTTCCAATTTTTTTTTTTTTTTAAACAATCCCAAAATCAATCTGTGCCCTAAACTCCCTGACCTGTAAGGATCTAAGGAAACCTGCGAGCTCAGCGGTGGGAAGCTCCTGGAACATTCTAGAAGTGGAACATTCT
This sequence comes from Rhinolophus ferrumequinum, assembly GCF_004115265.2. Lineage (NCBI taxonomy): Eukaryota > Metazoa > Chordata > Mammalia > Chiroptera > Rhinolophidae > Rhinolophus > Rhinolophus ferrumequinum. The sequence continues at coordinate 4,517,160 of NC_046306.1, forward strand.
AGAAGACACCAGGGCCTGTCACGAGGCTTCTTTGAATTCAAAACAAGAGTTAAAAGAAGAAACGGGAATACGCGCTACGGAAGGTGCTTTCTCGGGATTCAGGGATGGTAGGCCAAGGGGGCCCCTCTGTGGCCTCAACACCCGGGAAGCAGCCTTTTGCCTCCTAAACCCAGGAGAGAGGAAGGGGCACCTGGACATTCCCCTACAAAGCACCCCAAGGCCCGGCCAGCCCAAGGACAGTTCGCGCTTTCTATTTCCCGGGCACGTGCGCCCCAGCGGACCCCTTATACCTGGAGGCCAGGTGTGTCCCCCCGCCCGCGGGCTCCCGGCCACCTCTCCTCAGGGTGGCCAGCAGGGAAGCCCTGTGCTGATCCAAAACCTCGAAGAACGAGACCTCAGGCCCCATGGGCGCAAAGGCCATGAACACGGCCAGCAATGAAATGCTCCAAGAACAGGAACTCAACTTGTCCCCAAACGGCTCTGCCCCGCCCTTGCGGGGCGCGCTTACAGACCCGCTTTTCCCGCCCTTTCCGGCTGAGGATCCGCCAGCGCACGCGCACACCTCACCCCTCGCGGCGGGATGCACAGGCGCATGCGCAAAGCCCCTCCCACGGAGTCGGAGTCGAGTGCGCAGGCGCTCGGGGCTCCGTCAGGCAGTCCCACCCGCGGGTCAACGTGCTGGGCTCTTCTTGAAGCGTCGTCTGGAAAGCGACAGAAACCAGCTGGGGAAGGTTGGGATGTCGGACCTATATTTCCTTAAAATGGGTTTATGGTTTGTTTTTGACTATTTGGGGGCAAGTAGTACCAGAGATTGTTTTCCTTAAAACAAATAGTTACGGCGGCACAACTGTGTGCCAGGCACCAGTTCTAGGCACCGGGTCCCGCCGTGATCGAAGCAAACGAAATCCCTGCGCTTAGTCACATCTATGTAGCCGCTGAGGGCTTACGAAGCCCGTTTCACGCCGCCTCTGCCTCTCGAAGTCCCGTAAGCACCCCGGGACGTTCTTCATGTGACGGTGGGGCTTGTGCAGGAGGCGAGAAAGCGAGGTCCGCGAGCTCAGGCAGGCCTGGCTCAGCATCCCGGCGGGACCGCTTCGTAGGGCCGCCAGACCGAGCAAATTAAATCACAGGACCCTCGGCGAAATGGGAATTTCAGATGAACAACGAATACTTTTTTTCTTCTTTTCTTCTTTTTGGATAGCCAGATCCCATGCAACCGCGGGGACAGACTTTTACTACAGATGAATTTTATTCTGAAATTCCAATTTGCCGGCCGTCCATCCAGGACTTGATCTAGCAATCCTGCCGTTGGACCGCGTCCTCCCCTTGCAGATCTGGTGGCTGGACCTTCCTCCCCGCTCTCCCCCAGCCTTCTAGAGCAGCAGGCAGGCCTTTTGAAGCCCCAGGGAAGGAGTCGTGCCTCTGGGGGACGATGTCTTTGAGAGAGAGGCCAGTGGGACAGACGGTGGAGCAAGTTGGGTCCGAGGCTTGTGAGGGCCTGGTCCTGCGTATGGGGGTCCTGGGATCTTGCCCCACAAAAGCCGCCTGGCAGCAGGCCCACTCGAAAGAACTATTTTGTTTCCTCAGTTCCCGGTGATTTAATAGTTTTGAGACGAGAACGCTTTTTCCTCCTCGATGATAACGGGCTTCCTCCGGTGGTGATGATGGCTGCCTCTGCCAAGCACTAGCCGAGGGCCTTCTTACTGTTCTCACAAATGCTCACCACCTCCCCTGGGCCAGGAAGCGCTAGTTACTGAGGACACAGCTGCCGAACGAGGCGGGCAGCGTCCTTGCCCTTAGGGAGCTCTCTGTGGGGTGGGCGTGGGGGGCTGGGCTACATAGGTGAACATTTGAATAATAAAGTTGGCAGGCTGAGAAGGGGATTTAAATCAACAACCCCAAGGGGTAAACATTTTTATCCCCATTTCACAGGTGAAGGAACGGACAGGTTGAGCGGTTTGTGCAAGATGGCACCTCGGTAAGTGACGGAGCTGAGAGGTAAATCCTGACTCCAAATGTGAACTCTCACCACTGTTGGTCTGGCTTGGAACATGTTGGAATTTTGTGGGGGCTTCTTTGCTGATGGGGGCTTCTCTGGCCCCAGTTTGTTCATGTTTCAGATGAAGGCTTTGCTGTAGGGGCGCTTTCCTTTATTATTTTTAATGAGGAGCAAAGGCTTTTGAAAGGAGAGGCCAAGTCAACGACACCCATGAGGCTTGTCCTCTGGGAGGTGCCTCTCTCCTGGGACCAGAACTATCTGGCTCCTTGTCTGTCTCTCGTGAGGACAGACCCTTCTGGATCATGTGGTGCCACACTCGGGAGCCAGTGGCCACACTAGATCTGACATGAAATAAAAGGGTCTGAGCTGGGCGGCACAGGGAGGGGATCAAAACAGTGAAGGGAACAGACGCGTCATAAACCTGGCATTTCTGTGGGGAGAAACCACAAGGTGCAGACTTGAAAGGGCCTTGCTGGGGTTCTCACCGCGGCCGACCAAAGCGGGAGGCCATAGCACATCCTCCCAGGTGGCTGTGCCTCTGCGTCCAGGTATCTAGCCCCAGTCAGGTAACTTGCATGCATGCTGTGTGCACCACCTCAACATGGAAATCAACTGCAGCCCCAAGCTATGAGAGGAAACCAGAGAAACGTATCCCATCCCAGCAGCAGGTCGTGGGTGAAACTGGCAGATGCCCCTTTGCAGGGCAGTCCCCATACGATGCTGAGTGCTCCCTTCCTGGGGCCATCGATGCTTGGCCCAGGCACAGTGCTCAAGCTACACTCGGTTGTGAAAATGAAAAGCTTTTCCCCAAGCCCTGCTTTCCTCCAAACTCAACCTGATGTCCTGACACTTGTCTGAGGACCAGAGCCTCTGTGTCAGGAAATTGTATCGTTTAAATGAGGCACAATTATTGCATTGGGTCTAACTCACCAAAAGGGGGGAAGGAGGTAGGGAAGGATGGAAGAAAAGCAGTGAGCCAGAGAGGAGAGGATGTCATGCTTGTTACTTTTAAACAAGGTGGGTTCTTTAGCAAATGGAGGTGAATTTTTTAACATAGATGCTTGAGAGAAAAAGCAATAATAATTTCTTCTTGGGGTTTTATGAGGTGTTTTCTTTTGTATGTTTTTTTTTAACTTTTTTAAAAATTATAAGAATGATACGTGCTTTTCATGAAATACTGATGTAATTCAAAGGGTATGAAGTAAAAGTGAAACTCTGGCTGTGGCAGCCACTTGCTGTTCCACCTTGATCCGTCTGCTCTGGACTCTGCGATCCTTGGGAACCTGGAATTATTCCTTCTTGTTCCAAGGGCCTTTACACTTGCTCTTCCCTTCGCAGCTGGAGTTCTTTCTCCTTTTTCTCTCCCTACTCTCTGCCCTCCCTCCTCTAATCCAGCCTGGCTAATTCTCCTGTAGCCTTCAGATCTCCACCTGCACATCTCCTTGGACCACGCCTAAGGAAGTCTTGACCCCTGATTTCCCCTTGTCTCGACATGCCTGCATTCCTCTACTCTGTCAACCCTAGGAGAGCAGGGACTGACTCATCCTGGGCTCCACAGGTCCCCTGTGCCTGGCACACAGAAGGCACTCAGGAGTGTTTGTTGAATGAATGAATGACGCCCGGCAGATGATCTCTATTACCGATTTGTAACATTCCAGAGTCTTTCTACACATGCCAGGAGAAGCATACATTTTTATATGAATAAGACCATACTCTACATTCTTCTGGTATCACTGCCACTGGTCCTAACGGTAACTGCAGTTTGCTGATGGTCAGACCGTGGGCCAGGGGCCCCACACACACAAACCTCATTTACTGTCTCCCATGTTACAGGGGAGAGTCAAGGATCTGAGAGGTATAAATAAAAGTGCTGAGTGTCAGAGATACAAATGACAAAACGCTGAGAGGAATAGTTTCTCTGCTCTCAGTCACCGTGTGGTATTGCCTCAAAGTCAAGGTCATTTGGTATCGATGAATTCATTTGCCCATTTTCCATAGCCAGTGATTATATAGCTGGATGTATGATGTAAAGCAGATCAATAGAGGAAAGTTAAACTGAATTTTAATAAGATCACCAAAATATTTGTAAGCCTGTGGATCATCTTATTGATGAAGGCATGGTATTTGTTTTTAGAGAGAAAGTATTATAATGTGTTACCATAGACCCAACACCAGCTTCCAGGATTGTCAACTCATGGCCAAACTTTTTCATCTGCATCCATCACCTTTCCAAACCCCCTTCCAGATTATTTGGAAGCAAATCCTAGGTATATTATTTCATCCATACGTATTTGAACATGTACACGTATCTCTAAAAAAAAAGCACTCTTAAAAATAACCGTAGTCCCATTATCATACCAAACCTTAGGTTCACAATCATCTTTTAGTATCACCAAATATTCCATCACTGTTGAAATAGCCCCGATTATTTTATGAATTGTTTTTTTTGTGTGTTTTTTTTTCTAAAGAAATTAGATTTTTAAGATTTTATTGGGGAAGGGGAACAGGACTTCATTGGGGAACAGTGTGTACTTCCAGGACTTTTTCCAAGTCAAGTTGTTGTCCTTTCAGTCTTAGTTGTGGACGGCGCAGCTCAGCTCCAGGTCCAGTTGCCGTTGCTAGTTGCTGGGGGCGCAGCCCACCATCCCTTGTGCGAGTCGAACTGGCAACCCTGTGGTTGAGAGGACGCGCTCCAACCAACTGAGCCATCTGGGAGCTCAGGGGCAGCTCAGCTCAAGGTACCATGTTCAATCTTTAGTTGCAGGGGGCGCTGCCCACCATCCCTTGCGGGACTCGAGGAATCGAACTGTCAACCTTGTGGATGAGAGGGCGCGCTCCAACCAACTGAGCCATCCGGGAGGCAGCTCAGCTCAAGATGCCGTGTTCAATCTTGGTTGCAGGGGGCGGAGCCCACCATCCCTGCGGGACTTGAGGAGTTGAACTGGCGACCTTGTGGTTGAGAGCCCACCGGCCCATGTGGGAATCAAACCGGCAGCCTTCGGAGTTAGGAGCATGGAGCTCCAACCCCTGAGCCACCGGGCCGGCCCATGAATTGTTTTTATAGGTCGTTCTTGTCAGAGTGCAGATAAGGTCCATCCATTCATGGTTGTTGGTTGATAAGTCTCTTAAGTCTTCTTAATTCTATAGATTCCCTTTTTTTCTTTCCTGGCAATTGATTTGTTGAAGACACAAAGTCATTTGTCCCAGAGAGTTTTGTGCAATTGTTTGTGCATTGCATCCCTGTGGTATCATTTAACATGTTTTTCTATCCCTGGTAGTTCTAATAAATTGGTGGTTAGATTTAGAGGCTTGACTGTTTCTGGTTTGATTTTTTTCTTCAGTAATAATATTTCAGAGGGTGTTTGAAATATTTAGGGCCTCCAGTAGAACTTTCCAGGATCTCTCTGGCTGGGGCCTCCAGGTCGAGACGTTCTGAGGGAGCCTGAGTCTCTCAGTAACAGAAGGAGAAGCCAAGGAGTCTGAGTCTGGGAGGCTCAGACGTGCTCAGCAAAATCCCAGCAAAGAACACCAACTCAGAGGAGGAAGTCTGGGGAGCGCTTTAGAAGCCCCGGTTCCCACCGCTGCATCCAGTTGTCCCGTGGATTTCCAGGGAAGTTTCCTTAACCTGGTTCCCTCTCTGCTTGCTAGCAGGCAGGGTAGCTTCTTGCCACAGCCTAGCCTGACTCATCCTCTGCTTTTTATTTCTTTTTTTCTTATGCCCCACTTGGCTGCTAGTCGCTCTTCCTGCCCCCCACCCATTTTGTTGGATTTCCTGAAGCCATGACCTAGAGACACCCCACCACAACTGTTTTCCAGTGCGGCCCCAATGTCTAGTCTCTGCCTTATTTGAAAAATCAGCCGACACTAAACAGAGACTTGCTTTAATTTAAGGAGATTTTAAAAATAAAGACAATCTTGTCTTCTCCCACTGCTGCTGCTTTTCTTTCATTGTTTTTTTTTTCCATTTTAAAGACGTCTCGGCAACTGGTTTTGATAGAAAGAGACCTTTTACAAAAGAACAGAGTCATGTTAGGTGATAAAAACTCCTAAGGTGTTTTCCACATCCCCATCTTCACTGTGCACAGGCCACCAGAAGACTTCCCCATGTGCAGAGTGACAGATCCATGATTCATCCAGCCCCTGCAGACAGGCCCCTTCCTGGTGCCCAGGGCTTTTCTTGGCACCGCAGCTTCAACGAAGAGCAAGATCACCAAGTGCCCGCACACACACGGCTGGTTATTTTGGTGGGGAACTCATAAAGAAAAACCCAAATCCGTGACGTGAATTGCATAATGATGTATTACAGGGAACACGTATCTGGCTGTTGGGAAAGCAAGTGACTAGACAGGAAACGCTCCAATAACGAGTCACGTTGCTATGAACAGTCAGGTACAAGTGTTTGTGTGGTTACGGGTCTATTTCTCTTGGGTCTGTACCTGGGAGTGAAATTCTGGGTCATGTGGCAGCTCCAGGTTTAGCATTTTGCAGGAGAGAGTGCTCTTTGAGATGTGGCGATGCTGTCGTTTAGTCTGCCCCCTCATTTTCCTCTTTCCTCCTTCCTCTCCCCCCACCCTCCCGACCCTACGCACCACCCAGGGTGCAGGGCAGAACTTTGCCACTTCGCAGCTTGAGCAAGTAATTGCTACATCTCTGAGCCTCCATTTCTCACCTGTAACGTGGGGCTCAAGATGAAATGAAATTATTTATGGAAAGTGCTTACTTTAGTGTCTGGCAGTCAGTCAGTTGACGCTGGGTTGTTGCTAGTCCCATCTGTGCGTGTGTGTTTTGTCAGATCCTGTTGATATGTGGATTATATATTGGTGGATCCAATTCAAACAGTGTGGCAAGGGCTTCTGTGCTTGTCTCCCAGGCGGAACGTGGTACATGCACATCTTCATCCCCACTCGAGTTTTCCAAATGAACCTCTAACCTGATTGCAGTGACACACACGCCCAGGGGATGTCGCCCCATCCTCGTCACCCCTTGATAATGGCAGCTTTGCACTTGGGGCCTGTCTGAGGGTGTGAAATGTGGCACCTTATGGTTCTGATTTTGGGTGCCAGGCATTTGACCTGGACTATTTTGTTAGCACCTCCAGATGCCCTTTGAGATAGTAAGACTATCGTCCCTGCGCCGCAGATGAAGAAACGGGCTTGAGAGGCCCGGAGCTGTGAGCTCCGGCTGTCGGGCTGTGTGCCTGGGCTCTCCTCTTAGCCTTACTGCCTCCCGGGGAGCCCGGGGCTGGCAGATAAACACAAGAACGACCTTGGGGTGACTAAGACCATTAAGAAATTTAAGAAACATGTTCCTTCTTCCCATTCAACAAATATTTATTGAGCATCTACTCTGTGCCAGGCTCTGCAAACAAAGTCGCTGCCCTCGGAGCTTACCAGTCCGGAGGGGGAGACAGAGCCGTCTTTATTTAATCTATAATAGCACATACGCTCTATGAAGAAGAACGAAGCAGGGTTAAGGGGCTAGAAAGCAGCGAGGACGATGTTTCTGTTGGGTGGTCAGGGGAGGCTTCTCCAGGATGGGGCATTTATAGGGAGACCCTGAGCGAAGGGAGGGGGTGAGCCGGGGCCACCTGCGGCCAGAGCTTTCCTGGAGGAGGGAGCATCAAGTACAAAGCTTTGAGGGGGAGAACGACTGGGATGTGTGAGAAACAAGGAAGTTTTGATCGGCAGAATCCTAAAGCCAGCCCCCCAATGCCCCCACCCTCTGGTTATTCAACCAAACGTGCATCTAGGTGCTGCTGTGAAGGGACTCTGCGTTTGGAATGAAAGTCCCCAGTCAGTTGACCTGAAGATGCAGAGACGCACCCGGTGTGTGTCGCCTAGTCGGCGAGCCCCTAAAGAGCAGAGCGTTTTCTCCGGCTGGAGGCAGGAGGAGAAGGCAGGGGGACCGGAAGCGGGAGACACATTGGAAGCGCTGGTGCTGGTTGAAAACAGAGGGAGCCACGTGACAAAGTGGCCTCTAGGAGCTGAGAGCTGCCAGTGGCTGAAAGCCATCAAGGAAATGGGGCCCACAGTCCTGTAACCACGAGGCACGAATCCTGCTGATGACAGGAGCGAGCTCGGAAGAAGAGCCTCACTCCAGGTAGGAACACAACCAGCTAACACCTTGATTTCAGCCTGAGCAGAGCACCCAGCCTCACCATGTGAGCGAATAAATAGGTGCTGTTTGAAGCTGCTAAATGGGGCCATTTGTTATACAGCATAGAAACTGGATATAGACGCCGTGTGGCTAGAACAAAGGGTACAAGAGGGAGAAAGAGCAGAGGAGGCCCAAGAGGTGATCCCTCAGGGCATGCTGGGCATGAGAAGACTTTGGCAGCGGTGCTGAGACCCGTGGAAAACCACCACAGGCACGTCACTGTCAGGGCTCCTCACCATCCGCCTTCTCTCGTTGCCCATCCTGCCCAGCGTTCATGCCACCACCACACCCCACTGCCACGTATCCATCTACCGATGTGCATGTGTAAGTAGGTCGGGGCGCTGTTGACTGAGTGACAGGAAACCACACAAACTACTCAGCCCCTAAATTTAGGGACTTCAGGCGTAGCTGGATCCAGGAGCTAAAATATTACTTTCAGAAGAAATCTGTATCTTTCCATCCCTCCATTTTGGTTTCTTCTGTGTTGTCTTCATTCTCAGGCAGACTCCCCCCTCCCTCAGCACGTGGTGGCTGAGATGGTCACCAGAAGCAGTGAGCTCACATCCTGCCATCTTATTGAGCCAAACAGAGAGACCCCACCTTTCCTATGTGGTCCCCTGCAAGTCTTGGGATGGGTCACATTGGTCCAGCATGGGTCACATGACTGCTGGGTCACAAACGCCAGGAGGAGGTAGAAGAAATTCAGTGGCCAGGCCTCAGCCATGTATCTGTTCCTGGATGTGGGGTGTGGAGGGGGGCGGGCACAGAGCAGCCGGCTTCAGGCCTGCTTTGAAACCCCCCGGACTGAGAAAGGGGAGGGATGGTCCTTTAGGGGGTCAGTGGGATGCTGTGTGCAGCAAAAGAGGGAACAGACACTGCTGGGACAAAGCCAGCAGACGTCCACCAGAGTGGCCAGGCCTCTGGTGCCGTGGGTGCTCGCAGCAAAGATGCAGCTTCTACCTGGAGGTTCCAGAGCTTCACACACTGTTCTGCTCAGATCACGGGGCCTCCGTTTGTCCTTTGTCATCTCTGCATCCTATTAGATCTTGGCACCGGCAGTGGGGGTTGTGGAAATAGCACAGAACCCTGCCTTTGCCCTGGTTGTTTACTGGAGAAGTAAAGAAAGAAAGAGACTCAGCTGAACAGATGCTTGGACCAACAGGACAGCCCTGGGAGGCTCATGCAACGGAGTCATCTTCATAAACAGATGCCGAGAGGAACAGCTTGGAAAGTCTCTCCAAGCCCCAAACAAACAAGGACCTGCAGCCAAACGTGAAGCCAGCTGGAAGGTCCCGAGCCAGGGAGGAGGAGCGCCCGTGGGGTGGAGGAGGGTAGAACGGGGTGCTCAGCCCATTGTCTGTGTGGAGGGCGGGGGGCCCCCAGGGACTGCACCTTGGCCTTGTTACTTTAAAGGTGTTGGGAACAGGTTCTGGAGGCCAGGTGTGCTGGTTGGTGGGGACTCCCCTCTCCAGACACCTGTAGTCATTGTGCTTGCCTTACAGTGGCCCACCCCAAACACCTCTACCTCCATCTCTTGACACCTTTCTGCTGCTGGACCTGCTCCAGCCGCACGAGCCTCCTTGCTGCTCCTGAAATACACCAGTACCCTCCTATGTCAGGGCCTTTGCACCTGCTGTGCCCTCTTCCGGCAACACTCTTCCACATAGTCCTGTGGCTTGTTCTCTCACTTCCTGGATGCTTCTGCTCAGGTGCCCTCTTGAGACACAGGACTTTGGGGTCAGGCTCAGTCATGTTATGCTGTAATAACAAGCAACCCCCACTCTCCATGTCTGGACACAACGAAGGCTCATGTCTCACACACGCTACACATCCAGTGTCATCGCCAGGGGGCTCTGATGGTCACTCAGAGGCCAGGCTGACCGAGGCTCCATCTCTACCTGCGTTTTCATGGTCACAATGGTGGTGGCAACGGGAAGGCATGTGGCAAATCACGCAGTGACTGCAGTTCCACTTGGAAGTGACACCTATCACTTCCATTCACATTTCATCAGCCAAAGCCAAGTCACGAGGGTCCAGAAGGAGAATCCACAACACAGGGTGAGCAGCTCCGTGTCACCACTTTCCTTCCTCACCCTGTATCAGCAGACCCACCCTGCTGTAATTGCCTTTATTGCACCGCTCGCTCTCTATCCCATGTTACATTTACTTGTTTGTTGTTTGCTTTCTCCCCCTAGAATCCAATCTCTGCGAGGACAGGGTGTGTCTGGTTGTGTTTACTGCTATACGTGTAACGCTTAGAACACTCCTGGTATGCAGTAGGTCTGCAAGTAACTTTCGGTCAAGTGGATCAATAGTAATATGAATAGTTAATACCTAAGGGTGCTTCCCATGCACGATCCTAAGTGCTTTTCAGGCATTAACTCATTTGATCCTCATCTCAATCCTATGGGGGATGTAGGTCTGTTATGACCCCCATTTCCCATACAAGGTCATGGAGGTTTAGAGAGGTTGAGACACTTGCCCAAGGTCACACAGCCAAAGTTAGTGGCAGAGCCAGCCTCCTGACCTCTGAGAGGTCCTCTTGGGCCCAGTCACTTATGATCGGGGGCAGAGTCACAAGGTCCAGTCATGACAGCTGAGTGTCTACCACATGTGGGGGCAGGGTCTGGGAACGTGTTCAGAAGACAGAGTAACAATGGCAGAAAAGAACAGAGGTTTCATCAGTTACTGGGTGCCAGATACTGTGCTAAGGGAGGCACAACTTGTTTCACGCTCAGAAAAATCACAGGAGCCAGTGTTCAAATCCCCACTGGACAGAGAAGGAGCCTGAGGTAGTGATAGGACTTTTCAGGGCACTGCTAGTGTTGGAGGGCAGCTGGACGTGAGCCCCGGCCATCCAGATGTGGAGGCTGGAGACCTAACCACACCACTGTCCTGCCTCCCAGGTCACCTGTACGTCCGCGGTATTGAGAACGATGCATCTGTTTCCATCGTCAGTGTGTCTGAGGCCCCTCGGCAATCTGCCGATCAGCTTTCCTCACCGACGGATCTTTTGAAGCCCTGTGATGGAGGTATGATGCTTTCTTGCCTTGCAGGGGCAGTTTTATCTTTCCAGCCCCGAAAAGACGAGTACTTTAAATGCTGTCTTCCCACGTATGCTTGTTTCTGACCAGCTCTGTGCCTGACCTGCCGTTGTGCTCTGGCTCCCACTCTCCCCCACTCCTTGCATTCTTTCACGCTGTGTTGCTGCAAGAATCATACAGGTTAGACGCAGGCGTTTCCTCTTCAGATGCCTCGTTTTGGGTCCCAGCCCCACCGTTTCCTAGCCCTGTGACACTGAGCATGTTTCTGAGCCTCTCTGAGCCTCAGTTTGCTCATCTGTAAAGTGGGGATAAAATGCATCCACAATGTAAAGACACATGCAGTGTGAGCAATCATTATTTCTAAGGCCTGTAATGACACCAAATGTCTCTCCTAAAAAATTCACATCCATAAAAATCGGCACAGATTTATTCATTGCTTCACTGTTTGCAAAAACAAAACAAACAAAAAAAATTGCAAACACTCAGATATTCTCCAATACAAGAATGACTCAATCAATGTTTTCCATATATACAGTGGAAAATTCGACAAGCGGACAAGAACAAAGTACTGCCGAGGTACATTGAGTGAAAAAGCCACTTGTGTCACATAATCCCACGGTCGTGGACTATATTTTGGGGGAACTCCAACTTCTACAGTCTGTATTTCTGAAATGTGAATTATTTTATAAGGTAGGGATAACTTTGTAATCAAGAAAAAGGGAAAGGGAGGAGTCCCATGTGATAGAAGCCAACGAGGATCTTTGTATTTCTGTGACTCTGTTCCCCTTCCCTGACTCAGCTTCAGAGAGCGTGGGGTTCTTAAAGCAGAAATCCTTATGCCTGCCTGGTGCTTTTTGGAACTCTTGATTTGCTGCTGAATAAAAATAGAGTGGATGGGTCTTGTAGCTTTGAGTACGGTCTCGTTTTGAGGGCATCACTCATTTCTCTTTCCTTGCTCTCTGCCAACGCCCAGCCCACCTGTTGTTAAACAAAGTTAGCTGCCAGCTTATTTCATGGCATGAGTGGGAATTGCCCCCTGGCTCCGTGGCGGATGTAGCAGCAAATGAAGCAGTAGCTTCTACCTCGTGTACTGTTTTCTTCTAACGACATTGAAAACCATATCCACGCGCTTTGGAACTGTTTTGTGAATCCTACGTGTGGAGGTAGAGCTGGTGTCTGGACAGCCCCTCGAACTGAATTATTTTAGTTAGGGTTTCCGGGCGGGAATTCCCGCCTGTTCTCGTGAATTTTTTTTTGCTTTCCCATTCCTGAATCCCAAGAAAAGTTGGTTGGGAAATTGGGAAAATCGGCTCCTTGAATCCAGATGGTTCGTAGTATCGGCCGTCACTTTGTGGAAACGATTCATCATGGAGAACAGAAAACAGTTTATATCTCGGGATTCGGGAACGGGAAAGTGAAAAAAATTCCTAGAACCCTAGTTCTACCATGTTTAGCAGGAGTTGGTTTGGCGTCTCTTTCAAAAGATGGGTTCTAGGCTCCACAGTCAGGACCAGAAGCAAGCAAACCTCGCTGAGAGTAGCCCAACTTCCCAGTTGCAGACACAATTCACTTTGGTTTCATAGTGACTAGTAGCATGTGCTCTGCAGCCAGACTCCCTGCATTCACACCAGAGTTCTGCCACCTGTTCGCTGTGTGACCTTGGGCAAGTCATCAGTCTCTGTGGACCTCAGTTGCTCTGTCTTTCAGGTGGGGGATGGTAAAGTGCCTGCCTCACAGGTTGTTGGGAGGGTTAATACATTGAGGGGTCTCGGACGGGGCCTGGCCCATAGTCAGTGCTGGGTGACTACTAGCTGTCATCATCTCTACCCCCACACGTCGTCACCGTTATCGGTATCTTCCAGCTGTGATGAACATGGAGGTCAGTATGTGCCCGTGCTCGAACTCTGCTCACAGCTTCTCTGTGTCTATGTCTGGCGATGTGATCATGAGATCTGCCTTTATTGGCCAAAAGCTACTTTCTGACCCCTTTCAGATCCTGGGTTTTGTTAACTATAAAACCAGTTCTGCCTCCCCGCCATTGGGGAATCCCACCCAATTATTTTGCTCCAACCGTTGCCTGCAATCTCCCACTCCTATTTCGTCCTCGCACAGAGTGCCATCTCCCCTCATCTGATTGGGGCTGTCTGTGCCTGAGGACCATCTGCTCTACACGGCCTTCCTCACTCCCCTGCCCTCCCTGCCTCTCCCTGCTTCTCACTCCTACGGCTCCTGATGCTGCAGCATGTTCCTGGGGGTGCTTAGGTGGGATCCCCTACAGAGACCCAGACGCCTTCTCAGTCTCTCACTTGTAGGTAGGGCCACTGGAGCAGAAAAGCTCTAGGATCCTTTTCTTTCCAATGAGGGTTTCTGGAATATAGCTAAGGAAACAGTGAAGAGACCTTTACAGAGAAAATTACAAAACATTAAGACATGAAAGAAGACCAGAATAAATGGGGATACGTGCCACATTCGTGGGTGTGAGACTCAGTATTATAAAGGTAAGACTGTGCCCACATCAACTTAAGTCCAGTGAAATTCTAATAAGTATTTTTGGATTTCACATTCTTAGTGGAACGTAACAAATTGATCCTAACACTCGAATGGAGAAACAAAAGGCAAAGAATAACTTAGACAATTTGGGAGAAGTTTGGGGGTGACTTACCCTACCAGACATCAAGACTTGTTCCAAAGCTCTGCTTATTGAGAGAGCCTGGTATTTGTTAGGTCACCGTAAAGATAAGGGGAAAGAATGAGCTATTCAGAAAAAATAGTGCTGTGGTAACTTTTTTTGTATGTTAAAAAATTCAATTCCTACTGTATATCACACTCAAAACTCAATTCAAGATGGATTTAAGACCGATGTATGAAAACAAAACAACAGGAAGAAAACACTGGAGATAATGACTTTGGGTAGGGAAGGATTTCTGAAGTGTTCTAGGTGGGAAGGACTGGGTCGGCTGTGGAGCTGGAATCACCGCAGCTCTGCCACCTGCCACCAATGTGCTATTGGGTATGTTGCTTCATCTCTCTGCGCCTAAGCTCCTTGTGAAGGGTGGGTTAGCATTTTAGAAGGTGCTAGCGACTGCCTCCCTCACCTAATTCTCCTCACTGACAAAGCCCCCCTCCCACCATGGAAGATGAACCCTCCAGCTGGCTCCTTGCTAGGGAACCAGGGGCCTAAATAGAGGGCAGATGACACCGACGGCCTAGGGGAAAAGAGTCTCTCCCTAATACAGAGCGACAGACAGGAGCAAACAGGGTTCGCCGTCTGTGTGACACCTGGAGCTGCAGCAGCATCTCATGGCCACGAGGGGACGAGCTGGCCTGCAGTAGATGGGGGAGAAAGAAGGTAGAAAGAGCCTGGGTCCTTGAAGAGTTCAGGGAACACTGGTCCCGACTGGGACCACCTACCAGTAGACATCGCATTCCTGGAGAAAAAAAATCCCTTTTCCTCATTGTTCAATCCACTTTTAATTGGCTGACCTGTGAGCTGCTGTCAGACATATTCTGACACAATAACAGTCCCTGGGTCATAGGTTTGTGGTAAATTAAATGAGGTAACAATGTTTGTAAAGCACTTGGCGTAGAGCTAGTGCCTGTGAGTGCTTGATGAATGTCAGCCCTAGGCTGCTGGAACACGGAAGCCCTTCAGCACTGAAGTGCAGTAACGCTAACAGTAAATGAGAGACACTCGCGGAGCGCATACTCCGTGTGAGGGTCTGGTGAGCATTCGGTGTGCACTGGCTCCTCGAGTCCTCATAAAGGTCATTGGAGGTCAGTGCTTGTATTATCGGAATTTTACGGAGCGAGAAACCGAGGCTCAGAGAGGTTAAGGAACTTGCCCCAGGGCCCCCAGCAAGAAAGGGGGTGGAGTTGGGACTTGGATCCAGGCCTGTCTCCCAAACTACAGAGCTTCTCCACTGCACGAGACCGTTTCTCCTGGGACAAGATCCCTGCCATTGCATGTCCCATGTGGAAGCACTCTGTGTGACCAGCACACCCGGCACAGTGAAATTACCTTCTGTTCCTGGAGATCCCAGCACAGGGCCTTCAGTTATGTCCCTGCTCTGTGTGTCACAGTTGGTCCCGATGCACTTTCCAGAGAGGCAGGGAAGAGCCAACCCCCCTGGCTCAGATGCCTCACTAATCAAATGAGAATGTTCTTGTCAAGATGGATTTCTTCTGGGGATGGCCAAGCCAGCCACGTCCTCAAATGCTAGAGGCAGAGGACAAACATGATGTGTCATCAGGGACTCGGCCACAGCAGCTGACGCTTGTTCTGTCTCCAGGGCTGAGCGTGTGAAGAGGGGCCTGTTATTTGCATGCCAAATCCCAACTTCACTGGGGAGTTTTGATAATTTTTGATAACCTTCAGCTTCCTTCCCACGCTTCTGTCATTTCCGTGCTTCTTTTAAGGTGACTCTGTTAGCTTGCAAGACCGCCATCACTGGGCCATCACATGGTGTGAGGCCCCCTGCCTTCTGCGGGGGTGGTCTTACCATCTGACCAGCCCCCAAAGGGGACGGTGAGGTGCTGGTGTGGGTGGGGGTGGCACCGGGGGAGGTCTTCTTTGCTATCCTGCTTAGCCATTGCCTGTTTAATGGAATTCCACCCAGTGTGGGGAAGCCCTGGGTCAAAGATGGATGTTTCTGTTTGCTCTTCAGTTTGATCCTGGGCTCTCTCTGCGGATTTCCTTGGCGAACCTCAATCTGGACACTGCACAGCCGGTTCCCTCCCTCCGGACCATTAGAACTGGACACTAATGAAGTCACCACGGAGCTCCCTGGGGACGTCAAAGAAGGGAGAGAAGCAGGGAGGCCGCAGCCTGCGGATCACAGCTCCTGCAGAACACGGCACGTGTGCTTTCTAAAGACTCGGTGTCGGGACAGAATTGCACACACATCTGTTTTCCTTTCCTTCTTACCCAGTTGTCTCTGACTCTCAAATACCAACCTTCTTTTGCATGATTTGCAGCCAGGAAAGCTGTCCATATCGTCCTGTGCTTGTAAATCCGACTCAAGGAGCTCCTCACTCTGCGTCCAGCTGCTGCAACTGGGGGCACAGCATCTACCTGTGGATCCCATTGAACGTTCCGTCTTGGGGTGCTTGGTTCTTCCGTGCTGGTCACACGTGAACGACATCCTGCTCTTGTGCTCATCTCTTTGCCACTCACCCAAGAGTAGGCAAAAATACAGGGTTCGAGAGGCCTCTTCCCACGTCTGCTAAGCCAGCTGGTCAGGTGCCTGTGGATAGCCGCTGCTGGGGGCTGGGCCCTCTCGGCACACCGTGCCTTAGGCTCGGAAAGCCAGGGCGAGAAGGTGTGGACTGAGGTTTCTGCCTGTCCCCAGGCCATCCTCAGGAACTCTTGCTCTCTGGCCTTTTCAAAACCCCTGTTACAACTTTTGCTGCTATGGGATGGCCGTTAACATGACCGAAGTGTGAGAAAGTCACAGATAAATTCCCTTTGGGACTTTTCTCGCTGCCCCTCCCATTATAAAAATTCCCACTATTCAAACACACTAAATCATTTCGGCTCTTGTTCATCTTCCCCGTTGGTTGGGCTGCTTTGTTTTTCTTCCTATCACCATCTCACACTGTTTCTGATACTGTATGTGACTCTCGGTTTGCTGTCTGTCTCCTCCCGTTGGAATGGACACATCTGGAGGAGACGCCTGGCAAGTCTGTCGGCTGCTTCATTCCCCGCATCTAGAAAAATACCCTGCGCATTGTAGGAACTCAGTCAGTATTTGATGAGCGGTTGCATTAATTCATTCACTAGATATTAATGAGTGGATGTTCCATGATCTGTATGGAGTACTGTGGAGGACACACATAGTGACCAAACACTACAGTTTATGGACTGCTGCATGAAGAGGCTGTGTTGTGTGTGTGTGTGTTCTCCGTCCATTAGCGTGTTGAACTAGGGAGCAGTGGGGCATGTGGTCAGAAGACTGGGCTTTACTGTCCAACTACCTGGGTTCAGTTCTGGCCCCAGCACTTGCTAGATCTGTCACCTTGGGCAAATTGCTCAGGTTCCCTCTGTGTCAATTTCCTCATACATAAATATTATGTGTCTTTATGGGGATAACATTAGTACCTGTCTCACTGGGATGTTGCCCAGATTAAATGAGGTAATGCATGTAACCGTGTTTCCCCGAAAATAAGACCTAGCTGGACAATTGGCTCTAATGCGTCTTTTGGAGCAAAAATGAACGTAAGACCCAGTCTTACGTTACTATAATATAAGACCCAGTCTTATGTAATATAGTATAACAATATAATATAATGGCAGGTCTTATATTAATTTTTGCTCCAAAAGATGCATTAGAGCTAATTGTCCGGCTAGGTCTTATTTTGGGGAAAACATGGTAGCACACTTAGAAGGACGCCCTGTGTGGGATACAGGCACAGCATATAAAGGATATAATCTTTATAGCAGCCCAACCAAGCAGGAACCATTAGCAGACTAGGAAACTAAGCGAGCTTGTAAGCAGACACAGCCAAACAAGACCCATCCTGCCCTGAAGGAGTTTGCAGTTTACTATGGGGGAGGAGACAATTGCACAAAAAAATTGTGCTGTACAATGCATTGCACTTAAGAAAGTCAAGCAGACAATGTGCTTCATTTCCACCACTCAGATCCCATTCCTTACACTAGAACTGGCTTCGAAGCCTACACCCAGCTCACAAAACTATCCCCTGACTTCCAGAATGCTTTGGACTGACTGACGTGTCATTCCAAGAAAATCCCCAGTTATGCAAGGACACGGGCTTGAGTGCGACCTCAATGGCATGTGGTGGTAAAAGCATTTTCTCACAAATAGCAGGATGTTTGAAGAGTGCTCTGTGAGTGGAAAAAGCTCCAGTAACACACAGCATGACCCGGTAGCATCCTCAGTGACGGTTCAGGGTGGGCGTGCTGTTCCAGTTCATTCCCAGGCTCCATTCAGTGATGGGGTTACCTAGTGTGCTCTAGCTCCTGTCCATTCATTGACGGTTCCATGTCTGCTTTAAGAGTGTTGAACCCCGGAACCAAGAAGATAGCACAGTTCTCATGTGCTTCTTATTCCTTAAGCTGAGAAGAAATGCTCCTTGCAAGGTAAGGCTGTTTGCTGCATAGCCTCGCCTGTAAGAAGCTCCATACCCTGCATAGCAAGCTGAAACCTGCTTTAGACTAAGGAGCCATGAGGGGTAGTCATTACGTGGCCCTGGCCTTTGAATCTTGCCGATGGTGGTATTTATATTCTTAAAACCTGGCTGAGTTGGCAGAAGTTTCATCGGGGTAGGCCTCATTTGATCTTTGCCACGTCCCAGTGGGTAAAAGCAAGTCCTAGGCCAGCCCAGGCTCACGGGGAAGGGATTACACAAAGGTGTGACTATCAGAAGGCAGGGATCCTTGGGGACCATCTTAGAGCCTACCATCCTGACGCCAGCAAAAGGATGACGTCTTGGTTAAATATTTCTAATCTTGAGAAGTGAGAGGTACAAGTCCCTTTAGAGGAGGAGTTTTAAAAATAGAAAAAGTTTTCATACATCCTGTTGCTTCCCGTGGCTGGCCTGAGGCAGAGGGCTGTCTGCTAGGGGGTTCTCAAGGTCGTCCCCGGCCCTGTTGAACTTCAATACACAGCCAGATAGTTCTCCAGCAAAATGGGTTTATTTAGGAACAACGAAGAAGTACCATTCAGGACATGTTATCTAATGGCGAACGACACGCAAGTCCCAAGAAACAAAGGAGAGGAAACTTTTATAGAGGAGAAGCGGAAGTTGGGGAGTTATGATCGACCTCTTGCTGGTGGGCTCCCTGACCGACGCAGGACATGACAGCCCCCCCTGCAGGCTGTCCCCGCTCCCTGGAGGAGGTTCCTGTGCCTCAGTCTTCGCGCCCCACATGTACATCCCGCGGTTGTTACAGCTCCGGGCAGGGGAGAAGGACAAGCAAGCTGAGCTATGCCAAAGCCCCCACTGCTGCATCGGCCCTCCTCCCAACCCCCAGTGAAAGAATTTCCTGAGTCCCCCATCAGCAGGACAATTGCTTTTCTTCACATGAAAGTCTGAATCTGGCTTTACCCTGCCAGGTGGATTTTTTTCCATTCTCATGTCATGTGTCCTTTTGAGTTACAAGATTAAAAACTAGATTTTATGATCAGTTAGCTTATTAAGAGAGAGACATCAGCATGAGCAATCATCGAAACACTCTTTAACATGCTGCTCCATAAGAAAGTCCAGATTGTTTCCTTTTTATTGTGAAAACTTTCAAAGAATAGAACACGGGAAAACATGGTACACCGAACACCCGTATTCCATGGCCTATGTTCTATCATTAGCATTTTACTAAACTTGCTTTTTCTCACATTTGTCTATCTGTCCATCCCTTTTTCTACCCTCACTTCATGTAATTTTTTGGGAGTTGTTGCAGACATTAGTATAAGGAAGCCCAATTTTAAACATTATTGTAAAAGATTTTAAGTAAGTGTTGAAATTCAGTAGATTGCGGTTTTATCGGATTAGGGTGGGCAGTTATAGCATCCGTACATTTACATTTCTGAAAATGTGTTGTCATTGTCTCCTAGCCTGTCTCTTTCCAAACTCATCCAGGGAGTACACCTACCAGATTTTTTGACCCAAGAATTTTAGAGTAACTCTTAACTGTTAAAAAGTGTATGCCAAAAATTGTCAGCCACATTCATTCATTCACTCATTCACTCACTCATTCATTCATTCCAAACGACTGGTTGAGGTCCTTTTGAAGGTACTAGCAGGCATCTCAGGACTTGAAGAGTTGAACAGTGTATTGTATATAGAAGATGCTCAATAAATGTTTTTTTGGGGATGACGGAATGAATCTCTACAGAGCTTGCCAGCAATGAATGTTGGTTAACCAGATTTATTGTTTTGTGATGGTTTCAACATATAATGAGTTGAAATTCCAACTTTTACAATTTGTAAAAACAGTCATTTGTACGAAAAGATGTACATGTGACAGAGTTGTAAATTTCACCACTTAGGATTTATGTAATTTGAGTAGATGATTTAAATCTCTGAGCCTCAGGTTTTTGACGCTATAATAGGGGATGGTAACCTCACCCACGGCCTGGTTCAGGAGATGAAGTGAGCCTCGAAAAGTGCTTAGCGCACACAGTGCCTGCCTGGAGAAAGCCCACGATAACACTCCCTTTAAGCAGGCTTGTGACCTGGACGGCTCTGTGCCAGCTCATGAATTGTGAGTCTCAGAGAGAAGGTGGGTCTGAGGGAGACGGGAAGGAAAGGGTTATGACCCCTTGGCCTTCCGTCCCACCCTGAAGCAGCCACATCCCAAGGTGGAGGAACCTCTTTGTCAGCTCTGAGCCCAGAGTCTCTCGGGTCTGAGCAGCCAGTAGGTCTCTCTGTGGCCAGAGTCGGCTGACACGGCACCGCAGGCACCAGGCCTCGCCTGCCTGCACCTCTGAACAGCAAAGCATCTCCTAGTCCAGCCCACAGATCACCTACGAGAAAGTCACACTCGATGCACTGAGGTTCCTTCTGCAGAGTATGTCACAGCCCTTTCCAGGTCACTGCAGTGGAATTTGACCCCTGGAGCCAGGCTCTCCCCCTTTCCAGGGTCAGACTATTCCGTGGTTGGTTCCTGCCCGCCTCTGAGAAGCTCAAGGTCCGCCCTCCTCTGAGGAGTGCAATTATGGCCTTTTTCATGTCAATGTATCTTTATTATTATATAACTATTATTTTTATGTTACATAAATCATATATTCCCATTGTAAAAATATTGAAACATACATGTAAAAAGTACCCAGAAATGAGGAGTTTGACCATACTTTTTAAACAAAAATGAATAACACTGCATATTGTTTCGTTACCTTCTTTTTTTTAAAACTTGAGGCACATCTTAACCATCACTCCAAATCAGTCATTCTGTTATAACAGCTACAAAGAATCTGTTTATGGATGATCTATAGTACATTTTCCCTCCCGTGTGGGTAGATATGTAGATAGTTTCTAATTCTTTGCTATTCCAAATACCTATGCGTATATTGTATGGCACTTGAATCATAAAATTAAACATTGGAGTTAGAATTGGGAAAGTAGAATCATTGGGTCAAATAATAGTCATAATATTAAGCAAGCATTTACCAGGTCCCAGGCATTGTCTAAAGTGCTTCTTGCTTATTAACTAATTTAATCCTTAACAGCAATCTGTGAAACAGTCACTATTAGCCCAGTTTACAGATGTGGAAACTGAGGCACAAAGAGGTGAAGTGATTGAGATCCCACAGCTGGTAAAAAGTGTGTTTTAAATTTTGAGCCACATTCCAAAATTGACCTCCAGGAAGGTCATGCCCAAGGACACTTGTGCCGACAGACAGGGCGTCTCCCTACTTTCCAGCCAAGGGGGCCACTGAGGACCAGAGGTCTCATCCTCAGAGCGCTTTGTAAATGCTTCGTGTGTCATCCTATTGTGCCCTTCACAGCTGCCCATGAAATAGGAACCGTTACTGCCCCACTTTACCGGTGGGACCACGAAGGCCCCCAGGTTGACTGCTTGCTGAAAATCATCCAGCTGGTACAAGGAGATTTGAGGTTAGGATATCTGTTTACTTTTCAAATTAAAGGACATTTACATAAAATGGTCATAAGAACTCCATGGCTACCCGAGGGGTTCCTGGACCACTCAGGTGACCCTCTCCCCGGTCATTTCCTGCATATGTTGTTGGTGGATTTGGTGTCACTGGTGGATGGCAGTGAGAGTGCCTTTGGAGGGGCAGCTAAGGATGATTTGGGCATAGAGCTTGGCAGAGTTCCATCCACAGAAGAGCAGGACTCTTCCCAGGGTGAGGCTTTGATGGCTCTTAGCAGGGAAGGCAGCGGGGGCAGGGAATCCCTTCAAAGGTGAAGAAGCACGATGGGAGTGAGCCTTCCACTTTCAGATGACAACCCGGTGAGTCCCTTCTGGGAGTTTCTGCACTTCTGGGGTAGCCGCCTTTGTGTCCCTCCCATTGCTCTCCCCTCTGCTGCACACTGGTCTGGACTCATCCGCTTCCCTTTGTGACCCACAAACCGCCACCTCCAAGGGAGGCCTATCAGTCATTCACACCTTAGTGTCAATTGCTTTACTCAGCTAATTAGATCAACACCTTGTCTCCGAGATACCCAAACTCCCCCTGAGGGCTTATCAGGAAGGAGACAGACTTATTTCTGAGGCGAGGTAGCACACGGCTGAGAGGGGTGACTAAGTGGTGACTGTAGAGACACAGCTGCCTCTGCAAACTCCAGGAGGACGAGAACTGGCCCATCGGTGGGGAGAGGGGCAGTTTCCTGGGCACTTGCGAAGGCGAAGGTGGGTGGGGTGCTTGGATGGAGAGGGTTGGCCCAGAGTCATGTGCTGGACCTGGGGAGGGCTTGGGCCTCCTTGTGGCCTGCAAAGCCCTCGGGTGACAAGGTCACTGCCTTCATTGCATCAGGAAAGCCTGTGGCTGCCCCAGCTAGACTCTGAGGCCATCCCAGGGGACGGGTCCCATGCCCTAGCTTCTCTGCGGGTTCTTTGGGTCTCCTCATTGGCACATCTTCACCCACTCCCTTTCCACTCTCTTGGGGTGAAGACAGCGAGCTCTGGGGCCCAGGGAGGACCCTAAGAAACCGCCAGGGGTCCCCGGGTGTGCACATCAAGTCTAAACTGCTTGCTCAGCGTGTGGACCTGTAGCTGGCAGCCCTTTCCACCTCCCCCGACCCCCCACCCCGACTCCCCTCACACTGCGGCCTCCAGCTGCACCCGCCAGACCTTACGCTTCCTGCTCTGAACCTTTGCACAAGCTGTTCCTTCCTCCTGGAATACCTTCCCCTGGGGTAGAAGGCAGAGCTGCCCCTTCGTTCTCCCTCTGGGGGGAGTGCAGCTGCTAACTGTGGGTACCTTGGGGTGAATTTGTAAAAGACGCCCTTGTGCCATGAGTATGTGAGAAACTAACATTAGGGGAAGCGGGATGAGGGACATTCCAGAACTCTGTAATGGTTTCACAGCTCTGCAGCAACTCTAACATTACTTCCAAACCAAAACATTAACAAGAAAAGGAACCCGTTCCTCCCAGCCGTCCTAGTGGGCCTGATTTCAGGCCCTGCTTGTCCCATGGGCAGGGCAACCTGCGCGACTGGCTCTCCTGGTCCTGGAGGGCCAGGTGTCTCCTTGGTCAGTCCTCCAACCCTGTGTGGCCCCCACGAACACAGAGCACGGCCTGATGGAGAAGCCTCTCAAAATGCACACACGGTGGCACACAATGCCCCTGGTGCTGGCTTCTCAAAACTTGAACACGATTGGCTTGACCCCTAACCTGTGTGAAACCTGTTTGAAACCACTTGACTAAATGTCTCTGTGTGAGGCCGAGTCCCCCTGCAGTAACCCCCAGATGCTGATTCAGGAGCATCTGGATGGGGGTGGGAGGACACCACACTTGGGGTGGCTTCAGGACAATGCCAGGTTCCGGGTCCCACAGGGATCTCTGGAGTGCGAGTGACGCTCAGAGGCGGGGCCTGGGCTTTCGGTCACAGTGCTCGGTCAGGGGCTCAGGGCTGCTGGGCGTCCACAACCAGGTGCTTCCTGCTCCCTCACCTACAGCAGGCCAGGTGCCATCCTCGGAAGAGAGTGGAGGGGTGCAGGGGCTTCTGCATAGAGCAGAGGGAGACCTGAGGAGCCCAGGGCACATGCTGCCACGTGGGGTCTGGAGGACAGACAGTTGAGAATGGAAGGTGGAAGTAACGTGGGTGAGAGCAGGAACGTGCCGGGGGAAGCCACAAGTCTGAGCTGGAGCCCACCGGGCAGACTGGAACCACATCGGCTCTTGTTCTCTCTGACCGTGTGACGAGGGTCCCGTAGTGGCCGGGCCCTTCACTACGGAGCTGAACACACGTCTGGTCCGGGAGTCACGCTGAAGGAGGAGCCAGGGGAAGGGGGTCAGTGGCAGGCCTGGTGGTCACCCCGTGCCAGTGACATGAGCCCCAAAAGTGGTGTGGCCGCTTCTCTCCCTCCAACTCTCACAAGAACCTCTCTTGCAGGCCTTCTGTTTCTGGTTGAATTGTGTCCCCCAGAAGACATGCGGAAGTCCTAACGCCAGCATCTCAGGGCGTGACTTCAGTGGAAAAGGGGTCCATACAGATGTAATTAGTCGACATAATAAGACGAAGTTGTGTTAGAGTAGGGTGGCTCCTAATTCACTAGGATTGGTGGCCTTAGGAGGAGGGGAAGTTTGGACACAGGCATAGAAGGAAGATAAGGGACTTGAAGACAGAGGCCTAGATTGGAGTGGTGCAGCCGTAAGCCAAGGAATGCCTGCAGCCACCAGAAGCCGGAAGAGGCAGGAGGGGTCCTCCCTTAAAGGCTTCAGAGGGAGCATGGCCCTGCCGACACCTTAGTGTTGGACTCCTGGCCTCCAGACTGTGAGAGGATGCATTTCTGTCATTTGAAGCCATCTGAGATTCTGGTACTCTGTTATAGGGAAATAAATGCAGCCCGGCCCAGACACCCACCGAGAACGGGCTTCTGGGATACATGGCCTGGTCTGGCCACGTCAGGACAGAGACACCCCAGCCTCCCAGAAGAAATTCACCTCCTCGTGGAGGACCCCAAGCCAGGGCCTGCCCAGCTCCTTCCTGAGGCTGACCAGAGCATAATCACAGTGTGTCGTTGGGTCACTGGGCATCCCTGTCTGGCTCCCCCAGAAACCCATTCACTCTGTGGGGGTGACTGTGCCATCTGATTCCTTCTTCTTGGTTGCCCCAGGCCTAGCCAAGTGCCTGGCACATGGTAGGGCCTTTTGTAACTGACAGAGAGGGTGAGGGTTTGAGGGGGAGAAGTGCCCATCCTGGCTTGGCACTGCAGCACGGTGGGTGGGAGTAGGGCCTTGGTGGGTGGGAGCGTGGCCGCCTCTAAGCAAACCCACACTGGTCAGCAGATTGCCGTGTCTCAGAGAACCAGCTGTTCTTCTGGCTCCTGTGGGACAGCCAGCCCCAACGCTGGCTTACCAGTTTCCTCCACGTTAATTTATCAGGACAATAATAATCTCCGGGATGATTTACGGTTTGGAGGGACACCAGCCTGTCGTGGTGGAGCTGATAGGCGTTTATGACCTACTTAACCATTTAATTCAGACAAAAAAAGAAAAGCCTGGTTGCACAAACGGTGATGAATGTTTCTGTTAAAATCTTCTATTAAAATGATTCATTAACATGACAAAGAACCTGCTGTGTCTCCCGACACCATGGAGGCTGCAATATCCCACCAGACCCACGCTCTGCTCGCTAGTGGGGGGGCTGCAAGAATTCAGGGATTCGCTTCTACTAGGCTCTGTATGTGTGTGTGTTGGGGGGGGGTGTCTGTACAGGTTGCAGCCAGGCTGCTTTGTGGGATTTGGTTGTTTTGAAAGAACCCCGACCCCTGTTCACCTCTGACAGCAGCCCTGCAAGCTGTGTCATGAAGGCAGTAGCTATAGGAGAATCTCCGAGTTTTCCCCAAAGTCCTGTCCTTGTTAAAACATTTTTAAACAGCGAAGGGGGCAGGTGAGGACATCAGGACTGTGCTGTCCTGTGATGGTGTCAGGTCGCTCAGCAGCGGACACAGAAGACAGATGCCAACCCTTTAGTGAATGGAAATGTGGCAGAAAGTGAGTGCCGTGGAGCGATGGGTAGCTGGGGTTGGGAAGTGGGGTGGAGGTCTTCGCACTGGCCTGGGTTTCAATTCTCACTCTGCCAGGCCCTTGCTGAGTGACCTTGAAGAAATGACGTCTCTCTGAGCCTCAGTTTCCTTGTCTGTAAAACCGAACTCATACCTGGACCCAGTTCCTAGGGTTGTGGTGAGGGTCCAGTGGGAGAATCCTAGTGAACGCAGTTCTCGCTGACTGACTGCAGGGGCCCAGCAGAGCTCGGCTCGCTGGAGCACAAAGCAGGTGCTGGGTAAGGTCACTCAGGCTGGATCATGAAATTCGTTTCAGCAAACACTCCATGTTGCCAGTGCAACCTCTGTCGTTCCACCAGCTTGTTACTGTTTTTTTCAGAAAATATAGATGATGTTGATCCGTACTCCCTCACCTTTCTTCCTTCATTGTTACCACAGCCCCATGCATATTCACTGCCATTAGCTCCATTTTCCGGATGAGGAAAACTGAGACTCAGGGTTACATGACTCACCTACAATCACATGACCAGTCAGCAAGATGAGTGCCCAATTTGAGCCCTAATCTGTCTGAATCTTTTTGTCTTTGGTATTTACAAATGTGTCTTGCCAGCTGGGAGAGGCAGGAAATGGGCGAATGTTTTTTAAGGAATCACTTACCAGAATCTATGCCCTTTATCTCATTGAATCACAGCAGCACTTCAAAGTAGGTATTTTCTTGGTCTTGAGTTGTAGCTGCTTGCTCATAGAGTGTCAGTCCTTCAGTCCGAGGCGTGAGCGCCTCTGAGGAGGCAGGCAAGTTTGGAAGCACGCCACCTCTGGGTTCAGCTTCACTCCCGAGCATTGGGACCCAGCATAAGTTGCTTAACGTCTCTGTGTCCCAGCTTCTCCCTCGGTAAGCCTGACACCCGCCTCCTGGGCTGGCTTGAGGATCATGATTTTGCACCTGCGCGGGGGCTCATGGTCAGGCCTCCGTCCGCGTTTCCTGTGGTTATTTGGTAGCGGTGGGCTGGACAGCGGCAACACACGTTCCTGTCATCGCTCAGAACGTTGCAATGAGCTACGGGAGGGGTTTCCACCACTGGAAATGGTCCACACCAGTCTGACCCCACGAGAACGACTCCCTACGACACACCACCCTAGCTCTCTTATCTGAAGGTGAAATTCATATTTCTACTATCTACTCTAGGTGTGTCTGAGAGCAAAACGTGTTTTAAAAAGTAGTTTAAAAGCCTGGAATTCAAAACCCTCCAACTTTTGAAGCTACAGCCAGCTGAAAAGATTGCAGTCAACTGTAGTCACTCATGTTTATCAGGGGAGAAGAAAAGGTTCACTCCAAACAAAGGCGCTTACCAGGGAGAGAGAAAATATGAGAAGTATTTGGTCAAACGCTTCATTTACTCCAGAACCGGCCTCTGCGCAGCTTAACCAGCAAGGCGCTTCACCTACTGGGGGCTCCGTTTCTCCCCCCACCCCAGGAAGTTATTAAGTGGAAAATAATTAAGGTTGCTAAGTGATTTCACCCCTTGTGAAACTTCTAGAAAGGAATCCTGTCACTGTTTAATTAAAAAACGAAGAAAAGAAAGAAGAGAAGGAAGGCGAGAGGGAGGGAGGGAAGGAAAGAAGCAAGGAAGAAGGAAGAGAGGGAGGGAGGGGGAAGGGAAGAAAGGGAAATGTGTGATATGCTTGGAGGATAGGGCTCTCCTGGGGCCTGGTAGGAACTATCTTCTTATCACAGAATGAGTTCATTTCCTGCTCAGTGGAAAGTGCTCCCTGCTATGGCCCCCCCACCCCTACCCCTTGCTGGCACCTCTGTTTTGATAGAGGCCTCCTTCCTACATCCAGAGGGGAACAAAGGAATTCTGAAGTTCTCTTGGCATCTTATGCCAGCTTCTCTAAAGGCTCAAAGTGTCGCAGTTAGAGCACTGAGCAGAAGGTCTGGATTGAAGACTGGCTCCAGCCTTTCCCAGTTGTGTGGCCCGGGGAAAGTTCCCTAGCTTTTGCTTGACTCTAATTTTACTTATGTGCAAAACAAGCTCAGTAATATACTTGTCCTGCCTACCTACGTGGACAGAACCCTGTGAAACTGCCATTTTTGTAGGTCAAAAATGGTCAAGTGTCAGTAATTCCATAAGGTTCTACCTGAATCAGTTAAAAGGGAAGAGTGTGGGAGTGTTTTGAAAATGAGTAAGTGTTGTACTAATAAAAGGCATTAACTCATTCCACAAGTAGTCACTGACTGTGTCGGAGATGCCAGTCCTGGGCTAAGTTGGCAGGTACTGTAGACACTACTCCATCCTTGTCATAGCACCAAAGACGGGGCCGACACTTTGTGGAAACTGAGGCTCAAAGGCCAAATGCACATACCCTGGGACATTCGACTAAAATGCACAGCAGCCAAGGTCAGAACCCGGGCAGCCTGGTTCCAGAACCTAGACTCTTCACCGATAATTAATCAATTATTTAAATCAATCCGTTCATCAAGAATTATTTGTTGAACTTTGTTTTAAATGGGCCAGACACGATTCTAGGCATTAGGAATCTAGTGATGAGGAAGATAAAGCCCCTGCTCCCAGGGAAAGACAGACAACACACAGCAGATGAGCCAAAGCATTACAGATAATGGTAGTGGGGTAACAGAAAGGAGGATAAGGGGTGCGTGACGCTGTAACATAATGGGGAGTGTATGCTTTGTCTTCATCCCCAGTTCCTGGCTTAAGGCTCCTAAAAACTTTTGGAATTTCCTGAGTAACGGGTGACAGGGGCATCTTTTGTTAGAATATTTGGTCTTTGCCTCTGGTTCCTGACACAGAGCTCCTAAATCCTTTGGGATTTTGTGAGTGATGGGAACATCTTTTCTTCAGCGATGACTCTTGGCAGATCCCTAAACAGCGTCATGATGGGGGCCGGTCCCCAGAAAGACTAAATCTTGATTAGAAACTTGGAATCTCCAGGGAGGAGAATGGGGCTGGAGACCGAGTTAATAATCGATCATGCTTGTGTGACGAAACGTCCATGAAAAAGCCCTCAGTGGTGATGTTCAGGGAGCTTCTGGGTTGGTGAACACACCCACGTGCTGGGAGGGGGTGCCCCCCGACTCCACAGGAGCAGAAGCTTCTCATGTTGGGACTCGTCGGGCCCTTGCCTTGTGTACCTCTTCATCTGGCTTTTCCTTTGTATTTTTAATGGTATCTTTTATAATAAACCAGTGAATGTAAGTAGTGTTGCCCTGAGTTCTGTGAACAGTTATAGCAAATTGGTGAGCCTGAGGAGGGAGGGTCACGGGAACCCCCAATTTATAGCGTGTTGGTCAGAAGTGCTAGAGACCCAGGACTTGCGACTGACATCTGATGTAGGGGAGTCTTTGGGGGTGGAGACCTTACCGTGTGGGGTCTGTGCTAACGCCAGGTAGTTAGTGCCAGAATTGAATTGTAGGCCACCCAGATGGTGTCCAGAGAGGTGGAGAATTGATTGGTGTAGGGAAAATAAAACTGCACGTATGTGGAGATGAAACAGATGGTGTCAGAAGTGGGATTTGTTAAGCACAGCCTGGCTGATAGAAACATGTGGTTTGAGAAGAGAAAGGACGCAAGGGCAGGACATGAGGGACTCTTGGTTCCGGGGTGGCCATGTGGTCACCCATGGCATGCAGCAGCAGCTGTGCTGCAATGAGCTACAAAGGTAAAAGTTACCAATGGAATTCAGAGTTATCTCCAACTCCTGGGGACTTGCTTTCCTGTATGCATAAGGAACTGCAAACTAATAAGAAAAATAAAAAGCATCATATGTAATCCCTTGGTCATTGTTATCTGTAATGGCAAAAGAGAAATTGAAAGAGAATGCTGGCTTGGACCTTGATGCTAGACTTCAAGCTCAGATTTCAGTCAGTCTGGGGTTGCCCACGAACCTCAAAGCCACCTGGAAAGGGAAGAATAATGAGGAGACAACAGAGAATGCCCCTAAAACCTCCGATCACCAAGAAGCTAGTCCAAATGAGGGGAGGGCAAAGCCAAGAAGCCAGGGGGTATAATGTGAGGGGGTGATCTCATTTTGAGCAGCGGTAGCCCCAGCTTCCTGAAGAACCTTTACCGAAATGGATTTTGAGAGGGACTCATTTAGGGGCAGTAGCCTTAGTTTGTGAGGCTACAGAGCAGTAGAGGCTATTTCGATAGGGTGGTCTGGGTGGTGATGTGTAAGGAGGAGACCAGGCGGGTTGGAACACCTGGAATGAGCACGAGTGATGAGGCAGCCAGAGCGTGGGGCACCTGTGGACTGTGGCGTGGGCATCTGGGCGAGGCCAGGGCGGAGACCACGGCCACTGTCCAGGCAGAGCTGATGGCGGCCTGGAGCCAGGTGCAGGTGGGAGAACTGGGTCGTCTGAGTCTACCTTGAAGGTGGAGGTGGCAGAACCTGCTGAGATACCGGGGGTGCCAAAAAATTGAATACAAGTGGACATTTTGGTCAGCGTTGCTCAAGCAATAGTTTGCCGTGATCAGAAGTGTCTGGATGCTGATGGGAACCACTTTGAGCACCTCTTGTAATTGCAGAAGTCACACGTGACTTGTATTCATCTTTTGTTATCAGTATATATGGAGTATTGCAATTGTAATAGTTTTCCTTTCTTAAAATGTATATACATTTTTTTGGCGCCCTCTGTATTAGATGTGCAAAAGAGAATGAGAAGGCTGTTGTCTTTGTTACTCCAAATCCACAGCTAGTAAGTTGTAGAGAAAGGACTAGAAGTCCCGGCCATTGCCATTGGTCCGAGGTTCTCTTTGCCGTTCATGAATGTCAGACTGATCTAGAGTGCTGACTGTGTGCCTGTGCCAAGCCCTGAGATGGACCTCCTCTACACTCAGGGAGCTTACATTCTCAAGGGGAGCACAGACTCCAGTCAGAAATGCCGTAATTGTGTGGGTGCAGAGAATCGGAGTGTCCCAAGAACACAAGGCAGGGGGACCTTATTATTCCAGGCTTGTCAGAACCTGCAGAGGGACAACACTGGACCATAAATAAAGCCAGCATCCCCTGACAACTTCCCAGGGCCGGAGAGTGAGCTGAGCAGTTTACCTCCATGATCGCATTTCAATCTTGATAAGAACCCCAGGAGGAAGGAACTATTATTATTTCCCTTTTACAGATGAGACAACCCAAGGTTCAGAGAGGGGAGTCAGGTTACCCAAGGTCACACAGCTGGCAGAGCCAAGACTCAAACCTTGGGACTTGGATTCTAAGTTTCACCCTCTTCTCTGTTCAAAGTTCTCTGATATCAGCCCTTTCTCATTACTTCTTGGAGGAAAAGAGACACGACTAATAAATCAATATGTCAAATAATAAGCATGTTCTACCTCCAGACAGTCCCTTGTGATAGAAGCAGGTGTGTTTTTTTTGGGAGGAGGTGGGCATGAGGGAAATGTGATGAAAGTCCAGAATTTTCCCCACGAAGTCCGCATGACCTTTAATTACTTACAGATTTAATAGAATATCATTCCACATGATTTATTCCACTGAAAGATTGATTAGTAATATAACTTGAATTGTATTCCATTTCCCCATGCAATTTAAGATGATTTAGTGCCAAATAAAGACTAACTCCAAAGCCCTCGCTTCAAAGAGCCACAGCCCCCCTTGTTGTTCTAATGCACGGGGAGGGGGAATTGTGCCTCCACCAATCAGAAAACAGCTCGATCTTCACTGACTTTCAACTAAATGAGGATCCAGTTCCTTCTAATCTGGGCGAGGGGGTGGGGCTCTGCTGGGGTCTGGGTCACTTCTAGCCCCAGGTTTCTCAGCCCGGCACTAGGGACAGTTAAGTGGGATTCTCCTTTGGTGTGGGGGCAGGGGGCGTCCTGGGCTCCAGAGGACATTGATCAGTATCCCTGGGCTCTACCCACCAGATGCCAATAGCACCCTCCCCGAGTTGTGACAACTGAAAGTGTCCGCAGTGACACATGTGTCCTGGGTGGCAGAATCACTCCTGGCAGAGAACCACTGAGCTAGACTTCACTAACAGGGGGAACCAAAGTGTGTTCTGTAGAAAAGGACAAATTAGCACGCTTACAATCTCAGTGCCCATGTACAGTTAAAAGTGGCGGCACTTTCTCCAAGGGATAAATCACAGCTTTTGTTTCCTTATCTTTTTGGTTCCTGTTGTGACATAGACAACATCCCTCAGGTGCCGCCCGGGAGCCCCTCAGAGGACGGGTCCTGCCCCTCAGGTTGTGACAGGGGCGTTGAGCAGGCAGCATCTCGTGCCCCGTGCATGGCTGACAAACTTCAGTCTGTTTCTTCCCTTCTGTATTCCGGAGTCTGTGTGAACCAAAGGGCCTCCTGAGGCCTCCAGATGAAAAGCAAAGTGGGCAGAAATGTGGCTCCCTTAATGCAGTCCGAGTTCACGGGCAGGGGCACACATGTTGTTCCGTTTAGGGGATTTACTCTACCAGCTTCTGGGTTTTCAGCTTCTCGGTACGTGTCCCTTCAGGATAGCGGTTGATGTTACTTTGCACGCACGCGTGTGCGTGCGCCCGTGTGTTTGTGTGTGTGTGTGGGTGTGGGTGTCCCTAACACGTTGCAGGCACTAATTATGGGAATTTGTGGGACAGTCCTCCTCTCACCAACCCCCCCACCCCTTTTCTATCTCAGACAACAAATAAAATAGCCCAGTTGTCCTTTGCGGCAGGACCACCAAGGCTGAGCAAAGGGCCGCCAGCCCCTCTGGAGGGTTCCCGCGTGCTCTGCTCCACTTGGCTCTTTCAAGGACGTCTCAATGAGTGGCCTTGTTGAGACTTCCACTAAGGCCCGGCTTAGAAGGGATCATTAAAAACAGTTTAATCAGAACAAAAGAAGTTCTGTTCTTATTGTCCCCCAGTTGCCGTTTGGACGCAGCAGCTGAAAATCTATCTGCACCGAGCAACAAATCTGGACCCAGCCACGCCGCAGAGTCCGCCCTCAGCGGAGATTTCTGGATGGATCCTTGGAGCAGATAATTTACAACCAAAGCAAAACACAAGGAGAGGCCTTTTTATTTGGCACAAATGTTTCCTATTAAAAGCCTTCGGAAGCCCTGGTAACTAGAGCTCCCCTCTTCCTGCGCAAGCTCAAGGTGATCATATTTGTGCACACAGCGCCTCTTGAAAGAATCCCGGGTTTGGATGCTGATCCTGTCTGAGGAACAGTGTGGAATTGGACTGTGAAAAGGGATACGAAGGCAGAAGCATGCGAAAGGGGAGTGTTTCTGGGTTGATTTTAAATGCCTGCCCTGGAAGCTTTGTGGTTAGTGATTTTCTGCTGCTGAGAAGTTCCAAACAGGCAGGGGCATTTGTGGTAAACCTCCAGAACCTTCCGGAAACAGAATTGCCCCAAAGTGGAGCTGTTTGTGTGTTTTGGAGGATGGGATTTTTGTGGCCAGCCTTCTGGGACATCAAATGAGTTCAGTGCCACCTATTCTT
The DNA here is from genome assembly GCF_004115265.2 of Rhinolophus ferrumequinum. Classification (NCBI taxonomy): domain Eukaryota; kingdom Metazoa; phylum Chordata; class Mammalia; order Chiroptera; family Rhinolophidae; genus Rhinolophus; species Rhinolophus ferrumequinum. The sequence continues at coordinate 4,550,454 of NC_046306.1, forward strand.
TGGAATGGACCACCTAAAAGAAGTTATTGTTAAGTTTTGTTTTGTTTTGTTTTCCTTTTTTAAGATTTTAATTTAATTCTTTTTTTCTGTATTGGCAAAGACGAAATTTCTAGAGACGACTAGGCTCAGAAGCTCATCTTGTTGAACCTCTGGATTCCTCATCCAGATTTCCAGAATGGTCACTCCATGTAGCCATGGGGTGTTCTCGCTGTGAAGGAATAACGCAGCTCAGAACCGTTTTCACTCAGGCTCATGAGTAGATCTAAATAGAAGTAGCTGGAGGAACGCATCTTACTGTTTTGGAGTCAACTTGGGGGAAACTGCGTCTGCTAAGGCCTGAGGAGAATCCTCACGTGCAAACACCCAAGAACTAGCCAGAGAGCTCCAGGGGAACAATTGGGTAGAAGCTTTTCTGTGTCCTGTCGAATAAAAGCCCCAAAGAGAATTCAGCCCCAGAGTTGATGTCACCAGTGTTTCTCTCCCGATGCCCAGCAGCCAGGAGAGCGCTGGAGCCTGTCCTTTATTCCCAGAGGAATTCCTAAGTGCCCTCCTGGGACAGTGTAGATTAAGAAGCTGACACGAAGACCAACACTAGAGATCAGTCACCATTTCTCAAGTAGTTATCATATGTCAGGCGCTGGCAGCATGAGGAAGGTAAATTAGAGAAAGAATTCAGGCCATTTTACAGATGAGAAAATGGAGACTCGGAAAGGTTTGGTCAATGGCGCAGGCTCACACAGTGAATAAGTGGCAGGTTCCGATGCGCGGGCCTGAGTGGGCCTGAGATTCTGCTCCTGCTGCCGCCGCTGCTGCTGCTGGTCCACCCACCGCACTGTGAGTAGCAAAGATTGAGTGCAAGAGTCAGCAGATGTTTTGGTGAAGGGTCAGACTGTAAATATTTTTGACTCTGCAGACTGTACAGTCTGTGTCATAGCGATTCAACTCCCCTGCCATAACACGAAAGCAGCTGTAGGTAATATGGAAACAGATGGCCATAGCTGCATTCCAATAAAACTTTATTAACTAAAAGAGGTGACAGCACGGCCTGTGGGCCATAGTTTGCTGAGCCCTGACCTAGTGGATACAAAATGTCCACAGCTCATAAGGATGTTGGGAAGATGAATTGAATTAAGCCTGTGCTGAGGCAGATGCTGCTGATTGCTGGCCCAATGTCCGTTCTCCCTCCCTTTCTTTCTACCAGATTAGACCTTGTGGCAGTTCTCACTGGTTAGCCTCCCTGGCAGCTAAGGGTGCCTGTGTGACCCTGAGATGGCTGATGAGATGTGAGAATGAAGTGTGTTGATGTCAGGAACGGCTATTGTTTCCCCTTGTCCTTCCTCTCATTCATCCTGCCTGGAAGGCTGATGTGATGCCTGGCGCTGGAGCAGCCACAACACAACCATGAGGCACAAACTACAGGCTAAGGACAGCAGAACAGGAAGCTTCAGGGGAGGAAGGTCCTTGCACTCCTTTCTGAGAAGCTGCATCAGCCTTGGACGTCCTACCTGCACGCTTCCTGTATAGAAGCCCCCCTCGCCCCCCTTTTTGGTCAAGCTATTATGGATAGGTTTCTGTTACATACAGCTAAACACAGTCCTACCAATTCAAATACTGAGTCCAGTGCTGGGTACATAGTGAGCACCTAATGAGTGATTGTTACTCAGTGTCAGAATGTCAGAAGTAAACTCTTTGTCCTTCTTGGGCATCTTGAATGATAGGTAGGGTGGGTAAGTGACATGTTTTGGCATGGAATCAATTTTAATGCTTATTTTTTCTCTTGAATTCAATGAGCAGTTAGGAGGCTGGGCCCAGCACGGCCCAGACAGGACTCCCGTCTTGGACGTATATGTTGATTTGAGCTAGTATCGCTGGGACGTGATGGGCTCCTGACTTCATGTAACTGCTCTGGGCGACACCACACTCTAATGAAAGCCGGAGACGTCCTGCAGTGCAGAGACCTGTTTCTCTTTCTTGACTCATCGTTTCTTAAACCTACTTGACCAGGAAATCCTTTTTCCATGTGAACATTTTGATGAGAGAAAGAGAAAGGGCATTTCAGGTGATGGAACAGCAGAAGCGTGGAGGTGGTGTTTACAACATCAAATTCATCTGGAAAACGGGGCTTCGAGGAGGCTACTTGAAACCAGAGAGAATTATCTAGATCCCCAAACCTTCCTGTCTGTTGGAGAGCTCAGCTCCTGGGAGAGATCTGTGTCCACATGGGGCCACTTCCAGAAATGACTTCTCTGAGTCACGTTTCGTTGTTTTATCTATAAAAATTCTGCCTCGGAGACAGACCTGCTTTTTAAACACAGGATGGTTTTATCTGCTCGGCCTGTTTACTGCTTGATGCCAAGAAGGCTTTTTAAAGTCCCAGATGCCTTGAACTAACCTCCAAGCAAGCGGGACTCAGTGTGGCCACACTCAATGGACTTGTTTTTTCTCCTTCAAAAATGGAAATGAAAGAACCAAATGTCTGTAAATTAAATTTTCTGGTTATAAAGAGGCCTTTGAACCCCTGTAAATCATCCTTTTGTATTTCTGGTTCCCACCTCCCACCCCCAGCAAATTCCCACAAGACATTTGGGAATCAAAGAATATTACCCCGTAAAAACAAAATGAAGGCTACAGGGCCAGAGACATGGAGGGACATGGGAGCCACAGATTACGGCAGAGGGGTGGGGGGAAAAGGGTGGCTTGAGGCGTCGGGAGCTTCTGCCCTTCCCTGGAGCTCTCAGGACAAAACCTCAGACATGATATCTAAACAGCAGCTGCAGGAAGAGGTCTAGGTTTGAGGTGACCGCAATCTTTGCAACCTCTTTGATGTCTGAGGACATCATGCTTCCTGGTTTTGCAACTGCTGATAATTTACTGGGAGCACATTCTCCAGAGGTGGCTGGGGAAGGGCCTGGCTGATGAGGACACTGAGCTTCAGACCAGGAGAAGTGGACCAGCGCCCGGCAACACCCATGTCTAGACTCTGCTCGGGGACAGGGGTCCAGGCTGGGGGTTTGGGCTGAGTTCTTCAGGCTGTAAGAATTAGGCACCCACTCCAGCCACCGCTAGGAATGTGATGGTGTCATAAAGACACCCGTGTCTGGGGAGCTGGGCACAGGCAACCATCAGGCCCCAGGAAAAGTTGGAGTTAGAAGGTATTTCTGGGTCAGAGGCTCTTGGGATTCAGCTGAAGACCTTTGCACTTGACGATGCCTTCACTAGGAACACGCTTTCTGTTTGTCACACGCCCGGCTTCTTCTCAGACATCACCTTTTCAGAGATGCCTCTCCCACCTGTTGCTCTCAGCCTCTCTTGGCTTTCTTCTCTTCTGTGGCACTTGTTACTCCTTCTTGTTTCTCATCTGTCTCCCCCAACTAGAATATAAGGGAGTTTGAATGTCTTTCCACTGCTGCTACCTCAAGGCCCGATAAACTGTTACATGGTAGGAACTAAATAAATACATGTGAATGAATCAATGAATAACTGAAGTCCCAAGGCTGCCAGGTACAGTCGTTCAGGGTGTGCACTGCACAACTCTGAAGGTCACCCCTCTCAGAGACTAGGATGGGAATGGTGATCCATGAGTGTGCAGTGCACAACCTGTACCACTGGACACAATGGCCCCGAGCTCCTCTGTAAAGCCAGCTTGCTCATACTCTGTTATGGCCATGCTGGCTTCACTTTCTACCTCTTGACCTGCCCTGATTCCTGCTTTCTCATGGCGCACCTCATTTTCTCAGAATTTCCTACTTCAGGTACCTAAGAGAGTGAATCTGATAAGACTGGCTAGTTGTCTTACTCTAAGCCAGCCATGTCATTGGTCACTCAGGCCAGCTTGAAATGGTGGCCCCGAGGTGACCTCTTCTAGCTTAATTATCTCTGTCCTAGGAGGGGGCCGGGTTGCCGACGGCAGGCACCCGTGTTTATCACCTGCCCTGCCCATGCCCATGCGAATACCTCATACAACATCCCAGCCAGGCAACGTTATTATTATACCTGTTCTACAGGTGAGGAGAGCTCAGAGGCTGACATCAGGCTGTCTGTTTATATTCGACTCCGTTGCTTTGTGGTAGTGTAAACCTGGGAGAATTGCTTACTCTCTCTGAATTTCAGTTTCCTCATCTGTAAAATGGGCATAAACATACTAATCATGTTGTGAGGATTAAATGGGGTCATGCAGACAACGTGCCTGGAGACCGAGACTATTAGCTTGGTTAACAAGAATGTCTGCGGGTGTGTTTTCCTTCCATCTGACACAGAAGTGCTTTACGTTGCTGCTGAGTGGTGTGGATGGGGTGGGCGTGGGGGGCTCAGCGTACACACACCCTGAGCACTAGGTGAAAATGCGAAAAGTGGATTTTAGGGTTTGTGTCCCTGGGACTCATCCGGGGGCACGAGCCCTTGAAGGAGAAAAGGAAACCACACTTGAATACTTGGAACCATGGCCGTTGTTCTTGATATCCACCTATCAAGGCCATTTTGTCACCTGATCTACCCAGTGAGGCTGGGCTGTGTGATGAGCCCCGTGGGGGCTTGCCTGCCCTCACTCAGCACTCGGTGACAAGGTGTCAGGGACAGTCCAAGCCCCTGATTCTGAGTCAGGTGGTAGTCCAGACGGAAACCAAAACGTGTTGTCAGGGAATTCACACGGCAAATATTTGTTGGGTATCTACTACTACATGCTAGACACTGTTCTAGGCTCTATTTTTGGTAGTGGACAAATCAGACCAAAATCCATGCCCACACTGCAGTGGGGGAGAGAGCCAATAAACCAACAACCACGGAACTCTGTGATATTTCAGGTGGTGGTAAGTGTTAAAGAGAAAAAAGAACAGGGTGAGGAGGATAGGGAAGGCAGGGAGGGGAAACGCTGTGACTTTTGATGAACCTTCTGGGCAGACGGAACAGCAAGTGCAAAGGTCCTGAGGTGGGCATTTAACCACAAGGTAAAACCTGGGGCAAAGCTGATGCTTCCTGCTTTAGCCGGAAGAGCCCCTTTGTGTAGAATTGCCAGATATAAAATACAGGATGCCCAGTTAAATATGAATTTCAGATAAACCATGACTAATTTTTAAATACAGTCATGGTTTATCTGAAATTCAAATTTAACTGAGTGTCCTATATTTTTATTTGCTAAATCTGGCAGCCTTACTCAGTGGTCAGTCATCGTGTGAGCTATGGAAATAAAAGTTGTGAGCTGGCTTTAGGGAGAGGTCTGCCTGAAGTAAATAAGCGAGTCAGAATCAGGCCGCCCAGGGTCTGGATGCTGGCGTTTCCCTTCCTGGGCTACGTAGTCTGGGCCAAGTTCTTTAACCTCTGCACCTCCATATCTTCATCTGTGAAATGGGAGACATATCATCTAATTTCAGGGCTGCTGGAAGATTCAAGATAATCTGCAATGTGCCCACATCAGATAGCTGGATCATTAATACTAATTCTTATTTGTCTTTGCATCATATGTAAGATGAGCTCAAATCTGTTCATCTTCCCACATTATTTTTTTCCATGAGTCAGGACTAACCTATGTAGAGTGACTGTTTCCCAGGTGGGAGCCAATCAAATAAAACGCTTTTTGAAAAAAAACAAAACAAACAAAAAAGATGAGCATTAACATAATTAACATAGTGAGAGGCCAGAGACGAGTTCGGGTCCAATTTTGGCCGGGAGCAGGGCATAGGTTCAGTCTTTTCAACTTCTCACTCGGTGTTCCTTGAATAATGAATTAAACGGACATGCTTGAAATGCACCAGCCTTCATGGTTCTTTGGTTGGGGTCAGGGGAGGTTGGGTACATCCTCCAAACCCAACAGAACCATTTATAAGGCCAGGGGCAAACTGGTTTCGTGGAATCTGAGTGGTAGACGAGTTTTCTTTTGTCTAATGGTTAAAAAACAAGTTGAATTATTTGCCAACACATACACATGGAGAGCTGTCACATACAAACCGAAATTTCCAGCTTCTCTTGAAAATTAGAGCTACCTGGTCACATTGGAATCAGATTCTTGGAGGGCATCCCCCATGTAAAGGTGGTTTCTGTCCACCCTGGTCCCTTCCTCTCCCTATTGTATCTGGGCCCCATGACCCTGGCCATGTGTCATTGTGTTATTACTGGCTTATGGTCCCCAGTCGTGGGGTTAGGAGGAAGATAAGTATTCCTCGGGCCTCGCATCATGGACCCTACATCTCTCTGTTTATGTGCCTGCCTGGTGCCTGTAGGCATGTAAGTGTGTAACAGAGGAATTAAAGAGGAGCTCAGCGGTGCTCCGGGCATTCTTTGATCCTGCTAGGATGCCCACTGTGTGCCTGGCCTCCGCTGGCGCTGGGAGGTACAGACAGGACCAAGACAAACCTTCTCTTTTGACGTTTCCCAGGGTTGAAGGACTCAGGCTGGATGAAGAGTTGTCTTAGCATCAAGCAAAAGGGAAAAAGTCTGCTCCCCGCTCACTAAACCACATGGTGGTTAAGAGCCTGGGCTGCGTAGACAGATGTGGCTTTGGATAATGATTCCATCACAGATGACCTGTGTGACTTTGAGCAAGTCCCTCTCTGAACCTCAGGCTCCTTCTCTATGGTCTGAGAAGCAGAACAGACGCCTCCATGTTTCGTGGAGGGTGACATGGGCTAGGGCAGTGCAGGGCTTAGCAGGTGCCTGATGGAAGGGAAATGCTTTGGACTTCTCGGCCACTCTCATTCCTGTCGGGGAAGGAGGAAAGGGCTCCCTCCAGAGCTGAACCCAGAGAAGTAAATGCTCAAAATCGAAGCAGATGTCCTCCAATCAGGGAAGAAATAATAGTTATGCTAGTAATAAACAAAACCGCAGCTTCCTGCTGTATGAGAGACCCTGGAAATCCCGGCTTGGGCGTCAGCTTTCTCTGGAGTGTGTGTGTGTGTGTGTGTGTGTGTGTGTGTGTGTGTGTGTGTGTTCCATTTGGAACTGTGGCTACTGCCACTTAAGACTAATAGAAGCTGTTTAGTATTAAGTTGGTGCAAAAGCAATTGCGGTTTAAAAGGTTAAAAAAAAATCGCAAAAACTGCAACTACTTTCACACCAACATAATATCTTATTGCTCTGTTTAAAAAAATTGTCAAGGAAAGCCCCAGAGTGGCAAGCAGTGAGTCCGCAAGCAGTGAGTCTGTATCTCCAGGGCAATGAAAGTTTGCCTGGGAAGCTGCATTTCATCACAGGTGTGCTACAACGGTTTCCTCTCCAGAGTAGATCGCTTTGCACGCAAAGATTTTAAAGCCTGTGCACGAGGGGGCCCTTGCCTTCTAATCCCTGGAGGTCTGAGGCCCAGGTCATCAGGCTTCGGCCAGGTGGGTGGATGGAGAGAGCAGTCCTCAGGTTCCCTCAGCTGTGCTGGGTGCCCCTGGGGAGCCCCCAGGCCAGCTGAGCCTCCTCCCGGGCAGATGGTAGAAGAGTTCTGCCCATGAAGATGAGGTCCCCACCTCCCGCTGAACGTGTGTGTCAGCAGAATTCTTTTCTTCTTTTTATTGCCTTCGGGACACATGCTGACTTGGTCAAAATCGCTTCGGCAAGATGTGACTGATGATGTATGAAATGAAAACTCCTTGCCCAGTGCTGGGAGGCCAGCGAGCGAGCGAGGGGTGCGGACACTTGGCTGGGGCGGGCCAGACACAGTAACACCCCTCACGTTTCCAGCCCATCTTTCATCCAGGCGAGCTGGCCCCAGGTGTGGAGCAGACTGGGGCAGATCGGGTTACGGCCTGGGAGTCCAGCGCTGGGTGCCTGGGCTTTGGGAACCACAAGTGGGGGTGGCTGCTGGGGGAAATGGGATAGGCCCGGGAGAGTTCCTGGGCCCTGGATGGCAAGGGGTGGGGGAGGACAGAATGCAAGGATTTTCCTTCCACCTCCAATACTACTTGTCTGCTCTGCCCTCTTGTTCGCGGACTCCTGCACCGGATCTCTCAGAGTCAGGATAAATTTGCTTTTCTCTGCGTGGCTAAAAAGCAGACCATCATGAAACACTGTGTTGTTATTTTTAAACTTAGGAGGCTTTCCTGTTAACATATTTCCCTTTTCATCCAGATGGTGTGTAGCTGACTTTATCAAGTGCTTACTCTGTGCCCCAGGCACCTTGCAGAGTCCTTTACATGAATTGAATTAACTTCTGAATCCTCCCAGCAACCCTACAAGACAGCCACTATCAGTCCCCCAATGACACAGATGGAGGAACTGAGGCACAGAGAGGTTAAACGCTTGGTGTGCAATTGGAAGTGGCGGGGCTGGACTGAAACCAGGTGGGCGGGCTGCTGCCTCTCCCCCGACTTTCTCTAAACAACTGTGAAGCCTTTGCTGGTGGCCTCAGTTCTCACATCAGCGTCTGATGGAATCCCTGCCTGCGTGTTTGTATTCATTCATTCATTCATTCATTCATTCAGAAAGCTTTCTCTGAGGGCATGGTGACGTCTTGGGGGCTCCTTTGGGGAGAAAGCAGGGAAAATAAAGAGCCCACCCCTCCCCCAACATGGCTCACAGGAAAGAGAAGGCTAAATAGGGGGCTGTGGGAGTTCAGAGGGAACCTTATCTCTTCTACCATGTTTCCCCGAAAATAAGACTGGGTCTTATATTAATTTTTGCTCCCAAAGATGCATCAGGGCTTATGTTCAGGGGATGTCATCCTGAAAAATCATGCTAGGGCTTGTTTTCTGGTTAGGTCTTATTTTCAGGGAAACATGGTAGGTCTTGGATATGGAAAGCATGTTGTTTCGTCATCTTGCGTGAGGAAAGATGGCGTCCCCAAGGAAGGGCGGTGGGGGGAAGGTTCTAGGAGATGCCTCAGCCTGGCGCCTGCACCATCAGCCCTCAGTGCGCCATGCTCCCAGGTACTGGCTGTGCTTCCTAGTATTCATTCAGCAGGTACTTACTGAGCACCTGCTGTATGCCAGGTTCAGGTGGCCTCAAATGAGATGCACAGAGGGGTGGCTGGGGGGTGGTGGGGGGCACAGGGCAGATGATGAACAATCAGTTGTTTTTCATATGCAAATTGGTAGCACCCATACCTGCTGCCCCCACCCACCCCAGCCTCACTTGCTGGTTAAAAAATCTCCCTGCAAAGATTTGAGAGTGGATTAAAAAGCAGAGAAGGCTGCTGCAGAGGAATAGCATTTTAGGTTTTGCTAAGAAGCAACCACCTTCATCTCAGCTGGCATTGGAGATGGCAGGGCTGTCGCAGTGGCTTTGCCCTGGGAGGCAGGGGCAGCTCTGGGCAGCCTGGCGTCTGCTTCTGACTCTGCGGGCTGTGCCCTTGCTGGTCGCTTTGCCTGGGATGCCGTTCCCAGGGGAAGCCTTCTCTTTCTCACTCTCCCAGGATCCAGGCCAATGGCATCGCCTCCAGGAGGTCCTCTTCCCACCTCCCACCATGCCACCTTGTTTATTTCCCCGTCACTTATCACAGGCTGAAACCATCTGGGTTGCACACTCTCTAGTGGACGCTGGACGCCAGCCAGCACCCCTCCGCTGCCTCAGAGGGTCCCTGTGTCAGTTCCCCCCTCCACAGTGCCCATCCCTGTCTTTCCTCCTTGTGACCCTCCTGTGTGTCCCTCCATTGCACGGCCACATCCTTCCCTGAGAGAATCCGTGGACAGGCACTGCCTTTCCTCCCGCCCCCAAACCAGATCTGAGCTTCTTGCTTTGTCTCCTGTGGCCTGAAAGCCAGCCTCACGAGGGAGGCCACCCTGGGGGCCTGCTGCGTGCTGCACCCTCCAGCCCAGCACTGTGCTTGGCATTTTCAGGGTCCAGCACAAAATGAAAATGTGAGCCCTTTGTTCATAGATTACTAAGAGTTGTAATATGGCAACAGTAAAGCATTCACTACTGACGTGTGGGACCCTTCGGAGTGTGGGGGCATAGGTGCCTACATAGATTGCACACCCGTGAAGCCCACCCTGACACCGAGGAAGTGCTCAACAAACCTTTGTTGAAGGAAGGTTGTCAATGGATGAAAGGCAAGTGGAAGGGTGTTCAGAGTGCCTTGATTGACAGGTGAGCAGAGGCCCCGCCCTGGGCACTGGGGATTCAGGGCGGGTTCTATCTCGCAGCCTGGGGCCTATGCCACACGGCTTGCCTATGTGATGTGAGTGGCTGGGACCTGCAGCCTTGCATTTCTCTTCTCCTTGCCTGGACTCTGGCCTCTCCTGTCTCCACCCAAGTGGCCCCTCAGGCTGCCATCTTGTCCAAAAGCCCCCATAGGGCCACCTGGCAGAACCACCTCTGTTCCAGGAAAGCTAGCAGACCTGATTCCTCTGTACTAAGTAGCTCTTGGAATTTTCTCCCTGCTGCTAGATGAGGCTTAGCCAGATCCCCTCCCAAAGGAAACCCCGTCCCAAATTCATCCCTTGCCTTTCATCCCAAATGCCCTGGGCTGACGCTCCATCTAGCCCCTTCCAGGGGAAGCACAGGTTTGTGGGGCAGCCCCAAGAGGGGAAGGAGGCCTGGCTGAACTTTGACCCAATGGTCCTCACTGCCACGCTGGAGAAGTGTGATTTTGATCCCGTATTTACAGAAGAAGAAACCAAGGCTCTGAAGAGCAGTCCTCTTACTGTTCCATAACAGGTTCCACGTTGTGTGGGGGACCTGTGCCCATGCCCAGTGTGAACTTGGCTCAGCGGGTGGTTCCCTATTGTTCGTGGGGTGAACCAATGAGGGGAGGGAAGAAAGGAGGCCAGGAGAGGCTGTCTGTCCAGTGAGGTCCCCAGCACAGACCCCCGGCGGTGAACTGGATGCAAACTGGATGTCAGGCAGGGGCTGATGGGGAAGGTCAAACAGTGGTTGGGGCTGGGGGTCTGGTCTCAGGCGGAGGTGTGACTGGAAATAAACTGGGCCCCAAAGGGAGGAATGCTCCAGCTCACACAATGTCATTTATTTATTCAAAAAACAGTTGTGCAGCCCTTGTGGCTGCCAGGCCTGGGGTTCAAGGCACTTCCGGTACAGGGCAACTGAGAAAAGCACCGACCTGGTCCCCCAGAGTGTTGCATTTCTAGTGCGGGAGACAAGACGATAAAGAAAGCACGAATAATTCAAACAGTGATTCCAAAGGGTGAGAGGAGTTCAGGAAAATTAAACAAGAGTGTGTGTGGGGATGAGGCGGGGAAGGGACCTTAGCTACGCTATTCAAGGAAGGTCTCCGGGAGGAAGTGGCACCTGAGTGGCACCTGGAGGTGGAGAGTCGGCCAGCCCAGCACTGATGAAGGCCGTGGGGGAGGGATCAAGGGAGGGCAGAGAATCCTAGGCAGAGGGAATGGCAAGTGCAAAGACAACCTGGCGACAAGTTGGAGGGGCACAGCGGGGTCAGAGGCTGGAGTGACAGGGAGGGGGCAGAGCGACAGGAGGGGCTGGGGACACCTCCTTTGGGAAGCCTTCTCGGATGCTCGCGCCCCCTCGCATTCCCCCAGCTTCTTCCACCACGGCCCGAATCCCACGAATCCAGCTCAGGCCTCCTTCCCGGTCCGGATTGCGAATCCCGGGAGGGGGAAGGCCGGCTCGGATTCCTCCCTCGGCATCCCTGCGGCGCCCGGCCCGGCGCTGGGCACCCTGTGGGCACTCGGTAAATATTTGTAGAGCGCACTAGAAGGAATGAATGAACCCATTGGGCGCAGCTGGGGGGAGGGCGGGGCCGAGGGCAGGTGGGAGGCCGCGGGCGCGGGAGGGGCCCCTGGAAGGCCGTCCTCCTCCTCCCCTTCGTCCTCCTCCTCCCAGGCCCCAACGCGTACCACTCTGGGGCTCCCGAGGCGGCCTCTCGTGCGATCAAGGGCTCGCAGGGCCGGGAGAGCGACCCGGGGTCCCTGCTCTCCGCGATCGGAGTTCGGAAGAGGGTGGGTCGCCTCCGCCCGAGGGCCAGAGCGCGAGAGGAGCGGGAAGAAGGAGCGCTCGCCCGCCCGCCCGCCGTCTCGCCGCCTCCCCGGCGCTCGCTCTCCGGGCTCCTAGGTTTGCTGGCTGCTCCTCCCACCCGCGCCCGCCTCCTTGCTCGCTTGCTCGCTCGTTCGAGCCGGTTTCCAAGCCCTGCGGTGCGCCAGGGCGAGTGCGGGGCGAGGGGCCCCGGGGCCAGCGCAGAGCCGGGGGGCGGTGGTCCGGGCAGAGAGCAGCGGGCCGGGGAGGGGCCATGTCCGGCGCGGGCGCCGCGGGGCCCGTCTGCAGCAAGTGACCGAGCGGCGTGGACGGCTGCCTGCCCCCCTCCGCCACCTGGGCCGGCGCGGGCCCTGGGGCCGGGTGCCTGGAGCCCGGGTCGCGCGTAGAGCCGGCGCGATGCACGTGCGCTCGCTGCGCGCCGCGGCGCCCCCCAGCTTCGTGGCGCTCTGGGCGCCCCTGTTCCTGCTGCGCTCCGCCCTGGCCGACTTCAGCCTGGACAACGAGGTACACTCGAGCTTCATCCACCGGCGCCTCCGCAGCCAGGAGCGGCGGGAGATGCAGCGCGAGATCCTCTCCATCCTGGGCTTGCCCCATCGCCCGCGCCCCCACCTCCAGGGCAAGCACAACTCGGCGCCCATGTTCATGCTGGACCTGTACAACGCCATGGCGGTGGAGGAGGGCGGCGGGCCCGACGGCCAGGGCTTCTCCTACCCCTACAAGGCGGTCTTCAGCACCCAGGGCCCCCCTCTGGCCAGCCTGCAAGATAGCCACTTCCTCACCGACGCCGATATGGTCATGAGCTTCGTCAACCTCGGTGAGTGAGGACAGGCGGAAGGGGGTGAACGTCTGGGTCAGGAGGCGCTTTGGAATAGGGAGGCGGGGGCCGCTTCTTAGGTCCAGCCCGCCCATCTTTCCACGCCGGCCCTTTGCAAAACCATAGTGCCTGGCCAAGAGTCTCCTACCCCCGGTCCGAGTGGACCCCAAGCTGTGCGCGCCCTACTGTAGGGAAAGCCAGGCTAATTTGGCCTTGTGGCGTTTTGGGGAGCGAAGGACCGGTCCGAAGGCCCCTTCGGGTTAACTTGGCGGCCGCACCTCTGGAGAAGGAGGCGCCCAGCGGCCGCGGCTCAGTTGAAAGCGCGGGGCTCGGTCATGTGAGCTGTGCCGGGCCGGCGCGGCCCGCGCTACCTGGATTTAAAGGGCCCTGCTCTGCGATGCTGCCTTCCCGCCCTTTCTGGGCCCCTCTCAGCCCTGCCGAGCCCTGGCATCCCGGGCGTCGCGCCCCCTTCCCGGCCTTAGTAAGCCCTACCTGTCCGCTCGCGGTGCGCCTGCCCTAGCGTGCTGCGCGCCCTGAGCGCCTCGGGTCCCCTCTCCTGGCCGCCCCCCTCGCTCTCAACTCTCCTGGCTGGAGCTGGGGAAGAAACGTTGCCATTGCGAGCTTTCTATTTTAAATATTTAATGATAGGTCCCGGGCGGGCAGAATCCATTTTCAGCGTTTATCACATGTGGCGCGCAAACCACGGCTTTTGGCGATTGGGTGGCGCGGGATCTCGGAGGAGACGCCGCCGGGGGCGGCTGGGGGACCCGGCTCGGAAGTGGAGCCGCGACGGCCCGGGGGACGCGAGGCTGGGGCTGCGGCGGGGGTGCGGTGGCTCTCCCTCCATCTGTGCACGCACACTCACCAGACTTGCTCAAACTAACCCCCGGCAGCGCGCTGTAGGGCTGATGATCAAATATTTGGTTTCCGAGATAACACGCCCCGATAGCGCTGTTTCCTGAGCCGCTTTCATTCTACATGTGTAACTTGCTGCGAAAATCCGAACAGAGTCAAGACAGCAAACTTACGCCCACGGGCGCTGTGTCAACATGGAAATAATGATACTCAAGCCCCCCCCCCCCCCCGCCGAGCACAGGGGGCGTGGATGGAGGGCTCGGGGAAGCCGGGATCACCCTTAATGCTTCCCGCTCCAGATAAGGTCCCTGGAGGTCCTGGGACGCCATTGTCTTCCCTTAATAATAGCCAAAAATCAAACAGTGAAACAAGTTTCAGCGAGCAAGGGGTGGGAGGTTTAGATGCCAAAATAACTTCAAGAAAGTTTAAATTATACTAAGCAGCCTGTTAGAACGAAGCAGCTCCATATGTCCCGGTTTAGAACAATCTCCAAGATGTATGAGGTGGAAAAAAGCAAGGTGCAGATGAGTGAGGTTACATATGTGCTTGTAGATCATCCCTTCCCACTGGAAGAAACACCAGGAACTGGAAATAGATTTCACTGGGGGGTGGGGCGGGCCTGGCCGCTGGGGCTTAGGCAGTGGGAGCTGGGGTCTGAGCTTTTCTTGCCTGCACTTTTGTCTGTGGCTTTCTGTTTTGTTTTGTTTTGTTTTTACAATGTGTATTTATGACCTATACCAGAAACTAAAGAAAAAAATCCCAATACATACATATACATAAGTAAGTTAAAGCAGAGCTCTGTAGCTGTCCTGAAGCCTGGGTTAATCAGGGCCCTTTCTCTGGCCAGAATTTATGGTATCCTGTTCTGTTGGGTACCCATGACTACCTGTGAACACAGCAGGTCCCAGTGGCTGCCTTCAGAGCCTGGCTGGGCTCATTAAAAAAATATTTGGAAGCCCTGGCTTCTGTGGAAGGCTCTGCAAATCCCATGCAAAAAGCACCATACTTAGCTCATGGACCAATAGCAGGGGCAGACCTACGGCTCTCCCTGCCCCCCCACCAGAGAAGGACTAAGTTACCAAGTGGGTACCCCTGGGAATCTTAGGGCAGGGTTGTTTGCTCCCCCTTGGTGGTGGGAGCAAGCTGAGACTTGTTTGGGAAGGCCGCAGCTGGGTGGTTTTCCTCCTCTGGCTGTACACACACCTTTCAACCCCGTTAGTCCCATTTCTTTCATCTTGAAAGGACAAAGACCGGCTTGTCTGAGCCTCTTAATCAGGGCTGGCTTTGGGCTTTGTGGGACAGTCCTGACTTTCTCAGGTCTTGCTTTCTGGAACCTCACTCCAAATTAGACGGCAGAGTGGCTTTTAACAGAGTGCGCTGACCTTGTTTTCTTTCTTTCTGTCCCTAAAACGCGAGGTAATTAGTTGGGTGAAGACTTGGACGGCAGTTTGGCGAGAGTTTTCTGTAGATGCTTCGAAGGTTGACCTATTTCTGCTCAGCCCAAGGATCAAATTCCTGTCCCTTCCATTCTGTCATGGTCCCAGATTTTCTCCCCAGGAGGGGCTTGGCGTTGGCAGGAGGGGCTTGGCGTGGGACTGGAGGGGCATGTGCGAGACTCTCCTAGAAGCTGAGTTTGCTCAGAAAGCTCATTTTTCCTTGGATTGCAAATCATATTAATCTGTAACATACAAAGTTTCCTAAAGGTGGGTTTAGTCTGACACTTTACCTAAGTGTAAGAAAATGTCACTTGTCCATATCAAATGATTACTTGTTATCCTCCAGGGGCCCTGGGGGGAACTTTGGGGGACTTAATGGAGATCTTGAGGGGAGGCTGACTTTCTCCACTGGCCTCTCCTCCCCCCACTGCATACCGCCACTGTCCTGAAGTGCTTGGGAGACCTCTGCCTGAATTCTGAAGGCTTTTGCAGACCCGGTGCCTTTATTCTTCCTTCTGTCTGCAGCCAAACTGGTTTTTGTTCCTATAAGTCCTTCTCGGAATTCAAGCTTTTTGCCAGGCTGAGCAGGATCTAAACTAGAGAGGGAACTGGAGGAGAATTTACGACAAAACCAGGTGCCGAGAATAAGGACTTCAGACTGCACCTTATGACAAAGACCAGCCTGTACAAGAAAGCCCGGTGTCATGCTGGCTGAGCTGCCGAACTGAGACTCACGTCTTCCCAGCCTGGACCCCTTCGTTCAATGGCGAGAGTCGTAAACTGGTTTGGATTAACAAGCCCCCGACTCCTCGGAGTAGACTTAATTTTTGGAATTCAAAACAGTCTCTCCTCTCTTACATAGTGCCCAGGCATTGTGAATTCTGCAGACGGAACCCTGGGATGGCCCACACCATTCTTTCTTTGGAGAAATTCAGCAGCTTCTCTTGGAATCTTCTAAAGAAGCCGGCTGGCATTAGGAGTGTATGATGCGTGTTTATCTCTGGTCCGGGCTGTGAAGAAACCAAATTTGTTTAATCTTCAAAGCTAAATTTAAAAAAAAAAGAGAAAGTTGGAAACCTATCACGATTGGGCTCCGCGTATAAAAGTGGCTTTTGTGAATATAGCTGAAGAGCAGCGAGAGGCCTTGCTGTTTGACTTCTCCTTCATACCATCTGGCTGTCCTTTTTGTTGACAAGTGTTTGGCATTAAGCGCTCTCCCTTTGCCCCTTAAGAACAGGCCCTACCACTGTAGAGTATTAGAAAAAGATTCTGTTACAGTTTAAAAATTTCCTTCAGGGAGTGCTTCGAAGGGCGCATGGGCTGCAGCGTTTGCAGCTGTAACCTGGCTTGTGTTAAGATTTGGAAGGGGCCGTTCCACATTCCAGTACTCCAAGCGCCGGCCTTCACTGGTAAGCAGCCAGAGGTTAATATAGATGTCACACAGGCTTTCCCCCTTCTTTCTTTTTTTCTTTCTTTCTTTCTGCAGAGTGCCTTCCCTATAGGAGTGCACCAACAGCTGTGTTTTTAGTAACCCTTTCAAAATCACTTCTTTTAAACCTCGTTTTCCCACTTCTATAAATCAGAGATCTTCTTCCCCCTTCTCCCAAGGGTGTATGTGACCCAGATTTGAACTTTTTTGATCTTCTTTGTATTTCTCGTCTGGAACCCAAGCAGTTTAAGGCTGAGCCCTGGATGCCCGCTTGGGTGGTTATTTTTGGTTTTTATTCCAGGCTTGTCATTCGGTTGGGGAGTGGCCCATCGCAGGGGTAAGGGAGGTGGCCCAGATACAAATCGATTGCAGAGCAGCAGAGGAACGAGTGTCTGAATGCAGGGGGTGGGGGAGGATGCTGCTTCCGGGATGCAGCTCTTGTGAGCGGCAGTTTGGGGCCTTACCTCTGTCGACATCAACACAGCTGGCGCGCCATCCCTGACCACCAGAATGCCTGCGAGGTGCGCCAATGTCACATGTCCGCTGAACTCCGAGAGAGGTGATGACTGCATTCCAGGGAAAGTCCCATCTAAGTCGATTGATCACCGCGATCGCTTCAATATCTTTCCCCCCCTGTTGGGTAAGGTCATATTGGGTCCATTGCAAGAACCAGAGTGTCCTAACACCGCCCCAGTCCCCACCCTACGCCGGCCTGCCCATCCATTTAACCAGCTGCGTGTCCTGACTGGAGAGTCCTTTGCACCAAATGGCTGGCCACCTTAACTTTTCTTGCAATCACTCTTCAGACCTAGCTGGGGGCTGTCGACACACTGGGTTTTTTTTTTTTTTTTTTTTGCAAGTTGCTGCAAAGCTTCGCCTTAATGCACTCTGGCAGTGTCACCAGGGGTTGGGGCACAGGCAGGGATGTGTGGGACCTGTCATGTTATTGTCAGAAGGAATGTAAGGATTAGCCTTTAAAGCGTGGTGGTGGGGGAGCGCTGCAGCTGTGTACACTTATTGTAAACGATTTAAGTCCCACTGGTAAAATCAATATATTGCATTGCATGACCCTCTGCTTTTAATTAGTTTAAATCAAATGTGCCGGTGCCATTTGCCTCCTCTCGCCTTCATGGGGTGAGGAAACACCAATATTTACATAGAAACTGTTAATTTGTGGTGAAAATGATAACACATTTAGCTTTACACACCCAAGTGGCTCCAACTTGATGGATCCCAGATCAACGCAGAGTTGCGGGGTGACGTCACCAGGGCGAGGGAGCAGAGCGGCAACATGAGGGACATTTGTCGCCCAGACCCTGGAGGCCAGACGGAGGCAGGTGGGTGTATCTGTGGGTGAAGTGCCCTAGGATGCTAGTCTTCCAAGAAACTAGCCGATTCTTTCATTGCCAGCCAGAAATGTTGAGATTCAGTCACATCATCTAAAATCTTTTCTCTGAAGCATTCTTACGAAATTGTGAAGAGGACACTCGCCTTCTGGTTGTTTTGAGTCTATTCTCCCCGCCGGCTGGGTCCTTTGCACAGGCAGCTCAAGGCACTGCGCTTTATTTATTCCAGAGCTTCAGATGCTTTTCTTTCCAACTGCTGAAACAGTTTACAGAGAAAGGGGGTTCTTTCACTGCAAACCACCCCGTGTACGATCACGGCTATTATGTGAATCGTCCAGTATGAGTTGTGTGTTCAGTTGCGACTGAATTGTGGGGTTTGCAGCAAATGACATTTGACAAATAATATTTGACAGAAATGTGACTTGGTATTTCTTAATATGGAACAGATATTTCAGAGTTACCCTTCCCTGGCGAAACATCGCACGCACCCAATGCGGAATGGCAGTGCCGTTGCATACCAGGGCTGCTGCTGTGTGTTTTCTCCTCCCGAAAGTGGAGTGTTTATGATTTGGGGGGACATTAGGAGCACATGAAGTTTGACACTTACTTATGTGAAACTCCGAGTAGCATGTGCGATGCTGTCCTTTCAACATTTGTGTCGGAAGGCATTGTTGGGAGCCGCGCAAAGCCTTTGCTGATCCGCGTGGAGTGGATTGAATTAATGACAACTCAGAGAGCACCAGTTTTAGGGTAATTGCTTTATTGTTTTGGAGCCAGGGCGCTTATAATCCGGTTCCTGTACAAACATGTTTAACGTGTGTTAATGCATTTCCAAACCAGAGCCTCTCAGCACAACCCTGCTTTTCATTAATTGATGTCGGTAGCATGGTACAGTATTTCAAAGGGCTGGCCAAGTATAAACTGTGTTTCCAATTTCCTTCCTTTCCTGAGTTTGGAATGCCAATGTTAATTTGTTTCCATGCAGGAGCAGGGGCTGCCAACTGCGGCTTGCTCTAAAGGCTTCCCGGTGAAGGCTTCCAGCCCTCGCTGATGCTTGGAGCTGCCTGGCCAAGTCTCCTGACACTTTGCAGCTAATTCTGGATGATATATGGAGTGGGGGGTTGGGGGGCTTTACTGCCGTGTAACGGAAGTTCTCGGTGACAGCGGAGGGTGTGACTTGGCAGGGGAGAATGGCACGGCATCCACAGTGATTCTCTTTAGACACAGCTTAAACCCATGTGTCTGTTTCCACTAGGGTTGCAGATCAGCTGCGTGACCTTGAGCAAGTTACTGAACATCTCTCAGTTTGTTTCCTCGTGTTATGAGGCTGAATAGTAATCCCCTTCGCCACCAATCCTCGTGAGGACAAAATCACAGCACGTGTGTGTGGAGCCTGGCACACAGTAGGTGCATGATAACTGGTAGTTCTTGTTATTACGGTGGTGGTGTCCAGACGGCTAGTCACCTCGGTATTAGTCCAAATGTCAGTTTTTAAGTACTCAGTCTTATAATACCGAGATTAAGCCACCCCGTGTTATTTCAAACATGTCAGGAAAATGGCGTGTTTTCCTCTTCTTTCAGAGATCAATGAAATTTGAATGAGCACACCAAACGTATCTGAAGATGAGGAGAGCATAACGCTAATTCCTTCTCTCGCTTTTAGCATCTATGGCTATTTAAAAAGTTTACTATTCAGGAAGCTGAAACGGAGTGAGGGTTATACAGGAACTCTGTACTATCTTGCAGCTTTTCTCTAAATCAAAAATTATTCCAAAGTAAAGTTTTAATTTTGAAAAATCACATTACTGAAATATTTCTTCCCACCCCTTTCTGGAAGATGGTCAAAGTACAAATTGTCTTTTCCTTCAAGGGCGTGACAAGCCCAAAGCATTCATTGACAGAACAGCACAACTTCCCTACTTTTTATTGGAGCAGGTGCGAGGCTGCCCCCTCCTCCCCCAGCTGCAGCGCGGCTGTGACAAAGGCCTTGTGTGGGTTCAGTGCCTTTGGAAGCCTCTGAAGACCAGAGGACTCGGAGCGAAGCCGGTCTTCAGGGCCCGAGAGGAGGGGTGGGCTTTCTCGCTCAAGGCTTCCCGTAAATTCCCTCCAGCTCTTTCTCTACTTGTTTGAAAAATCTGACCTAGTGAGTATTGAGTTTCCCTGCATCTTTGAGGTCACGTGTTATTCTCTCACATCTTTATCTCCCCAGAGTAGCTTTCAAGTTTCCATCTTTTGTTGTCTGGCTTAATTAAATTTGGCTGTGAATACAAACTTGCACTGTTTCCAACATCGAGGGCTTGCAGGTTTCTAAGCACTGGAGTTAGGCCTGTACTGTCTTGTAACACCAGCCTCTCTCTCTTGCTTTCATGTACTTTGGAAAAAAAAAAAAAAATCTAAGCACTTAGCATGACAGTCAGTCTAGAATGGTCCTGTAAAGCTCCCAGGGCTCATCTGCCCAGCAACTTATCCACACACACAAAGGCAGGCGAGCTAGTCTGTGGTTTCCATGACTTGAGTTTTGGCCTTTGATAAAGGACTTTTTCTTGACTGTTTTTTCAGACATCCTTACTCTCTTGCACTGCCTCCCAGAACTCTGGTGACACAGAAGGTGCTCAGACTTTGGCTGTGACTGTGCACGGACGAGATGAAGACATGTCTTCTGAATGGTTTTTAATTTTGCATCCCCACAATACATTTTTGAGTACACACCCTAAATAGAAATAAATAGTATAACTATTACTGTTTTAGGATAGTCGGTACTTTGTAAAACAAAGACTGACACAGATATTTAGGAGGAGCTAAAGATAAAAATGATACAAAAATGTTATCGTGAGCTAATTACATGTTTTATCTAATTGATCGTTATTAGTTGATACAAAGAGTTTGCTTAATTAATGAGACAAATTTCACCAGTTTTGCTATCACTAAAATTTTCAATGTGCTGGAATTTGATCTTTCAAAATTGTGGTTCAACTGTTTGGGATCAATGAGCGAAAGGTCTGGTCCTAAATTTTGATAATTTTGATCCTTCGTATGTCTAGTCTGTGTAAATGGAGTTATCATGTGGTAACAAAGAACCCCACAATCTCAGTGAGTTAAAACACAGTAGGTTTGTTGTTCTCTCAGATTAACTCTTTCGCTGTGTTAATTGATTTCAAGTTTTTTTCCCTAAAATGTGTCAGAAATTCACAAAAAACAAAAAGTTGGTATTTTGACTATTTTATGCATTTAATAATAACAATTTGAGCTGCTTTGTATATAAATGACATTATTTTATGTATAAAAATTTCGGATATATTCATTCAGATGTATCTGACCATTGCGGCAAAAAGGTTAAGTTATGGCTTCACCTTGGATTGGTAGTGGGCTCTGCATACTGGCCAGGAGGTAGGGTGCTCAGATCCCCAGGCTGATGGAGATGTCACCCTTTTGAATGTCACCAATTAGTGTGCCACAGGGGAATGACAATGTGAATTGTGCATGGGCTTTTAAAATTTCCACCTAGAAGTGACCTGATCCAAGGTCGTAGGAGGTTCCAGTTCCACCCCTTGCTTGGAAAGGGGAGCACCAGAAAGAATCTGGGAGATGGCAGCAGTGATTGCCACTCTATCTCAAATGAAGGCCATGTCACATGCTAAAGACATGGAAATGACACAAGTGAATTATTGGCCGTATTACTAAAACAAGATCCTTATTTTTTCAGTCTCATCCTCCAGTAATGCAGAGATTGTTGAAGCACAGCTAGTAAAGTTTCACCTTCCCCAATGCCCACCAGTTCTTGAAATTTACTTAATTGTGATTGTAGTTTTTTTGTATCCCATTGGATCCCTCTTGCCTCCCAAGTACTTGTACCCCACTTTGGAGACCAGTGTTTCTAGAAGCTTCCGCGTCACTGAGATAGTCACGTGGTTCAACAAGAATAACCACTTCTCTTCATTCCCACTTGTAAAACAACTCACCTCTTTAGGACTTGTCTTTCAGCAAAAGCAAGCTTCAGCTTTAGTCTGGTTCACTACCCAGAGAATTAAGGAGCCTGCCTCTGGTCCCAGCTCAAGTGGCGCTTGTCCTGGCTGGCGTGTGTCCGGGCTCTGCAGGGCATTGCCTTGTCATGAAGTCTTGCTGTGCATAGGAGAGCGGCTCTTTCTTCCTGGGCCTCAGAGGCACTTCCTAGTCCAGGCAGGATCTTGCATGGCTGAATCTAGAAACTGAATTCAGAGACTCCTTCATTATCTAAATGCAGCACCGAGTGAGAGGGTTGAGTTGAGATCTTCCTGTAGCAGTAATGGATTTCTAACACCTTCCTTTATCAGGCTCCCCATTGAATTCTCTAGCATTCTGCAGAGCAAGTACTGCCATTCCCAGTTTGGGGATGAGGAAACTGACGGGGCCCAAACTTGCAGAGCTAGGAAGTGCTGGGGTTGGCATTTGAGTCCAGCTCTTGCTGAATGTAAAACCCTCCACTTTTTCCTCCTGACCTCGTGGGGGTAGGTGAATGGGATAGCGGGCCACAAGGAGAGTTGTGTTGAGACCACCAAAACAGACGCTGAGCCCTTGATCTTGACTTTGTGGTTTGGTGAAGCACCTTAAACCTTTCCCTTTCATTATCCATCCTACTTCTGATAACTGCCCTCTCCTCTGTCTCTATGGCTTAAAAATAATTGTCAGGGCAAAGGGCCCCAAGCGTCCATGGACTTGGGCTCCTATTGCACCGACACCCCCTGGATGGGAAATGCCAGAGGCAGCTAGAGATTGGTATTTTAATAGCAATATCTCAAGACACTATGGAAAAGACCACGGGGATGGTGTCTACCACATGTAGCAGAATAAAGATCGCATATGGTTTGTAATAGCATAAAATCACCAGCAGTCTAAATGTCTGCGAGCAGGGGATTGGAGAAATAAATTTGTAATCAGTTTATTTATACATTTGTAATAAACCAGAAGGGAATGCGAGGACTTCTTTTTTTATGTATTGACATAGACTCAAAACAGAATGTCAAGAGGAAGAAAGCACGTTGTGTGGAAGTCTGTAAGGGTGGAAGCATTTGTCAGTGTGTCACACACACACACAAGGACCCCAGCAGTCCTGTATGTGGTCTGTGGGTTCACGGCCATGTAGCAACACCAATGGGAACGGAAGCAGCCGGACTCCCACCCATTGCCTCTGTAGAGGCAGCGAAAGGCAGGGGTTGGGAAGAAATTTTAAATAGACTCCAACTGTTCCTGTCAAATTTTCTTTCTTTTAATGGTAAGGAATCATTGGGAAGTACAATGTGGTGTCCTGGGTTGGCTCTGGGACCGGAATGAGGGCATCCGTGGAAAAACTGGGGGCATCTATCTGGAAGAAGTCTGGCGTTTGGTTCACAGTCGCATGCCAGTGTTACTTTGTTAGTTTGACAAGTGTCCCGTAGTCATGGAAGATGTTGTTATAACATGGAGGGAAGCTGGGCGAGGGTGCGTTGGAACTCCATACTGTCTTTGGAACTTTTCTGTAAATCTGAAGTTATCCTAAAATAAAAGGTCGATGTAGGAAACAAAGTAACCACTGTATGCTAACTCTTGTTAATCCTTAGTTGTGGGTACCTGGATATTGGTTACATTTTTCTCTGCATTCTCAGCAATTCCGTTTTCCCAAGCCCCAGTGAACTGGAAAACCCTCCTACTGGAGACTGTGAGAGGTGACTGCTGGTGCGGTCGCTGTTCCCAGACTTGGGCCCCTGGAGAGCCAGTCTTAGAGCGTGTTCAGGGTACCACACCCCAAGGGCCAATCATTCATCAATCCACAGACCCACTAACACGGCAGGGCTCAGCCAGCAAACCCTGCTTGGCAGCACCCCGAGACCTTTAAAACTCTCTGCCTCTGTTCATAAGAAACCCAGTAGAAAGCAGTCATTCGTTTATAAGCAAGAAAGAAGGGGCAGGGGGGCCACTGTAGGTCTTTCAGTTTTCTTCTCGGTCCTGAACTTTGTAAAATGCCCCCCACCATCTTTCCCCTTCTGAGGTTCCGTTTTCTGACTGACTTGACCTAACAATTGTTGAGGGAGAAGCCCTTAAAAATGGCAGTGGGGCCTCAGAACCTTCCAGGGCTAGTAAATGTTTATGGGGTGGAGGCCCCAGTTGGTCATTTCCTTTAGGAGGAAACAATAAATGAAGCTACTTGCCTTATACCCACACAAACCCTGAGCCCCTCACTGTCTTAATATACTGGTGATGGGTGGGGTGGGGGGATGGGAAAGGGGGTCCAGCAATCTCTGAGTATCTTGTGGCTCAAGCACCCTAGGGGCTTGGAAGTGCCCCTTGTAGGCAGGTTTAGGACAGGGGGTCCCAGCGTTGGCACTACTGACGTTTTTAGCCAGACAGTCCTCTGTGGGGGGAACGTCCTGGGCATTGCTGGAGCTTGGGCAGCATTCCGGCCTCTACCCACCAGGTGCCAGTGGCACCCCTCGCTAAAGTGGTGGTGGCCAAAAATGTTTGCAGACATTGCCAAATGTCCCCTGGTGGTGGTGGTGGTGAGAGGCTGGGGGCAGAATTGCCCCCAGGTGAGAACCACTGGTTTAGGGTAACTTGCCTCAAACTTGGAAACTGCTTTGGGAGCCTTTGCTTCTGCCTCATCTGCCCGTGGCAGTGAGTGGGGAAAGCAGCATTTCTAGACTCAGGGGTTATTAACCGTCTGAAAGGAACCCAGATTGCAATCAACACGGGAGCCCTCCCCTGGGAACACAGCTCTGCCTGCGTTGCAAACACCCTGGAGACAAAACTGGAGGTCAAATCTCCAAAGAGTGGGCATCGTCTCCCAGGAACCTAAATATTTTGACAGTGCCTTTTGCCCAGGGATACTAAAAGATTCTTAAACACAGTCTTAGAACTGGTCCCATGTTTCTTAATTCCACAACTTTCCTCAGGAGGAAACAGGGGAAAACACCCTCTCTTTTAACTGTTCCTCTCTCTGGGCAGGTAACTTATTGGGGTGAAAGGACAGGTGAGCAGAGAAGCTGCATTTTTCCAGGTTTCACGTAGCTCAAAAGCTGCTTTTGAAGCAGGGGAACGTGGGACCAAATCCAGGCTGCTATCTGCTTTTGTACAGCCTGTGAGCAAGAATGGTTTTTATAGTTTTTAAAGGGTGATACATAATCAAAAGAAGAATAATATTTCATGACATGTGAAATTAGATGAAATTCAGATTCCAGTGTCTATAAAGCTTTATTGGAACACACTCCTCGTTTGTGTATTGTCTGGGCGCTTTCACATGGCAAGGACAGAGGTCAGTCATTGCAACAGAGACTGTATGTTCTCCAAAGGCTAGACTATTTAGTATCTGTCTCATTATAAAGTTTGCTGAGCCCTGCTTTAGACAGTCTATACCCTCAGCCTGGGAAAAGGTTAAAAAGTTAACAAGCCTGAGTTTTTATCTGCCCCTTTTGTCCCTCTGCGGATGCCGAGTGGCACACAGACACCCTCTCTCCTGCAGGGTGTTCAGAGGGGCTTCTTCTAGTTTGCAGAAACTCTGATTTAAACAGATTTCTCCTCTGAAGACTTCTCAGCATCGCTAACGTGAGGTGCGTTACAAATCCCCACAAAGGCCATGGAGCACGTTGCACGCTTCTTCCTAAATTTGTCGTCCCAGCAGCCCCCACCCATGTTCTGTTTTCAAAAAATTCTCCTGAAATATTTTAGGTGGCAGTTAAGATTCTCTGTGGTGAGACCACGTGAGTCTAAATCCCACCTCTGCTAGTTGTTAGTGTGGTGACCTTGAGCAGGTTACTGAACTTGGGATCCCCATTTCCTCCTCCGGGTTAATTTCGGCGCCTGCTCTTGGGCTGCTGGAAGGGTCCCCTGTGCAGAGACAGGAGGAGAGCCGAGCACGCCGCCCGCATGGCAGCAGGCGCCCGGCACGTTCACTGCTAGCAGAGACACTGTCACTTGCCAGGCCCAAACCTGGGCTGCTCTGCAGCTGGCCTGCCTGTGCGGGTCCCAAGTGCAGCTTCTGGCATTAGGGCGGTGAGATTCACTGCCTGCCCATCAGGATGAGAGCAGGAATTTGAGCTGGGGTGACCCCCCCCCCCGAAACGCGAAGCCCAGCTGTGTTGACTGGGCATGAGACAAACCAGGAAGCTGGTTTCCTTATTACGAATCCTGCTATTCTAGAAAGTTGTCTCATGCTGATTTAACATCTGTGTTTATCGATGCAGAGTTTTAACGCAACACCAAACCATCAGGACCTACATGCCTGCCAGCTTAGGGCACAAACAACCCCTCAGATTTAGACACTTGACAGTGGGCTGGCCTGCTCTTAAAAACCAATCAGTCAATCTGTCAATCACAGAAAATTGTTCTCTCTCTCTCTCTCTCTCTCTCTCTCAACTCCGTTTGTCAAACTTAGTAGGGTAGCATTTCCTGTGTCCCCCCCATTTTTTGATATGGACAGTTGATATTTCTCCATCTTAAGCGAGGATCCACCCATGCCAGTCATTCATCCAATAGCACGATTCCCACACTTGTTTCTGAGTGAGGAAACTGAGGCTCAGGGATGATCCATCACTTGCCAGCTGTTGGGACAACAGGTCTGTCTGGCTTTGAGTCCAGGTCACTGGTGTGTGACCTCAGGCTGGTCACTGGAGGTAGTGAAGCGCTGTGGGCCTCCGTCTTGGTCAGCTCGGGCCGCCCAGCTGGGTGGGCCGAACAGCAGACGTTTATTTCTCAGCGTCCTGGAGGCTGGAAGTCTGAGATCAGGGTGCCGGCACGGTCAGTTCTGTTTCTCTCCCGGGCTTGCAGATACCTTCTCACTATGTCCTCACATGCGGGGAGAAGGGGCTCTAATCTCCTCCTCTTCTTAGAAGGGCACAAATGCCATTGTGGGGGCCCCACCCTCATGACCTCATCTAACCCTAATGTCTCCCAAAGACCTCATCTCCAAATGCCATCAGGTTGTGGGGGAGGGCTTCAGCACGTGAGTTTTGGGGTGGCATAATTTGGTCCATAGCAGTTTCCCTGTAACATGGGGTGGCTCGGGGCGGCTGGGATTAAATGAGATAATGGCAGGGAGCTCACATACATGGAGTCCACTCCTGGGACCGCCTTTGGGGCCGCGTCTGGCTGCAGAGTCTCTTGTGGGCCATTCTGTGAACATGACGATGGACCACCGTCTGAAACCCTGATAAGCCCGCTGGGGACACCTGTAAGTTCCTCTCCGAGGCTGTATCTATGACTGTGCGTTTCCTTAAGTAGCTTCACATTAAAAAATTGTATTTTTGTTACTTACTCCGCTCTCATTATGGGTTTTGACAAATGGCCTGGGCACTTGGGAAAGAAAAGTGTGACCTGCAGTTGTGCCTTCCGTGGGGGCTGAAGGCAGTGGGTGAGACAGAAAATGGTGCATCGAAACCCCTTAGGAAGCTGCCATGAAGAATATAGACACGCTCTGTTGCTGATGGTAAGTCCCTGTTGCTGCTTTTTCTTCTGGCCTTGAGGCAGAGTACTGCCTCTTCCATTGAACATGAGATGAAATAGTTGGTTTAAGTTTCAGGTCCATTGTACCAAAATACTTACCTTTAAACACTAGCACCAGCCTCAGGGACAGGAGACGCTGAGAGATACATACCTCCCAAAGCCTGCTCCTCGCTTCCGTGGAGATGAGTGATGTCTCATTTGGGACTTGTTCTAACTCACAGAACACCTGCCTCAGAATGGCCTCAGCGCTAACACCATGTCATTATCTCCTACGACAGCAAATCTTCACGGAGGCGATTCCAAAGCAAGCCCAGTGATGTCATCCAGATGACCATGCTCTTTCTACTTTCCCTCCATCATCCTGAAATGCCTCGTGCCTGTTACTTCATGGTCGCAAGGTGGCTGCCACAGCCCCAGACATCACATCCTCATACAATCTCATATTCAAGGCAGGAGAAAGGGGAAGGGCCCAAAGAGCTCTCCTTGCTTATTTATCTCTTGGTTTTCCTAGAAGTTCTCTGGAAGACTTCTCCTTAAGTCCCATGGGCCACACTGGGTCATAAGACCAGGAGGAAGGGAAGGTATGAAACTGGCCTATGGCCACCACTGTGGAAGGTGGGTGAGGGAAACTGTCTTTGAAGTGGTTGCTGGGTAGCGACATTCAAATGATATGTATTGTTTCTCTCTCCCTCTTTGTTGTTGTAGCCTGTGTGGTCTGTAGTTGGATCTACATAAGTTATTTGCACATGGGATTTGGCTCAACTCTATGCACAGAGACCCTCTGCTAGTTTCCAAAGTCTCCAAATAACAGTGTGCTAGCGTGAGTATGTGTAGGTTGGTTGCAGGTTGGCATTATTCAGCCAGGGCCTCTGCAGCCCATGGAGAGACTTTAGTTTCTCTTTAAATTCAAACCTATAAGTAGGTACAACTTTAACCCTAACTTTGAAGAGTGCATGGGACTCCATCCAACAGCCACTTGTTTGCTGAGAACAAACTTCATTTTATCTACAGAACCCTCCTGATCTCCTTAGATAAGGGGCAGGAGTTGTTGCGAATGACCCGAGCAGGTCAGAAATCATTGTCCCTTGGGAGGACACAGAGGCCAGGTGGGGTTTGCTCCGAGTTCTGCTTGTGAGACAGGTGGTTCCCGTTTCCCGTGGGGCAGAGGATGTGCAGATCGTGATACTCGAGGCATTTTAAGAATCTATGTCATTGTTTGCTGGCCAAGGGTGGAGAGCTGCTTGGGCGAAAGGCCTGCCTGTCCCAGTAGCACCTTGTAGGCACACTGACAGCCTGAACGAACTTCTTTTAGTAAGTGGGTTTGGGCACCTGGGTTCCTTCTGCTTGTTTCCGAGAGAGACAGATGCGAGAGCGTCTGGTGTATCCCTAGGCCCACTGGTTGGAAGAGATGGTCTGGGGAAAGGAGGTAGAGCTATTCTCAGAGGTTGGTTCCGGGCGGTGGGTTGTTTGGTGTGAACCAACGTGCACGTAACAGAATTCTTTGGTTGCAGGCTAAAGAAATCTGTTCAGAACAGTTTAAGGACGAATAAAAGGAAATGAATGCATCCTCAAAGCTTTGGGAGAGGACACAGCAGCAAGTAGAAAGTCGTTAGAGAATCCAAGGGTGATTCTCTCCACATCCCTCAACTCTGTCACCGAACAGCTTCCCTCTTCTCCCTCTGGATTCCTCTGCTACCCTGCCTGTTGGGGGAAAGCTGGCCGTCCACACCCACTTAGCGTTACAGCTACCTGACTAGCCACATCCTTGCTTTCCCAGCATCCCGAGCAGGTCGGAACGGCCACGGGTGCTGTTCTAACCAGTGAGACGCAAGAGGAGGTCTGCTAGGGGGAGAAAGGGGTGGGAGGTGGTTCTGAAAAATATTTTGCTTCCTGATGAGTGACAGCTGAGCAAACAGTACTCTCTATCCTTTCCCCCGCTTCCCCGCCTTGAATATGGTTCCGTGATGTTTGGAGCCATGGCGGGCCTCTTGTGACCACGAGGTAACAAGCCTAAGGATTAAACGTCAGTGTTCGGACAATGGCAGAGCAAACAGGCAGAAGAAACTTGAGCTCTTGATGACATGGTTGAGCTACTGCACCCAGTTCAGATTCCTGGGGAGAGACTCTTAGGCAGCTCGAATCACATGTTCCCTCATGAGTCACTTGGGTCCAGAAGGTGGATCATGCTCCACAAACAGGGTTGGTGGGAGTCAGCCTCTGGCCCCTTGTGGCTGGGTTGGGGGTTTGGGGGTATGCCTGCTAGTCAATTATAGCTGTGTTAGCCATTATAATAATAATTAATTCATAATCATTGTCATGGCAATCATTCAGGTGGGGGCTATGACTGTCCTCCCTGTTGTATAAACCAGAACACGGAGCACAGAGAAACGAGGAGCTGGCCAGGACGTCCAGGGAGTGCATTTGAATTGGGAGGTTTAGTTCCCGATCCCGCCCTTTTTGACTTGATTCTGAACTGTTCCTCAGGCTGGGTTTGGAGCAGGTTAGTAAACAGCCTGGCTGGTGGGAGGGGCACGTGTGAGGGCAGTAAAACATAAGTGTTTCACCGCTGTGAGCTTCAGGTACAATATCCTCTTTCTTTGTCAATGTTTCTGAAACCAAGATGTCTTGAAATTGGTAAACGTGTTGGTATGTGTTCCCCAAAGAGCTGTCATTAACTTGATTGCACCTCTTACAGTTGAGGAACTATGGTCACAAATACTTCTTCAGTAGAACTGGAGATGGATCGAGCCAGCCATCTTTTATTGTTAATAAAGCTATTTATTAATGTGTAGTACGTGTACAGAACAGTGCACAAATCAAGAACAGGTAGGAATTTTTGCAAAGAGGGGAACACACCTGGGTAGCCAGTGCCCACCCAGATCCAGAACGGGACCCGACCAGCTCCCAGAACCCCCTCACCCAAGGTGACCCCTGTCCCGTCTTCTAATGGCATAGAGTAGTGGCGCCTGTTTTAAAACTTTGTGTAAGTTTAATTGTACAGGAATTCTCTTAATTCAGTGCTAATCATTTCCAATGGTTTGGAAAGATGACCTCGTTTCCGACTGTTATCATGTAAACCGGAGGCTCGCTTTGAAAGTCTGTTTGCAACTCTACTGGTGACATTCGACCAAGGACCCAAAATGTCATTTCAAAACCATTATTTGGTTTGATCTTGAATTCGCTTTCCTCTACAGGTTCAAAGGACAACAGTGCAATTTTAAGGGTGTTTTGATAGTTCAGCTTGGGAATTCAAGTGCAGGTTGTTCAAATGTGAACATGAAATGAATAAGGCTCTTGAAACTCTTATTTTGAAAGGCAGATGGGAGCCCGGCACGAAGGAAATGCAGAACAATCTCTTCCTTAGCTGCACCTGCACTGCCAGGGCCTAATGAGTTTAGGTTGATGGAACCCAGACCCCAGGAAGGATTATAAATTCTCATTTGATTTGATTTGCTTCTAAAATACCTTAAACCAGCTGCGTCTGCCCAGCTGACCCAGGAGTCTCTGGCTGCTTTGGGGGAAGGTCTGGGCAGGCACCCTCCTGTCCTGGGGAGGGTGGGGAGGCAGAAGGGGGGAGGGCAGCTCCTCTTCCACCCCAGCTACTCCCAGGGCCTGCTCTGGTCTGGCATATGTCGCCACCATGCCCCATGATGGCTAACCTCTGTCTCTTTCAATTCTCACAACAGTTTCATACTGGGGCTTCTTAATGTCCCCATTTTATGGAGGGGGAAACCGAATCTCCCAGAGGTGGGTTACCTTGTGCTGAGTCACCGGTGGTGAAGGGCAGAGCTTGTGTTCAAACCCAGGCCATAGGTCCCCGTGGCCCATCTCTGCCCTGGTTCTCTGCTGTTTCTGGAGCTGAGTGAGGTCAGCGGGGGGTTTGTCCTCCCAAGGGGGCCGATGGGGTAGTTTCCACAGTCTCTTCACTAACATGCTTGGGAACCTGCCACGTGCCAGGCAAATGAATGTGGTACCTAGTGCAGTGGAGAGCAACAAAATAATAATAGTCAACATCGTTCGAGACTTTCCTGTGTGCTGGCACTCCACAGATGTCCTCTAGCCTGTGATTCTCAAAGTGGGGTCCCCAGACAGGCTGCGACGTCACCTCTTGAGAGCATGTTAGAGAGGCAAGTTCTTGGGTCCCACCCCAGCCCTGAATGAAGAACACTGGGAGATGACTCACTGAAATCAGTATTGTCGCCTTCCCATTGTACAGGTGAGGAGTGACTCGCCAAGCGCCCGGGGGGCTGTAGAGCCGGGACCCACACCCCAGCCCCGCCCCATGGTGGACACCTATGTTTGTGCCCTTGCCGTGGTTTGACATCTTACAGTTAAAACCTACACGACAGTCAGTACACAGGTCAACGCGCCAATTAATAAAATGACAGCAGCTAAGTTCTAGGAAGGAAACAAAAGAGGCTGGGAGGGGAACGTGGCCGTGGGGCCATGGCCACCAAGCTGAGCCCAGCTCAGCCGAGGGAAAGAGGCCGCAGTGCCGGGCCTGCAGCACAGCCCCTGCCCCTGCTCCTGAACTTGGTGGGTCTGATGACTACACAGTGTGATGTCACTCACCAGGTGACAAGCTCCTAGGTGGCCCTGTGACGGAGCAGGGGTTGTTGTGCCAGTTTTGCAGACAGAACCGAGAGCCACGGAGCGTCCAGCGTCCATCCCAGGCCCCTCGCACACAGCCCTGGAACGAAATCCTCCCAACGTCCATGGGACTTCTCTTTTTGAAGAAAAACCCTCTCATCTGTTTCTGAGAACATATATTTGTACGCTCATTGGCAGAAAGCGCTTTTTGTCATCGTGTTGCTCTAAGAAGCCAGGTCACGGACCCTACAGAGCAGTGCGGTCTGAGAGAACTTTGTGTGACGATGGAAATGTCTGCGTGTGTGCCGTCCCATACAGGAGGCACTGGCCACGTGTGGCTATTTAGATTTAAATTAATTACACTGAGATAAATGTAGACATTGAGTTCCCAGCCACATTCCAAGTGCTCGGTAGACACATGTAGTTAGTGGTGCCGTCGTGGGCAGCGCAGATGGAGGATTCAAGTTTAGACCACACGTATGTATGTAGGTCGAAACTGGTAGACTGTTGGCAACTTTTTATGGTACGACCTAACAGAAGAGAAAGGGGCATTCAGACTAATTAAATCCATTCCTTTGTTACAAAGGGAAGAAGAGGCTGAGGGAGCCCCGAGTCTCTCCCACCTCGCTGAGAGCCCAAACGGGGCCAAAACCCAAGTTTTGTGACTCTTTGGAGGTTTCTTCACTCAGGGACTCTCAACTCAGCACGGTTGACAGTGGGGCTGGACCAGTCCCTGTTGTGGGGCTCTCCTGTGCATTGCAGGATGTTTAGCAATGTCTCTGGCCTCTACCCACTGGACACCAGTAGCACACAGAATGAGCCCAGGCATTGCTCAATGTCCCTTGGTGGGGGAGGGGAGAGGACAAAATTGCCCCTCATTGCAAATTGCTAGTTTAGCTGAAAATAGTAACTAGTTTCCATTCTTTGCCCTCATTTTCAGTTAACCAAGAATGGGATAGGGACCAAGAGGTCCCTGGGGGATGGGTTCCTCCCTTTGTGGAGATGGGGTGCCCATGGGTAGAAGGATGGCTGCCTCGGTTTATGTCGGAAAGATGGACATGTGCTTACAGCCCATTTTTCTTTTCAGCTCTACCAGCGTCTGGGTCTTTTCAGGCAAACAACTGGCTTCAGCCCTGGGGATAATTAAACCCATCTTTTCTCTCTCTTCCCGCCCCATCCCCGAAACCCTTTGGTCCGTTCCATTCACAATGATAACATTGTTCGAGCAATACTGCACACATGTTGACACTGAAGTGTTTAATCTTGCGGTACGGTAATTCTCTCTGCCCCACTCCCACCCCACATCTGCGGCCTGCAGTGCTGAGGACAAAAAGCCTGGCTGCCAGCGCTCTCGCCTCTGCGCCCTGCGTCTCAGGACGCAGCCCCCCTGCGTCTAACAAGGAGGCAGTGTCTCTGAAGACCCTCTCAGAGCTCCCGGCCCTGGGACTCCAGGTGGTCTTGTTGGCAACCCAAGCATTTGGTGGAAAGTTCGAGAGTTGAAGCAGCAGCTCAGGGGCGGGGGAGACAATGCCTCTTGTGTGCCCTCCGCCAGGCAGGACCCTGCCCGCCGATTTGGGGGGCTGGGGAGGGATGATGGGGAAACGGGTTAATGCCACGAAATCTGTAAGCTGCCAGCCTCGCTCAGGAGTGACTCTGGCCTTGGGCCAGAGCAAAATTTACAAACCAGAGAGAGACCTGAGTGGGGTGCAGAGTCTTCACTCTCTGAGTTTAGTTTTGAGGCAGGTGAATGCTGGGACCACGTGGTGTGTGCCAAGAGCTTGGTATCCTTGGTGTACTTATGTAACCGTCTTCACAGCTGTGAGGTTGGAGGTGGTTCCCGGGGCGAGGGAGAGAGCGTGGCCAAGAGCTGAGGACCATACGAGTGTTCACACCAGCCTCAGCGTCCACATCTGTACGACAGACACGATGCATGTGCGACCTCTGAGCAGGGGTTTTGTAAGGATTCAGTGAGACGATGTGTGTGACACGGGATGTGGTGTCCAGGCCAGTGGGAGGACTTGTGTCATGGTGGCCATCCACCTCCACCCATTAGGAGGGCTCCTAGCAAAACAAAGCAAAACAAAACAACACATCAGAAAATAACAAGTGTTGGCCAGGATGTGGAGAAATTGGAACCCTTGTGTGCTGTTGGTGGGAATATAAAATGGTGCAGCCTCTGTGGCAAACAGTAGGATCGTCCCTCACAAATTTTAAAATAGAACTACCATGTAATCCAGCGATTGCACTTCTGGCTATCGATGCAAAAGAATTGAAAGCAGGCTTTCAAAGAGATATTTGCACATTCATGTTCCTTATTCACAGTAGCCAAAAGGTGGAAGCAACCCAAGTGTGCATGGATGGATGAATGGATAAACAAAATGTGGTCTGTCCATACAATGGAATGTTATTCAGCTTTGGAAAGAAATTGTGACACAGGCTACAACATGGATGAATCTTGAGGACATTGTGCTACGTGAGATGTCAGCTACCAAAGATCAAATTTTGTTATGATACCACTTACAGGAGTTACCTAGAGTAGTCAAATGTATAGAGACAGAACGTAGAATGGTGGTTGCCAGGGGCTGGTGGGGACTGGAGAGTTGTTTAATGGGTACAGAGTTTGTTTTGCAAGATGAAAAGAATTCTGGATATCGGTTGCACAGCGCTGTGAGTGTGCTTAACTACTGAACCGTATGCTTAAGATGGTTAATTTTACGTGTTTTTACCACCATTAAAAATGAAAACAAATGTAAAATGGTGGCCGCTACCTAGCTGAGGGGTGAGGTCGGTGACAGAGTTGCAATCCGGTTGGGCTTTTTATCAACTTCTGTCCTACAGCAGGACCGCCGAGGGCTCTCACACCCAGTGGGGCGGTCAAGACATACTCATTGAATGAGTGCAGCAGGACGCAAGGAGTCAGTGAGGCATTTTCTTGGCAGCCTCTGTCAGTTTAGACTTTTATGAAATGTTCCTTTTCTCTGGGTTCAGGGCCGTCTCCTCCCATCTCCTGTAAGAGCTCAGCAGCTCAGCGTATCGTGCTCATGCCATTAAGAGAACATTTTCCTGTTAGAGTAGCTGGGGATGTCTGCTCCGTTTTCCAGAACTCCCAGTTTATGGCATGCCTCTGGCGGCATTTCAAGCTCCTTAATCTTGCCATGTAAATCTTTGCATGAGTGAAGAACCATCATCGACTTTCATATCCCAGAGCTGCGTGGCCGTAAATCGCCTACTGACAGCAGCCTTGGTAAGTAACATCAACCCCCGTGAGTTCTGGCACTCTGGCGTGTGCCAGAGCCTTCTGGATGAATTGTATTCCTGTGGGAAAGGAAGGAGCCTAGGTTGGAAGTTTTGGAATTAAATGGGGGTGGGGGATCCAAAGCAGTCAGGGGCCCTTGAAAACTCACTTCTGAATTCTGGTTCTATCTGGGCTCTGGGTGGTTCGGTTGGTTCCTAGAGCTTCCTCCTCATTTGAAGGGGCTCACGGAGTCTGTCCCCAGCCATCACTGGAGCTCCTTGCTTGGTCCGATCTCATGGAAACCAGACTCCGAGTGAGGAGCAGAGTGCTAATGCTGGACTTGCAGGGCCTTCACCCAGAAAGCGTGCCTTTGCTCAGAAAATATTTGGTCCTGTCTCACAGCTTCGTGGCATCTTTGGGGAGAATGAGCGAAACATGCGGTCAGGAAGGTTAACCAGGCTTTTTCTAACAACCGTGACGTTTTAGAAGGACCTGCGGGGCAAATAACCCATTTACCAACTCCTCCTTGCCCTGGCCAGGAGAGGGCCTGCGTGGCTGACAGCCCTTCCCACAGTGCAAACCCCTCATCAGCAGGTGCCCACAGTCTTACTCGTCAGGTGTCTTTTCTGCGTGGTTGTCCCCACGAGAGCTCCTTACTGAGGTCTCTGAGCTGCTGATGGCCAAATCCAGTGAATGACCTCTTCGTCATTCTCTTTTTATCTGAATCTCGCCACCATCCGGTCATCTTATTCTGCCTGTGCTCCGTCCGGCTCCTTCCCCTGGGCCCAGTTCTGCCAGTGGCCACGTTCTCCATCTCCCACGTAGCTGACGTCCCCCCCAGTGTCAGTCCAAGGCTATGCTGGTCTTTCTCACTGTATGTGCATTTTCCCCACAAAACTTACGCATAAGCCCCATTCAGCAGCCCCCAAATTAAACTTCCTTGTTGTTGTTTCAGACCTCTCTCTTCTCAACTGTCTGGTCAAATTTTCCACTTGCGTTTCCCACAGGTCACCTCAAGTCTAACCTGTCTGTGACTACCCGTGTTTTCTTCCCTCCTACTTCACCTGCAGAGCTGTTCTCTGACAAGTCTATCTGCCGGTGGCATTATTGCCTACTGGGCCATTCTGGCTAGCAGAAGACAGCCCTTCTCTCATCCTCTCTTTTCAAATGCTGACATTTGATCCATTGTTGACGTCTGTCTACTCCCATAGCTTCACTTCCCGTCCATTCCATCACTTCTGGAGTCCAGACCAGTGATGAAAACCAGTCATTTTTTCAGGCAGCCAAGGTTGGTAGTGGTTGCCTGCGTGTCCAGTTGAAGCAAAGAGTGTTATGACTGTTTAGTGATACCTACCTTGGGTGCAGGAAGGAAGAAAGGGGCCTGCATGCTCGATATGCATTATCCTGGACCAGACCTTCCTCTGACCTCCCTGTCTCTGATTTCACCTCATTCTCTACCTTCCATAGTGTTGCCAGGGCTCTGTCTAAAATAGATTTGGTCAAGACACCGTCCAGCAGAACAATGGGCCAAACCAGTGATGGTTGATGGGGTCACTGGTTGAGCCGGTACCATGGCATTCAAGAACCTTGCCTTTTTCCTGTAACTGCCAACAGACTTCTTCACACTCACTAGCAGGCTCTTTGCGTGTCTCTCAGGCCTTCAGCCATGCTGTTCCTTCTGCCTGCAGTGCCCTTCCCTGTCCAAGGGGCCAGCCACCCTCCCTTGTTCCTTAGGACTCCATTTACCATGTTTCCTGTGAAGAAGTGCCTCCTCCCTCACACCCAACAAATGCCCTGCGATTCACTAACATTAAGTACAACGAACAGTTTCTCTAGGGACTGTGTCTCATTTGGCTCCATACCTACCTGCTACCCTCCAATTCTTGACATGGAAGTAGTGAGACGCGTACACTAAAACTGACCTCCCTCTGGCCCAGCAATCCCGCCTCAGGGTGTGCACACAATAGAAACGTGTTCACCAAAAGGCAGATGCAAGAATGGTCATCACAGCACAATTTGTAATAGTCCCGAATCGGAAACCACTCAAATGACCATCAAAAAATAAACTGAGGCCTCTTCGTGCACTTCAGCCCTACACGGTATTGGAACGAGGGAGCCACCAGTACAAGCAGCCACGTGGTGGGAGGTGAGTGAATGCGGCAGACGCAGAGGGGACACTGCCGCAGGCAAAGTGAGCCTGTGGCGTCCACGTTAGGACAGCCATCACCACGGGGAGGGGGCCTCCTGGGGACATCCTTGGTGCTAGTAATGTATGTGCTGTGTCCTGCTCTCAGTGTGTTTACATTGAGAAAGTTCATCGAGCTTCATGACCACTTCTGATCTGTGTGCTTTACTGTGCATCTATTATGGATAGAACGGCTTCAGACTAGACAGGAATTACACGGAGGGTAATATACTCAACCTAATAGACTCACAGAGCCCTAAATAGCAGGCAGTGCTGGCCACTGGGGGGTCAGGATTGAGACGGTCATTGCCCCCGTCCCTACAGAGCTTGGTCAAGAGGTCATCTTGTACTTGGAAATTGTCCAAGTGTAAATAAAGCAGCTTTCATGGCCAATGGTCACCTGGAGGTAACCACCATTACTTGGGTGTGTTTCCTGCCTGTCCATTTCCGGGCACATATATGATTGGGCTCATGATGGCTTTGCTCAGCACTGTCTTGGCTGCAAATGTAGTGACGTGACTGTAGCTTAAAGGGAACTTGTTTGAACGGTCTCCATAGAACTCACATGTTGGAAGAACTGGGGAGCAGGCTCCACGTGTACATGGGGCAGAGGCCATTCCTGAATGTCGGAGGGTCATGAGAGGGGACGCCGGTCATTCCTGTTCCCACCTGCCCCTACACTTTATTGATACCCTGCAGCCCAGAATTTGCCCTCCCAGGGCGAGCTTGAGGGTTATTATTTCAGGCTTTATAAAAGGACACTAGGGTCAGCTTTGGGGACAGTCACGGGGCTGGTCGCTGTCAGGATGATGTTTTCCGGAATCCATTTTCTTTGGACTTACGGTTTGGTCTCGGGGATTTGGTCCCTTTTAATCCTTTGAAGATGAAAGTCTTTGTCAATGCCTGTGAGCTCTTTAGACAGTGGGGTGCTGGAATGTAAACGGCGGCTGAGAAAAAGCTGGGTCTCCAGGCTCTGGGTTTTCTTAAGAAGCTTTCCTTTATGGGCACAGCCTGGTATCAACACTAGACATTTATTCTAATGTCCAAGTCTTGGGTAATCAGCTATGGTAACTTAAGAAGATGGTGTAAAGACGTATTTTCTCCCTAAAAGTACGTACGTGCTTCCATGTACTTTAGCAGTGACAATTAAACTATCTCAGTCCCCGAGAAGGAAATGGTGTGGATTCCATGCCATGGGGTAGCTCCCATAAAAAATGGAAACCTCGGGACAAGACTTGGAATTTCGTTTGGACTTTGAGTTATTCACTGTTCTTTAAAAAAAAAAAAAAAAAAGGCTGTTTTTTAAATGACTATTCTTTCTAATAAATCGCAAAATTATTTTCAAAATGTGATTATGTGGGTTTCAGGAAGAACAGGATGGTAACATGGTTCATGCCTCTCATTGTCTTGAAATAATGAATGAAGGAAATTCACTCAGAAAGCCACCTCAAAGAACCAGGAAATATTTGCAAAAAGTTTAGTTGGACACTTTATTCATTTACCTTCTTAAAAAAATAAACTGTCTAACGCTAGTATCTTAACTGTCTGATATCTTAAGTGTCTGAACAGTTAAGATACATTTAATCTTACATTAAAAAAGGTTACACCTGCTATAAATAACTTGATATTTGTGATGATGTGTCAGTGTTTTCTTTCTTCACTGGGTGTGACTTCAGTGATTGTAACTTTGTTACTGTCGTGCTTATTCAAACTTTACTGTTTACAGTTTCTTTACTGTTTGATCTATTGTGCTTCCCCCCCCAATAATCGTAGCTGAACGATGTAAATACCCACAGTACATATTGCTTCTTCTACGCCGACTGTCACTCTCTTAGCTCATTTCGAGGTCCTGGAACGATGGCAAACATGAATCGCTTGTCATTTGCCAGGCGCTATTGTTAAGGGCCAACTCCTAGGACCTTCCCAACTGCTCTGTGGGAGGGTCCCAGGACGGGGCTACACACAGAGGTTACGTGAGTTGGCCCGGGCCACACAGCTGGTAAGTGGCACAGCTGAGATTGGAACTCAGACCACTTGGTTCCAGAGTTTAAAGGTTAAGAGTTCGTCTAACTTGTGACCTTGGGCAAGTTACCTGACTCCTTGAGCCTCACTTTCCTCATCTGTAAGATGGGCATCAATTCTGCCTCCCCAGGACCCGTCAGATGAGGGCACAGAGTGGAGAGTGTGCTCAGCAAGCCCTCGCAAACATCTCGTTTGCCTTCGGGGCTCTCCATCTTCATTGTAACCCGGGCGTCCAAACCCCCATTCTCTTCTCGGTTGGTGGTTGTGTTTGCCAGTAGGAGCTGTTTGAGGCGTGGTCTGACGCGACGCCGGGAGCAGGGAAGCTGGGGTTGCTGGAGTCTGCCTGCGTTCCAGGCATTGTGCTTGGGCTCCTGTGCGTGATCACATGAGCAGCCCCTTGCTGAACGTTGGAGCAGCGCGTTCCTCCAAAGCATTCTTTCTGGCCTCTGCTGGGGAAGGAGAGGGAAGGTGGTTGGGAACAGAGACTTCATCTGTGCCATCGGTGGCATGGGGGCGGGGCATGGCCTGTGGCACGCGCTCCTGTATTAACCCCCGTACGTGGGAATATCTAAGGGACTGTTTCATGGAGTGGCCAGAGCAACCTAAGAGTTCACAGCAAAGGGAGGGAGCCACAGGAAGGCAGGCTTTGTGAAACAGGAGCAGCCAGGTGTTGAATGCTGCTCCCGGGAGGTCCAGCAAGGTGGTGGCCATGCAGTGTGCTTCCCATTTTGTTAAGGGATGGTCTTTGGTCACCTCGGACCTGGTGGGGCTGGGAGGCAGTGCGGGCACGTTTGCTGGGTGCTCACTCACTGGGGTTCCGGGGGTGGGCGCACGGACGGCTCGCGGGGGTGCAGGATACTCTCCAGGACTTGCTGCTTCACCGGCTCCCAGCCCCCTGCAGAAAAGCACTGGAGGAGGCCCCGAGCCGTCTCCAGACTGTACCTATCTCCTTCTTAGACAGACTTGTCGTCTCCTCCAGGCACACTCTAGATCTCCCTGGTACAACATACTCTGGGAGAGCGGCTTGGCAGTGTTACAAACGCTGAGCACACACAAGCCCACTCCCCCGCCCCACAAGTCGCCAGAGTGCAGGTGCCCGGATGCTTGTAGCAGCATTGCTTGGAAAAGCCCAGATGGCACACAGCCCAAATGTGCGTGAACGGCAGAAGGGATAAAGGAATTATGGCACAACCAGACAGAATATTATACAGCAGTGGGGCTGCATGAACACCCACAGTGGCACGGATGAATCGTACTCACTTGTGGGG
This sequence comes from Rhinolophus ferrumequinum, assembly GCF_004115265.2. Classification (NCBI taxonomy): domain Eukaryota; kingdom Metazoa; phylum Chordata; class Mammalia; order Chiroptera; family Rhinolophidae; genus Rhinolophus; species Rhinolophus ferrumequinum. The sequence goes on from NC_046306.1 coordinate 4,590,943, forward strand.
GGGGACAGCGCAGCCAGGCACAGAAGACAGGAACGGGCTGTATTATTCCCAGTTTTGGATGTTCAGTAACACGCACAAGCAGCCTGTCATTAGAGAAGCTGGGGGAGGGGCAGGGGTACTGGTCACGTTCTGGTTCTCCATGTGGGAGAAGGTTCCGTGGGTGGGTTCGCTTTGTGACATTCGCTGAGCGGCACACATCTGGTTTGCGTACATACTGTACGTATGCTGTAATGCAATGAAAGTTCTGACAAACCAGCAAAGGAACTCTCCTTCTGAGCTGTTGGCGCTGCCACTGAGACACGTGGTGAAGGCCTCCGGTGGGGGTGAGACCTGGGTTCGAGTCCCAGCTCTCCGATCCTGGTCAGGCCACTCAACACCTACTGGGTCTCAGGCACAGCTCCAAACAGCGTGCAGGGTTGAATGAGCTGGAAGGGTGACCGAGGACAGACCCAGGACATTTCCACAGTGACAGAGTCAAGGCTGCTTGCCATGCCCCTCACCCTGGGGTCCCCTCCTGAAGCTCAAGTAACCCCCACGTGGCTCCACTTCCCAGAGCTGCCACCAAAGACCCCTTCCTTCCTCTCCACTTTGGTGTAAAGGGAGGAGTGTGGCAGGACAGCTGCAATCCTGGGGGACAGAGGAACGGTTTCTTGGGAGTCTCTTCCTCTGGCTGGCTCTCCACATGGAGCCCTGGATTCCAGCAGCTGCAGTCCAGACACAGGGCCACTCCTGAGCCTGGCCAGAGTCCCCTGACCGTGAGGACATTACCTGCCTCTTCTGCCCAGTAGGGAACAGCCTCATGTGTGGAAAATATCTCAACGCCCCCTGCCCGCACTCCAGTATCTTTTAGAACTATTGTTAAGGTTTAACGCGGATTTTTTCTTTTCAATGGAGACCTGTAGGAAGGGGCCTTGGGCTGCCGGTGCTGTGAGCCTCTTTCCTCAAAGGCATTGCCATCTGCTTTCAGCCGGGGCAGCCCGAACTCAGCCCGAGAGCTTTCGGGCTCTTTCAGATGAAGCACGCTGGTCATGTTTCTCCTCTCTTCTGGCCAAGCTTGTTCCCCACCCCCAGGCAGGAAGTGCATGTGGGGCTGGGTCTCCCGGGAGATGAAAGATATCTGCAGATGCCGCAAACATGCCTGAGTTTGGCCCTTTTGCATCTTTCCAGCATCTGAGGACTCCCAGCCTCATCCCTGCTTTGTTTTGGTCCAGAGGATGCCTGGTCCTCGGCAGCACAGGTCCACTCCCAGAAATTGTTCTTGGGCTCATCTACTCCCCTATCTTGGTGTTTCTCGTCTATGAAATAGGCATAGTACCTTAGACTCATCTCACGGCCAATATACAAGACAAGCGCTGGGGACCTCTGCCTTATTTCGTCCTGACGTCGTTTCCCAAAGCCCGCCCCAGACCCTGCCATCCATCTCTTTTTCTGCTCTCAGCCTAAGGCTATAGTTGTAAACCCTGCTTGCTACTAGAAACGTCTGAGGTGCTTTAGAAAGGACAGGTTTCTGAACCCCGCTCCCCAAAGATACTGACTCGGCTGGTTGAGAGTGGAGCAAGAACAGCAGCCTGCTGGAGCCCCGTGTGTGCCAGGCTCCCCACCTCCCTCTTCCGTGAAGTCACTTTGGGAAGTTGAGCTCTGCCGAGATGAAAATTGGCAGCCACTACAGACAGGATCCCAGAGAGCCAGTTATTGCACATTTACCAGCCCGCCACAGGGCCAGGGCACCAATATTTCCTCAAAGCTCCCACAGTGACTATCACACACAGCAGGGCTGAGCTCCACTGGCCGAAGGTACCCCTGATCTGCCTGGTAAGGCTGAGGCTTGCTAATCATAGCTCACAGTTCTCTAGCCCGCCCAGAGCGTAAGCTATTTAGGTGAGTTAGATCACGTAACTGACGATGACAAATGAAGGAGGATTATTACCTCCATTTTTAGATGGGGAAATCAAGGTCCAGGTAGGTCACTTGGTACCTTGTCCAGACCACACAGCTAGCTGGATTTGAACCCAGGCCTGAGCTCTCGGAACCTGAGTGTGTCCCGGGCGTCTGGGGTGGCTGTAGTCAGTGCCCAACTCTTCTCAGTGGGTTGAATGCAGAGTCATTGCTCTTGTTGTTCAAAGTGACTGCAAGGTCTGAGCCTGTGATGCTCCTGTCTGCAGCGGGTCAGTCAGTGCAGGATGGGCAGTTGTCCCCAGGGGTCGCTGGCAATGGGCCCGTCTTCATCTAGCTCAGGCCAGATGCTTCGACTCGGAGCGAGGAGAGTGAAACCCAGTTACTAATGAGCTTTTGGTGCCTGTGTGTGTTTTTCCCTTTCCAGTGGAACACGACAAAGAGTTTTTCCACCCACGCTACCACCATCGGGAGTTCCGATTTGATCTTTCCAAGATCCCAGAAGGGGAAGCAGTGACTGCCGCGGAATTCCGGATCTACAAGGACTACATCCGGGAACGCTTCGACAACGAGACCTTCCGGATCAGCGTTTACCAGGTGCTGCAGGAGCACTTGGGCAGGTGGGTGCCGAGCTTCCTGCCAGGACAGAGGCAGAAGCGGGTGACAGCCAGAGGACGGGGCTACACTGGGGCCGGGATAGTGACGTCTGCTTCCCCCCGGGACACCCACTGTGTGCCGGCCCCTGTACTGAATCTTCTTTTTAAAGAAGGTGTATGGTGTATGTTGCTCTTTTAAAACTGTCACCATCCGTGAATCCTGTGAGGAATAGGGGTGAGCCAGTGAGCCTGGGGTTGTGTGGCCTCATGTGCGTATTTATGGTTGGTGTGTGTCTGGCATGGAAGAGGGGGATGGGGAAGAGGAAGAACTGTTTTTGAAGGTCTACCTCTCCCACTCATCACTCTGAAACCCAGCACACGATGTCAGGCAACCCACCACAGTGGCCATTTGTAATAAAGTAAGGGGATGAAAACCCCTCAAACCAAAAATAAACAGACAGAGAACTCTCAGCCTTCCCAAAATCAGGAGGTCAGGGACCAGAAGTTTCTGTTGAAAGACTTGAATTTCTTGAGACACTTTCATTTCAAGGTGTTCTGAGAAGACTAAGAGAGTGGGCTGGAACATCGAACAAGTACAATCTGCAGTCCCAAGGTGACATGGCCAAGGTCATACTACCCAGTGGCTGGGCTTTGGGACATCTCAGGTGTCAGAATTTGACTGCTCCCCCACTCCCCCATCTCATGCCATTCCTTGGTAATTAATGGAAGAAAGATGGATAGGTGTCTCCTGACGGGCAGTCCTAGCACGTCCGGTTGGCATGGGGACTTGTTACCACATTGGGACATAGGAACCATCACCACCTTGTTTGCCAAGCACCGTCATTTTTGGGGTCATCTTAAATACTGAGAAGACCAAACTTTTCTTGAGTGTTTCCGTTGTCTTACATTGCTAACCTCATGTCATATTCACAATAGTCCTCTAAGGTGGTGGCTCATCTGAGAAATAGGGAGCATTAAGACCTAAAATCAAAGGTCTTCCTTACCTGAGATCACCGAGAGAGAAACTAGACAAATTGGAACTTGAGTCCAGGCGTACACAAAATAATTTCTCTTAAGAATTTATTCTTGACTAGGTCAGACACGTTCGTAGTATAATGTTCAAAAGAGAGAAAAGCAAGTACAGTAAAAATTAAGGCTTCTTCCCACCGCGGAACCCCAGTACCCCGTCCCTTAGGCAGCCTCTGCTACCAGTTTCCTGGAGTCTCCTCAAATCAGCAGGTATAGTTCTATATTTTCATATGTTTGGGTTTATATATTTTCACAACCGATCTCTCATCATGTGTTTTCTCCCTCCCCGAACCGTCGTCACTCGAGTGGAAATCTTGACTGTCCTTCCATGTCGGTTCCCACAGAACGTCCTAGTTCTTTTAATTACCACACACCTTCCGTTGTGTGGGTTGTGCTGCAAGGTGTTTAACCAGTTTCCTGCGGGCACACAGTGGGCTCGCCTTTTTCCCACACCATAGATGGCACAGGGTGGGGTGGGGGTTGGGAGTTGGGGAGGTGGGGTGCAGGAGGGATAACTTCGTTGGCACATTATTTCACACTTGTGCACGTCTATCAGTGGGATACAGTTCTAGAAATAGAATTGTGGGGTCAGAGGGCGCACACATGGGTGACTGAGTTTAGAGTTTGCTAAACTGCTGTCCGCGGAGGTCATGTCGGTTTATACTCCCACCAGCCACCCCAGAAAAGGCCTGTTTCCCCCTGTGCTCGTCAACATGGTCTCTTATCAAACTGTGTTGATCTTTGTCAGTCTGATGGGTGACACATGTTATCTTAGTGTGGATTAAATGTGCTTTTAGAGCCCCCACTTGAATGTACGGCCTTACGGGACTGGAATGTGTGTGTGGTGTAGGGGAGGCGGCAAACAGCCTTGGCCGTCACCTCTGAATCTTACTGCAGGTGCCCTAGTTACCCCTGGCAGGCTGTGCCCTGGCCACAAGCCCAATTACAAGAAGAAGCATCGAGTTCCTTCTCGGGGGGTGACATATGTTTGCTCTGTACTCTGACAAATCCCCTGGGACTCTTGAACAAGAACATATGTTTGACTTTTCTCATGAAGGCAGATTCATTGGTGGCGAGGCAGGTACCACCCAGAGGCTATTCGTCAATTGCCCACTTGTGCAAACCCCGAGCCCTGCTCACGCCCGGGCCTCCTGGCGGGCTCCCCAAACCTGCCTTCAAAATCTCCATCAAGAGGTTTAACCTCAGGAATGTAGCTGCCCCAAGTGGGTTTGGCTGAACAGAACTGGAAGGGCTGGCTGGTGTCACCTGTGTGGTTCTTTCTGCCAGTGCTCCATGCAGGAGTGTGTTCTGCTCTCTGGCTGGGGTTGGTGGGATGCTGTCGGTGCATTGGGAGCTTGTTTTAGGACTGCCAGCATCCTCGGACACTGCTCTCGATGTGAGGGGTCCCCATGGGTCCCACCCTTCCCGTGCTCCCTGCGGGGGGGGGGGGGGGCACTGCAGACCCTGTGCCGGGCAAGCCAGGCCAGATCGGACGGTGCCTCCCTCATGGGGGTCAGAGGCCACGGCGTTTGGAGACACGTGACAGCCCAGATCATTTATCCAACCCCCACTGAGCACTCTGTGCCAGGCGCTGGCCTCGGAACTGGACTGTGGAAGCGAGCCAGCTCGGCTCAGGAGGGCAGGGACCTCGTCGGAAACGTGGGCTGAGGGGTGTACTGGTTTCCTGGGGCTGCCCTAACGAAGCACTGTGAAGCGGGTGGCTTAAAAACAATAGATCACTTTTCTCTCACAGCTCTGGAGTCCAGGAGTCTGAAATCAGTGTGTTCACAGGGCTGTGCTCCCTCCGAAACCTGTGTTCTCTCTGTGCGCCTCTCTCCTCTTTTTATAAGGAAACCGTCCATGTTGGATCAGGGACCCGCCCTACGCCAGTCTGACCTCATCTTACTTAATTCCATCTGCAAAGACCCTATTTCCAAGTCAGGTCACATTCCCAGGTACAGGGGTAGGACTTGAGCGTATCTTGATAGGGGATATAGTTCAACCCATCACGGAGTGCCGAAGAGAGGCAGTCAACAGGCAAGGCAGTGAGCAGACCACCGGGCCTGAGAAGGCACTTGAGCAGCCATTGACGGCCTTATTGAGGGGGGGATCTTTGAATGACAAGAAGCATCTGACAGAGGGACGCTGCAAGGCCTAAGGCAGGGGTGAGCCAGCGAAGGAGGCTTCCAGTAGGACTGCAGGTAGGACGAGGGAGGTGATGATATGGGGACAGGCTGAGCCACTTAGTCCTTAGATGAATAAAAGAGGAGCCTTTGGCTTTCCTACCAGGCTGCCAGCAGCTGCTCATCTCTCTGCCTGTGTCAACCTGCTGACATGTGGGCATCTGTTCCATTATGGTTTGAGGTGGCTACCTCCTCGACCCGACCCTGCCTTGGATCCACAGGGCGGGTCTGGAGGCCCCAGGGGAGGCGAGAGGGTCTGAGTCACTGTGGCTGGAAGAGGGATGGGCAGGACAGCTGTCCCGGGCTTCCTGGCAGGCAGCCTGGGCAGGTGTAACAGGTTACCCCCGACGAGCAGCTTGGCCACAGGTGATCTGTGGGGATGCCCAGCCTAGCTGGGGTTCCCGCCTCTGGGGGTTTCGGCTTGCTGGGAGGCCAAGTCCTTTGTCAGCACATGTTGGAGCGCCTGCTGTGTGCTGTGCACTGGAGAAAGTACCCAGACCCAAGTACCTGCCCTCTAGGAGCTCACATTCAAGCCCGGGAGGTGACATGGTAGGTGTAGCATACAAAGCAGGGCAAGGGGTGCAGTGACAGGCAGTGGTTGGGACGAAGGGGCTGCTCTCTTTAGATTTCTACATTTCCTTCCTGCATTTGAAAGAAGGAAGCGAGTCCCTCATTCTCTAGGAGTTAAAGCGTTAAAATTGTTTTTAATTGTTGTTTTTTTTTTTCTTTTCTGGGTGGGTTTTGTTTTATTAATCCAGAAGCAAGACAATCTTTTTATGTAATTCCCCAGGTAGGATAACCTAGCTATTAAGAGTGGATTTGAATCCCAACACTATGTGCCAGTGTGGCCTTGGGAAGCAGTAACCCCTTGGAGCCTGTTTCCTCCTGTATATAGTGGGGATCATGATTGCATCCAACTCCAGGGTTGTGGTGAGAATAAAGGAGGTTGACGTATTTACTTAGAACATAGTAAGTGCTCAATAAACTTTTATTATTAGTATCGTCACCACCACCACCACCACCACCACCATCTTCACCATCATCATCGTCACAGGGAATGCAGAGATCTTCCCAGGAAAATGGAGAGCTCCAGGTTTTAGCTATGGCATTGCTTTCCTCCCTCTCTGCTAAATCTCTCAATTTTGCTGTCTTCAGTGGGGTGAAGGCCTGAGCTTGTGTGAAGATGGGGACCTTGTTTGCATTTCCTCAGCCTGGGGCTATGCATATTTTTAGGCTGAAGACCTGTGGCTGGTCTGATTCCCTGAGAGGTGCCCAGATCCTGCCCCGCGCCCTGCTCTGTGGCCAGTCTTCTCTCTCTGCTGAGGGAAACACAGCCTCACCGTTGCCGGCCGCCCAGCTGTGTGGAGCTGGGACATCTGGCTCTCTGGCGAGCCTCTGCCTGAGCAACAGGAAAGCGCTGGGGATGCCGAAGATCAGCTGGCTTGGGGAGGGCGTCTCTCCCCTTATGTGAGCCACTTTGCACCGAGGCCTCTTGATCTCTCGGAATCCAAATTAAATTCCAATAATGAGCCTAGCTGGAGTCCTTCCACGGCCCTCAGGCCCTGCTTGCACTGTGGCCCCAGACAGCTGGAGAGGCTGCTGGAACCGCCCTTGGCGGGCTGTGGGGCTAGTGGGGGCTGAGAGGCAGGTCTGGGGTCAGTGGCCTTGGCTCCAGTGGCCTTGCTTGGGGGTGACGGTGGGGTGAGGGATCCGAGTCTTTCCCTCCTTTTCTGGACCCCAAGCCCAGGGCCTGACCAGCTGGGGCCCTGCTTCCCAGAATTGGACTGACTCTGTGCCCTTTGGCTCAAACTCTGGTTCCAGCTGAAGGTGAGGGTGTTTGGGGGTGGGCGTTGCCCTAGTTAACCAGTTTCATTCGTGGAAACTAGACCGGGCATTTTCCATCCTCCCCCCTTCTCTCCTCCTGCAGGTTCCAATCTTGCTCCCCGCAGTGCTGCTCTATCTGTAGGGGATGTGTGTGCTCTGTGATCCATCCCTGGGGGAGCCACAGGCCTGTCAGGGCAGCAGAACACACTCGAAGGGTGTCCGTCACTGCCCAGGTTGAGATGATGTTGGCAGCTGGATGAAAATGTCTCTTGGTTTGTCTCAGGGACTTTGGCTGCCAGGAGCGTGACCTCAGAGTGGTCTCCTGGGCCAAGATTGGATCAGCTGCAGCCTGAGTCACTGATGAAGAGGGTGCTGTCCCCGCAATGGGCCAGAGAGGGACCCCGAGGGGGGCGGCTTTTCAGCTCCCTTCAGCCCAAGGCAGCCCGCACTGGTGAGGAGGAAGGAGGCAAGACTTGTGCCCCCGTGCTGCCCGGGTGGGGGCTCTGTCACCTGCAGCCCCCGGCGGCCCTCCCCAGGGCTCCCTAGGGTTTCACCTCCCCAAGAGGAGGAGGCATCACTGGTCTCCTCAGCAGTGCCCCAAACCCTCCAGGAACACATGCACCTGTGCAGGTCTTACCTTTCCTCTGAGAAGGATGCTTCCTGCAGAGTTCCCCTGATTGATTGATGCAGAGGCATTCTTGTCCTGTCACAGCTCAGCACAGTCACTCAGTGCCTGGGGACCAGTGAAATGCACTTCGGAGTCTGCTGGCTGGGGTGGCGCCTGAGCTTCTGCATTTCTGATATGCCCCAGCGGTTGTCCTCAGATTTCGGACCACGGAAATGGGTGAGAAGGTGCTTGGGTGCTGTGTGTAGAGCACGTCTTACTGGGAGAGCAGTGCAGTCCCGCACCCCAGCCAGCGCCAGGGCTCTTCCCATCTTCATCGAGCTAAGTAAGGCCAAAGGCTCAATAGTGAGACTGACTTTTTCTGACTTCGTGTCTGGGCAAAGGGACATGGTCACCGTCCAGAGCACCTCCCGCCACCCGCTCCAGGCTTGTCATCATTTGGCGAGCTGAGCACTTCATCTTTGGGGTGTACCTTGGATGTCATCGTACAAAGACTTCTCATCCCATTTACAGGTGTAGAGACTGCGCAGAGAGGGGAAGTAACAGAGAGATCATGCAGCTAGCAAGTGGCAGAGTTTGGGCTCGAACTCAGGTCTTAGATTCTGGCGCTCACGTGCTTGGCCACGACGGTGCTGTGGTGCTTCCTGTTTGTACTGATTCCCTCCCCTGGGGCTCAGAGAGGGCGATGGTGAGGCCCCAGCTGTGGTTCTCAGCTGTGGCCATGCATGAGAATCACTAGGGCTTTTACAACCTGGACACAGGAGAGGCTGCAGGTGGGGCTGGGCATCGTTAGCCAGGGCTGTGAACAGGTGGCTAAGATTCCTTTTCTTTCTCCTGTGTGAGCCGTCTCGTGTCCACGAGATGGAAAGGGAGAGACTCCTCCTAGTACAGGTCACCATGTGCCCTTTTGCCTGGCCTCTCAAAGACAACTATTTTTCTCCCATAGAACTGAGCCCAAAGTGTGGTCCGGGCCCTTGACTGACAGGCTCAATGGCACTGGCTGAGGGTGGAGATCCCTTTGGGTTTGGCTCTAGAATCTTCCAGAAGCTTCCGGAGCCTTCTTGCTCCTCTTGAAGGCCTACGTGCCTGGTTCCATGTCTCCTGGCTTCCGTCGCTCACCACTACACCTCAGCCCCAGGGCGTGAGCTCTGGTTTGGAGCTGCTTTCTCAGGAGTTTCTGGTTTAGCTCCCCAGTGCCTCTTCAAAGGCAAAGAGGGAGCAGCTGGCTGCCAGGGCACCACTGGACCATCCTGAAAGGTCAGAGAGAGGAGCCAGAGAGCAGCCTGGTCAAGGATGCCTCGGCACTTTCCTTGCTGCCTTTCTCTAGGCCCCACTCCAGATCCCAGCTCGGAGCTGCTTGAGCAGGAAGGAAGGGCCATTAAGATCTCTTGTTTCCCCTTGGGCTCCTCTCACGTGTGAGCCCCCAAGGGGATCACTCTGGGAAAGGCTTGCATTCTGCTACGCCTCGCTGGACAGAGACGGGGCATGCGGTGTCCAGTCGAGTCAGTGCTGGTCTCCGTGCGGTTGGCCTGCCCTGCTCAGCATCCCGGAGCCAAATGGCCCCTTGGCTTCCTGTCCTGCGGGCTGAGGCCATCTGGTGGGCCTTGGTGGTTTTTTTGATCTTTGTGCCTTTTATTTCCTTGCGTAATCCGTCGCAAGCCTGGCTTTGCGGGAATACGGGTGATGGTGACAGATCCCATTTCTTTGGTGCTTGCAAGGGATTAGGCCGGTGCTTACAAGTTGCACGCATCGTGTCTCTGCCTCACAGTAGCCTTGAGAAGTCTACATCCTCCCGTTTTGTGGATGAGGTCCCCGGGGCACAGAGTGGTCAAGTGACCCTCCCAAGGCCACACTCTAGAGGGCGAATTCCGAACCAGGTAATCAGTATAATTTCGGGTGCCGGGGTCCCACCCTCTGAGTTCTGATGCAATGGTCCCAGTATCACCTTGACACTGAGAATTTGTAAAGCTCCCCAGAGTGGACTTGCTCTCTGCTCTGTCCTGTTCCTTTGAGGATCTGAGGGACCTTGGATGAGTCACTTTGCCCATGTAATGGGGATGGAGACACCTGTGTAAGGGCTGAGGACCGTGCTCGTGAGTGGCAGCCAAGACTCCCCAAGGTGAGTGGGAGGGGAGCGTCTAGATGTCTTTCTGGGAGAGGAGAATACAAATGGCGACATCAGGGAGATTCAGGAGGCACTTCCTTCATATCTGCTCTGTTCTCATCACTCCACATGGATTTAATGCTTGACTGTGAAGGTCAAGGTGAGCACATGTCCCATGCAGTGGACCCCTTGCACACCTGCCTTGTGGGAAAGGGCTGCTCCTTTTACATCACGACTGATTTGGCTGTTGCCTCCCAAATTCACCTTGTAATCTTCAGCCCCTCTTCTGTGACAATACTTCTCTCAACTGGGAGAAGAGACGGCTGCCTTCTCGAACGGTGGTGATGACACAGGTCATTGTCGAGAGCGCTGACCAGGCGACATTCTTTAGTCCTTCCTGTCACAACCCCCAAGGGAGGGACCATCACCTACCCCGTTTTACAGACAAGAAAACTAAGGCACAATAAATACCACATTAGGGGTTAAGGAAAGAAAGCTTGCATCTTCCCCAGTCCCATTTGTTTGTCTTTCTTGGCTGTGGATACACATTTTCTTCTCACGGCAATCCTAGAAATTGGGTAACGGTGGGGAAGTGTATGTTCTGCAGAAGGAAACTGAGGCAGAGAACAGAAAAGACGTGCCAGCTTGTCCCAGCGGTGCGGACGTGTCCTTTGTACCTGGAGACTGGTACATAGGAGTCATTCAGTCAAACGCATTCGCATGAATGGATAAAAGAAGGAGCTGGTCTTCCAGGGCGTGGGCTTCGTCAGTGGACAGACCATCTTGCATTGAGGTGTTTCCAGTGCCAGCGTGGTGCCTGGCACCAGCGAGTGTCGCTGAAGGGGCACTGACCCTCCTGTCACTGTCCCAGCATCTCCAGACCTGGGCCGGTCCATCACCGCAAAGCTTCCCACGTGTTCTCTCTTCCAGAACTGAAACCCGAGAATGCCTTGTTTTCAGTCTTTCTCCAGCATCTGAGCCCAATTTCCAAAAAGTGAAAATTGCCCATAATTATAATACTTTTCGATCTTAGGGAAGTTCCCCTGTGATGATTATAATTATATTATTTAGAGCTTGTGTGCCAGTGGGAACCCAAGGGTAGATTGATTCTCATCTGAAAATAGGGGAAACGTTGTGTGTGTTGTGGCCCCGGGCCCCCGACACTGGAATGGATTTGGGGGAGAATGGGCGTTAGTATTGGGGGCTGGCTGGATAACTTGATCCGGCGCTTAATTCCAAAAGCACTTCATACTTGGACCTCTGCTCGCCTATAGGAGCTTATTTTTCCAAATGTATTAACATCTGTGTTTCATATCAGGGCCTGTAATTGCTTTAGCCTTTTTGGCAGGAGACAAAGAGAATTAATATTTTTCAATTTGGTCCTGAGCGGTCATCTGTAGCTGGGAAGAAAAGTGCCTGCTCAAATGTGAACTCAGTAAGGATGCGGAATGCAGGCTCACCAGAAGATAATGTTTTACAGGAGTCAACCGTGGTTAACGAAGTCCTCGGTGATTCCAAACTCAGGGCGGAAGTAGGCCTCTGGGTAAATGCTCAAAGTTCTTCCAAACACTGGTTCTTCCTTTGTCTTTCTCCTGCCAGCCCCCATCAGCGCCATTTTCTTTTCTTTCTGCCTCTGCAATGCCCATAGCTTCCCATTTGGCCAATCCAAGAATGGAGGGAGGAAAGCTGACACCTGGTCTGCATTCCAGCATGCATGCTACCACTGCCCATCTGGGACCCCACGCAGGCATTACTAATGGATAGCAGCACTCCTTCCTGCCAAACCTGGAGTTGGCCGGGGTCCTCAGCACAGCTCCATCGCATGAGGCAGCCACTACTAGTGGAGCCAAGCTGCCGTTGACTGAAGCCTGCTGGCCATGAGTCTCAGGTCGGGTTTCCCTGAAGATGACTCTGAGACGAGGACTGTGTGTGAAAGTGAATGGTTAGCAAGTGTTCCCAGAAGATGTAGGAGTGTGTGAACGTGTGTCTGGAAAGGCAGGCAGCTGTGCCGTGCAGTCCCACGAGGGTGACTTAGGCTCCCTCCTTGTGCAGGGACTTTTGAAGGCAGAATTGCACGCGTCACCCCAGTCGGGTCAAGGAGCTGAAGTGTTTATAACCTCACATCCATCCGTATTTAAGACAGGAGTTCTCAGCTTCGGCACTGCTGACATTTGGGGTGGGCCATCCGTGTTGGGGGCATCTATTCACTGTAGGGCCCCCACCCACAAGATGATACTACCAAGCTTTGACAACGCAGAGTGTCTCCTGACGTGGTCAAATGTCCCCTGGGGGGCAGAATTGCCCCTGGTTGAAAGCACTGGGGGGGGAGGGAGGGGTGTCACTCCCCAGGCACATCTAACCTGGATGGTCACAGGTGAAGTGAGTGCCAGCACCTGGCAGGGGAAGCGCCCTGGAGCCGTGGAGCCAGGTAGAGGATCTGAGACCCTGCACTCCTGCACAAGCCCCGGGAGGCCACTCACCCTGACCACGCTTCACCCCTGCCTTCTTCCCACCTTCCTGTCCATCTTGCTCACCGCTTTCCACCCCCTAAAACACTGCTCTGCTCCAGCCCTGCACCTGCTCACAGGCTTCTGTGGGTCCCATGGTCATGGACGGTAGGGCTTCTTGAGTGAAAACTGGATTATAAGGGCCTTTTAGGGAGAGGATCTTTTTTTCTGGCTCTTCCTCAGGGTCTAGTTGGGGACTCTTTAAAGGAGACACTTGGATCCGCAAGCAGGCTTCTTTTTCCCCTCGGTGTTGTGGGTTAGGGCTGTGGGCTCAACCTTTGTTTCCGCGGCTGGGCCCATAGGTGGGGGGTGCAGGGGTGGAGGAGGGGGTTTACGAGTCAGGTTTGCAGTGATGCTGAATTAGAACGAGGAGCACCTGGAAAAACCTGTCCTTGTCACGGGAGGGAAAACGGGGCTCCTCCTTAGAAAGCTTATTTCCGAAGGAGCCCTGCTGGGATCCCTTTACACGCGAGGTTCCATGTGCACGGGCCCTGAATCCCTCGGGGGAAAACCTGTGAGTATCCACCTGACAGGACGGTCAGGCGTCAGTGGGGTAAAGCACGGGTGGCACTGGCTCAGCAGGTGGCCTCAGCCTCCCCGCTTCTTGCCACCACTCTTTGGTTTATCAGAATGAAGTCTCAGACACCCCTCCCCCGCTGCATGGAGTTTTTCTGATCTGCCCTTTGTTCTTGGAACCCTTGAATCTGGTCATCGAGACACATGCTTCTGTCTGCAAAGTCCCCTGTTAAGTTCATTTCCTTTCTCCCTCGTCTGCCTGCTACACTTCACTTTTCTGCCTCTGGTTTGGGATCTTAAAACAGCCTGGGGTTCTTAAAAAAGAAAAAGTGAGGAAAGATGACCCGGCACGATAACTGTGTCTGTGTTGGTTTGTTTATTCCTTGAATGTGCGTGAAGAGGCTGAATTTACCTCCTTCTATTTTGGTCTGGAGCTGGAGGCTGGAGGAAATGGGGCAACCAGGGAAAGTCTCGGAAGATGAGTCTCCTGTCCTTGGCGTCTCGCCCGCCCACCTCCATGATGCCAGCCGCACGCAGCTGCCCAGCAGCGTGGGATTTCCAGGGCCACCTCAGACGCTCTGTAATGCTCTCCACAAGGCCCGATTTTTCGGGGGGCACCCCAGAGGTCATTTTGTTTCACCACAGATCTGTCTCTCTCTGAGCACTGCCGTCACCAGTGTACCTCACTTCTCGTCACTTGGGAGGTTGAATGGAATGACAGGGCCTCTGGTTTCCGGAAATTCTGGGGCCCAAGCCCTGGAATCTTAAGCAAGGGGGAGCAAGAGTTGGGTCCAAAAGTAAATCTGAGATTGGCTTCCTTCCCAGCTGCGGCTCCCTGCCTGTCTTTGTCCTCTTGGTTCCTCTTGGTTCCTCCTGACACGTACGGGTGAAGGAGCTGGCCCTGATGAAGTGATGGCACAAAAACGGACGAGGTGAACCCCAAACAACCGGCAACTTCCATCGGGGGGTCGGCTGGGGGTAACTTGGCACCCCATCCCTGATTCCACAGGCAGGCCCATGGAAGGTGGGGCGTGGAGGTGTCTGGGGGCTGACTAGTGTGCGTGACCAGTGGGGTTGGGCTGGGGTGGTGGGCTGAGGCCCAGGAACTCGAGGCGCGTCCATTTCTGGAGGCTCCTGAGTAATTTGAGAAAACATTCACTCTTCCTCTTTTACGAACACAAACTATAGAAAGTGGCACCAGAAAACCTCGTTGGCTGGTGAGAATACTCCAAAGGTACCAGCACATCCACGCGATGTGTGTTTGATATTCACTTTGAGCCATGCTGCTTTCTAGGTGCTGGGCGACAGCAGTGGCCAGCAAAGTAGGTCCTTGCCCACAAGGAGCTTACCATCTGGTGGGGAAAGAGGAAAACCTGCAGAACTGGGCAGACAGGTTGAAACAACAGCCTGAGTACTGGAACGGAGGGCCTTGAAGGTGTCTAACGAGGAGGCGTCCATTAGTGGATGCTTCCCTGGGGAGCTGGAGGATGAACAGGTGTGATGGAGGTCGAAGGACAAGTGTTCCTGACAGCTGGAACAGCATGTGCAAAGGCTGGAGCACTTGAGGCTGGATGTGGGAGAGGAGTGAGAAGGGGTGTGAGGGATGCGGGGGGACAGACCACCCAGGCGCTTATAGGTAGGGTGATTAAACGCCCCCCCCGTGCCTCCTTCCTCTCCCCAAAGTTTCCCAGTTCGGACCATCCATTTCATAGTCTCCCTTATTGTGGAACACATTTGGGAATTTGGGCCTTTTATCCTAAGAGCTAATGAACGTTTCGTGGAGCCAGGCCTGTTCTAAGATGTTGTGTTTCGATGAGGGTCAGAGCCATGTGGTAGTGAGCTCCCCGCTTTAGGGCCGGGGCAGCTTAGATCCAGCGGGAGAAGGCTGACATTGGCATTGAGGCCTGTTCCAACCCAGAGCCTTGAGACTCTGGCTCTGTACTGGCATTGGACATTGCATCCCATTTAATCCATTCTTAGAACACGCCTCACTGTTATCCCCTGAAGGACAGACTTTGGCTTGCCCAGGGTCACTCCCCTGGGATTTTACTATAACTCACCAAGGACCCAAAGCCTTTGTTGTGATGCCTACACCCCTGACCCCCCAACGTGTGACCCAAGGACCACCCCGGGGACTTCATCACAAAGAGGGTCCTGGGCCCCATTCAGACCCCCTGATTGTTTTCTCTTGCTGATAGGTGCATCCCTGATGGGAGAGAACCTTCCATTTCTACCTGGGTTCCTCTTCCCGTGGCCCACGTGTACCCACAAATTCGAGAGCCTCTTTATCGCAGGCCATTGCTGGGATAGACATTTCTTTGCAGCAGGACTTCTCAGAGCCTTTAAAACGCTCATGTGCATTATGAAATCTCAAGGAGCAAGGACCGTGTGGTGCTTCCCAACCTTATTTAAATGCAGAGCCTTTTTTACTTTGGACCCCCTCATTTTCCTCTCTTGGATATCCTATTAACAGGAGGCAGTTTTCAAGACCTTGATAAACTCCAGACTCTTCATTTTGCAGATGGGGAAACTGAGGCCCAGACTTCAAGGGCCTGACTTGCTTCCTGATTTTGACAACACGAGCCTCCTGGACTCTGGACAGGAGTGGACTTGGCCCTCCGGTGAATGCCCAGGTGGTGGGCCGGGGAAGGGAGGAGGGAGAGAGACAGACAGACAGACAGACAGATGGTCACGGGGAGGGGAAGCTGTGGGCTGGTGACTTGTGCCCTGGCTGTGGGAGGAGGACCTCATGCTTCTTGGTGTATTTTTTCACCTTTCTCCCAAATGACTTAATTTTAGTCTTCCTGGATAAGCACCGTCTTAAAGTGAGTTTATAAAAAGCCTCGGACCTCCCTGACTTCATCTTCCCGCCCTGGGGACGCCAGGGATTGCTTGGTGACTTGGTAGCAAGACAGGGCATTCCCTGAAGCTGGAGGTGGGGTGCTGGGGCCTGGGCTGGGTCCTCCCCAGCCTGGGGCTCAGATGGGGCGCTCCCAGCGGCCACACCCGACTTCCTCGTGGCTCCTTTGATCTCCTTCCCGGTTTCCCTGCAGGGCTGGTGTTTGCATGCTGGTCTGACTCCAGGTGCGTGGAGCTGGCTCCCCAGCCTGACTCATCCTGAGCAGTAACATGCCTGCTCTCCTCCATGACATCACGTCAGCCTGGGAAAGCTCTGGCTTCTCCATCGCTCTCTGTCTCTCGCTCTCTGTCTTCTGAGGAATGTTCCTCAGGCCCAGCAGCAATTCACAACATGCAAGGTTTTAAAATGTCCAGCCTTGCAGTTTTCCAGAGCCGCAGGGTGAGGATGAGAGCAGGGGTGAGGGAGAAAGTCTGCCGGTAACTGGTAACCGCTAGTGGTGAAGCCCATTATTTCCACTCCCTTGTAATACTCTTCCCAGCTTCCCTGTTCTCTTAGGACCAGATCTTCCAGGGGCCAGAGGCCGTGCAGGCTCCAGCCACTGTCCACCTGCACACTCTCCGTGCACCTGCACCTCTCCTTGTCAGCGTCTCTCGTCACACTTCGCACATTCTGTTCCTTCTGCTGGAATGCCCTTCCTGTCCTCGTCACTGCAGGGCCCTGCTCATCGCTCTGCCTTCCCTCAGGAGACGCTGCTCACACCCAAGGCCAGTCCTTCCCTTCGTCTGCTGGCCCAGAGGACCTCCTTCTCCTTCCCGCTACCCAACCGGGGTTGCAGGACCCCCGTGCGGCACTCACAGCCTCTGGACCCAGAGCTCCGTCTCTGGCTGCCATCGTACCTCTGGCTCCTAGCAGAGCTCCAGAGACACAGGAGCTGCTCAGGGAGGGTTTCAAGGAACGAAACTACTAGTTCCTGTGGCTGCTGGAACCAGTTACCACAACTTAGTGGCTTGAGACAACCCCAATGGACTACCTTACAATTCTGGTGGTCAGAAGTCCTAAATGGATACCGGACTAATGTCGCAGTGTCCCCAGGGCTGTTTCCTTTGGAGGCGCTAAGGGTCAATCTGTGTCCTTCGTCTTTTCCAGCTTCTAGAAGCTCCCTCGTTCCTTGGCTCATGGCCTCTCGCCAGCAATTGCATCACTGACCTCTGCTTGTCTTCACATGTGACTCTCCTGTGTCCCTCTTTCACTTACAAGGATGCTTGTGATTACATGGGCCCACCTGGATAATCCGGGATCATCTACCATGTCAAAAATCTTTAATTACATCTGCCAAGTCCCTTTTGACATGGAAGACAACAAATCCATAACATCTGGGAATTAGGACTGGGACGTCTTGGGTAGGTGTGATTATTCTGCCTACTACGGAATCTGAAGTTCATTTCCCTCTCTTTGATGGGGGACCACTTGGCACTGGGCCAGACTCATTCTCCCTTTGACTTTCTTCCCTTCTTCTAACCCTGGGGAGGGATTTCTGGCTGGGGTGACAGATGGCTCCACGTGCCGCATGTCACTTCCTGTCTGGGGCCTGCCGCTCGCCACCTGAGGACACTTTCTTAACTCCTCTGTACCTCAGTTGTCCCATCTGTAAAGTGGGGATCGTGATTGGATGTACCTCTTTGGAAGAGGAAGGATTAGGTGAGAGAATGCCATTTACAAGCTAGTGCACAGTAGATGCCCAGAATAAATTGTTGGGGTGCTGAGGCCTCCAGCACCAGCCACACGTCCTGGAGTGAGCTTAGATGACTCTGAACGTGGCCCTTCCAAACCCCAGCATGCGTCTCCTCCTGAAGGTGATGGGCTGTGTCTGAGGGACCCCAGAAGGTCGGGGGGGTCAAGCTGGGTCTGGGGCTGTGACGGCAAGAGTGTTTCCATTATACCACCGTGCACTGAGGCCCAGAACTGGGTCCTAATTCTCACGCAGCCACCAGCGGCATGTGCACAAGATACAAACTCTGGGCTTCCGAGCTGAAAAGCACCTGGAGTAGATTTCCAAGGTCTTGTCCAGCTGTTAAGACCTGACAGCTGGGACCCTCTGGCAGGTCAAAGGAGGTGGCATCCCCACTGTCCTGCAACATAGGAGGGAAAAACAGTGAAACAGGGTCCTAAGACTGGACTGGGGCTGTCCCAGGTGCTGCGGCAGTGGGTGCTGGGTGACCCGGTGGGAGTCCGTGCTTCCTCTGGCTTTCGCTCTGGCTGGAAGTCCCCAAGGCCAGAGGAATCCTCCAACTTCCCACCTCGGCCTCGTTTTGCCCGTTTCAGGGCTGGATTCCCTAGAGCTGTGTGTGTGCCACATGCCAGGGGTGGCACCCTGCATCCCACAGGGGGCTCTTGCTGGATTGTGGGTGAAAGCCCTTGATAGTACAGTCTCTAAATAGTCTCTAAGGAGCCAGAGGACTAAAAAAAAAAAAAAGGACTTTCCATCTTCCCACGTTGGAGATTTAAAAATACGCATTTTTCCATCGTGGTGGAACTTTCCAGGGGAAGGTGGGCTGAGAGGCGCTGGATGGTGTGTGTGGCTTCTCTGGCTTTTCCCTGTGGGTTACATTTCCCCAGTCCTCATGGGTGTCCCTGGGTGGGGGAGCCTGCAAGCCCCAGCAACACTCTATCCCCAGGCTGCTGGTTAAATATTAACACCCCTCACCACCAAGGAGTTGGGGTCACCGATGGTTCACGCCTCCCAGAGAGCAGGGCTTTGGGGAAACCTGTGTTTCAGGAGGGGAGAAGGTGACCTCCTGAGTCTGGCTGCTATTTCCTTAATCAGAAGCAACATGAGAAGAGGGAAGAAATGCCGAGTTCATACCCCAGGTCTGCTGCCTCTCTGTGAGCTGGGAGGACGAGGCAAAAGTGTCCACACCCCTGCGAGAGGGTGAGAGCCAGGCCACCCAGCTCGCCCAGGTTTGTTCCACAGTAGAACATGGAAATATATTGCCCCCAAATGGAATCTCGCTTCTTGTAGAAATAGCACTGTGCTTGCTAAATTGAGACAGTATTGATGTATGGGTGTAGACGGCAGCTACATACTTGAGTGAATTCTTGCTGAAACCCGAGTATGGCCATATTGGCTTTTCATGAATAGGTGTGTAAACCTTAAAAATATTATTTGCGTAATGATGTCATGCTCTATATTTAGGGCTTATGTTGGCCTTATCGAAATTTAAAAAATACAGATTTATTGAGATGTAATTCACATACCATATAATTCACCGTTGTAGAGTGTATAATTCAGTAGGTGTTTTTTTTTAATGTATTCAGAGTTGTGCAACAAATAGCATTTTTCAATGTTAGACTATTTTTATCACCCAAAAAGGAAACTCCATGGCCACCCCTGGTCTTCACTTGGTTCTCCCCAGTCACCGAGCAAAGTGGTATTATCCCCACTTTATAGAGGAAGAAACAGAGGTGGAGGAGTTAGTTGGCTTAACACTTGCCTTCTCTATGCTCTACCACCTAGATCTCATCCCCTTCTAGAATTTTCTCTGCCTCACGCAATGTTGTGACAGTAACATGCACCACGCAGGATTCAACAACTTCCTGAGGTGACATAAGGAGGTGACGGGGCTTAAGTACTCAAGTTCTCAGGTCAGACTGCTACACCGTATGTGGGTTCTGTCACTTCAAAGTCTATCCACGTGGACAAAGGCTTTACCTCTGAACCTCACTTTGCTCACCTGTAAGTTGGGAACGATAACCTCCCTGTTGGGGAGATTCAGAGAACTGGCGCCAGGAAAGCCCCTAGATTTTCAGTAGTGGGGAAGGTGAAAGAATGCATTTAGTTAGTTACCTTGGGGCCCTTCCCCCTGAGCCTTTCCCACCTCTGCTCTCACCTGGGCTGGGTCGGGGAGGCCAGTATGTTCAATGTGCATAAAAATGTCACAAAGGGCTTGTTCAGTTCCTCCTGGTTATAAGAACCATTGTGTTTTAATAAGATGCTCCCAGTGGCAGCTAGAAATTCCCCCTTTCCCACCTGTCAGTCTGGCTTTGGCTGCTGAGCCAGGTCTCCTTTGTCCTTTTAGAACCTCGTGCCCAGGTCTTCCTTCTAAAAGCAAAGCCTGTTAGTCTCTTATTCTCTCCACGTCCACCAGGCTCTCCGGTCCTGATGCCTTCAAACGAAGAAGGTTTGGCTCCTCCAAGCATGCCTGGAACAAAGTGCAGACTGTGGAGGACGGGAGCTGGTGCACTGACGTTGATTCACAGATGAGTCAACACTAGCCTGTAGCATCTGCCCCTGGGCGTCACGACCTGTAACAAGAGAATGCTTAGTATCGTTTGGCAAGGGCTTCACGCATCAAAGGCCTGGTTCTGTTCCCTAAGTTACGACTCATTGTTCTACCGCCCAGAAGGGCCTATCCAGCTATCTGGTCACATTTTCCGACACATAACAATTTTCCAGCAAAGACACCACCCAGGTTTGTGACTTCTGTGCTGTAATGTGGTTGTTCCTACAGGGGCGCTGGGAGCCTGACTCAGTAGGGGAATTGTTTGGGTCCCGAGTGCTGTTTCTACTCTCACTGAGTTGTCGAGAACAGTTGGCTGCTTCATTGACAATCTTGGTAGCTCTCCATAGCCAGGAAGGTCATTGAGGCAAACTGGAGATGAAAACAGCAGGAAAGTCTTGTTTGTGAGTTTAAAATCGGTGTGAACATTCCCCAAGCCAGTTCTGAAACTACCTCTGGAAGGGCACTGAGGAGTGAACAGATCGTGGAGGATTGTCTCATGGTGTTTATTCAGTTTGGACGTGAGAGTCAGACTCAGGGCCTTCCAAATCCTTTGTGGCTCTAAAAAGACCTCTTCGCTTCTATAAGTGTTAGAGAGGGGAGCTTCTTACACATCCGAAGGGACTTCAGTCTGGCTGGCTAGGGGACAACGTGATGTCTTGTGGCTACGTTTTGTTGGTTATAAGATCAAAAGTCATATTCCATTCACATACATTATATAATATGATTAAGCAGGTTCTGAATTTAGTTCTGGCAGTTGTTGGGTAGAGGGGACTTGGAGGCGGGGGGCTGGGGCGGATAACCCCTGTTCCCACCTTGTGGTCTTGGTGCTACTGTCCATCACCGTGGAGCATCCTGCCCTCCCACGGCAAAGGACTGGACATGGACTTGACTAGGCCCATTAGATTCTCTGCCCTCAGACTTTTGGATGGAGAGATGCCAAGAGGGAAATACAGCTCAAGTGTATTCCTTTGACAACCGTGATGAGACAGCCTACACCGTCACACTTCCCTTGGCTCCCGTGTATTTCTCAGCCTGCTTTGCCATCCCTACGTAGGCTTCTCTGAGTGAACAGTTAATCTCTCGCTACACTTCCAGTGGGTTCTGAGTTAAAGTCAATTTAAGACACTGGCTACCACTACCGATTTAGTCCCTGAGTGCCTTCTCATGCGTCTTGTACATAGTAATGTGCCTGGTAGATGTCCAATGTGTTACGGCATGCAGCAGAATTATAATTTGGCCAAACTCACAAACGTGGAGATCTCCAGGCCACACAGGAAAGACGTAGCTTTAGGAGGGAGACTTGGGGACAGGGCCCGTAGGAGCTGCATGCCTCATCCAAAGGGGGCGTCTGCTCCTCAGCTCCAGCCTGGCTTAGTGGGTTATATTACAGTGAGTTTACTGTTTGATTTGCCAAAGGCTCTGAAATGACGGCAACTACACCTGAGCGAAGGTCGTGTCCAGAAGAACTGTTTCACGTGTGGTCCCAAGCTGGGGTTTGCAGGTGTCCTGGGCGGGGTCCTAGCAGTGAAGCCGGGCAAACAGCTCTGCCTCTCTAAGCCTCAGTTTCGAGCTCTGCACAATGGCACAGCTGTACTCAGAGTCGGCGTAGACGTGACGCGGGCAGGCATTTCAACCCAGGGCCGGGCACGTGGTAAGCGCTCCATAAATCGCTGCTACATCTGATGTCTTTTTTGTGTGAACAGAGAAAATTCCCCTTAATTCTCGGGGAAATTAGGTCACTCCAGGCACGAGGCAGATTGTCAGTTCCCTGGGCCAGGCGCCGATTGGGTGTTGTTTATCGGTGTACCCCATTGCCTGGCACAACACAAGGGCCCAAATATTTTAATTGGCTACTGAAGGACTCCAACTATTGCAACTGAATTTTTATGAGTGTGAAAGAGACATTATGATACTTGATATATTAGAATTCGACTATCTAGGAATGTGAAACTCCATCCACCCGTCCATCATCTATCTTCCATCCACTACAAGGCCAATTGTGGTTTTACTCCATTTGCTACTGTAAAATCTGAGGAAGAGAGAATTAAAGGGCTACCTCCGTTAATAACATCAGTGTCCTAACACCTGGTGGGCTTATGAAGAAGTTCTGTGGCCTGGAGACGAAGAGTGTCTGCTGCACTGGTACCCGATTGCCTGGGCTCAAGCCCCCCCTTGGCAGCTTCCTGGCTCACTGACCTCGGGCAAGTCATGGTTTTACCCCGTATTCAATGGAGATGGTAATATCCCCACAGCTTAGGGTTGTGACAACTGAATGAGATGCTGTGCATAGACCCCTGGGGACAGTGCCTGAGAAATGGCGAGTAGTCCAGCAGCTGTGAACTTCTGTTCCCTGAGACTTCCAGCAACACAGAAGCTGTACAATTCCTGTCTTCCCGGACTCTGTCCCACAGGCATCCCCCTAACAAATCTGAAGGGCGAGTTTGCCTCCTAGCAGCGCCCTGTCGCCTGTGTGTAAAGATACGTCTTGTGCACTCCCTTTCCCCAGCACAGCTACTAAGTGTCTCCAGCCTGGATCTTGGTCTGATGCACCCACGTTTGGGGGACTGGTGGGCCTCCTCCCGCCTCACACGCTCCTCGTCTCCGTCAGTGGCTGGACGACTGGGTGACTGGGCTGTGACGTGCTGACCTGGAGCCTGCGTCTCTGTCCTCCTCTCTTGCAGGGAGTCGGACCTGTTCCTGCTCGACAGCCGCACCCTCTGGGCCTCGGAGGAGGGCTGGCTGGTGTTTGACATCACGGCCACCAGCAACCACTGGGTGGTCAACCCACGGCACAACCTGGGCCTGCAGCTCTCGGTGGAGACCTTGGATGGTAAGTCCTGAGCCACTTCTCCAGCTGGCGGTGATGCAGCCCATGCTCCTGAGCTTATGGAGGATCTCAGCAGTGTACACGCTTGTTTCCATCAAGGAAAGGCTTCCCTGGCCCCTTTCCCACTGGTACTCGGTGTTCAGCCCTTTGATCCAAACTGAAAGCAGCTCCTGGCCCTTTTGCACGAGACGATGACACAGTTGATCACTGCTGGCTTGGGTAAGGCCTTGGGGCTCAAAGTGTGGTCCCACACCTGGGGGTCAGAAAAGCAGAATCTCTGGCCCATCTCAGGGCTGCTGCATGAGAACCTGAACTCTAAGGAGAGCCCCGGTGATGCCTGAACACGTAACAGTCTGAGACGGGCTGTTGCAGGCTCCTCCACCTCAAGACACAAGACATCCTGGGGTGTCCTGTGCCGTGTAGGATGTTTAACAGCGACCTGTGGCCTTTACCCACCAAATGCCACTAGCACCTCCCACTTATAATACCCAAAAAGTGTCTCCGTGGCTGAAAATTCAAAAGTTACAGATGTGTGCCATGGTGAATAGTTTCCCCGTGACTTCCCCCAGCTGCCAAGTTCCATCTCCCACTGGCAACAGCCGTTTTCATGTTAGTGGATATCTTTTCAGAGATGTTCTCTGGGTATTCAGGCAATTACATATAGATTCTGCTTCCTTTTGTATTTTTCTGCCACACATAGTGGCAGAGTATTAACAGTGTCTTCACCCACAGCCTTTTTTTCACCTGACAACTGTCTTTCGGCCATTAAAGAGCCTCCCCATTCATTTATAGGCTTGTGTGTGTGCACACGTGTGTGTGTGTGTGCACACCTATGGCATGAGTGTGGTTCTGCCCCTTGCTCACTGTGGGACTCTTTACCTTTCAGAGCTCAGCTCCTCGTCACACAGGTAGTAAGAGGGCCTGCGTCATTGGGTTGTTCAGAGATTAAATGAGTTAATACTGAAGGAGTTTAAAACCAGTGCCTTAACCCGCATGGGAACCCCCTGGGTGTCTTGTTAAAATGCAGATTCTGATTCAGCAGGTCTGGGGCGGGGCCTCAGAGTCTGCGTTTCCAACCAGCCCTCAGTGGTGCAGAGGCCACCGGTCCCTGGGCTGTGCTTTGGGTAGCAAGGGCTGAGAGCAGGAGCTGGCTCAGAGTCCACACTCCCTGTATGAGAGCTGTTGTTATAGTTACTGGTATTGTTGTTATTACCACCAACAGGGACGTACCCAGTCCCCCCGGAAGGACATCTAGGTGTTTTCTAGTCTTTTGCTCTTACAAACAGGGCTGCTGTGGAAAACCGCGGGGTACACGTCACTGTCCCCTCCAGGGAGTGCAGCTGTAAGCTCAGTGCCTGCAAGCACTCTGTCTAGTCATGCTTTTGAGAGGTAGTGTTCATTTGCCCTCCTTAGAGATCATTCCATTCGCACCCCACCGGCAATTCCCGAGGGCACCTGTCTCCCCGTCTTTGTCAGCACAAGTTTTCAAAAACTCATCCTGCTCTGCCAATCCGATAGACGATGAATGAGGTCTTGTCCTTCTGCTTTGCTTTTCTCTCTAATGTGTGAGGCTGGGCCCTTCCGCAGGTGCGCCCTTGGCAGTTTCTTCCCCGTGTACCCGTCTGTTCACACCCTCTACCCACTGTTCTGATCAGGTGTTGGTCTTTTTCATCTTTATCTTTTAGGGGCACTTGGCCCTTTGTGATTTGAACTGCAAAGTTTCCCAGTTTTTTTCGTTTTTCTTTTTACTGTGGCCATGCTGGGCTTTGCCAAGTGGAGGTAGACGGTGTAGCTGTTTTACAGCCTTTGCCTTTATCACTCCTGGGCTTTGCTTCTTTTCCTTCCTATTAAGGGCCTCTACTCTTTGGTCTGCCTGGGCTGCAGAAAACCAGAATTACACACCCAAGACCATGAGCCATAGGGGAGGGAACCACAGAGTTTAGGACCACCCTTGTCTTGTTTCCAGGCCAGTCTTTTTTCTACTGATGGTCCCCTCATCTCCTCCTCAAGAAGGCACTCAAAGGTGCTAGGTTTTTCTATTTTTTTTATATTGTGTTGGCAAACTATGCTCAGCGGACAGAATTCGGCCTGCAGGCTGTTTTTGAGTGGACTGTGAGCTAAGGATAGTTTTCGCATTTTTAAAGGATTGAGAAAAATCAAAAGACGCCTATTTCGTGACATGTAAACTTACATGAAATTCCCACTTTAGTGTCCATTAAGTCTCGTCACACAGCCACATTCATTGGTTTCTACGTTGTCTAGGCCTGCTTTTGTGTATAAGAGCAAAGGTGAATTGTTGTAACAGAAAGTCTATGGCCCATAAAGCTGAAAATTATTTTCAGAAATGTTATTTACAGAAAAAGTTTGCAACCCCTGCTGTGTACCAGCATTTCTCTAACTGTGTCCCGTGAAGCGTCGGTGGGGTTCCAGGGAAAAGGGAAGGGGGTTATCATTGGTTCAGTGTGAGAAGCATGAGGATGGATCTCTGCAGGACTTATGAGAGCTTTTGTTTTGCTGCTGTCAGTTGTAAGTCTGCTGACAGCACAAGGAATTCCAAGCTTATTTGGCAGTAGAGTCATTCAACTCTTCTTTTTCCTTGGAAATCCTGTGCCCCTTGTTGGGGATACAGTAAAAGTGAGGCGAACACAGACATGAGTCCTCTTCTCAGACTGACCGTTCCCCTGGACTGGTAGGCATTGGCTAGACCTCCCAACCTGACCCCAATGAGTCCTGTGCTTCTCTGTCCTGTCTGCTCCGCTGGCTTAGGTGGCCCAGGTTTGGTTTTTCTCTTACATGATGCTCAACTCTGTTCCCTCCAGTGTTAGGTTTGCCATCATCTTTCTCCCCCAAAATCAGGGTCTTTGTGCCCCTTTGCCTCCGGCTGCTGCTCCCCCCGAGGCTGTGGGTTAGGTTCTTACCGACGTGGCACAGCCTGATGGTTACAGCGTCGCTCAGGAGCCGGTCGGACTCCCCAGGTTCAAATCCCAGCTCTGCTGTGTCTAGCCACGTGAGCCAGGGTGAGTCACGTAATGTCCCTCCCCTGGAAAAGGCGGTTAATAACAGTTTCCACCTCCCAGGTGGTTGTGAGGGGTTGTGAAGGATTAGATGAGCTCACGCAAGCAAAGAGCTTCACCACCTAAAATGCGCTGGCTCTTCTCAGCACACATCAAGTGCTGTACGTCTGTCTCCCGTAACCCTCACCGTCACCCAGTGAGCTAGATGCTACTGTCACCATCCTGTGGTCCAGGGAGGAAACTGAGGCCCCTGAGAGGTGACAGGGCCCCACATCCTGGCAGCTGCCCGGACCCAGTGAGCTAGATGCTATTGTCACCATCCTGTGGTCCAGGGAGGAAACTGAGGCCCCTGAGAGGTGACGGGGCCCCACATCCTGGCAGCTGCCCGGGGACCGCTCTGCATCCGCGGGGAGTGTAGCATGGTGATTGCAAGACGCTGCCTAGAGTCAGGGTAGGGATTAGACGCTGTACCCCTGACTCCGTGCCCCGTCTCCTCCCCTCCCAGGTGGGCACGGGGGCGCTGGGCATGGGCACCACCGCCCTGGGACTTGGCCTGTCCAGGCGCTGTGCAGGCTGTTTGGTGTGGTTGCCTGGCTCAGGGAAGGGGACAGTTTATCAACTGGCCAGTTGGGCCAGTTAGGCATGTGAATGTTTAGACTTTTGGGGGATGAGATGGGAAGCAAGTGAGCCTGGAATTTCTGAGACCATAGGCTGTGAAGTTCTTTTTTTCTCCCCCTGCCATGGTAGTTCTCCAGCATGCTGTCCATCAGAATCCCCAGGGAGGCACGGTGAGCATACAGATTCCCGGGCTCCGCCCCAGAGCCACTGGGCGCGTCCCTGAGGGGGGGCCCGGGAATCTGCCTTTTCTCACAAGCTCCTGGGTAACTTGGAGACTGGCCTGGTGATAACCCTCTGGCAAAGCTGTGCCTTATGTTTTAGGGTCCCCCATTCATAAGATGGTTCACTGGCTCCTTTCAGGTTCCAGGTCTAAACCTTTTCCTGTTAGATGTCTACACTGGTGAAAGACCAGCAGGGTCTGCTGGGGAGTCTGTGGATTCTGGGATCCGTTTGCTGGGCAGCCTGGTGCCCACCTACTGTGTGCCAACCCTGAGCTGCCTGTAGAGACAGCCTGGTCCCTGCCCTGGGACCTCCTACCACATTAACATAAACTCCAAGAGCAAGGTGGCCTCACACTGCACCTGGACAAGCGGAGTCCCTGGGCGGTGGCACCCAGGCCCAGCTCCCAGCCCCCCACCAGGGAGGGGAGGAGATGGGGCACCGAGTCGGATATGGCACCCAGGCCTTGTTTGGACTCGCACAGCATCTTGCTGCCACTAAGCAGCTGCTGGGATATGGAGCCCCGTCACCTGTCAGGGCCTCAGTTTCCTCACCCCCCACGAGCACCTGGTGATAATGACGCGGGTGAACTTGCTTGCATCCCAGGGAGGCACAGACACCACAGGGCTTCAGAAGCCTTATGTTTGGCACGAGGAGCCTCCTGCTCACCTGGTCTCCAAATGCCTCCCTAGACCACCCAGGAAGCGTGTGTCTGTCCCCGCTTCCTCTAGCTGCGGCCCTCCTGTTAGTACCCCTTGGAGCTGCACAGCTGGGCCTCCGCTCTGGGAGTGTTCCCCGGGGGGGAGAAGCCCATAAACTCCCCGGCACCTGTGGCTTATCCAGAGCCAACTGGGGAGCACCGTCTCATCTCTAGGACAGGACCCCGCGGGAAGAAGGGCTGGCGTCTGCTTGTCTTTCCCTTTGTACAGAAGAGAGAGGAGAGGCTCTCCCCAATCCCAGCCAGGGGCAGGTGGGAGAGGAGAGAAGGAGGGGCGCCCTGAGCGGAGGGATCTGGACACATCCTGGCCCCACTGGAGAGGGCAGCTGGCCAGCTGACAAGGGGCTGTCCAGGTGGTGCTGGGGAGAGCTGAGCCCTGGCTGCAGGCCTGGCCCCGGGCTCTCGGCTCCTATGCCGGGCCAGACGTGGGACAGGCTAGCGGCTCCCGCACAGACGGCACTGCTCCCTGAGGCAACGTCCTGTGAGCTGGGGCAGCTGGTCTGACGAGGTGCCTGGTTGGCAGGAAGACCATAGTGAATTCATGCAGAATGCTGAGCCCTGGGCCCAGCGCCCTGTCTGTGCTTATGCGGGTTAGATATTATTGTTGTTGTTGTTGATGTGTTTAATCGTCACACTGACCCTGCCCAGGTGGCACCACTGTTATTGCCAACATCTTACAGATGAGGAAACCGAGGCTGAAAAGGCCAAGGAACGCGACTGCAGTCGCTTAGCTCTGGGTACACTTGGACTTCGCCACGGATTCTGACTCCAGCCCTTCTCTCTTTACTGGAAAGCCTTCTGACAAAGTGGTCACCGGGGACCAGACTCAGGGTAGTGTGTAATTCACGAGCCCCTGCTGGGTACACGGCCAGGCCACATAGACAGAGAGCCCAGGACCCTCCAGCATCCCGGTTCCCGCCCGGCTGTTCTTGCCACATCCCCTTTCCTGGGGAGGAGGAAGCTTGAAAAAGAACCCAGAAGACGCTGGGCTTCGCTCAGGACTAAGTGAAGGAGCCCGCGACACAGAAGTGGCCAGGGCTGCCTCCCTCCATCTCGTGGGCTCCTCCCTCCATTAAAAAAAAAAAAAAATTAAATTCATGTTTTATGACCACGTCGGTATAAAGACGAATATAATCCTGGCTGGATTAAAAACTAAAACATTTTCTCCGACCCTAAACAGTTCATGTTTTGTCTTCTGATTTTAAGAGACATTAAAACATTTTCATGGGCCCCTAAAAGCCTCGTAGGCCTGGGCACCGTGCCTGACGGACAGGTTGGCCCTGGGCCCTGCATCCCAGGCCGAGGAGGGATGCTGCGCTCTCCCCGCCGCAGCACCTGGCTGTGAAAACCAGCTCCTTGCAGTCAACAGCCTCTTCGTCTGTTTGGGACACACATTTATTCACTCAACAAACACTTGTGTGTTCCTCTGATGTGCCAGGGACTGTTGTAAGCACAGGGGGTACGGGCCGGACAGAACAAAGCTTTTGCTGTCACATTGCTCATTCTCCTAGGAAGAGGCAGAGTGTGAAGGGAGCGTATGCTGGAGGTCAAGGATGAGTCCGTGAAGACAAGCTCTGCGTTCTGAGGATGGCTCAGGAGGGCCGTTCTCCCGATCAATACACTCGGTGGGCCCGGTGCCACCGTCCATCCCAAAGCCGTGGGCAGATGAAGACTGCTTTGCACTGGAGACTCTCTTCCCTGCAGCCATCGAGGCACCTGGTCATTTGTTCCCAAGATGAGGACGCCAACGTCTTGTCCTAGTTTACAGGACCCCTCTCCTCTCCCTGGTCCACAGAAGAAAGCATGTAGAGGCTCACAAGGTTAGCATCCATGAGCCCTGCCTCTCTGATCCCAGAGCACGACCTGGCAGTCTCATTTCCCCACCTCACACCTCCTCCTGGTGGGCTTCCAGCTGCTGCCCGACATCCCCTGAGCTCCATGACCAGGAGGGCCCCTTCTCCTCTCCCCACCCAATCTCTGCTTTCTGGAGTCACACACATGTGCATTCTGGATGTCTGTTGTGCAAAGAGCCTCGGGCTTCCCTCCTTGGATGCGAGCACACGTGTCCCTCTTGTCAGTCATCCAGATGGGATCGGATGGAATTGCAAGGCATGTAAGGGATTGAGGGCGTATGCCGTCCAAGTGGGATGCTCGTGCCGCAGCAGCTGGGACCGGCCCGGGAGGGGAGCCGTTCGCCCACGGCGGCTGTGGAGGCCGAGCCCTGTAAAGCTGGGCTTGGCGAGTGACCCACCCCCAGCACAGCTGGCTCCAAGGTGCCTGCCGATTGCTTCACATCCTGTTTGTCCAGAAGCCAGAGCTAGAGAGAAAAGGCCTTGATGACCCAGAGGCTGGGATCGGTCCTTCCAGGGCTGGGCTGGCAGTGATGGCCGGGACAGGATTGGGTAATCGGGGCCAGGCAGATGTCACAAGTGTTAACTCTGGTGTCTCTTGTCACTTGGGCCTGGGTCTGTCGAGAGAAGTGGCTGGAATTAATGTGTTTTTCACGATTAATGAGGAACATTCTTACGCTGTGCGTCTCCGAGGGGCAGCCGATGGCCTGGGGCCTGGAAACTAAAGATGCCACAAGAAAACCAAGATGCCACCCTGTGTGTGGGCGGGTGGCATCCTCTCCTTTCCCACGAGGCCCCATCTGTGCTCTGTGCCTGCCCCGGGGATCTCCCTCTGGGCTGGGCCTGCTGATTCTGCTCGTGCCACTGGGCTGTGTCCTCCCCTCAGAGTCCCGTGTCCTTCCCAGAGTCCAGTACCCACACCACCGCCCGCCTGGCTTTGCTCCCTTCCTTCCTACCCCAGGAGGCCCCGGAGGTGCCGTAGGCTCGAGTCAGCTGGACCAGGGTGTGGACTCCGTCTCTGCCCTTCCCGGCAGTGGGTCCTGGGGACATGGCTTCATGCCTGCGACCTCATTTTGCTCATCTGTAAATATGGGATCAAGAGTCCTGCCCATGAAATGGGCTCAGCACAGTGCCGGGCTCAGAGCAAACACTCAGAATGGGTGTTCCTTTGTTGAGAACCAATAACGGACAGAACCAACTCTGTCAGGAAGACTTTCGTTAGCAAATAATAGAAATAGAAAGCCTTATCTCATGGGGACATTTATGGTTTTCTTTACAAGTCTGGAAGTCAGTGGAAGTAGAGTTGGTTAGAGAAGAGGTCAGCAAACTTTCTGACATGTTCCAGATAGTAAATGTCTTAGGTTTTGTGGGTCCGACATTCTCTGTCAACTGCTCACCTCTGCCGTTACCAGCGTGAAAGCAGACAGACGATATGTGGATGGATGCACATGGCTGTGTTCCAAGAAAACTGTTTGCAGAAACAGACGCTGGGCTGGGTTTGGCCTGCGGGCTGTCGTTTGCAGACCCCTGGGCTAGAGTATCAACAGCAGTTAAGCCTTTTTCCCTCCTGGCCCCGCCATGTTGCGTGTGTTGGCGTTGTGTCCTGAGACTCATCACAGCACCGTTGGCAAGACAGCTGGCTCCACATCCCTAAGCGTGGAGGAAGGAAGCAGATGGGCTGGAGGGAGGATGTTCTCTTCTTATGGGAGGAATTCTTTCTTAGGGAGGAAGACATTTCTGAGAAGGCTGCAGCATCCATCCTGGAAGGAGCTGCAGGTGAGGCTGGGAAGGGTCTGATTGGAAGCCTCCTTGGGTGAAGGAGAGCAGGGACCAGGGGGCTGGGCATGGCAGCGGGGTCTGCAACCAGACGCTCGGCCTCGCCGGACGCTCCTAGGATTGGACCTTCTCCACTCAGCTCTGGAGTGGGAGCAGAGCCTGCTTGGGCAGCTGCCCTGGCCTCCTCAGGTCGCAGGTGTGGTGAATGGGAACAGGTGGACACCTAGAGTGTGCAGAGACTGGGAAACAGGCCACATGACGGACCTCACTTCGGTGTGATCACAGCAACGACAACGTTGGTCCACACAGGCTCCTGTGGATGCGTCTCACAGTATTCACGGTGGTCCAAGCGGGAAGCAGTTGAGATGTCCGTCACCGCAACCTGCGTTCATGCATCCTGTGGAACAGCGCTCAGCACCAAAAAGGAATGGACTGCTGAAATATGCCACACTGTGGGCAAATCACACACAGGCAGATTGACATACGCCGGGGCAAAGGACTGTGGGAGTCCATTTATATGAAAGGCCTGGAAAACGCAAAGCTAGAGGAGGACCAGTCAGTCTTTGCCAGAGGCTGGAAGGGGTGAAGGTGTGACCCACAGAGTTTTTCCACCTCAGCAATACAGACGTTTTGGCCCAGATCTTTCTCTGTTGTGGGCCGTCCTGTCACTGTAGGACGTTACCAGTGTCTCCGGCCTCCCCCCACTCGAGGCTAGTAGCATCCTCCCCAAGTTGTGACAACCAAAAATGTCTCCAGACGCTACCACATGGCCCCTGGGGAGCAGAGTCACCCCGGGTTTCGACCCGTGAAATAAATGGCAGCACAAGGGCATTTCTTTGGCGTGTGGAGATGCTCTGCGTCCTAACTGAAGTGGTAATTATGGGAATCCATACATGTGTCAAAATCTACAGATCAGTCTACCGAAAAGAGCTCACGAAACATTTAAAAAGCCAAAAAAATCAAACAAGCAAAACACAGCTCAGAGAGGCAAGCCATGAGCTCCAGTAAAGAAGAAGCCAGTGAGCTCCTTGCCCTGGGCCCGCTTCCGTGCCTGTCCCATGGGCCAGACTCCCCCCCTGTCACCGTGCTGCTGGCTGCGGAGGGCTCAGCTATAACCTTTCTATCCTAACTTAAGGCACACTTCTTGGCAGATGAAACACAGGACACCCAGTGAAATTTGAATTTCAGGTAAACAAATAATTGCTTAATACAAGTATGCCCCACCTACTGCAAACATTATTCATTTATCGGAAATTCACATGGAACTGGGAACCCTGTATGTTCATTTGCAAAATCTGGCAACCCTATTCTTGGGAAAATCTTTAGGTGGTTTTTTTTATGTTTTTTGTGTGTGTGTGTGTGTGTGTGTGTGTGTGTGTGTGTGTGTTTCATAACCTGTTAAGCCCTTGGCTACAATATCAATCTTTTCAACTTTCCCAACGATACAGACCTGTGTTAAAATATGATGTATGTATCTTTTCTTTTTTTCTGCCTCAGTCAATGAATCCACCTACCTCAGTTCCTCTGCCAAATACATTTGGCCTGGCTCGCTATTCACTGTCACTTGTCCCGGACATTTAAATACAAATAATCCAAACCAACGCTTGCACGTGCTAAGTAAAGCCTGTATATTTGTAACATCATAAAATCAGAAGGAATTCCTGTCCCAGCCAAACAACTTGTCCTCTCCTGCAATATAATCTTTCCCGGCCTTTTCGGGGAGCGTTAAAACAGAACTGGTCTTTATGTATGAACATCCCCACAGATGTTCATGCAGGCTTTAAATGTCTTTCCTGTCACGTGTAATCACACTGTTACTACGTCCAGCCCCTCCCTTAGGGGCTGCTCTGAGGGGCCTCTCCTCCTTGGGATCCACGAGAGCCTGGGCCTGTCTTGTTCCAGGGATGACCCCCCGGGGCGCAGAGCCACACTCGCCTGGACACTGCGCCAGGAATGTTGGTGACTAACGGCATGAGTTGTTTAAGGGGTGGTCGCTCCCCCATGCCGTGGCCCTGAATGTAGTGGCCTCGTCTTGGTAAAGCCCCACGTCGTCTCGGGTTTTGCAGTTAAAGACTTGGCTGCAATGAACTTACCTTGGCATGACCATGTAGTTTGGGGAGGGCAGATGGAAAGCTGTGACGCTCCACCTGGGACATTTTGCTGCCCAGGGGAAACTTGGTGTTGTCTGGATACATTTTGGGGAGCAGCCTGGATCCCGCTGCACACCCTGCAATAGCCATGCAGAGACAAACATCCAGCGCCGGGGGGAGAAGCCGTTGTGTTCTCGGTCACCTGTCTCATGACGGTCTTTGGGCCCAGTCTTTGCATGCTCTCTGGTGCTGGCTGGGCAGTGGGTGAAGGGACCATCCCTGCCCTGCGTCATTGAGCTTGTTAGAAAAGGACAGCAGCTCATGAGCTGGGCCCGAGGAGGGCATGGAGGGAGGAAGGAAAGGAGGAAGGGAGGAAAGACGAAAGGGAGGGAGGGAGGGCCCTCGTTTCAGCACCACCACTTGGCTTCCTCTCCCCACCCACCCCTGCCGCCATCTGTTCCCCACACACCAGCCCCAGTGCCTCTCACCACAGAATTCTGGCCACTGCCCTCTGCCAAACCCTCTGTGGCTGCTGTCACACCTAGAACACGATCCATAGCCCTCCCATGACCCGGCCTCATCCCCTGCTGCCCCTTCCCTCTCTCCAGCACCACTGCCCTCCTTTCTGTCCGGCAAACACAGCACATATGTCCCCATCTCCTGCACCTGGCATCTGCTGTGCCCTCTGCTGGGAATGCTGCTCCCCCAGAACCCCATGGCACAGCAGCCTTCCCTGACCAGTCCCCGCTTGTCCCTTCCCTCTCTGGTCTGCTCCTGAGCTAACCATGGTACCCACACCTAGCACACTGCCTGGCCCACAGTGGGTGCTCCATAACTAGTTGTTGAATGTACTACTAAAAGAATAAGAGGCATTTGTTCAAACCTGGGACACAACCTCAATGGCCGTCTGCAGGCCAGGATGAGTCAAAGCAGTTTCCAGATGGAGCCCTTCCATGGCCTCGAGCGCTGAGCTCAGTGGAAAGGTGTCCACGGTACAGTGTGTAAAAACCAGGTTTCTGTGAAACAGCAGCGATAGCACGATCCTAATTACGAGGAAGTGCACACACGTGTTTCTGTGTGTCTGCATGTGCATGACCGGCTGGCTTCACCGGGGTGACGCTCACGGACCCCGTGTTTGGTTTAATGGCTTTGCTGATGCTGTCTTGAAATTCTTAATAACTTTTGGACAAGGGGTCTGCATTTTCATTCTGCACTGGGTCCCTATAGGTTCCGTAGCTGGTCCCGGTGTCCGGGGATGGCTGGGAGATGGGTCCCCCAGACCGAGCCTCTGTGTAGGAGTTCCAGGGGATCTGCTGTCTTCTCTGCGTGTTGCTCTGTTTGCAGGCACAGGTAGTGCTTTTATAACCCCCAACACCCCAAGAAGCAGCCAGGGGGATGAACCCACTTCAGAATCTTCCATTCCAAGTTCTTCCAAACGACTGTGGTCACATATTTGACATTTCAAGGCATACCGGGGAGAAGACCTGCCGCTGGGAGAAAGTTGTCTGTTCCCCCCCCACCCCATCATGCTGGTTGTTCAGGATGTGGTCCTGGGCCAAGGGGACCTCCAGGTTCACATGCAGTCCCCGCTCCATGTTGGGGAAACTTGGCCCTGTTTAGCAGCAGCTCCGGAAGCGGCCCAGGAGGGAGCCATGGGTTCGAATCCTGATTCCCCCACCGACCACCTGCCCAGGCCTTAATCATGGGAGCCTTATTTCTCTTTGCAAAGTGAGATCACGTGTCTGCCCATGGGGCTGTGTTGTGGGTTGGGTGGGCCGTAAGCGCTCCATCTGCTGTTGGCACAGGGTCATGTATTCACTGAGAAAATGGTCATCAAGAGCCAATGAGTGCCAGGCATCCTTACTACAAAACACTGTCGCCCGGTGTTTGGTTGGCAGATCATTCTTACCCCTGTTGTTTTGCATTTAAAAAAATTTGAGCTAACATAAAATTCACTTTTTTAAAGTGTGCAATCTGGTGACTTTTAGTATATTCACATTGTTGTGCAATCATCCCACTACTTAATGCCAGAACATTTCTCACACCCTGAAAAGAAATTTTCTATCCATGAACACTCACCACCCCTCCCCCCCATTACCTTCCTTCCCCCAGCCCCTGGCAACCACTAACCTACTCTCTGTGTCTGTGGACTTACCTGTTCTGGACAATTCCTCCGAATGGAATCACACGCTGTGTGATGTTTTGTGGCTCGTTTCTTTCACGTAGCGTCGTGTTTTCAAGGTTCAGCCATGTAGCAGGTATCAGTACGGCCTTCCTCTGATGGTGAATAATATGCCACCGCTCTGTGTATCTCTTCACCTGCTGATGGATGGACGTGTGCGTTGTTTCCACTTCTGACTTGTGACTCGTGCTGTCGTGAGCATTCGTGCACAGGTTTTCGTGAGAACCTGTTCTCTTGAGTACACACATAGGAGTCGAATTGCTGGTCCTATGGGAACTCTGTTTAACTGTTTGAGGAACTGACAGATTGTTTTCCAGAGTATCTGCCCCGTTTTCGTACTTACACCAGCAGCATGGGAGGATCCCACTTTCTCCACATCACCCCAGCCCCGCAACACTTGTGTCTAGTCTGCCTTTGTTTTAGACATCTTATCTTAGTGAGAACGAAGTGATGCCTCATTGTAGTTTTTCATACTCTTGGCTTTTGTTGAAGGTAAATGCCTGCTGTGGTGTCATTCAGCCTTTAGGGTGAAAACCTTAATCTGTTGTCAGACTTGGTGATACAAGGAGAACAATCCACACATGCCCCCGAGTGCCTGCTCTATGTCAGGTCCGGGATGACTCTTCACCACATTCTTTAGTCCTCAAACCTCTGAGGAAAGGGCCAGAACAACCCCCAAGTAGCAGCTCAGACTAAATGACCAAGGGAGGAGGTATTTGTCCTGGTGGCTGGGACAGGAAGTGAGCTTCAGGACCGGTTTGATCCAGTGGCTCAGTGATGGCACCAGAGACAGACATCCTGCCTGTCTCTCTGCTCCACCTCCCACCAGGTCAGCCCCATTAGAAAACGTGATCCGCTTGTCACTAGGTGGTGGTGGGTTTTGGGGCTTCATCTCTCCCTCCTCCCTCAGTCTTGTCTAGGAAGAGAGAAGGTTGCTTTTAAATGCTAGAGTGGGAAGTTTTCAGAATAGCTCTCTTCCATTCATTGGCTGAATTAGATCATGTGCCTGTACCTGAACCAATCACTGTAGCCAGAGGCTTAGTTGCCATGTATTAGACCACCAGCCCCACCAAGGCCAGAGTGAGGTCAGCCAAGGCCCAGCTGCCGAAATGAAAATTGGGTACCAAGAAAAGGGGGCAGGGTGAGACGAATGGCATCATCCCCATTTTACAGATGAGACAATCGAGGCCCCAGCAGGCATCTTCACCTCTCTTGGCCCAAGCAGACTGATCAGGGGCAGATATGGGTATAAATCCCCTGGAGACGCTCTTCTTTCCACTCTGTCACCCAGTTCTTAGCTGAGGCCATGGAGCCCTAGCCCTGGCTGTCCTGATATCTGCAGGAGCTGCCAGACCCCCACCCTCAGTAGTGCGGTGACCGCTCTCAGTGATGGATTACTATATCTGGAGCAGCCTCGGGTTTTCAGGCGAGGCATTTTTATTTTGCCCTAAAAGCCTTCCAGGGGGGAACACAAATCCTAGGGGCTCAGCTTTAATGGTTCCTTTTATAGAATCGTTCCAATTATAGATGGGTGAACTCAGGGAAACCCTGCTAAAGAATGCGGGAGAGCCAATGTTAAAGGGGTTAATTTAAGGGAAAATAGCAGTGGATGGGGAGTTTGGTCTTTGAAACGCTCGTTGTTAAAAAACCAAAGCGAACCCCCTGGTGCTTGTCTGGTCCTCAGGAGGCTGGGTTTCCTGACTTCCACCCGTCTGGGGGGCTTCAGGTGTAGTTAATTCCAGATGTGCATGGGCCCAGGGCCTCCAGAAGCACCACTGTCGCTGGCCTCTGACCCCTCTGACCTAACTCGAGGGCATTATATCTGTCGTGGTTACACAGCGTGACCTGGGTTCAAATTGTGCTCCCTCACTTCCAAGCTGGGTGTCCCTGGGCAGTTGACTCATCCTCTCTGAGCTGTTCTGTCATGAGTGAGATAGGCTTTCTTTGTCCTGTTTCCTGCTTTTATCTCTCTTTGGAACACTTATCACCACGAGACGTGCCATTAAATACATACTGGCCAGTGGCCTCGTTGTCAGAGCCCACAGCCTGTTCTCCAGCTGTCACACTGGACCCAGGCGAAGAGCACAGGACACCGGGATCGCTCCGTCCACTTCCTCCCCTCGGTCTCTGGGATCCCATACCCTCTTGGAGCTCTCCTTCCTCCTGTCCAAGCTGCTTCCAGATTCTTCCAGGTCCTTCCTCTCTGGTCACTCCTGCGCAGCCTCTGTCCCGGGCGCCTGACCTCTCAGGGGTGGAGACAGGCTCCTGGGCTCCACCCTCACGTTGCTTGTCCACCTGCACGCTCTTCCAGGTGAGCTCGTCCAGTCTCCACACCAGCCCCGACCACTGCTGGAAGTGGCATTTATTGAGCACTTTCTATGTGCAAAGCTCTGCTCTGAGGAGCATCTGTGTGTTGAGCGGTGGAGGCTGGACTTGAATCCAAGAAGGCTGGCACCGGGCCAGAGCACGTCGTAGTTCCAAGTCTGTCTCTGCCCCAGATCAGGAGCCAAGCCCAGGGGACATTCCGCTGCCACCCGCCAGTTTCCCTTGGGTGTCAGGTGGGCATTTCGCACAACAGCTGCTAACCCACACTGCATTTTGCCTTCCAGCCTCCCCTCCCGGCTGACCCCTGCCGTGGCCCCCACCTTGGTTTCCCCACCTCAGTAAATGGCTCCTCCCTTCTTCCAGGTGCTTCAGCCGAGAGTGAGGAAGTCACATGTGACTCCTCCCTTTCTCACACCTTTTACGTCCAATCCCTCAGCAAATTCTGTCAGTTTTCCTCACAAAATAGATTCAGGATTGATCGTTTTTCAGGTTTGAACGTTTTGCTCCAGTTATCTGACCACTGGGTGAAACTGGGTGAAGGGTACATGGGGCCTCCCTGTGTACTTTTTCCCCCTGCAACTTCCTCTGTAATTATCTCAAAACAGAACATTAAAAATAAAGTAAATTCTAAAGATGGATTTTAAAAATGAACTGTCAAGTTTCTGGCCATCTCTGGCCAAATCTGCTCCCACTGCTTGGGTTCAATCCCTGTCACGTGTCCCTGGACAGTTCACGTCACCTCCCCTGGGTGTCTGGCTTCCTTCCTTGATGCTACAGTCCAGTCTCCAGGGGCAGCCTGAGATGGTCTTTTGCAAACAACTCAAGTTGCCCCCTCCTCGGCTCGAACACCCGTGGTTTCCACCTCATGCAGACTATATGAGTAACCTGGGGCTGCAGTAACAAAGTACCACAAGCGGCGGGGGCGGGGGGTGGGGGAGGCTTAAAACAACAGAGCTTTGTTCCCTCACTGTCCGGAGCCCAGAAGACCAAAATCAAGGTGCCCCAGCAATGCACACCCTCTGGAGGCCCCCACCTTGATTCTTCCAGCTGCTGGTGGCCCCTGGCATTACTTTGGTGTTCCTTGGCGCTTCATCTTCTCATGGTGTCGTGTGTGTGTGTGTGTGTGTGTGTGTGTGTGTGTGTGTGTGTGTGTGTTCATGCGGCCTTCTTCTAAGGACAGCAGTCATTAGATCAGGGCCCTTCCTAATCCACTATGACCTCATCTTAACTAATTATATCTGCAAAGTCACATCCTGAGGTTCTAGGGGACGTATATTTGGGGGGACGCTCTTCTACCCAGTAAACAGAGGAAGGAGGAGCCCTCGCTGACGCCCACAGGCCGTGTTACCTGTGCCCTGCCGCCCCCCACCACTTAGCCCTCTGCTCGCCCCTTCTGCCCCTCTCCCCCGTCCCTGCTCTGATCCGGCCAGGCCAGCCTCCGCACTGCTCCTTGGACACGCCCACCTGGCTCTCACCTCGGGGCTTTTGCCTTCTCCCCACATCCCCACGGGGCTCCGTCCCTCACTGTTACCCAGTTCCCTGCTCCAACGGCCCCCCGCAGACCATGGCAGGCACCGGGGCTGTGTGCAGCCGTCGCCACCCTCCTTGGCGCCGAGCAGGACTGCGCCCAGCTCTCGGGATTAGGTAGACGGTGGGACCTGCTATGCCCAGAGAAATGTGAGGGGAACTCTGAGTAGCTGGAGGCCTTCTGCAGACCTCAGCCCGGCTCCTGTCACTCCCCCTGCTTCGTGCTTTCACCACGAGACGCCTGCGGTCTATGTTTCCTGCCCGCCTGCCCCACTGGCACGCACGCCCAGGGACAGGGGTTTCTGTCTGTGGTTCCCCAGTGTGTTCCAACCTCCTAACACGACCTGGCATAGAGTTAAGTGCTGAATAAATACAGGCTGGACCGCTGGGTAACGAATGCGTGCGTGAGCTGTGAGCGCGAATGCGACCACCCGCCAACGGCCTCTCCTCTAACCTCTCTTCTATGCCTCTGGCTGCTTTCGGTCTAGGGCAGAGCATCAACCCCAAGTTGGCAGGCCTGATCGGGCGGCACGGGCCCCAGAACAAGCAGCCCTTCATGGTGGCCTTCTTCAAAGCCACCGAGGTCCACCTCCGCAGCACCCGCTCCACGGGCAGCAAGCAGCGCAGCCAGAACCGCTCCAAGACGCCCAAGAACCAGGAAGCCCTGCGGGTGGCCAACGTGGCAGGTACGCCCGGCGGGGGAAGGTCAAAGCACAGACCCCGGGGTCCCACAGGGCCCCAGCGGGGAGCGACTCGAAATCCACTCATGTGCTCCACAGATGGTTCTGGAACCAACACAGCAGGAAGCAAAACCCACAAAATCCCTTCCTGCTCAGAGCTCACCCTGTGCATTTTGTCCAAGCCATAAATTTATTCAGAAACGCAAGTACCAAAACATGAGTATAACACGATGCCAATCGTGTAAGTTTCTAAGTAGACAAAACAATGGCTGCAAATAAATGAAAGAACTATGAAAACATGCGTGGGAAGACTCCACACCAACTTCCCCAGGGAGGCTGCTGCTTAGGCGTGGGGAAGAGGAGAAAGGGGGGACTTTGCCCATCTTTCCTTTATTTCTTCAAGTGAAAAGTATTTGAAGCTCGTGGCAAAGTTTAATACTTGTTAAGTGTGGGGTTTTCTCACCCAGAGTCCTTCCTCCAGAGCTCTGGGTTGGTCATGAGGTAGAGA
Organism: Rhinolophus ferrumequinum; assembly: GCF_004115265.2. Taxonomy (NCBI): domain Eukaryota; kingdom Metazoa; phylum Chordata; class Mammalia; order Chiroptera; family Rhinolophidae; genus Rhinolophus; species Rhinolophus ferrumequinum. The sequence goes on from NC_046306.1 coordinate 4,631,694, forward strand.
AAGATCCGAGGCTGGAGAGCACATCAGCTCTCCTGCCTCCTGGGCCCGGGGTGAGTCTGAGGGAGCACGGAAAGGGAACATGGGAGTATTTAGAAAACAGTAGTGAAGTGGCAAAGCAGCCCGCCCCCCAAATACCTTCATGTTGTCAGTACCGTCTTTTGCCTCACCTAGTCGATTTTGCACTTTCTGTTTCTTTTCTTTTTCGAGGGAGAAGGTTGCTGTGGTTGGTGAGGTTTTTAGGAGCAGGGCCCCAGATGGAGCCCCATGTGTGCAGGGTTCTGTTGGGGTTCTGTTCTGACAGGAGCATCCATCCTTTTTTAAAACAGGTCTGTGAACCCCCACCTCAAAAAGCACCCAAGTCTCTGAATTTGATTGGAAACCTCCTCTGTGCTGGGGTTCAATGGTGAAAGCCGGCATAGTCTGCCCTCGGGACTGCAGGAGCAGGCCGTCATTCACAGCCACACCCATGACAGGGCTGAGACTTGGGGGATGGTGACTCACCTTTGGGGAAGGGGGTTCAGAGCAGACTTCCCAGCCGAGAGCTGTGGGAGGCGCAGGCACCCACGAGGCCAGGCTGGGTCGACTCCAGCTCTCCAGGCAGCGGGACCTGCAGGTGCAGAGAGAGATCTGCGATGGGAGGTTGCACGGCACCTGTGAGGGGCGGGGAGAGGGCCCGGAGGCTGGGACAAGGGGACAGGGGCCACGGAGGTGAGCGAGATCAAGTGTCTTCTTGGGAGGTATATCTTGAGGTTGAGCTTCATCCAAAACAGATTTGGAAGGCTTGGCAGAGTTTCAAGCTATGGTGTGGGCTGGGGGCGATAGGACGATCGTTCTGATCGTCCTGGCTGCTCTGAGAATGATGGGGAGCAAGGCGGGGGGGTCAGAGTAGGCAGCCTCGTTAGAGGCCTCTCCGTACAACCAGGCAGGAAGTGCTGGCAAATTCCATCCCAGCAAACACTCCTGTGTCCTGGAACCTATCAGGGGTACCTCAAAGTCTCAGAATTCGACACCTGCTTTCCCCCACTGCATCCTCATCAAACCCTCATCAGGCCTCCATTTACATACCCCCCCAGACGGGACTCTCACTACCTAACATGGCAGCTGTTCTACCTTGCCGGGAATCTGCCTCCTTCCCATAGCTGTCTACTTCCTGGCCCATTGGAAGTTCATCTAAATCCTACCTGGAAGTTTAATAAGAAAAAAATCCCGAGTCCTGGGTCCCATTGCAGGCGTAGAGAGCCAGACTGAGTGTGTGTGAGACAGTATTCATGCCCTTTCGCAGTGCATTACCTCACATGGCAGCTGGCCGTCCAGTCGTCGGGCCACACATGTTGAATCGTGTCACGGCAGCACTTGATACGTTGGAAGGACACATGCTGTAGCGTGCTGCCTGCCGTGAAGCTTCCTTTCTTGCAGGCTAACCCACCCCCAGGGCCTTCACTGCTTCACAGGGTGTGGGTTGGGGTTGAGAGACTGGGCTCGTTGCTGCCCTTCCGTTTCCGTCCCCCCACCCACATTTGGACTTGACCTCCTGGAAATTGGCCATCCTCATCAGATGCCCCTCGGGGCTGGAAGCTGAGCCCCAGCACTCGTTCGCTGCTCAGGCGGGGTCTCCTGCAGATGGATGAAGCAGCAGCCTTGCCTCCAGCTCACCAGCTGGCTGTTGGGATAAGTGAGGCAGGGCGGGAGGGTTAGCGGGGCTGGGCCTACTACTTGAGTGTCCCTTTTCTCCCCCTTTCTGCACCAACATTGCCAGCTGCTTGGTGCACTGAGTAAAGAAGGATTTGAAGCTATCTGAGGGCTCAGGGAGAAGAAAATGCTGTGATTGATTAGCAGTGTCTATCAGGAGCAGCGGAAGGGCAGGTAGCAGCCTGAGTGCCAATTTTCCCAACCCTGTCTTAAAGCAAAGCTGTGATATTTGGTTTAGTGTTGAAACCCAAGGCCCAACAGACCAAGGCTGCGAGCATTTCATGGAGCTAGTTGTGGACAAGCAACTGTGGTGTGTGGTGTGTGTGTGTGTGTGTGTGTGTGTGTGTGTGTGTCAGACAGAGAGAGACAGAGATTTCTACATGTTTACCAATGCTCGGTTCCTAACCCCAATGCCTACAAACCTTACATACTTCTGGAAAACCCTGGTGCATAATTTTCAGTCCTCAGAGAAACCTCAGTAGTGTGTTTTTCTAGGAAGCCAGTGGGAGTTGACTTTCTGCCCTCTTGTTTCTTCTTGGTGGTGGTGCTGATGGGGACCGATGGGCCCTATCTGTGCCCCTTCTCATTCCCCAGGAGGGGTGAGCATTGCGTGGTGAGCTGGCCTCACTCGGTGAGGCTGGTTGGAAGATCCCTCCTGCAGCCGGCCTTGTGGGCTGTGGATGGGCTTCCATTCCCTCCGGAATCCAGGCAGATGTCAGCATCTAAACAACATGTGTGTATAAAAGAAACCAGTGTCCACAGAAGGGTCCAGAGAGCGCTGTGAGCTAAGACTGTGTGAGCGAGGGAAGGGGACATTGGCACCTCCCTTGTAGGACCGTTTGCTGGGGCTGAAAATGAGAGTTTTAAGGCTACAGGTCCTCGAATGGCATTTGTGTCAGAAAAGACACCCTCCAGCTTTCTGAGTTTGTGCTCCCACCAATGCCTTAGACTGAGGACACGTGTGTGTGTGTGTTTCCTGTCCCGCTCCCCCACTTTGCTCCTCTGCTTTCTTGTCCATGCAGAAAACAGCAGCACTGACCAGAGGCAGGCCTGCAAGAAGCATGAGCTGTACGTTAGCTTCCGTGACCTGGGCTGGCAGGTAAGGGGGCGTGGCCGGATCCACCCTCCACGTGGGCTCCCCACTCCTCCCCCAAGGCTGTGTCCCACATGGGCGCTGATTCGTGTGTCTCGTCTACATCAGTTAATACTTTGGTATCAAGTGTCCTGACTAAGGTAGAGGATTTAGGTTAAGGATCCGGGGTACCTCATGAAAGCAAGAGCAGAAATGTGGTTGAGACTCAAGCTAGAACCAGGAACCCAAACACGTTGGACTCTGAACCTCATTCTTCACGTGAACCCTATTTCCATCCTGCGGCGGGCTGTTTCTCTCAGATGTGGCCAAGCCTGTGTGCTAGAATCCAGCAGCCTGGAGAGCTGGCTCCTGCCCTCTGCTCTGTTTGCCCCTCCTTCCCCCTTTCATGATTCAGATTCCCAGGGAAGGGACTGATTGGCCCAGTTCGGATCAGGTGCTTGGTCCTGAACCAATCAGCTGTCTTAGGGGTGGGATCATGTTTTAGGAACATGACTGCCCCCTCGGGCACCATTTGGATGGAGTGGGGCAAAGGGAAGGGGATGAATCCTAGGAAAGGAGTGAGGGTCAGAGCGTCCCACACCTTTAAGCCCCTAAGACATCCTGGGCCCCTAAGATGTCTGAGCCCCTAAGACGTCTTCCATGCAGTGGAGATGCAGCCACCAGCATTGCAGTGTGCCTGCCCCATGGAGCGCAGATATCGCTGGACGGGGCGTTGTCGTAAGATCACCAGGTCAAATCGGAGAGTCCAGATTCTCCCCTAGGTATCATCATGCCCACCTACATTCCCAGGGCCCCTGTGCACACAGCCAGCTTGTACCCCCCTTGATTCCGTCCTCACACTTATGACAACACCCGTGCTCTTTCGGGGCACCGGTTTCTGCTCGAGAGCTGGAACAGAGCCCCCGACTCCAGGGTCTGCTGGAAGGTTCCATGGACTAGAGTCAAGGAGGGTTGTATTTATTGCTAGGACAGTATTTCCTTGCTGACCCAACCCTAAAGGCAAGCTTGGCCATGCGCTCTGTTTAGGAGCAGCACGGGCGTACCAGACACTGTGCTGGGCCCTCTACTCTATCGTTAATTCTCACCTTTACGGGTTATTAGTCCGCCTCCCAGGTAGGTGAACTGACGCAGGGACGTTTTGTTTTTGCAAACTGCCAATTTGTTATCGCCCTGTAAGGGTAAAGTTGATGCCACCCCAGCCACCCCTCTCTGTGCCACCTTCCGATAAAGCCACTCAGTGTCCATTCGGGGCTCAGCCCGGCCCTGCAGTGGTCCTTCTCTCATTTTGCATTCCGCTGGGACCATGAAAGGCTGCCACCCATTTCTCCTGCTTCTGCAGGACCCCCAGCTGCTCAGGAGGGCGTGGGCCGTGTCTCTGATCTCTGGCCCACCGGAGGAGGGTTTTGGTCCCGAGGGTGGGACCCTACAGCTACACTTTCCATCTGGTTCTGGACGCAGCTCTCTGTGTGTGTGTCTCTCTCTCTCGGCCTCTCTCTCTGACTTGCTGTCTGTCTCGCTCTCTCTCTGGCAGGACTGGATCATTGCCCCCGAGGGTTATGCCGCCTACTACTGTGAGGGGGAGTGCGCCTTCCCTCTGAACTCCTACATGAACGCCACCAACCATGCCATCGTGCAGACACTGGTGAGTGGGGCCCACCCGCCTCCTGGGGCGTGGGCAGCTGGGGAGCAGGACCACACGGGGGCCTGGGCCCTTCTGTTTTCAAGAGCTCCTTTCTCTAGTAAAAAAAGATTAAAAATTATATTTTACTACTGTGTTGGCATAAAGGTGTGGATTCTTCAACCGTAAAGTTTATCTGTTTCTCGTTAATTTTAAAAGAAATTAGAACAGTTTCGTGGATTCCTAGAGGATTGTGGGTAGCAGTCACTGCCTGACGGAGACGGGCCCTGGCCCTGCCTCTGTCTGGGGACTGTTGTCCTCTGCTGGCGCCATGTCTGCTCCACGCCTACAGGCCTGTCCCTACCCCCCGTGTCTGGTCTTCCCCTGGTCGGGAGCTGGAGAGCTCAGAGCTCGTGTCTCCCCCTCCTACTAGCCTTGAACTTCGCAGTTCAGTCCTTCAAGGGTGTTTATGGAGCGTCTACTGTCTGGAGCCCCTGCACAGGGAGCTGGGGACACTTTGGGGAACAGCACAGACTGGTCCCTGCCCTCAGGGCCTCGTTTTCCAGAGGAGGAAACCATACAGTAAACAAAGGAGTTTACTATTCCTCCTCCTTCTGAGAGGGAGGAAGTGACAGGAAGATGACAAACAGGATATTGGGATAGAAGACGGGCTGGGTCGCCATGGGGCTATTTCAGGTTGAACTTCCATGGGGTCATTGGAGGGGTCAGTGTGATAATGAAATTAAAGCTCTCAGCACGGCATCCTGCACTGGTGACACTCAGTAGATGTCATCTGTACTACTCTACCGATAGCCGCAGGAAGCTTAGGGACTTGGTTCTTCAGCTTAGAATCTGAGGTTCGAAGACCTGGGTTATCTAGCTCCCTGCCATGACCTTTATTTGGGCCCTTCCTGATGACTGGTCATCCTCCCTGGCTTGAATGCTTCTGATAACAGACAGCTCACTACCCAGGTCCCTCCCTCTGTCCTGCACTTCTGTTTGTTACGGAGCTTTAATGCTACTGTTGGTTAGTAGCCCTTCTCTTCCCTTTCCCTGCCCCATGTGTTCCGTCTTAGAGGAAAAGCTCCTCTATTCCTTTCAGCTGGACCAGGCTCTACCCTTAAAGGGGAGGCCTCTTTTCTTGGCATTGCTTTGCCAGGACCCTCCCTCCCCCAACAGGAACCTGCAAGGCCTATTTAGGATTGACGGTTCCCAGGCTGGACATGAATAGTCCCCCAGCCTGTTCCCCAGTACAGTATCCCCCCTAAGCTCCTGCTCTGAGGCCCCTGGGAGGGGCCGGGAGTGCCTCCCGGGCTGCCAGGGGCACACCTGTACCCTTCTCTGACCTTGCCTGGAGAGCCCTGGGACCACCCCCTCAATCTGTGTTTTACCAGAGACCTCTAGGATCAGAATGAATCCTCCAATTATTCTGAAATGGGGATCTTATAAGGAGGTGAATCCTCGCTTTCTAGAGAGTCCTAGTGACATACAGAGGAAAGGAGTTGACAGTTGACAGCTGGGGTTTGCTTTAAAGGTATTCAAGAGTGAAGGAGATGGGGAAAGGTTTCGATTTTAAGGTTTGAAATTGTCCCTAATAAAAAGTTTAAAAAGTGTGCTTGTCTATGTCAGAAGTCACAGACTGGAGGCTGGTGAGCAGGGGCGACCAGAGTGCTGTCACTTGGCACCCATGGTCTGTCGCAGACATGGGAGTTTCACCTTTAAAAAAAGCAAAACAGGAACCAAATCTCCGGTCTGCCCTGAACACTCGGCACGTCTGCTTGCACTGGCTTCAGTAGATTGTAGTCAGTTTGCCCCACTCCTCACTATTCCCTATTGTCTCACTCCTGGCCTTGTTCACTTCATTGGTGGCACTCGTGTGGCCCCTGCAGGCATTTGAATTTGTTTGCTGTTGACCCTGGTCCTCTGTGAGGTACACAGAAGCCCATTAGTGAGAAGAAGCAGTAAACCTGAGTGACTGGCCGGCTTCTTTCTTCATTCTTACCTTCTGGATAGTCTGCTTTCTTGTTGACGTCCACTCAAGTGTTTGCCCTAGTTCTTTTCCTCTTATTTTTAATTATTATTTTTTTAAATTATTATTTGCCTCAAGAGGCAAATAGTCTCGTATGGTCTAGACCTGTGGCATCCAATACAGTAACCGCTTTTACAGGTGCTTCTTGAACATTTGAAGTTTGCCCAGTCTGAATCGAGATGTTTCTGTATAAATATAAAATACACACTGGGTCGTGAAGACTTAAAGTATTAAAAAAAAAAAGTGAAATGTCTCATTAAGGATATTTTATGTTAAGCACATGTTGAAATGATAATAGTTTTGAAATACTGGGTTAAATTAAATATATTATTTAAATTAATTTCACCTGCTTCTTTCCCAGCTTTTTCAGTGTGGCTGAAAGAACTTTTAAAATTACACATGTGACTTGCATTATATTTTCCTCAGACAGGCCAGGTCGAGCCCAGATATCAGCAATATTTTTCGGAAAAGGGCCAGGTGGTAAATATTTTTGACTTTGAGAGTCGTAAGTTCTCTGTTGCCACTGCTCAGCTCTGCCCTTGCAGTGCAAAAGCAGCCTGAGATATCAGTAAAGGAGTGGGCCTGGCTGTATGCCAACAAAACTTGATTCACAGAACCAGGCAGTGGGGCAGGATTCGGCCTGCAGGCGGACCCTAGTCTAGCTCAGTGGTTTTTAACTTGGGACAGGTTTGTCCGCCAGGGAACATTTGCTGTCCAGAGACTCTTTTGAATGTCATGATGGGGATGGGTGGGGTGGGGTGTGGAGTGCTTCTGATTTCTAGTGGGTAGAGCCCCGGGGTGCTGAGCCTACATCCTACAGAGCACAGGACAGCCCCCAACGGAGAATGATTGAGCCCCTAACTTCCCAGCTATGTGCGGACAAACCTCCAGATAAACACTTTGGTTCCCTCGTCCATGAGACGGGGATAATCACAGAACGAAGTGATTAGACATCACGCGCATTGGGCGTGCTTGGTGCATGTCACCTGTAGTCATGCTGCCCAAGCAGTAGTGTCCCTTGTAGACATAAGGAGGCCGGAGAGAAGGGACTCACGGCTTCTCACCGCTGCCAACGTTTTGGTGTGTGTGTTCCAGGTCCACTTTATCAACCCGGAAACAGTCCCCAAGCCTTGCTGCGCCCCGACTCAACTCAATGCCATCTCTGTCCTGTACTTCGATGACAGCTCCAACGTCATCCTGAAGAAATACAGAAACATGGTTGTCCGGGCCTGCGGCTGCCACTAGCCCCTCCCGGAAGGCAGACCCTTTGGGGCCACATTTTTCCGGACAGCTGTCACCGCCCAGCGTCTCCCACTGCTCGCCGTGGCAAGGAGCCCGCAGACCACCGCCTCTCGCGAGACCTTCCCGTCCCCTCCCCAGCTTTAACGGTGTAGGAGCACTAAGGAATTTGGGAGGCAAATGGCTTTTCATCAGTCTTTTGTTGTCGTCCTAGGGACAAGATCCTACAAGCTGCTGCCGGCAAAACCTAACAGGAAGGAAAATAGATCAAGAAAAACTGCCCGGCCACGATCATTGGCTGTGAAGTGTCGGCCGTGCACTGACTCGTTCCCAGGAGTAATTAGGGGCGCCCTTCGGCCAGGCCACCCAGCAGCGGGAGGAAAGGGCGCGGAGAGGGGCGGGCACGTTTGTGTCTGTGCTAAAGGAAAACTGACGCGGAAGTTCCTGTAACAAATGTCACAATAAAACGAATGAATGAAAATGGTTAGGATGTTACAGATATATTTTCCTAAACAATTTATCCCCATTTCTTGGTTTACTCTGATTTCGTAAACAGGAGCTGTGGCTGGCGGAGGGCGGGGGAGGCCCCCTGTCCGTTCCATTCGGGTTCCGTTCTGAGGCTTGCAGAGGCCCAGGGTTTACGCAGACTTACCCAAATCCAAGATTTGGCTGGGAGGGGAAAAGGCAACTTCCTGCCCAGAGGAAGGGGCGTGTTGACCCTGAAGGGAACATGGGCTTCGTCCTGTCCTTCCGCTGGGCGTGTGAGGGCAGAAATGAACGGAGGCAGGTGAAGGAAGGCCGGCAGATGTTGGCAAGTGGCTCTCCAGCTTCCCTCCGTGCTAGGACGTCAGTGTGAAGGTCAGAGTAAGGAGGCCAACATTCAGTACAGAACTTGCAACTTCACCCTGAACTCCGGCCAACGTGGCCCTACTTACAGAAGCACCAAGGAAACCTAGCTCTCGATTAGGGCTGGGCAGGGGGCCATCCCTCCCCAAGTGGGGCCCTCCATCTGTTGTTCACGAGCAGCAGTGTTCTGAAGTCTGGGTTCCAACTGGGCCTCTGGGCTTCCTCTTTTCATTTGCAGACCCCCGTTGAGGGCTCTGCAAACATTCCACTCCTTGAAGCATAGTGGCGGTCTGCTGGGTGTAAGGTCTGCTGGATGTGAATCTCAAATGGAAGGCTCTAGAAACCTTTTTGAGAGTGACATCCTAATCAAGTGTCCTGACTCAAAGGTGCCATTTCTGATGTGGCTCTTGGCAAGAGCCTTCCTTGCCTTGGACGGTGGGTCCCTTAAAGGGTGTGTGTCTGGCCTGCAGCTACAGCACAGGCCTTGGGGAGTACAGAGCTGTCTGTGAACAAAGAGCGGGGGTACCCATGAGGCCCGGGGCCCCTGGAGTCTGTTCCAGTGGAGAACTGTGTCTCCATCGTGACCAAGTTGGTTCCTGGAAACTTTGGGGCCCTGTTTTTACTTTCTTTTGTTTTTTCTTCTCCAGTAGCTTGGGCTGCAGCCTTTGCTCTGCCTGGTCGACAGGGAAGAGTTGCTGTTTTTGTGATAATTTTGTTTTGTCTGTCGGCAGGTCTGGGGATTTTTGTATGATTCCCTCTTGGTACAAGTTTTCTCACCACTTATGCCCCAAACGGCCTCTCGTTGGCCTCGTTTGTACATTGAAACGTGTAAATAGTTGTTACAAAACAAAGAAATTATTTATGTCCATCTGAAGCTCTTTTTAGACCCTCCTCCAACCCCTCGTTCGGGACCATGAGCTCGCTTTCCTCCAACCTGCTTGTTTTGTTATTTAAGACTATTTATTAACGGTCAGACCAATGTACCTTCGGCTGTTGCACAGAACAGTCCTAAGCGAAAATTCTGTACAAATAGACAAAATAAAAAGGATTTTGACTTTGCAATAAAAGGAGACATTTGGTTCTGGTTCTTGGGCCTGTGTGTCTTGTTTTTTTCCTCTCAACTCCGACCCTGGAGTTCTCTTGGTCTGCTGAGAACGCTCTGGACTCCACCGCGTACGCGCTGTTTATCATCCAGGCCCCGGGGAGAAGGGGCACTCGTCAATATTTGGTGCAGCTGTGTGGGGCTCCGGGCAGGAGAGATGGAACCAAACAACAAATGTGAATTTGGTAGGCTCGACTACAAAGATCCTTCATTGAATTACAGTGCAGCTGTCAGCAGCTGTTTCAAAAAGGCAGGGGGTAAATTAGCTGTGTTTACTGCTAACATAGTTGAAAGGTTGAGTCATCCTAATAAAATAGAGGCACAAGAAAGAAAAAAAAAGGATGGGGGGGCAAAGAGTACACCCAAAACTTTAAAGCAGGACAGGCGCCAGACCTGACATTGTCCAGTGCAAATTATTTCGGTGGTTCGGGGACTCCTGCTGGCTCCAGGCTCCGGTCGTGGATGGTCGGTCCACTTCGGACCTGGGGACGGCAGGCAGCCGGGGCTGCTGCCCACCTGCAGGGCGCCTCACCTGGATTCCGTTGGGTTTTGAAGTGCACACTAAGGTCACCTGATGGATGTCAGAATCCCGGGCGTTCCTTGGCCAGGCTGTTTGCTCTTCCCTGGGTGCCTCAAACAAGCGGCCGCTCTTAACAAGTTCCAGCCCCTGTGATTTCCAAACCCTCTTGACATTGTCCTAATGCGCTATTTAGCTTTTGTTCTCCTTCCAGGCTAAAGACCAGAGCCACAAACCAGAGGGCCACATGTGCCTGCAGACGTGTCTTATTGCCCCCTGCGTGGTGTTGATGCTTTTTTTTTTTTTTTTTCACAAAAAGGGAATTCATTGCCAGTATGTTTTTGAAAAATAAGAAGATTGGGGTGAGAAAAAAAAAAAATCCCACATTCTGGCTTCTCTTGAGAAATTGGCCGTCGTGGCCACTCCGGGCCCCGTTCCTGCGGGAAGGTCTGGGCTGGAGCCCAAGCACCGTTGTGGCTGACGCCTCCCCTCCTTCCTCTCACCTCTGCACAGAGACGCACATGTTAGCTGCTGTTTTAAAACTTGCAGATTTCTATTTGTCTCTCTTAAGAGTAGGACAGTGAAAGCTAGACAGAGGGCCACACACTTCAGGAAGAAGAGAGGACAAGCCTTCTTTTGTTCATCCCTGGCTCACATTCCCCATTGGGCACCTAGGTTGGCTCCTCAGGTGGGGCTGTTGGTGGCAGTAACCCCACAGATGGCCTCCCCTGTTGCCTTCACCTTCCCCCGCTCCTGGTTTCCCTTTCTTATCCGTTTCCACCTTAGAGCATTATTTCGTTGCCTCTTCTCCCAATCCTGTTCACTGAGCACCTGTGGCAGGTACCGTTGCTCCCACTGCTCGGCGGTGCTGTGCTGTGCTGATAGGGCACAAGAGGGCATTTCTCGGGGGCAGAAGTTTAGGCAAAGTGTAGCTGGTTCTCTGCTCCTGAACTCACAAGCTAAAATCCAGGTGTCCGTCAGCAGCTGCATTCCCACCTAGAGCTGGGGTCCTCTTCCAGGCTCATGCAGGTAGCTGGCCAAATTCACTTCCTGGCAGTTGTAGGTCTGAGGTCCCCATTTTGTTGCTGGCTGTCAGCCACCACTGTCAGCTCCTAAAGGCCATTCCCACATCCTTTCCATGTGGTCCGCTCACAGTGTGGCAGCTTCATTCTTCAAAGCCAGCAGGAGAATCTCTTACTTCTTTTAAGGATTCACCTGCTTAGGTCAGACCCACCCAGGATAATCTCCCTTTGATCAACTCGAAGTCAATTGATTAGGGGCCTTAATTACATCCGTGAAATGCCTTCACCTTTTGAAGTGATAATTATATATTGGGCAGAAATCTTGGGGGGTCGTCTTACAATTCTGCGTGCACACTACCCAACCAGCCCTAAGTCTGGAGTATCTGATGGAGAAGGGGACCCTCTCTCCCAGGCCCCAGCCCCGTGCACTCAGGCCACCCCTCTGAGGAGCCTCAGTGACCTCTCGCAGACATGCTTCCCCTCTGGTGTCTGGAGCTGACGGATGGGCTGGTGTGCTTGAAGCGGAGGGAAGGTCGATTTGGTGTCAGAAATGTTGAGAGTGAAAACAGTTAAAACAAAACAAGTCACCTTCTGTAAGGTCACATATCCACAGGTTCCAGGAATTAGGACATGGACACCTCTGAGGGGCCATTACTAGCCTCCCACACCCCAGCCCCGTCCTCTGCTGCAATGGCACAACCCTGCTTGCTGTTCTCCACACCCCAGGACCCCCCCTGCCTCAGGGCCTTTGGACTGGCTCTGCTCCAGGCCCGGAAAGCTGTTCCCTAAGCAAGGCCAGATCTGTCCCCCGAGTTCCCTTGTGCAGCCCTCCTCAGATCCCTGTTGATAACGACAGTCCCCGCTCAGCCCTCTCTGTCCTGTTCCATAACGCCCAGTGCAACACAAAAAACTAAATGTTTTACTTACTTACGTGACTGTTATCGGTCTCCCTCTTGAGGGCAAGGGCTTTTGTCTGTTTGGGTCACTGTGCTGTCCCCAGTGCCCAGCCCAGGACTTGGCACACAGCACAGCTTCCTTGACAAGTGTGATGCATAAATGTCATTAGAGTTATAACAGGCCCTGCCCCCAGTAGCTGAACGGCCTCGGAAAAGCCTTCACCCCGGCCCTGTGGGCCTCGCCCTCTCAGATCAAGGGCAGAGCCAGGGGGCTGTTGGTCGGCTCCCTCTGGGCCGTCCTTTGGCAGCTGGGCAGCCATTGGGAGTCACCAGTGACACCTTTGCCCAGGGGTGCCCGGGAGCATGCTCCAACGGGCAGTGACCTGACCTCGGACTGTCATCCCAAACCCTGTCGCTGTCTCTCCTGTTTTTCCTGCTCTAGGAGAGGAAGGCACTAGGGGAAATTAGCAATGGTGAGTCTGACCGTAGGCCCGGGCTCTCCCAAACTCGCCTCATTATTTAATGCCAGGGGCGCGCCTCCAAAGAACACATTAATTCCCAGGAAAAGTGTGTGTGTGTGTGTTGGCGTGTGTGGGGCGACGGTGGAGGTGGAGGTAGAGGTGGGCCGGGGGCTGAGAGGTCGGCCACCGTTGGCTCAGAGGCCCGCACCCTTGTACTTGACCCTCAGTGGCGTATACCCAGCTCAATTAAGTTACAGAAATGCTGAATAAAAAGGGTTTCAACTGCTCAAGCCGAGAAATTCCATATTTGAGCTCTGACGCTTTCTAACCACATTCAGACCCGGGATCTCTCTGTTTCAGGCGGTTTTAGCAGAAGTCGTCCTACCGTCTCCGTGGAGCCCAGACTTGAAGAGCAACGGATTTGCCTCCCCACACTGCTCCCAGCACTACGCATCGGTCTGTGGGTGAGTGGGTCACCCAGAGGTGCCATGAGGGGGATGGAAATTGGGGGTCTGAGCAAACTCCTTCCCAGCCACCTTTGGGGCATGGTTTTCCGGCTCTGTGGAGCCTCTCCCGCCCTTCAAACAAGCTCTCGTCTTCATTCAACCCTTGTTTAGCGTGTTGATGAAGGAAAGGATGACAGATGACCTGGGCCCCCATCCCATCCTGTCCTTCTGAGTGGTCCCTAAAATAATACCATTAGTGGGGCCAGGCGAGGCGCTTTATCTCTGGAGCGGGCCTGCTGATAACGCTGAGCGGGTCCTCCCGGCAGCCCTGGGTGGGAGGGGGCGGCTATGGGCTTGGAGCGCGTAAAGGGGCTTTGGTTCCCAGCAGCCTGCTGACATTCCAGGGGTATAAATAGCCTGCAGGTTCGCAGCCTGAGTATGCACGTGTGACGTCGGCGGGGGAGCCTGGTCCCCGACACCCACTGTGTCAGGTGTGCACAGAGACCCGCCGCTGCTTCTGTCCTCAGGCAGAGTGGGGCCTGTGAGCTGCGGGGTGCCAGGTGGACTGACCCCGACATGTTTCCCCAGCCTTTGCCCAGCTGTGACCTGTCCCTGCGATCGGCTAGGAGGTGCTCACCTGCCATGCCATGACTTAAGCCTTGGTCTGGCTGCCTCTGGCTCAGGAGCCGAATGCTCCTCTGGTTAACATTAGTTCTTCTTGATCCTGGATTCGGAAATAAAGAACAGCACACAGGAAAAGATAAAAAAAAAAAAAAAAAAAATCACCCAGAAATCCAACCTTCTCCTCTTACCGGATGTAAAACACTGTATTTGCACTCCTCTGTCCTGGCGATAAATGTCTGACTGGTCCTTTCGACAGCCAGCACTCATAGACTTCCTCAGCTCTGATTCTGCAATAGGCACTGTTCCAGAAACGGGGAGACAGACAGACGAGCTCCTCTCTCCCGTGCTCACGGCCAGGCAGGTGTGACAATCGCAAGTGACAGCCCACCAAGCAGAGACGAAGGCGCACAGGAGAAGTAGCTGATGGGGACGAGGGGAGGGTCACCGAGGGTGTGGCAGCACTGATGGGTTTCCAGAGATGGCTTCACTGAGAAGGTGACACTTCAGCAGACAGGATGACAAGGGGAGTCACCATCGGCCCCTTGAACGAGGGAAATATGGTTGTGTGACTGTATTTATTTTCAGTTGTCTGTCCAGTTCTGATGCCCATGCAGCCAGGGCACAAACGTGTAAGAGTGAATATCCACAGTGTGAACACAGAGTGATGGTCTCTGCATCCGGAACAAATCCAGAACCAGCATTGCCGTCCCCAGAGGTCCCCTGGGCCCCTCCTAGTCGTCACCCTTCCCCGGGATAACCACTGCCCTGAATTCACACTCCATAGACCGGTTCTGCCTGTTTCAGAAAGTTATGCAAACACAACAGGATAATATGTGCTCTTGTGTGTCTGGCCTCTTTTCTTCTACATCCTGTTTGTGATGTTCACCCCGCTGGGTGCGTTTAGCTGCCGTTTCCTCATTTTCGTCGCCGAGTAATACTCCGCTGTGCGATGCAGCCGATCTGTTTATCCAGTCTGTGCTGAGGGACATTTGCTAGTTTCCAGTTTGTGTCTGATGAGAAAACGCTGCTCTAAATGTTCTCGCCTGTTGGTGAACACGTGAGTCTGCCTCTGCGGGGTCGATTCCTGCAACAGCACAGCCCGTGAGAGGATGTGTGACTGTCCACTCCAGCTCATTCTGCCACACCGTGGTCCGAGGCGGGTGGTGGAACTCTCCGTCTTCACCATACGAGCGTGCCATTGGCTCCACAACCTCACGTGGTCGGTCGTTTTTCCCTGTGACATATTCTGGTGAGTTGTTTGGCTGAATCTTAACTTTTGTAATTTGAATTCATCTTTCTTTTTTTTTTTTTGAGGGGGCTCCACAACCACACAGAAGTATTTTGGGCAGGCTCGGGGCCAGAGACACGAGAGGAAAGCTCTCTGCTCATTGCTGCATGCATTGCCAACCCCTGTGGGCCACGTGCTGCTCTGGGCCCTTGCAGCCATTGCCCAGTCTGTCCTGTCCAGGACATGCTGTGAGTGGTACCCCAGCTGTGTGGAGGCCACATTTACCCAGAAGTACCACCCGACTCACACAGAGGCGCTGGGGAGGCCTAGAGACAGCCCCGAGCAAAGGGTTTGGGCCTAGAGACAGTCACTCGCCACGCTCACACAGCTGGGAGCAGGTGTTTGAGCCCCAGTTCGTCCCCCTCCAAACCATGCTCTGTACCCGGCGCTGTTCCACCCATCAGGGTGCTCCCCCTGCCCCCAAGTTAGGGGAGGCCACGGTGAGTCTACGCCCACAGACCAACGCCGGTTTCTTGTTCCTCTTGGCCTTGCCTCAGGCTTTGAACGTCACCCACGTGGGTGCCCACCATCTGGGAACCTGAACCGCAATCCAACAGCCTCTTGCCCAAACCTGCGTGTGGATGAATTAGAACAAAAACAAGTGACCTCACTGGTGGTCTCCCGAGCACAGCCTGAAGAGGACCCGGCAGTTGTCCTGTTCACCCGCCACTCTGGTTCAGCCAACCGGATCATTCAGGCTCAAGAATTCATTTCGCTCCGTGGGTCCCAACGCGTTGGGGGGCCTGGCAACTCTGCCGTGAATGCCAGAACAGCTGGTGGAAAAGAGAGTGACGTATTTATTTATTTAGGATTTATAGACGGACTGCTTCCCCCCAAAAAAAGAAGTTTTGTGGGAGGCTTAACAAAAAACTTAAATCCATGAAAAACAGGAAGATTAAACATAAAATTGGAGTAAGAGGTTTGTAAAAAGGAGCAGGGAAGTTAGTGGCGGGGCGCACCTGGGATGGGATGGCCACACAAATGTTCCAGGGGCCACTTATGGGCTCTGAGCACGATGCCGACCCCCTGGAAGGCAGATCAGAGAGACGGAACAACTGGCCTCTTCCTAAGGAGGGTGACCTGCTGTCCCAGTCTGCCTGGGACTGACAGGTTTCCTCAGAGTGCAGATATTTCAGTGCTCAAGCTGAGGACGTCCCAGGCAGAACGGGCCGAGGTGGTCACCCTAGCCCTTGGTGAGCTCACTTGAGCTGCTGAATCCAGCTGTGTTTGAAAGCAGGCCACCCCGTAGCTTTGCAGATGTGTGTACCAATGACTTCCTTTTATGACTTTTTCCCCCATAGAAAACTGTCCTTTTTTTTTAACCTTTTAAATGTAATTTCTATTTGTGCAGAGGTAAATAAAAAGTCAGACTATAATATAAGGTGTATAATAAAGAGCAGTTGTGTCCTATCCCTCTAAGGCTCCTACGCTTAGGGGGAATACAGATTGGTACCCATCATTTTGAAATGTATTGTAATGGCCACTTGATGGGCACTTTAAATCTGGACGTTAGTGCCCTCTAGAAGAAACCACTTTTCCTTTTTACTTTTATATTAGTGCTTCCTTTTCATATGTGCTTGTGTTTTTAAATAACACGCTCAGACTGTTGTTTCTTGATTTCCTGTTTTAGACGCTCTCCATTGACCTTTCCTATGGAAAAAGAGGACTAACAACCTCTCGCCACCTTCTCCTCCCACATCCCCTGGGTCTATTGATCCTAGGTTGTAGTGAAATTAATATCTAGGGTTTACATGATGGTTGTTTACCTCTGCCTTATGGAGTTTATACTATAGCATCGTTTCCTTTCTTGTGAAATCTTGTGGTTTTCCTGGAGTTTATAATTGCCTTTAGAAACTAATCTGCTCGGTGTGCTCTGTATTCACCCCTATGTCTTTCTCCAGTTCTCAAAAAGATAGTCCTGAAACTTTTCTCAGCACAAACACAACAGGTAATCGAGTGGGTGGCTTTCGTTGGTGTTGTTTTGGTTGGGTTTTTACGTCATTCCTCCTGGCTCCCTCAGGAAGGCAGTGGCTTCCAAGCCTTCACACCCCCGGGGAGTTGCCCTCACTTTCCTCCTTCCTGTTCCTGGATCCCACGCCTTCCCCTTTCACGGTTTACACCGGTGTATGGCTGGATCAAGTTCTCCAGGAGCTGCTTGCGATGAGACATGGGGGAGGCAAATTTTGAAAGTTCTAATAGCTGAAAACATCAATATTCTATCTCACACTTTGATTGGTGAGCCCAACACAGAATTCTAGTTTGAGAAAAATTTCCCTCCGGATGTATGAAGGCTAATAAGGCTTGGCTCCATGCTATTCATAGTTGCAATAATTCCGGTATTGCTGTCAAGTTCACGGCTATCCTGATTCCTATTCATTTGTGTATGACCTTTTCCCCTCTTTTCTCTTTGAAAACGTGGAGTGTCTTTTTTTTTTAACTCCAGTTTTCTGAAAATTTTTGGATGCCACAATAATTCCTCCCTCCGTTCGATTTCTTCTTTCTAAAACTCCTGCTAGTTGGACGTTGTGTGCCAGGATGCAAGCTCTAAATTTCTTATCTCTTACTTCTAGTTTTCCACCTCCATGTCTTTATGCCAAATGTGGGGATATTTCTTCACCTTTATCTCAATTATTTGACTGAATCTCTCTTTACAGTTTTACAAGAGTACAGTCTTGCTTCTCTGAAGGGTCCCTTTTTTTAAAGGTAGCATTTCCTTCTTGTTTTACAGATTTAATCTTTCATCTCTGTGAGGCTATTAACTATGTTTTTTGTTTTCGTCTTCAGCATGTGTCTTCTCTCTGCATTGTCTTTGTTTCCTCCGAGTTATATGGTTTTCTGCCTGCGTGTGCTGATTTCTGGTTTGGATGTGGAGGCAGCCCTGTGACGGGAGAAGGTAAGGCCTCACACTGTCCACAATGCCCTGGATATGAGTGTCCTGTTTTCACAACAGGTGGCCCCATTCTTTTCTGTGCTGCCATTCCTAGCTTTGGAGGGTCTCAAGTTTAATCTGTCTCCAGGGTGACCTCCCGTCTCCTGCCAGGGAGAGGATAGAATTAGAGAGCCTATTTTGGGGGTCCCTCTGTTGTTACCCACCCATGCTTCGTAGAGGCCAGCTTTTCTGCTGGACTCAGTAGACTGTCCCTCCCCATTTGATTTCTACCTTCTAACACCTTATCGGCACCCTTCATCTGCTGTTGTCCCTTCTTCTATACCTATTGTTTTTTAGGTTTATAACTTCATTTAAAAATTCATTTGTTTTCTTTTTAGAAGGGTCTCTCATTGGAGCAAAGAAAAAAGGCACACCTTCAATTCCTTGGGTTCACCAGGAATAGGGCAACCAACTCGTCCTGGTTTGTCCAGGACTTTCTTAGTCTTAAAACCGGAAGTCCTGCACCCCAGGAAATTCCTCAGTCCTGGGGAACTATCTTTCTCCAGCTGTCACTTCTGATCTCCTTCACCCCATCGATTGTCTGAACCCATCTGAGTTTGGAGTTCCCTGAACAGCCACTGACAGCGTCCCGGCTTGTGCAGGGAGCGAGTCCTCCCAGCCCCCAGAAGGATGCAGACCGAATCACTCATATCACAGACACTCATGAGTGTCTGGAAAAGTCCCTGTATTTCTGGAAACCCCAAAGATAAACGGTATGCATGACTATCATTATGGAAATTGCTGGCTGCAGCAGAGACGTGCAAGTCCAACGGCCTCCCGGCGGTGCAGCCCCCGCCTTCACAGCCTCTGTAATTATGAGAGAGCATTTTAAATTGTTCCAGTCCAAACAAGACCTGGAAGCGCAGAGAGCAGGCTGGTCGTTAGGGCTGGAGACTAACGGCCGCCATGGAAGAGCCTGGAAGGACTTACTCACGGCCACGGGCAGGGCCACAGGTGATGTTCTCACCATGTCTGCTGCCACAAGGTCTGTAGATGGAAGGAGAGTCAGCAGGTCCCCCTCGGCACCTGCAGTCTGCCCCCCGGGAATGGGCATATGGGAGGTGCCCTTTGATTTGGTAGCTGCTACTCCTTATCTTCCCAATGAAGTGTGCACTTGGATGAACTAGCACTTAAAAAATACAAAGGCAAATAGTTGTAGGATAAGCTGAGCTTAGCAGTCACTCACATGTTAGAAGAAATTAATTTACACCCAGAGGGAGGGAAGCCCAGTACAAGGCTAGAGGGTGGGTAGAAGGGCAGCAGGAGAGGTGGCTGGGGGGAGCGTGGACCCTCCGGTGTGTGCCTTGACGGTACCCCTGCGTCAAGTCCCAACTCCACCCACCACCTGGCTGTGTTCTTCGGCCTCCCTGAGCCTCAGTTTCCTTATCAGCAACATGGGTATAATTATAGCACCTACTTCATAGGGCTGTTGTGAAGAATAAAAAGGAAAATAAATACCATGTGCTCAGCACACTGCGATAAGATGGCACATAAGACGTGCACGCTGACTGGTGTCATCACCGCGGTTATTACCATCAGCAGGCTTGTTCTGCCATTTTCCAGGGACGCACCTGACGCTGCCAATGGAAATGACCTCCACCCTGCCGCAGGTTGCTACCTCCTGATTGGAAGGCACGAGAAAGAGCAGACCTTTAGCCAACCTTCAGCTAAGTGAGCCCACAATTCATTGGAACTCACCTGCCCATTTAACCAGATCCTGCTTCCCCCAGCACTGCCATCTCTACACCCCACAGCAGTGAGGTGTAGCGAGGACTTTCCCAGCAGGTCCTGATAGGAGGCGAGGCCCAGCCCATCTCCTGGAAGCATCTCCACCTGCCTCCATCACTTGAAGTGAAGCACACGGACACTGGGGGAAGAGAAAAGGGAGGGAGGGAAAGAGAGAGAGAGGGGGAGAGGAGGAGAGGAGGTGACCCCACATGAGTCGCCACAACTTTATTTGAATGTTGACTGCTCTGGGAAGACCCCGTCAGGGCACCACTGTCCTGCGTCCTCTGTCATCTGCTGCCTGAACCAAGGCGAGAAGGCTCTTCACCTCCTGGCCAGGTCAGAAAGCTGTCCCTGCCCTGGGGAGGGCCCCGAAGGGCCACATCATATGTTGTCCCACCAGGGACTCTTTCTGACCTGTGTTTCTGGTTTGGAATGCAGGATGGGGTGAGCAGCAGGAAGGAAGGATTCCTCTGGTTGGTGTATTTATTCAGGGCCTCTCCCCAGAGGACTTGGCAGCAGATATGTTTTCCTAAAGATGGAGAATAAACAGAGACTCCAAGAGGGCAGTAGTGCAGGTCTGGCCTAGAGAGGGTGCGTGCATGTGTGTGTGCACGTGCGTGTGTGTGCACGTGTGTGTGTGCCTATGTGTGAGTGTGCATGCGTACACGTGAATGTGCATGCGAGCTTGCATGTTTGTGTGCATGTGTGCACGTGAACGTGTATGTGTAAGTGTGCATGTATGTATGTGTGGGTCGGGCGCTGTGCTGTGACCATCGTCACAACAGCCACTGTCTAGCACTTTAGAATTTGAAAAGCACCTTTTCGAAAATATAACATCCACACAACTCACCCCCTAACAGTATTTTTAGTACATTCACAGAGTTGGGCAACCATCACCACAGTCACTTTTAGAACGTTTCCATCTCCCCAACAAGAAACCCTGTGCTCATTCCCCACCCCCGGCCCCTGGCAACCACTCACTGACTTTCTGTCTCCATGGATCTCCCTATTCTAGACGGTCCATATAAGTGGACTTGTGAAATATGTGGTCTGTGTCTGGCTTCTTCACGTCACATGTTTGCAAGGTTCAGCCATGGTACAGCACGAGTCAGTCCTTCCTTCCTTTTTAGGGCTGAATAGTATTCCATTGTGTGGACATGCCACATGCTGTTTGTCCAGTCATCAGTAGCCGGGCGTTTGGGTCGTTTCCTCTTTGGACTTTTATGAGTAATGCTGTTATAAGGATTCATGCACATGTTTTGTGTGGACATATGTTTTCATTTCTTGGGTGTATTGGGAGTAGAATTGCTGGGTCATATAATAACTCTGTTTTAACTCTTGAGGTCCTGCCTGGCTTTTCCACAGTGGTGGCACCATTGTACAGTCCTACAAGCAGCATCTAAGAGTCCTGATTTCTCCACATCCTCGCCAACACTTGTGACAGTCTGCTTTGTGACTCTAGCCATTGTAATGGGTGTGGAGTGCTATCTTACTGTGGTTTTGATTTGTGTTTACATGATGACTAACGACGCCGAGCGTCTTCATGTGCCTATTGGCCATTGTACATAATTTTTGGAGAAAGATCTATTCAGCTCCTTTGCCAGTGTTTTAATTGCGTTAGTTGTCTTTTTATTATGAGCACACACGCTGCTGCCCCACATCACTGCTGCAGGCCAGGTAATAACATCACTGTGTTGTCACCCCATCTTACAGACGAGGAAACTGAGGCCGAGCAGTCTCATCAGATGACTGCATAATTTGCAGACCCCCATGCACAATGGAAATGTGGGCCCTGTGTTCAAAAGCCATTAAGAATTTTAAGATAGCGACAGCAGAGCACTAAACCAGGCGGGGGACTCTGTGACTGCACAGTTCTCTCAGCCCTAATGCTGTCCCGGGTCTAACTGACTGTATAATAATAGCTAACATTTGGTCCCTGGTTACCATGTGCAGGTTCTATGTTAGACACTCGCCCTACAGAAAGTAAGAAGGTTGACAAGTCACTTCGAGAGTGGCGGCCATTATCACGTGCACGTTACAGAGGAGAAACGGAGGCTCAGGGACCCTGTATCTCCTGTCCAGGTCCCAGCATGCACATGGCAGAGCACTCCCGGCATGGTGAGCTGATGCTGCCAGGGGCGCAAGCCCACCCTGAGACAGCAAATCTGCAGGAGGGTGTGTGGGAGGGAGGGGAGGGGGCAGTTGGACAGGGAGGAGAGGCAGCCAACAGGGGGACAGCTCTGAGCCTAACCTTGCTGGGGACTCTAGGGGCAGTATGGACCACGCACTTCAGAGAAGTGAGGCTATTTATGCCGGGATATTTACCCACCATCCTAACGAGGGCTGAGAGGGCTGGGCTGCTCCTGGGGGTGTTAGCTTCCAGACTGACCAGCATGTGCCATGCGTTGTGCTAACCACATTCAATCCTCCCAACAGAGTCAATCCTCCCAACAGGGTAAGTACCATTATTCCCATTTTACAGGTGAGGAAATTGAGGCTTAAGAATTTGTGTAAGGTTATAATCCTCACGACTGGTCGAGCTTGGATTTGAACCCAGGCCCCCAGGTCCAGAGCCCGTGCTCCTATCTGGCAGGACATGGCCCCTCCCACACCTTTGTTCCACTCCAAACAAGTTCTCAGCACCGTCCCTGACCTGGGCCTGCTCAGGCCACTGTCACTGCTGCCCGCTCTCTGGCCCAGGCTCCATGCCTGGAGACGGAGATGGCTCTGTGCAGCCTGGGTTTTTATCACCATGCCGTACACTTCTTTGGTCCCTTCCTGCTCTGGCCTGGGCGCCTGCCACTTTGATGTGGCTCCTGCTTCCTGCCGGGCATCTGGCCTGCACATGGAGGGGTGGGCATCTGAGCCTGTCCCTTCCAGCCCACCCCCGTCCCCTCTGCTGCTTCTCCGCAGCTGCTCAGGAGCCCAACATCTTCCAGATTCTGTCTTCCCACTTGGGGCTCTGCATTCGGAAGGGCTCATGAGTCAGGGCCTGAAGGCAGCTCCTGGGAGGAGCAGGAAACCCTGGCACCAGCCTGCTCTCGAGGGAAAAAGGACAGGGCCCATGTTCGTTACGGCTGCAGCAGAAAGCTTCAGGTTGGCAAGTGGCGCTGCTTTGAGCCCTGTGAGTACCCCTCCCAATACCCCAGCCCCACCCTCACTGCCCCTGTCCAGCCTCTAAAGGGGCAGCATCCACACGGTGGGGACCCCAGCGCCCTGCTCCAGTTGTAGGTTGTTACGTATTTTGAAAAGCACCTTGCAAAAGTGGGGGGCCTGAGTCCCTAGGGACAACTCAGGATCATACTGTGCACCCACAGATCACAGCCACCAGCCAGGCCCTCTCGCCATTTCCTGGGGCCAGTGGTGAAGGCGCTCGTTGCTCCTGGGGCAGGGGGCTGTACAGTCATCGGTCAGTGAATGCAGCCCCATGGGTGCGTTCCGGATGCCGAAGCATCTGGCTTTGAATCCCAGCTCCCACTCTCAGGGCTGTGTGACTGAACCCCTCTTCCATTCTGCATCTGAACTTGCCCCGGGCAGCAGCCTCTTCACAGCAACTGCTTGAAGATTAAGTTAAATAATAGATTCCAAGTGCATGCCTTAGCACCCAGGGCATAGTCAGCACTCAAAATATGTAGTGTTACGTATAAATTTAAAACAAGCAGGGGCCTCCAGGCTGATTTGTGACCTACTTTCTAAACTGAACCCATGGAGTTTTCCATGCCTGTGGGCATAGTTCCACAGCGTGACTTTAGGCAGTGTAGCTAAGTGCACCACAGGCTCTGGGGCCAAACTGCTTGGTTGCACATTCCAGCCCTGGCAGCTGAAGGCTGTGTGACCTCGGGCAAGTCACTTAACCTCTCTGTGCCTTCGTTTCCACATCCATGAAACAGGAATAAAAATAGTACCTAGATCAAAGGGTGATTGTGAGAATTAAATCAATTAGTACATTAGTCTCTGGCATGAAATAAGCTCTTGGGATAAGTTGGCTATTTCTGTATTATTTCAACATGGAATAGCTACACCTTAATTTATTTAGTTCAACTTCTCATTAAGCAACTTGCCCAGAGCTGGAATCTGAAACCAAGGCCTGTCGGTGTGACACCAAAGCCCAGGCAGCCCATCCAGGTGGAAGCCTAGGAACTTTTGACATTGGGATGGAAAGCTAAAGAGGAACGCATTTCCTAAACACCCGAATTGCCAGAGAATGCTCTCCTGGGATGAAGACAGCTTCCGACCCGGCGTCTGAGTTCAAGCGCAGCTCTACCTTTAGCCCTATGATCTCAGTTACATCATTCCCTGTCTCTGAGCCTCAGTTTCCCTACCTAAAAAATAAGGATAATGAAAGGATCTACTCCCAGGTTTGCTGTGAGTCAAATGCGATAATAGATATAAAGGCAGAAAGTATATAGTAAATAAACCCCTCTGGCTTTGAGGTCAGAAAGAGCTGGCATGGACACTCAGGTCAGCCATTTCCTTGTTATTCAGCAAATCATTTCACCTATCTGAGCCTCAGTTTCCTCATCTTAAAAATGGGAAGAAAGAGCAGTTTTCGTGAATCAGACCTAGGCCAGACAGTGTCGCCCAAACTTCGGTGCTGATGGCCGTGGCTCAGGGCCGCCATCAATGTTGGCCAGGCCTCAGCGCCTGTGGAGGGCACAAAACCTTCCAGGATGGCTCCGCTGCGGCCCTCGGAGTCCCCGTCACTCAGCCCTCAGCTGCTGAAATCAGTCTCTGCTTCCCATGGTTAAGCTGATGGAACCTGAGTGTTGCTCTGTCGGCATGTTGTGCCATCACTGCATGTCCCGATGACAAAAACAACCTCAAAAATAAGAGCTGCTTAAAGCATGCGACCCACCAACGGTGTATTTCTTTACATACTCACTTTTAAAAATCATTTGGCAGGCTGCAATGTGCACACATTACTTTTATAGTGAAATAAAATTAAGCTGAGAAGATATGAAAGGAATGGGATCTCGGGCAAGTTTACACAGTGACTCAGGTTTCTCACCTGTAAAGTGGGCTTGAGACTCCATCACACATAGAGTTATCACGTGACCAAGACATCCCAGTCCTAGATAACATATCCAAGAGAACCGAAAGCAGGTGTCCAAATAAACACTCGCACACAGACATTCATAGCACCATTAGTCACGATAACTACAAAGTAAAAACAACCGAAACACCCAGAAACAGAGGGATAAACAAAACATGGTCTATCCATACAATGGAATATTACTCAGCCAGAAAAATGAGAAAAGTACTGACACACGCTACAACATGGATGAACCCCGAAAACGTGACGCTACGTGAAAAAAGCCAGACACAAAAGGCCCAAAATTGTATTTCATCTATAGGAAATGTCCAGAACTGGCGAGTCCATAGTGACAGTGGTTGCCAGGGGTTCAGGAGGAGGGAAAGAAGGAGAGGTTCCTTAATGGCGACGAGGTTTCTTTTTGGAGCGATGAAAATATTCTGGAATTAGAGCGGCGATGGATGCACAAAATTGTGAACGCATTAAAAGCCTTCGAATTGCACATTTTACAATGGTTAAAGTGCTGGATTTTGTTCTACGAATTTGACCTCAATAATACACAAAAGCAAACAATATATACCCCCCCAAGGAGTTGGGCCTGAGATGAGATCAGCCCCGTGAAGCAGTGCCTGGCAGATAATAAGAACCAGTGGCCTTTATCTTCCTGGAAGTAAATGGTGAGGCTTGCGTACTTCTAGCAGTCTTCCATTCATACCACCAAGCCTGCAAATCTTGCTCAAGAAAGCCAACGCTCTGTCCCGGGCCTGGGAAGCTGAACAGAAGACGCCCTCTCCGTGAACTCCCCCAGTCTCGTTTACATGGCACCCGAGGACCAAAAGGAAATTAAGGCCAAACAGGAAAATGGCAGGGGAAGTAACTGCAATAAAGGGGAATAACCTGGAACAGCGGTGTGTCCTCTCTCTTCATGAAGACCAACTCAGGAAAAATAAAAGTCTTACGTGTGGCATTCCCTCCCCCCCGTTTAATAATGAAAATCGTTAAAGTGTGTCCCATGGAAAATATATAATCTTACAACGTAGACTACACACCGTTTTGAATAACAGCACCGTCAAGAGTGCAGGCGTGAGAACCAGATTGCCTAGGGTCAAACCCTGCCTCCGAGGCAGAGGCTGTGGAGCCTCGGGCAAGCAGCTTAACCTCTCTGTGCCTCAGTTTCCTCTTCTGTACCAACCTGATGAGGTGGCCATAAGGATTACACGGAAGGTTGTTGGGTCTCTGTGTGGAACAACACCGGAGTTCATGAATGCTAACTCTTATTAAAGATATTATGATACGACCTTCCATTCATGAGAAAACATTCCCACATTTTTAGCCAATGAAATGTTCATTTCTGGGCACACTTCAGGAATGCAACGGAAACAGGTTTCTAGTCCTTCCGTCTGAGGTTTGAGTTTGTGCTTTGAGGTGAGTCGTGATTATTGCAGACCAGAGTTTCTCAGCCTCAGCACGATTGCCATGGGGGGCCAAATCCTTCGCTGTGATGGAGACTTCCCGTGCATTGCAGGGTGTTAACAGCTGCCACCCGCTGCCCATCCCCATTCGTCACAACCAAAAATGTCTCCAGATACTGTCAAATGTCACCTGGGAGCTAAATCACCCCTGGCTGACAGCCACCGCTATAGAAGGAAAACTGAGGACAAATAGTCATCACATTGTATCACATTTTCTCTGCTTCTACAGAAGTCTTGAGAAACACTACAATGGGTGAGTTTGTGAAACTCACGTATTAGGGTGACAGACAACTAACTTCTCAGCTTGGTGGAGGCGACAAGAGTTAAAAATCCAGGTTTTCACCCTGGCTCTTCATCGTCATACGTGTGACTTGAGACATATTTCTCACTGTCCTCCCTCTATTTCGTCTTGTCACCTGGAGACCATCGCACACATCATCAGATGGACTCTCCAGAACTTGTGTCCATCGGCTGAGCATGTATCCCCAAACGTCCGTCACTCACCTGCATGATTTTTACCAGAACCCATAAAATAACCATATTATTATTCAACATTTTACACAAACCAACTCCACTCCCTCCTCTTTTGTTCTCATGTAAATAATCACGTTAGCCTTGACTTAAGCAACTACTTCTAACTCATGTGTTTGATGTGCTTGTCATATGCTTTTTAATATAGTTAAAAGTAAATATGTGACACGAAAAAAGTTGTCTGAATCCTACCTAAAACCATCTTACGTGCCACCAGGGGTGTTCAGAACAGCCTTTATGAAACATCAAAATAAACTCATACAGGTGAAAATCCTTTGCAATGGAAAGAAATATTATAAATGCAAACTATGACTTAGATTAATTCAAACCAATACTTGATGACAGAATTGATTTGGAACATTTGAAATGAGACTGGTTGCTTCCTGTTCCGCATTGCTGCCTGTTCCTCATCCCACTTTTCTGCCACTAGGACGTGGGGCTGTGTGACAGGGCTCCTGTCTCACCCTGGGCCAGTGGTGACCCACCCCAGTCTTTACACCCAGGGGATGTCTCATGAACTAGACACAGGGGAGCAAAGCCGGCTTTGAAGTCCTCTCTAAAGATCCCTAATCTGTCCAGAAAACCTCTCATTTGCTTGGGCAGTCACAACCAATCTGATGAATCCGAGAAAGCAAAATGAATCCAAGCAAGCCTCCCCCTGGCCAGAGGGAGGAAGGAGTGCATGAGAAAGAAGGCTTGTTGTCCAAGAGGGCAACTCTCTGGGCCTGTTGCTCAGAGCCTCTTCACCTGCCCCTTTGCCTCTCAGATGTGGCTTTTTCTAAACTTTTACAGCCTTTTCTAAATCCTAATCCAACCCCCCAGAAGCAGGGATAATGCTGTAAAAATAGACAGCTGGAGTACACCGCTCCTCCCCTGCCCACACCTCTCTTTTCAGAGGGTAGTCCCCTTGGCAGCCAGGTGTGGCCACATACCCTGCCTGGGCAGCCACAGCTGATTGGCTCAGTGGTGACACGTGACTCACACTGAGCCAATCAGAGGCTCTTTCTGTGGAGTTTGACCTGAAGTGGGGAAGGGAGCTAGGGGTGATCACCTCTCCAGTGGCTGTTCTGTGTGTCTGTTTTTTCCTGGTGGTACCTCTGGAGCAAGCCCTGGTTTTCCGAGGGCATCCCTTGCGTCTGCTGAATGGAGATGATGAGTGGAGGTCCACAGACTTCTCACCCAGGCCTATCTGTTCAGACTCAGGGGTTCTCAACCTGGTTGAAAGTTAGAATTCCCATGGGGCTCCAGCGCCGATCCCAGAGGTTCTCACTGACTGGTCTGGGATGTGGCCTGAGCATGTAAACGACTTAAGAGTTTCCCAGGTGGTACTCATGTGAGGCCAGCATAGGCCCACCTCCCTCCCAGGTTGTACCAGATACCTCAGGCTCTCTCCACCTGATCTCCGAGAGGGTGGATTCTGCTACTCGCAGCCCAGAGATAAACCAACTAAGATGGCTCTAAAGTCTTCCATTCACTTCCACCTCTGTAAACGTGGGTGGGCTGAATGAGAATGGGACTCTTTGCCTCCAGAATCTTACACATTGTTTTCCCTATTTTTCCAGCCTCTTCCACCACCACTCTCCTCCTTCCATTGGTTCCAGCACAGGACCACCTTGCTATAGCTTGAACTCCCCCAAGCCTATTCATGCTTCAGGGCCTTTGCACGGGCTTTAGCCTCCGCTGGAACTTCCTGCCCCAAAATCATTGCATCCTCATCTCATTCAGGGCTCAACTCCATTGTTGCCTCCTAAGAAAGGCCTTCCCAGACCACTGATCTTGGTCCCTTTTGGACACATCCCACCCTTTTTGTTCTCCTCATAGTGCTGTCATGACCTGACGTTTTCTTATTTGTTAATCTATTTGTTTCTTTATTGGTTAAAGTGTTTATATCCAGAGTGTAAAATCCACGAGGGTAGGGACCTGGTCTGTACCACCACTGGATCCCCTGTGCCCAGCCCAGGCTCTAAGTATTTTCAGAATGAATAAATGAAGTCCATTTTTCAGATGAAGAAACTGATCACAACTCTTCCCCAAAGCTCTGAAGGAGTTCCCTCTGAACTCTAACCCGGGGCCCGCTTTTTCCAGTTGGTCACTTGGCTGTTCTATCTGAAGACCCCTGTCCCCCCACCACTTGGGTTCCCACACCTTCAATCTGGCTGTGATTACTGGTCGCTGCCACCCACCCGCAGACTAACAAACGTGGAACAGCTGTGCCGCAGGAAATCGCCTCCAACTCAAGCCTGATGCTGCAGGGATGTCTTTAGTTAACGTAAATAGGCTTTTAACATTCATTTTTTTCTCTTTGTGCAAAATACCTATCATTAATTCTGACTTGCGAGATCAAACAGTTAACAACGTGTTGATCCTAGCTTACTTTCAAGTGATGTATTATACCGTTTTGGAGACTTATGGGGGGTTGATACTTTCTTTGACAAACACATCCAAGTCCACAAGAGAGGGGCTAAGCAGCGTCCTGGGGAAGGAA
This sequence comes from Rhinolophus ferrumequinum, assembly GCF_004115265.2. Lineage (NCBI taxonomy): Eukaryota > Metazoa > Chordata > Mammalia > Chiroptera > Rhinolophidae > Rhinolophus > Rhinolophus ferrumequinum. The sequence continues at coordinate 4,660,741 of NC_046306.1, forward strand.
GCAATTAACAGCTCCACTCCGAGGGTTCCTAGCACCATTGCGTCATTCCTCCATGTTTTAGTGAACACTGCCTTTTTCTTTTGCATTCGGGTGTGTGTTTTGTGTGTGTGTTTTTTTTCTTTCAACCAAAGGAAATGAGCCTCTCCAAACCATCACTTCGAACAGCATCAGAGGCAGAGCAGAAAATAAAAAGACTTCATTGAGCATCACTGGGGCTTTTTCCCTCCCTCCACACAGCCATGGCTCTGCAGGGCTGTTTTATGAAAAGACTTTTCTTTCTTTCTATTGTGGTCCACCCCCCCCTCATCCCAGAGAGGAACCCATGGATTTTCAGCACTTTGTACTCAAAATATCAATAATTCCAAGACAAGGATACATACCAGGGTCCAAATGAGTATATAAGCCAGTCACATGGTCTAGGTATAAGACACTTGGGAGTGGCGGGGACTGTGGCAAACTGTAGAACCCATGCCCAGCCTGAAGGGGCCGCCACTACTCAGAGTCACACGATGGCACTTTTGGGACCATTTTCTAGAGAACCTGGAAATGTGTTTTTTTGTTTTGTTTTGTTTTCTTTCTGTGAAAACTTACAAATACTACATGGGCCAAATGAAAACAGAAGGCCAAAAGGCCACCAGTCTACAAGCCCCGCTCTCGGGATGAGCTTCATATTTAACCTCTGGGACAAGTCACTGAGCAAAGGAGTCAGAAAGCCCCAGAAGAAATGATGTGCAACCTCTGGAACCATTAATTTTATTAGAAGTTTTTTTGGAGGGACAGTTTGTGGAATTTCACTGATAGATCACTAAAAACATCATTTTTATATTAAAACAAACAGATATAGAGCAGAGTGTAAAAACCAAATCAACATAAAAAATCAGACCTTCAAAGACATTTAGCTTTGGCAGCAGGTAGACTTGGGAAGCCCCTCCAAGTGCCGAGCTAATATGCTCCTTTTCTTCTACCATCAGGAGCATTTTGATGGAAAAGTTTGAGACACCCGAGAGACTTGGTTTTCTCATCCGTGAATTGGGTGTAATAATTATACCTACCTTGAGGGGTCATTTTGCAGAATCAGTGAGATAATGTGTAGGAGGTTTCTGGCCTCCCCAATCTGTCACCCTTCCTTCCAGTCCTCCCTCTGTATGTGTGACTCGGTCCCTTCACTGTCCCCATACTACCCCGAAGAGCACAAGCATAGCAGAAGATGGAACTCAAAGCTTGTCCTGGATTTGATCTTCTGTCTCCATGAGAAATTTGTGAATTTAAACCTCCTGAGAATAAACAGGCACGTGTCCTGTGTCTCATGATCTTCATAACTGATTTCCTGTATCCTTGAACACCTCTTCTACTACAGCTCTTGCAATTTTAGCCTCATCTGGGATGTAGAGACACGTATTGACCACAACTCCCCTCTCTTCCTTCCAATGCTAGGTGTAGGCTGACACACAGTAGGAGTGCATCGAAATTTGGTGGAAATAAAAGCATGCCAAATAGTTCCCCAAACAGGCCATCTGCTTTAGTGAAATCATTTCTGCCAGAATTTTGATGAGATTCAAGTATGTTGAGTGATTTATGGAGCTGTTAAACATACACTAAATCAATCTTGCTGTTTTTTTGTGTTTTTTTTTTTAAGGGCGGGGGTGGAGACGTGGCATCCTTAAGGGATAAATAAAGTCTCTGAGCTAGAATTTGCAACCTGGAGCCTGACGTGGCACAGCAAATGGCCACCCCCGTAATACGAGGCCAGCCAGTCAATTTGCGTGTGATAGTTTTAATGCTCCCCAAATCTTGCAAAATGTGTATCCAATTAACCACTACTGAAGGGCTTTATTTATAAAATAATACTTCTGTGGTCAGGTTGCACTTTTTCCATTCATTTCTGGTGCGCAGGGCCTCACGTTGCAGTTTCCTTTTGTGGTTAATAGACAAACATCGGATTTCTGGGGGCGCCCACGATCGGGGTGGGGTCCGGCCGGAGCAGACTTCCCTGTGGGACTGAAAGCCTGAGACTTCTCTTCTCCTCGCGGCCTCTCCTGCGAAACACTGGGGTGAGGTGGGCTGTAAGACGTGTGTGGGGTGGGCGGAGGGTGGTGGGAAGGCCGTGTGGGCAGGAAGCGGAAAGTCATTTTCCTCAGGCAGGAATGGGTACAAATACCATGAGATCCAGGCAGGCCCCCGACACATCCCGTTGGCTAATTGAAGGGGGAAGCCTGAAGAATTTTGTGGTATGTGGGAAATAGCTCCCTGGCCCACTCAAGGCTTTGGTTTCCTTTTATAAAGCCAATTTTATTCCTGTTAATGCGTGTGCATCGTTCTCAAGCATTTGTGGAGTGACTACAATGGCAGCAGAGGCCAGTGAGGGGGGGAGTTAGAATTTGGAGCTGGTAAGAAAATCAGAGATGGTTTGCTGCAGAGGTTGACAAGCTTTATCAGCAAAGGGCCAGATAACAAATATTTTCAGCTTTGCGGGCCAACCATCTATCTTGCGTCTACTTAATCCTGCCTTTGTAGCCATGTAGCCATGTGTAAACAAATGGGAATGTCTCTTCCAATACAACTTTATTTACAAAACAGGCGGTGGGTCAGATCTGAAGCCCGGCCAGAATTTGCCAGCCCTGGTTTAGCCCAATGGGAACCCAGACACACAAAATTGAAACAAGCGGACCACCCTACCCAAGGACGAAATAAATCCCCTTTCTATTGTGGACATGAACTTTAGTCTACCATGTACAGTGCGCAAGGACTGTAAATCTGAAGTAAATTTCTCTTTCCAGCCCCTTGCCACCCCCACCCTCCCACCCCCGGCCCCAGCCAGGTGGCAGAAACCTGATTTTGAAGGTCTGGGCTCACCCTTTGCCAGGAGCGTTGCTCAAGGGGCCCGTATAGCCCCCGGTGTGTGAGTGGTTTCTGGTCTGCGCTGTCCCCAGGCAGCCCAGCACCTGCAGAGCCTGCCTCCTTCCCCTCTGCCCTGGTCCTCAATTCCCACCAGCCACAGCTGTGCCCTCTGCATCTTGAGAGCAAAGCCGCTCCAGGGATGCTGGGTCCCTCCACCACACCTGGCAGAGCAGCCTGAAGGCCCATGGGAAGCCTTCTTTGGGTACTCTGGGGTCCTGAGCTGAGCAGACGCTGGGAGGCTCCCCAGACTGCTGTCCCTTTGTGAGTCTTGGGAGAATGCTGGGAGCTGGCCAGCTCTCTGGGTCCTCTTCTACTGATGGCTGGCATAGGTTTTCTGTGCTCTTTAGATCCCTGAAGTATTAGGAGGTTCTATCGTCCACCTGTACCTAACTTCGGGAGTCCTGGGGAAAGAGGACAGTGCACACCTGTCATATGTTCGTCATTGTTTGTCAGCTGTTGACACACTGTCCCTAAACTCAGTGGCTTGCAGCAACAAGCTCAGCTGACCTCGGCTGCAGCCCAGCTGGACTTTGCTGAGGTCGGTGCCTCAGGCTGAGGGTCTGCTGGCCTTGGTTACAGAATGCAGTTGGACCCACTCGACTCCAGGGCTCAGGCAGAAGGGGCCGCCACCGGTCATGGGCTTCTTCTTCTTCTGGCAGATCCCTGGGACACAAGCGCCCAGACAAAGCACGCAAGCACTTGGAAGGCACATTAGTGCCACACCCACTAATGTCACCTGGCCAAGCCCGGTCAGTGGGGTGGGGAGGTTATTCTGCCATGGCTCTGGGTGGTCAAGGGGGGAGGCCAGGTGTGACCTTGGCCATTGTAAGGAGGGACACAGGCACATGCACACGTACTCGTTAGAGAGTGGCTTCCGTCCAGTGGAACTGTCCACTCTGCAGCCCAGCGCTTTTCAAGGTATAGTCCCTGCACCCCTAACTCAGAACCATTTGGGGTGCTTATATGGTGATGTGCTCATGCCTGGCCCACCCCACACCTGCCGGGTCCTACTTTCAGGATGTGGCCAGATGCCGGCCTCTTTAACATGTTCCTCGGACTCTTCAGTAGACTCTGGCAAGTGGGGTTGGCAGGGGCTACTCCCCAGCTGAGCCCTGCACCCCTTGAGGGCAGGGGTGCATGCCTAAAATTCCGATTCCTCGGCACAGGGTCCTTCCTGCTTTGCAGCAGGCAAGCAGGTGCCCCAGCGCCCTCCGTGCTGAGTGTTCCCATGCTAGTGGACCTCTCAGCTTCCAGCTGCAAACCCGTGCCAGGAAAGTGCTTGAGTTGGGAGTTGATCCCAGGATGGGTTAGCTAGGGAGATGGACGCCAGCAGGCCCTGCTCTTTGCCTGACGGCCACCCCCAAGAGGCTGTCACCCCTGGCACATCTGGGGAGTACCTGCAGGTGCTGGCATGGGAGCAGTTGGGGTTGCTTGCTCAGGAAGTTTGAAGGCCCAGGGGATACGGCAGAGAACACAAGGCAGCTCCTGTGTTGAGGGGAGGACGCCTTTGCTCGCTCACATGGGTGGAGAGCGGTGGGCAAACCTCACAAGCAAGAACGTAGCCCAAGAACAACACTGTCTGCTGGCAGAATGGGGGGATAGACCCGTGAAACATCAAGAGATCTCCCGGATCCGAGCTAAGGCCTTTTCTGGTGGGAGTGAAATTGACCCCATAAAACTAACAGTTTATCTTCAGGCCTAGGAATACATGTGAATCCAGGGGGAATGATCAAAAGAGAGTGTTTGAAGGAAATAAAAACGCCTTTGGGGTCACAGGTTAGCACCAGCCTTGCCTTCGGCAGAGCAATTAACAGTCCTTCAACAGACAGGCGGGAGTGGGGCTGACCTCTCCCTGTGGAAACACTCCCTGCCCTGAGCCACCTCGAACCTTCCCAGGACGGATCCTGGTCCTGCCTCTCACCTGCCGCCCTCCCTTTTCAACCCTCTGCACAGCTCAGAAGAACCGGCTTCCCTTCCAGCTCCAGAAGAAGAGCAGACTGAGTCCCCTGGAAGCTGTCTGCACACGCTCTTGTTACCAAAAGACCAATGGGCATCCAGCATCCTTTCTTCCGTGAGTCCCGAATTTTTATGATGCCAAGTTCACTGGTGGTTCTGGGTGTCCCACGTCCAGGGTAGAAGTTGTTCTGACAGTTCATTTATTCATTCAGTCAACAGATAATCATTGATTAAGTATCTACTACGTGCGATCTCTGGCAAGCTGCAAGGTGCAGAATGAGTGACTTTCGGGGAGAGGAGACAGAGAACAAACAGAATCAGCCTACAAGCAAAGAAGGGGCTTTTGCATGATGGTAATGCCTCTACAGAAAACAAATAGAACGAGGGGGTTAAGTGAGTAACCAGGAGGGGGGCGGGTTTTGTATTAGGACGCGTGGCCAGTCAGGGAGGGTGCCTTCCTGCAGGGAGCAGGAAGAACCACGGGCGGCATGTCCTCATTCATCCTCACGTGCTTCCAGAGTCTGTGTCAGGTGCAGGGCTTAGAGCAAGGTGCACGACAGAAAAAGACTGCTGTCAGGGAGCTTATTTTCTAGAACAGGGTCCTTCATCCTTGGTGTAACTGAGTTGGAGCCAAATGAGTCTGTTGTGGAGGTTCTTCTCACTGTAGGATGTTCAGACACATCTCTGACCTCTACCCACTAGACGCCAGTAGCATCCACCTCCGAGCTCTGACAACCAAAATGTCCCCAGATATAACCACTAGTGCCCTGGTAGGATAATTGCCCCCAGGTGGAGAAGCACTGCTGTAGGGCTCAGATTTGGAAAGTGACAGGGAGACTTGCCTGCAGGAGTTTGGCTGGGGAGGGCCCTGGGGATAACCTGTGGGGAATGAGGCCAGCAGGACGGGAAAGAAAACTCCAACGGTGATGTGGTGGCAACAGGGGTCAAAGAATCCCATGGGGGTTCGGGAGCTGGGACACTCCTGCAGGGCTGTCCCACCTTGAGCCAGGGGCTAGGCCTCTGTGTCCCCATGAACCTGTCCTTTGGTCACATGGCAGCTATCCTGGGTGGGGGGTGGGGGTGGCATGTTGGTAATGTGGCTGCTCTAAGGGCAGGTCCCAGAAAGAGACTCAGCTGGGAGCCGTGGCTGCCAACTCCCCCAGGAGCTGGGCGAACAAAGGCGGAGCCTGGGTGCACAGCACCGGGGTAAACATCACAGCATCTGGGACAGCCAGTGCCTGTCTTTGCATTGACTGAGCCGTGGGGGCCTTGGGTGAGCACGAGAAGGCCTGTCACGTGTAGGCCAAACAGTTAGGGACATCCCTTTTCATTTCAGGGCTGTTGGGGAGCATCCCGGCCTCCAACCGTGTCAAGAAGTTTCTGCACTGGGAGATGATGCACTTTTAAAAAATTGAGGTAAAATTCACGTGACATAAAATGAACCATTTTAAAGTGCACAATTCAATGGCATTTACAAGTAGTACTTTCACACTGTTTTGCAACCATCTCTTCTATCTAGTTCTATACATTTTCATCACCCTGAACGGAAACCCCGTGTCATGAAGCCGTCTCACCCCTTCCCTCAGTCCCGGCCCCTGGCAAACCCTCATCTGCTTTCTGTCGCTATGGATTTACCTGTTCTGGACATTTCATATCAATGGAATCACACACTCTGTGGACTTCATGTCTGGCTTTGTTCACTCACCATGACAATGTGAATGTAAATGGTATGGCCATGTCTTCAATGACAGATATCGGGTCCTTAATACCTTAAGCGGGTATTAGATTCCAAACATTTCCCTTTCAATGGAGTGGTACTAATCCAGGTGCAGAAACATCACAGGAGACAGCCCTGCACCCCTGGAAGTGTCCAGCGTCTCTGGTTTTTAAAAGCCCATGTGCAGGGCGGCCAGTTGGCTCAATTGGTTGGAGCATGAGCTCTGAACAGCAGAGTTGCCAGTTCCATTCCCACATGGGCCAATGAGCTGCACCCTCCACAAGCAGATTGAAGACAACAAGCTGCCGCTGGGCTGCCAGAGGGGTGGCCGGATGGCTCAGCTGATTAGAGGGCGGGCTCTCAATAGCAAGGTTGCCGGTTCAATTCCTGCATGGGAGGGTGGGGAGCACCCCCTGCAACTAAGATTGAAAACAGGCGACTGGACTTGGAGCTGAGCTGTGCCCTCCACGGGTGGTTTGGGGGACAGCGACTTGGGGCTGGTGGGCCCTGGAGAAACACAGTTCCCCAATATTCCCCAGTAAAATTTATTTTAAAAAAAAGTCTATGTGCAATTCGGAGGCAGCCCCCAGGCAAATAAATTCTGCAAAACGTTTTTATGTTGTAGCTCATCATCTAATTTGACATCTTTATTTTTTTGCATTTGATGAAACTGTGATTCCGTGAGCTACCAAATTCTCCCAGGAGGAAGGCCCACATGCTGGCGGAATTTCAGAACATTTCTTCCACCGGTTGGGACGGCTCTGCCTCCAGACCTGCCTGAAGGAGGCCTCAGGAAGCTTTACCTTGGAGATGTCAGATCCTCCCTGTCGTAGCCTAGCTTCTCAATGATGTGTTTCCAATTACTCTTCCTCTGGTTCAGGAAGGGGGAGAGCTATTTACATTTACAACCGTGAAATACAAATAATATTTCTCTTGGAGACTTTTCTCACTCCCAAGGCCATTTCCCTGAGATCCAAGAGTTCAACAACATTGTGGGGTGTTGCTGAGTTGTAGTTCTGAAACCCACAGAGCCCACTTAATATTCACTCTTGCCGAAGGGCTCACACTTTTATTTTTACGATTTCAAGCACTTCCTCCTACCTCCATCTGCCCCTCCATTCGTTCTCTGGTTTCTCCTCTGGACTCATCCCTTTTAAGTTGACTCCTAGGACGTGGGACGGGCTGGTCTGTGTGAAAACTGGTCTTTCCTCGCTCTCATATCTCTGTGTGTCGTTGAAACATTTTTGCCTAAATTTTCCTGCATTTGCTGCAATCCTTAGAACGTTTTACAAAGTGCTGATATTTGAACGCCCGTGATTTGTTTGAATGTTACATTTAAAAAAAACAGGGTTTGCCAATCATCAGATCCTGCTTACATAATTGGCATTTATGAAGTCTAAATTGAATTATATGATAGTGGGTTTTACACGCACAGGCTGTCGGTTGAGTAAGTTATTTAGTCTTCCTGAGCCTCAGTTTCATCCAAAAATGTGAATAGTAATAGAACCTGGTTGAGGTAAAATCTGCTAATTATCTCTCACTAGGTTTCTCCCTTAGCAAGAAAAACTCTGATTCTTACCTGGGCCTGTAACCCGCTGGAATACAAACTGTATTTTGCAGCTTTTCTTATACCAAAGTCTTATACCAAAGTCAATTCTGTTAAAAGGACCCCAAACTGATACACCTGTGCAACTTCTCGAACGTATCCTTAGGGAGGGAGTGTGCCCTTTTTGTTTCTTCTTCCTTCTGCCTGGCTGGAATTTTACGTAATGGCTGGATCTCCAGCAATCATCTTGGAGCGCGGCTGGGGTGACCTTGGGAATGGAGGTCACACATGGTAGAAGAGGGAAGGGCTGGGGGTCTATCAACACCCCCCCCACACATTGCTCACCTCTGAATTTTTGAATTTTCTTCAAACCACTGTTAGTTTGGGTTTCCGGTCACCTATATGAAACTTAACCCTAATTGACAGGTTTACCTCAAACACCTGTCATGAAGACTAAGTGAGTGAAAATTGGGTTAACAGCTTTGAAATGCTCAGTACACAGTCTGGAACAGAGTTGGCCCTCAGTATGTGGTGGTGATTACCTTTTAATTATTCTTTTAAGCAAAACTAGAGTCCCATTTGAGTTGCTGTATGTCTCACAAGGGGAACCCAGGCTGACTTGTATGTAGGATATGAGTCTGGGATGTTGTCTGTGAACGTGTGACACAGTCCCCGACCTATTCAGACCCTGTATTCTAGACGCCACGATCCTACTAGTGTTCCCAGATAAAACACAGAATACTCAGTTAGACTTGAACTTCAGATCAACAACGAATAATGTTAAAATAGGGGTATGTCCCAAATATTGCGTGGGACGTACTTTTACTAAAACATTATTTGTTGTTGATTAATGGTGATTAAATTCACATTTAACTGGGAATCCTGTATTTATATTTGCTACATCTGGCAACCCCAGACCCCCTCCTCTCTCGCTAACAGGAGGAGGGATTCTTACAGAACAGGCTCCTGAGGAAGCAGACGCTGAGATAAATTCTTCTTCCCAAGTTTTGCAGCACTCTCCACAGCTCAGGTCCCACAATCTCTCCCTTGAAGCCCAGAAAGCACTCAGAACCCACAGACCTCCATTTAGCAGGGGCCCCCCTCCCCACCCTCCATGGGGGTTATGTAAAGAACACACCTGGGGCAGCAAGCAGTGCCTTGCCCAGAGCAGGTGCTCAGCGGACACTGGCTTCTCCACTGGCTGGCTTGCGTTCTGCCTCCCTTTTCTTTAGTTCCCATCGCCTTGCCTGCTAGACTCCCCCACAGCTCAGGGTGAAAGGTGTGTGCTCAGGGGTGTGGGAACCTCTCTCCAGGCGGTGATGGAGGCCAGCTGGACGAGAGGCACCTCACCAGCAGTACCCTTGTCCGGTCCTGACAGCCAGCTTTCTGCGCCTTGGTCCTCAGGCCCTCCTCCTGGCCAGATCACATTTCCATCATCATTGCAGGTGCTGGAGGCTCAGGGATGGGAGGCAGGGAGGGGGCATGTAGGAGCAGAGGCCCCCGGAGGTTGGAGGTTCCGCTGGAGAGAGCTGTGTTCCGCGCAGCGATGGGAGGAAGTCTGAGAGGAGCCGTAAACCCAGGAGACTTGGAATTGAACCTTCCCGGCTGCCAGCACCTGCTTTTCTCTTCAATAGTCCCTTCCCAGGCAGGGATGAAAATTCCTGGAGTCCCAGGGTCAGGCAGGGGTGACTCAGGTGAGTCACCTACTGGGTGGGGTTTCTGGCAGGGAGTGCAGGGGTCAGAAACCTCAGACTCCTGTCAAGAGCAAGCAGCCCCATTCAACGCTGGGATGACTTTGTACCCCTCGGCTGATTCTTGTCTTTCAGCAGGCCCAGTGCGGGGTACATGGTCAAAGACAGCTCTGGAAACAACACGTCCTGTGCACAAAGGTGGCATAAAAAAAATAAATAAACAAAAAAGACCAGTATCGTGGGTGGGGCTCAAAAATCGATCTAAACTGAAAATACCATAAATGTCCAGTAATGGGAAACTTTTAAAAAAAAGTAGCAGCATCATCACAAGATGGAATGCTAGCCAGTCGCTGAAATCTGGGACTGTGTTTGGTTGGACAACATGTCACTGCCATTTTCTGTAGGTCACAACAGCTGGATCTTGGTGATATCATGTGGCTCATACTTAGGTCTGTGTTTATATAGAGGCCCATGATAATATAAGTGAAATGCAGGTTATAAAATGAGACGCAAAACAGGATCTTAGTTTTGTACAACACATGTATCTATGTGTGTCCACATAAAAGTTACAGATAGGTAGAGAGAGATACCAAATGGGTGGCAAATGTAAGCAAACTAAAATAGTTTGTATACCTTTCAGTATTTGATTAACCTGCGTTTACAGTGTAAATGTGTAACTCTGACAGTCAGAAAGTAATATTTTATATTCAGCAATAAAGACGTAGCAGAAACCTGTAAGGTATCCGGGACGCCCATCTGCCAGTTTGGGGGCATGCCCCTCCCCCACTGCCCTTTTAGTCACCGGCTAGTTCCCAGGAGCTATGCTCACACCACGGACCTCCTCCCACCTCTGGTGACCACTGAATGGTCAAGGGTGGGCACTGACCCAAGATGGGCCCGTCAGAGTCACTTCCCTGAGAACTTGGGACTGAGAAGAGGTTGTCAGGTGATGGTTTTGAACCGTAATTTGGGGGTTGTGGGACAGCCAGCACCAGCACCAGCACCAGCACCAGCAATGATAGAGCTCACGTGCACACGGTCCTCACTACGGGCCAGATACTAAGTGCTTTTCATGTCCAAACTCATTCAACCATCCCCATTTTAAAGACAAGGACACTAAAGCTTGGAGGGGTTAAGTGACTTGCCCGGCTCATTTCCCTGGTACGGGTACAGCTGGGATTCTAGCCCCAGCTCATCTCTTGTCCACACGTACACTACAGAAGCTTTGACTCATAAGCTCCCCCTTTGGGGAGCCATTTGCTTCCGCTCTGGAGGAGTCCAGCTGGCCCAGGACACCTGCATCTCCTCCCTCAGCCACATTTGTCCCCTTTGGCCCCTCTGTTTCCCTTATCACTCACCGATCATCCAGGGCTCCTGGCTCCCCGTCTAAGATCCTCCTTGGATCTGGTCACCTATCGTTTCTCCAAGCCGCTGCAGAAGCCTGGTTCCAGCCACCACCCTCCCTCTCCTGGATGACCCCAGCAGCCTCTCTCTGGTCCCCCTGCCTCCAGCCTTAGAGATGCACATGTGCCCCCATCACAGCCCTGCACCAACCCTCCGGGGGCTCACCTTTGTCCCTGAGATAATGTCCACTGCACCGGAGGCTGTCAGTGGCGTGGCCTGGCCTCTCCCGCTACTGCCCTGCTTCTCTCCTTCCCCTGCTCCCTGTTGCTTGCACTTCCTGGAGGATGTGGTGTTCTGTTTTGCCTCCAGGATTTCCCACACACTGTCCCTCTGCAAGGAACATAGACCAGATAAGAATCGCTTGTTGAGCATTTACCATGTGCCAAGCACAATTCTAAGCACTTCACATTTACGATCTCATTACATCCTCACAACGGTTCCATCACCCCCCTGGAGTCTTTCAGGAAGCCGAGGACGAGAGTGGCTCCTAAGTAATGGGGTTGATGGGCCCCCAGGCAGCCTGGTTCCAGGCCCTGCTCTTCCAGCTACTGCCCACCCAGCCTTAGGGCCCATCCATGATTCTCTAAATCTCCAGTTTGGAGTGAGTGAGGGGCTGAGTGAATGGCAGAACTGTACCTGGAAAGAGTTCTCATCAGGACCACCATGCAGTAGGATGGGGTAGCTGGAGGGCCTGGAGCCAGTGAACTAGACTCCCTTGGCCTCAGTTTCCCCTTCTGTAAAAAGGGAGTTAAAAACAGTAGGTCACTGCCACGGTGGAGGTGGAGGGAACATGGGATCCTGCAGCTGGAATAATTCACTGCCTGGCACATATGAAGTCAGGCCCTCAGCAAACCGCGGTCGGAGCTGTTGTTTCCGTTATTATTACGACAATCATTCTGTGTGAGCGGAAGAAGCCTGCTCAGACAGCCTGACGAATCGGGGGTCAGCTGGCAGCTGTCTTCTGGAGCGGTCTTGTTCTTTCTGGGGGCCTCGTTTGGTCCCATGGGTCCCTTAAATTGGAGCTGCCATTTTCTGGAAATTTTTGTCTAGATCGGGAGCAAGGACTGTTTGCGGGAAGAGAAGGGTCCCGGCCTCAGAGTCCACTCCCTGCGCGTCCCTTTGTCTAAGTCTCGTCGTTACCGACTTAGAGCCCTCGTGCGGCTCCATCTCCTCATCTGCAAAAGGGGGAGGTGACAAGGAAATGGGGTGACGCAGGTGACGTGTCCAACCCAGCGCCCGGCCCTTGGTGGGCGGTCAGTGGACACTGTTTGTATTATGAAGTTAAGCACTGCCCTCGAGCCGGGTGGCCTGGGGCGGCCGTGGCCTCTCTTGGCCTGTTCTCCCCATTGACAGAGGAGATGAGCCCTGTTTTCCAGGGTGTGTCCCTCAGTCTCTGGTACCAGAACTGGAACTAGAACACAAGCTTCTCACTGCCGGTGGGCGTGGCTCTTCTTCCCTGCATATTCCAAGTCACTGAGACATGCCCCAAGCCTGCACTAACAATTAGAGCTGACGTTTATGGAGCTCTCCTGCATGTCCCTGCGTTCTGCCTCGCAGTGACCCAGGCAGTGGGTGGCCTTAACCCTTCCTTGCAGGTGACCAATATGAGGCCTGACAATTACGTTTGCGAACTTGTTGCAAGGATGTTGCTAACTTTTTCAATATCAGAGGGATTATTCATTATGAATTTGTACCAATTGGACAAACAGTTAACCAAGTTTACTATTTGGAAGTGCTGAAAAGGCTGCATGAAAAAGTTAGACGACCTGAACTTTTATCCAATTTATGGCTCTTGCATCACGATAATGCACCAGCTCACACAGCACTGTCTGTGAGGGAGTTTTTAGCCAGGAAACAAATAACTGTATTGGAACACCCTCCCTACTCACCTGATCTGGCCCCCAATGACTTCTTTCTGTATCCGAAGATAAAGGAAATATTGAAAGGAAGACATTTGGATGACATTCAGGACATCAAGGGTAATACGACGACAGCTCTGAGGGCCATTCCAGAAAAAGAGTTCCAAAATTCCTTTGAAGGGTGGACTAGGTGCTGGCGTCGGTGTATAGCTTTCAAGGGGAGTAGTTCAAAGGTGAACATAGTGACATTCAGCAATGAGGTATGTAGCACTTTTCCTAGGATGAGTTCACGAATTTAATTGTCAGACCCTGTGCATTCAGAGAGGTTAAGCCATTTGCTCAGGTCACAGAGCTGGGGAGTGGCAGATGGTGAACCCAGGTGGTGTGACACTAGAACCCACCTATGACGAACCACACTGTAGTGTACCAATCGGAAGGGCCCCCGTGAGCCCCCCTGAAGTCCGCTGGCCTGCACAGACTCCCCAGCCCAGCAGGGTTTGCTCCCAGCCCTCAGCATTTCCAGCTCCCGCCTTCCAGAAGAGCTGCAGTCTGCTTCCCGAACTGCCGCCCCACAGCTGCCCCCGCCAGCTCTGTGGGGACTGGGAGGGGGCACTGAGATCACGGGGAAGGGCTGGCCCCGTGGCTGGAGGCCTCACCCCAAAGCAGCTCTGGGGACGGGACCGCAGAGCCTTTGTCAGCTCACGCACTCATTAAACCGGGTTGAACCAAAGGTCAGATTTTACTGCAAATCTAGAAAGATCCTTGCTGGTCAGGCCAACCCAGAACCCAGCTCCGTGAAAGGGCTAGGGAGGCTTTCCTGGCTGTTTCCACAGAAGCATGACCTGGTGGGTGGAAAATGAAGGGCCAAGCTGAAAAATCCTCTGGCTCCCTTTGAGTTGGCAGCATCCTGGCACCAGTGGCCAGAAACCTCCAGCACTGAGGATGGAGCCTGGCAGGGCCATGTGGGCCTTTTCCTGGCTCCATGAAGGCAGGTTTGCCCCGCAAAGGTGACCTGGGCTGGAAGGAAGGAAGATTCACCAGAGGCAGCAGCAGGAAGACCTTGCCAGAGGAAGTTTCCCGACGTGGTCTGACCTGCTGAGAGACGTTGGAAGCTTTCCTACAGACTGGAGGTGCAGGGAGAAATGGAAGGACCTGGGAGGGTCTGTGCATTCATCCTCCCTGTAGTCGAGTTTGTGAATGGCCGTGTCCTCCACCCCTCCCTCTAGCCCCCCCCCCCTTTGCACTGTGACACATCATGCCTCCCAGCACTAGGTGGGGTCTGTCCTACCCTCCCAGAACCTGGGCCAGCCTATGACTTCCTTTGGAAAATAGCAATGCTGTCCCCCCTACCCTAGGCCGTGAGCAGCCTGGCATGCTTCCATTCCATCTCTAGGGCCCCCTACCTCTGCTGTGCAAACAAGCCCAAGCTGGCCAGCTGGGGGATTAGGGACACAGGGACCAGTCACCCCCCTTACCCCAGCCACCAACATTCATTGAGCAAGGTCATTTTAAACTAGCTAGCCTCAACCTGTCTCTCTAGCTGAGCATAGACACAAGTTAAAGCCCAGCCTTGATCAGTGGAGACCATCCTACATCACTAGAACTTTCCAGCTGACCTAACCACTGATGAGAAATAGTAAGTGGATGTTTGAAGTCACCGAGTTTCGGGGTGGCTTGCTGTACAGCAGTAGATAACTGATACATAGCACCACTCTCCTTTTCTTGGGTCAACACCCCCTTTCTGGGCTGGTACCTCTCCCCATCCAATCCTCCACGGCCATTGCATGTTTCATTGTCTTCCACTCTAGAGTACACACTCCATGGGGACAGAGACTTGTGCCTAGTACAGGGCTGGTATATATCAGGCCTTCAATAAGTATTGGCTGTAGATTAATTAATGAATTAGAACTTATTTGGTTCAATGTTTATGTCCCACAATGGACCGTAAGCTCCTTCGGGGGGGGGGGACCGTGTCTGTGTCTCCATCATTCCCTCTGTGCTGAGTTCAGTGCCTAGTACACAGTACATGCTTCGTAAATGTTCATTGAATGAATGAATGGATTTCTGTATGTGCCACGCATTGTAGGCAACCTAGAAAAGGCAAGAAGGAGACTGTGTGTGTGTGTGTGTGTGGTATGTGTGTGTGCGGTGTGTGTTGGTGTGTGTGTGGTGTATGTGTGTGTGGTGTGTGTGATGTGTGTGTGTGCAGTGTGTGTGTGGTGTCTGTGTGGTGTCTGTGTGGTGTGTGTGGTGTGTGGTGTGTGTGGTGTGTGTGGTGTGTGTGGTGTGTGTGTGTGTGAAGTCTACTTTGTTCCAACCCACTGCAAGTCCCAGTCTGCCACACAAAGCAGATGTCCTCTGGCGTGGTCGGGATGAAGGAGCAGGCGCGGGGTGAGTGGAATGACCTCTGTGGTAGGTAGAATAATGGCCTCCAAGGATGTCTCAGTCCTTTTCCCCAGGACCTGTGAATATGCGGTATTGTATGGCACCAGGGACTTAGCAGATGTGATTAAGTTAAGGACCTCGAGATGGGGAGATGATCCTGGATTATCCAGGTGGACCGCATGTGATCACAAGGTCCTTACAGGAAGCAGCTGTGCAGGAGGGTCAGCAGCAGGACCGAAATCCGGCCATGCTACGCTGCTGGTGTGAAGATGTAGGACGGAGCCATGAGCCAAGGAATGCAGGCGGCCCCTAGCGGTTAGATGAGGCCAGGAAACGGATGCTCCCCTGGAGCCTCCAGGAAGAAACATAGCACCTTGCTAGCATCTTGATTTTAGTCCAAGGAGACCCGTTTTAGACTTCTGGTCTCCACAACTGTAAGAAAAATAACTCTGTGCTGTTTTAAACCACTGGGTTTGTGGAAATTTGTTTCAGCAGCCAGAGGAATCTCCTGCAACCTTTAACCATCTTCCTTAGTAAAAGTTACTCAGGTGTCTCCCAGGTGTCTCTGAGGGCAAGTGTGGTCTTCCCAGACCGTGTAGAAGGGCTTCACACATCACCTGCTTCTGAAGAAGCAAACACAGAATGCTTCCCTGAGGACGAGAAGAAGCATCTTTTTTCCGGCTTTAGGCTTATTTCTCCGGTAGTTAGGCTTATTTTGAAAGTCAAGGAGAAAAGCTATACGTACAATGAAAGACGGACCAATTAAAGTGAAAAATGAGTTTAGAAAAGAGGAGAGAGCAGGTGTGAAATGCCCCACTTGGGGCTATACAGTCCAGACCGAGGACAGTCTCGGGGACTAAGTGCAGTTGCACGCACCAGCTATTGTTATCAGCCATTCTGCTGGGTTTTTCAGCTGTTTTGGATTATGTGTGTCATGACTCCCTTCCCTGAGCTGAGATCACCAAGGAGTGACCACGGCTTGGAGCCCACGCCTGCAAGCTTCAAAACTCGGAGCTGACAAGTGGAGCGGCCCTACAATCATTAATGGGAGGGAGGTCAGCATGGGGCTGCTGGCCAGCACCCTACAATGGCCTGGGGCCTTTTGGCAAATGCAGGCTGGAGACAGGGCAACAGGCCAGGTCCCATCCTCGCCTGCTGACCCTCACACTCGCTCTCAAGACCCAATGTCCGGGACGTGCCCTGAGCAAGAGCCCCAGCAGGGCAAGGACCGTGGCTCGGTCCACCCTGTACTGTAATTGTCCCTCTGCTGGGTGACAGGAATCCAAGTGAGGAGCTCACACTCCTGAGAGGAGGAGAAAGAGAATTAAGTATGGGACCTGTGAAATGAAGCTGGTAAATAGAGAAAGATGAGGGCACCAGGGTGGCCTCTCTGAGGAAATGACATCCTAGAGCACACGCTGGAAGAAGAAATGGAGTCAGTCAGGTGGATATTGGGGGAAACAAACTCCTGCGTGGAGGGAGTGGCTGTGCAAAGGCCCTGGGGTGGAAACATGTGCTAGTGTTCCTAGCACAGTAATGGCTGGGCGGACAGAGCTGGGAGATGGGTCAGAGATGCAGCAGCAAAGTTAGAGCTTGAGGACATTGACCCAAGAGTAGGATGGCGTTTATTCAGAGTAAGATGGGGTGCTGAGCCTTGAAGAGTGAGAGCACCGAGGCAGGGCCCTGTCACCCTTCCATGCTGAGAATGGAAGATGCAAGGCAGCGTGTTATAAACAGCCGTGAACACCGCGCCAGGGCTTGTTTCTAAAGAGAAGCTTTTAGCCCCTTGTTGGAGGCACCCACACTTCCTTCCCGCCTCCAAGTTTTCTACCTTGGGGAACAGCACCAGGGCTGTATCTTGAGGATTTGCTTTCCTTTCTTCTAACAACATAAAAAAACTGACAAGAGAGAATTCGCCTTTTCCTCTCGCCAGGACCCACATACGTCTGCACGTATCTTTGAAGGGATCACCTGCCATGAAATGTGAGACCTGGGACGGGGCCACAAATCAAATGGATGTTTCGGAGTGTCCGCGCGAAACGCGTCCATATTTGCCAACAAGTTAAAAAAGTTATGTTTCGTATGATCCAGGATTTACACAGTGCGATCTTGATGGTGTCACCTTTCTCTCCTTTTCTATCCCAGCAATCATCTTAAATTCTACTCAAAACAAAGAGCTCCCTGTTGGCAGCTAATCCTCAAAGGGAGAGCTTTGTTCGAGACTAAAAAACCTCATTCAACTACATTGGCAAGGAGCTGGCATTCCTGGTGCCAACTCGGCCTGGTATTTCCAGCTCTGACTAGGAGGCTTCATTTGAGAGCTTAAGTTCATTTTTTTGATCACCCCTTGCAAGGAGAGCTCTCTGTCACATGGCACATTTGTTGAGCAGGTATCGAAGGGAATAACAGGGGAATTAGAACAGCGGCCAGGGAGAAAGGCAGGGTTGGGGATGAAGAGATCTCTGGATGTGCCGGGAGAGGAGATTTCTGGGAGAATGGGGGCCCGAGGATAGTGGGGGGCGCTGGGTCTTCAGTGAGCTTCCTCCTAGCTCAATAGCCACGTGAAAGGATCCCCTTCCGTATCAGTTTGCAACACTGCATAAGGAATTGCCACAAACTTAGTGGCTTTAAACAACATCCGTCTCTTCTGTCTCACTTCTGTAGGACAGAAATTCAGGCACAGCGTGACCGGGTTCTCTGCTCAAGGTCTCACCAGGCTGGGCCGGTCCGGAATTCATGAGGCAGGTCGTCAGGAGGGGCTGGAATTCCTGGGCAGGGGCCGAAGCTACTGTCCAGTCAGAATTTCTTCAGGAAAACTTCAGCCCTCCTCTTAGGGCCTTCACCTGATTGGACCAGGCCCACCCAGATCACCGAGGGCAATCTCCCTTACTTGGTCAACTGATTTTGGACTTTATTCACATCAACAAAACAACTCCACCTGCAAAGTGTCCAGATGAGTGAGTGATCGATTGACTAACTGGGGGCTGGGACCTCACCAAATTGACCCATCAAATTGACCATCACAAGCCCTATCTGGTAGGTGGTGGAGCTGAGATTTGAACTGAGGCCTGACCAGGAGCTGATTTTGATTATCACGAACAATTAATTAATCCTTACAACAACTCCATGACAGGGGGAATATCCCCACTTTACAAATGAGGAAAACATGGTTCAGAGAAGCCAAGTCACCAGCCCGGGCTTACACATCAACCCCCAGACAGCAGCCCAGAAACACTGCTTTGAAGGATGAATTTGTTGAGCTGAGATTCATAGCCTTTTCTGCCCAACTCCAGCACCTGCCCCCACCTCCACCAGCCCGTCCTGCCCTCACATGTCGGGAGCTGCCACTTGATCTGAGCAGTAGGGACTTTAATTCCAGTGAGGGAACCTGGAGTGGGAGAAACTTTTGTAGAGGGAAATGAGGGTGCAGCCCAGACCAGGGAGCCGACGAAGCTTGACAACTGCCACTGGGGTCTGAGGTGCAGCTTCACAGTTGGCAGAGACCCTGAGTCTCTGCCCTCCTGCCCCTCCTGGGGACCCCGCGGGGAAGGTCACTGTCCCACAGAGAGTAATCGCGTGGCTGGCACATTGTCACTTAGCACCTGGCATCCGCAAGCAGAGGAAACACATCCTCCGGCCCTGGTGTGCCCCTCCTGACCACCCGCCAGGATGGGGCTGGGGGCGACGGAGCTGCTGCTTTGATGCCGGGCTGCTCTCAGCAATTACCCAGACGGCTGGCTCGTGAAATCGAATATGAGGGATTGGGAGACTTTTATAGGGGACTTCTCTGTTTCCAGCAAATTCCAGGGCACGATTTTACAGTCCCTTGATCCCAGGCCTCCCTTTGCCCCCTACTCTGAGTTGCTGATGGAAGGACTGGGGCTTCCACAGAGGGTGGGGGTCACCGGGGGAGACAGCGATGGCGGCCGGCTGAGAACCAGGGAGGGGCAGGGAAGCTGGGCTGAGCCCTTCGGTGGAGTCTCCTGTCAGGCGACCCCAGCCAGTGTGCTCAGGGCCACCACCGGCCCCCTTTGTCCTGCACCAAGGTCCTGGACTCGGTCCGTATTGAAGGGGAACCTGAGAGGCCCGTGGACACTGAATTGCCCTGAGAGTCTTCAAAATCCGTCCACCGGGCCCCACCTGCTCCTGCCCAGGCTGGTGGTGCAGGGTGGGCCTGGCTGGGGGGAGACACACAGAAACATGCGTGGTGAAGCAGAGGCGGAGACCGAGTGGAAAGACAACACAGAGACAGACAGACAGTGATGGAGACACAGGGACGCACGTGGAGGAATAGAGAGGGACAGAGGGACAGAGAAATACACACAGAGACAGAGCACAGGGGAGAGGTGCGTCAAAATGACAGAGAGATGGAGACACACAAAGGGAAACAACGGATGGAAAGAGAGCAAGACGGAGAGAAAGAAAAAAGAAAGGGTGACAGAACAGAGACCCAGACAGGCCGAGAAGCGAGGAGAAAACCAGAGAAAGGGAAAGGAAGCAGCGGCGTGGCTGGGTTTCTGATCTCCAGAACCAACCACAAGACAAGGAGGTTGTATTGTTTGAAGGCACCAAGTCCGTGGAGATTCATCACAGCAGCATGAGATTTACCACACCTGACCTTGGGCTGGTGACAAGTGCTCAGTGCCGATGGGACACTCAAGGACATTAGCTCTCCTTGTGTTGTTGCTGTTGGTGCCAGTGTGGCAGTGTTGTGCAGACAAGACTCAGACTCAAAGTTAAACTGCTTGGGTTCGAGGCCCGGCTCTGCTTGCTTAGTAGCCTGGGCAAGTACTGTAACCTCTCTGTGCCTCAGTTTCCCTTCCGTGAAAGGAGGATTATAACGGTCTCTACCTCCTAGGGTTGCTGTGAAAATTAAATGAATGACAGCCACCCGGCCGGTCCATGGCCCTCGCGTCTGCCAGGCCCTCCTGGCAGGTCTGAGGTTCTGCGGTCACCCGTTGAGCCAGGGCCGGAAGCTTGTGGCAAGGTCCAGGCCGGGTTCCCGAAGAGGAGCAGACACTTGCCTGGGCCAACCTGACTGCTGGCTCTGTGAAAAGGGATGCCAGTGTGTGTGCATGTCCGTGTGTGTATGTGTCAAAGAGAAAGAGAGAGAGAGAGAGAGGGAGGGAGGGAGAGACAGAGACAGAGAGACAGAGACAGAGAGAGAGAGAGAGAGAGAGAGAGAGAGAGAGAGAGAGAGAGACCGTGAGCTCGCCCCCCAGGGGCCAGCAAGCACAAACGCCCCCTGGTGGGTGGGTAGGGTCATTTCAACCAGTCACAGGAAACGGGCTGGAAAATCCATACTAAATCTATGCAGACCATTGTTTAATTTTACAGTTGTTCCAGAATTTACCACACACAGATAATAGTAATAAAACAACAACAACATAGCTACCGTTCACTGAGTAAGCCTACATACTACTCACTCATTCACCCAGCTGTTATTCACTGAGCACCTTCTATGTGTCAGGTGCTATAACACTTACATGATAACAAGTATTACTCCCATTTTACAGATGGGTAAACTGAGATTCCAAGAAGTTACTGACTTTCTATGGCTATACTGAGGGTCCAAGCTGGGGTCTAAACCCAGGTTGTTACTGCTTAGTCTATGCTCTCACTACAATGCTCCTGTGGACACCGCACCATAAGCCTCCTGCCACCTGCCCCATACACCCCTGGGGTCCCACTATCACAGCACTAACCACAGCCCACTACAGATACTCATGCCTTCCCTGCCTCCTATGCTGGGCCATGAATTCGAGGGCATCTCTTTATCTCCAGTTCCTAGTCCACTGCCCAGACCATAGTAGGTGCTTTATATGTGCTTACCTAATGACTGGATGAGAACAAAATCTCCCCTTTGACTGGCTACCTAGCTCCTAGTCCTTAAGACGTCCCTTCCTCCAGGAAGCCCTCCTTGAGGTCCTTCCTGTTCCCAGGAGCTCCCTGGCTCCTGTGCTCATCCCATCGCACCGCACATGTCTGCCTCCTCCACCAGACTGTCTTGTTCAGTATTGCATTGCCTGGCACATAGTGGGTGCTTAGTGAATATGTATTTGTAAATAAGCTGAGGGAATAAACACATGGATGAAGGCACGGATGAATGAAGAAGTGAGGGAATGGAGGCTTCTTCGGGGGCATGGGGACGGGGAAAGAGCTGAAGGGAGGATGAAGAATTTTGACTAACACAGAAGAGACAATAAGGACAATCCTGGTGACCTCCCTCTCTTGTTGACCTTGCTGAGGTCAAGGAGCAGCTGAGCTGGGCCCAGCCTTTGACCAAACCAGGCAGAGCCTCAGAGCAGGACTCAGAGCCAGCAACCCAGGTTCAAGTCCCCGCTTCACCACTTCCCCTTGCGCATGGAGGGAGAGGCACCTTGGTGTATGAGTTTCCTCTTGCTGTTGTAACAAATTAGCACAAACTCAGGGGCTTAAAACGCACAGATGTATCCCCTTACAATTCTGGAGGTCAGACATCTGAAATGGGTGTCACTGCGCTAAAATCAAGGTGTCTGCAGGGCTGCGTTCCTTCTGGGGGCTCTAGGGGAGAATCCATTTTCCTGCTTTTTTTTTCCTGCTTCTAGAGGAAAGCCGGCAATGGCCTGTCACGTCTTTCTCACGCTGCGTCACCCCGACCTCTGCTGCCAGGGTCACATTGCCTCCTCTGCCTCTGCCTCTACTGCCTCCCTCTTAAAAGGATGATTGTGGTGACATCAGGCCCACCCACATAAACCAGGATCCTTGACTTAATCACATCAGCACAGTCCCTTTTGAGGTGCGAGGTGACATGCACAGTGGATTAGGATGCAGACCTCACTGGGGGGGCCATGATTTTGCCCACTCCCCTGGGTAAATCTCTCCCCCTCTCCAAACCTCAGACCCCGCATCTCTAAAAGCAGAAGAAACTGAGCTCGCCTCGCGGGATTTTCCTCCTGGGGCTTTGCGCACCTGCACTGTCATTGCCCTCGGGAGTTTGCTGGAAGAGTGAGGAGCCTCAGAGCAGGTGGTGGTGAGAATGTGGACTCTGCCACCTGTCTACTGTGTGACTAGACACCTCTGTGCCGGCCACAGTCCTAGCAGTGCTCTCTCTAAAGGAAGGGAAGGCAGGTGGTGATCGTGCAAAGCCCTCAGCCATGGCTGGCCCCTAGTCAAAGCCATCTGGGTCCCCACTGCTGTCACTATGTCAGGGCACAGACAAGAGACACCTGGGCGTCTGGGCAGGGCCCCTGTGCGGGCTGCCTCAGCTCTGGCCTGCTCTGGCTCCTGGCCTGAGTCGCCCTCCCTTACAGATGCGTTTGCTGCCCTCTGGTGGCCACGGGCAGATCTGCCAGGCTCCCTGCGGCTCATTGGGGCTGCCTCTCCTTGGGTCTCCTGGTTGGGGGGATTTTTCTGGGTCCCCACCTTGAGGTGGGCCCAGGCATGTGCCTCTACAAGCCACCATCAGTGCTGTAAAGAACAGAAGTCCATTTCCCAGAATGGACTGAGGAGGCCTGAACACAAGCGACCCCTGCTTTTTGCTTTGGGCAGGAATGGTCACAACTCAGGGGGTTCCCCCTCGCCGCTGTCTCAGTGGTCCCACAGCCTGGGGCATACTCGTTGGCATTCTAGAGCCACCCAAACCTGTGTACCAACCCTGGCTCTGTCACTTCCTGGGGTGTGCCCTTGGACAAATTACTTAACCTCTCTGAGTCTCAGTCTCCCTATATGTATTAGATAATATGAGGTCTGACAATTAAGCTTGCGAACTTGTTGCTAACCATTTTTGATATTAGAGGGATTATTCATTATGAATTTGTACCAACTGGACAAACAGTTAACCAAGGTTACTATTTGGAAGTGCTGAAAAGGCTGCATGAAAAAGTTAGACGACCTGAACTTTTCGCCAACAATTCATGGCTCTTGCATCACGACAATGCACCAGCTCACAGGGCACTGTCTGTGAGGGAGTCTTTAGCCAGTAAACAAATAACTGTATCGGAACACCCTCCCTACTCACCTGATCTGGCCCCCAATGACTTCTTTCTTTACCCAAAGATAAAGGAAATATTGAAAGGAAGCCATTTTGATGACATTCAGGACATCAAGCATAATAGTACGACAGCTCTGATGGCCATTCCAGAAAAAGAGTTCCAAAATCGCTTTGAACGGTGGATTAGGCACTGGCATCGGTGCATAGCTTCCCAAGGGGAGGATTTTGAAGGTGACGGTAGTGATATTCAGCAGTGAGGTATGTAGCACTTTTTCCAGGATGCGTTCGCGAACTTAATTGTCAGACCTTGTATGTTATCTAATATTTGTTGAGTGTATACTATGTTCCAAACCCTGGACTGGACGCTTTATTATCACATTAAATCTTAATCAGTCTTGGGGGCGGACGGGTGGCTCAATTGTTTAGAACCCGAGCTCTGGGCAACGGGGCTGCCGGTTCGATTCCCACATGGGCCAGCGAGCTGCGCCCTCCGCAACTAGAATGAAGTCAATGAGCTGCCGCTGAGCTCCCGGATGGCTCAGTTGGTTGGAGTGCATCCTCTCAACCACAAGGTTGCCAGTTCGACTCCCACAAGGGATGGTGGGCTGTGCCCCCTGCAACTAACAACTAACAACGGCAACTGGACCTGGAGCTGAGCTGCGCCCCCTGCAACTAAGATTGAAAGGACAACAACTTGACTTGGAAAAGCCCCGGAAGTACACACTGTTCCCCAATAATAAAGTCCTGTTCCCCTTCCCCAATAAAAATCTTTAAAAAAAGAAAAATCTTAATCAGTCTTATTAAATCTTCTCAAGAACCTTAGGAAGGAGGCATTCTTGTGATCTCCATTTTACAGATGAGGAAACTGAGTCTCCCAGTCGTGATGTCTCCTGCCCCATGTGGACACAGCCAGAAGCAGAGAACCAGGATGCAAACCGTGGGTTGTCTAAACCCACAGCCCGTTCTCTTTGCTTCATGTCCCTTAGTTTCTGGTGCCAGTAGAAGTCCAGATTGGCCAATACATATGTTCTTGATTGTTTTTCAACAAAATAAAGGAAAATAATTAATGAGAGCATTTTGTTTGGCAGTCATTTTTTTTCAAAACACGGGGTGGCTGTGATATTAAACAAGGTTCTTGGGGGCACAGAGTTGGGACCCCAGCCTTCCATCTAGTCCAGCCCTCTGCCTCGACCTGCGACCCACAGCAAAGATCACAGACAGCGAGACACCCCTGGATTCTGAAGCCCCCAAGAAAACACATTCTTCCGACTCCTGCCACCCAGCAAGTTGCACAGCACCCCTTTGGAGTTGTATTGTCAGCTCTTTCTGATTTTAAAAAAGCTCCTGAAACCAATTCTAGTTTGGGTCATTTGACTTCTGTAAGAACAGGAGTGATGTTTTGATTCTAATTAGTAAAGCACAGATCCCTTTGGAAGCCTCTCTTTTGGGGTGAGTCTAATGGCATACAATTCATTAGAAAATTCTTGAAGGGAATATAACACTCTAGGGCCTGTTTTGTACCAGGTGCTGTTGGTCTGTCACCTCGTTTAATCCTTGCAGCAGCAGCAAAAGGTTTTTCCTCGTTACAGACAGGGGAGCTAAGCCTCAGAGGGAGGGGCTCCCGAAAGACATGTGGCTCGTCTGAGCCAAAGCTGGGTTTGAACCAGATGCCCCTGGGTTCCTGCCCAAATCATCCCGCCTCCTCTCCAGCCCCTCCTGCACTGGATGAGCTGACATGCTCACGGATGGCCCCTTCTGTCCCATGTCAATCTTTGTCCATCTAAACCAAAGTGTGCAAACTTTTTCCATAAAGGGCCTCCTGGTAAATATTTTCGGCGTACGCTCTCTGACACAGTAGCGTGAAAGTGACCATAGACGATATTTAAATGAATGGGGATGGCTATTTACAAAAGCAGGTGATGGATGGATTGGGCCCCCAGCCCCTACTTTGCCAATCCTTCATTTTAGCCAATCAGGGTATTCAATCCCCCTTGCCAAGTGTTGTTAGGAAGGGTTTGGGCTATGGTTTTGGCTCAAAGGCCTCAAGGGGATGTCCGCTGAAGGGATTCTGGGAATGAGTTTCTTCAGTCTTAAAAAAAGACACTAGATAGAAGCTTTTCTTTTCTGCATTCAGATGTGACGGATGAGGAGGTGATGGTTGGAGTTGGTGCAGCCCTCTTGTACTTTGAGGAGAGGCACCTGAGGACCAAAGCTGACTTAAGGAGGATAGAAGAATCCTGGGTCTTCGATGATGTTAACAAGTCCCTGAATGAGCCATTTGGCACTGCCACCCGTCCTCTGGACTTGTGATGTGAAATCATAAAGATCTGTTTTAAAGCACCTCTGGCGGACGTTTGTTTCTTTATAGCTAAAAGTCTCCTAACTGATAAGTTGTCCACAGTTTATTCTTTCCCTACTTCCCTCCATGGTTTTCCTGGTTAACTGGGTTTATTTTATGTGGCGCTGAGTAGAAAAAACACCAACCTGTTTCCTGCAGGAGGAAAATTAGCTGCAGCCTGTCCGTTGGCGCAGTCTTCACAAAACCACAGGTATTGATGTGTGCGGAAATGGATGGCTTCCCAGTGGGAATTTTCACTCAGGCAACTTTTGCCTTATAAAGTCAGTTCTGGAACCTGATGTGTTTGAGTCTCAACTCCAGAGCAGGTGTGTTTCTGATTACAGGGAGAGGTGTGGCCTGCCGCCTCTCAAATCACCGGATTGGCAGGTAAGTGCCTGGGAGCTCACAGGTAACCGAGCGTGCGTGTGGGTTTTTATGGAAGAAGGGCAGCGGTGAGCTTGGAGCATGGTATTGCCTGCTCGGTGGTTCTACAGCAGGCACGTAACCAGGCAGTAAGTACAGGTGGCCCTAGGAGCACCAAGGTCTGAGAGGTCAGGGAGGTCTTCCTGGAGGAAGAGTTACCCCATTCAAGCCCTGCCTTGCGGGCGCTGTTAGAAGGCAATGGGGAAGAAGGGCTTTCCACAGAGAGAGAGCAGCTGTGCTAAGGCCACGTGTGAGGGTGAGAGAGCGCCAGAGCTCTTCTGGAAATTGTGTTCTGATGCCCAAATTTGCATTTTGGTAGCACGATTTTTGAAAATCTCCATTAAGTGATGCCTATAAGTAGAAACATCCTTAGATTTGTGTTCACAACCTTGTATGACGAGTCACTGAGCCAGACCAGTGGTGTTCACCCGGGGCCCCGTTGGCATTCTGGGTCTCCGATGGCACCATCCTCTGTTGGTGTCTGGCTGGCGATGAGGCGGAAAGCTAGGCAGGCTCTGGGGAGGGGATTACGCCCCTGGCTGACGCCTTGTGGTTTGGGGATGGATGCTAACAATAAACCCAGGACTCTTCTACAAAGTGGGGGCAGACCCACCCACCCGGCTGCCCCAGGGCCTCTGCCAGCTCTGCTTGTGGTACAAAAGAAGCACTTCCCACAGTTCATTAAGGTTTTTTTATGTTCCTTTTTTATTAAAATTAAAAACAATATAAGTCAAAGGAGACTAAAAACAAGAAAGGGCCCCTCCCTGAAGCCACACGGTTGCCCCCACACAGCTGAAGCCCCTCTGAGGCCCCTGGAGGCAGTGTCTGCTCGTGGGTCGGAGGGTGGGGTGCAAAATGAATCCCGGCTGTGCCGGGCTGAGGTTGGCGTCCCCAAGTGCCCTCGCTCTGGGTGCGGGGCCCTGGGAAACCCGGCCTACTGGGGGCCTCACCAGCCGCCCAAGGTCTGCACCCCCACCTCCTACCCCAAGCCAGCTTCCTCCGGATGCAATGGAAGAGCCTGTTATGTGTGTGTCCCCAGTCACTGCCAGCAGGTAAGCATGACCCATCGTGGCCTCCCAGGTGGGTGGCATGTGCCTGAATTGGGGCAGCTTTGCCCTCCCCACCGAGTTCTGAGGCCTGTGGGGGGGCCCATCCCAGCCAGCACCCACCACATGTTCCCGGCGGTGGAGGAGCTGCCCCCCTCACCTAATGGCCACCCAAATGCCAGTGGGTCCCCTGTCTCCCCAGCTGATGCCACAAATGCTTGGATGTCCTGAGATGTCTTCACATCTCCTGGGCTGTGGCTGCTGCCCCAGAATGCGGAGGGGCGTCTTCTCCCGGCCTGTTTTCTCACCCCACCTGCCTGTTCCCCCTACCCCATCGCTTCTTGGACCAGGAGGACCCCCTCCCCCACCCCCTGACTGTGGGAGGTGGATCCTGTTTCTGCCGATCAGCACACATTTAATGGACTCCGTGAAAGGCATTATGGGGAGGCTGACCTTACCACTGATCTGTTGGCAGAAAAAGGGAGTTGTGTTAGTTTCCCGGGGCTACCGTAACAAACTGTCACAAACTGGGTGGCTTCAAACAACAGAAATGTGCTCCCTCACGGTTCTCAAGGCCAGAAGTCCAAAATCCAGGAGTCAGAAGGCTCGTGCTCCCTCCGAAGGCTCTAGGGGAGACTCTCTCTTAGTCTTTCCCACCTTCTGCTGGCCCCAGGCATTCCTTGGTTCACCATCACTCCACTCTCGGCCTGTCGTCACGTGGTCCCCTCCTCCTCCGTCTCTCCTCCATGTGTCTCCTATAAAAACACTTGTCATTGGATGTAGGGCCCACCTGGATAATCCAGGATGATCTCATCTTGAAATCCTTAACTTAATTCCATCTGCAAAGACCTTTTTTCCAAATAAGGTCACATTCAGAGGCCCCAGGGATTAGGGTGTGGACATATCTTTTGGGGGCCACCATTCAACCCCCTACTGGGGTGTAATTATAATGACTACAAACAGAATGGCCTAGACAGTGTGGATGCATGGTCAGAATAATTACGAAAGAGACACGTGGGAGCCAGATGCTACAGTGTTTCCCCAAAAATAAGACCTAGCCGGACCATCAGGTCTAATGCGTCTTTTGGAGAAAAATTAACATGAGACCAGGTATTATATTATTATATTATATTATGTTGTTATATTATTGTGGGGACAGAGCCCCAAAAAGCAGTTTCCAGGCTCTCGGCCTCACATAGAAAGGTGCTGGCTCAGGTAGTAAATGGCCATCGACTGTGATCAAATGGCCATCAGCTGTGGCTAGTTGGCCGTCAGCTGTAACCAGTGAGCCATTAGCCATGAATATAACTGCCGTGGCTAGGCTAGCAGAAAAGGGGGGCTAGCAAGAA
The DNA here is from genome assembly GCF_004115265.2 of Rhinolophus ferrumequinum. Lineage (NCBI taxonomy): Eukaryota > Metazoa > Chordata > Mammalia > Chiroptera > Rhinolophidae > Rhinolophus > Rhinolophus ferrumequinum. The sequence goes on from NC_046306.1 coordinate 4,689,325, forward strand.
GACGGTGGCTGAGCCTGCAAGCGGCATAGTGAGGGTTGAGAATTGTGTTGCTCCTGTTTCCGGTTTCTCCAACCCAGCCGCCAGCGAGAGTATAGAGATATGATTCCCCTACTTATGGCTCCGTTGGTGTTCCTTTTTGGCCTCACCATGTCCTGCGTTCTTGTGTGGGGAGCGGGACCAGAGGCCCCGCCTGCCGCCCCGCACGACACTTGGCGAAGTCGGCAGGATCCCTTGCACTACAATTATATTGTATTATATTATATTATTATATTATATTATATAACACCCGGTCTTATATTAAAATAAGACCGGGTCTTATATTAATTGTTGCTCCGAAAGACGCATTAGAGCTGATGGTCCGGCTGGGTCTTGTTTCCCGGACAACACGGTGCTGAGCCATTGCATCCCCTCCTGTCCTCCAACATGTCAATGTCACCGAAGATAAAGGGAGGCTGAAGAACTGATCAGATTAAAGGAGACCACAGAGATGTGACAACTAAAGGCATTGCCCAAGCCTGGGTCGGATCCTGGATGGAAAAGCAGCATCCACCCCTGGTCAGCTGCACTGGCTGTCTCCCTGGTCCCTCTCTGGACTCTCCATTCTAGTCTTCACATGGGGGTCAGAGTGGCCATTGTCACCCATGTTTAAAGCCCTCCCATGGCTTCTCATCGTTTCAGGACAAAGCCCCAGCTCCTTCCCCAGGCCTCCAAGCCCTGTGTCATTGGGCCTCTCTCTGCTTCTGCAGCATCATCTCCTTTCCTGGTCCCTGGGGTCCCTACCCCAGCCACACAGACCTGCCCAGGCCTCAGCTCACCTGCTCCCCACCATCGCTCAGCCCCATTTGTCTTGCAGTGCCTTATGCCTGGGATGCTTTTCGTCTGGATGGCCACATCCCTGTCTCCTTCTCGTGGCTTAGATCTCACAATCTAAATCACTGCCTCCAGGAAGCCTTCCTTGACCACCCGACACACACTGTCGCTTCACAGCCAGTCTTTTCCACATTCCCTTGCTTTGTTTTCTTCACAGCCCTCTCTGAAATGTATAGCCGTTCTGTTTGTTTCCTATTTCCCCCAGCTCCAGTGCAAGCTCCACGGGAGCAGGGTTTGCTAGTGGGGTAGGGCCATGAACAGATGGACAAAGATGCCGAGCTGACCTCATAGATCTCACGGGGCAGACAACCTTCATAAAGCCAGCCCCCTGGGACCACCATTCCTTTCATGGACCAAGGAGACCGACCATGTCTTGTATTCAAGAGAAGCCAACCAGCTGGACACTCGAACCTTCCCGGGCTGATTTGTAGCTCATGACGTGCAGCATAGAACAGGCATTCCAATTTTAGTTCTACAGGTTCACAGTCAGGGTCTGGGTCGTGGGAACCCAGAGGAGCTGGAGCAGGGTCTAGACAGGCAGCTCCAACTGTAATCCCTGGGGAGTGGTGCAAGGTGTGCCCTCCGCACTGCTGATTAGTGAGGTGGGTCTGGGAGGGGTCCACGCAGCCGACGGGAAGACAGGCACCTCTGCTCCCCATGATGCAACCTGAGCCTGGCGATTGGTGAGTCAGCACGTAGCGAGGCTGCCTGATCCTGGAATTTGGCACTGAATGTGGCACGGCACTGGCGTCAGCAGGAGAGGTCTGTAGAAAGCCAGTCTCTTCATCTCACAGGGTTGTGAGGTGGTCTGGAAGGATCAATGCATAACGTGCCCAAGTCCAGACCATAAGCACCATGAGGCCGGAGGTCTGTGTGTAACTGGAATATAAACTCCCAGAGGCCAGCCTGGGCCTTTTCCCCAGTGCCTGGCATACAGTGGGTGCGGCACACACAGCTCATCATGAGTATGAACTAGTGTGGTGTTTGCCAGGTTTCTTGGTCTTAAGTGATAGGAACCCAACCTGAACCAGCTTCAGAAATAGGGGAATCCGACAGCAGGTGCAGCTGGGTCTGGGAACCCAGCAGTCAGGGCTCAAGCACCTCTCCCTTTGGCGTGTCTGCCTCATTCTTTTCTTTCAGAAAGACTGGCTTCCTTGGCTTCTCAGGGCCACTTAGAAGAAAATCCGGCCACCAACAATTTCCAAGGTTTACATTCAGGTACACAAAGAGCATTTCCCAGGGAAGGACTCTGATTGGCTTAGCTTGGATCTTGTGCTCATATCGAGACCAATCAAAGGAAACCAGGAAGTCAGGGTCATATTATAATATGACTGGCATATATTATAACATTATAATATGACTGACATATAGTATAATATGACTGGCACCCAATGAATGGTGGGGGGAGGGACATGGGGAATACAGAGAAAGGTTCTTTTACTATTATTGCCTAATGATGACCAAATAATCCCATAGGTGCCCATGAAAGAAGTCTGTTTCTATGTAGGAATTTGTTGTTCAAAGTTTACAAATGTAATACATCCTCACTGTAATACATTCTGTTAAGAGGGGGGTGGAAAATCACCCATAACCCAACAACTCAGAGATAATCACTATGAAGCCTCCACCCCTTTCTGACTATTCCCTTCTAGTCTCCGTCGCTGGAGGGCCCCAGGCTTCACCCTTGGATCTCTTTCCAATCCATAGTCATTCACTCTCTCAGTGAGCTCAGCCTGCCTTCTGTTCAGAAGATTCTGGACTTTCCACCTCCTGCCTGGGACTCTCCCTGACACCTGGCTAGTCAATCCGGTGGCCATCTCAGGCCCTGCTGGTAACAGGTATCTTATCTGCATCCAGCCCGTCAGAGCCTCAGCTCCTGCCCCTCACCTACTGTGCCCACAGTCTCTCCACCTCCTTCACTGGCAGCTCAACGTTGGTTCCAGGGGCTCAGTTTGGGGGTTATCATGATGCCTCTTGCCCTCTGCCTCCCCAAATCTGATCTATCAGCAAATCCTATTGGCTCTGCTTTCAAAATGCATCCTGTACCCGACCACGTTTCATTCTGCCCACCTTGCCAGCTGGTCCAAGACACCACCATCTTTACCTGTACCATTGCAACAGCCTCCTAACTGGTTGGCCTGTTCTTTCCAGCCCTCACCTGCACCCAAGCCCAACCTCCCAGGACCAGTGATCCTGCTAAAAGAACAGTCAGTCGATGTCACTTCTGTCTCGAGCCTTCCTGTGGCCTCCTATCGAATTCAGAGTGAAGGTACGACGCTTCTTTCTGGGGTAATGAAAATGGTCTAGATGGTGGTGAGGGTCGTAGAACTTGGTGAATGGACTAGAACCACTGCAGTGTACTTAAGAGTTTGATGGTATGCGAATTATATCTCAACAAAGCTATTATTTAAAAAATAAAACAAAAAGAAGCAGAACTATTGAGAAACTTTTAAAAGCTTGGAGTGAAAACTGACGTCTTTCCACTGGCATGTGCTGTGCCCTGTGAGCCAGCCTGAGTTCCCACACCGTGGGTGGTGTGGTCTCAGACTTCCCCTTGGAGAATAAAGTGGCTTCCTCAGGGAAAGCGGTGACTCAACTTACCCTAATCTAGTCTGACAGCGAGACAAGTGCTGTGGACCAATGTCTGTCAGTCTGTGACGTTCACATGAGTTACCTGGGGGCCCCGTGAAAATGTAGTGTGACTTAGGGGGCTGAGAAGGAGGGCTGAGATACTGTGCTTCTACAGAGCTCCCAGGAAATGCTGAGGTTGCTGGTTCATGAAGCCGCAGAGCAAGAGGGCGAAGTTACACCCCGACTTTGGACATGTTCCCCACATACTTGCAGACACAGCTGGATGGGGGAGAGCGGGAGTGGGGCGTCTGACAGGTCTGGGCCTGAGCCCAGCGCTGCTACGGACCATGTAGGTGGCTGGGAGGGAGGAAAGCAGCCTCTCAGAGCCTCAGTTTTCCCATCTATAAAACAGGAGAACTGACAGTTACCCCGTAAAGGTTGTTTGAGGATTAAAAGCGACTATGTATAATGGTATTTATGACCAGACTGGGGCTGGAAGAGAGGAAAAGGAGAGGGAGAAGGAGAAGGAGAAGGAGAGGGAAAGAGAGAGAGAGAGAGAGAGAGAGAGAGAGAGAGAGAGAGAGAGAAATAGGTAGAGAGACAGAGAAGCATTTTCCTTTTTGTGCCTCTCTCTGTATTGTATAAATGTCCTTTTAAAATTTATTTTATTTTTAATTTAGTTTTTCTTTTTTAAATTACTGAATGTCTTCAGCAGGTCTCTTTCCTCCCTCCCTCTCTCCCTTCCTTCCTTTCTTCATGTATTTATCCATTTACTTTTTCACTTGTTCATTCATTCGTTTATGTTACTGTCAACAGACATGATGTGGGCAGTGATGTCCTGAGCCATATGATGACATGCTCGGGAGTTCTTTAAAATGCTGACATACCGTGTTTCCCCGAAAATAAGACCTAACTGGAAAATAAGTCCTAGCATGATTTTTCAGGATGACATCCCCTGAACAGACGCCCTAATGCGTCTTTTGGAGCAAACCTTAACATAAGAGCCGGTCTCATTTTCGGGGAAACACGGCAGATCTCTGTGTATTTGCCTGGAACAGCATCAGGGCAGATAAACCAGGTCAGGCGAGGTCACACTGGTCTCCCTCAGGTCACACAGGGCACACCCCAGCATTGGCACGGAGAGGTGCTGTTATCCCAGCATGACACAGTGCCATCTCAGTGACAGGACTTTGGGTCATTTTTATTTTCTTGGCGTTTTTTGGGAAACATTTTCTAAGTGTGTAATATTATATTAAGAAACAATGTTTTGTTAAACTGTGTCGTTCAGGGCCCACTTGGTGCTGAAATAGGCAGTTAGAAAGGAGATTCCGTCAGTGTCCCTTTGAACCCACTTGTCCTGTGTCATCTGGACAGCCCTCCCTTCCCACATCCTCCCCGATGCCTGAAATCCCCTCCCGTGGTGAGTCAGCCGCCGTGCCATGCCCAGCGTGTCGGGCCCATCTCAGCACCCAGGGCCTCGCGGTCTTGGCTATGAACGAGCCAAGGTCTCAGTGACCCTAGCACGGGGAAAGGGTCCTGAAATCCCTCGCATCCATCTTGAAAAAAGCCACTCTCTCCATCGCTACGTCTCCAGCAGTGAGACGCTCTGCTGGTCAACAAGACCCCAAGTGTGATTTGGCTGAACCCTGACATCAGCTAACCAGAGGTCAAAAGTCACCCTGAGTTCCTTTGGGGTTGGCCATGGAGCAGGTTAAGTCCTTTAACCTGGAGAAGCTGCCCCAGGCGTTAGCTCCTGGGGGAAGCGGGGAGAACGACCCCACAGAGGTCACCGTTCTCTTCATCTGATGGAAAAGGTGGCAGCGTCAGGGGAGGTGAGGCTGGGAAGAAAGCGCCGATCTTCCAATCAGCAACCGGCAGGTCAAGCCCCCTACCTGGCGGGGGAGAGAGCTCGCAGAGCTGCCTGGAGCCCATAAAAGCCAGTCCCCCTCGGGGCTGGCTCCAGGGTTTATTAAATACCAGGCATTCTGGGCCAGGAAAAGACTAAACAAAATGTGGTTTTCCTCTCTGAACTGATCGCATCTGTTGCAAGGGAACACACAAGAATCGGTTTTGGGGCTGCACTTTCCCCTGGCCTGGCCTACAGTTCTGACCCTTGACCCTGGTCTGAGGCTTTGGACGGGGGTCACTGGCTTCCCTCGGGTGGCGGTGGGGCATCAGTGCCAGGAGGTGAGTGGGGACGGGGCTGGCAGCTCAGCAGGGGGGTGAGGCTGGACCTGCAGGTGATTGCAAGTGGACGCCATTGGGTCTAGGAGGGATGAGAAGAGAAGAGGTATGAAGAAGACGACATCTTGGGGGAAATCTGCACCGAGGGAGCCACAGGAAAAAGAGAGTCGTCCCCCCCCCCCCCCCCGTAAGAACAACCAGAGATAGAGTGCTATATTCAGCTTAGAGACACGTCAGCGATGGAATTGAAAAAAAGTACGATGTGGAACCATGTTATGGCACAGTCCTATATTTTATTTAAAAATGTTTTAAAATTATTTAACGGAAGATAAAGAACAACGATAGTTTTTCACATTAATTTTTTTCACTACCAATAAAACCCAAGAAACTGTTAATGAGTTAGAGAAGCGTGAGCAGGGGCCTTTGAATTCCAAAAATCACAGCAAAATGGCCAGTGGGATTCATTCCAGAAATGCAAAAATGCCACAATAGGAAGAAATGTCTTGAGATATATACTAGCCAGGGGAGAAAGATAACTTTATCATCATCTTGATAGATGTCAAAAAGGAATTTCATAAAATTCAACATCCAATCCTGTTTTTAAAGAAAACCTTTAAAACTAGAGAAACAGATGGAGACTTCATATAAATAAATGTTTCCAAATAAAACACTAAATGGTGAACAAACACTGGTCCCAAGTGGGCAAAAGCCTTGACCAGTAATTCACACACACACACACACACACACACACACACACACAATTCCCAAACAGTTATGGTCACTAAACAACACAAGATATCCCATATGCCCCCAAATCAGCATCCCAAAAAGATAGAGAGGTGTCACAGTGCAGCCTGAAGACCCTCGGGGTCAGTCTAGGACCCTAGGACCACAAAACTGAGTCCTAGGGCATCACCTCTCCCTGGTTCCATACCTCCTGGGGTGACCAAGAAGGCCCAAGAACCCAAAGGGTTTGACAGAGGCCAAGTGTCTGGGAGGGCAAGGGACAGAGAGAGGGCTGCACTGGACTCACAAACATGATACCTCTTTGGCCAGATGAGCAGGGGGTGTCAGTTGGCAGCTGTGATGTTTTCCCAGACTCAAAGCTGTAGCCTCAGGGCAGCTGTCACCAGCAGGTGCATTTGCCATGCTAGCTGTTGGCTGATAAAAGAGAGGGAAAGGTGAAAAAACTCATTTGCAGAATTTTCTTTGACCAACCTGAGCGCCACCCCCACCCCAAGTGGAAATTCACCTGGGCACCCTCACTGAGCTTCCGTCCTCCTGCTCGGGGTGCCCCAGGCAGGACGAGCATCCAGAGGAATGCTTACCACTCCTGGAAAAGCTGCGGAGAGGGTACGCCCTGGCAGGGTTGCCCGAGCTACGCCCATCCACGGACCTGAGCTGTGCTAAGCCCTTGATGTTCCTTCTCACTCAGCGGACGAAGGTGAGCACAGGCATGTTAGGTGTCTGCCCGACTTCCAAGCATTCATTCCACCCTCTGCCCCTTTCCCCGAGTTCATGCAGGCTGGGTGAGGTTCAGAGAAGGGCATAAATCCCAGCCGGGCCAAAGATTGCCAATCCCAGGACTTTGCAGAAATATTGGGAAAGAGATGCTCTCCTTTCTCTGAGGCTGAGAAACTAGGGAGGGGGAAGGTAAGCTTGAAATAGTGGAAAGTTGCCAGGGCATGAATTCAACTAAACAAAGAAAAGCAGAGCTGGAGTGAGACAAATTTTTTCTTCTCTCTCTCTCTCTCTCTTTCTCTCTCTCTCTCTCTTTCTCTTTCTCTCTTTCTCTCTCTGCCTTTAGTTCTTTATTTGTAGCTTCTAAAATTTCTACAGTTGACAGTATTGTTCAAACACCTGGGTTCAACTGTGCCTGAAGTCCACTATGAACTTTTCAATTAGGTGAACCAATAAATATAATTTTTATTTAAGCCAGTTTGATCTGTGCTTCTGTTATTTAACTGAAACACTTGCAACTAATATAATGTGCCATAGACAAATCACCACCCTCTTCTGAGCACCTCACAAGTGCCAAGGCCTCTGGTATAGAATTTATGTACCTCTTTATTAACCTAGACATAAATTCTAAGAATTTTTGGTTACTCTGGAGATAACAATAACTTCCTCCCCACCTACTTACAAGCTGTCAAGTAAGCCTGCCAGAGTTCCGTGGATCCTGGCAGAAGGCATGAGACTCCTGGATCAGAGAAAAAGGACATTGTTACTCACAGCACAGCAGGTGGCATGAGCTTTGTGTTTGCATCAATTCCCCTGACATCCCAAGGCCCGTGGGGGCCAAGTGGAGTGGCCCAGGGGGTGCTACACGTGCAGGGGTGTGGATCACAGCTGAGGAATCCCAAGCTTAAGAAACCCCATCTTTTATGATGAGCCCTGAGCAAACCTGCCCACCTATGCCCAGGAGGGAGACATCGAAACAAATCTGCCTCTGCCCTCGAGGGAGATATTAGCTCTGTTTCCAAGACTGTTCACTTACAAACATCCCTGAGAAGATAGTTTGGAAGAAAAACTGTCAGTGCCTCTGCTCACAAGATGGGCAGAAATGTGAAAAATCAGACAGAACTGTCTCAACAGCGAAACAGGGTGACACGGAGGCGTGGCCAGACAGAAGGCTTCTATGAAGGTCTGTACAAGGCCGAGAAGCTAGGAACCTGTGACCTAGTGATTTATCTTAATATGTATCTTCTATCCCACTCAATCTCCCTTGGTACAGCCCAGCCTCAGGGCCCCTGTGGCACGGTGGCTGGCTGACGTAGCAGCCACAATGCACTTGGCAGCACAGAAGTCACAGAGGAGCCATCGCCAGTGGCTCCGATACTAAGGAATTTATTACCTCCCTAACAAGAAGCCCAAAAGGGAGATAGGAGCTCCAGGGCTGGCAAATTCAGTGGCGTCATTAAGGACACTTTTCTGCCCTGCCACCTTGTCTTTATCCTCAGGCTTGTTCCCTCATGGTTGCAAGGTGGCTGCAGGAGCTCCACACATGATACATGAGGAAGCATGAGCAGTGTCTCTTCGTGAGCCTGTTCAGGAGTAATGAAAAACTTTCCCCAAAGTTCCCCAAACCTCCAGACTTCCTTTCATATCTCATTGGCCAGAATTGTGTCACGTGCCCTGTCCTCAATCAATCACTGGCAAGAAATGGAATTTCCATGACTGGCTTGGGCCAATCAGGTTTCACCCGTGGGACTGAGCCTCCCTAGAAGCCTAAGGCTTCCACATAACTAAACCAAACAGGGTAAAGACAGTTGGCTAGGTGATGGGATTCCAGATTTAGGATGGATGGATGGATGGATGGATAGATAGATAGATAGATAGATAGATAGATAGATAGATAGATAAAAGTAAGGCAGTTAAATTTGAATTCAGATAAACACTAATTAATTTTTAGCATAAGAATGTCCCATGCAATCTTTGGGACATACTTATACTAAAAATTATTGTTTACATGAAATTCATATTTAACTGAGTGTCCTGTGTTTTCTCTGACAACCCAAGAGGTGACCAACAGTGTCTGGCAGAGTTGGATCATTCCCCAGCCCTCACTGATTGAGAAGACCAGTACTGATTCCTGCCAGGGAGGAATCTGTCTGGCTGAAACAGAGTTTTTGGTAATGTTTTCTCCCCCGTACCTGCTCATCCCTCCCTCACACACCACATCTCAGCATCAGTGATGCCCCTGTTCACATTATTCACCCTGGACACCTGGGAGTCATCTGGAGTCCTTTATTCTTCTCAAGCCGCCCCCGGTTCTACCCGTTAGTTTCAGTGCTCTTCGCCCCATTTCTAAGACAGATCCTGAGCCCATTCACCCTTTCCTTGTCTCTCAGCATCACCCTAAGTCAGTGGTTTTCAACCAGTCTGTGTTGGTCCCCAAGAGATATTTGACAATGTCTGGAGACATTTTGGTTGTCAGAACTCGGGGGGCAAGATGCTACTGGCATCTAGTGGGTAGAGGTCAGAGATGCTGCCAAATCCCCTAAGCGGCCGGGACGGCCCCCCAACAGAATTATCTGGTCCAAAATGTCAGCAGAGCCGAGCTGAGAACCCTGGTGTCCACCCTGGCCCGAATGACTGACATGGGCCCCCGCCCCAGCACAACTGGTCTCCTAGCTTCCACTCGGCCCCTTTTCCAGTCATCCTAAAATGTCACCTGACCTTGTTACACCCCGATTAAACTATCTCAATGACCTTTCTACCCTGTGACTAAAACCCAGCTCCTCCCATGATCCCTGGCCACCAGCACATGTGTTTTCCTTCTTTTGCTCCACACTTTAAGTGACGGCTTCCTCCGTCCTTTCACTCCTGGCTTCAACACCACTTCCTTCCAGAAGCCTTTCTGGGCCTCCGCTCCCTGGCACTTGCCACCACTTTACTCGCTTGCATATCCTCCAGAGATATCTGTCAGAGACTCATAATCCTTTAAGTTCTCTTATTTGTTGATTCCCCCACCCACCCCATAAGCATTTGCAGTGGGCCCGCTCCAGGAAGACAGCTTTCTCAGGGCAGGCTCTGTCTGTTTTGTCATGGCTGTATCCTCGGTGCCTGGCACCAAGAGAGACTCAACAAAGTTATTAAATAACCGAGCACCATGTGTCCACACACATGTGCCAGTTAAAACTAGGCCTGGCCATATCATCTGAAGGGCCCAGTGCAAAATGAAAATGGAGAGTTCTTGTTCAAAAAGTACGAAGAATTTCAAGATGACGACAGCAGAGCATTAAAAGAAGCACAGGGTCCCCTGGGCGTCTGCGCTGGTCCCCTGCCCGTGAAGCTGGCTTTCTGATTACAACATGACAACCACCACCAAAGAATAAATCCTGACCTGCAAGTTCTCACTTCAGCCAGCACTCCCCGTACGGAAGTCCCACTGGACAGCTTACTGCCCTGAAGCAAAATAAGAAAAATACGGAAAACGCAGTCGGGTTTTTTTAAAGCCTACATGTATTCCCAAAGGCTAAATATTTCTATTCTACAATGGCTTTCCTTTTATATTTTTGCTGGGAAAATGTCTTCTCTGTTTTGAAACAGTGGCGCTGGTAGAATAAAAGCTTGGAAAACCCTCGTGCGCTACCCGCTACCCGCACCACACACACCCCACCCCGCCCCCAACGCTTTTGGTGTTTGTTTTGCAAATTTCCCTTCTGTGTGGACTCCAGCATCTGAGATGCTCCAGTCCCAACAAAGAGTCACCAGGGAGGCTCCTTTCCAGGGTCCCTTTCCTAAGAGAATTGGCTGATTTTCGTGGCCAGCAGAGGGCGCCACACGAATGCCGAATCCCCTTGGCTGGGTCCCACAGCAAATCTGGACCGGGCTGGTCCCTCTCTCAGCTGTCTGGAATGCTCTTACTTAAAGGGGAGATTCAGAATTTGGAGACACTTACCTGGCTACGCTTTACTCCTTTTTGCATTTTGAATTTTTGCGTTGTCTTTTTGAGTTAAAACCACTTTGCTGTAAACCGGTGGTTCTTAGCCCCGACCGCATGTTAAACTCTCCTGGAGGGCTATCGAAAACAAAATAAAACAATAACGCCTGCAAGTTCTGCTCCTGTTGGTCAGGGGTAGGGCCCTGAGCACCAGAATTTTTACCAGTCCCACCTTCCTCCCCTAATTCTAATTCTAAGGGGTTGAGAACGCCTGACAAATAAAGTTCCTATCAAAAAATGGTGGTCCGTAGGTTTTACAAAGAGTGTTTCTTGCTTTTTGTTTTCCCTGCCTGGGGAAAGTATCTTCATCTCATTCTTAGAGAAGGATAGTTTTCAACAAAGCACAAACAGAACCTTCCAGCCGAGGCAGGAAGATGGAGGAGGCCTAGTGCCTTCCAGCTGATGCTAGCTGGCACAGCTGTCCTGGACCTCTGCAGTTTGCTCGTTTTCCTGACTTGCCTGCGTCTTACACAGACCCACCCCAGGAACCTTGAGGCCAGGTGTACTGGGGAGCTGGCTGAGGTGCCATCTTCTCCCTGAACCTGCCTGAGCCTCGCTCTTCCAAACTTGCACGGCTCTGACACCTGGTGAAATGTGATGACATGTACAGACGGCTTGTGAAGGTATTTCCTAATAATAATCTTTCCAACAAAAAGAATAATTCAAAGTTTATGCAAAGCGATAGAAACCCCAAATGACTCAAAAGATACTTGTGGGGGGCAGTTCCTCCCGCTGGTCTGAATGAGTAATCCTTCTGAGAGGCTACACACAGTTTAACAAGAAAACTGTCTCCAGGGTGAAAGTCCAAAATAAGGAAATACTTAGGGAGGAAGGTTTGGTTTAGACACCCCTTCTGGAAGGTGTTGACAGGTATGGGCTCCTTCCCCAGGTATAACAAAAGCCCCCCTCCCAAACCCTTTACTCAGAACCAAAGGACAAGGGACTCTCCCGTGGGCTCGCTCAGAGACAAGAAAGAGACAGGTGAGCCTCAGAGCTTGGCGGGGGTGTAGGCTGTGGAAAACTGGCCAGAAGTGCTCACAGGACTCTCCTGGGGAACGTGCCCATTTGCTCTGACGGCGGAATGCTCACCTTGCAGCTGGAAGTGAGGGCTCACCTCTCTGTTACACATAAGATCCGTGTGTCAACCACAGCTCAGGCTCTGTCCCCAGGAAGGAGGCAAAACTAGTGACTTCACGGCCCTGGTCGCTGGCCCCCCACGGCCCCAGCTGCCTCCCTAAAAACACTTCCCTTTTTAATCTTAAAGAGAGTTTGCGTTTCCCAGCCTTACCTTGACACATCAAACAGCCAGGAGAGAATCCCAAACTGCAGAAACACCCGGAGTGCAAAGGACGGGCCTAGCCATATTTCTTCCTACAGAGCAAAGCCATTGATGGGCAGACATCAGACTGGCAGTGTTTGGAGAGCGGTCACTCAGAGAGGTCAAAACCCAACCGCTCTCTTTTTAAAAATCCCCACGTCTTTCACTCATTTGCAGAGAATCCTACTCAAATCCAGAGATTTTTTTTTTTTTTTTTTAACTCCACAAGCGGAATGAAGCCCATTCTGTAAACCAGTTGACCCTCAGAAGGAAGAGAAACAATGGATAAGTAGTAAAGAAAAACCAGAATGGAGTAAACATGTCTCTCTAACTGCCAGAAGGTGGTCATGAGGTTTAAATAAAATAACGTCCCCAGAGCGCTGGGTCCATAGCCTGGATATAGCATGGTTCCATAAATACCAGTTGCTATTAAGAAATCAATATGGAAACGACAATATATTTAAATCAATCACAGATGAAGCCTGATTCATCCTGAGTCTCCAACTCATAAAAATTGTTTCCAATATAATTTAGCCCACATCAGAAGTCAGGCTCGAAAGGAGCATTGTAGGGAAACTACAAATTACATTTTTAAACATTGGTCTGTAATTATGGGCTTAATTCAGTACACGAGGGATTTGTTCTTGAAAAGGTGTATAAAATATGTCCTATTTTGCACCAGGGTAATGGTCTATGGGAAGGAACTCTATCATTTTCATAGGTCTGCGAACACCTGGGTTTTGCTTAAAAGGAGGCTCACCTGCTCTGTTAGTCAGAAATATGCCTTTTAACAAGCAGAAACAAACAAAGAAATGAAGGTTTCTTTTTTTAGGGGAAGAAAGCCCAAATGGCAGAGGGTGGCTTTAAATGTACAAACTTGTGCCTTAACTTTCCCTCTCCTGGGTATAAACTCATGTTCAAATCTTGACGTGAGTCCTCTCAGACATTCAAACAAACACCTGAACGCGTAGTTCTATTCTGACGCAATTATACTGCACACTCTGTGCTGCAACTTGCTCTCTCCATTGAACAATAGTCCCGGCCGTTCAGTACCCTTTCCTGCGAAAGGCTGCTTACCATTCAGCATTTTAAAAGTTTTTAAGAAATTATGGTTCTGTTTTAAATCCTTGCTGGTATCAAGTCTCAAAAACTGGTCACAAACTCAAGCCACACAGGACAGTATGCCACAAAGGCCTGCGTCCTGTGAGTTCCGGATCCCACCACGTCATGTTGGGGTGTCATGCGGAGTCTCTGTTCCCGCTCCCCGCATAAGAACGCAGGATATGGTGAGGCCAAAAAGGAACAACGGAGCCATAGATAGGGGAGTCATACCGCTATATTCTCACTGGCGGCTGGGTTGGAGACACAGGGAGCAGGAGCCACGCTATCCGCAATCTGCTGTCCGCTTCTCTGCCAACCAACCCCACTTGCTAACTGCAATCCGCTGTGCTAACTGCAATCCACGCTTGCTAGCTCAGCCACCATCCGCTGCTAGTGTAGCCACAGCTGTTATATTAGTGGCCAATGGCTCACTGGTTACAGCTGACAGCCAACTAGTCACAGCTGATGGCCATCTAGTACCCAAGCCAGCACCTTTCCACTGAGGCCGAGAGCCTGGAAACTGCTCTCTGGGACTCTGTCCCGACTCTTCACCCCTCCAGGGTCTCGCCTCACAATATACGCAGCGTCTTTCGCTAGGGGCCCTCTGTCAGGAACCCAGCTCACAAGAAAAAGTTTCAGTCCAGTTCAAGTAATGTCCCAGGGGGTGTCCCTGGATGTCCACCTACTTTCTGGGCACAGCCAGACTTCCTGGGCACAGCCAGGACTCCTAAGGCACCACAAGTCCTTCTGGGTACAGCCAGACTTCCTGGGTACAACCAGGGTTCTCAGGGTACCATGCTGGAACAACAGTGGCTCGCAGTCAAGGTGCTAACATATTCTCGACGGTGGCTGGTAGAGACACAGGAAGCAAATACCCGCCTGCACCCCAACAAGCAGTCTTCCTGCACCACCGTCTCGCTGGCGGCCGGGCGAGACATAGGAAGCAAACACCTGCCGGTTCCACTGCATGGTGGTACGTTCCCAAGCAAACAGTCAAGAGGTCCATCAAATAAGGGGTGGAAGGCAATTCCCCATAGTCACAGTCATTTGCCAGGGCTGCGCGTTAGCCTCACAATGTGTGCCCTCTCCGCAGGGTGAGGGCTCCAAGTCCTCCCCAACCTGGGGGTGAGGGACGACCTTGACCTCACCCGCATCTCCCACCGAGGACTCAGCAAGCGTTTCCTCCTGGGAGTATAAGTCCTGCATCTGGGCTGCCTCAGCAAGCACTTCCCAGTCCACAGGGCCGCAACGACCTTCGCTTTCTCCAGCCTCTGCTGGTTGGAGAACCCTCCACGTCTTCCCACCCCTCCACAGGGTCCAGCTCCCGATAACAGTGGCCACCAGGCACCACACACTGTATGGGGGCCACACGTCCTCCTGCCCAGAGTCAGACATCATCCCGACCTGGCTGGAATCCTGCTCACTGCGCCAGGCGTCTGAGTGGGTGGTGGCCCCAGTGTAAGATGTCCACAACTCTAGGAGCCTATGGCAGCAGCGAACCACCAAAAGGAAGGTGATGCCGCCATGGCCAACCAGGGTGGCGTGCCATCCGGAGGCTCTAGAGGACCACCAGCTCACGGAGGGGTCACTCCCAGGCAGATTGCGTCTCCTGCTCCTGGCGCCGCTCCTCTCGGGCTTCCTGAGACTGAGTGTTCGTTCATACGCACACACTGTTCCACCATCCTTCGGAGAGTTTTGGCCGACACCGTACTCTACTCGCTGTGCCATGTGTCAATGCAGGGTGTCATGCGGGGTCTCAGATCCTGCTCCCCACACAAGAATGCAGGATATGGTGAGGCCAAAAAGGAACACCCACGGAGCCATAGATAGGGGAGTCATACCACCATATTCTCGCTGGTGGCTGGCAAGCACAGATTGCAGTTAGCAAGTGAGGTTGGTTGGCAGAGAAGCGGACGGCAGGTTGCGGATTGTGTGGCTCCTGCTTCCTGTGTCTCCAGCCCAGCCGCCAGCGAGACTATAGTGGTATGACTCCCCTGCCTGTGGCTCCGTGGGTGTTCCTTTTTGGCCTCACCATGTCCTGTGTTCTTGTGCGGGGAGCGGGACTGGAGACCCCGCATGACACCCCGCATGACACACCCCAGAGGGGCCCCTGTTAGCAGTTGTGCATGTAGCCCTGTACTTCCTCTGCTTATGCAAACCCATGAACATGCTTCTCTAGTCTTGTTTTGTTTTGAAGCAAACATGGGGCCATGTTCTATATTGGACCTTGCAACTTGTGCCTAGAACAAGACGAAAATTCAGCTGTGCGGGGGAGGGCTGGAGGGGGACTGGTTTCGAACTCTCTGGATCTGGAACAAAGATAACATTTTTCTGTTAAACCTCTGAAGCGAGATTTTCCCACATGTTACTGACTTTGTTCGTTTTCCATTGGGAGCAAGGCTTCTTCTGCCTGCTCACTGCTTGTGGTTTTCTGTAGGTTGGGATGATTCTAAGCCCTTCCTCGGAAGTCAGGCTGTTCTCGGCCTTCCCAGGACGATAATCACACTCTCTAGAGCCTTCTGCAGGTAGTTACAGGTTTCCTTGTCCCATCCCTGGCAAGAGACATGCGGCTGTCTGTGGGAAGTGATGGTGGAGATAGGGTGACCTATTCAGCATGGTTGAAAGCAGAAAGTCCCGTGTCCTAGGAACCGCAAGATGGTTGGTCGCCCAGCGTTGGAGAACAGTCTTAATTCCTGAGTTCTTGGGAACTCAGTCAATGCCAAAATTAGGAAGTTAACTTGACCACTGGAGTGCACTCCCCAGAACACAGACATCAGTGGACAGTGACCCTCTGTCAAGGGCTCATAGCTGCTTTCACGCTGGCTGGAAGCTGGAACCAAGCTGTGTGCTCCCAACAGAATGGTGATGTTTGTGACTGGCATTTAGCTGGGGACGAAAGGGCAAGCCAAAACATTTGTGTCGCGTTTGACATCATGGCCTCAGCTATGAACGGCCAGAGCACCAGAGTGAGGCCCGGAACTGCCTTCCCTGTCATTTCTCTTCGAGGTTGACCTCTCTGACCTTCAACTTATGAGTGTCCTGCGGACCCTGAGATCTCGTATGCCGAGTTGGAGACCTGGCTCATCCCCAGTGGAATCCACCCAGCATCTGGGAAAAGGCCCCAGCTGCAGGCAGGCAGGCTGAGACTCGATCAGGTTTCGCCTGGGCACACATGGGATGATGCACTGTGACCCCCCTCCCCACCCTTCCTCCTCTCTTTTTATGCCCTGGCCCCAGCACAGCTGAGAGGCTGGGAGACTTAGCAACATGCGAGGAGGAGGCTAAACGAGAGGCCCAGGGTGTCCCGCTCACAGTGCCCTGTGCGTTGGGTGCCTAGTTCTGCGTGGCAACCCTGAGTCCCTCACTAGCTGCCACTGCAGGCAGCCAAAGTCACAACCATCTCCCAACCTTGGTGGATTTGATTATGTTTAGTTGACTTCAACCCACCCCTTAACATCTGATACACAAATTTCACGAGATAGTTCTATGGATTGGGGGTATTGTATTTTCCTGTCTATAATCAGAAGATAAAAACTTGTACGCTCCCGGGCCGGTCCAGTGGCTCAGGCAGTTGGAGCTCCGTGCTCCTAATGACCAAGGCTGCCGGTTTGATTCCCACATGGGCCAGTGGGCTCTCAACCACAAGGTTGCCAGTTTGATTCCCCGCAAGGGATGGTGGGCTGCTCCCCCTGCAACTAACAACGGGCAACTGGACCTGGAGCTGAGCTGTGTCCTCCACAACTAAGACTGAAAGGACAACAACTTGACTTGGAAAAAGATCTGGAAGTACACACTGTTACCCAATAAAGTCCTGTCCCCCTTCCCCAATAAAATCTTTAAAAACAAAATGAAACAAAAAAAAACTTGTACCCTCCCAAGTCAAATGCCAAATTTATTTGCCACTCATATTTTAAAAAATTTTCTTAAACAGTTATAAACTCAGCATTTAAAAATTGAGAGCTCACACTCTGCAATCTAGATTTCTTGATACCCTGAAAAAGCAAACAAACAAAACCTGGAACCAATGGGGCTGGTTCCAACAATCAGCCAAAGCTGAGTGGCAGAGAGAGGTCTCCTGGGGATACGACATGCAGCCTGCAGTTGCCACAGCCCCCACCGCTCCCTGTTGTTATACGTGGACTCTGTAAGCCGTGGACTTTGAGACCCCTGCCCTCTACCAGTGAGCAGACTGAATTTCCTAATGTGCTCCTCGGCGTTTGGGGGCAAAGTATTAAAGCTACCATGTGTGACCCGTACCATGTGTGACTGAGACTGCTAAGTGCCTGGATAATATCATCTCTCCTTCCTCGTTCCCTTCCTCCCTCACTTCCTCCCCTGCCTACCCTCTCTCCCTCGCTCCCTTTCTCTCTCTTTTCCTTTCTCCTTCCTTCCTAAGAGAACTTGTATTCTGCGTGGTAATATGCTAAATGACCTTATTTCCAGATTCCCTGTAGGTAGAAATGGCCCATGAGATGTAAGGGGAACTCATTGCACAGGGCTGCTTGGTAGGCTTCTTAAAGACAGGGTGACTCAGCTAAGAAGTGTGCCCCTTTTCTTAGTGCAATCCCCTTGCTCCTTTCTCCTGCCTAGAATAAGTCATGATGGCTGGAGCTCCAGCAGCCATCTTGAACCATGAAGAGACCTAAGGCTGGAAGTCTCGTGCTAAGAATGAAAAGCAGATAAACGTAAGGAGCCTGGATTCCCAATGATGGGGTACCACCTGCTGGCCCTGGTCTGTTCTCCTTTAGACATCTTTTAAATAAGAAAATAAACTTATCTTATTTAAGTCATTTATTTGAGTTCTCTGTTATAGGCAACCAAACGTCATTCTAACCATATACTTTTCTACCCTCATTTCCCTTCCTCATGGACATATGTTGCAATACACCTCCTGGTGTTCCTATGGTCTCCACTAAAAGGTTAAAACAAACAAACAAAAAGGCTGGAATTGAAGTATACTGCAAGAGCTCTAGGTTGTTTTCTTAGAGTTCTAGAATTTTCAGGATGGGAGCTTCAGGGTTCTAGTGTTCTTTGTTAGCATACATACATAACCCACCCTGAATTTTTTATCAGGGCTCTAGATAGAACCTGCCTCACAGGAACCCAGAACTTAGATTTTTGTCCTTAAGCAGCCCAAATATTTACTTAGTGTTGAATTTTCATCGGGGAGGAGGGGGGGGACAAAGAAATATTTTTCTTTAGTCTTAGGACATTTAGCTCCAGACTCAAGAAATAGTTCTTCAGTCTCTAGAGTAGCGGGATTGCCCAACTAGACTTCCAGTGATGATGGAGAGATGCTGCATCTTCCCTGTCCAGTACCACTGGCCACATGTGGCCCTTGAAATGTGGCCAGTGTGGCAGAGGAATGGCATTTTAAATTACATTTCATTTGAATTCGTTTACATTTAAATAGCCACACGTATCTTGTGGTAACTGGACTGGACAGGTCAGCTGTAGCTTCTTTTCTGTAGAGGGTTAGCATTTCTCCTTAGGGTTCTAGAAGGGATAAATTCCTCACCTGTGTCTTTTTTTTAATTAAAGTTTATTGGGGTGACCACTGTTAGTAAAGCTCACCTGTATCTTGAACCTCTGTTTTCTTAGACCTAACGTTAGCCTTGCTCCCTCATCTAACCTGGAGGCCCAGCTCCCTACTTACTAGTTGTGTCATTTGGGGCCACTTCCTCCTCCTCTCGAGCCCTGGTCCCCTCCACACACAATCTCTCAGGGCTGTCCTGAGGACTGCATTAAATGACATGTCACATGCAAATGGCACCTGGCGAGTAACAGTCAGTTGCTCAATGAATAAAAAGTAACATTTGCTCCCTCCCTGCACCGATTTCCTATTATTCACATTCAGGCTTAGCGCTCCTCGCACAGGATCAGCTACTGGAGTGCAGAGTTGTGATTGTACTGGAAACCTGGCCCAGGGCTCAGAGCTATGGGAATTCAGAGCTTTACTAACAATTGTCACCCCGATAAACTTTAATTAAAAAAAAAAAAGATACAGGTGAGGAATTGATCCCTTCTAGAACCCTAAGGAGAAATGCTAATCCTCTACAGAAAAGAAGCTTGAATCGCTATGGAATGGAATCAGTCACCTGTGCCCTGCGAGATGTCCCACAGCAGCGGACCCGCTGTGGAACGTGGCACTGGGGGTCAGTCAGGGTTACCTCCCCGGGGTCTCAAACTCAGGAATGGTGCTCTACCCAGACGGACCCCATCCAGGTCTCACAAGGCGTGTGTGGTGCATTTGTCCTTTTGGAACCCCATTCACCTTTCGAGTCAACCCTATCTGACTTTGAGAGCCCGAGGCCCCAACATTTCAGGGTCACACCATTGCCCTTGGGGCAATCTTTTCTCCCAACACAGGCATTCTGATCCTGTCCTTTTAAAGGAAAGACCATCGGAGGATTCAGTATGGATTCTATAGCAGTGAAGTTTAACAGACAAAATAATAACTCGTTTACATATGTTTTGGGACTTCTCCTGTGCTAAGTGCTGAGTATGAAGCATAGATGACATTTTAGAAGAGCCCATATAAGCTAGGTCCCATCATCATATCCACTTCATACAGGGAGAAACTGAGGTTCACAGAGGTGAAATCACACAGCTAAAAAGTGGCAAGAGTCAGAATTTAACCCAGGTCCCAAAGCCCCATCTTAACCACTGAGTAATATTTTGGTGCCCCAGCGCTTCACGCCCTGGAAGGTCATGATGAGAGAAAGCAGCGATCATTTTTTGGATCATTCCCCAGGTAAATTTTTTTTTTTCAAATAGGTCTTATACTGGGAATAGGATTGCCAGATGAAATGCAGAACACCCACTTAAATTTGAATTTCAGATAAACTGTGAATCATGTTTTAGTGTGTTTGTGTCCCGTGCAATATTTGGGATATACTTATACTAAAACAATTATTTGCTGTCTATCTGAAGTTCACATTTACCTGGTCATCCTGTACTTTATCTGCACTGTCTGGAAACCCTGGCTGGTCAGGCCTGGTCCCCACACCGACAAAACGGTTGTCTCCGGGTGTCTCGCGTTCAGCTGCCTGAGTTAAATACAAGTTATTCTCAATGCAGATCTCCATCAGACTTGAGGGAAAAGAAAATAAGGTCTCCCAGATAACTACGAAATGTATGGGTACTTATTAGTTTATTAATTCAACTGCGCAAGTCGCTGTAGAGGCTCTGCCAGCTCTCACTTGTACTTTGCTGCCCTAATTTACGGGAACGCCGGAGGGGATGGCAGGGCGGGACCCTCTCCTCTCATTTGCTGCCAAGATTTGGGGCTACCAGTTACTCTTGTCAATCTTGAGCTTAATCATTTAGCAGTTGTAAAGGGCTCATTAAAAATGCCGAGGTTTATTGGAAATATCTGCCGCCCGTTGGGAGGCAGTCCAGGCTAGGAGCCCTTGTACCCACTTGTTCTGCATAAGCCCCAAAACTAAACTGCTGACTGTAATTATACCACGATGGTTTGGAAAAGGGTGTGTGGGGATGAAGTGGGGAAATGTTGGATGGTGGGTGGGAGGAGAGACCCTGAAACCCCAGGGGCCAGGCGTTCAGAGGGGCGACGCCTAGTGCTGAGGCCCCGCCCAGACCCCCCACCCACCTGGACTCGGACTGTCCCCTCCTCGTCCTCCCCAGAGGCTGGCCGGCTCTCTTGGAACCTCCAGCTGCTCCCTACCTCCCGTGTTTTACTCTTTTGTGAGTACACACTGTCCAGATGTTCTAATAACCGAAGGGCTGGGTACACTGTCCCGCTGTGATCTGTCAGGTGACACCAGTGATGGAGCCGCCGCCAAGCACGGGAGACACAGCGACCAGCAGGCTGCCCGTTTGCTGGCTTCCCGCTCTCAGCTTTACCTAGCTGGACCCCTGGATGTGGATGCTGCTACCAAATGTGTCCTTTATGTCATAATTCTGGCGTTTTCATCTGAACCTCCCCCACCCCTTTTTAATCTTTTTTTTTGTTTGTGTGTGTGTGTGGTGGGGGCTATTTCCGGTTCCCAGTATGGAATTCCTGGGTGAAAAGATGAGCTCCCAGGTAGGAAGGGACTCTGATCCACTGTCCCTTCTTCCAGGACGCCATCTTCTCACCTGGTCATTCCGCCGCTGCCCTGTTCTCTGTTTCCATCATGGCCCCTGTGCCGTCTGTTCCCAACACAGCCACCAGGGGGCACCGCTGAAACCTAAGTCGGATCATGTCCCTCACTGGAACCCCTCGCAATGGATTCCCTCTGGCTCAGGCTGACAGCCAAGGTCACTGTAGTGACTTATGAAGGCCCTAGAGCAGAGTCTGTCAACTTCTGCATCTTTGATATTTGGAGCCATTCTCTCTTGTGGGGCTGTCCTGGGCACTGTGGGGGGTTGAGCAGCACCCCTGGTCCCTACTCTGTAGATGCCAGTAACACCCTTCCCCTAGATGTGACAACCAAAAATGTCTCCAGACATTTCTAAATGTCTTCTGAGGAGCGAAATCACCCTTAGTTGATAACCACCACCATGAAGAAAGACTCTGCCCTCCTGTCCCCACCCTCCCAAGCTACTGTAGCCACACTGACTCACTCCCACCCCAGGACCTTTGCACTGGACAGCCCTATTTAAAACAGCCACCAACCCCAGCACTCCTTACCCCTTCATCATACTTTGTTTCGAACACAAAACTCATCATCCAATGTGCTATATTAAATAAGGAGAATATTGCATGCTGTGTGGCCCAGGTGCAGCTGGTGGGAGGTGGGCAGGAAGCTGGGCAGTGCCTCCAGGCCCACAGCCTTTGGGCAGTCTGGAACCCCAACTTGTGTTTATTTGCAGCTGATGTACTTGTAACACCGTGTAAGACACTGCAGGATAACGACACATTCTGAAAATTAGAGCCTCCAACTTCTTTTGGAATGCATGACGCAAAAGTTCAATCGAGTGTGAAATTCTTTCATATGAACACAAGAAATGGCGATATTTCACATACTTCATTTTAAAAACACCTTTGGAGTCTTTAAATGTATTTTCATCTGTTGTGTTTTCTTTCCTTCCTTTTTTGAATGTTGTTGTAAAATTGATTCTTAAGATTTTATTCCTTACTTATTCAAACATTTTTAAAGACAGTGACAGTGAAGAACTTGAAGACATCGCTAGCAAAATTCTTGCTGAGGAATCATATGTTGTCACGCCAATCATACAATCTGACATAGAGCAGGTACATTTACAGAAACAAGTTCAAGGTGTTTTGTTTTTTAAAGGTGACGAGGTTTTATTTGGAAGTTTTAAACAAAACTCAGTGTTAATATAGTCCATAAGCCTTTGTATTTTATTCTCCTTATCATAACTATAGAGTATGTTAAATGTAATGCATTTCCCCCCAGCTCCACGCTGATGTCCCCAAGCCTGTCTGGTTGACCCCAAGGCACTAAGTATCATCATTTTCCGTATTTGCTTGTTGCCAACAAGGGGAAGAGCTCTCTAGAGAACAGAGGTTAGCTACCTGGTGTCCAGGGCAAGTCTGGGCACGCGGCAAGTGCTCAGGAGATGGAAACAAGGGTCTGTGCTACAGGTGGTTTCAATGAATACATTCAGGCTCTCTTTTAGCATAGAGCAAACATCAGCCCGTCTGTGGTCTTTAACAGAGACCCCGAGACCCACACCCAAGGGGAGGCAGCACACATTCCTGGATTCAAAATACACCAGCCCAACGCTCTGCTCAGACTGTGCGCCCGCGGGAGCCACGCGCATGCATCCAGCACACGCTTGGGGGCGCTACCTTGTGCCCTGCACGGTTCTAGGTGCCAGGCAGGACAAAGAGCCTGTCCCGTGGAACTCACATTCTCGTGGCAAAAATAACGACTCCGTGGCAGGCCTGTTATGAGTGCTTTCTATGCCCGAAGCTGCTTAAGCCTCATATTGAGCCTCTAAGATAGGTGTATTAATTATCAGAGACGTTGGGTAACCACCCAAGGTCACACAGCAGGACCCGGGGTTTGGAGTCCATGCTCATCCTACTGTCTTTCTCAGGGATGGGAATGAAGGTGGTGTTGAGCATGGGAACGGCGTCTGGTGTTTAAGGCGTCTTCGGAAAGAAAGGCCCAGGTGCTCTGAGCTGGGGGTCTCGGGCAGGAAAGGCAGGGTACTGCGTGCTGGGGCATGACCGCGCGCACCACGCTCCGCAGTCGGCAGTCTCACCCCTGCAATTCCCTTTCATCCCAGGAAACTGGCATTATTCGTGCGAGATAAAAATCAGCCACTCAGCCCACTCCAAATTGCATCTGGTTGAATCCCAGGAAGGCTGCCTCCGGTTCTTGGGGTTGAGGCCCAGTCGTCGCTCCCGTCAGTAGGGGGTGGAGTCTGGGGCAGACCAGACTCTGTAAGGAAACTCCAGGCACATGTTCCACAATGGCAAGTAAGTTGTGTCTCTGTGGGAATAGAATCCAATGTCCCCAGAATTATCTTCTGTCGAGCTTGCGCTGTCTTGTTTTCCTGTTAGGCATTGATGGATTGATGGAGATGATTGTGGTTTCATTGCACCAAAGTTTGTGTTGGAAGCTGTGAAATATGCACAGATGTTTCAGGTACAGCCAAAATTCCCTCTCTCCTTTCTTCAGGTCGATTTCCCGACCATTCCTACAGTGCCACAAATTATGGAATTAAGACAGAGTTTCCCAACGCTGTTCTCCTTTACCCCCTACTCTACTCCACCCGGGAATTTCAGTTAGCTCTTCAAGCATCAACATAAAATTGGAAATGTATATTTAATTAATTTTAACTTTAAAAATATGTATTCTCTGAAGACTCAGATGTCTAAAAGAAATCTGTCCTTGGGCCATCATTAGAAATGTGGGCACATTAGTGGGCAAAGTCTCAGTAAGCAGTCGGCAATCGTGAAAAGCTAGAAACAACCTAAATGCTCAACAATGGGGGATGGTTAAATTCGGCCAAACCACAGGAAGGAATGGCCATTGTGCAATCACAGGAGTAATTGTTTTCCAGAAGGACAAAAGGATATGGGAAAATTCTCATGGCTTGAAATTAGATGATTAAAAAGTGCCTTCTAAGCTGCATGTAATGAAAGGAGTTTATATAATTACATCTCAAATGTGTAGTGTGTGTGTGTGTGTGTGTGTGTGTGTGAGTGTGTGTGTGTGATAGAGAATAGAAAGAAATATGCTGAAATGTGTACCATAATTATCTCTCGGTAGTGGAATTTTATTTTCTTTTTTATATCTTTATTTTCCAAATTTCTACTTTAATAAGCTTCAACTTCAGATAACAATCAGGAACAAAAATGTTATTTTAAAAGAATGAGTATCTCTTTGAGTGGTTGGAATCTGAGTGATTTTTCCTTTCTCTCTTTATTGCCATTAATCTCCAACATAAACATACTACCCTTATAAAGGATAAATGTAGTTTTCATTTTGTTTTCTGGGAAAAGAACAGAATGTATATTCCATAAGGCACGGGGGTGCTGGGGGTTGGTGTCATGAAATGAAGTGACATTAAAGCAACAGAGAGAGAAAAAATTAGCAGCTGAAAATGGTGGCATGAGATGGATTTTGGATCCATTGGCATGTTTATAATCCCAAGCTCCTGAAAGATATTAAAGCACATAAAACAAGATGCCAACTAAAAGAAAGGGTTCATCTAGTTAGATCTTCAAAAGCACAGAAACGAGACTTTGTTTCCTGCTAAAATTGTTCCCTTTCCCCTCATCTTCTTCCTATTATTTGAAACCGGAACAAGCTGCAGTAATTTTCAAGGTGTCCTAGCATTTTAACAGCCTTTTTCCGAAGCCCGTTTTCCCACCAGGATTGTTTCACCTCCGTGCTCTTCGCCTGGGTCCTGGGCTGTGACCCGCCCTCACCTCCAGGTTCGCCATGTGTCCCTGTACCAAAGATGCACGCTCTGGCAGTTCCTTACCCAGACCTCATGGCAACACTGCAATGAAGGGGCCCTATTTCTTATTATCCCCATTTTACAGAATGGGAAACTGAGGCTGAGAGGGATAAAGGAATGGGTGCACACTCCCCCGGGCAGGAAGTGGGGCATATCAGTCTATCTTCTTCCAAACCTTTAAGGAATTGTGCAAATGAGAGTGGAGTCCTGCATTGAATGGAGAGCCCCCAGGTAGGCATTTACCTGGAAAACAGGTAGACTCTGATGTTGTGAGGCACGGGGTACACGGGGTACTTCACTTGGCCGACGGGTGGAAAACCAGATCCCAGTGAAGGAGTGCACGTACCCACTGCCCAGGGTGGGTCTGCAAGGGCACCAGCGCTGCCCGGAAGCCACCCCTGTACAAGCCTCTCTGTAAACAAGGGCAGCCTCACCAACTTCGCAGGTGCCCCCCGCAGGTGAGAAGGGCTCGGCCGTTGGCAGGCAAAGGGGGTGGAACCTGTCTCTTCTCCAGACTTGGGATTAGCCCAGCCAAAAGCTATAAATCAAGTGATTGCAACACGGGAGCTGTCTGACATGCCGCCCGGCCATAAACAACCACTCAGTCATTTGTATTTATTTATTTATTTTTCTGAAATTAATCAGTTCAGCATGAGTCACTTTGTAGAAGTTGAGACCATTCCCCTGGAAGTGATAGTGCACTGAGTAATTGTATCGATGGGCACATCTCAAAGATGACTCCTAGCTTCCAGAAGATTCCAAGGAAGTAAATCATTATTCACCAGCCCAGAGCTCTGGGGGATCTGAATTCAGTGGTTTGGTAGGGCTGCCAGATAAATCACAACCGACTATGGGACATACTTATACTAAAAAAGTATTTGTCCTATATTTTATCCAGCAACCCTACCTATACACCCTCCTTGTTCTTTGAGCAAAGGTTACACACGCCCAGCAAAACTCTGCAAGACAGAAGAGGACTTCCAAAATGGAATACAGTCTTCTCACTGCCTTGCTTAAAATACTTGAACCATTTCCTGCTGTTCTTTGCAAACTCTGAGATCGATGCACTGGAGGACTTGTTCAAAGATAGGTTGTTGAGTCCTTCTCCTAGTTTCCTACTCAGCAGGTCTGGGGTAGGGCCTGGGAATTTGCATTTCTAACGAGTTCCCAGAGGGCGATGAGGCTGGTCCCAGGTCCACACTTTGGGACCGTCCGACACCCTCCACCTCCCTGCCCCACACGCTGCTTCATGGTCCAGCTCCTGCCAAGCCCTCCAGCCAAGCTCACACTACTTCCCTCCATCACTAGGCTCGCTGGCTTCCTGCAGTTTCTCAGGAGAACTTTTTCCCAGTCCTCTCAGGGCCCTTGCACATGCTGCCCCTGCAGGTACTTTGGCCCCCCACCCCCATTGCTATTACCTTAGGAGAAGGTAGTGTGATCACTCCCATTTTGCAAGTGTAGAAATTGAGATTTGAGACCTAAGTCACTTGCCCGAAGTCGAATGGATGGTTAGTCAGGGATTTAGGATTTCATCTTCCTGTCTCCAAAGCCTGCCTCCTCTGCTACACTGCTGCCTCCCGGACTGCAGCTGTTAACTTCTATTCTGAGCCATTCTTGAAGGCTGGATTTTGTGAGATTGCTACTTTATGGCTACTTATTTGTCCTCAAACCAAGCCCAGGAAATGTGGTACTTTGGGTTTGGGAAAACAAGTTCAAGTTCACTCTTTTGACACCCTTCGAGATCCAATAGACTTAGCTCACACCCCCTCTCAATGTCTCAGCATTTGTCTGAACTCAAAAGGGCTAGTTCCCCCTCCCCCCACACACCCCCCCCAAAGGCTACAGAGAGAGGGCTGACACTGAACGTTGCCATGGTAACCGAAAGCTTGCTCTCTGAATCATCCCCGATGGTAGGATGATGTCAACTTCCTGTCTTCTTCTAGACAATAATTTCGGCTCTTGGCATCTGCCAGCGAAGGTGGGGCAAGGACTTGGGTCCAGGTGGGTGAATGGAGCCCAGGTCATTAGAGGTGCAAGAGATTTATTCTGTGCCTACAGTCGTCTTCTTTGGGCTCTCTTGGTTCTCAGAAGCTCTGGTTTTACCTTCCTGCTTTCCAATCCATTCATTCATTCATTCATTCATTCATTCATTCATTCAACACGCACTCACTGGGCATCCCACGCACAGTTGGGAAGCCAAGGCCCAGTAGTGAACAGAAACAGACATGGCTTTTGGCCCCCGGGGCCCGGCAACCTCACTATCCAGTGAGACACGAGCCACGTGCTTAGCCTGTACTCGGTGCCATCAAGGAGAAGGGTAGAGTCCAGTGGGTGCCTGCCAGAGTCAGCTCTAGGCCGGTGGGCTCAGGAAGAAGCAAGGTGGGAGCTGAAATCTGGATGCAGGTTGCAATTGGCCAGGTGAACAAGGGGGAGGAGCATTCCAGATAAGCTCCTTGGACAAACCAACTCTTTCCAGCTGTGGAACAAAACACCTGCTACTCCTTCAGCCTGGAACACCCCGGCCCCAGTCTCCACACAGAGGCTCATGGTCACTGTTTAGTTGTCAGCTGGATGCTCCCTCCCCAAGGGGATGTCCCCAGCCACCCTATCCAAGTTGCCACACTTGGCAGCTAATCATTCATGCAACACATTTTTGGGGCACCTACTGTGTGCCAGGCACTCGGGAGAATAGTTAGCAAGACCACAGTCCTGCTCACAGAGCAGACACAGCATCATTACACCTCCTAGCACGCCCCACTCCCTGCACTCGTCTTGGCCTTTTATGCCTCTACTTGTCTCTCCCCCTGCACCGCTCGCTCTTGGGCCGAAATCTCATCTGTCTCATTTCCTAAGGCAACCTCAGAGTCAGGCATGCAGTGGGAGCTCAGGAATAAGGGCATGCATGAACGAATGAGGTCCTGTGGTTCTCAGTGGGGACGACTGTGCCCCCAGGACATTTGGAAAGGTCTGGAGACATTCTTGACTCAATTCAGTGGGTGCTCCTGAAACCCATGGGTGCAAGGACTGGGGATGCTGCTAAACATCCCACAAAGCACAGGACAGTGGCCCAGGCCACGACGTTAGTGACATCAAGGTGGAGAAACCCAGCTCCGGAGGGCCAGAGCCTGACTTGCAGGGAGCTCTGAGTGGGTGCCAGAGAGGTAACCCACCGACCTCCATCTTGTCCCTCGTGCTGGGTACTGTTTGGTGGAGGACAGATACCGACGGAGCACGTGTACAATGACACTATACACGTGCCAATGGTGTGCGACAGGTCAGTCCTGGGAGAGCAGACGTGACCAGGTCAGCGAGCTCAGAGAGGGCCCATTACGGAAGAGAAGGTTCAGCTGAGATCTGAGAGAGGAGCCAGCTGAGCGGAGGGTGACTGGATTTGGCGGTGGGTGCATTCCAGGCCAGAGGGAACAGTCGCACAGGAAGGGAGCGGGTACCTTTGGGGGCTGCAGTCGAAGTGGCGGCCAGGGCTGGGGTGTCATGTGAAGGCTCCCCTGGGGAAGGACCCACTGCCAAGCTGACTCAGTGGTTGTTGGCAGGACTCGGTTCCTTGTAGATTGTTGGACTCAGTTCTTTCTGGTTGTTGGCTGGAGGCCACCCTCTGTCCCTGGCCCTTGGCCTCTCCGTCATGGCAGCTGGTTTGCAAGGTGAGAAGGCCACCAGGGGAGTCTGCTAGGGACATGGAAGTCACAATCTTTTGTGATTTCCCCACGGAGGTGACATCCCACCACCTTTGCTGGCTGCTGTTGGGTAGATGGGAGTCTCTACGCCAGCCCACAGTCACAGGGGAAAGCTCACACCAGGGCATGACTACAGGGTGGGAGGCAGGGTGCTGGGGGCCATCCTGAAGTCGGCTTTTCACATGGAGGGAGACATAAAAGACACAAGCGAGCAGATCAGTGAGCAACAGAATTCCAGAGTCGTGAGGAAGGTAACAGGAGTGCAGTGTCTAATGATGGGTGGATACCAGCTCCACGAGGATGCGGACAGGTCCCTTCTACTCCGTACCACCAGGTCGCTTCCTGGGGCCAGACACCGCGGCCCTGAACGAATGCAGTTACTGTCTGCCTAAGCATCACACGGCGTGGTCTTTCGCTTCCTGGCTCCAGACCAAGATCCCATCTACCAAAATGCTCCACTGAATGGGTGTATTTCCTATTTGGGGTTTTCCCATTTATTTTTATTTCCCTAAAAGCCACTTACTGAGTTTTCTTAGCTCTGGGTTGGGTATTTCATGGTTGTTTGGGTTCACGTCTTTTGGAGAATGAATAAGAAAGTCTCCAGTCTCTTCCAGGAATATAGTTTAAGAGCTATACATCTCCCCATTTTCCTCAGCAAAGACGCACACATTCATCTCCAGAGTGACATAAGCACCTTTTTGTGTAAACAGGAAGATCAGGAGGTTACTTACTAAGCTCTCAAGTGTCCACACCGCCCACCACCAATTTTTTTAACCTGAAAAACAAGACCTGAGTTTGACTCTTAAAAAATGTTTGATGCTATCTGTTCCCCTCCAGCTCCAAATTGCACCCAGGAGCCAGGCCGCCCATTGTAGCAGGAGTGGGGGTGAGAGCGTGGGAGGGGGGTCCTTTGAGCCTTTGCTGCTAGAGCCCCCACAGCTAGTATTTCCCAGCAAAAAAGGAGAGTGGGGGCAAAGAAGAAGCCAGCAAGCCAAGGAAACTTGACACAAATGCAAGCGTAAACCCAGACAGCCTCCCACAGCCCATGCCCCATTTATGCCAGCTAGTAATTATCACTCAAGTCTGTCCCCTTCTCTCCATCCCCACTACTATTCCCCTAGGCCAGACTTCTCACCTCCAGGACTAATGACATTGGGGCAGGATAATTCTCTGTTGTAGGTGACCATCTCGGGCATTGTACGATGTTTAGCAGCAACCTTAACCTCTACCCAGTAGCAAGGCTTTCCCCTACCCCCAATTTTGGCAACCAAAAATGTCTCCAGACATTGCCAATGTCTCCTGGGTGGGGGGGGGGGGGCGGCAAAGTTGTCCCCAGTTGGGAACCGTTAGCTTAGTCCAAGCTCTCACACTCTCTGCCGCTGCCCTCCCCCTGGCCTCCCAGCTGCCACCACCGCCACCTAGAGCTTTGCCCAGTGTTCGCAACACTTGGTCCTTGATTGCATGCCAGTAGGACAGTGCCTGCATCCTCCGGGCCTAAGACAGTGCCTGGGATGTAGAAGATTCTCCATCAGTATTTGCTGGATGATGACAGAGCCTCCTGCGGGCAGACTCAGTGCCCTCTCTGCATCCAGCATCCAGCTCAGCAGGCCCGTGGCTTCTCTGTTGCCTGCAGCCCCACCTGTCCTGCCTGAGAGCAAAAATGAAGCGTGAACAACCCACCTCTTACCAAGCCTACTTCTTACGGAGCTGGCACTGGCCCTCCCATTTTACAGATGGGGAAAACAATGCTGAGGCCGGTTATCTCCCCAGGATCTGCAGTAACAGTGCTGGAGTTCTCACACAGACCTGTCTGGCCCCAGAGCGAAGACGGATTAAAAAGAAAATTACCTGAAAGAAATCCCCATCCCATATAAAACGGGACAGATCTATAGGAAGCTGATGAAACCGTTATCGGGCTCTTCCCTCTGCCACTTTGGATGACATATGACAAGTCAGGTCATCTGCCCGGACCCCGGTTTCTCCCTTTCAAACATGACAAGGTTGCAGTGATGCCCTAAACACCCCTGCAGCTCCAAACTGTGTGTATTCCAGGTCGTGGCACCTCTGCCATCATTACCTGGGGCACCCAGCACCGCGGGCACCCACCACAGCTAGGTTGCCGCCTCGATAGAAACACGGGGGGTGGGGGTTATAAGGCTTTGTGAACAGAAAGCAGCAGCCTCACTACGCATGCTCTCTCCCTACACATTTGGTTTCAATTTCTCCGAATTCTTCCGCACATTTTGCTGTCCTGATGAGATAAAATCGAGCAAATGTAAACTGAGAGCCCAAAGAGCCTGGGAAAATGCAAAAGAAAAAAGAGGATTTGGGGTGGCTGGCACTGGCCTCCCAAATCCCCCAGCACATGGGGTTTGCCGGGGACAGAAGGGGTGGCCCTTCTGAACCCAGGGACTTTCCCAGCCCAGAGCCCCCTGAAGGGTGGGGGCTCCAGAGGCCCGGGATATTTTCGAGGAGATGTGTCGGGGGTGGGGTGAGGGGTGCTGCCCAAATCCTGTTCCAGGTTAAGGCCCAGCAGGGCACACACACTTAAATCCACAGAGGCGGGCACTGGGGTTGATGCCAGAGCTCCCAGGTCCTTCAAACAAAACTAGGAATTTACCTTCTGGTGTGAAGCTTTCCAGTGCTTAAATGTCAGGATGCCACAGGGTCCCACAGGGTCCGTGGGCTGCCAAGTTGCCACCTCCGTCATCGTGCTCCTTTGGCCTTCCCAAATTGACCTCTTGCTCTGGGACAAACATGTATTTTTTATTTAATGAGCAATTGCTATGGACCAGATATGGATCTAAGGGTGTGACAAATCTCAGTTCATTCGATTCCCAGGACAGCCCTGCAAAGTGGGTACGGTTATCGTCGCCCTTTTAGAGACGGGGAAACCCAGGCATGAGGAGGAGTCTCCCCTCTGCGGGTGTGGTGCACGCCTTTGGGCTTCCAGTCAGGGAAGGCTGACTTTTCAATTCATTTTTAAAAGGTTATGAGGGCACCAGTTTCCTAAGGCACGTGCTGGAGGCTGCAGCGGCAAAGGGCTATATGGCCGAGTCGGCCGGCAGGGGGCGCTTCCCGCACCCAAACGACTGCAGCCGTCTGCCTAGCAACACCAGTCGTACCCAGACCAGGGCGAGGAGGTGGGGAGATTTGGTCCCTCTCCCCGCAGAGAGCATTTGGCAATGTCTGGAGACACTTTTGGCTGTCACTTCCGGGAGTAAGATGCTCCTTGCCATTTGTACAGAGAGGTCAGAGACGCTGCTAAACCTCTTCCAGTGCGCAGGACAGCAGCGCCCACCTCCGCGAACTATCCTGCCAGTGTCACTAATGCCACCATTGAGAGACCCTATAGACAAACGACAGGAGTGAGGACCCCAGCTGTGATTGGACGTATCTCTGAAGAGTCATAAATGCTGTACTTCCCTGATTCTAAGGGGCCGTTAATTGTAACAAGAGCTTCTTGGAGGGGTGTGTGGGGGGAGGGCAGGGGGCTGGGGAGGGAATTCCACAGTAACTGTACATGTTGATCGTGAGGTGCACCTTAGTTCTGTCCCAAATTAAATGAGACTTCTGACTTCCACCTCTGAGCTGGTGTCAGCATGCTGCTGACATTCAGGGGAAATAGAAACCGAAGCCTCGAAAAGCCTATGACAAACCTGCTTAAGGGTTAAGATGAGATTGTCAGCATACAAAGCAGCAAAAAGTTCTAAGGATAAATGAGAATGAATCATTCGTAGCTGGCCTCAGCTTTCACAGCGAAGAATCAAGGTATAGACCAATGTCTGATTGGGGCCAAGCAGAAGTAGAGAGAGAGTGAACCTCCCCCCCCCAAAGACCCTCAAATTAGAGGAAATCCATAAAGGTGAAATAAACAGATAGGATATTTGGATGGATGGATGGACAGATGGACAAATGGATGGATGGATGAATGAATGGATGGATATAAGAGCAGTGAGATAGAAGCAGATATACCAGTGTACAGAGAGATCTCTGTTTAGGCGTGCATAATCCATTAAGGTTTTTAAAAAATGCACCTTGCATATGGTGCCACTCAAATTTGTTCCCAGAGAAGATCACCCAAAAAGTTTCTTTGCAGAAAATTGCTAATCCCATTGTGACTTCCTGATTAAGGAAAAGGTTAGACAAACACTCAAAGAAATGGGCCCTTTCAGTGATGGGTGGCTCAAAGAGATGTTCTTTTCTGCTTTCCTTGCCCTGGTGACTTCTGAAAACAGTCTCCCTTGGTGTAATTTAGAAACAAAGTCTTCAGCCCTTTTCCGATTCACTCTCTCCACTCTCGCTGCTTCTGAAGTGGCCCTGTCTGCCCACATCCAGGACGGGCCCACCTTGGGAAATGCAAGCAGGTGGCCTCTAGACCTTTGCCTTGCCTGATCCTGCTGTCAGGTCGCCAGCTTGTCGTGGAATCTACCACTGGCTGCCCTGTATCTATTCTTTTCTGCTTCTAGTAGAAAGCGCAATAATTGTCCCCCACTCTTAGCTCACTGTTTGGGGATACCTTGAGACTTGTCTATTGGTTCAGGGTCACTCAGTGACCCAATGAGCGAGTCATCCAGTTATCATCAAGAATGCATGCAGAGATGTTTGCCGAGGCTAACAGCTCTCTCTTCTACTGGATGGTAGTGAAGATGTGACACCCGGAGCTTCTGCAGCCATTTGGTAAACAGAGATTTCAATCCTCGTGCCAGTGTTGGAGTCCAGAATTAAGTGGCATCTGATTCCAGTGGGTGAACCCACATTTTGTTTTTAAGTCAAGTCAGGCTGCATTGAGTTTTCTGTCACTTGCAATCGGTAGCAGACACTACTGTTTGTTCAGGAAACATTCATGCTCTCCCTTATCTCATCTACCCCTCAGGAGATGTAATCCTACCCCCAGCCGAGGGATGAGTCTTGATCAGTCTAAGCCAACTGTGGCAGTCTCATTCCACAAAGCAGTGGTTGCTTCAGCTGCGGGCGCTTGACGCAGGTCTAGCCAGTGAGGCGTGAAGGGAGGTGCCCGAGGGCTCCCAAAAACATCCACTGCTCTTCAAAACAGACACTCGACCTGCAAGGCACAGCTAATATTAAAGCTGGTTTATATCCTTACATGGTGTAGTCTACTCATATAAATCCGCCACTAAATTTCTTTCAGAAATGTATAATGTCTTAAACTTTATTTGTTCAGTAAATGCGAAGTGTGATCACAAACTACGGTGAATGTTTAAATTAAAAAAAAAATTATTACAGTAGAAGGCACATTGCCATTAACTCCCCTCAAAATGCTCCCCCTCGCTTCAA
This sequence comes from Rhinolophus ferrumequinum, assembly GCF_004115265.2. Taxonomy (NCBI): domain Eukaryota; kingdom Metazoa; phylum Chordata; class Mammalia; order Chiroptera; family Rhinolophidae; genus Rhinolophus; species Rhinolophus ferrumequinum. The sequence continues at coordinate 4,723,691 of NC_046306.1, forward strand.
ACCCAGTTATCCCATCATTCTTGCCATTTTCTGAAGCAGTTCTGGAAGTCCTCTTTCGTGAGTGTCTTTACTTCCTCCTCCATCATGACACGCTCTGTGTCACACATCACTCTGGTACAGCAATTTCTGTCAAATAAAAACATTACGGTGTGTCCTCATCCACCTTATTCACCGGATCTGGCTCTTCCCCAAAGTCAAAATGACCATGAAAGGAAAACGTTTTGAATCGATTCAGGACATTGAGGCAGCCATGACAGCACAACTAAAGACACTCATGAAAGAGGACTTCCAGAGCCGCTTCAGAAAGTGGCAAGAATGATGGGATAAGTGTGTTCAAAGAAAAGGGGAGTATTTTGAGGGGGATTAATGGCAATGTGTCTTTTACTGTAATAATTTTTTTAAAAATTTAAACATTCACTGTAGTTTTTGATCACACCTCGTATATTCTGATCAGCTTTCCAGCTCAGTAGATGCATTTCTAAAGAACATAAAGCAGGTATCAGGAGTGCCAGATTTGGAACGAGGGCGGGATCGTGTCCTGGGTCTGCCAGACTAGCTGCACGACCTTGAATGAGTTATGTAATCTCCCTGCACCACAGTTTACCCATCTGTAAATGGGGATATTTATGATGTCTTCATTACAGTGTAGTTGGGTGAATTAAATATGACAACGACTATCCAGGGCTTAGCACAGCGACCAGACATCAATGCATGGTAGTTATTAATACTATTAATATTTGTTCTGCAACGTTATTTTCGTGGCTGCAGAATATTTCCGCTGTCGTGGTTGTGCCATGATTTGTTTATTCAACCTTTTGTTATCACTCATTTCAACTTTTGTTTGTTTGGTAAATCCACACCGCTGCAGTGAAGACCCCTCTACCAAAAGCTAAAATAGGAACTAGTGTCTGGGGTCCACCTTTCGAAGGAGGGGCTGCTGCTGCAGAAGCCTGGGATTCATCAAAAGGATGTCAGGCTAAGCCAGACCGGTCCCCCTCGCCCGCTCCCAGATCAGCTGTCATCTATCTCCTCAACAGAATTTGGCCAGAAGGTCCTTTTCTTTCCATTCCTTCTAGATCAACGTCAGCTCAGACTGTCAGAGGCAGTATCAGTAAAGCAGAAGCCTGCATGTGTGTCTCTGTCTGGATTTGCTGCTCTGACTCACAGTACGACCAACACGATATGCTCCAGGAGAGGAAAAGCTCGTCCCCCCAAGGGTCCCCCCCGGCACATTCCTGGGGGTGTTTGAACCTGCAACAGGATCAGATTCTTTAGCATGACTCTCAGAGATCATGGAAAAAAATCTGTACTGTGGTAAAATAGATACAACAAAAAAATTGCTGTTTAATTCTGTGGCATTAATTAAATTGACAAGGTTGTGCAACCACTATGATTTCCAAAATGTTTTCATCACCCCAGACAGGAACTGGACCTGTTAAGCAGTAACTCCCTGTTCTCTCGCACCCCAACCCCCAGCCCCTGGTCATTCTAATCTGCTTTTTGTTTCTATGAATTTGCCTATCGGTGAAATTATACAATATGTGTCCTTTGTGTCTGGTTTATTTCATTTAGCATACTGATTTCAAGATTCGGCCTCTGTGTAGCAGCTGTCAGAACTTCATTATTTTTTATGGCTGAATAATATTCCATTTATGTGTAGACCACATTTTGTCCACCCATTCATCTGTTGACGGGTAGGTTATTCCCACCTTTTGGCTACTGTGAAGAATGCTGCTATGAATATTGGTGCACACATATCTGTCTGAGCCTGTTTTCCTTTTCTTGGCATAGACCTAGGAGTAGAATTGCTGGGTCATATGGTAATCCCATGTTCAACTTTTTAGAAACTGCCAGACTGTTTTCCACAGTGACTGTACAACTTTGCATTCCCACCAGCAATGTACCAGGATTCTAATTTATCCATACCCTCACCAACACTTATTTTAATTTAAAAAAATGACAGCCATCCTTGTGGGTACGATGAAGTGGTGTCTTATCATGGTTTTGGGTTGCACTTCTCTAATGACTAATGATAGTGAGAATATTTTCAGGAGCCAACTGGCCATTTGTATGTCTCCTCTGGAGAAATCCTATTCAAGTCCTCTGCCCATTTTTAAAATTTAGTTGTTAGCCTTTTTATTGTTGAATTGTAGGAGTTCTTTATATATTCTGGATTAGAAACCCATTTCCAACATTTGATTTGCAAGTATTTTTTCTCATTCCGTAGGTTGTTGTTTCACTTTCTTGGTAATGTTTCTTTGATGCTTAAAAAGTTTTTGATGTTGATAAATCCAATATATGTATTTTTCTTTTGTTGGTCATGTTTTTGGTGTCAAACCTAAAAATCCATTGCTGAATCCAAGAATGGAGATCATTTTAAATCACTGAATATCACTTGTCTCTCAAGCCCTATTCCAAATTCCCTGTAGACAAGGATGGTGATTCTTTACTTTTCTGTTCTACCCAGTGGACTGAATTGGCCAGTAGGTGGTAGGTAGGTCGGTAGGTAGGTAACTAGATCATTTTACTTATTTACTTATTTATTAATTATTTTGCCATTTCAGCAAACTCTTCTATTCCCCTTCTCTGACCACTGATCCTAGGTCATAGGGACTGCTCCAAGATTCAGGCTAGCCAATCATAGTAGCCCACACCTCTGGAATTAATGATTGGTCCAATGTGTTGCCATGTAACCCAAACAACCAATAAGAACTTCTCTAGGGCTGATAGACATTTGCTGGGAGAAAGAATTCTGTTTGCACTGAAGCTGGCAAGTAGGCAGCTGTGTTCATGTGTTGGAGGCAAGAATGAGGCAGAGAGGCAAAGCAGGTTGAGACCAGCCAAGATGAGAGATAGAGGGAGAGTCACGGAGTGGGGGATCCCCTGTTCCAGTCCCAGGGGACCTGGTTCCTCCAGCTTATCCTTGTATCTTGTGTGTGAGCTCCAAGAACCCCAGTGACATGAGCCAGTCCACACCCTTTTAACTTCAGTTCTTTAGAGGTGCATTTTGAGCATTTGCAAATCAAAGCACTTGAGTGGACAACCCTCCCCCCACCTGCTGCCCTCTCCTTCTCATTTATCAGCACCTGAATACGTCTCAGTCCCCGACTCCTTCAAGCCTTCACTCTTCTGTGGCCATTGCCTGTATCCCTCTCTCCAACTCCAACAACAAGACTCGGTCTACCCGTCTCCTCCTTGGAGTAGCCTGCTGTGACCTGACCCTGCCTCCAATTCCCTGGACAAAGTGGGCTGATTTCCTCCCACGATTTCCTTCGCCCTCAGATGACCTATAACACCTCACGGTTCCACCATTTTGCTCCCACCTCTTCCCCACTGGACCATGGGCTTTCTAGGGGCAGCCATGGTGTCTTTTGCAGACGGATAGCCAGCATCAAGCCCAGGGTCAGCGCACTGCAGGATCTCAGCAGGTACCAGCAGAACAACTAAAGTGGGGCTCGCAGGCAGGCGGACCAACCTTGGGCTCCACCATTTCCTGGCTGTGTGAACTTCCAGCAGGGAATTAACCTTGTGCTGCCTCATTTGTAAAATAGGTTGATGATAAGGGCACTTCCGTCCGAGGCTGCGTGGAGATGTGGTGAGATACACTTGCTGCGTGGCTCTCTTGACAGGGCTCTTATTCATCTCTGTCTCTTTCAGGCGCTCGACTATGCTTCCCTCCATTTCTTGTACCTCATTCTCAGTCAGGCTTATATCACAGGCAAGAAAAGACAAGCATTTGTGGCCCAACCCAAGGGGATCCTTACAGCAACCTTCCTGACCAACATCTGTGTTTGAATCCAGGGAAGGGCTCTGATTGGTCTGCTTGGGTCTTGGACCCACCTCTGGACCAATCATTGTGTCCAAGGCAATGGAGCACTCTCATTGGCCAGCTAGCTTCTAGGCCTGCCCTGTGGGTGGGAGATTGATAGGCCAACCTGGGCCACACTGAGAAGTCAGGAGTGGTTATTCCAAGGAGTAGATGCTGGATGATTGAAAGAAGAATACATAACCTGTCCATTACACTAAGGTTCCTTAATATAATCATCCCATTACCCTCAGAAAGAAGTAATATCATACCTTGGTTCTCCAGTAGGATAAAAGTTCAGAAAAATGATTTAAGAGGCAGCCCCAGGATTTAGAAAAGCTCCTCCCTCCGACCGGCCGGTCCTTCTCTTCACTCCGTCATCTCCTTGAGGGAGCGTCTCACTTGCTCCTATTCCTGCATCAGACCCAGCCGTGAGAAAGATGTTTCTTGTCTGCTGGAATCTGGTTTCGTGTCAGGTTTGGGGGGTGATAACATGAGACGGATGAAGCCATAGACGTGAGTCTAGAGGAGCTGGGCCGGGCCATGGAGGACAGGATGTGGTGGATGTCACTCATTCAGCGTCGCCAGGAGTCAGAACCAACTCAATGGCACGTGACAATAACAATTCAATTCTGTTCCCCTGTCCTTGTTATACCTGTGCTGTTCATACCTGTGTGTGTTACACTAGTCCATTCCCCTGTTCCTTCTGGATTTTAGAGGAAGGTGCACCGAGATCCTTTCCCAGGGGGACAGCAGCCAGTGGAGGTGAGAGCACAGGTTCTGGGATCAACGTCACTGAATTCAAATCTCAGCTCTGTGCATATTACCTGTGTGACCCAAATCAAATAGCTACCTCCTCCGGGCCTCCATTTCTTCCTCTCCATGATGCCAATTAACAATCGTGTCTGTCTCCTAGGGTTTGGTGAAGAACCAATCAGATGATGGACGCAGAGATGGTTTAACTGGAAGCTCTTGGCCCCTCGTTTCTACAGGTCCTTCCAAGGCCCTGGGAAGCGCCCCTGCCTGTTATTTCATGGGCATGTTTTTATCAAATCTGCAAAGGTTCACTAAATCTTTCCACTTCGAGTCCCCTCAGCACACACCCCCTTGTGTCAGGTGACGTTGAGGACGGTGTATCTTTTTCGGATACACTTAGTTTGAGTTTGGTAAGCGCAGCAGTGGGACTCGGACCGGTTGAAGTGAGTGAGGCACCTGGGGTACAAATGTGAGGAGGTGCCTGCAGGACCCTGGGGGTGAGCACACCTTAGGCCCCTGCTCGTCCCCCTACTCCTGCCCTAGTGCCTCCACCTTCTTCCTACCGTTTTCTTTCTTTTTGTCACATTGAGGAATAAAGTCACAATCTCTGTTGTTACTATCTCTCCTTTGCTAGTTCTTTCCTGAGTCCATGTGTATTATAAGGGCCAGGAAGTCACAAAGGAAGAGAGAAAAACAGGCTGCCCTTCATCTCTACTCGAACAGCCACATGCAAATACAGAAATCACTCAGTTCTCAGAAATCCCAAGAATCTTAATACTGTCATCTCAGCAGGCAATCTGAGTCTAAAATAAAAATCAGTGGAAATTCAAAACTTTCATGTGAAGTTTGAGTTTGACTTGTAACATTTAATTTATTTAAAAATAGAAATGTAAATGTACGCGGTATGCTTTCCCCCCCCCTCAGGAGCTCTCTTCTGCTCTGACTGACTCATTAACAAATTAACGTGTTGTGATTGTGCCGTGAGAAGTTGCAACATAATTGTTACAGCCTGAGTCCTGAGGCTCTGGAGCTGTGCTTCCCCAACTCTTTTATGGAGTACAAATTAGATGCTTTTCATATATGCTATCTAATTTTAATTAAAATTTGCCCTAAAGCTATCCTTCACAGCTTTGAAGTTGCTGGAGTTTTGTCATCTTGGGGTGGTGAACATTTGCAGTTGATAATGTCAAAATCTGTACCCATGGAAACTGTTTTCCGACGTCTCCTTCCAGGACAACCTTCTATCTGCTGCTGGTGTTTTGATTTCAGTGTGGTTCAGGAATTATTTCTTATCTGCTGAGAGAAGGGGTGTTTCCCTGTGGGCGAAGTTGAGATTTGGAGATTGTAACCGGGAGACAGGGAGAATTACTTGCAAAGGTCTTGGATTTCGGGGCGGTCGAGGCCTCTTTGAAGGTTTGATTTTTTTTCTTCACCTATAAAATGAAGATCATCATGATTCTGTGTCCTACTGAAACGGCTAAGTCACTTGAAACCTTGAAATTTAGAAGGATGAAAAAGCATCCTTCTGAAAGCTCTAAGACTGCACCTGAGCTCAGCCACACAACCAAGGCAGGCTGGGAAGTTCTGGGGATTTTGTTTCTTTGTTTTGGTTTGGGTTTTTTTTTTTTTTTTTTTTGGAAAAGTGTTGGTAAGCTAGACAAATATTGAGAGTGCCCAGGAAAATTTCATTAAGAATGCTTTGGAATCTTTGGGGGTCATACTGCGCACCCCAACTTCACCAGAGGGATGATGTAATCGGGAGGAAAGTCAGGAATGCTGCCTCCCTTGCCGGGATCCTGGAGGTATCTAAGGCACAGACTCAACTCCTCCCAGATAAAGCACCCCAAAACCGAGGCTAAGATCGCACAGGCCAGCTAGGCCGGAGGCTGTGCTTCTGCCTTGGACTCCTAGAAATGGGGTGTAATAATCACTCTTCCTGCGCCTTTCTAGGGCGATTTTACAGCTATTTGCAATGACCCCTGAGGGCATCAGATGAAAGGGTCTCCTTACTGTATGCACAGAGAATGAGTCTGAGGCCACAAGCCCGTAACTGTAAATATAAGGGGAAACTGAGATACAAAGAGCTCCCTGAGAGATGACTACACCAGTACAGCTGGTCTCCCAAGGAGACATCATTCATTCATTCATTCACTCACTCGTTCATTCATTCAACACAGTCCCATGACATCCCCACTTTTTCCGGATAAACCCCCTTCTTCTCCTCTTACTCAGAGTCGGTTTCCGTTGCTAGCACCCACAGAACTCTGGCAGTCTACCCAGTGTGAAGCCTTCTGTAGCCCAGGTAGAAACACTGGGTCCTGCCTGCAGTCCCCCCGAAGGTCTGTCCTCCGCTCAAAGCAACTCTGGGCAGAGAGAGGCTTTTGTGTAGGAGAGTGCGTGCGTGTGTGCATGGGTGTGTGTAAAACACAACCCACTCCTAGGCATTCACTCTTTTTGTGGACAGTCTCCATCCTGTGGTGAACACATGTTTTCTATCCAGCATCCTTCCTTTGGGGAAACACATCAAAAGTGAATGTTGGGGGTCGGCCGGATGGCTCAGTTGGTTAGAGCGTGAGCTCTGAACAACAGGGTTGCCGGTTCAATTCCCCCTACAACTAAAGATTGAAAAACGGGGACTGGACTTGGAGCTGAGCTGCCCCCTCCACAACTAGATTGAAGGACAACGACTTGGAGCTGATGGGCCCTAGAGAACCACACTGTTCCCCAATATTCCCCAATTAAAAAAAAGTGAACGTGGGTACGCTCCTTAAATATCAGGTAACATTGGCACCTGGGCTTCCCAGAGGTCCGGGATGGGTGCCCTTGAGGGCTTCACCTGATTGCCAGCCATGGCCCACCCAGCCCTGTCCCCTCCCACCTGGTGGGGAGGGGCAGGAACAGCACAGCTAGTGGGGAGGCCCTTAGGTGGTGAGGAGGTGGAGCTGCCAGTATTGCCAAGGTACCACCCGAGAGGTAACTATGTCATAATGAGCCCCTAAAAGGAAAGGCGCAGGGAGGTTGGCCGACCACCCCACTGCTCCCTGACCTTGTCATTTAATGGTGTCGCCATATGAACGACACATCTTTAAAGGGTGCAGCCAACGGCCAGCGGGGACATGTTGGCTCTTTGGAACCATATTGTTGGTAATTAGGCCTTTCCTCCCCTTCTCTCTCTGGATGCCGAGCTATGTGTGGGTAAATTTGCAGGAAGGACTGTTAGAAAAATTCCCACTGTTGGCTGACCTCCTTGAGTGCAGGACTTGGGGACACTCAGGGACCTTTCTTGCATTTTGCACAGAATATGTGTCAGGCTGTAACATTGCCCGAAATGGAGCCTCTGGATAAAGCAGATATAAAAACTGTTATATATCCCCCAGAGTTGGACAATATCAATAACAGTAATAATCCCTAACACTTATCCCAGGCTTAACCGAATCTGGGCAAACTACAGGCTCTAAGCCGAAGGATCTCCAGGATAGAAACTAAGCCTGTGGTTTAAATGTGATTTCTCACTTATCCTTTGCAAACACCTTATGAGATGGGCACAATTACTATCTTCGTTTTACAGCTGAGAAAACAGAGGCAAGTCGCTAGGAATTGCTAGAGTTGAGAGCTCTTTAAGGGAAGAGAATGGAGAACCTGATTTCTCTCTTACAAATGCAGCCATTCCTAGATTCTAGAATTTCACTCCAGTAAAACTTCAAAAAAGAAAAAAAGAGTGGGTTGACATAGGATTGCCAACTCTTGGTTTTGGCAGGTATGAGCATTTATGGGGGGAAAAAAAGGCTGCCATCTGCTACCAACATCATTTCACAAAGGACATTTTTGCACGAACAACTAGGAAGAGAGGTCCCGGAAAAGGCATTTCTTTACATCAATCACATTTCACTCTATAAAAACCCACTCTGGTACCCTTTTTCTTTTTCTTTCTTTCTCATTTTGCCTAGGGCTGGAGAACATTCCCTCCCAGACTCACCCTAGGACTTGCATTTAGGGCAGCTGCTCTTTAGTCTCAACCAGGGGTGGGGTTCGGGGAGGGGTGGCGATTCTGCCCCAAGAGGACATTTGGCAATGCTTGGAGACAGGTTGTTTCCCAACGTGGGCGTAGGGGAGGGTTTGCGACTGGTACCCAGTGGGTAGAGGCCAGGGATGCTGTGATCATCCTGCCGTGCCCAGGACTCCCTACGACAGAGAAGGATCCTGCCCCAAACGTCAGCAGTCCCAGTTGGGACGCCCTGGTGAAGAGAGGTCCGTCTAACGCGCAGAAGGTGGGATGCTTGTCAACACTCCATGTGTGCACTGCAGGGACAAAGAAATCTGTGGCCAGAGAGAAATGAGCGTGCTCTGCTCTGTGCATCCCCCAGCAAGCTGGGTGAATTACTTTCCCCTCATTGGAGAGAGCTCACGAACAGCCCGCCACATGAACTGGGAACAAGATTTTTCTGAGGTCGCCCTGCCCTGCCTCCCTGGTGGGACGGTCTCTGTGACACGGGGCCGGGGGGTTGTGCGGGGCTGTGCTGAGTTATTTCAGTCTGCAGTGTAGGGTGCTGTGTACACACCCCGACAAAGAAGATCAAACAGATCTGTGAACCGTGGTTGTGATGGGAGCTAATAAGCATTTCATAACATTCAGCAGGGAAGAAAACGCAATGACACGTTAGAGCAAATAAAACCCATTTGCAAATGTAATATTTTTCTGACTAGTTAATGTCTCTAACCATTACTTCCTCCCCCTGTGTAATTTATTCCTTCAACAACTATTTGTCAAGCTGCTCCCTCTGTAAGGCTCCACTGGTTAAAAACCACAGTGGCACCTGGATCTGGGCCCTCCCTGAGCTTGTGGCTTAGACCAGGGACGGCCCGTGGCCAAATGGGCCCATCACCTGCTTTCAGACAATCTAGGAGCTAAGAAAGGGTTTCACAGTTTTAAATGGTCAGGGAGGAAAAAAATCTAAAGATGAATAATATTTTGTGACATGCAAAAATTACATGACATTCAAATTTCAGTATCCATAAATAAAGTTTTATTGGAACAGAGCCATGCTCGACTGTTTGTTTTGTCTGGGGCGGCTTTCATGCTACAATGAATAGTTGTGACAGAGAACATATGGCCCACAAAGCCTATAATATTTATCATCTGGCTCTTTACAGAAAAAAACGTTTGCAGACCTCTGATTTAGAGGAACGCACTCAAGTAAACCAGTCAGTTACAATTCTGAAAGACAACTGCTAAATTAGAAAAAGTACACGGGTCCATGGAAGCCTAGAGGAGGGGAAAGCAGGAGGGAAGGCTTCCTGGAGGAAGTGGTAAGGAAGTTGAGATGGGAAGATGAATAAGGTCATCCCCAGGACTCAGGGCCCCGCAATGCCAACTTTCTTCTTGCACCCCCCACCCAACATTCTTCTTCCTGCACCGCACCCCCTGAGAGAGCTTCTCTGGGGCAAAGAGAGAGTAGGGACATGCTTTGTGTTGCCTCATCACTAATTTCCCCAAATCCATGGTCTCTCACTTGAGTTCTTCCTTTCCTTCTGAGGGCTGCTGGGAAGGTGACTCTCGTTTCAACCAGGCCTTTTCCAAAGTTTTTGTTTGCACCTCCTTGAAAGTAACAACCCTGAAGTTTGTGTTCATTTTGAATTCACTAGGATTTCTAGGAAGTGGCCTGGGGTTTGTCTGGCCCTGGTCCAGAGGCAAGAACGTCTTAAAATTTACCCACGATGTCTAACACTTTACTTGTTTTCTAGATAGAGGTTGGCAGCATGGGTGTTTCTCTTCCTAGAGAAGCCAGTTCTTTGAACCCCAGCCCAATGCTGGCTCACAGTGAGTAAGCAATAAATACCCAATTAACTGTACCCCTGTAGTCTGTTCTGGTTTATGCAAATTCTCAGAATCTGGTCTGCCTTAGAACAACCATTTCATATCACTGGAACTTCTGGCATTGGGCTGACCTGGGTTCAAATCTCACCTCTGCCAATTGTCGGCTGTGTGTTACGTCACTGAGTCTCTTTGAACCTCTATCTGAGAAGATAACAATAGTATCGACCTCATTAGTTGTGGCGAGAATGAAGTGAGCAAATGAACATAGAAGGTTTGGCCTAATGCTTGGCTCAGAAAGCCCTGTAAATGTCAGCTGGTATGATTCTCAGATGTGCAAGCATTGCAGAAAAGTCCCTGCTCAGAGCTGATGGGCCGCCCCCAAGCCATCAGCCAGTGTCCTATGGACAGCAGATAAAGTATGCCGCTGTTTGTGTAAAAAGGACAAAGAATATCGATGCATCTCTGCTGACATCTACATCAAGTATCTTTGCAAGAATACCAGAGCTGTTAATAGTGATTTCCTCTGGGGAGGGGCCCGCTGGCTGAAGTGCAAAGGAGAGTGGACTTTTTTCTCTCTCTCTCTAGCACACTTGAACATTGAATAATATGAATAATCTGAAAATTATCTAATCAAAAAAGGAAGTTGATTTTTACAATACAACATGCCCTATCAATGAAAAGGATGGGTGGGGTACCACCGCACCGGGGTTTGGGAGTGAGGGATGGCACGTGAGTCCTGCAAACAGAGGAAAATGCCCAAGTGGGAGATAGCAGCTGCAGCTTTGGCGTAAATGTAAACGTCTGTACCTGGGAAGTAGCAATCAAATTCATGAGTAAATTAACTGGGAACAAAACTCAGCTCAGCAAACACCCACCAGACAGCTGACAGTCACGGCTGTACAGTGACTTGCTAGAGAACAGCATGTGTGTGTGTGGAGGGGACTCTCTGGAAGACATATGGTGGGGTCTCCCCCACAGTCCCAATGAGAAACATCTTGAACACACTGGGGGACACACACCGCTGGGGCCAGTGGCTTGCTTACTGAGGCAAGTACTTTCAGAAAATTGCTTTTGCCATATAGTCACTTGTTTGGGCTTTGGCCGACCCCCCACTATATGTGCTCGGTGACCTACGACATGAACTTGCTGACAAAGGTCATGCCCAATCAAAATGGCATTCCAGAAAATTCTTTCCAGCAGCAGGTACTCACGGACCTAGATGAGGTTTTCTCAAATGTCACAACCCTGAAAAAGAGATGCTAAAATTGACCAGAACGACTTGGGGGAAAAAAAATTAACTTTTTTGCCCTTATGAAAATAAGTGTTTTTATATATAGTATTGTGGGAACAAAAGTAAGCCATGTGCAAATCAGATTAACCATAATTTGACGTGGCGGGGGGAAGCGTTTTAAGTGAGAGCGGTGGAGTCTAATACAAGATGATGGTCTCTCCAAAGTGGAAAGAAACTGAACTGGCACTCTTATTGATAAACAGTCTCATAGGGAAGGAGTCATACTGCAGTAACTCTATTCACTATTGTAACGTGCACGGCAACCTTTATCGAGCTCTAAAAATTGCTCTCAATTCTTTACTCTCACATTCCAGATGTTATCAGGATGTCAGTGAATTACTTAAAGTGACTATAAATATATTTATATATACATAAAATGGGAAGAAAACAAAAGAAGAAAATCAAGAATGGAAAAAAAAGAAAATCCTCATTGGGAGTAGGAACACCAAAGAGGTGGACTGTTCTCCAGAGTGGGACAGCATGGTTGCTGAGAGTTGGGGCAGTCTGGTAGACAGACCTGGGTGTAAACTGATGAGCTGTGTGGCTCTGGGCAGGTAACTTCACCTCTCTGAGCCTCTGTTTTCCTTCTCTGTTAAATGGGCATAATACTAGTAACTACGTCACAGGTTTTTGAGGATGAAATGAGATAATGTTTGCTATTATTTTTATTGCAGCCAGGTATCTTTTTAGCTATTTATTTTTTTCTCCCCTTGTTCTCCCTACCCCTGCCTGTCCGCTCTGTGCTCCCTTGTCCCAGCGGAGTGAGGTAGGGAGGAGCAAAGAGGGAGCCTACAAGCCTTTCTGGCTTTTGTTTTCCAAAGGCAAAGGAAAATGTAGAGAGATCACAGGGTAGCTGACAAGAAGGAAGAGGAGGATTTGTGGGCAGACACAAACTGTGTTTGAAAAGCAGGGAGGAGAGGGCTCACTCCCCAAGTCCAGGGTGAGAAGAGAAAGCACTGTGCTCCTGGGGCTGCTGGAACCCAGAGAGGAAGCGTGGCAGGCAGATGGAGCCATCAGCATCCTTAGCCCAAGCACGCATGGGAGCAGGAGAAAACCAGAGAGGCCCTGCGGACAGGGATGCCCGTGTCGCCACGGCAACTGGTGTACATGAGTCACTGAGGTCCCTGTGTGCCTTCCCTCCCCGTGCCCTGGAAGCAGAGCACATCCCTACATGCCCCAGGACTGGGTGCTCAGAGTAAAAACTGAAGTTTAATTAAAGAACACTAAAGCGGGGATCTCTCTCACATACCCGCCTCTGTGGACCAAAGCGCCTGCCCATTTCCTGAGCACTGCTGAGCATGCCCTGGGTGAGAGGATGGCAGTGCATCGGTTTGTGGAAGGGAGCCTCTGTCCTGGGGAGGCCCAGCCTGTGGTGTGAGGTTCCCCATCCTCACTGGGCTTCCCCTTCACCTGGGGAGCGTTTGGAAAACACAGATGCCAAGGCCCCGCCCTCAGAGATTCTAATTGCATTGATGGATGTGTGTGTGGGGGGACGGTCCGGCAGTGGTTCAGTTCAAAACGCCCTGGGGTTGAGCCCCACAGCCCTGTAGGAAGGGGGAGACAGAGCTACAGGGCAGGGGAGTGGTGGCGGGGGATTGTCCCAGCCTTGGGGTGTCAGGGAAGGCATTTTCAAGGAGAGCCCCTGGCTCAGCAATAAAAGATGAGTAAAAATTAACCAGAGAAAATGGTGGGGAATGAGGGGTGGCATTCCAAGGGGAGGGGGTAGAAGAACGCACATGATAAAGAGCATTTTGGGGGAGGGGGTGTGCCCCGGGGGGCTGCAGGCTGCCAGTGAAGCAGGGCTCTGCAGAACAGACCAGGCTGGCTGGTGGGAGTCAACCCCTCTATGTCCTGTCCTTAGGTGTCAAGTAGCCATGATCCCGTCCAGCGGCTCCGGATTATTCCAAAGAGGCAAGTCACATGTATTCCAGTTCTGGAATGATCACTCTGGCTTCCGGGCAGAGACCCGGCCAGCACACGTGTAGCTAGAGGTGGGTTCACGGAGGTGGGTGAGGGCCGTGCCGGGGCTCAGAGACCAGGCTGAGCATCCGTTCCTGCAGAAAACAAATCCTTTTGGTGCTGAGAACTTGGGGGTACACCTGCGGAGAGGACGTCCAGGAACTCATTCGGCAACTAACCACCCAGAGCGGAGGGTTATTTGGCTTCACGGGGGCTTTTTGATCACAAAAGTTGGCTCCATTCCCACAGCTGTTTCTGCTTTGAGACCCAGCAGGGGCGTGGGGAAGGGACTGTGGCCCCCTCCCACCTGGGGGCAGGTGTCAAGGCAGCCAGGCCTGGAGTTCAACTGTGCATCCGAGGCAGATGGCGTTGAGATTACGCGGGCACCCTGGCCTGGCCCTCGTGCGTTACCCGGAGACCAGGGAGTGTGAGCTGAAGGCGCTGGGCCTCCTTCCCACTTCCTGAGAACATCCCACACTTGAGACTTCAATGGCATCACGGACTGTCGTGGACTTCTTCTCAAGCTTTTAATTCCATGTGTGTCTAGAAGTCCGAGTCAGTCTGGGCCACACGGCGTGGAGAAGAGAGCAGGCAGCTCCAGGTCTGCTGTGCAGCAGGCAAGCGCTGGCTGTGCCCCGAGGATTGGGGTGCAAACGTGAGGAGGGGGGCCATCAACAGACACCACCCGCACAGCTACCAGCACCCCCGCCAGCTCAGCTGCTTCTCACACACACGCACCCTGACAGGGGCTCCAGGGTCCCAACGATTTCAGGAGTCAGGAACTGACAGGCAGAGTGGGTCACGCAGGTCCTCCAAGGTCGCAGACACAACAGATGTGGACCCCAGGATTCAAAAGCGGGTGGGCGGTCACCCCAAGCCCACCCTCTTCGCCTGGACTCAACCATGGCTGGGGACAAGGAAGGTTTCTCGTGCATCCCCTTGAACAGACACCGGGTCTTGTCTTTTCTCTTCACATGAAGGGAGGATTTGGCGGGCCTGCTTTCCTCCCCTCCCCCACCCCCCTCTGCCGCTGATCGTAATGGCTTCTGACAGTTATTTGTATAATTTGAGTTATGTGGCATCACAGAAATCTTTCCCCTAGGGCAGATTACATGAAGCTGTTTTGACAGCTCTCACCAAAATGGCAATATTTAATATATAACAGTTCACGAGACAGAACTAGGATCCAAGAATACCTTTTGCTGTTAGTCACGATGATATCACCGTCAGGTCTAAGGAAAAGAAAGGGAGAGAATTTTCTTTATGCTGTGACATCTCCGAGGGCGACTCAAATCGTTGAACTGATGTATTTTGTACGTGAGGCACTCTGCGTTCTGCACACAGCGTTAGGAGCTGGGGGAAACCAGTGCCCACCATTTAAAAGACGAGTCTGAGTCCTGAATTGACCCCAGGCCCTCTCTGGACATTTTGTTCTCTTCTCTGTTGAGAAGGAATGATGAAATCTCAAAGTCAATCCGTTCTCTCCTTTTGAAATCCTATTTGAAAACACGCGTCTCCCCTGAGGACAGCGACTCTCATTTTTTCCTCTCTAGCTGCCTGAGCAATTTTTGAGTAATGTTTAAACTCTGTTATTTCATGTCAGGGAGCATTTTGAAATAGATTTTCTGTAAAATGGACTTTTGAGAGATAAAGCCGGACCTTTCTGGAAGGGGCCTGCGGGGCGGGGGGGCGGGGGCCCTTCCTGATCAAGAAAACCAGGTGCCTTGATTCCAACAAATAAATTCTGCTCTTTCTCAGTGCTCTCCCATCCCACCAGCCCAAAAACCTCAAGCACAAAACTTCACGATGGACGTGGTTCTAGTCTCAAGGAACAGAAGCTCGTTCGTACATTTTGCAAGCTGGTCGTGAGGGCAGTTAACTAATTCCTAGCAGCCAACGAGCCAAAGGAGAAGCTTCTTGTTGGGGATCCGGAGAGGAGTCCCCTTCGGTCTTCACACTTCATCCATGGTTTCGCTCCCCTGGAACATGGATGGCCCTTATCTGAGGCTGTCATGGTCTTTGGAAATCCCACTTTTCCAAACCTTGAAAGGTGCAGAGAGCTCACAGGCCTGAGGAACAGGACAGTTTGTCAAGGGGATGGGGGTGGGGGGTGGCGCTGAGGAAGGGAGGGGATCCTGTTCTATAGGGGAACCTCCATATGGTCTCGTGATCACTGCAAGGTTTCCATGAGTGGGGACACAATTACAGACTGGCTTTTATGTTGGCAAAACTCTCAGGAATTCACCGTTTTGAGTTCACTGCCTCCTCCCCAACCCCGTCACTGAACATCTAAACACTTTGCTCACTAAAGCAAAAGAGTTATTTTATTTGGTTTTGTTTTTTAAAGGAGAGAACAATGTTTGAGTGGTCTGATCATAGCCCTGGGGAACACATTCAAGGCAGAAGGCATATTCACCTAAAGAAGGTGAAGATGAACAATGCTTTAATTCCCGTTCATTCATTCATTCAAGAAATGTGTACTGAGCTCCTCCCAGGTGCCAAGAAGCAAAGTCTAAAGACACAAATGGTAGCTGCAAAACAAAGGCCTACTTTCTAGGAGTCAGTAATAGACAAATAAACATATCATGTCAAGGAGTGATTCTTGCCTGTTGATAAAAATATAGCAGGCTAAGAGCAGGAGGGTTGTGAGTGGGCTACTTTAGACAAGTGTGTGAGTGAAAAGCTCTCTGAGGCTGACGTTTAAGGAGAGGCTTGAAGGAGGTGAGCGGGGGAGCCCCGCTTTTACCTGGGAGGGGGCAGGGGCATAGGCAGTGCAAAGGCCCTGGGGTGCTGCCTGCCTGGTTGGAGGAACAGCAAGAGGCAGTGCATCTGGGGGGGGGAGGTGGTGAGTGAGGGAGATATGGCAGAGACTGGCTCTGGAGTCAGGCTGTGCTACAGAGCTTTGCCTCTGAGAAGGTCCAGCTGGCGAGGCCACAGTCCCCACTTATTCAAACACTCATCTAAGTCCTGTGATGGAAGTGTTCTTTAGATGCGATCAATGTCCATCATCAGTTGACTTGAAGGGAAACTCTTAGACGTCTGGGTGGGCCTGGTCCAATCAGTTGAAAGGCCTTAAGAGTTGGGCTCCGGCTCCCCAGTAAAGAAGAAATTCTGCCTGTGGACGGCAGTCTCGGCCCATGCCTGAGGGTTCTGGCCCTTCCCAACGGCCGGCGTGCGTCATGGATTCCAGACCTGCCTAGCCAGCCCTGCGGTCGCCAACTCCTTGCAGCAAATCCCTAATTACGTATCTCCCACGAGTTCTGTGTCTGGCTGAACCTTCCTGCTGGTTCTGCTTCTCTGGTGGAACCCTAACTCAGATACCAATTTCACAAGCAAAGTAGAATCTCAGGCTTGTGCCACGCGAGACCCCTGAGCCACCTCTGCTGTCACCTCCCTCCCTCCCTTAGACCCCTGGAAGCTTTGGCTCAAGGCTGCCATCACCTGCTTCCCAACACTTTCTTTTATGGCCACCAGGTACCTGCTCAGGCTGTTCTCTACCTGACTTTCCTCAAGCCCCCTCCCTGCTGACATCTCCCTGCTGCCCTCGGGCTCAGCCAAGATGTGCCCACCACAGGCCCAGGGCACCTTCGCTCTACTCAGCTGCCAGGGTTGCTGCCCCTTCTGTTTGCCTGTCTGGATCTAGTCTGCTGATTCCAGAAGCTTCTGTCTCAACACTTGTCCTGATCCAGAAGCCCTTTAAGGACAGCATTTCCAATTCATCCCCACGTAGCGTCACCCAGCAGGTCAGAGGTGATCGCTGACGTGAGTCACCAGGATGGGGGCATGGTGCCTCCTGATAAGAAGACCCCTCAGCCTGGTCTGGTTGGTGTCCTGCTCTGACACCCGGACCGTCCTGATGGACCTCACTGCACTGAAGTGGTCGCTGATGGCTTTGGGGTCACAGATGATCTCGGTGGGAGTCCAGGCCCCACCACTTCAATTTCCTCTTTTCCAAGAGAAGGACAACAGATCCCACCACGGGGCGGTTTGTAGGGACTGAAAAAGAAAGGATTTCAGAGAATGGGCGTCCCCCAGTGTCACTGGTGGGAGATCCATCCTAGGGCTTGAGGGGACACAGTGAGCTGGAGTCAGCGGCCATCACGGCACGTGCTGGGGCTCTGATGGGAAGCTGGCATCACTCACAGCAGAGTTCATGCACAAAGAGTGTCTCCACGAGATTCCTTCCCATTCTCCGAGGGCCAGGCTTGCCCTGGGGGCTCTGGGACAGCACTGGCCCTATTGTAAGGAATCTGGACCTCTGCAGATAGCCGCCATGGCAAGGGATCTAAACGTCCGACCTGAATTCCTTCCTTTGACAAATACCTACGAAGTGCCCACTGTGTAGGTGGCCTAGGGTTGGGGGGACAGCAATGTACTAAGCACACAGCAACCCCTCTGCCTTGGAGCTCTCGAGTGGCGAGCCAAACAACAAAGAAGGAAACACCTACATATAACATGCAGAGGTTGACGGGTCCTGTGGAAGAAGTAGAGGGGGATGAGAGAGGCACAGCAAGTGCTAGGGTGGGCGTGGGGTTCCTGTTCTTTGCAGGGTGCTCAGGAAAGACCCCTCTAAAGAGGGGTCACCCTCTAAAGAGGTGACATTCTAAGGAAACACGGAGTGAGCCATGTTTATATCGTGGGGAAGAGAATTCCGGGCAGAGGGAACACGTGCAAAGGCCCTGAGGCAGGTTGGAGAAAAAACAAGGGGGAGAGAGTGGCCGGATCTGCAGGGCAGGGGAGTGAGGGGATCCTGCAGGACCCGAGAGGCCTGGCGGGAACCGTGGCTTTTACTTGGTGCTACGGAAGCCCTGGCAGGGATATGGGCACACGGCATTCTTCATGGTCTACCCCAAGCCTGTTCCCTCCAACCTTGGGTCTCCTGAGCTCTTACCTTCCCAACGGCTGGACTTCTTTTCCCCCCTCCAAACCTGCCATCCCACTGAAGTGGGAGAATCACACTTTCCACTGGCTGATAACCCTCATCAGCCAGGAGAAAGGGAATCTTAACAGCCCACAAAGCTCACATCATGACTTTAAAGATCTCCCAGTTACCGTTTCCTTAACAAGGAACCATGAAGAGCAAGGCAGTGTTTTGCTCTTGGGTGCCTACAGGTAGCTCTCCTGCCCGCCCGCAGCCGGCAGCCACGCCAGCTCTGAGAGCCCTTTTGTCGTTTTCTCTGTTTGCCTTGGAGTGAGCTGGGTGATGATGTGACACGCCGACACAAAGCTTGGCAGCACCCCCTCAGCTCAGCAAGCACTAGCGGCCAAGCAGAGGTGTGCTCCACAGGGAGGATTCCGGGCCCCTTTGCCACCCACCTGGGGTGAAGCAAGCTGGGTGCGGCAGGGAGGGAGAGAACAGGTCCACAAGTGCTGAGATGTCACACCTTCCTTCCAGAGCTCTGACACTGATCCCCTGCTGGGAGAGAAAACCTGTGGCTCTCTTCCCCGTCACAGAAGCAGCCATATTTGTATCCACCAGGCCCAAAAGAGTGGAAGAAGAGAAAGGGGTCTCAGTGGACCTCAGGGGACAGAACAGCCACGCTGTGGGTTCCAACTGGAGAGGGGCTGCACGATCTTTGAAGGGAGATGGCGTCCCAGGAAATCGCAGAGTGGCAGTGCTAGAAACGATGAAAGCCATTGTTACGGACTCCAAGAACCCCAGACCACCAAACCCAGCCTTCTCATGTTACAGAAAGGGAAACTGAGGCTCAGGCTGGAGAAGGTTGGAGCAGAGGCAAGCCAGAGCCTGGACCTGGAACTTGTGGCTTTACAGAAGCTGTCACGGAGGCTCTCGGGGAAGTGACCACCACACTGGTGGGGGATGGGGGGGACCCGGAGTGGTTCTGTACACAAGCTGCGTGCTCCTCATCCATCTCCAACCGCTCCTGTGGGACGTGGGTCACCACCACACAGCTCTCTGGAGACCTTCTTCACAGATGTGGTAGGAACCACCGGATGAGCCCATCCTTTTAGGTGTTGCCCCTGAGTAGGGGGTGGGCAGAGGGGAAGACTTTGCTTGTTGTCATAAATCCCCCTGCACCATATTTGGTGTTTTTAAACCTATGAGTATGAATTTCTTGGATGAGTTTTTGAAAACCGAATCTAAAGAACCCCTTAATATACAGAGACGAGAGAATGCGGGACTCCAGGAGTTGGCGTGTCATCCTGTTCTCAGAGCAGTCAACTTCAGATCTTCAGATGGTGGGGTCAGAGTGCAGGCTGTGGGGGGGGGGGGGAGGGGGGGTAAGTTTCGCATTTCTACCAAACTCCACTGTGATGCTGAGGCTGGTATGTGCGACCACACCTAGAGAAGTGAGGCGCTAGGGTCAAAGGGGAACCCGAAGAGTGTAGTCGTTATGAGCCTGGACTCAGGAATCTGGCAGACTTGGATTCAAATCGCAGCTTCACCACTTATGAGCTGTGTGACCTTGGGCCTGCCACTTAGCCTCTCTGTGCTCGCATCTGCAAAACGGTGCATTTCCTATTGTTTTGGCAAGGATTCAAGGAGATGATTTTGGGCAGGCAGAGTGAATGTGCAGTGCAAGTGGCCGTATTATTATTATTGCTGTTCTTTCGTAATGACAGTGAAATGGCTTTGAGAATTGCAGACTCTCTGGGCTCTGGAGTCAGATGTGTGCTCGGCTTGGATTCCAATCCCAGGTGAAACAGAACAAGACCGTGCAGTGTTTCCGTTTCTAGAGAGCCATGGCCCCCACAACGTGCAGTCGCCGGGGTGACTGCATAAACGTATCTTGTTTTCACATGACGTGGGGAGACGCCAACCGCTGTGTTCTCCACAGCCCGGGGCGTGTGGAGGGCCCCTCCTGGGGTTTATGGGCAACCCCGCGGCCCCAGAGTTTGAGGCGTGTTTCTTTAGTGTTACTGTCTCGGGTCCCTTCCTTTCAAAGGCAACCTGAACGTAACCCATGGTAAACTTACCCACGTCGTGTCCGCACATGAAACGGGAGGCTGCCCCCCTCCTCTCTGGGTGACAAATAGAACGGAGCGGGCCCTGGCTTCTGTCCCTGAATGGCCGGGTTTGTTCTCCGGAGTGAGTCATTTTGATTGCATTTCCCTTCGCTGCTCTGGCAGCCGGGGGAAGCAGAGCTGAAAGCTCAGCGGCAGTCGGGTTCCACACGGTGAACCCCGAACCCTCACCGTCTCCCAGGTGTTCTGCCTCTATTCATTCCTTCTTCATTTCTTCATCTAAGAAAACAAGCAAATGCCTCCCAGCCTTAGGCTGCCTGGGCTTCCAGTCCGACGGAGGCAGCTGAGCTTGGTCAACGTTTATTCCATTCTCTTCTCACACTCGTCTCACTGGTCTAGGCCTGTGCTTCTCCACTGGGGGTGATTCTGTCCCCCCTCCCAGGGGACTTTGGACAATGTCTGGGGACATTTTTGGCTGCCACAACAGGGGGTTGGAGTGGGGGGGGGCATGCTCCTGGCATCCTGTGGGCAGAGGCCAGGGATGCTGCTCAACCTCCTAAGCTGCCCATGACTGTCCCCACAACAGCCATCCAGCCCCAAATGCCACCAGTACCAAGGCTGGGAAGCCCTGGTCTAGGTAGAATCCTGTTCTTCAAAGTGTGGATTTCAGACTGGCAATGTTGGCACCCCCCGATCTCGGGTCCCACCCAGATCTGCCGGATCAAAACCTGCATTCTAACAAGCTCCCCAGGGGGTTCTGAGAGACTCAGGTCTGGAACGTGCACCCTCTGAGTCATATAATACTTGCCAGCCTCCATCTCACGACACCTCCCCTAACCTCCCTGGTGGTGGACATTGTCGTCCTCATTATATAGGCCCAAGAAGCTGGAGCTCAGAGACAGCAAGCCACCTCCCCGAGGACACACAGCTGGCGAGCGGCAAAGCCAGCATCCTGGCCCACTCTGTCTAGCTCTGTGTCCTTCACTCTACCAGGCTCCACTCCCCGTCTGCGCACGAGGTCCCCTGCCCTCATGCTCCCGGGTAATGAACTGAGGGTCTCTGGAGGAGGGGACGACACACAGATATTATTTAACGGCTTCCAGGTGGTTCCAACGTGCGACCGCCTTTGGGAACCCCTGCAAATGCACCAGCATTTCTAAAACCCTCCCTGATCCTCAGTCACTGGGGAATGCATATTCCCAGGCTGCTCTCTTCGTGGTTTTGAATGAGGGGGTCTGGGTCAAGGCCAGGGAATCTGTATTTTTAGGAGCTGCCTGATACTGGGCTAGAACGTGTCAGGTGCTTCGGGTACACTTCTTATTTACCTCCTGGCAGCAACATTACCAGAGCGTATTATTCTTCTTTTTATAATACGAAGAAAAGAGACTCCGAGAGGTAAAAAGCAACTACCCACCCACAGGCAGAGGTGGCACAGCACTGATTGTCTGGTCCCAAGTCCCCGGGTGTAACAACAGTGGGAGACACTGTTGGGTGATGGGTGGCAGGGATCGTCCTCACTGGGCATCCCTTTGGTCCAGACCCCTCCTCAAAGAATCAGGGTGCCCTCAGCTTAGGGACTTCTGAAGAGAAGGGACGAGTTCCTCCGTGAAGGCCCCGCTGAGACTTGAGGAACTAAAAACTAGAAAGCGTCCCAAGACCAGAGCCAAGGGCAGGGCTGTCCTCTGTGAGGCTGGCCCGGGGCTGCCAGCCAGTGCAGGTAAGGGCCTGGGCTCCCGCACCAGCGTCACCCTGACTCCTGACGCTGGAAAGCCTGATGGTTCTCGAAAGTACTGAGCACCCTCCTCTGGCTTCAGCCAGATCCGGGGCTCCCACAGGCATTAGCAGCCTCCCTCGCACCCAACCCTTCCCAACAGGATAGTCGGGAAGGACTTGTGTGCGGCAAGTACAGACACTTGCTCGGCTGCATCACTGACAGATCTCGCCACCAGGTGGCACAAGTGAGGCGCTCTTGAGTTTTTGTTTTTCTTTTCTATATTGACGAAAGCGCTGCCGTTTATTAGGTTGGTGCAAAAGTAATTGCGGTTTAAAAGGTTAAGAATAATTGCAAAAACCACAGTTACTTTTGCACTAACCTAATAGTTAACACCAGCAGCACAGACCATAGAAACGCGTGGTACGTATGTATCTCATGGCCAATAAAGCCAATTTTCTGTATGACTTTGGGGGGGGGGGGACAATTATTTTGTGTTTCTAAAATGTATCATTATTCCTGCAGGGCCAGATTGGTGGCTGCCCCACGACCCTACACCGCCAGTGCCAGGTGTGTAGTAAGTGCCCAAGTGTGGTTATTCAGTGAATAAATGAACAGAGTTGTGAAGGAACCCAAAGATCCCTGTCTCCTTTTCCTGGAACCACCCACTCTTGAGTGCCTGTCCCACTCCTGTCCTCTGAGGGCCAAACTCCGGGGGCAGGATTAAGGAAGCATGTGCCCCATCACCTGTCTCATTTCAGGTGCTCCCAAGGGGCCCCGCCTGGCAGGAGCTCCTGTGAAGACAAGCCACTTGAGGAAATCAGGGTGAGAGGCCAGGCCCTGGGGAACAGCCATCTTGGCTCTACGCTTTGTTTCTCTTTCCCAGGAGGCCACGGTCATGGGTGCCAAGTTACCACACTTTCTCAGTGATGTGGGGGTGTCTCCTTGTTCTGACCACCCCTCACCCCATCAAGGGGCTGAGGGCCAGTTCCCACCTCAGAATTGATTTATCTTCATATGTATATGGACGGCTGACCCTTGAACCACACAGGTTTGAACTACAGAGGTCCGTTTACACGTGGATTTTTTCCAATAAATACAGTGAATATATTTTCTCTTCCTTAAGATTTTCTTAATAATATTTTCTTTTCTCTAGCTTACTTTATTGTAAGAATACACATGTTATATAATTATATATTATATAATACATACAACATACAAAATATGTGTTAATCGACTGTTTATGTTACCGATAAGTCTTCTGGTCAACAGCAGTTAAGTTTTTGGGGAATCAAAAATTATACGCAGAGCTCTGACAGCACAGGGGGCCATCGCCCCACCCCTGCATTGTTCGAGGATATGGAACGTTGGGTCTCTCGGACCTAACGTGTCCCAAACGGAAATCTCACTCTTCCTGCTACACCAGCTCCCATCTCCGCAAAGGCCACTCCATCTTTCCAGTTCCTCTGGCTGCCCCTGGTGTCATCTTTGACCCTTCTCTTCCCCCCCAAACCCATGTCCATTCCATTAGCAAATCCCATCAGCTCTATCTTCCAAACAGAGCCAGGAAGATGAG
The DNA here is from genome assembly GCF_004115265.2 of Rhinolophus ferrumequinum. Classification (NCBI taxonomy): domain Eukaryota; kingdom Metazoa; phylum Chordata; class Mammalia; order Chiroptera; family Rhinolophidae; genus Rhinolophus; species Rhinolophus ferrumequinum. The sequence continues at coordinate 4,747,531 of NC_046306.1, forward strand.
GCACCCAGAAGACTCTCTGGCCTTGCCTTCCGATGCTCCCCACAATCACGCCACTCCAGCCTCCAGTCAGACCTGCTGCTCCCTCTGCCTGGAATGCTCTTCCCCCAGATTCCTGCGTGGCTCCCTCCCTCACCTCCTGCAGATCTTTCCTCAAAGTCACCTTCCCAGAAAGGCCTTCCCTGACTATCCTGGTTGAAAATGAAACCCCACCCACGTCGACTCTCTCCATCCCTCTTCCCTAATCTAGCCCTTCCCGTCACTGACCACCTTCTGCCTTATTACCTGTATTAGTGAAATGGTTGGTCTCATCCCACTAAAACATAAACTTTCCAAGGGTAAGGGCTTTTTGTCTGCTCTTTTCCCTGCTGTATCCTCAGCACCTAGAACTGTGCTGGATATATGACACAGGCTTAGTGCATCTTTTTAAGAATGCATTCATTCACAGCTGTGCTCCTTCACTGGGCTGGGAGGTTTTTGAGGCAGGGCCTCTGTTCCCTGCATCTCTCTACAGGCACAACAAGGCTTTGATGCATTGGCTAGAAATGGGGATCACCACCCTCAAAGAACGAGCAGTCTCACTGGGCAGAAACAATCCAGGTTAAAATTTGGGACTGGCCAGCCACAGCTGTGGGCCGAATCCAGCCATTGCCTGTTTTTATATAGCCCATAAGCTAAGGATAGATTTACATTTTTAATGTAAAAAAACAAACAAACAAACAAACAACAACAACAAAAACACAAAAAGACAGTCTTTCAGAGAGAACAGTTGCCCATTTTTGCCTCTTAGCTACCAAAGCCTATAACATTTATTAGGTTGGTGCAAAAGTAATTACGGTTTAAAACGTTAAAAATAATTGCAAAAACCGCAATTACTTTTGCAACAACCTAACAGTATCTGGCCCTTTATAGAAAAGTTTGCAGACCCCTGGGTTAAACAGTAAGTGGGACTGTAGCATCAAGGAAGCCATGAGACAGTGTGACCACCCCAAGGGAGGTCTCCTTCTGCCTTTTGCAGAGGGGGCGGGTCACCCCTCTCTAATCATTTATAACCTAGAAAGAGTCGGATAGTTTGGTTCTTGTCTTTACAAGGCGCTTAAGGAACACTGACCACTGACCACTTCCGTGCATGGTCAACGCTGTCCTAAAACCATAGTCTGGACACATCGGTCCATGCAGCTACCACGGGGCCACTACAGTACACATTCACCTGGTACGTATTCACGATCCAGACTCCCCGGCCCACTCTGCCCTCCTGAGCTCTCAGCGTTGGGCACAGAAACCTAAACTTCCTTTCAGTTTACCAGACGTCTGAATGCCTCATACCAACTCGAGAGCTGTGAGAAAATGTGTGTCCGGATTCTAGCCCCAGAGACAGCCCTGATGGAAAGACACACATTTAGAGTCCAAAGAGACCTTGCTTCAAATCCAACTTTCTAGCTGGGAGAAAGTCACTCAAACTTTCTGTGCCTCAGTTTCCTCATTTGTAAACTTAGGACATTTACCGCCCCGTAAACTGCTCCCTGTTGTAAGAATTAAACATAATTTTGTACTTACGTTTCTTGCACAGGGAAGTTGGGATGCAGAGGACCCGGATGGGGGAGGGGTGTTCAAAGACTTGGTTATCTTCGTCCAGAATATTCTGTTTTTAAAAAAAAAACAAGATTAGTTGCAAAATTAAACTAATAATAAGAAGAAGACAACCCTACACCCTGCCTTTACCCCAGAAAACGTTAGATTGAAACAAGGAGGTCTTCTCTTTGGGCCCTGAAGGTCCAGCTCTGACATCCAGAGGGGGGCAGGAGGCGGGACCCTCGGGTTATCCTGCCTCCGATTTCAGTGCTGACTGGTCTCCCACAGCAATGGCCTGTTATTAGACATTATTTATTATTAACTCTAACTCTGCTGTTTAATTTCCCACCTATATGATTACACCACTGAAGCACTTGGCGATACTTCTCCGTAAGACTCACTCATAAATACCGTTTTACAGCCACACTGAACATCATTTGGTAGTAAATGTGGCCGCTCAGGCCCAGCCCCTCCGTTCCCAAACCAATTTTATGAAACACTTTACCTCCCATTTCTCCTCCTTGGCAGCTTCCCAGCTGGAAGCAATGACCCTGGACTGGTAGGTACAATGAGTGACATTTTTGACAAACTAACAAGGCTGTTCTACAAGTGAGCAAGGCCAACAGCTAATTCTCTCCCAACACATGGGAGTCCCCAGGGAGAGTGTCCCCACTGATTAGCTTTTCCAGGTGAACTTTGAAGAGCAGTGACTGTCTCCCCCCTTTGCCAGGCTGCCTGCACCAGGGCCTTTCTCAAGGAGCGCCTCGCTGTCACCTAGGAAGTGTCCTAAGACAAGTGGCCTTCAGGGCATCCTTCCTTACATTCAGCCTCTGGATTACCCACCCACGTGGGCCTCACATGTTATCGACATTAATAAACATACAGAGGGATACTGTCATCGAGTGGGTAGAGACCAGGAACATTACTGAACATCCCACCATGTGCAGGATGGTCCCGCCAGGAAAGAACACCCAGCCCCACGTGTCAAAGGTGTGTCGATCAAGAAGCCCAGACCAAGCCTCCATTGTGGCTCTGCTTCTGTTTAATGTGTGACCTGGAACTTCTTGTAAACAAGACTTACTAACCCTCATTTTTCTCACTTGCAAATCAGGATTAGTGAAAGTTAAATTTTTTCAAGGATGGGTGTGAGGTCTCCATGGGATTATGGGTGTCCGATGCTTAGCAGTTCCAGCACATAGTAGGCCCTCAGTGAATCCTGGCCGTGATCGCTCTGTCTACCCTGTGTCTGCATGTCTGTCTATTTCATAATCTACTGAAAGAAAAGGGTCTTTGCAAACTCTTGCTTGAAGGCAAGAATTTGAAACCAGCAGCACCGTGACACGGTGAACTTCCACGCCTCTGACATGAGTCACATTCAGGGTAACTGGTGGAAATCGCTTTCTTTTTACGAGTGTATCTCTGGGTGCCTTGAACCTCATTTAATAATTATCCCATCAAACGTAACACGTTGTGATTCCCCCAGCCCTCGAAACAAACATGAAAAGAGCTGTCAGAACCAACCGCTAATAAAAAAGCACACATCTTCCCTTCCCTCCCTCCCTCCCTCCCTCGCTCATCGTCGACCTCATTCTGATATGATTGTATAACTGATTATTTAATGGAAAAAAGCAGAGCCTGGTTCTGGGCTCTGGTGAACACACCAGGGGCTAGAGAAACGCACTGCTGTCACAGACATGAAATGAGACGGCTCCACCTGGGACAGAGGCCTCTGATGGGGCAATGCCGCCCCAGCGCTGGGGTGAGAATCTGACAGGTGGCTGTCAGGTGTGGCTGCAAAACCAGGAGAGGTAGGCAGAGCATGGGGGCGGGGGAGGCAAAAAATAGTAATAGATGGTGTTGAAACGTACTCGGAGGGTATTTGGCTTTCAAATGTGCTCCTTTCTTTTGTCCAGGCCCATGACAACGGGGGAGGAAATTTCCCAATTAGAGAAATTAGGGGCCTTCCCTGCAGTTCTGGCAGCGGATCCAGAACCAGAGGGAGGAAAATGCTTGGTAAGTTCCAAAAACTGAGCTACGTGGGGGCCATGATGAGAGTCACAGCAGGTAGGTCCTTAGCAGGACCACATGAAGACTATCTTTTGGGGGAGGGGGTCCCCAGCAAGTCTAAATTGTAATTCAGTGCCTGCTGCAGTCTACGGGAATGGTGCCCGAGGTAATAATACGTGGAGTGACAAAGGGGTGGGAGTCACTGCTTTGGCTGTGGACCCTTGGGACAGAGGGAGCAGGAGAGTTATCTGTCGAGCTGAGGAATCCCAGTGACGGTTCCTCACTCCTTTGCCAGAGAGGGGCTGCAGTTGAAGCCAAAGGAATCCTTTTCTCCAGGGATTCTGAGACTCTGGAACTAGCTTCATTGCTTTGGGGCCAGGTGACCAAGTACAAGTCACCTGGAGTTTAGGAGACAGCCAGAGGCAGTGCCACCTGGGTGGTATGTTGGCGGGTGGGTGACTTCAGGAGCCTGCCACGTGGTGCCCCGGGCTGGGAAGCTGGGTACTTGCTCACTCGGGCACCAAGAGCTGAGGCCACGGGGCAGGGAAGCAGGACGGAGCCGAGAGCCGGAAGGGATCTCACGTAAGAGCCTCGTTTTACAAAGATAGAAACTAAGGCCCACAGGGGAAGTCTCTGCTTCACGTCATCGTGAAACTTACAGAAGACATGGGCCAGGCCGGGCTCAGTCTGAGCACGTGTGAGAATCAACTGAACCTTCACAGCAGGAACACTGTTATCACCCCCACTTCACAGACGAGCAGGGACCTCAGAGCATCTTGTCCAGAGCCAGCGGTGGCACCACGGCTATGAGTCAGGTGTCCCCACCACGTCCCAACCTCTGCGTTACTGAGGAGCCCCCCAGAGAGAAACTCTGCTCTTCAATTTCAGGAAACATGATCTTTCCTTTGTTCTAGTCTGTGATCTTCACCTAGTCCATTTAGCAACAAACCGTTTCCTCAAACAGAATCAGACGCAGAAAACCAGTTTGGGGAATGGGTCAAGATAGAGCAGATCTAATTAAAAAAAAACAAAAAAACAAACAAAGCGAAGATAGAATTGTTTTTACCTATCAGATTGGCAAACTCGGTGAAGGCTGGTAATGCCCAGAGCTGGGGAGGCTGTGGGAAAAGCAGGGGCTCTCATAAGACACCATGTGGTGGGGGTGTGTGTTGTTGCAATGTTTTCAGAAGGCAATTGGGCAATATCTGTGAACCATCCACCATCACATTCCCTCTGACCCGGCAATTCCACTTCTAGGAATTCACCCGATGGATATACTTGCAAAGGAATTCCAAGATAGGCACAGGGATAGTCAACATATCTTTGTCTGTAATAGCAAAAAGGCTGGAAACAACCTAGAAGTCGCATGTAGAGGCGTGGTTAAAATTACGGTAACTGTGGACAAAAGAATTCTCTGCAGCTGTTAAACAGACTGAACTGCATGTAAATATGCTGGCAGCAAAACATAACCTTTTAAATAGGAAAGTGCATCTTAAGTGGGCAACTGGAGTAATTTTCCCCTACGCATACAACTGTGCAGCTACCACCCAGATCAAAATCTAGAATGTTCCCATCACCTCAGAAGGTTCCCTGTGCCCCTAGCCCGTCATTCGCCCCCACCCCCACCCCTACCGGAGCTCAGGGACCTTGGAGTGGTTCTGCTTGCTGTTGGACCTCATGTGAAAGGAATTGCTCGGTACACAGGCTCTTGTGTCTGCATAATGTATGCTACGTATCCACGTTATCTGTGTACCATGTTTCCCCCAAAATAAGACTGGGTCTTATATTAATTTTTGCTCCAAAAGACGGATTAGGGCTTATGTTCAGGAGATGTCATCCTGAAAAATCATGCTAGGGCTGATTTTCCAGTTAGGTCTTCTTTTGGGGGAAGCACCGTATCAGTAGTTTGCTCCTTTTTCTTGCCAAATAGTATCCCATTGTGGGAAACAACACAATTTGTCATCCAGTCACATGTGTGACATGTGTCTTGTTTCTTCTTTTTGGCTAATGTCAATAAAACTGCCTGGAACATTCTTGTACAAGTCTTTTTGTGGACAACTCGCTGGGTCAGCGGGTAGGTAGATGTGTAACTTTAATGAAAACGGCCCAGTTTACATTCCCACACCAGCAATGTATGAGAGTTCCTGTTAACAGTTGTCTTGTCGACAGTGGCTATTATTAGGTTTTTTCTTATTTTATTTTAGTCATTTTGTGTGTAGTGGTATCTCATTGTGATTCAAAAAATATTTTTAGTAGAAAAAATCAATGTGCAAAACAATGGCTATACTATGGTCCCTTCTGAGTAATATTATGTATTATATATTATATTTTACACACACACACACACACACACACACACACACACACACACAGAGGTCTGCCAATTCAGTTCACGAACCATTCTAGAAAACGTGCTCCACAGCTCATTGCTGAATATCATTATGGTCACCTTAGAAGTACTCCCCTTGGGAAGCTATGCACTGACGCCAGTGCCTAGTCCACCCTTCAAAGCAATTTTGGAACTTTCTGGAATGGCCATCAGAGCTGTCATCGTATTACCCTTGATGTCCTGAATGTCATCAAAATATCTTCCTTTCAATATTTCCTTTATCTTCAGGTAAAGAAAGAAATCACTGGGGGCCAGATCAGGTGAGTAGGGAGGGTGTTCCAATACAGTTATTTGTTTACTGGCTAAAAACTCCCTCACAGACAGTGCCGTATGAGCTGGTGCATTGTCGTGATGCAAGAGCCATGAATTGTTAGCGAAAAGTTCAGGTCATCTAATTTTTTCACGCAGCCTTTCAGCACTTCCAAATAGTAACTTGGTTAACTGTTTGTCCAATTGGTACAAATTCATAATGAATAATCCCTCTGATATCAGAAAAGGTTTGCAACATCGGTGCAACACGTTCACAAACTTAATCGTCAGACCTCGCACATACTTCTATACATAAGGTGTGATCAAACAATACGGTGAGTTTTAAATAAAAACAATTTAGTACAGTAAAAGACATTGCGATACCCCTCAAAATACTCCCCCTCGCTTCAAACACGCTTATCCCATCGTTCTGGCCACTTTCTGAAGTGGCTCTGGAAGTCCTCTTTCGTGAGTGTCTTTAGTTGCGCTGTTGTGGCTGCCTCCATGTCCTGAATTATTTTGACTTTGGGGAAGAGCCAGAAGTCACACAGTGCCAGATCCCATGAATAAGGTGGATGAGGACACACCGTAATGCTTTTATTGACAGAAATTGCCATACCAGAAGCGATGTGTGGCATGGAGCATTGTCATGATGAAGGATGATTTATGGCACACTTTAAAACACACCTTCTCTCAACCGTAGCTCACACCCGACTGACTGCACAGAACAAGTTGAAACTTGTCACACACTGTTACTAAGGTTTGATGTGCTGCTTCCCATATTGAAGATCCCTGCCTTTCCGTTGGATGGCACTCGGCAGCAGCATTCACCGTATTTTGTGATCACAACGGAAAGGCTCTGTGTCACACATCACTTCTGGCATGTGGCAATTTCTGTCAAATAAAAACATTATGGGGTGTCCTCATCCACCTTATTCATGGGATCTGGCACCATGACTTCTGGCTCTTCCCCAAAGTCAAAATGATTCAGGACATCGAGGCAGCCAGGACAGTCAGTGCAAAAGTCCACGACTCACAAAAGAGGATTTCCAAAACGGCTTCAGAAAGTGGCAAAAACGGCTTCAGAAAGTGTGTTTGAAGCAGGGAGGAGTATTTCGAGGGGGATTAACGGCAATGTGTCTTTTACTGTAATACATTTTTTTAATTTAAACATTCACTGTGTTTTCTGATCACACGTCATACACCTAAGTATATAGGCAATCAGAAATGCCGAAATGAATTTACAAATAGATGCAAAACTGGTCAATAGTCACAGGGCAATCATCTATTGTGTTCCAAGGAACAAAACTCATTTGTATTTCTACGGACACAGCCATTTGCATTACAATCAACGAAGGCAATGGAAGGCACAGGCCCTTACAGAATCAGGTGCGCTCCGTAAGCATCTTTGTCCACTTCCCAATTTCTTTTGACGGCGTAAACGATTTAGCACACACAAAGTTCTCCATCAACATCAGCTATGATGCTTATTCCTTCTTACAATGCAAGATGCTGCCCTCCCCATCCTAGGGAAGGACAACACACACACCAAGCTCACAACGTTTTTTGGCTGAGTTTGATCCAGTTGGAGGTTCAGCGAACTTAGGGCTTGGGTTTGGGGTTCCTTCTACTCCCCGATTTATGTGACTGCTGGGCCTTGTCCTTAGCGTGAGAGACCCCATAGCCTTGAGACTATGGTCTGGCACACCCACACACAAACTCTTCCCTCAGCCCGGCCTGTGGACGCGGAGCCACAGGCTAAGTTCTCCGATAAGAGGTGGACGACAGGTAGGGCTGTACAGGAGAATGCGAATGTACCCCCCCCCATCCCCTGCTACACACACACAGGACACAGTACCTTGTAGGTACCTTCTTTCATTTATTAAATATGCAGGAAGTACTTGTGACACGTTGAACACACTACCTGGCACAGAGTCAAATACAGTGGACATGACCTTTACCCCCCAAGAACCCACATTCTAGTGAGAGACACACATGCTTTAAATAAACAACATCAGCATACACGCAAGTTGTGCATTTTATGGTTTTTATTGTTTTTATACAGTTTCATAGGTAAGAGGTCGGGGCTCCAAGACCACTCGAGGCTTAGGACACCCAAAGGGCTTCATCCAGCTTGAGGTGGTCACATCTTTCTCTCTGTGCAAAGAAGGTGGTGTGCAAGGAGGCAGATGTTTGGCATTTAGGATGGCCCGGGCAAACTTCCCCTGGCCTCCCAGCAGAGCTGTAATTATGGGCACAGTGAAAGTCACAGCAGATCCATGGGCTTCTCAGTGGCTAAGAGAAGCCATAGCCTCAGGCCTGGCACTTGACCTCCTTTTGCCTCAGTTTCTCCATTAGAAAAAGAAATGGGGGGTAGGGCTGTTGAGATACATAATTACGATTTGTTTATTGTGAGCTTTGAGCTTCTGGGATGAAAGCCGTTTTATGATTATAATCACAGTAGACTCCAGAGAAAATTCAAAGAGATGTTTTATAACGAAATTATAGAAGTTTCTCTGTTCAAGAGGGACTATCCCAGCGTAATTAATGAGGAAACTGGGTAACAGGCCTGCCAAGAGACTCTGGCCACAGAGAGCTGTGTAAACCTACCTGGAAGGCAAGAGAGCTCCCCAAGCGTGAAACAGCAGCCTGACTCCAGGAAACACCGGGGCCACCCCACGCCCCACGAGGGCTGGTCTCTGCCTGCAGAGCAGAGGGAGGGAGGAGCTGAGGTGCAGAGATGAACGTGGACAGTATGAGCAAGCGGATGACTCGGGCTTCCCTTCCCTCTATCATCCTGGGACTTGGGCGATTCCCTGGGGGTGGGGGCATGAGCTGGAAGTTCCCCGGGGATGATATTTTCTCCCCGGATTATATACCAACTGCAGTGGAAGTAAGGGGTTCTCAGAGAGGGGTGGAGGGCTCCCTCTCAGGGATGGGTGGTCATGAGATGGGGAGCTTTGCATTTGCACTTGAACCCACCTTCTGTGCCTCCTGACCACACCCCCAAGCCTGGTGGTCAGGAAGGCCTTGGGCTGCTGGTTCTCCCGTGACAAGAACCTGGAAGCCGGTGGCCACGGGGACTAGTCTGGTGGCTGACACGTGTCGGTGCCATGGGCTCCTTGGCCTTTCCCTCATGGCTGTGAGACGACCAATGCCATCTTGAGCACCGTTTCTGCATTCATGGAGAGGAAGGAGGAATTCATAGGGCCAGATGCATCCATCCTTGGTCAGAAAAGCGAATGCTGCCCAGAAACTGTCTTGGAGCCTCTGCTTATGCGGTCCCTTCTCTGGGAATGCTCTTCCCTTTCCCTGCGGCCTGGTCATCTCCTCCTCAGCAATATCTTTGGTTCTCGTAGGATCCTCAGACGTCCTCTTTCAGGAGCACTTTAGACAACTGTAATTAATCGTCTGTGCCAATATTTCTTTCATCTCTGCTCCCTCGGTGGACGACAAGACCTGTGAAAGCTCAGGTCTTGCTCACTCTTGCAACCCAAGCCGGGCCTTACAGACTCCAGAGAATTCTTGAATGTCGAGCCAGCAGGTAGCTGAGAAAACCCTGTCCACTGCCCCCCTTTCCCGAGATGGCAATCGAGGCCCAGTTAGGAAAGGGGCTGGATTCCAGGGACCAGTTTTCCGGCCTCATGGCTACTCTCCCAGACTCATCCAACACAGGCAGGTGATCTGAGCCAGTGCTGGGCGCCAGGCACCGGGCTGCGTGCGGGGGACACTGGGGAGACAGTTCCCCACCCATGGAGTTTACAGGCTGGTGAGACAGACACAGGTTTAAAAAGCGTGGAGAGAAGCAGCACAAGAAAGACTGTCCACACCTCAGCCAGGATGCCAGTTCTTGGAGCCAAAATTGGAACTAGAACAAATTAATACTAGAAGAGCATGTCAATCAAACCTCTACTAACAAAACAAAACAAAAACCAAGAACCAGGAGAGCAAAACTACCTCATGTGGTCGTCTTCCTGCCCCATCTGACCCCCAAGTTCCTCCTCCATTTGACCCCCATGCTCCTCCCCACCCGACACCCATGTTGTTCCCCCATCTGACCCCGCCATATTCTCCCCAGTGGGGTCTTTAGCATGCCTACCAGGCATCATCTGGTCTCTCAGAGGTGGGACCTAAAGGGACTTCTCTTGCAAACACTTTTTGGCTCTAGCTCAATGCTTGAGAAGAAAGTTCGTGTCACAAGTCCCATGGAAGTCTTAAACATTTTCTATCCACTTACTCCCTGCATCCCCACCTTCAAATGATGCACAGGAGCTGACTCAGAGAGCACAGGAGTCACCCTTTGGAAGTGGGGGTGGTGGAGAAAGTAGTTTGGAGAGCCTTCCAGAAGTCAGAATCGCAAACAGAGTCTCACCAGTATTGTCCCTGAAATAGGACAGCTTCAGTGCTCGTTGTGAAATCTCCAGTGGGCACCTGCTTTTCCTGTTGGGCTTATTTTCATGGGAAGGACAGAGGTGAGGGAGGTTTTGAAACTGGGCAAAGGGGGACAGGGCCCAAAGAGATGCCCGTGCAGCTTTACCCTCCAGCCCCAGGATCCCACTGCTGGGACGGGGCTTCCTGCCTCTGCCCCGCCTTTCGTGACATGGGTCACTTCTGGAGATTGTGTTAACTGTCAGAGTTATTGCCTCTTCTGAACTCAAAGATGCTTTTACAGTTTCTTCTGTCCAGGACAGCGTGTACCCAGCAACATCCTGGGTTGTGCAACTGGTGGCTGGTGCTATTGTTGCCCCAAAGGGACTGCATGAATCTCATTAAGTGAAGAGGGTATATCGAAATCTTCGTTTCCATCCAGCGGCATTGTCTTACCCAGCCCTAATTTATCCTTTGGTCTTCAGTGAACCTATTGTTCAGATTTAATAAAGTTCATATTGGCCGGCACCCTTGTCTCGAGTGCGCCTGTCCATCTAAGCCAGGAGGGGGCAGCGTTTTCCTGCCAAGCAAAGGGCTTTAACAGCAGAGAAGTGGGGTGGGGGCAGGGGTGGGACCTATTCTGGGGCTGCAGACTCTGTTTTAATGGTCCACGCTATTGTCGTGTGATGAAATGGTTTTGTGAACCCCACTGGACACTTCTTTTTGTCTACTCTTAATTTGGGGGTGGGGGTCGGGGTTCTGGGGTAAATAACTACAAAATTGGGCATTCATGTATTCCCTCACCTCCTTCAACAAACATCTGCCAATAACAGCAGGAAAGACAGGTGCCTCTCCTGTTAACAACAAAAAAAAAAATCCTCCAACACAAATGATCATGAATGTGTGATTTCCCAAAACGGATTTCCCAAAGCCTTGAAAGAATCGTCCAGAAAACTGAGCCGAGCCTGTGGGAGCGCTCTAATAAGAAAGCCCATGTTTCATGTATTTACCATTACTAGTATTATTATTCCCGTTTTGTCCCAGCAGACAAGGCAGGAGCCTCGATTGGCTGCAGGGGGACACGGTCTGCGTGGCCCAGCGAGGCTCAGCGTGGGTGACAGATACGAGATTCCAGCAGCAGAAGTCATGGTTTAGGGCAAGTCCGAGGCTGAGCCTTCGGAGGAGGGTCGTCCCTTTAAAAATGTCCTTTTGTGCTCAGGTTCTGGGTTTGCTCACCTTTGTCATCTGCCCCCTCCACCTTTGACATCTCAGAAGCTTCTACAACTCAACAGTTCACACATCCAGCAAGGCTGGTGTCTACCATTCCACCTGCTGTTCCTCCACCGTCAAGAAAGTAGAAATTTCCTTATTATTTTATTTCTTTGACAGCAGCTAGAGGTTTTCCCTTCTGTTAGAATGACAGCCGCCCCTCTCCGCCTTTTTAAGCCCAGAGAAACGGTGGGAAATATGCAGAGAGAGAAAACAGGGGTGAGGAGTCGGAAAATTCAATTCCTCCATCTGAAACCCTAGGAAGGTCTGTGTCTGGGGCAGCTTCAGCCCTCCCTGCCCCACGAGCGTGGCATGAAGGGCAGCACGGGGTGAAGTCCCTCCACTCATTCACTGATCTATCCCCACGACAGGCCCCATCTGACAAACTGCACCATTGGACAGGCATGTATTTGGGAAACACAGCCAGAACTTTCTGGGTGATCGAGGCAGGTAACCAATCACCCCGACATACCATCCATAAAATAAGAACAGCATTTTCTAGGAATATTACCATCAGAATATAAAGGGCAGGGCAGTTGTCTCTCTTCTTCCCTGATCTATCCCCAGGAGTCTAGCACAGAGCCTGGAACACAATAGGCAGGCAATAGATATTCCTCGACTGAATGAGTGAAGCTATCTGCTTTGCTGCATGGTTACAACTAGCTGGATAAGACATACTGACAGGTGTGTGGGAACTGTTTTCTCCCTCATCTAAAGTCCCCTTTTGTCTAATCTTCTGGATCCAGCAAATCAATACTCATTTCAAATCAGATGATGTGTATGAGAAGGCTTGGGGATGGGCTGCAAAATGCTCTTGATAAATGTTTATAAACTTGAAAGTGTTCTGTCTAAATATTTTTATCCTCTAAAGTACTGGGCAGGAAATGGAAGTGAGTGTCTTCTTACGTTATATCATGTAGTCTTCATGACGCTGTGAGGTGGGAAGTGAATAATGAGTTTCAGCGATCTGAATTATTTTACATAGATAGATATTTTTTTCTGGATACTTTAGAAAGGCCCCATCTCCCCAACAGGACCCCCTGAGGTTCCTATGTGGAGGGGGTAGAGCAGCAAGAACAGCGCCGGTAACCTGAGAAACCAATTCACTTATGGAGTCAAGGCCGTAACACCCAGTCCTCAAATCTTTAAAGCAGAAGGGGCGTATAAGCAGCATTACTTTTAAGCTAAGAGATCAAGATGAAGTAGTAATAAGGTAGGAAAAGAAAATGACAAAGGGGAAAAGATTTTCAAAATCTATGTCGTAAAGAACAGGACAGAAAGCCATAATGGCCAACAAATTGCATAAAGAAAAAATAAGTACAGGTCATTGGTAATTTTAAAATGCAGATGAGGGGCGCCTGGTTAGCTCAGTTGGTTAGAACGCGATGCTTGGAACACCAGGGTTGCCAGTTCGATCCCCGCATGGGCCATTGTGAGGTACCTGCCCAATCCCCCACAACTACATTGAAACAACTACTTGACTTGAAGCTGATGGGTCCTGGAAAAACACACTTAAAATAAACAAAAGTTTAAAAACAAAATGCAGATGAAAATACCTGCCAGGATATAAAAACAAAAACAAAAATCCCCAGACTCAGCTGGAGGGGCTGGTAATAGCTATCTGGGCACTTGGCAATGTATATCCAAAGCTTTAAAGACCCATTATCCTAAGGAAATAATTAGAAACTATGAGCAAAGAAACATGTTGCAAGAATATTTGTCAAATACTGAAATAGCAAAAATACTGGATACAACATAAATGTCCAATCAGAAAGGACTAGCAGCCCGAAAGCATTAAAACTCGTGGCTTCAGTGTCAGTTCCTGGAATATGGATAGAGACAGACAGAAATAGCTGTAACCAAAACATTATGGGTGATTTTCTCTTAGTACGATTGTATTTTTCTATTTTTCCACAGCGAACAGATTTTGCTTGTAATCAGAAAAAAAAACATGAGTTGTTTTATTTTTAGAGTAATGCTGTGGGCAGCATGGTTTTAACCATTCCTTCTGATTCATTTCAGATTCATTGAGCAAAAGGGGAGAACTAACGTGGTTATTTAACCTCCCAGTCTGCTTCATCATCGATAAAATAAGAGCTTCTAAAACTACCTACCGTATATATATATATATAGTGTGTGTGTGTGTGCGTGTGTGTGTGTGTGTGTGTGTGTGTGAGAGAGAGAGAGAGAGAGAGAGAGAGAGAGAGAGAGAGAGAGAGAGAGAGGTCAAATGAGTTAATCCGTGTAAAAGCTCTTAGCACAGTGCCTGGCAAATACAGCAGCTCTGAAACTATTAGCTGCTCTTATTATTATGACGACTCTGACTGTTGTTGTAGCTGTTTCTAAAGGAAAAAAGGGCTGTGTTTTTAGATTACAAGAGGGTTATGATCATAGCTACTACTTCATTGCAACGTTTATTACGATCATATCAGACATCATGCAAAATACCTGAATGCGTGAAAAACTTCAGAAAAGAGACTCTCTTCAGGATTATAAAAATTGTAATAAACAGAAATGCAGGGAAAAAAGATTTCAAAATACTGTATTTTGTAATGCTAAAAATGGTTCACTCTGTAGTCAAATCACCTTCTGAATAAATATATGAAACCTGAAAAAAAAAAAAAGAAAGAGGGAACAAACAGTAACGGAGTTCCAGGCTTAGCGAAGGATTGGCACAGCCATGAGTATCCCAATATGGGCAATGAAAAGGACCCTCCAAAAGGAAAAGTCATAAGAGTCATGAGGGTAAATATAGGAGACGTCACAGAGGACTGGAGAAGGGTAAGAACCAGCTGTGTGGAGAATAGCGAGAATAAAGCCAGAGAGGTGGGGACATGCACGGGTGGGAGAAATGCCAGGACTCAAGGCTGCCCACGCTTCCCAGTCTCAGGCTCTGTCCTGGGGTGAGATCAAGATTTGCACTTGGGACTCTCCTCCAGCCCGCCCTAAGCCCCTCCCCCCACCACGCCCCAGCCACACCCCCAACTAACTCGACCACGCCCCCCAGCCACACTGCCAACCGCCCTCCAAGGCCCAGAACTACTCTGACCAGGGCGATGTGCCAAGAGGCGGGATGCGCAAACCAGATTCTCCCCTGGGAGGTGGAAAGACAGAAGAGCCTGCGGGTGGGGATGAAGGCAGGTACTGAAAGGATGCTCTGGGGTTGGTCCGGGGCCCTGGCTGCCCCAGACAAGGTGCAGCCTGAGGCTGTGAGGACGCAGACGCCATGAGGGGCCCAAGGAAGTCATTTTATCACCCTGAGGTGCGATTCGGTAGAAATAACAGTACTTAACACTTATAATCCGAGGTAGGCTTTTTATAACAAGATGAGAGCGGCAGATGCGGACCCCACGTGGCAGTAATAACGACCTAACATTTACTGAGTGTTCTTCCCGAGGCACAAGGCCCAGCCTGCCGAGGTTCTGGCTCACTCTCAGGTAACCTCGCAGGGACCCGAGCCCTTCGGTACCATCAGCATCCCCATCGACAGCCGGGGGATACCCTGAGCAGTGAAGTAGCTGGGGCACGATTCACAGCTGGGAGATGGCAGAACCGGGGCTGGACCCCAGACAGTTAGACTCCAGAGCCTGTGCTCTGACGTGCAGTGCGGTGTTGCAATGCACCCCCAATGGGGGCCTAGCTGCAGTGACCGTCTTTTACAACCAAAAGATGCAAATCCAAGCAGAGTGAACAGCAGGCATCACCCTAAGAACGGGAGAGAGGTCCATAAAAACAGTGCCACACCTTGGCGGCAGGTGTGAACACCTTGCCCACACCGGGTCTGCAGTGCTCAGCCTGAGGAGGGGAAGCTGAAACAGGAGAGACTCCTGTACTCACCTGCCCTGTCCTGCTCGCTGTCCTGGGCACTGGGGCTGGGCCAGGCCCTGAAGGAACAAACCACGTGGTTGGGGAGACTGGACACCTGGCCACGGGCCAGGTTTTTTCAGGACGGATTCATTACGTTTAAGCACTAAATCCCGGGTGGCTTAGTCACTGTATGAGGTTAAAGAATGGCCACCTAAAGGTATCAGCTCCTAATCCTTGGAACCGGCAAGCGTTATCTTATTTGGAAAAGGGAGCTTTGCGGGTGGGATCAAGGTAAGGCGTTTGAGATGAGTGGCTGATCCAGGATGGTCCGGGTGGGCCCCAAATGCCATCACAAGTGTCCTTGTAAAAGAGGGAGATGGGGAGAGATTAGACACACACATACCGGAAAAGAAAAAGCCATGTGAAGACAGAGGCAGAGACGAGCGTGCTGCAGCCACGAGCCGGGGGACACGAGCAGCCACCAGAAGCTGGAAAAGCCAAGGAACAGGTTCTCCCCCAGAGCCTCCCGGGGGAGTGAGGCCTTGCCAACACCTAGATTTTAGTGTATTCGTCATGGTTTTTGACTTCTGACTTCCAGGTCTGTGGAAGAATAAACTTCTGTTGTTTTAAGCCACCAAGTTTGTGGCAATTTCCTACAGCGGCCATAGAACTGATACAAAGTGCCCTGGGAACTGATACAAAGTGCCCTGGGAACTGATACAAAGTGCCCTGGGAACTGATACAAAGTGCCGTGGGAAAGGTAGTGAAAAAAGCATGGGGTGAGAAGCCAACGATGGGGACACAGGTCCTGGATCTGCCTCCTA
This sequence comes from Rhinolophus ferrumequinum, assembly GCF_004115265.2. Lineage (NCBI taxonomy): Eukaryota > Metazoa > Chordata > Mammalia > Chiroptera > Rhinolophidae > Rhinolophus > Rhinolophus ferrumequinum. The sequence goes on from NC_046306.1 coordinate 4,764,013, forward strand.
GGGGCCTGCAGCCATCACGTAGCCTCTTTGTGTGTTTGTCTGGTCATCCATGCAACGGAGGGGCTTATTTTTCACTTATTTTGGCCAGAATGATTTTGGTTGCCATATGACAGAACTCTAACCCCAACTGGCTGAAGCAAAAGATGTCAAAAAGGTTTATGACAGGAAATGTCTCATTCAGGCTCAGCTGGATCCAGGGTTCAAAGGAACTACCACTTCCTCTCTCCCTCCCCCGTTCCCTCTCTCTCAACTCTTCTTCCCTTGCAAGTTGGCTCCATGATCTTGGGCAGAGAGGCTTCCTCCATAAGCCTCACGATTTGATGAAGACACACTCCACTCGTGTATCTTCACAGCTTAACCAGCTCACCTCATCCCAGCGAAGGCTCTGACTGGCCAGACTCAAGATACGTGCCTAGCTGCCAGGTCAGCGCACTGTGCCAAGGGAATGGGGCATTAGGGTTGGCATGGCCTGGGTCACGGGCCTCCCTGTGGCACTGAGTAAGGAGTGGGCTGTGGAACTGGCAGAGCCCACCAGAACCACAGAGAGAGTGCTGAGAGCAGACCCCCAAAAGCTGAAGGGTTGGGGGTGCCCGTAGCAGAAATGGGAGAGGTATGCCGGGCAGAGAACAAGGAAGGACCACCACATGACGTCATGGAGCTGTTGCAAAGACTGAGTGACGGCGCACGTCTGAACATGCTCTGAGAAGCCTAATGAGTGTCACACGTCCCCTGTGGACGTCTGTGAGCTCAGAGTGGAACCGCCTGGTTCCACTCACACGCCCCTAAGACCTTGGTTTCGGCACCATCATCTACTTTCTGCCTCTGCCCTGACCACCCACAGGTCTGGCCTGCAGCTGCCTTGACTACCACAGGGCAATGGGACGACTGGACTGGATGAGCTGAGATGGGTCCAGGCACTGGGAGAGCTCAGAAGTCCCAGGAGGTCAGCTTTGACCCAACAGGAAAAGGAGCCATCGGAGGAGGAGACGTGGCACTTAAAAAGCAATGACTGGGGGACTGTGAATCTCCCTAAATATAATTCACAGCAGTCATTTAATAAAATCCTTTGAAGGAGTCACTGCGGAAGGCCCCATCGGGCTGCGGAGAAATGCCGTCATCATTTGCCCGCCCTCCTGTGTTTCATGCCGATCATGCAGGTGAGCAGAGATCCTGGGAGTGTAAGCCCCACCAGGGGCTCTCAGCTTGGGACTTACTGTGTCTGGCAGTTCAGAGTTTAAAAGCGGCACGAAGTAACCACATGTAGGCTCTCAAGCATCTGAATTGTGGCTGGTCTGAACTGAGACATGCTGTAGTGAAAAATACACACCTAGTACCAAAAAAAAAAAAAGTAAACTATCTAATTTGTATTGATTACATGCTGAAACGATAATATTTTGAGTGAAATAAATTATATTATTAAAATTAATGTCACTTGTTACTTTTTATGTTGAGAATGTGGCTATTAAGAAAGTTGAAAAGTGCTGTGTGAGAGAATTCTGCCGTACACGCATTCTCTTACTGATGGTCAAAACAGCCCATTGTATAGACAAGCAAACTGAGGCTTGACGAGGAAGAAGGCTGGCAGCACCACTAAAGGTCAGAGATAAATCCCCAGATTGGTCTGGTTTCAAGATTGATCATTTCCGGCTCTACACCACATTGTTTGCTTAGAGCATCAGTCATGATGTTTTGGGCTGCAAGTAATAGACACCCTAACTGTCTATTTGGCTTCTTTTTTTTTTTTTTTAATCAGCATTTATAGTCCCACATGAGCAGTGCCAAGGCTGGTGAAGAGACTCACAATGTCATCCAGAGCCCAGGGCTTCCTATATTTCCCTGTCATGCAGGGTGTCATGGGGGGTCTCTGGTCCCACTCCCCACAGGATATGGGGAGGCCAAAAAAGAACACCCATGGAGCCATAGATAGGGGAGTCATACCACTATATTCTCGCTAGTGGCTGGGTTGGAGACACAGGAAGCAGGAGGCACACGATCCGCAACCCACCATCTGCTTCTCTGTCCACCAACCTCACTTGCTAACTGCAATCCACCTCTCTGCAATCTGCAATCCACAATCCACAATCCACAGTCAGCGTTTGCTAGTGTAGCCATGGCAGTTATATCAGTGGCTAATGGCTCACTGGTTACAGCTGATGGCCAACTAGTCACAGCTGATGGCCATCTACTACCCGAGCCAGCACCTTCCCACGTGAGGCCGAGAGCCTGGAAACTGCTCTCTGGGCTCTGTCCCCACAGTGCCCTCCACACGTTGGTTTTCGTCCCAGATTATTCAGCTGTGGTCAATCGCAATTGCAGACGCACCTCTGAGCAGCATATGCTCGCACAGCAACAACAAAAAAGACAGCATCTCTTTGTGGGTCTCTTTCCACATGGGAAAACCCTTCCCAGAACCTCCTGGGGACCTCGCACAAGCATCATCCATGAGCTCATCAGACGTGCAGAATCTGTGTCCCATGCTAGACCTGCTGAACCAGAGTCAACATCTTAACAAGATGCCCAGTCATTCCCAGGCACATTCCTGCTTGGGCCACGCTGCCCTGGGAGGCTTCCCCTGAAATCTCATTGGCCAGGCTGCATCGTAGGCAAATGCCTCAGCCAGTCACTGAGAAGAGGAAAGGCATTGCCGTCATTGGTTTGGAACCCTCATCATTCACATCCTGGGCTGGGCAGCAGAGGCACCACCATCCCTGAGCACAGAAGGGCTCCCCAGTAAGGAAGGACAGTGTGGGCGTCTGGGGGTGGTACGGGGTGATGATGACGGGTAGGCAATAATGAGGCCAGTGATTCCCTGAAGGTTTGATGTGAAGATTAAATGAGATAAAGAATACACTGACTAATATACACGCGTTCATTATTCTATCCAACGCTTTTTTTCAGCACCAGACATTCTTTGCCCCTGAGGTTACAGTGGTGCACGAGACACAGTTCCCCACCCTTGTGGGTGGAGTTTACATTAAAAAAAGAAGCGACAACTACAATAACAGACAGCATCATCACAACTGTGAGAAGTGCCACGAAGGAAACACACAGTGCTGAATAGAGAATGCGAGCAAAGATGTGCTCTCTCTGGGAGGGAGGCATTTCAACAGAGACCTGCAGGGAGACAGGGAGCTAACCACTCCCTGAGCTAGAGGGAGGGGATGGGGTGGGAGTGACCGCCACAGAGGGGAATAATCGTGTGCAAAGGTCCTGGGGCAGCAAAGAACTTGGCAAGTTCAAGGAGTGAAAGGATCTATATGGTCTTGGGCCTTATTTAGCGCCTGTGTCCAGCAGCATCGTCAGGACATCTAGTCTAACATCCAGAGCTTCTCTGATTCCACGTTCAACCCTTACAGCAGAGCAGGAACCTGGCACACTGTGTCTGACTTTATGGTCCCTGAGCGGCAGGGGTCATGTGGCCCAGTCAGGAATCACTTCTTCCTGTGTCTGCTCTTCCCCCGTCAGGAGAAGGCCTCTCTCCTCGCCTCGAGTATGCAGCCCTGTCTCGGCTGTATCCATCCTATGGTACCTATTGGTCTCTCCATCTTTCTCTTCCACTGGGATGGGATTCCCCTGATAATGAGGATGTTCATTTGTTCTCATTTGTAGCTCAGCACCTTGCATGGTACCTGGGACTTGGTAGGCCTTTAACCCAGGTTTGTTGGATGGACAGACGGAAGGATGGACAGATGTATTCATTAACTACTGCTGTGTAATAAATTCCCCAAAACTTGGTGGCCTAAAACAATAATAAATGTGTCTTGTTCTTCTAGTTCCTATGGATTAGGAATTCAGGAGCAGGTCATCTGAGCAGATTCTCTCACGAGGTTGCAGTCAGGAAGTTGGTCGAAGCTGCAGTCATCCGAAGGCTCGAGTGGGGCTGAGGATCCACTTCCTCGGTGGCCCACTCCTGTGGCTGACAAGTTGGTGCCCGTGGTTGGTGAGAGGCTTCAGTTCCTCCCCATGTGGGCCCTTCCACAGGTTGCGTGAGTGTCCTCACAACATGGCAGCTGGCTTCCCCCAGAGCAGGCAATCCAAGAAGGAGAGAGCCAGTGGAAGTGACCCTGCCTGGTAAGAAGCAGTCTCAGACGTCACGCACCACCATGTCACCACCGGGTCTGGCCCACACTCCAGGGGAGGGAATCAGCCTTCCCCTTCTGCAGGGAGAGTGTCAAAGAACTCGCACACATATTTTAAACATGCCGTACAGATTCCTAAGCCCTGCCATTGGCCTGTCCATCCCCAGCCTGGGGATGGTCAGCTGGTCAGCCAGAGCACACTTGGCAGAGCAGGTGCGTTTTCCTGGGTGCCACCTCATGATGGTCAATCTGTCACACACACTTTTGTCACAAATGAAGATACATATTGTGTCAACAGTGTCTTCTCCCAAATGCTTGTGAAATGGCGACCTGTGGCTGAACACCCTCCTGGGCTCCTCTCCTCTTACATTAGAGCATAAAGGCGTTGGGAGAGAAGGGAAGCTCTCTCGTGGCAGCTAACGGAGCTCTCCTGCCCTCTCCCCCAACACCACAACCCTCCAAGCTGCGAGGTGGCTTTGCAGAGCAGGCGACTTCTCTGTCCCGACTGTCTTTTGGAGGAGACGAAACTGGACCTGGCACCTCATCAAGAGAATCTGCATTTCCCAGTCCGCCCCTGGCATCGTCAGCCCTCCCTGAGCCCTGGCAAACATTCCCTGCTCTGTGGACTTTGAAATCAGGCACAGCGTCAAGCTGGACCCCTGTCAGGCTACTCGGGGCATGAATTGATGCAGCTCCTCTGGAGAACAATTAGGCAATCGGTTTCTTAATTAAAAAGACACACATCCTTTGGCCCAGCAATCCCACCTCGAATAATTCACCCTACAACTACATCCCACTTGTGAGACAGGAGGTGAGCACAGGGACAGACTTTGCAGCATTGTTCCCGGTAGCAAGACACTGGAAACAATCTCACTGTGTATTATGCAGCGCTGGTTACATGGACAATGAAACAGCCACTCAGTGGAATACTCTATGGCTATTAAAAAAAGAATGGGACTCTTCCATAGGGAAATGGAGCAACCTTTGAGATCCACTGTTAAGTGAAATGAGCAAGATGAAAAACAGTGCACATGATCTGCTCTCATCTAATACGGTGCCTCTTTTGGTTTGTTAAGTAACTTAATTTTTGAAAGCACAAACACTAAGCTTCTATGTACTCATGTAGGAAAAGCTTTAATCGCTATTTTGAGTCGTTATGTTTATTTAGTTTTTAAAATATTACTAGCAAAGTATAAGCAAAAGCCCCAAGAGCCCCTCTGAATGAAACACGGCAGCATTTCTTTTTTCTAACATGTTCTACATAGTCTCTTCTTTAGAACGACCTTCCGGAGGGCTTCTCTCTAGGGCAGTGACGGGGGCAGCTGGTGAGGGGGAAAACCGGGCCAGCCCTCTTTTTGGAGAGGAGGTTGGCATTTTGGAGCAAATATGTAAATCAACAACTCATCCAACAATTTTCCTTGAATGAATCTGTCCCATAGAAATACTAGAATGAGTGTATACAGATGTAGGTATGAATCGTTTCAGCAGATTATGATGGGGGAATGTTGGAAACAGCCCAAAATGTCTGTTAATGCGACACTTACTAAGTTCTGACACCTCCATACTCTGGAATCTGATGCAGAAAGAGGGAAATAGAAATGTCAGAACTGAAGTATTAGAACGCCAGGAGGCAGTGCCAAGGGGAAGAGCCGGCTGACGCACCACCTACATCTATCCAGACCAGTGGTCTTCACTGGGGGTGACTCTGACCCCCAGGGAACATGTGACAATGTCTGCAGACATTTTATTTTGGGTTGCCACAACTAAGGGCTGGGTTAGTACTGGCATCTGGTGGGTAGAGACGAGAGATACTGCTAACCATCAATAAGGTGCCGGATGGCCCCGCGACAGAGGGGAATCCAGCCAAATGTCAGTACTGCCAAGGTGGAAAAGCCCTCACTGACACCCAAAGCAGTCCCTGACACACACTAAAGTCTCAGTGGATGTTTGTTGAATGAATGAGTGACTTACTGCTAAAAACACTGTGTGTACACAGGACACTCACCAAGTGGTTAGCCGAGTAAGAAGAGAAATAGGCACAGGCTTGGGATACTTTTATGTCTTACCTAATTCACTTTTATATCATTAACTTGTTTTAAGAAAGCAGCTTTTATTATTAAAAAGGAAGGGGGGCAGGGAGGTAACTTGGCCGAAGTAAACCTTTGGCAAATTATTTCTGTTGCTTTGCCCCATTTTCTCAGCTCTACAGTGGGCAAGGGCCTAGAGCTGGTGTCACTGGGCTGCTGAGAGGATTAAATCAGGTGGTCTGTGCAACGCCCTCTGCTAAGCGCGGGGCCGCAGAACATCCTCAGTGAATGTCCTCGTTCTCATCGTGATTGAACAGCCACTCTGAATGGCATTTTGGTTTATGTCCAGAAGCTTCTCCAGGCCTTTGGCTGGCTGCCCAGGTCCAGGGCGAGCCTTGGCTATCCCCTCTGAGGTATGGAGTGGAGTCTGTGCGGGTGACCTCTGTGGGCTGTAGGGCCCCAGCAGGTGAGTGGTGGCCTTGGGTTTGCCCACATCTGTCACCTCTCCCCAGCTGGGTCAGGTGAGAGAAGGCACAGCCTCCACTTTCTCTCCTTCCCCCTGCAGCCATCTGCCCCTCGGGCCTGTGCAGGGTTAATGGAGCATAAATGCACTTGTGAGCAAGCAGCGGGCTCCCCCCAGCCATCAGCAGACCTGAACCCACATTTTCCCTTCTCCAGGCCCAGATGTTGACCTGGGTCCAGGAACCCCAGTGGCTGCAAAGGCGTTTTTAATGGAGGAGCGTTGTCCTGGGAGACAGAGAACTTTCTAATCAATGCAGACAGAGAACAGGGCTCCACAAGAAGCCTGTACCGCGTAAGCCCTATTTAGCAGCAAATCCTTAAGCCAGCTTGTAAAAAGCAGCTTGTTTGGGACTGACCTTCCCATTCATGTAACATGATATTGCACGCTTGGCCGACCTCGGCAAGCAGCTAAACATATGTCGTCAGCTGGGTGCTGCCGCCCCTCTATTAAGATGGTTCTGGAAGCGTATGTGGGAATGGGCCTGGCTTGGAGACGGGAGGGGACCGGCAGGACACGGGCAGTTAAAGGAAGCCCACCGGGCCCCTGATGCTGGGCTGCAGGAGGAAGAGGGCTGCATCTCACAGGCATGGGAGCAATTAAGGTCAACAAATAACCATGGAAAGGGAAACTTTAAAACATAGGAACCTGGTTAAACGACCCAGTAAACACCTGCCCCTGCCCCCCAGCCTGCCCTGCACGGGGGCAGCATCTGGGCTTCACATGGACAGTCATTCCTCCCCTCTTTTCTGGGTAATGACTTCCCTTTGCAATTTCCTGGAGGAAGTTGCTGAAATGATCTTCCAGTGGTAAAATAAGCGGGGTGATTCTTAACTTTCAGTCTGAAGTCTTTTTGTCCCTTTTCAGTCCGATCTCCCAATTAACTTGGGTCAGCAGCTTCATGCAGAAAGCCCCTCGTGCACGTGCGGGAGAGAGAGAAGGTCAAGCTGAGAACGTTTCCGTTGTCCAGAAAGGGGTGGGCTGGCCCTGAGCTGTCACTCGGGGTAGGGCACATGACCCATCCACCGGGTACAGTCATTGTCAAGGTCGAGGCGGAGAAGCTTCCCACTTCCTCTCCTTCTGCTGTTCCAAAGAACAATAGCAGCTACCACTTACACAGACCTTTCCAGAAGTCCTCAATCTGTGCTGTGTAACACGGTAGCCACCAGCCACGTGTGGCATGAGGCTTGTGGGACGGAGGAATGGAACTTTTAATTTTATTCAATTTCTATTAATATCAATCGAAAAACGTGTAAATCATTTATTGGAAAACTCTTACGTTTACTTGGATCATATGCCCGTGGACTCTGCTTTATCAACTGTAAGGCCGACAAAGTCTACACAGAGATAAGGTATTTCCATTGAAAAATCAGTGCCTGAATTGTGATGGGCCGTTAAGTGTGAAAAATACACACCAGATTTCAAAGACTTAAAAAAAAAAAAAAAAAAGAAGAGTGTTCAAATGACAGTACTTGCAATAGACTGGGTTAAATAAACTGCATTCATTATTAAAATTAATGTCACTAACTCTGTCACTCTGTCATACAATGTGAACAGACTTTATACTCCTGAACTGTACACCTGAAAATGGTTAAGATTGTAAATTTAATGTTATATGTTATATGCCAAAATACCAAAAAAAATAATAATAATGTTACGTGTTCCTTTTAAGAATGTGGCTCTTAGAAGATGTAAAATCACACCTATGGCTCACATTATATTTCTGTTGGACAGAGCTGCATATCCATGGTCTCCTTTAATCCATCTACACCCCCCCAGGTACGTCTGTGGACTACAACTCCCCCGAAGGAATCCTCAACCTGCTCAGGTAAAAGGAGGAAGGAGCGTCCTCTACATCAGTAGACAAGACCCAAGGAAATATTCTGGACCAGAACCGGAAGTCTGGGATGGTAACTCCCCATGGCCTCTGTCTCACAAACGCTCTCTGCTTCCTTATTCCGGGTGGGCATTTACAGACCAGACAACCTTGCTTTGAGCTCAGGCACAGTGTGTGCGACTTGCCCAGCAACTGTCAGCCAGTTAACAGAACTGGACTCTGCCTTCGGGCTCTGAGCCTGAGGGTCTCCCTAGCCCACCTTCACTCTTCCTTCCTCTTCTCCCCTAGAATTGTAAGTAGAACAGGGAGCTCCCAACTGAAATGAGAAACCTCCCCTCCCTCTTGGGTGTGTTTTGCAAAGCCCTTTGCAGACACCAGATGGGGCGTTATTTCCCTCTTCCCCAGAATCTTCTGGGCCTCAGTGGTGCAGGGGTGCAGGGCCCAGAGAAGCACTTTCTATCCTGAGCTTTCCAGTATGAGAGTGGGATTTTAAGCTTCGCCCTCACGTCCCCGCCACTGTACCTATGAGACTCTGGTCCAGCATCATGACCCCTCTAAGGATCAGTTCTTAATCCGTAAAATGGAAACAATAAGAACAGCTACCTCAGTAGGGTGTGAAGACAAAAATACGTCCATTTGTGCAGAACGCCCAGCACCTTGTTTGGCTCTGCAACCCCAGACTGCAGACAGCTCTGTGCATCTGCAGGCTGGTGTGTTGCTTGCATCCTGAAGTGTCAGATGGGCCGGGATTTGGCGGCCAACAGGGAGAGGAGTACTATTTGTCTAACTGCAGTGCTCAACTGCCCTGCCCTGCCCTGTATTTTCCGGTTCCTGGAAACCATTCACACGAGTCCCTCTCAGTTCATCCCAGCTGACAGAGGTCACCTCGCCAGCCGTTCTTGACCTGCTCTCCTGTAAACTCCCCACCACACAGAGACGGCAGCCTTTGTCGCTGGTGTGCGCCCCGGGCTGAGCACAAGACACATCTAGGGCTGGGGCTGCTGGGGTTCTGTGTGGCCCAAGGTGAAACCTGGCCCATGGCGACAGTAACACACTCTGACAGCTGTCACAACCCTTCTTGGGTCATTGTGCCATGAAGGCTCAGAGCAGAGGAGCACAGACCGGGGCTGGGAATGGGAGATGCCACGGGCGCTCGGGCACGCCTGACTTTTACATCCATTCACTTCACTCTGCAAATGCCCACAGAGGGTGTCCTCTGCACCGGGTGCCAGGCCAGGCTGAGGGACTGTCATGGTGAGTAAGCTGGATGAATCCTCACCCCCAGGGATGCACATCCCTCCTGAGGGAGACAGCGAGCAGACTTGACCGAGATAATCTCAGACTGTGCCACGTGCTGTGGCGGGACGAGCAGGACAGGGCTGCAAGCGGCCATGGCGGGCCGGGTCCAGGAGGATGTGCCCCAAGCACTCTGAGGAGAGGGAGCTGCACTTGGTCCTGACAGTTGGGATCAGAAAGCTGCCAGGAGCAAAGCCAGCCCGGGAGCTCAGGGGCGGGTAGGAATGGAGCACCGAGTGCTTCCCAGGGGCCCAGCCATCCTGGCAACGGGGAGGCGGGGATGCGGAGTCTGGGTGGGGGGATTGTCTGCCCCAGAAAACATTCTAGGAAGCCCTGAAGGATTAGAGAACTTCCGTTACCTGCGATTTCAAAATAACTGCAATAAACCATAACCGAAATCTAAGGAAATGCAACCAAGTTCAGAAATTTCCCGGACGACACCCTTCGATACCTTTTCTTAAATATCACTCATAATTTATTCCCTCCAGGATTTCTGCTCAGTTTCCGGATGTCTCTGCTCTGCTGTCACTTTCAACGTGTGTGCTGGCGGCTGGTGGAGGGATCAAGGGCAGGCGCCAGGACTCGGGGTTGAATGGGCACCTGGGAGCACGACTTTGCACCTGAGCGGCGTCAGCCCCGCCACAGGTGAGGAGGCGATGACCCCATGGGCTGCAATGTCATCGGGGGACCCTGACCCATGAGGCGCCTGTTCCCACCCCAGACACGGAGAATCATGTGCTCCTCCTGGCCAGACCCCGTCCCCATCAGGGGGCGAGGGGTGGAGGTGGCCGTGACTGACAATTGCTATGTAGAACACTGGCCCCTGTGCCAACGTGTTCACAACACCTGTCATCACATGCTGTCAGCAAAGCGGCCATGACTTAATTTATGCCTTGAGTGGCAGAGGCACTGACGGTGTGTGAGCCATCACGTGGCCTCTGTTGTTGATAAGCCATGTGTCTCCCGAAGATGCTGGGTGAGCCCTAAAAGCCTCCTCACGCTTCAATCCCGGAAAGAAGGGTGATGCTGGGTGACTCCTGCCTTGGAACTAACAGCAGAGCTGTGAAGGGAATGAGGAAGAGAAAGGGCCACCTCCGGCTTGGGCCACTCCACCTTGGGCCACTGGCCGCTGCATGACACCAGGAAGCCGATGACAGACGTGCTCAGAGCCCAGAGACCTTCCAGAACTGCCTTACTTCCCTAGCCACCTGAATATGAATTTCTGCATTGTGCTTAAGGCCAGATTCGCACCATGTCTCAGCTCTGTGTGGGGGCTGTAAATAGCCCCGCGCCTATATGTGTGGGATGTCAGTGAATAATTGATCTTTTGAAAAGTGCCAGCTGATGGAAGTGTGTGATTTACCACTGACAGCCTGCACTGGCATTTGAAATGTAAAGCAGGAGACATGCGTCCTTCCATATACGCACGGTTATTTTGCAGATGTCAGTGGAGGGAGGGTGTTGGGATATCGTGGTTTTACAGCTCTAAGCAAAGCTCGAACTTTCTATGATTGAATTTGTTTCCTTTTTCCAAGAACCAATTTCCTGTTTTACACGGGTGATTTTTTTTTTTTTTTTGGTCCAATGTTGGAGTCAAAAGGCCAACGTTTGCGCCGACTAGCTGTCATGTGATGTTGCAAGAGCTGTAAGTAGGTATGCGCCATGGCCTTAGCACATCCTAGGAGTTCACAAATGCAAAGCAACGGGGATCTGGAAAACAATCAACAGGCCCAATGCCGCAAGTCCACAGTATTCATTTATCACGGCTGCCCTAACAAAGCATGGCTGCCTTAAAACAATACAGATTTATGATCTTACAGTTCTGGGAGCCCAGAGTCCAAAACGTGTCTCACTGGGCTATGCTCAAGGTGCCTGCAGGGCTGTGTTCCTTCTGCAGGAGAAATCATCTCATTACCTTTTCCAGCTTCTAGAGGCGCCCACATTCCTTGGGTCATGGCCCCTCCTTCCAGCTTCAAAGCCAACAATGTTGTATCTTTCTGTTATATCCTTCTGACCATTCTTCCGTAGTTATGTCCTGTGACTCTCTTCTGCTTCTCTTCCATTTTCAGGAACCCTTGTGATGACACTGGGTCCACCCAGGTAATCCAAGATCGTCTCCCTCCTTTAAAACCCGTGGATTGGCAATCTTTATCTGCAACTTTAATTTCCCTTTGCCATGTAAAGTGACATATTCTCAGGTTATGGAGATTAGGATATGGACATCTTGGTGGGTAAGGGGAAGTCTTTATTCTGTCCACTACAACTGTATCGTAAATAAACTGGATCCTAACACACTTTCCCCAAATTGGAAGCGAAGAAAGGACTACACATCACCACTAAACATTTTTCCGTATTTTGCTTTCTTCCCTCGTTATGGAGATGTGTCAATCACAAGTCACAAAATAATAGCAGCAGTGACTACCAAAGAATGAATCCGTTCCAGGCAGAGTGCTACAGGCTTTCCTGCACATCGTCTCCTGCCCTCTACACCTCACCACGAGTGTTACGACCCCACTTCAGAGCCGAGGGACCTGAGAACTGGGCGGCCCGTGCTGTCTCAGGCCTGAGAGGGGCTCAGCGGGCGAGAGACGGACCTGCTGGCGTCTCCACATCCGTGCACTTCCTTCTCACCGCACTGCCTTTCGGGACCTGCTGTACAGACAGAGAAAAGTCAACGAACTGGATGTCCTTGGCAGTTGCCAGTGAGGTTGGGCATCTACTACTCACTAACATCTGCTCCTTTAAATAGAAGGGAAATAAAGTCCTGAGTTTCAGGATTGGATTGAAAAACAGACCCAAACCTCCCTTGTTTGTCGCAAGTCCTCCATACATATGTTTGCCTTTTCTTTCTCTTTCCAGAAGAACGCCACTTGTAGAGCTCCTGTTTCCAATTACTCGTGGACAGTTCAACTACCAAAGCTCTGTCTGTATCCGTTTCAGACGGACTATAATTTTTGAATAAGACCATTTGTCATGAATGTCATCAAGAGAAATCAACCAAAAAAGCTGCATTAAGCAGGCGAGTCAACTCTTTATTTCAAAGAATGCTCATTAGAACTGCACAGAATGCCTTTCAATGTCCAGAGAGCGATTTTTCCATTGCAAACTGGCCAACTCTTGCTTTTCTTCTTCTTTTTTCTTTTTCTTTTTGGTCCATGTGAAGTGATCCTTTGGAAACAAAAACTGCCCTTTGTTTGAGCACAGGCAGGTTGTAAGGAATAATGCCAAACTTATTCTACATCAGAGCACCTCCCACCCAGATAGTGGACTGGGGGCCTGAATCCACGTCCAGAAGAACCAAGCCAGGAAACCAACTCCAGGCAGAACAACAGAGCCATGAAGGTGGGGTTGCCTGGCTGGAAGGCCAAGTTCACGAGATCATTGCTCCCCTCTTCACTGTGTGGAGATGACACACTACCAATCTCTGTTGCTTACAACATTAAAAAAAAGAAAACATTTATGTACTTTATAGATGTCTTTTAAAGAGAATGGATGACTTCGGAGAAAGCAGATACAGTGGGAGAGGTTTTAGAGCCTGGATGTAGAGTCAGTTAGACCTGGATTCAAAGCCCAACTCTGCAAGTCACTTCACTCTCTGAGCCTCACTCTTCTCATCTGTGAAATGGGCATGATAATGGCCCCTGCCTCTGGGCTTGGTAGGAAATTAAATCAGGTGATGTGTCTGAAGAGCTTTTTACCTTGCCAGCACTCAACACATAGTAGATAATAGTTTATAAATGCAGTTCTTCTTATTTTTCTCCAGATTTGAACATGAGCCCCCTTTTAATTATCCTTTTTATTTCTCAAAAGGCCAATTTACTTAGGTGCTAAGCACAACTTTGTTATATTTTCACCATTTACACGTAGTTTCATAAACCACATTCTATGGTTTAAGAAACGACAAGAATTCAGTAGAGCCGGGAACCCAGGAGACTGGTGGATTCCACTGAGGAGTCGGGGACGAGGGGAAGAGATTCTGTTCGTTTGTTTCATTCATGACATGTCTCCAAAACGTGTACAAACAAGAATTGCTTTGACCATTTATGCCTCAGGATTCCACTTAAACACAGGTTACCCTAGATGGTAATATTCAGCAAATACCCAAATTACACGGGTGGACATTGAAACCCCACTTCTCAGGAGCCATCGCTGAATGGTGTGGACACAGCCCAGCCACACGCCTCCCGCAGTGCTTGACAGCCGCGGTGTTTCCTGGGGGAAAGGACAGGACAGGTGATAAAGAAGAGGTGTGATCCCTCTCTCTGGAGAAAGGCAAGTCTGGCCTGGGCACCAGAAGACATAGAAATCTAATGCTGGGTGGTTAACACCCTTGGAAAGATGCCCTCCCTCTACCAGGAAGAGGATGACATTCTTATCACTTATGGACACCGGGCTGAACCTGTACAAACAGACCTGTTAAAATAACCCTCCTCTTCCATTAGTTCCCCAGGTATTTCCTAGCCCCCTTCCCACAATTGACTGTGCTCCACCCAAAAGCCTTCTTCCTTTGTCTTAACACGTCTCCACAATTTATTGTCCTTTGTCACATGGCGTATAAGCTCTCAGGCCTAACCGCTTTTTTAGGGTTTTCACTTCTTCCTATGAAACCCCCCAGGTCATGTAAAAATATTAATATCAAATAAGATTTATGTGGTTTTTCTCCAGTTAATCTGCCCTTTGTCCGTTCAATTCACAGGCCCCAGTCACAGGTCCCGAAAGGTTGGAAGAACAGTCTCTCCTTTCCAACAGAGGCCAGGGCCCAGCTGGAAACAAATGTCAGAGATGGAGAACGAGGGAGGAGGAGAGCACCCATGCTTGCTGACATCACTGATGTCCCTGGATGCAGCCGAGCCTGAAGCTGTCCCTGGGCTTCCCATTCTTTGAGTCAATAATACTCCTTTTCTTTTAGTCAGCCACTTTGCAGCCAACAGAGTACTATTATTTCCCCCATTTTACAAAGAGGATGCAGAGTTTGAGAAGGCAAATCATTCTCCTGTGGCCACAGTGCCACTGGGATTCAGTCCCAGGTCTGTGTGAGCCCAAAGCCGAAGAGATCCCCATGATACGAGACCTCTTGCTCTCCCCAGTGTTGTCTTCAGCGGCCAAAGAACTTAACAGCAGATCTGAAAACAGTTACCTTTGGACAGAAGTCAAGAATGAGAAGAGAGAGTGCCCTTCTGTCAGCTCAGGGGAGCTGACCCCAGCGTGGTGGCTACTTGGCAGGTGGGGAAATTGTGTCTAGAGCTTTTCCTTTGATACTCGGCTCATCCTTTCTCTGAGAGGAAAGTAGCATTTCTACCAGAAATGCCAAGTTTTCTTATTCGGAGGTTTTTTCCTTTAATATAACATATGCTGAGACTTAGCTTTCTAGACTCATCATTAATAATGTACACTGAAAACCAAGACAAGCCTTCCGAAGCCAGACAGAACGGTAATATTCTGCATACTGATTATGTTGGCCTAATTGCTGCGTTTATGCGATTAGTCCCAGTACGCCAGTACAGACCACTTGGTTATGACTTTGAAATCCTCCAAAATTGCTAGATCCACCTGAAATCTGATTTCACTTTTTTTTAAGGAAAAAAAAAATGTATTCCAAACATTAGCTGTGATTTTTAAAAATGCACATAAATATTTGCAATCAGTATCGCTTGGGCTCTAAAGATAAACAGTCATAAAACAATATTGTGACCGCATTTTCCCCTCCTGCTAAACAACTTCCTCCAAGGGGGAAAGGTTAGTCTAATCAGAAATAAATTAACTACAGCTGCAGCCAACCGTTTTTTGTTGTTGTTTTTAAAGAGAAAACGGTTTACAGTGTTTGTCCACTCAGCGCGGGCTGCGGTGGTAACACCGTGTCCGACCCTCAGGAGAATGAGGTGCCAGAGGAAGACCCTTGCCTCAGAACACTGTTCCTTCTAGAACACCTTGGGAAGGCCAGTGGCGGCTGTCACTGCAGCAGAGAGCGAGGGGCAGTTAAGGGGCACGCAGCCAGCTTCTCTGTCTTCCGGTGACGGTCTTGTGATGGGTTGCAAGCTACATGTTAATTCCAGTGTATGCGTGTTTAGAAATGTTATTTTTAAAAAACAGCTTATTGTTTTAATTTACGCAGCTAGGAACTGCCAACAGTCTTCCGCTCTGCCGCCAAAAAGAAATGTAGCTTCCAGGTTTATTAAATTGTTGTCTAGTTAGTTGCAAGTGCTTGGTTGACACAGTATGAGAGGCAATGGGGCAGTTGCAGGCCCCTCAAACTCGCGCTTTCCCAGACTCATGTTGCCCAAAGGACTTTCTAACCCACTTTGTCCTCAATATGTCACCAGCACCTGGCTCCGGGGCTTCGCATCCCCATCCCGGTGGCTCCGTTAGTGGCTGAATGCTTTCAGGGTTAAGGTCAAGGTGGTGTGTTCATTCATTCATTCAACAAACAATTCTCCAGTGTCAACCGGTCACCAATATACCATTTGTGTGCTAGAGACACAAAACAGCGAAGACCTGCTCTCCTGAGGCTGGCATTCTAGTGGGGGGGAAGACAGACGATGAGCAAACAGCACATTGTGGGGGTGGGGGTGTAATAAGGGGGTAAGTGCTGGGGAAAAACATGAAGGAGGGAAAAGAGTATGGAGAATGGAGGGTGGGCGATGCCATTTCATTTTCTACTAGTTTGTTCCTTAACATTGGGTCATAATAGCGCCTTTTCTCGCAACTTTCTTTGTTCCATAGGCCACATTTGTCAGGGCCGAGAGGTTCCAATCAGCCCAGAGTTTTAGAGCTCAGATTCTGGAGCCCCGCAACGGGTTCGAATCCAACTTGCCACGCATGAACTCGAAGATTCTGGGTGACCGGTTCACCCCCAAAGCACCTTAGTTTCCTCACCTATAAAATTAGGGTAAAAACCAAATCCATTTCATGAGCTGTAGCAAAGACAAGATGTGTGGAGAGGGCTGTCACTGCAGGGTTTGACACAGAGGAAGTATTTCATCAGTGTCAGCTATTTTATTATTCATGCCTGTAGCTCTGGGGCTTATCTCTTTCAACAGCCGTATAGTGTGCGGATTGTGGACACCCCACCATTCATCTAACCTGTGGCCGGACATTCAGGAAGTGTCAGGTTCTGCCCTGACAGTGCCGCGCTGAACTTTCTTGTCAGCTCGTGCTTATTGACTGACCCTTGTACTTCTTGGGCCCACCGCCCAAAAAGTGAGAATAAGCACATGTTCTAGTGGGATCCATGTCACAGCTTCACTTTTCCCAGTTACAGCCACAATGTCTGAGGGTGCCCACTGGCTTGTACCCTCCCGAGCCCCAGATGTTGCCAGTCATTTACGTTCTTGCCATTCTGAGGAGTGAAAACTGGCATCCTAGGGGTGTTCGATGAGCATTTCACAGACATCTAGTGGGGCTGGACATCTTTTTATACGGAAGGTTGACCCTGCATTTTCTCCCTAGTGAATTACCTGTTCACAGCTTTTAACTCCTCCCCCTGCCACCACAGCCCCCTTTTTAAAATTAAGCATGTGTTTTCAAGATGAAAAATGCCCAATGCATCAAGCCAGTGCATTAAGCCGACCTGTCACGTAAAGGAAGGGAAGAAGTACCAGCCAATGGCTAACATTTTCAAAGCTCTAAGTGCTGGGTATCGAGTTCAGCATGTTCCATGAATTCACGTACTTCATCATCCCAGCACTCCTATAAGGTGGACATAATAATTCCTATCTCCATATAAAGAAATGGAAGCACAGAGAGCCTTAGCCACTTATCCAAGGTCACACAGCTGGGAAGTGGCAAAACCGAAACTTGGACACCGGCACATCTGGCCCCATCTCCATCACCTTTGTCAAACCATCCCAAGAGAGCCATCCAGTTGCCCCTCAGCCTTTGGCTTTGGGGTTCTTATGAGCCAGGCCCACACTGCCTAAATAAATGCCTCCTTCAGCAATTTAAAATGCACAAACAACACCCTCCTAATAGATGATGGTACTGCTTAAATGTGGGGGTTCCTCGTTGGGAGGCATTAGCAAAATCCCTCGGGACAGCTCACAAATCCTATTTGGTTGGGAATTTTGCTTTGTTTTGTCTTGTTTCTAAACCGCAGCTCTGAGCATGTTTGGCCCAACTGAGGAGCTCTGTTTCTTTGCGGGAGAAGAGACGCTAGATGTTAAGGCAAGTATTGGTTTACCGGTTGCAACTATTGAAGCTGGAATGCAGAAGAGGCTCTTTATAAAGAAAAGGAAAAAAAAATGTAAGTGTGTGTGAGCAGTGAACGCACATTCAAGTGTTTGGGCAGGCTCACTGTGCACCAGGCACTGCCCCGGGCTCTTTTAGTGCTTCTGCTCACTGATGCTTCACGAAAACCCTCCACAGGAGGTGCAGTGGTTACTGTTCCCATTTCACAGAGCAGGAAGCCAAGGCTCAGAGTTCAGACACTCGCCCAAGTTCTCCTGGCCTGAGGGATGGAGCTGGGTTTGGATCCAGCCCCCTGGGTTCCCAAAGCCAAAGGTCAGTCCTCGCTCGGCCTCAGAAGAAGGCACTAGGAAGCACTGCTGGGAAGATTTCAAAATATTTAAATTTTTTCATTTGCGGTGACCAAGTTTCTGTTTGAAAGAGCTCATGTACAAAAGAGCAACAAAAACAAAACAAAACAAAGCCACAGCAGGCGAGTCCATCTGGTGAGAGAATCAAGTTATTGTTTACAAACCCCAAAGAATCAAACAGTGTCCTCACCCTACATTCCTGACCTCAGGGACTGTGGGGTGTCCTGTGAACACAGAGTTTAAACTGACACCTTCGGGGAGGAACCCCGGTGCTAAAAGATGAAGCTAAGGAAACTGCACTGTACAGATGAGGAAACTGAGGCCCGGACTGGGAAGAAAGTTCCCGACACCACACTGATCGCTATTTGAAATCACAGCGTCGAGGAAAGACTTCCCTTGCCAGCTGTGGGAGGCAGAAAAATGGTTCCCCAAAAGACGTCCATGTCTTAACCCCAGGCACCTGCGAACACGTCACCTTACGTGGCAAAAGGGGCCTGGTAGATGTGATTAAGGAGCTGGAGATGGAAGAAGATTCTAGATTACCAGGGTGGGTCCGATCATCACAAGGGTCCTTGTAGGAGGGAGGTAGGAGGTGCAGAGTCTGAGCGAGATCGGAAACTGCCACGCTGCTCACGTTGAAGATGGAGGAAGGGACCCAGAGCCACGGAGGGCAGGCGGCCTGTAGATGCTGGAGAAGGCCAGGACGAGAGTCTCCCCTCTGACTTCCAGAAGGAATGCACCTCTGCCAACAGCTGGATTTCAGCTTGGTCGGTCTGTGTGTATAACAAGGACTTCTAAACCCCATCACTGGAAGCTGATGAACTTGTGTTCTTTTAAGCCACTGAGATTGTGGTAATTTGTTACACCGGCCATAGGAAACTAACACAGCAGCCCGTCCCCATTCACCCCTGCAAACACACGGATGGTTAAGACACGGAATGGTTCAGCACTCACTAATTCAGTGTCTGTGGCATCTCTCTAGAATATAACTAGGAACACTGGGGATTGCCTGAGTAGAGTGTCACTGGAGCACAGCTACACCCCTCGCCCACGCGACGTCTCTGGCCGTTTCCTGCTGATGGCGAGGCTGAGTAATTGCAGGAGACTGCCGCACACAGAGCTGAAAGCGGCTTCTCTCTGCCCGTTATGGAGAAGTGTGCCGACCCCCGCAGTAATGCACGAGGAAACCAATCTGAGAGTGAAGGGACGATGAACAAACATTTCCGTCCAATTACATGGTGGCCTAAAATACCATTTGTATGTTGCCACAGGCTAGTTTTCTTATTGCCAGACAGTTGGGAGGGAAAAATATTCAAGGGCTCCGAACCCTGTTGCTGGCTTTTGCCACTTCTTCAAGCCATATCTGGTGCGCAGAACTAATGACTCCTGCCTCATCTGACTGGTCAACTCATCTCCACTTTTCCAATGAAATCACTTCTTTTTCAGATGGCTTCACACATGCCGTGTGAAGCGCAGACTGCACACTCTTGTGTATGACGGAGAAGCGTGAAGATGTGAAAGTACCACCTTTGAAGGCAGGTCACTGTGTGTTCAAATCCCAGCTCCATCACTGCCTAGCTGAGCAACCTTGAAAAAGTTACTTCACCTCTCTGAGCCTCAGTTTCTTCACCCGTGCAAGAGATTAATTGGACTGTTATTATCTGCTAATTACCAAGTATACCAAGTATATGTAACAAAAACTCAAGAAATGGGTGTTGCATATTAGGATCCTCGTTACAAAGCACCTGATCTGATGCCCGCTCTTTTCATGGAGTAGCACTTAATTTTCCTGTGATCCAGGCACACAGATGATGGAATTGCAAAAAACCACGATTTGTATTTGTCCTTCTCACAGAGTTGCCAAATTAAACACAGGACACCCAGTTAAATGACTTTCAGATACACAGCGAGTACGTTTTTTAGTATAAATCTGTACCAGATATTGCATGGGACATACTGGCACTAAATAATCACTTATTGTTCATCTGAAATTCAAGTTGAGCTGGCTGTCCTGTTTGTTTGTTTTTTCTTTTTGTGATATATCTGAGGATCTTAATCCTGGCAACACCGGAATACTGCTGGTATCTGCTCTTCTCCCCAGAAGGAAATTCTAAAAAAATAAGTAGCAAGAACTCTTTTCCCTTTTAGACCCTAAACTGGCTTTCTCCTGGGCTTCCTGAGGAAGGTCAGTACCGCCTTGCCCGCCCCCCGTTGTCCCTCCATCCTTCAACCAGAAAAATTAGGGCCTCAGCAAATACTGTAAAAAGCCAAGTATAAATACCTTTCTGAATAATAGCAATCAAAACAGATAAATCAGCCCCCCCACCCCAGCGGTTGGTTTTTCTTTGTTTACACATCTTCTACCAAAATGAAGGCTATAATGATACACTGGTTAGTCGTGTCATTTTTGCTCTGTTTGCTGCTTCACGATGTACTGCTCATAAATGGCATCATGAAACATTCCTTGTCTGTCACAAGTGCCCCAAGGCACAGCAACCTTGCTCAGCCCTGAGAAGCAATTAAAAACAATCAACCAAAAATGCAAGGGGTTTGTGGGACCCCAGATTCCAAACTCCACCTAAGACAGCAGGAGCCAAAGGCCCTGCAAAGACCAGTATTTACATTTAACTCTTTGATGCACAGACGCTCAGACCCCACCAGAGCTGGGGAAAATGCTAACACCTGACAACTCAAAGAACTAAGGAATAGTTGACTTTTAAAAGGTGGGGGGGAGGGTAGGAAAGCCCAGTCCCTGAACACCAGAACCCTTTCCCCACACGGATTATGAATTTCTAGCTCCTTAAAAAGACTTACAGGCAACAATGAAAAAAAGGAAGATGCCAACCACAATAATGTGACATTTTTCTTAAACCCACAGGAACAGTCTTTTTCTGAAACAGCAGCAGGTGAGACTCGTTCGCAGGGCTGTTGCCGTGAAAGCTTTACCGGTTTAAAATATTTCTTCACGACATGAAAATCTGTCCAAATGTCCACACGCAGACAATGTTCCACCTTTGTGTCTGAAGATTATTCTTTGGGGTGAAAGAGCTGCCAACCCTGATAAGGCCACTGAGTGAGAGTCCTGCTTTCGCAGAAAATGCTGCTGGTTGGACCCGATGCATAAAAGTCGGGAAAGAACAACATGGACAAGCGAATGGAGAAGGGCTCTCAATGTCCCCTCCTCAGGTGTGCATCTACCGTCACAGGAAGCAAAACGCAGGGAGGGCTCTAAGGGTTGAGAGGCCTTTTATTCCTTGAGTGGATTAGACCGCTGAAATGCCCCATGTCCCTCAGTCATGCCCCAAATCACAGAGGGTGTTTCAGACCAGACCTGCACGGTGCACTTCACAAGCCACTGTGCAAAGACCAGGAACTGGGAGACAGTCGTATCACATGCGAGAGTCCTGACCAGGTGTCTATGCTTAGGCAAAAGCAATATGCAATTTTGTTCATTTCCAATGCTATCTGCCCTGTTTATTACTTGGGCATAGACGAGGTGGGGAGGAGATGGGAATTTCGAGGCAGCTCTGAATGAAGACCCTGGTCCAGAGTGGGACCCTGGAGATCTAGCTGCCTTCTGTGGTCAACTGTGCCTAAGCAGGTGCACCTGCTTAGGCATTCCTGGTGCCTGGGTCTTGTCCTGGGTTTGACCTCCCCATACAGCCTGGCGGCTCCTCCTGCTGGGGTCCCAGGGAGCTCTTGGCCCCCAGGGTAGAGCGACTGTCACCAGCAGATTGACGCCAGCCAGAGAAAGAGACACACCCCAAACAAGGGCACAGGCCCTCCCCCATTCATGCAGGATAAACAACCCACAGGCTGGTTGTCCTTCCCCCTTAAGGGGAAGAAATTCCATGGGGCCAGCATCCCTTGGAATTCCTAACTCCTGGCTCAGCGGGGGACTGAAGCCCATCTCTGCATCCTCCCTTTGAGACTGGGTCCGGTTCAAAGTCATGTATGGTATTTCCCCGAAAATAAGACCTAGATGGACCACCAATTCTAATGTATCTTTTGGAGCAAAAAATTAATATAAGATCCAGTATTATTATGTTATATTATATCATATCATATTATATTATATTATATTATACCTGGTCTTATATTACAGTAAAATAAGACCTGGTCTTATATTAATTTTTGCTCCAAAAGACGCATTAGAGCTGATGGTCCGGCTAGGTCTTATTTTTGGGGAAACACGGTAGGCTGCTCAGCAATCAAAAACATCATGCAGACATTTTCACAGATCTGAATGACAGAAGTTTTTAAAACATTGACAAGGCACTGAGTGGGCACAGGTCTGACGAAAACAGGCCTGATTTGGGGAGTGTCAACGGGATGGATTTCTTTGGGCGGCAATGTGGCAATAGCTATAAATAAGTCTTTGAACACAAATATCTTTTAGACAGGCATTTCCACTGCTAGGAACTTAACAAGAAATCTAGTTTACCAGAGAAGAATTTTGTTTGTAATAACAAAAGACTAAGCCCAACCTAAGTGTCCATTTGCAGGGTATAGGTTAAATTGTGGTTCATTTACTCCAAGAAATATGGATCCAGAAACTATTTGAGGAAAGAGCAAAATGCAGAACGATGTGTACTGTATGCTAACTTCCTATCTAGATACAGCTGATACATAGATACATAGATACAGCTGTGCATATATGCATGCAAAGAATACCCATGGACGGACATGCCTCTGGGAGAAAAATCCAGAAAGGGGGGTGGGGTGGAGATGAGTTGCGGAGAAACTTTTCACTGTGGTTGAAAAAATGTTTACTATGTGCATATATTGTTTTATTAAAATTGAACTGAATCTTAAAATACTTAAATTCCACTTTTGTTTCCTGTCTGACGAATCTGTCCTGCAGACCAGACTCTGCTTAGACATGACTAGCGTGATCCAAAGCAGGGTCTGCACTTTATTACGCTTGACAGTTCCATTTCATCAGTTACACGATGTCATTTGCTGTCATTTGCTGTGCGAGTGTTTCCAAGTCTGGCTTTGGGACCTCAAGGTAATCTGTGCTCAGCTCGACTGTGAAAGGGGTTGTCACTCCAGGGAAGGCATCAAAGATTAAATCATTTCTAATTATCTACTGAGCGAAGAGTGGACAAAATAAGATCAGAGATACCCTTTTCCCTGGGGTGACCCCCAAAATTTCTGCTAAGAGAAAGGAAAGGGTTGGAAAGGATGAGAGAGTTTTAAATGTTTGCTGTGAAGATGAGGACTGGAATAGCTAGCTGTATTTTTATGCATATTCATATTGACGGAGGCTAGATTACCATGTAGGCTTAATTCTAGCTCTAAACATAGAATATATGAGAAATAGCATCCGTTACCCTTGAAATGATATTCATCTTAAGGAGATGACTGGAAGAGTGTACAACAATAGAATGTACACATACATTCATAACAATATTGGTTTAAAGAGGGAAAAATGAAAACAACCAAAATGTCTATGGCGGGGGGGTGATTGCTTAAGTTTCCCCGAAAATAAGACCTAGCCAGACAATCAGCTCTAATGCATTTTTAGGAGCAAAAATTAATATAAGACCCGGTCTTATATAACATTATAGTAAAATAAGACTGGGCCTTATATTGTTAGATAAGACCCGGTCTTATATTATAGTAAAATAAGACAGGGTCTTATATTAATTTTTGTTCCAAAAGATGCATTAGAGCTGATTGTTTGGCTAGGTCTTATTTTCAGGGAAACACAGTAAGGATAACTCCATGCTGGAAGTGGTAGGCAACCATTTAATAGGAGAACGTACATCAATACTTACTGATACGGGACATGTCAGTGAGAGTAGGCTAAATCAAGTTGTAAAATGTCATGTATCCTATGATCCCTCTAAGGTAAAAGCAGGACTGTGTGACACACGATACCTGATGTATAATATACAGCCTTACAGAAAGAACACACGTCTGGAATAGTGATGAAAGGATTATTACTGTTTACCATTAGTATGGTTTAAGTTTTCTAGGAAACAGGGGTTTTTTTCTTCTTCCTTTTTTTTTTTAACTGCAAGAGAGGGCAGGAATAGGAGAGGGGAGGTACAAGCTGCTGGGACGGCTTGCCTATAGGAGATGGGGCCGCTGGGGGGAGAAGGCCAAAAAAGAGAACTGCTGACTTTTTCTGTATACTGTTCTATATTCTTCCATTAACCCATTCACCCCACAAATATTCATTGCGTACCTATATTGTGCTTGAAAGATCCAGAGGAAGCTCTGTAGAAATCTTAGGAGTTGAAAAGACCAGGATTCCCACGTCTACAAAAATCATTCACAAAGCACCCCGTGTACTTCAAGTCCTCATGAAAGCAGGATATCCTTAGGTTTGAATCACATGAAATTGCCAGCTTCGTAGGTAAAGAGCGGTCGGATGCCGGCAAAGTCATGTGGTTCAACATAATCCATTGAGCATTCTTTTGAAATATCAAATACCCAACTTTCTTTTCCCTCCTCCCACCTCCTCCAAAATATTTGGGGTGGGGCAGTTTTGTGGTGCTCTTGGCAGGGGCCACGTCTGCTTCTGGGGAAACGCACAAGTGCCGGGAGACGAGCCAAGTGCAGGGCTGTGGGACTCGTTGGATGCATTACTCTTGTAATTAAGAGAGTAGTTTGGGGGGGAAGTGGAAAACCACCCTCCCCCCAGCCGCATTGGGCGATTCGCAGGCGCGGGTCCGAGCCCGTCTGCGTAGACGCGCCCGGGCGCGGGGCGGGGGCCCAGCGAGCGGCCGCGCGGTCCATCTGCCCCGCAAGGGCCTCCGTCCCGCGAGCCCCTGACCTCCAATCTGTCACTCTCCCGGCTGAAAGGCTACCGCGGAAAAGGACGCCTCCCGCTCCGCCTATTCAGAGCGTGAATGCAAAGTGGTCCAAGTTGACCCGCCGCCAGTCTCCGTGGCTCCAAGTCGGCGAGGCACCCTACAGTTTACACAGCCCGGCCTCAATGCAGCCTCGAGGCGCCTCATTCAGGCGGGCCTGCATGCAAAAGAGCCGGCCATTAGATCATCGTAATTATCCCATTGACATCGCCCGGGGCCCCGTGGGGGCCGGGAGCCCATCAAACGCGTCTCTAATGAGGCGCTCCAGGCCCTTTGTGCGCGCCGCGCCCCCCTCGCCCGCCACCGCTCCGGCCGCAGACAGGCGGTCCCTTTCAGGCGCATTCACTCCCCCTGACCCCCGACCCCCAGGGTTATGACATCAGCAGCCCTGATTTGTGATCATTTTTATTGGCACACACTCAACGCTTGTTTCCTGTGTTTCACTCCCGCCCCCGCCCCCTACCCTCCTCCCCTTTTTAGGCGAAACTTATTGGAATCTAATAGGCATATGCCGGGCACCACAAAGTGAGCCCGCAGCGTTCTCACAGAGGACCCTGGCCATTATGCCAATAACGACAACCAGGGACTCATTATCTAGGTGCACGGACCCGCTAATCGCTACCACGCTGAACAATCCCCAGCAGATGTCCACAACTTTATGAGTTTTAATTAAAATGTTCTACTTATTTTTATCAATGCACTTTCCCCCCCTAAAATTAAAAAGATGTTACTTCCTGGTAGTGTTTTGCAAATTACAGCTTCATAAGGGTGATTAAAAGACTCTTATTTGGAACTAATCGGGGATTTTTCCCCCTCCTCCCTTTTAACGTGCTGCTAAATTATTTTTTTTTAAAGAATTAATTAAACTCGGTTTAAAAAGATTCTGTTTTCTTATGTCACAACAACTCCATATAGCAGGGGAACTGTGTACGTTTCTTCCTTCTAATGCAAAAGATGGCAATTTACACGAATTCCTTAATTTCAAACGTGGTTTGACAGAAAAATTCAATTTAGCGTTTTCAGTTCGTGTTTCCTTCCAAACTGTTTTTGACTCAGTGAAGGACGTTATTGTTGCTCCGTGACTCTAAGTTTACGAAAGATCCACTTTAAACAGAGCTGTTCGGGCTTTTCAAAGTATGAACTTGATACTTTCCGCAAAACTTCTTCAGCACATATGGTTTTTAATGTAATTTTGTTTAACCGCAACCATAATTTAATTTGCCATAAAACTGAAATGAAAGGACATTACAAACGAGCTTTTGACTTGAGTGTCAGTTAAAATAACCATTTGCCGAGAGGCCAGAACTTAAAGAAAATGGCACCATTTCACTGCAAGGAAGGCACCAAACTTCGAAAGCAAAAAGAAAAGAATTTCTTTTGTTAAAAGATAACTAGTCATCTATGATTGCAAAACTTTAGCCTTCATATGAAATAATATTGTGACTTCCAACGTATTGGTGTTAAAACACTCTTGGCCCTGAGTGAAAATTAATTTTCAGGCAGACATCTCAATGAGGATAACATAAAGTACACTCTAAGAGTCATGGATAACAATTTCCAATTGTTAAAAATCACTACCAGTAATTGCAGGAGGTGACAAGTAAAAAGAGACTTTTCATTATAACCAACAAAAGAAAAAAGAAAAAGAATTTCAAATAAGCATCAGATGATGTCTCCATTAATAAGATTCGTGGATTCTAATATAATCTTTTTTTTTTGTAGCCACTAGCTTGTTTTACCTTCTAATTATGATTTAAGTTCTGCACGTGTTTCAGAGCCCTCATCTTATTTATGCAACCTGAGATTTTGCAATCTGCCATACTATACAGATGTCTTCAAATGGCAACTGCCTATAGGTCCCTTTTTAAGCACTTCTGATTTTTCCACAAGTTTCTCTGCTGTGACCCATCTCCATTTTATAGTCACTTCCAACAGGGATGCAGAATGTCACCCTGCCTCCCACATGAAAACATCTCTCATTGAAATTGGTAAAACAGAAAACAGTGGCCACAGCCCAATTAAATGAAATTAGATAGCTTTAACACACACACACACACACACACACCAATTTTGCTTTCACTATCACAACCTACAGCAAATGATAAGTTTTCTTGTCTTTCAACACTCAACCTAAATTTTCATGAGCAGCAATTTAAAACCCCGTCCCAGTGGGACTGCTGAGTACTAGAGTGACAAGTCATGTCTTGGAGTCTGTAGAATTCCTCACTTTTAATTTCACAGCTAGATTAGGAGAGTAAGCGAGTCTGACCATTAGAAACACCACAATTATTTCCCAAACTACAACCTCCAGGGACCCCCCCCCCCAGATCAGCGCCTACCCTTCGCAGGTCCCTGTGGCCTAGCACTTCACGGAGATGTCGTCACATCTCCTTTATGGGGGCTGGAGGATTAAAGGCGGTTGGAATGGAAACCACGTGCCTTGGGGTGATTAGCTTTACACAGGATCCGCAGGCATATTGGAGCTGTTAGAAATGCAACCTCAGAACTGTAAATATTTAGCCATCCAAATCCCTCCTCAGGGTCTTCAGAGAGTGGGTTTTCGCTGTGGCACCTTGGAGCCCAACAGAGCGCCCCACGCAGCTCACCTGCTCACGCCCAGGCAGCTCAAGTTCCAGCCTACAAGATGCTACAGGGCAGCGCCGTCCAGTAGAAACATGCCAGGAGCCACACATGGGAGCCACGTGTGCGACGCTAAGGTTTCTAAAAGTCACACTTAAAAAAGCAAAAGGAGCCAGGTAAAATTAATTTGAATAACATATTTTATTTCACTCAATATAACCAAAATATTATCATTTCAACATGTCACCAATATAAAAATGCCTTAATGGGATATTTTACATTCTTTTCTTTTTTTTTTTGGTGCTAAGTCTTTGAAATGAGTGTGTTTTACACTCTGAGCGCACCTCAATTAGGACAAGCCACAGTCCATGGCTGCCAGAGTGGACAGCGCCCTGCAGTGCAGCAAGTGACAAACATGGGGATCCCACTGCCCGGTTTAAACCCCGGTGGCCATTTACCTGCTGAGACCCTGGCAAGCCACTTGGGCTTTTGGAGCCTCAGTTTCCTCACCTGTTAAATGTGTGTGCATGGATGTGACTGTGGAAAGGGGATGGTAAGAATGGTACCCACTTCACAGTATCAGTGGGACGATTAACGCAGAAAATCCTTAGAACAGCGCTGGACACTGTTCTCACTCAGCGCCCAGTAAATTCTTCTACAGACTCAACAAATATCTAGTGAGCACGTACTAGGTGCCAGGTACTGTCCCAAATGTTAGGAACACAACAGAGGGCCCTGCCTTCACAAAGCTGGCAGTCTAGTGAGATGACAGACAATAAACAAGAAAATAATAATAAAAATCACGTATCAGGTGTTGATATCAGATATAAACGGGTATTCTTTTAAGTAGTTGGACCAGGGAAAGCCTGACAAACAGGTGATACTGAAGCAATGACATGAAAGAGGAGAGGTTACTGGGCACGTGGCCATCAGAGGGAAGGGCATTTGAGGCAGAGGCAGCAGCCAGTGCAAAGGCCCTCAGGCAGGAAATGCTCAGGGTGTGGGAGGCGCAGCTGGGAGGCCAGCTAGAGCAGAGGGAGATGGAGAGGGGAGCATAGGGTGAGGTCCAGGAACAACGTGGAGGCTGGATCCCACAGACGCTCGTTGGCCGTCGTAAGGATGCCACCTTTAATGTGGTATGAAACGGGATCATTGGAGAGCTCTGAGAACAGAAGTGGCTCCAACTGACTGCAGTATTCAAAGAATTCCTCTGCTGCTCTAGACGTAAGAGATGGGAAGAGGCAAAGAGGACACAGGGAGACCAGTGAGGAGGCTCGTGCAAGAATCCAGGAGGCGATGATGGTGCTTTGAGCAAGGGTCGTATCCCTGAAGGGCCTGTGTTGGAGGCAGAGTCATCAAGATTGTCTGAGGGAGTGGGTGTGGGGTGCGAATGAGACAGGATGTCACAGATGACAACCAGGAACCCGGCCTGAACGACTGGCTCATGGAAGTTTCCAGCTGCTTCAGATGGGAAAGTTTGCCACGAGTTCACCACGTACAAGGGGATCTGCCCAGTGTTTTCTACAAGAGTTACGCACCCTGCAAGCAATTGTCTGAGGCAGGCACTGGGGTTGTTCCCATTCTACAGAGGAGATAACCGAGGCTCAGAGAGACGAGACTGCCCACCACACAGCTGGACTCATTGAGTTCCAATACGGGCTACTATTATCTCCAGAAGCCAACGGTCTCAGCTCCTCACCTACCAGCCCTCCTGTCCTCCCAGCATCTTACAGATGTGAGGACAGGAAGCTCATCCCTCTGCTTCTCTCTCCCAAGAACCAATGTGGGCAGAGAGCAGAGGGCGCTGCTGAGGAAAGAATCACCCTTTCCCCCTGGGGCCTTAAAACCTCTAAACTTGGGTTGTACCAGTCTTGAGATTCTGGAGCTAT
The DNA here is from genome assembly GCF_004115265.2 of Rhinolophus ferrumequinum. Lineage (NCBI taxonomy): Eukaryota > Metazoa > Chordata > Mammalia > Chiroptera > Rhinolophidae > Rhinolophus > Rhinolophus ferrumequinum. Next base: position 4,793,596 of record NC_046306.1, read on the forward strand.
TTGCGTGGTCCTCAGAGTGGATCCTCTAACTCCTACAGGAGACAAGCCCCCCGTGGCTGTCGTTACCCTTTCTTAGGCTACCCCAAAATCTCCATAGTGAGGAGACATACCTTTGAGGGCCGCTGTGGCAAGCTGAGGAACGGCCCCCAAAACATCGAGGTCTAAATCCCTGGGACCCGTGAATGTGACCGTCCAGGGCAAAAGGAACTTCACAAATGTGATGAAGTTGAGGGTCCTGAGATGGGGAGATTATCCTGCTTGTCCCCAGGGGCCCTAAATGCAATCACAAGTGTCCTTGTTAGAGAAAGGCAGAGAAGACGGCAATATGGCACTGGAGCAACATGCTACGCTGCGGGCTTTGAAGATGGAGGAGGAGACACAAGCTAAGGAATAAAAAAAAACAACATTGAGAATTTCAAGACAGCAATAGCAGAGCATTATACAAGCACTGGGCCCTTTTGTGTGCAGACTGTGTGTGACTTCCCTGGTCACACACCCGTGAGGTGGGGTGGGGGGTGGGGGGTGGAGAATAATCCACGAAGAGGTGCAGACGGAAAGGCCCTTCCCCAGCCCCTGGACCGCTCAGTGAGGCCGAGAGGGCTGGGGCCTTCTGGGGCCAGGGAACAGAACCAGCCATGAGACTGCAGGAAGCATCTTTCAAACTGTTCAGCTCTACGCTGGCACGAGGCCTCAGACAAGCTGTCTCAGCATCGCGTGTTGCATACAGACACGTGCTTCGGTGCCCAAAGTCACCATGCTGGTGACAGAGCAGAGCCCAGGCCCCGAAGGCAGGCCAGAGGGGCTGGGACAGAGTGGCTGAAGGTGCAGGGGCTTGTGACCGGCCCTGGAGGGGAGGGCAGGATAACGATGCTGCCTGCTCCTCCCGGTGTTGGCAGCATCACCTGAGCTGGAACCACCAAGTGTCGGCCGCAGCGCGGGCTCAGAGGTGCCCAGGGGAAGGAGCCCTATGTGGACGCTCACCCCCCTGTGCGCGTGGCCTGCTGTGTGCCTCAGCTCTGCCACTGCCCAGTGTCCTAGGGCTTGCTGTCAGCCTGCACCTCGGCACGGGACACAGGGCGCCCACCAGACACTGTCTTTGGAGATCAGCATCCCTGAATCTGCAACATTTCACTAAACCTGCAAACAAGGGGCACAGCCTGTCAGAAACATCCCGCTATGAAGAGCCGGTCCGTAGTTCCCAGGAGCCTGTCCCGTGAGACGCAGGGAGGCATGGGGGCTGTCCGAAATGCCAGCAGTGTGAAAAATAAATATTGATGTTAATTCTAAGGAACAAGGTTTGGTTTTATTTACTTTCATCCAGAGCAGAACACTTGCAACATAAACTCGCCGTCGCGACCACCTCAAAGCCAATCGCGTTTTCCCACGCATGGCCTCGCTTTTTTCCCCTAAAGAAAGGAGATGGGGGACCGAGCAGGCATGTGCTTCTGAAAGGGCTGGTTTCACAGGAGGGCGCTGGCAGAGGCCGGCCGCACCGCGGCACCAGCTTTGTGTGAGTTCCGACGATTTGTTGAATTCTTAAAATCCCTGGAAGGGCCAGGAAGGGGAGAGAGACGGACTTGACTGATCTGAAGGTCTGGGGTTTGCATGTCAGATAAAAATTAGGGGCTTGCGAGGGAGGGGCACACAGGAGTAGCATAATAAACTCAAATTCTTTTGTTCACTCATTCCACAAATACTGAACAAGATACCATTCACCGGAAGGTTCCGTTAAGCGGGTCCGTTAAGCGGGTCCTCCGGAGAACTGAAGAATAAATACACTACGAGTCACATCTACCATATTTGCCGGCTACAACAGACTGCTGACTCCAAAGTTGCAAACTAGAGCCTGGGGTGTGTTACGTCTGTTCCATGTGGTATTAGTACTTTTAAAGAAATGACTTATTTGCCAATATTAAATATGAAAAGACACCCTGAAGAGCTGGAAGACTGAGGACCAACGGGTCCACCTTCCCACAGGGCTTGCGGCTGGAGCTGAGTGGTGGCTGCTCCCTGAAGACCAGTGGTTCTCAGCTGGGGGTCATTTCACCCTCTGGGGACATTTAGTAATATCTGGAGACATGTTTTGTTTGTCACAAATTGGGGGAAGGTGCTACTGGCATGTAGTTGGTAGAGGGCAGGGTTGCTGCCAAACATCCTGTGATACCCAGGTCAGTGATACCCCCCACACACATACCCCAGAACACAGAATATGCAGCCCCAGATGCCGACAGGGTCAAAGGTGAGACGCCCTGCTGGAGAAAGTACCCGTGCTCCACCCCGTTCACCAGGCCCCAGCACCCCCCGTTGCTTCCCGGAGAGTGCAGCCAAGAGTAGTGGCCCTCTGTCATCTTCCACGGGGCCCCTTCATTAGTTTTCATCATTGTCTGGCCCCACGGGATCCTATCCTGACAGGTGTTTCTGCTAAGACTCCCTGGCCAGCTCCCACGCATCTCACCCATTTCTCACACTGCATGCGGGGATCTTTCTATAACTTCAATCGGATCCTGTTAAACCTTCATCTCTCAGGACAGACTATGAAATAGATGCCTGCTACTGAAGAGAGGAGAGAAAAAAGAGAGATGGAGCCTGGGTTTCTGACATGATTATCTAGAGCTACCACACTACGATACAAAAAACAAGCTTCTATCTCGCCTCAGCCACTGATATTTTGATCTTTGTGACAGCAGCCATAACAGAAACCTAATAAGGTAAGTTAGTGCCAGAGGTTCAAGGGATCGGGTCATTATCAGGATGTGAACTAGCTGGCTTCGCGGCTTTAGACAAGTCGAAACTGTAATAGGACGTTTGAGTAATTTCGTGGGTTCTTTCCCGTTCCAGTTTCCTAGGTCTTGCTTCAACGCCATTCCTACTCCCAATTTTCAGGAGAGAGACACACTGAGTCGTGTTCCCTATGCTAATGGGGGTCCTCCTTTTCCAGCCATGCCTGGCGGCAAAGGACATGATTTAGGAAGTGATGGGCTGGACAATCTCTTCCTTCCAACACTCTTAGTCTACCATCTTCCAAGCACAGCTGGGCAGAGATGGCTACGCTTCAGCTTTCTCCATCTGGCTTGGGGGTCCTAAGCAAGACGGGGGCCTGACAGGTTCCCCTACAGGAAATGAGGAAATTAGTGACACTTGGATGTACTCCAGGAAGGAAAGGTATGGTTTAAACTCAAACTATGATACCTGCCAGGAAAACCCTGACGTGCCCAAGCCTGGGGCAGTGCTCCACAAGCTACCAGTGGGAACGGATCCCTTTTTTTATTGTCAACACACTGCAGACCAATATGTGGTCCTACTGTGCATAGCTGGTACCCAGCACACACAGGACCTAAGCCCATCACACTGTCTACACTCTGTTCAGTGAGACGAGAGCTGATCAGATGTTGGATGTGCTGCAGAGTCAACCGGCTGTAACAATTTCTCAGCATGAACTTCCCAATTCCTCAAAGACAAGTAACCAACATTTCACAGGTGGGCACCGAAACCTCAAGCCACACTGTGAGGAGCCATGGTCTAGGGCACCCGTTTGTGCAGGGGTGAAACTGGCTGGAACGGGAAGGTAGAGACTGGGAGGGAAAGTGGGCCAACTGGCAAGCTGGAGGGTGTGTGTAAGTTACCATCTGTAACTGACTTCTGGATACAGAACGCTGGTATGTTGGATGGAACCTTTTCCCCTACAAGGAATCTACACCGAAATGACCTTAAACAAAAGACGGAATGGATCAAAAGGAGGTGGTGATACCTGGGAGATCCCAATGCCTGGGGTGCAGCCACGCCTGGGGCAAGGGTTGAAACAGAGCGTAGATGCCCAACTCTCTCTCCATCTCCTGACCGTTTTTCTCCCCATCGCTGTCCTTTTTGCTTTTGTAGACGACCACCCAGCCTCTCTTGCCAATACCTGTGGCTTAGTGAGGTTGTATCTTTAAAGGGGAGAGACAGGCTCTCCCCTCAACAAATTGAGTTTGATCGACCTGGGGAAAACTTTCTGCTTTTAAGGGGCTCATGCGATTAGACTGGGCCCATCCAAATAATCTCCCTTTTCATTAACTCGAAGCCTTAATTATATCACAAGATCCCTTCTGCCATTTCAGGTAACCTAGTCATGGGACTGGAACCTCAGCATATTCCCAGTTCCCGGGATTAGGACAAGAAATGCAGGGTCATTCTGGAATTCTGCCTACCACAGGAGGATATAACCACACCATCAGAAAAGACGTGTCTCTTTTTATTAGGGAGGAAAGCCTTTCTAAAGAGAGCCTCAGCAGGCTGGCCACAATCGGGTCCCAAGCCCATACCTGGCTGCAAAGGAATCTGGGAAATGAGCTCCAGCACGTTCAGCCTCTATCATGGCCTCTAAGGGTGTGGCCAGGAAGAAAGATGCAGGGAGCAGATGGCTGTTCGGAGGCAGCCACAGTGTCTGACACGCATGCTCAGAGCAAGGATATTCCCTCACTCTTAGTCTAACTCATTTCCTCTGATTTGTAATGAAATGTTGACTCATTTCCTTTGTTACTGTCTGCCTTCCCCCAGAGACTGGTCTTCACCTGTGCATGCCTTCCTAGGAAGTAGCACCTGTCCTCCTGAGCAAGGACCGAAACACCACCTCCCCCAAATGTTGGAGAAAAGTGCTCAGAAATCTTGGTGTGAACTTGCATCAGTTAGCCTGTGCTGCATAACAAATCATCGCAACCTGAGTGGTGTCAAACAGCAAACATGTTCTGTAAATGAATGTCTCATGATTCTGTTGGTTGACTGGGCAGGGGCTGGCTGGTCTAGAATGGCCTCACTCGCAGGTCTGGCGTCATGTCGAGATGGCTGGGCTTGTCTCCATCTGCTTGTTCTTGTGGTGGCAAAAGGGTTTTCAGCAGGAGCAGGGCCAGCACACAAACAAATGAAACAAAATGTAGAAGCACTTTTCAATCTTCTGCTTCTATCATGTTTGCTAATGTTCCATTGGCCCAAGCAAGTCACATGGCCAGGCCAAGATCCAAACGATGGACAAATAAACTCTACCTCTTGACAAGAGAAGCTGTAAAATATTATGGCCATTTCCTCCCCACCCCTCCCCCCAAACCCCCCAATGGAGTCTTTGGCACAGATTTCTGTGAAGCACAGCACTATCTGCCAGCAGCCAAGTGACAATCACAGAGATGTACACTCTCTATTCTCACGCGTGGAACAAAACACAGTTGAAAAGAGGCAAATCCCCACCACTCGGTCATCCAGCTCCCATGGAAATGGCTCTTGGAGAATCGCAGGTAGGAACCAAGAATACTCGAATGGATTTTCCTAGAAACATTCAATCCTAGTTCCAATCACTTCCACTCCACTTCAGTGTTCCATCTTGGAGAAAATCCACATTGCGCCCCAAGTTTTCACGTCTCAACATTCCAAAGTCACGATTCTTGACAACTAAACTAAACTTCTCACGAAATGCAACCACATTTATCTGTCAGAGAAAAGGCATCCTTTCAGAAACCTTGACCACCTTTTCATCACAAGCTGTAGGCATCTGTCAAAATGTACTGTACCTTATAAATATGTATCGCGCCAGTTCTCATATTTTGTTCTGGGAGAGGGTATCAATGCTACAATTAATTAGCCTAATTTGCATTCAAGATGATACATAATTAATTTCTTCATTAAAAGCTTTCAACATTTCCTTGTGGAAAGTGCAAAAGATCATTGATGAGGTATGAAGAAGCAATTAGTAATAAAATATGTCAATGCCAGGATGGAAAAATAACAACAGGATAACCTGTGCCATTCAAACCCAGAATGCTCCCGTGAACTGGGATGCTGTGTGTTTTTCCTCATTTCTGTTCCAGGTTGTCATTTTCAGGTAAAGACAATTCTCATTTATTCTTCCTCCTGAAGCTGTTTTCCCCCCTTATGTGGTATCCGTGAGCTCCTGGAGGAGAACTCTCGTCAGAAGTACTGACAAATAGATGGCTGCTGGCCTGTCCTCACGGGCTTCTGATGGGCAGACTACAGGGAAAATCAGGTAGGTATATGCCTCCTCATATAACCGCTACCAGAACATTGATAAAAAACAACAATAGTCAACATTTCTGGGGTGCTTGCTGTTTCCCAGGCACTGCTATAAGTTTTATATGCATTATTTCATTTAATGCTCACAAAACAACATTCCGAGGTTGGTACTATTATAAATCCCTGTTTATTATGTGGGACAAGAGTTGACAGAATATGGCCCATGGGCCAAATCCATCCACGCTCATTCATTTACCAACAATGACAGACTTGAGAAGTTGTGAAAGAGAACATATGAGCCGCAAAGCTGAAAATATTTACTATCTGAACTTGTATTCGTTTCCTGTTGCTGCTATGACAAATCACCACAAACTTGGTGCCTTAAAACCACACAAATGCATTATCATACAGCTTTAGAGGTCGAAAGTCTGAAATGGGTCTCATTGGAGTAAAATCAAGGCAGGGCTGTGTTCCTTTAGGAGGCGGTCAGGCAAATTTTGTTTCTCTGCCTTTCCAGCTCCCAGGGGACCCCTGCAATCCTTAGCTCGTGGCTCCTTCCTCCATCTTCAAAGCCAGCAATGGCTGGTCGAGCCTGTCGCATTGCCCTCTGACACTACTCCTGCCTCCCTCTTCCTCTTAGAAGGACCCTTGTGATTCCATGGGGCTCCCCTGGCTAATCCAGGATCATCTCCCCACCTCAGAAATCCTTAATTTAACCACATCTGCAAAGTGCTTCTTGCAGTGAAAAGAAGCACATGCACAGGTCCCAGCGATGGGGAGACAGATGCCGGGGGTGCCCCCAGTGTTCTGCTGACCACAGACCCTTTACAGAAAAAGCTCTTGATAAGGAAGCTGTTTAGTTAGTTGATAGTCTTACCCTGCAGGAGTACGTATCTCCTGCAGCAAATAACTCTGTTAGTTTTGCTTGGTCTCTGCACTATTTAACTAAGACACAGGGAATTCTGTTGCTTTCAGTTCTCAAATGTCTAATGCATAGCAAGTGTTCAATTAATATTTCTAGAGTAGATAGATAAAGGGATGAATGGATGGATGAATGGATGGAGGGATGGATAGAGGGATGGATGGAGGGATGGATGGAGGGATGGATGAGTGGGTGGGTGGATGGATGGATGGATAAATGAGTGGCAGTATAATTTGCCCAAAACCCAATAACTAACTAGTTAGTAGACGAGCCAGGATTTGAATTCAGGGCAGTTTGTCTCCAGACCCAAAGCGCTTAACCAGTTCACATTCTCCAATGTTCTTAGAGCTGCCAGCCTCTCAGAGTGAAGGCACTATTTCTTCCCCTCCACCTACTTGCATTTACTTACCATTTACATCTGAGCTACTTTCTTATTTAAAATTGCAATGGACTGGAATTTTGCTGTATAACGCACAGCGAGGAGCAGAATAAATTCTCCACGACTGTGAACTGTTGCCCTTGCTAGCTGATTCCTACATTAGTCAAGGCAGAGATGCCGCCTGGCCTAAGGGGTGCCATAAAACTAGAAATCAGGAAGATCTCATCCTGCCTGCTCCCCCTGCACAGCTTCCTTCTTCCCTTCCCTCTAATCCTTCGCTCTATGATATGTTGTCACAGAAGCTCCAAAGGGAAGACGGTGGCTCTGTTCTCCTCTTCAGTCATTCACCAAACATTTGTGCCCTGGTCAGTAAAGCACCCAGGAGAGATGGATGTTCAAGTACCTTCTTTCTCTCTTGAAGTCACCCACAATACACTTCTGGGAGGGAGAACAAACGTGCCTGTCCTGGGCTCTCCTAGAACAGGGTCACCTACTACTGGTTCATTGGGAGAAGAGCATAAGCCAGTTACCCCTCTTGAACCTTCCTTTTCTCCTCAGTCAAACAGTGGTAACTGCACCTCATAGAGCGGACATGAAGACGCCCTCCCTCCACTCCATTTTCAGTAAAACCTGAGCAGCCAGGTTTATGTGCTCTTGACCCAAAGACAAGGGCTCTCTCCTGGACCTTTTCTAGCCCATCCAACTAGAAATGATGAAATGATCTCTAATAAATACCTAAATGCAGACAGACCTACCATCTTTGCACATTAGGGAGGCATTTTTCAGAGTTGAGTCATCTAAGAGGGCAACACCCAGCTGCAACCAGACCTTGCCTGCCTCGTCAAGGCCACGTCCCAGCCTGGGAACAGTGCTTTGCACATAGGAGACACTCAACAGACATCTGCTGGATGAAGGGAGGGAAGGAGGGATGGAGGGAAGGAGGGAAGAAGGGAGGGAAGGAAGGAAAGGAGGGAAGGAGGGAAGGAGGGAAGGAAAGGAGGGAAGGAAGGAGGGAAGGAAGGAAGGAAGGAAGGGAGGAAGGAAGGAAGGAAGGAAGGAAGGAAGGAAGGAAGGAAGGAAAGAAGGAAGGAGGGAAGGAGGAATGGATGGGATGGATTCCTTCAAGCAGGAGCTAATGTGACATGTAGAATGAATGAAATTGAGAAAACTGAGGAGTTTAGGATTTTATGCATCAGGAAGTTGTGGGGAATCAAGGTGACCTTTGACAAAATCTCTTGGAATCCTATGTAGCTGAATTAAAGAATATAAAAGAGCTGGTAAAGGGCAGGTGTGTGTCTCCAACTGGAGGTCACATCTTTCACAAAAACCTTAATGGTCTGACTGACAGACTCAGGAAAACCCTTCACTCCCTTCGTAGCTTAGGAAGAGACTCAACGGCTCTGTCCAAAGCATGGAGCCTTCCGCCTGGCTATTAGTGGGCCTGGAAATTCAACTGCCTTTAGCCACTCTTCATACAAGCTGTGCTCAAAGTGTTCGGGAGGATCTGGGGTGTCATCAGCCTCTAAGAATATGCTGGAAGGCTGCTGCTTGGGCAGGCGGTGAGGGGTACGAGGAGCAAGGAGCTCTGGAGCCAGGCAGAAGCAGCTGCATCCTGCCCCCGGCACGCCCCGGGCCTGTGTGCATCTCGGCTCCTCCTCCGTGTACTTAGACTAACAGCCTCGCTCATTTATTGACTTGCCATGTGCACAAGGGACTTGGGTATTGGGGAAAATAAAGATGATTAGGGGACGGTCCCTTGCCTGGGGGAGCAGGGACAATTTAAAAATGTTTGATTGTGTATTTACACAAATGGCAAACCATTTCTGAAGTGTTGCCAGGTTAAATAATCTACATTAAAAGCTTTACACACAGAACAAATAGAAGCACGACAACGAGTGGTAGGATGGAGCCAGACGGGGGTGATCGTGTAGTGAAGTCTAGAGCAGACATAGAAACCCAAACTGCAGTCACACCCCACCCCCGCCATCCCAAAATAAAACAACAAATAGCCACAAACCACATAAAACTGAGAAGCAATGAGCTTAAGTCCTGGTTCAGTCAAAAGAATGTTCCAGAAATTATCCTTCAGCAACAGCTTCTCCACTGGGGAAAGAGGTTATTGGATGGGAACTGAAGACCAGCCCAGGAATCCTGAGCTTCAGCACCTTACTCTCGCTGCCTTTGGAAACAGTGCGGGGTATCCCCAAAGCGCATACCGCTCAGACTTTGTTAGCAATTCTTTTCTATTCCAAACACAACAGAATGTGTGAGTTCAGAATTTGGGGATCACTGAGTAGATCGGAGAGGATGGGGCATAATTCTCAGTGATGCATACTTCATCAGGAGGTGCCAATGGACAGAAAACCCACTTACACAAGAAAGGGATTTATTTATTGGCTCAGAATCAGACAAGTCAAGAATGCCATTAGTTTCAGGTAAGGCTCGATCCAGCAGCTCACGCCATGTTACCAAGGGCTTTATTTTTCTCTGCCTCTTCTTTCGTCATTCTGCAGTGTGAGCTTATCCCCAGGCTGTACTGAGCAACTGCTAGCAGCTCGAGCCTGAGTCTGTCCCTCTTTGGTCGCAAAATGACACACTCAGTTTTAAACTCCATATCCTTACACTTCTACACGTGCCGCAGTGCAAAGGAGCTTTATTTTATCTGTGATGACAAGGGCCCAGTAAATATCTCTTCATATCAGATTTTTTAAATACTATTTTTTTTTTAATTTTAGAATAGTTTCAGATTTACAGAAAAAATGGTGACGATTGTACAGGAAGTTTCCATGTACCCCACATCCCATTTCTTCTATTATTAACATCTTAGATGAGAATGATACATCTGTCATAATTAATAACCAATACTGATACATTATTATTAACTAAAGTCCAAAGTATATTCAGATTTCCTTAGCTTTTACCTAATATCCTTTTTCTGGTCCCAGGTCCCACCAAGGTCACCTCGTCACATTTAGTCATCATGTCTCCTTAGGCTCCCAGGGCTGTGACAGTTTCTCAGCCTTTCCTTGTTTTTGATGACCTTGGCAGTTTAGAGGAGTCCTGCTCAGGTATTCCCTAGACTGACTGTCCTTCAGTTAAGATTTGGCACGTATTTTCTCAGAAATATCCTGGGGTCATGGATTTGGGGGAGGAAGACCCCAGAGGTAAAGTGCCCTTCTTATCACGGTATATCAAGGATACATACTATCCACGTGATTTATCACTGTTGATGTCAACCTTGATTACCTGGCTGACGAAATGCAGCCCACACTGAAGGACTGGTCATTACGTTCCACCTCACTGAGGGTGGGGCACCTACCTCAATTATCTGGAATTTTTCTGGAGGAGAGATTTGTCTGCTTTTGTTTATTTGTCTATCCATTATTCGATCACTTACTTATATCAGTATGGGTCCTACATATTTATCTTATACTTTGGGCTATAATCTGTCACTACTTTCCTTTTCTGCTCAAATTGTTCCCGATTCGGCAGTTGGGAGCTCCTTCATTTGGCTCCTGTCTCTCACATGCCTCCATTCCTGGGGGTGTTGTCAGTTTCTTTCATCAGTTCCTTACTTTCCGGCACGACAAGAGGCTTCAGGCTCATCTGTGCATTTCCCACCCGAGTCCTGGGATCGGCCATTTCTCCAAGGAGCCCTGGTTCCTCTCACTGGAGAGTGGTGTTGGAAGCTAAGACCTGGACTCTAGATGTGCTCGTTGGCACTGGGCTGTCATTGCTTCTACGCCCGCTCAGCTTACAGGGTTAGGAAATACATGTGTCTGTCTGTGTCGTATCTTTCGGATGTGGATTTGGCAATGTGCCCATTCATGGAGCCAATCTCTGTGTCCTGGGGGTGGAACATGACAACTGGTTCTAGCGAATCAAGGCCCAGCCTGAGGTGGGAAATGGGCTACATCTTGACTCCAAATTCAAGGCTAAGAATCGAGGAGACGTGGTTTCCCTGAGAACATTCAAGATGCTGATAGGAAGAGAGGAAACTGATGTTTAACAACAAGGACTCACATCCATCGCAACGTGGGGGTGGAGGGTGGGGAGAATCAGTAACAGACCAGAGAGAGAAAGGAAGCTTTCGAGCCCTAACACTCTGCAAGACCCCTTGCCTTTGGAGAAAGTACTGGCCAGTAAGTGACTCAGGAAAATGATAAATTCCTCCAGCTTCTATTCCCAAAGTCACGTGTGCATTAATGAAATATTTTTAATCTTGTCCTTCAAACCAGCTGGCTTGTCTCCTAATAGGTTCCAATTAAATCCTTTCTTTAAATTACATTGTTCTTAAAGACTTTGCTATCTTTACATGATTTTTTCCCCCCGTTCCTTTCGGCCCCAGCCCTCTCAAAATTGCCTTGCCATCCCCCTTTCCTATTAAAAAATGGAAAATTGCACAATTCACCTAATTAGTCAAATTTGAATTGTATGTGGCTATCACAGCCCAATGGTTGAATTTCACACACCATTTGAAAAGATATGGTAGAAATGTCATTGCTGATTTCCTCCCACACTCCAGTGACACTATTCAATTACAAAAGGAATTATTTGGCTTTCTGTCATTGCGATACTCTAGCAATATGCTATTAACCTTTATTGATTTTTGCTTAAATATATTCAAGAGGGGTACATTTTTGCAAATCTAATGTGCTGGTATTTAAACGGAAATATTTCATTAAATGGATTTTCTTTTTAAATGAAACTTGCCAAATGATTATAAATGACGGCAGATGAGTGTTGAACTCGGGCAAGACGTTATGTGCAAGTTTTAGGAAGAGGGTTTTCTGTGCCACCAAACGGGCCCAGGGAGTCAGAAAGGATTTTGAGGGGAACGCACATGGCGTGGGAGGAAAGATTCTTGCCCTGACCTGCACCTAGGCCAGTGATCATAAAAACAGGCCCCCTGCAGGTTGTTGTGGGTCTCGTTGCTGACAGAAATGAGGCGTGTAAAACACTGGCCGGCAAGAGAGGGCCGTCAAAGAGGATGGTGATGCATATTGGCATGGATCCAGGATCAATCGCTCACGTCTATCACATGGTATCGCTGCTAATGGTTGTAGAAGAAATTTCTAGTCTGAGGAAACCTCCCAGAAGCGCATTCTGCTGTGTCTACTCACTGAGAGCAGTCTCTTCAGGTGAGGGCCTCCTCTCCACTTCCCACCCTCCCTCACGGCCTCCGTTTCCATTTACAAAGATTCCTCCATTTTCTGAAAAGTTTGTTTGTTTTCTGATCTTGTGGTCAGTTGCCCTTTATTGTTCTTTCGTGGTTTAGGAAATATTTAAGAAACTTCAGCTCATCCTACCTGGGTGTGAACAAAACACAGCAAAATATTCTGATGGATTTATATACACCTACCTATACACCTCTATCCATGTATTTTAAACACATTCAGCTTTTGATCGGCACCACGCAGAGAGGGCGGTATTTACATGGAAAACACTACGTGAGGTGCCCCCTTAGGTTTGGAAACCACTGGGTAGGAATGGGGTTGGAGAAAGAGCTTCCCAAGTTGCTTTAGAATGTGCACCAACTTGAAGAAATATGACAATGGGTATATAGAAACTCAGAAGTCGCAAGGACATGCTCTTGGACAATTCAGAGCTTTCAAAGTTTTCCAAGAAAATTGAGTTTTCTGTAGGCGTGGAGTCCCTCCTGCACAGGAAGAATCCTCCCTGTGCCTGCTTGATGTTTTTGATTCAGACTTAAAGCCTTTGCCTTCCTGAGGGCAGACATGACGTACCCAGTGGGCTGGGGGTTTGAAGGAGCATGTAGGGCTCTGCCACGACTCTCATAATAAAGCCACTCCACGATAATTACCATCGATTGTGTATTCACTCTGCGCCCGTCCACCCTGTGTAGCTACAGGGCTCCACTTTCATCGAATTAGACCCAACACTTTGAGTGGCCACTGCTTCTCCCTCCCATCTGTCAGCAGCCCCTTTTGGCTGCATCTTCATGGATGCAGGATCTGACCACCTCTCATCTCTGTCATCATCCATGCCCTCTCTCCAAGCCATCCTCACTTTTCATCTGGACCCCACGGCCTCCCAGCTGGTTTTCCGGCTTCTGCCCTGGCCCCCACATGCCTTCTTCAACCTCAACGAGCCTCTCCAAGTAAACCTGATCCCGTCACTCCCCTGCTCAGAATCCCCAACCGCTCCCCATCCCTCGTGGAACGAAATGCAAGGCCAAAAGAGGCCGTCCTGCCTGCCCTTCTCTGGTCTCATCAGCTGCTCCAGTCTTGCTACCCAAGCTCCAACCTTGAACTTGGACCTGAACTCCAACCTTGAACTTGGGGAGGGGGTGGAGCACAAGGCTCATGATACCAGCGTGGGCCAGGGGGCTGTGTCCTACACAACTAGACTGAGAAACAACGGCTTGAGCTGGAGTGGGAGAGGCAGAAGAAGGGGGGGAAAAACCAAATTAATTCTGAAATGTAATTTTCTACATTGTGACAGAATGATCCTTCTAAAGTGTATGATCCTGAAAATAAAAAGGAAAAAAATTACAAAAATAAACTTATCTGTACTATAAAATAAATAAATAAATAAAAGGTTAACGCACGCAAGACTCTGATGGGATAGAAGAGGCGACGGGCACAGGGTTGCGGGGATGCCCCACCCGGGTCCCACTCCCAGCTCCACATCACACCAGCTGTGTGACCTTGAGCAAGCCACGCAGCCTCTCTCAGCCCGTCTGCACAGTGAGGCCTGAGGCCGACACTTCTTCCAGTCCCCACCCTGCAAATCCACTGCTGCCATTAAGTCCAAGGGCAGCTGACAAAGCCAAGCGCCGGAAGCTGCGGGTGGCAGAGCAGGACCCTGCCTGCTCAGGCCAAGTCGGAAGCTGCTGCCAGTTCCATTGGGCAGCGCTGCCCCATTCTGGAGAACAAAGGGCCCTAATAAGGATTTTAAAAACCCGAGGGGAGCCGAACTCCCTGTTGCAGGCCCCTTTGAGTCAACCATTCCTCCATCTCAGTTTTGTTTCCATGTCCTCTCTAAGCCTCATTGCTCCTTCCTTCTGCCACATGGATGATGGCCCCAAACCCACCATGACGTTGGTTCCATCTCGTCACTTGTCAAGAGGCATTTTATCTCCTGCCCCCCGTTTCCCTGAGCCAGCTCATGACAGAGACAGGGTGAGCTGGACAGAGTGAGCCAGACAAAGAAGAGAGGAACATGATGGCGAAGAAGTTTGGATTGCAAAACCAGATCCAGCTTGTGGAGCATCAAAACAAAACTAAACCACAACAACTAAAAAAAATAAAACCTCATTTTTAGCCATAAGTCATTTCTGGCTGTTAAAACTACAGACTCAGAATTAGATTTCGGGAAGCCCCCTTGGAAAACTGAAGCTCACCTTTGCACAGGGGTGTGGGGGTTCCTGCTTTAAAACCATGTGTGGGGATGGCACTTACATGCTCTCTGCGGCTCTGATTCCCTTGTCCATCACAGGAACAAATCCACCGCCGAAAAATCTAGCAGGCGTGCAGTCCCTGCAGGTCGGAGCTTCCTCTCTCTGCCTCCAAATTCCCTCCCTTCCCAAACAAAACACAAGAAACCAGCGAAATTGGAATTTCAGATGAACAGTGAGGACACTTTTTTAAGCACATGCCCCATGCTATATTTGGGACATACATAAACTAACGATTTTGGCATAATAAATTTGGAATTTAGTATAATAACTTCAGAATTTTAATAGAATATTTTTTCTTTTTTTAAATATTTTTTTATTTTATTTATTTATTTAATGTATTTATTTAAGGAGGGCGCAGCTCAGTGGCCCATGCAGGGATGGAACGGGCAACCTTGGTGTAATATTAGCACCACGCTCTAACCAAGTGAGCAACCGGCCACCCCATAAAATAATGTTTTCTAGTACAAGTATATTCCACAAGAAATATTTGGGACATACTGATATTAAAGATTTGGGCATAATAACTCAGAATTTCGTACAACAGTTTTAGAAGTTTAGTAGAATAATTTTTAGCATAAGTATGTCCCATGCAATATTTGGGACATACTTATGCTAAAGACTTTGGTATAACAAATTTGGAATTGAGTATATTAACTTTAGAATTTTAGAAAAATTTTAGAATAACTTTTTAATATAAGTATGTCCCATGTAATATTTGCCAGACCTCCCGGGGTGTGGTATCTCCCCGTGGGGACGGATGGAGCATTTACTCCAGGCCTGGGCAGGATTTGCCAACCGTTTCAAGGGCCTGCTTTGCTCCACACCCTGGGCTGAGCCCTGTGAATGCAAGGTATCCTTACAGAGTCAACCTTCTGCAGACAGAGAAGCTGGGAGCAAATCCCTCTAAGCCAGGGGACTGCACGCGTTTTCCGTAAAGGGCCAGACAGTAAACATTTTAGGCTCGGAGGGCCGCACAGGCTCAGTACCAACCACTCGATTCTGTTGTTGCAGCAGGAAAACAGCCACAGGCCACCTGCACACAGCGGGTGTGGCTGCGCCATAAAACGATTCCAAAATCAGGCAGAGGGCAGGATCGGGTCTTTTGAACACCGTCTGAGCACCATGCCCCACAGGCCCAGGGCCAGGCGTGTACCTTGGGGGCCTGAAATCATCGCAGAAACCAAGTCGAGTGCGATGGAAACCACACATGAATTTTTAAGGCACTGAGTACGTTAGCTCAGACTTAGGAGAGCGTTCGATACACGGGCTCTGCCTCCAAGTGGCAAAAGGGGCCTGAGTTCAAATCCCCGTTCTTCCATTTTCTAGATGTGTAGCCCTGGACAAGGCACTTCACTTCTCTGAGTCAGTTTCCTCATTTGTTAAATAGAGCTGCTGCTAATATTAATAATAATTAATAGTAATAATCCCTACTTCAGAGGGTTACTGTTAGGATTAAATTCGACTGCAAGTGTCAAGAGCTTCTAAGGACATTCAGCACCTGTGATTGTGTCCCACACACTTCGTCTCATTTAATTCTCTCAACCCGCTCTGCAGGCTAAGGAAGGAGGGACAGGCTCAGAGTCTCCAGCCATCAGATTCTCTGCCCTCCTACGTGTTCATTTGGGTGCAAAAGTGGGCCTGGGGGTTAGAATGCAGCTGGGAAGAGAGTGGGGCAAGGACTGGGGTGAGCACCAAAGAGTGGAAAAGGATGGAGGTGAAGTGGTCCTGTCACCTTCCTGCTCATGTCCTTGCTTTTTCCCAGGCTCACTCAGCTCCAGCAGTGGTGGCCTCCTCCTCTGTGTGCTGCCATTGTTCTGCCCAGAAAGCTTTTCTCCAGAAATCCACAGCCTCCCTCCCTCACTTCATTCTTGCTTCTTCTCCAATGTCACTTGCCCGGACTACCAAACCAAGCAGTTCCCAGCTCATGACCATCTTTCCCACCGCCTTTCATTTGCTTTGGTGACCTATCGTCACCCACAGTTACCCTATTTATCGGGTTGTTTACTTGCCTGTTATCTGTAAGTACCTGGAGCACAGAGATCACGTTCGAGCTGTTCATGGCTGCGTCCCCAGGACCCAGCACAGTGCCTGGCACAACGGACGAGCTCAGTAACTACTCCTATGAAGATCGAATAACTAGAGGGGAGGGGAGAGGGAGGAGGTCGGGGGTAGCCAGTCCGCCCGCCTTCCAAGCTCCAGCTCGCCAGGCCTGTGGTTTCACCTCTCTGAGCTTCAATGTCCTAATGGCATGTAAGGGTGGTATGAGTGTGAAACAAGGTGGTGTGGACATCTGGCTCCTGGTAATAACCACAGAGGCTGGACTAAACATAGGTAGCAATTACCTGAAGGCACTGGGCGGTGACCAAAAGCAGGTAGAGACTGGAGGCGAACTGACACGTGGAATGGCACCGGGTGAGTTTCCCATTTTTTTTGTCACTGGGGGTAGCTCCCAGTCTTTGCCATACCAAGGACTGAGAGCTGGGAGAGAAAATCCAGTTTATAAACATTGACTGCGTTCTGGGCATGCACTAAGCACAGTCCATGCATGATCTCAGTTCTTACAAAACTTCTACGAGGAAGGGCATGTGACTACCCACAGGCTTCGAGGGGTGCTGCTGGTGATGGCCAGGCAGGCTGGCTGGAGAGTCTGCGGGCTCAGCGGGAGTACTGAGTCCTCTCTCGGCTCCTTATTCTGCAGCTGGGGAGGGACCAGTCTGGCCAGTGCATTTCTCACTCTGACTTAAACATCCTCTCTTGCTCCCCCACTCCCCGGATCATCAGGCATCCCAAATGCATCCACTGCTTATTTTGCAGAATCAGCACCCCAGGAGGCCAGGCAGCCTCTGAGTCAGAGCGGATGAGGGCACACCCTGCAAGGCGGCCGCCACTGAGCTAGAGGACCTTGCCTCGCCCTGTCTGCGTCCCCTGGGTGGAGTCCCTGGCTGGACCAGCTGCTCTGCTGGTGCTGCACCTGGCAACAAAGGCCAGGCAACTCCCGTGTGGAAAGGAGGTGCTGGGAGATGCCGCGTGGCCCTTCTCTCGCCCCTCTGTGAGCTCCCTATGAGGGAAGCCGGGTTATGCAATGGTTATGCGTGGAACTCTGGAGTCAGATCAGCCTGAGTTCAAACTCCGCCCCTCCCAACCTCTGGGTCCTTGCGAAGGACCCCTTAATCTTCCCAAGCCTCAGTATATCCACCTGTAAGATGGAACAATAGCGACGAGAGAGTCTTCCTCTTGGGGCTGTTGCGAGGGTCAAATGGGATGGTGGGCTCAGAGTACCCTGCAAGTGACTGACTATGGTACACCCTCTCATGCTACCGTGTTTCCCGAAAATAAGACCTACTCAGAAAATAAGCCCTCGCATAATTTTTCAGGACGACATCCCCTGAACATAAGCCCTAATGCATCTTCTGGAGCAAAACTCAACATAAGACCTGGTCTTATTTTCGGGGAAACACGGTACCTTCTCTTCATCCCCTTCCACACAGCTGACCCCAGAAACCCTGTGCAGATGGCACATCTGTCCCCCGGCAGCTACGAGTGCTGTGGTTGAGGGCTTCAGGTTCTTTCGTTTTTATTCTTTTTGCTGTTCTGATTGGGTGGGTGTTTTCTGCTAGATACTCTCTTCTTGAGAGAATTACCTTGGGTGGTCATGCTGCCTTGCCTGCAGATGCCCAGGAAGAGGCATTCCCTATCCTTCCTTTATTTCCTGCCCATGGAACAGTCAAGGTAGATATTCCAGATAGCAGATGGCTTTACATGACACAGTGAGGCGAGGTCCCAGGTCCCACCCTGTGGCCAGACAATCCGCTGGGAAGATGCTGCCATCCGTGTGCAGACAGTAGGACAGGCCAGGAGGAGCCACGCCACTTCTTAGAAGCCTCGGCCCCAAGGTGACACTTGTCGTGTCTGCTCCTGTGTCACGGGGGAGAGCCAGTCACCTGACCACAGCTAGTTGTGAAGCAGGCGGGGGGGCTGCATTACAGCAGTAAACCTACCTCAGGAAGTAAGTAGGGTGACCTCGGTGGACCGCCAACCTCTCCACATGAGCTTCCTTCTTCCTTCCCTCCCTCCCTCCTTCGTATGTATGGACACTTCTACTAAGTTCCAGACGCTACTAAGTACCATACTAAACATGCACTGACTGAGCTTTTACTAAGTACCATACACTGGTAGGTGCTAGGGACCCAGTGCTGCCCTAGGCAGGCTGGTCCTGCCCTGGTGGAGCGATGGTCTTATTGACTGGTGGCGGCTGCCATAACCTTCTCCTGAGTTTCCAGGGCACATCGGGGCTGAGAGGAGAGCGACTTGGACCCATTAGTGATGTGTCCTGTGAGCCTGGAGTGGAGTGGTACCCAAGACGCCTGGGTTTAAACTCCCAATCCACTCCCTCAACACCCACCTGTGTGACGTTTGTCAAGTTCTCTGCTTTCTCTACACTTTGGTTTCCCCGTGGCAAACATAGGCTTAATACGACCTCCCTCTCGTGGCTATTTCATAGGCACCCAGAGAGAATGGACGTAGAACCCTCAGCACGTTGCCCGACCTTTGTAACTATTGCTGAGTCCAGAAAGATAATGAAACGGGGAACAGGGCCAAAGACGATGGAGCTGAATGGGGCACTGCCATCTCAGCATTGAGGCCAGTTCCTGCTCTGTGTGCCCAGGGGAACCAGATCCCGTCTGGCCACACCTGGCAGGGCTGCATCCATCCTGGAAGTGACGTGTTTGCACTTCTGTCTGACCACCTCCCAGGAGAGCAGCGACGCAGACGAGAGGGAAGGTCGGCCGCAAAGGCCACGTGCAGCCAGACTGGGCAGGCTGCAGGGGATGTTCGAGCCTGCCCCAAATTGGGGTGTCATGCAGAGCAACACAGCCCCGTGCTTGCCCTCTGCACAGACCACGCTCAGCTATGAGGGCGGCCGCCGGGGGCTGTTGTTTTAAATGACTGTGGACACTAATGCCACTGCAACCATAATTATAGTGAATGCTGACCCTTCCCAGAGGCGCCTCGGGGTTGTGGCATAGCTCCGGCGAGCTGGCAGCCTTTGAGGACACGTGTGTCATCTAAATGTAGGCCAAGGCTGCCCTCGGAAGGAGCTTCAGAGGGAAACCAGACAATTGATCTAAATGAAGGCAGATGCCCCTCTGGAAACAGGGCATTGCAACTCCACAGCTACACCCACGGCGTGCTCTCTCAGAAGGAACATTTCCCCCCAAATGTTTAGAGGAGCATCTCTCATAGTCCCGAGCTGTTTTTGTTTCATCTTAAACACACACACACACACACACACACACACACACACACACACACGTCTGGTAACAGTTTATGTACGCACTATGCAATCTCAAATGCCATACAGGTTACATGGGGAAATGTGAACCTCTCTCCCACCTGAGGTCCCCCCCTCCCCCGTTTCTCTGCTCCCTTCCCCAGAGACAAACCAACCAGTGTTCCTGCGTTCCTGGGACCCGTCCTGAGATCGCTTTCTTTCCTTACGGACGCACGCATTGATATTCCAGTTGTCCCAGGAAACCGACTGTGCTGGACACGCACTCTTCTATATCTTGCTTTTGCACTCGGTGTGTCTCAGCGGTCTTCCTGAGTTAGTGCAGAGAGAACGCCCCTGGTATTTTTTAGAACGGTACAGGAGTGCCGTCTGCAGACGCCCATCATTTGTGTGACCTAATTTAAGCACACTGATGGACATTTGGGTTGCTCTTAGACACTTGCTGTTAAAAGCCATGCTGCCGCAAATAACCTTGCACATATGGCACTGTCACGCCTGTGTCGAGGACACTGGAAGGGCACTGTTCCTGGGCCCAACGGACAGTATTCATTGGACACCCACAGAGATCTACAGATACAGACACGAGTGTTGCCAAATTCCCCAGCAGAGGTGCTGACTTGTCCCCACCCTGCTACTGCAGGCGTCTCTTTGAAGAGTTTCATTTGGGCAGCGGAGACAGGTGACCTCTCTGGAGGGCCCAGTAAAGTACTGAAATGGGGCAGTGTAAAGGCAAGGGGTTATGTTTCTCTATCGGCTCTGCCACTTACTGCCGATGCAACTTTGGGCAAGTTACTTAGCCTTCCTGGGCCTCAGTTTCCTCATTTGTAACATGGGGAAGTGATACCACTGCCACATGGGGTGGAGGTGAGGGCGCTTGGCAGAGCCAGGGCTCTGATGTCCGCTACTTATTATTGTTGTTGTTGGGATTTTGTGCGTAATTACAGGGTGATGCGTCAGGTACTGGGTAAGTCACACGTTATCACTTTTAACGTGAACTCATTTCTGCTGTGTGAATAGTTAACAGGGAAGCCTGACTCGTTGATCTGGGAGGCCTGCAGACGAATGGCTGACTGTCCCAGGGAAGACGGGACTCACAGGTCCAGTGGCAGAGCTGGCGGGCGGGTTCCACCTCTGTTTCCTCCCCCTCTATTGTGGGGAAAATCAGACTCCTCTTCTTCCCCTGGCAATGCTCCTGTGTCAGCTCCTCAGGAGACCTTCCCCTCCTAGCCGCCTCTGGCCTAACTTGGACACCCCTGACCTGCTCCTTCAAAGGCAAATGGAGTTACCTCAACATGGAAGTTAAATATGATAGATATTTTCACTTAGCTCATGTTGCACCATTATTTTCACTTCTTACTGCACACTGCAGCACTTGGTGGACGTGCTCCTAGAACTAACTCATTTCTTTCGTCTTGTGATTGCACGTTACAAACACAATATGTTTAGGACCATTTTCTTGCAAAGTCAACCCCAGTCTTAATTACCCAAAGCACACTTGCCTCTAGTAAAGCCTTGCTCATGTGGATGCTGCTATTTTTAACACTGTGTTCACCTTCAGTCACAAACCCCAAATCCTCCTCGTCGGGTGGTCCGCTCCAAAGGTGTCAAAACAACACAGACCCAGCAGCCTCTGAAACCCGGCCAATTTCGTGCGCAGAACCTCTTCATACGAAGCGTCGGGTCACGGGGAGTCCAAGGCATCCAGGTTCCGGGAATGGCTTCTGTGCCCATCGATTGGGAAACTGCTGACTGCTTCCCAAACCTGACACCCCACGGGCACACCTTGTCCCTGACTGTGTCTGCACACGCAGACGGCACACCTCGCACTCTCATCGCTTGTTCTGGCACTCAGCACGGCCTCAATTAAAAAATATTTCAGAAAATCATTTAAATCGCGACAAGTTGCCCATCCTGATTCTTCTTGGCATTTGTTGTATTTACATAATATTCCCATCTGTTTTCCCAAGGCGGATTCCGTGTCTGACAGCCGAAGTGCTTTACATAGCCTTTTGCCAGACAAATTAATTTCCTTTACTTCCCACTTTAATTATTTCGATCTTGTCGTCTCAGGGACTGAATCGGCTTGGGTTTGCCTCTCAGGTTGTCTCAGAGGATGAAATCGGAACAGACGAGGTCTCACCATGCAAGGGAAAAATGTTTGAGATGAGAAACACCAGGTAAAAATTATCAAAACTGAAAGACAAGCCACAACTTTCCCGGCGACGGACGCCACTCAACATTTTGTCACTGACCAGAGTTCTGGGTCGATTCTGGCCCAAGCAGGGAGGAAATGAACTCAACGCATCTGATGGGGTAAGCTCCTGGGGTGGCCGGCCTCCAAGATGGCTCTCCACGCTCCTGCCTCCTGGTGCCCTCACCTCTGTGTAGCCCCCTCAGCCTGAATCATGACTGGCCTGTATGACCACTAAAATCCTGCGGGGTTTATGACTTCAAGATGATGCCACACTGGCATCATGGCTTCCACCTTGTTCTCTGGGATCCCTTGCTCTGGGAGAAACCAGCTGCCATATTGTGAGGACACACAAACATCTCTACGGAGACGCCCACAGGGAAAGGGAGAGGCACTGAGGCCTCCTGCCATCAACCAGCACCAACCCGGCAGCCGTGTGCGTGCACCACCTACGAGATGGGTCCTGCAGCGCCAATCAAACCTTTAGAGGATGGCAACCTCAGGGGAGACCCTGAGCAGGAACCACCTGGAAAAACTGTGTGAGATAATAAAGACTTATTGTTGCTCGAAGCCACTAAGTTTGGGGACAATTTATTAACAGCAACAGGTAACTAATACAGAACCTTAGTTATTAAATTACGAGACTTATGAGTCATAGACAAGTAAGATTACCCATAAATCTTAGTGGACATGAGGGAACTGGAAGGAGTGGAGAAGGACGGGTAAAATGTAAGGAAAGAGACACCTTTGCTCTGTCTCAGTACTAACAATGGTATTCACTCATAGCTAGCGTTTCCTGGCAGTTTTTGATCCACCTGCTTCCTTGCTGTTTCTGCCCTCACCTCGGGGCCTTAGCATGGACGGTTCCTCTGCGTGGAACAGTCTCCCTGGATCTTCCCACAGTCCCCTCCCTCTCATTGCTCAGGGTCAGCTCACATGACACTTTCTTCCCTGACCGTCCCTGCTGAAGTGCTGCCCGCCCTCCCATGCCGGTCACCCTCTCTGCCTGTGGGCCATATTTATATAGCTTACCAAGAATGGGACCTCCGCGGGGACAGGTTCCTAACCTCGCCTGCTCACCACTGTGACCCTGCCTGGCGCAGAAGAGAATGTAGCTATTTACCACATGCAGTTGGAGCTTTCCCTGGCCAGGCCTCAGTTCAGGCAGGTAACATGCATTATCTTATTTAATCTTCCCAAAAGCCTGAGCATCAGTCCCATCATGATCCCATTGTACAGGTAAAAACACTGAGGTTCGTCACACAGCCAGTAGGCCTGAGAGTCGGGACTCTAACCCCAGCCAGTCTACCTTGAAGCACTCTACTTACCAAGCATGCTGCTGTAAAGGGGACATTACTGCAGAAAGTGGACTTGGCGGCCCTGTGGGGAGGCTGGGCCTGGGATTCCCGGGGCAGCGGTGGGAGGAGGGGGAAGAGTGGCTGGCATGACAGAAATTAACACAGATTTGTAGGGCAGTGAAACTAGTGTGTGTGTTGTTTTGTCTGTTGGCCCTTTTACAATTTCATAATTCCGAATTCTGCACATTAGAACATTTTCAGCTTATAAAACCTACCGTGGTTTTTATTTCCTACATTAAACCCCAACAAATACAGTGTCAGTAAGTACACATTCATTCAGTCATTTATTGAACATCTACTATGTGCCAGACACAGTTCAAGGCACGAGGGGTATATTAATAATCAAACAGACAAAGTGTCCTGCCCTCATTTGTATTTTCTGCCTTATATCTGAGTGAGGGAGAATACCAAAACAATAAGCAACCAAATAAAACAAATAACCATACAAATGAAATAGTAACAGCTTTGAAAGGATGAAACAAGAAAGGCTCAGCGGTCAAAATTTCCAGGAGAAACCTCTTTTAGGTGGTACAGTTTGGAAGGTTTTTGCCATAAAGCTCTGGCCTGGGAGCTGGAGAGGAAGCAGCCAGAGGAGGCGGCAGAAGGCCCAGCACGTGCAAATGCCCTGAGGTGGGGAAGAGCTAGGCCAGTTCAAGGGACTGATGGAGGTCAGCGCGACTAGAGGAAAGCCAGCAAAGGTGACATAGGAAGGAGAAGCGGTCAAACAGGTGGACCCGCACAGATCACATCAGCCTCTGTAAGGACAAGGGAAGGGTTTGGGATTTTATTTCAAATGTCCAAGGATGCTACTGGGAGGTTTGGGGATAGATAGGGTTTTTTAGGGAACCCCATCCTAGGTTCCCCTATTATTATTCACATCTTGCAATAGTGTAAGACATTTGTTACAACTAATACTGTTGTGTCATTAACGCATGCCCACAATTTACACGGGGGTCACTTTTGGTGGGGTACACTCTGTGGGTTTGGACAAACGGATAATGGCCTGTATCCACCCTTACAGTATCACACACACTAGTTTCACTGCCCTACAAATCTGTGTCCTATCTACTTACCTCTCTCATCCTTCCCCTGCCCTAGCCCCTGACAATCGCCGATTTTATGGTCTATTTTGCCGCTTCCAAAATCTCATCTAGTTGGAATCACACAGCAAGTAACCCTTTCAGGCTGACTTCTTTCTTTCGCTTAGCAGTATGCATTTAAGGTCCCTCATTGTCTGTCTGTGGCTTGATGGCACATTTCTTTTTGGCCCTGACTAACATTCCACAGTATAGATGTCTAACGGTTGGTGTATCCATTCACCTATTGAAGGACACGTAAGATCCCTCCCTCCATGTCTTTCCATGGCTTGATAGGTCTTTTCTTTTTACTGCTGAATAATATTCCATTTTGGGGCTGTACCAGTTGTTTTCTCCATTTGCTCATGCTGCGTGAGAATTAGGTGATGGACTGACCAGTGGGCTGTCACTACCTGTGAAGACGCGGAGGAGCAGGCTGCGCAGAGGGAAAAGGCCCCTGCCACGGCCTGCTCTGGTCCTCCAGGCAGCTGGCCTTCCTCCCCGCCCTCCCGTTCCCTAGAGGTCATCCATCCACCGGGTGCAGCCACCGATGGGTGGAAATCAGCCTGTGAGCCCCAGGTTCCCACAGCCTGACCTCACGGCCCCCCCTGGAATGACAACACAATGAAAATCAAAATACAAAAGGGGCTCTTCATGATGAAATTGTCCTCAAAACCATTGCCACATTTGAAAATAACAGTCAATTTTTCCGCACTGGTTCCCAACCCACAATCGTGTCTGCTGGAAACCCAGCAGACGGGACTTTGAAGACCCCTCTGTCCCTCTGGAGGGTGATTCAGAGTTGGGTTTGGTGACTGTGTGTGAGCGTGTTTTCAGACAGGCCACCAGAAGCTCTGCATTGTGTTAGGATCCCTTCAAGCACAGGCAATAAATCAAACTAACCAAGATGCACACTGGGAAAAGGCAACGTAAGGGGGGCTGTGCTCTCAGTGCTAAGTAGCTCTCATCACAGTGTTTTAGATCAAAGGTGGCCTAAAGGAGGGGGTGGGGCCCCCTGGCTTTTCTGTTGCTCAATCCATGTTTTCAACTCGGGTGTCTGCCACCCGGGCTGGGGACACAGAAAGCACTGATGTGCAGACGACAGACTCGGAATACAGGAAGCGGGAAGGGACTGCCCTAAATATCAGGGCTCCAGGCGTACAGACTGTGAAAAGCCCACTGCTGTGCCAGCACATCACAACTCGGTAGGGACTGACTCCAAGGCAGGGAAGTGACCTCAAAGAACTGACAGCCCTCTCTGAGCCCTGGTCCTCTGGTCTATAAAGTGGAAATGACAACAGCAGTGCCCACCTCCCAGTGCCTGATTGTTCTCAAGAGTGGATTCTTGCCCTTTCCCCTTAAAAAAACAGTTTTATTGGGGTATAATTAGGATATCAAAAAATTCATCCATTGTAGGTCTATAGTTCAGTGAGCTTCGGTGTACTTAGACAACTGGGCAGCCGCGTCCCCAATCCCATTTGGAATCCCAAAGTTCCTTCGAGCCTCTTAGCAGTCAACCATTGCTCCCACCCAGCCCGAGGCAGCCGCTCTGGAGCTGGGTCCTGAAAGTGAAACAAGGAGTGCCTCGCTCAGGCTGAGTTTTCTGTAAATGTAAGTTTCTAGAATCAGCAGCATCTTAACTTCAAGGGAGAACCTCTCATGCTGTCGCCCCCAGGTTTGTACAGTGCACAACCTGCACAACCTCCATGGCACCTTGTTTGTTGGCCTCAGTCAATGTCAGTGAACTTTCCTAAAAAGGTATTTCCTGGGGAAGATGCTCAGGATACAACAGGAAGTGAAATGGAACTGGAAACTCTAAAAAAGCATGGTCTTAATCTGTTTAAAACATGTGTGTATACACATACACACAAAAGACTGAAAGAAAATAAACCAACCTTTTTACAGCGATTATCTTGGGGTGACCGTTTTAGGTGTGATATTAATTTTCCTTTTTATCCTCTTTTACATTCACCAAATTTTCTATAAGATCTACGCAATACTTATAATGAAATGACTTATTGGGCTGGAAAACGGAGGTAAGGCATCCATTATTTTTTTCCTTTTTCAATACAGATGGATTGATTCCTATGATGGTGTAGTCAAAAAAAAAAAAACTCTTTAAAATCCTCACATCAATTTTGTTTTGGGAACAAAGTGAGAATAAATAAAATAGCTCACGTAAGTGAATACACACACACACGCACACAAACACACTCTATTAAATAAGATTTTTCACATGATGAATTCGTGAGCTTGGCCAAATCAGATTCTGCAAGATAAACCTTATTTGTCCAACTGTATTAAATGTTCTTTCATTTATAGATTCCCCAGACAAGTCCAAGAACAAAAGCTTCCTCATTCTTCAAAGCAAGTCACCTCTCCATTTGCAGGAAATTAGAAACTGCCCTACTACAAACTCTCTGCACACAGTGTGCCTTCATAAAAATCAGCTGGCTACTGAATGCAGGAAATGCCCATTTTTGAACTGTCTCCAGGGCAGTCATTTCCTGTAGGGTGTCCTCATCTGTGATATTCTGGGGTAAGTCTTCTTAGACAGCTATTTTCTACTCATCAACAGTCATTTTCCAAGTCTGTGGAAAAAGCTCTCTTTATACCTGATATGTAATAGTATACTTCAGTCAGGAAACTAGCCATTTAAAATTAAAGAAATAAAAAGCTGCTTTTTCCCAAAAGCCCCCTTTTTTTGGTTAAATGAAATTAGTAACGTAATAGTAAATGTAATGCAATGCCAATTGTAATTAAATGTAATGGATATTAAAACATAAGTACCAAATACCAACCAGATGGAATATCATATTAGCTATATTATTATTACTAGCTCTCTTAATTAGCTATTTTCTTAAGCGGGATCCCTTAAAAAACACCATCAGATATACTCTAATATCATAAACTATATTTTAGGCTCTAGTTATGCTGGAGAAGAGATAAGGATGCTTGTTCCTAGAACTTTCTAGAACCATGGATTCAGCACAGATGGTGATTTTGTCCCCCAGGGACATTTGTCTGCAGATGATTTTTCGTTGTCATGCAGAAGGGAGAAGTTTCTGCTGGCACTGAATGGGTAGAGGCCATGGTTGCTGCTAAACATCCCACAATGCTCAGGACGGCCCCGTAGCAAAGGAGTCTCTCGCCTGAAATGTGAGTCGTGCTGAGGTTGATCAACCCTGTGCTAGAACAAAGAGAAACGAATGTTGCAAAAACCATTCAAATATTCACAATTTGACTGCCACCGTGGCAATTTCCTAAAAAAATCCCCAAAGTTTGTACTCTTGAAAAACATCAACAATGACAACTCCTCTGTCTTGGGGGAGGGTCAAATATGCTTCTGGGGACTCATTCTAGCCCTGCTCATTTAGTGTGATTGGCACGCCAAGCTCATCCAAGTTCTCCCAAATCAAAACACAAAACCTCTCTTCTCTTCATACCTCACCTCTGCTCCCGCCTCCCAAACCAGGCACAGCTGCCAAAGTCCTTGGGATAAATCCACAGACACTGGAGCTGACACCCTGAGCTGCAGACTCGTCCCCCCACATAGGGGTTTATGACTTGGGTTCAACAAGAGACTCCAAAAGTCTCCTGTCATGTCTGAAAGGGGGGCTATGCATGGTGTTGACTTTCTTCTTTCTAACCGCCTGTATTTCCTAAACTGACTACCACACACGTCTTCACGAAAAAGAAAAAAAAACTTGTTCGTTAACATAAACCCAGCCCTCCCATTGCTACAGACCCCTCCAAAGACTGTGTGCAGCCAACACAAGAAAGAAACGCCGTAAAAAGCTGTCCCTGGCTGGGTACGAGGGGGTTAGTCTCCTTCTCATAAACGACAGGTTTAGAATTAGGGGCTCTCAAATTCAGCTGCGAGGGGCAGAGACCTAGTGACAAGCCAGGCCTCGCCAATGAGGTCACAGACCGGGGAAATCCCACAGGAGCTCTGCTGGTCTTTTGCCTAATTTCCACTGTCTGAGAACCACCTCTGAGATCTTTGTGCAGCCTCGGGCCTTTGTTCCATCCACTTCCTCATAAAGTTCTTTTAAACCCACATCTAGAACATCGTTAAATTAAGCCCCACACACAGGCAGAAGGTGAGTCTAGGGTACGGGCAGGACTGGCTACATGATCCAAGTGGTCCAGGGCAAAATTTAAATGCAGGCCCCTTGGACAAAAGTTATTAAGAATTCTAAGACAGAGACAACAGAGCACCTAAATTAGGCAGGGGTCCTTCCGAGCACGGGCCCCACGTAATTGCCACGTCCCTGTCCATAAAGCAGCTCTGGGTACAGACTCCCAGTGTCCCGCAAGCTCAGGAGTGTAATTTGGTTTTAAGGACAACAGGGGCCCTTAGAGGAGCTAGCGAGGCAGTGGCAGGACCTGACCTAGCTTTTGAACCAAGACAGCTTCCTAGAGGCTTCAGCCTTTACAGGATGAGAGGTGGCGGTAATCTTGACTTTGACCTTAAGCTTACTAGCATGCCCTGTGAATTGACAAGTAGGGCTGAGTCTGTATGGATACTCAGACAGGTTTGAGGACGGAGCCATTCTCTACACAGCGTCCCGAGGGACCAGGCTTCCACAGAGCACACTCTGGGAAAACGAGGCTTGGCCCATCAGTGTTAAGCAACCCCTTAAAGACCAATGTTATACAGGGGAAACTGAGGTCCCGAGAGGGGCTGGAGGTCAGCTGAGGGTACACAAATGTCACAGAGGCAGGAGCAGGTGGTTGGCTTCTCGGTCCCCTTTTGGGGTTCTTCACTGAGCCCAAAGTCAACGCCCACAGAGCACGTGCAGTCACAGGGCCTGGAAACTGACCAGGTGGCCCCAAATGTCACACTGCATAGGCCATGCACTCAGATGGGGGAGGGGTGGGAGAACATCTGAGCTTCTAGACCTTTGAGAACAGACAGATGCTTGCGTTCTATTCAGAAACAGGCTCCAGCCCACTTCTCCTGAGCAAGCATGGGTGTGTAATTTAAATCTTATTAAATCATGAATCTGGGTCAGTGGTAATTTATAGATTACTTTCATTAACTGGATAAAAATAATCACCAACTCAACAGTGAGTCATAACAGCAATTAAAAAAAACAAGGTACAGCTTTTGCACTGGTTGGGGTGTGAGGACATGTCTCCAATTATTTCCCGAAGATTCTGGAGATTGGAAGAAATCAGCATGCATTTGGCCCAAGACAACTCCCCTTTTTCCCCCTTAATTTTTAATCCCTTCAGAAGAAATGTAATCCATATGTTTTGGATTCATTTACATTTAAACCATCAAAACAGTGTTTGTTAAGGAGCATTTGATGTCCAAAAACCCTTTTTCTCTTCTTTTTTAAAGGCCTTTGGTCTTTGAAGCAGGAGGTCGTGCAGTAACATCTGTGGAATGGGCAAGTGACAAAGGCTGGCATAACCGCATCCCCTTCAAGGAACTGCCTTGAAAAACTCATCTTTCAAAAAATCCAGAGTGTTATGTGACCACATCCACTGATTGAATGGTTAATATATACCGGGGTGCCAAAAAAAATGTATACACATGACTTGTACTCATCTTTTGATATTGGTATATATTGAGTATTACAGTTTTAATGCAGTTTTTTCTTTCTTAAAATGTGCATACATTTTTTGGTACCTTCTGTATATTTATATATATACAAAAATATTGTATGTAGGTATGTATATTATGTAACTGAAGAGACAACATGATTTACAAGCTGAGCTGCTCAAATGGACACACAGTAAAGCTGGTGGCTACCTATTTTAGTCAAAGCTCTCAAAGAGTTTTTATTGAGTATGTAGAAGTAGATCCAGTAAAAGAAAAAGAAAGTGAGATTCCTGCCTCATACCATATGCTAAAATTTATCGCTGGTACACCAAATGTTAAAATGTTAAGTAGGCAAATAAATAAATAAAATAATGAAACTGGACCAAATAAAATAATAAAAGGACCAAATAAATAGGTATGAATGTGTTTGGGGGATGGAAAGAATGCTTTAAGGTATGGCACTGAAGAATGAAACTCTAGAGAACAGTTTTAACTACTTCACATTAAAATTAAAAAACAAAAACGCTGAACAGCAAATAAAATAAAAACAAGTTGAGAAATAACAAAATTGGTAAAATTAGAGAAAATATGTAAAATGTGACAAACGTATGGTATAGAGCCTTAATATATAAAGAGTAATTGTTAACCAATAAGAAAAAAAAGATCAAATTTACTGGTAGGATATAAACAGGCAAATATCTAAGTAGGAAATGAAACCAAAAAAACATGAAACCACTTCATCTAGCTCAGTGCGTTCCACACTGTAGGTGCTCGGTGAAATGGCTGTTGGATGCCTGAACCTGTCCTGAGTCACCTAATAACAGCTCACCAAGCCCTTCCCAGGGGATCCAGAGAGTCAGGACAAGCACAAAACTCGGCTCTGTCCTCAGGCCCCACAGCAGCCACTGGGGAAGTTCCTGCCACTTACAAGCTGTGTGACTTTAGCCAAATGCCTTAACTTCTCTCTGCCTGATTAAGTTGAGAAAATGAGAATAAATGAAGGCAGAATTAGTATCTACTTCATGGGACTGTTGCAAGCTTTAAGCAAGTTAATACACGTGGAGTACTTACAACAGTGCCTGGCTCATCATAAAAACTCAACATGCACTTCAAAGTTCAGAAATAAAGCTAAGATGGTAACAGGCAAGGAAACGCCCACCACCCATTGATCCATTCGTTCAAAAACACCTAGTGGGTGCCCAGCCCGTGCCAGGCATTAGCGTAATCATGACTGATGTTCATTAAATGTTAGGACAGAAACCAGAGCAGCCTCAGCAAAGGGGAGAAGATCTGTGAGAAGGGAAACACCTCGTTGGTGGAGGGACCCAACTCGGGGCCTGACACTGTCTCAGCTGCCAGGGGAAGCTTTCGGGAGAAGGCATTTGTCAAACTCCGCCTGGAAAGATGAGTGCGAGTTTTCCAAGCAAAGATGGTTCTAGGCAGAGAAAGCAGTCAGGGCAAACTCTCAGATGTGCAAGAAAATGCAGTCATTTCAGTCCATGTTTTCTCACATTGTCGCCCTGTCACTAAGGGCCTGGTTTGGGAGCCAGACTGAACCAAGTTTTATCCGTGCTCTGCCAACTTTCGTGTGTGTGTGTGTGTGTGTGTGTGTGTGTGAGAGAGAGAGAGAGAGAGAGAGAAAGAGAAACAGGCTCTGTCTCAGTCTCATCCGTGGAATGAGGATAAAAGTGGTATTTCTCACGTGGTCATGGAAGGTTCAGTGAAACACTTACCAGAAGGCCCGTCTGTTCGGAACGAGGGCACACGTGGGCAGGCTTCTACGCCAGAAATCCACCTCTTCGATGGATTTTCGATGGGTCACATGACTGACACCAAAGACCATGGCTCAGGAATTAGGACTTGTGGCAGAACAGAGCTGGCCTTCCCAAATCATCTTTGGGATGAGTCTAGTTCAGGTTTCTCACTAGGGACATTTGGAGCCAGATAACCCTTTGTCACGGTGGAAGGGAGGCTGTCCTGTGCGCTGTAGGATGTCTAGCTGCATCCCTGGCCTCTCCCACTAGCTGCCAGTAACAAACCCCCGCCTCCAACTCACCATCACCACCACCCAGTTTTGAAAACCAAAAATGTCTCCAGACATCGCCAAATGTCCCCTGGGGGACAAACTCGTTTCACCGAGAACCGCTGCTCTAGGTCAATGTAAGGTTTTCTGGGAATGACCCAACTGGTAGAGCAGACCCTTTGCCACCAAAGAAATATCTACTGTCTACTGGGTGTCCACAGGCCAAATTTCAGCATTGGGTGTGTTCTGTTTGACCCAGGAGACATTTTAAATCTCCTTGATGGACTGACAACAGAGTCCTAAACATCAGGGTATTTCA
Organism: Rhinolophus ferrumequinum; assembly: GCF_004115265.2. NCBI lineage: Eukaryota > Metazoa > Chordata > Mammalia > Chiroptera > Rhinolophidae > Rhinolophus > Rhinolophus ferrumequinum. The sequence continues at coordinate 4,826,128 of NC_046306.1, forward strand.
CATAAAAATCCAGCTTTCTGGCTTCTCTGGGAAACTGGGGATATTTGATGACACTGGGTCCCCATTACAACGGGCAGCAGTTGGAGGGAACGGTGTTGCCTCTGCCCCCGCCAGATGGTCATGAGCTTCCTGTTTGCCACCAACCCCACCACTCTCGACTGGCCCGAAATTCCGAGGCCCAGAATCAGCTTCTATCTACCCCATTCCGTTTCCACAACCCTGCCGGCCCCTGAAGGCGTTTGACTTTGGGAACTCTATCTAATGTGCTTGTACACACACACACACACACACACACACGCACACATACACATAGATACGCAATGCATGCATAAACATACATATACACATGATGAACACACACATGCATGCATGCAAGACACACGTACACACATGTGCACACATACACACGTGCGCACGCACACACATATACAGATACACATGCATCCGAACACACATACGCATGCATGCACGTACACACATGCACACATGTTCACATGCACACGAGTAGGCACACATCCACATGCAGACATCTACACATGTATATACACACATACACACATGTACACATGTGTACACATGCACACATGTTCACGTACACACATGTTCACATACACACGAGTAGGCACACATACACATGCAGACATCTACACGTGCATATACACACATACAGATGCACGCCCACATGTATGCACAAACGCACGCTCCCACATGCACACTGACCCCGCCCCGAGCTCCCCGGTGCCCGTCCACCGCAGCCCAGGGCACACAGCCTCCTTGATGTGCACACCTGGCAGAGAGGCTCTGCCCTTTGAAGTCACGCCCGCCCCTCCCACAAGGACTCTGAGTATCATGGGGACTGATGGATGGGACAGCTCAGCTCTCAAAAACTGCCGCATGTGTTTATTATGGCGTTGAGTGTGGGCTGGGCCCTTCTGGCTTGTGTAAGTGTCAACTGGTGACATGTGCTCTACAGAAGGCAGATGTCAAAGTGGGCTGGGCAGTAGAGCGCCGCGCCACGTGCACCGAGACCACCCAGGGGCAGCGCTCATGCTGACCTGGTCCTGGTCACAGTGCTGCTTCCCTGGCCTTTGGGAACTAAAGGGGACAGAGCGAGACATCGGCCACCAGGATGGGTCTGATGCGATGACAGCGGCCGGCTTGGGCAAGCAGTGAGGGCTGCCAGACATTGCCTGTTGAACCCTGTGGAGAGCCCACGGCCCACACGTTCCTTCCATTCTGTTCTCACAAGAGGCTCCCAGCCCCCACTCCAGCCCCACTGAGGCCACACGCTCAGATGGCAGTCGCGGAACACTTTCCCACCTCTGTGTGAAAATAATTGTGCACTGACGTCTGACTAGGTAACGGGCACTCTGTAATCACTTCAGCTACGTTATCTTCCTGAATTTTCACCTCAACCTTATGAAGACTGTAACTTATTATTCCGATTTTGTTGACGCTCAAAAGGTTGTATCAAGAGCAAAGTAGCATGCACTAAGTATCCTATCAATTGATCTTTTCTACACTCTTATGAAAGTTCTCTTGTATTTCCTACTTTATAATTAAAGCAATCGAGGCTCAGAGGCTCTTTCTTCTCCCCCCAGCCCCTCTCTTCCTTTCTCCTCACCGACACTCCTTAGGCTGAGGTTTCTCGAGCCCTTACACATGCCAGGCACTGTATCGGGCACGTGACTGCCACCTTCTCCATGAATCCTCCCCACAGCCTTGGGAGGTGGACGCTGTTGCCCCCACTTGACAGATAAAGGGACCACGTTCAGCAGCATCGCAGTGGGAAGCCTCGGACCTGGCTAAGGACTGTCAAACCCACTGGCCTCAGGAGATGTGGGGTTCTCAGCACCCACTGGACCAGAGCCGACCCCAGAAGCCGCCCACACCCAGCAGCCAGGAGCACCCGGCAGAGGGTCACAGTGCTCGGACAGCATCTGGCCCCAGGAGGTATTTCCACTGTGACAGACAGATTTCAGGAGCCTCCCCCCAGGAAGTCATTGTGGGTCTTTTTATAAGGTGCGAATGCCGGCCTTGCCATTTCTAATCTGTGAAACTGGCCACGGAAAACTGGGCGGTTACACAGACGCCGGATGCCAAGCAATCTAGAGAAACAGGCAGAAACAACAAGAAATACAGTGACACTTGTCATCTAAACCACACGGGGCACTGGAAATCCCCCGAGGCATTGGGAAACATCAACTGTCAGGAGCCACATGTTGCCTTCTTTCCTTCATCTCTAAGGCTGCTGCTAAGACAGATCTGGGTGCAGGACAGATGGCCTTACCTCATTTTCCTTTTCCCTACAAGCCTACGTGGTACCTGGGCTGGAAACCAGCTCTTTCCAGGAAGCAGTGCATATTAACCAGACCCTGGAATCTGCCAGATGTGGTGTAGACCTCAACCTCACCACCCACTTTCTAGCCGTGTGGACGTAGCAAATTACTCAGTCTCTGCTTCGGTGACAAAACACGCGCAGCCTAATGGTGAAGATGCAACAGCTGAGGTATAACTGAGCCCGGGACCTGCCACAGGAAGTAGCTGATGTTTGCTGGCCTCTTTCTATGCTGGTCATGCTTTCACCCTGGTCACCCCCTCACAGGCCCCCAGCAGGCAGGGTTCATGCTTGGCTATAAGACACGTCTGTCATGCCCAAGGATGAGCATTCTCCAGTTCTCATTTCCTGCATCTTTCCTCCATATCTGGAGATTCATTTTTTAAAAAAGCCCACTATCTTATCGTTTTAACGAACACTGCAAACTAGAGTTTTAGAATCTAAAAAAAAAAGAAGGGAAAAAAAAAACTGGGAAAAGGAGCAACATTTTTTTTTTCTGAAAGAGAGAAGTGTGCAGAGAAAACTTGAAAGCCCAATTTCATTCCTAACTGAGGCAGAATTTCCTCAGCCTTGTAGATATGTATCAAATAATTACAGCTCAACTGCTGTAATTCAGCACCTGGGCTGAGGTGAAATTATTTTTAATGTATCACCTGGGCTGTTTGACGTTGGATATATGCCTGGATGTCAGCTTCTAGAAAAAATCTAAAACGTATTCCCAAGGCAGCAGCTACAGCTAAGCCAAGGAAGCGTGGTGTGCCAGAGACCAGAGGCTGCTGACCGGTAGGGTAACCAGCCATCCTGCTGCTAAAGCCAGGGAAACTCTGGGCAAGCCTGGATGAGGCGACCACCAACTTACCAAATATGTACTCTGGCCTTGTTCCAAACAAATCAAACCACCTTTTAACCAGGGCAACAATGCATCCTGCTAAAAAAAGGTGTTTCCCTTACAGCTAGGGATGGTCCCTGTCCTACCCAACTGGAAGGTCTGGCTTTGAAATTCAGTTCTGCCATTTAGCAGCTGTGTGACTGTCAGGAAGTTAGTTAACCACTCTGAGCCTCAATTTTCTCAGTTGTAAAATCGGGTGATTGTAGGGTGTTTTTGAGGCGAAGAAACACAAATATGAAGTTCTTGGCCTGGAGAGGAAATAAATGAGAGCTATCAATACTGTCAACCCCTGGAGGGGAACTGTTTTCTACGATGATCTAGTTCTGAACACAGCCTTGCCAAAGCAAGAGCGGCTTCACGCAAAGCATACTTTATAAACCTCGAGCTCATGATTGCAGCCTGACACATGCCTCCCCGTGCTCCTCCTACCCTGCTCGGCCCAAGTCGTGGGAGGCAATACCTGAGCAGGTAATTATAGCTCTGAAGACAAAGGGAGGGCATTGTCTCGTTTCTGGAGTGTTTCCCCCACCTCCTCAGAACTCACCTCGTGGCAGCAAATGGTGGATTTTGTACCAGTCATGAAATGGACACAGGCCAGGCCAGGACGGCACCACATTCAAAGCTCTGACGTCCTTATGCCCAGTGCAGCCCCCAACATGGTACCCCCTGGTTTTCCCAGACACGACCTGGGGGTTGGGGGCTTCTTCCCAGGAGCAAGAAGCCATGGCTTTGCTCTAGCATTTTCCTCGCAGTGTCTGCTGGGCTGTGTGCAACCATGAAAAATTAATCTCTGAAATAAATTATAAGCCGAAATACCCTATAGCACCGTCTCCGTCAAGGACTTCACTCAACATCTCTAAAAGGGCCAGTGCTGCTTTAGGGGAGGAGCAGCTTCTGGGGGGTCTGGATGGAGACCTCTCTGGTCAACCCCGGGAAAGTAACATCACCAACACTCAGGCCTCCTATCCCAATCTGCCTGCCTCTACCTCCTCCTGGGGCACCTGTACCTGGCCACGACGTCATCCTAATTGGGTCCCTCTCTGAAATCCTGCAGATGGCCTCTGTCGTGGGCAGGCTTCCCCAGAAGCACAGCCTGACACCTGATTTATGAAGGTTGTGCTGCCAGGGAGACCAACAGGGACGTAAAGGCAGCAGGCCTGGGGACAGGAGAGAAGTAAGGTGTGATGTCAGGCGAGCGGGGAGGGTGGCTTTGGCCCATGGGAACCTTGGAAGGCGTTACCCCCAGGAGTCTTCCTGGCCTGGGGCTGGGGAGCCGAGCTGTCATAGCCGCCACCAGCCTGTTTGGCCGGGGGCCACTCTGGACGTGCAAACTCCCGAGAATGTCTGGATCTCTGGTCTCCCCATGGTGGTTCAGGAGCCCCTGGACCATAATAGTCAGGACTATTATGGCTAAGGCGTCTGCAGTGATGTATGTTGGGGGCAATGACCTCTGCCTCGGACCCGGCCTCTCCACATCCCCTCCAACGACGATGCTCACGTCACCCATCATTCATTTACTCAGTCTATACTTATCTCCCTGCATGCTGTGCCAGCTCCATCCTGGGGACACAGAGGTGACTAGCACCAGGTCTGTTCCAGGTGTTCCGGTCACATGATTTTGGAGGAGGAGCAGAAACCCACTCGAGCCAGCTCAAGTTAGCATGGAGTTTGCTGAAGGAACATGCAGGACTCGCAAAGACTTCAGGAACAAGTAGACCTGTGCCATCGGGCCACAGACAGTCCCTGCTTTGGAACGGGCCTCGAAACCGGGCCTGGGGACCCAAAGCCAGCCAGCCTTCCCTCCCCTGCCTGCTCCAAGAGCAACTCGCCCTGTCAGCTCTGATCCCCTGCCTTTCTCTGAGACCCCCATTCTTTTCATTTCTCTGCTCCGCCAGCCATGGGGTCTTAGCTTTGCCTCGGACAGTCTTGCCCGGTAGTCGCAGGATGGACGCCACAGTGCCAGTTTCTAGACGCCCGCATCCAGAGGAAGAGGGACTGCCTCTCCGTGCACCTCTTTCTAGGCGCGCGCAATGCCTTCCGGGCTGCCCACAGTGCACTGGCAGAAACGGATAACACATCCACTCCTTAAGCAGCCTCTCAGGGCCAGCAGGACCGTGGCAAACAGACCTATCCCATTTCTCTCAGTGTTTCCCCGCCCACAGCACTGCCTGGACCAGCCCTCCTTCAGCCTGCCTCCCATCTCCCCTCACCTGTCTCTATCTGCAAAGAGTTACGAGAGCCTTCCAAGAAGATTAATTTCTACATGCCTCTCCCTGCTCAAGAACCAGCTATGACTCTCTTCACCTACTGCATCCAATTATAACAGCCCTGTCTAGCTTTCAAGACCCTTCAAGACTTGCGACCCTCAGACACACCTGTCAGTTGACAATTATTCCTGGCATATGCGAATGTCTACCATTTGGTCAAATCAGATTGTTCTTGCATGGTGTCCAAACACCACTCCAGTTTCTACCTCTTTGGCTTTTCTCATGCCGTTCCCCCCTCTGAAATTCCCTCTCCTCTTTTCTAGCTTATAAAGACCTACCAGCCTTTAAATCGGGTTATAGGAGGTGCTGGACACAGGACCGGCACCCAGGATATCACGTAGGAGCCATAGGAAAGACTTTGCAGCACAGCGGCTTGGGTTCGAGTACCATTTCTACCAGGACTGTGTGACCTAGCCATGTCAACAACCTGTCAGTGTCAATTTTCTCATCTTTAAAACAGCAACAGTAACACACAGCTGCCTTGAGGGTTAAAAAGGCATAAGGCCCTTCGTGCCAGGTACATACTAAATGCTCAATAAATGGTGCAGACATTGAGAAAGCTCCCAAATGAGCAAGTTTTAGCATGCGTGCTGCAGGTGTGGTTTACAGTAGGAATCTCTCTTCTCCCCAGCCAGAGGCCTGACCTCCCATCTCATCTGCCTCAAAAGCTGGAGCGAACCTGCCATGGCCTCTGGGCGGCTCTGTTCTTGGACGTGGAGCAGAGAAGATGCTGCCTAACGGACGTACACAGACCTGTGCTACATCTTGGCAGTTTGCTCCCCTGACAGGATCATCTCTGGATGTCCTTCCCCCAGGGTCTGGCTCCCAGGCCTGCTCAGCCAGGTGATGACTACAGACTCTGAAATTCACTACCTAAGGCAACCGTGAGGCGCCAATCCTTATGAAGCAACACCAAGCGAGGGTGAGGACTTTTCTCCATAAGACAGAGGTCCTGACCTTGGTCTGCCCTTCGCAATGGGAGCCAGAAGCTGCCCATCTCGGAGGCATCCTGGGATGAGGCAATGGCTTCCATTGCTCACGTCTCTTTCTTTGCCCTAGGCCAAACCCCAAATGCAGAGGCTGAGAAAAGGACAGACATTTTAATGCCATGAGCCCCAAAGAGAAGCTAGACAGTGCCTCCAGAGACCTTGCCTGAATGGGACGACTTGAGACTTATGAAAACGTCCCCAAACTCTGAGAGCACCCCACTGTCCTTCTGACCTCAGCGCCCTACTCCCACAGTGAGAGCCTCTCCGTGTGTTCGGAGTAGAAGTGAAATGGGATGGGGGGGGGGCACGGGGGCCACATAGTTGAACTAGAGCAGATTCCAGGGCTAGAGCTCTCTGTGGGACATGGGCTCACTGCGTCAGCTTTCTGGGTCTGCTTCCTTATTTGCAGGTGTTACAGCGACAGCAGATATGGCCAGTATCCCACCTCCTGGCCAGCTCAGACTGCTCAGTGGACTGAGAAGGCTTCTGTAGCTGACCCAGGGCTGGCAGTGCCACTGCTACTGCTGCCGGCCAGCACGCGCTGAGCACCACTGCCCGCCAGGCAACGTGAAGCACTTCACACAGATGGTGTTTTATTCTCACAGCTCTGTGATGTTGTATTTGGTTGGTGCACAAGTAATTGCTGTTTTTGCAATTATTTTTAATCTTTTAAACCGCAATTACTTTTGCACCAACCTAATACAATTTATGCCTATTTTGCAGATGAGGAAGTAGATGCTCAGAGAGGTTAAAAACTTGCCCCAGGACACACAGCTAGAAAGTAAAAGACCCTGGATTCAAAGCCAGCCAGTCTGGTTTGGGCGCAGAAGCTTCTCGCCCTGCGCTCTTGGTGGGGGGCCAGGATCGGTCGGTGCTGTCTGCCCACAGGTGCCCACGCGGCAGTAATGGCCACGGGCTGTGGGCTCAGCATCTCCAGCTTGGTCAATCTTGGTGGGACTGCCAGGGTTAGCAAACAGATGTGGGACGTCTAGTTAAATGTGAGTTTCAGACAAACAACGCATCATTGTTCAGCATCAGTGTATCCCAACCTGCATGTGTCCTGTACTTAGGTCACTGGGCAACCCCAATAAGTGCCTCGACCTCAGGCAGCCTCCTTTCGCGGACCTGGAAATGTCACTTCGTTAAGTGAATTCCTAATCTGGAGAAGAGTAAGTGACCTGATATCCTGGTTCCTGGCACACAGAAGGTGCTCAGTACAGTACTGATGATGCCAACACACCCAGAATAAGCCGCAGAGGTTCTACGTCGGTTTATCTCCCTTCCAACTACACAAAAATGTTCACTCGGCATGTTGTGGTTGACCTCCCCCCACTCCCCCCAGGGGTTTTCACAAGCAAACTTTCTGCCCAGCTGGGACTTAAGGGGAGACTACCGTAAAATGGTAGTTGAAGGGCCACCAGCCCATTTCCTAGTTACGAGCACAGAACAGCCAGCCCACGCCAATGATGACGTGACAGGAACAACCTCTTCACTGGGCATAAGGGAGGCAGCAGGAGAGGATGTGTCAGGACCAAGTGCCCAGATGCTACAATCATTAGCTCCCTGGCCTTCAGCCAATCATTCCAACTCGTGTGAACCTCAGTTTTCTCGTCTGTCAAATGGGGATAAATGAGGGTTGCTCAGTCTGCCAAAGAGCCCAGACAGGCAAAATGAAGAGTGCCCCAGAGAGCAGGAGTGAAAGCATTTATGAAAATTAAATTGTTGACAAGTATTTATTTGCCATTGGTCGGTCACTTCTGAGCGAGGTGGGCAGAAACCATGTGGCTTCAGGAGGTTTATCACTTGGATCTCCTTCGTGAATCTCTATCCTTGTCACGTAAGACTCAGGAACACAACAAGGGTCTCTGCTATTTGTCCCAGAGCCTAGCACTGTGCCTGGCACTGCTGAATGAATGAATGAAATATAATAGCAAGGTTTCAGGGCAAGGCAGTGAGAACTACCAGTGCTTTTGAATGTGTTTCTTCCGATGCTCTAATTCTGCTCTGGGAGAATCATAAACCCCGAGCAGATGTAGGTTTACTCGGGATGACCCAACCTGATAACCGCGAGCTGCCGCCAGCTCCTGGCACCCAGAAGGGGCATGGCTGTAGAATCAGAGTGTTAATAATGGGGATAAGAACAGGCAGCTTTTAACCAGGGTGTACTGGGTGACAGGGACTATCTCCTTTAGCCCTCAAACCCCTCACAGGTGGGAACTATTAATATCCTCACTTTACAAGTGAGGAAACTGAGGCACAGAGAGGTGCCTCCACCCGTCCTCTGCAGCCAGGCCATTCTGGGTCAGGGCTGCACCCCTTCTCGCCAGTGGCCCGCTGCTGCATGGGACCCTCTGAGTCTCAGCTCCCTCACGTGTACAGCCGGGAAATAATAAAGTTCCCAGAGCAAGATGGCCCAGAACCACAACCAAAAGCACACACCTGAGCGCACGCTGGGATCAAATCCCAGGACTGCCAGTTACCTGCTGTGTGACTGGGCACATGTCCACTCCACGCGCAACTGTGAGAATTAAGATACGGCCACACCGAACACAGTAGTGTTGTCACCAGAACAGAGATTGTGCTGTGGACCTTGGAGAAGAAAACGTTCGTCCCAGGTCTTTCTTACAGCACCCTGCCGCCCGCTGAGGCCTCTGCTCCCCACGAGCCTCTGCTCTTCAGGCTGTGGACACACACGGTGCATTTCTGTTGATCACAAGCATACTTTCCCACGCGGCAAACTCACTCAGCATCTTCATTGTAATTGTTACAGAAAAAGCTAACAGTCAGATACCTAAATACTCAGGTTACAGGCTAATTTTTAATTATTAAAAATTTTTTAACATATCTATGCTATTCGATTGGGCGGGTCATGTTAACTGTTTAAGAGCAAAACAAAACATTTTGTTTGAAACTGCAGTGCCAGGGATTCCAGAAGAAGCTTAATCTGGGTTGTTTTTATTCCAGTGGGAACAATAAGTGTCTCTTGGGAAGTGGTTCTCCATCCACTGCTCAGCTTTCTGATTAGCACCGAATAACAAAAGTACAGCAGTAGCACTTCCTCTCCCAACTTTTCTAACAGCCTGTCAGAGACAGAACAGTGTGAAAAACAGCTCAGTTTATGAGTGACTTTGTCATTTTTTTCTGTTTGGGATAAAATGATTTCATTGTAGGAAAACGGCCCGGGGGTAGGAGCCAGGCATGTGGGGTGGGCAGGGAGGTACGAGGCAAGTTGGGTGGGGGGGCGGTTTCTCCTCCAGGATTTGATCAGAAAATTCGGACTAGCTGTGTGCTGTTGAACAGGGCCCATTGCCACTGCAGAATGGTACCTGTGCCTGGAAGGAGTATGATTCTCATGGGTCCAGGCTGGAGCCAGGGATGGCTAAGCTCCCCACCCCCAGGGGGCGGGAATGGTCCCTGAAAAGCTGGGGCTCAGTGACAGAACAGCTGTGAGTGGATTCACCCTGAAGGTCTGTCTCCTTGAATCTTTTCAAGAAGACGGGGATGGACATCCTGACCCCATTTTACACTGAAAACAGGGGGCCCCCGGACTTTAAATGGCTTTCCTGAGATACTAGGGCCAAGAATAGGGCCAACCGGGGACCAGCAGCGGTCAGGGTCGCGCTCACTTGTTCTTTCCCCTAAGTCAGCGGGTGCGGGGGAGGGATACTGCCTTCCAGGTCGGGTTTCCATATTTAGCAAAAGAAAATACAGGATGCCCAGGTGAATGTGAATTTCAGATAAACACAAAATAATTTCTAAGCATGTTCCAAAGAGTGCATACGCCATACTACAGACAAAAGTATTCCCTGTTTAGCTGAAGTTCCAGTTGAACCAGGCATCCAGTATTTTAGTTGGCAACTTTACCTCCAGGGGATGTTCGGCAATGTCTGGAAACGTTTTCTATTGTCGTGACTTGGGAGGTGGGGGGCAATGCTACTGGCATCAAGAGGGCTGAGGCCGGGGTGCTGCCCAACACAGGACGCACAGCAAAAAATCCTGCCAACTGTCCACAGCGCCGGGGCTGAGACACGCGGCCCCCCGCCCCACGCAGTGCAGCTGCCCTGGACCACTGGCGGTGAAGATAAAAGGCAGCGGGCAAAGCAGCAATTGTTGGACAACCCAAGGGGGCTCACAGGGACATTTGTGGGAACACTGTGCCCAAGGCGAGCAACCAGTGAGGCAGGAATGAGCGAGTCACAGCACAGCCGTCAGCCCCTCCGTGAGCGGGACCTTCCATTGCACTGTTTGAGCTGCAATTTGGAAATGCTCGAAGGAAGTTAACGAGAATCTTTGAACTGGGTTTTGGCCTCCACCCCCAGGCAGGCTGAGATAAGTATAATCTGCTGATTCTCATTGGAGAAAGGAGAACATGTAAAGGGAATAAAAAGGTTGTGCTTTTCTATTTGTTGTCAAAATCTCCAAGAGACAGCTCTGAAAAATGAATCACCCTTTGCTGAGGAACGTGCCCCAGCCTCTCCCTCCTGCGTTCATCCACAAGCCCCGTTGTCGGGATGGATGTGCTGTGCCTTGTCCCAGGGCCTGGCTGGCAGGGGGGAGGTGGCAGGTGAGCACGGTCGGGTCCTCCCTTCCCACCCAACCCACCTGGTCAGCTCTGCTCTGGGGAAGAACAAGGGCGCCGACCTCTTAGGCTGCGTTGGCGTCACTCTCCAGGGCTGGAGAAATGTCGATCACGTCTCCGATCAGACCTACCAATTTGGGCCCGTGTTTCACGATGCACAAAAGCCTGGTGTGGTCACGGGGCCTGGGACATCAGGGCCCATGGCCGCAGTGTTTCAAACCAACAGGGCCGTCCCTGAGTTGCTACATGAACTTTTATTAGTGTGGGTGTTTTTTTTGGTTTTGTTTTGTTTTGTGTTGGGTTGTGTTTGACGGGGGTGGGGTGGAGGGGCATATTGGTTTTGTGTGTGTGTTGCATAGATGGAGCTTGTCTTTGAAGTTTAAGACCAGTTGTAAATTCCTTGAAGTCCGTCCTATTTCCTTTTATATTAGCATGTTAACAAGCTTTGGAAAACTGACAGAGCTTACAGGAAAGCGCAGCTGGGTCGATCCTTCGGCCTGGGTTTAATTCAAACCAGAACCGGCCAGCGCACTGTGGCCGGGCGGTGTTTACAAATGCAGCAGGAAGAGCCCGCTGCACGGTGATGAAGCCATCAGCTGCGGATCCTCTCTGCAGACGAGGCCCCAGTTGGGTTTAATTAAGAAAGGAAATGCCACAATGCTCTAAATGACTTCTCTAGTCGAAGCCTTTGCGCCAGATGAAGTTCAACAATAAAAATGGAAGAAGGAAAAAACAGAAAAAAAGAAAACACCTCCCAGGAATGTGTTTGATATGAATTTAGGTCTTCGTCAAGGAGGGCAACGAAGGAAGTAAGCTTCCGAGTCCTTCATGGGAAATCCGGTGACACTTCACACATGGCCAGAAAGGAGAAGGCACTGAGTTCACGGCGAAGCTTTCCGCTCACAGGGTGGCACCGACCGACTCCTCGTCCAAGAGCGCCTGAGCTCCATCCATCAGACACTTCAGGGGAGGGAACCGAGGTGTGAAATCTCTGCACCGCTTAACGAGTCCTAAAGGAAGCTGACATGGCAGGGGGACTTGTAAGAAAAAACAGGGCCCCCTCACTATTTGTCTCTGTGCACTCGGCAGGTCTGAGGGCGTTGGAGGAGGGCAGAATGTGCAAAAGGGAAGGACGAGGTACCGTGGCCGCCGAAGTTAAAGGTCAAAATTTAAGCACGGCGGTTTCCAGAAGAACTCGCCCAACTCTGTGTGACACTAAGTCTGCTTAGACCAGCCGGCTTTTAGACACATGCTCTCCTCTGCAAAGGGCATCTGGGTTAGAGAAATGGCCCCGACCCTCCCCGCAAGGGCCATCCACCCCACCCCAGGCGGCTGCGCATTTCCATTTTGCTGTTTTCTGTCCCCCTGACAGGAAATGGTGTCCAGGGCACCCTCCCCCACATCAGAAAGGGCTTCAGGGAAACATGGTTGATTTTTATTTTGATAGGATTTCAGGAAAAATAAATAAGTAAAATGTAAACACTGATGACGAACGCGTGCTCTCCATTCCACCCAACCTTAGCCAACATATGTTGAGATTTTTTCATAGGCCCTTGGAGTTTTTGATTGTTACCAAAATACCACGTGCACCTGGTTATGGGTCCAAAATCCCCAGCCAGAAAGATAAACAATGGCAGTGGAGATCCAAGCTCATTGGAACCATCTTGTTGAACAGGGACCTCGTGTGAGGGTACCGACACGGGAATTCATGTCCAGCAAGCAGCTCCCTTTGCACAGACTGGTCAGACTGGGGGTCCTGCGTCAGGCAGCTCTGCATTAGACCTGAACCTTCCATTACTGGCTGCATGACAAGTGACCTCACATTTTAAAGGGTGGTGATGCTATAGCCTACGTCGAGGATTGTGCTGAAGACTAAAAGAGGGAATGTGTGGAGTCCTTCCCGGGTCCGGCCTCGGAGTGAGTGCCCAGTACGTGGCAGCCACCATGAGGCAAGCCACCCGGACAGCTGGACAGTGACGGAGCCCGCAGACACTAGTCAAGACCAAATTTTCTAGAAATAATGCCATTTTGATGTGCTCAGAAACCTGGATGGGATTCTAATTTGGGGCCTATTCATGCAAAATGAAATCAGAGCAGGCTATTTGAACTTCTTTGTCTCTCCTGCCCATCCTGGAGTTATTTGTGTGTGTGTGTGTGTGTGTGTGTGTGTCTGTGTGTACATGTGTATGTGTGTGTGTAATATCTTTACAGAACTTCGTATTATAAGTCTTGCATGTGCATACTAAAAATTTCAAAACATTCTAGAAGTGGAAAGGATTCCCTCAACTACACATTGTACCCCCAAACCCTCGAGATAACCGCTCATGGGGGAAAGGGGAGCACCTTCCTGGACTCTGTCCGGACTTACATCAACACACACGCAGTGCTGTTTTACAGAAATCGGATCACAGTTTTGTCCAATCATACAGCCTTCACATCCCTCCATAAATTTCTACCTCATTTTTAACAGACTTGATTTTTTTGCAACAGTTTTAAACATATGGAAAAACTGCCAAGTGCAGAGAGACCTCCCATAGCACCGCACCCCGTTCCTCCTGTTACGAGAATGGATGGTAGTGTGATCGATTAGCTGTGATTAATGAACCAACGTCGACACGCTACTGTTAACTAAAGGCGTACCTCAAACGCGAGAGTTCCCTAGCGTTCCCCTAGTGCCTTTTTCCTGTTCCAGAATCTCATCCAGGACACCCCACAACAGTTAGTTGTCAGGTCTCCTTAGGCGCCCCCAGGCCATGCCAGTTTCTCAGACGTTCCTTGATTTTGAGGACCTTGGCGAGTCAGGGCTTTTGCGGAACGCCCACTGTTACAGTTATCTGATGTTTTTCTCACGACTGGACTGGGGTCACGGGTTTCGGGGAGAAAGACCACAGAGGTGAGGTGCTCTTCTCATCACATCATGTCGGGTACAGGTTCTCAACATGACATCTCTGCTGACGTGGACCTCAGTCACTTGGCTCAGATCTACTTTATTTTTCAAACCACTGCAAAGTGTCCCTTTGTTGGGAAGTATATGCATTTTTTTAAAAACCAGTTGAGGTTATATATATATACACACATATCTCACACATATTGCATTTACGGGTATATATGTATATAATATACACATATATAATACATATCATATATATACAAAACCACGGCACAGTGCACTGCCTAGTAACTACCATCTTTGCTCAGTATTTCAGATGTTTCCATGATGATTCTCAGAAGCCAATTACTCAATTCCGAAGGATAAGCTTCTTTTAAATTTTGCCGAATCCTGCCAAATTGCCATCGCAAAACAGTGTTCCATTTTACGCACCCACAAACAGGTGCCAGGTCTCACATCTTCCCCGACAACGATCCTTTCCATCTTGGTCAGTGTCATGAGGGAAATAAGCACGTTGCATGCTGAGTCTGTTGGCTCTCCTGGAATTTGACTACTTAATTGGTACCCCCAAAAGTCTAATAATTTCAAAAAAGAATAAGTTGTTGAAGCCAGTTCCCAAGGAAAATCTGCTCACTTCTAAATATCTGAAAACATAGGAGGAACATAAGAATTCAAATCAAACTGCATTTTTCATCTGAGAATTCCAAAGCATCCGATCTCTGTTTCTAAGCGTTTCTATTTTACTAACGGAAAGATGCGTCTGTTACAGGCGGCACACATTTGATCTTTCTTCGCAATCCTCATTAGTTTTAGCTCATCTCCACCTTTGAAATTAGTTCCCATTTGAAAAGTTTGCATCCTGCAGACCCAGGCCCTGTTCCCGACACGGAGAGACCTGGTTTTCCATGTGTGCGGCCTCTGCTATGTCCCAGAATTTATACAAATCACAGGGAACTAGTCTTTTCAAAATTGAAGATTTGACAAACTATTTACATGCTGAATGAGAGCCAAGCTATATCCACTTTTAAATGTTTATACCGGCTCGACAGCTGTTCCAAAGCAAAGGCAGCGTGGGCACCTTGAGGCCTGAGCCCAGAGACCACCAGCCCGGACGTCCCCTCTCCCCTGCAGGCAAACGCCGAGGGGGCAAACAGAACTCAGTCCTCTGCCACTACCCCAGCCCAGACCTCCTCATCCTCTCCTGGGTTATGCCTTAGGCTAAAATAGCACCCACCACCACCACCCTCTCTGCCCTTCCCCTGTGGTGTTTTCCTTTCTAGCCCTTCCCGAATAAGATGCCTGGTACTGAATCTAATTACTTGTTTATTGGATTACTGTCCATGTCCCTACTGGGATGTAGGCTTCATGAGGTTAGGGACTTTGTTTTGTTTACGTTTGTGGGTCCCTGACGCCTAGAGCAGTGCCTAGCATATAGCAGGTGCTCAATAAACATATGCCCTCCTCCAATGCATCCTCCACACAGCAGCCAGGTCTTCTTTCCAAAATGCAACACTGACTCAAGGCTCTCCCACTGGGTTCAAACACCGGTGCCTCCCTGTTGCCCTCTGGGTAAATTCCAGTCCTGAGCCAGAGTCCCCCGTCCTGGGTATGTGACCCTTGCTACCTCTGTAACGTCATCACTCCTCCTTCACAGGCACCAGACTCAGAGTGTCTTGGGTTCCTCGAAAATGAAAGGCCCTCTAGGTTCTGGCCCTCAGCACTGTGTCCTCCTGGACCCAGCTTCTGCACTGGCCAGCTCAGCCTCACCCGGCGGACGCCAGCGAGGTAACACCTCCTCCAGACAGCCCTTCCTCTGCCCCTCTCTGTGTCCCAATATGCCTCTGACCCCCGTCCCCTTAGCCCTCTCCAGTACTCGGGCCCACAGGGGGCCAGGCAGCAGGGGACGTTTCTCTGGGACCAATCTGAGATACACAGGAGTCACTAACACACGCAGATTAGGAGTTAGGATTCTAGAGTTAGAACTGGGCTTCGCTGATCTCAGGGCACTTTTTAAAAGTTCCCTGAACCTCTCTTTCCTCATCTGCAAAATGGGGGTAATAATCTCTTCCTTGTAGGATTATAAAGATTAAGTAGTTGGTTTTCCTTTCAGGTATTTATTACAAAGCATCCAATACTTATATGACAATGGTGGACACGTTCTAGGAGGACTCATTAAAACCGGGACCCATATCTCGGTTCTAAGGTAAGCAGCTATTACTTTTTGGCCATCAGCACCCATTCCCCCACCCTCCATATTCTGGTAACAGACCCCACCCCCTCCCATGACATGTGACTCAGGCAGACCATCAGAGTGGTGTATTTCGGGGGCTCAGCCTTGGTTCGGAGAAGCGTGTGTGTTCCACGCGAGCCAACAGGAGTCCTTCCCTCGAAAATGAACACCGAGCTGGGCACAGGGAAGCTGTTTCCCACACTGTGACACACGGAATCTGGGCTGCTCAGGAGCCTTCCCAACAGGTAGCAGAGGCACCTGCAGAGGTGAACCCGGAAGGAGGAAGGGAGGGTGGCAGTAGTAGCATAATCTCAACTCCAGCTCTTTGCTTTCTCCTCTGCTCTTCCTTTGTGAGCTTCGCAGTAAATGTTCCCATCTCCTCAGCCAGCACATTCCTTTGGTACAGCAAACTTTTATGAGGTTCACGACATGCATGACTGAGAAAGTCCCAAACTCGTATCATTTCAAGCAAGTCACTCTTCAAGAGACTCTGTTTTCTCATCCTTAAAGTGGGCAGCGATTCTAAATTCTGAATGTGACTCTGCAAAGGTTCCTACATGGGAGCTGGAACATGGGTTGGTTTAAAACCAGTATTAATTTATAAATTTTATGCTAAGACCTTAGGAGCCCACAACGTGACTTTCAAGACGTGTTGTGTTGAATTAAGGGGGCGGGCAGTTATGTTTTTCTCCCTCGTAAACAGTTTAATGGCACGGCTACACTTCAGAAACCCGGAAACCAGCTTCGACTGAGACCTGAACTATCTTCTTGTTCCAAAGTACCTTCGACTGTAAGTTCTTAAGACAAATCTCCCTCATGTCTGCCACGTCATGGGTGAATAATTTACTGAAATTCGGGGGGGTGTGGGGGGGCAATTGGCTCCACCCACACTCATATCCCAACTCCCCGACAGAGTGGGCTGTTAAGTACAGAGCAGTGCTTCTCCACTGGGGACAATTCTGTACCCCAGGGGACAATGTCTGCAGACCTTTTGGGTTGTCACGACCAAGAGGGTGCTGCCAGCATCTCCCGGGACACAGGACAGCCCCCCCACTGGCCTATCACTGTGTCGTGCCCGACAAACTCCAGACAGCATCCTGGCAGACGTGGACCCTCAGTCAATCAATCACAACAGAAACCATCAGAATAATTCCAGGGAGCAAAGTGGCAGGTGGGGGAAACTTCTTATCCCAAGGTGCTCACGGATCTGAAAGCAAGTATACAGTAGACGCAGGAGATAAAGGCAAACAGAATCCAGTCTAGCCTGGCATGGGTGTTCGCCACTGCCAAGGCGGCCGCCTCCCCCACTCGGCGAAGCTCTCTTACTCAATAAGTTGAATGGTAGCAGCAAAGACTGGACCTTGAAAAACGTGTGGTTTCTTCACAGATATAAGTGAGAGCCTGCTCTGCATGAAGCTCAGTTTCCGGAATGGAGGATCTCGCAGTGAAAACACCAGGAAAAATCTCCCGGCCTGACATTCTTGGTGGTGGTAAGTGTTTGGGAGACAGAATGAGTAACATGGACCGTGGGGGATGGGAGGGGGGGGTCAGCAAAGGCTTCTCTGGGGAGGTGACAGAACACAGACCGGAAGATAGAGCAGGAGCGAGCCATGCAGATGTTTGGGGGGAAAGGTTTCCAGGCAAACAGAACAGCCAGTGCAAAGGCCCTGGGGCAGGGTTGGGACTGTTCAAAGACCAGCAAAAAGCCGTGGGCCTGGAACGGAGCGGGCGAGAGGGGAGCGGAGGGATGGGGGGTGGGGCACACATGCTGGAGGGGAGCTGTGCAGGAGACACAACGCTGCTGTAAGGGCTTGGCTCTTACTCTGGGGACATGGGAGCCACAGGAGGGTTGGAGCAACGTGTCAGGAATAACTCACATGGTCACGTGGCTTTAAAAAGGCCTCGCTGGCCTGTGTGTGGAGAATAGCCTGGGGCAGGGCTGGGAAAGGGCAAAGCTGGGGGACAAGTATGAGGTGCTGTAGTGGCCCAGGTGAGGTAAAGGTGGCTCTGACCAGAGGAAGCGGTGACAAGGGGTGGGATGCTCCATGCGGGTCTCAGCAGAGCTGGCAGGATTTGCCCAAGGATCAGACAAGTAATGAGAGAGACGGAAAGGAATCAGGGAAGACTTCACATTGTTGTGGATGATTAAAGGAACACAGGAGGGTCTATCTTGTTTACTCCTGTACTCCTAACACCTAGCACAATATTTAGTACACTGTAACGCAGAAAATGGTTTATGAAAAGTCCCTTTGCTCTTCTCCTCTCTCCTTTCTGCTGCCTGGAATGTGGACGTGATGGCTGGAGCTCCAGCAGCCATCCTGGATCATCAGGTGATGCAGTTCAGTTGTCACCACTGTGGATGTGGGGAGTGCTACTGGCATCTGGTGGGTAGAGGACATGGACGCCACTCGATATCCTACAGTGCACAGGACAGCACTACCATAAAGACTTACCTAGGCCCAAAATTCAACAGTACCAAGGTTGAGAAACCCTGGGGGAACAAATAAAGGTATAAATACAATAGAAAGATACATCTATAATGAAAAAAGTCTAGGAGACTGGCGGGGGGGTGGGCAGAGGAGAGAACCTTTGCCAATGATATCTGTGCTGGGACCAAAAGAATACACAGTGTAGGTGGACAGAGAGGGAACAAAAAGAATGCACCAGGCTGATGGAACAGCATGTGAAAAACCAAGAGACAAGGGAGGGTTGGTTTCCTTGGAGGAACCAGAGGTGACTCACTGCTGCTGGAGTGGAGAGTGCAAGGGGAAGAATGGAAGAGATGAGGTCAAAGAAGAGATAAACGGAGGCCAGGTTGCGTAGAGTGTGCAGGTAAGGAGCCTGGCTCAATCTCAAGGGCAATAGTGAGCTACAGAAGGTTCTGAACAAGGGAGTCACGGGATCAGATTTGCCTTTTAGAAAACCAGGCAAGGAGACCCTTTAGGAAGTAGCTGTCATGCAGCAGTATTTAAAGATATCAAAGTGGGGTACAAAGGGTCACAAACCTGCAGTGTCTGACCCACTTCTTCTGCTATAGTTTTGGGTCTAGACAGTGTTTTGTTGTTGTTGTTGTTGTTGAATGTTCATTTGATGCATTTGACAAGGCGTTAGACCTCACTTCCCCTAGGGAAACATCTGACCAAGGCCCGCTGGGGCTTTTCGGTTTGCATGTGAGGAGCTGGGCAACTCAGAGGGCACCTCCAACAACCAGCCCCTCCTGGGGTCCGGAGCCCAGCCTGGCTCCTGCCCCTCCAGGCCCCTCTGCAGCCTGGCTGGGCTTGTGGCTAAACGCATCCCTCACCAGGCCCCAGCCTCAAGAACAAAAGCCCCAAACCATTTCCAGTAATGCAATTTCATGCTCCCAGGTCTTTCGCCACCCTCGGAGCCTTTTGATTCCAAAGAGAGCATGTTCTCGGGAAAGACAAAACAAAGCTCAGCATTTCTGTTTAGTTCCAGTAAGCACTTTGAAAAGTCCCAGCCCTCCTTTTGACAACTGCACTTCCTTTGTGAGCTGCTGCCACCAGACCTAATTGCTTTTCTTCTCCCTCTTAAAAATGAGTTTCCTTTGCTGAAAACTTTAAAAAAAAATTATTCATCCTGTCTCTCTCTCCCCCTCCCTTACCATTTCCATTCCAACGTGATCCTCTATCGTCATTTGCTTCTGCTACTTAACTTCCTGAAGTCGAATAACTGGGCTTGGGGAAGGACAGGTAGGGACAGACAGAATGCTGGGAAGGGTGTCATGCTGCTGCATGTGTCAGATCCCCTTTCTAGAATCACACGAGCATCGCCTGTCTCACAGTAAGACCATATCACCGGGGTCTCTAAGGTCCTGCTTACAGGTGTGGCCTCTGGAGCCAGGTGAGTCCATTCAAATCCAGGCCCTGCTGCTCTCCAGCTGTGTGACCTTGGGCAAGTCACTCCCCCTCTCCTGGCCTCAGTTCCCTAAATGGGGATAATTGTAACGGACATACCAGATTGGCTTTTTATGAAGATTAAATAAGGTGCCAGAGGTCAATCCCTTCGTGCCTGGCACGCCGTGAGAGCCCAGTTCACTCCCATTCTTTATCTGTTTAATGCCTCCTCTCCCTCTGCAAGCTGGGTGAGTGATTTACTCACCTCGCTCTTCTAATTCACTAGCTTGGTCCAGGGGCCCAAATGGTGTCGGCAGTAAATCAATGTTTATTAAAGGAACAAGGGATTCTATAACAAGAGCAGATCTTTTTCCAAAAGAAATGACCTTGGACTTGACTTTAAGAAGTCCAGGTAGGGGATGGACAGGTGGCTCAGTTGGTTAGAGCACAAGCTGCCGGTTGATTCCCACATGGGCCAGCGAGCTACGCCCTCCGCAACTAGAATGAAGTCAATGAGCTGCCGCTGAGCTTCTGGCGGGGCGGCCAGATGGCTCAGTCGGTTGGAGTGCAGGCTCTTAACCACAAGGTTGCCAGTTCGACTCCCGCAAGGGATGGTGGGCTGTGCCCTCTGCAACTAATAACGGCAACTGGAGCTGGAGCTGAGCTGCGCCCTCCACAACTAAGACTGAAAGGACAACAAGTTGACTTGGATGGAGCTGATAAGAGTCCTGGGGAAAACACACCACTGTTCCCCAATAAAAAGTCCTGGAAATACACACTGTTCCCCAATAAAGGCCTGTTCCCCTTCCCCAATAAAATCTTTAAAAAAAAAAAAACAAGTCCAGATAAACATAAATGGTCAGACAACGCATTCCACTCCAACGTGTGACCTCTGTGCCTTAAATACACGAGAATACTCTGAGCAGGGACACATGGAGGGTGTGGCTGTATGAGGGGGAGGCGGTGCCCGCGTTTCCCGGGGAAGGGCCGGTGGTGGGCGGAGCCGGATCTGAAAGGTGATCACACTTCAAAGGGCAGAGGCTGAGGGGCCTTCCCTGACCTGGTGGGCTGCCCAACTTCTCTCTCTGATGTCTTCCCCTTAGAGTGGGGGACCAAGAAGGTAGCTGGAGACCAGAGGGTGAGGGGCTCGTCCCACCCCACTCTCTTGCCCCTGACGGCACAGAGAAGTGATTGTTGATGACACCTGCCAGCCATAAAATGAAGAAAGCAAGCCTTTTTCACCAAACAAGTTATTCCACTGAGATTTGTGAAATGGGCAGATAAGCATCTGAGATCGTATGCAGAATGATATGACTCTTACCAGGCTGTCACTTCCTCCTCTTCCCCACACACGCCTCCCTGGGCCACCGGTGATGGCACATTCAGCAGTGATAGAGGCTTGGGAGGGAGGAAGCCTGGGAACAGAAGCGGGAGGGCCTGGGAGGGCAGGTTAGCCCCTGGCGCAGGCCCGAGAGGCTGTGGGGGAAGGACAGCCCTTCTTTGGTTCAACTTGTTTAATTGAGCAGCTACTGTGTGGAGACACTAAATGCAGACATTACCTGTGCATAGGTGCCAGGAGGAGAAATGAAAGGCCCTACCTACCCCGTCGGCCTGTGGAAATTTTAGCAGGCCAGCTGGTGAGACTTAGGGAAGATGGGCACTCACCCGTTATGAATGCCAGAGCCCAGCCAGGAATAACCGTCCTCGCCCTATGCCCCAGCCCTTGCTGCCCCCACCGTCTCCCCCCTGCCCTGCGTTCTCACTCTGTCTTAGACAAACCCCTGGGTTTCGAACCCTTCCTGCAGGATCTCCTCCCATCACTCTACTGAGCAGTCATGTCAATACTCTTCCCAGAGGCACAGGACATGAAAAGCTGAGGTAAACAAATAAATGCCACCTTAACCACCCCTTCAACCAAGTCCCCACGTCCACCCACGGACGACCACTGGTCAGGGAAAGCCCAGCTGCCATCATCTTGTTTTGCTCAGCCAGGTGACGACGTGATTTGGGGAAAGGTGCAGGGACGGTGTGTGACCAAAGAATCACATCCAGCAGAAGCTCGGCAGGAATTATCCCAGAGGGATTTGATGAGTCCTAAGGTCACTTGGCAAGTGATGGAGAGGGACAGAGGAGAATCAGCTCTCCTGAGGTCAAGTCCAGCCCAAGGGGGTTGAGAATTTTTACCTACGCTCACCCACTCTGTTCCTTCAGCCTGGCATGCCCTTCCAGTTGTTCTTCACCTGGCTGACAGGTGGTCCTCACTGAAACCATCCCTGACCCTCGGAGGGTGGCTCCCCCACTCCCTGTCGTCACAGCCCACGTGGCCCTCCTGACACGGGCTCCACACATTCTCTTTTTAATGTCAGTCTCACTGGACACCAGCCGGACGCCACAGGAATAGGAGCTGGGCCTGCTGTCACTGCTGCATCTCAGAGGCAGCACACAGGAGGTGCTGGTCTTGTGGAACTGAGGAATCGTGACTGTCGGGGCGAGGAGAGGAGGAGGAGAGCTCTTTGGGGATCAAGATGGCAGGACGCATGAACCAGTCCCGACTTGCTCTATCGCACATCTCCTAAGGGGAGTGTGGCCCCTTTTGCTCTCACTAAAGAAACTGCCTCTCTTTCTACCCATCGGGGTCCCCTCAAAGCTCTTTGGCACCAATGGTTGGAGTGCCTACTATGTGCCAGGCACACTGCTAGGCTCTGGGGAGATACAGTGGTGAACAGACATGGTCCCTGCTCTCGGGGGGCCCATGGTCTGGTGGGGAAGAGATGAAAGGTATAAATGCCCCCATACTCATTATATATAAAAATATAAGCTGTGAGAGGGTGCTATGAAAAAGCGAACAGGGAAAAAGCCACGTTAGTCGGGATATCAGGGCAGGCCTCTCTGAGGAGTTGTGTCAGCCAGCCGGGTAACAATGTCTGAAGCAGGGTGGGAGGCAGGATGTGAGGAAACACCAAGCACTGGCCATCTGCCAGGTGCTGTTCTTAGCGCTCTCCATGAACTCACTCATTAAATCTCACAACTGATAGACGCTGGCATTGTCAATAGGCTACACATAAGCACAGAGGGGTTAGGCAACTTGCCTAAGGTCACACAGCTTGTAAGTGGTAGAGGCAGGACTCACACACAGGCTGTCTGGCCCCAGAGCCTGTGCTCTTAGCCACTGCACCCCATCACCCCTGGGAAAGAGGACTTCAAGCACGTGGCTCACCAGGCGCAAGGACCCTGAGCATCTGAGGTGGCTGCCTGCCTCCCAGCCACTTCCTGCGTGATTATCCCAGAGCAAAAGAGGCAAGGCTTCATCTAGGAGTCAAGGCAGCCATCTCCCTGGTGAGGAGAGCTCAAGCCCCTTGGCACCACAGAATGGACGGAGGCGAGGGGATCAAGTCATTACAAATGGGGAAACTGAGGCCCGAGAGGAGACAACCGCCTTGGAGAGTTGGGGGGGGGTCCTGACCCCTCCCTCAGTCCCTGCTCCCCTCACCTCACCAGCTGCTTCTCTCCTGTTTTGTCTCCCATCCCCACCCCCTCCACTGCCAGACCCCGTGTAGAACCTGGAACCCGGCAGAGGCTTCTAAATGATTTCAACTGGAGGATTCATGAGACCCCCCCAAGACTGGCTGTTGCTAAAACTCATCCTGCCCCTGGGGCCAGTCCATGAGGCTTTTCTCAGCTTTGACCATGAACTCCAAACACCCACATGTGGTCGCCAGTTTGAGTGCATGAGTGTGTGTCTGTGTGTGCGTGTGGGTGTATGTGTGCGTGAGCCAATGCGTATGAGGGTGTGTTTGACTGTATGTATGAGGGACCCCACGTGAGCAGGAGAGTGTGTGAATGTGCACGTGTGTGTGTGTGAGGGCATGGTGTGTGAAAATGAGTGTGTGTGCGCGTGTGTTGCCGACCTGTTTTCCAGGACTACCAGGCAGGTCTTGGGTGTGAATGAGCCAACTGTTAACCCAAAAGGAAAGGAAACAGGCTTTCGTCCTGCATGGTGGGACCCCAGAATTTAAAATTCTTCAGAGGGCATTTGGAGAGGCATGTTCTCCTGTCCTCACTGCGATTTCACACGTGAGTGAAAGTGGTTGCCTGGAACTGACCCCACAGGAGGTGAAGTGTTGTTTCTACACCGTGATTGATCAGCTCGCCTGTACTTTACCCACATCATTATTTCCTAAATGCAGAAAAGCAGGCTTTTCTGGAAGAGGGAGCGTGAGCTCTGCTCTGGTGTAGACAACCATTTAGACTTTGATGAGCAGGGTTTAAACAAGCAAAATCACAGAACAGCCCCGAGAGAAAGGACTGAAGACACACGAGGGTCGTAAGCTGACAGAGACATTAATCACCAGGTTACCTACACGCTCAGCACGTCCATGGATGGTATTTGTGGGGAGAGCGACGCCGAATGATTACTGGGTCACGAAAGCCAACGACGGGGGTGATGGGTAACAGACTGAACCTCTTTGTTTGGCTTAGTTTCCTCGTCTGTAATGTGGGGGAGCAGGTTAACTTTTCTTAGGACTCTTCTGAGTCTTAAAAGAAGTATGTACGGGGGGTGGGGGTGGCGGGGTCTGTGTGTGTGTGTGTGTGTGTGTGTGTGTGTGTGTACACACAGACATACAAGCATGCAGACCCCCACTCATCACTCAGCAACATGCTTGGCTCGCGGCAAAGGCTTCACAGTTAGGGATGACTGTTACTTCTATTAGAAAAGTATAAGTAGCATCCGAAATCATGGATTTGGAGTGTTAATGCTGTTTTCACTAAGGTTCATTTTTCTAAATGAGGTGTCCCTTCGACCCCACCCCAAAGCACGCTGCGGTCACCAGCAGCAGTGGAAAGATCCTGCCTGGGGATGTGCCTGTCCCGGGACCACTGGCTCAGAAAGGCAGGTGCCCGGCTCCCAGGAAGAGGCTCTGGCGGCACCACCCTTTAGTGTCTTGCCTGAGTCCACTTGACGTGCCCTCATCAGAGCCTGTCCCATTCCTTTCTCTGCCTTCCCAGCCCCAGCTGTCTGCTCCTGTTAGCATCTCTCCTTCTGCTGCCCAGATGCCACAGTGGGCTGAAGGCCCTGTCAGTCCCTTTTCCACTACACTGAGCAGGCAGATGCATCGCTGCTGACTCCCTCCACACCCACCCTCACCAAATCGGAGCTGTCAGCCCTCAGCTAAAAAGCTGCCAAGGGGACCATCCACGGGAAGGCAGGTGCTGTCAGGGCACAGAGCCTGTTGCCAAGGGGCGACCATAGTCCCCAAACCCACTGGTAGGGTCCAGCCCCAGAACCCGACAAAGGGTTTAGCCAGCAGAGTCTTTCCTTGGGGAAAAGTTCATGGGGCCATGAAACTGGCAGGCGAAATGTGTTGCAGGTGAGTTAGCCTCACTGCAGCAGAAAATTCTTCCCCGTCATTGGAGCAGAGTTTTCTAATTCACTCCCTCCTTTGTCAAACAAATCTCTTCAAGTGCCTTTCGGTCTAAAAATCACATTTAAATATTTGATTCGCTGCCATGAGCGGAGGAGAAAAACTTCTACTGATGGACGCGCTGACGAGCTATTCGGGGAATGCCTCCTCGCTATTCATCCGGCACGGCGGTGGACAATGCCTCTCCCACTCGTGCACTTTCAAGAAAATAAAACAAATACATGCCAAGGAGCCCAGAGCGCACGGGCTGGTGGTGGGGATTAAGGCACAGGCTTCACCAGGAAGTCGCTGAATGATCGACGTATGAATGATGGACGTATTTCAGCCAGATTGTGTCTGTTGATTTTACTCGGGGATTTCTTTTTCTTTTTCTTTTTTCTTTTCAGTAAACATCATTACATGGCAATGTGTGTTTTCATTTCTTTCTGGAGAAATGAAAGATGTTTGTAACCAAAGAGATACAATGACCAGGCTTTTTTGAGTTTTCTTTTCCTTTTTTTTTTTTTTAAGGACCAGGAACACAGCCAAAGAGAAACAAATCCCAAATGTCACAGGGGTGCCCGTCGTACCTGACCTCTCTCCGGACCCACAGGGTCCCGTCCACCATGGCGAGAAGAAGGTTTTCAAGTGGCAACCACGGGAATTAAGTCGAAACCGCTAAGACCTCAGAATGGGGCACCACATCAGGACTTCCTCCACCAGCTGGCTTTCTCTTCACGTAATCCTGGTGGCCGAATGTCAAATTTCCGTCTTCCTCCACAAAGGGTCAGCCTAAAGCATGCGGCAGTATTAAAATTCCACAACTGACCAGAAAATCCGTAGGGAAAGCAAACATTGGTTTTTCCTGTATTGGATGTGGCTGAAAGAATGTCTTCTTCCTTTCCTTTCTGATTTGAATTGGTTGATGCTGAATAAACACCACAGTCACCCCACCTGGGAAACTGCTGGTCAACTCCTGGTCAGAAGAGTCCCTGGGGTGTGGAAGCGAAACACTGTGCCCGGGGCCACCAGCCCGACGGGTGCCGGCTGAGCCATTGGTGGGAAACGGCTCTGAGGTCTGAACAAAAAGCCTTTCCTACGGTCATGGGTTAGGTACAACCAGCCCTTCTGCCCATCTGAGAAAGTTCTGGATGCAGGGACGTTTGCTCGCCTCAAGGAGCGCCCTGGGCCCGCCTCTAGGCTAGGGGTTTAGCAGGTCCCCAGGAAATGATGAGCAGGCCAACCTGCGACTGCCAGACAGTTTCTGAGAAGGGAATTTCGATCAGCAGCAAAGGTTCCAACCAAGTCTTCACATGTGAGCTCAGTCAGCGTGACTCATGGGTTTCATCCATCATTATTCATAAATATTTATCAACTTCTGGGGCAGCCAAGTTGGTACACGACACAGATCTCCTTTCGAGAGATTCTGCTTCGAGGGCTGGAGGTGTCTGACAGCCTGAAGAGGCTACACTTTCAGATCTCCTGTGCTTGGGCTGTCCCCGGGCTGCTTCGGGCCAGTGACAGAACACGGCCACTCCTGCCCCAAGCGAGCCTCTGCTAACGGGCAGTTTCTGCTCAGGGACTCCCATAGGCCAGCCGGCTGGCTGAGGCTTTCAGAGAGAGGCCCTTCCTCCCCTTCCCTCTTCCCTCCCCTCTCTCCCTTCCCAGGGTCAGACCTACATCTGGGTCTGAAACCCCTCGCGGCCACTCCTGCCCTCCCTTCCAGGCATTTCTCGGCACATCTCTTAAATCCAATTCTGTTCTGTTTTCTGGAGGACCTGAACTGACACAAACACCCCTGTGCCTGGCGCTGGGGGTTCGGCAGTGAAATGGGTCTGTTCTTGCTGGCCTTTCTTTTTTTTTAAAAAAAAAAGATTTTATTGGGGAAGGGGAACAGGACTTTATCGGGGAACAGTGTGTACTTCCAGGACTTTTTTCCAAGTCAAGTTGTTGTCCTTTCAGTCTTAGTTGTGGAGGGCTCAGCTCAGCTCCAGGTCCAGTTGCTGTTGCTAGTTGCAGAGGGCGCAGCCCACCATCCTTTACGGGAGTCGAGGAATCGAACCGGCAACTTTGTGGTTGAGAGGATGCGCTCCAACCAACTGAGCCATCCAGGAGCTCAGCGGCAGCTCAACTCAAGGTGCCCTGTTCAATCTTAGTTGCAGGAGGCGCAGCCCACCATCCCTTGCAGGACTCAAGGAATCAAAGTGGCAACCTTGTGGTTGAGAGCCCACTGGCCCATGTGGGAATCGAACCGGCAGCCTTCAGCTTTAGCAGCACAGAGCTCCAACCGCCTGAGCCACCGGGCCGGTCCCCATTGCTGGCCTTTCTTGATCCACAAAACCAGGATGAGCAGCCCTACCTCAAAATGCCACAGCACCCGATATGTAAATAACCTTGAACTCCTCCCAGGTTCCAGAGGGTGTACTAATTACCACAGGTCCATGGTCCCATTCCTCCTGCATTATTCTAGTACCCGTTTTATAGATGAAGAACCAGATTCAGAGAGGTCAGTTCATTGCCCAAGTTCACAAGCAAGAGAGTGGTTGGTGAGTTAGAATCCTATCTCCAGGTGTGCCTTCCACCAAAGCCTGTGGGGCCACTTGCTATCCTGTACTCTTTGTTCCCAGCAAGGAGGAACTCTGGTTAGCGTCAGCATAGCAGTGAACCAGGCTTAGAGCCAGGAGGACCGGCCCTGAAATGAACAAATGGCTATGCAGAGTGGACAGAAGGCTGCAGGTTAGGAAGTCCCTCAGTGCCTGTGGTGGAAGGCAGGCACCTGGGTGTACCATCTCCCTGAGAAGCTGCTGGAAATGGGAAATGGATGCTGTGCCTCCAAAACAACCAACAGCCACTCCAAGTACCAAAAATGGATTGCCACTAGGAATCCTGCAGAACACCCATACTTCCCAACACCCAGCACAGTGCCTGGTCCTTATGAAGTGCTCAGTATATGTTAGATGGATGGATGGATGGATGGATGGATGGATGGATGGATGGATGGATGGATGATGGACGGATAGATGGGTGGGTGGATGGATGGATGCATGATGGATGGATAATGGTTGGATGAGTGAACAGATGGATGGATGGATGGATGGATGGATGGATGGATTGATGATAGTTGGATGAGTGGACGGATGGATGATGGATAGATGGAGAATGGATGGACGGAGGGATGGATAGATGGATAAATGGTGGATAAACGGGTGGACGATGGATGGATGGATGGATGAGTGGACAGATGGATAGATGGATGGGTGGATGGATAGATGGATGGGTGGATGGATGATGGATGGATGGATGGATGGATGGATGGATGGATGGATTGATGATAGTTGGATAAGTGGACGGATGGATGATGGATAGATGGATGATGGATGGACGGAGGGATGGATAGATGGATAAATGGTGGATAAACGGGTGGACGATGGATGGATGGATGGATGAGTGGACAGATGGATAGATGGATGGGTGGATGGATAGATGGATGGGTGGATGGATGATGGATGGATGATGCGTAAATAGGTGGACAATGGATGGATGGGTGGATGGATAGATGTCTAGTCCCAAAATCTCTTTTGAAATGAGAGGGGGATGTATTAATAATTAGTTAATTAATTAAATGGACAAGGCTAGGGGGATCGAGAAATGTGCCAGTGTGACCCATGAAAGACATCAATAAACAATCAGAACAGAATGTGACGAGTGCTGTAACAGAAGGATCTACAAAGGGCTGTGGGACTTAGACGCAGGAGTCACTGATTTTACCCTTAGGAGAGATTATGGTCAGGGCATTTTCACAGAAGACTGGAAACGTGAGCTCGGTACTGAGACGAGCGGGTGCCTGACTTCCGGTCAGCGTTCCACTGTGTGGCTGTATTAGTTTCCTGTTGCTGCTGTAACGAGTTACCACAAACATGGTGGTTCAAAACAACACAAATGTACTGTCGTTCTGGAGGTCAGAGGTCCCAAATGGATTATGCTGGGCTGAAATCAGGGTGTCCCCAGAGCTGTGTTCCTTCAGGAGGCTCTAGAGGAGGATCCATTTCATTGCCTTTTCCAGCTTCTAGAAGCTTCTGGATTCCTTGGCTCATGGCCCCAGGCTCCATGTTCAAAGTCACCAGTGTAGCATCTTCAATTCTCTGACTCTCACTTCTGGCTTCCTTCCTCACATCTCTGTCTCTGACCTCCCGTGCCCCATTCTCTCTTCTAAGGACCCCTGTGATTACACAGGGCCCCCCAGATCATCAGGACCCTCCACATGGTTCCTGTTTTCCTTCCTCTCTGAATTCAGTCATCACAGCTTCCAGGAAGCCTCTTGTCACCTTCCCAGGTGAAGTCCCTCTATTGTGGTCCCTGTGGTTTGACACGTATTTAGGACTCTGACTGATGCCTGTGCCTGTCTCCCAAACCAGACTGCAGCCCCCAAGGGTGCAAGGACTGCCTCCGTTTCCTGTGCACCCCATGTCTGCAGTACCACTCATTAACAGGTACTCAGCAAACGCTCAGAGTGAATCGTGATGTTACTGTCAGTCTTAGATGAAAAATTGTAAGACTCAAAGTAAAATAACTGGATCGACAGATGCATGGGCAAAATAAAGAAACCTACAAATCCCACCTGGTGGGTAGGAGCGAGGAGACCGGGGCCCAGCCCATTGTCCCGGGAACCTCTGAACCTAGATCCTCCCAGAGCCCAGGGTGGCCCCGCTAGGTGGCTGCGTTTCCCAGTATCTCAGACCTGATCTGCATACAGGCTTCCTCTCCTTATCAACCCCCAGCCCACAGAGGTGCCACTGAAACTCCGGTAGACCTGTTCCAGAAACTGGCTGGGTAGAAGACGTGCCAAAACAGAGCTGGTCACTGCTGGGAAAGCAGATGACTAATGGAGGCTGTCCTCCCAGGGGGCAGGACAGGCCCCTCTGTGCTCTGGGAAGAATTATTTGGCAACAGTAAGTCCACAAATAGTTTTTGGGGTCCTATTGTGTACCAGGCACCGGGCTAGGGGCTGGAGAAACAGCCCCAAGAAAGAACCGAACTCCCAGCCCCAAGAAAGAATCAGATGCTCATAAGTCAATTAGACGAGTGAATGAATAAATGACAGTTGTGATAAGGCTATGAAGGCAAAGAATAAGGTGCTAGGAGAGCATATAATGGGAGTGTCTGACCTGTTGTAGGGAATCAGGGAGGGCTTCCAGGAGGAAGTGACATGTAAGCCAACACTTAATGGACAGAATTCCCAAAACCCATTCTCCTGTACTTACTCCCTCTATGGAGGCTGCAAGAGTTAAATACTAACCTTCTCAGTCTCCACGGCAGCTGGGGTTGCCATGGGACAACTGTGACTAATGAGACGCAAGCTGAAGTCTCTTGGCTCCACTGCCCTACTCCCTCCTGCCTTAAATGGCGACGGGATTTCCAGAGCTGAGGCAGCCACCTTGTGACCCTGAAGAAAAACCAAGATCGTCCCCGAGGTCGCAGCCCTGAATGACAGAGCCAAGACCCAGAAACCAGCTACCTCCAGACTCCGTGCTACATGATTGAAATACGTCTGTTTTTGTTTAAACCATTACAACTTGCAGCCAGAAGCATTCATATCTGAAACAGGTCTCAGAGATGATAAGTGTTCATCAAGCTAAGAGTGGCAGGAAGAGTGTTCCAGGCTGCGGAAACAGCAAGTGCAAAGGCCCTGGGGTGGGAAAATCCACGGGCGGAATGTGGAGGCCAGTATGTGGCTGAAGCGTAAAGAAGAAGGAAGACAGTGATGAGCATGAGCCTAGGGAAGGAGCCAGACCTTGGAGAACATGGGGAGTGGTCGGGACATTGTCAAGGACTGCTACAGAGATCCGGAAGGATTTGGGACAAAAAAAATGACAGGAGATCAGATCTGCTTTCTAAAAATGATCGCTCTCGCAGGTTATGGGGAATAGGTTGGAAAGGGTCGACAGAGGGACTAGAGAGACCAATGAGAATATTACTGTAGTTGTCAAGGACCGAGAATGGTGGCCTGGACCCTGGTGGTGGTGGGAGAGGTGGCAGAAAGGGACAGAGGTGATGCTGCAAACCAACGGTTCTCAGACAGGGCGGTTATGCCTCTGGTATTTGACAATGTCTGGTATTGACAATGTTACAATTTGGGGGAGGTGGCTATTGGCACCTCATGGGTAGAGGCCAGGGATGTTGCTAAACATCCTACAGAGCACAGGACGGCCCCCCATAGAGAATGTTCTGGCAAAAACTGTCAGGTGTGTTGAGGATGAAAATCACTGTTTAAATACATTGATATTTAAGAAGAAAAGTGAACACATGTTGGGAAGGTGGGGGCTGGAGGGAAAACACCCAGGCTGGGACCATCCTGGGGTGGCTGCTTCGGTCCCAGCAAGAATCAGCAAGGGGCTCAGATCACAGGTGACGTCACGAGGACCGAATGAGCCTCCTGGAGGCTGGGTACCCAGATGTCCACATAGAAGCCACCCAGGGCGGGGCTAGCTGAGGAGCCCCAGCTGGGAATATCCTAGGTCACGCCGAGTGTCTGCCCAGCCCACTGTCCTCACAGAGGGGCCCCCAGCCACCATTTCTGTGGCTCCACCCCGGCCAAAGCTGACTGACTCCAAATGTGACCCTCACCTCCTTCTGGCCACGGCCCCCAGTTGTGCTCTGGGGAACTTCCAGTCTAGTGAGGCTGCCAGTTAAGGTGACCCAAGCTCAGCCACCAGATTCTCTCCTAGGAATCTGAACCCAGAGAAGGATGGGAAATCTGATTTTATCCCAGGGGAGGTGCCCCAAGGGACCCTCCCTCAGTTTCTGCTCTCTAAAATCCCCCTGAATGTGGCCCTTCCCAATTCCTGTTTTCAGCTGGAGTTGCAGACTACTAAAAGCCCTTTAAATAAATTCCTTTTTTTCTTTTTCTTTTTTTTTTTTTTGCCAGTGTACTTGTTTCCTAAGGCTGCTCTAACAAATTACCACAAACTTCGTAACTTAAAACAACACAAATTTATTACGTTACAGTTCCTGGAGGCTGGAAGTCCAGAATCAGTCTCACTCGGCTACGGTGGGGCTGGTTCCTTCTGAGCAGAACAGGAGTATCTATTCCCTTCCTTCTCCAGCTTCTGGAGGCCGCCCACAGTCCTTAGCTCACGGGCCTGCCCTCGCTCACTCCAACCTCTGCTTCCATCATCACATCTCCTACTGACTCTGACCCTCCTGCCTCCTGTGGTGACACTGGGCACATCTGGATAATCCAGGATCACCTCCCGTCTCAAGATCCATAATCACCTCTGCAAAGTCCCTTTAGCACATAGGGAACCATATTCACAGGTCTGGAGATAGGGCGTGGCTATCGTTGGGGACCACTGCTCAGCCTACCATATATAAGAGTCTGTTTCTGTTGCTTGCAACCAAAGAATTCTGGCTGATACAGCAAAAGTCACAACCCAGGGTCTAAAGATGCTGCATTTTGTTTTTAACTCGAATTAGAACTTTAGGAATAGCTTGAAACCCACATTTCACTGAAGCCCTGGGACTCTCTTTTGTTTTTACTTATTTAAGTTACCTTCCTAATCCCTGAAGGCAAGCACTAGGTTGGCTATGGGTTCCAAAGACTAACCCCTTCTTATACCTGAATGCTTTAGGGCTTGGCAGATGGATACAGTGGGACCAGTGTCTCTCTTGGCAACTCCAGCCAAGGATAGAAGGATGTTTCTAGATTGGATGGATGGATGGATGGATGGATGGATGGATGGATGGATGGATAAGTAGAAAGAAAAGATTATAAGGAGTTTACCAGGATGAGAGCCCAGAAGTAGGAAAGAAGGGAGGAAAAACAAATAGATGCATTTATGCCATACACAGGACTAAAAGGAGGTGGAAACTTTGCTGTTTTGTTTTGTGTTTGAAATAGAAATTCTCTTGAAAATAAACCTCCAGTTGGTTTGTTTCTGCAAAATAAACAACAGGCTGCTGCTTACAACCTCATTACAGGGAGAGCCCACGTCACCCACCCTCAGCCTCTCTAGTCCATTTAGAAGATCCGGTCCAATGAACCACGAATCCAGAAAGGAGTCCGGGAGTGAGAAGAGGACAGAATCAAACGCTCTCAAATAGCTATAAAAAAACCTCGAGGTTCGGGGGGGAAAAGTAATCATCCTGTAATTGACTGTTTACTAATGGAATCTATTAATTTATAGCCACAAAAGAATCAGCTAATTTGTGGTTAATGGTGTTTAAAAGATAAACAACATAGATTAACTCTATGGAGCACAACTCCAGTTCTCCGGGATCTGTCTGCACTGACAGCTCTCAGAGGAGACAGAGGACAGTGGTGGTCGGTGGCCAGCTGGGACGGAAAAGAGATTTGGGAGGGAGCGGGGAGTCTCCACCTCCAAAGGAGCCTGCGTCACCCTCTGACTTCCCTTCCAAATTGCACATCCTCCCCTGGGACTCACATCCTCTCTGCTGTCCTCCCACAGGATCCCACCCCGACAGCAGCTCCCAACCCGCCACGTCATTCCCACCTCTGGGTCTCTGCTCTCGCTGTGCCTGCTGCCAGGACTACCTTTCCTTCCTTTCCTGTGAAAAATAACACAGACTGTTAACAGCTCACTGAGTAAACGTCGCTTGCATCAGAGGCCACACTAAGTGTTTCACAGACATTATCTATGGCAAGGATTCCTCGAAACCCCCTGCAAAGTTGGTGTCAGTCTCGATCCCATTTTATAGGTAAGAAAACTGAGGGCTAGAAAGGGGAAGCCATTTGCCCAGGGTTTCATTGCGTACGCATGGTGGGTCTGACGCTTGAATCCAAGTCTGTCTGATCCCAGAATTCAAGCTCTAGACCAGCATGCCCCAAACCTTACTCATTCTCATAACAGTATTTTTCCATTTCTGCAAGCCACCTATATCTATGATCTTTCTTTAAATCGACTCTTGCTCCCTTTTTTTTTTTTTTTTTTTTTTAATTTTAGCTTCATCCCTAGCAGTCGGATCACCCAGGTCTGGTAATTTAATACTATATTTGTGTCGAAGACAAATTTGGAATAAATACCTGACTACTAAAGTACACGTTTGCTTGCATCCCACCTTATAATCTTGAAAACCACCTGTGGTACAAGAACCATACAAATTCTAACCATGTGTCCCAACAAATCACGCTCACGTGGCCGTCGTGTGTGCAGCTACCCTGCGCAGCACCCTGCTCGAACCATCACAGTTCGCCCTCCATCAACCTTTCCTGATACGACCCACCCTCTGAAACGCACTGGAAGCCTCGACTGCTCCCGCCCACAGACACCCTCCCCTCGGGACAGAAAAGTCACGTCACTAGCAAACCACAAAAAGACAGGAGGAAAATAGGGATATAGGATTTGTTTCCTCCAGTAGATTATAAGATCCCTGAGGATTAAAAATACCTCCTGTATCCTGAAGCCTAAGCTCTGCGGAAAAGAGACGGAAGCACACAACAGGTGCCCAGTAAACCTTGGGAAGTGGCTTGTGGGGACACGTGTGGAGAGGCGGGCACATGTCACTGTGCTGGTTGCGTTTGGGCCACTCCCCTTCTTTTGCCAACAGTGCTCAGAATTCATCTGGGACCACCTCCTCCCTTCTCTCAGCTCCAGCGTGGGCCTGTGAACCCAGCCCGGCCAGAAGGTGCCAAACACCCCCCATGCCATTGCGACTGGCTCAGAAATGGGTCCATCACCCAAAGTTGGCCGAGGGAGTCAAGCCCGGGGCGTTTGTTCATGTTGCTGGGGAAGGACAAGCTCTGGCTTGCTGAGCTGGACTCTTGGAGGACGTGACGCAGGCCTGGAGATGCGTGTGGTCACCTTGCTCCCACAAGAAGCCTGAGAATAAAAGCCCCATGGAAGAGGCAGGTGCGTGGAGAGAGGGCAGGGCTTGGTGACACTGTTGGAGAAGCTGGATCAAGACATTCCTGAAACAGGATCTGCCCTCAGATTTTTCCGCCAATAAATCTCCTCTCGGCAGAAGCTTTGTTGGATTGGTTTTTCTGTTACTTGCAACCAAAACACCCTGCAGGAGCCTCTGCCCAGGAGTCAGGAAACCAGACTCTGACTGTATCTCTGCATGACCCTGCTAAGTCATTGCACCTTGCATGACGCTGCCTCAAGGACGCCTTCCCTGACCACTCCTTTAAGAATGGCTCCCCCCCTTCCCCCGTCACTGCCTGTCCCAGTCCAGTTCCATCACCCCCAACAGTTAATTCTATGTCCATGACCTCGCTTACTAGCCGCTTGTCTCACTCACTGCTGTACCCTCGGTGCTCAGAACAGACCTGGCACACGGGAGGTCCTTAGTAAATACTTGTTGCATGGGCCTGCCTCAGTTTCTCCACCTGTGAAATGGGAGAGAGCTGCTGCATTTTCTCTCGGGATCCTTCTGCTGGGCTGTGCTTCACTTCCATCGCTGCTACCCAGACCTCTGGGAACACGGTGAGAGAGTTTCACCTGAAGATGCGCGAGTATCACCAGCAAGCTACCTCTTACTCCCAGGGAAGGAGTCTGCAGGATTTTCCTCCTTCGCTCCTTCCTCTGCCTACACCTCATTAACCAGGGAGTCCCTCTTGACGTCTGACCCAATTTTTCATGCTGCAACTCAAGTCTTTTCTCAGGCCTGGAGTTCAAAAGACATTCCAGGCCAATAAGAGCAGAAAATAACCAATTTAAAGTGACAAGAAACCCTGTGAGAAAATAAAAGCTCAAAGCTGCCCTCATTTTCTTCCACCTCAAAGAAGCCCTTGTTTTTTCTCCCATGACCAGTTTCTGACTCTGCGCAAAGTTCCTTTCTTGTCTACACCTACGAACAAAGCTCTTCTGGAGATGTGGATGCAAAAGATGAGAATAAAATAAATAAACTATCTGTTTAATCATTCCTATTGTCAAAACAATGGCTGAGCCAGAATACCTATGCTCTGATTCACCCCAACTGACACCCCTTTGGAGGGAGGAGGCAGGAGGCAAGAGAGTAAACATTTCTCAGCCCATTTTCCAGATGAGCTCAGAGGAAGCTGGGAGGTTCTGCAGTGAACACCCCACAGTAAACAACGGAAGGGAAACCACCTCCTTCCTAGAGTCAGGCATTCTGTCTCCTCTTAATTTAAAGGAAGGCACACAGTGCCTAGTCTGCAGGTTTTAGCGTTCACTCACTCATTCATTCATTCATTCATTCAGAGAACAGACAGCTTGGACTGAGCACTTGGGTGTGTCCCAAGCTCGGTGCCCTCCTGGGGGTTCCTTTCACCCTCCCCCAGCCCTAAGAGGGAGGAAGTGCAGGAATTCTCTGTCTGGAATTATCTGTCAATTATCTTGATGGGCGGGGGAGGTTTCGTGAGTTAATTGTTGAAAGTATTTTTCCTGGTTTGTTCTTTGTCTCTTCACTGTATTTGTGGAGTTTCTCGAACTCCAGTAAGCTCTAATGCTTACATGGTTGAATCTTTTTGCTTTTCTTTGGGGTGTGTGGCCTTACATATCTAGAAAGGGCTTCACTGGGGAGTGATTTTTAGGGCGCCATTTAAGGTCAGAGGTCATGATCAGGGAGGGGTGAAAGGGGAAGATCCAGGTCATTCCTTCAGTTTACAAATGAGGAAACTGAGTCTCCCCCATGAATAAACAGCAGGGCCCAACGCTGGCAGCCCGGACTCTGCCCAGCGCTCTCTCTGCTGTGTAATTAAGAAGAAAAGTTAAGAAGAGAGCACATGAATGCATTGCCAAGTGACTGTCACAGCCAAAGTCGAAAGCCATTTTGTTCACTGTGCACATATAATGTCACCTAGTCCACTCTGCATATCTGTCCAACTGTCCACAGTGGCAAGGAGCCTCCAAAATCATTTCCCTGAAAGGCCTTTCCAGGCTTAGAGGGCAGACACCACGCAAAGGAAAAGACAAAATGGTTAACATAAACATCAACAATTCCTAGACATCAAAAACCACAACTAATTAAATGACAAATCACAAAACAAGCAGGAAAAATACTTCCAACCTAAAGGACAACGTATTAAGACTTCTAAAACATACAAAACTCTTATGGGACAATAAAAATGTCTCAAGAAAAATGAAAGAAATCACAAAAGTGGAAATGCAAATGGGCAATACACTTACTTATGGAAAAATGTTTAAATTCATGAGTAATCAAAGCAACTGAAGTGAAAACTATCATGAGGTAGGTTTGCACGCCTTTCAAAGCAGCAATGTTAAAAAAGGGTGGGAAATGGAAACACAACACAGCCTGCTGGGGGGACGACAAATGGACTCAGCCTTTCGAGTTTCGTAATCTGGATTAAAATCCTTAAAAATGTGCTTTTTGTTGTTGTTGTTCTAGGAGTTTCGTTTCTAAGGAATTATTTAGAGACCACGTATAAGGAAGGAAATTCATTCCCACGCCATTTCTACGGGGGAAATTGGAAGCGGCCTATAGGTTCAGCATCAGGAATTGGTGAGACAGGGGGCCAGCCCGGTAGCTCAGGTGGTTGGAGTGAGCACTGGGCTCCTAACCAGTGACTGACTGCCTCAAAGTGGGGGGGCGGGGGGGTTGGCGAGCACAAGGCTCATAACACCAGCACGGGCCAGGGAGCTGTGTCCTACACAAGCAGACTGAGAACCAACGGCTTGAACTGGAGTGGGGGGGAGGCGGAAGAAGAGGAAAAAAGAAAAAAAGGAATTGGTGAGATTACACTCCAGTGCAAACTCACAATGTAAGATGACGAAGTCATGGGAGAGAACGATGCTTCATAAATGATAATGACGAGGTACAGCTAAATATGAAAATCAGGGTACAAAACGCTACGTACGTATACATCATTCTAATTCTAAAAAACACACACATACACGAACACATGTGCATAGAAAACAATCTGGAAAAAATATGCACCAAACTGTTAACAGTGGTTTCCTCCAGAAGGTCGGATTATTTGTTTATCTTCCGGTGTTTCAGTTTATCCTATACCAGGACTGGCAAGGGTGGGGAGAGCGTGGGAGACAAGACACCCACACTGCTGTTGGAAATGTAATTTGTCACGCGCTTTCTTGACTCACATCACAGTACTTATGAAAAGTGTCAGGATGTGTGAACCACTGCCCCGGTAATTTTACTTCTAGGAATTTACCCTAAGGAAATAATCAGAGATGTGTGCAAAGATTTAAGTACAAGGATGTCCATTGTAGAGGTATTTATGATAGCAAAAGGTTGGAATCAGCCTAATATTTAACAAGGGAGAATTGTTTGAAAAAGGGTTGGTCTGCTTTTCCTAGTGAGATGCTATGCAATCAATTAAAGCAATGTTGAATATTGAATGAGATGACAAGACGTTCCTGACGCAAAGCAAACATGAAAGTTTAACACGGCAGGGGCTGTCCGATAGCAACACTGTGAGCCACTATACACAATGAATTATGAACACGTGTGCAAAAGGAGGCTGAAAGGCAGAATGATCGCGGTGATAATCACTGCGTGATGGAATTCTGGGTAAGTTTTGTGTGTGTGTGTGTGTTTTCCTACATTTTGCAGTTCCAATACAAGAAATCTGTTACTCTTACAATCAGATTTTTTTTGTAAGGGGAAAGAAAAAAAATCCCAGGAACACTGACACTCAAACAAACTAGAAATTCACGTCTGTGAATTCCAATTTCCCAGTCAGGCTGTTCAGTGTTGACAATTGCACAGCTACCTCGGAAATCAAAGGCTAGGCTCACGATTAAAATATGTCCCTCTAGACAGCGTCTCTCAGAGCCACCTAGAATCGGTCCTGCCCTGAAAGCCATGCCCAGGCAGTCCACAAATCTTCAGAAGGCTGAGAAGAAAAGTGACCTGTTTTTAATGTTTGGGGACAGCATCTAGTCGAATCCAGCTGGCGTTGGCTGTGGCCGACACTTGCTCAATCATCTCTCTGTTGTGTAATGATGAAGAATTCGTCGTATTCTCAGAAACCCATTGTCAGGGCAGGACAGAGGTTTCCAAATATGTGTCTGGAGCTCGTCCCTTTTTCCTGTGGGATCAAGCAACCCATGTGCTAATGATACGGAAAGTCACAAAAAGCCTGTGACTGCTTCCCTCTCGTCTGCAGTTATATCCCGGAGGACCCAGCTCGGATAAGTAGATTTAAAAATTTAACTGAACCTCACTGCTGATGAGGACCAAGAAGGGGGCAGGCGGCAAGTGGAGAAGCTCCAAACAGGGATTATGTGCCTTAACTCTTGGCCAAGGTGCAGTGGGAAGAGAGCCGGCAACAAGAGCCAGGGGACGTGGTCAGGGAACATGGGACAGTGGGCAGCTGGGGCATCTTCTAGAAGGAAGGCGCTCTCCTTCGCAGCAACCCGGCAGCTACTGGACGTGGGGGAAGAATTCTGGGCTCACCAGTAGGTGTTTAAGGTCCTATCAGGACAGGTGCTGGGAGTCCAGACTCTCCCTCCCTCCCTTCCTTTTTCCACAACCATCCCCTGGGCACCCAGCCTGTGTCAAACCTCTAGGGCTGCATTTGCAACGAGTACAAACCCAGGCAGATGCAGTCAGACCCCTGCGCGTGGCATGTACTGTCTAGCATCCCCTTCCTCCATGTGTGACAACCACAAATGTCTCCAGACGTTGCCAAACGTCCCCTGAGGGTGGGGAACAAAATGGCCCCTGGCTGAGAACCACTGGTCTAGTGGCTGCTGCATCAAACAGCACAGTTCTAGCAGGACACAGAGGCAATGCCATGAGCCACTGTGACGCACAGGGGCACGTGCTAGGACGGGGGACATACGGGCAGAGTGACATCAGGAGGAGCAGCTAACTGAGGCTGGTCCAGGCAGGCTTCCCAGAGGAGTAGGGTCTCAGACAAGACGTTTCTCAAGTGGGAAGCCACACGTCCCACAGACCCGGGGGCCCTGTCCGTCCTGCCTACACAGCACCTACTCATCCGGGGGGACGGGGGGATGAAGCTGAGGTGCACTTCTGGATGCTCACATGATTAGTAAAGAGGAAAAGCGTGCTTCAAGAAAGATGCATTAGCACGATTGTTCTCACGGGGATTTGCACACTCTCTTCTCAGCATCCCTCAAAATTCCAGGACCTCATTCATAAGGGAGCAAAGAGAGAACCGATACAGACCCAGACTTGACCCTTTTTGAGCCACGACTGCTTATTAGCTGTGTGACCTTGGGGAAGTTATTTAACCTCTCTGAGGCTGTCACCTTATCTGTGGTGCAAAGTCAACAACGGTACCTACCGTGGAAGGCTGTCATGGAATTGTCCCCAGGGGGCTCCTCAGAATGCCAGGCGCGTAATAGAACCAAAGCTCGGCCAGCATTAGTTTTACTGTATCATTTAAGCCGATATTCTACGCAGCTTATTCCCTCAGTGGCCGTTTACTGACCACTTACTATCCTCCGCTATTTTAGGCACTCAGGGGTACAGACAGGGTTCCTAAACATGGAAGTTTACTTGGCTAGGGTGGATCAGAAAATGCACAAGCAAAGAGATAAATACATCAAATAATTTCAAGTGGGGCTAACGCTCACAAAGAAAATAAAAGAGGGTCATGAAAGGGAATGTGGCAGGACAAGGGGCGGTCAGGGGCCTCCCGGAAGAGGTGACCTCTGAGGATGAGAAAGTGAGTCGGCCTTGCAAAGATCTGGGGAGCACTTGCCAGGAGGAGCCAACATGGGCACGAGTCTGGTACGTACCAGGAAGGGCAAGAAGGGCCAGTGTGGCTGCAGCATGTCAGGGGGAAGGGGAGGAAATGAGGTCAGCGAGGTGGACGCGGCCAGCTCACACAGGGCCCTGCGGCTCGATTACTAACAGCTGGCATTTACTGAGCATGCGCTATGAGCCGGGTTTCAATGCATCGCTCATTTCATCCTCATGACAACCCCGTTAGGAAGGCACTACCATTGTCCCCACTTTGCAGATGAGGAAACTGAGGCCCGGAGAAGGTAAGTGTCTTGACCAGAGGCACGCAATCAGTACAGGAAACGAGACTCTGATTGCAAGCCGTCGACTCCAGTGACTGGACTCGACAGTTAAAAACAGAATGGGGCAACAGGAAGCCAGTGGAAGGTTTTCTGCCCCCAGCGTCTCCCCCAACGCAGGCGGAGCCTTTGAGCACCGGACATGTGTAAGCTGCTGGTGTTCGAGGTTGGCATTTCCTCATCCTCCCTCCAAGGCCCCCAGAACCTGAGCTGGCCGCCAGGCGTATGTCACACTCACGGGACTGCACAGTGACACACCTTCAAAGCTGATGGAATGAAGACAAAAAGAAAAAATGTATGTCTCTGCAACTGGGCTGTTTAGAGCCCAGGACCCTCGGCCTCCCTGTTCAGAAGAGCAAATGTGTGGGCATCGGCGAGCTGGGCTGAAACCCGGAGGCTCCTCTCCCCAGAAGCAGAAAGTCAGGGCGGGGAGAATATGGTAGAGTCCGGCCCGATGTTTGGAAGCCCGAGTCCTAGCACCTGGCCTGCCTCTTCTGCCTGCAGCAGAAAAGATCACAGCAGGAGCGGCTCTGGTTGACCTGAGGCCGTGGTTGGCAGAGGGACAAGGGAGGGGAAAGCCCAGCACCTTCTCTGCCCTCATGGCTGCTCTGTTCAGACAAAGGTGACGTCTGGAGGAGAAAAGTAACAAAAACAAAGATCTCACACCCGTCAGGGCCAACCAGGCCTCCGAGCTGGGCTGGGTGGATGCAGGTGCTGTGATGTGGGACGTGGGACAGAAAGGACAGAGGGATGACACCTTAGGGAAAGTGGCAAATCAAAGACTGCGGGTGCCAGGCCGGATTTGGGTGTGGGGGCCAGCTCCACCTCCCTGAGCACACCTCTCCAGGGCTCGGGGCCTCAGTCTCCCCACCTGCAGAAGGGGATAATAATACAGTTGCTTAACACATGCCAGGGACTTGGTCTATGTTACTCGTATTCCCCCTAATCCTGGCAGCAGCTCCACCAGCACGTCTTTTCTATTCCATCTGCCGCAGAGAAAGGACAGTACTCAAAACGCTCAGGGAAGTTTAAATCCAGTTCATCTGACACCGGCCGGTGCTGTTTAATTTCCCAACACTTGTAAAATGCTCCAAAAACATCCACCGTGGTCCCCGTGATGGTAACCAACACAGGCCCAGCCCCTCTTCTCGGTGCCTTCAGATCGGGCAGCAACTTTCTGAACTGGGCACTTATCCCCGCTTTACAGATGAGAAAACAGGCTCAGATGGAAAGCAGAACATTTCTCAACTTTTATTTTTTTTCTTTCTTCTTTCACTCCTCCCCAAGAAGTCTTTCTGGGCATTTTCCCCATTCACTGCCCTCCCATGAAATCTTAGTACCCAGACGTACGCTGTATCTGTTTTTGTACCATACGTACATCTGCGCTTTATAGGAAGAGAGAAGCATTTCTTTAGCCCTGCCTCACTCAAGAACCCATTTTTGTCCCTTCATGAGAAAATGTTCCAAGATCAACTAAGCTTGCAAAATTCTCTTTTGCACTCAGGGGTCCACTGCACACTTTGTCCTTCTACGAAGGAAGGGGCAGCTTAACTTTCTGTAGTTCAGTATTTTTCAGGTCTGCTGACACCCTGTTTTCCAGGAGCACCTGGAAACGGGCCAGTGCAGACACTGTTCTGACTCCTGTAAGAAGAAAGCCATGGTGCCCAAGGATCCTAAGAAGTCATGGAGAGCTCACCGTCTGCGAGGTACAGCGTCAAGTGCTTCGTGCGCACTGCCTCCCTCCTGTGACCCTCCAAATGCAACCCTGTAAGGCAGACTCGGACAGCAGCCTATTTACACTTGGAGAAACCAAGGCACAGAGCAGTTAAGT
The DNA here is from genome assembly GCF_004115265.2 of Rhinolophus ferrumequinum. Taxonomy (NCBI): domain Eukaryota; kingdom Metazoa; phylum Chordata; class Mammalia; order Chiroptera; family Rhinolophidae; genus Rhinolophus; species Rhinolophus ferrumequinum. The sequence goes on from NC_046306.1 coordinate 4,869,350, forward strand.
AGCTCTGTCCAGGGCTGAAGTATTTGTGCCCGGTCACTGGGCTACCCACACCCAAACTCCTGGTCTCTCCCTTCCACTGCTGACAGAGGGAACTTGCAAGGGACCAGATGTGTCCAGATGCTGTCATCAAGACTTCTGCCCTCAACTTGCCTAAATCCACACAACCCACACTCACCAGGTGCATATTTGATGCACAGAAAATCCCCAGAACTGGCCAGACCTGCTGGGTGGGTAAGCAGGGCAGTGGCCACATGGGCAATGCCCGACTCTGGGAGGAGAAATGCCAGCCCCTTCCCTTCACCCCTTTCCCTCGGAGGAGCTCCTGACAGGGGCTGGGGAATGGGGGGCCCTGGAATGCCCCGGTCCATGACTCAGGTCTGCCTCCTCGGGCCATGGGACCCTTGGCTGCTTCCCCAAAGGCAGGGCACACGACAGGACCTAACGCCCTCCAACAGGATTGCCCTGCCTCCCCACACTTCCCCACTTGTCCAGAGCGAGGCAGTTATGGGAGAGAAAGGAACTTGCCTGCCTCCAAGCCATATGACATCATGTCTGTGGGCCTATTCGCTCACCGTAAGGGGGGCAGTATGGTGTGGTGCATGCATGGGCTCTGGAGACAAAATGCCTGGACCCCATCTCAGCCTTGCTGCTTTCTAGCTGTGTGACGTTAGCCAGGTTAACAACCTCTCTGGGCTGCTGTGAGGATTACATAAGATAGCCCATAGAACGCACCAGCAGCAGCGCTCAATGGAAGACCCCACGATTATCGGTACCCACGTAAGGTCAGATGTTTCAGCACTAAGCCCAAGGTTGCCCAGAGGTGCAGCAATTTCTTATGGGTAAATGAATAAACTAGCTCATTAATCACTGCTTTCTGAATTAAATTGCTGTTCATTTATTCAAATGCAATGCTTGGATAGACGGGATCTTTATCGAGTACAAATCTTCAGAAACAGCCTCAGTTTCTCTAGTGTGCCCCAAACCTAAAACACAGGGTGACAATAAGGCCTGATGAGCACTAACTGTGGTGGGCAGAATTCTAAGATGACCCCAAGATTCCTTCCCCTTGGGGTACACGTCCTATGTCATCACCTCGCCCTGAGTGTAGGCGGGGCCTGTGCTGGGATGTCACCCTGTGATCATGTTGTTAGAAGGCAAAGCTGAGGGGACTCTGCAGATATAATTAAGGTCGGGACCAGATGACTGACTTCAGCAAAAGGAGAGGACCCCAGTGGGCCTGACCTAATCAGGTGAGCCTTTGAAGAGAAGATGTAGACATCAGGGATGAAAGCAGTCAGGGACCCGTAGCAGCAGCCACTTCTGCTGTTCTGGAAGAAGCCAGGTGCCATGAGTTCTATAGCCCCCGAGCCCCCCGTGAACCCCCAGCCCTAGACAACACCTTGTTGGTAACCTGTGAGACTGAGCAGAGGACCCAACCAAGCTGTGTCTGGAATCCTGACCCACGAGCACAGTGAGATAAGAAATGCGAGATAAACAGGTGTTCGACTGATCTCACTAGGTTTGTGTGGTAGTTGGGTAGGCAGCCGTTGGAAACGAACACAAGACTACTCACTGTCGCCATTTTTCAGGGCTCACTGTGCCGAGCTTGGCGTAACGTTCTCCACAACTGGAGTAGGTGTCAATGATGTCCTGATTTTGCAGAGAAACTGAGGCCACACAAGTTGCCCGTGGCTAGTTGCCAGTGGTGACAAAATTTAAATCCAGGTGGCCTGCCCCCAGCGCCTGCTCTGTTACTGAGGCTTGTAATATTTTAACTATATATAAAAACATCGGGGTGAAAAGTTCTGAAAGGGCGTATGTTCACACGATGGCGATCGGGACAGTGTGATAAGAGGGGATGTTTTGTGCTTTTTCTACATTTCCTCATTTCTTTTACAGCAAATATTACTTTCTAACAATCAGAGAGAGTAAAATAATCACACTCATGGTGACGATCTCTGAGTGGTGGAGTTGCAGGCCACTTTTCAAATTTTTTCCTAAGATCCCAGTTCTGTACAACACTCTCAAAATGTCCATAAGAAACGTGTGGCCGGGGTAATTTTGAAAATGGATAAGCCAGACAGAACAAGTGAACATGGTTCAGAAGGTGAGAGTAAAGGAGAAAATGTGCCACTGCCGGAGGCCTGGCTGCAGACCTTCTCGAGGAGAGGGCCAGGGTCTGGAGCTTGAGGAAAAATAGGGTCTTGTTCTAACAAAAGCAAATTCGCTGGCAAACTTGAAATGTGGCTTCAGCTCTTCCGGGAGAAGTAGCTGTCTCACTCAGCAATGGGGCTTTGATTCAGCATTTGCAGCGTCTTCGGCAAATGTTGTCACCTGAAACTTTGTTATTTTAATTGCTAGCTATTCCTGTGGGCTTCTGCTTGGAGAACAAAAGCTGCTAAGAAATCAGGGCTCCAGGCAACTTTTCTTCAACGCAGGGCAAGGTAAGGAAAGGTGTGCTCACCAGCCCCCAGTGAGCATGCTTTGGAGAGAGCGTACCTTTTGGTTTAGCACTAACCATTAATTAGCGAGGGCTCAGTGTGCACCAAGCTCTGTGCTAACGTGGAGTCTCTCGTTTTACCCTCCTACATCGGTCGGTTGAGTCCTGGTATTGCTCCCATTTTACAGATGAGGAAGTAGAGGCTTACAGAGATCAAGTAATAATAATAATAACAACATAGTTCATTAAATCTAAGACATTCTATGATGTCATAGGCCACTAAGAAAAAACCACGGCCAGTGTCACTGTAAGATAGTACACACTGTAATAAGATGAACCCCAATTCTAGAGCTGTTAAAAGATGCGTCGAAAAAAAATACCACGGCTAAATGCTATCTGGTATCCTGGGTTGGATCCTAGAACAGGAAAAAAGAACGTTAATGGCAAAACTGGTAAAAATCCCAAAATTCATAGAACTATATACCTAAAAAGGGTGGGTTTATTATATGTAAATTATTCCCCAATAAACCTGACTTAAAAAAAAAAGTCAGCCCCAAGGAAGATCCTGCTTGTAATTGTGTATTATTCAGACCATATAATTATTTAGGGGTTAAAGTGGAATTCATTATCATTTAAAAAATCAGGAGATTTCATCGAAAACTAGGTATATACACTTTTCTTGAAAACGCACAGGCTGTGGTGACAGCAGGCTCCTCGCTTCTCACATGGCAAGTGTCAGCTGGATCTGACTGGCAGCCCCCTGGGGACGCAGTATGAACTCTCCAGTTTGCCCCAGTCCCCACCACTCCCTACCGCCTCCCTGCTGCTGAAGCCTGCCTTGGCATTTAAGGTCACCTGCCTGTGGGCATGTGAGTGTGTGCCTCTTGCTTGAAACTCTGTACGTGTGACAGCTTCACAACAAGAACAACAGCAACAACAAACCTGTGGTACAGATCGCTGGATGCCCTCCCATTACCCAGTCTCCTTCCTCCTCTCTAACAGAAATCCGAATTTGCTGAAGCCTGAAACGAGCTTGGCTGCAAGACCCCATTTTTGTGCCTTTTTCCCAATGTGTGTGGCCACCGATACATAAGCAGAAGTCAGTGCCAGTGGATGTGTCCTCATGGGGTTCTTTAAGGGGCTCACTCACCTGGGAGTGGCTTTTTTTTCTTCTTCTTTTTTTTGCCATCCCCTGTTCCTCATTCTTCCTGGCTGGAACATTGATAAGATAGTGTTTGGAAATGAGGGTCAAGGGACAGAGAGATTCTTCCTGTGTCCCTGAAGTACCCGTGGGCTGACTTTTCAGTGTCATAAGCAAATCTACGCCTTCTTTTGTTTGCTTTTTCTTTTTTTTTCTTCCAGTTTTATTGAGATATCATTGGCCCACAATACCGTATAAGCTTAAAGCGTGCAGCATGATGACCTGGCGTACGTTCATATTAGGAGACGGTCATCGCAGGAAAGTGTAGTTAACATCTATCACCTCGTTTAGCTACATTTTTTTTTTCCTTGTGATGAGAACTTTTAGGATCTACTCTGTTAGCAACTTTCAAATATACCATCCAGCAGTGGGAACTACAGCCATCCTGTTGTACATTAGATCTCAGTACTTATTTATCTTATAACTGGGGTGTGTACCTTTTGACCACTGTCACGCATTTCCCGCACCCCGTATCCCCTGCCTCTGGCAACCACCAATCTGACTTCTTTTGCTGTGAGTTTGGTTTTTACAGATTCCACATATAAGTGAGATCATATCGTATCAGTCTTTCTCTAACTTATTCCATTTAGCATAATGCCCTCAAGGTCCATCCATGTTGTCACCTTCTTTTGTTTGTTTGTTTGTTTAACCCAGTTTGAGTTTATTTTCTGTCATTTGCAACCAAGAGTGGTGACTTGGTTGACTTTCCGCCACTCAGCGAGACAGCAACTGCCTCTTAAGGGAAAATGAGTCAACACAACACGCTAGTGACACATCGCACAGTCTCTCCCTCAGCGGAGCCTCAGCTCTCTACGCAGGAGGCAGGGTGGACCACACGTGTCCAGGAGGGCCCTTTCGTAACCCCCAAAGGAAGGTTAAGGGTCAGCTTCTGCAGCATCAAAGCAGATTCTGCAACCAAATGTGTCTGATTTTGCTTGAGGAGATCCTTCTACTGGCAGGAGCAGCGAACCTTCAAACAGCAACCTGGCTCCTGGAAGAGGTCACTGCCCAGACCTGCCTGCACAGGCTGCTACTCACTTAAACATCGGTCTTCAGGCCCTGAATAGGATTCCTTTATTCAAGGCTTTTTAAGGAAGACACACCCTTTTCCTCCTGGCTCTGCCCTTATTTGGAATAAATCCCTTGGCCAGCTTTACAGATGGAGAAGCAAAGGACTGTTCCTGAGACTTGGCCCAGCTCTGCAGGAGCTGGACCGAGATGACAACTGCTGTGCTCCAGACAGCCCACAAATGACCACATCCCTGGTCCACACGGGTCAGAGGCCTGGCGCAAGCCCCAGCACTGCAAACCGACGGGTCAATCCCAGCGCAGTCTGTTCACTCTGCAAAGTCTCTCTTAGGTCTGTAAATCTGAAGCCAGCACCCAAAAGACGTCAGATTTCACATGAAAATCTATAGTCCTGCTTTCTCATAATGCAAATACCTTCCAACACGGAGCCCACAGGCCCCAGTGGCAGCACCTGGCTGGAGCTGAGGAGCGGCTGCCAGCCCTCCGGGGCAGATGTGCCCTACTTGCCATGTTCCCCTCACCTGCCCCATCTTTCTGCCTGGCCCCAGGGGAATTTGGACCTCTGGTCCAGATCCAGCACGTTCACCCCAAGCCCACAGACTCAATCACTCTGCTCTCGTCTGTGCCTTAAACACGCCACGTTCTCTGCCACCTCCAGGGTCCTTGTACATGTTCCCCTGGCCGGACTGCTCACCCCGATGCCTTCTGGGGCCCAGACAGGTTTCTGCTTAAATGTCATCTCCTTCAAATGACTTTCTGACACTCTGTTCTTTTCTTCTTTCCCTTATTTCTTTCAGTTTCTTTATAGTTTGGTCTTCTTTACTCCTTTCTTGTTTCTCTCCCACCTTTTCTCTCTCTTGCTTCCCTCCCTCCCTCCTTTTTGTTTACCCTCCCTCCCTCCCTCCCTCCTTCCTTTCCTATTTTTTCTCCTCACCATCTCTATCAGAGGCACTAAAAGGATATGTTTCCATTTATGTTAGCCCACTAAGGAAAGACTAAACTGCCCCCCACTGCCAACCCACATTTGTATTTTCTGACGAATAAAACCAGCAAATTCCATCTTTATAAAGGGAAGTTCCCTTTGCAAAGAAATCATCTGCTCTTTTCTGAACCATTGCCAACTTCCACAGGCGCCAGAGCCTCTGCCTTCCCAGGTCCTCAGGTCTGCTCCCAGCTGCTCTCCTGTCCCCACCTCAGGAAGCGGGAAGACCCACGGGGCAGCAATGGGAGAGGGTGGAGCCTGGAAGTGAACCAGTAGGGATGGGAGCGAACCTCCTTTGCCACAGAGCTCTGTTTTCACTCTTACGAAAGGGTGCGTGGTCACCCCGCGATCTAACCTCACACAGAGAGTGATGGGGCCCTCCTCTTTTAGCCACACTCTCCCTTCTCCTGACGCACACATGCTTTCCTGGTACTGCGGCAGAATGAACTTACGAAGCTGTGTCCACATTGGAGCGGGCTTGCCTGGTCCACGGGGACCTCAACGTGCAGTTCTGGGTTCTCCAAATGTTGCCAGGAAGCTCAGCTCCCTCCACATGCCACAGCCTGCCCACAATGATGGCAAACTCCACTCTTCTTTTCCAGCTTTTTATTTAAGGAAGGAAAGGAAAGGCACGAGCTGCCCAAAGCCCGACAGGCCTCCTCCCCCAGCCCCGGCTCAGAGGCTCAGCGCTCCTTGGAGGTGGGCTAGTGCCCTGAGCTGTGCACTCAGTTCCTCAGAAGCCACAGGCAGCTCTGGGACTGGGTCCACCATCAGCTCCCTGGCCCAGCACGCGCCAGGAGGACTCCCGGTGAGTCACCACCCTTGGAGGTTCAAAGAGGATGAGTCCACCAGAATTTCCACAGCTGCTGTGACAGCTGAGCACTCAGTGAGCACAGGGAATGCAAAGGACCTGTCAGGAGTGCCCCGGGTCTGGGTCCTTGGCACAGGGCAGGGCAGGGGCATGACACGTCCTCCTCATTTCCTGGGACCCCCCACTGACCTCCCTCGGTGTAGGGGCTTGAACAGTATCCACCACACCCCTCAAATTTATGTTCAAGTGTGACCTCAAAAAGTGACCTGATTTGGAAATAGGGTCTTTGTAGACATAATTAAGGTACAGATAGAAATAACATCATCCTGGGAGGGAAGCGAATCAAACAAGAGTGTCTTTATGAGAGAAAGAAGAGGACACACAGAGGGAAGGTTATGTGACAATGGCGGCAGAGACGGGAGAGATGCGGCCACAGCCAAGGGACACCGGGGCAGCCGGCAGCCACCGCTAGCGAAGGGCCGGCATGGGCAGTTTCTCCCCCAGAGTCTTTCTTGATTTTTGAGTTCTGACCTCCAGAACTATGAGAGAATAAATTTCTGTTGTTTTAAGCCACCCAGTTAGTGATAAGTTGTTATGGCAGCCATAGGACATGAATATACTCTGGAAGCAAAAGAACATAACACCATTATGTGGTAAAAATGTGTCCTTTTGGGGGGTGAATGAGGGTCAGAAAAGTTAGAACTAGAAACAGTTCAATAGTCTGACATCATCATTCTCACCATCATCACCACCATCACCACCACCACCGTCACCACCATCACCACCATCACCACCACCATCACCACCACCATCACCGCCATCACCGCCACCACCATCACCACCATCACCACCACCATCACCACCACCATCACCGCCACCATCACCGCCACCACCGCCACCACCATCACCACCATCACCACCACCATCACCACCACCGTCACCACCATCACCACCATCACCACCACCATCACCGTCACCACCGTCACCACCATCACCACCATCACCACCATCATCACCACCACCATCACCACCACCGTCACCACCACCGTCACCACCATCACCACCACCATCACCACCATCACCACCACCATCACCACCACCATCACCACCATCACCGTCACCACCCTCACCGCCACCATCATCACAGGTATCATTTAGTGAGCACGTACTACATACTGCATGGTAGGCACTATATATTCCTTCTCCAATCTTCCCAATGATGCTACCAGATAGCTTTAATTGCTTCAATTTTTCAGACTGGGAAACTAAGACCTGACAGATTAGATGACTTTCCCTGGAGATCTGAGCTCAGAGAGCCAAATCCCCACTCCACATGGTTACTAGCTGTGTGACCTCAAGCAAATTCCTTCCCTAGCTGATCCTCAAATCCCACACAATAGTGCCCACTCCACAGAGTTCCACAGGAGTGAATGAGATGATGAATGGAAAGCACTTGGCCCTCAATGAATGATGCAGTAGTTGTTATGCATTTGTCCTGTCAGCTGCCAGAGAGCAAAGGGACATCCACTTTGCCTCCACCCTATGAACTCCCTGTCCACCCATGAATAGCTCATGAAGGCAGGAACCAGGAGCTCTGAAGCCCCCTAGGAAACCAGGTCATTTCCAATTCTCTAGCATGTCCATAAACAGCCCAATGCCCCTTGGGGCCCTCCAAAACAAATCCAAGCTGGTCCCATACCCCCAAGGGCAGGACTGGCTACATAATTTGCAGGGCCCTGTGCAAAATGCAAATTTGAAAAATTATTAAGAATTTTAAGACACTGACAACAGAGTATTAAATAGAGCGTGGGGCCTTTTTGAGCAGGACGGGTGGTGGTGGGGGCCCTGTGTGACTGCCCGGTCATGTGCCTATGAAGCCAGCCCTGCCCAAGGACTCCGCTGACCTTCGTGGCCACCCACCCGGGCCCTTTGCTGTGGCTCCCTGTGTTTGGGTAGCACCTGCTCTCTCCCCGTGACTCCCCTGGCTATAGGTCTGTGCTGATGTGCACCCCAGTGCTGGGGTGAAAACAAATCTCCCCAAGTGGTTGAGAGCTAGGTCTCTGGCACGAAGTCAGGCTGTGGGAGCTGGCACAAGGGCAGAACCATTGATGAGACCATAAAACCTCACACACCCCATTGAAAAATGTAAGTCAACACAGATCCAGCCCTTTCTACGTGGGCCTTCAAGCTGCAGCCTGCCTAATCCTGTATTTGATTTGGTCCGATTAACCTGATCCGACACACAGAGAGGGACAGTGGGCAAACCCCACCTCTGCCCGTGATTGGGGCCACATTAAACTTTCTATGAAACCTGTATGCAGAGGTAGCCAACACCACTTCTGCAGTTTTGCCTAAACAAGGAACATAGCTGTTTGACAAGCAAACAGAAACGCAGGGGGCTTAGAGGGTGGGGCGCAGTGAGTGATTACAGGCTCCCAGCCTGGGAAGAGCAGCAACAGTGTCGGGAGGGAGCCATTTGCACAGGTAGTGAACTGCAATTTATGGAGTTCCTTCTGTTTATCCAGGCTTCGAGCTACAGCAGGAACTGGCAAACTTTTTCTGTAAAGGGCAGATAATAAATATTTCAGGCTCTGCGAGACACAGTCAGTCAGTAGTGCTACAGACAATATGCAAAAAAGTGTGTGTGGCTGTGCTCTGATCGCACTTTATTTACCCAAGCAGGTGGTAGCTAGGTTTGTCCCATAAGCCATAGTTTGCCTAGCCCTGGACTCAGTGGTTTAGAGACAGTATGTCATTTAACCACCTGCCCAACGGGTACTCCTGGCCTTACTAACACCTTGTCTACCCACAACACGTCCATTTGTTCACTGGTGTAAACCCAGTACCTAAAAAAAAAAAAAAAAAAAAAAAAAAAAGCTCAATAAAAACTGATTAAATAAAGTAAGTATTTCATCCCCAACTTGCAGATTACAAAACTGAGGTTTAGAGAGTGGAAGTAACTTGTCCTCAGGTCCCAAACCTAGATAAAGAAAGACCTGGTTCTTCGGAGATTTTGCTCAGGGAATTAGTTGTAAAACATAGGACTTGCAAGGGCAAATGCTTACAGAGGCCACACAGTTAATGGGAATGAATGAATGAAGTGGTCCAGGGATAGGTAATAGGAAGTGGTGGAGACCGTGGCAAATTAGAGCATTACATTCTGTCTAAAGGGGTCGCTGCTTCTCAGCTCCAGCCAATTGTGGCCATGGACAACCCAGGGGCCATCATGGCAAGATCTTCTGCTTTTCCTAGAGAAGACAGAAATCCACATTTTCATGTGAAATATTCCCATTCTTAAATGTTGGCAAGCATTTGGATTTCTTTTTTCCTAAACTCTGTGCCGCCCAAAGAAAGCATTCTATCGCTTTGTGGCCTCTGGCTTAAAACTATTAAATACTTGAAAAGTTTTGTCCCTGAGCCTTTCTTCAGTGCACCAGTTGGTCAAGCGATACAATCAGCCTTTGGATCACTGTACACACAGAATTAGAAACTAGCAACAAGATCAAACAATTTGCTCTAGAACATTCTAATCTCTTAACATGTAGAGAAATCAAAACCAAGTCATGTTCTAGTCATGGAAACGAGTTTTCTCACTTTAACATTCTCCTGAGGAGGTAGATAGGCCCCTGAGGATGTGGAAACCCCTAAAATTCACTGTCTTTCAGTGAAGATCAGGACTCACACCTACCTGAGGCTAACACCACAAGAAGACAGTGAGTGCCTTCCCATTTCTCCAAGTTAGAATATCTTCTGCGTGGTGGATGTCTGTGGCTTATTTCTGCCCAGTGCTCTTCCCTCACTCTGGTAAATGACTCCCTCCTACTTTAGGGAGTTGCCCCTACTTCCATGTGATTCTGTTGGGTTGTCAATCATACACTTCCCCATCATGGACCTCAGAGAGAGACAGTAAGCCAGGCCTGGCCAATCACAGTCCTCCATCTCCCTCGTTATTCTCATTGCCCTACACATATGCACATGATCCAATCAGGCTGGACCAATCACAGCCCTGCCCAGGGATTTTATAGGCAGACACTGAAAACTCCTAGCTCTCTACGGCCTCTGTGTTTGCCATGGGCAAAGCTGCACTGTGTGTAAGCCTGGCTTTGTCAATGTCCATAACCCTCCCCACCTTTGCTCAGCTGCATAAAGGAAGTCTCTCTGTGGAAGAAGAGCAAAAGGCCAGACAGAGAAAGAGAGAGAAGAGCCAGAAAAAGAGTTCTGATGACAACAAATAAATCCATGAATCCATCCCTGTGCTTCCCAATTCTATGAACCAAACATTATCCTTTTTATGGCTTAAACAAGTTGTGATTGGGGTTTTGTCCCGGAAACCAAAAAACTCTGCCTCCTAAATGCCCCACTCATGTTAATGGAGCATAGAGTTAGGCATAGAGCCTAACTCTAGCCCTCTCCTCTGAGGGAGTTCAAGATCAAAAAAGTCACCTATTTCCAGAAATCAGTCTCACAGGAAGAATTAAAGAGAGATGGCCAGGAAGGAAGTAGACATACAAGACCAGGAAGCACACAGAGATTCCTGAATAAGATGAACCCAAAGAGGCCCACACCAAGAAACACAGTAATTAAAATGGCATAGGTTAAAGACAGAGAGAATCCTAAAAGCAGCAAGAGAAATGCAACTAGTTACTTACAAGGGAGCTCCCATAAGATTGTCAGCTGATTTCTCAACAGAAACTTTGCAGGCCAGAAGGGTCTGGCACAGAATGTTCAAAGTGATGAAAGCAAGAACTTACAACCAAGACTATTCTACCCAGCAAGGCTATCACTCAATAATGAAGGAGAGATAAAGAGTTTCCCAGACAAGAAAAAGCTAAAGGAATTCATCATCACCAACCCAGTATTATAAGAAATGTTAAAGGGACTTCTTTAAGAAAAAGAGGAGGGGAATGAACATAGATTTGACTAATAAAGTGGCAATAACTATGTACTTATCAATAATCACTTTAAATGTAAATGTATTAAATACTCCAATCAAAAGACACAGGGTAGGACGGCCAGATGGCTCAGTTGGTTAGAGCACGAGCTCTGAATAATAGGGTTGCCAGTTCGATTCCCACCTGGGCCAGTGAGCTGCACCCTCCACAACTACATTCAAGGCAACAAGATGCTGCTGAGCTGCTGGAGGGATGGCAAGATGGCTCAGGTGGTTAGAGTACGGGCTCTTAAAAACAAGGTTGCTGGTTCAACTCCTGCATGGGATGGTGGGCTGTGCCCCTGCAACTAAGATTGAAAATGGTGAACTAGACTTGGAGCTGAGCTGCGCCCTCCACAACTAGGTTGAAGGACAACGACTGATGGGTTCTGGAAAAACACACTGTTCCCCAATATTTCGCAATAAAAATTACACACACACACACACACACACACACACACACGTGTGTGTGTGTGTGTGTGTATATATATATATATATATTACAGGGTAGCTGAATGAATAAGAAAACAAGACCCTAACATATGCTGTCTACAAGAGACCCACTTCAGATTGAAATACACACAGAGACTGAAAGTAAAGGGATGGAAAAAGATATTTCATGCAAATAGAAATGAAGAAAAAGCTGGGATAGCAATACTTATATCAAAGACTATAATAAGAAACATAACGATAAAAGGATCAATCCAACAAGAGGATATAACCCTAGTGAAACATCTATGCTCCCAACATAGGAGCACCTAAATATATAAAGCAAATATTGATCAACATACAGGGAAATATTGACAGTAATACAGTCATAGTAGCAAGACTTTAATACCCCATTGACACCAGTGGACAGAGCTTCCAAACAAAATCAACAGGAAACAGCAGCTTTAAATGACACACTAGACCAGATATTTGTAGAGCATTTCACCCCAAAGCAGCAGAATATACATTCTTTTCAAGTGCACATGGAACATTTTCCAAGACAGAACACATGTCAGGCCACAAAACAAGTCTCTCAATTAAATTTAAGAAGACTGAAAGCACATCAAGCATCTTTTCCAACCACAATGGTATGAAACTAGAAATTAATTACAAGAAAAAAAACTGAAAAGTACAAACACACACAAGCTAAATAACATGCTACTAAACAATGAATGGATTATCAATAAGATCAAGGAAGAAATCAAAAGATACCTTCAGACAAATGAAAATGAAAACACAACCACCCAAAATCTATGGGACACAGCAAAAGCAGTCCTAAGAGGGAAATTCATAGCAATACAGGCCTACCTCAAGAAACAGGGAAGAAAATCTCAAATAAACAATATAAACTCACACTTAAAATGAACTAGAAAAAGAAGAGCAAACAAAGCCCAAAGTGAGTAGAAGGAAGAAAATAATAAAGCTCAGAGCGGAAATGAATGAAATAGAGTCTTAAAAAAACTACAGAAGATCAGTAAAACAAAAAGCTGGTTCTTTGAAATGATAAACAAAATTGATAAGCCTTTAGCCACACTCATCAAGGAAAAAAAAGGACCCAAATAAATAAAATCAGACATGAAAGAGAAGTGACAACAGACACCATAGAAATACAAAGGATTATAAGAAAACACTACAAGCAACTATATGTCAACAAATTAGACAACCTGGAAGAAATGGATAAATTCCTAGATACGTACAATCTTCCAAGACTGAATCAAGAAGAAACAGAAAATCTGAACCAACTGATTACTGCTAATGAAATTGAATCAGTTATCAAAAAACTCCCAACAAACAAAAGTCCTGGACCATATGGCTTTACAAGTGAATTTTACCTGAAATGAATATAATATTGAAAAAATTTTTAATTGAAAAATAAAAATAAATTTAAGTGCCAGAGAGAGAGAGAGAGATAGCCAGTTGGCTGGGTCCCATTCAGGATTTTAAGAATATCTGTACATCATAAACACGTCTACCAAAATACTCCTAAGTGCAAAGGGAAAAAACAAACAAGTTATCTGAGGGTCTAGATGATTTGGATGAAGCAGGCTTAGCATTTTTGTGAAGTCTTGTGTTTTAACTTAAAAAATCTATGAAGAAGTTTGTCATTCTACTCCATGACATACCAATACTTGTCTTAACTTGCCTTAAAGGGGCTTCTAACCAGCTTTGAAAGACATGTTATGTTTAAGCTGTGGCTGCATGTTCCCCCTGGCACATCACTGCCAGCTCCAGACAGGACCACCTTGGGAAGCAGGCTAAAAGTTCTACTGGCTTTCCAACCAGAAAGTAATGCCAGAGGGAACACTATGGTTTATTCTCTAGTTTAGAGCAATTCAGCTCTGGTCTATAGTTGCATGCCCTCCTCAGTGCACTGGCACACCCTCCTAGGGAGGCAGTCTGGTGACAATTATTATTTAAGGGAAGGTCTCATCATACCAACCTAAGTTAGTATCCTAGGGATGCTAGCAGCCTCTCTCTGTGGCTACTCAGCTGGCCCAGCCCCTAATCCAGCTCTGCCCCGCAACAGCCTGTGTGCCCCAGCTAGTGAAGGAAAATATGAACCTCTTCTCCCCTACCATCAGTTGTGCGAACACAAAACTCCATCAAAATGCCATTATTGGGTGTCATCTATTTGCATCGATACTATTGCATCAACCCTGCCTGAGTACCTACTATGCAGAAGCCACAGGAGATGCAAATGACCACAGTAGGTTCCCAATGAGATCCAGGCTCCTGAGCCAGTGGTGACCCTGCTGGGAGAGACAAGGCTGGTGTTCAGTGCTGCGAGTGCACAGGGAACCGAGGAGCCCTGGCACCCCATCTGCTGAGTACTGTGCATTTGGGGGAAACAAGATATGGCCCTACTTGGAGCCCAGGGACAGGGGCTTCTGTTCTAGACTCACCGGAGGGCTCAGCACACAGAGGGACTCAGGGTCTTTCCACCTATGCAGAAACATCACCGTCCATTTCATTTATTCAACAAAGCAGGTGAAAATTTACCGAGGACCTACTATGTACCTAGCACTGGGGTAAACCGCAGGGATATATTAATAGTAGAGAATCGGACCAAGGCCCTACTCTCGAAAAGAATACTTTCTAGCGCTAGAATAACTCTGACAATGACAACAATAACAATCTACTCACAATAATGTAACAACACCGTGTAGCGCTCCCCCTGCACCAGTTCTAAGTTCTTATTCATTTCATCTTCATAATAACCATGTTTTACTCTCATCTCCATTTTGTAGAGAAAACCAAGGCTCAGAGAAGTCAAGTAACTTGCCTAAGGTCACAGAGCTGGTGAGTGGCAGAGCCAGGTAACTGAACTTACAAAGTCTGGCTCTGGCATCTACCACTCACTAATGCAACGACTACACCAATTATTATCACTATTGTATTAATAGTTTAAACCTCATGAACAGTTATGTCCGGGTACTCTCCTAAGCACCTTATGTATATTCAAGCATATACTGAGTATCTACTATTTGCACAATTCTTTGAGAAAGGTTTCTATGCAAGTAAACCGAGGCTTACAGAGGATAAAGACTCGCCCAAATTCTCAGCGCAGGTAAGAGACAAAAGTCAGAAACCCAAGTCTCCATGACCCATGCACTTGGCTGTTTAAATATGCACTCTACCGCCTCCCCAGGATATAATTTTGGTTTTTCGGAATGTTTAAACAGACCCAATGAATATTTAACAAATCATCCATACTAAATGCTGGGTCGCTGCCCCTCCATTATTGCTTCTCTCTGCACTCCCATTCCGGAAACTGGTATTTTCTTATTTGCTTGCCTGCAGGGCCACTAAAATGAAGGTCAACACAGCTCAGAGACCAAATATCAATTTTCACTTTTGGAAAACAACCTGACATTGCCTCCAGCATAAGGCGGTGCCTTTTGCTCTGAACCGGAAAGAGGAAAAGAAAGAAAAAAGAAAGCCTTTTCTAAGTGACTACTCATGCTTTCTCAGCAAAGCCTGCTCTTCCCTCCCGCTCGGAGCCCTGAGCTGGCAGCTGGGCAGGCTACATCCTCCCCTCTTGGGCTGCATGCCTCTCGGTGGTTAAGCCTAAGGGTGAAGGCGTCTGGTAAGCAAACCCTAAAGGAAGAGTCCCTGTGGTGGTGGTGGGGTACGTGGGAACACACCTTCGTTACCCACCACTTCTTTCCTCACCGAGAGCAGGGTGACACACACAGCCCCACTCTCTGCAGGGACGTACGGCTGTGTTCCTTGGCCACTGAGTGGGCTCCCTGGGTCACAGGCCGGGGACACTACTGGGGCATAGAATCAGATGACATAGCTGACAATGGAGGAAACTTCCATGGACTTAGAGAAATTCCTTATGACAGGCCATACAGTTCCTTCTTCTGGGAGTGCCTGTCCTCCCAACACGCTCTTCCCCTTTTTCCCTGGCCAGCTCTTGTTCATCCTCCAAATCTTAACACCTGCTTCTCCCTCTGCCTGCAACCCTCTTTTGCCAACTTCTCCCATAGCTAGTTCTTTCCCATCATTCAGGGCTCCACCTAAAGGGAGCCTCTCCAGAGAATAGGACCTCCTCAGGGCACCTCTTCCGAGAAGTCCTCCCTGATCTCACCCGAAGCAGTCCCTCTCTAACACCTTACCCTGCTTTCTTGTCTTTTTAGCACTTATCCCTGGGTGAACTGACCTTGACTTTTTCCGGTCTGCCTCTTCCCACAGTCAGCATGAGAAGGGACTCTCTTCCTTCCCAAGTCCAGGGAACTTGCCCACTGGCAGGGTCAACTGTATCTGCATCCCTCTCATCTAAACAAAAAAAACCCAGAAGGCCGTCTCGCTGCCATTGCCTGCTGCCCGCCCCTCCTGGCCTCTCTTCTCCCGGCCAAAGTCCGTGGGCCCACAGCGAGAAGCAGTGGGAATGATGTCCCAAGGCAAGCCAACTGCCCTCGACTACCACAACCTGCTGGCTTTAACTACAAAGATGAACCAGAATTTAGACACTTTAATGTGTGGCCTGAAGACCAGAAAATCAGACACTACAAGGCTGAAGACAGAGGTAATTTAAGAAACATCCACAGCAGTGACTGGCCAAGTTCTTTGAAAAGTATCTCAGAGATGGTAATTGTCCTTTCAAGATTCAAGGCCAACAAGAATCAACTGACTGGCTTCCTAGTTTACCTGTTAGACTTGAATATGGAGATAATGCTGAAAAATACAAGGACTTGGTACCTGATAATACAAAAAATGCTGACCAAAAAATGCAGCCAACAATGCAGAGCGGTTGATCCATCTGCACATAAAGAATTCTGATTTTACGGCTGGTATCATGGCTTTGCCTAACCTTCTTCAGATTCAGCGTCATGCTGACTACCTGGTGATGCTTAAGGCAATTCACATTTTGGTCCAGGAGCACCTGATGCAGGATGCGGGAGCTAAAGCAAATGACACCAAAGAGGACTTGTCTGTTGTTTTAGACAAGCATGCTCTTGGTTTTGATACAGGAGACGCAGTTCTAAATGAAGCTGCTGAAATTCTGCGACTTCTGCACACAGAAGAGCTCAGAGAGCTAGTGACAGGAGTGAATGAAGCCACCGTCTCTGTTCAGGCAGTCACGGCCGATCCCACGACGGACCACAGACTTGGGAAAGTCAGAAGACGAACATGTTAGGATTTCAGCTTTTCACCTACTTGGTGCAAGTGGGAACCATGTTCGCTCTGGCATGAATTTGGAAATCAAATGTCACATTTTCAAGGGAAGAATCCCAGAAAATTGACTGTGTTCTAGACACTTATCAGCATTGCTTTTTCCTTAACAAAGTTTGAAAAAGTGGGAAAAAATAAAATTTAAAAAAATATTAATAAATTTAAAAAACCAAGAAGATAGGTGAGTGCAGGTTTGCTGGAGCCAACTCACTTTGTGGAAGAATCCAAGGAGCAGGAAATCAAAAAAAAAAATAATAATAATTTCCCTTCTTCAGCCAGCTTGACATAGTCCTATGTGGACCAAGCCAAAATCTGGAAGACTCTGGAAACCAGAAGAGGAGGATCTGTCTGCCTCAGGCCCCAACTCATCCCAGAAATCTCACTCTGCAAACTTTCTCAAATCCCAGACCTAAAGAGAGGCAGTGAAGGGCAGCGGTTAGGAAGCTTTGGAGAAAGAAGCAGGCTTAAGCCAGGGCCAGCCCCCACAGCTTGTAAACAACGCGCCCTGGCACAAGCCACCTGACCTCCCTGTGCCTCAGTTTCCTCTTCTGTGAAAGACGCCTTTGGGAGGATTCTAGGGGGTACGTAATACACTTAGCCCAGTGCCCAGCACATAGCAAGTGCTCCATAAACCTCCAGCACTGACAACGATTATTAAAATCTCTGCTTCCGAAGCCACGAGGGCTCTTTTCCCTTGAAAACTTCTCTGCTTCCACTGTCCCTTTGGCTCTGCCTTTATGAGAAACTTAGTTCTGTTGCATCTAGTTGCCTGTAGAATTGTTCCAAATCTAGTTCATTAAGAGCTACCATTTGTAAGAAGTACAATTTGCTACTGGTGGTGGGATTTGGGCTTTTACTTTTCTGAGTTTTTACCCTCTTCCTCTTTTTCTTTTTTTTTTTAAAAAAAAAAGTCCTTTTATTTTCTCAGAAGAGAGAATTCATGGCAAGGGGAAAATAAACAAAGATACCGTCTGGCCTCCAAACTGTGACGGTTAGGGCTGTCCCCCGAGCCCGGGAGAGAGGAGGTGTGGGTGGCACCTGGCGTGGCTATGGCTTGGGGATGCGTGCAGAGGGGGCAAAGGACACGGGTCAAAGCACAGATGCCCCAGACTGCCTCAGGTTCTTCACTCCTAAGGACCCCGCTGACCTTCACCGCGTGGTGACATAGCCTGCGAGAGCCTGCCTCTACAAGCTGGGGACATTACAGGCTGGCAGCATGTCCGCAGCTCAGCTCCCGAGCTGCACCTGCCTAGGCCTCCCACTGTGATTGGTTCAGGGCAACTCAGTCCTGAGCCAATCAGCACATGGCATTCCCCTGGCCATAGGCATTGGTCAGGGGTGGTCCAATCAGCATCAAGCTCGGGGCTTCTGGTCCAAGGCCAAAGACACTTCTTTCTCTCCCTACCCGCTCTTTCTGAAGATCACATACTTAGTAAGAATAATAAAGGTAGGATTCGGATCCAAGTCCGTCTGCCTCCAAAGCCCACATGAACTCCAGCGCCCACAACACCACCGTCACAATTATAGTTGGTACAGACATGCTTTGGGACCCAGACAAGACACACCCCAAAATGATAGCAGTGATTGTATTAACTTGGCAGGATAACGGGTAATTGGTGTGTGTCTGTTTTTCTATGTGGTTTCAAAGAAATAGTCCAATAACAAAAAAACACAGTTGAAAGCAATTGGAGACTTGACAAATGTCTCTTGAAAATGCCCAAGGAAGGGACATTGAGCATGAGCAAAATTCTTTGAGGTCCTTTTTACTAGCTCATCCCTCCCAATACAGTTCTCTCTTGGGATTTTCTTGGAAGTATTGGGAAGGAGAAGCCATCTTTCCCTTGAGACTGCAAAAAAGCTCTAAGAGCTGCTGTAGAGACTAGAAAGCAGAAAAGAGAGTGAAAACGCAAGAAGTGAGAGAGCAAGGATGGCTGAGAGAGCAAGGATGGCTGAGGGAGCAAGGATGGCTGAGGGAGCAAGTTGGTGACATCACTCAGGCCCAGGGAACCAGATGTGCCTAACAGTGAATCTACTTCCAACAAACTACCATTTTTGTTTAAGCCAGTTTGAACTGGATTTTAGCTAAGAATCAAGAAAATAACCCAGTGGGAAATATCAGGGTTATCCTTAGCCAGCTGTGATTTTTAAAAAAAGGCATGAATTTTCATGTTGATTTTTTTCCCCAGTCACATATAAAATGTGATTTAACCAGTTTTATAACAAAAACACTTTTTTTTTTTTTTTAAGGTAGAAACTCTTCCTTTCTTTGGAACAACTGGCTTTGGAGCTCTTTTCTGAAAGCCTGAGGCTTGAAGTGTTCAGAAACCAACTCTGCTGCAGGACTTGTCCCCAAGCTCCACATCTCAGGGTCTCTCCTGCCTCAGTTTCTCCACCCGCAACAGAGGTCCTGATCCCTAAGAAAGATGGTGCAACCCAAGGCTTGGGAAGTCTCCTGAAACCTAATTAATTAAAGCATGGAGCAAGCTGCAGATGAAAGCAGCTTGAAGAACTCTCCAACAATCCTAATAAAGAATTTCCCCTTCAATTACAGGATAATTTTCTTCTCACGGCATTTGCAGCCAGAACCAGGCAGTTTCCTGGGCCGCTTTCCATGTGGCTGGACCAGTCTTTCTGGAATCCCTGCATTTTTTTTTTCTATAAGAGACTCAGAGGAAAGCAGTGGGAATGATGAAAAGAAGGAAGACAGGGCGTACATTTTAGAAATGGCTATTTTATGGGATTTGAGAGGCTGCTGGAAACAGATGGAAACAACTGGAAACAATGCGAATCACTCCAGCTGATAGGTTTCCTGCAGGCCCTGGTGGAGAATCATTTCCTTCGTTTCTATGCTGCTCCTGTCCCCTCTCCGTCATTCTAGACGACACCAAGATCCTTGCCCCCTCATGGCCTTCAGCCCTGTTCTTCCCTGTGTTGGAAATGCTTTTCCTCCTCCCAACACACGTGCCTCACCAGGCTAACCAGGCTAATTCCTTCTACTTCAGATTTCAGCTAGTGAGTCCTTCGGCCCTGCCCTGCCCTGCCCAAAATATTTCAGGTTCCCCCATCCTATACATTCATAGCACCCCATATTTCTTTGTAGTACAAAGCACATTCGTAATTAATGACTTTCATTAGTCATTTCTTATCTCTGTCCCCTGCTTGCCTTGAGCCCCATGAGGACAACTGGCTGCTGTATCTCCAGGGCTTGGCACATGGCAAATGGCTGGTAAATACTTGAAAAGGCAAATCTTGAAAAGAATGTGTTAAGTATCTAGTACAGATAGCAAACTTTTTCTTAAAGGGCCAGATAGTAAATATTTTAGGTTTTACTGACTAAGAAGCAACATGGAGGCTGTTATGTAGGTTCTTATATAATCATTTTAAATGTAACCATTGAAAAATGTAAAAGAGAGAGAGAGGAGGAGGAGGAAGAGGAGGAGGAGGAGAAAAAGGAGAAGGAGAAAGGGGAGAAGAACTTCCACCATTCCAACCATTACCAGATGCATGAGTCCCGCTCATGAAGTGATAAGTTTGCTTCATCACTTAGCTTCCTCGTAGTCCTGATTCCTCCTCTGCTGCCAAACAGGTGCCCAGTTGACGAACTTGAATTAGACTTTTGAATACTTACCTTCTGCTCACTGATCACCCATGTGGATAAATGTTAGAACTCTTTGTTGACTATGTCATGGTGTATTATTTTCAAATCAAATGGCTTTCAACAATTGATTTCAGGTGTGGAGACATATATTCTGAGACCTAACCAAAAAGAAAAAGAAAACAAACCAAAAAAACCCATCAAATAAAGATATATAAGGAATGATGTAAAAAAAAAAAAAAAAAGGCCCGACAGCAACAGCAGAGCATTCAGCCAGCATGGGGCCTTCTGATTGGGAAGCCTGTCCACAAAGCTGGCCTGGGTGGTCAGATCATAAATGGCCTTCAAAAGCAGACCAAGAAGTCTGGATCTCAGTCAGCGATCTGGGGGTAGGGTACTTCCACTGAAGAATTTGTAAGCAAGAGAGTTCCAAGCTCAGGAGGGCACTGCAGAAAAATCACTTTGAAGGAGTTGATGACAAAGCTTCATCTCTGCAAACCACCCATGAAACGCCTCAGCGAGGCACAGTCAGGAAATGAGCCAGCCCCGGCCAAGGCCACAGAAGACAGACCAGCTGCCAGTGGGGCGTTCCGAGGAGCTCCGAGGGGACAGCTCCTCCTCCTTGGTGCTCAGTGGCAGAAATCAGAGGGAAGCTGCTGTGTGTCCCTTCCGAGCAGGATGCACTCCACACACAGTGAGAATAGGGACCACCCGAGCCCACAGCCCAGAGAGAGGACTGGGGCCCAGAGAGAGATGGGAAGACACCTGCCAGGCTCACGGTGCCGTGAGAATGTGAGGTGTCTGTTTTCCAAACGTTTCCCAAACTTTGGTCATTCCAGTCCCCTTCACAATGCCACCTACACTTTATTGACTTCCTATTTTTCTTTTAAAGTGAGTTACTTTAGGGACTTAAATGTATTTCGAAAGGAAAGTTTATATCACTGCTGTTAACCAGTATCATTTGCCATTCCTGGTGACTAAGAACAAAATAAATACAACAAAAACCAAATATTATTAAATCCTAGCTAGACAAGCAGTGCCTATTGAGGGTTCTAAGTTGGAGGCCCTTTCTCTTTCTTAAAAATAATAATAAGTGAACAAAGAAAGAGGTTAGCAAACGCTAGAGAGGTGTGAGGATAGACCCCAAACGGAAACTCCCCCTCCTATGTAATCAGAAGGATTGCAAAAGATTTGAAAATGAAAATACCTGTCTCTTTCAAGGAAACGTAAAGGCACTTAGTACCATGCCTGCATACCACCTAACATGACCTCGGACAGATTCGGTGGTATCTGACACACACACTGAGAAATATGAATCAAGGTCGGTTCTCAAAGTGTGTTCCCTGGATCACCCGGGAACTTACTAGAAATGCAAGTAGTCAGGCTCTGCTGGGGAGCGGGCCCAGCAGTCTGTGTTTTCACAAGCCCTCCAGGGGATTCTGATGTAGACTCAAGTTTGAGACCCACTGCTCTCAACCCTAAAGGACAGCAATGACATAGCTTGTCATGGATCTGGGACGAGCCCTCACCAGGCAAGAATGGAACCCTATTTGTGTCTGGGTATCTGTATCTATAAAGCAGAAGAAAAGAGTAAGCAGATCCATCTCCGAGGGCTGCCTGGATGACACGTCAGGGGCTCAGCACCTGCTTGGGGAACTGAGAAAGCTTTTCGTAAATAGTCGCTACCATATGTTAGCAATAACAGTACCAGAATGAATGGCTGCCAGGCAGGAGTGGTTCCTTCTCTACAAACCTCTGTATTGTTCGATCTGGTAACAATAACACTTGAAAATGTATTCCTTTTGAAATTTTAGAAAAACTTAGTAAAATAAAAATATCATTTAAAAGAAAATAACAAATAAAATAGTATATATATGATCATTTCTATTAAAATGTTATATATGCTGTTTGTGCGTGTGTATACTGTGTGTTTGCACAGAAAAATCTCTGTAAATATTTACATTGCAATGGAAACAGTGGTTACACTGGAATCTCTGGATAGCTATTTCTTCTTGATATTCTTCTAAATTGTCTGATACAGTCTTTGACTTTTGTTTTTCTTTTGCTTACAAAGGCATGCATTTTCGTTATTACTTGGTTATGGGGGAGTTGACCCCAGGGGACACTTGGCAGTGCCTGGAGACATTTTTGGCTGCCCTAATGGGGGAAGGGGGCGGTACTACTGGCATCTCATGGGTGGAGGCCAGGGTTGCTGCTAAACATCCTACGGTGCCCAGGACGGCCCCGCAGCAAAGGAGTATCTGGGTCGAGATGTCCATGGGGCTGCTTCCATGTTGAAGCCCCACAGCTGCTCTTCCCTGGGCAGAGTGGGCCCCACTAGTTCATCTCACGTTGGCAACATTGTGAGCTGAAAGCCACCCACTTTTCACAAATGAGGAAAGCGAGGCACAGAGAGTTACAGGCTTTGTCCAGGCCCAGCCATCATGCTCCCACCCCATCCCGACCCTCAGGAAGTGTGCCCTGCAAAGGGACCCTGAACCCCTCAACAGCGGTACAGAACCCCAGCACCCCAGCCCAGGTGTCCCCAGCCCCTCACAGGGGCTCCCTGGTGTCCACACCTGCTTTTAAAGAACAAGCCTTTGAAGTCGACCGGGCAAGGCCTTAACCCCACCCACCCCGATTCACAAATATCCCCCCAGCTCCAACACATACTCCTAGGTTATCAGCTGAGAAAGGCAGGGGACGCAGCCAGCGGCCACCTCTGACTTGTTTGGGGCTTAAGTCTCTTAAAGACAAAAAGTGTCTCCTGCCTCAGTTCTTATTAAATGTAGGTGATTTGTTCTTCTTCTTTGCTCCATTGTTCTTCAAACACCAGGACCCAGTTATTGACATCAAAATTGAAACACAGAGATCCCCCAAGAAACCCAGTCCCACACCCCCACCCCCATGCCGGCTGCCCCTTTCGACTGTCCTGTAAAACATCACTGTGGCTTTTAGCAAGGACTTCGACAGGTTGGATTTCTCCTAAGTGACCCCCCCCGCCCCCCCGCAAAACCCCTGCCCCGCCCCCAGCCTATCCAGGACAAGTTGCCGAGTTTCCCTAAAGACACTACAGCTTTCCCGAGAGACAGGCTGGACCCAAGTTTCCTTGTGCGTGGCCATTTCGGGGCGACTGCTGGTGCCAAGAGCGTGGTCTGTGCAGAACCCACCTGATTGGCAGCAGTAAACAGCCTCCGCCTGGGGAGTTTTAGGAACAATAAAAGGAGGGAAGACAGGATGAGACTCGAGTGTCTCTGGGCTCAATGTGGAAATAATCATTTCTAAGAAAAACAAATTAAAAATTTAAAGGAGCTTCCTGCTGTATGACTTAAGATCTGGTCTGACTGGAATTACATCAAAAGGCATAAAATATAAACATTTCACAGAGTGTCTCTCCCAGTCTGTGTCCCACCCACCCTCACTCCACACACACACAACACACACACACACACAACACACACACACTCCACACACACACACACACACACACACACACACTCACGGTCATAGATTGATCAAATGTCAACACTAAAAGAGAACTTCAAAGTCACGTGGGTCAACCCCCCCTTTGGCGTGAGGGGGAAACAGTCCAGGATGGGTGGTCACAGGTGGGCAAGGGACTTGCACCCAAAAGTACAGCTAGTTACTTACAGGCAGGCGTAAGGTCAGAGACGGGCTGGCCTGACAGCAAATGTGTCCTCAGCCGGACACGTGGTCGGTGCTTGGCACTGACGACTCCTTCACTCCCCCACAGTCCCATGAGACAGGTATTATCCTTGGCCCCCTGATACACATGAGGAGACCGGACGGAGGGGCCAAATAACCAACCTATCGTGTTTCCCCGAAAATAAGACCTAACTGGAAAACAAGCCCTCGCATGATTTTTCAGGATGACATCCCCTGAACATCAGCCCTAATGAGTCTTTTGGAGCAAAACTTAATATAAGACTCGGTCTTATTTTCGGGGAAACACGGTAAGAACGCTGCTCTTTCTTGCTCTGCACATTCTGGGAGGCAGAATTATGGCTCCCAAAGATGTCCCATCCTAAGGCCCAAAATCTGTGCATATGTCATCTTACATAACAAAAGGGACTATGCAGGTGTGATTAAATTAAGCGTTTTGAGCTGGTGATTATCCAGGATTATCCCCAGTGGACCCAATGTAATCACAAGGGTCCTTATCACAGGGAGGCAGGAGGGTCAGAGACAGATTGAGATTTGAAGATGCTGCACTGCTGGCTTTGAAGATGAGACGAAGGGCCACAAGGCGAGGAATGCAGAAAAATGCGGGAAAGGGCACGAAACAAGCTTGTCCCTGGAGCCTCCAGAAGGAACACACCAGCCGACACCCTCATCTTAGCCTAGTGGGACCCATTTCAGTCTTCTGACCTCAGAACTGTAAGATACTAAATTCGTGTTGTTGTAAGCCACTAGTTTGTGGCAATTTGTTACAGCAGCAAGAGGAAACTAACCACACCCCCTGGGGTTCAGGCTGTGAGGATCACAGACCAGGGTTTCCATCCTGCCTCTTGAACATCCTAGCTGTGGGACGTGCTCCTGGATAAATCACCGGTTTCCTTGTCTGTAAAATGCTACAGGGAAAGAAGTTTGTCACGGTGGTGCCGGGCCTGGCCGAAGCCAGCAGCCTCTGAGTTGCACTATTTTTCCTCATCATGGTGACCATGAGGACCAGGACTGTCTTGTTCACAACTGTGTGCCCAGCGCTAAGGGTGGGGTCTGCACACAGCAGGTGCCCAATTAATCAACTTGAATGAACAGGGAGTCAAGAATTTGAGAATCTTGATGTTTCTGGAAACCAGTATAAATCTGCAGGTAGCTGAAGTGTGGGACCACCGCCATTGAATTGATCACCATAATTCTGTCACATGGGACGTCCTTTTCAAGGACAGGGCAGACAAGGGGGCACTTCTGACCATCTCCCACCCTCCTAAACAAAACAGCCAATGGTGTCTGGCCAGTGGATGTGAAGCCAACTTCCCTCACCACTCACAGCTTCCCGAGCAGGCCCCGCTCGCCTGTCTCTGCCCCCTCTGGCTGCTTTCTGCCTGAGGTGCCTCTCTCCAGCGCCAACCTCTGCACCTGCTGCACACACCTGCATCCTGGCAGCTTTCCCACAGGCGGGGACACCTCTGCTGAGTTCCTGGTCATCTCCCCGATGCCTGCATTCTACCCCGGTCTCCTATCCCTGTCCCCTGGGCAGTGTCTTACCCCTCTCCCCGTATCTAGAAAATATAAGGATTCATGGGTCCTCCAAGACCCAGATATGACCTCCAGGAACAAAAGCAGGAGGAGGGAAGGGGGAAGGGAGGACGTTTTACTGAGCAGCCCCCTGTCCCTGGACACCGGGCCAAACAACTTGCCAGCTGCCCATCAGCCATCGTGACAGTCAAATAGTGCACCCAAACATGTCTAGTGCTCCCTGAGATAAGGCATGGCTGCTCTAGAGCAAAGGTGTCAAGAGTCCCTGTGGAACTGGAGAAGAAAGGATCACGCCGCGTGGACGCGGACCCTTCTAACCGCCTCTTCACGAGAACAATCCCTCTGAATTCTGAGATCGATTCTGTCCTTGCTGTCATGTGAATGCTTGTCAATCCCATCCACAGTGAAAGGCCAGGGATCCTGGATGGTAATTCAGAGCTGGCCCCCAGTCCACAAACCCCACCCCCAGATTTTAACGACTTGAAAAAATTGCTCTGGTCCACAAACTCCCAAATCAGGGATTCCTGGGGTATAATGAGAAGCACATGGAATTTATTGTCAGGAGACCTTGTTCAACCCACTTCTCTCATTGGCAAGGTAAGCAGCCTTGAGCCTTGAGCTGGCCACTGAGCTGCTCAGTCTGTTTCTTACTCTGCTGACAGCCTCTAATACTCATGGGGGGCCTCGCAAGGTGTTTGGTGCTGTTCTACGCGAGTTTCAGGTATTAACTCCTTTATCATCCTAACAGCCATCTTATTATCCCCATTACACAGCTGAGAAAATCGAGGCACAAAAAAGTTAAAAGGACGAGCGAGTGGGAGAACAGAGCACAAACAGGTGGCCCCTGAGCCTGGGCCCTAATCACCTGGAATCCAGGTGACCCCAGAATTAGCAGAAGAACAGGCAAAATGCTTTCGCAAAGGCGGGTCGCTTGCTGTTCTGTAGAAAACTAAGAGAGAGAGGAACAAAACCTTTTCCAATCCAAGTGGGAGGTGCACTCATGCCGATGACGATGACGGGTGGAGTCGAAGGGACAACAGAGCCCAGATGACTGTGGCCCTAGGGCATCACTCAGTCCCGCATTCAGCAAATGTTTATTGTGCGGCTGTTTGGTGCCAGGCGGAGGAGTTAAGTCGGGAGGTCATGGCAAGCCTTACATGGGCTCAGCCAAGCCTGCGGACAAAGGAAGATCAATAATGTGGCAGGAAAATGATGGCAGCAGGGACCGAGGGCAAAGCCCAGTGCTGAATGTCAGGCCCCACTGAACGGCTACAAGCAGGGGTGTCAGAATGAGAATATCTCAGTCCTTGCCAGGGCCTCCTCCAGGCCCCCTGTGCTAACCCCACTGTGCAGGGTTTGGACCACAAAGGACACTCTTGGACCTTGCTCCTCAAAGCATGGTCCACCTACCTGGAGCATCACAACACTGGGGAGCTGGTGGGAAATGCAGATTCCAGGGCGCCCCCAGACCTGCTGAACCAGACCCTTGATTTTAACAAGGTCCCCCTCTTAGTGACTGTCCCTTACAGCTGAGCAGCGAGGCTGGAGGGCACGTCATCTCACCTGTTCTCAGGCTCTTCGCAGCCTTCAAACTGGAATCCTTTCTGTTGGTGGGTGGAGTGGGGACATATTAAAATCACAAAAGAAGGGCATCTGTAAAACTATCTGCCAGGAGGGTTTTATAAACTCGGTTATCTGGGCTTCCATCAGCATGCATAAGCAGCCTTTTTATCTGGTTTTACAGCCCTACCTGGGCCGGCAGAATCCCGCCCCACATCCACACCCCAAAGTCCCCAGCCAAAACCGTCTTCTGTCCATTTCAAACTCACTTTCCCCTCCCAGACAGGAAGGAGGCAAACGGCAGGGTGAGGCCAGAAGAATGCCTAGGCCCCAGTTTTACCCTAAAAATCATTCCAGAGCACACACAGAGCTAAAACCATACGGAGGCGAAAGAGTCAAACCACCAAGAGAGCCGGCCATCGATAGAGGTTCAGTTTAAAACTTGTTAAAAATCCACATGATCCAATGTGACGCAGCCATTACCAAGACACTGAGAATTGTATGTTAATATCCCAGCAAGTTAGACGCCGTTTTTTTAAAACAAGCACATAAACAGAAAGTAGAATGTTGAGTTAATTAACAGATTCACTTTAATCTCACCCTTATTACAATAAGTAATTCACACATACATATATATATATATGTATCTGCGTGTGTGTATATATGTTTTCTTTTTTAATCTCACTACAATGCTATGAAGTTGGAGCATTATCTCTACAGAGGAAGCAGGCTTTGCAATAGTAAATATTTTGCCCAAAGTCACCAAAAAGAATGAGCACTTCCATTTATATGTTATCTATAAAGTAAAAAATAAATTTGGACTTCCTAATATTTTAATTTTTAAAATTGCCACATGGAATCGTAGCTGTTTGGCTGTTGTGACCTATAAAAACGGTAATTGCATACGGTTTGACCTAATACATGGATATAATTTATAAATGATTTATAACTTCTAATAATACAATTATAAATGAAAATACCATGTATTGTTAAGTTGCACACATATATTGGGGCAAATGGTCAAAACCACTGCCCCCGCGGAGCGCACAGTGAAAGCGCGTTTAGGCACAGCGTGCAGGGTCTCCGGGAGGGTGGGGACCTAGGGCATGCGCCCTTGGTGGCGTGGAGAGGCGGGGAAGTGCTCACCAGCTCTATTTCTGAGCCATTAAGACCCAAAATGTTACGTAGAGCGTTGGAATCACTTGAAGGGTTAACAGTGGCCCTTGGGAAAGTTCAGCGTTGTAAATCCAGGTTTCCATGGATACCCTAAAGCGAGGCCATCACCATCACAGGAATAACAGCTGCAATCTTTTGCAGGCAAACCCACCAGCAGGCGCCGCCCTGCGTGTGCAGTGCGTATATCCTCTGACTCTTCCCGATGACCTGGTGAGGAGGGTACCCTCGTTATAACCTGTACTATGAGAAGCAAAGGGCCCGGGTCACCAGATGGTCCCTGGTGGAACCAGCCTGACTGGAACCAGCTTGGAGCCTGATTACCGCACGTTGCCGGCAGACTGCCTCCCCTCGACTTTCCCCTCCTTCCAGAATCGGCGCCACACAGAAGCCTGGCTTGATCGCGAATGGCGTCATCGTCGATTCTGAATAAACCACCCAATTCGGCCCTGGACTCTCTGAGGCCAACGCCACGCGATTTGTACTCAACTCAAGCACCCGCCATTGCGAAGCAGCTAAAGGAGCCTTTTTGGCTCAGCCTAAAACGCACAACATCCACAATAAACCTCTACCTCCATCCGTGGGCTATGCCTCAAATAATAGCCACATCAAGCTTAAATGAACCCAGGATCCAAAACATTCATGTGAAAAATCCTACCTTTCCACCCAGCGGATATCCACTCACAGGCTGTGGGACGACCTTGCGGCCGAAACGTTCATCCCAAAATCCTTGGTAGGAACAAAAGGATGGAAATAACCAAAACACCGTTGAGTAAATTATGACTCACCCACGCAAGTTTTCAAAAGAACAAGCTAGAACTGTCTGTACTTACCTGGCCCCTTCAACAAGATACCCAGGTGACCCCCCCAAACAACACAGGTCTGAACTGTGCAGGCCCACTACGCGGAGCCCTTTGTATCCTTGCGTTTCACAGCCGCAGATTCGACCAACTGAGGGGGCTCAGAAAAGCAATGAATTCCCAGCTGAAAACAGTTTTCCGCTGGCGTTTGGTTGAATCCATGTATTGGAAGGGCTGACTCTCAAATCAAAAGTTCTGTGTGGATTTTTGAGTACCGCAGGGGTCTGGACCCCTATGGCCTGCGTTGTTCAAAAGTCAACTGTACTGAAAAGTATGGGGGTGGGCAAGGAGGCCTGAGGATGGGAAGTGGAGAACAGCATGGTCCAGGATGGAAGGTATGACCTCGGGAGCCAGAATGCCTGAGTTTGAATTCAGCTTGGCTGCTTACTGTGTGACCTTGGGCAAGTTACTTAACCTCTCTGCGCCTTTATTTCCTTCTCTGTGAAATGTGAGGATTAAATGAGTTATGTGTAAAAGGCTTAGAAGAGTGTCTGCGTGAGACACATCACAAGGGTTATAGCGGTGTTAGACGGCATTACTATTAATATAAAGCAAGAGTTCCTCTGTGCTTTTACGTCTTACAATCCCATGAATTGCTTTCCCAGTCATTTTCTTAGGACTTTAATAACAGCTTCGATGGGGAAGTTGCCGTGTATGTTGTGCTGGTGCTTTACACACAGGCAGCAGGATGGTGTGTGAAGAGCAAGGCCCTGGCATGCGACGTGGCTCCGATCTGTCCCCACACTGTGTGTCCCTGGGCAGGTCAGTCTCCTCTGGGAGCTGCAGCATCCTCATTTGTCAAACGTTGATGATCATGACGGTGCCAATGACCCCCAAACCACATAAGCCACGTGCGTCAAGCTCTCTCAGCCCAGTGCCTGGTACATTGATGGTCTAAAAAATGTGAGTTGTCATCACCGCAGCTCACATTCTCGACAACTCTGCAAGCTATGTCAACGATCCTCTCCAATGCTCCTTTTCCTCATCCATGGAATCATTTTTCCTTGAGATCTTTGAAACCCTGGCTCTGCCACTTAAAAGTTGTGTGACCCGGGAATGGTTACTAAACTCATTGGAGCCTCAGTCTGCCTACCTGTAAAATGGGAATATGATGGTACCTAGCCCTAGGATGACTAGGAGGATTAATTGAGGGAATGAATGTAAAATGTTGAGCACAATACAATATAATACATGTCCAATAAATGGTGAGCATCATGACTATTTCTAATCTTCACGAATACCATGTAGGGGACCCATTATAATGGGCCCCATTACATAACCTGAGAAAGCTGAAAGCAACGAGGTTAGCTATATATGCGTTAGATCACTCAGGTAACAAGCAGGAAATGCCGTTACTTCTAATTGTTTCCTGTGTTTTTGCCATGTTTTCCCATCTACTATATCTTGTAAACTTTGGTGTTGGTACCAGATAGGTATGAATTTGCTCCATTCCTCGGAGCTATGGAAAGAGGCAATGCCTTCTGAGCCTGGCAAACCCAAGTTTGAATCCTAGCTGTGCCGAGCTAAAAATTCCCACTGGAATGTAAGTTCCATGCAGATCTGGGCCTTGTCTGTCTTCTTCATGGTTCTCTCCCCAGGAATCACTTTGTCTGGGTTCTAAGTCAGTGCATATAAAAAGAACTGGGTGTGGTCAGAATTACTCTTGAAAATTTCATCAATCATGCACCAACCACCGTAAACAGGGTTTGTGTATAAAGCTTGTACGGGATAAGGCAGGATGGGATAATGGGTGGGAAGTAAATGGAGTCCCTTCCTTCTGGATAAGGCATGGAGAAGGTGTAGGAAGGGAGTGTGTATACACAGAAATGCAAGACCTGCCACCAGGCCTTCCTTTCCTCTTCAGAGTATAGAGAGTTTGCTGAAATTAAACGCACTTCATGGAATTCTCCTAGTGTTAAAATGTTGGTGCAAATATGAAGATAAGGGAGCAGAGGAGGTGACAGAGCACCAAGACAGAAATCATTTTCTATGTGTATATTTCTAAAATTACCTGAGCCCTAAGAAATACTGCACCCAGTATCCCCTCCTGAGAATCTCACCAACATTTTCTCCAGCCATCAGGTTCCACGAGGTTCGATCCTAGGTCTGGGCTTCAGCTCAGCGCTGGCAGGAAAGCCCATGGGCCATTCACGGGGTGGAGCAGAATGGTTCTGAGCTGAGCAACCTGAGGAGCCACATGAGAGTGGCAGGTTGGGACCAGCGCACGTGGCCCGGCAGGCCTCCTAAATGACTCAAGTGGATGGCAGTGGGGTCTGGGACTCTGTGGCGACAGGTGTGCCCCATCGTCCGCAGCAGTCCAGCCGATGCGTCAAGCAGGGAAGCTGGCCAGGTAAGGTGCACCTTGCACGAGTTGTTGCCCATTTTCCCTGACTCGAGAACACTGCTGACCTATCCCTGAGAGCAAACCATTTCAGAGGCCCAGCACCATCGCAGATCTGTTATCTGGCCCCGCCTAGGATTTGGGCAGCCAATGAATGATTATTTTACTTAAATCATTCAGACTTGGGCTGCAGTCACTTATCATGGCTGACATGTAGACAGCGTGTAGAATATTATGTAAAGCTGTGATATGGGCACACACATCCTGTCCACGCTCCAGCCTGAAAGTACGTGCTAAGCTACCCAGGAGCTTTCTAGGTACCCAGAGAAGCAAACTGGGTCATCAGCAGGACACCACGTTCCTATTAGCAAAATCCACCATCCCAGGCTGATCCAACTGCCCAGCAATGCACAATATTTCCCTTTCATAAACGCACACTACAAAATAGTGTTATCCTTCATCTAATTCGACTCTTCCTTATACCTCAAAGTGCCTTTTTTGAGGCAAGTAACATTTGGCAGCTTTAACAAAGCAAGGAAAAAAGGTTGGCTGCCATTGGTGAGGAATGTACCTTTTTCATTAGCTCCAAAAATGCTTGAGAAAAAAAGAAAAACAATGGTCAGGTTGTTAGGGGTACAGAGGTGGGATGAGGGAGTGGCTTGTTTGTTTCAAATGCAAGTTCCATTTATATTGTAGGAAGACGCAATGACCAGTTTCTTTAGTCAGTAACTTATTTCTAAAGCATTCTTAATGTGTCCGCAAGAGAACTCAGGAGTCCCCAACCATCTGAATCACTCTTCCCTCCCCCCACCCCCAATAAATTTGCAGTACTTGGAAAACTGGAAACTTGAGAGAAATCTACTTCTTTTGATAACTCATTCAAATATGAATGGTAGCACCATGGAAAAGAACCCAAACCTCACTCCAGTTTTTATTTTTGAGGGCAACAATGTTTTACACAGAATGCTCTCTTCCCTTGAGGAAACCACATTTTTTTTTTTTTAACAAAGAAACTCTGCTCCAAATGTATTTAAATTGATATGCCATTCTATTTCCCTTCTTGCATCAAATGCAGGCCTAGAATTATATCATGGGTACTTCTACAGACCAATAACAACAATGGGATAAGAAAACTGTTTACAAGAAGGAATAAGGGAAGAAAGGTAACTTTAGAAAGTAAAGTGGAGAAACCTGGCAAACACAACCTCGGTCAGGTGACAGAGTTTAACATCAATAGTGGTAAGTCATGTTGAGAGTATGGACCCTCGATATGACGTAATGAGAAGACTCATCACCTTGGGTCCTTCCTTCCCCAACCCGCAGCGCCAGTCTAGTTGTGAGAATACCTTGAGATAAATCCCAAGTGAGGGACATTCTAGAAAAGATACGACCAGGACTCCTTCAAACTGTCAAGGTCATCAAAACCAAAGACTCTGAGAAACTGTCACAGCCAAAAGGAGCCTAAGGAGACAGGACAACTAAATGTAATGAGGTGACCTAGGTGGGACCTGGATCAGAAAAAGGACATTAGGAAAAAAACTAAGCAAATCTGTATAAAGTATGGACTTCAATTAACAATAATGAGTCAACAGGGGTTTATTAAGCATAACAAACAGACGACACTAATATGTTAATGGGAAAACTGGGTGTGGAATTGATGGAAACTCTCTGTACTCTCTTTGCAGTTTTTCAGTAAATCTAAAACTACTCTAAAATTAAAAGTTTATTTTAAAAAGAAATAAACTATGTAATCCCGTCTAATTCGATGATCTTTCATTTTTCCTTTTTCATAAAGTTACACCTACTGTGTTAGCTATTCATCTATTGTCTTTTTAGTCCTCAAATACTGAGTTAATGAATACTTTACATTAAATTCTTTCTGTTTAAATAACTTCTGTGGTTTCCACTTTCGTAACCGGACCCTGACTGATATACTTGCTTATACAAGGCACTGAGCCTACAAATATTTACTGAGTGCCTCCTATGTGGCAAAAACTGTTCTAGATGAGGGAATACACTGGTGACAAGACAAACAGGATCCCTGACATCAGAACCTCCCAGCCTACTGAGAGAAGACAGACCATAAACATTCAGCACATTAAACAATGTCAGGTGCAGATAAGGGTTATGAAGATGACCCAAGAGGATGGTGTTCTAGGCAGAGGTCAGAGGTGTCTCTAAGTTTGGGGGGCTGTTCAGAGACCCCAGTGATAGGCTAGCCACCTACAGATCTAGGGAAGGAGCCGCTGGTGCAAAGGTCCTGAGATAAAGAAGAACCCGGCCTGGGTAAGGCACAGAAGGGGGAACAGTGTGCCTGGAGAACAGAGAGCAAGTTGATAAACTGGCAGAGAGAGAGCTCAAGGAGCTTCCAGGAGCTGAACGTGGAGGTCTCTGCGAGCCACGGTAAGATGCTCCAATTTTGTGCGAAGTGAAATAGGAGGCCTTGGTGAGTTTTAAATAAGGGGTGAGACAGGATCTGATTGGATGGACTCTGGAAAACATTGGACTGCATGACGGAAAGGGCAAAAGGCACGAGACTAGTTAGGGCCAACTCACAGATCAGTCCAAACAAGAAATGATGGCGCCCAGACGAGAGATTTAGGGATGCAAGTGGAGAGAAGGGGATGGAGCTGGAAATCGTGCTGATAAGACTTACTGAATGACCGTGCAGGGTCGG
The DNA here is from genome assembly GCF_004115265.2 of Rhinolophus ferrumequinum. Classification (NCBI taxonomy): domain Eukaryota; kingdom Metazoa; phylum Chordata; class Mammalia; order Chiroptera; family Rhinolophidae; genus Rhinolophus; species Rhinolophus ferrumequinum. The sequence goes on from NC_046306.1 coordinate 4,903,836, forward strand.
GAAAGAAGGAAGTTGGGGGTGGCTCCTCAATCTTTGTCTTGAGCTGGATGGATGGTGGCACCATTGGCTGTTATGGAGCAGCAAAGCTGGGGGTGGAGTGGCAAGAAAAGACCACTGCTCTGCTCAGGCTGTGTTAGATGTGACACACCTTTAGACGTCCAGGTGGAGGTATCACGTGGGCAGTTGGAGATAGAAGCTCAGGGGAGAGATCCAGGCAGAAGATCTCCTGGAAAGCCCTCAGAACAAGGTGAGGTCCCCCAGCTCGTACAGCGATAAATTCCCTCTATCTGAGGTACTTCACGTAGGGTGTCTGTCCGCTGACAATTAAATAAGCTTCAAGAAGCTTCTTGGGTCAGGTACTTGTGCTAAAGCATCCTAAAACAGGCATCCTTTACAACCCTAAGCCAGAAAGAAAGAATATAGAGTGCCAGCTGGCAACCTCTAGCACCTGCCTCCTTTTTTCAATTTATCTGAGGAAAAAACACATTCAGGATTTTGCTCTCACTCTGAGGATTAAGAGAGGGGGCCCAAAGGAGAGCTGAGGGTGGGGAGGACGGAGTCTTCTCTCTGAGTAAGTGCAGGAACGTTGTGGGTACCAGAAAGCCTGGGCCACAAAAGAGGCTTAGTCACCCCGGTGTCAAGCTGGAGATGGCTGGGCAGGCTGACCTGGACGGAGCCCACGGGTGGGCGTGGTGGTGGTGGTGGGGCGTGCATGGAGTTGGACCCCGCCAGCTCAGAACTCATTTGCTTTTGGCGCCTGGAACTTCCTGTTTTCAAAGGGCAGGAGGGCTTATTAAGAAGCCTCTCCCTGCTTACTGGACAGCAAGTATTTCTCACAGAACACTATTTTTGCTGCATTCAGTGGAGATGAATCAGACGCCAACGGATCCAATTTATTTTATACAAAACAGAGTTCTATGATATGGGAAGGTCCTCGCAAGGCCGGTGGGTTTTATTGAGAGCAGAAGAATACATGAATCACTCCAAGATGTTAGACAAAACCCAACACACCCAGTTTCCCCGTGCAGACTGGGCTGGTGCTTCCTCCTCAGGAGGAGCAGCGGGTGGGCTGGCTGCCCACCCACCTCTCATCCAGGGACGTCACCTTGCAACAAGGTCTTAGACACACTTTGTCTCTTTATCCTCAAGGCCCATCTGGGTGCTGGAAATGCAACTCCACCAAAAGCCCAGCTTTGTGTTTTTCCTTCTTAACTGATCTCAAATACACTAGTGACGGCACTCTTGCAAGCAAACATATTCTTATTTCTAAAATTTCCACCCTGCTCTCCATAGCCGATTCAGGCCCGAGCCCAGGGATAGCACGCAGCCTTCAAGCTATGGCCCCAGTTTTCTAACTGTGAGAACAACTGGAAGAAACAATCTGGGAGTTTTGTCAAGGTCCCACCTCGGTCCAGGGGGATTCAGGATTCTCTCAAGTGTTTCTGGCCAACAGTGAGGCCATCTGCAGAGGGTCCTCCATTTTCAGGGGAGTCCCGTGAGAGGGCGTCCTGACTGTGAGTGAGAATTTAGGCATGACAGTCTTGACACAGGTAAAGAAGCAGGTGTGAAGAGCAAGAGGGAGACTCAGGACTTTGGTAGACAGTCCAAGTCTGTTTGCAGATCAGTCCTCTAATGCAGTGGTTCTCAAAAGGGGGTGATTCTGCCCCCCACCGGGGACGTTTTTGGTTGTCACAACTTGGGGATGGGGTGCTCCTGGCATCGAGTGGGTGGGGCCAGGGGTGCTGCTAACATCCCACAATGCCCGGGACGGCCCCACAACAAGGAAGTATTTGCCCAAAATGTCAATAGTGCCACGACTGAGAAACCGTGCTCTAGCCACATGCCAGGAGCTCGGGAAGAGAGAAGAGAGCTCTGGAATAAGACCAGAGGAGTTATTTCTCCAACCCCCTCCCCCCCACGCACACACAGTGTAACGAGAGCCAAGAAGCCCTGCTTCAGGACCCATCAAGAAAGCATAACACAAGAAATAAGACTCTCAGGGATGGCTGGTTAGCTCAGTTGGTTAGAGTGTAGTGCTGGTAGCACCAAGGTTGCCAGTTTGATCCCCACATGGGCCACTGTGAACTGCACCCTCCTTTAAAAAAAAAAAAAAGAAATGGGACTCTCATGACTAGTTCACGGCCTTCCACATTCAGACTTGGGTAGGAGTGTGCAGGGGACACTGGTGTGTGAATTAGGAGTGCTTCCGGCTGCAAGGAAGAGCACACCTGCCAGAGTCACCTGAATGCTAAGGGCTTAGTCTTCTCCCATAATGGGAACTTCAGAGACAGGTGGTACTTTCACAGATCCCAGATGTCAGGCCTTCTCGGTGATTCTCTTGGCGTTCCACTCCTGAACACAGGATGGCTGCCTCACCTCTCTGAGCCTCTCAACTTCTCAAGCTTCTCAAGCAGGGAAGAAAGGGCAAGCTCTCCCATGTGCCGGGAGGACTGGTGTGCCAAATGCGAGCTGATTCTCAAGGGGCTGTGAGCTCTTCTACTCCCTTTCTTGGACTCTGTGACCGGCATGCGGGCAAGCCCAGGCTAGCCTGCTGGAGAATGAGAGCCCGTGAGACACAGCAGGAGCTCCCAGTCCAGAGCCACCCAACCATGAGAAGACCTGCCTAGATTAACTGCAGGAGACCCTGTCCCCTGTCCAGCCAAACAGTAGATGTTGTCCTCAAAGAGTGCCCGAGTGGGGTCTCTGTGGGGCTCCCCAACCTCCTAACGTGCTCACAGCATGACCCTGAGCAAGGCTTCTGGGAGACTGGACCACAGGAACACTGGGTGAGGGAAGGTGGCTTGCTCAGTTCAGAAGCATCCAAATGGCAAAACAAGTGAAGGCTTTACAGCTTCTAAGCCATATCACCCCACATGAAAGACAGCTTATTGTCCCCGAAAGCTCTCTACAAAATCGCCCACTGGTCTTCCTTCCCATTCCACCCCCTTTACTTCCAAAGGAGACACCTCAGGAAGGAAGGTTTGTGAGTGTAAGGCTGGTCTGTTCACCCCACACACATCGGCATCCTGCTGGGCGGGCTGGTAGTCCTCTGCAAGGCTGTGGTAAGGGGCAGGCCTGTAAGCTCGCCCACTGTCTGCCCTGCCCCCCACACTGCCTCTTTGTGTCTCAGTCGCCCCTACTTTATTCCCTCCTGCACGATTGTTTCCCTCATAGGACCAGTCGAAACCACAGAGCTTGGCAGTACCTTCAAACCTCGCACTTGCCAACGTCTGTTTATCAGATCCAAGGCGTGCTCTCAGGAGCTGATCAGCTGACAGGAGCCCTATTTTCCAGCCACGAGGGAAGTCCACCTGTTGTATAAGGCCGCACCGAGCCCCGTGCATTCTTCCAGGGGTCACATGCTTCTGGAAAGAGCAAGGTGACTGGCAGCATGAGACTGAGCAATGGGCTGGCTCAGGTGGAATGACAGTCACTTCTGTCACGGCCAACCCCAGCCTCCCTGCTCCTGGTTCCAGTCTGACAGTCCCAGTGGGCGGGAGAGGAGGGCATGGGGTCGCAGGGGATCTTGACATAAACTCTGACTGGATCACGCAGCAGCCAGAGCTTCTCTTCAGAACGTAAATCTGACCATGTCAGCTAAGCCCATCACTGGCTTCACAACTCCAAGGATAAAATCCTTGAATGGCCGGGGACAGTGCTCTCGATCTAGTTCCCTGGACCTCATCTCCCACCACCCACCTCGTTCACTATGCACACGTCACACTGCCCTGGACTCCTCCAACATGCAGCCCCTCGCCCTTGGTGCTTTAGCTCACGTTGGGCCCTCTGCCTGGAACACCAGCCCCTCCGTTTGCACCTGGTCAAGCCTCCCTGTGCTGTGGAGGCCACTCAGCGAAGCCGTCCCTGGCTCCCCGACTGGGGGCCACCTCTCACCTCCCCTTGCCAAACCGTACGACAGCCGTGCCTGCACATGTACTAATCAGATTGCCTGATCAACGCCTGTCGTCTGTCTCCCAGTCAGACCATGAGCAGTGTGACAGACCAGGCGTTTGTGGCCTCAGCATTGCGTCTCAGCACTGGTACAGAGGAAGCTCCATACATATTTCTGAGTTCCTCTGAAAGTTCCCTGCATTGCAGAAAAGTCCCCTACAGGTAAATGCTCCCAAACCAAGGTACTGGTCTCTTCCTAGGCTAAGCCTGGTGGCTTCCTCACAGCTCCATGTGTCTCCTTTAACGCGCTGTCAGGAGGTGCTGGTTTTACCATCTGTCTTCCTCGCCTAAGTGTCATGAGGGCAGATGGGGCAAGCTTCTAGAAGACGCTGAGGCAAGGACTTGAATGCAAGGGATTTAGCTAGGAGGTGAGCCCATGGGTCCCCTGGTGGGTAGTGGGAAGTGAGAGAAGCCAGCACAGGACGCGTTACCAGCTACCAACCGCGTGACGAAACTTACTGCTGCCGTGATTCACGCTCCACTCGTCTCTGTCACTGGCTAAGGACTGCACCGGAGGTGTTAACTCCCACACTGCAGCCTCCTGGCCCCAAGAAGGGCAAATCTGACCCACAACAACCGCTCACAGCCCTTGGACAAATAAATGCCAGCCTGGCAGGTGGGTGCACTGACATGGGCAGAGCAAGGGGATATGGTGGGCCATCCCTAGCAGACCGTCACCTCCTTTTATTTCCAAGGCAGAAAGGGTCAGTGTCCCTCCGTCATTCCTGATGGTCATGTCCTCCCATGACTGTTTCTTGGGACACCTTTGGTCCCCATCCAATACTTCCCTTGAGCACAGTACTTCCTTGTTCTGGAGCAGTGCGACCTGACAGGACAGTTTTATCCCAGGGCCTCATTATGCCTCTGGCCAGCCAGGAGGGGAAGGCTGAGGGGTCTTACCTGCCCCTTCTGTGCTGATGGCCCATCTACCACCCCCTGGTGATAACACAGCTTCTGTTTTCCTGTTCTTGCTTACAACCTCATGCTTCCAGCCACACCAGTGTTGGAAATCAAACAGATTTAGCTGATTTAAGCTAAGTGGTACATCCATGAGGGTTTTCTTTGTTCTCAATCACCTTTTGTGATCATCCCACTTATTCGATAATAAACATCATAAATGAATGAAGGGCTGGATGAATGAGTGATGTCTCTCAGTATTAGTTTCCTGACTCCAGGCACAGTGGTTCTGCCAAGGTGGAGATGGTTGTTTGGGGAGAGGGTAACTCCAGGCCCAGCCCCTTCGGGCCACTCAACCATACCCCAAAAAAGGCAAAAATCCTCTTCCTTGTTGGAAAAGATGAGGACCCCGCCCAAACCCACCCTGAGAGAATCTGTGCACTTATCAGAATCAAACCTTCTCACCCTGGCTCTAGACTGGACTCTGGATCCCCACATGTCCTTCCAAAGGCAGGAGGGGTCTCTCCCAACAGCCCCGCCAGCTTTGGCTACCACTGCTCAGGCTGGAGAAGTTTGCAAGAAAGAACCTAAACCGAAAGGTCAACTCATAAGAGAAATCTCCAAAATCAACACCACGTCACCCATCCTGTCTCTTCTCACCAGACAGCACATTTCTTTAAAAACCAAAGCGAGCATAAAGATGAGGGTGGAAAAGTTCCTTCTCTCTTTTCCGTCACATGGCTCCTGGAGTCGATCCCCAGACATCCACAGGGACCACCCAGAGTCTCCCCATTTATTAAGGTCCCCTGCAGGCCGCATCCGGTGCTTGCAGTTTTATTACCTGTCTGTTTAACCCACAATCACCTTGCAAAAAAGGGACGATTGTGATCTGTGTTTTACAGATGAGGACACTGAGTTCACAGCACTTTGGTGTTGGGAGGGCTCCGAGCCAGTGCTCTCAGGCCGTACGTAACCTGGCCGAATGTGCAAATGAGGGAATGTTGGTCTGTGTGCAGGAATGCACACACAGCTACCACCTGCTGAGTGCCCAGTGAGCACCAGCTCTGAGAATACACAGAATGTACACGGGCCTGCCCCTGAGTGTGCACCAGCCACTGCATCCCGTCCATCTGGCCACAAGCCCAGTGCCTCACAGCTGCTGTTCCTCCCGGAGCTGCTGGGACACAGTGAGGTCCACTGCGCCCTGCCTCCAGGACAATCCAGATCTCACAGGGACATCTTGACGTCATCCAGGGGTCTGAACACCCTGTGCCCAACCCAGAGGGGATAGGAGACCCTAGGACACAGCAAGGTGGAAAGGAGGGAGGCCCCGACTTGTACTTGGGGTGCAGGTTGAACCACCGTGGTGGGCCCTGGCTGGCATGTCCCCTTCATGATACTACGAGAAGAGGGCCACGCCTGACCTGACCCTGCCCACAGGCCGGACCACTTTTCAATCCCACCAATGCCCCCTCACACTGTCTTGGGTGATTGGTTTGTCGTATTTCCAGAAGCTTCTACTCCCCTACCCCCACCCCCTCAATTGCCCAGAAGCTTCTTTAGCACCTTCCTGAGTTTTGAACATCTGTGCATCTGATTACATGCAGCACCAGTGCTGACAAGCTCCTGCCACCTGACGATATCACACGCCAGGAGTGAGAAGAGGCTCAGTCTGGACCCAGCAAAGGTGATGCCACCTCCTGCAGCTCCCAGAAACCCCCTCACTGAGGGGGGCAGAAGCCCCTCACTGAGCAGAGGCTTCTCAAGGGGGTCTGCAGCTGGTGCATGGACAGAGGGGACTCACGCCACATTTCTTCTCCCACCTCTCAATTTCTGCCAGCCCAGCCCCTCTCTGCCAAAGCAGTTCCCAGCCCCACGGAGCCAGACAGCACTGGATTCTTTGCTTTGGGGGTTGGCAGCGAGCAGCAGTGAGCCTGTTCGGAGCTTGCAGACCGGTGGTCCGGGGAGCACCCAGCTCACAGGTGTGTCCCTCCAGCCCAAGCAGTGGGTTTGCTGTTGTTAATACTGTTGTAAATATGTTGGCAAGACCTGAAATTGGAAAGAATTGTGTATTAAGTTTGAATCACATGGAATTATCATTTCTGTAGGCCAGAAATGGTCAGAAATTGACAACTTTATCTGGTTATGATCATATAAATTGAGATTTTTTTCATGCAGTCCTAAAAAACTAAAGGCCAAGCAGCAGTGGACTGGAGTGGGACAGCAGGTGTCCCCTTAGATGACAGCATGTCAGTTTACCCCAGACCTCACCACTCCCTTTCACTCATCAGGTTAGAGATGTGCTGCCAGCCAGGTGCGGGGTTCCAGCATGATTCTTCTTATGCTACAGCGAGTTCCTTCCCTCCGTCCTTCCTTTGAATCATTCTTTTGTTTCATCTTTCTTTCATTCATTCGTTCACTCACTCATTCAACAAGATGTCTGAGTGCTTACCATGAGTCAGGCACTGGTCTCAGCACTAAGCGTACAGCAAGGAACAAGACAGCAAAAATATGGGGAAAAAGACAAATATGTAAATACATAACGGATAATTTGGGGATGGTGATAAATGCTAATGGACGAGAAAGTGGGCTGGGAATGCCGGTGGGGGTGGCGAGGAAGGCCTCACTCAGGAGGTGAGGGGGGATTCCTGAAAGAGGTGAGGGGTGAGTCGGGATCTCTGGGGAGACGGCGCCAGGTGGAGGGACCAGCAAGAGCAAAGGCCCTGAGGCCAGAGCGTGTCTGGGTGGTGGCAGTTAAGAGGAAAAGAGAGTATGTCTTATAATCTTAAATCTGCCAAACCGTGGGGACTGAGGAAGATAGGAAGGGCAAAGGAAGAGAAAGGAGCGGGCATGTTATCCTTCCACTACTGTTTCCTTGACCCATCTGGCCCCTCAGGAACCTGTGTTGGCAACCCTACACGATGGTGAGCTCATTTAAATAGTAAAGAGCACCAAGAGGCTGGGGGCGGAGGCTTAGGGACTCAACGGGTCCCCTCCTTCTCTGTGCCTTACCAGGAGGTGGCCACCTCATTTCTCATCAAACTGGGACATTCCTACCAGAGCCCAGCCACAGCCGAAGCCCTTCCCCGTCCCTTTGTCCACGAGCCCGAAATTCTGGCTGCTAATGTGTTCTGTCCCTTCTGGTCCATACTTAGCAACCCCAAGCCTGAGATGAGCTTAAGGGAACGGGAGCATTCTCCTTAAGAAAGGGGGAAAGGGTGTAGGGACCTGAACAGTCTCCCTCAGCAGCTGGGGGGGTGTGTAAAAATTGGGACGTTGCTTCTACTGGGCAATTAGGCAAGATGTTTTTAAAAACATGCCTGACCTGGCAAGTCCAATGCAAGGAATCTGTCTTCAGAAATAAATCTTTATTTAAGCATATACTCAGCTTCAAGGGTATTTGTCACAGCACAACTCAAAATAACTACGAATGGAAATTAACTAAGTAGCATGAAGGGGTCAGTTAAATACACTGTGAATTATCCATCTAGCTGAATCCAATCCTCTGCCTGTAGGATACAAAATTACGTGGAGAATATGCAAGGGCATTCTGCTGATTGGAAGAAAACACCACCTCAAAGATTACATACTGTATAAGTCTATATATAAATCATTCTTGAAATGACAAAATTATAAAAACGGAGACTAGACAGTGGTTGTCGGGGGTTGGAAGTGGCTGTGGCTATAAAAGGGTAGCATGAGGGGTCCTGGAAGGAAACTTGCTATGGAATGAATGTTGCCCCAAAATTCATCTTGAAATCTAACCCCCAATGAGCTGGTGTTAGGAGGCGGGGCCTTTGGGAGGTGCTGAGGGCATCAGGGTGGGGCCCTCATGCGTGGGAATCGTGCCCTTATGCAGAGGCCCTGGAGAGCCCGCTCGCCCCTTCTCCATGTGAGGGCACAGGGAGACAGCAGGTAGCAGGAATCCTGGCGCTGGAGGGGGCTGGTAAGGCTGAGCCACAGACCCTACGGAACTGAGAGCAGTGAACGTTTAGGTAGAGAAGTCTGCTCTGATTTTCTGTACACATAGTCCCAATTTTCTCCCAATAAATACATGTTGATATAAAGAAAACTACATTTCTTGGAGGAGAAAGGATCTCTGGTTAAAAAGAGGAAGCGTTACTTTGCCTAGACTCAAAACTCTCACCCATCTCCAGGTCAAACCATCTACTTCCTGATTCTCCAAACACACCCCGACTCCCACTCCCCCCATCTCCCCCCCGTCTGTCTATACACACCCCACCACCCATCATGACACGGTTCAAACCTTACCTTCTCAGGGGCTGCGCCCAGGTGGCCTCCCAATGCCGGCATTCCCGCCCCATTACGTATTCCTCATGGGTGGGATGGATCCCTTTTCTCCTAGTCTCCCTTACACTCATGAACCCAGAGCCAGGCCCCTTTCGGGGTTCCATGAAGTGCCCTGGAAGGAGGCAGGGCCGTGGTTAAGAGCAGAGGAGCAGGTGGGCCCCTGGTTCCCGTAGGACCATGAGGCTTGGAACCTTAGCTTCTCTGAAACCTGAAACACTGGGAACGAGGGCTGGGACTTTCATAAAGATAGCACGATTCCTTGCATAATGATAATTTTAAAAAAATTATCATTTAAGATTGATAAAAATCACTTAAATTTTATCACTTAAAATTTACAAAAGAATTCCTAGGATCAAATATATGGTGATGGAAGGAGAACTGACTCTGGGTGGTGAACACATAATGGGATTTATAGATGATGTGATACAGAATTGTACACCTGAAATCTATGTAATTTTACTAACAATTGTCCCCCAATAAATTAAAAAAAAAAAAAAAGAAAGAAAGAAAGAAAAAGAATTCCTATAATGTTTGGAAACAAGGTATGTCAACTGCCCGGCACAGTGATTTGTTTAATCATTGTTCGCTTTTATTAGTAATCAAGAATGTCTTTAAAAAGCAAGTTGTGGGTGTGGCGTGTGTAGGTGCAGAACTCAAAGATCCCAGCACTCAGCTGGTCAAAGGGCTGAACGCCATGATCAAGGACACTGACGCTAAGTTCAGGAAGCTCGGACCCAAAGCAGCAGCAGTGAAGATAATGGGGACAAGGGAGTGGTGGTGGTGGCGGTGGCGGTGGCGGTGGCGGTGGCGGTGGTGAATGGGGTGGGGAAGGGAGAAGAGAGAACTATTCATAGCGGAGGGAGGAAGGAGGTACAGAGGGGGGAGGACAAAGGGTAGACGGGGAGGGGGAGGAGAAACAGTCATGGAGCATGTGTATGTGCCAGGCCCTGTTCTCAATGCTCCTTGAGTTCAGTCGTCATAGGAACCTAGGAGGTGGTGGCCTCCATTCCCAAATTCACCTCATGGTTCAAGATGGCAGCACCAGTTCTCCAGCCGTCACATCCAACGTCCAACTCACAAGACTAAGGAAAGGAAAGGAGAAGGGCACTGCCCAGAAGTTACACACACCGACTTCTGCTGATGTCCCACTGGCTAGAACATAGGCAACATGGTCTCATCGAGCTGCAAGGGAGCCTGGGAAATGGTCTTCATCTGAATCGCCTTGTGGCCAGCTAAAGGTTGAGGGTTCTTTTTTTAAAAGCAGAGTTTCTGGTACTTACGTATGAGGAAACTGAGGCACAGAGAGGGAAGCAACTTGTCGGTGCAGGTGATAAGTTAAGAGATCTGTAGTAGTGAGAATAAAAGCCCCTTTGAAGACATCTGGTCCTAAGCCTTGGAACCTGTAAATGTGACCTTTGTGGGTGTGATTCGATTAGGGGTCTTGGGATGAGATTATCCTGGATTATCCAAGGAGCTCTAAATGCCATCACATGTACCTCTATAAGGGGAAGCAGAGGGAAGTTGAAGACGCAAAGCAAGAAAAAGTGGCAGGGGCTGGAAGAGGTGGGAAGGACCCTCCCCTGGTGCCCGGAGAGGGAGGGTGGCCCTGCTGACACTTTGATTTCAGCCCAGTGACACTGACTTCAGGCTTCTGGCCTCCAGACTGTGACAGAATACATTTCTGTTGTTTTTAAGCCAAGTTCATGTTAGTTTGTTACGGCAGCCACAGGAAACTAACGCAGACTCTTTAGGCAAACCCAGACAGCCTGGCCACAGCATCTACCGTGTTTCCCCAAAAATAAGACCTAGCCAGACAATCAGCTCTAATGCGTCTTTTGTAGCAAAAATTAATATAAGATCCGGCATTATATTATATTAATTATATTAACACCCGGTCTTATAGTAAAATAAGTAAAATTAATTAAAAGTAAAATTAAGTAAAATTAATACATTAATTTTTGCTCCAAAAGACGCATTACAGCTGATTGTCCAGCTGGGCCTTCTTTTCAGGGAAACACGGTATGTTCTTTATCTCTGTGATACCAGAAGCCCCCAAGAGGGATTGCAAGGGAGAAAAAGTTGGGGGCCTTCCCCAGAGTCTTGGGTCAGAAATCCAGACTCTGAACAACCACCGCTGCCCCCATGTCAGGCCATGTCTCCCAGACATCAGGAGAAGGAGGGGAACTTGTCACCTAGCATTGGGCGACTCAGCCCCAGGGTCACAGGATGCTGCATTCAGTCATGGCCCCAGCAATTTCCCAGGTCCAGGGACTGGAGTGCGCAGGAGCAGGGACCTAATTGAAGAATGAGCTCACTGGGAGGGTTATTTATTCTATGGCTGGGCCATCAGCGGCTTCTGTGCGGTGCCCACGCCCTGAGCCCGGCTTTGAGGTGTCCCTAGAAAAGCCCTGCAGCTTGTGGGCAAGTCTCCTGGGATGTAAACAAGCCCAAGTTCTCTTCTCTGTCTCTTCTTTTTTCCCTTCTGCATGTCCACTTCATATGTCATCTGACTCACGAAGTAGGGTTCGCTGATGACAGAGCTGACCGGCACCCAGAAACCTGAGGCGTATTCTTAAAATGTCCCTTTCACTCTGCCCACATCCTGTCTGTCACCGAGTCCTGCTGAGTTTACCCCAAGCATCTTTCAACTCCATCCACTTCCCCCATCATCACCACCACCCCCATCCTAGCCTAGGTTTCCCCCACCTCTCTACTGCCTGCCCCAAGCTGGCCTCCTGCTCCCACACGGACCTCCTTCAATCCATCCTTCATGCTCCTGGAGTCCTTTGTGCCAAGTGAAAATCAGCAGGTCACCACTGTGAATTGAATAGTGTCCCCTAAAATGTCCACCCAGAACCTCAAATATGAACTAATTTGGAAATAGGGTCTTTGCAGAAGTTAAGTAGGGAAGATGAGATCATATGGGATTAGGACGGGCCCTCCCGATGACTGGGGTGGAGAAGGGAGGACGCATAGAGGGTGGGTTTGGGGGCAGGGAGTGGGAGGCATGCAGCTGCAAACCCGGGCCCACCAAGGACTGAAAGGAGCCACCAGACGCTGGGAGACGCCAGGGAACATTCTTCCCCAGAGCCATCAGAGGAAGCATGCCCTGCTGACACCTTGATTTTGGACTTCTTGACTCCAGAACTGGGAGAGAGAATTCATTTCTGTTGTTTGAAGCCTCCCGGCAGCCCCAGGAAACTCACACAAACCCCAACCCCCGCTCTGCCCCGGCTTCACGCCATGAATTGTGTCCTGGGCTCTCGGGATGCAGATAGAGCTGATCTTGGCTCCCCAACTCCTCCCAGGTTTGGCCGACTCCGCACCCCATCTCTCTCTCTCTCTGCTCCAGCCTTCAGCTTTTTGGTTCCTCGGTTTTTCCGTGTTCTCATCACCATAGTCTTGTCACTCACTGCTCCTTCTGCCAAGAACTCTCCACTGAAAGGGATCTTGGTGGCAGGGAGAGGGATGGGACCCCGAGGCCCAATTCCTGACACCTCAGTCCCCCCTGAGGCGTGCACCCAGCCAGAGTGAAGGCAAAACCTGGAAAAGCTTGGCCCCATTGTTCACTGATTTTTCCAGAACCTTCCATGTATTTTGAGTTTCTGAGGACCCAGCCCAGTGTCCTTGACTCCAAAAGGTGTACCTGCAATGCGAGCCTTATATGGATTTTTTTTTAAGAGCGTGTCTGTTTTAGCTCCAAACTCTGAACATGACCTGTTGGGTATTTTCCACCTGGCAACTCAACAACCAAATTCTGTGCCTTTCAGGTCCTCCCGCATCTACTTGCTTCTCTTTCTCACTGTGAAAGGCCCTTTGTTGCTGTCAGGAAGTGTCACGGCAACAATGGACAGTTAATGTCTCTCCTCTCTGGGCTGGACGCAGGCCAGAAAGGACAGGAGGCAAAGGGCCACTGGAATAAGGGTCCATCCTCCCGCTAGCATGGAAGCTCAGTGAGGGCTGTGGGCCTGGCCTGCCCTCTGCGGCACCCAGCGCCAGCCCTGGGGTGTTGAGTGAACTAACGATGGCGGCATCTCTTATCCCACACCCAGCATCCACTCAGCTCTATGTTCCTCAGTTCTCTGACTGACTTTGGTCCTTAGTTTCTCTGGGTCAGCCCACATGGACCACGTGAGAGCCAAGCCAGTGAGACCATTCTGTTCCATGTGTTCAGGGATAAGCACGTGACCCAATCAGAGCCAATGACTCACAAGGAGATTGTCACTGGGGCTTCTAGAAAGCTCTCCCTGTTCCTAGTTCTGGAATGAGGAAAAGCTCGTGTTGGCCTGGAGCTGCTGGCAGCCTCTTATTAGAAGGAAAAGAGGGACCAATGAGGAGGCAAGAGAACTCAGTCCTTTTTCTATTCTTAGAGCCCCAGATGCAGCTTTCCCTGAAGCCAGATTTGATTACTATCATTACATAAGTTGTTCATTCTTTTTGTTCCCCCTAAAATTAATTTGGACTAGGTCTTTGGGCACATGCAACTGACACAGGCCTGCCCAATTATTCATATGAACGAATAAATGAATGAATGAATGAATGAATGACTCACTTCTAGTTCAAGCCAATGGCTATGTCAGCACCCCGCCCACACATCCAAAACACTGGGCTTTGCACGAAAATGGGGAGGTTCAGACCCTGCCCTCAGAGTCCAGAGTTCAGTGTGAACCAGATGTCCTCCTAGGTCTCCTTCAGATGACCCCGTCCCGTGAGAGCCCAAGGCTTCCCAAGATTTCCGTGAATCCCAGCTTGTCTGGTCTTCTCAGGGTCCCCGGTCCCGCGATTGGGAGTCCCCTTCCCTGAACTATCACGGCGGATGGACCCTTCTGCCTCCTGTGTGCTTTGTCTCTGCCACACCACGGGCAGCCAGTTGGAAAAGCAGCCGTGACACCACACGCCACCCCTTCTCCAATTTCCTGAGGCATTCACGGCAGCGGTGTCGGTGGGCTCAGGATTAGGGGTTACCGCTCAGCCTGCAAAGAGCGTCTCCCTGATCTTTGGACGTCCCTGTTCTGGAACGACCTTCAGCCACACCAGCCTCGCGGCCGCTCCATCACACAGCTCCCAGCCTCGCAGGCCTTTTCTGCCTCCTTCCTGCTCTTCTCAGCACAGGTTCCTGCTCCCTCCAGTGCAGACGCCCCCACAGCAACTTAGCACTTTGTTTTCCCAACAAAGACAGCTTCCTCCCGAATAGGGAGTCTGGGCTGAAGGTTTTCAACTTTGTTCGCTCTACTGCAAACGCTGATAGCACCACCATGGCCACGTAGAGGGAGCCCCTCCAGAACCGACGTCCGACACTCTTCCGGGCCTGAGTTGCTGATGGCAAAATTGAAATTCAGAGAACTTTAGTAACTTGCTCAAGCTCACACAGCTTGAATGGAAAAGCCTGAATCCCAAAGCCCAGACCCCCCAGTGTTTCCAGGTGAGAGACCAGTCCTCTCGTGGTGACTTCTGGATGCAGGGCTAGGCCAGGGTCCTCCTCAGGCCAGCGCTGCCCAGGCCAACCCTCTGTGATGATGGGATGGTCAGTGTCTGCACTCGGCACCACGTGGGGCAGCCACGCGAGGCTATCAAGTGCAGCGTGGCTAGTGGAGCCGAGGATCGGAACACTTCACTTTTATTTCAATTCATTTAGATTTCCATTCCCACATGGCTGGTGGCTACCAAATCACACAACACTACCTTAGAAGAACAGGTTTGTTGATCTGAATGTAGACGGAGCTTTGTACAAGGGAGAAGGGAAACCTTCATGTCTCAAAGAAGGAGGGACACTGTCCCGGTCTGTCACCAGACCAGGCATGGTGGACCGATGGCCCACGGGCAGCAGCCGTCTAATTCCTGAAGCTCATCCCTCAAGTTTGTTCCTAGGACCTCCCTCCATTCCTGGAGGAGGCTAGGCTCTGCCCTGCCTCACCCAGGCCCGGCCCTCTGTCGAGAAGATTCGCCATCCTGTCTTTCCCCCAGCTCACTGACCTGGATTAACTCCCACACACCCTCCTCCAGGTCTCAGCTGCCGTCCTGTTCTCACTCGGGAGCCGTCCTTGAACCCTGGGTTGGATCCACACAGCACACCACCCTTTCCTTTATAACACGCCACACAGCACAGCCGTAAGGAAGTATGTGTGAACTGCTGGTACCGTGGTGTCTCCTCTGCTTCCTTTGAGGGCAGGCAGTGTGTGCCCCTTGTCCGTCACTGTACCCTTAGCAACCAGCTAGAGTCCAGTGTATGGTAGATACTCAGGTAGTATTTGTCTAATGAGCGAGTCAGTCAGTTGAGCTGGAGACTGAAAACACCAACCGTTAAATGCTCTATAGCTCCCCTCGAACCTACCATCAATGGGCAAAGCTTTTCTTTAAAGGACCAGATAGGAAAAATTTGAGGCTCTGTGAGCCATACAACCCCCATTGCTGCGACTCCATCCTGCCATTATACGGCAAAAGGAGACATGAACAGAATGTGCATGAACGGCATGGCTGTTCCAATAAAACTTGTAGAAAAACAGGTGGTGGGCCACATTTGGCCCCCAGGTGGTAGTTTGCTAAGCTCTGTCCTGGGCTTGAATGGGGAACATCAGTGGAAAGCAATAAAAAAGGGGGAACGTCGGGCACCTCAAAGGCTCCGCTGCCCCAAGGAAGGATGGCAGAGCACTTCCTCCAGCTCTCCGTCCCTCCACTGATGGAGGTAAGAGGAAACTTCCTCAGTGGGGCTCTTGGGCAAGACTTTGGGGATGCTTCCCAGTGCCGAGAAAGGGAGTGGATGAGCCCAGATCCCCTGGTTGGAGACTCTGGCCAGGGCACAGCACCAACTCCAGAGCCGTGAGTCTGTGCCGACAATGGGACCCATTGATGGAGAACAAGAGTGGTGTTGAAAGCTGGTGCATTTCTTGTCAAAGTTCGCCAAGGGGATGTGGTAAGCTGGGCTTTCTCCACATCCTGATGTTGCTGAAAATCTGGCGTGGAGGGGCCTTCCTGTCCTCAGGAGAGCCCCCAGCCCTGCGCCTGGGTCCCGGAGCCCCGCTCAGGGGCGCCGTCAGCTCTGTCCTGGCTGGTGGAGCCGGGAGCCGCTGCGTTCCAACTCAAAGACTTGCCAGCCACTTCGCTGACTGTTAGCTAGGCCACCAGGGGCCTGTCCCTCTGCCTGGCCTCCGGGGAGGGGGCTGCTCAAGTGACAGACGTAGGATTTTTTCCTAACTGCTTCTTTGGAATGGGTGTGCTTTGCAGATGTTTGTTTAACTGGGCGTTAGACTTGGTGTTGGGCAAAGGGACTTTCTCTTTCGTGAAGGCAGCCCTTTGTTTCCCAGGTATTCATAAGAGTAGCTTCCATTGTGGCCCCAATACATCTGCCCTGAGGGCGGGCGGGGGAGGGAAGGAAGGCATCTGAGACCTTGGCACGGGGTCCTCCGCTCACCCCACACCCGCCAGGCGTGCACCCATCCTCGCCCACTGTGATTAATAGAACTGCACGGGGGATGCCCTCCGCTCTCCTGGGGCAAAACAAGCTCCAAGGTAGGGGACTCCCCACAAGGGAAGGCAGGCACGCATCCCACGGGCCCGGGCCTAGGCCGCAGCATTTTCTGGCAGGCTCCACTGTGTCGGAACCTTGGCTCCACCATGCAGAAATCTTAGGCAAGCGCCTGAACCTCCAAGAGACTCCTCATCTCTCTTACTTCTCCCGCCATAATGTTGGCAGATGCTTTAGGCAAAATGTGGGCCAAGTGCCTGGCACCTAGGGGTGTCTGATAAATGGCGTTATTGCTATTCTAAGGGCCTCTAGTCTACGGTCTTGGCTTCTCTTGGCGAGCCAGCTCTGTTCCGTCAGGATAGCTGTTCCCTGAGGCTAGAACTATGGCCACACTGGGTCCAATCTCACAGTCATCTGACATCACGAGCAGAGATTAGAGAAATCCCAGGGAAAGACTCTGATTGGCTTAGCTTGGGCCATGTGCCTGGACCTGCCACCCTGGCCATGGTGACTGGTGTGGCTCCACCACCTAACCACGATGAGGCTCCAGGACAGAACACTGAGACGGCCATTCCTACCGAACCACACAGATCAGTTTCCCAAAATATGTCCCTTACATACTCCCGTGGGGCACTTCATGGGAGAGAACTTTCCAGCAGCCTAGGATTGAGACAGTCTTCCTTGGAGAATACCAGGAAAAGACCAGAGATATACACGAGGCTCCCCGTCTGCCAGGACGTTGCCAGCATCGTAATCATCCCAGGGGCACCATGCTCCTTCTAAGCAGAGGAGAGCCGGGAGAGAGGAAGTCTGGAGCCAGACGGGAGCTCTGAGGCTGCTGAGAACTAGGAGTCTGGCCCTTCACGAGTTACCACTTGTGAAACATTAGGTTAGTGCAAAAGTAATTGTGGTTTTTGCAATTAGTTTTAAGCTTTTAAACCACAATTACTTTTGCACCAACCTAATCCATGCAGGAAAGGAAGAAAATGGAAAGCCAGCATCGTATGCTCTAGAACACTCTAGAATAAGATGGACTCGGGTCTTCTCACTTAGATCTGAAGACACTGAGAGATGCACGGTGATTAGCAATGCGAGCCCCTGAGTCAGAGAGGCCAGGGTCTGAATTCAAGTTCTGCCACTCACACATTTACTCAAAAAAAAGGCACTCACTGATCACTTGGTGTGTGTCCGCGCTGAGGAGACACACTGGTATGTGAGGCAGACGTGGCCCTGCCGTCAGCCGTGCCAGTGTAGCCAGGGTGATGGTTGTTAAAGAAATAAAGACCCAGTTCATATATAATTAGAAAGTGAAATCGACGCTGTGAAGTGAAGAAAGGCAGAGATTGGGTGGGAATTTCAAGGGAGAACGTTAGAGGGTCAGAGAAGTTTTACCCTGAAGATGTGTCCTTTAAACTTGGACTCGCAAATGAGCTGGCTTTACCCCAATGAAAATCGGTAAGAACATTCCAGCAAAGGGAACAGCATAGCACGTGCAGTGGCTTCTCTAATCACTGCGAGGAATGAAACACTGGAAGACTGGAGGGTTGGAGTTCTGACTGGGGAAGTGAGAGGGAAGTCTACCAGGAGAGACGCAGCCATGTCACAGGCGGACAACGGAGACTCAGAGCCACAACGAGGCTCAGAGACAAGAGTCTACGCTCCTCCGAGGTACCTTCTTCCACTGGACTGGGATGTCCCTGGCGCAGGGAATGGCCAGTGAAGGATGGTTGCCATGGAACTCACCCAACACTGACGCGGTGCGCATCGGCTGCTTTGCTATGTCCACAATCCACCTAGGGACCCATCATCCTGCCCCATCCAACGCAGGGCTGCAGGGGTGATCCCAAGAGAGCCAGCTCTGGTGCCCTGTCCCCTCCACTGTCTGAGGCAAGAATGGGAATGCAGCAGACACTCAAAGAAAGAAAAGCAAGACACTCAGAGCTGAGGGATGAGAGAGAAAAGAGACAGATAGCATTTAAGCCCCTGGATTCAGCTTTTTTTGGGTCCATGAGATGATACTATCTTTTTTTTCTTCCCTAAGTAAATCTGAATTTAGTTCCTGACATTTGAAAGCCAGATGTGCGTCAGCATTCATGATGTTCCAGATTGTCGAAAGGTAATACGTTGCAGATGTTATATAATGTATGACACCCCCTTGTGAGGTCTGGGAAAACACCTCAGTATCAAATACAGTAATATTTCCAAAGCAAAACATATGAACACTCACTCCAGCTGGGATCAATAAAGACTGTAAAATAGCCTTTTGTCAGGTTTGGCTGCCAAATGAGTTGCACCAAATATAAGAGAAGACCTTTCTGTCTTCATAGTGTTGGAGATTTTGCATTTGTGGCTAAGGAACTGCAGATCTGAAATACAACAGAAATTCATTCAACTAACACTGAACCCCTAACATAGGCTGGGCACTGCCACGAGCTTCCGCAGATAACCTTCAGAGAATTTACCCAGAAACTGGGTTGCAAACAGCTGAGTGACTTTGCCAAGGTCACACAGCCCTAAGTACTAGGCTTGGGATCCAAACCTAGGTTTGGTGCCAAAGTGTGTACTTTTCTATCACCCCCTGGTTCACGAAATCCAGTCTGTGGTGAACTTTACAGCAGTCCACAGAAAAAAATGAAAAAAGAAAGGACAAGATGTTGGCTTTTTCAATAGATAAAATGCATTAAATCTGAAGATTCTTTTATTCTGGTTGTCTACCTGTTTTCTAGTGTTCAAATCTTCTCATAAAGAAGACACAATAAACAGTAACAGTGGACTGTTTTAAAGATGCCTTCACACGGCAAAATAACCTTCACCTAGAACCTTTCCTGAAAACTGGTAAGAATATGTCACTGGCCCAGAGTCCAGGAGCTGATGCCACATCAATCCACTAGGACACAGGTCCTCGTGGAAACTGCAGGCAAAACCCCCGCTCCACTGACCTGCAACCTGTGGTCCCCATGCGGGGACTAACGGGACATAAAACATGTGTGCCCGAGACCGAGCTGATTCCCGCAGCGGCTCCCATGAGAAGCAGCTTTCTCTCTGTGGGAACATCTGTCACATTCACACCGTGCCTGTCACAGAAGCAACTGCTGAACCAGTTCCCCCTGGGGAGTGAGAACCTGATGTCTCATTTGCATGTTCAGGTCTTGGGGGAGTGGGAGTGTTACCTGTCCCTGTTCTATCCCCAGGGTGGTCCACCTTTTGAGAGTTGTCTTGAGGAGGACATGAGATGAAATCTGTAAAGCCCCCAGCACAGTACCTGACAGAGAAGAGATGCAAGGTAAACGCTAGTTTCCTTGTCTCTAAAAACCAATGCACAGGATGGTCTTAATAAAAGAAACTTCTCAAGCTGTGTGGCAGTCTGCCTTTGGTGTCATCCGACAGCGAATTTTTTTTTAAACAAAGCCTCAATTAAAACCACAATAAGATACCAATCCGCACCTACCAGAATGGCTGAAATTGAAAAGATGGATAACATCCAATGTCCGTGAGGATGAGAAGAAACTAGAACCCTCGGGTACCGCTGGTGGGAATGTAAACTGAGAGATCCACCGTGGAGTGCTAGGCAGTGCCCACTAAGGAAAACACGTGTGTGCCCTGCACCCGGCAATTCCACAATTCCAGAAATGAGCATTTATGTCCACCAAAAAAATACTCACGGCAGTTTTATTCATAATAGCCCCAAACTGGAAACAACCCAAACGTCCATCAACAATAAAAGTAAATAGTAGTATTCTAACACAACAGAATATTACACAGCAAAGAAAAAGAACAAACGACAGCTACTGAACCACATGGATGAAGCTCACAGAATGTTGGGCAAAAGAAGCCAAAGCCAGACGCAAAAGAAGACGTGCTATATGATTCCAGTTATATGACGTCTGCGATGGTTAATTTTGTGTCAGCCTGGCTGAGCCACGATGCCCAGATATGTGGTCAAACACTAATCAGATGTGCCTGTGACAGCGTTTCTGAATGGCATTAGCATTTAAATCCATGGATAGTGATAAAGCAGATTGCCCTCTATGACATGGGTGGGCCGCGTCTAATCAGCTGAAGGTCTGAACAGAGCGAAAGGCTGACCTCCCAGGGCCACGAGGAATCTGCCAGCAGACTTGAACAGCCACACCAGCTCTTCCCTGGGTCTCTAGCCTGCCAGCCCACCCTGCAGATTCTGAACTTGCCAGCCTCCTTAACTGCACGAGCCAATTCCTCAAAATCATCTTTCTCTGTGTATATAAACATCTCCTATGGGTTGTGTTTCTCTGGAGCAGTCTGACTAACACCACATCTGCAACCAGCACGGTTCATCTATGATGACAGAGGTAAGATCAGTGGTCACCCTTTGGTGCGATACTGAGAAGGAGGGAGAGGAGGACTTCCGGGGTGCTGGTCCTGCTCTATATCTAAATCTACATCTATATCTTGGTCTGGATGTTGGCGTCACACAGGACCATCTTCGTGAAAAGTCATCAAGTTTACTTAAGATCAGTGTGTTTTATTCTATGTATGTAACACACCAATAGGAAATGGAAAACCAAAACCAGACAAAAACCTTGTCTGTCATTCCCCGGATCTCCATCCAACCCAGAGACCTTCACCTACAATGGGGTCCAGGACACTGGCTGGGAGCTGGCCAGCCACTAGCCTACAGGATGAAGCCGTGTTGCTCAGAACTCACGCAGTCATCCAACAAACATGCAGCAAGACGTCACGGGGTGCGAACCACTGGACACAGGAGACACGTTCCCAACTCTTAGGGAGGTGACACTCCACCAGGAGGGGGTTGCATGTTAATTAAAGAACCATACAAAAACACGTAAGATGACAACTGTGACAAGTGCTGCAAAAGGAGCTACTGCAGGGAGAGCTGAGACGGAGGGGAATTCAAGCTATTTGGGCTAATCGGGATTTCTTGAGAAAGTCGCAGCTGAGCTAAGGTCTAAAGGATGAGTTGGAGGTAAAGAGGCAAAGGAGGCCAGGACAGGCTTCTCTGAGAGGGAACAGCAGGTGCAAAGGACCTGTGGCAGAGAGACCAGAATGGCTGAAGCAGGGAGGACAAGGGGAAGCCTTGTGCTGGATGAAACCAGAGGGGTGTGTGGGAGCCAGACCCCCGACCATATGGGCCTGGGAGACCATGACACTGCTCTGGGTTTGGCTGAAGGCAGTGGTTCTCAACAGAGGAGCGGACAACCCTTCCAGGGGCCATCTGAAAATGTCTGCAAACATGTTTGCTTGTCCCAACTTAGCAGGGGCAGGCGGGGTGCTACTGGATCTAGTGGACAGAGGCCAGCTTGCTAAACATCCTATAGAGCACAGGATGCCCCCACAACAGAGAATTATCCGGCCCAAAATGTCAATAGTGCTGAGGTTGAGAAAGCCAGCTTAATAAAAGAATAAGATCTTTGTGGGGTTATTAGAGGGTGATGTGACCAGAGCTGCATTTTGAAAATTTCCTCTGATGGCAGGGTGGAAAATGGACTGGTCTAACAATAATACTAACAACAATAGTTGCTGCCGCCTCTTTAATAACCGCCTACTATGTGCTAGATACCATGCCAAGCACTTTATAAGCAAGGTCACCCAGCTGGAAAGTGATGGACCTGGGCTCTGGAACCCTGTGATGCCTCTTCAGACAGGCAGCTGCTTCCATCTGATAGAGCCGCAGCTCAGAGACACTTGTTCCATCCTTCCTGTGGACATAAGGGGCCGGTGCCTGCTCAGCGTCATGCCTCCCAGCCACAGACTGTTTGGATATCTTCTCCCCCGCAAATGACATAAGAACGACATGACTAACCATGCCTGCCATGTGGAATTATTCTGGAGAGTAAGCAGGTGGAAGCCCACCCCTTGGTCAATTAGCGCTGCCCTTTAATCCTGCCCGAGTTGTCAAACATGCTGTATTAAGACCACATTTTTTGTAGGCACAAAGTGGGGAAGTCACGTAACGGCACCCAGAAAGGGTTCTTGGCTCCAGCCCCCCAAGGGATGCCCCTTCCAGGCCTCATATGTTTCATTTCTGCAGGGGGAAAGTCGGGCCCCAGGACCTACCAAATGCTGGAGGTCCCTGGATGGCAGCCCAGGGAAAAGCTAATCTGGGGAGTGGCCAGACCCTGAGGACCAGGTGGCTAGCATTTGCGGGCCTTCCTTGATATGGTGTTAACCCAGAAGAGAGGGGTAGAAATGTTGGGGACACCTATTGGGTACCCATCCTCCCTTCTTCTGGTAACAGAATCCCAATTTTCATTTGGGGAGCCAAACCTCTCCATCACTTTCAGTCTGTATCATCTTCTGTAGTTGATGCCCCACCCACTCTGAGTCACATGACCTCACATGCCCAATCAGCATGTTCCCCTTCAGGCTCTGGTGTCCCTAAGATAACAGGTACCCCTCTGGCACCTGCCCAGTGTGTCCACTGATGCTCCATCCTAGGCACTCAGAATTTTTCAGAGGAAGAAAATCTCTTTCCACTGGGATTGCTAACTTAGATGGTCTATGTCTGACCAGGGGTCACCTTACGAGGACAGCCAGTCTGCGAGTGAAGCCAACAGAGAAGAAAGTAAAACCCAGCAAGATGGAGATGACATGCTGAAAAAGTCATGTGAGCACCTAGATCCCTCTGTGCCTGAAGCCTGCATACTCTTGCAGTTTTCACATACACAAGCCAACAAATCCCACTTTTTGCTTAAGCTACTTTGAACTGAGTTTTCTGACATTTGCAACCAAGGAGTTTCCACAACAATCCAAAGTCAACTCCGCAGGTATCAGGCATGCCTGTCAGCCTCCGTCCATGCCAGCCACTAGGGGTCCTGAAAGTGAAGTTGACTACAGGGTCCTTAGCATGAGGAGACGACAGAAAGAAAAAGTTTTTCTGTTACCTGTGTCTGGGCAATTAATGGGATCAGAAGCAGACGAATCAGTCCAGTCGCTCTCCACTGTGAATGACATAAATCTGATTCATATGTGCTTAAGAAACAAGGGGTCTTCATTGGGCCATTCCTCATGTCAACTTCAGGAATGGCTGAATCCAGGTGATTAAAGGCGTTTTCAAGAATCTCCCCCACCCGCATACACACACACACACACACACACACACACACACGCACGGTCTCACGTGGGCTCTCACACTCTTGCCCACACCCTCTTGCTGTATCTCTCTCTCACTATCCATCCATCCATCCATCCATCCACATATACATTTCACTGATTCTCAGTTTTTCACATATTAATATCTCTGAAATCAGAATGTGACTTACAGCCAAAGGCATGTCATAGTTTAACTGGCAGCCTTTTTTTTTTTCCTTCTTAGTTGTACATAAAATAATAAACTGTATGTCTTACAGTCAAAGGGATTTATTTTCTATGGCTCGCTTCTCTAGGTATCAGCCTCTCCCACCGCAGAGGGGTTTCTCCCAGGTAAGGGGAGAGAAGGATCATGGCCAGAGACAGCTCTAACATCCCAGAAGAAAGGGAAAGCTGATATACCCCAGGTCTGTGTATACAATGACAAGGAAGGATTCTGATTGGCCTGACACAGGCCATGTGACAATCACTATGGATTTGGAAGTAGGGAGCTTGATTCACCAGGCCCAGCCCACACGCCTACCAGTTACCAGTCCCAGGTTCAGCTTCCACGGTTGTCAGCTCCACCAGAGCCACCAGGAGCACAGGACGAGTGAGGAGCTGGGGGACAGCATGGGCTCCTGGGCAAACATCGTCAACAAATGTCAACCAAACGCATTTACGATCCTCTTAGTCAAAGCTAAGGCATACCGGCCATAGACAAATGAGTGAAAACAAAAGGAGGGCAACAGAAATCACCCTCAGGGCCACTGCTCCGCGCTGAACACCATTCACTGTGGTGCATTTCAGTTTTCTGTGACAACTCACTAAGTGAAAAGCTGAGTGGGATTCGCTCACTCAGTTGTTCACTTTGCAGACCAGCCCTGTTCCCAAAGGGGCCCGTTTATATTGGCTGGGACTCCTGAGCCCAGCACACGGCCTCTGCCAGCCGGGCAGCCTGTGCCAAGAGGCAGACAGACGGCTTTGCCAGCCTGACCTCCACGCACGTGACCCCCAGTCAGAGCTGCT
Source organism: Rhinolophus ferrumequinum (assembly GCF_004115265.2). NCBI lineage: Eukaryota > Metazoa > Chordata > Mammalia > Chiroptera > Rhinolophidae > Rhinolophus > Rhinolophus ferrumequinum. The sequence goes on from NC_046306.1 coordinate 4,928,551, forward strand.
GGGCCGCCCTGTTCCTCAGCCCTCCAAAACGGGGTCAGCGCTGGGCGGGGAACAGGACCTGCAGACGACTGCTCTCCTAGTCTCTGTCTGGCTCTGGGGTGAGTGTGGGAGTGGGTGCAAACACTTGGGGATACACGCTTGCGTGACGAGGCATGTACAGGTGTGTGCATGTGTTGAGCACATGCGCATGAGTGCATTTGCACACACTGGCATGTACCGATATGGGCTTATGCAGAGTGTGTGTACATGCAACTGTGTGTGACAAGAAATATGTACGCGTGTATGTGCGTGTCTGCATGTGTGTATTTGGGTGCAGGGCTGCACTCAAGGCCTGACAAGGGACCCCGGTCCTGCTCAGCCACCTGCCACCACGCCCACCCCCATGAGACATCTTTTCCCTTTCAGAGCTCTCACCTCCCATCTCATGATCTCCACTCGCTCCCAACACTCCAAAGAGAGGGATGGGTGTTACTGTCCCTATCTGCAAGATAACAAGGCCCAGACAGCTGAATGAACAGCAGCCTCTGGTCACCCCGCTGGTTAGTGGTGGGACAGGCCACTGTCCCCATGATCTTTCCACCAGAAAGAGAGTGCTCAGACTCCTTCAGATAACAAAGCGACACGTTCACCCATCCATTCAACTAAACAAATATTCAGGGTGCATCCGAGAGCCCAGGGCTGGGGCCAGGTGCTTAGAATGCAGTATCTCCAATCGTGTCAACAGCCTGGCCACTCCATTTTGCACAATGGAAGCACAGAGAGGTTAGGCATTGCACTCAAGGTCACACAGCTGCTGTAGATGCTGCGGTTTTAGATCCACCCTCCAAGACCAAGGCTGGGAGTGGGGGCTCCTCCCTGATAATTGCCCTTGGTCTCCGAGAGCGGCCTCATCTGCCTCATTTGTGCAGTGGCCCCTACCCTGGGGGACAGCTTGCATCCAGTGACTAGTAGGTACAGTACCTGGATTGGGGACCTCTCTGAAGGGCCCTCTCAGCTCAGAGCTCCCCCCCACAGGGGATGAGCTGAGGCCTCCTTCTGTCCAGTCCAGCTGCTCACCCTCCCTCACAGGTGTGGCTCCTGAGAACTCACCCCACGAAACTTCCTGCACACGAATCTCTGGTCCAAAGTTGTTTCCCAAGGACTCAACTGAAGGCAGGTAGTAAGCGCAGAGCTGGGGCCTGAACCCAAGACCGATAGGCTCCAAGGACGCGACGTCCCCATCTGCCTCTCTGTCGCCTGCCCCAGATGCCCATCTGGGCCTGCCCTCTCTCCTACAACATCCAGCAAGGGGCCAGCTCCTGCCTCCATCTCCAGGGACAAGAACGGCCTGGATGTTAGAGGAACAGTGGGTTGCCTTGGAATGTGGAGTTATTTTTTTTCCTGGAACTTAACTCACCGCCCAATTTAAGCCTCTGGGGCCACAAACAACCTACCTACCTCCTCCCTCCAGGTTCACCTTGAACCCGCCTTCTAGCAGCCTGGGTGCCTGTAAGCCCCCAGGTGGTCTTCCTGCTGGGTCCTCACAAACACTATTTCCTTGACCTGGAATTCTCTTTTGTGCCCAGGAGACCACCGCTCCTCCCTCCTGAAAGCCTCAGTTGGGCTCTGCCCCCTAGATTCTTCTACTCAGACTCTTATACTCAGGCTGTCCCCTGGGGCAATTAAATCAGTCCCCTGGGAGAGGGACATTAGGACTTCCGTTCCCCAGGGCAGAGGTCGGCAAACTTTCTATAAAGGGCCAGATACAAAACCTTTTCAGTGTGAAGCCACAGTGTCTCTATGTCAGCTACTCAATTCTGCTTGGGTAGCACAGACACAGCCATAGACAACAGGGGCGTGGCTGTGTCCCAATAAAACTTTATTTACAAAAACTGGCTGCAGCTGAATTTTAGCTGCCAACTTCTGTCCCGGGTGAACCACACCTGAGAACCACTGTTGTAAAACAAGCTAAAAGCAAACAAAACACAAAACCCCTGTCACTCATTGTGTGGATCAGACGCCCTCCCTGGTTCTCACCATCAAAACCAATTCAGAAATAAATGGGCTGCCAAGTAGGGTGACCATACATGAGTGTGCTTGGGACTGTCACTGCTTGTACCTATTGTCCCAGTGCTCTCAGAAATGCCACCGTGTTGATGACAAACCATATCATCACGCTGATGACAGCTGATCACCTTGTCTTCAAACCCTATTTCAAATGTTTGTGTTATCAAAACAGCCTCACTCTTTTTGATCAATAAAATGATCGATATTAAAAATTGGAACCTAGAAAAGGAATCTATGCTAATTACAAAACAGAAAGACAAGGATGAACTTCTGCAGGCAGAGAGAAAATGCTTCATAAACGGAGGGGCACTTGAAAGAATGTTCATGACTCCTTTTCAGATATTTAACGACTGCCCCATTGCCCCTCCCGGAGCTGCAGGACATGGGAGGAGAGAAGATGCAAAGGAGCGGGAACCCGGCCTCGTTCAGAGAAGTGAAGGAGAGAGGCCCCTTGAGGGGCATGAACCAAGTGTGGGTTCATAGCTCCCACTTCAGAAGCAGAGCCAACTTGCTCCATCCCCTGCCAGCCTCAGATGGAGCCTTTCGAACATGGCCCTGGCTCCCGGGGGCACGGGCAGGCTGCAGCTGCCATGGTGACTTGGCAAAGACCCTGGGCCAACTCCTGGCCCAGGAGATGCCCCTTCCTCCAAGCTGCCTGGCGTCAGCAGGATGGGGACCAGGAGCGGCACAGCCGGGATAGGAATAGTTTTTTCTTGGGACATTAGAAGCCTCTGGTCAAAAGGGAAGGAAACACATTCACGACCGCGTTAAGAGTCGCAGGGGTTCTTTCACAGACTTAGCGCTTCAAGATACTCTCCGGAAGGCTAAGCCAGTTACCATTTGTCCACCAGTTTTTCTGCTTCCAATTGCTTCGGACATCTCACGTGCACTCCCCTCCCGGTCTCTGTCCTGTGAATGCTTGTTAGCAAGCTCCGGGGAGGGAGTGGTCATAGCCATGGGCGTTCAATCCGCCTTGCTGAGCTGGAGGTCCCTGCTTCTCTCTGCCCAGGAACTTCCCTTTATCCCTCTCTGAGAGTCCTCTTCCCCTGCTTCTGTCACACAGGGCCCAGAAATGCCAGTCCAGACTGCCCTGGACAAGTCAGGGGAGCCCAGGTCCCACAGCCAACTGACCCAGTGTCTTTCCCAGTTCAGATTCCAAAGTTCAGGGAAAGAGGCTCTGATTGATGTCCTCTGGGTCAGGTGTCTGCCCCGATCCAGGTAGCCATGGAGAGGCAGTGTCACCTGGCAGTAAGAACCCACACCTGTGGGGAGCAAGGCAGGTCACAGAGAAGGGGGTGTGGGCTGGGGAGATGCCCAAAACGATGTCTAATCCAGGGTCAGGAATCTTTGGAACATCTGCTGACTGTGTAGAAAGCCCTGGAACACCATTTGCCCAGACCTCAGTCCCATTGTCACCTCTTCTCATTCCCTTACATCCTCCTCTTCTAAATCCCCATCGCACGTAGACGAACTGGAGCTGAGTCAGTTTCTACAGCGACTCCGTTACCACTTCTGCCAATCCTTCCTCCCAACACGAATGGTTTTCAAGAGTGTCCCCATCTCCCCATTTCCACGCTCGGGACCCCCTAGCCTGGGCCACGATCACCTCTTCCAGATTGCTGCAATAACCCCCTGCCTGCTTTTCCTTCTCCAATCGTGTCCTCCCACACTCCATGCTACGAAGCAGCCAGACAAGGGTTCTTCAAACACAAATCTAAGCATTTGCCTAAAACCTTTTCTGTCTTCCTGCTGCCTACAGGAAAGTGTGCCGACGCCGTAAGTGGCCTTGTCTGATCTCACTTCTCGCCACTACACCACCCCCCTCCTAGCACGCTACCTTCAGAAGACAGAATTATGTATAATTCCCCAACCTCCCACCTACACATACATCGTTTCCTGCCATGACATTCTGCTTATGGGACCCACCCTACTGAAACATCCCTTTCCTTCATCTCCTCCTTTAAGACTCACCTCTGTATCACCTCCTCCCAAAAGTCTCTCCTGACTTATACCAACACACAGCATCTGGGAGCTTTGTTTTTGCTCCCATATAGAAATAAGTTGTAGACTTATCTCTGTCCCTAGACCCCTGAACCAGACTTGTACAATCCAAAGTGGCATCACAAAGCACTTTCATAGATAAAAAGCTCTTACGAAGACAACCCAACAGAAAAAAAAAAAAAAAAAAGAGCAAAGAACAGGAACAGGCAGCTCCCATAAGAATAAAAAACAAATTTGTGAAAAACAATTCTCAACCTCTTAAAGAAATGCCAATATAAATGAGATGGCACTTTTATCTATCAGATTTATAAATATCAAGAAGTTTGATAACACAGTGTTTATAACATATGGGGAAAGAATCATGAGACTTGTGACAATAAACATTGATACAATCTCTTAGGAGGGTAATTAGGCAATAACTTTAATGGTTTTAAATATCATGCCCTTTACTCCAGAAATTCTACTTCCATACAGGTGGATCTACACTAGAACGTACATATATTTTAAAGATGAGTATTCAGGTAAGTTCCTTCCAGCATAATTTTTGTTAGCAAAAGAAACAAACCACCACCAATGGCCTAAGTGCACAGTGGAATAGCATGCAGCCATGAAAAATGTAGGTCGATAAGGGTTACTATTTTAATGGAAAAAAGAACAAGGCGCAAAGGAGTGTGTAAAGTATAAAGTATAAAGAGTGAGTATGAAGGGTCTACACCACACACTTAAATTTGCAGACTTTCAGGAAGGAAAGCACTGACAAGTAATAGTAGCCCCAGGGAGAGAATCGGAGTCAGGGAGGACAACACAATCTACTTGTCAGCAAAAACATCTCTTTTGTTGTGTTGGAACTTTTTCACCATGCTCATTTTCTCTTAATGGAGAAATTTTAAAAAATAACAATCCACTGTGGTGCCCCCCACCTCCCATTAATAAACCCCTCAAAGGCAGAAACACTTCCTGACTCATCTCGGGGCCTGTGAGGCTCACTCCTGCGTGCAGTTTCCCGAAGAGCTCGACTCTCCAAACACATGACCCCTGCCGGAGCCAGAGGTCCTCTCCTGACACCCACGCGTCCTGCGGGCCCAGGTCCCTGCACGTCCTGGGAATCTGAAGCCAGTGGCTGAAATGTAAACCCTTCTAACCCCGAGGGCTGGCACCAACCCCACTTCCGCCCCAGCCACCAGGGGCGCTGTGGGAGCTGCTGCCGGCCTTCCTCCCTGCCTGCCCCGTGACCCCCATGACGCTCGGGAAAGACTGGAACACGCTCCAGACCCAGACGCTGCGCTCACCTCCTGCCACTGCCTGGCCGAGTGTACTTGGGGGTAGAAACATCGCTTGATTCGACAAATCCGTATTGAGTATCATTCATTCCTCCAAATATGCGTTGGCACCCACGACACAGCAGGTTCTGTTCTCGGGGGAGCAGTGAATGGTCCTGGAGGTGCCCCGAGAGCTTCTGGTCTAGCGCGGGAAGCTCGGTGCTCAGGAGCTTCCGGCCTAGCGGGGGATGAGCATCAAATGAGAAAATGTGTGTAAAGGCTTAGCTCCGTGGCTGGCACACAATGCGCCCAAAGCAAACCCCTCCTCCACATGGCGCAATGACTCAGAGGCCAGAAGTCGGTCATTTTTAAATCAATGTATGTGTATGAGTACATATATGTCTGTCATAGCTATGGCTGTGTATGTATTGACTATATACATGAATGTATATATAAGTCTGTCATACATAACTTCATTATGTCGTTTGGGGAAAATATTCTGTTCATTTACCCCAGCACCCACCACTGTGGGGACAGAGTCCCAGAGAGCAGTTTCCAGGCTCTCCGCCTCACGTGGAAAGGTGCTGGCTAGGTGATTAGATGGCCATCAGCTGTAAGCAGTTAGCCATTAGCCACTAATATAACCTCTGTGGCTGAGCTAGCAAGCACGGGTTGCAGCTAGCAAGTGGGGTGGGTGGGTTGGTTGGTTGGTTGGCAGAGAAGCAGACAGCGGATTGCAGCTAGCGTGTGGCTCCTGCTTCCTGTGTCTCCGACCCAGCTGCCAGCGAGACTATAGGAGTATGACTCCCCTATCAATGGCTCCGTGGATGTTCCTTTTTGGCTTCACCATATCCTGCGTTCTTGTGCGGGGAGCGGGACCAGAGTCCCTGCATGACAACCACTCACTCACTTTGTGCCATTTCATTGAGACACAGGTGTCGCCACCCTAGATTCACCCCTTCCCTGTCACTGCACAAATGCTTATTACACAACTAATCGTGAGCATAATGACGTGATGATCGCTCCCTTTGAGCTTGCCCTGCCCTGGCTTCCTCTTTCCCATTGTTTTCCTCCACCGCATTGCTTGTTATCTGACATACTGTCAAGTTCACTCATTTATTTTTTTGTTCACTGCCCCACTAAAATGGAAGTTCCAGGAGGGCAGGGATCATTGTCTACTTTTTTTTTCCATTGACTCCCTGTCATTTGGAAGACCTAGTCTAGTGCATAAATGGCATAGGATGAGCAAGCACTGAACGAATCCATGAGGGAAATGAACCCCTACTGTGTGCCAGGCACAGTGACAGGTGCTTGACATACATGGTCTTTATTACTCCTCAAAATAATCCTCTCGTTTGGCCAATGCCATTACTATTATCCCCAATGAAGCACAGAGAGGTTAATCAACTTTCCCAGGGACACACAGCTGGTAAGTGGGGGACCCAGCACTCAAAAACCCAGGCAGTCTGACGCTGAGCATTGCCATCCAACCAGCTGGGCACTGGGGTGGACCGGTGAGGCAGAAAGATGGATAAAATGTGGCCTCTGACCCCCTGACCCTCACTGGCCCATCGCCAAGGTAAGCATGCAATGACTTCCATGAAAGGTGTCCTGCTGGTACCTCTATTTCAGCTGCAGCAAAGGCATGATGGGTCAAGGGCACGTGAAAGGGTCTGAGAAGGCGTCTTCAAGGATGGCCAAGCCGAGCCACCCAAGAGGCTGGACGTTCACCAGATCCTGAGTCTGGATCTCTCCAAGTTGAGCAGCCTTGCTGTCACCAAGATGCACACACAAGAAGCACCACCTGCAGCTGCACACTTGGGGCCCCCCACTACCTCAAAGTAAAACCCATAGACTGAACCCTCCTAAGGAGCAGGCGCCACCCACAGCAAGGAACGTTCCTTGCCTGGGGAATCCATGGAGCCCATAGGGAAACTAAGGCTGACAGAGGTTCGTTTATTTGCCCAAAGTCACAGCTGTGAAGTGACAGAAACAGGAAGTGAGCCCACGCCGTCCCTGGCTCCAGACCCCTTCTCTTAACAGCTCTGCTAATTTTAGTGAATCCATAATTAGTTTTTGAGCAATACGACTATACTGCATTCTATTTCTCTTGTGTGTTAAAAGAAAAAGAAGTCTATTTGTTCAACATAAATTTTTAGAAGCTACCATAATTTTCCTATTGTTTTTTTTTTTTTCCTTTGACATTTCTCTGTTTTTTTGAGGCCCTCCTCTTTTGAGAGTCCGTAGAAATAAATGGGATCTGGGGGTGGAGGTGAGATGCTGAGACTAGAAAGTGGGACCGCCCTGTTTGGGGAATTGTAAATTACTGGGCAAGGCGGAGCTCAGATGGATTTTCATTTCTTATGCAAATGTATCTGTTCTGAATCCTGAAAGGCAGGAGGACTCTCCAGTTTTTCCAAGTGGGGCTGACGGGTGGGGTCCACAGAACTCACACTTGGCCTCAGCCTGCTGATGCTCTAAGATTGGATGTTCAGCAACTGCTCAGGAGGTCGGCCTCAGAAAGGAAGCAAGGTGGGGCTGGGTGGCACCCAGTTCCCAGTCATCATTTGATGGTGATCCCTTCTGCAAAATGGGAAGAAGATGGGATGGTCCCCCTCAGAGAAGAGTCACTGCCAGATTCTCGTGGGGACAAAGGGCAAAAGGTTCTAAAGACCTTCACCTCTGTGGCAGAGACCAAGTCTATTTGATTCATCACCATATGCTATAAATGAGCTGGTGCACAGTAGGTGCTCAATAAATACCTTATAAATGAAGAAATGATAATATAGAGTCCATAGAGACTTACTGAAAGGTGGTTCCAAAATTCCTGGGTCAGTCAGAAGAGCCTGTGAGTGCTGTGCCATGAGTGGGGCAGGGTGAAACCTGTCTTAGGGCACACTGCGAAGGGACTGTCAGAGGGCAGGTGCTGGTGTGGGCTATAAATGCCACGGGAATGAGAAAGAGCCTGTCAGCTCCCCAGGGGGCATCCCGTTGCCTATACTGGGCCTGGCACATGGTATGTGTTCCTAGAAGCTTGATGAATGCATTCATAAGAGCGAGAAAGGAAGAGAGGAATTTGAGTCCCTTCAGGAGATCATAACCTAAAGTCCTTTTCTAATGTCACAGCCAGTAACTTTTAAGGAAAAGCAGCTAAATGGTTTCAAAGGACATTTCAGACACAACGGCGAGGCTCTACCATAAACTCTGGAACCCACCTTAGCTGTATATGTTCTGGGAGCTGAAAGGAAGGAGCTGCACGAGTCTAGGGAGCCGCTCTTGGCTTCGTAAACTCGGGATTTCGCTTTAATTGGCAGGCAGGCCCATAACTGAGGTCTTCTTACCTCTCTTCAGTGACCATTTCCTGAAAGGCTCAAGTAATGTAATTGTCCTTTCTCAGAAACCACCAGCAGGCAGAGTCATCCATGGAGATTATGCCTTTTGGGGTGGCGGTCGCATTTGATCTGGTCATGCCACATGGAGGGAGCCCCCACCCCCAAATTGTGCATTCATCCCATTGCAGGACTAAATCCAGAACTGCCTCTCCAGTCCCGTCCGGTGGGTCGCGCACTCTGTCCTAAGAAAACCCTGAGCGGAATTTGTAGAGGGAAACGAGACTCTCCTCACGTGGGCTCAGGGGTCTGGAACACGGTTATGTGAGACGTGGTAGCAGAAAACATCATGGTCGCCTGCTTCGAAAGATTGTGCGTGGGGCTTTGCCTGGGTCATCTCTTTAGACACCACGACGACCCCGTTTCACAGAGGGTGATGGATCTGAAACTGCAGCCCCTCCCCCACATTACGAGATGACTCCCTCCCTCATGAAGCCGTTCCTCCCAGGGCAGATATGCAGGAAGCACTCAAAACACATTGGCCATGGACGCACAATGGTACGTGGTTTCATTCATTCAGTCATTTGAAAATATGCCCGATTCTCGTTACATCAGATGGTCCATCCATACGATGGAATACCACACAGCTACAAAAAAGTGAGGCATTTCTTAATGCATTGACATGGAAGGATCTTCAGGAAAGATCCTTAAGCAAAAAAAAAACAAACAGATCAAAATAAAGGGCAGATGAGAATGTACGTTCCTCCATTTAGATGTCTGGGCATCTTAAATTCAGTATATCGAAAGCGGAGCAGGTGATCTCTCCTAAACCTGCTCCCCCACAGCCCTCTGGAGTCCCAGTGATTCTTCCGCACACTAAGAACAAAAACCTTGGACCACCAGCATGGACGCCTCTCGTTGGCTCATAGATCACATCCTACCCATCCGCAAGTCCTCTTGGTTCTACCTTCAAAATATATCCCAACTCTGATCAATGTTCAAACACAAGTATATTTAGTGTCGTGGGCTTCTGTGACAAAGTGCCACAAACTTGGTGGCCAGAGCAACAGAAATTCAGTTTTTTAGGATTCTGGAGACTAACAGTATGAAATTCAAGGGTCAGCAGGGCCCTGTTTCCTCCGAAGGGATGAGGGGAGAATCCTCCTTTGCCTCTTCCAACTTCTGATGGCTCCTGAGTTCCTGGGCTGGTGTCGACGCCACTCTACTCTCTGCCTCTATCTCTACATCACCTTGTTTGTATGTATCTTTCTGTGTCTTCTTTATATAAAGACATTAGTCATTGGATTCAGGGCCCACCCTAAACCCAAGGTGATTTTATCTCAAGATCCTTAACTAAGAATGTCTGCAAGGACTCTCCGTCCTACCAAGATCTCATTCTGAGGTTCCAAGGAGACACGAATTGAGGGGGACATTGTTCAACTCACTCACCAAGTCAGCTTCTCCTTGACGATCGCTACAGCCTCTGAAGTCTGTCCCAGTTTCTGACGACCTTGACCCCCTACCTTCTATTTACAACAGAGCAGCCAAAGTGATCCTGCTAAAAACAAGTCCGGTCCCATCAGTCCTCCTCGTTAACACAAAGGCTCAGATCAAACAGCATAGAGAGTCCCTTAAAAAGGGCACGAGACCCTACAGTCCTCCCCAGTCACTGCACCCCAGCCTCAGTCTTCCCAGAGCTTCCTTCACTGTGCCAGGCATGCACCCCCCTCTGGGCCTTGGCACTTGTTTGTCCTCTTCCTAGACCAGCATTGCCCCCCACAGCTCACTCCTTCTCCTTCTCAATGCAACACTTCACTAGCTACAGGGATGCTCCCGTCCTTTCCCTTTCTCGTTTTTTTCCAAAGCCCTTCTCACCATTGAACACTCAGTGTCGTTTACATACCCACTGTGTTCGTGATCGGGGTCTCCCACCGGAATGTACCACAGACCACGAGGGCAGATGTCTTTCTGATGTGTCCCCAGCCCCTAGGACAGTATCTGGCACACAACAGACACTACTGGCTTCAAAGATGTGTGGAGTGAATAAATAAATGAAATAACACTAAACCGGAAGCTTCGCCATTAAAGACCACTGGGGGGGAGGGGGTGCACGTGGCCCCCCAACATTTGATGTTTCTTTAAAATGTGTTCATTGTAATCATGGGATATTTTTCTATCTATCACACTGGCAAAAATTAAGCATATAGGACTCTAATTTGGCAAACAAGTGGAGGGACATCCAGCCCTTGTATGGTGCTGGTGGAAGTATTTCTTGGGTGGCTCTCTCTGGGAGCCAATATGGCAGGTGGGGTTATAAAAGCCAAGCCACAGAGGTGGGCACACTCTCTTGGGCCAGGAAGTGTCCATCCAAGATCCTTAACTTTCTCTGAACTTTGTCTCTTGGTCACACCATGACTCCATCTTATTGAGTCTCGCTTTTGTCAGCTATACACAGAAGCCCGGAAAAACAAGTGTCCTTGCAGGTTCCAATTCTATTTCCTGGAGTCAGAGGGAGGCAGCGTGGACTGCATCTCAGCTGAAACTTTGGGCCAACATCCTCGGCCTCAGTTACTGGACAGATAATGATAGCATCTCCCTGGAGGGTTATTTGGAAGATTGAAATGAAATAATGGATATAAAATATTTGGCCTAGACCCTGGCACATAATAAGCACTCAACAAACAATATCTGGTATTGTTTTAATTCTTTAAAATAACAGTATAAAGGGCATGAATGTAACTTACCACTTAAACGATTTCGTTTCCTCCAAATCCAAATCCATGGGTTTAGCCAATGACCTCTACGGTTCCTGCCAGTGTTGACAGTCAATAAAGTTCTAATGAGCCCCTCCCTTGGGCTCGCCCCAGCACCACCGCCTCTGATCAGGTAAGCTTAAGAATTTCAAATTCTGAGCCAGACAACACCAGCCCCACCCACCGTGCCCATTCCTTCAACTCTGTCCTGGAAGCTCAGGGCATCGGGAGGTATCAGACTTCAGAACCAACACGGAACCCATTCTAGGCCAGGTCAGCTTGAAGCGCCAGCACAGGTCACCTCCAGGGAAGGGACAGCCACAGGGGCCCTGCTTCAATGACTTGGGTCCCAGCTAAAAGCAGCTGAGGGTTTTCCTTGCCTGCAGCTGACTTTATGAGTCTTACTTACACAAAGCTGGTATATCTCCCAGATCATTCCAGCTCTCTTCATCATGGCTCCCATCAGCTGGCAAGTCACCACTGTCTCCTGTCTCTTACTTAGTCTTCTACCTGGGCCCCTGGCTTCGATTCCTACCCACTGTGGTCCATTCCCCAGGTAAAGTGATTTTTTCAAATATAAATCTACGTCTCTCCCTGTTTGCAACCCTCCAATGGCTTCCCATGGCACCAGGGACAGAATCCAATTCATCCCCACGGCCCACACGGTCCCCAGATGCAGCTGTGGCACTCTCCCAGCCCCACCCCACCTCATCTCTTCTTCTGCCAGGAGACCTCTGTCCCCAGTCCTGCACAGAGAGATGATGGCTCCTTCTCACGCATCAGCCCAAACGTCACCTCCTCAGGGGGAGCTCCTGGAGGAGCTCCCCCATGTAAAGCACCACCCACCACCCTCCACCCGGCCCCCATTCATGTAGACTGCAGGCGTGTGGATGAGGGCACAGTGCAACGAGGGCACGATGGTGGGATCTACCAAACCGGAAATGCAATTCCTCCGCTGGTAGGGCTCCACCCAGAAACACCCCCGTGAAGTGACCTGTGAGCAGTGCGGTCACTGCGTCCTTGTTTATGACAGCAGGAGACTGGAAAGGATGAGTGATCTGTACATCACACACAACAGGATACCTTGCAAAACAAGGCAGCTCTATATGAACTGGTAAGGAAACATCAACATGACAACTCAAGTGAAAGAGGAAAGTGCCAGACTGTATGCAAAATGCCACCATTTAAGTTAAAAAAGAAATACATGTAATTGTGTGTCTGTGCCTAAAATATCTCTTCATGCACACCTACTTGGCAATGAGCCTTGTCTCTAGCCAGGGAACTGGGTGTTGGGAGACAGGAGCGGGAGGGGAACGCACTCTTCTCTATGTCCCATTTGTATTTCCACTGCGGGCCCCCGTTTACACAAAACAATAATAAGAATAAATGCCGTCACCCTGGTGTGATCTTGCTTGTTTGTTTGCAGGTCTTCTCCTGGTGCCTTCTGAGAAGGGGGAGCTTGTCTCTGAAGGATGTAACTTTAACCTGAGTAGCCACAATCTCATGGGTACCAGAAACACTGCCCCAGGTCAAAAATGTGCCCCAGCTGCTGTTGAATGCTGGGAATACCACCATTTAAAGTTTATCTATTGTAAAAAAAAACCTACTGGGGCAGGGGCATTTCCATTGGCTCCCCATTCTTTCCTTACGCAGAGCACACCACATTGGCAGCTACATTTGTGATTTGTTGGATTGAGGTCTTGTTCCTCTAATAGACTGTGAGCTCCACAAGGCAGGGTCCAGGGCAGGTTTGGCTCCCTAGCATGGTGGGCAGATGAAAGGATGGATGGATGGATAGATGGAATATGGGTGGATGGATGGATGGAATATGGGTGGGTGGATGGATGATGATGGGATGGATGATGGATGGATGATGGATGGATGGATGGATGGATGGATGGATGGATGGAATATGCATGGATGGATGGATGGGTGGATGGATGGATGGGTGGATGGATGGATGGACGGACGGACGGACGGATGGATGGGAGAATACCTTAATTGACCTCCTGGAGATTCACTTCAGCAATTCCTGACCTTTTGGTATAAATGGATTTATTCATTCATTCCACGGATATTTATTGAACATCTACTAAGAGCCAGATTCCCTGCTGCATTCTGGGGTACAGCTATGAACAGACCCTGACTTCCTCGACAGTAGGAACCGGGAGGAGGCGGACGCAACACTCCACAGTCAGTGACCACACAATGTGACAGGAGGTGTGATGGGAAATGAGGGGACACCTAAGCCAGCCTAGGCTTGGGGAGGCTCCAGGAGGCGGTGATGCCCAAGGGGAGACTAGGGCTGAGAACAAGGTGAGCATGTGAGGCCCAAGGAGGTAGGAAAAGCTTCCAGGCAGAAAGACAAGCCACGGGAAGGGCAGCCGCGATGGCAGAAAGAACCCTGAAGACCGAGTTGACGTCGAGCTGGAGACTAAGGACCCTGAGCTTGTTGGCCGGAGCCCCCTGCTCCCCACTACTCCCCATGGGGTGGAGGAGGCACAGCCCAGCAGATGGAGGACACCCAAAGGGGCTTCTTGCCTTCCGCTCGCCTCTTTCCTTCTCTCTGCACGTCTTTCCCTCCCTTCCCTCCTCACCACTCCCCTCTCCTCTTTCTTTTCCTTTTCTTCCTTTCTTCTCTTTTGACCAGAGGTCATTCCATTCCACCTACTGCAAAAGAGCTAAAAACCAAGCTTTATCGAGCACGTACTATGTCCCCTGCACTGAGCCAAGCACTTTGCACGCGGCAGGGCTCTCCTATCTTCCATTTCTAGCCTCTTCCTAACGGATTAGGAAACTGACCCACAGAGTCCTTCCCAGCAAACTTCCTTTGGCCTGCCTGCCTCCAGGACAGGACTCCGGAGCTGGAGCGCCAGTCAGGGCTACCCCATTTACCAAGTGAGGGACCCTGAGCAGACAATGCACCGGCCTGTGCCTCGGTTTCCCCATCTGTAAAATGGGGCTTTTATCGCCTACCTCCTACAGTTTTTGGGAGGAGTAAATTAGTTTAATAAGAAGAGTGTCTAAAACAATGGCCGGCCCATGCCAGTGCTCTAAGAATGGCCTCTGCAGGCCGCCAGGCCGGCTCTGGAAACGTCAGCAACTGCTTCGCTTTCTGCACCTCCAGTGCCTCATCTGTAAAATGGGCGAAAATAGGGTTATTGGGGAATTAAGTAACAATGCAGGTGTGCTTTCTCTCCTTCGGTAGATTGTTTTACGTACGTAAGCATCAGATTTCCGTATTTACTAAACTTAGTGTTTTTCTAGGTTTGAGAGCAGGTTTCATTATTTTAACCACGTGCAAGTTAAAACATTCAAAGTGGACAAAGTAAGTGCACGAGCCGCGTCCCCTGCAGCCCACAGCCTCCGCCCTGGTCTGTCTCCCAGCCTCCTGCCCAGAGAAACCTCTTAGGGGGCTGTCATCTCTTCTCCCATAGTGTAAGTGTACGGGCACGTGATGTGTATTACTTTTCTCACCAATAAATAAGAAATTGTTTGCGACACTTCTAATTCATTCTGTCATCTGCTATAACAAGTTAGCAACAATGGCTAGGGAAAACAACAATTAAAAGAGTTGAGAAAATTCTGTCTTTTCTGAAGATCTTTTCTTAAATGGTTGGTGCCTTCCACCGTGGAATTTTTTGTCTTGCGGGGAAAGACTATTAACAGATGTCAGTCGTGGAACAATGTCTCCTGCTCACGGAAACTCAGTATTCTCAGGCCAAAGAGAAAAGGAAACAGGAGGGGATGAAGCCCCGAGTTAGGATGGGGGGCGGGGGAGGGGTGGCCCCGTCTCTTCCCTCACCTGTCCTCCAGAAAACTGTTTTGGGGACAAAACCACAGCCCCCAATTTCACGTTAGGGAACAGCTACCGAGGGACGCGGGTCCTGTCCTCGCACGTGGAACTTGACACAGGCTTCCTGGACTCATTGCTTTCAACGTTAATTTTTTATTCACTTAACATTTAGTCATCTGTATAAACATGACGTCAGTTCTTTTATTTATAAAAGGAATGCATATTTGTTTTTAAAATTTTTACACACGATAGAAACATCAGGTAAAACGTGAGCTGATCATCCACCGCACAGAAGTAAATTCTCCTTATGGTGTGAGCAACGCTTCCAGATTTGTCTGTTTATGGCAGCATTTCTCCACCTCTGGACTATTAGCCTTTGGGGCCACATCGGTCTTTACTGTAGGGCCGTCCTGGGCACAGTAGGATGCTTAGCAGCATGCCTGCTTCTCCGGTACTCGACTAGAGGCCAGTAGTAACGCCCGTGTGCACCAGCTTAGGTCGGGAGAACAGAGGACAGACTCCCTTCCGGCAGGTCGGCTCTGGACGCGCGGGTGGCACTGAGCAATGACGAGCCTCCACGGACCACCCGAGACCCTGCTTGGTCATGATTCAACACAGGTGCTTACTGAGAAAGTGTCGTGTGCTGGGCACGCAGCTGCTTCGTGCACAGGGGGACACTGGAGGGCGGAGGGACGGGCTGTCTGCCCTCGTGGCCACACAATTGAACCATAAGGAGTCCCTTGGTGATTCCTGCACCCTAGACCCAGGGTTACTGATTCAATAGGTCAAAGGCAACCGAAGGCATCAATATTTAATGCTTCCAAATGCCTCTGATGACCTGCCAGGTTTAGCAGCCACGGCTCAGGGGTCAATGTTGGGACGCCGAGAAATACCCAGTTAAATGAAACAAACAAGTAGAAAAGTGAAAAAGGGGGGGGTGGGAGATGAGGGTAAGGGGGATCAAATATATGGTGCTAGAAGAACTGACTCTGGGTGGTGAACGCACAATGGGATTTATAGATGACGTAATACAGAATTGTACACCTGAAATCTATGTAATTTTACTAACAATTGTCACCCCAATAAATTAAAAAAAAAAAAAGAAGCATTCAACAAAAAAAAAGGAAAAAAAAAGTGAGAAAGGCCAGCAAGAGTTTAGGATTTGCTTTGGATAAAGATGTTGGGGTGACTCCTCCCTGAGAAGCTGAAAGGTCAGGCTAATGTCCTGGCCACCAGAAAATGTCACTGTGCATCAGCCTAGTGAAAAACGAACACGCAGAAATGACGTTCCATTTAACAGTGAAGAGCCTCCGTGATATTACAGGGACCAGACGCGGTGGTCAGCCCATGGAGGAGGCTTGGGGAGGCAGAGATGACACCCCATGTTTAGAAAAGAATCCATAGATAGATCAATGGGAAGAAAATAACACAGGAAGACATCCTTTCCCATCCTGTTAGTTTTATAGGGCTGCCATAACAAAGTACCACAAACTGGGCAACTTAACAGAAATTTATTGTCTCACAGTGCTGGAGACGAGAATCGAAAATCAAGGTGTGAGCAGGGCCAGGCTTCCTCTGAAATCTGGCGGGGAGGCTCCTTTCTGACCTCTTCCAGCTTTTGCTGGTGGTCAGCAATCCTTGGTGTTCCTTGGCTCCTGGCTGCAACTCTCTAACCTCTGCCTCTGTCATCACATAGCCTCCTCCCCTCTGGTGGCTGTGTTACCTCTTCTTGTCAGAACATAGTTCGTGTGGATTAAGGCCCATTATACTCCAACATGACCTCAATTTCGTTACCAACAACCCCATTTCCAAATAGGGTCACATTCCGAGGGATGGGTTAGGCTTGGACGGACATCTTTGGGGTACACAATTCAACCCGTAACCTCCCTGAAGTCCCAAAAGGCTTCTAGTCTCGGCAAGCGCCAGATGCCAAAATAGCCTCCTTCAACCTATCCACTGTCACCTGAGATTGTCATTCCTTAAGACCAAGATCTTTCCTTGAAAAATGTTGAGAAACCACAGGTATAATCCACGTATCATGATAAACACCCCGAGATCTGACCTTATAAAACTCTTAACAAAGCTATTCCTTGAATAGGTTCCTGGAGTTATGCTTTTCAAATCTACTCAGTTTCCATGTTTTTCTTTTACCCATCTCCCCCATCAAGATGTTCTCCAAAAGAGGCTGGAAAACTACAGTGCTATGATGGTGGCAAAAATAACTGAGTAGTCCATGAAACTATGGACTCCAATGTAATAGTAAGTTTTTGAAATCACGAGGTCAAGTTTGCTTCTGCAGAAGATTATGTTTCATTTACTAGCACAAAAAGACTTTCCAGGTGTGGTATGACTTGTATCCGTGGACCTTGGGAAAGATGCCAGCCTGGGTTGGCAAAACCAGGAAGGGGTCAGATATTGATGCCTCCAAGTGTCACCAAGCCTCCCCAGCATGGTGGCCCTCAAATTTTGGCGACGTGAATGAAGACTGTCAACTGGAAGAGAAATCCAAGGTATCGTGAGATCGTAACATTGAGGATGCAACAGTACCCCTGGGAAGAGCACACCTGTGCATTGCAGCATACAGGTTTCAAAAGCAAACCCTCCTTAGCTCCAGCTACGGGGAAAACCCTCACCGCCCACTGAGCTCCGGCAGCTGGGGAAGACATTTGCTAAAGGTCACTGCCATGCCAGAGTAACAGAAAGCTCCCTCACCTGTAAAGAGTACTTAAAGGAACCTCAGACTCTTCTCTTCCCTTGGGGCCCACGGGTAGCTACTTTCCAGGGTCTCCACCTACTTGTAAAGGAAGACAAATTAAACTGCCACAAACAGCCACAGTGCCCCCCAGTAAAAGGAAGACTAGAGAAATACTCAGAAGTCCTCAGAAGTGTCGGGCAAACTCTACAGGAATTCATGACAGCTGGTAACCAAGGTTTCCCCCAGGAAGTTCGGTAATGCATTCCAGAACCCACCCCCCACCAGCCACCAAGCCTTGAGAGAAGAATGTCTCTGTCTCTTACCCATCCATGACCCTATCCTGTTTTGTTTTTTATGTTCAAGTATAGGAACTGTAGAGCTCACCCTGACACTAGACCCAAAAGAAAATAATGGCCCTTGTTATGGAATAGCTGAAAATGAGAAACAGACTAATCATCTCTTTCCTAACCCACAACAAATTGTGCACACGTGGAAGGTAACAGCCCTGAAGTGCTATTGAAAACACCCTCTCTGACGTTCCAGAGAAGTTCTAACTGCTATCCACAAGGCAGAGGGCATCTTCAAGGAGCCAGGTGCCTGGATGGGCACGTTTCCAGCCAACAGATGCAGTCTTGCTGAAGAATCTCTGTCCTAAATGGGAATTCTAGATGCGTGCCTTCAGACAATGATGGGTTTTCCTTCAGTGCAACCAGGAAAACCAAGGAAGTATCTTCATTTCTTCTCCCAGAGGGCAAAGACTTCAGCGGTGCCATGTGCCTTAATAAAAAGCCCAATCTGTCTAATAGCCAGAGTGCAACATGGCACAGGGCGATGGAAAAAAGTGCCGTCTCACTAACACAGGGCTTGAAAGTAAAACCACCCTGGCCCACGGGAAGCCAAGGTGTACCAACTGCTTCAGGCTAGGGCCACAGGAGTTGCAAGTGCTCAAAGGGCAGGGCACCCTTCTCACCAATCAACAAGCGCTGGTGTAGCCAGCGTTTCAGTAGGAACCTCTTGAGGGGACTTGGTTGTTTTGCATGGTATCCCCTGGGAGGTATTGGGAAGAAAACCCTGGTATTATTGTGCACCGGGCCCAGGAAAGTCAGTGGCTGTCCCGGGAACGAGAAAGGAGAAGTGAGCCCTGAGCCAGCCATAAGCCCTGCTTATGACTCACTTCAATCCTTGGTTGACTTTGGGGCGTTTCCAGAACATTGTCTGCATTGCAACTCGGCACAGCTCCTAAAAGCCAGACTGTAGTCCAAAAGCAAGTTAAGATGCTGATAACAAAATAGTCCTTTTACCTTCGGCCCTTTGTCCCCTTAACTTCCTTTTAACACCCAATATCTCACGTCTTCATTGAGAAATCACTGCCAACATAAGACCTCCTTTCGCTGCTCTAGAGCAAAGCAATTGTGATTTTGACATATCCACCAGATAAACCCAAGTAAATGAGAACATTCAGTGGCCAAGGACAAGCTGCCAAGCGCAAAGTATTAGGTTGGCAGAGTTTAAATTACTTAATAACATCCAATGCCAACATTAAGTCAGGAATCGCTGAGCATTTGGTAGAGTTATGAATTAAAGATTATGAGACTGGAGCTGAAGCAACGGCCTTATCCAATGTGGAAAATCCTTTTGCTCCCACTTCCCTTTGAAGCCCAGCCACTCATGCCAAACTATAAACATATCACTTCCTGGAGGACATGCCAGGCCACTTCAACTTGAAATCAAGCACCGGCAGCGTGCATCCAAGATCCTCAAAATATACAGCAAGGAGGAAAGCCCTGCCAGACTCTTCTGCTCCCCAAGCAGAGGGCAGAGACCCCACCTCTCCTTTACCCGCGGACAAAAGGATGAGCACGCCTTGGATCAACACCCGTTACCGCGGTTCCAAAAGATGGACAATTTCGATTGAAAACAGTGGGAAGAAGCTCCGTAGCCTGCATTTGACGGAATGCCAAGGTCTCCTAAGGAATGTTTGCCCAGGGACTACCTACCTACAACCACTTCACTTCCATTCTCAATATTTTGAGGTGGCAACTTGGCCGGCAGAATACAGTGTTTCTCAACCGGGCAGCCTTACACAAGAGACATTATTCCCAAACTGTTGGCTCCTGTCACTATGGTCAATCAACTGTCCCTCACACACTTCCCAACACCCCTTGTGGTGAGGAGGATGGCCCTACCCACACAGAAACCAGGAGCAGCTGAGCAGTCTTACAGGAGCGAGGAAAGGAAACTTCGGGGTCCCCTTGGCACAGAGTCTTCCTGCTCAGTCCCATTAACTCAGCCAGTCAAACCATAAATTAGCCCTGCCACTATTCCTCTTGTCTGAGATACTTAAAAAAAAAAAGAAAAGAAAAATCAAGTTATAACCAGACGGCCACAGCTTCTATCGAGAATACTTTTTATTATACAGGTCTCATATACACAACAATTACTTGGGGAACGTTTTCTAGGCATGGAGGTCAATTCCGAAACTCCATGTCACCCACACACACTGTGCCGTGCACTCACCTTTGGGTTTGGCCCACCAGGAGTGACACACAAAGTTATTGCTTTGTGAACAGAGCTTCAATTAAATAGAATCTTTCGTATCAAGAACAAACCCCAGGGTCCTCTTAATTCTCAATACCCTGTGTACATATGAATAAAACCTAAACATGTGTTTTAGATAACCCATCACCTTTAAAAGTTATTAAAATGGAATCCCATTTCTCAAAAAGTCGTAAGAAGTGCACCCGTATTTACAGACCCGATTAAATTATGCATAAATAAAATCTGTACACTCAACGCACCGTTTTTCAAAAGAACAGCGCCTCCTCCGGGACGGGGTTACAGGCAGCAAAAAAATGCTTCATGCCTACCCTTTTCAAGTTTACTCGAAACACCAAGATGTGAAATAAATATGCAAATAAAGCTTCAGTACCTTAAAAGAACAGGCCATTTCAAGAGTCTCCCATTTGAAGAGTTAACTTTCAAAGATTTAAAAAAAAAAAAATCATCAGCAGGCTTTGTTTCTACAAATTTTGTAAAGCCCGAAGGCCCCCTTCGAACAGGGGGTTTAAAGTGTGTCAAATACCACGTACTAACTAGTTGCTAAGCGGATAGAATCTTTGCCTCCTATTGGATGTAGGATTTGATATCTGAAGAGGCTAGATAAATACCTTTTTTAGATAAATATTTAGTGGGCACAAAAGCCAGCCATTATTGTTGCTCTGAAAGTTATTGTTGATCTGAATCCCATCAACTTGACATTTTCCCAGCTAAAGAGTGGGTTTGTTAGCCTGGGGGATTTATTCAAAAGGTTCTAAAACTTGTAGCACCACTTTTCAGAGAAAGGAAGACGGGGGTTCAAAAAAATAAAACAGAAGCTTAACGAGTAAGGAACCAGTACTTGTCACCTTCTGTTAACTTGTCCAGAGTTAAGGAGATGCTTCAGCGCTACAGAAATTCTAAGGACTCCAGGAGGGCGGTACGTAAAGATCCGGAAATTGACAGAGTCCTTTAATGGGAACGTGGGTAACAAGCTCAACCTCTCCCCCAGGCAAGAGGAGGTCCTGTCTGTGCTGTCGGGTGGAGAGCGGTTTGGGAGACTTTCCTTCCAGACTCTCTGGCCCTATGTTCACGCCCGTTTCATTTCCTGTGTTTCTCCATTTTCTCCAGGGTTTTGCTCGAATCGGCTGGACTCTGGTCTCCAGGATTCATATAGGACTTGTCTAAGACGGCCAGGGCTTCCTTTACGTAGTTTTGCATTGCAGACACAGCAGCACAGATGGCCGGGCTGCCAAAGCCGTGGGTGATCAGGCTGAAGTGAGACAAGCAGTGCTGGATGTTTGCCTCCAAGACCGGGGCTGGCCGGTTGTTCCCGTTGGGTGTTCGGTCCTGGTTGAGAAGCTCTGTGAATTCTTTACACACTTGCCTGCGAAGAAGACAGTCAACACACACCTGTGAGCTCAACCTAGCTCTTGACAGGTGAAGAATGAGACTGATTGCCTTGAGGGTGACACCTGGGAGGCAGTCAGACGTGCTGGCTTGAGCCAAGGCCCTCCTTTAAACTAACAGCAATCTCAAGGCGAGGCACTTAGCACCTATTATGTGCTAGTCAACCCTATTTTATTTAACCCTCACCGCATGAGAAAAGATAACAGGATTAACTGCAGTCCCACAGCCAAGGTCACCAGGACTGGTTAAGTGGGGTCAGGATTCCAGTCTAGGAGGTGAAGGGATGTGGGTACAGGTTGGCTCAATAAACCAAGTGGGAGAATCACACATTTCCCTGAAACTCACTCTTTTTATCCAGGCTGGTTCACTGTGCTCCCCCCTCCCTTTTGCTCCGGTTTCCTAACTTGACTAGTTCTGCTTCATTTACCATGATTTTTAAACCAATTTATTGTTGGTTTCTGTGAGAAATCCCGCAGCTGCGATGTCGTTTTTTGAGACATTTAATTTGCCCACTTGTCTTCTAACAAATTCAATGATCATTACAAGAAACAAGTCCTGTTACCAGGAGGCAGAAGCCACACAATCTCTTCTGGGGTGACAAAACCAATTCTTTTCAACACATTTTCGTAAGACATGCACACATGATCGTGGAAAGGTAGCTGAACTATTTTGACCTCAATAACCAAGCAGCTCAAAAAAAATACTACTGGAACAATACACTTATTTAACTTAAAACCCACCCAAAAGTTAACAATTTGACTTGGTCAAAGAAGCTCCTTGCCATTTTCTTTTGCTCTCCACCCCTCATTTATTTAACGCACATTTCTTTCTTGAGCACCAAAGAGGGGTGCTGGCCTCCCAACTTCAAGGTCAAAGTAATCGGATTCCAACCTGGATACTTACTGTGCAGCCAGCAGCATGTTCTTCCTGGCTGCCATCTCATTCCGCCCGCTGAGATGAGGTCTGGTTAAATATTCAGCCACCGGTTTACTTGGAAACTCTGCTTCACAGACATACGCAAAGTCCCGAGCCAAATGAATCGCCTCTCCTACAAGCAGCAGCAGCGACAACAGACGTTAGGATGCCGTGGTCCCCACCCGCACACATCCTCTTCCTGTCCTGTTCCCCTTGTCCTAGCTCTGTCTACCAGTCACTTTTTTATCTGAAAGAAAATCATCTACACAGGGACAACAATCCAGGTGGGAAGTAGAACGCCCCGGGTAGAAGGGACTCTCCCCTAGGAATAGAGGGCGAAATCATACGAAGACCCCGACATGTTTAACTGTCCTGAAACACTTGTTAACCAGTCTCCTGCCCAACTTGAACAGATTATCTTGAGACACAGCCATGCTTTCTCTTGATAATGGGTTATTGTGGAGAAGTAGGAAAATTTAAAGATGATCACAGTTGACAACAGGAACTCGTCGTTTCTCTTTAGGAAACTGTGACAGGCTTTGATGTGGAACTTTCTAAACTAGGGCGCCTCATTACTGAAGGGAGCAAATTTCTAGAATGTTTCTAAAAGGGAGACAGGAGTGTGTTTCCTATTGGAAATGTTAAGAGCCCCAACTACCAGCTTGGGGGAGCAGAGGGAGAGAAAACCAACAGGAGTCATGTCCCACCAGAGGTGCCCAGTCCCAATTCCGCAGCGCAAGGCAGGCAGCGCTTTTCAGAAGCCCAGATGGTGCCCCCCTCACCACTCGCCTCCCGGGACTCACTAAATCAGAATCTGAGAACCATTGTTCTGGCGCACACTTTCTCATTCAAGTGCCTCTGCCAGGCTAGGAAAATCTAGCGGAGACGCATTTATGCACCATGCACGCAGAACCCACCATTCTCCATGCAGGACAGCTGCTCCCCACAGGCAGTTAACAGGCAGCTCCTTTCTCCTTGCCCTGACCTCTAAAGACACTTGTAGAAAGGTAGAGCAGGGCTCTGCCAAGTCTTTCAGCACCAAAGTAGCACCATTAGACCAGTGAAAAAGTGTTCAAAAGCTTGCCTGGCTATGAGAGGGCAGCACACCCCTGACCGGCTCCCCCGGCCAGAGCCCAGAGTTCGTTGATTGGGGAAGATGCTAGAGGTGGCTGGAGGCTGCAGGATAAGCCTGTCAGGGTTCTACTCCCTTTTCCCAAGCACAGTAAGTGTGCGTGTTTGGTTTTTTAAAAATTACTTCTTTTTCTCGCCCCCTTTTAAAGGCTATGTTGCATTCTTGGTTACTTTCCAGGTTGGGGGGTGCAGGCCCATTCAAGGAACTTTAATGTCACATTCTACCTTAGGATTGGGGAGAGGGGCTCATCGGTGGGCCCAGGTCAGGTACTTTCTCCTTTTAATGGGGGGGAGATAAAGGAGTTGTGAACGGGGCCAGTCCCATGGTTTATACAAGGGCTTCTCTTCACTGACCACAATCCCTACAAGAAGCCCAGAACCATATATTCTTCTGCCCACCAGTAAGCAACGCGCTTTTCAAAGGCAAACCAATTGATCGATTGCATCTTTAAAAACCTGGATCATTTAACAGGACATGTCTCAACACCCTAAAGTGTGATTTCTTAGGTTAGAAAAACCAATTTCTTTTTCACACTGATCTTCTGGGGAACCCAGAACAGGAATACGTAGGCAGCCAGATATTTAAATATTAACTTAACTTGACAAAATTACTGTAACTCGTTGTAATGAACTTATACAACAATTCAAATCGCCTTCACCTGGCTCCACCCGCAACTGAGTTACAAGTTTAATTTTTCTTCCGAGAAGTATTCAAGACACAGCAAACTAAAAGCACCACAAAACTTGACCAAAACTCCACTGACCTTCTACTAAGGATGTAAGGAGCGTTACATGCGCCGCTTTCCGTCTCCCGGCTGGAAGATTCAGCCCAATCTTGTCCAACTTCTCCCGCAAAGACCGGCCTCCATTTTTAGATTTGGCTCTGAGTGAAAGAAAGTCGACTATATGGGGTGGCCGGATGGCTCAGTTGGTTAGAGCGCGAGCTCTGAACAACAGGGTTGCCGATTCGATTCCCACATGGGCCAGTGAGCTGCGCCCTCCACAACTAGGTTGAAGACAACGAGCTGCCACTGAGCTTCCGGAGGGGCGGCCGGATGGCTCAGTTGGTTAGAGCGCGAGCTCTCAACCACAAGGTTGCCGGTTCAATTCCCGCATGGGATGGTGGGCTGCGCCCCCTGCAACTAAAGATTGAAAACGGCGACCGGACTTGGAGCTGAGCTGCGCCCTCCACAACTAGATTGAAGGACAATGACTTGGAGCTGATGGGCCCTGGAGAAACACACTGTTCCCCGATACTCCCCAATGAAAAACAAAAAACTAAAAACAAAAAAAAAGTCGACTGTGGCTATTCAAGAAACCACACTTTAAAATCCCCAATTCTGAAGAGCGCTGCAATTCGTCAGGCTATCTACATTATGTAGAGCATAATCAAACGATGAGGGACTCCTCATTTAATTAATCCCTGTAAAATTCAAAAATCTTTCTTAGCATCGCCAACATTTTTTTTATATCACAAACTATTTCAAGTTGTGCTGGAGGCAGTCAATTTCCACTTGTGAAAACTGCAGCAGCTCCAAAAAAACATCTTTCTAGGCGGAACAAAGCCCCTGGAGCTTGCCTTCCCTTAATACAGACGGCCACCACTGTATACATGGACTCCGGTTCTAACCCAGTGAGAATTTGTTAGCTCTGGTTTAGCACTTCCTTCTACATTTGGCACTTTCTAAAAGAGAAGAAATGCACTCAAACTCTCCGAGCTGATTAGAATTCAGTGTTAGGTATAAAAGTTATGTAAATGTTAAAAATATCTCCGGGTCCTTTTATCTAGTCCCCAGCAACCACCCAACCACCTTGCCTGCACGTGTCCCCGTGTACCTTCTGAGAACACCTCCCAGTAATGAGGCATTTAAGCACTCAGGCGGGGACAATCGCCTCTGGACTTCAGCAACTGTCACTTTGTATTTAGATGTGGAGCTCAGGAGGGACAGTCTTCCAGGGACAGAGCAGAAGACCTCGCTGGGGTTCATCACAGCCCCCACCAACTCCTTCTGACAAGGGAGATTCAAGGGGTTCTTGGTCATGGCAACCGGACCTGTGAATGCAGATGACAAGTGGCAGTCTTGAGAGCTGCATCCAAGCAAGAGAGACCTTTCAAACCACTAACCGAGGCTGAAAGAACTCTAAAACAAATAACATGGCCGTGTGGGGCTATAAATCGCAAGCAGATTTTTTTAAAAAGCCATATTTGTCAGATAATCGAATCTGAAATTCACAAGTTAACACCTTGTTAATTAGTCAAGATCCCAAGCATGGAGGGTTTTCATTTTCTAGCCACTGTTAAAAATCTGTTTAATTAGAACGTTTGTTTTCAAAAGACTGCTTCAATACGAAATAAGTGGGGTTTTTCCTCCCTCTCACTCAAGGAATAACCAAAATCACAAGACATACTCAGATCCTTTGCCAAAAACATTTCAGTGCAACTAATCATGGTAAAATTTTAAACACAAGCAAACCTGTTCTGCTCTAAGTTTACTGGGAAATTCAATTTATTTTTATTTTTTCCCCCCAAACCCATTTTCCCCCAGTTGATTTCAAGCAGTCTAACTTCAAGTAACAGACTGTAAGTACCTTTAATCTAGGCCTGCTCTGTTTCTCAAAACCACCACACTGGTAATCCCATCAGTATGTAACTTACTTTCAGCCACTCAGTCACCAAGTACAGTAATCCAATTTTCCAAATCCCTTCTCCCCTGATCCTGCAGAAACCCAACCTGACACGATCAACCCCCACCCCCACCACTACCCAGTTGATTCTTTCAAGGCTATTTGATAGGCCAAACTGTTTCAAAACATTTTTATGCAGGTCAGAATGGTCTATGCCCTATGCGTACTTGAAATCGGAAATAAAAATCACAACTCATTCTCCGACAATTAAAATTGTCACAGAACCAACCAGGGTGTGTGTGTGTGTGCGTACACGTGCGCTTTCCAAATTAAATCAATGCTAACTTATTCTGGAAGACTTCCTCTAACATTGTAAAAACACCCTCAAATGCAAGGAGTAACATATCCCAGCATGAGACAGCATCCTTTTTCCTGTAGTTGAGAAAGAAATTCCCTCTCTTCTCACTCCTAAAACCCGCCTTCCTTGAGTCCTCATCCTTTCTGTCCTTTCCGCCACTTGTCCCACCCCAGTCGGCCACCAAACGTCCCCACCTTGCCATTAAGCTAATAACTTCATACCACAGTTAAGAACCAGTACAGGCCGCGTGTGGCCCGAGGAGGAAAGAGGATCTCGCTCACTGCCTACCTTTGCGAATAACAGTCTGATCATGCAAAAGCAGGTGCTGGTCGTCGACAATCTGGGGGAGAAATGACAGTTTCCTTTAAGTTCGGGGGAGCCTGGGCCAGGGGTTCGGAGAGTGGCTGGGGGTCAAAGGGTCTGGGCCCGAGGGGCCCGGGGCTGAGAAGCCGCTCACCTGCACCTCCTCCATCTGATGGGCCATGTCGTGGAGGCCCAGGTTCTCGGCAAGGCCCGCGGCGTCCAGGGTGTGCGCGTGGGGCAGCAGCAGGTCCGAGCGGCGGTAGCCATCCCTGCGGGCGCCCATGGCGCCACCGTCCAGCCCGGAGAGATGGGGTAGCAGGCCCGCCGGGCGCCCGTGGTGCGAGGGCAGGCCAGCCCCCTCCTGGCTCTGGCGGCCCGGCCAGGCCTGCGGCTGGCTGCCGGTGGGCGCCGGTTGGTGCAAAGGGTTCATAGCAGCGGCATACGCTTCTCCCAGATGCGAGTAGGGATCCGCTGACTGCGAGTAAGCGAGCTGCTGGTAGGGAGGTGGAAAGTAAGGTGGTGGCTGATACTCGGCGACTCCGGCATGGGAGAGGGGCGGCGCGGGGCTGTAGAGATGCTGCCCGGCCGAGGAGAGGTGGGGGAGGCGCGGGTTCCCATTGCTGCTCGCGTCGTGGCGATCCTGGGAGAGAGACACGGACACCCGGTTAGTACGAAACCCCGCTACTGCGAACTGGCCGCAGCCGCCGCGCTGAGCCACGCTCCCCCGGGGACCCACCACATTAGCCCGGACCCGACGCTCGGGGCCTGCCCTCGGGCCGGAGGGCACCCAGGAGCAATGTGCCCTAGGGATTTCGTTGTAAACCGCGAATCTGCAGAGGAAAGGGAGACTGATGAAAGACCTGGGGGGGCGCGCCCTCAAAGCCCGACAGCGAAGGTCTGGGCACTCGGACGCCCCAGGCGCTCTGAGATGCCAAGTCAGTGCTCCAGGCCTTGGGCCAGGAGAAGTTGGGCCCCGGGCCCCGGGAGGAAGTCGGCACGCGGTGCACTCGGTGCAGAGCGCTCTCGCTCACCAGCCCGCACATGTTGGCGTCACCAAGCAAAAGAAGATGGGGAAGCGGCGGGCGCAGATAAAGCGCGCAGCGCGGGAAGTGCGCATCTCCCCCGCCCCAGGGAATCTTCCTTCCACGCCTTCAGGACAAAGACCTCCCGGCAAGTGACACTCCCCAACAGGGCCTGCCACCCAGCGCCGTGGAGGAACTCGAGAAGGAACGCCGGAGCCGGAGCGGCACTCCCTGCTAGCGTGTCCGGACCAAGTGAAGATAGGAAGTAAGACCGCCATTCCCGGCCACGGTCAGTGTCCTTACCAATCGGGGCACAGAAGAATTAAGGACCCCGAAAATTGAGCAACCTAGCCTGCGCACGTCCCCTCGCCCCACGGCTGTCCGACTTAATTCCTTAAGGACGTGTCTCCGCGTGCTCTTGGGGTCACAGGGTAGTGAGGAACCAGGAGAAACATGGCACCGTCGCCCCCTAGCGTTAGAGCACGGACCTGCAAACTGGGGCAGCCCCTCGAGGTCCCGGGGGCGCGGTGCGCTCCTGTGGGCCACCAGCCCAGGCTCCCCCGTCCCAGAGCCCCGGCGCACGCCTCCCGCCGCCTGCGTCTTCCTCTTCCCGCTCGCCGCCTCCCTCCCTCCCACTCTCCGAAACTCTAGCTCAACCTGTCGGACAGGCTAGAGCACTCAGAGCGCTTACGGCCCCATCAGGCCTCAGCGGGCCCCCCCCATCAACAATCCCCAGCCCCCACTTCTCTTGAAAGCCAAACTTATGTTGTTTTCTTTTTTCCCTAAGAAGGTAGCGGGGCAGATGACAAGGCCGCCTAGAAGGAGACTCCGCAAAAGCTGTTGCCGGCAGGTCTCCTTGTCTGACCCCTTTGGACGGAGATTTCGTGCGTAAAAGCCACGTCTAAGGAAGGGTTGTAGACCCGGCGCTCTTCCGAGAAAACCCGCAGAAGGGCTGTTTTGCTTCGCATGAAACAGACCGGTAAGTTCGGTGTGTGGGATCTGCCATTCTCTTTCCAGGCCCCGTTCTCGAGGCTGGATCTTTTGGGAAAGGCCTGACTCAGTAAGGGGCCCCGGAGAAACGGACTAGGGGGTGTCCGGAAAAGTGGACCCCGTCCCATTGAAGGGCAGCGGCGGGTGCCTGCTTGCTGCTCCTGCGCCCTCGCCCCCGACCTCGGTCCAGTGGCCCCCGCCTCCTGGACTGTACTCGGGCGGGGCCGGGCTGTGCCCGTGCCCAGCTCACCTCGCAGTCCTCTTCATACTTGACATTATCGGTTATTTTCCACAACATGGCGTCCTGCGTCCCCCAAAACAGTCGCCAGTTAAATCCAAGCTCCCCCCACCCCCCGAGCGGTAAATCCAAAATTGGGGTCACGGTGGCCAGGTGTCTGCCGCCGCCCCCGCCGCGCGCGGGCCCCGCTGAACCGGTCACTGGAGACGCATCCGCGGCTCTGCGAGCGTAGGTGCTGGTGCCGCCGGTGTAAAGGCCGCTGCCAAGGACCCGGGAAGCCGCGCCCGCACTGTGTGTCCGGGCGATAGCCGGGGGACCCGGGCGCCTTAATGAGAAGGAAATTATCATAACTCCTCCCCGGGGGCCGGCGCGAAGGCCCCGGCGCCGGGCGGGGCGGCCCCCAGCCAGTCCCAGCTTAGCTCCGCCCCGCACCCCAGTCGGCCGCGCGGTGCGGAGACCTACGACGCGGGGGGCCAGAAGAGGAGTGGGCGGCACCTCCCGAACAGCCTCAGGCCTGCGAGGCCGGGGTCCCCAGTCGCACTTTCCATCAGACCCCCACCACGCACTCGCCAGAAATTGGCCGATCTGAAGACCCGGATCCAAATATCTAAGAGCCCTCCTCTTTCGCCTAAAGCGCCTTCCCTCATCCTCCAAAAGACGTTGTCACGCGGAGTTAGAGACCCCCGCGTTCGAGGTGTCTCAACAGCTGGGGTCCTCTTGTCTCCTAAAACTTCCCCCCGCCACCCGCTCCACCGAGACGAAGTGTAAACTGTAATCATGCTGCTGGAGCCCAACCCCTCCGAAAGACGTTCCCCTCCAGTCCCGCTTTGTGGGCACAGGGCGGTTCAGTACCTCCGAGAACGGGGAGAAAGGCCTTCAGGGGAGTCTGCCCCAAGCGCGCCGGGGCTCCACCGGCCCCTAAGTCTGGGACAGCGGAGACTCGCCGCCATCGCCCGAAGCTGCATCTCAGCAGCTGGCTGCGGCCCGGGGGTACCCGCTCGCCCTCGCCCAGCCCAGCCCAGCCCAGCCCTGCCCTGCCCAGCGTCGGCTCGGCAGCAGCCTCGGACAGACCAGACACTCGCAAGAAACTCACTCGAGAAAAAGGTGCGGGGCCGAGCACAACCCAAGCGCCACCGCCGAGGGGAGGAACGGGGTGGGGAGAAAGGGAGGGGCCTGAGAGGGGCTCCAGCTGGAGAGGTGAGCACCCCCGTTCCGCAGATGAAGGCGGAAAACGAAACTTCCTTCCACACAAACGTTGCTTCTCCCCTCAATATATATTTGCCACCCAAACTTGAAAGCAACACGCAAAATTAAAAAAATAAATTAAAGAAACGAAATCCTTTGGCCCAATAGTTATAATTGACTCTTTTCACTCCAAGGATAAAGTCGGTAATTTTCAAGGGCGAATTTTGTTGGGACATCCCAACTGGCTGCGGGAGCTAAACATTCTGAGGGGATCGGAGAAGTGGATTATTGGGATTTGATGCCGAATCCGATTTCGCAATAATCAATTTCTATCAGCCCAGTGTCGGTCTGGAGTGGACACTACCCCCGCACACCGCATCCACAGAATGATTGCATCCACCGCCTTCCCGCTCTTCCTTGGGATTGTCTGATATTTAGCATTTCTTTAGACCCAGATGGGCCTAAAATAAAGAACTAAAATAAAAATAGGCGTCCTCCAAACTAAACGTTCCCCCCTCACCTTAGAGTAGACACATCTGGGGTGATCATTCCGACCAGGTGTGAGAACAAAACCTAGAAGTGAAACCACTGGGGGCGTTGGGGGCCATTGTTTGCGGGGCTTTGCACTAAAGTACAAAGGACAACGCACACACGACCCCTGACACCTCGCCCCCAAAACACGGGAGTCTGGGAGTAAAACAAAAAAACTGTAGAAGCAGGGTTCCTGGTATTGGGGGTGGGGCCAAGGGGTACCCGCGCCATGCAGGAATAGCACACGGGCCAGGCAGACACGGTGGCGCCCAGGGCATGGAAGGTTGGGGTCCCAGGCACTCCTGACAGGGAGGCTGCGGCACCTCCTTCGGGTGCCCCAGACATCCAGATCAGAGACTCGGGGGCCTCCTCCATGCTGGGCTTTTTAGCCCCGGGTTTAACTCCAAGACCAGGCCTAGGGTGCAGCGTGAACAAGTTGTCTAGCCTGGGTGGTCAACTTTACCCCGGGCAGGTTGGGGCCAGAGCTGAGCAGAAAGGTGCCAACCCCTCAACCCAGACCGACTGTCTTTCCCTCTCTCAGCAGTGCTCGCCGAAGGCACCGGGAGGAACGGAGATTGCTCCCGGCCAGGGGACGTCTATGGCAGAGGCAATGAGGGTCTGAGCACCTCGGTTCCGGGAGCCCTTGGAGGCCAGCTGTTTAGGAACCGCTTGGCAAAAGCCATTCATTCCCAAGGCAGCTCCCTGGAACCCGGCGCTGTCCCCTCTCCAAGGGGCACGCGCTCAAGCTAGATCGGGATTTTCGCGCCCTAGATGTAGAAGGCGGCTCAAACAAGTCCTCAGTATTCCCGGCTAGAGAGACCCTGCCCAAACACTCACACCCTCGGCTTCTGGGCGGGAACGCAGGCACGCGCGCTCGGGTCAGGGTGCCGGAAGCCTCAAACCTTCCTTGAGCTCAACTATTTTCTCAGCCGCGAGCTAGGGAGCGGGGTGTCGGGCACCCAAGACAGACCTCCGTCCAGTGCCCCCGCCCCTCGCCGCGCGAAGACCCGAAACTGCGTAGCGGCGCTGGTAGGCAGCCACCGCCCCCGGGAGGGTGCCCCCTCCCGCACCTCCTGGACTTCGCCGCCGCTTAACAGTAACAACGTGTGGGGATCCCCTGGGCAAGCCTCGCTGGCCGCCTCGCAAAATCAAAGATCTCGGAGTAGTGGGTTGTCAGCAACTCCCCTCTGTCGCCCCCTAGGGAGCCTGCCATCACACACACGCTTGAAGCGCTGGACCCAGGCCTCCAACTGCTTGGATGGCCCAAGAAACCCAAGTCAGGAGGCGACGAGGCGTCTACAAGGACAGCAGGGCCCAGACTGTGCGTCACCTCCTACAAGGCGCCGGCGGGTGCCTCTGGAAACAGAGCTCGGGACCCCAGGCGGGGGTCCTCGGCCACCCACACCACCACCGCTAACTGAGAAAGGCGGCAGGGCGGGTACAGCTGGATTGAGGCTGGCCTAAGACCCCTCTTCCCTGGGAAGGGGAGCGGGAACGGCAGGTGGGGGCCCCCGAGCGCCCGAGCGGACGCCGCGTGCAAGGGGTCCCGCCCTTCGGGAACAGCATGACCTCTGGCAGGGACCGCAGTGGTGAGGCCCGGTTAGGTAAAGCCGAAAAGCCGAGGCCTGCAGCAATCCGGCAGGAGGGCGCATTCATGCGCCCTACCCTCTAGGGCATCCACTGAACAGACACTTGGCTTCAAAGAGCACCCGAATTGTCTAAATCACTAAGGTGCCCACCTTGCGGTGCCATATGCATCCGTTCACAGCCACTCCAGAATAGCAATAGTAAAATAATTGTTCTAATGGCGTGCAAAGTGCCGCTCACACCCGTAGATTCTTCACGCGTTAGCCCAAGTCCAACGCAACTCCATTCACTGCTCCTTTCTAAGCGCGCCGCGCCAAACTGTGTTCTTGAGGGGGCTTTGCAGTCTATAGCTCTTCCGCGCAAACATCTGCTTTGTCCGAATGGGCAAAGCAAGGCCCGGAGCTGAGGGGGCCTGGAGGACCCAAGCTTCCGGAGAGGGCCCTGATCCCGCCGTCTCAGGTCTAGTCCCGGGGCTCATTGCCAGTGCGCTGGCCAAGAGTAGGGGTCGTGAGCATAGTCTCTAACTTGACAACCATTGCCCCATTTCTCACCGGGCGAAGGTGAATTTTCAGTTGTCCAACCACCTCAAAGCCACAAACTTGCCTGCTATTCGAGGCCACCTCCCTAGCGGCTCTCGGGGATCTGTTAGACACAAGCCTGGCTCTCGCCTCCCCTGTCCCGGGGGACCCCTGCCCTCCAGAGGCCACGCTCCACGGCAGAGGGCTTGTCACTTCTCCACTAACATTCCCGGGCCATTCGTGTGCAGCCTAACCGCTCCGAGCGCAGGCGGGAGGACTAAAGCACGAGCCCAGTGTCCCCAGCGGCCTTCTCAGCTCGCGGTCCTAGAACAGCACACACCTCCAGGCCACCTAAGCCTGACGGCCTGAAAGCATTTAGCTGGTCGCCGCCAGGAGAGCAGGAGGCCCACTGTGGCCCAGCGCCGGGCGGCGCCGACTCGGCTTCCTACGCCAGAAGAGCGCAGCGTCCAGGAGCCACCCTGCACCCTCCACCGGCACCCATCCCACACGGCGCGCATCCTGACCCTGGCTGCCTGGCCTCCCCTACGCCTCACCTCCCTGCGGAGTCCCATGGGCCCTCCACCCAACACCTCTCTTCTCACCCCTAGGAACTGGAAATTCATGTCGTCGGCTCTTCAACCGTCAGTGAGTTGAGGATTTTAAGAATGGAAGATACCAAGGAAGAGCTGCCCAAGGGTCGAGTCCGGTGCTGTAAAGTGCTCTGAGCGTTTATTTAATTAACGGAAGGGGGAGGGGGGCAATTCGCAGGCCAAACGGGCTGTGGCGATTGGAGGACACACCTGAAAGGTTCTGTTACTCCTCCCCTGCCCTCCTCCTCTGGGAAACTATAAGCTCGCCGACTGAAAGGGATCATCCCAGCGTTTTGAATGATCCTTCCCTATGTACTATGTGACAGGCTGCACTAGGGCTCCTTCCATCACGAAATTATTTTGAATGTCCGGATACGTCTTGCTACGAAAGGACATTTTAAAATTTATTTTGTCTCCAAAGCCAGACCTATTAACATTTCCATGAATTCTCAGCTGCCATTTCTAGCTTTGATCTCACTTCAGGCACCTCGCAGGTTTCCAGGTAAAACTGAACCAGGGGCCGCGAATTCCTGGAGGAGAAGGAGGTGGGTACAGGCAAAGAGACTTCTTTGCACCTTGGGTATCTGTGCTATTTGCCTTAAGAAAAGAGGCAAAGTACCTTGGTTCCAAAAAAAAAAAAGAAAAAGATAGCTGAGAGCCCAGTAAACTACAGTCTTCTTAAGGAAGACCGTAAACACAGAAATAAATGCTGTTTATTGACTAAACCATCAGTTTAAACGTGATGGGACTCACAGTGATCACCCCGGCCGGCAGGAGAAATTAGATTTGTACAGGAGCTCTTCCTCATTACCTGGGTCCTCGATGGTTTTCACATAAAAACTTCCTAGGCAACGCCAAAAGTTTTTTTGCTTTCTTTTCTCCTGGGGAGATGAGTTGAAAATTTACCCAAGATTCCTTTACCTATGCCTAAGAGGACAGAGAAAGAAATGGCAGGAAAAAACTGCAGGTTTCAACCCCACCTACTGGTAAACTCCACCAGTTTCTCTGTCCCCGGTCGTCCTTTCAAAGGCACAGTTTCTAAAATGCACCAAAAGACGTTTATGATAGAACCGTCCATGGAGAGAAATGGACATTTTTTTATATGTTACGAAATAAAAAGTTATGGCAGCTTAGTGTAAAGGGATTTAAACATCCACTCTGAACTTGGGGCAGAAATTGGGAAACTTAGCTTAGTTGAAGGTGTAACTTGGATTTTGATCATTAATATTCTTCTGTTCTAAGATTAACACATGCTCGTTTTTTGGTCCTACTAAAGGAATAACTAAAATGACCCAGGTCACATTTTCGGGGTAGCTACACCCAAGCAATAGGATGGAGAGGTGGGGGAAGGGTATGGAGAGAAAGCTGACTTTTTACTTCCTTATGGTTGGAGTTTTGTTTCCTTTGGGGGAGTTGCAATTAAGTGTCTTGTTTTAATTATTTGTTTAAATGAGCACACTCATCACTGTTAACATCCTGCTTTTATTTCAAAATGTATTCCAGAAAGGAATTTTGTTGTTGTTATGTGTTTCTGGTCTTTGTTGCTGCTGTGATTGTATCATACTGTTGTAATTGTTAAAAATGCAGTAACCCCTGTTAATGCCCAAATGTATTGACCTCAGGAACTGGAGGACCTTGGACTGTCACAATATGTAACTATGAAAAATTGGCACTTGGGCAAGGTTTCAGCCTCCCTGGGGTCCCTGTACTCTAGACAACTCCCACTAGCGGCGTCTACAGGGCAGCTGTTCGAGCCCCCTTTCCAAGCACCCTCAGCTGCCAGCCTCACAGCTGTCATGGATGGCCTTTCTCCTCTGCCCACTATTTGAAGTCCTCCAAGTGGGGCTGCAGGATCTCCAGCTAACCTCCCGCATCTTCCTCACGTGGCTCACGAACGTGGACGTCTCTGGATCTGGTGCCAAACTCCTGAGTTCTGCATGTAAGGACTCATTTCAGTGAGGCCAGCAGCCCAACAACAACAACAACATTCTAAAAAGCCAAAATGGCACCATGGCAACCCAGGGATCCAGAGGGAAACCCTGGCCAGCAACAATCAACACCCACATTAAAACCAGAGCCTAAAACAAAGAAAAAAATGTCATTCTTTAGATCCATTCTATAACATAAAATACTAGTTTCCAAAGACAGGCACACCAACACAAAAATGTGAAAGACCTATGTACATGTATATATATGTATATACATATTTCTCGCCTGAACAAAATCTTTAGCCTCGAAAACTAAGAGTTGGAAATGTTTTTTGTACCATTCCCTTTCCCTAAGAAGCGTAGACAGGCTTAAAGAAGATTCAGAACACTAGCCTGCCCTCATTTATCCTTTTAGGGGCAAGTTTTTATGTTCTACTACTGCAACCAAGTCCAACTTCACTTATTTGTCAGTTGAAAAGCTGTTATCCATTAGAATCTCAGACATATCACAAAGCCTTGATTTGCAAAGTGAAGTCAGGACCAGGGCAGAGCATTACCTGAGAATGTGTTAGAACTTCCAGTTCTGAAGCCCCACCCTGGACCCACAGAACCTGGAGCTTTGTGGATAGGGCGAGTGAGTACCTGTGCCTTGACCAAGTGATTCTGGCAGCCGCTGAAGTCCGAGACCAGACCCACGGGCATAAATGATTCCTATGAAAGCAAGTGTGAATTATTTCTGCCCTTGTTCATATGCGAGACTCTCAGACTGTGTAGACTGAACCAAATTGGCAAGTTCCCAAACCGTCATTTAAGAGCATACGTTATGCGATGCCTCTATTCCTCTTTGTGATCTAGGTCATGAAAAGCCTTTTTATATTGAAAGGATGTTCTTTAATCTTATCACACATTGGCCTTTTAAACAACCATTTATTTACCCTACTCAAAACCACTTATTCAGACTTTGATTTCATGTTGTCTTAAAGAAACAGTTTTTCCTTCATGTATACACTTTGTTAAAAATGCTATAATTCATATGGATTTGGGGGTAAGGGGAAGAGGAGGCAAGGGAGTTTATTTTAAGTGAAACATGGTTTTTTTAAAAAGAGTTTGATTCTTCCTGTCCATGGGTCCTCCCCCACCCAGAGGATTGGATTATAAATACAAATTTCAGTTATATTCAGGAAAACGCTGAGGCCCCAAAGATGTGATTACCAGAAATCAAGGCTTCCCCAGCTGGGTCCATCCAAACAAGCAAGTCACCCGTTTCTTCTTTTGGACCACCACCCCCAGGACAAGGCAGAAATCACAATTTCCCCTCACCTGGACCATCAGGCTGCCCATGTGACTCTGGATGACCCCCAAAAGAAGGGCAAGTCAGTTACTTACAAGGTCAGTTACGGGAGGATAATGGCCAGAGCTGAATTAGGGTGAGGGAGCCAAATTTAAGAAGACACCTAAAAACTCGGTAATCAAGACAATCATTTTAATGCACTAGCTTCAAAAAATTAAAATGAACACACACACACACACACACACACACATCCTTGATGAACAAAACATCAACGTCTTAAACGAAGACAGGCGGCGGTTGTTTGTTTTATGACTGTGTTATCGTAGAGTGGAATGGAATGCAGTTATTTCCAATCAGCTGGCCGTCCCAAGCCCCTCTGTGTCCCCTACCAGGTGGGTTGGTGAGAGCTGACAATGGCGTGTGAACAACTGGACAAAGAGGGGCTTTGTAGAGGGCCATGTTTTTTGATTGTAGAGCTTTTAGAATTTTTTTTCTGCTTGAGGGGCTATTTTAAAAGTGTAAAAGGGCACACGTTTCCCCTGACGTACCAAACAGTGGAAAACGGGGCCCAAATGACTTTACATATCCCGTTGTATTTAGGGTGGTCACTCACCCAGGAAGCTGGAAGGCTGGTGGTGTCTACATTTCCTGGAATTCGCCACACCCTCATCTTTACTCCGGGTAAGACCACAGGCTTGGGAGCCAGGTGATTTCCAAATCCTGACTCTGCATACCTGAAGCAAACTGTTTCAATTCTCGAGTGCCTCGGTGTTTGCATCTGCAAAATGGAGATCGCTGTGCCTATCGCATGGGGTTGAAGGGTCAATGAGATCGTGTGTGTAGCCTGTTTAAACCAACAGCTGGTAATACAAATGTTCCCTCATATTACATTACTCTCATTGAGCGTTTTCCCTTCCCCTAGGAGCATAGGCTGCTCGGTCTGTTCACAGCTAAAACCTGCTACTCAGGCTGACCAACCTACCCACACACACCCACACCCCCAGGGTCAGGTTAATCAGCGAGCGAGAGGAGCTGGAAGGCATTCATTCTTTCATTCTTTCCTTCACTCGTTCAAGTAATAGTCACCAGTGTCTCTGCTAGGCTGCCAGCAGGTAGGCAATCTGTCCTCTTGTAACTTGTAGTCTAGAAGGGGAGGCAGTCGTCCACTCAACGATGGTTTTGGGGGCCTACTATGTGCCAGGCTCTGTTGTGTGTCTGGGGATACAGAATATT
This sequence comes from Rhinolophus ferrumequinum, assembly GCF_004115265.2. NCBI lineage: Eukaryota > Metazoa > Chordata > Mammalia > Chiroptera > Rhinolophidae > Rhinolophus > Rhinolophus ferrumequinum. The sequence continues at coordinate 4,966,820 of NC_046306.1, forward strand.
GACAAATCTGACAAAAATCCCCAAACTCATGAAATTTAGACTGGCATTAAGTAAACTATTACTGTGGGATTAAGGAAGGGAAGGGAAGAGGGAAGAAGGAAGGAAGGAGGGAAGAAGGAAGGAAGGAAAAGAGGGAAAAAAGGAGGGAGGGAGGAGAGAAGGAGGAGGGAAGAAAGAAATGCTGAGGAAAATGCCAGAACAGAAGCCAGGGTGCTATGGGGCTGTGTAAGCCCATAACTGGCTGGGGAGGAGCTGAAGAGCAGACTTTGGAACAGAGAATGCAAGGCAACGCCAAGTTAAAATCAAGGCCTGGAGGGTCTGGAGGGGTCTGGGGAGCTTGTCTCCTGGTAGGAGCGTCCTCACCTGAGGAAATGGCAGCCGAGACTCATTCATTCACCCAACACACTATTCCTATTAGCTACAGACTATTTGACCCAGCGTCGATGTTTAGAAAAGAAAATCTTGTTCCACTCTGATAGTCTCACCAGGTCATCCGTTTCTTCATGCACTCAGCAGGCAGCTTCCCATGGCCTTCCATGTGCCAGGGGACAGTGGAGAAGGAGAGGCCAAGTCCCTTAACTGAGGAGCCAGGGGCCTTTGGAGACCCAATTAACACAGTATTCTTGGAACTACAGCATCAGCACGGGGAGGAAGGGCAAGGGCTGGGGAGTGGTGTGGAGACCGGTATTTCAAGGAGGTGGCCAGGTCAAGGAGATGGTCGTAGAGCAGAGACTTGGACGGTGAGGTTGCTTAAAATGCAAGCACCAAAGAAAACAAATAAAATAGGAAGTCCCCAATTTTCCCATTCGCAGAGATAAAAACACCATTAAAACACAGAAATATAATTTCACACTTTTTCTAGTCATAATATATATTACACATGATATAGAAGATATCACAAATGTTACATTATATCTCTATTAAACAGAATGAATTTTAATAACAGCGGGGTCATCATGTACTTTGCCTTCTGCACTGAGCAACAGAGTGGGGACATCTCTACACTGAGGTATATAGGTTCACTTCTTTCCTGCTTTCCTCCCTTTCTTTTTCGGTCTTTTCTTGCTGGTTTTAAGTTGAACTAATGTTTAGGAGTTTAGGATAGTTGCCACATTCAGATTTTTTCCCTTTTATTGGCCTTTTTCATATGCATGCACGCTAACATACATCGATCGATTCTTCCCTGTGTTCTAAGCCCTTTGTGTGTATTATCTCACTTAATCATCCCAGGAACCCCACGAGGTGGGAAATACTCCTATTTCCATTTTGTATTTGTGGGAACCCAGGAACACAGCGGTTTAGTAACTTGCCCTTAGGGTCAGGCCGGTTAAATTAGGACAGAAGTGGGTAGTTGAGGACACTCAGTGCTAACCTGTCTATCGAAGACTAAACACACACCCTAACAAATTGAGTCAAGTGGCTTTTAAAACAGCCTGTGGCAGGAACAAAACCCAGCCCAGGCTGTTTAGGGCCTGGGGACTACCAGCGTGTGGCCACGGATGCAGACTTCCCTTTTCCAGGTGGGATACCTGGACGTGGAATTTGGGCATCAGAGCCTGGGAGACTGAAGCACCACCTCAGATGTCATAGGAGAAAGGTCTCATTCCCGCTCCTGTCCGCAGAGGGCATAAAGTGCCGCTCTCACGATTACAATGTGTGGAGGGGTTATTTTACCATCCCTTCTGCCAGTCAGGTAGCTCAAAAGGTACATTTGATTTGCATCTTTTCAAAAATGTATTGGTCACTTGTGTGACTTCTTCCCATTTGTGTTACTTGCTCATTGTTTTCTACCAAGTTATCTTTTCTTCAATATTTTTAAAACTTAACTTCATAAGTTTTTGTTAATATTCAGATCTTTTTAACGCTGCTGGTATTGGGGCGGAGAGGGATCGATGGGAAGTGGGGATATTTATGGTCTCAGGTGGACAGACCTAATTTTAATTTTTCCCAAATGGAGAGATGCTAGCCAATTACCTTCACAGATTGAAACGCCACTTTTAATCATAGAAGTTGACCACTATATATACCCGTACGTGTGTGTTTTTCCGCCCTCTTCTCTGTTTTCTTTCATCATTTCTTCCTAAGCCAGTGCCAAACTGTGCTCTGATTATTCTAGCTTTCACCCTTGTTTCCATATCTGCCTCATCTCCCTCATTCAAGTCTTCCAGAAAAGTCTTAGAATCACCCCCTACCCCCTGACACACACACACATACACACACACAATCTTGCTTCGGTTTTGAGTGGAATTACTCAGGATGTAAATATAAAGATCTGATATCTTTTTACTAATAGGTCTGAGATTAGGTCTCTTTTAGGTCTAGGAGACACCGGAAAAAGCCAGGCCTGAGGCAGAGTTCTCCATTAAAGCAGTGGCTCTCAACAGGAGGTGATTTTGTCCCTCGGGGGACATGTGACAATATCTGGAGATATTTCTGGTTGTCACAGCTCTGGGGAGGATGCTCCTGGCATCTATGGGTAAGGGCCAAGGATGCTACTGAATATCTGACAGTGCCCAGGAGAGCCCCCCAGGACAGCGACTTATCTGGTCCAAAATGTCTATAGCTTCAAGGTTGATTGGTTAATTAAAATCCCTCCGGGTGACCTGGAGGATGGCCATAAGGGCATAGAGTGCTCGGTGACTCACCTGCAGCCTGGCCTAGGGCTTCTGCAGCTTTTGCAGGAGGCAGCTCAGGGCAGGGCGAGGCAGCCCAGCTTGAAGCGAGGCTGAAGCAGCGCTCAGTCAGGTGCAAGGTATCTGAACCAGTCCTTTCCTCTGCGGTCCCGCACCTGCATCAGGACGGGAATCACAGTGTTTCTACAAAATTAGTTCTTACCATGTATATTTTTTCTTAACAGTTTCAAATCAACTTTATGGAGGTCTAATTTACATACCTTCAGATGTACTGTTTAAGTGTACAGTTTGAGTTTGGCAAATGTGTACACCCATGTAACCACCGCCACAATCAAGATACAGGATATTTCCATCACCCCAGGTAGTCCCCTGCGTCCCCTTTTCGTCAGTGGCCCCACCTCTAGTCCCAGGCAGCCATCAATCTGCTTCTACCAGTAGGGTTTCTTTTAAATGGTCCTCAAGTGTCATAGAAATAAAACACATGTAGATGTGTGCACTTTTATGTCTGGCTTCTTTTGCTCAACATAATGTTTTTGAGGTTATCTATATTGTTGGCATGCCCCTGTTTCCTTCCTGGCATGGCGGAGTAATATTCCATTGTGTGTATACACCACCATTCGTTTATTCATTCACCTGCTCGTTGACTGACATTCAGATTATTCCCAGTTTGGGGCTTGTCTTTAGACAGCTCTGGCTGCTATAACAAAATACCAAAATGCCGTAGACTGGGTGGCTTATGAACCACAAAACATTTATTTCTCATAGTTCTGGAGGCTGGGAAGTTCAAGTTCAAGTCCCAGGTCAAACAAATTCAATGTCTATTGAGGTTTTAATTCCTGCTTCATAGACATGACAGAGGGGTGAGGAGGCTCTCTGGGGTCTCTTTTATAAGGGCACTAATTCCATTCATGAGGGCCCCACCCTAGGATGTAATCTCCTCCCAAAAGCCCCTCCTCCAAATACCATCACAGTGGGGATTAGGTTTCAATATAGACATTGGGGGACACATAAACCTTCAGTCCATTGCAGGGCTATTACAAATAAAACCACTTTGTGCATTCATATACAAGTCTTAGTGTGGATATATATTTTTCATTTCTCTTTCTTAAATACCTAGGACTGGTAATGTTGGGTTATAAAGGCACGTTAAACTTTATAAACAAACAAACTCCCCCCCCCAAAAAAAGAACCTGCCAGTTTTCCAATGTGGCTATACTATTTTGCTAGCAATGTATGAGAGTCCCTTTGTGCTACACCCTCACCAACACTTAATGTTGTCATTCTAGTGGGTGCATAATGGCGTCTCTCTCATTACATTTCCCTAATGATGTTGAGTGTTTTTTACAATGTACTTATGCCTTCTTTTGTGAAGTGTCTGTTCAAGTCTTTGCTTATTTTTTTTAACTGGGTTTTTTGTCTTGTTATTGAGTTGCAGGAGTTCTTTATTCTGGACGTAAGTCTTTAGTCACCTATTGATTTTCTTAGTGAAACCTTTTGAATAGCAAAAGTTTTAAATTTTGATGAAGTCCAACTTATTTTTCTTTTATAGTTTGTGCTTTTTGTGTACTATTTAAGAAATCTTTGACTAATTTCAGGTCATGAAATTTTTCCTATGTTTTCCTCTAGAAATTTTACAGTTTTAGCTCTTATTTTTACTTCTGTGATCACTTTACATTCATTTTTGTATGTGGTTTAGAGTTATTCCTTTGTATATAGACATCTACTCATTCTATTACAATTTGTTGTAAAGACTGCCTTTTCCTCTTTGAAGTACCTTGGCATCTGTGTTGCAAATCAATTGACCACATATTTGTGGATCTAATTCTGGATTCTGTATCTTGCTCCATTGATCTATATGCCACCCTATGCCAATAACAGACTGTTTGTTAGTCTTGAAATCACATAGTGTTCTTTAAACTCGATTGTTCTTTAAAATTGTTTTGGCTCATCTAGGTCCTTTGCATCTTCCTATACATTTTAGAATCAGATGATCAGTTTTTACCAAAAACAACCCACTGGGTTTTGATAGAGGGGCCTTGCACCTCTTGTTCAATTTGAGAAGGACTATTATTTTAGGAGACCTGAGTCTTCTGCATCGCATGCGTGACCTGTCTTTCCATTTGTTTGTGTCTTCTTTTATTTCTCTCAGCGTTATTGGGTAGTTTTCTATAGACAGGTCATTCACATGTTTTGTTAAGTCTAAGTTTTCCAAATTGTTGCATGCTATTGCAAATGGTTATAACTATCGAAAATGTTATTGTTGTGGTTGTTTTATTCCCATTTTTTATTGTTTGCTGCTAGTGTATAAAGATACAGGCACTTTTTACAAACAGTTTTATGTTGACCTTGTGTTCCCGAGGTCTTGCTAAATTCACTTATTAGTTCTGCTTGTTCCTAGTAGATTTCGTAGGCTTCTCTACACAGCTTCCCCTCCCCGCTTCTTTTCCCATCTCTATGGCTTTTTTCTCCGCCTTGGTGCACTGCCTCAGACCCAGCCTTGTGTGTGATCCCTGGGAGTTTTCAGCTTACAGCTCTTCTGGTGGTTGTTTCCTGCCTGCCCCACGCACGTTCACACGACACACGTGCAGCTTCATGTCTGTGTTAGTCAGGGGGCACCCAAAATAGAACCAGCGGGAGACAGTCTATGGCTATAGATGCAGATATGAATTGGCTCACACAATTGTGGAGGCTGACAAGCCCCGGGATCTGTAGGCAGCAAACTGGAGGCCCAGGAGAGCCCATGGTACACGGTTCCAGTCCGAAAGCCAGCGGGCTCGTGACCCAAGAGGAGCCCATATTCCAGTTCTAAGTCTGAAGGCTGGAAGAGACCAGCGTGCCACTCCGCAGTCAGGCAGGAGGGGTCGTTTCTTACTTGGCCTCCTGCTCTATTCAGGTCTTCAGCTGATTGCATAAGAACCACCCCAGTCAGGAGGGCCATCTGTTTTACTTAGTCTACAAATTCAAATGCTAATCTCATCCAGAAATACCTTCACAGACACACCCAGAATCATGTTTGACCAAATGTCTAGGCACCTGGTGGCCCTGTCAAGTTGACACATGATATTCACCATCACAACATCCAAGCAAAGATTCAGGAGGCATCCCTGAGATTTGGGAACTCTTCCTGTGAGTTGCTCCCTCCTCTCCGATTTCTCAAGTTCTTTTCAGCGCAGTCTCCTTGAACTCCAATCTCTGCTTCCCAGGTCTGCCTACAGAATTTGCCAAGTCCCATGCAAAAGGAGAGAATCCAGGCCCTTGTACAAAAGTCAAGAATTTCAGCGTAGTGACCACAGAGTACTGACCCACTTACCAGGCCCGTCTAAGCTCGAGCCCCTGTGTAACTGTGGAGGGCACACACCCCTGGAGCCACTCGGGCTTCCTTCTCAGCTCCTCCAAACCACTGCCAGTCCTGCTGAAAAGATGCTGTAGGAGGAAAGCCAAGAGATCACTGAGCACACACATCACTGCCTTTCTCTCGGGAACCACAGCCCTGTGATGCACTTGTCCAATGTCTGAAAATAGGCATTTCGTGTATTTTATTCAGTTTTCTGGTTGTTTACAGCAGTAAGGCTACGCCAGGTATAGTTGCTTCATTGTGGCTGGAAGTGGACTTTACCTTTCCATATATTCTTGTATATAGATTTCATATACCTGTGCCAGGTATTAGGTCACAGCTATTTCATAACATGTCATTTGCCTCCTTCACTCTGTACAGTGGAATCTTCCAGAGGCTACATGATGCAGGATGATTGATGGCAGAAGCGGATAGGAGAATCCAGGTGCTTTCTATCAAGCCACACATTAAAGGGAATTGCAAAACGTAAACAACAACAACAACAACAACACTTTTCACTATTTTTTTTTTTAAAGTTTTGGAAAATATGGCTATTTTTTCCATAAAATATGTTTAGGTTACTACGTAATAGGTGTATTATTGTTACTTTCAAATAAATAATGTTTTAACTGTCTCAGTAACTTCTGATACAGTAACTAGTGATAACCCTCATAATCAAAAGCTTTTTGAGAATTTAAATAATTTTTTTAAATGTAAAAAGGTCCTTAGACCAAAACTTTGAGAATCTCTGCCCTTTGGTGTCCTTGGAATCTAGCCACCACGCAGGTGCTCATTTATTGCATGATTAAATGGATACACGAAGGGATAAATAAGTAAGTAAATTAATTAAGAATTATGTTTTGACATATATGCACCCCATGTTTACTGCAGCATTATTTATAATAGCCAAGATATGGAAACAACCGAAATGCCCATTGATGGATGAATGGATAAAGAAAATGTGACATCTTGAATATCTATCTATAGACAGATATCAGGGAATACTATTCAGCCATAAAAAGAATGAAATCTAGCCATTTGTGACAGCATGGATAGACCTGGAGGGCCTTATGTTAAGTGAAATAAGTCAGACAGAGAAAGACAAATACCATGCGATCTAATTTATATGTGGAATCTAAAACAAAACAAAACAAAAATACCCAAACCAAGCTCATACACACAGAAAGCAGGTTGGTGGGTGCCAGAGGCAGAGGGTAGGGTGGGCGAAATGGGTGAAGGGGGTCAATAGGTACAAACCTCCAGTTATACAAAGAAATAAGTCATGGAGATGTAATGTACAGCATGGCAACTACAGTTAATAATATAATACATAATAATAATGTATTGCATATTTGAAAGTTACTAAGGGAGTAAATCTTTTCATCACAAGAAAAAACAATCCCGTAACTATGTAAGGTGATGGATGTTAACCAGACTTATTGTGATCATTTCACAATACGTACAAATATCGAACCATATTATACATCTGAAACTAATATAATGTTGCATGTCGATTATATAATACTTCCATTTTTTACAGCTAGTTAGTTAACTTTTTTAAAGAATTATGTTTTGGGATACCTTTGAGGATATAAGATCTACTGTTCCAAACATCCACAGAGAGAAGAAAAGAAGGGGGGATGGAGGAGAGCCCTCTGCCTCCAGACAGCTCCAGTTCCTTCCTTTGTAAACGGGACAATAACAGATCTCCATAAGAATGTCCTGCTCAGATCCCACTAGTAACAGCAGTTAGCAGAGTGCCCTGAAGTGGAAAAGGAAGCTCAGGGGTTATAAATACAATAGCAACCTGGATCGTTTGTCATTTTGCATCTACTGTGGGGAGGCCTCTAGCGGTATCTGACCAGGTCCTCCCATCCCCTCACCTTCCGCCACTACCCCACCTTCAGACTGGAGTATCTCCTTCTATTTGACTGAAAGGAAATAGATGGTTCAGGAACAATTGAAAGGAACCCCAGCAAGTCCTGGGGAGACCAAGGGGTCTGCCTCTGCCCCTCTGAGAAGGCTGGTCGTGGTGGGAGAAGAGAGTGGGCAGGGGAAGTGGGGCGTTAGCTTTCAGTGCCCGGCCGATGGGGGTGACCGTGTCCATGTGTGAATACCTGACACTGCAGAGCGCTGACCAGGCTTCCAGAGGCCTGTGGCAGGCCCTGCATTCTTCCAGAACTTTCAGTCTTCACCCATCCCGCACCCCAAAAGTTTTCCCTGTTGATATGGGTTGGGAGAGGGGAGAATACTTTCTGCTTTTCTAAGTCCTGGGAGTTGGTGCAGCAGGTGAAGCCAGGGAGCTCTGGTGCCAAATTCCACGAGGAAGGTCTTAAACCAGACAACAGAGGAGCGAGGGAGGGGCAGTGGCAGTGACCTTCACAGGTGAGAACTGTATGCCAGGCCATAGATGTGTGTTGCTTTCTGAACACCAATCTCATTTAACCTTCCTGACAACCTCATGAAATGGAAACACTGATTACACCTATTTCTCGGTTAAGGACTTCGTGTTCAAAGAGGACTGACCGTCCAAGGCCCCAGAGCCACGCCACGGAAGCTGAATCTGGCCTCTTGTATCGAGGGCTTGGTACCAACCAACTCACTGTCCTGCCTCCTACGGAAAGGGAAGTCCTTCTGGATGTGGCACATACAGTCATCCAAACCAGTAAGAAGTGGCAAGGAAACACCCCCTGCCTTGGTGCCCACTGGGCATGTTGTGGGCCCTGCACGGTGAGAGTGCTGATGGCAAAGTACTGACCGCGCCTGACCTAGGCATTCTCTGTGCTTGATCTCACTTGAACCTCACGACAGCCCTATGGAGGGGTTCCTATGAATGTTCCCATATACAGATGAGGAAACTGAGGCGCAGGGGAGTTAGAAGGGAGGTCAGGGACTTGGCCAATGTCAGAGCCAGCAAGAGGCCGAGTGTGACCTGGACTGAGGCCATGGCCCACACACCTGGAGCTGTTTGGTGTGTGGGACATGGAGACCCCACGGCTCTGGGTTCAAATCCCAACTTCATACGTCACTAGCAAGATACCTAACCCCTGCATGCCTGGTTTCCACACATCTGAAACAGAACTGACATTCTTCACCTCCTGGGTTTGGGGGAGGGAGAAGTGAGAAGCATGGCCTGCAGAGCCCTCTGTGATCGTGGCAAGTGGAGCCCTGACCTTAAAGGGTCACTCTGTGGTGTGTTCAGTGTCCGAGTGTTTCTGTGGCATCAGCACGGGAGGATCCCTGACTAACTTGTCCTCTCTCAGACCGGGGTTGGGTTATGCATGTCACCTTCTCCGTCACCTGGGTCCACAATGTCCCTGTGCCCCGTGACTCCCTGTCTGTGCCCCAGTTGTCTCTTTGCATCATTCGTTCCATGAGGATTTGGAGCACTTCCTCTATGCCAGACCCGGTGCCAGGAAGCTCAAAGAAGCCCAAATCCACTGTTGCTGGTGAGAGCCAAACCTTGGCAAACGATTATACAACTAACAACACCTACAGAGGTGAAACTATGAAGAAACAGGGGTGATGTGGGTGGGTACAAGGTGGCCTGGCCTAGTCTGGGGGTGCAACAGCCTCCCAGAGGAGCTGCCGCTGAAATCATGAGGACCGAGAATTCGTCCTTTAGAGGAAGCAGAGGAAAGGGGAGGGAGTGCCAGGCCCTGGGGCTCATGACAGGAGCCCAGCTCCAGAAGGGAAGTGACAGTGGGGTCAGTCAGTGGAGCTCAGTCACCCAGGCCCCAAACACCCATCCTGTTATCGGCAGTGCCTACAAAGCACGGACCCGGCGCAGTGGCCATTTGGTAAATCTGATGCTCCCTAAGCTGCAGGGGTGGTGGGTGAGGCTGTCCTTTAGTCATGTAGTATATTCAGTCTAAGCGCCTCCAAGGGGCCGGGTCTGGCTGGGGGAAGAAAAGCAGCAGAGCCCCTGCTCCACAGCTTACCACGGGGTGGGAGGGACAGTGAACATCCACACACCTAACACCTAAGACAGGTCAGGTACGCCTATGAAGGAAAGGTAGGAAGCAGGATGTGAAGGGTGTGCTATCTTAGAGGTGGTGGCAAGTCCTCTCTGCGGACGTGACTCCCCACTGCACACTGAGGGACCCCAGGCACACAGAGGGTTAAGACTTGCCCCTTAGGGCCAGGCCGGCAGCTCAAGTGTGAGAACCCAACACCAGGTGGCAAACCACTTGCTTTCAGACTAAACCACTGCCCTGTCTGATTGAGTCACCTTTCAATACAGCCAGTGGCCTAAACAAAAGGCACCCATAGGCTAAAGGTCTGGGTGCCAAGAGGATTTAGGAAATTCTGGGTTATAGAATTCAATGGGTCATCCGCCCCTAGAATCTATGGGACTTACAGAATCACACAGGTGCATTCTGTGGGGTAACCGCTACATGGAGCTTCTAAAACGCTCCAAGCAGTTTAATGAAATACCTCAACAGTGCAAGGGGCCCAGTCCACGTAGGGTCACCTATAAGAGATGGTGGCATTAATACATTATCATGAGTAGGAATATCCTAGCTTTTTTCCGAAGTAACCATAATTAAGAAGTCTGGTAAGTGTCCTTGGAGTCCTTTTTCTTTTTTTTTTTAATTTCTCTTTGTATTTAATTTTATTCTTTAACTCTTATTTATTTTAAGTGTGTTTTTCCAGGCCCCATCAGCTCCAAGTCAAGTAATTGTTCCAATCTAGTGGTGGGGGGGTACAGCTCACAGTGGCCCATGTGGGGATCGAACCGGCAACCTTGTTGTTAAGAGCACCGCGCTCTGACCAGCTGAGGTAACCAGCAGCCCCCTGGAGTCCTTTTTCTATGTATTTAAGTCCACATTTCTGCACCTGACTTTTGTGAAGAAGACCTTATTCGTTGCCATGTTACGTGCATTTACCAGGGAGCAAATATTCTTAGCTATACTCCTATGTCGTCCGTAGCTGTAGCTCTTTTTCAGCATCTTCACAGTCTGACGGCAGAGACGGCGTGATGATGGCCAGGTTCCCCACGTGTACTGACCACTGTATTTCTTCTTCGATGAACTGCCAGTTCATGCTTTTTGCCCGTGTGTCCATAGCACTAGTTTTTTTTTCACCTGTCTTGTTTCAAATATTCTCACAGAGTTTGTTTTTAGGTTTGGGCCTTGAACCCACATGGAATTGAGGATGTGATTTGTATGTGTTCAAGGTTGGAGAGGGAAGACTCCTGTTACAATTTCCAAATGAATAGACATCCAGCCAATTTCCCCAACAGCACTTATTTAAAAATCCCTATTTGAAGCGCTGCCTTTATCCTTTCTTAGAGTCTCTTGCAGGCATGAGTCTGACTTTCTCTGTCCTGCCCTGATGCTTAAATAGACATCCTACATCAGGCCAAGATGGAGCGTGAAAGCTTTCGGCCTTGTTTCCACATGTGCCTCCGCTCACTGCCTTCATCCTCCGTAGAGCTTTAGAATCTTACCCTGTTCCCCGAAAATAAGACCTAGCCGGACAACCAGCTCTAAGGCGTCTTTTGGAGCAAAAATTAATATAAGACCCGGTCTTACTTTAAGACCGGGCCTTAATATAATATAATATAATATAATATAATATAATATAATATAATATAATATAATACAATACCGGGTCTTATATTAATTTTTGCTCCAAAAGACGCATTAGAGCTGATTGTCCGGCTGGGTCTTATTTTCAGGGAAAAAGGGTATTTGTTCTTCTCCAGCCCCCAACCCTACGCCCTCCTCCCTGCCCCCAAAGTCTTGCTTTATTTGTGAGTAGAACGACTCTGAATGTATAGACTCACCTGAGAGGTTTATGCCAATGGGGCTGAGATTAGGTCACTTTTATGTCTAAAAGGGACAGTAAAAAGCCAGGTTCTTTAACCCTCCGGTTAAAAGAAATAAAAATCCAGACAGGTGACCTGGAGAATGGCTACAAGGACAGGAGTCCTCAGTGACTCCCCTGTAGCCTGGCCCAGGGCTTCTTGGAAGGTCACAGCTCTGGGCGGTGGCGTGGCCGCGGGGGCTCCCAGCTCTAATGGGACGCGCCCACCGCAGGGTCAGGTGAAATTTATTTTCAGTGCGGGCGTTGTTTCCATCAGCCTCTTTCCTCAGAGGTACTCGCTCTGTGGGAAGGAACGCAGTGGATTCGAATAGCTGATTCACATATGGATCACTACTGGGTACTTTCATGGTTCAAAACCAGTTGTATTAACAGTAGGCTTCCATCTAGCGAATAGTTGTCCTATGCCTCACATCCTAGCTGGGGAGAGAAGAAAAACAATAAGTAGAAAAGATCTAAGGCTCAACACCTGGAGATGAGGGCAAAGTGAAGCAACAAGGGAAGGCAGGTGTGGTTTGGGGGGATGAGGGCGGCCTTAGGAAGGGGGACGACTTAAATAAAGTGTGTGTGGGGGCAGCCAGCTGATCTGCGGGCAATCACAACGTGCAATTATTTTATTTATTTCTACATTCATTTGTGTATTGTCTGTCTCTTCCACTGGAGTGAGAGCCTCAGCATGGTGAGGCCGCATCTGTCCCTGAGGGCCTGGCTGAAGCCTCTCCCAGCCAGCAAGATCCAGAGCTCAGGAGAAAAAGTGGATTAATCCAGAGTGCAGTGGCTACTACGTTCTGTGCAGTAGATAGGGAGCTTCAAACACAAACCACCGTGGTTTTCAGTAAACCGGCCGTTGCTGTCAGTGGGTCTGGACAGGGGTTTTGAATTTCTAACAGGCTCCCCCGGTGGGGTGGGGGCGTTAATCCCTTCTGATCTCTCACCTACCACTCCTGCAAGGCCTTACGGCATTTGCCAGTGTTTCAGAGTTTTTCGGCACTTCCTCTGGCCTGATTTGAAAAAACACAAAATTGAAAAGGGACTGGCTATTGGATGGTAAGCTATTACTATTAAGTTCTGTTGGTGGTGATAATCATGGTGAGGTCTGGTGATGGGATAACAAACAAGCAAGAAAGTCTCTATTAGAGACACACACAGGAGCATGTTTGCGTGAAAAGATACAAAGTCTAGGGTTTCTTTTAAAATATTGGCAGTGGTGAGGGCAATGGAGCAGAGGGATGGGTGAAACACAAGTGACAGAAAGTGGTAGTTGTTGAAACAGCGACGACCAGACGAAGGGTGGGTCATCGTCCAAGCCGCTCTACTTTTGGATGTGTCTGAAACGTCCTATAGGAATGACAAATAAAATGGAAATAAGATGTGAGCCTGCAAGAGACAGAAGGCTGTTAAACTAGAAGTGAAGCCCTGCTAAGCACACAATAGCTGCTAGTATTATTCTAATTAATGGCTTTGTTATTTAAAAGACTGGTGGTCAACTCGTGTGTGTGCCATATGCAGAGGGGATCAGATTTCAGAAAGAGGTGTTCGTTTTGTGGGTTCTTTCTTTCTTTCTTTCGGGGTGGGAGGTATGGTTTTAATTCCTTTTTCCAGTGCCTAGCCATCCAACTTTACGGCAGAAAACTATTAACAATATCTCTTAACACAAAGATTTACTTACAAAGGAACAATTACAGATCTGAGGAACCACTGTTTATGGTAATTACCTGGAAGGGATGAGGGCAGGTCAATGAGTGGGGACAGAGTTTTGCCTTTTTTCTATTTTATAAAGTTCTGTTGGATTTTTGTTTTCATGTATTTTTTTTTAAAGTACCCAGTAATGCAAATCTATTTTGGTTATAAAATATTCTGGGAATACGTATAAATGCACAGCTATAGAACATATAAATGTCTGTCCATCTCCCTAGGTTTTTTCCAGAAGGAAACGTCATTCATTCCAGAGGTTACCCAGTTATTTCTAGCAGGTTCTTTCCTTTTTGGCCCCCTTCCTATTATGATAAAAGCTCCCTAGCTTCCACCCAGAAGTGACCGGAATTCAGAAGATTGATAGATCTTTGGAGTCCTCGTTCTATATATTTAAGTATACATAGCTGTAAACAGCTTTTGTGAAGACCTTATTCTTTGCTATTTTACACAAATCTACCACCTAGCAACATTCATGGCGATTCTAATACATCAACGTCTAACGCTATATCTCATTTTTCAATATCTGCAGAATAGTCCACTTTGTGGAATTTAAATTGATCAATAAATGCAAACAATAATTTTCTGCTGGGGTAAAGGATCCCTGGAGGATAACCAAGGGTTGAAGGTTTGATATTCTAGTAGCTGAGAGAATATTCCAGAAGAATCTAGAACTTTAATCAGGAGGCAGTGAATCTATGAGACACCTCCTCCCTACAAGTGTGGTGATTTTAAGGGAAAGCCTGGAAGGCCCCCAGCCAGGAGCCCGGCAATAAAAGAGTGCTGGCACATACGCCCAGTCTGAGAGAGCCCAGTACCCATGTTTCTTTCCACTTCCCAGGTCTCACTGATGGTGAAATGTGGCTTGTTATTAAAGTTCAGCTAAAAGCAGCCAGAATGATGGAGTCTCTGTTGCTCACAGGCCCAGTGTCATTCATAGAAATAGGATTGTTGCTCCCACACAGATGAATGGTGGAAACAGGTTTGTCTGTCACCGATCCGCACGCCGTGCTGCTGGAATTTTGAGCACCCTTAGAAGATTCTGTTCTAGCCGCTTGGAGACTGTGTCGCTCAGTGCATAAAAGCCCTGTCGTGTGGAATTATTAGCATGTCTTAAGCCTTTTTTAGGCACCGGGCTGTAGAATAAGCATTACCCTGTCAATCCACAAATACCCCTTGACCACCTACTATGTGCCTCCCGTGACTGTAGACATCAGGTATAGAGCAGTGAACGAACAAGACCTCGTGTCTGCCCCTGTGGACTTTCCAGTCTATTGGGGAAGACAGCCTCCATCAAATATCCAGAGCTCTAAAATACGACAGTATGATGGAGGAGGAAAGATATTCCAGGGAAAAGAAATAGCACGTATCCTGTTATACAGCTCTGAGTTGAAGAATCTCACCTAACAATGAGCCATATGACTGAACAAGACAATTAACCACTCAGGACGTTTTTGTCACAGCTCCTCTTATTGCTAGCCCCAAAGGGGTACCACTTCCAGTGAATGAAGGGGGACTGCCAAGCTTAGTGAAATGGCTGGAACCCCCACTGCTAGTCACCAATGGGGCACGGCTGCCTTTGAAATGCAGGCACCCCCATCTCTAATCTTGGGCTCTCATCCCTAACCCTAACCCTAACCCTAACCCACCTGCGAGGTGGGAAATTACACTCTGTATCCTTGTTCCAACCCCACTTACCATAAACATGTGTTCTTTTTATTAAAAAAAATTAATTTTTTAATTAAATGATTTGTTATTGGTACAAAGGCAATCAGAAACTTAATGGAACTGAACAAGGCATTTAATATCCTACCCAAATGGCAAACGGTAAAAGGTATCATTTCCACCACAGTGGAGAAAGAACAGATTATGTAGTAAGTGACACGTAGGAGAAGACTTGGGAGGGGGGCAAGAAGCTTACCTTCTCATCCCCCAAAAGAGCACACTTATAACAAAGAGTTAAAGGTATAAAGTAAAAAAGTCTCATAATTTATATGACTTTCACACCAAGATATGAAGAAAACATCGTTGACAAAATGTACTACCTAAAAATTTCCAATCAGAGATATTTCAGGTATTAAAAACTGGAAGGCATGATCGCATAACCACCTGAGTGCCCCTCTCCCAGGATAGGAAGGAACATGTGATATAGCAAGTTGCCACCCCAGGCAAACAAGTTGGAGTACTTTCTTCAGTGAGTGCTGTTATTCTTTTACTTCCCGAGTAAGATGCATGGGTCCCGTGCAGGTACAACACTCAGTATAAACGCTAGCACACTGCGTCCTTCTGTGACCTGGAGGGGATGTCTCCAAAACACCCCCTCAGGGACGTCTTGGAGGTCCATCTAGGTCTCTCTGCTACAGGAAAACGCAAAACTGCCACAGTAGCTGACGGTGAGTATTTGGTGCCCAGTCCTGTGCTATTTTTGTCTCAACCCAACCATGTTGGGAGTTCAGTCTGTGCCCCATTCAACAGATACAGTCACTAAGAACAGAGGAGACACCGCGGTAAGTCTAGGCAGCGGGACTCTGGAGAACCCACAGTAACAGGAAAAACAAAACGGGCAAGATGCTGGCCAGAAGGCCGCTGGCCCCTCAGGAGGGCGATGGGACACAGATCCCCTGCGGAATAACAATGGGCAGCTTTGGCCCCGGAAGGAGCTGAAATGCAGGCTGTGCCTCCAAAAAGGTCCTTCCCCTTTCCTGCTGGGAGTTCTCCATTGACCCTAATTGGCCAACTTCCTAAACTCTAGAACACTGGTTCTCAAAGCCTGGTTCCCCCGCAGGTGCAGCTTCTGCATCACCAGACAGAACATTAGCAATGCAAATTAGCGGGTCCCACCCTAGAACCCTGGAATCCGAAACTGGCGGTAGTAGTGGGTCCCAGCAGTCCTCCAGGAGATTCCGATGCAAGGTCAAGCTTGCAAAGGGCTGTGCTGTCGGGAATGTAAGACCTGCAGGTTTTTTCCTTTTAGCCCGCGCTCAGCAGGCCACAGCATATCACAGGCTCATATGAATTAATCATCATGAGATGAACCAGAAGTAGGTGCCCAGTGAAACTTGTTTCTACAGGCAGACTTCGGAGAGATTGCGGGTTGTTTTTTGATCGTGATAAAGCAAGTATCACAATAAAACAAGTCGTAATACTTTTTGCTGTTAGAGGATCTTGCCTTCAATCTGTAAAAGCACACCCGCAACATCTGTGAGGTACAATAATTTGAAACGCGATAAAACGAGGCGTGCCTGTAATTCCTTAAGTAAACATTTCCTAAATGCCCACCGTGTTCCAGGGTCTTTGCAGGGCGTCTTTCTCCTGCACACCTAGAGGTCAGGTCCAGTGGGGAGACCTGTAAGGAAAGCAGCCCCCTCAGGAGCCCAATTCCCACAGTGGGACTATGACCCTGGCTGGGTACACCTGGGGCGCAGGAAACAAGAGGTGGGGCCTGGCACACAAGTGGACAGTGGGAGCCGTAGACGTGCAATTTCTGCTGGCCTGAAAAGCCTATGCTGATGTGTTTACACTATGCACAACAAAGTAAGTAGTTTTTAATGATAAAAACAAGACATGCGTGGCCCACAAAACAAAGGAGAATAGGGCAGAAAGGCAGAAAAGAAAGAGTTGGCCTTTCCATTCCCTACGCCATTCACCTCCTAATTTTTATGTAACTTTAAAAATTTTCCAGGTACAGTCTTGGGCCGCTTCATGACAGGGCTACCTCCTGAGAAATGCACCGTTAGGCAACTTCATTGTTGTGTGAACATCACAGTGCACTTACGCACACACCCACTGAGGTGGTGTCTCCTTCCTACACCGCACGGAGGCCACGTGGCCTAGCCTGTTGCTCCTGGGCTGCAAGCCTGTACAGCGTGTTACTGTACAAGACAACACGGGATGAAATCAAGCCCAGGAGACAGCGGTGTGAGCAAGAGATGCCGTAAACACGAGATGTATGAGACTCCTGCCAATGTAACACGACACGTTGTGTTACGTCAAAGTTGTTTTTTAATGAGTGGAAAGCGCACACTCTAATAGTGATAACTAGTATAGCAAATATATAAACCAGTAACATAGTCGCTTATTGTCACGATCAGGTACATAATTGGACATCACCACGACCACGTGAGTAATGTGTTGCATTGTGACATTACTGAGGCTACCACATCCGTCACCAGGCCATAGGAACTTTTCAGCTCCGTTATAATCTTACGAGACCACTGTTGTATATGCGGTCCATCATTGACCAAAACGTTATGTGGCGCGTGACTGTATTTTATTAATTTGCAAAACAAACGGCCCACTCTATCTAGCATCCCTGTGGCTGGAAGGTCTTCTTCAGAACTGTGTTAATACGGCTTTGTTAACCAACCATGTTTAAGTAGCAACTTAAGCACAAAGAAAGTTGAAATGTCCTTCTTCGGAGCTTCAAATACGTGAAAGCTCCAGGGCTTGGCTCCAAGGGAACCTAGGACAGGTGGCCCTAACCCCGCACTCTATCTGTGCCTGCCTCCTGGGCACTCCTCTTTAAGGAACACTGACCTTCGTCCCTCAGTCATTCACTGGCTAAAGAGGCCTCTTTGCACCCTCCCACCCTGTCCTCCTCCAATCCCTCTTCCCTCCTCATTCCCACCCCCACCCCCGCCGTGAGTATTCAGCCCACCATTTCTTGGTCATCAGTTTTGTCCTCATACAACCCCACTGCATAGTCCAGCGGGTCCCTTGTCCCTTTACCTGTCACTTTCTGTGCACAGAGCTTAAAGTTTTTCTCTATATCTTCAGCGTTTCAGAACCTGATGTTATGCAGTCGCAGAGTCATTGAAAAGCAATGCAGGGCGTCTCCACACAAGACTGCATGAGGAGGGCAGAGGCACCAGGAGGGTTCGGGTGAATCTAATAAACATTGATTGGGCAGCTGTTCCGTGCCAGGCAGTGTTGCTAGAATTTAGGGGACAGGGGGCCCTCATCTCACAAAGACCATCCTCTCTTGATCATCCTTTCTAAGACAGTCTCTTCGTGGGCATTCCCACCATGCCATCGTACTTTGAAGTGTTACAGCACAACCATGATCTGAAATTATCTTATTCATTTATTTGTGTCCATTTATCCTCCCAACAAGAATTTCCACTTCCCCATCTCCTCACCGGCAGTTGAGGTTTTCAGACTGATAAGTTTGTGCCAATCTGATGCGTGAAAAATGGAATCGGGTTTTAATTTGCATTTCCCCTGATCATTGGCAAGACTGAGCACTTTCATTACTTTATAGGGCATTTGGGTTTACTTTGTGAACTGCCTGTTCATAGCTTTTGTCTATTTTTTTACTTTCTATTGTTCACATCGTATCCCAATCTATGGATGGTCTTTTCACTTAGAGTCGCCCCCCCATAGGACACTTTTCTTTAATGATACAGTTAAATGCATCATTTTCTTTTATGGTTTTTGTTATTTTATTTTGGTTAAGTTCCTTCCCCACCCTGTTACCATGATTATATTTCCTGTGTCCTAAAAGTTATCAGAGTTGCATTTTTATAGTTAGCTCTTTAACCATCTGAAATTTATTTTGCGAGTGATCTAATAAGAGGGATCTAATTTATCTTCTTATGATAGCCAGTTTCCAGAACCATTTGTTGACTGATCCGTTTCTTCCCTCCCAGGTTGTCAGCTCACCCTGTTACACACACATTCCCATGAAAGTATACGTCTTTTCTAGTCCGCTAGTCTGACACCAGACTGTTTCACTTATCACAGCTTTAGAGGAAATATGGAAATCTTTTAAGGTACATCCTCTTTTGTTTAATTTTGGAAACAAAAAAAAAAGGCTCTTCTTGATCCTTTACAAAATGGCAAAATTCCAAAGTCTAAAATCCAGACTCTAGAGACTAAAATCCATGGAGAACAAATGAATCATCCTTGACAAATTCTTCAACCAATTCGAGTCTCTTTAATTGGCTTCCGTTCCATTTACAGGTTAATTTGAGGAAAATTGACCTTTAGGTAAAACTTCCTTTTAGTTTTTTAGTTACGCATTATAAAATTTCTCCCCCAATTTTTGCGTCTTTTATTACATTTATCCCTAATCATTTTTGTTGCTATTGTGTATTATGTCTTTAACTATGTCTAGTTCTTATTTCCTTGCATATAGAAACTCTATTGATTTTTAAAATTTTTAAATGTTGATCTTTTTTTATCCCCAGTAATCTTACTGAACTCCTTTACTGGTTGTAATGGTTTGTTGAATCTCTTGGATTTTGGATGCGGTCAGTCACATTATCACTGAATTATGAAACTTTTGTTTCTTTTCTTTTAATCTTTATGCTCTGTTCCTTCTTTTTTCTTTTTTCTCAGCAGAGGTGGGCTTGGATTAGAAATGG
Organism: Rhinolophus ferrumequinum; assembly: GCF_004115265.2. Classification (NCBI taxonomy): domain Eukaryota; kingdom Metazoa; phylum Chordata; class Mammalia; order Chiroptera; family Rhinolophidae; genus Rhinolophus; species Rhinolophus ferrumequinum. Next base: position 4,986,673 of record NC_046306.1, read on the forward strand.
GGACTGGGGGGTGCTGAGGCTTTTACTAAGGCAATTGCTGTTGGGCTTTTGTGCCTTTGCTTGTGTGTTTGGTCATATTTTTAATACAATAATTGGCTTTTCATTATGAAAATAAGACATGCCCATGATCTAAATAAACCAATGTGTTAGAACACGGAAAAAAGTCCCCAGTCATACTGGCCGGGACCTCTAGTGCAGTGTTGAATAAAAGTAGCAATACACAGTTTGGATTTTGGTCTTATTCCTAAATTTTGTGAAACATTTTCACCATTAAGAATGATGTTTACAATAGGATGGTGGTGGCCGCTCTTTATCAGTTTCAGTTGCTTTTGTAGGAAAAGGTTGTTGATTTGTTTAAACTTGACTGTGTATGGACTCTTATCAAATGTCTTTTCTGCACCTACTGATATAATCAAAGAGCCTAAACATACTTGCTGAATGAATTGTCTGTTTTCATGTTCAAAACAACCCAATGAGTCAGGTATTGGTTCCCTCATCTGTAAAGTGGGCAGATAAGGCGCAGGGAGGTTGAGCTTTCGCAAGAATGACCTGCCCGGAGACATCTGCTGGGAATAGAAGGCAGATCCCAGAGTGGGTTCCAGAGTCTGTGATCTTTCTGTTAACCCTGCATGCGGGCCGTGAAAGTCAACAAAACCCGGGTGGGGCTCCAAGTATGTGCGGGGCAGACAGCTGAGAAGTGAAGGGGCCAGAGACCCCGGGCGGTTGGCTCCTCTGGGACAAAGGTCATGTTTTACTTTGCCTTTCCAGTGCTTGTCATAATGGACTCCGACCCCGGCCATTGAGAGATCTGGAAATGACCTCCGTAACCCAAGTACCTGGGACACTGAGGCCCTGTGAAGTGGACCCCGCACTGTGATTTTAACAGGGGGACCTCCACAAAAGGCAGGATGCCCCGCTACATTGGAATTTTGGATAAATAACGAATACTATTTTCAGTAGAAATGAGTTATACAAATATTACATGGGGCAAAACTTACACTAAAAAAATACATTTATCTGAAATTCAAATTTAGGGCATTCTGTATTTTTACTTTCTCTGTGAACCCTACCTATGAATAATTTTGACCAAAAAAAATAAAAGAAGTTTAACCTGAATCTAATTAAGTCTGTGAACCCCATTTCCAGTTTCAGGGAATAGGAGTGAATTACAGACACCACCAGGGAAGAGAAGAGTGACACATTGTAATTGTCACCTGGCCAAGTCACCTGGTCACACTAGGTGGGCTCACTGTTGGTCCAATCACCCACCTGAGGCGCAGGTCATGCTGAGGACAGACTGAGGCCCACATCTGTTCTCCCCAAATCTCTCAGATGCAGAAAATTATGAAAGATCAGCCTAAACACAAATTAAGACCAAGCCTTTAGTTTTAGTGCAGTTTTGAGGAGAAAAACAATTATTAATGAGTGAGGGGCTGAGGCTGCTTCGTAGTAAGGATTCTCCAGATTGGTACCTGGGCCGATGTCACCTCATCTGCCAAATGCAGGGCAGTAAGGTGCCCAGGGTCACCAAGCTGGTGTGACCAGTAAGCGAAATGATCTATGGAGGGAGCTTGGCAAAGAGCTGGGCACTGAATGTAAAATCACAGTCAGCTACTTCCTGAGGCTGAAGGGGAGGGAAAAATTCTCCTCCCCTCTTAGGGTCTCTGACTGGGCCTAAGGATGAAACTGACACAAGACAGATTAGCAGGAGAAAAGCACACAAGTTTCATTAAATATTTACATGTACGTGAGGGCCAGCCTAAGAGAGTGAAGACCTGAAGAAGTGACCAGAGCAGGAAGCTTGTATACGTTTTAGACAAAGAAATGATAAATTTGTGAAGCGATGACAAGACAAAGGTGTTTGAGTGAGTAAATTGTAAAGAAGAGACTGGGAGCTGTATGGTGGTGGGGGGACTGGTGGGAAATAGGGGTGACTTTAGTAGGTTTGTTTGTACAGATCCATGCAAGCCTCCATTCCCAGTCTCTGGAATGTTCTCTTCCTGACACAGGGAAGACATGTTTCTCATAGGAAATTTTATGGCTTGTTTTTAGGCAGAAAGGGGGAGGTCAGGGAGCCTTTCCTGTGTCTGGGGTTTCCCAAGTGCCTTCAGCTCAAAATAATGAATGTGCCAAAGCGTCATATTTTGGGGTGGAATGTCCTAAACTCCTTCAAGGCTTTACATGTTTCTGCGGGAAGCCACACGTACGAATACAGATATTGTTAAGGAAAATCATTGCTAAGAAGAAGTTTTCAAAACTTTTCACACACCCACCAGGATGGCCATAATGGGAGAAAAAAAAGGAAAATAACAAGTATTGGAGAGGGTGTGGGGAAATTGGAACCTTCGTATATCTCTTGTGGGGATGCAAAATGATGTAGCTGCTATGAAAACCATTTTGGTGGTGCCTCAAAAGGTTAAACATAGGATTACCCATGACCTTAAAGAAATGAAAACAGGCGTTCAGACACAGACTCACACGTGAATTCTCACAGTTGCCAAAAGGTGGAAACAACCCAAATGTCCATCAACAGATGGACAGAAAAACGGGTCCATCCATATGATGGCATATTAGTCAGAAGAAGGAAGTATGGATACTTGCTGCAATATGGACAGACCTCAAAAACATCATATTAAGTGAAAGAAGCCAGTCACAAACGAGCACATATTATATGATTCCATTTATATGATTATCCAGAATAGGCAAATCCATAGAGGGACTGCTTTATGGGCATGGCGTTTCCTTTCAGGGTGATGAACATGTTTTGGAACCAGATACAGGTGATGGTTGCATCAATTGGGAATGTATTAAATGCCTCTGCACTGTACATCTGAAAATGGTTAAAATGGTGAATTTTATGGTATGTGAATTTACCTCAAGTTAAAAAATGGTATATCAATATGATACATTTCTATCAATTTTGTTGTTTTGTTTTTTTTTTAAGGAGGGCACAGCTCACAGTGGCCCATGCGGGGATCGAACGGGCAACTTCGGTGTTATTAGCACCACGCTCTAAGCAACTGAGCTAAGCGACCACCCTATGTTGATTTTTAAAACCTGCAGAAGAGGTGTCAATACTGTCACAAGAAGTGAAAGAATAAAAGCATGAAGGGGAAAAAACCTCTAAATTCAAGACAGTGTATCTGTGGGGGGGCTGGGGGCTGAGCACAGAGGAAGCCATGGTACTTACGTTCCCCCTCTTGCTTCATGTTTGAAATACGTCACATTTGAAATTCGTATATAGTGAAATGTATTTGCCTTTTTCTTCATAGTCCTGATGGTTGCGTCATTGCTTCTCTTTCCTTTCTACTATTTTTCTATTGAGATTTCACTTTGTACATTTTTTCCTTTGCTATATCTATCCTTTCTTTGGGACTAATGACTGAGGTGACATTTTTTAAAATGTCTTTGATTAATATTATTTTTGAATAATTCTCTCTCCACTGTTGTGAAATGACACCTTTTGCCATTTACCAACTCCCCCTTGAGCTGCCTGCTTTTCCTTGTACTAATACCAGATTATTTTACTTTTTGATCAAAAATTGGAAGAACTCAGTATTATTACAAAAAGAATATATGTTTATGGTAAATAAAGGGTGCAATTTCTCACTCCCTATCTAATCCCACTTCCCAGAGGTCTGGGTTAGAATTCATGGCAGGATTAGGGAGCAAGAGGAAGATGGAGGCCAGCATTTCAAAGGCAGCAGTACCCAGCCTTGGGTGCCAGCAAGTTCGGAGCTTCTGGGTGGTCCTGACCCTTTCACAGGACCTGCCAGTTGGCTGTTTCCTCCCATCTGAACGCTGCCCTCCTCCTTCCTTCGCCTACACCTGCATACTCCGTGCACACTGCTCTGCCAGGCCAGGGGCTTGGTCAGTGTCAGAGCCAAAGAGATGCTGAGCAGACCTGGACCCAGGCAGTGAGCTCACACATGGGGGCCGTTCTAGTGTGCGTGGGGTGGGGGGGTGGGGGGTGTGTGGAGGGGTCCTACAGCCCTGGGTTCAAATCCCATCTTCATCCCTCACTAGCCAGTTACCTAACCTCTGATGCCTTAGTTTCCACACACCTAAAATATAAATGACATTCTTCACCTCCTGGGTTTGGGGGAGGGAGAATGAAAAGCAATGTCTGCAGAGCCCTCTGTGATCGTGGCAAGTGGAGCCCTGACCTTAAAGGGTCACTCTGTGCTATGTTCAGTGTCCGAGTGTTTCTGTGGCATCAGCACGGGAGAAGCCCCGACTAACTGGTCCCCTCTCAGACCGGGGTTGGGTTATCATGTCACCTTCTCCGTCACCCGGGTCTACAACGTCCCTGCGCCCTGTGACTCCCTGCCTGTGCCCCAGTTGTCTCTCTGCATCGCTCGTTCCCAAGCATTTATGGAGCACGTGCCATGTGCCCAGAGCTATTCTGAGCATTAGGGTTACGGGAGTGAACAAAACAGAACACAATCCCTGTCTTCCTGCAGCGTCCCTTCCGCTGAAAGGACCTAAGGAATAAACGAGTCAGATCTAGAGAGCCGCAGAACATGCCAAGGACCAGGAGCAAACAAGGAACGACAGTCAGGTGAGAGGGCTGGGAGAGTGGCCAGCCAGAGCATTTCACGAGGTGGTCAGGTAGGAGCTGCCAAGGGGCATTTGAGTTACACGATTGTAGGGCTTCATTCATTTGTCAGTTTTCTTATTTCTGGCCTGTTGGTCAGTGTCAACACCCCCAGTGTCCACTACAGGATAAGAGCCCCAAGAGGTGGGGGCCCTGTCCATTGCTTCACTGCTCTACGCCCAGGAATTACCTGGGTCCCTGAAGCGTCCAATCACTCAATATTTATTCATGGAATTACGAGGGAAATCGCGACTCTCTAGCAGTGCTCAGATCTTGGGGGGGGGGGGGAAGTTATAGAAAATGCAGAACTGGCTGATCCCTCCCAGAATTTCATTCAAATACCTTACTGTGCTTTTTCCATGTCTCACAGGGTCCCAATTTCACTTTGGCCTTAAGGAAATGTGGAAAAATACACGTGGACCATGGAAATCAGAATGATGCATGCCCACGTTTCAGGAAAGGTGACGCTTTGGCTGAAGACACATCTGACGGGGCTCACAGTGTCAGTTATTACTGGCAAAGCATGGGTATATTTCTCAGGAGAAAACGGGGATCATGTAATTTATCAGACAGGGCATTTCTGAGAGTGAAAGGGGGTGATGGTAGTCACTTCCCCAGCTCGCAAGACACCAAACCAGTGGATCACAGGGAAACCTGGTCACAGGTCACCCTAGACCAGTGGCTCCCGGCCAGGGGTGGGTGTGGGGATCTTCCCCCAGGGGACAGATTTCAATGTCTGGAGACATTTTCGGTTGTCACAACTAGGGGAAAGGGGTGCCACAGGCATCTAGTGGGTAGAGTCCAGGCCATGCCGGCTCCAAACATCCTACAGTGCACAGGGCCACCCCCGACGACCCAGAAGCATCCAGTCCCTGACGTCAGCAGTGCCAAGGCTGGCAAACCCCGACCTCGTTAGACCTTTCAGCCCGGTTTCAGAGCTGTCACTCCGCTCTGGCAGAGCCACCACAGTTGTTTCGCTCTCCCCCACTGGTTCTTGATGGCATGTGTAACTCTGTCATTACTTTTAGCGGCAGGGAGGCATTCCTTTGTATGCGTATACCCTGATGTGTGCGTCAGCACCCCCTGCCCCCTTAATGGACCCTTAGGTTATTCCAGTTTTTCCTGTTATTACAAGGAGAGATAAAAGCATGGTGCACCTGTTGGTCCCGTGTGTTTCTGAGGATGAGGTTCCTGGATTGAAACTGCTGAGTCATGGGGTCTCCTCGGATCGTAAGGCTTGCTAGAAACTCTCCTATAGGGGCTGGAGTCTTATTACTACTACCAGGACCACACAGTACCGTACTCTACGTACATACACGTGTACGGGTTAATTTCCTCCCGGGAGAACCTTGTTGGGACGACCAGGCATAAAGCATTCCTCAGTCTGCGACTATGAACAGGAGACACTGTTTTATCAGCGTCCAGAAATCCCACCTGATTGGACGGTGATAACCTTGTGAGGGCCAAGCCCAAAGTATGGTAATTACAGGAAAAAATCCTGTTGGCTGGGGACATCTGGGGTCAGGCCCCAGCCCAGCATGTAAACCATACCTGAGAGCCCACTGCCTGGGCACAATTGCTCCCGCTTCCTGTGTCTAGCTGTGGAAGGTGGGGGGCTGTCAGTGCCGTTTTGGGTGGAAGTACTGAGACAATGATGAATGCTCTGCTTCTCACCGATTCCTAGGTGTTCACAGGGAGGCCCGTGATGAATGGCGGGAGCAGGTCTCGTCTGTTACTTAGAGTCTTCCTTCCTGCTGCGATGATGGACCCTCCCGGCAGCACCTGTGAGGCCGGGTCTCAGGAAGGCAAAAGCGGCCTTACACACAGTCACTTCCTTTCTTGAACACAAGGCAGCAGATGACGCGTTTGCATGTAAATGACACACGGTGCACTCCCCACCTGCTCCAGGCACTGCGGTACAGTCATGAATGACACCGACCTCGTTCGGGCTCCAGGGGACTCCTGGTCTCACGGGGGAAAGGATTTAATTTTAAAAATCACACAAGTACATAAAGTTACACCAAAAGTGGGGCGTTGTCTGGAGTTGGCTTGGGGGACGACTCCAGGCAGATGGAAGAGCACTTGGCTTGCTGAGGACTTTTAGCTTGGACAATTTTTCCCATTCTGCAGTGTGGCCCTGAGGAGGTCACCTGACCTCTCTGATCCTCCGCCTTTCACCTAAACAGTAGGAATAAGAACCATAGCTTCCCGGTATGGACCTGTGCACATATATCATCTACAGGATACTTAGGAGAATAATAAAAGGGCACCATTAATAATGACACTGGAGGGCGGGCATGGACCAGGCCTCCTGCAGCCGAACGGGGACCCACGGTGTATAACAGCCGTGTATACACACCTTCACCCTCAGAGAAGGAAGCATTATTCTGATCGTACAGTTGAAGGAACAGAGCTTCACCCCAGAATTTACCTGCCTGTATTCACCCGAGGAGTAGGCAGAGGAGCCAGGATTTTTAGGCAGCACCTTCTGACTCCCACATCCTACAGGGGAATTGTTAGGTTATCCTACCGAGATCAGGTTAAATACTAGCCTCTAGGGTTGTTGTACTTGCCAAAATATATTCAATTATCTGGCCTATAGGAGGTGCTCCAAAAAAAAAATGGGAATTATTCCTATTGTAATTGTGAGAACTAAAAGCAACCTAATCCCGGTGTTAAGCAATCCAGTTCTGGGATCTGGCAAAAGGCACTTGCTGCGTGTTCCAGGAAATACCTGCTTCTGGAAGATAAGACCATGCATCAGCTCTCACTACCTGGGCCCACCATTCCAAAGCTGTTATGTCAGAAACTCGCTCCAATCTTGAGTAGCTCCTTGCCTCTCATGACCCGCTTTTGAATCACCCAGCCAGGGCCCTAAGACCCGACAAAGACTGTTCCCTGATACCCCTGCTGTCCCCTACTGTGGGAGATCTAATGAAGCTCCTTTACTGGATCAACAGGTTTTTCTGGTGAAATGAAATCGATGAAATTAAAGTCTAGGAAGGCATTCCAAAATGATTTTTGTTGTTATTAGTCTACAAAATGGAAATAACCAAGTGCGGTGGACACAAGAATGGCCTCCCAAAATGTCCACGTCCAAACCCCCGGAATCTGTGAGTATGTCACCTTACTTGGCAAAGGGACTTTGCAGATGCGTGTTGAGAGGGGGAGATGACCCTGGGGTCCAGAGTAAGAGGAGGTGACATGACCAGGGAAGCAGAGGTGGGAGTGATGGCTTTAAAGATGCAGGAAGGCACCGTGAGCCAAGGAGTGCAGAAGCCTCTAGAAGCTGGAAGTGGCAGGAAATGGTCTTTCCCCTAACGCCTCAGAAGGAACACAGCCCTGCCCACCCAGTTTAGATCTCTGCCTTCCAGAACTGTAAGAGACTAAAGCTGTGTTGTCTTAAGCCATTGAGATTGTGGTCATTGGGTACAGCAGCCACAGGAAACAAATACACCACGTGTTCAGGAGAGAGAAGCTACGTGATTATTGTCACTGGAGAACAGGAGTGAAGCCACCGTCTGCAGCTGGACTTGCTGGGTTCAAAGGCCTCCCCTGCCACTTCCTGGCTGGGCAACATTGGTGGACTTACTAAGTAACTCTCTGCGATTTAGTCTTTCCATTTATAAAAGGAGAATGATACAAGTAACTGCCTTGTAAAATTATTGTGGTGATAAGAGGAGGGCTAATGTGTAATGAGCGTAGCGCAGTGCCTGGCACATAGTAGGTGGGCAAAGCATCTCAGGACAGAGGTTAGTGTGAAGGAGCTTGTCTGTTTTCTCAGGATGGAGTAGGGGAAAGAGCATGAGTCACGGGGCAACCAGGTGAATCTCGTTATGCTGTTGCTGTATGTCTCTGGTACACAACTCATCCCTCTGACATTTCATTTCTTAATTCACACAACCAGTTGCATACCCTGCAAAAATGATTTCCATGGAGATGTTGCATGTTTATCTAAGTGGCTATATACATATATATATATGGTATATGTCTTACAGGCGCATGAGCAAGGGGCAGAAGGACACGTGGCAGGCAGAGGGGAGCAGAGGATCTAGGAGTGGTTACTGTTCCCTTCCCCTCCCCCCGCTCCCCTCCCCCCGCTCCCCTCCCCCCCGCTCCCCTCCCCCCGCTCCCCTCCCTCCTCCTCCTGCTCCTTTTGCATTGTTCCACAGGTTGCATAAAATACCTTGGAGAGGAGGAAGGCAGGAATGGCATCTCCAGATAGCAGCTGGAACGACGTGAAAGTTCAGGGGGTGGGGAGTGGGGAGGGGTAGAGAATGCGCGGGGTTTGAAACCAAAGTTCCAATGACTTAATAGAAAAAGGCGATTCTGTAAAGTAGGTCTTGTGTACTTGAAATTCTCAAGTAAGTCTCTCTCTCTCTCACACACACACACACACACACACACACACAGCACACGCACGCGCAGCCCTGTTTCTGGATAAGATTTCTAAACCTAGAACCTAGGAAAATGGGTTTCAGGAAGCGGCGAAGGCCATGGCACTGTGGGCGAAACCTGCTGATCCTAGATCCCTTTTTCTCTCCTGAGGAGGGACCGGCATTTCCATTTAGATCTTCCTTAGGGTTTGGAGCCCCCGCGAAAGTTCTGGGCCTGTGATCTGCGAGGTCCAGAAGGAGCTCAGGTTCCATGAGCCCCAGCTTCCTCTCTGCCTGTCACCACTCAGGTTCTAGTCGTGGACTCTTGCTCAGTCTAGGTATCAACGCTGTTTCCTATCCTGGGGACAGGTAACCTTGCCAGGTGCCGCGGAGGCGGAGCCCGCGATGTGTGTGCCGGCACCGAGCGGCCCGCGTGGGGCGTGGAGCGCACGCCCGCACGTGTTCGTGAAGGGGGTGGAGGAGGGGCGTGCTCACCCAAATGGGCTCCCACAATACCGGGAGGTCCCACCCTTGCACGGCGAGGGTCAGGACCACCCAGACGCTTAGGGAAAGGATGCAGACCTCGCCGTTCCGGGTCCCCAGGCTGGGCACCGCTGCCTTTGAAAGGCTGGCACCTCCGCAGGGCTCGCTCCCTAATCCTGCTAGGAGCCCTAACCCAGACCTCCGCCTCCGGGACCTGGGATTGGGTGAGTGGAGGGGTGGAAAGTTACTCTATGTGCTGTTTCAGTGTCGTCGAACACTTTTTGAAATAATGATACTCATTTTTAACATTACTCCGAAGACAAGGTTTTTTCCCCCTGAAAACCAGAATATTGCCCTAGTTCAAAGATAACAGATTCGGTCGACGAGGGGCGTGAACACCTCAATACACAGTAGATTTGGTATATGATAAAAGGTCCCCTTTTCTTCTCAGAGAAAGAAAAAAAAGCTTTATCCAGTAAATCCCATGAAGTCCCATTTGGAAAGATGAAAATAATTAATGAAGCAGCGATTATTGAAAAGGGGAAAAAGTGATTTGAGCCTTAAACCCACCGTCAGCTGGGCGGGCTCCCCAGGGGGGCGACTGAAAATGCTGATTTCCCTGCAGGAATGACAATAGGTACCCTTAGGTACCATCAGTCTCGGGAAAGAGCTGAAATTCTGCCTGGGGTCTCAGAAAGGGTTCTTCCTTCTTCCTGTTGGCAGTTAACCCCTTTGCCCTAATTGGGGTCTTTCCAAAACTCCAGAACGGTGGATCTCAAACGTTAATGTGTGGCAGAATCACCTGGAGAGATTGTTAACCCGGGGATTGAGTTTTTGATTCAGTGGGTCTGGGTGAAGCCCAGGGATTTAGCGGGGCTGACCCTGTTCCTCTAGGAACCACACTTCGAGAACCGCAGACCTGGAATTGAGGGTCTGGAGGCTTAGGACTCGGTGAGCCAGATCTCAGCACGGTGCCTGCTATAGTCGGCCCGTAGTTGTCATAAACGGAGCCGACACCAGGTGCTCAAATAGGATTCAGCTGACAATCCTGATGCCCACCGTGTGCTAGCGTCTTCGCCTAACACTAGGGGCACTGCTGCCCAGCACCTGGAGGAAAAGCAGGGGGAGGTCAGTGCACCTGGAAGCAGACAAGCCCACGCGTGAGCCCGACTTAGGCAGTGGGAGGTGGTGCCTGGCTGAGGGCGATGGGGGCATGCCGGCCGGCAGGTAGGTGGCAAAGCACACACATGGGCTGTAGATGTGCCTGGTGACCCTCGTCTGACCTTACGAGCATGAAAAGCTATAAGGCTGCTGCTTCTGCCCTCCAAGACTTGACCCAGTTCTCTTGGGCCATCCTCACCACAAACATACAGGGAAGAGAACTGTGGGCAACGAAGTCCAGACTAGCCAAATGACAAAGTCACCACAATCATGGTCTTTTCCCATTTATTTAAATCTAACTTTATGCCATTTGGTCAAGTTTTACACACACACACACACACACACACACACACACACACACACGCCTTATTTCGAAACAAATGCAAACTTACAGAAAACTTTTGAGTGTAGAATAAAGCACTCCCATATACTCTTCATTCAGAGTTTCACCAGTTACCCTAATAATAATGCTCTTTATATCAAAAAATCCAATTGGAATCTCATTTTGCACCCCGTTGCCGTATTTCTTCAGGTTCTTCCATTTGGAGCAGTTCTTCAGTCTTTTTTTGACCTTCATGACCTTCAACATCTTTGAAGGTTGTAGGACAATATATAAGTGTCTAACCACTACACTAGACACCTGAAACTAATATAATATTGAATGTCAACTATAACTGGAAGAAAAAAAAGACTGTAGGACAGTTATTTTGTGGAGTGACCTACAGTTTGGGTTCATCCACCATTTCCTCGTGATTAGACCCAGTCTACAAGGAGGGATATTGTATTCGTCTTGTCTCCCATTAGGTAGCACATGATTCAAACTTGCCCAGTTACTGGCGATATTAACACTGATTTCTTGATTAAGATGGTTTTTGCCAAGTTTCTCCATGATAAAGTTACTTTTCCCCTTTTACATTTAATAAGTATTTCAGGGGAAGAGACTTACTTTCCCATTTGTATTTGACTTTCACCCACTAATTGTTAGCATCCTTAGATGTTTCTTTTTTTTAAAATGGTTTAAGTAGATTTTATTACAGAGCTTTAAATATAAAAAAATTCACATCATTATTTCTATTTCTTAAGAATTAGATTTTATAAACAGAAACAAATCTAGATCTATTTACATTTTTGAAAAAGTGAATTCCAATGGAATAAAATTTTTAAAAAGATGTTCTTATTTGGCTACTGAAGTGTTATTCATTTGGTGGGGGAGGGAATAGTGGATTTACTTTCCTATGTTTTGCTTACTTAGATGTTTGTCTGAATTATTTCTATGATGATTGCCAAAGCATGAGATTCTAATTTCGCCATTCCCTCTACATTTAAGAGTTTGCATTATCGTGTAAGGATGTACTTTATTTGTCTTCATTTATTTCTTCATTCTTTAATTTACATCAGGGTGAATTTAAGGATTCCTGTTTTATTCAGTGGGTTGTAATCCATTTCTATCATTACTTATTTTGAAGTTCAAGTTGTCCCAGATTTGGAAGTGGGAGTCCATTCAAGCTGGGTTTAGTGGCTTTTGTATGTACAATCGCATCAGCTTCCTTACTTTCTTGCATAAAAAGAAGTTCCAAGGACATCGTGCTCTTTGTGGCCCAGCCCTAGGACTGCCCAGTTCTCCATGGAGTCCTGGTTCCTTCCGGTTCAGACTGGTGGTTAGAAGCCGAGATCTGGGTACTAGGTGTGCTCATCGCCCCTGGGATGTCACTTCTTCCAAGACATCTTAGTAGGCAGACAGGAAGAGTGTGTGTGTGTGTGTGTGTACACATTTCCATCTATACTGAAAAACATGCATTCACACAGGCATCCGTCCTTCCGATTCTAATTCAGTTCCATAGGATCCATTCCAGCCTTCCCTCCTTCCATATTTGAACTTCCTTTCCCTAATAGTAAGACACATGGATTGCATTAGTCTCCGTAGAGTTCCATATTTTCTCAATCCCTTGTGTGCAGCGAATCTCCTCGTCTACTGGGCCCCTGGCTCTCAGATACCCTCCTTAGGTCGACATCAGCTGCCAGGTTGCTACCGCACCCTGTCCAGGGGCTTCCACACAAGAGCTCCATCCTCAGGTGTGCTCTACATATGTAGTTCCATTCCACTTGATGACACTTTATGGGGGATTTTTGAATCTATGTTCATACGTGATAGTGGCCATGGTTTTAATTTCTCACAGGTTCTTTCCGGTATTACCAAGGTAAATCTAGCCTCCTAAAATGAGTTGGGCAGTTTTCTTTCATTGTTCATCCTCTAGAACAATAAAAGGATTATCTGGTTTTTGTGAAAACATCAGGGTCCTGTGAAGTCTCTACTGGCTGGATGTTAAACTACCGATACGATGTAATGGAGACAGATCTATTGCATTCCTCTTAAATGACTTTAAAAGGTTATATGTCCCCAGAAAATTGTCAGTTTCTTCTGAATTTTCAAATTTCTTGGTATAAAGCTGCCTCAGTTGTTCTTTTATTATCATTATTATTTTACCTCTACAGTGTCTGTAGCACATCTCTTTTCCTAAAATTTCTCTTTTCCCCATAAGTAACGTCATCAGGGTTTTATCTATCGGTTTTTATTTTTGAATAGTCAACTTTTGGTTTGTCGATATCTGAGTTGCTTCTAATTAATTTTTATTATTTTTTTATCATTCTCTTCCTCCGGTTTTCTTTGGGTTTATGCTGGTGATCTTTCTCTAATTTGTTGCATGGGACACTTAGCTCCTCAATTTCAGTCTTTTTCCTCATCGTGCCTAAGGCCATGTACTTTCTTGTAGTACTTACCTTAGCTGCATTCGCAAGTTTAACTAGGTTGTTATAATATTTTCTCATTTCCATTATGATTTCCTCCTTCACTCATGAATTATTTAGAGGTTTGTCTTTACATTTCCAAACATAGAATGTTTTGGTCTTCTTTTCATAGTGTTGCATAAAAAGCATAATAAAATGTGAATCACAAGGAGAAAGTGAACAATTTGTTCCTGGCAAAACTCAGTTGTACAATCTTTTCTCACTTATACCACATGAAATATTTTTAACGCGTGCATTTTAATATGCTTTATGGCTTGTGGGGTGGCACTAATGACAGTGGGAGTGCCTGGGCACTACAAACCCCTTCCACTGGACTCCAGAGATAGAGGAAGTCTAAGACAGACAGGAGGCTCTGTGGGAGGGAAAAGATGACCCCTGGTTCTAAGGAACCAGAAAGAAATCCATCATCCATCACTCTCTCATTTATTCACCATTGACAACCTTCCTCCCAGGTCCGGTCTGTTTCGGACCCCCAGGCTGGTTAGAAAGACTACCGAGGAAGCATAAAAACAATGCCAGAATCAAATGGGGACTTTCCTGTCCCTAGGGTCGAGGACACAGTGCAAAGATGACCCAAGCTACAGGCTGTGAGTGGACACCAGGTAGCCGGCAGCCGGATGTTTGGGGAAGGTCAGCCTAAGGTTTGGGACCTGCCTCTATTGTGGAGGTTCAGGCCTGAAGAGCCAGCCTCAGATGGCATCTGCCCTCCAGCCCCATGCCCTCTCCAAGCTCTCCCAGGACTCCTGGGACAGAGTTTTGTTCTCCATTAAATGACAGGGTTGCCTTCGTCCCTGGGGCCTGGGGTATTTCCAACAAGGGATGTCCCTGCTTCTCTTCCCACAGGTGTACTGTTGGGGTAGGAAGAAATCCCCAGAGGCACTCGCGCTTCATTCCTTCCTAACTTTGGAGGCTTCATTCATTTGGGTTCTAAAGTAGGTGGGGGGAGGAAGGCAGCTGGATGCTGGGTGGGACGAGAGGAGGAAAATGCCTTCATCTGGTCACTGGCCGTGTATCAGGCACTGAGGAAGGGCTGTTATGCCCGTCATTTTGTAGCCTCTATTTCATTTTTCGAAAAGCGATGAGTGAGGGTAATCGATTTGTTCCAGGTCCCAGAGTAGATCTAAGTAAACTCCGAAGACGGACCTCCTAGGAGAACGGGTCGCTCCTCACCACCTCTTTATAACCCCCCACCCAAGAGCCTAAAGCTTCTTCTGATGCTGTACACTTTAGTGGCCGTGCACCCTGTTGCTAGAGTTGAATGGAGATGTGTTCAGTTCTGGGACCTACCACTCACTAGTCCTGTGTATATCACATCATCTCCCTGTGCCTCAGTTTCCTCATCTGTAAAATGGAAACAAGCCTTTTGCAAGGCTGCTGGGAAGATTAAATGGAATGATGAGGTTATAAAGTCCATAGTTCTATGGTGCCTCTGAGAAAATAGGTGTTTGGTCCTAATGAGACAAAGGACCACGATGGCAGCTACATAGTTTGCTGGGATGGGACAGCTACTGAAAGTGGGGAGTGGCCTGGGCAGGACCCCTCGTCTCTCCCGTGTCTCAGTCTCTCTCCTTTTCTGTAAAGTGACGGGTATTGGGCATGATCTCCACTCAGTGCCAGCATTCTGCACCCCTGGGCGCTGCCTGGAGCACCGAGCCCCACTCACAGTTTGTCTGGGTGCCACTTCATCTGCACCAGGAAGGACCTGGCTTCTGTCCTGACTGGCCCCCTTCCTGAGCCCCATTCTGGTGTCCTCACCTGAAGTCAGAGCTTTCGACGGACTCACTGCCGACCTGAGGAGCAGCAGGTCCACTTTCCAACATGAGCCTTGAACAGTCATGGCTTCTTCCCCCGCCACAAACCAAGGAGGCCACACCTAGTAAGCCTGAACCTCTTCCAGAGCTAAACATCCAAACCACCCAGGCATCTTCTTTTCTTGTTTAAAGCTGACACTGAAGAAAGATGTTCTTATGTTAACTGAAGAGAAACAATACCCATCGACCACACACAGGAGACTTCGTGACTGCCACAATCTCATTTCTCATTGCCTCTCTATCCGAAGAGATGAGAGCATTGCTCTCACCACGATTCAGAGAAGGATCCTGACTCCTCCTTGATCTCACGGCTGGGAGTGGTCAGAGCAGGATGTGAACATAGGCCTTTAGACCCCAGACTCTGATGGGACGTCAGCCTGGACTCCAAATACTGGCCCCACCCGCCACTGCATGGAACACTGGACACCAAGATGGGACGTGTGCAGTCCCTAGGTTTGACCACAAGATGGCGAGGCGGTTCTAGGCATTGCCAATGGCGGTGGCGGTGGGGGCGGGGGCTCATGTGGTGTCATAAATGGGTGTCGACAGTCTCAGCCAGATACCTTATTTCTCTCCTCAGTTCTGAATCTGCTTTTCCAGAGTGTTGCAGTGACCTTTAAAACAAACAAAGAGGAAGTCAGATCAGGTGATGTGTTTTAATTCCCTGAGAGCTTCTCACCAGACTGAGAATAAAATCTGCAAGGCCAGTTGGGACCTGGTCCCTTCTCCCGCCGCCTACGCTTTCTTCCATCCTGCGGGCAGCCTGCCTGCTCCGTGACAACTTCGGGTAAGCAAGTGCTCAGCTGACAACTGATACATTTGGAAGAGGAGCCTGAGGCTGCTCCAGGAACCCTGCCTTTGTGTCATTCTACGGTTCCCTGTTCAGGGAAGGGAGGCTGTGTGTGCCGATGGAATCCACCACTGGAGACCTAGAACGTGAACACTGGATCTCCAGTTTCAGAATAATTTCATTCATTCCTCCAGCCCCTACTACATGCCAGACACTTGGAATACAACTAACAGTGATATCACGGGGTGTCAAAGTATGCTATCGCCAGCCTCTCACTCCATGGGAACCCTTAAGCCATCCCAAATAATGATGATGATAACAATATCAATGGAACAAAAGGAGCCAAAGGTGTGTTTAAAATCGCAGAAGAAGGTGTTGTGATTACATACGTGAAGGCAGAAATGGATTCTTTAATCTGTCCTTGGGATAATGGACCACCCATTAGGAAGGAAAAAAATGGTTTCCGTAAAAACCTAGTTAAGTATCTTTTTATGTGAGCAAAGTATACATTTCATGAGTCAAGCCTCTGCTTTTATTTCATTTTCTGAAGAGCTGTCCCAATCAGCTGCTCACATCAGTCACATATCAGATAAAGGTTTGTGTTTTTCTAGTGGTATGTCATTATATATATTTAGATGCTATCCTTAACCCAATTCTATTAATCTGTAACGAAGAAGACAGGTAAAAATGACGGGCCTGTTGTGCAAACACAGCTTTCCTAATCCCTCCTCAGGGAAGAAAGAAGCTTATGACTCAGGTTTTTGATCTGATTTGATTTTGTTTTGTTTTGGGAGAATGAGTCAGGGGAGGCTTTCTGGAGGAAGTGACATCTCAGCCAAGCCAAGGCTAGAAGGATAAGTAGAAGCCAACCAGAAAAGGGGAGTGAGGGAGGGGAGGGGATGCACTCCAAGAAGGGAGCAGCAAGTGCAAAGGCCTGGAAGGGACAGAACATTCTGGGAGACCAGCAGTGTGTCTGGAACTGCGGGTACTAACGCTAGGGCAGGGGGTGGAGGATGGTGGTGGTGGTGGTGCTGGAGACTGGAGGGAGGGGCCATGCATGCTCTGAAGGGTTGTGTGAATTACGTTAAGGAGATTAGACTTCACCTTAAGAGCAGTAGGGAGCATGAAATAGTTTTAAGCAAGGGATCTGACTTCATTTTCATTCTAGAAAAATCTCAGCAAACAGCAGTGTGAGAAACAAGGGCTGGTGATTACTTAGGAGATTGTTACAGCGTCTGGGTGGGAGTTATGGTGGCCTGGCCCAGGGTATCAAAGTGACGATGAAGAAAGTGGGATCTGAGGGACATCTGGGGAGCAGAACTGACAGTTGGTGGCTGATTGAGTGATAGGGTTAAGAGAGGGGGATGAAAACACCATGCATGACAGCTTGGGTGTCTGGGGTGAAGGTGGTACCATTTCTGGAGCTGAGGAAAACTGGGGAGGAAACAGATGAGAAAGACAATGGAAAGTTTCGTTTTGGACGCATTCTGTGTGGAATACCCAAGAGACATTCAAACGAAGGTGTCAAGTAGGCAATGGAATTGTGAGGGGACAAGAAGACTGGAGGCATAAATGTTAGGGTCCTCAACCGTGAGACCGGGTTTAACACCATGGTAATGGATGAGATCATCCCATGAGCTACAGAAGAGGACCAGGGTCAGCCATGGGAGACCCAACAGTTAGAGGCAGGAAGAAGGGTCGAGGTTGAAAGCTGAGAAGGAGTGGCCAGGGGAAGAGGTAGGAAAACCTGGAGCATGTCACCGAAGGAAAGCGAGGGGAGTTTCTGGAAGAAAGTGATCAGCTCTGTCAAGTACATCTAAGGAGCCCCATAACCTGAGGACCTGAAGGGTCTGTTGTCCAGTGGAACGATGGGCTTTGGGGACTTTGGCAAGAGCGAATTCAGAGGGGTGCCAGAGCCAGACTGGAGTGGCTGGAGAACAGGTGGGAATGGAGGAAATGGAGACGGTGAGTGTAGAGAAGTTTGTCTCTGAAGGAAAGCAGAGAAATGAGGGTGGGAGGGTTGGACATGCAGAGGTCAGGGTTTCTGTTCTTGTTTTTCTAGGGGGGCAGTTCTGTAGGCTGATGAGATTGATGCGAGGGAGAGGGAGAGATGGATGACTCAGGAGACGAGAAAATCATTAGAGACTTGAAGTCCTTGAGAAGGTCAAAAAAAGTGGGACCTGCGGCAAAGTGGAGGATTGGCCTTATGTAAGAGCAGGTTGTATGTTTCCTCCATAAACCAGGAGAAATGAAGAGAAGAAGGGAACACAAAGGGAGGAGAGGGCTGGGGTGACCACAGGACTGCACCCTTGGGCATTGGAATTGGGGAGCAAAAGTCTCTTGGCGTGATGTGGCTTGTCTCTGAGGTCTGAAGCAACTGGCCCAAGAGGTGAGTCAACTTGGCCTCGGAATGGAGACCCCACCCAGTGCAAACACCCTGGCACCCTGCTCCGATGTGGGCAGCCTGGCTCCCTTCCCTGGGAAGGTTGCACACAGTGGGAGCTCCACCCAGCCAGCGGCAATCTACAAAAGCCCCAGAGAAAGTTGTTACTACGGGAATTCTTTAGCAAGACTTCAGGTCTTGTCTGTGCAGAGAGGAGATGAGAACTGACAAAGGGCCTTAATCTTCCCTTAATCCTGCCCAGTGCCAACCGAGCTCATACCGCCCGTCCTGCTCAGTTAGGTGCTTAGGAAAAGGCATTATCCGACTCTGGGTGTTTCAAGAAGAAGATATGGAGGGAGGAAAGGAAGTGGGGAGGGAAGGAAGAGGAGCAAAAGAGGAAGATTCCTTCATGTCAAAGTGTTTCAAAGGGAGAAGCGTCCACAGTGGCTGGTCCCATCCTTCCACATGTAGCCGAGCTCTGTGCAGGCCCAGGCATTGGCAGCTGCTCCCTGGCATGGAACCTTGGCCTCAACCGGGCTCAGTAGGGGGATGCAGGAGTAACCCAGTCCTGGCACAATGCCCACTCAAACTAAGTCAGCAGTAACTCCCCCAGCTTCCGCTGCTGAGAGTCAAAGCCAGGAGCTTCAAGTGCTTCCCAACAATTCTAGAATCACCCTTGTTCTGCAGGTGGGGAACCAAGGCTCAAAGAAGGCAAATGCCCGAGCTCATCCAGCCAGGGAGCTGCAAATCCAGAATCTGAGCCGCACTGAAGGCAAGGAGGCAGGATAGCCTGGTGGTTATACACAGCTTGCTAGCTGTGTGATCTTAGGAAGCTTGCGAAGGACCTAGTACCTCCTAGGCTTGTTATGAGGTTTCCATGAAGTCATAAAGCATCATCCTGAGTGCTATGTTCTGTTTGGCTATTATTGGGGGGTTATCATCCCACCTCCCTATCTCTACGAGTACCCCCATATCAAGCCAACCGCAATAAGCATACACTCTAAATAAAAAGAGTATGCTTTCTAGGAAGACACCGCTTCATAACAAATTTCCTGCATTCCAAGTAGATTGCCACTCCTGACCCTGCCTTCTCTTACCCGTAGAATTTCAGGAACTGTCTTTTTTTTCTTTGCTGTTACCGTTTTTAATTAAAATCATTTTGGGTCAAAGCAAGAGCTATTTGAAGATACTGTGAGGAAATCTTAACTTCCCAAAAAGGAAAAAAGAAATAATAAAAGGTATTAGCTACATGTCTAGGTCACTGCTCTGGACATTGCACCCAACCCCTGAACCGGTCTTTTCAGTCTGCACACGAATAAAATGAGAATCGGGATGAGCGCACTGTGCCTCGGTCTGCTTACATTCTCTTTGCTCTGCTGGCTTCCACCCCTGCTTCCAGTCCATGTGCAAGACCCCGTGAGAGAGTTCTTTTCTTATATTAAAATAAATACATTTAAGGGGAGAAAAATGAAGAGCACATAACAGGAAAAAAACTGTTTTTCCCTACGACTCCCCCGACTCACACTGGATGTGTGATGGGTTTTCCCCCACTAATCAATTCTCCAATTCCCCGGACAACAATTACGAATTGACTCCATGCGTTAAAGGCTTAGTCCTGTAAGACTGTCCCCCACGTCGGATGCAATTCACATGTCTAGGCACCCAGGACTTCTGACCAACTGGCTACAAATCCGGGGTTCCCATGATACCCTCTTTGGGTTCAGTAATTTGCCAGAAGATCTCACAGTACTAGATTACCAGTTTATTGTAAAGTGCACAAGTCGGGAACAGGAGGCAGAAGAGATGCAGAGGGCAAGGGATGGAAAAGGGCACAGAGCTTCCATGCTCCCTGCAGGCGCGCCACTCTCCCGGGACCTGCACGTGTTCACCAACCGAATCCTACTCAGGGGTTTTTGGGGTGGGGGCATTGGTGTTTAATGCAACCTCCAGGCCGGCTCCCCTCCCCCAAGTAGTTCAGGGGGTGGGGCTGAAATGTCCAATGCTCTGAGCACAAGTTTGGTTCCCCTGGCAACCAGCCCCATCAGAGGCTATCCAGGAGCCCCCAGCCACCAGTTGTCTCCTTAGCAAAAGTCACAGCACTTCGGAGATTCCAAGTGTATTTGGAGATATGTGCCTGGCAATGAGGGCAGAGACCAAATATATATATTTCTTGTTATGTCACAGCATCTTAGAATGAGCAAGGAGGTATTTAGAAGAATCGTTTATGTACCCAGAACTCTCTAGGCAGGTGGGTATATTGGGGTTGTCTCTGCTGGTCCCCTCCACATCACCCAAGCTGAGCCAATCAGAGCCTTTCCCTGGCATTTTTCAACTTGAAATCTTGCAGTTCATCCCTCCTACCCTTCAGGGAGGGAGACTTATAAATCTGATTGGGTCAAATTCTAAGACACTGAGTGAGTATGATTTGGTAATGAGCCAGGTCACTGTCACTTCAAATGGCAGCTCCCAACCCCAGCAGTTCTAGTCTTTCAGTTCTGCATCCTTGCTCTCTCACGTCTTGGCATGATTTACCCCCAGTGGTCAGGTGAAGGTTGACTGGCAGTTGGCAATTTCTTTCCAGCTTCACCTCTAAGCCAAGACATACAGCACTATTTATCAACAGTCTGCATTAGAATTCTGCCAGAATCCCTAATGAAGCTGACTTGTAATTTCCCTTTGCCTCTTGAGATAGGTCGACTTTAAGGAGAAGGAGTGGCTTGAGCTAAAACCAGATTCAGGCATTCCTGGAATGACATGCCCAGCGTGGGACCCTGCAACTTCCTTTGGGGGAAACACTCCTCGCTGAATCCGGTATATGATTCACATAGCTGTCAATCACAGTACCCCATCCTTTTGGCCAGGGAGAAGGGCATGTGACCCAGAACTGGCCAATCATAGTGCCTCATTTTACCAGCCACAATGATTGGTCCAGGAGTGGGACATGTGACCTAACTGGAGCCAATCAGAGTCCTTGAAATTGGAGGAGCAAGATTTGACGTTGAGGTAGAGACACCGGAAGGATGTGAGCGAGATGGTGTCTTGACCCTCCATACTGATTATTCCAGTCCTGGATGTATATAAAAGTCACCTCACAGGTTTGTTAAAAACCAGATTCCCAGGTGAGATCAACTGAATCTCAGGTGATGAAGGAGGTGGCAATGTATAGTTTTTCATCAACAATCTTGGTGATTTTTATGTAGCTGACCTCAGAATTAGGAATTGTTGATTTATGATACAAAGATGCCTAGATATAAAATTAAGAATTCCATTAGCTGCCAGATTATTTTTCTCATAAGGTACTAAACATCCATATACTCCAGGATTGGCTAAATTTCCTCCTTGTTCTCTTTTTGTTGAACAAATAATTTTAAAATGTTGTCACGGGGCTTGAGCTGTGTGTGTATTTCTCCATGTACATTTTGCAATGACGAAAACCAGTATTTCAGCTGTTTCTAACGGAGACTCTGTGTCTTTGACTGCCACATCACGTGGAGAAGCGATGATGAGGAGTCCTAATGGTTTATTCAGGTTATCTACTAATATTGAGACAGTGAAAACTGGCCCTGCTCACAACCAGAGCAAGTGAAGACGGGCCTTACAACCGGACCATGACATTCTCAACAGAACATAACAGTGCTCGGAGCAGGTCACAGACAAGGCCACACAGCGGCCATGAAAATAAGTAAACATCCCTCTCTCACCGAACACGAGTGATGGCTAACTCGCCAGTGGCAGTTCCAACCCTCCTTGACTCCAAGCCAATCCTGCTTTAGTTGTTAAGATAGTCAGTCGTCAAATTGTCTAACTTCTCCAGAACGGGCCCCCATTTCTCCTATCCCTCCTTAGAGTCACCTAGCACAAGCTCCAAGTCTCTCCATCCTTCCCCATCCGAGACTCTCCCTAAGGCTTCTCTGGGTCCTGGGTGCAGCAGCTAAGTAAGCCCATCTTTATTCAACTGCAATATGTTTCCATGGGATCTGGTTGGTGGGCTTCAAGGACATACACACACACACACACACGTGCACATGTGTACACACACGCACACACTAGCAGTTCACTTCTGATGCTTTTCCTTACAGTAACAGAATCACAACTCAGTGGCTTAAGATTTGGGAACATCTTTCAAGACATGAGAAGGGCAGAGGCGGGCAGGAACGAGACACTGGGGTCCTGCTCTAATCCTGACTCTCCGGGCTCTACCCTATTCCCCACCCTGCAGCATTCTCAGGTTGAGGGCAAGGTGGTTCCAGGAGCCCTATCTAGTCATCAGAAAAATCAGCAGAGGGCATCTCTGTGTGTGTCTCATGTAGGAGGAAGAAAACCTTCCCTAGACGCCCCTCAGTAGACATCTGCTCCTTTATCTCTTTGCCCATAACTGCATTCCACGTGCAGGTCTAAGCCACTTACTGGGAGGGAAACGGCCACCATGACAAATTAATCTCGGCTTGATAATCTCAGCTTGATCAAGCTTCACCCTCTCGAAGCACCTGTTCAGAGTGGATGCCAGAACTAAATCGGGGGTCTCTTAGGAAAGGGGAAGAGAAGAAATGGGTGTTGAGCAGACACCCTACGGTGCCTGTTACTCTACTGATAAGGGTTGAAAAAGTTTGTCCGACAATATTATTCATGTTTGCCGCTTTTGAATATGGGCTGTGGCTATCGTTGGTTCGTTTGCCCAGTCGAAGAGTTATTCTCCAATGACCACGTATCATTTTATAATAACAAAAAACAAAATTTCAAGTAAGTTTCAAAGAAACTCCAAAGTCCCCAAACTTTTTAAAAAGACAGTGCTATAAAATTTGAAAAATGAGCAGAATGATTACCTCTCATTTATTTCTGGCATTTCAATGCATCTAAAAGTTCACTGGGAGATGCCATCTGCATTTGGTGTGTTTGACATGATAAATGCAGGGGTATAACCAGGCTTCAGAATTTTTGCTTTTCAAGCCTCGCTGTTGGTACAAGAATCACTCCCCTAGCTCAGGAAGAGAAAGGCTCATATTTATCAAGTGAAAATGCTACCAAGGAAACTTGGCAGAAGTCCAAGGTTGTAGGGAGCAAAGATTATAATTCCTCTTTTGGAGAAAAAGAAAAGCCGAAGAGGCAACACTTTCCAAACAATTGACTTCCTGGTGGGCCTCCCAAGGGATTTGGGGTGACTAAGAGCCCCATGTCATTTGCAAATCTAGGTAGGGTTTCTTCCTATGAAAAGTAAACCCAGAGAAAAATCTGGAGAGTGCCTGGAAACTAGAAAAACTGGTTCAAGCCTCTGTCTGAATCCTCCTGCCTACGTTGATTCAGCAGGAAGACCCTCCCAGTCCAGCTGGATGTATGATGACCCCAGGGAAGCGAGGCAGCCTTTGCTCCCGATAAGACCAGCTGTAAACTGTAATTAAGGGGAAAAAATAAGTCAAGGAGCTGAAAAATAGCTGAATGTGGATGGGACCAGGGTGCAGGGAACATAAGGGACTGTCCTGGACTCTCTCAGGACAGGGCCAACGAGATTCCAGCAGCTGGCCTAATTTATGGGTTTGCAAAGTTGCAAGATCTTGAGTCAGGAGAAATAAGTTAGAACGTGGTTTTTAGCCTGTCAGAGCTTAGCGACCAGGGCTGGGCTAAGAGAGAAGTCAGGCAGGGCTTTGGGGACACTTCCCATTGCTCCCCAAATTCAGAAGAAGTCTTCCCTTGGCAAATTCAGTGTCAAGAACATTTGCCAGGAAAAC
This sequence comes from Rhinolophus ferrumequinum, assembly GCF_004115265.2. Taxonomy (NCBI): domain Eukaryota; kingdom Metazoa; phylum Chordata; class Mammalia; order Chiroptera; family Rhinolophidae; genus Rhinolophus; species Rhinolophus ferrumequinum. The sequence continues at coordinate 5,010,802 of NC_046306.1, forward strand.
GGATGCCCTCAGTAGAGCAGCTTTGGAAAGCCTGGTGGGATGGAAGCAAAATGCAAGGTAGGGAAGGGTATTTACTAGTTCGACAGATGTCCGTAGTAAATGACAGGGTTGACAACCATTTTCTGTGAAGGGCAGAATAGACACTTTAGGCTTTGCAGTCCATATGGTCTCAAAAGCAACTCCAGGCAATTTGTAAATAATATGGCTGCTGTCACTACAACAACAGAGTTGAATAGTTGTGACAGAGACCAGATGGCCCACAAAGCCAAAATGTTTACTCTTTCTGGGCAATTACGGAAAACAGTGTGTGGACCTTGGAGTATATTGGGTGGATTACAAGCCAACTGAAGGAAAGAACTCAGGAGAAGCAGCCTCTTCAAAGAATCCCTACTCGTCCATTATTGTCAAAGATGAGAGAATTGACTCAAAGATGAAAGCGACCGGCCACCTCGCCACTGCCACCTGGGTCAGCCGGGCTCTGGAGCCAGGAGACCAGGGATGTGACTTGCACTCTCTGGGATGCTGGCTCACGTACCCCCAGCTGCATCTGAGCTGCAAGCTTGTCTGCATTTGGACCCTCCTTGATCTGGCCCCACCTGGCTCTGAGCCTTACCCCTACTGCTCTAGGCTTTTACCTTACATTCCCAAGAAGACAGTATTTGGTGTTTCCCCACTTTCCATTCATCCTTGCTCTGGAAACAAGTGCTCCGACTTCCCTCCATTCCCTTGTTACAGTCCAGGTGTCAGCCCCAAGTTGACCAACCCGGGCCAAGGATAGGTCAGATGACCTAGGCCGAAGCCAATCAGCCCTCTGCTTCGCCTTAGCCACAGTGATTGGTCAGGGACAAGCAAATGATCTAGAAAGAGCCAATAAGAGGTCAGGAGACATTGGACAAGGAAGCCAAAGGCAGATCTCCGTGGCAGGGGCTCCAGGAGCTCCAGGCAGCCATCTTGCAAGCACATTCTCTGCTTGAGAACGGAGTCAAGATAATAGAAACGGTGACAACAGCGGGGAGAGAAAGAGACCAGATCCTGAGGACAGCATTAGCTAACTGTGTCCTTGGCACCATGTCTACCTCCCTTTGAACTTTTCAGTGATTTGAGCCAATTAAATTTTCATTTTGTTTAGCCACAATTGGGGTTGCAAGTAAGAGTCTAAGACATTCTGCCTCAAATTCTTGGCAGGCACGTCGCATGCAATTCTTCTGTCCACAACGCCCGACATGGTTCTCTTGGCTTGTCCCTGCTCATTCTCCAGGGCTGAGCTCAGACGTGGGCAACCTTCTCTAGGAAGCTTTCCTATAACCTCCCACCATCACCATCCCGGGCTTGTTTGGCCTCTCCGTCTTGGTGTCTGCATAAAACCCTCTGTGTGCTGATTTATAAAGCAGTGTGCTTATGTAGCGATACCCCATTTTTGTCTCTGTATCCTCCCACTATCCTGGAGGGAGACATAGAACTGTGGTCACTGACAAGACCTTCGGAGTCAGATGGACACAGGTTCAAATCCTAGTGCTGCTGAAGCCTCAGCTTCCTTATCTGTACAATGGGGATGGGAATAAGAGCCACATCAGAAGGCTGTTATGTAATTGTGTGAAGTGCTCCAGACAGTGGAAGATTTTTAGCTATTTTTTTTTTTAAAACCACCTGGGGTACATTGTCAGCAGACATGGCCTCTGGCTCTCGCAGGCCAGAAAGGAACATATTTGGAAGGCTAAAAATATCAAAGGAAAACCTCCCTAACTGGTCTCAGGCAGGACACTGGTCAAGGTGTCTCCAGGCAACACGGCAGCCGGTTATCTCAGTTGGTCAGAGCGCGGTGCTCTTAACAACAAGGTTGCCGGTTCGATCCCCACATGGGCCACTGTGAGCTGCACCCTCCACAACTAGATTGAAACAACTACTTGACTTGGAGCTGATGGGGCCTGGAAAAACACACTTAAAATAAAAGTTAAAAAAAAAAGGTGTCTCTAGGCAAGAAGCCATCGACAAGAAGCCACCTTGCTCAGTGTGTTTGGCTCATTGAGCTGCCAGTGTGTTTGGCCCTTGGCTCAAGAGTCAGACCTTGAGAGGAGCATGTGCTTGGCCACCCAAGCACTCAGCCACCTTTGCCAGGGCCAGACAGGGTGTCTTCATTGAGGATCCCACCAAGAAGAGGCACAACGCAGGTGATGGAGAGGGAAGGGGAGAGAGTTGGCTCCCAAAGGAGCACGGGGCTGCTTGTACCCAACGGGGCATAGATGCCTGCGAGCAAAGCTCTAGATGTCACCACCGTCCTCCTCTTACTGCAGCCAGAGGTCCTCCCCTGGGTGTCCTCCACGGCCTGGCCTATGTGTCCCCATCGGGCTCTGGCTTCAAGAGCCATGCTTGCCACCAGACTCTCACTTCTTTGCTTTTGTGGTAATTGAAAAATTAGTTACGAAAGCTAAGATGTGGAAACAACCTCGGTGTCCACTGATGTGTCAATGCATAAAGGAAAGGTGGTATGAATATGCAATGGAACATTCTTCAGTCTTAAAAAGGAGGAAATCCTGCCATTAGTGACATGGGTGGAACTTGTGGGCATCATGACAAGTGAAGAAGTCAGAGAAAGACAAATGCTGCATGATCTCACTTATATGTGAAACCTGAAGATACTGAACTTACAGAAACAGAGATCAGACTGGTGGGTGGGGAAATGGGTGAAGGCAGCCAAAATGTACACGCTTTCAGTTATATGATAAATAAGTTTTGGGGGTATAATGTACAGTATGCTGACTATAATTAATATGTTTGTATGGTATATTTGAAAGTTGCTAAGAGACTAGACTTTAAAAATTCTCATCACAAGAAAACTATTGTAATTGTGTGGTGATGGATGTTAACTAAACTTACTGTAATCATTTCCCAATATATATCAAATCATTACGTTGTATACCTTAAACTAATACAATGTTATATGTATTATCAATAAAACTGGAAAAATTATTTTAAGTTTCTCTGGACACATACAACATAAATGTGCATATTTATATAAATTTACATAGATGCATAAATGTGACTGTATCATGATTTTGGATATTTTGGTAGAGTCTTTTTTTTTCTTTTTTGCTTGGCTGCTTTCATTTCTTCTCCCCTCTTCCCTTCATATTCACTTTCCATCCTGACAAGCAGCCCAGGTTAACAACCTAATGTTCTGCATTTTCCTTATGAACATAATATCATATATAAACATGTATCCTTATACAAACTTACTGCCTTTTTCCTCACCGTTTTGCTAAACTGGGATTCCATTATACATTCTTGCATCTTACTTCCTCACATAACACTACTGGGTGGAAATGGCTCAAGGTCAACCGATAACTCTGCTTTACTCTTCTTATCTGCTGCAGAATATTTGAAGATGCAACAGTCCATCATTTCCCTACCTATAGGATTGTGTCCCTAGAAAACTGAAAATATACTAGTTATTAAAAAAAAGATAAAACCCTAGAATAAATAAGAGATTTTGGTTAGGTGGCTGGGCTCAAGATAAATACACAAAAACAACAGCGTTCTCACGTTCTAGCAGTAAACACCTCGGAATAAAAATAAGAAAAATAACATTCATTCACAATATAGAACGAAATCAATGAAATACATCTAATCAATGTATTGTATTGATTGTATAGAAATCAATCTAATAAGAAAAGGCATGGTGCTATATGAGGAAAATAATAAAATCTCACTGAATGACATCACACAAAATAGAAACAAAGGAGGAGAATTAACATGTCTTTGAGTAAGAAAAGGTAAAAATTCTGATATAAATTGAATACAATTCCAGTGAAAATCCCAATAAGATTTTTGGGTTTTCTTCTCAGAGGGAGTATGTTGTGAGTTGAATTATGTCTCCTAAGAAGATATGCTCAAGTCCTAATCCCCAGTGCTTGTGCATCTGACCTTATTTGGGGATAGAATCCTGATGGATGTAATTATGACGTAAGTTAAGGCCATAGTGGGGTAGCATGGGCCCTAATCCAATATGACTGGTGTCCTTACAAGAAATGGAGAACAGACACAGTGAGGAGAACACCATACGAGCACGGAAGCACAGACTTGAGTGATGGGTCAATAGGCCAAGAAATGCCAAGGATTTCCAGCCGCCACCAGAAGCTGGGAGAAAGACGTGGAACAGGTTCTACCCAGAGCCCTGCTGACCTCTGCTGTGGACGTCTGGCCTTCAGAACTGTGAGAGAATAGAAGTCTGTTGTTTTAAGCCACCCAGCCTGTGGTGCTTTTGTTATGATGGAATCCAACACAGGGTGGAATGAAGTGTTGAATGAGTGAATAAAGTCCTGACTCAGATGGGCAGATAAAAAAAAAAAATTCCTTTGCCAGAGAAAAGGGTATACTTGGAAAATTCCCCCAAACTGGAAAAATAAAAACATAATCATAAATAACATAAAACAAAAAGCTGCGCAGAGGGGATGTCAGCATATCCACCTGGGCTAGGAGAGTCCAGCACAAATGGATGGCTCTCTCTGCAGGGTGACGGCTGTTAAAGCTGCTGTAAGATTTGTATCTTGGTGGTACCAGCACGTTTCAGGAATTAAGTTACCAGAAGATAATGGTTCCACCCACCCCAACTGCCCCGGCTACCCCCCACACACCTATTTCCAGCACTTGTCCCAACATCTCCTTTCTACATGAAAGATTCAGAGGAAGACAAGGTTGATCCTGCAGACTCTCAAAGCAGAGAGGAGCTGTGGCCGAGAGGAACGCACGTGTCACGGCCACACCAAAGGGTTTTTCCTACCTGGAAATTATCAGAACTTTTCTCTCCCTTGGCACGTGAAGCCCTCTTTTCCCAGGGGCCTGAATCGGTGGGAGCAGGTCCATTTCCAATCACTCATTCATCAGGTGTGGGCCAGGCATGCGGCGGTGGTTCCAACAAAGCTCTGTTCCCCCCTTGAGCATGGGAAGCAGGGAGTGAACGGGTAGGTGCTCTGTTCACAAAGAGGGTGATGACGAACATGCTGTGATGGAGGTGAAGGAAATCAGGAGATGTGGTTAAAGAGAAGCAGGAGGACAAGCCGATGGTGGAAACAACCCCCATGTCTCCCCATGGACAAATGCATAACTGGAGGGTGGTCTCCACACAAGGGGATATTTCCAGCCCTAGGAAGGAGAGAAGGACCGATACATGCCACCGACACAGAAGGTCGCACATGGTAGGATTCCATTTGTATGAAGTGTGCAGAACAGGCAAATCCGCAGAGACAGAAAGGAGGTCAGTGGTTGCCAGGGGCTGGAGGCAGAGGCTGTGCTGATGGGAAGGGGGCTGCTTTCTGAGGCGATGTCAATGTTTCCAGTGGTCTGTGGGGATGGTTGCCTGTATCTGTGAGCATATAAAACACGCTGTCGAATTGTACGCCGTCGAATTGTACAAACATGCGGGGTATGTGACTTACATCTCAATAAAACGTTACAAAGAAGGAGTGGGAATTAGAGAGCCGCCTTTACAGGCGTGTTCAGACATGTCCTGTCTGTGGAGGTGATCTGCTATTCAAATCGCTGTGGCCGGGCAAGTACCACCTCCAGGGTTTTCCGTGTCTCCTTTGCCAAGATGTTGTGTCCGTGTTCACCAATCACTGGACAGAGGCAGCATGGGTCGCCGGGTAACATAAAAGGTGCTCAGACCAATCTGGATTTCAGATCAACGAGGGATACATTTTTAGTGTGAGTAGGTCTCAAATATTGCATGGGCTCTACTTACACTAAAACATATTTATTGTGTATCCGGAACTCCAACATAAGTGGGCATCTGTCTTTTTATTTGCTAAAGCCGGCACCGCTAAGTGGAAAGCTATGAGAACGAGGATCAGCCTTTGATTCAAAGCCTCGCTGAAGCGTGTTCCTGCTGTGTGACCTTGGACACGCTAACATCCGTCTCTGGCCTGGGCGCTGGGGCCCAATCACTGGTCACTCTATGACTGGATTCCACACCTGGGGTATCTGGATGTTTATCCGGCAGATCGGACATTGTGATTTGCGGTTGGTGTGGCCACGGCAAACCGCGTCCTCCTTGTTTCTGTGAGTGGCTGCGGACCAAGCCTTTGACCCTAATTCTGATGCCTCGCACACGTCTCAGGAAATGCAGCCTCTTGGATAGTGAATGTGGCAGCCTGATGACGACTAGTGTTTGGCTTCAAAATATAATCAGGCTTTGGGCTCCAAGGGAATTTTTGTATTATAAGTAATGACCCTGTGTCATCAGAAAAGGCTAAAAGACGTTCAGTCTACTCCATCCAAAGGCAGAGAAATATGTAATATACGTCCAACTCAGAAGACTCGCAGTTTTTAACCCTTCATTCAAGGGATTTTGTTTCCTTGAGCATCCAAAGCACATTTTTGGTGTAATAATAGAGTATTATTACAAAATGCCTACTGTGTGACAGGCATTGCCCTAAGGGCTTCACGGTGATATTCTGCTGAATCTTTTCAGTGATCCTGCTCCATCATCCCATTGCAAATCCTGCTGTTGGGATTCAGAGAAGTTAAGGAACCTGTTTGAGGTAACCCAGCTGGCAAGAGGCAGCACCGGGGTTAGGCAGGCTCGATTTCCGTATTCCAACTTCTGGGCCCTAACCACTGCCCCTCACTGCCACAGAAAATGGCTCATTTCCCGACTCTCCTGTGACAAGGCCTCGTGCCTCCGTGAAGCTGGGCTGGACTGGAGAGCTATGCGTCCTTCACCTCTCACCTCTGGACAGTGCACGGAGGGCCAGGTGCCCAAACTTCACACAGCACGACGCTGTCTCTACAGCCTCGTCCCTTCTCTGAGAACCCTCCTGTCCCCACCCAGGGTAGGTACCAGGGATTGAGAGGGTGACAGGGGACAATGTGGGGCCAGGAGAAGGGAATCCCCACCTCCCAGCTCCGTCCCACCCCGCCCAATCATTTCCAACGACATCAGGCCTCTTTCGGTCCTTGGTGACAACCTGGATGACAGACTTGAGAATATGCCTATTAAGTATGTAGGTGACAGAGCGGGGGCCGTGTCAGTATCGTGGAAGACGGGAACGGAGATCTAAGGACAGGGCTCCCAGGACCCCGGGCTCACAAAGGTCCCACACTGATTTAATGCTCTACTGTTGTCTTGAAATTCATGGGTTTTGAACAAACCCACGAGTCCTGCAATGTATGTAGCCAGTCCTGCCTGGAAGGAATGAGGAACCTCCAGTCCTTTTTCTTCTTGTCATTAAAGCTGCAGATGAGATAAAACCTGAAGGGAAAGAATGCAGCCTTCCTACTTTTCTGGTTGTTAGCTCCGGGTTTAGCAACGCCAGGCTGCTGGCTCTGGCTCGCCCGCCCTCGCATTTTGGGGCATCCGAAGATACAAAGACCAGGTACAAGGGGGAGGGCAGATTCTCAGGGCCCCCCACTGTCACCACCATTTCACCTATGACGAAACGGAAATTCATCATTAGTCCCAGTTCCCATGGCAGGAAATGATAAAGCCAGTGACCCCCGCCGGGCTCCAGAACCCACAGCTCTTTGCCGAATCTCTTGGAGGGTTACATTAGTGAGCTGAAGTGTGGGAAGCCCGTGGGCCTTGGCTTGCAGGAGGCGTCCCATAACAGCGACTTTTACTCAGGTGTGATGACAGCGTATTAATCCGAGCAGGACTGACACTGTGACAGGTTAGAGAGTAGCTTCTGTTGAATGGATTTTGGGTGAATAAAAGAGGCACACAGAAGCCTTGGGGGCGTTCTCACCCACGTTTCCCAGGCCCATTTCAGAGGCAGACGCAGGTTATGGGGGCCTCATGGCCTTGGGGTGCTGCTGGTGAGAGCGAGGACCCTGAGCTGACTTGGAGGGGACTTCGCCAACAGTGGTCGTCGGTCCCCACTTTCTGGGCGGTTCCCTGGAGCTGCCTAAAAGCAGGGCATGCATTTCCCTTTGAAGGTGTCCTCCTCCCATGCCAGGAAGAGGAGAGACTGGTCCCCAGAGATGGAGTCCACCTTGGCATGAGCCTGCAAGGACACACCTGACTAAAATAACCTTCACCTTCCATTAGTTTCCTCATGTGTTTCCTAGTCACGTCCCCACGATTTATCATCCCGTGAAGCCCAAACCCCCTTTCCGTTGTTAAAATGGTACAGAACCCCCAGTCTAACCACTTCTTTGAGCTTTTCTTCTTTTCGGTGAACCCCTGTGCCTTGTTAATATTAATAAGAACTATACGTGTATGCCTTTTTTCCCTGTTAATCTGTCTTTTGTTAGTTTAATTCATAGGCCCCCACGCATTGCGCCTAAGAGGGTAGTGGGGAAGTTTTTGCTGTGTCACAGAAATCATGCAATATGTGGTCTTTCGTGTCTGGCTTCTTTCACTGAGCATGTTTTTAAATGAATTCGTTTTGTAGCATATGTCAGTCTTCATTTCTTTTCGTGGCTGAATAATATTTCAGTGTGAGGATACACCATTTTTATTAATCTATTTATCAGTTGGTGAACATTTGGGTTGTTTCCACTTTGGGCTACTGTGAATAAAATGCTGTGAACATCATGTACAAGTTGTTGTGTGGACACATTTCATTTTCCTTCCGTAAACAGGGTAACTAACTGTATGTTTAACATTTTGAGGAAGTTCTGGGCCTTTTTCAAAAGTAACTGCATGATTTTATATTTCTACTAGTGACGTGTGCGGGTTCCAATTTCCCTGCATCTTCACCAACACTTGCTCTGGTTTATCCTTGTGATCACAGCCATCCTCGTGAGCGTAAGTGGGATTCGCTGTGGTTTTGATGGCTAATGACATTGAACATCTTTTCACGGGCTTACTGGCCATGTGTACATCTTCCCTGAAAAAAATGTCTCTTTAAGTCCTTTGCCCATTTTTAATTGTTGAGTTGTAGGTTCTTCATATAGTCTTTTTTTTTTTTTTAAGAGTTTGCTATCCTCTGCCCCAGAATATTTTTTTAAATTTTTATTGGGGAATATTGGGGAACAGTGTGATTTTCCAGGCCCATCAGCTCCATGTCATTGTCCTCCAATCTAGTTGTGGAGGGTGCAGCTCAGCGCCAAGTCCAGTCGCCGTTTTCAGTCTTAGTTGCAGGGGGCGCAGCCCACCCTCCCATGTGGGAATCGAACCAGCAACCCTGTTGTTAAGAGCTCGTGCTCTAACCAACTGAGCCATCCGGCCGCCCCTCTTTATATATTCTTAATACTAGATCCTTGCAGGTATATGATTTATAAATATTTTCCCCATTCTCTGAGTTGTTATCTTTTCACTTTCTTATAGTTCCCGTTGAAGCACAAAATTTTTAATTTTGGTGAAGTCCCGAGGCCCGTTTATCCTTTTTTTTTTGGTTCCTTGTGCTTTGGGTTGCATTGCTTTTGTAATCAGGAAAAAAAGCATCAATTCACAGGCAAATAGGCCCAGAAATCCTGCAGTTTAATTATTTAACAACATTCGTGTCCTCAAGGAGCTGACAGTCAGCTGATCTTGCCCCGGGGCGTAGGCTCAGTGGTTAAATCTGCTTTGACTTCCTCTTAGGTAATTTTCCAGGTTTCTGGGCAAAGTCTTTCATACTGTGATGAACCAGATGGCCCATTAAACAGCTCTGAATTGAAATGGGATGAGTCATTTAACTGTACTTGGGAATTCTACAATTAGTGAAGTGGAAGCCATTCCAGGCGTTTTGTTTTCAGCGTCTTGACTGGCTGTGGCTGCGCTGTTTGCTGACTGTAGAAGAAACCCAAACACTGGCAGATGGAGCTTGTGCTGTGTGAAGTGGAGATCATCAAATCCTGCACAGTCTGGGGAAGCGTGTCCCATATGTGTTTGTAATAACACAACTTCGGGGAGGATGTAGACAGTCATCCATAGTTTAAAATGTGGCCCATCCCAACTCTAGAATAATAAGAGCCAACATGTAGTAAGGGGGGAGAATGAAAATGTTGGGCGAGGGGGAGAGTTTCTCCTTTACCCTCTTAGGCTCAGTAACTGGGGGTCTATGATTAAACAAAAGACAGTTTCACAGGAGAAAAGGCACACAATTTTTATTAAAATTTCCATGCATGGGAGTTCACAGAACAGTGAAACTCAAGGAGGCAGTTAGAGCCCAGGGCTTATGTACCATCTCAACAAAGAAGAGAGGGTTTGGGTTTCAAGGGACACAGTGTGGGGTGTGACGAGGAACTCTATGGGAGAACTAATGGATGATATTTAAGTAAGTGTCTATGCAGCCTCAGCTTGATGTCCACCCCTACCTTTTACGATAAGCAGCGCCTTCTCCCTGGGATGGGGGAGGAAGGGACACCGTTCTCATTGGGAAAGGTATGTCCTGCTCTTTGCACCTGCTCTTCCCACTGCCTCGAGGGCTCTTTCCACAGCTGTGCCCTCACCTCACACAGGTTTGTTCAAAAATAACCTCCAAAAAGTCCTCCCTGACCATCTGGCTCAAGAAGGGCGTCCTTTAGTGTATTTTTATTCTGACAGGTTGTTGTATATTATATTTATGTGTTTGCCACTATCGGTTTCCCCTAATTGTCTGACAGCCCCCAATCACATCGTAGGATTTGATTAGCTCTGAATTTCCAGGGCTCAGAGGGTGCTTGGCCTTTTTAAGGCTGACTAATATTCCACTGCGTGTGTAGAGCACATTTTGTTTATCCAGTCATCCATCTATGAACATTTGGGTTGCGTCTACTTCTTGGCAGTTGTGAATAATGCTGCTATGAGCACGGGTGTACAGACATCTCTTTGAGATCCTGCTTTTAATTCTTTCGGGTATAAACCCAGCAAGGGAGTTGCTGGATCATATGGCACTTCTATATTTAAGTTTCTAAGGAACCTCCATACTCTTCTCCACAGTGGCTGCACCATTTTACATTCTGGAACCAACAGTGGACAGGATTCCAGTTTCTCCACATCCTTGCCAACACTTGTTGTTTTCTGGTGTTTTTTTTTTTTCCTTTAGATAGCAGCCTCTCATGGGCGTGAGGCAGTATCTCAGTGTGGTCCATGTTACGTGGGCTCTTCACTGTACCCTTGGCTCCCACTGCCACATTCACAGAGGGAAGCTCATTGAGTATTACTGTGTTTCCCAGAAAATAAGACCCAGCCAGACAATCAGTGCCAATGTGTCTTTTGGAGCAAAAATTAATATAAGACCCGGTATTATATTATATTATATTATACCCAGTCTTATATTATAGCAAAATAAGACTGGGTCTTATATTAATTTTTGCTCCAAAAGACACATTAGAGCTGATGGTCTGGCTAGGTCTTATTTTCGGGGAAGCATGGTAGCTGAGTGATGAAATGCGTCAGTGGGAGGCAGTGCTTCTGGAATAACACAGTCCCAGCGAGACGGCTGCTGATGGCATCCATCCCAGTGAGAGTCAAACTCTTCAGAACCATCTGCCAGCCGGCTAAATCCACACACACCCGGGAAGGCATTGGGCAACCTCCTGGTCGCAGGTGAGTGAATCCAGAAGTTCGCCCAACAAAGTCAGGGCTGTTTTGTAAGAGCGCCAGGTGTGAAGTCGGCTGGGGACGCCTCCCCATCACCAGCGCCCTCACCCCTGGAGGTGAGCAAGGAAAGGTCTGGTGTGGCGAGCACGGGAGAAGGGGATGACAGCGGTGGGGAGAGGAGCCCAAAGGGGTAACAGGGCTGGATGTGGTGACAACGGCCCTGCCCTCAAGGAGCTTAGCCTCCCGTGTGACTCCCAAATCTCACCCCAATTCACCCACCTCTCCACATGGCCAGCACATCACCACCGTCAGGCAGGTCACCCCTGGGCCCCCCAAGGGTGCCTGTGATGGCCTGGAGAATGCAAGACGGAAGAGTCCCCCAACCCGCCATTGCCCCCTTCTTTTTCACCAGATTTCCTTTTTACCAGTTTTCAAAACGGAACTGAATTTAATTCCTTTGTCTCCCTGAGTAACAAATTGTAGGTGCCTTTATATCCATCCACACGGTTACGCACTGAGAAGGCTCGCAGCACCGTGAAACGGAAATTTTTAAGATGGCAGAAGCACAACTCTCATACAATATAAAATGATTACGTGTCAGAGATGCTATCATTTCAACTTACACATTATTGTTACTACGGCCCCTGAAGCAAAATATTTGTAAAACCCGAGCGCACCGTTCTTTGTGATGGGCTTTGTCTGCCACCTGGTGGCAGCCTCTGGTAACTGCAAGCCACACAACGTTTTAAGATACAATTTCAGGCAGAGATGTCCACCAATCTCTCCACATATTGGTTTAAAACCCTGTTTTGGTGATAACGCAAATTGGCACAACCCTTCTGGAGGGAAACTTGGCCATATATAACAAAAGTACACGTGCACTTACCTTTCTTCCCAGCAATCCCACTTTTAGGAATCTACCCTGAAGGTACACCTCCAACAAGACAAGAACACTTATACACAAGGTTATTCATCACAACATTATTTATCATTTCAAGCCACTGGAAACTACCTGAATGTCCACATATTAAGCGAGTCCATCCACCCGAGGGAGTATGCTACAGCCAGAAAAAACAAACGAGGAAGAGAGCTACCTGACCTGATATGGAGTCATTTTCCAGGACATTCTGTTAAGTGGGGCAAAAAGGGCAAAGCCCCCAAGAATACTGACAGCAGGCTACCCTTCCCATACAAACGAAAGGGGTATAAGAAAACACACAGGCGTGTGTTCATTTGTGCAGAAATGCAGGAAGAAATACAAAACGGAAACCAGAGGCTGATTTGCTACAGGGCTTCGTGGGGAAGAGGTGGGGAGCAGGAGGAGAGGCTCTCTGTGGAGCAGGGATGAGGGAGGGAGGGCGGCACGCTCTTTTTCTAACTCTTTGACTCTCAGAACCATCGTGATATTACGCGTATCTTCACATATGCAAAAAGTAAACCGACAAGTAAAAGCAACCAGGTTGTGGAGGACCCGAAAAGGAATACAAACACTAACCAACGGACCGAACACATGACCAAGGAGTCGCTAACCACATTGAAGGGGTGAGCAAGGGAAGAAATCGTATGAGGAACTCTGGAAGATAGTTCCTGGCTGGATGCTGCAAGGCTGAAGACCAAGCAACGATCGTGAATGCTGTAATCTAGTTAGTAAACAGGCTCCTGGTGGGGTCTAGGTTCGAAACAAGAAACAGGTCAATAAAAAGCATAATGTCACACAGTGATGGTGCTACTAAGGAAATCAAACAAAGCAGGGCAATGTGCTGAGAGTGGAGGGGAGGGTGGTCAGGGAAGGCCTCTCAGAGGAGGTGACCTCTGAGCAAAGACCAGAACATGGCAGCCAGCAGTGTGATGTCTGCAGGAAAAACTTACCCCGGGGAGAGAGGTCACGTGCAAAGGCCCTGAGGCAGAAATGGGCTTGGCATCGTGTGGCTGGGAGGAGGCAGGACAAAGAGCTAAGAGGGGATGGGAACCCACAGGACCCATGGGCCAGGGGGGCAGGACTGGACGCTGCTGTAAGGATGGTAGGAAAGCATAAGAGGCTGAAGGCTTAGGACAGATGCATGTCACATTGTGCTTATTAGACTGTCACAAGGACTTCTTGGTTTACTGCGCCTCCCTCACTAAAATATAATGTGAAATCTCATTCTGAAATGTTGGCCATTAATCCATAATTTAAAAAAAAATTACCAGGAGCCAAAACATACACTTCCCATATGACCCAGCAATCATATTTCTGGGCATTTATTCTAGAGAAATGAAAATGGATGTGCCCACAAAAACCTGGCCATGATTCTTTGCAGCACCTTTATCGGTAATAACCAACACCTGCCAAAGACCAGACTGTCCCTCAGTAGGTGGATGATCAAATGTACTCAGGAATAGACAGGCCTGGAATGTTGGGGCATGAAACTGCGTGGACGGACTTCAAGGGCGTGATGCTGAATGAAACACGCCGATCTCAAAGGCCACATGCCGTAGGTCCTGTCCATATAATATTCTCAACACGACAACATTATAGAGGTGGTAAACAGGTTAGTGGTTGGGTGTGATTGTAAGGGGCAGCATGATGGAGGTCTCTGAGGCGATGGAATGGTCCTGTGCCTTGACTGTGGTGGTGGATACAGGAACTTACACGTGGGATAAAATGACACAGAGCTCTTCAAATATGTTGTTCCAATGTCAGTTTCCTGGTTTGGGTCTTGCGTTATAATTATGTAAGGTGTGACCACTGGGGGAAGCTGGGTGAAGGGTACAGGAGAGTCTCGGTGCAGGAGCCCCGCCTTATCCACAGGAGACACGTTCCAAGCCCCCCAGTGGATGCCTGAAACCACGGATAGTACCGAGCCCCATACATACCATGGTTTTTCTACATATACACACCTATGATAAAGTTTCATTTACAAATTAGCACAGTAACAGGTTAACAACTAATAATAAAATGGAATTATAACAATATACTGTAATAAACGTTATGTGAATGTGGTATCTCGAAATATCTTATTATCCTGTACTCACCCTTCTTGGTGAGATGACAAATCGCCTGCGTGATGAGGGGTGTTTGCAGTTTGAGGTGCGACAGCAAAACCAGCACAAATTTCTTGTCCCTTCTGTCATGCGGGGTCTCCGCTCCTGCTCCCCACAGAAGAACGCAGGACATGGCGAGGCCAAAAAGGAACACCCACGGAGCCATAGACAGGGGAGTCACACCGCTATAGTCTCGCTGGCGGCTGGTTGGAGACACAGGAAGCAGGAGCCACACGATCTGCAACCTGCCGTCCGCTTCTCTGCCAACCAACCAACTAACCAGCCCAGCCACGGCAGTGACGTCAGTGGCTAATGCCTAACGGGTAACAGCTGAGGCCACCTGCTACCCGAGCCAGCACCTTCCCACGTGAGGCCAGGAGCCTGGACACTGCTCCCTGGGACTCTGTCCCCACAGCTTCTTCACAATTTCATGGATAGAAGGTTCCTTCTGACCATAGATCTTAGCAACCTCAGCACACGAGTTTTTTCCTTTCCTTATTAAGTTGAGAACTTTCACCTTTTCCGCTAAAGGAAGCACCACACGGCTTCTCCCGGGCAGGTCCGAATCACCAGCATCACTATTACTGTGCTTTGGGGCCATTATGAGGTAAATTAAGGGTGAGGGGAACACAAGCTCCTCCACACCGGACAGTGCGTCCGCAAACAAAGATGGCCGCTGCGTGACTCTCGGGCGGGGCGTCTGCCCGGGTGGGGGGGATATCGCGAGATTTCATCATGCTACTCAGAGCAGCAGGCAACTTAAAACTTAGGAATTGTTCATTTCGGGAAATTTCCATTTAATATTTATAGACTGCAGTGGACCGTGGGTTAACTAAAACCATGGGAAGCAAACCGTGCTAAGAGGGGATGACTGTACTACCTTTACAACTTCTCACGACTCTATAATTATTTCAAAATAAAAAAGTATAAAAAAATGACTATGGGACACACAAACATGACGGGGGTGGGGGAGGTTTGGTCTCTGAGCCAACAGCTTGTAACCTCTGGCTTCAAGGAACAGGACATTCCATTCTTGACCCTCTGCCGATATTCCTTTGGTCCCATTCCCCTGGTTCAGAGGCCAGGTGACTATGTCAGAGGGAAGGAGGTGTGTCACCCTAGGCATCAGAAACAGCACATGGAAAGATTCCGTGTGTTTGTGTATGTATGCGGCTACGTTGATTTTCTATTGCTACGCAATAAACTACCACAAACCTGGTGGCTTAAAACCAGCTATATACATATATATGTTTCCCCCCACTTCTTCCACTCCCCCCCGGCCCCCCCACTCCAGTTCAAGCCACTGTTTCTCAGTCTAGTTGTGTAGGACACAGCTCCCTGGCCCAGGCTGGTATTCTGAGCCTTGCGCTCTCCCGGCTGAAGCAGTCGGGCGTTAGCAGCACAGCGTTCCAACCACCTGAGCCACCAGGCCAGCCCCTATTTTTTTATATTTATAAATTTTTATTGGGGAATATTGGGGAACAGTGTGTTTTTCCAGGGCGCATGAGCTCCAAGTCGTTCTTCAGTCCAGATGTGGAGGGCGCAGCTCAGCTCCAAGTCCAGTCGCTGTTTTCAATCTTTAGTTGCAGGGGGCGCAGCCCACCATCCCACGCAGGAATTGAACCGGCAACTTTGTTGTTGAGAGCTCGCGCTCTAACCAACTGAGCCACCTGGCTGCCCCTCTTTGCTGGTTTTGAAGAAGCAAAACCGCCATGACTTGGACAGTCCAAGGAAAAGAATTCTGCCAACCACCGGAGCGAGCCACTTGGGTGGATTCGGCAGGTGTAGACAACTGTTGTGATCCAGCAGTTACAATTTGCCTGTCGACGGCTCTTTTCAAACCACAGTGTGCTGATGTTAGAATTTGAGTTTTTGTAATACCAACAGAAGTGAGATGCTTTCTTGAGCTCTGGCTCCTAAAACTGTATCTCGTGCATTTTTCTTTTCTTTTGGCATGAAATTGAGTGGTTTGAGGAAACATGATTTTCCAGGCAACACTGTGGTCTGCAAACCTCTGTATTAAGCTAGGCAAAGACTCGGAACACTATTTGAGAGGCATTGCCTCTCAAATCCAAATATACAGCAGAGTTTGTTCTAATTTACATTCCAGGTCAACTTGAGATGAGGAATTGTGATGTTCTGCTCTTTCTTAGGATTCTCATCTTTCTTTGGTTGCTAGTGACCTACAGGGAACTACAAAAAAATATGATTTATGAAATTAGACTGTTGCCTATTAGACAAATATAGGATGTTTGTGAAGATTACAGCTGACTATTTTCCCTAGTTGTTAACACAACAAATGAGATTAGCACAAATGAGGTTTGGGCAAACTTTTCCTGTAAAGCGCTGGTTAGTAAATATTTTTAGCTTTGTGGGCCACACGGTTTTTCTGTGCGATAATTCAGCCCTGCCGCTGAGCACAAAAGCAGCCACAGACAATATGTAAATGATGGGAGTGGCTTGTGTGAAATAAATATTTATGAGCCCTCAGATTTGAATTTCATGTAATTTTCATGTCATGAAATATTATTCATCGTGTGAGATTCTTTTCAACCATTTAAAAATATAAAAGCCATTCTTAGCTCATGGGCCATACAAAAACTGGTAGCGGGATGGGTTTGGCCCGTGAGCCATGGTTTGGTGAACGCTGGTCTCTTAGATGGTTTCCATTCTAATCTAAAATCTATCCCATATTTTCACAGCACCCTCTGAATTTCTTCAGAGGGTGCTGTGAAAATAACTCACATAGTCCCATCTGCTTGAAAACACTCAGAAAGAACAAGGAAGGCACAAAGGAGTTATCTCAGCTTTTTCCACTTTTTCTTATCCTGTAAGTTGAAGTTAAGACTAAAAGTAAAGTGTTCAGGGACCACTTTTCAAAGGTAGAGTAACGTTGACACAAGGGGAGGAGGTGGGCAGCTTTCATATGAGGTCTCACTCCCACATCCACGTGGGACAGACGCCTGAAGACTTTGCTCAAACAAAGGGACTTAATTTTTTTTGTAGCTGGCAAGGGAGATGATGGAGATTCAGGCAGGCACAGTTCATTTGGACTGAAGTGGAAATAAGGGAATTTCCATGCTCTTCCACAGCTAACTTCTCTCTTCAGGCCTG
Organism: Rhinolophus ferrumequinum; assembly: GCF_004115265.2. NCBI lineage: Eukaryota > Metazoa > Chordata > Mammalia > Chiroptera > Rhinolophidae > Rhinolophus > Rhinolophus ferrumequinum. Next base: position 5,028,383 of record NC_046306.1, read on the forward strand.
CACCTGCACGTCTATAAAAGTATAAGGACGGCCTACATTAGGGGTCAGTAAGCTAATTTAATAGGCTGGACTAAGCACAGTTTCCATTAGCCGTGTTAGCACGCCAACATATCCACATTTTTAATAAGCGTTACAGAGAACACTCATCTCAACTACCTGGGGAGCCTCTGGTTAGCTCATCCATATCCAAATTACACTGAAAATATGAATTGATTCTCCATTTTCCTTAATCCAGTTAGACAGATGTAACTGCTAATTTGGCAGAAGAAAAAGTTAACGCATGGGATGGAATGAATAGGAAGACTTTGCTGGTGTTAAGAAAATCAAATGATTCTAGAATTCACCATCACACACACACACACACACACCCTCCTAATCCAATCATTTAGCACCTTTAAAGCAGTCCTTTATAATGGAATGAATCATAAAGTTAAAAATCAGTCCCATCTTTTGCACAAATACCTCCTATAAAGATAGCTACTATGAAAATGGTATCAACATCTTATCCCAAATTTCCTACAGGGGCCATGGCACCAAGGCCAGGAATGACACCCATGCCCGTATGGCACCGTCCATACTCTTCTCACCACCTGCAAGTCTAGAGGAAGTGAGAAAGGCAAAAACAAGACAATAACTGCTACGGTTACGGATCTCACATTTATTTTCTCAACTTTAACAAAAGAGGGGGAAAAAACCTGAAATTCGACATTTCTTTTTCTTCAGAATAGTTTTAATAGTTTGTGTATGGTTCGTCAACACTCAACTTTTTCTCTCCTACTTCAACACACAAATGCATTCATTCGTATTCTTCTTCACCCCATATTTCATATATTGTAACACTATTTTGTGGGTCTGCAGGTATCTCTAGGTGCTGAGGCTTGGGCTTACTGCTGGTTGTCATGGCGACTTTCAGATTCCGCACCTTGGACACAAATTTCACCAGGTCCATCTCGAGTTGGGTTAGGGTGTTGAATGTATTGTCTTTGTTGGAGGAAGCATTCTGATTTTTCTTTAGGGGAGGGCAAAATGAACAGCTTCGAAGGCCAGGAGGAGGGTTCTGCTCCTGTCGGGAAAGATACATGGGGTGAATAACAGTTGACTTTCTGGGTTTGGCCGCAGCGCCAAGACAGTTGAGCTCACTTAAGAGAAGATGGTCCTAGCTTTGCTCTAGTCCTGGGATTGACAAAGTATGGCCCAACCTGGCCCACCGTCTGTTTTTGTAAATAAAGTTTTATTGGAACACAGCCATGCACATTCTTTTGCATACTGTCTGGGGCTGCTTTCATACTAAAATGGCAGCATTGTTGCATCAGAGACCTGATGGGCTGCAAAGCTGAAAAATATCTACTCCCTGACCCTCTACAGAAAAGGTTTGCCAACCACTGCTCCACTCAGTATCGTAAAGTGTGGGTTCTGTCTAGGAGAGAACTTACTGCCATATTTCTCTCCCTTTCCCCTTCTGGATGTGTTTAGCCACTTTAGGGACTAGCTGTTACCTCTTCACAGCTCTCTCCTTTTACGACAGGCCTTTTGCTTTACTTGGTTTAATGATACATCTCCATTCACTTCAGCAACTTGCAGCAGATCAAATGTTAGGGGCAGGAAATCTGGCTCCTTGAGTAATTTTGATCCCAAACATGCCAAGTTCTTGAATCTATCCTCAAGTTGAGAAAATTCATTTAACAGGATAGATATCAAGCCAAGGTTTTATTCACCCAGGAAATAGAATGTGGTCTCCAACTGTTAGTCTCAACCCTCCGTGCATTTGGGGACTACTGTCTTTCCCTAAGGACACATCAGGAAAGGAATCTGGCAGCATTTCTCAGGACCAGGAGGCACCCTAATTCCTTATAATGGTCCTGCCGGTAATAACTAGAATATCTGTTTCTCCAAGTCTGAGATTTCTGAGACGACATTAAATGTGTAAAAAAAACTCCCCAAAACCCCCAAAACAAAAAGGATCTATCCTTACCATCCTTACCTTACTCTTCTCACTATCTCCCCGAAACTTTAGTATCACGTAAACCATAAAAACAAAAACCACCCAGAGCCACTTGCTCCCAAGCCAGCCGTGGCCATGCTCCGGTAGGTTCTGCCTACTCCGAAAGTGCCCTCCGCAAGGCACATTTCCCTGGGGGTCTTTGCCTTTGTCCCTCAGAGAAGAAAACATGAGGGCATAGCCGCAAGAGAGGCACAGAAGCAGGAACAAAAACCATTTCGGCGTCAGCATGGTGAGCAGCGACGGGAGAGGAAGTTGCTCATGGTGGGTCTGTTTGCCTCGTACCTGGATACTGGGTACTTAGGGCCGGGCCATCGGTGATGTCACAGAGGCCCCAAGCCAGAAGGTCTGGTCATTGTGATGCCAGCAGGGTAGGGGATAATGAGCCCAGGGTGGCCGCCCAGGAGTAGGATGTAAAGGGACCTGGAGACATTTCCGGCGGGCAATGGGAGAGTGGAGGCGATGATGGAATGCTGTGTCCTCGCTCGTCTGTCCGCCCCTGGCACTCATCGGCAGACGTCTTCATTTAGCTGCGTTTCGTTTGCTGAATCCCCAAGGCATGGCGAGCAGAGCAGACGTAGCATGTGCCCCTGTGGGGCCGAGAACCGAGTGGGAAAGAGGTAAAACTAGAGGCGACAAATTAGGAGCCAGTGATGTTTTCCTTGGTCTACATTTCTAAAAATAACTATTTACACTATTTAATTGTTGGCGAGGGGGAACTTCATGTTAAAAACCAAGATGTCTGACTCCTTTAGAAAATATGGAAGATCTCAGAACACAGGGCCACTCTGCGTGGAACCAAAGAGGAAGCGAGCTGGTCATATCGTGTCCACCGTCTCCAGCGCTGTCGCCTCACACGCCCTTACTGACTTTACCTGGGTGTACAATCCCTGGTTCATTAAGAGTATAACATGTGACAACTGTGGTAAGAGCAGAGAGCTTTGAGAGCAGAGAACAAGAAGAGTACTCTAGGTTATCTCATGCAGGAAGACATGGGGGCCGAGTCTGAGGCATGGTCAGGAGTTGGCTGCATTATACGGGGAGAAAGGTGACACCAGACGTGTGTGAAGACCCGGAGAAGACAACCGAGGCCAATGCCAGGAGTATAACTAGGGCTCAGTGGCCCGTGTATTTGAAGCCGTCAGCTTCTAAAGATGACACAGAACAAGAAATCCCAGTTCACGAAGCACAAGGCTTGTACTTGTTCCCTGCGGCCTTCTGATTCACAGACGTATCCCCGAGGAATAAAACCTTCTGCTGACTCTGTTAAGGGTCCCCTGGGTCCCTGCACCGCCTCAAACTGCTGAGCTCTGGCCAGCGACACAAGAGTTCTGCCAGGCTGTTCGAAACCGAAGAGGAGGCGGATGGTTGAGCTGTGCTGCACCGATGGCCCCTCTCCACACACAGCATGCTGTCTGCAGAGGAGTGGGGGGCCGTCCTGCAGGGGGCCGCGCAGTTACTCCAGTCCATTCCTCCTGAGGGGCTGCTCCTCACTACTTACGAGGGGCCCTTTGGAAGCAGCTGGCCTGCTGTCTATGGCTGCGGGCTGGAGGGTGTGCCCTGTGACCGGGAGGGGCTCATCCTAGAAACCACCACCCTGTCCCGTCTCTGATTCACATGGCTCTTGAGGGAAGAGTCTGAGCTTCTGCAGAGTATTGTGCAGTGACCCCAGGTCTGCAGGTACCCTGCATTTTCACTACCCCACATGGTGCTTTAAGATTTAGTGGTTATGGTGTGACGCAGGAAGGGACAGACTTGATTTACGAATTCGACCCCCAACAGACGTGCTCAGGAAGCTTCGTAGTTTGGAAATGTTGATGTGTACTTGATGGAATCACGTTTTTTGGTTTACAGTGAACTCAAACATCGAAAGCACTTCCCACCAGAAGAGGACCAGCGGCAAAGCAGGAAGAGCGTGGTGGGGAGGGGGGAAAGCTGAGATTTTGAAAGTGACCTTGAGGGGAAGAAGGGTGTTGAGATGCTGCAGTTTGGATGCTGAGGACACTGCCGGGTGGACTTCACCTAACATCCTGGAGTTACTCCCGTCGCTAGCAATGGAACGGCTGAAATTTTCTTAATTTTCTTACTTTGGTATGGTATTTTCTTACATGAGTAGAGGACAGAAGAACAAAAATACAGACAGAGGAGAGAAACGGCAGACTTGCTTTATTTTTGTGTCAAATCGTAAGGTGCCAAACTCAATCTCTTCTATCTTGAAAATGATGAAAGAAGAAAACCTCCCCTACGTCCTCAGCTGGTGAGGAGACATGCCCCCGGCGGGCAGAGTGCACTGGAAACTCGTCCTTCCTAAGTTCTATTTCGGTAACTGTTGGCAGCAATACCATTAGAATTTTCGTCAAAATGAGCCGAGCACACACCCATGAGGTGTCAGGAATCTCATGATTTCAAGCACAGGTGGCCAACACGGCATCCCTGGCCATGGGAAGGTCCAGGTACATCTACAGGTAGAAGCGAGCACTGGGCCCGCGGGACAGGGTGACAGGGGCAGGCGCCCACCATGCCCTCTCCTGGAACCCCGAGCCTCACACCGGCTCCGAGGTGTGGAGGACAACTGTGTGACACGGTGCAAAGGGAGACCTAGCAGGGACTCCGTGGTACAGCCAGCGCCCACACCAGCTGCCCCACGGGGTCTGAGCGGGCTGCGTGGGGACGGCGTGCCGGGGCTTCAGAAGCAGTAGGACGTGTGGGTGACCCAGTGGGCTGACTCCTCCTTGGAGCGCTTGGCAGAGCTGTGGGTGGTGAAGAGGGACTTGTAAGCCTCAGACTCCTCGCTGTCGGCAATGGACCTCTTTGCGGCTCCACAGGGAGGCTTCCCGACTCTTCCAGAAGAGCTCCCATTTGCTGCGGCTGCTGGAAAAATGGAAAGCAGACGCTTTAAGGTTGGGATGAAAGGTCATTCCAAATACCACATTCTCAAAAGGGAAAAGGTAAGTGTCACTCCCGGGGATTTCCTTCCTCCCTTTGGGATGAAGGTGGAAATACACCATCTCATCACCAACTCCCTAAAAACACTACTCGTGATGTGCTCACACTGGCCCCAGGTCCGTGCGTGACACAAATCAGGTCTTGCTGGGATGGGGGGGAGACCGGGGGGGAGGGGTGGTGAGTGGAAGCGGAGGCCCCAGGCGGCTGCTGCAGGTAGACCGGGCACCGGAACCCATTTGCCGCTGCTGATGCGACTTACAGCACAAGCTTACATGGTCTTTTACCTAATGAATCTGTGCTTCCCTTTTTGTGAAATAAATACTTTTTTTTCTTTTTTGAGTTAAAATTCATGAGTTTCAGGAGGAACGCACTGAATTCTGGACTATACGCCATATGGCTCTGACCAGCTGACCAAGAGGCAGGTGTGGGGGAAGCCTGGCTCCGAGTGCCATGTGTGGGGGCACAAAACCTCCGCCCTCAAGGGTCGGGAACAGCATGCTCAGTCCCGTGAGCCCCAGTCCACCAGCCGGGCACCACGTGCACACACGACAGGAAAGCCAGACGCCAGCAACCCTGATGGACTACTGCTTTGGGGTACAGTGACTATCTCTTAGTCAGTCCCCCAAGAGAGCTCAACCAATGAATTAGAGACATGACTCAGGACACGCCTGCGTTTCCAAATTCATTCCAGTATGGCGGACATAACCAGCTTCCTGAGCAGCCCCTGTGGTCTCAGGGGGACCCACCTGCACTTTTGGAAGCTGGGGTGATTTTCTTCTCTCTAGAATCAAGGCTGGTTTCTTCAGGCTTCCCGGCCTTAATTTTTGATGGTCCTGCGGATTCTGCAAAAAGAACAAAGAGAGCCAAACAAAATCAAAACAAAAGCACGAGCTTCCTTAGGCCACAGCCCTACAGTCTTACTTTGCTGTAACATGGCCCTCTTAGCGTCTTACCTTCACTGACATCCAGCTTGGATACCGACTCTGCCGCCTTGGGTTTCTTTGCTTTCTGTAAAAAAACAGAGGAAGTTGCAGGTGCTCGGATGCCCTCAGTTCACGTCAGCGGTTCCCCGCCCTCCCAGAAGCCGACTGACAGGCAGATGCGGTTCCTCCATGGTGGCGGGTGCTTGTTCTGAAGACGACCTTGACAGGCCCTTAATTCTAAACCTTGACGCTTTGCCTGGGTTTCCAGCCATGCACTTTTGCCTCACACAGGAATGAATATATCTGTAGAGATCTGCTGAAGTTTTATATTCCAAAATCACATTTCCAAAAATTTTTAATGATGATGACAGATTTCAGTCATAATGGTCAAGGTTAATGGGGACAATTCATTGTCCACAAAGAGCAGTTACATGAAGACTAACATAAAGTACACGCGGGAACATCGAGTCCAACCAGGATACACGCGGGCTGAATCTTGCCCATTGCAGTAAGACTTTTTCCAAGTTGTCACACTGCCTTGATATTTGTTTATTTAACTATAAGGATTTAAGGCTTACACTAACAGACACGTTAGCCAATCCTTAGACTCTGGGCTACTCGTCAGATTTTGGGGCACTAGAATTCTGTCGCTCATAACATATTGGTCAGCAAAGATTTTTTAAATGAAACTAACCGCTCTAAAACCACACAGCTCTGTCAGAACTGAGTCTATCACAGAAAGGACAAACAGGACCACGTTCAGAGAATTTACTTTAAAAGTGCCATTTTCCTAAGTAGCCAAAAGATGGTGCTATACATACACAGATACACAGCCTAATTAGTTCAGAAGGCTCCCATCGTGGAAAACATGGCAAGGAGGCATATATATATATATATGTCTTCTCATATATGTATGTCTTCTTGCATGTATGTATATATGCAATGGAACTTGCAACACCTGTACGAGACAAAAACTGCCTGTTATTTCACACATGCAAATCTGAAAGTAAGTAATACCTTGGCCTTCAAAAAAAAAGTTAATTTCTCAGTTCTCCGTTCATAACTGTTATTTGAAAAGCACAAGCAGTAGGAGTTAGACGAAATGCTAGTCCTGTTTCCAGCTGCGAGTGTATCTGGGAAATATTTTGGTATCCTGGTAGCAGTATCTAGGAGGCACTCCCAGAAGCTCTGGCGAGTATTTTGCAGAGAGGGGCACGTTGGATCCCTTGGGCTTTGAACAACTTGGCAGGAAGCCTGGGACAGAGGAGGCAACTCAATAAAGTCAGACGGTGAACGGTGACCACACAAATGTCTCCAGGACCTTTCTTCAAAACACAATTTTTGCCTTTGGTGCTTTTTAAAAACTGAGCTTCATCAATGAAGAACAGTCATATCCTTTTTGGTAAGTGTCCTTTGTGAAAAACAGCTCAAGCTTTTTGCTTTCTCTTTTCTGCTCATATGATGATAAAATCATAGTAATTTAGAAAACTAACTTAGAATGAACGCACTTATATAGATTCACTTTGAAATCTGTGCTCGGCCCTTTAAACATATCCTCGCTACTCAAAGTGCTGCCCGAGGGCCTGCATGCTCAGCAGTGGGTGGGAAACGCAGGTGCCCAGGGCCACCCAGGTCTCCAGGTGACCCCCGGGACACTCAAACCTGTGCTGGGGTGATGGGGACTCCCCTTTGCCTTTATCTTACAAGTTATGAACACCAAGTCTGTACAGTTGTCTCACAGTATATGCAGGGGGTGGGGGTGGTTCCAGAACCCTCGCGGATACCAAACTCCAAGGGTGCTTAAGTCCCTTACGTAAAATGGCATCGTGTTTGCACATGACCTGTATTTGCATACAGACTACAGCAGGTGTGCCCACACGTCACTTCATTTGTGTACATTCAGCAGAGTGCTTGGCGGGTGGCAAATTCAAGTTTTGCTTGCTTTCTGAAACTTTCTGGGATTTCCTTCCCCACCCCCAAATATTTTTAACCCATGTTTTGGTTGAATCCACTGATGAAAACCAGAGGCTACAGAGGGCCGACTGCATGCTTTGCAATCAGTGAGAGCACGGCAGTCGTGCTGACCGCCATTCCCGTGGGGCCTCGCCTGGACTGGAACCTTCTGGAGCCCAGGCCCTTCCGGGTTGTAAACCGGAAGCAGCCGCCAGCAATGCAGCTTGGTGGTTTGCAATGGGCTCTGAGCACGGAGGCGGAGGCGGCTGGGCAGAATCTGAACACTGGCCCAGGACGCCAGGAAGGTGAGGGACACACACAAGGACCCGTTCGTTACCTTTTCCAGCCTCGCTCTCAGCCTTCTCTCCTCCATCCTGCTCTTCAGCATTTCCACGTCCTCCTTGGTGCCGTTGAGCACGATGACATCGTCGTCCTGGAAGGCAGCCCCACACTGGAGAGCAAAAAAAAGGAGACAGATTCGTCACCACGCAGAGGGCAGGCACCCTTGGACCCTCACTCTCAGCCCAACTGCTGCCCCCCAAGCTCCTGGGAAGCTGCTGTCGTCCCCCCCGGCATGTTGGCCTAGCCAGCTCCTGGGTCTGCTGCCTTTGCTGGGTTATTACTTATTGTGGTTCTGTCTCCAAAACCCATTGCTTTGGGTCAAAGTCATCTCCTTTTCCAGGGTGGGTCTGGTAAGCTTTCATGACTGAAGAGACTTTCCTTTGACCTACAAAAGCCTTCTCCCAGGGATGTCGTCCTGGGAGAGGGAATGAGGAAGAATCTGCAGGAACAGAATCAGGTGGCAGACGAGGCCAGTGGGGCTTGGCGCTGGGGCTCTGGTGTAAACAGCCCTCGGACAAACACAACCCAGAGGCAGGTGTCTGCTCCCGTTTTCCCGTTTGCTCTCCCTCCTGGCTTCCTGCCACCACTCATGCTGCCCCCCACCCCGTTCCTATCTTGTTAGCCGTCTCCTTTCTCGAGATGTTTAGTCGTCTAGATATGATCGCAGACCCCGTTCGGCATACAGTTTTGTCTGGAGTTGTATTTTTAATGTTGAATTAGCCACTAAAAATAAAAAGTCGGGAACCTCTCACATTAAAACTAGAGACATCTTGCTTTGTCTCCAAAATTCAAAAGATCCATTAAAAGCAGACTCACACCCTCAAAGCCTCAGCTGCCTGGACCTGAGGTCTGCTCCCTGGAGACCGGACACATGACCCTCCCACTGGCCACAGGTCCTGTCACTTGTTCTTGGTGTGCGCCTGACCTTGGAAGGATTCTGCCTAACCCCAGGAGCTTGGGTGGAGTGGCCCGTCTTTTGAGGGCAAACAAAAGCAGGGCAGGAGGCAGGTTTCTGTCACACTGCCTGCTGCCAGGCGGGGGCTCTTCTCCGTGGACTGAAAGGCAGAGGGTCACTTCAGAAGGGGTGGCAGCGCTGCTGAGAAGGCACAGCTGGCCCAAAGGGACTGACCCTCCCTCTCTGCTTATAAAAGTAACACATATGCAAAGTGAAAAACACCCATGTTTTCCTGCAAATGTATTTCCCACGTACTACTGTTACTGCACTGCTGAAATCATATATTCATTTTAAATTTTGCTTCCTTTTATCACTTGTAACTTAGATTTCAAAAAAATGGGGGAAATGGTTACATAGATCATACCACATTCTTAAAAAAGGAGGAGTATACAGTTAGTTTTTGACAATACAGAAAATGTTTATCACATGTTAAAAGAAAAAGCAGACTAGAATTTGTATATTCATAGGACCTCTGGATGTTAATTTAAAAAAAAAAAGTATTAAAAACAGGGCCAGGAGGAAACTGCTGAGGGAAGAGTGGTAGAATTAGGAGCAATAAACTATGATACTGTACATCTGTATCACATACAAATGCAACAGTGGTTTCTCGGTCTCTGTCCTTACAAACAGTACTTGTAAAGACGACTGCATGCGTCTCGGGCCCACAGTCCCCCCGAGAAGTGGTACTGTCTTCCACGGAACCTGCTCTGTCTCCTGCGTATAGTACTTATACTGATGAATGCAAGCCCGTGTCTGTGCGCTGACTTTTAGAGCCGGGCTTCCTCTCCGTCACAATGGAAGCTCCAAGAGGGAGGGACCTTGTCTTTTATGTTTCATGGTCACAGCCCAGGGTCTGGAACACAGTGGACACTTGGTAAATAACTGCTGAATGAATGAATGACAACACAGCCTAGAGAAGTATTTCAAACCAGAATGAAAGGGACGAAATTTTAAAGCCAAAATTGCTCCCCTAAAAGGTCGCATGAGCTTTAGACTTCTTACAACATGTGAGTGGACCCATCACACCACGTAATTTGAAGGGAAAAAAACAACAACTGCTAATCTGAAAGGCACAGAGACAGCTCTTTTTTGGCTTTAAGAAACAAACCTCCTCCTGCATTCATATTACCTCTTTTACAAATTACATATATATGCTACATGTCCATTTATTAGGATTTTCATTTTTTTAAAAATTTTAGTCTGTATAAGAAGTTGACACATTAAGTCTATTAACGTTTTGTCCATTTATTACAATAGTTTCTCCAGTACGTCTGGCTTTTATTCTACATTTTCCTTGGAGCTGTGGAAATGCAAAACGGTATGTAGGTAACACCACCATTTTCTTGGTTTCTTTCTTCCACTGCTTTTTGGCTTAGAGGGTCTTCCTCCTTTTGAGTAAGGATGGGAAGTACCAGGTGAAGTCCAGCACCAATCACTGCCCAGTGGGACCCGCAGGACAACGTTTAAAACGCACCCTCGGGGTGGGGTGCCGGGGACAAGCTGCAGCAGGACTTCAGAGCTGGCAGGGCAGCCATGGCCTTCCCTGTGTGAAAGGGTCTTCCCCTTCCTGATCGTCACCAGATAAAAGTAGCTCCTCAAGCACCTGGACTCTGAACATCTCCACACAAATGCATCCGGGGTCTCCCCACTGAAAGGCTGGATTCAGCTGCTGTATATACACAGCACGCATGTCTCACACACACAGCAGGGCCACAGCCCCTAAGCTTGTTCCATTTGTCTGTGACACAAATGTAGATACCGTAGCTTGGTGCTCCTCAGCAGTTTCCTACTGGCCCTTCCCCCGATTCTTCCCGGCAATCAAGCAGTCTCCCTGTAGCAACAGCACACCTGTTCTGCCACAGAGTCATGTGTCTCGAGTCACCTGGTGCAGGTGAAGCACATCTGTCCTCCGACTAAGCATCCAGCTCAGGTGTGTGCACATACGTGGGAGGCAGGTACGTCTCCCTGGTGTGCAATGATGTCTCCTGGCTTCAGTCCCCTAATCAATGTGTCTGTGGGAAGCCTAAAGGCAGTGCCAGCAAGTGAGGGAAGCTTCACAGCCAGACAGGGAAGGATGTTAGTGACGTGTCCGCGGAGGAGACTGACGCGGGGAGGGCCCAGTAACGGTGAGCAGGGACTCACCTCACAGGCGCCCTGGGCTCCAGAGGACACTGATCTGCCTCCCGGGAGTCAGGTCCCCTGCAGAGCCATGCTGGCACACTCGGATTGCTCCCAATGCTACTCAGGGAGCCTGCAAGATTGGTAAGTGACTTGTATTTATCCCTTCAACGAAAAAGGGGCAGATAAGCACACATGGCCTCCTATTTTTCAAGCTTTTAAAGAATCCAACCCATGACGGCCAGGACTTCACTCGGCTTTCAGAATATGAGAGTTATCCTGTGGCCCAGCATTTGGTGCTGCCGTCTCATTCTGTGTTGTAAGGGGTGGTCCGGTCCTGAAGAAACACTCAGAGACGCAAAAGCAGCACTAGTTTTCAATCTACAGAATCAACAAGCATAAAATCCTCCAGGGATGAGAGGGGAACAAAACTTGCCAAGCAACTTCGTTCCTGTGATTTAAGCTGCAGCCACCGCAAGACCAGCAGCAACTGATGGAGAGAAAAGCCCGTGGATGGGGCACAGCCGGGACCCCCACCCCAGGGGCATGAGAAACACCCCGTGGTAAGTGCTTCATACCTGGCACAGGGCACAAATGGCACAGGCTGAACAGGTATTGTTATTACAACAAAATGCTTTTCTTTGCCTCCTCTATGGTTTTAAAGTAGAAATACTGGAATGCCAGTAATACTGTAAAATGCAGGTGTAGCAGCATCTTTTTCTCTCAAAAATTGTCCTCATTTTTTGGAAGAAAATAAAAGTGGAATATTTTCAGGTATGAGGCCAATTAGAGTTTACGATTTTAATGCCACCATTTATTTCTTCATTGCTCACAGGGGAGATACTAACTCAGGCTCAGGGTCATATCCAAATCCTAGTTCGCATTGGGTGCCAATACTAAAAATGTTATTTTTGTGCTTCTTTTGAGTGGACATCCGAAAATCAAGTTTGCCTCTTCATATCAAAGTGGCTGAAAAATCGTATACACATTTTAGGAATCAGGACGTTGTGATTAAGACATCTGTTTTACTGGGCAGCTGGACAGTCTCTGAATTCAAATTAGTCTAATAATAAGCTCAGACAGTTCTAGAAAAAACCTGTTAACTTGTAGGATGCTTTGGACATCATTCTGAGCCCAGAGCCCAATAGAAATAACACACCACCATTTTCACAGCTGTGGCTATAGTGACTTTTTTAGGACAAACATACAAGTACATGGACAGAGCACCCGGCGTTCATGGTCTGGGGGTGCCACTACCCTGGGGCTGGCAAGCACTAAGGAACCCCAATCCCACGCAAGCACTGAGCACCTCCCTGGGCCAGGCTCGGTGGGAAGCTGGCATCCATCTGGCCCTGTCCCCCGTCCCCAGTGGCCCTAAGAGGTAGGCACTGTCATATGTCCCATCTGCAGTCCAGAAAATGGAGATAAATTGTTTAATCTGGTTAAGCAGTAATGTTCTGGAATATAAAGCAAAATATTTTAAATTCATCTTTAAAGATGCCTACTCATTATCTATTTATTCGCGGGAATTATTATTATTATTTTTTAAAGTATAAAAGATTCAGCAAAAAGAGTTCGTTTCTATGGGATCTTGTCAATTCCCCCTGAAAAGCCTTTATAACACACGAAATCCCATCACAACAGAGTTTAAATGACTGCCCTTAAATGGAGTATTCTAGCAGTAATCCACAGTCTCAAGCCATATTGCTGACTTTTGTTTCTGGCTGCGAAGGCTTGTTGCGGGGCAGGGAGGGGGAACTGTAGACGACTAAAGAACAAGAAAAGGAGAAAAACACACTCACTGGCTCTAATAATTAGGATACTTATGTGTTTTGAAACAACCCCGTGGAAGCATTTTATGCTTGGACAAAAACATAAAGTGTAATACAATTCCATTCTGAGAAGTACAACTGGAAATAATCACTTCTGTTATTGTAGATTCTAGCATTATAAAAAGGAAAAAAATGTAAACACCATCCTTAAGCACTACCTTTGGTCATTATTTCTACTGAAAAGATTATTCATTGTTTGGAACCACTTAATTCTACTGCACACTATACATACATATTTTAATGATGCTACCTGTCAAAGGCTGCAGATAGAGAAAACTAAGAGATTATTAAAGTACATAAAGCCCAGGAAATTTAAATTAAGGAATGACAGTACTTGAAAAGAGCCTTCAGACGCTCTCTCACACACCTTGAAAATAACAGTGTTAGAAACCATTTGGGATTTCAGTAATACATGAGGAAACAGGACTCCGGAATGGGAAAAACGCGTCTGGTCTGGACAAAGAACTTTTCATCTGCTCCAGAAAACCCAAGGACGACTGCCACTCTTTCTAAAGCCTTTAAAATAGAAAAAGTACTTCCCATGTAACTTTTCGTGGAGGAAAAAAGTGGCTCAAAACCCGGCGCGACTACTTGTCTAGCAGCTGCATATTTGCCCACACTTGGAAAAGACCCCGTACATTTCTTGGAAATTAGCTGACTGATAAGAAGTCACACGTTTAACACCTCCATGTTCACTATGGCTACGAAGTGGACTTCACAATATAGAAACGACAACAACAAATCACCAGGAATCAAGGCCAGGAAATGTGCAGAACTGAAAGCGGTGCTCGTCACTCCTTCCAAAGGAGAGCCTGCCCGGCCCTACGGAGTTGGCTCCCGTGGGAATTTCCCATCATCCACCGGGTGTTGTATTAAAGCAACAGCAAGAACCTCGTTTTTACATTCAACAGCACGGGAGTCTCCCAGGCTTCATACCCAAGGCTGGCGGGACCACCTTGATAAACTTGTGTGAAACTGTGACAATAAAGCTAAACCACTGGTGACCCGAGTTCCCACAGATGCCGATTTCTAAACGATAAAGTGAACCTGAGCCGGAGGGAAAATTTCATTGTGGGGCAACTGTGGACATGGCACTGACAGAACAGAAGTAGAAAGGCAGCAAGCTCACGTGGCTGTTGCTGTGCGAGGGAGGGAAAAACACTCAGCCCAAAGTACAGTGGGTCATACACGAGACTGGGCTTCATTTAATTATATAAGCTACGGAGAATAGCCAGTCCCCAGGCTCCGGGGATTACATGGGGCGCAATCTGTCAGCGAAGTGGGGCTAACATTTGTGATGGGACCAGAATGCTTTCCTTTGACCACAGGATTCAAAACAAAAACCAAGACAACAAACCCCAAACCCTCCCAAACCTCCTCCCATATTGAAGCTACAGTACAGGAGAAGTATAACAGGCTACAGTACATGGTTTACCTTTAACCAAAATTCTCAAAAGAAAAAGTTAAAAGCTTTATTTTTACTTCAAGAAGGTATTTCCTTCCTACTGAATTTCTATTTTTATAAAACATTTTTATGATATAAAAAAGATTCTGTTATTTTAGAGACCAAATGTGAAATGTGTACATTTGAACAATGGCTTTGTTTATAAAAACATGACATAATTTATGAAACAGTCTTTAAAATTATGCCATCATGTTTTACGTTTGGGGCAATCAAACAAACATTTCCTGAGCCAAACCAAGTTCCTGTAAACTGGCGCTCTCAGATGTTGCTGGCGGAGTGTAAATGGTACAGCCACTTTGCAAAACTAGCTGGCAGTCTCAGGCAGTTAAACGTACACGTATCTGTGAGCCAGCCATTCCAATCTGGTATCTACCCCCAGAGAAATAAAACCACAGGTCGGTACAAAGGACTTGTGCACAAATGCTGACAGTATCTTGTAATTTCCTAAAACGGGCAACGGCAGTGTCCACTAACAGGTGCAGGGACGAGCAGACTGTGGCTTGTCCGTATGATGGAATACTGCTCAGAATAAGAAGGAATGAAGTGGTGAGGAATGCAATGATGTGGATGGATCTCAAAATCATTAGGTGAAAAAAGCCAGGCAGAAAGTACACAGTGCATGATCCCATTACATAAAATTACAGAATATGCCAACGGATCCAGAGAGCCGGAGAGCTGTCAGTGATTGCCCAGAGACGAGGGTGGAAGGAGGATGGAGTGAGAGCGGCACAGAACACGCGTAGGGGTCAGGCACATGCTTGCTACCTTGGCTCCGGTGACAGTTTCCCGGGTGCACACATACACAAAAACTGACCAAATCACACACTTAAATATGTGTACTTCAGTAAAGTTGGAGGGTGGTTACAGCATCCTAAATTCTATCTGCTGTTCTTTCAGGAAGCTCAGAGAAAAAACTTTCAGACCACGGTGACAAGAAGCCTGAAGCTACAACATGAGCCCGCTGCGAGCCACAAAGCCCGGCCTTCTGGTGTGTGCGGCCATTTGCATCACCTCCATTTTTCTCTATTTAAGGAACCCAACTCACAAGGGGCCAGAGGAGGAGCCCATCTATCCGGCAATAGTGGAATGCGGCTTTTATCCAGATGAACTGTGCTCAGCTTTATTTGAAGGGAAAGGGGCAGCCCCCCAAATTGCAAAATTCTGTAACAACGCTCATGGACCAGAAATACTCACTCCCTTACACACCCCAGGAAATTGCTCCAGGGTTTCCCAGGCGCTGCATTTCATATCCCGCCCTCTGTCTGCCGAAGAGACCCATTTCTCGTTGGCATATATAATAACTGTTCCGAAGGAGCTGGCCATGTTTGTGCAGCTTCTCAGAGCTATTTATGTACCTCAAAATGTTTATTGTATTCACGTTGATGAAAAGGCCCCAAAGAAGTACAAAGCTGCTGTGCAAACCCTGCTTAACTGTTTTGAAAATATTTTCATTTCATCGAAGAGAGAGAAGGTGCCTAATATGGGCTTTACAAGACTACAGGCAGATATTAACTGTATGAAAGATCTAGTCCATTCCACATTTCAATGGCACTATGTCATTAATCTTTGTGGACAGGACTTTCCAATCAAAACCAACAAAGAAATCATACACTACATCAGAAGCAAATGGAGTGACAAAAATATCACTCCTGGGGTAATTCAACAAGGAAACAGGAGATCCAAGGCCAGTCCAAGCCATCCCGAATTCAGCCCTGAAGGAAATAGCTATGTGTCTCCAAATAAAATATTCAAAGCTGATCCACCCCATAACTTAACAATTTATTTTGGAAGCGCTTACTACGTACTAACGAGGAAGTTTGTACAGTTTGTACTGACAGACATCCGTGCAAAAGACATGCTTCAGTGGTCCAAAGACATGCACAGCCCAGAGCGACATTACTGGGTGACTCTGAACCGACTAAAAGGTAATGACGAACCAGCAATCTGGGGTGTGTTCAGATAGGCGGCAACAACAGGAGTTAAATCCTAACTGAAGGTTCTAGTTCAGCTCTGCTATATGGCCTGTAAATAACTCTGTATTTTGCAAGACTTTCCACTTGGGGAGGAAAAGAGGGTCTTTGATTTCAGGGGTGCAAGGCTGGCTGACAGAGCGCCAAGTTCCCAAACCAACCTGGCTGCTTTTGTTCCCTCTCCAGAAAGAAGCATTTTGTATCTCCTCAAACAGGGCCTTTTGAAAAGTCTAAGCGCAAATATTTGGAGAGTTCTTCATTTCTTCGTTCACTTAATAAACATACAGTGCCAGGCATTGTGCTGGGGGCTCTTCTGTTATTGTATCTGGAGGAATGGAAATAACGGCATTTCCATCTCAGGGAGACCTGAACTAAAAGAACTGAGAAGCTGGACCTCACACCTCACGCTTGTCCGCCCTCCATTCCTCCCCAGATGCTCCAGGTGCCACAGCGAATGCTGGCTGGGAAGGTGACGTGCGAGCCACTAAATGGAGAAACGAGGAGGGACGTGTTCACGACGGATGTAAAGGTAAACACGAAACGAACAAAAAAACTCCCCATACAACTGCTGCCTCGGTCACAGTGAAAGTACTCTGTAATTAGTGACAATCCAATTGGCAAGGTGTCAATTTTTGAAAACTTTTAAGTATAACGGTGCACAAAAATCATAAGTATTCAGGTTGATACATGTTCACAAAGTGAACATACAACAGGGCTGCAACTTTTAAAGTTTTAAGATAAAAATACATGAGCTACCTGGCTTTTTCTACCTGTTCCTAGAATTCAAACTTAAATATCTTTTAAAAATGACTCTGTGTCTCCCCCGGTCTCTCTATTAAAATAGGAAACTGAATAAACACAGGCCAACTATCACTGACAGGCTCCCTGTGCGTGTTTGTACGAAGAAAGTTTTATGGAACACAGCCATGCCCATTCACTTACTGTGCTGTTTATGACACCAGAGGGCAGACCCTGACCACAAAGCCAAACATATTCCCCCTCCGGCCCTTTACAGAAAGTCTGCCATGCTGCTCGAGAGCAACGGGCTTCACTCCTGTTCTGCTTGCACGCTCCTTAGAAGAAACTGGAAAAAGACCTTATTACAGGTTTAACGGGTGTGTCTTCCCACCTACTATACACTGTATATACGTTCTGAATAGTTTTTCATCAGAATCTTGGAGCTACAGATTTAACTGAGCTCATTCAATTTATGGGCAACCTCTGTCACATGATCTGACAGGTGGACCCCATGGCCAAGGTCATCAAGCCAAAGACTAACCTTCTTTCTGAAAAAGCGAGACTTCGTTTTTTGATTAAATAAATGTTTGCCTCTGCATCCCCGTAGCAATCTTCTTGCAGTGAAGCTTAAATATAAAGCACAGAGCCCCCTCCCCCGCCAAGTTCGTAAGCAGTTCTGGCTCAAGGAAGGGCTTTCTGCTTTGCCCTCAGCTGATTCTCCCTGAGGAGCCGTGAATTCTGTTGCCCCTTTGCCTGGTGCCCCGGAGGTTAGCTACCAGGGCAACAGACAAAAGCAAGATCTGGGGTGGGAGAGAGCTGGGTCCCTCTTCTGCCAAGAGCGTGGAAGAGAAATGGATGACTGCAGAGAGTTCTCAGGCACATCAGTTTTGGGGAAACTACCTATGGAGTTGGAAAGCTAGAACTTGGCTTCTTGTGGAGCTAGCTATTCGGGCCTACTCTCCCTGCGCCCCCAAGTCCCCAGTATGAAGACGGCTGCTTGAGAGGAGCAGTCAGTCTCGGGCAGAGAAAAGATGATGAACAACTTACAGCACCAACTGAATGAAGCCAGCAGGGCTGCCTGACAGTTATGGGGTTGTAACTCACGTGGGAAGAGAAGGCAGGGAGACCAGAGCAAGTCCGCGTGTGAAGGCGGCCCCCGCAGAGTGTCCCGTCTCCAGGGACACTCCCAACGCCGCAGACACACAGTAACCTCTCTGAATGGTGCATTTGGTATGGTCTTCCCGTTTGAATAGAGTACATCAGATATGCAAAAGAAACTAGGTTCACCCAGTTTTTGAGCTTTTAGAAGACTGACCTAAAAGAAACAGGCTGCAGATGAATCAAAAATGTAAAATCTAATACCAGAATAGTTCAAAGACGGGCAAGTCCTGCAGCCACATGTACAGCCATCCCCCTGACAGGTACCAGGTCAGAGGGCTGGAATCATTTCTAGTACTTTTAAAAACGTAGCAAGGATTCAGTTAGGGAGATATTCACATAGTAAGAAGGTGACAGTTAAAACAGAAGGCTAACAAACAGCCTTGGTCTTTCTTAGAAAGCAGGAGGGAGCTCATTGCCAATATTCACGGGACTGACAAGACCAGTAAATAAATAAATGCTCAGAAAAGGAGGGAACTCAGACTCTTCCTGAAAATGTCATTCCCTTAGGTGCACAAATGCTATGGAAAGTCACGAAGGACTATTGCCACCAATAATAATAATGATTCAGAATTATTATAGTGGCAACCTGAGTATTTCAATGTTTGCAAAAAGACCTAGTTATGTAAACTTAAAAAACATCATTCCCCTGAAAGTAAACACTTGGGCAAGTTCTTGGCCCCCAGCGTCAGTGTGTAAGCTGATCACCTAGCACAGCAAGGAACCTGGCCGGCTGTAACCAGAGGTTCGTCAGCCCCACCTTCGGCCGAGCCCTGTGGTAGGGACAGTGCAGGAAACCCTCCCGGAGCCTGGCTCCGGGCCTGCAGTCAATCCTCACAATGATTCTCAGGCAGAAACTATTATTAGTCACGCTCTACCGATGAAGAACCCCGGGCTCAGAGAGGTGAGGTCACTCCCAAGGTCACAGGAAGTGGCACAGAGCTGGCAGAGCTGGGTCTCAAATCAGATGTAGCCACCAGGCACCCTCCAATGGGCAAGCTTACAGCCTTGTTCTGTATGCAGAGTGACAGCCATCCATTATTATCAGCAACAAAGCATTTATTTATTTAAAAAAAATTTTTTTTTTTTTTTTTAAGGAGGGCACAGCTCACAGTGGCCGATGCGGGGATCGAACCAGCAATCTTGGTGCTACCAGCACCACGCTCTAACCAACTGAGCTAACTGGCCACCCCACAGAGTTTACTTTTAATTATCAAAAAGAATTAACACAACTCTGAAAACATCCCATCTGTTTGTGTTCCCTTCCAGTTTGAACCATGTGTACAAAAATCAGTTATCCAGTTGTAATCAAGGGCCACGATTCCTTCTTCTCCGTGTCCTAAGCTTTTCACAGTGCTGTGTTCGTATTTACACTTTTCAGCTGGTTAGATGGAAGTCTATTGACATTGTACCAAGAATGTCTGTCATCCATGATAACAGCTGCCATTTACACGATACTTACTACGTCCCAGTTCTAGGCCCTTTATTCAATGAATACTTGCTCAGTATGGGGAAGGTTCTTTCTGATTATTTCAGTCTTACTGGACATTTCTGTGCATGCAGTTACATCCCTTTCTAAAAATAGTATCTCCTTAAGATAGGTTTTTAGAACTAAAATGAGTGGGTTGGCACGGGGAGAGAGCTGAGCAAAGAGGAAGGTCTCCAAGATGGACAGAACTTTCTCTCGCAAACAAGCTGAAAACTCACTTGTCCTCAAACTGAAGGTGATGACAGGACCATCTCAGTGTCGGTGGGAGCATAAGAGCGGAGGAGCCCAGCACAGTGTCAGGCACATAAAACGTGCTACTGAGTTCACCTCGAAGGAATCCAATCAGCACGGGCTTCTACTGTAATTCCCATTTCAATCCATTTATATCGAACACTCACTCTGCAAAACCAATAAGGGGCTGAAGTAATGACTTATTAAAATCAATGCCAATTCTTACGAACTACCCACAACCCAGGAAAAGGCTTAAAAGTTCATGGAACGTAAAACAGAAGCTATCAGAATTTAGATTTCAGCAGGCAAATGAATGTTGTTACATCTCCCTTGGGTTCATGACTAGCTAAAATTTCACCGTAGTCACCTAAAGTAGTCGTTCAATATTTTGGAGAGCACTGACAAAAAGAATGAAAACTTCCCTTCCATCGTAAATTCAAAATCCAACATAAAAGCTCACCCGAGCAATCGTGGAAATCATATGTGATCTGAACGCCTGGGGAGCGAAGACGCCTCCCAGATGACTTCAGAAGAAGGGGGTCACTTTTTTTTATGTGAATGGAAACTGACAAGGGAACAAAGGCAGCTAAGTCTTGGGGTTTCTTTTTGCAGGCCGTTATGTCCGGGAGAGCTGTGTATATGGTCCAGGAGACTTGCCGTGGATCATTCAATCGCCTTCTCTGTTTGCCAGCAAATTCGACTCCTCAACAGACCCTCTTGTGGTCACGTGTCTGGAGAGGTGGCACAGACTTAGAGTGCTGCGGCAGGCAGAGGTTTCTGTGGAGCCACACTGGCGGTTTCCACAGCAGACTCATTTTGATGTGAAACTGAACGGCTGAGCTGGACGTTGTAAGGAGGGTTTGCTTTCTTACTGGTATCATACTGTTTCCTTGACTTAAGAGAACATTCAACCAAAGAAGATGGGAAAATGATTCTTTGATACAAGTTAGTCCTATAATGAATTGAGAAAAATGCTATTGACAACACTTTGCTACTGATTAAAGGCCACTTCTATCGCTTTGAGAAAGAAATCATGAGAGGAAAAGAATCTCAAGGTACTGCTGGGGACACAGATAAGCTCCCTGCAGGGCTGCCTGCTTCAGTAAACAGCTGCTGAAAATGGAGATCCTTCAAACGCTTCGATCCAGGCTCAGGTGAGAATAAGAACACAGCTTGTTTGGAGCGGTGGAGGGGGAAGCTGGGAGCCATGGGACAGGCCCGGGAGGCCAAGATACAGCAGCCGCCTCCGTGAGCACCAGAACCGACGACAAGAAGCTGCGGCTCGCTCCGCCCTGAGTCGGGCTCTCACTGTGTTCACTTGTGAAGTAAAAAAACACAATTAAATCCCATGTAAACCATGTCTGAAATAAACTGCTATGGACTGTATCGTAAAGGCGATGTATTAACGAGAATCTTGAGATAATTTCTCTAGTTTTCTGGGCACAGAGGCTTCTTGCTAACATGCACAGTGTACTGTTCAACTGTTCTATTAGATTTTTCTTTTACATGTGAAAGTCTAAGGCTGCCTGTGCTGGGTATTATGCAATTTCCCAGCCTTAATATTCACAAAGGCCATAAAGATGGCAGAAAGCTAAAATAACCTGGAAGCCAGAGCCTGAAAATTAGAATTTGCCAACCACTTTTGAAGATATTCCCCTTCCCTAATTTATTTTCACCCCTTTCCACTCCACCTCTCACCCATGAAAAGAACTCAAAAAACAAGAACAAACAAAAAACCCAACAGTATGGGTGTACATTTTTGTTTTATTTGTGAGTTTAAAACATCCACATACCCCACTCGCCTACTACAAAGACCAAAAAAATGAAGCCAGAAAGCTAGCAAGTCAAACGCTACTGATCACCTCTAGAATCTAGATCAGTGCTCCTCAAACTGGACTGTGCACACGAATCCTGTGGGGTCTTGGAAAAATGCAGATTCTGATTCTGCAGGTCGGGGGAGGGGTGGGGAGGCTGCCTGTCTTAAAGAGAGAAAACAAACCCTCCCAGGTGACGCCAACGCTGCAGGACCATGGGTCATGCTTTGAGTAACAAGCACATCATTTATTCTGCCACCTGTAATCACGCCAATGTGCTGCTGCTGATTACAGGAAGGAAGGAACACAGTGGGGAATACAATTAATTTTTTGGCTAGTGATTTGTTTACATTGAAAACACAAAAAACCTAGCAACTACCTCTCTTTGGACCCTGTTTACGAAATCAAAGGTGCACACTGTGCATGTATTTTAGAACACAAAACCAGAGTTATTTCAAATCCCCAAGTCTCTTCTAGTGAACTGAAAAGCCAAATGTAGATAGAACTACAGAGTGAAAAGGAGAGAAAATGCATACCCCAAATATTAGAGGTTCCTGACATTGTACTTATGACATTGATGTCACTAAATTTCAGACATTACCTAAAAAACGAAAGAAAATATTTTAGACTTTGACACTGTGGCTTTACCTCACGTCGTTCACACTGTCACAATAGACTACAGTTCCTGGAACTGTGCCATCATTCTTTTGGCAGAGTTGGCAGAAATGGCAGGTCTTCACCTCGTCTTCCTGGGCATCCAGCCAGACTACATTTCCAAGGCTCCCTTGCAGTTAGGTGTGGCCACATGACTGAGTTCTGGCCAATGGAATGTGAGCAGAAGTGATGACCATCAAGCCCAGGCCAGGCTCATAAAAACTTCCTAAGCTGGATGTTCCCTTCTCTGTCCCCATCAGTCAATTTAATGGAGAATACTCCAAAAACCAGAGGAGGTCAGCGCTACAAGACAGCAGGAGCCTGAGTCCTTGAGTGTCCCTTAGAAGAAAGCTGGCCAATCAGGAACTTTCACTGTGTTACCGTTTGTCACAGCAGTTAGCCAAGCTTGACTAATACACTTAGTATTACTAAACGTGAGACTTTAAATTAGCAGCGTGAGTTTGGTTCCTGATAACAGTATACCAATTTGTCATTTAGTTTTCTTCCTCATTTAAAAATGTTATTGTTTGGAATTTGGGTCTAAAAGGAAAGCGTCCGAGAATTTACTCTACTTCCTTCATTTTATATATTAGAATCTAAAGCCCAGACAGGTGAAGTGATACTCCCAAGCCAGCACTGGTATGTGAGCCATAACAGGCTCTCAATCCTGGTTGAATGAATGAGTGAATGAATGACTTACTCAAGTGTGCCAGTGAATCTCCCATGCTCTATGATACTGTACAGTGTTGTTGGTTGAATTGTGTGCCCCCCCAGATGTTGAAGTCATAACCCCAGTACGTCAGAATGTGACCTTTGGAAATGAGGTCACTACAGAGGTCATTAGTTAAGCTGCAGTCACCAGGGTGGGCTCTAATCCAACATGACTGGTGTCCTTATAAAAAGGGGAAATTTGGACAGAGAGAGAGTCCACGGAGGAAAGGCCTATGAAAAGACAGAGAGAAGACAGCCATGTACCAGTCAGGGAGAGGCCTGGAACAGACTCTATCACAGCCCACAGAAGGAGCCAGCCCTGCTGACACCGTGATTTCGGATTTCCAGTCTCCAGAACCATGAGATAGTAAATTTCTGTTAAATCACCCAGTTTGTGGTACCTTGTTATGGCAACCGTAGCAAACTAATACGTAGAGTATTCAATCTAGCTAAGCAAAGGCAATTTTTATGTAGATTATGTAAGTGAAAAGTGCTTACTATCTTGCTTTTCTGACAACAGATTTATTTTTAAGGAAATTTCCTCCCTGAGATATTGCTAAATTACAGCCAGGGTCCTGCCTCGCCTGCAGGGGGTCTCGACAGCCACGGTGACCCCTACTAGCAGACAGGAGCCGTGCTCCTGGTCGTCATCTGGTCTCTGCTTCTCCTTATGCAACCCTGACACAGTCGGTTCCCCTTTCCGCTGCTTCCTTTCCTTCCCTTGAAGTGCTCAAGGTACAGCCTTTCAAACGTTTGCAAGCGCTCAGCAAAATTTCCCAAGCACCAGCAAAATGACTGCAGAGTTCTCTCAAAATAGCGCGTTTCCATGACATAAAATCACCTTCTCTGTAAAGCTCTGTTATGCATGTTTGTCGACATGGTTACTAATATGATGGTTGAGGTTAGCCAATGCAAAGGAAAATGGCTCACCAATCTAAGAGATGGTCACCATTATGGGTAGGACAAAAGTTCCACTGTTCTGGATCAGTGAGTCCCCCAAACCCGACAGCCCATTCTGGGAACTCTTACATAAAATCAGAACTCCATGGGGGTCCACAGTCACCCTCAAGATTTTGATTTCATGCGTCTGAGATGGGGAATGGAAATGTAACCAACTACTGTGGTGATTTTAAAGCATACTCTAGTGTGGGAACCATCGATTTAGGACATTTGGCTTCTGTAATAAATTTCTGCTTGCATTTCCCAGCTTCTCATATTTACATTCTTTCAAGTAGACATCCTGAGTGTACGCACGATTGCATCTAACACTTAAACAACATCCTAATACTATTTGCTAAAACACACACACATCTGAACACAGAACATTTGCACTGGGCCTGTCGCGCCCCGTGGAATCCCACGCCAGCTGAGTTCTTGCTCCTGTACATGCTTTTCACACAGGCTCCTTTTTCATACCTGCTGTCAGGTATGAAAGGTAAGACTGCTGAGAGCAGGTAAGACTGCTCTCGTTCAGTCTTTTCTCTGTCCATTCTGCACAAGTCCACACAGTCGTGCTCCCGAAGGCAGCAATGGCTCCTCAGTCTGACACTCGAAGTTTCCGCTGCCCAGTCGCCTCTCCTCTCTGGCCTCTCCCTGCTCCCATGCCCCCGCCCCTCGGTCCTGGCCAGCCCGCGCTGTGACTGCGCCCTGTGCCTCCACCTTGCAGGCTGCCCGGGCCACTTCCTCCCCGTGAACTCGGCTGCTGCTCTCCTCCCCACCCCAACATCCCCCTCCCCTCCCCGACGACGTACCCACCATCACTTCTAACAGCATCTCATGAACTTCAGGCATCCCCCGAATGTACTGTCAGTATCTTAACATTTTTCTTTCAATCTACCATTGTTTCTACTTACATTTACGTTAAGTCCTACTATAAATACAAAAGCAGCACCCCTTGCCGTCAAGATGGCAGAGAACACAGAACAAGTCTCACTAGCCCCGCCTGCCCAGGCTCTGAACGTCAGGTCCACCCTCTCAGGCGCTCAGTGAGTTAGAGAGGTGCTAAAAACATACCAGGACTGAACGGAGACTTTCTCCTTGCGGCAAGCAGACGGTTTGAAGGAGCGCTGAAGTGGGCGTCCCCACATCCCTGTGTGCTGTCCGTAGGGCTGTCTGGGGTCCTGTCTGGGCACCAGCCGGCCAGCACTCCTACCCCCACCAGTGCTGTCCCAATCTCTGCGAAAGTCTGCCTGACGAGAACCACGCTTTGTCTTCACGACCGAGGACAGACGCCTCCTCCTTCATAAAGCCACCAACCACCAGCAGTCAGAACGAGTGCCCGGCCCCTGAACTCCAGTAACAACTTTCCCATCCACCTGGTACTGGCCTCAAATAACAAAGCCGAATGGGACTTTCATGTAACGTGGGATTCCTGCAGGACTGTAGTCTCCTGAGGCACAGGGGTGTGTCACCTACATCCTGTTCCCCCTGGGAACACCTGTATATCAATCACCTTTAATACAGGAGAGATAATAAGTGCTGGTGAATAAAGGACATAAATCAATTCCTGAATGCATTCTTTGAACTTCCTTTCTTTTGTAGAAGCTTAATGAGATGGATTCCAAATTCTATAATAGCTTTATTCATATTCTCCCCAAACTGACTTCTTTATCACCAATTATCTTTTGATTGTTTCTGAGTCCCAAATCCCGTGTTTTCCCGAAAGTAAGACCTAGTCAGACCAGCAGCTCTAATGCATCTTTTGGAGCAAAAATATAAAAACCGGTATTATAATTATAATTATATTATAATTATTGTATTATATTACACCCGGTCTTATATTATAGTAAAATAAGACCGGGTCTTATATTAATTTTTCCTCCAAAAGACGCATTAGAGCTGATGGTCCAGCTAGGTCTTCTTTTCGGGGAAACACAGTAAATGGTATCACCCAGTGCTTCCTCCTCCATATCTAGCTTCTTTTATAGAGGGATTGTTTTAAAACTAAAGTCCATCTGGTCTAACTTAAAGCTGCCTTCTGGCTTCCTACTGTTCTTAGAATAAAACCCACAAGCGCCAGTGTGGCCACTGGGCCTTACATGAAGTGATCCATACCTGACCCTTCAATCTCATCTACTTCTCTCCTGTCCCCATCCTCCACTACACTTTCTGTTCCTTGAACCAGCAAAGGCCTCTGTTACTTCTGAGCTTTTGCTCAAACTTCCAGAGCTACCTTTGCCAACCACCACTAAGGTGGCCTCTCTCCCTCTTGTATGTCACCCTCTGTTTCCTTCCTAGCATCTGTCACAACTGATACTGCCTTGCTCAGTTACTTGAGTGTTTCTCTAACTGGAACGTGGGTCTCAGAGAGAGGACTGACTCACTCTGACCTACCACAATATCCCACCGCACAGTGTCTGGGGAAGGGGCTGGCCCCTAACAGGTACTCAACAAAAGCTGGTGACTGAAAAATCATTTGCAGCAGGGAGATACCGTATAGGGAGGCCTAACAAAACCCAAGCAGAGTTCATATGGGTGAAAATACAGTTAGGAGCGCTTGACATCCCTGGCAGTAAACTAAATGCCAGGCTTTTCATGGGCCAGCAAAACAGCAAAGACACAAACGTTCCGGGTGGTGGCAGCACCGTCAAAGCCAAGTCATCAGCATTTCCTTCATGTGAGCTGAGCAGGTGAGTCTCACACCAACTGTTGGCTCACACATGTGAACATTTACTGAGGACATGCGACACGCCCAGGAGAGGATTAAGCCCTCGGGTGGAGAGATGGACAAGCCTTGCTCCCCGCTCTCAAACACTCCCAGGAGGAGCAGAGGATTTGTAGGCAGTGGAAGTACTTTGTGTGATACTGTTAGGACGGATACATATCATTATATATTAGTCCAAACCATAGAATGTACACCCCCAAGAGTGAGCCCGAGTGTAAACGAGGGACTTTGGGTGATGTGGTGATATGTCAGGATAGGTTTGTCAACTGTCCCACTCTGGTGGACAGGCTGACAGTGGGGGAGGCTGTGCGTGTGGGGGCGGGGCAGAGGGAATATGGGAAATCCCTTACTTCCCTCTTAATTTTGCTGTGAACCTAAAACTTCTCTAAAAAAAATAGTCTTATGAAAAAAAGAAAGGAAAAACCCTCATGGTCCAGTGGTGAAATCATCACATAACCACCAATTACATTCTGATGAGCTCCATGAGTTAACAAAACTCCCAGGGGCCAGCAGGGAGGGGAGGTTTGGCACAAGGGTTCACAGAGGAAGTTATCGCTCTGGAACTAAAGTTCCCAGGAAGGACCCCTCCAGGCTGGCAGGTCAGGGTAGAGGGAACAAAGGCACAGGACAAAGAGTGGCTCATTAGGGAGTGGCCCGAGCTTGGCCTGAGCTGGGCAGGCAGGCAGGGACCTGTCACAAGAAGGAGTCTGAGTGTGTGGAAGGGTTTTAAGCAGACAAACAACTAATTAGATGCATGTTTCAGAAAGAATTGAAGGATGTTGAAATGACACATGGAGGAAAGGACCCTAAACCATCTGATTTCCTCAGCTACTGAGAAGGAACAAATGACATATGTCAACAACTCACTGTGTGACAAACTTCCGCTTTTATCTCTTTCAAAGCTCGTTCAGAGAACACGCACCCACAGCACCGCAGGAAACAAAACCTGGAGAAATAATCCAACATGGAGAATGAGTTAAACACCAATTTAAAAATTATTACCCACATTATCAATTAGCATTTGTTTAGTTTACACAAAGGCCAAGAACCACAAAGAAAAATGGTTACATTTGATCCATTAAGAAAAATATTAATATTAAGTACATCCTAAATATGTATATATAAATTAAAACCATAAACACAGGCCATAGTCCCATTCTAACCCCCATGCAATATGCCTTTGGAATAAAGTCTCTCCTATAAATAAAAATAAATAAATTACATTTTAAAAAAACCCCACAGACATAAAAAGTCAAAAGACAGAATAGGAACTCAGGAAAAAATACTTTAAATATATATGCAATTCAGAGTTAATGAATATACAAAAAGGTCTTAAGAAGTAATAATAAACAATAGAAAAATGGGCAGAGGACATTAACATGTGGTTCACAAAAGACATACAAATGGCCAAAACATATACAATAGATGCTTAAACTCAACTGTTAATTAAAGACATGCCCTTCAAAACAATGACATATAATGTTTTACCTATCAGGCAACAATGAAAGAGACTGAAGGAATCCAGTTGGAAACTGCCTGAGGAAATAGGCACATTTGGCGGGTGGGGAGAACACAGTGTAACATTTTAGAAAGACAATCTGACAGTGTCAAGGAAAGCATCACTTTTTAGAATTTCTCCTAAAGAAACACGCTCACAGGCTGCAAGTGCACAAACGTGTCTTTACGGAGCTGTGCTTGTAACAAGAAAAACCACCTAAATGTTCATCAATAGGGGAACGGTTAAATCAATTATGAATACTCACACAGTGATTAAAAAGAATAAGGTAAATCTCTATTTAAGGGCATAAAACGTGTTTAAATTAGAGAAGTAGAAAAAAAAGAGAAGCTACAAAATATGTATAACATGATTCCATGACTGTGGGAAGAATACACATTCACTTATATTTCTATTTGCAGAGGTAGAAGGAAGTGTGGTGTGTTCGTGTTGGGAGGGTTTGTGGGGGTGCATTAAACAGCAAACAACTAATAATGCCACCACTGGAGGCTGGGACGCGGGGAGGGGCAAAAAGCACTTTCACAGTTTATTTTACACACTCCTCTAAAAAGGCTACAACAGGAAGGTTCTCCCATTCCCCAGGGATTACAGCAACTGTAGAGTGCCTAACAAAACCCAATTATTAATTTTGTACTCCATTCATTAAAGGCTGTTTAGGACCCCCCCCAAAAATCCTATTTTATGGATGTTTACTAATTATTAGTAATTTAGGAAATTATGCTCGTCTTGAAATAAAGGTTGGATGTTTTTATGACACTAGCAGTTAATTTTTATTTTTTCACATATTTAAGTCTTTATTATACAAACTTTACTAGATATACAAACAACTCAATTTTCTAGTGTGAAGGCCCTATTAACAGAAGGAGGACAAAGCAGAAAGAGGCAAACTCCAATTAACTGGGAAGCGAAAGGGGGAAGAGCAAATGAAAAGGAAAAACTAGGGGGAGCCACCATCAGGGCCATGGGCTATAGGTAACTCCCACGCAAGAACCCAGAAATGAGTTTGTTTCTGCTAAATTCCTCTTTTGGGGTGAACCATGATTTTCTTAAAAAGAAGTGGGAAGCCAGACACAAAAGGTTACATGCTATATGCTTCTATTTATATGAAATATCCAGAATATGCAAATCTGTTGAGACGGAAAGCATATTGGCGGGTGTCGGGCTCAGGTAAGGGAGGGTTAGGTCCAAGAGTCTGGCTCCCCAGAATATTTCCTGCTTGACCTAAATGGTGAACTTTAGCTTTTTATTTTATTATTTATTTTCCTTTTTTCAGCTTTCTTAGGTATAATTGATGAATAGGAATTGTATACATTAAGGCGTACAACTTGATTTAACATATGTATACTTGGTGAAATGATCACAATCTAGCTAAATAAAATATCCATCACCTCACATAATTACTACTAAATGGCCAAGTTTAAGAGAGAGGCATAAATGATTTAATTTCAGACATTTGAAGAAGAATGTAATCTTTAAAAGTGGACAATCCTTGGGCCTCCGTTTTCCTTCTCCTGAAACCCATAAAGCCATAGGTTATTCCACGTCAGAGCACGGTGGTTAGTCTCTCTGGTGTGTGTTGTCACATACAGCACACTGATGTCTGTAAACGGATGCACACAAATGTGCGGAATGCTCCCGGATTAACTGTGGTTGTAAATAGCTCAATGAATGTTTTTATTTACTTGAGATGCTTTGCCCCTACTTTCCTGATTGAAAATAATAAAAATTAATTACTACCTTTTAACAAGTAATGTGTGTTAGATGGAAGATACCAGATGACTCTGGAAGATACCAGATGACTTTGGACTACCAACTATGAAAGATATTTCTAAATGGTGGGAAAAGAGTTTAAAGCTTTGGTGTAGTGAGACATCCTATAAAAAGACACCTACAAACCTATTCAACATTCATATTTTTGAAGGCAGAAATGTACAGGTCACTTACATCTGCAGTATAAATCTCAACCTTCAGATTTCCGATGCTCTAGCCAGAGGATTTGTTAGCTGCATATTCAAAGCCAGTTGTCATTATCAGCTGGGCCTTTAGCTGACTAACCAACCACACATTCTGTAACACCGTTCTCCACGGCATACTTTTCACCAATCATAAGGAAATGGGATTTGGTTGATAGGAAACACTTGCCCTTTGTTTTCTTTCTCACAGGAGATCAAACAACCTAACTCAAGTTTCGTAAGTGCCACATGAGCAATTTTTAAAATCCCCCTTCCCTTCAGGTTGCCCTACTCTCAAATACACAAGGACGACGACAAATTGAGTGGACTCAGACGCCACATTACTAATGGCTGACAGAGCGTGAACGTGGTCTTGTTATGTGCACTGCTGCTTCTAAGCCACTGTACAAACCCAAGGACACCTGAAGGAAGTCGGTGTCATCGTTACGCTGGGGAACAAGTCTTAACAGCACCAGGACTATTTAACCAGACGGACCTGTGTCGGCCATTCATCTCCAAGCCCACGACTGGGCAGATGAAACGTGCTCGCTGGAGGTCATCGTGTTTGTCACCTTTTGTGTTTCCTTTATCCCCTTCCCAGGCAGGATTATCAGAAAGCCTTAGTTCTGTCACATTCTGTGAAAAACCATCAATATTTTAAGAAATCATTTTATAAATGGATCATTCTTATCCTTAATTACCACCTAAGTCAACAGAGAAATGCTTCTTCTAGGACCTTCCCATACCAAACCTCTCCTTCCTAGTTACTTTCCTTTGACCACCAATTAACATGGATATAAAATTAAGCCACAAATTGTGATAGAAAACAAGATTTTTAAAATCTACTGACTAGTAAATAAATTAATTTCTATTTTACAAATACTTTTCTATTTAAGGAAAAGTAAGTTCTGACATGAAAAATTAATTAATCCACTAAGAGAAAGCGTTATATTAGTTTCATCCAGAAAGGGACACTTTCTCTTTCTGCTGATGAATCCTCACTGAGGCTCTTCCAGATTACTAACCATCCATGTTTATTTAACAGTTGAATTGACGGTAAAATCTGAGGCCACAGTCTAATGCGTTAAAAAGCAGACTATTAGCCAGCGAACACATATTCCAAGATTCAGCCATTCAGGTTTTCAAAAATTCAATTTTACAAGGAATGACTTAGCCCCACTTTAGCATTTGAGGCATTTTTTCAGAGTTAACCACACCATTTGATTCCACCATTCTGGAGAGTAGCTGAATAACTCAGAAGGAAAGCCATCTGGGGTGTGTCTCATCAAGTTCTCTGTTCAGAGTATTTGTGGACTATTACTTGACAGCAATGACAATCTCATATATTTGCAATGCTTTGTTTGAATCCTTTCATTTCCTTGGAAGGTTTATTATTTTATTTTTTTTTTGCATTAAAGTGAAAAGTTCAACCACCTACACTGAATACTGTGTTTTAAGTCCAGAACTTTATAAATAAAATTCAATGATAATCACATTTCTGAGAGAAGATAATTATGCTACCATGGGTTTTTTAGGAATGGATTCTCTTCCCAAGGTAAAAGATGACAAAAATCAACATAGTTATTTGTATAGCACTACCATTAGCTATGTTTCAGAATTACTAATTTGCCTGAAATGAACATATCCTATATTCTATAATCATGCCAAGAATTCAAACAAAAAGCCTAATATAATAATGAAATATATAAAAAGAAAGAGAAGGAAAAAAAAAGAAAAAAACAAAATAAAAAATCAACCCAAAGCCTCAGACTGGGCATCAGGGGCTCTGGTTCTGATGTATAAGCCTCACTAACTAGCCAAGTGGCCTCAAGGCGTTATTTCTGGGAAGCATGAGGTGACGTGTTTGACAAGCTTCATGGTTCTCAAATTTTTCATTACTTTTCTCATTTTTCTCCGATTGACCAAATTTGAAAGACTCTGTCCTCTCAACAATGTCTTTAACTAAAAAACTTGTTTTTCCACTTTTATGAAAGAACTAAAATGGCCAGTCAGAACTTCTAGTGCGTAGAAGATACCCACAATGATTTATCAGTGATCTACCTCTAATTCTCTAATTCTATGAAAGTGTCTTCCAAATAAAAAATTCAAGTATCTGAGTTTTAACTACAGAAATAATGACTCCCAACATTTGCACAGCACATTAAGAGTTTTCAAACATATTAAATTACGAGTTTTCACACATATTTTTCACACATATTAAATCATAAGAGATTGTAAGGCAGGAAGCACAGGTGTGGGGCCGTCTGGCTTGAGCTTTACATGACCTGCCCCAAATCACACCTTGAGCTTGCTGGGTGGGAATGGGATTCCAACTATCTGAGTTGTCTATAATATACAGGAATTCTATAAAATAAACCGTAACCACCGAGACTCTCGGAGCACTTCAGAATCACCTGTCTTACCTTGATGCTTTTAATGTGAGAGGCTGCCTTCCCCAGAGCCTTTCCAGAAGATTTGTCCAACAGAAACTCAATGACGGCATCTTTGTTATAAAGTCTGTAACAATAAGGATGAATCAAAACATTCTGGCAACAATTACCCTTCGTGCAAAGGAGGACTCAACTGAGTACAATCCAAGGTCATTTACATCTGGTAGCAGAAATGCCCGACCTTACTAAAAAAGTAAATGTTGTCCTCGCAACTATTTCCAGATCATACAAATAAAGAAACTACTTTATTTTATTATTTTTTTTTCAAATAAAGAAACTACTTTAAATCAAGGGTTGCAAACTGGCAGCCTGCGGGCTTGAATGCGATTTTAACAAGGATTTTAAAATTGGGAAATTTAATACAAAACTAAACATTTTCAACTTTTCCTTAAAATAAATAAATAAATTAAATAAATCAGAAGTTCTGGAATCACTAGGCCACATTCTTGAACTGCAACAACTGGCTGGAAGTGAGCAGCAGCTACCTGTTTAGATAGGACACGAACTTGCCAGTTTCCCCCAGTCCCCACCATTCCCTATTGTCCCCTCATGGCTCCTTCATACATTTATGCTTATAACTTAACTCCTGTTAACCGCTGTGTTTTCAACCCATGGATTAAATAAACCAAACCGAATAGGAAAGTGTAGAAGCATGTTCAGAGCCAGGGAATGATAACCTAGGCTTCACAAATTTGCTTGAGGTAATTCACATTTGAAGAGTAAGTAAC
Source organism: Rhinolophus ferrumequinum (assembly GCF_004115265.2). NCBI lineage: Eukaryota > Metazoa > Chordata > Mammalia > Chiroptera > Rhinolophidae > Rhinolophus > Rhinolophus ferrumequinum. The sequence goes on from NC_046306.1 coordinate 5,061,991, forward strand.
TGTACTTACAAATTAAAATTCTTTAAAAAAAAAAATCACTTAATAAAAACTCGTCTCGATTATGTAAAGGAACATACCTGCCAAGTTCACAGGCGACTATTGGGCGCCTTAGTATTTCTTGACTTAGAGCACAATAGTTCCATTGGGCCACCAATTCAGCATCTTTGTCAACCTAAGGAAAAAAAATTCTTCCAATTAATTTTCACCTCTATTACAGTCCACAATTCTACATATAAAGGCTTATTCAATAATATCACACTATGATTTTTAAAAAATAAAAACCAGTAACACAAGAAGCTGGGATTTAAAAAGTCTAAGTAAGCAATATTATGTCAAAAAAGTCCCCTCTAAACACGACACCTACAACGAATCAAGTTATTAAACTGCTTAGGCAAGCTATATATAAATATTAATATTCGTATCTTAAGTTAGGAAAGCCATCCAGAAAAAACAAGCAGTACAGGTTAATTTCCAACAATGGGAAAGGTTCCAAAGTTTTAGCAGAATTTAAGGACTACGAATTGAAGAGATAGGCTTTTTTGTTTAAAAAGGTCAGCACAAAGACTGTATAATTCTTTATAAAATCACCAATTGTAACATAAGTGTTTTTTTAGTGAACTATTCACTAGGGGCACATCAAACCCTTATCCACAGTATGAAAATCCAGATAGAAGACCTTCCATAACCATCAAATGATATTTTTACCTACATGATATTCCACGTCCCACTCTTTCCCCCTCCGAAAATACCAAACCTGAATAATGTAACATGATGGCACATTTGGAAGTAAAAAGAAATAGGAAAACAAAAAAAAAGAATTAGAAGAAAATGTCCTTAAATTTTTGCAGCAACAATTGCTTAAGTGTTCGCTGTGTGCCAGACACTGTGCTCATGAAAACTCTTTTATGTGCTCTTTTTAGCCCTCATAAAAACCCTATTTCTCAGTATTTTCACATTTGTTGTTGAGGAAAGTGAGGCACCAAGAGGTTAGGTTACATGTCTAAGGTCACAAAGCAAGTAGATGAAGGAACGAGGAGAAGAGTCGGCTGGCTCTGGAGACCATGCTTTTAATCACTACTCTCTATTATTTCTAACAAAACGAAACAAAAACAAAATCACACGACTGCAACTGTTCTTCCATCCATTCCCCAGGTCCAAAGCCAAACGTTGGCAGCTCAAATAAACAGCTTTTATCAAAATTCACAGTGTAGTGGAGAACTGAGAGACCTGCCACCAGTGAAATACCGTATTAGGTGCTTTCCTTGCCTTCTAGTATTAAAAAGTAATTACTGGTGCTAACGTCAACATCCTGAATAAATGTATGGGAATCTTGGCTTCATTACCTAAGGGTTCTGAGATCTTGGTCATGCTACTGACTCAATTTCCCTGTCAGTAGCGTGGAAAGGTATTACTATGCGATTTTATCAATTACGTGTGCGAATTAGGAATTATTCACTCAATTCATTTATTCACTGGACGGTATTTACGGTGCTGGGAACTGTGGGAGTCGTAGAGGGGAAAGAGTCACAGGCGGCCACCAGCTTCCTGTCCCCTCAGACCGACATTAACCAACCAGGAACGCAGTGCACACGGTGGTACGAGAAGGGCCTGATCTTTCGGGGGCCAAGCGGCCGTTTGGGGAAGCCTTCCCCGAGAAAATGCCGTTAGTGTCTACAAAGCTCGATAAACAGCAGTCATTCCGCTTTACTGGGACCCACGGCAGGCAGGCCTCGAATCCTGGCTCTGCTGCTTACAGCGACGACAACCTGCTCTCTTCCCCCTCCACCTCCATGTCTGAGACGCGAGGACGACGACCGTGTGCACCGATGTGCGAATGGCACGAGGTACCCAGTGTGAAGGGTACTGCCGGGTGACTGGCAATAGCAAGTACTCAGTAAAGGTCCGTTATGAACATCGGTGCTCATTTGGAGTTCTCCGACTGGGACAAAAAGCGCAGCTACGTCTGGAAACCCGCTGGCTCCGCCCCCCACCTCCCCTCGCTCTCTGGGGGCCCCACCATCCGCAGTCCCCACCAGGCCCACGCCACTGACCTTCTCAACCTTCTTGGGCCCCTTCACGAGTTCGTGCCTCTTGGGGATTGTCCCCCCGTCGCAACCCATCGCAAGCGGGGAGTCAGTCCGCAGCAGCCCCCAGCTGCATCAATTTCCGGGACCTCTGGCGCCAGCTGCAGTCACTTCCGGCGCGCCGCTGTGGCGCACACGTCCGTCACGTCGCAGCGGGGCGGGACCGTTGCCAAGCTCCGGTTGCCAGGGAGAGCGTCGCTAGGCTCTGGGCGTGGTCCCGCGGCGTGGGCTGCCACAGCGCTCGCGGGTCCTCCAGCGCTGAGCAGGGTACCCAGGATTTCCCCAACTCCCCGGCCGCGGCCGGTCCCTTCCTCTTTGCGACGGGCGCTGGAATTCTGCTGCACAATCCTAATGGCCGGGGGCGTGGTCGGCGCGGGTGGGGGTGACTCGCGAGCACCCCCCGCTCGTGGGCCCTGGATCTACATCCCTAGGCTGTGAGCGCCTTCAGGGAAAAGGCCGCATTCTCTTAATGGAATTAATGATGCGTCTGAATGGAAACTGTTATTCAGCTAACACTTATGTGTTTAAAAGGAGAAACGAATCTTTATTGAGCGCCAACTGTGACCTAAGCAGTCACAGCAAATCCTGTGAAGGGATGTGATAGGCGAGTCTGGGGGAGTAAGATCCCCTATCTGAGGCCTGAAACTTTCCGATGCTGTCGTGTACATTGTAGATAAATGAAAATTTGCGTACAGTTTGGACATGGATGCATGTCATCCACAGCCTCCTGAAGTCTGAAAATTTTTTTATTTATTAAAAAGTAGGTATAGTTAACAGATAAAATTATAACAGGTGCACTGATGTTTAAATGACCTAAGAGACAGGCTGTATTAAATCTGTAATGAGAACTCAAATCTCTTGCAAAACCCCTGCTAACATCCATGATTGTTCCCTCTCAGCTCTGGACTGTCTCTCTATTTGTTCCATTACTTATTACAACTATTGGGGGAAAGTCGACCCATTGAGAGGAAGGTGGACCTTTATGATTGGATGTTACCATGTTGACCAAAGTGAAACATAAAAAAGCTGAAAATATTCTCCATTTGGGGACAGAAAATATGTGGATATCAAAACTTTTAGGGCTTAAGATTAGGTTATCTGTTATTGCAACTATTGGGAATTAAAAGAAAATAAACCCTTTACTCAGTTGGTCCCTTGGTCTCTTATGATTTATTCTTACACCAATCACAAGAATTGTAAAGTCCGGGAGGGTAGGGACTTTTATTCCCTAATTATTTATTCCCCATTTTGTTCCATTGTTTCAGTGCCTAGAAGAGTCTTTGGCACACTCAGTAGTCATTTCCTTAATAAACCAAAAAAAAGTACAGACTCGTTCAGAGAGGGGTGCCAAGCCCAGTTTCGGCAGCCCCTGAAGCTGATAAGTACTACTGTGTTTCCCCGAAAATAAGACCTAACCAGAAAATAAGCCCTAGCATGATTTTTCAGGATGACATCCCCTGACAGAAGGCCTAACGTGTCTTTTGGAGCAAAAATTAATATAAGACCTGGTCTTATTTTCGGGTAAACACAGTATTAGAATCCCCTTTGCGGGTAAGGAAACAGAAGCCTGGAAAGATCAAATGACTTGTCCACGGTCACACAGCTAGTAAGTGAGAGAGCTGGGAATGAATGGGTTCCAAGGTTAGGTTCCCCCCTGACAGGACAGAAAATCAGATATAGAATAGCATAAACCCAAGGGTCTTTAGACAGTCCTCTTTTTTGGCAACTAAATCTGCCTCTCACCGAGTTCATTTGGGGGAGAAAAGATAAAAATAGGTGCTCCTTATTAAACCCTGACTGCACTAGGGGATTTGGAGGCATTCTTTCCTTTCTCTCCTCACAACAACCTTAGGAAGTAGGGGGTATAATTCCTCCTTTTTTTCCCAATGACAAACCTGAGAGTCGGATGCACAAGGTGTCTTGGGTCAGGTGAGTAGCAGGCGGGTGAGTAGCAGGAGTAAACCATGAGGGCCTTTCTCAAATGAGGCCCATCTGACAACAGCTGTGTTCCTTAACATTTCCCCCAGAAGCTGCTGATGACACCCAGCAGTCCTTCCTGGGCGGGCATGAAAGCTCAGGCGGCTGAAAGTTTTTCTCTTCCTCCTTGGTTTCCTCTTTTAGAATTTTGGTCTCTAGGATACTCCATGCCACAGACTATACACAGCTAACACCTTTATATGGTTTGTTACTAATTTTTGTGTTGAAAGAAGCTGGCTGTGTGTCAGGCACATTTTGATCCCCCAGCCAAACTGGGAAGCCGTTGTCATTATCTGCTGCTTCTTTCCGCTGCCTTTGTTGAATGAACTAGAAATGGGTATTTCTTTACAAGGGTGCTTGCTTATGATTTGGCCTCCCCCAGCCCCCAACCCATCGAGCCATGGATTTGAAGGGTGGCAGAGGAAGGAAATCATGAAAGAGAAAACCATCACCCTCCAGGAAAACCAGTATTTCTTAACCTTTTGGGGTCATTGGACCTCTTGGAACATTTGATGAAAACTTTCAACTTCTTCCCAGAAAAGTATCCATTAGGACATAGGAAATTTTGCTACCGTTTATACATGTATGCATTTTAGTCACAGCCTCCAGAGCCCCAGGCTAAGAACCAGTATTTGAAAAGTTTCTGCTATCCATTACAATAGTTTCCCAACTGTTCCAGACTTCTAAATTGCTGAGGGTTTGATTTCCTGTTAGCTCTACCCATGTGCTCTTCCATAGCTGCAATTTAAAATTCTTTCTGGAAAAAGCTGACATGCTGAGTAACTCATTTTAAGAGTTAGCATGAAACAAACAAACAAAAAAACCCAACCGAACAAATGAAAAACAACTATGAGTTAGGAGTCTTTAAGAATTCCACAACCATCACTTTAGGTTACTCTTAGGAAGATGTCCCAAAGAGGGTTAAAGTAAAATAAAGTGGGAAGTGGAGATAATTCAAGACAAAATTCCCTTTTAACTTGCAGCTTTAGGGAACTATGAAAGCTATTCCGGGAATGTGCAGGGCTTACATGAACTAGCCTTTGGCTAGCCCTCGAGCTCACACAGGCCTCTTTTCTCTCCCTTGCTCGCTCCAGCTCATTGGCTGTCCTTCTCGTACTTGACGTCTCCAGCTGCCCTTCCACTTCTGGGCCCTTGTCTTGCTGTTCCCTCTCCAGGAACACTCTTCCCTGGGTGGGGAAGAAGGGCATTAGCAAATAGTTTACACAAATGGGCAACTTTTGCAAATGTGCAGCTGTTGGCGACCTGGGGAGAACATAAAATTTTAAAAAGATGTTTTATTAAAAAAAAAAATTTGCCACCAAACCAGAAACATGGCTCCTCACTGCTTGTCACACTGGAAGATCTCACCACTTCCATCCTCCTGATTTTAACTTAATTGAGGTCAAGCTGTTACCACCATCACCGATACCACCATAACACCCACCGTTTCCTCTTCCTACCTTAAGAGGAAACACTACAGAATCCTGCGCCCTGACGAAAAACATTGAACGAAAAGATGCCAAAAGCTAAAACAAATGTGATTTTATGCTCCTATTAAATTTTTTTCAGAAGTAATTACGCTATTGAATTCATCAGTGAAACTCACCCCATAACTGCTGTTTTTCAAAAAGAATAAAAAAAAAAAGGAAGGAAACACATTTAGCTAAGAGCAGCACTTTTCGTTATTTTAAACCCAATGGTTTTGTACTTTGTCATCAAAGGTCCTTGGTTTAAACTTATTTCAAAGATAGATAGAGATAGATAGATAGATAGATAGATAGATAGATAGATAGATAGATAGATCTCTCCTTATACATCTATATCATTGATCTGTGCACCTACATACATATATAATATTCTGAACCCTACAGGGACATATTCATTACCTATTAGAGATTACGTCGCTTAAGAAGTACTAAATGAGTTAAAACATCTAAGGCATTAGAACAGTGTCTGGATTGTATTAGTCACTTACTACACATGTGTCATCACTATTATTGTGTAAGAGATAATTTGCCCGCTGAGCAAACACTTATTGGTGCCTGCCTGCAGCAATCCCTCCTTCTTCCGTAACTTCCCTGGCTTTGCTAGGGACTCCTGCTGGGGCACAGTTCTCCAGGGTTCTCTCGTGTTTCTTCACGTCTTCTGAGCAGGGGCATTGATGGCATTTTCTTCTGGACCCTCATTTCAAGGATGTCTGCAGCAAACACCGCGGGAAGACAGAGACCACGTCTCCCTACAGAGCAGAGGGCAGGTTTGTTTGCTGCCCGATGTAATCAAGATGCCATCTTCCTCTGAGGCGAAGCTTGGTCAGGTTTGCACACAGCCCGCTGAAAAAGGTGGGGGTTTCCTACGCTCAGGGCTCTCTGGCTTTGACACAAACCCACTGTGTGCCCACATGTGCCCCCCTTTGTATTGCCCATGGGACTTGGGGGCCATGGGGAAATGTAAATATGAAGCATAAGCTCTGTAATGCTGGAAGAAAGTCCTTTGTCTCTGCGCAAGAGTTGACACAGCAGTCCTGACTGATACTCTTAGAACGATATTGGGACATTAGGAGGTCCTTGCAAGGTTGGTCTTCGTTTGTTGTAGAGGAGCTCGGATCTGGGAGGGTCCCTACCACCGCCAGAGTTGGTAAGAATGGCTCAATGTGCCTAAACTATTTGTACAAACCACAAGACTCATGCTACATGCCTGCTTTCCTTCTGAGAGTCTGGAATTTTGGTACACGCCCCACAAAGGCTGCCCCAGTAAAAACCCTGGTTGTGGAGGCTGTCAGGAGCTCCCCTGGCTGGCAAGATTCCACATGCATTTCACAGTTTATTCTGGGGGGAAAGAAAGGGTGCTCTGTGACCACTGGGCCAGGACTCGGCAGCCTGAGCCTGGGTCTGTCTGCACTCGCCCCACTGCCTTTCCCTCTGCTGTATCCTCCCACTGTAAGGGTCATAGCCACGAGAACGACCACGTGCCGAGTCCTGTGAATCCTTCTGTGGGATCATTGGACCAGGGGTGGTCTTGGGGATCCCAGACATAGTCTCTGACCCCAGGGTCTCGTGTCTTCAGTCAACGTCTACAAAACTGTGGCAGACTAACTTGAATTTGGAGTCGGGGAAAATCTCAGACTCTTCACAGTTCTTGGCGGAGCCATCTCTGTCTCAGGACACATGGGAGTGCGTGCGTGCGTGCGTGTGTGTGTGCGTGTGTGAATTCCAGGTCTACGTCCACTTGTGTATCGCGTGCCCCACACACCGCGGAGCTTTGAGCTTCACGTACCTGATCTAAGCTAATCCAAGTAGTACCATCTCTTTCTTTTCCTCTGACCACAAACCAAGAAGAATATAATGTGGCGGCAGCTTCCTTACAGTCATGAGAGCTAACCTAGAGAAAATCGGACTAAGAAACTGGGCCTCATGGATACGGTTGGAGCGCCCCAAACCAGCAGGTCTCGGTCAGTCTGCCCCTGGACTATTTTAAGATACTTGAGTCGATGAATTTCCTTTATTGCTTAAGACAGATTAGATACGGTTTTTGATCCTGTGTAACAGAAGGAGTCCTAACTGATACAGATGACAGCTGTTCAGAGAATGTGGAAATCTCTGTTGTAGCATAGAGAACCAAGTCTCAGCAAGTGGGCTTCTTCTTCGGGAACCCTGAGACTAACAGCAAAAACAATCAGCCTTCCAGCAGCCAACAATTTAAAAGCACCTACTAAGTGCAGAGCAGTAGACAGGAACTGGAACCGGTAGCACTTCAGGGGACTTCCAGCCTGGAGATGCTGTTTCCAGGCAAAGGTGTTTAGTGGCTAAGATACACATAGGATCATAGCCCTTCACTTAAAATGCAGTAGGGATGATGTAACCATAGCAACATGAGCTAAAGACCCAGCTGCCAGGAAAAGAGGAAGAGGTGGTTTGAAGAAGAAGAGAGGAGCTCTGAGCCACTTCTAGATCTGTGCCCGGAAATGGGTATCCTGTCCACAGCACACTTCCTGGCTGTACCACGATGAGGGAGTGATGGCTTTGCTTTTCCCAGACTAGCCTTGAGAACAAGAACTTGGCCTCCACTGCATCTGCCCGCACACTTTGGGGAGCATTTGAATAACAAAAGTAAACACTGGAAGCTTTGTTTTGGTTCCAAAACAGGGATAACACGGATCAAAGACTTGCCAAAGAAAGGATTGTTGCAAAGGATGTTTCAATTCATGATTATATGTATATAATATTATAAATGATAACAGATTTGAGACTGTTGAGGTATAAACATTTGCTGATTGAGCATACTAAATTCATCAACACAGAATTCATAATGTACAAAATAAATTAATAAGGAACTTAACAGAACATGTTATGTTGCAAATACAACATGCATCTGTAACTCGGTTAAAATAAAATAGCAAATACATATACGATACAACAGAAATGAATCATTTGAAAATAATTATTTTCCCCCTCTCCTACTTTATTTTCTCCCTAGCACCCAATGTTATATATGCATTTCTCTATCACTTTATTATCTGTCTTCCCACTAGATTGTAAGCTCCCTGAGGGCAAGATTCTGTTTACTTTACTGCTATACGCTCAGCACCTAGAATTTAACATATAGTAGGCGCACAATAAATAAATAAGTGTTGCATGAATGAATGTAAAATAGGACACATTTAACCAACGTCAAAACTGGTTTCTACAATATCACTTTATATATGATAAATACTTACTTAAACAAGGTCCTTACTTCCTTACTTAACACTTGACTCTCTTCCCTGATACTCTGTGGGATAAGCCAATGGCCTGGGGTTGCCTAAACACTTGGTAAAACTGGCTTTGGGCACCATGGCTATTTCCCTCCATCGGTGTATCCCCAGGCTGGCCTGTCCAGTAGGACAGAGGTGCATAGGAGGGACGGAGCGAGGGAGGGAGGGTCATTCCAACGTTCCTCTGAATTGCCGTGTGTGGTGCTCCAGCCTCTGGGCCTCGGCCTGGAGGTGCCCCAGCGCGGTGGGGCTTGGGTACTCGAGCACAGCATGTTTGGTGGCCAGAGCTACATTCTTGAGCAGGCTGCAAAGGTGGCTGCTGCGGCAAAGGACCTCATTGCGTGTGTCCCTGTCCTGGGTCTCCTTGCACAGCGTGTCCACCAGCTTCTGCCCCACCATGATAATCAGCTTGCTCTGGGCGATAAAGCTCTCCGGGGGCTGGCTGTGGCTAAGGCTGTTGTTAAAGACGCTGATGGCTTTGAAGAGCGCCCCAAAGTAGAGCCGGCAGTGTTCCGAAAGGTGGATTTTCTTCTCGGGATCCTGGTGACTCCACGGGGGGTGCAGAGCGGGGCTGGGATTCTAGGGAAGAGGAAAAAAACAGTAGATAAGAGGTGGAGCCCATCAACAGGCTGTGCTTGTCTCCCTCTTCCTGGTTTTTCTCAATTTGCTAGACTTTTTAGAAGAAAAAGGGCAGTTTTGTTTGGGAAGCCCCATAGTGCAACATTGGCCTAACAAATTCGTGTTAATGTTTTAAAAGCATTTTAACCTTTAAAGCATATGTAACGTTTTAACTGTTACATAAAAAGTATTGTCTATATGTTGAGTATAATCTTAAATATTACATTATGTATATAATCTTACATATTTTATACAAACGTATGGAGTCTTATTTAATTCTCTCAACAAACCATTAGGAACCCATTCTAAGAAACACATTGACAATTGACTACATTTATAACTTTCCAAAACGCAAGAACACTTCATGGTGAGATGAAAACATGTGCTCGAACAACAGATTTTAAAAACCCTTTCTCTTATAATTCCAGTATCAGAGGTCAACCCTAACTCCAAAAATTTCCAGAAGAAATCCAAATATGCTGACCTACCTGCCTTAATAGTGAACTATGTCTCTTGCTTGCCAATCCAATGTTTCATCTAGAATTTTGCTTTCCCGGATTCCATTGTTTGGAGTACGGAACCAGTGTCACCCCAAAGCCTCTCTACTATTGAAAGATACTCAGCGTCTGACTTAGTGGCGACCACTCTAGGTAACAACTGAAAGCCCCGTTGTTGGGTTACAGGTGAGGGGACCAAAGCTCCCTGAAGAGAAGAGGCTGCATAGGGCCGTTTGATGAGTGAAATAAAGATGTAGGGCTCTTTGCCACGTCAGCCAGGGCTGCAACTTTCATTCTTTCTATTAAACTGCGCACTCTCTCAATCGCTATATGGTCGCAAAACGCACAGCCCAGAAGCACTCAGACAGGGTGAGGATCTGACTGTGTCCCCCCGGAATCCATATGTTGAAACTCTACCATGTGAATGTATTAGGAGATGGGGTCTTTGGGAGGTGCCTAGGATTACATGAGGTCATGCTGATGGAGACCCCATGGATGGGATTAGTGCCCTTACAGGAATCGTGTGAGACCTTGCTTCCCCTCTCTGCTCTCTGCCATGGGAGGACATGGTGAGAAGCCAGTCTGCGACCTGGAAGAGAGCTGTCACCAGAGCCGGACCACGCTGGCACCTGATCCTGGACTCCCAGCCTCCAGAACTGTGAGGATAAGTTTCTGACGTTTATAAGCCACCCCGTCTATGGTACTTTGCCTATAGCAGCCCCAAACGGACTAAGACAGACAGATAAAGTGAAGAAAAGATCGCGGTGTTGGTTGAGAGGGACTCTCTGGGGGCAGGAGGCATGAGAAGGATACAGCACAAGCAGGAATCGGGAAGCAACAACCTAGGCATCGGAATATCGGCATCTTAGCTTGAAAGCGGCAACCGTAGGCAAATAAACAATGTGCCGTGATTCTCCTCCTGGCATGTTGGACTCATGTGGAGATCTGTTTGGTTATCTCTCACATTGACTAGGAAGCAATGCAGGCAGTCAGAGGGCAGGGGCCAGAGGTACTGAGTGTCTGTCCCACACACTGGAGCACTGTCCACCCAATGTTCAGTGATGCCCACCCCACTGAGACACACGGCCAGTTGGAAGCAGCAGTTTTCCAAGTGTGGTGGGAACTGCTGGGAGTGGGGCCCAGCTCTCTGGGTGTTAGCAAGCCCTGTAGTGGACTGTGATACACTCTCCAGTTTGAGAAGCACTGGTTGAATACTTCATGTTGGACAAAACAACATGACCTTTCAGGAAATCTGGTAGGCCCAGACATTGGTGTTTGAGATTTGGGAAACTGAGTATCAAGGGGTCGGGGTTCCCGGCCTAGTTTGGCTCTGAGAAGACAAACGATCTTGTCCGCATGATTGGACATCTCTGTCCCTCTCTCTGCCACCCCACGCCCGGCCAGGGAGCTGAGTTGGTTCACTGCTTCCCAGGCTTCAGTTACTCAAAGCAAACTGTCACCAGTTCCGCCCTTCCTGCCTTCCTCTTAACTTCAACTTGCTTTGTCTTTGTCTTTAAACGGATCCACTCCTTCACTTCTGTCAACTTAAAGGAAACTTTTAAAATTGGTCAACGGAAAACTACTGTCATTTGCCACCAAGAGAGGGTCACCAATAAAAATAAGGACAATGGTAACATCTTTGATTAAAAAGAAAGAACATCAAGGGTCAAAAATTTTGAAGATACACAAGCCCCAAACCAAAATGGCCTTTGGGTTGTAATCGGGAGCATTCAAAGTGAATTGTCAAAGGGAACGTGAGGGAGTCCGTGCTGCTTTCTGCTGTGCCAGCACCACCCACGATTGCTTTGCAGGGCACCTAGGATTATTTCCCAAATGGTCCTAGGATCACAGTCTACATCCTGGGGCTCACTGGACTTGTTCATCTCCAGGGTTCCTTCTACCATAAAAAGGAAAAACTATTACAAAACCCAAATCTGCTCCCGAGCAGGTAATGGCCATAATGTGGACTTATTCATAGCAGGAGATATCTCTAGGGACAAAGCATATGTAGCAGAAGTATTTGAGAGGGAGCAGACTTTATTTGTGTTTCTAAGTCTTTGTTTTCAGCCAATCCTTGTTCCAAGATGGGTTTTTTTTTTCTCTCCTAAGTGAGTCAACTTCGGAAAAATACAATCCCTTTGAATTACCTCCCTGGGTGGTTTGCCACTGCTGTATAGTTGTTTAAGCTCACTTTCAAACTTGAGCATTCCTCTTTATATTTTTGTTCTGCCTATTGATTGATGCCTTTTTTTTAACAAAGGACACTTTGGCAGCCCAAGGACTGAATTTTGTCTACCAACATGGTCTAGTACAACGACACACAGTTTTTTGTGTGTGTTTTTAAAAAATTATATATATATATATATGTATATATATATATATAATTGGGAAATGAAAAATACCTAAATTTCTACCTTCTCTAGAATGTGTTAAAGTTCTTATACCCTAAGGCTTTTTAGCAGGATATCAAGACTGGGGCTGAAAGCACCAAGTTACCTCCCGACACAGCCCTTAGATGCCCTGTGGGTCCTCTTGAGACAAGAACAAAAGGTTCTTTTTCTCTAGTGTCTGAACTCATGTGGCAAAATACTTCTAAGAGTAACTAGAATCTGGAGGATGCTATGACCATGTACAATTTGGAAGAGTGTTCACACTTCCTCTTCTGTTTCTAAGAAACATGCTGACAGTGACCAAATTTATATCTTTCAAAAGTGCAAGAAACCTTGACAGTGAGTTTAAGACATGTACTCAAAGAATGGATTTCAAAAGGCTTTTAAAGTCCTGTCCAATCTTAGTATCAGAGGTAAACCGAAAACTCCCAAATTTCCGGAAGACATCTTATCTGCCTTAATATTAAAATATTTACCATACTTCTTAAAAAGACTTCATCAAGAATTGTACTTTTTGAAAAATGAACCATTGTCTCAAAAAGTCTATACAGCTATTGAAAGATTTTCAGCATCTAACTTACGGGACAACCACTCAAGATAAACACTGAAGCCCCTTTATATTATACCTCTCGGAACTCTGAACTCACCTGCTCACAGACATTTGTCCAATTTTTCTTTAAGACTTCAGGGGAGCGTTCACTTTCCCTGTGTTTAATAAAAGGAGCACTCCTCTGGTATGATTCAATTTCCCTTTGGGGAAGCTGGATGCATTTTGCAAGCTTACATTCTGCATTTAGAGTCAATTGCATGGTCTCTTCCTTGTCACAATTCTGCTTGAAAAGGAGCTTCCCGTTGGCAATGATAATGGAAGCAAACCTCTTGATGTCTTCTGGAACCATCCGCGCCACCATGACAAATCTCTCAAGGTCATCAGGGCTGTCTTGGACTTTGTCTGTCACAAGGACATCCAGGGACCAACTGCAGCGGTCCAGGCTTTCCTTTGTCTCAAGCAGGATCTGGTAGGAGTCGGAGATTGTCTGTAGCTGATCCCTAATTCTGGCCTGAAGGTTACTGTTGGTGAGGTTACAGGCGGTCCCACAGACTCCACGGGCAAAATCCAGAAATTCTCTCAAAGATTCTTCTATGTGGTCGGTGGCCCTGTGAATCGCACCGAGGTTGGCCTCCAGCTGGTCTCTGGACCTCCAATTCCTACTGACAAAGAGCATCAGGCCCGAGACGGCACCAGCTACCTTGTGCTGCAGAGCTGTGACTGCCCCTCTGGCCAAGTCCAGGTCCAAGGACAGCTCCTTTGTGGCCTCCTCCGAACAGGAGCTGGACGAAGACTCAGTGGATGTGATGGAGCACGAGGAGACGACGCTGACTCTGCTGTCAGAACTGTGAACGGACAGTGTGTCCGGCTCCGGGGAGGCCGACGTCACTTGTGTGGAGAACCAGGGGGGATTACTGTCTGCGGAATGCTCGAAAGCTCCATCGGCTTTCCCCGGCTTTGTCACCGCCTGACGGGCCACTGGCACGGCTTTAGGGATGTCATAAATGTTGGGTGTGGCATTCTGCTTTTCCACGCGGGGAATCAGAAAGCTTGAGGGAACCTTGTAGTCGACACCTTCGTCCCCGGGGGTCGGGAAGCTATAAGAAGGGATTTCTGGAAGGCTGAGTTTTTTCTGCACAGGCACATTTTCTTGCAGATGTGGAGTTGGGGACCTTGCTGTGCTCTTCGGAGGACTGTGGAAACTGGACATATACCTGGGGGGGTGATGAGGCGCTGATGCTTCCCCAAAGCTGGTGAGACAGGCATTTCTTACATCCGCTTTCTCTGCAGACACTGGAGTGTCATAAATCCATTCTGATTTCTGAGGGTTTGGTAGTGTGTTGTAGCAGGCTCTACGTAAGGCGACTGTTGACATCACGGGAACACTCTGCCTCTGGGAAGAACCACACAAAGTAACCCAGTTTAGTCAAAAAGAGCTGTGAGCAACTCATTTGACAAACGTGTATTATACCGAGGACTTACTAAAGGCTGCGCATGTGCATCTTGGCACCTTTTTGGTAAGGCCTTCCTTCCCTGATGACCTTGGGCATACACATACTTATTGTGTACATGTGACAGAGTCCAGGGCTAAACACAGATTACACACATTTCAAATTAAGGCATTTCTCCTATGTGCAGACAAAAACCTACTCTGACACGCCATGTCTCTGAGGTGTATACTAATAAGAAGCGTTTATCTAAGGTCTTGCTCTGTGCCAAGCACTGCACTGCGCCCTCTGCAGAGACTACGTGAATACTTGCAGTACATGTGTAATAGAAACGGAGACACGGTGAAGTGAGAGGACTTCTGCCAACCACGCAGCTCGTCCTGCTCCTGAACTCCAGTGCAGTGAGGGGACTCCCGTGAAATAAGGTCTGCTACCAGGAGCTGGCAGTCCTCACTGTGACCAAGCTATTAAATGTCCTCGAGCATGTTCAGAGTTTGTCATAGCCTCGAATTTCAGCATCTGCTTATACTTACACTTGGTTGGCCGCCGGGGGCGCCGTGTCCTGCTTTTCGGGGGCTGGCGGGTATGTCATATAACTGCTGCTTCACTGGCTCCTGGAGAAAGACCACAAAGGAAGACATGAAGCATGTCTTACACATTTGATGTACCCATTACTCACGAATAAATTAAAAAAGACCTAATATTTCACGTCTCAGGGATAACATTTCCTTCCTGATCCCATCACAAACTCTCCCCCACCAGTGATTTTTCCACGCGAAACCACAAATCACTGACGATTTGGGGGCTTTCAATCATGATGTTCTCTGGTGGAAGTTTATGTGCTGCCGTGGGTAGTTTCAACAGTGGACTTTGTACATTAAAAAGATGCCTCTTCACGGAAGGTGGGACAAACCGTGGAGAGAATGTACTACCGCTGCCTGAGTTAAACATGGTAGTCCTCTGCCTTCCGTAAGTTAGTCTTGAGATTGAATTACAGAAGAATAAATGAGATGGGGACTTCCTATGTCCTCTGCCTTTGTTTGTTTTTCTCAGTAGAATTTTTCCTGGGCTTATTACTTGTGTATTCATCCTGCAAATACTTACTGAGTACCTACTAGACACTAAGCCAAATGACATGTATACACGCCCAGCAATGAGCAAAAGACATGGTGCCTGAACAGGTAATATACATTTTTTGCGCCTTAATCAGAAAATACATGGATTAGGATGTGAAAGATAGGTTCCATGTTCCAAAGTGAGATGAGAGAGCACCAAGACAGGTTTTGCAAAGAGAGGGAAAGATGGAATGTGGAGAGGGGGTTTCTTTGGAGAGCGTGGGCTGTGAGTTTTCTACTGACCCCTTCTCAGGTGGGGAACATGGCGGTGCTTTTCACTAACCCTCATGCAAAGTGTGAAGGGCTCCAATGGGAGCGTCCATGGCTTGAGCTGTGCCACCTGAGCTTGGGGTCACAGTGCACGGGGGCTAACGCTGGCTTGAGAAAAGTTAAGGGTGAGAATCTGATGGCAAAGCTGGCTGGGAGGGCCTGTTCTCAGGGCCAGGATGACTGTGAGGTAAGTGCCGCCTTAGTCACAACATTTAAGGGGGCACATAAAAAGGAAGTAATCAAGGTAAAAAATATTGTCATGCAGTGTTTTTAAAAGTCACAATTCATGTGGAAAAAAAATCACGATGAACCAAATGTCAGCATTTGAAATAAAAATGGGATCCACAGTGCCAGGGGGAGGTGGAGGTAGGAGAGGTGAGTCCTGCGACTGTGTCTTCATGTAAAACTCTGGGGCCCACGTGAGGCCTTACTTGCTTCACATAGTCCCAGCCCAGGCTGTGCCTCTGGAATCTATCCCAGCAAAGGGAGGGTGTGCGTTTTCCATGGACCAGACATGGATCACAGGCGAGGTGGAGCAAGAGCCGGGCTGGAATGGGGAGAGAACCTCAGGAGGATGAGGCTGGAGGTGGCTCTCCTGCCTGGGGAGCTAATGGAGAAGCCTTCAGCCACCCGCCAGAGATGGAACTTGCAGGAATACCTCAGAAGAGAAAGGATCAGCTTTCAACACTCGCTACTTCCACAGAGTACCACTGCAACATGTCCCAACAGTACCCAGCAAGCAGGGTATTTCTACCTGTGGCCGCCCTCTGTCTCCGTGCCTGCCTCCTTCAGCCCTGCGGGAGCCTGAGACCAGCCGGGCAGGGGAGAGGAGTAGAAACCTAGCCTGGGGAGCTAGCACAGCACACAGCCAATCCTTGTGCCCGCTGCAGGAGCCTGGAGTGGCCAGCAAGCCAGGAAAGCAGGAGCTTTTGCTTTAGATGAAGTAGGAAGTCGGATTCTTGCCTGGCCTCAACATTTAAATTTCTCCACTGAGACTGAGGAGGTGAAAGTAACTTCTTATTACTCATGAGTGACCACCAGTAAGTCACAGAGCTGGCCTGAAGTTTCATTTAGACTAGAGCTGTGGCTCTCGGCCCTGGCGGCACTGCAGAATCACCCGGGAGCTGTAGTCTTTCTTCCTGCTGGCTGGTTCTAGTACAGACCTCAAACAAGAGTCTGTGGGGGTGGGACCGGGCAGCAGGAGTGATCAGAACTCCTGATGGTTCCCTGTGCATTGATGGGGCGCAGGAAAATGTGGCACAGAGCAGTTTCAATGTAAGAAATGAGCGAAGTTGTTTGCTGGTTACATGAAGCATGTCTGGCACATTTGATGTACCCATTACTCACGAATAAGTTAAAAAAGACCAAATATTTCACCTCTCAGGGATAACCAATGATTATCCTGTGATGCACAGCCTTCAAAATATTATTTTTTTAAAAATTCACATATACGAGTATATGAATACACAGAGGGTGCCAAAAAATGTGTGCATATTTTAAGAAAGGAAAAAACTGTATTAAAATTGTAATGCTCAATATATACCGATAACAAAAGATGAATACAAGTCACGTTTGAGTTCTGCAATAACAAGAGGTGCTCAAAGTGGTTACCATCAGCGTCCAGATATTTCTGATTATGGCGAACTACTGCTTGACCCATGTTGATGAAAGTGTCCACTTGTGTACATTTTTGGCACCCCTGTGTGTGTGTGTGTGTGTGTGTGTGTGTGTGTGTGTGTATAGATATAAAATATCTATTACAAAAGAAAAGCAAAAGTTTAAAAGAATATTCAGCACTCAGGTAGTCCTAATGTTCTCCTGAGCAGGTCTGGGCTTCCTGGGCACAAAGCTGGGAGCGAGGAGCGGACAGACACTCCCTCCACAGTCCTCTGTGGGTGAAGCTGAAATGGACCGTCCGTCCGCGTGACGCTGAGAACCCCACAGTCTGGGCGGAGAGGCCGGGGAGCAGGCCTGGACAAAGCTCACCTTAATGGCTGGGGGCCCGCGGCTGTGGACCGGCACGTCGTACAGCTGGGAGGACGGCGCTGACAAGGAGGCCTGAGCAGGTCTGGGAATCGTGAAGAGGGCCTTGGGGAGACAAAACCGAGAGAGAGGAGGCGTCACTGTGGAGTTCACAGATCATGTCCAGCGTCACCCGTCAGACAGAAAGTGAGCTGCGACCCTCTTGAGGCACTCCCCCACCACCCCACACCTGCAGCCTTGCTTGGAGCCTGGGAACAGCAGGATGCTGGTGGGGAGCGTCTGTGGTGGAGGGTGGTCTCCCTCACTGTGCCGGCATCAGCCTCATGTGGGAAGCAGGTTAAAATGCAGACGCCTGCACTCCATGTCAGTTAGAGCAATGGGCAGGGCCTGGGAACAGGCAATGTTATAGGGCAGTGGATGCTGTCTGCCAGGGGCCTAACGTCTACAGGGGAAAAAAGACGTGGGGACACCCAAGGCCCAGGTTGGGAAGTGGGACAAGGCCCGAGGAAAGGGAAAGCCCAAGTCCAGAGCCTCCAGCTGAGGGAGACTGTATTTCCCATCGGGCACCAGAAGCCATCACTGAAAGGTTGGATCTTACTATGTGGAGATGAGGGCAGAGAGCAGCGTCTGAGGGCAAGATCACTTTGTTCAGGACGTGACCCAGCTCTGTGCCTGGCAGGAGGTACGTGCTAGCCTCTATTTATTTGTTTGTTTTTGGTCAAAGAATGTGTACAGCTTGAGACAGCAGGCAGCAGATGAGTGGGGCCCACCGTGCATCAGTCTAATAACAGGAGCAGATAAAGCAGCTGCAAAGCAAACAGGACAAACGCTTCTCCCCAGATCACACTCAGCTGTCAAGTATCCAAACAACCTCCCTCTGAGGGACGACGGCTTTCTTACTCATGGAGGAACCTGGTTCTCTAAAATCCTAGGCTCTTGGAAGCACTGCTCCCTGAAACTCTATTAGTAAGAAGGAAGCATCCCACTCTTACCAGAGAAGTAGCCTCGGTTCCCACCCGCACGCGGAGGCTTGGATGAGGGGTGTCGGACAGACATTCCGCATCCAATTCAACTTCGCAGCTCCGGGGTGGGAGCAGCCTGCGTCCACTTTGCAGTCTGGGGTGATATGGACCCCTTTACTCACTGCCCTGCTTTGCATGGAGCCCAAGCAGACACAGCTTCACTTACATCTCACCTGAGCCCCGCTTTTCCGACGACCCCGTAAGTACGCTCTCTCTCTGTTAGAGACGCCTGTGGTTCCTCTGCTCTGTGACCCGCTCACTGCAGTAGGTCAGTAAACCTGACTTGGTCACTGCAGGTCTTAGGCTGACTGGTGTAGGACAAACGTGTCAATGGTGCCCCATTGTCCTCCGAATTAAATCCAAGCTCCTAACAGGGGAAGCGCCGTCCAACCCCGGCCACCATGTATGGTGTGTCCCTGGCCATCGGCCATCAGCTCCACTCTTCCTCCCTCTCTGCCTCCACTTCGAACACAGCACGATCTCTCCCACCTCTGAGCCTCCCCAAATGCTGTTCCATCGACTATTACTCTGCTAGGATCCCAGGCCTATTTGATGTATGCAGCTGACTCTGTAGGAACACCTACAGAGAGCAAAGGGACTTTCCTGTGTGTGGAATTTCAGGTGGAAGGAAGTCAGTTCAAAAACTCCCAGTGTTTCTTGGAAAACGTAGGTTCAAGATGACCATCAAGTAAGGAACATGTGTTAGGAATATGGTTTTGAAAGGTTTGGGGGTGGGAGGCAGAAGGAAACACCAGTTCAGGAACCAGTGGGTCCTAGAGCAGGTTCATCAGGAAATCTGAGACCGTTTTCACTTGAAATACTGAAGAGTCCCCTCTCTGAATTGAAAGCAAAATCAAATGTTTTCTAGATGGTGATATTTGTGTGTTTTTTTTAAAGTCAGGCCAGCATATTGTATCAAGGAAGTTGGAATAAAAAGTAAAACAAACTCAAGACTGTGGTTACTGGAGGGAAGTGGTTGGGAGAAGGCGCCAGGGGCTACAGGGGTGCTAGTTTTATTCTGTTCTGTTTCTTGATCTGGATATTGGTGATGGAGCTATACCCTTAGGATTTGCAGGTTAAATTTCAATAAATAGTACATGGAAAGAGTAGTTAGAGTCAGGCAAATGAAGATCCAGGGCGTGCCAGGGGCTGTCGGCAGTCTAGAGGTGCAGACAGACAGGCAGACACAACAAGAAGGTTTAGTGTCTGGTCGTTACCAGCCATGTGATGCCGGACGACCCTCCTCACTTCCCTAGGAATCAAGTTCCTCATTCGTAATATGAAGGGTTGTTCTAATCTAAAGACCCACAGATGTCTCTTCCAGCTGCAGAGACATCTGAGGCTGACACATAGACTCCCCTTGGAGGACAATTTGAGCAAAGTGACTTGTTTCCACCTTCTGGGTTTTTCATTTTTGGCTAACTTAATCTAGAGATAGTCTACCCAGGTGTAAAGGGCATCTGTGAAATGGGTCTCCCGGCTTGTGTTGGAAAACAGCTCAAAGCCAGTGGATTCGTTCTACCGATAACCGCTTCTGCTCAGGATGTATTTCTTGGGCAGTCTCAGACTCTGGTCTAACCACCAGATTACACAAGCAGGGAGGACATGTATGCCTGTTCAGTGTATTGGAAGATTCCTGATTATCATCTTCCGTTTCTTCTAGTTCCTTCCTTCTTGTAGTAGAAGCAGCAGCGAAATTATTTAGAGTCACCAAACGGTCCAACTGAAGGTGACCTTAGAGGTGGTCGGGTCCAGCCCTCTCATGATACAGAGGAAGAAAGAGAAGGTCTCTAATCGCCCAGTATAGCCATGGCTGCCCCAGAAGCCAAAGAAACCAGGACTCCTAATTTCTAAGCCATAGATGGCATCTCTTGCTCTAAGAGACCCCTCCCCCACCAAGCACAGAGAAGGCAATAAAAAAATGGGGGTTGGGTGGAGGAAGCAAAAATGCAGACAGGGATGCCATGGAGGGAGGGGACTTCAGCAGGAAGAAAAGGCAGAAAAGTTCCCCGGGTGTTTTACTGGAGCCACCTCAGGAACCTACTGGATTGACAAAGAGCCCCCGGTTTCTGGGTTTCTGAATTCCCCCTCGGCTGGTTGGTAGCTGTGGTTTGTGTGTCACCGCCACAGCCTGCAGAGGCGAGGCTTCCAATCCCTGGCACACTTCATGTCAAGGGCAACTCTTTCAGCTAATGCCCGACCCTTTTCTGTTGACACAGTAGACTCCCCTTTTCTTTTATGCCCGTGTCGGTCTAGACGTTGAAGTCCATGGTTACAAAGACTTAAATATTGTATCTGGTCCCGCCATTCATTCAGCAAACATTAAAAGTGTTGGGTGTTTGGGATACCTGGCAAACAGTGAACATTGCCTCTGTTTTCCTTTTAGGAAGGGTGGGGGTGGGGGAATGGCCTTTGTTTTTTTTTGTTTTCTTTAGTGGCTTTGAAAAGAAACTCAAATTAACTTCGGCAAAAGCCACCTGTTGCTCCTGGAGGAACCCCACCGAGGCCCCACTCTGAGCCAGCTCTCAGACAGCAGCTGAGCATGCCCGCCTAGGGGTGGGCCAGCTGTTCCAGACGAGCGATGGAGGGTCCACCTTATGGACTGCTGCAGAAGGCACAACCAGCTTCCTTCTGGTGTCTGTCGCCAGTGCCTGAGTAGCAGCTGTTCTGTGTAACAACTGTCTGGTTCTCTGCCCGGCAGCCCAGGGAGTTAGAAAATCTGAAGTATTCCAAATCTTTTGAGGGAATCACCACACCTTCCCATCTGAAGGTGGTGGAAGCTGGTGTGGAGGAGCCTGCGTAGTTAGTAAGCAAGACGTTCCCGGGGCCCCCAGCACGTATATTGGGGGAGCGGACGTCCCTGGACACAGACCTTGCCAGGACCTCTGCTCAGAGCTGTCACCAGGTGGAATGTGTCATTTGAGCTCAAAGCAAAGTGTATGGTGATGGCAGGAAATGCTCTCAGAGACTGAAGACCATGCCAATCTGTTCTGCATTCTTAACACGTCCCCAACGCCAAGGCTGGGGGACGCTGGGACATTATTTTTTTCCCTTTCTTTCTTAAATGCCTTTCCTTAAAAAAAAAAAAAAATTCATTCTGCATTTACTAGTGCTTCTTTTCCTTTTTTTTTTAATTGCTATTTTTAAAAATTGCAGATGTAATACATGCGCTATACTATACCACACGATCAACTTCCTAATCTCTTCAGCAAATGTTGGAAACCACCCCATTCTAGGCACAGTCCTGGATGCTGGGGACATAAAATAAAGTCACTGCCTAATGCCTTCTTTCACTTTCTCCTTAACCCGTTCCACTGCCTAAGGGTAACCACCACTGGTGTGTGTTCTTTTCAACATGTGTGCGCACGCACATAGACACACACGGGGATTTTTTTTTTAAGGTTTTTTTTTGTTTTTTTTTTTTTTTTAGTTTTTGTTTGTCTGCTTGGTTTTTACTTAAGTGTTTTTTTATTCCCCATATAAATATTTCATAGAACTACTTCATCATTTTTCACAACAGCACAGTAGCTCGTTGTAGGGGTATGCCAAAATTTATGTAACCAACTGCCCCCTTAACAAACATTTAGGCATCTTCAATTTTTCTTTATAACAAATAATGTTAAAAATGCTATGGCTTCCCCATCTAGGTATAGGTTTGCCTACTTGTGTATTTCTGGAGCGATTCTGGAAGTAAAGTTTCTGGGTTGAAGGGCATATACATTTTTTTTTTAACTTTTATTTATTTAAGTGTGTTTTTCCAGGACCCATCAGCTCCAAGTCAAGTAATTGTCTCAATCTAGTTGTGGAGGGTGCAGCTCACAGTAGCCCATGTGGGGATTGAACTGACAACCTTGTTGTTAACCAACTGAGCTAACCGGCTGCCCCAGACACTTTAAATTTGAGTAATTTCTTGCCTTTGAGCCCATGGAAATTCAACACCTCCATTTATCATCAGCAGTCCTACTATTCCTTCCCAGGGTAAGAAAAGACCACCGTGAACATCTATAATGCTTTCAGCACAGCTGGACTAAGCATTCAGTTTCCCACAAAGCATGGGTTCCTGGAGAGCTGGGGAATCACAGGGGTACCGAGAGAATGAATGACAACTGACCCGGGGCCAGATCTAAGCTCGCCCGACCACGCCAATGGTCCGCTTCCCGTTCTGCCCATTGGATCTACTGCACAGCGGTGATTCAAGGGCTGGGTAAGCCCCTGGGTGCTCCATACTGCTTGCCCTACCTCTCCCGTTTGGCAACATGCTTACCTGTCTCGGGATGCTCACAGTCTTCTCACAGACGATTCTGGCACAGGCAGGAGGGTCAGGGAATTCGTAGACTTGGATTGTGGGTGGCAGGGGTCCCTCCACCCAGCTCTTCATCTGCTCATAGATGGCGCCTGAAGGTGGGGCGTTGAGCAGGGTGGGCACGTGGGTGTCCTTGGAGCTGGCGAGAGCTTCTTCCATGCCTCTCAGCGAAGGGGGACAGGGCCTGTCTGCGGGGGCCTCCGTGAGGATTTGGAGGCGGTTGGCAGGGGCCAGGCCTTGCCTCCCATGGAGCAAACACTTCCACCAGCCCTCGCTTTCTGGCACGTTTTGTTCCAGAATGGTCAGGATGTCTCCTCTAGAGAAAGCCAGCTCTTCGGAGCAGTCAGCGCGGTTGTCATAAAGTGCCCTGGCCAAGAGTGTCTGCGGGTGGGAGAGGAGGAAGACGCCATGGTTATTGCCAGTGCCAACACCACTGCACCAACACCGCTCCTCTGGGGACGTTGGAGCATGTGCACGGCTGCTACCTATGTCCTTTCCTCCACGCCAGAGCTTCTTAGCCCTGCTGTTTCCCTGATTCATTCCTACCTGTCTTTGGGGGCTCAGGTGACATGTCACATCCTCAGGGAAGTCTTACCTGCCCCCTGAGGCCAGGTCCAGTCTCCCTAATACGCTCTCGTGGCCCTGACTTAACTTGTCCTGACCTTGACCCTCATCCTTACATAGTTGAGGGCAGCGTAGCACATAGTTGGGTTGAAACACTGGCTTTGTGATTTCCGAGCTGTGTGCAAATTAGCTACTCTCTTTAGGCCTCAGTTTCCTTGTCTGTAAAGTGGGAATATTGCTAATATCTTACCTGATGGAGTTATTGTGAGAATTAAATGGGTTGATATGTATATACAACTTGTTGAACAGCACCTGGCACTTAGTAAGTGCTCAGTAAAGGTTGGCTGTTACTGTCATAATTATTATATTGCACCTTATCTGGTTCTTGTTATTTTTCTCCCGAATTGGATGGGAAGTTTCATGACTGCTGGGACCCTATCTCGCTTATTTGCTACTCTGTTTCCAGCATCAAGGATGGACTCAGGTGGTTGGGAGATGCTCAATAAATGTTCATTAATGCGCAGACCATGAAACAAAGGCGCAGGGGGTTAGTGACTTACGCGTGGTCCCACAGCCAGGATCAAAACCCAGTCAGCCTCCCTAATTCTCAGACCCATGCTCTTTCCGTCCACTACACGGTTCTCCCATGTGGACCCTCTGCCCACCCTCAGAAGGGCCCAGAATATCATCGGCTCAGCTAGTGCGTTTGCCTAGTGTGAAGGGCAGGGATGCTTTTCCAGAGAACAGTGGGCTCGTATGGCCATCTACCCAAGGTGGACAGCAGTAGTCTTACTCTGGAGCCATACACGGCTTCCTTTGTACTTCCGGCCTACTGTCTACAGTGCAGCAGCCCATACCTTAAAGGAAGGAAGCTCCCAGCAAAGGAAAACCCTAAATACGTGGCTAGAACATGGTGCCCATCGGTGTGGTATTTTGTTATAATTGACATGGGCTGTGTGCATACCTCAGGCAATCAATTAATGTCTCTGCCCAGTCCTCCTCCTGTACCTTCCCTCCAGCCACGCTGTTTGCTTACTTTTCTCGGACATGCTAAGCTTGCTTCCACCCCAGCACCTTTACCCTTGCTATTGCTTCTGCCCACAACACTCTTCCATGGGATCTTTGCATGACTGGCTCCTCTTGCTTCAGATCTCAGCTCAAGTCATCACCTGCAGAGGCTGTCCCTGATCCCCAGGGGCGAGGCTCCGCCCCACAGTGTGGGGAGAACAGGAAGTAGCCCCAGCCGCCAATATCCTGCACCTCTGTTCCTGGCACTGTACCGGCCTCTGTCTAGATAACGCATGGGAGCAATTGATAAGCCTTGTCAAAGGAACTTAGTGACAATTGCAATCATCACGGAGGCCACTCACAGGGCATTTTTACAAATAGGGTGCTCATTTGGAAACGTGTGTGTAGATATTAAGAAATGGAAAAGGGTGTATGTTTATATTTTTGTTCCCTGTGGCACACAGGCAGTTGGATTCTGGGTTCGATGGAAGAAAGCTTCTTTACCAACTTCCAGAAAGGGCATCGCCCCCAAATGCCCATCTTTGTACAACAGCTGGGAGAGGGGAAAGGAAAATTAATAAGGATTTGGACGGAAGAAGGGGAAGGAGCTTACGGAAACAAAGGCAAAGAAAAAGACACTGCCTGTTCTCACGGTGATGGCAACCTCTCTGGGGACTGTCACACAACTGCCGGATGCCATGTGCTAGTCTAAACGGAATCAGCAATGAGACATGGGCATCACTAGCTACAATTGGAGGCGTCTGGGAGGCCATTCATCATTCATTCATTCATTCATTCATTCATTCATTCACCAAGACTGTATTGAGCCTCCACTATGTGCCCAGTGCTCTGCTGGAAATACAGCGCTGAACAGAACAGTTCCCGATCTCATGCCAATGCACGTTCCAGTGGACGAGACAAACGCCAATCAAATCAGAAATAAATACAGTTGACCTGTGAACAATGTGGAGGTTAGGGGCGCCGACCCCCTACAAAGTTAAAAATCTACCTATAACTTTCACCCCTGCCCCCAAACTTAACTACTAATGGCTTACTGTTGACAGGAAGCCTTGCCAATAACATAGTCGATTAACACGTATTTTGTATGTTGTATGTATTATATACTGTATTCTTACAATAAAGTAAGCTAGAGAAAAGAAAGTGTGATTGAGAAGGAAGAGAAAATACATTTACAGTATTTATTGAAACAAATAGGCGTATATTTTAAACGCCTGTTGTTCAAGGTCACCTCTAGAGAGTGTTACTTCAGAGCCATGAAGGAAGACACAGGAGCTCTGGGAGATTCTGGGTGCAGCGGGGCAGGGGTGGTTGGGGTGGAGGGCTCAGGGCAAGTTCCCCTGGGAGTGGGGCTGTGGAGGTTGTGACCTGGGCGTGAGTAGGCGTGAGTCAGATCACAAGCA
The DNA here is from genome assembly GCF_004115265.2 of Rhinolophus ferrumequinum. Classification (NCBI taxonomy): domain Eukaryota; kingdom Metazoa; phylum Chordata; class Mammalia; order Chiroptera; family Rhinolophidae; genus Rhinolophus; species Rhinolophus ferrumequinum. The sequence goes on from NC_046306.1 coordinate 5,087,991, forward strand.
GGGCAGAGATGATGTGGGCAGAGGAAATGTGTGAGGGCTGGAGGGAAGGATGGAGAGTGTGCCTGAAGTGAGTGGGGGTGTTGAAGGAACTGAAAAGCGACCAGGCTGCCTGGAGAGAAGTTCGCAGAAGATGTGGGGCTTGATTTCTTTATTGGCTGCTGTTTATATCTGGTTGCTGGGCGGAAAAGGCATTGGAGGGAGCCGGCGTGGAGCCCAAGAGGCTAAACAAAGGCAGTCGCCCAGCCAAGGTGAGATGCTCACAGCTCCGCTGAGGGTGAAGGATGGATTCAGGGTAGCTGTAGGGAGGAGGTGGTGAAAATTTGCGTGCAACGTTTGAGGTGAGTCTTGAGAGAAAGGCAGGATTATAAGAAAGGAGAACAAATGCACGATGGACCAGAAAAAGTAGGAAGCAGAGGGAGAACGGCTCCACGTTCTTTGTCTCCTACATAAAGAGCCAGCAGCAGCGGCTGATGTGACGTCATGGCCACGTCCATGTGTGAGCTGCTCATGCCTGGGGCTCTGTCTACCCTCTCCTGCTCCATCCCTCTTTCCCTTCACAGGGCTCAGAGCAGCATCCTGTGATCCTGCTTCCTCCTCCTTTCACGAGCGCCCCTTCCCCTCCAACTTGTACTCCTAAAATTAAATGAGTTAGCGGCCAGGGGAGAGAAGCATGGAGATCCTGAGATGGTTTCCCTCAAAGTAGCCAGAATATCATCAGTTCCTGAAGAAGGTCAACCAGACCACGAGGTCACCAGCTCACAGCAGGACGTAGTAGATGAGCAAGTGCCCCAAACCAGAGATGGAGATTGTCAAGTGGAAGGAACCCTGAGTGGCAAGTGTTCATTGGGCCCCTGTCCAACACGTCATGGAACCCCACTAGTAACAACATGGACGTTTTCCTTCTATTAAAATCCTTCCTTGAAAACAGGTCTGTGTTTGGCATTTTACCTCCTTTCTCACTGATTCCGTGACTTCCTTCCAGGAATTCCTAGTTCGTTTTAGAGGACGGTGGTGGAAGTGTTCATACTTCCCCTATGAGGGGCTATGACAGAATAGTTAGTTGTATATAAACCACAACCTTCTTAAATATTTCAAATCCTTTGCTGTCTGAGAAACGCAAATCCCTCAAGCTCACCAGGGCTTCCCCGGGACACGTAGCTTCTACTTTGAGTTCAGTGAAATAGTCTCTTATGTCTCTCTCTCTCTCTCTTATATATATATATATATATATATATATATATATATATATATATATATATATAAATTTTTTTTTTTAAGGAGGGTGCAGCTCACAGTGGCCCATGTGGGGATCGAACTGGCAACCTTGGTGTTATTAGCATCACGCTCCAATCAACTGAACCAACCGGCTGCCCCTTATCCTTATGTCTTTCTTTATGGGGAGGCGGCTGAGTCCAGGCTCAGAACAGCAGGACTCCATGCAAAAGGGAGAAAGCTCTTTGATTATCTTTAAAGACAGCCTTCTCCCCTTGAATGTACTTGGAAGTACTTCATGTTATGTAAATACACAGATTAAAGCAGAGAGAGTGGTGCAATCTGTTGGCTTGTGAATGTTTATTTTCCGTCATTTTTAAAAGCTCATTATGTAAAGTAAAAAAAAAGGGAAGAAAGAAGCGTTTCCAAGTGCGTGTAAGACAAATCCCTTCACCATCTTCATTTTCCCATCCACACTCTCCAAAAGAGGAAAGACAGAGGAAGCACAATCCCCCAGGAAGAAACGGAATATCTACACGACACTTCTTTTGATGGGTGACAACATTCTGTGAGACAACCTCTGGAAAGTTGAGAGAATGGCAGAAACGTTTTAAGGGGTCACAGCAAAGAGCTGGAAGGATCTCCACTTTGCAAACCCCACATAACCTGCAGACTTCTTACTCACTAATGCGTCAGCTAGTATAAATTCATCAAAGAGAAAAAAATTCTCTTTGATCTTTGGTATATCTATTCATTTAGGTACCTTCGTAGTTCGATTGTTTGCCATTATCCAGTGCTTCACTAATAAGGACAGTTCACAGGTTTTCAACTCAGCCAGGCATCACATAGTAATGTGATGTAAGTAATTAGTATTGAAAATCTCACTTGAGGTTCACCATCTCATGAAGCAGATGCCATTATCCGATTTAAGAGATGAGAAAGCTGAGGCACAGAGAGGGTGAGTCAGTACCCCAAGGTTGCTCAGAGAGCAGGAAACAGAACCAAAGTCGGAATCCAGGCAGTTTTGACTCCCGAGTCCACCCTGTTAGCCTACAAATTGGAGTGTTTGGCACAAACTGCATCACAAGACGGCACATTTGTTTCTGTAAGTGAGTGAACGACAACGTGTGCCTCTGGAGAAAGGGATGGGAAGCTGATAAAAAACATTTTAACTTGGTTGGGTAAGTTGTGTGGTTATTTACCAGAATTAGATTCTGCACTAAGAATCTGGGAAATAACTTAAATGTAATCACTGGTAAATAACAATACATTCGTATAGCTGAATGGCATACAGCCATCAAAAAGAACAAGGTAGAGTGTACATGAGCTGAAGTGGAACAATCTCCAAAATATGGTATTAAATTTTGTAAAAGGTAAGATGAGAAACTGTGCAAATGGTGTGTGTCCATTTGTGCATCTTCCTGGAAGATTTAGATAAATCGTTGGGGCTCCCCCTCTGGCCGGGGTAACTAGAGCCCAGGAAACTACAGAGATTTGGGATTTTAAAAAACAAACACGCTTTCAGTCTGTGTTCATTGGCACCATTTGAATCTTTAAGCCATGCGTACATGTTCTGCTTTTTCAATATAAAAATCTAGTTTTAAAAAAAAGGGTTCTGCTCTATTGGAAGAAAATGACTTCTGTGTTGGTGAACATAAGCTCCCGCCTGTTGTGACCCCTTCAGCCCCGTCTCCTCCCAGACTTGACAGAAGGGAACCTCCACTCCCAGTTAGTCTTTGTCTTGGCTGAAAGCAGTTTGGGCACAAAAGCATCTCGTGTCCCGGAAACCCTCTGTGAACTTCCGGACAACTCACACGGTGGACACAACTGCCATAGCCCCACCCTCAGAGGGCCTGTGCCGTTTACAGCATGCAAGATGCTGAAAAGTGCTCGAGGGGTTTCTGAGAAGCAGCCGATTCCATCAGTGCATCTCTCTCGCCCGCTCGCTGAGAGCAGAACCTCAGCTCTCAGGAAGGCATACAGAGCGCGCACACACCCGTTCCATTCAACAGGGTCTGGCTGCAGACCATCCAGAAACACAGTTTAGGCTGGAAGAAGCTTGAACGGTTTTTCTGTCCTGGCGCCCCCGCAAGTTAGAGAGGCAGCAAGTGAGTCGGCAGGAAGATGGGGGAGGCTCGTTGTCCCCTCATCCCTGCGCTGCCTCCCCTTTTGGTCGGCAGCAGAATGACGTGGGGCCTGTGCACAAACAGTAGACCAGACAGGATGGCCTCCCACGAGGGGACCGCCACCAACATCGAAAATTAGGAGAGCAGTCACAGGACACCTCAGCTGTGTCTTGCATGCATGTGACACTGGGGAAGGCAGTGAGAATAACCCTTTGCTACTTCCCTTGCGCGTGGAGTGGCGCTACGAGGTCTGCAGTTGAGAAGGGAACACCAGACAACCCGCCCGTGTCCTCCTCCTTTTCTCTCCTCATGGATCATTTCCTCTCTTTCCCTCCCTCATTTCCCTGTCTTCTGTTCGTCCCTTCATCTTCCTCACTTCCTCGGTAGTCATCTCCCTCGGAAATAGTTTCCAGGAAGCTGTTACCTTAACTTTTTATTTTTTCCTCGTGAGTTTCAGTAGCTTTCCTTAGTAACATTTACATTTAAAAGGAAAACTCCACAAGTTAGAGAGAACTGAGTCACTTAAGAGAGTTCAGCGGTGTACTCCATCATCAGAACTTGCCCTGAGACTTGCGACCATGTTAAAGTGATTTCCCTTTAACGTGTCCTGGCTGACGTACTGAGGGAATTAGTTTGCAGTGTTGCACAGCTGAGACACTAATCTGCATTTCATTCTCAGACATATTTAGAATTTTTTAAAGGAGGTGACAGCTAAGTAATTTCTTGCATCGTCTTAACAACATAAAGAAGAGTTGTTCTCTTGGAGCTGTTTCTAAAAAAAAATTAGCGAAGTCGTTAAGTGAGAGATGCTGAGAGAAAACTCTTTTTTGTGGTTAATATTGATTTGCCAGATAGGCTAGCAAAATACCCGAGCTTCTGCTTCAGATCCCCTTTTGCAAAAGTTGAAAAGTTTTTCCATGAGAGGCTCCAGAGTGTGTAGAAATGATCTGAAGCCATTTAACTGAAATTCCATTTTCCCAATTACTTTGATATTCAAAGTAACATTTAAGCTCTTAAAAAAAAAAACTTCACTGAGTAAAACATAGCTTTTTAAACAAAATATAAATTCTTTTTTGTTTCAAAACCTGGCCCATAAAACAACTTCCAACTATTTCCAGTGGCGTGATAGTTATGTGGGAAACAACCTACTTCCTTAACTCAGGGGTAAAAAAAAAATTGAAACAACTAATGGACATCTTTACACTGTTAACTCAGAGTCCCACGCAATTCCAAAGGTACAGGAAAGGGATGCCAGAGGAGAGAGACTCAGGTACTCACATTCGCCTTCATCTTCATCCTTTAAAGAAATTATTTTTAAAGGAGATTATTCCACACTCTTGGAAACACCGACAGAAACTGCTGCGGAAGGGAAACCTTCTGTACCACTCGGTACTGGAACGCGGTGAGGTTTGGGGTCTACAACACTTGTGCCCAAACAGAGCTCTTTCTGCAGCTGTCCTTGTCAGGCGATCTGGGCTGAGAACAACGGCCCTGGAGGGCTGGGGACGAGGCCTGTTACATAATACATGTCCTGTGGCTCCCTCCCATCCATCGGGATACAAATAGCATCACGGAGGATTTATTGGGAGGCACTGGGAGCACAGAAGGAAATAAACCTGGTGACCTTGGAAATGACAGGTGATTGAGAGAAAAAGAAAAACTTATATAAAAGAGGGATGCCTTGTTTCCCTAACACCGGTGAAAGTGACCCTGGGTGATGGCGTATTCTGTGAATAAGCACAAACACTAACTGATTTCTCTGTGATAACGTTGAACTCTGATCCCTCCAGCTTTGAATTCCTCCTGATGGTTCAGATGAAAAGGCCACTCATTACAGGGACTTCTGTAGCCGCAGAAGGCACTTTGAGGAAGAGGCTGTGGCCAGAAAAAAATTCCTAAGCTGCCCAGTGGAAATGAAACATTTTCTTCCCTGATGCCTCCACGCTGTGGTTTTCCAATCGGTTTGGGGCTTGAGCAGATAAGCTTGTTTGAATATACTACTCACGGGAATTTTGCTGACTGCACTTGTAGTGCTTCATTGATTCGACAGTTACTTATTAAGCACCTGCTATATGTCTGACAACCCGTGCAGGGCGGGGGGAGTGAGGTGAACCAGGTCCTTTGATTTAAGCTCAGGATTGAATGCAACAGTAGAGATCTCCCAGGCCTTCCAGTAATCGGTGTTTTTGGATATGGCCCAAGATGGTCCACATTCTACCAAACTGTCTCTGTAGCCTGAAGAGCCTGCAGATCCGGAGCCGGCTCCCCCACCTCTGTCCCACCCCCTTCAAGTCCACTCCTTGCTAGCCTAGGCCCTGAGTTATTGTTTAAGACACTTAGTTTGGAAAAGAAGAGCAGTTCCGAGCAATATTTCATGAGGGGAGTGTTTGAGGATTCAGCCCGTGCTGGTGAGAAACTCATGGAGGGAGGAGGGCAAGTAACTGAGAATGTCTCGGTCCTCAGTTTCCTCCTCTGAAACTGAGGGGGCTTTTAGGGTTCCCACCCATCCAGCTGCAGCGCCGATATTTTGCATGGCTTCCTTTCTCACTCTTATCTCTTAGTTCATGAAAACCATAGCAAGATGAAAGAAAATAACAGGTAGGTTCTTTTCCTTTCTCATTTCCTTTCTTTTTGGGGGAGGTGGGCACGGAAAGAAAACGCATGGAGACAAAAGAAGGTGTCGTGTGTTATTTGATTGGTCATAAGCAGTTATACCAACTCCAATTAGGAGAAAGTTTTGTCAAACACTGTTTCTTCAACTTTGTGTGTCAGCTACATGTTCCTGTCACATCCATGAGCCATCTGTACATTTTTTTTTTACATAAAGTAAAACATGAAACCAAGCCAACTAAAACTCTCCCTAAGCAATACTACCTATCAAATTACAAGTTTGATGAGCTCGTTTTAGTTTTTCCTAATGCACATTCAAATACATAACTAGCCTTAAAAAAATGCTCTATCTGTACACTGCACCTAAAATCATCTCATGTGCCAGGGCTCAAGGTCCCTGCGGGGTGTGATGTTTCTGATTGATTAGGAAGAATTAAAGCTATTTAATGGATCACAGAGACAGGAGTGAAGGTTCGCTTGTTCACCAAATTCTCCATTTTTCGGGGTCATTTTTAGGGGCGTTAGGCAAGCAAGGGGCCACCCTATTATTTAAGCTCTTTTTCTCCCATTCTGTTGGTGTGCGTTTATTCCAGCTCACTGGGTTTATTTGTTGTCAATAGTGGGCTACAGATAAACCCATCGCAAGCCTTATTTGGGACACCACAGGGAAGGTTAGGGAGAGGGTGTGTAACTGGCCCTAATGCTTTCTCAGGGCTTATTGATCCCCCCACTTTGGGGAATATCATGTAGGAAAGAAACAACTTTGAAGTACTTGCTTCTAGCAAGCGACTCTTGCCTTTTCAACCTCGCGGTGGATTTAAATCCTGAGCCCAAAGCACTCTTTACTTTTTGTTAACCAGGTGGCAAACCATCCAAGGCAGAGGGACCCTACTGCTCTCTTTTTCCAAAGCGCCCTTCCCCCGCCCCCCACAATGACGGACTGTCTGGTCAGGTCTTAACAAAAGCTGCTCTTGAGTCTAAGGAGAAGCAACAGTTTAAAGAAAAAGAGCAACACTTTACATTCACCAACTTATAAACGTATGGAGAAATTCTCTCTGGAGGAAGCAGCCGGATGAGGAGCCCAGACTCGCCCAGGAGCCACTTTTCAGTGGTTTGGAGGTGTTTTAAGAGGCGGCAAAGCCTCAGTGCAGAGCCAGGAGATGCTGTCCAGGTGCTGCGGGACACAGTAGCTGGATACTCCGTTCTCGGGTGCTTACACTGGGGTCCTCTTCCATTCCAATCAACAAAGGCTTATGAGGAACAACTTGGAAACGATCCCTAAAATAGTCATTTCCCCTTTTTGCAACTCATGTTGGAGCATTTGAATATCAGTCTCAGTGGCATCTTTTTTACCAGGCTCCCACCTTCCTTCTTTGAAGTTATTTCCTCTCCAGGCACTTGTCATTTCCTCCCTTAGTCATCACAGTTCCAAAACTACCATGCTACATTTCTACGGTCACTTCCCCATTTCATTATCGTGTAGGCCACTTGCTTTTGAATAGTTTTGTAGCAGACTTTTAAACTCTTGGGGTTTTGGTGCTCGGTTTAGCTTTCTTTGCTTTTGTTTTTTGTTTTTCTAGTGAGATCTAGAGCATAGATGTTGAGATTAAAGGTTATTAAGCTACTAAGCAGGGGAAAGGATAATATAAGGTTATGGATGTTTAATTAACTATAATGACAATGTTTCAAGTATTGAGAAAAAAGACTAGACATTTTTGTTTTTTGTGGCATTTAGAATAGTGCCTGAAACGGAGTACGTACTCCATAGCTGCTCACTGAACGAAAGGTTTTGTTTGTCTCTACAGAAAATGGAAGCAAGCAGGGTTGGTGGGAAAAAAAAAAGTTTCAAATAAAAAATCGAAAGGTATATAGCACTTGTAGTTGAATACAAGTATTCACAACATCATGTACTACTCTTTCTGCTCACATCCCCGGACAGTCTCAAACACCAAAAGTTTTGTTTTGTTCAAAAGACGGAGCCAGCAAGTCTTCTCAGTGTCCACTGAGAATAGCATGGCACCGTCCGAAATGGAAAGCGAAGCCGCCTGCCCTGTCTCCTAATTCATATCCTGCTTCTGTTGTTTCCTACTCACAATCCATTCACTGCATAGCAGCTTCAAAACATAAATCAGGCCATGTCACCTCGTGCTTTAAATAGGCCAGTGGCTTCCTTGCCAATTAGGAGGCACGTCTAAGTTCTTACAGGGCCCCCGGCTTACCTTTGAGATCTCACTTCCGACCACCCTCTCCCCTTGTCCACTCTGGTCCCACCACAACGGTTTTATCATGGATACTTTACTCTGCTGACTCCATCCTACTGCAGGGCCTCTGCACTCGCTGTGCCTTCTGCCTGCAGTGCTTTCCCCATCTCTCAGGCCTCCAGACAGGCCCTTTCTGTCCATCAGCTCTACCAGAGCACCTTGATTTCTTTTCTTTATGGCAGTTATCACCACCCAAAACCACTGTGTCCATTTACTCATTTACTGACGTTCAGAACCTCCAGAGCCCCATAACTGTGTTGGGTGAATGGCTGAACAATGAACAGTGAGTCGTATTTTCAAGCTGGGTGTTATGTCTGGGCTGTGTTGCCTTGTGAGGTGGGTGAAGGGAGGAAGCTTCTGGACAAGGTCAGAGGGCAGCCACAGGTCCTTGGGACCTTGACTTCAAGCCCTGTAACCTTGACTACAACTGCAAAGGCTCAGATCTAAGACAGCGTCTGACTATGGCAGAAGGAATGGGCCAAGTCTCAGGAATCTAGGCCGAATGTCGGACAGGCTGGGGCCAGGTAGGTGTCAGAGAGCTGCAAGACAGGGACAACCGCTGCTTCCAGACAACGAGGAAGTGCCGTTCCTGTCCCCTAGGCAGGGCTGTGTCACAAGGCTTCCATGTGCACTTCCTGTAACCTCCCATTCATCCCCACACAGCAACACAAAGCACTTATTGAGCATCTACTAAGTGCAGGCCCTGCTCTAGGCATAGAGATGCAGGGCTGAACAGGAAAGCCGGTCTGTCCTTCACAGAGCTGACTTTGCAGAGGGGGAGACAAAGGCAAGACAATTTCAGATCTTGACAAGTGAAGACGAGACAGACGATGAGAGTGGCGGGGTGTGTATGGAAGGGGAGGCGATTTAGAGAGGCCTCTGGGAGGGGAGGTGCTGGAGTGCAGGACCCATGCAATCCAGCCTCTGTGAGAGAGGAGCACTCCGAGGCAGGCAACCGCGGGGGAGAAGGGAAAGGCACGGAGGCAGGGGAGCTGGCAGGAGTGGGATCAGGCAAGGCCTGGGGCCACGGTGAGTCTCTGGGACCACACGTGATCCCACTTACCCTTCTTCAACAAAGACTGAGTATAAAATGCCTTGCTGACCATCTCAGAGCTGCTCAAGGTACAAGGGGGGCCTGAAACTGCTCCCCACTCAGAAACAACGTGACTCAGTAATCCTCCTTCACTTCCTGGGCATTTGCCCCCGTGAGACAAGATGTCTATGCACCAAGATGCTAATTTCAAGATCACCTCTACTGGTGTGTGCACGCAGACACACACACACACACACACACACACACACACACACACACTCAGAAGTAAACCCAATTTGCCACAAACAGGATTGAATCACTAACGTTTATGTAGACTCCATATTCACAAACAAGGCACTTTTTGAACTACCAAAAATCCAAAGCAAGGACTTACATATAATGAAACTACATATTCACCTTGTCTTTTAGACCTAATTTCATAGCATTTCTTGAGTGGCGCCAAACATGGAGTCAACCAGCGACGGTCCAGTGAGCCCAGGAAAGAGTTAGGTGTTACACTCACCACTCTGCACAATGATTTCCACCATTGTTCCAATCGTACTATTTGAGGCCAGCGTTTTCTATCACGAATACCATGATGTTTGTTTTTCAGTTGTCTCCTTGTTGTATAAAACAATTAGGGAAAAACATAATGGAAGCCAGACGAATTCCACGAAATATGCCATGCACAAAGGTCAAAGCTCCACTGACCTGGAACTTTTGGTCGGCCAACAACAACACTAGGGCATGGCTGGGAAGGGCAGTCAGTGCCCACCATCCAGTGAACACAGGCCATCTTCAGGGTCTGCAAGGTGACCTGGGTGTCCCGACTGAAAGTGCTGTAAAGCCCAGAGTCACCTAAGCTGAGAAGCACCTACGCGGTATGACCCCGAAAAGCATTGCGTTACCATTTGAAAAGCAATCGGACGACGACGTAGGCATTAAAAATAACGAGGTAGATCGACGGTGCTAAAATGAATGGAATGGAAATATGTGCTTTTCATTGTAAAAGGCCAGAACCTCAACCATCATTCAGTTACTGTTCCTATTTGTGTAAAGCCTTTTAAAAGTATAGTATTGTCTGTGTGTTCTGACAGTAAGGGAGGGATACCCAAGAATCCGTGAGCTGAGGTTGCCCCTGGACTGGGAGTTGAACACTGGGGTTCTTGCCCTGGTACGTACGTCATTACTGGGCGGACTTAGCCTACATGAGCTGAGACGCCATTCAAGGAAGACGGGGGCTGTCCACTATGGCCTATGGACCAAATCCGGATGACCCAATCGGAGGGTTCAGAATGATTTTCTATTTTTAAAGCGTTGTATAAACAAACAAGAATGTGCAACAGAGATCGTAAGCGGCCCTCAACACATAAAACACGATCTGGGTCTTTAGGAGTTTGCTGGCCCCTGGTCTAAGGCTCAGAATATAGTGAGCTGGTTAAGAGCTGGGGCTCTGGGTTCAGTCTGCCTGCGCTACACTCTCTACTCACTAGCGGGTGACCCTGGCAAGTCAAGGAATCCGACTTTCCTTGCCTGTAAAATGGGGTAAGAATAACACCTCTACGTCATGGAGACATGAGGGTGCAATGGAAAATGCAAGTAAGAGTACTGAGCATCGGGCCTGGCAGGTAGATAGCGGCACGTGCCAGCTCTTCTTATAAGTTACATGCATATGTTCATGTTAATTACAAATTGTAAAGGGCTATGGAAATTAGTTAGGCAGAGTAAGTGGCACATAAATAAAAAGAAGTCGGGACCATAAAAACATCTGGGATGTTCAGAAAAAAATCAACGTTCAGAAAAAATCAACAAAGCGTAGTAGATTGTTCTAGATGCAGGACGACAGAGACCTGACAAACAATGCAGCATGTGACCCTGGAATGAATCCTGGATTGAAAACAACAGACAAACACACAAATAACAACAGCCAAACAAAGCTGGAGGGGAGAGTTTTGGAAAATGGGAATGTGGGTTGAATATCAGAATGGCATGATTAATTCAATGGTACCTTTTCTCGGGTGTGATGATGATATTGGAGTTGTGTAGGAGAATGTCCTTGTTTTTAGGAGCCAGGTTGACATATTTAGGGGTGAAGTATCATTACAGCGGCAGTTTGTTTTCAAATAGTTTGACAAGATCAACAACAACCAACTGTGTGCCTGTGACTAAATGTATACAAATAAACACAGACACGTGACAAAGTGCCAGGAATCTGTGAAGCTCGGTAAAGGATACACAGGGGTTGACACAATGATTTGTTTTCCATTTTCCTAATGGCTAAGAAATTTTCAAAGAAAATAGCTGGGTGCAGTCTTCTAGCTAAGACATATGCACACAATCTGTATAGGAGAGGGTGTCCCGGGTTCCTGAGCTATAAATTTCACTAATGGCACCTATAATTACTACGGTAATAATAAATAACACATATTTAATTCACATAAGCAGGCTCCCCATTTAGTCATTGTCTCATTCCTTGTTTTCCTGTTCTACTTAAATTTTTAGAAGGGGTAGCAGATAATCCTTGAGCTTCACTTTCCTTGTCTCTGAGCAGTTTGTTTTTTTTTTTTTTTTTTGGTAGCCATTTCAACTTTCTAAATAGTGACTCCTTTGGATTCACGTCCCGGACTTGAGCTCTGCTCACACACATCAGCACAAAAGTGACCGCGAGAATAGCATGGAGCATACGCACTGTGGACTCAGCACGGGAGGCTGGAGCCCAGGTGCGGCTCTGTCTGGGGAAGAGCACAGCATCCGTCAGGACACTTGGGAGTGCCACTGGGTGACTCCAGCCTCTAGAGAAAGGAGAGCTCAGGGTGGGCTGAGGTCTCGCTTGAGAAGTTTCTTAGAAGGCGAATGGACACAAAGAGATAGGCTGCGTTCTCATTCCCCGAAGCTGGTTTCTGCTAGAAAGTCATTTCCATCCACCTCTGAATCAAACCGGTAAGGGCTTTACAGCACATACATTTGCACACTTCAACTTCCATCCAACCCTCCCTTCTCCAACTTACATCTGACTAGTACCCACCCTTTGATTCCATTAGGAACTCAGAACAAACACAGGTGACTGTCCTTAACTGTACCAGGTTGTTTGGCCCCCCGCCCACTCACACAGCCCCCAGCACTCACCTTGGGCGCCCCGTCCTTGAGGCTCGCTCCCTTCATGTTGGTGTGAAGCAGGTCCTCTGAGCTCCACGGCTGATATCTATGGCTTCAGAGGCGGGTTATGCAATGTCACTGCATGCTTCTGGCTGCTTCTCAGAAACTGAATTCTGTGGAGCTATCTGACGGCATGGGAAATTGTCAAGAAGATTGTCCCAACAGGCAGACTTTCTGGAAAGCAGGATCAGAGTACAACGCAAGGGGTGAAGGCGGGGAGACCAGAAATCCAGGCCACACTCAGTGCATGATGGTCTCACTTCATTTATAAGTAGGGCCTGTCACACATTTGCTGTATGAAACCACAAAAGAAGAAAAAAAAAAACCACTCTTCTGCTTTAATGGGTTCAGTTCCTACTTTGCAAAGCTCAGTGTATGGAATGCACAGCATCTCTGTCTCTCGAACACTGGAACAACTCCCACCAAACAGACCAAGCTGAGGCCACTAGCCTAGATTCCTGATGGCCATCAGTGTTCCATCCTTCCTGTTCCCTAAAACTTGCCCTGCGACAGCCAGGAGAAAACAAGCCAAGGGGACTGCCTTAAAGGACCTCGGCACACCAGACCTTCCCGGCTCAGGGCCACCCTTCTCCCTGCTCTGACCCTCGTAGCCCCCTTCTGGTCTTTGCTCCCAACACTTAATGGTGACCATTTCCTGAGGGCTGACTCTGCACGGGGGGCTAGGCTGAGCCCTTATCAATACAGTTATATTTATCTCTTAATCTCGCCAACCTACTGTCTACTTGAAACCACAGCCCTAGCTCATACAGTGTTCAGTGTTACTTGTTAAGTCTTTTTGCTTTCCCTAAATTCAGACTCAGCATCCAGAGAACCTACAGGGGAGCAGACTCCTTGACAGGCACGTTCGCAGTTTTATTTCATTTAGACAAACTAGTCCCCAGCCTTCCTAGCCAGGCTCACGGTCTGTCTCCAACAAGCTGTCTCACCACTTGCTCCCTTCCTGCGATGACCGCACTTACGGTCCAGTCTGCTGGTTATCCGTATGTAGTTCCTAAAAGTCTGGGCACTGGGTTCTACTGATAGAAAGAGCTGGCTGACTTCTGGCTGAGATGATCTGTATTTTAAATTGTTATCATTGTTGGAAGTTACAATGGGACCAAGTTACTTCTGGGACCAAGTAAGTGACGTGTTCCTGATGGGAACAGATAACAGGGAGGGAACAGGGACCCCGCAGAATGAACACAGACTGAGTATGCAACAAGTTGAAAGTGGAGATCCATAGACAGGAGGGCAGAGGTGGGAGAAGTGGGACGAACTGCTTCATGAGGAGGATAAAGTATGAGAAGCTGGGCAGATCGCTTTAGAGGCAGAGCTGGGACACCATGAATATGCAAAAAAAAAAAAAAAGGATGGAATTAGCAAGTTCCATTTAAGGAAAACAAGCACTGGTATGAAAGAGCAATGAGTCATAAAGGCTGAGGTTATAAATGGCAGCCTGGACTAGCGGAAGTGTTTTCTAGTGTTAGTCGTTACAGATAAGACACATCATTAAAACGGTACTACTGCAATGCAGTGACATCGGACGGCAAAGGGCCCTACAAAGCAGCAGGTGACTTCTGGCTTAAAAGGTCGGTGCGCTTCTTTGCCCCTGCATTCTGGCTCTACCAGATCTTCTGTGCTGGTGGGCATGGAACACGTAGCATCTCAGGGGAGGAAGGTGACGCTGTACTGCCGAGCCGAGGCTGAGGTTTGTTTTCCAGGGCAGGAATCTATAAACCCAGATTCGACACTTCCGTATATGTATCCATGGGGAAAAATTCCAAAATAGGATGTTCAGCCCATCCTTTTTCTTCATTATTTTCTAAAAATCACATATCCCTAATATTTGGGGGGAGAGGTTAATTTGGTCATACAACCAAATTACATAGTTTCTTCAATAAATAAACTGCGAAGGGGGGAAAAAAGACATGGAATCTATAGATTAAAAGAAATCTAAGAAAATAAAAACCACAATGAGATACCACCTCACCCCAGTCAGAATGGCTATCATCAATAAATCAACAAACAACAAGTGCTGGCGCGGATGTGGAGAAAAGGGAACGCTTGTGCACTGTTGGTGGGATTGCAGATTGGTGCAGCCGCTATGGAAAACAGTATGGAGGTATCTCAAAATTCTGAAAATGGAACTACCTTATGATCCAGTAATTCCACTCCTAGGTATCTATCCGGAGAAATCCAGAACTTCAATTCAAAAATCTCTATGCACTCCTATGTTTATTGCAGCACTATACACAATAGCTAGGACATGGAAACAACCAAAATGCCCATCGGTAGATGACTGGATTAAGAAACTGTGGTACATTTATACAATGGAGTATTATGCAGCCATAAAGAAGAAAGAAATCCTACCATTTGCAACAACATGGATGGATCTAGAGAACATTATGTTAAGTGAAATAAGTCAGACAGAGAAAGATAAGTACCATATGATCTCACTTATTTGCGGATTCTAAAGAAAAGAATAAGTGAATGAACTAATCAGAAACAGTTTGGGAGACAATGAGGAAAAACTGAGGGTTGCTAGATGGGCGGGGGGGGTGGGGGGTGGGGGGGAAGGTGAGGGGATTGGAGGGCAGTCGGTGACCACAGGATGGCCACGGGGTTTGAAAATTAATCTGGGGAACGTAATTTGGTGGTTACCAGAGCGTAAGGGTGTTGGGGGGTGGGGGATGAGGGTGAGGGGGATCAAATGTATGGTGATGGAAGGGGAGCTGACTCTGGGTGGTGAACACACAGTGTGATTTATGGATGATGTGATACAGAATTGCACAACTGAAATCTATGTAATTCTACTAACAATTGTCACCCCAATAAATTAAAAATAAATTAAAAAAAAAAAAAAGAAATCTAAGAGACACATCAAATCACAAGGAATGGGACTTATATGGATTCTAATTCAAAACAAATCATTGATTAGGAAATTTGAACACTGACTAGAGATGTGATAATATTAAGTAATTGATATTACTATTTTAAGGTACAGTTAGATTGTTTGAAAAAGTCCTTATCTGAGATATATCCTGCGATACTTATAGATAAAATATACCTGAAATTCATTTCAAAACAATGCAAGAAAGGGGAAGTGGATAGAGGTATAACAAGATTGGCCATGAGCTTAAATCTGGGGAGTCTGGGTGATGGGTACATAGGGATTCACTGTCTTGTACCATTGACACTCGATTAAAAAAAGAACAGTTTTATTAAGATAAAATTCACGTACTACAAAGTTCACCCTTTTAAAGAGTACATTATTTTTTCAGTGTATTCAGAGTCGTGCCACCAACACCACTCGCCAATTTCAGAACGTCACCCCAAAAAGAAACCCCGTATCCATTAGCTGTCACTCTTCATTCCCCTCTCCCTGAGCTCCTCCTGGTAGCCTTTTGTATACATTTGGGAAAAAGTAAAATGGAAGGATAGACACACTTGCTCAAGGTCACCCAGTGAAATGACAGACAAAATGTGAACCCAAGTCTTTTTTCTAAAAAAAGAGGCCGCTGGGGGTGCGGCCAACTCAGGTTTGGACGAGTCCCGTCAGCTTGTCAAACTCCTAACAGTGATTCTTCCTGATACTGAAGGGCCAGCCCGAAGTTGACAGTAGAGATCAGAATGCTGTAATTTTTTGCATGTCTTTTCTTAGGAAAAACAGCCTTGATCAAAAAACCAAAACCAAGACACAACGGTAATAGGATTTGGCCCTGAAATTAAACAGACTAACTCCTACATAGAAACTAGTGTAGTTTTTGTGAATACAACCTCGACTTCTCATCTGGT
Source organism: Rhinolophus ferrumequinum (assembly GCF_004115265.2). NCBI lineage: Eukaryota > Metazoa > Chordata > Mammalia > Chiroptera > Rhinolophidae > Rhinolophus > Rhinolophus ferrumequinum. Next base: position 5,104,184 of record NC_046306.1, read on the forward strand.
ATTTGGTCCCACTACGATTTTTCTGAATGAAAGGCCTTGGACATTTTGTTGCAATCCATTTGTATTTACTTCTTAAGGCAAATGAGTCTCCTGCGTGCACACACACTGCACGAGTTCATTCTTCTAGGAAACTGGCTGGCTTTCGTAACATCCCGTTGACCCAGAGCTGAAACCGCTCGAGTTCAAAGGAACTAAGTTAGGGAGACGCTCGTGAGATAATTATCTCCCCTCTCCTGACAAATAGGCTACTGAGAACAGTATTTTGGATTAATTTCCATTTCCAAACCTCCTGAGTCTGTACTTCAATGAGCAACTAATACTGTATGTGCAGAAGACTGCTTTTGTGCACTGGTTTCTGTCCACTTTTCTAGTTTTCATGTGGCCTCCCAGCTCTCAGGCTCCTGGAGTGGTGGCAAACACTGAGCACTCGATAGCTGACTTATTATAAAGTAGAGCTGATCACCAGCCTTAGAATGTCCAATGCATTACAGGCTTGGCAGGAAATTGCAGACCGCACTGCTTTAAAACATCTGATTATTTGGTAGATTTTCACCTCACGAAGATCACTCAAACATAGCTGTTTTGGGCAAAGGAGAATTTCATCATTTGCCAACAAATTCATCTACATACCCTACTGTAGGGACAACAGAGGGAGGACTGCAATCTTACAGCCACCAGAATGAGTGGTGATAACTCAGCCCGAAAGCCTGAAATTTGATCCCAAAGTGGAGAGGGTAAAGGATGTGGAAACACTACAGGAGTGGAGGGGCATAAAGCTGGAGGAAAAGGCTGACAGGAGGTGGGGGAGCAAAAACCAGGAGGGCTGCCAAGGCACACGGTTACTACGGGATGAGCAGAGTGTGAAATGTCAATCCGTCAAAAGGTGACTGAAAAAGGCTTCAGAGATGAAGCACCCAGGGAGGCAGGAGGAAGGCCAAGGGTAAAAGTTCCAGAGAAAGGGCAAAAACGGAGCAGGAAAGCTATAGAAAAGCTGAATGTTTTCTAGAAGTTTTCTTTGTTGTTGTTTAAATCTACTTGGTCACTTTTGGAGTCTCCTGATCCTCGGTCCCTTTTTAGTTGTTCAGACTTAAACATTGCGCATCTGGTAATTCCTGTCTTTCCAAGTCTGACGCTTGTGTCCTGTTTCTGATTCTCTATGGTGGCGGTCGCCTCCCATATTTGATCGTGAATCTGATTCTCAAAGCTTCATCTGGGAGCCCCGAGGCCTGGGGCTAAGATGTGTTCTTCCAGAGAACTAGTGCTGCTTTGGGTCAGGCCCTCAGGCCCACTAGCACACCTCCCACAAGCACACCGCCTTGAACTCTCAAGCTTGCTTTTCTCCCAGCCGCATAGGTAGTCATGAGTTGTTCCAGGTTCCCTGAGAAGCAAACAGCTTGTGGACGGGATTCTTAGAGAAGACCCTCCCCCATGCCACCACTCCCCCAGCCCCTCCCTGCAAACCCGAGCCAAGTCCCCAGTCAGGCAGGTATCCTTCCTCTGAGGAAGGGTTTTTGTCCAATTCTCCCTCTCACTGAGGAGGGCACCTTTTGGGTTCTGGGCTTTCTTTCTGGGTCTTGATCAAAACTCCCACGATGAAGGCTCAGAGCGGAGAAATTAGGCCACGAGGGATTAAGAGACGTCCTTGGTGTAACTGGCTGGTGGCTGTCACTCCATAACCCTCTGGATTTGTGCTTTCTGGTTGTTTTTGCCTCTGAGGAAGCCCCTCACTTTCTTGCTAGGTTGGCTATTTGGAGCTAAAACAGAAATTCTATCCAGGCCTGTCCTGCAAGGGCTCTGAGTATCTAGTCTGCCGTGTTTTCTCAAAGAGAAGTTTTCCCTAAAAGTAAACGCCTTCCCCTTCTCCCAAATCTGTTTTACATCATGATGTGTTTTGAAATAAAAGGAGCCTCACTGAAGTGCATGTTGACGGTTTGGACTAAGCTCTTTCATCACAAAAGTGGAAGCTCTTGCTCAGAGGCATGACTCGCCTTACTACTCAACGAGTCAGGGATGGAGCTGAGACCCGACTCTCGCCACGGCACCGCCCTTCCAGAGAAACCAAAGCTTGAGGCCAAACGCAGGTTTTTCTGAGTGATCTGAAGCAATGGAATTGTACTCGAGTTCTTCAATTTGTAGAGTAGAAGAGCAAAGATACACAGCTAAAAGTGATTAAACTACAAAAATTTGACTTCTAGAACGAAGCACTAAAGAAACTGAAAAGTACCAGGTGAAAGTCATCACTGCTGTTCGAGAACTTATGTTCAAACATGGAAACATTCAAAGCAAGCTCCAAAAAATGAACTAGCATTAAGTTATATAAAAAAAGGTTTATTTTAGAAATCACATACCTTTAAAAAGTAACAGATATTATTCACCATTTGAATGCCGGGTGCTATGTGGTACAATTGATGGTGTGTGGATACCAAGTCCGTTTAACATTCCTGGCATTTACACCAGTTCAAAACCTTACTGTAATTTTAAAAAGAAAAAAAATTTAAAAAGTTCATTTTGGAAACACAAAAATATCTTAATCTTGTAAATAGACGTCCTGAAATTAGAGATCCATTGCTGAGACTCTCCTAAAAACTGGAAAAAGTAGGAATTATCATTTTAATTCAGGAAGAGTTAAAAAGATCCAGTGGAACTTACGAGGAGCTGTGTGGTCATTCTAGTGCATGTGCCAGAAGAATACAGAAAGTTAAAGCTCTCCTTTACAGGTGGACAGGTTGAAAGCAAAAGAAAAGGGACAAAAAGTGGGAGGTTTTGTTTGGTAATTTTTTGGTAGGATCGGTTATCCTTGTTCCGACTCAGGTTTCTCTTCGTCTGACAAAAACAGCAGCACTCACAGACGGCCAAGTTCAAATACTAGGGAATGAGGGCACAAAATAAAAACAAATTTTACTCACTATGGACTAAAAAATATAGCGCTGTAAATCTGAACCAAAACCCTGCGATTTAACATGTTAAGAATGCTTAAAATGGTTTTATAGACCAAAGGGCTAGAATGATCCTTAAAGGTGATGACTAAAGTTGAATTTTTATGCAATAAACTTCAGAGGACTTTACAATTCCTGTTAACACAAAACGATTACTTTAATCTATTTAATATTTTGATCAAATGATCCCAGATTCTATTTCTAGGTACTCCTACACAGATCACGAGGTATTTGTATTTGGGGATAAAGATAAACCTAAGTTATCCCTGGGAGGAGAAATTCAGGGTTTTCTGACCTAGCTAGAGCCAAATCCAGAGAACTAATGTCACCTCCTGAAAAGTTCCAAGAAAAAGAAAACTTGAGTCAGTTTTATTATAAAAAATCTTCTGAGAACATGTTGCCGTGGGCAACCATGATGAGTAGTGATAGTTCAGGCTGAAAAACAAGATTTAAAATTACATAAGAACAAAGTCCATCGACATTAATTATTTGGGAAGATAAGCAACACCTGAGAGCAGCAGTGGGCTCACCTGATTTCGATCAGACTGGACCAATCTCCAAAATTATGTTTCCCACCAAGTGGTGACAATCTTAGCAGAAATACATTTACTGAAGATAAGCATCGAGGTAATGAGAGCATAATGTGGGAAGGAGGATGAAAGATGTCTCCTGTCACTTTTTCAGGAAAACTGCCCATTAATTTTATTGAAGTGAAAAATGTGTAACAGTGAAGTTGCAGATCTGAGCTTTATTTTCAGAATGATGTCATTTTAGAATAGAACTGATAGAGTCTCTAAAATGGTTTTACTATGGTACAAAACTCTTGATTCTCAGAGCGGTATGCCTACTTATCCGCTAAAATGTCTTATGAAAGGAAACAGACACAGAGGAAGTGGAACAGGCACCAAAGATGACAAAGAACCCAATGAAAATTCCTCCCGACAGATCCACTTGAGATCTAGAAAGAGAAATGGCAAGTCCTGTATTTACAAAACCGATGAAAATCACACTGTAATAATCAGTGAATGCAGAACTGCGCAGATCTGCGATTCCCGCTTTTTCCACCATGATTCTACATCAAGGTAAAAAAAGATTCTTTTGTACAAATCCAAGAGGTGGCAGCCCAACTGCCAGAGATGGTTCGATGACTTACTACTGAGGCTGGTGACGGGACCCGGTGGAGGGGTGGGGGCAGGAGGGGCAGAGTCCTCAAGGACAGAACCCTCTGTGAGGAGGGCAGCGCTAGTCCGTGGTTGACCGCCGGTACCAAAACCTGGCTCTGAAGTCGTCGCTGCAGGTCATGAAGCCGGGGTTGGTGGGCGAGTGCACGATGCAGCGCACGATATTGTTGTGGCCCAGCGACAGCAGGTTCCGGCGCTCGGCCGTGCGCGAGTCCCAGCAGCACAGACTGATGGTCCTTTCGTCAGGCAGCAGCACGTAGTCCTCCGTGTGGTTGAAGACGGCCTGCGTCCGGTGCACCTGCCGCCCGCTCAAGCCGGCGCCTGCGCAGAGAGCGAGAGGTTAAGGGCCTGGCCTGGGAGCAGGCTAGCTAGCAGCTCTCCGAGTTCACGTCTTGGACTCCCAGACTGTTCTACTTTTGTTATTAACACTGTCCATGGAAAGAAGCATTTTAAAATTGTTGAAGCAATACACATTTATTGTGCAATTTTGGAAATTCTAAAAAAGTATGAAAAAAAATCACCTCGGGGCCCATTATCTAAGGCAGCTCTATTAACATTTACTTCTAGATATAAAAACCTATAAAAAAATACAAAACTCGTGCCACATTATATGTCTTTCCTATCATACTTTAAACCAACTTTCTGTTGGGTACAACCTCCCACCTTTTTCACCCGCTACAAAGTAACCCACTGTTTGGAAACACCATTACTTCTTTTCCTGGGAGACATTTAGTTTGTATCCAATTGCAAGTAACGTTATGATAAACATTCTTTGTATAGAACACATTTTTTCCTTAGGATTAAATTCCTACCAAGGGAATTACTCGGATGTATGAACATCTGCTCTCCAAAAGGAAGCTTGATGCTTTTTTATGACCATGAAAAAAGTACATTTTATGTTTAAATATTACATAAAGCATAAAAAATATAAACTGCCTGACAATTGTACACCAAGTCCATTAGTTTGATGACTATCCTTTCCAAATATCTCGGTGTTGTACACTCACTTGTAAATTCCATAAATCAGAGCATACACCATATCCTGTTTTTATTCAATACTATGTAGTGGAGCTCTATGGAGAGGGAATATACTTTCATGGATAAAAATACAAACTTATGGTGTCACATCTGGATTCAACACACTAGTGATATGACCTGGGACAAATTACTTAACACATCCTAAGCCTTAATTTTCTCCTCTGTTCGGTGGGGACAATTACAACGCCTACCCACAAGGCTGCTGTGGGGATCAAATGAGGTACAATGCACTTGGAGATCTCCTGTGTAAGTGTTCAACAAACGTTACTATGAATACTTTTAAAGGCTGCAAGCCACAAAAGGATGCATAACACTCAGTGCTTCTTGGTGGACATTTATGTTATCTAACCCCCACTGCTCCAGATAACGTTGGGATGGACACTTTTTTATGTGTGCATGTGCATGCCAGCCCAAGAATCTTTTTACATTGAATTTCTAAGAGTGGACATAGCGAGTCAAAAATATATGTTTTTAAAAATTTGATGTATGACACCAAACTGCCCTTCAGAAATACTTTACTAATTGACACCCCTGATTTCCTGAAGCGTTTATCAATAGTAGATAATATCAATCTTTAAAATTCCTGAAATCTGATGAGCACAAAGTACTTCCCTTTTCATGTTTCAGGTTTACAGTGAGGTTGGTCATTTCTTTTCTTGTGTTCACTGAACAGTACCCGACATGTGTCTATTATATATGCCATGGATATTCCACCCCCACTCCAGCATTTTAATTTGTTTAGTGTTTAAAATTAATTTTTAACATCAAAATTTCTAATGTTTACTTGGTAGTTTTTCCTTTTTCTTCATTATTTCAAGAGCCCTTTGAAGTCTAACTAAACATTAAAACTGGAAATACAGATCTAAATGTGCTGACACAAAGGGGACTTAACGCTGAATTAGAAAAAAGGATTTTGCATATAAATTCAGTATAATGTCATTTTAGAATCAAATCCCAATTCTACACCAAAACCAAGCAAGCCATCACATACAACCATGAAACATCCCAAACACTCATAAAAAAAACCAAACCAAATACAACAAATTCTTTCCAGCAGTCTGGTGTACCCTTCCGCATACGTCACACTCCTAACAGTGCTTGCTACGTCTAAAGAGGGAGGCTTCCCCATTTTTACTTCACTCACCTTTGTATCCTTTTTGCAACAACCAGTCTTTGCATAGTAACACTTAGATATTTTTCAAAATAGCTTTATACAAAAGTAAGTATTTCAATGAAATCTCCAAGAATTATGATAAAAATAACTCTTCACAAAACTTGCTAGTTGTACTATCTACATACTCGGATGCCAGAGACAACAGGAAGCAAACTGCGGTTTCAATGCGCCAAATCTAAGGTAGGTTATGCTGCACCCTAGTGGTTCACATGTCACCAACTCTTCAGTTTTCTTCCCTAAAATGCTAACTTAAAATCACACCACAGCAGAGCCCCTTTCAATAGTGTTTTCTTGTGAGTTTCTGAGTGACAGTCATGATGATTTTAGCACATGACACAAACATCTCACAACAGAGGAAACGAGCTGAAGTTGCTGGGAAAATTTTCTACCGAATAACAGCCTTTGTTTTGCCCAGGAACAGGAGACACAGTATTTTAACATTCACTATAAATAGACTTGAACAGACTACTATGATAGGATACATTAAAATCCCATCATAAACAAGGAGCTCGTAGGCACCACTGTTACCAGTTAGAGACCTACATGAATAATGGGAGAATCAGATCAACTTAATTTTGTTTTCCTGTCTGAAGGGCCCACTTTACATCTAGATTCAGAAGACTTGCGGTCTCATTTGGGGGCTACCTCTGCTCGCTTAGGAATGAGGCAAGATCTTCCCTCTCCGTCTGTCCCACACAGGCACACACTGAGGCTCTTCTCTGGACTGCTTTGATGTTTTTGTGGAAGAGGGCAGGCCATCAGTCTACAAATGGGCCACCAGGTTCTCAAATGTTACCGGCACTGAATCAGATCTAGTTTAAGCTGCAACGCATTGAGCAAAGGTAAGGAACTGTGGCTCTATTTCCAGCTCTGCCTCTTAGTAACTGTCGCCTTGGCTGAACTATTTAACTTCTAAGCCTTGTTTTCCTCTTATCTGAGAGTTCTGGAAACTGTAAAATGCTACACAAACACTTAGCAGTATCAATTTCTCACATACCCGTGTATCTGACCAGCGTTCGTCCTGTTGATATTTCCCAGAGCTTAGCTACAGAGTCTTTTCCACTTGAAAGAATGTATTTAGAATTTTTGGAAAAAATGGCAGAACAGACTTCAGCACCGTCATGCGCTTTCTCAAAAGTTGTGATGCATCGATTTGAAACACCATCCCATAGCTTGATGCAGCCGTCCTTGCTACCAGTCACATACATATTGGCACTGGGATTGTAATTGACAGAACAGATGGCGTCGGTGTGCTGGTCTTGGGGATTGCAGGAGACAAAACACTGAAATGTGTTGATATCATAAAGCCGAAGAGTCGGATGCTGAGTCCCAACAAGTATAAAGTCTCCAGAAGGGTGAAAGGAGATGGAGCGCAACATTTCAGCTTCCTGTTAGGACAGAGACAGTGACATTAAATGACCAACTGGTGAGCAATTATATCCAGAGGAAATAGGGAAAATATCTGGCTGACGCAAAGAATCTATGAAACAATGATCAGATATCACATAGCTATGAGAGAAGGAACGAAGTTCTTCTTTGAAATGTCTTTTGGACAGAGATTTCCAAAACTATTTACTGGTGAGATCGTGCCAAAAACCAGAGCGAGCGAACTTCATGATGTGGAAACGAACCCCGAGTGTGCAGAACAGTATCCACCTAGGATACATTCACACACGATTAACAAAGGAAGAGAAACGTAACGTACATAAGGAGAGCTTTTTTTCATTTGTCCCCAGGCTCCAAATATTGAGTAAAAAATTAAGTTAAATTATTAAAAGATGGAAGCCACCGCTACAACATCAGTATTCCTGAACTGCATATTCAAAATAAGGTCCCAAATGTCACTTTTCTAGGAAAACACCTGATATTAGGTCGGTGCAAAAGTAATTGCGGTTTCAAAGACTAAAAACTGCAAAAACCGCAATTACTTTTGCACCAACCTAATAATTTCAACTGAGTAATTTTTTATTCCCACGTTATACTTTAGAAAAGCCGGTGGTGTTTTGTGTTTACACGGGAATCTGCAACCTTTAAAGTGATACGGATTCTGAACGCTTGTTGCATGAACTATGACCAGCAGCGGTCCTGACTGGCCAGAGGAAGTGGGCGCATGACGGCACAAAAACTATGTGCAATGGAAAGTGACCCACATGCCACCTGAGGCGTACGTCCGATTGTACTTGTTTCTGGGATGATCACTGAAAGACTACTTTAAAACAAAAGAGAACAGTCATACAATAGCTCATTGTATTTAAGAAACAAAATGTAAAGCTTCTTCCCAAACATTCCTAACCTGAATGTACTTGAAGGCTCTTTTTGCAGATGGTTTGGAATAATCAAATAATTTAAGGGTGTAATCCCTTGAACCAGAGGCGAGGATCTGTTCTGTTGGGTGGAAGGCGAGACACGTGACTTCATCCACGTGGTCGTAAAGAGTCCGAATCACTGGGTGGTTTTCCATATTCTGTTGCGCAGTCTCATTCATCATGACCTAGGCCAACAAGATGTGCAAAACATGAAACGTGACTCCCAGCACACAATCTACAACTCTGCTCGGTGAAAGCCGGGTCAAACTATTCTCTCATTTCTCATGAATGAACAACAAAAGGCAACCAGTAAGCTGGCGCGGGGATTTTACCTCTATGGGCATGGCACTTTTGGCCAGCATTCTTTCGGTGTCGAGGATCTTTATGGAAGCGTCAGCGGACCCAGTGGCTATTAACTGCCCGTCTCTACTATAGGTAGCGACACGGCACGGCCCTTTGTGGGATGTGACATAGCAGGTTTCGTACTCTGAAGCCTCTGGGGACATAGTCTGGACATCGGCATCAAATTCCAGGTCAATTCCTGTGCCCGGGGCAACCGTATCTGAGCGACCAATTGCGTACTGAACTGCAGTATCGTCATTTTCCATTCCTGAAGGGAATAAAAATTAAGGGCATGAAAAATGTTTTAAAAGACCAAGACAAGCTCTGGGTCTAAAATCGGGCAAGATGTTTGCCAATGTCAACTCACTGTGTCGTGGAGGTACATGACTTAATACTTTACAAAACTAGGTACACCGACCAGGTTGCATGCTTGGAGACAACACTGTAAGGCAATGCGGGTTAGGCTTCAACACGCAAAGTCACCGCCCCCCAGTTTTTGCCTCCAAAATTCTCTACCTTAACTGCAACTACAGAAACTCAAAAACAGCATTCGGTAGTTAAATTGTCCATTTCTGCCCATTCCGGGTTTTAATATTTTTAGTGCTGAGATGTTAGCAGCTACGACGCTCATTATGTCAGAGGTAGTATTAGCATTAACATGAAACATTTGAAAGAATGCTGCTACTTTATCAACATGCATTTTTAAATTTAAAAATAATTCACGTATCATATAAACAATGTTTTCTAGCATAGGAAAATATCCATAGGAAGGAAAAAAAAAATGATCTTATGTCGCCCAACGGTAATTACTGTTAACATGGCAGTATGAATTCTTCTGGACCTTTCCCCCTGCACAAAGTTGTTTCACTTCTTAAAAATAGAAGAACCACACTATATGACGTGTTCATTTATTCACACAGAATAAACATCTAGCCAGTGTAATAAATGTTCATCTACGTCACGTTGTTGGATCCAATTGTATGGCTATCAGAACATTATTAACTAATGATACACGTTGTGCATTTCAGTTGTATTCATTGTATTTCCTCAGGACAAATTCTCACAATTGGCCCTGCCAAGTCAAAGGGTATAAGCATGTTTGGTAATTCTCTGTTTTACTGAGTGTTTTCCGTGACCCAGGCAAGCAGCAGGGTACACTGTCGAACAAGACAAGACAAGGTCCTGATCTGGCGCTTGCGCTTCTTTTGAAGGGGGAGGTATGGATTGTGTGGAAAACCTACAGCAATAAAGAACATTTCAGACAGTAATTCTGCTAGGAAGGAAATGGGACTGTTGTTTTAGAGAAACTGGCGAAGATGGTGGGGTTATTCTAGAAGAGGAAAAGAGGACTCAGAGATGACAATTTGAGCTGAGACTTGAAAAAAATTACACATGACAGAATGCTCCAGATAATTCGCATAAAGATGCTGAGGCTGGAACCAGCTCAAAGTCTTCATAATTTGGACGATCCTTACTCCTTCAGTATCTAGCACTGTATTTGACACATACTAGGCACTAAAATTAAGTGGAAATGTCTTGAAAAATTCTGATGTGTGAAAACATCTGAAACCTCGTCATGGGCTCAATCAACGTGCACTCCCAAGCTACCGAGTTTGATGAGATGCAGGAGCTGCTCTGAGGGCGCACAGACAGACTGCGGCTTGATCTCGTTGATGAGGCCATTGGCAATGCTGATGTAGCCGTCATACAGCAGCTGGCTAATGATCAGCTTGTAGAGCTGCTGGCGGTCCTTCAAGCCCACTTTGGTTCTGTACATCTTGAAGACGCGGAAGACACTTTCCCTGTCAGCTGCAAGAGAAAACGAGTGGCTGATGAGGGGGAGGGTCACCGGTAAATCACAGAAGCAACCAAGAAATCGGGTCAGATTTGCGGCTCATCAGTCACAGCTCTACCACCTGCATTATCTTTGCCCAGCGACCTCGTTTCTCAATCTGGTTCCTCAGCTGTTAAATAAGTTAGTGATGGCTAAACAAGATAGTGTATGTAGGGCATTTCTTCTCTGCTAAACTACCCACCTGTGATTTTCATTTTCTTGCTATCCCAGAATTTCCATTCCTTCTGTTAATAAAACATTGACTGGTGTTTGCAACAGGTAAGATAGCTGTTATTATTGGATGTCTAGGCACTACTGTTTCCACCAGCTGAGCTGTATGCTTACTAATGTCAGCTATATTCATTCTTAAAAAGTTTTAAAGCAACTGAGGTTGTTAAATTATATAATTTAATTAAACAGTAAATAAAATATGAAGGCAAAAAAGCTACTGTGCTATGAAAACTAAGTCAAGTGAATGCTTTGGAAAGATTCAAAGGTGAACTGCTTAATAAAATATGAACAAATAGCATATGGACAAAACAATAATAATAAATGGAAAAAAATGTAAAACTCTGAAAGACTGTACACTTAGATTGATTTATAAGTGTCTGAGTTCTCCCTCAGTCTTAGAAAGTGAAGAGAAAATGGTAGTGATGGTTTCTGGTTCATGCAAAAAAGAAAAGGACTCTAATAGGTGGACATGACTAGACAATATGATTATCAAAAGTCAACGTGTGTGGAGCCGGCCCGGTGGCTCAGGCGGTTGGAACACGTCCTCAACCACAAGGTTGCCGGTTCGACTCCTGCAAGGGATGTTGGGCTGTGCCCCCTGCAACTAGCAATGGCAACTGGACCTGGAGCTGAGCTGCGCCACAACTAAGACTGAAAGGACAACTTGAAGCTGAACGGCACCTTCCACAACTAAGATCGAAAGGACAACTTGACTTGGAAAAAAGTCCTGAAGTACACACTATTCCCTAATAAAGTCCTGTTCCCCCTCTCCAATAAACAATAAAAAAAATCTTAAAAAAAAAGTCAATGTGTGTATGTATTTGTACTCAGAAGGCTGAAGGAGCCTGGGGACAGCAATAAATAAAAGTCCCATGTAGTTATGGTAGAGAAGAAAACTGGAAGGAGAGCATGGGAGAGAGATGAATAAGAGGGAGGGGAGTGAGTGAACAGTAACACTAGCACTCCTGGTATTGCTGTACTTTACAGGGGTGACTCTGGAAGGGGGGTGTTATAGGAAAGGGGTGGGAAACCATGTTTTCTAACTACACAATTACTGAGGCTCCAGATCATAAGAGCTAACATCTACCAAGTGTTTACCATGTTTTAGCTCACGTATTCCTCAACACCATCCTATAAGGGAGGTCCTATAATCTTGTTTACGGAGGAGGGGAAATAACTTGCCCTGGGTCTCCCAATTTGTGCCTGGAGGAACCAGGACTAGAACAGAAGTGGTTTGACTCTATAGAGACCGTTATTCCTAACCACTTCTTGCAGTGTTCCTTAAAAACTTAACAATAAACTAGCTAAAATGTATTGGCCACTCAGTACAGTACATAACACATCTTGTAAGCAACTAACATGCATTACCTCATTCAATCCTCATCTAATCCTGTTTTAGAGATGGGCAACCTGAGGCCCAGAGAGATTTAACTCACCCAGAATCAAACAGCTTGTAAATGGCACAGCCTGGACCCTAACCAGTCTATTTGGTCCCAGGGCCCGAGTTTTACTGTGCTGTACTGATGGGTGTTAAGAACAACAGCTAACATTTATTAAGCACTTGCCAGACTCCATGCTAAGTACTTTATAAGCATTAGCTCATTGCATAACATCATTCAATGTATTTAAGTACAAGTAGAAGCGAATGTATATAAACCTATGCTTGTGTAGACACAAAAGAGATGATGAAACTGGATCAAAGAGACCCACTGAAAGTAAAATGTGGCTGAGTAACTCGTCCAAGGTGAAAGTGGCCGCCAAGACCGTCCACACCGGAGCCCAGAACTTAATCGCTTTCTATCCCGTCTCTCCACTTCTGCCAAGAGCAACAAGAGGTGTACACAGAGAGTTAAAAAAATTAAAGAGAGGACGAGCCCCGCTTCTCAACTCCCACGGAAAGTTCGTTCGCTGGGCTAGTAAGCGCCTAATTACCACCCCCGATTTGCAGGTGAGGACGCCCAGGCACGAGGACAGGAAGAACCCAACCCAGGAGCCAGAAGACGGACCAGGGAGGGAACACACACAGCTCAGAACTTAACGCTCCGCTACCGTCCCGACACAGAGGCAAAGTAAGGATGGAATGAGGGTGGGAGCGAGGCCTGTGTGCAGCAGGGGGGGTGCAGGCCCAACCTGGCAACTCAGGGCGCATGCCTCCTCGCTCACTATCGACCCTTCCCGCCTCACCCCAATCCTTCCCATGGTCCCCTAAAGGCCCCAGCCAACGGCACCAGCCACTCTCCACGTATCCGGGGCCCTCGTACCCGCTTGTCCGGTTCTCACGTTCTCCTGCTCTCCGCTAGAAAAATGGAGGCGCGAATCCTGCCCGATTGATCACTCCGAGCGCACCTTCATTGCGCACGCGCAAAGGACGCCGCACCGAGCGCTGCGCTATCGATCGGCCCACTCTCTCCGGTCCATCTCGCCATCTTACTTACTGGCGCCTTTAAGGGGTCCGTCCGTTCACCTCCTCCGACTTTATCCCCTACGAGACAACCCTGAAGCCAAGGGGCTTCTGTCTCAGACAAAAGTCAAGCCCTGGAGAACACGGCGGGCGCTAGAACAGCTACAGGCCTGCAGGGCCGTTGGCACCACCACTTCCGGGACCTAACGCGCAAGTACGCCTGCGCGCCGTGTCTGCCGTCCTTGGACGTGACTCAATCCGCAGAGTTGCCTGTGAACCAATGAAAATGCAGCGCCTCCCCAGCCCAGGCCAATCAGCTTTTGGATTAGAGAGTTTAACTCCTATTTAAAATGACTCTTTGAATCCTAACGGCTGGGCTCTCGGGAAGACTCGGCGGCTTTGGGTCGGAGGCGAGAGCCAACAGGTGCCTAGGCCTTGGTGTCCTTCTGTGAGGTGGGCAGGCAAAGGCGGCCGGGCTGGGTGGCTTTTTGAGCGGGCGGCGGGCCGGGTGAGAGGGAAGCGAGCACTGAGGCCGCGAGTCCCGGGCTGGAAGAGTCGGGGTGAGAAGGCCTCCCTTGGTTCCCCGTCCCCCTCTGTCCTACGCTTGTCCCTCCCTCCATCCTCTCTTTGTCCCCCTTTCCCTGTTCTCCGTCTCCCGTGCGCTTTGCAAACGCTCTCCCATCTAGCTGCTCCTGGGTACCAAGGCTCCCTGTGAAATGCCGCTTAGTGTTTACTAAACACCTGGCGTTAATGGCGTTGTTGGGGTGGGATGTTTTCTGTTGGGATTCTCCTATTCAGTGAGCGCCTGAGTAAGAAAAAAATACAGAAGGTGTGTGCTGTCTTGGAGTTTATTTCTAGTGGGGGTGGGGAGACAGACGACGAACTAGCAAGGGTAACTTCCAATAGTGATGAGTGGTAGGAAAGAGATAAAACAGTGTGTGTGCGCTTTACCGGGGGCTGCCTTGGGTAGAACAGCCAGGAAAGGCCCTTGCCCTGGCTGGATGGACGAGGGGGTGAATCCATGATAGTCAGAAGCCTTCCTGGGCTTTTCAAACCTTAGACCGCCTATATCGAAATTACTTGGGCGTTTTTCTTAAGCACAGAGGCCCACCCAATGAATCACGAAGGGCTTGGGCATAGGACTCAGGTGTCTACTTTTATCAAGCTCCCCAGGTGGTACTGATGTTTGACAACTAGTGATCTAGACCGGCGCATCTGGGAATGTTGTTAAAATGCAGGATCTGATTTGTTAGGTCTGGGGTGGGCCTGAAAGTCTCTATTTCGAACTGTCCTTGTGATGTATATGTAGCGACTGCTCTTGACGTCTAATGTCTCCTCCTCAGCTTTGCTTGTTTGAATTAAATCCTTTTCAGCAACATACCTCATTTCATTTCCTCTCCACCCCTCTTCATGTATGCAGATATTACTAGGTTGCACGAAGGAAGGAAAAGTCTAAGCCCACAGGGCTTATCTAACAGTTTTCCTGTGTAGAATACCAGGATCGCTGGTTTGAACTGCAGGGATCTTGTGAAGGTCATCTGGTCATGTGACTCCTGAACTTGGCTCCACACCAGAAGCACCTGAGAAGCTGTCTTCCGGGTGCTCTCTCCAGAATTTCTGGATCAAAATCTTATTCCTTGTGCTTATTATTATTAATCTACCTGAGAAGGATATCAAAGTGGAGCCCATGTCTGCAGTTTCTGTGGAAGAACGTTGAATAGGTGTCCTTAGGTCTACGTGATTTCCTTAGTCTGCTGCTTATAATTAATTGTTAGGGAGAGGAAAGCAAGCAGTAGGGTGTGTGAGATTAACATTTGCAACACATGAGCATATATTTCCTTCTCCTTTTTATCTATTGTTTCTCCTACCCACTGTTTGATATAAGGATGCTAACCTCTACAGCCCTGGTCCCATCTTCAAGGTGCAGTGATTTGCATGTACAATAAGTGGATGTGAAAGCCTAGTGTGGGAATGCTTTCTAATTGGATTCTAGAATTCAGAGAGCACCTGGGTGAGAAAAATACAGAAAGATTTCTGCTTATTGATGATCTACTTACTTGACAGGTTGCTGCCTGATTCACAGTATGGGCTTACCACGTGTTGTAAACTACTTTTATGGTTGATTTGCTTTGTTAATGGATTTATTTGTTCCCCATACATTGGCATACATGCCACATGCCAGGCGTGTTCTGGGTTCTGAGGGAGATAGTGAAAAAAATGGGACTGATTCCTTGTTCTCCTGGAGCTTACTCTCTTTGGAGATACTGAACAGGTAGCTGGAGTCTGGGTAGACAGGAAGCAAGTACAAGTAATGTTATGTAAGTAAAATGTTAAGTAAGGGATATGAAGAAAAACGCAGGAGAGGTGGTCTGATAGGGGACATTTGAGCATAGACTGAAGTGAAGGAGCAAGCCGCACTTCTATTGGGGGAAAAGCCTTATAGGTAGAGGGAACAGGAAGTGCAAAGGCCCTGTGGCAGGGAACTCCTTTGAGGAAAGAAAGGAACCCCGTATGGCTGGTGTGCAGTAGACAAGAGATAAGGATGGAGAGGTGGTCAGGGTCCAGGTTCTGAGACTTCATAGGCCTAAGTCTAAGCTAAGTGAAGAAAGGAGTGGAAAAGGAGCGATGGAGCTTGTCATGCTGCCTAGAATGCAAGTAAGATGGAGGCGGAGAATTGACTTTTGGTTTTGGATAGTAGGGGTCAGTCAGAAAGTTGACTAATAAATGGGAGCGGGCTCAAGGGAGGGTGTGAGAAAGAGCAGGTAGTAGAGATGACCGCGTGGACTGTTGCAGAGTTTTGCTGTTGAAAGGGGAGGTGAGAGATGTCATATCTTGAGTCCATTCTGGGGTAGAGGACTTTTTTTTTTTAAAGACCAGTAGGTATGCGAGCAGGCTTATATACTGATGGAAGTGATTCATTAGAGAGAAGATGACGGAGTAGGACGAGTCAGATCAGGAGTGAAGTCTGAGTACTGGGGAAGGGAGGGGATGGGACGCAGTGTATGGGGGGAGGTTGGTCTTATGGGGAAAAGCCCACACCTGTACGCTATATCACGAGAAAGCATTACGCCCTAATCAGCTTCTTGTGGACGAAGAAAAAGGGTAAAATTCTGTGTTGTTGAGGCTTTTTCCAGGCGCTGTCACCCTGATGCAGCGTAACAATACTTTGAAGCAGGTGGGTTTGTATAAATTAAAAGTTCTTCTTTATTCTTTTCAGACACCATGGACAAACCTAAGGAAAACTGCATTTCAGGGCCTGTTAAGGTAAATAAGCTGTGGTCTGAGTCCCATTTATAAAACCCGTATGGAGATCGGTCCTCTAGCTGGAATTTTTTTCACCTCCACTTTGGATTTGTAACTTTAGATCCCCCTACCACATTCCTGGGTATGAATTAATCATTTTTCTCAGCATTCAGTAACATTTTGTTGATTCTCTCACTGTCTTTTTTGCTCTGCTTCGTCTTTTAATTAGCTGTTTAAGTCTCTTTATTCCTCCACTGTATGCGGGATAAGCATGCACATAGTAGACGCCTAATACTTGCCTGTACTTTTTTGCTTGCTAGAAATGAATGTCTGCCATCGTTCTGGTCTCGATTCAGGGAGTAGTAAGCTCAGTGCTGAGTGGCGTGTTAGGGGACTTTTCTGGGACCCCACTTAGAGCCAGGCTCTGGGTCAGATGTGGGACGACAGTGGCGACAATACATGGTCTTTGACTTTGAGGAACTTAGAGCCCTGTTGGGGAGGCGTGTGAGCCAATATCACGCCTTCCTGTACATCTGCAGGACCTGAGTAATTCCGGGGAGGGTGCTCAGTCGGGTAGATTGCAATCCAGGAAGGCTTCACTGAGGAAGGAGCCCTGGTTCTTGGCATTGAATGAATATTTGTGGAGCAGTTGGGGTGAATGAGTCTCATATAAAGGTCCTTCAATGTAAAGAATCCTCAGATAGTTTCCTTTTAGGAAATCAGCCTAAGAATATAAATATGGCTTGAGTTTTGGGGGTGGGGTTTGCTTTTAGATGTCTTCATCTTCAAATAAATGGATACTAACCCTTTTTTACTGGCCAAAGGTATACAATGACCAATGAGAAAAAGGTTAACTTGAGTCACTGTATTTGATTCTCAGTTCGGATGCTGCTTATTTCAGAAGTAATTGACTTTTTACTTAGAAACCCTCTTTTGTAAAACACTCATACCAGTGAGCTGGTGACGGCCTCCGAGGCTTCCCTTTCCAGCACTGTTTCCTTATTTATTAGGAAATTTGTTGAAGCTAGAGGAAGCCCTCCGCCCCATTTTAGTTTGATTAGCTCGGGGTCTTAGAATTAACTATTTTTTAAGCTTGTGATATCCTACTTACAGGCATGTAAATAATATATTTTGGTAATAACTTTTTGAAGAAGCTATGTTTGTTTCCTTTTTGCCAAAGTTTTTTTGGCTCAGATTCATTTTGTTAAGTAGTACATGGAAAATGAAACCTTAGTAAATAATCAATAGTAAGAAGCTTTTTGTGGGAAATCTAGCAAATACGAAAATTCAGACGGTCTTTCAAAACTTCTTCACTCGAAGATCACCACTGTGGAACATTTTGATGTATTTCTTTCATTCCTTCTTCCAAACGTATTGTCAAAGAAATTTCAGTGTAATTGGGATTTTGGTATAAAGTTGCTGTGTTGCAGCTTTCTGCTAAATGGTAATTCCCAAGTCATTGAGAATTCCTGGTATTTGTCTTCCTCTTTAAATGGAAGTTTAGTTAATGAGCATTTGTTTATGGGAACATGGTCTGGAGAGCAGGGCATTGGGGAGGGCTTAGGAAGTATCACTCAGGCATTCCTTTCAGCCACGCACTAACCATATCCTCTGGAAGTTCTGATTAGATACCTTGCCCTGATCCCAGTGTCATCCAATGGCAGTCATGGTTTTGTTATACTAGAAAACAAACTTGGTGAAATTCTCAGGGTATTCAGCTTTTGTTCCTGAAGACCATCAAGTTTCTTTTATTTTCTCTCCCAACCTAGATTACAGTGCCACCTGGTGATGGTCCAAAACGTGTTCCCGTGATGCAGCAATTTCCTTGTCAGCATCCGTTATCTGCGAACAGTGGCCAGGCTCAGCGGGTCTTGTGTCCTTCCAACTCCTCCCAGCGAGTTCCTTCACAAGCACAAAAGCCTGTCTCCAGCCATAAACCGGGTCAGAGTATGAAGCAGAAGCCATTGCAGGCAACCAGTGTCCCTCGTCCTGTCTCCAGGCCACTGACTAACACCCCAAAGAGTGAGCAGCCCCAGCCACCAGCCCCTGGTAAATCAGCATTCTGAGACTTAACTAGACAGTCATTCTTTCTAGTTGCCAAAAAAAAAGAAAAAAGAAAAAACAAAAAACCCAAAAAATGAGTGTATAGACTTGTGTTGAGTGATGTGTGTTGCCCTAGCTTTTATATCGTTTCTACTCGGGGTGGGGAGAAAGTCTGATGTCAGGTCGAAGTAACAGTGTCTCCTGTGGGCCAGGCCTGTGCTAAGAGTGCAGACCTGATTCCTACCTCGTGGTACATTTGAGGCTGAAAAGTTCCCAGGTTCTGGAGTGTGGAGGGAAATCGGGAAAGTGGCTGGACTGAGGCAGGTGGGGCAGGGTCACGGTGGCACTGTGGGCACAGCCGGCCCAGTCGAGTGGGGCTTCGTGCCCTGTGCACTGGGAGGTGACTGGAAGGCTTTTAGGCAGAAGAGAAACTGAGTCGCCTTTTAGAAAGCTTCTTCTGGACATGTGGAATGAACTGGAGAGGAGCAGTGCTGGGCCCAGGGGACCAGAAGGAAGGCCACGGTGGTTCAGGTCCGAGATGGCAGGGGCCTGGTGGGGAGCAGGGTGGACATTAATGGTTACTCCTTACCACCTGTTGCTTGCTCACGCACAGTGGGCTCTGGGAAAAGTGCTCTCTTCATCCACGTTGCCTCATTCAGTCCTTGTAACCGCTCTAGGAAGGGAGTCAGAGTTAGTTAGTAACTCAGTTTCACGAAGCAGGAAGCTGAGTCTCAGAAGCTTTTACTCACCCAAAGCCAGCCAGGATACAGAGGTGAAGGAAATTGGGGTGCTCTCTTTGATGCAGACTGGCTAGAACTACTGGACGTAGGGATGGTGGTCGTACCGGCGGCATAACAGATACTAGTGAACCACGGAAGGAAAAACCAGTTTGGCCCCGCATTCAAAGATCTGAGCAGACTATGCTGTGCTACTGTGGAATTTGATGTGTCAGAGACAGTCCAGAGGAAATGTTATATATATATATATATATATATATATATGTATATTTTCTCTGGATAATAAAATAGTGATTTTGTCACCTTGTTTGTACAATTGGTTTATTTTACATTTTGCTAAATTGATGGCTTCTATTTCTATATTTTCCTCTTGACAATGAATGTAGTGGAAGGAAGGTGGCTGGCTTAGGTTTTGTTGCACATTGTTGATATTTGCATGTAGTGTGTGGACAGTTGGCTGGCCCACCTAGTGGGGAAAAGGTGATGAGGTGGGAGCTTGTCATGGAGGGGAAGACTGGTAATTCTGCCTTCGCAGCTCTTAATTTGGGGGAGAAGCTGCATAATCTTGAGTCTTCAAATTCCCGGAAGGCCAAACTGTATACATATCTGCTCATCTTTACTCTAGAAATCTGCAGACTTCATAAAGTGGCCCTCAGGTTAGGTTGTGGTAGGTTATTTTTGGCTTTTCTTTAAAGATAACTAAAAATGACCCAGATGTACAGTTCTGGACATACCATTAATATTTTGGTGACCATTTTTTGATTCATTTCTGTTCACAGGTTTTTAATTTATTCTGTATAGTTATTCTAAAATAACTATAGTTACTCTAAAAACAGATTTTTTAACTTATTCTATGTAGGAAATAATTCTGAAAAGGAATTGGCATCAAAACAGAAAAACGAAGAATCAAAAAAGTAAGTTTTATCTTATTTACAAAATTCTATGCTCTCAATCTATTAGAATGACCATTTAATTGAAAATTTAATTTTGAGAACTCTTTAAAAAATAAAAAGGTCTTGAAAATATAAATGTTTCCAAATTTCTAATCTTTATTGAAAACAGACGGAATTTTAATGATGAATGTTTACTTAGGGTCTCAAGTTTTTATGACTGCTTTTCAACTTTAGAAAAAGCTTGCATGAATCTGTTATAGAAATGTGTAAAAGTGCCTCTCTACCCTCAGAAGTAACCACATATGGTTTATGTTTGTATGCTTTTTCTATTCTTCTATAGAAGTGCAAGGTTGTTAAAAAATGGGGTCGTGTTGCAGAGTTGTCTACACACATGGCTGTAAGAGTATTTTGACAGTATGAATAGAATTATTGTATTCTTTATAATAAAGGTTGCCTATAATATCTTCCGCAGATATTTTCTCAAAGCCTGCTTTCAATCTCTGAACTGTCTAGACTTTAGAGCACAGTAGGAGGGCCCCGGAACGCACCCAGACTTTTTTGCTTTAGCTGCCTCATCGAGACTTTCGGAGGATCTGAATCCATAGTTCTTGGCCCACCGGCCTGTGGGATCCGTCCTGCTTGCTTTCCCAGAGTGGGTCTCCACCCCAGGGAGTGTTAGCATCTTGGGTTTGGAGGAGAGGAGGCTGTGGTTTGTAAGAGGCCCACAGAGGGTTCTGAGGCACCCTCCCTTCTCTGCCTTCTTACCGAATCCTCGTTATGGCCTTTGGGTGTTGTTAATAGGTCTGTACTTCTGAGCCTTGGGACTCTCCATGGGGTGCTTCAGCTCTGCAAGTCCAGAATGTTCCTGGTCACTGACTCACAGCCAGTGGAAACAGGTGGGGGAGTGGGGGTTTAATGTCTGGTGACGCATTAATGGTGGTTATTGGCTTGGTTCTTGCAGAGGGTACATAGTGAATACGGTAAATATAAAATTGTAGGGTGTGTCTACAACTTATTGTTAGAAAAGATGTGTTTTTCTGTACATTTTAAAATGATCAAATTCTTTCCTAGAAGGCAATGGGCTTTGGAAGATTTTGAAATTGGTCGCCCGCTGGGTAAAGGAAAGTTTGGTAATGTTTATTTGGCGAGAGAAAAACAAAGCAAGTTTATCCTGGCTCTGAAAGTGTTATTTAAAGCTCAGCTGGAAAAAGCAGGAGTTGAGCATCAGCTGAGACGAGAAGTAGAAATTCAGTCCCACCTTAGGTAAGTTTGCAGGTTAATATTCAAGAACTTAAATACAGAACTGAAGTTGCTAAGTGGCAAATGATTATAAACTTCTTTTTAGAAGACCTGTTTCATAATCCTTCCTGCAAAGAGTGATTAAATTTGTCCTTTTTCAAAGATTTGTCTAGACCTAAGTGCTGTGGTCTTGGAAAATCACTTGAAGGTGTATGTTAATGGAGTGATTTATATGAGCATTTTTTGGGGGGGGGGCGGGGGAGAATTAAGGGGAATGATGCTTTTATTCTGATTTGTAAGCAGAGGTTGCAGGTTAGCTTTGGCCAGCGGGTCTTGTTTTCTTTTGGCTTTCAGTGTTTTTTCAAACTTGAATCAGTTGCTAATACTTAAACTTCTGTCTGTATCATGTCTGTCTCCCTAGAGCTGGTGGCTTCGATGGGCTGTCGCTCACTGCCCGACGTCCTCGGCAGCATGTCTGCCGTTCTTGGACACCACTTTTCAGCTGTCTGTCTCACGCATTTGGGTCTCCAGCTACCGTGGGAATGCCTGTCTCTTTTTTTCATTTGCAGGGAATTAACAGTCAGCTGCATTTTCCCCCCTAAGAATAAAGATGGCTTAAAGGAAGGGAATAATAGTTTTCACTAACCCTGAGGTCCATTAATACCTTGAAATGCATGTAAACTGATACGCAGATGTATGTATTTTTCTTCGAGTGGGCCTGTAGTTTCTGATTCTCAAGTGGGGGGTGGTGGGGAGGGTCGTGTGTCCAGAACCAGCTTTCACCACTGCTTCTTACATGACGGTTTGTTTGGTTTTTGGTACAAGTTCTTAGAGCTGCTTTAACATCAGGTGTCAGAGTGTTTATCCTTTGTTGCAGGCATCCAAATATTCTCAGACTCTATGGTTATTTCCATGATGCTACCAGAGTTTACCTAATTTTAGAATATGCACCTCTTGGAGCTGTCTATAGAGAACTTCAGAAACTGTCCAGGTTTGACGAACAGAGAACTGCGACTGTAAGTTTCATTTATTGTCCAGACTAACTCCGTTTCCTCTGTTCCTGGCCTACATGGTGGTATTCCTTTCATTATAGTAGAATGGGTTTTGTTTTATGCAGAGATAGCTTAGTAGGATCGAATATTTGAAGTGGAAAAATCGAAACAAGTTTAATTGTACCATATATACAGATAAAATCACGTACCAGGTGGAAGATTGTGGCTGGTTTGTTTTCACAGCTGTTTTTCTGTGGAAATGTATATAAACAGTTGCCCACTTTAAAAAAAGAAAAAATTATAGACTAGTTTTAGATTTACAGAGTAATTGTGAAGATAGTACAAATCTATTTTCTTCTATTAATACACAATTTATCCTATTAACGTCTTACATTAGTCTGGTATAATACATTTGTCATAACTAATGAACAAATATTGATGCATAACTATTAGCTGAAGTTCATACTTTATTCAGATTTCCTTAGCTTTTTGCTTTTTTTCAGATTAGGCTAGTGTCAATGGGTTTTGGAGAGGAAGATCACAGAGATGAAATGCGTTCTCATCACGTATCAAGGGTACCTACTAGGAACCTGACTTATCACTGTGGGTGTTGACCTTGATCGCCTGGCTGAGGTCGCGTTGGTCACATTTGTCCACTGTAGTTATGCTTTCTCCCTTTCCATACGGTGCTCCTTCAAAGGAAGTTACTATACAGTCCTTAGATACACGTAAGGAGTGTATCTACGTAAATTTGGAATTCTGTACCAGAGATTCATCTGTTCTCCCTAAGCTATTTTTTTTAATACTTTTTTTCTTTTTAATTTTATTGGGGAATATTGGGGAACAGTGTGTTTCTCCAGGGCCCATCAGCTCCAAGTCGTTGTCCTTCAATCTAGTTGTGGAGGGCGCAGCTCAACTCCAAGTCCAGTCGCCGTTTTCAGTCTTTAGTTGCAGGGGGCCAGCCCACCATCCCATGCGGGAATTGAACCGGCAACCTTGTGGTTGAGAGCCTGTGCTCTAACCAACTGAGCCATCCGGCCGCCCCTCCGGAAGCTCAGTGGCAGCTCGTTGTCTTCAATTTAACTGTGGAGGGCTCAGCTCACTGGCCCATGTGGGAATCGAACCGGCAATCCTGTTGTTCAGAGCTCGCGCTCTAACCAACTGAGCCATCCATCGTCCCCCACCCCGAGCTATTTACTCAGTCATTTATTAATAGGGACTCATCAATATTTTATACTTTGAGTTACAATCTTATACTACTTTACTTTGTTGCTCATATTGTTCTTTTTTGTCCCCTGGGTGTTCTTTGACATGGTTCCTGTGTTTTTTTTTGACAAGCCCCCATCATTGTGGGTGTGTGGTGGTGGTTTTTGTGTTTTCTAAAGCACTATCTTGCTTTCTGATACCTACAAGATGCTCTGGCCTCATCTTGTGTATTTCCTGCCCCAGTCCTAGAATCTGCCATTTCTCCAAGGAGCCTGGGTTCCTTTTATTGGGAAATGTTATTAGAAACCAAGATCTGGGCGCTAGATGTGCTCATTGCTACTGGAGTGTCATTACTTATAGACTCTCAGCTGACAGAGAAAAAGGAAGTATGTGTGTATACTAACCTGTGTATCTATCAACATTTCTGTATTTCTCCACCTGTATCTATAGTAAGCAAAGCGTGAGTCCATTACTGCATGGATCATTCTACCTGCCTCCCCTTGCTTTTCTGTAACTTCTCAGTCCAGCATTGAGAAACCTGGATTCCATCTTCCCCTTTATTTATTTATTTATTCAATGCTTGTGTTGTGTATAGTGGTATCAGAACTGTTAACCAGTCATCCCTGTGAGAAACAGCGAGTATATGCATCTAAGATTCGTCTGTATCTCTTCAGGCGTTGATTTTTTTTATTGCTGAATCCTATTTCATTGTACCTCAGTTTATGGATGTACCTCAGTTTATGCCTTTACCTAACTAAAGGCATCTTGGTTACTTCCAGTTTTGGGTAATGCTGAAAAAAGCTAAAAACATTTGCATAAGATTTTATGGGGCATAAGTTTTCAAATCTGTTGGGTAAATACCAAGGGGTGCAATTGTTGGCTTGTATGGTAAGATTACGTGCAGCTTTGTAAGAAACTGTTAAACTGTTTTCCAAAGTGGACCTGCCATCTCTGCATTGCCACCGATGGAGGAGAGTTTCTGTTGCTCCTCGTTCTCGCCAGCCATTGGTGTTGTCAGCTCTTGTGGATTTCAGTCACTCTAATGGGTGTATAATAGCAGCTCAGTGCTTTAATTTACATTCTCTGATGACACGTGATGTTGACCATTATTTCATGGGCTTATTTGCCATCTTTACTGTCTTTGAGGTGTCTGTTCAGATCTTCTGCCCAGTTTTGATTTGTTTTGGTCATCTTATTGTTGAGTTTTAAGCATTCTTGTATATTTTGGCTGCATGTCCTTTATCACATGTGTTTTACAGGCGTTTTCTCCCAGTCTGTGGCTTGTCTTTTCATTCTCTTATGTGTGTCTTTCACAGGGCAGAAGTTTTTAATCTGAAAGTCCAACAGATCAGGTTTCTGTTTTGGGGGGAGGTGGTCTGTTTTTATCTTGTTCCTTTTTTTTTCACAGATTGTATTTTTATTTGAATGAAACTACTTATCTGAAGAAGTCAAGCATCTTAATTTGGGCTGTTTTTTCTGGAATTGGCCGATGATGGGCCTGTTGAATGGTGGCTACTTCCATTTGTTCTGTGTCTCGGGGGAGATCTCTGGGTACTGTGCACACTAATTTTGTTTCTTTTTGGCATTGATCTAAATGGAATTAAATTCTGGTGGTTTTACTTTAACCATCTGTAACCACAGTGCTTTTGGTGGAATGGCCCTATGGCCTTGTTTCTGCAGTGAGGACATACTGGGCTAAGTAGATGTAGGTCTATTTCATTTGCTTCTAAATGTTAGCTAACCAAGTTAGTTTCTTATTTAATTGGCGGTTAACATTTATACTACTTCTCAGTTGTCTTCAATTCAGATGGAGTTTATTCTGGTGTAACTAGGTAACTGTTTGAAAGAAAATAAGATTGGTTCTTTCTAAGATTCTGTGGTAGTTAGGATGAATATGTACACCCACTCACACATGCGCACACGCATGCCTGTTTTCCTTTTCTGATGAATTCAGGTAAAACTAATTGTAGAAAAATGTTAGGGACCTTTGCACGTACCCACAATCTAATGTGCAGGAAGTGGTGCCGGAGAGCTCTGGTTTGCTGACAGCTGCTTGACCTGACCTGAGCAGGGAAAACCCGTTCCCTCTGGAATGCTAATGTGGGCTCTTATCTTAAAGCATCAATACACGTTTGGTGTTAGAAGAGCTTTCCGTCCTCACTTTCACTTTATTATGATCTACATTTTGGTCTCTGGCTTTGGGCTGACAAAGTAAAAACTGTCCTGTTTGACAACATTTGGCTTCTACCCACTTGTGTAGTAAACGTTTTGGTGTAAAACAATGTTCAGTCCTGTATAGCAATTACTTTGGAAAACAAACTCTTCTCAAACTTTAGAGCTAAATATGTCCTTTCAGTATATACTATATAACAATTCTTATCTGTATGTTAAAGCGAATTCTGGACTTGCTAGTTCTTTCTTTAGTTGAGACGGAAACAAAACAAAAGGACTGACTTGCTTGTGTACCTCTAAGCTGATTGATTCCCCCAAATTTAACATGCTATTTAACGTGCCAGTGTACCTGCTTCTTGTTTGTTTATTGACTATTCAGGATTATTTTTTTTCCCCTGAGAATCTTAGTGTAAAGTTTTAGCTTCAAACACATCCTTTTGTAAATTGATCTTGGTTTTAAAAATGGGAATTGACTGTACTTAAAAGATTTTTTTTTAAATTGTGTGTTTTTTAAAAAATCGTTTGTGTCTGACTCCCTAATGTGTACTGATTGTTCAGTATTGACTTAATTCACGGCTGCTGGGCCATAGGTATCATTTGGGATGTAGTTTTAGGCCATAGGTGTTTTTTCTGTCTCAATATCCCATCTGCTGGATTAGCAAATAAGTAACGTAGCACCGAATACCTCATACTTAATACTGAAACTAATTTGGTTCAATTGATTTTTTTTTTTGTCATCAGTTGGTTCTAGCATTTGCTTTAAAATCTACAAAACATATTAAAATCTTTCAGAAGAGATGTCTAAAATTAACTTGTTATATAAAATCTAAAACACAGACTTTCGACACTTTCTTTTTAAATAGTACATCACAGAATTGGCCAATGCCCTGTCTTACTGCCATTCAAAGAGAGTTATTCACAGAGACATTAAACCGGAGAATCTGCTCCTTGGATCCGCCGGAGAGCTTAAGATTGCAGATTTTGGGTGGTCTGTCCATGCCCCATCCTCCAGGTAGGTAATTTTAGAGGTGGAACTTGTCTGGTTTAGCGAAAGCTCAGCCGGGCTAGTCATGAGCTGAACAGTAAAATACCTCCGCATGGGTGTTGTGCTGAATTGGGGCAGGTAACTGACACAGTACGTCGTTGGGGTACTTTAGGCCAGAAGTAAATTAGCGCCTCCAAGGACATTTTTATTCTGTAATCACTTGGGCTATGTTGTGTCCTAGGCCTGGGGTTAAAGACGCTTCATGTCCTTAGAGGCTAATGAATGCGACAAGTAAACAGGTATGACAAGTATCTGACAGAGGTGCAGTGCTGGGCTGATGCAATGGGGGGTGGGGGCAGGCACCCCGCTGCTTCCTGGACCCGGAGGCAGAAGTTCCGGATGGCGGCCGGGGTGAAGCTCTAGAGCTCAGAACACGGTTCTGCAGGGAACTTAAAAACCAAATTGGTTTGGACGGGACTTGCAGGGTGGTAGTTAAAGATCCTCTTTGGTCTGCGGTTGTCTGCGGAATGAATAATCCTTGTCCCCACTGAAAGCTAAAGAAGAGAGATCGCCTACTGAAACAACTTCAATCTTAAGTGAACTTTACAAAATGAGATAAAATATTCTGTTTTAAATATAATTTGGGTTTAAATAAACTTTTGAAACCACATGTGAGGTAGGGCATTTAAAAGCGTGCATCTAAAAGTTTGCTAACTGTGGGGTAGCATGTAAAATTATAACCAGATGACTTTGAGAAATAAAGCCAGTTTAAAAAGAAAAATCGTGTAGCCTCGAATAGGTGCCATGGGGTAGGGACAGCTTTGTTTTTGTTACAGACGACTTCTAATGGTTTCTAGCAATGCACTAAATCTGCTTTGCCGTCTCCCCTATTTTTAAAAATTTGGTTGTCACTAGTGGACACTGTTGGCACCTGGTGAGGTGAGGAATTGTAAGCAACCATGGAGACTTGTAAGCTTTGTGGCTTCACAGGCCCAAGCTGTCCCTTAACTGTCCAGTGGTGCCATCATGATGGGAAGGATAGCACCCTTTTCTGGAAAGGACATTTATGTAAATGTCATTGTCACTTCACCCGCCTCCCAAACGTTAATAACCGTAAGAACTCTCAGGGCATCGTGTGCCGTCACTGGACGCTCCCTGACTCTTAATGATTTTAGTGGCTGTTGTAATCATGGAACCAAGAGCATGTCAACCTGAGCCCCCTTGTTTCTAGGAGAACCACCCTCTGTGGAACGCTGGACTACTTGCCCCCGGAGATGATTGAAGGCCGGATGCATGATGAGAAGGTGGATCTCTGGAGCCTTGGAGTTCTTTGCTATGAATTTTTAGTTGGGAAGCCTCCTTTTGAGGCAAGCACATACCAAGAGACCTACAAAAGAATATCGCGGGTAAGACATAACCAGAAGGGATCCATCACTTGTGTGAGAATCCTTTTTGTCCTTATCGGCCTTACCTTCAGGCTGCGATCTGAATATCTGTACTGTTCTAAACCATGTTTTGTGACTGTCACTTACTGTACTCCAGGTTGAATTCACATTCCCTGACTTTGTACCAGAGGGGGCCCGGGACCTCATCTCAAGACTGCTGAAGCATAACCCCAGCCAGAGGCCGACCTTGAAAGAAGTACTCGAACACCCCTGGATCATAGCAAATGCCTCAAAACCATCAAGTGGCCCAAAAAACAAAGAATCAACTGGCAAGCAATCTTAACCCTGCTGCAGGGGGAGCAGCGGAGCAGCCCGTGGGGCAGGGCTGCTGGATAATGGGTCGGACACAGGCTCCTGACATTCTTACTGCTGCCTGCCTGCAATTGGACGCTCCAGAAAATGTTTGTTTTTGTACCGAGCAGCAGGACTTCGGCTGCCTCATTCAGAAAGTCCCACTTCAGTAAACATGACACTCTGAAGTGAAGTGGCCACGCGAACCGTGCTGATTTCACTGGTTTTATAATCCCAAGGCAGGGTTCAAGTTCAGCCGCCTGGCAGCCTGTTGGAGTAAGGCTTCCTTGTGGGAGGTGAACCTGGAGTCAGAGTGGGCAGAGCGGCCCCTCTGCCCTGACTTGATCGGTTCAAGAGCTGTGCAATAACCTTCCAAGCACCTGGGTGTGTGTGTAACTTATTGGGTGGCCGTGCCTGGTGAAGCTGTCAGAATGAGTATGGTAAATGTTAAAATAAAGACACGTGTATGGACTTGTGATTTTACTTCCATGGCGTCCCTTCAGGAATGCTGGGTGTCTGTCCATCACCGCTCTTAAGCCTGTTTATCTCGTCGTCCTTAACCACTTCCCTTCTGTCTGGGACTTTTGTAAAATAGGAACACGTGCTCTCTATCGCAGGACTTGCTTGGGACACGGAGCTGGTTCTCACTGTGAAGGGCTTTTAAAAAATATTTTTGATAGTTTGTATATTGTTTTTGTGAATACATTAAGATTTACAAAATGATGACTTTAAAATTCTGTGTATGACCTTGAAATTATAATGCATCCCTAGGGGCTCATATGTCTACCCTTTGAGAAACGCTGGGCGAAGCCTGGGACCAGATGGGAAGGCAGAGAGGCCCCTCGTGGTGCTGTCAGGGCTGAGATTCTGGAGCCAACCTGACCAACCACCCACACACACACCCATCCACCCACCCACCCAACCCCCCCCCTCACCCGCCTGACTGGGGACACGACTTGGCAGGATGGCGCTGTGGGGACCTGTGATGGGGAGCCATGGCCGTGTGACGAGATGGTGGAGGGTGTACCAAGTTGGGTGTGAGGACAGCCACCGCTCTCCCTTCATCCTGTAAGTTGTCCCATGTGCCCATGTTGGTCCCTCTTCCAGGCAATGGACACGCAGTGTAGTGCGTGACAGCCCAGCTCAGAGCTGGACTCGGGGTTCTCATCCTGGGGACTCAACTGATAGTTCACAGAAGTGGGTGCCCAGACTGAGCTGCGTAGGGCTCGGGGGTTCACCAGAGCTGCAGGTGGTCAGGACAAGGGGGGTAGGAGTCAGCCATCCACATCCCCACCTGACCAGCTCAGGGCTCTGCCCGTGGTCCCATACGTGGGATCAACTAGTTCTTTGCAAACTGATTTTCCAAGTGTGGCTTTTGTCTCAATTCTCCTGTGAAGGACTGTTTGCTTAACCAGGACCCCTCATTCCTCCCTGACCTAGGGATGTGGGTGCGGCCTGTGTTGTGGCTGATAAAAGTGGAAGCCCCTTCAACAGCCGATAGGGGCTTCTGTCTTTGCCCCTCTGGTCACTTGGCTCCATGGGATATCTGGGCGCGGTGGGGGGAGGGGCTTATTACAGTGGAGCTACGGCCTGTGTGTAAAATACACACACACATCTATGTGGAGTACCTGGGTGACTATTCACCTTTTCACTAGTGGCCTGGAAATGAGTAGGTACCATGAGAAGCAGGTCCGGCCCACTTCTGGTCTCTCATGTTCTCTGTTTCTGATGTGCAAAGTTACAGTTTGTTTCTAGCTGCCAATGTCACCAACCAAAGATGGTGAACTTGACAGCGATGAAGGGAACACTGAGACCTAGTAGAGAAACGCGTTGGCCGACTTCCAATGCAAGGGACTAAATATCAGAAATGTCCTAAATATAAGAAGGTGGCCAACATCAACTCCCGTGTCAAAGGCGATGCAGTAGGGAAACTGCAAAACCACTGAGGAAAGCTGCAGTGTCGTTAGCCCACTGGGGACAAAGGAGCTGTTTTTGGTTCCCAAAGCCTTGAGCTGACCCAACTTTCACCTTCCCAAAGTAGTACTATTCCATGTCCCATCCACCCCAGCTATAGTTACTATGACGTGACAACACCAGTGCTACCAAAGTGTCACTTCCCCAAACAGAATCCCACGCCAGCAAAGAAAATAGCTCGTTGTACAGGCACATTAAGAAACTAGTCACACACAGGGCTGCTTCCTCATGAGAAGACGAATAAAAAGTTCTTCCACTTTATAAAGACGTTTATTTGTTTCACAGAATTTAAGTTGCTCATTGTCAGATAAAAAAATTAGAGGTGAACTGTGGCTTACGTTTCTAAAATAGATCATCCATTTTATTCCCCTAGTTCCATAGAAAGTGTAAATACAAGCAATTTGTACACCTTGCTGGCGAATTGGCACAATGCTCCTGTCCCCTGATCCTTTGGTTTCCTCATCCTCTCCAGGTATTCTGTTTTGACCGCGGGCTGCAGGAGAGTGCAGTTGGGGCTTAGAGGAGAATGCTATGGCTATTTGGTGGGATAGTTGTATTGCTTGCCCTTTTGGTCCACTCCCACATCTCCAAACAGAGTCCAAGTGTAAGAGTTCAGCCCTTAAACCTGTAGGAGTCACTGTCAGCTTTTTCTGCATAGGCATTACTGGGGATGTCTGGTGGGGATGGTGGGGAGACGGTATGGAGGGGGGTCAGGAGCCTGAAGCCAACAGTTTAAATGAGGACGAGACGAGATGAAGGTGCTGGTCTGGTCCATGTGGGGAAGGACCACACTAGTATCGGGCATCCCGCGCAGCTGTGTGGATGCCCCTGGACTTACATCCTAGAGGCAGGTCCAACTTGACACTGGTCAGACCTTTTGGCAATGGGCCAATTGATTTAAAAGGAAAAAAAAGTACGGATCCACTTGAGAGATGTTGCAGTGGAGAAATTTGTTCACAAAGATTTTTTTTTAAATAAAAAGTGATGTGGGTTACTAAGAGCTAACTAGGGAACTGTCAACAGCCAGCCGTACAGCCAGGACGATCAGTTTATAGTTCCTTCACTTTTCTGATTGACCTAAATGTAATTAAACAAACTGAAAAACAAAAACCAAAAAACACTGGGAACCAGAAAGATAAATGCTACTAACGCCCTTGACCAGGGCGGCAGGGCAGAACTGGTTAAACGGGGGTTCCCAGGGTGGAGGGCAGCATGAAATGATGCCGCGTCCCACAGGAATGATCCAAGGGGGTTCGTTCCCCTCTGTCCCCAGGTCACAGCTGTCTTCCACTGACAGCAAGTGCTACTGATTTTCCTTTTCAGAAAGGGATTCAAAATCTTGGGTTTTTTTTTTTTTTTTTTTTTTTTTAAGATTTTATTGGGGAAGGGGAACAGGACTTTATTGGGGAACAGTGTGTACTTCCAGGACTTTTTTACCAAGTCAAGTTGTTGTCCTTTCAATCTTAGTTGTGGAGGGTGCCGTTCAGCTTCAAGTTGTTGTCCTTTCAATCGTAGTTGTGGAAGGCGCAGCTCAGCAACAGGTCCAGTTGCCGTTGCTAGTTGCAGGGGGTACAGCCCACCATCCCTTGCGGGAGTCAAGGAATTGAACTGGCAACCTTGTGGTTGAGAGCCCACTGGCCCATGTGGGAAACGAACCGGCAGCCTTCGGAGTTAGGAGCACGGAGCTCTAACCGCCTGAGCCACCGGCCCCAAAATCTTGTTTTTATTATACATTATTTTAACTCAGTTGAAAAATAGAAGTAGCAACACAATGTAAACATTGTGACAGCAATTCTGGAATGTCTGAAGTTAGAGAGAGGGGATTAGGCAAAGATCGTCTTAGCTTTCCGTGTGCAGTATCCAAACTCCTCTTAGGACACTGGCGTCAGGAACCAAGTGGAGCCATTATTGTTGGACGAGTTTCCATATTTCACCTCCAGAGACAAACGACCCTGACCTACTGTGATGAAATTTGAGGAAACCCACCTGAGGCAGGCCCCGTCACGCCCAGTTTTGAAGGGGTTTTGAGACCAATGAAATACACCAGAGATACTTGTTTTTGTTTCCCCAAAACACGTATAATGAATATGAAGGTGTTGTTGATTCTAATTTAGATCCTGATTACATATTGTTAAGTCTTAAATTCTGCTTCATTAATTGCAGCGCTGGCGGCTGTTTTGCAGAATATTGGATATTAAACCACAGGCAGCCTGACAACAAATATTGGAGGAAAGGGAATTTTAAAATTAGCTTAATGAATCGTTGCCCTTTAAGAATTTGAGCAAAAATTAACCCTTGGGGCTTTTGCAGAAAGACCCTCGCCAATGATCTTCCACAAGGAACATTTCATAAACCAACAGTTTTGTCTGAGATGACAACTCATTTGTGATGGTTTGCTGACATTTTAGATTATGGATACAAGCCCTATGATGAGTAGCACTAACAACATTTATAAAGCAAAAAAATTATAATTACTCAAAAACCTGAATTTTGCTAGCAAAAGTAAAACTTATCGATGAGAACGTAGCAATTAGCCCCTGCCCTTTGCACTCCCCCAAAACAAGACCACTACACCCCTAAAACCAATACAAAATCTGTAAGTTAAAAGAGTTTTTCAGGCCCACAACTGAAGAGTTCGTTAAGGCTTCGCAGCTGGAGGTTTAAAAAATCCCACTTTGCGAAAATATCTGACAATCAAGGGCACAGAAACTAAGGTAATACTGATTCTCACTGGTGCGAACAGCTTGTGGATGGCATAGGCCACCACAAAGGTGCTTGTGCCCGCGGCCACTTTGGATTGCACCAGTGACTCTTTAAATCCGAGCTTCAGCAGGATGGCAGACATGTCCACGCCACTGGAGGGGAACGAGGCCAAAAGAAAAAAGAAAAAGAAGGTTATGACAGCAAGGGGTGAAATTAAGACATCGGTGTGGCTCTGAGAGTTACAGTTATTTTTTTTTTTCAATGTGGTGACAGTAGCTAGATGAATAAAACGTCTCAGGGCAGAAAGCTCTTATTCAGAGACTCTTACATGCCAGTAAAACCCAAACGCTTGTTACGGTCAACAATCTTACCTCGAAACAACCATGTAAAATATGCCCAGGGAGACTAATGAGATCCCGATGTGCAACGACACGCCGACCGCCCCATATTCTTGAAAAATCTTTTTCAGCTGCTGCGACTTGCTTTGCTTTTTCTCCTCTGTGCTGACGTTACCGTCTGTTGTCGCAGTGATTTTGCCGGGGTCCTGGGCACAAACGAAAGAAGGGGATACTCGCTAAGGCAGGAGCAAGGACGTGGGTGGTCTCCACCAGCTTTCATACAAACGCAGTGTTTTACCCTCGTTCTGACCCAGTGACAGCTCAGGCACCCTCTTTCTTACTCAGAGAGCTGAAGCTCATGCCCACTTAGCCAGTAAGTGCAATGAAAGGCAGGGGCCTGGGTTTGACTGGCAGAATGATGGCTCCAAAGATGTCCAGGCCCTAGTCCCCAGAACCTGTGAATGTGTCACCTTACACGGCAAAAGGATTCTGCAGATATGATTAAGCGAAGGCTCTTGAGGTGGACAGACCACCCTGGATTTTCTCAGTGGGGTCCATGTAATCACCAGGGTCCTTAGAAGGGAAAAGAGGGAGGCAGGAGGCTCAGAGAAGCAGCTATGAAGACAGAAGCAGAGTCAGAGATTTGTAGTTGCTTCAATGAAGGTGGAGGAAGGGCTAGGAGCCAA
Source organism: Rhinolophus ferrumequinum (assembly GCF_004115265.2). Classification (NCBI taxonomy): domain Eukaryota; kingdom Metazoa; phylum Chordata; class Mammalia; order Chiroptera; family Rhinolophidae; genus Rhinolophus; species Rhinolophus ferrumequinum. Next base: position 5,138,574 of record NC_046306.1, read on the forward strand.
GGAATGCAGGTGCCTCTGGAAGCTGGAAAAGACAGGAAATGGATTCTCCCCCAGAACCTCCAGAAGGAACCAGCCTGCTGACACCTTGACTTTCACTCCGTGAGACCAGTTTGGGCTTCCGACCTCCACAACTGTAAAATAACAAATGTGTGTTGGTTGAAGCCAGTAGGTTTGCAGTGATCTATTACAGCAGCAAGAGGAACTAATAACCGAGGGCTCACACTTGGGGACAACGATGACACTTTATTGAGCACTTTCTCTGAGTCAGGCTGTGCTCAGATGCTTCTCTCCATCTGCTATCTGCTTTTCCTCCTAACAACCTGTAGGTAGGTTCCCTTGTTCTTTCCACTTCACAGAGGAGCAGCACAGGCTTAGAGAGGCTGAGGAACTGGCCCAAAGTCACAAGACTAGAACGCAGGTCATCTGAGCATATGTCAATCATGCCAGACGCTACAAAACAAGCACCATGGGTACAAAACAAAATGGAGCAGAAGCTACGCTATATTGACTTCCAGAATCAAGATTTACCCCTGGGATCTGAACAGATCAAGGAAGGATCGATTTCCAGGCCATAAATACACTGGCCCTGGATTTGTGCAAACAGGTCTTTGCACGTGTCGTCCGTTAACATTTACTGAGCACTACAGGGTCTGGAGTGCTTGTTTGTTTCGTAGAAACAAGAAAATCCAACAACCCTGGGATGTTAAAAAAACAACAACAAAACGCAAAACTCCTTCCCAGTATGGATGTAAGGGCGACGGTGTACTTTTCAAAATTTAACAATTTAGTTTTTTTTTTCCTTTTCCTCTACCTGTTTCACTGACTCTGTCTTCTCGAGGCTATACGCATACCTCCTTAATCTGGTTAATAGGCAAAACTTTGACTTGAAAAAAACTGAGTTAGCCTTCCGCCATCTGGACACAGGCAGCCAGACTGCAATTTCCCGTCAGATGGCGTATGAGTCACCCTTCAATTGGGTCCGAGATAACCATCTCAGAACAAATCAGACCCCAGGAGGTATCAATCCCAAGAGTCGAATAACTAATTCCCCCTTTCCTTTGTTCTTCTTCTTCTTGTGTACCGATAAAGCCTCCTGACCAGTCTAGGAACAGAGAAGGTGGCCTTTGAGACAGGAATTCACTATCTTCCCAGAATGCTGGCATTTTGAATAAACCTACTTTTCTTTCCACCAACCCTCTCGATCATTGGCTCACCAGCGGCAAGTAGCCGAACCTCAGTTTGGTGACATGGAGAGCGCCTTTTTTATCAAAAGATTTCTTTAGCGACAGGCCTCAGATCTCTTCTCGGCAGATAGTATCTGGGTCAGCTCTAGTTAATGGACTTCGCAGAATCCCAGGATGGCTTCTGCCTTGTATTTTTAGAGCTTGCTGCTGTAGAGCCTCACCTGAGAGGCAAGAGGGAGGAGGACGACAGCCCAGAATCCCCCGGAGGTTGGGGCAGGACCCCTGGAATGAAAACGAAGTAATACCAGAGCCCAAAGCAGCACTGTACGGAGCAGTGGCCTCCAAACTCAACAAGGCTGCAGGAGGAGGTCTGGCCGTGCACTGCTCAGAATCATTCTTGACTGAATCAGACGTAACAGCTACACATTTGCCCTTCCTCCCCAAAAGCCTGTACGAAACTCAGATTTATTAGTTTAAAGAGACTTTCTTTTTTAACCTCTCAATTGAAAGAACATCTCTTTTGTTCCCAAACTGTAGTTGGAAGTGAAGGAAAAAACAAACAAAAACAAACCCAAAACACCCAGACGCTTTGGCCTTGGAGTTAATCTCCGTTTCAGTCTAGGCTGCTCAGGTGCCTGGGTAATTAAGTGCTAAGGCCACAGGCGTGTGGACGAACAGTACGTCATCGCTGCCTTTAGCTTTGGCTTCTGCGTGTTTTTTTTCAGACTTATGGAAACAAACACGTAAAAAAAGGGGAGGGCTAGTGAAATCCAGCAAGGGGCTACGGGATCCCAGAGACTGGATTTTGACAGGCAGTAAAGCAGAATGTGTTTTGAAAGGTTTAGGAAAACCACCAGTGTCCTCAGAATGCGCTTTCTATTGAGCCAGACGCTGGGCTTTGCCCGTTAAAGGTGTCATTTCAGAAACCTTGTCACCATCCTGTAATGTGGCCATCCTGTGTCTCCCTCTTTGACGGACAGGAGACTGAGGTCGGGGGGAAATGACGAGCGGGCTGGCAGCACCTAGACTGGTTACTGTGCTGATCACCACTAGGCCACACGACCTCTCAAATCATCAGCAGACTCCCCTTGCAGTCCTGAACATTCTTAAAGGAAGGTATTCCCAGAACTTAAAGGCTCTGGGGGCAGGGGGAGTAGGGAAATTGTCATCGGTCTCCTTTTGGTTGGCCAGCACATGTGACCTGCCTTGTTCTCGACGCCTTTGACTGTCTCTGCCACCCACCAGCCAAGATTGCTGTTCATCTGATAAAGAAGCCCACACCCACCTTTTGGCCGCGGAGGAAGTGCCACAGCTGGGAGTACTGCCAGACGGCAGGCCCTGATAGGACGAGCTGTCTAGTGTGCACTTCCAACTGCCAAACAACATTCGGAGTGAGGCTGGTGACGGGTGAAAGCCCCTCTCATTTCCCACCCTGGACACTTGGCTCCATCTGTCTATTCACAGGACTGAGCAGAGCTGTGTCTGTTAGGGGCCCTTTTCTTTACAACCCCTATTTTGGCAAAAGGCCTTTTGGCCAAAAACAAGAAATAAAAAGGGAGCAGACTTCCAGCTATAGAACAACCAGCATCTATTGCAAGACAGTGGAAGAGACAAAAATATTCAGACACAATGGACAATTTCCTGTTAGCTGGCATCAAGGCTAGTTTTTAACTTGCGAGAGTTAGAATCATCTTACTTGGACAATTTTGTCCTTTTGTCTTGGTAAAAGGAAATATCTTTAAGCATTGTGAGTCATGCGTTTTCTTCCTAGCCCTGGAGGAGACGAAAGAAGCTAAAATAAAAAAAATTTATGAGGGAGTGACGTACAAAGAATGGAAACTATTCACACATTCATTTCTTCGTGAACAATTCACCCTTAGTACCTGCCATGTTAGGCACCGCCCTGGATGCATATAAATTATACATCCCCCCGTGTCTGTACTCAGAATACTCTCAGATACTTGCACGTGTGTGTGTGTTTAATGCCCCCTCCAATACTCATTGATTGACTGATTGAATTTTTATAAGAGTTTATTTGAGCCAAACAGATGACATTACCAGAAGCAAGAGCTCAAACGCTCTCCACCTCCAATATTTATGAAAGTATAAAAGGCTCTGTTAGAAGGGGCAGGAAGGTTTGAGGAATGAACCAAAGATCTTGTGCACATTAGTTGGAGTGACACCTGTTTTCATTTATTCCATAAGTAATATTAGTAATAAACACGATCATGTATTTACTTTGTACCAGGCACTGTTCTGAGTACTTTGAAAATATTAATTGATATAATCCTCACAACATCCTTGTGAGACTGGTACTACTGTCATGCCCACTCAACAGAAGAGGATCCTGGAAGCTCAGAGAGGTTGCGTAACTTCCTGGGGACCACACAGGGAGCACCTGTGAAAGTTGGGGTCCAAACCTGCAAAGTCGGGTCCCAAGGCCTCTGCACTTAACAACTAGGCTCTGTTCCTCACTTAATTCATGAGTGTCTGCTCTGTGCGAGGCAGTGCTCTGAATGTGGGACACAGAGCGATGAACAGAGCAGACAAAACCTCCCCCTCAGGGAGCCTATGGTCTAGTGGGAGGGGCAGGACAGAAAAGGATGGGCCTGCTAGATGTGACAAGTGCTATTGAGAAACACCAAGGAGGGGAGGCAGACAGGTAGGACTGCGGGAAGGGACGTTGTCAGTCTAAAGGTCATCGGGGAAGGGCTCCCTGAAAAGGCAACATGTGACAAATGATGGAATGAGGAGGACACTGGGGCTCAGAGAGAGCAAGTCACATGCCTGAGATTTCCCTCCTCTAAGTGGTAAGTGTAGGCAGACCGGGCCGGGCTGCTCTGCCAGGTGACATGACATCGAGTCAGGTTAAGTGAAAAAGGCGGGTTTCTCCTGTGGCTTCACCTCGTTCCCTGTTAGAGCAGGGGCTCCCCACTGAAGGCAGAGGTGGATGTGTCTCCTGGGCACTTAACTAAATGCCTGGCATATTTGGAGACTCCAGCTGGGCACTGCACCCCCTCCTCCCAGTGAGGCGCCTGCAGGCAGCCAGGAACTGCCCGCAGGGGTGGTGCTGGGCTCTGGCCGAGGCCCACACCTCCATCCTCCTGCTCCCAGGACCCCTGGGGAATTGTTTCCTCAGGGAGATGACTATCTTTTGTCCTAACTTCCAGTTAGGTTCTGATTCCACTTGGATCCCACCGACCTACCTGAGCACAACTCATGTGGCTCTGTGATCGTAAATCCTCACGGAACGTTTGTTCAAGTGCGAGCTCGGCTGGCACTATGCTCAGGCCTACATCAGCTCATGGAACTGTCCCCCAAACTCTTGTTGTGGGGTGCTATTTTCAGCACCTCTGAAAGGTCAGCCAACAGGCTCAGAGGCCTTCTGCACTTGGCCTGAGGTCGCACCGCTGATGAATGGAGGGGTCAGATGGTACCCAGGCAAAGGGACTACAGGGCACAAAGCTTGAGGCAGCGACCCAGGAGGAGGCCAGGTTCTGCGTGTCCCAACTTGTGAGTCCCATATCGCCAGACTCCACTACTTACTACCGTTTTTCTTTAAGGGGACCCACTTGAAGAAAAAACAACTGTGGTAGATTTTTTTTTTTTTACAAGGAAAGCCTGTATTACCATTCCGCATGGAAACCTGTTTTCGCTTACCATACACAGACAGCAACCGAAACGAAACAGCACAGCGTTTCTTGCGGAAGTCTTGCCTAAAGTTTGACGGAGGCCTGCTCTTTTGGTTAGATAAAAAGGGAGTACCAGCAAATGCTGGGAGCTGTTAGAGACAGCGACACCCCCTGGAGCCTTTCTGCTTGGCCCAGAGACGAGGTTTCAATGACTTCAAAAGGGAACAACTCTGATGGCCCAGTGAAGGCCTTAATACCAAGTCTAGGTCCCACCTAAAACTCGCTCGGCTACCGCCGACGCTTTGGGAATTTGGGGGTCCCCCAGCTGGAGACTGTGACCTTGGGCAGATCACTATACTTCCTTGAGACTCAGTTTCTCTAGCTGTCAATTGTAAGGATCGCTTCCTTGGCTTGTAGAGATATGGGGGCTGGGGACCCTGGGGTGCTCGGTCTCGAGAAGCAGTGCCTGCAAATCTCTCATTTGGCCGAAGTGGAACCGGGATCGGGTCCGGGGTGGGGGTGGGGAGGCTTACCTGGCGGCCGCCGCAGCCCCCGCGGGTTGCGCCCAGGAGCCGGGCTTCTGGCCCCGGCCGGAGCAGCGGCAGGAAGAGGGGCGGCGGGGCGCAGGGGGCAGCGGCGCCCAGGAACCAGGTGGCGCGAGGCCGGACCCGGGCGCCCACCTTGCCCGCCGGGCCCAGCAGCGCCAGCAGCCGGGCCATGGTGCGCAGTGAGGCGCGGCGTCTCGCACACAGGGTAAGAGGGGGAGCAAGCGCGGGTAGGCGGGGCCCCGCGGGAGCCTGAGCCCCGAGCGGCGTGGGCGGGGCCAGAGCCGCGCGCGCGCCCTCCTCGGCCCCGCCCACCGGCCCCGCCCCTCCGGAGTCCGTGCCGCGCGGGTGAGGTGGGCGAGGCCGGAGGTGAAGCCCAGCTCAGAATGGGTGGGGCTGGAGATGTGTGCGCAATGCTTGACTCCACCCACCGGCCCCTCCCCTCCTTAGCCGGAGCCGCGTCCTGGGAGGGCAGGGCCTGAGCTGGAACCACTGGCCGAGTGGGCGGGGAGGACGGCCTTGGAATTCATGCAACCTCCATAAATATAGATTACAGTGGATATGTAGGTGATTCCTTTTTGTTTTTGCTATTACAGCTTGAACTTAATTGTCCAGTTCCCACTATACGCGACTTCTTGCAGCAACAGATCCTGTTGGTAACCCTCTCCTTCAAACAGTTTCATCCATTCATTTACTGGCTCATTCAACTCGTGCTTACTGGGTACCGAGTGCGTCTGTGTGGTTTGCTTCCCTCAGTGCCTACTGATTCTTCTCCCTCTGTGAGGCAGGGTCTTTGGAAGCAAACAGTTCAGAGTTGAGTTCTGGAGCTCGTGACAATTAGCTGTGTGGCCCTAAAGGAAGGTATGTAATCACCTTGAACCTCAGGTTTCTTTTTCTGTAATATGGGAATAAGGATACGTGCCTGTATGACTTCTTAAAAAAAATGGAAAGCAGTCCTATCTGTGCACATCAGGCGTGGTATCAGTGTCCCAAAGTCTTCACTCCCCACCCCCCTTCCCTCCATCTTGATACAAATGGCCTTGTGGGGCATAAGGCACCCCCTGCAGACCACTGCTGAACTGGAATCCATGAAATCAAGAGCTATAGTCTCTTGTAAAAGGAGATATATGCATTAGCTCATTTGTTCAGCAACTCTTCATCCAACATCCCAGTCATGTTTGGTGCTGTGCTGGGCACACAGGGAGACAAGAAATACAGGTCAGGGCCCTGGTTCTCGAAATGACAAACACAAAAGGAGAATTCGAGGTCATGCATTCCCAGGACATGGGACTCCCCCACCCCTTAGGCCAGGGTGGAGAATGTCACCACCTCAGAGTGACCCATTTCTCCTCCTGGCCCACTCTGTGAGGGTTCTGTCCCTGTTTGAACTTGGACTGATTTTGGATCCTTATCTCTGCTTTTCTCCATCAATGTGGGGAAGAATCATGGCTAAGAACATGGGCCGTGGAGGCAGACAGACCTGGATTTGATTCTGACTCAGCTACTTACTAACTGTGGCACCTGGCAAGTCACTTCACCGCTCTGCATTCACACACGATCCTCGTCTCTAACATGGGGACAGTGATAGTAAACACTTTAGTTTTGTGTGAGACTTAAATTGGTTGACATCTTTAGAATGCTTAGCCGAATGCCTGGCACTTGCATGGCAGGAGCTCAGAAAACATGATTGAGTTAAGAGGAATTCTGATTCCTTCCGCCCCAGGTTCCTGGGTTTTCTCTTCTTGTTTCTACAAATAAGGTGGAAGATTGGGCCAATGTGTTGGGACTAATGGATTTTATGGGTTGGGGCCAAGCCATGTGGCTTTGGGATCAGATTGCCTGGGGGTGCGTTCCCACTTTACTGGGCACTAACCGTGTGACTTGGCAAGTCACTCAACATCTCTGAACCTGTTTTCTTGTCTGTCAAATGGGAATTATAACAGTATCCACCTCATGGGGTTGCTGTGAAGATTAAGAGAAATGCACATAAGGCATTTGATATAGGGCTTGGCACACACAGTGCCCTCCAGAAAGCTAATTGTAGTTTGCACAGCGACCATTATTTTTTCACTTCATTCATTCATTCTGACAAGAGGCTGGATGTTGTGGGCATTTATTGCATCCACTGAGAAAAGTGGTAGTCCATTGGTGGATGGAGGTGCTGACAGGGCATTCTAAGACTCTCTTCTTGACTGCAGAGAAATAGATCACGTATCAATACTTAGGAAATATCTGGATATGCTGGGACTATGATCCCTGGAGAGTTTTTTTCTTTTTTTGTATGATGTCTGAAATTGTTGCTAATGAGAACGTCTGAAGTAGTTACTAATAACGATTTAAAGACCGCTGACTCATGTCTGCGAAGCATGGGGATTAACTGGAAATAAAATCAATATCTGTAAAGCAAACCAGCGCCTGCCTGTTCTATTGACAATTGTGGAGATATTAAAAGCTCAACTGATTTTTAAAAAATTATAGTAAGTAATACTTGCTCATTATAAAAAATAAACTTCAAATGACATGACCAAGAAGATCATTTATTCGTTCAGTAAACACATTTTGAGCACATACTCAATGCCAGACACACAGTCATGAAGAAAACGTCTCATGGAGCTTATGCTCTATTGGGGAAGAGATGTTAGGGAAATATAATTACAAACAAAATCTCCTGCCAACCCAGAAAACCTTTTCACAAAAGGAGAAGAGAAAGAAAACAGTATTATTATTGAATAAACATCTTTAAGCCAGAATGATGCATATCACAGGCAATCCACTAAAGAGATTGTAGAGACAAAAGAAAATTCAGGTTCTCAAGATAAACAATAACTAGTTCTCAAGTAAAAGGACTTGATCGGTGCCATTTGTCACACATAATTCACCCTATCCACTGGTAATTGGGGCAGCCATTGACATTTACTGATTGTCTTCATCCAAAGGAATAATAAACTTCTCATATCTCTATGACAAGCATATGAATATAATAGGGAGCAAATCAACTAAAGTGAAACCCTCACCTAGACCAGGAGATGAGGGCACTATCTTTCCTCGTTAACATTTCAATGAGATGGCTCTCAGACTCTTAAGAAATACAGGACTGGGTTGTAAAAATGGACAAAAAGCTTATTTCACTTTTAAAAAGTTTACAAGTTTTTAAAGGAAATGCTCTAAGAAGGGGGGGGTCATCTTTTTCTTTTTTGCACCATGGAAAATTAATTATTTTCTTTTTCAATTTGTCTTTACCTTTACAGAGACAGGCATCAAACAATTAAGTACTACATACCCTATGACGTCAGGCAGCAGTAAGTGCCATGTGGAAGCAAAGTAAGGGAATGGAGGAGAGTAACCGGAATGTGATTTTAGAGAGGACAGTGCTGTAGCTGTCCAGGAAGAGTTCCCAGATCCCAGCGCAAGAGAGCCAGGGAAAGCCCTGCCAGTGTCAGCGTGCTTTGCGTGTCCTTCCAGGCATGTTGCTATGTACGAACAATCACATCTGCCCTGTTTCCCCGAAAATAAGACTTAGTCGGTCTTATTCAGGGAAACAGGGTGGTTGTTGTTTTGATTTCTTTTTTTTTTTTTCCAAAAATGGGATTATAACATATATTCTCCATTTGCTTTTTTCACCCACTACCCATCAAGGACATCCATCCACGTTGATAGAGTAGCCTAATCTTTGTTTAAATGGCTGCATTGTATTCTTGCGGTGAATGTGCCAGACAGAAGTGGTTTACCTCCCTTCCTATTTGATGAACATTTAGGCTCTTCTCCGTGGAGGCTGAGAGCATGATTTCTGAAGTGAAGCCCACGCACAGGCTCGAGCTGTGCCACTTGTTTCCTGTATGACACAGGACAAGTGACTTATCCTGTGCCTCAGTTTCCACATATGCTAGACCGGGATAGTAATACCAGGTACATGATGGGGTTGAGGATTAAATGTATTAACACATGTATAGTACTTAGACTAGGAGCCGGTACGGAACAAGCCTGTATTTGTTGTAGCTATTATTATTATAAATTATATTCATATTTACTGAGGGTTCTTCCAGAAGGGCTGTATCTGATTTCTCATTCCTTCTCTCCCTATTTCCTTCCTCCCTCAAATATTCATCGAGCACCCATGATCTGCCCAGTAAGTACTAGGCCAGGCACTGGGTGATATAGGTGGACAGCCGTTACAGGGTCCCTGCTGTTGCCGTGCTTAGAGCTCTTATGGTGGGGCTCAGGTACAATGAACAAATAGCCAAGTGAGGACAACATGATGAATTGTGGCCACCGTTGGGTGATCAGAAACGCCTCCTCCAGGAAGCACTGGCCATCTGAAGGGGGCAAGGGAGCAGACATGGAGTTTTTAGTGGGAAGAGGCTGCAAGCAGAGGGAGAACAAGGGTGCATTTCCAAAGGAAGGAGAGAGCACAGCGTGTTGGGGACGGGGAATCAGACAAGGCCCGCGTGGCTTGGGCCCAAGGAGTGAGAGGTTGGAGCTGGGCTTGGAAGAAGTTGCCAGGAGCCAATCCTTCCGTTTCATTCCAGCTGCAGTGGATACATGTCGAAGGGTTTTAATCAGGGTAGTGACACAATGCAAGGACCACTGTGGACAGGTCCTCTGCTTGCTGTGTGGACAATGGGTTGGAGGCGGCAGGATAAGAAGCCGGAGCCCCACGGAGAAGATCTGCAGAATCCTCTGGTGAGCGGGGACGTGCCTGGGGCTCTGCTGGTGACACTAGGTCACCGGGCAGGACTCGAGAGACAGGAGAAGAAAGCCTGACCCACTCGCAGGGGCCTGGACGTGGGGCGAAGATTGGGAGGACTCGGAGGACCCGGAGAGCACGTGACCTCCCTTGACGACAAGCTGGTCCAGCAATCAGTGGGTCCTCCCTGCTCCCCTGTCCTTGGAAAGTACGTTCCGCCCGCCGTTCCTACAGCCGGAACTATTCTCAAGGACACAGCTTGAGAGACGACAGCGGGTGCTGGAATGAGGGGGTTTCTTCATCGCCCTTTCGTTATCCCATTGTTAAGATGCCGTAGGAGTGTAGCTCGTGTTTATCTCCATTAGCCAACGGCAATATTGGTTCTGTTATACGCCACTTAGCTTAAAGTCACGGACCCTATGCACATCGAGAAGTGAGGACGTAGTGTCGTGTGTTGAGACGGTGTGGACGGAATGAACGGTTACTGAGCCCCGCTAAGGCCTCTGTGTAAACCCGTGAGGTCCTGGAGGCCGGTGTGGAGACCTGCTCGTCTGTGGAGCCCAAGATAAGCCTGGAGTGTGTGTGCCTTGCTTGTTAAACTGCCACCTACAGCTTTGGAGCCGCGGTCTCCTCAGTGTCTCCCCGCCTTCCACGTGTGAAGGGCCAGGTTCAGGTTTCACCCGGAAGCTCCCGCGGTTGCGAGCAACAGGGGCGGCTTCAGGCCTCCACTGAGACCGCTGGGTGCTCGGGCATCTCCTGAACGAGGAAGCCTGGAGAAGAGCCCGCGTGTGGGGTCAGTCAAGAGTCTGCCTTTGGAAAAGTGATTCCAGGGTCTGAGCGATGCCAGGGTCGCCGTGGGAACTCAGGGCTCCGTTTGTCTCTGAAGGCACGTCGTTTCCCTACTGGTCTCTTTCACCCGCTGGGCCAGTTCTCAGACTTCAACACGCAGGGACATTTTACAATGACGTTGGTTCTTGGATTACCAGGGAGTGTGTGTTTGTGTGTGTTCCGATCTCTCATCTGTCTCCCAGCAATTGGCAAATGTTGCTCACCAGCCTCCATCAGTTGGCCTCCAGCACTGTCACCCGGGTCTTGACGCAGGTCAGTGTGGCCTAGAACACCGGGTTCCAGCCTGGCCTCTTCACCACTGCAAGTGATGTGAACTCATTAACCTAATGTGGTGTGGGGACAGAGAGCAGTTTCCAGGCTCCCGGCCTCACACAGAAAGGTGCTGGCTCTGGTAGTAGATGGCCGTCAGCTGTGACTAGTTGGCCATCAGCTGTAACTGGTTAGCCATTAGCCACTAATATAACTGCCGTGGCTACACGGGGGTGGGTTGGTTGGCAGAGAAGCGGAGGGCGGATTCCCGCTAGCAAGTGCGGTTAGCAAGCGGATTACCTTGCGGATCCTGTGGCTCCTGCGTCCTGTGTCTCCAGCCCAGCCGCCCGGGAGAATATAGTGGTGTGACTCCCCATCTATGGCTCCGTGGGTGTTCCTGTTTGGCCTCACCATGTCCTGCGTTCTTGTGCGGGGAGCCAGACCGGAGACCCTGCATGACATATGGATTCTCCATTTTCTCTCTGTAAGATGGGGACACACACCCAGGGCCACCATGCCAATGAGGAACTTGGCAGGCAGTAAAAGCCTTGTGGAGGGGTCTTTGGGGGAAAACAAAGCCTTTTGCTTCGCTTAATTTCCCATTTTTAATAGATTACCAAGTAAAAGGGTGGGAGGTGAGGAGAGATTTGACCTGCCAACATCTAGCCGGGAAGAAACATTTTCACTACTTCTAGAGGCAGGCTGCTTGGCATTTGAATTTTGGTCCTGCTACTTGCTTGCTGGCTGACCTTGGCCACGTTACTTAATCTCTCTGAGTTGATTTCCTTATCTGTGAAACGGGGATAATGATGTTATTGACGTTATGAGAATGTTTGAGGCTTGATACAGTAAAGGCTCTTAGAATAGATCCTGGCAGAGAGTAAATCCAGCGCGCCTGCTATGATACATACTCCTGTTAGATGGGATGACCACATTTATTATTCTTGTTATTATATTACTGTCATTCAGAGGAGAATCAGGCCCAACGTTAATATTAAATTGGCGCCCAAGTAATTGCGGTTTAAATGGTTAAAAATTGCAAAAGCCACAATTACTTGTGCACCACCTGCTACTTACTGCACGGTTTGCTGCCAGGCTCAGAGCGGATTGTCACATTTGTGCACCTAACAACAAGCCCACGGGGTTGGCATTGTCATCATTTCCATTTTGCAAGTGAGGGTATTAAGGAGGTTAAGGGCGGGCGAGTGGTCCGGGGCTCCTGGGCCCCCAGGACGTGAGAGGATAGATGCCCGCTCATTGAAGCCGTTTCTGTCAGCATCTCGGGTACGTTCGGAGGCTGAGGCGAAGGCGATCTGGGTCCCGAAGGTGGCAGGGGCTGCAGAGCTTCGGTCTCGGTAGCGGGTAGTAGGGGACCGGGACCTCTGGCTGCAGCTGGGTGGCTCGTGCAGGTCGTTCCGGGTCCTTGAGGGCCAGTCCGGGTTTTACCCTTAACAGTCCTGCCCTCCGCACTTATAACCTTATCTTAGGCGTCCTCGCCCAATAGGTGGCGCTGCAGGCCCTCCCAAGGCTCCGACTTCGGAGAGGCGAGGCACAGCCCGGGACGCTGAGGTTTGGGGCGACTTACAGTTTGCAAATACAAGGACCTAAGACAGTCCCGAGGCAACGGAGTCTGGATCTTTGAGCAAATCGCTTCTGTACTTGAGCCACGAATCTCCTTTGGCGAAACCTGGCTTAAATTCAGAGCTGAACAGGGAAATGACCTTAATCACTCACACCTCTGAGTGCTTTTTGGGTGGTGGTTTTTGTTTTGCGTTATTCTTGCCTAAATTTTTTTGTTACATCAAAATAGGTCCATATTTTATGGAAAAGCTGTGGATCGACTCACGTAATATCTTCAAGGAGAAGTGTACAAACTCAGCAGGTACATTTGTACAGATGAGAGACAGGTTTAGAAGAGACTAAATGAATGGAACCAGGAGGAGAACCCAGGTCTGTCTGGCTCCAAGGCTGATCTTTTTCTAAGTTCTCCAACTATTGAGTGATCACCCTCGTTTCCCATTTTAATCCCCGCCATTGATTCTCCCAGTAGGAAACAGGACATTTATTGGGGGGAAGGAAACAGGGTATATAGAAAGGAGATGTTTCCTGAGAAGTGAAAAGTGAGTCCAGGGATCTGCGCAGAGGTGTGGTCACGGAAGGAGACGGGTCTTTGGGTTTGATGGGGTAGGAGGTCGTTCTGGGATGGGGAATGGCAAACCCTGCTGCACCCACAGAGCCAGTGGGTTGTGTAAATGAACCAGCAAGGGCAAGGCTTGTGCAGAAGGGCAGTGTCATAACCCTCTAAGGGGCAGCTGCCTCCAGGCTCTAGCACATCGTGTGCTCAGGGTGGTCACATCTACTGATTTCTGAAGATAAGCTGTGTGCAAAACTGCAGAAATGGCCACAGGTCCTTCCCTTCCCACCCAGAGGTGGGGTCTATTTTTCCACCCCTTGCATCTGGGCTGCGTTGGCGGATAGAATGCCGTGGAAGTGATGGTGTGTGAGTTTTGAGCCCAGGCTTCAGGGAGCCTTGCACACTATGCTCTTGCTCTCAGAACTAGCCTGCTGGCAGTGGGGACCAGGGGGAGCAGAGCGAGTCATCCCAGCTGCGGCCATCCTAGACCAGCCAGCCCCCATCAGGTCCGGCAGCGGACCATAAACACATGAACAAGTCCAGCTGAGGTCAGCCCTGCCAGCCCAGATCAGCCCGAATTGGTGAAGCCCAGAATCATGAGACAGAATATGGTTGTTTCCCAGAAAGCGCTAATTGACCCAAGCTAGCTCTCTCCATTTAAGGAACGTAAAACCTCCTGATTTTTATTTATTTTTTATGCTTTATTTATTTTGACATTCAATATTATTTTATATTAATTTTAGGTGTACAGCATAATGGTTAGACATTTATATAATTTAAGTGATTCCCCCTGACTAGTCTAGTACCCACCTGGTACTATATATAGTTTTTGCCATATCATTGACTATAGTCCCTATGCTTTACTTTACATCCCTGGGACTATTTTGTAACTTCCAATTTGTACTTCTTAATCCCTTCACCTTTTTCACCCTGCCTACCAACCCGTCTCCCATCAATCACCCGGATAAATCTAGTACCCATCTGACACCATAGATAGTTATTACAATACTACTGACTATATTCCTTGTGCTGTACCCTATATCCCCATGACTACTTACTACGTAACAACCAATTTGTACTTCTTAATCCTTTTCCATTTTCACCTACCCCCAAAGCCCCTCCCCTCTGGCAACCATCAAAATGTTCTCTGTATGAGTTTGTTTCTGTTTTGTTTGTTTACTTTGTTCTTAAGATTCTACATAAAAACAAAATCACATTGCATCTGTCTTTCTCTGTCTGACATACTCCACTCAGCACAACACGCTCCGGATCCATCTATGCTGCCTCAGATGGCAAGAACCCATTCCCTTCCATGTCCGAGCAATATTCCATTGTATACACGTACCACCTACTCTTTATCCATTCAAACATCGACTGACACCCAGGCTGCCTCCGCATCTTGGCCATTGTAAGCAATACTGCAATGAACATATGGATGCACTTGTCCCCTTGAAGTAGCGTTTTGGGTTTCTTCAGATAAATATCCAGAAATAGGATTACTGGATCCTTCTTTGTCACTTATTATAGTCTTTCTTTCAAAGCCTATTTTGTCTGGTATAAGTATTGCTACCCCAGATTTTTTTTTGTTTGTTTCTATTTCCATGAAATAACTTTTTCCATCCCTTTACTTTCTGTCTGTGTCTATCTTTCAATCTGAAATGAGTCTCTTGTAGGCAGCATATATAAGAGTTTTGTGTTCTTATCCATTCAATCCTCCTATGTCTTTTGATTGGAGCATTTAATCCATTTACATTTAAAGTAATTATTGATAGATATGTAGTTATTGCCATTTTATTATTCATATTTTTTATTTTTTGGGGGGGGTTCTTAAAGAAGTCCTTCTAAAATTCCTTGCAATACTGGTTTGGTGGTGATGGACTCCTTTAGCTTTTTCTTGTCTAGGAAGCTCTTTATCTGTCCTTCTAAATGATAGCTTTGCTGGGTAGAGTAATCTTGGTTGCAGGTCGTTGATTTTCATCACTGAATATTTTCTGCCAATCCCTTCTGGCTTGCAAACTTTCTGGCCTGAGAAATCAGCTGACAGTCTTATGGGAGCTCCCTTGTAGGTAACTAACTGCTTTTCTCTTGCTGCTTTTAAGATTCTCTCTTTAACCTTTGGCATTTTAACTATGATATGCCTTGGTGTGGGCCTTTTTGGGTTCATCTTGTTTGGGACTCTCTGTGCTTCCTGGCTTATATGTCTATTTCCTTCACCAGGTTAGAGAAGTTTTTCATCATTATTCCCTCAAAAAGGTTTTCGATTCCTTGTGCTCTCTTTTCTTCTTCTGGTACCCCTATGATGCAAACATTGGTACACTTGATGTTGCCCCAGATGTCTTTTAAACGATCCTCATTTTTTTTTTTGGGGGGGGTTTCTTTTTTCTTTTTGCCATTCTGATTGGGTGTTTTCTGCTACCTTATCTTCTAAATTGCTGATTCAATCCTCTGCTTCATCTAATTAGTTGATTCCTTCTAATGTATTCTTCATTTCAATTACTGTATTCTTTATTTCTGTTCTTTTTTATGTTTTTTATCTCCATTTTTATGTTTCCTATCTTTTTGTTGAGGTTCTCCCTGAGATCATTGAGCATCCTTATAACCAGTGTTTGGAACTCTGCATCTGGTATATTGCTTGTCTCCATTTTGTTTAGTTCTTTTTCTGGAACTTTGTTCTGTTCTTTTATTTGGGACATGTTTCTTTGTCTCCCCATTTTGGCTGCCTCCCTATGTTTGTTTCTATGTACCGTGTTTCCCTGAAAATAAAACCTAACCAGACCATCAGCTCTAATGCCTCTTTTGGAGCAAAAATTAATATAAGACCCAGTCTTATTTTAATATAAGACCGGATTTTATATAATAATAATAATAATAATAATAATAATAACAACAACAACAACAACAAAACAACAATAATAATATAATTAATATAATAATAGCATAATATAATATATTAGATTGGGTCTTATATTAATTTTTGCTCCAAAAGACACATTAGAACTGATGGTCTGGCTAGGTCTTATTTTTGGGGAAACGTAATATTAGGTAGGGCTGCTATGCCGCCTGGTCTTAGTAGAGTGGCTTTATGCAGTAGGTGTCCTGTGGGACCCAGTGGAGCAGTCTCCCTTATCACCGGAGCCAGGTGCTCTAGGTATGTCCCTTGTATGAATTGTGTGTGCCCTCTAGTTGTAATTGAGCCTAGGTTTCTGTTTGCACATCAATGGCAGGGACGGACACTTGGACTGATTGGTTGTGAGGACTGGCCATGACTACAGTGGAGGAGCTGTGGTGCAAGGGCTGACCCTACAGAGCAGGGTTCATTTTTAGCAGGGCTCTGATTCCTGCCCAGTGTGCTGTTTGGGTGTGTCATCCTTGAAGGTGGCCAGGTGATGCTCCAGCATTGTCTGAAGCTGGCTACCAGGCATGCCAGCCCTCGGGCCTCCTGGGAAGGGACCTGCTGCAGGCCAAGGTTAGCCACAGCCCGTGCCATGCCCAGGACCACCTGGTATGAGCCTCAAAGCAATCTGCAGATGGATGCTGCCTGCATTGGGCTTGGAGATGCCTCAGGAGACCAAACCGTGAACCAAGGCTGGCTGTTGCTAGTGCTGGGCTTAGGGATGCTCAGCCAGAGGTGTGGGACACACTAAACCCAGATGCTGTTTGTTTGGGTTTTGGGAACCTTTGAGAGATTTTAGGAAAGTCTGCAGCATGAGCTAAGACAGGTTGTTTGCACAGGAAAACTACTGGAAGCAACTTGGGTGTGCCCAAAAGTTGGGTGGGCAGGGTCTCAGGGAATGACCAGGGTGGGGCAGATGAAAGGTGATAGCCAGTTGGATGGAGACTCAGACCTGGCATCGACCTGCATCTGCACGCAGGGAGGGGGAGGGCTCAACAAAGAAACAATGGCTTCCACCAGCTCCTCTATCCAGGAGAAAGCTGCCCCTCTAGCCCTCACCCTGAAGTTAGACACTTCAGTTCCTCCCTGTATGGCCCTGGTGTAATTCGAGTTGCTGCCACTGTGCTGGATCTCATAGTGAGTGAGTGTGTCAGCGAGGAAGTCCATGTACGGGCCCTTTGAGAGGAGTATCTGAGACTCCACCTGTCCTTTTCTCACTCACCTGCCCTTGTCTCACAATCGCTGCTGGTTTTCACAGCCAGAAATTATGGGAACTTCTCTCCCCAGCACTGGAACCCTGGGCTGGGGAGCCTGGTGTGGCCCTGGGACCCCTCATTCCTCCCAGGGGGGCCCTCCACAGCCGAGGTATCCTGAGGATTTTTAATGGTCACATGTGGGTGTGGGACGAGCCTGTTCCATGTCTCTGCCCCTCCTACCAGTCTGGAGGTGGCTTCTTCTGAATGTCCATAGTTGTAAGGCTTCGGTGCAGCTAGACTTCAGGCCATTCCCAATAATGGTTGTTCTGTGGTTTAGAGGTAATTGATGTGGTCCTGAGAGGAAGTGAATACAGCATTTACCTCCTAAACCATCTTGACTGGAAATCCAAAACCTCGTGATTTTTAAATGTTGGCAATGAATTAAAAAAAAAAAAAAACAAACCCAAAACCTCTACAGGTTGAACCAAACATTTCTGAGTTCCAGATGGGACCTCAGGAATCATCTGTTCGCAAACAATGCTGTAAAGCCTTTGGAATAGAAACAGATCTTGGTTTGGGGCTTGCAGCATTCTTGACACATGTACATTTTAGTTAATTTAGTTAATTTATAAATACTAATTGATTGTTAGTGTAGAGAATGATTTATTGTGATGACTCTCAAAGGGCACTCATCTGTGTGGCTGTCCTCCTGGGTATGGAGTTTCAATTTCTGTATCTATGGTTTTTTTCTTCAAGATGATCTCTGGTCCTGTTCAAAAATAGAATATTTAAGCTTCAATAATGTACAAAGTCCTAATCTTGTGACCCACTGCAGTGAGCCTGGGCACCAGCAGAGCGTTAACTTCTGCACATCGACTCGTTTTAATAACTTCAGTGGTGGATAGTCAATGGGTATTGACTGGGGTGAGGAAATGAATATTTGAATCAGCATCCCTGAGAAGAGCTAAGCGGTAGCAAGATGAGATGAGACTCTTTTCTCATGTTTCAGATTTTCAAGGTTTCCACGTTGTGTTGCCTGCATTGTCTGTGAGACGTTAAAGAGCCATTAAAAACAATCTTGGTCCTGAACACCTGACATCATGAAACAGATGTAATTCCCTCAAATTTACAAAACTGGGAAAGAAAATAAAAAGCCTAAGGAAGGTAGGAGTGGCCACTCATTCTTTTCAGGGGAGTTTTTCTTCGAGATAGTCGCTGGTGGATCTTTTATGAGACAGAGAACGGATGTGGTTGTATGCATTTTACACAATGGAACTCAGCTTGCCGTCCTCTGCCTTCAGACTTGAGAAGGCCTGGCTCATCTGTGCTTGCAAATGCTTTCAACGTTATTCCCATTTCACAAGCTGCGATCACTTCAGCTAATGGATCAGGGGTAGAGGAGACACCAGTCTTTAGAGCATCGTTAGAGCATCTTTTCTCTGAGTGTGGACGGGGACTACCTGGGTCAGAATAACCTGGGTGGGGCGGGGCACAGCTCCTTTTTAAAATTGAGATAATTGACGTATACTATTGTGTAAGTTTAAGGTGTACCTTTTGCAGTATGATTACTCCAGTAGCATTAGCTAACACACCTTTATCCTGTCACGTATTTGGCATTTATTTTCTGTGTTGAGAACAGTTAAGATTTAGTCTCTTAGCAACTTTGAAGTTTATGGTACAGTATTGTTGACTGTGATCACTACAGGGTATGTTAGACCTCCAGAACTTATTTCTCTACTAGTTGCAAGTTTGTCCCCTTAAGCAACATTTCCCCCACCTCCCAGCCCCTGGAAAGTACATTTATATTCTCTGTTTTCGCAAGTTCAGTTTCTTTTAGGTCCTGCATGTAAGTGACATCATACAGTATTAATCTTTTTCTGATTTATCTCACTTTGCATAATGCCTCCAAAGTCCATTCATGTTGTTACAAATGGCAGGATTTCCTTCTTTCTCATGGCTGAGTAATAAATATTCCATATATATATATGTTCTATATATATATTCTATATATATTCTATAATATATATAGTATATATATATTATATATAATATATAATATATAATATTATATATATATAATTATATATATATAATATAATATATATAATATATATATAATATATAATATATATAATATATATATAATATATATAGAATATATATATATTCTATAATATATATAGAATATATATATAATATTCTATATATATATATATATATAGAGAGAGAGAGAGAGAGAGAGAGAGAGAGATTTCACATCTTCTTTATTACTCATTTGTCAGCCCTATTCAGTGGGGGAGGGGATGATACAAAAATGGGAATACCAGGAGGTGAGGATCACTGGGGACCACTTTGAAAGCTGGCTGCTATGTGAACAATATTCACCTTCTCCCCAAAATAATAACTACGATTGATGGAGGGCTTACTATGGACTAAAAGCTGTACCGTGTTCTTTACACACAGAATCTCATAAATGTAAATGCTTATGGTTGGTTTTTCACTATTTGGAATTGATTCGGGCCAAGCATGAAAGACTTAGCTTATAAGTTCAGAGTTCAGACGAATTGTAAATAAGAATTGTTTAGAACCATAAAAGCAAATGGAAGGCCGGCCCAGTGGCTCAGGTGGTTGGAGCTCCATGCTTCAAAAACAAAACAAAACAAAACAAAATGAAAAAAATGCAAAGGGGTTTTGGATAAACTTTGTAGCGTGTATGGGAGGGAGGAGAAGTGGAGAGAAGCATTCTGCAGGCTCAGAATCTGTGGAAAGTTGATGGGACAAGACACAGAGGGCTGAGCCTATCACCTAATGTTCTAAAGAGTCACAGAGGGGTTGAGAAGTAGAGCTGTATCAAAACGTGAGATGGAGAGGGGAAGTTATGAGCTAACTCCTCTTGGTAGAGAGGCAGTATATGTTATCTAAATCCAAGAACAATCGTATATACATGTTATTTGGAGCTGTGGAGGTGAACATTGGGGGTTTGTTAGTTGGAAATTGGTGCTATGGGCCCAGATGAAATGATTCTGCTGAGGTGGAAGACGTGGAGACTGGACCAGATGGGAGAGGACTAGATATTTCAGGGACTTCCCAGGGAAGCTACCGATGTTCTCAAACTTGAACTTACACCAGAATCACCTGTTGGACTTGTTAGAATACAGACCGCCGGGCCCCATGCCCAGACTTTCTGCTTCAGTAGTCCTGGGGTGGTGTAAGAGAAAAAACTCGCATGTTTCTCCTCTACTGCTCACACAGAAACTTCTGTGACGAGATGTGTAGGCTTTATCTGACAAGAACCAATTTTCCAACCCAGCTGGGGGCCCTCCAGTTCAGTTCTGACACTATCTACCCAGGGTTAGCGTCTGATTCTACAAGATGAGGGCTCTGTGCCAAAAGACTGACCACACTTAGGATGCCAATCACAAGTTTCAGGTTGCCATCTGTGCTTCTGACCAACTGCCTATAAATCAGAGTTCCTGTGACCTCCAACACCCACCCCATTGGGGTTTGATGATTTGCTAGAACAGCTCCCAGAACACAGGGAAACACACGCCCTCTTCCCCAGACACTCAGCCCTGTCCTGAAGCTCCCATCACCCTAGCCTTTTCCCTTGGGGAGCTCTCAGCCTGAGGGAGGAAATGGCAAGATAAAGCATAGAGGAGATACGATTTTTAAAACCTTAAAATACAGGTGCAGACAATAAGACTAATGCCTTTCCATGCCTTTTCTTTCCACATTGAATTATTATACAGAAGCATGAATTCTTTTGAATTCAGTGACTAATTTTCCCCTGTAGTTTTATTTCAGAACAATGGATTCTTAGAGGTCTCCATGGTACCCAGGGAAATGATACAGGTGAACCTGAATACCACACAATGTATAGTAATATCTACTGTCTATGCAAAATATCACCCTTGTCTAGAACACCTGCTGAGAATTAGCTTCCTGTGTCATTCACTTATTTGTTCATTCACTCATTTATCCAACAAATATTTACTGGGTGTCTTCTATGTGCCAGGCACTGTTCTAGCTGCTGGGGATTCCACAGTGAATAAAGAAGACAAAATACTGTCCTGAGGGAGCTGACATTTTAGTGGGAGAGAAACCCTAAACAAGTAAATGCTAAATAGGATGTCAGATCACAATACAAGCTCTGGAGAGAAAAGAAAGCAGGCAAGAGGGAGAATGAGTGTCAGGGATAAGAGTGCAATCTAACATTTGGTAGTCAGGGACCACTGGGAATGTCACAAAGTGGTGACATTTGGTCAGAGACCTGAATGGAGTATGGGAGTGAGCCATGTGGCTACCTGTAGGAAAAGGATTCTACAGAGAGGGAACAGTACATGCAAAGGCCTGAGGCCAGAATGTGACTGAAATTTGTCATTGAGGGTGAAAAACAGGGGGATGAGAAGAAAAAAATTAGGTTTTCAGATCCATCTATGCTTCCTCAATCTCTGACTTACTGACCCAGTTTTTCCTTCTCCACTCTAGCCTCTGAATTATTAAAAAAAAAAGATGTATTGTCTTTATCACAGTAACTTGTGTAAGAAAAAGGAAAATATAAACCACAATTTCCCTTTAACTAGGATGGAATCTTGCTAAATGGAAGGCGTTTTGATTCTTGGTTTGGACATGTAAGAATGAGCATGGTACTGAATTGGAGCAAAGGGCTTCAGGGGAGTGGTATTTCTTTATGTAACAGAAAGAGGGAAATTTGGAGTTGGAAGGGAGTCCCCTGGGAGAGAGGGAGGGGGTAGGAAAAATATGGGAAAAGGAGGCAGGGGATGAAGGTTCTACAGGGGTGAAGGAGACTCTGAAAAATCTCCTGTGATGGGTGGCTGAAAGATTTGAAGAATAAGGTTTTTAAACCTGAAATAATAATTTATTGTTTTTGCAATTTATTTGAATACATTTAATGAACACTTCCTCAGCACTTAGCCAAGCATGGTCTTAAGTGCTGTTCAAAGTATTTTTTTGAGATACAACTCATATACCATAAAATTCACCCTTTTAAAAATATACAGTTCAGTGGTTTTAGTATATTCAGAAAATTGTACAAGAATAAACATTATCTAATTTCAGAACATTTTCATCATCTTTAAAAGAAACCTCATACCCATTAATAGTCATTCCCCAGATGTACAAACTATTTACTTATTTGATATTCATTACAACTCTGTGAGATCGAGACTAGAATGATCTATCTCTTCCCAGGGAGGAACTGAGCTCAGGGTTCATAGGAGGTAGAATTTGGGTTTGAACCCAGGTCATCTAGCCCCAGAACCCATATCTTAACCATGACTTTTTGCCCATAGTAAGAATTAATTTAATTACTTTAATTAATTACTTTAATTACTTTAATTAATTACTTTAACAAGTGAAGGCAGTTTTTCCATACCTCAGGGGGAGGAGTTTCAACAATAGTCATTCAAAGCAACATTAGTCAGCAAATCAGAAAACAAATACACTTATAAAATTTAACCACTGTATTTTGCTACCTCTCCTCTCTCACCCTCAATTTTTAGTACAAACCTTCTGATTTACATTCCAGTTTTAAACTAGTCTTATACTCTTCTCCATCTCTGTAAATACCACTTCCAACTGCCTGGTTTCTCAAGTCAAAGATTTAGACGAGTCTTTTGATTCCTCCTTTCTTCTCATCCCTAACACCAAATCCATTTCCAAGTCTAGTTGACTCTATCTCCAAACATCCTCAGTCTGTTCACTTTTTTCCATCAGTGTTGCTACTACTTTAATCCAAGCCATTACCATCTTTCATTTGGATTCAGCTAATTGCAATTCATCAAATGTGCCGTCCTGTGTTCTGCTTCTACAGTTTTGCATATGCTCTTTGCACTGCCTGGAATTCTCCTCCTCTTTTGTCTACTTGGTAAAGTTTTTCTTTACTTTCAAAACTCCTCTGAGGTCTCCTTCTGGACATACTACACGGTGGAGGCTGTGTGACTCACACTACGTCCCGATCCAGCTGATTTCAGCACCGCGGTGGTGGACAGTTCACTGCATGGTGCCTCGGCTTTGATGCCAGCCTTTCTCCAAATGTGACGCCCCTGAGAGCAACCTGACTTGATTCTCCTTCAGACGGCAAATCCTGGGGCGTATTCTACACAGTTTTTCAGTCAACTTTATTAAAATTAACAGCCTTTGTTCTTCAAAGGACATCATCAGGAAAGTGAGAAGACAGCCTGAAAAATGGGAGAAAATATTTGCAAATTGTTTATACGGTAAGGGATCTGTGTCCAGAATATATAAAGTACTCTTAGCTCAACAATGAAAGGACAAATAACCTAAGTTTTAAAATGGGAAAGAATTTGAAGAGATGGTTCTCCAAAGAAGATACACTAATAATGGCCAATAAGCATATGAAAAAATGCTTACCAGCATTAGTCGTTAGGGGACTGCAAATCAAAACCACAATTAGTTACCACTTCACACATATTTGGATGGCTGGCTACAACAAGAAAGGTGTGCAATAACAGGCGTTGGCGAGGATGTGAACAGACTGCACCCCTCATCCATTGCTGCTGGGAATGTAAAATGGTGCAGTCACTGCTGAAAACAGTTTGGCAGTTCCTCCAAAAGTTAAACACAGTATGACCATATGATCCGGCAGTTGTACACCTAGATATGTTCTCAAAAGAATTGAAAAAAAATATGTCCACGTAACAAGTTGTACATGAAACATTCCTAGCAGGATTATTCATGATAGTGAGAGATGGAAACAACCCAAATGTCCATCAATTGATGGATGGATAAAAAATGTGCTATATACATACATCTGTTAATCCAAACAAAAGGAATGGAGCGCTGACACATGTTACAGCATGGATGGATCTTGAAAACATGGCTAGTGAAAGTAGCCAGATACAAAAGGCCAAATATAATATGATTCCATTTATAGTAAATGTCCTGATTAGGCAACTCTATACAGACAGAAAGTAGATTCATGATTGCCAGGAGCTGGGGAAGGTAAGGATGAGGAGTGGCATGGGTTTTTTGGGGGGAGGGTGATAAGAATGTTCCAGAATTAGACAGTCCTGATGGTCGCACAATTTGAGGATATTCCAAAATCTATTGAATTGTACAAATTAAAAGAGTACGTTTTATGGTATATGAATTACATCAAATTAAAAAAAGAAGTACCCTTTCTTGCCTTTTCTACTTTGACCCCTCTTTGTCAACAAGCTTCATTTTCCTGAATTGCTCGGGTTCCTCGTCACATGAGTTCCCTAAAGGAGCAGGTGCTGGAGTGGGCACACCCCACCTGGAGTCACTTCAGTTACCCCGACCTCTTGGCTTCTTTCTGCAGGGAACAGCCTTCATCCTAGTGGAGATACACTGTAAGGCGTGGAGATGTGTTGTACCGAGGTAGAGAAGTGCCTGGCATCGTCTCCCATGAAGGGCCCACGCTACTTTGTTCCCAGCACTCTAAATGATACCTGTGCTACATAAACAATGACATTTTTCTCTGTGGACCCAGGTGGGGAGAAATGAAGCTTGCTCATAGTCCTCTGTACCTCTGAGCAATTAGGGGCAGGAAAATGATGTCAACCTCAAATGGTGGACAAAGCCAGATTGAAACCTCAGCTAACTCGAGGGTAAAATGTAGGAGGCCGTATGCCCTAGTGGAAACACTTCAGGCCTTGGGACCACAAAGACTTAGGTTGAAATCCTAACTCTCCTAAGTGACTTCCCTTATTTCTGAGCCTCCATTTCTCCGTTGGGAATCATTCTACCTACGGTGGGGGATGTGGGAGGATTGGAGGCGGTGAACAGAGTGTGCCTAGCACGAAGCTGTTGCCAAGTCAATAGTGGTCAGGCCTAATATAAAATACAATGTCACAGTGACCTTGTGGGTCTGATCTGTTAAACTTGGGGCTGGAATTAATCTGGAATTCGGTAGAAAGCACAGCACAAAATGTATATAAATGAAATCCGTTGTTTTCATTTTCTAAAGAACTTTCTAATGAAAGGGAACTTCCTAACCTGTGAAACGGGGAGGCCTGGCGAACTCAGTGCGGGGTAAATAGGCTTTTTTTGCAGAAAAACATCCAAGACCTCTTAACATTTAAATAGTACAAAGCAGTGCATTTTGTCTCTCAGGCAACCAACAAACTAGATTCCACTTCCAGGTAAAAAAATGTGTGTTCTTCAGGGAAGGCTTGCACTTAATGCATATATATATATATATATCAGAGACCACATTTCTCAACCCCAAATCTAAACCAGCCCGGGGAAGATATGCCCTGACCACTCTTTCTTCCTGCCCTGCCCTTTGCTCTCCTATCGGTGCCTTCTACTGGCCAAACCAAAGGGAGGATGGTTGGATAAGATGGTCCCAGGCCACCGAGCAGGGTGGAGAAAGTGAGAAGTAGCTGAGAGCAGGTGGCCAGCGTAAGCAGCTCACGAGGCAAGCAGTTAGTTGGAGGTCCACAGAACAACCCAATGCCAAAGAAAAAACCCTTATTTCCCTTATTTATATTATATTATGTATATATATAATATAATATAATATAATATAATATAATATAATATAATATAATATAATATATTATATATATTATATTAAACCCTTATTTTGGAGCAGAGAGCTCCAAATTGTTTTTGCAGAACGTGATGAGATTTTGGAGCAGCGGCCGAGCCAAGTGTTGGCCGGGGTGGATTTCTAGACCTCCTATTTTCCTGTAAAAAGTCTCCTTTTGTATCTGCTTTTTACTGGGCTTTTCCTTGAGATTGTGTCAGAAGAAAATGTTTCATGCATTAGAAGCCTATTATAAAAATCACTCTGTAGGGCTCTCTAACCCCTTCATGTCCCCTTGTCCATAAGTAATAGGTCACGTTCAAGCAAAATGCTCTACCAACTCCAACCTGAACTTTCCTTCACAATGTGGAATAGAAAATTCTCCTGTGATTGGTCTTCCCTCTGGTGTTCTGCCAAGGAACAGAGTGAGCAGCCCCCACAGAGGAGGCCTGACATTTAAGATGAAAACACGTTCATTCTTCTTTACATTTGAAAGAGGTGAGGGAGGGCAGGTGTGAGGTGATGTTTTGGACTCAATGCCTCCACTAAATTCTGCGTTGTTCCTTAGTTCATTAGGAAGGTAGCATGAGTTCTGCCAGGCAAGTGTGTTTTGAAACTCAGAGAAGGAACTCTCTTGGGGGAATGAGTCTGAGTGTGAAGAGGTTTTACTGTACCACTTAGAAAATTCTCTAATTTATGCATGTGTTTTTGCACTGCTTGTTTCTAAACAATATCATACATACCAAGTAGAAGAAACCTTGGTCTTCATCTGTCTTTAATTCAGCAGCACTTCTTGTGCTGGCAGTATCCTTTCCCTCACCTTCTTTTTGTGGTTTGTGGGATGGCTCCCTCCTATTCCAGAATCTATTCTAATTGTTAAAAATACTGATTTGGACTGAAAAATTTCTTCATCCTAAGGTAAGAGAAGGCAGTGAAGCCTCCTTTTAGATTAAATCCACATGTAACCTGGTCATCCGCTGGGAACACTAAACTTGGCAAGATCTTCAGGAATTGACATGACTTGGGCTCCAGGGCCTCCTGCCATCCCCAGCGATTCTAGAGTCAGAATCGCCTCTTGGTGACTCCTTGGCCTTATTTCCCTCGAAGCAGAGTTTCTCAACTTTATACCTTAAAAGAAGCCAGGCAGAGCATCCTGGTAGCTTATTTCTTTGTTCTGGCAAAAATCTCTGAAAAACCCGTGTTTCGGTAAGGATTGCGTATAACTCAGTGGTTCTCAGCTCATGAGGAAAGTGGTTTTGCTCCCCTAGTCGACATTTGGAGATGCCTGGAGACACGGGTGGGAGGGTTGTAGTGGCATCTAAAGAGCAGAGACCGGGGATGCCGCTGCTAACATCCTTCAGGGCACAAGGTGGCCCCCACAGCAGAGAAGGATCCAGCGCTGAACGTCCATAACGCCAAAGTGGGGAAACCCTAATACAACTGAAAGCAGCTCAGCAAGCGTGCGCATCCGTGTTGGGATCCTACTCCAGTGGAGACCCTTGCTGTGCACCTACCTGCGAACTCCCGATACTTTTATATGAACATTTAAATTCTTTCAACAATATTTATCGAGTGCCCATCCCATGCTGGGCACTAGTCTTAGCTCTGAAGACATAACGGCGAGTAAGACCAGGCGCTGTCTGCATGGAGCCCTCAGTCAGGAGGGAGCATTTTCTCCAATGGTGGCTCATCCTCTGCCTGTTGCTTTGTAAACCTGCCTCAAATGCTTTTCAGCCAGACTCCTCTGACCCTCTCCTCCTCCACCTGGGTGGGGCCTGGACTGGATGCTGCAAGTACTCAGATTGTTAACATGTCTCAAGAAGCCTTGTCTTGAAGACTGGAGACAGCAGACACTAGTGAGAGGAACATGGATTTTGGAGCCAGACGGAAGTGGGTTCGTATCTTGGCTCTGCTCTTTAAAGAAACTGTATTCCTCTTAATCTGTGCCTCACTTTTTGCATCTGTAAAATGGGGTGAATAAATATTCCTATCTTGATGCGTGATCATCAAGACTTGGGTAGAGCGTGTGTGGAATTCAATTACATAACTCTGAAGTCTCTGTGCCTTGCTGGTCGTATGACAGGAGAGGAAAGGGATGGCAGAGAAGCACTTCTACCAGGCAGAAAGCAGTCGTTCATCCATTCACACTTCCTGAGTGCCCCTTTGGGCCTGGCACTTGGCTAGATGCTGGGGAAGCAGAGATTAAACAGGCAGACAGGATTCCGACCACCACTGGTGCATACATTCTAGTGGTGAATTAGTAAACAACCAAAAGACATCATCCAAATGCAAGTGCTCCTGTGTGCTTCAGTGGAAATAAACAGGGTGCAGGGACAGAGTACGACATAGAGGGACCTACTGTGGATCGAGCATGTAGAGAAGGCGTCTTGGAGGCCTTTTAATAAAAGAAGAAATGACATTTCAGTTGGACCTGAAGGAAGGAGCCACCCAGCAAGAGCCAAGAGAAGAGCATTTCAGGCAGAGGGAACACACGTTGCAAAGGCCCAGAGGTGGGAAAGGACTGGTATGTTCCAGGTACTAGGAGAAAGATGATGGCCAAGAATGTATTTGATAAGGGGAGAATGGCGAGGAATGAGGTCCGGGAGGTCAGCAGGGTAGAGACCTTGCAAGGGCTTGTGGGTGTGGTAAGGAATTTCACCTTAGAATCAATTGAAGGCACCAGGAAAACAGTGGAGGGTATGGACCTTGTGGCCCCTGCAGTACAGCGGAGCTTGTAATTTTCCTTGTGCCATCTGCGCAGCTGTGTGGCTTCATGGCTGTCGTCTTGTTGGTGGTGGCCGCCTTCCAACACATGGCTTCACTACATGTTGAGCTCAGTAATTCAAGGGAGGCTGTCTTTCTCCTAGACTCACCCTAATCAATAGGCAATGGTTCCTCCTGAGCAAAGTAGGATCTCAGGGACTCACCGAACCACCTGGAACTCTCTCCTGCTTCTCAAAGGTACACATATTAGTTTTCAATTGCTGTGTGACAAATCACCATGAGCTTAGTGGTACTCAACATCACTAATCATCAAGTAAATGCAAGTCAAAACCACGGTGAGATTATCACCTCTCACCTGTTAGAATGGCTGTTATAAAAAGACGAGATAACAAGTGTTGGCGAGGGTGTGGAGAAAAAGGAACCCTGGTGCACTGTTGGTGGGAATATAAATTGGTGCAGCCACTGTGGAACACAGTATAGAGGGTCCTCAAAAAATTAAAACCAGAACTACCATTTGACCCAGCAATTCCATTTCTGGGTATATATTCAAAAGGAAGTGAAATCATTACCTTGAAGAGATATATCTGCACTTCATGTTCATTGCAGCCTTATTCACAGTAGCCAAGAGAGGGAAACAACCTAAGTGTCCATCATGAATGAATAAAGAAAATGTGACACACACACACACACACACACACACACACACACAGGAATATTATTCAGCCATAAAAAAGGAACCCCGCCACTGGTAACAACATAGATCAAACTAGAGGACGTTATGCTAAGTGAGATAAACGAGGCACAGAAAGACAGAGCTGATTTTGTTGGCAGGGCAGTGTGAGCAGCTAAAAACACGTGACTTCCTCTGGCCCGCCCTTGCAGCTCCTGGTCATGTGACCCAGTTCTGGCCAATAGGACACACGCAGAATTCCGCTGGGCCTGCTGGGAAAGCTTTGATTTCCTGACAGAGGCTCTATTAGAAGCAGATTCCAGTGCAAGTAATTTATGTGAGAGGTGGTGTCAGAAGACACTGGTAGGGGAGTGGGGAGGTGGGACGGAGAGAAGCCCGTCACCACTGGGCGCAATGACGGGAGACAGTGCAGACCGTGCACCTCCGAGTTACAACCCTCCCCCTGGGGGGATGGGCGGGGGCAGGGCCCGGGGTATTCACCCACCCAGTCCTACCGGCACTGATGGAAGGTTACTCCCTGGGGGTGCGCACTCCTCAGTTCGTATTCCCAGCTTGCCGCGTGCAGGCTGGGCAGGCTGTAGGCCAGAGAAGGTGCACGGTGGGCATTGGGAGTTCCCGGAAGAGAGCCCAGAAATGGTGAGGTGGAGGGGGGCGGCAGAGCCCCGGAAGCGTCCGCTCTGCGGTGTGTGCCTGGGAGGTGACCGTGCCTGGGAGGTGACCGGCCTCTCCTCTCTGGCTGGACGCTCGCGGGCCTTTCAGGCCTGTGGGGCACCCTTCTCCCCCCACCTCTGGGATGCTGTGGGAGCAGAGCATGAGCCAGGGCTGGGAGAGCCTGACATGTGGGCATTTGGCCACGGGCACTGGTGCCCACCTGTGGCCTGGAGGAGCCTGAAGGCGGGGGCTGCCTAGAGCAGCTCCCAGTGGCAGGGGTGGGAAGGAAAGGCCGCAGCAGAAGTTGCCTGCCTGTGCTGAGCCGTGGGGGCGGCAGTGGCCGTTTGCCCGTGGGTCAGGAGGATGCCGTGGAAAGGAGTGGAGTGTGTGTTACCTTGGGATGTCAGTCAGCGCCAGGGCCCAGGAGAGTAACTGGGGCAAGAACTGGGGGAGCATCGTGACGTGTAGGCTGGAGGTCATCAACCCCATTAGAGAATGATGTAATTCCAGAGGCTCTTAGTGGGTGGTGTGGTGCTGGGGGTGGGGCATTCTCTTTCAGAGCGAATTCTCTCTCTCTGGGAGAAATTTGGCAGTGCTATTAAAACACTGGGCGATTTTGTTGGTGAGAGTGTAAATTGGCAGAATCCCTTTGGAGGGCAATTTGAAAAATCTATTAAATGTAAAACGTACGTGTCCTTGGGCTCTCAGTCCTACTTCTGGGAGCTTTAGCTCCAGATGTGCTCCCAAAGCAGGGATGTTCAAGGCTACTGATGACAGTATCTTCTTGGTGGCAAAAGATGAAAGAATCTCGAAGTCTTTATCCATAAGAGCCAGCTGTACGATGGCCAGAGCTTATGGGGACACTGCAGAGTGTAAGCCATCTCTAGATTCAGGTAAGGGGTAACCTTCAAGATGGGGTATCAGTGAGAAAAATAAAGAAACAGAATAATGTGTACAGTACGCTACTTTCTGTGTGACCAGAAGGGGACACACACACACACACACACACACACACACACACACACAAGGTCTGGATGTCTGTAGAAGAATCTATTAGGAGTGGATGCACCTGGTCAGGAGAACTGAGATGCTGAAAGACAGAAAGAGGGAGGGAGAGCATACCCTTTTGTGCTTTTATTTTAGTATTTTTCTCATGTATGTCTGTCACCTATTCAAAATAAGTAAAAGTATCTCGGTAACAACTCAGTTATTTTCAACTTTGCTTGTAGGGCAAGGATTCGCAGCCCAGAGTTCCTCGGGTGGGTTCCCAGATGCACTCTGAGGGGAGGGTGTACACACTGCCAGTAACTGGCTACATAGCTGTGTACGCCGAGGTGCGTTTTCATGGGGTGGGATCTGTAGTTTTTTTCAGAATCTCAGAGTGGTCCAGAAGCTCAAGAAGGTTGAGGAAGCAGGATGAGTTTGCACAAGACGAAAGCCCCGGTCCTGGCTTGTTACCGGACTCTGGGCCACTCACTTCAGTCTTGCGGAGTCCAGAAGTTAATGCTGAATGGGAAGTGTTCTCAGTTCTTGCCGTTGAGTAAGCTGTTAGCTCAGGCCTGGTGTCTGGACTGTCCTGGGCGGACCAAGGGAACATGGTGTAGAGGACCAATGCATGCTGGCTGTGGCATTAGATGAGAGTCCAGATCAAGGCCTGGAATTGTTCATTATAAACTAATAAAAAAGAACAGGCTGGCTGACTTTTTGACCCAGTAAAGGACACCACCACTCTTCTACTTGCTCAAGATAAAAATCACTCCCAACTCTCCTTCCTCTCTTATTCTGCATCATCAAATCCTGATGATTTTACCTAAAAAAATACATTATGATTGACCACTTCTGATCCCCAGACGGTTCCTTGAACGTGCCAGGGATTCTCCTGCCTCAGGACCTTTGCATGGGCTGTTTTTACTGCCCGAAACACAATTTCCCCCGACTGTGCCATAGCTCACTCCATCATCACCTTCAGCTCTGCACTAAAATGTCACCTCGGTGAGATCTTCCCTGAAATCCCATCTTGTTAAAATTCTAATCCCAGTGTTCCAGGCAGCCTGGATTCCTCTTGTCTTGTTCTATTTTTTTCTCTATAGCATTCATTGCCCTCTAATTTGCTCTATAATTTGCCTGTTTATTATTTATACAGTTTGTCTTCCCCAAGTAGAATGTAAGGTCAATGGAGGCAGGGATTTTTATTTGTATTCCCTGTGCCTAAAGAAGAATTTGGGATATAGTAGGTGCTCAATAAATACTTGTTCAACATGTGAATGTCAGGCATTGTGCTAAGTGCTTTCATTCATTCATCTAATCTTCACAATAACCCTGTGAAGTACATGTTATTATTATTTCTATTTGTTATTCCACTATTTACATGAGGCTATAAACTGAGGCTCAAAAGGTAAAGTAATTTGCTCAGGGTCAAATCACTGGATATATACTTGGTACAAAATTATTTACTGCAAGAAATGAAAACCTCCCAATATTAGTGATATTGATAGCAATCTTATATTTTTGCATTGTAGTGCTGACATTTTGATCAGTATTTTGGTTTTTGAAAACTCATCCTTTGCTTTCAAGGGGAGAAGATCTAGTGAAACTTTCTACAGGAAAGTTCCACCAGACTTTGATACAGGCATTGGATGGATATTGAACCAAATATTGTATCAGTTTCAACAAATTTGGAGCACCAGGTTCTTTAAAGAAAAGTCCTTTCCATTTTGTAAGAGCTGTTTTGTTTTTTCCTAAACCCTTGAAGTGCAGTGGGTACTACAGCACAGCACAGACCGCCTCACACAAAAGAATGAAGATTGTCTTTTTGAGTGGATGTGGTGAAAACACTCAGCTTTGAAACTCATATGGCGAAATGTTAAACTTTTTCAAATTTGTGTGGTTGGTACACTGTCTGTTATTTTATTTTCTGTGAATAGAACATATTTCAGAATTACAAAATATTTCAAAGACTGCTTTCCTAAAACCCACGATTCTTAGCAGAGCAATTTCCGGCGCACCAGTGGTTCCCAGCTTTCTTTGTGTCTTATGCATGAGGTCAGCATGTGCATGAGCCTCGCCCAGGGGTACCCCCAGACTATAGCACGCATCAGTCAGGGTAAGCAAGCCTATGCTGAGGTAAGCAACTACAAAATTCGGATGGGTTAATGCCACAAAAGTTAATTTTTCTCCAGCTCCAGGTGGCCAGCACGGGTTGATGGGGAAGCCTCTGTTTCTGGCAGTCTGGTGACTCAGGCTGAGGGAGGTTCCGCCATGTGGTAGCTCTGTCCTCTGGAGGTCACACACCAGCTCTTACATGCCATGGTTTTGGGGTGACACATGGCATTTCTGCTCACAGTCTGTTGGCTAGAAGTAGTCACCTGGCTCCAACCTACAGCAGGAAGGCTCGGAAATGTGGAGAAGCACATGGATATTTGGTGGGGAATGAAGGTCTCTGTTTCATCACAAAAACAGGAGACCCTGGGTTGATACTTCATTTTGGCGACTCTTGCTGTAATGTCATTTTACCCTTTCCGTTTGGAGGAAGCAGTTTTAAATACAAGTGAGGATGGGTGATGTTCTTATAAGGAAAACCTTGATCTGATGTAATTTGGGGAAAATTGTGCATCCGTCACAAACTTTGGAGCTTACTCACCTTTGGAGTTTCTTATGAGCCATGTCACAATTGATCAAAACATATCAGTGTATCCCTCCTTAAGCACTGAGACACTTGACCTATTGCGCTAGACTGCATGTATGAACCCCTCCATTTCAAAGGTAAAAACTACCAACTTTGGTCCTGAGATGTGTTCATATATCCATCCATCCATCCATCCATCCATCCATCCATCCATCCATCCATCCCTTCCTCTCTCCAAGAAATATCCCCTGATAACCTACTATGGGGCAATTATTGTGTTAGGCAACAGATGTGAAAATTCAAAAGACAGACGTTGTTCCTACTCTCATGGAACTTGTCGTCTATTGAAGCAAAGGAGGTAACACTAAAAATCCCACCAGTAGCTATGGAATAATGACGGTGACAAGTATTAAGGAAAAGTGTACAGCATTGGGAAGAGACATGACGACTGAACTTGACCTCCAATAGCCAGCTCCTTCTCCCAAGTGCCTTACCTACGAGAACTTTTGATATTGATGTAGTGATTTGATGTTGTGACATGAGACTTCCTAGAAGTGGGAGCCACCTTAATAACGAATGTCCTTCTCTTGGAGCCTGGAAATAGTGTTATTTAATATTTGTACCTTATTTATTAAATTGAACTATCAATTGTATGATAAATGTTTAATTTTATATTGAGCTACAAACATGGATAAAATAAAAGGAAAATATATATATTTTTTTTTGGCAAATGCCAGTCTGCACAAGTATTGTTTGATTGGTTTTGTTTTTTGGGGGGCCAGTTCCTCAGCAGTTTTCTCCTGGAATATCTGCACTTCACCCCCCACCCCTCCACCTCCCAGACTTGGTAATAATTGGGAGGCCAGTACCAGTCAGTAAGTAGAAGACAAAAGTTAAACCTGAGGCAGACACTAGTTTCAGTGCCTTGAAAACCTTAATTCATTTACTCCTCGTGAGTGTCCTTGTGGACACTGTTATTATCCCCCTTTAAGGAGAGGGCACTAAGAAACAGAGGGGCTGCGGAAATTTCCCAGGGCCACAGAGCCGGTAGGTAGGGGAGCCAGACCACCAGCCTCCGTGGAAATTTCTTTAGTCTTGTTCACAGTATTATTATCTCATTGAATTGTGGGGTTCCTATACTCAGACACTAATAGGTGTGTCAACAGACGGCTTGCCCTCTGAGAGCAGACAGGCGCTGGGTGTTACCCCACATGAGCTGCTGTGCTCAGAGCATAGTAGGCCCTAAAGAAATGTCTGTCAATCGCAGGTGACTCTTCACTATTGGCCTCGGGGGAATTTTTCTCATGGGTCAGATCGCCGGGCCCAGCTACTTACATGATGTTCAAAGGAAA
This sequence comes from Rhinolophus ferrumequinum, assembly GCF_004115265.2. Lineage (NCBI taxonomy): Eukaryota > Metazoa > Chordata > Mammalia > Chiroptera > Rhinolophidae > Rhinolophus > Rhinolophus ferrumequinum. The sequence goes on from NC_046306.1 coordinate 5,173,519, forward strand.
ACCTTTCCAGAACAATGGCTGCTATCAAAAGTCCCTGGCATCAGTCATCAGTGCCCCCTCCTTGTACTCATTTCCCGTTATTCCATGAGTCTGACCAGGAAGCTATTTGAATAATGAATTGTTTTCCCCCTAGAACACAGGAAGCTCTTGTAATTAGGAGACACATTTGGAACTCTGCAACAGGGACATGGTAAGTAGCCCAGCATGAGTTAGAGAAAGCCTCCAAAGAGCTGAGCAGGTACACCTGCCCCAAACAGTCTGTTCCCTGACCCACGGAACGTCCAGGGCTCAAAACACAAGCCACTGTCCTGTCAAAAGCTCAGATGCTCACTGCACTCTACATAACGCACTGAAATTGGCTGGAGGCTCTAGAGTGTTGAAATTAACTGATTAAGTTAATCCACACAATTTATGTGCCACATTCTCATTGAGGAAATAAAAGGAACATTGGCTGCAAAATTTAATAAAGGCTGCTCTCCAGTTAACTGTAGAAACAGCCATGCTATGCAGCAGGGCTCTGGTTTAACTTTTGCATTTTGCTTAATGACTGTTGAATCAATTCAACCAGGTGCTGGTTTCCAAGTCATAGAAACTGGGGGCGTGGGGTGGGTGGGGGTGCAGGTAGGGAGAATGAACTGAGGATGTTCCAGGCACAAACTAGGGTGGAACTGTCAAAAAAAAAAAGGGGGGAGGGAAGAAAAGAAATCAGCCAAAGAAACATTTGTAGGCTGGCATTTGCAGAGAAATTATTTTCTTTTTGTTTAATCAAGTGTTTGTTAGTTTCAAAAGAAAGGGGGTGGAGGAGGAGAAGGAAATTATTATTCTCCGTCTGCCAAAATCAGGGCTAAGCATTTGGGCACTGACTTATCACAGTGAGATTTTCTCTAGTTGGCTGGAAGGGAAAGATGTCTCCAGTGAGGAGGGATCAGAGCTGGAGTTTTAGAGGCCGTTAGGATTTGGGACCCAGAGCTGGGACAGGGTCCATCGTGTTGGGAGTGGCTTTCATACAGAGAAAGAGAAGGCACAGGGAGACAACTGACAAGGGAGCCTGGAGACAAACGTCTCTTGTCACCTGGCTACTGTGCCACGGATGATGGAATACTGCTTAGAGCAATGGGGGCGAAGGGGAGACCGCCATGCTCGCATTTGCACAGAATGCCCTCCAGAGATGACGCTATCCAAGTAACTTGATTAGAATAGTCACAATAGTAGAAAATTCAGAGGCCAAAATGAATCATCAGCAACCCTGTCCCCACTGCTCCCAACACAGTTTTCCATCAGGATTTTTTTGTTGTCATAAATTACCAGATATTTTAGAAATAACGGAAAACAGAAAAATACCCAAAATTCCACCACTGAAACACAAACATGCTCACATTTGGGAATATTCCCTTTCAAACATAGATTGTTTTCATACCGTCGGAATCCTAACACCTGGGCTATTTGGTGTCCTCATGTTTCACTTATAGCTCATAAACATTTTCAACTTATGATACATACTTTAGAGCCATTGTTTTTAGGGGGAAGATAATATTCCACCCAGTGGATATAGAAGAATGACTTTATTATTCCTCTGCCTACCCCGGGTAGGTCAGTTGTTCCCTATTTTTTTCCTGCCAAATACAACAACTCCTGTTAATATAATCTTTGTGCATTTTCTCTTAAATTATTTCTTGGGATTTTGATTCCACTCATCACATGGCAGAGCCAGAGAAAATGAGCAAAAAAAGTCAGCTAAATAGAAAGAAGAGCTTACTGGGATCGAGCTGGCCAGGCACTGAAAAACAGCTCATCAGTGTTCCTTCTAAAACTCATGTCTTGCAAAAATATGGTTGTGTGAGCTGTCCGTGGGTGTAACGTTACAGGGTGATAGGACCAAAAAAGTATGGGAAACCATAGCCCTGCAGTTGTGTGTTCAAGGCTTTGACTTTACAAGGATTGGCAGCTTGCCAGCTGGTCCTGGAGGGCTCTGTACTGCTCTCTATCCTGCGGCTTCTGTATTGATTAAAAACTAAGGCTCACATTGCAGTAAAGCCCGGTGGGTAAGTCCTTTTGGACTCTGTGCGTGGGCGCGTTTGCAAATAGCGAGACCAGTTGGGAAGGGGCAGCGCTGCCCTGATCATCACTCAGGGCAGAGAACTGGTGCAGGTTCGGGGTTTAAGCCCAAGCCTTTCTTGACTCTTACCTGTGGGTGGCGCTGTGCACCTGCGGACCAGTCCCAGATTTGCAGTGACTTGGTCTCCTTGGGACACAGGTTGGCGTGTCTTCTTCGTCCTCTGGAGAATTGGAACAATCGCTGAGAACTTCCCCTGGCTTATGGACTGACTCACTGTGCTTGTCTCGTCTGCCTTCCCAGGACCAGAGGGTCTTTTCATTAATAACAGAAGCCTCTTGCACAACAGAAACAGCAGGCAGAGCAGGAGATTCTGTTCTAGTTGAATCCTTGAAGCAAACCAAATGAAAGCAGCTCGAAAACGGTGCTGGCAGGCTCTGTAGGGGACATCACAGAAATGGAAGGGACAGAGGCGCTATGGAGTGTCTGCAATTATGTGGAGATATTTCCCAGCTTCTCTTCTGGAGTGGGGAGGGTGGGGCATTGATCCTGTAGTTTCCTTCCTCCCGGTACTCTCATGCTTCCCTCCTGGCTAATGCTGGAGGAAGTGTGGGTCTTTAGAAGAGAGAGCTCTAGGCTGGGACTGTTGAATTCCCCAGAGGAAGGTGTCATTCAAAGCTCAATAATTAATACACCAACACTCACTAATCAAATACATCAGAAGGAAAGTAGCCTTGATGATCAATTGGTGATGGCTTAGAGAGCTGTGGGCTTTGTGAAGGAATTTTCAGCCATATTTTGCTCATTGGGAACGAACAGTAAAGGGGTGGTGATGGTGAGGGAGATTGATTTCCGGGGGAGTTCTTACTATTCTTTTTTTGGGGGGCAGGGTTTGTGAGCCCAGAATAGGCAAGTAGGCTGCAAGGTAATACTTGAAAAATGAGTTAAAGCTAGGAGGAAGGATGATGGTATTTGAGCCTCATAAAAATCCTGTAACATATGCACTAGGTGTGTGGCCTTGACCCTACTGTGTAGATGAGAAAATTAAGACCTAGAGGGCCTTAGGGAGCAACCATGGAGCACGTGCAGTAGTTGGCAGGCATAAGATTTAAGTTTAGGCCTTTCTACGAGAGTTACAAGGGCTGGACCAAGAGTGGTCGGAGTCCGGGCTCAGCTTTATTCTATCCTTCACCAGCACTGGGAGTGGGGCAAGGCTGCCAGGGAGGAAATTGCAACAATACAGCAGCTAAATAGCTTCTGACACCGAGGCAGATCCCCAGGTTGTGGGGACGGGCGACTGAGTGAGTGACACCGGCCAGCAGCTTCAATAGATGTTTGCTTGTCTACCTCCCTAAAAGCGTTTTGAAAAACTATGAATTCTATTCACACATTTTGAGGTTGACATTCACAATTTTTCTTTGTAAGCTTTAATAGTTGCAAAGAATATTACTTCTGGCAAAAATATAAATATTGAGGTTTTAAACTAGAGAAAAATGTTGCATGTTTGAAAAATTGTATCCATTGGATCTAAACACTGTAATGATGTGATACCCATCATTATTTAAAAATGGAGGAAAAAAATTCTTTAAAATTTTACATTGTCCCTTTTTTCTCCCTGAACTTACGATTTCTTTTTTATTTCCACACAGAGTTTTATTTGAATGAAATATATTTTTATGCTGCAGAGACTTTTTTTGATTGTTTTATCACGGTTCTCTGCAAGCAAACGTATACACGCATTGAAGCAAAACGTGGTTTTTCTGGTACCCTAAGGCTTTTAAGGCTTAAATATTTTTTTTTAGATTGAATTTGCAATTTGACTGTTATTAACATAATTGATCCACATGACATAAATTCATTTTAAAATATGAGGAAGTAATTATTGAGCTTTAATGGTAACATTTTATTGGACTGCCTCTCTTAATAAGATGGATGGGGCTTTTAAAAAAGGCTGTTCTAAAGGAGGAAATTACTTGTTACCACAATGATACAGGGTTCAGCATTAATTCTGCTCTTATTTTTCCTTTTTTTCTGCATGTAAGTCCTGAGAAACCTTGATCACACATGAATAAATGGATGGAAATGAAAGAGGTTTGTTACAGAGTCACATGGTAAGTGGTCAGAAAATTTATTTAGAATGATCTATGAGCTGATAACTCAGTTAGTTCTCTCTAGCTAGGTTAGGCTAACAATTTGGGATGGTTTCTGCCACAATACTTCTGAGAGCAGACAATTGGAAGCTCCTGGACTCGTGGAAGGAGTTCTCCCCAGACGCTAGAGTCATTCATTTTCTCAACACTCACTCCAATGTTCAGAATGGTCCTTTGATGTGACACCCCCAGAGTGTGTGGACGTGGGGATGCTGCGCCACAGTGAAATTCACAGAGTGGGGAGAAGTGGGCTTTTCTTTTGTAGAGAGGGAGAGGGTGATTATGAAAGGGAAGGGAAAAGCAGAGAGTGAGCAGGACGCTCAGAGCTCTTACGGGTGGACATCAGGAATGTGTTGAGATTGGATTTAGAAACAGCACTTTGAGATCCGAGAACCTGGGAACTGATTCTTCTAAGGCCGATCCCAGGGTTTTTGAGGTGCTTCTATCCTAGTGTGATTGCTGGTCCAGACAACGTGAGGTCAGGGCTGGGTTGCTACGGTCCGTGGGGGGCTCTGGGGCAGGTTTGCCGAGGTGCCTGGGCTTGGCAGAGACCCACGTAAAGGGGGTGCAATTTGGACAGAGGGAGGAAATGCAATGCGTTGGTTAAAAACATGGGCTTGGAAGTTAAAGGTCAGTTCAAATCCTGGCCCCACCTGTGGATGCCACGTCCTGGGAGTTCTTCAGCTTATTCTTCAGCCGCTGTTTCTCATGTGCACAGTGGAGATCGTAACAGTATTTGCAACCTTAGGTTCCTGGCCGGACCCGACAGAGACCGTGAAAGATGGTCTCAGGCTAGCTTAGTCCTTGTGCCCAGTGAGAGTGGCCTGGTCCCCAGCAGCATACGTCCCTTGTGAGTCAGGGGCTTGTGGCAGCACGGGGGCAAGGAGGCCGTGGCACGCGGGCCAGGTCCACCCAACCTCATGTCCTTTCTTTGGCACCACCTTTGGGTACCAGGACCCTGGAAGGAGTTCTCTCCTCACAAGTCCCCCCGCCTTCTCCGAGGGTCTGCACGTGTCTTTTCCCTGGATGTACCATTGTTGGGTGCCCCATAAACCTGAGGGGTGGCCAAGGCCCTGCAGGGTACTGACTGAGTCTAGGAAGGGAGGAAGAGGGCCAGGGCCAGGGCCAGGGGTGCTGTCAGTGGTGGTTGGGGGTTGGGGCACCTCGCAGGCAGAAGTTTCTAGGCCTGCGCAGAAAGAGGTCAGGAGAAACCTTATGGCCTCCGCGCTGGGTACACTTTATAGGTACCTGCGTGGTGGGCATGGGGGTGGGAGAGCAGTGAGCCATGGTGGGAGACGAAAAGACCTTCTTTTTCAACAAAAGGAAAAGAAATTGGTGTCTGTGGGTTGCACTAGTGATTGGCAGAAGGAGCTGGACCCGGCAATCTAGTGAGAGGCGGAATTTCTTTGCTATCTGTCTTCCTAGCCCCACCCCTGCTCCGAGCAAATCCCGGTCTTTGGCAGAAAATACAGTTCATTTCGGGGTTGTTTTACCCACAATTGTTTGGATGATGAATTGTTGCCTTATATGTGTTTTGTATCCCCATCCCCATTTTGTTGTTATGTGGGTGTATTTGTCAAGGTAGGAGGATAGAACATATTTTTAAAAACAATCTGTTACCTTAATTTGTAGCTTAAATATTGAGACTTATGGTACGTGGACTTCAGTTTGGACGTTTGCCCATGTCCTGCTAATGTCCGGGTCAGGACTAGTTCTGGTGCAATGAATATTTTCTTAAAACACAAAGAAGAGCAGCTGGGCAGGTTGTATGTAAATACAGGTCGTTCCCAAAGGGTGGCCATTCCTCTTGCTGGTGGCTGCTCATTCACCCTTGTACCAGGAAGAGCTCACTGGAGCCCCCCAGGCAGCGGTACAGAGCATTGAGACCTGGGTCCCACCCCGGAGATTCTGGGTCACTGGTCCTCCTTGAGGCCAGGGCATCGGGATATTAAGAGCTGCCCAGGTTATTACAATGTATAGTCAAAGCTGGGCAGTGGGCTAGAGGAACCCTTGATTAGCTACAGACAAGCTGAGTCAAGGTTTACTTTCATGGGGGTGGGGGATAGTCTTATGCCTGGTGAGAGAAACGGGACTAACTGGTTCTCTTAGAACTTGGACCTTTTGATCATTGCAATCGCCTTCTCGACAATTGCCTACCCACGGTATTGCCCAGTGTTAATGAATCTCTCTGTACCTCAGTTTGCCCATCTGTACAATGGGCGTAATAATAGTTTTTCATCTTTTAGCGTTGCCTTGGGAATTTGTAAAGTGTTTAGAACAGTTGCTGGCCCTGAGCAAGAGCTACATAGGTGCTTCATAAGTCAAAGCTAATTGGTTTCAGATACACACAGCATGAGTCATTCCTTTGTGGACAGCCAGTCAGTGACAGATTTCGGGGGCCCTGATTCATGAACCCAGGCTCCTTCAGCAAGCTTCTTCAGCAAAGGTACACAAGGTGGCTTGATTTGTTTCCGTACATTTATCCACAAGAAAACCAACACGCAGCTCTGTGCAGTCTGTACCAGCTCAACGAAGATGGTTATAAAAGGAGCAGTAAGGAGCAGACCAACATAGAATTAGCCGGGGAGGCAGTGTGGTTGGGTCTAGCATCAGCGTTCACAGGGCTTTTATTTTCCTGTCTTTCTGCCAACCTATTTTAAACGACAACTTTTTGAACCTGTTGTTTTGGTTGGTTATTGCTTTAGCACTTCTCTGTCTCCGGTTCAGCTCCCTTTGGCAGGCAACAGTGTCCAGCTAGAGTTTAATAATACTGCTCGTTCTTATTTTATCTATTTTTGGATCGGCTGTCCTCTCATGATGTATGTGGATGGGCGTCTGCACTGCTCACTGGTGTCTTGCTCTCCTCTGCTTTTGGGCTCCCAGCAGGACTATATTCCTCTGTCCTGTTGAGGTTAAACACGGTCACGTGACTTTCTTTGGCCAATGAAATGTGAGAAGTCATAGTGTCACTTAGAGGTGAAAGCATCCATTGCCGGCACTCAACTCTTTGGTTAGAGATTGTAGCATCAAATATTGATACGGAGGGCAGTAGGGGGGTGCAGGCTCAGGTTCTGGGTCTACAGAAGACTGCCACTGCCCTGGAGAGGGTTGCCTGACCTCTGGTGGACTTCGGTCAGCCATGAAATGAATTTCTGATGTGTCATGCTACTGAGCATGTGGGATCGTTTCTGCCACGTATCCCAGCATAGCCTGACGAACGTAGCAAATGGTCGTGTTTTGCATTTTAAGAATGGATATTCATTTTCCATCTGAAAAGATTTACTTAAGTTTAAAAGGATAGCACCTTAGAAATGTTGAGTCAATCTTAGGACACGTTGTAAACCAATCTGGTCATTGCTGTGAAGGTGAAACAAAAATATTTGAAATTTGGGCAAGGCAGGTTTAACGTATCATGGTAGAAAGTACAAAATGCCCAAAGAAGCGTTGGCTTTAGGGGAGATGTAGATTGTCTTCAGCTTGTTTTTGCATGTCATGCTTAGGCTGGATGTGGGTTTTGGGGAGGCAGTTGGCGTAAACAGTGACAGGGAGAAAAGTGGGTGAGTCCGGTTTAAGGTCTGAGGAAGGGCTGGAAGCGACAGGCGGAGTGTGATGTGACGAGATTTTATTGAAAATACAGAGGAGAAGCGTTAGATGGATGGCAGAGATCTAAACATGACTCTCTCAGCAAATGCTTCCAGATAGCCATCCACTGGGCTTCTGTATTATCCCTATAAAATTGTGCTTGGTGTGGTTTTTTTTTTTTTTTTTTTTTTACATACGCTTGGATGCAGGGGAAAACCAGCCTTCAAAATGGTGGCCTCAGTGTCTCGGAATGCAGGAAGGGGCGTCTCTGCCCAGATGTTGGACCTGAACACGACTGTGATGACAAATATAAATCTGTTTGATCAGAAAATAAAGATATGTCCACACATTCTGCATAGGGGCCATGTGCAGAAATATGTATCGAAATGACCCGTGAAGATTTCTGCCCTTCTCTCCCTTGACCAATAATTGTTCTGGGTGACTCACTGAAGCTTGTGAAAGTTTTGGCCAAGTTCCCTTAGGTAATCTTTACATAATATTTATAAAACCTTCCTGTAATTGTGACTCATGGTCATGCTTCTACTCAGAATTTTGTTAAAGCTGAGCATTTCGGAGAGAAAAATGCCTGAGTGATGTGGAAGCCTTTCAGAGAATTCGGTTAAGGCAGGCAGGACGCTCAAGGCCATCATTTGCTGCCAATGCCCTTAGTCACCGAAGCCCCAGTGACAGAGACACTATTACATTTCTTTTATATTAGTTCGCTTTCATTTTTTGGGGGGTAATGACATAGACATGTATTTTGGGCAAAAACATATATACATGCTTGTCAGGATATTCAAACATTACTCAAATGCACAAAAAGCAAAAGGGCAGGTTTTCTTACCCTCACCATTCCCACCCTGTAGACCTGACCATGCCTAACTCTTCCATGGGTGTGCCTCTAAGTCTTTCTATATGAACACACACGTTTTATTTATTTAGCCGATTACAGTTATGTTTTTCCTAAAGCAATATGTCGTCAATATGGAAAATACACAGAAGCATTTTCAAAAAAATATTTTACATTCAGTATTATTTTATATTAATTTCAGGTGTACAGCATAGTGTTTAGACATTTATATAATTTAAGAAGTGATCCCCCTGACTAGTCTAGCACCCACCGGGCACTATCCATAGCTATTACCATATCATTGACTATATTCCCTATGCTTTACTTTACATCCCCGTGACTGTTTTGTAACTGCCAATTTGTACTTCTTAATTTCTTCACCTTTTTCACACTGCCCCAACTCCCGTTGTATCTATCACCCCGATAAATCTCGTACCCATCTGACACCATACATAGTTATGCAATATTATTGACTATATTCTTTATGCTAAAGCCTACATCCCCATAACTACCACATAACAACCAGTTTGCACTTCTTAAATCCCTTTCCCGTTTTTCACCCACCCACCAAGCCCCCTCCTATCTGGCAATCATCAAAATGCTCTCTGTATCTATGACTTAGTTTCTGTTTTGTCTATTCTGTTATTTGATTATTTATTTATTTATTATTATTTTTAATTTTTCCCCCTTCTTCTGCCTCCCCTCCCCCCACTCCGGTTCAAGCCGTTGTTTCTCCGTCTAGTTGCGTAGGACACAGCTCCCTGGCCCGTGCTGATATTAGGAGCCTTGTGCTTCATCTAATCTACTGTTGATTGTCTCTAATGTAGTCTTCATTTCAGTTACTGTATTCTTTATTTCTGACTGGTTGTTTTTTTTTTTTTTATGTTTTTTTATCTCCATTTTTATGTTTCCTCTCTCTTTGTTGAGGTTCTCCCTGAGATCACTGAGCATCCTTATAACCAGTGTTCGGAACTCTGCGTCTGGTAGATTGCTTGTCTCCACTTTGTTTAGTTCTTTTTCTGGAGCTTTGTTCTGTGCTTTCATTTGGGACATGTTTCTTTGTCTCCCCATTTTGGCTGCCTCCCTGTGTTTGTTTCTATGTGTTAGGTAAGGCTGCTGTGCCTCCTGGTCTTAGTAGAGAGGCCTTAGGTACTAGGTGTCCTGTGGGGCCCAGTGGCTCAGTCTGCCTGGTCACCTGACCCACGTGCTCCAGGTGTGTCCCTTGTGTGGGTTGTATGTCCTCCTACTATGGTTGAGTCTTGGTTGCTGCTTGTCTATTGGAGAGACAGACCCTTGGGCTGATTGGTTGTGAGGACTGGCTGTAACTGTAGTGGAGGAGGTGCTATGCAGGGCCTGGACCTATGGAGCAGGATTCACTTTAGTGGGGCTCTGGTGCTTGCGTTTTGTGTGTGTCTTCTTTGGAGGCTGCCTGATGATGCTCTAGCTTGGTCTGAAGCTGGCCACTGGGCATGCCAGATCTGGGGACTCCTGGGAGGGGCCTTGCCAATTTCAGCTGCAGCCTATGCCCTGCCCAGGTCCACCTGGCATGAGCTACAAAGTACTCCACAGATGGCTGCCACCTGCACTTGGCTTGGAGGTATCTTGAGAAGCCAAGCTGCAAACCAAGGCCAGCTGCTGCTAATGCCAGACTTGGGGCCACTTAGCAAGAGGTACAGGGCATGCCAACATCAGATGCTGCTTGTTTGGTGTTTGTGAACCTTTGAGAGATTTGAGGAAAATCTGCAGCATGAGCTGAAATAGTCTGCTTGTATGGAAAAGCACTGGGAGCAGCTTGGTGTGCCCACAAGTTGGGAGGGGCAGGGTCTCAGGGAATCACCAGGGTGGAGCCAATGGTGTTAACCAGTTTGATGGAGACTCAGATATGGTGTCTGCCTGTGTCTGCACGCCGGAAGTGGGGAGGGCTCAACAAAGAAATAATGGATTCTGTCAGCACTTCTGTCTGGGAGAAAGCTGTCCCTCCAGTCCTCACTCTGAAGACAGACAACTTAAATCCTCCTCATTCATATGTCCCTGGTGCCCCCGTGCTGGAGCTCAGAGTGAGTGTGTCCACCAGCAGGTAAGTCCGTGTGCGGGCCCTTTAAGAGGAGCACCTCGGATTCCAGCCACTCTCCATTTCACTCAGCCTCCGCTGTTTTTCACAGCCAGAAGCAATGGGGACTTTTCTCCCCAGAACTGGATCCCTGGGCTGGGGAGCCTGGTGTGGGGCTGGTACCTGTTACTCTTCCTGAGGGACCTCCACAGCCGAGATACCCCTCCCAATTTTTAATGGTTGCACGCGGGTGTGGGACCAGCCCGTTCTGCGTCTCTGCCCCTCCTACCAGTCTTGAGGTGGCTTCTTCTGTATGTCTTTAGTGGTAGGACTTTGGTTTAGCTGGACTTTAAGTAATTCTCAGTGATGGTTGGTTCTGTGGTTTAGTTGTGATCTTGATGTCCTGAGAGGAGGTGAGCACAGCGTTTACCTCCTCTGCCATCTTGACCAGAAATCGCCCCAGAAACATTTTTTTAAACAGACACATTTCCAACTTTTTCCCCCTATATATTTACACTTACGAAAAGTGGTATCATGAAGTGACCCTGTGGACTGCAATTCTGTACCATTTTTCAGATAAACACATTTGGGCTTAACACACCTGACGCCACACAGTCTACAAGGGACCTAGCTGGGATGTGACCCCAGGTTTGTGTGATTTCAAAGCCCATGTCCTTGAAAACTACACCCTACCATTTGTATGTATCGTTTGTTTGATGAAAGAATATGAGTTACGTGTAATAAATGCTAAAGGCAGTCAGGAGGCATTGATTACTTGTACCCGGTGCAGGGGGCACAGGCTTCCTGCAGGAGGGGGCCTCTTGGCTGAACAGCCAGTTCTTAATTAAGAAAGAGAAGGGAGTTGTTTATTGTCCAAAATCACCTCTAAGATTTCAGGGAAACTTGAGTTCTCCTGGGAAACTCAGATTGTTGGAAAACTTAGGTTTTCAGGGCAGATCTGATTTTTTAACCAGCTCCCGCCAGAGGAAGCCAATGTGTTAAGCAGAGGAAGTCAATGTGTTAAGCAGTAGGATTTTCATCTTCCATTAAAGCACAAATGCCAATAATTATAAATAGAAATGCTTCTTAAAATGTGGCCTTTGTGTGCACCTACTGCACAGTCGCTCTTCGCCATAGTACATTAGAGCACTTTGTCCATTTCATTTTAAATGTTAGGCAACACCGTGGGGCTTACTTAATGAGTCATTAACTTGCAGCTTGTAGGGTCTGGAGCCGTGAGCGTGGTACCTAACAGATGTTTTCTTCTCAGTGCCTATAAAAGAAAACATGTTAACAGCTGTTGTGGTACATCAGCAGAGTGGAGGCATTCATAAAACTATAAAGTTATTCTCAGTTGTATTTGTCCTCATGCTTTCACCCACAGTGGAGTTCGCCTTGTGTCCTGCGGTGTGGGCAAACCGCAGGCCTGGCGTGCAGCTAGATCTGAGTTCAGATCCGCACTCACTCCAGTTTACCGTGCAGCCCTGGGGAATTTCCCTAGGCTCTCGGAGCCTCCGGAGGTTTTCTCACCCACTGAAGGGGGGGATAACAGCGATGGTGCAGGACTGTGGGGTTTTGGGGAGACACACCCGTAAAGCTTCCGATACAGAGCCCGAAGAGTCCCTTTCATCTTTCCCTCTTCTCTTTAAGGCTATCGGCGTTTGCTGCATTCCCGGTTTTTGGGTGCGTTTTTGTTGGGTGGCCCTGCAATGTGAATGACAAAAGCATGTTGTCCCTGCTCCCAGGGCCCTGGAGAAGACAGGCAGGCAGAGGAGTTCTGAGTTTTTTCCTGTTGGATAACAACCTGCCCCCAGATCTACCTGGTTCCGCTGAGTGCCTCTTCTGGGCTTGGCTCTGCACCAGGTTCTGGGGATCAGAAGGAAACAAAGCAGCCAGGTCTGTACTTAGGAGGCTGTACCAGCTGGGAGTCCCAGTCTCTCTTTCCCCTCCGGTCCAGGTCGTCTTTGCCCTTCTTCCCGGCCAACTCCATCACAAGCACCCTTGCCCTCTGGGGTCTGGTAAGAGAGATGTGTAAGGCTGGGGGTATGACATTTGCGGGCTGCCTCTGTATGCCCCAACCCCTCCCCAGCAGAAGGCGACAGCTCTTTTTAAGTCAGCTTTCTGTAACTTCTCTCTCCTCCAATTTTAGTGATTTGCTCTGGTTTCTTTGGGTTTAGGGCCTTGGGTTACTGCCCTCTCCGCTATGGTTCCCCTCCTCTACACTTCTGAATACATAATACCTTTGTAAACACATCCTATTTGAATTGTCTTAATTTGAACGGTCTATTTTCTGTGAGGGGGCGCGGGAGGGGCGTTCTGACCAATCACACATAATGAGCCTTCACTCTAACACCAGAGTAGAACTTCTCACATCCAGAACATTTCTGTGTGGAGTTCACGGTGGTGTCTATTAAGGGGTGAATTACAGCTAAAGGTTTCTCTACCTTGATTACATCCAAGAGAGGATTTTTTTCCAGTATGAATTCTTTGATGTACAATGAGGTATTTTTGTTTTTAAAGGTTTCCCACAGTGATTGCTTTCGTAAGGCTTCTCCCCATTATGACTTTTAGGACACATGATGAGATGTGACTTCTGCCCATAGGTTTTCCCACTTTCATTGCATTCAAAGAGCTTCTCACTATGTCACAGATTTGTTTCTTGGGTAAGAGATGGGCTATTATTGATTCCCATCCCCACTCAGATTCATTACTTTCATAGTGGTTGTCTCTTCGAGAAAATTTAACAATTGACATCTGATTGAAGGCTTTCCCACAATGATACTATTCACGGGCTTTACTCCAATATCAAGGACCTATGGAAAATGTTCCATGTAAAGTCAGGTGACTTTCTCCTTGTACAGTTTCTCTCATGATTAACCAAGTCTAGATGGAGTTTCAGATTCGTTCTACGTGAGTCGCACTGATGATTGTTTTATTTCTTGGAGAAGTAAGTTTGGAAGTTAAACCAAAATGTTTGCCAACACTATTATATTCACTGCGTGTCACCTTCGTCTGAGTTTTCCTGTAAGCAGGTGCCACTTGTGTAAAAGGCTCTCCTGTTTACCTATTGCCCGTCTGTCAGGTCATCATTTTCCTGTATATTTTATCCTAAAATAGAATGTAATAAAGTTCTTTGTGAGTATTTCCACTCTATGTAATGAATAAACACATCTTCAAAAATGTTTTGCCATGAGGCCGCCTCCTTAGTTTTAGGCTACATTTTAGTATTAGAGAAATCTCAAGTGCAAATATCCTGTCTCTTGGGTTCTGGGAAGGAACCTGCTAGATCGTACCTTCTTGGCTTTTCTCCCTCCTCCGTCCGTGGGTTTCCTCCTTGGTCCAGCTTGCCATGCACATTTGGTGTGCTGTCTCGATGTGGAGACGAGGATCCCTATGTCTCCAGCCTCGCGTCTCTGTAGAGTGCCTCCTGAGCTGTTCCTAGTGCTCCCCGGGAAATCCACAGCCCGTTTTGTGGGTGTCACCGATGCCTGGTACTTGGTCCTTTCAGAGTCTTCTTGGGCAGGAGCAGAATCCAGAGAAAGAGGAGCTGGCTCATCCAAAATTTTGGTTAAACCCTCTATCATTACATTGCCTCTTATGTTCTTGGAAGTGGGGACGTCACGGAAGATGTCCTTCCCTTGGGCATAAGGGTCAAAGAAAGATTCAGGCCCCCCAACCTCACGTTACTTCTTGGGAGCCTGGACTCCGCCCTGAAATCCTGCTGCAGGTCTCAGGGCAGAGGGGTCTCCTTTCTAGACAGACTGCTGCTCCTGACCCCAGAAAAGTCATGATTTTCCCTGTTGGGCTGGGACGACCACTCCCCTGAGGCCCTAAGCCCAGCAGAGGGGTTTTCCTGTCGCCCACCTTGCAGCCCAACCTGTGCCCACGTCATGCAGTGCTCACCTGCGGTGAGGCCAGATAAAAGGGGGTCCTTATGTATGTATTTTTTCTTCCCTTATTGTGGGTGAAGATGTTGCTAAATGTTCTGCCATTAAAAAAATCATGGCTGATCTTCTCTTCAGCCTCCAATAATGATTTCTTCACCATTCTTCCAGATTCTGTCTTCATGAAGCCTTTCTGAACTTCGCTTGCCACCCGGTCCCAAAGCCAATGCCACGTGTTGCAAGTTTTGGCATAGAAGCGTTCCACTTCCAGGTACCAAATTTGGTCTTGATCGTCTATTGCTCTGTAACAAATTACCCCAATTATTAATGGGTGAAAACAGCACTTTGATGTCATATCTCATGTTTTGGGTTGGCTGGGCTCAGCTGGGTCAATATTTGGCTGATCTGACTTTGGGTCTCTCATGCAGTTATAATCAGATGGAAGCTGGAGCTGGAATCATTTAGAGGCTCGATTGGGTTGGAATGTCCAAAATGGCCTCTTTACTTATACGTCTCTTGTTTCGGTGACCTTCTATCCATGTGGTTTCTCTCTTCAGCAGGGTAGTCAGACTTTTAAATGGCATCTGGGTTCCAGAGAGCACAAAAGCAGATGCTAGGTGCTTTCTAAAGTCGTAGGGCTGGGATTGGCACAGCTTCACTTCCTCCATGCTTTATTGGTTAAACTGAGTCACCAGACCAGCCTGGATTTAAGTGGGATGGCAGTACACAGGGCATGTGCACCAGGAACCATGAAAAATGGGTCTTGTGGCCCTCTCTCCTCACCCTCAAAGCACACAGAAACATCCACTTTCAACTCTTCTTTTTAGCTCCCCTCTGCCCCGCCCCGTATTTATTTCCATATTTCTAAATCACATGCCTATGTTGTAATTTTTTGTGCTGCAGTGACAAACCACCCTGAGACCTCATTGGTTTACAACACTATATATTTCTTTCTTTTTGTGTTTAAGAGTCATGTAATCACTGCGTGGGAGGTGACACATCTTATTCTCCTTCGAGTAAGTTCTCTCCCAGGATGTTCCTGGTGATCCCCCGTCTAAGTGGAGACTGGATGTCTTTGCTCTCCTAAATATGCCCAGATCCCAGGGTGGGCACCCGGTTTAGGCAACTGACTGGGGATTCCTGATGCATAAACCTGTCCCCACACAGGGACACTCGCCCTGTTTGCACCCAGGTCACTCTGCCCTGTCCTGCACCCACTAATTGGGGTTGCGCATAATTCTTTCTTTGATAGGTTGTGTATGTAGTGTGACTTCCCTGGACCTCCATGGCTTTTTGTCTTCCTTGGGGAGAGGTCATGACACCCCAACGATGTGCAATAAGGATCAATAAGAAATTGCTGCCTCCCTATGTAGACACCATGTATGCTGGCGCTGGAAGCCGCTGGGCACATCTGTACAATTTCAGATGATACTCAAAGCAGAATGAAAAGCAAAGTCGTCTCTTGCCCATCTCAGGAGTAATTATTCTAATTAGCGTAGCGTATATCTTTTTAGACTCTTTAAAACTAGTTTTCATCCTCATAAAAGCATGCAGAATCAGTTTTTCTATGTATGTGTGTGTTTTAACATAAATGTGATAACATTGTAGACCTTATCTGTAACTTAATTTTTTTCACTTATTTTGCAGTTTTTCCCATGTTCACAATTCTTATTAATGACTGTGGGGTATTTATGTCACGGATCGATGTGTCAAGCAGTCCCTTGTGGTTCATATTTAGGTTGTTTCCAAATTTTCACTGGTCTGAGCAGGGCTGGAACGAATTCTTTCACACTAGTATGTGTCTCTTTGCACACGCATGCATCTCTTTTTCCTCTAGGGTGGACGCGAGGGGAGGTGCACTGAAATTTAAGCAGTCAAACTCTCCTTCCTGAAGGCTTTAGCAGTTCACACGCCCACCAACAGAGAGGGTCCCTGTGACCCTGTGCTTGGCAATATTTGATGTAATTCATCTTTTCACTTTTGGCCAATCTAATGGGTAGAAAATGGTATGCTTAGTTTAGCAGTTAAAAAAAATTTTTTTTTAAAGCTGGTACAATCTTTTCTTCACATAAAACCTAATGTTTCAGGAGAGGCAGAGTAACATTGGTTAGGAGCTAAGATTCAGAGCTGGGACGCCGGTTCTTATCCTGGCTCCTCCATTCACTCTCTGGTTAAGTAACCTCTCTGGGCCTCAGTTTTCTTACCTGTCAGATGGAGACGCTGACAGTAACTTACCTTACTGAACTGAGGTGAGGATCACCCAGCTAACACACAAAGCCCTTAGGACAGTGCCTGGTGTGTAGTGAGTGTCATGCAGGTGTTCAATATTTTTTTAGCCCAGCAGGCACAACACGGAATCTGTGCAGAATCTCACCTCTGTGGTCCCCGAGCACCTCAGAACTCAGCCTAAACGTTGATGATGAAGTTTAGCGTCTTCGTTTACAGACGGAAAGTGAGACCACACGAAGGTCACTCGCCTGCCCAAGGTCACACATCCTGATACTGCCGGATCCAGGACGAGAACCCAGTCTCCCGTTCCCAGTTCTGCATCTTCTCTCCCCTCAATCCTGTACAACCCTTCTGCTCAGCCAGTTTTGTTTACAGATAAAAGCCAAGAGAGGAGCCCTCACCTCTCAGAGATGAAGGCTTTCAGTAAAGGGCTTTCAGAGCAAAGCATAAACATGGGGATTTGCTGAACAAAAGTCCTGGAATCTCCGAGTGTCTCATGCAGGACCACAAGCCAATCCTAAATGGCGTTAACTCAGTCGGTCACTTTGGCTTTGGGCAGCGTCCTCAGGCACTCACAAGACGGACAAGCTGCAGGTTGCAGATGACGAAGGAACAGTGTGTCTCAGATGTAGCATCTTTGCTCTTCAAGGACTCGCCTGATGCAGTGATTTGTACCCGCCCAGGGTGGTTTGTTCCCTGCACGGCACACACAGGACATGGAAGAAGAGGACGCCGGGTGCTCAGAGCAGCTTTTGAAATCGACTAAAACATTGGAGATGGAACTTGACTGCTTTAATGGCTAATGGTTCGTGTGACAGTTTGATTGGGTAGGCCAGCCTGACCTTGCATTTTGGCCGATGATGTATAATTATTAAGATTTTTTTTCTCTCCAGGCAACAGCAATCACTTCTTGTGCCATTAAGTTAAATTAATTAGTTATTTCTGGTGTACTGAACATCTAATTGTTATCCAGTCACAGACATGTAAAGCCACACAGGTTTTGGTCTTTTTTTTCTTTTTGGAAGTTTAGATTTATGCCTTAAAGATTTATGCCCATCTTATCAAAATTGCTCTTGGATGTGACACAAACAGTTTCGACTTTGAGGTTTGGCAATTTTCTTTTTTAAACACATGCTAGTTTTTTTCTTTGTAAATGAAATCCTTTAACCATCTATTTCTTATTATGAAAGGATTGAGATATTTTCTCCCAAGCTGTCTGATGAATCGCATTATGTTGCCGTAGTAGAAACAGCTCTGGCTTCTGGCTCCGACCTGGGTCCCCATCGTGGCTTTTCTACTGTCCAGCTGTGTGACTCTGGCTGAGTGTCTTCCTTCTCTGAGCCTCAATATAAGCATCAATAAAATGAGAATGACTTCTCTGTGGTTTTGAAGACGAAATAAAATTAAAGGAGAAAATGACACCACCGACTCAGGTGTGTGTAAATATGTTTAGCACAGTGACTGGCTTAGAGTCAATCCCAGGAAGCAGTGGCCGTTTTCAGTGGCATTTCGGATGATGCCCAGGGGGTCGGCAGTAGACTCAAGGTCTAAAATCCCCGTAACCTGATTCTATGACACAAGCTCTTTACTAAGGATGACATTTGCTTCCTGGACCAGTTTCCAACCAATCGACGGTTGATTCTTAGAACTTGTGTCATTCAGAGTGTGGCCGCTCACTGGCTGCCTGTCTTTGGTGTGGTTGCTTCCCCACTTCATGCCTCAGTTTTCTTCTTCGTAAATGCAGGATAATAAACAGTTTCTACTCCCAAGGCTGTGAAGGGAATGAGATTAGCACTAAGTTAAATAAATGACCACATGTAAAGCACTTGGGGTGATGCCTGGTGCGCGGTAAATGCTCAGGAAGTATTAATTCTCTTTCTTGCTGTGATCGTACTGTGTGCCATGGTCCCTGGCTTCATAGCCTGTCGCGTCCAGCGCAACACAGGCAGTGAGGGTGCGAGGAGTGGCTTTGGGTTAAGTTTTTAAGAAAGAAACAAGCAGAGACTTAATGCAGTTAGATCTCAGAAGGCCAGGGGTCTCACAGTTCTGAAAGACTGGAGCCCAGAATAAAGCCGACTGGAGGTTTTTATTCATAAGTATACAAATACAAGAAAGTAACATTGTTTCTTACACGGTCTGTGAGACTCATACATCATAGCAGAAAAATGTTTATTCCAGTCACCCTTTGTCTGTTAACAGCCGGAGCACAAGGTCCCATGATGTCTTACTTAAGGTACTACCCTCTCAGGGTCAAGTCTCTCATATGGTAACAGTTCCGTTGAGATAAGTGAGAGAACTGATCTTTATTGCCCTCATGACTTCTCTCACAATCAGGTGAGAGAGGAAAGCCAGAGTCAGCAATGGGGGGAAGGGGAGGCTAGGCTCCTTTTTGGATCTTCTAAGGCAGCTCATTGGGGGTCCCCACTTGGTTCCGCCTGGCTTGAGTTGTTCCCCCCTCTCCCCCATGGGGAATCTTACTCGTCATTGGCTGCAAACCACCTTTTGGGGACCAGACAGAGAGACATAAGGTGTAAAACATAGAGATAAGCAAAGTCCTAAAAAGGCACAGTCTCACAGACTTTTCTTTCCTCTAGGAAAGACACGGGGGACAGTCGGCTAGGCTGTTGTGTGACTACAATAGCCCAATACAACGGAGGTGCTTTACAAATGGTAACTATTAGTGCTACAGGCACTTCCGGAGCAAAGGGCTGGCTGGCCCTGTGCAAAGACCTTTTCCTTTTCAGCAAGAGAAGCTGCCAGTGGGTCTCTACAGAGAGAAAAAGTTACAGATGCTCTTTGTTCTGTGAAGTTCCTCTGAGTTACACTAACTTGTGGTACGGAAGTGTTCCCTTGCTTAGAGAAAAACGAGGAGGCGGAGTTTTTGTTGGACTTAGCCAGGCTGCCCAGACCTTTGCAATGTGGAGTTTGGTAAAAGGAGGGCCAATCAGCAGAGGAAGCCCTCGAACCTTCTGGGAAGAAAAGGTTGATAACACAACTGCCTCTCCCTGGGATTTAAGCCAGGGAGACCTGCTGTGTGTATGGCTGGGGCTCCCACAAAGATCCAGGACAGGGAAGAGAAAGACTCTCAGGAAATGAAATAGCTACGGAAGTCGGGTTGCCAGATTTAGCAAATGAAAATACATCTCGTTTGAATCATCTCATTTGTTCCTTATGTAGGCTTGCAAGATGAAATAAATGGCGAATCATTTTTTATTATAAATGTCCCAGTCAATATTTGGGATATACTTATATTGAAAAAGTATAGGTTGTTTATCTGAAATTCCCGTTGAACTGGACATCCTCTATTTTATCTAGCAACCTACATAGCGGACGAGTGCAAGGACCCCTGGGGGTGGGTCTGATGTGGAACTGGGAGTAGACGGAAGTGGTGAGTTTAGGTTGCTGAACAGAAGGCCAAGCTGTGGAAGGTCTGTGCCCTGGAAATCTGCAGCTGAATGAGGATACGGGGTTTCGGGGTCTGGTCCATGCTGTAGTGGAGGTCTGGGTGGCTGTGGGTGGGGTATGGTCTTGGGGGAGTGGGATCCCAACGTGGTCGTCACTGGTCTTAAAGAGCTTGTGTCTCATTTGTTCTTGGAGATGAGTGTAAGCAGGACTGGCCTGTCCCTGTGACACTAACAAAAGTAAAAGGTATTGGATGGAGTGCCTTCAGGGGGTGGTCTTGACGTCCTGCTAACACAGGTAGCTGGTCACTGAGCACTGCATTCTGGGACAGCCTGCCAGCATCTCATTTAATTTGCCTATTTTTTTTGCAGGTTTACTTTTTTAAACAACTTTATTGAGATATAATTTACATACCACAAAATTCACGCATTGTAAGTGTACTATCACTGACTTTTAGTAATTTTACGGAGTTGTGCAATGATGTTTTTACTCACAACACTTCCGACACCAGTTTTCCAACTCTCTGGACACCAACTGGGTGTCCTACAATTCAGTTCTCACACTAACTGCCTGGAGTTAGTGCACACCCCATAATTTAAGGGCTCAGTCCCATAAGACTGACCTCATGTCAGATGCCAGTCACCGTCCCAATTGTCACCTGTACTTCTGACTGACCAGCTCTACACTGGGGGTTCCCACCACCCCCTCTTCAGGTTTGGCAAGTCGTTAGAATGACTCCAGAACTCGGGAAAGTACTTTACGTATGATTACTATTACTATATTATCCTTGTTAGAGAGGATACCTCTCAGGAACAGCCAAATGGAAGAGATGCGCAGAGCAAGGTGTGTCCCTGAGGCACGTCACCCTCCCAATACCGTCATATGTTCACCAACCTGGAAGCTCCCCGAACCCTGTCATTCAGGAGTTTTTATGGACGTTCCATTGCTTCGGTGTGATTGAGTAATTCACTGGCCAGTGGTGATAACTCACCCTCCAGCCCCTCTTCCTTCCCTGCAGGTCAGGGGTTCAGGTTGAAAGTTCCAACCCTTGAATCATGCCTTGGTCTTTCAGGCCACCAGCCCTCATCCTGAAGCCATCTAGGGGTTCCCCAACCATGAATCACCCCATTAAACATATAAAAACCACTCTTATCACTCTGGAGATTTCAAGGGTCTTAGGAGCCATGTGCCAGGAACCAGGGTCAAAGACCAAATATTGATTTTTTTTTATTATTATATCACATATACGCACACCACAATCCAGTTTTGGGGGTGTTTCGGTCACCCCAGTAAGATTTCTTGTGGCTGTTTACAGTTAATCCTCATTCCCACCCCCAGCTCTAGGCACCCACTGATCTACTTTCTGTCTTGTGACTTTGTTTTCTAGATCTTTTGTATAGATGGTATCATATCAAATCTAGTCTTGTGTCTGGCCTCTCATGTAGCACAATGTTTTTGAAGCCGTCCATGTTGTAAGTGTACTTCATTCGTTTCTATGGCTGAGTGTTATTTCGTTGTATGGATGTACCACATCATGTTTATCCCTCATTAGTCCATGGACCATGGCTTTTTCCACTTTTTGGCTATTCTGAGTAATACGGCTAGAACACTTGCATGAATAACTTATTTATTTTTAAGAATCTGTGTGTGCGAGTGAGTTGGAGCGGAGGAGGAGAGTTTCAAAATGGAAGTGATTTTCACTTTATAGGATGGCTTTGAAAGTTAAGATATTGTTTCCTTGTGTTCTCTCTGATTCATAATACGCACCCACTTGATTAATTCTGAGGAGGACGGTGGCCCAGGAAAAAAACCAAAGATTCCCTCTAGTCATATTGTGACACCAAGGCCAAGCAAGACCCGGGATGAGAAACAAACCGTTTAGCAAACAAACTAGCTTACGTAAGCCCTTGAACGTTAGAAACAAAGAACTAGAAAAACAAGCTTGTAGGACCACTGATCAAAACCAAATACCTTTTTTTTGCGTAGACTCTTTTAAGGTTATTTCAGTATTTGAAAATGAATATACTGAAAAGTTACCTAAAAATGACAAAAGAAAGCCTGAAGGCGGCCTCTAGAATTGCCGTAGTGGGAGTATTTGGGGTCAGGGGTATAGAGGGAGAGAGAGGTGGGTAATGACTGATTCTATCCGTCTGTTTTGGGAGCGGCACTCAGTCTTCTTGTGTGGGACCTCCTCCCCGTCTCCCATGATCCACGGTGGCCGATGCCCCCACGCCAGCTCCAAGGTGGGAGCTTTATCCAGCCCTGAGCAAACACTCGGCCATAGCGATGGGTTCAGAGGTTTGCATGTGATTTCAGTTAGTTGGCCTGAAATTGGCTTTCTGCTTTTTTTGGGTGGTGGGACATGGGTAGGGTGATGGTTGGGAAAGACAGGCTGGTTTTCTGCTGGAGTTGGTGAGCTGACAGAAGTCTCATTTTATCGGGTCCACTGTGTGAAAAGACACCTGTCCAAGAAAGAAGCCAAAGGAGAGGAAGTTAGTCTCAAGAGACAGAAATTGCTGATGACATCATTTCAGAACCCAGAGGGAGCAGGGCCTGGGTAAATTCCTTCCTCCTTTTTCATTTTGCCTGAAGCCAGTCTGAGATGGGTTCTTGTTGCCTGTAATTGAAAGTCTTAACTCTGCTCATGTTTGGAATAAATCGAGGTCAACAGCATTTGATTTAAAAAAAAATGAGAGTGACATACTGTCTCTTGTTCCTGAGTGTTTAGACATGGACCTGTTCCTGCGTTTCTGGCTGAGGTTTGGAACATGCAAAATAATGTGTTAGCCTTTGTCTTGGGTCACTGTTGCCTTTTCTCTCTCTTCCCCTGTCGGGGAAGTGACCTGAGATTGGGGAGGGAAGTCTTCAGCAATTCAAAGTCCTCTTGGGGAAGCGTTCCTTATTACCTTTTTAGCTTGCTAACCCACTTAGGGCAGCTGGTCAGAACAAGAGCCATTCATGTTACAGATGAGAAAATGGCAGCACAGAAAGGCTAAGCGATTGGGTCAAGGAGACACAGTGAAGACATCCGTCTGCCTGGAGCTGTGTGTTTCTTTGCCTTTACACTTGTACTTTGAAAGGGAATCCAGACCTTGCTTGTCCAAAGAAGGTCTCTTTCCCAGTGTACTAGGCTCCCTGGGGACAGGGTCCACATTACATCCCCAGCAGCTAGTATGGCAGCTGGTCCATGTTAAACACTCAACAAAGATTTGTGATGACAGAAGAGAAGAAGACTCAGACCTGGCAAGGAAGACAAGCTGGGCTCGGAAGAGAGCACACATTTTAGGTGCCGAGTTACGGTCAAGTTGAGGCCTCCCATCTTCTGAAAATGATCAAGGAATTGTGCAGTTGATGATTCTTCAATCGGCCTGGGATTGTAGATAAGCTATCAGTTCGAGAAGCCAAGAAAATTCTGACAAGAAAATGCACAGGGATGTGACCACGTGTGAGTAGAGCACGTTCACTTTTTATCTGTCGTGCTGACCATGGCTCCGAAGCTGCTTGTTATTCCGTTGCACACGTGGAAGACGGGGATGGAGGGGTCAGCGTCGCCACCACTGATGGCATCCCCACCCCAGCCGATTCTAAATATCCAAATCACCACGTTGGAGCTTAAAAGAAAGGTCCCCATACCCGGGCTGCCCTGCCTACCAATTAAATCACCTTCTTTGAAGGGTAGAAGCCAGGACCAGAATTTTAAATGTTTTGCAGGTGCCTCCAAATTTGATAACCACTTTTCTGGGTGCTTCTGGTTCACCCAGAACCAGTGAGGATGGTTCTAGAAGCGTTCGTCCACCTTACTGACCCCCGTCTTCCTGAAGCTTCACGCTTTGCTTGCTTTCTCAG
This sequence comes from Rhinolophus ferrumequinum, assembly GCF_004115265.2. Taxonomy (NCBI): domain Eukaryota; kingdom Metazoa; phylum Chordata; class Mammalia; order Chiroptera; family Rhinolophidae; genus Rhinolophus; species Rhinolophus ferrumequinum. Next base: position 5,197,565 of record NC_046306.1, read on the forward strand.
CTCGCGTTACTCTCCGGAGTTTTCTGGTGGGACTTTGTATCGATGGAACCAGCTCCATCGTGTGTGACTCAGACAGTGGACCATCTGCTGGGTGATTCATGGCCACGTCTGTGGGACCGGCAATTCACCTGCTTGCTTCGTTTTATCCCAAATGGGTGGCTGCTGTGCGGAGCGGCTGCCTGAGCCGGGAGCGGGGAAATGGAAAACGATTCCTTAAGAAGAAAAATTGCTGATTTTGTTTCGTTCCGAGCCCCTTTGCTTTCCCAAGGCTTTTCCTTTGGTCTGATGGGACAGAGTCAATGTGATTGCGTTTTGGAGGAGGCGCCTCCGCCATGGCTTTCAGCTTTGGAACATCATCTTGTCCTGTTTTGGTGCCACGGGAGGCCTCACCATGCCTCTGGCTGGCAGCATCAGCACCAACTCAGCGCCTGTTAGAAATGCAGTGTCCCGGGCCCCATCCCCGCCCTGGAAATCAGATGCTGGCATTTCAGCAAAATCCCAGGGGGGTTGGGGTGCGTGTTACTGGTTGAGAAGCCCCATGGGCTGTGCCCAGAATGTGATATGGTGACCCACTCATGATGCTGTCTGCAACAGGAATTATGTTAAGGGGTCCCAGGCACCCTGCTAAGGAGTCTTTTATGTGTTATTTTCATTGAAACTTCTCAACAACGCTTGACCTAGGTGCTAACATTGCTCCCGTTTTTCTTGGCGAGGAAACAAACGCATGCTGGTGAGAGGTGGTGAGAAGCAGGGCCCCAGACTGCACTTAGGTCTCGTCTGCCTCTGAAGTTCACGACCACGGGCTCTGTGCCATGATGTTAACCTGAATGACGTGAAGACGACGTGAAGACGAGAGCCCGCGTTGCTCACGTCCGTTCACTCGCTCACTCCTCAGATGTCTTCTGGGTGCTTTGGACCCGGCACTGGCGTGACTTGGAGCAGAACAAGATGGGTTGCCTCTAGGCCAACCTTGAGATAGAACCCAGCTCGCTGTTGCTCCCCAAAGGGTAGAGCCATTGCTCCAAGCAGTGGTGACTATGTGCATGCTAGATTTGTGTCCCCACTGGACTTCTAGACCTGCCTCGTTCCTTCTGCAGACGCTCAGCTCTCTGCCCACTGGTCCACAGGACCTGAGATCCCGCTGCCCACCGAGTTTCTCAGAGCATCCACCCAGCAAAGGCGTCTTTCCCTTGGGATTCAGCTGCGGTCACTAAGGAGGAGGTGAGTGGCTCACCATACCGGAAACGTTGGTTTTGTTGTCCAATTCTCTACCTTCCTTTTTCTGCCTTAATTAGAAATGTTTCTGTGGAGTTCTGCTTGCCTTCCCCTAAGTTTACTAGGAGAGCAGATCACAGGTTGCCTTGAATCATCTGCCCTAGTGGTTCGTTTTTGTTTTTGTGTCTTTTCTAGCTAATTCTTTTTGCAAGTTTAATTTTATGTGTCAGCTCAGTATGCACGCCAGATCACAGCAGAGACGGTCTCCTCGAGCGTAGAGCTCGTCCCGCTCTCAGCCCTCTTTTCCCTCCTTCCTACTCCTGACCCCTCCCTCCCAATGTGGCTTTTTCTCTCACCCCTCACCCCCTCCTCACTGGCCTTGGAGGAGTCAATGCCATGGCCTCCATATCTGTCAGATGCTGTTGCTTACGAATAACTAGCTCAGTAACAAAGTACAGGCGTAGGCTTAGCTTCAAGCATAGCTGGATGCAGGCACTCAAATGCTAACAGCAGGAATGTTCTCTCTTCTGCCTGCTTTCTGTCACGCTGGCTTCATCTCGGATCGACTGGTCCCCCACTCCCACAGCCCCAGGCAGCTTGGTGCCCAGAGGTCCAGGGGAAGGGGGGCCTTCCTTTCTCAGTAGTTCAAGTACAGGTCTTGAGCTCCCTGGGCTGCCTTGGGTCACGGATGTGGCTGCAGCGCCCAAGAGTTAGGGGACCCCAGTTAATTCTTGTGGCTGGTGTGGAGGTGGGGGTCTGTGTCACCTGAGCCACCCAACAGCCAGCAGTCCTGTGCCACCACCGTGGACAGGGACAAGGGTTGAAATCACCCATTGAGTCCAGCTCTGCCAGTGGCACAGATGCATGATTGAGCCCAGAGAGGGTGACAGACTTACTCGGACCCACATGAGCCTAGAGCTGTGCTTGGTCGCAGGCTCTCCTGAATTTCAGCTCAGAGTTTCCTCCAGTTGGCCCCTCAAAAGCGTTTTCTTTCCTGCTCAACAGAGTCCTTTAAAGCCACTCTAGTGGCACTCACCCCAATTTGTGACACTGCTCTTGTGTCTCCTCTAATGCCTAGTGGGATGGGCCAAGCTCTTCAAAATCCAGCACATCACGGCATACGTGGAATAAACACCAGGAAGGATCCTTTCCCCTATAATTAAAAACAAAGGAAACACTGCCAGCATCGAATACACATCTATTTTGAAAGTCAGCCCGTGCTATATGAGGAAAGCCTTTAGAAAAATGAGCTAATTACTCAGGTATCTCATGGGGAATGCATTTCTTTGGTTTGAGCAACCATGTTCTTCTCTTCCACTCGGCTGCTGGCGCTGGGGGCCACACGTGCCTTCTGACGCCTGGCAATGGCAAACAACATGGCAAAAAGGAGAACTTGTAAGAGCTTTTCTGTATAATTATTACACTTTCATTGAAACGTACACAAATAATGAATTTTTACAAGTGGGTTTAGAAATGGAATGCTTCCAACGCCCCAGAAAACCCCCCTCCAAATGCCAGAAAAGAATTTAATTAGAAAGCCCCAGGGTAGTGGCTGCCGGATTTCTACTTGGTTTTTGAGAATTCACATTCATCCTGCAGGATGTGGAAGACACAGGATTCGAACACAGGTCCATCTGACCTCAGAGACTGGAAAACAGTATCAGACAGGAACTCTAACAATCAGGGTTTCCTTGTGCCTCTGTGTTGTTATTCGCAAACTCCTGTGTCAGAGGCCCATGCTTATGTTTGTTGCATTTACTAGTACCCTCTCTGCCTTCCTACGTTCAGCTTGGCTTGCAGCCTGTTTGAAAGGAGAGAGGAGTTCACAGAAAAATTAAATAATGTGGTGAAGGGCGACGGGCGGGAGAGCTTTGCCGAAGGCCATTCAACCCTGGGGCACGTTGCTACAGGCCATTGTGCCACCCACCACAGTGGGACAGCCTTGCGGGTCATAGAGGGATGGTGTGGGGAGCCCGGCTGTGGCTTAGGCCCTGGCTGTGCCTCTCATCTCTGAGTCGCCTGGTTAAGATGGTTGACGTCCCCCATGAACCAGTGTCCTTTTCTATAAGGACAACACCGCACAGGGTTTCGGTGAGAATTCAATGAGTCAATACATCGAATGTCTGGCATCTATTACCATCACATAAAGTCTTTGATGATTCTTTACTGACTTGGCTCCCAAATAAATGTTCTTAGATGAGAAACGTTGAGTTCTTTTGTGGAAAGTTTTGCCTTTGTTCTGCATTTTGTCATCTGGTTCTTCCCAGTTTCTAGATTTCTGTTGGTTCTTGAATGGCCCAACATTAATTGCAGGTACTTTATGTCCTGACAGGAAATGGTAATGGGAAGGAAATTCAAGCTCTGGGGGTGCTGGTTTTTGTTATTCTTAGGAAACAGGCAGTGCTTGTTGGTTAAGGGGGTTTCCCAAGTTTGGGGTGCATCACAACCACCTAGAGATGTTTAAAATTTCAGATGCCTAGCATTACCTCTGATTGACTGGATCATCATTTTCAGAGAATGGGCTGTTTTTCTCAAACTCACCAAATGTGAGGATCACTGGTGTCTTATATTCTCTTTGGTTAGAACTTGAGCTCACATTTAAGTGTCTTAATGAAGTCACTTATTCACTCAACACATTGTTTAATGACCGGTTTTACATGTTAGGTACTGCTTTCTAGTGGGAGATATTGATGATAATGAAACAAATAAATTAATAAGAAAATATAAAATAGAAATAAAGTTTGTGACCAAACAGCACTTCATGTGTGTGAGTGGGTCTTCTTTAGAAAGAGTAGTCACGGAAAGCATCTCGGAGGATTGCGCTGGAGCATGAATGAAAAGAATCATGAGGAGATATGGTGGGAAAGAGACTTCAGGAAGAGGGAACAGCAGCTGCAAAGGCCCTGGGGCAGGAATAAGTATGATGAGTTTGAGTCAGTGGTGGGGAAGAGGAGTGTGGGGGAGGGGCGGTGTGTTGAGGATATACCAGAGGAGATCAGATCCTTAGGGCTTTGGAGGGCTGGGTAAGGAAGTGACATTTTACTCAAAGCCATTGAAGAGTTTTGAGAAGGAGTGTGATATGATCTGACTTATATTTTGAAAATGATTTCAAACAGGCTGTGTGGAGAATGGATTTTAATGGAGGTGAGAGTGGGTAAATGTTTTCAGCCAAGGAGGCCTGACTGGACTGTGTTGTAGATCCCAGCCCTACAGAAAAACATCACATTGAAGCTTGGAAGTTCTATTTAAAGAAGGACAAAGATTTCTAAGGACCCAGGGTGTCAACCACTGCATTGATTCTGCCTTGGGAATAAGGTGTGAAAAGTGAATGCAGCTTAACAAATGAATTAAAATCATGATGTGCTTTTATTTTCAAAAATGAAGCATTTCCAAAGCTGACTTTCCTGCAGCTTAAAATGTTCTGTGGGTTCCTACATGAAGATCTGGGAATGTGGTCGTGGAGGACATAGTGACAACCTAACATTCAGGGTTCTTCACCCTTAGAAATGGATACACTTCTGGGGCTACCCACAGACTTGGGAAATGATCACAAGTCAAATGACTGAGTGTGCTTCTTCGTTTTTAGGACATCTTTATGGGATCTCTTATGAACATCTGGACTCATGAGCTATAGCATGATGCATTGAAGTCTCCCTCCATGGCAGCACAAGTGTCTGACGTCATTGGGTCATGGCTCAACTGTCCCCCATTTCCATGATTGGTGCTGGGGTGTCGAGGTTGGACTTGGGGGTGTGAGTTGGGCAGCCCAAGTTTGAATCTCTGCTTCTCCTCTTGTAGCTGAGTTTTCATAAATAAGCTCCTTAACCATTGTGAGTTTCAGATGCCTCGTCTGTCAAGTAAGGTTGACCATAGTGTCTACCTCATGGAGTTATTGCAAGGGGCAAAGAAGCAAATGCCCAGTTAGCACAGTTCCTGGTGTGGGGTCAGCCCTCCGCGCAGACCAATACTTTTGGCTTTGTGTGATGCTCGTTTGAAAGTCCTCCGTGCCCTCTCTATTTAAAAGGTGGTCGCCAGACAGCAGCCACATTCTCTGGGAGATTGTCAGAATCAGAAATGCAGAATCTTAGGCTCCATTCCAGACCTGCTGAATCAGATTTTGCCCCTGAACAAGATCCCAGGTGATTCTTGTGGGTATTTCTGTTTGGAAGTGCTTCTCTAAGCCAGAATGTGTATAGGAAGGAGAGCCGGGTCAGTTTTCACTAAGGAAACCTGTTGGGAGCATCATGTTGGTGTAAAAAGACATCAGCACCCAGACACAAAATATACTGTGACCCTCTCTGGCTGAGCATTCTTGGACAGCCACGTAACCCTCCCGGGACTAAGTTTCATCATCTGTGAAATGATTCCCCTATTTTAGAGGTTCTTTGAGAGGATAAATGAAATAATGTAAAAGCTGATACCAAAGAGCGAAAAGTAAGTTATTTTTATCTTATTTACATAGAAAAAGGACGTCATCATCCTATAGCTGTTAGTACAATTTTCAAAGAATCCGATTCTCCATTTTCCACATTTGCTTGCCTGGTGGCAATGGACAAGACCTATTATTTGGTGTGTCGATTAAAATAATGGAGAGTGACAGTAGCCCGGGAACTACAGCCTGATATTTTCAGAAATTGAATGGGAGAGTTTTGTATTTTGGCTAAAAGGCACTGCCCTAGAAAAGACTAGCACGGTGGCAGTGGGGATGTTTATGCCATTTACGAAACAGGCAGAATTATAGTGCGATGTACCATGGCCAACGGCAGAAGGCACCGGGATGCTTCCAGGTGGTGTGTTTTAATAAGTCACATGTTTAGCAGCCACAAAAGCCTTTTATTATTTCCAGACATCACAATCAAAGCAAGAAACAAATGATATTGTTTATATTAGCTGGATGTCTTCAAATATAACAAAGAAACACCTCCCCTCCCCCATATATACCAGCACAAGAAAAACACACAATTGTACGCCAAAGATACAACATAATAGAAGCATTCTGGGGGCACAGGGGAAGTGTGTGAGAACAGGCAGAAATCACAAGCTGAAGTTGTCAGGGTAGAAAAGGGTCTGATGGGCACATGCAGCACGGTGATACACAGCGCTAGTCAGGGAGCTCGCCCTACGCTCACGGGAATGAAGTGCTTTCCTTGATAAGGTGCAGACCATGACGAGCGAAAGGAGCAGTCATCCAAAAGATTTCTCTTTCCTGGACCACATTCAGGAAACCATGTGACAGAGAGCAAAACCAACTTCCAAGAAACCACATGCATTTCCACAATTTCTCAAGCTCTCAGCAACTACAGTAAAACAATTTCTTGAGACACATGCCCTGCCAGCCACGATTCCCTCTCTTGTTGTAAAGACAGAAAAGGAATATTAGGAGAAAAGACTTTATTAAAATCGGGAAATCTATACCTTAAAGTAGTAGCAAGGTACTAAATATTTTGTACACAGGTATGTTCTGAATTTCCCAAGTACTTCATCTCCTTTTCATTAGAATTTTGAAAGCTGCCTTCTATTTCCTGCATAAAGCACAACAGCAGCAGCAGCAGCAGCAGCAGGAAAAACAGAAGCGGGTTACATTTTGATGCTCTTTTTCAGGCAGAGGCTGGCGAGGGGTGTGGGGGGCGGGGGGGGGGGGGAAGAAAAGGGGCAGCAGCATTCATTGCTTCTTTCACCAAGAGTTCCTTGTTTGGGGGACACTGTTTTTACTGCGAATGGAGTAACAGAATAGACACTCAGCGTCTCATGAAATAAGGGCAAAGCCATCTATCTGAGCAGCTGGCCGCGAGGCCCGGGCAGGTGGAATAGGTTTGCCTGGGAGAGCGTGCAGCCACCCTGCTGTCAATGAGAAGCCTTCGGTCGGGTGTGACCCGAGGCCAGGAAGCAGGAGAGCAGGCCGGCAGCAGGAACCCTGCGTGTGTGGAAGCGCGTGCAGCCCGCGCCCGGAGCAGCCCTCCCGGGGCTCTCCCGGGACGACCGGAATTTGGGAAGTCAGTTTGTGACTTACCCAGCCTGGAATCCTTTCAGAGCGCCTGTCCCACACAAGGCTGTGCAAGCTTAGAAACATAGGGCACGCAGCGTCGTGGCCGCTGCCACGTTTTCACACCTTCCCCCCCCCTTCTTCTGTCTAAGCTCGGGGCCGGGTGGAGGGTGAGCAGTGAGCAGACAGTTCCCAGGCCCGCGGCCCTGGCGTCCTACCCCAGGCGTGACCTACCCCAGGCTCACGCCGTTGCAGCCGCACAGGATCTCCCGGAAGGTGTTGCGCAGCTCCGGGCTCCGGAAGGCGTAGATGACGGGGTCGATGACCGAGTTGCACATGATGAGGACCAGGTAGGTGTTGAAGTGGGCGGTGTAGCAGACGCAGCGCGGGTCCGCGGGGCAGGCGATGATGAGCACGAGGTGGAGGAAGAAGGGCGCCCAGCACACCACGAACACCCCCAGCAGGATGGTGATGGTGACGGCGCCCTTCATGCACGAGTGGTGCTGCGGGGCCGCCCCGTCGGCGGGGGGCAGGGCGGCGATGCGCTTGACGTGCAGCCGCGCGAACAGGAGCATGTGCACGTACAGCGTGCCCATGACGAGCAGCATGGCGAAGAACATGGTGATGAGGCACACGATCACCATCTTGCTCTCGGAGTAGACGATGAACAGCACGCCGCACACGCTGCAGCACAGCCACACGGCGGCGATCAGCGCCAGGGCCTTGCGCACCGTCATGATGCTGTGGTAGCGGAGCGCGTAGAAGATGGTGACGTACCTGTCCACGGCGATGGCCAGGAGGTTGCAGATGGACGCCACCAGGGAGATGCAGATCATGGAGTCGAAGAGATTGTCCATGTGCTGGATGAACCGGTCCTCGAAGGTCAGGTAGTCGCTGTTGACGATGGCGATCACGATGGTCTCCAGGGCGTTGGACACGCTCACCAGCATGTCAGCCACGGCCAGGCTGCAGAGGAAGAAGTACATGGGCGAGTGCAGGTTGCTGTTCCTGACCACAGCCAGGATGACCAGGACGTTTTCCAGCAGGCTGGTGATGCCCAGCGCCAGGAAGACCTCAGGTTGGATGAAGACCTGCTCGCAGAACCCGCTGGCGCTGCGGTTGCTGGAGGAAGGGGCTGCAAGGTGCTCTGAGCCATTAGGCAGCGGCGGCAGAGCAGACAGCAGGCAGCACGAAGCGTTCATCCCTCACAGACAGGCTGAGCGGCGCTGGGGCTCCAGCAGCGTCCAGAGGGTGCTGCTGCTGCTGTTTCCGGGAAAGGAGGAGATCTGCCTCCTGACACTTGGTACAGATGCTTGTCCCGTCTACACTTAGATTTTGTTCTCCCCAGAATGAAAGGCTGGAGACAGAAAGAGACCGAGTCCCCTTGGAGACATACAGATAACTTTCCTCTGCTTCTCCAAGACGAATAGCTTTATAGATATTCTTACCTGCCGTCTTCCTTCTCTCTCCCTTACCGGTTACCTCTTCTCACATCCCCACTTGGGAACAGAAAACCTGCCACCGGTTGCTACAGTTACGGCTGTTTTCTTAGCAAGACAGGGGATGTACCCGTTGTTAGAAGTAAGGGGTGAACACTCAATTTTCAGAGACTGGCTGGAGGCAAACAACTCCTACTTCATCTTCAGCGCAGTGAAATGACCACTGAGCGTCAGGCGCCTCTGACTGGCAGCAGGTCCCAGGGCTCCAGCAGGGACATTAGAAAGCGTGCTGGTGCCCTCTGCAGGCCAGACGGCTCATCTCTTTGCAGGCTCGGCTGAGCAATTTTTGTCCGGGAAATTGCCACAGGCATCTATCTGTTCATTCTTTTACTCGTCCAGTCATTCATTTTTTAAGCAAACATTTCCTGAGCACCTACTATGTGTCAGGTCTCTGCTGGGTGCATTATATACATAGTGGTGAGCAAGACAGACACGTCATCCCTCCTTCCCCCCAAACTCAGACTCTGGGGTGGGAGATGAGAAATCACGGAATTGTATTTCAGTGTGATGAATGCTTGAGTCAGGGAAGGCCAGGGGGCTGGGGGAGTATAGAGCGGGGGCCCTGAGCTGAATGGCCAAGGAGAGTTCCTGGAGGAAGGAACATCTAAGCTTTGAAGGAAGAATACGCCATGTCCAGTGGTGAGGTGGGGGCTGGGGTTGGAGAAGGCCTTGTTCCAGGCAGAGGAATAACATGCCCACAATTCAGAGACAAAAAGCAGTTGTTTCCCACCCACCCTGGCTGTGGGAACCATCTGTAGGATGTGGGTACAGAGATCCCACTTGGCCCCTGGAATCAGAATCACCCAGGGGTAGGATCTGGGCACGTGTGTGTTCAACTTTGACAGGTGAGCAAAGGCATAGCCAGGGCTTTGATCTACTGAAAAGGAAGCTTGGTGTTTCTGAAAAACTGAAAGTAGTTTTCTCTGGTCAGTGTGAAGCTTGGAGACACAGTTTGAGAAATGAGGTTGCAGAGGTTTTTGTTTGTTTGTTTTGTTTTGTTTTTAAAGGTGAGAAGTGCCTGGATCCTGAAGGACAGTATCCTGAAAGCGGTGGGGGCTGTGGAAGGAAGGGTTTTAGGTAGGGCAGGGATGCGATGGGGTCTGCATTTAGAAAGAGTTCTGGTTGCAGGGTGCAGACTGGATTGGGAGGGGAGGGTGAGGAGCCAGAGGGGCCAAGTGCTGTGAAGAGCCAGGGCAAGATGATGGTGGCCTGAAGCGAGGAGGTGACCTTGGGGCCCTGGGAGGAGCAGACAGATATGTAGGGCGTAGCATCACGGCCATTTGAGAGTGGTTGGATTTGAGACTGGAGTGAATGGCCAGGGAACACCCCCACTTCCTTCTTAAGTAACAGGGAGGGTGGAGCTGCCCCTTGAGGTGGAAAATGTATAAGGCAGATTTTAGCAGTTGACTTTACTGCTTGGTTCATATCAGGTTTATGCTGCACACGGGGTTCATGTAAATTCTGGGAACAGAACGCGCACGCGCGCGTGCGTGTGGAGTGTGTGTGTGTGTGTGCACACACACACTCCACATGGACTAGTGACCCATCTCATTATCATCTAACTATGTGAGTATGTGTGTGTTTGTATGTATGAGATAGAAGAAATATGCGTATGGAAATAGAAGAAAATTTAGAATATTTATAAAACTTCAGAGAAGGGAGGTCTCCTGAACAAGATGGGCAACCCAAAATTTAGTGCGGACACACGCACCACAGCAAAGTCCAAGACAAACGGGAAGGAAACATTTGCCACAGGCAAAGATTACTGTCTCTTCTATACAAAGACTAGTTCCACATTAATACAAAAAAGATGAATTGCCTCTGAGAAACGTGGGCCAAAGATATAAATAGAAATTCACTGAAGAGGAAATGCAAATGGCTAATAAACATACGAAAAGATGTTCAGCCTTCCCGGATGTCAAGGAAATGAGAATCAAAGCAAGACTGCAATACCATTTCCCCCAGTTAGGTTGACAAGAATTAAAAAGATGTCAAATTCAGGAGAGAAGATTGGGAGAAGAATGTTCTCAGGCATTCCTCGTGATTGTGACTAGTTTCACCACTCGGCAGTTAGTACTACAATAAACATTGCACCTGCCTATGGATCTCAGGCTGCACTGAGGGGCGTGAGAAATGCCACTTGTATTTATTTTCAACAGAGCCACTTAATTTCTGATGCTAAACCAAGCCATCTTCCAGGTTGGGGAAAAACACAATCTTAGTCCTTCTGGAGGGTTCTCCTCACCCTCCGGGTCACCTCCAGAAGTGTATTTATAGCGTCTTGGTCTGTGGTTACAGGGGCACTGCTCTTACCCGAACCTCTAAGACGGCTCGGCGTTTTCCCTGCTCTGTGCTGGGCAGGGACCATTTTTCTCTGCTTCCACCCTGTGATTCTGTGCATCCTTTACAGAGAGCACCTGGGGCCTGGCACTTCAAACCCGCGTCCTCAGAGTGCCCTCGATGTCAGTGAGTGCAGATTTGGTCTTCTCTAAATGCTACTCCCCACTTACCTAGGGAAGTAGCGCAGATGCAGGATGACTTTTTAATCGAATCTTCTATAAATGAATAGGTTCTATTAATAACAATTGCAAGACATGACACTTTCCGTCAGTGTTTACCGTATGCTGTTGGCACATGGGTGTGTGTATGTTTTGAATCTGTTACAATAAACCGTAACAAGGAGATTCTTATCCTAAGAGATAATCGACCTGGATATTCTCTGCCCAAAAAGCCCTGCTCTAATTTGGGGTCTGGCATATTCCTCTTGTCCTTCAAATCCCAGCTCAGATGGGAACTATTTTTACAACGTTCCTCAAATGTCATGTACCAGTTTATTCCTCTTCCTTCAACCTCCCCCCTCCACACCCCATCCCCGGTGACCCGACAGCGTTCAGCATTGTTTCCTCATGCTCAAGACATGTAGAATGCGACCTAATTAGAAGTCACTTCCCATGCCACTTAAAGGGGACAGCATTGTCCAGCGGTCCCACTAGAAACAGTGACTAGATTTCATCATTGCTCCTGATTGTTTCTGAGGAGGAGAGGACTATTACCTCTGTCCTCACCCCTGAAATCAAGGACACCTTGATTTCAGCCGCCTCTTGCTAGACAGTTCCCTGTGGGTTCAGCTTCAAACCACTCTGCCAGGTCCCAAGGTGAGGGCTGCACCCACATTCTGGCCCAGGCTCTTCCCTGATATAGGGGTGGGGAGGTGGCGCCCCTAGCCTGATCAGATTCAGCCTTGGAAGTGAGGAGGAGTAAACACCATCTGGGGCAACCCTCATCCAATAAGAGCTGGAGCCAGTGGGTCCATCCTCCAGCCTGCCCTTCAGGTGGACAACCAGAGATGCCTTGTGTGCCACCCAGACGTCCTGTGAAATTGAGCCCTCATCACTGACAGCCGCAACCTTGATGACATGTCTTTATATTTGCTTTTCCTCCTCACTCATCTCATTCTCCATTTACTGTCCTAGACTTTTTATCATTATCTTAGCATGTACTCTTTCTACTTATAAAGAGCTTTGATGTAACACAGCGTGCCGTGTTACATCGGCAGCAGGCTCATACATCTCGTGTTTACCACGTCTCTTGCTCACACTGTTGTCTCTTGGGCTTGCTTTCATCTCGTGTAGTTTTGTACAGTAACACGCTGTGCAGCTTTGCAGCCCAGGAGCAGTAGGCTAGGCCACGTGGCCTCGGTGTGGCCCAGGCGACACCACCTAGGTGTGTGTAACTGCACGGTGAGGTTTGCACAAGTACAAAATTGCCTAAGGATGCATTTCTCAGATGTGTCCCCATCACTGAGTGGTGCATGACTGTGCTTGGTTTAAGTCACTAAAAGTTTGGGTCTTTTGTAGCAGCACTTCAGACTGTTCCCTGACTAATGCACAACTAACTGTTGTATGTGTAATGATGCAATTTTATTTTCCCCACTGGAAAGATGGTGGAAGATGAAGTTTTTCCTTCATCTACCCACTCTTTAGACCATCGTGGAGTGGCTTCTACATGCCGGGCACCATGCTAGGGGTTGGGGCTACAGCGATGAGCAAGGCACAGTTCCCGCCTTCGTGGAGCTCAGAGTCTGGCTGGAAAGGTTGAGGTGATGTGGGAGCCCGCGATAGAGCTACAAGGAGAATATCAGGGGAGCACTGGGAAGGAATACGTCGCCAGGCGTGGCTTGTTATGAAAATGCTTAGGATCTAAGGTACGTGGCATCGCACGTGTCTTATTTGGCCAATATGTAGAGAATCTGCATGTGGCTGGCGCAAAATGATCAAACAGTAAAACAGCAAGAGGCTGCACGCGTGGGGGAGGATTTACATGGTGAACTAGAAAGTGTCCAGGAAGTAATGACTTGGGCACTTCTGGGGTCCTTGGAAGAGGATGGACAGGCTCCCATTCCTGCCGAAAGCTGTGGAGGCTGTGTGGCTCCTTCCTTCTCAAACTGCAGAGGCTTCTTCCCAGGAAGCTTACTGGCTCTACAGATGGGGAAGAAGCTCTGGCAATGAATCTGAAATGGTTTTAATGACAACAAAACCGGGATTTAATTTTTGTCTCACATCATGGAAATTTCAGGGGTTTTATATATTCAGGCTGGATTTAAGGCTCCACGAAGGTAACAAGGACCCAGGGTGCATTAGCTCACGCTGCCGTAACAAAATACCATAGACTGGATGGCTTAAACAATGAAATTATTTTGTCACAGTTTCCGTGGCTGGGACGTCTAAGACCAAGGTCTGGCAGGGTTCATTTTCTTCCTAGGTTGCAGATGTGGCTCCTCGCTGTTTCCTCACACAGAGAGCAAGCTGCCAGCAGCTCTAGACCATGTTCTGAGTTCAAGTCCAGCAGAAAGCTGTGAGGGCCTCTCTCTCAGCAGGTGCAAGACTCCCAGATCACACCTTTCTGAATCTGATTGGACCCAGGGCACATCCCTGAGCCAATCTCTGTGGACGGGGATGCAATGCCTGAGTCGTGCTTAACTCTGGAGCCGGAGGGAAGTAAGACAGACCTGAATCCTGTGAACTGAGAGTAAAGGGTGATCCCTGCCCCCCACCCTGAGGAAAACGTGGTTCTGTCCCCTGACGATCCAGGACATCAGACCCAATCCAGGTTCACTACAGTAATGAACACAAGTGATCAACTGACTTTATGCTTTTCTCACTGTGTCAACTAGACAGGGGTTCTAAGAGAATCGAAGACGGGGCTGACTGACCGAATGGCTCACAGACGGAATCGTGTCTAGACTGCAAGGAAGTGATAGAATTTTCTGGGAGGTTGAGGGCAGATTGAATGACTTGTTGCTTTTTCTGGTTTTGGAAATCAGCTTTGTGACAGTTTAGCTGTATGATTTCGCACTGGACTACAGCTTTTGTGGCCTCAGTTTCCTCATGTATAAAATGGGTATAATTATAGTGCCTAGTTCATGGGGTTGTTATGATTAAATGACTTCACTGACATAATCTCAAGCAGCAGTGTCTGTCTATAGAATTTCCAATTATGAATCCAGAAGACTTTCAGTTCCTCCCTCTGTCTGACATCCCAGCAGGTGGCATGTAAGGCCCAAGAGTAGGAGGTACAGGCTCTAACACTTTTGGCAAGTAAGGATTGTCTACTGGTGTGAGGTCATAGGGAAGTATAGGGCCAGATCTTGGGGTAAGATACAGACTAAAATGTGGAACGCTGCAAGAATTTGCATATCATCCTTGTGCAGGGGCCAGGCTAATTTTGTCTAGTATTCCAATTTTAGTCCATGTGCTGCCAAAGTGAGCACTGGAGAGGAAGTAATTTAAGGATACCTAAGAATATGTTGTATCCCTAATTCTTGGAAATGTGTGTGGCACTCAACAAATATTTGTTGAATGGATGAATGTGAATGCATGTGCAAAGGGAGCACAGACTTGAAATATTACTGCACGTTCTGGCCCTGTGTTGGTATCAAAAGAATTCAGAAGGGATCCCCACTTTCTCCATGTGAGGTCTTCGCAAAAAAAATGTCTGACTGTGTCCTGCTGACTGCAATGCGTTTCCAGACTCTCTCCCAGTAGCCTGCAGCTGCTTTCTCCCTTTCTGTTTTGGGACACACAGGTCCCAGATGTGTGAGTGGAAAGGAGGACTGTTTACCTGCCTAGGAAAAAGCCCATTAGGAGTAGTTTTGGACCTGATTGCCTTTCTAAAGTGGTAGCCAGAATTAGAAACACATAGGTGGCCATTTTCCTAAGTGAAAACCAAGCAAAATAATCTGTGTTTCAAAGTGCCCAGGTGATAGGGGTGTCCTGCTTTCCTAATGCGTTGCGGTATTTTGAGCTTTTTCTAAACAAGGGCCATTGGTGTTTTGAAAGCTAACAGGCAGGGGTGGATAGACACAAGAACAGCGGTGGGGTCAGAATGCCCTCCCTCCTGTCAGTGTACAGGACACGTGCTGGTGCTTGTGGACGTGTGTCCTGGCCACATGTCTGAGACAGTCCCTTAGCTCAGCTTGGAGCCCACAATTTCCAGGGCTCGAGGCCATGTGACTAGGTACAGTATGGTTGCCCTGTTCTTTGGCAAGGACAAATCAGTGGTCTTGGCAGGGCTGGCCAGGTCCCCCCACATGTGTCTGAAGGAAGCTATTGTGGACGTTCAATGAGATAGATAAGTCCCAGGTTGGAATATAGTAGGTACAATAAGTGCTGGCTTCCACTTCAGTCGCTCTCTGTTAGGATGAGTTCTGTTACAGGTAACGGAAAACGACTGCCCTGTACGATGTGCGGGTTTATTTTTGTCACATATTATGATGTCTGGAGGTAGATGGTGGCTGTTTGGTTCTAGATTCAGCAGTTTCAGGGTTATTGTCTCTACAGCTCTCTTGATGTTTGTCTCATGTATACTACCTGATGGTCACAAGATGGCAGCAGCTCCAGATGTCACCTCTATGCCAGGAAGAAAATGGAAGCCATTGGGATTTGTCCCCCTTCTTGAACACCTTTCTTTACAAATGTCCCTCTATCCCCAATAGAATTCTGATTATGCCTCAGTGGCAAGGGCTGGGTTACAAGCTCTCCCCTAGCTGCAAGGAAGGCTGGGAAATTTTAGGATAAAGGCTTGTATGATTGATCATCTGTTTAAAAATTTTAATTTTTCGATTACAGTTGCCATAGAATATTATATTAGTTTCAGGTGTAAAGCGCAATCATTAGACATTTATATAACATAGGAAGTGATCACCCCAATAAATGTAGTACCACCTAGTTATTATAACACACATAGTTATTACGATAGTAGTGACTATATTCCCTATTCTACACTTTGCATCCCGATGACTATTTTGTAACTACCAATTTGTATTCTTAATCCCTTCCTTCCCTTCACCCACCTCCAATCCCCCTCCCATCTGGCAACCATCAAAATGTTCTCTGCGTCTGAGTTTATTTGTTTTGTTTGTTTGTATATTTTTGTCCTTCAGATTCCACGTACAAGTAAAATCATATGGTATTTGTCTTTCTCTGTCTGACTTATTGCACTCAGCATACTACCCTCTAGGTCCATCACATGTTGTTGCAGATGGCAAGATTTCATTCTTTTTTATGGCTGAGTAATGTCCCTTTGTATATATACCATTTCTTCTTTATCCATTCATCTATTGGTGAACACTTAGGTTGCTTCCCTATCTTGGCTATTGTAAATAATGCTGCAATGAACGTACAGATGCACATGTCTTTTTGAAGTAGTGTTTTGAGTTTCTTCGAATCAATACCCAGAAGTGGAATTACTGGGTCCTTTCCTTGTCTCTTGTTATAGCTTTTGTTTTAAAGTCTATTTGTCTGGGGTATTGCTACCCCAGCTTTTTTTCATTTCCATTTTCATGAAATATGTTTTTCCATCCCTTTACTTTCAGTCTGTGTGTGTCTTTTGATCTGAAGTGAGTCTCTTGTAGGCAGCATTTGTAAGAGTCTGTTTTCTTATCCATTCAGCCTTCCTATGTCTTTTGATTGGAACATTTAATCTATTTACATTCAAAGTAATTGTTGATAAATATGTAGTTATTGCCATTTTATTATTCATATTTTCCTTCTCCTTCTGCTTCTTTTTCTTCATGAAGTTATGGGAACTTCTCTCCCTACTGGAACCCTGGGCTGGGGAGCCTGGTATGGGTGTGGGCCCCCTCACTCCTCAGGGGGCACCTCTGCAGCCAAGATATCCCTCCGGATTTTTAACTGATACATGTGGGTATGGAACTAGCCTGTTTTGTGTCTCTGTCCCCTCTTACCAGCCTTGAGGCGGCTTCTTCTGTATGTCCTTTGTAGGACTTCTGTTCAGCTAGATTTCAGGCAATTCTCAATGATGGTTGTTCTGTAGTTTAGTTGTAATTTTGAGGTGGTTGTGGGGGGAGACCAGCCCAGCGTTTACCTACTCGGCTATGTTGACCAGAAGCCATGTGATCGATCATCTTGAACATATTATCTTCCCACCGCCACCCCAAGAAAGATGTCACAGATGGAGTTCTCCAGAAGCAGATGCTGAGATAGAGTTGCGCATGGAGGATGTTTATTAGGGATTAATGCCTATGGAAGGGAAGGGGAGAAAGCAGGACTGGGCAGAAGAAGCAGTTGAACTGCAGTGTAGGCCTGACGAGCCCACCTTGGGGAGCTCTGGAGCATGTATGATCCGTCAAAGTCTTCCATACTGGGCTGGAATGGCTGGGCCTCTATACCCACCAGTGATAACCAGTGGTCAGTTATTGGATACGGGCCGGGCAGGAACAGGTGGTCATCCTAGGTAAGATGAATGGTGTTCTGCAGCTCAGACAAATCCTGAAGGAACTATTGCTGGAGGCTTCTTGCTGTCAGTGGGAGCAAGTCCTCTGAAGAGAGACCTGCGTGGTGTCGCTCCTTGTTCATCCCCAAAGAAGAGGGGGATATGTGCCGACACAGAGATGTCACCGGCCGATATTGACAGGGGTGTTTTCACTGTGTCCACCCAGGGACTGAGTTTTACAGCGTGGTAGATAATGTGGGAGATATCTGTGATCCGGGTGCCCCCCATAGAGTGATATATAATGGCCACCTACATGGGGGTGCTGACCACAACACCTCCTGTGACTAAAGTACCAGGTTAGGTCCGTGCTTGTCTGGAAGCTCGTGTTATTATGATAAATGGTTAGTTAGAACAAGCAGAGGCAGAGTTACTCATTACTCAAGGATGAGCTGACAGCAGGGGCAGCTCTGGGGAAGGAACAAAAAGACGGCTCATCTATGAATGTTATGGGAAGGCTGGGCACATTTTGTGATCATCTAAATTTAATCTAGGGCTTTCTGATATCTGTTCATGACACCCCCACAGCAGCCAGCCACTTGCTATGTAACTGAGGTTTTTAAAACCATATTTATATATTTTATTTTGGAATAGTTTAAATTTATTGCAAAATTGCAAAGGTACAGAAAGTTCCAATATATCTCTCACCCTGTTCCCCCCGTTGTTAATGTTACATCGCCATGGTGCATTTGTTCAAACTAAGGAACCAACCTCGGTCACTGCTGCTGACTAAGCTCCACGTTTTATTTTGATTTCACCAGGTTCCTGTTAATGTCCTCTTCCTGTTCCAAGATCCCATCTTCCATTGATTGCGCCTTGCACACCACATTGCATTGTCATGTCCTTCTTAGTCTCTTCCAGTGTGTGACAGTTTCAGGCTTGTTTTTCGTGACTTTGACAGTTTTGGGCGGTCCTGGGCAGATATTTTGTAGAAGGTCTCTCAATTTGGTTTGTCTGAAGTTTCTCTTTGTCTGATGTTTCTGGTTGGACTGGGGTCACGAGGTTCTGGAAGGAACACCACAGAGGTGAGGTGCCTTGTCACATCATGTCAGGGGCACGTGACCCCCACATGGCATCCCTGGGATGTTAGCCTTGGTTACTTGGTAAAGGGGGTGCATCTAATTGGGTGACAATTACTTGTTTGGCCGGAGGGAACTTAACATTTTTAGGTGAATTTCTTTTGGGTCTTAAATCCCTACGTTTACTCATGGAAGGGGTATAGGAAGTGATACCTGAGCATTAATTAGCTGTGATACTGGTGGAAGGGCATTTCCACATGGTTGGCCAATAGTCTGTCTTCCGTTCCTCCCCACACCCTCTTTCCCACCCTTTCTCTACCAGACCCAACACTGTCCAGTGCCAACACACATCCTCTGCCACGAGAATGTCAGCAACCACTCGCCAAACACTCCAATGGCCCGGGAACTTCTTTTCTTCCTCCTTCCTTTATTTCCTTCTCCTTCTTTTTGTTCATCTACATATTTTAATATTTATGTTCACATGCAAGTGTACCAATATATTTATTTGTTTAAATGGCATGCAGAAGAAAATTAGCTCTATTTTTTCCAACTCAGTGCCCAACTATTTTAATACTATACATGGAAAATATTTGTGTTTCCCAACCAAGTGTGAGATTTATTTTTACTCATACTCTAGGTTTCTAATATTTTTTATGCCTCTAAATCTTTATCTATTTTTAAATGGAAATATACATAACATAACATTCATGATTTTAAAGAATACAACTCAGTGGTCTTTAGTACATTCGCAAGGTTGAACGACCCTCACCACTATCTAATTCCAGAACATTCCATCACCCCAAAAAGAACTCCCATACCCATTAGCAGTCACTCACCATTCACTACTTCCCTCAGCCTCAGGCAACTACTAATCTTTCTGTCTCTATGTGACAGTTTAAAAGATGCTTCTCTGGGCTATGTTTAACTCTGGGATCACCAAACCCTTCATTTTTTCTCACTTTCTCATTTTTCAAATTCAAAACTGAACAAAACCCCAACACCTGTAAATTTTCCTATTTAAAATTCAGTGTAAAAATTACAAGAACATTCAAAATAACAAACCACAGACCTCTTCGTCTGAATCTCTTGAATTTCAAGGAGATCTTATGAATAGAGAATGAGTTATTTTGTTTTCTGAACTCTTCAGTGCAAGGAACAGGTCAAGGTATTGTGTGCATGTGTGTGTGTGTGTGTGTGTGTGTGTGTGTGTGTGTGTTTAAAGAACATTTTTTCTTTGCATTCTGCCAGATCCTCTTTTGGAAACTCAAGGTAATAAGTCCTTTTGTACCTCCAAGCCCATTTTCCTGTGGTTGATTCACAAAGTGTAGCAACTGAGTCAAATTAATGATAAAAAGCAGGAGTTTCCTGAGTAGGGAAGACAAAATAATCCATGTTGTTCTGAGTTCTTCTAGATACCACTGGGTCTGGTTGAAGGACCAGATATAATGAATGTCCAAACAGAATCTCTATATTTATGTTAAAGTATAAATATATTTTCCTGATTAAAAAAATCATTGTTAGCTCTTCATAGTTGTCACAAAGTAACTGAGGGCCTGTAACTTGCCTCAAGTCTTCCTGTTTCCTTCGCCTGGTTAACATTTGAGGTCCTGTGTTTTGAGTGTTGTGTTTCTGTGGGCATCGCCTTGGTGACATGATGGCAGTAGAGGTCTGCACCACTGAGTTGTCCCCACCAGGGTGGGATGGTGGAGAGCCGGGCTTCTCAACCTTCACTGTGACTCCAAATCACCCAGGGATCTTGTCCAAACTGAGATTCTGGTTCTGCAGGTCTGAGCGGTGCTGATGTAGCTGGTTCACAGACGGTACTTTGAATAGCAAGAAAAGAGACCTTGCCTGTTTAAGATTTTGAGAAGCAGTGCTCTGAGGAGCTAGCCCAGTGTGGAATTCACTCTGAGGATGGTGGGAGAGCAGCACCCTGCACGCAGAGACAGCCACAGATGTCCCAGCTGTGTGTGCATCCCGGGCTTCCAGTGTGTGGCCAGAGCGAGTGGCCAGTGGTTCCACCCTGGGGCTGCCCAGAGGGTGATTTGGACATTGTACGGCCTCTGAGCTCAATGTTCTGACCTTCCCAGAGAGACTGTGAGCCACTCAGTATCATTTAGTGAATTCCTTTTCTGTCTCAATTAGCCAGAGCGGGTTTGTTATTTAGAAGCAAGAATCTGAGCCACTCTTGCGTTCCAATTGGGGTCGGTAGGTATTGGCTACCTGACAGCGAGGTGGTGTCTAACCCCAAGGCTTCATCAACTTGGAAAGGCTGCTGGGAGGGATTCCCAATGCCTGCGCCGAGAGACTGGACTAGGAAATGGCCGCGTGCATATTCTATATTTGGCGGCCCTGTATCACCGTCTGTGTTAGTTTCCTATGCTGGTGGAACAGATCACCGCAAATCTAGTGGCTTCAAACAGCAGAAATGTATTCGCTCATAGTTCTGGAGGCCAGAAGTCCAAAATGGGTCGGCAGGGCTGCATCCTTTCTGGAGGCTGCAGGAGGGAATCAGTTTCCTTGCATGTTAGGGCTTCTAGGGACTGCTTGCAGGCCTGGCACAGGCTGCCAGCTCTTGTGCCCAGAATCTCTGAAAGGCAGCCCTCTAGGAGGTGACCTTCCTCCCCAGTGCCAGGCCAGAAATCCTTCAGGAACTGTACAGTAGCCTCCTGAGGTCAGGGTTAGCTGAGAGCAGGAGCTTTCAGTGGATGGTGAGGGTGGGGCGATCCACCTGAGAGCCAGGGGGATGGAAAAGGTTCTGCAGGTGCAAGATAATCAGGCCACAAGCCCACGGGGTCCAGCCCGCGGGGTCCAGCCCGCGGGGTCCAGCCCGAGGGAAGAGACTCCTAGGCTGGGAAGGGCTTCTTGGAAAATTATTTTCTTCCATGTTAAGGAAAATCCTTGCTGAAAATGTCCAGCCTTGAATGATTCCATCTGAGGGTGTGGATCAGCTCCTTCATCAGCTGTGCCCCATTCTGCAGGGTTGGGGAGAGAACAGCTGTCTTCAGCCTGTTGCTTTTTCTCTCCTCTTCTCTAGAATCGGGGTTTCCCACATGGAACCCTGTCGCACGTTGGGTTCTTCAGGACAGAGATGGGCAGGCAGGAAATTTCCAGGGGAGCACTCATGGAATCAACGCCTGTGTGGGGAGTGAGTGAAGGAAGGAGGACGGGGCCCTCAGAGTTGTATGTACCGGGAGCAAGGGGGCCTGGGTTACACCCCAGCATCCGGCATCATGCCATGTGGCTTCTCCCATCCCCTTATGTAGCCTCAGGCCATGCATCTCTCTTCGGGAAAAGGCAAGCGAGTCTCAGAGGACTCACTGGCGCTGCTCACCACCAGCACTCGCAGGTGGGGAAAGCGGCTCCATCCCGGAGGGGATCTGGGCCACTGCACACCAAAGCATCCACAACAACCCTCGGCTGTGGCATCTGAATGAAGCAAGTGCATGAGACTGCACACCTGGATCCGTTTCCTTCAGTCCAGTCTGCTCATGGCCGCGCTCCTCTTGGGGAGTTCAAGTTTTAAAGCCAGATATGAAGAGAAAATTATGAGGAGTCAAAGCTGCCCCCCCCAAACCTCAGTAGATGCTCGTGCCAGGAGAGGTCATGGGAATGGAAACTGACTGAGGGAGAATAAATCGTGTCCTTTGTCCTGAGCCCAGGGCTCCTACTTCTTGAGAGCTGCACAGGCTACACCCTCCATCTATCTGGCTGTCATCTATCTCCCTCTCTGCAGAACATTACAGAACACATGGAGTTGAGTTTGCATACGTTAAATGTATGTATTATGTGACTCCAACACAATACCAATGCCTCCTTGAATAGCATCCTGCCCAGGACATGCTGTTCTGGTTGTAAAATCACAATCCTTGCATGCTGGGCTCTGGAGAAGCCAAGAGTTGGTGTATGTGGCGGGGAGAGCTGGACATATAATAAACGTAATAGAGCATGACAAATGCTATAAAAATGTAGCAGTCCAGACCAGGTGAGATGAATTAATTTTGACGATTTGACCTGGTTCCTCTGTGTTCCCATGTTCCTTCGGGTTAGTTTCCTCTGAGGAAAGATTTCGTAAATGGTAGGTACAGCCATGAAAGTTTTCTCTCATTGCGTAAGACAGAAAAATCACAACCTTTAGTACCCTTCAGAGTCCCACGCGGTTGACGGTGAAGCTTTTCTCATTGTGTTGAATTCACAAATTAAAGAAACATTGGTTGACAAAAACAGATACCGATCACACAAAGTGGAACAGGAGAGAAGAGTATTTTGTGCTCCAAGGACAGCTGGCTTGGCTTTCTTGCCACTGGAGCTTCTCTCCCTGAAGCAGAAGGAGAAAATAGCTCTCCGATATGAAGTGAACCACGATAAACAAGTGTTTGCTTTGCTAGAAATGGCTTTTTTTTTTTTTTTTTAAGCCAAGGCTTTTGTGGAAAACATTCCTTTCAAAGAAAAAAAAAAAAGAGTGGGACCCTGGTTGGCAATTAATAGTCTGTGTTGCTTTAGATGTGCCCACACTTTTCTGAGACTTGAGATTGACGGGGTGGTGAGCCTCTCACATGGCAGCTACAGTGGAATCGGCTCGACTTCGTGTTGGGGTTGATGCCTTCAGCGTCCGCTGAGGACTGAGAACGACGTGCGATAATTGAGCGCAGTTCTTGCTGTCCTGCCCTGCAGATGGGGCCGGGGGCCAGCATCGGCAGAGAGTGCGCTCAACCTCCGCTTCTCTGGCGCTCCCACGCTCATCCGCTCTGGCTAACTTTTCTCCTTTGCCGGATCAGTGGCCTATTCTGCTACGTAATGTGTCACAAATCGGGTGTGTTAGGTGGGACGAAACGCCAAATGTTATCCATTCAATCATGTTCTGAAAGGGAGAAAGTATTATTCCGGGAGGTTCTCCAGAAGTCAAACCTCAGTGATAAAGTGCATGTTTTGGCTGTGTATTAAACTGCAAACTGTCAACTTTGTGTGCACTGAAATACCTAACTAGCCCGCTGCTGCTTTTCATGTAGTTGGTCATTCATTAATAGTTGTTCATTCAGCTATACAAGTACTCCTTCTTTGGCTGTGTATACACCCATTTATTTGATCATGCAGTCATTTATTGGATCATTCATTTGGTCACTTATGTATTCATTTGGTCTCTGCTATGAACTGAATTGTGCCCTCCCCCCCAAATTCGTATGTTGAAGCCCTAACCCCCAATGTGACTGTATCTGGAGATAGAGTCCCTAGGAGGTACTTAAGGTTAAATTAGGTCCTAAGAGTGAGGCCCTCATCTGAAAGGACTGTAGCCCTATAGGAAGAAGAAGGGATCTCTTTCTGTCTTTCTCTCTCTCCCCTGTGTGAGGATACAGCAAGAAGACGGCCAGCAGCAAGCCAGAAATTGAGTTCTCACCAGAAGCCAGCCCTGCTGGCTCCCTGATCTTGGACTTCCAGCCTCCAGAACTATGAGATTGTTTAAGCCACCCAGGTTATGGTAGTTTGTTCTGGCAGCCTGAGCTGTAATTGACTAAGACAGTCTCTCATTCATTCAACAAACATTTACTCAGTGTGTGTCAGGCACCATGTGAGATGCTGGAGAAGAAATGACAGACACGGTCATTGGGGCATTCCCTACTAAGTGCCCACGGATTCCCAGTAGCAGAACCCAGCCTTTGTGTTGGTGGCGTTGTGCCCAGTCCCAGGAAATACGTAAGACTGGTCTAAGCGTACCATGCAATCCTACTCCACTCCATTAACGGCTGAGGTGTGGCCATGTGACCCAGTTCTAGTCTATGAGTCAGGGGAACTTGTCTAGGGGCTACTGGTAATTGTTTGCCTTCTTGAAAAGAGAAAGGCACATAAGAAGAAAGACTTTTTGCCCTTCCCCACATACTTTCTGCTTGAGATGCATTTTGGTGAAGATGTACTGTCTGGAGCTAGAGCACTCATGTTGTAACCATGGGTTCAAATTCCTGCAGCCAGACGTGTCCTCGCTGGGTGCCTGGGGCGAGCGGCTGGGTCTCCTGAGCTTCAGTTATTTTTATCTGTGAAATGAAGGTAACCATAGTATGGGTTTTGGGGGGCAGCTGTGGGAATGAGATGTAACAATCCTTATACAGGGCTGATAGAGGCCCACCGCATGCCGAGTGTCAGGCATGTAACCTCTGAGACGGCACAGACCCTCCCTGCCTTGGTCACTTCTGAATCCCAAGGTCAGCGAATGAATGAATGCATGAATGAATGAACAAACAAGGGAGTGAAAAATATTAAACCAGAATAATGCAGTGGTCTCTGAATAAAACCCAATTCTAAAGGAGGATCAAGACCAGTGGTTTTTATCTGAAATCTATTTGCCCCCAGGGAACATTTGTCAACATCTGGCGACATTTTTGGCCGTCATAACGGGTTGTTACTGACATCTAGTGAGTAAAGCCCAGGGATTCTGCTAAACATCCCACAGTGTACACGACAGCTACACAACAATTATCCAGCATCAAGTGTTATCAGTGCCGAGGTCGGGAAACCCTGGTCTTGGCACAGAATTATTTCTGGCTCCCTTAGGGCTTATCAAATAGTCAAATCATCTGGTGTTGGGTGAGGTAATCTCACCCAGAAATTCCTGGTGCCAACTAGCATTTTCTCCAACTGTAAAGCAGGTAGCTGGTGCCTACAGGTCCCCAAAAATGCTGTGTTTCCTCTTCAGCTTGGTAATTTTCTAGATGCTCTAGTGGTAATTTATTGGTTCATCTCCTCGTATCAAATATTCCTTAGGCATAGGATTTGCTGTAACTAAAACTCAAGGAGACTGAGCCTTTTCCTTTGAGAACATGCTCCCGAGAGGAATGACCCCCTTTCCAGTGGGCCGACAGCTCTGATGTTCCTTTCTATTTTCTTGAGCTTCGTTATTCCCTCTTACTCATCGCGTCCTTGCCCCTTTATTGTCCATTCTCCACTGACCGCTAAATTGTTGAAGAGCAGCAGGTGAGTCTTCTTGAAGCCTAGAGAAAATCCTTCTGGCTGTGGGGAACTGTAAGAAGGACTCATGTGACTGTGGAAGTAGCTGGTGGATGACACCATCAGTACCACCTCCTTGTGCCCAGGGGGGGAAAAACTGAATGTGAGAAGTCACTTTAGTATTTTAAGTGGTACTCAGAATGCAGAGATGCAGTAATGAGCATGTTTTAATTCATCAAATGCGTTCTCAACAGTGGTCTAAGATCAAACCGACACACGATGGCAGAGACTGCTTGTTTGCCTTCTCCATCATTCCATAATCATAGCAGGATTACACATGGCCACCTAGAGCAAATGCTGTGTTTCTCAGCCTCCCTTGCAGCTACATGTGTCCACGTGGCTAAATTCTGGCCAACAGGGTGGGAATGAAAGTTTTGTGTGGCAGCTTGCAGCGACACTCCCTAAAAGAGAGCTGCTGAAGACTCTGACCTCTGCCCTTTGACCTTTCTTCCACCCTGCTCCCTGACCATCACTGTGATGGCTGGAGCTCCAGCCAACACCTTGGACCCTGAGGACGAGGGCTATGGTCCAGGGGTAATAATCTGGAAAGAACTGGGATCCCTGAGGACTTATTGGCACAGAGCCACCTTACCAGCCCTGGGCTGGCTGCCTCTGCACTTTTACCTGGGATTGAGAACAAGTCTATTTTTTAAAAAGCCACCATCAATCATCCTCAGTAAAATATTGTAACCGATGCCGAGGCTAAGAGAACACAGCTGCAGGTCTCATCTTGGTTTCCGTACTTGAGAATGAGTTTTCTTTCATGAGAACTCTTCTGACCTTATGAAGTGCATTTCTGAGAGGCTTACGAATGTCCAAGGAAAGTGGGTGTGAAATGACAGAGAGGGTACATGAAACAGTACTGTCAGCTAGGGTCACCCTGTTGTACGTTACATCCCCAGAACTTTTTATCTTATCACTGGAAGTTTGCACCTTTGATTACCGTGACCCGTTTGCCCCTCCCCCACTCCTCACTTCTGACAACCACCAATCTGATCTCTGTTTCTATGAGTTTGGTTTTTTTTTTTTTGAAGATTCCACATACAGTAAGATCATACAGTATTTGTCTTTCTCTGTCTGACTCATTTCACTTAGCATAATGCCCTTAAGGTCCATCCATGTTGTTGCAAATGGCAGGATTTCCTTCATTTTTCATGGCTGAATAATATTCCACATTGTGTGTGTGCATGCGTATAGGTGTTTTCTTTATCCATTCATAGGTTGATGAACACTTAGGCTGTGTAGGGCATTTGAAATCTTAATCAGCGCCTCTATTTCCTATTTCTCCTATACTCCAACTAATGTGATGTCACTGCTTCAGGAGTCCCCCAATATTCATTCTCCCCTTGTCATAGGACAGGAAACTTTATAGTTGGACTCATGGCTTCCCAGCTAAAGATGGTTTCTGGCCTCCCTGGCAACTATGGGAGGTCACATGACTATATTCTAACCAATACAATGGGAGTGGAAGTGATGTCCAACGATCATATTGGACCCTTGAGAGAAATGCCCTCACTTTCCCCCTTCCTCCTTCCTGGGGACTTGAATGAGAAAGGGATGATGGGAGCTCCTGAAACCATCTTGGACCGCAAGCTGAAGGCTGTGTGTTGAGGTTGGCAGAACAACAAAGTAGAGACCATCTGAGCTCTGCTTTGATTGTGGAGTTATTATACCAGCCTGCAGGCTACTTATCTATATTTAATTTAGATGTTTATACTGTGCTTCTTTTCTAAAAAGGATGGGAGGTTGAGCCAATACACACTTGTATTAATTTGCTAGGGCTGCCACAACATAATGCCACAGACTGGGTGGCTTAGACAACAGATCTTAACTTTCTCACAGTTCTGGAGGCTGGAAGTCCAAGATCAAGGTGTCGGCAGGTTTGGTTTCTTCTGCGGCCTCTCTCCTTGGCTTGCAGATGGCCTCCTTTTCGCTGTGTCCTCACATGGTCCTTCCTCTGCACGTGTCCATCCCTGATGTCTCCGTGTGTCAAATTTCCTCTCATACTAAGGACACCAGTCGCGTTATTAGATCTCCCCTCAGTGACCTGATTTTAACTTCACCACCTTTTTAAAGACCCTGTCTCCAAAAACAGTCACGTTCTGAGGTACTAGGGGTTAGGACCTCAACATACGAATTTTGGGGGAACACAATTCAGCCCAAACATCACTTTTACAACAATATTAAAAGTGACTTTCTATTGTATCGAATTCCAACAGTCTCTAAAGACTGGGCCAGATGCTACGATCACCTTAGCCATGGTGAACTGGTTCTCCTCCAGCAGCCCACCATCCACCTCCCCTCTCTGAGAGAGACCGAAAGGATTCCTTGGGAGGTGAAGGCAGGTAGCAAGGATGCATTTGGAGAGGCTTGTCACTTCCAGCTCCCCTAAGGTCCAGGGAAGCATTTTGGGGGACTGACGCACATCTCCAGGAGTTTGAAGGAGGCAGGGACTAGCGTCTGAATCCTGCTGTGAAAGTCTGAGAAACTGAGGCTGTGGTGGCCTGGGCAGTGGCTTAGGGGCTGGGCTGGGGCCTGTGCTTGGCGCTGTCAAGGATTGTGTTTCCTGTTGATCACACAGACAAAACCATTTGCATTTCTCTCAACTTTCTGAAATAGTGGTAACATCTTACTGGTTCCCTCATTGATTAATGACTTAAATAAAATCCTTGACACACATTCATTTTATATTGGTATGAAGGTCGTGATGTTACTTTTCAAACAAAGATCCTGTAACATGTGGTGGCTCTTTCGGTTAATGTGGCTCTGATTCCCGTATCCACGTTCATTGCCTTGGGCTGGAATCTGAGATTCTGCAGTGCCTGTTGTCCTGGAGAAAAAGGTAGCTTAGTGGGGGTCTTCCAGACACCCCTACTTGCTTTACTCACCAATGCCTTGCACAAGGAAAGACGAGTTGGCCAACACGCAGTGTCACTTGCTTTTTCCCCACCAACTTTTCCTTGAACTAAAAACCGGTGCATATTTGCTTACCTGCTGATTCTTTTAACTGGATCTTGTCCCATTAACTCCTCCCAGGGGAGAGTTCTGACCTGAGGATGAAGAGGTGGCTCTCAGGAAACAGACAGAGCCTCTTGAATGCTGCCCCTGGAGCAAGCAGCAGAAAACGGGAAAAATTCATTCAACATCCTGTTTGCACCTTAGGTTGACCTCAATGAAACACCAGCCATTAGCGTGTTTTGTTAAAGTCCAAGCAACAAGGGCTTGTAATTGATAATGAGGATTTTTGTTCTAAGTGGCCAGTTATCTCAGTAATTCAGGCTAAGAGTCCACCGAAAAACACCCTCAATTTTATTGTAATAGCCTATAATTTGTGCTTTATTTTTAAAAGGAAAGACATTCATGTGTTGGCAGATTTCGCCTTCTTTCAATTACCATGTCAGCCTTCTTCTTTTTCTTTACAAGCCCAAATACGCTTATAGGAAATAGGATTAAATGAATAAATTCTAATGCACGGAGAAGACACTAGATAGACCTTTTGAACAAAATGGCCACCAGCCTCTCAGCGAATGCAATTGACCGGTGCTGTTTAAAAAGTTGTCATTCTGCTCTACTCTGAGTGGTCCAATTTTTCATCTGTCTGGGTTTGTTTTGTCCACATGAATACACTTTGTTAACAAATGTTTACTGTTTTCTGTTTGTTAATTGGATTATATTCATTGTAGAAAAACAATAATACAGAAAAGTTTAAAGAAATTCCAATAACAGTATTGCTACATAGAGTTTAATCATATATGTATACACACACACACACACACACACACACACACACACACACACACACACACATATATAGTCTTGATTTTATGAGAAACGACATATTTGTGATTAGAATTTTGCTCCCTCACCTTTTTCTTCTGATTTTCCCTCATTAAAGCAGGGAGGGAGGCTTCCCTAATTAGGGAGACAGGCTGTGGCAGGGGCGGGACAGCAAGGTGACGTTCCCTAGAAGACCTTGCTTTGCTGTCTTGATTTCCACATCAGTGCTCACTGATGGAAGTAAAGAAGGGCATCTTCAAACTAGTGGATGGTTGCCCAACTCTGGAGGCACCAGCGGGCCCCAACCAGGGCTCCACCTGGCAGTATCAGGCAGGTATATGGCGGGACTTCCTACAACGATGCTTCCAGAACTGTGATATGCGTATCAATTACCGAGGGGGTCAGGTTGAAATGCAGATTCTGGGCCCCGTACGCAAGTGAAGGGCATCCTGCTGGTCCAGACCACACTTGGAGTGGCAGGCCCGAGGGGGTGGTCTAAGACTGCTCCCGGGCATCCTGGCATAATGTTCTCCAAGGCTCGTAACGTTTCCTGGTCCTCACAGAAAGATCAGAGCAGCAGATCTGACAGAACCACAGAGCCTGGGATAACGGGCATTGGGGGGTAATCATTGTGCACTAGGCGCAAAGACACATGGGTCCTGGGTGAGACCCAGAACCTTGTCACAACCCTGGAGGGTGGGAGAAGGAAGCCCTGAGCCTGACCAAGGCTGAATTTCCTAACAACCTTGCAGGATGGAGGCTTAGAGGTAAAATTAAGTTGGTTGAGGAAAAAATAAAGAAGTGTGTATTTTCTTACATGAACAGTAATCTGCCCTTATCTGAAGTTTCAGTTATTTGCGGTCAATCATAGTCAAAAAAATATTACATGGAAAATTCCAGAAATGAACAATTCCTAAGTTTTAAGTTGCGTGCTGTTCTGAGTAGTGTGATGAAATCTCACGATGTTTCGCCGGGGAGGTGACTCATCTGTGTGTCCCGCCTCTCCACGCTATAGATGCCCCCCGCCCACTAGTCACAAAGCAGCCATTTCATTATCAGATGCACTGTCGGGTGTGGAGGAGCTTGTGTTCCCCTCGCCCTTATTTTACCTCATAATGGCCCCAAAGCACAGTAATAGTGATGCTGGTGATTCGGACCTGCCCAGGAGAAGCCGTGTGGTGCTTCCTTTAGCGGAAAAGGTGAAAGTTCTCAATAAGGAAAGAAAAACAATTGTATGCTGAGGTTGCTAGGATCTGCGGTCAGAAGGAACCTTCTATCAGTGCAATTGTGAAGAAGGCAAAATAAATTTGTGCTGGTTTTGCTGTCGCATCTCAAACCGCAAACGTCCCTCTCACTAAGAAGAGTGAGCGCAGGGCAATAAGATATTTTGAGACGGAGAGACCGTATTCATATAACGTTTATTACAATCTATTGTTATAATTGTTCTGTTTTATTATTGTTGTTAACCTCTTACTCTGCTAATTTGTAAATGAAACTTTATCATAGGTATGTATATATAGAAAAACCGTAGTATGCATAGGGCTCAGTACTATCCGTGATTTCAGGCATCCACTGGGGGGCTTGGAACGTGTCTCCTCTGGATAAGGGGGGGCTCCTGCACATGAATTTGTGGACTGAAATTTTTCACACTGTATTTATAATGTACACAAGTCAATTTGCAGCTGTTGCATGTACATTTTTGTCCTTTTTTCCCTCCACTTGTAATATCATGAACATTTTTCCAACTCATGAGATAGCCTCTGAAAATAGCACTTTTAACACTTCCGTTCTGGGAGAGCGGGGACTCGGTCCATTGTGTTCAGCAGTGTGTCTGCAAGATGCAGCACCGTGTCTGGCACATGGTAGATACTCAAGAATTAGCTCTCGATTCTCTCGAGTGTGTACATACCCTGAAGAATGATTTCTCTGCCAGTGACCACGTAGATGCTTTCAGCTTTATAAACAATGCCATGGTGGAAACCTTTGTCCACACTCTTGTCTGTTTCCTTAAAACTGTGTAGAAGTACATTTACTGACTCAGTGGCTATGCACAATTAAAATATTCTGGATATGTGATGAAAAATTCCCCTTTAGAAATAGCACACCAATTTATACCTTCATCAGCAATGCCTGAGAGTGCCCATTTTATCATGTTCTTGCCAGTGCTGGGATCATGATTTAGAAAAAAACCCCTCTTGCTAGGAGTAAATGATACCCTATTTTTGTTTTAACAAACATTTGTTTGATTACTAGTGAAGCTGAGAGGTTTACATTTTTTAAAAATATGCCCATTGATCTTTATATCTCTTCTGCAGTAAACAGGGCTATTTGGGTCTTTGGTCCATTTCTCCGTTGGCTGCACCAGCCTAACTGAATCAGAGAGGTGGATTTAGTTCGTCTTTCCGTTTCTCATATGATACCTTTGCTCATTGCTCTAGTACAGACACAAAATATAGACATAAACGTAACTTAGTGGGAAGCAGGCTCTTCCTGAAACCTACTGAAAGGGTTAATCCACTGAAATGCTTGAATTCCATCTCTGAAATTCCTATAAGATTAGCTCAGTGCACTAAAATAACTTAGATATTGGAGAAGAGGCCTGATTTTTCTCTGTAATGTGGAGTCATCTAGTGGTTCTTTGAGGTAGTGCATGGACAAAACCTCTGCGTTTGGGATTAAAATGGAGCTCATTTATCTTCTCGGTCTCTAGTCCAGGCTACCCTCAGTTTTTACCTGACTATGGATACAGTCTCTCGGCTAGACTTTCTGTCTTCACTTTTACCCTCCTTATTCCATCCTTTACCTTGTAGTCAGAGTGTTTGTTCGAAAGGCATAGATCTGTGTCAGTTCCCTGTTTAAATCCATTCAATAGTTAGCTCATCATTGTTCTTTATGAGAAAGTTTAATCCTGCTTTACAAAGTTTTCCATGATCTAGGTCAGGGTTTGGCAAACGTTTTCTGTAAAACGTCATATTGTAAATATTTTGGATTTGGGGGGCACTTGTCTGTTGTGACTTCTGAGATCTCCCTAGGGGCTGTTCATAGCCCTCTGGACCACTGGCTTTCCCCCTCAACGTTTGTATTCTGCACTGTCTGGTTGCTCTAAAGTTCATGGTGCATCCTTCAGACATTTAAAGATCTGGTGTCCTTGTTCTGTTAGGAGCCAGAGAGGGGACTATGAGCTGGTTTGGGGGTAAGGGCTAAAGAAAAATTGTGCAGCCTTTGGAGGATTGTCTAGGTTACAGATAGAGTTCCTCAAATGGAAAGCTTTGCTCACCATTCCTCTGCGTGTTCATGCAGATGCATTGACACTAGTGGGATCCAGGCCACAACTTCAAATAGATCCCGCCTACCAGATGTGTCAATATGGAAAGTGCAGAAATCAATCTAATACCTGCTTAACGCTTTAAAAGAGGCTCTGTCCTGCTTCCTGAGATATCTATATCTATATCTATATCTATATCTATATCTATATCTATATCTATATATCTATATCTATATCTATATCCTCATAGCAACAATTATAAACAAATATCCAACTAATGTTCAATAATAAAAACCCAGATTCAGGTTTCATATGACCTAGTTGACAAATTATCAAAGATGATGAAATTTTATTAGTGTTGTGCTTGTATTCTCCCCACGGCTGGCAATGTTTGGGGATTGAGCGATAAAATGAAGATAGATGTAACTCATAAATTATATTTGTTCCACAAAATTTATTTTGCCCCCCTTTTAAACCAAACTATTAATTATGTTGCTGAAATTCAGATTTTTCACATAACTTACGTTTTACTGACAGTCATGACATGTGACACTGTTCAAAGTGTGAGCGCAGGCCCCAGTGGAAGCGACTTATCTCCTCACGGTTTCCAGCGGCTGCTGCTATAAGATAAATAGGATAAGTGCTCATTCTCCATTCCTGTGCCAGTCTTCCACTCATGCTGGTAACAAATGGTACAGCCTGTCTGCACCCACACTTCGAGAATCATGGAAAGAAGTTGTAGAAAGTACTTGTAAATCAAAGTGTAGCAAAGTGGAATATGTTTTCAAAAAGGTTAAAATGAACAAAACTTAAGAATTTCATACATATTCCAAAATATTAACAATATTTACTCAAAGTAAATTACAAAAATTACAGTGAATAAATATGATAATTTTAAACAGCCTCGGGCTGAGATGGAGTCATCTTGCCCAGGCCCTCTGTGTGCGTGGTTCTGTCTTTGAGCATCTCCATCTCTAGAATGGGGTGCCCTGGGTCCTTGTCTCTCAGCCCTGAGCTCCCAGCCCCCAGGTCTCCCTTTCTCTCCTGCTGGTTCTGACTTTCCTCAGCTTTCTCTCCAATCCCTGCTAGTCTGTCCATGCCTGGCTTTTGTCATGAGCTAACTTTCACCTTGACAAAATGCTCTAAGGCTGTCTCTGCCTGAAGGTGTCATGCCTCCATTTTCACGCTGTGGGTGTGGGAGCTGCCCCACGTTGGGGCAGAGGACTTCCTGTTAGCATCTCCTCCCAGCGTCCCAGTGACAAGCGAGCACCAGCACTTATGCTTTCACTGTCCCCTCACCCTGACTGGGGCACCTGTCTTTCCTTGGTCTCCCTGCTTTTTAAGACCAGGAGAGGTAGTGCTGCTGGAGAGGCATCTGGGCTGTGTCCTCACCCCTCTTCTCCCTTCTCACTCTCTCTTTCCTCTGCTGCGAGGGCTTCTGTTTCCCCCTGGAAGGTTCTGGAAGGATCTCCCCCACTGTGACATATCACCTTCAGATTTTCTTCCAGTCTAGGAAATCACCTTTCCTTCTGCGAGTTGAGCTTTCCCTCTCCTCTGCCATCAAGATGAGAAAGGATTTGGTGCCCCCTGCTGGCGCAGTCACTTCTTTGCATCTCTAGGAATTGTTTGTGAGGCATCTGCTGGGAAGACAGCGTTTCCATTATTCATGAGGCAGGGTGCCGGTGAATTGGGGCAATTAGTAGACACAGTTGGCTGCACTCTTGGCCAGACCCTGGCTTAAATGTGTTTAAATTATGCAGGTGTGCTTCTTAATTAAGAAGGGATTTTGCCAGAGGGAAAACTCCAACCACACTGCTGCCATGCACTTTCTGCCTCAAGGGGTGGCTTGTAGTCTCAGACTAAGTAGGTTGGCCTGGAAAGGCTTCCTGCAGAAACGTGGAAAACGTTTTTGTTAATCCTGTATCAGCAGAAGAGAGGAAATGAGTCTGCTGTATCATAGAAGGATGACGGGAGGTAACGTCCGTTTTTTCACATTCTGATGGCTTCTTGGTCCTGCTCCCTCATTAAAGTGCACAAGCCAAGAGCGGTGGCTGCAGAGTTCATCGCCAATCTGAGATAGTTTCGGAAAACCTGGTAAAGAACTTGCCTAGCTGCAGATAATGATGATAATTGATAGCTGGGAGAAGGTGATTTTGTACAATGCAAATTCTGGCTGTAAACAATAACATCCATTGTGGGGACAGAGCCCCCAAAAAGCAGTTTCCAGGCTCTCGGCCTCGCATAGAAAGGTGCTGGCTCAGGTAGGAAATGGCCATTGACTGTGATCAAATGGCCATCAGCTGGGGCTAGTTGGCCGTCAGCTGTAACCAGTGAGCCATTGGCCACTAATATAACTGCCGTGGCTACGCTAGCAGAAAATGGGGGCTAGCAAGAAGATGGTGGCTGAGCCAGCAAGCGGCGCAGTGAGGGTTGAGAATTGTGTGGCTCCTGTTTCCTGTGTCTCCAACCCAGCAGCCAGTGAGACTATAGTGGTGTGACTCCCCTACCTATGGCTCCGTGGCTGTTCCTTTCTGGCCTCACCATGTCCTTTGTTCTTATGTGGGGAGCGGGACCAGAGACCCCGCCGGACGCCCCTCACGACATCCATCTATTTCCAGATTGTAAGAGGGTTCAGAAGACCTGGCCTAGATTATCTTGTTGCAGGCAGATGTGCCTCAAGAAGTCACAGCGCTGCAAGATGACAAGAGAGGGACCGAGATTCAAGCCTCTCAAATCTCCTTTAGTCTCAGTTATTTGACTTGCTCTAACCGGATAATTTAATCAATGCTTCAAATCATCTTCTAGGCATAAATATAGTGTCAAATATAAGTAGAAACATAAGTAGAGAGTAAGAAAAAAATGTTAGTGGGACGTTAGGAGCTTACCTTACAAAGTTCAAAGGGGATGAAACAAGGGTTGCTGTGTACCGTGTGCAGGCCCAACTCGAGGAGGTGCCAGGCACGTGAACATCTCTGATTTGTTCAGACAATTTTCCTGGCAACTGGCAACGAAATATGTATGGGAAGGGGCACCTGTCCCCAGTTTGCATTAGAGCGCCGTGTGGACTAGACGCCACCCCAGCCAGAACTGGAACCACAGAGGCTGCAGCCTCCCATCCCAAGGGCAGAACGTGCGGCCCATGTTTGCTTGCTTGCTTGTCTGTCTGTTTAAACCAAGTACAGGTCTGCATGGTGTTAAAAACATGAAGCTTTGAATTGTTTGCCAACAATTAAAAATCAGATCTATTTACATGAAAATCTGGATGTGGGGACAGAGCCAGGAGTGCAGTTTCCAGGCTCCCGGCCTCACGTGGAAAGGTGCTGGTTCAGGTAGTAAATGGCCATCAGCTGTGACTAGTTGGCCATCAGCTGTTACCGGTTAGCCATTAGCCACTGAGATAACTGTGGCTAAGCTAGGAAGCACGGAGTGTGGATTGGGGATTGCACAGAGGTGGATTGCAGTTAGCAAGTGAGGTTGGTTGGCAGAGAAGCGGACGGCAGGTTGCGGATCGTGTGGCTCCTGCTTCCTGTGTCTCCAACCCAGCTGCCAGGGAGATTATAGTGTTATGACTCCCCTATCTATGGCTCCGTGGGTGTTCCTTTTTGGCCTCACCATAGCCTGCGTTCTTGTGTGGGGAGCGGGACCAGAGTCACCACATGACAGCGGCATGACACTGGATTTCTGGTTTCTCTCAGAAAAGAGGCTTTGGGGAGCCCAATTTCCTACAGAACCATAAATGGCTCTCGCTGGTGTCAGAGGTTCCCTTTTGATGAGGACAGAACTATCCCGTTGGCCATAACCCCACCACACTTTCCAGTGCCCTTGACAGTGAAGGCCAACGTCAGTTGTTATTTACTGTTACACTTGCCCTTTATGTCTCTTACAGAATTCAGAGGGATGTGATATCATTCTTGTATCCATGTCTCTGTAAAATGGTTGAAAACCAAAGGCAGAAGAAGAGGGCACAGTTTTTCAATAAAAACAAATGGTAGGGAGCATATTTTTTATTGAAGGCGAGAATAGTCTCGTGTGTATAATGTACAAAATGTGTCTGTGTCGAATGAATAAAATACCTGTCCCCAGTAGACACTTGAGTTTGTAACCTCTGCAGCGAAAAGACCTATGAAAACATAGTTTAAGGGGCTCTTGATGGAGAAACCTGAGAAAAAGGAGCAGAACACCTCTATGGGAAAAAGGGTTCCACTAGCACTTCCGAAGGCACACACTGTGTCCCGATTTATAATTCCAGCCACTGAGGAAAGTGTGGAGAATGGGACCCCCTCACTCCCAGGTGCCAGGAGGGAGTCGCAGGTTCTGCTCTGTGTGTCCCCAGCGCCCAGTGCTTCTCTCGTCAGAGCATCACTCGTTTGGTCATCGCCTGCCTTGGTGACTTGTGGGGGCATCTGCAGTGTCCACTGCTGCTCCCACCGCCTGGCAGAACTGGGCACCTAGCAGGTGTCATTACAAATCACGGAATGTGACATCTGCCTTGGGAGTAGAAGCAGGAAAGGGCTGCTCTGCATCACAG
Source organism: Rhinolophus ferrumequinum (assembly GCF_004115265.2). Classification (NCBI taxonomy): domain Eukaryota; kingdom Metazoa; phylum Chordata; class Mammalia; order Chiroptera; family Rhinolophidae; genus Rhinolophus; species Rhinolophus ferrumequinum. The sequence continues at coordinate 5,234,637 of NC_046306.1, forward strand.
AGTCAGCAGGCAGAAGGGAAGTACACCCCGTACAGTCCTTGGGGTGTAAGCTGTGGGAATCACTTTATGCATAAAGGGAACGTATTGGAGGGTTACGGGGGTATTCCTAGAATAGAAGGAAACGCTGCAGGGCCTTTTCTTTGGACCGGATGGGGTCCAGGCAGCTCAGGCATCCTATCAGATAGCAGGTACCAATCTTCAGGACACCATCATGTCAGGATCCATTGGCTCTAACTGTTTTGTATCCTTGGGTCACTTGATTCAGGAGTGAGAAAAGCGGAGTCTGATTGGCTTTAGTTTGTGTCACTCACCAGCGGTGGGCGGGAAAAGCTGATTGACAGTCTCAGGTAGATAGACCTCAAGCGCCGATGGCAGGGTGGGCCTCCCAAAGGAACAGGGTTTGCGTGCTGAGGAAGCCGAAGCCTCAGTAGGGGCCCCAGATGCCTTTCTGGCCAGGGTTTGGCAGACTGTGCTGCTGCCCCCTCCCCACCTCCAGCTCGCAGTTACCCACAAGCTGGTATACGTGTGACCTGAGCAGGTCATATACATCCAGCCTTGTGGGGGGACATCGGTGCTTGCCATGCCGGCCTCTGCGCTGCCCCGACCGCTCCATCTCGGTCAGGCCTCCATCTTTCCAGTGGGGGACGAACCACAAGCTTTGGGGAATTGACTTCAGGAATCAAGGTATAGTACCAACAGCTATTTTTTTTATTGCTCACCTTAAGAGCTAGGTACTGTGCTGAGTGGTTTGCCTGCATTATTCCATTTGATCCCACGTCTCTGACAAGACACTCTCAGTTTACTTACGGTAGATTATGATGCTGAAAACCAGGCTCAGTAACTGGTCGAGCTCAGTTCACGTCGAATCAGGTGGATCTAGAGCCCAGGGTCCGACCCCCCACACAGCTCTCACCTGCACACAGGCTGGCTGACGTAGAGAAACCTTTGGACTCTGAATAAACCTCTCGCGTTTCTCAGGCTCTGGTTATTGGATTTTTAAATACAGCTTGTCTAGTGCATTCTCGTTCACTGGGGGCGTGGAATTATGGGGCTCGTAATACTTCTATCCTGACTTGATTGCCAGAGTTTCATTGTTTCCTCAATGCTGGGGTTTTACTGGTTGTTCAGATGATATAGAGACTCTTCATAAATCTAAATTTATTCTAGACGAGGGAGTGCCCTTCATTCTGGGATTATGGCCATCTATCTCTACCTTTTAGTGAGAAAATATCCTGCCTTGTGTGAAAAGATGATGCTAGTAAATAATGCTTTATTTTTTTTACATAGTAAAATAAAATAATTATGCCATTTCCAACTGTCCTTGTGCCATTTTTTTTTGGGTTGGGGGTGAAATTTGGAAATGTTACCATTTCATGAAATACAAGTTCTGAACCATGATCCTGGATAGCCTTATTTGTTAAAGGCATAAAAACATGTGCATCTATAAGATGGCAAGATCTAAGAATGATGATGAATAAAATCAAATATAAACAAACTTTAGAGATAAACCCACATAAGAGTAGAAAAATATTTGTCGTTTTACTGCTTACTACTACTTCATAGTACCAAATACTCTGTCGTTTTCACCTTAGCCATTCTGGTGGGTGTACAGTGGGAAGTCTATTTATTAAGGTCAGTTATTTATCCATTCTGGTATTGAAAGACATTTAGGATGATTCCAATATTTTGCTAGAATAAGCAAGGTTACAACGAACATTCTTGAATAGTCATCTTGTTTTTTTCTGTCTATTACTAGTTTTTACTTTAATACACTGCAAACCCAGAAAAGTAGAGAGAATAATACTATAACGAGTACCTATATTCTCATCTCCTGTGTTTAATCATTGTTAGTATTTTGCCATATTTGTTTACTCTATTTTTTTTTTTTTGCGAAATTTAAAGTGAATCAGACCTCATAGCATTTTACCCCTAAATGTCTCAGGATGCATCTCTACAAAATGAAGATGTTTTCTTTCCTACGTGTCCGAAATTCCCTGTCATACATAACGACCTTAACAATATCTCCTCACTGTCATCTAATATCCTGTTCACATTCAATTTTTCCTAATAGTCTCCCAAATGGTTCTTAAATCAGAATTCAGTCAAAGACTCCACACTGTACATTGCATTTGGTTATTATATTTTGTCCTTAAAGTCCCTTTTAATCTAGGATAGTAACATCCCCCAGCCACTTTATTATTATTATTTTTTTCAATGACATTGTCTTGAAGCTAGAAGACCAGTGTCCTATAGACTGTGTTATCTTTTGGATTTTGAGATTGCTTCCTGATGATGCTACTTAACTTGTTCCTCTATCTCCTAAATTTTCTACAAACTGGAAGTTATTTCTAAAGGCTTGAATAGATTGAGGGTAAACTTTTTGATGAGAATACCTGGTAGGTGTACCAAGTGTGTACACAACAAAGAACACGTAACAGCTGTCTGTCCCACCATTAGAGGTGCTAATATTGAACCATGGACTAAGAATGGGGCAGTCACCTCTCTGCTTGCAGAGTTACGTCTTTCCCCTTGCAAACAGAAACTAATCTGTGGAAGGATGTGTTGGCACCACGCAAATGTCCAGTTCCCCATCATTTGCCCTATCTGCTGGTCCTTGTCTCAATGAACTGTTTCATTTGGGGTTACCAAATGTTGATTTACAAATTCTACCCGATTTTCTACATTGATTAGCTGACATTCTTACCTAGAGAAGAGATTTCTTTCAGCTACTGGGATTTTGGGTTAGCCTAAATTATAGTTTCTGCTAGAAATGTTGGCTATGTGCTTAATTCTTTCCCATTAATCACCAATTTTTAGAGTATGGAGGTGGTATTATAGTTGTCTCCAATGATGGCAGAGAAGTTTTAAATTTTGTTTTGTTGACCCCCTTCTTAGATGTCAATATGGACTCATGGATTTTTGTATGTTTGCTCTGTTTCTATTTTTGATGCTCCACTTGTCTCAGTTTTGGCCATTGGGTACCCCTTCAAGTTGGCTCATGTATCTGTTGGACGTGAACACATTACGCATTGACTGTTTCTGTGCTGTCTGGTACAATAATATGTCTAGACAGCCCATACCTTTTTGTGCAAAAATGAATGTCTAGAATTAATTCTGAAAATCAGAATCATTGGATTATGTGTATTTACTATTAAAAAAAAACAACATCAAATTGCTCCAAAATGCAGAACCAATTTACTGTTCCACCTGCATTGTGAGGTTCCTGGGAGTCCCAGGTCTTTCTTCACTTATGTCAGCTCTTGAGCTTACCAGACTTTAATAATTTTTCCAATCAAGTGGGTGAAAATGGTATTTAATTGGTGCTTTAATTTCCTTTTCTCAATTAATAGTAATAGTGAGCATATTTTAATATGTATTTGTTTACTACTTGAAAATTTTATTCTTTCATTTGCTTCTTTATATCCTTTATCCATTTTTAAATGGGTGATCCTCAACTGGTATTGTGAAAACTTTGATGAGCTTTAAAATAAAGTTCATATTATGGTGTCTTTTCTAAAAAAAAAAAAAAAAAAGGTGACTCTTTCTTTCTTTCTTTCTTTCTTTCTTTCTTTCTTTCTTTCTTTCTTTCTTTCTTTCTTTCTTTCTTTCTTTCTTTCTTTCTGTCTTTCTTTCTTTCTTTCTTTCTTTCCTCTTTCTCTCTTTTTTTTTTATTTAACTTTTTAAAACTTCAAATGTAGCCATTTGAAGTAGACCCACACACAGGATTTTTAGGTGGCAGTTACCAAGAATAGCTTGTTCTCCATTGCTTCCACTGGGTGTCACTGTTTACTTGTTTAGAGAACAGAGAACCATCCTGGGTAATGGGGAAGGAAGTCTGTGATTAAAATTTATAGATGGCCACCTGGACTTCCTTCTACTTGTTTGGGCATCAGAAACTCAGGAGACAACCTCATTCTATAGGCAGTTCAGTCTCCTGTGCATAATTTTTTTTTTTTTTTGGTTAAAACTTAGATCACAATCAGGTCAAATGCCAGTCTGCCCCTTTCTTGGCCCTTTGAAGTCTCCAGCAAATGTGTGTTTCATTTAAAATGAGGACAGACAGGGGAACGAAGAGCAGCCATGTTTAAAGACCTTTGAGTAGATCTGCACAGAAATGAAGACTCGTGCCTTTTGGAGGATGAAAGATTTCCTCTGGCTAAGAAAGCTGTTGATGGTAAAATATGCATTTGTTTTTGGTAGGATTGTGCGCATGGCACGCGATCTGATGTCTCTCTTTTCATCTACAAGCTGTCTGTTTTCAACCGGCGGGGGCTTTGCTTCTTGCTTCTTTGATATTAATTGGAGAAAAATCACTAAGTGAATTATATTGATTAAAACCTAATTCTTCATAGGAGTTGATATCTATTAAAAAAAAACCTTTCTGACCATAATATGCATATATTTTCCAAATATGCATATGCTTAGATTTTCACTTGCTGATCACACCCATGTAAGGAGCACCAATATCAGGAAACAACGTGATCGGCCCCCACAAAGCTTCCTTGCATATTCTTTCTAGTCACCCCTCCCCCCCAAAGCAACCACTATCCAGACTTCTCTTTCCAAAGATTCGTTTAGCCTGTCCTTGTACGTTGAATTAATGGCTTCACACAGTATGACTTCTTTTGAGATTGGCTTCTTTCTCTCCATATTATTTGTGAGATTGACCCATGTTGTTGAGAATGGTTGTAATACCTTTTCATTGCAGTATAATATTGCATCGTGTGAACAGGCGATGATTTATTCTATTACTGACAGGCACTTGGGAAGGTTTTAGTTTTTGCCTATCATGAACAGTACGGCAAGGATCATTCCAGTGCACGTCTTTTGGGGAACACATGTGGAGTTCCAGGGACCTGAGGTAGCACGTGCTCAGTGGTGGTAGATTCTGCCAAAGACAGCTTTCCAAAGTCATTTGCATCAGCTGACTCTCACAGCATCGTGTCTGAGAGTTCCAGGCACTCCAAATCCTCGCCAGGACCTGGTGGCTTCTGTTTTCTTCGTCTTATTCATCCTGGTGGGCGTATAGCATGGGGTCTATTTCTTAAGGTCAGTTATTTTGTATGGGGATGTTGAGGGTTAAATTCTCTGCCCTCCTGAGAAATCAAAGAAATATAGTATCTGTAAAACAAAGCAGAGGTAGACAAGGAACCACAAGGGCTTCAAACATTTATTAGCTACTGGATTACTAGTATTCAGGAAAAACTGAAGTGAGTTTTACTCTGATGGAAGACATGTTTTTAAAAGAACTCTTCTCCCCCTCCACATAGACACACTAGTGTAAAAATAGAAAAGAAACGTAGTGTACTTTCCTTGCTTCTTAATTTTCAAAATGATAATCGCTGTTTTATTCTGATTATAACAAAGATCCATGACTATTGTTTAATTTGAAATAAAATTTCAAGAAATATAGTACAATAGAACCTCGAGAAGATGTAGCCTGAAATATGAATGGTGCTCTACCCCAGTGGCTGGTTGCCTGTCTCTCGGGTCTCAAGTGGGGTTGAGCCAAAGAGCTTAACTTTTTTAAGGCAGGAGGGAAATGGGGAGCGGGTGGGCAAGGCAAATCTGCGGAAAAGGCGGGTGACCCTATCTCAAGACTCCTTGGGAAGCAGGGAGGTCAGGGGAAGGCCCGGTGTCACGGGAATTCTCCTGACTCTGTTCTCCGGGACCGGGCTGGTGAAGTGCGTGTCGGATTCCTAATTCCTTCCAGAAAGGAGCAGGCTCCGAGGCCCGAGTTATTGCGACCACAGCAGGCACCTGCCACCAGGTGGCGCCCGGTGTCAGCCGCCTGTGCACGGCCTGGGGACCTGACCTTGGCGGTGGAACTCCTGCAGGGCGGCCACTGAAGCGCACCCTGGACGTTCCATCCAATAACTCCAGCCTGCACTTTATGTGGCTCGACTTTAAGATCCCACTCGTCACATAATGACGAGGTTTTAATGGCTCAATCCAAGCGCCATCTGAAACCCCAACCCCACTTCAGCCACATGACACCGAGATTCACCCGATAGGCGACCATTAATCCACAAGGCCTTCTGAGCCTAGAAGGAGCTGGTTTTTCCGGAGCTCACCGATTTGGGAGAGTTTGGCTGTGGGACGGAGAGAAGTGGGGGCTGGGAAGTTGCCAGCAATACGCATTGATGAGCACTTACCCCGGGAGCAGGAGGGATGGGTTTCAGTCAGCGGGGCGTGAGGCGGATCCCAGCCCTGGGAGCTGGTGGCGTCCTTGGGCAAACAGGACAGACACAAACAACGTAAAGGGCCGTAGGTTTCTCATGTCAGTGTTGAGAGCGCCAGGGGATGCTTGGTCCTAAGGGCTGAGCTAGTGTAGGAAGGCTTCCTGGAAGAGAAAGGCCTTGCAGGCTGTGTACCCCAGTCCGAGATCCAGTTGGGCGCACACACCGTCGGATGCAAGTGGCGGCGCAGAGCAGGGCCCGCAAAGTCCCCGGTTGGGCTGGCTGCGTCCTCTCACCGGCTGGCGCACACTGAGTGGCCAGCTTCCTTCTCCGTCCTGGGGCGCTTCGGGGCAGCCAGACTGGATTCCCAGTGCTCGCCGCACTGCCTGTTCTGCTGGCTTCCAGGAATTAGACTGTAACCCACATAAATACAGGGTGTCTCTGTGGCACCGGGGAAAAAAAGAGGAGTAATAACTAAGGAATAATAATCAGATGAGAATATAATCTGAGAAGGGTTCTATCTGGTCACCTCACCAAAATGTATGCATATATGAAGGGATGTGCAATTCTGGGGTCCTCTGACCCTGTGAAGCAACCATGCACTACAGGTAGAGAGGCCCATGTGTCGGGGTTCAAGCAGGCCTCATGCTGCTGTGACTGTTGGCATTTGGCTAGTTTCTGCCTTAGCGCCCCATGGAGAAGTCATGAGAATGGCACCTCCTTTTTTTTCCATCCACTTAATAGCATAGAGCTCCCTGTAATCCCTCTGAAATAACTGATGATTAATTAAACAGGATAAGGCACAAGGGGAGCAGAGTCCCAAATGAGTCAGGAACTGCACCCTCCAGATCTTTCCTTCTACTTGGGCCATCAGAGAAGGGATCAGGTCGGAGGTGACCATTGAGTGTACTGACAATTGTGGGTGAGTAGGCTTTGAGAAAGAGGAGAGGCCCACCCAGTTTGGGGGTAGAGGACGACTTTGGGGTGTGTGCGTGAGTGTGGGTGAGCAGATCACCTTGACGGAAATGAAAGTCATAAATGTCAGATGGGGGCAGATTGAACATGACCTTGAAAGCCAAGGTAATGATTTCTTCCTTCTTTAGCATGTATTTTCTCTACCACTGTATCTGCCACAGCAGCTATAACAAAATACCATCGGCTGGGTGGGTTACAAAAGTGAGATTTATTTTTCACAGTTCTGGAGACTGGAAGGCCGAGATCCACGTAACAGGAGGGCTGGTTTCTCCTGAGGCCTGTCTCCTTGGCTTGCAGATGGTCCCTTCTCTCTGTGTCCTCACATGGTCTGTTCTCAATGTGTGCCTCCCTGGTGTTTTTCCCTCTTATAAGGACTCCAATCCTACTGGAATTAGGGCCCTGCCCTTATGATTTCATTTAACGTTAATGACCTCTGTCAAGGCCATGTTTTCTAATACAGTCACATTGGAGGTTAGGGTTTCATCATGTACATTTTAGGGGGAACATAATTCCATCCATAACAAACACCCATTTGACATGCATCATACCTTAGCTTGCTTTGCAGACACTTGTGTGCTCATCACATACAACGAAGATGGTTGTGCTAGATCAGATAGCTATTTGGCGTATACAACTCCTTCCCCCATCCACCCCATGGATGGAGTACATTTCCCTGCCCTTGATTTTGGTTTTGGCTGTGTGATTTGCTTTAGCCAATAGGAAGTTAGCAGATGTGAGTGGTCTTGAAATGAAATACTTCCGGTGTTAGAGTTGCCCTCTTAAGCTATTGCATGTCTCCATGAGCAGAACATGCCTCAGTAGCTACTTGTGCGTGGAAGAAGAGAGACACGTGGAGTAGACCTGGGCCCAACCTGCATTCTGAAACCCAGCCCAGCTGAATGCCGGCTAACCTGTGGGATATGCGTGCAAGAAATAAATGCTTCTGATTGGATGTCCCTGAGTTTTGGAAGCGGTTTGTTATGCACCGTTGTTAGAGTAACAGCTGACTTTATACAGTGGTAAGTATTTATTGAATTTTTGCCATGTTCCAGAACGAGTGCTAAACACTTTGCATGCATGATCTCATTTGACTGTCGAAAGGCTCTTCTGGTATAGATAAATGTTTATTTCCTTCACTTAACAGATGAGGAAACTGAAAGTCAAAGAGGTTTTACCTGGGGCCGTGCAGCCGGTCATTTGCAGAGCCAGGCTCTGAAGCCGTATTGTCGGACCCTATACTGCGAGCGTCAGGAGGACAGAGCAGCTATTGTTTTCAAAGCCTGCACTGGAATTTCATGGTTTCTGACTTCTGCATCTGTGACCTCTATCCCACAGAAAGCTGCTATTCGTAGCGCTTTCCTTCCCAAGCTACCTTGAGTTGGGCCTGTGGATGCAAGTCTGGATCCAGCTGCCTGGCAGGGCATTCTCTGTGAGATGCTGCTGCAAGATGCCTCCTGCTAGCATTGCATATGCGGCAAGGGGCTCGGAAACGCTCATTGGTTCTATAGGATGAAGTCCCAAGGCCCTCACCAATCACAATTTTCAGTCATTCTCCCACGCTTGTCTTTTATACCTTGCTTGCCCAGCAGACAACACAGCATGTCTTTATCTTTGTCTTTTTTCCCCTGCCGCTGCTGCTTTTTCTACCTGTTTTCTGATTCTTGGTTTGGGGGCATACAGATGAATCAATTAATAGAGGATTTGCAGAATCACAAGTGCAGTTATTAAAGGATGGTGTAATTAACTTCTTCAGACTAATTGAAAATTTTCATTTAGAAGGAGCAGCCAAGTGCCTCCTTGCTGACACGCTTTCTCACATACAACAGTCCTCATGAAAAGATTCTTTAATGTGTCTCCATAAACCGGAGACCTCCGGGCTGCCGCAAAACTTTGGGAAAAGAATTAAGTCCTTGCTCTCTCTTTCTCTCCCTTCCTCTTCCTCTCTTAAACTATCTTCAGAGTTATACACCTTCCTGCACTGGACAAGGTCAGGATAAATGGGCCAGAGGAAAGAGGAGCATCAGCCATGAGGTTCCTTTTGATTGGGAGAGTGAGAAAAAGAGAACAAGAGCATGGGTGTCTCTAGCTCTTGTTTGTCTCGACTCTGCTGTCTGGTGCCGGCAGTTCTGTGACTCCCGTTTTGGGGGGTTGCACCTTCCACTTTCTCTGTCTAGGCCCTTTGGGTGGGGCTTTCCCAACTCAGGCTCCAGGCATGCTCACACGACCCAGATCTGTCCAATCAAATGTCTGCACTCCCTCATCACAGGTGCAGGAGCTAGCACGTGACCTCCTCAAATGGACCAATGAAACACAGTCTGAGATCTCTGCTGGAACTAAAGAGCGGGAGCAGCTCAGTTTCAGGAAGGATTGCTAAGTTGCTGGGACGTTTGCCTAGACCTCATGGTTGCCATTTTGCCATTGAGAAGGAAAAACTGACCCCTAGAAAGCAGGGTCAAGGAGTGGATGTCACAGGAACCATGGAGGGCCTGGATCCTTCTCTGCCCCTGAACTTTCCAATTGTATGTGCCAAGATATTTGTAGAATCTTTTTCTCTCTTAACCTGGATTGGGTTGGGTTCTGCCCTTTGCACCCCAAAGAGCCTGTCTAATGCAGCAGTTATGTAACAAAGTGTCGACTTTGGGTAACAACAGAGGCAGGTTATGCCAATCATCAAGGTGGTGACAGCTTGAGCCAGGCCTCTTGAGCTGGGGGCAGGGCTGTTTTAGAATCCTAGAGGCTGCAGACACCATGCTTCCCTGAAAATAAGACCAGGTCTTACATTAGTTTTTGCTCCAAAAGACACATTAGGCCTTGTGTTCGGGGGATGTCCTCCTGAAAAATCATGCTAGAGCTTATTTTCCGGTTAGGTCTTATTTTTGGGTAAACATGGTATTACTAGGGGTCTTTAGGTCTGGCCCCAGAGATTCTTGGGGTGAATTCCACTTTTTTTTTTTCTGAGAGAAAGATACAAAAATGGGGAAAGAATGGAGCATTTTCCCAACTTGAGGATAGTATTTCAGCTTCCATACTTCCTACAACTTGGATAAGGAATGAAGGTTCACTGCCTATTCAGAAAAGTGGGCAATCTACCCCCAAAACGCATCCCTCATCATCCCGTTGCTTTTTGACCTCCCCCAGGATGGGCGGGGACTATGACATTCATTTCAGTGTCCCAATAACCCAGCACAAGTCCTGACACCCGGTAGCAAATTAATCTTAATTGAAAGCTGCAAGATCCAAAATCCATTTCCTACCCCAGCCTCCCACCTCCACCTCTAAACTTTCCATCTTCTCCCATCTGTTTTCCTTTACTTCCTTATTTATACCTGCTTTCCTGAATAACATCATCCCTCGGTTTCTCTACCTCTATCCTCTAGAATTCCACTTTTTATGAAGGATGAAAAGTGGAGGGCAGCAGCTGAGGACACACGGTCATGGAACCTCACCCCTGCAGATGGATCCTGACCTCTGGCAGAACAGCCGTGACCTTGGGCTCTGTGATGGGCTGACTTGGGTTAGAAGCTCAGTTATCAACTTCAGGGAGTGTGGTTTGGGGGCAGGAAATGGCCCTGCCGAGGTTCCTGGGCTTCTGTTTGTGGGGTGCTAACTCCCTGCTCGGCGTGGGTGAGGTGCTAACCTGTTGGCTGTTCCTGCTGCAGCCAGGCTGTGCCCTGACCACCGTATGTAATGGACATCGGGACGGTCGGAAGTGCCGTGACCACAGGTGATCTCAGCCCATCTGTGTGAGGGATTCTTAGGAAACAGTTCTGTCAATACGCCTCTGTTCCCCGCTCACCCATTCAAACTCCTAATAAGGAAATTAGTTTGGATTCCATGAGGAAAAGCATATCAGCTAATGCCTACTCTGTGCCAGCCCAATGCACAGCTTTGTCTGTTATTTATTTGTGTGTGCTTTATCGGAGCCACCCCTTGGGGGCAGTCGGTGCAGGTGGGTTTCCATCCCACCAGAGGGCACAGGAGGCAGTGAGATTTCAGTGGGTGGCCCACAGGGGTTCTGGAGGCCGAGAACACTGGGGTGATGGAAAAACTCACCTGACAGTGAAGAACAGCAGGGGAGTGGTCCGCAGCCTAATTCCTGCAGGCAAACGGGGAACCTAAGCGGGATGATGAGGATCTCCATTTAATCTGTCCAAGAACCCCAAGTGGTGGATATGATTATTGTCTCCATTTGACACTATGAGGAGGAATGCCTGGAGAGACTGTCACTTTCCCCAGGAACCACCTAGCCCACGAGAGGTGACTCTGGGATTTAAACCGAGGTCTCTCAAGAGCTTAACTGTGGAGCTGCATGGTCTCCATGTTTGATTTGGTCTGGGTAACAGGAAAAGGAAATGCTGGCCCCAACTGATGTCTGTGTCAGTCTTTCCTTCAGAGCCAGCCTGATACATCTCAGCCTGTTCTTGCAAGGAGGCAAAAGAAGGTTCCAGGTGGTTTTGTGGTAGCCACCTCACAGTGGCTGACAACTGACATCTGGTAAATATTTGTTAGCAAGTAACTGGTTAACTCGAAATGTCCCTTCCGACCTGAGAGATGTTATGTTCCTGTGCACAGGCCCAGGAGGGGCATCAGTGTAACACCCAAGTTTATAGCCAGGCTGCCTGGGTCCTGGCCTCTCCATCTGTACCCATTGTGACTTTGATCTCTCTCAGCCTCAGTTTCCTATAGATTTGTAAAGACATCTATATCTGTATAGGGTCGTTGTGGGCGCTGAATGTCTGGCATATAGTAAACACTCAAGGAATGTTAATTCTTACAGTGATCACATCTGCCATTCTTTAATTTCAACGTGATGGAATTTTCCATCATGACTTCCTGTCACTGCGCCTGTTCTCCTCACCCCATTGTCTCAGACATGCAGGGAGACAGCGACTTAATTTTAAAATTAGCATTTATCCTTGTCTCTCTACCTAGGCCCTGTGACATTAGAGTGGCTGTTTAGTGTTTATCTGAAAAAGCTCTTTGGTTAATAATACGTTATTGGATTGCTGTGGAGTGTTCATTGTGAGGCAGCCGGGAAGACACCACCAAGTAAAGCAAACACAGCCATAACCTTTTCTTTTCTTTGCCTCTCATGCTGTCTGAAAGGAGCACGCAGCTTCTCTTTTTCTGCAGCTAACTCACAAATGGAAGGAGCAAGTAATAAATATCATGAAGCTGATGGGAGAGGGAGAGGGAGGCTGCCGGAAAAGCCAGAGCAGTGTGAGAGTGAACCTTAAAACTGTGACCTGCCCACTCTTCTGCTGCCACGAGAGTGGGAAGAACACCGTGCTGGAGGAAGGTTGGGCTCTCTGTCCCATGATAAGTGGAAGGCTTTTCATTTCAGGAGGCTGGTGTGTCAGAGTGGATGGAAAATTGATAAAATCATTGTGTGCTGAGTTTTAGGGTGTATTTCCAGCTGTTGCGGCTGATGAAATTTAGAGTAGACTAAAATCTTCAGAAGGGTCCATGGTGTAGTGAAACAAGGAGGCCCTTTCGTCCTGCATTTGCCACGGACCTTTTGTGTGATCTGGAAGAAGGCAGATTTCCTGTCTAGATCTCAGTTTCTCCTTCTGTAAAATCAGTAGCTTGGGTTAGTTCTCAAAAACGAGAGCTGACATTAGTCTGTCCCTTAATATGTACCAATTCATTTAATTCCCCAAACAAACCGTTTCCCATTGCAGACAAGGAAAACGAAACACACAAGATAAGCAGTCGCCCAGCGTCAAGGGCAGGTGTTGGGAACCTGTAGACAGTTGATCACCACCATCCTGCCATGTTGCCCTCTCAATGGGGTTCCATGTCTGTCTCGTGGGAATAATAGGCCATCTTCATTCCAGCTTGATGTGACAATTGGATGCACGAGTACACGTCAAGCACCCCGTTTCCGTAGGGAACACATGTCAGGATGTGGTTCGGGGTGGGTTTACTTATCCTGGCTCCAGATGTGGACACAGGACTCAGGCCAAAACCCTGAGAGTTCTACGTCCCCTGGCTGCAATGATTGGTGCAGGGATGGTTGAGTTGCCCCAGTTAGAAGATCAAGCCAATTCCTAGGTCATGACATAAAGTACAGTCCCAAGAAAGAGAAACGCTACTGCCCCCGGGGGTTGTCAATTTTTGGAGGATGTAAGCATGTGCTCTTTAGAGCCTTCACAGGGAGACAGCTGCTTGAGAATAAGGCAAAGAGGGTAGAAAAAAGAACAGAAGGAGGGAGGGAGGGGGACAGGAAGAAGGAGAGAAAGGGAGAGGGAGAGACACATTGATTCCTGACGGTATCATTAGAATCCCTGGTTCAGCTATGTCAGGAATGATCCATTATTTGAGCAATAATCCTTTTATGCTTAAGATAGTTTCAACATAGCTTCTTCTATTAGACACTGAAAAAGCTCTCACACCCACCACATCGCTGACCTTGGCAAAAAGGAGGGAAGTTGTTGATTAGGATCCAGGCATCGCCGCACATTTGACCCTTGGCCCTATTGCTGTCTGGGGCCAGATGATTCTTCGTTGTGGGGCTCTCCTGTGTGTTGTAGGATGTTTAGCAGCATCCCTGACCGCTAACCACTAGATGCCAGCAGTACCCCCCACCCCCACCCCGAGTTATGAAAAGTAAAAGTGTTTGCAGATTCGACCAGTATCCCCTGGGGGGCAAAACTGCCCCCAAGTTGAGAAGCACTGGTCTAGATAGATCCAGGTCTGGTTTCTTTTAAAATGTGTTTCTTGGGTCTCATTTTTAAAGTAGGAGTTCAGGGAAAGTTGAGCTCTCTCAGAACTTTGTGCCAAGTAGACGTGACCAGTGGCAAGGGGCGGCGGGTGCACAGGCGCCATGACCGCTCGGCGGCATCCCGGAGTGCAACAGGTCCTTGCGAGGACGGGTGATGAGCCACGAACCGGCCACCGAAAGGCTGAGTCATTTAGCTCTGAGGCTGTCAAGTGCTTCCTGGGAAAAGCCCTTGATCTCTAGTTACGGTGCTCATCACCGGTGGCAGCCGTCAACCTGGCCACCTGGCGCGGCTGCTAACGTCTCCCACAGAGTGTCATGGCTGCAGACGGAGTCCAGATGGGAATGGCAGCCTACATGATTCTCATCTGCACGGCCTTCCAGAAAAATATGACATCTAAATAACCCCTTCTATAATCTCAGCCAGCTGCCTGTCCTCTGTGCCCGGCCACTCCTACTCACTGAAGTGTCTCTTCCTCAGGGAAGCCTTTCCTAGTGGCCCATCCTAACAGGGTGTCCAAGTCCCCTGTGTGATGGACACTGTGGGAACTGTGCCCACATCCCCTGGGATCTCCCTAAGTGCTCTGAGGGCCCCTCCCTGGCTTCATGGGCTTCTCTCCTCCATGGCCTGCACTGGCACCTCTGCATTAAAGGAATTCCCCCAGGCAAAGACAGCCAGGAGCACGTCGGTGAGTCTCCCCGGGCGGCCCTTTGCTGAGAGCTGATGGGTGTGGGGGTGTGAGAGTCTGGCTCGCTGGCCTCTGAGCCATAACCTACACTGCTGAGTCCCCTGCGGGGTCAGGCTGAAGCTGCCCCCTTTATGGCTTTGCAGGAGGTCACCCCATTGCTTGGCCTCCTCCCCTTCCTTCTCCTGCTACTTTCCCTGCCATCGTCTTACTGGCCACCCTTGGGGCCGCTTTCTGGATACATCACTGTCATGGCAGGACGCTCCACCTCAACCTCCCTGTTCCTGTTCCCCTGATGCTGTGGACTCCCTTTGTAGTCCTTACCAGAACTTTAAATTAAATACTGCATTATTTATTGCCGGTCTCCTCCAATAAAGCGTACCTTCCATGAAGGCAGAGGTCTTGTTCAATCTCCGGGGCCTAGTCCCGGAAGTGTTACCTATTATTATTCTATTCATAGTTATGTTGATACTACTTCTACCTCCCTTATTAATAAACAGTTAAATTATTTGAAGTCAAGACCCATGTCTGATAAACTTTATATTCTCTGCTTTATCCATCACTGGGCTTTGCTGGTAAGAGATCCATCAATGTTTGAATGAATACATGATACTGACTGCTAACATTTACTGAGCACTTTCTCTGTGTCTGGCCTTGTGCTAAGCTCCTCCCCTTGTGACAGCTCATCGTGTCCTTACAGCCATCCTGTGAGCTGAGGCACAGAGAGTTTAGGTGGTGGGCCCAAAGACACACAGCTGGTCCACGGCAGAGCGGGATCTGGTATCTGGGCTCTCTCTGATGCCAGAACCCCCCAGTCTTGTTAGCTTCCTTAGTTGGAAGGCATTCTGGGTGGTTTCTTGCTTTGAGTCATTCTTAAACTGCCGTGACTCAACTATTGAAGTGAGTGGGGCTTCGGATGAGTCAGGCAGGAGTTAAGAACATCACAGCCCCCAGGTGGGGCCACTTCCTGGTCTGCTCTAAAGCTTTATCTTTACCTTTAAGACAGTCACTGTCCAGGGCGGTTTTTGTTCCTTTTGACAATACTTATTGTCCTTAAAACAATACCTTTAAAGAAGTGATTGATTCACAGCCTAACTCTGTAGGTGAAAGTGTGAAACTAAGGAGAGTAAGATTGTAGCAACTTGGAAATCGTTTGTCCTTAGGAATAAGAAGGGCTCGGGAGAAGCTGGTAAGGATATCAGCATGAGCCATCCTTACTCCTGGGGACACATGGCTCAGCATTGCTGATGACTGATGAAGCCAGGACTCTTGCTTGCCAGCGACAGACACTAATTCAAAACGGCCCCAGCAATAGGGGGAGTTTCTTGGCTCAAAGAAACAATCCTAACTTCAGGGATAGCTGGATCCATGAGTTTAAACTGCTATTGGGACCTCATTTCTATCTTTTGGGTCTGCTTTTCTCTTTATTGGCTTCACCCTCAATTGTCTTTACCCTCCTGAATCTACATGGCAACAGAGGAGCTTATCTGCAGCTCCAAGCTTAAGGTCTCCCACGCCCACAGTCTAAGCAGGAATGAGAGCCTTTCCTCTCCTGGAATAAGGACTCTGATTGGCTCTCTTTGGGTCATGTGCTCTATCATGGGCCAATCACTGTGTTTGAGGTCAGAGGGCTCTTATTGGCCAGCTTGAGTCACATGCCCACCTTGTGAGAAGGTGGTGACTTGTGATTGAGCAGATGATGGAAGGGCAGCTTATCAAAGTAAAAGGATGTTGCCACAGGGAGGAGGGAGTAAAGGATTTTAGACGGGCACAACCAGTTATCTGTTCAAAATAGCACCACCATCTTCCTCAGTAGATTCTTTGTGACATTACATTCACCAATTTATAATTGACAGGATCCCCCTTCTTGGCTTTGATAAATTTTGGCATGATGAAAAGAATTTTAAGATTTTCTGACACCGTATCATCCTCCAATGATGACTAATGGTCAGTAATATTGTTCTTTGGGGACTAGGATGTGGGATGATCGAGTCTCTCATTTAATTATTATTATTATTATTTTTTTCAGTCACTCTTTCAGGAAGTACTTATTGAACACGTAGTCTAAGTACAGCATTTTGTCAGACGCAGATACTTTCTAAGGACATCATCTTGTCAATTTTTTTCTAGATTCTAATGGGATTTTGCAGAGTAGTTCTAATGAGTTCTATCTGGTCCTTAAAACAAGTTTGTGCTGTCTCTGAACACACTTTGATAACATTTATTTATGCTGTAACATACATTTGAAAAGTATTAAGCTACACTCCTTTAAGAGTAGTCTAAAGTTCAATCATTTGTATATGTCAGAGCCCAGCTTCTCTTTTCTAGACTTTTTAGTGTCTTTTTAATTTTTTCCTTTTAAATTATAGGCTTCAGGTCTTCCTCTTTCTTTTGTTCAAGTATAGTTGACAATCAACGTTATAGTAATTTCAGGTATACAACACAGTGATTTGATATTTGTATATATTGCAAAATGATTACCACAATAAGTCTAGTTAACATCTGTCACCATACATAGTTATAGAAATTTTTCTTATGATGAGAAATTTTAAGATTTATTCTCTTAGCAAATTTCAAATAGGCAATACAGTATTATTAATTGTAGTCACCATGCTGTATATTAGAACTCCAGGACTTATTTATTTTATAACTGGAAGTTAGTATCTTCTGATCCCTTTCACCCATTTCACCCACCCCCTCTGCCAACCACAAACTTGTTTTCTGTATCTATGAGCTTAGTATTTCTTTATTTTATTTTTTTGACATTCCACATATAAGTGAGATCATATGGTATTTTTCTTTCTGTCTGGCTTATTTCACTTAACATAATGCCCTCAAGTTTCACCCATGTTGTCGCAAATGGCAACATTTTATTCTTTTTGTGGCCAAATAATATTCCATTGTGTGTGTGTGTGTGTGTGTGTGTGTGTGTGTGTGTGTCTGCATGTGTATTCAATTTTTCTTAATCCATTCATTGGTCAACAGACACTTAGGCTGTTGTTTCCATATCTTGGCTATTGTAAATAATGCTGCAATGAACAGGGGAATGCATATACCTTTTCGACTTAGTGTTTTCATTTTCTTTGGCTAAATACCCAGAAGTAGAATTGCTGGGTCATAATGTAGTTTAATTTTTAATTTTTGAGGAACTTCCATACTCTTTTCCATAGGAGCTGCATCAGTTTACATTTCCACCAGCAGTGCACAGGGTTCCCTTTTTCCCACATCCTCACCGACACATGTTATTTCTTGTCTTTTTGACAACCATTCTAACAGGTGTGAGGTGGTATCTCATTGTGGTTTGGATTTGCATTTCCCTGATCATCTGTGATGTTCAGCATCTTTTCCTGTAGGTTGGCCATCTGTACGTCTTCTTTGGAAAAATGTCTATTCAAATTCTCTGCCTATTTTTTGATCGGATTTGTTTTCTTTTTTTTGCTATTGAGTTGCCTGAGTTCTTTATATATTTTAGATATTCACCCCTTATCAGATATGTGATTTGAAAATATTTTCTTTCATTCATGTTGCCTTTTTATTTTGTTGATGGTTTCCTTTGTTGTGCAGAAGCTTTTAGTTTTGATATAGTCCCACTTGTTGATTTTTGCTTTTGTTGCCATTGCTTTTGGTGTTAAATCAATTTTTTTGTGGTAAAATATACACAACAAAATTTACCAACTCACCCATTTTTAACTTCAGTGGTATCGAATACATTCATAATGTTATGCAACCGTTACCACCATCCATCTCCATAACTCTTTTTACCTGGTAAAACTAAAACTCTATAACCATTAAACAATAACTTTTCATTCAATATTTCCACATTTTGCTTATCTGTTCATCCATCAATGGATACTTAGGTTGCTTCCTCATTTTCGCTATTGTGAATAATGCTGCTATGAACATCAGTGTACAAATATTTCTTTGAGACCCTGCTTTCAATTATTTTGGTTATATATCCATATACAGAGGGTGCCAAAAAAATGTATACACATTTTAAGAAAGGAAAAAACTGTATTAAAATTGTAATACTCAATATATACCAATAACAAAAGATAAATACAAGTCACGTTTGACTTCTGCAATTATAAGAGGTGCTCAAAGTGGTTCCCATCGGCATAATTTTAATACAGTGTTTTCCTTTCTTAAGATGTGTATACTTTTTTTTGGTACCCTCTGTATATTGGATATACTGATATATTGCTGTATCACACAGTAATTTTATTTTTGTTTTTTTGAGGAAATGCCATGCTCTTTTCCACAGTGACTATACTATTTTACATTTTAAAAATAATAGCCATCCTAATGGGTGTGTGATGACCCAATTAATGTTTCATTTTAATTTTTGACAAAGTTATAGAGTTCTGTAAATTAAGAAAAGATAACTAGTGGGAATATTTCTCCTGTCCTAATTCCCATGCCCTCCAAAATTAAAATTTGTAACCACTGTTAGTAGTTTCTTGTTTATCCTTCACGTAATGTTTTTATTCATCTAAATAAAAATAGGTATTTTTCCCCCTTTTTAAAAGAAAAAGTCATCCAACTATACATACTGTTCTGTACCTGCCTCTTCTATTCTAATTATATGTCTTATAGTTCCTTTCATATTTGAATATGAAATGCTGTATAATACTCCATTGTATGGTTGCGTCATGATTTATTTACCCAGGCCCTCATGATGGACACATAGACTGTTTATAACTTGCTCTTATTAGAAATAGCACAGCAATGAACAATCGTGGGCATTCATTTCTTTGCACATGTGTGAGCATATATGGAAATGTGTGCATATGTGACTAAATTCCTAGAAGTGAGGTTGTTGAGTCAAAGAGTAAGTAAATGCATGTGTCATTTGGATAGAAACTGCCAAATGTGTACTGTACAGAAAGTTTGTGCCAACTTGTATCCCACGAACAGGGAGGGGTATCCATCGCCCACGGCCTCTGCAGCACAGCGAGTTATCCACGTTTTTGACTCTAGCTGCTGTGTCAGTGAGAGGTGGTACTCCGGTGTGGTTTTATTTCCACTTCTCTCGTGAAGAAGGGAAACAGTCCTTGAGCAGGTCGTATCCTTTGTCACGTTTGCATCGTCCACCCTTCCCTCCAAGCTCAGGGGTCACTCTCATTGTGAAGACGTACTGTAACATCATTCAGTGTATCTGCCTTTGTGATTTGCAAGCGGGGACAAAGAGCATGCCAATGACATTTGGGAGGACGCTGAATTGAGAACTCCTGCAAGTACAGAAATAATGAAAGCAAACATAAAGGTACTACACGTGTGGTCAGGAAATTTTAAAAAGTGAGCCACAGCTTAGACAATACACAATTAGCAAAGAATATGGTGAAGACGGAATTAAAGTAGAAGCTAGATGGAGAGACGGTGGCGTTCTTGGGCTTTTCAGAGCGAGTTCACGTTTTCCTAGGAAGGTGGGAGGTATCACACGGAGCACATTGTTTCCTTCAGACATGATGGATAAGCCCTGCTGAGAAGCAGTGCAAACTCCCACAGCAGGTCCCCCGTCTTCAAAGTGGGGGTTTGTTATCTGTGGGGTTCTTTAATGGGGTGGCTGGGTTCAGTGAGATGATATGAGTGAAGACGTGTACCCCTGGGGCATAGGGTCTTCTAAACGGGAGACAGATGTGCTGGAGAACAGGAAGGCTCTGGGGCTCTCACAGGCCTGGACCCCTGTGCGTTCTGGGGGTTGCTGAGGGCTATAGAATGTTCTAGATGGGTAGCAGAGGCCACACCACTGTCAGGAAGCATTTCTATTTGAACATATCTGGCACATTACATAAAAGATCCAAGAAGAATGAGATTGGGTTTCCAACACACTTATCATGTGTTGTGATTTCTTTTCTCATTTAAAAAAAATGTACACTTCCATACGTGGTGTTACATTCATAATTTTGCATTCTTTTTCTTAAAAGGGGGTCTCCAAAATGGTACACGGTCCCACAAAACTTGGCTTTGTCTCTGATGAATCACTGTTACTATTATGATCGGAACGTTTAGGGAGAGGCAATGATGTCCTAGTTTCTGAAAACCTAGATTACAGAAATTAATAGCCAACCAAAGGGTTGTCAAGGCTTCCTAAAGCTCTTTTGTCTCTCTCTGTTTTCCTCCCTTCTTTCCTCTCTCCATTCTTACCTCCCTTTCTTTCCCAAGCTTACTGTTCCGACACTTTTCTAAGTGCTAGAACCATCAAATCCCTCCTCCCATGGATCTTATAATGTAGTTGAGGCAACTACAGATAAGGGAGCACAAGCATAAGTCATATATTTTGGGAAGCGCAGCAGAACAGGGTGCTATGAAAAAGTAAGTTGGGGGTGGGCGGGGGAAGCGGTCGGTTAGGTCAAGTGAGCTGCAAAATCCGTTTAAAGCAGTGACATTTAAGCTGAGACCTGAATGGTGAGCAGGAGCCAATGCTGGAGACTGGAGGAGTGTAATGGGTGCAAGAAAGGGCAAGTGCAAGGTCCCAAGGAGGGGAGGGGGCGCGGGGGGGAGGGGGGAATGGAGGCGGGGAGGGTGGGGGCACAGTGAGAAGAAATCAGTTGTTTGTGGGGTTCTCATGGATTCCCTATGAGCAAACTGTCCCAAGTGACAGTTTGACGTTTATGGAAGCAAGAGATTAAAGAAATTCAGTACACATCATGGACCATGTTCGGAAAAGCATTTAATTAAGCAGCTGGTGATCGGATGGTAAAATATGGAGTAGACAGTAATGGTTTGCAGAAAATTTGCACCTGTTTGGACAGTAGATTGAGGTCAAGACCCAGCTGAGTTCAGAGAATCTTTGCTTATCAAAGTTCTAGAGAGCCAGTGCTGGGCGGAAAGCTAACAGATTTGGTGATTGAATCTGAATGAGAAAATAAAAACGTGCACATCTCGCCCTTTAAGACAAGTGTGAATGAAGTACAGCTTTTAAAATTTCTCTTTGCACGTATGTCCACATTTAGTCAATTTCTACCCTACCTGGCATCTTAACATGGCTATTTAGGTTTTTTTTTTTAAGGGGAAAAGTAGAAGCAAAATTGAAAAAAATATATTCATAGAAAGGAGACTTAAATGACACTGAATAAAGGCAATTTGTTTTTCAAGAACACTGCCGTCGGAATTGTAAAAATCAGGGTTGGTTTTTTATAAGCAAGAGAAACCAGTTTTGTTAACTTAAACAAGATGGGGATTTCTCAGCAGGCTGTGAGGAGGCTTGCAGGGTGGAGGAAAGGCTGGAGCCAGGCGTGGCAGGTCCCTGGAGCTTGGCTGCTGCAGAGGGTCTGGCTACCAGGGTCCATGAAGCATCCTGTCTGGGAAGCCCCTCCGGTTGGAGTTTCCAAAGCCAGCTCTGAGAAATCTGGCCTGGGGTATCGCCTGCTCATGGCCAGCGGAGGGAGAGCAGAGCCCATTTCAGATTCATTTTAATCAGACGGGGCCAACAGGGCAAGGGGACCCTGCAAAGGAAACTGGGGTTCTCACCTAAAGATAACAGAATAAATTCTGGGAGGCAAAAAAAGTCCTTTCTAAGCATCAGTGAACACCTCTAATACAGTGGTGTCACCTACATTCTCTTTCTGCTTTTTCAGTATTTGTTTACCTGCTTACTCAGTGTGCATTTTAATTGAGATCTGGGACCCGTGAACACTTACGACAGTTTGTGTAAGAGGGAGGACGGGAGCACATGTCCTTGCAGAGTCCTCTCTGGATACCCCAATCTATGCTGAATTCAGTGTCCCTTGTGACGGGGCCAAACGGCAGAGTTGTGACGTCCATGGTGACACGGGGCAGCTGCTTCTGAGGGTGGAGGCCAGGCAGGCTGTTCCGTGGCCCGTGACATGATGTGTTTAGCACATCACGGTTTTTTGCTAACAGTATGACATCTTCTAAGTTACTCTTTACTCATCTTAGCTCCTTGAGTCCTAAACAGTTACACCCCTTATTTTACAGATGGAGAGCCCAGCCCCGGAGAGACGAAGCATCTGGCAGTCTGCTCCAGACTCCCCAGGATCACGTCACACAAGCTGGGTAAACTTAGGTGAGTCATTTCACCTTCCTGAGCCTTAGTTTCCGGATCTGCAAAATGGGTACGATGGCATTACCTTTCTCGTGATGGGTCTGAGTTTTGAGTTACTAGAACAGCGCCTGGTGGTGTAAGTGTGTGAGTGTCAGCTGTGACCGTCGGCAGTGTAGGTGGGGCCAGAGCCCAGGCCTTTGAGGAGGTAGCATAGTTCAGAAGACAGGATTTGAAATCAGACAGGTTTGGTTTTCAAAACTGCATCCGTCCCTTGCCAACAGTATGACATTGGCATTCTAGCAGGCTCTACTATTGGTGATATGGTCATTAAAATGAGATACTGGGGATAAAGCACTAGCCCAGTGCTGGCCCGTAGGCATTCATGGGATGGTGGACATGTCTGTGGTGGTATTTCTGTTACTTTCATTACTGTTAGCTGGTCTACCAGGGATTAGCGGTACATTGTTACGATGCCTGAAAAAGTAACACGGGTTATTTTACCTCCAGAGAAGCGGCTTGGGAAGTATTTCCTGCAGTTTTCTCCTGGCTTCTTTCTGTAAGGACTAGAAGAAACTGTATGATGGAGAGAATTTGGGAATTCCAAATGTCTCTGATTCACTTGTCTTGTCTTTTCCCGAAGGAGGTAAATTGAAGGCAGAAGGTGGGGGAGCAGCTCTTGAGAACAGAGGTTGGAAACTTTTTCTGGAAAGGGCCAGAGAGTCGGTATTTCAGGCTTTGCAGGCCAGGTGATCTCCGTCTCACATACTCCACTCTGCCCTCCCAGAGTGAGCACGGTCATGGATGATATGTAAGCTGGTGAGCATGGCCGTGTCCTGATTCAACTTTATTTACAAAACAGGTGTCTGCTTCAGAAATTCAAAAGGAACACCTTGGCGCCTATTGGGCAAGGTTTAAATGGAGTTTCATTTTAAAGACCGCCTTCCTTGATTTATTATTCATTGGGAAACCTCTTAGGGTATCAAAGCATCAAAATTTCATGGCAACGTCTGGTCGTTCCAACCAAATGTCATATGTGAGCTTCTGGCTGTTCTGATTTTGGATTTCACCTTTGTGTGAGTGAGTTATTCCAGGGTCAACTTGGGGAACATCGATTCTAGGCCCTGGTGATGCATTCCTGTGGAGAGGTGTGCTGTCTGGTCATCCCCAAACTTTGGTGTTTTACCCTCTCATTCTTTGTGACTGCAGCGGGGACGGGCCCTGCCAATATTGAGCCGGTTCCCTTTGAAAGGAGAGAGCTTTCTGAGCTCTCCTAGGCTGGTGGTGTCCAGATATTAGCTTACTCTAGTCACAGGCTCTCTCGTGTTTGCTTAACATTTGGGCTTCTGCCAGGTAATTTGCCTGTAAGCTATGCGTAGGAGAAAAAAGAAACCATCCATCTAAAGTATTCAGATTTTGGCCTTAATTAAAATGCAGAATAAATATGTAAAGGCTAAAGAGCATGAATTATAGATACCAGGGTTTCTATATTAAAATCGGTTTTCATCTATAGAGGCGCGTATGCGTTTATGGCAGGGAGGAAGTGTGTATGCAATATAATTTTGGCGTGCAGAGCACGATGGGAAATGGATCTATTGTAAGAGAAGGAAGCCTCTCTCATTTCACTGCTTCTGGGGATTTTCTTCCACCTCGATTCCATGAAGGGCTAATCCTGACCCTTGTTATTTAAATGGCTCCACCGTGGCGGGTAAAGCCGCCTTCAGCCTCTTAAAAAGCCTCGCTCACCAGGTTGGAGGAGAAAAGCCTTTTCTATTCATTGCTCCTCTGTGGAGCTGAGTATAGGCGGAGAAGCTTTCTGAGGCTGAATGACCGATGATTCCTGGGTCTTAGACAAGGTCAGGCCATACCTCATTCACCTTGGAAGTTGGGGCTCTGGGCTTGAGGAAGCCCCAAAAGAACTGACATATTAATATTTCTCAGTATGTGGATCAAGGGAGGAGTCGGAGGGAGGTCTGGGCTTCCATGTAGGCCAGTTTCATGCTTGGGATTTTTTTTTAACATCCAAATTTTACAAATTGGTATTTATTAGAAGTTACATTAGCACATTGTTTTAAAGCATAGCTTTGGGAAGAAAACAAATGAATTCAACGGGAAACTAACAATTATGTTTTCATGAAGCCTGGTGGAGGGAAAGGTGGCTTTTTGTAACAGACAAAAAGAGCCAGTATTTTTTTTCCTAGAAAGCATCGACAATTTCAAGGGATTTAGTTTTAGAGCAAAGTGGTACTAAAGAAAAATTCCAACCCCTCAAATGCAACAAATACTCCCCAGCTCCCACGAACAAACAAAAGCAAACAAACAAACAAACAAACACATTACAAGCCGGTGAGATGGAGTCCTGATTCGACCTGGGTGATTCTTCTTCGTTGACCTCTGGGGGAACTTGATGAGGGCTGAGCTGCTGGAGCTGACGCTGTTTCAGGTCTCTCCGGCCAGAGGCAGAAGCTGGTGGGTGTGTCCTAGAACTGGAAAGGGGTGGAGCGGGCGGGAGCCCCTCTGCACCACCTAGGTCTCTCCCTAGACCTGCCCAAGCTGTGATGGAGACTGAAGACATCTGTCCTCTCATTTTGGGTCATTTCAGGCTACTCTGCCGTAAAATGTACCTGATAGTACCTGTGGTGGATCTGTAAGAGGGAGGAAGGTGGACTCCATGAGGTAAAAATAATAAATAAATGAAGCCCTCTTGCTATTATTTCTTTTCTGACCATTTGAAACAAAATTTTATAGTTGTCACGTCGAGAGATTTCCCCTAAACCTTGTGTAGCCGGCAGCCTCTCTGAAGCTGTGAAGGTGTAAAGGGCCGGCCCAACCACTAGACTAGACCCGGAGGCAGCCAACTACAGCTCACGGGCCACGTCCGCTGGCCACCTGTTTCTGTAAAACGATGCATTATCGGAACAGCCACGCTTGTTCATTTGCAGTGTGCTATGGCTGCTTTCAAGCTACCGTGGCAGAGTTGAGTAGTTGCGATAGAGACTGTCCGATCTGCAAGGCCTGAGGTGTTTGCTGCCTGACCCTTTACAGAAAATGTTTGCTGGTCCCTGCACTAGACTACAGGGGAAAATCAAATCCAAGTTAGTTTTGAAAACACAAAATCTGGAGATTTCAGCTTCTGTAATCATAGATCTAGGAGGTGTTCCCCTCTGCCCACCAAGTGTCCCCATCAACTATTCCTTCTGGTGGCCGGATTGGGGTCCACTCTATTGGGCCACATAGCGAAGGTTGGCTCAGTGATATTTCAGCAGGGAAATGGACAAATGTGGTTTGACTTTCTCTCTCTGTCTCTCTCTCTCTCTTTCTCTGAAGCTGTATAACAGAAATCACAGTGTGACAGGCAAATTCTTTACTCATTATGAAATGATAAAGGTCAAGCTGCTGAAATCTCCTTTGCAAGTAAAGTACCTGGCTAACTGAAATATGTCAGAAACTTCACCCAGCGATAGGCTGGTACAGAATCCGACTGCTCTCACAAACAGAACTGTTTTATTTACCTGTTCTGCTGCTCACAGAACACCTTCTTCGTGTGTCTCGGCTCCGGGTCTCACACCTGTAATGCCTGCAGCCAGGAGGATCCAGGCACTTGGAAGGCTGTCATCACCTGCCCCTATCAGTGTTCCCCCGTCTTCCTGCAAAAAGCACGGAATGTCAGGATTCTTGCAGGGCAATCACCATACCTACAAACATCCAAGATGCCAGCCCATGTGGGACACCCCATAATTTTGCAGCAACAGCAGCAAACAGCTGATTGTTGATTATGCCTTGTATGGACTGTGCTTACCACATCCTGACCGTCGAAGCACTGAAAAGGGCAGCATCGCTCGAGCAAACCTACTTGGCAGTTTTTTTCAACTGTCCACGCACAAGCCTGCTCCTTCTTTGCTTA
Organism: Rhinolophus ferrumequinum; assembly: GCF_004115265.2. Classification (NCBI taxonomy): domain Eukaryota; kingdom Metazoa; phylum Chordata; class Mammalia; order Chiroptera; family Rhinolophidae; genus Rhinolophus; species Rhinolophus ferrumequinum. The sequence continues at coordinate 5,261,104 of NC_046306.1, forward strand.
CGAGCCTTCCCGATTGCACAGCGTTGTGCTTTTTGTTTGCAATTTAGAATTATGTGATGCTCCAAAATCCTTCCCCTTGGTGGAAGTTTTATTTTTTAATCTGTAAAGTGAAATCCCTGAAAAATAATAAGAGGTATGTGCAAAATATATTGCATTTTTAGCATCCAGAAGAACCTACAGTTTTGATAACTTTAATTGGATCCCTGAAGCAAAATTATTCTTGGAATAACCAAGGCATGTTTCTTAAAACACGGCAGAATTTGGCCTTAGGAAATTTCTTTTAATTCTCATATATCAAAATTACTAGCTGTTTACATAAGAACTAGTCTATAGAGGTTTATCTACTTAAGATGTAATTGTGTACTAAGATTGAATTGCAAATATAGAGCAAATTCGAAATTCAGACATGACATGTAGAGGTCACTCCAGTTCTTTAGAGACTCATTCATTTATTTATTTATTCCTGTATTTCTATTTGCTTTCCCTCCTTCCTTCTTCCCTCCTTGTTTGGCTCTCCTTAAAGTCATTTGTTTTGGTGGGACTAGGTTTGAAAGTGTTGAAGGACTTCCAAGATAAGAGGCTTGTAGTTAACTCCTTTAGCTGTGTCCAGGTGGGAACGAAAACCTCCAAGAGCGTGGTGGCAGACATGGTACCGCCACAAATTCATGTCATCGCGAACTCGCGACAGTGGCACGTACAGAGCCGGTGTTTCTGTGCAGAGGCAGGAAGAGCCAATGTGTTCTTCGGTCGGCTGGTGAAGAACTGACCTGTGGCCCCGCTGCACCTGATTGACAGGATTTCCAGAATGTTTCAGGTAACGCAGAGAAGTTCAGAGAGGGGAGTTCAGACTGGTAAGTCCCTCGCAGAACCAGTCATTCCTCTTTGCACTGGATTTGGAGAGCGTTGATGGGTGGCTTTGGCTGGGCAGGTGTGACAGGCAGCCGACAGGTGCCGTGAAGGGCCCCAGGACAGTCTCTGTTCTGCATCTCATTACTTCCGCTGCAGGTTTACAAGGACCGAGAGAACTTGCAGCCTGAAGCTTAAGTCAATGGTACCAGTCATTTGTGGAATTTGAGCTCTCCACGGTCCATTACCCCAGGGGCCTTTGATGTAATTTAGGGGGAATTATTACCTTTGGTGTTGAGGACAATATTAGACACGTGCCTTCTGCCATGGAAGCCGAGGGTGCAGACACTCCCACCCCACCCACCCAAACAAGCACCGCCAAGGTGTATCGGAACTAACTCAGTAGTTCTTAGCTGGGAGCAATGTCTGGAGACAGGTTTGATTGTCACGATAGTGAGGGGTGTTACGGGCATCTAGTGGGTGGAGGCCAGGGTGCTGCTAACACCCCACAGTGCCCAGCACGGCCCCCCACAACCAAGAGTCATACAGTCTCAGGTGTCACCAGGGCTGCCGCTGTGGAGTCCTGGCCTAAGTGGACATGCTTTCCTGGGACTTAGAACTCTGGGAGAGTCCGGTAACAGAGGGCCACCACAGGGAGCCACTCGCTCCAGCTGCAGCAGTGGCAGTGGCCAGAGGGCAGGGGCCAGGCTGTTTGGCCACACGATGGGTGCTGTGTGCTCTGCTGTCCCCTTCTCCATTCCTGCCTGCTCCCCAGCCTGGCCCATCCGGGCTCCCAGAGCTTCTGTGGGGATCTCTCTCCTTGGGCCATCACGGCTTCTCAGAAACTCAGTCGGAGGAGGTTTCCTTTGCTTACAGCAAACACTGTCAGTGCTACATCCTCGCTTTTAAAACTTAAACGTTTTTTCTTCAAAGTAGTGGAACCATTCCATCTCCTCCCCAAGTGGAATCTTATACAGAACTTCATTATACAATTCAGGGGAAACTGGAACTGGTCTGGTGAGTCGTCTGCTCTCTGCACCTCATTCCCCATTCCCGATTTCCCACAGTAGCCCCCGAGAGGAGCTTAAGGCTTTTCAGCAAACCCACTGCAGGCACCTACTACAGTGTACCCTGAGATGCAGAGTATAGGAAACCATCATCAGGCATTCATACTTATTTAGAAGGGGATTATGTGATTACCTGCCTAGTCAGTGATCAGATATCCAAAGGGGAGGCTACTTTTGGAGGCAGGAGCAAGTTAGGCAAAGGTTCACGGCGTGAGACCCGGCTTTTGGGGCTGCTCTAGTTCACGATGGCTTAGGACCAGAGTCAGCAGAGCAAGGCTTGGCAAGGAAGGGCTGAGTCCCAAGGATATAAACCTGTGGTACAACCTCAAATACCCACAATGCCAGGTAGGTACCAAAGAGGAACTCAGGCAGGGGCTTTGCATATCGAAGATGTAAGAATATTCTTCATTTCCACAACAAAAACTGTTTGTCTCTCTTTGCCTTGAAATTTGTGTCCCTCTTGGTCTGTGCTTGATTTTTCTTCTTATGATAGAGAGTTAGACTCCAAGACAAGAAAGAGTGCAAAGGTAATGATAAATGGCAATTGGGCGTCAGTGTGGAGGACAATCGGGAGTGGTGGGGACTGCGGCAAACTGGAGGGCATGTCCTGTCCAAAGGGAACAGCTGCTCCTCAGACCAGACAAACGCTGCTGTGGGGAAAAGTGAATCCAGGCTGGCGAACTCTTCTAATTTTTAAAGAGAAGCGAGAAATCTGAATTTTCATGTGAATTTTTCATATTATTATAAAAAAAAGTTATAAAGCAAAGAAAACACACCTGTGGTTATATTTGATTTGTTGGATGCCAGCTTGAGACTTCCGGTTTTTCTTTGTAGCCAAAGAAGTTATTAAATAACTTTGGCATTGGGCTCACTGGCCTCCCTCCCGCCCTCTCTCCCTCCCTGTCTCAGTCTACTTAGAAATCTGCTTCTAGAGTTACCTTTCTGAGGATACCTCTTCCACTGCAGTCTTTGCTCTGGTTCATAACCTGTCACTGACCCCTCAGTTTAAGATTCACTCATAGACTTGAGCTGCGGACACGAAAGGAACGGTAAGAGTGTACAGTCGTGAAAGGAGCAGAGAAGGCATTTGTGGGGACGTGCTGTGTGAGCACGTGTGAAGAGGGGTGAGGGAAGGTGGCCTGCATGGCGGTCTGGGTGGGACAGGGTGGCTGGGGCGTGGCCCCTGGGGCAGTGATAGGAGATAACGGACTGGTCCAGCTGAGGAAGGGCCCACAGGACTTTGGCCTTCACCCCACAAGCAAAGGGAGCAATGGAAGGGCTCTGAGCCGGCTGGGTAGGCAGGAAGTGCCTACTGGCAGGTATTTCAGGTAGAGGTGACTTGGTAGTGCTGTACAGGGTGCAGTAGGGCAGGGGGAATCCAGAATTTTCCAAGGTGACGGCAGTGGAATGGAGAAGTGGAGCTGAGTGAAATGCACCAAAGGAAGAAAAACAATCAGGTGGATTTGGAGGCTGCTTGGAATGAGAGATTAAAATAATGGGAATGGTGAACATTTCTCGACTGCTGACTAAGCGCATGGATTCTGGAGGCAGGAGTGGGTGTGAGTCACGCTCCGCCTGTGATCCTGGACACATCCCCTGTGGTCTCTGCCTCAGTTTCCTTATCTGTGAAGCAGAGAAAGCAATAGTATCAACCTCACAGGGTTGTCTGGAAGATTAAATGGGTTAATATTTGTCAAGAGCTTAGAAAAATATCTAACATAAGATGCACCAAATAAGTGGTAGGTAAACAAAATGTGAGCTGCTGACTTTTCCAACCACCTCGCATGTATTATTGCATTTCATTCATACAGACAATTCTGGAATCAGTGTTGGAAGCAGGTAATGATCTTTTAGTCCTATTCTGCGGAGGAAACCACCAGACAGAGAAGTTAGGTACCTTTCCTGAGATCACACAGTAACTGGCAGAGCTGAAAGTAAAAGCCAATCCGAAATCAGAGATCAACATTACTTAACCAGCTGATGCTGAAGGGCTGAAACAGTTTTCCACATGCCTGTCTTAGGGTCAGGAAGTGACTAACCACGGGGATTATTGGCAGCCAGGCTACCTGTGTTCAAGGCGGGGCTGCCTAAAACCTTCAGGTGGGTGGCTCCAGCTGGACTGGACTTGGGATTTCCTTCTAAAACCTGGACTCCAGCAACCAGTGACTGAGACCTAAGCCAAGAGCTGGCCTCCAGCAGCAGTGACGTGACAGCCCCTTCTTTAAACTGACCAGGTTTCCTGTCAGGGCCTCCTCTGACCCGGCCTTGGTCTGGAATAAAATGTTGCGGCTGCCACAGTCTTGTCACACCACAGAGATTCTGGGCAGGCTTATCTGCTGCGCACATCCGTGCCTTTGCCTTCCATCTCTGAAGCAGTCACAGTTTTGTTTCCAGCGATCCATCACACCACTTCCGAGCTCCCAACAGCTCTCGGCTTTGTTTGTGTACATCAGAGAGAAGTGCAATGCTCTGTCATTAACACTCGTTCACAAGTGGTGATGGCAACCCACACAGGTTCAAGCCGCCTCCATTTTACATTCCGGAGTGCAAATACGTGTGCGTGTGTGCGTGTGAGTGTGTGTGTGTGTGTGTGTCTGAGAGCCAGTGCCCTCCCCACTTCATTGGGATTTTCTCTCCCACACACACACACACACGTATATTATTGGTTTATAGTCTCTCCTCGTGCTAGGCTGGGTAACTAACAAAGATTTTCTCCTGGTAATTTTACTTCAAACCAGAGGCACCCCGCATTTTGGAATTGTACAAAAGCCCTGTCTATTTGATGTCGTATACGGTTCTCGGTGGGTTTCAAAGGTGGATTAAATTTACCAGCTAGGTTGTCGATAGATCATCAACTATGAATGAAATTGTAATTTTGTGATGGGTCCTGGAGATGGAACTCTAACGTAGGCAACCTTCCTGTCCCTGGGCGGGCTGAGGAATGGCCCCATCTGGTGTTCTGCTGTTTCAGATCAGCTGGGAAAAAGCAAGAGAATTATGAATATGGTACAAAAGAAACACACCTGAGGATCCGAGAGGCCTCAGATTTGGGGGGCAGAGAACAATGCAGAGAGGAACTGAAGCAACTCTGCACGTGACTGTGGGTTTGGGATTAGTGCGCAAGAAATGTAAGCTGGGCTTCCAACAAGCCTCAGCTTCTTGCCATTGGGAGGCGCGGAACTCGGCCACCATGTTGGATCTTGTGGTTTGCTGAGTGAAATCTGGGAAATAGTCCCAAGTCCCCCCACCCCAACTTTGTTTTCGTAAACAATCCTTCACCTTGTCCTGTGGACATCATCTTCTATGTGTCTCTTGACCCTCTTGACTTCTGTTCACCACTGTGGCTCCAGACCAACTGCTCACTTCCCCCTCCTTTCCACAGTTGCCATCCAGCTGGACTCTGGTCCACTCTGATCTGCACCCTGGGTGGTCTTTTCACAAGGCAAATCTGATGATATTTTAACCTCCTTCCAGCTTAGAATATTCCATGAGCTTCCTGTTACTTTCAGGGTAAAGATCAAAACTCTTAATGGTCACGGTTACGTTCTGAGCGACTGCAGACAGCATCACACCTCCTTCTCCAGACTGGTCCTCCACCTCGAGCTTCTCACTTTCCTGTCGTCCAGTTTTGTTCCTCCCCCTGGTGTTCATCCCACCCACCCCTGACGGGTTGTGACACTGGTGCACTGCCTAGGATGTCATTCCCCCTTCACTTTCCTTGGTTACCATCTCTTGGTCCTTCAGAAATCAGCATAGTCGACTCATTCATGCAACAAATATTTATTGAGTACTTACTATGAGTTGGCCATTGTTCTAGGTGCTGCTAATAGAACAAAAAGAAGACAGAATCCTTTCCTTCAGGAGGCTTATATTCTCTTAGTAAAGAGAGGTAAATGGGTGTGCAACACAATTTCAGGTGGGGATAAGTGAGGAAATGGAAGCAGAGTGAGGGGCAGGGAGTTGGAAGAGGTGGGGTGGTGGAAGGCTACTTCAGGGGGTCAAGGACCTCTTTTCTGAGGAGATGCCTTTTGAGTGAGACCTGGATGAGTTGAGGATGTCAGCCCAGGAGTCGCAAGTCCTGAGGGACTGGATCCATTCTGCTGTCACCCAGTACTTCTTTGTATTATCGATACAGGACCATGTACTTCTTTGTATTATTAATCATAATTGGACATTCTACACATATTCGTGCACTTTGTGTGATCAACATTTGTGTCTTGAATAGATTTTTAGCTCCGTGAGGGCACCGGCTGCCGTCTTTTTCTCTTTCCTTCACACCCGTTCATCCACAGCGCTCTCTCTGGCATATAGAACATACTCCATAAATATGTGCTGAGTGAATGATGCATTCATTCTATCAGGGGAGTCCCAGGTCCTGGCAGATCTCTCTCCCACCTGATCCTGGAGGACCTGTTCTGTAAGGTTGCTGAGTTCAAGGTACGAGACGCCCTCTGAGCGTCCCATCCTGTGGCTGGTGGTTTTGCATCACGGCGTGGGGAAGGGAGATGGCTGGAGGCAGGAGATAAGGCAGGCAGCTGGTGCGAGGGAAAGGCCAGGCAAAGCCAGGGATGAGGCTCCATGACTTTTCCAGGAAGTAGATGTTGGAAAATCAAGTTGGTGTTGAAATATACTCATCACCTTCAAACGGGAAGAGGACTCTGCAGCGTATTACCACCCACTCTCCCAATCTGTCTTTGTCAGAAAACCCAGCAGGCAGAGGAGAATATGAAAGAGCCAGTGTTTCCCGGAGGCTTGGGGGGCATCCCACATCCTTCTCTTTGACGTTGGCAATAATAAATATTACATCAGTTACATCAGTGAGATGAGACAGGGAGCCCTGAACCTGAGGCTCTGAGGACCTTTCACTGGAAATAATCCGGGAAAACGAGGAATCGTTAACTGTTGGGAGCCTTGGTTATGTCAGGGGGTCCAAGATGAAGCAAGGGAAAGGAGGCACACCTCACCCCTTCGCCTGTAGTTTGAGACGCACCTGTATGGCACCTGTATTTTGAGATGCGTCGGGGACATTTCAGTGCAATTACCACCAGGAGAACATTCGCCGCGTTTTGACACGTTTACCTGTGACAACACGAAGTGAATCTGGGAGGGTTACGTCGCATTCCAGATGCATTTTGGCACTCGGTACAAACAGCAGCGGGGCTGCTGGTTTACAAAATAGAATGGAAGCTTTAGAGGGTATAAGCCTAGCAATTTTGAGCTTCGGAGAGGGCCCTGGCTCCTGCCTGCTGAGCTGGGAGGCATGCCTGTGCGCGGCGTGGGCTGATCAACTGGATGAAGCACCGTGGAGGCCGGAGGAAAGGGCCACAACTGAAACCAGAATCTCAGACGACCAGGGGCATAAAAATAGAATTTTCTCGTTTACTTAAAAAGTACATTGACCAGGGCTTGGGACGAGGGGGAATAATGACCAGGCAGAGCACAGAGCATTTTTAGGGCAGTGAAACTATTCTGATACTGTAACGGTGGATACATGTCCTTACACCGTATATGTTTGTCAAAACCCATGGAATCCACACCACCCACAGGGAACCCCCATGTAAGCTATGGACTTGTGGCAGTGAAGATGTGTCAGTGGAGGGTCCTTGATTGTAACAAATTCACGGTGCGGGATGGTGACCGTGGAGGAGGCTGTGCACGTGGACTCAGGGGTAGGTGGGAGCTCTCTGTACTTGCTGCTCCAGTTAGCTGTGAACTAAAAAATAAAGTGTATGAAAAATGTAAATTTATTGAGCACCCACCATGTCCCAACATAGAGCTTCTACCCCTGTACTTTTCTTACTTTTCTTTCTTTCCTCTCTTCCCCTGTTGAAATCCACCCCATCGGTTACGGGCTGAATCAGGTCCCACCTATCCGTATATTGAAGTCCTACTCCTCAGCACCTGAGGATGTGACTGTATTTGGAGATGGGGTCTTTAGAGAGGTGACTCAGTTAAAATGATGTCACTAATCCAATATGGCCGATGGCCTTATAGGCGGCACACAGAGGACCATATGAGGACACAGGGAGAGGACTGCGGTCTACACACCGAGGAGAGAGGCCTCAGAGGGAACCAGTCCTGTCGACACCTAGCTCTAGAACTTTTAGCCCCCAAGACTGAGAAAATATAATTTTCTTTTTTTTTTTTTTAATTTTTATTGGGGAAGAGTGTGTTTCTCCAGGGCCCATCAGCTCCAAGTCGTTGTCCTTCAATCTAGTGGAGGGCGCAGCTCAGCTCCAAGTCCAGTCGCCACTTTCAATCTTTACTTGCAGGGGGCACAGCCCACCATCCCATGCGGGAATTGAACCGGCAACCTTGTTGCTAAGAGCTCGCGCTCTAACCAACTGAGCCATCCGGCCACCCTGAGAAAACAGATTTCTGTTGTTTAAGCCACTCAGTCTTTGGTACTTTGTTACGGCAGCCCCAGCACAATCTTTGACAGATTCAGCTTAACTCTTTTCTCCTGTATGAAGTACGAGAGCAGGAGTTTGGCAAACTGTGGACGTTGGGCCAAATCTGGCTGGTAACCTGTTTTCGTAGTCAAGTTTAATTGGCAACCAGCCATGCCCATTTTCTCACTTGTTTGTCTGTGGTTGATTTATGCTACAAAAGCGGAGTTGAATCGTTGCAACAGAGACCTCATGACCCACAAACTGGAAAATATGATCTATCTGGCATTTTACAGAAAACATATGCTGACCTTTGGTCCAGAAGAGTGGTTGGCAGCCTGGGCTGTGTCCTCAGACAGGCTTGGGTTCAGATCCCAAACTAGGTAAACCACTGAATCCCTCCGAGCCACATTTTCCTTACCTGTACAATGGGGATAATAATACTTCCTTCTTCATGACAATGAAATACGATTGTGCATATAAGTGACGAAGCACGAAGTTTGTCACAACAGTGAGCAAAAACACTGGTTATCATTGTAATTATGAATACCAACGCCAATTTGTTAGTGGAGGTGAGACTGCCAGATCCCCAGATGTTGGAGGCATGGTTAAATTAGTTTCTTGCCCAATGGGCACATTTTTTCGTGAGTGGCAAATTATTGCTTGACGATTTAGGAGCCTACGTCAACTGCGACTCTGAATCGATTCTTGGCATGAGCACTGCAAAGGTAACCAGCCTCCTCCCTGGTTTTGGTTTTTTCGCTTCTTGTCTCTCCCTTTTTCTTTTTTCTTGAAGCACGAGACCAAAACCAAAGTCTCCTCTTAGCACTCAAAGTGGACCCTGTCAAACTCCCAGAGTGTATTAGCAGAAAACTCTGAAAACCTTCTCAATAAAGGCAGGCGGGGGAGGCGGAGGGAGACGGCAGGGGGCGCTTTGTCCTGCCAGGAGGCTGCACAAGGCTTTGTCCAAGCGGGTTCACTCTGTTTCTGGACCCTGATCGAACACGGTTTTAGGAAGAGCTCTGTTTAAGTAAACCTGATGTAGAAGCGAAAAGAAAACAGAAAGCCTCCAGGAGCAGGTTGAGTTAGGCCAGTACCTGCTCCTGGTGTTCAGTCTGCCTCTCTCCAATGGCATGCCTGCGCTTCAGACCTTGGCCCCACGTTGGTGCTGCCATGGACAGCTTCCTTAAACCTCTCTGAGCTGCAGCTCCCTGACCATTAAAGAGGTGATAATGACAGCTACTTTGTAGGTTGGGGTGAGGATGATATGAGATGATCTATGTGTAAAAGCTCCTGGCTTCGTATCGGCCCATAGGCAACGGTCAGTGATTATTAGCTGTTATTAGTATCATGGGTTGACAGCATCGCATGTGTTTCCTCTTTGTAAACCGACTCAGGAAAGGTATGTAGGTGAACTTGTTTGTTTGAGGCGCTAACCAGGGTAGTGGAGTAATGCAATTGAACGGACAGGTGACTCCGTTTTTATTCCTTGGCCATCTTCGAAGGCAGAAATTTGTGACCCAGAAGTCCTCATTTAGGAAGCCTCGAAACAGGCAAGGTCTGAGACTGGGAGAAAAAAAAAGTATCCCCCTGAGAGCCCAGACTCTGTTTGTGTGAAGTTATTTTTTTTTTAAAAATCAGACTTGCAAATGGTTTTCCAAAAATCATGAGGCCCACAAAGCCCAGCCTGTGGAAGCGGCTCTACCTTTTCCCCCAGTTACCCAGAAACCACGTCTTGTCCTTCCCTTTCTTCCTATTGCTTCCATGCCCAGCACACCAGCACCTGTAGGAAAAGGTGAGGTAATCAGAGAGTGTGAGGGCGGAGGGATTCCGGTGTCTGTCCGAGCTCTGAAGGCAGGGAGCACAGTTTCTCACACTGAAAGAAATCTAACGGGAATGTCAAACTTATGAAAGTTGTTCATTCAGACACATTTATTGCCCAAAGCACTTGATAGAATTTAAGACATTGGGGAAAATGGGCAATGGCCCATGGGTTAGGTTTGATTTTCAGGAAGTATTAATCGATGGACTCAGTGACGATTTTGATCATTGATATTTGGTTACAAATTTGAAGGCTGATTTCTAAAGTGCAGTTACTTTTTCAGTAATGCAAGTGACTGTCCACACGTGGTGCCCTTGCAATCTGAGACTGACTGGCTGTTGTTGAAAAACTTCAGCACCTTGGACGTAGCCTGAGCCACAGTGTTTGGGGAATGAATGGGATAAGTGTTATTCAGAAAACACATCCTTTGGGTCAAAGTGAATCTTCCCAATTTTAACATCATTTTATTTATTCCATTTTGTTTCCTGCCCAGCTGGTTAATACATTTACTATCAAAAATCTGAAGGCAGTAATTTAGAAATCCCTTAGGCATATTTTCTCTATGCAAATCCACCCCCGATTCCTTTATGTTGTTCTTTTCTTCGACTCGGTTTTAAACTATTCTTGATCAGTGTTGGGCTATATGACCCCACTCAGTGGGAGAGGTCCTGGGACGGATGGAGGTAATAGTTCCAGAGTCACTGTAGGTAATCTGCAGGGCAGAAAATCCAATTATAGGTAATCAGGAGTTACCTCAAGATTCTTTAGAGAGCAGCTTGGTCATAAACAACTGAATCTGGATAAACAACTAATTTGGAATGGATTGACTATGAATTTCTACCATTATTTATACATTTCCCATGAGTTTCTTATTGCCATGCATTCAACTTTAGTATCCTAGTTACAGATGTCCGAATGTATTTTACAGGCAATGGGCACCTTTTCTGGAACTATTTGTGGTATATGTAGTGTACCTAGGGATCCTCTCCATGCTGTTCACAGGCGTTGAGACTCATTAAGACTTTCTGGTGGGAAACTGGATGAATTGGCCCTTTAAACCTGGACCAATAACTTATTGTTCATCTTCCTTTCTGTCTCTTTCCACCCACGGCATATTCTCAAAGCAGAAAAAGCTTTTTTATTATGAAAATCTTTCTCACACACAATGAATAACTTCAGAAAATTGCAAAAAACATATAAATCACCTTTAACTGACCACAGTGAACTTTCTGGAACATACCTTCTGTAAGTCTCTCTGTCTTGGTGTATCCTATTGTCTCCCACTCTATTTAGAAACACAAAATTATCCCATCTATTCTGTTTTGTAATGTGATTTTTATCCCTTTATTAAGTGATACTTTATCTTTCCATCATCTGTAAGTATAGCTCTTGATCATCATTTTAAATGACTGCAAGAGTAAGATTCTATATGTGTACTGAACACATCTATCATTATTTCAAAATCATCTCATCACCACTTCTCACTACAGCTACTGTTCTGGACAGCATTTGCCTGGAGGTTTTGGCCAGCTTTCTGCAGAGGCAACTCAGTGGGAAAAGGACTCCCTTTTCAATGAATGGTGTGGGACAACTGGAGATTTATATGCAAAAAATGAACTTCTACCCTTGCCTCATTTCATGCACAGTAATTAAAGTGAACTACATTACAGACCTAAATGTAAGATATGGTACTTTAAAATTTGTAGAAAAAATAGGAGATAATTTTTTTTCCTTAGGTAGGACATAAGAATGATGAGCCGTAAAAGAAATAATTGATGAATTGGACTTTGTCAAAATGAAAAACTTTTCCTCTTCAAAAGATACTATTAGAAAATGAAAAGTTTTGGCATGGAAGGAGAGAAAATAGTTGCAAAACAGATATCTGATAAAGAATTTGCACTCCACATATATAAAGAACTCTTAAACTCAATAAAAGAATACAACCCACTAAAAATATTAGCAAAATATTGAGTAGACATTTCACCACAGACTATATATAGACGGCAAATAAGCACATGAAAGATTGCTTAACACCACTGGCCATTAGGGAAATGCAAATTAAAATCACAATGAATACCATTTCACATCTACTAGAATGACTAAAATTAAAGACAGACAGTAGTTAGTGTTGGCGAGGATGGGGATGCAAAATGATACAGCCTCCTTAGAAAACACGTAGGCAATTCATTCTTATCAATGAAAATAATGCTTACCATAAGGCCAATCAATCTCATTCCTGGGCATTTTCCCAAAAGAAGTAAAAATATATGTTCACACAAAGACTTTTACTTGACTGTTCACAGCAGATTTATTTGTCCTAGCAGCAAATGTCCATGGATAAAGAAATGGTGGTGTAGCCATACAATGGAATACCATTCTGCAGTGAAGACGGCTGAATAACAAATACACACTATAAACATGAATGAAACTCCGAGGCATTATTATAAATGAAATAAGCCGGGGACAAGAGACCTCATATGAAATTCTACAAGAGGCAAAAATTATATTGACAGAAAGTCGATGAGTGTCTGCAAGGGCCTGGGCTGGGAGTGGGGATTGAGAGCACAGGAGCACGAGGGATCTTTTTGGGGTGGTGAAAATTTTCCTCTGTCATGATTCTGGTAGTGGACAGGTGACACTCCCCATGTGTCCCAATTCAACAGGTTGTACATTTGAAAGGAGTGAATCATATTGTATGTAAGTTATAACTCAGTAAGGGAGATAAAAAGGTAAGGCCTCTATGGGAAATCAAATAGAGGGATGTGCCACGGTTCCAGCTCTTGTGAAATGATTCACACCAGCCTGCAGGGTCAGGATTGTAGAATCATCCAGCAAGCATTTCTCAAGCAGCAACACTTTAATAGTTGCATCCATAAAAACCCACAGTTACACAGGGCTGTCAGGCCTGGTGATTCTCTTTATGTTAACTCATCAAGGGGGAAATGTCTTGCCAGGAGCATCCTGGGCCTTTTTTTCTGCAGGATGAGCAATTAGTGGTGAGCTATGCAGTACAGACCTCTAAACTATGGCTTCTGATTTGCAATCTTGTCTATCCCGGTCCATGAAGGATTTTGAGAAGCCGATGGCAGGCAGTTGGAATTGCCTTTCGATGTGCCCCGGCATGGGAGACATCTTGAACGGTTTTTTTTTTTTTTTATTCTCCCACCTTGTCCCTGCCCCACCCCCACCATGGACTTAACTCCATTCTCCAATCAGCGCCAGTCACCGATCTCCATATAAAATATTCAGATGTGTAGGTAACGAATTCTGAGATGGTTCTCTTGAATGGGGACCTTATTTTCCCCCTTCAATTTACATTCTGCATAGCTTGATACGCATCAGTGGCACTAAATAAATAAGCCATAATTAATACATCGTTGGCTCTTGTACTGTTTATTTTCCTCTTCTGAAACCCAGATTAGAATATGCATCCCAAAGCTTGAATGTTTAAACACTAACCCAGGGGGACTTTTCTGCCCCCTTCCTTCTCTCGTTTTATAGTAAACCAATTATTTTAACTAAGGGCATGGCATCGTCCCAGATCCCTTGCATTCAGATGCTTAACAATTTGATGACTAAAAAGAACATATTTGTAGAAGTGAGTGGTCAGTGAACAAACCACAGTTTTATGCTTCAGGAAAAAATAGAAAGGGCTTAGCATACTAATTTGCCTCCAGAAAAGTATCCCAAACAAGCAGTGATGTGTTGTGGATCCACAGCCACGCCAAGGAAAAAAAACAGTACTATCTGGGGAAGTATCACGAAACAACGTACCACAGTATCTTCCGGTGGATGGAGCTGTGCAGCTGTTATGGTTTATTAGAACAGAAACAGTTGTTCAGTGCTTACTATGTGCCAAGAGCTAAGTACTCACGATGCTATCTAATCTTTATAGTAATCTTACTATGTAGGAACTCACATCTCCATTTTACAGATGGGGAAACCGAGGCTCACAGAGGTTAAATCACTTGCCAAAGTAAGTGCAGCGTTTGAGCCCCGGTCTGCCTGGTGCCCCGTCTGGTTTCTGAGCCACCGCCCTCTTGCTGGTCCTGGAGACGTTTGACACCATCGTCAAACAGCAGTCTTAGAGCTTCACCGGGGCTGGCAAAGAATTTTATTTCCAGCAGCCAACAACCAGAGTGGCAGTCAGATAATTAACTTGTCTTCCCTGAGGGAGCTGTGTTCATGGGACAGTCTTCAAATGGGGCATGAAAAGGCACTTGGCAAATTGCAAAAGGAAATAACGCTTCAAAATGAAAAATGGACGCACATTTATCAACTGTGGGTAACAAAAGAGCAGGCACCATCCATTCGGGGCCATTGCTGAAGTCAGTTACAAAGGCTCAGACCGATGATGACAATGGTTGCGTCCCTGGATTCTAGTCTTCCACCATCGCGTGGCTCGGCCCCACACGGGCTGCTCTGTGTTTTATTTATTTATTTTTGGTTGCTGTTTTCATAATGGCGAAACACACACACGCACACAGGGCGTCCTCTCAGACATTTGCCACATGCAATGGCAAGCTCTTAAAATGATTTCTTCCAGATCAATTTGAACGTTAAAGCCATTTCTAACCCAGACGGAGGTGTCGTCAAAAAGCAGTTTGCATTCCCCCCCACCCCAATTAAATCTTGTGATAACGGAGATGGGGCATGGTGCAACACTGGGTTTTGGGGGCGCTAGGAGGATGAAATAAAGGTAACGTCCCTGGGGAACAAGGGAAAAGTAAGTCTGAGACGTTTGTGGGGCCCGTTGTTTTCCTTTTTGATTTATCTGGGTATCAGATGAACGAACGGAATCATTTGTTCGCCTTTTCTTTCCTCCCCTCTTCCAAACAGGTCTTTCCACCGCATGTGGTTAGGACCTAGCGTGAGGTAAACAGACCGCAATCCATGAAACTCCATCAGCAGAAATTGGCGCGGAATATTAATAGATTGTTGGGTGTGCTGACATGACACCATATGCCTCTGGTTAGTTTCATTAACGGAGCTGGAGAAAAGGGTATTTGATGCACATTTTAATTAAAGGGAGTAAAAATTGGCTTTAATAATGAAAAATGGTACCTTTCCCCCCCAGCAATTAAATACTAACCAATCCAACAGCTGTTTTTAAAAAACAACAGCACTCTTTTAGGGACTTGGAAGAATTAGCTTTACTTTGTTCTTAGACTGTAGAATTCAGCGAGGGCTCAGTGACTGTCTACTGAGTGGCCCACTCTGTAGTTTTTTAAAAATTCTGGACTCTAAGAGGCTGATCTGAGATTCCACTGGATTGCAGTAACTCACTCTTCAGAATTTTCAGTGGTACCTCCTTTCTGTTGCTGTGAACTTGTATACCAGCTCTGGGCATTATATTGATTACAAACAACTTTGCCAAAAGCTGCTGTGATCAAAAGACAATAACACATTTATAAGTCTACATACACAAACACATCTTGGAAATACATGTACATTTGTGTATAAATGGGGTGAAAGAGATCAGCTTATAATTTCTTCAGTCTTTCCTTTGTCCTTGCCTTGTAAAAGGAAGTGAGTTTTACTTGGGCACTGGGCCCCTGCTTTCCTTTATTAGGCAGAATGTGTGTAATGAGAAGGGAAAGCAAAAATGAAAGCAGTCAGAGAAGCCTAAAGAAAATAAATAATGAAACAAGTAAACAAATAAAAATAGGCAAAGAGGAGAGAAAAAATAGAAGAGCCATATAGGTTGGATTTTCAGGAAAGATTTCAGAAGTGAAAGTTTGAGGAACAGTTATTTTTTTATGTGAAGGATGGCGAGTGGCAGAAATGGATACAAAGTGTTTTGAAAGATGGTTGATGTATATGAATAATTTCTTATGTTTTACGAAGACTCCTAAGAATGGGTAAAGATTTGGCATCCTATTGGTTAATATATTTTGTTATACTGCTATTTTTTTTTTTAATAGGCAGGGAAACAGAGTGTCAGCCAGGATCACGTGGGCCGCTGGTTATATCCAGATATTCATTCATTCATTCATTCATCCTTTTGGTTTATGTAGCTGTTTTCTGCCTTTTTTGTGAGAAGCATTAAAATGCAGTTTTTGTTTTTTTGTTTTTTGTTTTTTTAAATAGGACCATCAATTATGTAACCTCAGGTACCCAAACCTTCCACAACCCCCTTCTGTACTCTCCCGTCCTGCAGATAATTTACCTTCTGAACAAGAGGGGGAGGGAGTAACCTGGCAAAAACTTCTTAGTTCAGACTGCCAATCACAGAGTGGTGCGTGAAGACGTGCTGTATCTGGAGCAGGACGCTGTCCAGAGGATCCAGCAGGATGATGTGTTCTTCCCTGGCAGGCTCCTCTAGAGAATCCTTTTTAGAATCCAGGTCCGTTGCTCTAGTCCATGGTGCCCACTCGATGGGAAAGCCATGGATGTCTCTGGGCCTGGGTTAGACTGGATGACCTCCAAGGTCTTTTTCAACTTAAAAATGTCATGGCTCTATAATATAAATGATTTTTTATTTATAGATGTAATGATTTTCTGAGATTGATGGAGGGTATGGGCAAAGATCACCTGTTGGCTCCATCTGCCAGCTCAGGTTTTGACATGGGACACAGTTGATACATCTGACATTATTGTAGAGTGTGCTTTTGTATTTATAGATCTCATAATGATTTGTGTTTCCACTGACATTTTATTCATAGAGTCCGGATGGCAGATTTTAAGGAAAGTTTTGAATTTCCTTCCTTACCATTGGAAAGTAAGGATATTTCTCTGTTGTACATATGTTCCAACATTCTCTTGACTCAGTCTGATTCATATAATAATAATAGAAGAGAGAATGATGATAGTTTGAACAGTAGAGCTGAAAATGGTAAACTATTAAGGTAACCTGGAGTAACCTTAGTTGACTTAAAGCAAAATCAAACGGTAAATTACCTTTGTTCTGATAATGCTAACGCTGTGTGTTATGCTTGGTTATTATTATTTTGTAGTTTGTGGACAATCTTTTATGTGGCACTTTGGTCATTGATTTGACCTCTCTAAACGTGTTTCTTTATTTGAAAAGAACAGAGTAATGCTGCCTATTTTATAGAAGGATGATGTTGACCAAATCATTGACAAAATGATCTTATGTGGAGCATTTATCATCATATGTGTCATATGGTTCACAAGTGATGGTGGTGATGGTGATGGTGATGATGATGATGGTGATGATGGTGATGGTAGTGATGATGGTGATGGTGATGGTGATGATGGTGATGGTGATGGTGATGATGGTGATGGTGATGGTGATGATGGTGGTGGTGATGATGGTGATAGTGATGATGGTGATGATGGTGGTGATGGTGATGATGATGGTGATGGCGGTGATGGTGATGGTGATGATGGTGATGATGGTGATGATGATGATGGTGATGATGATGGTGGTGATGGTGATGATGATGGTGATGGTGGTGATGGTGGTGATGGTGGTGATGATGGTGATGGTACACATCAGCACCCATTCTTCCAGATATATCCTTAAACATTTAGAAGCAATAGTCAGATGGTTAGGCATAGGCTTGGATTTGAATCCTGGATACACCATGTAGCGGTGTGCTAGTGTACTCAATGCTTAATGTGTGTGAGCCTCAGTTTCCTTATCTGAATAAAAGAGGATGACAACAGAAGCTCCATTACAGGTTTTTTTTTTTTTTTTTTGGTGAGGATTAAGTAGGTTTATACATAAAGTCATAGCTGAGTGTCTGGCACAGAGAAAATGCTCATTAAATGGTGGCAGCAGTTGTTCCTGTTACTATTATTATTAACCAAATTGAGGTGTAAGCATGCGCCGTCTTCCCATCCATGTTAGGACACTGAAGGCTTTGCTCGTAGCTCAGCTCTACTGTTTCCAATGAGAGAGGGACTCATGATGGAGCAAGGGAAGGAGGCCTAATTGCGTTGGGAACTTTCAACCTGGGCAGCCATGCTTTCCTAGAAGAGGATGTACTTTCAAGAAATTGCAAAGGTATGATGGGCCTTCTGTTTGGATGTCTTCTCTCTAAATGAAAGCAACATATGCTTCTAATAAAATACTCCACAACATGGAACTGAAAAGCAAACGACTCACCCTCACCAGTCTCTCTAACCACCAGCCAAAGAACAGCGCTGTCAGCAGGCTGGGGGTCTCTTTGCAGACCCTTCCCATGCATATTGAATCATTTAAATTGCATATATTTATTTAAGTAAAATTAGCCTCATTTATTATTATTTTTAGGATTTTGTTGTGGGATCAGATGACATGTTTCTGCAACCTGCTTTTGTCAATCAACCCTATATCCTGGATATCTCCCTATGCTTTAGAGTACAGGACACACTTTTCAGATGAAGAAATTAGAATAAGAGGGGTGGGTGACAGTGTCCTTCTCTGTGCTGTGGTTTGTTTGTTTGTGTTTGTCTCAGGTATTGGTGGGGTGACAGACAGCAGAATGGAATTTCTCTGCTGTTAGTGTCAGCCAGGAGCCGGAGGAAGCAGATCTGGAGCGTGTAAAATAGCTTCCAAGTGAAAGTGGGGCTAAACCAACAGCGCCCACAGCGGTTTGTCCAAACCAAGGATGGCGGCCACTCCTACGTAGGGCTGTAGTGCTCCCTCAGGGAATAACACCTCTAACCTCTAGCGTGTCAGTGCTAGTCCGTTGGTGGTTAAAATTCTGCACTAAGGAGTCGGTGTGACCTGGAGTCTGATCTTAGCTTTGCTAATTACGTGTCGTGTGACTTGCGGAAAGTCACAGAGTCTCTCCAGGCCTTGATCTCTTCTACTGTAAAGTGGACAGAAGAAGAGTCCAGACCTCACGGAGGGTTGGGAGGGTAAGTGGAGCTGATGGGTGTGAAATGGTCAGCGTGGTTCCAGGTGTGTGGTAGATGCCTGGCGGTGGTAGGTATTCTCTCAGAGTCATCAGTAAAGCATCTGAGTGCACAGGAGAGGCTGGAAAATGATTTGCGAGGACATGGGGTGCCGAGCTGATACATTGGACTAGAAGAATGTTTACTGAATCCCTACTGAGTGCCCAACACTGACCTCCTGCTCCCAAGTCCCATATAGAGCACTGGGGACAAGAGAGGAAGGGCCAAGCCTAACAAAAACATCCACGTGAGAGATAAAATAAGCCGGCCAGTGGACTGGATGCACGCCCCAGGGGTGCAGGGGAGGGGACCATGGTGACTTCTCAGTGAGGAGATGGTTCCTTCTCATCCTGCTCCTTCTGCCTCTCCAGGTGGTACCCACCTCTCCAGGTGGTACCCACCTCTCCAGGTGCACTGGCCTTGAGGTCATATGCTCAGTTTGGCCAGAGCAGATACACTTAGTTTTTCAAATGGTGTTCTCATTTTTAAATTGATTGTCAATACTTTTTTTTAAAAAATGGCACATTTTACATAAAATCTGGAATCCTGGCTTCTCTTGAAAGTGGGTCAGCTGCAGGTAAGTAGCTGTTGCCCTTTTTTCTGGGACACATACTCTGCTGCTCTCCAGTACCCCCGCCCCTGCCCTGGCCATCTCCCCTCACGCATGCCACCTGTCGGGCCCATGCTGTGCTACCCAAGGCTCTCCACTGGCCCAGGGCCATTGTCACAGCCTGCCCTCTGTGGCACCCTGCTCTGGCTGCCTTGCCTGGATAACTGCTCCGCTGCATCTTCCTGGAAGCCCTCCCAGAGCGACTTGATCAACCCCCCCGTTCGCCTTTCTCCTCTCATTGTGCACCTAAGACGGAGCCTGGTGAGACGGGATTGTGCAGGGAGCGGGGAGCCTTTTGTTACCAACAGCGTTCAGAATTTCCAGCATGTGGTGACAATAAAAAGCAGAGTGACTGACTTGAAAGTCCCTCACAGACCAAGCTCCCACTTCCGCCTGCATCTGCGGGGCACCACTCCCACCGTCCCCACTTGGCCCCTGGCGGTTCTGACCCAATATGAGTGCAGTCAGTTTACCTAGGTTTGTGTGATCCTCTGGTTCATACCGTCTCCCTACCCGACTGTAACACTTGCTGGCTGTTGTGTGCACCGAGCCAGCCCACGGATGCTGACTGACTAAACGAAAAAGAAGTAGCAAGCTTAGCGTCGTCACCGGAGAAGTTACACTGCAGAATGGGCCAAGGCGATCTGGAAACAGAGTTTCTGACTATTTCCGTTCATCCCGGAAGAGATGGGCGGTATCAAGGCAGATTCCCACTTTCCTCCTCAAAAGGGAATTCGAAATTAGGAGGGATGTTTGCACCCCTGGATCAATATATGGCAAAATTCCAGCTCGATAACCTTAAAACCCAAGCAATTAACTTTGTTTGAAAAGGTCGGCGGTGGTTGTGCTCTGCTCCTCTGACAAGTCGAGCTGTCCAACAACTCCGTTTAAATGAGAAGAAGTATCTTTGGCAAAGTTAATCAGAGCCTTGTTTATACTGCGGGCTGCGGGGGAGGTGTAGCTGTCGGGATTCCAAGCTGCTTATGGCGCACTTAGGGCTTTCTTTTGCCATTCTGAATGTAGCATGGGAATCTTGTCACTGCCTGTCAGAGAACCTACCTGTAAAAGGAGCTGCGATGTTTGGAGTGTCTATTCTGGGCCAGACACTGTCAATCCCTTCATGTGTGTTTCCTCCAAGCTTTCCATCACTTATGAGGTTAACATCATGAATGTTTTCATTTTATGCAGATACAACTGAGGCTCAGAGAGGGTAAGCCATTTTTCCAAAGTACCACAGTAAGTGATGGCCTCTCTGACAGATAACAACTGAAATGTCTGGTTCTTCTACCCGCAATCTCTCAAATCCTGGGGTGAGGGAAACGGACCTTGGGATCTAGAGGGAAAGCTGGGCCGTTTTTTCATACCATGATCATGTCAGCTTCTTATTTCCTAGTGTCTCTCCCTTGCTTGCTTGTTGAACAGGCGGTGATATTTTTCCTTTCAGAGACTACAGGTGGTCTTCAGGGCAGCTGTGGATTGTGTGGGCGGCTGAACGAGAAGGGCGAAGTGTGGATTCAAAAAACAAACCATATCTGAATGGCCAGCACTTTTCTCAGACTTCTCCTGACATTAGTTTCCTTACCTGAGCACTCATCCCTTTAATTTCCTGCGCATTTATGGCTTTGGGCAAAAGCAGTCCCAGGATAGTCACTCTGGGCCAAAGAGACATTCAGAGGAGCTTGGGGGGGTTGAGGGGTAGGAATGGAAAACACTTCAGCGGGTGTCGCTGTAGAGAAACTCTCTTAGGAACATTACAGCTCCATCTTCATGTAGGAGACGGCAGAGATGGCGGGTCACCGCAGAAAGGACGTGACGTTTGGGACCACCTGGGACCCAAGTTCAAATATCAGATTCTCTACTTACAAGCTGGGTGACCTTGGGCAAGTTATGCAACTTCTCTGAGCCTCAGTTTCTTCTTCCACAGAAAGAGGATCTTGATCTCCATTGCAGGGTTGTTGTAAAGATAGAAATACTGTTGCGAAGCCTCTAGAGCACTGATTTAGCCTGTCCTGTGTTGCCATGTAGACAAAAGTTAATGCAGATGGTTCCTGTTGTTACATGACTTATAACTTTGGGGGAGAAAGACCATAAGGAGTCATTTATAATAAAGTGTGCTAAGTGCTAATGTGGGGGAGATATTGCAGGCTGACCACAGAGAAGGGGTTCCTACCCCAAATTTAGGGTGTGAGTGTGGTGGGTGAGAGGGACCTGAAGGCAGAGGAATGAACCAGGGGTGACAGGGAGATGAGTGGCAATGGGGAGATTGAGAGGCTAAGCTCTGAAAAAAAAAATATATTATTGCCATTATTAATATCCAGCTGCTTAATGGACAGCTCCAATGCGTGTCTTTGACGTGTCTCCAATTTCACATGCTCAGTACTCAATTCTTGGTCCCTCCCCCCCACCCAAGTTGCTCTGTCTCCGTAAATGGCAACTCTGTTTTCTCAAGTGCTCGTGCTAGAAAGCGTGGCATCATCCTTGACTCCTTTCTTCTCTGTCTTCCATTTCCAGTCCCTCTGTAAGTCCTGTCAACGATGTCTTCAAAACGTCCCCGTTTCTCACCACGCCCCTTGCACCACGATGCCGTCCTTCCTGTCTGAACCAGGGCATCCTAATGGTCTCCAGCCTCTGCTCCGCCCCCTGTCGTCCATGCTCTCTGCCCACCAGTCAGGGTGATGTTTCCACGAGGAAAGTTAGGTGATGTCAACTCCGTGCTCCAACCTACCCAGTGGCTCCTTCAGAGTCAGGGTCACTGCTCTCAGGGTCACGTCCGTCCGGCCTTCTGGCTTCCCCACTGGCCACTACTCCCATCCCCTTCCCCTTTCACTCCCGTCCGGCCACGCTGCCATCCCTGCCGCCCCTCAGGCTCTGGCCGCAGCCTCTGCCGTTGTTGACCCTGCTGTTGGGCACACGATTCCTCCCCGACAGACACACAGGCTCGAGCTCTCACATCATGCAGGCCTTTCCTCAAATGCCCACTCTGTGAAAAGTCTCCTGGGCGTCCTGTATGAACGGCTCCTTCCACCATCCCTCTTATTGTCTTCCTCGTGGCATGTATGACACCTGACGTGTCATCTTGTACTTCTGTCTCCTGCAATCATAGCATAAATGCCACAGGAGTAGAGAATGTGCCTGTTTTCTTCCCCCTTCTATCTTTAGCACGTAGGCTAGTACCTGGCACATGGCAGGGGCTTAGTGAACATGCGTGAAATGAGCCTGTGAATGAATCCTGTCCCACTGGTCACTCTGAAGGACCATGGGCTTCCCACATTCTGGCCAGGCCAGGGAGATGGTTGCCCTGGTGGACCAGTCCTATGGGCTTTGCCCAGAGCTCCTCGGAGCCACACCCAGGGCGCCACGGGAGGGCGCTGACCCCCAAGGAGGGGCTCAGGGCAGAGATGGGGCTGGCCTGTCGGTGGCAAGTACTCCGAGGACCCCCTGGGTGTGGTTTCCATCTCCAACTCTGTCCCCAGGTCCTGGGAAGGGGGGGTCTTTCCCAGGATGAGGGCCCTCATTTACTCTCAGTCGCTTTCCCCAGAGTCTCTGAAGGGTAGTGTGTCCCTGCATTGTCCCGGCTTTGAAGACCCTCCAGCACCAGAAAGGGTGGGGTCCTTTCCCTGGGAGGTGGTTCTGCACAGAGGGTGGGGCTTTCCACGGGCTCCGCCCCCACGGGATTGGAGGTCCGCGGATCCTGGCATTTCCCGAAGGGTGGCCCCTGTTCCCTGCGGAGCAGACCAGATGCTCTCACATGGTACTCAGAAGAGAGTCATTGCAATAGTTCTTTCTTTCAATGTGCGTCAGCCCTATGATTGATGGCCGGCCCTTCTCAGGGCCAGGCTTCAGCGGTGGGGAGGAGCGCGCCGAATCTCAGGTGGGCGACCCGGCTTATCCAACAAGATGATTGTGGACGCGTTACTAGGTGATGTTAGCATAAAATCAAATTGAATAACACAATCAGAAAGTTATTCTCTTTTCCATTCTCTTTTAATGTTTCTGATTATAGGAGGAAAAAAAAATCTCGTTTGGTGCTTGAACACTTGCCAAGCTCCTTTTTTTAAATTTTTTCTTTTTTTTTTTTAAAATCAAGGAGACAGCATGTGGCAGGGTCAGATGGCTCCACAGGAAACAGTATCTAGGTAGAATCTAGTAGCGATGCTTGTTTTCATTGTATGTCTTTTAATTGTTGCTTTCTATTGATGACAAGTGATGCTGGTTTCCATTGGAGGTTGGACATAAATTTATCTCAGGAAGACACTGAATCAACTTAACGAAAATGCGGTCCCTCATAGGAGAGTGGGACGTGAGCCGCAGAAGTCGTGATGGTGGAGACAGGACTGACGCTGGGAAAGCCTCCATCCAGCCGGACAGCAGCGCGGCTCGAGCCAGCCGGGCCAGCCGCTCCGTGGTTGGCTTGTGCTGTCCATGCGCGGACCCTCTGGCCCCTGGCCCTGCTTCCAGGCCACTGTCACTTCCCAGTGACTTTGAATCAGGTCCCCCAGCCTCTTCTCTGCCTCCGTTCTGACCCCGCAGCCGGCCCTGTGTTCTTGGAAGCCATGGTGACCCAGTTTCTCAGGCCCGTGTGGGCCCGCTGTCAACATCCCGGTTCTCATTACCATGTAGCGGGAGCGGCTGTGCACATGGCGGACCGCGCTGCCCTTTCTGAGAACTGTAATCTGAAGTCAGCACGTGCTTCTGGGAATGTCACCAGGAGCAGCCTCCTGTCTTCTTCTTCCCGTCTCATGCTTTCGCACATTCAGAAACCCGTCTGCGATGTGTGACCTCGGGAGCAGAACATCCCATGTGACAGGACTCCAGACCGGTTCCAGCCTCTGAGTCACACCGAGCAGCTGAGTGAGCTAGTTGCCAGCACCTGAATGAGCCAAGCAGGTCTTTGGAACTAAGAAGTCGCAGGCTGAGGTGCATCCCAAAGGGTCACGCGAGACCTCTGCTGATGTTTCTGGCACCTTCCTGCGTCTGCCTATTTAACCGATGGTTACCGTAAGCCCCGGCGCTGTTGACCGTACAAATGGCATTTTGGGTCAGGTGGGTTGAGCAAATGAGATATTTTGCTGAGGGAGTTGCAGGAGTGATTTATGGGGCCCTTACTGTGTACCGCGCGTGTTACGTAAGTTCCTGCATGTAATTCTCGTGGCAATTTCATGTAGTCACTGCTAGGTATTGTTCCCATGTTGATGATAAAGAAAGTGAGGCCCAGACAGGTTAAGTCACTTTCTACAGAGTTTGGAGGCAGCAGAGCTGGGCTCGGGACTGAGTTGGGCTCTGAGCCGTGAGGGCCTGTCTCCAGTCTGCATGCTTGTGCTCCATGAGGGGAGGTAGAGATGCTCGAGTTTAAAAAACAAATGGTTTTAAGGTTCTGAAACTCAGTGTCCCAGCGCCACACTTTCTAGCCGAGGAGTTGTATCTGTCAGCAGGAATCAGATGGAACGCTCAAGGGGGATGAATGAGAGTCAGCCGAAAGGATTGCTTAGAAAGTTGCGGGCAGGATTACGAGGGAAAGAAGCAAGGGTTGGTGAGGGGCTCCAGGGCCAGCAACAGCTGGAGGCCATTTATCTCTCTAGGTTCAAAGGGGCACAGGAGAGAGTGTGTCCTGGAACCCGAGAGACCTGAGGCTCTAGGAAGGGCACCACTCATGGGAGCTGTGGTCTTGGGTGGAAGAATCCCGGTGTCAAACTGCATTCCAGCGGGGAGAGCCGCTAGCCTCCCTCGCCTGCCTCCCACCCTCTGACTTCCTCCTGGTGGCCCCATTGACCAAACCCAAGGAGAAGCCAGAGGGCGAGGGAGCATGGTGGGTGCCACCCCCAGCATTCACTTCCAGGGCAAAGAGCAGGGTGGGGGTGGTGGGGGTGGAATCTGGAAGGGTCCAGGGAGTGGATGCAGCCCAGAAACCGGAACCTCTCTGAGTCAGTGACTGTGATAGTCCCCTAATGCTTCAGAACAAATCACACAGCACTTGGCGGCCGAAAGTGTGGACTCTCAGCCACTGGGGCCTCCCTTCTGTTGCTTGTATCTGCCGTGCTTCCTCCTGCTGTAGGACTGAAAAGGGACATAACAGGGGCATTAGGTAACACGTGTTCCCGCTGCTGGGTTCCCAGGAATCCCCTGCCATCCATTTCGCTATATTAATTCTCCCTAATGCTTTCATTCTCAACTCCGTGTCAGCTTTTCCTAACCTCATTGACCAGGCTGTTTGCTTTGTCGTGTCTTTTGTATATACTTTGTCATTGTCATGAGTGTTGTGGTTGTAATTTTACACCATCTGTGGGATTATTTGTTTAGCATCTGTCTCCTCTGTTACCCTGTACACTCTGTGAGGGCAGAGTCTGCTCATTTTTGCTCCTCTTATACTCCTAATGGGTGTGCAACGAATGGTTGTGGAATGAATGAATGAATATATATGAGTGAATTATTCCGATGTTTCCATTCTTCTCATTGGCTTACTGAGTACCTACTAACAGCTGTGCTAGGTTCTAGGAAGAGAAGGTACATGGTATCCAGTCTCCCACAGTAAGTACCTGTTTAACTTCCTAAATCGAACATTTCTCAACCAATATTTTGGAGCATTGGAGAACTTTGTAACACCATGGCGCCACGGTTAACATCATGCAGTATTAGTTTTCTGTGAGAAACAAATTTAGGAATTTCTGTATTATAATTTCCTTGGGTCACATATCATCCATTCCTTTATCCATCCAACTAAACAACCGTCCATCATTCCACCCGACAAAACTATCGTGAAACCTACGATGTGTCTGGCAGTGGGGACACAGAGGTCAGCAGCCCCTGTGTTTTGAGGAAGGCTTCTGTGTGTATTTCACAAGGATTATACTTCTCTCCCCCCGAGTCAGAGCCACCCTGGGGACCCTCTAAGATCGCAAGCCCCGTGCTAGTCCATACCTTGCCTCCAGCAGTTGATCACAATTGTTGTCTAGGTGTTCCTACCTGTGATGCTGCCAGTGGTTCCCGCTCCATCTGAGCGGACCTTGGCCACACTCTCTGAATCTTCCTCTCTCTTCAGATGTCAGGATGGCAGTTCGCTCTGCAGCCTTAGTTCTCTGATGGGTCCCATACCAGCCACTGACTTTCAGTTTGTTGAGATTTTGTTGTTGTTGTTGTTGTTGTTGCTGTTGTTACAAGGATGGGAGCGACACCTTCCAAACTCTTTACTTGGGAGAGCTGGACCCAGGCGTCAGTACACTGGAAATATACATTTAAACAAATAAAGACCCAGAGTAGCTTTGTGTCTCTTCCCACTGTATAGACCTCCTTGTTCCTAGAAATTCCTGGATGTTCCTAGAAGAGTCGGGACGTTGACTAGATTGCAAGAAGCTTGCCTTCTCAAGAGTAATGTCCTACTCTGAGTCCTGGGCTTACCCAGACTATGCCAGACACCCTAGGCTCTGTGCCAGTGGTTGGGAGGTGGAGGGGATGCATGGAACGGCGTTTTCCTGGGTTACAGGGGCCCAGAGAAAATGTCAGCTAGAAATACAGCAGAATGTGTCAATTGGTGTCAAAAGGAGAACTTCTTAAATTTGCCCAGCCCTTTGGCTGCAGAGTGAATTTGCATTTCTGCTCTCTTAACTGAGAGCTAGGTCTCTGCTAAATGGGTCCACTTGGATGCATACAGAAGAACCCTACGGGTGTAGAGACAGAAGAACCTTCTTTGTGCGTGCATCTGTGCAGGGCCGAATTCCTCGGTCAGCCACACGGCTGGCATCCCCCACATTCCCAGAAAGCATCACTGAGTTCTCTTAAAGGGTCCCCAGCAGCCGTCGCAGGGTCAGGTGCTCTGTCCCCCAGCCACCCCGCGAGGCGCCCGACCCCTCACACTTGCATTGTTACAACACATCTGGATCCCAGGCCGTGAGCAGAGGGGACGCCAGGCCTGAGTCCTTTCAACTAGGAGATTGGAAGAGGTCTTGCTTTGTGGCCTCTCTTTAATGACAAACTACTTGTCAGGCACATGAAAACCCAAAGGGCTTGAGCTGGGACAACCCCCCTTCTCCTCCTCCCCAGCTGAATAGAATGGCTCCATCGTGCCCTGCTGACCTGGTGTGTTCCTTGATGGGAAATTCTTTCAATTATTCGCAGCCTGTCTGTTAAGAGGGTACAAAATCATCCAAAGTTGGTTTTAATTTCTCTGAAGGAGACGATTTGCCAGAGTGCCTTTGACTATTTAAAGCTTGTTACCTGAACAAGACATTTGGGTAATTGGGCGTTTGAGGTTGGTTTGGTGTCACCTTTATGCATATTGATGATCACGTGCACACAAAGGTCTTGTTTCGCTTTAATTAGAACCTGCACAGGAGGGGCCCACGCGAGCTGGGCTGGCTGGTCGCAGAGTCCTCTCCTTGAAGGGCCCGTGTGGCGAAAGCAAGCTGCCTTAGGCGTGCTTTCTCCTTCTGTGTTTTAGTTAAGATCCTTCTGGCTGTAAGTTTTCTTCTTTTTTAAAATGGGGCTTCAGTGATGTGTTCAGGAAGTTAAATGTTGGAATGCAGTCGCACCTCACCGGGACTGGAGCCGGAAGATGAAACACCCCAGGACCTCAGGTGGCCACTCCCATGGCTCTCCCCGTTCTCTGATTTCTCAGCCTTCCCGCAGCTCACTCTTTCACGTCCCCCAACTGGCTTTCTTGGTTACTGCAGGAACATGGCGTGCGAAAGCTGTTCCCAAAGTTTGCAAGTTTATATCAGCTCATGTCCGCCCACTCTCAGTGATGTGACCTGCTCTGTCTGAATGCTAATTTCAGACTCCCAAGAGAGAGAATCTGATTCAGAAAGGTGTGCACCCCGGTACAGGAGGGGGCCTGTGGGAGGGGGCTTCTCAGAGAAAACAGGTGTCATCTTGAAAGACTCCCTATAATACGAACACTTCCTTTGCAGTAGTATCCCCATTTTATAGAGGGGGAAACTGAGACCCAGCTTTCCTCGCCAAGGTCACATAGCCACACCTATCTTTTCTTCTTGAATAAAGATTGTTCTGAGGAATCTTTACTCTCGGCCATGTGAGGATAGCTAAGGTAGCCATCATTGAACCAGTCAGAGGATTTTAAACAGATATCGGATGAGTCAGAACCTTGATCTTGGACTTCCCAGTCTTCAGAACTGTGGAAAAGAAATGTTTGTTTTTTAAGCCAACAAACAAACAAACAAACAACCAAGATTGCTCTAAGGAAATAATTTTATTTTAGATGAATATTGGTGCTTTTTAGGTTGCAGCTATTTTTAAGGAAGGGATTTATCTTTTAACCAGGATACAGTGTTTAGCAAAAATTTTTTTTGCTTTGTAATTTTGTCAGAAGGAGACACACTTTCTCAAGATAAACTGAGAGTAGATGAGAGCAAAATTTTAGTAGCAAAGAGAATGATTCCTAAAAGAACCAGGACAGTTATATAATCATGCATTAAAAAAAAGGAAACACAAGAAATGAACAAGGAAGTGAAAAATCTTTATAAAAATCAAAGCCACACCATTGGCTAAAAGTTTGAAGTAACCCAAGGCCTCTTATAAGGAATAAACTTATAAGTAATAAGTAATAAACTACTTAAGTAATAAAATAAACTAAGTAATAAAATAAACTACTTAAGTAATAAACTACTTAAAAATCAACGAAAACTTGAGCCAAGCATGGAATTGGGCTGTTAGGGAAAAGATGAAAGAGAGGCCAGGAATTCCAGAAGCTGTTGTGAGTTCAAAGCAGGGTTCTCAGTCAAGTGGTGGCCATTTGCAAAGTGACAAAGGACTGAGAGTCAGCTCACAGACAGAGAATATTGTCGGTGCACGCAGGAAACAAGCAGAACTATCATTTGAGTGTTCCTAGTTTGTCTCATTCCTCTCAACTTCTAACCTGAGTTTTCTTACACGTGTCCAGTTTTCTCCCTTTTGTTAAGTCATTCCTCCAGCATTTCCCCCCCGAAGTACAGCACTGGAGTCTTCCAAACTTGACATGTCCCTGTTCTGGGCTTGGCCATATTTTGATTCTTTAAAATTCAAAGGAAACCATCAATGAGATAGCAGTTGCATGGCGGTATGAGACAGGAAAGTTTTCAGTGGTTTAAATGAGCAGCATTCCGACCTTTCCCTCTCTGCCTTCAGCCATCCATCCGTCTGGAACAGTCTCTATTAGTCCCGTGCCCCCTGGTTGACGGGGTTCCACTATGGAGAGCGTGCTTGTGGTCTTCTGGCCCGTTCTTTGTAGGCGCTACCAGGTTAACCTTCCAGAAAATGGGAAAGGGTGACTTACGTTCCTTTTCCCGGGGCAGATGGGGCCAAGGAAAGGTCCATCAAGACAATGGCTCAGTTGCTGGTGGCTCACGGCCCCCGAGGACAGCTCAGTGTGACAGATGCTGCTCTATGCTGCCGAACTCCTGTAGCAAAGCCACTGCTGTCCCCTGGCTGACCTCCTGGCTTCGACACCACCCTCCAGGCTCTCCCCGCAGCTGTACCCCAGTCCAGCCTGCCTGGTTAGGGGGAGGTGTGACAAATGAAACTTGAGTGGACATGTACCTGCAGCCTCCCTTGATGTGACTGGCGGCATCTGCTCTCCTACAGCACACCCGTGTCCACACAGCTCTGCCAGGCACCTGGTCCCAGAGCTAACGGGATGGACGCTGGTTATGATGGGATCAGACCGGGTTACCTAGGCAGGAGCAACGGCATGGTGGAGAGGCGAGGAAAGGTACCATTCTTGCTAGAGGACCCACCTGGGATTGTGGGCCAAATGCTGGGTCCTAGTCATCCCATGAACTTGGAAGGTTTCCTTCTTTTAACAAAAATGAAAAGTTAAGTGAGTATCTCTACATCAGATGAAAATCTTGTTTCCAAAGGTTAAGCAATTTGGTTCTTTCTCCCCTTTCCCTTCCATAGTTCATGAGGCTCTGAACCTATAGCTGTAAGAAATATGAGAAAAGAAATGTGAAGTTGATTAGCATTTGCATTTTTAGGTTGTTAGGAAGTATCTAGCTTACGTTTTTTAGGAATTGAAGAAAATAACGGATAGGAGAGTTACCAACATCACAAGAAACTATGCTTTCATCTTGCTTTAGTCCTTTTCTCTTGAATATATTTTTTGTTACCTAAACTATTGTTCTGTGCTCCTTTTTTCATAAATTACAACTCCCATTGTTT
This sequence comes from Rhinolophus ferrumequinum, assembly GCF_004115265.2. Classification (NCBI taxonomy): domain Eukaryota; kingdom Metazoa; phylum Chordata; class Mammalia; order Chiroptera; family Rhinolophidae; genus Rhinolophus; species Rhinolophus ferrumequinum. The sequence continues at coordinate 5,291,830 of NC_046306.1, forward strand.
CTAATGAATACACACTGAGAGCCCATTTTGCCTAGCAGCCGGTCTCAATTTGCCATAGAACGCAGACCTTGCTTAAAATAACTTTTTTGAATGACTATTAGTCCTTTGAAATCAATTAAAGACACATACCTTATAAATATGTAAGAAAAAGCAACCTATTAACTTAACAAGAACCCCAGAAAATTTTTATATGAACACTACAGATTTCAGTTCTGAGTACACTGGTAGTGGACCAAAAATCTGAAAAATGTTTAAAGCTATCAGCACTTCATATGCGTTTGTTAAACGGTGTAATAAAGCCTATTTTCATCAACATCCAAAAATTCCAATGAGGCTTCCGTTTTACACAAATGCGTAAAGTTCTTCTGCGTCAATATGTGGAGATGTACATATGAAAAAGAATTGAAGGCATCCTGGATCCTGCGACCTGGTGACTCCACCCTCTCAACACGTGACTCCCGGAAGAGAGTGTGTGGACGTGGCACAGTGGCTCTTAGATGTCTCAGATGGGAAGTAAAGTACATCTCACTTCTGCTCACCCTTCCTGGACTAGGATGAGTCACGTGGTCACATCGTTCTTCTTCCAATCCTCCAACTTTCCATCTCATGCAGAAGAGCATCCAAAGTCGTTACCAAGACATCACAAGTTCCATAGGACTGGCTGTCATCTCTTCTCCTACGGCTGTCCTCTTGGATCACTGCTGGCCAGCCGCCAGCTTCTTCTGGCCACACGCATTCCCACTGGGCCTGGTGCTTGCTGGGGGCTCTGCCTGGCACGCTCTCCCTCTGTCCCTCTGCATGTCTGACTTTCTCACCTCCTTCAGGTCTTTGCCAAAATGTCACTTCATCAGAGAAATCATCTCTTACTGTCTTATCCAATTGGAACCCCAACAAATTAGCACTTTCTCTCATTCTTACCTTACTTTGTTTTGAGACAGTAATAAAAGATTTGAGACCCTTTTCTTGAGGGTAGAGGCTCAAAAAAAAAAATTCTGGTAGTGCGGGGCTGAACGTGGACTGCTTTTTCTTTGTTTTCATGGAAATTCATTTGTAAGATTCCTAATCTTTCAAGAAGCAACTAGACGACTTTATAGCAGAATGGGTGTGGGAGGGAGGGGGTGAGGTGGGGAAAAGCTATAGGAGAACATCTCATTAATATGTTTCGAAAAATTATCTCCTTTATATCATTAAAAAAGAAAACTAATCTCACTGCCACTGGTGAAAAATAGCACCATGTACTTTTACCTTTTGGATTACTGGTATGGCTGAGTACTTTTCTCCGTTTCCTGTACTCTTTCTTGTGAAATGCCTTTTCGCATCTTGTGCCTATTTTTAAAACGGGGAATTTGCTCTTTTCTTACTGATTTCTAAGTATTTATACATACTGTGTTTCCCCGAAAATAAGACCTAGCGGGACAAACAGCTCTAATGCGTCTTTTGGAGCAAAAATTAATATAAGACCCATTCTTATTTTACTATAAGACCGGGTCTTGTATAAGACCGGGTCTTTATAATATAATATAATATAATATAATATAATATAATATAATATAATATAATATAATACCAGGTCTTATATTAATTTTTGCTCCAAAAGACGTGTTAGAGCTGATTGTCTGGCTAGGCCTTATTTTTGGGGAAACAGTAGTAAGGGATTAGGGCTTCAGCATACAGTCTTTCACAGGTGTGCTTTGCCATTCGATTTGGTTCATTGTGCTTTTTGACACGTGAATGTTTACCCTTTTTACCTGGTCAGACCCACCAGGTCTTCCTCGTGTTCTCACGCTTGGATGTCATGCCTGGAAATTCCGTTTCTGCGCTGGGTTGCGATACACGTCGGCCACCACGCTGGCCTGCGCACGGCCTCGGGTTTGCCTCCCAGCTGCGACTTTCCACCACCTACTTGCCAGGTGATCTTGGGTAAGTTACCTAAACCTTCCTGAACTTCCACTTCCATATAAGAAATGGGATAGGAACTGTACTGACTTCAAAGAGGAGCTGTAAAGATTACATAAGAAAACGCATGGAAAGCATGTAACTTGGTCCGAAGCTCATAGCACGCGCTCAGTTCATGAGCAGCCATCACGACCATTGTCATGCTTCCTTTTGGGTTACGCTTCATTCCTTAGGAGTTGAGAAACTTTTCAGCCTATAGGTAAGGTTGCTTTCCTCTTAAACACAGCATTAATTTCCGCAGTGAGTGGAGTGGCCAAATCCTGGCTTGCCCCTCTGAGGGCATAGTGAGTGACAGCCTGGGAGCGGGGTGGGAGGCCACGTGCGGGGGTAACTGACGTACCCCTATTGTGGGTGACGTGTCCTCCTTAGCCTTGCGCTGTGGGATGCCAGGGAGTGTTTGGGGAGGGGTCAGGAGGCTGAGAGTTTGCTTTTCGTGTCCGAGGGGGAGGAGAGGATGCAGACTGCGGGATGGGGGTTCCGGACACATCCCGTCACCCAGCATGTTGTGAGAGTTTCCTTTCCTTGACTCCCCCGGCTGAGTGCTCCAGGGAGCCGGAACCAGTCGCCTGTTCACTCCCCCAGAGCCGAGGTGCTGAGGATTAAGGGACAAACCTCACAGGGTTTCAGCAGCGGCTTGGCTTGTAGACACATGAAGCACCGTAGTTATTAATATTGATTATATGCTAAGAGCCCTCGGGACATTTGGCAGTGAGTTCGTTCGGGCCATAATGGAATTGGACCTTAGGAGTAGTTTGAGTCCAATGTCAAAGCAGGAGGTAGAATCAGCAGAGTGAAAAATCACCCCCAACAAGCGTGCCTGAGCACGTGGAGGCGACAGCTGCTCTTCCATCTGTCCTCATGGCCAGAGTTTCCTCTCGTGTGTGCGCAGATCACTGTTTCTTTGAGAACCAGACAAGTTAGCTGACTTGTGTCCAGCCATGTCTTAGAGAAAAAAGTAGGACTGTGCAAGCACGAGGGTCACTTTTAGCAAAGCGAGGGGCCCCTGGCCCTGGGGGGAACCGGATTCAGGACCAGGGCACAGTCCGCATTGGGTACAGGAAACACAGCGCCTGAGGCACTTGGTAGTTTCAGGGGCTTGTGAAAATATTTGATTGTTAATTCATTTTACAATCAGAAGGGAAAAATGAACATAATAAAGCGTACATAGTAATACATATAGCTTAGATCATATTTGTCTTTGTAGCACCACTTTATAAAAGTTACCACTTGCAACAGTTTGACACATGTCCTTGAATAGCTTTTTCAATACATGTGTAGACCTACACGTATGATTACCTTTCCTTTCAAGTGAGAACTAGACTATAACTTTTTTTCCCTTATCGATATAGTATGGCCATCTTTCCATGTAAGAATCTGTCATTCTATGTCATTCTTTTAAATGCTACAGAAAATTCTGTGTATTCGTCCCTCTATTTATTTATTCATCTATTATCTATTGATGTACATTTCAGATGCTGCCTCTTTTTTTTTAAAAAAAGCAGTGCTGTAATAACCAGCTATGTAATATATATTATTTATATTAATTTTCTTATCCTCTGTAAGAATGAAACATTTCGCTTTCTACACTTGATCTTAGCTAAAAGGCCGAGAAGCGATCACATTTCGCTTTCTTATGATAGTCCAAGGCCCGAGAATAGGTCCGATAGTTGTTGGTGACACCCGTTGATACTCTCCAAATACCTTCTTTTTTCTTTTTGCCAGTTAATCCAGCAAAATGTTGTTTATTCCTTGAGTGGAGTGGGCATTGTGTGAAACATTCCGTTCCTTAATTACCTCTGAGTCACTGTCATAGGCCTAATAAAAATGTACACCCATCACCGTGAATGCTTAATCATATTACCTGTGAGGAGAGTAAGCTGTTGAGAGAGGAAAACTAGAGGATGTTAAATGTCGGGTCTTATTTAGAATTCAAGACACTTTCCCCATCCTGGAACGCAGCTCCTGCCTGGGAGGTGTGGGTTGAGAATTATAGAGTCCCCAGGCCCTTGTCTGATTACATAGGGGTTGGTGGTAGGAGGCTGGAAGGGAGGGGAGTGGTTTTGATTTTACAGAAGTATTCTGCTTCTTATAAAATGTCAGGCTCTAGACTTCTTTCCAATAACGTGCTCGTATTAAGTTCAACACATAGTTACCAAACCCCTACAATATGCTGGGCTCCTTCTTGGTATTGCAATCAAGCAGTGATCCAAGTAGAAAAAGAATTTGCCTTCATGAAGCTCCCGTGGCAGGAGACAGACTGTTAGCCAAGTAACGAATAAAGATATAATGTCAGTGATAATTGCTTTGCCAAGAAATAACGTGGGTAGAGGTGAGTAGTAGAGGGGGGAATGGTGAGTGGTCAGGGAAAGGCCCGCTTCAGAGGGGCTGTTGTGCAGGGACTTTAACGAGGTGAGGGAGTAGGCCAGGCAATTGTCTTTGGGGAGATCGAAGCCCAGAGTGCAAGCTGTTAACCTTCCTGGTAAAGGTGCTGTCTCCACAGACTTGATCCTCGGGAATTTCTTCCTGTAGTAAGGATACAAAATTTTTGTGAGATTTTCCATTGTTGGTACTACAGATTAAATGTTTGTGCGCCCCCCAACCCCCGCTACCTACATCATATGTTGAAGCCTAATCCCCAATGTGATGTTACTTGAAGGTGGGGCCTTGGGAAGTGATCATGAGGCTCCTCACAAATCCTCACGAATGGGATTAGTCCCCTTTATAAAGAGGCCACAGAGAGTTCCCTCAAGCCTTCTACCACGTGAGGACACCGTGAGAAAATGGCCATCCAGGAGCCAGGAGCCCTCACCACACACCGAACCTCCCGGTGCCTTGGTCTTGGACTTCCAGCCTCCAGAATTGTGAGAAATAAACTCCTGTTGTTTACAAGTAATTCAGTCTGTAGTATTCTGTTAGAGCAGCCTGAGCAGACTGACAGTGGGTTCTCTAGAGCTTTGCTGTCCAAGGCAAGTGCTCAAATCCCCATGTGCCTAGTGGCGGCCATATTGGACAACAAAAATATAGACCCTTCCTGTCATAATGGAAAATTCTGTTGGACAGTAATGTCCTAGGGGATTTTTAGTGGCTATAGATGCACTATTGCCAATAACCACAACAATGCTGCTGCTGCTGATAATAAAAATGGCAATGAAAATGATATCATTTATTACATACTTGTACTGTATAAAGGACACTTTACGTGTATTACATGATGCCAACCTCACATCAACCTTGTTTAAGCAGGTGTAGTGACTCTCATTTTACAAATGAAAATCCACAGAGGCGTCAAATAAATTACACAAGGTAGTACTACGAGCAAACGGTGGAACTGGGATTGGGACACAATCTTGGCTGATGTGAATGCCCGTGTCCTTAGTTGTACTGTACCCTACTTCTAGATCCATGGGATGTCCCAGGGCTGATAAAATTCCCAGAAGATGCAGCCACAATAGCTTCCACTGGGGTGGTAAATCTTTATTCCACTGTGCAGCTAGTGGGATACTCAGATGAACCTATTTCAACCACTTTCAATTTCTCTGTAGGTCTATTCGTGAAAATTACCCAAAATGTCCCTTCTCAATGTACTTTGCTGGATCTGTTGGGTACTTGTCACAATTCTACAAATGTACCGTGTCTGTAGGGGGGTAGGTGCCCCCATGGAGTTGTGCAAGAAACCATCAGAACAATCATAGGTGGTGACTCAGATGTCAAGGTAGGGAGACCTTATTTTAAACCACGAAAGTGAGTGACTGAGGATTGTCTAAGAAAAGTAAAATATTTAACAGGTGCTCGTCAGTGATTCCTGCAGAAACCACCCACATACCCTGATATTTCAGGGCTGGGACTCATTCCCACTCTGCAGACTCTTGATGGTGTGACTCAGCTGTCGTAGGGCCTGATACTTAACTTAAACTGTAATTTGTCCTGCAGCCCACAGTCATCAAATATTAGGGCTGAACAGATCGAGAGAAAGGAAGGTGGAGGCAGGAAAGAAGAGGAGGAAGACAGAATAAACTAGAACAAGAAGTCTAGTAATAATAATGACAGCCATCATTTATTGAGTCCCTGTTATTTATCAGTCATTGGAGAAGTTACTTTACCGGTGACGGCATCTTCCATGCAACAATCTTGCAAAAATAGGTTTTGTTACTTCAATTTATGGATGGGCAAATAAACTAACATGGTTAGTGAGTGCAACAGCCAGCACTTGAATCTAGGTGTTCCCAAGGAACCATAGTTTTTCTCTGAGCCAATCTAGAGACAGAAGGTGCTAGAAAGTGAGTGCCAAAGCACAGAGCTCAGTTGGTGGGGAAAATAGTGGGTGGCTCTTATTAGAAACAAGAATAAAAAAGTACAAGTTGAGATAGAGACCTTCACTACCGACTAAGATGAAAGACTAATCCTCCTTCCTGAAAAAATAAAAAAAGAGACCAAATATATAAAACAATGGATTTTCAATTCACTGGGCTTCATTCAGATAATGAAGGACAGGGATTCTTGAGAGATGGGAAATGAAAAGGTGAGCTCACATTTGCCTCAGTTTAGTACCTTGAAAGAGTTTCCAGACTGCGGCACAGAGAGAGGGAACCCAGGTGAAGCCCAGCAAACTTCTCGAGTTGGGGAGATGGAGATGAGAGTTCAGGGAAGTCAGAGTAGGTAGAATTTGCAGGGTGGAGTGCCAGAGGGGGGATAGCTACACACAGAGAGAGAACTGCAGAGATCTGCAGAAGGGCCCCTTTGAGTATTGGCTGAATACTGATTAACATGCAAATTCAGAATAGAAGAAAACTTCCTCAGCCTGACATAGGACTTCTATGAAAAATCTACAGCTATCATCATACGTAATGGGGAAAGACTGAATGATTTTTTCTTAAGACCAGAAACAAGACAAAGAAGTATGCTCCCACCACTTTCATTCAGTGTTGTACTAGGGCTTCTGGCCAGTGGAATAAGGCAAGAAAAAGAAACAAAAAGCATCCACTTTGGAAAGGAAGAAGTAAAGCTTCTTTTTTTGCAGATGAATTGACCTAGGTAGATTTTTACAGAACCTACAAAAAAAGCAGCTATAAGTAAATTGAGCAAGTTTGCAGGTTTGAGATCTATATACAAAAATCAGTTGTATGTTTATATCCTTGCTATGTACAATTGGAAATTGCAATTAAAAAACAATACAATTTACAATAGCATACAAATATGAAATATTTAGGGATAAATCTGACAAAAAAGTGAAAGACCTCTGAATTGAAACTACAAACGTGAAAGATCTGTGTTTGAAAACTATAAAACATTGCTGAGAGAAATTAAAAATCTAAGTAAGTGGAGAAATATACTATGTTCATAGATGGGAAGATTCAATTTTGTTAAAATGTGAATTGTCCCAAAATTGATCTATGTATTCAATCTAATTTCAATTAAAACTTCCAGCAATAATTTTTGTAAAAATCAATAAGATGATTCTAAAATTCCTGTGGAAGTGCAAAGGACCTAGAATAGCCAAAGCAACTTTCAAAAAGAACAAAGCTGGTGGACAAGTATTACTTGATATCAAGGCTTATTACAGATTTGTAGTAATCAAGACAGTGTGAAAAGATAATTAAGATAGGAAGAATGATAGATAAATATCAATGGAAGAGAATAGAGTCTGGAAATAGAACCCCACATTATATGGACAACTGATTTTTGACAAAGGTATAAAGTCAATTCAGTGGATATCCATATGTAAATAAATGAACTTTGGTCCATACTTCTGACCATATACAAAAATTAACTTAAACTGGATCATAGATCTCAATAAAAAACTTAAATTATAAAATTTCTAGGAACAAAAAATGTGGGAGAAACCTTTTAAAATCTGGATTGGGCAGATATTTCTTAGGTACTAGACCAAGAGAATGATCGATAAAAAAAAAAGTAAAAAGATACATTGAACTTCGTCAAAATGAAAAACATATCCTTTTAAAAAGACACTGTTAAGAGAATGAAAAGACAAGCAACACGCCGGAAACAAATATTTGTAAGTCATATATCTAATAAAGAGGTTAAGTCCAGATTATATAAAGAACCCTCAAAACTCACTAATGAGAAATCAAACAACCCAATTTTAAAAGTGAGCAAAAGATTTGAAGAGAGACTTCAAAGAAGATATATGTATGACAAACTCATGAAAATATTCTTAGCATCATCAGTCAATATGGAAATGCAAATTAAAACGGCATTTTGATACCACTGCACACTTATGGCTAAAATGAAAAAAAAAAAACTGACCAAGCAAAGTGTCATTTATAATAAAGGGCAATTTATTGTGTGTCACTTGTAACTCCTAAAGCTGTTAACAAAAAGAATTGAAATGGTCAACAGCTTTCTAGAGAACCAACTGCCACGTACACAAGCGATACATTGTACACTCGGGTGAAGTTGGAGCAGGAAGGGCCAACTTAATTTATAAATATGATTCTAAGCTCTGTTCTGTTTTTCAGCTTTTTTGAGGTACGATCGACAAATAAAAATTGTGTATATTTAGGTAGTACAATGTAATTTTTTAAGGTGTACAGTGTGATGATTTAATATATGCATATATATACACTGTGAAATGATTTCCACAATCAAGTTACTTAACACATTTATCACCTCACATAGGTACCGTTTGTGTATGTGTGTGTGGGGGTGGGGAGAACACTTAAGATCTACCCTCTTAGCAAATTTCAAGTATTCAGTCTTGAGAAAAGGACTGAGCGGTCGCGAAAACCCCCATTCTTCAGGCAGAAGTGGACATTTGCAGAGAGGCACTGGCCATGGGTCGTGTTTTTCTTTCTTTCTTAAAAATTTCTGCTAGGTTTCATCTCTTACTGAAGATCTTTCCTGATTCCAGCTCAACTTTCCTCCCTCTTACTCAGGCCAGACTCTGCGCTCTCAGAGCTTCCGTGCCGACCAACATCATAGCATTTATCACACGAAGTTGGAAGTATTGTTCCTGCTTCTTTTAGACTCCCAGAAAAGCAATAATAAAGCTGACATTGTAGGGTCCTGACTATGTATGTCAGCCACTCTTCCAAGTATTTTACACACATTAACATTTACAATGTTTGTCCGGCTCTATGATAGGTAAATCATCATCCATCTTTTGCCAATGAGAAACGTCGTCTGATGTCACAAAGTAGGAAAAGTAGATAAGACCTGGCCCTCTGGCTCCAGAGCTCGATTCCTAGTAATTGCTGGGGGTTGTAGTTTCCTCATCTTTCTGTTCTCAGAACCTAGCACATAGTAGGCACTCAATGAACAGAGTGCCCAGGGTAATAGGTCATTATCAGAGTGAGCCTAAGAGTTTTTATTAGTATCTAAAATGTGACACCAGTGCCATTCAGTTGAGTAAAACACAGGGCTGCAGGAATGGAAAGATAAGAGAAACAAGGAAATTAAATATTGATGAACACTCACAATAGAAGGGTTGGGGTTCAGAGCGCACGTGGGGTTTCTGGGTAGAGGTTTTTATTTTTCTGTGTCCTGTCCTCCTGGCTCTACCCTTCCTCAGTACAGGGTCTCTATGGCTGAGAATAATTCATGCTTTATTTTAAACGCATTCTGTGTGTGCAGTATTTCTCTCATTATATTCCAGGTTTCTTTTTAATCATGTTCTGGGTAGATGAGTAAAATTCCTTATGTGGGCCAAGGGTTGGACTTCCTCTAATGATAAGAAAATTTCCAGGATATATGAATCATCTCCAGCCTGTAAGTAGCAGCCCGCTTACTTTTTTGTTCCTTTGTAATTGAAATCCATCAATTAGATACTATTAAAGAGCCCAATGCAAATTGTAAAAATTCTCTGTAGGAAATGAGCCTTTCTCTGGGAAAAATAAAAGTCTCCAACTTCAATATTGCTTCTTTGTGCTGTAATGATCCAGCCTTAGCTTTCAAGGTGCCATTGGCTGCATTATTCAGGGGACGTGTACCAAAGAGTTTGGATGTCAGGCTCACAGCTCTTAAAGCTAAGGGAATCCTGTGTAGCTGATTTGAAACTGCCCCTCTTTCTGCTCTGGGATTCAAAATCAGCCCTGGGGTAAAGCTCTTTTTTTTTTTTTTTAAATTAAAGTGTATTGGGGTGACAATTCTTAGTAAAGTTACATAGATTTCAGGTGTACAATTCTGTATTCCATCATCTATAAATCCCATTGTGTGTTCACCACCCAGAGTCAGTTCTCCTTCCATCACCATATATTTGATCCCCTTTACCCTCATCTCCCACCTCCCTCCCCCCTTAAAAAGCTTTTTATTCTTATCACACAGGACCTCCGTTAGGGGCCTGTGGGGGTGTTGCCATAACACCTCCCCTTCTATTGCCATCGAGCAGAAGCTCCAGATACCCCCAACCTACCTTGATACTCTACTAAACATAGACTCACTGTAAATGGTCTCGGCCACAGGGAGAGGCAGAAAACCAACAGAAAACTTTGGCTGGAGCAACCAACCAAAGCCTGAGCAAACAGGAAAATCAGTAGAAACATTTGATGGGGGTAGAACTGACCTCAACAGGCTTTACTCCTTGTTTCCCATAATGCAATTCAATAGCCTCAGACATGATTTTAGACCAGAGTCATGTTGAAATGATCCATTTTTATGCAGGTGTTCTGATGCATTTAAGGCTCATTTATTTTTTTATACTTTACTTTCATTCACTAGAGTTCAGGCTTTCTAAGCCCCAAAGATATAGAATTATTTCAGATATTTACAATTTCTATAAACACCTTCTTGGAGGAGATCGTGAAACCCCAGATATATAGATCGTTTTAAAACTTGCTTGTTTATTTCAGCGGGGGAATTTTCTTCCTGATTAAAGGATTCATTTTATTCAAGGCTTATGACGGAACTTAACTAAGATTTCTGTGTTCCAGCTATGAAAGCAGAAATTTCAAGTGTGCAAACAGCTAAAACCTAGCCAGGCATTGTGGTGGCATTAGCCTGTCTTGTAGCCATTAGTAACTACTTCAGTAAGAAGCTGGGGAAGAGGAAGCCAAAGCATCCCCATTATCTTTCCTTTGCAGAGGGAAAGGTCTGCTTTCGGAAGGCAGAGGACCATGTCCTGTTATAGGCGAAGGGGACACAGACTGAGCCGTCTAAGACTCTTGCAGCCACTCAGTTCACATTGCTTTCTGCTCCTCCTCTCCTCTTTCTCTTCTTGCTCTTCACATCCTTTCTTTCTCATCATTTCCCCATCTCCTTTCTCCTTTCCCTTTCCTCCCTCCTTTTTCCTCTTTTCCAGACCCCAGTCACTCCAGACATGTTTACTAAGCACCTACTATATGCCAGGGACTCCATAAGCACTGGGAGGATATGCTTAGTGAATAAAAAAAGTCTCTGTCCTTGGGAAGGTGACAGTCTAGTCAAGGAGACAGAGAATAAGCAAACAAACACATCAATATATGATAGAATGTTAGGTATCATGGAGACTGAAGAAGTTAAACAGAAAGCATGGTAAAGGGATGGAGTGACAGGGATGCTTTCGTCTATTGGTGCTCAGAGAAGGCATCTCTGATGAAGTGAAATCTGGGTAAAGTGAAGGGAGGGATCCATTGGGATGTCTGAGGGAAGAACATTTTAGGTGGCTGGCACAGTAGATACAGAAGTCCTGAGATGGGAGCAAGCTTGGTGTGTGTGGGGAGGAACCAGGAGGCCAGCAGGGCTGAACAGTGAGTGAGAGAGAGCAGGAGTGGTCCTTAGGTCCAGGAGGGGGCCAGCGGTCAGATCATGTGGGTCCCCGGACGCCTTTGATAGAACTCTGGATTTTATTCTAAGAGTGACAGAAGGTTGTTGAAGAGTTGACAGAAGAGGAGTGAAATGACCAGATTCCTTTGGTTGCTGATTATCAGGAGTACAATTTAAGCACGGTGTCTGATGCCATGGGCCCGTGCAGTCTTTCAGCACTTATTGACTGCGTGTAACGGTACTACTTCCAGTCAGACACTGGCTGGCTCCGGGGCTGGAAAGTGGACAGAACAGTGTCTCTTCTTCAAGGAGCTCAGAGGTGGGAAGATCTCAGATATTACAAGGTATGCTTGAGGTCTGCTGTCCATATGGCAGTTTCCCTGTTTTCATCTCGTACCAATATAGACTTGAATTTGGAACCTCTTTGCATTCGCCCAAACAATTGCCTTTAATATACTGGAAAAGAAGAGACCTACCACTGGCTCTGAAGGGAGATGCTATCTCTGTTTTCCAAAGCTCTTTGCTATACAAAGGTCCTTGCAAAGAAAGTCCAAAAGAAAGGCCAGTGTGGAAACACAAGACACCAGTGGAGAAGTCGTGATTCAGTACACACCTGATAATAAACTGTTCAAAACGGTCACCACGTTTACCTGAGTTCCTTAATTTCCCTCTCCTGCAAGCCCACTGGCATTTTTCTTCCTTTCCTCTTTCCTCCTTCCTCTGTAGAACATTCAGCTTGTTTTCGAGTATATGAGCAAGTCAGCGCTACCCTCGAGCTGGAACGCCTGTATGCCCCACAAAATCAAAGGCTCCCAAGTTAAGAGGGTCTATTTCCCTTAGAAAGCTGCTTAGTAGTCTTTTCCGATTAATCTAGAATGCTCTTGGAGGTTCATTGTTCACTCAAGTGGCTTATGAGATTACCTTTTCCAAACCTACAATTCCCCCCAACAAGAGGAAAATTCCAGAATGTTATGAATGTGCCGACAAAAAAAAAAAAAAAAAATCTGTTCTGGGCATAGTGGGGGCTCAGTAGAGAGAGGTCAGTTCTCCCAGACTGAAGAAAGTAGGGATTGGTGTGGCTGGTGTTTAAGAGGAGAAGGCGCCATCCTGTTTGTGATGATTGTGTAACTGTGTCCTATTTTCCCACCTCTTGATTACCTTAATTGACTTCACCATTCCCCTGTTGACTCCAGTGTCTCATGGTTGTAGAGAACACTGGGAGGTTGTCTGCATACGGGGGGCCTGGCCTGGTGTGATCTGGACTTAATGAGGCAGTATCTTTGTACCAAGGAGCTTACAGTCGAGTGCGGCAGACAAAATTACACATGTGCAAAAAGATCGTCATCATAGAGGGAACTCAATTAGGGGTTGTTGAATGGATGATTGTTCAGCGAAGGGGCCAAATAAGAATTACTCAGATTCCTATTGGATCCACTGGGATGGGCCTCCCCGGGAAGGCAGGCTTCAGGGAAGCGCTGATCCTGGAAGGTGAGGGCAGCGCAGGGACGGCACACCAGGTACTGCAGACAAGTGGAACCTCTGTGTTCTGTGGAAATACTGGCAGGAGATACTTGGAAGGAGTCGGGGGAGCATCTCTTATTCACTATTGGGTGCTTTAATGTAGGTGCAAAGTGGAATTAATGAAGACTTTCTCAGTGCTCAACAAGTCCCTTTGGGATGTTTGAATTTCAAACCAGCAGATCAGTCTTTTACCACTTTCACACGCTGGTTCCTGCAATCAAGAAAGACTTAAGCATAGGAATGGATGTCTAATGAGATAGTCCATGGTGTGACAAAGCTAAAAAAGGATAATGGAATTTGTGTTCACATGGACTGGGTCCCAGTTTCAGCTCTTTTACTTATGAGGAGTGGAACGTGGGCCAGTTTCCCTGACAGCATCGAGCCTCATGCGTTCCTTGGTACAAAACATAGTCTCATTCAGGACTAGGAGAATTACCTGGATGAAGGTTTCAGTGTATACTGGTCTTCATCCCTTCCTTCTCTGTGTTCCTTTCCATTCTTTCCCCTTTAATACCTATGTTGGTAACACAGTTATGGGGAATCTTCTGGAACTCTGACGGATGGGCTTGAGTCTTGACACCATCCTATGTGATGGTTTTCCTTCTTAGAGAAGTGGAAGGTGCATTCTTTGACTAGATTATGACCACTGTTCTTTCGTTTTAGTTTTGAGGTAAAATTGGTATAGCGCATTATATAAGTTTCAGATACAGTGTAATAGTCGACATCTGTATACACTACGAAGTGATCACCACTAAAAGTCTAGTTACAGTCCTTTTCCTTGCAATTGACTCCCTTCGTCCATTTTGTCCACCTTCCAATGCTCTTTTCCTCTGGCAACCACCAGTCTGGTCTCTGTATCTATGAGTTTATTTGTTTTTTTTGTTTTGTTTTGTTTGTAGAGTCCACATATCAGTGAAATCATGTGGTATTTGTCTTTTTCCATCTGACTTTTCCACTTCGTGTAATGCCCTCAAAGTCCATCCATGTTGTTGTGAATGGCACAATTTCCTTCATTTTTATGGCTGAGTAGTATTTCATTGTATCTTTGTGGCACATCTGCTTTATCCATGCATCTATTGGTGGCCATATATTAGGTTGGTGCAAAAGCAATTGCGGTTTAAAAGGTTAAAAATTGCAAAAATCGCAATTACTTTTGCACCAACCTAATAGGTTGCTTTCATATCTTGGCTATGGTAAAGAATGCTGCAGTGAACACGGGGGTGCATATAGCTTTTCAAACTAGTGTTTTGTAATATCTAGATAAATACCCAGCGGTGGAATAGCTGCATCATAAGGTAATTCTATTCTTAATTTTTTGAGAACTCCTCATACTGGTTTCCATGGTGGCTGCACCAATTTACATTCCTGCTAACAGTGCACGAGGGTTCCCTTTTCTCCACATCCTCTCCAACACTTGTTTCTTGTGTTGTTGATAACAGCCATCCTACCAGGTGAGAGGTTACACCTCATTGTGGTTTTGATTTATATTTCCCTAATAATTAGTGAAGTTGGGCATCTTTTCATGTGCTTGTTGACCATCTGTGTGTTTCTTGGAAAATGTCTATTTGGATCCTCTGGCCATGTTTAAATCGGTTTCTTTTTTGTTATTGTTGTTAGGTTGTATGAGTTCTTTATATATTTTAGGCGTAATCCTTTCATGAACCCCCTGATCTTAAGGTCTAGTCACTGCAGTATTTCCAACTGAATATCTGAAGGTCTTCATTGAGGAAAACGCGACATTCCCATACTCCTCTTGCTAGAGCCCCCTTTGTTTAGAAATATAAAGCTCTTATATTTCTGTAAATAATAAAAACATGTTCCAAGTAATGAAAATGAGACTGCAATCAGAATCATGCTGGGCTCATAATTCTTCTCTTCATGAGAATAATAAAAAAAGATCAGACCACTTTCTTGGCTGGAGGATTTGCCTGGTAACCGCAGACCAAGGTTGCCCCCTCTGCCCTCCTGCGCCCCCTCCTCGGCACTGTTGACATTGCAGGCTGGGGCATCTCTGTCTTGGGGGGCTCACATGGGCACTGGGGGATATTTTGGCAGCATCCCTGGTCTCTACTCACTAGAAACCAGTACCCTCTCCCCACATGTTGCAACAGCCAAAAATGTCTGCAGACATTGCCGCCTGTCCTCTGGGGAACAGAATCACCCCTCGTTGAGAACCACTGTCTTAGAGTCTTGTTTACAGATTGCGGGAAATTCCCTCAGTCATTACCCTCACCCCCCCTCCAGCAATGAGCCACATTGGGGGTCAGGCCACTGTGGTCCTAAGGAGTCACACCTACACGCAGTGTGCGCTGAGTTAGATGTTGCTTTGGACCGAGAAGAAAGGGTGGGTGTCACTCCATCATTGGTCTTTGCCCTCTCCCTGATGATTCTATAGTACTGTATCTAAAATATCCCAAATCCAATAGGTTTAGAGAGAGAGGGCATCCTTACACTTGGAATAGCCTAAATTAGGGCCTTCTCAGCCCAACTCAGATACTAGCACATAGTTGGATATTCCCATTGCCTACAAAGGCAGACAGTGATAGGCCAACATACTCTCAGATTTCCACGTGTGAAAACAAAGTGCGTTAGTGGCACAGAGTGGCTTCTAATAATGTATGTCATTTATTAATTCTCAATTAATTCCATTACTAGCTTATCTTGCAAATGGCAGGGGGCTTCTCTGTGCTCCATCTCTCAAAAGCACAGCCTTTACCTTTCCTATCAGGATTTACGGCTGAAAATGTTAACTCACCCACGGCTGTTCATTCCCTTCTCAGCAGTAATGGACTGCGATCCGTTGATCCTAACGTAAGCAACTGCATACAGATTCTCTAAGCTGCCTGAACCTTTAAGAATAACACCAATTATACCTAGTCTGTAAATAGGAGACGAGGGTTTTTTTCCCCCTCCCTTCAGTTGCTTTCCACAGACTTAATATACGAGCGAGTGATTTATAATACTAGTGACAAAGCTGCAACACAGCTTGAAATTTTTTATAACACCGTAATACACATCTATCATAATGAAAAATGTCGACGAAATCATTTTCTGCCAAAGAACATCTTCCCAGATTCTATTAAGACTGCTATCTACATGAATAGCACAGCACCTCTTGCTAAAATGCACTGCTTTAAAATGGCCCTCGGGGGCGGGGCCCACGGGTGGCCCTTTGGAATGACTACATTCCAATCGGTGGCAATCAATTAAGATGTTGGTGAGAAATCCCCAGAGAAGAAAATTAGGAGGGTTGCAGAGATGGTGAGCAAATGTATTCTTTTGTAAAAAAAAAAAAAACAAAAAAAAAAAACAACAACACCTCATTTCGTCAGGATATGACTGGATTTGGCAGTTGGATGGATTTAGATCCTATTGTGTGTTCAGTTCTTGTCACATTTACCTAGCAGCCATCAACTTCCTGCTGTTCCCAATTTTTAAAAGAATAGAACGGTCCCGCCTGCCTGTTATCACTGTATTCTATTTGTAGTTATCTCTGCTTCCAGGAAAGGAGAAGACTTTCACCTTGACTTGCGCCCTCACTCGACAAACTCTTTTGCACTAGCCAGTGTCAGCCACTTTTCCTTTGGAACAAACAGGATCACGACATACTTCACAACTGTATGCATTTTATCTGTGAACTTTTGGAAGTTCTCTCTGTTTCTAACAGATACAGATTAATTATTTTTTTTTGGGGGTCTGGACTTCTTGGGTCATGCACTGCCCTCTCTCTCTCTCCCTAATCATGTGTGATGCCTGTATATGTAAAGGGTTGTCACTGAGTGTCATCGATTCGAGAAGTTTAGGGAACTCTAAGTCAGTATCAAGGGTAAGAGGGGGCATGTGTTGGTACCTAATATGTGTCAAGGATGCAACATACTTTGTCTCATTTATTCCTCATCACAACCGTGGGAGGAGGTCAACAAGGCTTAAAACAGGTGAAATTCAATAATACGTCGTTTGTCACATAGCTGGAAATGAAACTCGGGTCTGTGTCACTTCATACTCAACGGTCTTTCTGGTATACCAGCCCAGATAGAGTCAGGCTGTGGGAGCGGGGTCCTGAAATCAGTCCAGCCACCTCTGTGGCTGTGGTTACAGTGGACCATTCATTATTTGGGCATGGCCACTACTACTAGCTAGTGTGCCCTTGGAGCTCCAAAGGGTCCTGGTTTCCCTCCCACCGTGAAATTTAAATGTAAATCCAAGATAGGGTCGAGTGGCTGGTCATTGTTAGTGGCCCAAAAGTCACAGTAATAAAACTACTAAAAAAGCCAAAAAATCACATTGGACTTGTGATTTGTAAATTTAAAGTTTGTTTTGCATGTGTCAACTGATTGGATTTTTGCCATAACCCTGAGGGGGGTGCGGGGGGGGCGTGCTGTGCCTGATTCTCAGGAAGAATAGGCTGAGCTCAGGCTCTAAAACCCGCTCCTCCCAGTGGAACTACACGGCCTCTCAGAACGAGGCCTGTTAGTGTCTCAAGGCCCTGCGGCCTTAACTATGCCTGTCGTTCGTTCAGGAGTATCTGCATTTTGTCTAGTTTCAGCTCATGGTCGTAGTGCACATTTTTTTGCCCGTGAGTCCGGTGTAAATGGTACCGAGGGTGTGGCTCATCCCGGAACTCCACGACCACGTTGTTGAGGAAGGAACACTCCCCAGTCCAGGGACAAGCTAGACAGTCCAGTTTACTTTGCATGACCTTGGTTCAGAGGACAGTTTCCTTCCACGTGCCAGTTCCGGAAAGTTTTTCTGCGTTTTTATGTTGTTTGGGTAGTGTTGCCCTATTTTAAAACAAAGAAATACAGTTCTGGGCATGTATTGATACATATATTGCATGTATAAGCAAAGTTAAGGTGATATGAATATAAAGTATTCTCTCCTGCTTTTGTATTTTACATGGTGTCATGAATATTTCTATGTTACTAAATATTGTATGAAAATGTGATTTGTTACTGGAACCCATCATAATATTCCCTTAGAGGGATGTGCTATCATTTTTTAGTTCTGCATTGTCAGAAATTTTGATTGTTTCCAATTATTTTATTAAATTCTTTAATATTTGCGTGCATTAAAAAAAATTATTTCTTTAGGACAGATTCCAGGAAATTTAGAAGAAAGAAGAGAGATGAGAAGGAAATAGACGAGGAAAGGCTAATAACGGGTAGGGAGATTGCACATGTGTAGAGACGGGAGGTTCTCACCACAGTTAGGACACACGATACCCCTGTCCCTCCCCGAAGTTCCTTTTTGCCTCTGGGAAGATAGTCTCCCTCATCCCAGCCACAGGCAATCTCTGATCTGCTTTCAGTCACTCGACTTTTGCCTTTTCTAGAATTTTATAGAAACAAAATCTACAGTCTGTAGTCGTCTGCATCTGGCTGCTTCACTTAGCATCACGGTTTTGAGAACTCACCGTGTTGGTGCGTCAGTGTTTTGCACTGTGGAGTACCGTTCTGTCGCATGGCTGTCTCACGGTTTGTTATCCATTTCCTGTTGATAGATATTCAGGTTGTTTTCAGTACATAATTGTTATGAATAAAGCTGCCATGACCACTGGGTACCCTTCTCTGTGTGAATGCATGCCTTCATTTATCTTGGATCGGTCATGGGGGTGGTTTCCGTGTGAGAAGCGCCACACGGTTACAAAGGTCACGTTCCCACTCACGCTATGTGAGAATTCTGGTTGCTCTGTATTCTTAGTAACACTCGGTGTTGTTAGACTCTTTAATTTTAGCCTAAAATTGTATCTGGTGTCTGGTGATATCTCATTATAATTTTTAATTTACATATAGGAGTATTAACTTTTTTGAGTAGTATTCACTTTTTCCAGGTACCATTTGATGAGTTTGAACACATTTCCTTAATGAGTAGTGATACTGAACATCATTTTATGTGCACATTTTATTCATGCATTTTTCTATCGTGTGGGTAACTATTCAAATCTTGTGCCATTTTTATTCTTTTTTTTTTTTTTTTTTTTTTTTTTTTTGGTTTATTCTTTTTTTTTTTCTTTTTTGGGTTGTGTTGTTGAGTTGTAAGCGTTCTTTATGAATTCTGGATACGAGTATAATTCCGTTATCACATATATGTTTTACAAGTATTTGCTCTTTATTTGTGGCTTGCCTTTTCATTTCTTGAACGATACCTTATGCAGAATAAAGGTTTTTAACGTTGATAAAGTCCCATTTATCCATTTTTTTTCTTTTCAAGTTCATGCTTTTGTGTCCCACCTAAGAAATTGCTGCCTAACTCAATATCATAAGGATTGCTTCTATATTTTCTGCTAGGAGCTTCGCCGTTGTCTCCCGTACATTTCAGTCTGTGATCTGTTTGGAGTTAATTTCGGTATGCGTCGTGAGGCACACGCTGCTTTTGCTTTCCTCATTCCTCTGGGTTCACCAGTTCTGTCTGGATTCTCTCTCTCTATGCTGCAGCCTGGAAATTGCCTCCAGGCCCCGAGCTGGTGCAAGAGGAGGACTCAAGTTGCTTGTTTCTTAGTGCTGTGTGGCCTGTTGTCCATGATCTGTACACCATATTTTTCCCCATATAGTTTGCTTGGTTTTCCAGATATTTAATGTTGGAGGATAAATTTGATCTTTTTGCTCTATCTTAGCTAGAGACGGAAGTCCTTATTATTATTATTTTTTTTAATTGAAAAGGAGGAATGTATGTTCTTCTGGCTGGTAGGCTTTTCCTTTCATTGCTATAATAGTACGTAAACTGGAGGAGGCTACCCCTGACACCCAGGACTGGGGACTAAAATTTCTCACAGGTGGCCAAACTGGTTGGCCCAAATCCTGCCATGTTTGAGGATGAGAGCCTTGTTTAGAGATTAAGAAAACTTGCTTTCTTGGCTTTTTCACTGTTCTTTTGCTGCCAAAGCCCCTACTACTCCCTGTAGTGTTCCTCAGCCTGCTCCCTCTTTTTTGTTAGCCCTCTGTGTCCTACAGATGTTTGGTGCCCTCCACACCCTGCCCACGACATGGCACACTACCTTCATTACCTGCCCCGGCCCGACCCCTGGACTCATTTTCTCTTCTAGTTACAGGAAACCTCTTGAAGATTTTTCATGTACGTACTGTCACAGCACCTCCTGCTCTGCTCTAAGCCAGAGGTTAAGTACCTAGGATATAAATAAATATACAATTTTTTTTTTAACAAAATGACAGCAAATGGTACAAATGCAGTCAATGATTGAGACTTGCCTGGCACTCGGAGATGACACAGACGGGGTGATGGTGCTTGTATTGGAATGTGTTGAAGGAAATCATGGAGGACTTCCTCAAGAGGGAGACTCCTGATTTCCTTGGAGATGGACGGGAGTTTGCCCGGTGAGGAAGGGAGAACTCCTTGTGGGTAATAAATTATAGATCCTTGAGTTGTGTCTGACTCTGGTGTAATTTTTGTGACTTGAACTTCCTGTCTTTATAAAGGCACCCCTCAAAGCTCTTGGGACCATTTTGTAGAGGTTTTTTTTTTCTTTTTTCTTTTTTCCAGTCCTGGAGTTAAAAATATATATATTTGCAGAAGGAACCCAACCTTTATTTTGGTGAGTTTGAGAATTCACTCTGGTGATGTCAGAAAAGTGATGAAGAATAATGATACATCTGTAGGAACTTGCTAGGACAGGATGAAAAATCATTCCAACACTTTCAGAAATGGACAATTCTTCTCTCAGCCGATATTTGGCTCTTTTCACATCTTTGTACATTCTTGGAAAACATGCCCAGGCTCACTGTCTATTACTATTACTGCTTAATTATCCGCTTACGGCTGGGGGTTTGGGTCGTGTAATAAACCTGTCTCAAGTCAAGATTGTGCATTTATTACAGGATCTACTTTAGAAGTATGAAGGAGACCTTTCTCAACTGTCAAAAAGATGTGATGAAATGAAGAAATTCTATAGTGACATTCTAGTAAATGTTGTATTTAAAAAATAATTCACATCAATCTTACTTTAAGAAAATCTATAAAATCTTTAAACTTTCAAGTTTCTGAAATTGTTTCAATATGTTAGATTCATATTAAAAATGTGAATAGCATTGGAGGATGTTAATGTAGATGAGAAATTCCAGATCTCATTTTTATTTAATATACGGGGAATGAAATGCTTTCAATTAGCACTTGGATTCTTCTCATAAAGTATTATTTAGAACAAATGGAGTTCAGAGACCTTTGAAAAGAAGAAAGACCAAATCTTTTTCACTGATTCAGAAGCATAAAAATGGCTAGTCCTGAGAACCTGTATCTTCTGTGATGTAATTGAATTGACTGTGAATTTGATGAGTTTGGGGTGACCCCAGGCGACCTCTGTCAGAGCAAACCAGACGATTAAAGGGTCTGCAATCAGAGACATTTAATAATGTTTGACTAAAATTATTCATGTGGATAAAGTAAGAAGTACAGAGGTCCACTGATGTCTCTAAATGATTAAAGAACAGTTTTTAAGTCTCACACAAAATGAACAATAATAGCAACAGCCGGGGCTGTTCTGTAAGACTTTTCCCTCGTGCCAGGCATTGTGCCTACACGTTTCACGAGCATCATCCTTTTTCATCCCCACAGCTCTCTGAGGGGAACGTGTTACTTTGCAGATAAGACATTTTGAAGGGGTCAGGACGGTCACCTGACATCGCTCAGCTCAGAAGCCGTGGAGCTGGGATTCAAACTCAGATGGGCCCCTGACTGCTATATCCCCTCTGCTCTCAGCTCACTGTGCCGGGCGCTATCGAGGGCGTTATGTGAGGGCTGACAATTGAATTCTCACCACTACTGAGAAGTAGCTGCTCTGAGTAATCCTACTTTCCAGAGGAGGAAACCAAGCACAGAATGGTTAAGTAACTGGCTTAAGTCATACAGCAGGTGAACAGTGGAACTAGGATCGGGACCTGGCAGTAGGATTCCACAGTTAGCTCTTGTGGCCTCTGAGCCTAGAAGAGAGTCACGTGACCAGAAGAGAGTCAGTGATCGATTATGTGTAAAGGAGAATGACAAGAAGGGGTAGCCATTGAAAGAATTGGTGACGATTTCCATTCAGTGGCTAAGAACACGGGCTGGAAGTAACAGTCGCTTCAACAAAATAGATGGTTATTGTGGGAGGTGGTTCTGCCGGGTCTTTCTTACGTCTGCATATTTCATGAGCAGGGCACTGACAGCTTTTGTTCTGGAGTGTCTTCTCCGGGACGTTTGTTGCAAAAGCCTTGGAGGATACAGCTGGTGTTTCCTCCTAGGACAGAGGGAAGATTTGTCGGCTGGGCAGCATAAAGATAATGTCTGTTTTCAGGTAAAGGTGGGCAGTTTTGTTCACAGCCAGTTATAAAAAGTCAGGTTTCCTAAGTTCGGTGTTCCTCAGCCGCATGTCCAGAATTGACCTGGGCTGCCCCTCATTGCCTCTGTGGCATTTGGGGGGACTAGAGGACTGATGCAACCATTCAGGTCATGCAGCCTGCTGTGCTGTGAATAATAAACCCCTTTGTCTCTGACCCAGGAGTCTTGTTTCTTCTGCCAGAATCCTTGAAACTGTGGCAGACTCACTTGTTATCTTGCGCATAGGGTGAAATATTGGAACCTTCACAGTTCTTGGCAGCTTTTTCTTCTCTCTCACATATAAAAGAGGGCTGGAGGCAGGCAGGTGAGGGCTGGGATAGCAGCTGCAGAACGTCAGACACGCATCCTGGCTCCTTCAGCTTTTGGCTCCACCATCTAACAGGTCCTGAGGCCACGAGCTGCCTGCTGGTACTCAGGTAGGAAGCTGGAAAAGGTGGCACATGAGCTTTCCCAGGTGTCCTAGAAAGTGACATCTTTGTAACTCAGTAGCTCCCCAGGCTACAGGGAGGGCTGGGAAACGTGGCCATTTGGCAGAGCACCGTTTCACTTAGCATGTAACCGGTGTTCTGTTACAAGGAAGAAAGGAGCATGGATTTGGGTAAGCAGGAAGCCATCTCAGCTGTGGCCATGGAGGCATTGTGCTGGGTGGAAGCAGAACAGGGTTGTTCTGTGTAAAGATGTCCAGTATAAGTAAATATTTCTCCTTGCTCAGGGAAATGCGAAGCGCACAGATGAAGGCAGATTTGTTATGACACGCACACCCCAACGGCTCATGGAGACCCACGTGTGCATGAAGCACTTGGGGGTTGAAACTGTGGGCTAACAACTGGTGGAAAGGACTCAGTGGCCCCTGGAAGTGCCTTTGCATCAGTAATGACCCTGGTGAGCCATTAATCTGCACGAGATGCCCTATCTCCAGGTCACTGCTTCATAAAGCGAATACCAATATTAAGGCCGCCAGGGGCATGTTAATTATTTCTGTGGATGGAGCCATTGCAGCCGGTCTGTGCAAGAAACTGATGAGAAAACGCATTGGTTCAATGAGTCTGTGAGGAGCAGTCTCCTTAAGCTGGAAGGACCGTCTGGGCCTCTCCAAACCGAGTTCTGACAGGTGGTCAGCACCAGTGTCCCCTGGTGGTGCTGCAGGGCTCTTTTCCAGGGGTCTGGCTGTAGAGTTTTGTCATTATTTGTTTTTCATGCCATACGTTAGTGGCTCAGAAGATGTTTTCCTATGATGCAGAAATGATGCTAATACTCGTATTAAAAGCAGTTGCCAATGTTTAGTATCTAATGTGTGTCGTCGTAGGTGCTTTGCTTAACTTATGTAATCTTCATGATATTTCCAAGAGCTTGGTGCTATTGTCAGCCAATCATACATCTGTGTGTATTAGATTTAAGAGAGGTTATTACATAACTTGTTCAACTTGTTCAGGCAGCAAACCGAGTGGAGGCTGAAATTAAAGTGTGAGTCCGTGTGATCCCATGGTCTGGGCTCTTAACATGACATGTTACAGTGACTTCCACACAAACAGAAGAGCCTTCAGTCCATTTTCTCTTTCCTTCTTTCCATCTTTTCCTTCTTTCCTTTCTTCCTGCCTTCCTTCCTTCCTTCCTTCCTTCCTTCCTTCCTTCCTTCCTTCCTTCTTTCCTTCCTTTCTTCCATCTTTTCTTTCCTTCCTTCCTTCCTTCTTTTCTTCCTTCCTTCCTTCCGTCCTTCCTTCCTTCCTTCCTTCCTTCCTTCCTCCTCCTTCCTTCCTTTTTTCTTCCTTCCTTTCTTCCATCTTTTCCTTCCTTCCTTCCTTCCACTCTCTTTGCTTTCTCCCTACCTTTTTCTTTATTCTTTCCTTTTTTTTTAACTGCAGAAACAATGAAAACAACCTTTAAAACTAGCATTATCATTTTAATTTTTTTCAGCTGACTTTCCAAATGTGGCCCAAATGTACCTGAATTTCCAAGTCTGGCTCTATGTTTTTATAGTCCATTCACTACGTATTCACCTAATGTTTACTCTGTACTAGGTGCCAGCTGAGTAGTAGTGAATGTGACCAGTATAACCTCAATAATTATGGAGCAGACATGTCATTTGCATACTTTCTCTCTCGTATACTATTATACCAGAAACCATTTCCATGTCACTATGCTGTTTTCATAATTATTATTTTTAATGTCCTCATAATATTCTATCACATTGATGTACCATAATTACCTTCAATATTATATTACTGTTGAGCAATTAGGTTGTCTCCAGTTATTTGTTGTTATAGATAATAAGCGTCTTTTATCCTTTTCTAAAAACAAAAATAATAGCATAAATACAGATGATTCTGCAAGGAATATCTTTGTGCCTTTAGTTTTATTTTTTTTGTCACTTTTTCTTAGGAAAACATTCCCTAGAGTTCAATTACTGGGCAAGAAGGAAAGTGCATTTCTATGACTTTGCAGAAGCGTTAATAATTAAGCATTTTACTCTGTGCAGACCCCCAGCAGGTGCTTTACACATGTTATCTCATGGAATTTTCACAGCAAACTTGAAAGGCAGGTAAGACTGCCCTTACTTTATAGACGAAGACACTGAGTCTTAGGGAGAGGAAGTAATTATCCTACAGTCATGACCTGGGACATGGGAGAAGATTCTAAACCAAGCTTTACAATGGCCAAAGTCCATTTCTTAACACAGTATCCAACCAGTTTATGCTTCTCATATTTCTCTATGAGCCAATGGGTGAGTTTCTTCAAAACTCTGACATTGAGGACCAAGGCAGGACGTCTGCCTCAGAGATTTTTCTAACTATGTATTAACCAGCTCAAGCCTTCTGTGGTTGAACTAGTGCAAGGATTCTAGGAGTAAATCTGTGAATGAACAATGTAAACATTCAGTAAATAAATGGTGTCATTTATCATCGTCGTCATCATCATTTACATGCTGTGTGAGTCAGGCTTCGGGTTTTCTAACCCAGGTTCCCACTCCTTACTTGGGTCTGTTCACTGAATACTGTGAACCAGACACATTGGGAACAGATTTGATGGAGTTATCAAGAGGTAAGACATTTTCAAAATTGGTCTCTCTCTCTCTCTCTCTCTCTCTCTCTCTCTCCTCATCCTCTCCTCTCTCTCTCAATTGAATGCTTTCTGAGAGTTGCTGCAAGTTTACAGAATGTTCTAGGGAGAAAGGGAGCTTGGGGTGCAATCAGGAAACATTTCTACGTAGCATGTCTGGTATTGCATGTCTTAGAAGAAAGGGTCGTGACTCTCTAAGTCCCTAGTAAATTTTTATGATTTCTTTTCCCAATCAAAGTAAATATTTGCTTTTTGTCTCCAATTCTGTATTTGTGACTTTGTCTTCTTTTTTCAGAAAAAGGGTCCCCAATTGAATGAATTTCAAGCCCCCACAAAATTTGTATCCTTTCCTAGAGTCTGGTTATGCCAACTTGGTTATGCCAACGTTATGCCAACCTATAAAATGGGGAGAAAAGTAGGCCCTACCTCAGAGGTTGCTGTGACATGAAATAAGATGGAACGTGGAAAGCACTGAGAAGATAGCAGGCATTTGAGAGATGGTCATTGTCATCATTCGCTTACACTGTTGCAGGACCACTTTCTCACCTATGGCCAACTTTGGGCGAGTTATTAGGAAGATGTAGGGCTTTTGGATCTGATCACTTTTAGAGAAAAAGAAAGAACATTAATTACTTAATCAATTCATGTATTCGATCATCGATTTATTGCATATTCACTGAGCACCTTATGTGCCGGACGTGCTGCTGTGCCCCGGGGATCAAGCAGTAATAAAAGTGTTCCTGCATGACATTAAGTCGCCTTGTTTGGGACAAGTGTTATGAGTGGCTCCCCTTTCTGGGTCATTGGGCTGAATACATATTGATATGTTGCTGGGAACTGGGCTTGGTGATGGCAGAGAGCCCTAGGTGACTAACTTCAGGTTGCAGTGGGGACCAGGGGGACACTTGGAGCTTCCTGCATGCTGAATGTTCAGAACATCTCAGATTGACTTGTAAGGTTTTTTTGGACCAAATTAATGAAACCTCTGTTCCCATCAAATGAGCACGAGTCTGACATAATTACAGCACCAAATATTTTCAAAAGTAGCTCTTCAATGGTGAAAACTGCCAGGATACTAAGGTGGGAAAACCAAACTCGCAATTCTCTCACTTGTTAGAAAAAATGTTCTTGGAAACGCAGCCACGTTCACCTGTAAGACCCCAGCCAGAGGCTGCTGAGTCTACTGGTTGTTCTGGCTTCAGGCGAATTTGCTCCAGGTTCTCAGATATCTCAGAGGAGATTCCTGAAGAGATCATTTTATTCTGCTGTTATGATAATAGCACAAGAGTCTCAAACTAGGAGACAATATGCCTTGCATTGCAAAAACTCTACAAGTTTGAAAATGTCTGCCATAACAACACAGTAAAATGATTTTCTTCTGCCATTTTCAGGACCAATGTGGGGAACAGTCTGACTGGGACTCCCCAGGGTTGTTTGTCTGGATTTCAGCTTTTATCTGTGACTTTGGGGAACCCAGGCAGCTCTGGCTGTTGACTTGGCAATGCGGTTTTCCAGTCACCTCTGGTTCTGGTACCTGCATGGCAATTTAACTATAGCTTACCACTCACTTGCACGTTTGTTTGTGGAACCTAGTTTTGTTGAAGTGAACTTTAAAAGCTAGATGATCATCCAATGCCATTGTTCTCATCTCCCTGGAATCAGAGATGTGTCCCACAGAGATCAGGGTCATTCCTTGGAGAGTACCTTGAGGATTCTGGACAGCACTGGATGCAAAGGAAAAGAACTATATTTGAGACTCTTCCAGGATCAGATTTGAAAAGGGGTTAAAAGATCAGATTCCAAAATTCCACGGGCTTAGGACCGTGTTCTGGATCTGACATTTGCAGTCCCGTAGCCTGGTATACGTGCAGAGCTAGTCCTATTTCTCCTCTGTACGGAGTTGTTGGAATGATCAGATTAGATGGACAAAAACGTAAAGAGTGGGGTCACAGAGGAAGCCTTCCAAAATGTATTGTTGAGTGAATGAATAATGAAAGAAATAATGAATGGATGAATGAGTCAATAAACATGAATAAAAACAGTCCCTGGACACATTTCACCAAATTGCACTGGTGACTAGAACTGAATTATATTTAGTCTCTTACATTCAGTATTGGCTACATAATTGTGGGGCTCAGCACAAAATGAAAATGTGGAGCCCCTTGTTCAAAAATTATTAAGAATTTCAAGATGGCAGCAATTGAGCATTAAGTCAAGTTCAGGCTCTTCTGCACGTGGGACCAGGGCTGACTGTGCGCCAGGGAGCCCGCCTTGCTTACCTTTTAAGCAGTGTCACTCGTTGGTTCACCCACTTTTCAAATATTTCCTAAACTCCTTTGTAGTCTGTGTAAAGACCTCCAAAATAACAGGTGTAATTAAAAATCTTTGAAATGCCTGGTTTTCTGCTTTCACTTTAGGAGATCTGAAAAAAACAAACAAAAAAAAAGTTTATTTTTATCTACATTGATGACATGGTTGGAGGAGAAAAAAATATCCACAATGTTACAAATTCCTGTGCTCTCTTTTCATTTTGTAGTTTGGAAATGATTTCCATTTTTCTTACTAAGTGGTGCATTATCTGCCTCGTAAGGAAATAACAGCGGCCTGTGTTTATTGAAGGTATAGAACGCTTAATATAAATTTCATTAATCCACAGCCCCTGAAGTAGGAGAGCTAAGGATATCTAATGACAAAAAGTTAAATTGGAACATACGCTAAATCTTGTTCTCCTAATGATTCCTTTCCCGGTGTGAGTTGCTACCATTTCAAAAGAACAGGGACATTATTTTTCCTGCTTTTCCAGCAGCCTGATCTGTAGCCAGATATTTCAGTTGGTTAAGGCTGGAGCTAATGAGGCTAAGGTCCTTAGCTTGATCCCTATCTAGGGAAATCAGTTAACCTCAGAAGAAAATCCTGACTACCCTTTCCGCTCTAGGCAGCCGATTCACAATTCCTGACACAGAGGACCTGGGGCGATGTGGAGGAAATAACAGATTGGTCAGCTTGCAGGAATAGCAGATGTGTGGTTTCTGTGCTGTAACCGTTGTTTCCTACGCCTTCTGCAGGCATCACTAATTGATTTGACAATCCTTCCTACTGAGCTCAGGCAGAAACTCAGAATCCTTCTCAACACAGTGTTCTGGATCAGGGGTCAGCAAATTGTGGATTGTGGAGCTAAATCCGGCCCACTGCTTGTTTTAATAAATCAAGGTTTATGGAGACACAGCTCCGTTCATTAGTTTGCATATTGTCTATGACTGCTTTTGTACTGCACAGGCAGAATTGAGAAGTTGTGGCCGAGATTGTGTGGCTCACAAAGCCTAAAATATTTACTGTTTAGCCTTCTACAGAACAAGTTTGCTGGCTTTCCCTCTAGGTGGTCACTGTATCAAGAAGAGTTGCTACGTACTTATTTTTTATCCCTGGATTTGGGAGTGATTATTCACTTTACAAAATTCTTCTTCTTTTTTGAGGAAGACTATATCCCTTCGTACGTTTTCTTTTAGAATTAATTAACTGCATTTTTAAATTTTGCTTTTTTTTTTTTTTAATTTATTTACTTCCAGGAGCGAGAGTGGGGTAAGAAGCTGGGAAACTTCAGGCCAGTATTGAAAGAGCCATGACTTGTAAAAGAAATGAAAAGTCTTTGAAGTTTGACTTTTGCTAATGGTCGACTTGTTCACCAATGCTGAATTAATGAAAGGGAAAAACCATGGGAGCTTGCGTTCCACTGGAGAAGAGCCCATTTCTTCATTTTGTGTAAATAGGATAGCAGCTCTTATTTATTTGGATTTTATCACATCCTTTCACGTTCCTTTCATAGTCTCCCCTTGAACCCGAATGTTCTGTGAGCCTGGAGATTCTCCATACGTACTTTCTTCACCGTGCCTTCCAAAAGTCTGATTGTTTGACCTAACATTGAGCACCCACATAATTCGTAGTTAACTGAAATGGGCTCACAATGGTCGGTTTAGTTGCCTAGGAGAGAGAGGAAAAATTATTTACAAAATTCAGAATCTTTTCTTTTCTTTCTTTCTGAAGAAAATAATTTCGCCTAACAGTGGGCTCTGGATTGTGGAGTCTGTGGTTTGAATTTCAAGTGGGCTAGGAATGAAGCAGATTGCAAGCAGGAAAATTGGAGGAGAGTCAGGAAAGCAAAGAGAGTTGCTCTTTTTGTCCACCTGTCAATAAGCATTTGCTCTTGGCCTTCATTGAAGCTTTAATTGCCCCCAAACCCCTTTTAATAGGTATTATTTTCTTTGGCTATGAGGAAAGCCTTTTCTTTGGGTAATAGTATCCTGCATTCCTTTGAGGAACTTGCATTCCTTTGAGGAACCAGTCCCTTTCCCAATAAGGAGCTCTGTTCTTTACTCCAAGGGTGGAGCTGGTGGGCAGAGTCATTGATGGAAACTCCCCTGGCCGTGGTGACTGGTCCAGGGGAGACACGTGGTCCATATTGACCTACTGGGAGAGACTTGTGAGGGAGGAACCAGCAAGAGAGTCTGTTTCCTGCCATCTTTAAATTGGGATCACGTAACCCTGGAGCCTCTGGGGACCACGGTATGAACCTGAGGACGCAGCCAGTGCAGCAGGAGGCAGAGCTGACAGGGAGAAAGGAGCCAAGTTCTCATGACATCATTTGAGTCGTTGACATAGCTGTCCAGCCTCTGGATTCTTAATTACGTAATAAGCTGTCTTTTCTGCCGACGTCAGTCTGAGCTGGGGTTTCTGTCACTTATAATTCACAGCAATGTGGAATTCTCCGAGCAAAGAGGGCCCACTCAGTAGCAGTCTTGATCCTGGGAAATAATTGCAGGATCATTCACCTCAGAGTCGCGCTCTCTGCTGCGTTTCCAGAGGATTTTCATTACGTTCATCAGTCCTTTGGTGTCCCTTGTGAAAAGATCAAACTGAAAACGATGGGGAAATCCAATACA
This sequence comes from Rhinolophus ferrumequinum, assembly GCF_004115265.2. NCBI lineage: Eukaryota > Metazoa > Chordata > Mammalia > Chiroptera > Rhinolophidae > Rhinolophus > Rhinolophus ferrumequinum. The sequence continues at coordinate 5,322,324 of NC_046306.1, forward strand.
GTAATCAACGCTATATAGTTTTTTAACTTGCTGGCAATTTTCTGTGGATCATTAAATTCTCGAAATATGAGACTTATTCATTGATATGTGGATCATGTAAAATAGCCTTGAATACAGTCGCCATTTCCATGGTATCCAGATCCCTGAGGCCCCGAACAGAATTTGTGCTGGTCATAATAATGTTTCTGTTTCTACCTTTGGTTTAACTCGTTAGCATTGGGTGGTCTACTGCATTTAACTAAACGATTTCTATAAAACTGTGTGTGTGTGTGTGTGTGTGTGTGTGTGTGTGTGCGCGCATGCAAACCCTCAACTATTTTGTTTTCTTTCCAGACTTGGTGGCAATCAGAAAGTGTTTTGCACCAGTGTCTTGCTCAGCAGGATACCACCTTTCCGGAAGTCATTGCAAAAACCAGAGTTATGGAAATGGTTTGTTCTAACGGTTTGATGAACTGCTTTTGTACCGGCGTGGGGAGTTTTAGCAGCTTCCAGCACCAGACGGGCCACAGGGAACGTGGGACGATGCCTTAAGTTGGCCTCCAAAGCTGTACCATTTTGGAACAGGAGTTATAGAGGTCATAAGACACCCCGTCCCCCAGCACAAGCCTGCACCCCTCTTCCATTTCAAGTCTCTGTTACGCACGGCACAGTGACATCCCTATTATGCGATTAGGAATGGTCATCAGGAAAGATGCATCTCTAACTCCTAAACTCTGCAGCTCCCTCCAATCCTGTTGTAATTTTTTGGCATCTTGCTGTCCATCAGCACTGTGTGGCTTCCTGATGTTTCCATCTGCCCCACACTGGTTTTCTTTTATTTGGTAACAGCCTCTTTAGAGACCACCTCTTCCTACACACATCCAGGTGGTCACTGGGTGACCCTATCCCACAATGCCTTACATGATCAGGTCCTGGCCAATCAACGTATTTCATTCCTTTGGCCATGGTGATTGGTTCAAAAATAGATACGTGTCCCAAATCAGTCCATTAGAGTAAATCCAGGACTTCTCCTGAAACCGCTGGGAGGAAATTTGCATTTTGATAGAAATGTAAGCATAGAGTTCCTGTGAGTCATCTTGCCACCCTCAGAAGACACCTGAGAATCAAGTCAATGCAAAGCAAAGTAGAACTGAGACACAGGGGGACTCAGTCCTGATGACATTATTGGAACCCCTGGGTGTAGCGACTCCTGAAGTCAGCCCATCACCCTAGATTTCTCTAGGTGAGTCAATAATTTTTTTTTTCCTTGAACTAGTCTGAATTGGATTTCTGTCACTTGTGGCAAAGACTGCCCTGAGTTGCACAAAGAATCAGAGAACCATGCTTTATTTTCTAGGGTCTCTCACCTGTGTCCAGCATCAATAAGTCAGCAAATGAAATACTCAGGATGACATAGGCAGGGACTAGAACAAATGTGAAAAACAGTTTAACACAAAAGGAGTGGAGTAATTCTACAAAGGTGTCTCAATTGAGTAGGTAAGGAAATGCAGGCTGCATGCTGTGAACTGCTTGCTTCTAGAGCAACTAGGATTCTACAGAATAACTGGGGAGCTCAGGGTATATACGGATTCTTCCCGAAGACATTCTAACGTTCAGGCTTTCATTGCAAATCTATGTAAGTGGATGCGTCATTGTCGGGGTTTCTAATTCTTGCAGAGTTATTGAAATGGTTTGTTCTATTGGCGGTTCATCTCAAGTTGTCCTCAACGAGCCTCCCACAGAGGGCTGGGAACACCTCCACGGCAGGGACCACCTATCACTCAACTTGGTCTACCAGCTGTTTATGCAAGACCATTTCTTAATGTTTAACAGCAAGAGCTTTGGAGCTATAAGAACCAAGTTCAAGTCCCTCCTTTATCACTTGTGGGCCATAAAACTGGGTAATTCATTAACCTGAGCCTCAGTTTCCTTCTCTGTGAAAGGCAGGTGGTATTAGCACCTACTTTGTGGGTCTTGGTGATAACTACAGGAGACGATTTACTTTTTCAGTCATAGGGGCGATGCATATAAAGTTCTCAAGCCATGAGGAGCACAGAAGGAAGCTCAGTAAGTGAACAGAGGAACCTCATTTGAAGGCTTTTGGGATCCCATTCACATCTTTCACTTCTCCTCTAGCATCTTTCACATTTTGCCTCAATCTTTTGTGGTGACATAATTTTAATATTAACATAATAGCATGCATTATTATTGGGATGGCTTCTATTTATTGAATTCCTGCTCTTTTCCAGACACTGAATGGCAGATTTATGGGTTCTGTATTATCAGACAAATTTGACAAGTGAGGAAACGGAAGCTCAGAGAAGACAAATTTGCTCAAGGTCATATAGCCAAGCAGTGGCGGAGATGGGGCTCAAACCAAAGTCTATCTGATTTTAAAGCCTGTGATTTTTCCATGATGTAAGCTTTATTTTCAAAATGTGATCCATTACCAGGGACATCAAATCGTAGGCTCCAACCCAGACGGAATTAGAATTTTCATTGTAACCACCCACGGACTTCTGTGCACACTTAACTTTGGGGAGCACTTTGCTACCTGACCTTTCAACTCTGTGTCAAAGCATCTACATGTAGAATATTTCAGTATTGCTTTTCATCGTGACATGGGACTTGGTTGACAATTTCCAATTATTTTCAAATGGCAATGCGACTGTGCTTCAAATCATGTCTAAAGACATGGGTTTGATGGTTCATCCCCTGTGGTCAGCATTTCTTGACCTCCAAAAAGCGTCTGTTCTAATTGTTTTTACAAATGAGCTGAGTTACTCTGGGGGCACTTGTCAATTACTGTCCGGTTGATGAAGTGGGCTGAAAAATGTGGTGTTTGACTGTTCCATGACTGATCCAATTCCAACATATAGATGTGGTTTGTGGGTCAGCATTCTTGACAGGTTCAGAATTACTTTAATAATGTGAAATTTGAGGCTATTGATTGAATCTAAATCTCCCACAAATATAAAAACTTGTTCTTGGAAAACTCTATGCCAATTGGAAATGCTCAGATGAAGGGGAAAAATAAAATACCCCTTGATTTATGGGAACCATTTCTCTTTCCTACTCCCCAATTATTTTTTACCATTGTAAGTTTTAAAGAGTATTCATGGCTGAGAGGCTTCTTGCACAGTTTGTCCCTTGAGCTTTTTAGATGAAAAGAGATAAGTAAAAAGTCTCCAGGAAATATTGCATCTTAATAGGAAACTTCAGTCTATTCAGGGCGACGCGGCAGGAGGTAAGAGGGTGGATTCTGGAGCAATTTACCCAAATTTGACTCTTCAGTCTCATTCTCACCAGCTGGGCAACCGTGGACAGATGATATAACCTGTGCTTGTCTCTATCTCCATAAAAGTAAGATGAGCGTAAGAATACCACCTGCCTCTTCACGTTGATGGGCAGGTTAAAAGAGCTTCTGAATGTGTCAGCACTTAGAGAAGCCCTAAATAAACATTAAACCCCAGGACACATCTCACATTAACTCACTGTGCATCAGGCTACCAGGTCTGTCTGCTCAACTCTACCAACCTACATGAATTCTCGGAGGATGAACGTGCTCGATCCGAGGGACAGAAAACTGGTAGCAGCTCCCGAATGCCCCAGTGACAGTTACACAGCAGATAAGAGCGCTTGAGGTCGGACTGCCTGGGCTGACATCCTGCCTCCTCACTTACTTACCAACAAGTTTTCCACGCTTGAGCTTGGTGATTTCATCTGTACGTGGGAATAACAGAACTGACAGTGTTGCTGTAAGTGTAAGGGTTACATGAAAACATATAACGCACATGTGGCACGGCCTCGCAGGTCCTGTACTCACATACTTATTAAATTATTACCAGTATCTTATCCTTATTGCCGTTTTTGTTATGAATTCTATCCCTTTGTGAAATTTCGATCACAGCCAGACCCATGCTCTTACACTACGCTCCATCATTGCTCAGTGAAGGCAAAATTAAAAAAAAATGCCAAAAAATTTACTGGCAAGGACATGAAGATGATAAATGAAAACAAGGCTTAGGAAACACATCCCATTTTAATATTTTTGCAGATTAACTTTTAGTTAACTTTGTCTGGGGTGGGAAATGGTGCTGATAGCAATAAAGGAAGAAACAGAAAATAATAAATGTCCACCAATCAAAAAGAATGCAATAAAATGTTCCAGGAGGGCGGTGATGCCGCTCGCACGCCTTCAAATTGGCATCTTCCATTATCTCCTTAAACCATATCAACTGGTAAATGGAAAAATGTCACTTACAAACACAAACAAATGGGGGAAAAAACCCAAGAGCTACAAAATTAAGTCATCTAAAGCCAGGTAACAAATGTCTTGAATTGTAAAATTTTAGGAAATAGCTGAACTGAAATGAGTCGCATAATGTAACATACTGACAGGTAGCGATACATGTTCTGAGAAGACATGAAACAGGGAAGAGGCAGAGAACTAGGAGGAGTTTTGGTTAGAATGCGCGGGAGTGGCCGCTCTGAAGAAATGATATGGAGATGTGTAGGATATGAGGAAATGAGTATATAGGTTGCTGGGCTAAACAGCTGTCTAGGTACATGAAGAGCGAGTGCAAAGCCCCTGGGGTAGGATGATGCTCAGAGTGCGTAATGGACACTCAGGAAGCCAGGTTAGAAGCAGCAGAGTGAGCGATGGCGTGGTGTGGAAAGCGCATGAGATTGGCAGTCAGACAAGCCTTCCTGGATGCTGGTTTCTGTAATTTGGGAGAGTTACCAAATTTCTCAAAGGCTCTTTTGTTTTGTTTGTTTGTTTTGTTTTGTTTTGAATCAGCAAAATGGGACAGTATCAACAGCATGATTCTCATGAACAATCATTGTGATAATTTGTGGAGCATGCCTGATAAATTTCTTGCGTGGTGACAGGTGCCTAAGAGAATTGTATCTGAAACACAGAACAAAATCGAAAAGCCACAGATTGAACGAGGCCAAGTAGGTAAGCATTCAGTTCCTTTGTGCTCATCTCATATTTACCCTGGGCAAAGGCTGTGGTCACAGAGGTAGGTTCACGGGCGCCTTTGTCCTCAAGGAGCTCTCTGTCTGATGGAGGCGACAGATAGCTAGGGGGCTTACCGAGGAAAGTAGGACTGGGGTCCACACGGGGATTGCAAACCCACTGAGGCCTCTCTTTAATTTCTGGACACACAAATCTTGCAAAGGTGCTGTTGTCATAGGCAACGGAAGGTAGGTCTTAATGGAATTTGTATTGATGGTTTGATGGCTTGATCAGTAAGCTTTTCATTTTCCCACCAGCAAAGTGGGGGAGGAGCATCTAGCCATCTTCCCATTTCCAGATTTATCATGGAGTTAGGTAGAAAAGTCAGAGGTATTGGAATGGCACTGACTCGGTGCTTAAACAAAAGGAGGTTTGAGTGACACTGGAGGAGGGAGCCAGTAAAAGGTATTCTGCAGAGCAGTATTTAGTATTCATGAATTTCTCCAGTGATCAGCTGAGGCTCTTAAAAAAACAGCACCTGTTATTGAGGTTAGGAAATACATTTAATTCTTTAAAATAGCATTGCCTGGAAACATGCAAAAAAAAAAAGAGAAATGTGCTTTGAAAAGAAACACTCTCAGAAGGTGTCAGCATAAAAACCATGTCGTCTCAAATGTCCTCAAATGTATTGCCGTTATGGCAATAAGATGGGACTATGAAGCAATATGGCTGATTTTTAACGAGCATTCCAGAATTGATAAGTGGAAAAAAAATGTTATGTCTACCAGGATAATCTTTGGGGAAACAGAATGTCTACTCGTTGCCTCTCCCATGGTGTGGTGACGGCATTTAGAGAATAGATGGATTCTTGGCTCAGGGTGAATGAAACTGTTAGCTGTAAGTGCATTTGCTGAGAGGAAAAGTCTATAGGTTTCCTAAATTATCAAGGATATTTTAAAAATACCAAGAATCACTAATGTAGAAGTTGGGCATTGTCAATGGCGGAATTATTTTTCCCCCTTTGAAAGTGGATTTGATGTTTGGGAAGATCTGGAAGCCATTTAGGATCTTGACGGCTGACCCTGAGTGCCTGGCAGGCATCTCAGGCTCCCATACCTAAAGTGTCTCTAACCCTCCCAGCCACACTTGTTCTTCATAAAGGGGAGCCACCCCCCCCCCCCCGCCACCTGGTGGTGGAAGCACGCAGCTGGAAGCAGGTAGATGGATGTTTTGAGGGGTCGGAGGCTTATGTAATCTGATGATGCTGCATTTATAAAAGTATACACCAACATCTTACATTTGCAAATATTAACAACCTCAGGACCTCATGAGTTTATTGCTAAGACCCTCACTAATGCCTTGGGTGGGGTTTTTGTATAAGGAGGGACCTGAAACTTCAGTTCCATGGCCTCATGACAGGTCCACCTCTGCCTTGCAGTTATCGTGGGTCCTATTTTTTCGACTCCCCACCTTCAATATCCAAGTCTGCCTTTTCTATTTCAAAAATGTCTCTTCCATGCACACACTCCTCTCTCTAGCTACTAGTAGCGTTCGCCTTGTCCAAGCTACGACCATTTTGCTTGCATATCTATCTATAAGAGGCTCCTTACGGATTTCCTCACGCATGTGTTTGCACTTTGTTCATTTTTTTAAAGAGCAGCCCAAGTACCTGTTGGAAGATGTAAATCCAAGTTTGTCACTTCCCAGCTTAAAACTCTGTCGTTATTTCCCTGTGCATTTAAGAGATGATCGTTCACTGTGATCTAAGTAGGAACGTTCTCTATTACTGTGTCACGTTCATTTTCTTTGTAGCATTTGTCACAGTATATAATGATCTATTTATCTATTTTCTTTTTTTGGTTGCTTGTTTATTGTTTGTCTCTCTGCTATGTTGTAAGTGCCAAAATGTCAGGGACCATAAATACCTTTTCTATTTGAATACATAGCTCTTCACACGGAGTAAGTGCTCTATTAGATATTCGTTGAATAAAGAAGGGATTTAACAAGCTGAGTGTGCTATATTGGTCAAAAACAAGGGGTGCCTATAAGACAAATGAGAGGGTTTCCGGGGTGAATGGCTGAACTGAACTGAAGGCAATCCCCAGAGTGAAGATTCAAGAAAGATTTGACAAGTGGTCCCCCACTTAGGAGGAAGTTTGCAACCTTCAGATGCGACTGCATGCAAGGAAAAATAATCCAACACCCGTACTGATGGGTAGACAGGTTTTGGTATGTGTTAAACAGTCAGTTTCATATCTCTGCAGTCACACCATTCGTCATCTGAAGGGTTTTGCAAAGGGATGTAAAAGAGGAAACCTGAGATGGGGCGCGTGTGGTGGAATAGGAGATGGTGTGTGAGGGGTGATGAATGGCCGTTGCAGGGAGAATAATAGGGAGTGCTTGTGAATGCTAAATGTATGTGGGTAATGCACTGGATGCTTCCTTTAATCTTCCACCAACCCTACGAAGTAAGTAGTATTATTTTCTCCATTTTTTAGATGAAGATGCTGAGGCTTAGATGGCTTGAAGGCCTTGTTTAAAGTCACAGAACTAGTAAAAGAAGGAGCCAGAATTTGACCTGCAACTCCCCACAAATACTTCACTTCCCATAAAGAAATTTACATCAGTCAGGTTAAAACATCTGGACAAATAACAAGCATGGGTTACCTTGCCCCCTTTCAGTCTTTTGAAAAGTTCAGACAAGTCTTTCTCCCCGGGGAGGAGAGGTACATGTAGCCAATGAACCTAATTTATAAAGTCTACAATTTCCCAGTTATCTTTTTGGCAACTTATTACTAACATAAAAATATCACGCTCACCAAAATACTACTGCTCTCTTATTTCCAGCCCTGTTAACAAGAAAAATTGCTGCTATTTTAAGAATTTCTTACATTATTGTCAAGAACTGCTGCCTTCCTCTTCAACCTATAATTTTCTCCTTATAAACATCCTTTGATTTTTTTTTCTCTTTTTCAAACTTTCTTTCTTCCGCCCTTGGCATGACACATTATTGATGCTCTTGATAATGACGACGTAAGCAGATTGTGTCATTGCTCCCCCAAAAGTAAAAAGAAATCCAAAAGCAAATCTGATCTATCCAGTTACATACTGACCTCATACACTTTGTCAGAGAACAGAGGTCACGTAACTTAAGATTCTCCAAGTGACTGCATTTCTGTGCAAGCCACTGCTCGAAGGAATCCTGGGACCAGAGCTCTGAAGCATTTTGAGTTTCGTTTAAGATTCTTTTATATGAGTGATAGCATTGTGACTTGGATACACCTTGATTTCTCCTTTGGCCATCTGAATTAAAAACCTCAGATGCTGACTAGAAAACAAGACAACAGACGAACCAAAGATCCCTTCTTATTCTGGAACGTCCATTGCTAGAGTCCCCTTATCAAAAGAGATAATGAAGACGTTATGTTTGTTCAACTGCTACAGGTCTCATAGTCAAGGAAGCCTCAACCCAATAGTCTGGCTTATAGGAAAGGGATGTCAGCTGCTGAGCATCTCAGCAACACAGTTTTGTCTCTGTGTTACTGGGGGCCATGGCTAACAACTGTGTTGAGGACCAAGGGTTGTGCCTAAGTATATGCAGTACCTTTGGTACCTTCTTAGTCACTTCAAAGATTGCCTTTGCTCCTTTATGAAACTTTGGTTGACTATATTTATGTGGGTCTGTTTATGGGTACTCTATTCTGTTTCATTGATCTACATGTCTAGTCTTTTGCCAGTACTGCACTGTCTTGATGACTGTAGCTTTAGAGTAAGTCTTGAAATTGGGTAATATGATTCTTCAAATTTGTTCTTCATTTTTAGTATTGTGTTGGCTAGGCTTTTGTCTTTCCACATAAACTTTAGAATCAGTTTGTCATTATCTATAAAATAGCTTCCTGGGATTTTGATTGGCTTTGCATTTAGTCTGTGTAGAATTAACATTTTAACAACATTGGATCTTTCAATCCATGAGCATGGATTATGTCTCCATTTATTTAATTTTTCTTTGATTTCTTCCATCAGAGTTTTATAGTTTTTTTGGATATAGATCCCGTTTATATTTGGTTATGTTTATCTTTAAGAACTTTATTTGTTTTGGGTGCTATCATAAACGTTATTGTTTTTGTAATTTTAAATGCCAATTGTTTATTGCTGATATATGAGATAGAAATTAACCTTTGTGTATTAACCTTGTATCTGGAAATCTTTCTATTTCTGTACTTGCTTATTAGTTCCAGAAAGGTTTTTCTTTTTGTATTTTTAGTCAATCTTTTTAGATTTTCTACATAGACAATTGTGTCACTTATGAATAAAGACACTTTTATTTATTCCCAATCAACATACCTTTTATTTCCTTTTCTTGTATTATTGCAGTAGCTAGGACTTGCAGAATGAATAAGAGTAGCAAGAGAAGACAGCTTGCTTTGTTCTCAATCTTAGGGGTGAAAACATCCGCTTTTTCAAAGTTAAGTATGATCTTAGTAGTAGATTTTTTTGTAGATGTTCTTTAATTTGAATTGAGAAATTGATGAATTTCCCCTTTATCCCTAGTTTGCTGGGCTATCCCTAGTTTTGCCTTTTTTTCCATCATGAATGGTGTTGGATTTAGTCAAGTACTGTGTCTGCATCAATTTATATGATTATATGAGTTTTCTTCTTTAGCATCTTGACCCACATTGGTACAAGCATTGATTTTCAAATGTTAAGCCGGCCTTATATATCTGGAGGAAATCTCACTTAATTGTGGGATTTTTCTTTTTAACACATTGTTCAATTTTATATGCTAATATTTGTTGAGGATTTTTGCATCGATGTTCATGAGAGATATTGGTCTATAGTTTTCCTTTCTTATAACTTCTTCATCTAGTTTTTGTATTAGAGTAATTGTGTTCTCATAGACTGAGTTAAGAAGTATTTCTTCTGCTTCTATTTTCTTGAATAGATTGTGGAGACTTTGGCATTATTTCTTCTTTTAATGTTTGGTAGAATTCATCAGTGAAACCATCTGGGCTTGGTGCTTTCTTTCTTAGAAAGTTCTTAGTTTTTGATTCAGTTAATAGATATACCTATTCAGTTGATAGTTTCTCTTTGTGTGAATTTTGGTAGTTTACGCCTTTCAAGGGTTTCATCTAAATTATCAAATTTGTGGGCAACTAGTTCATAATATGAAACAATATTTTTAGCATATTTAATTTTAGGTTGATGTTCATATGTGTTTTCTAGTCTACACGTATACCTTTTGTTTTTAAATTTTTATTTTATTTCAACTAATCATCATGTAAAAGAATAGGACTTGAATAAATGCTGATGTAATGGTGAAGGATGAAGAAACTATTTAGCAAAGATATTTAAAATTCAAAGTGGTGTGAGTTAGATAATGGAAATCTCTATTAGGATAAAATTCTATATTGGGAAATTAGTTTTTGCCCATGATCTTCTCTGACTCTGTTGTTATCAATTAAGATAGAGGAACTTCCCTTCATTTAGAATATTTTTGAAAGAAAAAGCCAGAGGAAAAGTGCCCTGTTAATAACCTAGTTGTTCTACAAGCTGTAAATTCAGATTATTTTAGCTACTGCTCTGTACTAATACCGAATACCAATGAAAAAATGCAAATAAAGCCAAATGCAAAAGCAGTGCATTTATTTTCAGATCCATCCAGCTTTTGTTTTTGACATCTTTGTAGCTGTACTTTGAACTCTGTCTTTTCCATCTTGGGTAACATTTGTGAAGTTTTCGTTTTGGCATAAAATAACTTATGAAATTATCTACTCATCAAGAAATAGCTTAGGGTAGAGAGAATTTGGCTTGGTGAAATATAATGTAAAGGCATTTATTCCTCCTTCTGAGCACGCTGTCATCTCTCCTTCATCCATCCCCCACGCCCTTCCCCCCCCCACTCATGGATCTATAAAGTTTTAACTTATGCATGAGGAAGTTTGTAGATAATATCAATTAGAAACAATAGCTAGTATTTGCTGAGTGTGTTCCAGGAGCTGTGATATTTACTTTATGTGCTGCCTCATTTAAGACATACAACGTTGAGGTAGGTTTTATATTATTATCTAGTTTATAAATTGAGAAAATGAGGACCAGACAGGGTCATTAAATTGTTCCTGGTCACAGTGCTAGTGAAGGATTGAATAGAATGAACATTAGTCCTCATGGTTGTGACAGATTACAAAAGTGACACCAAACATTCTCCTTTCTGTGTCCATACTCCTTGAACTGTGGCTTTGAAGCTCCTCTTGTCATGGAGACAAGTCTACTTTCCACTCTGAATCAGGGCTCACAATGTGACTTGCTTTGGCTAATAGAATGTGATGGACGTGACCATCTGCCACTTTGAGCTTTGGCGTGGGTGGAAGGATGAGTAGCCCCACTGGCCTCCATTCTTAGTGACCCACACAGGAAGTTTCTAGTCCCCCCATTTCCCCCTGCTACTTTGGGTTCTTCCTGAGAGTGAGTGCCTCCTTGAATTTTGTATCCGGGCACCTCATGTGTCTCATCTGAGCCCCAGCCCTCATCCACATTGTCACCCAGCTCATATTTTTACTGTTAACTGACTCACAGTCTGTTTTCCAATTCTAAATATCCAAGGCAGTAGGATTGAGGGCATATCGTGTAGCAGCTATGAGGCGATAGACACACCTGGGTTCCAATCTCAGCTTTCCCACACGCAGATTATCTGATCTCGGACTTGTTATTTAGTTCTCTGGACCATAGCTAATTTTCTCTCAAATGACCATAATTATCATTCTAATCTCGTAGGTTTGCTAAGGGGGGTTAAATGAGGCAGCATGTAACGGGCGTATCACAGTGCCAGGCACAGTAAGTCCTCAGGCACTGTTAGGTATTATTTTTACTGTTATTAGCACTACACTTACAACCACTATCACTGGTAAACCTCTATTATTCCTTAGGGTTCCTGGGAGGATTTAATTAGATTATGTCTACCTGCTACCAAGCGGGTGCTTCATAAGTGGTAGTTATTCAATGAACCATAAATGCCACTAGGAAGGGTGTCACATTACGCTTATTGACAACGTTGTCTCTTTTACAAAGTTGCTGAGTACAGGACATCAACACAGATCTGTGGCATTTCTGCCTCTGTTCCTCTGTCATCACCGTCATGCTAGTTGATACTCCTTTACACATATAAAGCGTGTCAAGCCCTCCTCACCTCATTTAATCCTCATGGCAACTCGGGGGGCAGATGTTCTAATCATCTCCATTTTACAGATGAGGAAACTGAGATCCAGTTGAAAACACAAATGCTCGTCTTCCAGAGCCCGTGCACTTCACTACGATGCTGTGTTGCCTTTCTTGTTACCATCCTGAGCTCATCAGCATAGACCATTTACTAAGCGTTTACCCCAGGCAGAGAGGAAACGAGGGCCTTAGCATGGTGAGGGTAATACGGGAATGAAAGGATAGATTCTAGACTAGGTCCAGAAGATGATTGTGATTCATCCAAATTCCGAATCCTAACAATAGGCAACTAACCTACTACTGTATACAAGACTCTGGCCAAGTTTAAATTCATTACAGACTTTTCAATCTCCGTGTAAACCCTCCATCGTTCCACTTTTTATAGAGTATGTTTGATAATGTGGCCAAATGAGCCCTTCTGCCCTTTTGGTGTGGTTTACTTTGTTCTGAAAGAACTGTGTGAGATGAGAAAGCCACACAAGTTATTACCCAAAGTAATAAGCAGTACAAGATAATTATAAATTGATATTAAATCTCTCTGATCCACATTTTATTAGTTGCTAGATTGCATAAATCAGAGGTGGGATGATTATTGGGAGTGTCTCTCATATTTTGAGGCCCCAGATTTTAACTTTCAGTCTGAAAAGCACTCCAATCCTGGCCAAATATAAATGGTCACCCCAGTGAACTGTTTCAGTAGTCACATATGAATTGCATAGATTTTGTATGCCTTAATGAAGTGACCAAAATGTGCTCTGTTAAAATTTCATGGCATGTTTGATCTTTGAACTATAAATTGCTGTAATTTTCTGAAATACTTTAGGGAAAGTCGTTGTGGAGACAAGATTGTCTCAAATAATGTCTAGAACTTTCTACCTAGTTCCACATTTCTGTAATTTCCTATTTAGAGGTGAAATCTACATAATGCTTAAGCTTGAAGGGACCCATAGACTTTATAGATGAGTAAATCGAGGCTTAGAAATGTACAATGATTTTCTGAAGTCACAAAGTCACAGAATTTCATTCATGCATTGATTCATTCACTCATTCACAAATATTATTGCCTGTGTACCAGGCACTTGTACAAGACCTTAGTGGTCAATCTAGAAGAAAACAGACCTGACCCGTGAGTAGTGGGCGAAATGAAAGGTAAATAATCATACTAAAGTATATAATATTTCTGTTGTAAATCCTATGATTAAAAGTACAGACGTAACATATATATCTTCCTAAACAGGAGGGCAACGAAAGGCATTTGAAGTGAATTCTAGAGCTGCACTGCCCCATATGGTGGCCACTAGCCACATGTGGCTATTTAAATGTAAATTAATTAAAGTAAAATAAAATTTAAAATTTCGTTCCTTCGTTGCATTAGCCACATTTCAAGTGCTCAGTAGCTCCCTGATGCCATATTGGACAGTGCAGATCTGGGACATTCCCGTATCTGTTGGACAGTGTTGCTTGGAAAAATGAATGTGATTTGACCAAGTGATGAGGGAGATGGTCGTTCTAGGACTAGAGACTATTCCATGTGAAGTTTCTTTAGTGAGAAGGGATGTGGTCCACTTGGGGACCTGAGGGAAAGCTGTGGTGTTTCGGCAGAAGGATGGAGAGGTGGGTGCAAAGACTGGGCCCTGCAAAGACTGTAGTGCTGGGGTCCAGCCTTGATGTTTCTTCCATGAGCAGTAGGCACTGTTGCATGGTTCTGAGCAGGGGAGGGGCATGAGAGTATTTGGTTCATAAAATAATCACTGTGTTTGCAGAGGGGAGAATGGATTGGAGGGAGCAAGAGCGTGGGGCACATGTGGTACCTGATAGTGGGTAAGGAATTCCAGGGTGAATGTTGACTCCATGTCATGAATGAATGGATGCTCTGAAATGAATTAGGTGGGCCCCGGACCAGTCACACCATTGTTTTAATCATCACTATCAATCAGAGTTAACTATGGTCAGTATTAGTTATAATAATTAAGGTATTATCAGAATAATTCGCATTATCAGTCAGATTCAATTATTCCCTGAACTCATCCTTTTCTTTCACCAATTTGTCCAGAAACCTTAGGAACAACTAACCAATATCATTATATTTCTTAATTTTCTGAAAATAGTAGAAAGTATCCTATACTTCTTGTAAGTGGTTGACAGGAGTATCCAGTGCAGATATTGTGTGTACCTCTATGAACAGGTCATGCCATGGACTATCAGTGCTCTCTTTCCTACTGGGAATAGTCTTCAGATCGAATCATATTAGAGAGCCAATTCTAGAAACCGTAGGACCAGTTCAGAAAACTCACCTTTAAAATCCTGTTCTCTAGAACCACTCCTGGTATCAAAATCTCTTCTAGTCCGGGTTCTCCTGACAAACAGAACCAACTGAAATAATGTTTCACCAGCTCTTTGGCCATTCCTTAGCCCAGTCAAGTTGACATATGAAGTTAACCGTCATAATGCTTGAAAGTGGGAGAGATTATGATTCCATTTCCCGTGTGTCAGACACTGAACTTCTCCTTGTGACGGGGAGGAGATACAGATGGGCATAAGATGGCCTTAGGCTCTCCCGGGCTGGCCAGGATTCCCCCAGGGCAACTCTCACCTGCCCCACAGTGTCCTGGGTGCATTGAAGGAGGTACTCGCAGGGTGCCCTCGGTCTTTGTAGGAAGAGATATGAGGAATCAAGGAAAGCACCGGGAATGAAGTCCAGCCCAACATGGCTTCTCTGAGCCAGTACTATGTCTCTGAAGAATGTTCTGGAACTAAGTTCTGTGCCCCACTCTGAATACTTTCCATTCCAGGATTAAGTCTGAATTGCTTGTCACAAAAGCTCTTCTTCACTCTCTAATGGACTAAATGTGCTGTCCATTCTCCCATATCATCCCTGACCTTCTCTTGGAGTTGTACCCTGTGATCCTTCTGCTATGGCCTTGACTGCCTTTGCCAAGGTCAAGTCTACTTCCTAACCCCAGCAAGGTTCTTCACGCTGTCTTGGCTAGCATCTCTCCTGATACGGCTTCTGGAATCTTTCACTCTCAGTTCTTGAGTCTGTCTCCAAAGATGACTTTTCCTCCTGCTTATTCCCTGTACCCACCTTCCCCACCTTCATCTTGAGGGCAGAGGTCTGGACTATCTTTAAGTTGGCACTTAACAGACACTTACATTTGGGTAAGTGGGGATCTGGCTGAGAACACTTATTGTCAAGCAGATGTACACTAGTGCATGATGCTACACAACACAACAGGCTGAAGACCAAGGTGTTATCCATTAAGGGTTTTACGGGCAAGGTGACAATTTCCAGAATCTATTAATTAATTCATCCTTTCATTCCACAAAAAAGTTACTGCATTCCTACTGTGTGCTAGGCACTGTGTGGGGTATAGGAATTACAATTCTGAGCAAGGCAGAGATGATCATATAAGTCTCATGCATGGAGTTTATAAACTATCAGAAAAATGAAACATACTTGTTAATGGTAATTGTGATAATTAACAAGAAAAGCAAATCTAGTGGGTCTGGGAGGTGAGAGCATTCTGGGACCGGGGGAAGGGCCTCTATGAGGAAGTGGCGTTTAAGCAGTCCTGAAGAAATGTAGGAGTGACCCGGTGAAGGGGCAGAGGTGGGCATGGTGAGGAATCATTTCAGGCAGAGGGACCTGTGTGCACATAGGCTTGATGGGAACAGTCAAGGTCGATGTGAAGGGCCACACAGACTCAGCGTCTGTGGCTAGACATGGAGAGTCCAGAGCAAAGAGGAGAGTACACTGTGCTGAGGCTGGGTCAGTGAGTGGACATCACAGGACGGGTGAGGACTTCGGATTTTATCTACAGCTAGTGGGAAATGAATGGAATGGTTTCACAAGGGGAATGATATGGGCAAACGGGAATTTTCAAAATCCCTCTGGCAACTGTGAGGAGAGTGGAAGAGGGGGATCACCCTGGATTCAGGTTAGAAAGCCCTCAAGTACCCAGGAGGGAGATGGGGGTGGTTCAACCCAAGTGATGGTGATGAAGGTGGAGCAGAAGTGGAGGCCCGTCTTCTAGAAGAAATTCTAGGAGACCATGACAGACATGCCCACTCCCACTTCTAGATGAGGCAATATTCTCTGTTCCTGTGGAGTTTTCATCATAGAATTCGATGCTGTGTTGTGGCACTGTGATGCTCGTGCCTTATTTATTCCCAAGAAAGTTACAATTTCTGAACTTTCTGACTAAAAGAGAAATGAATTAATAAAATGGGACTTCCAAACACTTAAAAGGAAAGGAGTGTTTAAGGTGCTGAAGTGAGTGTTGAAAACCCAGAAAGGGGAATCTGAAAGAGCAGAAGAAGCT
Source organism: Rhinolophus ferrumequinum (assembly GCF_004115265.2). Classification (NCBI taxonomy): domain Eukaryota; kingdom Metazoa; phylum Chordata; class Mammalia; order Chiroptera; family Rhinolophidae; genus Rhinolophus; species Rhinolophus ferrumequinum. The sequence goes on from NC_046306.1 coordinate 5,338,800, forward strand.
CTAGGACACTTTTCCGTGTTTTATCCATCAAACCTACTACAGACCAAAGCCAAATGACTTCTATAGATCTCTTTATGAAGATATTTTCAACCATTTCCCTTTGGAAAAGACTTCCTCATGTAAATCTGCAGTTCAGAGGGTGAACATGTGCAGGCTTCTTCCAGGATATGTGTGTGTGTGTGTGTGTATGTGTGCACAGAGGCTCACACACATACACATTCAACAGTTTGTATAGAACTTGGGAATAACTCCTCTGTGTTCATTTATTTTTTGTTTGACACAACAGTGTTTCCATAGCAATATGAACTTGAGTTTTTGAGAGGCTATTCTGAAGGGGCTTTGGCAAACCATGTAAAATCATTAATTGCACACGAGTCTGGCTTCTTTGGCACCAGCTTGTTATAAAGGCAGCTCGAGGGAGACTGACTGGATTGGTGGGTTTTGGAATGACACCTTTATGTTTCGCATGCACCTGTGATGGAAACTTCCTTCCTTCCCTCCGATACCTGCGGCACAGCTTCCTCTCGGGGCCTGTCCACGCCGGGCCATGAGACGACCAGAGGTACAGGCAGCAAGGATTTGCTTCTCTGGTTGGAGATTTGGGAACTCAGCGCGCTTGTTGGGCTTGTGATTGATTTCATTAAATTGTCTTTGTTAAGGGCATTCTTTTTCCGCGGCTGACCTTGGCTGAAGTCCTCACTCAGTTGCCCTCAAAAAACACAGCCCTTTCCTGTGTCTGCATCGAGTACGTTGGTTTCCTTCCTAACACTTTGTCGTCAACTTAATCAAGGCATCTTCTTGGTTAGAGCTGAGAAGGCTGAAAAAATCAGTCGGCAGATGTTCATTTCGTGTTGATTACCAAAATGTGGAAAATTTGCCCCTGTATTCTTTTACTGTTTTCTATTGAAAGCAAAATACAACTCTTTCTCCAGAGATTCTGGTTGCCAGGGGCAAAAATGCAACTTGATATTTCCTTAAATGTGGAAAGGAGTCTGGGCTCTGTCGAGCTGGTGGCATCTGTTGCCTGTCACCAGCAGCACAGGTTGGAACGCTTCTGCCCACTGCATCTTGGTATCAGAGTGGCCAAGGAAAACAGAACACAGCAAAGCACTGGATGGAACAAGCTTTCCTCATACAGAGAAGAGAGAAATAAAGATCGCTTCAGCAGTGGGTGTTGGTCCCCAGGGCCACGGGGCCTCCTAGCAGCCGACCCAGGCTGCATCTTCCCTCACCTTGTGCTGCAGCTGGAGGACTCTGTTCTCTAGCTGCAGGGGACAGATAGAGCAGTGGGGTTGTCCACCAGCATCTGAACCATTTTCTATTTGGGGGAAATTATACATCTTACGAGTCTCAGTGAGAGGAATGATTACCTTTCAGAAGCTGAAAATGCCAGCAACATACCTGTCCAACCTCCTTTGCTGCTATGGCTTGGATGTTGGTCCCACCAATGACGTGCGCCATCTTAAGACTTTGGTGCATGAGGCTATGACACCAAAACACGGCCTGTGGCTGAGGTGAGAGCACGGTATCCTCATTGGAGCAGGAACATCAGGAGGTGATTTGGATGCTTCTCGGAGACCCAGGGCAGTGTCCGAGGTGGAGATTTTGCATGACCCAGACATTTTGATTGGCTGGGTGGCTTTGCTCAGGACAATGTGGGCAGTTGTGGGAGTTTAAAATGAGCATATGCTTTTTCCCATTTGGACCATCCTAGTCCTCAACAATTTTCTATTTAAATCTATGAGTTAGCTGAGGTCCTGTAAAAGGTAGAGCTCAAGTGGGAAATAGGAAAGACACCCTGAAAAGCTTTGTAAAAGTAAAAACAAAACAAAACAAAAGTGTAAAGAGTTAAAAGTAAAGAGGATGCCACTTGGTAGTTTTGGAGCTATAAGTATCCCACAGTCATGCTTTAGGCAGCCCACAAACATCTTTGAACTAGTAACTAACATCTAAAAGTGAGGGTTTCACCAAAAAACCTGAACTTATCTTTCTATTGAAAAATCAAATATCTGGCATTATTAGACGTGCCTTGTACAAGGTTTACTGGCAGCTGCCTGCTGGAGACGAGTCGTGGGTGTTCCACCTTCCCACACTGACATCCTGCTGATATCACTCATTTATGGTTCCTGGTTGGACTCTTATCTGCAAGCAGCCAAAGCTGATTCTGACTAATTTCAGTAGAAAAAAAGTTTATTAAAATATATTCAGGGGTTCACAGACTATCTTAGGGGATCAGTGAACTGGATTAGAGGTGATGCAGGCGGGAATGACACCCTGGCTCGGCAGGTGCTACAGAACCTGGACCACCACGAAGGCTGTGGCCGGCGAGTGTAGACCCCACAGCCTGCCGCACATGCATCACCCTCTCTGATGGATGATGGTGGTTCCTGCCCCAGAACCACTGCGCCTGTTGCCACTTTCCCTAGAGAGGGTTCTGCGAGGCCCTTGCTCCCTCTCACAGACTTGTAATTCATCAGTGTCTGGAGTGGGTATGTCTCTTTGCAGAGCACGGGTCACATGTTTGCACAGTAGCTGCAAGGGAAGCTGGAAAATGAGTATGTGGCATTTTCAGCTTCTGTGGTGGGAGGCAGGCTCTGCTTCATAAAGAGGAAGAGACCCCAGGCGTAGGAAGAAGTTTCTGATATTGAGCAACCAAAAAGGACAGTGAGTGTCCACCATGGCCCCCGATGGCACTTGAGTCTGCTGCCCTCGCCTAGTACACACTAAGATCTAATTAAATACTGGTTGAATGGAGTACAAGATTAGGAACTATGGGGAAAAAAATATGGGAAGTGGGTTAGAAAAGAAGAAAAGCAGAGGAAACATGGAAGGGCAAAGGGGACAGAGAGTGAAATACAGCCACCAAAGGGAAAAATTCAAAGTCACTCATGCCTTAAAAAGCTGTGCTGTAAAACACGGCCCAATCTATTTCCTCATTCATTTGGCTTTTCTTATCTATTTTGCTTTATAAAACCTCTACAAAGCCCATGCAGAGCCCTGTGAAATTCATTTTTCTGTGGTCAGGAAATATTGGACCCAGCCCAGAAGTTGTTCAGCTCCGTCAATCACCAGGACACCGGCTGCCTAAGTGATGAGTTGCTGTATCCAAGAGGTGGTTATTTAGCCAACAGACAGATGGCAAAGAAAGGCAAGTTAGTTGGTGTATTGTTTGTCACATGGGAGGCTCACAGCCAGCTGAAATCGCCAGAAGCCAACGGATTCGGAAACCGTAGTCCATCCTTTTGGATTTGTTCCCAGAATCCTACAGGTACCCAATTAACAGGCGAAGGACCAACCAGGGCAGATTTGACTTCACCAAGCCCACAACCTAGTGATGAAGAGGCATTCTCAGAACCCCAGTGTTAGACAAAAAAATGGCTGAGCTGGTGGCGTGGCCAAAAGGAAGACACTCATAAGCCAGCGTGAAGAATGTGAAAACAAGAAACAGCTGTGAAAATGCATATCCAGGGAAGCGAAGGGCTGCTTACAGCACTTTTTCCAGAAATGTATTGAATTTCCAAGTACACAGGATGGCTTATTACACATCATAAATAATTAGTAAGAATTAGAGAAAACGTAAGTTAATTTTTGAAACTATCTCATGTTATAATTGGAAATATACTTGGAGGGGGTAGCCAAAGTTAGAATCTATGCCACAGTAATTTATTCATTTACTTCAACACCCATCTAACGCGTCTGCACTATGTGCCAGGAACTATTCTGGGAAGTCAGTTATGGTGAGCAAAACCCAGCCCACTTCTGCCTTCATGGAGCTAACAGCATAGTAGGGAAGGTGCTCTTAACCAAATAGTAAGACCAGTGAATGTAGAAGCGCAACTCCGGTAAGTACTATGAATGAAAAGCACAGAAAATTATGAGAAGGTCGTACGATGATCTAACCACTTATCTAATTACATATATGTAATACATTTAATATACATTTAAATATACATACATGTGTATATGTGTGTATATATACACATATATTTTACACATATTAAAATACAAATACATATATATTTATACATATATTTATTTATATATTTATATATGTATATATATTTGTGTATGTGTATATACACATACATAAACCTTGGATTTATGGTCAGTAGCTTTTACTAAAAATTCTGATTTAAGCCTGTCTTCTTTCCATGCCATAGTTTCATTCCCACTTGCTATCTACTGATTTTAATAATTCTAGGAATAAGTCAGTTTCTCCTCTGAATTTGGTGTCATCAATTGACAAAAAATAGTTCTGAACATACTAGAAGCCCCTTGCATTTTTGTTTCAAGCTTTCTCATGTGGTCTAGGAGGGGAAAGACCTTTGGACAGGAAGGTGTGAGCTGCCAGCAAATCCACCCTGTCACTTGTTAGCAGAGCGCCTTTCAGACCCTCTATTTCCCCACCTGTGAGACGGAGATAATATACCACCTCTCAGAAGAGTGGTGTTAGTAAAACGGGAGACATTATTAACAATTGAGGTTTCCCAAATAAAAGGAAAAAGCCCATGGACTTGCACTGTATTCGAGGGTTAGATTCTGAAGTCAGTGCACAAAGAGGGGAAAGATTGCTCCGAGTCAGTCACCCTGGAAAACTCTTTTGGAATTCTTCCCGCATCTGGCACGCCAGCTCTCAGGGAGCCCACCGCAGCCCCGTGTTTCTTTCAGAGCCGAAATAGATTGCTGTTTCTTCAGCTCAGCACCTGATTAAGTGTTTGGCTTGCTTTTAGTGGCCATGTTGTGGGAAAATACGTTAAACACTAGAATCACACTCAACGATGCAAGAGGGAGCAGGAAGGGAGACCATGGCTGCCTCAGCCTGTTCAGGCTTCCCGTCTCACACTCACCCTGGGTGTGCCACGGCTTGCAGTGGCCCGGAGAGTTACCTCTGGATTGAATTGAAGCTGTTTCTCTATCTCTTACCCCCGGAATGCACGTAGTTAGACTCAGGAAAGTTACCCGATAAATAATGGGACTACTAGCTCCTTAAGATACCTCTGTCTGGCCCCAAGCAGCCTCAGGAATTCGACAAATGCAGTATTTTTCTCCCACCCCTGTTTGGCTTTCTGATTCCTCTGCTGCTGCGGTGACTGTTTCTGACCAACTTGACTCTCTGTATAGTTTTCACTTTGGAGAATCCATCTATTTCTGCTAAATGCTCCTTTCAGACTCTGAGTGATGAGACCCAATGATTAAGACAATGGGGAAGAAAGAAATAGAAAGAAAATGAAATTCTCTGCTCATCCCTGCAGGGAGCTCACAAACCTGCCTGGCGCCTGCGCTTCGTGGAAGAGCTGTAGCCTTGTGGAATTATTGGAGATCACTCACTTCAGCCTAGTCACTCTGGAACTCGGGCACTCATCCAGCAATGATGACTTGCCCCGCAAACTTGGCTTTGATTTTTGTCGCTGCACTAGGTGTCTGAGCCTTGATTCTCGCTCACCCTTGGGCAGGCTACGTTCTCCCTCATTATAATGTCTGTGAGGTTAAGTTGTAGCCAGAGCTCGCCAACAGCTGACGGACCTTGGTCCAGGGTACTGCAGGCACCACTCCCCTGTAGTCATTAATAGATTCCTTAATTTACTGATAATAATCGCTACCTTTAATTAAGCACCTCCTGTGTGCCCAGTACTGCACTAAGTTCCCTGCTTATATTTCCCCAACCAACCCCCACAATGAGCTATGGACTGGGTATTATTTTTATGATTGCAGTTTTCCTGGCTGAAGGAAGGTTTGTAACTTTCCCCGTGGTCATAAAGTAGTACATGAAGCTGATTCTAAATATGCTGTTTTTAACCGAAGGGCTGGCTAATCAGCCCTTGGTGGATGCACCCCACCAGCAGCATTGGCAAAAGGCTGTCTGCTTCAAATTCACCTGGGTGCTGGCTAATAAACAGAGTCCTGTTCCACGGGCAGAACCATCATCTCAGAGTCTGCACCGATAATAAGCCTCCCAGCAGATTCTTACAAATAGGAGCCATTGCTTAGGGCCCTGCATGCAGACTGTCTTTATGCATGCACCCAAAGCTATGATAGCAGTGGCTGGAGCCTGTCATGTGCCCTGCACCGAGCTCCGGCTTTCTCGCTGTAGAAAGGGTCACATTGTGTCTAAAATGGAATCAGAAATTTTATTACTACTTATGAGCTCTACCAGTTGCAATGTAATATTATTTTTTCTTAAATGTATACTGTGAGGCTTTGTATGTCCGGGCATCTTCCTAGACTTTGAGTGAATGAGTTTTTAGAGTTGGATCAATATAACAAAAGAAAGGACATTGCTGTTCAACCAATGCTGCTTATGAGAAAGACTGTTAGTTCCTTTTCTCTCCAAACTTTAATTAAGTTTAAATTATGAAAAAAGAGGTTTAAAGTAGTAGAGTCCTACTGAATAGTCTACCCTGCACCCATTTTCCTTTAAAAAAAATTTAAATATGCATCACAATGTAATATATAATTGCTGTGACTGTTCAAATAATAAACATCTGAAGTCAAATAGGGTTTTCTTTCCTTCTATTCCGTTTCTCTAAAATTGATGATTTGCTGTCTAGCTTTTCATATTTCCTCTGCTTATTTGAAAATATCCTATTTATACAGACTTATAGACTAGCAATGTGGAATCACACAATACAAATTAATCTGTTTCCCGTTTTCGCTTCACCACATATTGCTTGTTTCTAGGAATTGTCCTCTCCCCCCAACCTGCTCCTGTAACACACCTGCTGTAACTCTGCTTCTCTGGCCAAGGTCCGGCAGTGAATCTCTTCCTTGGGATTTCAGGGCATCCTCACGGTGGGTGGATCTGTTATGTGGAAAATTTGCGAGTGTCAGATGTCCTTGCTGATCATGTGAGCTTCGGAGAAAGTTAGATTGTAAGCAAAAGAATAATGCAGATGTACCAAGGAGAGACAGAGAAAGTGATGGAGAGGGAAAAGGGCAGAGGGAGGGAGGGAGGGAGGGAAGGAGGAAGGGCGGGAAGGAGGGAGGGCGATGCTTTGGGTTATCCACAGGCTTCATTCCATTCCACTGGGTCCTTCCAATAAATCCCTTCTGTGCCTCATTGGCTTTCCATTCTTAGTAACTAAGGGTGGGACTAAACATTTCAAGCCTACAACATTTTTTGAAAGATTTTCGTTTCCTATCATATTTATAGTGAGTCAATGTGTATTATTTCCCCTCTGAGAAATTAGTGTAATGATGCTACTTTATACAGTACACCTTTTTTTTTTTTTTTGCCTTCCTTCTCTGCTAAATGCTTTTTTCCCAAGAAGTTGATAATCCATGGAGAATACAACAAAGAAATCAGCAACCTCAGAAAATTGTGAGAAACTAGTGATAAAACAACTGAGACAAGCCCAGGTATATGGGTGGCATGGAGTCTGCCTGCAGCCCTAACCCAGGAGTCTGAGTGCTCCGTCACCCTCAGCCACGTTCCTCGTTGGCCAGCCGTGGTGATCAGAGGACCGCAGACAAACTGTCTCAGATTGTAAATTACAAAACCAATTAAAAGTGGCTCTTAACTCATCCATCTCCTTGTCCCCACACATATGATCTTCGTGCAAAACCAGTCAGTCGTGTGGCGTCTCCAGAGGGAATCCTGAGGATTTCCTCAGCACCGCTTTGGAACATTCCAGGACCCCTGTGTTGGTTGTTCACAGAGCCCTTTTCTCCTCGAGCTCCTAATTCCCCCTTGAAAAGCAGCATTTTCTTGGGTTGATCACTGTCACTTCAGACAGCAGAGGGTAATTAAACAACCCCCTGGGCCTTAGTCAGGCCATGATGGGAGTCTCACTGCTCTTTCTCGATTTCTCACCTTCTGCCTGGCGGACCCGTAGCTCTGTCGGCTTTCATTCAGCCCCTGGGTTATCTTTCAGGCCAGGTCCTTAGAGCTGAATACCTGGTGTGTCTGTTTGCCTTCTTAGAGAGACATATATATATATTTTTTAACGGAAAACTGCGCATGCATCCATACTGTCTTGGGCTTGCTGGAAACTTGGCTTCTCTAAGGGATGGTCAAACAAGAAGGCATGGGATGTACTGACCACGCAAGTGTTGCTTTCCTGTGCATGATCGGTTCAGATTCTGATGTGCTTTACTAATATACTTTACGTTGAGGCCAACTGCAGAGAAGTGAAATCGTTAAAGGTCCAGCAACAAAATTCCTGGACCCCAGATACAATCTGGGAATCTCAGACAAGGGGAACATCTGGGTCACAACTAGGTTTTCTAATAGCATGTTTTCAACCAAAAAAAGAAAAGAAAAATAGATCTGTGCTGGGACTGGAACAAAAACTTGGACTCGATCCTATTTCTTTTCTCCTGGGGAAGCCGGAGCTGGAGTAGGGGGTGGGGAGCAGGTGGTGCTTCCTTTCCCACAATGTTAGGAAAATGTTTCCCACAGGCAGGGGATCGGATTTGCCAATGTCTTTCGGCAGGAGATGCATGGGCGTCTGTGGTAGGATTTCTAGGACGCTGTTCTAATGACGATTCCGGATGGCAAGAACAGTGGTAGGTTACTAAACCTAGCTCAAGTGAAATGAGTTTTATTGCAAGGATACAGGAGGCTCTCAAGAGACCCAAGGTTAGGAGTTAGGAGCTGCAGGTTGCCTATTCACTGCCTCCCTCCCTCTCTCTCTCAGAAGGACACAGTCTCCAGAGTCAGCTCCTGTCACAATGTGGTCAGTCCTGTTTCTTCCAACACGCTCCTCTGCTTCAACTTGCACGTGGCCCTCAAATGGCCCAGCCATGAGACTACAGACCTCTCCTCTGAGGACCAGTGCTTACTTCATGCCTCCTCGGTGTCTCCTTCAGACCCTAAAGAGAGAGAAAATCTGGCAGCCTCAATTCATCTGGCTGAGTCAGGCCGTCCTAGTCACGAACTTCTGGTATCACATGGATCAACAACCTATGCTGTTCAATCGGCTGTGGTTGAACGGCAGACAGGATTCTGTGATTCACAATATCTGATAGCTCCTCTTGGAAAGAGTCGACAGCTAATGTGTTTCACATCTTCAGAATAGCCCGAATAGGGAACCTCTTTTAGCAAAGAACCAAGACTTCCATCTCCAATTAGCTAGGATGCTTGAATTTAAATTTTACTGAGAGATTCATTTAAACGGGTTTATAAGGTGAATGACAGATAATTACATTCTAGTTGGAAGCATCCAGTCATTCTACAATCAATTAGTGAGTCTGTCATGTGGTCACTCTGCTGGATTTGGGGGCTACAAAATGAGTGCTTTTGGTGAGGGAAGGAGGAGGAAAGGAAGCATGTTCTTTAAATCTGAGTTTTTGCAGGAAGGAAGATGCTGGAGAAGGAAAGATGAGTGACATTCAGCATTGTAACAAATGACATGGCAGGAACACCTGTCAATTAGAAGTGGTATTCACCCCAGGGGAGTAGAGTCTGGAGGCCCTTACGGCTCCAGGTACCAACTCTTTAGTTGTAAGATTATAGGGAGGTGGGGCCTGGGGGAAATACCAACCAGTAGGAGTATTTCCGGTTTGAACAATTGGAATTGCAGTATGGTGCTTATGGCTCAGTACCTGGCCCTCCTGAAGGGGGGTGCAAGACTGGAGTTATAGGTGTGGCTTCTGCTGGGGGGGGGGCTTGAATTCATGCTAATGAGGATGTCCTTCCTTCAGAAAAAAGTGGGTGCCGTCCATTGCCACGCTGGGCTCAACAAACGTCTCTTCAATTAATTAGTCAGTACATTTCAAGGAACTCTGAATGGCTTCTGGGGATGGTGTTTTGATGAAAGATGTGGTGCCTGCCCCTTGGCAGCTGGGAGTCTGGAAGGAATTTAGTAAAGGCGCGACATGACCCTAAAGCCTCACGGAACCGGAGGGCTGAAGGGCCCTTCCTGGAGTCCCACCCTCTCAGGAAGGGCAAGTGACTTGGCCAAGTCACGCAGCCGGTCACAGAGACAAGCCTTTCCTTCTCAGTGGCAGCTGTGAAAGAGAAAGATAAATCTTGCCAATCAGAGGCCAAGATGGCAGTGGGGTGGCACAGGGGAGAGGGGACACATCAAGAGGGGAGGAAAGTGCTGTATTCTCAGGAGTGGGCTTGGCTATTTTAGGGGTACGGTTTCGGAGGACTTCTTCTTGTTGAGTTCTCCCTCTCTTACTCTTTTTCTGGCCTTGCCCGGGGTGGGCTCGCGGTGTGGGCAGGAAGGTGCGCCCCTGAGGCTTCCAGGCCGCTCTTGCGGGAGCGGAAGGCACCAGGCCCCTCCTCCCAGCACCCCGCCTTCGGTTCGGGTCCGCCCCAAGGCTTCCCAGAGCTCGCCAGGCCCCAAGGCTCTGTGGAGCAGCGCTGGGCCGGGCGCGGTCGGGACTCCGGCGGGTCCTCAGGTGCGGGGCAGAGCGTCGTGCGGAGGCCGCCGCGGCCCATCAGGGTCCGCAGCTCCGGCTGGCGGCGCCGCGCTCCGCTCGGAGGGCTCTGGGCGCGGGGAGGGACGAGGAGAGCCGCAGCCCCCACCGCCCGCGGAGGCAGAGGAGGGGGCGAGGAGGCGCAGGGCTGGGGCTAGCGCATCAGCAGGGCTGTGGGCGCCTCGTCCTGCTCACGCGCTTTCCGTGCCGCACGCTCCCGGAGGCGGAGTGGCCTCGGACGTTGGCAGCCAGAAGCCGTGTGCGCCCCGCTTGCTCCCGTTAAACGCCAGGTGGGAGCTGCTTAGCTGGGGTCACCGGACTTTTGCTCCCCCTTTCCCGGGATCCCGCGGGTTGAGCTGAGGCCAAGCCCAGCTGGACGCTGCGCTCCTATAAATAACGCGCGTGTACCGCTTGGCGCTCTCCCGGCTGCGCGAGGACAGAGAAAGTTGTGCGCAGACACTCCGGGCGTGAGGCAGAGGCAGGAAAGGACCCCGCGGGCTGAGCCGCCCCGCACCCTGGAGCTGATCCCGCGAATCGGGGCTTTTCGTCCTGGGGACCCGGCTGGCCGCTGCCTACCTGCGGACGTCTGAGCGACACCGAGCTTTGGGGAATTTTTGACCAAGCGAAAGCGAGAGTCGCTAGAGTGCTGGCCGTGAACACAGCCTCTCGTTCTTCTCGGGTCCGGGAAACATCTGCCTCTGTCATCCGTCCCTGCCGCCAGCCGGCCGCGCGTAGGACCAACACCGGCACCGCTCTGCACCCGCCATCCCCGTGGCTTCTCTGAGTGCTCTCCCTTTTCCTGCACCGCGGCTCACCTGGGGATGCTTGGGTTTGGGGTGAGCATTTACTATCATGTTCCTCTTTGAGGTGTGAATGTGAGGGTTTGGAGACTTTTAGATGTCTGGGAACAAGGAGGGGTGCCGGGGCCCCAGGCAGGGCTGATTCTTGGGCGGAGGAGGGTGGGGGTAGGGGGTTCTGCATGAGCTCCTTAAAGGACAAAGGTAACAGAGCCAGCGAGACAGCGCGAGGGGAGACTTTGACTTCAAACCACAGAATTGGTGGAAGTGTGCGCGCCGCCGCCGCCGTTCCTGCAGCGCTGTCGATCTAGCCACTGGCATCTTCCCGAGCTCCGGGGTCCCGGGGTAGGAGGCGACTCCGGCGAGCAGAAACGCCCGCCGGCGGGCTGAGGCTGCCCTCGCGGTTCACCATGGGCTCCGGGCTCCGGGCGCTGTCCGTGGTGGTGCCCGCCGTGCTGCTGGTTCTCGCGCTGCCGGGGCTGCCCGTCTGGGCGCAGAACGACACGGAGCCCATCGTGCTGGAGGGCAAATGTCTGGTGGTGTGCGACTCGAACCCGGCCACGGACTCCAAGGGCTCCTCTTCCTCCCCTCTGGGGATCTCGGTCCGGGCGGCCAACTCCAAGGTCGCCTTCTCGGCGGTGCGGAGCACCAACCACGAGCCGTCCGAGATGAGCAACAAGACGCGCATCATTTACTTCGATCAGGTCAGACCCCCGAGGGATACGGGGCACCGAGGGTGGAGGGGGCGAATAGCCAGGCATCTCAGACCCGAGCTGTCTGCTGAGGCTGAGCTCCTCTGACCGGCATGTGGGGGATCACGTAGGCACTCGCATCCCCAAATACGTCTGGGCTGGAAACTTCCAATGTCTCTCCCACCGCCACACCTTCCCCCATCCCTCCTGACCTCTGGAAGAGGCTGCTTTGTCGGTGGGAGAAAGGCTGGGAGCGCAGGGCCAGGCACCAAAAGCTCAGGACAAGTTTAACAGCAACAGGTCCGTAGGACCTGGCGGGAATCTGGTGCCTGGACTTCGCAGTCTCTTGGCCAGAGCTTGGTCCCCTGCCTCAGACCCCGGGGCCGCCTAGGCCCTTGCGTTCGGCGGTACCCTGGCAGACGCAGGATCAATGATTTGTTTCTCCCAGGTGGAGAAGCTTCTCCCCAAAGAGAGCTCTGGGGGACCACAGTCTCTGCAGAAATATTGCAGGTGACGCGGGAGGCGGGCAGGGGCGGCCAGGGTCCCTTCTTGCTCACCTTTCCGCTGCCGGGATCCCCATATCCTGTTGCAGGCGTCGCTGCAGGGGAAAACCCTTCTCTGGTGCTTGGAGAAAGTTGCGGAGGAGGAGAAGCAAAGGAACTGGGCAACTGTGCTGAGCTCCCATAGGGAAGCGCTGGGGAGCCGGTTTTGCCTTCCCCTGCTCCTGTCCTTTCAGAGAATTGCAAATTACTGTGAAAAGACAGACTTTGGGGTTGAGGGTAGGGGGTGGCAGAGGAACTGATGAAATCTGTGGCTTCTTTTAAGCAACCTGGAGCTCAGAGGTTTGGCAGATGAGAAAACTCAGGATGTCAGCTTAGCTTTAGCAAGGCGTCTTAAAACTGAAAACTGACTCTAGGGTTGTAATTTCAACCCTGAGAGTACCCAGAGTCTTTTTAATTCCGAAGTCACATATGTGTTTCACAGTTGTATGCAAAGCCACATGTGTAGGAACACAGGTTAAGTGGTACTGCAGGATGTGCCAGGGAAGGGATGAGGTGACATCGTAGTCCTTATTTAACTCTTCCTAAGTAATGCACTCTCCAGAGCTGGCCAAACACAAGAAAATGCCTTTCTGGGGCTACCTATCAGATAGCCATAATTTTTAAGGAATTAAGCAGTCCCGTTGGGGTTTTGGTGCAGTATTTTCCATCTTGATGGCAATAAAGTCTAGCACCACCCCTGGTTTGTGTTTCAGTGCATTAATTAAGTGTTGGAATTCTGTGGGCATCGCACTATCCTCTGTACAGTGCATCCTTTTCAATGACCTTTCCATCAATTAGGAGAAGAGAAGGGTTTGTTCTTCTGTGCGGGAGCCATGCATTTTAGACACAGCAAGACACATTTAGTTATAAATCTTGATGTGCCTAGATGCTCTAATTACAACGTAGAGTCAACATCCAGCCTTATGTGTAGTCAACAGTAATCAGCCATTTCCGTTATTGCTAATGAATTACGCTACTTGTGTCTGATTCAGGAAGTCCCCTCTAAGTATCTCAATTTATTTTAAATGTGCTTGGAAGAAAAATCTTCGCAAAGCTCCTGTTGGGGGTTGTTGCATAGCTGGTGATTTGTTGTTGAAAAATCATCGATCATCAGGTCCGAAAGAAATCTGATGCTTACTTGGAAGAAGGTGAAATCTCAGAATAAAATTATACACATCCATGTATTTAAGTCAGGGTTGAGCCTGTATATTTACCCGGCCGTCACTATATTCTAGATCGTTGCTCAGAGGTAATAGTATGTCTTTAGGGAATTATGCAAAAGGGTGAATATTAGTATGAATGTAGTGTTTAAAAGAGATAGTACCAGGTTGCCATCGATATAGAGGAAATATATCTTTATAGGGACATCTGGTTTTTACACACAGATGGGTTACACAGCAATACCCATCTATGCGTCCATTCAGCACTTACAGATTTATCTCTGGGAGAGAAATGGAAGAAACCCTAGTCATTTTACAACTCCCCCTCCTCCAACTCTCTCTCTTTCTCTCTCTCTCACAGGAAGGGGCTTACCTATGTGACATTTACAAATTTGGTTTAAGAAGTCACTTAATCAGTAGAACCAGACTGAACGTCTTGGAATACAAAATGCATTGTTGCTTTCTTGGGAAATGGTACCTGATTTTATTTTTTGTTTGTGACCCTGGAACTTTAAATACAGAGCAGGTGATTGATATGAACGTAATGGGTACCCCTGGAAGCACAGGAGAAGGCCACCTCTTTCACAGTCTGTCTGTCTTCATGCTGTACTCTTTGGCAGTCTACAAAGGCTGAGTCATTGCCAAGATATAATTAAGGGTTCGATGGCAGAGGAATGAGGAAAACTGGCCATGGATCTTAGGAGGGGTTTGGCGGAGGCTCAGAGCGGGGCTGGGCATTCAGATCACTCTGTGCACCAACTGTTCAGTATCATGGATTATGTCACATGGTGGAGGGAGTGCCCAGGCCTCTGTGTGATGTGTCCAGCAATGACTGCAGAGAGCCCGTGGACGCCTATTGGCTGTCTGGAAAACTCTACTTCTGGCTTGTACAGGGTGGGGATGTAAATACGTGGCCGATGACTGTCATAGGATTCTCAAGGTAAAGCTGGTATTTATAAGCCCTCTTATGTTACCTCAATGTTTCCAGAGCCAGTGGGCCTTGCTGGAAATGGAGGCATGAATACAGAGCAGTTACTTTATTTTTTCCTTGACCGTTTAAAAGACCAAAGAAACTTCCAATATACAAATCCACTTTCCAAGTCACTAAAGAGGAAAGGAACAGAACTCAACGTTTTATTCTTAAGCTAGTTGTTGATTAAGAAAAAAAGAGAAAAAGGAGGAAGGAAGGATTCTGATACTTATAGAAGAGAATATTATAATAATTTACTGTTATTTATTTTTATTTGTAGATCCTAGTAAATGTGGGTAATTTTTTCACCCTGGAGTCCGTCTTTGTAGCACCAAGGAAAGGAATTTACAGTTTCAGTTTTCACGTAATTAAAGTCTACCAGAGCCAAACAATCCAGGTATGTGTTTTGACCTGTTCCCTTTTTGTCCCCAAACAACAGTGTTTATTGGTTGTGGGTTATTTATTTTTCTGAAGGTGTAGTTTCACTGTAAAAATAACCATCTTTTCACAGTTTATTTTTAAAACACTTAATTTCCAATCTTCTTTATAACATCCATTAAGGCATGTGACAAGAAGCATATAGAAAATAAAATCAGTTAAACATCTTACCTTAATAACAACCAACCATTTAAAAAGAATGGTTTGGTAAGAGCTCTGTGGCACAAAGCCCTTTATAAAATTCTGATTTCATTTAGCGCATGGGCAAAAATTATGTGAACTTGTAAGGAAAAACCTTGTAAGACTAACAGAGTTTTTCAAGTGCATACTAAATAAATAAAACACATTTGCCATCACTGTTAAAAATGAGGAGAAAAAGTTAACCATTCAGAACAAATTTGAGAAGGAACAATTATTCACCATCCTTTTTAAACAAGAATGTGCTTATGCTTATGCTTTAAATAGTTTATCCTTAGTTACTCCGATGCTAGTGAATTCGACCAATTGCAATTCCACAGTTAACGATATATTTTATGTTGTGTTTTCTAAGGAAAAGGCCTTGCCTTTATACTCAAAGACAACAAGGGGGCTGCTTCCTAAAATGTTCAAATATGCGAACGACCAATAACACCAATATATGTCTTTGGAATTCCAGAATAACTTTTTATCTTATCCTTGATGTTTGTACTGTATGCTATGTACATATGAACGACAGATTCACCTATCTATCACTTTTACGTATCTTAGTGAATGGGTAAATTGAGCAGCCTAAGATTTAATTTATTCAGTATTATTGTTAATGCAAAAGGAATGAGTATCTAGTAAACAAATGTACCACCATGGAAAAATTGTTTCCCCAGCCCCACGCTTTAGAAGTTTATGTAATGCTGCATACAGTATAATCACACTCATACTGGTATGTAGAAAAGTGAATACATTTTGAGTTTATTATTTGTTAATAATTATGAGTTTATGAATTGTTAGTTCTTTGCTAATTATCCATCATTCAAATAGTCAGTGGTGTTGGTGTTTATTATTATCAGTACACATTTCTTATCAGGGAAAACAGAAAAAGAAATCACAACACACAGAAAACCCATGATTTCAAATGCTTTTCAGCGCTGTGCCTGTCCCAGCAGCACAGTAACCTGCAAGGAAGTTGGTAGAGTCTTGCTATGTCTGGTTTCATCAGGGTGAACAGTACTGGGTCTCTTTATACTAATATACTGGGGAGCCACCGACTATCTTTATTCACAAAAGGCTGCTATGGAATATGAGAAATAAATAACGTAGTAAGCTTAATTCGTATGCCGAGGGGAGGTGAGTTTTCACGTGCCTCAGTTGCTCTCCGTGGAGGGTGTTCTTCGGTAGGCAGTTAAGGAAATTTCTATGGGAGAAATTTCAATTTTTGTTAAATAAAAAAGAATGAGCTTAGTAGACATACTGTGTCTAGCCGCTACAATTGGCTAATGTGAAAGGAAGGGGATACACTCACTACACAGCAGATATTTTACCAGCTCTGTCATCTTAGACATTATTTATTATCCCTGGTAGATGCTCTGACTTTCAAGAGAGCTTTTCAGTGATTTTTTTTTTTTTCTTCTTGTAGGTTAACCTGATGTTAAATGGAAAACCAGTGATATCTGCTTTTGCGGGGGACAAAGACGTTACTCGTGAAGCTGCCACCAACGGAGTCTTACTCTACCTAGATAAAGAGGACAAGGTTTACTTAAAACTGGAGAAAGGTAACTTGGTCGGAGGCTGGCAGTATTCCACGTTCTCTGGCTTTCTCGTCTTCCCCCTATAGAGTTGGATTTCTCCGTGAGGTTGAACCAGGTGAGGGGCAGCCCACCCCCGAGTTGTCGGAAGATCATTTTCTCATCATCAGACTGATGTCTTTTATTGGTTTCTCCTGGGGGAATATGGATTCTCTTTAAGGATTCTAGATCTGTCCGAACCAATACGGTTCCACAGATTATTTATGTGTGTGTGTGTGCGCGTTCAGTATATTTGGATCAGGATCACAGCGGCAACACCCATCTATGCGTCCATGTAACAGTTAAAAGCTGTCTGCGGGTTTATTCTGAATTTAATTTCCTGGAATTGCTGAATTCCTTGCCCATGTGGCATTGTATGTATTTGTTTTTAAAAGACCGGCAACCGGCTCTAAGAATGAGAAAAACTCGCACTCAGACTTCAATCGATGGTTAGTGTGATACTGCCAAAGAGCTGTATCCTGCGCTGGTATATTGATCACACGTGTTTTTATTCCCTTGGAATGAGTTTGTTTTGTCTTAAGGTACCTGGGAATTGTTTTTCAGTGACTGGCTCTGTGTCTTCACTAACGATAGGGTCAAAAATGGCTTGCCCGCAGATTTAGCCTGTGAGATCACCAACGTGAGTTCCCTTAAAAAAAAAAAAAAAAAGAATGCTTCATAGTTGTATTTTAATTATATATGTGAAAGAGTCATATTTTCCAAATTATATTTTCTAATAGGAAGAATAGATCATAACTCTGACAAGGAAAAAGTTGCTTTCCTGAGTTCTAAATGCGGAATCCTCATACCTCCCCGCCTCCGCAGGAAATCTTATACTTTGTTGCTCAAGTTTAATTAACATGATGGATAATAACCACTTTATTAAAAACCTAAAGGATTTCTTTTTCCGTAGACATGACCACTTTGTTAACTGGAGATGGGATGCCCTTGTTTTTAATTATACCTATTTTTCAAACCTTCCGTTGTGTTTGAAGTATCTGGTTTTGCCTTAATTCCTGAAATTGTATATATTTATCTGTTTAGTGAATATTAAATCCAAATATCCCATATCTAAACCTAGTGCGGTATCTTATTTTGTCTTTTGTACAGGTCATATGAATTCATAAAATTATTTATGTCTGTTATAGAATAAAGGTTAATATATGATAGTGGAATTGTTTTGTCCTTTCCGTTTCGGAAGTATGTATTCTACAGGATTTATTTTTCTCTCTCACCAATCCTTCTTTCCTCCCTCCCTGCCTCCCTTCCTTCCTCTCATCTCCTTTTCCTGGAGTTGAAGAAAAGTTTTCTGAATTGTTAGGGAATGTCTTCTGAATTTGCATGGGAAATCTTTATTGCGTTCAATCCGTCCAAATCCAGGAGTTGTGAGCTTGCCAAAAGAGAATCAATGAACTTGGTAAACTCTTCTCTCAGAAGGACTTATTGTTAGGAATTTCAGTTAAAAAAAGATTCTGTAACATATCATGAGGGTGCTCAGTAAATGAATGAGTGGTGATGAGTAGAAAGACCGATATTCTCAAACTGAAGACTTTGGGAAAAAGTTCTCCCATTTTCTCAACACTAAAAGACAAAAGGAAGATTGCAGGCTTCTTTTTAGGAGGAACTCTTATTGTAGGTGTCTTATCTGGAGATTGGCTCGATTTCCTGGTCTGCTGTCAATTAACACAATTCAGGAGGTCTCCTTTTGTAGCTAGTGGCAGCAAGGAGGGTGTTACAGGGCCCTGTGGGAGGAAACATGCAGGCAGGTCTTCCAGTGTAATTGTGATGAATCACCAAGTCAAAATATTCATTTATCACAGAAAGACTCCTCCTTTCCTAAGAATTATCTGGAGATGTTGGCAATGGATCCTCAATGTTTTGCTTGGCAAGTTATCTCCCAGCTGGCTTTCAGTTGCAAACCTTTCCTCCTTTGTGGTTGTCTAGTGTGAAAACACACGATTGCACAGGAGGCTTTCATCTAAATGTGAATGGCATCGTCTATAAATGCTCCTGCTTTAATGTAGGCCGTCCCATAGGTCTCTGTACTCAGAGTCTGTGTCTCTACGTTGCAACAGAGTGAATCATACCTGAATAAATATACGATTAATCGTTTTTGGCAAAATGGCTCAAGAATATTGGAATTACCGCTAGACACCTGTGATGGGACAGAGAAAGTCTGATGCTCAACAAAGTAGACCCAAGTAGAAATGTCCTTTGTAAACATGCTTGTGGCCCTCCTTTGGGACTTGCCCTTATTTTTCTGGATTTTTCAGAACATAAAGGATTGGCAAAGGGCTTGACTTTAATTCGTAAGCCCCAGTGCATATATTTTGGAATGCAAAATCCATTCAAGACCTTCAAGAGCAAATCTGTATGAAGCCGTGGCCATCAAATGTGGGAGGGTTCCTGAAGCCAGGGCTGGGGGTCGGGGGGAAACCCAGTAGAGAGACGAGATATCTAACAAATAAAGTCAGAATGAAAGCCTTAGGCACTTATTCCAAAGTGGTTCTAGGGAGTAAGAGCTACCCTGAACATGTGGCTGGAAAGACAAGTTTGAAGTGAGGGAACAAAAACTACAAGGGACAGAACGACTTAGTCAGAGGAGCATGGATTTTGGAGAGATGGACGATGGGATTGTACCGTCTTCACTTATGAGCTCTGTGACCTTGGGCAGGTTTCTTCACCTCTCTGAGCACCAGTTGGTTAGTTCATTGGTAAACGAGAAATGGTTGTGAAAATTAAATAAGACACGTGCAGTGCCTGGCACACGTAGGAGCTCAACTACGGGCCTACTATTCTTACTAAAATGTAAAGCCCTAACACAGGCAAGTAGGGCGTAAGGAGGACATTGAGACTGGCAGGAGGAAGGCATGGAACTTGGACTCCAGCGGGACTGGTTGAAGGCAGGAAGCAGTGGTGTCAGAAGCATTTCCAGAAATGGAGCCATGGGCTCCTGTGTATTCATTCCATGACTTGAAAATAGTTTTCAGAAATTGCTCGGTCCACAAAAATGCTAATTGGAAACGGGATTTGCATCGGGCCTGTCTGCATTCATCACTGCCAGCGCGTCCCCTTCCAGATGCTCCCTATCTCCTTTGACTGTTCCTCGATCTATTGATCAACGAATGAAAGCAATTGTCTGTAGCCAGCATTTTCCCCTGCCAGAATCCCAAGAAAATAAAACTAATGGAAATAAAGGGCTGTACGTAGGATCTCACTGATTCCCATTATTTTGAGGGGTTCCTCATGGTCCCAGATTCTGTGAGAGCCTGATTATCTCATTAAAATCTAATTTTAATGCTCCCTCCCTCCCTTGCTGTTCCCTCCCTCTCTCTCTCCTCAACCTGGATAGCTGCAAGTCTTCTTTTGGCCTCTACTTTCAGCAAGTTACTGCTTTAATCTTGAAATAAACATCTTGAAATGAGATTGACTAAATTATCCCTATAATGTGTCCCATGCTTTGCTAGGTACTGAATTTACAGAAGTGGTGACCTCTGTCCTTTTCAGATCTCCCTACATGTCAAACAGCTAGAATCTTCTCAGGGAGCAACAGAGGTCTAAAAATGTGGTCCCACCTCCCCTTCTGGCTGAAGGTACTAGGCTTTGTCAGTCCACCTCGACTGTTTAAACCACCTGTTCTCAGAATGATGGCAGTCCATTGGTCATAGCAAGGTCCCAAATTGGTTGCTCTGACCAAAAAGAAGTAATGAAAACAAAAAAGGTGACAGCATACAATAGCAGTTCACATCCAGTGCTGTGGAGCTAAAGTTGAATTCTTGTCCTTTGTAGTCTTCTTTGGTGGGAGGAGCGTGGGATTCAAGAAGTTGGCTTTTCCAACCCCTCTAATACAGGTCTACCTTTAATATGGGTTTTGAATGTCTTGGAATAAAAAAGATGTTCCTTTTTTGCCCTTTCTGACCATTCTACAGAAAACGACTTGGTAAATTTGATCCTGAAGTTTTCCTATGTCATCTTCTCAAACCAATGTGTGTAGAATCATCTGGAAATCTTGATAAAATGCAGATGCTAGTGCAGGTCTGGGATGGGACCTGAGCTTCTGCCTTTCTAACAAGCTCTCAGATGATGCCCTTCGTGCTGGCCTGGGTACCACACATGGAGGAGCGAGACCTCCCATCATAGCTTCTTAAAGCCTGTCACTCAAAGCGTTGTCTGTGGACCAGTAGCGTCCACATCACCAAGGGCTTGTTAGAAACCCCAGGCTTACTGAGTCAGAATCTGCATTTTAACAAGACCTCTTTGTTCTGCTGTGGTTCTTAGCACAGTAAGGTTTACGAACCACCTGAGTCAGAATCACCTGTGCTGGGCTCCAGGCAGCTACACGTCAGCAGAGAGAGCACATCCCCATGACTCTGATAGCCTCAGTCCATCCTGGGCGGGGCCCTTTCTTTGCAGTGACCCAGGAGAACAGCCCTCCTGCCAGACACACTGAGCCCAAGGCGGTCATGCAGGTAAGTGCCAGAAGCTCCTTCCCTGATGGGAAAAGGCTCAAGGGGATGTTGCCCGCTTGTGAAGAGGAAAGACGCCAGGAAAACTTACCCAGAGAAAAGGTGGGGGAACCCTGGCATGAAAACCAAGGTAAGTCACCCACAGGAAGTGGCTGTCTGGGGAAGAAAGAAAGCCCTGAGTGACTTCCTTATTTTGTCAACATTTGTTCTGAAATAAAGATGCAGTTACACCTTGTTTTTCTTTGTAAAGAAGTGGTTCTTCTCCAGGGACCGCGAGACTTCCATCTAAGTACACCTGGCTTCCAAAGAGATTCTTAACTAAGTGAAGGGTATGTGTGTGTGTGTGTGTGTGTGTGTGTGTGTGTGTGTGTGTGTGTGTGTGTTTGTGTGTGTGTATGTGTGTGTGTGTGAGAGAGAGATAGACACACAGAGAGAGATAGAGAGAGAGATAGAGAGAGAGAGAGAGAGAGAGAGTTCAGAAGCAATTTCTAGTGGGACAAGCAGTACATTTAAAATTCATCTAGGAGCAGAAGACTTCCTTAAAAATTTTTAGGTCCAATTGGTGATATTTACAATGAGAAAATACATTTTCATAGGTACTTAGCTAAGGACGTCTTTACTTCCCATGGGGTTACCTTGAGGATGTTTATTTTGACTCTGACTTTCCAGGAACTGGAATTTTTGCAGAAACCGTAGAAGGCATTGGTTTGGGGGTTCCCAGGGTGTGTGTGCTGAGGAGACTACAAATAACTGCTCTGTGCTCACAGCTTAGGGGTCACAAAATGGGATCTCTCTTCTTTTTCTCTCTCTCTGGTCATGTTTCAGCTTCAGGTACAATCAATAAGAAGAAGATGTAGGGAAACCAATGCAGGTCAAGTGGTTATTTTCACGTTACTTTTTTCTTCTTGAGGACAAGAGGAAAACATGGTTTAAAATGACCTGTCCATCCAGTGGTTCTCTTTCATAACATTCCAGAAAGAAGGGAAATAGAAGAGCAGGCCTGGGGCCCCATGCGGTCTGAAGGGGGTGGGGGGAAGCAGTATGGCGACTTGTGCTTTCAATAAGGCTAAAGATCATTAAGTTGGAAACCTGTTATGGCAGGTGTGGAAAGAACTGATGACAAGGGACAAGGCTATCTCATCCAGGTCAGGATATCACTACACAGAAAAGAGGGCTCCTACCATTAGCCCAGGAATTCCAGGAACACATCTATATTGCACACAGGTCAGAAAATACCTCCAGACCCGAGTGATACAACAAAATCTGTTTCGTACTCTGTGACCCACTGTTTTGACTGGACAGTTATCTTGTTTAACCAATAACGATGGTTGGGCAGCATGATTCAGCTCTCAGGATGGAGTGTGGGGGCTTTGATCATTTTCTGTGTTTACACAAGTGGATCCAGCTCCCTTTGTGAGTTGTCTCGGCTCGTTCTCTTCTAAGTGCCTTAGCTACTTGGAAACCCCTAAACAGCGATGAGTACTTCTTTGAAAATGGCTTGGCTTTTACTTTGAGTGTTAGCATTTTTACCACCACAGTGAAAATGTGTCATGATTCCTCCCCCTATGTAAAAAAAAGTGGAGCAACTGCCAGCATAAGAAACAGTCCATCAAAAAAGTAATATATAAGGTTAAAACATTCAACAAAAAGCTACAGAAAAATAAATGATAGAATTTCATTAACGTCTGATATGACAATGCAATGGAAAGGAGTATAATTGATGCTGGTTTCTGTCCACGTGTTGTTTTTTCCCTTCTTTCTCTCCGGGTGGTAAGGTCACTTTCCTGCAGGTAAAAGGGAGCCATTTCACCAGCAAAGATTTCAGCTTCTCGTCATTAGGGCGACCGTGGAAGCCTGGGCAGCATCAGAAGGTGGACTAGATTCTGCCCTTCCATTTCTTGGCGAGCCTGATTGGAAGGGAAAATGCGGCTGAAAGAGTCTGGTAACTTTTCTCCAGGGAGAGGCGTGCCCCACATTTCAGTAATTCAAGGAAGCTGTTTCTGTGCTTGGAAGGAAGCCATGTCCGGCTCTCTCCGCCCGTGGAGAGATCCTCAGAGCCGGAGGCCTGGGAGGCTGTAAGATTAGAGGCACATCAGAAGCACCTGGTTGGTCTCTGGGGAGACAGGATTTTGCCCTTTTCCCTCTCGTGAGAGGATAAGGCACCATTTTATAAGTGTCCATAAAGGGAACTATGCAGTCCACAGAGCCATTAACAAGTCCTAGCTCTGCAAGATTTCCTGTTCTTTGAATTGGTTGTTTAAAAGTAAAGAAAAAATATCAAGTCCTCCTTTGCTACTAGAAATTGGCACAATGCCGTGAGTTGAAGTTGGCAAGAATCACAAAGTCATCCAGGATTTTCTGAGAGTTACGGGACAAGGCCATTAGGGAGGAAATAAGGCAAAAATATTCTCTTGGACTTTGGGTGCATCCATTCTGTACTGATGAAACAATCACACGATTATTGAGCCCCTACTGTGTGACCCGCGTTCCATTAACTTTGAACCTGCTCTTTCATCTTTCCTACAAGTTCCAAACCTCCTTTCAAATGCTGCTTCACTTTAGGGGTGGAAATCCTGCAACCTGGGAAGCAGAGCTAGTTTATGGAATGTAACGATCTGGGTGTTTTGGAAGAGCAATCTGCTCTTCCTGGGTGACCTCATAAATGTTTCACCATGACGTCCTTTCAGAGTTAAACCTTGTTCAAATGACGAATGCGACAAGGGTGCCATGTGCGGTGGTGGAGGTTGTACACTGCACTACCCCAGGGGCATATGCCACTTCTGTCATAGACATCACAGAACTATTCATATATTTGTTTCTACAGTTTTCTGGCAGAAGGCCCTAAAGTATCATCTTCTAACAAAATAAGCATATCATGATCATCTTCTCTGGCAGGTGGAAGTGTCTTTAGGACGGAGTTCCTTTTCCTAATTTGCACAAAAGTGCCTCACAGGTTACTGGTAGCCTGGAGAAAGGAGAGGTTTGCTTTCCTAAATCCTGTCCATCGTTTCTAAAGCATGTCTGTGGTTATGGGACGTTCAGTCCTGAGGCCTGGCTCGCACTGGGTCTGTGTGAGATGATTTGGCACCCATCATAGCTCACCCAGGTCCGTTTGGAGCTCAGGTCTCTGGTCTGATCCAGTCCATGGGAAGAGCCCACTGACACCTAGAACTAGAAGGTGAAGGGAACCCTTTCTCCATGAGAATTAGCCTACTTCCTGTGAACCAATACACATGGCTTCCTTCAAAGCTTAGCAGGTTAAATATGAATGTATACAGTTAGGTTTGCAAAGAAAACAATTCTTCAAAAATGTCCTAGAACCCAACTTGATCTCTGTCTCCACCTCCACCCCCAAATTTGGACAGGCTGGCAGAAAATGCATCCTGAATTTTTCTGGCTCCCAGCCCCTTTGCCATGGAGTTAGATAGGAGTTTTGGGGTCTTACGAGTTGGGGCGGAGGGCAGAGGCTGACTTGGTCCCGGGTCCAAGTACATCATCACTGAGGAGGTTGAAAAGCTTGCAGGCTATTTGTTTTCTGCCATGTAGTTCTCTTGAGGAGATGAGTAAAAAGCGAGCTGCCTGCTTGAAAGGTGGGTCAAGGAAAGAGGGCGGAGGACAGAAAGAGCCTACTCACTTAGGCAGAATATTCTCCCAGCACACTGGCTTGTGACCAACCTATGGCGTGGTGAGTACAGGCAGTCCGGCCGTCTCACATGACTACGCACCCATTTCCCTGGCCTCCCCACCATCTCTAAGCTTTGGGACTCACCGTCACACTTCCTATTATGTGTATGTACACCCATCCCTTCTTACTGCTCAGGTTTGGGCTCGTAGAACTGAAAAGATGAGTGTGTAAGTCACCTTGGAGAATCTTCCTTTCTGGAAAGAGTCCCCATGGTGCAACTGAAAGGATTTCCCTCATAATCCAAGGGGAACATAACTTCTGGAAGAATCTGGTTTACGATGGATTAGAGAGAGTTAGCTTCCGTATCTTCGGTGGCAGGTATTTGGTCTCCTTTCAGTTCCTCGGATCAAACTGCAGGGGGCGCTAGGGAGCTTTGCCAGCATCTGCTTCCAGCTTGTTCCCGAGGAACTGTGCTGCCCTAAGGCTTTGCGGGTCCTTGGAAAGTGGGGTGGGGGTGAAGGATCCCCTAGTCCTCTCCTGAGGGTCCATGGATAAGTGAACGGTCCCACCAGCCTATCTTGCCTACCTAAGGGGATAGAATGTTCTTCAGTTGTTTTTGAACGGCTGTGCATACGAACCTTCTGGGATGCTTGCTAAAAAAAACGTCGTAAGGCCTTCCTCTATTGTCCGCACTTCTGACTCAATGTCCTGGTGTGGGGCCCAGGAAACCTGCATTTTTGACCAGCACCATTCTGATGCTGGTTGTTTCTATACTACCTTTCGAGGATTATTATTTAAATAAAGCTCCACGCCAGGGCTTTACAAGCCACGCAGTGCCCTGCTACCGTGAAGAAGCGCTTTCTTAGTATTATAGTCTAGTTAGGAATGACGACCTTCCATTGCACGTTGACGTTTGAATGCAGCCACGAAGTCGAGCCAAATGGACGAGGCTGAATGTGGGAGGCTACTCTTCCCAAGCTCAAAATTCACATCGGTTTGAGTGATTGTCACGGTGGGTTATGTTTTCCTCCTTATGTTTTCTGAATTACCAAATGAAGACAGCTTTGCTTGAAAAAAATCGTGCACACCGCTGCCACGTGCACGGAGGCCTCTCTCCCTGCCACGTCCACTACTAGCGTCCCTGACTTTCTGGGGCCCGTGAGCTGGGGCTTGGAGCCCACACATCTGTCCTGCTTTGCAGTTTCTCCAGGGGACTCCAGGGCTTGGGAGTGACTTCAAATACTGCTATCATTCAACCCCAAAGAAGAATTTGACGTTAACCCATCTTTTTAGTTAAAATTCCTAAAAACATGTGCCCCCAATTCCAGAGAGGAATCATTAAGAACTTGCCGTTGGAGCTCCTGGTGCCTGGGTACCACACTGCCTGCTTCGGACTGGGGGTTTGGGGGGGCAGCCAGATACCTTTGTGCCCCATGCCTCTCTCCATGTGAGGGAGGCAACAGGAGGGGAGACTCGTTAACAGTTCCCAGCCCTCTCCCCCGCACCCCCCCCAAAGAACAGGCTGAATGGGGGTCCTGAGAGAGCTTGGCGTCCTATGCGTGGGAAATTCTTGCTGAATATGTACAAGCCTTCACTTGCTTTGCGGACAGCCAGGAAGGCCGCCCTGGGCTGCCAGTGATGGATGCTGGCCAGCCATGCGGCAGCCTGCGAATCCTGAGGCGAAGCACTGCAGGGGCTTCTCCTGGGGCCTTCTGGAAATACCTTTTGAGCAGCAGGCAAAATTAGGAGAACTCTGGCCGTGCGGAGTCACACTCTCTGCTGTAGGTTCCTCAGACCTAGTCCTGCTGCCTTGTGTGAAGCTGTGGCTGAAGGATGACGATACTTGGAGAACCCACAAAAGCCCTGGGAATCACCAAGCCAGTCAAGTGTTTACACGACCCTTCCTTAGCACAAAAGCAGTACCCTTTCCTAGCAAATTTTAGACGACTCAGAGCAGCTGCAACCACAGAATTTCTAAACCTTACCTTACCACCCAGAGATGGTAAGATCTTAGCACCATTAATGCTGCAGAGGTGTGTGTATGTGTGCACTTTCCTTTTGGAAAAACAAAATGGGCATTGTGCCATTCAGCTCTGTAGCTTTCGTGTTCTCTTAACATATCATTAATATCTTTTCATTCTTTTTAGTACGACTTTGCATTTGTTTTTGTTATTTTGAAGCAAAAAAAAAAAAGTAGAAAAGTTGCATGTGCAGTACTGAATTCTTTTTTTCCAGAACAGTTGAGGGTGTGTCCCCTCTCCCCCAATGCTTCAGTGTGTATTTCTTACAAACAAGGAAATCCTTCTACCTAGCTGTGATACAACCGTACAAATCAGGGAATTAATATTGAAGCATCACTACCACCGAATAATCCTTACACCGACCGTCCCAATAATGTCCTTTATAGAGCAGCAGGTCCCCGGTCAAAATCACATGTTGTGTCCTATCCTTCAGACTCCTTTAGTCCTGGGCACCTCCTCAGTCTGAGGCTGACTCCTGTGAGGACGACAGGCCAGTGTTTTATTTCGTAGCTTGTGCCTCCCATTGGGTTGTCCCATGTCTCCTCTTGGCTGGTTTCAGGTCATGCGTCTTCGCGAGGGACAGCACTGAAGTGATGCCAGCCGGTGGCACACAGCTTAACTTTGTCCCATCACTGATCACGTTCCCTCTGATCATTAGATCACACGAAGTCCTCACTCAATGTTGTCGGGAGGTTCTTAGAAACTGGCTTTCAATGGAACGACATATGAGGAAACCAATTTGACCACAGACTGATGGACAGAAACAAGAGTGACATTTCAACAGCATATTTCTGGTCACCAAAGCATCACCAGTCTTCAAAATAAAGACCCAAAGCACTTCTAATATTAAACATGAGCTATACATACATTTAACAAAGGTTCATAAAAGCAAATCAGATAATTAATTTCTTTCCAACCTGCTTATTCCAGTTCAGGGTCACATGGGGCCAAAGCCTCTACCGGCAGCTCAGGATGCCAGGCAGGAAGTCACCCTGGACAGGATGCCCTGCCCTCGGAGGGTACACACACCCCCACCCACACTCACTCAGACGGGGACAATGGAGACATGCCGGTTCCCCCCGTGTGCACATCTGTGGGACACGGGAGAGAAGCAAGGTCCCCAGAGAAAACCCACACAGATACGGGGAGACCGTGCAAACTCCACACCGACAGTGGACTTGGCCAGGAATTGATTAATTTTTTTTCTCATCAATGTTATAATGAAACGACGTTGAATAAAACCTTGTGGGAGGACCTGCCGTGTGGGGGCATGTACCAGGCTTGTCCGCTGTAGGTACTCTTTTCCCCTTGGGAATTCAAAAGAATTTTATGGGGAGGAGCTTTGAGACCGTGTAAATATCCCA